>NC_142092.1:67801226-72601226 GCF_054644295.1 Miniopterus natalensis
TTGAGAAGTAGGTACCTCTCGGGTGTGCGTTCTGCCCAGATCCCTCTGGCAAGGCAACCACCTGGGG
The DNA here is from genome assembly GCF_054644295.1 of Miniopterus natalensis. Classification (NCBI taxonomy): domain Eukaryota; kingdom Metazoa; phylum Chordata; class Mammalia; order Chiroptera; family Miniopteridae; genus Miniopterus; species Miniopterus natalensis. The sequence continues at coordinate 67,801,294 of NC_142092.1, forward strand.
AAGCAGGAGAGTGTAGTGCCTGCGTCCCAGGGAACCCCCCAGGAGTTATTTCATGTTATGAGCAATGTGCTCATGGCTTCATGTACATGACTTCCATGGATCTACACGGTAACTGTGCAATGTCCCATTTTACAGATGAGTAAACAGATGCCCATGGTCACTGCGATAGTTTGGATAATTGTTCAGCAAATCTTTCACCCCCTCCCATCATGGATGGAGTGTATTTCCCTGCCCCATAGATACTGAGCTTGGCCATGGGACTTGTTTTGGCCAATGGAATGTTAGTGGCCTCGAATGTACTATATGGTTTCACTCAGCTCCTGTTCTACCATTGTGGTGGGAGCATCTCGCGTGTAGCTGCCGGTCCCAGAGTGAGGAGAGACCCATGGGGTAAACTTGAACCTCACCTTCAGCCTGAAGCAGAGTCTCTTAGCCAAGCTCTGCTTAGATCAGCCAAACCACAGGCAACCTGCAGACCCATGAGCGCGACAACAAATATGTATTATTGAGAATGACTGGGTTCGTGAAGTACCTTGTTATGCAGCATTTCTGTGGCCATAGCTGACGAATACACCAGTAGTGGCCAAGGTGAGATTTAAATTCAGGTGGTTTTGACCAGAAAATGCAAGGAACCCTCAACTCGCCCTGATCGACTTGCTTTTTCTTATTTGAGTAATAACAAGGTCATGCAGCCCTGACTTTCCTTCACCACACCCAACCCCTCCCTTGGCTCCTCTTCCCACTTTCAGGTCTTAGTTTTAAGTCACTTCCCCCGGAAGCCCTCCCAAACCCTCCCAGATGACTGTACCTCCACAGAGCTCCTGTCTTTCCTGCTCTGCTCTCCTGAGTCCATGCCTCTCTCTGCCATTGCCAATAATACCCTTTCTTACTATAGTGGGAATGACTTACACTTGGCCCACAGCAGGGACTGAGACAAAAGAAGAAAGAATCTTTTTTGGGGGTACCTGCTGTTGCCAGGCACTCTATACGCATGACCTCCTTTTGTCCACACCAAACGTTGGCTGTTGGAATGATTATCCCCATTTAGCAGATGAGGAAACTGAGGCTCAGAGAGGGGAACTGAGGTCTGCCTGACACTGAAGTTTGCTCCTGCAACCACTCTCCCTGCTGGGACCTCAGCACCCTGTGCCCTGAGGCATCACTCGCCCCCTCTCTTAATTGTAATTCAACTACTCGTGATATTTTGGTACCAATTAATATTGATTTTACAATTGGTTTACGGAGATGTTGTTTTATTACTAATATATTTAATGTGCAAATCAATAAGAACACTTGCTTGGCCCTCTCCCTGGAAGGTAATAAAATCAAAATCTCAGGGGTAAAATGCTCTCCGATCGTGAATGGCAAAGCAGACGCTTAATGTAATAGTTAAAGACTAGGCCCAGGGCTGGGCGAAGCCCACCTGCCCCCACCCCCCAGCCCTGCTTTCTGGGCCCCCAGTGAGGGGCCCCCTGAGCTCCAGATCTGCTGGGGATGCTGCAGGGAGGCCCCCACAGGCTTTTGGCGGAGGGGCTGGGGCTAAGGGGGGCAGGGCATTCTCGCCTTTGGGGAGCTGCTGGGTGCAGGCCCGCCCTCCCTCCTCCCCCTTCTCTCTCCCCCTCCTCTTTCCCCCTCCTCCCTCCTCCTTCCCTTCCTTCCTCTCCCCTTCGCCCTTCCTCTGTGCCGCTTCCCCTCCGTCATTCCCGGGTTTACCCAACCACCTGCTCTCTTGCTTTCCCACCCACTCATTCTTTGTCCCTTGGGGTCTTCTAGAAGTGCTCAGCACTTCTGGAGCTCCCACTGTCCCCAGGTGGGTACCATCCCCACCTGATAACTGAGGAAACTGAGGCCGAGAGGAGTAAAGGCACTCGCTTTCTCTTGTAGGCACTTGTAATGCCTACAGCTAGTGGACATTAGAGCTGGAGTTAGAATTTGGTCCATCTGACCCCAAAGCCTATGTTCCTTCCTCACTGAGGCAGGGTCATTGGGGCACAGACCCCTGAGCCTGATCTGGGTCCCAATCTTCTGTACCTTCTGCTTAAAGGGTTGGTCTAATCACTGCAGTGAGCTGAGGCTTGTGAAGGGCCTGGCACATAGTAGGTGCTCATGACAACCTGATGAGACCGACTCTTCTGGACATATCACTACGAGCAGTGACAAGTCCTTTCTGGGACCCTGTTGTAGGAGGCTGCAGTGCATCTAGGTGGCACAAGATTTGGTGGATAGGGGTCAGGAGAAGCCTCTCCAGGACAGGAGATGTCACAACTCCCATCTCTCCTGTGGTCCCCTAAAGGCCAGCTCTGCTAGGGGACAGGGGCTTCAGCCTGGGAGTGGGGTGGGGGCAGGGAGCTGGAGCCAGGCTCCCCCACTGTGATTTATGGGGGAGCTGGTAATGAAGCCGGCTGGCAGTAAATAATCAGACGTGAAAATCTTACCATTTAATTAACCAAAAATAAATGACCAAGGGCCTCGGGAAGAAAGGAGTCCTGGCCACCCCAAGTCAGCTGCTGCTGTGGGCTCCTAGTGGAACCACTCCCTGGTCCATCACTCATTCGTTCATTAGCTGTGCATCATTCATTCCCATTGGGACACCCTTGTTGTTCCAGTGGTGTGCCTTCATCTCTGTTTCGCAGAGCAGGGGAAGCTGAGGTCCAGAGAGGGGAAGGGGCCAGCCGTGAGTCCCACAGGAGCCAGTAAGCGACCTGGGACCCGATCCTATGGGCCCCGAGCCCAGGGCCGCAGCCCATGGTCCTCCTTCCCATCCAGACTTGTCCCCTCTTCCTGTCTGTCTCTCTAGGTCCTGCTCTTGCCCTCCTGTCCCGCGAAGGCCTCCTGGGCTGCCGCACCTCAAGGAGCCACCGAGTGACCCCAGGTCTTAGGCACTTGGGGCAAAGCTGGGTCTCCAGCCCCTCCTGCCTCTCCTCACCCTCCTTGGATGGTGAATCTTTTTGGTCCAAAGATGACACCACTGGGCATTGCCCAACTAAGGTTTCCGTCTCTACTAACTCGTTTGGTGGGGACAAGAGAGTCACAGGGGAATGCGAGGACCGAGCCCAGGAACAAACAGAAAAGTGTCACACTTTTTGTGCTCACATCTCTGCAAAGGGCCAGCTTCTTTCCTTTTCCCTGTTTCTCAGGAGTCAGGCCCCGCCTCTCAGTCCCCGCTCCCTGGCATTCTGTGCAATGGGTGCGCGTCAGCCAACTAAGTGGAGAAAGGAGCAGGAATAGAGGGGAGGGACAGCCAGCCTGTGGCCCAGGGTCCTGGTCTTGCTGTCATGGCTCCCTCCCTCCCTCTTTCTTTTCTTCTTTCTGCTGTTTCTTTCTGCTGTGCCGTGTTCTTAACTTGAAGGGCAGCTAACGTTTCGGTTTGGAGCGCTCAGCACTTGCCGATACCGTGCTCAGTGCTGCGTAGTGGTCTCCCCTGGTTCTCACAACAGCCCTGCGGAGTGAGTACCCTTGTTCTCTCCTTTTTCCAGCTAAGGCCAGTAAGTCCAGAGAGGGGCAGTGACTTCCCCAAGGACACACAGCTTAGGCTGAGCTCGAACTGAAGCCATGTCTGCCTAAGCCCAAACCCACGCCCTTTGCCAGCTCTCTCTGCTGCCCCCCTGCTCACAAGGGAGGGTGGGGCAGGGCAGCTGCGGAAACCTCAGTCTTAGTCCACGGGAAATGGACAATTTCTGCAGGTCTGAGAATAATGGCTGGTATGAGTGGGAGAGAAGTTGAACTAGAGGAGAAGGCGGGGTCCATGGGGGCTGTCCACTGTGGTCCGGCTTTGGGGACAGTGGTGAGGTTTGGGGGGGGGACTGAGAGCACGCACTGAGTCACACAGACCTGGGTTTGCGTGCTGGCTCTGCCACTCACTCTCCTGTGGCCTTGGACAGGTTCCCTCCCCCGGACGAGGGATAACAGGGGCCCACCTCCCAGGGCTTGGAGCAGGTCTGTGCTCAGCAGGAGGTGCCTGGTACACAGCAAGTGCCGAATACGTGGGAGCCAGTGTTGCTTCTCTTCGTGACCTAGGTTAGCAGTAATATTCAATACGACTGTTTCTGCAGGATTATTAGTATCAGAGATAATACATTCAAAATGCCCAGAATAGTACCTGGTGTATGTTGGGCACTTAATAAATGGAAGGATTATTTCTGTTTGGGAAAACATATTTATTTACGTGCGTAGATACACCAAAGAATGTCTGGAAGGAAAAATACTGAAATATCAACAGTGATTTTTTTCAGGGTGATAGGATTGCAGGTGATATTTTTCTTCTTTGCGATTTTCTGTGTTTCCCGCATCTTTAGCCACGAGGAAGTATCATTTTCCCATCTGGAAGGCAAAGGCTTTTAAAAAGAACAGAAACAATGGAAGCTGCCACAGCGAGGCCTACAGGGCTCATCCCAACCCCCACCCCAGTTGTCGGCCCCAATGGAATTCTTCATTTCCCTGGGGTTAGGGGGTCCAGAGGGCTGGAGCAGCCCTGTCCTCCGTGGGCCTCAAGCCTGGGACCCTTCCCTAGGTCCCAAAACTTGGGGCTTGGGATTTCCATCTCAGCCCTCTTGCCTCAGGGATTCCTGAGGGGTGACCAGGGCTGGGTTATGACCCGGAGTCCACGCCTGGTGCTTCCTTAAAGTTGGGGCGCCTCCCTGGCAGCTGTCACAGTCCCAGTCCCCCAGTCCTCAGGCACGCCCCGGCTTCTTCCTCCCACCACAGCCCAGCCCGAGCTCCTGGCCAATCGACATATGGGATGTGGAGACAATAGAAGCTGAGTGTAACCACTGTTTACAGAAAAAATGGTACAAGATTTATTTATTGGAAGGTGACTGAGGAATATGAATTCTACACTCCATTTAAAATGCTTTTTATTTCTCTCAGCCTTGGGGCTCAGAGTACATCTAATTTCACCCACAGCTATAATTCTCTACCAAACAGTTCCTGCTGCTCCTCCGGGGTCCCCAGGAACCGAGTTAGTTTATGTCTGCCACTGGCGAGGCGCGGGCAGGGGCCGCGACGCCAGGAGCCAGCGCCCGGCCCAGGTGCCTCCCCGCCCGCAGTGCCCCTGGGCCGGGCCCCGGGTGGCCTGCCCTCCGGCGAGCGGGCGGCCCATATCTCACGCTGGACGTGTTGATTGCTGCAACCTCGGAGCCAACAAACAATTAGTCTGTTAGTATATTTATCCCGTGAACACTGGAGTCTGTGATTAGAAATCCAATAGCGGGACGCGGCGGCATTTGGAGATAAATCTGTGCTCCTGGCCTGGCTGCGGGGCCGTGGGGGCGGGGGCGCAGGCGGGGGAGGGAGGGCACCTCGGTGGCCTTGCCGCCTGCCCCTGTGGCCATCCTTCCAGCTGCCTGTGGCCTGCTGGCCTGCTTGGCTGTCAGGATGTGTCTCACAATTGGCCTGTCCATCTGTCTGACTTCTTGCTAGCCGGGCACTCTGTCCGTCCCTCTACTCCAGGCCACAGGGCTGCAGAAATGTATCAGAGAGCCCTGCGTCACTCGTGTTCTACTGGGAGAGAGCGACAGCTACCTTAGGTGGTCGGCGCTGTGACAGAGGGAGGGGTGGAGGGAGCACCCTGTGGTCTCAAAGAGGGGGGTGCTAACGGCCCAAAAGGTCAAGGAGGACTGGGTGGGCGCTGACCTGAAGCCATCCCACTTTTTCCCCGATCCCTTTCTGGCATCTTTCCTGAGGGCTCTCCTACCTCGAAAACAAAGCCCACCCTGGACCACCTACACTGTCTTCCACCATCACAATTTTCTTCACTCTTGTAGCTCTTGGCCACCACCCTCAACCTTCCCTCTGCCACCCAGTACATCCCGTTGCCCCCCTGAGACAAGATTGGTTCTGTTACAGACACACGTATGCCCCTCTCAGCCCCTGGGCACTGCTGGACTCCCTTCTCTTCGGGACTTTTGTTACTTTTCACGATGCTGTGGTCCCCAGGCTGGGCTCCATCTTCCCTGACTGTGACTTCCTAGCTCCTTAGGGTCTATCTTCCTGTTGGCTTTTTAAATGTGGCTGTCCCCTGGGGCCAGTTCTCCAGCCCTCTACCTCTGATCTCTCTCCTTTCTCTTCCTGCAGGAGCTCCTCCCTCAGCATCACAGCATGCTTCCATTCATCCCTCCCTCCACCTCCTCCCTCCAGCATCACAGCCTCCCTCCTCCCTCCCCTCTCCTCCCTCCAGCATCACAGCCTCCCTCCTCCCTCCTCCCTCCCCTCTCCTCCCTCCAGCATCACAGCATCCATCCCTCCCTCCCTCCCTCCCTCCCTCCCTCCCTCCCTCTCGCATCAGAGTGGTTCCCACATCTCTGCCTCCCACCAAGAGCTCTCCCATGAACCTGGCTTTCCTGGCTCTTCTTCCCCCTGTGTCCCTGAACTCAGGGACCAGCCAGCCCCACCTCTCATCTGGTCACTAAACCAGAACCTGGGAGTGGTCAGTCATCTTTGACGAATCCTTCCCTTTACCCCCAGCAGGGAGTCACCAAGGCCCATCACGTTCCCCTCCAAATGCTTCTCACATCTCTTCATTCCTCCTGTCACTACCCTGGCCGGGCATTGGCATCTCTCACTGGCTTCTCTGCAGCAGCCTCCCTGGTGGCCCACCAGCCTCAGCTGTATCCCGGCAACCCTCAGGATTGCACCCCAGCACCCCTGAGCCTCAGAGGGGACACAGGGAGCATGTGTGAAATGGGAAAATAATTCTTGCCCATTAGGGATGTTGGTAAGCCTTAACGAGAGCTCAACGATATAGTGGCCCACATATATTGAGCATTTACCACGTGTCTAGCACCTTGCCAGGCAGTTTACCTGATGGCCTTATTTAATTTTTACAACAATTTTGTGAAATAGGTGATATTATCTCCCATTTTATAGATGTGGCGACTAAGACTCAGAGAGTTAAACCATGTGCCCTGCCCTAAGCTCTTTGTAATCATTCACTCATTTAAACCTTACACCACCCACCGAGATAGACTAGGCTTTATCCTTTGATTTTATAGCTGAGAATGTTGGGGCCCAGGGAGATGAATAGCTTGTACAAAGGCGCACCTGTAGTAAGTTCGAGAGCCAGGGTTTGCATAAAAGCAGTCTACCTTCCGAATCTGTACCTTTTTACTGCTCCTACCTGACTATGCTCTCTGGGGCTGGGGCAATTGATGAGTGGCTCCATCTGGGGTCCAGGGAAGACTGCCAAGGGGACAGGGCTTGCCGGGCCAACATGGCCCAGGAAGAGCCCCAATGCTTTTCCTCTTCAGTCATCTTTGACAAGGGCTTGTCTGGCATGAGGTGCCCATTGACTTGTATTTTTTTCTGTCAATCACTGGGGTTGCTAAGGGCAAGGACCTTGTCTGGTTAACCTCGTATGTCTTGTGCCTAACATAGCACTGGGCTTGTAGTAGGTCCTAAATTAATAGGAATTTGTTACTGTCACTTGTTGTTGATATAAGTCTAGACTTACCCACTTCGCTCTTTGAGGTTAGACTTTGAACTGGCTCTGTAAAGACTTAACGCACATGGTTTGGAAGGGCTCCTCCTATATTGAGATAGGCTGTGACCCACATAGGAAGCTCTGGCTCCAGGTCTATGGGATAATTCCTGAGTTCAGACAATGCAAGGTGGAGGCTCCTGCAGAATCATTCTCACTCTGTGAGTCAAAGTACTATTATTGGGCCATACCCCCCTCATGGATCTGCCTCCACCTTGAAAACTGGCTTAAATTTGTCCCCTGCAGTTACCAATATGGAGAAAACCTTGATGTTCCGCAGGAGTAATGCTCATGGCCATTATGGGGCCCTTTCTACAGGAGCTCCTGCCGAAGAGTGGGGGTTGGGAGGGCTTTTCCTGGCCGTCTAACAGCCTCACTGCTCCGGGGTGTGGAGGGCCAGATCTCAGGACCTTCCATCTCCGATCCAGGGACGTTTGAGACAGTCAAATCCTGCTCAGTGGCAATGGAGGCACCAAGGGGAGTGGTGGCTGTGGGGAGGAGAGGTCCTGCCTGTAGAAACATGTGGGAGGATCTCAGGATCTGAAGAAACAACTTTGAAGGTAAACCAGATCCCCCTCTGGGAGCCAGAGCAAGGAAGACGTTAGGACAGTGCCGCTGGAGTTATTAATCCACTTAACAGATAGTCATCGAGAGTCTCCTCTTTGCTTTGTCTGGGCAACAGGGATGGACACACAAATCACCAAGATAGAGAGAACTGCTTGGGTTCATGGTCTAGACGCGTGTGGGAATCATGCTTCTCCACCTGTAGCCATGTGAACTTGGGCGAACCAATAGCTTCTCTAATATCAGGATTTTCATCTGCAAAATGGAGCTAATAGCACCCACCTCACTGGTTTGTTGGAGAATTAAATGGTATAATACAGGGTGTCCCAAAAAATGTCTACACACCTATAGCTGAGAGCTCAGTTTTGAAAATGAAATGCATTTTAATAAACACTGTATAATTATTCAAAGTATGTGTATACATTTTTTTTGGACACCCTACATATATAAAGGGCTTAGCACAGACCCTGGCACACAATCTGTGGTCAAATGTGGGAGAAAGACTTTTTTCTTGGATCATTTCTCAGTCCACTGTGGACCCTGGCCCGGGATGACCAGTCCAGGGAAAGGGAGCTGGAGTTGCTCCCGACAAACAAGCAGGGCCGCCTCCGGACCTCCCCTCCGTCTCCTCTGTAAAGGGATTTCTTCAGACCTGGAGTTTCCCCTGAATCAGTGCCTCTCATTCCCCTGTACTCTCAGTCTCCACATGGGTGCCCTCCTGGGCCTCCTGGTTAGAGCGAGGAGGGACGAGCGTGCGGAGTGGACCCTGGAGGAAGCGCCCGTCAGACCTGCGCGGAGACTTGCCGCTGTCCGCGGTGCTGACACCTTTCGGGCCTGTTTCCAAGGAGCCAGTCCTCCCGTTCGTTCCCTCTCCCTGTCCTCTGCCTCGCAGTGGGCATGGTTATGTGTGTAATCTGCTTGTTTGCGTTTTCCCGAAACCATTGGGTGCGACTGTGTACCTGCTCATCAGATGTGGTGCGCCTATGTGCACGTGCCTTGGCGTGTTTGTGTGCATGTGTGTGGGCAGGCCCATCGTTTTAGCGCCTGCCGCTCTGAATCATGGTATCAGGAGGCGCAGATACGCCAGCGCCTGGGTCTGTGACGCTGACACAGTGCCAGACACCAGCTCCCTTCACCCGACTGAGTTCCGCCCCCCCCGCCCCCCGAGTGGCAAAGTTGTGTCTTTGAAACGCTTCCAGCACCTGGCTTAATAGACCTTCCTGTGAGCACATTCCCAGTTCCGCACTGCTCCCCAGTGACTGGGGACCTTTTGTCAAGCACATATGAAATTAAGTGAAATAAAAATCATATTAAAAATTATTACCATCTAACAGCCATTAGTCTGCACACTGCTGTCAGCCCGTGATGGATTCCTCACTTACTTCAATGAATGTTCTAACGACAGTGATAAAATCACTCAGAAAAAATAGAATAAACTGTTAACCCTCTCCCCATCGACACTTGTTTTTCTTTGAGAAAAACACAATGAGGGATCTCGGTGGGAGGGGCTGAGCCCCGTGTGATTCTTTAGACGGAGAAAGAGTTGGGTGTGGGGTGCTGGGCTCCAACCCGAAGTTTTGAGAGAGGATTTTCCTTCAGACTCTAGGCCTGAGCTCTAGCTTCTGAGCTCCGGGCTGAGATTCAGGATCTGGTCACACTCTGAGCTGCTCCTGAATCAGTCAGGTAGGGCCTAGTTCTTGTATTTCAGATTCTAAACTAGGTTAATTTATTTTAAAAGACTTATTAGGCATCTACATCAGATAGGAAGGCCCAGGTGAACAATAATGTGAATCTGAGCTGAGGCGGTGGCCAAGGGGTGGGAGGCTGGGCAGGATGGGAGAAGGGGAGAGGGCCTGGGCCTAGCTAGTGGGTTTATTTGCAGCAGGGAGAGTGCAGTGCTGTGGATGTTTATCGGGGAGTGATGGAGGCTGGAGGACATTATTCACTGAGATAAGGGATAGAGGGCCTTCTTCAGTGGAGGGGAAAGGCCCTGTGTTGAGTTCACTGAGTTTGGGGAGCCCTGGACACCCCAGGCAGCTGTGGAGAAGGCTGCGGACCCCAGACAAGGTCTGGTCTGGAGACAGATCTGGGCATCCTTAGTTCTCAGGTCGGAGGAGAAGCCAGGGAGTGGGTGACACCATGCAGAGAATGTGTGGAGAGAAGAGAGATCCAAAGGCAATCCCTTGAGGATAACTGGCCACTGAGAAAGTCCCAGAAGGAAACAGAGGAGTGGCTGGGGAGGAGGGAGGAGCACAGGAAGGTGTGGTGTCTTAGAATCCCGGGAGGGAGTGTTTCAAGAAACAGTAAGTGGTTGGTAAAGAGAAATGTTGCAAAAAATCAGATAGGAACTGATTAATATTAATGAAATGTTAGTGGCCGTATGGAGGGCACTGGTGGCTGGGTTCAGAGGTGTGAGAGGAGAAAGAGGGAGTCAGACACAGATATACACTCACGTGCAGACCCCTCTGCTTAAAGAGAAGTTCCTGACAGCCATCTGCTCTGGGTGAGATGGCTGAGACTCAGTTTACCCAAACATGGAGGGGTGGACCTGTGGACCCCCCAGAGCTCACCACTGTGATCTGAGACCCAGGCGAACTTTGTTCCTGCCTGCTGGGCTCTGCCGGGCCTGAGGAGACTTCCTGGTGTCATTTGGTGATCCTCAGAAGTGGAGACATGTAAAAGGGCCACTACCCCAGTCCTCAGGACCCCAGAGGCTCACAGGTCCTGCTGGGTCCTCTGAAGGGTGAGCTTGGGCTCCGTGGGTGAGGGCGGTGGGACTCAAGGAAGCCAGCAGTGCATGAAAGATGATTCCATGGGGTTTCAGGAGGGATCTCTCTCCTCTTGGTGACCTGTCACCTCCCCTCCCATCCATGAGGCACAGTTCCCACCGTGAGCTGAAAGAATGGAGTCCCTTGCCCTCTCCCAGAGCCCCTTTGTGAGGGAGGCAGGCAGGGCCTTCACTATTTACGATGAACATGAGACGCTATGGGTTGAGGGAAGACAGGTTGTCTATCTGAGGTCACACAGCCAGCCAGAGGCACAGTGGGGACTCGATCTATTTGGAGATAACATATGGGATTTTTTTTTCAAGGACCAGGATGTCTTGCAGAGCCCAAGGGCAGGAAGTGCAGCCTGGGCAGCTCAGAGAGCTAGGGGGTCCCAGGCAGCCTCCCCCACCATCTCTGTGTCTGGAGCCAGACCACCCCTCAGCTGAATGCCTGGTCTCTGTGCCTCTGTTTCATTCTTCTTTCTGCACTGGGCCCTCCCTGCTTCTCCAGGCCTGCGGACAAACAGGGCTGCCTCCCGAACTCTGCATTTCCACGTCCCGGGCCAGGCCTGGGCTGCTTTGTGCCCCTCTGTCCTGGGCATAGAGCCCATGTTCCCGGGACTGAGAACCTGATTGCCCAGGCTGGGTCAGATGTTCGTCTCTGGTCCGATGAGCTATGGCCGGAGCCACATTGTAATGATAATACTGATGATAAGTCTGGCCACACTTGTGATGGTGACGGTATTGATAACAGCCAACATATACTGAGGCCTCACTATGCGCCGTTTTAAGTGCTTTTTGTGTTTAATTCGCACAATACTCCTGTGAAGTAGGTGCTGTAACTGTCAGCCTCACACTACAGATGCGGCACAGAGAACTGAAGTGACATGTCCAAGGTCACACAGCTAGCGGGTGGCTGAGCTGGACTTCGAACCCAGCAGTCCTGTCATAGCATCTGTGATCCTCACCACTGTTATACTGTCTCTTGAATACACTTGCGGGCCCACCCCTGGAAAGGCAATTTTCAGAGTAAGGGGGTGTGAGCTGGACAGGCACCTCTAGAGTTGTTTGCTATAGTCAGGTTCATAGAGAGTTTGCAAAGACCAAAGTGGTCTGCACAGATTCCAGGAGTGGGTGGCCTCAGGCGCAGAACAGAGGGGTTGGGCTATGGAAAACTGGGCAGCTGTCAGCCTGGGACCCCAGAAGAAGACCAGTGTGGCAAACTGGAGTGTCCATGAAGGCCAGGCCTAAAGGCTTCCAGCTGAAGTTCCTGGATACACCTAGGAATGGGGGGGTATGGGATTCATGGAGCAGACACAGCTTCCCAACGCCACCCCAGGCCTGAAGGCCTCTGGGTCTGCACTGGGTCAGGCGCTCGTTGGCTTCAGGCTAGCAGAGTGGAGCCCCAGGGGGTAGCTGTGGGAGGCCAGAGCCGACAGGGGCTGACCTAGCAGATGGCCCCGTTCCTGGTCCGTGTCATGCCCTCCTGATCACAGCCCTGAGGTCAGCCTCTTGTCCCAAGTTACTGATCTATCTCAGTCTGCGTGTCTTCATGAGGGTCTCCTTTGTTCTGTGGGTGTCCGAGGCCCAAGTATCCTCATCCCTGGAGGAGTCAGGACAACATGAGGGCTTGGGTCAAAAAGCCCCAGCCTTGAATTTTGGTTTCAGCAGCAGCAGCTAGGGCAACTTGAGGAGACTTCTGAGCTACCCTTTGCTCATATAAAGTGGGGAGGAGCATGGGTACAGCCTGCAAAGTGCCTGCCACTGAGTAGATGCTCACTAGGTGCAGCTAATATCATTGGAACCAGTCCTTTTGTCCAAAGCTTCAGTTGTGACCCTCTCATCCCCAGTGGATTTCTCTGCTGTGTAACTAGTAGGTTAACCTAAGGCCTGAAGTCTTTTGTGAGATGCTGAGCAAAGAGGCTATGGGGGGAGAGATGCTGGTGTCCCTTCTAGATGGCGAGGTCTCTGGAAAGACAGGCCCATAGCATGTCACGGCCCTGACACGCTGGTCTCAGCCTGTGCTCTGGCCACTGTGAGGACCTGCTCCTTGAGAAGCCCCACCCCACACCTACTGTGCATCCTTACATTTCAGACCTAACAGCACCCCCACTGTTCTCTGGTTAAGAGGGGCTTGCACCTGGCTTTGGGCAGAAGACAAGGCCTTTCTCCAGGGAAGCCTCTGGCCTGTGACCCACAGGGACAGGAAACCTTCTGCATTCATGTCCTGGGGCTGCTGTAACAAAGTACCACAGATTTGGTGGCTTAAAACAACAGAAATGGGTCCATGCACAGCTCTGGAGGCTAGAAGTCTGGAATCTAGGCCCCAGCAGGGCCAGGCTTCTCCCAGCTCCTGGGGGTGGCTGGCAGTCCTTGACACCCCTGGGCTTACAGCTGCATCACTGCAATCTCTGCCTCTGTCATCACCTGGCCTCTGTCTCGCCTCTTCTATAAGCACACAGGGGAGATTGGATCAGGGCCACCCTAGTCCAGTGTGACTCACTTTAGCTTGATTATATCTTCAAAGGCTCTATTTCCAAATAATACTACATTCACAAGTGCAGCTGTTAACACTTCTACAAGTCTACTTAAGGGACACAATTTCACCCATAGCAGCTTCTAAGAGGGTCCCCAAGACCCTGACAGTGTCCTGCTGAGGACAAGAGGCTATGGTCAGAGGGAGGAAATTGGGCGGCAAGTACAAGGGGGCAAATTTGACACCTTGGGTAGCAGAGTTGGGTCCACACAGGGCCTGGGCTGGGAAGGCAAGGGAGTGACCACCCCCCCAAGAACCATCTCGGCACTGAGGCTTGATTTCTACAAAAGGAACGGTCAGAACTCTGAGTCCCAGGGCTGGTATGAAGATGTTACTTCTGCCTCAAAAAAGTTGTCACACAGAGGTGATGGCATCACTCAAGAGCTTGGCCCAAGTACTTCTGGTGGTATCTCTATTTCCTAGAGGCCTACTATGTGCCAGGATTGCACCTGGTACAGGGGGTTAGCCTCCTGGAGTTAAGACATTGATTGATCAAACAACCACTTCAGAAACTACTGCTAAACAGCGATAACTGTTACGTGTATGTTTAAAAGTTGAAGGAGCTATAAAAGCAGGAAATACGGAGGCCACATTTTGATTGCGGGGTCAGGGAATTAAGCAGAGGTGTAAGGGATATGAAAGAACGAGGCAGACGGGGCTGGAGGGCCGGGCCAGAATTCTAGGTTGAGGGACGTCATTTGAGGTCTAATTGAGGTCATTTGAGGAGAAGGGGCTGTGCCCATTAACGGGGACCTTCTGGGCAGGTGAGAGTGTCAAGCCCCGAGGGTGTGACCAGGTGATGGGGACTCTGGCCGGCTTTGGGTCAGGGCCACTGTTCAAGGACAGAGGGAGTAGAGAGCCAGGCTCTGGCGCCTCAGTGCTCCTCAGCCCCAACCCCCCCCCTTTCCCTCCGGAGCTGCTTATGAGCAGCTAAGAGCTCTAACGAGGCGCCTGCGCCCGGCCTCGCCAGGGAGGGGACAGCGGGCCCTGCTGCGCAGGAAGTGGAGACGGGACAGGGCGGCCCAGCAGCGGGGAGGGGCCCAGAGCGGGGACGGAAGGCTTGGGGAGGCCCCCGCCCCGAGACCTCGCTGCTGGTGAGCGGGCCTCCCTCTGACCCTTTGGGTCCCCAGACCCTGACCAGGGTTGGCTCAGAGACTACGTGGGGCCGAACTCATGAAGTCCCTGAAGCCAAAGGGACGGCAGACAGGCTTTGCAGCCGCCTTTCTCAGTTTTGGCACATCTGTGTGCCCTGCGTGATTATTTTCTTAGCACATATTACAAATTGACATTTTTCTTTTATAAAAATTTATTTTAAGAGGAAAATTTGCCTCACTGTGGGAGTCACAGAGTCAAAGTCTGGCCAGGAGAGCTACTTGCTGCGTGACTTGGGGATGATACTAACCGCTCTGTGCCCCGGTTTCCTTATTTCCTCACGGGGGTGACAGTGACCCTACCCCACAGGGTTTTCTGAGGATTAGATAAGTTACAATGAGCAAAGCTCAGAACAACACGGACCCATTGTCAGTGTTATCTATGTTGTAGCTACGCTATTGTCATGGCTGTTATTAAGTGGAAACCCAGCATTAGGTGCCATAAACAGAGGCAACTATAAAGAGAAATAGAATGAAATGCAACAGGGTTGTTCCATCCCGGCCGGCTCCGCAGCCTGCAGAGGGCTCCCAGCCTGGGACCCGCAATCTGTTTCCAGGGGCGGCTTGTGGTGTCAGAGAGGCTTCCCCAAGCCCCAGACAGGTCTGCGGACAGGCCTGAGCAGGTCTGAGGACAGTTAAAAGGGAAACAACTTCTCCCTGCAAAATGCAGTTGGCTTGCCCTAGCCGGTGTGGCTCAGTGGTTAGAGCATCCGCCTGCGCACCCAAAGGTTGAGGGTTCGATTCCCGGTCTAGGGCATGTGCCTTGGTTGTGGCTTTGCTCCCAGCCCCCTGTTGGGGCGTGTGAGGAAGGCAACTGTTGATGTGTCTCTCTCACATGGATGTTTCTCTCTGTCTCTCTCTGTCTCTCTCTGCCTCTCTCTGTCTCCCTCTCTCTCCCTCTCTCCCCTCCCCTCTCTTCCGCTCTCTCTGAAAAGCAATGGAAAAAATATCCTCAGGTGAGGATTAACCAAAAAAAAAAAAAATGCAATTGGCTTTACCGCCCACGAGTAGCCCATATTCCACCCTCTGGGGGGCAGCAGGGCAGTAGTCAAGGGCTGGACAAGAAGGACAGACGGATGCTCCGACCCGGCTGAGCTCCGGGGCTTTGCCATTTGCCCGCTGCGTGGCCTGGCAGGTTTCCACCTCCCACCTGAGAGTGAGCAGCTGCAGGGCCGCCCTTGGGCTGCTCGAGGAGAGGGTGAGGGGCTCACCCAGTCCTGGCCCTCTTGCAGTGCTGTCGCCAGTGAGTCAGGGAGGCCTCAGGCCCACGTCTGAGCTGGAGAAAAGCCAGGGCAGCAACATCAAAGCGTGTGATTTGCAGACGCCAGCGGGTTGGGCTGCTGCTCCCCAAGCAGCTCTAGGCTCCCAGCTGATTGTGCTGTTTTCAAAGACTGAGAAAGCTGGTGGAGGGGGCCGGGGGCTCACGATGATGGTCCCGGGAGCTGCGGTGGCCTCAGTGCACTGCTGTCACTGAGGGGCCATGCAGGCGCCGGGGGAAGCTGCCTAACAAGCAGCCATGGTGGCAGAGGTGGCCTGGGAGCCACCATGCTCACTGAGCAGAGCAGTGAGGTATGACTGGGAGGGACTAGGGGCCTGCCCCGGCTGCCAGAACACTCTCCTTGCCAATTTGCTGGTGACCCTGTGCCAGCCTCTTAACCTCAATGTCTCAAAGTTTCTGTCTGGAGAGTGAGGGGTGAGCACTGTCACCTTTGGACCTCAGAAGGTTTCAGAAGAGCCAGCTCAGGGCAGAGGGAGGGAACCTGGGTCCAAGGGCCAGCTCTGCTGGGATTTGCTGTGTGACCTTGGGCAAGTCCTGCGCCACTCTGGGTCTCAGTTTATCATGGGTCCCCAGGGGTTCATCCGGCTGGCCCTTATGACTCCAGCCGAGGGGAGGGGCTGGGATTCTGCAGGCCTCAGGAAAGCCACCCCATGTGGCGGAGCAAGCATGAGCAGGGGACAATCCCTGCCTGCCACGTGCCCCAGCAGCCTCTCCACATATTCCAGGGGGCCCTGGCCTGGGCAGGAAGGTGGGACAGGAGCCTAAACAGCTGGGCTTTGGTGTCAATCAGACCTGCTATGAATTCTGGCTCCCTACTTGCCCGTGTGACCCTGGACAAGTGTCTCCTCCATCCTGAGCTTCTGTCTTCTCATCTGTAACATGAGGGGGATGGCAGTGTGTGTGACAATGACACCATGGGGTTAAGGATCTGGGCACAGCGCCTGGCTCCAGGAGGGCTTAGTGAATGATGGATAATAATAACAATATAGGTTATTATTGTGTTTTTCTGGTGGTCTTATTGTTGCGCGGTTTCCGAGCCAGAGGAGTGGTCGGATAATGACAGAGGTGGGGAGGCCAGGGCAGGCCAGGGCTCTGGAATTAGAAGGGTTAAATCTCCATGGAAACAGGCATGCATTATTTACGCAGCCTAATGAATAAAACATTTATGTGGTAGGCTAATAAATTCCCTCACACAAAGCAAAGTAAGCTACGACTTAAATATCGGCCTCCGCTGGCTGGCTGAGTTATGGAGCCTGCTCAGAGGGACCCTCTTGGTTTTACACCTCCATCGGCTGCAGGGAGGGGGAGGGGAGACCCTGCCTAAGTGGCTTTCTGGGCCCTCCTGACCCCAAACCTGAACCCCCTGCTGGCCCTGCGGCTGCTGTGGCTTTGTTTCTCCCAGCCCACAGGATTAGGTGACAGTTGGCCCTTGTGGGTTTGGGGTAGCCAGAGGTGGGGGCAGCAGCTTTGCTTGGGGAGATGGGGTTCCAGGGGCTCGGACATATGCCCTGGGTGTCCTGAGCACACACTAGGAGGTTTGGGCCCTGCTGGGTCCACCCTGGGGCAGTTTGGGATCCAACATGCAGGCGGAGCTGGGACAAGCTAAGGGGAGTGAGATGGGTGGGGTGGGGTGAACAACAGACGGTGGGGCGGGGGGGGGGGGTAAACCCTGAGTCTGGGGACACAGGGCCTTTGTTTTTCTGTTCCTGCCTGCCTACCTGTCTGTCTTTCTTTCTCTGGCTGTCTCTCTGTTTCCCTTCTTTCTCTGTCTCTGACTCTTTTCCCCTCTATTTCTGTCCCTCCCTATGTATCTCTTTTCACTGCCTGCCTGTCTGTCTGTCTCAGCCTCTACATCCTAATCTTGATCAGGTTCTCTCTCCATCTCTGTCTCTCTCCATGAGGAATGTCACATGGCAGGGGGAGGGGTCCCAGGGTATGTGAGGCCCCCGGGCCCTGGAAAGTGTGGTTGTGGAGGAAGAGGGGCCTCCCCAGGGCCTGAGGGGCCTGAGGGGTTGCAGTGACCCTGGGAAGTGAACTCAGGTGCCACCCTCACCAGCACTCGGGCGTACATCGGGCACCCTTAGAGGCTCGACCTTCTCAATTCTGTCCTCAGGAGAGTAGAAGCCACACAGTGGAGATTTTCCCTGGAGGAGCCCAGGAGGTCCTCCTGGCTACTCCCGGGAGAGTCCTTGCTGTGCTGCTGAAATGAAGCCCAGTGGCAATGGTCTCGCCTCCTTGCTACAGCTCCTCCCGCTTCAACCACCGAGCTCCAGCCTCCTGCCAGGGCGCAGGTGTGCAGCCTCTTGGTGACTGTTTCCAGAGCCCCGGCACCCAGCTGCGTGGCTGGTCACACTCCTTCCTACCCTCTGGCGATCTAGTAACCAACGGCCTCAAACACAGTGGTGTCAAACTACCACTTAACTATGTTCACGACTCTGTGGTGGGGACCTCAGGCAGACATGAGCTGGTCAGGCAGGGCACAGAGGACGTGGCCCCCCTCTGGTCCATCTGTCTGGGGACCAGTTGGGTGGCTTGACCAACTGGGATGCACATGTCTGAGGCCTCGAGTCTTCTCTGGATGGCATCGGCAAGGGCCGAAATGTCCATGGCGGTGGCTTTGCTCACGTGTGGTCCCCTGAGCTGGGATGGCTGAGACAGTGAGCTGGGCAGGCATTGTTTCTCCCTCTCTTTGGGCTTCCTCAGGGAATAGAGTCCAGCTCCCTACCTGGCGCCAGCTTCCCCGAGCGAGCTTTCCTGTCGCTCTACTGAGGGAAACAGCCGATGCCCCTAAAGGCTGGGCCTGCAACTGGCCGGGCATGGCTTCTGCCAGATCCTGTTGGTCCCGGCTGTCCCAGACCCACGGGATTCAGAGGGGCGCGAGGATAGGCTCTGCCTCCTGGTGGGACGACGGCACGTTCAGTGAGGCAAGGGCTTGACGACGGCATCGTGGTGGAAGGAAAAGCTGTCCAGTCTGGGCTAAGGTCTGAGCTCAGAGGCCAGGCGCTTCAGGGGTCAAATCTCAGTTCGGAGCCTCACCAGGCCCTTCTGGGGGTTTCAACAACAAGAATGCAGCTCCCACAAATGGAGCAGCCACCACGTGGGAGGCAGTTTGCCATCTTCCCTGTCCCCCCCAGAGACCTGGGGAAGCGCCTGTTTCCTAAGGGCTCTGGCAGCTGCCACATCAGAGGGTGCTGTGCCCTCAGTCAGGACCTTACCCCAGAGGCGGTGGGCAGGTGGGCGTCGGAGGAGACCTGCGGTGGATACCACCCTGTGCCGGGGGAGGAAAGGGAGCTGAAATGACTCACCAGAAGGCCCAGGTGTGGAACTGGTCTGCCTGGCACTGCTCTGTCCACTGCACTGCACCGCTCAGGTCCTTGGCCAGCGGGCGTGGTTTGGGGGAAGGGCAAGGTGGCCATGCAGAGGGGCTATTTTGTGTGAATTACTGACCTGCTCTGAGTTTGAAGGAGTCCACATAGCCACAGGATGTTTGGGGCATGTCAGATCTTCATGAGGGCTGGTTTTCACCCTAGAGATAGTGAGCAAAGAGAACAGAGCCGCCCCTCCTCCTCCTCCCATCCCTCATGAGAGAAGCCCAGGGAAGGGGGTCTCCAGGAGATGATTGGGGCAGGGCTTCAAGCAGGACTCTGAAGCCAGCAGCAGGAATTGGTACCCAAAAGCGATTCAAGATCTTCCCTGAAAAACCCCATAGAGACAGAAGCTCACAGGGCTCCTGGCCTTCAGGAAGGACCCTGCGGCTAAGAGCCATGGCCGGCACAGGCTCCAGGATTGGGGGCACCTGGCTTCAGATGCTGGCCAGCTCCACATTTGCTTAATGACCAGTTTGGACAGAATGTACACTGGCCAAGGGAACACCCTGGAAAACCAATGCACCCACAGAGAGGGAAGGGCAGGTCACCCGGTGGCAGCCGCAGGATCGCAGGCTACATGCTCAGTAGACAATGAGCGTAGAGTAGAAAGAAACACACAGTGTCTCTGTTAAAAGCCATTCCTCTCCCGCGTGTTTCTGGACAGCCAGCTTTTTACCCAGCTGTTCAGGTATGAAAGGCTATCAGGCAAGCCTAGCTACCTGATCAGCCAAGAAAGCTTTCAAAATTAGAAGCCACTTACTACAAAATGTGGTCAGAGTGAGATGCGAATTCAGTGTCCCTGAAGGAGAGTCCCTTCCATCCCAGGCACTCAGAGGCCACCCTCCAGGCGTTGGTTGAGCCCTGCTGCCTTCCATGTGGTGATGGTGCCAGTCAAAGCCACCTCTCCCGACTTCTCCCTATGGGCCCCCAAACCACTTTTGAAATCATTTGAAATAGAAAAGTAATCAACCCAACTTTCATTTATTGATTCACCAGTTGTTTTTGTACTAATGGGTGCTGGGGGTGCAGTAGAGAATAGAATAGATTCAGCCCTGTTTTCTGGAGGTTTCTGGAAACCCAAGACCCAACCCTAGTTCTTTCCCCTACTAGCTGTGTGACCTCAGGCATGTAGCTTAACCTATCAGAGCCTCATTTTCTCTCATCTGTGACATAAAGGATACTAGTACTTCTTAGAGAGAAACTTATAGGGGGTGGGAGAGGGCAGAGCTAGATCCTAAACTGCTTTGCATATTCCTTGTTTAGTAGATTTTATTTTGGAAACAAGTATCTTACATGTGTATAAAACAACAATTTAAAAAAAAAAAGAAAGTGAAATGAGACAAATGAACATAAATGTGTGTCCAGTTGGTGGCATAACATAATCACAGTAAGAGAAACTATCTCAAACGACTTTTAAAATCAGGAATTTGGCTGTATATTTTTGGAAGAAAAATTAATTTCAGTAATCTCATGTTGGCAAAATGTTGGTCCTGCCATTTGTGTGCATACAGTGAAATAAGGTCAGTGAGGAATTATGTTGGAGTCGCTGAGGACTAGGAGTTTTTGTATGGGAGAAGAGAGATACAGACACAAGATCTATGAAGTTAAATAAAAACCTGGCAGTGCTAAATTTGAAATGGAAGTAGTATAAATTCATATGTATTTTATCTAGAATATTTTAAAAAGGAAAAAACAAACATATTGCCTATTTCTGCCCACTGCAAAGCACTAAAAATGGTGAGCTACTCAGTAGCAATGAGCACCCCTAGTGCTCAGATTATGGTCTCTGAATAGCATTTGCCCCTTAAAGAAACCAAGATACATGATTAATTGTTGGAGAAACAGTCAATTCCAGGTCAGGGTAGGAAATGTAGTGACGAGCCTGGACTATCTTGCAAAGGAATGTCAAAGACTCCTAAGATTGTATCAAAAGGAGTCATAAGCAAACCTGGTAAATAAAGGGATGAATATGGCTATCAGGCGACTTCAAGAGCAGGAACCAGGCAGGTCAGTACACCCAGGAGCATGTATGTGGAGCCAGAGGAGGGAGGGTGGCACTCTGCCCAGCGGCTGGGAGCTGCAGACCGAGGCTGAGGTCTCCCACATCGCTCAACCTCCCATGTCTGGAGCTCAGAATATGATTTGGACACAGGTTGCTTCCAGTTTCAGGTCCCTGCTTGCATCTCCGTTTCCTCAGTCTCAGTCTTGTCATTCCAGATGTGGCAATGCTGGGCTCAGAAGGCAATCATATTGAGGGAATGATGAATTTAAAGGAAAAAATTACGTTCAACCACATCTTAAATGGAGAAAACAATGTAAGGGTTAGGCATTAATTAAGAATGTTTTTTCTTTGACTCCAAGGAACATAAGGGACTTTCCAGTGGTTGTGTCCACTTCTCAGGCCCAGGCCCAGTTTTCAGATACCCTCAGCTTCCTTATGAACCCCAATACTTTTCTTTCTACTTTCAAACCTATTCCACTCCCTCTGTCCCTTGGGTCTCTCTTCCAGGGCTGGGTCGCCTTATCTCCAGCTGTCCCTTTCTGTCCTGGGGGAGGCAGACAAAGGTCAGGGTTTTTGGAGATAGCGTAGATAAGAAGAGCATTGGTATTGGTGATGGACAGTCCCAGCTTCCTAGCTCTGCCACTTAGCAGCTGTGTGACTCTGGGCCTCACTGAGTTTCTTTCCACATCTAAAAATGGGTATAATAGTAGTATCTATTTTCTAGAGCTGCACTAGAACTTTCTATATTGATGGGCTTGGTCTATGCCTTTGCTGTCAACAGTGGCCACTAGCCTCGTGAGGCCATTGAGCACTAGACGTGGGTTAGGTCCTAAATGAGGTGCCCTGTAACTGTAAAATGCTCATAGTTGCATGAAAAAAAGACTGGGAAACACCTAGACAATACTTTTAATATTGATTACATATTGAAGTGATATTTTGTATTATTGGGTTAAATAAAACATCATTAAAACTTATTTCACCCATTTTTAATTTTTAGAAATCATGTATGCAGCTCACATTACATTTGGTTGGATGTACAGTGTTGGATATAGAGTCTTGAGAAGATTAAATACTGTGTGTGAAGTGCTTGGCACAGCCTCTGGCACTTGGAAGCCCCTCCATCAGTGAGAGCTGTTACTTTTGTAAATATCATCCTGAGTAGGTGGGGGTCAGGCTGGTGCCTGGCGTCCTGCTAGATGCACCCACATGGGCAGAGGAAGGGAATTTGCATGCATTTCACATCCAACTATATGCTGGTGACCCAGAGCTTTACTCAGGCCGGGCCATTTAACCCTCATAATGGCCCAGGGAGGAGCTATTATTTTCCCCATTGGGCAGATGGGGAAACTGAGGCTCAGAACGGTGATATGACCTGCTCAGCTGGTTTTGTAACAGAACAGGAGCTCTTGCCTCTGGGGAAAGGCGTTCTGCCTCAGTAGCTCTGTTTGCCCTGGAGGTGATGTCCAGGCCCAGGACGCTCAGCCCTCCCTTCTCCCCCCCCCCCCCCCCCAACCTGCTCCATCTCCTCTCTGAAGTCCAGGGCCCCCAGGCCCTCTCCTCTCCCCTCCCCTCCCTTCCTACCCAGACTTCCGAAGGAACTAATTTATTCCTCCAAATATAAATGGACTCTTTCCCACAAAGACACCACATATGTCGTTTCATACGTTATTTGTTAACTTCATCAAACAAAGTACAATTCTCTGGCGCTAATGTCAATCTCCACAGCTCATTGGGTTTTTTAAAATAGTGGAAGCACAGCCCTCCTCTCGCAGCCACGGGGAGGACGGCAGCGCTCCCGGCGCGAGAGGAGCCCTTTGCTGCTCCCCCCAGAAAGAGCCATAAAACACGCTCAGCGCCGGGGCGCGCGCCCATTTGACAAAGACAATTTGATTTGTCCGCAGCTTCTAAAATATTCATTCCCCTTTGATGGACTATCGTTTTATAAATATAGATTATCATTAACCGACACCGGCGGTGCGCTGCTGGCCGACCCAGCGCCACGCCACCGGTTCGAAATGAAGACGTCCCATAAAAAAAATCATTATCTCTGTCTGCGGACCCTGATCGGTGTCGTTTGCCTCATTTGCAGTGCAGGGGTCAGTAACTCACGCTAACTGCCTCTGTTTGTGGACTGCGCCGCGTGGCCACCCCTGCTGGGGAGATTGGCAGGCTGCCGCTCGAATTCGGGCCTGTGGAAGGAGATGAGGTGATTGGCGGCGAGGGGGTGGAAGGAAGGCCCAAGCTCTGCTGGGATCACAGGGAGAGGGCTTGAAGAATGTGCTTCTGGGGAGGCGGTGGAGTGGAGGGGACACGGACAGGAGTTTGGGAGCGTGTCAGACCCAGCTCCCCTGCTTACTGGCTGTAAGACCTTGCACGAGTGAGTTCAACTTTCTGAGTCTCAGTTTTCTCATCAGTAAAATGGGACTCAGTCACACCTGTCTCCTAGGAGACTGAGCCAAACAATAACCCGGCCCTTCAGCACACGGTGACCGTTAGTTGCAATGATAATAGTGACAACATGTTCTTTGCATTAACTTTGAGCCCGATGACAAATCGCTTGACCTTCCTGAACCCCATTTTCTTCCCACGTTGGGCAGTCTCAGTAATACCTACCTCCAATGGTTGTAAAGATACAGCGAGCTGATGTGACCATAGAGCTCAGCACAGTGGATGGTGCACGCTCAGCACCTTGAGGGCCGTTTTGTTTAAGCTCAGTGGAAGCCAGACAGAAAGAACAGAGAGTGAGTTGTCCCAGAGAGCCACGGCCCCAGCACCCCTGCTCCGTGAGGACTCAGAGTGCACAGGGTGTAAGTCTGGAGCAAATGGTGGCTCGAGGTGCATGTTGAGATGGGTTCGGGGCTGTTCCATAAGAGTCTCTTATTCCGCCGAGTCACCCCCTCCTCTGAGCATCCTGGGTCTTGGTGCGACCTGAGAAAGACGTGGTGGCGGGGTAGGTAAGTTTATTGGCGCTATGCTGCCAGGGAATGAATTTCAAGGTGGGATTAAAGATTTGCCTGTCCTTGGGAGCAAAACCTTGCCTGCAGCATTTCCTCTTACATTTAGCCATTTGAAAGAAATATACCACCAGGCCCGAGGAGAAAGCAATTGCGGAGACATCTCCAATAGAAGGGGGCCTGAGCGGGCAGAGAGCAGGGCAAGAGCCGGCTTGAGAGCAGAAAGCAAACCTCCTTCATCTCGAACAGGGGTGGAATGAAAAGGAGTGAAGTGAACTCTTGAATTCAAGCTCCAGCCAGGGCGTAGGTGGGGTAGGTGACTCAGAACCTTCTAGAGGTTCCTGGCACCGAATCCCCTGCTGCTCCCGGAAACAGGCACGCTGCGCACCAAGGCCTCCTCTCGGTGGGAAGGCGGCCCAGGGCACTCAGCCCCAAAGTTTATTTAAGTGAAAAAACCCACCCGGAGACAAGCAGGAATGTTACACCACTGTCAAGTTTTAGACTTCGCCATCAAGCAAAAAAAATTACATCCCGTCCCGACGAGCGACTAATCAAGGCATGGCAAACGGTCCTGCAATAAATTACTCCGGCGCGAAATAAACCACACAAACAGACCGATGATAATAAATGTAAATTATTTCTCTGAAGAAATTTTCTTGGTATATGAGTAATACGAACCATCAGGAAGGCGTCTTCCTTAACATTAATTACAGAAAATGACAAGTGAGCTGATGACTGGGAAGGCTCATTATCTGAGAACATATTCACAACTTTGCAATTTGCGCGAGATGTACTCCGGCTAAATTAATCTCCCTTCTTTGCATGAGCCTCTTCTAATTTTCATGTTATTAACAGGTTTGCAGTATCAGTCAGTGCTTGTCACTCTAATCAGGTTTCAGCATGTTCGCAAAAGCGAAGCGTCATTTATAAGGATAAGCCCTCATAATGGTGCTTGCTTTCATGTGGAGAATTCTACAAGGCTGCTTTTAATAAGGTACTTTAATCATCTCCTTTGCTCAACTTTTGGCCCCACTGTTCCTTTATGAAGAGTCATTAAAAGACTTTGAAGTTCATCAAGGAGGAAAAATTCATGACATTGTTCGGGTGAGGTTGGGGATGGTCCTGAGAGGAAGCCTGGAAGGAGTCGGGAGTGAGTCGGTCCTGTTGGCCCAGGGCCTGGCCGAGGGGCAACCTGTGCCCATCGTCTCTACCATTCAGCACCCTGTAGGGTTACTGCTCCACCAAGACCCCTCTGGGCCAGCCCACAGGGCAAGTTTCAGGGCGGACGCTGAGAAAGGCCGGCCTGCTCAGCACTCTGGACAGCTCCGGGCCCAAGGCCATCGCTCTGAGACAGGCCCGGAGCTTTCTGAGGTTTTTAAGATCTATCTTGATGGCCTGCTTTGCTTTGGAAATTACTGCCTCTTTGGGACCAGACTGATTTCTCTGAATCCAGAGAGACATCCTCACTTTTCCATGGGATTTCAGTTCAGAAGAGAAGGCTAGGTTTTCTATCCCAGCTGGAGTATCCATAGGGTGCTTGCAACCTCATTGGGCTTATCAATCAGACCAACTGATGAGTGTGTGTGTGTGTGTGTGTGTGTGTGTGAGAGAGAGAGAGAGAGAGAGAGAGAGAGAGAGAGAGAGGGAGAGAGAGAGAGAAAGAGAGATCCCTTCTTTTGCTGCATGGCTCACAAGGGCAAGACAGGGGTTATCATGAAATCAAGGCTCAGGTACACTCTGTTTCCTGCTAAGTTCCCTTGAGAGAAGTTGAAAATGTTCTTACATATTTCCATCAGCAGAGATGCATGACCCTTAGTTTGCCTCCAGCAATCCTTAGTGGCCTCTGACAAACCTTCTGAACTCACTGTTCTTGCAGAGAATCCTTCTTGCTGAGGTAGCTCATTTCTTTGGACGGAATACTAGACTGAGAGGCAAAGACAAGTCCTAGTCTTACCTTAGGGGTCGCCCTTCTCTGAGACCTGCTCCCTGGGTCCCCAGAGCCATATTCATGCTACTTGGCCCTTCCCTCTGGCCATAGATGATTGGGCCGCATCTCAGAGAGTCAGGTTCTCCCCTCTGTGAATCCAGAATTAGACGAAGGCAAGGTCGGATAGTGTGCCATGCCTGTGTTTCTGTGTCTACACGTGCTCATGAATTTCTGCATCTGTGTGCACAGGAAACCAGCTGGGTGGCCAGAACCTGTGGAGGCAGGATGGGCTCCCCCTGGGTAGGTCTCTCTCTCTTTGTCTCTGTTTCTTCTGGCACTTGGGAGGGCCCTGGCAGGGCAGGGGTTGGGGCACAGCCAGGCGGTGATAGTTGGGCATCCAAGGTGGATACTCAGGTGCATGATCTGACCCAACAGACAAGTGGGCAGTGGCCTTGATAGCAGTGCTTTCTCCAGACCCCCTTCTGTGGACCCCTGCCCTATCCAGGCCAGGGCGCAGAGGCAGATCCTCAGGAAGGCGTCTGGGCAGACAAGCAGAAATCACCTTCTATTCTCCTCCCCAATGCCCAAGATCCTTCATTCACTTCTCTGGTCCCTGTTCAGCAGGTCATGTGCTGTGAAAGCTCTAGTCCTGGGGCTCCAGAACAAAGTGATGGAGGGTGACCGCCAGGCGGGGCTGGGCAACACTCATCCCTGTGAAGTATGTCCCTGGGGAGAAAGTTGGTCTTCTAATGACGTTAGATAATCACCCAGAGCACCTCCAAGACCTTGGAAGCATCATCCTCGAGCTGAGACTCACTGGACCACAGCGTCTCACAGGCCTCAGCCTCATCTGGCCGATTCTCATTTTCCTGGCAGGGGCTGGGGCCTGTCCCGGGCTGTGTGCTAAGTGAGAGGCCCTCTCACACGGTAGACCTGGATTTCTGGCCTCCTGTTCTGTTCTGGGGGCTTCTCCCTCCTTCGGCCTGATTTGCCAAATGGTACAAATGCCTTCCTTTTGAGGCTGTATGTATCTGAATTTTGGAAATATCAGGTGCGCCTTGGAAGCAGATATGAGCCAAGCTGGATATAGTAGCCAGCTCCCAGGAGGCCCCCAGTGAGCTGCGCCTCCTGGCATTCCCTCCCCTGTGTAGCGCCTCCCAGGCTGGGCCAGCCTCGTGACCAACAGGACACGGTGACAGTGATGGCCTGCCACTTCCCACGTTAGTTGTAAAGGACCATGGCTTCCATCTTGGTCTCTCTCTCGTCACTCGCCCTGGGAGAAGTCAGCTGCCGTGTCACAAGGACTTTTAGGCAGCTTACGGAGAGACCTGTGCTTGAGGAGCTAAGACCAATACATGACAGAGCCTGGAAGGGGACCCTCAGCCTCAGTCAAGCCTCTGGCTGACGGCGGCCCCAGCCCACAGCCGCACCCGGAGCCAGAACTACCCGGCTGAGCCCAGCCCGGACCCTGGACCCTGAGGAAGTGAGAGAGAACAAATGTTCATTGCTTAAGTCACTAAGTTTTGAAGTCTCTTGTTACACAGGATTAGACAACTGATATACTGGTTTGTTTTTTAATAAAACAAGGCTGGAGGGTTGGATCGGCCTCCGAGTCCCGAGTGATGAGACTCTGGGAAAGGGAAGCCAAAGTCACAATGACTCAGAAATGCCACGGACTGAAGCGCGAGCCCCACCCAGTTCTGCCCAAGAAGATGTGGGATCAGATCTTGAGCCTGGACTTGGGCTGGGTCAGGACACAGAGGTGACAAGGTCTCGCCATTGATCGGCAAACTAGACAGGGAAAGGAATGCCTTCTCTTCAGCGCGGAAAAATGTCCCTCTGGGCGGCCAAGGAAGAAACGCAGCGGCTGCCCAGGCCCTCCAGGTGCCACCACCTCGCTTGCCTTCTCTCAGCCCCGGCAGGTGGCTGTTACCCTGCAGAAGGGGGCCGCTGGGGAGCTTGAACTCTCTCCTCCAGGCACCGCGGAGCCGGGAAGGGTGCTGAGCTGGGTTTGGGAAAAATGACCCCGGCCACCTGGGTGGCGCGTGGACCAGAATAAGTGCCAAGAGGCAGGCACTTTTCCGACCCAGGAGAAAAGCCCCGAGCTGAGGCCTGGAGAACGTGGGGAAAGGAAAACAGATCCGAGTTCTGGCCCATGGCTGTCACGTCGGGCACCGTGACGCAGCCCGAGCTGGGCCCGGGCTCGCGGCTCCCCATGAGGCCGTGGCGCCTGTGCGCCCCCGCGGGGCACCTCCCCTCCTAACATGCAGCTGTGCGCCCCCTCCGTGCGGGGCTCCCTGCCCAGACCCGAAGCTCCCCTCCCCCGGGCCTCCAGGCGGGCGGGGAGACCCTCCCGGCGGGCGAGGCGGCCCCTGCCCTGGGAGCCCCGACAGCCGCCGTCCCGTCCGCGGCCAAGTTCACCGCAACGCGGCCGGTGCGCTCTGCAGGCTGACAGGAACCCCGCCGGTAACCGGGGGAGCGGAGAAGGGAAGCATTCGAATCTGCCGTGTCACCCGCTCCCTTCCTGATTGCCTGATACCCACGGTCCACTGACAGATGCTGTGTTATTAACACTTGATTAAAAATCACTTCAGGTTTGAACCAGCCCGTCGAGAAGGGAGCGTCTTGACAAGACTTGTGGTTTGTGATTGACAATTAGTAATATTCAGTGTGTCACAACACAGATAGTGTGACTTATTGGTGCCGGTGTAATGTAACACGTTTCATCGGAGCTCCTCAGATCGCCCGTAGGAATCAGAGGGGAGACAGGGTGTCACCGGCCAGCTCTGCTGATCGACAGAGGAGGGACGGCGCGTCCTGGCCCCGCGGCCCCGCCCGGATTCCCACCCGTCAGCGGCCAGATCCCGCTCCGACTGGAAAGGGGGCCGGAAAGGGGACCTCAGCGGAGGGGGAACCCCCATGCAGCTCTCAGCTCCTCTACCAGCCGCCAAACCCTCCTGTCTGGAAAAATGAAGGCTCCTGGGCTGACGCTGCCTCCACGTCTCCAAATTACCGGCCTGCTCCTCTTAAAACAAAAGGCTTCTCATTTTATTTAAAAAAAAATAAAACGATCGTATCTTGATTGACAGGCTACATCCTTTCCTTTCAGCGATTTTTCTAACTTGGTGTCAGCGGGAGTTGAATTCGGGGGCCTTTTTTTTGTCTCCGTTCTAATTCAATTCCTTTTAAGTGCTTTTAAGAGCAGTGCAATCCAAGGTCTTTCCTTTTTTGGGTCTGACCTGGTTATGGAGTTTGAGTTCCTCCGCCGCTAAGATGAGCTGGGCAGAGCTCGGTCGCGCGCGTTGGCCAAAGGTGATGAATTTAACCCGATTCATTTCCGCAAACTTGGGGAGAAACGGCCTCAGATGTGAGTTAAATGTTTTGCAGGACCCTGTGCCTTGTAACAGAGAAGCGATAGGTAGTATGGGGGTCACCCTGGCTTCCCACCCTGAGTGAAGCGGGGGCTCAGAACTTACCACCAACCGAAAGGCCTTTGCTTCATTCACTTGGTCACCCTGTTGCCCAGCCCCCAGTCATGAGGTCAGAGACCATGTGTCTTGTTCACCCCTGAATCCCCTGCGCTGGGGCACTGCCTGGCATGCAGTGAACTCCAACAAATGTCGGTGGCATGAATGTGCCAGTGAGGGGACCTGGGCCAGGCTGGAGCTCAGACACTGCAGACTGACTCCACAGGAGGAGAGTTGTGTTGGGGGGCAAGTCAGCTCTTGGGGTGCAAGGGGTTCATATTTATTTCTGCACCCATGTGACCCCAACCTGAGGTGCTTAGGTCCCCCAGCTCTTGTTCCCCACCACCCCAGGGAAAATCTCCAGGGGTCAGGCTTTCTGAGCGCAAGAGAAGCAACTTTTTTTTTTTTTGCAGGAGTGGACAGGCATGAGCAGGGGGGTGAGGGCACTGCCAAGAGGGGCACAAAAAAGATTTAATGATTGGCAATTGGCCGGGGAGTGGTCATCACTCTGCTCTCATAGGACACCCCTGACTAGTCAGAACAAGGATTTTTAAGGGCATAAGATAATATATTCATGATTACAAAGGAAACCAATTTATTAAAACATAATGATGAAAATATAAAAGCCTGTGATATAGCAACACGTGTGCTTCTGTGGCCACACATCAAGTAGGGAGACCTGGTGGCAGGTCCAGTAGCCATCAGGATTTCAGGGTGGTGATAGCGTGACGAAGGTCCTGAGGACCACGCAGCAACTGTCACGTGACGTGAAAACGTCTGTGATTTCTGCCGGTGACAAACTCGGGTGTCGCTAATACTCTTTCCTAATGGGAGGAGAGGCTGGATTTCAGTTAGAGGGAGTCAGCGCTCCTGTTCGGGAGCCTCTGCCAGCGCTGGGAGAGCCCAGGCAGGAGAGAGGGCCTGGGGCTCAGGGGAGGGCCAGCCGGGCCAGGCTGTGGCTCAGGGGAGAGGCTGTGACAGGCTCCCTGGGCCTATCAGATGCCAGGCTTGGGGCCCCATCTAATGTCAACATGACGAACAGTATTTACTGTCCATGTGATTTAGGAGCAAAGGACCAAAGGAAGCATCTTGAATGTGTACCAGCAAATAACCATTTAATAAAGTGGCCGGAGACGAGCCCCCTTTGCTCGCCTGTGTTCTGGCCATGGAAAGCGTAATGAAAAAAGGGACGCCATTCCCAGAAGCAATGGAAAAATACTTAGGAGTAAACTTAATGAGAAATGCATGTGACCTATATAAAGACAACTACAAAATTTTATTGGCGAAATAAAAGAAGAGCAGAGTAAATGGAGAGGCATCCCATGTTTCTGCATGGGAAGCCAAGCACCGTGAAAGTGCCCAGGCACCTCCGTGCTAATTTGCAGGTTTAATGCAATAACAGATAGTCCTGCAAGAGGAACTTGATAAAACGTTTCTAAAATTTATCGCGAAAAAAACACTGGTCAGAATATCAAGGAATGTTCTGAAAAGGCAGAGCGTTGATAGATAGCCTGACTGACTATTAAGGCCTATAGAGTAGCAATAATTAGAACAGTGAGAATATTGATGGGAAAAAAGAAATAGATTTGAATGGATTGGGACAGAATGCCTAGAAATAGATGAGAGCACGTGTGAAAACTAAGTATGATGAGTGAGTGATGGATTACTTAGTAAATGCTGTTTAGCAAACTGGTCAGCAACTTGGAATAATAATTTGTAATTTAGAAACACTTTGGACTTCATATCAAAACAACTCCAGCTGCATGAAAAATTCAGTTCAGAAAAGAACCGAGTACTGAAACATCTAGCAGACAATGGGTTTGGGTATTTATTAGATCTCCACTATCCTCATTTTAAAAAGACAACACACCAAATTATATAAAATGTAAACTATGCATATACAATACAAAGTATATAGCCGTATGGTGACTTAGTGAAATATTTGCATGGGGCAAGAACTGTGAGGGTAGTAACATGTTCAGGGAGCTATTTTTCCTTTTTGTTTTAATAATGTTTTTTTCAGTAAGTAGAAATCAAGAGCAAAAATCCTTTTTAGTTGTTTTTAGATTATTAAATGTAAAATTTCAAAGATGTACTAGCATAATCCCTTTATCTACCATTGCTCCTCTTTTTTATATAGTTAGAAAAACACTTTAGACAATACTGTCCTAGGTATGATCTCTCACCAGGAGCTGCTGATAAATTTCTCAGTAGCTCCTTATGTTCTATGAATTCCTGCTTTACTTCCATTTGATTTTCCTCAGGCTGGGGTCAGGTGCTTTGTCAACTCACCCTAAATTAAAAATTTTTTTATTGAAGTAAAACTTCTAGAAAAGTGCACAATCTTAAGTGTATGGCTCGGTGAACACTTACATCACCACCCGTAAAGGTGCAGATTATCTCCAGCACCCAGATGCTCCCTCTGGCCAGTCCCCCACCCCTGTCCTGGTTTTCACACAAATTAGTCTTGCCTTTCTTGAACTTTCCACAAGGGGAATCATATAGCCTGTACTCTTTTGTGTCTGGCTTCTGTGGCATTGCGTATGTCTGTGAGCTTGATCCATATGGCAGTGTATTGACAGTCCCTTTTTCATGGCTGCATACTATTCCACTGTGTGGCTATACTGCTTTCATTCATTCTACTGGTCCAAGGGAAGGGGGTAATGGAGAGAGGTTTGTGTTACAATATCATGCCTCCCAAAGCCAGTGGCTTTTCACTTCCTTCTGACTAAGTAAGAAGGGGAGAGAACCCAGAGAGAACCCAGAGTTAGGAGAACTTACGACCTCTTACTTCCAACCCTTGTCTTGGCAGGCCTCTTGTCACATGGCATTTAAAGAATTTCATCCAGGCCTTACCAGACATCTGGTACCCACCAGGCCAAAGCTCAGGACTTCAAAATGCCCATACTCTTCCCCTTGGCCAAAGGGCCTGGTTTGGGGGGACTGTAACTGATCCAGGGTCTGCGGGTGGGGGACATTTGGTTAACAGAAGAAGAAATGGAAGCCACAATGCAGGTGCGTGGCTGGGCACCACCCCCCCAAAGGTCCCTCGCAATGAACAGGGGGGAAGGGTAGTAGACGGGGACCTTCCCACCCCTCCCAGGGATTATGAATCTCGTAACCCAGCACAGAGCGGCCAGGTGATTACAAGTGCCAGTGAGTGTCACAGAGAAGGGGGCTGTGCTGAGCTGGTGCCTACGGTGAGGTAGACCCCATGGGGAGGGACACTGAGCTGAGACCTGGAGGAGGGGTGGGAGCTGGCCAGAAGACACGGAGGGCCAGGTGGGATGGGGTGGAGAAGGGCGTTCCAGGCAAGGCCCTGGACTTAGTGCTGGGCGGGCTGCGGGCCCTGAGCGAAGGGGAGTGGTGGGGGTGGGGCAGGGCGGCGGGGCAGCAGCCAGGCCCCATGGGACGGAGGAAGGACATCGTCAGAAAGACGACTGGAGTTTGTGAGTGGATTGGACCAAAGTTAAATGCAGGGAGACCCATTTATTCATCATGTCTCACCTGTTCCCAGCCATTCTGCTCCCTGCATGTTGGTTCCCCAGCCCAAGTCCCTTCCTGTGTCCGGGCCTTTGCTCTTTCTGTTCGTGCTGCCTGGAAAGCTCTGTCCCCATATCTTTTTCTTTTTCTTTTTAAAGGTTTTTAAAAAAATTTTTTAATTTAAATATATCTTTGTTGATTTCAAAGAGAGGAAGGGAGAGGGAGAGAGACATAGAAACGTCAATGATGGAGAGTCATTGATCGGCTGCCTCCTGCATGCTCCCTGCTGGGGATCGAGCCCGCAACCCGGGCATGTGCCCTGGCCGGGAATCCAACCGTGATCTCCTGGATCCTAGGTCGATGCTCAACTGCTGAGCCATGCTGGCCGGGCTCCTCGTATCTTTATGTGACTGGTTCCTCTGTGTCCCTCAGCTAAAATGCAACCCCCACCCCCAACAAAGACTCACCCTGACCAACCTGTCTAAAGGAACTACCCCCTGCTGCTTCCCTGGGTTGGTTTTCTCGTTAGCACTTACCACCCTCTGAAATGTTCTTGTTCATTCATTTATTTTCTTGCTTACTGGGTGTCAAATCCAGTGTGAACTCCATGAGCAAAGGGACTCAATCTCCTCAGCAGCAGAATAACGTCCCCCACATTGTGCATTCAATATATAAAATACAGCGAATGCCTGAATGGGAGGTGCTGGAGAAGGCCCCCTGTTGAGGCAGGGAGGGGAGATGATGGGGGGGACGAAGGTGACAGAGCTGACGATGCTGAAGGGGGTGGGGAGGGACATAGTGAGGACGGCCCTGTGCACTCACATGTCCCTGTCTGTGGCTCCTGGTGCCCTTTGCATCCCAAGAGCTGCAGGTTCTAAGAAGAGAATTGGGACACAATCCTCTCAGGCTACCTCTGAGCATCCCCCAGAGCCCCAGCCACAAAGCCCAGCCTTCCTCCCTGTTTAATATTCAGCTTAAACTTTACATACCCTGTTTAAACACTTGAGTACCGTCTCATCGATTCCGCTCCTCACCAAAAATAAAAATATTTTGGTACTGCAAATAAAAGCAAATATTTGATACCACTTGGCATTTTTCAGTGCATTAATTAGCAATTTGCTGGATAAATATTGCTGTGTAAATCCACAACCATGTCCTAATAATTAAAAGCCAAGTCAGATTCTATCGGACTCCCCCTCCCTGTCCCCCAGCCCCCCAGCCCCTTCCCCAGTGTATGCTCCAGCTCCAGGAAATGTCCTTGCAACTGTGGCTGCAGCAGAAGTAGCTGGAAGAGCTGGAAGAGGAGGCCGTGGTCCTATGCTGGCCACCCCTTGAATTCCAGCTTTGGCTTTGGAGGGAGGGAGGGAGCCGGAGGGGCTGGCAATGGGCAGGAGGGCGATGGGCACCCATGCTCTATCTGGAGCCCTGGGCCTCTCAACACCCACGGATGGTTGAGGTGAATGTGGGAAACAGAATGGCCAAGGTTTTGTCATTAAAATAGGAGTCCGTCTGGAGCAGTGGTTGCATGCATGGGCTCAGGAATCAGACTGACGTGCTGCCTTGACCCTGACAAGGCACTTCTCTTCTGAGTCTTAGGTCCTGCATCTGTAAAATGGATATAACAAGCGTCCTACCTCACTGGATTGTTCAGAGGATAAATGGATGGAGTTCACGTGCTTTGCCCATAGTGTGCTCTCAGCAAATACTGATAGTTGGTTTGTTGCTGTGGTGGGTTTTCTTCTGGGTGACTTTGTCTCGGTCCCATCTCTGCCCCTCTGTCTCTCGCCTTCAAGCTCTTTCTACCCAAAGAAGGTGGTGGATGAATCTTCGCCCATCAGCTCTTTGCTCAACCCCTCTTCAAAATACCTTCCTGGTCTGGAAACAAAATCTTAATGACCTACTGTGAGTCCTCCCCAGGCCCCGGCTTGGCTGGGATGGGAGGAAGGAAGGCAGGGATGGCCCAGCTGGCGGGGTACTGTAGGGCGGGGCTACTCTCTCTCCCCTAAACTGTGTGGTCTCAAACCTGGGGTGCCCGCAGTACTCGGGGTAGATGGGAGGTTGGCCTGAGCAAGGTGGAAAGGGTGTGGTCAGTCCTGCTGGGGAACTAGATGGTGGCCTGAGCCTTTCTGTTTAACTGCTCCTCCCCTCCTGCCCTTTGCTCTGAACTGACCACGGGGATAGAGAAAGAGAGGAACACAGATGACACGGGCCACCAGGAACGCAGGCGAGAGTGACACCGATGCATTAGAAATGGGAAGAATTTCTAGCGATCCCAGAGCAGCCTGCCCGGGGAGGGGCTGGCCCTGGTGGGATGCACTGCGTGAGACGGAGGAGCCATCCCCGGAGTCGTCGGAACCTCCAGTTAGGGTGTACCTACTGTGTGCCAGAGCTGGGCCAAGAAAGTCTCATGCGTCTCCCAGTGACCTCCTCACAGCACGGGGGTGAGGCGCCATCGTTGACTTTGCTCAAGGTTACACAGCCAATAAGCAGAGGAGCTGGAACTTGAAGCCAGGCCCATCTAGCTCCTGAGCCCATGTCCTCAACTGCCAGGCTAGGTGGCCTCTATACGTATAAGGGACCCATCCGAACTCCACAACCCAGCTGAGCACAGGAGGCAGAGCCTGAAGATGGGGTGAGCTGGGGGCAGTCGGTGGGAGCAGTTTGCATAAGCACCCGACACAGCCCCAAGGTGCCAGCCTGCAGCTCTCCTCGAGGCCGGCCGGGTCCTTTGCCGCCAGCCAGGCCAGACCGAGGGGGGGGCAGCACCCCCGCCAGCTTGGGGCGGCAGCCCCAGCTTCAGCACTGAGGCTCACAGCGGAGCACCGATGTCCCCAGGACCCGTGTCTCAGCATCTCACCCCCTTACTCCCCTCAGACAGCAAAACCCAGAAACAGCCAACGAAACCTTCCTGAATGGGTATTGAACTCTTTCAAATGCTTTCTAATAGATATATTGAAATAACTTTATGTTTTCTTTTCTGTTAATTTGTTAATGTAATGAATCACATAGATTTCCTGATAATAAATTATGAGTTTAAATCCAACTTTGCCATTTTTGATGCTAGATTTTGTCTGTGAATATTTCATTCAGGATATTTGCCTCCATGCTCATGAGATAAAGTCCTATTTTCCTTAATCATACCATTTTGAATTAAAATACTACTAAACTCATAGAAAGAATTGGGAAACAGAACTGCTCTTTTATTCTTTGACACAGTTTAAGATTGCTGTGATGGTTAATGTCATGAGTCAACTTGACTGGGCCGGGGAGTGCACCAAAGTTGGTCAAACATTATTCTGGGTGTGTGGGGGGCTGTCTGGGATGAGAGTAACATTGGAGTTGGTGGACTCAGTACAGCAGGTTGCCCTCCCTAAGGAGGGTGAGCCTCGTCCAATCAGTTGAAGGTCAGAATAGAACAAAAGGCCGACCCTCCCCCAAGGAAGCAGGAATTACTCCCACTGACTGCCTTGAGCTGGGTCATTGTTTTTTTCCTGCCTTTGGTCTCAAACTGAAACATTGGCTTTTGCCAGGTCTCCAGCCTGTCAGCCCTTGGACTGGAATTATACTGTCCGCTCTCCTGGATTCCAGCTTGCGGGCTGCAGCTCCTGGGTGTTGTCAGCCTTCATAGTCACGTGAGTCATTTTCTTATAATCTTTATTTATTTAATTAGTTCTATATTTATAACACATATATTAGAGATATATGTATCTCTCCTATTGGTTCGGTTTCTCTGGCGAGCCCAGATACAACTGTGATGATCTGTTCGTTGAATGTTGGTCCTGGTGGGTTTTTCGGGTGTAGAGCAGGGGTTAAATTTTACACTGATGATTCAATCTTTAATGGTTATAGGTCTCTTTAGAGTTTCTAATTCTTCTTGCGACAGTTTTGGTGTGCTACATTTCCCAGGAAATTGGCTGTTTTGGACTAGGTTTTCAATTTTATTGGCCTAAAGTTGTTTAAAACATTCTTTCGTGATTTAAAAAATCACCGTTTTCTTTAACTCCTAATATCATTTATTTGTGCCTTCTATTTTTCTTAACTAGCTTTGGTTTTATTGATTTTGACATTGTTTGGTTTTCAATTTAATTTTTCCTGTTCTTTATTGTTTCCTTTGTTTTTCTTGTTTCTGCCATTCGTTTTCTAATTCTTGAGTTGGGTGCTGAGCTTATTAATTCCCCTTCTCACTTGTTGTCTGACATACATCTCAGCCTCGCCCTCCAAGGTTTAGCTGCGCCCACAAGTTTCAATAATTACTATCTGAATTAGCCATTCATTTACAACTATACCAGAACATGGGATGTCATTCCTTACCTTTTAATTCATTCTAGTTTTTTGCATTGTGGTAAAAACAGGTTATTTGTATGCAGGCAACTCTTCGGTCAGTTATTTTGTAGAATATCCTGCAGTGGGGATTGGTCTGGTGTTTCCTCATGGTTGGGCTGGGGCTATGAACTGTGCCGAGGAACATCACAGAGCGAAGTGCCGTTTCCACATGTCAGGTTAGAAGTTTCAACGTGACTTATCCCTGCGGATATTGACCTTGATCACTCGGCTGAGGTCGTGTTTGTCCGGTGTCCCCTCTGTGATGTTGCTCTTTCCCCCTTCCCATGCTCTGCCTACTCTTTGGAAGAGATTCACTGTGTGAAGGAATTCGCCCTGTGCAGCCGCAGCTAAGGGGTGGGGGTGCCCTCAGCTATTTCTCCAAAGGACCCTCAATGTGGAATGGTATGCGTTAGACACTTACCTTTAACTTGTTAACCTTGGTACTTGACTTAACAAATATGAAGGCTAATCAATAATAATGACCCTTCTCTTTCAAAACCTGAAACATTTTAACTCTTAATATACCTTCCCGGATTGCATGTGATACTTGTGCAGTATTTCAGTTCTGTCTAATTTTTACACCTCTTAAATTCGTCATTGTTATTGGTCTATCCAGCCCAAAGCTTGCTCAGATTTACCCATGTTTAAAAATGTCTTTGCTCTCCATTGCTCTTGCATCTTACCCTTTCCTTCTGGGTTCAAGTTCATTCTACTTGAAATGCATCCTCTCGTAGCTATTTCAGACAGCCTGGGAATTACATTTATATCTTCCTTATTCTTGAGTGAGCATTTAGCTCTGGACAGGATTCTAGGCTGACCGTTATTTCCCCCTCATCACTTTGAAAATATTATTCTCTTCTCTTTGGCTTCTATTGTTGCCAGAAATCTGCTTTCCGTCTAATTTTCACCCTCTCTTGGTGATCTTTTTTTTTTCTCTCTGATTGTTTTGAAAGTTCCTTTCTTTGGCTTCAGTGTCTTACAGTTTCATTCTGGTGTGTCAGGACATGGGTTCATTTCTCATTATTCTTCTCTGTAAATCTTAAAAATTTTGAAATTATTTTTTAAAATTGCGATAATTTACACACAGCATAAAGCTTACCGTCTTAAGCGTTTTCAAGGGTACACGTCTGTGGCAATAAGTACATTCATGCTGTTGTGAAGGTGTCACCGCCATCGGCCCACAGAACTCATCCTGCGAAACCGAAACTGTCCCTGCTCCGTCCCCCAGCCCCGGGCCGCCGCCCCAGCGCGCTCTGTCTCTCGGGCTCGGCTGCTCCAGGTTCCTCATGTACGTGGAACCCTGCAGGATTTGCCTCTTGTGACTGGCTTATGTCACTTAGAATAACCTCCTCCAGGCCCGTCTGTGCCATAGCATGTGCTAGAATTTCCCTCCTTTTTCAGGCTGAGTAATATTCCGCTGCTTGCACAGAGCACACTTCGCTCATCTTCAGCCGGTGAGCATCTGGGTCCCCTCCACCTCCCGACCCCCGGGAACAATGTGCAAACATCTCCCAGATCCAGCTCTCGGTCCTTTGGATACAGGCCCAGAAGTGGGATTGCTGGCTCAGATGGTAATTCTGCTTTGAATTTTCTCACGGACTGCGTGCCGTTTTTCATAACGGCTGCACTATTTTACACCCCCACCAACAGGACGCAAAGTTCCAATTTCTTCACGTCGTTGTTATTTATTTTTACTTTTTGGTTTTATTTTTTTGCTAGTAGCCGTCGGAATGTCAGTTGGTGTCTCGTTGTCATTTTGATTTGCATTTCCCTAATGATCAATGACGTCGAACATCTTTTCAGTTGTCTATTGGTGGGTTTTGAGTATTGAAAGCCAATCCTGGGTAATTCTCGATCACTCCCTCCATCAGTGCTGTTTCTCTCATTCTCTTTATTGCCTCCCCCCCCCCCCCCCCCCCACCGCCTGTACCAGAGGGGAGGGGAGAATCTTTCCAGGTCCACCCTTCCCTGGGAGCACAGGCCCTGGGCGTGTCAGGCCCAGCTTCTCGCCCAGCTCAGACCCAGAGCCTAGTCTCCTGCCCCAGTGTGAGCACCCCTTTCCCCTCCCCCTTTCCCCTCCCCCTTTCCCCTGTCCCCTTTCCCCTGTCCTCTTTCCCAGCCACCTGCCCTGGCAGCTCATGCTCTCACCTCTCTGGTTTTCGGTTCCCATCTATTTCTTGCTCCTGGAAATTTCCTTTATGTTTCTATAAGCTCATTCATTACATGATCATGAGCCTTTCTAGGTGTTTATGGCAGGAAGATTTGGGGGATATCTGGTCCACAGAATTTCCAGAACCAGAAGCCCTTCCAGGTCATTTACAAAGTGAAATAAACCTGACAAAAGATAGCAGCACAAAGAAGAAGGCTGCAGGCTAATCTCATTTACAAATATAGATGCAAGCATCCTAAATAAAATATTAGCAAATTGAATCCAGCAATGTATTAAATGAATATTCCACAATGACCAGGTAGGGGATATTATTGGAAAGCAAGGACAGTTCTATTTTAGGAACTCTATTAATATAATTCATCATATTAATAGGCCAAAAGGGAAAACCCGGGGATGATAGATAAAAAGGCATTTGATAACATTCAGCATCCATGCCACAGAAAAAGCTCTCTTGGAAAAATAAAAATAGCAGGGTTCTTCTTTAGCATGATAAGAGAGGCTTACAGAAACCTCTCACCCTTGAAGGGGAAGGAACCACGGCCTGGAGTCAGGGCGGGTCCCCTCCAGTCGCCTGTCTCTTCTGCTCCAAAGTAAGAGCAAGTCGCATGTCCCCAATTCTCTGACTTAGTTGAAGCAAATATTCCGCTCACCCTGAGAAGCCCTGGATAGTTTGCTTTCCAAACACATGCTTCGGACCCAGATGCCTAGAATGGCTGTGCCCTGTTGGACACGCTGCTGGGCTCCTCTGACTCTCAGTTTTTTTGTATGTGAAATGGGGCTAAGATCCTCTCTATTCCGTGGGGCAGTGGAAATGAAGCCCCTGGCACACGGTAAAGGCTCCAAGAATATTACTCACTTAGCCCTTCCCTCCTCCCCCACCTCTCCGTTAGCTCTTTCTTCCCACCATCCCATCTCTGTCTCCTCTCCTTTTTCATACCTCTGGGACCCTGGGCCTGGCCTGCTCAGTCTCCTTACCCCAAATAAGCTCACTGAGTAGGAGTATTTGGGGAGACCCCAGAGTTAGCACCCAAGGACAAGATGGTAGGGCCAGATGGACCTCATGACCTGCTGGTGGGGCTTCCCACCCCAGGGGATCATGAGGCCCATCTGGACAGCTGGTCCCGCTGTGGGAGGTTTCTGGGCTCTGGCCTAACAAGGGAGTCCTTAGGGTGAGCGGATAGCAGCTGGGAGAGGAGAGCTCTGCTCCCCTGGGGAGACAGCCTCCTGCTAACTTCTCCTTTCTCCTGGGTTCCTGCCTTGGGGCAGAGCCTGGAGTCACTGCCTACAGCGTCTCGGAGGAAGACCAAAGCAGAGCTTGGCTTCTAGGCCTCCACCCTTGGGCCTCTGCTGACTGCACCCCGCCTTCTCCTCCACCGGTCCCCTAAGCTTCGCCATTCTTCATCACCCCAAACTTCCCTTGTGCCTCCCCAGCCCCACACCGCTACCCACACTGCGTCCCCTTCTTCTCAGCCAGTAGGCCCTGGCCCATCAGCGAGCATTTCAGTCCTTTCCCTGCTACGATATCTCAGTAGCCCTCCGTGTTAGTCAGTGTGTCTACCATGCCTTGCATTTTCTACATCCCCGTGCTTTGACATCTGGGCGCCTTGCTGCCATGGGAGGGACTGCCCCTCCCAGGGTGAGCTAATTCCTAGAGGTAGTCCCTGACTCCCCAGGAGTGCACCTGTCAAATACAAATCAACCAATCGAGAGCCCACACCCCAAACACCTCCTTCATGGGGCTCTGAGCCTCTGGGCTACCACCTACCTGCCCTAATCACTCCAGGGCAGGTGCCAGACAGCTAGACACAGCCCCTATGTCCTAGAGCCTGCGGAAATTATTCGAACTGGCCATTCCTAAGCCAGTTTATCCTGCCTCACCCACTCCTTCTCAGGAAGCCACAATAAGGGCTCTTGTGCACACCTCCCCTCACTCCCTCTGCTTCCTGCCTGCCCTGGTGCTTCCCCGTGTGGCCCCTCCTTTTGGGACCTCTCAATATAGCAAACTGTCTCTTTGGTGGCTCATCTCCTGATATTCGCCTCACCTTACCTGGATAACAATAAAGCCTACAATCTTAAAACAGTCAGGATAAGCTTGGTTATGCTGAAGTGACAAACTGACCTCCGGGTCCCAGCGGCGTATTGTCTAGTGGCCCTCCAGGTCAACGTCCTCCATGGGGGGCTCAGTGATCCAGGCTGCGGGGGGCTCCACCCTCCCGTAGCTGCACCTTTGGGAACTTGCATCCCTCAGCAGCCACTTTCTGGAGGGTCAGAAAGTGCTGGAGGGTTTAAAACCAGCACTTAAAGACTTCAGCGTGGAAGCAACACACACCACTGATGCTCACAGCCATTGGGCAGAGTATGTGCCGTAGGCCACCTAACCTCAGGGGCCTGCGAGGTGTGACTGCCCCGTGTGCACGCGCAGGAGAAAGGGGAGGTGGGTGCGGCTGGGAGTCTCTGCCACACCCTCCCTGCCCTGGTGCCGGGTCAGGAACAGGAGCGAGTTCCAGGGTGGGGTGTGCCCCTCTC
This sequence comes from Miniopterus natalensis, assembly GCF_054644295.1. Taxonomy (NCBI): domain Eukaryota; kingdom Metazoa; phylum Chordata; class Mammalia; order Chiroptera; family Miniopteridae; genus Miniopterus; species Miniopterus natalensis. The sequence continues at coordinate 67,843,285 of NC_142092.1, forward strand.
ATGCTCACCCCAAAGCTCCACTGGGTGGGTGGGCTCCTGTCACCTGCTGGGAGGAAGATTGGGGGCGGGCTTCTGGCTGGAGCAGAAAATCTAGGTTTGTTCAGCGGAGCCCTTATTTGTCATCTCCCTTGGACAAAGCAGCCCAGCTTGAGTTTGCTGTCATCTACAACTTATAAAAATTTAAAAAGGAGAGAGAGAGAGACAGAGGGAGACAGAGAGAGAGAGAGAGACAACAATCCCAACCGGGCAGAGGCACAAATAGCAACTTTTAATTATATAATCTGCTTTTGATGAATTTATTTCTGACAGTTTTATAGGTTGACGAGAGAGTGCATTTTAGATGCAAAGAAACCCCCACCATTATTCATTCTGGGCTCTTTGAGCATAAAAATTGTCAAATGATTTTAATACAGTTTTAAGTTTTATGTTTATTGTCAAGGGGGAAAAAAGTCCACAGCAATTACTGAGTCACATGCCCCTTAAATCTTTATGTTTCTGACAGCAAGAACAATAAAATATGTTTTTGCCCAAACCTTTTACCGCTCAGATTGACGTGGCTTCAGCGACAGCTGCTTTTCTTCCTCTGAGAACCGATTATGAGAAAGCAAAGTTAGAACCGCTCGCCGTGGGTGGCGGGAGGGAGCGTCGCGTCTGCTCTGCGCGGCAGATGTTCCTTTGCGGAAAGGCCCAGACCCCAAACCTGGGCCCAGAGAGGGAAGCAGGTAAACCGAGGTGGGGCAGGCCTGTGCTTTCACACCGCTGCAGCCACCTCGTTGATCTGCAGGGGACCTGGAAGGCCCTAGCCTGGTGCTAACCACGGCCCCAGGCCACCCTCTGATCAGAGCGCCACCGCGAGGACAGCTGGCCAGTCATGTAACCTGCCAGGAGTAGCCCTGCTGTCCCGTTTGGGCTCCTCCGCAAGCAGGGCCCGAGAGGAGGACCTCTGAGCGGGCAGTCCATTTGGACGCCAGGCAGGGAGCAGGAAGGGAGAGGGAAGGGAAGGAAAGGGAAGGGAGCTGATAAATGGTGTGTTGTCAGCATTTCCATCATGGGCAGCTGGAGAAAATTCTGCCGGGGAGCTGTGTGGCATTGGAGAACCCGCCTCAGAGCGTGCCAGCTGAAGGGCAGGCGAGCGTGGGTATTTATGCATTTTTGCCTCCCTTCTTGGTTCACGGATGCTTCTAGGGGCAAGAACTCTCTAGACCTCATCATTCAGGACTCAGTGTAAAAGTCGCTTCTTCAGGGAAGCCCCCCTGGATTCCTCAGTTTTGCTCAGGCCCCGGTGCTGCACGCTGCGTGGCTCCCCGTTTAGTGGCACTTAATGCAGTTTTAGTGAGAATAAATGTACGGCATTGCTGTGATTTCGTGCTTCTTTTCCCCCTGGGCTCTAAACTCTACAGGGACGAGGTCCTGGTTCATTTTACTCGCTGCTCTACCTACAAGACTCCTCGTGTTCTCCGACTGCAGAACTTGTTGCCTTTTTAACGAGTAGATGAATAGATGGAGGGAAGAGATAGACTTCACTCCTTGTGGCACTTCAGTAAGTGCCATTTTCCTTTCGTCCTATCTTCCCAGTCCCCCTTGCAAAGACATGGCCACATGACTGGGTCTGGCCAATAGAATCTGGCTGGATGCAAGGTTCACCAGATGTGAGGTACACCTGGAAGTGAGGTACACCTGGAAGAGAGATACACCTGAATGTGCGGTACATCTGGAAGTAAAATACACCTGGACGTGAGGTACTTCCAGGGCTGATCTGTGCAGCCTTCTGTGTTCCTCCCCCGTCTGCTGCCAGATGTAGAGGACACCACAGAGAACTCTGAGGCCCTAGGGGACAGCAGAGCCACAGATGCAAGGTGCCTGGGTTGCTGAATGACTGTGTGGAGCAGAGCACAGCCCTTCCCATGCCCATGGACTCTACCCCTTTGCCCCAGTGGGAGATAAACCTCTGTCTGTGAAGCTGCTGAGGTCTGAAACTTGATTTGTTACAGCGACGAGTAGAACTTATCCTAGCTAATATAGGCCTTGTGACGGAGGCCCCAGGAGTGACCAGGTTTGATCCTTTCTCTACTTTTAGTATCTGTCTGGTCTCTACCCTCCGTCAGAATAGGCTGGCTGAGTGTCCAGGGGAAGAGGGAGGAGTTCATTTTCAAGCATTGATTCCCCGGACCCACCCTCTCCCAGGAACGTGAGTGACTTGAGCACACTGAATTCTGGAGCAGGGACAGTGGGAAGGACTTGGGACCCTGAAGGAGACGGTTGTGTGTGTCTGTGACCTCTGGACCGTCGCTTGTCATTTCTGATGATCATGCCTGCATCATGGAAATATCTGAACATTAGAGAGCTTGAGTATGAAGCACTTAGCGGAGCACTTGGCACCCAGCAAATACCCCATAAAAGGGAGTTATCATAATTATGATGATTTTCCTCAGGCCTCAGCTGAAGGAAGCCCTGAGTTGGAAGCCTTTTGTCTCATCCCATTTCCAAGCCAGATGGCCCATTTTTCTCCCAGGTTTTGCAGTTCTTGAGCAGCCCAGGGACTATTACACAAACCCCAATGCATCTTTGAAGTTAGCAGCTAATTAAGTTCCGGGAAGTTATAGATCTGGAGTTTTCCATGTGCCAGAGGCAATCGCTTGCTCGGGCTCTCATTTCCACAGTGCAGCCTTCCGAGGCCTGATTGAAGTTGTAATTGGGAGCCCTCTCCCTGACCTCAGGCTCCTTCTGGGGCATCCCCTCTGTGCCTGGAACCAGGCTGCCCCTTTTCTTTCCCGCCTCCTAGCCTTTGCCCACTCTGGGCCTCCCTCTGCAGCCACTGACAAGGTGGGGGAAGGGTTCAGGCTGTCTGTTCTTGGGATGGGAGGTAGGGAGAGGATCTCAAGCCCCAGGGCTAGGGAGCCCATGAGCAATCCCCCCTCTTGGTAAGGAACATTGGTCCTTCGTTATTATGAGCAATAGCAGTTTCTGCTGCTGAATGACTGAGTGACTTGCGTCTGTTTAATGTATGAGTGATCACCCCCTCCCCACGTCGCTGCCTCACTGAGCTGCCTCTCCACCCCGACCTGCTCATCTCCACTCCCCCCTGCAGCCAGATGGGCACCGCCAGCCCACACTGGGCTGTCCCCCGGAGAGCTGGTTCCTCCCTCCATGGACAGAACTCCCCAGCCCGGGACTGGGGCTAGGGTGAGGCCAGTGAGGTGCTCAAGGAGACACTCACTCTTAGGTGCTAATCACCCACTTGCACGCCCCTGAGAATGAGCACCTCTTTAACTTAGATGCCTCCCTCTCCTCACCCAAGTCGGGATCCTGCCCAGAGACCCCTCCCCATCTCTTTGGGAGATGAACTTCCCTGGACACAGACCTGCAGGGACGTCCCTCTCCTTCCCTGCCACCTTCAGCTGTGGGCTTTGTGAGGAACCAGGGCTGTCCTGCTCACTGTCACCCCCTTGTCTCTTGCACATGGCCCGGCACACAGTGGGTGCTCAATTAACACTGGTGAATAAAAGAAACGAGCTGCTCCCAACCCCTAAGATGAAATTTAGCAGGAGATGGTGTTGGTAAGGCACTGAGCTAGATTCTGAGCGTGCGACAGGTGCTCTTCGAATGTGAGGAACACTTGCATCCAAGTCCTCCATTAACAGCTTCAGCAGCACAGCACGGGGGTGAGCCTGTGATCTGGGTCGTGGGATGAAGAGCTGGGTGTTTCAGAGGAACTCAAATCCACTGTGTGCCTGAAGCGTGACAGACCCTGAAAAGAATGCTGCTCCACCCCTGACACCCGAGACACTGCTGGGCGTCCCTCCAGCACCACCTCGTTTGATCTCTCACTTTATTGATGGTGCTCCTGCAGGGTGAACTCACCCTCCACCCACCCATCTACCCCACGCTTGTCTTGGCTTCGAACCTTGTTTGGCTCTGAATATGTCTGAGTGGTTCTTGAAACTTCCAGCACAATCTTATATAACACTGTGCCATACGCAGTGCAAAGCACTTCCGTGGATGTTAGGTCATCTGACCTCTGATCTCAGGCTATATTAATACATATATAGAGTCTAAAACAAAGGAGGTGATAGACCTGGCCATTTCTGATTTAGTGGGAATTTACCCAGTGTACCCTCCTCAGAGTGTCCCACTTAAAAGAAATATCTTGATAATTCTGAATAAGCTCAGAACCACCCAGATGCATAGTACTCCACGTAATAAGAACAGATGAAGGCTGTAGGGATGCTTTGTCCATGGATGAGAAGAGTCACTGTCTTCAATTATGTGATTTAACTTATTTCATGAAGGATTCAGCTTAATGGTGGAAGTCAGCTCCCCAGTCTCTGCTTGGCCCAGACAGGGACTCACTATAAGAGCCATCCAGCCGTGGAGTGGGCGACCGGGCTAGGGAGTGAGCTCCCTTCACCTGAGGCGAGCAAATCAAAAGGGGTTATCCATGCTGCAGGAACAACTGTACGGACAGGATAAGCTTTGAAACTCTTTCAGATGTGAGAGTAGGAGCCTCTCTGAGCTACAAACACTTCATCCATTCATCTATCCATCATCCATCCATCCATCCATCCATCCATCCATTTTCCCCATTTATCTTATCCGTCCATCCATTCATTCACCTGCCCATCCCTCCATTCATCTCCCTCCATCTACCTTCCTCCATCTGTCCATCCATCCATTTGTCCATCCATCCATCCATCCATCCATCCATCCATCCATCCATCCATCCATCCATTTTCCCCATTTATCTTATCCATCCCTCCATTCATCTTCCTCCATCCACCTTCCTCCATCCATCCATCTGTCCATTCGTCCATCCGTCCAATAAATAGTTCTTGCACCCAGCCATGTGCAAGGCACCGTGTCAAATGCTGGAGGAAGAGTGAGCGGTGAGAAACACAGCCACAGCCCTTGCCCTCCTCAAGCTTCCATTCTAAGGGAGGAAACATGACAAAGGCTAATGAGTCTTCTGACAGGAGAAGGAACAACTTCTAGGAGGATCTGTTTGTTTGTTTTTTACTTTTTTAAATATATCTTTATTGATTTCAGAGAGAGGAAAGGAGAGGGAGAGAGAGAGAAACATCAATGATGAGAGTCATTGATCGGCTGCCTCCTGCAAGCCCCCGACCAGGGATCAAGCCCACAACCCGGGCATGTGCCCTGACCGGGAATCGAACCCCAATCAGCTGGATCCTAGGTCGACGCTCAAACGCCAAGCCACGCCCGGCCAGGCTAGGAGAATCTTAAATCTGGATTATTTTGTGGCCTGGGGCTTAGCTCATCAGCTCAGTGATCTGCCAGTCCCTTGCAGGATGTCCAGTTGAGTTATAAAAATGTGTAACAGCATAAATTGCTACCTGTCCCCCTCCATCCAACAGGCCTGTGGGTATGCTGAGTCCCCGCGGGAGCCCTAGCATCCTGCTTCATGCTTGGCACAGGGGGGGAATGCATGAAAACTTAGACGACTGGAGACTGGAAGGGTGGGAGGGAGGATGGACAGGTAGGTGGACTGACAAATGAACTGCTGGCCAAGACCAGAGAGCTGTGGCCCGTCATGACTGTGGTGAATTACAGAGCCTTCCTTTATCCCTGGCCAGTCACAGGGCCCCTCCGAGGTGCCCTGCAGTCCGTCGGTTGAGGGCCTTGGCCACTGTTATCAGGGTCAGGCGACCTGAGCTCAGATGGGGCAGTGTCGCTGTGCTGCTGAGCGGGGCCTCCGATCGCCTCTCACTTGCCCCTGCTAATGGGAAGATCAATCTCCTCGATGGAGACGATGGAATCGATAGAGGAGGTGATTAGTTCTGTCTTCTCTCCGCCATCTGTTAGCAGCACGGTGGTGTCATGGAAAGGGCACAGGCCAGGAGTCAGACAGGCTGGAGTGCATCCGCTTCACCCATGACACACTTGGGGCAAATCACACACTCCCTCCGGGCTTCAGCTTGCTCACCTCTAAAATGGGAGCAATCTCCCTCCTCATGGGTTTGCTGTAAGAGTTCACGGGGATTGGAAGAACCAGGAAGGTGGGCACAGCAAAGGCAAGGTGGCCTTGGGCAGGACATGTCTGTTTTGGCGATGGGCTTACATCTCCTAGGAAGGCAGGAAAGGGACCCACAACCTTCTGCCACACGTTGGTGTCAGTGTACCTAGAAAGAGCCTCAAACTCGGCTTCGGAGGCTTTGTGAGCCTGCTTGGCGGGAAAGGTGGACCTAATTGGCACACGTGCCAGGGGCCCCTCCCCTACCTGGCAGAGGGAATGGGGTCAGGGACTTTGGAGGCATCTACGTGTATCCCCGGACTTAAGGACAGCCCTGACCCCTGGGACACAAACTCAGCCCAGGCTCAGTGGCCACACACTCACTCTCTCTGAGGACTTTCTGATGCAATTTCTTATTTATTTTTAAACAAGCATATTCCTTTTTTCTGATTATAAAGCTAAATTAGACTTGACAAATATAGGAAAGAATGGAAATAAAATAAAAATCTTTCTTAATCCCATCATCTGGAGATCACCACCCTTGGCCTGTATCCCTCTTTCCTTTTTCCTTCCTATTGATAATAAGAGAAATGGCCACTGTCACCTCCCGCGCGCTGGCCGGGTGGCTGCGCCCGCCCGCCTCACCCGGCCCACGCACCGCGCTCCGTGAAGCGGGGCCTCTGTCGCTACCCGTGAGGCGAAGCGTAGAGGTGAGGTAAGTACCTTGCCCAAGGTCACGCCGGCAAATGATTTATTCGTTCAACAAATATTCAAGTGATGGGCAAGACGAATACAGGCCTCTGTCCTCGGGGGGTTTGCGTTCAGGGGGATGCTGCCCAGGTCTGCCAGGCCCAGGCCCGGTGCTCCCTCCACGCACCCCAGCTCCACGAGGCAGTCCTGTCCAGCGGCGCAGGCGTGTGACGTGGGGCCTGGGATGTGTCGTCTGCAGATGCTCCCCTCGGAGCCCTGCCCCCCCCATCCTCAAACAACAGGCTCGATTTGAAGGCCTTGGAGCAGCCTTCAGGTGCCTGGGTCGAGAGTCTCCAACTGCAGGTGCCCGGTGAACGGAAGCACAGGGGTGGGTCCGTCTTGGGGTCCCTACGGGCTGTGGCTGCCCGCAGCCAGGCCCTCTGAGGTTGGCCAGAGCTCTGGGACACCAGGACGGGCCCATTCTTCCCGCACAGGGCCTCAGCTCTCCTCACGGCTCTGGGAGCCCATCTGCCAATTAAGGAAAGAGGCTGAGAGAGGTGCTGTCACGAGCTCAGGGTCACACAGCAGTGGAGGCAAGAGCTCCCCCTGGAAGGTAAGGTGAGGGCTTCACCCTAACCCTCAGCTGTAGGAGGCCCTTGATCTGGAGTCGCACAGTCCCTGGGGCGTGGCCATCGCTCACACGTGGTTTCTGTTGGTTGTTTTCTGTCTGTCTGTCTGTCTCTCTTCTCTCACTCTCTGTATTAGTCTCTCACCTTAGCCTCATTTTCTGTGTCTCTTTATTTCTCACTCTTTCCCCTTGGCTCTCTCTTGTGTCTTTCTCTCTTCAGTCTGCGTCTCCCTTCCTTCTGCCCCTCCCACCCAGCCTGAGATCTCTCTCTCCTTGACCCCAGCCCTGGCCCCCACGGTGTCCCCCGTTGGCGAGGCAGCCAAGGCCAGGCCGGGCCAGGCTGTGTCAGGTGCCCTCCCCCTCCCCTCCCTGAACTCAGAACTCAGAAAGGTGGCTCTGTCCCCTGCCTGGCGTGGGTGCCTGCGATTTCATCTGCCTTTGGATGTGAAGCTCAAATTGCACATCAAAAAGGGTAATGCATCTTTAAGCTGTTACAACGACTTCTCAATTTTTCATTTCCTGTCAGGGTGGGAGCTGCAGGAGGCAGGGGCGGTGTGGAGCCCGTCTCTTGCCAGTGAAGTGTCTGCCTGGATTTGAGCAGTAGGAAACCCAGGGGTGATAAATCGCTATTTCTAAGTAAATTTCATGCATTTGCCCTTTGGTTAAAGTCTCCCTTCTCAGCACTTTCCCTGTGCACACAGCCCGACTAATAACGTGCCGTGCAAGCTCTCTCCGCTGTGACAACTGATTGCACTTTGAAGTAATAATGGCTGATTTAATAATTGGTATAATTTTTCACTGGTACCTGAATGTCATCGACGCACAAAATAAGCTACCTGGACCCATGGCTGCAGCACTTTGCCTTCCGTGGGAAATCAATAATGCATTAAACCCCCACCCAGGACCCCAAGAGGCCAGGCTCTGGTGGAAGCTGTTATTGGGGGGTTGGGGTCACGCCCTGGAGCCTCGAGGGCAGGAAGGCTGGACAGAGAGACCTTTGGATGGGCTGGGCCCTAAGCTTTGCCAGGTTAGAGGAGCATTGACAGAGAGCTGTGAGCCCTCCAGGACCCAGCCCACCCTCCAGGGTCCACCTGCAGGCATCCAACCCTACTGGGGGCTATAGAGACCTAACTCTGCCCCTCCCCCAGCATCAGCTGCCACACACACAGATCACATGCATGTGTGTTTGTGTGTGCGCCCACATGTGGGAATTGAGCTTGTCCAACTTCATCATCATGTATAGGAGCCCCACTCTGAGCCAGGAACTGTGCTGGGGACAGAGTGCTGAGCAACACCGATGAGGTCCCTGCCCGCAAGGAGTTGCCTTGCTTGACTTCGAGAGCGTGTCCCTTTCCAGACCTAAGGCCAGGCAACTTCTCCACATTGAGCTGGGCCGGGGGCAACAGGTCCCCCTGCTGCCCAGAATCTACCTTCCCAAGGCCCAGGCTGCCTGCATCTTTTCATGCCCTGAGCTCCCCCCTTTTGCACCCTCCTGCCCTGCCCCTGTCCCTGTCCCTGTCCCTGTCCCTGCCACCTGCCTGGGCAGAATAGTCAGTCCCTCAGGCAAAGGGCACAGACTGCAGTTGTATCTGGATCCCATCCTTGGAAGAGTCAGATGCTCATGTCTGAGGCCAGTTTTCCATTTCAAAAGAGAGCACAAGAATCCCCAGCTCCCGGGTTCTGCAAGGATGCAGCGGGGTGATGAATACAGTGTCTTTAGCCCGTGCCTGCGCAGAGCAGTCTTCCGATAAACATTAGCTCCCGTCTCCCCATGGTCCCAGCCAACTCTCAGGAGTTCCTTGAGGGTAAGGAATGATTTTATTTAAGTCTGGAGGTCCATTGACTAGGACAGGCCATGACATGTAGAAGGTCCACTGCAAAATCTGTTAAATAAAGGCATGGGTTCATTATGTCAACCATTAAGACATAGGTATATGGAGACACCAAAGGACTTTGGTCATGCCTACCTTTGGGATGATGGGGCCAGGGTTGTCTCCCACCCAGTGCGTAGTTTGTCAGAATTTTAGAGTCCAGGGGAGTTCCTTGCATCAGGTGGGTGGGAGGGCCCTTTCCCTGGCCAGATCTGGGGCCCAGTCAGGCTTGGATGACCCACCCCTCCCAGCCCTCTCCCCTCCTGCCCACTGCCGGCTGACTGTGAACCGGGAAATCGATTTCAACTTCATCTCATCTCAAGATCAAACATCTTAAGTGAGATTATTCACGTTCCTCCATTGTTTCTAACTCATTTCCCATTTTCCAGTTGAGAAACCCTGCCAAAAGCATTCTGTGGCAGAGATTAAAACAATTTCGGAAGCAGGCACCCAATTCTTCTCTTTGGATGGTAAGCAAATTGGATGTCTGTGAGAAGCAGGCAAATTTTATTATGAACACATAGTTTGCTACTTAACTATCCTTAAGACCTGGGGTGCTGTGAGTTCATAGCAGGAGGGCTCCAGAGGGGGCCAGATGAAGGGAAGGGAGGGGTGGGGGCAGAACAGACCCCCAGCCGGGCCCCGGCCTTTTTTCTGCACAGCAGGAGGCAGTGAGATTCTCATTCACAGGACCCCAGGCTCCTGGGATAGAGAGAGGGAGCCACGTTTGCTGGCATCCACTAGATAGATCCCAGGCACTGCCAATGCATTCTTTTTCTGAATTGTCGCAGAATTCTTGGGGGAGGAAGAACTGCTTTGACTTCTTTATAAATGGGGAAACAGAGACTCAGAGAAGGGAAGCAACTTACCCAAGATCACCCAGCATGTGTTTTGTGAGTCAGTCTGAGTCCCACCCATGCTCTTAATCACCTCTGTGGAAGACAGGCTGCAGGAATGGCCCCGGCTCTTCCCCTCTCCCCTGCCCCGAGCAGAGTCTCGTTCCACCCCTCGGGTCTGGGCTGCCTGTGACTTGCTTTGGGCCATAGAAACTGATGAAAGAGACACTGTGCAAGTTCAAGCCTAGGCTTCAAAGAGTCTGGGGACACTTGTGCTGTCACCTGCCCCCATCTAAGTGTTCATCCCAATTTAATCAGAAACCATTTATGAGTCACTGTGACCCTCATGCAAATCACAAATATCTTCCTGCAGGGCCATGGCCTGGGGTCCTGGAACTCCCTTGGCACCAGAGGGCCCTTGGACAGGCACATGCCACTGTCCCCTTCCAAGCTCCTTTGCACAGGGATGCTTTATCCAAGTTTTCTTCGGTGGTCGCTGTTTGTAACAGTCACCAGCATGGCACCGTCTTGCTAAGGAGTAGCCCAGCAGGGGCGCAGTCAGAGGAGGCAGGGTCTCTGCCCTCCAGGGACCGCAGCCTGGCTGGGGCGACCACTGAGCAGCCCTGGGTGAAGCACGGCCCCTCCCAAGCCCGCCCCCGTCCCCCGCGGCTGCGGAGGTGGGGTGACTTCATCTTCCCAGTCTCTTCCAGGCGGTTCCCTTAGCAACGGTGCCTTGCTTTGACAGCCGCCGTCACAGGCAGTCTGCTTCCCGGGGCTCCCTCACCAGCCCCGCGCAGCCTTCACATGGCGCTCCTTGCGGGGTGTGGAAGTCAAGGCCAGAAGCAGGCTCTCCCTGACCCCGGGGAGTCGGGCTGCCCGCAGGTCCCCATGTCCTCATGACTGGCCCTCGCACTCCCCCACTTCCCGCTTCCTCCTGCTGCAAATCCTAATTAATTTAATCTTGCTAATCTCCCCCACTCTCTCTGCCTCCTCCTTGAGTTTTCCTACCTCCTGACTTCTCTTCCCTCCAACACACCTGCACTCCACCTGCCTTTCACCCGCACAGTAGCTGTGAAAGCGTCTGCACTGACATTTAAAGTTCCTAATATAGGCCTTGGTGACAGAGGAGAGGGGCACAGAGTTCCCACACTGCGGGGAGGGGGACCCGCCTGCCCCAGTCATAGAGGAGGGGCAGCCTGAATCAGCCAGCAGGCCTGCGCTGTGCGGGGGCTTTTCTGTCTGTCTCGTCCAGGGGCCCCCTTCCTCTGGGACCCCGCAACCCCGGACAGGATCCTTGTCAAAGCTTGCCCAGGAGGGAGTTGGAGCACAGTGTCCACCTGTACCTGCACTGGGGTCCTTGGGAGCCAGTGTCAGGGTGTGAGGAGGCCCAGGGCACAGGGGCCACTGCACAGCTGGCTGATGGCCAGCTCTGGCCACCCAGTTGACCCTGTAGCTCCTCCCCCTTGTGGTTACTGTCCCTGATGTGGAGGGAAAGAGGAAAACCTCCTTAGGACAAGATAATATGGCCTGAGTGCAGCAGTGACGTTGAGGACAGTCCCCGGGTGGAGTCAGAGAACAAATGAATGTTTTCAACCAATTCAGTTCAGGCTGGAGGCCAGACCACAGGATGCGGGAGCCAAGGGGCCCTGCTCTTATTCCAGAACCATAACCTCCTTTCTCTAGACTTTAGCTGATGGTCCCAGTGTCCCTGTCACCATTATTATCACAATCATTTCTCCTCAGAGGCCCAGTGAGTGCCATTGAAAAACATCTGGCCTGGGGTTGGGGAGGTGCGGGAGTCCAGAGCGTAGGCCAATGGGAAAGGGAGAGCAGGTGCGGTCCCTGGGGACCTTAGGGGGCTGGGAGAGGAAGCGGTGAGGGAGCCCGAGCAGTGTGAGAGGTCGGGGGATGTCCAGCAGCCAGAATCCTGGCAGCCGGGGAGCGGTTGGCAGAGGAGGCTGCTGTGAGGGAGGCAGAGTGGCCGCAAAGTCCAGACCATTAAGGTCAAAGACGCGTCTACTGGGTTTGGCAACAGCAGTGTCACTGAGGATCTTGATGGCGGTTGTTTCTGTAAAGAGCTGGGAGAAGAAGCCAGGTTGCAGTGGGTTGAGAAATCAGTGGGAGAAAAGGTGGAGCTGAGCAGACAGTTCTTGGGGATTGTGAGGTCTGGTAGCGACACAGAGGGGGTGAGCGGAGGAGTTGTTCTCGTTCGCTTGTTTTTAGGATTGGAGACACTTGAGCAGGTTTAAATGTGGGTGAGAAAGCTCCAGTAGAGAGGGAAGGAGTGAGGGGTAATCGGAGGGCATGGACCCCCAGGCGTGGAAAGGGCCAGGGGCCAGAGCACTGGTGTTGGCCTGGGATTAGTTTCTCTGGAAGGAAGCTCCAGTCCCCTCCATCACCCAGGAGGGAAGGAGGCAGCAACGACGATGTTGATGGAGATAAGCAAGTAGGTTCTTTGGGAGGAAGCTGCGACGTCACCAGCTTGGGGGAGGGAAGGATGCAGGTGGTTTGAGGAGAGCAGAGAAAGTTGGCAAGAGAAGGGAAGAAGAGAGAGCGTTGACTGGGGAAACAACGAGAGAGTTGCTAGGCAACGATATGAAAGCATCTGAGGCTGGGGACCATGAATTTACCATGGCATCCAGAGAGGTGTGCCTCTCTTCCCAGCGCATCCGGGGACATCGTGCTGGGAGCTTGAAATTGGCCAGGTGGAAGTATTTACACCATGGAAACTGGCAAGTGCTAAAAACTAGGATTCAGCTATTCTGTATTCAAAAGAACTTGCACTGGTCAAATAAATGGGAAACATGTTACAGAATTTCTCGGAGCCCTTAGTGTGCTAGTGTAGACTGTAACCTGGTGGAAGTGGATGTATATTTATATGTGCAACACTTCCAATTTTTATTTTTGACTGCAGTGTGCCCCCCCGCCTCCCCCCCCCCCCCCCCCGACCATCTCGTGGGTCTAGTGTTCCATTCAGGGGTGAGCTAGAGCTAGTTCACACCGGCTCAGGACAGCAAAGGTTTGCATCTCTTCCCAGCGAGCCCAGCGACATCATGTTGTAGCTGGAAATTGGCCATGGTGAAACTACTTACACCATGGAAATTGGCAAATGTTACAAATCAGGGTTATTTTCCCTGGAGAGCTGGTTGTTAAATGTTTACCAGCACACCATGGAAATCTTGCACTGGCCAGTGCAACAGCAAAATAAAAGATAAACAAATATGTGGTAAACCTACAAGAGGAAAGGGGGCAAAATTGTTTTTCACATATTATATGCTTATTTACCTAGGAAATCCAAAAGCTCAACTAGAAACTATTATAATTAATCAGGGAATTCAGTAAGATGCTGACTTCAGAGAAATATTCAAAAATCAATTCCTCTCCTATGTACCAGCATTAATCATCTGGAATATATGATGGAAAAAAGATGATATCCACAATGGTAACAAAAATATAAAATACTTAGCAACAAACTTAGCAATAAATGCGTGAGACTAAACTTAACATAAAAATAAGAATTGACTACGTGGGAACGCCTGCTGTGTTCACGGAAAAGAAGATTAAAAATTGTCAATTCCGTTAAGATTAATCCATACATTTAATTCAGTGCCAATTAAATCCCAAATGTATTTTCGTACTTGCCAACATCAGTTCATTGGGAGTTATAAATAGGCAAGAACACGTAAGAACATCTTAATAAACAGAATTGATCGAGGTGGGAGCCACCTCCAAGGTCAGATATTAAAATGCAAGTAGCGGGCGGGCGACGCTGCTCGATGCTCCATTGTCCACTGCTGACTCGGTGTGCAGAGCAGTGCCGGGCCCACATTTGTTGAATAAATGAATGAGCGAGTGGATGAATGAATGAATGAATGAATGAGATGCATTGGGAAGATATAATCACTCAAAACAGCAAGAATTAGTGCAAATAAACAAATGAGCCAATATAAGAACATAACTCAAGTATATGTAACTACTATATGATAAAGTTGGCATCTCAAATCAGTAGGGAAAAAACATGAATTACTTAATAAATAGTGCTGGGGTAATTGGGTAACCATTTGAAAAAACAAAGTCAGACAATTGGACATATACTAATAACAGGATTGGTTAAGCAAATTACGCTGCATCGATGTGATGGAGCGCCCTGGGCCCGGAAAGCGGTGGCCGGGGCTCTGTCTGCTGCACGAGTCACTGACGTGCTGGGCTGAACAGGGGACAGGAAACGGACTTCAAGGGTGGTTAAAAGGACGAGGGATGGAGTCAGAACTTTGGTTCCTGTGTCAGCTCTAGGACTTCTGCTGTGTGACCTTAAGCGAGTTGCTTAAGTTGCCTGTGCCTCAGTTTCCCCTTTAGTAAAACAGCAATAATAAAAGTGCTTGCCTTAATTTTTTTATTGTGAAGGATAAAGATGAGAAAATACCTGTAAAGTGCTTGGCATTGTGGCTGGCACATAGGAGGTGCTCAATAAATGTTTGCCATTATCACAGCTTTTACTGAGCACCTCCAGCGAGCCCTAGAGGGACAGGGGTGTGTGGGATGCAGTCTTCACGTTGGAGGGGCTCGTGGCCGCGAGGGGACAAGGTGAGGTGGACACTGGCTGCGAGCGGGTGATGTCTGCTGTCTGGGGTGGGTTGTCCTGCAGGGAATGTCCACGGTGTTCTGGGGACAGAGGAGGCGCTGCACCAGCCAGCGGGTGAGAGGTTTCTGGAAGAGCCGCCTCCTCCCCTCATTAGTCAGAGAACAAGGGAGGGAAGGGCATTCGAGGCTGAGGGAACAGTGAGGGCGAGTGACCAGTGGCCAGCTGTGCGGAGGCGGAGGCGGCAGGTGAGGATGGGACAGAGGAGAGAGCGAGCGGTCGTGGGTGCCAAGCTGAGGCGGCTGAGACCCGCTAGCGTTGCGGGCACATGGCCAGGGTCCGACGGGGCCGCTGCGTGGAAAATGGCTTAACGGGGGAGGCTGGGTGGACATCCAGGCAAGTGGCGGGAGCAGCAACAGCAGGTGGTGACATAGGGCTGGATAAGGCATCTGAGCTGGCCTCAAGGAGCTGGCTTTCGAGGGTACAGGAGCAGATGGGATGTCACAGATGAGTGGTGCAAAGAGCCCGGGGCCACATGCCCGACTCAGCCTCAGGGCCCCAGGTGGACGGCGGTGCCACTCGCCGAGGCTGAGGACAGGGGAAGCTGGGGCGTAAGGGAAGATTAGCTTGTCGGCGCTGGACGGTTGTGAGATGCGCGGCCGACCTCCACATGGAGATGCCAGGAACAAGGGGATGGACACGCAGCCCGGAGTCACCACGACGCCATCCGTGCCGGAGAGGCTCACCTAGAGCCAGCCTCTGTGCGGGGACAGGGACCAGGAGGGAGCCCCGAGGACTTGGGGTGACCACGGCGAGGAGCCCGCTCACAGGGGACCGGGAGCCCACCAGGTTTTTAATAAATGCTTTGATTTAGAATAGTCTTAGATGCACGGAAAAACTGAGGGAGTTCCCTATACCCCATAGCCAGCTTCCCCTATTGTTACCATGCTCCATTAATATGGTACATTTATCACAGTTAATGAGCCAATATTGACCCATAATTAGTACCTAAACTCCATGATATACTCAGATTTCCTTGGTTTGTACACAGTGTCCTTTTCCTGTTTCAGGATCCCACCCAGGATCCCATCCGGGATCCCATCCGGGACACTGGCCACATTTAGTTGTCATGTCTCCTTAGGCTCTTCTTGGCTGTGACAATTGCTCAGACTTTGCTTGGTTTGGATGCTCTTGACAGTTCTGAGGAGCACTGGTCACATATTTTGTAGAATATCCCTCTGTTGGGACTTGTCAGGTGCTTTTCTCCTGATTAGCCTGGGGTTATGGGCCTCAGCCGGCGTGACTGACCCCGCAGGGTAGGGCCTTCAGGGGAGAGGCCAGCAAAGCCAGGGGCAGAGGAGCGAGAGTGGGGAGGGCAGTGTCCCCGCAGCAGCTTAGGCATGGGCGGGGGCAGGCTCGCCAGGGCCGGGGGGGGGGCCAGGCGGGCAGAGCGGCCGACACCCGCCCTGGGCCTTCAAGTTCCTTCCCTGGGTCGTTGCCTCTTTTATCTACATTAAGAGTTATTTCCGCAAGTGTAATAAACCCTTTGCATCTGTGGGAGGCACGGGTCTCCACATTCCCAGCAGGGGCTCAGCCTCCTCTGTCCGCTGTAAGCTCCGTCCCTACAAAGACCCTGTTTCCCTGCTCAAGACTCTTGTACCCCCTGAACAGAGATGGGAGCTGAGACTGTAGCGTGGGATTCTGAAACTGAACATCTGAGGAGTTTGGGAGACGAACTGAATGCAATTCTGACTATAAAGCTGTAATATCAAAGTAACAAACCTGAGCACCACCAGAGATACATGGTCACCTAAGGAAGCTTTGGGACATAGCAGAGGCCCCTTGAACCACAACACCTGGGCACAAATCCTGGCTCCGGCGTTTACAAGCTCTGTCACCTTGGGCAAGTTACTAACCTCTCTGTGCCTCAGTTTCCTCATCATACAATGAGGATGCTGATAACAGCAGTTCATTCCTCATTAGGATTTTTGGTGAATGACCCATTCTTTGTAAAATGCTGAGAATAGTGCTGCGTGTGTCTAAATGCTATATAGAACATCCTCGAATACCATCGTTTCGTTACGTGGATGAGACCCTGGAGGAACATAACTCTTGATTACATCAATTAGCCTATGATAAAATTAGTTTTATTATACATTGTTTTGCTTAAAGTTTCAGAACCTATTGATGACGTTAAGTGAGGCCTTAAGCATTATATAATAACTATAATTATTTACTGAGGTCTTGACTGCATGCCAGGTGCTGGGCCTAGCATTGTACCTGCTGTATCTCTCTGAGTCCTCCCACAAGCTCCAGGATGTGTGTGTCACTGCACCCACTTTACAGAGGTGCACAAGGGCTGGGCTCACACAGCTCCTCCCACCTCACTCACTGCCTTTTCTCTTCTCTTTTTCACTCTGAGATTTTTTTCTGCCCAGATACACAGAACCACATGTTTCTCCCAGGCCCAGGCTCCTCCTGATGATCGCTTTATTTATTGAGTTGTACATTTATTTATCATTTTAAGCCTTTACTTTAAAACATAATATCATAATTATAGAAAATTGTGAGAATAGTACAAAAATACCTATATACCATTTACTCTGGTTTATTTTTATTTTGCATCATTTACTTTATTATGTCATTGTGTGCTCTCTCTCCAAATGGTATAAACAATTTTACAGGGTACAATTAAAACGTTTTTAGTGTATTCACAATGTTGTACAACCATCACCACTAATTCCAGAACATTTCCATCACCCTAAAAAGAAAGCCTGTGTCCATTAGGCAGTTCGCTCCCCATTCTCCTTCCCCTCAGATCCTAGCAACCAGTAGTCTACTTTCTGTCTCTACAGATTTGCTTATTCTGCAGATTTCATATAAATGGAATCATAAAATATGTGGCCTTTTGGTTCTGGGTTCTTATACTTAGCATAATGTTTTCAAGGTTCCTCTATGTTGTAGCGTGTATCAGAACTTCATTCGTTTTTAGGGCTGAATAACATTCTGTTGTATGGATATACCACAATTTGTTCATCTATTTATCAGTTAATGGGTATTTGGGTTGTTTCCATTTTTTGCTATTATGAATATTGCTACTATGAACAGTTGTATAAGTTTGTGTGTGAACATGTCTTTAATTCTCTTTAGTATGTATCTATAAGTGAGATTGCTGGGTCATATGGTAACTATGGTTTTTGAGGAACTTCCAAACTGTTTTTCACAGCAGCGGTGCTGTTATACATTCCCACTGGCATCATATTAGAATTCTAATTACTCCACATTCTTGCCAACAGTTGTTATTTTCCATTAAAAAATTATTATTATAGCCATCCTAGTGAGTATGAAGTGGTATCTCATGTGGTTATGGTTTTCATTTCCCTAATGACTAATGATGTTGAGTATCTTTTCCTGGGCTATTGGCCATTTGTTTATCTTCTTTAAAGAAACATTTATTCAAGATCTTTTCCCATTTTTAACTGGATTATTTATCCTTTCGTTGTTGAGTTGTGAAAGTTCTTTATATATTCTGTGTACTAAACTTTTTCAGATATATGATTTGCAAACAGTTTCTCCAGTTCTGTAAGGATTTTTCACTTTCTTGATAATGTCCTTTGATGCACAAAAATTTTTAGTTTTGATGAGGTCCAAGTTGTTTTTTGTGTTCTTTTGTTATAATTAAGAAGTCATTGCCTAATTCATTATCATGAAAGTTTACATTTACATCTATGTTTTTGTCTAAGAGTTTTATAGTTTTGGCTGTTACATTTAGGTCTTTAACGTACTTTGAATTAATTTTCATATATAGTGTGAAGTTGGAGTCCAATTTCATTTTTTTGGTAGTTGTCCAAGTGCCATTTGTTGAAGGGACTCTTCTCCATTGAATGGCTTTGGTATTCTTAATTTCTCCTTCATTTTTTTTTGAAGCGTAGTTTTGCTAAATATAGAATTCTTGGCTGACAATTTTTTCCTCTCAGAACTTTAAAATTTCATTCCACTGCCTTCTGACTTCTATGATTCCTATGAGAAATTGGCTGTTCATATTATCGAGGAGACTTTGTATGTAACTAGTCACTTCTCTCTGGCTGCTTTCAGGATTCTCTTTGTCTTTGTATTTCTGCAGCTTGATTAGAATGTGTGTCTGTGTGGATATCTTTGGGTTTATCCAAATGGAAGTTCTTTGAGCTTCTTGGGTGTGTCGATTCTTTTTTAAAAAAATCAAATTTGGGAAGTTTTTGGCTATTATTTATTTAAATATTCTTTCTGTTCCTTTCTCCCTCTCCTCTCCTTCCTGATTTCCAATGTGTTCATTGATGGGCCTGATGATATCCCACAGGTCTCTTAAGCTCTGATAATTTATCTTCATTCTTTTTACTTTCTGTTTCTCAGACTGAATAATCTCAATTGGCCTTTTTTCAAATTTGCTGATTCTTTCTTTTGCCTGATCAAATTGCTATCGACCCCCTCTGGTGAATTTTAAAATTTCAGTTATTGTACTTTTTAACTCCAGATTTTCTATTTGGTCCCTTTTTATAACTTCTAACTCTATTTGGTAAGACAACATTCTCATAGTTTCCTTTTAGTTCTTTAGATATGGTGTCCTTGAGTTCTTTGGTCTCACTTAAAATACCTAATTGGGTAAGTTCAATGTCTGGGATTCCATAGGGACAGTTTCTATTAATTGCTTCTCCCCCCTGTATGGGCCATACTTTCTTGTTTCTTTGCATGCCCTTTCCCCTGCTTTCTGTGCTCCATATGCTCAGCTGTCTTTCAGGTCTTCAGCAAGCTACACTTCTCCCCTCCTCAGAACCTTTACACACACTGATCCTTCTGCGGGAATAACTACCCCCCTCCCTTAATTAATGCCTCCTCATCTCTTGAAGCTTCTATCACATTAAAAAATTATCTATTTGGTGTGGGTAGAAATATCAATTCTAAAACAGTGGTATGCAGTAAACAAAACTGTCCATTTTTCTGTATCTTAGCATCATTTCTAATCCTGAGCTCTCAATCCATGGGCTATGGTGGGGAAGAGAAAACTTTCTCTTTCTATGGTTTTTACTCCCATCCTTGTGTCCTTTTGGATGATGTATGGGAAACCTCACCTTACCCTACACAGCTACCTCTCTCTGGGCTCCCTTTGTCTCTTCGTCATTGGTGAGGCCCATCCCCTTCTGTTCTGGCCCCACAGATATCTGTCCCCTCTTCCCTCTAGCTTGTAATCTCTCCTCTGTGTGAGAAAGTTGGTCCTCCCTTCACATTTCTGGCCAAGGCCCTTTGTCTTCCTTATATCTATATCTGGGAACCAATGCCAGTTGGGATTAGATGATTGATCAATAAGGTGAAGAAGCCATTGCTGCTCCAAGTGAACAAAATTGACACAGTGCTCCTGGATGCTCAGAGGAAAGAAGAATCGGGGACACCCCCCCTTGTCTCTCCTTGAATTTTGAGCTTCTTAAACCATGTCTGATGGACTGAGGGAGTCCAGAGGCAATGCAAGGTTGCCAGACACCTTTCATTTCCCACAGAGCCTAAGGGGGTGGGGCTTATTCTGAGGGCAGGGTCAGGGAGCCTGTCTTGTGGCCTAGACTCTGCCCAGAGTTGGGCAGTGAGAGGGGAGAGGAATTCCTGGTGGGAGTCACTGCCATCAGCATCTTCTCACATGACCATCTCAATGCCATTTGACATAGAGAGGGGATGAAGGGATTAACGGGTGAACTGAAGGAATGTTTGGGCCCAGACCACATTGGGGTGCTATAACAATGCCTGAGGAGTGACCTTTATGAGGCATCATGGGCATCCACGGTGACTAGGGCAGTGCCTGGGCTTCATGGGGGGAGGAGTCAAACCAGGATTGACTCTGGTTTGGGGGAATCTGGGACATATGGGATGCGGGGTGGGATGAGTGGTGACTTGGAGATCAGTGCAGCAACAGGAGCTCCTGGGAAGCTGGCAGCAGAGCTTGGCCTCATTCACGGGATGATCCCTTGAATAATGTGAAAACTTGACTTTGCTTCATGACCTCAAGCTGCTGGGGTTGAGGGCATTTAGGTTCCATTTAGAAAAAGAAAAAGGGGGGAAGATCAAGGAGCCAGGGAGTCAGGGCAGAGGAGGAGACCTGGGGAAAGGAGAGATGGACGAAGGCTGGGCGAGGAGGGAGGGGAGGGAGAAAGGGGCAAACAGTTAGCAATGGATACAAGTTGGAAGTGAAAGGCATCTGGCAACCTTGCACTGCCTATGAAATGATATTAACATTTTATTATTGTAAGGTGAGCTTTTTAAAACGGAATTTTAAATGTTACCCTGCTGTTCGGGAACACAAAAACCTTTAATTTTATGCAAATGAACAGCGAGGAGCTGAGCGCTTAATGTAAACGAACACTTTCTTTGTAGGAGAGGTTGGAAGAGAGAAAAAAAAATTCCCCAGGATTCTTTAATTGCTGTCTGAAATTATGTAAATCCCAGCACCAGGCAGAACACAATTACCCCGCGGCCCTCCCTGCCAGCGCCGCTAATGTCTAACAAAATATCGGTGGGTGACATTTAGACGAGGTAATGCAAATGAGAATTAATTTTTTTCCAAGACAAAGGGCAGCTGAAAGATCACCTCATTCATATACAGGAGTGGGGAGAGCTCGTGAATGCTGGGGGTGGGCTGGGGTGAGGCGGACACAGAGCCTGGGGCCAGGGTCTCCCCACCTTGGGCCCAGGGCCCTGAGTTTTTGGCCTTGGGGAGCCTTAGATCACTAACTCTCTGGCTGCAGCTCCCGGGTAGTTCTTCATGGAAATCGGGTTAACAAATGTAAATAGCTGTAAAAAAATATCCCTGGACGTGGAGGTGATCCATTCTCAGCTACAAGGCACGTTCACGAACTTGCCCTTGTCCATCCTCACGGTAGGCCCCAGGGTGCGGACACAAACCTCTCATACAGAGAGGAAATCGAGGCTCAGAGAAGCCTGGTCACCGGGCCAAAGGCAGAGTTAGAGCTGAAGGCAAGAACTGCCAGCTGCAGAAGGGAGGCGGTTGGTCTTTGCTCTTCTCTCTCTCTTGCTCTGGTCCCTCTCCCCCCCCCCCCTTCCTTCCTTCTTCTTCCATTAGCCCATCTTCTCTCCCTCCCTTGCTTTCACATCTTTTCACTGAAGAAGATGCTTTTCATTTAAAAAATGTTTTTAATAAAGAGGTCTTGCAGAGAGAAGACCAGGGTTCCAATTAAACACGCCCCCCCCCCCCCCCCAGTTCTTTTTTCTCCTTCCAATAACCTTCATACACATAACACAACCTGGTCAGCTCCTGCTGATCCTTAAGTTACATAAGTGCCACTTTCTTATGGAGGCCTTCCTCCCCCCCCCGCCCCCGCTCCCCCCAGCACCCGGGACTCTGACTGTGAGGTCGTAAATTCCACGAGGGCAGGGACGGGCCTGTGATGGTTGTGGCTGCGGCCCCAGTATCTAGAACACTGCCTGGCACTGCCTTTGCTCAGTAAATGTTTAATGAATTCATGAATAAATTAGTGATCTAAAGGAGGCTGCGCCCTGGTCAGAGCGAGCGTGGTGGTTTAGGTATGTGCACATGTGAAGCAGGAATGGTTCTCTTAATAGTTATTCCTGGACTGTAGAAGTGCGTTTAGCAGTTGGAGGAAAGAGGTCAGGAACCTTGCAAGTTAGAACTGTCCCCTGTGAACGTCATCTCAGTGCCAACACAACTCACATCTTCAGCCCCACAGACTGTTGTAGCTCAGCTTAGCCAACTCCCGATTGTCTGTGTGAGTCTTTAATGCCGGTGTTTCATCCTGAGACAATCCCTCTAGTCACTCCGAAAGATGCTTTGGGCTTGAGCCAAATCTAGAGGCAGGCAAACCTGTTAAAAACAAAACAAAAAGCACTCTATTTTTTATTGTCTACCTTAAAAAGATAGTATCTGCGTAGTATGGCTCTTAAAAGACGATCTGGTAAGTAACCTATTTTTCTGCTCCAACAACCATGGGAGAAACTGAGAAATTCTTAGTTTCCCACTTCAAAGAATTTGAGGTCCAGACAGTTTCAAAAGTGAGTTCATTCAAACCTAAGACCAGATAATATCAGTGCTCTAGAATTCTTCTGGAGCAGACAGAACTTTTTCTTTTTAAAAACAAAACCTCAGTACAATGCTTCTGAGGTCCAGGAATTAAAAAGAATCACTCAGGGTATGTCAACCAGAGGAAATTGAATACAGGGATTGGAAGGACAAAGGAAAGAGGTGTGATGCCAGAGACTGAAGGCAGAGGTCTCTAGGAGGAGGCTGGAACCAAGGGCCACTGTGGTCCAGCTGGAGTGAGAGAAAATATGAAGCTGATGATGGAGACACCTCCGAAGGAGAGGGAGGAGCGCCACCCCCTTGCAGCCCTCCAAGATCCTGCCAGTGCCTCCCATAAAGCTTATCCGGCTGGAATCCTGCTGACACAGGAGGTGGGAAATGTAGCCCGTCTGGATCATTCCCCACCCCCTACCCTGACCCAGACCAGGGCAGAGAAGGGTCGGGGATTGGATGTGAGAGCCAGCAGACAGAACACGAAACCTCTGAGATGGACCTCAAACAAAACCAACCAACGATCGAAATCAAAGCTGATGGGCACTCGCCAATGTGTGACCAAGCTGACAACACCTGAACTCTGATCAATCTTCACATCACAAATTAAATCTAAAAACAAATTGATCCAAAGTACCAAAAGGAGATAAGTGAGAGAATGAAGGGAGAGATAATGTTTGAAGAGATATTATCAACTAAAGATATTTTAAAGTGAACAAAAACCCAGAGACTTTATATGAAGTCTCTTACTAAAGGACCTTCTAAAAAATGTTCTCCAAAAAGGAAGAAAAATGACCCTAAAAGGAAAGTTTGAGGTGTAGATAGGAATGATGAATAAAGAAAATGGTGGACATATGGACATATTTAAGTAAGCATCTATTACATAAAACAGTAAAAGAATAATATCAAATTTGGGGGGATTACGAAAGGATAGAAGAAAGTACTGGATAAAAATAGCATGTAAATCAGGAGGGGTTATCTGAGTTAAAATGTTTTAAGGTCCTTGTATTGTTTGGGAGAAGAGTAAAGACACTGATTAATTTCAGAATCTGTTCAGCAAAATATACCCATTCATTTTCATAGTCATGAGCAAATAAGCTGGCGTTTGAAACAATTAGGCTTTGGCTTGTTTGTTACACACCAATGTATGACTGATACATTTACGCTACTGGATATTAAAATGCATGAAACTACAGTACTAAAGTAGTTTGATGTGTAACTAGGCAGACAAAATAATGGAACAGACTAGAGTCTAAAAATGGACCCAAATAGTGCAAAAATTATTCAACACGTGTTGAGACAATTAGCTAGCCACTTGGGGAGTGGGGAGCTGAAACGACTCACTTTCGAGTGCTGTTGGGTAGTTGATTTTTGTACTTTGCACAAAATTTATAATTTTCACCTGTGTATGGATAAGTGCAGTAGCAATAAAATTCTCAAGGGTTTTACTTTTACTATTTACCATTCATAATGATGAGAACTACAAAAGTGAAACCATAAAACGCGAGGTTTCAACGGAGCTGTGTGGTCCTGGCAGTAAGTGCCTGTCAAATGTCACATGCTCCTGTCCTCTTAGGGCCTCTTTGCAGCCAGGTGGGGGCCGTGTGGGGCTCCCCGTGGAAACCCTGGGGCTGCTCTCCCAGCAGCCGGCCTTCCCCGGTGGCTCCCAGCGGAGGGCTGGCTTTGAGGGGAATAATTAACAGAAGTGCAATAGAGTGTGAGGAAGTCAGAGAGAAAGAGAAACGGAAGGAAGGACAGTAGAGAAAAATGAACTCGTTAAAACGCCTTCGAGGGGAAAAGCCAGAGTGCCGTGACTCGTATGGAAAAGCTATCAGCTCTCGGCTGGAGAAACAGTGATTTTGTTTTCATCTTCATACTGGCCTGCGTTTTCCAAGTTTTCTACAAATCTGATTTAGATATTTTTTTCTAAAAAAAAATTCTAGAAAAATTATTCAAAATAGCGCAGCATTTCATATGATTTCACAATGTGTCCTGTCGTTCATGAATTATTATCTCAGGTCCTTGGCCAACACTTTTTTTATTGGGGTCTTAATTTTTCCCTTAGTGATACATATCATAATATGTAATGAGGATAGGAACCCTTTCTGAGTCTTTCCGTAGTTTGTCGTTTGCCTTTTAATTTTGACAATGGGATTTTAACGTATAGAATTGAATTATTTGACTCTAGTGAAATTTATCAGTATGTTCCTTTGATAGTGACTCCGTAGGGTACAAGCCTGGAAAGTCCTTTTCTTTTTGATCAAGTAAAACATGCTCTTTATTGCGTGTGTATCCTTCTAGGTTTTTCCTCTCTTGCTTTCAATCCTATAAATCCTATGGAGATTATATTGGTAATTGGTATAAGATAAAAATTTAACTTGAGTTTGTTTTTTGTGGGCTTTTTTTTGTTTGTTTTATGAAAATATATTAGACACTTTCTCTGACATCCTTAGCCGATAGCTTTCCTGCCCCTCCAGGGGGATGTTTTCTGTGGCCTACATTGCTGCTCACCTATAATAGTTAAACTTTCTTAACAACAGGATATTAATTTTGGTCGAGAAAGTACTGTACCCACCTGTTTTTCTTCTAAGTATTTCTCCCAATATGATATCACTTGTGTGTGAGATCTAAAGAACAAAATAAACAAAATTGAAACAGACTCCCAGGTACAGAGAGCAGACTGATGGAGCCGGCAGGAGGGGTTAGGGGTCCGGGTGAAAGAGGGGTGGGATTAGGAAGTGCTCGTTGGCGGTTCTCAGACAGGCGGGGCATGTGCGATAAAGCACGGGGGATGCGCTCAACGATATTGTAATAGCTGTCTGGGGGGGCCAGGCGGGCGCTTGAATTATCGGGGGGAACCCTTGCCGCCTCTGTGACTGTCTGGCGGCAGCACCGCGCACCTGAAACTAATGCAAACCAGTGTTTAACGCAAAGTGCAATTGAAAAATGAAATAATGAAAATAAAATAAAGCACTTCTGCCAGCTTCCCTCACAGCTGGGGGTGGCGTGGGACTCAGTCCTGGTCAATGAGATATAAGTGGCTGTCTGCTGGGGACTTCTAGGGGGTCCTGCTTCTCAGCACAGATACTGCTCCTCCCCCCTCCTTCCCATCCTCTCTCCTCCCCCCCCCCCCCGCTCCCCCCTCCCTCCCTCCTTCCTGCTCCATTATGTCTGTCATGTGGGGGGATGTCTCAAGACAGAGCAGCCACTTTTCGGGATGAAAGACACGGCGGGAGAGGCCTGAAGGAGGCGCTTCGCCCTCGCCCTCGGACTGGCCGCCCTGGCCGGCTCCCCTCCCGAGGGAGCCCTGCTCTCAGGCAGTGGGTGCGCGCCCTGAGTCAGGTGCCTGTAGGTGTGACCAAATGCCACTTATCTTGCATGTCAACGGGGTTTATGTGCTAATGCAACATCTTATAGGAACTTCTTATGGCTCACGTCTGTTTCCAAGTGGTCTATCATGTTCTGCTGAGGAGCCTGTCAAGTACCGTGACCGAGACACTTTTGAAATCATTGCACTAGTGCACGATGGGTTCACATTTGCACGGGGCTGGTACCCCCTCATTACCTCTTTATTCAAAATATCGTATCTATACTCAACATTTTATTCTTCCCCATAAACTCTAGAATTACTCTATCGAGTTGGTCCAGCCCATTTTGTCTTTTGAATGGAATGATATTAAACCTCTAAAATAATTTGCAAAGAATCTGCATCTTGACAGCACTTCACGTTCCCATTCTTGAGCACGGCCTGTACCTCCTTGTCTGCTCCAGGCCTCTAAATCTCTGAAGAAAGGTTGGTGGCATCCTTCACAAACAATTTCTGCACAAGTCTTTTTATGGTTACTGCTAAAATTTTGTTTTTATTGCTATTGTAAATAGAATCTATTTTCTATTATATCTTATAACTGGTTATTGCTAGCATATAGAAAAATTATTGATTTTCAAATATTTATTTTGTATTTGACTGTTTACTTATCCTAAGAGTTTTTCAGCTGATACTTTTCTATTTTCTAGGTATCTAATTGTATCATCTGTAAATAATGATGATCTCATATTCTCCTTTCTAATAGTTAAACTATTATCTCTGCTTATGTATTTTATTGCATCGAGCAGAAAAATGTTGAATAAAATTGGAAGTAGTCATGCTTATTTGCTCTTGATCTTACAGGGAATGTGTCTAATGTGTCCCCATAAGTGCAATTCTATTGTTGTTTTAACATCAGTGTTCTTTATTATGTTAACGAATAGACTCCTATTCCTGGTTTTGGAAGAGTTTATAAAAATTAGTAATAAGTGTCAATTTTTATTCTCTGTCTTTTCTGTATCCATTGAGATTCCCCCCCTTTTTCTATTGGTCCTTCTAATAATATGTATGATAGTGTTGGGTTTCTTACATTTAAATAATCCTTAAGATATTGGGATAAATCATACTTGGTTGTGAAAGATGATTTTAGGAATATCATTGTTGACTTTAGTTTACTAATTTTAAAGGATTTTCACATCTAAATCCATAAAATAGGTTAATCATTTTTATGGTAACTCTCTTCAGTGTTGGCTTTAGATTCTACCAGTTCCATGAAATGAAATAAGGAAGGTAAATTAAATTAGATTGAATGATGGACCCAAGTCTTTACTCCTCTGTAATACAATTAGACATCCACATCATTGTCATATCTTCATAGTGGGCAGAGCGTATGTCCTGCCCCTTGGCATTGGGTTCATTCATGTGATTTACTTTGGCCAATAGAATGCGGGTGGATGTTTTAAGAGTGGAAGTTTGAAACATGCTTGCCATTCTGCCATCACCATGAGAAAAACACCCCCCAGTTCTTCCACTGTTCTAAAAAATGAAAGACACATAGAACACACCCGGTCCCTGCAGCTTGGACCTGAGTCCAGCCAAGTCAAGATGAGATCATCCAATGCCCAGGTGACCTATAGATGCATAAGCAAGAATGAACGATTGTAGTTTGGAGGTGGTTTGTTAGGTAGCATTATTGTATCAAGAGCCCACTGGTGCAGTAGGTAACTTCCCACCTTTTCTGGCCTATATTCTTTTCCTTTTCTCTAAAGAAGTTCTTTTAACATTTCTTGCAAGGCAGGTCACTGGCCACAAATTCCCTCCATTTTTGTTTGTCTGAGAAACTCTATATTTCTCCTTCACTTTTAAAGGATAATTTCACAGGGTATATAATTCTATGCTGGTGATTTTTTTCCTCTTAATGCATTAAATATTTCACTGCATTATCTTCTTGCTGGCATGGTTCCTGAGGAGAAGTTGGATGTAATTCTTATACTTGTTCCTCTGTAGGTATTTTATTCCTCTGGCTTCTTTCAGTGTCTCTGCATTTATCATGCTTGGTGTTCTGAGTTTCTTGGATCTGTAGTTTGGTGTCTGACATTAATTTGGGGAAAGTCTCAGTCATTATTATTTCAAGTATTTTTTTCTGCTCCTCTCTCTCTTTCTTTTCCTTCTGGTATCCCCATCGTGTGTATGTTATACCTTTTGTAGTTGTCTCACATTCCATGGATATTCTCTTTTGTTTTTTTTCAATCTTTGAAAACTAATCTTTGATTTTTAGTTTTGAAGATTTCTATTGATATATCTTCCAGCTCAGAGATTCTCTCCCCAGCTGTGTATAGTTTTCTAATACACCCATCAAAGTATTCTTCATTTCTGTTACAGTGTATTTGATCTCCTTTTGGTTCTTTCTGAGGATGTTCATTTCTCTGCTTACATTGACCATGGGTTGCTGCATGGATGTTGATTTTATTCATTAGAGTTCTTAGCATAAGAATCATATTTGTTTTAAACTCCTGGTCTGATCATCCCAACATTCCTGCAGTGTCTGGTTCTGATGCTTGTTCTGTCTCTTCAAATTGTGTTTTTTGTCTTTTACTTTGCCTTTTTTTTCTTGATAACCAGACATGAGGTGCTGAGTAAAAGAAACTGCTGTAAAGAGGCCTTTTGTAGGGTGGTGGTGAGGTGTAGGGGAGGGGAAATAGCTTATAGTCCTGTGATTAGATCTCATTCTTTTACTGAGCTTTTGCCTCTGGCTGTGAACTTCACAGTGTTTCTCAATTTTATTCCCCTGCTTAAGTCAGATAGGATGGCTAGAGTGGGCTGGAGTGGGGTATTTCCCTTCCCTAAGACCAGTCAGGCTCTGCTAACTCAGTTTCCCTCAAAGCCAAGCCTTGTTACAAAGATCAGAGTACTCTGATATATTTTGAAATGGTTCCATTTCTCCTTCCCCTGCCAAAAGCATGAGGGTTTTTTTTCTCCTCCTGGAGTTGACAAAAGTGTGAGGGACCCCCATGACTGTGTCCCCCTGGAGTTTTGAAGTCTCAGTCTTGTCCACACTGACCCTCCTGAACTTTGTAAATTACAGTTCAGGTTTTCCTCCCTGGCACTGATTCCTGTGGCAGTTTCATTCCAGGGTCTCTGTTTTCTGGTCGTTGTGACTCCCTGTATTCTTGACTCAAGTTCCTTGAGTTCTGATGCAGGAGGTCTGAGGAGGGACATGAGAATTTGCATTTCTAACAAGTTCCCAGATGCTGCTGGTGCTGGTCTAGGACCACACTTTAATTTGGGGCTTAAATGTAGAAATTTGGCATCACAGATTCCAGAGTTCTAATTTGATCCACTAGGTATGTCTGTGTGACCTGGGCAAATCACACAACATCTCTGAGCCTTGACTTTCTCATCAATAAATGGGAGTGATTATCATCTCCCTTTTAAGACTTGTTCCAGAAATGAAGTGAAAGGATGCATTTAGTGTGTTGGTGTTTAGGGAGCCCTTGAAAATTTGAGAGGGATTATTGTTAGTCTCTGGTGACTTTTGAATCCGTGGGGATAGTTTCATCCTGGGGTTGACTGGCTTTGGGAGTGACAGAAGGGGAGATGTTGGTCTGGCCCAGGGTGGGGAGTCAGTGGATTGGTGACTGTGTCTTAAGCTCCATCTTTCACCCCAGCTCCCTGCAGTCAGGTGAAAGAGTCTGGAAGCTAGGTTTTCCCTGTTTCTGATAACGTAACTAGAGAGATGCCTGCTAGACACAGAGTTCCCCAGAAACAGGATCCTCAGCCAAGGGGGCTGCTCCCATTGCTGGGTACAGCCCAAGCCCAGAACAGAGGGCTGTAAAGCCAGGTAGACCTGGATTCTAGTCCCAGCCCTTCATTCATGCTCAGAAATCCCTCTGGGCCTCCCTCTGCTTCTCTGTAACAGTGATAACAACAATAGTCCTGTCTGCGGTTCCCGAGGCCACGTTTCCAGAGTGTTCACACAGAGCACAGCCATGAAGGGGGCTCAGAAGAATTCATGTCTTGCTCGAAGCAGGTGCTTTGTCAACATCTGTCAAATGAGTAAAAGGGAGCTCTAGTTCTTGTTCTTCTCAACCTCATTCTCGCTTCCTCCGAGCCACCCTTGTCCCCACCAAGGGACAGGGCCATACTGAGCAGACCCACTGTGCCCCTATTCCTTCTGGTTCCTTTATCACTTCCCAGTGCACTGGCTCCCAGAGCATCCACTCCCAACAGCCACCCCTACTGGCTTTGTGCAGAGCTCAAAGCACCTTAACAAATGGCCAAGGGTGCTGGAGGTTGGAGTAAATGCTCCAGTGGCCTTGCTCTGATTAGGACATAAGGTGTGACCTAGCTGTCCCCAGAGCTCCCCTGCTGGATCAAGCCAAGGTTGTTGTGATGGTTCATTTTCTGTGTCAACTTGACTGGGCCACGGGATGCCCAGATAGTTGGTCAAACATTATTCTGGGTGTGTCTGTAAAGGTGTTTTAGATGAGATTAACATTTGAATTGGTGGACTGAATAAAGCAGATTGCCCTCCCCAGTGTGGGTGGGCCTCATCAGTTGAAGGCCTGAATAGAAACTAAAAACGGCCAACTCTCTTGCAAATAAGGGTGAACTCCTCCTGCCTGACTTGAGCTGGGACATCAATTTCCTTGCCTTCAGACTTAAATGGAAACATGTGCTCTTCAGCCTGCTGCCTTTTGGGCTGGAACCACACCATTGGCTCTCCTGGGCCCCCAGCTTGTCTACTACAGATCTTGGTCATATTGGCCTCCATAATTGTGTGAGTGCATTCCTTAGAATCAGTCTCTACCGCTTCTGTTTCTGTGACTAAGAGTCTCCCTCTGTGGGAATTTGCTTTCTATCACAGCCTTCTTGCCCCCCCCCCCCGCTTCTCACTCTGCTGTGCCTGCCCCCAATTTTCCATCCAAATGCAGCTCATTCATGGGGATCCTCATTTCACCTTTTCATGCTCAGCGTCTTTCACACTCACACACACTACCCACCCTCCACTCCCAGACCCCCTGAATATAGAGTGTCGCCCTTTGGTGCCCCCAAACACTCCTACCCTGTCACTCGCTGTCACATTCTTGCCTCTCCTCTTGCCAGAGCTGATCAGCCACAAAAGGGGAAGGGCAAGGCTGGCTTGGGGGACCCCAGCCCCAAACCCCAGCCTGACCAGAGGGCAAGAAGGGGCTGGCTCCCTTTCCTGGACCTCCTGGATAAGTGGCCAAGTGCTTGGCCGGGGACTCAACCCACCATCTTCCCCGGATGGGAGCTGTGTGTGTGGGGGGGGGGGGGGGGGGCAGCTGCTGCCCTCCTCACCTCCAGCCCATTCCTCCTCACTTCTCCCCAGCCCACAAGGGGGCCAGTGGTTGCTGCTGGAGCCGGCTGCTGTCTGCCCTCATTAATATTTATGACAAGGAGAGGAAGTTGCATAAATCTTCCCTGATACTTAATTAAACCAAACTTCTTTTGATTTCCCCTCTTTCTGCCTCACCGAGTGTGGCCAGCATGCCTATTAGATGTTCTTCCTTCCCGAGTGACCAGGAGAGGACAGAAGTCCCCACGCATTCCGGTCATCAGCTGGGAGCTTGGGGGAAACAGGTGACCCTACATGACCTCCAAAGGCTGTGCATGTGGCTTTGGGCAGAGGCTCTTTGCAGCCTCTGGGGAGTAGCAGAGACCTGGGAAGATACTGGCTGCACCCCTTAAAACATGCCTCTTCTAGACCTGAAAAATGGAGGTTTGAAGAGTATCTGGGGAGACACTGCAGTCTGCCCGCCCTCCTGCTGCTCAGCCAGGGAAGACAGAGTTAGTCCCAAGACCTCTGAGAAGGAGCCGAGTCCCATCGAGAAGTGACTCCGGCACTGTCCCCTCTCTTCCTCCCCCCTTACCACACTGGCACCCAGCCCGAGGACCCTGGTGTGGACCTGGTCAGAGCTCGGGTCTCCCTGCGCTCCAGGAGCTGCTTAGCGCCCGGCTGACATATCTTTGATATGGAATCATATACAGGAAGCAGCTTGACCCCTGAAGGCCCCTCTTAGCGTGGGATTGACACCGAGCATTGACTTTGCTTCAGGCTTATCCACAAATCTCAGCCAATTTTATTAAAGAGCCGCGTGTGGTGTGGAACATGCCAGGGAGACAACTTTATTTATAGATCTTGATCGGCAGAGAGGAGCCCACGCTTGATTCCGGTGGTGCCCCGGCCTCAGGTGGGAGGGGGTGATTGGCAGGTGTGGCTCCCCTCCACCCCCCGACCCAGCTGTGCGAAGAAGCACACAAACACATGTGCAGACAGACACATGGGCATGAATGCAGGACAGACACATAAACATTTACATGAGCACACACACACACACACACACACACACACACACGAGTCCCATAATGTTATGGACTGAATTATGCCCTATGCCCCCAAATTTATATGCAAAATCCTAACCCCCAGTGTGGCTATACAGTTGACCCTTGAACAATGAGAGGATACGGGCACCAAAAACCTGCACAGTCAAAAGTATGTGTATAACTTTTGCCTCCCCCCAAAACTTCACTACCCTTGGTATCCATGGGGATTGGTTCTAGGACCCCCACAAAGTCTGTAGATGCTCAGCTCCCCTACATAAAATGGCGTAGATCAATGCATGCAGTTGGCCCTCCACATCTGAGGACTCCCAACCTCAGATCAAAAACAGCACAGGTATTTATTGAAAAAAATCCACATATAACTGGATTTGTGCTGTTCAAACCATGTTGGTCAAGGGTCAGCTGTATTTGCAGATAGGACCTTTAAGGAGATAATAAGGTTAGATGGGATCATAAGGGTGGAGCCCTAATCTAATAGGACTGGTGCCTTTATAAGAAAAGGAGGAGACACCAAAGATTTCCCTCTGCACGTGCAGAGGACAGGCCACGTGAGAACATAGGAGGCAGCCATCTGCAAGCCAGGAAGAGAGCTCTCGCCAGAAACCAAATTTGCCAGCACCTGGACGGTGGACTTCTAGCCTCCGGAATCATAAGAAAACAAATGACTGTTGTTTAGGCCACTCAGTCTGTGGAATTTGATGTCAGCTCAAGCAGACTAATGCACACAGGGCCACACTCATACACAGAAACACAGATCCTAGGAGACATCCCTACAGACACACTCATAGCTGTGCACCAGTCGCTCACACATTGAGACCCAGGCACACAGAGACACACACTGAACTTGCTAGACCAAGGCAGGGTCTCCCCTGATTGAGCCCTAGCCCCAAGGAGCTGCTCAGTTATGGGCTGGTGACCTGGGGGGAGGGAGGGCGAGTGGATGTAGACATGAGTGTGGGATATAGGACTTAGGCCTACAGATATATGTCTACAGATATTCACACCCTTCAATCCCACAGACAGTGTGGACAGAGGTCTAGAATTAATAATAATAATAAACAATGCCCACAAGACCGCCTTGTCTAAATAAATGCTGTTGGCATGTATTGGGTTTACTGTGATCCAGACGTCTCACACATACCCTCTCATTTTCGCTTCTCAACTCTGCAAAGCACAGGCACTCTACAGAGAGAGCAGAGAGACATCAGAAAGGTGCACAAGGCGACACAGCTGAAGGCAGGCTGGGCTGGTCCAGGCGGCGAGCCCGGGCCCCACCCGGGCCCTCACCCATGCATGAGGCATTCGCAGTAATGCTGATAACCCCCACAAGGGCTCCCCCATGCCGGGCACGGGTGACGCAAGCGCCAGAAATCCTGGGCAGACATTCCTCTCGGTTCCCTGCAGCCTTGTTAATGGGGTTATCACTGACCCTCCACAAGCAGGGCTCCAGACCTGGCTGACTCAGTTAGCCGGGAAGGGAAGGGAAGGGCAGAGAGACGCCTGTCAGCCAGGCCGCCATGGGGCCAGCTAATGGGAGAGGTCTCCGGGTCCCCTCATTGTTAATTTCAGGCCGCCATGTGGCCATTAGTGTGGACTAGATGCAGACACGAGCAGGTGACCTGTCTGGGGGCTGGTGAGACAGGGCTCTCCCTGGCGGCATCGGGGTCAGACTGAAGATGTTTCAGCTGCAGAGGCCTCTCTCTGTGGAGACAAGGGTTCTGAAGGGACACGTGGACTTCTGCCAAGCGGGCATGTCCAAGGAAGATGGACTTCAACCCAGAGTCCCCTGGCTCCTCGTGCTGAGCCTGGGCGCAAGGCTCGGTGACCGCTCAGAGCCACCAACCCTGAGGAGCTCTGGGTAATGGGAATATGTGGTGGGGCTGAGAATGGTCCCCCCAGACAGCAGAAGTCCACAGGTCAGGCAGGGAGGGGAGATGCTGGGGGACGCGGGGACCAGGACTGGGAAAAGTGGCCTCTGCACTCCAAGCTGTAGGGCCTCGGGGACGTGGTAGTAAGGGCCCACAGCCTGGGCTCCACCCGAGCAAGAATCCTGGCCTTGCATGAAAGAGCCTGGGCCTGGGCAGGAAACTGAGGCAGGCAGCTGGCAGTTAGGACAGGGCATCAGGAAGGGCTCCAGGTGAGTGGGAACAGTGGGGTACCAGGCTGCAGGGATCGTGCAGGGAGCCGGACTGACCTGGGGCAGGGCTTCTGCCATCCTGCTGGTGAGGGGACAGGCCTGGGGCAAGGCAGCTGGCGAGTGCCGGGGAAGCCCTGAGGCGGGCGGGGTGACAGGGCTCACAGTGCCCCCACTGCGAAGGCGCAGGGCCACCAGCAAGGATGGAGATGCCAGCATGGCTGAGAGGGAATGTGCAGCGACTGCTTAATGGGCTTGCGGGTTTTATTTTGGGGCCATGAAAATGTCTGAGAACTAGATGAAGGTAGTGGTTGTGCAACACTGTGAGGGTGCAGGGAGTGATTGGTGTGACAACTTGAGACTCAAAGCAGGGGCTTTTCAGAGATGAGCGAGTGAGGGAGATGGATGGTGGCCCCAATTTTTCCTACCTGCCTGTGTCTGTGCCCATTGCAATGTGACTTTGCCGAAAGTTCTATCAGAAGGTCAAGCCTATTCCCTGCCCCTTGACTCTGGACTGGCCTTTTGAGTTGCATTGGCCAGCAGAATGCAGCGGAGCCAATGTGGGCCAGCAGCTCCCACTCTGCTCAGAACCCGGCCCCGCTCAATGAACAGACATGGGCTGAGAGGCCCAGTGAGGCAGGGCCAGGTCATCCAGCCGGGCCCACCCGCGTTGGCCTACCGAGCTGCGGAGCCGCCCGCCCACTGCCCAGCTGACCCGGGGCAATCGAGTGAGCCCGGCTAAGGCCCGAAGAACCACCCAGCAGGCCTAGAAACTCATGAACCGAGCAAATGCTTCTCGCTGTGAGCTGTTTTGCTTTTCTCTTGCTGTGTAACAAGTCCCCTTGAACTTAGTGGGTGACCATGTATTAGCTCGCAGTTCTGTAGGTTAGGAGCCTGGGCGGGTCCAGCTGGGTTCTCTGCCTAGGGTCCCAGGGTCAGTGTTTTCTTCACTGCTGAGCCAGGTAGTGTACCATATTTATATTTCTTTCTTACGCAACATGGAGTTGAGAGCTGCCGGCTTTCTTCATTCACTTAGGCATTTATGTCACTCCAATTGTTCAAAAGAATTGTAAGACCTGAATGGCCCTCACGTGGCCAAACACATCAGGTGTTCCGCCACTTTTTGTGCCTGCTCTCTGGACCTGTCATACAGCTGTGGGCCCTTCTCTCTTGTGTCCTAAGGCTTCCCCCTCCCCCCTTTACTCCTCTATTTCATAGGATCCATCCGTCAATAACTCCTTGAAAATGGTAGACGGGAAGAACATTTTTTGAGACTACTTTTCTGAATATATTTTATTCCTCTCTCACAGTTGGTTACTCTTTGGGCTGTGGACAGACTTCCAGATTAAGAATCATTTCCCCTCAGAGCTGCTGACATTTGCTCCATTGCCTTCCGGTCTCGCTGTAACTTTGATGCCGTTCTTTGCCTGTGGTCTGTCCCTTTCCCTCCATGGAAGCTTCTAGGATGGATTTGTTGGGGCCTAATGCTCTGAAGTTCCGTGATGATGGGCTTTACGGTAGGGCTTTTTCCCTCACTGCTCTGGCTCTTCAGCGGACCTTTCAATTCGGAAACTCGTGTCCTTAAGTTCCAGGAACTTGTCTTCTATGGTTTCTTCCAGTTTCCTCCCTGCTGTGTGCTCTGTTCTCCCTTGTTGGCGCTTCTGTTAGTAAGACGTTGAATTTCCTCAACTGGTCCTCTAAGTTTTAAATCTTTTATCCCCTCTTTTTTTTTTTTTTTTCATTTCTGCTCCTTTGGGGTGAGGGAATTTCTCTAATTTTATCTTTGAATATTTGTATTAATTTTTAAATTTCTGTTACCACGTTTTAAATCCCAGCAGTAGAGGACTGTCTACCATATTGAATACCAGAAGGTGATGTTTGATGAGCCTTTTAATTTTCTTTCATATGTGAGATTATGGGCTTTAAAAATCAGTTGGGAAGCCCTGTGTGCATGGGGAGAGCCTGTGAACCCGTAGGCTTCACCAGGCAGTGACCAGGTGGGGCTGTGCTCATTTCACCAGGGACTCCCGCATGTTAGCATCCATGAGTCTTCTTTAGGACCTTGCCTTTCTCAAAAACAAAAAAACAACCTAAATAAAAAACAAACTAAAAAATTCTCTAATTTCTTCTTGGGGTCAGACTCCTGGCTGTTGGAGCTTTAGGAGGCAGGTGGTAGAGGGGTGGGGGTGGGGGTGGGTGGAGGGGAGCTCACCATTTAGCGTGCAGTCTTTAGTTTCATCCTGTGTTCAGCTTGGGGCCTCTCACCTTCCTCCGAACCAGGATTCCTGGGCCTGAGCCTTTCTGGCTTAGAAAGAACATGTAATAGGGTAGGAGAGGAACATCTGCTGGGTAGGAGAGCAACACCTGCTGTGTGGGTTAGAAAAATAGGCCAGGGCCCCGCCGGCGTGGCTCAGCAATTGTACATCGACCTATGATCCGGGCGATCGTGGTTCGATTCCCGGTCAGGGCACATGCCCGGGTGGCGGGCTCAATCCCCAGCGGGGGGCGTGCAGCCGATCAATGACTCTCATCATTGATGTTTCTCTCTCTCTCCCTCTTCCTTCCTCTCTCTCTAAAATCAATAAAAGTATATTTAAAAAAAAAGAAAAGAAAAATAGACCAGGGAAGAGGTGGGAGACCTGACAGCTCCTTCTACAGACTCCCAACCAAATCCATTAACATATATAAAAGTCCTTCTATTTCTCTCATTAAAAACAAACACCCCTCCCTTCCACTTCCTCCCTCTGCTTCTTATCTGTCCCTTTCCTTTACACCAAAACTCAATGAGCGAATGTCTTCTGTCCAGCATGGTGGCCACCCTCCTGACGCCGTCCAGCCTCGGGGCCTTTGCCTTTGCTGCGCTCTCCCCCTGATGAACATTCTTCCCTCAGCTTCCCGAATCACTGTCCCCTTCCCTCCTAGAGTCTCCCCTGGCCTGTCCCCTCTCAGGGGGGCCCCCTAGCCTCTCTGGAATTACACCCCCCTCCCCCATGCAGTGCTTCCTCTCCCCTGACCCTCACTTTCTCCTTGCCGTCAGGTGCGCTCTGCTTCACCGACGCGGCTGCCCCCCGACTGGACGGCAGCTACAGGAAAGCCGCCTCCCGGCAGCCCACCGGGCTGGGCTCGCTCCTGCTGCACCCGGCTTCCCAGCTCCTTGAAGGCCGGGCCCCGTCTCCACCTCTTTCTGGGAGCTGGGCTGTGCTTTGGGGTGCTCATTGCTGGCCCCCCTCTGCTGGCTCTTGATGTTTGTCTCTCCCAGCTTTTCTGACTCCTCAGACTCTTTCCATTTCCCAACATGTCTTGACATCTTTCATCTCCTTTCACATTCATGTTGTGCTCGTGGGTTTATGTCACTTTAATGCCTTTTTTTTTTTTTTTTTTTTTTTTAGTGAGGTTTCAGAAGGAAGCAGAAATAAAAACATTTTTCAACCTACCACAGTCAGCTGTTGAGTCCCAACATACTATTTAGGGGAAAACCGTTTTACCCTTGATTGTACAGGGTGTTTGTCTGCGTGTGTGTTTCCGTTGTAATTGGCTGCATGGGCCTCTGCTATGCAGAGAGGCCATAACTTATTACACTAATTCCCAGCACTGGACTATTAAAGTTGTTTCTAATTTTTTGTTATGATAAAATACTATAATTCACATTGTTATAATGCATCTTCTCCTATCTGTATGATTATTTAAATTCTCAGGAGTGGATTTTCAGAGGCCAAAAGGCATGTATATTTTTAAGCCCTCTGATGCATGTTGCTAAATTACCCTTCCAAAAAGTATTCCAATTTACACTCCTCCCAGCAACAATTGTTTGGGGGAGCCTGTTTCTGCGTGCGTACGCCAACAGTGGGTATTACTGTTATTTTAAACCGTTAACAATGTGATAGGTGAAAATCTATCTCACTGTTATTGTAGTTTGTATTTCCCTTAATTACTAGTGAGGCTGAGCATCTTTTCACATTTACTTGCCTTTTATATTTCTTCATCTGTTCATGACATATTGTAAAAGATAGAAACGGGTTACAAAATATTGTGTATAATATGATCCTATGTTTGTAAAAAAAAAAAAAAAGTGTATCTGAGCATAAGAAAATAAGGCTGGCAGGAAGTAAGATAAATATGGACTGTGCTCATGTTGGGGCAGTGGGATAATGAATGAGTTTTATTTTTCAAACTTTTGTGTATTTTCCAAATTTCATACAATGAATGTGCATTATTTTTGTAACCAAAAAAATGTGATTTTAAAAGTAACAATTAGAAATCCTATTAAAAGAGCCCAAAGTTTTAAGAATAAAGTGAGGTCACCACAGCAGCCCATAGGTTCATAAAAAAGCAGACTCCCTCCAAAGCCCCAAGGACATCAAAGATCAGTTTCCTTACAACTGCAGAAAACCCATGCGTGATACATTCTGCCTCCAGAAAGGGCAAAGGTGGGCTACTGGGGGCGGGGCAGCGGGCCCAGGATGTGGCCGGTGGGTACCAGGCGCTCACAGGCATCAGTGGGTAATTACATCTCCTTTTAACGCATGCAAATTGTATCAGTATTATTTATATATTCAAAGCCACGGATGAATAATATATGCATTTATGCAGAGGTAATTGCCTTAGCCAGGTTCTTCCTGGGACTTTTATTGTCTCCCCAGACACTGAATATTCAGCTCCCCTCTCCTGACTTGGAGGGGGGGTGCAGTGATAATGTTTGCAGCCCCCGCCTCCTCCAGGCCAGGGGAGGAGGCTGAGCAGGGAAGGAGACCCTCATGTGGCGAGTGTGGGGTGGGGGCCAGGGCGCTGGACTTCCTACTGCAGCTGATTCCTCCGTGGCACATTTGGGAGGGGACTCTGGGGCTAAGGGACAGGCCTTGGTTCTGAGTCCCTGACCCTGGCCCCCGGAATGACACTCGGCTTCTTTCTTTGGTGCAAACTGTCAGTCCTGCAAGTGTCTTAGTTAACCCTGGGCGTCAGCCCTGTCCACGCAGCCCTGTCCACGCAGCAGCACTGTGTAAAAGGCCTCTGCCTCCTGTGTCCCTTTGACAGCCTGCTTTCTGATCCTGTAACCTTGACCTGTGCCTTTTTTCAACCTGCTCCAGCCTGACCCAGGCGGGTGTCGTCTGTGGCAGTGGCTGTGGCTGTGGCGGGCTTCTGGTCCCTTTTGGAGCATCCTGGGTAAAGATCCTCCCGGTCTTCTCCAGCCCTTATCCCTGGCTATTCCCTGAGGGGTGCAGGAGGGACCAATGAGGCATCTTTCTAGACATCTTCAGTGAAGAGATGGGAAACAAAGTCAGGCTGCAGTGGGGGAAGGACACAGTCAAGTGCCAGGATCCACAGCAGAGGGACAGACCCATAAGCCAGGTGTTGCCCTGTGTCATCTTTTCTGTGTATCTCATGTCTGAAAAGGTACCACTTTGGGAGAATGGGCTCAGGGGCAGCCCCTGCCCCCCTGCTGTCCTTCCGCGTGTGCCCTGACCAGGTGGTGAGCCTATGAGGGGATCATATGTATACGATTTAAGAAAGCTGGCCGAGAAAGGATTGCGAGCTTTCATAGAAAGGAAAATCTGATCAAGAAAAGAAAAAAAATTAAGCCCTGGCTGGTGTGGCTCAGTTGGTTGGAGCACCGTCCCGTGCACCAAAGGGTCATGGGTTTGATTCCCAGTCAGGGCTGGCACCCAGGTTGCAGGTTTGATCCCCTCGGGGTGCATACAGGAGGCAACCAATGGATGTTTCTCTTCTTCTTCTCTATAATCAATGAAAAGCATATCCTTGGGTGGGGATTAACAACAAATAAATAAATACACCCCGACCCAAGCCACCTTTGCCGGCCTCCAGTGCCGCCGCGGTGCGAGCCCACTTCCTCTCTAACCTGGGAAGCGCAGCAGCCCCTCACTGCCTCTGCGTCCAGCAGGTTCCTCCGGGCGCTTCTCCGCAGTGCAGCCAGGCATCCTTCCCAAACGTGGGCCAGACAGTGTCACTGCTTGGCTCCTCCTGGGCCTCACCTCACGTCCAGCAAAAGCCAGAATCTCACGGCCTCTAAAGCCCTGCAGGACCAGCTCACCAGCCCTCCCTGCCCACTTTTCTCCATCATCTCTGGCAACTCCACCCTGGCTGTCACTGCCTGGGGCTGGCCGGGGGCCCTGCTTTGGGTTGTGGGTGGCAGCTGTTGTAGTTCAATCATCTTGAAACTCATTTGAGGTGGTGTGGAAACCCACCTGCCAACACCACATCAGGAGATGCGTGGATACGGCCAACTGCACAGCCAGGTCATGCTCCCCCCGGGTCAGCGTCTGCTCCACCATGCGCAGGCCGCGGGGGAGTGGGGCAGCCACTGGGGACGCTGCAGATGGCAAAGGGGTTGTCATTAGCCAGAGAGCAGCAGGGTCCAGGTCCTGGCTTGGGGAAAATGGTGGGGGAGGGGGTTGCTTCACTGGAGAGGGAGTATTTAAAAAATTTTTATCATAAAACAATTCAAACATTCAAAATTGCAAAGCATAATGAACACGCTACCCATCAACCAGTTTCAACAGTTATTGACTCATGACTGGTTTTGGTTCATCTACATTACCATTCATTTTTCCTCGATTATTGTGAAGCAAATCCCAGACATGGTAACAGTTTAACTTTCAATATCTTAGTGACCTACAGGGTTTAAATTTCACCAAGAGCTGCCCCCATGGGCCAGGTAATCTCTTGCTGCTTTACTCCCAGAACCAGACTGGGCTCTGAGCCCAGGCTTCAAGCTGGACTTGGG
Organism: Miniopterus natalensis; assembly: GCF_054644295.1. NCBI lineage: Eukaryota > Metazoa > Chordata > Mammalia > Chiroptera > Miniopteridae > Miniopterus > Miniopterus natalensis. The sequence continues at coordinate 67,884,465 of NC_142092.1, forward strand.
GTTCCTTGGACACCCCAGCCTTCACCCTCAGGGCTGGTTTTGCAGTGAAGGACAGTGTCTTTGGTGGAATGCTGATCTTTCAGGAAATGATTTGCCAAAGAGAGCAGCTGAGGGTGGCCGCTCGGGGACAGGGACTTTCAGAGTGCCATGCCTGGGGTTTCAGCTAAACTGGCAGGGTAGGGCATAGAAGCCGGGGTGGGGAGCCACATAGCCTTCAGAGACCACTTCCAAAGAGACTGACAGAAACTCAGATCCTGATCAAAATCCCAACAGGCTCTGCAGTAGAAATTGACAAATGGACTCTAAAATATTTATGAAAAAGCAAAAGACCTACAATAGTCTAAACAATCTTATAAAATGAAAATAAAGTTGGAGGAGTCACTCTACCTGATTTTAAAACTTACTATAAAGGTATAGCAATTAACACAGTGAGATCTGGCATAAGAGTAAGTCAGATGGATCAACAGAACCAAATGGGGCCCAGAAATGGGTCTGCACAGAGTCAATTGATTGATTTTTATTTTTTTTTACGAAGGCAGCAAATCTATCCAATGTGAATAGAAAACGTCTTTTCAACAAATAATGCTGGACCAACTGGATAAACTTATGGAGAAAACACACCCTTGACCCCTACCTCACACCACACACAAAGATTACTCTAAGATAGATCATAAAAGCTACAAGTATAAAGAAAATATAGGAGAAATACATTCATGACTTTGGTGTAGGGAGAAATTTATTAGAGAAGACACAAAAACATGAACTATAAAAGAAAGAGTTGGTATTTTGGACATTGTCAAAATTAAAAACTTATTGAGGGATGCCGTTATGAAAATAAATAGGCAAGGCAGAGTAGGAAAAAATATTAACATATATATCTGGCAGAGGACTTACACTCTTTTTTAAATTTTTTATTTATTAATTTTAGGGGGGGAGAGAGAGAAATATTGATTTGTTGTTCCACTTATTTATGCATTCATTGGTTGCTTCTCGTATGTGCCCTGAGTGGGGATTGAACCCATAACCTTGGGGTATTGGGACAATGCTCTAACCAGCTGAGCTACCCAGCCAGGGTAGGACTTATATTCTTAATATACAAATATGTCCTACAAATCTATAATAAAAAGATAATCTAAATAAAATTGAGCAAAATACTTAGTTCACAAAAGAAAATATATAAATGGCCAATGATCACATGAAAAGCTGATCAATAGAATTAGTCATAAGGAAATGCAAATTAAAACCACAATGAAATACCATCACACCTGAGAGAATGGATAAAATTTTTGAAAATTGACAATAGCAAATGTTGACAAGGACATGGAGCAACCAGAAAACTAACTTTGCTGGTGAGAATGTAAAATAGTACACCCTTTTGGAAAACAATTTAAAAGTTACTTTAAAAGGTTAACAGACACTTACTCTACTTAGCAATTTCCCTTCTAAGCATTTACCCAAGAGACAGAAAACATATTTCCACAAAAATATTTATATACAAATATTCATGGGAGCTATTTTTCCTAACAGCCATACATTGGAAACAACTCAAGTGATTATCAGCAGTTAATTGGATCAGCAAACTACGGTATAGTCATGCAATGGGGGAGTAAAACTGCACAAACTACTGATACAAATCACGAGAGTGCGTACTGGACGATTTCACTGATATGAAATTCAAGAACAACTAAAACTCATTCGTGGCAAAAGAAATCAAAACAGTGGTTGCCTTTGGGACTAGGGGGGGGGAGTTGACTGCAAGGGGGCGAGACAAAATGTCACAGGATAGTGCAAGTGTTCTGTGTCTTGGTCGGGGAGGTGGTTTCATGGGTATATACATTAGTCAGTGTTCAAGTGTTGTACACCTAAGATCGGTGCATTTCATGTATGTAATCCCTTCCTCCCCCCCAAAGCTAGGAAACTTTCAGATGGTTCACTCCAACGTCTAGTTTTGGAGGGATCCCTGAGACCCAGAGAAGGCAAGGGACCAGCCTAAGGCCACACAGCAAGTTGGGGCACAAGTACATGCTGGGACCCAGTCCCCTCCCAGATCTCCCAGTGTGTCCACTGATTGGTCCACCTCCCATATGCTTGGCCCTCAGAGGTCTCCCACCAGGAAATGATATGAGAGAAGAAAGATAGGAAGAAGGGTGGGGTAAAAGAGGGACCCCTCAATCCCGCACAGCTTCTGCAAAGCTGGGGAGAGGCTTCTGCACGCTAGGCTTGGGCAGCCGGGGACCATCCTCTTATGTTAGGGATAACTGAAAGTAATGGGAGGGTTACCAGGGCACCTATGGGTGTTGGTCACAGCCCTCCCCCCACACCTTGCAAGGGGTGAGGGTGAGAGTGAGCCTGCGCATGCATGCGGGCAGGGAAGTGGGGGGGGGGGCGAGGTGAGCGAGGAAGAGCACAGGGGAGGGGCAGGCAGGGAGGGGAAGCCTTGCTAGGCCGAGCTGGAGCCTCCAAGGACTGGCTCGCCCCTAAATCATGCGGCCCCATGAATAATAAATAAGGACCGCTCGGATCCTTAATAGTAGTCGCATGTCTTATTAAACTAATATTTCACAAACTTTTATTCTCCCTGTGGCTGGAGGTCGGGAACAAAGCCCCCACTCCCCCCTCACCCCGCGGCCTGAAGCAGGAACTGGGGGCCTGGAGGCAACCTGGGTGGCGGGAGCCCAGCCGGCCCCTCCCAGAGGGCCTGGAGGGGACCCATCCGTCTGCACCGTTGGTTCATTCCTTCAGCACACCTTGACCAGTTCCTTCTCTGTGCCACAGACATGGGTGGGACCCTGATCCTGCTGCCAGGGGCTCCTGGGCACAGGAGGGGAAGACAGACCCCTAAACACACCATTGTCTTTGGGAGTGAGCAGCCAACTCTGCTTTGCCAACCCCAACTCTCTATTTCCAGCCCAGACCATGCTCCTGAGCATCAGGCCCTGTCTCCAAGGTCGCCCTGGACACATCCCCCAGGCCCTACCAACCCTACAGGGCCAACGCTGAATTCCCCACATGCCCGTAGGCCTTTACTCTCGGGCAGACTGCTTTCTCTTTATGAATGGTGGCATCTCGCCTCCATTGATGGGGTTCTCCCACCCCCGGCTCCATCCAGTCAACCGAAATTCGGCCCGTCCTGCCTCTGAGCCGGCTCTCAAACCTCTCCTGTGCTTGCCACCTGCTCCCACTGCCCCGGCACTAACCTCCCTTCGCTGTCACCTGCCTTATTTCCCCAGACCCTTCACAGGCCTTCCTGCTTCTCTGCTCTCCCCCTGCGCCATTCATCTCACATCCACTGGCAGGTTAATCTGCCAGCCACTCAGGTGGAACCTCAGGAGGCTTCCGTGGCTCCCCACTGCCCACACCGTGAAGCTCCGGCTCGGGCACCGACAGTCAGCGCCCTCCCCTAACGGCGGGTCCCGACCAGGATTCTAAGCATGCAGGTGGGGCAAAGTAGGTGTGTAGTTGTGAGCATGTGGAACAGCTTATTCTTGTATTATTATTTTCCATATGAACAACTGTAAACCTATTTTTGCCCCACGGTTCCCTCTATACCCATGGCCCCCAACACACACACTCATGCACATGCACTGGCCCAGTCACCTATCCTCAGCCACGTCCCTTGAATATAATTTTTTTAAGGCAAAGAAGGGGGAATTAGGAGAGTACAGACCAGTAAATTGCATTTCTTGGAATGAGCTGTTTAACCTTCCTGAGCATCTTTATCTATAAAATCGGAAAACAAAAAAAAATTTAGCTACTATTACCAGTAATAGAAGTAGTATTGTACAAGTTTCCGCATCTCAGTTAAGATTCCAGAAGGAAACGTAAAGTGATGATCTGTGAGAGCCAAGAGGGGGAAGTGTGTGAGGCCAGGACAGTGGTGGGTTTGTTAGGAAAAAGCCACATCTAAGTGGCCCGTGTCCTTGTCTACGGGATGGCTGGCCCAGTAGCTCAGAGAAGTGAGGCTGAGAGAAGGCACCCAGGCTCCTAGAAGGTGGGTGCCGAGGTCTCTTGGGATACACCTGTAGGAGAGAGGAAAACGTGAGATGGATGAGCGAGCAGCCACCAGCATGGCAGGCTCTGTCCACAGGGGGTTGCTAGTGGAGGCCCCAAGCTCTGTCCTGCTCAGCTGTGTTCTCGGTTCCTTGTGCATGAAGGTAGAAGTAGCTTTGCTGGTCCCATAGGGCTGGGGGAGAGAGCTATGCTGGCTCCAGAACCAGGGCAAAGAGAGACATGCTCAGGCACGTCGAGACACGTACCAGGGACCCATGGGAATCACTTAAAGGAGAGAGTCCCAGGCCACCCAGTGTGCAGGCAGGGGGAAGGGGTTGGGGGGGCTGTGATAACGGCAGTGATATTTACTTTTCCTCTGTTGTTTAGTTCCTTATACACACAGGCTCTATTATACTGGAGGAAACTGGGGCTCCGGCAGGCCAAAGGACTTGTGCAAGGTCACCTGGTCAATGGGCGCCAGGGCCAGGATTCCAACCCAGGACACACTGCTTTAGCACCTGCTGCTCTAAGCTGCCTCCCTTTGGGGTGGCAGCCTCGAGGCAGCCTGCAGACTAGGGGTTTTCATGCTTTTTACTATGCGAAACAAATCACAGAAGAGCTGGATGGGGAGAGGACTCCATGGCACCTTGCCAAGGAACCTCAGGGCCCTGGGGAGCAGTTTGAACACTGTACATCTAGGGTAAAGGAAGCGGGCTAGGCCTGTCTCCCTGCTCAGCACGAAGTGGGAAGTGGGTCCCTGGTTCTGCCCTGGGAGGGCTGCCTGGCTGGAGCTGCCCAGGAGAGTAGCCAGCACCGGGAGGGGACAGGCTGGCCCTCCTGGGAGGACTATTTGGAGCAGCTGAGAGCCGTTGCACCTGATAATCAGAAAGAGGGAGGGGTGGGTTGCTGTGAGTAGCTCCCCATTGCTGACTGCAAAGCTTTGCAGGGCTGAAAGGGGGCGGGGGGGGGAGAGAATGGGGCAGCACATGAGGTCCTTTCTAAGGAAGGACCTTCTCAGGTTAGAGTTCCCCAAGGATGGTAATGAGTTGCTCATCCCTGGAGGTGGCCAAGTTAAGGCTGGTGACATTGGGGGAGATATAGAGGGAATCCAGGTATTAGTGGATGCGCTAGGCCTTGGAGGGTCTCTCCAACCTGGAAATTTCTAAAGCTTTCACATAAACGGTGCCTGCCGCCTGGAATACCTTTCCTTCCAAACCCACCTCAAGGCCAGATCCAACCCTCCTTCTTGCAGGGAGTGTCCCTGAAGCTGCCTGGTCAGATCTCAGCTCGTTTTCCCTGGTTCGTTCTTGGCGAGCTGTCAAAAGGGGATCAAATCAGATGGAATCGCGTGAAACTCACTAGAGCCAGGGCCCAGGGCCGCGCACTTCTGGGGCAGACACTAGCGCAGGCCTGGGCCCCGGGCCCCAGGGCTCAGGTCATGACCTAGGGAATCCTCTCAGATGCCATCAGCATAGGCGTCATGTCGGCTCCATGTCCCAGATGGGGGGACCAGGAGTGAAGTGACCTGCCCAAGGTCATGCAGCAGGGGTCAGGGTAAAGCTGGGACTTGAGCCCACACAGGCCGACTCCGGAGTCCCTGCTCTGAATCAGGGCTCGGAGCTGCCCGGACGCTGGGATGAGAACTCCGAGCAGAGCAGAACCGGCGCACAGTAGGTGCTCAGCACGCGGCCTTTAATACCACAGCTGCGCCTCCTGTCCCTGCCCCTGGTCTCCCATCGCTGCGCCCACCAGCTCACTTGCTTTCCATGTCTCAGTGTCTCGGGCATTGTGCCTTCCCCCTCTCACTGCCCGTCTCTCTGCCCCCACATCTACATTCTCCTGCTGTGCTGTCTCTCTGTCTGTCATTCTGTCCTCTCTGTAAATCCCTGTCCCTTTCCCGCAGACCCGCCACACGGCCCCCGCTGCCGCATGGTCCCGCTTCCCGGCCTTGCCGGCGCCTCTCACCACCAACGCGTCCTTTGTCTTCACGGCGGGCCCGGATCTGTCTCCCTCTCTCCCTCCATTTATGAGCCTGTGTGTTAGTGGACAGGGCAGTGGGCTGGAGGCCACTCACTAGTGACCCGTCTCTGCGATCACCTCATTATTTATCACCCGGGACGCCAGTGTTTCCATAAATTACCCGACCCGGAGCCGCCTGCGCTGGAATCAATAGTCGCCTCTCGCCTGATACCCAATTATTAATAACCACGGGGGAAGGGTGACCAGACGTGGCCCTCTGGGCCCCTGCCTGGTAGGGGGAGGGAGGGCTGGGTGGGGCTGGCACCCATATTGTGAAACGCCTGCCTAGGAAGGAACCAAGGTCCCCACATCCTGCCCAGAGCTGGGCAATAGAGTAAGAGACAGTGTTTCAGCCTGAGGTCAGAGGGGAGAGGCAGAGCCCCATCTTCAGGCGCCTCCAGTCTGAGGACAGAGACACACCCCGCCCTGTAGTCTGCTTGGTCAGGACCCATCCAGGGCCCAAGAAGAGGTGCTGCTTCCCCGGGGGGGGGGGGGGGGGGGGCTGTGGCAGAGGCTGCTAGAGGCAGGGTGGCGGGGACGGGGCTTGGTTCCATCAGTGTAATGGGGCCCGGGGGTGACTTGAGCCATGGGGGTACATCTGAATAAATATCTGAACCCCAGGAGCTGGTGTTTGGTGGAGGTGGCATCACAGAGAAAGCTATAAGGGCAGGGGGAGGGACAGGGCACTTGGCAGGGGTGCCCAGCTGGTGGAACCTGAGGCTGGGGGCTGAGGGGTCGAAAGCCAAGCAGCTGTCCATGCGGGTGCTAGGTGGGGGGCAGGGGCCAAAGGAGGGGAAGACTGAGTCTCAGAGGTCCCTAACCTTGTGTATCCTGACACTCAGACACACATGCCCCTCAACGACTGGCTCTTTCCTAATTTCACTCAGAGGCCCAGAAGGAAACACACCCTTAGGTCAACACAGTCACCAAGCAGGATGGACACACAAAAAGCAGAAGTGCAAAGAGACAGAAAGAGGTGACACAAAGTCAGACACATACCTGTTAGGCACAAAGATACAGGCACACACATGGATACCCATACAGAGCCAAAGACACAAAGATGCGTCGATAAACAGGGACACACAAACACACCCATACACAGAAATACTAATACACATTTGTACCTATCCATGGAGAAACCTGCCCCCCAGACATTTCCCCTCACCACACAAGTACCCACACATGTTGACACAAGTGCACGCTCGCAGCCCATCCTGCATACACACTCTTTGTGCACACAGTGGGCGCATATGGCAACGGCCTCTAAGGGCATCTTGCAGGAGCCAGGCTGAGGCTTCTGCTACTCTGGAGCCCAGTTGGTGCCAACACTGCCACCATGTGGCTTCAGGGGCACAGCGCACAGGCTGCAAGGCGGGACTGCCTGGCCAGTGGGGACCAGGCTTGGGAGGGACACTCCCCAGCTCTTGCCCCCAAACTTGGCTTTTTTATCTAGATGAGCCCAGCTACCAATTTGGCAGCTTCCCAGTGAAACAAGACATGGTCTTGGAGAATTGGGGTCAGGCCGTGTGGCAGCTGGAGCCAGCTACTGTGGACCAACACTGTGCAAACTGTGGCTGGTGCCAAGTGGTCAGCAGGCAGCACCCATGCTGGGAGAGACGGGGTGCCAAGTTGCTTAAACTCTCCCAGAGAGACTAGGGTTCAGTCTCACCTTGGAACTTCACCATTCATTCACCAAAGTGTATTGTTCTATTCTGTGCCCTGGCACAATGCTGGGGCGATACAATGGTGAGCACTGTATTGATGGTGAGCATCTCCTAAATGCCAGGGGGTTCAACATTGAAGACATAATACAATGAATATTTATTAGGCCGAACCACAGGAAATTGGCATCCGTGTGGGTCCAAAATGGTCAACGATTGGCAGTTAACCTGTGGTCCACCCTAATGAAGATAGGTAGATAAGTATTACAGAATAAGACAAAGGGACTTCCCCTGGGGAGAGGGGATGTCATGGAAGGCTTTCTGGAGGAGGGGGATCTAAGATGAACTTGAAAGGATCAGTAGAAATTAAGTAGCTGACAGCAGTGGGAAGGCTGTGCAAAGGTCCTGGGGCTGGAAGAAGCTCGTAAATATAGTGGAAACTAAGAGCTTAGAGATGAGAACTGAGAGGTGAGGGGTGTGAGTGAAGCTGGAGGGGTTGGAAAACCAGGCTTTCCATGTGTGACCCCAAGTGTGCCATGTTTAGGAGTCTGGACTTTTCCCCAAGGGCCCTGGAGTGACACCACTGAAGAAGGTCAGTCACAAGCAGAAGAATGTCACAGTTAGCTTGGTGCTTTGAAAAGCTCACTCTGGCTGCAGAGTGGAGAAGGACTGGGAGGCGGGGCAGGGAGTGGAGATGAGATGTGATGGTGGAGCAGGGGTGGAGTTGGAATCTTGCCCCAGTCATGCGCTGATCCAAGTTCTGTCCTCTCTAAAGTGGGGCTGTAGTTCTCACCTTGCCAGATGAAAAGAGAGCATTTGGGCCCGGCCGGGTGTGGCTCAGCGGTTGAGCATCGACCTAGGATCCAGGAGATCGGGGTTTGATTCCTGGTCGGGGCACATGCGGGATACAACTGATCAATGTTTGTCTCTCACGTCGGTGTTTTTATCTCTGTCCCTTCCTCCCTCCCTTCCTCTCTCTAAGATCAATTTAAAAAAAGAAAAGAAAAGAAAGCATTTGGTAGGTGCTTGGCACATAATGGGTACTCAACAAATGGACGCTGTGGCTCCTCATCTTCTTACTAGAAGCCCAAAGGACCACCCACTGAGGGTTCCAGTGGTTTGTGCCACTTGGGGCCAAGCTCACTTACGGGGCCCAGAGCCCACTGAGGCACAAATGTTCTCACTCTGCTTCTCAGAGGCCTTGGAGCCCTTAGGTGTCCCTCGCCCCCAGCTTCTGCTCTAATCTCCCAGGGGTGGGCTCTCTTGGGAGAGCAGTACCCTCGAGGACCATGCCTAGGCTCCTCCTCCTCTGAGACAGTGCGGAGCCAGGGCAGTCCCTGAGCCACCCTGACCTACAAGATCTCCCCGGTGAAAAGAGAAAACTGGGGCTCCAGGAGACTGTCACACGCTGAGCAAACAGCCGGGGATTTGAAACCACGCCCCCTCCCCATGCTTTTTAATTTGTTAAAAGTCTCATAGAAAGCTGGGTTACTCCATCCCAGGCAGGGCACTCGCGCCAGGCCCGTCTCCTGACAGGTTATTTCCAATTGATGCGCCTCAGCCATTCCCGGAGCCCCGCTGGGCACCAGCTCAGGGACGGGGCCCCATGCCGGAGGGTCCCCAGGTCACTCAGCAGAGGCCCCTGGCCTCGGGGAGCACGTGGGCTCGCGGCAGCCAACTCCTGGGCAAAGAGCCTCAATGTTCCCACCGAGCTGCGCCAATCAGAGCATTTATCTTAAGGAAAATAAGGATGAGGGTCTAAAATGTGTTTCATCAGAATGATAACCATAAATGCATGCCCGTCAGCGAGGAATCGATGCATCACCATAGACGGCTTTAATGGAATACAATGCAGCCACGAAAACAGAGGGCGTGGGTGCTAGTTTATTGATGCGGAAAGATGGCTGAGCTTTGATGGTCTGATGTTTAAAAAGTAGGCTCTACAACAGTATTCTAGAGATTCCCATTTTAAAAAACATAGACATACGCTTACATTTTCTTGATTCTAAGATGTGCATGTTTTCACATCTTAAGTTCCTGAAATCAGGACACGCATTGCAATTAATATGCATGTTTAATGCAGTAGTTCCTGGGAGAACAGATGAGGAGAGAGCCTAAGAAAAGGCCTGGGGATCCAGAGCTGTCCGCCTCCGCAGAGGTGTGACCACACGGATGCCAGGATATGGCGGTGGACCTTCATGTTCTCAGTACTTCGTGTGTATTTACTTACTCTTATAGGCTCAACTGCTTCCCCCCCAAATTCATATGTTGAAGCCCTAACCCCCCACAGCGTAACTGTATTTGGAGATGGGTCTTCCCCCTCCCCCACCCCAGTTTTATTGAGATATAATTGACATATGAGATGCGGTCTTTAAAGAGGCAATAAGTTTAAATGAGGTCACTAGGGCGGGTCCTAACCCAGGATGACTAGTGTCCTTAGGAGGAGATTAGGACACCGGCGTACGAGAGAAGACCACACGGAGGAGAGGCTTTCTTTCCAGAAGCTAGGAGAGAGGTCTCAGAGGGAACCAACCCCACTGACACCTTGGTCTCAGACTTCTAGCTTCCAGGATTGTGAGGGAATAAATTTCTGTTGTTTAAGCCACCCAGTCTGTGGTATTTTGTTACAGCAGCCCTAGCAAACTGATACACTCACTTCTCCCGCAACAACACCGTGGGAGTAGGTGTTTCAGTTATCTTTTGCTGCATAGCAAGCTGCCCTAAAATTTAGTGGCTCAAAACAGTTGTCATTTATTTTGCTCGAGGGCTTGGCAGGGCCAGCTCATCTAGGCCCCGCATGACATTGGCTGAGGCAGGATGGCTCACGCACGTGGCTGGCCACTTGGTGCCCTGTCAACCAGAACATCCACGTGGCTGCTCGGCTTCCTCACAGCACGGCAGCGGGATTCCAAGAGCGAGTGTCCCAAGAGAACAAAATGGAAGTACGTGGCATTTTTATGACCTCAACTCAGGAGTCACGTAGCATCACCTTTGCCCTGTCAAGGCAGTGAGGAAGGCCCATCCAAGTTCAAGGGGAGGGGACATTGTTCCCAGCATCCCCCGGGAAAAGCCGATGGTTCTAGTAAGAAGAGCCTGTGGGCTGGGATACACATTACGGCTTAAACCTTTGGAAAATGCAGTCGGCCATAGTGGGCGCTGTTGTTACCCCATTTCACAGCTGAGGCAACACGGGTGGGGAAAGTATTCTAGTGACGGGCTAAGATCAAGCTTGTCGGTGATGGCACTGGGTAGGTTGGTGCTGGATCGTGAAAGGCTTTGAATGGCAAGTTCAAGGTTTAGGCTTAAAGGAGATGGGCAATGGGGAGCCACTGAGTTTTTTGAATCAGAAGGTGACGTTATTAGATTCTGTGTTTAAGCAAAACCACTCTGGCTGAAGAATAGAAAAGGAAGGGAGCAGGAGGGTCTGGAGGCCCCAAGGAGGCTGTGACCACAGTCCCACAGAGAGTGGATGCGACACAGCCCAGTCCTTCGGGACTCGAACCAGCCTAGACTGAGGGGGACAGCAAAACAAAAGCACATTTCTCTCCCATGTGCGTGAGAGCCGGGGCAGCTGGGTGTCACTGGCCCAGCCAGTGGAGGCGGCGGGGGGGGGGGGGGGGTTGGTACCCTAGAGGGTGGGGCCAGTGGGGAGGCCCTTGCAGAGCAAGCCTAAGTGAAGAGGGCCATGGGCTGGGCTGGTGCTCCTGGATGTCCCGCTTCTCCCCGGGGTCAGGTTCACCTCCAGATTCTGGAGCCCACTCCTCCGTGACCCAGCAGTGCCCAGGTTCCTGGGGCTCTGGGCTGGACTTTAGGCTTCAAGCTAAACTCATCTCCATCTTTAGCCTCATGTGATCCTTCACCCGCCTGGCATCCCTCCTGGTCACCCCATGGCCCCTTCACCATCCCAGTCAGGGCAGGAAACTCATCTGGTGCCAGCAATAGGCACCGGAATTGGCCACGCTGCCTGAAGGCCATCAGCAGCCCTGCAGGGCCCCAGCCTTGCCCATACCCTCTCCAGCTGGCTCAGCTCAAGGCCAAGCTCTTACAGCCCTTTGGACACTGGTTCAAACAGCTCCCTGTCCGCGGGCTGGCCTACAGCCAGGCCAGGTTCTGAGAGATGCCCCCTCACCCCTCCCAACCCAGCTTGTCCAAAGCCCCGTGCCCCGCCTTCTCCCAAAGCCTGCCTCCCTCCCCCCATTTCTGTTGGATTTGACATTCCCCCTGTGGCCCAGACTCCCAGGACCCCCCACAGCCCTGCCTGGGGACCCTGCCTAGGTTCCAGCTGGCTGGCAAGCCCAGCCAAGCATCGCGGCTCCCGCGACATCCCTGAGTGACAGGAAACAACTCGCTCCTTCCAAGAGGCGAAGCTCTGACAAACACTCACTAGGAAATAATAAAGTGGCAAAATAATTCTGCATCGGACACACTTACCAGAGCAGAAAGCGTCTGTGGAGGAGACAACATCTTGTACCATCTATCTTCCTTAAGTCCCCACGCTGTGACAAAGTGGAGGGCACAATCATGATGAACGATCGGACACATTTAGCCAGTACCTGTGCTCTGCAACGAGCGCGGCCCAGGAGGGGCGCTAATGAAGATCTGTGCCCCCGCCCCAACTGGGCCTCGCCGGAAACAAGTCTTTATTATGAAATTGGCGCCTGGTTTTCATACCACGAAGGACGGAGGCGCGAGGTGTGACATGAATTAACGCCGGCACCTGCAGGGTCAGCCCAGCCCTTGCCGGCGCTACAGAGACAAACGGGTTCAGCTCCCGCCACCACCCTGCGTCTGGTTGACAAGGCGCCAGTCGCCTTCCAATTGTGCAGGAACACGCCTCGGTTTTGTTCCTGCCCGGCCCCCCATCATTTATTCTGCTGCCTCATTTGAATATGATGAATACTGTAGTCCTTTATTTGTTCACAACAACCAAATAATTGTAGATCCGTGGGCTTCGGGGCAATTAATCACATTTTTCCTCCACCAATCCACTACAAACATGACATTGAACAATAAAGTACATTAACCTCTGCTTTGCACAAAACTTTGCTTATTTAAACACTGCAAGGCTATTTGTTTTCCTTCTTGCCAGGCCCCTGCCACGCGGGGAGGGCGGGGAGGAGAGGGGGCCCGCCCCGCCCCCGCCGAGCCGCCCCAGCCCACCCTGGCCCCGGCTCGCAGGTGTGGCTGCAGGTGTGGCTGCAGGTGTGGCTGCAGGTGTGGCTGCAGGTGTGGCTGCAGGTGCTGGAGACGGCGCCTCCCGGGGCCCTGCGCTGTGCCCGCGTGCGCGCAGGTGTGCCTAGGTACGGCGATGGCGTGCCTGTGGGAGTGGGTCTGCAGTACACGTGTGCTCATATGCACGCATGTGTTGGACTAAGTCTGCTCTCGGAATTGAGGTTCTGAGGGCAAGGCCTAAGCGTGTGTGCGTGCACGTGTATGTTTAGAGGTGTATTTGTGTGTATGTGTGTGTGCATAATGTATGTGTGTGTGCACGTGTGTGGCCATTTTAAATATGGTCATTAATTCCTTTCCATTTCTCCCATCGAGAGGGAGGTCCTTGTCCCCCACCCCTTGGATCTGGTGGGCTTGTGACTGCTCCCACTAAATGAGCGTGACGGATGCGATGCGGGGTCACCTTGTTCACGGGACACTCACTCGTGGAGTCCTGAGCTGCTGTTTCAGAAGCCCAGCTGCTCCCAGGCCGCTACGCTGCAGGGCCCAGAGACAGCATGTGGAGAGGCCCTGAGACCTCAGGGCAGAGAGACGCCTGCAGCACCCAGCCACGCGAGTCATCCCGGCCCAGGTGTCGGACATGGGAGTGAAGACTGGTCTCGAGCCCTCCCAGCTGATGCCCTGCGCGTGGTGGAGCAGAGACCAGCTGTCCCCACAGAGGCCATGAGCACAGCGAAATGGTTGTGGCTTCAAGCCACCGAGTTTGGGTGGTTTGCTTGCAGCAGTAGATAACAGGAATAGTATGTATGTGTTACATGCATATGCGGGTGTGTATGTACATGCGTGAGTACCGAGTGTGTGTGCACGCCTCTGTGTGTCTCAGAATAGAGGTTCCCAGGGCAGGGCCTGAAAGCCTAAGCATGCGTGCAGAGGGTATGCATATGTGGGCATGCGTCTATGTGCAAGTGGTACATGTGAGCATGCATGCGTGTTAGTGTGTATAAGCATGTCCGTGCACGTGTCTGCATGTATTTTTGGATGCACTATGGGCTCAGATGGGTCCAGGCGCTTTTGTGTGTGTTTATGGGTAACGTTTTTGTTTTTAAGAAGAGCCTGAGTGGGTATCTGTCTATCGGTGCATATCTGTCGGGGGACAGTGCCAGGGAGGCCAGCCCCCTGCCAAAGGGCTTGTGTTGGTCGGGTGGGGTGGAGGTGGGGTTCACACAGGCAGGGCTGTGCCGGAGAAGTTCCTGGAGGCGGGATCCCAGGGCGGGGAGAATTCATTCGTCCAGGATCTCCTGGAGAAGCGGTGGGCCCCCACGGGCGGGGCTGAGTGAGCTGCACAGGTGGTGTCCTCACCAACGACCGGGGATCGGCCAAATAGATGGGGCATCTCCATGGGACAGAAGGTGGGGTTGCCTTAAAAAATGGCAGCTTCAAGAAATAGTTAATTTGGGAAAATTCTCCCCAAGTACCGATAAAGGTAAAAGGCAGCTCTTCACGAAGGAAAGAGAAGCCACTGGATGTGCACTCCCTCGGCTCACGGCCACCAAACATCCTGGCCGTGGGACCCGTGCCTGCTGGGCTCTCTTCCTTCCCACCAGGCTGAGCGGGGAGCCGCCCCTCCTCCTGAGGGAGCCCATCTTCCCCCAAAGGACCTCATTCTGTCTGTCAATCGCCGCGGCCCTGACTGCGGCTGCCATGTAGGCCGCGGTGTCGTGGCTGGCGTGGCTGGCGTGGACTAGCACATCCTCGGGCTCGTGGTGTGCAGTTATTGATTCGGTGAACTCGCTCCTTTCTATTCTGATCAGAAAAGAGCATCTGAAACAGAGCGAGCATAGTTATTTGTAGTTTTGCCCCAGGGCTATATTAACTCTCCCATCCTCTGTCATAAACTAGTCCAAGGAGATCTGGACTCCTTCCCGATTAGACAAAAAAATCCCGTTGCTCTGATACATCAATGACAGTCACGCCGATACAAACGAGCAGAAAGTGGCCAGTTCGCTGGAGGTTTGGGGAAGCCCCACGCGCACCGGAGGGTGTGCACGTGTTTATAATTTATGTCAACGGCTTTGGATAACATTACCATTGTCTTATTTTTTTCAGTTGTCACTCTGTTTTTAAGGTCTATTTGTGTCATTTGTGCACAGGGTCCTTTGCTTCGCGGTAACAGCGCGGGCCACCCAGCTCTTCCCTCTCCTCGGGTCACACTGCGCCCTGTGAGACTTTCTTTGGGTCCTAGGCTGCGGGGGCGCTTAATCTGCATAAGTAGTTTGGGCCCCGCTCTCCAAAAAGGCTTCACCAATTTACACTCCCGTGGGCATGTGTGAGGGAGCCGACCTTCCTCGCTTCTGCCATTAATTGGTATTACCCAGGGCTCTAGTCTTTGCCTGTCTGAAGGTGTAAAGCGCTATCGCGTTTTAATTTGCATTTCTTTGACGACTAATGAGTCTGAGCGTCACTTCATGTGCTTATTAGCTTTTGGGGTTTCCTTTCCTGTAAATTGCCTGTCATATCATTTGCCCATTTTTCTGTTGGAGTTGTGCTCTCTTCTTGTCGCTTTCCAGGGTTCCTTGAATAGTCTAGATGTTAACCCCTTGTCAGTTTTAGACTTTGAAAAAAAATCTCAACCCTATCATCAGACTCTTAATTGGCCCATGGTTTGTGGGTTTTTTTTAAACACTTCTTAACTTTGATGTGATCAAATTCAGAAAATTTGTGCATTACGGTTTGTGCTTTTAAAGTTTTGTTAAATAGTAGGGCTCCTTGCCTTTCCCTAAGCCCAAAGATAATCTTCCCATTTTTGTTTCTATATTAACCCTATGATGTTGAACATTCATGTTGCAATCTTTAATTCACCTCCAGTCCCCCTTATATGTGAGGCTAAGCAGGGACCCAGTAATAGTTTTATTAGTAGACTGAGCTGTTTTTCAGTGCTGTGTGCAAAACAAGTCATCGCTTTCCCATTGACTGGCAGGGCTCCTCCTTTACCCCTGGTAAGTTCCCGCATATCCATAGGCAGGTCTTCGAGTTTTCCGTTCTGTTCCATTGAGACATTGACCTATTGTGCCAATGGGGCAGTCTTTTTTATTATTATTACTATGGCTTTATAGTAAGTCTTACTATTTAGTAGGGAAAGTCACCTCACTTCATTCCTTTCTTTAAAGCTGACTTTGTTCTTCATGTATCTCCTATGACTCCATATAACTTTTCGAGCAGATTTACCAACTTTCTTTTTTAAAGAAAACACACACACACACACACATATGCGTATAACTGTACTTATTATTGAGATTGCAGGAAATTTGTGAATTAATCTGGAGAGAGGTGACTTGGTTATAATAGTAAGTCGTCCTATCCAAGGGTTGTCAATTATTTAACTTTTAAAATTCAATTCAATCCTTATTAGTTCTTGGTTTAATTCTCAGATAGCATTTGCTTTTTGCTATTGTGATTCGATGTACTTCATATTTCCTTTTTGCATAGTTCCTGTCTGGTTTTGGAAACAGGATTATTTTAGTCCCACAAAATTTGCTGGGCAAAGTTCTCGTATTTTTTTTTATTTTCTAGAGCAACTTGAATAAATTAGAAAATAATCATTCCTTAGAAGTTTAGTAGAATTCATGAGTAGTATCATCTAAAACCATTTGGGTCTAAGTGTTTTGGGGGATGGAAGGGATGAAAACAAGAAGTTTTAAAAATATTTATTTGTCTGTTCAAGGTTATTTATATGCCTGGTCAAGTTCCCTTCCTCTTGCACAGATTTTGACATTTTATATTTTCCTATATGTTTAAGCATTCCATGTAAGTTCTTAAATTTGTTAACACCTAGCTCTTCATAATATTCTTTTAGTATTATTAACTTCTCTTTTTAGATTTTTTATAAAACAAAAACTTTTGTTTTTGTTAACCATCTCTACTTTTTCCTTCACCATTTCATTGATTAATGTCTTTATCATTGCTTTTCTTACCCAATTGGTGGTGTTTTGTTATTTTTCATTTTTTTAATTTCTTGATAAAAATATTTATTTGATGCCGCCCACTATTGTTCTCAGCTGTGTCCATCGTTTTGACAAGTACTGTTTCTATTATCATTTACTTCTAAACGCTTCTTCAGTTTCAGAGTACTGTGTGATAGGTGGTAAATTTCAGGGGTCCTGGAGCCTGTCTACCTGGGTTTGAATCCCTGCTGGACTACTCACCAGCTGTTTGGCCTTGGGCAAGTCACTCTACCTCTCTGTGCCTCAGTTTTTTCATTTCTGTAATAGTATCAGCTCACACAAAGACCACCACAGAACACGCCTGCAGACGACAAATGCTATGTGAATGATAGATATTAAAGTTTCCAAGCACGTGGGGCACTGTAGCGACCTTCTAATTGTTCATTTCTAGTGAGATAGTAATCTTAGACAGGGACGCTTTCCTGAGCCCTCCTAGAGAGACCCAAAGGAGAAACTGTGAGCCAATGTGAGGTTGGAGACCTTGATTTCTCAGAGGCACAGTCTCGGTGGCTGTGGCAATCTCCCTCGAAGGATTCCTTGCTGGGTTTGAGCAAGAAGAAAGAAGGTTGCTTCTAGAGTGGAAGACTGTAAGGCAGAGAGGGAAAGGAAGGACAAATGGGCAAGGATGTCAAGGGCACTGATGAGAAAAGTTTCAAGAGATGTTTCATGAAGACAGAGCAGATGGAATGGGGGTGGGTGGGGAAGAAGAGGGGACCAGGATGACCCCAAGATTTCTCCAACCAGAGAGACAGAAGTGCTGGTTTCTGAGACAGGAAAAAGCAATTTGGGAGGTGAAGTGCAGAACTGGGGTTCAGTTTTGGGCACATGATGCTTGGGTTTGGTTTGGCCAGTGCATGGATATGTGTGCAGGCAGGAGAGGAGAAAGGTGGGCAGGTCCAGGTAACCCATCTTTAGAGAGTATGCGTATTCCTGCGAGTGCAAAAACCGCGGTGGGCAGGAGGATCGGGCAGGAGCTGGGCATGATTAATAATGAGCCTTAGGAATGCCACTGACTCCAGTATGGAGAGTGGGCTGTAGGAAGAGAGAGCAGAGGAGGGAGACAAGTAGGAAGGGATCAGACGCCAGGCATCACCAGGGTCCTGCAGTCCCAAGGAGCCCACTTTTGACTTACGCTTTGCATTTGCTAGCTTGAGATTCTTAATTATTTTGTCTCTGAACTTGAGTTTTGTAAGTCAAGTTCGATGGGACAAGGGAGCGTGTGCATAAGCGGAGATACACACAGTATGCATGTCTGCCATGGATCCTTGCTGCCCCATTTTTATATAGCGTTTGTGACTCCTCAGGAGCACAGAATTCTGGTGGGCCCACAATCTGTGGGGTCTTACATGCTCATACCTGTTTGGTTGGTAGCCTTTATGTTTGAGTTGGCCTAGATAGAAAATCTTTGGTCCATTTCCCCCCTTAAGTATCTTTAAAATATTGCTTCCTTTTAAAACACAAAATATTACTGTCCAGCATCTGGATGCATCCTGATTTTCTTTTTTTAGGCGTAAGTTGGACTTGACCTGCATGCCTAAAGGATTTTTATTCTATCTTTAAAGAAAGTAATATCACTAAGCTAAGTGACAGTGTTGACCAGTCTAATTCTCATGGGCCAGAATGTGCCCTTTCAATATTTTGATTCAAATCTTATATTTCAGGAAATATTTTTAATTCATTTAAAAATATTTATTCTTATTCAGTGTTTAGGCTTTATTCTTTAGGACCCTCAATTATACATATGTTGGATTTCCTTTATCTACTTCTATATCTATCACTTTCTCTTAAGTCCTTTTTATCTCTTTCCTCATTTCTGCTTGATTTTCTTCACTTCTCTGTCCTATAAACCCTATTTTCTTTACTGTTCCCATCAAGGTGTTTACTCACCCTTGTGTTCCTTCTAATTTAATCTTTATTTCCACATTGGTTTTTCTCTCTCTTTTTGTTTTCCAGTTCTCTCAGGTTGTTCAAAATTCTCCTGTATTCCAGCCATCTCATTTCTGAGTGCTTTGACTTCTGATATTCACTGTTCTTTTGCAGCTTCTCACATTTTCTTAATTGCTTTCAACTCATTTAGTTTTGTGTCCACATATGTTCTCTTTGTCTTCCAGAATAGTATTTCATTTATTTCCATCCTTTTTTTTTTATAAAAACCTTTGTTTGGGATTATATTGTATTTCTCTTCACTTCCTGAACAAAAAAAAAAGATGTTTTTTCCCTAGATTCTTAGGAGAAGGTTGCTATGGAAGGGGCAGAAATGGGCCCGGTGGCTTTCCCTACATTTTCTGTTGTTGCTATGAAACACTCAAGTGGTGGTTTCTCTGTTTAACTGTTTTTTTCATTTCTTAGAACTAAGCCTGAATCAAAAGGCCTACTGCCTCCATCCCTAAGTTTCCTATTGCTCTGTGGGCCTTGCTTTTTCAGGCAGTGCTCTAATCTTTAGACTTTCACTGTGCAATATGGCAGCCACTAACCACGTGTGGCTCTGGGGCACATGAAGTACGTATAATCTGAATTGAGATGTAAAATCCACACCAGATTTCAAAGACTTAGTATGAAAAAAGTATGATAGCTCTTTAATAGTTTTTATGTTGATTTCATGTGGAAGTAGCATTTTTAGTGTATTTGATTAAGTAAGATATATTATTAAAATTAATTTCACATGTTTTCATTTACTTTTTGAACGTGGCTACTAGAAAATATAGCACCTGTGGCTTACATTTGTGGCTCAGAGTATCTTTTCATTACACAGCCCTGCTGTAGACTTTATATTTTGCTGTTATAAGGCAGCAAAACCTGCTTCCTATCGGCTGCCTCCTCCTATTCTCTGAACCTTTTCTCTCACTTCCCCGCAGTGATCCTTCCTTGTTAATTTGTTTTCTGCTTCTAGCAGTTTTCTTTCAGGGGTGAACATCTGGAAGTGAGTCTTGCCTGGATATCTATGAAATCCTTGAGTACTTAGGGCCCCCATAGAAACCACTCCTCTGCACTGCCTTCTTGTACCCAGCCACAACTTGCAGTTTGGGAGGACACAGCCCAGTTTTGTCAGTGATTCTCATGTGTGCTTGCCTAGGGCCCACTCAGAATGGAGTATTCCCCTTTTGATATGCAAAATATTTTAGAGATTTGGGGGTTCTGTGACCATCAGTGGTCCACTTTCAATTCCCGGTGCTCCTGATTCACAGCTGCTACTCTGTCCTGTGCTTTCTATTACCCAGTAGTTCAACCACATCTGCGCATACACTGGACTGATGGAGAATCTTCATCTTAGTTTTGTTGAAGAGATGAGATTGTCTATGGATTTTTTTTTTTCTTTTGCTGCTCTATTGATTTTCAGGAAATGTTTTGTATTAATTTAAAAACTACACTGTTGCCACATTCTCACTCTGACTATAATTCTCTTTTTTTTCTATATTCAGTTCTTTAATCTATCTGGGATTTATTTTGATGAACAGTGTGAACTGGCTATCTTTTTTCATTTTTTAAGCAATTCCACTTTTTAGTTTTATGAAAGTTATATGTACATATTGATGAAACCACGGATGAGCAAAAGGAAAAAAATGAATTATAATTCTCCCACCTGGAAAGAACCATTTTAACATATTGATCTCTATGCTTCCAGGCATTTTAAGTCAGCTGACCTTGGGCAAATTACTTAACATCCTTGAGATTCAGTACCATCCTCTATGAAACAGGAGAAATAACATATTCCATTAAATCTAATATGTCATCAGTTGTAAGAATTACCTTTTTTTGCCACTGAGGAAGAAAAAACAACAATGCCAATTAAACTATGACACATAAGCAATCAATTTTAGGTATGTTGATATATAAAAATTTAGTCTTAGAGCCAATTCAAAAATGGTAATAATGACCTTATGGGACTGTTATAGGAATAAAATGATATAATGTATGTGAAGTACAGTAAATGATAAGTGTTATTTCATTATATTAATATATTGACATTTACAAATGTAACCTATTGTTGAACATATAGGTTATCTCAAGTGTTTAGCTATTATAAACATTAATAATTCATTAGTAGATATATGCAAATGATCAAAAATTCTTAAATCTTAACACTGAGAAATGCAAATCAAAGTGGCAATGAAATACCGTTTCACTTTCCAAATTAATAGTATTCCTTCACATTTAAGAAACATTAGGAAAACTTCAATACCTAGCAATACAATACTAACTAAATAACTGTGATTCAGTGGCATTCTCAGCCATAAAAAAAGACAAAAGGTGAACAATTTATGTCAAATACTACAATACATAATGAAAACATAGTTTGGTATATTTGCTCCCTTAGCAACAAGAACTAAAGGAGACACAAATAGAGACAAATTAGTAGTAAGAGGTTGTAACTCACCTAGGTTTATGACATACATTAAAAAGTAATAATATAAAATGCCTAAAAATATAATGAATGAGTTAAGCCTAATATATAACCACACTGATTAACCATTAGAAACAGTGCTTCCACATGCCTTTCAAGTGTTCCTGTTGGTTCACAAAATTGACCATATATTAATTAAAAAAGAAAGCAAAGGTAAGAATAGTGAGACAATGTTCTCTGATCACGATGCTGTATAACTAAATATTAATAACAATACCCAAACGCAAAAAAAAAATTTCCTGACAATACAATTTAGAAATTTCAAAACCCAAATTTGAAAGTATTTTAAAAAGAGTGATAACAAAATCCTAAATATTAGACCTATGAGATAGAGCTAGAACAGTGATCAGAGGAAAATTCATAGCCTTTTACATGTATATTAATAATCAAGTCAGAACAAACAAAATGCATTGTGTTTAACTCAAGAAATTAGAATAAGCCTATAAACACCAGAAGGAAGGAATCATAAAGGGAAAAGCAGATACCAGTGAATTATAAAAGAAGGGGAAAAAAGAGCACTACTGACTCCAGATGTTGGTTCTTTGAGGGGAAAATGAGTATTTCAGTGGTTTGGTAAACTAATCAAAAAATGAGAAAGTAAAAATACACAAATAGTCATGACAATTGGAAAATAAATACAGAGGCAATTATAAGCATCGTAAGAGGCACTTTGCTCAACTTTATGCAAATACATTTGACAACTAGAAGAAATTGATACTTTTATTAGGAAAAAATAAGTTATCAAAACTGACTTCAGAAGAGAAAGAAATAATAAACAGACAAATTGCCATACAGGAAATAATAGAAAGTGCTCTAAAGATTTACCCACTCTCTTGAAAAATAACCCGTCCCAAACAGTTTTACAGGGGAATTCTGCCAGTTTTTTTGAGGGACAGATAATTGCAGTGCTACTAAAACTGTTTTAGTGCCTAAAAGTCTTTTACTGTTCAAATTGTTTTTGTGACACAAACAAAGACACAGATACTCATACACATCACATGTACATACATTTATGAATATTGATGCAAAGTCCAAATTAAAATAGTAGCAAACAAAATATAATAGTGCTTATAAACAAAACTACCATCCTATGACCAAGTGTTTACAAGAATGGTTCAATATTTTAAAATATAATAGAATATAATAGATAGAATCAATTAAAATATTTAAAAACCCATTATTTGTTATGTGCTAAAGCAAGGATAGTAACATGTTAATGGCAGAATGTAGTTGGTAGATATATGCTTTTTTGGCATAACATTATCTCAACTTTGGTATGTTTGAAAAATTTCATAATAAAATTGTGCGAAAATATCTATTAATATAATTCATCATATTAATAGGTCTAAGGGGAAAGGTCATACGATCATCTTCATAAACACTGAAAAGGCATTTGACAAAATTCAATATCCATTCTTAATTTTTAAAACATTTAATAAAATAGGGAGATATAGTTATTTCTTTGACATATAAAGTAGATTCATCTCAACCCATAAGCCAGCATTATGCTTAATGGGAAAAACACTAAAAGCATTCCCATTAAAGTCAGGATAAAACAAAAATGTCCAATATCATTATTGGACTATTATTGAGCATGTTCTGGAAGAAATAACCAATGTAATTAAAAAAAGATATTAGAGGTATGAAAATAAGAAAGTGGGACATTAAATTATCTTTATTTGCAGTTGATAAGATGAGATGATATAATTGTATAGTTGTAAAACCCAAGAGACTCAACTGAAAAACCATTATTAAAATAAGATAGCTCAATAATGTGGTTGGGTACAAGATTATAAAAGAAATATCAAGAGTGCATGTAGATAGATATAACATACTCTATAATTCTTAACACAGTGTTTTATCAAAATTAGAAATGCGTG
This sequence comes from Miniopterus natalensis, assembly GCF_054644295.1. NCBI lineage: Eukaryota > Metazoa > Chordata > Mammalia > Chiroptera > Miniopteridae > Miniopterus > Miniopterus natalensis. The sequence goes on from NC_142092.1 coordinate 67,907,587, forward strand.
ACCTATATGTGAATAAATTTTTGATATACTGGGGATCACAAATGATGACTTTAAAAATGGAAAGTTATTTCCTGTTCTTGGGTAGCAGAGTCAAAATAAAGGTGTCAGTTCTCTTTAAATTAATTTACAATGTAATGGGATCTTACCAAAATGCCCATAGTATTATTTAATGAAACCAGATGATTCTAAAGTACAGATAGAAATGAACAAACCAAAATAGGAAAGCAGGTTCTTAAATGTCAAGAAATTAGAGGGAAATAGGGCACCACACAATAAACACATTATAAGGCTATAAGTAGAACAGTGCGGTGATGGTACTTGCATATACAGGCAGGTCAGTGGTACAGACTAAAAGTTCAGGACTAGACCCAAATAGGCACAGTAGTTTAGGATATAGTAGAAATGGCATATCATACCAGTGCAGGAAAGAGATCTTTCAATAGTATATCTTCAGATAATTGGAAAGTCATCTGGGGGAAAAAAGTTGGATTCCTGATGTGGGCTTAAGAAACATCCAAACCTAGAGAGAATTTTTATGAGTTTATTTAAGTCAAACTGACGACAATTGCTGGAAAGCAAAATCTCAACGGATGCATTAAATGCTCTGGAGAATGGCAGTTTTGCAGCTTATTTTATACATTAGAATCAAAGAAGGAGACGTAAGGAAAGCACTACATGAAATCCATGGGTGGAAGATTAAGGGGGCAGGAAAAAGCAAAGTGGGGCAATCTCTGGGATTAGATAAAAAGGCAAAAGAGAGAAACATGTGCTTGTTTTATGTTGGTGGGTACAGGACAGTTAATAAACGTTTACAGCACAGAGATGGTATTGGGGGAACAAGGTGACAATGAGGGGCTCTGTGGTCTCCTGCTCTGCGCCCGTGGGTGTGTCCTGAGGGGTGTGGAAAGATTACTCTGACATTCCAAGGGAATGTTATTTTTGATGCAGAAAGACAATGGACAGGCTCACTTCATGTAAAGATTGACCTTTGTCAGGGAAGCCACAGGCCTAGGAGGTGACTACCTGCCATGACTCGCTTAGTTAGCAGTTTTTGGGTTCAGACCATCCATGTGGTTATTTTCAGTCTCTGAGTTTGTGAGGCCGCCACACCCGCCTCCTGTCAGGGTTAGCATGTGGCCCCTTTCCATCCACACTGGTTTGTACCTTACACCAAAATAAATGTCAGGTGGGTCAGAGATTTAAACGTGAAAATGCAACCATGAGCCATAGAACAATGTTTTTATAATTTTGGAATGGCAAAGGCCTATCTAAGTGTGACCAACACACAGAGACTATCAAAAGGCTGATAAATTCAACTACATGTAGAAAAAATCTGTAAGGCAAAGAACCATCAGAGGCTAAATCCCAAGGAACTCCAAACTGGGGAAGTCATTTGCAGCTTCTATCACAAAGAGCCAGGTTCTCTCACAAACAAAGCATTTCTAAAAATGAAAAGAGTAAGAACCACAGCCCTGGAAAATGTGCGGAGGCTCCGAAGCAGGCATCCCCTCCCAGAGTACAACATCGCTCCCAGGAGGGCAAAAAACGTTTCTTGGGGGCCTAAATATCTTAGATAGTACAACGCTTTATGGAGCTCCAATGATCAACTCTAAGGAATAAGTCTTCATTTCTTTTGTTAAGAATAAATTAAACTTAATTATTTAATTGGTTCTTTAAACAAGTTTATTAATCATAATGTAAATTAATATAATAATTTAATAATTAAAAATAATTCTTAAATTAACTTATTTTATTAATTAAATGAAGTTTTCTCCTTATGGAGCTGATAACGGAAAAGGGTTCAGTAATACAAATCCAAACAAATGGTTGATAGGCAAGGAAATACAGATGGTTGTTGATCATGTGATAGGTTCACGCAAAAAATGTACATATATGACCAACCCATTCATAACAGCCACATGGTGGAAACCGCCCAAATGGCCATCACCTGATGAATGAATAAAAAGATGTGGTATATCCATGCAACAGAATATTATGCAGCCATGAAAAAGGAAGTGCCAGTACGTGGTACAGCACGGGCGAACCTTGACCACTCTAGGCTAAGGGAAAGAAGCCAGTCACAATGGGCCACAAACTGTATCATTTTACTTACATGAAATGTCCAGAAAAGGCAAATCTATGGAGACAGAAGGTACATGAGGGGGTGCTGAGAGCTGGGGGCAGTGGGGTTTGGGAGATGATAGCCAATGGGTACGAGCTTCTTATGGGGGTGATGAAATGCTCTAAAATGGGTTGTGGCGATGGCTGCACAACTCGGAGAATATACCAGAAGGCACTTAATTGTGCATTTTGAGTGGGTGAGTTGTGTGTATGTGAATTATATCCAGTAAAGCTGTTACAGGAAGAAAAAAAGAAAAGATCAATAATAGGGGTTCTTCGTCTTTCTTTGGAACGGGTCACTGAGGGATCTCGTAAAAGGTATGGATACTCTCCCAGAAAAATTCACACATGCAGAGAAGTTTGCATTCATTTCAGTGAGTTCAAGGACCCCCTAGACTCCCTGCAGGAGCCCATGCGGCTCAGATTGAGACCTTCTGGGGCACAGTGTTGAGTGACGTGGAAATATCCTCATTAGTTGTCACTGGGTGCCAGCGGCGGCCGTGAGGGGGCCGGGGGCCCGCTCCTGCCCGGGCGAGGGGAGCGGGCGCTGGGAACGCGCGTCTGCAGGGGCCCGGCCCTCGCCGTTGCCGTGGGCTCTCATTTGCTCGGGTCTCCTTTATGTGAAGTTTTATGGTTCTCTTCATGTGTCTGCACGTTTTGGGGGTTGTTTAATAATTTGGGTTGCTTTTTGGAATTGTATTTTTATTCCAATATTGCTTTATAAACTTTTATGGCTGCCACATTTATGTCATAAGCTGCTACCTTACGGAACTTTATGAGTTTTTTTTTTACTTTTTACCCCTCCATTTTATTTAATTTTCAAAATGAAAATATCATTATTGTTTTCTGAATAGAAAAGGAATACATGTTCATCATTTTCAAATTCAAACAATTTAAAAGATTAGAAAGTGAAAATACCTCGACAATTCTACCCCTGGGGACAACCACTGTTTCTTACTAGTTTTGAATATTTCTCAGTTAATTATCGGGGGTTTCCCAGATAGACACATCTTATCACCTTTAGTGAGTGTTTGACAAGGGCAATGTTTTGTGGATATTAAACCAATGCATTTTCTTTAAAAAGAATCTTAATTATGAAACATTTAGAACATACAAAAAAAGTATGGAAAATGATATAAGATACCCACTTAGCCATCATGAGAGTTTTGCGAGTCTTTTCCCCCACCCCCAATGCTTTTTTTTTTTTTTTAAATATATCTTTATTGATTTCAGAGAGAGGAAAGGAGAGGGAGAGAGAGAGAAACATCAATGATGAGAGAGTCATTGATCGAGCCCACAACCCGGGCATGTGCCCTGACCGGGAATCGAACCCCGATAGCCTGGATCCTTGGTAGACACTCAACTGCTGAGCCATGCCCGGCCGGGCCCCAATGCTTTTTTTAACCCTCCTTCCCCCACGGACACCACTCTCCTTAAGGTGACAGGTGTCATTCCCATACAAGTCTTATGACACAAGTCTATATCCACAAACAAAACATAGAATTATTTTGTGTGTTTTAAGTTTACATGAAAAGAAGCTGTTTTAAAACCTGATTTTACCTGATCTGCTCTCTTGGCAGCTCTCAAATATACTATACAGTATTGCTAACTGTAGTCAGCATGCTGCACGGCAGACCCCAGAACACACTCATCTTACGGCTGCAAGTCCGTAGCCTCTGACCAATAAATGTCCCTTGTGAGACCCGGGAAACTCCTCTCTGTTCCCTAGATAGCTTTCCATAGATGAGCATTCGGCTTTTCCCCACATCTGTTGAGGTGATAATATGGTTTTTTCTCTTTTAATATATGACTGGGGTAATTAATTATATGACTATTTTGAAATGCTACACTATCTGTGCATTCCTCAAATAATCGTTACTTCCTACAAGGTATTGTCCTGTTTTTCACTCATTACACCGTCGAATGTGTTATTTGGGATTCTTGCATCTGTGCTCCTAAGTGAGACTGTGTCATCACGAAGACCTTGTAGCCTTCTAGCCTATTTTGTTGTTAAGGTTGCGTCGGATTCAAAAAGTGCACTAAGGAGCTTCCTCTCTTTCTTTATTCACAAGAACACCTTGTAAATAATAAAGATTTGCTATTCCTTGACATTTTGATAACTCTCACTTATAAAATCATCTGTGCCTAATCATTTTGTTTTATTTTTGTGGGTAGAGTCTAAAATACTGATATAATTTTATTAATGATTCAAGGTCTGTTCAGGCTTATCCTCTCTTCTTGGATCAGTTTTATAAATTACACTTATCTATGAGATTGTTCAAGGTTTTAATTTGTTATAAAATTCTTTGTAGTATCCTCCCATGATTTATTATATTGAAGTTTCGTCCTTAATATTGTTTATTTGTGCTTTTTTTCTTTTCCTTGATAAATCTTGCTGGAGGTTTGTATTTTTGTGCATCTTTGTGAGAACCATTTAAGTCTCTGATCTTCTCACTGTTAATTTGTTCTGTATTTAATTGATTTCTCTTACCTCCTTTGTTCTCACTTTTGTTCCTGTCCTTTGTGCTTAGTTCCAATCTTTTTAACACTAGACTTGGATGCTCATTGATTTTTCTTCTTTTTAGAGTAATTTCTGCTTTCAGTATTGCTCCCCCAAGTGTTTTAAAAATATGGTACTTTTATCTTTGTTTCATTTTCTAAATTAATGGGGTGTTTTAGCAATCTATCCATAATTATTTCATTGTTATCACGGTATATGGTCTGCATGATATTGAAGGTTTCATAGACTAGTCTGATCTAGTGCTTGGTTATTTTTTAACTGTTCCACAGATGCTTGAAATGGTCAATTATTCCCTAAATATTGAGTATAGGGTTCTAAGCAACTTTATAAGTTCTAGCTCTGTAACTGTCTTGTGCAAATCACCTTTATTGTTACTAGTTTTATTTTTCATCTGCTTGACATAAGTAAGAGAGAGTACATTCAACATCTCCCTTTATGGCTGTGGACGTGTCTGCTTGTCTCTGTCATTTCAGAGATGTTTTGCTTTATAGATTTTGAGGTTGTTGTTAAGGGCATACAAGTTTAGGAGACTTGCATCTTTCTGGTTAATTGCTCCTTACTATTATATAACATCGCTTTTTATCTCTATTAATGCTTTTGCCTCAAAAATCTATTTTGCCAGATCTTAACAGAGCTACACCAGCTTTTAAATTATCTTTTGATAAAATTTCTCCGACCTCACGTTTTCTGTTCTTTTATTTTCGGTCCTCCCGAGACGCTCTTACTCTGCGTGCGGCTGCTTGCTTCCCCTCGCCCCAGCCGGAGCCTCTCGCCCTTAACTAGCAGGGGAGCCCACTCACACTCATCTCGGGTGTGAGCACACACGCGCGTCTCCCGTGTTAGGTCCTGCTTTCTGTTTGCCATGCTTTTTGGTCTTTTATTCCTTTTCACCTCGTTTCTGCCTTTATTCGATTCCTTTCCTCCCTTCCCCTCTGTCCTCTCCCCAGTGGCTTGGACCCTGCTCCCCGCTTCACGCCTGTTTCCAGCTTTCAGAGGCCTGCTGAGGTCCACCCCGCGCCCTGCCTGGGCCACCGAGGCGGAGGCTGCGTCCACGCCCGCACCCCAGACTGTTCAGAGCCCCCGCAGCCCTTCTCCCTCGGTGTCCATTCCTCTGCTTCTGCTGCTGATCCTCGCCCGAGGGTATTTTTCCTATTGATTTTTAGAGAGTGGAAGGGAGGGAGAGAGAGAGAGAGATGTGAAAGAGACACGTTGATCGGTTGCCTCCCGCATGAACCCCGACCAACTGGGACCAGGGGTCAGGGATTGTACCTGCGACCGAGGTGCCTGCCCTAGACCAGGAATTGAACCCGAGACCCTTCAGTCCTCAGGCCGACGCTCTAACCACTGAGCAAAACCAGCCAGGGCTGTTCTCACCTAGAAATGCAATCCCACACTATTTAAAAACCCTCTCCAAATTAATTCTCTATTTACTCCCTGGCTCCTCACCTCGGGGTTAAGCTTCAGTTTGTATGACTATAGCTCTTGCTTTAGAAAATGTCCCTCTTTATTTTTGACATCCGGGCGTTTTCATTTGTGAGTATTTGTGTGTGAGAGAGAGAGAGAGAGAGAGAAAGAGGGAGAATGTATTTTGGAAATGTGGGATATTCCTTGCGGGATTCCTAGGAGGGTCCTGGGTGACAGCAGGAGGGCCCGCACACCATCCGTGGCCGTGCTGAGTGACACTCCAGATCGTTTACGCATTTACGTACATGAGCTTAGAGGGAGCACAGTCTGTTTTGCTGCGGGCCTGTGCGGTTTTTACGTATAAAGCATCATATCGTACGTAGTGTTCCGCGTCGTCCTCTCCTCGGCCAGCAGCCAGCATCTTCGCCTGCCCGCGCCTACGCACCAAGCTGCCCCTCCGACGGCTGCGGGCGTGCACCGCGCAGCGCGGGGCCAGCAGCTGGCCAAGCGCGTGCTGCTCGCCGGGCCCTCGGGCTGCTCCCGGCTGGGCGCCGAGCGCTCGGGCCGGCGTCCCGCGCGGGCTGCCCGCGGATGCGGGCCAGCGTCCCCGAGGGAGAAGCCACCGCGTGCAATTGTGTCACAGAGCGTGCGTTTTCCCATTGCCGTCCTGTCCAAATGCCTCCAAAGCGGACATGCCGTTTTACGTACATTTTTATATACATTTTCTATTTCCTCTCATAATAGATGAATCTATTGTCCCATCCTGCCAACGCTTGTTATACTCATACTTTAAAAAAACCAGTGGAACTATATTGATTGAGAAATAGCATCTCTGTTTTACTTTGCAGTTAGCTCCCCGACGACTAGTAAAACAAACATCTTTTCAAATATGATTACTGACCATTTGTATTTTATTTTCTGCGAATTGCCTGTTCGTATCCTTTGTCCATTTTCTATTAGATTGTTCATCTCTTTCTTATTGACTTGTGTGGATTCTTCATTCGTTCTTGATCCTATTCCTTTGTCTCTTAAGTAGGTTGTCAATATTTTTAACATGTTTTGTCGTTTCTCAGAAACTTTTGTGGTGTCATTTGTCACACCGCAATGAAGGCTTAGAGTGTAGTCAGATTTATGAAACTTTGCATTTATGGCTTTTGATGTTTGTGCTTTATCTAAGAAACTATCCATTCCTCAAGTTGATAGTACAGCCCCCTATATTTCTTCTAACACAGTTGTTTTGTGTTTTGCCTTTAGCACTTGAATCCATTGGAACTTTTTCCTTATGGATAGTGTGAGGTAAGGATCTAATTTTATATTTTCTGAATGGGAGGCAGTTGTCCCAATAACATTTATTGAATGGTACATAATTCCTTCATACTTTTGACATTGTATCTTACTTAGATTAATAAATCAGTGGATAGGATATATCTGAACTCTCTACCAAGTCGTATTACCTATTAATCTAATTGTCTTTTCCTGCATTGGTATCACACCATTTTAATTCCTATAATTTTATAAAGTTACGAATCTTGTAGAATGAAAAATAGATTATGTTTAATATTCATCCGGTTGATTCATGCACATTGGCTCTTCCGTATTAATTTTAGAATCAGCTTATAAAATTCCATGAAAAATCCTGTTGAGTTGCAATTGATATTATATTGACTTCAAAGGTTATTTGAGGGGAAATTTCTTTTCCAAATGCTTTGAGCTTTTCATTTGTTCAAACTTTCATTATAAGTTTTCATTGTATTGCATTTAAATGAGAATACATAGACTTGTTCCAACAATAAGTATTTATTGGGCACCTACTTTGCAGCAGTGGCTATGCCAGGCACTGAGAGTCGACCGTAATGAGTCAGACTGTTCTCTGCCCTCATGTGGCTGAAACTTCCTACCTTTTGCGAGGTCTTAACATTTCCTCTGTGGGCTAGAAAAATGTTTCATTTTTTAAAATGCTAAGTGGAATATGTTAAGATTATGTATTCTATGTATGTAGATTGCAGATTTTGAAATATATCTGGTAAATAGCCTTATTAATGAAGTTATTCGTATCCCCCATACTTTTATTTCTTTTTTCCCTCCGTGATTTGACAAAGACAAAGCGATGCAATAATATTAAGGTATCCTATTAAGATTATGATTTTGCCAAATTCATCTTGGTTTTCCCAATAGCTTTTGCTTTGTATATTGCTTTTTAAAAAATACCATTTATTAGATTTTTTTAATAAAGAAAATGTTAAAGAATATCCCATAATCCCATCATCAACATAATCCTCACCAATTCCTAATCACGCTAAAACGCACACGCACACGCACACACACGCTCGCTTAGGAAATTCACATTGTACAAAAACTCAAGTTTCCTGCTTTGCTGTCCCTCTTCCCAAAGGAAGGAGGTCTAGAGATAGCCCCAACTGCCAGCGACTGTTCACCTCAGAGGGTGAACCTCTCGTCTTTAGCTGTGATGGAAGGTGGTTGGTCCCTGGGCCAGATGAGGCTTTAACCTGTCCTCTCAGGTGACTCCCTCCAGCCCCCTTCAGGCCCACCGGCCTCCCGTCCCTCAGCCTTTCCCAGCTCCAAGGGGCTAAGTGGTTGGCTCCCAGGGGCTTCTCTTCCTGCAGGCTCAGGTTTCCGCTTTCCCTGCTTTGCCAGTTAATTACCACCATCCATCTTCTTTCTAGATTCCAAAATTTAGTTAATAATGCTTGTGTGCTTTTGTCTCCTCTCCTGGTCTCTTTATCCTGTGGATTTAGCCACCCTTAAATTTCAGTAAAGTCCATTTTGATAAGATTTCAGGAGTGCGTAGAAACAAACACGTCTTCAATCCTCCATTTTACCTAAAGGTCTGTGCCTTTCTCGACTATTGTCTTTGCTTGAGCCACATCTGCCCTCTCTCTGATTCTTAAGCATGCTTATTCCTTCCTGCCCCTGGGCCTTTGCACATGCTGTTCCCCATCTCTTGGAACACTCTTCCCTTCTTTCATCTGCTCTTCACCTGGCTAAGTGTGACTTATCATACATGTCTCAGCTTAAAAGTCACCCCCTCAGAGAGACATCCCCGATCCTGGGCCTTCTATCTGCGTAAAGTGCCTCCAGTGGCCACCTCTGCACAAGCCAGGGCGGCTTCCTCCGCATCTCCTATGTCCTACCTCCTCCCTCTCTGACTCAGGTTTTCAGAAAGATGAAGTAAAGAGGAGGGCTTCCCTCCCAGAGCCCTGAGCATCCTGCTAAAAGGCCATTCAGGCCCGGCCATGGTCTCATCCACCCTGTGACCACATGTCTGCTGAGCTGGCCCCTGGGATTCCTTTCAGCCCCGGCCAAGAGCCAAAGGTCAGAGGAAACAAGGCCTTCCCTTTGTTCCCCCAGCCTCCCCGCACATCTGGGCCGTTCCGCCCACACCCTGTTTTTCCCCAGTCTCTGGCACCCTCTCCGGGTCTGGGCCATTCTCTGCGCCCCTCTGTCTCCATCGCAGTGTCTCCCTCCCTCTCTCTCCGGGCCCCTGCTCTCTGCACTGCTCCGTCCTGCGCCTCCCGCCCTCTGTCTCCCACTTCACGCCCACCCATCTCATTTTCGGTGTGTCTTTCTCTCCATTCCTCCTGGCCCACTGGCTCCGGCTGCGGCTGACGAGGCCTCTGCCTCCCTGGCACCCACGCACCGCGAGTCCTTCCCCGGCCTCTCTCCAGGTGCGTGCGCGGTGGGGGCTTCCTGCAGCGGGGCCCCAGGTGTGGCGTGGCCTGGTGGCCGGCCGGACCGCCTGCTGTCTAACACTCTTGTAAGGTTACTATTTATCTAGTGCAACCAGAGTTGGCACACACATCTGGCGCCTGGTACTTAGTGCAATTATTTATGATTTCCACCAAGATTTAAAAGCTCATCGCCGGCCTTGTAATGCAGTAACTGATTGCGCTGCTAATGTAATTAAGAAAAGATTATGATGTCCACGTGGCGTACCAGATGGTGGCATTCATAGTAATCGGCGTGCACAACTGGCAGACAACTGCACAAGGGCAGCCGAGCGGAGGCAGCTGGAGACCAGCGTCTTCCTCCAGCCACAGGAAGGGAGGGAAGGCTGCTGGGAGAGCTGGACAGTGCAGGGTGGCGAGGGGAGGGGAGGGGAGGGAAAAGGGACGAGTGAGGGGGGCTGGAGAGGAGACGAGGGGCCCGTCACCCCTGATCTGCTGCTCCTAACTGGGCCTCCTTTTTCTTGCTCCCACCCACACATTGAAAAGTTTCGCCATGCACAGACACACAGACACACAGACACACATGAACACAAATACTCAGACTCCCATAGATAAGGGACTCGTTCCTTCATTTACCCAAAAATGTTGATTAAGTGACTAGTTGTACTAAACCCTGGGAATATATTCATAAATAAAGCAGGTGTGGCCCCCTTCCTTGTGGAGCTCAACAGACTAGAAAAGGAATAAACATTGATTAAATAACCACAAGAATAAATTTAAATTAGATTGTGAGCAATGTTACACATGAGAGGTGGCATTAGGAGGCTTCCACGGGCATTGGACCTGGTCGGAGGTGAAAGGAAGAAATAACAAAGAAATGATGCAAGAAAAGTTTCCACAGAGGAAGGGCTGGAGAGAGCTGAACGCTCGGCAGAAGGAACACGTAGAGATCCGCATGAAATGCCAGGACGCCACGAACAGGGGGAGCTATCGGAAGCCTCAAGGAAGAAAAACGTATGTTACCTAGAAAGGACTGAGCACCAGAATGGCATTCATTTTCTCCTAGCAAAACGAGATGCAATATTTTCAACATCATCAAAATTTTGAGAGAAATGATTTTTGACGACCGTTTTATATGCCCGGCCAAACTATTGAGCCACATGAGGTTAGAAGAAAGACCGTCTCAGAAGATTTACCTCCAATGCACCCTTTTAAAGGCAATTACTTCAAATGTGCTCCAGCAAAATAAGAAGCCAAGGAAAAGGTAAAGATCGTGTCCAAGAAACGACGGGCCAGCCCAGAACACTAGAGAGAGATCCCGAGAAGAAGCAGGTCTCAGGAGCAACGAGTCCACACAGGAGACGGAGCCTCGGGGAGGACAGCGAGCCTCGGGGGCCCGTGGCTGCGAAAGGGGCCAACGCTGCCATCCAGGGGCTTCGCAAGGCTCTAGGTGCTTTGGCTGATTGACACGGAGTCGCTGGCCTCTGAGGGGGACCCCTGAGTTCCGGGTCACGCTCATTACCAGGTGGCATCTCCTTGGGTGCAGGCCTGTCTTAGGGCCATGTCTGCACCCCACGGCAGGGCCAGCCACCCAGCTGGTGCCAATGAGCATGTGTAGGGGACAGCAATGGACAGAAGCCCAGGCCTACTTTTTAAAATTAAATCTTTTGACACGCAAATGTTATCGATAATGTAATGAAACATGAAACCATTAATTAGCTTCACCCATATATTCCTTTGATTGAAAGAATTATGTTTATTTCAAAAAATATGTGTTCATTATTATTCAAGTGACACAGAAATGTGTAAAATAAAGTATCTTATCTATCACCCTAACCACTGAATTAGGAAAATTTATTTAAAAACTTATAGCACAATATGAAAAATGGAAAATACATACCATATCTTTGGATGGAAAATCTTTTTTTTTTTTAAAGAATATAAAAGTGGTTTTATTGGGGGTGGGAAGAAATGGGGTAACGGAAACCTGATCTTGGACTGAGCCAAATTCAAATCATAAGAATGACTGTAACAGATCCACCAGAAGTTGGGATGAATGAATGAGTCAGGGACCAAGGTCAAGATAATCAAATGTGTCAAGAGACTAAGTGGGGGGATGAAGGGAGGGGACATGAAACACACTTCCTGGTTCTACAATCTTGAGCTTGACTATCTTGTTTTTAAACCATATTTTAACCCATTAATCTTTACTTTTGAATAAAATTGATCCCTGAATTGAAACAGAAGTTAACAATTAACTAAGGATGCAGGTGGATGGAAAATCTTAATATAAAAATGTCCATTCTCCCAACCCTAATGTATAAATTTTATGTAATTTCAATTATAGCACCATTTTAATTGGATGAAATGGTCATAAAGTTTATATGGGAAAATAAGTGTCTGAGAATGGCCAAAAAATGTTTTAAGGAGTAGATTTTACCTGATAGATATTAAAATATACTATACAGCCACTAGAGTCCAACAATATAGTGTCAGAATAGTATTGTTGAATTGACAGAAAACTTTGGAACAGAATAAAGAGCCCAGAAATATATCACAGTATATATGATAATTCAATACATAATAAATATTTCACCTCAGCAAGAAAAAAGGTGAATTAATAAATAATGCTGGGAAAAAAGCACCTTATCCATCTAAAAGACAGTGAAGTTGGAGCCTCACCTCACACCATATAAAAATTGAATCCCAATGGATTAATAAGACAAATGTAGAAATAAAATATGAAAACCTCAGGAGAAATGTTAGGTGAATATATGTAGAATCCAGGGATTAGAGGGGACATTTTTACCTGTGACAGGAAACCTAGAGTCAATTTTAAAAAAAAGAATCATTTTTTACTACATAAAATTTAATCTCATCCAGTTAATTTTTTATTTGATATTGTCCATCTTAGCTGTAGAACTCCCATTTGCTTACTTTTAGAGTCTATTTCTTTGCTGAGTTTTTCTATTTAAGCATTCATTACTAGCATAGTTTCCTTCGTGTCCTTGAAAATGAGTTATAATAGCTGCTGTAAAATGCTTGCTTCCTAATTCCAAGATCTGGGTCACCTTGAGGTTGGTCTCCATGGTTGCCTTTTTCCCTGAGCATGGGTCACATTGTCCTATTTCTTCATGCCTAGTAATTTTGGATTGTATCCTAGATGCTATCAATGATACGTTGTAGAGACTCTGGATTCTATGAGGTTCCTCTGGAAGACTGTTGATGTTTTATATTTTACCGGGCAGTCAACTTGGCTGACCTCAAACTCCAAACTTGGTTTTCCTTGTGGTAGGCACAGCTGAAATCTGTTTTTCCACTGAATTCATAGTTCAGAAAAAACCCTGAGGTTCGGGCAAAGCTTATAAGCAGAATTTGGATTTCTCTTTTCTGGAATGTCCCCTTTCGCTTTCCAACTACTACGGAAGGCCCAGAATTTGTCCTCTGGTTCCCCAACAAATAAGAATGCAGGTTTCCATCCAAGTCTTAGCTGGCTCGTGTGGCACTGCCTGGGGCCCGCCTTTAGGCACAGAGATGTAAAAATGAGAAACTCATTCAATGTTGTTCCCTTCTTCCGAGTGTCGGTATCTCCAGTTGCTGCCTGGTTTTGATCGCTTTCAGTACCTTTACACAGCCTTTCAAATGTCTTGTCCAGAGTTTATAATTGTTATCTTTTGGGGAGGTCGCCTTTTACAAGGTATTCTGTCATTGGAGGTGGAACTCTCTGATGACATAAAATTTAAACTTTTTTAGGTGGCTAGAGATTCCCATAAACAAAGTTAAAAGACAAACACTAAGTTGGGAAAACTACATTTGCCATGCATATGACAGATAAAGGGTTAATTCCTAGCTCTTACAAATTGTTAAGAAAAAGACAAAGCATCCAATAGAAAAATGTCCCCAGGAAATGAATAGGCTCAAAGAAGAGTAAACCCAAATGGCCAGTAAACATATGGCTCAACCTCCTAGTACTCAGGGAAATGCAAATTGAGGCAACTCCTTGCCCATCAGGTTGGCAACATTTCAAAAGAATGTTAACACCTACTACTGATGGGGTGAAAGGAAAAATATATTTTCATATGTAACTGGTGAAAAAGAGAATTGATACTGCCTTTTTGGAAAGCGATATGGAAAAAATCTATTTTAAAAATTCAAATATATACATTCCCTTCAACCCAACAATCTCGCTAGTAAGGCGCTGTCCCGCAGAAGTAAACAGAAGCACCGCAGCGCAGACTCCATAGAGGTGGTTAAAGCAGGAGTATTTGTAGTGTCCAAAGAACTAGAAGAGTCCACGAGGAGCAGAGTGTTTAAATCACGGCATGTTCATGCCATGGAACAAGAGTAGCCATTAGGAAGGATAGATCCACTTGCAAGCGTTTCCACAATCTTACTAATTGGAAAATTGAAGAAATATTTGTAATGTGATCCATTTTCACAACAACTTGCATGCTCTCTCTCTCTCTCTCTCTCTCTCTCTCTCTTTCTCCGTGTGTGTGTGTGTGTGTGTGTGCATGGATATATAGGAGGGAAATGGGAGGATTCAACCCAAATTTTAACAGTGACTGTTGGAATATTAGGCAAGGACCAGGAAGGTGGAAAAGAGGGGTAAGATAAAAAAGGGTTTAAAAAGGGGTTTAAAAACATCCATAAAAACGGCATATGATTTGATCCATTTATGTACAAACAGGTGTGTGAGAGCAGAATAACACACTTATCTACTAATCCATGTACATTTGAACATTGACACATTGATGTACACAGACACAAACATTTTCACACACACGCACACACACACGCACACAGATACAGATGTCCAAGCCACCGGGACGTACAATGAACACCTGCCACACTCTTGCACGCGTGTGGGTGCACACACCGGCCTTTGCCTGACCTAGCTAGGCTTTCCCATCCTAGCTAAGCCTGGCTCGGGTGGGCACCCGGTCCGTACCCCTTGGCCAGGAGAGCCCCACACCTCCCAGCAATGCCCCCCTCCCCAGGACAGATGATCCGGGAGGGGTGGGAGCTGTAGGCAGGCAGCCCTGATTTATGACTGCTCCAAGGCCACTGCTGGAGCAGCGATGGCACAGAGGCCATTAGCTACCTGGGCAGAGCTGTACAGCATGCCCGGCTTGGCACCCTGTGCTCCAGGCGCACCCACCCGCGACCACCCGGCCTCCCCAGCTAGCGCCTGAATACAAACGCAGCGGCCTCCCCTAGCCACGCGCTAGGAGACAGGGAAGCAGGGGGAGTCCTCAGGGCTCCCGAGGTGCCTGGCCACCCAGCTGGGATGGGGGGGGCCCTGTGGGGTGAGGGTCAGAAGGTAATGGCCCTCAGGATTATGAGACAAGTTGGTATATGCTCTGCCCACAAACAGCGAGAGCAACGACTGGGTCTGGAGAGGGCTCTGGCTTCCAGGAGAGAGCCTGAGAGGGCACCTGGCCCCCCATGTGGGCTCCGCTGGTGCCTGGGACTCCCAAGGCACAGTCGCAGTGCCAGGCACTGGGTAGCCGACCGGCCCCAGGACCCAGGAGCTGGGCCAGCCCACCCACGGCTGCCTGCCCAGTCTGCACAGGACCCCAGTCTGGGCTCATGACGTCTTCAGAGGGCTGGACATCTCTGTTTCCTCAGACATCCAGGTGATGGACCCCAAGGAAACCTCCTTGGCCAGCGTCTCGGCAGCCTCCTGCTTATATGGAGGCTTTGAGGACCACCCTCTTCTGGCCTCAGGAAGTAGATGGGCAGGTCCCCTAAGGGTCCCAACCATACGTTCCAGCCTGGAAGCTGGAGAGGACACAGTTTGTCCAGGGACTCTATGGCATAGCTGTGAACAGGGCCAGCCCAGTGGAGGACAGGGGTGGGAGAGGACTATTGTATGCAGGACACAGAGCTGGGCAGCTGACACACCGGATCTCTTTTTGGGAGGGACTTCCCATCCCACTTTACAGACAAGAAAACTGAGACTCAGGGAGTGAAGCCACCTGCCCAGGTCCTCACTAAGGGCTCTAGCCCCAGGCAGAAAGGCCTTAGAGTGAGAGAGCACAGCCCGAGGTGCTTCAAGGGTAATTTTCATGCTTGTCTTCAGGCCCAACGAGGTTCTGAAGTTCCTAGAAAGGATGAGGCCCTGGGGAGTTGGACCAAGGGCCTGGCGCCGCCTCCCCCTGAGCCTGTGATTAATGCCTGACAGTCCCTCCACTCGCAGGGAACTCATCAGACTAATATTTCCTGATGTGAACTCCGTGTCGCCCTAGAATGAGAAATCCCAGCCCCCTCGAGTTCCGGGCCCCAGATGAATGGGCTCCCGTCCCGGGCCTGTGAGTGATGCAGCAGGAGTCTGCAGACGGAGGTCGATAAAGGCCCTTCATCAGCAGCACTGGGCCTCTCCCAGCAGGCAGGCGGGCCCTGGCTCCCTCACCGTGCTGATCCCGGGGCTGGCCGGGGATGCCCATCGGAGATGGCAGGCGAGGTCAGTGCCTAGCAGACAGGGAGGGAGGGCCCTGGGAAAGGAGGGACAGGCATCCTCCAGCCTGCCACAGAGGTCAGGGCCCTTGGGGATTGGAGGGAAGGGGTGGGGCCTGCTAATGCTTTGCCTTGACCTTGAAGCTCCAATGAGCCCAGGAATGGCTTTAAGCATGTGGTCCAAGACTGTGAGCAACCGCCTGCTTAAGGCAAAGTAGGACCTCAAAGGCTGTGTGGAGGATGCTGGAACCAAGTGATTCCAGAAGCAGAAACACCAGTGGTTGTTGCTGTAGTAAGAGAGAGCCAGGAATAATAACCAGTACCACTTATTGAATGCTTACCATGTGCCAGGCATGACGCCAACACTGACATTCATAACTGCATTCAATCTTCACAGAGCCCCATGGAGTAAGGTGATATTACCCCATTTGACAGTTGAGAAAAGTGAGGCCTACAGCAGTTAAATGATACTCTAGAGGTGTCCAGATTCAACTCTTCCCTTCCTTCAAACTGCTTTTAGTCATTCACCATCCAGTCACTCCACTGATATTTGTAAAACAGCGGCTTTACGCCCAGCATTGAGAGTTCTGGGAGTCTATGAGCCAGGCACCACCCCGGCCCTCATGGAGCTTGCAGTCTCTTGGGGAACTGACATCAAACAAGGTGACTGAGGTGCCTCATTGAGAGTGTGGGTGGGGACAGGGTATTCAAGGAATTTCTTGCCAACAAGAGGGGGAGCCTCTTGTCTTGCCTTACACAGGGAGAAACCAGTCCACTCCAGAGCAGGGGTCTTGAGGACAAGTCCCCTTGAGGTGGCCAAAGGTGGAAGGAATCCGGGGCTAAAGATCAAAGCATTGGAAGCCAAAGCCAGAGCAAAGGGAGTGTCCCTCCTGTGCAGCCACAGCAGAAGATGGGTCAGGATGCGGATGTGGGTGGAGGAAGTGACTGGAAGGAAGCAGGGTGTCCTGTGTGCAGGAGGCAGCCATCATGATCTGAGCTTGTATGGGACCTGGCTGGGTGGCAGGTTGGACTGGCTTAAAGGTGCATGTTGATAAAGACAGCTGTCCACACCTGAGAGGGATATCTCCTCCTGAGGGTGTCCTCCAACAATAGGAGACAATTCCAGGCAGGTCACAGTGCCAGGTAATAGGTTTATGGGAGGTTCCCAGCCAGCAGCCAGAAGCTCTGGGAGCAGTTGTTACTTTGGGGGATGGGAACTGGCCTGGCTTGTGCAGGGTGTTCAAGCACCCAGCCAAGCAGAATGGGTTCGGGGCAAAGTTCATGGTCCGGCAGGAAAGATGAGGCTGAGAGTGGTGGCCAAACCTGAGCACATCCAGAGCCAGAGCTCAGGGCAACAAGAGCAATACTGGAGGCCACCTGCTGGAGGTGCTATAGCCATTAACCTGCTCTCCAACCAGTCAGGATTGGGTGTGTGGGGAGCTCCAGGTAGGAGAGCTGGGAGGCAGAGCCACCCCATGCCCAGGGCTGCCCCCTAGGGGCTGGGAGGACAGGGAGGGAAGCAGCCTCAGGCTTGCCAGCAGAGAACTTGTCCTTCCTCTGCATTTTGCTAGTGGTTTGGCCCCAGGACTTCAGCTTCTTGCATCTTGAAGTTTGGGCCCATCAGACCCTCTCACGCTCTCCCTGCCTGAACCCTTCCCACTTGGCTCCATCCCGTTTCTGACTTTGCTCTGAACCTGCCCCTCAGTTCATTCTTGACCCCTATCTTATCCCTGTCCCGCATTCCTGAGCCCCACTCCAGTCCTGAAATTTCTTCCCTCTCTGAGCCTCTGCTCCTCCCTGACCCTTCACCTCCCCCTCAGCCCACCCCAGCCCCGAGCTTCACCCCTCCCTCACTCAGCTCCCCCCATCTTTGACTTTGGCCCCACCCGCCCTCTCACACCCATCCCAGATTCTTTTCCCTTCCTCCCCCCACCCTGCCTCTGAGTCCAGGGCCAAGATTCCCTGGGAAGCTGGGGAGGAGAGATGAGATTATCTGTTGCTCATATTCCTCAGACGTTATTTTTAAAGTGAGAGGTTCCTGTTTTCTTCGGAGGCCAAAAAAACCGGGTGGGAATTTAAAAACGCCCCCATTAAAGTGCCACGAACAAAATCAATGCACAGCTTGAGACATCAGACTGGTGGTCACCTTGTGGGAGCAGGGGCGGGGGGGGGGGAGGAGGGTGCAGGGAGCCATCCTGGGGGTTCTGTTCTGGATCTGGGTGGTGGGCACACTGGGGTCGGTTGCTGAAGACAGATCAAGTGATGTACTTATGATTGCTGCACTTTTCTGTATCTGTGTTACACTTCACAGAAAGTTTTTTTAAAAAAATACCCTGTAGTCTGGGCATTTGGGGTCCTTGGGGTAATGGAGCTGGCCCCAGGGTCCCTGTGTCGTCTGAGTCTCAGTGTTCCTCGGACACGCTTTTGCCCCAGTGGGACGCTGACAACAAGCCCCCCCTCCTGCCCCGCTGTCCACCGGGACTGCCTTGGTGCCAGCTGCCTCTCCTACCCTAACAGCTGTATTTTTCAGGCCCAATATGACAGGCTCAATCTATTCCTGTTATATATTTCCCAGTAAATGGACAAGGTGAAAACAGTGTCAGTTCGAATCACTATCATGACACTTAATTCTGATTTACTGTACCTTTTGCTGCAATCCTGAAAGTGCTGCGTCTGTGCCGAGCTGGATCGCCCGGCCAGGCCCCGCGGGGTCCATGTTAAGATCAGCTTCAATAAAAGAATTTAGGATAAGGCAGCCCCGGCGGGCAGGGGGCACGCCGGCCGAGGACGAGCGGCAGAGACGCGGAGGCTGCAGCTCCCCCACTCCCTCCCCGCGCTCTTTGTCCCCAGCCCTGGGTTTGCAGCAGCTGGGAAATTTATGGAGGCTCCATAAACGGGTTTTACAGACAGCTGTTAGAGCGTGCCGAGCAAGGCTGGGTTGTCGGGGGACCTAGTCGCAGGCTTACAGCCAAGACACTTAAATATTATGGCCCCACATATATAAAAAGTGTGCCGTGCACGTCCTCTGCTCCTTCCCTCCTCCTGACCCAGGAGCGCGGGGTATGGCCAGAGACTAGCAGCCGCTTCCAGCTGCTGGTTTGCCAGACACAAAACTCCCCAAACCCCTTGCTCCGGCCCCTGAAGCCAAGGCCAGGAGCCTCTGGCTGGCCTGGCAGCGTGGATGCAGCAGGGAGACTCGTCCAAACAGTAGTGCCAGGCATGCGCTGGCCCCCTCCCCCACCCTCCTGGCTCACTGTGCCCAGGCTCAGCTTACCACCTCCTTCTAGCCTCAGGGCCTGGCTCTGGCGTCTCTGCCTTGAAAACTCTCCCTTTCTCCTCCCCAACCTTTTCTCGCCCTGGCCAGTTCTTAGCCACCCTTCCAGAGCTCAGCTGGAATATTGCTTTCTCAGAGGCGTCTTCCCCATCCTCTAAAGTCAGATCCCCTGTTATAAATGCTCATATCCCCCCGGACTTCTTCATAACATTTATAACAATTGTAATTAAATAATTAGTGGTGTCATTATCTGTTTAATGTCTATCTTCCCCACTGGACAATAAACTCTGTGAAAGCAGAGATTCTATTTGAATGTATCCCTAGTGCCTTGCACAGGGTCTGGCACTCGTTGAATAAATAGTCAACGAATGAATGAACAAATGAACAAACGAGTGAACAAATGGACGTGCAGAGCTGAATCCCACACAACACTCAGACACAGCACAAGGCGTGTTCAGATTCTAAGAGCAGGAGAAAGGTTCAGTAAAGAGAAGCCACTTTAACAAGGGATAACCAGGAGAGGCTTCCAGGAAGAGGTGCCATCAGACCTCCTGGTATATAGTAAAATGCTTTCATTCAGAAGTACCAGGCTTGAAGCTTAAGATGTGAGTTAGAGGGCTAGTCCCTTCATCTCATTGAGCCTCAGCTTCCCTGTCTTTAAAATAGGGCTAATGATTGTGCCTATATCATGTGGTTGTCGTGAAGGTTAAATGTAATTAGCACAGCACGGTAATAAGAGTTCCTTAAGCTATGTTACTCCTGTAGCTAGAACTTGGTTATTCTAGGGCAAGCGGGCAGCACATGTGCAGGTATTTATGAGGGACAAAAATCATTCGCCTCGATGCCCTGTTGCCTCCAAAGCCAAGTTTTGTATATCATAACCTTAGCCTCAGCCAAGACTGAGGGAGAGTGTCTCACCCAACAAGAGCCAACCAAAGGCTGGCTGGTGGCCTATGACCGACGGCTGGGCCAATCAGATTTCCTTTCTTGGGTGTTTGATTGAAGAGACATGGGAAGAATTGGCCGGAGAGCTGAAGCTGGGAGCTCCGTGATGGAAATATCATTGCACAACAAAGTGGAAATCAGCTAAGCACAAGGAATCTCTAGAAAGGAACTCTTAAGGCTAGTTTGTGCTTTGCCGCACTCTTTCTTGATGAAAAGATGGGTACAACCAGCAACGTTCCACACAAGAGATGCTCCAGAAGCCTGGGTCCTGGAAGAAGAAAAAATGTTGCCAAGCCATATGTCTGGCTTAACCAGCAAAGAGGGTGTAAAACCAAGTCACCTTTTAACATCCAGTGACTCTAAGACCCCGTCTCCCCATTGATGAGTGTCTTTCTTCTCTTTTCACAACACCTGCTCCCCTAAGTCTTCTCCCCTCACCCCAAGTTAAGTCTGAGATCCTCAGCAGGAGTCCCTGGAAGTCACTGTTGTCTCACGGAGAGGATCAGAAAGTCTGATCTGTCCACCAGAGGGAGGGCCTATGTTCCTGGCTGCTGGTTTCCCTGCCTCGCAGTATCACAGCTGGAAACAGACTGGCCAAAAGCAAGCCGCATAAAAGGAACAATTGATAGATCTCACTATACTAAAATGTAAAACTTCTAAATGACAACAGACACCATAAACAAGCTAAAAACAAGCTGTAGCCTGAGAGAAAATATTTGCAATTTATATAACAGATAAAGGATTAGCATCCAAAATATATAAAGAATTCTAACAAATCAATAAGAAGAAGACAAATGGCCCAATAGAACACTCAGCAAATACTAAAATCAGTCGATTTATGGAAAAGGAAATTTAAATGGCCAATAAACTTGAAGAATGTTCTGTTTCACTAGTAATCAAGGAAATAAAACATTAAATTACCACGAGCTATATGTCACTCATCAGATTGGCACACACACACAAAAATTAAAGTTTGATATTAAATGTTAGTGGTGGTGTGTGGGAATAGGGACCCTTGAATTCTGCTGGTGACGATGCGAATTGGCACAACCACTTTGAAGGACAACAAACCCACTTGCCAGCATCCCCCCCCCCCCAGAGAAAATGTTCGCGCATGTGCACGAGGAGGCTCGCGTAAGCGTGTTTGCTGCAATATTGTTTAGAAGAGTAAAAAAAATGGAGAAAACCTAAATGCCCATCGCCAGGGGATTAGCTCCATAAACCCCTGCCTGGCCGCACCGTGCAGCTCTGGGCGTCTGTTGACAAGGAGAGGGAACTCCAGGCCATGCATAAAGCGATATTGTTGCCTAAATAAAACAAGTGGCCAAAACCCCCACGAAGCGGGACACTTTTTATGAATAGACAGAGACAGAAACGTGCACAATACTTTTTAAAAATTTATAGATATAAATGTATAAAAATATTAGAAAAGACAATTCAAAGGAGACTAAGGGCAGCCACCTGCGAGGCTGCTGGAAAGGACCTTGCGTGGTGGCCGTGGGAGGAGGGAGGTAAGTGGGGTAGCGGGAAGGGGTCAAGAAGGACTTAGGTTTATCGCTATTATTTCTGTTTTGTTGTTTTTTCACAGAAGAGAGAAAGGAGAAGGTATTTGGGGACTGCTTGTGCAATAAAAAATGAATTATTTATAAAGAGAAAACTAGGCTGCCTGGCTTATGAATCCCCTCCCCACTAGCCGGCCCTGGGGAGCTAGGAGCAAGCACACCCCCACCACCGACGGGCAATTATTCATCAGGGTGCGAGGGGGAGGGACTGTGCATTAGGATAGCTAACACCTTAACCACGCACGTGTCCTCGCGATTCCAGCACCCTGAAGTTAGGTCAGCTGGAAGGATGGACTTCCAGACACTGAGCCATCTCTGTCCCAGGGCACAGAGCTAGGCCACGTCCGGGGAAGCACCGGGCAGGGGAGGGAGTCCCGGGAGGGCCATGGTCTTTCTGAGAAGGAGCAGCCAGGTCCAAGGGAGGAGATGCTGTGAGCCGAGGCTGTGGCGGGTGCAGGAACGTGGCCAGGGCATGCGGGGCTGCACTCACACTCACGCTCAGGAGAGCCGTGAGCTTGGCTTATGCTTTGCTGTTGCCATTTTTAAATTCTTAATCTTTTTTTTTTTTTTAAGTTGAGGTATAATTGACATACATTATGTTAGTTTCAGGTGTGCAGCATGACTCGATATTTGTATAAATAATTCTCTCTTTGAACTTGTGTTTTGTAGGTTGGTGACCGGTGCTCGTGAGCAGAGGAGACACGCACAATATGCCAGGCCCCTGGTCCTTGCCTCCCTGTTCGCCTGTTACGTTTGCAATGCCCCATGAGCATGAATCCCAATGGACCCCGATGCCTGGGAGCCCAGAGACTCAAAGCAAATAGAAGGTAAGTGTGTTGTTTCTACAGCTCGGTGGGGTGCCCGCAGCCCCAAGAGGCCACACTTTCCATTCAAGGAAGGATGTGCTTGGAACATAGAAGGCAATGGTGTCCTAAGAAACATGAGCTCCCAAGCAACCTGGTCACACCCTTTCTAATTCATGTCACTTCCTGGGATTAGCCAACCACTCAAGTTGAAAACCATGACGTCGGAGGAAAGGTAAAGCCAGAGCAACCATAGTTCTTCCCTCTCTGCCCTTCCTTGCCCATCAGTAAGCTACAGGTAGACAGTGGTAAGAAAATGTGCATATATCAGGAGGCGAAATAAAAACAGCTGAGCTAGTTTTATGCAGCATTCCTACTATTCTGGTAGGAATGAAATACGTGTCCATGAGCTACAAAATGTGTGTTTTTTGGTGATTCTGCATACGAGTTAAATGCTCTTATATTTGCATTTAAAACTGGCATTGCAAAATATAAAGTAAAATTCATGCTAAAAGTTTTAAACTGTATGATTTCTTTACTTAGAGTGGCATTAAATAGCAAATAAAAAATATTATGATAAGTAGAGAGAGAAACCACTGAAGAAAGGAAAAACTTTATATTTTAATATTTTTTATTGCACTTTTCCCCCTGCTCTTTGAACAAGGGGCCTGTTTTCATTCTGCACTGGGCCCTGCAAATTATGTTGCCAGCTCTGAGTGCAGGGTTTTGCCTAGCAGCTCAGGACCCAAGGAAATTCTGTGCCCTTGGGAAAGCATTTTGGCTCACTTCCCCCTTGACCAAGCGTTAGCCCTCTTCTGCAATTCGGCCCTGTTTTTGATCCTGCTGGCAGATTGCTCCATAGCTCCCGAGCTAGGCTTGAGCCCAGCTGCCTTGATTCAAGCATCAGCTCTACTTTGGCTAGCTGTATGAGCTCAGGCAAATTACTTGCCCCTTCTTTCCCCTGGTTTTGCCATCTCTCGAATGGGGATTGTGATAACAGTACCTACCTGGAAGGGTTGTTGAGGTTAGACGAATTAATGCCTGCCAAGTGTTTGGGACAGCCCTTGGAACCTACAATTGGGACTCATATGTGTGAGCCATGATCATTATAGCATTTTACACAATTTCCCTGTCCAGTCAAGGAAGTCCCTCGGTACCTTTTCCTCTTGCTGGAAGGCTGGACAAAACTCAGTCCCTATGTGGGGCTATGGGGATGGGGTTCACCAGCAGGCCCCGGGGTTCAGGTCTGTGCATGCCGGATGTGCAGACTTCGGGCTCTGTGCGTGGCTGGGAAGGAGGCAGTGGTGTGTCCCTTGGTCTCCAAATCCGTATGTGTCTGCTAGGGCGGCCATACAAAGTACCATAGACCGGTGGCTTAAACAACAGAAATGTATTGTCTCACAGTTCTGAAGGCTAAAACTCTGAGCTCAAGATGTGGGCAGCCTTGGTTTCTTCTGGGGCCGCTCCCCTCAGCATGCAGATGACTATCTTCTGCCTGTGTCCTCACAGGGTAGTCCATCTGTGTGTGTGCATGTGTGTGTGTGTGTGTGTGTGTGTGTGTGTGTCCCCTAATCTCTTCTTATAAAGACATCAATCGTATTGGATTAGGGCCCACCCATATGACTTCAATTTTCTCTTTAAAGGCCCTATCTCCAAATCCAGCCGCATTCTGAGATGCCAGAGGTTAGGGCTTCAACATGTGGATTTTAGGGAGACACAGTTCAGCCCAATGTCTGTGAGCACATGGCTGTTCTGTGGCCCCTGTGACCATAGGATTGCACATCTGTGTTTCTGTGTCTGTGTCTCTGTTCTCGAGTGGGTGACCTTTGGGAACTCAGCCTTTGTGAGAGAAGCTGGGGCTCCTGGGACTCAGTCTGCCTGTGTTCATGAGACCTCGACAGTGTTCCGTGCTGACCTGACTGCTGTGAGTGTGTCTAAATTGGTCTGTAATCCAGGACGGCGCAGGTCTGGGAGATGGGGGCCTATAGGAACAGACCTGCTCACCTCTGCTCTCTGTGCACGTGGGTCCTCTTGTGTGTGTGTGTCTGTAGATCTGAAATCTGACCAGACATGTGGCTGGAAGGCAGGACTTGAAAGGAGAGGGGAAGGATCATGTTAATTTGAGATGTGAAAGAAGACAGTGTGTTTACAAAAGCGAAAGAACAGCGGGTTAAACATATGTTGGCGATGACGGTGAGAGGACAGCAGCTGAGGCTGGGCTGGCTCTGGTGTGAATTCTGTGGCATGTTGGTGTCTTTAAAACTGTCACAAAACCAGATACAGAAGCAAAACAATGGGACCGAGCGGAATCCTCGGTGGGGCAGGGGGAGGAGGAAGCAGCCGGGCTGGGGGAGCCTCAGCTGAAGGCAGCTTTGTCTCAGCCCCACCTGAGCACACGGCCGGGCCTCCAACACGGGACTTTTTCTCAATCTCCACCCACTTCCTCCAGCTGAAGCAAACCCGCACCCTGAACCCTGGGGCGGTGGGCTGGGCGTGACCCTCACACGCAGCTCCCACTCGGGCCCGGCTCTGCTTTACATGCATTTTTTTTATTTATTCCTCCCTACAAGCCTGCAAGAAGGGAGGCTCTCTAGCTAAGAGTTGAGAAAATTGAGACCCAGAGAGACACAGGGCCTTGGCCAAGATTGTAGCAGCTGGGATTTGAACGGAGGTCTGCCTAATTGCTCTCAGGATTCTTGGGATGGTGTTTGGTTAAAAAATAATGAATGAATGAATGAATGAATGAATGAATGAATGAATGAATGAACAAGTGATAAAATATTCCTTGTGCTTTGAGGGAGAGTCTATGTCCAGGCCCCAGTTAACACCCTTAGGGCAGTAGCTCACCCTCACTCTCTCCTCCACACCTATCAGTCCTATAATAAATGGGCTCTATCACTTGAATCTATTCTTTTTGGAAAATCAATGGCAGTGAAGAGACAGTGGACACTAGTGGCTTCTAATCCAGGGAGCAGACTCTTTCTTGGGAAACAAACAGGAAAGGATGGTCAGGACAAGGATTCTTTTGTCCCCCACCCTTCCCCCAACACGCAGACACTACGCGCCAGCACTGGTTGGCTCAGCTGTGGGCCTGGTTTGGACATCAGCTCTGCCCCACACCAGCCTGTCCATTTTCCTTACTCTCCTTGCTTTATGCTTCATCCCTCCTGTTATTTCATTGAACAGGTTGAAATGCACAGCTCTTTCAGGCTGTTCTTTTATCTCAGGTCTTGGGGGTACAAATGGCCCGGTGGATGTACCCACGGGGTCTTTGTCTTGGTGGCTCATTTCCTTCAGTGCTTTGTCATTGTTGTCCCAGAACTCACACTAAGCAGCGCTAGTTTCCCCTGGGAGTCCCACGTGCCCCGGCTTGTATCTACAGAGCTGTCTGAAGCTTGCCTCCACTGGGGATCCCAAGGTCTGTCTCTGGTCCCAGATGAGGTTGCTTATTTGTTCCAGGATCTGTCTCCATGGCTCCAGGCTTTACATGGGCGCACAGTGCAGCCCTGTTTTCTTTTGTGCTCTTGGCTCAGGCGAATGGCAAGTCTTTTGGCCTCTTTCGTAGGCCAGTGGGCAGAATTTCCCCCCATAAGTTTTGATGGGTAAAGCTTCTGTCTTTGTTCATTTGTAAGAATGGTACTTTCTAATTATGACGATGTCTCCTTGAACCCATCATAATCTGGAAATGTCTTTGTCCTAGCTCCTTTTTTTCCTCTCCAATTCCCACGTTTGTGCCGTCTGTTCTAAGTAGTGCTTTGTAGCCTTATTTGCAGCCTGATTCTTCCACCACAGATTTCTCTGAGGGCAAGAGTTCCCTTGTAAGCGTGGCTTGGTTCACAATCTACAGGTTTTGATAAGGAGTGTCCTCCAGCTCAAGCATCCTACTGCCCCTTCAGTGACTTACAAGTACTTCGTTTACTTCCCGAGGTTTCCTTTTTCTTTATCTTTTGTTGGTTCTAACAGACTTTTAGAGTGGATGCTAATGAGAAAGGACAACTAGAGGCATCTAGAGATGGCTTATTTAAGTTGCATGCTTAAATAAAGTGACAGTGCCTGGTGGTCTGCACATAGGCAGGAATCATGTGGCCAGGTCGATCCCCTGCTCCAGGCCTGACTTGTTGTGTCACTTGGCTGTTCCAGTTCCGCTAAAGGTCTTGGGGCCTCTGGCTGCTCATGGGGAATTGGTGGCATGAGGGCCCTGGGCTGAGTTGTCCCGGTGCCTCTTTCTCTTAGCAAGCACTTCCCTGGGGCTCCTGGCTTTGTGCACATAGTTCAGCTCCAGCCCATTGTGATCACAGCACCCACTGCTCCCCAACCAAGGGAGCCCCTCAACCTCAGATCCTGCTCACCTTCCCAACATCGAGTTGCCTCTTTATCTGGTTCCTGTCCCGTTGCTTACTAGGCACAGTTAACTCTTTGGGCAGACAGAAGAGACAATGCTGGTTGTTTGTTCACTCATCCGTTTACACAACAAATGTATATCTATGGAGCCCCGATTGTGCCCCAGGCTCTTCACCAGGCACTGGGGATTCAGTGGTAAATAAGACAGGAAAGATAGGAAACAAACAATTAAATTTTAAAAAGGAAATACCAGGTAACGATAAATGTGAGGCAGTTAGGTTAAGATGAATGTCAAGAAGGAGCAAGATCTGGCAGCAGAATCTGCAGGCAGAAAGAATTGCCAGAGTAAACGCCCTATGGTGGGAATGATCTCGGTGTGTTTGGGCATCCTTCAGCGGCTGGTGTGCCTGGAGCATAGTGAATGTGGGAGCAAGGGACCGGAGAGGAACGCCAAGAGGTACAACAGGTAGCACTTTGTAGGCCAAGGAAAAGATTTTGGATCTTTCTCTGAATGCAATGAGAAGGCCACTGATGGGTATTTTAGCAAGGGTGTTTGTCGGTCAGAATAGGATAGGCTATGCTGCAGTAACAAATATGCACTCAGGTCTCAGCAGCTTTCCACAATAGAAAGTGATATCTCTCTTATGGAACAGTCTACTGTGTGTCTGGAGGATTTCCTCTAAATGACAGCTCAGGAACTCAGCCTGCCTCCACCTTGTAGCTCCATCGTCTTGTAGCTTCAAGGTCACCCTGATGTCATCTCCCTAGGGACAGGTAGAAGGAGAGGAGAGAATGGGGAAGGCACACCAGATACTTATTTATCCACCTTAGCCTGGAAATAATACAGCTCACTCTGCTCATATCCTATTGGCCAGAAATAGTCACATGGTCAAGCTAACCACAGAGGCAGCTGGGAAATGTGAATGAGCACATAGATATCTTGGTGAGACCCAGCAGCCTCTACCACAGATAGTAATAGAGTCTGATTTATATTTCAGATTGGCACTCTGGTTACTGTATGCAAAATGTGAATCAGGACAGTAGCGGGAGTCCCAGCTGTGACTAGGCTCTGAAACTGTAACCCAACTCCTTCCCTTTTGAAGTCGTCACTTGTGGCTTTAAACGCTTTGCAAATGTTACCTATTCAAACAAACAAACAAACAAACAAACAAACACACTGAAAGTTGTATCCTGGAGGGATACTCAGGTCAAAGCTGGGATCCAGAGTTCAGAACCAAATGTTTAATCAGGGAGGCCCTGATTCCCAGGTTTTGGGATCATGGACTGGTAAATTCCAAAAATAATTTGGAAACTAACAAAGAGCTATTTTTTTGTCTCAGAAGTCCATACTGTCATCATCATTTCATAGAACAAAGGAAATCTCAATATTTATAAACCGGAAGGAAATAATAGCACATAAAGAACATTTCTTTCATAGAAAAGACAGTTGGCAGCTTTACACAGATCGGACACACAGACACACGCATGCACCAAACACATTAGCAGGGTATACATGGATTGCTATACGTAAGCTGAGTTCCTGGAATTGCCCATGAGAATCTTTTATCATCATTAAATAAGTTAGTCTGTGCCATGACCCACCATGGACCTCTTCAGAGTTGCCTGTGTGAGAAGCTGTTTGAGACAAATGACCACTTTTCATTCAAAGAACACCCTCGAAACTTTCGATCTGGGAGTCACATTTGAACTCGCTGTCTGTCTCCTTTTACTGTGATATGTTAATGCTCACATCGTGTCCCTCTCAATCGGTAGCCATACAGGCCTCTCATTGTAATAACTACCTACCTGTTTGACGCGTCTTTCCCCCCTGGACCCCTAAAATAAATTTTGTGCTCACCACATAGCTTACATGTGAAGCCAGAGCATTCCAGACATTCCCCACACATTCGCGTCGGCCTCTTCCCTGTGATGTGGTAACAGGCTGCTGGGAAGGCAGTGCCGCTTCTCTGAGGCCACGCTGTCCTTAGTTGGCTCTTTTCCTGTCTCGCTGACAAGCACTGGTCCATGAGCTGGTCCTTGGAGGCTACAGGCTGGGTGAACAAGAGCAGCCAACGTCCAGAGCCAACAGGAACCAGGCTGCTGAGAGCCAAGGGTGGCCACATAGGCAAAGGGCAGAAGTCTGGGTGAATGCTGGAGGTGCAGGCATGTGCCTTGGGGGGATGGGTGACAGGCTCCAGAGGGGCCTGGAGGGTGAGCTGGGGCCACCTAGAGAGCCCTGCTCAGGGCCTGCAGGAGCTGGTCGGACTCCACCTCTTCTCTAGTCTTACTTCACCTGGCCCTCTCCAGGAGATGACTCACCTCCCTGTCATCTCCACGCAGGATTGCCTCCTATTTTTGTGCCCTCTGTTGGTGTCCTTTCCACCAGGAGCACCTCCTTCCTGTGCCCGACCCCACCGTTTCCTGCCTGGCCAACTCGTATGCGTGCTTCCAATGGAGCATGCTCTGCTTCCTTCCACAGGTCAAAATAAGCTTGGCACACGGTAGAGACATCCCCTTTACTGTCCTGAGCTTTGAGGGCGACATGCTGGATGTGAAGGATAAGACTCAAAGAGGAGGCAGAGATGGTGCCCAGGGTTTTGGCTGAGCAACTGGAAAGAATGTGTTTCCAACAGATGAGACGGAGGAGACTGAGGGAGGAGTGGGTGTGGAGGGGATGCTCGGGAGCTGAATCCCAGATGTGGTGCACTGGAGGTGCCCACTAGACATTCAAGGGCGTGTCAGGTAGGCTATTGAATGTATATCTTTGGAGTTTAGGGAAAATCTGGGCTAGAGACATAAATTTGGGAGTCACCAGTAGAACTGCCATTGAGAACTGACATTACTCATTCACGAAATATTTGCCAAGTACCTACTGTGTCCTGGAGATAAGGCTCCTATGGTGCCTGCCCTCATGAAGCTTACAATCAAAAGAAAAGGGAGCAGTTTTCTTCAATGCCTCCATTAAAAAAAAATAATGTTTTATTTTTAATTACAGTTGACATACAATATTATATTAGTTCTGGGTGCACAACCCAGAGATTAGACATTATATAACTTACTAAGTGATCACCCCTATAAATCTAGTACCTATCTGGCACTGTACATATAATATTACAATATTACAATATTATTGGCTATATTCCCTGTGCTGCACTTTACACCCCTGTGACTATTCTGTAACTACCAATTTGTATTTCTTAATCCCTTCACCTTTTTCACCCAGCCCCCCAAACCCCCTCTCTTCTGGGAACCGTCAAACTGTTCTCTGTGTCTATGAGTCTGTTTCTGTTCTGCTTGTTCATTTATCTTGTTTTCAGATTCCAAATATAAGTAAAATCATCCGGCATTTGTCTTCCTCTGTCTGACTTATTTCACTCAGCACAATACCCTCTAGGTCTATCCATGTTGTTGCAGGTGGCAAGATTGCATTCTTTTTCATGGCTGAGTCATATTCCATTGACTATATGCACCCCTTCTCCACCCATTCATCTATTGATGGACACTTTAGGTTGCTTCCATATCTCGGCTATTGTAAATGACGCTGCAGTGAACATGTGCGTGTATATCTTCAATGCTGTCTTTGTGCCAGCTCTCAGGTCAAGCTCCTCTTGATTAGGGAGGGTATGGAAAGAATTACATTGTGGGTCTGTCATTATGTGGTGCCTCCTTGTAAGAAAAACAATTCTGCGTGTGGTTATGGTTTCTTAGTTTCAACAGCACTGTTTGTGGTTATTCTGTGTTTATTTTTCACATCCTTCCAGTCAGACTCTTGTGAAAAAGAGCCAGCCCCATTTATACACCTGCCCCACAAACATGTCAACCCCACCTGCTTGCCTCCTGCTCCTATGAGCATCTGTGTTCAATCTGAGAGCACAGATCATGTCAGAAACTCTCCAGACCAGGGACAAGTTCCGTTTAGCCAGCAAGGCTGACAACTGATGCAATTTTACTCTCGCGCTCTCACCAGGCAGAATCAATCCGTTCTGGCTCTCACAGATCAATACCAGAGCGCAGCCCTAGGAGTAAGGATGTATTTATTAACTGAGAGGGCCCTGAAGCAGGACCGGAGAGGACAAAAGTGACCGGCGGAGACCTCAGGTTCAGGAAGCTGCCCGAGTCGGTCCTTGACCTGCACGGGAGAGCTGGTAAGCAGTGAGGAACTGCTCTCCAAACCATGGCCACAATCACCGATTTCTCTTTCAGAGCAAGTGCCCTTTGTGGCATTGGACACCCTCTGGGATCTCATCATGTCAGGAATACATTTACATTGTTTTCCTGATTACAAAGGTTATATATGTTCATTATTTTAAAATTTTAAAATCTTAACTGCCTTCCTCCCTGATAAGGAAACTGATTTTTTTTTTAATTTAATTTTTTCTTTTTTCAGCTTCATTGAGATATAATTGACATATAACATTGTGTGAGTTTGGGGTGTCCGACAAGATGATTTAATATTACACTATTGTGAAATGATCACCACAATAAGGTTAGTTAGCACATCCATCACCTTATATAGTTACATTTTAAAATTTTTTTGTGGTAAGGACTTTTAAGATCTACTCTCTTAGCAACTTCCAAGTATACAACACAGGGCTATTAACTATAGTCCCCATGCTGTACAGTAGGTCCCTGGAAACTATTCATCTTATAACAGGAAGTTTATACCCTTTGACTACCTTCACCCATCTCCCCAAACTCCCCCACCCCCGCTCCTGGCAACCACCAATCTACTCTCGGTTTCTATGAGTTTGATTTTTTTAGATTCCACATATAAGTGAGCTCATACAGTATTTCTTTCTTTGTCTGACTTATTTCACTTAGCATAATGTCCTCGAGGTTCATCCATGTTGTCACAAATGGCAGGACTTCCTTTATTTTTATGGCTGAATAATATTCTGTTGTATCTGTATCCCACATGTTCTTCATCCATTCATCTGTCAACAGACACTAGGCTGTTTCCATGTCTTGGCTGTTGTAAATAATGCTTCAGTGAACATGGGAGTGCAGATAGCTCTTTGAGATCCTGCTTTCATTTCCTTCAGGTATATACCCAGAAGAGGAATTGCTGGATCACAGGGTCATTCTGTTTTTAATTTTTTGAGGAACTTCTGCATTATTTTCCAAGGGTATGGTGATTTTTATTGGCCTGACACTATGGCCAGCTTCAGGAGGTGACCATAACTGACAAAGCCAATTTCCTAGCATCCCTTGCAGTTAGGAGTGGCCATGTTACCCACTTCTGGCCCATGTGATTTTATCAGGTCTGCTGGGGAGTTTCTGGGAAGAATTTTGCTTCCCACCCCCTCTCCTCCTGGAAGGGGAGGCCAGGACTCTGAAGCTGAAGGAGCAATCTGTGCCCCTGAGGCAACAAATATAAGCATAAAAGACAACCATCCCAAGGATGTCAGCAAAGGATGGACGAACATGCATTCTTAGTGTCTTCATTCTCTTGTAACAAGAAGACTGAGGTAGATGACTGCTGGCCTGTCAAACCATTGCCTATTGTTCAAGCCATTGTTGTTGGGTGTTCTCTTACTTGCATCCAAATTTCTGAGATATGCTAAAATATAGATATAGGTGTGCTGAAATAGAAAATAAAAGTCTCTACCCTCCCTGCAGATATAGCCACCATTAAATTGTTAATGTTAGTATACATTTCCCAAGTATTTTATGCATGTATTAATATGCATACATAATAACTAAATATAAAATTAATGGGTGGGTAGAATAAATACATTCTGTTCTATAGCCTGCTTTTTTTTTACTTAACAAAATATCATGGTATATTTCTATGTCATTTTTTAAATGACTCAGTCTTCTAGTGCTAGACCTTCAGGATATACATAATATTTTCTCAGTATGAGCAATTCTGAAATAATCACCCTTGAACATACATTTGTGTGCACTTACCTGATTGTTTACTTTGGATAATTATTAGACATGGACAAAGGGTATGCACATATCAAGTGTTGACACATCTATCTACTAAGCAAATATTTACTGAGGGCCTAGTATGTGTGGCACATTTATGTTTAATGAACAGATACCTTGGTGGAGCTTTTAGTCTGGTGGGGAGACTGGCAGTTGAACAGGTGAACAAATAGTAGGTACAAATTGTGATGAGTGATAAGTGGGAAATGAACTGATGCGGCATGAAGACATCAGGGACCTACTTAGATAAATGACTAGTGAAGGCTTCCAGTGAGGTGACATTGATGTTGAGAGTTTAAGGAAGAGAGGGCCCAGGCCCTATAAAGATGGAGAGGAAGAATGCTGAAAGGTGAAGTCCCCAGGGAAAAAAGAGCTTTGATATTTCAGGATCTAAAAGGAAGCCAGTGGGGCTAGAGCAGCTGAGATGAGGGTGGAGGGGCAGGCAAGGTCCAGACAACACGCAATCTTGTAAGTCACGTTGGAGCTTTTGAATTTTATTTTATAAGTCTTTGGAGGGCTTTAAGCAAGTGAGTGACTTGCTGCGTTTTATTATTATTTTTTAATGATCATTCTGATTGCTATTTTCCATGGTTTGGATGGAGGCAAAGCCAGGAGACCAGTAAAGAAATTATTGAAGTGGTCTAGGCAAGAGAGTATAGTGCGGATTGGAGTATTAAGAATATACAAATATATCAGTGAATAAGAACAAAGCATTTATAAACAGGGAACTGAATATCTGATTAAAGTATGTATTTCTACACACAATACTGCTGTAACAGATATTAAAATATAATGTAAAGTTTATGTTACAATTTATATTCCTTATTATTATTGTAATAGTCTTATAATAATATTAATATAATGATTAATCAATTTCAAAAATTTCCTTGATTTC
Organism: Miniopterus natalensis; assembly: GCF_054644295.1. NCBI lineage: Eukaryota > Metazoa > Chordata > Mammalia > Chiroptera > Miniopteridae > Miniopterus > Miniopterus natalensis. Next base: position 67,941,529 of record NC_142092.1, read on the forward strand.
CCCCCATATTTATTTTTAAGATAAGTTTCAAGCCCTGCCGGGCGTGGCTCAGCGGTTGAGCGTCGACCTGGGATCCAGGTGATCGGGGTTCGATTCCCGGTCAGGGCACATGCCCGGGTTGCGGGCTCAATCAATGACTCTCTCATCACTGATGTTTCTGTCTCTCTCTCCCTCTCCCTTCCTCTCTCTGAAATCAATAAAGATATATTTTTAAAAAAAGATAAGTTTCAAAATAACTTTGTCATGTTCCATCATACTCAATCCCCCAAATCTTGTTGGTTCTTTGATTTGGATTATACTAAATTTATGAACTGAGTGAGGGAGATATGACATCTTTGCAATACTGAGACTTCCTGCTTAGGGATTAGTTATGCTTTTCCATTTATTAAGGACTTCTTGTATGTCCTCATGTAAGCTTTTATAGTTTCTTTCTATGTGCCTTGTCCCTTCTTGTTAAGGTTATGCCTAGGTATTTTATAGTAGTCACTGTTAATGCAACTATATATATATATACATACATATATATATATAATTATACTTTCTAAGTGGAAAGTATTTACTGGTATTTAGTGTTTTATTTAGGGGTTCCTATAAGTAATACCTTGCTCCCTCATCTTAATTTGGAAGAAACCGAGGCCTAGATATAGGAAAGAGACATAGGAAATAAAAATGCTTCTTTTATGACTAATAAAGCTGACTGGAAAATGTAGCTTTTGATCTGTAGCTAAGTGAATTTTCTGTCTTTCCCCCCTGAGTTGGATAGATTTACTTCTATAGTAGCAGGCAGTACTGGACAATACTATCTCTCTGCCCCAGAAACAGGTCCACTTACCACACGCAGAGAGTATGTGAAAATGTTTGCTACCTCCATCAGCCAAAGCCAAAAGAGAACTCAGAAGTATCTGTCTTTTTTTATTTTTTATTTTTAGAAACATCTATTCTTGTCCATGGCTTTCTCCCAAACTCACTAATCAAACAAGTTATTCATCTTCCCCAGAGTGGAGAGAGGCCAAGAGTCTTATTCTAGTGGAAGCCCGTCTCTATGGAGAGGAAGGCTTTCCCCTTAGCATTGAGGGAAGCCATTGATTTTGATGCTTAACTTAGAACTGGCCACTTTACCAAAATCTCTAAAATTTTTAGTTGAGTCTCTTCAATTCTTAGTTTTAGGTATGCACTTCAGTCATGAACAAATAATGACAATTTTATCTTTTCCTTTCCAATATTTGTATTTCTTATTTATTTTTCTTATTTTATTGCATTGGCTTCAGTTTTTAGCAATTATAGCAGACACCCTTGTTTTGTTTTTTACTTAAATGAGAATATCTTTAGTGTTTCACCATTAGAAAGTTTATTGATGGCTTTTGATAAACTTTGTCATGTTTTTAAAAAGTTTAAATTTTCTTCCTAGTGTACTAGGAGGTTTTTAAAAAATTTATAAGTAGTCGAAATTTATTAAATACTTTTAAAGCATCTATCCTGTTAATAAGATCCTATGATTTATTTTCCTTTAACAATGGGATGAATTTACAGATTCCCTAATGTTGAGTTATCCTTGTACTTTTGGGATAAATCTTGCTTGATCATGATGGGTTTTAATTTGTTTTACAGCAACTAGATTTAAATTGCTAAAATTTTATTCAGTAGTTTTACAACTACTGTATACTTAAGTGGGTTGGTCTATAGCAGTAATTTACATATTAGAGATTAATTGGTGAACTTCTGGTCCTGGCTCAGATGAGTTTAAGAAATGGCAGGTTAAACAGTTTTCTTCACTCCTGGACTTCACACAGACCTTAATATACTAATACTTATGTGATTCTCCAAAAGGCAGACTATAAATAGCATGCAGCATTTCCTCAAATTATTTGACTGCAAAAAATATATATATTACACTTTTGGGGAACTAGTGTTCTATATAGATCTTCACTTCTGCTTTTTGATGTTATCTCTGTTGGATTTTGGTATCGAGTTATACTAAACTTGAGAAATGACCTTGAAAACTTTTTGTCTTTTTTTTCCTGTGTAACAGCTTAAATAACATAGGGATTGTCTGTTCATTAACGGTTTGCTAGAACTTGCCTGTGAAACCATCAGAACCAGTGCCATTTGAATACATGGCTTCCTTCCCCACAGGACATTTTCTTCCACAGCCAACTCAGCTTGGCACTCTTTTCTTTAGGATCAGACAGCTATTTTGAAAAAGCCTAGAATGTGTGAAAACGAGACTCGGTGTATTAGCAAATTGATGCAGATCACTCTTGCATGCATGGTTCTTAGCTCCAAATGCTCCAGCCTTCTGACCAGAGTCCTTTCAAATACCATGCTGGCCTCTGCTTGGGGGCGCCTTGCTGGGGCTGCATAGGGCATATTTGGCTTGTATCTTTCCCCAAGTACTGTAGGGGAGCACCTCTGCTTAAACCTCTCCCTCTAGATGCTTCCCTGAGGCTGGCCCCATAACCCTGGCTCTAGGCCTCTGTGGGAATGTGGAAAACTGCTAAGAGACTGGGGTCCGGTTGAGAGGCCTGGGATTATCAGTGGGGTCTGAGGTCTGACGAACCGTGTGTTGGGTCAGGTGGGGCAGTAGGGGCCCCTGAACTGGAGTGAGCTGAACGGAAGAATTGGCCCCGGCTTCAGTAAAGCCTAGAAGGGCTGGGTGGGCCTGGTGTCCCTGCAAGAGGCCAACCTGTGTGTGCGCCTGGTGTGTGCGCGCGAGTGTGGTGTGTGTGTGCGTGGTGTGTGTGTAGTGTGTGTGTGTGTGCGTGGTGTGTGTGTGTGTGCGTGGTGTGTGGTGTGTGTGTGCGTGGTGTGTGTGTAGTGTGTGTGCGTGTGCGTGGTGTGTGTGTAGTGTGTGTGCGTGTGCGTGGTGTGTGTGTGCGTGGTGTGTGTGTAGTGTGTGTGTGCGTGCGTGGTGTGTGTGTGCGTGGTGTGTGTGCGTGTGCGTGGTGTGTGTGTGCGTGGTGTGTGTGTAGTGTGTGTGTGCGTGCGTGGTGTGTGTGTGTGTGCGTGGTGTGTGGTGTGTGTGCGTGGTGTGTGTGTGCGTGGTGTGTGTGTAGTGTGTGTGCGTGTGCGTGGTGTGTGTGTAGTGTGTGTGTGTGCGCGTGTGTGTGTGGTGTGTGTGTGTGCGTGGTGTGTGTGTGTGTGCGCGTGTGTGTGTGGTGTGTGTGCACGCGTGGTGTGTGTGTGCACGCGTGGTGTGCGTGTGTAACGGTTTTCCAAGGCTCCAAGAGGCCTGGGGGCTTCCAGGGATCCGGGGCAGCGCGCGGGACTGGTCTGGGTGCAGCGAGGCCTAGGAGAGCCGAGCGGGCTGCGGCCCTGGGAGAGGCCGCCTGGGGGAGGGGACAGCGGTGTCCCGGCTCCGAGGGCCTGGGCTCCCGGGGGTCTGAGGCTGCGCTGGGGCCGCCCGCAGGCTGGGGGAGGCCGGGGTTGGGGGGAGGCGGGGTGCGGGCCGGGGCGGCGGCGCGGGCTCCGGACGCCCGAGCTCCAGGGCTCCCGCTCCCTCCGCGCGCCCGAGCCCGCCCGGGGCGCCGGCCGCCTTCCCCGGAGCCCGGCCCGCGCCCGGAGCGCCGCCGCCGCCGCCAGGCCGCGCCCCGCCCCCGCCGCCGCCGCTGCCGGGGAGGCTCGCGCTCGAGCTGCGGCGCCGGCCCCGCCGCCTGGGCCCCGGGCCCGGCCCCTCCCGCGCCGCCCGGGCGATGAGAAGCTGCTTCTGCGTGAGACGGAGCCGGGACCCGCCGCCGCCGCAGCAGCCGCCGCCCCAGCGGGGAACAGTTAAGTGAGGCCGCGGGCCGGGCGCCGAGGCTCGGCCGAGCCGGCCCCGCTCCCCGGCGGGCGGGCGGGCGGGCGGGCGCGGGCCCCGGGCCGAGGGGCGGGCGGGCGGGCGGAGCCGAGGCGCGCGGAGGCCCGCGGGCTGCGTGCCCGGCCGGCGCGGGGACAGGCCCGGCGGCCGCTGCCCGGCCCGGCCTTGCGGCGGGAGGGCGGCCGGAGCTCGGGGCCGGAGCGCGCGCAGCGCCCCGGGGCCGCGGCCGGGGCGGGCCTCCCGGGGGCCCCTCGGGCAGGGCGCGAGCTGCGGCTGTGCCCAGGCCGCCCGGGCACAGCCTGCGGACCGTCGCCGGGCTGGCGGGGCCTGGGGTCCGGCTCTCCGTGGTCACGTGGGCGCAGACCAGCGTGCACCTGAGCCGGGGGCATCGTCTGGGGTGTGGCCTCACCTGGGACCTGGGCACGGTGGAGAGGACACCCAGTAGCCAGGGCACCTGTCTGCAAGATGAGCCGCTGGGCCTGGGCACCTGGGACTCAGGGTGCCCACCCCGGAAGGGTGGTGGGTGTGTTGATGGGCGCCCCACAGGCCCTCAGCTCGAGTGAGGCACGAGGGCCGGGCTCGGGACGGGAGCTGCGGTCCAGCGCCAGGGGACGCCCATCCCCGGGGGCAGGCCCGGTGCAGAAGGCAGACCCGCGAGCGTCCTGCCCCTTTGTTACCGACACGTAACTCTTCCTGAATTGCCAGGCTCTCTCCAGCAAAGATGTGCCTGTTCCCTGCTCCTCAGCAGCCTCCTGAGCGGGGCCAGGGGAAGGCCACCCCGGGGCGAAAGGCAAATGGCCATGGCCCCTTCCCTGCGCCCCACCCCCGTCCCAGAAGCGGCGCCCACTCCGATTTCTGCCACAGAGGCAGACAGCAGGCCAGTGCCTCTTTAGCGGCCTTTGTCTCTGGTGGTTCCTCCTCAATATAATCTCGTTGTACATTTCTCGACAGCTGGCTGGATCTCATCTCGTTTTAACAGGGCTAGAAAATCTTATCAGCTGCACCAGAAAAGCCTTAGGAAAGTTAGGAGATAAGCTCTGTGGACACCTAGACTAACTGAAAAACTCAGTGCACTCCGAAGGTTGGTTAGTTACAGGAGACGGGTGACACCCTTCTTGCTCTCCAGAAATTGTGCGGGGTCTTTTGGGATATTGTGCCACACATGGAATATTTAAATGGGAACTCTGAGAGATAGGGCCTCTGCTGGGACCTGGGTGCCAAGACCCATGTGAAGCCGTTGACATGGCAATTACTGGTTCATTTGAGCCTAGAATCGTCTTCTCTCGTCCACATTTTTCATTCCTTCCTTCTGGCTTTTTGGCCACACTCCTGATTTATGCTGAAGGCATTTTCCCTGCCCTGCCTCCGTCCAGCTGGTGTGTTTTCCCCACTCTAGCTGGAATTGTGCACCATGGTTAAACGTAAGGGCTTTCGATGTAGGCCTCATTGTAAGCCTTGGCTTTCCTGCTCACTGTGTTCTTGGGCAAATTAATGAACTTTTCTGAGCCTCAGTTGCCTCACCTGTGGAGTGAGGCTAATGATTATTCTATCTCATAGGATTATAGTGAGAAGTAAAGGAAATGTTACATGAGAAGTGTTTAGCTAGGTGGCTGCCACAGGATTAAGTGGTCAATGAAAGTTAGTGGTTATCATTAAGGGTTTGTTAACTGGTTAATCAGAAGAGTGGCTTTATTTTTTATTTTTTAGAGTGCCTCTCTGCGTTTATTATTTAGCTTTTCTCAGGGCAGCTAGGAAGGGGTGATAGAACATTGGGCTTGAATTTCACTCTACCTTTTGGAACTCAGGTGACTCTAGGCAAGTTGTGGAACCTCATGGAACCTCTCCGAATCCCTGTTTTCTTATTTGTTAAAGTGGCTTAAGAATAAATCCTACCCCGTAAGGCTGAGTGAGCTAATGGGTATGTGAATGCGTGTGACATTGTGGGGGATGGGGGGGGGCCCTCACTAAATTTAAGTGGGATTCAGGGACAGACCTCAGTTTTGTGGGCCTGCTATTTAGACAATATGTGTGTGGGAAGGAAAGAAATACAAGAATATCTCACTGTAGTACATTCCACAAAAACTGCATGACCAACACATTGCTGGATCCCCTCTCGGGGCCTTGGATATGGTGGAGGTGGGAGCTGAAAGTTGATCTTAGTTTCACAGCAGATCTGTTTCTGGGGGCATCGGAATCCAGATGTCCTGGGCCCCTCTGCCCCAGCAGGTTGGAAGTGCTCCATGCTTCATGCTCAAAGAGCGACATCCTTGCCACACTGGAAAGTAATGATGGTGTTGGAGTCAACATGGGAAATGTCAAAGGTGCTATTATGGTGATGAGGGTAACAAATGACTGCATGGCTGGATGTGGTGGGCCGAGAACACTGTATTTAGTGGGCTGCGGTTGAGTGAGCAGAATCTCCTTTGCTTGTTAGGTTGTGGGAGGAGGCCCGGGTTCCTTCAATGAGCTGCCTTTCCCCCAGGCTGTTCTTGCTGGCTCTGAGGCCCTCCATGGCCAGCGTTTCCCTGGCCCGAGTTTCCCTGGCCCCACTGGCTGTTCTTGGTCTCTGCTTGCTGGACTGCCCTTGGGAGTTGTGTTTTCTGTGGATTGTCTGTGCTGTTTGCAGTGGGGTTGCATGCATCAGAGCTGCTCTCCCCAGCTGCTTGGGAGGTAGAGACACTGCAAGGTGTGCTTGACATTACCTCCTTGTTTGGGACATCTTGTGGGCATGCGTTTGGTTTGCTTGACACACTTCTGGAGAGATGCAGAGCTTGTCCAGGCTGAAATGTGAGAGGTCTGGGGACCTGGAGCCCAGGCATCCCCTACTGAGGACTGGAGGGCCATCTTCTTGAGCCTGTGGCTAGAGTCAACTACACAAGGTTGTCACGCACACACACACACACACTTTTTTTTTTTAAAAAGGATACTGATCAGCAAAGCAAAGTGTTAAAAATATCCCTTGATCCTTTAGGAAAGATACATAAATGAATACATAATGAATACATCCCTAGGATATTTATGAAAATGCAGATTCCGGGACTTCAAACCCAGGCCTGGAATCAGAATATCTGGGGAAAGGGCCCCCAAATCTGCATGTTTAAAACAAACCTTGGATTGTACTTATACTTATTGAAATATGAGAACCACAGTTGTATATGCTTTTTTAAAAAAATTCTCACTCAAGTACATGTTTATAGACATTATTTTTAGAGAGAGGGGAAGGGAGAGAGAGAGAAACATTGATGTGAGAGAGAAACATGGATTGGTTGCCTCCTGCATGCAGCCCAACCTGGGATTGAACCCGCAACCTGGGTGTGTGCCCTGACGGGGAATCCAGCCTGCAACCTTTCGGCGTGTGGAATGACACTCCAACCAACTGGGCCACACCGGCCAAGGCAGTAGATGCTTAACATAAAATTTACCATCCTGATCATTTTTAACTGTACAGATCAGTGGCATTAAGTACATTCATGTTGTGCAACTAATCTCTGGAACTTTTTCATCTTGAGAAACTGAAACTCTATTCTCTTTAAATGACTCATTTTCCCCTCCCCCAGCCCCAGGCAACTACCATTTCTACTTTTTTTTTTTTTTTTTTTTTTAATATATCTTTATTGATTTCAGAGAGAGGAAAGGAGAGGGAGCGAGAGAGAGATAGAAACATCAATGATGAGTCATTGACCAGCTGCCTAGCCCGCAACCCGGGCATGTGCCCTGACCGGGAATCGAACCCCAATCGCCTGGATCTTAGGTCGACGCTCAACCGCTGAGCCACGCCTGGCCGGGCTCTACTTTTATTTCTATGAATTTGACTACTCCAGGAACCTCATGTAAGTGGACTCACACAGTATTTCACCTTTTGTGACTGGTTTCACTTAGCATAAAGTCTTAAGGGTCATTCATATTGTAGCACACATCAGAATTTCCTTCTTTTTTAAGAGTGAACAATACTTCATTGTGTGGATGTACCACATTTTGCCTATCCATTCATTTGTCTGTGGACACTTGGGTTGCTCCCACCTTTTGGCCATCGTGAATAATGCCACTGTGGACGTGGGTGTACAAATATCTCTTCGAGACCCCTTTTCAGTTCTTTGGGTGTATCCCCAGTGTAATTGACAGATCGTATAGGAATTCTGTTTTAAATTTTTTGAGGAATCACCATACTGTTTTCCATAACAGCTGCATTTTCATTTCCACCAGTAGTGTCCCAGGGTTCTAATTTCGCTGCATCCTGGCCAACACCAATTTTTCGTTTTTTGATCCTGGCCATCCTGATGGACATGAGGTGGTATCTCATTGTGGTCTTGGTTTGTGTTTCCTTGCGTTAGTGATGTTGCACTTCCTTTAATGTGCTTGTTTGCCACTCGTATGTCATTTTTGGAGAAATGTTTAGTCAGGTCCTTTGCCCTTTTTTTCATTTAATCATTTTAGTTTTTGTTGTTGTTGAGTTACAGGAGTTCTTTATAGATTTGGAGTTTAATCCCTTGTCAGATATATCATTTGCAAATATTTTCTCCCATTCCGTAGGTTATCTTTTTCACTCTGTGGATTGCGTGTATGTCTTTTGATGCAAGTTCTTTATACACATTATAACCTTCTAGAGAAAATAGTATTATCTCCTATTCCAATTTTATAGGGATGGAAACTTAGGCCCAGTTTAGTTGACTTGCCTGGGGTCACACAGCTGTAAGTATGGGTCAGTGCTGGCACTCAAACTTGGGTCCCTCTGACTCTGAGCTCGCAGCCTTCTTGCTCCCCTGCTTTACCTCCTGTTCTCCCACTGAGCTGACAGCGTAAGGAGGCCCCACGGGCTCTGCAGGAGGTGGTGTTGCTCTGAGAAGCATTCAGTTCCAGGAGAGGAACTAGGAACGGAAGACTTGGCAATCTGTCCCTTCCGACCAGTGGGTGCTCCTTCCTGTAGACCTGTGCCATTGCTTAGCCCTTAGAACGAGCAGAGAAGTGCAGAGTGTTATGCTTATTTGTTTGTTTAAACATTTCATAAGCTTGTTTCAGGGTCCACCTGCCACGCCCAGCCGTCTCTGTGTTCATGCTGCTGCTGCTGCTGCGTCTTCTGCTTGCGATGCCTTTGCTACTCCACACCCTCCGCCTCTCCTGGAGACCAGCTCGAGTGGCCGCTCTTCTCTCATGTCTCCAGGACTCACCAGGCAGAGGAACTGTCCCCTTGTTTGTAGTCCCCTCATTTCTTTTAAGATATTTCCTCCAGCCTGTGAGCTCCACAAGTGGTGGGCATGTTCTGTTTGTTGCTGTATCACCCAGCACAGTGGCATTATCCAGTCTCGGCCCCAGACCAGTTACATCAGAACCCGGGGGTTGGAAGGGGCGGCTGTGGTTCTTACAAACGCCTTAGGCAAGTCTGTGCAGCCAGCCTGGAGATCCACTGGCCCTTGCCAGCCCTTGTCCGGCCTGCTTGAACTGAGACCCACCTCCGGAACTGCCGGGAGTGCTGCAGGCCGCCTCCCTTCCTCTGCAGAGGGCCATCCCTGCAATTGTGCTGTTTGTCCTGCATGGGGCTGCTGGATGTGCCCTCCTTAATCCAGTGAAACGGGCAATTTTGAGAGGGTGATAGGAACTTCATTTATCCGCCCTTCTTTCCATCCACCTATCCATAATCATTTATTGAGTGTACCCACTTTGAGCCAGGCACTGGTGGATGAGGGGCCTTTAAATAACTTATGCTCTTCTAGGGAAAGTGTGTTATAACTGGAGAGACAAGGCTGTGTGTTCGTGTGTTCACATTTATATACTAAGACCTTGTCCTTGGACAACATCAGGATGCTCAGTGACAGCACCTGTCTGGCTGGGCAGTTGGGGAAGTTTTGGGAAGAATGGAAGATGTGACCCAGGTTTGGAATGAAGGGGTGAGTGTCATAGGGAAGGAACCAGGTGACCTGTGTTGCAGAGAGAGAGACTGGGGGACTTGTTTTGAGGCTGTTCCTTATAGGTGATTACCTGCAGGTTCTTTCCATTCATTTGTTCATTCATTCAGTCAGTCATGAAACATCTAGTGAGTACCTGCCGCCTTGTATTCAAAGTCTGCACTGTGGACCAGCTGTTTGAGCATTACTGGAGCTTGTCAGAAATGCAGCTTCTCAGGCTCCATCCTAAACACGTTGAGTCAGTATCTGGGAGTGGGTTCAAGAATCTCTTTTAACTCTCCAGGTGACTCTCATGCATCCTAGATTTGGGAACTTCTGTTCCAGGGTGTCGGATTTTCCACCTTCATCAGTGCATACCCTCCCTCAGTGCTCAGCACAGATGCTTATGGACTGACTGCTTTGTGCCAGGTCCTGCTAGGTGCTGGGAATGTGGGAGATGCTCCAGGGGAGGCTGGCAAGGTCAGCTGAGTTTCAGGTATTCATGGGACATGCAGGTGATGATGACAGTAGATACACACCTGAGTCTTGGGAGGAAACTCCGGGTTGTGGAGGTATTTTGGAAGTCATCAGCATACAGGTAGAATTATTAAATGCCCAAATTGAATCAGTTTTCTCTACAGACACTGTGGCCATCGGGGCAAGGGTGTGACTCATCTCACATCACTGAACATCAAGAGAGCATTGCCCTTGGGGCCTCCTGGGATAGTTTCCTTGGTAGGGCATCTGCCTTCTGTTGGGGTTGTCCTTCTTCATCTTTAGGGGACACTATGGCACTAAAGCCTGAAGGGAGTGGGCAAGGATGACCCTCATTTGCAGCAGTGGTGGGCCAGTCGGTGCAGGGCTCAGGTACACTGGAGAATGCCATTCCCCCACCAGCACCAGGATCCTGGTTTTGCAGAGTCAGGCTTATGAGGGGCAGGACTTTGGCCACTGCAGTGCCGTAGAACCTGATCCCAGATTTATTTTTGGAGAATGAATTCCGAGATCTAGCGTTGCACTGCACTGGGCTGCAGCAACCTGAACCCCAGGCCTGCCTCATGTGGTTTACAGGAAATCTGTTTGGTAATCAAATTGTTAACGTAAGTCTAATCATAGGTCAGATGGAGTGGATGCTTTTATACACTAGATTCTTCTACTAGAAGCAGCAGACCTCTACTGGGGAAAAGGAAGTGCTTGCCATTGTTAGTTCCTGAGCTGGAACACTCTTTGTGATCTAGGTATGCTTAGAGAAATATTTGCTTTCGTTTTTCAATACCTTAGCAGCATTCCCGGTAGCCTGTGGCCTGTTGCCACCGGACCACACTCGACAGCGTTTGTCAGGGTGATTTGGCTTCTGATTGGTCTCTAGATAAGTGGTCCAGACCAAAGTGCAGGAAGTGCCAGGATGCTATCCTGAGGTGCACAGTGACACCCCTCAGCCTGTGAACTGGCGCCCAAGAGCCAGCTAGCCGTTCACCTGGGTGCTGCATGGACCCTGGCCTCAGCCCGCAGTCTCCTGAGGAGGTAGGTCTCTGCACCTTGGCTGTATGGAGGTGGCCCATTCTGTGTGTTTGTGTGTGTTGTGGTGGTGTGCGCTGGTGAAGCCTGACCATGGGGTTCCCTCTTATGTGCATGGGGCAGTGTCCTTCTGTCCTCTGCTTAAGTTTTGTCAGCAAAAAGGTACCAATAATTATGGGGCACCAGAAGGGCATGGATTCCTGCAGACCATCAGTGCCACTGGAAAACAGGCAAAGCTCATGGCTATAGCAGCAGTTTTTACTGGGGGACAGCCATTCTCAGTCAAGGCTGCTCTTAGGCCGTTTCCCACAGTGAGCGAAATGTTTATTCACTGCTCCTCCCAGCCCTGCAAGCTGGTAGCTGTAGGCAGATACTTTATGTCTTTTGTGCCCTTGACTTTGGATTTCAAACAAGCTGATCACAGTTTCGTCCTTCTGTGGGGACTTAATTAACCCACTGTTTTTGTCATTTCAATTACCGCAGCCCAATTTAACTGGCCTCTCCCCCCAATAGTTTGAAATTACTCTCCTCAAAAGTTATGTGCGAGTCATGCCTTTATCGGTGGCGGGCAGTGCTGGCTGGCGCTGCTTCTGAGCTGGCAGGGAAGCCGAGTCTGGGTTCCTGCTGCGCGTCCTTTGAAGGCAGCACCCCTTGCCCCCTGCAGTTGTTGCCCCCATCTTTAAACTCCTCAGCCTGCACCCCACCCCGCTGCTAAAGGGGCCTCGGTGGAGAGAGGTCTGAGCTCTGTTAGTTGGGTTTTGATTTCAGTACAGGAGTTGATAAAATGAGATAAACCCCAGGCTCACGGGGCCGGGGAAATTAAACAGAGATGATATCAAAGTTCCCCTGAGTTTTCAACTGTGATACAGTAGCTTAGTTTTCTCCCAGACTGGGGCCGGGAGGCACGCCTTTGATTCTGAAACAATGTTCAGCATCAGTTAAGCCCAGCACTGCTGACTTTTAGGGATTAAGCAAACTGTTGTAGTAATTCTTTGATCAGCTACAAGGGAGCAGTGTGCTGTCTGTATGAAGGGGCTTTATAGTTAAAGTTCATTTCTCTGTGAACCTGGGATGACAGCATTGGCGAGGTGCTGCAGTGCTGGGAGCTGGGGCCTCCCCCAGGCGCTGTTTGCAGCATTGCAGGCAGAAGCAGGAAGCGGTTTTCTCCCGCCCAGTGTTGTCGCATAGTATCCATCCAGCACAGCATGGAAAACATCCTCTGGCTTGGAAAACACACCTTACCCTAATGGACCCCATCTAGTCCTAGTATGTATATGGGAGGTGCATGCACTCGTGCACACACACACACACCTGCCTTGCAGAGAAATCCTGCTGGGGCAGACATAGGAACAGCTGCCCAGAGCCAGACTCTGCAGCCCCCAGACTTGCAAATGATCTAGCAGAGGGGCTGCCTGGGCACTGGGGCTAGAGATTAGGATGGGGATTGGGACCAGATGACCTGTGAGGTTCAATTAGGAGGAAAAGTTCAAGGTCAGTGTTGCCACCACACTCTCTCCACGCCCAAGGACAGACCCGACTCCCAGGTGCTGCCACCACCTTCATTCCTTACCTGGCATTTACTGAGAACCCACTTAGTTTCAGGCCGGCTCCATCCTGTAGTTCTGAATAATTTCAACATCTCTTATCTTGTCATCCCACACTGGGTCAACTTTTGGCTATTGCTATAGTGACCCTCCTTGCAGACACAGCCAGGATGGTCGAAGTGTCCCAAATTGCTCCCTCCTCCTGGTTGGCCCTGCGACTTGCAGTTGGTAATGGAGCCCCTGTGTGCTGTCGATGGGCTCGCACAGCGCCATGCATCAACCTATTCCCTCCTGTGCAGCGCTCAGATCTCCCTCATTAGGCCTAAATTTACCTCCGTCCTACACAAACATGGCCTTAGCTCATTTTTATTGTTGTAAATTATTTATGAGGGAAATGTTGAATCTTGAAACTGAGGTGTGAGGGAAATTAATCCCATGTTACTTTTATCTTTCCATACTTTTCTCCCCCTTGCTTCATTTACTGGGGCTATGGCTAGAGAAAGAAGAGCTCTGGCATTTTAAATGTAATGAGTGTTGAAACTGTTTTCTCAGTCGGACATCAGACGAGACGCTGGCCTCCCTCTGCACAGTGCCAGGGGAAGCAGCCCCGCCGGGGGGCGGAGGACCGGGGTCCCGTTCGGCTCTGCCTTCTGCCAGATGCATGGTGTCTGCCAACTCCGGGCCTCGGTTTTCCCTCTAAAACAGGAGCCACGCGCCCCAGCCTCCTCCCGGCCTCGGCGGGAGCGTGGGAGCCTGAGGAGCTGTGTGAGACTCGCAGGGCTCTGCACCGACGGGGCGGGGCTGTGCGCGTGCGGCCTGCGTGCAGCGTGCAGCGTGCTGCGTGCTGCGTGCGCGCAGGTAGGGTCCCGGCACAGACGTGCAGGCCGGCGAGGAGCTGCTGAGGGTGAGGCTTGGAGTCGACGCAAGTAGGCCCCGGTGTTCCATGTTTTAGACCAGCAACGCCTCTTCCCAGACAGGTTCATGTTGGCTTTAAACGGCCTCCCCGCACATCTGCTCTGCGGGCCAGCATTAACGGCCTCTTCTCCCGCTCGGCTCGCCGGGGCCTGGCCTGTGACCCTGGGCGGCCGAGTAACCGGCCGTGCCATCCCTTGCGCCTCGAGGCCCACACACCGCCCGGGAGACGCCGAGTGCTAGTTAATAAATGGCCTTTTGTTAGGAAGGTCAATTGAAGTGACGGTAGAGACGCTGTTAAAAGTAATTTGCAGTCAGAAAATATGTAATTCAGGTCAAGCCGCTTTGAGTGATTGCCTCTGCCATGGATATCTTGGGCGTTTCTCATTAAAAGCTTCCCTTGCTGGTGGCGGGGCTTCCTCCGCGGCGAGCTGGCCTCGGCCCCCGGCCCCGCGCAGCGAGGACTCATTTGTCTGTATTTCACAAAGGCTGCCTTGATCCCCAGGGTACAGCCGCTGGGGGGAGAGGAGAGGAGAGGAGAAGGAGGCCGAGATGCTGTGTATGGCTCCGTTCGGAGCATCCTCCCGTTCTGCAGGCTGGGCTGTGACTGAGGCATGGGCGCTGCTCGTCCTTTGTCTGCCTCAGCCTGAGGCGGCCGCCGCCATCTTGGCACCTGCTGCTGGGCTGCTGCTCCGGTGCATTGTGGGAGCAGCCTGCTGCTCTCCGAGCCCCCCCCCCCCCCCCCCCCCCCCCCCCCCGACCGCGCACTTCAGCGCATCAGAGCCATTGTCACCGGCACCTTGCGGAGGATACGTAACCCAAGGACGTGAATCTATCAGCAAACAAAATATTTCTTTTTTATTCCCATGCTTACCTCCCCCTCCCTCTCTCTTAGACAGTAGAGGCAGTACTATCTTAATAATAATAATAAAAAAAACTTACGTCGCATGTTCTTTATTAAATTCACAGCATGGTATTTTAGCACTGGCAGAATTCGTACATTCTGTTAATGAGTTGTTAATTGCAAAGCATTTTGGTAACCAACAGCAGGTACCAATATTTTGCAAACTGCAGCATTGTTATTGTTATGTTACTGATAAGAGGGGATTTTCCAAGTGGAGATACTTTTTGATCAGTGTTTGCTTTGGATTGGGCCGGTGCACATATTTAATTACAAACCTCCTTTACCGGAGGGTGAGCATGGGCATCCATTCAGTAAATATTAGCTTTATGCCTACTGTGTGCAGGAAGCACTAAGCCCTGCCTGTGCTTTATGCAGATAAATCTACCTGGTAAATGAAATTTGAAAAGAGAAAATGATGCAGTGATGCCACGTGGTATCCAGGGCCCTGCCTTGGGCTTCCAGAAGCTTATTTTTAGTAGACTGAAGTAAAGCATAACTTGGTTTGGCTTTTGTCATAAACAGGCACTGAGAGTGCAGCTGCTGCCAGGCTAAGAAGCACCTTGATTGCAGACTTGGCTCCGTTGCATTAAGTCTGTTTCCAGAGCCTTTTATGGGTTTCCGGGGATGCTGATTACATGGGGGACTTGCATATAGCATTTTGGTTGTTCCTATGTAGGAGACACAGTCATTTTTAATATCCTCTGCCGTTTCTGATTCTAGGCTGAGAACTAAGAATACTCCTCCAGTCTGCCTGGTTAGGAAGGGTGTTCGGTTTGCTTTAGGAGCAGTAACCAGCCTTGAGAGATCTGGCAGACCTGCAGCCAGTGGAATTTAATTGCTGCAGAAGGAGGTGGAATTTAACTTGCTCTTTTTCAAGGCTTGTTCTTTTAAAAGTACTAAAAGTCATTTACATAAGGTGTTACCTTTTTATTTGCTTTCTGGTGCACTGCCACTCAGGCTGCCCAGACCCAGTGCTCTCTATATACTGCTTGTCTCCTTTGGTCACATCAAGAGGCAGTCAGCAGCAGAATAATAATTCCATTTTTCCTCCCTTTCTCCTAGAGTGCCCAGCAAGAATTATGGTCATTGTTAGTGTTTAGCTTTGAGTAAATGCCCACAACCTGCAGGATTAAACGTAACAAAGGGACCTGCCAGTCCTCTCGGGAGTGGCGCCTACTGCGTCTCTGGTCAGTTACACTGGACCTATGTGCCCCAAACCCTGCCAGCCTCATCTGCTTGCTTTGTTGTTGTTGTTAATCCTCACCTGAGGATATTTTTTTTCCATTGATTTTATTTATTTATTTATTTATTTATTTATTTATTTATTTATTTATTTTTTAGTGAGAGTGGAAGGGAGGGAGGAGGGAGAGAGACAGAGGGACGGAGAGAAACATCAATGTGAGAAAGACACATCGATTGGTTGTCTCCCGCACATGCCCGACTAGGTAGGGCCGGGGAGCAAGCATGAAACTGAAGTGCATGCCCTTGGCTGGAATCAAACCCAGGACCTTCCAGTCTGCAGTCCACAGGCTGACGCTCTAACCACTGAGCCTAACCAGCTAGGGCAGATGTTTTGAATTCTTGATCCGAGAAAAGACTGTAACGCAGGGCTCCTTTAGCCAGTTTAGGAGGTGGAGCTTAGCTCGGGATATTCGCCCCGAGAGTCCATTTCTATCTGTTTGAGACTTCGCACTGTTCACACTAAACACTGTTTGAATTTTGTGCTTTTTTTTCCTTTTCGGAACCAGGACCAGTCCACCATGCCTGAAGTCAAGGACCTTTCTGAAGCCTTGCCGGAGACGTCAATGGATCCCATCACGGGCGTGGGGGTGGTGGCTTCCCGGAACCGAGCCCCGACGGGCTATGATGTAGTAAGTCAGGACACTGCTTTGTACCTTTTGTTCACGGATTCAACAGATATTTACATCTCCTGTGTTCAAGACCCTCTGAGCCTTGTGTGTAAGAGGTGTTTCTTCCCTCTAGGAACTTAAGCAGGGAGGGGAAGATCACAATTGGGCAGGCATGGGGAGTGGCCTGGATTGGGAGTCAGAAGACGTGAGCCTGTCTGGGCTGTTCCCAGGGCCAAGTCTCAGCCTCTGTGAGGCTCATTTTCACCTTCTGTAAAATTAAAGGGCTGGATTAGTAGATTTCCAGTCACTTCTAGTTGTGACATTTCATGAAAAGGATCCAAGAGTCTGAAAGACCCTTGGTGATTGTCATAGATTGCCCCACATGTATAAATGTCATAAATGTATTGCCATACACTCATACAGCTCTCTACAGTTTACAAGCAGTTTCCTACTCGGGAGCTCATGTAGCTCTCATGATCACGCTAGAAGAGCAAATAGCTTTATCTCTACTTTGCTGACAAGGTGAATCTGAGCTCCGAGAAGTGAAGTGACAGTCCCATGTTCCCCTCCCCCGCTCCTTTCGGGTTACGGGTCAGGAACAGACCCCCTCCCAAGTCTAGTGCTCTGACTGGCCACTCCACCACCACTTAGCAGAGAACCTGCCTTGCTTTTCAGCAGACCTCTGGTGGTCAGTAGTGCTGATGGCTGGAATTGGTTATTTTGTTGTTTCAGTAGATAAACTCTGATTTGGATGGAGCTTTAAAAAATGCCACATAACATCAGGAGGGTTTAGTGAACAGTTACCGCCATCTTGTGCTCTGAGAGTCTGAAGTGGTCTTATTTTCACTTTCCTCATGTTGTTTATGACAGTGTTTTATTCTTGTCCATAATAATGTGTACTACAAGATTGCACAAGGGTGAAAGAATGAGAGCCTTAGTAGTTAGCACCAAACACCTGTCCCAGTGATTAGATTAGTGCCTGCCATCCCAGGGGTGGGGGGATGCAAGGCCTGGCCTTGAAGGAGCCCTTAGGCAAGGTTTCTTGACCTTGGCCCCATTGACTTTATGGGCCAGATAATTGGACAATTTTGTGTTGTGAGGCTGTCCTGTGATCATAGGATGTTTAGCAGCGTCCCTGCCCTCTACCTACTAGGTGCCAATGGCACAAACTCCCCAAGTTGGACAACCAAAAATGTGTCCAGAAATTGCCAGATGTCCCCAGGCTGAGGGGGCAGGTGGGCAGCGTCAGTCCTCATAGAGAACAGTCTGGAGTGTAGTGGGTCAGTCAGTGCTGAGTCCTGTGTGAGGGGGAGAAGCCTATTAAAATGTTCCATGTCACTTTCCCAACTGTTTGAAAGCTTATAAACATTTTAAAAGTGAAAGAACAAGGGAATCTTCTTTGACAAAGACTTGAGTCTTACCTGCTGCCCTACTTCAAAGCACTGAATGTATAACTTGTCATAAAACAGAATCATTAGCTATGGCTTCCTGCCATAAAACTCTTGGGGAAGCTAATAAAAACGTTCTCGATTTGAGAAGCCAGTGTCTCCTGATGAATTAGATGCAAAGCACACGTGCATGGGCAGGGCTCCGAGTTGAGATTCCTGGGAGGGCTGGCCCCGGGTTGCTCTCCCAGGAGGGCTCCCGCGTGGGCTCCCACCCGGGGCACAGGGCTCTGGTCTTCATGCTGTGCTCCTTTGTTGATCTGTGTCCTTCACATTCTGCTTGTACCTTTGGGGTCATCTTGGATGCTCGGCTGGTGGGCGGCAGATGGCCTTTGCTGTGCTGGTTTTCTGAGCCTTGGTAAGTCTGACAGGAGCAGAATCTATCCCTATCATTTTCTCCTAACATCTAGCTCAGGGCAGAAGACGCAGTGTCATGAGTAAAATTAACAAGCACATTTCATGATTATGCCATGCCACACATTACAGTGAAAGGTGAGCAGGGCAGGGGGCTCCCGGGGGCGGCCTGGCAATTGCACAGCCTCTGCGCTGGGTCGGAGTATGGCCCAACTCTCTCTGAAAGCCTTTCAGGGAACGAGCTGGAGTCATCTTGCTGTGCTGACCACTGGACTCTTCTGGATAAGCACCTGCTTCTCCAGAGGTCTGACCCTGAGTGAAGGGCAATGAGGAGGGGAGAAGACGAACTCCTCATTCCTTTCATCTGGAGTTTTGTGTGAAGTCAACATCCAAACTGAAATGTGAGGTGATT
Source organism: Miniopterus natalensis (assembly GCF_054644295.1). NCBI lineage: Eukaryota > Metazoa > Chordata > Mammalia > Chiroptera > Miniopteridae > Miniopterus > Miniopterus natalensis. Next base: position 67,960,140 of record NC_142092.1, read on the forward strand.
GATAGTAGCTGGGCCACAGCGCGGCTTAGACAGGGCCCCCAGGCTGAGAAGCCCTGCTGCAGATTGTGGCAACACCACTCCCTGTCAGGTCTGCTGTGCACAGTGACACTAAGCACCAGACTTAGGCACCAGGTGGACCACTGACCTGGGCAGCACAGCTGCTTTCAGATGCATATGGGCCCTGTTGCTGCTTAATGCAGAAGATGCCAAATGTTTGTGTATAAACATTTGATTGTATAACTTCTCTCCGGGTCAGGGGGAACTGCTGCTTAGGCTAGGGGCTGATGATTATCTGCTAAATGTCTCCATTTATTGTCATGATTCCTGCATTCTTCTCTGAAATGGCCCCTCTTTCTGTTCCACAGCCACCTCTCCGGTCTTGGGGTGGCTGGTGATGATAGTCCCTACCAACAGAGGGCGAGAGGGTCTCTTGTGTCCTTGCAACACCACAGTACCTGGTGAATGACTCTGTCTTAGATGCCTGGTGTTTCCTGAGGGCAGTACATGCTGTTTTGTCATATGTGGATAGTTCAAAGTTGCCTAAAGGGTGAGTAAAATGAGACTGAAAGGTGGAGGTGGTCGTGAGCATGGTGACAGGCTGGGAAGCAAGATTGGAGTGAACTTGGAGAGTCCATAGAAGTGGGAGGTGATGATGGGAGTGGGAGGCCGCCTTTAAAAAAGGGAGGAGAGAGGGAGTGGTACCTAGAGGATAACGGGATCACGGTCTTTTTTTCTTTGTTTAAGGGTGGAAAGTGTTGAGCACAGTTAGTAGCCAATGGGAAGGAACCAGCAGGGGCTGTGGGGGTTGACGGTGTAGGAGACAGTGGCTATCTGATGGAGCAGAGCCCCTGAGGGCAGAGGACTGAGCATCCAGAGCCTGCAGAGAGAAGCCAGTGAGTCCTGTTTGTCTAGCTCCTCTCCTTCCCATCGCTGTGTGCTGGGAAGCCAGGAAGCCGGGTGTTGGCCCTGGACTCTGACATCTGACCTGTGAATGGGCCTCCCTGGGCAGCACATGGACCAGGCATCTGAAATCTCCACCTCCCTCCCTCCCTCCCTCCCTCCCTCCCTCCCTCCCTCCCTCCCTCCCTCCCTCCCTCCCTCCCTCCCTCCCTCCCTCCCTCCCTTCCTTCCTTCGCTCACTCCTTCCATCTCCCTTTCTCTCAACATTCCTGTTTATTTCTGAAACTAATTAGACAGCAAAACACTTCCTGTATAATTTATTTATGCCTGAATGTATTTGGGATTTTCTAAATAATTGAAAGTTTCAAATGCTTGAACGGTCAAATATGAAGGCTTTGTGGGTGCTAGGAGAGATCGGCTCCCCTCTGGCCAGTGGGTTGTGTCTAGGGGACATAGAGAGGGGTATTTTTAAAATTCTAAACCTGCAAGTGAGGTCCTACATTTTACTCACCAAAATAGAAAAAGAAAAAAAAAACTTTTAAATGCTGATGCAGATTCAAGCAATCGGGTATTTTTATATGGTGCTCAAGATACTTTAAAGGTCACGTGAAAAGCATGTGAAGATATCTTTTTAAAAACAGGGTAGATAGCAGGTGGAAAATGGGGACATAATCATATGTCCTATCGGATCACAGCTGTCACTCGGATCTCTAGAAAGCTGAAGTTGGGGAAGTGGGGGGGCAAGCAGGGCCGGAAGACCACCCTTCTTCCTCGTGGCCAGAGGATGGGGACAGCCCAAAGCCTGCAGGAGCTGCCCCTGCTGAAGCTCTGCTCTGTGAAGCAAAAGCAGAAGCAAGGGTAGCAGCTCTTCCTGCTGCCTCGGGTCCTTCCCCCCATGGCTCTGCTGTCCAGGCCTGTTCCCAACTCAAATAACCACAGACTAAGTCCCGCCTCATTCGTTGGTTTATTTTCAGAAACAGAGTTTGTGTTGATAAAAGGTACCAGGTGTTTCTCCCATTATTTTTGTGAGAAAACACATTAAACTGAGTTTACTGGAAACACGGAAAACGGTTTTACGACCTGCCCTTGGGCCTCTGTGTAACTCTTGCATTGTTCTGTCCCTGCTCATTCTGTCTGCCCTGCAGAGCTCTGGCCTCAGGGAGTGGAGCCCCAAGGAGGACGCCAGTGGACAACCCATGCTTAGCACAGGGCCTGGCATCCAGCAGGCAGACAAGAAGCAAACATTGGCTGCTATTAGGATGGGTCCGTTAGAAATAGTGGCTTAAACTGCCTCCTTCTAGGCTTTTCTCCCCTGACAACTAGGAATTCTGGTTTTCGCCCAAAGACCACAATAATGACTTCCTCCAGGGTTGGTTCACCTGGGCAGCAGAGAGCACGGGGTACTGGTACTTCCTCCCTTTCACTGAAACTTCCTATTCATTATTTAGAAAAGCTCCTAATAATGAAACCTCAGTTAGTTAGGTTAATGGAAAAGATGAGGGACCAGCTTTAATTTTCCTTTCATTTTTTTCATTTAAACTTTCTATTTTGAAATCATTGTAGAATTCACATGGAGTTTTAAGTAGTAGTATAGAGAGATCTTTTTTCCCCTTTTACCCATTTTCCCCCAATGTAACAGCTTGCAAACTATAGTACAATATCACAGCCCAGATATTGACACACATACGGTCACATGTTCTGTAGACCATTTCTGTTTTCACATGTACTGGGGATTTGATTTTTATTCAGGTATGGTAAGGCCAACAGACCGACCAGGAGACAACTGCCATGGAAAAGGGAGTTTGTTCTCAAGGATCCCAAGAGGAGGGGCACACCACTCCATGCAGGGCCATGCGGGGAAGCTCCAGGGTCGGTTGTGAGGCAGAGGGAACGAGGGGAAAGCGTGGGCAAGAGCTTTCATTGTGGTTTCTGCAGGAAAGGCAGGGCAAGGCAGGCTGAGCAGACTTAGGACTGTCCAGTTTAAATGATTTCAGTGCGCTCTGGGCATTAGAGGTGGTTGCTAGTTGTCAGATCCCTGGCTCTGGGGTGATGTCGACAGGGGGAGGGTGTTCCCGACTAACGGAGCTTGATAAAAGGAGGCGGATGGAGATAGGGACTTGGGATTGGTTGGCTTATACTCAAAGGTGCTCATAGGTAGGTGGTTTATAGCCTCTGGGAATTAGCTAACCTCCTTTTTAACCATTGACAACTACTAATTTATTCTCCATTTCTATAATTTTGTCATTTTAGAAATGTTATAGAAATGGAATGATACAGCATGTAACCTTTGGGGATTGGCTTTTTTTTTCCCCTTCAAAACTCAGCATAATTTTCTGGAGACTCATCTGGCAAATTTCTTGCATGCATTAATAGTTTGTTCCTTTTTATTGCTCAACAGTGTTCATTGATAAGCCTGTACCATGATTTGTTTAACCACTCGCCCGATGAAGGACATCTTGGCTGTTTCCTTTGGAGCTATCGTGAATAAAGCTGCTATAAATACTCGTGAACAGGTTTTTGTGTTAACCTGAGTTTTCATTCCTCTGGGATAAATGTCCAGGAGTACAATTGCTGGTCATATGGTGGTAGCTGCATATTTAGTTTTCTTAATGAAATGCCCAACTACTTTGCTCCGTGGCTGTAACATTTTACATTTCCACCAGTAATGTATGAATGATCCAGTTTCTCCACATCCTCTCCAGCATTTGTTATTGTCAGTATTTTTTGTTTTAGTCATTCTGATAGGTATGTAGTGATAACTCACTTGGTTTTAATTTGTATTACTCGAGTGGCTAATGAACATATTTTCATGTGCTTGTTTGCATTTCTCTATTTTCAGTAAAATGTCACTTCATGTCTTATTTTCTAATTGAATTGCTTGGTTTTTTACTGTTGATTTTTAAGAGCTCTTTGTATATTTAGGTATGAGTCTTTTGTTGATTATATGATTTGCAAATATTTTCTTCTAGTCTGTACTTGTCTTTTTATCTTAACAGGGTCTTTTATAAGCAAAAGTTTAAAATTTTCATGAAGTCCAACTTGTCAGTATTTCCATTTATCAATCATGATTTTGGTGTCAAATCTAAGAACTCTTAGCCTAGCCCTAGATCCTGAAGATTTTCTCCTGTTTTTCCCCCACAAGTTTTATAGTTTTACATTTAACATTTAAGTCTGGTACATTTTGATTTAGTTTTATATAAGATGTGAACTTGGGTCAAAGTGTTTTTCCCCCCTATGGACAAACAACTGCTCAGTACCATTTGTTAAAAAGGCAGTCTTTCCTTCTGTATTGCTTTTCAACCATTATAAAAAATCGGTTGGGCATATTTGGGTGACTCTCTATTAAGCTCCATTCTATGAGTCTAGCCCTCTGTCAGTACCACACAGTACTGATTACTGGAGCTACACATTAAGTCTTGAAATTGGGTAGAATGATATCTCCCACTTTATTCTTCTTTTTAAAAATTGTTATAGTTATTCAGGTTTCCTTGTCTTTCCATATAAATTTTAGAATAATCTTGTCTATATCTATAAAAAATTGTTGCTGGAATTTAGATGGTAATTAATATTTAAAAGGGGTTCTACACCCAATTCCAACATGGAGGTGGCTCCCACACCAACAACAAGCTGTAGGTGTATTATAGACAGTGTCAATTCTGACACTATCTACCTGGAGACAGCATCAGATTCCACAGATTAAGGGTTCTGTCCCATAAAACTACTGCCTCACTACAGATGCCAATTGCAAGTCCAAGTTGTCCCCTATATTTCTGACTGACCAGCTATAGATCAGAAGTTCAACGACCCCCTTCTCGGGTTTGATTAACTTGCGTGGCCCATAGAACTCAAAGAAACCTTTTACTTATTAGATCATCAGTTTATTATAAAAGGATATAACTCAGGAACAGCCAGATGGAAGAGATGTATAGGGCAAGGTATGTGGAAAGAACACAGAGCTTCCATGTTCTCTCCCCCAGTGACCACTGTCCCCAAATCTCCACATGTTCACACCCTGGAAGCTCTCTGAACTCCATCCTTTTGGGGTTCTTAGGAGGCTTCATTATATAAGCGTTGTTGATTAAATTGTTGGCATTGGTGATTGGTTTAAACACCAGTCCTTATCTCGCTGGAAATCAAGGAAAGGGTTGAGCTAAAGTTCCAGATTTATGTGTAGAATTATTTGTAGCATTTTCTTGTTATTATTTTGATGTCTACAGAGTCTGTAATATTCTCTGATTGTGATATTGATAATTTGCGTCTTCTCTCATTTTTCTTTGTCAGTCTTCCTAGAAGTTTGTCAATTTTATTAACCTTTTCAAAACAACTAGCTCTTTGTTTCATTGATTTTTTTCTGTTTTCAATTTCATTGATTTCTGCTTTTATCTTTATTATTTACTTCCTTCTGCTTGTTTTGGGTTTATTTTGCTCTTTTTCTAGGTTCTTGAGGTAGGAGCTTAGATTATTGATTTGAGACTTTTTCTCATTTCTAATGTATACATTTAGTGCTATAAATTTCCCATGGGTTATTTAGAATTGTGTTGTTTAGTTTCTAAGCACTTAGAGATTTTCCAGTAATCTTTCTGTTATTGTTTTCTAGTTTGATTCCATTGTGATTGGAGAACACACTCTGTATGATTTCAATTTTTAAAAATTTATTGAGGTTTGTTTTATAGTCCATGAAGTGGTCTGTTTTAGCGTATGTTCCATGTTCATTTGAAAAGACTGTACTCTGCTGTTATTGAGTGGAATTTTAAATATATAAATTAAGTCCTCTTGGTTGATAGTGTTGTGTTCTTCTGTATCCTTGCTGATTTTCTTTCTAGTTATTCTATCAGTTTTAGAGAGAGCGGTGAAGTTTCCAACTGTAATTTTGGAATTATCCTTTCTTCCTTTCATTTTATCAGTTTTTCCTTCACATGTTTTTCAGCACCGTTGTCTGATGCATACACATTTAGGATTGCTATGTCTTTTTGGTGTATTGACCATTTTATCATTATATAATGTACCTTTCTGCCTTGTAATTAACTTAGCTCCAAAGTCTGTTTTAGCTGATATCAGTATAGTTACTTCTGCTTTCTTTTAATTAATGTTTTCATGATATATCTTTTTCCATACTTTTACTTCCAACCTGCTTATACCATTATATTGGAAACAAGTTTCTTGTAGACAGCATATAATTAGATCATGTTTTTAAGCCTACTCTGCAAATCTCTGTCTTTTAATTGGTGTACTTAGATCATTTATGTTTAATGTAATTATTGACACTTTGGAACTTAAACCTGCCATTTTATTTTTTATTTTCTGTTTATTCTATGGTGGTTGTTTTTTTTTATTGTTTGTTTCTGTATTATTTTTCTGGTCTTCCTGTGGGTTACTTGAACATTTGTTAGAATTTCAATTTGGCTTATAGAAGTGTTTTTGAGTATACTTTGCTGTATAGCATTTTTAGTGGTTGCTTTAAGTAGTACATTGTGTGTGTGTGTGTGTGTGTGTATGTATCTGGTAACTTCATTTTACAGTCAAGTACAGAATCCTTACTCTCTTTTATGTCTCTTTACCCTTCCTCATTTATAGTATGTCTTAAATATTTCCATACCAGATAGTGTTATAACTTTTGCTTCTACCATCAAACATAATTTAGAAAATTCAAAAGGAGAAATCTATTTACCTATATTTTTATATACCATGTTTTTTATTTCCTTCCTTAGGTTTCAAAGTTCCTTTTTAAAAAAATCATTTCTTTTCTGGTTAGAGAACTTCTTTAGCAGTAGAGTATGTCTGCTGGCAAAAAATTCTCTTAGTTTTCCTTTATCTGAGAATGTCTTTATTTCCTGTTCATTTCTGAAGGATATTTCACTGAATATAGGATTCTGGGTTGACAGTTCTTTTAGCACTTGAAAAATGATGTGTTATTTCCTTCTGGCCACTGTGATTTCTAATGAGAAATCTGCCATCATTCGAATTGTTGTTCCCCTATAAGTAAAGTGTTGTTCCATTCTCAATTCTTCAAACATTTTTCTTTGTCTTGATTTTTCAGGAGTTTGATTATGATGTGTCCTGGGGTGGATTTATTTGGATTTATCATGTTTAGAGTTTGCTTACCTTCTTGACTCTGTAGATTTACACCTGTTGTTAAATTTAGGAAGTTTTTAGCCATTATTTCTTCAGGTACTTTTTCAGCTTCACCCTGTTCCTGCTCTCCTGGAACTCTGATGAAAGGAGTGCTAGATCTTTTGTTATAGTCCTCAATTCCCTGAGGCTCTGTTCATTTTTTGTTCAGTCTATTTTCTCTCTGTTGTTCGCATTAGGTCATTTCTATTCTATCTCCCAGTTCACTGATTCTTTCTTCTCTCTCTTCCATTCTGCTGCCAAGTCCATCCATTAAGTTTATTTCAGTTATTATGTTTTTCAGTTCTAAAGTTTCAATTTGGTTCTTCTTTATATTTTCTATTTATTTACTGAGACTTTGTTTCTTTGCTGAGACTTTCTACTTTTCATTTGTTTCAGGCATGTTCATAATTGCTCAGTGAAGCATTTTCATGATGACTGCTTTAAAGTTTTCCCCCTAGATAATTCTAACATCTCTGTCATATTGATTTTGGCTCTGTAGATTGTCCTCTTAAGTTCAGTTTGAGATATTTCTGTTTCTTGGTGCTTTTCTTTGATGAGTGGGTTTTGATTGAAACCTGGAAATTTTGGGTGTGTATCATGGGACTCTGAATCTTATTTAAACCTTTTATTTTAGCTGCTGCTTCTGACACTGCTCTGGCAGGAAAAGGGGAACACACTGTCTCTTTACTGCCAGGTAGAGTGGAATTTCAGTTTCCCCACTTGGCTTCTATTGACACCCAAGGAGAACAGGGCTCCTTGTTACCACTGGATGCTGAAGGGGGTTCTAACTCCCTACTGGCCTCTATTTACACCTCCCTGGTGGGAGTGCGTCATTACAGCTCCCCTTGTGGTCCCCAATGACATCACAGGGTTGGGGAAGTGGCCTTGTTTGATAGGATGGTGAAAGTCCTGACTTTCTACAAGGTTTCTCCAGCATCATTCCACTGGGGAGAGGAAAGGGCAGAGGGAGGGAAACCTCATTGCTGCCTGGTAGGGATGAAGGTCCTGGCTCTCTGGTTGGCCTTCCATCTTGTCAGAGATGTTGGGATGCCTTGTTGCAGCCCTGTGAGACTGACTGTCTAGTCCCCCTATTCTGGCTTTACTGGCATGGGTGGGGGTGGGGACACAGTGTTTTATATGGTGTTTGTCTAGAGTAGATTTGTTATTGGCAAAATGATCTGTTATTGTCTAGAGAAAGCAGGCTTTTGTTAGGGCTTTTTCGGTCTGGGCCTATTGCTGTTTCTGGGTGGCTGGCTTTTTTAACTTCAGGTTTGGGATCTGTGGGGCAAAAAGAAACCACCGAACTCACCACATTGTTGCTTCTTGGGTCCTGAGGTCCCTGGCTGCCTACTGTCTTCTCTCACCTTTCAGAGTCCACTTATGTTTCTTTCATAGAATGTCCAGGACTTTTAGTTGTGTTTAGTGGAAGGACTAGGAAAAAGTATGTCTTGTTCCATATTCCTGGGAGTGGAAGCCCTGGCTTGCTTTAATTTTATGTTAATTCAGGGTTAACCAGAGAATCTGTTTATTTCTAAGCCTGTAAGATATCTTCCCTAAACATTTATGTTTCAGCCTTACATATATAGGCAAGAAATGTGCTACTGCGTACTTGTAAAATACTTGCCAGTTACTCCTTAATGTCTGTAAGACTCAAAATTCCTTAGGCCACCTTTCTCAATTTTTGTGGTCCGCATTTATAGTACTAAGAGACTGTTTGCATGAGGGATGGTGCATATGGGGAAGAGGAGATGTGGCTGGAGTTGAGAATTATGGGGGGTGAGCTCTATTATTGGTAGATCGAGATCACTGAAGGCAACAAAGTCTGTGAGATACCTCCAAGTAAGGGAGATGAGACTGGAAGGAAGAATCTGTTCTGGTTCTTGAAGTGATCAGACATCCAGGGGATCTAGCAATCAGTTCTATTAGTTAGTTGATTATTTGTGAAGTAATGTTTTGTTTTAGTAACAGGTAACTATTGTTAACAGTTTGGTCTGTATCTTTCCAATCCTTTTTCTATAGAGGGGGAGGGAGAGAGGAAGGGAAAGGCTACATAGTTTAGTGATCAAAAGCATAGATTCTGGAACCCTCTTTCCTTGGTTCAGATCTTGGTTCTGCCACTTACGAGCTGTATGACCTTCGTCAAGGTATTTTACCTCTTAGTGTCTCTAAAGTGGGGATTAGTCACAGAACTTTCCTCATAGAATTGTGGTGGGGATTAAATGAGCTAATGTTCACAAAGTGCTTAAAACAGTAACTTTCATTACCTTGAGCCATGTAGCTATTATTATCATTATTATTAATACATGTGCTCTACATAATATTCCTTCTCTCTTCTTTTCCTTAACAATATATGTAGGAAATCTTTCCATATGAGCATCATTCTTTTTAATGGCTATTTTTCTACTGTCACTTCTTAGCCACTGCCCTGCTTATGGAATTTAAACATTTTTCTTTGGTCTTTGAAAAGCAATGCTGTGATAAGTATCCCTGTACATACATCTCTGGGTGTGTGCTGATGAGTGAAAGGATGTGCACATTTTAAATTTTAGTAGTTACCACCAATAGCTTTTCAAAAATGCTTTACCAGTTTATATATACTCCCAGGAAATGGTGTACAAAGGTTTCTATTAACCCTCATGCTTACCGTCAACTCCTTATTATCAGCCTTTTTACTTTAATGTTTCCAGACTAGGAGCACATTGTGTGAATTTGCAGTCCTGTTACTAGTAATGAGGTTGAGCATCTTTTCATGTTTTATTGTACATTTGATTTTTTTCTGTTAATTTCCTGTTTTTAAAGTTGACTCATTTGGTTGGCTTTTTCTTGTTGACTGGTAGGATTCCTTGATACACTGTTTATTTTTTACTATTATATATGTTACGAGTATTTTTCTCTCAGTCTGTCATTGTCTTTCAACTTTGTTGAAAGTATCAAAGTTTGTTGATTATTGCTCATCTTACCAAAGTTTTTAGTTTTTATGTAATCACATCTGTCAATTTCTTTTTGATCTTAAAAAACCACCTGGTTACAACTACCAGGTGAAAGTTTTATGAGAAGTAGTATATTTACATAGTCTCAAAGTATCTCTCATAAAATACTTAGTTGCAAAGGATAAAAGTGGGGAACCAAACAGATACCACGTTAAGCAAGTTACTGGTTAACATCACCAGTGAGACAGATGGATATCATGTGCCTCTTGATATGATACACTGTGAAGAATAGAGCATATAAATTAATGTATGGAGATATATGTTCCATATAGAGAGAAAGGGAGGTAGAAAAAGCAAATGTGGTAAAATGTTAACATTTTAGGGAATCTGGGTAAAGGGTATTCTTTGTTATTTTTTGTAACTTACCTCTAAGTCTTAAATTATTTGAAAATAACATGGTATAGCTCTTCATTTATTTAGGTCCTCTTCAGTTGCTCTCACAAGTATTTTTAGTTTTCAGTGTATAAGTCATGCAAATATTTTGTTAAATTTATCCTTAAGCATTTCATGTATTTTATGCTATTGTAAATGGTATTCAGTTTTATTTTTTCCTGCCCAGTCTGTATGCCCTTTTATTTCTTTTTCTTGCCCTGTGGCACTGACTAACTAGGACATCCTTTACACTGTTGAGCTGAGGTGGTGAAGGCAGACATCCCTGCTTTGTTCCAGATCATAGGGGAAAACCATTTGTGTTTCACCACTTAAATGTAATGTTAGCCGTAGTTTTTTTTTTTTTTTTTTTGGTAGATATTACTTAATAAGCTTAGGAAGTACCATTCCACAGTGTTTTGATCATACATGAATATTGAATTTTGTCAAATGCTTTATCTGTATTTATTGAGATAATCATATCACTTTTCCTTTTTTAATATGATGAAATATACTGGTTAATTTTTGATGTTTAACTAAACTTGTATTTCTGGGATAAACCCCACATAGACATAATACATTGTTCTTTTAATTAATGTATTGTTAGATTCAATTTGCTAAGATTTTGCTAAGACATTTTATGATATGTTCATGAGAAATGTTGATCCGTGGTTTTGTTTTTTTATAATGCCTTTGTCTGGTTTTGGTATTAGGGTAATGTTGTTCTCATATAATGAGTTGGGAAGTGTTTCTTCCTCATTTGTTTTCTGGAATATTTAATGCAGAGTTGGTATTTTTTCTTTAAATGTTTGTAGAATTCACTAAGGAAACTAGCTGGGCCTAGACCTGGGTAAGTTTTAAACATAGTTCAAATTTTTAAATAGGTATAGTGATATTCAAGTTATCGGTTCTTGAATGAGCTTTGGTAATTTGTGTCTGTCAAGGAATTTTTCCATTTAAGTTTTCCAATGCCTGGGCATAAAGTTGTTCAAAATATTTTTTTTCTTTTTAAAAAATTTTTTTTAAAAATATGTTTTCTTTTATTTCAGAGTATGGAAGGGAGAGGGAAAGAGAGATAGAAACATCAATGATGAGAGAGTCATTGATCAGCTGCCTCCTGCATTCCCCCTACTGGGGATCGAGCCCACAACCTGGGCATGTGCCCTGACCGGGATCGAACCGCAGTCTCCTGGATTATAGGTTGATGTTCATCCTCTGAGCCACACCGGCCAGGCTCATAATATTTTTTTATCTTTTTAATATCTCTAGAAGCTGTAGGATATCCTCTTATTCATTCCTAATAATGATTATTGGTGTCATCTCTCTTTTTGCCTCCTCAGGCTGCCTAGACTTTTATCAATTTTATTGATCTTGTCAAAGAACAATCATTTGGTTTTATTTATTTTCTTTATTATTTTTATGTATTCTGTTTTATTGCTTTCTCTCTGTTATTTTCTTCTCCTTACTTTGGGTTTAATGTTCTAGTTTTTTAAGGTGGAAGTTTTGGTCATTGATTTGGGATTTCTTTTTATTGCTAATGTATTTTAATGCTATGAATTTCCTTTAAACTCAGCATTAGCTGCATTATTATTTTGTATTTAAATTTAATTCCATTCACAATACTATTTAATTTCCCTTTTGATTTCTTCTTTGACCCATGAGCTATTTAGATGTGTGTTGCTTCCCATGAATTTGGGGATTTTCTAAATATACTTCTGTTATTGATAACTTATGTAATTCCATGTCGCAGAGAACAAACTCAGTTTTGTAGCCTAGAACAGGAGTCAGCAAACTTTTTCTGTAAAGGTCCAGATAGTAACTATTTTAAGCGTTGTGAGCCACATGTGGTCTCTATTGCGTATTGATTTTTTAAAAAAAACCTTAAAAATATAAAAACCATTTGTAATTTATAGGCTGTACACAAAGAGGCTACGGGCTGAACTTGGTCTGTGGGCTGTTTATTGATCCCAGCCTGGACTATGATCTGTCTTGGTAAATGTTCCATGTATACCTGAAAAGAATGGATTTTCTGCTGTTGTTGCAATTGGAAAATTTCTGGGCATTATTAAAACAGTTCTCCTTCACCTCTCCTTTTTTTTTCTGAGGCTCTGGTTACATATATATTAGACCAATTAATATTGTCCCACAGCTCAAGTAGCTAGAAAAACACATGGAAGGAAATAATAAAGATAGAATAAGATACCATAAGTAAGAGAAAAGGAGGGAGAGTTGTTTATTGAGAAGTGATTCTTCATAAAAAGCATAATAGATAAACTTTTTGGCAAATATGATAGTAAAAGGAAATAATTATAAGCAGAATTTAGATTGAGAAAAGGGAAGTAAGAGTATAAGGATATTTGAAAATTATAAGAGACTATGATGAATAGCTCCTATGTGTAGCCTTATGTGAGTAAAATTGAAAATCTTGATGAGTTAGATCATTGCTACTGCTATTTAAGAGGAAGAAATCCAATAACAAACTTGTATCAAAGGAAGAAATTGGAAAAGTCATTAGAGAATTATTTTTAACAAAGCAGTAGGCCCAAATTGTTTTAAGGTAGCATTCCCTAAAATCATCAAGGAACCAACCAGTAATTCCCACATTCTGCAAACTATCTTAAAGCTTTGAGAAAAGATGGGAAGCTTCTCAGCTTGTATAGAGGAAAGCTAATTTTTAAAAATATATATTTTTCTTATGTCCAACAACCTCGTTGAACTCTTTTATTATTCCCGATTCCAACCTAACCCTCAGCCCCACCTATACCCCTCACCCCCACGCCATTTCTTGGCTTTTTCATCACCCTTTTGATCATGGTTTAGGCTGATGAGTTTGTAAGGTTTGTGTGATTGCAGATTGCACTGTGTTTGTGGAGAGGACCAGATGAGAGGGCGAGAGTTTAAGAAGGGATTGATCTGTTGACTAAGCAAATATCCAATAACTCTGTCTCCCCTTTCCTTTGTTACAGCTGATGGGACTGCCCCCAGGGCTTCTCCCTCACTCCAGTTCAGCCTCGCCTTTCTTACAGTGTTGCCAGTGGAACTGTTTGAATGATCAGAGTACTCACCTGCTTAGAGTGGATCTCCAGCTCCCTGTTTTTAGATTCAAAGGCAAACTCATTGTTTTATTTACTGCTGAATGTGCAGCAGTTAGCGCTTAGGAGGCGTTCGTTAAATGGATGGACTTCCCTGGGACCTAAGACTTACTTTGATCTGCCTTCCCCACCTTCTAGCCCTTATCCTGTCCCCTGGAACGCTCATAGTTCCTCAGACGCACTGTTCCCACTCCAGCCTCGGTGCCTCTGTGCATGCACACCATCCCTCTCCCATGGAATGATGTTCTAGCTCTTTGTGTTTTGATGATGCATTTACTTTCCTCTATTACAGCTCTTACCACTCTTTAACTACAGCTGTCAACTAGTGTGTATCTCTGTCTGCATCGTAAGGCCCCCAGAGGCGGTGGAACGGTGTCTTTCATAGAGCCCCTCCAGTACCCAGTATGATGCCTGAGCTCATACACACACCACCGGGCATGTGAAGAACATATATTGACTTGAATTAGCTGGCTCCTTTCTGTTTTCCTTTCTATGTCTGGAATATTGGATGCCAACATCCAGCTAAGTTATGTGTGTGTTAAACATGAATTGAAATGCAATTACAGCTGGCAGTGTGGTTTGAGAGCTGAGTAAGAGAGTAAATAGGAAGGGTGACTTAGTCATAAGTGCCAGTTCATCTCCTTTGCTTTCTTGTTCCTGTCATTGAGCATGACTCATGAGCTCACCAGTTCAACTTGTCTCCTCTTAAATCCCATCACTTTAACTCTTCCTGTCCTCCTTGTCTTGCTGGGCCTCTTTCAGGGCCCTTTTGTTAAAACCAGCCTGAAGCCCAGAGCCCAGTTGTGGTCTGAGAGGGTTGGCTCCAGCAGGAACCTGTACCCCCACTCCAGGTGGTCTGTGCGGAGAGCTTGGGCAGAGTGGGGCCAGCAGCGTGGGGCCGGGGAGCCTGGCCAGTGCATTACTCATGTTTGTATACACTGAAGTGCTTGGTGCCAGTGCTGAGTAAATATTTGCTGAAAGAAAAGCAAAGACCTGCACCTTGAAGAGGTAGACTGCACCCTAGTGATGACGGCACTTGCTGGGTGAGGTCTCCCTTTAAAGCAGGTCAGTCTGCCCATCAAGCCTGGGAGGGAAGCAGGGCTCCCAGTCCGACACGAACACCAATATATACCATGGATCAAGTGTATGCTCATGCTTCTGGACAGAACACTTTATTTGCATCGTCTCTCTTAGATATTACCACAACTGTATGAAATAGAACCTATCGTCTCCATTTATGGAAGCAGAGGCTGAGGCTCAGAGAGGTGCAGGAACTCAGCCAAGGTCACACAGCTACTGAATGGTGAAGCCAGCATTTGAATTCACATATTTCCCATACCAAAGGCCATGTTTTAACCTGCTGCATTCCCCTGCTTCTGGCTCAGGAGAGCAGGTGTTGGGTGGTACGAGACACAGACTGTTATCCCAGATTCCAGCCAGAAGAGGACTTCAGAATACTGTGCCATGGTGAGCAGCAAAGAGGCCGTCTGCAGGAACTGGTCTCAGCACCAGCTCTCCTTTCCTTCTCTGCTCATCAGATGCGTCTTCCATAATGAAATCCTAGGATCTATGGTAGAGAGGGTCAGGGAACCCTGCCTTTTAAATTTTAATTTAAAATATCTTCAGGACATTTTAAAATTATAAAGGCTAATTTCTGAAAATCCAAATCATACTGTAGAATTACATAACTGAAGAGTGAAAATACTACCTTTCCCTTCGTCTGATCCTTTACAGTTCAGAGTATCCTTCTAGAGTTGGTTTTTTTTTGCAAAAAATTGTATTTATTTTTAATTAAATAAGGAATAAAAAAGTCTTATTTAAAAAAAATCAAATAGTACAATGAAAGCTCAAGTACCTTCTGACCATATCCGATTTCTGGTAGCCACTGTCATCAGTTTGCTCTTTTGCCTGTGTGTTTGCATATATAAGGGACTTAGAGAAATAAATCGTAACTGGTGCCTTTAATATCAGGTCATGCAGTGAGCTCCTGCTTTGTTTATACAGAGTGATGCCCGTGTCATTTAGATCTTTCTAGGTGAGTGTGTCCAGTCTACTGTGTTCCCGTTCCCTCGTGTGGGGCTCTGTGGTGGGTGGAACACGCTACACCAGTTTTCCACTGGACAAAACCTTAGACCAGCCTTTTAGTTCAGGCCAGATTTAGCAAATAAAAATACAGGATGAAAATCCTGAAATTTCTTAAATTTCAGAAAAGTATTCATTGTTTATCTGAAATTTTAATTAATTGGGTATCCTGTGTTTTCTCTGGCAACTCTCCTCGTACACATTTGCAAGTATTTGAGAGCCACACTTTTTTTTTTTTTTAGGTCTCTATCTGATTTTTTTTAAATTAAAATTTCTATTACAAAACAGTCCCCTGATTTTGTCCATATTAGAGAAGCCGAAGGGGAGGGCAGCTCCTGGAAGGAGAAGAGAGCATGCCTCCGGCTGGTGTCAGCCCGGAGCCATAAGAACCTTCCTCGTGATGAGATTTGAGAGGGAACTGGAGCAAAGCCAGGGAGGCTGGCAGTCGCCTGCCTGCAGGTGTGGGAGAGATAAGCTAGAGGTGGGAGAGCTAGAGAGCCAGCCAGGGTGGGGCAGTGTCACTGAGCCCAGACAGGAATGGACTGGCCTTTCCCTGTGCTCCGCGTTGGGGGCAGAGGGAACAGCCCAGGGCAGAGAGACGCTGCAGTCTCAGGAACAAAGATGTGCATTCATTTCTTTTGCTAACAAGTTTTAGACATTTTTAGCTGAAGCTCTGGGGTTGACTTGAGCTCTCCATTCAGGATACAAAGGGATACGATGCAAATGGAATCAGAACCGAAAAACACACAGAGTTCTTCACCTTGGCACCAGACTCTTTTCACTTTATAGTTTTTAGAAAGCATTTTGGGCACCCCTCCTGTTAAGGATCTAGATGGCTACTTAGGCTCCCTGCCTCCTTGCTGTGCCCACACTGCTCTGATTAAGGGTTGAAGTGGCTCCATGGTTGGCCACTGTCTGACCCGGGCCAAGTATATGTTTCCACAGTGCATGATCCAGCACATCAAGGGCCCTTTGAACTTCATTCTCATTCATAGCGCCAGCCAGGTATTTCCTTTGGAATGTCTGCAGAGTTTCCTGGCCCCTTTGATTGCTTTCTGTCTGCCAAATACATCTTTGAATTGTGGGCGGGCTCTCTTAAAACACCAGGGTGTGAACAGGTTGACGAATCTGGTGGTTAGCTGTGGTGTCTTTCAAGAGCTCCTCTTGGGCAGAGAGCTCTGATTCCGCTGTTGAGGAGCCTCTGACAGTTCTGAGGGTTGGCTGCACAGCTCCTGTCCCAGGGCTTAGTTGGACAGCTGATGTACAAAGTGTTTCTCAGGCAGATCTTTTTTCTTTTCTTTTCTTTTCTTTTCTTTTCTTTTCTTTTCTTTTCTTTTCTTTTCTTTTCTTTTCTTTTCTTTTCTTTCCCTTTCCCTTTCCCTTTCCCTTTCCCTTTCCCTTTCCCTTTCCCTTTCCCTTTCCCTTTCCCTTTCCCTTTCCCTTTCCCTTTCCCTTTCCCTTTCCCTTTCCCTTTCCCTTTCCCTTTCCCTTTCCCTTTCCCTTTCCCTTTCCCTTTCCCTTTTCTTTTCTTTTTTTTCTTTTCTTTCTCCTTTCTTTCTATCTTCATTGATTTCAGAGAGAGGAAAGGAGAGGGAGGGAGAGAGATAGAAACATCAATGATAAGAGAGTCATTGATCGAGCCCGCAACCCGGGCATGTGCCCTGACAGGGAATCAAACCCCAGTCTCCTGGATCCTAGGTCGATGCTCAACCTCTGAGCCACGCCCGGCCGGGCCAGATCTTTATTTCTCACTGCATCAAACGAAGCCTTTAAAATTGTTGTTTTTCTTATTCTGAAAGTTATATAGAGTCAAAAGGAACAAACTTCCAGTTGTAAAATAATTAGGTCATGGGATGTAATGTACAGCATTATATGTGCCCTGTCATTTCTCTCTAGAAGTGTTAACAGTGGTTTTTTAAACCCCAAATTTGGTGGGATTCTCTGTTTTTTTGCTTGGGGTAGGACTTTTTTTGTCACTGTGGTAGAACACTCAGGACTTCCCTCCCTTCACCCCCTCCTTCCTTGCCTCCTCTTGGCTGGGGTTGGAGGGCATTACCCACTTTTACTTCCTTGCAGATGAGTTGTGGCCTCAGGGCAAGGCTGGGCCTTTGGTGTGATTGTCTGATTATCATGGTTCTCAGACTCTGATCAGGACTGAGAAGAGGGACTCTGAGGAAGGGCTAGCCTACTGCCCTCACCCTGCCTGCACCAGCCTCTTTATCATGTCCAGGTGTCTTCCCACTCAGAAAAGGAAAGTTCTAGCAGTGGTGAGAAGAGGGAACCATCATTTTCAAGCTCTAGAAACAGTATCCTTGATGTAGGGTGCACACCTCCCCTCCGTGGAATTTCCAGACATGCAGGAGAGCCCTCTGAGCTCCCTCCCTTCCCATGGAAGGTTAGACACAGCTTTCTTCCTTCTGAGCTCCCAGCTGTGGTTCCTCAGACTCCGAGTATTCTGCAGACATTTTTTTAACATATTAAAAATAATGCATTTATTATAGAGAAACCAAGTAGGTTTCCTTATTTCTTTGTTCCTATATGCTTTTTATTTTCACATTTTAGTGGTTCTGAAATTGGGATGCACCTTAGAATAGATCTGTACATCTTGATATGATCCTATTTCTTTATTTCCTAAAGGGATGTTTTTCAAATCCACTGGTGATTCCCAAAGGACTACATTCTAAAATTGAGGAACTACAGTAAAAGTAGAGTTTGGGAAACAAAAAAATGTTTCAAAACATGGGATCCAAGGGAGCAAACAAATCGAAGGGATTCTTGGTGGTGGAGAGTTGGGGCCACCACCTTAAATCTCATGTTTTTCAAGAAACTTTATGTGTGACCATCATGGGAAAAAGTGCTGGCGAGGCCTAATTCTGCACCACCGCCTTCTTTCTGCGAGGTGACATAGTTGCAGTGAATGGTCCATACAGTTAGCCCCATGCCATTCCTCCTCCAGATTCCAGGCAAACATGTGCGTATTTAGCAGAAGGAGCTTTCTTCCTCCTTTGTAGCATTTGCTAGTTTACAATTGTTGGGACTGAAAAAAAGCATTTTGCTTTTGCTTGCTGGCCTGTGGGCTTTTCTGGGGCGGCCTCAGAGAGTGTGGCTGTGGGAGCTCCAGGATGTCCTGGCGCGCCCCTAGCCCCTGCGTGCGATGGAGGCCTCCAGCATGCTGTGAACATGCTCAGGGATGCTGCCAACTCCCGGCAGTGTTTTGTGTAAAGAATGGAGCCGCTTTCACAGTTTGTCAGCATGGCTGGAGGTTGTCAGATCAAGGACTGCACCTCACAAGGACAAGCAGGGAGACTCCGAGTACACCCCAAATGGGATGCTGCTCCCTGAGCCTGCCCAGTCCCCCCCGCAGGGTGCCAGCCAAGGTGCTTGGAGGTCGATGAATCCTCTGTCATGTTAGGCTGCCGAGCGAGAGAGCATACCCGGCCCTGACAGTGCACTCAGAGAGCAGTCTGGAAGACACTGTCCTCCCAGCCTTTTCCCTCCTCCTCTAGTCATACTAAACCCCATAGCTGTGGACCTTCACACCATTCCCCCCCCCCCCTGCAGCCCAGTTCACAGGTCCTGCAAGGCCCAAGTCAAGGCTGGCTTCGTCTCTGAACTCTCCTTAGAGGAAAATGCCTCTGTGTGTGCACAGGAAGCTGGCTTCCTAGTGAGACAATAAACCAGGAGCTGGGTCTTCCTTGTTTCTATCATGATACAGTTTCTGACCTTGAATACCACTCGCAGAGCTAGTACCCAGAGGACACACCGAGGAACGGGTTTTCCTGACACCTGCCCCCGTCCCCTGTAGACCCCCATTGACCAAAGCACCCTGGCTGGCCCCGGGATCCTAGAGCAGGGGCTGTGCCAGCCTCCCCACAGGGGGTGCCCGCTCAGGTGGCATTTCACTCCCCGCTGGACTTTTTCCTGCACCTCTCTCATCCCCCGAGTAAGTGGTAATGAGCAACTTAATGTGCTGACTTCTCTAGTCCCTCCTTGGTCCATTACAACAAAAGTTGCTCTTTTCTCATTAGGACCATTTTTGTCAGGGTGTCTTTAATCAATGGCTTCCCCGGGGACAATATTTTTAGAAGTTGTATTTTTCACACTCTCCCTTTTTCCCCTTTTGGAAAATCTCTTCCCAGGGCCTAGTGAAATGAACTAATGAGATGCCAGGAGAGTTCGGCTGGTGTTAATTGGCCCAGGTATGGAGAAGCTGCACACACCTCTGTCCACCCTGCCTTACCTGCACTCCCTCTCTGTCTCCTCGGTGTAGGTGGCACAGACGGCAGATGGTGTGGATGCTGACCTCTGGAAAGACGGCTTGTTTAAGTCCAAGGTTACCAGATACCTGTGTTTCACGAGATCGTTTTCCAAAGAAAATGTAAGTCTAGTGGCGCTTTTCTGTTTGCTGAGCAAGCTCAAGCCACTTACATTCTCGTTTGAAATTTCCTCGTGTTTTTGTTGTGGTTTATTTTCATCGCCATATGAATTTATCTGTGGTTTCAGAGAACTGGGTGGAATCCACAGCTCTCGCTGTGCTTCATTTATTAACAGGATTATTAACCGTGTACCCAAGTGTCCCGTGAATTCCATTAAGATGTGTTCTCAGAAGGAAACCAGGAAATATCTCTTGCAGCTCTCATTGGCCCACCTTTCCTCCAAGTAACAGTGGAGCTGGGTTTAAAGCTGACCAACAAAGGGAGGCATAGCTAGAAAGATGCCACATGTCCCCCTTTCCACAGATATAGCCCTGTTTCCAAAATGACTCTCTCTCCCTCAGTCTCTGTATGACCTAGGACATTTCATTGTTTCTGCAGGTAGGTATCCATCAAATGTAGGTGTCTTTTAGAATGCTATTTTTCATACTTGGGCCGGCCTATAAATTAGGAAATTTTTGGAGATATCTACTAAAGCTTTTCCAATAGTGTTTTAATGGGTGGTTTTAAAAAAAGGGGGGGAAATAGTTTTCCTGAGTATGTACTCTGTGTGGGGCCTGCCCAAGTTACCCTGCAAAATACACCTCTTCCATCCCAGACAGTCTCTTGAAGTATTAGCTCCTTTCCTGGGATCAGAGAGTTTGGGGGCTTCTCCAAGGCCTCCTGTCTTTCCTAGCTCCAAATAGGGAGTAGATTTTCATTTTAAGATTTTCATTTTATTTGGGGCTTAAATGTTACTATCTCTTTCTAATGCAAAGGTTTTTGAAATATTTTTGTTAATTTATAAGTTTTATTATAACAGTAACATATGTTCATGGTTTAAAAAGAAAAACAACTTTAAACATCTTCATTCAGAAGCGTGACTGGGGAAAAGAATGGTCTTTCTCCCTATCACATATCCCCACAGCCCCATGGTCCTGCCTGGGGTCCTTGCCTATCCCTCTGCATTTTCTGGATGTAGACAGTCACACAGTTCTCTGGCTGTCACTCTCTTTCACCTGCCGTTCCTGTGTTTATTGAGAAGTCTTTGGTAGAAAAATGATAACATATTCAGGCCTTGCGGAGAAGTCATTGCTTTAATCCCCCCCCCCCCCCCCCAATTACAGGAGTTTCTAATGGAGTGGGTCAGTCCTGGTGAAACACTGGACATCTTTTTCACACAGACAGGCCGGCAGGCGGCAGCTATGCCTGTAATGAGTCTGAGCAGGTCCCTGGGGCTCATTGTGCAGCCTGAGGACCACCAAGGGGCAGGTCTGAGAACCAGGTTGCCTTCGCAGACGTCCCCCCATGGCCCTACCTTCCCTCCTGCACCAACATTCACACAGCGCACTCCCCGCCCCTTTGTCTTGGGAGTTACCAAAACCCTTTTTTGAAACTGTTTATGTTTTTAGCTTTTGTCACCTCCGTTCTTTCCGCTGGCTATCCCTTTGTGTGGAGGTCTGCGCATTCACTGCCGCTCCCGGGAATTTAAACAGCTCGTGTTCACACCCTTGCTCTGCTCAGTGGTTTCCCAGAGTCATTTCTGATATCTGTTCAGTCATCACTCGCCCTGACTGAAGACTGTGGCCTCCCAGGACAGCCATGGTCTCTTTGATCGTTTCTGATTTCTGTTTTTGTTGTGTTTCCCCCAAAGGCTGTGGGTTATTGTTACTCTAGGCCAGAAGAGTCCCTGATGCCTTTGTGTGGGGACAGTGACAAGTCTAAAATATGACAGAAGAGTCACCTGTGCTTGTTAATTTTGGTATAAGTAAACCTATTACAGTAAATGCATTGATTTAGTCACCATTTGTTGAGCATTAGAGATGTGCATTGAGTACTTCCTTTGTGTGTCTTCCCCCATGAGGACCAGGGTGGCGGGTAGAGAGGACCAGGCAGTGGGAGAAACCTCTGCCTCTCTTTGGAAGCAGTATAGGAAGTAGGTGCATTTTGGTTTCAGAAAAAGGGTAAATGGGTCCTGTAGTGAGATCCAAAGGGATCCGTTTCCAGGGGGTAGCAGGGGCCCACTGTCGGGCCAGGAGCAGACAGGAATGAGGCATAGTTTAGTCTGTTGCAGCCAGGCTGTGCTGGCCCTGCTGTCAGAGCCAAGACTTGGCGTAGCATAATTTTTTACAACTGTGAAGGAGGGACGTGGGATCTCAAGACTGGACAGATTCTTAATTAGGTGACTTGAGACTCCCAATGTAGGAGTTTTGGGAGACTCCTTTGAAACCTAAATTTCTTTCCCCCAATAATGCTATTAATACAGAAACCTGGCTTTGGAGTGACATTGCTTCCTGGGGAAGGATCGAGATTAATTGCACTTTTCATGCCCTGTACTTTCTGCATTACCTGTAATAATAATGTACATAGATTAGGTAGGGAGGATATTAAACAGAAGGATTTATGAACATTTGAATATTAAGTTGGTTATCTGTGGCTACCTTAAATGCAAGGTTGTCAAAAATAATTACAGTATACTAGCAAATACTGGCTACCAGAGGCAATATAAATACCCTGAGTCAGTGCATGTTGGGCTTTTGGCATGAATCACTTGCTCAACAAGGATTGAGAATACGGTCTTCATATTTATGAGGAGGCAATGAAAGGGAGCACGGGCGGGGGAGGGGACAGGAACACGCAAAATTAATGGTGTCGCAGACCCACTGTATTAAACCCAGCACAGCGCAGCCCCATGCACGGAGGGACCCCACTTGGACTGCAGGAAGCTCTGACAGTGCAGCCTTCATTTTGTATGCATGGGAGGGGTTTTTGATGCTTTTTAAAAATGGCCACACCACCCATGTTCTGGTTTTATGATTGGGGACATTTGTAGAGTGTGGAGGGTGAGATCGCTAAGTGGTTTGCAGTTGACTTCCGTAAAACCCGACTTGTCAAGCAGAAGACACTTGAGAATGATATTGATGAATGCCCATCCATCTCCAGGGCAGGGAAACACACCCAGTTGTTAATTTCTCAATGCAGAAAGCAGTGATGACATGGAAACGCAACTGCCATGAAAAAAAATTATGATCGATTAGATGAGGTGGCTCTGAAAGCAGCTGATGTCTGCGAGTTAGGTTAACGGTTCAGACCCTGCCTACACTGTCAGAGATGTATCCCTCGTCCATGAGGGTCCACTTTCCACCGCTGCACCACACTGTGCACTGTTTTCCCGAGGCCCGGCCACCTCAGATGGATGAGTAGAAAGCAGTTGGCAAGTGGAGTTCTGTGAGAAAGAAACCATTTTGTGACAATAGGGCCCTAAAAGCACTGGCCACAGTTTACCCTTGATATAGCGACCTTCATTTAAATTTTGAAGAATGTATTTCATTTATGTGCTTTCGGTTTATAATGTATTTTATTAAATATAGTGTGTTTTTTTTAATTCTCACCAGAGGATTTTTCATTGATTTTTATTTTATTTTTTATTTTTTAAGAGGGAGGGATGGGGAGGGGGACAGAAAGAGAGAGAAAAGTATCGATGTGAGAGACACACATCAATTGGTTGCCTCCTGCACATACCCCGATTGGGAACTGGGAACAGACCTACAACCCAGGTATGTGCCCTTGACCGGAGACTGAACCCGAGACCCTTCAGTGCGCAGGCCGACGCTCTAACCACTGAGAAAAACTGTCCAGGGCTTAAATATACTTTTAATGTTTTTATTGATATAGTTTAGATTTGTCATCCCAGCAAATGCAATTTGATTTCTGACTTTGAGCAGCCCACCCAGTTGGAAATGTACCAAAAAACATTAATTTATTCAGCAAATAATGACTGAGCACCTACTGTGTGCCAAGAACTGTGCCAGATGTGGATTTACAGTAGTGACAGATAGTTTTGGTTCTCCTGGTTCTTAAACTCTAGTGGCGAGACAGATTTTAAATAACCTTGCAAATGTGCCATTGTAAATGGGTATGAAGGAAAATAGTGCCAAGAGAGAATAGAGTGGAGAGTGTAGATGGTAAGAACTCCCAGAATGGCCTTCAGAGAGTGTGTTAGCTTGGCACTGTGCTGGGGGCAGGGGGCTGGCCACCCATGCGCAGAGATGGAGGCGCAGGCCCTTCTCTGAGCAAGATGGAAACAGGCCTGAGGAGTTGCTGCGGAGGCCAGAGTGATGGGCTGGCCATCTGGGCACCTGTCCTAACGCAGAGCAAGGAAACTGAGAGTGTGCTCATGCAGGGCTTCAGGGGACGAGGAGCTTCTGAGAAATGGGCACGCAGAGTGCTTTGCTGGTATCCTAACTGGAGAGATTTGGGTTCAGCAGCCATAAGTCTTTCCTTAACTGGCTCTAACTGGAGAGGGGGAAGCTAAGCTGCAAATTACTCTGAAGATTTTAATGAACTCTCTGGGGTGGCCCCATGTATTTAAGTTGTAGGGTAGATATCCTTAGAGCTCGTTTCCAGCCTGAAATGAGGGCTGCCAAGTACCAGCGCGTTTGCAGAGAATTCTCTCTCGCAGTTACAGGATGGTGCGAGCCATCTTCAGAAGATATTTCTGCACTGGTTACAGAAACTGTGCACTGTGGGCCCCACACACTACCACTAAATAGAAACTTTAAGAGGCCCTGGTGCGTGTCATTCTAGAAGATGGGTAATATTGAGGCAGCAGGGCTTTTCACTCTGTATTTTATGATTCTTGGGATTTTACAGAATGTATCTAGCAACCAAAACGTGTGTTGAGATGCAGACTGGTGATCACTTAGGAGTATGATTGGTTCTCTGTTCGGTTTAGATGTAGCTCTCGCCCCCATTTGCTTTCTAAAACCTGCCGGGCCTGAGAGCTGGTCCCAGGACGTGTGCACAGCTGCCCTCTGCTGGGTTATGTTTCAAGCATCTCCAAAGTTGCTCATCCGTCTACCCAAGGCCATGTCTAAATGAGCGGCTTTGAGGTTCTGCAGATAAAACTCCTTCCCAGGGGCCTCCAAGTCCCCATGTAACCTGGGGAGCATTAAGTGGCACCTACTTTAATTAACCTGCTCTGGTAAAGCTACAAGAGTCATTGTGTTAAATGTGCATCTCGAAACCAAAATGGCCAACCTGCCACAGGTGTGTTCAGATTCATGGTCTGTATCTCTTCTTTCTTCCCCAGAGTCACTTAGGGAACGTCTTGGTGGACGTGAAGCTCATTGACGTCAAGGACACTCTGCCTGTAGGCTTCATCCCGATTCAGGAGACGGCGGACACACGTGAGTCATCCTCCAGGAGCACTCATCCCAGAGAGGGTTTCCTTCCTCCAGGCATATTTTTAGATTTTCCTATGTGCATTTTTCTATGGAAATATTTTAGGAGTCCTTACCACTTGCCCAAGAATAAACCCTGCAACTCTTGCCATGTGTACAACATGGTTCCCCAAGGAGCCTGTAGTGTTCTGGTTAGTGCCACGCGATTGAGCAGAATGCCCTTTTCTCTCAGAACGGGGCTCCCCACTGGACTAGTCACTCGGGGATGGATGGAGAAGCTGGCAATAGTCCGTCCTTAGAGCATCCTCTGTGTGGCTAAAGGCAAGCTTGGCACAAGACCCAGAAGCAGAAGGGAAAAAATCAGAAGGCCCCCAGGGAGTACAAGTGCAATAATGTCCTCAGTTTTGGCTCTTGGAGCTCACAGGAAAGGCCAGAACCAGAAAGATTGCACATCAGAGAACATGGGATTCAGTGGGAGCACTGAGCAGAACCAAGCCGAGGAGAGTCGCTGATGCTTTGGGAGCGTCTTCAGGGTCCTGTCATGCGCGTCGGTTATTAAACAGTGCTGGGAAGCCTCTGCCTATCTGAGCCTCCTCATTTTGGTGTGAAATCACTTGTTTTATTTTTAATTACTCTTACCAACTAACAGTGAAGCAGTAAATAAAAAGCGAATAGACTCCTTTATGACATACGATTTCTCTCTGAAGTTCTGTGTCTCATTCTGCATCATACGTACTTGAATTTTCCATAGTTAGCCCCATGTGGACCCACTGTTTTTGCTGGTTTTTTGCTAGCATTTCACGTAGACCTGACTTTTCATATCTGTACAGACCCTACGTAGTTCTTTAGTGAAGCAAGTAGGTTCCTTTGCATAGCATGTCTTCATTTTCGTAGCAGTCTCCTCACTGTTGGACATTTGCTGTTGTTATTATATGCATTAGCTAATAATTGTAATAGCTGATATTGAGTATGTACTTACTCTATGCTAACCCCTGTCATAAATGCTTTACATACCTGAATCTTCAGAAGACTCCTATTTGGAAATGGATATTATTAAGCCCATTTCCACATATACGATAAATGAGGCACAGTAACTGCTTGGGGATTAAATAATTGATCCAAGGTCTTGCATCAGAAGTGGGGGAGTAACTAGAATGTACACACAAGTCTGACACCAACCACACTTTTCAGCACAGTGTTGCTCTAGAAAAGCATGAGCACCTTTTACAGGAAGATTTTTATATATTTATGTATCGGGGTTTTGGTAACAGTTTTATTGGGTATAATTCACATACCATACAATTTACCCATTAAAGTGTACAATTTAGAGGTTTTTAGTACATTCATAGTGTTCTGCAATCATTACCACAATTTTAGAACATTTCATCCCCTCCCCCAAAACCCCATCCCATTAGCAGCCACTCTCCATTTCTCTCTAGCCCTCACCTTCCCACCCCCTGCCAGCCCTAGGCAGTCACTAGTCCACTTTATATGTAGATGTGCCTGTTCAGGACGTTTCATATAGATGGAATCATAAAATATGTGGTCTTTCATGATCGGCTCCTTTTACTTAGCATATGTTTCCAAGGCTCATCCGTGTTGCAGCATCTATATCAGTATACTTCATTCCTTTTGGTCACCAAATAATACGCCATTTTTATGGATTTACTACATTTTACATATCCATCCAGTTGATGGATATTTGGGTTGTTTCTGCTTTTGGCTGTTGTGAATCATGCTGCTATGAACTTTCCTGTGCAAGTTTTTGTGTGGACATGCGTTTTCATTTCTCTTAGGTATGCACCTAAGCATGGAATAGCTGGGTCATATTCTAACTCTGTGTTTAACTTTTTGAGGAACTTCCAAACTTTTTTTCAAAGGGGCAGCCCATTTTACATTTCCACCAGCAGTGCATGCGGTTCCAGTTTTCTCCACATCTTCCCCAGCATGTGTCATGGTCGTGCTTTTTCATTCCAGCCGTCTTGGTGGGTAGGAAGTGGCCTCGCATTGTGGTTTTGATTTGTGTTTCCCTGATAGCTAATGATGTTGCCAGAATATTTTAATATATAGTTTACCCTTGAACAACATGACAGAATTTTTTTCAATAGAGACTGTAAGTATATTTTCTTTATGATTTTCTTAATATTTTCTTTTCTCTAGCTTAATTTATTATAAGAATACAGTATATGATACATATAACATACAAAATATGTGTTAATTGGCTGTTTTTGTTACTGGCAAGGCTTCCAGTCAACAATAGGTTATTAATAGTTAGGTTTTTGGGGAGTCAAAAGTTATACCTGGATTTTTGACTGTGTGGGGGATTGGTGCCTGTGACCCCTGCATTTTTTCAGGGGTTAACTGTATTCTAGATGGAAGTACTATATCAATTACGTGATTTGAAACATTTTCTCCCATTTTGTGGGTTCTTTTTTCACTTGCTTGGTTTCCTTTGAAAACTTTTATTTTGATGGAATCCATTTATCTTTTATGTGTTTATTTTTTTGTTTATGCTTTCGGTGACATACCCAAAAAACCACTGCCTAATCCAGGGTCACCAAGATTTATGCCTATGTTTTCTTCTAAGAGATTCATAGTTTTAGCTCTTACATTTATGTCTTTAATCCATCTTGAGTTAATTTTTGTGAATGGTATGGGATGGGGTCCAACTTTATTCTTTTGCATGTGAATGTCCAGTTGAATAACCGTTCTTTCCTCCACTGACTTGTCTTAGCACCCTTGTTGAAAATCAGTTGACCATAAATGTGAGAGTTCGTTTCTAGACTCGGAGTTCTTTTTCATTGATCTGTGTGTCTTTCCTTATGCCAGTCTTGATTGCTGTTCATAGCAGGTTTTGAAACCAGGAGCTGAGTCCTCTAACTTTGTTCTTCTTTTTCAAGATGATCTGGCTCTTCTGTGTCTTGAATTTCCATAGAAATTTTCAGATTTGTCAATTTCTGCAAAGAAGCCAGCTGGGATTTTGATAGGGATGGTGTTGAATCTGTAGGTCAGTTTGGGTATGTATAGATTTTAAATGATTTCCTTGTGATAGGTTTCTAAGTACTTGAGGCTACTGGGTCATAGATCCTCTGTGGTCTGCCCCCAGCCTTCCTCTCCTCATACTCAAGCACCCTGTGCTTTACCCAAACCGAACCACTTACTGTGCACTCTCTATGCTCCTTTCTTTTCTGACCACATACTTGCTTAGCAGTTTCAGGCATTTCTCTGCCTGAAATGCCCTTTCCCTCCACTCTGAATGTCCACACCCCGTGTCTCCCAAAGGTGAGCCTAAGTTCTCCCGCATGCATCAGACAGTCTCTGTTCCCTAGATACCAGTTTGAAGTAAGCTCTCTCTCCCCTCCACAGTCAGCTAAGGTTGATGAGTGCCTAGTGGCACTGCAGGCTTTGGGATAGAAAGGTGACTGAGATACTGGCCCTTTCCTCAGGGACAGTTTAGTGGGTGACCTGTACCTGGCAACAGGAATTGCATTACAACATAATCAGACAGGGCTCTAGTCAGCTGGAGGTCAGGGGCCTTGTCTGCCTTCTTTACTGCTTTTCAGTGCACCCGGCACAGCACACACTCGCAGAAGGGCCTGGAGGGAAGTAAGCATGTGTGCATTACAGTCATGGGAAGCCAAAGGGAGTGATTGGTTCTGCCTCTGAATTACCATCTTTACCTCCATTAGGACAAAGTGAAGCTTGTCATGGTGGAGAACTTGGGCTCTGGAGTCGTATTTGCCTGATACTGAGTCTGGCTCTGCACTTACAACTATAGGGCTTCACCCTCCTGGACCTCAGTTTCCGCATCTGTAAAATGGGGGAGGGGATATTATCTGCCTCATAATAATGTTTTTAGCTTGCAGTTTAGCCATTTACATGTTTTCTTCATGTCTTTGCTACTTATCTCTTTCTTTGAGGGCAAGATCTATGTTTAATTCATCTTTGAATCACCTAAGGTACCCATCATGCACAGTGCCTTGCTCAGAGGATGGACTCAATAAAGATAAACATTATTACTCTCCATTGCCAAATTAACTTCCAGAAATACCAATTCACAGTGCCACTAATGATACAGGCTTGTACCTGTTTTCCACAGACCTGTCGGCATAGGTTTTAAATTTTTTATTTAGTTTTGCTATCCAAACTGTATTTAATTTTCACTCCATTATTTATTAGCAAGACTGAACATTTCACAAGTGTTTGCTTGCTACTTTCACTTATTCTTAAATGGCTTGTCTGCTTGGGAACTAAAATTGCCTGTAGACTTGTATGAATTTCCCACTTTTCCCTTGTGCTTTTCTTAGTTTTAAAATTTGCGTTGATGTTCATGTTTGACAATTAATCGACTTACAATGTCTTTATATTGATACACCATAGAGTCACAAGGGATTTCCCATTCTGTACTTTCCTTTCGTTGAACCAGTTAAGTGAGGAAGCCGAGGGCGGAGTACTGTCTAGGCCTTGGTCTAGCTCTGTGGGTGATCCTGTGCAGTGATCCGGGGAGGGGAGCCTTTCCTGCGACTGGGGCTTGTGAGTGGCTGCGCCACAGACTTTGAGGTTGTCCTGGCATCTCCACCAGGTGTCTTATCACACAAGGAGGGTGGGTTCAGGGTGGCCTCTTCATTTCGTGTCATAGGGTCATTTTCTAGAGCCTTTACCCAGGGGACAGGTGAGCCCAAGCTGAGTAGATAAACCTCTGGTCAGCTCTGTGCAGTTTGGACGCATGTAAGGCCTTGATTTTATAAAGTCAGCCAAAAGGACAAGACTCCTATAATTAATTTAAAATACAGTTTGTTGCAATCCATATAGTACTTAAAAACTGGAAAACTGTTTGTTTTAGTAAAGTGCTTTGTCCTTTCTCTGTTCATTAGCATGACTGAACACATTTCAATTTACTGTATAATATGTTTACTTAAAATCAGGCCTGTTTAAGCATGTGTAATTAGCGGCTCCATGCTGTAGATGGAGGAATGGAGGAATGGAGCAAAGAGCAGCATGACAAAAGCAAGCAAAACACCTGCATTTTCATTTACTTTGAGGACAGGTCTCACTCACCTTCTTCATACTTTCAGAGGCCTGATCTTGCCCTGGCCAGTGTGGCTCAGTTGGTTGGGTGTCATCCCATGTACCGAAGGGTTCCCTGTTCGATTCCTGTTCACGGCACATGCCTGGGTTGTGGGCTCCATCCCCACATCAATGTTTCTCTCTCTTTTTCTCCCTCTCCTTCCCTCTCTCTCTAAAAATCAATAAAAAAATCTTTAAAAAACAATCCAAAGGCCTGATCTTAACACTAATAGTTTTCCAAGGTGCAGGGTCGCTCTGACCATTTTCCCCAGGATACCATCCTGCCTACTGGGGACAATGTTTGGGGTCTGGATTCAGGACATTATTACTGTACCTTGTAGATCTGATCCTAGTCCTTAGTTTCCTCACCAAGGAAGAGAACCCACAGGTTCTGAGTTTCCACCTGGCTCTTTGACATGCAACACCCCCAACACCACCACCACAACGCCACTGATTCTGGTCTCCCCTTGGTAAAGCCAAGACCAGCCACAGGCCTGCACTTCCTTCATCACTCCGCTCCCTGATTTGAATGTGCTTCTTTCCTGCCCCAGAACTGACAGGTCTTAAAAGTCAATGCCAAATCCTGACGTGAGTTGTGTGCTGGAGGCCTCCTTGTAGTGATGGTGATCAGAACATTCGTGGCTGTTCTTTATCAAGCACTTATGTGTGCCAGGTGCTGGGTTAAGTGAAGCTTACCTGTTATCCCATTTCATCCACCCTACGTCCCTGTGGGGTGGGGTTTCATTGACTCCCTTTTACAGCTAATGGGACAGAAGCTCAGAGAAATTAAGGTCATAGTGTTGGAAAGTGGCGGAGTTGGGATTTCAACCCAGGTCTATCTGACTCATGTATTGAGTAACTGCAGTTGATTGAAACTAATGTTTAAAAACCACAAATGAGCAAGCAGATGCCTGGCTGGCCACCACTGGAAGTCACTAGAGCACCGACTCATCTCTCTGTAAGACCCAATAAATAAAAGAAAAACGTATTTATCTCTTTTTCCTATGCAATGCACACTTCAGAGAGATCAAGTAGTTGAAGAAGAAAAGTTATTTTTTTTATATAGAAGAATTTCAGCTAATAAATGCAGAAGGAATGACAGATATAGAAAAATCACCATTCTGAAACCTTTAATGAAATGATGGATCTAAGAAACAGTCTTGAGGGGAAGCAGACACTGCTCAGAGTGGCTATTGGGAACTTCATCATGGGGGGGACCAGGCCGACAGCCCCGGAAGCCAAGGGGGCAGAGCTGGACCACACCTCATGATGTGATGCCACAGGAAGTACCTACACCACCTGGGAAGTGCTCTTGCCTGAAAAGCCCTAACCTGACTCTTACCAAGCCTTTAGCTATAACTGCTGGTTTACAGGAGGTACAGGGGAATGACCCAGTTTCTCCAGCTTCTGTGCCCTGAAGACAAGGGGAAGGTGGAGAGGTTGCTGCAGCATAAAAGGGACTTAAGAGACCTCGCAGCTAAGTTCAGACAAACCAACAGTGAAACGATGTTTTTGAGGTAATGGAGGAAACTTGAATATAGACTATTTATTGGATGGTATTGAGGAATTATTCGTTTTGTTAAGAATGATAATGGCATGGTGATCGTGTTAAAAAAAAATTGTCTGCCACAGACGCCTGCTGAGCTATTGACAAGTGACAAGACACAGTGTTAGAGACTCATTCTAAATTCTCCAGCCAGGCGGGGGGAGATGAAACCCGCTTGTCCATTTGGGGCAGTGTTGAAACTGGATGATGGGAGCATGTAGATTCATGCACTTTGGGGAATGTTTGAAAATTTCTACAATAAAATGAAAAAGAGAAGCGTCCATGTAGTAAAGTGTGTTAACACTCAGGTGTCCACGTGTATGTATCTGAAGGCTGCAGCAGTTAGCAGGTGGTTTAGAAGCCAGCCCAATGGGTTCATTCCAGGCAGCTTCTCCTCACAGAGGTGGGCATCCCCAGGGAGCCCCTTCTCCGCAGAGAAAGTTGGTGGTCAGGGCCTGTACACACGGCCTGCCCACTGTGGGCCTGTGGAGGGAAAAAGGGGTACAGCCCAGCCCTCCTGTTGGGCACTTGGATGACTGGCCACTTCCGTTGCCAGAAGGGGACTATGATGGGAGACGCAGTGCTCCGAATAGAGATTCATGCCTTTCTCTGTTCTTTCCTTCAGAGGAAGTAGCTTTTAGAAAGAAGAGGCTGTGCATTAAATTTATCCCACGGGATTCCACGGAAGCTGCGATCTGTGACATTCGGATCATGGGCCGGACCAAGCAGGCCCCTCCTCAGTACACGTTTATTGGGTGAGTCTCAGTAACACAGATCTCCTCTCCTCTCTCTCTGTGAGTGCTCAGGTCACCCCCAGGGATAGAGCACTGAGACTCTGACACACGAGGCTAGGCCTCTGCTCATAGCTGCCCATCCTGCGTGTGCTGCAGCCAGTCCAGACCACCACTCTCTCCACCCCTCCATGCCTTTCTGTTCTAAGGGCCTTACTGTCCCCTTGTCCTGTGTGTTTGTCCTTGAGGCTCTGTGGACCTTTCCAGATGCCCAAAGCCCAGGAGCCCTCTCCTTTGCGACCACTGGGCCTCAGCCCTTGGCACTGTTTACTCACCTACTAAGTTTATGAGGCTCCCTTTTGTTCCACTGGACCTGTCACTGCTACCTGGAAAATGTTCTCTCTTCTGGGCCCAAGCCATTGGAACTCAGGGACCAAGAATGAGGGGATGGCTGCTCCCAGATACAGAGGGGAGGTAAAAAGTCAGGATGAGGGAAGTGAATGGATGCTGGATGTCCAAAGATAGATGTTCATTATACTCAGGCAGCTGAAATTCAGGTCTTTCCAGTGTGGTAGATGGTTTTTGGCCCCTCAGCCATGTGCCTCTCTCCCTGGTTGGCTTTGCAGGCATCTTGCTTGACCCCGTCGGTCCCCAGGGATGAGTCTCCCACTTGGATGAGACTCTGGGTTGTGCTCTGTTTTGCTTCTTGCTCATTTTGATTCAGACCTTCCTCTTTCTTCTAAAGCCAGGGCCTTTGTCCGTACGCCTGACACAGGCTGGGCGATAGGTGAGCTGTGGTGTTTGCTCGAAGTGTGTGGGGAACTGGTATCACCAAATTAGAGATTATTTTCATCTTGGTGCACAGAGGTTATGTAGACTCTTCAGCTATGGAATCAGTGCTCTGTCTCAAGACTTTGTGTCCTTAAGAAGGACTCTGATCATTCCCTTCCCTCCCATATACACTCCGGATCCTGTTTAGCAACGGGGTTTAAATTGATTATGTAAACAGGAGTAGCAAGTGGTAAGAGAATAACCATTCAGTTGCCTTGAAGCAGCTATTTGCATACAAATAGTAGAAGCCAACAATTTAATGATGAACTTTTAAAGTCTAATTTTGGTTTACTCTGTGTATTTTTAATTAGAAACTATACTACTTTAAAAGATTCAATTTTTAACCAGTTTAGAAACTTCTAAAGAATAGACTCTTACCATATACGTATGTCTTGATAATCAAAACTAAAATCTTTTATATTATTTTGAAAATATTGCTAAATAAAGTATATTTTTGTTTCATCTTGGAGCAAAAATTCTTTTCCAGAGGCAGATGATTTCAGTGTTACTTATTTATTTTTTAATCCTCACCTGAGTATATTTTTTCCATTTCTTTTCAGAGAGAGTGGAAGGGAGAGAGAAAGAGAGAAAAAAAACCATCCATGTGAGAGAGACACATCGATTGGTTGCCTCCCACATCTGCCCCAACTGGGGCTGAGCCTACAACCAAGGTACATGCCCTTGGCTGGAATCAAACCTGGGACCCTTTAGTCTGCAGGCCGATGCCCTAACCACTGAGCAAAACCAGCTAGGGTTCAGTGTTATTTTTAAGTAAGGAAAGAATTCAATTCAAAACTCTTAAGTCACTTTTTCTTAAGAACAGGCACAATTCCACACGTTACTTTGCAAGGGTTGGGTTGTCGGCTGGGGAGACAGAAACCTCAGAGTGGGGACAGCTCCTCCCAGGCCTGACCGCGGATCCCCAACTAAGACGTGGTGAAATCCATGCAGCCAATTGGAATTGACCATCTACCTAACAAGACGTGATTGTGGTTTAGAACTGTTCCCATAGTGCACTGAGAAGCTACTAGAAATATCCACTAAATCAATCTGTTCTCATTTTTTTAAGAGATGATATTCCTCCACATCCCAAGATACAGTTCTGTGGGGCAGTTGAGAAGTTGTAAATTGGATGTGGCTGAAATAATCTCATTCCAATTCCTAAGAACAAACCTGTTTCATAAACGTCCGTGACTGGTGTGCAGCTGGCTGCAGTGCAGGCATATCAGGTCACAGGGAATTTGATGTGGTGCCTGTCAGGCCCTTTTGTGTCCAGTCTTAGCTGTGGTGGTTTGTGGGGCACATGCTTCATGATTTGAAGATTTCTCCCAAGCTGACCCTAAGAAAGACCGACTGCAGGTGACATCGGGACAGTAAGAAGCTTTATCCAGAAGCCAGAAGTGTTCTAGAAGCAGGGTGGGTAATTCTTGTAGTTGAAAACCATTGGTCTGTCTATCTCACCCAAACCATGCAAGGGATTTGAAGTGGATTGTCGTGTAAACACCTACAATGAAATGACAAACTAAATTTAAAAACTTAAAGACAGAG
This sequence comes from Miniopterus natalensis, assembly GCF_054644295.1. Lineage (NCBI taxonomy): Eukaryota > Metazoa > Chordata > Mammalia > Chiroptera > Miniopteridae > Miniopterus > Miniopterus natalensis. The sequence continues at coordinate 67,995,002 of NC_142092.1, forward strand.
AACCAAGGCAAGTGCAGTAGTAAGGTAGGAAGGCAAGCTCCGGGTGGTGTCATACAGGCCTGCCTAGTGGGGACAGTTGCCCTTACATTCGGCTCTGAACTGTGACACCCAGAGCACAAAGGGAGGTGATGTAACCAATCTGTGGACAAGAATTGATTCCCTGGTGGTTGAGGCTATGATTCTTTTAAAGGTGTTAGTTTGTTTTGTCGCTCAGGTAAATGCTTTGTGCTAAACAGCGCCGTGAAGATTTCTCTTTTCTCCTAAAGGGAACTGAACAGCATGGGGATCTGGTATCGCATGGGCAGAGTGCCAAGGAATCATGACTCATCTCAACCCACAACACCTTCCCAGTCATCAGCTGCTTCCACCCCGGCCCCCAACCTTCCCAGGTGAGGCCTCTCCGTGGCATCTTGTTCTGCTATGCATGTTACAGTCACATGGTCTTGGGTCCCAGGGCGCACACTTTAGGACACCTCCCCTCAGTGTCTGCTGAAATAGTGCAGAAGCAATCTACCGTCGGAGATTTTTAAAATCCAATTAGAAATCTTTGCATTCCTTGAATGTAAAGGCCATTGTGTATTCTCTTCTGTACATGTTCCGAAGGCTCCCAAAATAGCAGAACATGCAGCTTTAAATTGGCTCGCTGTTCTGAAGAGCCCGTAGCTGCAGGCAGACGGGATCTGCAGCCACGTGGTTAGGAACGCTGGCCGGAAGAAGGTGGGATTCCTTCTCTGCCTTGGCCAGCGGCTCATTTGAAACCCAGGGGGGTTGGTAAGTAATTATGTTCATTTTCACGTTGTTTCTTTTCCCAATGAGCTACAACTAAGAAATGAGCAGTTTGGGTTTGAAAGAATAGTGAGAAGTTTTCCAGGGGATGTTAGTTTTAATCATTGTTTCCACAAAGAAACTCGGTTGCTCTGCAGCTGATTTCAGTGGTAATAGAGGCGGAAATGGTCTTCATGCTTTCTGCAAGAAGCAGGTGGGAAAAATCCTGTCAAATAAAAAGACCTCGGCATCGCTAGTAGTAAGTTATTTGAGGACAAGGAACAACGGCAGCAGCGGTGGATTAAGTTTGAGAAGAGGATTACGAAAGTAAATAAAACAAGAGAGGATTGTCGAGGTGGTGTCATTTGGGGATTGATGTAACATAAATGAGAATGGATCTGGGAACTTTCATACGGGTGAACAGAGATGAACACAGTCTTTCGGGAATAGGACAAAATAGTCACCAGTGGGCTCCCCCCCTGATCTCCAGGATCCGTGCCTTGCCCTCTAGGAGGTACAGAGGGCAGCGTGGCCGCCTGCTCTCTGCGCTGTTCTCTGAGCATCCGCCTCTCTCGGAAGGTGCTGTCATGAACCAGCAGCTCAGAGGGCCCTGTCCTTCGGGACGTTCCCCCATGAAGGCAGTCTGGGCTTTCTCCTGACAGTCTCATGAACCAAGAGCGGTCCTTAAACTTGACTAACCCCTGGAATCGCCTGAAACTTTAGAAGCAGTTTTCCAGTTCATTTTAAAAGAAGAGATATGAATAACTAGTGAGCTACCCAGAGATGCAGGTGGAGGGGTTGAGTGTTTGGTTTATGAGCACAAGGCTAGTGCAGCTCAGTTCAGCACTTGCTCACTACCCAGGGCACCGTCATAGATGCAATCACCATCACCTGGGCTTGGGGTCAGCTCAGGCCCATCACCTGTGATCAGGGTCATCTGAGACTCATCCCTGGAGTAGTTACAGCTGCTCCCTGTTGACATTATATGGCTTGGAAGGGCCTAGAAACAGGCACAACCTTGGGGAAGGTTTTACCTCTCTGTCGGATAAAGAAAGAGCACTGATTCTCCCAGTTAGTGAAAGCAGGAGGACTGTTCTCCCCAGAAGCCTGCTGGTCAGTGGCAGAGCACAGCCACTGGCCACTGAAGTGAGAGAGGGCCCAAGATCACAGCTGTGCGATGCCGGGTGGAACTGGAGGTAGTGTTTATAAGGCTTATCTATTTTATTACCTCTTGTACAGTTTATGGTTTACAATGGTTGCAAGGAAATTCGATCAGTTTTGTTTTACTTGCCAAATAAAACAAATGTCAAAATAGTCAATATAAAATGTATTCTAATTTGGCTGAGTTAAGTCAGCCAGTATGCAGTAGGATAATTGAACGTTACATTAGTGCTTCCCAGTAAAAACCACTTGTCTGTCCCCAGCGCTCCTCTCTTTGTGCAGTAGTTTACAGGTGGTGTGCATACCTACCTGAGCCTCCTAATTCATCAGCATTTCTGTGCCTTTGGTTTTTGTATTGTTTTCTTAGCCAGCATCTTTGATTTTAAAAAAACTAAAATGCTGATTATTCAAATTTTCCATTGAATATTTGTGAAATTATGAGTATGTTACTTTATTCTTTGAGGCTCCAGGTCTCTGCAGTCTTGCCAGCAGAGGAACCTGACAGCTTTCTCTCTGGTGGTGAGCGTGGGTGGTGCCTAGATTCCCACTGTGGCTACACAAGCTGTGCAGCGGCCTTGTGGAGTGAAGGCTCCCCTCCCCGAGCTCAGACTTTAAGCTGAACTGGTAGCCTCTTCATCCCTTCCTGTTTCTTGCTACTGCATCTTTGTTCACGTGGACACCTGTGCATCAGGTGTCTCAAATCCCTGCCTTAGTTAGATACCAGCTCAAATGCCTCCACTTGCATGAAGCCTTCACTGAACACCATAGGGGCTGCACCTGTGCCTTGGCTCTCTTTTCTGAGTGCCTCTCGGCTGTTATGCATTCACTCTGTTGTGTTCACATTGTGAACTCCTCAAGGACAAGGATCTTGTCCAGTGTCTGTTACCTCCCAGCGCTCGGTTCAGATCCAGGCAATTATTCAGTTTTTCAAAAATGCTTCTCCATCAGCCTAGGACCTCGTGCTGTTTTCCCCCCTCCCACCCCCAATGACTCTCAAGGCCCTGAGCATTCCTGAGGGTTTTTCTGATTATGAGAGTAATATAAACTTGTAGAAAACTGACAGAGTATAGAAAATAGTGAACACACAGAAATCCCATTTCCAATGAATAAAGGTGCATAACCTGGTCGTATTTCCTTCAAGTCATTTTTCTGTGTACTTTTTACATAGGTGATATAATAGCAAGTTTATGTTTTGCTGCTGCTTTCTCATGTAGTTTTGAACCACATGCATAAGTAAGAAATACTCCTTCAAGCCTGGTCTTTGTGTGGACACAAGGATCAGGTTGCAAAGCCAAGGCTAGAGTGAGAGTGTGGTGATGCAGCGCCCTCTACTGACCAAATTTGGAGGAGGCCCAGGGAGGATTGGCAGGCTGGTTCCTGAGCAACCGGCTGCAGACCCTTTTCCCAGCAAATCCCTTGTGGGGACTGGAAGGGAACGAGGGAGCCAGGGCCAGGAGCAGACCTTATTGCTTTCTAGAGCTTGAGCCTTCGTCTCAAAAGCTAAAATTGTATTATTCTGCCTCTATGTTTTATGTTGTCACTCATATTTCGAAGAAATTCCCTGCCATTTTTTGGAGAGCTCTGATCCCCAGCTTGATTCAGACAGAAGGGGCAGTTGGTGGATCTTTTCAGAGGGAATGGGTCATCACCTGAGGCCCTCATGGTCTTAGCAAAACTGCCTTCTCTCTCCAGAGGCAGGTGCTGCCCCAGGACAGGCACTTCCTGCTTGTGCCCTTTCTATTGCTGCAGAGAGTGCCAGTCCTGGGCCAGAGACCCAGTTGCCCTTTCATAGTGGTAGGCCAGCTCCTAGAGACAGAGGCTGCCCCTGGCTGTATCTGCTAAATTAGACACAGTGTTTGGAGACGTTTTTGGCAAAAGGCAGGATCATCTGTCTCGGCAGAGCTCCTCTCCCTTATTCAGCGAATGGATCTCACACAGACGTCTCTGCACACATTTCTGAGTTTCCAGGGGAAGAAGGTTATGCTGCCTCTTCAGGAGCTCAGAGCCCCTGTTCTCTCTCTGGGCATCTGCGCTGCTCTGTCCTCTGCCCATCCACTCCATGCAGGTTGGCCAGCAAGATGGCACTGGCCTTGGGGCTGAGGCATGGCCACCTCCCCTTCTCTTCTAGGCCAGCCTCAGCTTTGCAAGTCCTCCTGGTAGAGGCTTTTCTGATTCTCTTCTGTGCTGCTGCTTTGGAGTCGGTACAGATGGGGGAGGCACCCCCTCCTCTCTCACATGGGGCCTCACACATGATTCTGCTGGGGAGAAAAGGTTCTGCTGCTGCTGGCATCAGGGTTTGGGAAAGTTCTGGGAGATGGGTGCATTCACAAGTGATGGAGCACCGGTAGCCCTGGAGTTGGATGAGTGGATGGTTCTGTGTTGTCCCAGCAGGGGCCCCTGGTACACTGCTGTCTCCTGGCCTGTTTAGCTGCAGAACCAGTGGCTTGATAGAGACATCAGAAGCATGCTTATCAAATTTGCAGATGACGCAGTCATTAGGAAGAGCTGAAGTTCTGAGTGAGGGAATTGATCCCCCATTGCTCCTCTACAGCTGCAACACCCCACTGGAACCAGAAGAGGGGAGGCAATAGGCCAGAACGGGCAGGGCCTCCTGAGGTTCAGAAAGTCAGTTGCACGAGAACCAGTTGAGGAGACTTGGCTTAGCAGCGGTTTGTGTGAAATGACTGGGCCTGAGCTTGGTTTGTGGAATGCAGCCAGGTGTGCACAGCGGGGTACATCCCACTAGGCAGTGTCCAGGCCTGTTAGCTATGTTGAGAGGGTCACGTCCACTGCCACACACCACCTTGTAAAAGTTGCCCCACTCCAGCATTCATTTGAGCATGAAAAGTCGCTGACAGCAGCTGGATTCAGGTGTTCGAATGGTTAATATGTGGGAGGTTTAAATATAAGAGATCTAAATGGTGTTTCCAGGTGAGGGTGGGTCACTGAAAGCCCCAGAAAGCAAAATTCAATCAGGTGGATGGAAGTTAGGAGGTAAATTGGGGCTTACCATTTAAAAAGATGAGTAAAGAAAACTTCCCCCAAAATTCCATGGCCTTGAGGAAGTTCCCAGCTGCTGCCAATAGTCCAGCAGCCTTTGGATTCTTCAGGTGTTAAGAAACGTGTCATATTCCCTGTCCCCATCCTCCAAAGTTCAGATTCAGGAGACCCATGTTAGGGCCACAGACACCTTGCTAAGGGTGACTCCAGGTAGCTCCCGTGGGCAGGGAGGGTGCCTAGCAGTGGGCATTTGTCCCTGAGGTCTGCTCACCAGACCTGTAGCGATTGCCTTCTGCGATCCTAGTGCTGGTGTCGGAGGGGGCTGGGATGACTGCAGAGTGACTGCGGTACACCCTCGCCATACGAGGCCCAGAGGCCCCATCCCAGCCTTGGCACGCATGAGCTGACTGCAGGTATTTCTCTTGCCATCCCTTTCCAGGGCCATCTGAAATTAGTAGTCTGGACTCCAGAGTGCTGGAGTTCTTGGGACACCTCACATTTATGTGGACATTGGGCTCAGGTGTCCTAGGAAATGTGAAAGTGTGGTTCTAGGAGCTCCACTCTGCCCTTCCTGTTGGCCTGGGGTGCTGAGGCTTGTCCATCGGGGTCCTGACTCTGCTCCACACAGACCTCAGGCTGTGGGCATGTCCTGCAACCCTCCTCCGACACTATCCCCCCCCCCCGGGGGGGAAAGTGTCATCTTCCCTCCCAGAGCCACAAAGCACACAGCTCCTTTCCCAGCGTGGAGTCCTGCCCAGCAGCCCGCTCCTGCGAGGTGTACCCCCCGGGAGCCTCTCCCAGGAGCCGATCAGGCGAGCTTCCCTCAGAGGGTGCGTGGTGCCGCTCAGAGTTGTTCATAATCTTCGGTGATTTGTCAGCTTCCAGCAAGATGTCAGTCACAGGTTCCGAAGTATGTTTCCCAGTGACAGACATAATTGTACTTAACTTTTTGCGTGGATGTTATCAATCTGTGACAGGTACTCTGGGAAATGGGGCATTCTGATTGCAGAAGATCTGTCACATGCATTTAGTCTTCCTCTCAGAGACACCGGGATTCAGTCACAACTTTTGCATGTCGATGTCAGGTTTTGAGAACATAGATCCTTGCTGACCTCAAAAATCGTTCCGTCATTCCAATCCCAGGGCTGTCATCTAAAAGGTTAATGGCTCTTCCGAAAGGAGAGGAAAAACCAGGCTGCAGTGGTCTAGAATCAGGCCATGCACACCCAGACACATCCCCCTCACTCCATTGTCAGGAACCCGTGAGCTGCTGTGCTCTGTTCTGGCCTCACTGACCCACCTTCCCACCATGTGATCCACTCTGCTACCCGATCCACCTGCAGAATAAGTCAGTGATGGGCCGGAGCATTAGCTCACGGCTGGTGTCCTGTTGTCCACACTGACAGCCCCAAATCCTCAGGCTACCTTTTGTCAGTGCTCAATAATAAGATGGTCCTTGTACCACAGATGACATCTGTCACCCGCTGTTGTCGCAGGACTTGAACAAGAGGCCCAGGATGGCACAGATCAGGGAGGCCGAGTTCTCCTTTTCCTCTCGAGGTGTTTGCTACCTGTCCTAAGTAGCAGAAGGTTTGGCACAGGTGGTATTTGCCTATGAGAAGGCCCAGCAGGGTCTCCTCTTTGATAGGTTTCCTAGTGGATTGGGGGAATTACATTTTTCTAACAGTAAACAAATCATTACTTGATTTTGAGCTCCACTTTCATGGTAGCAAGAGATGGTTTGGGGGCAGGTGATTCAGGGGGAGGGGTGCTCTGCCCTAGTCCATTGAAGGTGAGCCTGCAAAGCTTGGACATCTGCAGGGCATGCCCTGGCATAACTGTGTGACTTTTTTTGGAATAATTAGACTTCCTTTTCCTTCACGAGAAAACCACATACACTTTTATTTCTTTGTTCAACTCTGAAGATGGGGCACACATTGTCATATCCTTCCTCGATGTGGCACCTCTTGCAGATTTTTTTTTTTTTTGCACAGGGAGCACGAGCAGGCATTGTGCATTCAATTTATCCTCAGTCTGAAGTGTCACCTTCCACCCACTCCAGTCGAAAGTGCTGGCAGCCAGGTGTCTCAGAGAAGCACCCTCTGAAGGGTGGGGCTTGAATGCGAATTTAAGTCAGTTAGAGGTCAGGCTCCGTGGGGTTCAGGTGTCATTTAACTAGCCCACCTTTATGTTCTTTGCCTATAACTCTAAAGTCCTAGGTTTCCTGACATCCTGGTGGAGTTTTCAAACATACACATGTTCTTTTTCTGTGGGGAACCTTCACGGGCTTCCTGTTGTCTGACATACCTCCCACATCATCTCACATTACCAGGTGAGTCTCCTCATGGCTCCTGAGCCTGTCATCCTCATTCCAGGAGTTTCTGTGCTCTGGCCAGTGCTGTACACCTCCCCTCGTGCCCGTCCCTCCAAGAGAGGCAGACTGGACTTCAGGATGCCGAGCCCTGGCCTGTCCCCCTCCACACCTGGGGTGCCTGCTCCTTGGCTAGAAATCCTGGGCCCTCTTGCTTTCCCCCTTCCTCTCCCACAGTCGCCTGGTCAGACAGTGTGGCATTTCACATGCCCATTCTTGCTGCGTGTCTGTGTTTGGCCTCACTGCTAGATTGGCTGACTTATGGCAACAGGGGTTCTACATGTTCCTTTTTTTCCTTTAAAGCCCCAGAAAGGGGGAGTCACAGAGAAATAAGTGATGGTAGCATTGCATCACTGTGCTTCAGGATTTAGCAGGTACCTTCCCCTGTATCATCTCATTTGATGCTTACAGTAAGCGTTCAGTGAAAAATGTGTGGCCCCAGAATGTGGGGACCTTTGAATCCCAGGTGCCTGGCACATGTCAGGCACTCAGAAAATGCTTATTACACATATAAAGTAAGATGGTTTAGATACATAAGACCAGGTATCATATATTATCCATCGCTCCTTTCACCTGTTCTGCCAGCCGGCCAGCTGAGACTTATACTGCATTTCCTAGGTGTTGGGCACTGTTCCAAGTGCTTTATAAATAACTCATTTAATCCTAATAATAGCTCTTCAGGTCAGGTACTATTATCACCCCCATTTTAAGATGAGGAAACTGAGATCAAGCAGGTTAAATTCCTCTCCCAGGGTCACACAGCTAAGTGTCAGGGGAGAATTTGAACCCAAGCAGGTGAACTACCTTTGGGTTACAAACTGTCCCTGTGCCTGATGCTTACGGTCACAGGGTCTTCACTGGTGGTGAGTCGTTCCATCAGGGAGCTGAGCATGTGCTTCGGGGCTGTTGGTGGGTGCAGCCACCCGAGTGCAGTGGCTGGGAGACGAGGACATCCCAGAGTGAGCATGTGGGGGTGGGGGAGCTCGTCTTCCCTGTGTGCCTCTGGTCAGAAGCCCCTGAAGCTGTCTGCATTCCCACTCTCTTAGGGAGACATGCAAACATTGGCTGGGGCCCAGTCCCCTGGAGTGTTAGATGATGACCAAGGAAGACCTGTGCAGCCTTACACGACAGGGTCCCGCTGTTTCGGACCCTCAGACCCTCTCATGGCGTCAGAGCCCACAATTAGGCAAGGTTGCACCTAGTTTGATTTGTTCTGGTGATTAGCAGAGTGGTGTGACAGAGGGCTACAGAATAAGGTTATCTGACTCTTTAGAGTGCTCGTGGCACACACACAGCTGCGACTGCTTTTGTAACAGGATCAAACTCGGTTGTGGTGTCAGAAGACCGTTGAAGGCGAAATTTCATCAGAACGCAGTTTGGTGGTGTTAGGCAGGAATGATGAGTTTAGGCCAAGCAATACACTTTCTGATATTAATGTTTAATGTGGCTTCTTGGGAAGTCAGAGCTTCTATTTAATGAAGAATTGACTATTTGTCAATACAGCGCCCACCTCTGAGCTGGCCTCCTCTGCTCTCCCCTCACATGTCAGATTCTGACGAGGGATTTGCTGCTTGTGTGTTATCTGCGTGATTTTTGTGACTCTGTGAGTGTCTGATATTTCTTGGTGATTCTCGTGGTTAAGTGTGCCTCTCGTCCTGAAGAGCAGGCTATAAACGTGGAGTGATTTCCTCCCGTGCCTGGTTCTCAGGTGTGTGGGGCTCTGTGTGCAGTGGGCTTGAGCCCCAGGGTTTGGAGAAAGGCCTTTTTCAGGATTATGAAAACAGTTCTCCGTGTGTCAGAGCAGATTTATCAGCTCACTTCAGGGTCAGCTTTGCGAACCAGACCATTTAGAGGAGGACATTTTACCTTTTATCAGAGTGGAAGCTGACAGTCGATTTGCAGGTAGCTAGCTCTATGGAATATTTCACCTGAGTGTCTCAGTGTAAATCCAGCTGCCAAACGAAGTAAAAATGGGTGTTAAACAAGTGATATTTCCCGGGACTTGACCAGCTTCCCTCTCCCCCCCATGCCATTATATTTCAAAGCAGGGTTTCAATTATTAATTTGGATATTTAACAAAAATCCTTTGCTTACAGTAACTTTTCAAAGGCCCTTCATATTTATTTGGGCTGGGCCTCTGCCCATGGAAAGGCACCATTGAACTTGAGCAGCAGATGTTTTATTTCCAGTTGAATAATAATATTAATTATTATTATGAGAACAAATACAGTTATCATCATCATTATTGTTTCAGCTACAATTTTTTTAGCATCTCGTGCCAGGCCTCATGTAAGCATTTTATGTATGTTGTATTAATCGTTATAACCATGCAGTGCGGTGAGTCATAGGGTCCTCATCTTAACAAATGAGGAGACTGGAGCTTGGAGAGATGGTGGCCGACTTACCCAAGGGCCAAGCGTTAGGACTTAGAGGAGGCAGGATTGGAACCCAGTCCCCACCCTTGCATCCTCCCACCTCCAAGGAGCCTCGGGATTCCTGAATTTGGGGACTCTGCCTCAGAGCACGCTGCACCCAGCGGGCACCCGCTGGGCATCAAACATGGCCGTGAACTATTCCAGACTGTGGCCCACACTCCATCTCTATTAGCCATTGCTTTAGTTTGCTAAACAAATTGTGTTCCCCAGATTTGGGAAATGGGCAAGGAGGAGGAGAGTGGTGCCCTAGGCCTTTGTTACAGTTTGCTGTTTTCAGTCCGCACGTTCACTGCCTGCCCCACGCTCTCACGCACGCAGCCTTTTATGAATCTGAGTTTGGCAGCCTCAGTCCTCCTGGATTTTGGAAAAGCGGATATTTTAGTAGGCTGGAAGAAGATGAAAAGCTAGCTGTGCCCATATGTTCCTTGTTTTTAAAAGTAGGGTCAGGGAGGTTTAGAGACTCTTTAAATATTTCAGTTTATAAGATTAGACCAGATCATCTGGAATGGAAGTGCGGTGCCCGCGGCCCCAGACTTGGCTTTTTTTCTTCATTTCTTTTATACGGGAGGTAGGTGTTTTGGCATTGCAGGGTTCAAGTGTAATAAAACTTAAACGTAGTGAATAAATGCCATGATTTGGAGTGTTGCTGCAGCTATGAAACTTAGTTTCCTTTTTTTTTTAAAGTAATCAGTGACTTGAAAAATAGCAGATTGGTACAAGGATGGTAATTTAAGGAACCAAAAACTCCCAAGCTTTCAAGGAGTACAGTCCTTGGCATTTTTCTAAGAAAGCATTTTCTTTGCTTACCCACATCTTCCCGGGTTGATTAGACATCCATCCTGAAACTTGAATAGTTCGAATTCAACACTAGTGCGCATTTTTAGTTAATACAGTGCAATCATTGGCCCCCCGTTTTCTCCTGAATTATGAATGGGAAATGTGGTAGTGGTTTTTCTCAATCCCAAGATATTTGTAGAAGCCCAGAATCTGAGCGACTGTCTAGCCCAGCCCAAGACTCTGATGGGGGACGCTGGGAAGAGGCATGATGCCCAGCACACGGGAGAGGCACAGCTGGCCCGGGCCTGGCCTCTCTTGCCGGGCACCTGCATTTACCCTCTCCACTGTGAAGTGAGACCAGAGCGCTTTCACCGCCCTTAGTCACCAACTGCTGGGGGCCACCTTAGGGAGGAGTGGCTGTGGTCACTGCCTTGACCTTGATTGTTTCCCGGGGCCCTGCCTTCTCCTATGTGGGGAGCCCACTGGCATTTTCTCTTGTGTTCTGTTCGCTCTTCAGCTTCGATTCTAAATTTCAGACGTAATTTGTCACTTTGGAAGAGGGAGTTATTAATAACCATTATTTAGAACTGTCGAGTCTTCCTCTCTCTGTGTGCGAGTGTCTGAGTTAAGCATCCAAAAAATTGGCCTTGTTGGTGGCAAACGGCCTCCGGAGGGACAGGTCCAGACTCCCCACCCCCACCAGCCTTTCTCACGTCCTGGTTCCAAGTCTGTCTTTAATCACCAGGAGGGAGCGACAGAGTGGCTAACGCACGTCCTCCTGGAATTCATTAGTGTTATTACCAAAGTCCGTGTTGTAAATTGTTGATTTTTTTTAACTGCTTGGAAAAAATTTCTCCTTAACTTTCATTTTAATGTACTTAAGAAAAGATTTTTCTTGTCAAACATTTTGAGACAGAATAGTCCAGAAACCCTGACTTCAGTTTCCACTGGGCATGGGCTCTGAGCCATGGTCCTAAATGAAGCTGAAGTGCTGTCGTCCCCCTCAGGCTGAGGGGGCGGCTGAGGAAGAGCCCCCAACCTTCCAGTGGTGGTTAAGAAAAAGAATTGGCATTCAGTGTACATGTTAATGCACTCTGTTATCCTTAACATGGAAATTCCACTAAAGTACTAATAATTACTGTTAATATCTTTCAGTGGAAACTTACAGCAAAGGAGCAATAGTAGAAACAGTATTTAAGGGAGAGCTGCCGGCATGATAAGAATGCAAATAAGTGTTATTAGCCTAATGATTTTGTCGTCGCCATGGTTGTGCGGCAGCAGTGTTGTGAATATGTCATCGGCGCCCGTGAATTTGGAAAGTGTGTCAAAACACAACTTCAATTAGTTTGCTCTAATTATGGCTCTGGAGAGTTTGTAACTACATCACTCCTCATTAAAAGAGATTTTCTTATATGGATTAATGTAATATACAAAGGAAAGTTTCAAAGTTCCTGATGCCATTTGCTCCAGCAACGAGCAGGCTTGGAGCAGGGCTGCTGGATCCTGGGTCGCCCCCGGCCAGCCCAGCCCAGGCGGGGGCCGAGCCCGGGGCTGTGTGGGCTGCTCTTTCTGTCCGGTGATCGGCTTCCTGCTAAAAGTGGCCATTGCAAATAGAGCTTCGACAATTTCCAAAAGAGAGTAATTGCACCCATCTCAAGCTTTTAAGAGAAAATTGCTAATCTGAAACTATCAGGATGTCCCTCATTCTTGGCTTCTCAGTGGGGTCTGGGAGGAGAAGGGCTTTACACCTACCATGGCCGAGTGCAGTGTGCAAAGGCAGCCTTTGGTCCTGTCCTGGGGGCCTGAGGGAGACTGCGTGGAAAAATGGGTTATTCTTGGCCATGCAGCATCACAGGGCCTCTATGAAATGTCAATAAAAGTCCTCGTAGAGTGAAAAAGAGGACTTGAAGGAAATGTTATCTATTGTCTAAACTGACACGGAGTTATAAATGCTATTGTTGAGCTGTTAACCATTTAGAAAAAAGAAAAATAAAGTCACATTTTCTTGTCCCGTTACTGATGCTCTTCTCCCTTTGGACACCAGCGGTGTTCCGATGGTGCCTACCTCTGCCAGGGTCTGGACAGCCACACCTTGTGTCAAGGTGGCTGGACCAGGAGTACCCTTGAGCCTGCTGCCTCTCCCCTCTCCCCACGGCACCCTGTGACTCCACTGCTTGGGGAGCTCAATGGTGCATTTTGAATTCAAGAGTTAAATTCTAGTGTGCTGGTTGAGGAAGCCTGGATTTTGGTTGCCCCCCTCCAATTTATTTGTACAATGCTGAATATCCAAAATACAGCTTTGAATATGTTTTTATTGACCTTTAAGTGTTCTCTTTGTCATTATTTTTGGTGAGGACAGGGGTGTGTGTGTGGGCGGGGGGGTGTGTGATGAGTGACTTCGCCAGCTTTACAGCACCGCCACTGTTACCTTGAGCAAGTTATATTGCTACTCTGAGCCTCAGTTTCCTCTTTTATAAAATGGGGATGAGAACACCTTCTTTGCAGGACTATTGAGAGAACTTAATGGAGGCTATATGGCAGTGCCATGCCAGGCACACAGTGGGCACTCGTGCATGTGCTTTCTGTCTGGAACGTAGTCCAGGCACAAGCAGTCTACACTCTTAGACCTTTCTGTTGCCACCATTTGTCTCCTTTCTGCCTCAGCGGTAGCTTCAGTCACCAACACTCTGCTCCGAGTGTCACAGGTCAGCTTGTGGGCGCAGGTGTCCTCCCCTGCAGAGCAGGGACAAGAATCGCTGTGCTCACAGGTGAGCAGCTGGTAAGAGGTTAAGACAGTAATTGCGTAAGTCTTCCAGGCTTTCTCCCAGTTCTGTGATAATTTGATGAAGAACTTCACCCTAATTAAATATTCAAATTAGGAATAAGTGTCAATATGGCTTCCCATTGCCTGGAATGATGATTTATTGTATTCAAAACTCTAGTGGCTCACTGTAATCTAAACCAAGCCGTTGCTCTTGATTATTTCTGCACCACACTTGCCATGTTTGTGTTTTAAGATTTAAACTAGTAATTGATTTGCCATATGCTGTGGAACTGCACATACTTTAAAGCTCTGCATGGAGGAACTTGGGGAGTTTGGAATTGTGATTTCCTCAGTCTTCCTGGCAGCTTTCTTTTCCTTGTCCATTGCGGAGGGGTTTGTTTGAGGGGGGTGCATGTGTGTCTGTGTTGCCCATGAGGAAAACTCATTATACAGGCAGGTTGGTAGGTTGAAGTTATAGTGATCATGGCAAATGGGCTGCTCGAATGGAAAATGAACAAGTCTGCATTTGTACTTACTCTGTGCTGGTGTCGTCTCGGCAAAGGAACATGGCATCGTGGAAAAAGCATAAACTCAAATCCTAGCACAACCAATTTCCTTAGCTCTGTGGCCTTGGACATGTTTCCTAACCTCTCTGAACCCCATTCCCCCCATCTGTAGAACAAAACTTACCTTGCTGGGTCGAGATGATTAGATGTGAGAGTAAAGCATGAAGAATAGTGCAAGTGCGGCCTGGCCGGGTGACTCGGTTGGTTGGAGCGTCGTCCCAGACACCAAAAAGTGGCAGGTTTAATTCTTATCAGGACAACTACCTAGGTTGTAGGTTCGATAATCTGGTTGGGACGTGTGAGGGAGGCAACTGATCGATGTTTCTCTCTCACGTTTCTCCCTCTCCCCCTTCCTCTCTCTCTGAAAACAAAAATCAGTAAAAAAAAAAAAAATATCCTCCGGTGAGGATTAAAAAAAAAAAGAATAGTACAGGTGCTCAGTGAGTAGTAACTGTCATAGTAACAGGTGGTTACAGGAGCAGAGCCTTCAGGGCCCCCCTCCTCCAGAAAGCCACTGGCGACCACCCGAGCCAGAAGTTCTCTCTCATTTCTCTGACCCCAGAAGCCTTCGTGGCCTGTATCTTCGTGACATCTCTTAGGTGTGCCTTGACTCTTGAGTTACTGTTTCATTGCTCAGGCCTTTTCTTCCCTGCTGCGTCCTTTCCTCTCAGCAGGTGGGACCACAGCTCCCATGTCCCTGGACACTTCCCAGGGCCTAGTGGAGCGCCTGGTGCGTGGTAGGTGCTCAACAGGTGTGTGTTTTGTTTTATGCCATTGTTTTAAAATTAAAGCATATAACCTTGTAGTCTTTTATTTGCATATCTTCTGACATTTAGAGCTTTTTACTTCATAATTTGGGGGATTTATATGTGTGTTTCAGTTCACTTTCCTAAAGAAGGAAAGATATGGGCCTCATTTGGCGTTTTATTTTCATTTTGTATTTGTTTTGGCTTTTTTATTTTTGTTTTCATGTTTCATTCTTTTAGAGAAGTGTTAGGTTTACAGCAAAATTGAGAGGAAGGTACGGAGATTCCACATGTACCTCTGGTCCCGTTATCAGCGTCATTCACCAGAAGGGTGCTTTTGTCTGTCAATCGAGGATGAACCTGCATTGACACATCATCTCCCAAAGTTCATGGTTCACCTCAGGGTTCACTCTTGGTGTTGCATGTTCTGTGGGTTTGGACAACTGTGTAATGACGTATGACTGCCATTACAGTGCCATCCAGAGTATTTTCACTGCCCTAAAAATCCTCTGTGCTCTGCCTCTTCATCTCTCTCGGCCCCTCTGGCAACCGCTCATCTTTGACTGTCTCTGTAGTTTTGCCTTTTCCAGAATGTGATATAGTTGGAATCATACAGTCCATAGCCTTTTCAGTTGGCTTCTTTCTCCTGGTAATACACATTTATCATTTGGTTTTTAAAACTATCTCAGTGCCAAACACAGTGCTTGGCATATAGTAGGAGCTCAATTAAAACTTAGTGGACTGAACCAGGCACAGCATCTAATTATAGCAGCTTCGTGTACCTATTGATACCATGGCCTATCTCCTTTGCAGGGCATCATTTCACTGGGTATATTTGGAATTAAGTTTCAGATCTGGGCATAGAAAGTTTATGAGCTCATGAATATCATTGTAGAGGAAATAGGTCTGTTTTAAGTTTTATAAAACCTCACTTGATTTTCCTGATGTCAGTTACAAAACAAAACAAAACATGTTTCATCAGACCATGAGAAATGATAACAAAGTTTGCACATGGAGATTTCTTCTTGAGGCTGGCTCCAAAATCAATGAGAAAAGAAAAATTGCCACATTTAAAAATATTTTAGGGCCATTAAAATCACAGAGTTTCTGTTTTAGTGGAACCAAGTTAAAAGAAGAAAAATTGCAAGGTTTTCTTGTATCTCTGGGTCTTCAGAGATCTGAATCGGGACTCAGAATCCCAGTGTGGAAGCGCAGGGACCTGGGACAGGACTCCTGGCTGTGAAGTCTTTGAGGAGGGTGCTGGTCACACCCTTTTGGGGGGAATTGATTCATTTTAATTACCTTCCAGGGTGATCCAATACCTGAGCATATGGTCCTTAAGAAATAAGCTTCCCTAAACTGTCAGCGCATGTGGGCAATGGTCAGGGACCTGGTTCTGACACCACTGACCAGCCTTGGAGAGCTGATGCTGGAGAAGGTGCTTATTAAAATGCCAGCAGGTGTGGCAGAGGCCCCTTTCCTGTGACTCCCTCACTCCGCCTGTGCCAGGTGTTTTATAAGAGCCTTTTTCTTCATTAAACGGCATTCATTAAGCACGTCCTCACACCTGGCACAGAAGCTGGACGTCACAGATGACTTCTTCCCAGTGGTGGTGTGCAGGAATAGAGTGGCATTTCATTTAGCCACTTGCCGTGGTCTCTCTCCTGCTGGCCACCTTAACTCATTATGGTGGCTTTCGCATATTCCTCCCCCAGCCCCATTCTGTGACTTTCCTTTGTACGTTACCCCTGGTCCTTGTCCACCAGTAGACACGTTTATCCAGAGAACAAGATGTACCTTTAGCACCAAGAGCTGGATGCTTTCCTGTACATGCTCTTCTAATGCCTCCGGCAACTTTGAGAAGATTTCTCCTCCTAGTCTTGCCATCTTCTTTTTTTCCTGATAAATAGAAAAATCGGTTCTCATTGAAAAAAATGAACACATAAAAGAATATGGAACTCACACTTTCATGTCAGAGACTTCGCTGGTCACACCATGAGCACTGTTCCTAACACAGCCCTACCTCTAGCACGGGACATGCCTGCTGAGGGGCATAGCCTTCAGGTCCTGCTTGTGTTGTGGTATATATGTACATGTGTAACCCCAGAAATTTATTGTTTGTGTGGTACTTACATACTATATGTCATTCTGCAACTTGGTGGGGCTTTCTCCTTTTTTCTTTTTTTGACCTAATGGCTGTTCTTTGAGATTGTCCACGTTGATGGAGAGATGTCGGGCTCATTCTTTCTCCTTGTTCTGTCCTAGTTTTGTTTTATATGACCATTTCGCCTGTCCATTGCTCTTAATAAGCACTGCCCAAGGATCCAGTTCCTGCCTCTTCTGCCCAGATCACCCTCCCCATATGGTTGTCCCAAGTCCCTCGCTCAGAACCGTATCATAAACACCGTCCCACAGTCCCACGCGGAAAACCTGTAAACATCATTTATGTCTGCCAGAGATTCTGAATTAGACATAATGTTATTTGCATCGTGATTCAGAGCTGAATTTTGTCATTTTCCCCTTTGGGGTTCAAGTTCAAGGCTGTGCCCCCTTAAGCAAGCTGCTGAACCTCTCTGAGACCATCTGTCAAAGAGAGTCAAAGAGAGAGGATCTCTGCACTTCCTTGTAGGATCCGGGTGGGGAGTGCATGATGTGCGTGAAGGGTAAGCCCTGCCATGCAGTGTCAGCTACTGTTATTTTACTATTTCCTCAGGTGAGATGCCCACAGGGAAAGAGTCATTGCAGGCCCTTTTGTCCCATCACCTCCCTATTCTGAAATCTTAGTTCTGAATCATCTGGAGCCTGTTAAATGTATTTCTTTCCGAGAAAGGGACATAAATGGTCTTTTTGTGTTGTCATCTTCACAAATGAAAGACAACTTGGAGGAGTAAAAGATTTCTGATTCACGACTTTCTTTCCCATTGTCCAAATTCTGTGGCTCCATGATCTCCAGGCAGTTAGTTTGATGGAGGAAGAGTCTGGAGTCACCACTGGTGGGATGCTTCTCGCTGTGGCTCTCCGTTCAGTCCTTTTCTGCAGTACTGTGAACCCTATTGTCTTCTTTATTTAGGGTGTTTTTAAAGTATCTTTAGATCAGGAAAGTATTTATTAAAGTATACTCAATGTAGGATGAACTGCACATATTTAAAGTATAATTTGATGAGCTTGTCTAGTTTGTGCTTTTTTGTGTCCTTTTAAGAAATCTTTGCCAAACCTAAGGTCAGAGAGATCATCTCCTGTGTCTTCTTCTAGAAGAGGTCATGCTATACCTATTAAATCAAGATGCATTTAAATAAAGAGTATCAAACTGTAGGCCTTCTGGGCTTAATCATTTACTCAGTCCCTTCTCTCTTCTAGATTAGCCCCTTGAATCTCTTGAGTCATTTTTTATATATGTGTGTATATATGGTGTGAGGTAAGCATCAAGCTTCATTTTTTTTTTCTTCATGTGGCTACCCAGTTGTTCCAGCATCATTTATTGAAAAGATTACCCTTTTCCCATTGAATCACCTGGGCTACTCCTCACTGGCTAGCTGTCTAGACAATGCTGCTATCCTGCCCTGCCGTGCATTTCCAATCAAGATGTATTTAAACAAAAGTATCAAACCCTGGGCCTCTGGACTTGTGATTTTACCCTTCCCTTTTCTCTTCTCTGGAGTAGGCCAGGAATCTCTCAGGCCATTTTCATATTTTTATCCCTGCTCTGCCTTTCGCCCTGGCACTGGTTCAGGCAAATGACCTGTAGGCAAAAGCAAAACCCTTGCATGTCTTGGAGCCTCACACCTGTCTTCTGCAGCCACATTTAACACACTGTCCGAGAACAGTGGCTTTCAAACTTTCTGCTCTAAGAATATTATATTCTTAATAACAGGATTCCATAGAGCTATGCTTGTGTGGGCTGTGCTTATCCTTAGTTACCTTATTAGAAATTAAAATTGAAAAGTGGAAAACACAAGAATACACAAGCAGACTTCAGAGCAGTGACACCATCATGTCACGAAGCTTCTGGAAAATTCTGTCTGCTTGAGAGGATGAGAGTGAAAGGCCAGCGATGTCTTAGTGTTATTATGAAAAAGCCGTGGCCTGTGGGCTCTCTGAAAGAGTCTCGGGAACCCTCAGGGGTCCCTGGGGCATATGCTGAAAACTCCTGCCCAGGAAGGAGGTTTGTACATCCATCAGCCCAGGAAACAGAATGGGAGTTGTCATTTCACGTCACAGAGTTTGTTTGGGTTGCACACGTGTGTGTGTGCGGGGGGAGATAACAGTGACATCTGTCTCTAACCACGAGTGTGCTTGATGCTGCCCTCTGACAGTTTGAGGGACAGCGGCCATTGCTGATGCCTGGGCAGAGCCACCCTCGTTATATGTGGCTACTGGGTCCAGAAGATTAATGGTCACATTTTAAAAATTCACACAGACCTGGAATCAGCACTAGAAAATACAGATTTAAGTTAACAAGGAAAAAGCAGAATCCCGTCAGAGGAAATAAATCGTGCCGGCAACTATTATCACGTAGTAAAGTGTATTCGGTAGCTGAAGGGCTTCTATGTGGAGCCGTCTGCAGCTTGGTGGCTGTGTTAATTGAATTAGGTGCCTGCCACTGACTTGGGGGGAACTGAAATTTCCCTCAGCATCTGTTTAGCTGCAGCCCCTGTAGGCAGCTCATGGGATGCTGACCTGTTTGTTACGGGACAGCCCGTCCCTCCTGCAGAGAGACGTGGTCGCTCAGCAGGGTGTGCCTGGTCTCCTCTGGGCAGCCCATGGGCGGGTGACAGAGAGGAACTCTGAGTAGGGCCCCCAGCATTTAGGAGCTGTCCTAGTTAGAATTCTCCAGTTACCAAGCGGATTTTAGAATAATAATTCATCACTTGAGTCAAGTGGCAGAAATCGTTGGCCTCTGATGGTCAGCCCCTTATTGCAGTGGTCCAAGACCTGCTGGGGATGGTCCCAGAAGGTCATCTCTAGGTGCCACGCAAGGCAGAGCTGGTTTCCTGAGACTTCTTCCTGTTTCTCTTCTAGTACTGCCCAGTGTCTTGGGTGGGACATTCCTTTAGACTCTTAGATGGTCATGTGATGGGAAAGAAACTAAAGAGTGTTGGCTTAGCCAATTATAGTTGCAAGTATAAAAGTAAAGATTTTATCTACCTTTTCTCCCTAGATGCTATGGGAATAGAGATGGGTTCTACCATTACCGTCTTCTAAAATATTTTCAATGAGTGTAAAATATTTTCTCAGACCATAATTTGTATCATTTTTAACCAATTCCCAATATTTGATATTTCACTTTATTCCAGTTTTTTGCTTTATAAGCAGTGTCATGATGAATATATTTACTGTTTATGTAAAAATATCCATGAACCAAAAATGATTGCATTTTTCAAACTGTTAACCAGCCCAGTGCCAGTGGTGAGAAGGAGATAAGTGGGGGGGCCTTCCTGTAAGTTTCCCAGGATTATCTCTGATCACAAGAATCAGATTCATTTATCCACTTAACAAGTGTTAGATAACATTAAGAGGTCTCCCTAACATTTTTAAGTGCCCCCTATGTGGCGGGCACTGTTCTAGGCACTGGGGAGATGGTGGGAAGAGAAAGTGGAACACAGACTGTGTTCTGGTGATACGTAGACAGATCAGACAATCCTGTAGACTGGGAAGGGCTCTTCAGAAAGGAGAGGGATCATGAGGGAGACAAGACAAGGTGGGGTGCTTCCTCAGATGGGTGACCAGGGCAGAAATCTGAGGGGTGGCCTGTCTGAGGAGGAGAACCCAGCTTCTGGAGAACTGAGGGAAGAGTCTTGCAGGCAGAGGGAATAGCAGTGCGAAGGCCCCGAGGTAGAAATGAGAGTGAGAGGAAAGAGACAAAAAGCAGCCAGTAAGGTTGGAAGATGTGAGTGCATGGACTGGACAGGACCAGAGAGGAGGGCTAACGAAGACTGGCAGGACCTTGCAACCGTGAGCAGCTTGGATTTCATTCTGACGCAGAGAGAGGGCACCAGAGGGATCTGCAGTGGCCCTGTACTGAGGCCCTCATGAGCAGGACTCTAAAATTATGCCGGGGATGGCAGGAATAATGGGGAGAATTAGGATAGGCGTCACACGTGGAATTATACTAGGAATTATACTTCTCTTTGCTCACCACAGACCTGGTTCTGTGCTGTCTGCTATGCCTCCTCGTATGTAGCAAGGTGTGTACTGAGGGGCAGCACACCTCACTGAAGGGCACCCAGCTCCCAGTGGTGGTGCTGGGATTGGAACCTGTGGGGCAGACTTGAGGGTCGGTGCTCTTAACCACTACCGCTGCTCTGCCTCCCTGGGTACTGGGTTGGGGCATGGTTTGTCCACATCTGTATGTTGCTTTTCCCTTTGTACATATTAGAAGGACTGTGACCTGTCAGGTTCACTGAGCTAGTAAGTGGCAGAGATGCTGACTGAGTCCCTGGCTCCTCAGTCTCCAAAGGGTCTTCAGTATGGACCCGGCATCCCTGGTTGAGTAACCTCACTCCATATACCTGATGGTCAAGACAACACATTAGGACAACTTTCAGATAATAACCACCTCCAGGGGACACAGGGACTTACCTTTTCCTTAATTCCTGGCTTTCGCTATGTCTGCTTTTCTCTCCGAGGGCCTCAGTGTCCTGTTCTGTTAAATGAATAAATCATTCCTACCTAAAAAGGTTGTTGGGGGGATTAGGCAAGGTGATACATGTGAAGGAACCTAGCCCAGGCCCTGGCAGGTGCGTCCCCATCAGACGCAGGGGACTAGAATGTCATTTCACTTTGAGACCCAGCTGATCACAGAGCCATTCCTATCCCTCTGTCACTTGTAGGCTAATCTGACACTGCAGAGCCCCTGGGCCACTTCTCCTTCAGCAGGTGACTTTCATTCAATTTAACCACAGGTGATCTGTCCCTTGGTCCAAACTGTTCATTTTCATTAACAGGAGACCTTGATGTGCCTCCTGTCCCCATGTCCCCTCCTCCCTGTGTTCAGGAACAACAGAAGCAAAAATGCAAAAACAGCTATTGCAGCTCTGGGAACTCTTCTCCCTGACGCTCCCTGATGCTCCCTGGCGGGGGGCCTGTCCCACTTTCTGCTCTGAATGCTATCCACACCCACGCTTGCATCAGCCACTGTAGCTGGAGTTTCTGGATAAAGTTACAACTCCTGTAGAGCCCTAAGTGCTGTGGCCCCGTAGCCCTCTTCAGCCTGGTCCCATAGGCTCTCCCTGGCCTTCAGGCTCTGGCCAGCCCTGCCTCCTTCCAGGTCTCCTCAGTGTCCCTTCCTGCCACTTAGGAGGCCTCAGCCTCTGGGGCTCTGCTCCTCTCTGCCTGCCCATCCTTATGTCAGTCACTCTCACTCGGGTCCTTTGTCCTCTGTCCTGGGGGAGCCTTGCGCAGAGTTATGCGCTGCACTTTAGCATGCTTGCCTTCCATGTGTGATCACATTTGTGAGCAAGTATTCTGTACCTTTATGGGTGTTTTCATGTCCCCTGCTGCAGAGTGAGCTCTGAGAAAGCAGGGCCCTGCCTGTCCTGCCTCTGCGGAGTCCCCCACAGATCTCTGTTGACGAGTTCCAGGCACTTGCTCAGCCACTGAGTGGCCGGGCTGCCCGTTCTCTCCTCTGAGTCCTGCTTGGCCTCTGTGCCATCACCCTGGTCCTCCTGTCTGCAAAGTTCTCCCGATGCCCTGCCTTCCTGAGTCCCTCCAGCCCCGGAGCAGAACACCACAGGTGTACTTAGTTAGATCAGATGCACCTTTTCAGGGCTTTCAGGGCTCAGAAATCTTAGGGTGTGGCAGCCCTGAAGCACAGTTCTTCCCTGCAAATCCCGGAAACTCCCTCATTGGTACAGTGGGTGCAGGAGCCGCACCTACCCAGGGCCAGCTCACAGCTGTGCAGCGAGGGTGGTCCCACAGTGCCCCGTGCTCAGAAGGGCCCCATGCCTGCTTAATGCCCTGCAGTCACCATCTTGAAATTCTTAATCAGATTTGAACTGGAGCCCCACATTTTCATCTTGCACTGAGCCCTACGTGTCGTAGAGCTGGCCCTGTGTCTGCCTTGTAGGGCAATGTGAGGAGCCCTAGAGAACGCATGGGGCCCGCACACCCCAGGGCCTGGCACATGGCAGGCACTCTCTGCAGGGTCACCTGTCATCATTTTAGCTCTGCTCAACCACAACCACAGTCAATAATTCATTCTTGTGTTTGCTCAGCTTCATTGACTAAGTGCTGTGGTCAGAGGCATTGATCAACTGCTTAAACCCTCTGCAGCTGCTCCTCACCCTCTCCGGTTTCCCAAACCTGGCCGGTCTTCAGTCACTGCTTGAGCTTGTTAAAAATAGATTTCTAGACTGCACCCCAGGCCCACTGAACCGGCTCCCCAGGGTCGGGGCTGCGAATCTGTGTAGTTAGCAAGACACCAGGCAACTCTAATGCCTTCATCTGTGCCGTGATGGGTGGAACAGAGTTGGGAACCTCCGTCTTATGGTGCAGAACCCAAACCTCTTTCCACTCTGGCCCTGGCCTGTCTTTTCAGCATCGTGTCCTGTGTGCACCCTGACCCTGCACCGGAGTATCAGCTTTCCCTGACCTACCCAGTAGTCCCTCTTACTCCTTTAACTCCTGCCCTCCTCTGAGGTGTCACAAGAAACCCTGTTGCCTTTATCTCAGTGTGCTGTTCTTTCCTTTCATGCTCACTCAGCACCCAGTTTTATTGTTCTGTGAGCATGTCATGTGGCAGGGCGATTGGTTCCTACCCCTCTGTATCCTGTTGCCTGAGAGCTTCAGGGCTCACCCTGCACCCTCAGTCAGCATCCGGCACATTCACTACATGCACAGCAGAGCACCCCATGGACACATGTCCATGTGGTGTGCCTGCTGCTTCCCCTGCGGCCCTAAGCGCACAGTTGGTGCTCAGTAAAGCCCTTCGGCTTGGTGTGCTGGGCTGGTCGGTGGCACAGACGTCAGTGCTCACTCTGCAGCCAGCAAACCAAATGCCTTTACAGCCCTCGGCACCTGTGTCATCCTGGGAGGCTCCTGCTTGCTCCTGGCTTTGTGGAGACAAGCCCTGTTGGGAGAATGTTTCCTCCCAGGTGTCCATGTGTAAAAGAGTCATTCTAGGACATTCCCCATGTATTGTGTGGAAGAGGCAACGTGTAGAACGTAAAGCTTTCTCATGTAGTAGATGTTTTCCCCCTTTTGGAAATGACTGAGTGGCCAAAGCTCAGGTACTGAACTGTTTCAAACCAACCCCAGTCATACCAGGAAGAGGGATTTTTGTTGTTTTTTCCCTCTTACCTGTGGGGTTTTAAATATTTCTCCTGTTATTTTGCTCTTTTCTGCATTTACTAAAGGCAGTTGACAACCACACCAAATGGATCACTTGCTTTGGTTGAATACTCACTTGTGCTCTGTGTGCATTGTGGCTTTAATAGCCAACGCCTGTGCCATAAAAGACATGCTGGTCAATCGAAGGTGTTTTCCTGAACACCTACTGTGTGCTCCTGCCAGAGTGGGAACACGCAGACAAGCCATTCAGAGGAGTGTACCATTCCCATCCTCCGTGGTATTTAGTGTCCTAGACTCACGTGGTAACCATACCCAATACCTTCATTCACAAAGTCCTTCCTGAGCTGCTATCCTCAGCGGCCCTGTGGGGCAGGTATGGCAGCTGATGGATGGATAATAGAACCAGGATGCAGAACAGCTGAGGCTCATGTCCGAAGCCTGAGTGTTCTGGCCCCATTAGTATATTGTGCCTGGTGGGCAGAGACCTGCACTAAGTTGCCCATCTCCTTGAAGCACCTTGGATATGCTGTGGGCTGGAGGAACCCTTTCTTCTGCTTGGATGCCCTTCCTGGTATGGAAGAGGTGGCTTCTGATGTCTGGAAACTTCTAAATTCCTTGGGGGACTCAGGCTGATAGAGAAGCCCTGCTCTCCCGGAGCGCCCACTCCTGCTCTGCGCTGCTGTGGGCTGCCGACAGCATCAGGTGCTTTCTGAGCCTGGGGAACGCTTCATACACCATGTAATCGCCTTTTTCTCCTGTCTCTCTCTCAGGCACATCTCTCTAACGCTCCCTGCCACCTTCCGAGGCAGGAACAGCACGCGGGCTGACTATGAGTACCAGCACTCCAATCTGTATGCCATATCAGGTATGTGGGGCCCTTGCTAGTGGTAGTGTCCCACACAGCCTCCCTCGATGCGTTTCCTGGCTTCTGGTAGCATCTGTCTTACCTCTTTTTTTCCCCTGCAAGGGGCCTGTTCCCAGCAGGGGCCAAGCCTCCCCTTTCCTTTGTGTCACCGCAGCACTTAGAGGAGGGCCAAATACTCTGCATGTTTTGA
Organism: Miniopterus natalensis; assembly: GCF_054644295.1. NCBI lineage: Eukaryota > Metazoa > Chordata > Mammalia > Chiroptera > Miniopteridae > Miniopterus > Miniopterus natalensis. Next base: position 68,019,930 of record NC_142092.1, read on the forward strand.
AACTAATGATGAAAAACAATGTGTGGATTTCACAAGCTTGAAGGGAGGTTTTCAGAGAATAGTTGCCGCATTGTTCACCTGCCAGATCCAGGGCAGGCTTCCCATGGGGACCTGGGGGGCAGCACAGAGCCGAGGCCTGGTCCACGCACCCTCCTGGATCCAGGTCTGTCCTCACTTCTCATTTCTCAAAGCCAGGTTTGTGGCCAGAGGGTACACTGGTGGTCTCCCCATCACACTCCCGTCGTATGAGCCTGTGATTTCTGAACTCGGCCTTGAAATTGATAGTGTTACCTTGGCAGGAACTTCATCAGTCCTAGTTTCCTTTTCACCTTCACCCAGGGAGGGGAAACTTACAAGCCTTATTACAGAATTGAGATTCATTAGGTGCCTGGCAGGGCAGGTGACTTGCTAAGAGCCGAGGAAACCCACAAACTCACCTTCGATTATGCTGGGCCTCCAGTCGGGGTGTCTGTGTCCAAGGGGCAAGTGGCAAATCGGTGCCACTTACCAGCGTGCACCCTTAATGGTGAGTGACATTTGGAATACGGGAACATGGCATTCATTCATGTACCATAATGAATCGGTTATTTAAAAGATAATCTTTTCTCTAAAAATTGCAATTTCAGGTTACTAAATAGATGGAATAGAACAATGGTATAATTTGTGTCAGTATTAGTTTTTCTTGTTATGATCACTCCCTAATAGGTTTGGAAGTAAAAGCAAAAGCCAGTTATTCCGTTTCTGGGTGGCACACCTTCTGGGGAAAGGTGAGGACAGGGATGCTCCCAGAGCCCACGGCCCCAGCTGCCCTCCTTTCTGGAGCCGGGCTCTCAAAGGGTGGAGGGAACAGTTTGTCTAAGAAAAGCACCTCCAGGGAGAACTGCCTTTGTGCTGTGGCCATTTCAGCAGAGTCGACAAGGAGCATAACAAGGTGGAAAGATGACCTATTTTGTAGAAGAGCTGACCATTTCCCCAGGCGCCTCATGGCAGAGCTGCACAGAGCAGGTCTGTGAAATCCAGCAGCGTGAGCCCGTTCCGAATGCACATAAGGAAGGCTCAGTCCAAGCAGATGACTTTTTCCTCCAGCTTGCAAATCTTTCTCCAGCAGAGTGTTTGCTGCTCTCCCGCCCCTTACCTGGGTCCTCTGATGGCTTTCCCAGCTGTTGACATTTCTGCAGAAAAGGGCCCACAGAGTGAAATCTCCTCTGGTTTGGCAGGAATGCGCTTGTCTGCCTCTGGACCACTGCTTCCTCGCCCCCTGGCTTTGATGAGGTGTTGTCTGGGTTCATTTCAGCTGTTAGCTTAGCAATACCAAGGTAACAGCCTCAAGACACAGGGGAAGCCATTCAGAAACTTCCTGTTACATTTATGTAAATGGCAGTCAATTCGATTTTATCTTCCAAACAGAGGTAGTTGAGGCTGCAGCCCAGAGCAGCAGGCAGCTCGGGTCTCCTTGGTGGCTGCAGGCACCAAATTGCTCTGCCAGGGCCCAGGAATGCTTTGTTGTGATGCTGCCAGAAATACCCCACAGGACCCGCTGGCTCCATAAGGCCTGCAAGCTCAGCACTGGGCAACCATGGTGCAGCTGGGAAGCCTGCCCGCGTACCCACCGGCAGGCTGCCTGCGAGTTGTTCTGGCTGGAAGGGAGCAGATACCTCCCCTCCCCCATACGCACAGTATTTGGCACTGAGTGGCACATCTCAGTTTGGTATTGTGAAGTTAAGGTTTCAATGGTTTATTCCAAAAACAGTCAAGGCAAAGTGTGCCCCAGGCCCTTTCTCTGGCCCAGTGTTCGTTGCCACGGTAGCTGGAGCTCTGCTGGTAATGAAATGAATCATCCACTGTTCTCCTTCCGAACGGCTCCAGCACATGCTCACTGCAGACCTCAGGGGCTAAGCCTTTGGTGCAAACTCCTGGTGTGCTCTGGTTCATTCCTGAAAATACTTGATTAGTTTGCAGCCCTTCCTAAGATAAGTAGATTTCCAAACAATGTAATTAGAATTTGGAAAAGCAGCACACATTTAATTTGTATGTATGGTTATTAAAGTAGTATTTACTTTTAAATGTTTTCCCAAGGGCATACCTGTTAATATATCCCTTCTCCTGTACCTTTCACTGATACATCTATGCCACACCTGCAAAAGGGAAGATGCTGCTCAGAGTTGCTAGAGAAACCAGTGGAAAGTGTAGCTCTGTCCCCAGCACTAGAGGTGCTCATGAAATGTTTATGGAAGGGAGGGAGGGAGGAGGAAAGCATTTAGCTCAGTGCCTACCTTGCCCTGGAGTGCCCTCTGTGACCTCTGGGGCAGATGATCATCCTGATTTGCTGCTCAAACATCTCCAGGTCTGGGGTCATCACCTCCCATAAACTCATTCCATGTCTTCGAGGTCCTCCCTCGTGTGGCTGGGCTCTGTCTTCCTGCATGTTCATATCCATCCAGCCTTTTGGGATACAACTGTTCTACATGGTCCAGCCAGTGGTTTTCTCTTGTGTCCAGAGTGGTGTAAGGAAATTCTGCCGGCCCAGTGCTGAAACCCTGAGAAGCTATGCCCTTTGCTCTGCCATCATGTATCCTAATCAAAATGGCAAGAAGCATGCCATCGATCCTCGCACTTCGTCTTCTGGGAATTTCTTCTAGAAAATATTATAGTATGTAAAAAGGCTTATCCACAAGGATGAGCACTGCTGTTTAAAAAACAAACAAACAAACAAAAACGCCCCCCCCCAATCTGGTTTGGCTCAGTGGTTAGAGTGTTGGCCTACAATGGAAGGATCAAGGGTTTGATTCCCGTCAAGGGCACGTACCTTGGGGTTGCATGCTCAGTCCCTGGCCCTGGTCGGGGTACATGCAGGAGGCAATCAATCGATGTGTCTCTCTCACAGCAGTGTTTCTCTCTCTCCTCTCTCTCCCCTTCACCCTTCCACTCTCTCTAAAAAAAAAAAAAAAAAAAAAATCCTTGGGTGAGGATTAACAAAAAATAACAACAATAATAATACCCTAAAAAGGGGGTAGGGGTGGAAGGATTTCCTAAATACCTAAAATAGAGGCAAACAGTTAAATTATGAAACATCTGTATAATAACCTTAACTTTTCAGGCATCAAAAAGTGATGATTTAGGTTAAAAGATGTGCATAAATATTAAGTCACAAACCATAATGAGCAATGTGTGATCTTGTTAATAGGTAGATATCTGGAAAGGTACATGCCAAGGTGTTCACAGGGGTTGTCGCTGGACTTTCCTGCTCTTTGATTCTGTTTGCTTCTTTGCTGTGTCTCACTTTTGTATGATAGCATGTGTCGCTTTTGTAATAAACAAAGCAGGCCTGTTGTTAATTTGGCGGGTTCCCATAAGCCTTGCAGGCCTCTGTGATCACCTTCTCTCTCTGAGCTAGGGAGGGTTTCATATTTTTAAATAGTTGAAGAAACATAAAAAATATTTAGTGATATAAAATTATTTGAAAGTCATATTTCAGTGTTCATAAATAGTTTTTTAATCTTCACCCGAGAATATGATTTTATTGGTTTTAGAGAGGTAGGGGAGAGAGAAACGTCAATGTGAGAAAGAAACATCTATTGGTTCTTTCCCATACTCTCCCCCTGGATATGTGCCCTGACTAGGAATTAGTCCCGCAACCTTTTGCTGTACGGGACAGTGCTCCAACCAACCAAGCCACTCGGCTGGGGCTAAATAAAGTTTTATTAGAACACATCCATGCGCATTCCTTAGCTGCTTTCATACAACAGTGGCAGAGTTGAGTGTGACAGACCATGAGACCCACTAAACCTGAAGTGTCTACTGTCTGTCCCTTTACAGAAGAAATTTGCTGAGCCCTGGTCTTTGTCATCAGCCCTGAGCAATGGGAGCCTTCATTCTTACTCTTCTCTCTCTACACATAACTTTAAGCCACTTTCTAATTGTTCTTTCTGCAAATGCCGGCTCAGCTTTCCTGGCGATGCTCTAACATCTGCATCCCCTTCAGTTATGTTCCTTTACGCTGCTCTGTCCTGGGAGAGCTCTCTTCAGGACCATGTGGATTTCTCTAGATTCTGCCCCAAACGCCACTCCTAAATTTTCTTGTCAGAACTCAGTGGCCATTAGTTTTCTTTTTAACCCTTTGCGGTCATATGTCTACTCTCAGCCACCAAAGCTTTTTTACCGTTCCGGTCGTATGTCTACTCTCAGCCACCAAAGCTTTTTTACCGTTCCGGTCGTATGTCTGCTCTCAGCCACCACAGCAAGGAACCGTACGAATCTTAACTCTATTCATTCATGTATCAGTTCATAATTTCTCTGAAAGCTCTTAATTCCGACCAGTACGACACCCATGTCCAAATTTAGTACGACTGCAAAGCGTTAAGAATATCTTATCTCTCCTGAAAAGTCTTCTATTTTAGTCCCAAATGATGGCATCCTACCTTTTCTTTCTTAGAATTTTGTTTTAGATGTTTAGATGTCTGACCATTTATTCATTTCTATTTCACCTGTTCCAGAAAGATTTAAGGTAGCTCCAAAGTACATGTAACAAAAAAGGAAGTGAAAAAATAAGAGTGAATGAAAAAATAGGAAAGCAGGGTACAGCCAAGGGCGAAGGGGACTTCGGATTCGGTCCTGGGCCAGGACAGCTTCCGTATGGACAATGTAGAAGCAAGTTGATTGCTCAGCAAGAGACCTGGCTGTTCCTTTACTGAACTCTTCCTCATAAGGGGGCCCCATGAGATGCTGTGGCAACAAAACAGTCGCTCTTCAGTGAGCTTAAAAAGGTCCCCCTTGTGACCATGTAGAGGATCCTCTCATGTTTGAACCCCAAAAATGTTTGGGAGTTGAGTAAGATATTTATTTCCTTGTGTTGAGCGTCACCTGCCTTAGGGACTGGAGACCTCAGGGGCTGTCAGGGAGGAGGAGCTCCCCCTTCCTGTCCAACCTGAGGGACACACCTGTGCCGACAGCTCCCTGGAAGGAGCACTCAGCCCAAGGCGCCAGGATTGCTGCTTCTCACCCAGGAATGTCTGTCAGTCTAATGACAGGTTTTACCTAATGAACAGGTGACGGGTATGGGAAACCAATCTGTGCCAGTCTTTTGTTTCTGTGATGGTTGTTATAAACTGATTTATATCCCCAAGTGAAGAATTTTTACCAAAAAAACTTATTTTTCTCCCTTTTGAAAAAATTGACATGGTAGCATAAATAGTAAGATTAGACAAATGAATATTCAACAGGCATGTAATCAAACCGAAAATCTCTCACCCCATGAATTCAGGGTGAGCCACCATGCAAAAGTAGCCTGAGGCCCCACAGTGCAGGGAGCTATGGTCTCGGTTTCCTTCCCTTTTAGTCCGCAGGCAGATTGCCATGCTGACATCTTCATTTATCCACCAGCATTAGGCTGACCATATGATTTATTAACCATGTCGTCACATTTGAGAGTGAAAGGGGGACAGTGGCACCAGGACAAAAGCCGTAACCTGGAACCAACCTGGTGGACTGGGGGGGGTCACCCTGTCGTCAGCTATTTAAAATTTTTTTGTTTTCTTTTTGATTGCTGGAAAAGCCAACTTATTGCCTTCTGCAGCTGTCCCCTCTTAAAAACCAGTCCGCATTCAAGATGTTTGACACCAGGAAGCGTGTGAGCGTGGGCAAGTCTGGGTCCACCAGCTCATCAGCGTGGCCCAAGACTCATGCACGGCAGAGGAAGGTTTTATCTGAAACAGAGCCATGTATGAGCCATGTAACTGACATCAGACCAGGAGAGCGCAAAGCAATTAAAAATAATTAATGATTTCTGAATATCAGCCTTCTCCATGCAGTTTTAATCTAGTCCTCATTTAAATTGGAAGATGGACATTTAATTATCAGTATTATGAAATTCATGATTTATATATTTCATCCAATTGGATAAAATTTCTGCCACCAGCTCTTCATCTTATTATGAAAAAAATCTGTATGTTTTAAGAGATGATCCTTTAAAAACTCATCCACAGCATACCAAACATATTTTCCTTTCACTTGTAATGATCACATTATTTCTACCTTTTTAATTAGGAAAAAAAAATTTCACCTGGAAAATCAAAAATAAACTTAAGATTTTAATGTTCTTAGAGCAGTGCCAGGCTGGAGAGGGAAGGCCAGCTGACTGGAACAATAGGGCGCTTCGGAGAAATGCTGTTCTTTCCTGTGGACGGTGTTCTGACCAGCCTGCTCTGCGTGTAACGTGTACGGCGTCAGGCTGCAGAATCTGCACCCGTGTTCCATGTGCGTGTGCCCGTGGCACTCCTTTCCCCACGTGTCTGGGTTTCAGCTCGTGCGTGGGTTAAGTGCCTATGTTGTAGAAAGATAACCACACGTGAGGGAAACCCGCCTCTTCTGGTGGGAGCCCCGAGTCATCTCGGTCAACCTCTGCACTCGCAGGTATCCCTCTGGCCTTTGTCTGTAATCGACACGTTCATGTGGCTTATGTGGCCCCCTGTTCAGACCCTCTTTCCTTTATCGCCCGCTGAGGGTTTTCAGAATCACCCAAGGCCGGTGGCAGAGGGGATGGGGGAGGGTGGGGGAGGGTGGCAAGGACCCGAGAGAGGGACATCAGTTTGACGCAGCCACAGATAATAGAATACGGGGGAAATTCCTGAATGGAGTGCAAAAAATATTTATAATAATGGTGCTCAAATCAAGGAGGGAATAAGTCATTTTAAAGGCATATACATTTTTATCATCACCTCTAGCAGCCATTGCGTCCCTTGTCTATCCATCTATTCTTGCCCTGACTGACAACAAAATCGAGTACAAAGAAAAATATAATAAGAAAAAGGAGAAATGAATCGGAGCGAGTGGGGAATTGATCACACGGTGTATTTGTATATCCTGATGTAAAAGGTGCACTTGACAGGTGGCCAGGTTTGCTCTGTACACAACCATGTGTGTGCTGTCAGGCGCACGCACGCTGCCTTGTTTCGATTGATGAATTGCCTGCTTTCTTGATTAAACCTTCCGTCACTTAAGAAACAAAAAGCCTGTGTTTAGATGGCAGAGTGGGACATGTCAAAAAAATCTGTCTCCTTTACCTTTGTGCAGATGTTGGGCACAGACTGTAACATGTATTATTAAAATGAATGTGGCATTTACTGTGCATTATTCCTTTCCTGGGAGAAAGGACTGTAAATTATATGCTAATAATAAGCTTTAACCCTTTCCAAATGCAAAAGATTTAAGAGTGCAAATATTCATGGAGGCCTGGCTAATTGGATGTGCTTTTATACATCCGCGGCGGTGGTTGTGTCACTGAAGTTAATGAACAGCGTGTGCGGCAAGCACGCAGGGCGCTTGGGGAACTCTCGCCTCTTGGAGGTGTTCCGCTCGGCAAGTACCTCCTCTAGGATTTCACAGAGAGACAGACCTGGAAACCCTGGAGCCGGGCTCTGGATCATATTACTACAGATTAAGCCCATAGCCATGTCCAGTTCCCCTAGCGATCCTTCTGGAGCTGAGCATCAAGGGCGATCCTCTCTCTGCCCTCCTGCATTCCCACTTACAGGGCTGGGCCCATGGGGCCGGCTAGGCTCAGGCCTGTCAGGTACCAGGTTTTGGTGCCTCGCACATGGCTGTCTTCCTTGGCCTGGCTCTTCTGTCCTCAATCCAGTTACCCAGGTGGTAGACTTATCTCCCCAAAGCATAGCCCCTCAGATCAAACCTTCACGCCCTGTCCCAGCCCTCTGCCTACTGCATTAATTCAGACCACACCTGCCAGTCTCCACCTGCCTGGTGTCTTCCAGCTATTTCTCTCCACTTGCGCCCACCAGCTTGGTTTCTCCCTTGTCTCTCTCACCTTTGTGTCTGTGCATTTGTCCCTGCCAGTCCGCTGGCTCAGGTTTCCCCACCTTCTCCTCTTCTCTATTGACCCCTCTTTGAAGGCCTGTCCCCAAACTGCCTCTCCCACGGAGCTTTGCTGATTCCCCTGCAGCTGGGGATGCTCTGCTCCTGCTATTTTGTGTCGCAGAGATTTCTACTGTTACTGTGAGCACCTCAAGAAGGCAGAGACTATGCTTAGAGAGGCTGGAGGCTGCCTTCGATCCCTTTTGAATCAAGGAGAGTGTAATTAAACAAAGGCAAAGAGAAGACAAAGGTGGTTTACTCCTCCGTTCACTCAGCAGGGAGGGCTGTCGTGTGGCCAGGCCGCGTGTTCCCTCCTGAGGGCAACGGGAAGCCTGTGGAAGAAGATGCAGCATGTGACAGACGGGGCACTTGGGGTCAGAAGCACATGAGGCCATCACACAGCCATTTTGAGTGGCCACACTGCACAGCACATGTGAACGGCTCCCCTTTAGAACTGTGCCAGGGCCCTGTGTTACCTTATCTTGTCGGGCAAGTCACTCAGCGCTGGTTATTCATACCTGTCGAGTGAGTCAGTAACCGCCCACACTTCCCCAGGAAGATTCAGGATGTGAGAACATTTCGTAAATCGGGAAGCAGGCAGGAATGCCACTTCTCGCCACAGTCACCTCCCGAAGGGCAGTGATCAGAGTAGGAACCTAAAGACTTATTGAGAATCATCACTCGAGACACACTGGCTTGTGCCCAGCATGGCCTTGGTCGTCTTCGCACTGTGTCCTTTGTGTATTTAGGTATAAGATTCCATCTCAGGAAGCGGAGTGCTCTGGGTGCTTAGAGAAAACCGCTTCCTTAGACTAGAGAAGCTTGCAGTCGGCTCTTTGGCCCTGCTCAGCTCAGCACCCTGGAAGCCAGGATGTTCTGTCACGCATGGTATGATCACGTAGAGTGGGCTGTTTTCTGTGGCAAGCAGCCCACAAGCCCTTTCTCGGGAAGGTGACAGGATGATGGCTTGGGGGCAGGAAGGAGAGAGTGCCTAGCAAAGTGCGGCCACTTCTATAAAATCTTCCCATATGCCTTTCTTTGTGTTTTTGGAGGAAAGTGCTTGGGGCTGCTTTCTGCTCCAGGTTTCGTCTCTCATTTCTGCTTTTCCTGTGCTGCGTGGGTAGGAGAAAGTTAAGCCTTTTTCCAGTTTCGTCATCGTGAAAAATAGAAACATTATTAGGTGACAGATGCTTGTGCTCCTAAAAGGGTGGGCACCCTCCCGCTGCGCTTTCATTCTTGCTCTGGTCTTTAAGCATGGCAGGGTTTAGGCGTCACTGGTTTAATGGGCCACATCCCCCTCTTAAATCCAAGAGCGAGGCGGGGGGTGGGGGATGCAGTGGGAAGAACCATGACGGGAGCCCGAGAAGCCAGGTTCTCTGGCAGGCACTGCACCAAGCCCTCCTGGATCTAAATTCCCACATCTCTCAACATCAGTAATCGCAATAACAGCATCAGTAAGTTAAACATAGTTCAGCTGGTATTTATTGGAAGCTTCCTATGTATCAGGCATTGACCAGTATCTAAGGTAGCAGGGATGACACCCACCTTCCAGGGCTGAGGATACATGGGAAGGAGCCTGTGTGTTTTGCAGATTGGGTACCGAGATGTTACCCGCAAAAGTACATTGTTGTCCCCAGACTTCACAGACATTCCATCCAAACACTGCCTTGATTGTAAAGAACACAGGACAACTAGAGAAAACTCAACTTTCTGGCACCATTCTCCCTGTGTATTTATCTTCTTTGTCCAGTTTTTTTATCAGAAATATGCTGCCATTTCTACCATTATAGTTCCCTTCCTGGCAGCCAGCATGATTATGGGCAGTAGCAGGGTCCTTTCTGAATGCCCAGCCAGAGAAATGCTGAAAACCAAGGGAACACGTGTAAAGCCAGCTCTTCGTCTGCTCTTAGCACTTCTGCAGAGGTTTACTCTAGGGTGAGTAAAGTCTGGTTTACCAAACACTCCTGCCTGGGAGCAGTTTGTATCAAATTAGCCTTCCGTTTCTTTTCCTATCTCTCTTATAATAATAGACTATCAACTGAGAGAAAAATGGTATAATTAAGGAAACTTCTTTAATTTGAACACATTTAGGGAGCCGAAGTTGTTTTTGCCTTTATTAAAATGGATTATGTTGATTTATTTTAATAATACCTAACCTTCCTTTAGCATTTACAATGTACAAGATGCTGTAGTAAGCACTTTCCATGCATTTTATCATTTAATCCCAATACATCCTTACCAAGAAAACCTTACAGTAAACCTTTAGGCTTTGTACTATTACTCTTACAATCTGTATCTTATAGATACAGCACAGCTGCCACTGTGGCCAAGCTCCCGTGCTCCAGCCTCGCCGACTTATGACAGTAGTCACGGGGTCAGATTCCAGGTTAGCACATTTAAACTCCTCATGAGTCAGTGAGCAGACATGTGGGTGTTGAGAGAACCTGGGGAGAAGTTGGACACCCAAGATCTGGAGATGAGATGAAAACTCGTCCTTTGTCTGTTACACAAGATGGGCTTCTCCCTTTCGTCAGGACAGAATTCTAACCAGTTTTATTTATTTATTTATTTTATTCCCACCTGAGGGTATTTTTTCCATTGCTTTTCAGGAAGAATGGGGGTGGGGGAAGAAACAGAGAAACATCGATGTGAGATTCACATCGATTGGTTGCCCCCTGAACGAGCCCCGACCAGGGCCGGGGATCCAGCCTGAAACTGAGGTACATGCCCTTGGCCAGGATCGAACCTGGAACCCTTCAGTCCAAGGGCCGACGCTCTAACCACTGAGCCAAACTGGCTAGGGCAGTTCTGTTCTGTTGTAGAACAATGAAGGCCTCCCTTCCTGTGAACAAAATACCTGAATCCATCTACTGTCACACATTTGTGTTTGTGTCCTGAATACCCAGTGCTTTTCCCCCTTTTTATTAATGGCCAGTAATGTTTTTGAAAAAAATCTTGGCGGTGGTCCAGCCTAGAGTGTGGATGGAGCATGTTTACCACTCATCCCAGAGAACAAGGCTCCTCATTCCCCAGGTTCGTCTTCGATCGTCCCTGAGACAGTGAGCGATAGGCAGCTCTCGCCTGAGGTAGAGATCCTTTTTCAGAGGGTGGTTTCTTATGCCTGACTTGTTTTACAGCACTGACGATCTCGTGATCCACTGGTGAGGCAACATCCATAATTTTGAATGAGTGAGAAAAGCTTGCCTGGTTGCCCTCGAGCATCGCTTCTGGTGACACACTTAGAAGCACTTAATAGCTTGCTACCTAGAGGCAGTAAACACACCCATCTTTCTGTCCCATTGCCTCCTGTGTTTTCCTTAAATACACCCTGTGCCAACAAAACGCCAGGGTCATTCCTGTCAGAAGGCCCCCTGGCTCACAGATTATATAGTTGTCACTCATCCTTCTGCCAAAGGTGGTTGTACCTTTTTAGGCCCAAGATGGGCAGCTTCTTTGGCCATAAGCCTCTTGGCTATTTATGCTTCTTGTGAAACGATGGTCCTCTGATTGGTTTTCTAATTCTAAGAAAGTCCACTCATCTTTGGTTGTAACATCCTGTTTAGTGCCCGGTTCTCTGCTGGAGTTCAGAGTCCCTTCGGGGGGGGGGGGGGGGGTAAGATGCTGAAGCCCCTTCTCTGGTGTGTGCCTAATACCCAGCCCAGGACCTGACCCACAGGAGGCACTCGGGGATGTTTGTGTTCCATTGAGTTTTGAGACCCACCCTTTTGTATCCACCTTTTCCAGCTGTGTGACTTTGGATAGTTTATATAACATTTCCGTTCATACTGTCTTCTGTGATTTTGAGGGTTGGTGATAATGGATGTGAAGTACCTAATACTGAGTGGGCCCCCCGTAGTGATCCCTGGAATGACCATCATAAATACTGCGCTTCCAGCAAAGTGCTTCCTGTTAGTCTAGGAGGCAGTGGTCTCATTGACTCTACAGTTTGACACCCCCCCCACCTCATCTGAAAATGCAGTTGGGGGAGGGGCCCCACTGGCTGGTCCACTAAGGCAGAGGCAGGAGGGAACTCAGCTGGAGGGACCCTGCGCAGTTCAGGGGACCCTTTGGTGTAGTATAAAGCAAACCCTCCCTACTAGTTCAGAGGTCAGTAGCTGCCTGAGACATCAGCGTGCCGCTGGATAGGACAGGTTCCAAGGGCACTTCCCAGCATGTGAGCCAGCGTCCCCTGTTCCCCTGCCCCCCAGTCGGCTCTGACTGGGGAAGGATCTGTCTGTGCTCGGCCACCTAAATGGTTTTCCTTCCTTCTCTTTTGCCTTTTGGGTTGTGGCTCTTTCTTTCCTGTCCCTCGCATCCCAGGACCCTTTAGCAAAAAAAAAGAAAGAAAAAAAAGAAAAGAAAGGAAAGAGAGAGAGAAAAGAAAGAAAAGAAAGAAAGGGCCCCTATCCTACCAGCTGGGGGCCAGGCTGGGTTTAAGGGAACATGAAAGTCACATCATGAAGTTCCTGCTCCGCAGCTACTGCCAGGCCAGGGGTCCCCAGGCGCGGCGGCTGGCGCGGCGGCCAGGGGACAAACGGTGCGTTCACGGTTTCCTTTCTCGGGGCCTAAGAGTAAATGAAACGACTTTCTTAAATGTCCCTGTCTTATGGGAGGAGTCGGGCTATCTCTCCATGCTGAGGGATGGCTCCTTTCTTCAGGCTACATTTTTTAAAAAGATATTGTACCTTTTATTTGGATGTAATGAGAACAGACATTTTAATCAGAGGTTAGTCATTTATTTTTGCAAACTATTGTTTTGATTCATCATTTTTGCAGATAATTAAATGCTTCAGTTGGCACATTGTGTCTACTTATTAAAACAGGTAATTTTGAAAAAAAGAGATGCTGTTTTTTGGATCACTGCACAAGAATTGTTTTTATCTTCATCTTTGAGCGTAGTTTCTGGTTGTTTTGCCAGAAAGCTTTCTTGTATGCCAGCATTTCATGTCCTCTCTGGTTGGGGGTGGGGGTGGGTTGCCCTTGGATGATTGGGGTATTAGCTACTGCACCCTCTGAAACGGGAGACGAAGAGTAAACTCTGTGCTGTTACCTTTCAGACTCTGGTTTTAATTGGATTTGGGAGAGAGCCTACGAGTTATGAGTTACGAACTTCACAGAGCCACAGTTCTTATGCTAAAAACAGATTAATTGTAGCCCTGAAAGTGGGTGGAGTTTAAAAGTCAATTACTGCTTGTCCTATTATAATTTACACACCTAGGATCGGAAAAAGTCTGTCACTTAGTGTAAAAATGAAAAGGTTACGTGTACTGGTTGGAATATACCTGTGACTTTCCATTTGTAAATGCTTTGGCTACATGTGTTTGTATGTGTGCAACTTGTAGCTGCAGAGCTCTACTGTAACTCCATCTGGGAGCAGGATCCCTTATGAGAAGTAACCTTTAAGGTTTAGTTCTTTAAATCCATAATGGCTCAGAATACAGCCCTTTGTCTGGCAGTTTAATCCACTTGTAGGCACTGCGGCCAGCCCCTGCAGAGCCCAGGGACCACTCCACTCCCGGGTCATGAACCTGTAAAGAAATGGCCCTTCAGGGGTCAATTTTTTAAAAACAAATTGCTTACGAGATTTGCTTTCTTTGATTTTTCCATGTTTGTGTCCTGAATCAGTTAATTTACTCATTAAAAGGATTTATTTTAGGTGGACCAATTAAAACTATGGAAGCTAATTTTTTGCTGAGCACTGCAGACCTCTGAAAACACAATTTATAACATGGCTTCTGCCCTTTTCCACTGAGAGCTGTCTGATCGAGCTGCAAACCCTGGTGCTGGTGGAAGCCAAGGACTGCAGTTCTTTGTCCTACCCTCCGGGCTCAGCCTCAGCGCGGGTAGGTTTCTCCCAGCCTCCATTGTTTTAAGGTGAATAGGCAAGTCTGAGAAGCCCAGCCCAGCCCAGCCCAGCCCAGCCCAGGAGTGGCACGCCGTATTTGTTTGCTTGCATAAACCCCATAGTTTAATTTTTTTAATAGGAAGCTGCTGTGTAGTTTGGATATTTAAACAGTTATTAACCGAATGACAATTAACAGATTGCATAGACAGATTTTCTTTTGAAAACCTCTGAAATTGAGTACAGTTTGCAAAACTATCACGGCATAGTAATGACAATGAATTTTGATTTCCCGGAACTGATATTAGACTCCTTATTAAACTATGTGCATCTGCTTTTAATTTACTCCAAATAATTGGAAAATGCAATGAAGCTTTCCAATTAAAGCACGGCTTTATGCTGTTTAATAATACCCCCATAATATTATAGCTTATGAAGTGACAGGTGAGTTGGTGTATGAATAAAACATAAAGGCAGCAATAAGGGACAGAAAACCGGAGACAGTTGTGGGGATTTTAAATGCTGGATGTAATTTGCATATATTAATCTCTTCTTTTCAGCCTTATCAGGCGTTCTTCAGTATTTGAAGTTAAAATAGCGTTGACAGGCGGGAGTACGCTTAGTTTTTTCAAGGATTTATTACTTGTATAATTTCTGATCTTTAATAAGCAGATATGACTGATCCTCATAGTTCTATAGAAATCGGTTAATTGTTCCAGATGGCGTGTACTGATTATGCAAAATTACTTTTCACACCATTTTTTTTGTGATGGAGTTTGGAGTAAAATTAAATTTTTTATAGCCTTCTTATCATGCTGTTTTACAGTGGTTTTTCTACAGAAGTTGAATTTAATCTACTATATTACATTGACCAGCACAGTTACTCTAATGTAGCATTTTGTGATTTGACAAAGAATAATAGGACACATTGCTCATTGCTCATTACTGTGTTCCTAATAAAAGGAGCTCCTGTGTATGGAACGTAGCTGTTATTTAGAAGAATGCCTCATTCATGCAGTTAAAAATGTGAAATTGTGCTATGAAGTAGTTCCTTCTGGGGAGAGACTATCTGGGAGAAGCAAACAGAGATAGGCTTGTTGCTGCCGATTTTACATGCAGAAGGAGGGTCTTCTTTTAATGACCAGAGTGTTGAAATTGTGCTACTTTCTTCTTCTTTGAAGGGGGAAAAAAAACTAGCTAATCTCATTCTATTAAGAGAGGTGTCACTGGTTGAGTCGTCTTGATTTACATAATCCCAGAAGTCTTTCATAATTGAATAGCATTTATAAAAGGTGGTTACACTTTGGTGTAAAGTATCAAAAAAAAAAAAGTCTAAAAAGCTTCAATGATAATTCGTCTCTAACATTTTCCAAAGTGTTGCTGTTTGCAAAGCCCATTGTGCTGATACCAGATCCAAGTCCAGGTTGTGGGTGTTACCATGTGACATCGATTGAGGCTTGTCCTTGTCCAGGTTCTCAGATAACACTTTCTCGGCAGCCTGGCCGGTAGTGGGTTGTGGACAACTCAGCAGTTTCACCCCAAAATGGGATTGTGGGC
Organism: Miniopterus natalensis; assembly: GCF_054644295.1. Lineage (NCBI taxonomy): Eukaryota > Metazoa > Chordata > Mammalia > Chiroptera > Miniopteridae > Miniopterus > Miniopterus natalensis. Next base: position 68,035,195 of record NC_142092.1, read on the forward strand.
TGTTACCTTGATGCAGGGGAGATGCAGTTTCCAGAGGGATGGAGTGGCTGTTTTTTTTGTTGTTGTTGCATCAGAAATCCTGGCTGGGTGTGTAGTGTTTTAAATATAACAGATAACTATAAAGAAAAATGTGGCTGTGTATATAATCTGAAGTTTGACCTGTTTTCTAAAAAGACCATTGTACATCAAGTCTTATCAGGATTTTTATAGACCTGGGAAATGTATTTCTATTTTAAATAGATCAGATTCCCATGTGCAGAAAGACTCGGATCTTTCTGTGGCTAAACTCCTTGCTTCAAGTAGCTCAGTCCTGCCGAGCCCCTTCCCACCCACGTTTGTGGCCCTGAAGGCCTTCCTTGTTTGAACACGCTGGAGGCGGATTTGGGTCTGCTTAAAAGGTTCAATTCCCGTAGCCCTGGGGGAATCAAACTTTTTTTTCTTTTTAATATCCTTCCACCAGCAGCACTGATTGCTCTTCATAGAGGGTCCCTGGGGTGGAAGCAGGGCTTCATTGCAGCCTCCGCAGCCAGCTACAAGGAAACAGACCAACAGGTCACAGACCCTGGAGCCAAGAGGACTGCTGTCTGTCTGTGTCTGCTGGGGGATGGGGGCATGGGGTGCAGGTTCAGTGAGATGCCCAGATGTGACCACCACTGGTATCATGTGGATTGTACTGTGTATTGGTCTTTGGAGTATTTTTGGTTAAGTTCTGTTTTCTGTCTAGTCCAGTCGTGAAGGAGGTTTAGTAGTAGGGTCAGTATGCTTGGCTGCCTGTAGCACCGGAGCAACGACTTACAGGAAACGTTTCACACACCCTTGTTTGTAAACTCAGCATGTATTTTTGGAAATGGGAATTCAACATGAAGTGGAAATTCTCTGAAAAAGAGTACGAGTAAATCAGACATGATTGAGAATGTTTGTTCTGATGCAGCAATAATTTGGTGGCGGTGCTCTCATCAGTATAGCTTAAGACCACATTAAGTGGACAGACTTGATCTGGATTCTCTCATTTTAATCTTCAAAATGCTATCTAATGTCTCATTAAGACTTGCATATAATGTATCTTAAGTACAGCCATTAAATATAGTTTAGGGAGATTTATGTTCAGATATTGCTTAAAGATGTTTTAATAGGCCCATTTACTCCGATGATATTAATGAGCTCTTAATACAGACTAAGCTTCTAAAACTAGTGCTAAAGACTCCAGCCTGAACACAACAACTTGGGATCAGCGCCTGGTTTGGATGGGAGCCTCTAGGGTAGCTTTGCTGACCCCTAGGGTCAGTGCCAGCCCCTCTGATGATCCCTGACTTTGGGAAAGGGGCCACTTCTGACTCGGCCCAGCTGCTGACCCCATAAGATTACAGTTTTCTGCAAGACTGAGTACAGTCCTTTTTCTTGTCCCAAACCGTGCACAGGACATGTGCTAATTTGGCCAAATTATACATCTCCAAGATCATTTGAGTGGCATTGAGCTCTTGGCGGTGGCGCTGGGGCCTGGGAGGGTTAGAGAAGGCTGTTGCCAGGCATCTCGAGGCAGCATCTTTCCAGGAAGGTGTGCCCAGTCTTCCCTGTCGTGCGAACAGCTTCTATCTGCCACATGTGAACTGTAAAAGGTCACATGGGTGTGTTTTCATTTTTCAGGCATTTGTAGTGACTGAAATATACATAATAAGGTGGCCCTGCTAATTCAAAATTGGGAAGGAGAAAGCCAGCCCAGCAGGAATCTCTGTACGCCCTGCGCTCAGGCACGGTTGTTCCCCAGGCTCAACTTTTAAGCATGTGGCAAAAGATCTCCATGTCCGTATTTCCTTCTCTTTCAGAGAAATATTGAAAAGCAGATTTTTTTTTTTTTGTTTCAATTATTTTAAGGGAGACGGGGAGAAAAAGAACCTATGAGTTCAGAGACTTTTCTAATCACTAAATTGGTTTGTTATAAAAAGATAATAGCAAATTTCTTCTTTTCATAATTGGACATCTCTTCCCCGTGGGCTCGTGCAGGCTCAGCCCGTGCATGCACAATAAGTTGTGCTTTTGAAAAGCCATAACTGGCTAATAACAGCTACAGTGTCATCAGAGAGTAATGGTGTGCTGATTAGCATAATTAATGACAAATGGTGGTGCAGAATTGGTGGATTGGTTTAGCGGATGATGAATGCGGCCGGCCTGGGCTGGGGCCTGCCAACTAGGCCTCGCTGGCTGTCAGCCCTTCTGTTCTCGCGGAGGCAGCCCTCATTAGTCACGATGGGAGGTGCCAGTTTGTATTCTGTTTGGAGCACAGAAAACTTAATAATCCAAGCGAACGTGGCTTTCCCTTTTTCCTCTGTATTTACTCACAAAAATCTCTTCTCGAGCATTCCCACTGTGGCTGAACCATGGAGACACAGCTATTTCAAGGTGCTCCCATGGTGTTCGAAGGGGAAACAAAGGTGCTAGAATAGAGACACGCGTATGTATTGCCATGCTCTCCTCTGACCAGAGACAAATGACTCCCCTTAGGAAGACTTCTGCCTAGTGAACTGTTTATCTGAGTATTTATAAGGGAAAAGAGATGAACTCGGTAAGCTATACATTCTGTCCAGAATTAAGACTAGCACATTTATCTTTGACTTGATTAATCAGACCTAATTTGCATTCTCAAATGAGACTGATAAAAATGGATTTACCCTCTAACCTTTAGAGGGGAGAGAGTATTTCTCTGCAAGATTTCTGGGGCTATCTTTCCTTAACTGATAAGAAGCAGCTCCTTTATCAATAAGGATGAAAATCCTTAATTTGCATTAGTGAATGAGACTAATTATTATATAGTTAATTAGCATCTGGAAATGAGGATTATCTTAATTACAAAGCATAATTTCCCTAATAGCTACAAAACTGTAAGTTTGATCCGTGTGGAAATTGGTAACTATTATTATGTAATTAGTGATAACATTAATAGTACAGAGTATTTAGACATAATTTGCATATGCAAATGTAATTTACCTGAGCCAAACAAGTGGATCATTAATGACTGGAGCATGACAGAGCTGAGTGAAAGTTCTAGATAGCTGAATGGTACCCTTTTTATGCCAAGCACCTAAATCATTAAGCAGTAGAGGAGGTAAGATCTTTTATATTCAGGTGGTCAGAGTGGGTTTTGTTTTAAGAATGAATGGCTGTAGGATTAAGTAATAAAGCTAACTGCTTAGGGAGATAGCTGGCCACACAGTCATCTGCTTGACTTTGGTTTCCCATTGCTTCCCAGTATCCCTTGAGTCTTAGATGTGCTTTCCCCACACATTTTAATGTCTCTGAATAGTGGATCTGTCTTACAACTGAAGTGTACTTTTAAAGCAGTAACACACCCACGTGAGCACAGCAAATTATGAAATTGTTGGTGCAGCTTACAGCTCTTGGGGGGAAATCCAGAGCTTTCTGAACTTTACCCATATGGCCCCAGAGTCTCCCCCCTTTGGAGCTGCTCCATCATCTACATCTTGTCTGATCACCATCTGCCCTTCCCTCAGGCTCCAGCAGTGTTCCCCCAAACAGGGGCGTGTGCTCGTGAGGGAGCGTGCACTACCAGAGGATAGCCTTGTTTGAATAAGCTTCAAATAGATATGTTAATTGGTCTTTGTGGGGTTCTGCTGCAGTGACACATGATCCCCCAAATTGCAGGCTGACACCACCACTATTCTGTATGTCATTCAAGTTCCAAGTTGGTGACTGCACATTGGTGGGGTCCTGCTTCATGTGTCTTCTCGTCTGGGATGCAAGCTGTTCTTAGAGCAGAGGGAAAGTGCAGGAGACAAGGAAGACTCTGGTCAGACGCGACAAGGCACCCAGCCGAGCCAACATCAGTGCACAGGGGTGTGTCCCTTTCCCAGAGGCCTTGACCTTCCCATGGCAGTCACACTCTCACAGGGATGTGCGAGCACATACTCAGGAATGGTAATTTTGAGTTTTAAAAAATGAGTCTTCAGTTGTAAATAAAAGTATAGTCAACAATTACACTGGGAGAAAAAAAAGAACAGTGAACCTGGGTGGAGACACTGCACCCTGAAGTATGGGAAACATTGGCCTCTAGTGTCTGTAGCTTATCTTCAAGCCATCAGGAGCCTGACTTCTCCTGGGATAGTTAGGTGTCAGCTCAGGGCTTTTCATGGGTGTTCCCGTTTGATGGAAACAGCACTGCCCTTGGGGATTTAAGGCTCATTTTAACCACCTCCAAATTTAACAAAGTCTCGTCCTTTCTCTGGAATTCAGTTTTCCCAACTGCACAGTGAAGCTCTCGGACCCGGTGGCCCTTCTTGCCGCTCTGCCCTCCTGCCACCCCTTCTGAGTACCTGCTGAGAGCCTGGCACCTTGTGGGGCTGGAGCAGGTGCTCCAGAAAGTTCTGCGCCAGGGCTGCTGGGTCTCAGCGGTTCCTATAAGAACCTTTTTTAAAAAAAATTTGCTAGACAGAACAGTACATTGATATATTTTTCTTTATCAAAAACAGACACAAACTTGTGAGTTATAAAAGTAACATGTTCATTGTAGAAAAGTTGGAAAATACATCAGAGTGTAGGGAAGAAAATAAAATCACTCATAATCCTATTACCCAGAGGAACAATCATTTCAGGTAATCCTTTCAACTTTTTCTATACCATATATATTCATATATAAAAGTATATTTCTACCTATTTGTCCATTCTGGTTTTTTTGTTTGATTTACTGAGGTATAATATACATACAATCAAATTCACGCCTTTAATGTGTATAGTTCAATGAATTTTGACTAATGATAAATTACATGAGAAATCTCACGTACCCACCACCAGAAGTAAGATACGGAATTTTTCCAACACCCCCAAGATTCCCCTCCTTCCCGTGTCCAGTCATTTCCCAGCCCTGCCCCGTCCCTGGCGGCCAGTCGTGTTCTGTGTTCCGCGAGTGGAATCGCGGTTTGCAGCTTGTATGTGCCTCAGCACAGTGGTTTTGAGCTTCGTCCATGCCGTTCCCGTGGGTAGCTTGCTCCTTTGTGTCCCTGAGACTGTCCATTCTGTTCTGAGACCCGGTCATGCTGCTTTCTCCTCATCAAGTCTTCCCCTGGGCGCAGGTTGGGCAGGGGGTCCAGTGGTTGTATAACCTTCCTCATGGACACAATGTGCTTGACCTAAACAATCCTCTGTGACTGGATACTTATGTCGTCTTCACTTCTAAAAGTAATAAATTGGTGAACATTCCTTTAGATAAATCTGTGTTCCTTTGGGTATGTGTGCATTTTTAAGCATTTTCATATATTACAATAAATCGACCACCAGAATGGTTGAACCCATTTACGCTTCCACATGTGCAAAAGGGGTTGTCCCCTGTAGCCTCGCTAACTCACTGTTATTTTGTAAAATCGTATCCATTGGAAAGATGATGTGGCATCTTATTGTTGGTTTCCATCTCCTTGCTGCCGGCGACGGGCCCACCGCCCTGTCCATCGGCCACTTGCACGCGCCTTGCCTGCTCGCACCCTTGCTGCTGCTCTGTTGACGTCTGGCTTTTTTATTGAGCTGTAGCAGCTCATTATGGAAAGGCTCTGTTTTTGTTCTCATGTTACTACTGTTTTTTTCCAGTTTGTAGTTTGACCTTTAATTTTGCATTTCTTTATGTTTTGTGCCTTTGCCATCACATTGTAGAAAGGCCTCCTCTGTCTCATGGTCTGTTCTGTTCTGGAACCTTACTTTTCCTTTTTTTTAAACATTTAAATCTAAAATTCATCTGTCATTTGTTTTTTGCACCCTTTCCGACTTATTTGCTCGCAATTTGTTTTGATGTATGACATAAGGATCTATGTTTTTTCCAAATTAGAAAAATATAATTTTCTAATGTTTTTCTTTAAAATTTTTATTTTTGGGGTAAAAATTTCCAAATTATTTATCATTGTCCCAGGACCACTTACTAAATCATCTTTCATTTGAAAACAATCTTATTAACTGCCTAATGTCTACTGTGATGTTCTGTGGCATATGTCCTGTTACATTGAATCAATTCATATTCTAGTGGGAGGATTACTTTTAATTTTTACATCCTGTTTTATTATTCTTTGTAGTTGTTTTTCAAAGTGTTTCTGGTAATTCTGGTTCAATTTTTTACCCAGTTGAAATTTAGAATCTCTCTAAATTCTAAGGAAAATACTTTCAAGATGTTGATTGATTGAAGTTATAACTTAATTTGGGGAGAATGGTCATCTTTAAAATACTTTATCTTTCTTTCTAGAAATTTATTCAAATGTCCCTCTGTGTCATTCAGTAAAGTATTACAGTTCATGTCATTTCTAAGTTTAAATATTTTTTCCGTTTTCTTTGCCCATTTTGTTTTAACTGGAAATTGTTTTTACATATATCTATATCTATATCTACATATAGATATAGATATATATACACACATATATATATAGATATATATATAGATATATATATAGATATATATACACACACACACACACACGCACGTGCGCGCGCACACACACACACACACACAATGGATTTTGAATATTCATTTTGTAAGTGGCCACCTCTCTGTAAGCTTATTTCCAGTAGCTTCCAACCGATTTATTTGGGTTTCCTCAGTAGACAACAATATCATCTGCAGATGCAGTTCTATCTCTTTGACAACATAGTGTCTCATTTTTTTTCCTTGCTTTAGATTATTGGCCAGAACATCTGAAGCAGCCATGGTAGTGGCAGTAGCTTTCATTCTTTCCTACCTGGTTCCCGACTTCAGTGGGGATGTTTCCAGTGTTTGCAGTCAAATCTGAGATAGGCTGGTAATTTAGAATCAAGAATTTGATCATGCTAAAGAAATGATTCTCCTATTCCTATTTCCTGGGAATTATTTAAAAATTAAATGTAGGCACTAATTTTATTTCATTTTATTTTATTTTATGTATTCATTTTCCTGTTTTCCATCACCATGTATCCCCTCTCCGCCCTCTCCCAACTCCACCCACTCCCGCCCCCTGCGGCCACCGCACTGTTGTCCATATCCATGAGTTCTCTCTTCTTCTAATTTCATACAAAAATAACTTCAGAATCTGTCCATACAATATTGTATTCTTTCTCATTTAACTTATTAATATGAATATTTTATTTGATAATTTAGCATTTAGAAATTGTTATATTTATGAAATAAATCCTACTTTATTATAGTACATAATTCTTGAAATATAGTACTAGATTTGAGCCACTGTTAAGTTAGGCTTCTGGTATTTTATATACATGAAACTGGGCTTACTGCTTATCGAGATATTTTTGAGTGATCTAAGAATAAGAGTTTTTCTTTCAAATATAAGAATATTTCTAAAGTATTGTAATTTCTATTCCTTTGTGGGGGGAGAAAATGAAAAAAAAAATTTTCTATGAAAGCTAAATGGACCTGAAAGCACTTGGAGCTAGGGGTATTTCAGGGGGAGGGACAATAACTTCAATTTCTTTCACAATGATTGGGGTTTTTTTCACGCTTTCTGCTTTTTCTTGATTCAGTTTTGTTATTTGTATTTTTCTTTTAAAGAAAAGTCAGCCCTTTCATTTAAATTTTAAACTTTAGTTGTATAAAATTGTGCCTAAGAGTTTTTAATTTTAAAATCAGTATTCCTGTGGTCAAATATATCCCCAGTGTTATTTTTTCTCCGTTTTTCTTGGTTACCCTTGCTAAAGATTTGTTTTATTTATCTTTTCAAACAACCAGTTTTTTCTCTGTATAAAGGCATTAGACTTTTGCTTTACATTTCCTTATTTAATTGTATCTTTAGTTCTTTTTTTCTAATTTGGCTTTGCTTATTTTGTTTTTTATATTTTCTTGGGTTGAATGGTCACCTCATTTGTTTTCAGTTCTTTTTGTTTTTGAAAGAAGTATTTAAAGCTATATATATTTTTGTGTATTTTGATGGTATTCTGATATGTAGTACTCACATTTATAAATATGTAGTAATTTTAGTTTTGATTGCCCCTCTCTGACTCAAGTGTTAGAAAATACTTTTTCTGAGTGGTTGAGATTTTGTTTAACCTTTTCTTATTAATTTCTAATTTTATTGCATGATGGTTAGAAAATGTAACCTGTATAATTTTTTTTAATGTATTTAGACTTTCTTTGTCATCTACTATATGATCTGTTTTAGTCAACGTTCCATTGACACTGGAAAATGTCGTCTTTCTGTAAGGTATAATGTTTGAGACACACACACACACACACACACTCTTTGATCAAGCTGGATTGATGGATATATGCATATCCATATCCACATATACATTCATTCATCCTACTTGGCCAAAGAATGGTAGCTTTTATTGTTTTGTAAATTTCTTCTTACGTCATCATTTTTGAGCATCAGTTTCGTTTGTTTCAATGTAGTGTCAGGCAGGCCACAAAGGTTTATGACTGTATTTTACTCTTTATCAAAGTAAAACTCCCCCTTTTGTCCATTATGTGGCTTTGGCCGGAAGTCCTGTAATGTTCTTGTCCCGCGTGGGCTCCCAGGCACTTGGCTGGGCCGCACGGCCCACGCTGTGAGCTCTGCTGCTTCTCCCTCTGCTCTGGCCAAGTTAGGCTTCCCTTCAGACCTTTGCTTGGGTTCTCCTCCCACCCAGAGCGCCGTCCTGTTCCCGGTCCACATCCTCAGCAGCCTCCAGCTTGCCCTCCAGCCCCACTCTTCTGGAAGCCATCTGTGGGGGCTTCTGTTCTCTGGTTCCTCCGTTAGCACCTCCAGCCCTGTGTACCTGGACACAGGCACACACCTCTCGAGCTCCCTGCAGCAGCACTGTCCCCTCCTTGCGGACAGAAGCTCTGCTTTCAGAGCCCCCAGCTCCAGCACATGGGACCGAACCAGCCCTGCAGTCTTTCCTTAGCACACTGTTATCTTGTCATTACAGGGACTGACTGCTGCTGCTACTAGACTATTCCGTTCTTAGAGTTCATCCTGAAACACCAGCTAATTCATTTTTTAAAAATTACTTCAAGAGCCTTATTCCAAAGCTTTGACCATTGGAAGTACTATTTGAAAGTGTTCCCACATTCTTGGTGACACTCCAGGGACATGCACAAGACCACCAAGCAGCATGGCCTCGAGAGGAGCAGGGGCTTTGGAGACACCCCCCCCCCCCCCACTCCCGCCTTCCAGGCTGGGCATGACCCAGTATCTTGCAGATGCTCTTCTTGTTTAGGCTCATTTTCCTCCTGCCTATGGCAGGGCCCCTTGCACCTCTCACTCAAGGGGCTCTGAGAATTCATCAGGGACAGTCACCTATTCAAACAGGTACTGAGGAACTGCTGTGTGCCTAGCCCAGGAAACATAGTAACATTCACTGCTCAGGGCAGAGAGCCTGGTTGCAGAGGGTGGGTGCCTGGAGAGCGAGGAGTCCCCCATACACCAGCTGGATGTGACCCAGCACCATAAAAATTCACATACAAACTGTGGAAATCAGATGTGCTCTCCAGTTTGCTGAGCTGGGTAACTGGAGAAGGCTCATGGCCGCAGGCACATAGCACAGATTTCCCAGAGTGGTCATGGCGGGTGGGGCTGGCCACCGAGATCCACAGCCCTTTCCCAGGCTGTCTGTCTGATAGACAGGCCTGGCCTCCCTGGTTTCCTGTCATTAATGTGGCTTCAGATGAGAGTGAATATGCCCACAGCACCTCCTCGCTAAGGCTCATTTCCAGAAGAAGGCAGACACTCATTCTTTATGGTTAAAAGTAAGGACAGCCTGTAATTTGGGCAAATTTAACCACTTCCTGCTTTTTCTGCTCAGGGACCTGGGGATAGTTCAGAAACCGGAAGGCTGGCCAGGGCCCAGGATGCCCTGAGTCCCCCGGGCAGCTGTGCTCAGGCTGGGGTGACTGTCCTGTCATTACCTGCAGTGCAAAGGACTGGCTTCTGTCCCTTTGACCAGCCTGGCCACAAAGAAGCAGGTGACACCTGTGTCTGTTTGGTTTTGAGAATAGCAGTTAATATTTATCGAGTGAAGTCACTTTCGTGTAGGAACTTATTTAATCCTCAACACCACCCTGGGAAGCATGTGGAATTATAAATGAGGACCTGAGGTTCAGAGTGGTTCAGTGAGTTTCCCAAGGTCACACAGTAAATCATGACAGTGCCCCTGGGTGCCTCCATTGTGCCTCCCACAGAATTCTGTCATCGCCTTTCACACTCTTCTCCTAGTTTTAAGTTTCTTCCACATTTCCTAGACTCTACACCAGCAGGGAGGCCAGTGGGAGATGCGCGCTGCTGGTTCCCGCACTGTGTAGAGCAGAGACCCCCCGGCCTCCCTGGGACGGAAGGCCTGGCTCCCAGGGAGGTGGTGGACAAATTCCATTTCCTCTCATTAGGCAGCTTAACTGATGGCCAGCTGAGCTTGCAGATCTGTCCGGGGCCTGGTGGACCTTCCGCAGGCTCCCAGAGCAGCCTGGGAAGCCAGCCCCATCACAGTGGCACAGATGGTAAACCCAAACGACAAAGTAAACTCCAATATGTCTTGGAGACATTGTCAGCCTGCAGCTTATTTGTCATGTCACCACAGTCTCCTGATTCAGGGACACCCTCCCTCCCGGTGCTGCTCCCTCCCCTGGGTGAGGATTATTTACAGGAAACTGCTGATTGTAGGGCTGGGGGGAGGGCACAGAGACAGAGGGTTTCCAGAACATGCTTTGGTCATTTTCTACCATATTTCAGAAGCGAAGACTAATAATAGTAACAAGCACATGGCATTTGTAGAGTGCCAGCCCCTGTTCTGAGCACTTCACCCAAACCTTCTATTCTACTCTCATCACATCCCCAAGAGGTGTAGGTATCAGGCCCAGCTTACAGGTGCAGAAATGAAAGTCCAGAGAGCTTAGTTGACTTACCCACGGTCACACAGGCAGGCTGGTCCAGCATCTGCCTTTAACCTCCGCACTCTTGTGTCCAGCATATGGTTGAGGCTGAAAGGGCACTTGTCTCTTGCTCAGGGCTGGCACCCGAGCAGGAGAAATGGCACCCGGGATCAAGACCACTAGGGCAGCCCAGGGACATCCTGTAGGCCTCGTGGGTGAAGACCAGCTGCTCCCCTCAGCCTGAAATGGGGAGCACTAAGGTAGGGGTGTCTCAACCTCCTGGCCTTCTCCCGCTGGTGACAAGGCCCCATGGTGACAGGCTGGGGCACTGCTGGGCAGAATTGCCAGTGTCTACTCTGGGGTGTGGCCTAGCTCCTCACAGGTAACATCTTTGCATCTTTGGAAGGGCAGGGGTTAGAAGAGGAACAAGTGGGTTGGGAAGCTGAGTGTTCCCCCCTCCTCTGCCTTTCACCCCAAAACTGATGGGGAGCCAGGCCCTTGACCATCCGGGTCTTGGTTTCCTTAACTGTAGAAACAGAAATGGAGGCAGGGAAAGCTTCCTCGAAGAATACAGTGAGGATTCAATGAGGTGAGGCTTGCAAAGTGGCCTGGCCCGTGGGAGGTGCTCCCACCACAGAGTTGGCTACAGGAACAGCAAGGAGGGGACTCACTTAAAGGGACCACTCCTCCGCACACGTCCTGTGGAGGAGGGGACGCGGTGAGCACTGTTGAGGGGGTGATCCTAAGAGCCAGCTGCACACGCCACCAGTCTTTTAGTGCTCCAAGGAGGAGCCTGGAGCCCAGACCATAGCAAGGCTCTGAGAGAAGTGGGTTCAATCAGGCCTGTACCCCTTGCCCCATGGGCAGTAGTTCAAACATTTTGGGGGCAGGAAGCAGAGAAAGCAGCAAGGGGCCCCAGGGAGCTCCGAGGTAGGACAGATCTCGTCCCCTGCCTCCCAGAGGTAGGAAGAGAGGACACTAGAGGGCCTGGCCTGGGCGCCCAAGACACGTGTCCTTTGAAAGGATGTATTTATCTTTCTGATTTAGCTTTAAAGATGCGCAGGAACTCACAGCCTGTGGCCAGAGGTAAGCAATGAAAAGCCAGGTGGCATATAAAGAGCAGATTAGGTGAGTCTGCGATTGATCCCGAGCTGTTTGCTGAGTCCCTGGGTAAATTCCATGCAGGTTGGCTGATTGAGGACACCTGGAATGCTATGGGTTTGGCAGTTATGAAAGTCACACTGTTTTATGCCTCAGCCCCTCTTGCTTGTTATGGGGAACTTGTATGGAAAACCCCCTATTTCCACTGGCCCCATGTGTGAGTGGGAGTCGGGGGTCAACCGTCAAAGCCTCTTCAGGCAAGTGTCCAGCAGAGGCGCCACCTTTTTCTCTGGTAGATGAACAAAGGAAAGATGTTACCAAGTGCCCTGGAGGGTCCCCCTTTCTTGTGTGCACGCATGCAGGCTCGCACACTGTGTGGCCACACACACATGCAGGCTCACAAAATGGACACACAACCAGGGCCCCCAAGTAGAACATTCATTGTAAAAAATGAAGCCAGCACAGTTCCTGGTATTCAGGCCCAGGCCTTGGAGCCTGTTATTTGTTAAACTCTGAGCCCTGCTCCTTGCTGGTCACTCTGCTTGGTTCTGGGCCATAAAAGGCAAAGAAGACAGGCCCTGCCCTTGGCATGGGAGTGCTTTCCCTCCAGGGCATCTCTTCCGGCCAGCACTCTGCTGCGTGTGTGGGCCCCGTGGGCCCTGGGAGCTGGCCTGGGAGCCAGGGAAGCGTGTTCCCTGTCAGAGCACAGTCTGTCTGGTGGTTTGGGGACATCCGGCCTCCACAGGGCCTCCAGGTTGTTTGGCTGTACTGGAAATTGGTTATGCTCTGAATATTGCTGAAAATAAGCAGGCTGCTCACTGTTCAGCCTCCCTGTGCTGGGTTAATAAGTGGAAAGTGTTTCAACTAGTGGAGGAAAGAGAGTTGTCCAAGCCCAGTTCCCCACGCCTTTGCTCTCTGACGAGTATGTTTGCGTGTGGGGCGCAGGGCGGGGGTGAATAGGGTTTGGGCGAGCTTTTTGGCTAAAGTAATCGGAATAGTAATTGAAATATCTTCAGGAGAAGGGAAGTTCAAGGGTAATTGCTAACTGGTGCCAAAAATAAAAAACCTGTGAAACGCTTAGCAACTTCACAGACCTTTCTTTTCCAGCCATTTCTGCACATTGCAGGATGGTTCTTTCTCTGGGACAAGTGACCACTAATATTGGAGGGTGGGGGGTACTGTAAGACAATGTGGTTTCATTTTACATGCCCTGGAATCAATTCCCAGGTGTACCCCTAAGACAAGTCACTCCCTTCTTTGAGCTTCAGGAGAGTCTCTGTCAGGTGGGGACTGTGGAAATAGGGGGAGTGCCTGTCAGCCATGAGATACATGAAGATGATAAATCCCGTTTCCTCAGCTCAGTGGGTTGTTATTGAGCATCTATTTTTGCCTGTTCTGGTATCATAGACACAAACCCCATGAAAGTGCCACCTCCCTATGAACCCTTTTTAGAGTAGCTGGTCCTCGGCATCCCTGGCCAGTCAGAGGCTCAGACTGCAGGCCAGGTGCATGAGCAGGGTGGGGGGACACGCAGCAGCGTGGAGGTGGGCTGGGCGGCGAGCGCAGGAGTGGGACTTGAGCCCCCAGAGGTGCGGTGGCAGAGTTGCCTTGTACCCCTGTTCCATTCTCAAGTTTGGAGTTCTATTTTCAACCTTGAGGAAACAGTGACTGTTTCCTCTCTGCCCATTCAGACTTTGAAAGACCCCCATTCCCAGCAGCACTAGGCTTGGGTCCCACGGTGCTTTATGGAAGAGGCGGTCTGTCACACAGGCTTGGCCCTGCTCAGCTACAAGACTGATGCAGTTTCTTTCTTGTTGCTGTGCCATCTAGTCACACATCACACAGTGCACCCATCACATGCGCACACGCACACACACTCACTCGGCTCCCCTTCTCTCTGAATCATCATCATGAACCCGGTTGCCATCCAGGTTCATCAGACCCTGACAGGGCAGAGGATCCCGCAAGAGAAAATGAATGTCTCATGTTCCATTAGGAAAATCTAAGAAAGAGACAAACATTCAGTCTGTCCCTCCGAGTGGGTGCCACTTAGCACCCATTAACACCTTCCTTTGGTCCCTTCAGCAGTTTGAAACCATCTCTCTCTACTGGAAATAGCCTTCCTGCTTTAATTTTCAAACTTCAAAGATTACTTTCGAAATAAAGTTTTTCCAGTGAAATTCCAAAGGTTTTACACATGTGTGAGGAGTTTGGCTGTTAAACTGTGTTTGCTCTGCCCCTTGGTCCCCTCAACTACAAAGGTTCCGCGACCGCCTGCACTTTGTTCTCTTAAATATACACCAGTTCCCTTACGCTGCGCAGCACGTTGCCGTGGCCTCTTCCTCCACCCTCGGTCTGACTATGGTTCCGTGAAAGCCTAGTGGGGCAGAGTAGATTTTTTATTGCTGGAAGAAATGTTCCTGTTTGGGCACTTTCACAACTCCGCAGCTGCTCCCTGGACCCCAGTCTCTAACTGAGAGAGCCCCAGTGGCCTGGGACTGGAGGCTGGACTGGTGGCCCTGGTCAGAGCCAAAGGAATTTTTTTTTTTAATTTTCTTTTTCAATTGCAGTTTGCATTCACCACTTTTTTGTGTTAGTTTCAGGTGTACCAAAGGAATTTAAGAGTAAGGATAAGTTTGAGTGGCTGGGGGTGTTGGCGTGGTTGATTTCCACCCTACATGTCATCAGCCCTACAAACACCCAGCTGAGTAATTGGGGTGCGGGTGGAATTTTGAGCCTCTGCTGCTCCATGTTACTGCTGTGCTCTCGTGAGTGATTTTAGAACAATAAACTTTGATAAGCCATCTTGAAAATCTCTTCCCAATACGGTAATTAGGCCATAAATGTTTTCATAGGATAATTCCCCAAGATTGTCCCAAAGGTCCAAATTTTAAAACGGCTCTTTAGCACATAATTTCTCCCACAAAAATGTGGTAACGTAAAAGTGAAACATTTTGATGAACCTGTAGAAACTAATGATTCTATAAATAAAAATCGACGTCATTTATAAGTTATTTAAATAAATTTTGTCACTAAAATGAATTCTTCCGTATATTACATCACTGTTAATAATTTTAACTGTATGTTTGTTTATGTAAAAAAGAACTGGGCCAAGACCCAGGGCTTCTCTAATCAGGCTGTCGGCTCTCTTGGCTGAGGTTCCCAGTGTTGCGCCTCCGGGTCCCCACCTCAGGATGTTCCAGATGTTGGCACAAGCCTGGCTGAGTAGTAAAAGGCAGAGCCAGAGGGAAAAGGATCCATCGTTCTTAGGCCACCTCAACTCAGAGGCTTCCTTTTCTCCCGGGAAATGAGTTTTGCAAAGGCACATCTTCTAACAGAGGCTGATTTCATCTATGTTGAACCCTAGTCTTTGTCTTCACCGTTCCCTTCGCCAGCTCCCAAAGCTGTCTGTGCCTGATTTCTCCAGCAGCGGTGGGGGCTCACAGAGCCCCTCTTAACATCACTTATAAAAATAGGGAAGAAGGCCTCTTAAAATTTTCAAACCACCTTTACTCTTGGAGGTGTTCCCAGGGCTCCCTGCTTCTCCTGAACCCTAGAGGATCCTCTTCTTCCTGTTTCCAGCCTCACACCACTGGTGTAACCAGCTCTTCTCGGGGCGGGGAGGGGGGGCAGCTTTCACGCCCTGGCCACGCCAGCCTGGCAAATCCCCGCTCTCGATCCTGCACCGTGGCTGGGGGGCTCATTCCGCGCAGAGCAGCGCCCAGCTGCGCCCGGCTGCATTCCACTCTGTAATTGATCCCAGACTCCTTCCACCCCCCCCCTCCACAGCTATACCTTCATTTTCTTAGGCCTTTGTGACTCCCTCTTCCCTCCTGGCACCAGCAGTTGGCTCTTTGGTGGGGTCAGTTTGTTAAAGAAACAACCACTTTGAAAAACTTCCTGCTTTTGTAGGGGGAAAGTGGGGAGTAGCCCATTTGGGCTGAAATTCAGGTTGTGTCTGTCTGTTAGGCTTACTGGCCAGCCACCCCACTCTCAGCATCCCAGTTTCACAGATGACAAAATGACAAATTATCTCATGTCATAACCTTGAGGATTTCCACCAAAAATGGACACTGCAAATGTTATATTCTCAAGTACCAAAGAAGATGCTGTTTTAGGCCTAAGGACACAGCTCCCTGTACTTGCTGCCTCCTCTGCATGGCACCTCCTCAGACAACCCTCAGGCAGACTTAACTTCCCTTCTCATCAGCAGAGGGAAGGAGAGGCCTGGAGCAGCACCCCAAGCCCTACCTGGCCATTCAGATGTTGCAGGCAGGACGTTTGAAGCCACCTTGTGTATTTACAACCTCAGGTGAAAATGAAGTCACGACTTGGCACTTGTCCAACCTGGATGGAATCAAGCTGAGAGCCCCTATCACCAGGCTGGCCCCCTGGCCACCAAAGCTAAACAATAAAAACAAGCCCAAAGAGGTGCGCTCTCAGGGCGTGCCTGTCAAAGACGATTTGGAAAATATTTTGCAGTAAAGACCGAGTTGCCCGCTAATGACCCTTGTCCTCCGAGAACCCAGACCAGCAGCCCTGAACATTGTCTCACCCAGAGACAGCCTTGGACTTTGGGTTCTGGGGTCATCCCTTCCAGGCCTCCACTCCGACGGTTTTTCCACTGACTCAATAAATGATTACACAGCAGTCGGGAGTCCTGTATTCAACACCTGGTTCTGTTAGTGGCCCACCGGGTCGCGTTGAGCAAGCCAGTAAGCCTCCGAGCCCACTGTTGTCACTTTGAAACGGGAACAGGGTCAGCCCCATGGGCACAGGGTAGAAAGGACAAAGGAGATGGCGGGTGTTCAGCCACGTGGGAAAGTTACGAGGCACCACAGGTGCTCGCAACGTGGTTCTTGTAACATTGGTCTCTGAGTTAAATCTCTCATTTCTAAGCAGCTGCACGCAGGCCTATGTGCAGGATGTGTTTCCCCTGAAAGATGTGGGTTTTTGTCATGAGATTTTAAAAAATTTATGTACTACTCCCTGGAGCGTTAAGGAAAGTATTTTTAAGAAGGGGCCTTGAGTCTCACAAGGATCCCCTATGCTAATTCTGGCCTGCTGTGCATTGCTCCTCGTTGCTGTTGCCCTGAAAGCCTCATGGAGAAACCACTCATTGTGTCTTTTTAAGCTGTTAGCTATAGGTCAGAGTTTGTTTTCAGTGGGCTGGCTTCGTGAGAGGCATTGCCCTGGTTGAGAAGTTGTGTCCCCCACAATTTGGGTTATGTGCCTGCACTTTCCATGTGGGGCTCCCATTGAAAACCACTTTTTTTTCCTGCCTATGGCATCCGCAGTCTCTTGTCCCTCGGTCTCAGCTGTCCTGGAGAGTACCTGCCTGTCTCTTTGAGGGTCCCCACAACATTCTCCCAAATGGATCTGCGATACACCCCACAGCCTCTAGACTTGGCACAGTTCCACTTGCTGAGGTTCTGCCCGCCATGCGGGGACCAGCATGCACTGTGTGAGGCAGGCCCTAAGCGGAGGATGCTGGAGCTCCAGCTTCACTGCCACTTGCTGGAGATGTCCCTGTGAAAGTCATGGGCAGTCGGGCCCAGTGTCTCCACCTGAAAAAGGAAGGCAGTCCACCAAACAGGCCACCAAACTTGAGGCTGGGACCTCCCCGTGTCCTTCGACTTGTTTATCCTCAGAATTCTAACACCCTGTGTCTGCTCGCGTCAGATGTGTTTTCAACTGTGCCAATGTAGGCCCCGAGTGTTCTTTGCTGCGCGTGACGGAGGCAGCTGCCTGTGCCCCATTTCTTTCCAAACCCTCTTCCGCAGGAGAGAGGAGTCGGAGGGATGTGGAGCCAGGCAGCTAATGTCGGCCAGACGGGCGGGCACCCCCCTGGTGTCCAGGGCAGTGGAGGGGTGGAGGACCAGGTTCCGGGGAGCTCTCTGGTAGAGCCCTAGGAAGGAGTTGGGCTTCCTGGGTTTGACTTTTCTTCCGCTTCCTGTGGCCCTGTGTTCCTGGGCAGGTTGCTTAACTGCTCTTTGCCTGAGCACCCTCTGTAAAGTGGGGGTGATGATGGTGACAGCGACGATTCGTACCTCCCTCCCTGCCTCCCTCCCTCATGGGATTATCCTGTTGACACACAGAAAACACCTCGTGGGGTGTGGGGCAAGTCCCTGTTGCTCCAGGTCCCTGGACTGAGCGTCCGGGTGGGTGGTGGAGCAATGCTCTGGGGCCAGGAAAGCAGAAACAGGAAGCGTGTGGGAAGAGAAACCCACCCTTCTCTCTCCGGAGAGGGGGAGAGGGCGGGCACAGGCCTTCCTGCCTTTCCCATTGTCCCGAGGAGGCTCCCGCGCTTCCGCCTGCAGGCTGGCGCTGTGGCTCCTCAGGGATCCCCGTCTATTGTCTTTGAGCGACACTGCTGGGGAGGGGTTTACTTAGATTCCCAGGTTTGTAATTAAAACAATTGAGAAACAATTTTCACTATATAAAAAGAGTAGCTGAGCAGGAAGTCTCTCTAAGCAGCTGTTGCGCTGTGAGCCGTGGAGAAATATTATTTTGTCACCAGCCCAGCACAGTTATCTCACAGCTTAAAAGAAACTAAGGGAACATCTTTTCTACTAACCCAGCAATTTTTAGCACCTAATATCATTTCACATTTAAAGGTGACAGCAATATCTTTAACGTTTTTCTATTGGATTAATAACGTATAATGTTCAAAGCAATAAAGCGAAATGTTTTCGTGAGGGTGCTTTATATCACTAGTGGAAAATTCAAGTTTAAAAAAAAAAAAAAAAAGACCACACACACAAAGTAATAGACGTCGTCAAGAGCCATAAACTCAAAAGGGAGCCAGGGCGTGGAGGTGGATTTGGAGCCCGCGGGTGTGCAAGGCTGGGCCCCCAGGAGGGGGCTGCGCACTTGCGGCAGTGAGCTCGCGGGGCCCTCGCCCACTCCCCCAGCCATTCATCTCCACCCAGCAGTGGAATATGACAATGTTAGCATTTTTCATTTCCCTGACGTTACCATTAATAAAGCAATGATCCAAAAGGGGCTTTGCTGAGTCTGTTCTTTATGCTCCCATCACTCACGACTAGATAATTTCACACAGGATCGTTTTAAAATTAAATGACGATAAAAACGCTCTGCTGTTCTGTGTTCACCAGTTCATAGGAGTCTATCAAGTCATTAATGTGTCATGACAGACTGCTCGATGGATACAAGAGTAATTAATTATTTGAATAAATAACAAGTTGAACTTGGGGCTTTGAACCACAATGACACACGCATCCCATTAAGGGCATCTCGGAGCCTTGTCAGGGCACTGGTATGGAGAGTTAAAATGCAGGCCAGGGTGCTGGAAATGATGGAAAACAATTTCATAAACACGGGGTGATATTTTACAGGGAGAAAGCCAAAGTGTCACATTTCCGCGCCCCTACGGAGCTCTGTGTTAAAAGTTCCCCAGCAGCGGCCATTTCAGGATACACTTGATCAGTGATGATCTCGGCACAATTATACAGATTTTCATAATCACCATTAATCTCTGCATGTTTTTCAAGATAATTACAGCAATTATTACTTAGATTTCTCTTTTATATGCCCATTGTGGAGAGGAACAAGTGCTTATTATACTGGATAGTTCAAAGAACCCTGGATTAAAATTCTTTGTCATCTCTGTGCTCGTTATTTCAACTCGTGTTGCCTCTGAAAGTTCATCAGCGCTAGAAATTAGAGTGGTATTAGCAGGCTCTATTATTAAATCCTAAAGCTGAGCGTAGAGTGTGGTTAGAGTGGATGGCTGAATTGTTCATTCGTGGGACTGCTGCATTTGTTTGGAATTACTGTCAGGTGGCAGGAGATGCCCATGACAGGTGCAGGCAGGACCTCACACCTATTTGCACGATGGGCTTATAGAGCGAGCACAAAACCAATATTTAGAGAATACACTTTTGTGACATGCCCTTTAAAGGTTAATATTAAATCTGAAACCTGGGTAATTTATCGCAACTTTCTTCATAGACACAGCAGCTGGACAGAAGGACATGCTCACCCTGCTATCCCCAAATCAGAGTGGGTGTTGGGTCGGACATCAGTTCTGTCTCGAGCTGCCCCTTTTCTGAGTATCACCATGGTCTGGAGAGTGTGTCCGTTGGAGCCGAGTTTTGGAAGGTGATGTACTGCTTTCAAGAGAAGCCATTTCCACAGGGGAAAGTTTATTGAAAAGCCTGCTGATTGGAAATGTACCTGTGTGTGTGTCCCATGTATAGACTCCTGTGTCCCATCCCAACCACGGCCGTGACACCTGCAGTCCTCTGTCACCCTACACCCTCTATGGGGACCGTTAGATCCTCCCCACTTCGACCAGATGCAGTAAGTCTAGCTTCGTGAGGGGAGGATGGCCAGGGCTCTGGTCTTAACTGGGAAGTCCAGTATTTGAGCTTTCTGTAGAGTGAGGAAAACATGAGACACAGAAATGGCTTTTTCCTCTTCTGATTATTAGTTTCATCATTAAGTGATGACTTGATTCAGCACACACACAGTGCAGTCTTGCATACACATAAGTTGGGTTTAGATTGCTGCCAGACCTTCCCTCTTTTTTAAAAAAAAAATACATTTTTATTGACTTCAGAGAGAGGGAGAGAGAGATCGATTAGCTGCTTCCTACACTCCCTCTGCTGGGGATTGAGCCTGAAACCCAGGCATGTGCCCTGACCAGGAATCGAACCACTATCTTCTGGATCATAGGTCTATGCTCAACCACTGAGCCATGCCGGCCAGGCAGACCTTCCCTCTTTACTTGACCTACAGATCTGTCTGCCAGGGCAGCAGGTCTTTGGGAATTAGCTGGCTGCTCCAGGGGCGCTCAGGCAGCCCCTCCGACTGAGGCTGCCCCTCCAGGGCTCATGCCCTACCCAGGGCTCAGGCCTCAGCTCTGAAGCTCTCCTGAATTCTCACTTCACTCGGGGTCCTCAGGTCCTGGGGACTTGATCCCATAAATCAAGGTCAGGACATCTCTATGCTGTGGTAACAAAATGTCACCTTTTGTACCATTTTTCACCTGTGGACAGGTTTCAAATCTTACATGAAATTTATAAGTTTGCACCTTTTCAGTATGTGCGATGCTTCAGACTATGGCCCTGTTGCTAAGATACTTGTGTA
This sequence comes from Miniopterus natalensis, assembly GCF_054644295.1. Lineage (NCBI taxonomy): Eukaryota > Metazoa > Chordata > Mammalia > Chiroptera > Miniopteridae > Miniopterus > Miniopterus natalensis. The sequence goes on from NC_142092.1 coordinate 68,056,229, forward strand.
AATGGACAAGTCATTAAAAGTTTACTGGTTGATCATGGACACAGAAAAAGGAGTTGGAATGTCCCTTTTCCAGAGTCCTGAAGACGTCCCAGTACAAAACTTAGCTTTCTTCTAGACGGTGGCCTGAAGTCGCCTCTTCCTCGCAGGCCCTAGGCCAGCATGGAGCTCGTACTTGGAGAAGGACATTGGGATGTGGTTAGAGCACATGCTCAGCCAACAGCCCACTGATTCAATGATTAGTAGCTTGGAAGGTGCCTCAATGGGGTGCTGTATCAGCCAGGTTCAGGGGTTCCTGAGCAGGAATGGGCTCTCCAGGCTGAGCCCACAGCAAGGAGAGGGACGCGTTGCATATAGAATGCCTGACTCAGTCAGAAAAGGGTGCACAGGTCGGGGCAGCTAGATCCTCAGGTGTGGGAGCAGGGTGTGGGGGGAGGGGAGGGGAGGGGAAGGGAACTGGGCAATAAAGCCAGGCTGCAGTCAACCTGTGAGGACCTGAGCTGTGGCCTTTGGACATCATCCTGTAAACTTCAGGGAACAGTTGAAGTTTTTAAGAAAATGAATGGTCCAAGGAGAGAGACTTGCATTTGAAAGCTGACTCTAGAGATCCCTGAGGTGGGCATAGTGTCTTGGCCACGCTACGTGGTGTTTCCCTGGTCACGTGATTGCTCCTTAATGTCTTCCAGGTCTAGGTAGCCTCCATTCACCTTCTTGCCCTCCTTGATCATACCTTTCTGCTTCCGCCTTTAGGTGACTTCCTTTGTGTTACATAGGAAGGTGTTCCCTCCTGACCCTTCATGTAGGAATGTAATGGGTTTGTATTTACTTTGAGCAACATGCAGTTGGTCTCTGCCTCAAGCAGACTATGGGAAGGTGGAGTGGGCCACACGGCAACAGAAGTGGCAGTTACTGGCAGGCATTTTGTATAGAAACGGGGGGACTGAGAAATGTGGGGGACTTCCTAATTGCCCACGCCAAATAGAAGCTCAGAGAATATTCGTTTGTGGTATAACGGCACCTTGTTTTAAAGAGGATGGCATTTCCTACTGACCTGGCAAATCAGCTCCTCACATCAGGAGCAGCTTTCTTCACTTTGCGCTTGGCGCTGTTTTCCAGGGGACATTAAGCAGCCTGGGCCCACCTGGGGCTGTTCCTGCTATTGAGCTTGACCTGTACAACCAGCGAGAGCCGGGGTTCAGGGCACCCGATGAGTTCCTCCTGGGCAGGCCTTGCTTCGGCCCTTTCAGAAGCCTTTGGATTGGAACTCACAGCCCACAGGCTACATAATTTATTGTGGCCACACTTATGTTATTATGTAAAAGAAGGTAGGAAAAGAAAAAGGCGTGCTACCGTAAAAAGGCACTGTCCTCTAGCACAGTCATAATAATGATGATGATGATGACAGTTATTGAGCAGTTAGTTTGTACCTGGGGCTTCATGATTTTAGCTCATCTGAATGTCACAGCTATTCAGGTATTATTGGTTCCTTCCTTCTACAGTTGAGGAAAGAGGCACAGAGATTAGGTGCTGGTCCTAAGTCAAAGGGGGGTTGGAGGACTTGCTCCGAGCTCACTCCTGGGAAAAATCATTGGCTGCTGGCTCTGTTTTCGGCCGTAGCTGCCGTGTGTTGAGTGCCTGTTGCAGGTCAGGCTGTGCTGGCCCTTCTTGGTGCCGGTTCTCCCACAGTGGAACAGCAGAGTGCGCGTGATTATCTCCAACAAGTGAGTCTGAAACTCCAAGGCTAAGTGACTTGCCCACAGCCCATGGCCAGCCGTGGCTGAGCTCATGCGTGTCTGACTCCAGCTCCTGTTTCTTCCTCCCCACAGGGGGCCACCTCCTGTGTGTGGGACTCGGGAGGCTCTCGCATGGCTGATAGATCGTGGCAAAACAAATTACCTTGGGGGTCTAGAAGGAAGTTGTTGGCCTTGTGTAACTCAATTGGAATGTCACTGAGTAGACAGCGCTGGGGGTGTCTACAGATATCTTCAAGGAATGTCCCCAAAGTAAGATCACCAAGAATGCAGGCCGGGCTTGGTGTTTTGGTTTGCAGATGAGTTTTGAGAAATGGCCTTGAGATCTTGAGTCGTTGGCATTTTTCCCACACATATTGTGAAGGACTTTGGAACCACCGCAGGAGAGGGGAGAGGGAAGGGCCATGTTGCCGATTATTTATAGCCCTGAGCCCCAAGCAGGCACCCAGAATCGAAGGTCTCCCACCTCTCCAGCAGCGTTTAATTTTACTCAGAATGACTACCTGCCAGTAAGCACACTGATTACCACCATCTCTGCGAGTGCTGCCGAGGGACTGTGACTCAGGCTCACTTAACACTGCTTGACAACTGTGAGCAGGTAACAACCGTGATGCTGGAAGTGGAGTCTTTTATTTTTTAATTTTACACTTTCTACCACCTGATTTTGTGACTCTGTCATGCATGTTAAAATTAATGCATGTGTTGACTGGAGCATTTTTTTGGTTGTGGTCTCAGTGAGGGAAGGAGTTGGCTGCCCTAAGCAACTGTGGGTACCCAACGTGATGGGGTGGTCCTGGGTCCAGAGCCCTTGGGAGTTGGTCAGCGGTGGGTCTGGGTTGAGCCTGCAGAAGTCCAAGGGTGTGTGCTTGGAGGGAAAATCAAGGGACTGCTCTGAGGGACTTCCTTGGCAAGTGAAATTATAGTTCTCACATGAAGGAAGACACAACAGCTATAACCCTACCCCATTGCCAGGCGAAGTTCCCACAGATTCATGGCAGAGCTATGTGCGCACCAAGAGTCTAATTTTATGTCCAATATGCAGCATACAAATCGGACCACTTCCCCAAGAACAGCAAACGCGGGATTGGATTCAGGTCAGTTAGAAAAAAAGAATCAGCCCCTCCTTTCCTTTTTATATGAGGTAGTATTAATACAGGAGCAGATTCAAGCTTTATTTGTTTAAACCTTGTGCTTCTGTAAGCATGCACAGTGCTTTTGACTCTCAGTGCCTGGCTGTAAAAAGAACAGTTGAATGAGCTCATTGTTTCCTGGTTTTTTTCTCTAATGTATTTTACAAACACTCTGGTGACAGGCCTGACACACTGATTTCTACATAGCCGCACTTCAGTTTGGGATTACAGCATTAATAGCAGAGTTCCATGCATCATGCCACTTTTAAGCATGATCGTTATGATAAAGGGCATATACTTAATTACAGGCCTGCTTAATTACAGCTCTGTTGAAGCTCGTTTGTTTAGGAGAATGCTAATTGTGCTACGGAGCCCACGGCACTTCCTTGCCTTCATCTGCTGTAGGTTGCTTGCTTGGTGCGTGGATCAGCGTTTTGTTAAAACTGCCACCAAAAACAAAATTAAAAACAGAAAAATCAGAAACACTGTCCTAGTACTAAAAGGAAACCTGCCCAGCACGCGCCCCTCACATGGGGCCAGGCGCTTTACCTCCCCTGTCCAATTGCGTTTCCTTTCGCCCCCACAACAGCCCCCTGAGAGAGTGATGTGTTATCCCCATTTAACAGACAGGGCCACTGATGCACAGAGAATTGAGGTGACCTACTGGGCCATACATCTGCTGCCTGCTGAGTTGGAGTTAAGGCCCAGGTCTGTTCACCCCCCAGCCTGCCCTTCCCCACCACCTCCCTGGCATGCCACCTCAAGCTGAAAAACTGCTCTCAGCCTCAGTTTCCCTAAGTATAACTGGTAAGTGATCATGTTGAGGGTTGTTGGATGTAGGGTCACTACCTAGTCTGGGATCAGTGTGTGTGGGTTTCCTTTTCTCTCCATAGTGGAACAGGCTGGGGGAGAAGTTGTGTTACCTCTGAGCTTGTGGGAGTCTGTTGTGTCACACGGGGAGTGGAGGGGACTGCCCTGTGCCCAGGAATGCCACTTTTGGCAACCATGAGGAAAGGACAGGCTCTGACCCCACTTCTGGGTTGTTACCACAGATTGGTTAGGCCATGTCTAACCAATGATGACCCCCATATAAACCCCAGGCTGACTCGGAGGCAGGTTGGAGATGAAAATGTAGCCCCCAATGGTGGGGGACCTCTTACTGGGCTCTGTTTCCAGCTCCGCCACCATGTGTCACTCAGAGAAAGACCTGGCCATAGATGATGCTAGAGTGAGTATCAGTCTCAGTGCTGAGATAGTGAAGACAAAATGCCGGCTTCAGCTTGGGGAGGACGAGAGGAAGGAAAGAAGCGCGGCTCCCCCACAAGGAGCTGGGATGGGGGTGATTTATGAGTGTGCTTTGGGAACACATGAAAAACGCATGCCATTGATTTTAAGAATTATGTTTGGCAAACCTCTAGATATTTTAAAATATGGAAAGGTTGCCCAGATCAGGAGAGTGGAAATGAATGTTACAGAATTAGAAGGGATTTAGCAGTCCCACAGATCAGCTTTGTACCCAACACACGAAATCCCTCCCCAGCTCCTGGACACAAGGCCACCACCTTGTCATCTAGCTCTTCTGGTCCTTCCATCTTCCACAGAGGAGGGCAGCTCTCCCCCCTGAGCCACACGCCATCTCTCTAGCCCCTCCTCCTCCTGTGACAGCTCTGAGAATCCGTGCAGACATTTGGTTACGGTCACCTTCCAGTCTTCTCTTCCTGGACCAGAGCCCCCATCTTGCTGAACTTCCCTTGTGCTGCGCACAGCGCTGGGCTCTGGGCCTGGGTGGGAGCAACAGTGAACAAATATGGACAGGATTGTGCCTTCCTGGAGCATCAGGCCTGATGGCATCCTCCCGTTTCCTCGTGTGTTCTAGCTCCGGGTCCCTCACCATCGTGGGCCCCTTGGAAGCTGCCGGATGATGCTCTGGGAATTCAGTCCAGGCACTGAACTCCAGACGGAGATGGTGACTCCCTGGCTCTGGCACCAAGACTACAGCCCTCTGCCTTACGATGGCATCTCCCCCTTTTCAAATGGTGAAATCATGTCATTCACCTACGAAGAAATCTCTTCATCTCTTTCATTCCATCTAACACAGTTGGTTTTTAGGACCTAAAGTACCAGACTTAACATTGACCTTCAGTAAATCCCTCCCATGATCCCAACTTTTTGAGATCTTTATTGGATTTCTCTCTGTTACCAGTTTATAGACTATCCTCGCTGTCAGCCACATATTAGGTAAGCATGCTAGGCACGTCTTCACTGAGGTAACTGGTAGCTGGTAACGCCCTGGGCAACCTCCAGAGAGGTCACTCAAGGTCAGCATCAATCTGTTGATCACCTCCTTGGGCATCTAGTCCAACCAGTTAGGGGTTCTCCCACCCTTAACATTGTCCAGCTGTATTTACCTGTCTTACCCACATGGGTAACATGAGACATTTTGTCAAATGCTTTGCTAAAATCCACATTCTTTCAGCCTATCATAATCTTTGACATGCTAGATTTTTTAAAGAAATGAAGTTTGGCAGGCATATCGTTTGTTTGGCAAATTTTCACCAGCTCCTGGGGACCTGGCCGTGTGTGAGGAACCCCACACATGGATGAAAGCGACCTGTGCCTCTTGGGCAAGCTCCTGTTCCCAGGTCCCAGCCCACAGGGCCCTGTCACCTTTCTTTCCTTCCTTCCGAGTTTGTTTTCTTCCGTTTTCTGGAAGAACACGAAGAGCTCTTGACTGAGCCTGTCTTTCTATCGTGAGCTCTAAGATAAAATGGTTGTTTCCTCCTCTCCACGGGGCCGCCTCTGGGGGCCCACAGTGATACTCGCTTCTCGCCTCTGTCTTGAGCCTCCTCCGAAGTTTTTCTGAAGAAATTGCCTGTGCGCCTGCCCGAGGACCTGGTGCCTTAACCAAGCACCTTGGTTGCCCACTTGGAGAGGGGCCCAAGCTCGGGCCCACAGCTCCCTGCTGTCCCCCGGGTCTCCCAGGTATGGGAGCAGGGACTCCTCCCTGGAAGGCAGGGCAGGCAGGGCCTGCTGGCTGCGGCTGTGCACTGTTTCCCCCCTTCCTTCAGTCTCTAAGAAGCTAAGAGCAAGCTTCAGAAGTGCTAAATGTGTGTACACGTATGTGCACGTGTGTATATATAAATATATAAATACATATGTTGCATATTACATAAATACATAAGATGGACATGACACCTTATACATTTGTCTATGTAAAAGTTTATTTTAATATTATACAAGGGTGGGCAAAGTAGGTTTATGGTTCATGTGGAAAAAACCATGCAGGCTATAGATTATGATTATACAATAGCTTTAACTAAAAATAGTGTCATCATGCAACTGTAAACCTACTTTTGCCCACCCCTGTATATAAAGTACACACACACACACACACACACACATATAAAAATGCTGCTATTGCTAATATCCAAGTTTACAAGTTAGTTTTTTTTCTGAGTCTTTTTCTCCTGTTTTTATTTACAGCCTTCCAAGTCCTACCCGCCGACCTTGGCAGTCGGCTCATCCCCACCCTGTCACAGCTAGCAGGGCAGGAGCATGACAGACATTCCAGGGCCGGGCCACTGTGGTCCAGAAAACCAGTCATGTTTCTAGATTTTTCTTTCCAAAGACATAACTGTTAGTGGAAGGAGGAATAAAAACCTGCTCCGGGGGGCACTGCTGAGGGTCAGGGGTGCGAGGTGTTCCTAGGAGTGAGGGAGTGTTCTGGAACTCGGTGGAGGTGGTGGTGCCTCAACACCATGTGGGTACCAGATGCCACTGCATTGTTTACTCTGAAATGGTTAATTTTAAACTATGTGAACTTAACCTCAATTATCACAATTTAAAAACAAATGAAATACTACTGCTTAGATCTTCTCCATCCCTGGAGGTGATTCCCAGACTCCTGCGGGAACCCACTGCTTTTGTGCTCACCAGACTTTCAGGGGGGTTGGTACGTGCCCCAGGCTAGAGCCCCTCTGCCCACAGGGATATTCCCTTGGGGAGCAGCCTCCCTCACAGCCTCTGCACAGCCACTGAGCCCGTCCAGGCCTTGCCCCATACCAGGGACACAGGAATGCAGAGGGGACCCACACATGGACTGCCATGAGAAGAGACCTGGTGCTGGGCATGTGCCCAAAGGAGAGGTCCTGCAGGAGGGGCTCTCTGAGCAGACCCCAGAGGATGGCCGGTGTAAACATAAGGGGTGATGGGAAAGGGCATTCTTTGAAGAGGAGCAGTGCCGGGTGCAGGGCCCTATATGGCAGTGAGGACCTCACCTGGGAAATTCTCCCATTCTCTTCCCTTAAAGGTACATCTGTGACCGAGCCTCAGGCTGGGAAGGAGCTCCTCCCTCTCTCCCAGCCCAGCACCTCCCAGGCCTCTCATTTCCCCTGGGGGAGGCAGGCCTTTGCAGGTCACCTTACCACCTTTCCAGAACACAAGTTCTCCAAACATACGTTGACATTTAGATAGAAACAACTGTCACCAGGGAGAGGGAGTTTGTCTCCATATCTTAACAGAAACCCCCAAACACTAGTAAGGTCTTTAAAACACCAGAGGCAGAGCCCTAGGGAGGGAATGATAGGGGCTCTCGGCTGGGCAGTGTGTGCCAAAGCTGTGCTGTGAACACTGCCCACCAGGCGGCCAGTGAGCTGGCCTCCTGAGCACAGTGCTGTGGGCATGCAGGACTGCCTGAGCCCTGCCGTCTGTCTAGGAGGCTGAGAAGCCAGGAAAGAGGTGTGTATGTGTGTGTGTGTGTGTACAGATAGGTGTTCAGAGAGCAGAGTGACACGGCTGTGGGGGGTGACAGCAGCGGGCTTTGGGACTGTAAAGGAGGGGTCAAGTGTCTGTGGCTTCCGGTGTTTGACTTGGAATGGCCAGGAGGAGGGCGGCGCAGTAACAGGGAGAGGAAGCCAAGGAAAAGTGGGTCTGCATTTGGAATGTTCGAGCACACAGGCCCTTCCTGGCCCAGAGGCCTGGCCAGAACTTAAAGAAGGGCCTCTGGGAGACTCAGGGAGGGCGTGGTAATGGTCAACACCTTGAAGGGCCCTGGTGTGGAAGCAGGAGATTTTTATTCAGAAATTCCATTCATACCTCATGGACTGTGGAGTCTGTGCTTGCTACTTGTGTGACCTCTCTGAGCCTCTGATCCCCAATCTGTGACATGATCGGAAATGCAAGTGCCTCATGCCGTGGTGTAGTGAAGGGGTAGGAAGTCACCTATGGGGGGGTGAGTCCACGTTGGGCATACAGCAGAAGGGATCTTGCTTGGGGCATAGTCCTGCCCTTTCTGGAAGGCATGTGACCTGGTCACTGATTCTGTACCTGTAAATGAGCACACACATAGGTGCTCAGACCTCACTGGTGTGTTTGAGTGTGATGTACTATATATGATTATTTGGGACATTTTCCCCTCCTCTCTGGGGAAATGTGGCACTGTTCACAGCCCTTAGCCAGTCTGCTTCTGGCAGTCATGGCAGAGTGCAGGGCCCCTGCAATGGAGACCAAGGAGTCTCTGTCTGGGCTGGTGGCCACCCTTGGACAGCAGCCTTCCAAAGAATGGAGGAGGCATCCAGTGCAGCTGCTGGGCTCGTTCTTTCTCCTCGGACTTACCAGAGAAGTTTATTTCAGGGAAAAGAAAGTTTCATTCTCTTCCCTGAAATAAATTAGGAGCATGTTTAAAGTGAGCCACTGGCTCCTCTTGCTGATCAGAGAGGATTTGTCCTAGATTTCTTTTCTTTCTCCTATTTCCTTTTCTGCTGCTTTTCTTCTTTCTGGTGTGACTCTTCTTTCTTAGAACTGAGAAAGTTGTCCACCGCTTATATACCAGAGAAGCCCCCATTGTAGATATTGGGGGAAGCAAAAACCATATTTCCCAGGAAACTACTCACCATGGCTTTTGGTCTGTCACTTCATTTCCTCTTAAAACCACAATTACCAGAAAACAACTCTACCCGCGGGGTGAGGCCCCCAAGCCAACTGGGCTCCAGTTCCCGACCTAATGGCTGAGACCAGTGAGAGGGGCCTGGCCTCTGCCCATTCCCAGCCCTGCTGGGACCTGACAGAGAAGCCAGCCCCAGACTCTCCCAGGGCTGCTGAGCCTCACACTGGGCATGCCCCGTGTCCTGTCCTGTCAGATGTGACTTGGTCACTCTGCCAGGGTATCCAGCACTGGTGTGGCTTCACTCCTCCTCTGACGTTGTAATTCACAAAGTGCACCTGTCCCAGGAGAGAACGTACTCGCAGATGCTGTGCTGGGTCGTGGTTTTCTCCATGTGCCTTTGATGACAGTGACCTGGAGACACAGTGGTAGAGGGCTGTGGAAGAGGAATGCACCACTAACACACACGCGCGCATGCACACGCTCACCCTCCCCATTTGCGTTCGGAGAGTCATTCTTACCTTTACTCTCATGTCCTGTTAAAACCGAGCAGGCTGGTAAGCCCTGAGTCAGCTCAGGAATCTGGGGACTGAGACCGAGTTCACCAAGGTGCCTGTGCAGCCCCCTTACCTGCTCTGTGCTGGGCACTGGGTGGGCGCTGCACACACCGCCAGCTCACACGCACCTTTACTGCAGGCCTGTGTCCTCCTTTGAAACATAAGAAGCTCGTCCAAAGCCACAGCCAGGATTCAAACCCAGTCTGTCTGACCCCCAAACCACCCTTTCCTCCAACCTAGACCTTTCCTGGGGGCCCCACAGCCTGAGATGTAATGCTCTCAGCTGAGAGAGTGTCTAACACACCCGCTACAGCCCACCTTGCAAGCACAGCTCTGTCCCCTCAGCTCCCTACACCACTGTCCTGCTGGCAGCCCCTCATGGCTCGTACCATTTACAGGCCAGAGGCCAGGCTCCTAGGGTGGGCACTGGACCCTTCTCTGCTCTCACAAATCTTGTCTACACAACTGCCTGCTCTTCAATGGATATGCAGAGCATCTGCCTCCTGCCCCAAGTGTCTGTCTCAGGAGCAGGGGTGGTACCTGGGCACACGTCTCCCTAGGCCCTACTCACCTGTGTGCAGAGTGACTGGCCCCAGTCACCCACTGCCTTGTACTGTCTGTGTCAACATCTCAATTACTGAGCATGGTGGTGTCTATAATGCCCTTTTCTCTCTTTTTCTCTTTTGCAGCAATGGATGGTGTGCCTTTTATGATTTCAGAGAAGTTTTCTTGTGTTCCAGAAAGTGTAAGTTTTATGCATGATTTCCCTTCCCTTCCCAGCCTGAGCTCCTGGTGGCCCTCACACTCCTGCACATTAGAATCATTCCTGCCTGTGCCTCCTCCCTGCCCACCCTCCCACCCCCCCCACCCCCACCCCCCGCCTGTCAGAAATTCGGCCCTTCAGCCCACAACAGGCTGCCTGAGAGCTGGAAGTGGGTTCAGGCCCCTCTGAGCCCCTTCAGCTAGTGCTGCCCATTGTAGGACTTGAGAATGAATGAAAGAAAAGGGAGCGACAGACTAGCAAACTCAGATGCAGCTGAGCCTTTTTGTTTCAAATGTGATGGTTAATTTGACTGAACTTCACTTGGGTTCCAAGTTCAGCTTAATTTTTGGTTTTTTAATTTAACAATGATGGTGTCCTACAGAGGGGAGGCTGCCTCATTTTCGCATTTTAATTGCTACATATTGTAAGAGCCGAGTTCTCTGCTCTAACCCAGTGGCCCCCATGTGGCTGGGCTGGGCTACGGAGTGTCTCACAGAGGTGGGCTTCCTGCTCACCGCTGGCAGCATTGACACCATCTACCCTTGAGTAAACTGAGGCCCAAGCCAGGCCCCCAATCTCTCTTTAGGACAGAGGCACTGAGTAAGCTGGTTGGGCCTAATGGCCAGACCCTGAACCGAAGGGCACCCGTCACACCAGGCATTGGGTAGCTGTGGGCTGGGGCTGCAGGCCCCGCCTGGCGGCCCTGGGGCCCTCTCTCAGAGGGTGCCTGCCCCCAGGGATGGCAGAGGCCCTCCTTCAGCTGTGCAGGCCTGGCCCACGCTGGCTCCGTAGACTTGTTTCTGGGGTTTTTAATCCTTTCTGAAGAAGTTTGCTTTGAGCAGCTAATAAACATGAAGGCCCTGGTTTGGGCACCAGCTAAAGAATCCTTCAGTGTTTTTCTTGGATCCGGCTTAAAACCACCCGGCTTGCGATTTGACCTGCTCTGTAGTTTCCATTTTCATGAAATATAATAGGCCTCCTCTGAACCCTTCTGGTAAGCAGCTTAATCTTGAAAAATGCTCCTGACGTGACATGCGGAGCATGAGTAACTTCAGCCGACTCCACTTGGCCACGTTGCCATGGAGATGCTGGCGCCTCTCCTGCCTGCTCCCTCGGAGAGGCTGTTCTGTCCTGCGCACCAGCTCCAGTCGGGAAAGTTTAGTGGGGCAGTTAGAGCCTAATGATACAACAGCTGGACCTCTGCTGGATCCCGGGCAGCGTGGGCAGGCGGCCCCATTCGCGCGCCACTCGGCCTGGCAGCAGGTGAGAGCCAAACTGTTTTCTGGCTACTGGCAGCGCAGCCCCAGGAGCTGAGTGCCTAATTTGGTGGCCCTGTCCCAAGATCGCCCTCACTAATGGGCTGCTACCAGGGCGCTGCCGACTCAGCAAGTGCTCAAGGCCCGCAGACTCAGGCCAAGTCCGGTGCCAAGAGCTTCCCTGCCATTCTCTCATTTACTCCTCCCAGCAGCCTGGCCCGGGGGGCCGCACACGCTGCTCTTTAACAGGAGAGGAAATGATGAAGTGATGGAACCTGAGGCCGGTTTTGAATCCCGGGCCTTGGACTCGGAAGCAGGCCTCTTCCTACCTCGCCTCGCAGGAGACCCCCGCTGGCCCGGCTCGAGCTCTGCCCCATCTCTGGGCTGCAGTGCAGAACCATGAGGCCCTGGAGTTCTGTAGGAGGTGTTCAGGCTTGCCTTGTTCATCCTCTGCTGCGAGTTGCTGACCTGGGCTCCAGGGGCCTGGGCCAGTGCCCTCGTGGGAGTAGGAACGGCCAGTATGCCCAGAGGGGGCCAGACGGGAGCTCAGAGACAGGGTCCTCTGCCCTCTCACCATGCAGTTCATCCCAGGCTTCTCTGGGCCCCCAGCAAACTCCTGGTGCCATGTGTGTGGTTTTTCATGCTGTCTGCTAAGAAGCCAGCAGCTTTACAGAAAGGTCCCCCATATTCATGAAATTATAGAAACACCATTAAAATGCCATATTTTTCATTGCCATTCCTTTCCCAAAGGATAAGCAATGGGCAGTTATTTCATTCCCCTTTGCATTTTCAAAGATCTGGAATTCCTCCAGCTTCTTCCCTGGACACCTGGGAGTCCTGCACAAGAGATTCACTACCTGCCTCCTGGAATTCCTTAGGCCCGTCCCACTGCATAGGCGCAGCAGCCAGGCCTCAGGGAAGCCGTGGGCGGCTCCAGCCCCACAGCTGCAGAAAGCAAGCAAACTGGCTTTTCACAAGGGCAGGGAACAGAGAAATAGAGAGGTGGGAGTCACTGGTGACAGTCACTGTCTTTCAGGACGGCCGTGACCTTCCTGGGTGCTAAAGACAGATGACTAAGCAGGGCTCTCTACCAGAGGGGACCAACCCCACTGACAGCCAGGCAGTGTCACACTGGCTGGTCTCCTTGGAAAGGGGTTGGGGATCACGTAGGGTGGTGTGAGTTTCACGCTGACGTGCATGACAGCCAGTGTGGAGGAGCATCTTCCAGCCTTACGAGGACCACATGGTCTGTATTTTCAGATGCAGCCCTTTGATCTGTTGGGAATCACCATCAAATCTCTGGCAGAAATTGAGAAAGAGGTAAGCAAGCCACCCGGGTAGGGGAGGGGCCTGGGCCATTGCTCGCTCGCCCCTGGGTCTCTCCTCCCATTAGGGATCTGATCCAGGAACAGGAAGGGCCTGGGTGTGGGGAACCCTTTGGAGAAAAGCACTTTCATTTCACTCAGATGTATGCTTGGAAAAAGACACTCACTTTTAATGTGTTTATCACTTCAAGTCAAATATGTCCAGCATTTCCTTGTCTTCTCTCAGTCAGAAGGTTTTAAGGGACCGACGGAACAATCAATTGTGCTGTTTTTAAAATATCCCAGCTTAAAAGGAGGGATGGGGGATGGGCGTGGTGTCAGCTTTTCTGCCTCCTCTGTTTTATGACGTGCCACCAGAAGGGGTTTGGGAACATGTCCCAGACTCTTCGTGACTTAGAGGGTCAGGGTATACTCCACTGTGCGTGGTAAACCAGATCTCACTTGGTAGCCTGGCTCGAAGTAGTTTGGATGTTTTCCTAATAAAAAGAAGGAAATCCGCCTGGCCGGGCGTGGCTCAGCGGTTGAGCGTCGACCTAGGATTGAGGCGATCGGGGTTTGATTCCCGGTCAGGGCACATGCCCGGGTTGCGGGCTCGATTAGTGACTCTCTCATCATTGATGTTTCTATCTCTCCTTCTCCTTTCCTCTCTCTGAAATCAATAAAGATATATTTAAAAAAAAAAAAAAAAAAAGGAAATCCAAGATGGGGGTACATGTGACAACTCTGAAGAGAGAGAGCTAAGATAATGGAATCAAACTGGAGGTCAGCTGTGCCGTGTTTTCCCCATTTTCCTAAGAGCATTAGAGTGTGTGTCGTCTTTTATGTATAGAAGGTTGTTAAGCAGTCACGTGCTGGCAGCCAGCTCTCCTCTGAGAGGAACATTTGTCTCAAAGATGGAAATGGTAGAACCATTTCAATATTCTCAGCTCCTTTGGGTTTTCTCTTGTGTACCCAGCTAGCGGAAGCAGGTTGCATTATTGAAAGATGGCTGAAATCAAGGAAAATTGAATCAATGTAGTACAACAAATTTCTAAACCTGTCACAGCAAAAACAAGACAAAAAAGGCCCCCTTTGTCTTTGATTTTCCGTAAATCATAAAAACCAAGTTGATTGTCATCTGTAGATTTGGGTTGGAGGCAGTGTAAAAGAATGGCTGGCTACCACATTAGAGATATACTCATAGATTCCTTGTCAGCCCTTCTCAAAATCAAGAGAGCCTTGGATGGTCCTACCAGGGATTCTCCCGCCGGCTGGCCTCTTGCTCACAGCCTTCCTTTGCGTGGGGTCCTTCATCCAGTGGTGCTCAGTATGTGTGCAGGAAGGCTTCTGGGGGTGGCTGCAGATGGAAAAGCAGGGACACAGCCTGAGACCTCTTTAGGATGGACAGGTTCATACAGACAGAGGTCTAACCCAGCTCCACACTGACTGGGGGCAAGTTACACTCCCCCTCCTCTGTTTAAAGCAGGAGTCTCAGTGGAACCTGTCTCGGAGGGTTTCTCATGAGAACTAAATGAGCATCTGTCAAAAGCACTGGCAGGCAGGCGCCCATCAGTGTGGGTTGGGTGTTGTGAGGTGGCATGTGCTGGAGCCAGGGGGCAGCCACCTGAGTGGTGCCTTCTCTCCCCGGGTCCGCTGTGCGCTCACTGGGCCACAGCAGTCACCCCATTTGTTTATGTGCCTGCTGTGTGCGCTCGGCTCTAGGATCCTGGCTTCACCTGCAGCATCACTGGTTCTCACCCATGCTGACCCAGTGGGTGTAATTCCTCCCATGTCATGGGTCAGGAATGGAGACTCTGAGGGGTGAAGTAACTTGCCCAGGACAAGATTAAGACCTAGTGTGTCACACTCCAAATCCTCTCCGTTGTGACTTAAAGTCTAAGGGGCTGGTGAGGACAATGGATATAAGATGCCGGTGGACCCAGGTCCTGACTCTGGCCTTCAAGTCACAGGGTGGGGTGACTTCAAGCCACAGGACAGGATGATTGATGCAGAAGGGGCCCAGTGCAGAGCCTGTGTGTTTGGTGGAAACCACCGTAAACCTCGATCCTCTTCCCCACTCTAAGGACTAAAATCTGGTCTAAAAAAGTGTGTGGCTGTACTGTGTTATCTTGAGGTCAGATGTTCTAAGCAGAGCCTGGTGGGGCCAATGGCTCTACAGTCTGCTGCCCTGGGCATGAGTCTAAGTTCTTTGATTTAACATCTCTGAACCTCAGTTTCCTTTTCTGTAAAATTGGGGTAGTAATGCAAATGCTTTCCCGGTAGAGTTTATGGGGTTTGACTGAGAGTCTTGTAAGTGGCTTAGAATAGTGCCTGCCCTGGCTATGGCTCAGCCAGTCAGCTGCTGCAGTTGTCATGGTCGTGGTTGTGGTCATGGTCATGGTTGTGGTCATTACTGTCCACAGGAAGGGGTGGGAACCAGTGTAAATCTGCCCCATCTCAGCGTGGCACGCTGCCCTGTGCTAGTAGCTGAGCAGTCACATCCCCTTTAACCGAGCCTAGCTTTATTTCTTGTTTTTAGTGGTGGGTTAAAAATACACATCTATATTCCCAGGAAATTAAACTGGCATTTAAAATGTGGGGAAATAGGAAGAGGCTAGAAACATTAAATAGGGTGTGAAACCATCACAGACACCCTAGCCGTCAGAATGCTATGGAGTTTTGCATCTAATCTGAGATTCACATGTTACATCGGCCATTCGCGTGTGTTTAATGGTGATTAGTATGTTGATATCCATACACTTTGGTGAACAGCTCCGTCGTCTGCAACCACGTCAGAAGATTTTCTCTGTAAATAAACCTGAACTTGCTCCTTTTAGCCTCTGAACCCAGCCTTGCTGGGGGAGCTGGCGCCTGGGAGAAGCTGTACCCACAGCCTCCGGCCTGGCTCTGGGCCCTGTGGGCTGGCCCTGGGCAGTGGTGTCTCCTCCATCCCGATGGGTTCGCTCCTTTTAATCCCAGCAGGTCTGGCTCTCTTGGTACAGGAGGGATGGTCCCTGGGCAGAGAGAGCTCTTCTGGGCAGTATTCTTTGCTCATTGTAAACTATTATTTCATCGTATTTCACACTATCAAGCCAAGCCTCCTACCCCTCAAAAGGTGGGAGACTGCCTTTGGGTTCAGGGCCACAGACACCATGCCCCACCCCAGGCTCCGGGCTCTGTGCCCATCCGAACTCCTCCCTGGTCTCACGTGGGTTCCTAAGCAGTGGGAGAGCCCAGTGTCTGCAAGGCTGTTTTGTGCTGGGCCAGCACTCCCCTCAATGCTCCCTCCACACCCTGCGCCCAGCAGAAACCTGGCCCAGTGGTCCCAGAGGTGAAGGAAGTGGAAGGGCCTGCCCCTAGGGTAGCATGATGTTCGCATCCAGACCCAGAGCTGGGGTAGGTTTGCTTTCCTGCCCACTTTTACTTGACTTACCTATGCCATCTTTGGGCCCTGGGATAGACCACTCTATAAATGGACACTGTCAGCCTTGAGCTTGGTGGTGAGGGACCAAAGGGGACACTCCAGCAGCCAACCCAGGAGAGCTGTCCCTGGGTGCCCCCCACCACAGCCGGACCCCCAGTGGACCCAACTGCCAGCCCAAGAATTGCCTGCCACTGAGTAACAGGGCACCTCTGCCCCACTGGACCCTGGCGACCTCAAGGGTGAGCGTGATGCTAGGATGCTTATGGACTGTAGACAGTGGAGGCACGCGGTGCATGGGAGAGGACAGCCTTCGAGTCCAGATGCCTGGGGTAGCATGCCAGATCTACCTCCTGGGTTTCACCCTGGGCCAGTCCTCTGGCTTCCACCTCAAGTTGGCTGCAGGCCCCATGACCCTGCCCTCAGGTCCAAGCCCTGGTCAGCGGCCTTAGGATCTCCCCAGGGGTTGTGGCTTAGGCAGGACTTGATTACGTTTCATGAAAGACACCCAAGGAAGGTCATGTTTTAAGGTCATGATTAAAATCAGTGTACATGCTATCAAGCAGATTTTGAAGAAAAAAAATATCATTGCAAAGGCAAAACCTCTCCCAACACAGAAACATGCTTAGGCAGTGTGGGTGGGTTGCTAAAAATGAACCAAGCCATGGTTAATAAAAAAATTAAAATCTGACCAATCCTAGTCTTCCATGGTGGCAGCAGCCCCAGTTCTGCCCGGCCCTCTTCCTACAGCCATGGGCCCTACTGCCCGTGTCTGTCCGCAGCTTGGAGCAGGGGCTTTGCCGAGTAAATTAGTCCCAGGCTTGAGAAAATGAGATTTTGTTCCTCTCCCTTCAGCCCAGGAGGTGACCGGGGGCTGGCCAGTGGCAGCTGTGGCCGCACTGGGGAGGTTGCCTGGCTCCCTCCCTGGGGGCTGGGTCCCAGCAAAGGCCTCATTGTCCTCCCCGCTGCCCAAACAAAAGGTTCTCTCTGCTCGGGAGTCGGGAAAAGTGTAATTTTGCAGCCGACCCCTGTGATGAAGCATCTTCCCTCCGAGTGAGGAGATGGGCATATAAATATTCTTCGTCTCTGCCACTCTTTATTTCCCTTGTAAGCAGTCGCCCCATTTCTCCATCTGATGGATTCCCCATCGCAGCCAGGGCGGGAGCTCCCGGCCCGCAGTCCAGGCAGCAGCCTCTGCAAGAATCCCCGAGCCTCGAGCCTCCGTTACCTTTACTGGAGCCTGTGTGTGCTCCTCCCCGCCCACTGCCCCACCCTGCCTCCTCACAGACCAATCTGTCCCTTGTCTCAAGGAATGATGGCCGGGAGACAGTGGCCTTGATGGCAGTAGATTTCATGCTGCGTGCATAACGACCTGGGAGCCTCTTAAAAACAGGAGCCAGCAGTTCCTGTGATGGACGGGCATCCAGAATGCCAGGCAGCTCCGTGCACAGCCATTTCCCCACCCGCTGCCTCCCTCCCACAGAAAACCGTGATCACCTCCTTTCAGTGGGTGCCACACTCAAACCCAGCAAGGGAAGTGTTAGCCTACCACTCTTCCTGATAGAGCCCACAGCCTCCATTTTCACTCGACTCTAAAGCTGAAAGACAAGGGAGAGTAATTAGTAAAGGGACGATCTAATATTAATCACTCCCTTAAAATTGACAAGGGAGGCAGTTCATTTAACCACTTAATTGCTACAGGTTTTTATGGGCTGCTGTTTGCAGACGTGTTTAATGAAGAAGTTATAAATCTAAGGGAGCTTAAAATTTTAATTTTATACCTAAATATTTTCCTTGTTCTCATGTTTGTAGGCAATCCTCAAGAGTGTAGTCACGTGGAATGTTCTTTAAATGAACATATTTGCTAACTGGCATGATTTCAGTTTTTAAAACATTGGTTCCAGCAATTAGGCATTTTTTTCAGTTCCCAAATGACTAGAGAAATTCGTCTTGATTATAATTGCTCTTAGCCACGCATATCTAATTTGTGTCTTTTTAAGTGTTAATTAGTAAACAGTTTGAGCTGACATCTTTATGTGTTTGTGTGTTGAAAAATGGGGCTTATTGCTTATTTAGCTTGGGGCCGATTCCACTAGCATTTACGTCACGACATTGAGGTGAAATTAATGGAAATACATTTGGCAGTTCAAGGTAAAAAGAATTTCTGAATTCAACTTTTGGACAGCCACTTTTCATGGGCTTCTGCTGGCCCCTTCAAATATGAGATTTAGAGTGGATTTGGGACCTGCATATGTGGGCAGAAAGTGAAACAGAAGATTTTTGTATCAGTAATGAAATGGCAGAGTCCCAATTTTATAAAAGCAAAATGTTCATATCCCAGCACAATTGTTCATTCTCTCGACTTTTGGAAAGCTTTCATTGTGCTTATTAACGTTAAAGAATTTTGTGCAGGGAGAGGTTGCAAAATGTGTGGTCCCTTTGCACCATCTAGTGGTCAGGTCTTAAACTGCAACAGGAAATAAGCTGCCTTCTCCCTACCTGTGAGATTTAACATCTTCACCACCCAGAATCCTTTTTCTTTCTTTATACTTCAGTAAGGAAGCTGGTGTGTTTTGGGGGTAAATTTTGCCCGCTTTATTTATTAGATAAGAGTTAAATAAATAGACATTAACCCGTTCTCCCCCTCTACTTTTTCGTATTGCTCAAAGACACAGAGCTGCCACCAGATTCCACAGGGCTATCACATTGAGTTGAGATCATTCCAGCCCACAACAAAGAAACCTAATGAATTCGTTTAATGGATGGCCTTTCTGAAGGCACAAAAGAAGTGTTAGCCTAATTTTGAAATGTGGGAAGTAGCTTGGGGAACATCACCTCAGGAGTCTGACCACAGCTTAGGAACCACTGTTTTCTGCCACCAACAAGATTAGTTCTCTACCCATAAGTCGTGCAGTTCTCCCGGGTAGCTTGTCATCTTCAGCTGCTACCCTGCCAATCAGAATGCATCTTTAATACTTAGTGTTTTCCCCCTGAGTTCAAAGGTTGTACATGTTTATAAAAATGCAGACATTTTAGAACGTAAAGATTCCCCACAGTACGCTCCTGGGACACACACACATTCAAACATTACACAGGCTCACAACATACACAACAGTGTATCTGGCACATCTTCCCATGTCAGTTCACACAGATCTGCCTCATTCCTTTCAGCGACCCCATGTTGTTTGCTCTTATGATTGTGCCATAATTTAGTTAAGCGACCCACTCTTTGCTATTACACAGCTGCAGTATATTTCCTTGTACAGATGTCTTTGCTCCCCTGGGCTTTTCTCTTGCCTTCCAAAAAAGGTGTGCCTATGTAGCACCCCACCTTCAGCATCTAGGGTACCTGTTTCCCACATCCTCTGCATGGTTAAGCTTCCCTGATTTAAAGCTGAACGTCTTTTCATATGTTTATTGGTCATTTGTATTTCTTTTACGAATGTCTTCTGTTTGTACCCTTTGCCTGATTTCCTGTATTGGCTTCTTTAGCTTTTTTAAAGCATTCTTTATGCTCTTGATAACCACCTTCTCTCTGTCCTGTGTTCACACACACACACACACACTCGCACCCCTTTAACAAGTGGCTTTTCACCTTGTTATACTGTGTTCCACTAAATTTTTTCATGGGCAGTTTTATTTATTTTTTGGCTTCAGATCATGCTTAGGAGTGAATATTTTTATAATCTATTTTCTCTTGCCCTTTTGTATTTTAACATATTAAAATAGTAAATGCTTTTCAACCAGCTAATCCACCTGAAATTTATTACAAGATGAGAACTAGAACCATATTTGTTTTATCCTAAAACGTTAGTTTTAACACTGATTATTTTCTTCAGTGAATTTTAAATACTACCTTTATCATATACAGTCATGCACTGCGTAACAATGTGGGTCGACGACGGTGGTCCCAAAGATTGTAGTGGAGCTGAAAACGGCCTGTCACACGGTGACGTCATAGCTGTCCTAACCTCGTAGCGCAGCGTATTGCCACGTGTTTGTGGGGATGCCGGTGTATCCAAAACCTGGCGTATGCAAGTTGTATCTCACTAGCACATACAGTTATGGAGAGTACACAAGTGTACCATCCAGGCTTGTCCAACTACACTGTGATGTTCGCGCAACAAAATCACCTAACGGCGCATTTCTCGGAGCGTATCCCCCTCGTTAAGCGGCACGTGACTGCATAGTGCCACGTGTAAGTCAGACATTTTTCCTGACTCTTTTTATCTGTCATCACACCGTTTTGAATCTTACAGCTTTATAATAAGCCTTAATACATAATAGGGTTAGCTCTTTTTCCCCCAAAATGTTCCTAATTATATTCATGTGACTGTTCTTCCAGCTGAACTTTAGAATTGTTTTGGGGGGAAGGGAGATTCCAAAAACTCCACCTTAGTTGTTTATTGTAACTATATTGAGCATAGAGAAATAGGGGGCCGAGTGGCATTTGGGGTGAAGAGTCTCCGTCGGGTGTATGCGTCTGTCACTCAGCAGAGTGGAACGGTGTTCCCTGCCGAGATCCGGCACATTTCTTTCAGGATATTCCCAGGTGTGGTGTTTCTGTGGCTCTTGTAAATGGGGTCTCTTCTCCCACTAGGCTTTCTATTATTTATGTATCAAGCAGCTGTTGGCTTTGCATTGCATTTTTCGAGTTGGCTCTCTCACCGCCTCACTGTTCCTGATGGTTTCTCAGTTGCTTGTCTTCAGTTTCACAGGCAGACACTTATGTCATCTGCAGACACCGACCCCGGCCACCTCCTTCCCATGTTTGTCCCTCGCCTGGTGCCTTGGCCTGGTCACTGGGCCTCCTTGTCTTATTTATGCTTTTAATGGAAGTTTCTAATTTCAGTATTAATCCATAGTGTTACATTCTAGCCTGCTATATATATGGATGTGTCCCTTTTTTCTCATGTTAAAGAATTAGTTATCTATGTTTATTTTCCTAAATGTTTTTATCAGAAATGGATGGTGGCTTTTGATAAACGTGTTAATCATCCATTGAGATGCTCATATTTTTCCTCCATGGGCATATTAACGTGGTAGATTATATTAATAGAGTTCCTAATTCTGAGAGTCTCAGACTCCCCCTCCCCCCCTTTTTGGTTCTACTGGCCGAGCGGCAGCCCCCACACAGGTTGCTCCCACAGTGGCCCCGGCGTTCACCGTGTAAATGAGAGAACCAGGCTGGGCCCGTGGAGATGGCTGAGGCAGATGACGTCTGGAGGACAGAACTGCCGCCCTGGACACCCTACTGGGCTGTGTTCCTGCTCACACAAAACTGCAGTCAAGGTGAATACTTGGCCTTGTGTGGGTCCTTCACCAAAGGGTTTTTCTATTCATATGGTTTTGGGACCCTTAATCTCCCAAGTTTTAATAGCCCCCCAAATTGATCCTTGAAAGATTACCTAGCATGTAGGTAAAAAATGAGCATGAAGATGAGGTGGAGAGGGGGCAGGTACCTTCCCAGCCTCACCCCACATAGTCTCCTCCACCCAGAAATCAGTGCCAGAAAGCAGTATTGTTCTGAATGTTTTCTGCAGATAACCTAGGAGAGGAAAAATACAAACATCTATTTTTAGATGATACTCGGGTAAATTCCGAAATGCTGACCCAGGGAGGGGTGAGCCCCGCTGCTGTGGACACAGAAATGGTGTTTATTTAGCAGCAAAGGCATCCATCAGCCCCCAGTCCCTCGCAGATCCCCACACAGAGCAGACTGGCTGGACACACAGGTGCCGTGGGCTGGCCGGCCCTGCAGTGTGTGGGGGGGAAGGGGACAGTGACAGCAAGACACCTCTAAGACACCTTGTGTCCTAATTACGCAGCACAGTTAGTTCCACCATAAAATGTGCTTTCCTCATTTTCCCTAAGAAGCATGACCTTCTTGGCCTGACTTTCATTTTTCCACTTCCAGCAGTCCTGGGTACAAGAAATCTTTCACTTTCTTGCTTTCCCCATCACCCCACACACTCACACACAAAATACAATCACAGTGATAAAATGGCAGTTGACACTCCTCCTGTTTGGGCAGTTATAGGGAGTGGTGGGGACTGTGGCATACCAGAAAGCACATGCCTCTCTAAAGGAAGCAGCATCCATCTAGCAATGCTAGGCCAGCAGTTGCTGTGCAAGAATGAAGGTCCAGAATTACCATATCCCCCTCCTTTTTTATACAAAGCCTCTAAACTTTTCAATGTTTGTAACTGTCTTTAAACGCCATGCCAACAAAGGGTGACCGTCCAACTTATACATGGTCTGTGTGTAGAGAGAGACACATCACACCTAGATCCGTATGTTCACTACTCATGGGGTGATGCGGACAAGCCCTGGGCTCAGTGCTTTGCATGCAGGAGTTAAGTACACAGGATACGGGGCCATCACACCGTCTGCTCTGAGGGCTGTGGGCATTCAGAGGACCCAGGGCTGGACTGACTCTGCTGCTTCCACAACTGACCAGAAACTAGAATGACCTCCCGCCTGCCCAAGAGCTGACTCCCTACCTCAGCTGCCTTCTCTCCTCTGCAATGAGCTATGCCCAGAGCTTGATCTTCCCTTCACGCATCCATGCACCCATCCATCTCTCCCCGTCACAACCTCTGCCAGGCTCTGGGGCTACAGAAGTGGCCGAGACCCCCTCTCGACACTGGACTTAAGGGGAATATGGAAGGTGCTGTGGGGGAGGGGGACTACTTCCCAGAACAAGTGCCCCTTTAGCTGAGCCACTCAAGGGAGGAAGAGTGTCCCTGAGGGAAGAGCACACGGAAAGGCACACTTAGGAAACAGCGCTTGGCAGGGAGACCTGAGAAACCACACCCAGGCAGAGGTCTCTGCAGAAACCATTCCAACCTCACTCTCGGGCTTGGGCTCTGCTGCAGGGTGGGGATGTGGGAGTCGCTTCACTGAATCCCAGGTGGAAGTGCTTTGTGAGGTGAGGGTGCCCTGGGAGTCCCAGGTTTGGAGCAGGAAAGGGGGTGACTGACGAGGATGGTTGAAGTGACCCGATGCCTGATAGCAGTAGGCAGCCCGGCTGCACCAGCCCAGGGCGGGCATTCAAGCAGCAGCTGTTCACCGAGTTCTTCTCGGGCTGGCTCCGGGCCGGCACTGTGCCCACACAGATGGTCCTGCTTCCAGAGGAGGTGTGCCGTGGAGGGACACTTGTCCAGCCCCTCACTTAGGGTGGCCCAGCAGTGGGACGGGGTGGAGCTCGGGGCTCCCAACTCTTGACTCCGGGGTTGCAGCTCTCAGGTCAGAGCTCAGGAACCCACAGGGAGAGCCAGTACACGAACAGGAGTGGCTTCCCAGCGGGTGTGCATGAGCCACATTGGTGAAACCTCCGAACATCCTCACTGACTGGGGGGTTAAGGGCTCTCCCAGCTATGTCCCAAGCCCTGGAGGCCTTGGTCAGGTCGCTCAGCCTCTCTGGGCCCTGGTTTGCTCACCTGTCGTGGGAATAGTACCAGCTTCATGGGGCGCAAGGATTTGGTCCCAACAGTCACTCAGGACCCGCAGCTCCTGCCACCCTATCACCTTATTAGTGACCCCTGGGTCATGGGCTATAATCCAGGAGCCCTGAGCTCCAGGCCCATCCTCACCAAATGCAGGGCTGTGGGGCCAAGGCAGGTGCCTTGCAGGGCAGGCTTGGGAGAGGCAGGCTGTGGGGAAGACAGGCTGCTGTTCAGAGCCTCGCCCACTTCCCTCTGCCTGTGCAGGGACCCTCCATGCCCTCTGGAGCCCACTCTTAAGTGGGGTCAGCCCCTGAACCAGACTCCTCTCCTTGGCCTGAGTCTTGCCCTTTATTTCCCCTCTACCTGTCCTCACCCAACCGGGTCCTTCCAGGCCCCTGTCACTCACCAAAATGCCCGTCTTTGTTGGGGCACATCTGTCCTACCCCCCCACCTCCGAATTGCACCCATATGAGGAAGTGGATGCAGATACTCACCTGATGCCAGTTGCAGGGCCAGAGCTGTACCTGTCCCCTGCCACCGCTGTGGGCCCAGGCCAGCCCTGCTTCAGCTCAGTCTGACCTGGTGAAGTGTGACGCATCCCCAGCCTCAGCTTCCACATCGGAAAACTTGGGGGCTGGAAACAACCCCATACCGATCCTTTCTGGTAGGGAGCTCTCTGACTGACTCAATCATCGCTGGACCCAGGAAGTGAGGGGGCGGAGCAGGGGGGTATGTGCTTGCTTTTTTTCCTATTATATTTGGTAAATGTTTTCAGGCAAATGCTGATGCCTGCCCCACCCCCACCACAGCTCCGGCAGGGCCCAGGCACCCCTGGCACTGGTTAAACCCTTGCTTGTGATGCCCCAGGAGGACTGTTTCACTCTCGAGGTGCTTTCACATGAATGGTTTTAGATGAGTCTCACCACACCTTTGTGAGTGGGCCTGGTGCGGGAGGCGGTCACCAGCTCTTTGGCAGGGAGGCTGGGCAATAAAGTGACTTAGCCTCTGAGGTGCAGTTGGGAGTGGTGGTCAGTCTCCCACTGCCAGGACACTGGCCTGGCTATGACAAAAGCCTTTTGGAAGTGGAGAGTTGGGCGCCGTGGCTGTAGAGATCTGATGCATCAGTTGCAGGGTCTCTGGGCCAGAAGCACCCATACCCAGGCCCCTGGGACAGCCCCAGGCAGAGCCCCTGACAGTGATGTCTCTTTCCTGGAGAGGCCACCCAGGCTGGGCTTCCGATGCTGCTGTGATGGCAGCCTGTGCCCACCAGAGGGCGCCAATGCCTGGGGCCACTCAGCTGGGCTTGGCTCTGCAAACCCAAATTCTTTTTAATTGAAAATTTTTTTAATTCAAAAAGGATTTGCTGTTTGTACTTGAGTGCAGGTTTTCCTTATGCGGGAGACTGATGTCTTGAGTAAACAGATCAGGGCCCAAATCCACCTTCAAAGGTACTTGCTGTTTGCCCAAGGGAGTGAAAGGGCTTCCAGACGTGGCCCTAGTCTCTTGGGCAAACACTTTGGGGCCAGCAGTCCCGGGCAGAGGACAGCGTCTGTGGGAAGGGTTATCCGCAGCCTAAAGGGGATTATGGCGGGGGACATATGTTGAAATTTCATTTGGGGAGTTAGAGAAAACAAGAGGGGGGAGTCACCCTTTTCTCCAGCCAATATAACCTAAAAAGGGGGAAATCTCAAGGGCAGAGGTAGGGGGACAGCAATCTGTGTGCTGGGCCTAGATCCCTGGGCCTCCGGAGGGGCAGGGCAGGGGGACTGTGGACTTGGGCTGTGAGTCAGGAAAAGGCAGTGTGCATGCGTGCTCTTTTCCCTGCCTCTCTGGCCCCGATCTGAAAGAGGAATTTAGCCGTTCACCCTTAAAGGCCCATCTGTGGCCCCCCTTCCTAATGACCCTGTCTCTGCTCCTGGCCACAAAGACTGGCCTCGGGGCTCCCCATTAAGTCCTGGTCAGCGTTTGCTTACCCAGGCTGGGAAATTTCCTGTTCCCCCTCTGGCTCCCACCTTTTCTGGGGCTACTCCTGCTGGGGCTCAGGCCTCTGGCTATGGACATCTGGGAACTCCTGCCTCCATCTCCCTTCAAGGTGGCCTGGCTCCCCCATACCCCGGAGCCTGGCACAGCACAGCCTTACAAGGGTCTGGGTGCTGGCCCTGGCTGCTCCCTCATTTGAGAGGTGCCTCACCTCTGCCCACTACTGCTGCTGGCCCAGGCAGGCGTCTCCCACGCTGGCCTCAGAGCAGCCAACGTGAAGCCCCCAGTCTTCCACCCTCTCAGTCTCTGGGTTCTCATCCCAAGTGCCAGGCCCTACCTCTTGTCTTCCAGTTTTGTGTGCTTTTCTTGAAATATCTCCACACCTGTCACTCCAGCTACCCTGACCTCAATTGCTTCCAGTTTCCATCCCTTTATCCCTGGTTCCATGTGTCCCAGCCCAGTGGCTACCCCTGGGTGCTCCTTGGGGATCACTCTCGGCCACTAGCAGAAATGCACGCATGTTCTCCCCCAGCCTTCTCTGCCAACTGTGTTGCTCATTTGGGTTAATGGCCCCGCGTTCCTCCCCCACCCCCTCATGGGGTCTCATCTGGCTCCAGGTCCCAGCACAGGGTAGATGTGGTGGGTGCTGAGCAAGCCAATGAGGGTATACTTCCTGCTGTGATGCACCTGAGCAGCCACAAGGTGGTGGTATTGTCCCAAATTTGCCCGAAGTCTACTTTCTCTAATGCTGCACTGGTCTGCCAGCCTCCTGGGAGCTGGAATCCCCAGGCCCTGACCTGTGCCCTGGTCACTGGAGAGCAGAAGAGTGAGTGGGCTGGTAGCCGACAAGTGTGCATGAGTGCTGGCCTGGTGCCAGGGGTGGGTGGGCTCTAACCTGCTGAACCTCATCCCTCCCATGGGTGCCCTGTGTCACCCAGAGTGTCTATCATTGGGAGTGCTCAGGAGGCACTTGACCAGAGCGGCAAGTCTGGGGTCCCCTGGGCCTGGTGGCTGTGGCGGCTTTGGGTCAGGTTTGGGACAGAGTCTCAGATATGCCCTCACCAGAGTGTGACTCCTCCCAGTGGGATGGTGAGGACTGTCTACTGGGTGGTGGGAGGGTGCTGGGCATGCCGCTGGCATCGTGGCTTTGGGCATTACCAGTGCTGAGACCTCACCTCGAGGGGAATGGGGCAGGGACTGAAAGGTACCAACCATCACAGACTAGTGGGCACCTGCAGCACCGGAGTGTGTCTGCTCCGCACTCCTGCACTCAGCACTCACACAGCTCACACCCACAGTCCCTACACATGCAGGGCTCAGCGAGATGCTCGGCCCGAGGCCGTGGAGTAGCTGGCCTGCCTGGTGTCCCACACTGACTGCTTCTCTGTCCCGTCCCTCCTGCAGTATGAGTACAGCTTCCGCACAGAGCAGAGTGCCGCTGCCAGGCTCCCACCCAGCCCCACACGCTGTCAGCAGATCCCCCAGTCCTGAGGGCCCAGGTGCCACCTGCCACTTGCGGGGAGAAGATCCATCGGCCCAGACTACTGAGCGCCCCGCCTCGCCTGCTCCCTCCTGCCGCCTTCACACTGCCCAGCGGGGCTTGTCTGGGAGACTCCGGGCAGCTGAGCATTACGTCTTCGTCATCAGCTTGCCTGACATGACACCCACCTCTCTGGGGATGTTGTTTGTAACCTCCACTAACCTATGTGTGCTGTAGTGACCAGCGACTCCCAACGTGTCTGTGACGAGCAGCCATCCTATAAACAGCCCTACCCACCCCGGGAGTCACCTGAGGACCCTGGACAGGTGCTCAGACCACCCAGTGATGCCACCAGCTCCCTTCACTCCTGTCACCTGCCACTAAGCCATCACTTTCCTCCTGGGAGAGCCTGAGGGATTGTGGCTTTGCACAGGCCCCTCTGTGGCTCCCTGAACACCCAGCCCCAGGGCTGCTGTGGAACAAGGCCCTCAGTCCAGCAGCATTAAGTGCCCCCAACATTTCACAACCACCCTGAGGAACACGGGAAAAAGCAGCCGGTGGCCCAAGTGGACCACGCCTGGCCCCCTGCCCCACTGTGGACATCAGTGCTTGGACTCATCACCATTCCCACACCGGATGTCCTGAAGTCAGGGAGGACTTGCTGTCTGGGCAGGAAGGCAGAGTGCCCGGTGCTTGCTGCCCAGGACGCTGTGCTCACCCACTTCATACCCACTTCCCCCAAAGGGCTCGTCTCTGCAGCGCCCACGTGCTATCAGCAGTACCAACTGCCTCTGCCCGGTGCCCTGACCCAGTGACCACAGCAACTGGCCCTCCCAGGTCCTCGAGCGAGAGGCTCTGTGAGCCACTGCCCAGCCCCAGGGGGACAGGAACGGGGACACATAGTCACCTGACTTATGGAGCCAGGAGTTGTCTTGATTCCTCTGCTCATAGGAATGATTGTTTTGAAGAGTCCTCCTGACCCAGGTCACTGCACCGGGGCAGCACTGACATTTCTGCCACTCATGGCCAAGTAGACACAGTGCCAGCTGCCAAGTTTGACTCCTACACGTCTGCCATGAGAACAGGGGTTGCTGCCATGCCTGGAGGCTCGGGCCGGCACCCCAGTTGCCTGCCTTGACTGGCTGTTGGTGTCTCCCATCTTGGGGGGTAACCAGATGATTGGAGCTTTGGACAAGAGATTCGGTGTGTATCTGGAGGCTGGCAGGCAGCCCAGAAGAGCCATGGCCAGGAACAGACCCTCCTCCCTGCAGTCCCTGGAATGGCACAAGGTTAGCTGGGTGGCAACAGGAATCAGCCACTAGTTAGGAGAGTGGCCACTGGCTAAGAAGCAGGGTGGGGCAAAAAAAATACCTCATGTACCTGTCAGCCCCGCCATCTCCAGCCCCTCACCTCTCGCCCCTGGGCCAGCCCCTCCATTTTCATTTTAATACCTCCTGATTTCTGTGCATTAGGGAAGCAGTTGCCTTGCCTCACCTCCCCCAAAACCTGAGGACATTTGGTGAGACTGGCCTTCCATTCCTCCCACACAGCAAGGTGGCAGGAAAAGACAGTTTGTGGAACCCACCAGGGCCTGGGAGGCTTTGGGGTGGAGACAGCAGTCCCCATGAGGACCTTTTGGGATTGGTGCTCAACCAGGAGAGAGCTGAATGGTCTCAAATGTACCTACAGGAATAAGCTAGTTGTGCTTCTGGGAAATGTAGGGAGCCCTGTGGGGCCCAGAGAACATGTGTATAGTGCTGCTTTGTGGCTGGGTGGCTGGTTCAAAACAAGTGACCTGTGTAACCCAAACCCAATAGGTGAGGTCCAGCAGGCCTGGGGGGCAGAGCTCTGATTAGTTCTGTCCAGCTCGCTTGGTTTGTGCACTCTGTCCTTCTATCTCTCTCATGCCCTGCTTGTGAGATCATCTCTGATGGTAGTGCCCAGCGGCCCCTCTCCCTTGACCAGTGAATGACCAGGCATCTCAGCAGCTCTGATGGGCCCAGAAGGTTCAAATACGACCATGTAGGACCCAGTGGCGAGGGTGGTTGTTAGTGAAAGGAGGAGGGGTGTCCACAGCTCCCCATTCACGCCCCCGGGGGGCCACCTGGAAGAGGGCAAACCTGTGCGGACTTGGGCAAGCAAGAGCCCTCCGCAGCATTAGACTCAGTCTAGATAGCGGCATTGACTGTGAACGTCACAATAAACGGAGGCTTAAGACAGCCCAGACGGACAGCGTTAAGGCGGCTGTGTGGTAGCTTTTAGGCTGCTCCTAACCTTGCTGCTTTGGCTTGTGAGAGGTGCTTGAGGGTGAGCAAGTGGGTGGGTGACAGGAGGCTGGGGGTGGGTGCCCAGCCCGTGTGAGGCCCTGGCTCACACCTACTAATTGAATGACCTTTTGGTTCTTTGTGGGAGGGCACCTTCCTTTACAAACCATCTGGCCAGGTGGGGAAGGAGGGGAGGAAGGTTCTCTCGGAAACGTGAAGGACAGTGGCCTTGCCCTCAGCCCCAGCACCCTCTGTCCCCCTGAGAAGCCAGCACAGCGTGCCCCTCGCCTTCTCTGCCCTCTGCAAGTTCAAAATCTCTCTCCAGAGGTCTTGGTAGTGGCACAGGTGAGAGGGACGCACTCAGCTCCAGGTTCACCTGCAGATTTATAACAAGGCTTTTCCCCACCCAAGTTCAAGAACTAACATCTGCCACGACCCTCCTCCACTTGGAGAGGCAGGAACCCCACTGGTGGGAAGCGACAGGGTTAGACTCCAAGCTGCCTGGCTCCCTGTTGGGAGGGCTGCAGCCTGTCTGCCGGCCTTGCTGATGACAGGGTCGGTGGTGAGAAGCCACCAAGATTGGGTTGGGACTGGCTTTTCCGCCTGCCCCATGTCCTTCAGAGAGGCGGGGGCGACAAGAAGAGTTAGCTCAAGCTAAGCCCATACTCCTTGCCAGGCATCAGGCCGGCACCTTAAGCACATTTTCTTCTGTCATTCCCCTCAAAAAACAAATGAACGTACCCAGATGGAGAAGCAGACTTGTCCAAGGGCACAAGGCTGGTAAGTGGCAGACACAGGATTTGGAGCCAAGTCCTCCTGGCCCCAGAGCCATGGTGCCAGCCATCCCAACATAAGCACATGCCTCACAAAGACCTTTTTGTGTCTGGGCCAGTAGCAGACATCCCAGCCGCCACCAGTCATGCTGGTGTCACCACACCCTCGACGAGGGCCCCGAGCACAGGTGAGAACGAGAGCCGCCTGCCCGAGCACTCTACCCAGACGAGGGCTCCCCGGGTCTGCTGGCTGCCCCATCATTTGCCATTTGTGGGGAAGCCCAACCGGCAGCTCCTCTGTGAACCAGGGGGCCTAACAAAGCAGCCACGTGCCTGCTTTGACTGGCTCACTGTCTACTGTAGCCCTGGGGCCTGCAGGAAGAAGCCGGGCACTGCGCTCACCCCAGGCCACCTGGCGCCCTGGGTCAGCCCAGCTTTCCTCACCTGCTGGAAACGTGGCCCTCCGGCAGCTGCAGCTGTCACCACCATGAGACCGGGTTCCTATTCTCCCAGCAAAGGGCCAAGCTGCTGTGCGACCGACTGCAGGGCCTCCCACAGGCCACTGCACTCGCCATAGGAACGGCATCCTCGCTGCGTGTATTTATTCGAGGTGACTCTTGTACTTGGCAAAGGGGAGTTTCACTGTGTGATTGTCTGTCTCCTTAATATAATTTGTTAAATAAATGTTTGTTTTAACATTTTCCTGGCTTGCTGCTGCTGTACATGAAGCCACCCGATACAGCGTCCCTCAGGCCTCCAGCTTGTCCCAAACACAGGCTGGGCCAGCCACAGGCATAAGACGCAGAGGGCCGCCACCCCCCTGACCTTGCAGACTTCTAGAAAGAGCCAGTGGGCTTCTTCGCCCATTTCATTTAGATGCCTGGTTACAAGCCAGAAGAATTCAGAAGGAGCCCAGCCTCAGGAATGCTCTGAGGAGAAAATCCCAGTTGCCGTAAAAGCATGTGAAACGCATGCGTTTCAAGGTCACCAGTGCGGAATGCGGGAGCCCTTTCATCTGCGCCTGCCCCGGAGCCGCGTCTGGGCAGGGAGCAGAGGGTCTGGCCGCCGGTGGCGGACACGCAGCTGCGCCGTTTCAGTCCTGTCCCGACTGCTCACCTGCCTGTAAGATGCCGGGAGGGGGCCGCAGGGCCCGGGACACACACGGCTGCTTGTGAGGACACGTCCGTTCAGGTTTCACTGTCAAAGCCCTCTGCCTTCACTGGTGACCTCTGCATTTTTAGGCTGGACAGCATGGGCTCAGCTCATCTCATTAGGACCACGAGGGTCCCCACAAGAGTGTTGGCGCCTCTGGCCCAGGCCTCCACCTCTGGCGTCTCTCAGGTCTTTTTTCCACAGCAGAGGGAGGAGAAGAGCCCGGGAATTAATTCACAAGAAACCTGCAAAGAGCATTCAGTGTGGAGTGTGAGGAGCTGGGTTCAAATTCTGCCTCTGCCACTTCCTGGCCATGTCGCCTTCAGCTCCTGACCTGTCAGAATGGGGAGAGTGCCCCCCGTGGTGGCTTTGGCTCACCTCGGGAAGTCAGACTGAGGATGTTTACAGGGCATGTAGCATGAGCAGAGCCCAAGTGACACACGGGTCCTTCTTTGGGGCTTGGGTTCTGTGTTTCTGTCCATAGCATGAACTGAGTCTGTCCCAGTGCTGCGTGACCAAGCAGGTGTAAGTGGTGGCCTCAGAGTCTGTTTGCGAGAGGGCTCAGGCACTGCTCAGGAGGCAGGCAGGCAGATGCCCAGAGCCCTGGGAGAGGCACCTCACACACTGCCTCTGAGCAGCAAAGAACGGAAATCCACTCACAGCAGCCAAGGCCAAGGCAGGGCTGTTCGCCAGACCCAGAGGACACTCAGAGCCCATAGCAGGCCTGGCTGAGCCTCAGAGAAGCCAGGGGGCACCTATGTCTCCTGCCTTGCCCACGCGGCCTCATCTGCCCCTGCCCGGGTGTCTGCTTCTCACATGCTCGCACTCTGGCCCTCCCTTTCACGTGCTTTGCACACCAGCATACGTGGCACACACTGGCCACCCGAGTGGGCGCGTCTCAGTTCAGAAGATCCGGAGGCAGGAGTCCCAGGACAGACTGGCCGCCTGGGTCAGGTGACCCATTCTGCCCTTGGTAGCTTGGCCTGGAGGGGAGGGGAGCATGTGGAGCAGGTCTAGGTTCGGGTCCTGGAGAGGCATCTCGTACAGAGCAGGCAGGCTGTGGGCGGAGAGGTGGGGGGCCTTCCTGGAGAGAGGGAGAAGCAGCCCCCAGCAGCTGTGCGGAGGAGAGGGCGGCGAGGTGGGTGGCGCGTCCCTCATCCCTTCGTCCATCCATCCAAATAGCCATTCAGGTCCTGTGTGAGCACCTTCCCTGTGCAGGCCGAGCCGGGCACTGGGGATTCAGCAATGACATCCCTGTCCTCACGGAGCTAATGATCTCGCCTGTCCCCCTCCAACCCCATCTGTACACACCTCAGCCATGTCTCTGCTACTTCTCCCCCTGCTCTGCCTATTTTTCCAGAAAAACTGGCTCATCCCTAAAACTCAGGGGCTCCCTGAGCCTTGCCCTGGCCTTTCTCTCCCTGTTGTGCACCCTCCCAGTACCCGGAGCAGCCTGTCTTTAACTATGCTTAGCTCTGTCACTGGCTCGTCTCCCTGAGCTCCAGCCACACAGAGCAGCCACCAGGATGTCCCACCTTGACCTCAGCACATCCCAAGCCGAATGTCCCATCTTCCCCCAAGCCCCAAACAGCTCGTCTTCTGACTTCATCTCTGGAACAGCTCCACCATCTCCTCCCAGTCACCCACACCACCACCTGGAGCTATCTGTGGTCACCCCCATTGCCAGCTGGACAGTTCTCGCATCTATATTTGTTTTCAAACTCAGCCATTATTTTCTCTTCTCGCTGCTCCTTTTTTAGTTCTGGCCCTCGACACTCCTTACCTGGATTACAGCCATTCCTCTTCCCCTTTTAGCCGTTTTCCACACAACCAAGATCCATCTAACAAGACTCTACTTGCAGCGCTGTGCCCCTCACCCTCAGAATGAAGTCCAAGTCCCTCAGGTTTCCACACACCACCTTCCTACGCCTGACCCCACCTCCCATCCCAGCTTCACCTCCCACTAACGTCCCTCCTGCATTTGTGGTTCCTCAAACTCCGAATTCTGGGCTTCTTTGCCTTTGCATATGTATTCCCTCTGCCAAGAATGCTTTTCCTTGATTTTCTGCCTGGTAAACTATTCGTCCTTCAAGATCCTGCTCATACACCTCCTCTGTGATGTTCTTCTTGACCCCTTGGAGGTAAGGAACCTCCCCCTTCAAGCCACTCTGTATGTTGCATATTAGAGCCATGGCTCCATTGGTGGCACTGGAACCATTTGATTCTCTCATGAGAGCATCTGCTCCTGGAGGAAGTGGTGTCTGTGGCATTTATTATACTGTGCTCTCCAGCCACACGTACTCAATCTGAGCACCCAGCACAGGTCTGAAAAAACAGCAGGCACGAGTAAACACTCTTTGAATGAATCCTTAAAGCAGGTGGGGAGACAGGTAGACCCGACTCAATTGCTGAGTCCAAGAACGGACCCCAGTAGCACTTGCTGGGAGGCTTGTGACCACTCCAGGGACTGTGATGACCAGTAGCCACCTCCCTGGACAAGTCTAATGCTAGCCCCGAAGAGACCAGAGGCAAGGTTGAGAGTTGGGCCTTCATCCAGCTTGTCTCTGAAGCCACCGTGTCCAGCGTGATCCATGATGGTGGGGTGGGGTGGGGGCAGGAAGATGAACTGCCATGGAGGGCTGGTCCTCTCCCTCAACCCCAACCCAGGGGAGGGGAGGATGCCAGAGAAGGAGAGAAGACAGATGGAGCACGGGGTCCAACACTGAAACGAGGAGGGGCTTGGGTCTCAGAGTGGGGAGCGGCAGCAGGCCAGGAAGAAAGATGGCCAAGGCCACAGGTGAGAGATGGCGTGCAGGGAGTTGGCCGGCTGTGCTCATCATCCCCACGTTGCCCTAGGTGGGCCATTTTCCTCCTTTTATCACCAAAACAGTGGCTGGACTCCCTCTTCCCCTCTCACTACCCCTTGGACCAGGTAAGTGCAACCAGAGACAGGTCTTGGGAAAGGCAGAGGTCTTGGACATCTCCTTGAGGGTCTGGCTCTCCTGATATGGAGGACATATGGGCAAGGTTGGCACAGGTTGGAACACCTGAGGTACAATTTACCCCTCACACACCTCTGGAGGGGGTACAGGGCTTGCAACCTTAACCGCACATTAGAACTTCCTATGCCCAGGCCACACCTAGATCATCGAAATCAGGATCTTTAGAGGAGGGACCCAGGAATCAGTCATTTGTCAAAGCTCCCCAGGTGATGTCAATGTGCAGCCAAGGTTAAGGACCACTGAGCTAAATTCTGGGCTTTTACCACTTCCCTCAGCGGTGTGGTACCAGCCAGTGGAGCTGAGAGTCCCAAGGAACAGTGATTTCACAGGAGAAAAACACCAGAAGAGCTGGCCCACCAGCAGGAAGACGAGCTGACACCAGAAGAACTGAGAGACCAGACAGAACATGAGTTTAATATAAACAAACAAAATAGCCCCCAAGACATATGGGAGGACCCTGGAAACATTAGGCAGGAGCAAGTTGTTTCGGATAAGAGCCTGTCAGTTTTGAAATACTGGCAGACTAAAGAAAAGAAACAGATAAATCAACAATTGCACTTGAAGATTTTACTACATTTCTCCCAGTAACTGTAGCCAAGTTGCAGCCAAAATATGAGCAAATACACAAGGCCAGCATTATACTGATACCAAAACCAGACAAAGACATGACAAGAAAAGAAAATTATAGGCCAATATCCCTGATGAACATAGATGCAAAAATGCTCAACAAAACAGTAGCAAAACAAACTCAACAATACAGTACATTAAAAGGATCATACTCCATGATCAAGTGGAATGTGTTCCAGGGATGCAAGGATGACATCTGCAAATATACCAGCGTGATACATGGTAACAAATGAGGGGTAAAAATCATATGGTTATCTCAGTAGATGCAGAAAAAGTATTTGACAAACTTCAACATCCATTCGTGATAAAAGCTTTCAACCAAGTAGGTATAGAGGGAACATACCTCAACATAATGGCCGTCTGTGACAAGCCCACAGTGGACATCACACGTGATGGTGAAAAGCTGAGAGCTTTTTCTCTAAGAGCAGGAACAAGATAAGAATGCCCACCCCCACCACTTTTATTTAATACAGTATTTGAAGTCCTAGCCACAGCAATTGGGCAAGAAAATGAAATAAAAGTCATCAAAATTGGAAGGACGAAGTAAAACTGTCACTATTTGCAGATGACATGGTATTATATATAGGAATAAAGACTCCACACACACACAAAATTCCGTGAATAGATGAATTCATAAATTTTCAGGATGCAAAATTAATATACAAAAAGTAGTTGCTTTCCCGTATACTAATAATGAATGATCAGAAAGTGAAAATAATCCCATTAACAATTGCATGAAAAAGAATAAAATACCTAGAAATAAATTTAACCAAGGAGGTGAAAGACCTGTACACTGAAAACTATAAGGCTTTGATGAAAGAAATTTAAAATGACACAAATAAATGGAAACGTATTTTATGTTCGTACATGGTTCGAATTAATACTGGAAGAATAAATGTTGTTAAAAAGTCCGTGCTACCCAAAGCTGTCTACAGACTCGATGCAACCCCTCTCAAAATGCCAGTGGCATTTTTCATAAAAATAGAGCAAACAATTCTAAAATTTGTATGAAACCACAAAGACCCCAAATAGCCAAAGCAATCTTGAGAAAGAAAAAGCTGGAGGCATCATGCTCCCTGATTTCAAACTGTATTACAAAGCTACAGTAATCAAAAATTTATGACAGTGTGGTGCTGGCATACAGACAGACACACAGATCAATGGAACGGAACAGAGATCCCAGAAATAAACCCACGCATTCATGGTACAATTAATTTACGACAAAGGAGCCAAGAATATGCAGCGGGGGTAAGGACAGTCTTTTCAATAAAAAAAGGCCTTGAGAAAACTAGACAGCCACATGCAAAAGAGTGAAACTGGAGCACTGTTACACCATATACTAAAGTGAACTCAAAATGGATTGAAGACTTAAATGTAAGACCTGAAACCGTACAACTCCTAGAAGAAAACATAGGCAGTAAACTCCTTGACACTGGTATTAGCAATGAGTTTTTGGATCTGACTCCAAAAGCAAAAAATAAACGGGACTACATCAAATGAAAAAGCTGCTGCGCAGCAAAGGAGATCACCAAAAAGAGAAAGCGACCTACAGAATGGGAGGAAATATTTGCAAATCATATGCCTGGAAAGGTGTTAATATCCAAAATATGTAAAGAACTCCTACAACTCAATAGCAAACCAGCCAACCGATTTAAAACTGGGCAGAGAATCTGAGCAGACATTTTTCCAAAGCAGACATACGGATGGCCAGCAGGTGCCTGGAAGATGCTCACCAGCACTCATCCCAGGGAGATGCAAATCAAAGCCACCTCACACCTGTCAGAATGGCTATTCTAAAACACCAAAAAAACCAAAAAACAAGTGTTGGTGAGGACGTGGGAAAAGGGAACTCTTGCTCACTGTTGGTGAGAATGTAAATTGATGCAGCCACTCTGGAAAACAGTGTGGAGGTTCCTCAAAAAATTAAATACAGAAACACCATATGATCCAGCAACCCCACTTCTGCGTGTTTATCTAGAAACAGAAACACGAAATCAAAAAGATGTATGCACCCCTTTGCTCACTGAAGCGTTCTTTCCAGTTGCCAAGATGGGGAAACAACCTAAGTGTCCGTGGAGGGGCGAGTGGCTAAGGGAGGTGCAGCAGGCCCGCGCCAGCCCCCCGAGCTCCGCCACGGGGAGAACGAAATGGCGCCTTTGCGCATCAGCGTGGATGAGCCTTGAGGGCGCTCTGCTGAGTGAAATAGGTCAGAGGAAGGGTAAACATTGTGTGATCTCACTTCTAAGTGGAACTTTTTTTAAAGCTACAATAAAAAACCAAGCTCATGGATACACAGAAGAGAGAGGTGGTTGCTAGAGGCGGGTGGAGGGTGGGGGTGGGGTGGCAAAATGGGTTAAGGGGGTCAGAAGGTACAAACTTTTGGTTATAAAATAATTAAATCACTGGGACATAGTATCCAACATGGTGACTATAGTTAATAGTCCTATAGTGCGTATCTGTGAGTGACTAAGTACAGCGACAGATAACTGGACCCACTGTGATCGTCTCACAATATGTACAAATACTGAGTCGTTGCTGTACACCCGAAACTAATGTTGGTGTCAATTATACCTCAGTAAAAATTATTTTTTAAATTAAAAAAGTAATTAATGAATATAGTCCCATTATCAGCCTTTCCCTTTATGCCTAGTGCTCTCTCTCTGTTTAAGCATCTCTGCCTGTCCACCCAAACCCTTTAAAAGTGCCACAGTCCTGCTCCTGCGAGAGGAGTCCTGGAAGATGGGGGAGGAAAGGTCCCTGGAGGAGGCAAGGTGCGCGCTGAGCCCTAAAGGGTACTGGATCGGGACGAGTGATGTTCCAAGTGGCAGTTACCTCAGTGGAGCAGGGAGCGTTGCACTTGTCCATGGGGCACTGCAAACACTTATGGAGACAACGGCGGTGCACCTT
The DNA here is from genome assembly GCF_054644295.1 of Miniopterus natalensis. Classification (NCBI taxonomy): domain Eukaryota; kingdom Metazoa; phylum Chordata; class Mammalia; order Chiroptera; family Miniopteridae; genus Miniopterus; species Miniopterus natalensis. The sequence continues at coordinate 68,093,922 of NC_142092.1, forward strand.
ATGCGTTATCACCACAGTCCTGCCCTCAGGGATCCCCCCATTTAGCAGACATGAAAACTGAGGCTCCAGAGAGAGCTCAGAAGCTCACAGGTAGGCCTGCCCAGCAGTGCCTGAAGGCTGCCTGAATTAGGTCCACCCGGAGGAAGTGTCCTGTCATGTAGTGGTTCCTCCTGAGGTCAGAGAGGCCCAGCTTTGCCACCTCCCAGGTGTGTGACCCTGAGGCTCTGCAATGACAGCCACCAGGGCTTTCCAGAGAAGAAACTGAGTTCAGATCCACCACACACTTGGCCCAGGGTGTAGCTCAGTGCTGGGGGGCTCCCAGCAAAAGGCATCTGGACATGTGGAGGCCCCAGAAGACCCTTTCAGTGTGGGCAGGAAGGGAGACGGGGTCCAAGGTGACCTGTCCACCCAGTATGGGAGCCCCTGGCCTAGCGCATGCTGGTGCTTCATCCATGTGCCTTGGCAGGAATTTGCCAGAAAATCCAGTGCTCTGAGCTAGTACCAACCCTGCTGCACCCATCACTTCATCCTGCTGGGGCCAGGGGCGGCCTGGGGCCTGGACCGAGCTGCAGTGCTGGGTCTCCAGCACCCCAGGGCACTGACTAGCAGAGCTCCCAGGGAGGAGGCACTTTGCAGGGAGGCAAACCCCCTTTGAGCCCCATTTCCCAGCTGGGAGAACCTGGGGGGTCTCTCACACTTTTCTCTTGCCTGTTTTCTCCTCTGAAATGGGGGCCGCCCTACTAGCTCCTTTCAAGGTTGCTGGGTCGCTGTAAAGTGCAGATCAGGCACGAGCCCCTCTCTGCCCGCAGCCCGGGCGGCTCTTCTGCGCAGGCCAGGCACCGGCTCTCCCTGGGCTCTGCGGGGACCCCACCGCATGCCAGTGGTTCCTTCACCTTGCAGAAAGAAAGCAGAGCTCAGCGAGCTCCTCTGACAGTCGGAAAATAAATCTACAGCTCCACGCTGCAGACGGTTGTTTGGACCGAGTCCAGCCTGCAGCAGGCGCCCGGCAGGACCCTCGTGGGCTCCACCCCTGCTGCACCCGCCGGTTTGCAGGCAGCGGCCTGTGAGGACTCTGGAGTCCCGGTGGAGGACAGTTGGGGCCCAGCCACCCTCGTCCTGCTCTGGAATCCGGATCCACTGGAGGGGCCTGAGCCTTGGCTGTGGGACCTCAACCTCTCAGCTCCGCCCTCCCTTGCGCCGTGGGCTTGGACAAGTCACATCAGGGAGTCTCAGCTCTGAGCCTCAACTTCCACATCCATAAAATGGGGAAGTCCACAGTTCCCAATTTGAAAAGTCGCTGAGGTTAAAGGAGACGTATCACTGTTGTCCCTCGTCTGGGCCTGCAGCGAGCCAGCTGACCTCCCTGAGCCTCAGTTTTCGCAGCTGTGTAGTGGGGATGATAGAAGTCCTTACCTCATAGGGTCAGTGTACAGATGAAGTTGCAGCGGCCGCCCTGCACCCCCTGAACTGTCAGTAAACAGAGCTATTGGGTTTAGGAAAGTTCAGCAGAAGCCCCCCAAGCCCACAGCCCCCGCCTGTACCCCAGAACCCCACGGTCAGCTTTTAGGGATCCAGGCCACCCAATTTGGAAGCCGCTGGCTTAGAGCACAGCTGGTCCTCCCTCTGGTTCCTGGCTGGAATGGGGGCTCGGTTGCGTGGCCACAGCATCTGGGAGGGTGGGGGGTGCGAGGAGGCAGTGGTCTTCAGGGCCCTCTCTAGTCGAGTCACCTGGCAGAAACACTCAGCTTTTGACACCATCCAGAAAATGAAAATGTCCCAGGCGTCTAATCCTTCCCTTCCTTTTGGCAACTTAAGCCACCCTGAAACGTAACCAAGGCAGCGAACCCAGCGCGAGCCTCCACGCTGCAGTGGCGCCTCCCGCAAAGCCCGCCTTGAGGCCTCAGGGAGCAAAGCAAGGCCTGGGGACAGGCTTGGTCTCAGCAGGTAGGAGGTGACCCTGACCCCCACCAGCCCACCTCACAGTGCGCCCCCAAACAGCCAGCCTGAGGGGCGCCCTGCAAGCCCTGACTTTCCTACAAATCAGGGCTGCTGCCTACCCTCATCTCCCCCCCAAAAAAAATATTTGAAATGGTCTTTGACTGAAGTGAGATCAATCCTTGTTCCCTGACAGTGTCCTTGGGCATGTGTTTTTATAACCTCCCCTTCAAATGAGAACCATTTGTCGCAGAGAAGTTGGGAAGGCCCAGCCCCCACCGCTGGGCCAGACATCACCGGCACCTGATTGAATGTCAAGGACAGTGCTAGGGGCCAGAGCCGAGGTGAGAGCGGGATGTACACAGTGATAACCTGCGGTTTGCGCGTCTCTGCTTGGTCCTCAGCTCCAGCCAGTGGCGTAAACAGGAGGGTCCTGCCTCCCCCACGCACCAGCCATACACCACGAACTGCTGACTTCGCCTCTCTGAGCCTTGCTTTCCTCATCTGTAAAATGGGAGAAATGACGGCCCCTATCTCCCAGGCAATGTGTCCAGCCCAGTGCCTGGAAGACTGTAGACCCTCAATGTTTACTGAAGCTTTTAAAACACTGTCTCGGTTCCCTTGGAACTCCTGGTCCAAGGGCAAAGTACCCCTGGCTGGGGCCCTCCAGACAGCTGCAAACGTCCATCCTAAATGTGGCCCGAGTCCCCCCCTTCCAGGCTCACCCCAAGGTGAGAGGGGGGTCCCTGCACAGAGCTTGAGTTGCTGGCGCTTTAATCTGGAGAGGGCTGAACCGGGTTTATAGGCACTACAACAGTCTCTTTAATTAACTCTGAGCCCTCTGTCGGTGGCCTCCTCCCCCAGCACAGTCTCCCCCCACCCCCGAGTCCTGTTTGAAGTTTGTAACCCCCCCCCCCTTCCTGCCGTCTCTGCTCGCTGAACCAACTACAGACCCTTCGGGCTCAGCTGGGAGGGATTTATTGGAGAATTTCAATCATGGGCTCCTGGCTCAAACTCGATGCTTCCCCCAGAATCTCCCCAGAAGTTTGATACTTGTGGAGCTGAGGCTTGAAGGAGGGACTCTGGCGATCGCCGCACTCAGAATCGCCCCGGGCCTGTGGGAGAGGTCACAGCCCCGGCACGGGAGGAAGGGAGCCCAGAGACCAGGAAAGATGCGGGCTCCTGGGACAAGGCGGAGGTACCAGAATTCATTCACTTTTAAGGGCTGCTTAGAAATCGCATTTCCACCTTCACCACCCGCCTCGCCCAGCAGGGCCACGTTTGTGCAGGTGCTGGGTCTCTGCGGCGTAAGCCCGTCGGTCTTGGGCTGGGGAAAGCCTGGGAACCTGAGCTGCGCGTCCTGAATGGTAGATTTGGACACCAAAGCCACGGAGATGTGCCATTTATACCGCTTTTTCCTAAGCCACGCGGCTCGCCTCCCCCAAGGCGTTCCCTTGGCAGTTTTCAGACGAAGGGGCCCACGCCCTTCCGTGGGAGCCAAGCCAAGAAGGCCCTGGGACAGAGGCCCCGAGGGCCGCTCATTCCCCCCTCTGGGCAGGGCTGACTCCTTCCATTTCTGCGAGAGATCTTTGCAGTGATGGATAAGCCGTGGCCCCGACTGCTGGGGCCCTGGGGAGAAAAAACATCTTTTGCAGTTTCGCGCAAAGCCTCCCACCCCTTGCTTAATAAGTGCTGAAAGCGGCACAAACAGAAAGACCCCGGCTCTCCATGACTAACAAGATGACCGCATCAGGCAGCCGAGCCCTCGCCCGCCCGGCCGAGGGGCGAGGTGTCCGATTCCCTCCCGGCCTCGTCAGCCGCGCTTTGAAGCCCAGGCCTCCGCGGAGCCGGGAGCGCGGGCGGCCGAGGGGGCACGGCCGGCTCCCCCCACCGCCCCGACGGCCCGATAGGGAACCGCAGCGCACCCAGCTTGTGCTGAATCGCTCTTTTCAAAAGCCCTTTCAGCTGGTTCCACTTCTCTGCGAGCTTTGTTGAAAGATGTAAAAATTTCAAACCACCGCAAAGTAAACATTTCAAACCCCGCTCTTTTCAGAATCCATCACATTTTCAAAAATCCCTTGAATTCCATCTCTCCGCGCCCCCCCCCCCCCCAATCTCTTGCTTTTCTTGGACTCGAGTGTTTTTCATTAATTTAGAAGCAGCCCAGGTAAAGCTGGTGTTTTCGAGCCGTGTTTTACGGGCGGGAAGTAGCTTTGTTATTTAGGAGATGTATTAGATAAGTCGATGTCTTGTCAAAATCAAGCAGGTTTTCTTTATTAGGGTGAAATCGTAATGAACTCATCTGCTTCTAATATTTATAAAGAGAAGAGAGGCCATTAATTCTACTGCTTGTGAATAAAACCAGCTGTGATTTCTTTCCATTTGATGGGCTTTGGTTTTAATATACATTTTTCACAAATAAGCGCAGAGATTTTTTGGTGAAAATGTCACATTCAGGATCTCATAAAGAAAGAATGCAAAGGGAGGGAAACGAGATGTTTTGTTAGCTAAGTAATTTCTCACCTTGCAGAGTGGGGACATTTGAGCCAACTTTAGCACATTAGGTGAGAGGATCGCCCTTCGACGCTAATGCAACCCATGACATGTTACAAGGCGGACCACGTCCGCTTCGAAGTTTGTTTTCCTTCGGGAATTACACAGTTCGCTTAACCTAATCTGTCCTGACACTTGAATTATAATATTATGAGCTTCTTCAGGGAAGTAAAACAGTAGTTGCCTGCTTAAAAGCAAAGCAGAAGTTAATAAAGTGGGCAAAATGTCAAGGAAAAGGGGCTAATCGAATCATGGTGTCATTCTCCAGAGAAAATACAGTCAACTTGCATTTTTTTTCCAGTGGAAATCTGGGATGCCTAATGACATATTTCTATCCGGGAAGAAATTTGAACTCTGAAACCGGACTTGATTAAACCCCAAACTACACGACCTTGCCCGCTGGGACCACTCGGGGACTTTGACTTCTGGGTGTCGGAGCTTAATTAAAATATTCATCCAGCTGCTCTCCCCTCGCCAAGGGGGCCCAGAGGAATTAAACCAATAAGCTTAATTCTATTAGTTCACCTGCCTGTGTACACAGGGATGCGGAAGGCCATTTACTGGTTCAGGAAAAAATCATCAGACCCATCCTGTAAATTCAGCGCAGGCCGTCCCTGCAGCAGCTCAAGGTCCCCCCAACAGAGTTCCACGTGACACTCAGCGTCTCAACTCCCTACTCTCGGCACACACACGGCTAGTTTTAATCTGTCGTCCAAGAAAGCGAAAATGCCAAGCAAGTCGTTATCAGGATTTATGTGTGTGTTATGACTTATATGTCATCTATCATAACATAATATTTACCGAGTTCTCGGTGCCACTACGCTGAGCCTTTCCCATTCACACTCCAAGGAAATCAGCACCTCCACTCTATGAAGTAAAACACCATTATAACCCCACTTGACAGATGAAAAAACTGAGGCTCCGAGAGGTGAAGGAAACTGAAGCCCAGAATTCTCAGACCAGAGTCTGAGCTCTTCACCCCTAGTAGTGAGGGCTTTACTGACGTTTGTTTGACATCTTAATTAACTTATTTTATATCTGCCCTCCACCCACACAGTATAAAACTCAGAAGGTACAGAGACCGTAAAGGGTGAAGGGTTCTTACCCTTCCTTGGCCCCCTGCTCCCCTCCCCTGAAGCGCAGCCACTTCAGACAGTTTCTAGTGTCTCCTTCCAGAGTCAGGCTCACACCACAAACAGTGTCTATTTCCTTTCCTAAAAACACATGTGGAACATTACAGGTACGCTATCCTGCAGCTTGCTTTTTTCATTTCATAATATATCTCGGAACGTCCTCCATCCCATTCCCTTAAGACCGCGTTCCATTCCATTCAATAGATGCAGCAGATTGAACCAGATGAGACTGTCAACACCCAACCATTTCTGACCAGTAAAAATGCCAACTTCACGTCACCCTGCCTCACATCAGAACGTTGTTTACCTGATCTCCTGTGTTGGACGTGTAGGTGGGTCCCCCCTCTTGCACCTACCGTAGTGCTGTGCTGAGTCTCCTTTCTCACCCAGACAGGTACGATCTGTAGGGCAGATTCTTAGAAGTGCCACTGCCCGGGGTGATAGGTCGGGTCCCTTCCCTTGGCCCAAAGTCCTCGAAACAAAGCAGTTACACTGGATGGTTTCTGCAGCCCCGGGCAGACTGTATTCTGCGCACTGTCATTCCCACATTTGTGACTCCATATCACAGGCAGAGATTGCCCCCCACCACCTCGTGAACACAACTACAGCTCTGGCTCAGGGTCCCCCAAATCACTGTGAAAACAAATGTTTTCCGCCCCACACCGACTCCCTCCCTGCTGGCTGGGTCTGTCGGCCAGAGAATGAGACATTTCCCCGTGATCAATACAAATGGAATAGAACTCTATCCTGGGCAGCGGCGGCAAGTCTTGGCTTTTTAATAAGGGGGCCTCCAGAGGATATTGCATTCCTATGACAACGGCCGCCAGGCCTTGATTTTTAGCGTCAGAACCTGTTTCATGCAGAGGCCCGCGCCCGGGGCCTGGCTGAGTGCTGGGTGGCTGTCCTGGGGGGAACCGGGCCTGTGGTTGCTTCGAGGCTCTGCGGAAACCGGCCCCCCGCCCGGCCCGCCGCCTCCCGCAGCTCCTGCGGGCCACCTGTTCCTGAGGCGGCCGCCCCGCCAGCTGGGCCGCGGAGGAGCCCCCGAGATCTGCAGCCACAGACCCGGTTATTTACGGCTTGCCCGCGGTCCCGGGCGACCAGGCATCTCCAGGATGACGGCAGTTCGCCTTAAATAGGACCAGGTACCTGGGCAGACGGGGCAGCAAGTGGGAGTGACCATAGAGACGCCGCTTTCCTTGCTGGAAATTAGTCTGATGAGAGTGGCTCCAAGAAACACCCTGTGCTGGGTCCTGTTTGAAACGGCCTGAGAAGGGCCGGCTACGGACCGTCCGGGCCCAACCGGGAGGTTCCGAGAGCACGGTTCTCGCCCAAACAGCCTCGATGCCTCTGGCTTCTGTCTCTTGAGTCTTCTGCCTCTTTTAAAATTATCTGCTGATACAGAGCAGGGCTGGGACAGAAAACCAGCTGGCGAGCACGCAGATAGAATCGCAGTGATTTATTTCCAGGGATTTGATATTTTAAGTTGTTGTTGTTATGTGCGGGCAATAAATCATATTTTAAAGTATCTGTTAATAGAGTGTTTTATTCTTAAAAAATAACTCTTTTTCTCTCTTTCAAGTGGATGGGTTGTTTCTCGAAGCCGAATCCTTGGGTTTTATTAAGAGATGTGACAATAAATAAGAGCGTGTCAATACGTTTTTCCACTGGGAAATTCCACCACCCTCTAATCTTCTAGAAAAGGTCTTTCCCTTTCAAAAGTTAGCAGAAGAAAGGGAGCCTGCAATGCGATTGCTTAAAACCCTGTGTTTGGATATACGGAGACGTCTTTAGTCCTCCGGCTTTTTAACTACTGGATTCATGTTTAGGAATTTTAAATACCATGATGGGCTCTCTCCCCGAGTTTCAAAGGGCGACTCTCAAAATTGCATCCCCCAAAGCCCTTAAAATCAGGCACAGAAGTGCCGGAGCGAGGTCTCGAGAGCTGATTGCATTCCTTTGTGTGACACAGCGACACCCGCTCGTGGGGACTCCCCGACCCTCCGCTGAAAGAACCGACTGGGCTGCAGCTTAAAGCTCTTGCCCTTGGCTCGGCGGCAAGGGGTCGGGGGCCCTCCAAACGCGGTCTCGGGGGAGACCTGAGGGCTCGGAGAGTATAACGCCGGAAAGGGCGGGGGACGGAGGGAGGGAAAGAAAAAATAAAAACAAAATTAAATTTTTACAATTAAGTATATTCCTTTTTTTTTTTCATTTAGTTAATTTCCAGCCGCCCACGTTTATTGCACATTAATTATGCATACAGCTTTTGTGCGACTTAAAAAGTGAGCGTGAGCCTGTCCTTTCAGGGGGGACCCGGCTGCTGCTGCGGCTGGAGAGGCTTCGGGTCAGAGGGGCAGGCGCTGGCCCCCAGCGGTGGGGAGGGGGGACAGGGACCCCCCCCAGTGCTCTAGATCTGGCCACCTCGACTTACTTAAAAGCATTTCCTACAGCAGGGGTGGCGACCAAGGGCCCGGAGGGTGGCTGGGTGTGTTTCTGGTCCAAATCTAAAGAAAAGACCTCAAACTATTCCCTGACCGGCCCCCTCAGCCTGTGTTGGCCAGTATCTGTGCTCAAACCCACTGGCCCAGGCCTGGGGGCTAGAGCAGAATGTGACAAGGCAACAGACCTTTGGGGGGCACTTCCTTCCACCCCCACCCCTCCCCGCCAAAGGGAGCGGAGGAGGTGGAGCCTGAGGTTGAGCAGTCGCTGGGCTGAGCGCCTTCCCCCAGTCCCACCCAACCCCGCCGCAGTTCAGACCCCTGTGCCCCACAATGGCCTCAGATCGGGCTGGCAGGTGGCCCCCTGCCATCCTTCTGAGTGACACCGGACCAGGGCCACAGTCTCTCTGCCCTCCTCTCAAAGCTGGCGTGGAAATGCCTACGTTTGGCCACGACCTCAGGCTCCGCTCCGAGCTGGGCCCCTGGGCCCCGGAAGCCTGCATTTCCTCTGCAACCCTGAGACCCGTGCCAGGTCACCTCGTGGGTACCGAGTGCTCACCCTGAGCCGGCAGGCACCCTCCGTCGCCACCCTGAGCAGACAGACCCAGGGCCCAAGCCCAGCAGCACCCCCAGACCCAAGGCTCCCTCTGTCTGATCCCAGATTCCGTACCTCAAATAGGGATCCACACAGGGTGTCCTGGGGTCCGGATGGAATATTGCTCACAACTGCCCCGAGGGTGGGCACGGAGACCTCATTTTACAGTTGAGGAAACTGAGGCTTTGGGGGCAAAGGCACCCTGCCCGGCCTGTACACGGCGGGGCCAGCTGTGTGACAGCTCACAGTGTCCTCCTGGGTCCCCTTTCTCCAACCACTGATGGTGGGGACAAGGTGAGAGAAAAGGAAACTCGTGCAATGGGTCCCTCGGCCTCGGATGGCTTTTGCGGTGGGTTTGCAGGAAGGGAGGCCGGGCACATGGGCTCTTGGTCCCTTGGTCCCTGCTCCCTCCGTGTTCAGCCAGAAACCAGCGCCTCACCTATCAGCCAGGGGAACAAAGGCTGCCTGCGGGAGCCGCTACGCAGCCCGGGGCGCAGCAAGCCGGGGCCGCACGGCCGGGCCCAGGACAAGGACAGGTGCCGGCAGGCCCGGGGCCTCCCAGCCAGACGGTGGGGGGGCTCCGGGCCCGGCCGCCCCTTCTGTTTGGCCGCGTTAATGAAAACTGTTCTCTCAATAGTCCTGCCCCATGACCCGTCAAATCGCCCTCGCTCCCCTCCTGGAACCGCCGCCCCTTCCTGCAGCGACGATGCCGAACCTTAAAATACAATCGTCGTCATGAAGAAGTCAACCGTGCGCCATAATAAACAACATGTTCGACATTTATTTATGACCCTGCCTTCTGACAAACTAAAATGTGAAAATATGCCACAATTCGGGTTTCATAAAACAAATTTTCATCAAGTCCTCTCCTTTGACAAAATGCCTCCGTTTGTTTCGGGGCTGGCGAGAGTCACTCCGGACCCCGCAGCCTTTCCAGGGACGGGGCCCCCGATGTCCCCAAGCATCTCCGGCGCCGTTGGCTTTTCTGGGATTGACAACAGTCTAGCTTTACTAGCGGGCCACTGAGCAGTCGTGCCGCCCGGTGGAGGGGGCACCCTCCCCCTGAACCCGAACCTCACAGTGTGGCCAGTCGCAGGCACCAAAATCCCACTTATTGCAGAAAAATACACAGAACCTAAAACTTACCACCTTAACCATTTTGGGTGCACAGCGCAGTGGCATTAAGTACCTTTACACTGCCGTGCAACTCTCACCACCGTCCGTCTCCAGAACTCCTTTCATCTTGCAAAACTAAAAGCCCATCCCCATGAAACACTAACTGCCCATTCCCCCGCCCCCAGCCCCTGCCAACCACCACCCCGCTTTCTCTCCGTGGACCCCGTTTCCCTCTGCTCCTCCCTGAGGGGCATCACGCAGTGTTTGTCTTTTTGTATCTGGCTTATCTCCTGTAGCCGACGGCCTCCGGGTTCATCCATGTCGTGGCCGGTGTCAGCACTTCCTTCCTTTCTAAGGCCGAGTACTGGTCCTTCGGCCCCAACTCTACCTCTAACAGATACACGGTCCCATGCTCAAATACACATCAAAATACTTCCCCTCCGCAGGCGTAAAGGAGGGGGTGCCACCTCTCGCCCTCATCGCGGCTCAGCTTGGATGGCCCCGAGGGGAGCTGGAGATCGGGGGGTGCCCCAATCTGCCCAGGTCTCAAGACCCCACTCTCCCCTCATGCCCCCGCCCCTGGGCAGGGGCAGAGCTGGAAGAACAGACACCTCTGCGCTCGGGAGCATGGAGGACGGGGGCTGGGCTCGGCCTTAGATGCATTCAATCAACAAACACGGACCAAGCACCTACTGTGCGCTCCGCCGCCTCAGAACCCGGCGGCACTCCAAAGGGAGCCTAAACCCACGGCGCTCTGTCCCACCGTTTGTGTTCGCGCGGAGGTGCCATTGCTTGTGTCTTGACTAATAATCCAAATCCCTGCCTCTCGAATTACTGTTAATTTTCTTCCAAGGTGGGGGTGGTGTGGTCATGGAGAAGAACAGTCTTATTCATAGAAGACTCCGCACTGAAATATTTAGGGATTATACCTGAAGCAGGCTTTCAAACTTACAGCTAAAAATATTAGATATTGATGAGCGTAAACCTAGATAAAGCAAGCGGGTAAAGCGTTTCCATGTGTGGGACCTGGGGGCAGGCATTCCATGGACTCTGCTTTCAACTTTTCTATACGTCTGAATATTTTCATAATGAAATGGCGGGGGAATCCTTCACTCTCAGCAGGCCCCTCCCCTTATCGCGATTTCTCTCTGCAAAAATGTGGCCCAGAAGTTCAAGGGGACATGTCAATGATGGGAGCCCTGCCCACAAGCTGCCAGAGCAGCCAGTTCAGATGGGAGCATGAAGGTGCAGGAGAGCAACCTGCTCCAACGTCACCATCCCCGGGGACCCATTGGGACCATAGGCAGGGCTGTCCCCAGACTGTCCTCCTCATAGCAGGGCCACCCTCTGGGGTGCCCCAATCAGCTGTGAAGCGTGTGGCACAGGATCCATTGCTAATCAGAATCAGAAACCCCTCCCCAAGCCCAGGAACCACATCCCTCTCCCCCACTTCTGTCTCCAAGGCACCAGCCCAGGGCCTGGCACAAAGCAGGGGCTTGATGGAATGAATTAAAACTTACCATTGAGGATTGATTTTCCCAAGTTAGAATAAAGTTAGGGTCCTTCCTCGCGGCCCAGCTGACCATAGAGATTGGGGTGAATGGCCGGTGGAGATATGGTGACCGGGCACACTTGCTATCTGCCTTCCTGGGCAGCAGCAGCTGAGGGTGAGCAAGCCTGAGGAGCTGCATGGGGCCGGAAGGCGGGGTGGGGGTGAGGGTGGGGGTGGGCAGGCCACTAGGCCAGGGACAAGGCTGACCTGGTCAGAGCAAGGTATCCAGGTGAGCCTCTCCAAGGCGGCCTTTGAAACCAAAACCTCTCCCTTGGGAAGGCCCTGGGTTGGGATGGGATGGCCTCTCTCTTGCAGTTCCCCGTCTGCTGGCCAGAAAGGGGGGCCTCCCTCTCTGACTAGGAGGAACTACCTGAGAGGGTGTTTTGTTTTAATCATCAGAGATCAAAGACAAGTACCACTGGGCTGAGAATCCTCCAGGAGTCCGGGGTAGCCAGCAGGCAGCCAAGACTGGCTGCTGTAGGCACCGGGCCCTTCCCTCTCCTCCTGTCCCGTGGTGCCCGGCTCAGTGCCCCCTCCCTTCCAGAGCTGCTACCCAGGGTGGTCAGGGCTCAGGGACCTCAGGGCCAGAGTCTGCCGACTTTGTGGACGTGGCCTACAGAAAACCCGGGCACGAGTTCGAGGAGAAGAGGCTCCAGCCCCCTTGGGAGGCCAGTGGTTAAGAGCTGGGCGATGGGATGACAGAGCCAGTCCCATCCTGTCCCTGACCTGTGGGCCCCCAACCCTCGGAGCCTCCACTCTCTCCTGTGAAAGGGACACTCTCGGCTACTGCACTAACTTGTCCTTGTCAGACACTTGGCTCGGTGCCTGCCCCAGAGCGGTGCTCGCAGAGCAGCCGCATTGTCACCCTCGGCTGTGAGAGGCCTGCCTGTGCTCATGGTGCCAGCGACCCCGGGGCTGCCGATATGCATCCTAGGTGAGACCAACACTGGGGACCCCAGACCTAGCGTGACTGGCAAGTAGGTCTGAATGTGGAACCCAGTCAAGCCCCCTCTAGGCCCATCACCCATGGCCTGGGCCGGCATCCCCAGTGCAGGGCCTGCCATCTCCCCGCCCCCCAGGAGGTGAGATGGCCTGAGTCCCCCAAGGACAGAGGCCAGAGACTTTGGCCCCTGTTTGCCATGAAAGAGCAAAACCACCGCAGGGTTCAAAAGGAAAGAGAGGAAAACCTGGTAACTCGTCCCAGACGGTCCGCCCGCTTTATCAAAGCTGATCCCAGGGAGCAGCGTTCCCACCGGGAGAGGCCACAGCCTCATTAGGGAGCTCTGGGAACGATGAAAAAGCCCGGCCGCCACGCACATCCCCGGGACAATTAGGCCTGTCCCCTGCCTTCAAAGGCAGCCTCGCTGTGCGTGCGTGTGTGCATGTGTGCGCGGGTGGGGGGGGCCGCGAGCTCTCTTCTCTTTGTCCTTCCGTCTTTCTCTTTGGCTCTTTGTTTCTCTCTCCCTCTTTCTCTCTCCTTTCCATCTATTCTTTTAGCGTCTCTCTAAGGACCAGTCTGCCTGCCGGGTACCCACATGTCCCAGGCCAGACAAAACGCCCCCAGGGGGCCCTGCCCTCATGTCCTTGGAACTGGTTCCGAGATGCTGCCCCCAGACACCCAGCCTGGGAGAAGGTGGGCCGGGCGCCGTCACTTCGGCCAAGTCCTCGGGACTCCAGTCCTGCCATCGCGGGTACAGAATGCAAACTATTCGCCCAGAGCAAACGCCGGCTCCGGTTTCCGGATGCCGCCCTGGATGCGGCCACAGCCTGAGCCCAGATTCTTCCCTGAATCCCGCCAGCGCCACCCCGCCCCTTCCCCACGGAATGTTTCTCGCCCACGTCAGGAGCCCTAAGCAGGGGCACTCACATCCCTCTGCACCCCCGTGTGCTGCTGGGGCCTTACTTTGAGAGGCATCCTGCTCCCCGAAGACACGGACCCATTTCGGGAGTGTCACCCAAAACGGATCCAGGCCCCGCGAGCAGCACGGGCCTGCCCAGTCCTGCCCAGGCCCCTGACACTGTTGAAGTTTCCCGTAACCGGCAGCACCCCTTGTGAGACACAGATCCCGACATCAGGCAGTTATTTGAGGGATCAGCGTGTTGCTTTAAGTGAGAAGGCAAATTCTGGATACTTTTTGTCATAACACCAGAGGAAGCAAGCACAATATTTGCAAAATTAGAAACAGCCTGGGTCTCAGCCCCTGGCTGATGGCACTCGGGTATTAATCCATTAAGGCAATCAAAAGAGCTTAAATAAAAGTCTGAAGCCTGCAATATACATGTCCATGAACAAGCGGTAAAACTTCCTGAAAAGGTGATTTCAAAGCCATATTGCCCACGCTTGGCAAATTGCATATTTAATTATTTTGTCAGTCCCTCTCTCTCCTCTAATCTTTGGGGAAAATGCCTTCGGACATACGAAACCAGTTAGGATAATTAAGGTTCGATGGAATTAGGTGTCGGCTGATTTCTCGGAGAGATGGCATCCTCTAACCTGGTATGAGATGTGTGCAGACCCCGAAAGGCAGTAACGTCCATAATGTCTGCCTCTCCATGGAAAGATCAAAGGTCTTTTGTCCCTTTCAAGATGTTTGTAGAATTTGTTTCCCAATTATCCCACATTTGCGCACTGGGACATCCTAGTTAACTCTTTGATGGCACCTCTGGAATTGGGCCGTAATTGACATCAAGCCGCACCTCCCAGCTCCAGGCTCGAGGCCAAGCTTCCCATCTGGGGTCTGTGCTGCGAGAGGGGAGCGGCTGGAGGGGAGAGGGAAGGGGAAGGGCCGGAGCCCGGGTCCCTCAGGTTTCAGCCAGGCTTTCGCTCAGTGACACGGGGCTCTCTCCATCCTTCGGACTTGTCCGAACCTTGGTAAACTCCCCCGCTGTCATTCTGGCGCGACGTGGGGCTAGGATTCTGCCTCTGCAAAATTTTGCCATCCTAAGATCAGAACCCGACTGCCTTCGAATATCATTCTAAGAAGGAAACACGCTGAATATATGATTTTCCCACATTGGAATATTTCTCCTGGTCCACAAGATGATAAAAAAAAAAAAAAGAAAAGAAAAGAAAAAAAGAAAAAGCTATCAGAGGTTTGGAAAAGACGAAAATTAAAGCCTTCAGGATTTGAAGTTTTAATTATGACATTATGAAACTAAATGTGATTAGGATAGCACGCCAAGGTATCAAGTCAAGTGTTAAAATATTTTATCTAAAATAAAGACTTTTTCTAATGTGTGTTTTGTTTACTTTTTACCTGTTTCCCTTTTTCACGTTCTGTCATCTTCTGATTGCTTAGTTCAAACAATTTGTAACAACTTTGTCTTAGCTTAAGAAAAAGGGGGAGCGAGAAACAAAATAAAAACCTTCCTACGTCTCTTCCTATGCAAATACAATGGCCCTGCAGGAAAAGACATTCTGCAAAAGGCCACCACAGTTTGAAAAATGAAATACCACTGACTTAAGGAACCCTGGTCCAGGAGTCGCCCAAAGAACCTCCGCCGGTACTTTTTTTCTTTCCTTGCATTTTACCCCTTAAAAGCCCACCTGTGTCCTAACAAGCTTTACACTGAGGCGATGAGCTCCCGAAGCGGCAGAGGGAAAGCTCCCTACAGCGCGGGCTGTTTTTGAAATTCTTCCTGAGAAACCAGAGATCAGAGGCAGCCCGCTGGCCGGCCGTGTTCTCTGCAATCGACCGGCTAAAAAAATGCCTCGTTCCCTGATGAAAACTTCCCATTGTGAGGGACTCCTAAGCCCCTCCAAAAATATATCCTGAAAGAAACATGTCACAGAAAGCGGTCTTCTGCTCTTTGCAACAGCAAAGGGGTGACCACGGCACCTCCAGATGCTGGGAGCAGCGCCTCCAACCCAGGGTCCTCCTGCCAGAGAAAAAAGCCTGGAAAGTTCTCCCTGGCGGGGAGCAGGCACCCCAGCTGGAGAAAGAAGCCCTGGGCAGAGTTTCCAGATTTAACAAATAAATACACAGGCTGTGCCATTCAACTGGAATTTCAGGCAAACAAGGAATATATATATATTAGCATAAGTATGTCCCAAATATTACAGTGGACATACTTATACTAACAAATTATTCCTGGTTTTATCCAACAACCCTAGCCCTGGGCTCCAAATGGGATGGAGAAAGCCAAGCGGGGACACCCTAATTTGTCCCTCCAGAAGCAGAATCGAGTCCACCAAGAAAACAGTGCCCCTGGGGGGTCTGCAGGAAGGCAAGGAGCCACCCAGCGCCAAGCCAGCCCTGAGCGGGGCTTTCTGGGGCCTCGCCCGCTCCCCTCTCACCAGCCCCCGTCAGTGGCCGCGACCTGAGGGAGGGAGCGCCCGGCTGAGTCACCAGCGAGCAGCCGAGCCTGCGCCGAGGGCACCCTGGGCTGGACGTGGACACCTAGAGAGTTTGGTCGGATGGTTTGGAAGCCCTGGAGTATTCATCGTGGGGAGAACTGGGACTTCGCCCGCCTTCCTAACACTTAGTTTATTGCCATTTATGTTGACGAACGGTGGGCGTGGGGGCAGATTGACACATCAGGGGCTTTGGCCGCTGACTTCTGGGTCCGCTGTCCCCGGCCTGCACGGGTCCAGACCCCCGGATGCTCGCTGAGCTTAGGGAAGACACCTCAGAGGCTCCTGCCTAAGGCTTGAGACCTCAGGCCGCCGGCCCGCTGGGGTGGTGGGGCCCCGGTCCACCTGGCAAGGCAGGTGGGCGAGGGTGGTGCGTTCACTCAAGTGGGATCGCAGGGGAGGGGGCGCGGTGCCTCGGGGCAGCTGCCTAAGTTCGCTCTCTGCCCGCCCCCTCGGGAGCTGTCCCCCTGCTCTTACAGCTCCTCAGAGGTCGGCTGCCCCACTCCTCCCGCCCCAGCCACTCCCTCAGCCAGTTCTTTCTCCTATCCCCCCTAATTCCCTCCTGCTGTAGAAGTCCTTCTGGTCACGCTGGGCCTCCGGGGAGACAGAACAGCTGGTCAGCATCTGGCGCTCTCCATTAGCCAGGGCCCTGCCCCCTGGGCCTTCCGCTCCCCGGGAGGAATAATCCCGCTTCCTCTAACCTTTCGGCTGGGTCCCGGGCTCTGAGGCTTTCATCCTGTCCACCGAGGCCTCTGAAGCCGCTCCAGGCTCCCAGGCCCTCCCATGGTTTCTGCTGGGCCCGGCCAGGCTGACCGGCAGGGGTGGGGGCAGGGGGTGACTGACCCCTCTCTCCTGCCAGCCAGAGAAATGGGGGTGGGGGCAGCCGTGTCTAGGAAAGGAGGCAGATGTCAGGGCCATGCTGGGTCCCCCCACTGCCAGGTGAGCCTGGGCTTGTCATCTGGAAATAGGGTCCCCTTTCCCTCCCTCAAGGTGTGGTGGGCAGATGCCGGGAGGGGATGGGGGTAGAGCACCCTGCCGGCTCCAGGCCATCCCGAACTCTCCGTCTTCCATTGGATGACCTTGAGCCGGTGACCTCAGCTCTTAAACCCGAGCTCCTTCACCTATAAAGGGGCAGGTAGGAGGATTCCAGCGGTAGCCCCCTGACGTGCACGGCCCTGACCCATAGTGAAAGCTCAGGGGTGTCAGAGGTATTATCACGGGTGCTGTGCCCAGCGACAGTATCGTTATTCTTATTTATTATCCCAGACCAGGAGTGTGCGCGTCCCAGAGGCTCAGCGGCTCAGGCCTGCTCCACCTCCTGCCAGGGGCCTGGATCCTGGGCCCACCCCTGGGTTGTGCCACAGCCCCGCTGGCTGGGGAGGAAGCCGCCTGCGCACACAGCTCACTTCCGTTTTCCTCCTAGGTGCTTCCAGAAAGATTTGGGGAATCTCCCCTTTCCAGAAGCCTCGGTGGCCCCAGAGCAGGGCTGACTACAGTGGCCCCCTCCCTTGCCTGGGCAGCTTCCCTGGGGCAGAGCGTGCACACCCCAAGCGAGCCTGGGCACTGAGCTGGCCAGACCAGGGCAGCTGAAGTCCAGGGCTCAGCACTTACAGATCTGAACAAAAGCCACGTTCACAGAAACTTCCAGCAACCACATGGGCCTTGGGTCATGTCCCTCAGAGACCCACTACCATGGCAGTGTCCAGAAGTAGCATAAGCCGTCTGACTTAGAAGATGAGCACCCCACCCCGACCTTTGGCGCTTAGAGACCCCTTGTCCTGGAAGGGGCTGCAGAACCATGTGAGTTCCCCATCTCCCACCCCTCGGCCTCTCTGAACCCCAGGAGCCCAGGTCTTGCTCCTCAAAAGAGCCACTGGTCGCACCCCCAGCTCCCCCTGCCACATGTCATCGTATCTGCAAACAGACACCCAGCACATAACCTCACGATTAATTTCCACAACTTGGAAAGAATCCCAGAGACTAGAGAGATATTTATTAAATGCAAACTTCTAATTACTTTGCGGAATGCTGATGAAAACTGCTCCTTAAGTAATCTCTTTCCTAGTGACTGAGCTCCAACGTATTTTTCTAGCAATTATTTTTAACATCCCCAAAATTGCCCTGAAGATATGCAAAACACATTTCCTACGAATCGCACTTAAGAGAGGCACGCTCTCTTTTCCCTCCATCTCGGTTATTAAGAAAATGGGAAGTCAAATTTGTCGCTAATCACATTTCCGCAGCAGATCCTAATGGGGGTGACTCCCCCACAGTGAACAAGGAAAGGAAACCAAGAAATAAAGCCGAGGACCCGCCCGCACGTCCTTGTGTGTTTGCCATTCCCGCCAAGGTGTGGGTCCTGGGGCTGGCCCGCCCTGGCCCTGGCCCTGGCCCACCCTCGCCCTGGCCGTCGCCCTGGCCCTGGCCCACCCTCGCCCTGGCCCACCCTCGCCCTGGCCGTCGCCCTGGCCCTGGCCCTCGCCGTGGCTGGGAGCCGTAAGCACTTACCTGCGGGCGTCCCCGTGTCCCGAGGGGCAGCCGTCCGGAGCCACCGCGCGGGCTGGGCCTCGGAGGCGGAGGCGCGGCGTGCGGAGGCCTCTGCGGACAGGTGCACGGCCCGTCCCTCTCCGAGGCGCTACCTGCGGTTTACTGGACGTTTATTAGAAGCCCACGCAATATCGGGAGGCACCTGCAGGCAGTAAAAGCCTTACATGTGTGAGGCCTTGAGGAAATTAACGGCTCCTCCCTGGGGATGCATATTTCGTGAAGATGTTTATTACAGATGAAGTGCTCCCGGGGTGGACCATTAACAGGTTGTAGAGTGATAAAAGGATTTTTAGCCTTTTTCAGTGACAGGAGTAGGAAGAAGGCTTTCACGGAATCTATAAAAGGCCCACTTCCTAATGAATTTTCTTAACTCTTTATTAATAGGGTTGGCCGAGTGAAGTCGGGGGGTCCTCGGACTGCTGGACCATGAGACAGGGACAGGGCAGAATGGGGGGCAGGGGGCCTGGATGTCAGCCAGAGAACACACCAGAAGGGCCTGGGTTTGAATTCCACTCGAGGGTCTGGGCTGGTCATTCTGCCCCAGGAAACTCATTTGCAGGCCCCTCCAGGTGATGGGGTGAGTCAGGCCACAAGGCAGGTTCCAAGCCCCTCTTTTTAACCCCCTGTTCCCCACTCCGGCCTGCAGGCCATTACCAAGATGAAAGCCCGGAGAATGCCTTTGGACCACGACTGTGGAATCTAATTGAATTATATGAACGCAGTTAAACGTCTGCTTCAGAGAGGCAGGGCTCACTTTCAAGACTGGATGCTTCAGGAGTTAATGGGCTATTTGAACAATATAGGCCAAGAGCCGAACACAGGTGGGCTGTGTTAATAACTTTATTTAGACCCGCTTTTTTTCCCTTTGAGGCGCACAAGCCTTCCATTAATGCATTCATTAGAGTTTATGGCCGGGCTCTGGTTTTCTCCTAATGACACTGTCCAGACCCGGCTCCCCAGCTAATTGAGGCCAGCTGCCCAGCTGCCCCTCCCCGGCCTCAGGACCCGGTGTCACCAGGATTAGCTGCTGGAGCTGGAACTGGAGCTGGAGCTGGGCCTGGGGCTGGGGCTGGGCCTGGGCAGGGCTGGGGACAATAGCAGTTTGGGGAGGGGACTCTGCATTCTCCCCACCCCAGCAGCTGCAGGAGAGAGGTCAAGGGAGACTGTGTATTTGGACACCCCAGCACCACCCAGGCACCGTGAAGGAGCCCAGATGGGTGGACCTCCATCACCCCCATCGCCGTGGCCAGTGTCGCCTCCACTCCTGCCCCCTCCTGGCCCTCTTCCCCATTGCAGTCACACTGAGTCCCAAGAGGCCGATCTGATCCCATCAGGCCCCACCGAACAGCCCCACTGTCCTCAGAGGCAGATTCAGACTGTCTTGTTGCCTCCGGCCTCATCTCCCACTCTCACCCTCATGCATCCTGAGTCCCTCCTCTGCTGGCTGTGGACCATCAGCCAGGAATGTCTCCCCCTAACCCCCAAGGGAACCCCCACCCCCGAACCTGCCAGACCCAGTTCCAAAGCAGCCTCCTCTAGGACGCCTTCCTCTTCTGCCTGGATTGGAAGCCTATGGATGTATATACGTCTTATTATTGGCCGCTTCCATCCACTAGACCATGAATTCCTTGACGGCAGGATCCATGCTCACTATTATTATTAAAATAACCGTAACACACTGGTAGTTCCCACTTGTCAACCTTTCTGCATGCCAGGCATTGGCTCATTAAACTCCGCAGCATACCAGGACATATTTTATTGTCCCCATTTTACAGATGAGGAAAGTGAGACTCAAGGACAGGAAGGTCCTTGCTCAGGCATACCCAGCCCTCCCGCTTACCAGCTGGTGGCGTCCCTTCACCTCCCTGAGGGCGGTGCCTGCTTCATGGGAGAGTGGCTGTGTGTGCTGGGATTGGTTTCAACTGGCTCACAAGGGCCGCCTGTTACATTTTCAGGAATTAATTTTGT
Organism: Miniopterus natalensis; assembly: GCF_054644295.1. Classification (NCBI taxonomy): domain Eukaryota; kingdom Metazoa; phylum Chordata; class Mammalia; order Chiroptera; family Miniopteridae; genus Miniopterus; species Miniopterus natalensis. The sequence continues at coordinate 68,114,110 of NC_142092.1, forward strand.
GAGCTGGTTGTTAAAACAGCCATTGTTTAAAATTAAGTTATATAAACTTATAATTAAATAAATGATATTAAACTTAAAGAAAATCAATACGCCACACTCATCAATTCCTATAAGTTCACATCATTTTACTGTTACTAATGCTCTGAGCACAGTACCTGAAAATCTCATTCCAGCAGGCAAAAAAAAATCATATATATTAATTATATCATATATCCTATCATATATTATGCATACATGCATACGTGTATGTGTCTATATGTATCTGTGTACGTGTGTGTGTGTCTGTGTGTGTGTCCGTGTGTGGTATTAGGAGGCTTTACTAGCATGGGGGAGTATAAAGCAGGGTAAGTACAGAGAGTAACCGAGGGGTTGTTGTTTTATACGGGGGTTGAGGACAGCCTCACATTTGGGCAGAAACCTGGAGAAAGTGAAGGTGTGAGTCTCCAGGCAGAGGGAGCAGCCAGTGCAAAGGCCCTGGGGTAGGACAGCAGTGGTTGGTACAGAGCAATCAGGTAAATTCAGAGAAATACGGGCCAGATCACGCCAGGCCTTGTTCGTGCCAAGGCCTGTGGAATTGGGTTTTCGGTAGGGGAGTGACGGGACATGCTAGGAAGTGACAGCAGTCACCCTGGGAAGAGATGATAGAGAATGTGCCACCAGAAACATGGGCGTCCGTGCTGCCCATCACCCCAGAACCAATAAGAGAGACAAGGACTGAGCCTTTACGGCGCTTTACTCAGACGGCTGGCGATCCGAGAAGACAATGGGTTGTGTGCCCTAAAGACCGTCTTACATCTCAGCTCAAGCCAATGTTTTTTATAAGAAGCAAAGTGTAGGTAAAGGGTTTGGAATTCAGGAGAAAGTAGGTAAGGGGTTTGGAATTCATGGGAAAAGGTTCATCAGATGAAAGCTGCGGTCTGGTGATCTTCCGAGCATCCCTTCGTCTGCTGATGGTGGCTCTTTATCTGCCTCCTGGGCTGCGGACGTTCTCTCCCCGGAGCACAATGGCCCAGATACCATCTTGGTTGCTGGCCGTCCTCCTGGGCACAGAGTCAGGGTAGGTCCAGTCATTTCAGTCCCTGGAACAATAGTCTTCTATGTGCATTAATTACCAAGCCTATTATCTGTATAACTAAAGCTACAATATGTTAACTTCTTGAGTTCCCCATTAGCTGTGCTGGTTCTTCCTTAGCTCACAGCATCCCTTTACCCTGGAATGACCTGTCCTCAGTTCTCATCATGTTAAGTCTAAGTCCAGGGCCACCTCCTCCAGGAAGCCTCTTTGGTCTCTCTCTCTGGATTGAGTCAGTTGGCCCTTCCCAGTGCTCCCACAACGCCCATCCACAGCCCCCTCACTGTAATTACCTCGCTGTTCATAAGGTCTGTTTACTCACCTGCTTCCCCAATAGCCAAACAGCAACTCAAGCACGGAGGCCGGGATCCTTCCTCCTTGGGCCAGCATGTGGCTGCACACAAAGGAGAGGCTCAGTGACCGTGTGTTGACATGAACTAAAAGACACAACAGTATATATATATTTTAAAACAACAGAAATGTATTTTCTCATAGTTCTGGAGGCTATAAGTCCAAGGTCAAGGTGTTGGCAGGTTTGGTTTTTTATGAGGTCTCTCCCCTTGGCTTGTAGACAGCCACCTTCTCACTGTGTCCTCATGTGGTTTCTCTTCTGTGCATCAGTGCATCCCTGGTGTTTCTTTCCTTTTTAATTTTTAATTTCTATTGAAATTTGGGGGGTGACATTGGTTAATAAAATTATATGTTTCAGGTATACAATTCTACAATATTATCATCTAAAATACAAAATATTAACACAGTGAATGCCATTCTACAAGAATTCAAAGAACACCTATCAAAGGGAAATTTCTACAGGATGCCAGGGACTCCACACTGAGCAAAACAAACATGTTTCTAACCTCCTGGGTCTCCCAGTCGAGGGTCTGGGGAAGCCCCAGATGTTAGGTGCGGCAGAGGATGAGCGAGGGAGGGGGAGTGGGGAGAGCTGATGCCGTTAAATCATACCATACCTCGAACGTCAGAGAATTTGCCCCTTACCCTGCCATCCACGAGCAGCTGTTGAAAGCATGTGGTGTGGTGAAATTTCAGTTTTAAAAAGATGACCTTAAAATGGCATTGGGCCCAGATGGTTTTATGAGCTCTCACAAAAAATAAATAACTCACATTTCCAGAGGAGATGAGACTCTGGAGGGGCATCTGTAACACTTTCAACAATAAAGATACGTTTTCTAAAGAAAAGGTGGAAAGTTTCGCTTACAATTAAAAAATGGGAAGTTTCACTTGTAATTCTGTGGAGCTAGTGCAAATCCAGTGCCGTACCCCAACAAAGACGGCCCCGTACGCCCTATAGACCAGTCTCACCCGAAATATTGAGGGGGAAACATAAAATCCAACACCATCAAAGAGTGTGCCATGGAACATTAAAAGCACCCTACGCCGGGATCGCACGCATCTGCCGCGGGAGTGCAGGTCCAGGGGCCCGCGGGGACCACGAGGAAAAGCCGCTCGCAGAGAGCCCCGTGTTCGGTGCCCGTTTCCCATGAAAATATTACACAGACCGCGTGGCTGAGGAGGGAAAACCAGGCTGCAAAACCCTCCCTCCCTGGAGCATTCCAGATCCTGCTCCCCGGCTCGCGCTGTCAGTTTGGCTCAAATAAACTCTTATAAAAATTCAAAAAGGAAAGAAAAAAAAAGAGCAAGAGACACGCGCCAGCCCGGGGTGCAGACAAGGGTCCTGTGACAGCGGCCGTGGCGCCGTGGACGCCTGGCTCTGCTGGACACGAACGCACATCTCACAGCCTCCTCTCCGCGGTCCCCCCGGGCAAAGCGGTGCCCGGCGTTGCGGAGCCATGCCCGGGGTTACTCAGGATTCACGGGCCGCAACCCACCCATCCAAATAGTCATGACGGGCCAGGGAGCTAAGGGGGAGCATAAGTGCTGAAGAAGAAAGTCTCGCCGGCCCGTGTGGCCCAGCGGTTGAGCACCGCCCTAGGATCCAGGAGGTCGCGGTTCGATTCCCGGTCAGGGCCCAGGCTCCATCCCCAGCAGGGGGCGTGCGGGAGGCAGCCCATCAGTGACTCTCATCACCGATGTTTCTCTCTCTCTCCCTCTCCTCTCCTCTCTCTGAAATCATTAAAAAAAAAATATTAAAGAAAAAAGTCTCACCATTTTCAAATGAAGATGCTGTTTGCCTATAAAATGCAACACAATCAAGTAAAAAATTATTAGAACTAAAAAGAGAATTTGGTAAAATATCCAGTGGTTAGATAAGAAGGAAGAAATAACTTCTATATTTCAGTAGCAAGCAGTTAGAAAATCTAATGGGAAAAATCCCATTTTAAAAAACTATTAAGAAAAAAAAAGTGCCAAATGCCTAAAAATAAACAGAACCAGAAATGTATAGGATCTATAAAACTAAAAGACTTTATTGCAGGACATAGAAGAACTTTTTTAAAAATGTATCTTTATTGTTGAAAGTATTACCGATGCCCCTCTTTTTTTCCCCATTGACACCGTCTACTCCACTCCTACCCTAGAAGAACTTTTAAATAACTGGGGAGGCAAGATGCTTTATTGGATGGGAAGATTAATTAGTATAAAATCTATTTTTAAAGTGCCCATCTTCACCAAAGTAATCTACAAATTTAAACAAATACAAACAAAAAAAATCAGTGGGATTTTAATTTTTAATTAAATAATTCTAAACTTCATCTGGAAATACAAATGTTTGAGAATGACCATGAAATTTTTGAAAAGAAAGGTTAATGAGGAGGATTTGCTTGTAAGGCAACAAACCATATTGTAAAACTGTAGTCATTAAATCAGGGAGGCCTGGCTGAGGGAGAGACAAGCATGTCAGTGAGATAGAGCCACAAGAGAAGTAAGTGCGGCAAAAGATGGAATTCAGGTCAATAAGGAAATAATGGAATTTTAATAAATAATGTGGAGATATTAGGAGAATCGCTGGGAACAAAATAAAGTTAGATTCCTACCTTATGTGAAAATAAACTCCAGATAGATTAAAGATTTAAATTTTTAGAAGGGAATTTTTTTAATTATCAGAAGAAAATATTGGTGAGTATTTTTAAAATCTTGAGTGTGTGGACGATCTTTCTCATGTGACTCCAAAGCACAAAAATATTAATTGCTATATTTAACTACATAAAATTATAAACTATTTGGTGCATCAAAATATTCCAAATCAGCAACATATAAAAGACACTCTAAATTGGAGGGAGGAGAGGTATCTTCTAGATATATGACAGAAGTGAGTATATTTCATATAAGTATCTCTTATAAATTTAAAAATATAAGAGACAATTCATAAAAGAAGAAATAAAAATGGCCCATATGTGTAAGAAAAGGCGCCCAAACTCACCAATACTCAAAAAAAAAAAAAAGCAAATTCATACATCAAAATAGCACGTTTTGCTCGTGGGATTGGTGGAGATTCAAAAGCATGCTTGCACCCAGTGCTGACAAGCGTGCAGGGAAAGGGGCAGCCTGGAGGCGGCGTCGCAGAGGAGCAGCCTTTCAACTACATAACCTTGGCCCTGGCCGGCGTGGCTCGGTTGGCCGGGCATCGCTCTGTGCACCGAGCGGCTGCGGTTCAGGTCTGGGTCGGGGCACATGCCCGGGCTGTAGGCTCGGTCCCCAGCAGAGGGTGTGCGGGGGCAGCCTTGTACCCAGCATTTCTGCCTCTAGGACTTCATCATGAAGAGACAGACAGGCTTCATACACCAGAGTATTCACACGAGGCACTGTCTGTAAACACGTGCAAACCTGGTTGCAAGCTGAAGTTTCTGGAAATGGCTAAGTGCATTGCTCCAAGCTGTCCTAGCGGCCTGCGACGGGGTGGGGGGACCTTTGTGTGCTGCTGGAGCCATCTCCGGGACTATAGCTGAGCAAGAAAAGCAAATGTCAAGCAGTATGTGCAGTATATCTGTAGTTGTGGGAAATAAATATTTACATCTATATGCATAAAAATTCTGAAAAGATGCCCCCAAAAACCTGTGAGGGAGATAGAGCTATTTGTACTTTTAAATTTTTTATCTTTTTTTTTTTTAATTAAAAAATGAGAAAGATAAGCTAAATCTGTGTGTGTATATTTTCACATGGAAGAGCTGTCAGAATTATCAGGTTACTAAATAGCACAAATAACATGATACCATCTTTTCAAAAAAGAAACGTGTGTGTGTGTGTGTGTGTGCGTGCGTGTGTGTGTGTGTGTTATCTGTAGCTGGCTTATCTGTACTACTTCATCTCACTGCTGGGCTTAATAAACATTTCTTGGCTAAATCAAAATGCATATTCCTGGTAGATATATGTTAATATCTGAAATGGTGCCAGTCCCTAGGTGATAGGATTATGAATGGGTTTTATTTTCTTCTGTTTGTCATTTTTCCCTAAAGTATTTTTAAATAAATAGGTATTGTGTGTATCACTTTCATAACTTTTTCAATTAAAAGAAATAGAAGCCAATCGTTTCTCTACAAAATGGGTGACCAGCGGGCTGCCCCATGGGCCCAGTGGTTGGGATCTGGCGACATTGTGGAAGGCGGACGGGGGGAGCCAGACGTCCTGACAGTCTGTCAAGGGCACACCCATGAAGACCTTGCCCGGCACCCCCTCCCCACGGGCCTGATGCCCGCCCCATCAAGCGGCAGCTCACCTGGAGGCTTATTGAAAATTGTCATTTCCTGGCCCCCTGGAGGTGACTGCGGGCACCGCAGTCTGGAGCCCCCGGGAGAGCCCCGTGTGGCACTAGGGCACTGGGCAACCCACAGACCAGGCTGGACGCGACTGCCCTGCTGACACCCCAGCTTTCAGTCTTCCTATGATCCGGCCTCAGTTTACTGGGAATGGTCTGGGGTGGAGCAGTCTCTGGCCCTGGGCCCAGGAGATGAGAAAAGAATCATGCTCAGGGCCTGGCGGAGAAACAGCAAAATGAACAGAAAGGGGATAGTGGGGGGGGCGGGGGGGGGCTCTGACACCCTGTGAGCTTCAGCCCCCTGTCCCTGGTTCTCCATGCTGTGCCCATGGCAGCCAAGCATCACCGGGGAGACCTCACCAGGCCCCTCACTCCACCCCTCAGCCCCTCCTTCCCAGCCCTCGCCGGGTTACTTGCCCCCAGCCTCTTTCACCACCTGGACCCAAGCTCCCCTTCCCAAAGCAGCGGGGCCTTCAGGTGGGAAGTCCCCTTGTCATTTAGGGCCCCAAACTAAGTCCCCCCACCAGGAGCCCACCTTGCCTGTGGCAGCCCCTTCTGCTGGGCTCTGCCTCCAGCCCCTGGTCAGAGGCTTCTTGTCTCTCTCCAGGTTCCCTCAGCCTATAAACCTGCTCAGGTCTCTCCCCACTTTAAAAAAAAGTCCCCTGACTCTGTCCCCCAGCAGCTACCCCCTCTCACAGATCCTCCCCTACACAGGCAAACTTCCCAGGGGGTCCTGGGCAGCCCCACCACAGGCCCACTGCCCCTGCTCCTCGATTGCCCTCCCCAGGCTCTGCCACAAAGCCCTTCCCCCAGCCTCCTGATTCCAGGTGCGTCTCTGTCCTGTCTCAGCCTCTCCACCAGCCCTCCTTTGAGACTTTCCCTCCTCTTGGCTTCCCTCTCCCTCCGCACCCTGGTACCCCTAACCCTCTGAACTTCACAGGTAACATCCTTCATTCCCTGCTGAGCCCTGGGCATCTAGCATGGTGCCTGGCACGGTTGAATGAATGAGTGAACAGAGAGTGGCCAGAGCCCAATGAGGGGAAAGGGCCTGAGAGGATCCAGGAGGCAGAGCTGGGCAGGAAATCCGCCACGGCAGGCAGAGTGGGTGTCCCTGGGAATGACGTGCTTACAAGGTTCTTCCACGCAGCCTTGTTAATAATAGCAAAAGACAGGCCCCAATCAAAACGTCTGTCGGGGGCTGGTTCGGTCAGTCAAGGCTGTCCGTGCCGTGGAATACTATACAGCTGTCAAAAGGAGAGCACCATCCACAGCAACATGGAAGTTCTTCAGGACAAAATAAATGGAAAGAGGAAGGTGAGACCATGCGACACAGCGTTTTGTTTTGTTTTGTTTTGTTTGCACCTTATAATCACCCCTAAATGTATACGTGCATGGAGAAGCTCAGGAAGGCTACCCAGGAAGCCGAGAACAGCGGTTCTTTGTGGCGATGCAGGTAGGAACTGGGACTGCACTGTTCTATCCATAAATAACCATGTGAATTGTTCCATATTTTAAATAGTTAAATTTAAAAGATTTTATAACGGGTTCCAGGGTGAGGCAGGGTCCAGGGAGGAGAAGACGGAGATGAAGACTCAGATCAGCTCTGCTGTCTGACAGGGGGAGCCAAAGCCTGGGCGGCGCCTTCTGGGTGCATATGGGGCACCCCTCCGGCCCCTGCTGAGGGGTGATTGGAGGGTGGGACAGAGGGTGATAACCTGGCAGGGATCACACCCCTTCCCCGGGCAGGGTGGGCTACCAGCTGATGGCTGCCCCTGGTATACAGGGGAGGAAACTGAAGCGCAGGGCTTTGCCTGCCAGGTCCCTGGCCTCATAATGAATCGCGCTGGTATAGCAGCCCCTGTGCCAAGCTCAGGCCTACACGTCTGCATTACTCATTCATTCATTCCTTCACTCACTCACTCACTCACTCACTCACTCACTCACTCACTCACTCAGTCCTCATGTATCCCTCGAGTCCCTGCTGCCTGCCGGGACTGGGCGCCAGGGTCTCCTGTGTAAGTCAGAGGGGGGCAGGGAGGCACACCTTGGGCAGGGGCTTGAATGTACAAGTCAGAATCCAAACAAGGAGGTGGGCCAGAGGGACCAGCACAGCAAAGGCCGGGGGGGGGGGTGCAGCTGAGGAGTCGGCGCCTGGCCTCACCCTACCCTCCAGATGCAGGCTCAGAGCAGAGCAGGGACCTGCCTGTTTCGGGAACACCAAGGTTTGGGTGCCCCAGCCTCAATGCCGATACACTGGGGGAGCGGCAGGAGGCAGGGGAGGCTGGGCTGCTGGACTGAGGGGGGCTGAGTGCCAGGCAGAGGGCTCAGCCCAGGAACTGAGCAACCCTGTGGGGGATGGGGACAGGATGGGGGGGTAGTTCCTTCTGGGGGGTGGCAGCTGCCTCCCTGGCCCACACCTCTCCCTGGCTGGGCGATGGGCAGGGCTGATAGCAGCGATGCTGGGCCAGCGGGGGGGGGCACACTGTGTCCTTCCCCCAAAGTTCTTTATCAGCAGGATGCGCCGTTGCCAGGGAGCCTGCTTCAGGCCCTGCTCCAGCCGTTGCTGGGAGGATTATCAGTAAGATTTGAGTCTTTTTAATTAAATCCAAGCCGAATGCAATTCTGCGCCCGCCTGCTCAGAGCAGCCCATTCAGTATCCTGTCGATGTCTCGATAGCTTTGTCTCACAGGCCCTGCTATCAGGCCATCTATCTGGTTGCAAGGCAGCCACCCTGTCCCCAGCCTGACAGCGGTGGGCACCTGGGGAGTAAACAGGTGGGGTGGGAGGCCCCAGTTGCTGGGCGCAGGCCTGAGGTTCTCCAGGAAAACTCTGCCCAGAGCCAGGCCAGAAAACCAGGCCCTTGTGACCCCTCCACTCGGCCTTAATGTCGTTCTCATGGGCCAAGGCACCCAAGCACATACCATTTGGGCTTTTACTCGGTGCCAGCTATTGTGCCCGGCACGTGGATTCCTCAGGCAGCAACCCTAAAAGGAAGGTCCTGTTATCCTTCCCACTTTACAGATGGGAGAACAGCCCAGAGGAGGGAAGTCACTCACCCAGGTCCACCCAGCTGGCAAGTGGCAGAGTCAGGATTCAATCCAGGATCCTTCTGCCTCCAGTCTCCACTCTGATCGCTGCGTCTATGACCTTGAGTGCCCAGCCCGAGCCTCCCCAGCCGTCCCAGCCTCCCTTTCGCCAAGGCCTCCTGGGCTCCGTCCAGAAGCTTCCACACGAGTGGTCATGATCCTGACAAGAGTAACAGCCAGCGTTTTCTGAGCGCACACTGTGTGCCTCACCCGGCCTCGTCCAGCCTCGGGAGGCAGCTTCAGCTTCTGCCCTGGTTCTCGAAGCAGAAACAGAAGATCTGGGGGGGCTGAGTCGCTTGCCCGATATCTCAAAGCCCCGCAGAGTCCTGCCCGGGTCTCTCGCGTTTACAGCCGGCACCCCTGGCCTCTCCCCTCCCCGGAGGAGCAGGCGTGTGCCCGGCGCTGCCTGGGAGGCAAGTCGGGGTCAGGGCTGGGGGCTCCGAGTCGGTTCACGCTATGGCCAGAGAACAAAATTAACTCGATAAATAACGCGGGCATGCAAGGGCGGGGGTGCCTTTTAGAAAACCCGGCAGCTCCAGGCCCCCACGCCTGTGTGCGGGCTTTATGGAGCTAAGTTTTAATTGCGAGCTCCACACCCTGGCTGCAGCCGCCCTGCAGAGGACGGCGTGTGTGCTTTTTAATTAAATCTGTCTGTTATCACCGCGTATTGTTATGAAGGTGGCCCATTAGCGGCGCGGGGCTGCTGGCTGGAAGTGCCCGCGGGGCCAGCACCCCGACCCTCCCTGTGCTGTCCCTCCGGGGAGAAGCTCCGCAAGGCCCCGCACTCGGAGCCCTACTACGCTCCGGGCAGGCACCTGCCGCCAGGGCTCCTGCTAAACGGGAGCCCCTCCCGCCAGGACCTGGGAAGAGCTGGGCCCTGGGGTCAGAGGACCGCGGGTGGAATCCTTGCTCGGCCACCTGTTTTCTGTGCCACCCACCCGAGGACATCACTTCACCTCTGTCGGTAACGGCGATGGGGGGCAGGTCACATGCACTGGCCCAACCCGGTCAGTAAGCTGTGGGCTTTTTTGTGCACAACCCTGTTAACATCACAGGACAGCCTGAGAAGCAGGGTTATCCCCATTATACAGATAGGGAAACCGAGGCTCAGAAACCACTTCCTGTGGGGGGCACAGTTTGTGTTACGGCTCAGCTAGGATTTGAATAGACCGCTGCCTCAGTTTCCCCACCTGGGAAATGAAGATAATGGTCCTCAACTGGGAACGGAGGGCCATTAAATAGACAGTGAAGAGCATGGAATGAATCTCGATAAATGACAGCTGCTTTTATTTGAGCCTCACATTTTAAGTACAGGAGAGGCTATAAGCACAATTTTCTAGATGAGGAAATTGAGGGCCAATCCCGACCCTGCCTTCAGCGAGCTCAACGCAATGGGAGGAAACTGATATTAAATAGGCAAGCACATCTATGATCTTGAACCTCAAGTGTAAAATGCACTGTACCACATATTTAAAGGATTTATTCCTGGAATGCAAAGATAATTTAACATATGAACATTGACCAATGTAATACACCACATTAGCGGAATAAAGGGGAAAAAACCACAGGATCATCTCAATTGATGCAGAAAAGCATTTGACAAATTTCAACAGCTTTTGATGATTAAAAAACATTCAACAAGCTAGCAGTGGAAGTAGCTACCTCAACACAATGAAAGCTACGTATGGAAAAACCACAGCAAACATCCTACTTACTCTATGGTGAAAAAATGGAAGCTCTTCCTCTGAGGTCAGGAACAAGGCGAGGAAGGCTGCTTTGTCTCTTCTCCCAGCACAGGACTGGACGTGCTGGCGACGGCGAGAAGGCAGGAAAGAGAGAAAAGGCATCCAACTGGAATGGAAGGAGTAAAATTATATCTGCCCGCAGATAATATGAACTTACATGAAGAAAAGCCCTAAAATTCCATGGTCAGAATTAATAATCAAATTCCAAACACCATGGTTAGAATTAATAAATTCAGGGAAGTAGCCGGATACAAAGTCAACACACACAAGTCAGTTCTATTTCTGAAGACTAACAGTGAACAATCTGAGAAAGAAATGAAGAAAATTTCATTTACAGTTGCATCAAAAAGAATAAAATGCTTAGGAATTATTAACAAAGGAGGTGAAAAACTGGTAAAATAACAACTATAAAACATTTCTGAAAATCAATTAAAGAAAAATAAATGGGAAAACACCACACGTTCACGAATTGGAGGAATTAATGTTTCTATCATGTCAATCTTCCCAAGACAACCTTCATAATTAATGCAATCCCTATCAAAATCTCAATGATTTTTAAATTTTTTTTCACAAATAGAAAGCATCCGAAAAGTCATATGGAATCTCAAGGGACACCAAATAGCCAAAACAATCCTGGAAAATAAAAACAAAGTTGGATGCACACTGAATTCAATACTTACTACAAACTTACTAAATTAATCAGGAGAGCGTGGTACTGACATAACCGGACACGCAGAAAATGGAACAGCATAGAGTGTGCGGGAACAGGCCCTCACGCACGGTCACACGATTTTCACAAGACCGCGAGTCAGTGGAGAAAAGACAGTCTTTTCAACCGGCGGTGCTGGCAAAACTGGATATCCATGTGCAAAAGAATGAAATCGGGCCCTTACCTAACATATTATTCAAAAGTTAATTCCAAATGGATCCATGCCCAAAATGTAAAGCCTAAAACTATAAAGCTCCGAGAAGAAAACGTAGGACAAAAGCCTGACGACCCTGGATTTGCCATTGATTTCTTGGATATGACACCAAGGGCATAGGGCAACAAACAAACAAAATAGACAGATCAGACTTCATCAAAATTAAAATTTTGATGCATCAGAAGACACTCTCAGGAGAGTAAAAAAAAAAAAAAAAGGCATTCCACAGAATGGGAGGAAATATTTACAAATCAAATATCTGATGAAGGATTAATATCCAAATCTATAGAGAACTCCTAAAACTCAACAACAATTAAAAAAACCCACAAAAAAGGGCCAAAGACTTGAATAAAAATTTCTCCAAAGAAGATACACCAGTGGCCAATAAACACATGAGAAGATGCTCGGCATCACTTATCATTAGAGGAACGCAAATGGAAACTACGCTTCACACCACTTAGATGCCTGTTATAAAAATAACACCACCAACAGAAAACCAGAGTCGGCCAGGAGAAACCAGGACCCTGGCGCACCGCTGGTGGGAATGTGAAATGGCACAGCCAGTGTGGGAAACGGCCTGGCAGCTCCTCAGACAGTTAAAAATAGAACTGCCGTGTGACCCAGCAGTCCCGCTTCTGGGTATCCACTGAGAAGAACTGAGAGCTGGGGGCGCTCTGAACAACAGGGAAAGGGAGGCGTCGTTTTCAAAGTTACCTTATTTTACACCACTCTTCAGTTTCTTCCCACATGCCTTTATAACTGATGTTTTCAAATAGATAACATTCAAAAACTAAATAATGTTTTTCAAACAGTATGGTTTTAAATGTTTTCTCCGTGGTAGAGCTTTGTTATCTCTTCACTGGGTTCCAATCCTAAGCCATCACCTACTGATTGTGTGATCTTATCACAAGTGGCCTGACACCTCAGAGGCCCAGATTCTCCATCTACACTCTTCAGATGGGAACAACCCCGCGAGACATGAGAACAAGGCATATTAAGTGCCCAGCACATAGTGGGTGCTCAGCTCTCCCACCTGGGCTCCCCCAGGGTCCTCACACTCCATTTAGCCTGGGCTCCCTTGTGCTCGGCCCCACCAGGACCTCCTCCAGCTCTGACTTCAGCTTGGATCTCCCCTCCCTCTGGGGACGGCCTTGACCGGCTCGGGCCTGAAGCTGGGCCAGGAAGACTTGAAATGGTGGCCCCCAAGGGAAGGGGTCCCCCTCTGGGGCTCGATCCCTGAAGCCCCATCCATCTCCTGCCAGCTGGCCAGCGCATCTGAGGCCCATGTGTGTGCTCTCCCGGCCAGGGGTTCGGGCTCCTTGTTTTATGGCTTCCTAATCCTCACTTGGCAGAAAGGAAGTGGTGGGTCCGCCCGGCCGCGTGGAGAGTGGCCCGAGGATCCGGAAAGGAAAGAAAGATTCATGGACCATCAAACGGGCCTTGTGCCTCGGAGGCCGCCCCAGCCATTCACACAGAGATAAATCACCGCCAGAGAAGGGAGACAGGTAAAAGGTGCAGGGCTGCGGGGGCCGGTCTTATTCGGGAAACGTGCTGAGGGGAGCTTTTTCCCCGGACTCCTGCAGAGCTGGGCTGCTGACCTCCCGGGGGCTCCTGAGACCTGTCCCTCATGCGTTGTCCCCAGACCCAAAGGGACTGGTTTCCTGGGCCTGCGGCCTGTGCAGCCTCAGCACCTTGCAGGGAGAAGGGCCCTGCGCTTGACTTAATGCTCTATGTCACCGTCTTGAAATTCTTAATTCTGGAGCAGAGGGCCCTGCATTTTCATTTTGCCTGCGTCCTGGAAATTATGTAGCTGGTCCTGCAGGCCAGGAGGGGCTTTGGGCATCTGGTGCTCCACACCCTCTCTGGCTGGTGGTTATTGTCACAGCTTGCACACCTCCAGGGATGAGGAACTCACCTCCCCCTAGGATGGTCCACTGAGTGTGCTGAGAGACAGCTGCAGCTCGGAGGCCTGTCTCATGGTGTTGTGAGGACAATCTGCCTACTAGCCCTGGCTCCCCCGCGGCTGTGTGAGCTGGGGCGTGTTATTGGACCTCTGTTTCCTCGTCTGAGAATGAGGTTGGTAACCGGGCTATTGTGAGAATTCAGTGAGATAACGCGTGTGCAGTGCGTGGCACCTTCTGCTCCTGTAGTTAATCAGTGATAACTGTTATTATACACTATTGGAAAAGGCGTCCTTCTGTCCAGTTGGGGTCTGCAGGCCTGAACAATGGTTAGGGGAAGGAGGTAGAAGATGGCATATGCACACATGTGCACACACACTCACACACACTCACTCACACTCACACTCACACACACACACACTACCAGAAGCTCCCTTCTAAGGTCAGACCTGTGCCTTCACCTGGGCTCCACCCTCAGGTGCCTTGTTCTCTGCTGCCATCTGCTGGCGACAGTGGGGCACTGCATGCCAGCTGACGCTCTGGACACCAAGCTTTATTCCTTCTTGTCCCGGCGACAGTGGCTTCCCGAGGGCCCGCTCTGTGCCAGGCACTGGGGACTTTGCAGTGAACGTAAAGACAAAGTCCCTGCCCTCTTGGAACCGACATTCTTGAGGGAGAAATGGGTAATAAATAAGAAAATCATCTGATTTCAGCTAGTGCTAAGTACCCCCAAAAAAGCACGCAGGGACTGGGGGGGATGGAGGCTGAGGGCTGGGGGGGGGGGGGGGGCAGAAGGACAACGTCTGTTCTGAGGTGGGACTGGGAGGGCAAAGGGCTGAAAGGCTTCCAGGCAGGGAGCCGGGTGGTCACTGCGGGGCCCCGCGCCAGGCTTCCCAGCCCCGCCTCCCAATTCCTGTTGAGCTGGGGGCCGCCTCCTCTCCAACCTTCCTCCTCAGTTTCCTCACCTGGGAAATGGGGAGAACCGCAGCCACTCTTCCAGTCGGTGCTGTTGTGAGGATTCAATGGGATCCTGGATCCCGGAGGGAAAACAGTCCGTGGAATGTATTATTGTTGTTCATTGCAATCTTGTCAGCTGACGTTTTACTAGAGCAGGAGCTCTCTAAGCCCTTTTATAAATTACCTCATTAGACTCAGAAAAGCCCTGCTAGGTAGGTGATTATGCCCCTTTTCCAGAAGGGGAAATCGAGGTCAGGAGATAAAGGCTTGCCTCGGGACACACAGCACAGTGGCAGCTAGGCGTCTGGATGCGTGGGAGCTGGGGACCAACGCCTGTGGGAGGAAGGCAGGGCCACAGCGCGCCTGCTCCCCCAGCTCCCTGCCCACCCAGCCCTCCGGCCTTCACCACCGGGGCGAGGCGAGAGAGCAGAGGGAGGGGCTTTCCTGGCGGCAGACCAGGGCCCGGCCTCCACTACTCAGGACAACGTTGTCTGCTGAACACCGCTCTCCCGTGACATGCGAGAGGTGAGTGCCTGCGCCCACGGAGCTGAGTGCCCCACACTAAGCCGGTCCTGCGTCCACCCTGCTACCCCAGATACGCTGCCTGCTCTCTGGCCTCAGTTTTCTCATCTTTAGAGGGGATAAGCAGGGTCCTTGGGAGGCCTGTGAAACAGCGTAAGGATGGTGTAAACTGAAGTGCAGGGCACGCAGGGGCCCACCATCGCTGCTCTTTACCCGGCACCGTGTTAAGTACTTTTTACAACAACCCTGTAAGGGACCAACTGGTCCCGGTTTGCCTGGGATTTCCTGGTTTTAGCACTGAAAGTCCCACAGCCCAAGAAATCCCTCAGCTCTGGGCAAACCTGTAAGCTAGAGAACGTTTTCTCCATTTCCAGGTGAGGAAACTGAGGCTCTGAGTAGATATGCACTTGCCTCAGGTCCCACAGCCAGGAGGTGGCCCAGGTCTGTGGGCTCCAGAGCTGTCCTCTGGCTAAGATGCCTGGCTGGTCCCTGTGGACAGTGGGAGCCATGGAAGGTTCCAGGCAGTGGCAGGTTCATGCCCAGGAGCTCACTGCCCACCCAGGGAGGCCTGTGCCACGTAGCCATCAGGGTATCAGCCAATGATACAATTCAGAGGACAATCTGAATGGACAGCAAAGCGCCCTGTCACCCTCCCGTCCTTGTTTAGGTTTTGACTCTGAAGACTCAAATGCCTCAATAAGTTCAACATGGGCTCTTGGCCCAAGAGACTCAGGCCCCAGTTGCTTCCAAATGGAGCTATAGCCCTCACCTGCCTAGAACCCGTGGTTGATGTGCACGTGGTTTCAGACACCTTGGCAGAGTAGGGAGGGGCCACGTGCGTGCCAGGAAGGCCAGGCCACAGAGTGGAGTGAGAGGGCTCAGGCTCAGGGTCACCAGGTCTGAGGCAAACCCCAGCCCGAGCTTCTATTGTCAGCCACCATTTATTGAGTGATCAGTGAGTGAGCCTCTAGGAGTCACTGAATTGTCACCGAGGCTCAGTAGGGACCATCTTTTACTATCCCCATTTTACAGATGGATAAGCTAAGGCTGAGAGGGAGCATGACTTGCCCTAGGTCACCCAGTGGGAAGTACCTGAGCTAACAAGACTGGGACTACAGCCCCTGAGCCACCTGTCACCTCCTTAACTCCCGCATACTGTGGCGTGACCCGGGGGGGTGTCTGCCCTCTGCGTCTTGGTCGGCTCACCTGGATGGGGGACTGAGAGTTCACACCTGAAGGTGTGTTAGAGGATTCAGAGACCCAGTTTGTAAAGCCCTCGAGACGGACTGGAAAGGTGGCGACAAACATGACTGATCCCGGTCGTTATTGATAAACAGTGAGCGGGATCTTCACGTTCAAATGAGCGAGTTCCACATTTTTGCTGCCACTGTGCCCGGGAAGCCCGGGAGCAGGGAGCTGAGCCCCCGCTGTGCCGGGCCCAGCTGCAAGTCCGCGTAGGTTAGTAGCCCACTTACTCCTCTCAAAACCCGGAGGTGAGCGCCAACATCACCGTGCTGGGCGGCGTACAGGTGCAGAGGCTGGGGCCTGGAGAGGGCTCGCCAGGGGCAGGGCTGGGTTGGAGTCCAGCGGGGGACTCCTGGCTTTGGTGATGGGCAGGAAGCCGGGGGGCTCTGTCCGGGCCCCAGGGCGCTGTGGGCACCCGGATTGGGCCACTGTTGGCTGCCCTCGGTGCCTGGGAATTCCTGTCTGTTTCCTCTGTGAACTAGGTGAAACCCCAAATGATGAAATCAGGTGTAGGGCGGAGGATGGGGGGCGGGAGGGAGCCAGGGTAGGTCAAGCGGACTGGACCGCCTCACTGAAGGGGCAACACTGATGCTGAGTCCTAAAGGATGGGACAGAGGTAGACTTGTGACGAACCGGAGATAATGTCCCTGCTCACCCAGCCTCAGTTTCCCAGTCTGTAAAGCATGCAAGGTAGAGTTGTCCCCGCCCTTGACATGATCCAGGAAAAGGCCAAGGGACATACTGGGCTGGGCAAGCTCAGAGAAGAGAAGGGTAGCCCTTTCTGGGACGGTCAGGAAGGCTGCCTGGAGGAAGGGCCCTGGGAGCTGACGCTCAGCTGGCCAGAGGTTGACCAGATACCTGAGGGGCCCAAGGGGCTGCAGCCTGCATCTCTTGTAGAAAGAGGAAGGACCACTGATGGGCCTGAGGCCCCGGGCATGCAGGAGGCAGGGTCCTAACCCACAGCTCTGAAATCTCCCCCTGGAGGGGCAGAGAAGGCTGGCACTAGAGCCAGGCCCATGGGACAGGGCGGGACAGGAGGAGGCAATGGCCGTGGGGCTGCGGGAGTGGATACAGATGGGGAGCAGGTGGGGGGCGGGTGGGAGGCAGGAGACAGATGAGGCCTGGACAGGGAGGAAACGGAGAACAAGATGAGAGATAAGATTTCAAAGGCGCGTCAGCCAGTGGCAGCGGCTCTGGGACAGCGAGCAGCGCCTGGCCCTGGGCCAGCGGCGGCCGGGCCGGGCCGGGCCGGGCAACCTGACGAGCGCAGCGGGTCAGAGGACCAGGGACAGCTCTAGGTCGGGCTCCTCACAGCCCTGTCCACACTGCTGTATCCCCAAGGACTGTCCCACTGCATCTCTAGTCCTGCCCTGCTGTCCCCAACCGCAGTCCACTGTGGCCCTGACTCTGTCCAGTGGGACACTGTTCAGGGGTGTGCCTAGGACTGTCCCCTGCATCCCCAGCTACCATTTGATCCCAGATTCTACCTATGTTTCCCTGTGGCACTGGCCTCACCCTGACAGGCCCGCCCTTGCCCAGGGACGGCACTCATGCCCTGAGCGGCCAGTGGCCCTAGGCTGTGGGAGGGGAAGTTCGAGCCCCTCCTACTCCCTGCAGCCTCCACATTTCAGCAGATGGAACCCAAGGGGAAGGGCTGGAAGGGCTGGAAGGGCACGGAGAAGCCCATGCACAGCTGAGCCCCGGGGAGCATCTGGAAGGTCCTGGGTGAGCTGAACGTCCCTCCCACCTGAGCTTCTGTTCACACCGAGGTCTGGGTGGCCTGCAGGCAGCTCTGGGGACAGGGGCATCACCCCCAGGGCATGTCCAGAGTGGTGACCAAGCAGTGAGCAGCAGTGGTGACTGACACAGCTCCCCAACTGTGTCTAAGGACAGGTGAGCACAGCTGCAGGACTCAGGGCCCACGCCCGCGGAAGCCTCTATCGCACATGTGAACAGAGAGGACACCAAGGGTGGCCACAGGCGGCACCCCTGGCAAACAGATGGCATTCAGGAGCAGGCCTGGGGCACCCAGGCGCCTGGACAGGGGCTGTGGAGATTGGCAGCCCCGGAGCATGTCTGCCCCGCAGAGGTGGCTCCGAAGGGCTCGGGGTAGCTGTGGCACATGGGAAGCGGAGACGGAGGAAAATCCATTTGGGGCCAAGAGCTCTGTCTGAACTTTCTCCTCTCTCAAGCAAAAGAAAATATTATTTCACCCTCTAAAGAACCACACATAATAACAGGCGAAATGTCAAGACCAATGTTGATATAAACCCCCAAGGAAAACAAACATCTCCGTACCTTCTCCACGGCCTCGCCACCTCGCCCTGCTCAGCTAGTTTAAACAGATCTAGCGGTGGGCAGAGGGCAGGCGAGATGGGGGGAGGCTGCCCCGCTGGAGGGCTGGAGGGGGGCTGGGCCTCCTCTCTGGGACCAGGAGCCGTCTGGGCGAGCCTGGCCTGGGAAGGACACACAGGCCAGACCAGCCATTGAGAGCTAGGTGTGATTTCAAATCCCAGTGTCGCTCACTGGCTCTGTGACCTTGGGCAGATAGCCTGACCGCTCTGATCCTGAGTCTCCTTGTTGGCATATCAGGAGCATGGCCTGGGGTAATGCAGGTAGGACACCAAGCACGGTGCCTGGCACAAGTGTTAAATAAAAGTAAATGCTATTAGGGGCCCAGCCAGGTCTCCCAGCAGGGAAGGCCAGGGTCTGGGCCTGCCAGGGGGATCCCCAAGGCTGCAGGACTACGTGAATAAATATTTCCTGAGCACCCACTAGGCAGCCAGCACTCGTCTAGCTACTTCCTGAAATCACCGTATTATATCCACGCAGCCCATGGCGATTATCTTCCACTTGTTGTATGAAGGGAAAGAGAGGCTTGGAAAGGTGAAGGGACTTTCCCAAGGTCACACAGCTGGCAAGAGGGGCTGAGATATAAAGCCAGGCCCATCTGACTCCAAAAGCCCTAGGCAGGGGTGATTCCCGGGCCCATCCAGGAAGCTGGACACGCAGTTCTAGTCCCAGAGTCCAGGGGACTGTCTGCACCCAGGATGTGTTGGGAGATGTCAGATCCCACTGCCCAGGAGACCTCCAAGTTTGGCTCTGGCTGGAAGCCTCAACTGACCAGCCCCTGGCTATTGGTTCTCCCAGACCCACCCAGGTGCTCATCCAAACTTCCAGTCCAGTTTTGTTTTGTTTTTTTCTGAATTGAAGACAATCCAACAAGTAATTGTCGGGCCTCCTCTCTGTGCCGGATGCTGGCCTGAGCCCTGGAGACCCACGGTTAAGTCCTCAAGCCCAGCCCTCAAGAAAGTCCCAACCCAGAGGGGGGCAGGGGGGACAGACAGATGGAACAAGACTAATATAACACGCACCTCTGCGGGTGCCTTACAAGCCCCAGTAGGACCGTAGCAGAAGGGGCAGGGAAGACTTGAAAATGAGCGTGGTTGCCCAGAGGACTGGAGAGGAAGTCACAGCTCTTGTAAAAGCAGGGAGGCAGGAGAGTCTTGAGTGATGGGCATCGGCACGCGGTCCATGTTGCTATCGAGTGTGGGAGGTTGGCAGGGAGGGTAATGAAGGGATCCAAGACCCCACAACAAGAGAGTAGGAGGAAGGAGCGGGCGGGGGCCACGTCACCGTGGGTTCTATGGAGGTGGATTTACTGTGAGAGCAGCAGGGCGCCGTCGAAGGGACAGAACCAGGTCTAAGTTGCATTGAGGAAGATTGATCTGTGGACAGTGGGGAGAAGCATTTGGGGGGTGGGGGGTGATGCAGGGAGAAGGCCAGTGAAGAGGCTGAGAATATGGCAGGCTGCATGAGGGCAGGGGCCTGGGGGTCGCCAAGGGGGAGGAGGCACCCAGGATGTGCAGGAAGTAGAGCCAGAGGACTCGGTGCCCGACGTGGGGCAGGAGCGGAGCATGGAAAAGAGGGAGATGTCTACGGGATGCTCCGATTCCTCACCTGGGCAGGGGCTGAGTGTGGTGCCCCCTGTGAGCTGGGCAGCCTGGGAGGGGTCCCTCCTGAACGAGGGGGTCCTGGGGGATGCGCTGAATCGGAGGGGCCTGTGGGGTGTCCCAGTGGAGACACACCCAGAGGCAATTGGCTGTGTGGGTCAGGAGGTAAGCCAGAGGGGGGTGCAGCTTTGCCTATCCCCCCTGTGGTCGTGGTGGCCGAGGTCCCCCAGGGAGGGTGGGCTGTGGGCCTGGGTTGGGACGCTAGGGCACACCAGCACGTAGGACATGGAGCAGCGGGGGGAGGAGCAGCAGCAGGTAGGTGGTGAACCAGAGAAAAGGAATGTTAAGGATGCCTAACAGGTGCCCTAGGCCGCCCGAAGGGCAGAGCTGGCTCGCCGGGGGCCACTCCAGGGGAGCGGGGAGCAGAGGGCGAGTGTGAAGGGCCGAGGGCTGGGTGAGGCAAGGAGGTGGCAGGGACAGGGGCCCACACCCCGGCCTTTCCAAGCCTGGCGGGAAGTGGAAACAGAGAGAGGTGGTCGCTGGCAGGAGGCTCGAGCTCAAGGGAAGGTTTGTATTTCAAATTGGGAAACTTGAAAGCTGCTGGCGATTCAGAGGTTCAAGTCACAGGAGCCGATGGGTCACCGGAGGCAAGGAGGTTCCTGTGGAGGACATTGAGACGGGGACAGAGCGGTGGGCTCGGGGGGTCAAGCGAGGGAGGGCAGAGTGAGAAGCAGGGTGGCGTGAGGGTGCAGAGGGGACCTCAGCTCCAGGCCATGGGGCTCTTCGGGGACCCACGCGCCCAGCGAGGGGGGCAGGCACAGGCTCGGGTCGGGTCGGGGTCCGGGTGGGGCTGGCCTGGGCTTGCATCCCAGCCCTGCCATCGCCAGCCGCGACCCTGCGGTCCCCGTGTCACTGCCCCCCATCCGAGTCCTGCCCGCGGGAACCAGTGCACGAAAGGCATCCAGCCCAGGGCGGCCGCCGGGACCTGGATACAGGGGAGCGGGAAGAATAATAAATAATGAGGAGCTATCGAAGGCTCTGGAAGCTGGGAGTGACAAGGTCAAATCTGTATTTTAGAAAGACCCCGCCGGAGGAGGAGGTGGCCTTGGGGAGAAACTAAAAGGTCGTGCACTGCTCGAGGTATTTCTCTGAAGTCTGTGGGAAGTTTGTAGTGTCAGGTTAAAGATTTTATTGGTTCCATGTTTGGTTTTGATTCGGCCGTTTCCTCGGGTCCCCGCGCGGGCGCGGTCCCGCCGGCTGTGCTCCCGGCTGGCCCGGGCCGCAGGGCTTCAGAAGCAAAGTCAATGCCAAAAAACAAGCAAATAACGTGGGGGCGCACCTGGGGGCGCTGGGCAGGGGCTGGCAGGGGGAGGGTGGCCTGGTGGCCGGCGAGGAAGGCACGGCAGGCCGGTGGCGGCCCAGCCACGGGAGGGGGGTGATTCCTTGTGAAATCTCCAGTCTGTTCCTCGGGGAAGACCAGCAGCAGGGATCCCGACACAGGTCAGCCCTCCTCACACCCCTCACGGCCAGCAGAGGTTTCCATCTGGGGACAGCACTGAGCCCAGGGTCGAGCCTGGGTGAGAGAGAATAGCAGTAACACATTAGCGATGGTTATCACGGAGTCCCCGGCCCCCGTCCATCTGCACGGCGCTCTGGTGAGACAGACATTGGTAGCAGCCCCATTGCACAGAGGAGGAGAGTGAGGCTCAGGGAATTATGCTGCTTGGCCAAGGCCTTACTTAGATTAGAGCCCCTTGGAGAAGACACTCACACTCTTATCCATCCCTCTCCAGGGACCCTGGGCAACACTTCTTCCATGAGACTCCAGGGAGACCAAGTTCCTGTGACTATAATTCAGACACAAGGTGGAAGGAGCCCGGGGGAGTGGGTGGCCTTCCCTTCCAGCTCTCCACTCACCTGCTGTGTGACCTTGGGCAGGTAGCTTCCCCTCTCTGAACCTTGACTGCCTCCTTCTTGACCCAGGGCAGTTCTATGTCTAATCCCTGGGTTTCACTGACTCCTACCTATCTTGGGCCCAGCACATAGTAGGCGCTCTGTGGAGGCCAAGCCCTCTTCCCAGGGTGTCCCTGTCGGAGATGATGATCTCCATGGAATCCACACTGTGAAAATAAACATGAACTCAAGTGGCCCCAGTCTCCGTGGCAGCCAAGGGGAAGCTGGGTCCCCAGCCTGTGTCTGTTCTGGGCAAGAACAAAAGTTTCCCTGTGAAGTTGCCCCCACCCCCGCTTCCCTTCTGGAGCCAGCTGGGATGGGAGGCGGGGAGAGGGCCAGGCCTGCGGCCCGTGAGTTCAGCTGCCTGTCAAAACCCGGCCTCCCTCCAGCCCAACCCCAGCCCAACACCGCCCAGGCCAAGGCAGGTGAAGGGCCTCCAAACCCAGGTGCCCCGGGGACAGAAAGCTTGGATTATAATAGGATTTGAAGGAGAGAAGAGGTGGCCCTGGGACATAGTGTGCAAGGACTAGATCCCAGGGACATGGATGGGGGAAGCCACCCGGTTATCCCTGCCCCGAGCACTGTGCCCTTCACTCATCTCACACACCTTCGACCGTCCGCCTCCCTGTTTGGAGCCTCTCAGATTGAGGATTTCAGGAGCTGCCGGGAAATGGGCTGGCCCTAGAGGACATGGCAGAACCACACAGAACCTCGTGTCAGGGGGAAATGGTGCAAATTATGGTCCATCACGACTTGCCATTGGGCAGGTAAAGAGTGTGGGTGTCTCTTTGAACCTGTTTCTGCATCTGAGTCACAGAATGGACCATCCAGCTGAGGCCAAGGGGCAGCCACATCCAAGTTCAGCAACAAGCTTCTGCTCAACAGGTTTCTTCACCCACCGAGGACCAGGCAGTGTCCTGGGACAGGTGTGAGACACACCTACAGTGGGTTCAGACATGTGACAGCCTGGGGAAACCAGAGAGCTGGGGTGCTGGGAGCGGGGTTTCAGGGAGGAGCAGTGGGCAGAAGAGCCACATTCAGTGCAGGGCCAGGGGAGCAGGATGGGGCTGCTCTGGGTGACAGTGTAGCAGGCTCGACACTCATATGGACCCAGCTCTCCTGACAGTGGGATCGCTTCCTGAGGAAAAGAAGGGCTGTGTGGAAGGAAACCCCGCTTTACTACCCTCTAGCTCTTCATGAAGCCAGAGAAGTGACCTTGCCTTCCCCTCCAAGGTCATCAGAGCACAGCAAGTCCACAGGGAGGGTCAGCTCTGTGGACAGTGGCCACGGTGGGAACTCTGTTCAGCAGTGTGGTGTCCAATGACAATCAGGATTTATGTGAATTATCTCAATATTGCAGTCTGAAAACACTTAGTTTATGATCGTTCCTTGCTAGTGTACAGAGATACAATGGATTTTGATTTTGTATCTTGCAATTTTATTAAACTCACTTATTAGTTTTAGTAGTTTTTCTGTAGATTACACTGGGTTTTCTACATAGTCATGTCATCTGCATATAAATGCAACTTCCATCTTCCTTTCAAAATAAAATGACAACCAGGATTCACCTGTAGGTACAGATTACACTCCCCTCGGGGCCTCCCTGAAACACCCAGAAGAGTGGGGCCCTGCAAGCCGCTCGGTCTCCAGAGGGAAGAGGCTGTTGCCCAGAGCCAGCAAGATCCAGCTTACAATGAACCTTACAGGCCCTTACTTCATGCACCAGGCTCAAAAGTTGTCCCTCCACAATGGGTTTCTGTTGACGCCTCTCCTCTGGGGCAGCCCCATTCTCAGACAGCCAGTCCCATTTGGGAGCAAGACAGCTTGTGGCAGGGCCCAGCCATGCCCTCAGGACTGCAAGGCCATGGGAAAGAAGCGATTCCCGCAAAAGCCTTACAGGTCACTCCACTGGTCAGCTTGGACCACACAACCACCCATGAATCAGCCTCAGTTGCCTGGGTCACATGCCACAGTCAAGAAGCCAAGGACTGAAATCATAGCTCAGAGTGGGAGAGGACGGGTTCTTCCAAAGCAAAAGCAAAAGCCGGCTAATGGATGCTGCAAGGCAGGAAACCAACCAGGCGACCACCACAATGACCTCCGATCTCCTGAAGAAGTAGGGGCTCAGAGGTGGAAAATAGTTTGTTCCTAGTCATATAGAAAGCAAGGAAGGGGTCGGGACCTGAACCCCGTTTTCTAACTCCAAAGACCATGAGCTTATTTACTGAACAACCTTGCCTTCTGTGATTACTTGTATAGTATTTTGATTAATTTAGAAACAAAATAAGATCATCAGCTCCCGTTAATGGGTTTGTGGTACTGGGCTGCCTAAGGTGCAGGCGGGGTCAGGGCACACCTGAGACACTTGTGCCCAACGCTTCCATCCAGGAGGGTGACCATCCAGTTGCTCTGTATCTTTCCATCAAGACAGGTTGCCAAGAACAGCCCTCAACTGGCAAATGGCAAGTGCAGCTCAGCAAAAGAGGACACTCCACACACACAAGTTGTAATAACAGTATCAGATTTATTGGTGGCTTATCGTGTGTGCCAGGCTTTGTGCTATGGGTTCCTCGTGACCGCCTGGGGGGTGGGAACAGTTGCTGCCCTGTGTCACAGATAAGGAAACCGAAGCAGAGGTGAAGTTTCTTGCCAAGGTCACAGCCATCTCAGGTGGAGCAGGACTTGGGCTGAGTCTGACTCCAGAACCAGCCTTTACTCACGTGCTCTGGAGCCTGTGTCATAGCTCCTCTGTGGCCAAGAAAGCATTTTAGTGGTACCTACAGAGATCGGAACTGCAGAGAGCTAATGTGCTAATAATATAACTCCTCGTATTAAAGGAGGCACGGAAGGCTGATGTTGTTGGCTGTGCCCTCCTGGCATCGCCCCGGGCATTTGCTGGGGCAAGGCTGTGCAGTGGGGGGGCCGAGGCACAATGCACAGCCTAGAAACCCCCTACGTATTCTTCCTGTTGTGATTTCAGCCTTAATCTTGAGTTTATAATTATTTTATATGGTAAAGGATGTCATCACTGGTGAAAATAAATCCAGCCTCTAAGTAGACACAGGTTTAAAGGATGTTCAATTAGGAAAATATTCATGATACATTGTTAGAGATTTTTTAAATGCAAACTATAGAGCTATATATATAACATGATCCAAACGTTTCTTTAAAAAATATATCCATACATTTAAGAAACACATGAAGGAATAACAGGCTGATCCTGGGGCCTAATATTATGGATTATTTTTATTTTCTCTTATTCTTTTCTATACTTTCCAAATTTTCTATAATAAAGTATATTATATCCATAATTTAAAAGTTAACCCATTGTTTACAAAGGCTTCCAAGTACAAAAGGAGTAAGACTTCCATAGCGACATCAAGATTTGGTTTTCCTTTAACTCCATTTATTTATTCATTCATTCGGCGAACACCCGCTGGTTTGTGCTGTGCGGGGCTCTTGCTTGGAGTGGACTAGGTGCAGGTCCCTTGCGGGGCTCCCTGTGCAGCAGGTGGCCGAGGCTGTCTGCTCAGACAGCAATGACCCCACTCGATGTGAGCCCCATAAGGACAGGACTTTGTCCGGCTCGTCCCTGTATCCCAGGCCCTGGGATGGGGTCTGAAATGGGTGCTTCAGAAATACTGACAAACACCTGAGTGACGTCGGGGAGGCCCGAGGTCCGGTTCCAGCCCCTTGACTTCCAGTTTCCACTTGTGCAAAGTGGGGGGAGGTACCCACCTCGTGGGGTGTTTGAAAGTCTCTCACACAATGCCTGGAAATAGTACTAGACCCAACAAAGAATAGAAATGATTTATTTCAAGTCAGGTAGATTATGAAGGTGTACAAAGCCTGGGGTCAGACCTTCCTCTGCAGGTATCTGGGGCTTGACTAGGAAGAAATTAGGTTTAAACTTCGGAAAAGCTGTGTAGAGCACATTCCCACTAATCTAGGAAAAGGAAGGCATTAAAATTTTTTTAAATATGTTTTTACTGATTTTAGAGGGTGGGGAAGGGAGAGGGGGAGAGAAACATCAATCAGTGTGAGAAGGCATTAAATTTTAAAATGAAAACACAAACCAAAAAGTGGGAGCAGCGAAAGCTAGCTGAAGGGAGCGGGAGGGAGCAGGATAGAGGGGCAGAGACGGAGGCGAGAGCGCTCGGAGTGCCCCACGTTTAGCAGACCCCACGGAAACCAGGCAAAGGTTTCACGTAATCCAAAAACAATGTTAACTGTTTCAAAAAGAAATTCCAGATCTCAAAAAGCAAAGCAAACACCACGCTGACTTAGGGCACATTGGTGATGCGCAGGTGGAGAGGAGTTACTCCAAGTGACGGAAGCCTAGTCACTGTCACTCTGTCCCAAATACGCTGTTCCCTAAAGGCAAAGCAAAACTAAATAAACTGCAAGAGAAAAACCCAATAATCATACTGCTGGTATTTTTTTTTTTTCTCTCTATTTTTATTGATCTCAGAGAGAGGAAGCTAGAGACAGAAACATCAATGATGAGAGAGTCATGGATCGGCTGCCTCCTGCTCGCCCCCTCTGGGGATCCAGCCCACACCCGGGGCCTGGGCCCTGACCGGGAATCGAACCGCGATCTCCTGGCTCCTAGGCCCGCTCCCGCTCTGGGCCCGCGGGGGGCGGTGTTGCTGTTCTTATCCGTGAGTGCCATAGGAGGTGGCACTTGGCAAATAAGTACATCTTCCAGCGGGAACCGGAGAAAGGGCCACGCATGGGAGAAACAATATGCAGATGTAAATGCACGAGGCCTACGTTAAAATGCTGTGGCCCGGAATTTACACCGCGAGGGTCAACATGAACTCATGATGTACTTTTAACAGTCATACACTTTATTTTTTGAGCAGTTTTAGATTTATAGGAAAAACGAGCAGAGTACAGAGAGTTCCCACGAACACCTTCATCCCCTCCTGGCCCCTAGTTTCCCGTTATTACTAACATCTTGCATTAGTGACAGGTCCATCTGTTACCACGGATGAGCCAATTTTGATACGATATTAGTAACTAAAGTCCATAGTTTATGTTAGGCTTCGCCCTTAGTGCTGTGCACTCTGTGGGTTTGGAGAAACGTGTAATGACACCCACCACGGCAGTGTGGGACAGGATAGTTTCGCTGCATGGGGTGGCACTCAGCCAACTGAGCCACGCTGGCCAGGGCCACAGTTCTGCTTCTATCTGCCTGGATTAAGCCGCCCACCCCGCCCCTGGTGGGCTCCTCTACCGGTCAGTGCTGGGCTGGGCTCTCCGGGTCCAGCATAATCCAAAAGCAGAATTGTGGCCCTGGCCAGTGTGGCTCAGTTGGTTGAATGTCGTCTCATGCACCATGAGGTCACCAGTTCAATTCCTAGTCAAGGCACATGCCTGGGTTTCTGGCTCCTTTCCCTTTGGGGGTTTGTGGAGGAGTCAGCCAATCGATGTTTCTCTCTCTAAAATCAGTAAAAGCAAGTTTGTTTGTTTGTTTTAAAAAACAGAATTGTGTAGCAATTAAGAGCCTGGGCCCTGAAAGACAGAGGTTCACATCCCAGCTCTCCCGGCACGTGCCTTCACCTGCCGGGGCCCCGGTCTCCTCATCTGTAGATGGGGGACACTATGAGTGCCACCCTCATAACGCTGTGGCGTGGACTCCGTGCGAGACTGTGAAGCGCTGAGCTCGGTGCCAGGCTGGCTGGTACCCGACAAACAGCGGTGATTTCTGCTGCTATGATTATTAGTAACTATTCCACAGCCAGAATATAAAGCAGGGCTTCCCCCCCAAATGCTCCCCGCTCCTTGCCTCTCGCAGAGCACGCCGTAGCAGGGGATGCTTTCTCAAGCACTTCATTCCGACAGCAGAACGCCGTTCCGGGAAGACGCACCAGCCAAAAATGACCTCACTTGGTGCTCATTTTTGATGTTAATCCCAGAAACCTGACAAATGGGCTAAAAGAGATAAAGTCATTTTGTGTAGTTTTAGAGTTAGTTTCTCCTGGGAGTGTGACCTCACACAGGCCGGGGCTCGATGTTGCTGCAAGCAAGACTTGACAGGGCAGAATAACAGTGTGGAAGCTGCGCGGGTTATGGGTGTATAACCTCGTGGGGTGTAATGTTGGGCAGATGGGGGCGTGTGGCGTGGGGTAAGGACGACGCCATTCACACGCCACCCGGAGAGCGGTGGAGGCAGGTCTCTGGGAGATGATACTCGCCATCTCGAAAAGCGGCTCAGTCACGACAGAGGACACAGGTTCAAAACCACAGGTGAGGCACAGGCAACGAAAGCAACAGATGAACTGGATTCCTAAATCCAAAGCTCCCGTGCACCGAAGGACACAGTCCGCAGAGGGGAAAGGCAACCGGCTCGCTGGAAGGGAGGAAATAGTCACAAATCATGTATCTGGTGAGGGGCTGATATCCAGAATGTATAAAGAACTCCTACAACTCAACGCCAAAAAAACACAAACATGGGCCAAAAGCTTGAACAGATACTACTAACAACAACAAAAGAGAGGGCATAGAGAAACTGGGGCCCTGGTGCGCTGTTGGTGGGGATGTGAAATGGCATAACCACTGCAGGAAACAGTCAGCGGTTCTTCAAAACATTAAAGTCGAATTACCGTATGATCCAGCAAGCCTACCTCTGGGTATATACCCAAAAGACTCGAAGGCAGAGGTCTGACGAGATCTCTGCGTCTCATGTTCATAACAACATTGCTCACAAAAGCGGAGGAGTGGAAACAACTCAAGTGCCCATGGACAGAAAATGGGTAAACAAAATGTGCTATCTACATGCCATGGAATATTATTCGGTCTTAAAAAAGAAGGAATTTCTGACTCATAGATGAGCCTTGAGGATGTTAAGTGAAATAAGCCAGTCACAAATGGACGAATAAGTATGCTTCCCCCTATATGAGGTACCCAGAGTCGTCAAATTCGTCAAGACAGAAAGTAGAATGGTGGCTCCCAGGGCCGGCGGGAGAGAGAATGGGAGTTATTATTTAATGGGGACAGAGTTTCAGTTTTGCAAGATGAAAAGAGCTCTGGAGATGGATGGCAGTGATGGCTCTGCAACAATGTGAATGTGTACTTAAGGCCACTGAATTACTAAAAATGCTTGAGGTGGTAAACTTTATGTTATGCTGTTTTGTCACAATTTAAAAGGGAGAAATGCAAATGATGAGCTTGAAATTAAACTGCCTCAGAAACGGCAAGAAAAATCAATATTTATATATATTATCTCTTTTCAACCCATTTTTGAAGTTACTGTTATAAACATCCAAAGTTATAATGAAATGGTGATTGTAATTTTACAGGTAATACCCAACCCATAAACCTACTATTTTAAGTAGGCATTGGACAGTTTCATCCTCTTCAGTTTATACACTCAAATTGGCCTAAAACATTTGGAGGGATCTTCTCTTTAGGAAAATGCAAGGGTGCCTTCCATCCCTTCTCACATGTTCAGGGAACATATGGAGTAATC
This sequence comes from Miniopterus natalensis, assembly GCF_054644295.1. Classification (NCBI taxonomy): domain Eukaryota; kingdom Metazoa; phylum Chordata; class Mammalia; order Chiroptera; family Miniopteridae; genus Miniopterus; species Miniopterus natalensis. The sequence continues at coordinate 68,143,610 of NC_142092.1, forward strand.
TCCCATCCACACCAGTGCTCCCCCCCACGGGCTCTCCTTGGCCACCCTGGCCCTGTGAGCAGTCCTGGACTGTTCAGGCTCCCACCCACCTAGAACCCAGAGCTCAGGACCCCAAGACGCCCACAAAGCCTGGCTCCCTCCCCGATGGGCGCTTCCTAAATCCAGAAAGCAGTTAGTGTCTAAAAGGCTCGTGTTTGTGTGCTTTTTAATGTTCTTTTATTAAAAAGTAATGAGCTACTCAAAGAAATGACTGGAAACAGATTTTTTAAAATTGTCCCTTCATCCCAACACCTTGGAAACAGCGTCCTTTTGCAGAGTCCCTTGGGGGATGTCACCTTCCAGCTGCCCCACAATGGGCTCCCTCCTGCAGGGCCTCTGCTCACAGGGGGCAGACAAGGGCTTGAGGCCTTGAGGGTGGAATCCTAATAATCATCACCACGCATTGGGTGCGATGACAGGAACCAGGCCGCTGGCCACAATCTCTAGTCCCCCTGCCCCTATGTGCCATCAAGAATCCCCAGAGAAGTGTCTCTTTAGGTCCTTTGCCATTTTTTCATTGGATGTTTGGGGTTTTTTGGTGTTGAGTTCTCTGAGTTCTTTATCAATTTTGGGTATTAACCCCTTATCAGATGTATCATTGGCGAATATGTCCTCCCATCCAGTGGGCTCTTTTCATTTTGTTGATGGCTCCCTTCGCTGTGCAAAAACTTCTCTGTTTGACTTAGTCCCATTTGTTTGTTTGTTTTTCTTTTGTTTCCCTTGCCCAAGGAGATTTTTCAGACCTGAAAATAATACAAAATAATATTGAATATAAACAGTTAATTGACAAAAAACAATTTTAATTTTTAAAATTTTATTTTAATTTTTAAAAATAAAAATAAAATTTCTGGGGGGGGGGGAATCTCCAAAGAGCAGCCTCTCCTTTCCTTACCCACTCCCATCCCCACCCCCAAGCCTCCGAGCTTCTCTCCATCCCCTAGACCATGCTGCCTCGGTTTCCCCAGACCCTTCCACCCTACGGGAGGATCTAGGAAGCCCACCTGCACCTGCATCTTCTCCAGTGTGGGCTGAGTCGGAGCATGCCCCTCCCCCACCCTTAGGGCTCCTGGGAGAATGAAGGGAGGGGGCGATCCCTCAGGTCAGCCATCAGATTCCTCTGATGCTGTGAGAAGCCACTTCTTGCCTGAGCCCTCGGCTGGTCCCTATGGGAGAGGCACATTCCCAACCAGTGAGCCTGCACCACGTGGACCATGTTATATTCCAAGGGCACTTGTCCCCTCCCCATCTTACAGAACCCCTTCCATTGCCTTGACACTGAAGGGTGCTCTCCCCATCACTTCTTCCTGCTCCTCCCTGGATTTTTCCGAAACTACACAGGGATGTGGGAGGGGTGGGAAGACAGATAACCCCGTCTCACCATGGAGGAGAAAAACTCCTTGCTGAAAATATGTAAGAGGTAAACCTAGGCTGATCTGGGAAGTACCGGAGGGCTTCTGGGAGGTGGTGACACTTACACCGAGACAGAAGGATGAACAGGAGTAAGCCAGAGAAAGGGAGTGGAGAGAACCTTCCAGGCAAAGGGAGCAGCCTGTTCGGAGCCTGCAGGCAAGAGAGGGTGTGAGCTGCCTGAGAAGCTGAACCAAGGCCAAGGAGCTGGGAGGGTAGGACAGAGAGCAAAGGGGAAGGAGGTAGAGACGAGGCCAGGGATGGACACAGGCCAGCAGGCCTCAGAGGCCCCTGCGAGATTTCTAGACTTGGAGGCTTTTCCTGGGTTTGGAAACATCTGAATCACCGAGCTCTGCCAGGGAGAATAGCTCTGGGGGCAGATGGTGCAGGCCAAAGTGTAGGTGGGAGCCGGGGTGCAGGGATGGAATTTTCTGCACCGGGCTATCTGGACCCCACAGAGCTCCAACAGGCCAGCTCACCACCCTTCCGAGGCTGCCTAGCACCCACAGGTGGCAGCGTAAGGCAGTGGCCCTGGGCCTGGCTCTGCTACTCTACAGACAGTGCGCTTCCCCCCCCCCCCCAGCCTCGCTCTCCTCATCTGCAGAACAGGAATCGCCAGCTACTTCACAGGCTTGTTTCGGGACTCCATGAGATCACAGATGTTGGAGGCTTTACAAAGGGCCGGGTATAGTAAGTCATCAATAAAGGTTAATTATTACCATCATTACTGTTATTGTTGTTATTGATGTTTGCAGACTGTCCCACCTCTTGAGTGCTGCTCCGTCTGCTGGTTGCTGGGCTGTTTCGGGGACAGACACTGCCAAACCCCAGGACCCCGATGGCTCTACTTTTTTGCATAAATGTGCATCTTGCATTCAGAAGAGCCCCTCCTTCCAAGGAGGGTCCGGCGGGGTTGCTCGGGGGACACATTCCAGAAAGAATAACTCTGTGTAACATGAAACCCTGAATCTGGAAACGCAACCTCTATGGGAAATCAGAGGATAAGGTCTGCTCCGAGGACCGCCCAACCTCATTCCATACAAAAGGGATATTGAAACCCAAAGGCCTCGTCACTTGGCCTCCTGCCTCTGGTCTCACCCCTCCCCACAGTCAGAGATCTTCCTAAAAAACAAACTTGACTGTGGCACTACACTGTTTAAACGCTCCCAAGGCTCCCCGCTGCCCTCAGGTTCAAGTCCATGTTCCTTATCTAGTCCCACAATGCCCTGTGGTCAGGCTCCTGCCCACACCTGTGGCCATGCCCTTGCTCTGACCCAGCCATACATGCTTCCAATGGACCAAGTTCTTTCTTGCCCCAGGACCTTTGCATATCCAATGACCTTGTGCCCCCTCACTACCAATTCTAGATTCAAAAGCCCACAGACCTAGTTGAACCCCCACATAGTAATGGAAAGTAGTAATATCATCCCCATTTTCCAGATGAAGAAACTGAGGCCCTGTGAACCACCATGTGGCTCCTGAAACTAAGCCCCAGGCCAGACTCTAGATCTTTCAGTACCCAAGAGGAAGCACTTGGCTGCACCTCATAACAGGAGGGTGCAGGTGGCTCAGATAAGAGAGTAAGCCAAAAAGAAAGGGGCCCATGTAGCACAGAGCAAAGGCACTGAACGCATTCAAAATCCAGCATGGCCACTCATACGCATTGCATTTGACCTATCTGAGCCTCAGTGTTCTCATCTGTAAAGTGAGGCTAAATAATAATGCCTCCCTCTAAGGCGCATTGGGCGTATTCGGGAATAACACATAGCATCTGCCTGTATGTGGTGGAGACACAGTGAATGGCACGTGTCACCCTCCCTGGATGCATCTGGGAGGCTGCACCAGTTCAGAGCAGCTCATCCCAGACTTGGCTTGCATCACCCTAGGTTAGGCTCTCGGGGCCTAGGAACCATCCCGGCCCTGTTTTCTGTTTTGTTTCCCAGCCTTTCCTTTGAAAAGTCCAGCTTCCTCTCTGCTGGAAGAAGGCAGGAGGGGAATTGTTCATGCCTTTGCCTGGATGCCCAGAGGAGCCATGTGGGGAGGAGCCTGGGGCTTGAAGTCAGCTGGTCTAGGTTTGAATCCAGGATCTGACACTTAAGATGCTGTGTGACCCTGGGTAAGTGACTTCACCTCTCTGAGGCTCTGACTTCTTCACTTGTTAAAAAAGTCTCATGATTTCAACCTCAGAGGATACTGGAGGCCGATGGAGGGACTGAGGTGAGAGAAGATTCTGTGTGTGCTTCCCAGTGCACATACAGTGAGGCCTCTTGGGGAGGGACCAAAGATGGGGGAGAGGCGAAGGGTTACAACAGGAGTCACCAACACAAATGCCCCCTGGCAAACTAAAGAGGGCAGATGTCTGACCTGGGGTGGGGTGTTGGGGATGGCACAATTCAGCCCCAGATTACCAACACCCTGCTGGGTGAGGGTCTAAGAATATCAGGCCTATGATTTCTCAGGAGAAAAATCCATATTTTCATGTAAAATCTCATGAATAAAGTAAAATTCCAAACCAGGCAAAACTCCTGGACGGTGACAGAAACCAGGTCTGGTTTTGTGGGAGAAAGGCTGGGGAGTTAGTGCTGGGAGGGCAGAAGCAGAGATCTGGGGAGCCAGAAACCTGTTCTCTCCTGATCTGGGTGTTGGGGGCATGTGTGCCACTTTCTGCTTTGTGCTCTTCTCTATGTGTATATTATACTTCAATAAAAATGCTGAAATAATTTTAGAATAAATCGAGACTGCAGTGCTGGGAGGAGAGACAGACAGCATGGCCCAAACCAAACAGGCATCCGATGGGTACCCGCAGGTGGCATCCCAGGCACCCGTCAGATACCTGAGACAGGGGCTTGGGTGCTCCCGGCCTCTGACACCCTGGCCTGGCTCTTCACCCTGAGGGAGCACCCCTGCTTCCCGAACCACAAGGGAGGCACCCCCATCCTGCCCACCCTGCTGCCCTGTCCGGAGAGGGCTGGGAGCCACACCTCTGCCAGCCCGTCTCCCAGCCAGATACGTCTGAGCTCCAATTCTAGAGAAACAGGCAGACCCTGCCATTTAAATGATGAAGTGATGCCCCAAACCCCACCCTTACCTCTCATTCATTTCACTCCACCAAGCATCCCAGAGGACAGCAATCGAAGGCAGCAGAGTTCTGTTCCAAAACGCCTTCCTAGGATCTGGAGCTCACCAAGCCCGCCTCCCAGCCCACAGCTCCCACAGCAGACCCCACGGCTGCCCCCCAGCAGGCAGCCCCGTCAGAGGGGTGGCGGTCCTCAGTGGGCCGGCCCTGGCCCCGCCCCTCTGCCTGCCCGATATCTTGCTTTTATTCTCATTTTCACTCTCATTCTTTTCTTTCCGAGGGCCAACAGAAGGCGCACACGCCTCCTGTAGAAAGCGGCACTGGCCAAAACAAATGCACATCAAATGCATTTATTTGCACAGACACTCATAAAAACTTTACTAGACACCAAATAATTACAGGAAGGGGCGAACCTCCAACTCCACTGATCCCCAGCATTTTGAAGTGGATTGAACATAAAGATCAAATAGGACGGGCGCTGGGCCCGCATCACACTCAGCCACCCCCTTTCCCAGCCCAGACCCTCCCGAGGGAAACCAATGAACTTTCTTGCTTTTGTGAATGTGTCCAATTCATATAAAACGTCTTTCTGTGAGTTATTCTTAGTGTCCTAATGGGGCTTTTTTGGTTCCAAATATGGTCCTTGGTCGTCTCTTTGTTCTGGCTCGAGCACTTTGCCAGTGAAACCCCTGGTTTTGGATGGGCTGCTGAAAAAACCCAGCCCATCCATTTGGTAAGAAATGCAAAGATTCTTGAGGAAAGTGCCGTTTAAAAAGTAAATATCAACGGTGCCTTGAGAGTCCCGTGCAGTTTTTTCTAATGCAATGGGCTGGACCCCTAATTCTGCTCTCCACCAAGAGCCCTGGCACTGGGTTCCACAGGCTGCCTGTGCTGGAAGTCTGGGCACTGCCTGGGGGTGGGAGGTCTCCTGTGTCCAGTCCACAGCTGTGGGGATCTGAGTCTCACCTGCCCCAAAGGAAGGGAGATGGCCAAGCTCAGTGTGGTTTCTTCTTGGGCTCTGGTGGGAGGAGGAGCTGTGATTTTCCCAAGTCCTGAGGACTCCCTTCCATCCAATCATTTACCAAATATTTCTAGAGCCCACTATGTGCCACGCACTTTGGTGAGCACTTACATGACATGTTGTCTTCTCCACAGCCTTGGAGGGAACATGCTGTCCTTATGCCCACTTTACAGATGTGGAAGCTGAGGTGCAAAGAGAGAGAGCAGGACTTTCTTGAGGTCCCACACCTAGATCCTGAACCAGGGCTGGGTGACTCCCACAGATCTGCTCTGGACCACTCCTAGCCCCTGCCTGGCCAATGGAAGACCTTAGACCAGGGCCACCTGGCCAGGGCACTGTCCCTCCCTGAGCACCAGCCCTGGGCTGACAGCACCCTTTGGATCTAAGGGAGCATGCTCTCCTGACCCACCAGGGAGGAATCTCATAACTAATGACCCAGACCTTGTGCTGAAAGTTCATGGGTCTATAGCCAGAGGTCCCACCAGCTGGTTGAGGGTGGGACCGAGCTGCGGGGAACAGAGGACCTTTGCTGGCCTGGGCAGGCCCCCACACTGCACAGAGGCACACCCGAGCATACAGCCTCAGTCCGAGTGGCACACACTGTGCCTCACCAGCAAACTCTGCCTGAAATCCCATCCCCTGCCACCTCTCCTGTCTGCCTAGAAAACCCCAGAAGGAGGAGAACCTGCTCCCAGCCCTGAGTCAGAGGGACTGCAGCTTGGACCTCTCCCCAGTCACTCCTCTCTTTGGACCTCCATCCAACTCAGGGTCTCTGAGTTCTTGGAAAGCACAAGATCACAGACGCTTTCCCCTGGCCTGTGGGAAGGTAACCAGGTTAGCTATCACACACATCCATCTCTTTGCTAGCTGAGAAGGGGCCTGAGCCTTTGACCTACATGTCCTGGGGCCAAGCACCCTTGGGCCTGCGGAGGGGAGCATGGGGACTTCTGTGGGTGCCATCCATCTCCACTTCCAGAGCTCCCAGGTCTCCTGACCCCAGGGCTGCCTCCCAGAATAGCAACTCCCAACCGGGCCGTGGCTTGGGGAGGCTCGGGTTCAGTCCGGCTGATTCCCATGGATCCATCCGAGCGGCTCTCCAGCAGGGCCGCATCCCGGCCCGTAGCTCCTCCCCTGCACTTTCCTGCCCCAGGGCACGCGGCCCTGCCGGGGGTCCAGCTCCTGGTAAACTGGGAGGGTACCGGGGCTGGGCTGCGGTCAGTCAGCACCGGGAAGGGCCAAGGGAGGGGGCGGGGATGCGCCGGGCTGCAGCTCGGGCTGGGAGGCAGGGGGGCGCAGGGCGCTAAGAAGGGGAGCCACGGGGAATGGGGAGGGCTCAGCGAAGACGGGGCGCGCACAGGGTCTGGGAAGCCCAGACTCCGACCTTAGGGCTTCCCTCGCCGGTTCTGCTTCTTCAAGCCAAGCGATTCCGCACAGCCGCCTGAGTCTTTCCTTAGGTGGAGAAAATCTGCAGCTTTTTCTGCGGCTGAAGTCGAGCCGGAGAGAGTCCCGCCCTGGCCGGAGCCTCCGCGCGTCGTGCGTCCGGCGGCGCTCGGGCCAGCCTGCGGGCCCTGGATCACCCGGCTGCTGGGGGGCAGCACCAGGCACGGGCTCGCTGCCCACGGGGTTGCATCCGACCCGGGGCCTAGGCCCGGTTCTGCCGTCCAGTCGGTCACTTCTTCAGCAGGGGCAGAGGTCTGGGGGTGCAGAAGTCGCGGTGGTGCTTGAGAGAGACCCGGGGCCTCTGCGCGCCTGTGTGCGAAGGATCCGGGACCACAGACTCAGCTGCGGGAACGAGCGGCCAGTGAGCAGGAACAAAGGGCAAGAAACAGGACCTACGGGGCGGCCCGGAAAGAGGGGTAGACGAATGGGCAGGGAGTGGGGAGGCCGTCGGGAGGGGGCCGCAGGCGCGCGCCCAGCAGCCCGCCTCCCGGACCAGAGAGGGCAACGCTCACCGGAGCCGCGCCTCGCACCTCGGCAGCCACGGGTGGCTTTGAGCCCCAGCCTTGGCCCTCCCAACCTTAGCTCGGGCGTTGTGGGCTGCGCCGCGGGTAAGGGCGCGGAGAGACCTGCCAAAAATCTGTGAGCCCCAGGACAGACCAGCCACTGGGGGGGGGGGGGGGGCAGCCGCATGTCCTCCTGCGCTGAGAGACCCGGCCAGCTGGTGGCCCTGGGATCGCCACCCTGGACACAGCCGGCGGCCCCGACTCGGCTCTGCCTCTGGACGCACGGCCCGAGGGTCAGAGAAGTCTAAGAGGCCTGGCCACAGGGGCCCCCATTCTGCCGAAAGGGAGAAGTGCGGAGAGGAAGAGGCAGGGCACGGGGAAGGGGGTAACGGGACACAGAGGGAGGGGGATGGATCGCTGCACCCGGAGTCTGGGGCCTGGGGTGGGTCTGCAGGGCCTGTGACCCGAGAGGATTTCCAAGTGCGCTCCGGAGAAGGCAAAGGTCTGGGCCTGGAGCGGGGACCCTGTGGCCCCGGCGCCCGGCAGCAGGTGCAGGGGCGCAGCGCTGCCAGCAGAGGGCAGAATACGCCCGATCGGTCCGCCAGCCCCGCGCTGGCCCCGCGCCGCCCGCCGCCCGCTCCTCTCCCGCAGCCGGCCCCCGCCCCAGACGCCGCGAGAAGGCGGCCCTGGCCCAGCCTCGGGAGCCCAAGGCCTGGGGCTTTCGGGGACCGAGGATCGAGGACGTGTGAGAAAAACTCCACACCCACTCATCCACTGTCCTGGATACAGACACACAGCATCCGAGAAATACACGGAGACAGAGAGCCAGACACACAGACAACCCCCCCGAACCCCCCAAAAGACACCCGAGCACACTGAATCGTTCAGAAACTCGGAGACACACACTGACACACTTACGGAAACCGATCCAGGCACAATACAGAGGCTGAGAGACGGCACACCAAGATACACGCGCCCGCGTAGAGGGACACAGACCCAGGGGTGCACACAAAGACCTGCAAAACCACGGGAGACACGGGCACGGAAGGCCCGCAATCACACACCCACGGGTGCAGGGGAATCGGGCACACGGGCACAGATTCACACTCTCGAGGCCCAGAGAGTCGCAGGGGCACAGAAATACGGTGAGTGCACAGAAACACGGTGCACACGTACGCAGGAGCCTCACAGGCGGGCGCATCGACACGCGCGGACACACGGCGGCACCCACCGACACACACGCAGGTACCGGGGTGCGGCGGGAGGCCCTGATCCTCGACAAAGCCGGGCCCCTCCGCGGGGCCCCGCGGCACAGGGGGCCGCTTCTCACCGAGCCTCCCGTAAGCTCCAAATCCGATCCGCCTTCTCGCCTCCAGCGGGGTCAGGGGACCCGCCTCCCGCGCCCTCCGCCCTCGCCCGCTCCGCGCCGCTGCCCCGCTCCCCGAGGGGCCGGAGCCCGCCGGCCGCAGCGCGGAGTCCGCCCGCGCCCGCCTCCGAGCGAGCCGCGCCTCCGCGGGCACCCGGGGCCCGAAGACACAGCCGGTGCCGGCGCGGGGCGCCGAGCGCGAAGCGGCGGCCTGCGCGCCCAGCGCGGGTGCCAGGCCGGGCGGTGCCAGGCCTCGCGCGCGACGGAGCCGGCCGCTCGCTCTCGCCGGCCTTTCGCTCGGGGCGCCGAGGCCCACTTCGCCCGGCCTCTCTACGGCGCTGTCCCCCCGGGCGCGGCCTTCAGACCCCTGTCCGGGTCTCTCCACCACCAACGGTCGCCTATGCCAGCGCCCCATCGGAATTCCTTCGAGCGGGGGGAAAACATACGTCCCGGACTTTCAGTCCCCGACCTGGGGCCACCACCCCCTACCTGTGTTCCTCCCTCGAAATCGAGGGAGGCCAGGTTCTCACCCATTGCCCCCCAACCCTACGTGGGGACCCCCTTTCCCAGACGTAATCGTCCTCCAAACTTTCCGTCGCCTGAACCCCGGCCTCACCTTCTTCGCCTGTCCAGTGTCCCCCACTCTTGATCCTGGGGCCCCTCCGCGATCTTCGATCACCCCTCCACCTAATCTCTGCGACGTCTGAGGCCTTTCCGGACCCTTCACCCCAAATCCAGGGCCCACCCCCTCTCCCTGGGCCAGAGTCCCTTTTGGCAAGTCCTGGGCCCGCAGCCCTCCCCTCCCGCCGGCCCCCGAACCTGGTCCCGACAGCCAGCCCTCTCCGCGGACCCAAGCGGCCCCGGGAAGGCGCCGCCGCCTGGGGACGCCGACTCAGCCCGGTGCCACCTACCTCGGCCGACAGTCGGGTCCCCGGGCAGCCGCTCCCGGCCGGCGCCGTCCCCGGGTGGAGCCGCTGCGCTCCCCGCCGTCCGCGCAGTCTGGCCTCGTTCGGGGCCACTCCTCTTAGCGCTGAAGCTTTACAAAATATTAATAATGAAGAAGGCAAGAAAGAAAAAAGAAAGCCTTCATTCCCCAACTCCCAGATCAATTTTTCAAGGGGGTGGGGCAGAAGGATTTGTTTGGGGGACGACCCAAACTTCTGAGAGGGACCAGCGGGGCGTTCGGCCTGGCCGGGGCTCCCGAGCCCGTGCCCGGGGCCAGGCGCCGCGCGGGGCGCGAGCTGGGGGCGCGGGGAGCCCTCCCGCGGGGGGAGGGGGGCAGCGACGGCACTATTTGACGTGGAGCCGCCGGCTCATCCCGGCGCAGGGATACGAAGCGCTCCAATGAGTTCAAATGTCAGGAAGTTTGAGGAGGGGTGAGGCGGCTCCCGGCCGGAGTATCCCTCCGCCGCCAGCCCCGGCTCTAAACCGAGCGGCTCCTCGGGCGCACCATGGCACTGGAGTAGCGCGGGGAGCGCGCCGGGAGCCCCGCGGCCCGCTGCGCCCCGCCCGGGACCCCGCTGCGCCGCCCGCGCCCCCCCCGCCGGCCCGCGGGGCCGCCCCTACACCCCCGCCCCCTCCCCCGCCCGCCGCCGCTGCCGCCGCCGCCGCTGCCGCCGTCTCCTCCCCGCGGCTCCGTCTGCCGCCGCGGCCGCAGCCCAGCTCCGGGGCTGACAAGCAGGTGACAGAAGAGCCGGCGCGCGTGGCTGCGAGTGCCCGGGAGAGCGCGGCGCGGACCGCAGCCGCCCCGCCCGCCAGCACGACGCCGGGGCCCGGGGCCAGCGCGTCGCCTCTGCACGCTCGCCGGGGGCAGCCGGCGGCCCCGGCCGCAGCCCCAACCCCGCGGGAGCCGCGCCTCCCCGGCTCCGGGACGCGGCGGCGGCGGCGGCGGCGGGCGGGCAGGCGGGCGGGTGGGCGAGCACCCTGGCCGGCGGGGCCCGCAGCACGCCCCGCGTCCCATGGATATAGCAACAGGTCCCGAGTCGCTGGAGAGGTGCTTCCCCCGCGGGCAGACGGACTGCGCCAAGATGTTGGACGGCATCAAGATGGAGGAGCACGCCCTGCGCCCCGGGCCCGCCACTCTGGGGGTGCTGCTGGGTGAGTGCGGGGTCGGAACGCCCAAGCGGCCGTGGGCAGGAGACGGGGGCCTCGTCCCGAGGTGGAAGCAGGCGTCTAGGCCGACTGATAAATGAAATTGTTTGCAGGACATGGGGGTGTGGGGGAACCTAGAAAACTCCTGGAGTGGTCACCAGAGGGGCAGCAAGCTAGACGGGCATCCTGCGGGGACAGGTATGCAGGGACATCACCTAGGAAAAGGGAGGACAGGACAGCTCCAGCCTCCCCCACCCACCCCACCCCCATCTTCCACGGGCCTCGGATCCAGAGATGCCACTCTGGGCGGGAGACAGGAGGTGGGTGATGGAGAGCCCCAGTAGCCCCCTTGGCAAGCTTGAAAGTAGTGCCAGGTCAGCTGGGGAGGGGGAGCTTATAAAAGTGTCCCCTGAGTCCCCCAAATCACAGATTTGGGGGAGATTGGGGACAGAAGACCACGAATGCCACTGTGGGGCGTGTCAGCCGGCGAGCACCCCGGCCTCACCTCGCCTGCCTCGGTGCCAGCGGCTGCCCCGCGCCGTGCTGGTTCTCATGCGTGTTAATACCCGGCGCTGGACCTCGGGAGCAGGGGAGAGCGCCGCGCCGAGCCAGGGCTCGAGGCCCGCGGACTGAGACGAGCTACCCGAGGCTGCCCGGCCGTTGGCGCCGCGGCCCGGGGAGCGCGGGCGGCGGGCGGCGCCGCCGGGCTGCCCTCGCCCTAGGAGCCGGGGCTGCGCGCACCGGCGGCCGGGACGCGGGGCCGGGCTGGTGGGCGCTGACGGCCCGCTCTCGTCCTGTGCGCCGCAGGCTCCGACTGCCCGCATCCCGCCGTCTGCGAGGGCTGCCAGCGGCCCATCTCCGACCGCTTCCTGATGCGAGTCAACGAGTCGTCCTGGCACGAGGAGTGTTTGCAGTGCGCGGCGTGTCAGCAAGCCCTCACCACCAGCTGCTACTTCCGGGATCGGAAACTCTACTGCAAACAAGACTACCAACAGTAAGCGCCTCTGCCTTCCCCTTCCCCGCGCCGCCCCGCGCTCCAGCCGCGCGGGCCCGCGCCCGCCCCGCCGCCGGCTCCGTGCGCCGCTGGGCCCCGCAGCTCCGAGGGCTCCGCGCGGGCTGCGCGTCCCTGGCAGGGGCGAACCATCCCAGCCCGGCCAACGCCGGTGGGTGGCCGGGAGCCTCCCACAGCTCCTAGCTGCTGTCCTTTGTCCGAAAAACCTGCGCTGGGCCGCCGAGTTGGGGTGCGCGGGACAAGGCCCAGGGCCCGCTGGGGGATAGATGCCCCGGTCCTAGGAGGCCTGACTTGGGGATCAAGAATGGATTTCCAAACGAAAGCAGTGCTCTAGGGAGTCAGGCCCTGGCCGTGTGCTTCTCCAGCCCAAAGGCAGGGTTTGTGGAGGTTTGGGATTCTTGGAGCAAGGAGGTGGAGCGCGGGGATGCTGAACTGCCTGAGCGGCCCCCCACACCCCCTTTCTGCCAGGTGCCCTGCTGCATTTTTAGTCCCTGATGGAGAGGAGAGGATGCCCATCCTCCCCAAAACCGTTCCATGCGGGAATTCTGCGCCTATAATTTTTGTTGGCTGGAGAAGGTGTCTAGGAAGAGGACCTCAAGAGGTGGCAAACCACAATCTGGGGCTCCCCGTGGGGGTGGGGAACTGACCCAATCAGCCTTCCCCAGCAGGCTTGTTGGGGAGGGGTGGCCTGCTCTGCCTGGGTGTAGCTCAAGCCTCAGGGTTGAGGCCAGAGGCTGTGGTTTGAGCTCTACCTGCTGACTTTTGTTTTTAGCCGAGACTGTGGATTTGTCTGGCAAGGGGCTGGGGACGGATAAGAGTAGATGCGGCTTTTTTTTTTTTTTTTTTTCCTTCCATCTGGGTTTTGTGCCTGGCAGTATGATTGACAAGGAGGCAGAGAGATGCAACAGCCAAAAGAGGGGTGTGGGAATCCCCAGGGCAGCATTGCGAAGGCAAGTGGGTGCCTGCGACTACTTTCTAGTGAGGCCTGGAAAACTCTTTCAGATGGGGCTGTGCAGGGTGGGTAGGCTGCTCGGGTGGTTTGGGCTCAGAGGGGACTGTGTGTGCCCAAGCCTCTGGGAAACGGCTGGGCTGCTAGTGCCTGGTGGTCAGTGCAGCCTACCTGCTCTGCCCGGAGACTGTCTCTAAATCCAGGCCCTGATGAAAACTGGAGCAGCTGGCGTGCCCCTCCAACTACGTGGCTGAAGCCAGAACCCTCCAGAGGGCATCGGGTTCTACTCTGAAAGGCTCTGGCTGAGCCCTAGACGAGGGCCTAATCTGGCTGTACTCCCCTGGTCTGGGGGCCTAGCAAGAGCTGTTTTTTGTGCCTTGCTCTTCTTGCCGGCGGGGGGCTCTGCGGGCAGAAGCCGGGGCCAGATTCGGAGAGTCAGCTCTTTCTCTGGTCCCAGAGCCCAGCTGAGGCCTCCCACTCTGTGTGGAGAACCCCCGGATTAGGCACACTGCCGCTGATCCAGTTTGCACTGTGCCCTGGACCGATGGGTTTCTGGTTCCAGGAGAAGGTGAGGCCACCAGTCATCTCAGCCACAGGCAGGCATAGGGCAGCACAGATGGGGAAAGTGGTTTGGGGTAAATGTGGTCGGCGGCTTTGGGCCGGCCTGGGAGCAGCCCCTCGGCAGAGCTCACCAGCCTCCAGCCTACCCAAGCCCTGTCGTCCCGCGAAGCCCTCACTTGCTTTGCCTGCCCAACCCGAGCTAGGCTCTGGCAGTGCCACTTCCACTCAGCTCAGCCACTGGCCTGGACCACTCAACATGTGGGGACAGGAGGCTCAGGAAGCTGGAAATGGGCCTCCGAGTCATTTGTGCAGGTTTTTGAAATTTTTTTTTTCATATTGGAAAGGCTCTTTCCAACCTCTTGTACAAATCTGCTCGTTCCGCTGCTCACCCTAACCCCCCATCACCGCCACCCAGTCATTTATGGAGCTTCTTTTTAAAACAAGGAGAGGATACCTCTAGTTCTTCAGAGCACAGAGCTATAAAGTCACAAAATCTGAACTGGATTTTCCGCCTTAGAGCTGAGTGACCCACCCCCTCATTTTACAAAACAATTAAACATTTGTGATTGCTTTGTCAAAAGTATATTTGTTTTAAAAAGAAAAAAGGCGCCTAACAGCTTTCTTCTTCAGTGCAGCAGGGGTGTGTTTGCGGGTCAGTTTTGGAGTAAGGCGAATCTCGGGTCGGAGTCTGGGTCCAGCAGGGCTGCAGCCTCCGGGCGGGCATCATTCACACCCCTCACGGTGCCCCCATCTCCCTCATCCCCTCTTTCTTCCAGTAACCCCAATTAGGTACCTGCACTAGGTGGGCTTATTTGGGGGCTGAGGAAGGGTTGTTATCAAGACAATCCTGGGGACAAATTCCTGGGGCGAGTCTCGCTTCAGCGTTTCTCGGGGAGAACCAGCCAGCGCAGCCAGGCAAGCAGGGGCTCACTGGGAAGCAGTGTTCTTTTCACAATAAAAATATATTTCACGATTTATTTTTTTTCTTTGAGGATCGCAGAGGCATATTTATTGCATCTGTGCGTAAATGCTTTCAGACGAGAATCCGGGCAAGTGGGCACAGAAACGTGCCTTCTCGATTTTGTCTTGTCTGTGCGTCAGCAGTATTGGGAAATTAACAACCCCCCAGCACTGTAACTTCTGAAAAAACGTGTCCTGCCCGCGAGGAGCAGCGGGGCTCGGTTCTTAGGAAGAGGTGGCTATTTTTCTTAAGCTCTTTTCCTCCACTCGACTTGTTTTCAAAGATCCTGGACACCCAGAAGCGCAGCATTATTTTACGCACCATGGGGGTAATTAATTGACATTGGGACGAATTTAATAGCATTTGATAAAAATCCACCGGCATGCCCTGCACAGGCAAAAAGAGCAGGGCCGAGACATTTGGCATTTTCACGTGTAACTCGAAAGTCTCCTTTTTCCCCTATGTGTTTTTTTTGGGGGGGGGGCCTCCTTCTAAGGAAAAAAAACAAAAGCATCGGATTGTTCTCCTGTGCCCGAGGCTCTGGCCGCTCCGCTGCCTGAGCCCTTCGGACAGAAATTCTGGCTAGAAAACCAGGAGGAGATGTGGCCTCCAAATGCAAAATCATGAACACCCCTCTCCTTCCGCCACGGGAGAACACATGAACAAATGACAGCATACCGCCCCCCATTTTTTTCTTGGTGGCTTGGCCAAACAGAAATATGTAACTCTTTTCTCGCCGTCTGTGGCTCGTCTGGAAAGGGTTTCTATCCTGAGGAGGTGGCGAATTCCTGGAGGAGGCTCCGGAAGGGGGGAGGGTTGGCAGGAGAATCCAAAAATCTGTCACAAAATGGAGTCTAATCGCTTGTAAGACAGCTCCCAGGTCTGGCGACCCGAGACTCATCGGTGTGCGAGCGGGAGCCTGTGTGCGCAGAAAGACGCGGGGCTCCTGCCCGGCTGTGCACCACCGCGGCCTCCGGGGCTGGGTGCCCTGAAGCCATTGGGGCCTGCCCGGGTGCCCTCGCCTCTTCTTCGCAGTTACAGGGCCCCGCTGAGGGTCCCTTTGAGCTCATCTGCCCAGGTAGGATGCGCCAATCTTGGCAGGAGGGGGCAGCGAGGCTTTGATTGAGTTTCACAAAAAGCCATCTGAGTCGCAGGGTGATATATATATATATATGTATTTTTAATTTACCCCAGCTGGCTGCATGAAGCTCCAGTGGCCCAACCCCACTCTTCCCAGCACATTCCTTTCCTTGGAAGTGTTTACACCGGGAAAGGCCTTCCTGGGAGGCTCACCTCCCCTCGGAGCACCAGCAGCGGCAGAGCCCGGGTGTGGTGCAGGGGAAGAGCAAAGTCGGGCCCCAGTCTTTTCTGGCTGCTGCATCTCCCAGCTTGGAAGGCCTCCCCCAGGCCTTACTGTAGGGTGCCAGTTACCAGCAGAACCCCCTCCACCGGTGGGTACTCCAGCTGGCATAGTCCCCGGACTCATTCAGGGCTGCAGACACCCCTGCCCCCAGCCTGGGATAAGGGCCTGTCCTGGAAATGGATCTCCCTGGAAGGCAGGGCCAGCGCTTTGCCTTATAAAAAGGCCTCCGTAGTGCTCTCCTTGGGGATCTGAGGGCTGAAGGGCTCACTCTGACAGCCCAAAGCCTGGGGACCCTCTGGCCCCTGGGAGGGCACCGCACCATTTAACCCCAGCACCTTGGCTGTAGGCGGAAGGGTAAGCAAAGGCCTTCCTGAGGCTGCAGTCGTCTGCTGGTGAAGGGAGGCATTATTCATAGCTGACTCCTGGCTCACCCTGTATTCCCCAGGCTCTGGGCTCGTGTAGCCTAATTTGTTTGCCGCTTTTTTCTCGAGTGGGGGGAAGCAGGCTGTGAGGATCTCCTCTGGGTTATGTGATTGGTGACCCTCAGCTCCCTCCCCCCCAGTCTACTGGGGCCAGGCTGAGGACCACGCCGCCCTGAGACCTACCTGAGCCTCTGCTGTAAAATGGGGACTTCCCCACCTGGGGGAAAGTATTCTTATAAGGATTTGAGATAATGTGCCCCAAAGGGCCTGGCATCTTGTTGTCTGGAAATTATTGTTGTTACTATTATCACCACCAGTGTGGCAAGGAATGCCTTGCCTTCAAGGACCCGCTCCAAACTGCCCGTGGTCGGAGAGAAGTGCAGCTGGAATGCGAGGCTTGCCGTGAGCCTCTCAGTATGGAAGCTGTGTGGAGGGCGCCGCTGGGAAAACCATTCCCTTTGCCTGGGACACTGATGAAAAGAGCTTTAGACTCTGAGGCAGACCTGGGTTCACCTCCCAGCCCCACCACTCAGCAGTTGTGTGATCTTAGCCAGGTGGCTGCCCATCTCTGAGCCATGGGCTCTCCATCAGCAAACTAGGGATGATGATGTCATTTCCTAGGGAGTTGTGAGGGTTACACAGGGCACCCAGTGGGGCTTCAGTAAGGGTTCTATATTCCATGGGACCCAGTATCCCCTCTCGGACCTCCAGAGAGGCAGAAAAACTTCTGATTGTAGGGGTAAGAACAGATGCCAACTGTGCCCTAATCAGGAAGAGCAGACAGCGGGGTGGGGCTGGCTGGCGTGCTGGCCTATTTCTTCTTGGGAGCCATGGTGGGTGGACGTTGGACCAGGGCAATGACCTTTCCACTGGGGAACAACTGGAATCTGCAGGGTTAGTTTGGAAAAGCACACTAAATATTATAATTTCGTATTTGGAAAACTGTTGGTGCTTATTGTGTTTGTGATTCAAGTGACAGGAAATAAAGCTCAAACATCTCTGAGACTGAGGGGGGGATTCAGAAGTGGAGGCGTATGGGGGAGAGATCCAGGGATCTGCGTGTTTCTCTGAAAAGAAGATGAAGTTTAAAAGGTGAGAAACGCCAACCCAGGAGGTCACAAGGACCCTCCAGCCCAGGGAGGTTTTTTTAATGGGAAGGCAGTACCTCCCCAGAGAACTTCCTCTGTCCTGCCGCTGTGAGGTTTTTAAAACAAAAAAGGAAGGAAAAAAAACCCAACCCAGTACTACTTTGGCATTAGTTAGACTGAGGAATGGAGGATACTCTCAACGACATGAGTTATAACTTCCAATTTGTTGGACACTACAGTCAGGCCTCAGCTTCAGGGGAGGGAGGAAGAAAGGGGTGGTGGGCTCATCCTAGGAGCCTGGGCGAGCTGTCAGTCAATGGGGGGTGCAGGAGGACCCTAAGCCCTTGGCTCTCTGGCTGACCCAGCCTTCTCCAACCCCTAGACTCTGTGCTGATGGCAGCAAAGAGCAAAACCAAAATTATATATATTTATTGCCACTGCAGTCAGAAGTGAGGAGGCGGTGGTAGTGAGGGGAGGGCCAGGCTGAAAACCATATTTGAAAAAGTTGCTTCACAAGGCAGAGGAAGCAAAGTGGCAGACGTTTGCCATTTCATCGACCGGCTGGTGTTCTCCATTCATGTCATAAATGTCTCCTGTCATTTGAAGCCAAAAGCAACATGATTTGGTTCCCTGGTGGCCTATAGGGTTTTTCTCTTTTTTTTTTTTTTTTTCTGCAGTAAATGTTTATTTGTTAATAATATACTTTAAACAGCCTAGCCTTGACCTCAAGTCTCTTGAAGCATCCATCTTCTCTCTGAAAAATCTTTCAAAGTTTGTGTAATTTTGGGGGGAAGGTGTAACTGACGGGGCAGTGAAGGGCCTGTGTTTGCTTTAACTACTGCTGCGTGGTGGAGTGTGGGGTATAAGGGGCCACTGTGCTCCGAATGGCAACTTTCTTGGGTTTCAGGCCTGGCTGACAGCACTTCCTCGCTGCCCTGTACCTTTGCTTCTCCTGATCAGTACAAATAAATTTCTGCGTGGGCCCTTCCTTTGTTATTCCCGGGGCAATATTCTATCCATTTCTGTTCGGCTTCTTGACTGGCAGCCGCTAGACCTGCCCGGTGGACCCTGGGGCCCTGAAGGGGGTTAGGAGCAGTGTAGGGGTCCAGAGGATATGTGAGTACATTGAAGGGGGGGGCTTTGTCTCCATCCAGAGTCTGGCTCAGACAGGCCTGGACCCAGAGTGCTGGCTGATGGCAGCGCACCTGGCTGGCCCTGTACTTAGTGAGCTGGGGGAAGTGTCGCTGAAGGAAAAACCCGGTTCCTGGGGTCCGGTTCCAGGAGAAACAAAGATGTTTGCTTCCTGGCTGGCCTGTGCTATAAGAGGTTTCCCTGGGAACTGTGAGGTGGTTGCCAGCCCGGGAGGGTTTTGAGGGCTGCCCAGAGCAACAGAGGTGCCCACCAGGGCTGGTGGGAGTGAGGAGCACATGGAGCTGCTGGCTAGATGCAGAAAGCTGAGTGAGCACGCAGGAACACAGGAGGCCAGCCTCCTCCCACCCCCACCTAGGTGCCTCAGCCCCCGGCTGCAGCAGCAGTGATGGGAGAGGAGGAGCAGCGCTGGGCTGGGACAAGCTGGAGCTGGGTGTGACTGCTGTTCCCCCTCTCCTGCCTCCTCTCCTTGGGGACTCAGTGACTGTGGACATGTGACTCCTGAATTGCCTTAGTTACTGGGCTGTTGGGGTGTGGGAGGCTGCCCAGACCTGGGGCTTCAGAGCCTGTGGAGATGGAGAGGACCAAGATGCTCTGCGGCCACCTCCTCCAAACGGAGGTCCCCTCTGTGGGACACATTTTTCTCAAAGGAGAGAGCAAGATTGCAATGACATCAGGGCTGGAGAAGGGCACTGGCTCTCAGTGACACGGGCCAAGGGCCTTTAAGGAAGGGCTGATGGTTCTTCTTGAGCCTCAGTCTTCTTCTCTGTGAAATAGGGGTGAGAATTCCAATCTCCCAGGGTAAAGAGAATTAATCTCTGAGGATAAACTGAAACAAATGCAAAGGTGCCAGCCTGCATTGGGCATTCAGTCAATGTATGTTTCCTTCCTGCCTGCCTGCCAGGGAAGTGAGCCGGAGCCGCCCTGCCTGGCAGGAATGCATTGTCTGCCTTGCGTGGGAGGCCTAGAGAGTGTAGCCTCCAAAACAGGCCTCCCCGAGGGGCCTGGCCCACCCTCCAGCTCCTGGGCCAGGTCTGGGGCCTGTGTTTGGAAATGTTCCCTTGAAAAAGGAATGGGGCAAGGCTGTCTGTCAGAAACTGGTCCTTGGAGGCAGGCAGTCAGCAGCCTGTGCATGGATGCCACGCACACCCCAGTACTACTGAGGCATGTAGGTCTCATTTTTTCTCCAACAGACTCTTGAACATGGCCAGTGTAGACGTGAACTCGCAGGAGCAGAGCCTTCCTGACCCCAGAGGGGCAGCCTCGGTGATGCACCTAGAAGGAAAAGGAGTTGGCCTTTCTCGAGTGCCTGGGATACCTGTATTGACCTTTATCGCTCTAGCTCCATGTGTAGGTGAGGAAACCGAGGCTGAAGGAGTTAAGGCACTTCCCCCAGGTCCAGAGTTACAATGCAGAGGATTTCCCCCAGGCGTGTCTCATTCCCCCAGCTGATGGCATCCCTAAATCCTCATGTCCTGACCTTCCTGAAGGTCCAGATTCCCACTCTGGACAGTTGGGATTCTCCCCAGAGCGCCCAGCCTGGAAGGTGTGGGGGAATAGCTGCGTTGGGAGGGGTGGGGTAGGGGTCACTGCCCTTTTCGCGCTGGAATGCCCAGTAGGGCCAGCCTTCGCGAGGGAAGGAAAAAGGTTAGAATAACTGCCTTTCTCCCGGTGGGAGAGCTTCCTCCGAGGCCGGGCGCGCGGGCGGGAGGTGGGGGGCGGCTCTCGGCGGTGTCCACCCGGGCCCTCCTCCGGGCCCACCTCTCGGAGGGGTCTTGCAGCTCGGTGCACCGGCTCCTCGGCTCCCGGGCTCCTCAGCCGAGCCACGGGGCGCCAGCGGCGGTTGATGAATTTCGGTGTCACCAGGGGTTTAGCCCGGATTTGGGAACCGCGCGCTCTAATACGCGCACACGGTCCTGCCCTTTCTAAAGCGCAGCCCTTTCACCCAGCCGCTGATTTATGAAGGAACCCGATCCCGGGACGGGCTGGGCTGCGCTGGCTGGAGCCCGGAGTCCGGGGCCCTCGCGACAGCCTTCGCGCTCCTCCGCGCTTCGGGGGAGGGGGGCCCTTGGCGGCTCCAGGTGCTCTCCTGGGCTGGACTTGGGGAGTCCCGCTGGGTAGGGCCTCCCACGGCGCAGGAGGAGTGAGTCCCCTCGGAGCCACTTACACCCGCTGGAAGGGACTGAGGCTGGCAGAGAGAGTCCGCATTTTCCTTCGGAAGGGCGCAAAGCCGGCGCCCCTCCCCGAGCCCTCCCGCCGACCCCCTCGGGCAGGCCCAAAAGCAGCGCGTTCGGGAGGTTTGTTTATTGAGGGAACAGAAAATTGGGGGGGGGGGGAAGGAGCCTAAGACCTTTTTCCCGCCTGAGAAATGTGCAAAGTCCCTCAGCTCCTGGAGGCGGCCAAGCGGCCGGAAAGCCGCGCTCTCGGCGCGCGGAGCCTCGGGCCCCAGCCCCCACCTCCCGCGCCCCGGCCCCAGCTCCGCGGGAGGGTGGAATTTTTTTCAGATTTGGTTTGCGGGGGGGACATGTGGTTGTATCAATCCACAAATATTTACTCTTAACAGACTTGTATCTGTGGAGATTTCGAACAAAGACAGTTTAGGGGGATTACAAAAACCCTAAACCCCGTTTTTCCCCCGGACCTGGTGCTTTAAATGCCAATTACAGGCGAGCCATATCCAACAGCAACGGGGGGAGGCGGGCAGGGTCCGCGATGGGAGGGGGGGGGCGAGTCCAGCCATTAAATGTAACTTTTCATTATGAAAAGGATTTCGCCGGTTTTATCTTCTAATAAGATTATGTCACGAACACAAGTACCTAGGATGGTGCTGAGTGACAGGGCGCTGTCGTTTAATCAGAGGCTGCCCCGCTGGAACCGCGGGGCCCTTTGTCCGACGGAGTGAGCGACGGAAACTTGCCGTCCTAATCCCCTTATTCATGTCCAGCAGAGAAAAGGGGGCGAGCACCTTACAACCGTGTCCCCTCCACCCCTTCCGAGGGCAGGAGGAGGGGGGGCTCCGGCCCTGTCGCCCCCCGGCGCCGCCGCTTCTTTCCAAGCGCCCGCCTGGGTCTCCCGAGCCGGTCAAGCGTTGCAGCAGGCAGGGCTGGGAGAAAGAACGGGTTGCTTTTCAGGAGCCTCAGCTGTCAGCTTCCGGGAAATGGGGGCAACGGCCTCACCAACAGAGGATACTGGTTGGGGGCGTTGTTTTTTATTTTTTATTTTTTGCTTGCACTGACGGAGAGCAGGGCGCGCTCCGTCCCCTCTTCCCAGGAAGGGTGGCCCTGGGGGGTGCGCACCCGCCGTCCCCCTGAGAGCGGGATTGGCAAAAACCGAGAGGCCACGCGGAGATGCCAGGCTGGGGTCTTCTGCGGGGCGGATTTCGTTGGATCCCGGGGACCAGCGTTCCTGCGCTCGGACTCCTGCGCGTCTCGGGGTTGGACCTTCCCCGCCGCGCTCTCGGCCCGTTTCTTCGGAGGGCGAATTCCTTTGTTCAGCCCCCCGAGGAAACCCGCTTCTCCGCCGGGCCGTGGCGCCTTTATTCTCGCCACCACCGCCGCTTTCGCTGCCCCCGACCCGCAGCTTGCAGGGCTTTCCTGCTGTGCCCAGGCCGCGCAGACCCAGCCGGGTGCGCTGAGCGGGCCCTGGACGTGGCGGCCGCGCCCGAGCCAGGCTGCCCGCCGGACGGACCGGCCCTCGGCGGGCGCGCGGGCGCCGGGGCGCGGGCTCTAGGCGCGGGCGGGCGCCTCCAGGCACCGCAGGAAGCCGCGGGCTCCGGAGAAGCAGCCGTGCGCGGTTCCGGGTCGCTGCACCGACTGGAGAAAGAAAAAAAAAAAGCAAAACCAACACGCAGCGAATGAAACCCGTGCGCCCCCACGTCTCGGTTTTGCGCCCCTCCAAAGGACCAGGCTGGCCACCTCCGGGCCGGCTCCTGCGCTCTCAGACGGAAGGCCCGGGATCACCGGAGCTGGGGGGGGGGGGGGGAGTGCTGAGGAATTTGCCTCTTATATACCCGGCTCCTGGGCATCCTTTTAAAGCTCTTTTAGGCTTTAGGCTGTGTTCAGGGCGGCCGCCCGGGGACCCCAGTGTGCCCCGGGAGTGCTCTGGAGACGCCTGGCTGCACGCAGTCTCCTCCCTCTCGAGCCCAAACTCCAGTACGGGGAGAATCGGGCTGAGAGCAGGGTGTCACCTCGTAAAAGCGACAGGCAAGGGCTGTTTTATGGGGAGGGAGAAGGGGCAGGATGTGATGCTTCCATCTCTGGCCGCACCGGGACCGAGAGCCCCGAGGGAGGGAGCCCTCTCCGGGCGCGGAACCTGGTCTGGGGCATAGGGCAGGGTCAGAGACCCCGGTGTCCGCGGCTGTTGGGCGTTGGGCAGGGCCGGACAGACCAGAGCTGGGAAGGGGACGGCCCACGGGCCGGGAAGCGGAGCTCACCTCCGCCCGGCCTCTCTCCTCTCTCCCGGATCCCCCTCTGCAGTCGCGGGCTCAGCCTGCAGCCCGGGCCCTGCCTCCCAGCCGGGGGCGGGGGGGGGGAGACTTTCTCCCTCGAAACACTTGATACCAACTTTGTTTTTTTGGCAAGAAAAATAAGCCTTGTTTGGAAAGGGTTGGGGGGGGTCGAGCGAGCGAGGGAAGGAGCGAGCCTGCGGCAGAGCAAACTTTGCGGATTAGGTTTCAGCGCCTCCGCCCCACCCCCAGCCCCGCGGCGGTGATTTGTGTGCGGGGGTCTGTGACCCTGCGAGGCATCAAACGGCCCGCGGGAACCGGCCGAGTTCAGAGGGACAGTGGGCAGAGGGGCGGCCTAAGACAACGCAGATGGTTCATATCAGCCCTGCCGGCCGAGCCCTGGGCCCGCAGCGCCCGCCGCCCGCCCGGGCTCCTGGGCACGGAAGGGAAGAGACCTGGGGTCTTCAGGCGAGGCCAAGGCCTGAGCAGTAATAGGGGCCATCAATGCCCAGTGGGCCCCAGCTGAAAGGAGGCCGGGAAGCCAGGGACTGAGCTCCTCCACTGAGGTCTGACCCCGTCCAGCTCAGGAGGATCCTGGCCCTTCTGGTCTGCCTGCCCTGGGCTCTCAGAGCTGACTGGTCAGGAGGGAGACCCCCCCCCCCCAAGCTCTGCCAAGTGGCCGCTGTGTATCCCACCCCTGCCCAGGAGGCAGCTGGTGCACATCCTGGTCATAGTGCCCCTCCCCCAGGGACCTTTAATAACCTTTTTTTTCTCAGGAGGTGTCCTGCCTTCAGCTGGCCTGCTGTGATGGGTTTGGGAAGCCCCCACCTCCCTGTGACATTCATTCATTCATTCATTCTTTCATTCATTCGTTTACCACTGTGGCCCAGCACCTTCCCCTCCCTGCTCACTTGAGCCCGGCTGCCTGGCCTGGACCCTTCTCCTTTCTTTCCCCTCTCCCCAAGGGAAAGCTAAGAAGGACGTTCACTCATACCTTGGCCCAGAGCCTTTTGGGAGGGTAGGGCTCACACCAGCCTTAGCCTCTGAGCCTGCTGCCCGCCTCTTCCTAGAGCTGGAGCCCTGCTGGCTGTTGATACCAACAGGCCCAGGCCTCTGTGGCCTGATATTCAGGTCCTGGCTTTCTCTATGGCACCCAAGAACCCCCTTAGGTGACCACAGCAAGGGTGCAGCAGGGCCACACCCACCACCACACCAGGCACTGCTTTAGAATGTCCCAGCTGAAGGGCTCTTCAAGGTCCTTACAGAAATGGGAAGACTGAGGCCCAGGTGTGGCCGAGACTTGTCCAAAAGCTCACTCAAGTGTAGCAGAATGGGGGCAGGAACCCCAGTCTGCCCACTGCCAGGTTAAGGATTTTCAGTGTGGCAACTCCACAATTCTTTCTAGAACCCTCTCCCAGATTCTGGCTTTAGCAGTGGCCTACTCTGCCCTCCCTAGACTGAGGTCACTGAGAGGAAAGGGTCCTTCGATTCTGGTTCCTGAGAGGGGCTAGGGGTAATAGGTGAACCTCCATGATGAAATATTTTGGGAGCTTTTCTCATAGCTTGGAACATGTGCGTTTGGGAATTTTATCTTCTAAATTGGGACACTGAAGGACAAGAGCCAGGTGAGCACAATGCCACATCCCACCATCCCTTCATCTGATGTCTGACTCCCAAACACCCTGGGCTTGGCCCTTCCTCTCTGCACTGACTGGGGGGGGGGGGGGGTGGCGGGGAGCAGCGGGCTGCCAGGACCTCTTGGGGCTCTGTCTCCCAGAGTCCCTACCTTGGGGAAGCAGCCGGCTGGGTCATCTGTACGTGGAAGACACATCTGTCCTCCACATGTTGGAGGCCAAGCAGAGGACATATGGTTTGGGACGTGTTATCTTAATCATATTTATTAGCCAATCCTGAAATAAAAAAAAAATTGATATTGTTACAATTCGGAAAAGATCCCCCAAATCTACAGGGTGACAGATCAGCTCAGGCTGCCAGCAGCAGCCAGTGTTCTTTCAGCTGGGCTCAGAACATGGCTTTGGAAGTTCTTGGGTTGTTCTGGTGCGATGGAGTCTCTATGCTGTGAAACAACACTTACCGCTTTCATTTTCTCGGGCAGAGATCTGAAGCAGAATTAATTACCTTGCCTTGACTGATAGTTGTTCTGTTGGAGTATGGTTCTAATCCTTATTAACATTCTCTAAAGTCAGGCATGAAATATGACTTTTACAACACACTCTTTGGCATATGTTTTTCTTTCCCAGGATATTTTTCAGGCTATCTCCAAGCGCACTGCTGTTCATTATTTTTGCCACAGGTCTAAAGTCGCCAGCCCTGAAGCCAGTCCCGCACAGAGCACAGCCAAGGGGGTGGAGGGCGGGAATGACACATCTCCGCTCACGACGCAAATTGCTTCTGATTATTGAGCTTTGAATGTTTTCCTCCATCATGTTTTTATTAAAAACTCCAGCAGCACATTTACCCTTGATGGTGTCTTCATTTAGGTTAAAAAAAAAAAAAAAAAAAAAAAAAGCCAGGAGTTCCCCTTTCTATAGCAGTATGTAAAGAAAATAATTCTTATGACCACAAAATTACCGCGCAAACCTGGTTCTAGTAAAGCTGGCCCTGCTTTGACAAGCCCAGCAGGCTGGGAGCTTTTTTCTAAGTGCTCCAGCTGCTGGGGAAACAGACCAGGGAGGAAGCCCACAGAAGCCTCTGTTCTGCAAGGAGCTGGGGGTGCCTCTCAGAAGCTAACACTTCCCGAGTTTGTGAGCTGCAGAAGGGAGCCTGGCTGCAGGGGGCTTGCTGACAGGCAGACTCAGCCCCCTGAGCACAGGGCAGCAGCAGCTAATGCGTAGTGAGTGCCGGTGGTTACCACACATTACTGCTCTAAGCGCTCCTGGTCTTCACCTGCGCCGTGACCTAGGTACCATTATGATTTTCGTTTTTGGAGAAGACAACCAAGGCACAGAGAAGTTGAGTAACTTGCCCAAGGTTGCACAGCTAGTAAGTGGAACTGGGATTGGAGAAACTTTCAGCAATCCTTTGGGGAGACAGAGTCTGGCCCCTTGCTGAGTTTAGTGCCCCTGTGTAGTTGAGCACCAGAGCTCATTGTTATTTGTTGAATGAATGCCTCATAATTAACGGCCAATATTCACTGCTGCCTGTGGTAAAGGTTTGATGGGGACTCGCTCACTGAATCTTCTCACTGCCGCAGGGCAGGCATTATTATTATTTTCCATTTTGCAGCACTCAAGCTTGACCTGAGAGGCGCAGTTATTTCCCCAAGGTGACACAGCTTCAGATGGCAATGCAGTGATAATAGCTACCACCTACTGGGCACATGCTAGGTCTGTGCTAGGGGCCAAGCCCTCAGCACTCCAGATCTTGATGAGAGTTCCTAAAAGCTCTGTTCTTTACCCTGGTTTCCAGGTGGCAGAACTGGGGCTCAGAGAGGTCAAGCCACACACCCAGGGTCACACAGCCAGTTGAGAGCTGTGCCGTCATGAAGCCAGCATCTGCAGGTGCCAAGATTTGTCCTCTGGACCCTCCTCTGCCTTGAGGGGCCTAGGGTTAGGGGAGCACTCAGACGAAGCCTTCTTGGTGGGTCTCACTTGGGGTGAACAAGTACCCTGGCATTAGATGGGGCATATTTGGGTGTTGAGGGGAGACATGTGTCTGTGCCCTGCCTCATCGTACAGATGAGTGACCAGGGCACAGAGAACTTAAGTGACCTGCCCTGGGTCACACAGCCAGTGAGCAGCTGATGGGAATCACACTCAAGTGTCTGACTTTGGGGTGGTGTTTCTCAGAGAGGGACCCTGAGTGCTCAGCAGCAGCAGCATTGTCGCCATCACACATGACCATTGCTGAGTGCCTTCTGAGAGCTTTGTACATACACCAGGACAGCAGGGAGGTTCAGAGAAGGGAGGTGATTTCCCCAAGATTCCACTTTAATGTACAGTTGGCTACCCGGAAGGATGTTCCCTCCAGCTCTGGGCAGGGGACAGGGGAGCAGGCCCACCCCATGATTGGGAGCTTGGCCAGCCCTCACAGGGCCACCTTTACCCCTGTCTTGCCTTCGGGGCTCAGGCTGAGGGTCCAACAGCTCAGGGCAGGCGCTGTCTGCCCTTTGAAGGGGATAGCCGCCTGAGTGTGTCACTTTGAACTGCAAAGGGGCCTGTGGTGAGGGCTCGGCCCCCTCCCACAGGCCCCCTCCGCCCACCCCTCCAGGTCTGGTTCCAGTTGGCAGGCCTGGAGCCAGAAGGGCAGGCAGGGCGACGGCCCCCCTGTGGGATGTCAGCCTGATAAGTGAGCAGCGGCAGACCCCTGGAGGAGGCCGGAGCTGGCCGCCCACTGGTCCAACCGTCCACATGGCGAGAGTTCAGGCCAGTCACTGAGGTGCCATCCTCCCACAGACGTGCCCTTGTGGCTGCAGAAAAACAGTTCCCTGAATGTCAAAGATTTAAATTAAAATAACAGTAATAATAGTGCTAATAATATTAACTGGTAAAAAGAAACATTTTGCTCCAGGGCACAGGGATATTAGTATCATGGAATCAGCCATGTCCTCTGCTTGGGGAGTGCTTGTGGCAGGAGGCCAGGATGGGTACTGGGTAAGAGACTGCTGCCTCTCTCCGGGAACCCAGCTGGGGGCCTTTAGTGGCTCAACCAGGCCCTGGCTAAGCTGCCCTCAGAGAGCTCCTGGTGTGGTGAGGAGTGGGGGCAGAGCTAAGCAGAAATCATGCCACACAGCCCCTGTCCTGGAAATGTTGGCCTCTTCTCTGATCTTGTGAACCCAGAGCTGATTCCTTGGGAGGCCGACAACTTCACCAGATTCTTAGCCATGTAGACAGAGGAAAGAGGCCAGTGCTTTGGAGCCTCAGGGTTCAAAGTTTCCTCTAGACTCTGCCACTTACTGACTGTGTGACTTTAAGTTAGATGCTTGACCTCTCTGTGCCTCAGTTCCCTCAGGGTCAAACACCTGCCTTAGGGCAATAATGAGCTTTAAAGGAGAAAGCAGATGCAGTGTCCTCCTGTTAGGTGTGTTACTGATGCTCCCATTGTTCTTTGTGTTGGGCCTGAGCAGGCATCTGACTTTGGCTATATGTGTCAGGCAGTTTCTTTGGTAGAGTTCTCTGTGTGTACCATGCCTCAGCTGGAACAGAGCATGATGCATAAGTAGGTGCTCAGTTAGTATTAAAAGAAACTATAAGAGAATAGCTTGGGGGCTAGACTGACTGGGCTGGTCTCCAGGCTCAGCCTCTTTCTAGCTGTGTGACCCTTAGCAAGTTCTTAGCCTCCCTGAGCCTCTGTTCCCTTGCTGGTAAATGGAGATAATCAAAGAGCCTAGCTTCTGTGTTTGTAGTAAATGAAGTGATGAATGCAAAGAGCCATATCAGTAAATGTGAGCAATTTTTGTTTGTGAGAAGGGCCATGGGCAGAGGGTCTGGTTATAACACAGGACAGCAAGAGTCTATGTGCTGGGCTACGCTGGGCAGCTACCTGTGAGAAGGAATGCTAGAACTGAGGAGGATTTGGGGAGGGCAGTGCAGGTAGGCGCACTGGTAGCCAGAATACTAGGGGTTAAACTGGTGGCCCGAGAAAAGTGGGCTGGGACAGTGAGTCTGGCTGGAGGGGCTGCTTAGGGGCTGCTGGGACATGGGGCTGCAGAAGGGAGGGGGGATGGTAGCTATGCAACAGGGTTTGGATTTTATCCTGTGGGCAGGAGGGAGCCATCGAAGGTTATTGGACAGGGGGTGACAGGAGTGGAGAGGCACTTTATGGAGATGACACTGGCAGCGTGTGCATGAGATTGGAGACTGGAGACTGTCTCTTTGGAGGTGAGGGCAGTAGAGGGGACTGGAAAGGGGACAGATTCAAGCCAAATCTAGGAGGCTATTCTGAGGATTGAGAGGAGGAGATGGGACAAAAGGAGAGTCAAAGAGGCTTGGGGTTTGCAGCTAGGTGATGGAACCCCAGGTTGTGAGCACTCTGGGCTGGTTCGAGCAAGGGTGACCTACTTGGCTGAGTCCTTGACAGGTCCTACTTCATGGGTATGTGATCTGTGCAGTCACACAGGCCCTGCACTCAGGGCTCTGCTTGGGTTAATGCTCTCCTGTCGCCCTCTTGAAATTCTTAATACTTTATGAACACATACTCTGGGTTTTCATTTTGTACTGGGCCCTGCAAACTATGTAGCTGGTCCTGGTTCCCTGAGTCTCAGGCTATGGCCTCTTGAAATGGAGGCCTGAGTGGGCCTGAGCTAAAACCAGGCCTGCAGGAAAAGAACTCTCCCTGATCCTTTGGCCTAAGGCCTGTTCTCAAATGTCTTCTTCCTCCTGGCTATCAGCGTGGCCTTCCAGGCCCTCCTCAGTCCCCCTCAGTCCCCACCCCCTCTGTGCTCAGCCATGAGCTCACCTGCTGTTCCCCACACATCTCTGACACTTGTCCACATCTACATCTTGATCAGGCTATAATGGTTGTGTAGTATATGTCCGTTGTCTCCTGCTTCTCGAAAAGTCCTCCTTCTTAGAAAGCTTGGCACAAGAGTCACCAGTTTCAAGAAGTCTCCACCCCAACCCCTTCCCCAAGCCTTAGGTCTGTCCTGCCGTGCTTGTTAAACATGCAGATTACAGATTCCTAGGTCTGGGCAGACTTGAACTCTTGAGGTAAAGCCTATGAATCTGCATCCCTAGCAGGCCCCCTGGGGGTACTTGTGTACACTGAGATCTGAGAACCTCTGCCCAGGGTATCCCCAAGCCTGGCCCATGGCTCAGTGTCTGTGTGTGAGTGAATGAATGAGTGGCGGCAGTTTCCCTATGGCCAGGCACATTGCCTGGCATGGCATGGCATGGCATCAGGTGGGTGACTCTGGATGGATGGGTGGGATGGCAGCAAGTGTGGATCTGGAGGATGGGTGGGAGGACACTTGGCCCATCCTGGAGACTCTTGCTGGGCCAAGGCTCTTCCCTCTTCCTAAAACCCCAGGATGTGGAGGCAGGGGCAGGCAGCCCACAGTGGGAGCCAGAACGGGGCATGGCAGGACAGAATTAGTGCCCTCTGGGAGGCAGGAAACAAGCAAAGGTCATGGGGGTCCACCGGCATCCTCCGTCCAGCATCGCCCCCATCTCCACCACATCCCATGGCCACATCACAACCAGGTCTGACTCTAGCCCCTGCGTCTCCCTGATCCACCCCCATACTCCTCTTCCAGACAACTGCTTGTCATCCACTTGCTCACTGCCCACACACCATTGTCACACGGGGGAGCAGGTAGAACATCCTGGGGCTCTCACAAAGGCAAGGGGGTGGACTATGGGGATTGGGGGGATCGGAAACAGGTCCATAGAGGAAGTAGATATAAGAAGTTTTTGAAAAACCAATTGCAACCGGAGGGGAAGGCAGTCCAGGCTAAGGGTACTATTTGGGCAAAGGCGTAGAGGCTGACAAGCCCAGACTATACTAATATTCTCTGCGCAGGCCTGCTGACACAACACAGTCATCCGTGACCTTGGAGGTTCAAAGGAAAAAGTGTGTTTCAGAGCCTAGTAGTTCTTATCTTGGTTCCATCACTTCCCGTTATTTAACCTCAGTTTCTTCACCTGTAAACTGGGCAGCCTAAAAGCCCACATCAAGATTTCCAGCAAGTGAAGAGATGGTTGTTGCTGTTTATCATCATCATTGTTGTCATCATCTCACAGATTGCAACTGAGGAAACTGGAGCCCAGAGAGGTTAAGTGGCTGCTCTGAGGTCACCCAGCTGGGAAGTAGGTGGTTTGTACTCAGACCTGACTGCTAATAATTCCAATAATTCTTGGCATCATGGGTGCTGCCTCCCAGGAAAGGAGGTGACACCCTGAGGCCTGATTTGAACCCAGGTAGCCTGAGCCAGAGGCTGTTCCATGGGCTTCTGGCCCTTCAGTGGTGGACAGTGGGGGGCATCCCCTCCCATGGCCCAGGATGGGGCACTGGAGGTGATGAGTGACAGAGCAGCAGCTGTGTCCTACTGAAGGGCATCCCAGCATCCCCAGGGTTCTCTGGACATCCATCATGCCGGTCCCCTCCTGTGATGACCCTCTGCAGGCCTCAGTCTCACATAGGAGCTAGGACCCCACTGAGTTCTTCCTGGTGTTTACAGTGAGGCTACTGTGTGCCTCATGTTAGGTACTAAGAACACAAGGCAGACACAGTCCTGTAGTCGCTGTCCAGTGGGAGAGAGGGGCACATCCCTGGCAGCAGCTTGCTAAAGACTGAGGGAGGAAGCATGGGCCATTGAGGACTCTTCTCCCAGACTGGGGGGTAGGGTGGAGGAGGGCTTCCTGGAGGAAGAGCTGTCCATGCTGATGGCAGAGGGATTATCTAGGTAAAGAGGGGAAGGGAGCAGCTTTTGGACAGAGGGAACAGCATGTGTGAGGTCCTGGAAGTGTGCTGTGCTCTGGGTATAGGGAGAGGTCAGATCACACAGGATCTTAGAGGCTGTGCTGGGGAGTCTGGCCTTTACTCCAGGGGCCACTGGAAGCCACAGATAAATTCTAAGTAGGGGAGTGTCAGTGGTCAGATCTGAGCACGAAATTCACTCTGACTGCTGAATGCATTGCAGGGAGAGCAGGGCAAGGCTAGGGAGGAAGCGGTGGAGGTGGAGAGGGCACGTTGCAGGGCAGTGCTCAGGTGTGCGCACCTGAATGCCCATGGCTGTGACTCAGATGGGCATGCGTGTCTCTCTGCGTGTCAACAGACCCGAACTTCGTGAGGGCCTGCCTGTGGTGGGCACTCAGAGAATATGTGTGGGACACATGTCAGTGGGCAGTAGGCATCCACCATGTCTCTGTGTGCGTGCGTCTGGGCACGCGTCTGTGTGAGTTGTCTATCCGTGTCAACAAGGGTTAACTGGTGTGTGTTAACACTGGTATTGGTGTATGTGGGCACACGGCACGTTGTGAGATGGCAGCCCTCGCTCCAGCCACAATGCCTAGGAGAGGCCCAGGAGCCCTGAGCAAGAGGGCAAAAAGCTGCTGGTCTCGGCTGAACCAGCCAGGCCTAGTGTAGATACCAGCCACTCTTGGCACCCTGTCCCCAGCCTGGAGCTGCCAGCCCCACCTCTGTTTAGCGTTAGTGCCACGTTGTCTGTAATGGGGTTATCACTGCTGTAAATCACCCCAAAGTGTTCAATCACGCAGTACCTGCCTGGCTCCCTGCGGCTGAGCTGCTGGCTGGCGGTGGTGGGCGTGAGCGCGGGCGACCTGGACCAGGCAGCGTCTGGGAGGCCGCGTCGGAGGAGGCAGGCTCAGAGCCTTCGCCAGAGCCACAGCTTATTGTCAGACGCTCAAGGCCAGCGCAGAGCCGGAGAGGGATGGCGCCTGGGTCAGCGTGTGTCCCTGCGTGTGCTGCTGTGTGTCTGGATGTGCTGCTCCGCGGCGTGTCCCGTGCCCGCGCATCCTGTCTGCGCCTGCGACAGAGTGCCTGCCTGTCGCCGTGTCAGTGAGCTTGGGTGTCTGTGCGCATGCATGTGCGTGCCTGTGGCAGCATGGGAGGGCGTGTGCCTGTATCTCAGCGCACACGGACATGGGCAGTTCCGTGGTGCGTGATGTGTGCGTGTGTCTTTAGGATGCCGTGTGTGAAGGTCCTGGCCATTGTGGGTTGAGATGGCAGGGCATGGGGAGGGTGTACACATGCATCAGAGAGGCACTGAGAGTGTGTGTGTGTGTGTGTGTGTGTGTGTGTGTGTGTGTGTGTGTGTGTGTGTTTGGACGTGGGTTGGATGTGACAGGAGGAGCAGCAGATGGCCCCTCCTGGCCTGTGACGTCTGTGGCCAGCTACGAGCCCAGCCCAGGTTCCGGCAGGAATTTCCTCTCACCTTTATCATGGTCGGAGGGTGGAGGGTGGGGTGTGATGATGGATGACTGCTGGGGCTGCAGAGGAGCTGCAGAATGTGGGCGCCCTCTTCACTCCTCCCTGAGGTGGGAACAGTCCGCAGCTCCTCCCCTCTCCTCCTCCCCCCTTTCCTCCTCTCCTCCAGTACTGGGCCCAGGCTTAGCTTTAGAACCAAAGGTGTGGGTACCCAGAAAGCATCCCCAAGTGGGGCCCAGACCCTGGGAAGGGACACACACTCCCCCTTCTCTTCCATGGCCTCAACTAGGGGATCTACTTTGGACTTGGTCAGGAAGCCTCATCAAGGTCCCAGGCTGGGGTCTCAGGGCCCAGAAGTGAGGAGGGGGGTCAGATGGCACAGTGCTAGGCAGGGGAAGGTTCCTGGAGCCCAAGGAGCCCCCAGTCCAGGTGAGCCCCTGCTGGTGTCCCTGACAGATGGGTCAGGACAGGTGTGCTCCAGTTGGTGTGCCGCAGCTGGTGTGTCCTCACAGGTGTGCCCTAGCCCATGGCCCCCAACAGGTGTGCCCTGACAGGTGTACACTGACCAAGTTTCTCTGGGCAGAGGGGTGGAACCGCCTGCTGGGCTCATGAGGCCCCCAATCCCCGCTGGCCTCTGCAGCCACCCGCAGCCTGGAGACCACCTCCACCACCACTGCCGTGCCCTCGGCCCTGCCACCCTGGGGAGCTGACCCCGACCCCACCTGGTCCCCCATGTCCCAGCGCAGGGGCTCACAAAGGGAGAGGAGGGAAGAGAAAAATCGCAGAGATTTGTCTTGTCTCGGGCTGACAGCGGAGCGAGTGATTGCCAGGCCCGCTTGGCAGTTTTTAATCATTTTATCTCTGTTCTCGGCTCTCGGGGGAGACAGCCAGTGCTTAGCAGTCTGCTCAGAAAGACCTCGGGGCGCGTGGCGCAGCGGCGGCTCCGAGCTCCCATTATTAGCTGTGCTCTTCGGAGCGCGCTCCGATCTCTCCCGGGGGAGCCGGTGAAAAATTAACACGGGCCGGCGGCGCGGGCGCCGATGTAACTGTAATTACTCCATTGATATTCCTCACACAATAGCGCTGTCATCAGTCATTTACATAAACTTTCTCTCCTCAAAGGCGGGCGGAGGTGCCTAATCCTATTGGTGCTTCCACTGCATGCATTATACATGGCCCGGCTCCTGGGGGGGGAGAGGAGTGAGAGAGGGAGGACGGAGGGGAGGGAGGGGCTGGGAGAGGCCGGGAGGAGAGGAGGGGAGGAGTGAGAATAATTGGGAGAGAGATGGAGCGGAGAGGAGCTGAGGGGGCGGGGCAGAGCCCAAGAAACCCTGAAGAGGGTGGGGTCCCGTGGGCTGGGGTCCTGCTCCTCCTGATGAGGATCCCACTGAATCCAGGCCCAGCCCTCCAGGGTTGGGTGAGGGCAGGTCCTGGCCAGTCTGCCCCTCAGCGTCTGTGTGTCCTGGGGCAGGTGAACCTGAACCTCCAGGGACCTCCAAGAAAGCCTGGCCCTTCTCCCAGGACCATCCGCATTTGACCCACTGGGGGCCAGGCTCTAAGGCCCACTAGGCCTCTGGACTCTGGCTGGAGGCTCTTCAGCTGCTAAAGAGTTAAAACCTTCCTGGAAATTACCCCGTAATGACCTAATTAAAGACTTCGGGGCCACCTTCTCTAGGGTGAAAGCTAATAACACCACCCAACAATAATAATCTCGGTAGAGCCCCCCCAGCCGTTATTGCTGCAGCCTTGCCCCCCTTTCCCACCCCCTCCCCTGCCCCCCTGCCCTGGTCCTGCCAGTGCAAGCTGTTGGTGCCTGGGGAGGAGGGCCTGGGACTGAGCCCTCCAGCTGGGCAGGGAAGGGCTCAGGAGGGGACCAAGAGGGAGAGGCCCGGAATAGTCAAATTTCTGTCGCTGAATATTTAATGAAGCTTGCGCGGTTTATTTGGTTGGCCTGTCGATTTTTATTCTTCTGTCAATAGCTTCTCATATGTGGGGCTGTGATGATCTTTAGCAGGGCCTCTCCAGGGACGGCTGCCACTAAATGCAATTATGGATTTTATACCTCAATGTGTTTGATATTTCCACTGATCTAATTTGCAGCCTGGTAGTTTATTGTTTGGCATTTTAATGGCGTTCAAATGCTATGGGAAATTTGATTTCTTTTTATAATTCCTCCTTAACGCAGTTAATGCGGGTGGCGGGATGGCCCAGATTTTAGAGCCCAATGTATAGAAAGAAGGGGGGGAAAGAACACACCCTTGTATGCATTTAAGGATGTGTCCATTGAAGGGAGAGCTCCCTTTGCGCCATGGGCCCAGGTGCCTGCCTGCCTCTCTGCTGGCTGGCCTAGAGAGCTGGAGCAGAGGGGTGGGGAGCTGATGGTGGCACCCAGGGCTCAGGTAGAGGGGCCAGCAGGCAGTCCTTTACTCCTGGTGTCCTGAGCTCCATGGACTGTAGACCTTGTCAAGGACCTCTTCAGTTGGCTTTTGGGTCCCTGCCCTGTCTAGTTTTGAGCAGCTGTGGAGTCAGGGAGTTCATCCCTCCATTGCCACCCATTTTTGTGACCAGTATCTAAGGGAAGGGGCTGCACCAGTCCTGGGCCTTTGAGACTGGGGGTGACTCTGTGACATGCCTGTCATCTCTAACAAGTCCTTGTGAGGCCTCAGCCACATTCACCAAATGTATCCACTCTCAAGTCCCAGGTCAGGGATGTTTCCACTTTTGCCCCTGCCTGTGCCTCTCCTTCCCTTCCTGGCCTCCTTGTGAAGGCAGGGCCACCCGGGTTCCTGGAGGCTGTGTGGGCCTTTTCTAGGCTGGACTAGAGCAATGAGGAAACTGACGTCCACAGAGCAAGGTGGAGGTCTCCAGCCTCCTTGGGGCAGCTCCCCTGGCTGAGCCACCTTCTTTCCTGACAGTGAGTCCACAGGCTGGGCAGCTGGCCAGGAATGACCTTCTGCCCTTGGTTAGCTGGGCAGGCCATGGAGGACCCTGGGGAGCCTACTCCCAGGAGCTGCCGGCCACGGCAGGACAGCTTGGGCTGGACTCCCGGCCGTTCTAGATTTTCTAAAACATCTTCTGGACAGAGTCTAGAAAGGCTCGGGAACCTCTTCCAAATGGCCTGCTTGGAAGTGAGCTGGGCAAATGGTATAAGACAGGTAGACCTGGTTTCCAGGGCTCCATCAGACAGGCCAGGCAGCTGCACCGGGCTCAGTGAGGGAGCTCATCCTCAGGCCTTCCGGGAAGGGCCTGTCCAGGCTCCCTGTGGCCTGCAGACCTCAAGTTCTGGTTTGGAAGATCCCCTTTCCTAGAACACAATGGAGCCTGAACTCCAGGACTCTGGGGAGGCAGAGAGAATTCGAGTTGCCCTTACTGGACACTCACTGTGCACTGAGCACTGTGCTTGGCACTTTGCGCGTTGCATCCTCAGGAAGTGTAGGTACCACTATTGTCCCCATTTCACAGAGGCACACACTGAGGCTCTGAGAGTTTTGCAACAGCTGCCTGCGGTCACAGCTAATCAGGACCAGGATGGAAACCCAGGTGGGTGTACCTCTAGGCCCGTCTCTTAGCCGTGGTGCCTGACAGTATGGTCTTCCCAGGGCTGGCCTGTTCAGGGAGAAAGTCCCCCCCTAACCTGTCGATTTTTATTCTTCTGTCCCTTTCTCCCCCCTTTCTCCTCCCCGCCCTCCTCCTCTTCCTTCTCGGCTTCAGCATCACTGGCCCTGAGCCAGTCTACCCCCTGACCCACCAGGCTGCTGGCTTGGCCACAGTACGTGGGTTCTGTCTTTGGGGGAATTTTGTACCGTTTGGAAATAAATGGCTGTCCTTTCTATCCTCTGGGGGATTCTAACCTTGTCATTTGCCCGAGGTCTCTGCTGTGCCCTGTCCATCATCCACACGCTGCTGTCCATAATGTCAGTCCCACCAGCCTCTTGACCACTTGAATGTGAGCAGTTGTGGTAACAGCTCACGCTCACAGAGCCCCTACTTCAGGCCAGGCCCTGGGCCAAGCACTTCACATACTTTCTCTCACAACTCCACAAGGTAGGGACCACGACTGTTCCCATTTTACAGATGAGGAAGTTGAGGCTCAGAGAGGACACATTCCAGCCAGGGTCCTAGTGAGAGTCAAAGCTTCCCCCCAGCACCCCCTCCCAACTAGAACAATTATATTACCCAGTAGCTTTCTTGTGTGCCTCATGCCACCTAATGTCATGGCAGTTGTGTTCATATATGTGTCCCCAGCCAGCCTAGGAGGCCCAGTAGGGCAGGGGTTAGGTTTGTCCTATGCATCGTCTGTCCACTGCCACAGAGGGCCTGACGCACCCCAGATCCCAGAAAGATTGGTGAGCAAATGGGTGGGTGAACGAGTGAAGACTCAAAGCCCATGCTCTTGACCTCTCCGTACAGCCATTCTGAGATCTCCTGGTCCCCTTGGAGAGATTCCAGTCTGGATGCCAGGTGCCAGCATTCACAGATGTCTTTCCACATACCCCTCCGGTCCCATCACCAGCCCCTCAGCCCCACCCCAGAAGCACAGTTCTCACCCCCAGTTCTCACCTTTCTGGACACTCAACTCTCTTTGGTGCCTCTGTGCCCCTGTCCACACTGTCTCCTCCCCCAAGAAGAGCATTCCCTTCCTTTTCCCAGGGCTCAGCCTATAAGACCCTGCAGCCTCCACAATGCCCTGCAGGGCTGGCCCCACCTCATCACATGGCTTTGCCACTGTCCCTGCTGCCCTGATATTACCTGAAGGTGAGGCTGTCCCATGATAGCACAAACTGAATGAATGGATGAGTGAAAGAAAGAAACAGGGAAGAAAGGCTGCTGTTGGTCATCTCAGAGAACTCCCTGTCTCCTGCTTACTCAGAAACTCATCCTGGGGTGGAAGGGAAAAGGGATTGAAACTTTGTCGGTCCCAAGTGTGGACAGGACACTGTCAGCGGGTGATGGGTAAGCAATCCCCTGGTGGCCTCACCCCGTCCTGAGAGCCGTCTGGTGTTAAGTGCCCCCCCTCCACTTTCCCACCCCCAATCAGCAGTGAAATCAGACCTCAGTAATCTGATGTTCCACTTAGGAAAGAAAACAGAATCCCCTGCTTGGCCTGGAAGGAGGCTGGGGCTTGGGTGGGCAGGGGGACAGCCTGTTAGCATCAGCGTCAGCCATCAGGGCCTGATAAGATCTTCACAGCTTGTTATCCTGGGTCAGGCTGCCCTGTGGTGCACGGCTGGGGCGCTCTCCAGGTAGCTGGGTCTGTTCTCTGTAACCTGCCTGTGGAGGGGGGAGGGCTATGTGTACCCGTGGAGACAGCTGAAGGAGGAACTGCGGTCCCAAGGCCTCTGTCTGCCCCCCAGGAGCTCCCACTTTTGATCCTTGACTTCCAGGACGATAGAGCCCAGGAGGACAGATGAACAGGGGTAATGCAGCTTGGGGGGGGAGGGGCTCTGTGTGAGCCTAGCTCAGTCATTTCCCAGCTGTGTGCCCTTGGGAAAGTCACATACCCTCGGATGCCTACTCTACCTGGGGAGCATAGCTCCTACTACTCCTGGCTTGTTGATAAGATTTAGTGACATCCTATTTGTCACTGACACAGTTGAGTAGCTCAACAAATTAGGGGACCATGTCATTCCTATTGTCCAAACCCAGACACGTTCAGAGTGAAAAAGGGATGCTATTAATAATGTGCTGGGACCACAGGTATAAACTAGGACCAGGTCACCTAGCAATAAAGTATTTTTCCACGGCTCAGGGACAGGCATGTCAGGGTGTGCTGTGGGTGCTCCCTTATTTTTCCCCAGTGCTTGTTCACAGGCAGAGTTCTGCAAATGGCGTAAGCTAGAAACAATACTACGTAACATTTGTAGGACACTTACTGCATGGCAGGTACTGTGTTTTCTTATGGAATTATCACAATAACCCTATGAGGTACATACAACTTTTATGCCCACTTTACAGACGAGGAAACTGAGGCTCAGAGAGGTCAAGTGACTTGCGAAGGTCTCACAGACAGGAAGGGGCAGAAAGCAGGCCTGGTCAACTCCCAAACTAGGGACACTCACTGGACGGCCCTGCCCACTTCCCCAGCGGAGCAGGCCGGTCCCTCTGCCCCAGCCGCAGAGAGGAGAGGAGAGGAGGCCAGGCTGATAAAGGGCCATCTGGAGGCCAGGTGGGAGCCATCTCACCCTGCCAGGTAACGGCTGCCGGCTCCTGGGCCTGCACAGGCCTCCCAGGGCCCTCTGTCCTGCTGCCCACCAGCAGGGCAGCCACAGAATCCGCTTCGCAGGCTGGAGGGTCTCCCTGTCAGCTCAGCAGCTGTCAGGATTAAAGAATGAGATGAGGAAAGAAATCCATAAACTGCGGTTTCGAAAAACCTGTTTGTTGGGTGAGCTATTGATTGACTGGAAGGCTCCTCCCAAGTCAGCATTTAAGCTTAATGGCGAGGGAGGATAGTGGGGTCAGGCACAGAAATGGGAGAGGGAAATGTCAACTCAGCGACCCCCACCCCTCCTGTTCCCATCCTCAAACAACCTGCTTGGGCCTCATTGTGGCATTCCCTTCCCGGGGGGCTGCCCCTGCAGGCCTAGGACGGCCCTGGGGATCAGTTACTGTATCCGAAGCTCCTTGTGCCCCCCTGCATCGCAGGGTTGCGATGGGAAATGCGCAGAGCAGCTCCCTCCTTGAAGCAGGGCAGGGAAGAGCAGCTTGGCCTGCAGGTGAACTGAGAGAGAATCCTGCCCTGCACTCCCAACCTCTCCCTGGGCCTCAGCTTCCTTTTCTGTAAAATGGGATCACTACCCTCTTTGCATGGCGCCAGGAGACTCAGGAGCACACCCAGCTGGGCTCCAGGTGCATGCAGACGGAAGCTCCTGGGTGCACCTTCCTGAGCTGGGCGCTGGTGGACACACATGTTCCTCTTGGGATTCTCTAGAGCAAGACAGGCCCTTTCAGCAATTATGTTGAGTTTCTCAGAATCCCTGCCAAGAGCTGACAGGGACGGGCCCTGGGGGCTTCCCTGCCCTCCCAGCCCACATGCTGTCGGTCTTCCCCCAGAGAGGCGCTCCGCTCCCTCTCCACCTGGCCCCCGGCTGCAGTCCTACCCACCATGTTCTTCCAGCTCACTCTCCATCTGTGCTCAAATGGCTGGGTCACCCCCACCCCACCGGAGGCCCCTGGTGAAGAGCCTTCCTCAGACCAGGGAGCCCACCTCCCAAAGAAACCACCTCCCGCACATCAAGTGTGCGCCTTTCTCCAGAACTCTGCTCTTAGTCCTTGGCACACCCCCCACCAGCACCTCCTGTTGGCCCCGTCGGCCCTGTGGAGGGACACAGGGAGGACTCAGACCTGGATCTGTCCTCAGAGAGTACCCAGTCTGATAAGAGAGGCAGATATGGACACCTGTGATACCAAACTGTGCTTGAAGGATGTCCCAGGGCCTGGCAGGGAGCAGAACCACTAACCCAGCCTCCCTGGAGGGCACATAGCTTGGCCAGCTGAGCACGGGCTGAATTTCAGCCCACTCACCCCTCTGAAGAGCATCTTGTTCAGTGGACAACTTACACAGTCACATAGGGCCGTCTGGGAGGAGGCAAGATCCATGGAGACAACTGTACAGACCATGATGTCAGAGAGGGTGCTCACAAGGCTAAGGGTAGAAGATCTGCTCTCCAGGGCCTTTGAGCAGGCAGGGAGAGAGGGAGGGCAGGGCAATGGCTCCCCATGGAGCTAGAGGGGAGGTGGGGCTTGTCCCAGATTCCACGTTTAAGAGTTTGAGTTGACTCTATAGAGTCTAGAAGCAGCCACAAAGGAGCTTTAAGCAAAGGAGTGATGGCACCCCAACTGCTTCATAAAGGGCAGGTTAGGGGGCGAAGCTGATGAGGGAGGAGGTTTGGGGAAACACCATACCTCTGGGATGGAAGCCCCGCCCTGTCCAGCACACTAAGTATAGTACCTGGTGCCCACTAGGCTTTTGATAAATAAATATTTCCTAAGCTGATTATTAACCCAGCAGAGGCTTAGAATCTTGGC
This sequence comes from Miniopterus natalensis, assembly GCF_054644295.1. Lineage (NCBI taxonomy): Eukaryota > Metazoa > Chordata > Mammalia > Chiroptera > Miniopteridae > Miniopterus > Miniopterus natalensis. Next base: position 68,184,373 of record NC_142092.1, read on the forward strand.
TCAGTTCTCCTCATTTGAGGCCAGAGATTCCTGGCTTCTTGGCAGTGTGACCAGGAGCCAATATCGGGCTAAATCTGTTCTCCTCTTGAGGAGAGGAAGAGATCTCAGTTTACTCCCCTGTGTTATGGGCTGATGTCCCAGAGCAGAGTGTGGATGGTAAGAGAGATGTCTGAGCGCCCAGAAGAGCAGGAAAGCGTGCTGGCCCCTCTCACCCTATTTATCCAGCCACCTCACCTTTCTACCCATCCACCTGTCCATCTGGCCATCCATCTGTCCACCCATCCATCTACCCACTCACCCACCCATCCATCCATCCGCCCGTTTATCCACCTACTCCATCCAGTCATCACCGAGGGCCCACTCCGCGTCGGACCTCATGTTGGACAAATGAAGACACACAAAAGCAGTGAAACCTGCAGGTATGGGCCTCACTACAGCCCAGCAGGGGAGACAGACGAGTAAGGTGACCGGGTAGACGCAGCACACTCCACTCCCACGAGGCCAGGGCCGGTCTGCACACCTGAAAGACAAGCCCCTTGGCCCCTGGGTTCTGTTTCTGGGGGACGAGCAGAGTTCAGCTCTTGAAAACAGTGTTCCCCAAATCAAACTCCCTTAGAGGAGGTTAACTGCCTTAGAGGTGGGATATTCCTCCAGACATTTTTCTAAACGTTTACATTCAGTTCCACGTGCTGGTAACTCTGGGACAAAACAGGATCACGCTGCACATAGTGTTTGTCAGCCTGCATTTTCCACTTCCTGGGCAGTTCCTTTCATGTCGATGCATTCGGCTCATCCTCACTGTCCGCTGGCCCAGCGTTCACTTAACCACCCCTAAAAGACGGGTTTGCGTTCAGTTTTCACTGTTACAAATAATGCTACAGTGAGCATCCTTGCACGACAGCTTTGCACAAATGCGTAAGAACTGGATTTGGTGTGGATTGGGATCAGAGAGTTGGGGTCCACCAGATAGACCTGGGGGAAAGGCAGGTGGAAAATGTACGCAAACACCCAGAGATTTGGAGCCGCTTCTGGCTGGTCCAGGAAACAGTGGCTCCAGGTGGCTGAAGTGTTGTGTGCATGAAGCGCAAGCATGACCTGGCCGGTCCCTTCAGGAAGCCACTCTGGGAGGGGGCTCGGAGCTTACGCCACCTGCTCAGGGCTCTGAGGCTCTGGCCTGTGCATGAGGATGCCAGCCTGTCCGGGAAACCCGGAGGCCTTCGCACAACCACAGGCCCAGCTCCACGTGCCAGCCTATGCCATGGGGAAATCTCCCACCTTGGGAGCAGACAGCCCAAGATGGTCCTGGGCATGGACTGGGTGAGTTCACAGGGACAGACTTCTCGCCGAGATCTGTTAATGGCCCCCAACCCTCTGTCCTGCTCTCTCCAGGGAGCTGTCAGCTCTGCTCTCCCCTTCCTGCTCCTGACCCTGACCCGGGCAGCTCCTTGGGTGACGGGAAGGACAGCTTTCCAGCATGTGGCCTCACTCCATGCAGTGTGCATTTTTATTTCTTCGGCACGTTGTGAAATTCATAACACCCGGTAATGACTTCCTCACTGTACTGGGTAAAGAGAGGGGAAGGAAAAAAAGCCCTTGAAGAAAAATGAACCGTGGCAGGCGTGGACTCCATTTGTAACAATATGGAAATTGATTGTTGAGTCGGAGGAATATTTTGTAGTTTGCTTAGCTGTGCCCGGCACTAATAGCCGGGAACATTAGTGAACCCAGGGAATGAGTTATGGGCACATTAAGGAGGCCTTGAGGCTCCCGGGCCTCCCTCAAAGGCAGGTCCCAGCCCCCCAGATCTGCCTGCCTGTGGGCACTAGCTCCTTCCTGCCCTGGGGGAACCAGGCCTGGCTGGAGCTCTGCAGCTAGAGGAAAACACAGGTGCCATCCTGGTAGAGTTGTAGGGGCAGGACTTGGGTTCAAATCTCACTTGCTCTCACTTGTTTGCTTTGTTATCTAGGGCGGGTGACTTGGCCTCTCGGTCTTAGTTTTCTGATCTGTAAAAAGGTGCTCGTCACCCCTTGGTCAGGGAGTGTGGGAGCTCTGGGGGAAATAATGAATGTAAAGCAAAGAGCACAGGGCTGGGCAGAGTGGTGGCTCAGGAAGCCACGTGGATAGATGGTGTGGCATGACAAATGGGTAGATGACGCTCCAGCTGAAGATGGTGGCTGGAGTCAGGTAGAAGGATGCTCGGCTGCCTGTTGGAGGCACTAGAGTGAGTGACGGGACTGACCGGGACTTTGAGGCTCACGAGGACTGAGGAAGCTGCAACTTGGGGACTGCAAGTTGGGTCCAAGAAATCGGGTGGAGAGAGGCAATGACTCCCAGCCTCCTCTGCACATCAGCAACTTCCAGGCCCCAAACTACACCAGGATGGGGCAACACTGACTTCTTGAATTGCTCATGTGAGGCCTCTGCAGGGCCCCCAGACTCCACTGATCTGAAGTCACGGTCCCCACCCCCACTCATCCAGAACACTATTCCCGTCTTGGTGAAGGGCATCTGTCATTCTCTGAGTGAGGTCAGATTCCTTGACGCCTCCCCTCAACCTCACCTCCTACATCCTGGCAGTTGGACACCTTGACTGTCACTCAAATCTATCTTTTTGTCTCTGTCCCCTTGGCCATCCCCAATCCACGCCTCCCCACCTTTCCCTTGAGCAACTACATTGGTTTCTTCCAGGCCTCCCTACCTGCCAGCTATCCCTCCACCCCGAGTTAGAATGTACTTTAAAAAATGTCCATCTGACCTTGACTCCCTTGCTCCCAAGCCTTCCATGCTGCTCTCCAGTACCCTTCCAGGGAGTCAGGACCTTCCAGAACCCTGCCTGAGGCATCTCCCTGCTCTACTCCCACATCTTCCCAGCCTCTGTGTAAGCTCGGGCACCAGGTTCTCAAAGCTGAGCAGCCATCAGAAACCCCCAGAGGGCTTGTTAAACTGCAAACTGTAGTTTGTACAAACTATGAACTAGACTGTTCCACTGAACACTTCTGCCATTTCTGATTCGGTAAATGCAGGGTGGGGCCTGAGAATTTGCATTTCTCATAAGATTCCAGGTGATGCAGAAGCCACAGTTCTAGGAAACCTAACTTTGAGAACCACTGTTTCAGGCACACACAATTTTTTCTTGTTCTCAAACATCAGTTTCATTCTTGCCACCAAAGCTGTGTACCTGCTGATAAAAATGTTCTTCCTTCCTCTCCCATCCTCTCCCCATGTCACTAGGCAGAGGCCCACCAGAGCCCCTCTGTCACGGCACCCTTTTCTCCCTGTTGGTCCACACAGCTGGGAATGCTTGTCTGACCACTTCTGAGTCTCGGTGAGGGCCGGGCACAGGAGCCCTCAGATAAAGGTGTTCTGCCCTCCCAGGAGTCTGGACCAAGGGAGTTGGCATTTCAAACACAGGATCTGGTTGTCAGGGGTATGGGCGGACCATCTGTGGGCACCCAAGCTAGCTCTCCCAGAGGCCAGAGGGAGCAGAGGCCTCTGGGAAGACAAGGCCAGAGCTGCAACTCTGACCGGTCAGCTGAAAGGCAGGCAGGGCAGCCCAGTGTTTTGTTTTAATCACGAGTGAGATGCTGACGTGGGCCTCCCTGGGGGCAGCGAGGGGGAGACCAGCCCCTTGGGCGGTGGAGGCGCTTCTGCAAACAGTGGAGAAAACCCAAGTCAGCAGCCGCGGGGGAGAGCAGGCCAGCAAGCCTGGAAAGAGGACATTCACTATGCCAGGAGGGTGACAAAAAAGCCCCGCTATGTCCTGCACCTCCTCGCTGCCTGCTTGGCATACGCACTGTTTGGTCCTGTCCCCTTGCCCTGCCCATCCCGAGGACAGTGTGGCCAGAGCCTCAGAGCAGCCCCTGTAGGAGCCACCATGAAGCAAAGTTGTTGGCCACAGCAAAACTTCCAGCGCATCCTTTCCGTGGGTGCCCTGGGCGGCCCTCAGCGGGCCGGGAAACTGCTCGCCATACCTATTTTAAACACCAGTGTAATGGTTTATGGCCCATAGAGGGATAATTACGGAGTGCAGAACCCGGCTTTTATGGCCCCTCCTCCCCAGGGTGCACTTAGAGAACAGTATGTGTCATGTAGCCAATTTAGATAATGATTCTGATAAAGATAAACGGAATTGTTTATTATAAGTAATTGGGTCTGCTAAGGCCCAGATGAGGCGGTGATGGGGCAGGATGCCGTGGATGTGGGGACACGGGGACAGGGGCCTGGATGGGGCTCCGGGGTGGGGACAGGCTTGCTCCCTGTGTATGTGTGTGGCTCTCTTTCCCTCCTCTCTCCTCTGTCTTGCCTCTCCCCATCTCCCTCTGCTCTCTGGGCCTGAATGGATCCCCCTCCATCTGCATCCTGGGCAGCGGCTGCTCCTGGGCATAAATAAATCATGGGGTTTTCTGTTGAGTCAGCTGAGCGGGGGAGGCACCTGGAGGGAGCGCCAGGAGGAGTGGGAGGGGTTCCGACCCTCCCTGGGCTCCAGGGCAGCCTGGCTTATGGGCCACAGACCCCAGGCAGGTCCCTGGAGCCCCCAGGGCTGCTGTCCTCCTGGTGGCTGTTGGCAGGTGTCTGGGGGGAGGTGGAGGGCTGCAGGGAACTGGGGACAGCCCAGAGCTGAGACACAGAGCTGTCTCAAGAGAGCTGGTGGCCCCCTGTTGGGGGTCTTTGTGAAGGATAAACAAAGTGAAGGGCCTTTGAGCCCACCCCCTCCCCACAACACACACACCTGAGACCTCTAATTATGCCTCAGCCCCAGGCAGGGCCGTGGGAAGGCTGCCCCTTTAACCTGCCCCCCTGACCCCGCTCCCCCAGTCCCTTTCCTGAGGTCTCCTGGGTCTCAGCGCCTGGCTCTGCAGGGAGGAGAGGGGTCCTGAAGACCCGGGTTCTGAAAAACAGGGTGTCAGAGAATAGAGTCACTGAGAACAGAACCCATGTCCCAGGGTCTCTGAGATGAGGACCCCCAGAAGCCAGGCCATGAGCTCGGGGGTGTCTATTGAGAAGGATCCTGGAAGCCAGTGCCCTTGAGGGGGGGATGTGGGGACCTACAAGGCAGAGTCTTAGATGCAGGATTTCACAATCTAGCTTAAGTGGGGGGCCCCACAAGCCAAGATTTGTGAGGGAATCCTACAAGCAAAATGAGGGAATCCTATAAGCCAGGGTCCTTGAGGTGGGGTACCCTGCGTACCAGGGATATCAAGGCATAAAAACAAAACCACAAACAAGGGTGCCTGAGGTAGAGATGTCCCTTAGGTAGGATACCTCATGAGGCTTGGGGGTCCCAAGGTCCCCACAACAGAGGCCCCCATTGGCCCATCAGGCCCAGGTGTAGGAGCCCCGGCTTGTCTGCCGGAGGCTGCAGCTTCCCTGGATTGAAACCCAAACCGGAGGAGCCGCCTGTCACCATGCCTGTGATCCGAAGCATGATTGAGAGGGGCCAGGCGAGGCGGGAGGGGGGCTCTAGGCCTCCAGGCAGCCCCTCTGCGTGGAGCAGCAGCAGCAGGAGTCTGAGAAGGAGAAAAAGCGGGGATTTTCTTTCTTCTCTGCCTGCTTATCTGATCCCAGCGAGGGCAGGGCTCCGGTTCAAAGGCGGTGTCCTTATCAGCTGGGATTTGTTTGGGGCGTGATAACTGCACCTGGCAGGGAAGCCTTCCTGCAGGTGGAGGGCGGGTCTGGGGCTGCAGGGTGCGTGTGTCCCCAGGATCTGAGCGCACACACCTTTACAAGCATCCACGGTCTCCGTGCGTTGGTCTGTGTGCTGTGTGTGTCTGTCCGATTGTGCTCGCCTACGCCTCCCACCTGTTCGTGACTGTGTGCATGTGGGTGGGCACAGAGCAGAGTTGCTCTGGGCTTGGGACAAAAGGAAGGGGCTCAGGTCTGGGCCGGCACTGAGCTTCCCTGGTGATGCTGGTCCCTGCCACCCTGCGATAAAGGCGATGGTACAACAGGGACAGAGGGAGGAACACGATGCTGAGGTTGTTGATGGGATGTTGATGGAGAATAAAGCACTTTTGGGAGAGGCCAGATCAGATGAAGGGGACTGGTCTAGCCTGAGGCCAGGCAAGACTGAAGTGGGAAACCAGCTACAGGGCCCAGGGGCCCACAGGCAGGGACCGAGCTGTGGGCTGGCCCGAGAGTGCTGTGGGACCTGCGTCTTTTTGTGCCAGGAGTTGACTTAGCTTGAGACCCATCCCTCCTCCCCTGTTTTTTTCCTAAGTACATGTTTTTTAATTAAACTTTATTTTAGGATAATTGTAGATTCACAGGCAGTTGTAAGAAATAATACAGAGAGATCCCGTCCCCTCCCCCCAGTTCCTCCCAATGCTGGGTTACATCTCACACAACGGGAGTGCAACAGCACCACTAGGATGTTGTCATCCATATAACGCACGCATCTCATTCAGATCCTCCAGTGCTACATGTGTGTGTGTGTGTGATGTAGTTCTGCGCAATTCTATCGTATGTTAAGTTCTGTGTCCCCCACTGCAGGTAAGATAGGGAGTGGCTCCATCAGAGGGATCCTTCCTGTTGCCCTTTTATAGCCGTACTGTACCCACCTCCCTCCTGAGCCCCATCCCTAAGCCCCTGGGGGGGTTGGTTTTGTTTAGTAAGTGGCACCTCTATCTACCAGGCTCGCAAGCTGAAAATCCTGGCATTGTCTTGGTACCTCTCATCTCTGCTCCCCACCCCTGTGCATCCAGCCATCCAAGCCTGGGTGTTCACCTTATCATTTCTGGAACTTTCCCCTTCTCTCCATCCCCCATCATTTCCCTGGCTCCTCTCCCCATTGTCCCTAGGCTCTCCCCCTGCACTCTCGGCCCTCCTCACCCCCCCCCCCCCCCCCCCCCCCCCCCCCCGCTATAACCGAGCACTCCTCGGAGGCCACACCTCTGTATACCCCAAACCTCCCCAGCTCCCCTGTTAGGATGTGAACGTGGAACACTGTGCTAGCTCTGCCCTGCCCCTCTGCAGCCTCTTTCACCCTGCATTCCAGCCACTCTGAGCTACTTGCAGCCCACCCCCCTCCGGATGCCACCCTACCAAGCCATCCACTCTGCTGGGGCCCAGCGCCCACCCCTGCTTGCCCCTCTTGGGTAACTCCTGCTCCTCTCGCAGGTTTCAGCTGGAGGGCACTATCCAGGGTGCCTTCCCAACTCCCTGTCCAGTTTATTGCCCCTCCCCTGGGCTCCCCAGGCCCACTCTGCCTCCCTCACCCCAGACCATCCATGTATTGTCATGGCCTGTTTACTCGCCAGCCTTCCCCAGAGATGGCAAATAACTTGAAGGCAGAGACTGTGTCTGGTTCAGCGCTATGAGCCTTGTGTCTATGTGGTGGGTATGAACAATGGACAGATGGGTGGGCAAGTGGTAGGTACACAAGTTGGCCTGGTGTCTCCACTCCAGGTGGGGACAGAGAACCAGGGGCTGAAGCCAATAGAGGGAGACTGTTTCCATCACTCTAACTGAACTGTAGCCACATGTCCCAGAATGGGGCCTTCTCCCAGTGACCTCTGCCTTCCTCCCTGTGACCTCTGCCTTCCCTGTGACCTGATTGCCAAGGCCTGAGCAGCTGGCTCTGGAGAAGGAAACACAAGAACAACTATTGAGTGCCCTCTGTATGCCAGGCCCTGAGCATGCCACAGGGAACAGAGTGGGCCCATGGGAAAAGTAGGGAGTAGGGAGAGTTGTGACAAGAAACCCTGGGTCTAGTTTGCCAGCTGTGTGACCTTGGGCGAGTCCCTTCACCCAGTGAAATGGGGGGTGATGACAATATCTTCCAAATGTACTTCCTAGGAGGAGCCTGGGTGTGAGTGTGATAATGTTGTGTTTTTACTGTGGACTAATTAACTTTTTTGGAGGCCCCCAGAGGGGCCCTGGCCTGGGGCTGAAGCCAGGAAGGTGTCCCCAGCTCAGCCCTGAGGGTCCCAATAGCCCTGCCCTTTAGCCCTGCTGCAGTGGCTCCCTTAGGTGGGAAGATCTAAGTGTCCTCGCTGCCCTAGCCCCCAGCTGATTGTCCTGAAGGGGACAAGCAAGGTGGGGGCAGTGATGGGTGGGACCGAGGGAGCTGGCCAAGGTGCTAGAAGTTGGGGGTTACCTGCCCAGCACAGAGGAATTCTGTCCTAAGAGGAGGGGCAGGCAGGCAGGCAGGGAGCGGAGCTCCCAGATGACTGGCATCATGGATTGTTATCCTGGCTTTGCCATCCACCGGTTGAGAAGCTGTCCACGGCATAAGCAGCCCAGAGGGAGCGGCTTTTGCTACTTTGTTCACCAGCGTATCCCTGGCACCCAGAACAGTGCTCGGCACACAGCAGCTGCTCAAAAAATATTTGTTGAATGAATGAATCAACCTTGGGCAAATCACTTAACTCCTCTAAGCCTCAGTTAAAAATGGGAGTATAATGCTGCTGTTTTGTTTTGTTTTAGATATAATTCATGTAACATAAAATTCACCATCTCAGAGTTTTTGGTATATCTGCAAGGTTGAATGCTGCTGTTTTGGTCCTTGAAAGTGACAGCATGGGACGAGTGAGCCACAAAGGGGCTGGCCCGCCCCGTCCCCTGGATGCTGGTGTTTCCAGTTCATGGTGTACACCTGCCACTTCCTAAAAGGGTGTGAGGCAGCTTCCAAGTTCCCTAAAATAAAAACTGAGTCAAATTCTTAGAGATTGCAGGGGAAGTAAATGGAGCACCCTGGCTAATATCTTACCAAGATGGGGGTTAAGGTGAGCTCTGAGCATCCTAGCAGCCAAGAGAGAGGGGGAAATAGGATGGAGGAGAGAATTCCCATTGTCTGACCACAGGAGGCTGATGAGTTCATCAGCAAAGACTCCCCCCCCCCCCCCCCCCCGGTTACCAAATTCATTTTTTGCAGTTGTCTTATAGGAAGGATGAAAAATAGGCAGGCGTCAAACCGCAACCTTCGATGAAGTAAAATATTAAGATCTTCAGCAGAGGCTCATGGATTCAAACAGACAGGGATGCAGGGCTCAGAAGCCGCTTGGGGAAGGCATTTCTGGGGATCATATGCTAAGGAAGGAAGGGATGTGATGCTCCAGGGCACTAGAGGGACATGGGGCAGGTACAGCTTAGGAGCCCAACAGGAGGGTGGTGGCGCAGAGCTCCTTCCAGCCCTCAGGTCTTTGTGGCTGGTTAGAGCTGAGCTCTGACCAGAACCGAAACCACAGCTGGACTGGCTGCAGCGACGGCTCCACCTCGGCGACCACGTGGGCGCGGTCGTTCTGTTGGGGGGCCCTTTCCTGTGCATTGTAGGGTGGTCAGCAGCACTCGGCCTCCATCCCCAAGGTGCCACTAGCACCATGCCCCCCAGTCATGACAATCAAAAATGCCTCCAGACACTGCTGAAGTCCCCTGGGGGGCAAAATCGCCCGTGCTTGGGAACAACTGGGCTGGAGGGACACCAGACCTTCTGACTATACACTTCGGTGTGGCCACATCGGGAGATGTTGTGCACCGATGCCCCCAAATTGTCTTCCATCCTGGACCTGGCTCTTGCCCAGCACCTGATGAAAAAAGGAGTCACACCCTTCTGACGTGGCACTGGTCACCCCCCAGCCATTCACCTGGCCCCATTGCCCCCTTTTAAGCAACACATGTGCATTTTTGTAATATTTAATTACATTTTGTTCCAAGCTTTTAAAACAGTAAAATGAGGGGGAAATGGGCAAAATAAAAGCGCTACTCCTAGTAAAAGGTGTTCTCCTCCCAGAGGTGGACACCACCAGCCTGGCGAAGTGGACACAAGACTGTCCGATTGTGAAGGAAAGGGCAAAATTAGAGAACGCGAACACGGTCGTGCATGAAAACGCCGAGAGCGATTCTGAAGCCTGGGCAGGTGGTTACATGACACACAAAATGCACAGAGCAGAGCAAAGTATATGTGGGCATCTGATCTTCCCTTCAGTTCCCTGCAGACAGAACTCTGCTTATAGTGTGCACTCTGCTACCCAAAGTGACTCGTTTCCGGGACCACCTCCGCCATAGCATCGGGGTGCCTGCCTGCATGGCGGGGGCGGGGGTCTAGGAGAGGGAAGACCCATGGGCTTTGGACCCCAGAAGCCTCAGGAGGGAAGGTGGTGAGGCATCTTCGCTGCAGAGCCCTCACCACTTCCAGGGGGGCGTGCGTGCCCAGTCCCTGCAGCTCCTGGGCCCGAGTTTGGGCAGCGGGAGGATCTTGATGCAACCATTCAATCAGCCAGGCGTCAAGCAAGCAATCAGTGAGGGCATGCCACGTGCCAGCCTCTGTACTGGGCATGAAACACCCAAAACTAAGCGAGAGAACCCCAGGGAGCTCCCATACTGTGAGAGCCCGCAAGGCCGCCCATGTGCGACGGGCGCGTTGGTCATTGCACGGGGCACCCAGCGCAGGGGGTGAGTGGGAGACTGAAATCCATGTCGCACGTTGTTCACCTGGTGCAGGGCCGTGTCTGGCCCGAAGAAGGGGTGCCGCCTTCATTCAGCATCAAGGTCCCGTGTGGGCAGCAGTCCAGTGAAGGGACGAGCAAGGGGCCTCGGGGCTTCGCGTGGGGGAAGCAGCGGCGGGTTGGGAGCCTTCTCAGAAGGGGCTAAAGGCCGATAGCAGAGTTGATTCCTAGGGCGGAGCGGGCGCTCTCAGGTGGGTGCGGAGGTCAGGGAGACATGAATAAGTATGCTGTGTTTGGGGAGGGAGATGGCTGGGTTTTGGGAGTTGGGGAGGGGTGAGCCTACAAAGGGCACCAAATGCCAGGCTTGGAGATTGGAGGAAGGGAGTCAGGAAGGGTCTGCAGCCAGGGAGGAACTTGTCAGCTCTGGGTCCCTTTGGCCGGGGCACATGGAGTGGGCAGGAAGCAAGCCAGCCTCCATTTCGGCATGCCCCCTCCCCCAGGCCTCCGGGGACCTGGGACACCCTGCCTGCTGACCCCCTGCCCTCCCTGCCGCCTGCCAGCCCCCTCCCTCCAGTCCAAATTCCCACCTCCTGATTAGATTTGGGAAGGACTAATTAGATATAATTCATTATCCTCAAAAATGAGATCAGAAATCAGGAGCTCTCCTCAGAAGAAGGTGGCCTCGCCCCTCATCCATCATGCCTCTAAGTAACCAATTTAAAGTCAGGCGGACGCACGCGGCAGCGTTATTACCTTGTCATAAATAGTTAGGGGAAGGCCCCCGAACGAGGCAGCTTTATAAATGGTTTTTATCACATTAGTTTGCAGTTATTTGTCATCCACTTTGCTTAAGATAAATGCCGAACAAATAATCAAATTATCAAGCCCAAACCTCGGAAAATCATTTGCATTAATTGCAGCAGGAGAGGCCAGGCGCCCCAATCCTGGAGCCCCCTGCCCCTATCCGGCCTAGTTCGGTGAGTGGGAAGGAAGGACTCCTGGAAGGGGCAGCAAGTCCTCGCTGGGGCCAGAGGCACCCAAGGCCCCACCACGGGGCAGGGCAGGCCAGCCTGGGGCTCGGATGTAGGATGGGGAAGGCCATTCAGGGGGCTGGGCATTTGAGGCAGGCATGCTGGGCCTCCTCTCCCTCATATACCTGCAGACATACACAGACATGCACCATGCACAGAGACATACAGACCCACACACACAGATGCATGTAAACATGCCAACTCACACATACACACAGGCACGCTCACCCTGTGTTACTGGGAGCTGATGCCTTTTGTCTGGCCCCAGAACAGCCCTGTCACAGGCCTGAATGGACCCCCTGCCCCGACAAAGCATGACAGCTTCAGGCAAATCGTGCCCCAGGCCTGTCTGGTTCCTGTCCTGGCCACCAGTGCTGGGCAGGTGGTGAGGAGGGTCCCGGGCCTGGGCAGAACATGTCCCGGGGCGCCTGCTGACCCCTCCCAGCTGGGCCCGGAAGGCTCCCTTCAGCAGCAGCCCTTCAGTGAAGAATGGCAATTTCACGCTGCCCCCAGGAGGCCCTCCTGTGCCCCAGCTGGGCCGGGATGGGCCAGGCCTGCAGGCACCCACCCCCTCAGCCCAGCAGAGCCAACCCTGGCCCATCCAGCCTCTTCCGCATGCAGGGACCCTGTTAGATCTGGCTGTGCGTGGGGTCTACACTGGCCTCGGAGGTCCTATGTGAGATGGTCTACACTAACCTTAGGGGTTGTCCTGGTGTGGCCAAGGCAATATGAGCTTCCTGTGGTCAGGATAGACTCTCTTGGAGCTGCCTAAGGGGTGATTTCAGAAGTCAGAGTGATAGCATAGCGATTAGCATGGACACTGGAGCCAGGTGGCCTGGGCGACACCTCAGCTCAGCCACTGTGAGACTTTGGGCGAGTTACTTAACTATCTGTGCCTCAGTTTTCTCATCTGAAACTGGGGTAGTAACAACACCCACCTCCAGGTCACTGTGAGGGTTAACCAAGTAAAAGTTTGTGAAGTGCGTGTATGAAAGCCTAGAACAGTAAGTGCCATAGCAGGCCTCGGCATATTGTAGCTCAGAGGGATTGCAAGACTCGTGTGTATACTTTGGGCTGTCTTCGTTCAGTTTTTCTACCTGTCCCTTCCTCCTTCACCTAACACCCTAGCACCTGCTGTGGTCCAGCCCTGCTGGGGTCCTTGGGTTGGACTGGGGACAAAAACGACGAAACAGGCAGTGTTGGGGCCTTTGGTAGGTGTCAGGAGCACTTAACCAGTTAGGACCCCATAGAAGACATCCCTGAGAAAGCAAGATCTAGGATCGGGGATGGGAAAGAGGTGGCCTGGAGAGGAGTGGAAGAATTTCCCCACATAGGACAACCTTTGTGGCCAGTGTAGATCCCTTTACACCCAGTGTGGACACCCCATGCAGAGTGACTGAGGCCAGTGTGGACACCCCATGCAGAGTGACTGAGGCCAGTGTGGATACCCGATACAGGGCTGCCTTTGAGGTCCCGTTGGCTCCTGGCTGGGAGCTCCAGCAGTGCCAGGGCTGGTTTCTAAGCGGGACAGGATAGCAGCCTAGGATGGAGCAGGCAGATGTCTCCAGGGCAGCTGCTCCGGGTGGTGGGCGGAGGGCTGGCGCGTGGGGGGCACTGAAGCTGAGCCGCAGCACATGGTTGCTGTCTGTTTATTGGGCAGCGAGCAGGTTTAATGGGCCAGCCTGGAGGCCATGGAGAGGCGGCCCTCAGAGGAGCTATAGAGCAGGGAGGCCCCTCCCTCCTGCCCCAACTGCTCCAGCTCAGCTGGGCCCGGGAGCCTGGGGCTCTGTGGGGCCCAGTGGGGTCCCTGCCCGCCCCTTCCCGCCCACTAGCCTGCGGTGGGGCTGAGGCCCGGCATTGAGCAGGCACCTGGAAATGCCAGGCCCCGGTGGGAGGCGCTGGGCCTGCCCCTTACTATCCTCAGAGCCCCGAGGGTTCCCTGCAAGGTGTGGCCATAGCAGTGGGGAGAGAGGACACCTGGCCAGGCATGACCTTTGCCCCAGCCCAGGCAGGCCTGCAGTCCCCAGCCCAGTGGCCCCCAAAGCCCCCAGCCACCTCAATCACTCATTTCCCCACCCTCTGAACAGCTGGTGCTTCCAGGGAAATTACCTAATGAATCAACAATGCAGGGATTGTGGAGGCAGAAAGGCTCAGAACGAGACTTTCTCCCAGCACAGGCCCACCGGGCACCGAGGGCACCTGCGGGGCAGCCGAGCCCTCTGCGTGCCTCCCCCACCCTCCCCTAGCACCCTGGTGCTTAAAGAAATCTGAAGTCAGACAGACCTGGGTGCCATTGCCAGTCCCTGCTTTGTCGTGTGCCGACTGTGTGGCCTTACACAAATGACTTCGCTGCTCAGCTTTCGATTTTCTCCTCTGTACCATGGAGTTAATATGGTACCTTGTGCTCTGAGGCTGTGCTAATTGAGAGATGGTCCATGTGCGGTGTGTAGCATGGGCCCGGTGTGACTGCCCAGTACTTGGGAGCCTAATAACAATTAGCATTACTATACCTGCCCAGGAAATGCCCTTTAAGCCTCAGTTTCCCTATCTGTAAAGTGGGGCCAGGAACCTCTTTGCTTCAGGGTGGTGGCAGGGACTGAAATGTCAGCAGCCTGTGGGCGCCTCCAGCCTAGTTTCCGCCCCTGAGACCTCCTGGCTCCCAGCCTGGGAGCACAGTCCTGGGAATTCTGCAGAACCAGTTCCCTGGTCTAGCCATGTGGGACTCCCACGCCCTGCCCTCAGGGGAAGGATGCCTGCTTCCAGGGTGGGCATTAGGGGTCCAGGGAGGAACAGTAGAAATGTGTGGAGCTGGGGCTGGTCTGGGAGCCGGTGGGCAGCCTGTTGAAGCCGGCCCCAAGCTGGGCACAGAGGGCCCATTGTTGCTGGGCCCAGCCAGGCTAGGCCCTCAAGAGTGGCCATTGCTGTGGAGTTTCGAGAAGCGTCTAGACAGGGCAGCCCCAGGCCCTGGCCTGGCCTTCCTAGGGGCGGGGCTGTACCACAGGAACAGGCAGGGAGGCTGGTACCCTTAGTTCAGACAGACAGACAGACAGAGGAGGCTGGGGTGGGGGTAGGGCTGCCAAGCAGGAAGAACAAACAGGCTCAATCCAGACATGCTGGCAGGGACAGCGTTGGCCATGATGACTCACTTGGAACCTGGGGAGGGGCCTGGACCTGGGAGTCAGAAAACGCTGGTTATAATCTTGAATTTGTTGCTATGTGACCTGGGGCAGGTGAATGCCCCTCTCTGAGCCTCAGTGGCCTCAATGGAACAACCTATCGTTTGAGAACTCTGGGGTCTGAGAGACTTGGGTTCAAATCCCAGCTCTGCCACTAAGGGACCTCTGTGAGCCTTAGTTTTCTCATCTGTGAAGTGGAGATAATAATCCTCTACTCATTTCTAAAATGAGATGAAACATATGATGTTTAGAATGGTGCCTGGCAGGTAACAAGTGTGCAATAAACGTTGACGACTGTAGCCATTGTTACCATCAGCCTGATTTGTTTTGGGTGAAACCAGACCTGCCTGGCACAGAGCCATGATCATACTTGAAAGCGCCTTTTCTGAGAGAGCGTGCCAGGGCCCTTCCCCTGTCCTTGGCCTCAGTTGCCCTGCCAGTGAAATGGACTCATTGCAGACCAGGCCACCCACGAGGCAGGGGCAGCAGGCCAGGCAGTCAGTGGGGAATCCCCCTCCCCAGCCTCTGCCACCCAGCACTGGGCTATTTTTAGCAGGGTGAGTAGGAGTAGTTGCTCTTATCTCCGCCTGGTATTTTTGGCATGTCCTGACTGACAGGGCTCTCTTCCCTCCTATGCCAGCAGCAGCCTGATTCCTGTGCCAGGGTCTCCAGGTGGAAGGGACACCTGTCCAGCCACCCCTCATTTGCCTCCAGCGGCTTCTAGGCCACCCACAGGCAGTCCCAGGTCTGAGGCTGTGGGGGTCTTACATCTGTAAAGGGGAGCTGAGCAACAGCCTCCCCTCCCCCCCACGCTCTGTGTGGTTTCCATGGCAATGAGCACAAATCCCCCAGCCCTTCACAGAGGAGCCTTGTTTGTTTTGCCCACAGAGCTCTGGAGACCAAGTCATAGACCCAGCCCCCCAAGTCCCCCACTCAGCCCAGCCCACTCCCAAACCTGATCAGATGGCCAGGCCCAGGGTGCCTGGGCTGAGCGACCATCAGCAGGGAGCCTAGGGGTGCCACCTCCCTATCCCTTCCCACTTGGAGCCTCACTTCCCTTGTCTGTAAAATGGGAACATGTCATGAAATAGAACATGTGACGAGGCCTGCGCTAGGTGCCTACTAAACACACAAGTAAGTTGTGCACAACCTTTCCTGTTCTTGACCAAAGTAATTCACCTTCCCGAGACTCAGTTTCTCCCCCTGCGAAATGGGGCTGAAGGTCTCTGTGTCATTAGAGGGGGCGAAGCATTAAATCAAATGATGTATATACAGCACTTAGCACAGTGCTTGGCACTGAGCAAGTGCCCTTCAGTGGGGATTCTGTCTTCTTCTCCCCAGTGTTTCTGTTGTTGTTGTTGTTATTATGAATCATGCCCAGGTAGGGGTAGGGTGTTCCCACTATGCCCTCCTGCCTCTCTGCCTTCCTCCAGCTCCGGGAGCTGCTGGCTGAGCCCGGTCCCCCTCTCTGTCCCCGCACCCCACGGTAACCTGATTTGGGGGAGGGGCGGCGAGCCTGGCACGGCCCATTGTTCGGCCTCCCCTTCAGCTGGGGCCAGGAGGCAGGGGGCGGGGCTCCCAGCTGTGCGGTGACATTCCGCAGCCCTGCTAACCGCTGCTCCTGACTCTGGTGGCTAAATTGAGTCTCGGTTTCCTTAAAATGACTATTTACTGCTTTAATGCAGTATTGAGTATTTACTGAGTGTTGGCAAAAGGCTGGCCCAGCACGGGCTCCACAGGGCTGCCCGCCAGCAGGGCTGCTCCAGGAGGGCTGGGGGGGCGGGGGCTCTTTTCCAGAGGAACAAAGGCCCCTCCGGAGCTCCCTGTGCTGGGCTGCAGGAGCGGGGTCACAGTCTCTGATCTGGACCACCCCCTCCCCAGGGTAGTGTGTGCTCAGGAGGACAGGGCTGGCCTGACACCCCCACCTGCCCCTCACCAGCCGTGGAGAATCGCTGGCCTTTGAACAGAGCAGGCCGCAGCTGCCCCCCACCAGCCCCCCGGGCAGCCCACCTCTTCAGTGGGGCCAGCCCATGCCAGCCTGGAGCATCTCAGCTGTGTGTCCCCCACCCCCTCCCCCGCACAGAGACCCCCTACCACCACACCCCCAGTGAGGGCCCTCCATGAGGGCTGCACCATTGTCTCCAGAGTTAATGCAAATGCTGACTGAAAACTGGAAGAAACCCACATTGAGGGCTGAAGACCGAGGAATCGTCTTCATCATGGCTAAAGTGTGTCGGGGTCCTGTGCCCGGGCCGGAGCTGAGGGGCTATGCCTGGGAACTCAGTAATCCTCATAAGCTTGGAGGAGGGAGCTACTATTTTTGCCCTATTTTACAGATGGGAAAACTGAGGTTTGAGAGACTTGACCTGAACCCAGGTCTGACTGCTTGACTCCCCACCTTCCAGGAGCCCAGGGTGTTTTGGCATCAGGAGGAGGTGGGGGCTCAGGCAGGCTCCCTGGAGGAAGCGCCCATTGACTCTAACTCTAAAAGATGGAAAGCCTTCAACCCACAGCCCTGGAGGGGCAGGGGCAGGCCGGGAAGAGGGACAGCTTAGAGCAAAGGAAAAGAGGTGGGCCAGCGAGGACTCAGAGTGCAGAGCAGCTGGGTGAGGCTGATCAAGCGAGTGGGGCCAGATCGGGGAGAGCTGGCCTTTGTGCGGCTGGAGCCTCACATCCATTTCTAGAAAGAGGAAGGGTTCCTCCTCTGGGGGGGGCGGAGTTGAGGGCAAAGAAAGAAGGGAAGTGGGACAGAGAAGTTAATAAAGAACCAGCAGTGATGATAATGGCAGCTAATGTGTGTGGCCTTCCTCTGTGCTGGCACCATTCTAAGTGCTCCACTCGTATTAAAAATGTGGATGGCATCTCGGCTGGCTGAGGACTTTGAAGGCCACACTGAGAAGCAAGGGCTGCTCTGTCCCATTGCTGAGTGGAGAGACTCTGAAGACTTCCGAGCAGGTGACAGTTTGACTCACTCCCAGAGAGGGGCCAGGAGGCCAGCGCACAGCCTGGCAGGGTGGGCATACAGGGACAGGGTCTGCAGAGGTGTCGCGTGGGCAGAAGAGGAGAGGAACAAGGGTTCATGGTCCTGGCCCTCCGCCCTGGGCCTGTGGTGGGTTTCACCTCCAGAAGATCTGGTCAGAAGGGGATGAGCTTAGGAGGAAATGACAAATGGTGCATTTTCTTTCTTTTTTATTTTCTAAAAGTCATTGTTGCTTATTGTAAAATAAATCCAGACAAAGCAGAGGTAATTCAAAATAGGACAGTCGTCCCCTCTTACCCAACCCCCTCCCAGCGGCTGTTGGTTGACTGATGGGTAACATTCCAGGCCTTTCCTACATGTGTGTGAGCATGTTCTGCACACGTGCGGTTGCTTTTCCTTCCTCTGCACTTGCTCACTCCACTTAGCCACATGCTAAGGACACGTCAGTGCACATGGACTGACCTCGTCTTTGCAATCACAACATAGCAGTCCGGGGAATGGGTGAGCGATGATTTATGAGCCCATTTCCCCACTGACAGCCCTTTGGGCCATGGCCAGTGCTTCACTTTTATACACAAAATACATTAGCAACATCCTGGTGCATATATTTCCATGCACATGTGCCACATGACCGGGAACTGGGGTGCAAACATTGGGCTTGCTGCCCCGGGCCTCCAGAGCGGCCCAGGAAACAGGCGGGTAAAGAGGTCTGTGGCCCAGGGGAGAAAGAGGGGAGCTTGAAATATGGGTCGATGCTATATAACTGGTAGTGGTGGCTTGAGGGCTTCTGGCACAGAAGTGACAGTCAAAACCATATGAGGACAGAGCCCCAGGGGTCCTGGCCTTTAAGAGCAGATGGAGAACCAGGAAGCAGCAGATATGTGGAGAGAGACCAAGACCATGTGTTGTCATAGTTTCAGAGGAAAGGGGTGGCTAAATGCGGCAAATGGCAGAAGGGCGTGACCTTAGGTGTCCAGCTCTTTGCACAGTCCTGGCACATAGTAGCTGCTCAGTAAACACTGGCTGTCGAATGCATGACTGAATGAGGCCCTTGGTCTGGAAGGTGTGTGTGTTTTCAACAGAACGGTAGCTTTGGGAAAGGGGAGGAAGCTAAAGCCAGGGTGACTGGGGAAGGAAGCCCAGGTGAGGACTCAGTAGCCGTGCAGGTGGCCCATCTCCCCCAAAGCAGAACATGGTGGCCCGGGAAGAGGAGAGGTGGGCAGGCTGAGGAGCGTCCTGGCGGGTTCGGAGAGAGAGGACAAGAAGGAAGTACTTTGGAGTTTGGGGCTCAGGGGTAGGGACTCTTATTGGGGCTAAGGACCTGCAGGGACCTCAGTATTGGGGGTGGTCACCATCTCGCTGCACCTTCATCAGAGGCCTGCAAAGGCAGATTATAACCTCCTGTTTTACATATGAGGAAACTGAGGCTCTGGAGGTGGGGTCATGGGCCCAAGGTCACAGAGCTAAGATCCATCGTCATTTTCTAGACTCCAAAGAAGCCCCCTCCTCTGCGCCCCCACCTCTCACTGCCCCCCAGGGAGCCAGGAGCCCTCAGGGACCCGTTCCCTTCACCCACAGTGTGGGGGAAGCCTTTGCATTTTCCCTCCCTCATGAGACCAGCGTGATGCTTTACTGGGTGAGGAAACCAGGAGCCATCGGACTTGTGTGCCGTTTACAAATGGCCATGGAGACTGTGACGGCCCGGGGTCTGGCTCAGCCAGGGGGCTCTCTGGCTGAGAGGAGGGGCCATGGAGCAAGGGGCAGGGAGGAAGGTGTGGGGGGCACAGCAGAGGAGATGGAGGGCGTTCCAGGCAATAGACCTCGTAGATGACACAGGTGATGGTGAGTGCGGGTAGCAGACTTCCTGGTGCCCGAGACAGGACGGGGCTGGCAGAGGGCAGACACAGGGACGTGGGCCCTCCTGGACTTGAGGACGGACAGAATATTGGGCTTGGCCAGGAGAGGACCACGGGCAGGAGCAGGACGGGGCGGGGCTGGCCTAGCCACCAAGCAGCCTCTGCTTGTGGGCCAGTCACTCCCTGCCTGGACCTCCCGCCCACCCGCAGTGACCCAGTAGCCACACTGAGGACAGCCAGACCTTCCTAGACGCTTTCTCCCGAGAAAGAACTTCACCTGGGCCTACAGTTCGTATTTGTGTGTGTGTGTGTGTGTTTGTGCATGTGTATGTGTGGTGTGTGCATGTATGTCCAGGTGTGTCCCCGGGCACCTATGTGGACCTGTCTTTGCTTTCATGTGCCTATCTGTGTCATTGTTTGTCCCGCATCTCTTGTGTTCTTGTGAGTGTATACCTGAGTTTTTGCGTTCCTGTGTGTGTCTGTGCATACACTGTGTGTCTGCAGGTACCTGTGTGTACTTTTGTGTGTGCTACGGTTTCTCTGTCTAAGTAGATAGCATTCCAGTCACCTTATGTCCACATGGGTGGGTGTGTCCTCAGGTATACATATGTGTTATGGGTGTGTCCCTGTGTGTCCATGTACTTGTGAGGCCATGTAGCTCTGGGGCTGGGGCTCAGCTGTAACTAGGGCAGGGTGGAAAGAGAAGTCACAGGAACCCAAAGTCCCTCGGAATCCAGGGGCCAGCCTGCTTCTCTGCCCCCAGGATGACCCCCAAGTCCTCCAGGCCGCAAGGCAGGGCAGGAGCCACAGTGACTGTGGCAGAGGTGGGAGAGGCAGGTGAGGGGGATGAAACCTTCAGAGGAAGCCAGGGGCAGGGCTTCTGGGCTAGAGATTGATGACAACTGTGGGCAGGACTGCCCAGCTGACAGGGCCCAGGCTCCCAGCCCTGCCCTAGACCCAAACTTAGCATCTTTCCCAGAAACCTGGCACTGGGACATCTCCCAAATCTGAATACCCAAAATTAGATCTGGCCTGTGCCTCAACCTCCCAGAACATAGGCCAGCAGGACTGACTCCCTCAGAGCAGTCACCTGACCCTGGACCTGGGTGACACCCCTTCAAGAGGAAGACCCCTGCCCTGAGAACCCCAAAGATCTCCTGGGGATAGACACATGACTACGTGAGTAGAGGCCATAGCTGTCCACACAGGTGAAAACATGTGCACATTGGTTTATAAGCAGATGTCCATGGGTATAAATATATGAACTTGCTCAGAGATCAGCCTGTAAGCATGGCTATACGTAAGTGCAGTCCTAAAAGGTAGCACGTCAGTGTGCCCTGAGTGTGTGTGGATAGTATCTGTGTGCACATGAGCACTGGCACTCCTGGTTGCATATGTCTGAACAGCGGAGGTAGGTGTGAGTGGCTGTACATGTGTGTACAGATATGTGCACGTATAGTGCCAGTGTACACATAGTGTTGGCAGGCATGCGGATGTGGGTGGGGGCCTGCAGACTATTGGCGTATGCAATCCGGGTGTGCACACATGCAGGTATACATACGTGTGTGTACAGGGAGGTCTGTGTTTGTGTGGAGGCCTGTGTACTGTGGTAGAAGTCCTGTAACAGGTGAGCTCACGTGGGTGTGAGTAGGCCTGAGGATCAGGAGGCGTGTGCACACACAGACCTCTTCTCCCTGACCAAGCCAGGTGCTCCCTCTGTCGCTACCTGGAGGGGAGTGCAGGACAGACATACACAGAGCCAGGGGGGCATCCAAGGTGGCAGAGTGGGCACAAGGGACACATGGGGCGTGGGCACCTCCCCAACTTTCTCAGAGCTTGGCATCCTGGCACATTCCCTATGCCCAGCTCATCAGCGCTGTGGGCAGAATTCAGTCCTACTGCAGTAACCCTTCCCCCCACCCCCACCTGGCCTGCCACCACTGCCACGGCCACCACTACCACCGCCAAGCATGAGCTGGGGGGAGGGGACCATGCTCGGAAATTAACCATAAATTTCTCGAGATGCTTTAATTTTTTAAAAGCCCCAAGTAGATGCTTTGCATTGCGAAAATCCACAAATATTGGCTAAATGAGGTGCGCTAGCAGAAGGCCCAGCCAGGCCCACAGCCTGCCCCTCCCAGCAGCTGGGCCCGGGCTCAGCTGGGGCCCCGGCCTGGCCAGCGGGGCCAAGGGGCCCATCTTTGTTCCGAGCAGGGCTCAGACTGCAGAGTGGCTGGGTAAACAGTCGCCGCAGTAATCGCAGGCTGGTTCCAACTAATTAAATCCTGCGCCAAGAGCCCACTCCAGCTAGTATCCCGAGAGGCCACGAAAACACAGACACCCCAGACAGGGCTTTGCTCCAGGTCGGCTCTGGCTCTCTAATCCCGTATCTTTTGAAAGATAGGCGCGTCCCGGGATGAGGGGTCAGCGGGCCTGCCCTGCTCCGAGCAGTGGAATTTTTCAATAACCAGCAGCTGGGTCACCAGGCGCACAAAGGCAGTGCAATATCCTGTGGGCTTACGCGGGAGAGCTCGAGCCACGCAGAGCCAGCTCCCTCCAGGCCCGGGGCAGCCCCCCCACAGCCCGGCCCCCAGCAGAGAGCCACTTGGCCAGACCTCCACTCCCCTGCCACAAGGACAGAGGGCCGTGGTCGAGGCCTCACTGTCCCCTCCTCCCAAACCCGGCTTTCAAGCAAATTCATCTTCCTTATTAAAAACCAGCCTTGACACTTTCAGGCCTCAGCTGCGACTGCGGGGGGACCTCCCCAGGGCATGGCTTCTGGGACCAGACCCCTTCCAAGGGACAGTGGATGCTCCTTGCTCTGGGAGGCCGCACTGCACAGGGCAAAGGTCTTCAGCTCTGGAGGGAAAGACCAGGGTTCAAATCCCAGGGGGGCAGTCTGCCTGAGGAGATCCTGGCTCTGCCATGCACTGGCTGATGATGACCTTGAACAAGGGGCTCACTTGTCCAGTCTGTGAAATGGGGGTCATCAATGTGAGGTCATCGGTGGATTAAATGAGGCTGGGTGACCAGGACATGGTAGCTCGCTATTCTCTCCACCCAGCCTCAGTTTCTCGCACTGTGTAATGGGGATCAGGCTCTGGGGAGAAACAGGGTTTGTGCCCTCGGGGGCACACACACTGTAGAGGGCTGTCCTTGGCGGGAACCCCGCAGCACATGTGAGAGTGATTAGAAGCTGCAGAGCGCCAGTTGATTTTATTTTATTTTTTCCCAGAGAAACAATAGTTGCCCCTCTCCCGAGTCTGGAATGCTTTCCGCCCAGGGTCTGGGACCCCTCATTTAAATTGGCTGCGAAGGGACAGGCGCTGTGAGCTCGGGAGGAGGTTGTTAGGGATGGAAAGCCGGGGCCCAGGAATTTACAATCCGTTACTTGAGAGGTGTCCTGCCTCCCCCTCACCCCCTCCAGGCCTATGCAGGCCCAGAATGTGCCGTAAAGATGTCACATTGGGTGGGGGTGCCGAGGAGGGATCCAGGGTCTGGCCTGGCTTGGGGGTGGTACACAGCCAGTGACAGAGTCCCAGTGGCACTGTCCCAGCTGAGTGAGCCTGGATTAGAGCCCCCCCCCCGAGTCTTAGGACACAGAAAGTGTCTCACCCCAGTAATGCCAACTGTGAGGCAGGTGATAGCTGAGTCATGGTGAGGTCCCCAGACCCAGGGGACACCTTGTACAGGGACTTGGTCAAGATGGCTCACCTCTCGCAGCCTGTCTATGCCAGGCACGGGCCTCTGAATGCTGCCCGCATACCAAGCAGGAGGCTCTTTGGTCCTTTGCCAAATCACACCCTGACACTGTCTCTCACTAGGGCACTGACACTTTGCAGCTGTGAGGTTTGTCACAAGGCGCACTGTCTTTCTGAGCCTCAGTTTTCTCATCTGTGAAATGGGTAGTCATTTCCCCTGCCTTACAGGTTTGGGGGAAATGGGATAAATAATGCTTGAACTGGGCCCAGAGCCAGGCACACAGCAGGCTCTCAGACACAGCGCCAGTGCAGTCAGTGCTGGGCAGGCAGGGAGCCTGACACTGCAGGGGCACCTCCCAAGAGAAAGGGCATTTGAGGGGATCTGAAAGAGCGAGTGGGGCCGCTGACAGGAAGGGGGAGAGCACAGCATGCTGGTGGCTGGGCATCGTGGGCTCCTAACCTACCGGGTCCCACAAACAACTCACCTCCAGTGGGAGGGTCAGATCTGAGAGCTTCGTAGGAGACCAGTGAGGGCTCAAATGTGGGGACAGCTGTCAAGGGAGAGGGAGGACCCAGGAGTCACTCAGGCTGTGGTGAAGGTGGCTCTTGGTGTCCTTAGGGAGATGAGATGGGAGGAGACACAGGTCTGGAGGCCAGTCAGTGAGGTCAGCCAGTGTCTCCTGAGGCCTGAGGAGTCCTGGGACACTGAGGTGGCTCTGCCCTGGGCGGTGCGAGGAGGGTGAGGGCAAGGCTGGCTCAGGCCCCAGGGAGCCCCGAGAGTCCCCATCAGGAGACACATCTGCCCTGAGCAGACATATTCCCAAGAGGTCATTTGAGATGGTGATTCTCAGGCACCCCAGTGTTACTGGGTCCCCAGTTTCACCAGGTCCCCAGGCTCTGAGACACTCAGTTTCTGCTCTTGGCAGAGTGGGCAGTGGGCATCACTGCCCAGAACTCATGACGACGGTGGCCCAACCTGGCCAGTCAGCGTTTCTGTCGCCACCTCCTGGAGACCCCCAGCCCAGAGCCCTGAGCAAGGACATTCCTTGTCTGAGTTGAACACTTAGGAGCCTCTGCTCAGGGGCGGCGGGAGGAGCAGGGGTGGAGGGCACATCCCTGAGGGGGACGGCATGGAAATGCCCTTCCACCGTGTGACCATTGGGGGAGGGGAGCAGAGTAAACAGCTCCTGCCCTGTCCTCTCTGCGGCTGTGGCCAGGTACACAGGCCTGTTTGGACAGCTGCCTTGCCGTCCCTCTGTTTGGAAGATGCTGGCTGATAGATGGGGGTGGGCAGAGTCTTAACCCCTCGCTGCCTGCATTGCCGCAAGCTCCTGCCTCCCTCCTCGGGGCACCACGGAGCCAGAGGCTGGTCCTGGCTGCCCCCACCCGACTTCTCTCCAGGGGACACCTCTAGCTCTGAGTCAGGGACAGTGGCTAAGGGACACGGTGAGGAGGGCTCCAGGACATGGACAGTCTGCCCCCCTGTCAGGGAGCCAAGGGCCGAGGGGAAGGGTGTCACTCCCAGTGATGAGCAGGGGCAGAAACGGTCCCTCTGTCTGTCCAGAGCCCTCCTCTTCACCCCACACCCAGGCCCCGGGGAGCCTCCTCTACCTAAGTTTATTAAAAAGCCAGCTGCCAGGCTTTCTCAGGGCTTCGCCTCTTCACAAACGCCAGCTCGGCCTGAAGTGGAGGAAGGGGGGCTCCGGGCCATCGGCAGCAGGCCCCTCTAAAGTGTGAGCAGACAGACATGGGGCTTGCTCTGGCTGGGGCGGGAGAGCGGGCTCAGATCCAGAGCCTGACCTGGGGGGGGGGCGGGGGTCCTGGGCCCGATGGCGATGCGGACGCTGCTCTGGGTGACGGCGCACCTGGTGTCTCCACGTGGGCCCCCATCCACCCCCATGCACCCCCATCTCAACCCCTGCTCTGCAATCCACCAGGCACCCAAAGGCGTCGAGGAGCCACCCCAGGCCCTCTCACCCACGCCAAAGCCCAGTCCATTTAACACCCTACGTGGCCCTCGGGTAATGCACCCCCTCTCCCACTCCCGCACCCTGGGCGGTCTGCACCTCTCCCTGCAGGGCACCAACGGCGACACCCGCTCCGTGCTCCCCCTACCCTTGGTCTCTGCTCTGCAGCCAAAACGATCTTCTAAAAATGTAAATTGCTCAAGCCACTCCCCTCTTAAAACGTTTCAATGGCTTCCCGCCGGCACTTGAGATGAAGACAAAAATCCTTTAAATGGCCCGCGGCGCAGCAACGGGGCACAGGTTAAATAAATTAGGGTTTGCCCACCGGGCGGAGTGTCGGGCGGCTGAGGTGCCCCAGGGAGAGAGAGGGGTCCTCCCCGACCGTCCTGCGGGCGGGAGGGGACAGAGGGTGATGCACGCTCGGTTTGTAGAGTAAATTAGCATTTGAGTAAAACAAAACAAAAAAGTAGACAAAACCCCCAGCCAGTTCTCATTAAAAAAAAAAAAAAAAAATCCCGGGCGGGGGCATAACAGATACACACGGGCCGGTGTACCGGTTACGGGTGCGCCGTGGGCGGGGCTCAGGTGCGGGAGCGGGAGCCTCCGGGGAGGGGACCCGGAGAGCTGGGATGGGTGGAGACAGAAGCGGACACCTTTGTGCATTTGAATATTAAACCATTACCTATTCGAAAAGAAATTCAGTTATTAAAATGCCAACTTTTAAAAAATCTTTATTGTTGAGAGTAAAAGTGCCAATTTTTTTAAGCCGGCAAGACCCTGCACACTCGAGCTGGCTCCCGCGGCTCTCCAGCTCCCCTCGGCCCCTGTGCCCTCCCCGCACGCTCCTGGCACCCTTTCTTTCTGGGTAGTGGCCGTTCTGTCCTTAGGCCTCTGCGCTCGCTCTTTCCCTTGCGGCCTGGCCTCTCCATCGCTTCCCGCCCTCACCTGGCTGACCTTCCTCATCGCTCAGCCTCAGCCCAAACCTCAGTCTCCAGGAAAGTGGGCTTTCCGACGCCCACCCCACCTGGGCCGGATCAGGAGCAGTCGCGCCCACCTTTCCGTTCACCTGTCTCCCGTCCCGGCTAGCAGGTCCCTGTGGGCTGAGCCCACCTCTGGCTGGCTTGCAGCCATCCCCAGCGCCCAGCGCTGCCCCTGGCACACAATAAGCACCCATCAGTATTTGGGGAATGGGTGAACTAGTGGGGGAGAGATGCCCTGGGGATTCCGAGGAGGGGGCTATGGCCATGGAGTTGGGAGGTGCCCGCCTGCACCTTGAAGCCCAAGGATTCTGCCAGATTCACAGGTGGGTGATGCTCCAAGCAGAGGGCAGTGCGAGGCGCAAAACCCAGGCTGCTGGATTTCACTAGCAACCTGTCTGCCAACCCCGGCTCTTCCACGCCAAGCTGTGTGTCTTGGGCAAGTTACCTTCCCTCTCTGCGCCTCAGTTTGCTCCTAAGCAAAACAGAGGTGTTGGCAGGGACCTCTTCAAGTGTCTTGGGGTGGGGTCCGTGGATCCCACCGGGAAAGTGTGCACACAGTTGGCGCAGAATAAATGCTAGGAGAACTACTGTGGGTGCGGGGAAAGGGTTAAAGCCAGGAGCTTTTTAATTGTCAAATGACTGCGGGCGATTAGCGCTGGCAGCTTCCTCAATAATCGCTCTTCTCTGTACCTGCTGGGAGCTTAATTAAAAAACAAAGAGGCTCAATTTAAAGGCCATTACTATGCTAATGCAGCCAGGCGGGCGGTGATTAAGCGGCTCGACCGGGAGGCGGGAGGCTGGGGCGGGGCTCGGGGTGATCAGTTACCCACTAAACAGACCGGCAGGCGGCCCTGCTCCAAGGCGCCCAGCCTGGGCTCCCCTGGCTCACCCCCAGCGGGCTGGAGCCCAATAGCAGAGATCCCAGGAGGTGGTCTCCCAGAGCTTCCTACTCGCTAGCAAAGGGTCGGGCTGTGGGTGGGAAATAAATGGCACCCATACTTCCAAGGACTCCTCCTCCAGAATGTCCCCTCCTGCCTCCCACCAGTGTTGAGTCCAGCTCCTCTCCTGCACCCACTTCTCAGTTTCATCTCAGGCCCCTCAGTTGGGGGATGTGTTCTGCCCGCAAGCTGTGGCTCTGTCCCTGCAAAAAGTGAGCCAGACATTCACAGGCTTATGGCCGGGAGCAGGTCTCAGGATCCGGAACCGCCAGGGCATTTGCTCCCCTGTTCCAACCACCTTCCCAACCTCCTGGGATGGGGTCCTGGCTCCAACTCACAGGCTGGGTGACTTGCATAAGGAAGGGACTCCTGTCTCCCAGCGTGGTCATGAGGCATTGTCGAGGCCTCTACCTGGGAAGCTCTGAGCAAGGGCTGGGCTGGTTCCTGTGAGTTTGACATTTGGGAATGCATGCCAGGGCGGGGTTCAGAAACTTGATAGCAGCACAGATGGGGGGGGTCCAGATCCCATGGGAGACTGGGTAGTGAAGCCGTCCCTGCCTTGAATAAGCAAGTCAGTGTTCTCTCTCGCTGCGTTAAGAGGAGTATGGCGTGGGGAATAAAGATGACTCTTCTCACCATTGAAGGATTGGGTTGCTGGGCGCCATGCTTTAAGGACTGTTTGGAGAAACTCAGACCTGTGACCTGAGTGTGGAGAAACAGCTACCAGAATCCGGGGGGTTTATCAGGAGAGGGAGGCATCGCAGGAGGGGTCACTGTCTTTGAGTCTCTAAAGGGCAAGAAGGAGCACACTTGGTCTGTGTGGTGTTGACCCCTTTACATGTTTTCATTGGCTGTCTGGTAAAATTTGTGATAATAAAACTGTAGTCATTTTATTGGTAACATTGAAAACCACCCTACCCACTCCTGGGGGAGATTTTAACTTGGTAAATTAACCAGTACAAGATACAATGGACAACAATGAAACTGTCCATTGTAAAATGTGTTGCTGGCTACAAATGAACCAGGGTGTCCAATCTTGATCATCCGTGAGCTGTAATGCGAGCACAGACCTGATGATAGAGCCAACTTTTATTGAAAATTTTCATGGAAAATAATTTATCTCAATAAAAATAATTTCAGTGAAATGAAAATGGAAAAAGTTGTACATTATTTAACTGCACTAGAAAGAAAATTGATCAAAAAATTAAATTGCCTTAATGGAGTTTGTTCCAGAAAACACTTGCTCAAAGGAAGTTGATGGTCGTTGTTATAGCCCTGATTGAGATGCTGTGGTCTTTGTCCAGGGAGCCCAGAATCCTTGGGGTCTGGATGATGGGGCCAGATGTCAGCGTGGCCAGCCGCTAGGCTCTCCACTGGTGCCAGGTTTCTCCTTCTGAGACCTCCCTGCTCCTGACACCCGGAGTGCACTCAGGGGACGTGACCCTGGGTCTTGTTCCCACTGACTCCTCACCTCCTAGCACAGAGCTTGGTTGTAGCGGGCATTTGGTAGATGCTTACAGTCAGCTGGTCTTATAGTGAGAGCCTTAAAAGGCAGTTTCTGCTTTCAGGTGGAGGAATCGTGGCAGAAGATTTGGCACAGACGGAGCAAGGGCCTGAGTGTGTGTGGAATATGTGGATGGATGCGTGGGTGCGTGGATGTGCGGCTGGCTGGCTAGCTATGGGGCTGAGTGAGCGGGTGGATAGATAGGTGGATAGATGGACAAATGGACGGATGGGTGAGTAGATGGGAACAAAAGAAGCCCGATCTACTTTAGCCCAACATTCAAGGCCTCCAGCTTGACCCTTCCCCTTCTCACCTATGCTCCAACCTGAGTGACCCACTGTCTCCCTAACCCTGCATGTGGCCCCCATTTTCCTCATGCCTTTGCCGCTTTTCAACCGCTCCCCCCCAGAATGGTCTCTACTCTTCCCCTACACAGAGCCCAGGCTCTGGAACCAGACACAGCCCTGTTCCCATCCCGCCCTGACCACTTCCCCCGTTACATCCTTTGCACTCTTTACAGCCCCCTTCTCCAGGAAGTCTTCCCTGATCCCAGCCCTGCCCACGACCTGGCCACGCTTGCACCCCACCAGGCCCTACCCTGGACCCCTCAGCCCTTCCTGGGCACATGGCTCTGGGCCAGACCTATTCTGCCCACTCAGGACCCTGGAGAGAAATTCAAAGGTCTCTCCATCTTGCAATGTGGGGGTTCTCATCTTCCATCTATTATCAGCCCCTCCCCTCTGTAACATTGGCACCTCAGCTACAGCCCAGGTCATGGGCCCAGCAGCTGGGAGCTGAGCAGGCAAGAGCAGAGCCATTCCAAGTGGTGGTGGCAGTGGCGGGGGAAGCGGAGGCAGGAGAGGGCTTGAGGCACAGGGAGGTCCAGGAAGCCAGCAACAAGGCAGGAAGAAGGAACAGGAGCTCTGGAGCCCCACGTCCGTCCCAGCTTCAGCCTCAGGGCTTTGTTACCCCTGGTGTGTCACTGTCTTCTCTGAAAAGAGGGTGGCAGTGCCTACTTCTCAGGGGTCTTATGGGGGAGGAGCCCATGCGCAAACAGGGCACAGGGTATGGTATGTAGGAAACACTCAATCTTAGTAATAGTGTCGATTATAATGGCTGCAGGATTTGGCAACTAAGAGCTGGTGACTCAGTGACAACGGGAGAAGGGAACTTGGGATCAGTTCAGAGGGGTTTGATGAGTAGGTGAGAGGAGAAGGCTCCTACTTCGAACCCAGCAGTGTCTGGCTCATAGTAGGTGCTGAATGAATGAATGAATGAATGAATGAATGAATGAATGAATCAGCACGTGAGTTGAATTCTCCAGTGAAGGGCAGAAAAAAGAGGGAATAGCATCAACCCAAAGGTTAATGAAACGGGGCAGGTAAAGCCCTCAGCTGAGCCTGGCCTGGAGCTCACAGCCCTCCAGTGCCTCTTGGCCCAGCTTCTCCTGCAGCTCTTCCTGTCTGGAGGGCATGTGGGACGACGGTCAGAGGGGCGTGACGCTCCACCTTCCACCTGCTCTGGACCAGTGACTCTCTGATGTCACCAGAGAAGCCCCAATATCTCCAAATGGAAAAGAGACCCTTGGGGCAGAGTCTGGGCCTTTCCCCAGCACCCCCAAGGATCAGAGCCCCAAAGGTGCCAAGCCATATGCCCACAGCAACTGCCTCTGTGGGAGTGTGTATATGTGAGAGAGTGCATGTCTGTGTGTGAGTATGTGTCTGTGTGTGTGTCTGTCCTGGCAGCTCCTAACAGTATCTCTAGCTTGGGCCTCTCAAACTCATGCATGCAGCAGCCCCCAGAGGCATCCGCATGGCTGTTAGAAGACAGCTCAGACATAACATGCCCAGACCTGCACTCCCCCACCCTGCCTCAGTCTCCATTTCTTTTAATGACACCTCCATCCTTCTGGTTGCTCAGGTCCCCAGTTCTTGGACTCACACAGACCTCTATCCTTTCACATCCTACCAGGCCCCTGTCTTCCAAATGCATCCCGGCTCTGACCGCTTCTTAGCACCTCCCCTGCTCTCCCCTGGTCTAAGCCAACATCATCTTTTGCTTGGATTATTGAGATAACCTCTCAGCCCACGTCCCCGCTCCCCACCTCACCCCACCCCCACGTAGCTGCTGAGGAGCCCAGTTAAAATGTCAGTCGGATCAGATCCCCCTTTGCTCAAAGCCTGCCTGATCTGTCCCCTCCCCTGCCACTCCCCTGTTGCCTCCTCTCCGGCCACATGGGGGGCCCTTGTCATTTCTCCAACACCCCAGATTTGCCCATGCCTCAGGGCCTTTGCACCTGCCGTTCCCCCTGCGAGAAGGGGTGCCCCTTTCCCCTGGAATCTCAGTAAGCCTCTGACTGCCCTTTGCAAACCCCTCCCACCCCGTGGCCCTTTCCTGCCCCCTTTCCCTCCATCACGTTGTCACCAGCTGTTAGGCTCAGCGTCCTACCTGCGCTCTGATGTATCTATTTGTAGCCTGTCCCCTGTTGCAACGGAATCGAAGGAAGGGGGAGGTTTGGGAGGGACTCCCCAGTTGGCTCGCTGCTCTGTGGGGGCCTCCAGACGGTGCCGCACGGTAGCAGGCGCTCAATAAATGTGTGGACTCACGGAATGTGCGTACCCCGGGGTCCGGGCTGTGACCGTCCCGCCCGGGCCCCGGGCCCCGGCCCCGGCCCGTGACCTCCGGCCCGGCTGGGAGCTCCCGACAGCGCCCCCGGCCCGGATCAAAGGGCCGAGGAGCGGGCGGCCCCCGCCCGGCCGGGCCGCGCCCCGCAGGAAGCGCCGGGGCACCCCCGCGGCAGCCGGGCCCTGCGCGCCCCCGGGCGCCCCGCGCGCCGCGCATTCCCGCCGCGTGATTGACGCGCGCCCCGGGCCCCCGCCTGCGGCTCGCCCGCCGCCCGCCCGGCCCGCCGCCGCTGCCGCCGCATCAAAGCAGATGTTTGCAGCTGGTTTGAGTTGGATCCCCATCAACAGGCCCCTTTTTGTCTCAAAATAAAAAACAGCTACGCCCGGAATGATAAGGACGCGCCGGGCACGTGGGGGAGATGTCAGCGGGCTGGCAGGGAGGGGCCCGCTCGCCCCTCGGCGTCCCCGGGTGACAGGCAGAGCAGCTGGACCCCCAGGAGCGTCAGGGTCCGGTCCCCTCGGCTCCTGTGGACTCCCGCGTCCCTCAGCAGGCGTCACCACAGACATCACGGTCCCCGAGCAATGTCAGCGTAGCCACCGTGTAGGAGCCCGTGCCCAGTGCTGGGCGGGGGCCCTGCCACCCTGGGATCCTCACGCCAGCCTGTGAAGGAGGCTTGGCACAGAGGGGTAAGCACATTCCTGTGATCACCTGGAAGGCAGGGATTGTGGTCCCCAGTTTTCAGATGGGAAAAGTTTAGAAAGTGTAGTTGGCTTTCCCCAAAGTCAGACAGCAGCTAGTAAGGGGCGGAGCTGGGATTCCGGCCCTCAGACCATTCCTCTGCCTCCAGAAGCAGGTTCTTCACTGTGTGTCATGTCGCCTTACGCGGGAGGTCCCCAGCTCTCCTGCAGATGGACTAGCAGGCCTTGCTTTGCCTCCCCGCCTGCTGAGCCAGCTCCCAGGGGGCAAGCACCAGTCTGACTCTGCTCCCTGGTCACCTTGCATGAGCCTGGCTGGCAGCCAGCCTCCCTGGGCACTTGCTGGACGAATGTGAGAAGGCGTAGCCAGTGGGGCCCTGGCCGGTGTGGCTCAGTTGGTTGGGTGTCGTCCCATGCACCTAAAGGCTGCTGGTTGGATTCCTAGTCAGGGCACATGCTCAGGTTTTGGGCTCGATCCCCGGTAGGGGGCATGCAGGAGGCAGCTGCTCTCACATTGATGTTTCTCTCTCTCCTCTCCCTTCTCTCTCTAAAAATCAGTAAAAACTCTTCAAAAACGAGAAGGTGTAGCCAGTGGGGACAGAGCGGCTGGGGTTCCAGGCACCAAATCTGGTGGTCCCCTTGGACAGAGCGTATCCAGAGACTGTGGGACTCCACATACACTACAGTAAACCAGGCCCAGAATCCACCTGTTCCCCAGTGTGGCCCTGGTGAGGGTCTGACAGGAGCCCACACCTCAAAGGGACAGACACACAGACAGGGAGAGCACAGATGCAATGAACAATGCGATCAGGGGCTTCAGACTGAAATTAAAGATGAGGAAGGGAAAGTTCCAGACCCTGTGCCAGTGAGAAACTGAGGAGGGAGCGCACACCTGCCAAGATGCCCCCTGTGCCAGGCACTGGGCTAGACCGTCTCACATGGGTTAAAACTCACCAGATTCTCAATCGCCAGCTCTGGGAGGGATCAACACCCTCATTTTACAGAAGACGAAACTGAGGCTCCAAGAACGGATATGAATGAGCCAAGACCACACAGCTGGTGTTGGAGATGTGAGAAAGCACAGGTCTGCGGATGGGGGGCTGACACAGAGCCCTCTAATGAGCAGGGGGAGAAAGCGACGCAGGACAGAGGGTCCGATTGGCCCACCTTGGTCAAGTGTCCAGGCCTGGCCCACTCACCGATGGTTAGGGGAGTCATTTAATAACAACATGGCACCCCTGGGGCTTTCCCTGTGTGGTAGGGATGAGGTGCTGTTGGGGGTTTGCTGGAGGACTCCCAGCCCAAAAGAATCATGTATATAACTTGTTGATAAAAGTTAGGACACTGGACTCCAGGCTGTATAATTGTGAAGGGGGTTGGATCAGGGGAGGGTGAGTTCACTTATCTTGTTACCTAATTGCGTTCTCAGACCCCCCAGAAGCAGAGTATCCAAGATTCTCTTGTCCTGTCTGGCTGCTCATTCCATTTCTCACAAGGTAGTTCATTCATTCCACAAACACTCACTCACCGCCTCCTCCGTGCCAGAGCCCAGGGAAGTGGAGGTGAATTCCACCTAGTTCCTGATTTCGGGGGGGGGGGCTCAGACACACAAATATCTGGGTCTGTGGGCATCAGGGAAGGCTTCACAGAGGAGGTGACACTTATATTGGATCTTGAAGGATGAAGAAGAGTTTAAACAATAAGCAAAGAAAAGGGAGAGGGAAGGCAGGCCTTGGAGGCAGGTGGGATTTTCAGCGTTAAGGAGGCAGGAAGGAACCTGCCATGTTCAGGGGCAGTGAGAAGCTGGCAACTGTAGCAGAGGATCCGAGGCGGGGTGTGACCGGGGTAGCGTGGGGCCTTGAGTGCCATGACTGGGTGTTTGGACTTCTCCTGAAATTGTCGCATGCTCTGGGACTGAGAGCCCAGCAAGGGGCTACATAAACTGTAAGATTTGGTGATGGGTATGGGGTGGCAGGGCAGTGGGGGGGGGGGGGGGCAGAGGAGCTTCCACTCAGCAAGGACAGTGACTGCGGTGCTGGGAGTCCTGGAGAGGCGATGCCAGGAACCATGATCCCCACTCATTTAAACCATCTCATGTGCCCAGCCGTTATCCCCGTGGGACAGATGGGGACACTGAGGCTCAGAGAGGAGAAGAAACTTGTGTGAAGTTCCAGTGCTAGGAAGTGACAGCACCGGGGTTCCAGGCCTGGTACATGTTGTATGGGCTCCAAGATGTGGGCATGACGACCCCTGAGGAGAAGTTGCAGCCCCCCCCCCCCCCAGGACGTTAAGAAGCCAATTTTATCAGCGGTGAAGGAATCAGCTCTACTGTGTGCACCTCTGCAGCGGTCAGTGGTTTAAGAGAAATTAATTGATCAGATTTGTAATCCATGTTCAAATGCTCCAGAAAAAATTGGTTTCGGAATCTTATTAGCTGAATAAATTTAATAAATTGAGCATTAAAAAAAAAACACCCAACAAAAGCTTAGAGATGGAGATAAGTTATAGCCTGGGACCCTTCAAGGAAAGGACATCTCTAAAAAGGGAATTTTGGCTCCACAATCACAGGTGACTGAGGGGCAGGGCTGTTTGTGAGGGGAAGATGTTCAGTTTGGTTTAAGAAAAATCTAAATACTCAGCTGCACCTACTAGGGACCAGGCTTATGCTGAGTAATGAGAACTCGGGGTGAATCAGGCCCTGCCCCACCGTGTTCAGAGCCTTGGGGGCAGACACAGGTGTGATACTCAGACCGCAGGGCAAGGCATGTCGGACACACGTGGGGCAAGAGAAGGGCAGACACCAGCTCTTGTAGAGTGCCCTTGGTGCTGTGCTGGCCCTTCCAACAACCCAACAGGTAGGTACTATCATTCCCATTTCACAGATGAAGAAACTGAGGCTCAGAGACATTAAATGTCTTGACCGAAGTCACACAGCATAACAGTTACGGGTCCAGGATGGAGCCCAGACTGCCTGCCTCCCACAGCCCCCCACACTGCTCCCTCCCAGGTAGCATCGCCTCCCCAGGCAGGTGGGGGCGCCTCACCCGCTTCACAGGCAGCCCAGGACCGTCTTGGTTGGCTCAGCATTCATTCAACAAACGTTTATCACTCGCCTTTTTGTATTCAGGGCCTTTTGCTCAATACTGAAGATACAGAGGTGACCAAGGGGACAGTGAACCTGGAAATATTTAAGGCAGAGTCCCTAGTATAAGTGCTACAATATGGGGGGGGGGAGAACAGGGAACTCAGAGGGGGACGCAGGAGAGGAGAAGGGGGCTTCCTGAAAGAAGGGGTGCCCCAGCCAGAGCATCAGCAGGTATTTGGGGGCAGAGATTGTGAGCAGAGGGGCTGGTGATCTAGACAGAAGGGAATTGTGAGGAAAGACGTGGCAGTTTACATGGAAAATGGGGAGGTGGGTTACGTGGGTACCAGCAAGCCCGTGTGCCTGTGATGTCACGAAGCTGCCCTCTAGATTTGCGGTTTCTGGGCTGGAGAGGAGCAGGAGTAGGGGGCAAGGGTGGGGGACACTGAGAGGGCACGCAGCTGCAGGGAAGCCACAGGCAGCTCCTCCTGAGCCCCATCCCTGCCGCCCAGCCCCATCTGGAATCCCTAGCTCATTTCTGAGGAGCGGGAGCTGCTGTCCCATCTTACAGATGCGGAAACAGAGACTGACTTACCCAAGGTCCCCGAGCCACAGGGCTGGTGAGTGGCTGAGTTGGGATTGAGATCAGGGCCTTTCACCCCGGGCTCCAGAGCCCCTGGGGGCAGGAGGGGCGGGAGGGGCGGGAGGGGGAGGGAGGCAGGAAGTCCTTCCACCCTGACCCCCTCTGCCTCCGGTCAGTGTCTGCAGCGTCCCTGGAGAGGCCTGCCCCAGCCGGAGCACTCCCTGCGTGCTCACCCCTCCAGGCTGGCAGCTCGCCCGTCTCCACACTGAGAAGCCCATTATACAGATAAGTAAGCTGCGGCTCGGGGAGAGCCAGAAGTGGTGGGGCCAGGCATTGAGCCCGAGTCCGCCTGATGCCAGTGCCACCCTCCCGTGGCTGGGTCTGCTTCTCAGTGCTGCTTCTACCGCTTCCTCCTGGTGGGAGGGGCTCGCGGAGAGGAGGGGACCCCACTGTTGCTCCGGCCCCTCCCACGCATGCTCTTAGCAGCTCTCACCCTTGCATGGCAGACAAAGGCACCCCATAATTGGGAGCGAGTATTTCATGTGTCCCCCCTGATGTTTTATTGGGAGGAGAGATGCTCAGAGACCAAACGGATGGCACATTCCGTTTATAAAGTGTGCGCAGTTTGTTTTATTTCCCGAGTTTTTGCAATCTAGATAACAGATGACGCCCCGAGTGGCTGGCGCTGCCTCGGTAATGGCGGCGCTGAGCCTTTGGAGAAGTATTAATAATAGATTGTGTTGATGAGTTTGGAGAAAGTAGCAATCGACCCCCTGCTGCCAAGGCATTAGCGGGGGCCGTTCTGAACGCGCCTGCACCCTGGCAGCGCCTGCAAATGCGGGTCACCTGCCCTGCGGCCCCTCCCCCAGCCCAAGGGGCGCCGCCCGAGGTGTGCTGACCTCTGCCTGAGCCCGGCCGCGCCATGCTGGTGCAGAGATGCGGCCCCTGCCTGTCCACTCGTGGGCCGCAGGCCCGCTGCAAACCTTACTGGAGCCTCGAGGACAGGAGGTGGAGTGTGGGGAGGGGACACGGGCAGTGCTAGGGCAGGACAGAAGTGTCCCTAGAGCAGCATGCCCTGCAAGCCTGGCTCCTTCGCCAGCCCCTGGGCAGAGCTGGATGGGGCCTCTGCCTGGGGCTGCCATGGACAGTTGGGTAGGTTGTACCCTGAACAGAGGTATCCGGCCAAACGGCCAAATCAGAGCCCAAATCCAGCTCAGGTTCTTCCTGCGAAGTCACACCCTGTGTAGGCTGGAGGGTCCTGTCTGCCTGGAGCACACAGCCAGGCCTGAGCCTCGGCCCACACCCCGCAGCTGCTCACCTGCTTCATAAACACTCACAGAGGCTCCCTGAGGATGAGGTGCAGCGAGGCCCTGCCTGTGGAACCCCATAGCACTGATAGGGGCACGTGCTGTCACTCCCATGTGACGCTCATACGCCAAGTGACATGAACAGCATCACTGAATTCTGACAACAGCCCTTTGAGGGATATCCTGTTGACACCTCGTTTTATGGTAAAGGGAACTGAGGCCAGAGAAGCTCAGATGAGCACCGAGGATGCCACCTTCCCAAGACTGGGCCATCAAAGAAGGCTTCCCAGAGGAAGTGGCGTTGGAGTTGGGCATCGCGGGATGAGTAGGAGTCTGTGGGGCAGACTAGAGGGCATGGCAGGGTTGCTGGGGGTGCCCCCAGTTTGAGGGCCGAGGCCGGTGCCAGGGGCAGCAGGCAGACAGGACTGGCCCTGTCCGCGGCACCTCGCCAGCTCACTGTGGGCGGCGCTGATGGCAGCCCCGGGAAGGGAGGCAGGCCGAGTGCTCGCATTTATGGCTGTTCCAGAACCGATTAGCGGAGAATTGCAGCTGTAATCTGTGCCTGCGATGGCGGCCCATAAAGAGGGATGGGATGTGCGCAGCGCTCCCAAGGTGGCGCCCACAGACGTGGCCCGGGGACGCGGGGAATGAAAAATGGTTTTAATTCCCTCCCAGCAGCAATAATTTGGTTCTTCATAAATTTTTCCATCAAAGTGTTGTTGAGGCTGAGTTCCCACAGAGCAGGGCACGCGGCAGGGCTGGGCGGCCAGGAGAGCGGTCAGTGGGAGTGGGCGCAGGAGGAGCCGAGCTGCTCAGAGCCTCTGCAGCCCCCGGGGCTGTGTGTCCCAAGAGGGGAGATGGGCCCACTCTGTCATGGAGGGACCAGATTAGGTCCAGGCTCAGAGTCGGCTCTGCTCATTTACTACTCATGTGACTCTGAGCAGGTGACTCCACCTCTCAGCACCTCAATTTCCTAATCTCTAAAGTGGGATTAGTGTTTCTTCCTGTCTCGTAGGGTTGCTGCAAGGATTAAATGTGTTTCTGCAGGCAAAGTGCTTACTTAGAGCAGGGTGCCGCACATGCTCAGTACATACAGCTCTTCATAGCAGCAGTGCTTGAACTGAACAGAGGATAAGTAGGTGTTAGCCAAGCCCAGGGCCAGAAAATGAAAGAAAGAAAGAAAGAAAGCAGGTGTTAGCCAAGCCCAGGGCCCGAGAAAGAAAGAAAGGCCAGTGTTTCGGTGCTCTGGGGAAACTGCAGGCTGTTCCGTGGGGCACAGCCTGGGGGAGCAGAGGGGGCGAGAGAAGAGGCAGGATTGTGAAGGGTTCTGAGTGCCAGACTCAGGAACCTGATGTCCTCCCCAGGGCACTAGGGAGCCATGTAAGAGTCTAGAGCAGGGAAGCAGCATGACCGGTGTGTGTTTTAGACAGATCTTTCTGGCTCTCATCCTGCAGGGTGAAGGGTTGGAGGGGCCAGGAGCCCAGGGAGGAGACTGGGACAGTCACTCAGAAAAGAGAGGAGGGCCCCATGCTGGGTGGTAGGTTGAACAGGGTGGGGATTGCTTGGATGTGGGGGTGATGGAGGGGCAGGGGAGAGGTGGAGCAGGTCCTGGAATGAGGGCGGCTGGACCTGTGGGCAGGGCACCCTGGTTCCGGGGAAGGGTTGAGGCTAACCTTGTACTCTGCCCTCTAGTGGCCACTGTGTTTCTGAGCAGGAAGGGCCCTGAGCTGACACACACGAGAGGGCACCTCTGGGCAGGATGCCCAGCGCCCACCCTGAGGCCACTGGGTCCTGCAAGCCAGAAGAGTAGGGCTGCAGGGCCCTCCCCACATGGCTCTGTGCCCAGGGAGGTCTTCTCCCACTTGGGCTGGAGGGTCAAGGTGGTGGGAGGGAGAGGCTCTCGGGAGGCATGACCCCTGGGAGGAACCCCTGAGCCCAGCTAATGTGCCCGCTCTGTGCACCCGCAGGCTCTTCGCAGCCAAGTGCAGCGGCTGCATGGAGAAGATCGCCCCTACGGAGTTTGTGATGCGGGCACTGGAGTGCGTGTACCACCTGGGCTGCTTCTGCTGCTGCGTTTGTGAGCGGCAGCTACGCAAGGGCGATGAGTTTGTGCTCAAGGAGGGCCAGCTGCTGTGCAAGGGTGACTACGAGAAGGAGAAGGACCTGCTCAGCTCTGTGAGCCCCGACGAGTCCGACTCCGGTGAGCCTGGCTGGAGCCGGGGGCCGGCGCAGGGCCGGCGGCTGGGCAGGGTGCTGCGGGCGGGTGAAGCTGCGGGGAAGCCCACTCATGACCCAGGACCTGGGCTACACAGACTACGCACCCACATCTGTGTGCACATGTGCACTAATGTCTTCACATATACTCGTGCATGGGGACAGGGACACATGGACATTAATGTGCACACACTCCCACAGACACACAAATGCACCTGTGGACATACCTGTGCATATGTGTACATGCATGTGATCATAAATGCACACACACAAGCACATAAAATGCACATGTGAGTGCCCATGCCCAAGAGTGTATAAACACAGGCACATGGACATGTGTAGGCATGTTTTCCCATGCACAAGCATGCAAAAAACTCACTCCCAGGTATGCAAACACACACGTGTGTGTGCATAACCTAGTGCGCACATGCAGTAAGCACTATGCATATGGCTATGCACACATTTAGCCACATGCTCACATGTACTGTGGTTTGCACATGTGTGCACACACACAACCTGCTCTCTGGCCCACCATGCTCCTTCTTTGTCTTTCTTGCGTTGGCCCCCACGGTGGCACAGCACCAGGTCTGCAGGCTGCTGTTGGCTGAGAGGCAGGGATCTGATGTGTCCCCTTGCCTTTGGCTCCCCAAGGCCTTCAGCAATGGGAGCAGCAGCCCTGAGCTCTTCCCTGTTTCCCAGATGGATGGGGAGCCTAGGGCTCTCTGTGATGGAGGGAAAGACCCCATTTCCCAGGGCGAAGGCCCCTCTCTACTCTGCTCCCAGTCCCAGAGGACTGTGCCAGTTTTGAGCCCTCCTGGCAGGAAGGGTCAGCCAGGAAGGACTCTTAAAGTGGGAAAAATCAGAGCGGTGGCTGGCACCTTGTCATTCCGGGGTGGTGGAAGGATTGGAGCAGGGAGCATGGAGAAGGGATGACCCCTGGGCCCTCGGGATCACCTGGAGCCCATGTCACAGGATCAGCACATGTCACTGCCAGGACCTTTGGTGGAGGCGGTGAGCACCCATCCATCTATCCTCTGGCCAGCCCTGGGCAGGGTTCCTCTTCAGGTGTGTGGGTGCCTGGTCGTCCTGCCTGTGGGCACGCGCCTGTGTGTGTGCATACGTCTGTGAGCTGCATGTGCTCGAGTGTTGGTGGGTCCACGTGCC
This sequence comes from Miniopterus natalensis, assembly GCF_054644295.1. Taxonomy (NCBI): domain Eukaryota; kingdom Metazoa; phylum Chordata; class Mammalia; order Chiroptera; family Miniopteridae; genus Miniopterus; species Miniopterus natalensis. The sequence continues at coordinate 68,224,558 of NC_142092.1, forward strand.
AGGCTGTAAGTGTGAGCACCAGTGTGTCTGATGTGTCTGTCTGTCTGCCACGGTCATGGATACTCCTGTGTGAGAACATCTGGAGCGTGGTCTTTGCCTGTCCTTTCTCAGGCCTGGAAGCTTCAGGAAGAAGGCTCTCTGGGCCCTGGGGCCTGGCTGGCGCTGGGCTGGCGGAACTGGTTTTCCCCAAGGTTGGCCTTCTGGACCGACGGGGTCTCCAGGGCGCCAGAGGCCAGGCAGGGCAGGTGTCCGGGAGGCGGTGCGTTTCATCAGGCGGCAGGTCCCCGAGGGTGCAAGGCTGACAGGCTGGGCTGTGTCCCCACAGTAAAGAGTGAGGACGAAGATGGAGACACGAAGCCTGCCAAGGGCCAGGGCAGCCAGAGCAAGGGCAGCGGGGACGACGGGAAGGACCCACGGAGGCCCAAGCGACCCCGCACCATCCTCACCACGCAGCAGCGGAGGGCCTTCAAGGCCTCCTTCGAGGTCTCGTCCAAGCCCTGCCGAAAGGTGAGGGGCTGCTGCTGGGGGCGGCGCTCACCCACACCTCTTGCCTTTCTGGACACCACCCCTGCCACTCCTGCTGGGGACAGGGACATCCCTCCACCCCCCACTCATCCATCCTCCCCCCAACCCACCACCTCCCTGGGGGCCTGACCCATTTGCCTCTCTTCCCCTCCCCCCTCCCCCTCCCCCTCCCCCTCCCCCCTCCCCCTCTTCCCCTCCCCCTCTCCTCCTCTTCCCCTCTCCCACTCTCCCCATCTCCCTCTCCTGGCAGGTCCGAGAGACGCTGGCAGCAGAGACAGGCCTCAGCGTGCGTGTGGTCCAGGTCTGGTTTCAGAACCAAAGAGCAAAGGTGAGGTGCCACCCGCCCCTCTCTGAACAGAAGTGGAGTGGGGGCCACAAGCACAACACACACGGCCTGATGTGGGCGGGTGGGCACAGCTATGGGCGGGGGGGCGGGAAGGGTCAGGGACTGGCACGAACTGCGTCTTCTGCAGATGAAGAAGTTGGCGAGGCGGCACCAGCAGCAGCAGGAGCAGCAGAACTCGCAGCGGCTGGGCCAAGGTGAGACGGGCTGGGGCTGGCGCGGGGACCAGGGGCCCGGCTCAGTCTCTTCTAACAAGACTCCCAAGAATCCTTCTGCCGAAGCTGTCGGAGCTCAGGGAGCTGCTGCCTTGGAACCAGCTGAGATCAGTGAAGTAGAGAGGCGGCAGTGACCACAGGGGACAGGACACAGGAGGAAAGGTGGCAGGGTGGGCAGCGATCCTCTACTCATTGTCACCGTGTCAGGCACTGTTTCCGTCATTTGACATGCTCCCTCTCACTTAATTCTCGAAGATCCCTGAGGGAGGGCATTGTCATGTCCCATTTCACAGATGAGGAGACTGAGGCTCAGTGAGACTAAGGCCCTGTCGGGGCTGCTCAGCTAGTAAGGGGCAGAGCCGGGCCTCAGCCTGAAGTGTGGGGCTCCTCGCTACACATTCACCGTGACCATACACCCCGCTGCCCACAACAGAAACGACTGGAGTCTCCAGAGACAGTCTGCAGGGTGTTAAGGGGTCAGGCTGGGCTCCTGCTGGGCAGTGAGGGGCCAGTTGAAGGGCAGAAGCCAGCCTCCTCCAACACTGGGATCTGCCAACTGCTTGGGCCAGGGCTGGTCTCCCAGTCTCGTGGGGACATGGAACCCTCCAGGCCTTGAAGGGAGGCACAGGGAATTCTCAGACTGCTGCAGTGGGGTGGGGGCCCCAGAGGTGCCTGCTCCGAAGTGAGGCAGAGGCTCCAGGGCAGATGCCAGGGCCTTTCATCCAGGACTTTGGGGGCCAGGTCAGTGTTCCAGGCTGAACCCAGGGCTTCATGGCCCTGACCTCAGACCCAGTTCTTCCCCTCTTCCCAGACACTGCCTCAGGTCTCCCAGCCAGCTTGCCAGCTGTGTCGCCCCTGGTGTTCCCAGCTGCCTCCCCAAGAATGTCCCTCAGCTCCCTTGAGCTCATCACGGCCACCCTGTACTCCACATCTCTGCCCAGCTGCCATGTGCACACAACACCCCCTCCTCCCCCAACCGGCCTCAGCTAATGCCCCCCCCCCACCCAGCGCCACACCAGAAGCCTGGGAGCCACCTCTGACCCTTCCTGTCCCTCGCATAGGGCATCTGCTCAGTGGCCAAGTCCAGGGTTGATCTCCTGTCCATGTCCCCCAGGCCCCTCCTAGCTGCTGTCTTCCTCACATCTCATCTCCCTACGGGGACCGAGGACCCTCCACCTGACTCCCTCCGCCCCTTGGTCCCCACCTCCTTGCCCACCCTCCCAGCCTTTCTCCACAGCCCCTCCTGGCCAAGACACTTGCCTGGTTTCCTGCAGCCTCGGCTCGGCCCCCCAGGCACCATCTTTCCTTTCATGTCTCCCCACGCCCGGCCTTCTCTCTCCTTACCTCCGGCCCCACGGACTGGGCTCCCTGCCGCCACCAGGCAGTTTCCTCCCGGCCTCTACTGCCCTTCAGCCTGGCAAGCCACCCCTCCCCTCATTGGTTCTTTAAGCTACATGGTGTTCGGGCCCCATCTTGATGCTCCCAGACGTGGGGTGCTTGCTGCACCCACACATTGAGTCATTACTGCCTGCTTAGGTGTCTCTGCAGAGGGCCTGAGCGCCTGGAGCGCAGGGCACCTGGGGGGTGGGAGGAAGTGGGGAGGGGCGGGCTCTGGCTTTTGAGAAACTGATTCTGGAAAAGGACCTGGAGTGCGTGTCTGGGGAGGGGGAGAGGGGCTCAGATAACTGCTCCATGGTCCTGTGGGCCCAGAAAGGCCATAGGCAACCTCGGCCGCAGGGTGTGGGGTGTCCCTGGGGGAGTCGGGAGAAGGTCCGAGGGACTGCATGGGCCGGGGTATGTGGGAGGTCTTTGGGGACGCCTGGGGTCCACCTGTGGGGCTCCTGGGGACAGGGCAGGCAGGGCCAGTGGGTTGAAGGCTGCTCTGCCCCCAGAGGTCCTGTCGAGTCGCATGGAAGGGATGATGGCCTCCTACACGCCTCTGGCGCCTCCGCAGCAGCAGATCGTGGCCATGGAGCAGAGCCCCTATGGCAGCAGTGACCCCTTCCAGCAGGGCCTCACGCCACCCCAAATGCCAGGTGACCACATGAACCCCTATGGTAAGCTGCCCCCCCGCCCCAGCATCACCCCTGCTCCCTGCCTGGTCTGGCAGGCCTGGGGCCACCTCCAACCCCAGCGCCTGCACAGCCCACCAGCCTCTTCCCAACAGGAAGGGGACACCCCGACACCCTTCCTTCGGTGCCAGCCCCTCTAGTCAGGCGCTGCGGACAGGTCATCCTGTGCCTCCCTCGCCTCCAGCCACACAGCCCGTAGGGCCAACGGGGTCCCCAGGGGCCTCAGCCCACGCTCCCGTCCTGACGTCCCCTCTGCCCCCCAGGGAACGACTCCATCTTCCACGACATCGACAGCGATACCTCCTTAACCAGCCTCAGCGACTGCTTCCTGGGCTCCTCCGACGTGGGCTCCCTTCAGGCCCGCGTAGGGAACCCCATCGACCGGCTCTACTCCATGCAAAGTTCCTACTTCGCCTCCTGAGAGCCAGCTGGCCGCACGGACACTTGGGCTAGGGTCCTGGGGTGGGGCCGCAGGCCACAGCGGCCAGCCTCGCCACCCCGGCCCCGCTGCCCGCATAGACTCTACAGACAGCCATACGGTGCCCTCCCCTCGGCCAGCCAGGCCTGGCTAGAGTGCCCACTGGGCACAGCCGGACAGGCAGATGAGCACAGCCTGGACAGGGGCTGTGTCCTGCCCACAGAGACCCTGTCACCCCCAGGAACCCAGAGCTCTCGGACAGCCACTCTCCTCCTAGCCCCACCTCGGCCTCCATTGCCTCCTCTGTCCCCATCTTTTTTGGGAAGCTTAAATTCTCTCTATTTTTTTAAACATCCTCTCTGTGTCCAGCCAAGCTTCACGGCCCAGGCTGAGGCCGAGGCAGGGCCCCGTGCGTGCCCCAGGACGATGTGTGTGCAGGGCCTATTACCTGTGAGAAGCGTGGGTACCTGTACCCTGTGCTGGTGCCCACCTCCCCCACCTCCACAGGCAGGCCTGCCAGCCGAGGATCACCCCTCAAAGCAGTCAGAGCCTGGAGTAATGGTGGGGAAGAGCCTGCCAGGTGCCAGGCCCACGGTGGCTCTGCCCTGAGGGGGAGTCACTGGGGAGGGTAGCCAGAGCCAGGCAGACCTGAGGGGACAGACACACATGTGCGGGTGCACACACACTTAAAGGCACACTTACTGCGGATATGCACAGAGATATAGAGACACTGAGAGAGATGGAGAGGCCTCTGTGGAGCAGCTCTGCTGGGTCAGGAAGGGGAAGGAGGCCAGACTGGGAAGGAAGCCCTCTTACAGTGATGGGAGAGGAAGGAGGGAGGGAAGGGAGGAGGGGAGAGGGTAGGGTGAGCTTGAAGCAGGTGGCCTCAGATGTATCCCAGGGCTGCCGGAGCAGGCAGGGCAGCCACCAACCAGCTCCAAGGGCAGAGACACAGTGCTCAGAACCAGGCAGAGTTGGGCAAAATGGCAGAGCCTCCAAGTGGAAAGGGACCTCACAAGTCACCCACTTGGCACTGCATCTTATGTTTGGCTCCTCAAGCCACCTCTGCCTCTTGTGGCATACCTCCTGTGACAAGGAGCCCACTGCTTCATCAGGCACCCAAGTCAGCTGCCCTTTTCTGCTGATTTTACCTCTGCCTTTTTCAGCCCTGAGTCCTTGCTTCTCAAAGCCAGGCTTTTCCAGTTTCTTCAGCTCTTCCTCTTAAAACTGTACTCACAGCTGGGCTCCAGCTTTCCCTCTAAAGGCGTGGAGTACGTATAACCCAATCTTCCCACTGACATCAACCAGCCAAAGTGAGCAAGCCCATCACCTCCCCAGCTTTAGGTGCCCTGCTTCTGTTAATGTGGCCCAAGATCTAGTTAATGGTTTAGATCACATCACCTTGGGAACTCACCCCACCCTTCTGTAAGTGAATCCCCTAACCATCACACACGTGACAGCTAAGCCACATTTCTGTGGGGGGGCGGGGGGGGGGATAGCCCAGTGCCTCTCACCCAAGGCTTGTGGACCCTCAGGGCCTCTTCCTGCTTGGTGTTGGCCCATTAACCAGCCCTCCTTGGGTGATGCATTCCAACTGCACTTCAGCCCTGTTTTTCGAGCTGCTGGAAGCCAAATACACTATATCAACCCCCTCCCCCCCATTCACTCAACTCCAACTCTGCCAAAGAGGAAGTGAGGTAAGGCTGATGGGCCCTGCTCTCAGTGACCCCTGGAGGTCACTGTGTCCTCAGCCAGGTGCTCACAGCCCTGCCTTTAATTCTAAGGCAGAGCCCTCGGCTGCCACCCTGAGGTCTGCTTGTCCAGCCTTTGAGCAAGTAGGACACTGGCCGGCCCCGCCTTTGGGACCCTCTGCCTGGCCCTCACTGGGACCCTCACTGCTCTGTGGTTCTGCTCCTCTGTCTGCTGGGGAAACCCCAGTTTCCCCGGAGCAACCTGGGCCCATCTCCCCGCCCCTTCTGGCTCCTGTGTGAAAACCTCACCCTGCTTGTCACCAGTGCAGCTGTCAGAGGGGGGACCAGGCTCAGCATCAGCCCTCGGGCTAAGCAGCCAGCCTGGCCCTCGGGCTCTTCCTGTTCCACACAGAGCTTTCACGGGGACCTCAGTTGATGTCCTGCAGCCTCAGCTTCCCTGTTATCTCCTGGTCCTGGGCAGCCACGCCAGTTTCTGGAGCAATGCTGCCCTTTGCCTTTTGCGTTCGCACAGTCTGGTCATGGGGGCGCTTGGGCAGGGCTGGGGTGGAGGCCCCAGTCCCCAGGAGACCTGGCCTCTCCCAGACTCTTAAGTTGGGAGGAACCTCAGGAATGGGGCATCTAGTTCACCTCCCATCCTTATTTTGCAGCTGGAAAATCGGCCAGGACGGGAGGGGACCGGCCAGCCCTCTCACAGCCAGTCAGTGACAGAGCTGGAGGCACAGGGACTCCATGCCAGCCCCTCATCCTCTCTGCCTGGTTGAATGACCTCTGGGTCAGGGGCATGACTCATCTAAGTCACTCTTGCCACTCCAGGGCCTCACAAACCCCGAGTCCAGCCAGGGCTATGCCCCCTCCCCCAGGGGCTGGTACAGGGACACCCATGCTCATGACACTCATGTCAAAGCCAGAAGGGACCTCAGAGAGCCCCTTGTGCCTGAGTCACCCTCAGCTGTGGTTGGGTAACTCCCTCACTGTCTGCTGAGGCTCCCCCAGTCTCCAGTCTCCGATGCTCACTCTGCCCCGCCCTGGACTGGGTGTGGAGACTCAGATAAACAAGATGTAGGGCCCGCCCTTGAGGGGCTCTCTCCTAGGAGGAGAGACATAGACACTCTGCCCCAGACCTTGTTGAGGACCCATTTCTCACACGAGGAACTTGAGGCCCAGAGATGGGAGGCAAGTGTTACGGGTCGCCTGGCAAAAGCACAGCGAGCTGGCAGGCGAGCTGGGGCGTGGGGCAAGCCAAGAGGAGAAGGCTCTTCGTCTCATGGGAGGGTGCACAGCCTTGACTTGGGGGGCGGTAAGTAGCCAGGACCCCCCTCCCCTCCGAGAGGAGGGACCATCATCACTGTGGTGGGGGGAGGGGGGAAGCCTGAGGGAAGAGAGAAGTAAGAGTCTGGTCTCTGGAGGAAGACACAGAAAGTGAGTGGCAGGCAGGGGAAGTTGAGACTCAAAGAGAGGAAGGAATCTGCCCCAGGTGACAGAGAGTGAGGGCAGAGGAGGGACAAGAGGGTTGGCTGGTGCCACCAGCCAGAGCCTCGTCTGTCTTCCCCACGGACAGAGGGACCCAGGGCTCCCAAGGGTCAGACCAGGGATCCAGCAGAGCCTGTAAGAGAAGGGGTTAGTGCAAGTGGGCTGGGCATCTTGGAAGGCTTCCTGGAGGAGGTTGGGGCAGGGGGTCTGCCATGTCCAGATGAGCAGGGCCCCGCAGAGTCGGGCCCCCAGCACGGGGTTGGGGCAGCCTCTTCTCCTTCGGGGGGCTCACCTGCATTGCCTGCCCATCTGGAGCTGGTGGCCCTCTCCCTTCACACACAGGAAACCGTGGAGGAGGGAGAACGGGCCAGCCCTGCCTGGCCCCAGCCTGAGCTCTGGGCAGCACTTGGGGTGAGGACCTCGCCTCCCGTCTGGGAGAACCCACAGCTCTGGGGCTCACTTCGCCCTGTGGGGAAGGGGGTCCACGCTCACACGCACGCACATGGACACACACTCACACCCAGACGCACACGGAGGCTCACAGACCCACACCCCCAGGCGCACACAGCCTGGGGGCCGGGGAGCAGGAGGGCCCTCCAGCCTTTGGCTCTTGGGAGATGCCATTTCCAATGAGCCTCTTTGCTGGTGCCCCACCCCACTGGGGTTCCCCCAGCAGCCCAGCCTAGCTGGGTGTGGGGACCGGGCCACTGGCCATTCCTCTGTTTTCCTTGTACAGACTCTCACTGCCCACCCACCATCCCCAGACACATTTTATTTAATAACTTGTCATTGTTAAATTATTTATTAGCGTTTACCACACCACCACCCACCCTGCCCTCCACTCTCACCTTCCGCTCTTCCCACAAAAGCAGAAAATGGAAACAACAACGACGAGACATCAGTATATTTGTAAATAAACCAACCTGTACACGCCTGTGGTGACTCTCCTTGGGGGGAGGGGCTGTGCTGGGCCTGAGCCACTCCTGTGTGAGATGTTAGCAGATTTCTCGATGGCTGCCAGGGAGAGCGGGTCAAGGAGTGTCCCTGGTCTTGCCCAACCCATTCTCTTGTCCTATTTCATAATCATCTCCCCATCCTTGAGCTGTCCCAACCTTGAACCATCTCCATCCTTAAAACAAACACATCCCATCTCACTCCTCAACACTCATTCGTTCGTCCACCCAGCCAACGTGAAGAGCCTTTAAGTGCCTGCCGCCAGGCTGAGAACCAGGGATTGGTGGCCCCTGATTCACGGAAGTAGACGGTGTGATATGAGCTCAGCTGAGGGACAGCAAGGCCTTGTTACAGGGTGCCCAGCCTCGTCTGGAGGGGTGGAGCATCATGGAGGGCTTCCTGGAAGAAGCCACAGGTCAAGCTGAGACCCAAAGTTACCCAGCAGGGCAGGAACCGGATGAGAGTGTCCCAGCTGTACAAAGCCTCCCAGGTGGGCAGACTTGTGGATCTAAACTCCGAGCATAGCTAAGTTTGGGGGGCAGAGAAGCAATGGGGCTGGAGGCAGAGCTAGGCCATCCAGGGCCCCTCCTCGAGTGGAGAATGGATCCAATTAGGTCAGGTGGACTGGTTGGAGGCATGGAGGTCAATGGAGTCACCTTTCTCACCTAGGTGACAGGTGACAGTGGCTTTGACTAGGGCAGTAACTGGGGAGAAAGGAGATGGATTCCCAAGATGTTGGGGAGAGAGGGAGATGAAAGCAGCCTCTAGGCGCCTGGCTCCCTGACGGCACCTGAGCTCTGGTCTGGAGCGAGTGCAGCTCTGGGTCTCTGGGGGCATCTAAGTGGGCATGTCCTGGAGCAGGGCTGGGCCTCAAAGGGACCAGAGGCTGAGCACCCAGGTGTTCAACAACCAGGTGGGGGAGCTCGCCCTAGGGGATGCGACACGGGGGGGGGGGGGGGGGGGGGGGGGGGGGGAGGCAGAGGCCAAACGCTGAGTATCAGGAGCACTTGGGACTGGGTCAGGGGAGATGGTGGCAGGGGTGGGGGATGGGTGGAGATGGCGGATACCCAAAGGAATTTGCCTCTCAAAGTGTGTTCTTCAAGCCTCCAGGCTCCTCGAGTACCTTGAGGCGTGCCAGTGTGCGTGTGTGTGCGTGTGCGTGTGTGCGTGTGTGTGTCTGTGGAAATCGCTCCGTGGGTGAGTCGGCCCAGGTGTCCTGTGCATGAAGCGGGGGACTGTAGGTATCAGTGTACTGTGCGCAGCTGGCCCTACAGCCAAGGCTGCCTAGATCTGCACGTGGATGTGTGTCTGTGTCGTGAGGGTGGCTGTGTGTCCACACGTGGCTCTATCACTGTACATCTTTGTGCATCCGGGAGGCCTCTGGGCCTCAGGTCCGCAGACCTGATGTCCTAACCTCCTCTCCCTGCCCCCACCCCCATGCTCTTTCTCAGGGGCTTCCTCCCTCTGCCCGTGGGCACCAGCGCCCCCTGGAGGCACACACTGCCCTGCACCCCTTCCTGCAGCCTCGGGTGACTGTCTCAGCCTCATGGCTTCTGGGAATCTAGACATGCTGAGGCCTCTGGTTCATTTCCTCCTTTGCACCCACCAACACCCTGAGAGGCAGGTATTACGGTCTCAAGTTTCAGAAGGGAAACCTGAAGCTTAGAAAGAGGCAGCAACCGGGTCAATAGGACAAAGCTAACAGGGGGCAGTAGAACCAGAGTTCAAAGTCAAGTTTGGCTGCAAACGAAGGCCCTTCCCACCACCCCTGCTGCCTCCCTAAGCCCACACTCTGGCCCTGAGGTCTTGTCCTCCAAGGTCAGGCCCAGGGACCCAGGGAGCAAGAAACTCTCTCCTACCTTCAAAGTGGCCTCACTGAGGTTCAGATACGTTAAGTCACTGGGCCCAGCCTGCACAGCACAGAGGCAGGACTAAACTGGATCTTCATGTCCAAGCCCCAGGCGTAGGCTTGTGTGAGAGTGGCCTCCAAGCTCCCCCAGCCCCTCAGCAGCAGGCTGCCAACTCTCTTGCCTATAGCAACCACTTAAAATCCTGTCACTAAAAAATGTGGTGTGGGGGGGGGAGGCATTTGAAGGGGAGGGGCTGTGCTAATCCTTCACTCCTCTGTCTCCTGCCTGTCTTGTCCCCCAGCCCAGAAAGTGAAGTCATGGGAGGGAGGGGGAATGTAGGCTGAGCCTCAGGAGACAAGAGAGGGCATGGGCTGCCTCACAAAGGACAGACACTAGCCCAGTGGCCGCCACTGCTAGTCACAGACACTCCCTGGACTCAGCGGTGCAGCCAGTCTGCTGCCCGACGGCCCGCCTGCCGGACAGCTCGCGAGCAGCCCTTCGGGGAGACTGGCCGCGCACCACACGCTGTGCTGAGCCCTACACGTCTTGTTTCACTTCCCGTGGGGCAGGGACATTGTCATGTCCACCTGACAGATGAAGATACTGTTCTCCCGCTTCCTCCCAGGAGCGCCCATCCTGCCTCAGATGCCCCCTTAGGCCTCTGAGTGTCCCAGCCCTGTGCCAGGCAGACCTGGACTCTGGGCAGTGACAGACAGATCGGGGGACTCTATTATGGCTTTGACTTCAGAGCAACCCCTGGGGCTTGACTGGAAAATGGAGACAGCCCCCCCCCCCTACTGCTCATCCCTTTGGTCTGCAGCCCTTTCATGGAGACCCTCCAGCCCCAGGCCTGCCTGGGCAGAGCAGCAGAGAGAGTGACAAGAGGCATAAAGGACTCAGAGTGGGGGGTGTCAGGGTTCGTCAGCTGTGCCTGGGAAATCAAGGAAAGCCTCCTGGAGGAGGGAACAGCCAGAACAAATGCTCACAGGTGAGAGCTGCAGAGGACCAGTGAGGCGGGGCACACCAGGTTGCATTGAGGGCCCTAAAGCCAGGAGGGAGCATCCTGGTGCTGCCAGTGCCCACACTGGCCATGCCAGGGGTCAGTCAGGCCCTTGGCAGCGGGAGGTTGCCTGGCACACACCCCATCCTCTGATTTAGCTGGGAATAAAGCAGGCACACTGAGACTTTGAGTGGCACAGGTGAGTGTCTGTAATGTACTTACTTGTGGCCTAAAGAGGAATAAACCCCAGAACTCCTCTACCCACTCCCTAGATCAGGAAACTGTACATTTTCAATTCCGTGGAGCCCTGATGTCCCGGGAGCATCTATTTCTTCATTTGGAAAACTGGTGCAAATCAGAAAGGGGTAATGCAGGGAAAGCTCTTAGCACAGAACCTGCTGGAATGCGCCCAGCGGCAGGTGGCCCCTCCTGCATCTCCCGTCTGCGGCAGAACACCCGGGAGCCTTTCTACGGGCGGCTCCCCACTTTGACTCCTCACCTCCCCTATCAAAGCCTGGGCTGCTTTGCTACTAGATCCCCAAGACAGACCAGAAGCTACTTTGAATTTCGCTCCTAAACCTGTAGTTACCGCGTCAGGCCACGAGGTGGCGATCGAGAGTCAGGCAGGGGGCGCCCGAGCGGCGGCTGCGCCCCGAGACCGCGCGAGGACCCGAGCCCGCGGCCCGCGGCCAGACGGGCGGAGGGAGGCGCCCCCGCGGCCGCCCCTGGGTGCCGGGCACTGTGCGGGCGCTTCGCGGGGCCGAGGCCGGGCGCCCCTCGTCGCAGCCCTGAGACGTAGGTGTGAGCGTTCTCGTTTTACAGGCCAGAAAAGGGGGCTCAGAGACGTTAGCAACCCGAGGCCGCACAGCGACAGACAGACACGCGCGAGGGGGGAGAATAGGGCGGGGGAATAGCAGCCTCTTCTCGAGCCTCGCTTCAGCCCCGCCCAGCCTGGGTGGCTCATCCCACTGGCTTCTCCAGTATCTGACCTGGAGGCAGATCCTGTCACTACCCCATTTCGTTGATGTGGAAACTGAGGCTCAGGGAAGCCAAAAGCCTCGGGAGGCTGCTTGTCCCCAACGCCCTGGCTCCTGGGGAGTCAGGCCTTCCCGAGCCCTGAGGGAGGACCACAGGGGTGAGGGGAGAGCCGCTGAGTGCCCCCACCCCAGCCCCCACCCCCAGCCCTGCCCAGCCCCTTCTCCACCCCTCCTCCGGGAAGGTCAGCCGGCTCAGGCCCCCCAGACGCAGGAGGGGGCTCCCCCACCAGAGCAAGATCCAGGTGCACCTCCAGAGTGCGCTGGCCCCTGTGGATGCTTCCAAAGCAGGGGGTGCAGGTCACAGCACGGAGCCCCGATGGGGGTCAGTGTTTCATTCTGATCGTGGCAGGCATGGGGACCTACCAATGGGGCCACTGACCTGGTGGGGCCTGGGACTCAGAGTCTGGGGGTTCCTGCCACACCCAGCTTCGGGGAATGTGTAGTGAGTGTGCCAAGCGCAAATCCCAGCCCTGCCACTCACCCACCATGACCTTGAACAGGTCTCTGTTTCTTTGTAAACTGAAGGGGGAGCACAGAGCCGTCCTGAGGGTCACACAAGGGAGCCAGGCCCGGGGTTCATCGAGCCCAGGCGCTCAAACAGAGGGGTGGAGGTTATTCATGGGCGCCCTCACTTCTGCCCACCCAGGAGGCTACCCCTCAGCCAGAACACTAAACCAGAAGGGCCTGAGAGCCCTGAAGGAGTGCACGGAGCCGTCCTTGCCGCTGGCAATGGTGAGGTTCCCCCACCCCTTTAGGCCAAGAAAGCTTCCAGAAACTGTTTCCTGTGACACTAGCTGCCTTTCCCGGTGCTCCGAGGCTGACAGACACCCGGGCCTCCCATGACCTCAGGGGCCATGCCAGAGGAGGCAGTAGGCATGGGAAGTGGCAGCTTGTCGCTGCCAGTCAGCCTGACCTGAGCCTACTGGCCCAGGCCTCCTGGCCAGAGCCCCCCGTCCCCTGGGATTGGTCCAACCGTGAGGCTGGGGCACCTTCTGAGGTCGCAAGTCACAGGGATGCTGGCAGCTATGTTCCGTACCACGGGAGGGAGCCCTCGAGACGGCGACCGGTGCACAGAGAGGTAAGGAGAGGTGGATCCAGGAGGAGGCAGCCCCAAGCCTTCAGTGTCTGGAGGCATTAAAAGGCTAACAAATAAATGACTAATAAGGTCTTTTATTGCTTAAGCTAGTTTGAGTCTCTGTCACTTGCCACCAGAGCCCTAACTGAAACCCACACCGTTTCACAGGATTAGTGGGTGAATGAAATGATATCTCCAAGTTTCTGGCATAAAAATCAGTACTCAAAACACACACACAAAACAAGGAGCGAGGATGGCTCAGCAGAGCGTAGTAATGGCCTCTGCATCGCTCTCCCCCCCCCCCGCTTTTGAGTGTTACCCCCTTTGTTTAGAGCAATATGGTTTGGGAGACTCTATCTAACGGGCACGGACTTTGAGCTGGTCTTTAAGAGGAGACATTGTTTGGAGGCATTTTTTCCTGCAGATTCCATTCAACTGGATATTGTCCGAGATTCCTGAGAACAAATGAAAAGAATGACCGTTGCCGTAAAAGACACAACGAACACCACATAGCGTCGCTGCAAGGGCGGTTCCTGCTCCCTAGGGGCCACCAGCCCCCGCCTGCTGCGGGTCCCCCCAGCTCATCCGCAGCTGGAGCTGGGAGGCTGGGCCACAGGGCCAAGCAGCAGGGTACTTCATAAGCAACAGAGTTCAGCTGAAAAAGTGAATTACTGGTGCTGAGTTACTAAGAAGCAAATAATCAGGTTATACCCATCACAAAAATGTCCCCAGACAGAGCGATTGTGACAAGGGCAGAAAACTGGAGTCATGCTCTGCAAACACAGTGAAGCCGAACCTGGGAGAAGGCATCTTGGGGTGAGCAGTTGTTCTTTCCGCTTATAAAATGTCCCCGGGCCTAGGAGCGGTGACAGAGACCAGGATACCGTCAGGATACCGTGTGCTGAGTACGTGTCACGGCCACTGCCTTCAGGCACCGTCTCATTACATTCTCACTCAAGGGAGCACTCTGCCCATTCTACAGGCGAAATCGCTGAAGCTCTGAGGCGTGAAGGAGCTTGTTCAAGGCCATTAGGGGGCGCGATCCTGAGAGCAGGTTACCGGTGTAAACTGGACAGGCAGGAAGGGCCCCCAGCATTGTGCATCTCTGCCTTCTGAGGGGGGGGCGGCTCCAAGCCAGGGATGGGTGGGGAGGCCCCTTCCCAGGAGAGGGCGCAGCAGGGCTGACAGGTGCGGCCCATCCTCAGCAGCTGCAGGCACTGGCCACACGCCCGGACCAGAGGAGCAGGGAGAAGGGGGACTCCGGCCAGAAAGCCACCCTCCCTCTGTGCACAGGCAGGATCTGTGCCTCTCACATCGTTGCCTTGTGCTGACAGAGGGACAGCAGAGCTCAGAGTGGTCAGCAGCGGACTAAGTTCACACAGCCAGTCACGCAGGTGGGAAGGTGAGGAAGGGAGGGGACGAGAGTGGGTTCATTTTCAAGGTTGAAGCTCCGGCCCTGGTTAGAGCATCAACCCACGCACTGAAGGGTCCTGGGTTTGATTCCTGGTCAAGGGCATGTGCCTGGGTTTCAGTTCTCTCACATCTCTCTCTCTCTCTCTCTCTCTCTCCCTCTCCCCCCCCTCCTCCTGCTTCTCCCTCCCTCCCTTCCACTCTCTCTGAAAAGCAATGGAAAAAATATCCTCAGGTGAGAATTAAAAAAAAAAAAAAGATTGAAGCTCAGCCCCCACACCCTGAGAGTCCGGGAAGGAATTTTGTAGATCTGGAGCCTAGAAAGCTGATGACCATCAGGCTGGTGAGGAGAAGTGGGGTCATCCATGGGGAGTCCAGGTGTAGGAACAGGTGCAGGAGCTGTGACCCGTCTCAGTGGTGACTCCTCCGAGCCAGGGCACTGCCCGGGCCTGGGCCTGGGCCTGGGCCTGGCCGGCAGCACCGTGGCAGAGGGGACTGGCCCACCACTGAGCAGGAAGGACACTAGGACAGACCACTTTGATTTTTCCCCCTCTGCATTTCAGCTAATTCCTGATCCCTCAAACTATATCTCACTCAGTTTGGGTTGTTAGTGAGCTTCCTGCATAGTCTTCTGCTAGTTCACCTTTTAATTCATGTGTTATTTTTGCCACCTGGTTGCATGTAGCCATCATTTATTGCTGTATAACACTCCACTTACTTATTAGATCTCTTCTAGCAGATGCTGGGCTTTTCCAGTTTTTCACTAGAATGAGCAACGCTGCAATGAGCGTCCATCTGGTGGCTCCATGGCCAGAGCTTTTCCAGGACCCACCGTGGTAGGGGAGTTACTGGGCTGCCGGCATGTGCACAGGGTTAGCTCTGCAAGGCGAAGTCAGTGTTTTCCAAAGTGAGTTTGCTATTTACACTCCCACCAGCAATTAGTAAGAGTTCCTGTTGCTCCACATCCTTGGCACCACTTACCGATTTTGACCTGCTTCAAATGACCTTAATTTGCTACCACCTTGTTATTAATGAGGTTGAGTATCTAGTCAATGTATATTCACTTGTGTTTTCTCTTTGGGAAATGCCTATTTGTGTCTTTTGCTCAATTTTCTTTTGGGTTGTTTGTCTTTTCCTTATTTACTTCTAGGGCTTTTAATATATATCTACAAATAAATATATATTCTTTTTAATATACATCTACAAATACATATATTATTTTAAATATATATACAAATCCTTTGCTAGTTATATGTGCTACAAATAATTTCTTCCAATTTGTGAAATAGAAGTTCTGTATTTTAATGGAGCCTAATTTATCATACTTTTTATGGTGTGTTGTTTCTTTGGTCTTATTTTCAAAATCCTTCCCTACCTGAGTCTTAAAGTTATCCTCTTATATTTTCTTCTCGAATTTTAAAGTTTTGACTTTCCATTTGAATTCGAGACTCCTTTCTGTCACTATCCTGAATGTTGTCTCTTTCTGAGATGTTTTATAAGCAAGTATAGAGAAGAAAAATTTAGTTTTGAATATTATATCCTGCACCTTGATAAACTCATTAATTCTAATAGTATCTCAGTATATTACTTTGGATTTTTAATGTAGATGACCGTATCATCTGGAAGTGATAGTTTTGTTTCTTTCTAAACATTATAACTTCCCTGCCTCCCTCCCTCCCTCCCTCCCTCCCTCCCTCCCTCCCTCCCTCCCTCCCTCCCTTCCTTCCTTCCTTCCTTCCTTCCTTCCTTCCTTCCTTCCTTCCTTCCTTCGTTTTCCGCTTCTTTTCCTTGGTCTTTTGTATTAAACATGTTGGCCGAGTCTTCCAATTAAATGTTGATTAGGAGGATATTAATTAGGGTTCTTCTTTTGTTTTGTTAAGAAGGATGCTTTTTAATTTTTCACCACTACAATTTTGCTAGTTAAGAAAATGCCCTTATACTCCTAGTAAGAATTTTAATCATGAAAGGATGTTGATTTTGATTAAATGCTTTTTCAGCATTTAACCTTTTTCTTTAGCCTGTTAATGTTACTGCATATATTTACATATTTTAAATATAAATAACATTACATAACGTAATATATGATAAATAATATGTAATATAATATATATTATACATGATATACTATATTGATGATATTAATATATATATTGTTAAACCATCCTTACATCATGGTATAAACCAGCAGTTTTCAACCTTTTCATCTCATGGCATGCATAAACTAATTACTAAAATTCTGCAGCACACCAGGAAATGTATTTTTTGCCGATCTGACAATAAAAATAGGTGTGATTTTTATTCATTTGCACTGAACAGGCTATTGTTGTGTTCGCTGTTGTCATTGTTTTATTTGACACTCTAAGGGAAAAGAGGTCAGTGCCCCAACTAAATAGTCAGGTATTGAATGTTTTAAAGATTCTTATGGCACACTGCTTGAAAATTGCTGGTATAGCCCTAGCTGGTTTGGCTCATTGGTTAGTGTCAGCCCACAGACTGAAGGGTCTTGGGTTCGGTTCTGGTCAAGGGCATGTACCTCAGTTGTAGGCTCGATCCCCAGCCCCGACTGGGGCCTATGTGGGAGGCAACCAATCAATGTGTCTCTCTCACATCAATGTTTCTCTCTCTCTCTCTCTCTCCCCTTTCCACTCTCTCTGAAAAGCAATGGAAAAAATATCCTCGTGTGAGGATTTAAAAAAAAAAATCGCTGGTATAAATCCATTTGGTCATGATTTTTAAATATTATATTGGATTCATTTTTCTACTATTCTTTTTAAATTTTTGTATCTAGGCACAAGGGTGAGGTTGTTTGGGTCTGGGTACTAAAGTGGTACTAAAGTTATAGTGATTTTTCTAAGTGAGCTGAGGAGTGTTCCCTATTTTCTATACTCTGGAAGAGTATGTATAAAATTGTAATATCTGTTTTTTGAATGTTTGAAATCACCTGGATTTGATGTTTTCTATGTGGAAATATTTTAGCTACCTAGTCAATTATGTTTAGTGGCTATGGGACTATTCAGGACTTCTATTTCTTCTTGAGTCAGTTTTGATAAGTCATATTTCAAGGAACTTGTGCCTTTTGCCTGTTTTAAAATTTATTAATATAAAATTGTGTAAGATATTTTCTTTTTAATCTTTTTAATCTCTACCTGTGGCACTATTTCCTTTCTGATTCTTAATAGTATTTTTATGTCTGTGTCTTAAAATTTTGCTAGATTTTTATCTATTTTACTAGTCTTTCAAAGAACCAGTTTTGGCCTTGTTAATTCCCTCTACTGTATCTTTATTTTTCTATTTCATTAAATGGTATCCTTTCTTCTACTTTCATTGAGTTCTGTTGTACTTTTTTTCTAATTTCATAAGTTGGATACTAGCTCATTAATCCACCTCATATTTCTTTAAATGTTTATACATTCTGTATTTGGTGTTTCCAATAGCCAAACTATGTGTCTAAGGTGTCTAAATATATTGTTTATTATATTGCTGACTCTCACTCACAGTAGCTTGTTTCCTTGTAGTTTGGTGATCACTGATTGTGAGCTCATTTTTTGTTGAATTTAATCTGTGGGAATCCTAAAGGCCTAACTTGAAAGTGAATTCCTACTCAGGTGCATTGGTTTCTGCCAGGTGTCAGGAACTGCTAGTAACCTGGAACTACTTTAACCACCTTTAAGAGACTCTAGTTGAATGCAGGAGTATCAGGTTAAGTTCTCTCACCTTGCCTCTGCTCTAGACTGAATTTACCTATCCCAGTGTTTATTTCAACATTTATCCAAACTTTCCTATTTACCTGTTAATTACCATTCCATGCTTTGGTTTCAGTTTCCCATTGTCTTGTGTTTTTCTTGGAGATTTTCCTTACTTTCTAACAAACCCAGCAATGCATTAAAAATAATGGTTTGTTTGTTTGTTTGTTTGTTTCGTTCTTGTAATTCATGCAGAATCTATTTGAATTTTAGTGGGAGGGCCTTTCAGAGCATAAGTCCGACATCTCGCCAAAGTAGAAATCCCAGGATGCTGTTGTTATCCCCATTTTGCATATGAGGAAAAACTGAGGCTCAGAAAATTAAATGCCTTGCTCAGGGTTACACAGCCAACCAGTGGCAGGATCAAGACTAGAACCCAGGCTGTCTGACTTCAGAGCCTGAGCCTCAGTATTTAATTAGAAGTTTGTTGGTCCCCAAACATGCTTGTAGGTTTGCAGCCTTGGAGCCTGTGGTGTGACCCAGGCCAGCACTCTGGGATGAACCCACAAGCTTCTGCTGGGGCGAGAATGTGTAGACTCAGTCAGGCCCAGAGTGGGCAGGCCCCAGCCATCTAGCACCAGCTGCCTTCTCAGCACCTCTCAGTCAGAGCCTAAAAGGGGCACTCGGAGGCAGCTCCCACCCTGGGAAGGGAGCCAGCAGGCACTTCCAGCCCTCGGGTTTCCATGACAACGAGTCACCCTATCCGATCAGAAGCAAAAGCCACAGGCAGTGAGTGGAACATTCCTGAACCTTGAGTCCTCATTATGGGTAGTCTTCTGCAGCCTTGGGGGCAGTGTGAGGGGGGCTCAGAGGAAAGAGAATTTGTATGAAGGGGTAATGTTCGAGTAAGCCCACAGTGCCACTCACTAGCCCTCTTCTTCTTACCCACCCTCCAATTATGATGGCCCAGGGTCCCAGGTCCAAGGAAGTCCAGAAACACACTGGAGGTGGTCTGGTGCTAGGTCCCAAACAACACAGGTTTCCCAAAGGGGGGTCCCTGCCCTCGGTGAGCAATCAGTCTAGCGCAAGACTCAGACAGGTCCTAAGAGCCTATGACAACCAGGGGACAAGGAGCACAGAGGCCATGAGAGCTCAGAAGGTAGATTCCTTTCCAGGAGACTTCCCAAAACAGGTGCTTGAGCTGGGCCTCAAAGGCTGATGAGAACTTAACCCAGTAGGGAAGGGAGGAGAGGGCTGTCCAGGCAGGGGAACCACATGCAATAGGCTCAGAAGCACAAAGGAGCAAGGTCACTTTGGTGCAACAAGGTGAGGGAGGCGGGAAAGGCAGCCACAGAGGGAGGCTGGGCCTGAGCTTGAAGGGCCTTGAGTACAGTGTTGTGAACTTCGGCTTTTTCTTGGGAGCAGCAGGCAGCTGACATGGCCCAAATGTCATCACAGCACCGAGGATGGATAGGAGCCAGGGA
This sequence comes from Miniopterus natalensis, assembly GCF_054644295.1. Taxonomy (NCBI): domain Eukaryota; kingdom Metazoa; phylum Chordata; class Mammalia; order Chiroptera; family Miniopteridae; genus Miniopterus; species Miniopterus natalensis. The sequence continues at coordinate 68,243,806 of NC_142092.1, forward strand.
ACCCAGCAAGGAACCTGTTGCAAAAATGCAAGGAGAGACCACAGCAATGAGGACGATGACTGTGGTAGCAGGGATAGGAGAGAAGGGGACAGATTTGAGAGATGTCTAGAAGGTGAGAGATTGGATGTGTGAAAAGGACAGGGGCATTGGCCAGGAGACAACGCAGAAGCAGGGGTGGGAATGGGAGAGGTGGCCGTATCAGGCCCTCGCTGGGTCATGTGGAGGTGACCAGGTTTCTCATAAAGATGCCAGTGGTTGAGCTCCCTCGAGTGTGATATCCAGGACGTTTCCTCTCCAGGTCACTGGAGAAAAAGAATGTTTCTGAGCCTTCTTCAGCCTGGAGGCTTCAGCAGCCCGGTGGGCAGTTCCAGCTGCTGTTTGTCAACCCCCCTACCCCCACACACCCCCACACACCCCCCCACACCACAACAGCCTGGGTGGCCCGCAGCTCCTGCAAGGGGCCATGGGGGCAGCTGGCCCCTCTGGTGAAACCAAATTTCTGTTTCATACCCTGTTTCCTCCTGGTTATGTGCTTGTCACAAAGTTATATCCAGTTATATCTGTGCCTGCTGGGTTGTGTAGCCTGGGACTGTATTAAGAAGAAATAAATTGTAGAGAAATCACGGTGATGACTGCAAGTCTGAGAAAGCTGGCTCTGAGTTCTGTCTGGAGTCAGACAGAACTGTGTGCAAATCCCACCTCTCCCCTCACTGGCCATGTCTCTGGACTCGCCTCTCCTCTGCACAGGACCCTCAGCTACTCCCTGCACTTCTGCTCCCACTTTTCTCCTCCTCGCACCCCCTCTCCTGTTCACACTCACCTCCTGTTCCTGCTCCCCTCTTCCCGTCTCTCCCTCAGGCCGCACTCCTCTCCTGCCCACCCCGACTGCCCCGCCCGGACTCACCCTGGCAAGGAGCCAACAGTGCTGGGGTCCGATGCTCCCCACTCCCCTCCCTTCCCGACCTCCAGGCAGGTGCCAGGCTGGCCCTCAGGGACCGGGGTCCGCATGGCCGCACCGGTATATCTGACCCCGACCCAGGACTTGGGGGCACCATTCTGCCCCCAGGGGAAGCTGGGCAGGGTTGGCAACGCAGCTGGGCCTCCAAGGCTGGCATCCGCTTCTGCTCCTCCTACTGCCTCTTCCAGCAGCTCCCCCTCACCCCCTCCGCTCACCCCGACACGCACCCCGCGGGCCGAGAGGAGCAGGGAGGCGTGGCCCGCCCGGGAGCCGGGGGCGGGCGGGGCTGCGCCTGGGAAGCTGGGGCGACCCCGCCCCTGGGCCGGGCAGCGGGGCCCTCGGGCAGGCCCTGGGGAACCCGGAGGCCCGGCGCCCGGCCCGACCCGCGCCCTGCCTGGCGGGCCGCCCCGCGGCTGGGGAGGGCTCCCAGGCCCCGCACCCGCTTCCTCCCCGGGGCGGGTCCGTCGGCCACAAGCCAAGCGCCGTAAAATTTAAAGAGGTGAGAGAGACACTTCGCAGAAACCTCAGCAGCGCGGGGAAATGAAATAAGGCCTCCCTTCGGGGCGTCCCCCACCCCCCGCGCGGCCTGGGCCCGGGTCACCCCGGAGGGTCCAGGTGCGGCCCGGGGCCCAGCACCCCCCCCCCCCCCAGAGCTGGGTGGAGACCTGCTCCGCTCCCGCGCTGCCGCGCCCAGGCGCCCCGGGCTCTGCCCCCAGCGCCCCGCCCAGTGTCGGGGCGGGGGCCGCACCCCGGGCCCGCCCTCCGGCCCTCCCCCACTGGGGAAGCGGACCCAGATACCCCCCCCCCCCCCCCCCCCCCCCCCCCCCCGCTTTTCCGGGTGTCGGATGGTGCTTCTGGTTCCCGCCGCCCCGCCCTCCCCGCCGCCCGGCCCCGCCGCCCGCGGCCGCGTGATGGATGGAGCCTTCAGGGAGCCGCGGCCCGGCCGGCGGAAATGAAGAGGATAAGATCTGCGGGCGCCCCACACGCGGACACCGCCTCGCGCGGCCGTGATGGATGGGGCGGCGCGGACCTCTGCGCCCGAGCGCCGGGGTCCCCGCCCGCCCGGAACCCGCCCGACGGGGGAGCTCGGGAGCGCGGGCGCACACACTCACACACATACACACACGCACACACACACACATACACACACGCACACACTCACACACATACACACATACACACACGCACACACTCACACACATACACACACGCACACACTCACACACACACACACATACACACACGCACACACTCACGCACGCACACACACGCACACACTCACACACGCACACACACATGCACACACACATACACACACACATACACACACACGCACACACTCACACTCACACACACAGTCACACACATACACACACTCACACACATACACACACACACTCGCACACACACACGCACACACACACGCACACTCACACACACTCACGCACACTCACACACATACACACACACGCGCACACACACACACTCACGCACACACATAGGCACACAAGCACACACACACACACAAGCACACACTCACATTCACGCACACTCACACAGGCACACACACACACTCACACACATACACACACTCACACACATACACACACTCGCACACACACGCACACACACGCACACTCACACACACTCACGCACACACTCACGCACACACATAGGCACACAAGCACACACACACACAAGCACACACTCACATTCACGCACACTCACACAGGCACACACACACTCTCACACACGCACACACAAGCACACGCTCACACTCACACACACAGGCACACACCCCCTGTACGGCGCCCCTCTCAGAAACACCGCACTGCGGACACACGCGCCGCAGGCTCGCTCCCCACACACAGCCCCCAGGCACATCTGGCCGTGCCCATGGCGTATTGGGGACCGTCCCCCCTCCCCTGACACTCGCAGACCTTCCCTCTGGCCCTCACGCGAACAAGTGTGTCCTGGGCGCACACCCCGCCTCACGCCTTTGCCCCTCCGACGGCCCCGGGCCTGCGCACACCTCCAGGCGCACCGGCCCTCCCTCCGTCCCTCCCTAAGTGTGCCTGGAGCCCGGTGGCCCACCCACAGGGTGTGGCTGCTGTGACGCTCAGCCCTGGTCGGGGCCTTGGCGCGGGAGCGGGACAGCAGGTGCTTCTCGTTTCCGTGGTTTTGTTTGACCGCTGAACAGGCCGGGCTTGGCATGGGCAGGGATGGCGGGCAGCGCGGGTACCGTCCAGGCCGCCGCCTGTCGGTGTTGCCATGGTTACCACATTCCCGCTATCTCACAGCAACATCATCGTTACCGTGGTTACAGACCCGCATCCCCCTCCCCCGCATCGCCGCCTATTGCCATCGCCATTCACTCGCCCCCGCCGCGTATCACTCATCCCGTCGCTCTGCTCCGCAGCGGGGCAGAAAGGCCGGAGCCGGTGCCACCTTCGGGCGCGCCCCCCGGGCTGGGGGAGACGGCGCAGCCGGTGGCCTCGGACACTCTGCGGAGCGCTGAAGAACCATTAGGCTCTGACACCTCGCTGGCCTGGTAGACAGGATGCTCAGGGGGCACCGGGCAGGGAGGGCAGCGGTAAAGAGACAGGCGCGAGGCCACAGCAGCGTCCCCAGCACCACCTGGGGCCGCGTGTGCTCGGAGAGGGGCAAGCTCCCGGGGCGCGCAGGCGGCGAGGATTGGAGACGTTGCTGCCACACTGCGACGGATCGTTAAGGCCCCGGGATTCCCTGTGGCATGGTTCTCGGAGTGTGACAGACCTGGATTTCAACCCTGACTGTCACTTCCGAGCTTGGGGACTCGGGGCGCGTCGTTCCTGCACCGGGCCTGGCACCTGAGCGAGCGCTGCGGAGGCCACTGTCCTCTCCGCGTTTCTAACCAGGCGGAGGGGCTTCGGAGGGCCCCGCGCAGCCACGCGTTTGGCCTCTAGGGGGAGCCCGAGGTCCTCTTCTCCCCAACCTGCCTCCTAAGGCCAAACCCAGAGGAGCGGGGACTGGCGGTTAAAGCCAAGGGTCCACCTGGAGCGTGAAATCCGGGAGCCGGGCTTTCCTGGAAACAGCCCCCCCGTGCGCACCCTCTCCTTTGTCCACAGGCTGTCCCTGGGAGGGAAGGAGCCAAACCGAGGGGACGTGCCAGCTGTGTGAAGGCTGGGGCGCACCCACCGAGGTTGGCTCGCACGGTTTTGTGAACACGAGGCTTTAGATGACTGTTTTTTGGAGTTTCCCATCAGAACCAACAGAGGGCTTTTTTTGAAATGTGAATGCCCGGAAAATCCCAGCTTAGCAGGCTTGGGTTTGAATCCTGAAGGGAGCTCCTAGGGGATTCCAGTGTTTACCCGGGTTCATTTTCCATGTGTGGTGACGGCTGAAGCCCCTAGGACCTGCACTTAGTGGGCATCTTGGATTCTGTCTGTGCAGCTCCTCTCCCATCTGGAGGACACTGTCTCCATCCCCGTGGCTCTCCCGAGAGCTGCCACGTTCTTCCATGACTCAGTTGATGGACCTAGAAATGGGCAACTGACCCAGGAGAAACCAATCAGAATCCTCTGGGATTTTTAGAAATTATTTCACTGAAGCTTTAAATATGAAGCATTTCATATATATGGAAGACTAGAAAGTAATGTAATAAAACCCTTCGGCTCATCACCTGTATTTAACACTCATTAACATTTGCACGTCACTTCTGTCTGACTTTGCTCTCTTTCCAGTCGTTTTTATCACTGTCTTCACTCCTGCTTACTCATAGGTCCCTGTATTTCTTAAATGCTGTGTATCCCGCCCATTCACATTTTATACTTTTATAGTATGCAGGTGTCCATAAAAACATAGTGTTATTTGTGTATTTTTCATATTTAAATAGTTGTCCTATACCATTGTGTACATATTTACATGAATGGAATCATTCTCAGCTTTTCACTCAACGTTATTTTCTGAGCTGCGTCCATGTGATGTATGTGGCCCTTGTTCACTCGTGCTCCCTGAGGCAGAGTAGCACATTGTGCAAAAATACCATGGTCCCTGTATTTACTGTAGTAGTGGTAGAATACGGATTGTTCCCTGATGTTGTTGCAATCAGGAACAACGCGTGGTCATGCCTTGTGCGTATCTCTGTGCATCAGAACAAAACGCCTCTGGCACATGCCAGGGGAACGACCAGGCTCGGGGCTGGGTGCGTGGTCAGGGCGTGTTTCCAAGCTGATCTCCAAAGCAGTTCCCCTGATTTACCCTCCCACCAGCCGTGCCCGGGAGGCTTCGTTCCCCACATCCTGACTCACACTTGGTCGCGCCAGACTTACGCATTTTCATCCATCTGACTGAAGTGCTTCGGTATCTTCCTGTTGACCTTTCTCTTATGTTTCCCGATTATTATCCCACCTGGTCCGCGCCTTCCACCTTCAGGTCTTTGTTGAGATGTGATCTAATGAGCCGGGCCTGCCCTGACCCCTCTATAAAGCAGCGCACACGTGCACATACACACTATTCCTTATTCCCCTTACCCTACGTTGCTTTCCGCTTTAGAACTGACATAAATCATTGGTTTATTTTTGTGTCTCCTCCAGCAGAGAAAGCTCTTCAAGAGCAGCAACTGCATCTGTTTTGCTCATTTCTTTATCAATCCACACTTTGCTCAGTAGATTTTTTAAAATGTCAAATTTCTTTCCTTTCCTATCCCTATTCCACTTTTTCTTTTTTCTTTTCTGAGACTTTATTTTTTTTAGAGCAGTTTTAGGTTTACAGCGAAATTGAGAGGAAGGTACAGAGATTTCCCATGTGCCTCCTGTTCCCACACACGCAGAGCCTCCTCCGCATCAACATCACTTGCCAGAACGTTTTTTTAAAACCACGGATGAACCTACATTGACACATTGTAGTCACCCCAAGTCCATAATTTACCTTAGGGCTCATTCTCGGTGTTGTACATTGTATGGGTTTGGACAAATGTATAAAGCCTATATCATTATAATGGATTTAAAATTTTAATTTATATACATTTTATATAAATTAATTTATATAAATTTTAAAATTATATAAATTTATTTTAAAAAATCATTATAATATCAGAGTATTTTCACTGCTCTAAACATCCCTGCCCTCCCCACCCCTGGCAAACACTGACCTTCTAGTCGCCACAGCTTGCCTTTGCCAGAACGTCACTCGTTGGAATCGCACAGAATGTAACCTTTTTGCATTGGCTTCTTTCGCTTAGCAGTGTGCATTTAGGCTCCTCCATGTCTCTCTGTCACGTCAGTGCTCTGGGTTTGGCCTAACAGGTGTGCAGTAGTGTCTCACTGTTGTTTTAATATGATGTGGAGCATCTTTTCACATGCTGACCGGCCACCTGTATATCTTCGTTGCTGAGGTGCATCTGAAGGTCTTTCACCCATTTTTTAATCAGGTTGTTAGTTTTCTTAATTCAGTTTTAAGACTTCTTTGTGAATTTTGCAAATATTTTCTCCCAGTCTGTGGTTCGTCTTCTCATCCTCTTGATACTGTGTTTGCAGAGCAGAAGTTTTCAGTTTTAATGAAGTCCAGCTTATCAATTATTTCTTTATGGGCCATGTCTTTGATGTTGCACTTTTTCTCCCCAGTACAAAACCAGAGGGATGGCTTCTAATATTTCACCATTTGTAATCTTTGTGGTAAGTGTTTGGTAGTTTAAAAAAGGTGTTTTGTATTCATGGTATTATAAGAGTTTAAATATTTTATTTTTATTTCAAGTGGTTTGTCTCCATCTATTGAGATTTATTTTTAATCAATGAATGTAGTGAATTTCACCAATAGATTTACTAATATTAAATCACCCTTGTTTTCCTGGGATAAATTTGATTTAGTATTGGTGTCGATTTAGTATCAAATTTAGGATTCATTTTGTCATTATTTTAAAAGGAATTTTACATCTCTGATCCTAACTGAGATTGCTCTATCATTTTTCTTTCTCACAGTTTTTTTTACAGCTCTGATATCAGGGTTATCTTAGCCACACAAAAGATTTATTCTCTTTCAACTCATGAAACAGTTTAAGACAGGAGTTACTGACTTGTTGACAGTTTGGTAAAACTCACCAGAAAAATATCCAAGTTCTGATATTTCCACTATAGGCCAAGGTCTCAAGTGGTGATAGGTCTATTTGAATTTTCTGTTTTTTCTGAAGCTAGTATTGATCAGATGTCCCATTTCATACAAGTCTCTAAGTGTACTGACATAGAGTCCTTTAAAGTATTCCCTTATGATCCTTTCCATCTCTACTGTGTTTGTATTTATGTCTCATTCTTAAATTTTTTCTCTTTTTTTCTTTCATTAACCTTGCCAGAGGATGTCTACTTTATTAGTCTTTTGAAAGAACTAACTTTTGATTTTGTTGATAATTTCTATTGCTTTGTTTTCTAGTTCATCTTCCTATTTTCTTGAGTTGAAACTTTGGTTCAACTATTTTCAATCACTTTGATTTTTCTAATAAAGGTATTTTATCTTTTAATTTTATCTCTAAGCTCCACTTTGGTGGCAACCCACAAGTTTTGATATGTAGAGTTTTAGTTGTTCTCTTGTAAATATTTGTAATTGATGTTATAATCTTCTTAAATTCATTAGGTATTTAGAGATGTTTTCCCCCCTCTGGCTAGCTTTTTATTATTAAATTCCAGTTTCATGAGGTCTGTACAGTAGCGTTTCTTTGTATTTCTGAGTCTTCTTTTATGTGCTAGAATGGGTCTATATTCATAAACATTCCCCACTTGCTACATTCAGAATTCTACATGGGTTCTTTATCTTAAGCTTGCTAATTCCGTTGTCTAGTCTTCGCTACCTTTTTTTATCCTTACTAGTTTTTTAAATTCTTATTATATCTGAAATGTGTTAAAATCTCCCAGTATAACTGGGAATTTATCAATTTTTGCTTAATGTGTACGAGGCTACATCAAGTTCACGGATGTATTTCCTGAGAAGTCGCTCTTTTTAGCATTAATTATCACGTACTTTTCTTCATGTTGCTCCTTTCCCTAAAGTTTATTTTTTTAGGTATTAACATCGCTATACCAGCTCCCTTTTGGTTAGTATCTACTAATTACTGTATATTTCTTTCTCTACTTTTGCTACAGCCTATTTCATTCCTTTAGGTTTGTCTTTTGTAAATAGGATATACGGGATAGCTAAATATTTTTTTTTAATATGTCTTTATCGATCTCAGAGAGAGGAAGGAGGGAGAGAGAGAGAGAGACAGAAACATCAGTGATGAGTCGTCACTGATCAGCTGCCTCCTGCACGCCCCCGATTGGGAATCGACAACCCAGGCAAGTGCCCTGACCAGGAATTGAACCGCGATCTCCTGGATCCTAGGTCTATGCTTAACCTCTGAGCCATGCCTGGCAGGGCGGGATAGCTAAATGTTTAAAGCAACCTGAAAAACACTGTCTTTTACTGGATGAATTTAATTGATTTATACTTATTGTGATTATTATTTTATTTGGAATTATTTATGACATCTAGTCATCATCTGTGTGTTTTTCACTGTTTTTCTTTTTTCTTTCCTTCTTTTCTGCCTTCAATTGAGTCAGTCATTTCCCCTTTCCCTTTTATTGGTTCGTAAGTTGTATTTTCTATTTATCTTGTTTGAGTAGTTGTCCTTACACATCTTAACATAAACCATTGATGGAACAAAGGTGAGTTAATAATTGACATCTCCATCATTTTCCATAATAATGTAAAAACTAATATATTTAACTTATATATCAGCTCCATCTATTTTTTTATTGTCTAGCATTTAGTGTCACCATATTTTTAATTCTCCCATTACTTGGTTAGTTGTTTTATACCTAAGGCTCACCATATATTATCAAATCTAAGGTGTCATTAATTGTGAGAAATACTATTATTATATGTAGCTCCAAGAAGAAAGAGGGGTGATATCAGCAAAAATGACAATGTAAGGACCTCTGAAAATTCCCTCCTCCATAAAAGCAATGAAAACACTGGCATAACTGTCAGAAACAACTTTTTCAGAACTCTGGAAATTAAAGTCTTGCAGCTATCTGGGAAGCATTTATTTAAGAAACAAACAAACAAAACCAACAGCTGAATCTCAGTAAGAACAGCAAGCTTCATAGCATTTTAACTCTCACGATTCGCATCTCCCCACTCCCCGGCTCTTCAGTAGCCCTTTCCCTACAATTACAGTAAAAACCAGGAGCCTGGCTGCCATTGGAAGGGGAAGGATGGGCCTGTGGCCCTTCAAAGTCCCCTTCTCAGGGAAGACTCAAACTACTAAAATCAGAAATTGAAGAGGAAAGAGCACTACCGACCACCTAGAAATGAAAAAGATTATAAGGGAATACTATAAACAAGTTAAATAGCCTAGATAAAATGGACAAATTCCTAGAAAGACACCAACTACTGAAACGGGCTTTTTAAGAAAGCTGAGCATCTGAACACACCTGTTAACTAGAGACTGAGCCAGCGATCGAAACTCCCTGCAAAGAAAAGCCGAGGGCCAGCTGGCTTCAGCGGGGCGTCCTACCCACCGAGGGCCCCGCTGCCTCTCAGTGCCCTCTGACTGTAACAAGGGACCTTCCAAAGTGTGAATTTAGCTGGCGTGGTCACTCAGCCGCACACAGGCTGCCACTTTAGGTGTGGTTTTCAGAAATCTCAACCCGCGGCTCCGAGAGAGAAAGATTTCTTTCAGGGCAGACATAAATGCTCTCTGGGTCTTGACTCATTTTCTGATCTGGGAATTTAAAACCCTGAGCTCATCTTTTTTCTCCAAAGTTCCCGGTGCACTGAGAAGCAAGCAACCAGCCCCACAGTCCTTACCCCTTTTATTGCCACTGAATTGATCCGAGGCAGTAGCGATTTGGTCAAAGCTTTGCCTTCTTTGGCCTTGACTCCAGGGGGTCAAAGGTGTTCATTTAAATAGGTGCTTCCTTATGGCATGACATGGACCACAGCGTCCCCTTACTCATGACAACAGTGTCCTCGATGCCTCTAAGTCTACTGAGATCTGAGCCCGGTTCCAGGTTCTCACCCCTCAGGTTCTGCGACCGGGAGCATGGCCACTGCCAAGACCTGTGCTGGGCAGGGCTCGGTCAGGGGGCGGAGCCGCGGGAGGCTGCGGGAGGCGGGTTTGCCACAGGGATCGGCGGACACGCCTGTGACAGAGCTGGGAAGCGAAGGTCCGGGGGGCACTGGAGGGGCAGAGGCAAAGTCACTGAGCAATCCGCCCGACGCTTTGGCTCGGTGGACTCTAAGAAGCCGAGCACGGGGAGCCCCTGCCGCGGGACTGCCAGGGGGCCTGGACGGAGGCCGGCAGGGTGCTGGTGCCTCTGGGCAGCTGCCCTCTCTGTGCTGCTGCTGGGGAACAGAAGAGGAGCCGACTGTGGAACAGAGGCGGACAGGCTGGGACTCACGGGACACCTTGGCGTCTGCCGTCACCGCATTTGACCACCGTGGGCTAGTGGCAGTGACTGTGCGCCCGCCTCCCAGTTCTCTTTCAGTCCCCGCTACTGTGGAAGCGGGTTCTGAGTGGGGCAGTGCGCAGCTTACCCGGGGCCACCGTAGAACATTCCAGCACAGGGGATGTCATGGCTCCACAGCTCATGAACGTACGAACTATACTTTGAGCCACTGGTTGACACTGATTCACTGCCAGAGCTCCACATTGTGTACAGGGAGAGCCTGATTGGTTCAGCTTGGTTACGTGCCCACCCCGGGTCCAGTCAGCTATGTCCAAGGGGCACCAGTCACGAGCTGAAGAGAGACTGGGCTCCCTGCCCTGGGAGTGAAGGGGACGTTCTCAGAGAAGAGAGCTAACACACAGCTTAGGCACAGGCTCCCTGCACTGGCATGTGCGACATCGAGGACTTCCGAAAGGTGCTTGTCATCGCCACGAGTTGCCCTGCTCACAGCGAGAGCAGAGCCGCACCCCTCCCTTGGGGCTGGGCTGGCAGGAGACACGGGAAATTGAAATCCTTGTTGTCCACGCAACAGATTTTCAGCAGGAGCCACACACTGCTTTAGGCTTCCGAACCGGCACAGTGTTGGCTGACCCGATGAGCTTACAAATTAGGAAATTTCCAATGGTTGGGGCCCGACCCCCAGAGGAAGAAGATGGGAGAAGTGGAGGCTGGTGGTGCCCGCGGGACGGCTCAGCTCAGCGGACCCAGGTCACCAGCAGGTGCCCGTCGCCACCCAAGAGGCTCACGCGTGTGCTCAGAAAAGACTTTCTAAATGTCCATGGTCACACTAAGAGGCTGACCTGTGTTCCGTTAGGTGACGGTCAGGCAGGTGCGGCCACCAGAGGGGACATCGGAGAGGCTCAGGGAACCAAAGTTAATTATACCCCTGGGTCCTAGAGAAACAAAGCTTCGGGGAGTCCAGAGCACAAGGGCCCGTGGGCAAGTGCCTTTTGGGGGGTGTCAAGGTGGGCTACGCTAGGAAAGGTAAAGGGGCGCCGTTGGTGTGTTCCTTGCGCTCATTTCGTTGGTGCGTTTGAAGGTCACGGTGAGGAGAGGGCAGGCAGGGCCTGGAACAGAAGCCAAGCTGAGGGCCCGGCACGCCTGGCCACCTGAGGTCGCCTGGGCCGGGCCGGCGCTCACAGCCTTTTGTTGAGGATGTTGAGAGAGCAGGAAAATGGGGAGGAAAGTTTATGAAAATTTCCCATTTACAATAGAGTTGGGGGAAGGGCCGGGAGAGCAGGAAAGAGGGCAGGGTGAAATTGCTGCACCGTGGGTTGGAGCCCAGTGAGATGTGCGGGGTCCTCTCCCCCCCCCCCCCAGGCCCCCTCCAGGAGAGAGGGGAAGCCAGGAGGGCAGGCCGTGGCTCCGTGGTTAGCCGTTATATATTACTGGTCACATATTTTACACTCGGCAGCATGAAAAAAGGGCGTAAAACTGCAATTAAATGTCTGAACTGTTGCTATTTTGGAAATTAAAACAGCCTACATTATCCTCGGTGCAACTCCGATTACTGACTCAGGGCTGAGGAGCAGTTATTCCGACCACTTTAACCGACTTCTTCCCATAAAAACCCGTTGTTAATGGGTCTCTGGGGACCTCTGAAAATAACAAGATCTGTAATAAAGAAATTAATAACATGCAGAGCAGGCCACAGCTAAAAAGCTTTTTAGAATATATTAATGGTTCTGTTCTGAATGAGGACTATTTGCACCCAAATACCTCCTGTCTTTGATTTCTCGTTGGTGCCGGGGGCAGGGTCGCCCAGTGGAGGGGAAGACCCTGCCCTGGTGGGGCCTCCCTAAGAGTATGGCTCCCTGCAGAGCAGGGCTCTCCCGGTGGGGCCTCCTTGAAGAGTGTGGCTCTCCCTGTGGGGCCTCCCTAAGAGTGTGGCTCCCTGCAGAGTGTGGCTCTCCCGGTGGGGCCTTCCTGCAAAGCGGGGCTCTCCCAGTGGGATCTCCTTGCAGAGTGGGGCTCTCCCTCCTGCCACCTTCTCTCCTCCCTCCTATCTCTGTCTCTTCCTTCTCATGACTTTATCCTTTCTCGCTCCCCTGTTCACTCTGCCTTAGGCCGTGTTCCTTCTTTCCATCGCTTTCTATTCCCATTTTGTTTTCTCTTTTCAGTTCACACTCTATCCCTTCCTCAGTTTTTCTCCAATTAAATGCTTCTCTGTGACTGTCTACAGTCATATCACCTATTATCTATCTATCCACCATCTATGCATCATCTATGTGTCTGTCTGTCATCTATCTACCTATCATCTATCTGTCATTTGTCTATCACCTATGTATCATCTATCTGTCACCTACCTATCATCTATCTACCTATCATCTATATGTCTATCATCTCTCATCTGTCACCCATCATCTCTCATCTGTCATCTATCATCTGTCATCTGTCATCTGTCTGTCTGTCTATATATCTATCTACCTGTCTATCTTTTTCAATCACCCTCCTTGGACATCTTGCTCCCCTCCTACTTCTCTGTCTGTCCCCATCTCCCCCAACTCTGCTGCCTCCCTATTCCTCTGCCTAAGTCCAGCATCTCTCAAAACTCCACACATTCTTAGTATGAGTAAAAAGCTCCTTGCCCTTTAGTTTATCTAATGCAAAGTTCGGATTGTCCTAAAGAGAGTTCACTTGGAAACTAAGTGGCCACTAAGAAAATGCAACTGCCTAGAAAGGGCCACGTCCCCTGGAGTTCTGGGCTCCCACTCCATGTGGGACCAGGGGGACCTTTGGGGGCAGATGATCAGCCTCTAGAGTAGAGGGGTGATTCCCCACAGCCTGCCTTTCACTAGTGTTGAGGACAAGATCTTTGGAACCAGACATTCCAATCCTATGTCCTTATGTCTTCATGAGCTATGGGACCTTTAAGGAAATCACTGAAACTCAGTCTCTGTTTCTTCATCTGAAAAACGGGGATAAAATATGGAGGTAAAATTTGTGCCCATGTTTGTAATTTACGATGGCATGGTAAGTGGAAAACAGAAGATGTGGTGGCAGAAATCTTTTGCAAGTGACTTTGCAGCTCCTCCCACCAAGCAGTGGGACCTCTGTCCCCATCCTGTGAATCTGGGCTGGTCTCAGGACCTCCTATCAGCAGTGGATACAGTGGAGTGGCCCTCGTTCCTAGGACTCCTGCCATTGCCGTAAGGGTAAGCCTGGGCTAGCCTGCTGAAAATCGGTTTACGGGGCTCATGATTCTGCAGGTCAGTGGGTTGGGCTGGGCCCAGCTGCTGATCTGGGCTGAGCTCATTCATGGGTGGGCGATCAGTAGCCTTGTTGGCTGGGGACTGGCTGGCCCTCGATTGCTCAACTGGGACAGCTTGTCTCTGCCCATGTAGGCTCTCACCCTTCAGAAGGAAGAGGAATTGATTGATCATACAGTAATTCTATTTTTATTTTTTGAGGAATTGCCAGAGTATTTTCCATAGCAGCTGCACCAATTTACATCCCCACCAATGACGATTCCTCCCACCAACAACAACCCTTTGGCACTGTGCAAGCACTTAATGCTGCGGAGCTATGCACTTACAAAGGGTTAAGAGAATAATGCTTATATGGTATGTATTTTACCACAATTTCTCCGCATCCTCACCGATACTTGTTATTTTCTGGTTTTATTGATAGTAGGCATCCTAATAAGTATGAGGTGGCAGGTCTCTCTCTACTTCTATTGGTATGGGTGCCCAGCTGTCCCCACTGACAGGGTGAGGCTGGTGTCCTGGGTGAGCTGTACCCCTCAGACCAAGGCACTCAGTCCCTTAGCTTCCAGGAGTGTTGCCCGCTAATGGCTCATAACCGGACCTGTCTCCAAGAACCACCCTTGGCTGATGGGACCTGCCTTCTTCCATTGGGATGGCCGAATAGGTGCAAAGGTAAAAGTCCATCCTCCTCACCCCAACCTGGAGCACCTCTGAGGGCCGTCCCAGCTCCACAGCTCCTGCTGAGATGAGCAGAGGCCTCTGTTGCAACCAGATCTGAGTTCAGCTTCACCCCCTTCCCAGTTCTTGGAGCCCATAGGGACCAGATAAAGGCCTGTATCAATCTGGTTTGAAGCCAAGTTTGAGAACCACTGCACTAAACCCTGGAGCAGGTCTGGGGCCCCAGCCAAGGGAGAGGCCAGCCACAGCCGTGCCTGGGCTCTGGGCTCTGGGCTCTGTGTTGGGACCAGGCCCACCTCAATGAACACTCCTCCCACCAGTGTGTCCAGGACCCAGACAACTCAGGCCCCAGGAGGCACCGACTGACTCCTGTCTCCTCTTCGGGTCGCTGAGGACCTGCACCTCCACCTTGACATCAGAAGCTTCATGGGCCAAGGCTCCCCCGCAGACACTGACCTGCGGATGTGGTACCTGCGAGTCGGTGAGTTTCATAGTCCCTGCTGCTCCCGGGGGTAATGCCCTCCCCACTTTGCTAAACTCCTCCTCATCCATCTTGGTTCAGGCACGAGATATATATCCCTCATGAAGCCTTCCCTGACTCCTCTCAGCACCGCCCCACACAGGTAGAAACTCCCCTAAGCCCCTGCACCTCCCCCTCCCAGGTACGTGCCCATCCCCCAACTGGACAGTCCTTGAGGGCAGAGCTTGGCTTGACTCTCCTTGATGCAGCTGGTGCCCAGCAGGCACCTGGCACAGAGCAGGCGTCAGTGAGAATCCACTGAAAGTGACAGGCCTGGCTTGGCTCTGGGAACACCAAATGAGGTCTGATCTTGTTCCAGTAAAGCTACACCTCTAGGAGCTGCTGGTTCTATCAAAGGTGAACGCTGCTCCCACTGCCCTAATCTGGGCGCCTGCTTCTGTTCAGCCAGCTCTGCCCACCAGCCAAGACTGAAAAGACCCAAATAGCGGGGCCAGGGCTAGGGGGAGGCACAAAATGTAAAGGAGGCCTCACTCTGCACTTGCACGCCTCCAAGATTGAGGTCTCCTTACATATTGCTCCTGGGGCGCCTCACTAGCCTCGCCCCAGTCCCGGCCCTGTCCTGTAACAATAACAATGACGACAGCCACACCTGATGTTTGTGAAGTGGTTGCTACGTGGAGAACACTGAGCTAGTCACTTGGCAGGCATTAGGTCATCAACCACACAAAATCCTGTGAAACAGGAGCCTCGGTGTCTCCAAACCAGGGTGCCAAGGCAGAGAGGTGAGTGACTGCGGAGCTGACACAGGCCTCTGCTCCCAGCCTGGCCTGGCACCTTGCAGTCCTGCCCTGGAGAGGGAGATGCTTCCCTCTACTGGCCCCACCCCTGGGCCTTTACACATGCTGTGCCAGGCACCTAGGAAATACCGCATGTCCCTGAGTCTCCAAAGCACAGCCCTGTGCAGCGGGTGCTTTGGTTCTCACTTTGCAGGTGAAGAAACTGAGTCTCAGAGCGATCTGGTGCCCCCTCCACTCCGGCCACCCAGGGTGTCGGGGACAGAGCAGGAGGGGGTTCTCTTCTCCTACCCACCTCCACCCCCAGGACTCCAACCCGCACCTCATCAGGTATTTATGGTTTTGCCTGTAAAAGGACAAGCCATCCCGATAAGATAGAAACATTTTATGGGGCAACAAAAATATAGATAAAATTTTATAGTGCAAATCGGGAGGAGGAAAGTATTAAGTTCCACAAACACCTTTAAATTTTAAACAGCCCCATTGCAGGGTCCCTGGAGCCAAACTTAAATAATGGATCAGAAACGGGATAAATCTCCTAGGTCCCCTGGGTGACAGTGGGAGAGACCTGATCGACAAACAGACAGGAAGGGGGGCACGGGCCGCCCGGTGCCGTGCGGGGCCCTGGTGGGCCGCGGTGCGGGCAGAGAGCCTTGTCTTTATTGTACTTATAAAATATACATGGCCCTTTATTGAATTGCCTGCTGTCGAAATCTGCAAGAATGTTATTGCCTTTTACTGTCCTGGAGAGAAGCAGAGCAGCAACATCTGTGTAATTTCATAAGATGCAGGAGCCATAAATCTGATTGTGCCGGATATAAGATCGATCGTAAAAAATCACGCATTGAACAGAGATCAGGATGCTGGGAAGCCGCAGGGGCTGCAGCCGCGTGGGGGGCGATGCTCCACACCCCCGTGTGCCGTCCCAGGGAGGGCTCTGGCCAGCAGGTGCTTTGGGGAAGCAACGCCTCTCTGTGGGCTCAGAGCCTCACTGGGGACCCTACGTGGAGTCAAAACCCTCCAAGGCCCCTGAGAGACCTGCCCACAGGAGGGAAGCCAGGCTGGAAGGCGGCCCAGGCACACTCACTCACAGTCACCCCCAGCATCGGAGACACCCGGCACCGCTAGGGACGCAGGGGTGCGACCAAGACACACACTCCCCAACCCCCGTCCCACGCCCCGCGCACCTCCAGCCACAGCAGCGCAGCTGCCGGATCCTTCCCTGCTATCGCTCTGTATCTTCATAAAAGCACGGTTACCGTGAATATATATGTGGGTATCTGCGATGCGGACACCAGATGAAACCCCTCTCTCTCCCCTGAGCCAGGAGCCAATGAAAAATAGCGCAGAGACGGACCCGACAGCAGCCCAATTCCCCACGGAGCCGGGCGGGGGGCGGCCGAATGCGCGCTCACGGGCCTCCTCCGGCTCCTTGGGCACCTTCGGAACTGGACTGCCCCCTCGCTTGCTGGCCGGCTGTGCCCTGCAGTGACAGAGCCTTCCGAGGAAGCCCACACTGCTCCACCATGGGCAGACCAGCATGCGATCCCCCTGCGGCGGGACCGTGGGGTGGGGACAGCTCAGCTCCGGCCTCCAACGCACCGATCAAGTCTCACCTCCCTTGGGGCAGAACCAGTGAGGACTGCGGACAGGAGCCAGGAGTGTTCCTCCAGGAACTGTGAGTCCACACAGCAATGAGAGTCTCCATCCCCGGCCTCTCCCCTGAGGCACAGTCCTAAGAAACTCATCAGAAAGTGTGAAAAGATGGGAAAGGTTCTGGGCTCTGAATGCCCGCAAATTACATGCTCCTGTGAATCGCAGTGCCCTTGCCCTACGATTGAGCAACAAGGGGCGAGTTTTTGAAGACCATGATACAGAGATAGGAGCTGGTTGCTCCCAAGGAGGTGATCTTCCAACAGCCCTCTGTCGGTTATCTGCTGCTGCGTAACAAATGGCCCCAAAACACAGGGCTCTGAAGCAAGAGCGCGTGTTAGCTCGCAGCTTTTAGGGGCCTGGAATCCTACCAGGTGTGGCTTAGCTGGTCTTTGGCTCAGTCTCCCACAGGCCACAGTCATCTCATGGCTCAAACGGGGAAGGACCCAAATCCAAACTCACTTGGGTGGTTGCTGGCTGAATTTGGTTCCTCGGGGGCTGTTGGCAGAGGCCACCCTCGGTGCCTTGTCACATGGCCCTCTCCAACACGGCAGCTTGCTCCCTCAAAGTGGACAAGCTGAGAAGGCAACAGAGAAAGAACAGCAGCAAGACAGAAGCCCAGCCTTTGTAACCTACTCGCGGCGGTCACATGTCATTGGTTCTGCCAGGTTGTATTTATTAGAAGCAGACTCGCTCAAGGGGAGGCAATCACACAAGGGCATGAACACCAAAGGCGGGGATCACTGGGAGCCAGACGACACCTATCACAAGCACTCTTTCTAGAAGCTCCCCCTCCCCAGCCATAAGCAGGGCCCAGAAGGATCCCTGAGGTTTGTGGTTGAAAGCAGACTCCAACGAGAAGCAGGCATGCAGAGGCCAGGCTGGGAATGTGGCTAGAGGCTACTAGGACCAGGACCAGAAAGAGGTGACCCTGGATTCACGAGTGGGATTCTTTACATCAAAGCCTTAGCCCTACCCCTGGGGGTGGGTGAAGTACCTAACCAATCAGCCTCTGCAAATCCCGTGTTTCCTTGCCTCCTTCCCCTGTAGACCGAAAAGCTGTTACTCTTTTTCCCAGCGACCCTTGCAACCAGGATAGCCAAAAGATGCAGTTTTAACCAATGAAATGTAGTATTCTGGGTGGTCCTGGGTAAGAAGTAGCTAGCACCGTCCACCTCCCCCTCCTTCCTGCCTCGGACACAGACTTGCTGTCTGGAGTGGTGGCAGTCACCTTGTAACCATAAGATGACAACCATATACTACAAGGCCATAGTAATCAAAACAGCATGGTACTGGCATAAAAACAGACATAGAGATCAATGGCACAGAACAGAGAGCCCAGAAATAAACCCATGCCCGTATGGTCAATTAATATTTGACAAAGGAGGCATGAACATAAAATGGGGTAAAGACAGTCTCTTCAAAAAATGGTGTTGGGAAAATTGGACAGATACACGTAAAAAAACTAGACCAGCTCCTTATACCATACACAAGAATAATTTAAAATGGATTAAAGACTTAAATGTAAGGCCCGAAACCGTAAAAATCCTCGAAGAAAACATAGGCAGTAAAATCTCGGACATTTCTAGTAGCAATATTTTTTCTGATATGTCTCCTCAGGCAAGGGAAACAAAAGAGAAAATGAACAAATGGGACTCCGTCAAGCTAAGAGGTTTTTACACAGCAAAGGAAACCATCAACAAAACGTAGAGACAGCCCACCGAATGGGAGAACATATTCGCCAACGGTACATCTGATGAGGGGTTAACATCCAAAATTTATAAAGAACTCAGACAACTCAAACAACTCAACACCAAAAATCCAAACAATCCAATTTTTAAAAGTGGGCAAAGGACCTGATTAGACACTTCTCCAAAGAGGACATGCAGATGGCCAATAGACATATGACAGATGCTTAATGTCACTGATCATCAGAGATGCAAATTAAAACCGCAATGAGACATCACCTCATACCAATCAGAGACGGTGTCATCAATAAATCCACAAATGACAAGTGCTGGCGAGGCTGTGGAGAAAGGGAACCCTCCTGCACTGCTGGTGGGAATGCAGACTGGTGCAGCCACTGTGGAAAAGTGTGGAGTCACCTCAAAAAATTAAAAAGGGAACTCTACGGCCCAGCAGTTGAAATTCTGGGAATGTATCAGAAGAAGCCCGAAACACTAATTGGAAAGAATATATGCACCCCTATGTTCACTGCAGCGCCATTTACAATAGCCAGGATGTGGAAGCAGCCCCGGTGCTCATCCATAGATGAGCAGATGAAAAAGCAGTGGGACATTCACACAGCAGAATACTATGCAGCTGGGAAAAAGGAAGGAAATCTTACTTTTTGCAATAGCATGGATGGACCTAGAAGGTATTTTGCTAAGCGAAATAAGCCAGTCAGAGAAAGACAAATACCACGATTTCACTTATATGCGGAATGTAATGAACAAAATAAACAAAATGGAAACAGGCTTATAGAGACAGAGAACAGACTGGCAGCTGTCAGAGGGGAGGGGGGTTGAGGGGCTGGGCGAAATAGGTGAAGGGATTAAGCAAAACAAACAAAGAAACAAAACTTCATAAACACAGACAATAGTAGGGTGATTCCCGGAGGAAAAGGGGGAGTGGGAACAGGTAGTAAGGTGGGATAAATGGTGACAGAAGGAGACTAGGATATACAGATGATGTATTATAGAATTGTGCTCCTGAAACCTACGTAATTTTATCAACCAGTGTCACCCCAATAAATTCAATTTTTTAAAAAGATGATCACATGAGGAGAGAAAAGCCCACCTATTAAGAATATTGAACTAGAAAGACAGAAGGAAATTTTTTTTCCTAATCCTTACCTGAGGATATTTTTTCCATTGCTCTTCAGAGAGGGAGGGAGGGAGGGGAAGAGACAGAGAGAGAAATCGATGTGAGAGAGACACATCGACTGGTTGCTACTGGCTGCCTCCTGCACGGGCCCCAAGAGGGGGCTGGGAGTGAACCCGCAACCCAGGTACATGCCCGTGGCTGGAACTGAACCCTAGACCCTTTGGGGCGAGAGCCGACGCTCTAACCACTGAGCAGCACTGGCCAGGGCAAGACAGAAGGAACTTTAAAGCCAAAGTTGATCATTGCGTCACCACCACAAGCAGCCACCTTTCCCGAGGCTGTTTTACGTGAGAAGGTAAACTCCTGTTTGTTTGCTGAGTCTCCTCTGACCTACACAGCCAGGCACACGCTCGATCCGGACGAGAGAGGCGGCCAGCGGAGACAGACGCAGAGACAGACGCGGAGACAGACGCAGAGACACGCGGAGACAGACGCAGCTCCGGAACGGGCGTCCCCTTCTGCGAGGCGCGGGGGGGCTGCAGATGCAGGAAGGCAGAGGGAGATGGAAGCATTTCTAAAGGCATGCCATCCAATTTGGCAGGAGTGCGGGGAGTGATCACTCTTATGGACTGTGGGTGGAAGTGTAAACTGGGTTAGCCTCATTGAGAGTAATTTAGCTGAATCTGTACGCCATGAAATACATACAGCCTCTGACCTAGAAACCGCGCGCCTATCAATCTACCCTGCAGAATAACCCCGTGCGTGGGAATGGGCTTAGCAGAAGAATGCCCATCACAGCATTGTCATAAGGGCAGAAACTGGGAGCGATCCCTCTCTCCACCAGCAGGTGCACAGTGAAATAAATTAGGGCCCACGTCCGTGCCATCCCACAGGGTAGCCGGTGGCCACGCGTGGCTACTCAGCACTTGAAATGCGACCAGTCCGAATTAGGATGTGCTGTTGGTGTAAAACACACGCTGGGTTTGAGACATTGAATATTTAAACCTAATGTAAAACATCTCATTAATATTTATGTACTGTTTACATGTTGAAAGGGTAATACTTTGGACCTACTGGGTTAAGTAAAATGTATTGTGAAAATGAATCCCACGTGTTCCAGCTCCTCTTTTTCAGTGCGCCTACGAGGAAACTGGAACTTACAGGTGTGACTCGCATTGTGCTCTGTCGGGCAGGGCCCTTCTGAACCCAGGCCGAACACCGCAGCCTCGGACAGAGCGAGGCGGGTGTGAAAGCCCCTTTGGAAACCGCCTTCCCACCCTCCCCACGTTCATCGAGAGGCCCTGGGCCACGCCCGGGCCAGGTAACTGTTGCCAGGGAGTCCTTAGTAAGCATGGCCTCTGGGGGCCTCCCCGCTTTGGGTAGAGGGTGGAAGGCCTCCGTGAGGGGATCCCTGTGGCTGGGGGACACTGCAGAACGTTTATGGGCCAGGCCGGTTTGGGTCGTTGCTCTCTTCAATTCGTCCTTTAATTCTCAAAGTGCCAAGTTCAAGGGCCTCACTCCTGTGTGAAGGTGGAATCACTGGAGCAGAGGAAGTCTGTGGACCAGCTGCCCCCGAGGCTTGTCAAGGACTCTGTGGGCAGCTGCCATGTTCCTACACATGCGGGGGGGCCCGTCGTGACACCTGGCGGGCCCTGTGCCCACCTGCCAGCCGCAAGCAGGGCGATGCCACCCGGGCGCCTGCCGTTCTTCACCTACCGTGGTCATAAGCTGCCTCGCGCCTGAGTCCTACGCTTTCTTGTCTTTTACTTTCTTTCTTTTTTTTTTTTGCATTTTGCCATATGTAATTTTTTACAACTTCATTGAGATATACTTTACATACCCTAAAATTCATTCATGTAAAGGGTACAGCCCGCGGTTTTTATGATCGCCCCAGGGTTGTGTGGCCATTAGCACTGTCTAATTTTAGGACATTGCCATCGCCCTAAAGGAAAGCCCATGCCCATCAGCTGCCAGGCCCCGTTAGGGAACCACTCATCTGCTCATGTGCCTGTTCTGGGCATTTCCTATAACTGCCACCGTAATATGTGGCCCTTCGTGCCTGGCTTCTTTCGCTTAGCGTGTTCTCGAGGCTCATCTGTGGGGCTGCACGGGGGACCCATCGCCTTCGCTGCTGAGTAATATTCCACCTGTGAGTGCACCACGTGGCCACTCTCCACCCAGCCGCTGAGAGACGTTATGGTTGTCTCCACTTTTTTTTTCCTGTAAAAGGCTTTGTTGTTTCCATTTGGTCCAATGCAGGGAGAGGGCTCCGGGGCGGTTAAAAGGCTGCCTAGTGGCTGCGGGGAGAGGCGCAGGCAGAGGCCCGACACCAGGGGATGCCCAGGGCCCCTCACAGGCCTCTGGGCTCCAAAGGCTCAGTGTGCTCGAGGGGGAGCCTTTGGGAGAGACCCTCGCCCAGCCCAGCCCAGCCCAGCCCAGCCCAGCCCAGCCCAGCCCAGCCCGTGGCGGGCCAGCTGCGGAGGCGGCCAGGTGTGGCCCATCTGAGGGCTTCACCTGCTCACCCGGGACGCGGTTCTCGGGGAGTCACAGAGCGGAGGGTCTGTGCGGGCAGGACCCAGGGCCTGCGGGTCCACCAGGGCCGGGCTCAGGTCCATTCCTCAGGACCATGCGGCTTCCACGGCGCCCTGAGTGTCGCCCCGCGCACCTTGGGGTGGCTCCTTCACGTCTGGGAGAGGCGAGGCCACAGCGCTGGCTTTGCCCGTCTGAGGGCCGCTGGGCGCCCTGGCGCTGCTTCCCGCCTCCTGGGAGCAGCGGGCGCCCGGCCACGACCCGCGCTGCGAGCAGAGCCCAGAGAGCGGGAGTGGGTGCCCGCGGGTGCGGGGCCCGCGAATGGCGGGGCCTCCGTCTCGGGGAATAACTGGCGAATGCGGGAGCTCACGGCTGCTCGGCAATGGGAGTTAAGGTAAGAAAAAAAAATGTGTTGGCTGGTCCCGGAGGCCGAGGGTGGCTGAGGCGGCGACTGGAAAAGAGGTTGGGGGGCGGCCGGCGGCTGGCACAGGGGCGCCCGGGTCTGTTCCGCCCAAACACCGGTGCAGCGAGAGAGACTGGGGGCCGCCCGGGGCGCTCGGTTGTACCCGCCTTTTGGACATTGCAGATAATGCTGCTGTGAACACTCGCGTACAAGTTTTTGCGTCAACTTTTTCATTTCTCTGGGGGGCAGTGGAAGGAACCAAGCCTCCTGACCTGTGACACACCTTCCCCCGAGTTCGCCAGCGTCCTGGGCCATCTCCCCTTTGACACCCGTAAGACAGCGGGGTGAGCCCTCGCCCGCCTGCTCCCGGGCTTTCCTGGCTCTGGGGCGGCAGGAACTTCCCAGGGACACTTCTGTGCCCTGCAGACCATCTCCTCACGAGCTGGCCCCTGGCTTCGGGGCTTTCTGCCTGTTGTCCTTTGCTGCCTGTCACCTCCTCTCCGGTGTCCTGTAGCTCCCCCCAGATGTGGACATAGGCACCCCCTAAAGTCTCCCAGAGCACAGCTAACACCAGGCCGTAGCCCTGAGAATCACTAAAACCTGGGGTGCGGAGGCCAGGGGAGGTGTGGGGGCGGTGGAAACATCGCTACCAGATGGGCACGGAGAACTGAGGGAGGGTCCCCGCTGGAGACAGTCCCCAGGGCTTCTTTTAGTGCCACCACCCTGCCCCTTTCCTACGTTCCGTGTGGCGAGAGGTCAGGAAGTCGGCTAAGGGGTTTCTCACGACCACAGGGACCCCTAACTCCTGTCGGTGTCACGCCTGTTGCTTGGCGCGTGGCCAAAGCTTCCACTGCAACTCGGTCATCCTGTAACAGTGCTGTTGGAACAGCAACGTGGGTCCTGGCCAGTGTGCTCAGTGGTTAGAGCGCCAGCCTTCGCACCAAAGGGCCGCGGGTTCGGTTCCCGGTCACGGGGCATGTACCTGGGCTGCAGGCTCGATCCCCAGGCCCGGTCGGGGCAATTGCAGAAGGCAACCAATCGCTGTGTCTCCCCGACGTCGATGTTTCTCTCTCTCCCTCCCTCCCTTCCTTCCACTCTTTTAAAAATTAATGGGAAAAATATCCTTGGATAGAGGATTGGCAAAATAAATAAATAAATAAAAAGAACAGCAACCTGAGAACCTGAACTACAGGGGAAACAGCTAAAAATGTCCAGACAGGTCAAATAAGTTACTGACAAGGGAAAGGCTAACAACTTGTCGGTGGACATCTCATTTACCACACAGTGCGAAGTAGAAAACTGTTACAAGTTTTGAGGGGAAAGGACTGTGATACTAGAATCCACACCCAGCAAAATAATATTCTGATGAGATGACGAAAGGAAATCTCAGGACTGTGCCTCCAACAGACCCTTCCCTGGAAAGTGGTTCACAGAAGCACGCAGGCCAGACAGAGGCCTTATGAAATGTGGTCCCCGGGGAGCCTGGGTGGGAGAGCAAACCTGGGAAAGCCTTTGCTTCTTTGATGGCCCAGGTGCATTTTATTGGTTTTCTCTAAGAATTGTTAAGCTTATAGTTAATTCTAACTAACGGATGGCAGTGTGAATTTTTAGGCAACTTCTCAAAAAGGATTCTTGAAATATAAGGCACATACAGTAAAAAAAATTAATAATAATGCGTCATGGACCCAATATGTTAATTTAATGGTGTTTCTGAAGTGTGGATGGTAAGGAAAGAGGCACTAAAACCTTCTAAAGGCCGGATCTTGTTTGGAGATGATATAGGTATTTAAAATTTTTGACATTGTTATTAGCAATATAATTTTAAATGTTTGTTGATTTTTTTATATTAAAAAATATATGTGCTGGTAGGGAAGCATATGGAATTTCCCAAAACAGAAGGAAAAAGAAGGAAGATCAGCCAGTAAAAGGCAATTAAAGAAAAAGAGAGAACTGCAAAAGTGAAGGAAACGGAAAGCGTAATACAAGAAGTCAAAAACAAGACCGATGATTAACACCCGTAAAGTTTTAGTGATTAAGTTCTATTAAAAGACAAAGACTCCCAGGTTGAGTCAAAAAGGGAAATCTAGCTCTATTCTTGGTTCAGTCATCTCCTGCTGGGTGACAAACCTACCCCAAAACTCTGTGGCTTATAACGGCCCCCGATGGTTGTTTCCCAGGAAGGGCGTGGGGGGCCGCTCTGCTGAACTCCGCGGACCGGGCCCGGCCGGGCCGCCCCGTCCAAGAAGACGTTGCTCGCATCTGTGAGCCACGGTGCCTCTCTGTTGCCACTTAATATTTAATATTTAATACTTAATACAGCCCGAACGTCTGTATGCGTGGCTGCCAGCTTCCTCAAACACAAGCGCAAGTCCCCTGGCTTCTTATTTAAAGGCTAAGCCGGGCCTGACATAATGTCGCTTCCTCCGCTTCCTGTCGCTCAAAGCAAAATCCAAGGCCACCCAGTCGGTGAGGGAAACAGGCCCCACCTCCTGGGGGCACCGTGCTCACGGGAAGGACATTATGCCATCGCTCTGGAGACGTCTAACTCCACTGTGCTTTACAAGAGACCCATCTAAAGTTACAGAATTATGAAAGATTTATGGTAGATAAATGTATTTCAGGGAAATTCAAATAGAATAAAGAGAGTGTGGTAATGTTCATGTTTTTAAGGGCATCATTCAAGGGAAAAAGGCATGAAATGGAGCTGTGGGATATTTTTTAACTGATGAAGTATATATTCTCGAGAAAATGTTATAATGCTCATTGACTGAGCGCTCACATAGGTAATTCTAGTTGATCTCACAACAGTTTTGGGAGGTAAATGCTATTCTGCCCATCCCCCCCCACACACACTCCCATTTCACAGATGAGGAAGCTGAGGCTTAGAGAGACTGAATAAATCATCCACATCTCCCCGCCTGCTGACACCAGAGCTCCTCCTCTTCATCACTGAGGAGCTGATTGAGTCTGAGTCTGAGTCAGGCATGTGGGTGAGGACACGGAAAAGTATATGGTGCAGAGCAAAACCTGAAATCTGAGGAGACTTTCACAGAACCACATCCAGATTAGGAGATTTTAAAGCATATCTCAGCATTTAACAGACCAAATATTTTAAAATCATATAGATGATCTAAATAATAAAACTATCAAGACCGTGTTATCATATCTAGACAGCAAACACTCACAGAACATAAAGGCAAATGAATTAAGTCATGAGTCTCAAAGTAAACCTCAATAAATTCCAAACGGTAGAAACTACATTTTCTACAGATGAGTAATAAAAAGACAAATGACCAAGTAGAAAAAAATGAGAAAGGATAGGAAGGGACAATTTACAAACGAGGACCTATAAACGGCCCAAAATATACAAAAAGATGCTCCGGCCTCAAGAGCCAACATGGAACCTGAAGTCGGATCAGCAAGATACGATTTTATTTTTACACAACAGGTGGGGGAAACTTCAAAATTGGCATCAGTTGTTGATACGAGGAGAGGGAAGCATTTTGAGCAGAGCTGGTGGAATAGTCATCGATATGGCCATTTTAAAGGACCACTTGGAAGCGCCAACGAACAGTTTAAACATATGTGACCACGTCGATCAGCCGCTCAGCTTGCAGAGCCCGCGCTGGACTCTGGTGCCGCCCAAAAGAAAGCGAGTGACCTGAGCCGTCTCTCACGGACTGTGACAAACTCAAAAGGCAGCCAAGGGCTGAAAATAGCAGGTGGGTAGGCAAGGAGGCCCTGCGGGTAAGCTGGCAGGGCTTTGTTCCCCTTTTCTCGCCAGCGCTCAGCCGAGGGGCCCATCGGTAGTGCAGGCCGTGAAGCCTCCACGGGAGACCCATTTCCCGGACAGGGGGCTGGGAAGGAGGCCCCCGTGAGTCAGAGAGTGGGGAAGCTCTTTCTCTCTTTCCCTCTTTTGACCTTTTCTGAGGACAGAAAAACAATAATTAATGAAATCAGAAGCTGGTTCTTTGAAAAGAAAAATACCATGAGAGCTCATGAGTGAGCCAAAGCTATACTCACATTATGACCTGAAACACCTTTTTTAACAACCAAGAAAGAGCACAAGTCAGTGAATCAAGCATTCAGCTCACGGTTAGAAGGAGAAAAATAAAATAAGTAGGAGGGAAGAATTAGTACATGTAAAAGCAGCCGACTGCCTCAGTTTACATCTCGGCCTCGCCACTTGTTAGCTGCGTGTCCTTAGGCCAGTCACTGGCTAATTTTGTGACTTGGTTTTTCCATCTGTAAAAGCAGATAACGCAGTCCCTGGCTCCCAAGGTTGTTATGAAGAGTAAAGGGGCCAGGACAGCTTGGGCTAGTACTCGGCTCAGAGTAAACACTATGTGAATGTTTGCTATTGTCTTTCTCCACGCTGCTGCTCCTGTTGCACTTCTGGCAAGTCTTAAGAAGAAAACAAAAGAAATAAAGCACAGAAATACGTTATGACTAAGACAGTATTTTCAAAAGGGAAAAATACAGAGAATATTTTAAAAATTGTAAGTGAATGCTATGCATCACTTTATGCTAAAAAAATCAACTTTTCTAGGTAAATAGGATACTTATTTTAGGAACATATATAGGACTCAAATGGACTCAAAGGAAAAAAACAGAAAAGACTAATAATGTAGCAAATAAGTTTAAAGTAATTGTCAAAGGTCCTAGGACCAGATGGTTTTACAGATGAATTAGTAAACATTTTAGGAAGAGCTACTATTCTTTCCAAATAGCCTACATTCTTTCCAAAAATTCCAAAGCACTGAAGTGCACTAAAATACATGGAAAATTTCCGTTTCGTTTCATGAGTCTGTATAATGCTGATACCAAAAGCAAATAAAGCACAAAAATGAAAACTTTTAAAAAAAATCTCACCTAGATATATCAGCAAATAAAAAATCTAAATGACATATCAGGAAATTTGAAAATCAAGTAAAAAGGGTAATACATTACAGCCAAACTTATTCTTGGAAAGCAAGGTTAGTTTAACTCAAGAATGTGGGTTTGGGGGGCAAACTGCCAGGTTTTGAATCTGGCTTCACCACTTACCAGAAAGTGGCTGAATGACCCAGGCAAGTGGTGGGATCTCTCTTCGGTTGTTGTTCAGTTTGTAAAATGTAAATAATACCTACTTCATAGGGACGCAAGGATTAAATTAAAACAATTCCTTTGCAGAACTTAGCCAAGTATTTGGTACATAGTAAGCACTCAACAATGGCTAGATATTAGTATTAATTTTTTAAAAATATATCTTTATTGATTTCAGAGCGAGGAAAGGAGGGGGAGTGAGAGAGATAGAAACATCAATGACGAGAGAGTCATTGATGGAGCCCGCAACCGGGGCATGTGCCCTGACTGGGAATCGAACTCTGATCTCCTGGATCCTAGGTCGATGCTCAACCGCTGAGCCACGCCCGGCCGGGCGGTATTAATTTTTAATATACTTTTAAAACCCCTTGATAATGCAACTGGCATGAACTCTCCACTCAGCTCAAGTTTTTGAACAGGGTCAACTAGATGTGTTACTTTCTGAATGGGGAAAGTGGAGGGGAAGGCAGGGCAGGAAACTCTAAGAGCAGGGGGAAGAAGATGTGTCCCTGTGTTCCCTGTCCAACCTCCCTAGATTGGTTTGAGATAATTAGTATCCAATAACCTAGGGATTCCCAGAATTGCTGCTTCTACCCCAGAAGCCTTAGCCCGAGGCAGACCTGAGAACGGTCCCCGTGGATATTTAAGTCATAGCAGCAAATGACCACCAGGAGGCAGCAAACTACAGCCAAAGCAGGGCCCGTTGGCCGGCTGCTCAGTCACCCTGCTTGTTCCACAGTCACACAACCCTACAGTTTACCCCGTGGAATATCTTTAACCACGTCTAATGCACTGTGATGGACTTTCTCTATGCAAACTTAAAAACGGAAAATTATATGACCATCTTCACAGACATCTAAAAATCATGTAATCAAATTCAACTTCCGTTTCTATTTTTAAAGAAAACTCTTAGTAAACCAGAAGTGAACGGAAATAGTCTTACCATGATAAAAACTATTCATTCACTCACCCAACATTCTTTTTCTGGAAACCACCGCAAACATCGTACTTGCTGGAGACACATCAGAGCAGCACCCCACGCACCACCCTGTTAGAACACAGCTCCAGGAGGTGTTAAACAGAAAGGCATGAAAATAAAAAGGTAGGTGGTCAAAGTTGAAGATATGTTAGCTAGTCTTGGGCATCCACAAGGTATATTAGCATCAACTTTTCTGATTATTGCCGGGTTAAAGAAAAGGCTTTGTCTTCGTTTAGCCCAGCATATTCTAAAGTTATTTGGGCCCAGAACATCGCCTTTTCTTAATAAAACTATTAGCATCCTGCAGACCAGCGTTCTTCGGATGTTCGTTAGTTTTGGAGACGTCACGTTAGAGTCTTCTATTCAAGGTAGCAGCCTTCGAGGGTGCCTGCTGTCACGACTGTTACATGCCCTCTTTCTGAGAGACTAAGACAAGAAAAAGAAAGGAGGGGGATATATCAGCGAGGCAGAGTCAAAATTGTCATTTTGCAGATAATGTGTTTGTCTACCCGGAGAAGCCAAGCAGATAAACTGAAAAACTATGAGAACTGAACCGAGCATTAAATAAAGAGGGTGACATAGGTGATAAATATACCAAGACCAATGTCCGTCCTCACCAGGGAAGTCCCCCTGATTGGACCAGGTCAGCTGCCTGCTGCGTGCTTTCATTGTTGCCAATTCTATGTGGCATCTACCGCAATGCTAAACACATCGCTTATTGTATAATAATTTTAAGGCAGCTTTATTGAGATATAATCTGCATAAAGTAAAATCATGCCCCTCTAGAGTCAACCTTCTCCCTGACCCAAGCCCCAAAAACCACCGGTCTGATGTCTGCAACTGCAGTTGTGCCTTCCACAGCATGTCAGATAAATGGAATCTACAGCATGCAGCCCTCTGAGTCTGCTTTCTTTCGCTTAGTTGTTGTATAATCATCTGATGCGTGTCTTCCCTGCCAGAATGTGAAGCTGTGCACAGCCAGGACCCATGTAACTACTGTATCACTGTAGCCTACCACAGTGTTTCCCAACCTTCCTTTTCATGACTGCTCCTCCGAGGAGAAAATTTTAATTTAATTTAAATCCCCAACGATTGAAATTAAATACTAAGGACTAAGGTGCTGTTGAGTGGGGTTGAGCTTTGGAGGCCACAAAACATTCTAATAGCTCAATATTTTTTCACCCTCCAAGAATGAATTTTCACCCCTTGGGGGTGATATCACCCCCGCTGAGCATGCATGGACTAGCGCATAGTAGGTGCTCAAGAAATGTCTGCGAATTACCGAGAGAATGCTCACAGGCATGGCCACGTGGCGGCGCCTCCCGGGGGAGCCAGCTCGTGGCACTGGAAGGCGCTGCTGGGTTCCAGGCCGGGCCAGGAGTGCCTGTGCCCCCAGATGTGGGAACTCCCTTCCCCTCCTGAAAACCCCACCAGTGACTGCGAGGCGCCCCACTGGGGGCTTCAAAGAGAGGCCCAGCATCCATGCACTTGGGGTTTGTGCTTTTGAAAGTCCGCTCTGCGAGGCTCCAGAGAGGGAGACGGAGTAGAGGAAACAAGATGGGCGCGGGGGTGGGCGATCGGGAGGAGAAACTGGTTTGGCAAAAGGTGATGAGTTCAGTTCTGGCTTCTTTGAGTCTGAGGGCCCCAGAAGGTCAGATATCAAAGGTTAACAGTCTTTGCAGGTCTGAAGCTTGGAAGAGAGACTTGGGTTCCAGAAGGACTGGGTTGCAAAAGCAGCTCCTGACCGGGAAGTGGAGCAGAACATTCGGTGCAGAGACACATGTCAGGGAACCCCAGGACCTTGCACCCCACCCTCCCCCTCACCTCTGATTTCAGCTGCAGCTGCAATGGACAGTTCCACACAAGCTCTGGTTCCCCTGGCGCTGACAGTGTCCCACCTCAAGAGCATCCTCGTGTCCCTTCCCTTCTCCAACACCATCCATGGCTGTGTGCTCAGCCTGTGCTCAGCCTGGGAATGCAGGCGTCAGTGCCCCGTGGACACCCGCCCCCAGTGGAGACAGGAGCCAACGGATCAGCGCTCTGCCCCCATCCTTGGGGAGATCATTTGGCGGGGGATGCTCTGTGCACTTCACAGAGGCCCTGGAGGAGTCAGCCCCTGCTGCAGACAGCTGCATTTTCATTAATGCTCCTCACATTGCCTTTCCCTCTTCTCCCTGCCCCATCACTCCTGCTTCCCGGGGTCACATCCCAAATTAGCCACCTGCAGCCAGGTCCCTGTCTCAGACTGTGCTGCAGGAGGCTGCAAGGCCCTCGGCCTCCAGGCCCTTTGCATACCTGCAGTGCAGATGTGCCGCTGGGCTGGGCAGCTGGTCCTCTGGTGGGGCCAGCCGGAAAAACACTTAATCTCAGCTGACCGAGGTCTCTCTGCTCATTCCTGGAATCCTGACCCCGAGCCCTCTCCCCAGAGCCCAGGTCTTTATAAAAACAGTCTCCCGGAGGTGTGCGGTTCCGGAGGATGGAAGGCGGGTTTTCCGGTCCAGGATGATGCTCTGCCCCAAGGCGATCGATGCTCCTACCTTTCCCCCCTCTGTATTGCCCCCCAAGCCAGTGAGCAAACCCAGGAGGGCCCTCCATCCACTATCACCTGAATGTTCCTCTCACCCCCCACCTCTTAGGCTCAAGCCATTCCCCTGGACCAGCTGCAACAGCGCCACCTTCAGGCCATTGCGGAGAAATGTGTCTTCTGAACCCTGCAGGGTGCCTGGATTAGTCTTTCAGGCTGGGAGGCCTTGCGGCGGGGGTGGCAGGGGTGGCGGGGGAGGGTTTACAATGGCCAGCAGATGTTATTGGGCAACTCGTGTCACGCCTCTGAGCCCTGATGTACAGTGCATGTGGCGAGTCCTCCAGGGGTGGCTGTGAGGGAGAGAGAGCTAATCACACCGCACACCTGGAGAGCCTGGTCCCTAGCGAAGGCCCAGGACCAGCTCCAAGGCTGGACGACATGCTTGTTTGCCGGGTTTGAAAAATCCCCAAATAACCAACAATTTGTGAGGCTTGTATCTTTCGTTCCTTGCTGAGTTCGCCTTGGTCCTCGGGGGCACAGAGCGCGCTTGCTTGCGGCCGTGGGCCCAGCGCCCCGTCGTCACCGCCACGCCGGAGTCCTCGGGCGTTTCCTTCGCTCGGTTTTGTGTCCTCCACCCCACTTCTTACCCCCCCTCCTCCCTCCCACCCACAGGCAAACATGCTTATGTTGTCAATGTGGGAACATGTGTGTAGCCATGAAAATATAGATTGCAGCATATTAAGTGGTATTTGCCAGACATCTTGTTTGGTGTTACATTTTTACGACCTGCCCGTGTTAACACATCGCTCTAATTCATGCCGGGTCGCTGCGTGCCGTTCATCATTTGCATATGCGCCTGTGATCTCTCCTTTATGACGAGGCATCTCGGTCGTTCCCATCCCCTGGCTGCTACCAGGACATGCTAGGAAATGCTTCGAGGAGTGTCCTTGGGCAGGCTCCTAGTCTCCCTGTGTGAGAGGTGCCCGGGAGCGGGCTTGCTGGAGTGTGGGGTACACGCTCTCCACCATGGCCCCACCGGCTCACATTCCCACTAAGGCCAGGGTTCCCGGGCCCCCCACCTTCACCACGATGTGCCCGTCCGATGGTCATGAAGTGGAAGCTCACTGTCACCTCCCTCTCCTTTTCTACCTGGCTGCCCCCTGGGTGGCTGCAGAAGGGAGTGACGAGGTCTCCTCTGTGCCATGTACTTCATTACCTTCTAAGACAAGTGGCTCCAGCTGCTAGATGACCCCGCACCTTATCACTTGCTATCTCCCATGCACAGAGCGCCAACTCGGTCTCGGCAGCCTGGACAAGGGATGGTGCCTGAGCCTGAAGACACACCAAGGGGTGTGGCCAGGCCCAAGATGGCTCTAGGAAACCCGTCTGTCCCGAGATGCCAAATTAACCCATCGGATGCAGCTTGGTCAAGAAGGGGACTGAAACGTGTGGCAAACACAGCGATGTGGGTGGTTTTGTTTGGGCTGCTGTCCTGATCCCTGTTAGCGATTTTCTTGGTTGTCTCGAGGCATGAGGGGCCACTGTGGCGTAGGACAAACTCGGGTATGAGACTGAGTGTCCCTTTCAGACTCACATTTCTCCAAATCTCTGAAATGCTTCTGCACGTAGGTTTCCAGAGTCCCAGGCTCTGGAGTCAGGATGTCCTGGGTTCAAATCCCACGTAGCTGCCTCGCAGGACTGCTGTAGATGACAAAGACGCAGAGCAAAGAAGTGCTTAGCAGGGCTCCAGGCATAGGCTAGGCCCCCAAATGGCCATCTATTAACAGTAACTATCCATAATATAGGAAATACATTCTCCACTTTACAAATTATAAACGTGACTCTCGGAGAGGCTGAGCCACGGGCAGGAAAGCAGAATCCAAGCTCAAGTCTGTCTGACTGTTTCCATCTTCCCAGGCTGCCTGACTTCATGGACTCCCATCCTCACCCAGAACGTTGGGCTGAGTCCAGCCCTAGATGTTGGGGCTCCAGGCCCTAGAGTTCTCCCCAGGGTGGGCGACAGGCCCCCTGGGCCATCTTGGCAGGAGTCCCTCAGGGAGGGGAAGGCCTGGGGCAGGCCCAGACCCAGGTGGGGCTGTAGGAGGCTCTCAGGTGCCGGGGAAGGTGGCAGCCTGGCCTGTCTCCAAGCACATTCAGAGCCAACCCAAGGGAACCCTGATTCTTTCAGTGCCGGTGTGCCTAGGGCACAAGCACAGGAGACATTAAATATTCAACGTGCCGGCTGGCTTCCAAGCTTGATAATTAAAACTCTTATTTCATATTTTACATGGGATGGACAGGGAGGTCACGGGGCTGCTCTAAGAGGTTCCATAGCTTCCTTGTTCACAGATGAAGTGGCTCTCCCGAGGAAAGCTTCCCTCCCACGTGGGACCCACGCTGCCCTATTTATGAATTGATTTCCTGGGCGGGCAGGGAGTGGAGGTCGGGAGGTGTCCAGGGTATGGGGTCATTCAGAGCTCCCAGCGGGGTCCCAGGCTTTCTACTTCTCCAGAATGGATCTGTGTTCCCAGGAGCCTGCAGAAGGCTGGGCCTCAGGCGGGTCACCCCTGGGAACAGCTGGCTCTGGAAATACCAAGAGGGAGGAGCTCACCCGCCGACTGGAGGGAGGGCCAGGGGGAGGGGAGCCTTCCCTTAGCTTCTCGCGCCATCTGCTGACCGTGTGCTGAACTGCAGCTCTCCGAGAGGCCTCCGAGAGGCCAAACTTGAGCTCTGGGCTTGGGGGGAGAGGGAATTAAGGAAAATCAGACCCAGTGCTCTGCAAAACACAACTTAGGTTTGTGAATTGTTCATTCTGTTACTCTCCAGGGTCAAGAAATAAATACGATTTAGACTTGGGTCTCTGGGGACCCAACTTGGCATGATAACCAGGATGCGCATGGTCACCACGGTGGCCTGTCGCTTGGGGAAGTGTGTGCTGAGCACTGGACTACACGATTTACATGGGTTATCTCATTGTGCCGCTGTTATCATGCTACATGCCCATTTTACAGATGAAAATAGGCTGAGAGAGGCCCCCACCTGGGACACTCTTAAGAACAATAGGTATCAGGTGTCAGGACTTATTGCAAAGCTGCAGTATTAAGATGGTGTGGTGTCAGCACAGGGACAGACACGAAGACCAATGGAGCACAGGGAGAGCCCAGAGGCAGATCCTCGCACACACGGAAACGTGATAAATGCAGAGCAGTGGGGAAAGGAGAGTTTTCAATACGTGCTTTTGAGACAATCGGGTCTCCATGGGGGGGCATGGGACCCGAGGCTGTAGGGTGAATGGCAGGGGCGGGAGGTAGGCCTGGCAAGGCGGGCAGAAGCAGGCTACGGAGAGCCTGGAGTGCCACCCCAGGAGCCGCCCCTTCTCCAGGAGTGTGGGGAAGCCAGGGAGTCACGTTTGCTCCTTTGAAGCCAATTCCCCCACTCGCCACTCAGGACCCCGGGGCCAGCAGTCTTGAGAGGAACTTTCAGACACAGGCGGCTCCCTTCCAGCCCCAATCCTCACTTCTTAGGCCTTAGAGGTGACCCAGTTACAACTTCCCCACCCAGGGCCTATCCAAATCTGGCCTTGCTGGATGCCCCATCAGGAGAGGGAACCAGGGGGCAGGCTAGCCGTATTAGTTAGAATGTTCTGGTTCTAAAAAGAAAAAACAGAAACCTACTTGAACTGCTAATGACCCCAAAGTAGGAATCCCATGTTTCAAACAGTGAAGATCAGAAATGCCACCAGGTCCCCCCAGGAGGACTTGGGATCAGAATTAGAGACCCAGTGGATCTAGATAGATAGAGAAAAGAAAAGAAAGATGAATTGTTTTGTTTCTCTCTCTAAGCCAGAGCAAAAGACAGTCCCTCTAGAGAAGCAGCTGCTGGGGCTCCCCATCTGAGAGGCTAGAAGGCAGTGCGGCACTTTTACTCTGAAAATGTATGGGTTTAAGAGCGTCAAGACAGATGCCTCAGCTGGTAAGAGTATCGAGACCAGAGGGTATTGCATTAGCATACTGTCGGTAAGGAATTATAGCTCTTCGGATACTCGCTTCTGCACAATAAAATGATTTTTAAAACAACATTTTAAAAAGCCGATTAAAGCATAATGCTTTGTTTAGTTACTGCCACAGAATGTTTTGTTTGCAAATTACAGCCTGGCGGATTTAATTTACTTTCTGCTGACACCCATATTAGACGTGATGGGCCAGGCAGGCCCTGCAAGGCTACGGGCTCAAGAGCAGCATTGCGGGGACACGGGCTTGTGGGCTCCACCGCTCAGCCTTTTGGGAAGAGATCTCGCTTAAAAATCTGGATGTGTTGCTACTTTTGAAAACTGGGAAGAACTGGCAACCCTGGACTGTTGTTATCATGGGAAAAAGGAAGGCTGGAAAGGTCACATGCTTCCAGTTTGTCACAGTCCCTGCCATTCCCTACTGTCTCCCTCATGTCCGGGAGTTGGAGACTCACTCCGGTCCTGTTTCTTGGTGCATGCGAGCTGTTGCTTTTCTTTGGGCAGAGGAATGTTCCCCAACTCCATGCATGCCATTCAGTGTACCAGCAGGGGACAGCACACTCAAAACTGGGTCACGGAGGAGTGCTAGTGACGGGGTTACTTACGAAGGTATGGACATCGTTTTGGAAAAGCAGCAGGGAGTGGTGGTGCCCCAGAGCTGCTGGCACCCGGAGCTGTTACCAGCCTCGGTGTGAAGGGGTGCGGGGCGGGGCCCGGAGAGCAGGCGCTGCTGGTGGAGCTGAGGCTGGATCAGGGCTGCAGCTCTGGGGACCGCGCCTGAACAGAGCCTGGAAAAGAATCCTCCAAGTGCCCTCTCCCCCTCCCTCCAGTCTCCTCGGATGCTCCCCACGGGCCACACCGCCTGGAAGCCAGGCGCTAAGGAGTCCGTATGGGCTCACCTCCCAGAACACGGAGTTGGGGAGCGGGAGGCAAAGCGAGGATCTCGGGGAAGCACCGTATGGGAGAGAGCCGCATGCCAAGTGTCCATCGAAGTGGCACAACAAAAAATACACAGAGGGGACCAAGTGTTCAAGAAAGAAGTAAGAGAGTGTACGTATGCATGTGGAAGTTAAGAATACGTGTTCTTATACATTTAATGTGCAAATGCCTGTCCATTTCTCTCATCGGCATCACCTTCCTGGTCCCTGTGGTCGTCTGAGTCTGTATCGGTGACCCTGGGAGTTATGCCCTTCCCCGCTGGCCCTCCCACCCCACCACACTCTCTTTTCTGTTTCCATTTGGGAAAGGCGATTCCCTCCCATCCCCTAAAGAGGAAACAGCATCAGAAATAAGACCCTTCCCATCCTCTCGCCTGTGTGGTAAGGTGGGGGACAGGTCACAGCTCGGACACGGCCCTCCCCCTGGACCTGCCCTCAGGAACAGCTCATCCCAGGGTGGCTCAGCAAGGCAGAGCACCTGCCCGCGGGGGGCTGCCTGGCCTGATGGCTCCCGGCCGCTGGGAGAGAAACTCAGGGAGGGAGGAGCCGGGAGCCTCGCCACAGCCCCAGGTTCAAGCTGCTTCTCCAGTTCAGATTTGCCATCAGTATAGCTGAAGATATGGTCCCCACTTGATCTCGGGTCCTTATGCCCTATATTGAACCTTTGACTTATTTTTTGACTGCCCCGCATAGACTCTCATCCTGTGGGTCTATAAAGGAATTCCCCGCTTTATGACCCTTTCAGTGAATTCTTCTGCTGCTGAAAGCAGATAGACTCTGTCCCACGAACTCCTAGTGATACGGGTGCACACATACCCCAAGAGCCAGAACCCTGGAGGGAGGAGACGGTGACTGGCCCCCCAACCACTCCCCCAGCAACTGTGTCGGTTTAGACTATCCCGATTGTAAAAAAGAACAAAACAAAAGCAGTCTCCCCTGTGACGGTGACTTTGTTCATGCCTTTTTTATAGTTCCATCGGTTTCTACTCTGGACCGTAGTTTGAAGCCATAATGTTATGTGACCACAACTCAGAATTACTCTGTGCTTCTGGGGAGTTGAACCTTTCTCCGTCTCAGAGCCTGTTCGTATCGGTCATCCGTTGCTAAGTCAGGCTGCGGTCACCGCGGGAGAGCAGGAAACCTGCGCTCGCTCTCAAAGCACCACCTGCAAGTGGCACGTTCCCCATTGTCCAAGCCAAAGAAAGCCGCGTGGCCACACCTCACTTCAAAATCTCAGTGGTGGGCAGCAGTCAGGGTTCACTTTCCGCTCAGCCTCTGGGGATCATCTGTAGCACGGCCCAGTCTTCATTCTGAGTTCTCTTCGTTCAAGGATCCAGGCAGAAGGCGTATCCCTGCCCGGAACGTGATCATGCGGCAGAAAGAACAATGCTGCTTCTTTTTTAATATATTTTTATTGATTTCAGAGAGAGGGGGAGGGAGAGAGAGAAGCATTAATGATTTAGTCATTGATCGGCTGCCTCCTGCACGCCCCCTGCTGGGGTCGAGCCCGCAACCCGGGCCTGTGCCCTGACGGGGAATCCAACCGCGATCTCCTGGACCCTAGGTCGCTGCTCAACCGCTGGGCCACGCCGGCCAGGCGAGAACAATGGTTCTCAAAGCTCAGCTCAGGACTGTGTGCGAAACTTCCATTCACATGTCGGCGCCGGAGCACGAAGCCCGCCCGCCGGGCAGTGCAGGCCTCCTACAGGACGGGCACCGAGTTGCGGGGAAGCGCGTTTTCCGCCTTAAAGTCTATTTCCCCGACGTTAACAGCTAACAGACCCGGCAGAACCTCTCACCATTCTTTTACTTTAAGTGATCTTTGTGTTTTAAACAGTGTATAGTTTGATTTTTTAAAAAATCTGATGTTACAATGTATCTTTTAACTAGAAAGTTTCAGGTTTTAAAAAATATATACAAAGTGTCCCCCCAAATTGTATACACACTTTGAATAATTATAAAGGGAGTGTTTATTAAGACACATTTCATTTTCAAAATGTAATAGAATCAGCTGTTAAAGTGTGTATATATTTTGGGGACACCCTGTATTTACTGTGATTACTGATACACTTGAATTCATTTTTCTGCTTTATTCTGTGCTTTGTATTTTTTCCAGCTGTTACGCTCTTTGTTTCTGCCTTTATTTCCTTCCTTGCTTCTTCCTTTCTTTCTTTTTAAAAAAAATGTTTTTTTCTTCTTCGGGTTTGGTCAATAATTATTATTTCAGCGGTAAACCTGAAAATTTTAACAGTCGTATTTAATTAATAGCCTAACGCTGGTCAATATTTTTACGGATGGCGCCAAGACGTTAGATTGATTGAGCTGATGACTCCAACTCTTCACTTTCCCTGTATGCAAACGCTTTGCCATAATCCTTCAGAGCCCCTCCTACCATGACCCTGGACTCAGCTGGGAGACTTGCTGTGGCCAATGACCTGTAAGACGAGTCTTGGGAATGCGCTTGTGCATTTCCATTTACTCTTCTGTGTCCTTACCATTGCCATGAGAACTTGTCTAGACTACCTGGCTGGTGAGTAAGAGACCCATGGAGGAGAGTCAAGGCCCGAAGCCAAGGCCATTATAGGTCACCTGATCCCGGACTTGTCAGCAAGCCCAGCCAACCTCAGCAGAGCTTCCTAACCCACCCCAAGCGGACGCCAGGTATATGAGCAATAAACAAATATAATTGCGTGCCTCTGAGGTTTTGTGGCTATTTGTTATGCAATATATAACTGATGCATACTTTATAATGCTTTAGCTTCAATAATCCTCTTATACTTTACATACTATCATTCCATTATTTGGGTTTTATAATCCCACAACTTATAAACTGTTCTTGTTTTTGGCCCTTGCTGTTTGTTTATACTTACTCACATTTGCTATTTTATTTGCCCACCAATCCTCATTGTTCCTCGGATCTTCCTCTTGGAATCATTTTATTTCTTTTTGACATGTATCTTCTAGAAGATCCGTTAAATTGTTGGTAGTAACTCTTTAGTTTTGTTGATCTGACAAGTTTTCATTCTTGAAACATTGTTTGCGAAGTATACAAATCTAGGTTATTTTCTCTCATAGTATTAAGGCTATTATTTCATTAATGATATTATTTCATACTGTTATTGTTATCGTTGCTCCCATTCTTGACATTGAACAGTCAGGAGTCGATGTCACTGTTGTTTCATTGCAGATTATCTGTTTTTAAAATCATCTCTTGTGCCCTGGATCTAGGCTGGGTCTAGGTTTTCTTTTCCCTTAGCCTACTTGGAATTCGTTGCGTCTCCTGAGGATTCTTATCTTTCATCAGTTCTGGGAAATTCTCAGCCATCGTTATTTGACAATTGCCTTGCTTGCATTTACTTTATTATCTCCTTCTAATATAACTGATAAGCATATGATGAACCTTCTCCCTCTCATCCATTTCCTTGTCTCTCTGGGGTGCCTTCTGTGTTATTTTCTTCAAATTTATCTTTTAACTTACTAATTTCTCTTCAGTTGTATCTAATTTTTGGTATTTAACCCTTCCAATGAGCTATACATTTAAAATGGATCTGCCTCTGCTGTCTGTCTTCTCTGCTTATTTCCTCATGAGTTTTGTGGTTTTTCACTGTGAGTTCATATTCATTTGGAAGCTTATCTGCGGGAATTCTTTGAGACCTGCGCTGACGGTGAGCTCTTCCAGAGAGGACCTGGGTTTGCTTTCACCAAGTACCATAGGCGAAAGCATAGGTATTATCTACCCAGGTCCGTTTTAGATTGAAATGTTCAGCTTGTGGGGTCTTGGCCCATGCAAACAGTGTGGCCAGACTTTGACTATGTATCTACTAGGAAAATGTTCTACCCTTCCACCCAGAGCTGAGGCAGAGAGAGACAACTTCCCTTGCTGCCTGCCTCTACAGGAAAGTTTGTTTATTTGTTTTGTCTAGTTTATCCTTCCTGTGAAGATACATTCCTTCTTGGGTCCCAACCTGATGTTCCAATTTGGCTCTTATCTTGCCTGGATGCAAGCCGATGCCCCTGCAGTTGGTGGTAGTATCATTGTTTACCTAACTCCAGAGGTGATTTTCAAAATATTTTTCGGTGTAGCACATGCACCAACCAACTGGAACAAATGCAGAATGTACCTGTGCATAACTTCTGAATATCAACTCTGTCTAACCTCCTAGGCCCGTGTTTCCGCTTTCTCCCTGGCCTCGGATGATTTTTCTCACTTTTTCACACGTTTATCCACGCACTTAAACGGGTGTTTTCAATATCTCCCCTAGCAATTGTATGCAGTTTGTGGCTGTTATATTTGCGGATATGTAGTCTCTAACATTGCTACAAATATAGTCCAAGTAAGAAGTCTATTCCACTCGTGCAACAAAATGTCCAGGGGCAAGCAGTGGGAACCCGGAGCCGGAGCTTGATGACACATGAGACAGGATCTGTCACACCTTCTGCTCTGCTGGCCTTAGGCTTGCTTGTCACGTCAAAAGCACATCGTGGTGACCCAATGTCCAACCCTCAGGTCTGCTTGCAGGCAGGAAGAAAACAACAGTGGCAAAGCACTTACGGAGTATACTCACCTAGAAGTCCTAGTGGATTTGTAGAAACAAACAAACAAACAAAGAAACAAAGAAACACTTTCTCACTCAATGACTCTTATGGGCTAGAAGTTGGTCCATGACTATGCCTAGTCCAGCCACCCGAACACTGGGCTAAAGATAATGAGATTGCGGTGGATGCAGCCGGGGTGAGGGTCCGCCTCCCCTGAGATAAAGGGGCTCCTCCAGCATCTGAGCAAAATGAGCTTTTTCCTCGGGGGGCCCAGCACAGCACCTGCCACACATTGGCCCTTTCGCTGAACATTTACTAAGCATCCACCGCGCGTCAAAGGTGCTGTGAAGACAGAAACGGACCTGGCGCCACGTCTGCTAGGCAGGCTGAGCGACCCAGGGCGCCGTTTATGCCAAGTCCCTAAGGCCGATGCACCCGCGCCAAGCTGTACTGCGCAGGCGCCGGATGCCCCGGGGCGCGCTCCCGCCGTCCGGCTGGGACGCGAGTCGCGCATGCGCACAGCGCTCTCTCGCTGACGCACCCTCGGAAGCACTGTCAGTTTCAGGGGGCGGCACCGGGAAGCGTTTCCGGGGGCGGGAGGTGCGGGCTGAGGCGGTCGCGGCGGCGGCGACGGCTTGAACGGGCCTGGTTCCGGCGGCGGAAAGTGTGGCGGGTCCGCTATGTGAGCGCCGAGCCCTTGGCAGGTACGGCGGGGCCGGGACCGCGGGCGGGGAGGGGCCGGGAGGGAGGGCGGCGAGGCCTGGGGCTCACCTGCAGGTCCCCGCGCGCCGCCCCGCCCCGCCGGGCCTGTTCCGCCGCCCGGATGCTTCAGCCGCGCTGGTGGTGGGAGTCCCGGGGCGCCGGCTCCCACTTCTGCGGTCTCCGGCCGTCCCGGCGCGCGCACCGCGACCCCGCGGCCCCCGACGGAGCGTCTGGCCCAAGGTGACCCTGCGGCGGCGGACCTCGGCGGACCGCAGCGCTTAGAGATCCAGCCCCCGTCCGCCCGCCGGCCCGTCGCGACCTCCAGGTGGGCGCGGCATGGCGGCCTCCGGGGCGAGCCCCGGCGGGGAGGAAGGCTGCGCCCGGACTCCGCTGACAGCTGCCTGTTTACGTCTGTGCGCTGTCTCTGTCACCTGTTGTCACCTGCCCTTTTTGCCTCTCAACTCCGCCCCTGTCAACTTTGTGTTTCTCTCCACTTTGTCACCCTCGAGCCCACCTCTGCGTGGCTGAACCCTGTTTTTATTTCTGCCTCAGCCTAGCTCCTGTGTCTCTTGACCCTGTGTTTCCCTCGTCGTCCTTATTCTCATTCATGGCCTGCCTGTAGGTCCAGCTCTTTGGCCACCCGTGTTTCTGTGACTCTGCCGGTTCTGTCTGTCTCTGTGGTTTTTGCCTCCCCTAACTGGGTTTGTCTGGGCGGGGTTGGCAGGCCTGCCCGCCCAGACCTCTGAGCCATGAAAGGTGACTCATGACCCCTTGAAGCTTCCTGCGCTGGTGACACTCTCAGCGACTAGACCGCAGGCTGGCCTCAGCTCTGACAGGTGTCTGCCCGAGCTAAGTGTGAGGGTACAGGAGCCCTCGCGGGCAGACAGCAGCCATCTCAGAGCCCAAGTAACATAATGAACCCTTGACTTTTCTTACCCATGGATTTTCAGGCCTGCACAGATTTCTACTTTCCTTTGCTCCATCCACTTACTCCAGAATGGCCTCCAGGGCTCTCAACAGCTGCTTAACCAGGCCTGGCTACAGCCTAACAAAGGGTCAGTCTGAGGTCCTCTGCCCTTGAGGCTCAGAGAACAGTAGCAGGATTTCTGGGAGAGCTGTATCCTTTATTCAGAGATTGTCAGTATGTACAGTTAAATTATGAGAAAGCTAATAATTTGGGGTTCAGTCTTTGCTTTACAGAAGTACTCACTGGAGAAATAAGCCAGATACAAAAGAACAAATATTGTATGAGTCTGCTTATATGAGATATCTAAAATAGGCAAATTCATAGAGAAAGAAGGTACAATGTAGTTTACCAGGGAGTGGGGGAGGAGGGCATGAAGGAGAGTTATTGTTTAATTGGATACACAGTTTTAGTTTGGGATGATACATTCTGGAAATGGGTAGTGGTGATGGTTGTACAACATTGTGAATGTACTAAATGCAAGGAATTGTGTACTTTAAAATGGTAACTTTTATGTTAAGTATGTTTTACCACAATGCTAA
Organism: Miniopterus natalensis; assembly: GCF_054644295.1. Taxonomy (NCBI): domain Eukaryota; kingdom Metazoa; phylum Chordata; class Mammalia; order Chiroptera; family Miniopteridae; genus Miniopterus; species Miniopterus natalensis. The sequence continues at coordinate 68,287,071 of NC_142092.1, forward strand.
AAAATTGCTCATTGGAGACATCCGGAATTAACAAACTCTTTGAAAATGTAATTTTAAAAATTCACTCTGTAGCTTTTAGGAATAGTATTTAGTTGAACCTACACTTATTGGTACCTTCTCTCCTCATAGCCAAGGTCCTTGGGTGTTTGGTTAAAAGAATTTGGTTAGAATCTTCCTCAAGTTTTCTACTTATAGTAGGTTCCCGCCCTGGCTCTCCCCTCTGTATTCCTTGGATTCAATGCAGGAATCTGCTGCATAAATAGGAAATTTGAGGAAGATTTTGCTTTTAACATGAAGAAAACTCATAGGGTAGGAAAAATAGTTCTTATAATAATGCAAAAGTATGTGTTATTTCTTATGTATATTCTGATGGAGGAGGCCTTTTTTTATGCTCTCTTATTTAAGCTATCAGTTTGCCTGTAAGATAGTTCAAACTTTCTTACAAGATGTAGCAGCTGAATTACTACCGTGTTGAATCCTAGATATGATCAGTTATTTTATGTACCAACAAAGGAAGAGAAAACGCTGCTAATTAAGCTATGACATATGCTTTCTTATCACTTAGGCTTTTAAAAATTCTTATTGGAAACATTTTTAGGCTTATTTAGACATTTAAAAATATATATATATCTTTATTGATTTCAGAGAGAGGAAGTGAGAGGGGGAGAGAGAGCCTCCCCTATGTGCCCTGACCAGAATCAAACCTGTGACCCTTCATTGCACGCGATGACACTCCAACCAACTGAGCACACCGACCAGGGCAATACTTTCTTTTTTTAAAAAAAAAACAAAAAACTATTGAAGTATAGTTGGCATACAGTATTGTATTAGTTTCAGGTGTACAACAGTGACTCGACATTTATAGACCTTATGATGTGATCACCACCTAAGTCTAATGACTACCTGTCACCATGCAAAGTTATTACAATATTTTGACTGTGCTGTGTATCACATCTTTATGGCTGATTTATTTTAACCCGGCAACTCTCAGTTCTCTGCTTCTGTGAGTCTGTTTTTGTTTTGTTTTGTTTGTTCATTTGTTTTGGTTTAGATTCCACATGTAAGTGGAATCATACAGTATTTGTCTTTCTCTGTCAGACATCACTTAGCATAATACCCTCGAAGTGCGTCCATGTTGTCACAATCACAAGATTTCATTCTTTTTTATTTCCGAGTAATATTCCATTGTGTGCGTATACCTCCTCTTTATCTATTCATCTATTACCGGACACCTAGGTTGCTTCCGTAGCTTAGCTATTGTAAATAATACTGCAATAAGCATAAGGGTGCATAATACCTTTTTTTTTTTAATCTCAAATTGTTTACCACAATGGAATGTTTGCCCTGAAGTGTTAAAATAGTCAGCTGTGGCTTAAAGGGAGATATGAGTCAAACTTAATAAAGTAGGTAGCTTGTTTTTTAGAAACCCTAAAATAGATTTTGCTAAGTTCTTTGGCTAGAATATTCCAGTTAGGAAAAAATATAGGGGTGCTGATTGACCGTGGTCTGGAGACCGAAAACATTTTCCAAAGGATGTTTTAATTCTGCAGAATTACATAGGCACTGACCACTGTTGGTTTTCTATGTTTGACAGATGTGCCATGGTATCGTAAGATGTTAACATTAAAGGAAATTGGATGAGGGGCATTTGGGAACTTGCAACATTCTTTACAACTTTTCTATAAAGCAGAAATTATCCCAAAATTAAAAGTTTATTTAAAAATAACAAAGACAAAAGCTAAGAAGGTACAGAATAGATGTTAATATAACCAAAAATACCAACCTTGATTAGTCTCTTCTGCTGCTCACCTACCTGTGTAGTATTTATTAGCAAGGCACATATACGCAGTGAGTAGCGCCAGCATCTTTTACGTTTTCAACACGATTTTTCCTTTCAGAAGTCAATGTGATTTTAATTTGAAGCAGAACTGAGAAATGGGTTCCTTTTCCTCATTCATTTATACTACTTTTTGATGGCCATGGTATAAGGAACTTTATCCCAGGAATACGACTTTGCATTAGGTAAGCTATATATAAACTTGTAAAAATACAATTTTAAAAATTATTTACTAGAGTGGTTTCTTTTTCAGCAAAAATATAATGTATTTATATTTAATTGCCTTGGGCCAGAATTTTCTTGTACTTCTCTTCTGAGGAGGCGATACTGTGCATAGAAGGCCAGTCACTGCCATACATGTTCTGATGGAGCATCTAACTTTAGAGAAATGTTTCTGCTAAGTGCCTTTTTTTTTTAACTTAGAAAAATATTAGATTTGGAATTACACTTCTATTTGAATCCTGACATACCACTTCCTAAACAAGCGACCTTGGGCAGGTCTTTTAACCTTGCTGAGCTTCAGTTTACTCATCTTTAAAGTGAGTATGATGATACCTGGGTGTTGTGAGACCTAAGTTTCCATCGTCTGCTTTGTACACTGTAAAGCATTTGACTAAATGGTAGGCATAGTGTGTTGGTATTTTTGTACATTTGTGCCAGTCTGTAGATTTACTGAAGTAATATTTACTGTGTTTAAATGTGCTCTGTATAGTAAGCATGCAAATTACTATAAACTTCAGCCCCTATGCCCTCCGTCAGGGACTCCAGTTAGGCACCTTAAAGTTGTCCACCGTTCACGGCTCCTCTTTTCCGCCTTCTCTTTTTTCTCTCTCTCTCTGCTTTCAGTTGTATCTACTGCTGTGCTTTCAAGCTCACTAATCTTTTATTCTACCGTGTTAATTCTGGTGTTACTCCCATCCACTGTTTGTTGGTTTTGTTTTGTGATGTTTTAATTTGTAGAAGTTCAAGTTGGGTCTTTTTTCCCGTCTACCTAAGATGCTTAATTTTCCTCTATTTTCTTGAACATGTGGCATATAGAATTTTCTACTAATTGCATAGATCTGTCATTCTAGGTCTGTTTCTATTGATCAATTTTTTCTCTCTCATTATAGGTACATTTTTCTGCTGTGTTTGCATGGATGGTGATTTTTTTTAATGGGTGCCAGACATGAATTTTACTTGTTGGGTTCTGGATATTTTTCTGTGATGTAAATATTCTCAAGCTTTGTTCTGGAACAGAATTAAGTTACTTGGAAATAGTTTTGTCCTTTGGGGGCTTGTTTTTAAGCTTTGTTTGCCGAGATCAGGACTGCGTTTTGTCTGGGGCTCATTTGTCCCCACTGTAAGACTCTTCTGAATACTGAAGGTTTTCCACTCAGGGACGTTTTCTTCTATCAAGTATTTTATCTGCTTATTCCTTCTACTCATTCACTTTGCTCTTTCTCTCAAAGTCAGTAATTAGCCATATGCTGTGGTGCTTTTATCTCTCGCCTCGTCCTCCTATTCTAGTATCTTCTCTCTGGCAGGTTTCATATTTTTCTCTTGAATTCTGATAGAAGTTCCCCAAAGCACCTTCCACATCATTGATGCTATTTTCTGTAGTTGAAGTTCTGCTTCTTATCGCCCGTTTAAATTTCCGCTCTATTGGTTTCCTTACGTCTTTTCTTTAATTCAGCAAGCTTTTTTTTTTTTATATCAGTGCCATTTTTTCTCAGCGGCCTTATACTTCATTCATAGAGACCATATTTTCGTCAGTTGGAAAATTACAATTTAAAAATGCTATCTAAACTGTACCCTTTATTTATCCCTTGCTATTTTCTTCTTTTTTGTTATTGTAGAATCTATTTACAGATCCCATTTACTTAACAGAATAAAACCATGTTGATTGTATTCTGTTCATTAATTTTTTAGAGGGAAACATTCTGCTCAGGTCTGGAATTTTCTCCCCTTTGGGTGGATTGGTTTTGGTCCTTCACCGTATACTTGGATGCTGTCAGAATAAATTCTTCGCTCTCTTGCTGGTGAACAGCCTCTGAACCTTATTGACACCAGAGCTTAGCTTAAGGGAGTGGCTGGGCCCAGAGGCTGAGTCTTAGGGGCTTTCAGGAGAGCTTGAGCTCTGTGCACTTCCTTCTGTGTTTGGTGAAATAATTATACCAGGGGCCTACTTTACTGTCTTTGGCCCACCTAGCAAATGATGGGCTCTGCCTTTGCTTTCTTGCTGGGCTACTACTGAGCCCCATCATCTCATATCAGGTTTTTATAAAAAGAAATCTCTAGTGAGGCAACCTTTGGAATCCCAGTGCAGCCACTTCGGAATGCTGCCAATCTGCAGGGCTTGTCCCATGGCCCACCCTTGCTTTTTAGTCACAGACCTTCCAAATGAACAGATACTAGTGGCCCTCGGGCACAGTTGCTGCTAATGTAACAGGATTGCCTGGTATAGCAGGCGGAGTTGCAGGGGCAATGTCTTCCCTTCAGTCTGGCCCCATCTTCACTATACCCTTAATTAAAGTTTGTGGCATATAGATAACTCTAGTCTCTAGTTCTAGGACTCAAGCCAGTGTTTCCGTATTTCTTGGATTATTTTGGTTAGGATGTGGTAAAAGGGAAGAATTGTAGGCTGCCCTCAAGTCTTCCTCTTACCTTGGTGATGCCCAAATTTACGGTGACAAAATATGTAAGTGTAGATTATACTAGGTTCCCTCCCCTGACTTTCTCCTGAGTTTGTAATTCTCCTGTGGTGCTTTTTTTTCAGGCTTTGCCTTGAATACCGGGGTTGTACGCATGTGTTTTTAACCACCCTTACAGATTATAAACTCTGGACCGTGAGATGGGAGCTTGTAGAAATCCCTCACAGTACAGTATTGAAATCCCTTGCATACAGTATTTTATGTTGTTATTTTCAGTGAGTTAATTCATTACTTCTATTAAAGTATTTTAACTGAAACAGGAACTATACTATTAGTATAGATCACAGTTGCCTGTAACTTTGTAATTATTGCTTATATAGCAGAAAAACCTTTAGAAGTTCAGGCTTTGCATGTTACTAAGATCAGGAATATATAGAAATGCCACACACCCAAAATAACGGACCAAGATCAGATACTTATTAAACTGCAGTTGACACAGTTAAAGTTATATGACTTTTTTCCAGTTGTTTTAATGTGTGTGTGTGTGTGGGGGGGTGTATACATATATATATATATATATAATCGTTCAGTTTGCCATTTTGACCATTTTCAAGTGTACAGTTCAGTGGAATTAATTATACTTGTACAACCAGCACCACTTTCTATTTCCGAAACTTTTTCTCACCCCAAACAGAAGCTACCCTTCAAGCAATAACTCTCCCGAGTCATGGTAACCTCTAATCTCTTTCTGTCTCTATGAGTTTGCCTATTCTAGATATTTCACATAAGCGGAATTATACAACATTTGTACTTTTGTGTCTGGCTTATTTAAGTTAATGTTTAGTACGATGTTTCATTTTTAGCATATTTTCAATGTTCATCCATGTTGTAGCGTTTATTAGAACTTCATTTTTGTATTCTATATATGTCTTGTAGATATAATTGATTTATAATATTGTTCAATAACTTTACTTAGAGACCTTCTGTCTGGTTTTTCTATTAAGTATTGAAAGTGAGGTGTTGACGTTTCCATCCATTATTATAGATCTATCTGTTTCTCTTTTCAATTCTGTCCATTTTTGCTTCATTATATTTTGCTTTATTATATTTCTCTTGTTAGGTGTATATGTATATGTGTGTGTTTATAATTGTTATATCTTCTTGATAGATTGAACCTTTCATCAATGTATAGTGTCCTTTTTTGTTCTTATAACCTTTGTGACTTAAAATCTGTTTTGTCTGATGGTAATACAGGGATGGGCAAAGGCAGGTTTACAGTTTGTATGGAAAATAATACAATAAGTAATAGATAATACAAGAATACACTCTGTGTCTTGTGTACTCACAACTGTAAATCTACTGTTTGTGCCCACCCATATGTAGCCACCCCAGCTCTCTTTGGTTACTCTTTGCATGGGATATTTTTTTCATTGTTTTACTTTCAACCTCTGTCACTTTATATCTGAAGTGAGTCTCTTATAGACAACATGTAAGCAAATTAAGTTTTTTAATCCATTCTGCCTATCTCTGCCTTTTAATTAGAGGAAGGATTTACTTCTGCCATTTAGCTGTTTGTTTTCTGAATATCATGTATGCTTTTTGTGCCTCAGTTCCTCTATCACTGTCTTTTAAAAATACTTGTTTTTTGAATTTATTTTTTGTGTTCCATGTTGACACCCTTCTTTTCTTTTCATGTGTATTTTAGTTATCTTCCTGGTAGTTACACTGAGGTTTACACTCAACATCTTAAACTTATAGCAGCCTAGTTTGACTGATTCTGAGTCAACACTCTGCTCCTGTACATCGTCATCCCTCCCCCTTCATATTGTCATTGTCACAGATTACATCTTAATGCATTGTGTGCCTATTAACATAGATTCACAGTTATTGTTTTATTCATTTGCCTTATAAGTCATATAGGGGGGGAAAGGAGTTATAAATCAAAAGCATAATAATATCAGTTTCTATATTTACCCATGTTGTTACCTTTTTCAGTAGTCTTTATTCCTTCATATAGCTTTGAATTACTGTCTAGTGTTCTTTTTTCTCATCCTCAAGGACCTCCCCTTTATCATTTCTTGTAGAGGAGATCTACTGGTAACAACACCCTTAAATTTTGTATATCTGGAAATGTCTTAATTTCTCCTTCATTCTTTTATAATTTTTATTGATTGATTGATTTTAGAGAAAGAGGAAGGGAGACAGAGAGAGAAACATCAATTTGTTGTTTCACTTATCTATGCATTCATTGGTTGATTCTTGTATGTACCCTGACTGGGGATCGAATCCACAACCTTGGTGTGTTGGGATGACACTCTAACCAACTGAGCTACCCAGCCAGGGCCTCTCCTTCATCCTTGAAAGGATAGTTTTGCCAGGTATAGAATTCTTGATTTACAGGTTTTTCTTCTTGCACTTTAAGTATCATACCACTGCCTTCTGGCCTCCATAGTTTCTGATGAGAAATTAGCTGTTAATCTTACTGAGAAGCCATTTTAGAAGATGAATTGCTTCTTTCTTGTGCTTTCAAGATTATCCCTTGTCTTTGGCATTCTACTACTTGATTTACAATGTGTCTCCTGTGGATCTCTTTAACTTTATCTCACTTGGAGTTTGTTGAGCTGCTAGGATGTGTAGGTATGTCTTTTATCAAATTTGGGGAGTTTTTAACCATTGATTCTTTTCATGCCTTTTCTACCCTTTCTTTTTCTGAGACTCCCAAGGTGTACATGTTGGTGTTGGTAAATTTGATGGTGTCCTGCAGGTACCTCAGATTGTGTTTAGTTTTCTTTCTACTCCTTAGGCTGGATAATATAATTTGCTTTACTTTGAATTTGCTGATTTTTTTCTTCTGCCTGCTTAAATCTGCCATTGAACTCCTTTTGCAAAATTTTAATTTCAACTTGTATTGATTTCCTAGGTCTGCCATAACAAAGTATCACAGACTAGGTGACTTAAGTAACAGATCCCCCCCCCCCCCCCCCCACAATTCAAGAGGCTAGAAGTCTGAGATTGTGATGTTGGGAAATTTGGTTTTGGTGTCCTGAGCACCTCTCCTTAGCTTGAAGATGGCCACTTTTTCACTGTCTTCACATTGTGCATCCCCCCAATGTCTCTGTGTGTAAATTTCATTTCTTACGAAAAGGCCAGTCAGATTGGATTAGGGCTCAAAGGCCTTATATTCAAATACAGTCACATTGGGGGTTATAGGGCTTCAACATATGAATGGGGAGAAGGGATACAGTTCAGCCCATAACACAGCTATTACTCTTTTTAGCTCCAGAATTTCTGTTTGGTTCCTTTTTATAATTTCTAAATCTTCATTGACATGTTCTCCTGTTTTCCTTTAGTTCATTAGCACAGAGGGGTTTGTTTTGCTTTTTGGTTTTTGTTTTGTTTTGTTTTTAGCAATTTGAGCGTATACAAGATGGTTGATTTAACATCTTTGACTAGTGATTCCAGTGTCTAGAATTCCTGAGGAAGAGTTTCTGCCTAGTTCTTTCTTCCCTGTGAATGCTCCATATTTTCCTTCTTCTTTGTATACTTTGTAGTTTTGGTTGAGAACTGGAACAATTTGAGTATTCTGAGGTGGTAACTCTTGAAATAGGATTCTTTGCCTCCTAGGTGATTTCCTTTGTTACTTGTTTGTGTGGTGATCTGTTTGTATGGTGATCTTTCCAAACTATTTTTCAGTCTGTAGTATTCCTTATTGCATGTAGTCACTGAAGTTTCTGTGGTCAGCCTGTGACTTGACAAAGATTTCCTTAAATTCCCTGGCCAGTTTGGCTCAGTGGTTAGAGCATCAGCCTGCAAACTAAAGGGTCGTAGGTTCTATTCCAGTCAAGGGCATGTACCTCGGTTGCAGGCTCGATCCCCAGCCCCAGTCAGGGAATGTGCAGGAGGCAACCAATCAGTGTGTGTCTCTCTCCCCCCTCCCTTCCACTCTAAAAAATCAGTGGGGAAAATATCCTCTGATGACAATTAACCCCCCAAAATTTTTTCCTTAAATGCTTTGACCCAGAGGAAAGGGGGTGAAAGTGTGTTTGTTTTTTAAAATCATACGATGCTGCTGGGAAAGCCACTGCAACCAGAGGGATCAGAACAAAGCTGTGTGGGTCCACCAGACTGGCCAGGATGCAAAACTCCCCAGTTTTTGGAGGGCATGGTCCTTGTCGTCCACCCAGGCATCAGCCAGCCACTTTAGGAATGGTGGCCAATATCCTCCAGGCTATGGCAGGGCTGAGGAATGGGGATTGTAGCTGGTTTGGGCACACTGCTTTTTTAGCAAGGTACAGCAGCCTCTCCCTTCATCAGTCATTATCTCTGTTGCTATAAGCGTCTGATCGGATTCCAGGGTTCTGAGATAGTTGATTCTGATCATTTCAGCAGCTTATTGGTTGTTTTTTTTTGGAGAGGCTGCCCTCTAGAGCTTCCTACTCCACCATTTTCTATAATATCATGATGCCATTTATTTTTGTAGAAGTGTTTTTAAAAGTCTATTGCCAGTCATTTAAAATTCTACAACACATGGAACTTGAAGAAAAGGTGGATATTCAATAATAGTTTTGGAAGAGTAGGCTAACCATTTTGGAGGGGAAAGGGCTAGATCCCAATATTACTCTTATACCAAAATAAACTCTTTGTATATTAAAGGTTTAAGTGCTTTTAAAAAATGTACCAGGAAAAAAACCTAAATAATTTTTTTTACTTTTTAAAAATAACCTTGGAGTTGGGAATGCCTTTCTATGTCTAACACAAAGCCCTAGAGCCATAAAAGCAAAGGTGGGTAATTTACATAAATTTCAAAGTTAATTTCCTGAATTTACCAAGAAACTACAAATTAATATATAAGATGAATTGCCCAATTTATTTGAGCAAAGAGTATGACTGATAATTTATAGGAAGAATAAATGACCAGTAAACATGAGTAAAGAGTATCTCATTCATAATTAAAGAAATGTTGGTGAGAACAACAGTGAGTCATGGATGAGTCACTTTGGTGGTTTGCCAACTTTTTTTCCTTATTCGATAACGTCCAGTGTTGGTAAGAGTGTGGGAGAGTAGATACCATCATTAGTCTTGGTGTAGACGTGTGACTTGCTGCAACCTTTCTGGAAAGCAGTTTGGTAATATATGTCAGAATATCAAATGCGTAGCCCTTTGACCCAGCAATCCCACTGGTAGAGATTACAGTAACCTATAGATATTTCCAAAGATATGCCAAGATAGTGATGCACAGATGTCCATTATAGCATCGTTCATAATTTCAAAAACCTGGACAATTAAAATTCTGTAAGAAGAGGACTGCTTAAATTACAATAAATCCATATAGCAGGAAACTATATAGCCATTTGAACAGAATGAGTTAGCTCTTTTTGTGCTAAGGTGGTATCTTAGTCCATTTGGGCTACTGTAGCAAAATATCACAGACTGGGTGGCTTATAAAAAGAAACTTATTCCTCAGAGTTCTGGAGGCTGGGAAGTCCAAGGTCAAGGGGCCAGAAGATTCAGTGTCTAGTCAGGGCACCGCTCCTTGGTTCCCTGTCCTCACCTATAATTCTGTGGTGTCTCTTTTATAAGGGTACTAATCCCATCCATGTGTGTATTAGTCCCTCTCTCCTTTTTTTTCAGTTATCTAAAAACAAAATTCTGCAGCGATGAGATCAAGCCAAAGAATCTGGTTACCCAGACGTAGTTCTCAAAATTGGCATACCTCTAGTCTATACATTTATGTAGTTTTCTTTCCTTTTTGAAACTGCAAGTATCTAAATAGTTTGTTTCCTGGTCTATTTTTGTTTTAAATTATGATGAAATATTTTAAGAGGTATAAACCACAAACTAATACTTATTCTAAAAACACTATCTTACCTCTTAAAATTATTAATGACTATTCTGGTATTTTGGCATCTTCTTAGAAGAGGCAGAATGATGTGATAGGAAGATTAGCATAGGCTTTGGAGTCATAGAAATCTAGATTCAGGTCCCATCTTAATAAAAACTAGCTTTAATTTTAACCTTGGCAAAGTTGCTTGAAATCACGGAACTTGAGAATCCCCATCCCTGTATTTGCAGAGTCATTGTAGAGATTAAGTGAAAAAAAGGTGTGTTTATATATAGTAATTATATACCGGGGACATAATATACTCCAGAAACATTCATTTCTTCTCTTGGCATCTTTCCCTATCTCTCAAAGATGACTTGCAATCTTTGTTTTGGTTGTCTGGTTCTTTTATCTTATGCTTTTATCTCTTATCTGGTATTTAGCAATACTTAGATATAGAGTCAGATGACAAATAGCACTGATAAATCTGTTGGGTTTTCTGGTTGGTTTCAATTTACTGTGGAATTATGGGGCATGAGCAGGATCTCCATCAGAGTTCATCTTGTTTATTGCTGTTAGAAATCGTCCCTAGTGCTTGACTTAACCCACAAAGTACATTTACAGTAACAACACAGGTAATCCCTATTCTCTGTTGTAATTTTATCTTTGGGCTGTAACTTTTTAAGCAACTGGAAGACCAGCGGATAGAAGGAATACCTTGCCTTGCCATTTCACTTGTTTCACATTATCAGAAAGTTCCCAGAGGGCAGAAATTCTGACAGCAACTAGAGAAACTCACACTGTGGGGGGCCTTAGCCTCTTCACCCTGTGGTGCTGAGGGACTAGACTCATGGTTGTCCTGACCTGGCCCCTCCCCCTCGCTCCCTCACTGGATTCTAGCCTAGTGGTCTCCTTGCAGTTCCTTGCAGTTGCCAAGTTCATTCCTGCCTCAGAGCCTTTATATACGCCCTTCCTTCTGCCCACAATTCCATCCTCACTCCAACATGGAAATTTGGGTTGAATCTGAAGCCTCTTAAAAATTCTATCATTTAGATACATACCATGTTTGTTTTGACTAAAAATAATTTCTTTTACTTATGGGATTTGTATAGTTTGCAAATCTAATCTCTGTGGATTCTATTCTCTCATCACAGACCCAGGCAAAATCAAGAGTTAACACCGTGAAGGGTGGTGGGTGGCTCCTGCTGTTGGCACACTCATCCCTGTGAGCCTTGCTCTGGGGAATGAATGCTCCACCCGCAGTGCCCATAGGCAAGGGGACATGGACTGTGGAACCTGTCCTGGTTTCCTTAGTGATAAGTAAGTTTCTCTTTGGGCTGGCATTAACACTCATTTTTCTTTCTTTTGTAGCACTGAACAAGATTTGTGATGAAATGGAGCCTGGAACAAACTCTTTTCGAGTAGAATTTCCTGATTTTTCCAGCACCATTCTGCAGAAACTGAACCAGCAGCGCCAGCAAGGACAATTGTGCGATGTCTCCATTGTTGTACAAGGCCACATTTTCCGGGCACACAAAGCTGTCCTTGCTGCCAGTTCGCCCTACTTTTGTGACCAGGTGCTCCTGAAAAACAGCAGGAGGATCGTTTTGCCTGATGTGATGAATCCAAGAGTGTTTGAGAACATTCTCCTGTCTAGTTACACGGGACGTCTAGTAATGCCCGCTCCAGAAATTGTCAGTTACTTAACAGCAGCGAGCTTCCTCCAGATGTGGCATGTGGTAGACAAATGCACTGAGGTTTTAGAGGGAAACCCAACAGTCCTTTGTCAAAAGCTAAATCATAGCAGTGACCACCAGTCTCCAAGCAGCAGTAGTTATAATGGCTTGGTGGAGAGCTTTGAGCTGGGCTCTGGGAGCCACACTGATTTCCCCAAATCCCAAGAACTGAGGGATGGAGAGAACGAGGAGGAGAGCACCAAAGACGAGCTGTCATCTCAGCTCACGGAGCACGAGTACCTTCCCAGCAACTCATCCACAGAGCATGACCGGCTGAGCACTGAAATGGCGAGCCAGGACGGGGAGGAGGGGGCCAGCGACAGTGCCGAGTTCCACTACACCCGGCCTCTGTACAGCAAGCCCAGCATCATGGCACACAAACGCTGGATCCACGTGAAGCCCGAGCGCTTCGAGCCGGCGTGCGAGGGCATGGACGTGCACGCGCCCTACGACGAGCACCAGGTCACTGAGTCCATCAACACCATGCAGACCGAGCACACGGTCCAGCCTTCGGGGGTAGAGGAAGACTTTCACATCGTGGAAAAAAAAGTGGAGGCCGAGTTTGACGAGCAGGCTGATGAAAGCAATTATGACGAGCAGGTAGATTTCTATGGCTCTTCCATGGAAGAGTTTTCAGGAGAGAGGTCAGAGGGCAGTCTAATCGGGCACAGACAGGAGGCTGCCCTGGCAACAGGCTACAGCGAGAATATTGAAATGGTAACAGGGATTAAAGAAGAAGCTTCACACTTGGGATTCTCGGCCACCGACAAGCTGTATCCTTGTCAGTGTGGGAAAAGTTTCACTCACAAGAGTCAGAGAGATCGACACATGAGTATGCATCTTGGGCTTCGGCCTTACGGCTGTGGTGTCTGTGGTAAGAAATTCAAGATGAAGCATCACCTCGTGGGCCACATGAAAATTCACACAGGCATAAAGCCATATGAGTGTAATATCTGTGCAAAGAGATTTATGTGGAGGGACAGTTTCCACAGGCATGTGACTTCTTGTACCAAGTCTTATGAAGCTGCGAAAGCTGAGCAGAATACGACTGAGGCTAACTAGAAATAGTATCTGGCCCTTGAGTGGCAGGCACAAAAATAAACGATGGTAATTATGCAAATCTGGGCACAGATGATGTGTGCTACTTGCTATTATGAGAGAAGCTTAAAAAAAATGGAAGATATTTCTGAAAGACCGGTTCTGAGTAGGCCAATGAAAAAAAATCTAATTCCTCAGATTTGTATGTTCCAGTCCAGGCCTGGAGTAGATAATGGGGGTAAGTTAACCCACCTCCAGCTGGCCAGGTACATCTTTAGGCCCGTTGTGACTGGGGCAGGTGGACTTGGGGATAGAGATCCCTGCACTTGGAACTGGACTCTAGCCCACCAGTTCCATTTCAGGTGGTAGCAGTTTTTGATCACTTATTATTACAAGGTCATGTTGGAAGCTTATCTTGCTCTTACTATAGATACTTAGGTAACGTGGATTTGTTTTGGTAGCTGCTTTACTGAATGAAATGCTACTTATGTAAAAGCTGCAAATAATGTGATTCCTAGGATGCGAAGTTGATTAACAACTCTCTTGTCCAGTTTTCTTCTTTCTAAAACTACGGAGATAATAAGAGGGTGACAGTCCAAGTATGAAACAACTTATGGTACAAGCTTCAATTTCTGTGAGATGCCACTGTCACAGTATGTTTCAGACTCTTGAAAAGGCAGAGTTCTGTATTGTAATACTAACAGTTTGAACAATTGTATCTAATCATCATTCTTTAGTGTGCCAGAGATAGGCCTTTCTAACTGGTTTGCTGTCCCAAATCCTTTTTGTTTAACTGTAGCATCCACACAGTGGGATCTGCTCTATGGCTAGCAGCCGTCTAGCTTGCTGTGACTGACCACGGTACCATTGGCTGCTGTAGCCGTTTTGCGCTGTCTTAAATTATGGTGCTTCCCAAAGAGGTCAGTCAGTGACCGCAGTTAGTGGGAAGGAGCCAGAATCACGGCAAGAATGACCTGTGAACTTCAGGAGTTAATAGGAGGCTACAGTGACACTCCCAACTGGCAGAATGAGAGTTGCCGAATAGCAGGATTGTGAGTGGCAGGTAATAATGGAGGGGGAGAAACTGCACAAAGAAAAGAGGGGTCCTGGACATACATCGGTGGGGGAGACATTCATTCAGAGGGCCACACTGAGCTAATGCCGCCAGTTCTCTTAGGAGTGCTGGAATGTGTTTTAAAAGGGGAAAGAAGAAATCCTAATTTTAGAAACTAGTCTACAGATTCATGCTCCCAAATTATAGATAAAGCTGCATAAATTTACAAGTCCACATAGCTAGCCCTACCTACCAAAAACAACAAGATGAGCAGCTATTCTGAGACCTTTTCTGCCGATCAGTCAGATGTTTCAGGGTGAAAAGCAGGCATATATTCAGGATGCTTTTAGCTGTGTAATATACCTTCGGTTACCACCAGGGTAGGACAGGGTGCTACTCTATGTCAACTTTTCCATAAGCTTACTGATCTATTACTTCCAAGTGGAAACTTTTTTTCCTGAAAATAAAAATAACTTTTCTTGGCTTTGGGATGGAATTTTGTTTTAAAAGTTTGGTTTTGCTCTAATGTGACAGACATTGCTGGCAATGGCCTCTGGTCCTTAAGCTCCTACCAGCAGGTGTTCACTTGTTGAATGTTGTCTGGAAAGGGGAAAGCAAGTACTTACTTACCAGTTAACTCTTGTAAGCAAGATGAAAAAACAGGGATCTATTCGTTAACACTGTATCATTCTCGATATGTAAAAGCACTTTGTATTTAAAACTTTATGATAAATATACATATATATATATTGATTTTTTAACCTAGAAACTAGATATTACCTCTTGGTTGTTTGCCACATTAATAGCCTCCTAGTGTTGAAACTTCCCCCATTACCAGTCCTTTCTCTGTGAACCTGACAGAAGTGACTGTACAATCAAGCTCAGCAGCTCGTTTCCTTTCTCTCGTGTTAGAAGCCAGTGGGCTCTAGGTCTGATCCCAGCCATTCTGTGCGAGGAGCAATTGTCTTATTACTCCTGCTAATTCCAGTTTCAAGGCAGTAAAGCCGTTTTATTCTGCCAGCAGCTGATTGCCCTCTTCCATGGTCTCAGCAAACCATTGTCTCTCTGTTTAGAAGATGTGACATCCTGTTTCCTGTTAAAGATTATACTCAGATGAGCACTGGACATTTGAGGAGAAGTCCCAGCGGTAAAAATAAAATATTGGGGAAAATCATGGTCCTTCAGGTATGCTGAAGTCAGCTAGCACCCTTGGCATGAGTAATGACGAAGCCTCGGGCTCACTGGGAGTGGTGGGCAGCCTTGAGTGGTCGTTCTAGAAGCAGTCAGTTGTACTGGGACTTAACTTCATGTGCTGTGAAGACAGGTGTGTCTTTGGTTGAAATCCTTATATGCACATCAGCTACTAAATGTAGAATTTAAAGTCTTAAGTTCCTCACCTCTGCTGTGTTGTTTTTTTATGATCGTTGGGGTTTCCGTAAAAATTAGGATTGCTAATCCGGTCAGCCAGACCCCGGGAGATGGTTGGGCATCTGAAATGCTAGCATGTTCGGAGAGGTGGGAGAAGGGATTGCCTTAGTTTGGATAGTAAAAGTGAATTTTTATAAACTCAGCTTTTTAGGAGTAGGAGGTCATACTGTGCTACTACCTGTTTTTCCTGCCAACCCTGGGTTGGATAGTCTGTCTCAGCCTCCGTACAGCTTTAGAAATCTTTATCCTTCCAAAGTTTGGTTGGCCATGGGTAACATTTTCCAAACAGCCTTTCAGGGATTGTGTCAGTGGCCTACAACCAAGGTATCTGTCCTCTACTTTGAGTGTTAACTGTGGTTTCCTCTCTCCCAGTGGGAAAGGGCTTCAAGGCACCACCAGTGGTATTTAATATGAGTACTGATACAATGCCTTTAATCGTAGATGTACACATCATAGTAATCCGTGTGGAAAGTAGGTGTCACTGTCTACAGAAGGACTGCGACAGCCTTTCCTCAAGTGCTGAGGGTCACCCTCAGGCACTCCTGGGCCAGCCTGTTGATTCGATTTCTAGATCTCACCTTCCCCCACTCTCTTCTTTTGGCCACAACTTTCGGAGAGTCTGCCCAGAGGGTCTCCTCCATTCTAGTGGGCTTGTGCTGAGCTGAATTGGCCCTAAGATGACTTCTAGCTATTTGGGAAGGCTGCCAGTTCTCAGTGGCTCCTTCCCTCAGAGGCACTCATGTTCCCAAGCTGCTTCCCCTGGGGAGCGGGATTCACTGCAGTCCCCTGGTTACCAAGGGTGGCGAAGACTCCATCACACCCAATCCAGGTGTTTGCTTGTAAAAGGTCTCTCATCATGTAGGAATGCTGGAAACCACGCAACATATTATCTGCTCCCTCAGCCCCCATCCATGCCACACTTAATTTTGTGATTTATGTTGCTTTCATGGGTGACTGACATTGTTCAGTGAAACCAGGGTTGGTTGGTTTGAGTTTTTTCTTAACTACTTATGTATTTAAAGGTACATGTTTCTTATTTTAGATCTCTACTGATAGCACTCTATGGGAAGATGCTGGAACACATTTTGCAAATGTGACTTTGTTTTTAGTTTTGCTTGAAGCCTGTGTCACAATGTCAGTTGCTGCTGCCTTCTTTCCTTTTATGAGGTTCCCAATGTTTCTTCCAGAAAATTATTTATGCAAGTCAGGTGACTCTTAGACCACGAAACAATTTGATGATAAACAGATTATCACTAGGTGCATATCTTATTGATATTTTGTGAACTGTTATGCCTGTGTTGCAAAAGTTGAATAGTTTTGTCTTTATATATTGCTGTCCTCAGTGTACAGCATGGTTTTACTTAATTGAATGTTACTGTTTAATATTTTCTTCTTATAGAAGAGACCATGCCCTTTTGTATGACATGTTTTAATAAATGTTATCTGTCAACTTTGTAAAAGTTTTTTCACTCTGAGTAAATGAAACATGTCTTTGTTTTCCTTCTGGCTTTTGCCACCTGAGAATAAAAGTTATATTGTGGCCTTTTGACAATAAATGCCAAATAGACAGTTGGATCAAATAGGTGTTGAGTGACCACCTGTAGTGCCAGGCACTTAGAGTGATCTCGTTAAAACCCTGCCAGCCCCGACATGTGTTAGGTGTGCTGGGTGTGCTCTGTTTGCTGCTTTAGGTCCTCTCCCCACCCTGTGCTTCGTCCTGGAGTCTGGCCTCTGTGAACTTGTCCTTTTGGCCTCTGGTCAGGATCTACCAGACGTGCTGAAGGAGCTTGGCATTTGAGAGTAGAGACAGGTTGGGGAAGTCACTCTCTGTGGATTGACCATGGCTGGGCTCCTCTGCCAAGGGCTGCAGCTCCTGTCAGGCAACTTCAGAGTTTGGTAACCACACCCTGCCCTTGTCATTTCAAGCAGTGGATTGGTCCTGACTTCGGTTTTGCCAAGCCTCAGAGGCTTCACTGCCCTCGCAGGAGTCCCCTCCCACACCCTTTGTAAATAGTCCCTTTATGAAACTCTCCGAGGTCACCTCAGCTGAGTGTGCTGTATGTTTCATGCTAGGACCCTGGCTGATGCCCCAGGTCTACTCATCTACACATGAGGCTGCTCTGATTCCGAGAAGGCTGGGTGTTGCCAAAGGCGATACAGTGCCCGAGGAGTGGAGCTTGGGCCAAATGCAGGGCTTCATGGCTACAGCACATGGAGGTGGCTTTTTCCTCTGCTCTGTAGTCCTCCATGCTATTTAGGGGGTCTCTGCTCTTCCCCAATCACCCCCCAAAAGAAAACCCTTGTGGAGCAGCAGCAGGCACCGAGGGCCCCACATATTTCCTCACAACAGCTCATTACCGGAGACACTGCTTGTTTTAGACCAAACTTAACCATCTTCCCACACAAACCTTCTGTTACCACTCTTTGTTGTGAGGTTTTCTCCCCTTCCCATTGCTGATTCTGAAGCCAACTACAGACTGCGCAGCCAGCTCAGCCGTTCTCCGTGTGTGAAATCCGGAAGAACCGTTTCTAGCCTTTTTTTTAAATAGGTGGGGCCTGTCCATCCTGACCAAGGGCAAACAGCTCAGTCCCTGGGGCGTGTGACCCCTCCCACCCCTACTTTTCCCCCTGGGGGAACCCTGCTGAGGCCATTGGTTACCAGCAGCCCAGCCCACCTAGGAAACAGGTTTCTCACATGGGACCTATGGGGCGGAGAGATGAGAGGCACTGTGCTGCTTATTAGGAGGAAGGAAAAGACAAGTGGCTCATTTGTATTCGGGAACAGCAGTGGGGTGGGATGTGAGCATGTAACACCTGTGCAGTTTATTTAGATCTCATAGCAATTCAGGGACGGCTTCCCACCACACCATCGGAGCATCACTGGAGACCGTCTCCATGCCTGGGCATCGTGGAGGGTGCACAGCTCTCGAATTTGCCCACAGTCAATGGATCAGTTAGCATGTCAGCAACAGGAGATGAGGTAAGCTTGAACTTGATTCATTATTGGGTAAATGATTTTAAGTATATTCTTTCTCAGTGCAGAAAGTGAAAGAGGAGAACTCTGCGTCCTTTCAACTCTATCTTGTGTTCTTTTTAAGAAAACTTGGATAGTGTTCTGTGTTTAGAGTTCAGTAAGTGAAGATGGACAGGAGAGGCATATTTTCCCCTTAATGAGAAGCCAGAAGGGAAGATGGGGAGGGAAATTTCAGAGTCTTTTTCTGAACTGGTTTGACTAGTTTGAATCAAAACCAGACAGTGGGTATGGTGCTCAGTGGGTTTTATAATCTTCTACCACTGCAAATAGCTCAATGCCATGACAGGCAAATCATAGGTGTCCTTTGAGGGAGTATGTGGGCTTTACAAAAACGGTAATTTATAAGCAATACTGTAGGTAAATATACATTATAAAAAACAGCGGCTTTTAAACTCTCGTGATTACGAGTTCTGATGTTCCTCCCTCATATTCCAAAATAAGAAACCAATACTACAGCCATTAAATGTATTTATAACTTAATAAGAGACTAGTTAGTCCCAGAGTCTGCTGGTCTGCCTAATGTAACCGCTAACCTTTATTAATGGGAGCTAAAGGCTGCTTCTGGAACTGCCTGTCTTGATACTTTGGAGGCTGTAGGCTGTGATAAAGTCTCACGTTTAGGGTTTGCTGAGAAGATCCCCAACTGCACACAGTTCACTTGTGATGGTGGAGGCCAAATCCCTAAAAGCTGCCAAAAGTCCTGCAGGGTCTGGCTTAGCAGAAATGGTAGGATTTTAAACAACAGCAGTGACCTTGAACCGAACTAGAAAGGGTTAATTTTTGCTTCATTTATATAGTATGCAATATCTTTTGTCTACTCACAATACAGAGAATTTTATTCTTTTACTGCAGTTCTCTATACTTATGGGCTCTGAACACCCACTCAACCCACTGAGCACCATACCCACTCTTTCTTTCTCTTTTTTCTTTCCTTCCTTCCTTTCTTTCTTTCTTTCTTTCTTTCTTTCTTTCTTTCTTTCTTTCTTTCTTTCTTTCTTTCTTTCTTTCTTTCTTTCTTTCTTTCTTTCTTTCTTTCTTTCTTTCTTTCTTTCTTTCTTTCTTTCTTTCTTTCTTTCTTTCTTTCTTTCTTTCTTTCTTTCTTTCTTTCTTTCTTTCTTTCTTTCTTTTTCTTTCTTCTTTCTCTCTCTCTCTCTCTCTCTCTCTTTCTTTCTTTCTGTTAATCCTTACCTGAGAATATATATATATATATATATATTTTTTTTTTAAAGAGAGAGTGTAAGGGAGGGAGGAAAGCAGGAGGAAGAGAGAGAGGGAGAAACACTGATGTGAGAGGGACACATCAATTGGTTGCCTCACATGTGCCCTGACTCAGGCTGGGGATTGAACCTGCAACCCAGGAATCGAACCCTTGACCCTTTGGTGAGTGGGCTGACACTCTATCCAATGAACCACACTGGCCAGGGCCCATCCCCACTTTAATAAGTGTAAGAATTGGGATTATGGTCTGAAAAGTAATAGATACAAGCGAAGGTTTCATTGCATGTTTAATGTGTGCTGAGTTCTTAACTTGCATCGTCTCATTTATTCCTCATAACAGTCCCATGAGGGGGAGTCTTATTCCAGGCCATGTCACAGAGCAGGAAGGGATGACAGCTTCTATTCTGTTGGAGAGACGTGGAGTTTTGTCCCCCGCCTGGGCCATCAGGGATGCCTGTGTCTGAGCGTGAAGTTTGCACAGTTGTCCCTCTCCGCATGCAGGGCACTGAGCACGGCTTCTGGTGCTGGGAAGCGAGGACCTGGGCTGGACTGGCCGCTGGTGCCTTTTGTGATGGGTGACTCACCAACAGCCCTCTGGTTGTTGCCCTTTGCTCTCTTATGAGAAATACTGTTCCATCCAGTTCTGTTCCAGGCCTGGATCAGCAGCTGGTCCTACTTGAACTCCTTGGGTTCAGGAAATACATGTAGAAGTTAAACCCAGGAATGGAGATAGAAAATTCCATCAAGGCCTACCCCAAGGAATGCTGTCTGCTGGTGCCCTGGGTGTTACATTTTGAACGTAAATAATCTAGAGAGGGGTTCCAAAGGCTTATCTGTTCCCCTGACCACTACTCTGGTCAGTTTATCTCCAGGGTCTTGGCACCAGCAGCACCTACTTATCTCTGGGTTGGTGGACCCCAAGCTGGCCCACCCAGTTCTTATCAGCCTCTGGGGCAGCCACTCCCTCACAATAGCCCCCACTCCCAGTGTGGTCTCCTACCTCTTGACTGCTCTAAGCCCTCCTCCTTCCTAAGCAGATCTAACCCTGTCACCTCCTGTGGTCCACCCAACAGAACCTTAACTCCTTAACTTGGCACCCAGGCCCCAACCTGACATTCGCCTACTTGTTCACTTTGTTTGCCGATCCCCACTTGGGCCCTGGCTGCTCTCCTTGGGCTTCACGCTATCCTCTCATGGATGATTTCCCTGCCTTGAGTACTGAGTACTCACCTTCTCTTTCACCCACCCCTCCTGACCTTCGTCCTCATGAAAATCTGCAAAAATAATCTCAGTGCCTTCCCTGAGCACCCCTCTCAGTGATGCCATTTCATTTTCAACTTGGTTCTGCTGTAGCATTTGTCACTGTATTGTCATTTTATATACTCAGTGCATTCTCCACACAGATCCACATCCCCTGTTAGCGAGCTCCTCAGAAACAGGAAATGTGTCTTAATTGTATTTAAGTGGTCGTTCCTGGCACAGTCCTGATCCACAGTCAATAGCTACTGCTGATTTAAGAAATTATAAATGCAAATTTTACTGTTCAATCCTTACCCACCAATTACAGCCATGGACCTTTTGCTTCGTCACAGGCCTTTCTTAGGAAGTGCCCTCTTCCGACTGAATGTCAGCCTAAGCATGGCTGAAATTGCCCGTTAGCTGAGAATTCTAAGATAAGTATGGGTCTTCTTTCCTAACCCAAATGACAGATTTTATATCTGAGTAGGCGCTTAGCTGTAATACTGGATTTAGGTAGAGTCAGGCAGAAGAGGGCAATGGGGCTTATCAAGTAGTGATATCTGGTAGAGAAAAGTCAGTGTCTGGCTCAGCCAAAATGTCAGTAGAATAACTTACAGTTGACAGCTTGCCTTGGAAGCAGAATAAACTGAATTGCTACACTCCTTGTGAAATACATCAGCCCTACAGTGAAGAAAAGCGACTCTTGTCGTTAATTTCTTCTAAAAGCCTGTTCTGAAAGAGGGTATATTTTCAGTGAGATTTTGGCACCATCTAAAACAGATGGTTGCATGTTATTTGGTGCTTCATCTAATACTAAAATTTGTGGCAATTGATTAAGGACCAAAAGTTGCTTTGGACAACATTCAAATGTGATTGACCTAAGCCTTAGGTAACAGAATCTTGTAGTTGGGAAACAGAATCTGGGCCAGACGACTGAGGGGATTGCGTGCAATAAAAACAGTTTGTTTATTGCGAATTGGCTTTGAAAGTAGGAAGGGCAGTGCGAGCTTGTGACTCAGGGAATTCTGCCGAGAAGGTGTTAGGCAGTTCTACTGAGAGGTTTCAGAAGCATCTTGGGGCTACTTTTCAAGTAGAAGGGTCATTTTTGAGTATTTGAAACTTTTACAGAACCCCACCCCCCCAAATACAATAATAGTCAATCAAGAAAAATTCAAAATCACAGAACACTATTGTGAACTCAGTAATGCTTGAATTCATTTATATTTATTCTTCAAAAAGCATATAGTTGAAAAGTATTAGCGCACACATGTGGGGGAATCTAAAAAGGTAGCTTTATATCCCTTGGTCCGTCCATTCTCTCATTTATTTACCAAATATTTATTGACCACCAGCTTGGGCCCTGGGCTGGTGATTGGCTGTCTTCAGAAGTTGTGAGAAACACTTCGGGAGACTAAGAAATGGTCATTTCAGGGTAGGTCCTTTGCCGTCTATGTCATAATAAATGGCTAAACCTTATGAATCCAGTAAATAAGAGAACCTTATGAGACCTGTAAATAAGATTTAACCATCAACTTTAAGAGGACACTTCTCAAGCAAAACCTAACTGTGGTTGGTAACCAGGACACTCTTAGCCGTGGATGTGGTCTCAACCACTGAGCTTAATTCATCTGTAGGCCAAGACCCAAGTTACAGCCATTTCCTGTAGTAGCCGTATAGCTCCCCTAAATCTCACCTGCCTTCCTGGGCTTTCAGCTAATGCATCACTGTCACTCTTAGTGTATAAGGGGGCAAAACTTCCCCATCAATGGTTCCAATTTCTGCCTCCCAGGATTTCCCCATTCCCCTTTTTTGAGCAGAACTCTCTTCTTGTAATTCATCCGCCATAGTCCAGGACATTGAATTCACAAGGACGGTATGGAAGCTATAGAACAAATCAGTAACAGGCCCTCAAGGAACTTACTATCTAGTAAGAAGAGTCATGCTTTCAAAAAAAAATGCTAGGAACCCTGGCCAGGTAGCTCAGTTGGTTAGAGCATCATCTCGATGTGCCAAGATTGCGGGTTCAATCCCCAGTCAGGGCACATGCAGGAATCAACCAATGAATGCGTAAATAAGTGGAGCAACAAATTGATGTTTCTCTCTCCCTCTCTCTCTAAAATAAATAAATAAAAGTAAAAATTAAATGTAAGCCCTATCCAGGTGGTTCAGTCAGTTGGAGCGTTGTCCCATGCACCAGAAAGGTTGCAGGTTTGACTCCTAGCTGGAGTGCATACAGGAGGCAACCGATCGATGTTTCTCTTTCTCTCTCTCTCTCTCTTTTTATCTCTCTGCTTCCTTTCCTCTCTCTGAAATCAATAGAATCAATAAAAGCATATCCTTGGGCAAGGGTTTAAAAAAAAGTAAGAGCCCAATGCTATGTGCTGTTCTGCATGCGGAGAACATGGCAATGAGTAACACCCAGATCCTGCTCTCCTGAAGGTCACGTGCTAGAGCAGATAAGGCTGGGGCCTCTCGGATGCTAATGAGAAGTCCACAGACTCACTGGGGCATGTGGGATGCCTTCCTAGTGCTGTCAGCTTCCGAGCAGGGCCGGAAGGGAGGGTGGCATTCTGACCTACAGAGTGGATTAAATGAAGAGGAGGCCAACCTTACCCAGAAGGAAAAGTATTAGGAAAGGTATGGAGGTGAGCAAGTACAGTAGGAAAGTGTACACAGCTTGGGGGCCCAGTCGTTACTGTGGTAATGGATGTCAACTCCTGAGCGTTTACTGTGTGCCGGACTCTGTGCTACATTCTTTGCATCTGATATCTCTAGATCTTTACTGTGACCCAGCTGGAAAGGCAAGCGAAAACTGAGGCTCAGAGAGGTTAAGTGGCAGAGCCAGAATTCCAAAGTAGGTCATCTGACTCTGAAGCCCAAGTGCGTGACAGTTACACTGTCTTGGTGCCCAAGGTCATGAAGGGCCGCAGATCCCAGACTGAAGATTGTGGATTTGATTTCAGAGGTGATAATAAGAACTGTCAGGAAGACTAACCCGATGGAATAATATGACCCAAGATATGCTGTTTGTGCTGCATTCCCTACGTGGGCTGCGTGACAAACACCAGGCTTGCCAGTGTGGTTCCCTGGGTGTGGAACATGCCTGGAGGGAGGAGCCACCACAAGCCCAGGTAGGCCAAGTTCAAAGTCTGTGATGGAGCAGGGCAGTGTTACTGGACTCCTGGTAGCCTCATGGAGGCGGAGGGGTTGATGTTAACCTAAGTACCGTAGTCTGAGAACCAGAATTTCAGACGCTCCTTCTAAACTTGGTTTTCTTCCATGGGATTTTTGCCTCTGGCACTGGTCATGGATCCTCCAGTCATGCATGCCAGCCAAATTCCAATGAGCAATTCCTTTAATGTAAGCCAAAAGTTGTTCCACTAATGTTCTCAAAAAGGGTAATGCTCACCCCCTTCTCTCCACGAAGGTCATGACAGGAGGGTAGCTGGCAGGGAACCTCAAGAACCCCATCCACACACACTCAACAAAGTGCAGATCTTTTTTCTTTTTTTTTTAATATATTTTTATTGATTTTAGAGAGAGCAAGGGAGAGGGAGGGAGAGAGAGAGAGAAACATCAATGATAAGAGAGTCATTGATCGACTGCTTCCTGCACACTCCCTGCCAGGGATCGAGCCCGCAACCCGGGCATGTGCCCTGATCCAGAATTGAACTGCGATCTCCTGGATCCTAGGTTAAAGCTCAACTGCTGAGCCACGCCGGCCGGGCCTAAGTGCAGTTCTTTAAAGACTTGGAAGGTGGCTTTCGCCACCCCACCCTCATTATCTCTCACCTAGATTGCTGAGCCAGCCTGGTCTCCCAACTCCACTCCATCCTACACACACGTGTCAGCCTCAGTCTTTCATCATGTCATCAAGCTGCTTCAAAACCGCCACGGGGTCCCTGACTCCTACCAAAGTAGGCCCAAACTCTCCAGACTGTGGGCTTGGACTTCCTTTCTGGTTCATTTTCACTATTTCTCCATCCTATCACTCATACTCTCCAACCCAACCCCATATTCCTTGAACTTGCCCTCAACTTCCCTATACCCATGAGCATCCCCGATGCTCCCTCTGCGCAAGATGCCCACTTTGTCCCCCTTTTGCCAGAATCCAGCCCCAAATAAAGTCCATCTCTAATGCCACCTCCTCTAAGAAGCTTCCACTGTTCTTCCCATCTCAGCATCAGCTGTCCTTCCTTAGAGCCCCCATAACGCTGAGGTGGTGTCAGTCGTGCCGGATCATTTGTATGCACATCGCTAAGCTCTGCGAGGACCAGAAGGGTGAAAAGACCTGTTGTGTGTGTGTTTATTAGTACTTCCATGTTCCTTGCAGCACAGGGCCTGGCACCCAACAGGTCTGACCAGTGGAAGTCAGAACAGGCTCCTGCAGTGTTTAGGAAGGCTTGGGTATGCCAGTGGTAAGGTGAGAGCGGGAGACATCAGATTCTCACTCGGCGAGAGCAAAAAATGTATGAAACTGTACATTATTGGTTGTAGCCCCTCTTGTAAATTAAGTCACTCAGTGAATGTAGATTTATTTTATAAAAAGCCACCTCCAAGCTGCTTCAGAATTACTGGGTATTGAAAGTCTGCTTTGTCACACTCAAGTTGCTCCCCGGTTCGGGACTCAAATGTGCTGACTCACTGGAAGGACCCTGCTGCACCCCCACGGCCTGTGAGCAGCTGTCATGGCCTTGCGTCTGGGATCAGGAACTGAGAGCTGGTCTCAAACCATATCATATATGACAGTCACACCCCGGGCCGAGTTGCTTCTGCTTCTCCCATTCTCTCCCCCTCTTTACAAATGGAGGCCGATGATAATTCAGCTGTATTTAATTTTTGAACTTGGAATGACTAGCGTGGCTGACTTTAAAAAATGTCTTCTTCTTGTAATCTTATCAGTCACAAACTGCTCCTTTCAGAAATCCAGACCCCAAAGGATGCCCCCTGTCTTGGGCAGGATCAAAGTCAACTTGGTATTCTGCAGAATGCCTGGGAGGCAGCTTGTCCTGTGATCAGAGTAGCACTTGCGGAGGGAATTCTGCAAGATGGAAGGGCAGCTGGGAAACTGTTGTTGGAAGCCCCTCCCCAGATATGACTCTTATCTGCTCCAGGGGAAATCGTTATATGTTCTTAAAGATTTTCTCCCATGAGCAGCTATACTTTCCAGCAGCCACTGACCCCCGGCCTCCGTCAGAGGTCATGGTACAGAACTTGTACATACAGTAATCAAGGAAAAGACCCTGGAGGAGAGTCCCTCCCTGTTCATTAGAAAAGGAAAGTTTTCTCTTGGTAGAGGTGAATGACCCCTATGGACATGAGAAAGCTGGGCAGGTACACTGTTCTTCTGTCACTCTGAGAGTTGGTTTGAACTAAAGAAATTTACAGAAAAGCTCGCGTCATCATTGTGCGATTCAGTCCTGGACCTCAGGATTTCCTGCTGGCCACATGCACTTTCTTTTTTGTAAATGAAGTGTGATCAGGCATAAAAGAGCGCAGATCATAAATGTGTAGCTCAATGAATTTTCATAAAATGAACATACCTGTGTCACCAGTACCCAGATCAAAAAACACAGGGCTCAAAATTCCCCCCATTCCTCTTTCCAAGGGTAACCTATCCTGACTAGTAGTGCCATAGATTGGTTTTGCCCGTCTTTGAACTTTATTTAAATGTAATCGTACAGTGCATACCCTTGTGTCTGTGTTCTTTTGCTCAGTGTTACGGTTTCTAGGCTTTATCCATGTTGTTGTGTGTGACTGTAGTTCCCCATTCTCATTTTTAACTCACTTGCTCTTTAAATGGGATGGACTCCAAAACTGCAGCTCAAGCTCCATGAAAGTACCATGTTCCACAGCAGGCTGGTGCAGTTCTGAACGAGCTTGTCATACGTATCCTCGCCCTGCTAGCAACAGCATTACCACCTACAGGATGAGGCACAGCAAGGGAAGCATTGGGTATTGGGAGAGATTCCTGGGCCAACAATGCAGCTTGAATTCTGTTGAGTAACGAAAGGTCCATGCTTACACGTTTGCCTCCAATTCTTTCTTCTGAGTTTCTGGATCTCCTGAAACTGTCTTTGTACTGTGCTTTAGAATTCAAGGTGGCCTTTCTGCTGATGGAGTTTAACTAGAGAGAGATCTAGAGGCTGAAGTAGCAGCAAAACTTAAGGAAGCGCTCCACCCGTTTTATTGAAAGGAATGGCTGTCCCATTGGTGGGTTTCTGGAACACCTGTTGATGTGTCGATGGAAGAGAGGTTGTTTCAGGTGACTGTACACTCTCCCACTGGGAGTAAGAATAATGCCAGTTACACACTGCCCTTAGTACCTGGGACATTGTTGTTGCCCATTTCTTAGAGGCACACTCTGCCTGTTTTTCACCTCTGTGGAAAGGCAGGATGAGCAGCAGTTTCGAGAGGAGGCTGGAGTGAGGACTGAAGAGGGCTGGCATGGTAGGGGATGTCTTCCTACAGGCAGGGCAGCTGGAATGCTGCCCACTCAGGAGGGCTTTGTGAATCTGTCTTCCTTAGTTCTGAGCCATCTCGTGCTAGTGGTAGCCAGCTGGAGCCTGACTGCTTCCTGTCCTTCTTTTGTTCCTTGTTTTAAAACATTTATTGAGCACTTGCCTTGTGCCCAGCTTCGTGCTGGGCACAGGGATCACAGCGAGAAACAAGACTCGCAAGTCACAGGAAGCCCTGACAACAGGAAATGCTGGTAACTTCTAAAAATTGTGAGAGAGCTAGACAAGGTCCCTGTGTTAAGCTGCTTACACAGACAGACAAGTCAGCAGATGCCAGGGTTCGGTGTGACAGCTCCCAGGTAGAGAAACCTCAGCAGGAAAGTATACATCTCATCTGAAAAATCCCAACGTGAACACAGGAGCTACTGGGTTTTGTGTGTTTATCATACGTGAGGCACTTTGTAAAGTACTTTACAATCATTATCTCACTGTGCTGCTCCCCGCAACCCTTTGGGATCAGAACACTTATCTCCATTTTACAGATGAGGAAACAGAAGTGCAGAGAGGTTAGGCGTCTGAACTCTTCCGTGAGTTTGACCACAGAAACTGGTCTCAGTTTATCGCTTGACCAGAAGTTGAGCCCCCCCTAACCAGACCTCAGGACTGAAAGGTCTGCCTAGGAAGCCAAAGCAGAGGAGCATGTCCAACTGTGAAAACCCCGGGCGCTCAAGGGAAAAGCAGCAAGCAGGAGCGGCAGACGGGAGAGGTTGCTCCTTGGTCCGAACGTCTTGTGAGCACTGGCGGCAGGAAGCGTTCCGGTGGCAGCTGACCGCTAAGCCAGGCTTGGGGCTGGGAAGGTGCTCTGCTTGCAGCGAGGTGCGGCACGGCGGAGATGCTGAGACTCTTCGTGCAGAGGGGTGCCCTAGACAAGGTTAACCTTGGTTTCCGGGTGTTCTGAAAGGCTATTTGTTTTCTGAGAGGAGAGAAGTGGTGTCTTACAAAACAGGGCACTAGAAATAAAGGGCCCAGATCTCAGTCTTCTGAGTCTTGACTGACAAGAAAGGCGCCATCGCCTTTGAACAGAGACTGTTCTTCAGGCAACGAGAGTGGGGGCGACAGAGGGAGGGAGCAGACCAGTGAAGAGTGTTCTCACTAAGTGGCCAGAGGCAAAGATTCCATGGAGTTAAGTTCCCTGATGAAAGGGGAGCCAGAATGACAGCGTCGGGTGGGGGAGGGGAGGGGGAGACAAAGCCAGGGTGCACACTGCGCTGCCCCCTCCTCCCCCCCCCCCCCCCCGCATTGTTCCATTAGCTCAGTGCCTCATGTGTTAATAGCTGCTATGATTCAGCCCCCCCCCCATTCCAGGCTCTGGAAACCACTTTACCCGTCATCCTGTAGGATTCTCATAACCACCATCCAGGACAGGCACTCTTACCATGCCCATTTTACAGATCAGAAAACCAAGGTTCAGAGTCTGATGAACTTGCCCAGGGTCTCATGGTTTTTACCATGTGGCCCAATCTTGGAAATGTGGTGAAAGAATGTCTAGTAATGGTGGAAGCCCTGAACCTGAAGACAAAGCCAGCCCACCTCTGGGCCAGAGATGGTGGCCAGGACGACAGAGCTGAGACCAGGGAGAGAGGGGACTCAGGAGCTAGGGAGGAGCTGGTCCCCCCCCCCAGGAGCTCGGCAGGAGAGGCCTGTGGGAGTGGGGCAGGGCGCAGGGCTCAGGCAGCCCCAGCCCTGGCAGCCCCAGCCCCGTCCGCAGGCAGGTGCCGTGGGCCCGCCCCGCCCCGTGCGGGCGCATCCTGGCTGGATGGGAAGGTCAGGGGCTCAGAGCCCTGTCCCGGGAGACACTGTCCTCCCCCCTTTCCCCTCCCCTGCTTAGTTTCCCATAGCCCCTCTCCCCATCTAACACGCTGCCTGTGATTTCATGCCTCTTTCCCTCACAGCATGAATGGTCCAGAGGGCGCGGGGTTTTTCCTGGCCGCTTCTATATTCCCAGCACCCAGAGCAATGCGTGGCGGGTAATTAGCTCTCAGTAAATGCGTGTTGAATGAATAAATATGCAACTGTGTGCCTCTCAGGCGCTGTGTGCCTCCTGCCCGGCAGATCTGCTCTGAGCCTGGTGACGTCACCTATGCTGTTGGGACCCCCTGTCACTGATTCCTACCCCGTGAACAGCAAGGTGAGGTCACAGGGATTCCAGGAAGCAGGGTCAAAAGCCAGCTGCCAGGCACCTTCTTCATGCTCAGCAGTGGTCAAAAAAGCAAAGGCCATGCTGGCAGTTACCAAATGTTTTCTCTGGTCAAAACTCATTATACCTCATTACATAAAACTGTGTAAAAGGAAAAGAAACAAAGATGGACTCTCCTCCCTCCTCCACAACACCTGGGACCATCCCACAGCTCCCTGGGGACTCTGTTCCCAAAGGACTCCCCTCCCTTCTCATTCTGTTGTGAGGAGGAAAGAACTATAGGACTAGCTGAAGGAAAATTAGAGATTAAAGAGACACCTCCTCTCCAGATCCTTACATTCTAAATCTTTAGTGAGGCTCTCAATCAGATGCCATGACTTGATTTTAAACAGCTCTCAACTCAAGAAAGAGCTGAAGTCATGTCTAAGGTCAATAGAACTATTTGCTCTAGAAAAATGTACTTAGGGGGAAAAGGTTCCATCTCCCCAGACATCTTTTTTAAAGAGCCTTGGTCATCAGAGTCATCCTGCAAAGTCCTCTGACTTCGAGCGAAGGTGAGCAATGTTTCTGGTCCGATGTTTGACGGACAGGATGTTGGCTTTACATTAAACACACATGGCGGCGTGAATGCTTTTCACATGCAGGTTGCTCTCTCCGTTGAAATCCATGCCATGCCCCGCAGGCTTCTGCCTGGTTTATAACACTTAGAGCACAAAGTCATCTTTTTAAACCAGGCTAGATCTTTGCAGATGTCTTCGCTTTACCGACTTTAGTCAGACATGCTTGCGAGAAAACATGAGTTACAACAGTTCAGCTTAAGACACAGCTTTCAAGAATGCCATTGATTCTGATACACTCTGGACTTATCGACTGTGTTTGGAGCAAAAATCACAACCAGATTAAATATACTCATTGATTTTAAGATGTTCTGATCCCAGGAATGTTTAAATGTGAACAGGAATACATCCTTTATTTAAAAAGGAAATTCAGTAACATTAGGCCCCATTTTCAGATGAGTAAGAAAAAATAAAAAGATTAAGTACTCACCCAAAGCAACCCTAAGGACTTCTTCATTCTCTTAACCCGGAAATGGGTGGAGGCCCTCGAAGCCATCCTCTCCCACTTGCTTTCTTGCTGACCGCGGCCTACCACAGTATATATGGGCGCACGTATGAAACTTTGCAGTTAATGGCTTTGATGAATACAGTGGTCCTGCATGTGTTCGTGTACCCTCTCCTGAGTGTAGCCGCCCTTCTGACTGGTAGGTGTGTCCTCTGCTGGAACTTGGGTAGAGTGGACTCATGTAAATGTCCTGAAAACCTTATTTTCCAAGGAGAATTCCTTACAAATGTGGAAGGCCTATCTCTTCTCACCTGTCACCCTCATGGGTCAAGGGAAGCTGCAAGATAGGGGCTGGGCAAGACCAGGAGACCATTTTGCATGGTGAAGGAAAAAGGGGAAGACAAATGGGGGTTCATTCAGTTCAATCATTCATTTATTCATTCTTTGTTTCACTCAGCAAATACTTATTGCTGCCCATTCAGTACCAGTTTCTCTGCAGGGTGCAGAGGAAATGGTCAATTAAACAGTCCCTGCCCTCAAGGAACTTAGACTTAGAAGCAAAAACAAGTAACCACTCATTATCTATTCAACAAATTTTTATGGGGTGCCAAGCACTGGAGAAACAGCAGGACAGAAGTCAGACAAGAGCTCATCCTCACAGAGTTTACAAGCTAGTGGTGGGGGACACAGATATTAAACTCATAACTGTGCAAGTAATTAATTACCACTGTGGCTAATACAAAGGAGAAGTAGGGAGTGCCAGCAGTCAATTACAAGGAGCCTGTGTTAGAGGATCAGCAGGGAACCAGGAGAGAGCAGACTGGGAAGAAAATGAAGGCGGGGAAGGACTCCAGAGGCAGTGTCTGGACCCAGTGGGTGTCAGCAGGGCTCCAGTCAGGGCTCAGGCCCACCCGGAAGCTGGACAGGTGAGACACTGGGAGAGGAGGGAGCAAGCTCTCTCTCCAGGAAATGAGAAAAGGCCTCACGGAAATGGGAGGGGGCTCTCGAAGGCATCCTTTCTCCCTTGCTTTCTTGCTGACCAAGAATAATTATGGAGTGTGCCATGCTTGAAGCAGGTATTACTCACTGAGGTAAAGGCCATCACCCTCCTTACACAGATAAAAAGCCAGTGCTCAACGGGGTGGGTGCCTTGCCCCAGATCAGATCCCTGAGCTCTTGTGTAGCTGAGTGGGGCCTGGGACCCAGATCTAGTTAGCCACAGCTCTCTACTGCTGAGTCTTGGCTGTGCGAAGGGAGACAGTAAGTTACCCTCGCTGCAGAGGCAACCAGGTGGAAGGGACCCTGACCCACTGGGATGTTCTAGAAGTCAGTAACAGCTTGGGACTGTTTGGAGAGACAGACTCCCCATGCTGGCCCAGAACTACACAGGTAATGAAGCAGGTGGAAGGGGCACACAAGTGAGGAAGCTCCAAATAATTCTTATCATTGTTTTGTTTAAGGCATACTCATGACTTACATGTGTCCTGTAAAGACTCAAACAGGTGCCAACACAGACAATAAGTTTTGCCAAACTCTAGTGATTTTTCAAAGTGGGCCAGAGCCATGTAGTGTAGCCTGACTTCCGGCAGACCGAGCCTCCTGTGGAGAAGGTGATGCTGGGATCAGATAACTTGGTTATCTTGACTCTCCAAGTGCTCAGGAATCTGGAGTAGATGAGGAGTGGAGATTCTGGCCGTATCTGTCCTAGGAAGGGAGAAGAGGAAAGAAGGGGAAGGGAATTCACTTTTACAAGCACTTCACACACTATCTCAATTAACATGTGACATGGAGGGGAGGCTGGCAGATGTATTTTAACCATGAGCCTTGGAAGAAGAGAAAGCAGAACACAGATTTTGGCAAACACCAGGTGTCACTGTCACAAATACTGACCCCCCATTATGGCAAAACCCCTTCCTGACTGGATTGAAGGCTAACCCCAGACTTTGAGGAGATGTGAACTTAATCATTTCATAAATACTGCGGTGGAAACTGGGTACCTGTGGAATAAATTAAAATGAGGCCCATACATCACCCTCCAGACTCTTGTTTTCAAATAGGCTAAAAGCTAAATCATTTAAAATGCCACAAAGATTATGGGAAAACAGAAACACATGTATCCCAATTGTGAAGGAGTGACAATTTTCTAACTAAAGTAAGTTGATACGGATTATGATCAGCTCAGTAACAGCAAAGCAGGGGAACCGGAAAATATATGAGTTTAACAGCCCAATTTGGTGGGGGAATAAATATAAATCTAGGAGGGAAATAGTAAGTGTCCAAATGGACAGATGGCCAATAACTTTGAGGCACTTGGCACAAAGCTTAATTACTTAGGTACATTTTAGTCTGCATAGTCCTTAACAACGCGCAAATACTGTACTACAGCCGAGACCACCCCAACTCTTAGTTGGGTTCACTGATCTTCCTCTTGGGGACAAATCTCAAAGAGACAGCTCAAGAGGAATAGTAATTAGAGTGAGACTGTCCAGGTGCCTGCAGTTAGAAACCGGTTACTTAAAAATTCTATGTCCAGAATATCCTGTTGCCATAAGAAGTTCGTGTCGAGAGTCAGAGACAAGGGAGCTCATCTCCAGTCTGACATTTTGCTGCGTGACTTTAACTATGCCACTTACCCTCTCTGAACCTTAGTTCCCTTCTGGATAAAACAGGAGTTATCACCGACGGCTACCTCCTGGGGTTGTGTATTAAAGGAGGTCATGTCTATAAAGTGTCTACACAGTGCCCTGCACAAAGTGTTTAACAAAAGGTAGCTGTGGTGAGATGGCTACTGGATGGAGTCTGGAGAGCTCCTGCTTGCAAGGGATGAAGTAGCGTCAGGTAGTCTCAGCTTTATATCTTGAAGAGCAGCTAGTATCTTTGTTTACTTTTATTACAAAGTCAGAGAACCGCTGAGGAGTCCACCAAAACGCAGGAAGTTCTTTAAAGGGTGTTAAATTCGCCCGAAGCGGAATGTAAAACGTTGGGCAAGGCTCCTACTCCCACCCCAGTGTCAAGATTGGAGTGTCTCCAAAAATCTGGCAATACGTATTTTTTGGGACCTGCTGTGACACGGACTTTATAACCTCAACTTCTTGATTTTTATCTCCGTTTTGAAGGAGGAATTCTGCCCAAGGTCCTACATTAAGTAACCGGGTATGGCAGGTCCCCAGGCCCGTGCTCCGAACCACCGCACTTACTGCCTCCAGCTGCCCCAGCGCCCCGCCAGGCGCAGCTCGGCGGAGCCGCAGGCGCCCGAAAGGCCGTGCGGCCGGGGCTCGGGAGGGGAGGGCTGAGCGGGGGGTGGGCACCGGCCCTGGGCGATGGCGTGTCCAGGGTCCTCGCCGCCCTCGCACCCGTCCGCTCCCGGAGCCCCGGAGCGCGTCCCGCCGCGGAGCCCTCCTGCCACCAGCAGGGGGCGCCGAGGAGCCCGCGGGCGGGAGGCTGGGAGAGCAGAGCCGCCGCCGCTCCCCTGCGGAGTCGGGGCCCAGGCTGCCGCCCTCCCGGTCGCCCGCAGCGGGGCTCCGGGACGTGCGCGGGGCGCAATCCGGAACCTGGAGCCCCGGCGCCCCGGCGACAGACCCAACGGCCCCGCCGCTTCCCCGGCCCGCGCCTGCCCGGAAGCGCTGGCGCCGAGGGGGCGGGGCCGGGAAGCGCTTCCGGGGGCGGGGGGCGCGGGCTGGGGCGGCTGCCGGAGCGGCGGGGAAGGGCCTGGCGCCGGCGGCGGCGGAGGGAGCGCCGCGGGCGGGCGATGTGAGCGCGGCGCTCTCAGCAGGTGAGGCGCGCCGGCCGGGGACGGCGGGCGGCGGGCGAAGCTCGGGCAGAGCTGGCGGGGCCGGGGACAGTCCCCGGCCGCTGTCGGGCTCCCTGTGGGCGCGGCGGGGCGGGAGCGTCCGCGCCTGGTCAGACCGGCGGGCCGGCGGGTGGGCGGGCGGCGCGGGCTGGAGCCGAGGCCGGGCGGGGTCGGGAGGCCCGGGCACCTGCTCGGGCCAGGCGCGCGCCGCCGAGGGGCCGACAGTGCACGACCCGGAGTCCAGGCACCGCTGGCGGGCCGGAGGGTCGCGCTCGGCCAGCTGCCCCGGGGCTCTCCAGCCGCCGCCCGGGCGTCTGGGGATCCCCTGCTTCCGGGCCCTTTGCCCTCGGGGCCCTATCCCTTTGTACGAGGAGGCCGGATGGTTGAAACCCCTGGGTAACCGGGCCGGGCCGCGGGGTTGGCCCTGCTGGTGGCTGCAACGGAGCCCTTGCCCCGAGCCACCGCCTTTCTCCAGGCGGCACGTCGCGCTTGGCCCCAGATGCCTCCACGGTCACTCTCGCCCTGCGCCGGTCCTGCCTTTACCGGGGGCTGGGCTGGGGGTGTAAACAGTGCCCTTCTGGGCGGCACTAGTCTGGGAGCCTCAGTCCTGAGGCTTTCAGCAAACCTCTTCCGTGCCGGGCCTCAGTTTCCCCATCTGGTGAGTGATTAGCTCTTTGAAGACCCTTCCAACTCTACCATTCTGCGTATGTCAGAAATCGGAAGGGCTGCCCCTGGTTCAAGATATCGGACAGCTTTACTGAAGACTTCTTGCAAATAGGGACTTTTTGGCCACTGAATACACTAGGTTTCAGACAGGCTTTAAAATGATTCCAAGGAGCGTTTCTAAGCCTTTCCTAATCAGAACCCAGCCCTTGCTTTTGTTCCTAGGGTAGTCAGTGACACCCCTCTGAGTTTTTGCATGCAGAATTTGTTTATATTTGCCCATTTTCTCTTTGTTCCCCAGTCCAGGCCCTCTTTGCTTTACATCTGGATTATTGCAACAGCTTCTTAGCTGGTCTCTGACTTTAGAAGCCCCCTCCCCCACCTCCTCTATCCTTCCTTTATGCTAATGCCAAACCTAATATAGGAAGTGGAAAAGAGTTGAGTGTGTGCTTGCTTATTAAATGTCAAGATGCTGTTCCGTGTGGTGGGGAAAGTAGTAGAAGGCCCACTCACAGCCCCAGAGCAGCTTTACACTGGGTGCTGAGGATTTACCTGTGGAAAGGTAATTTATTAGACAAGGCTGTGTGCTGTAGAATTGAGAGGAAGGAGAGATGGAGGTCATTATAGGCCAAGTGGTCAGGGAAGGCTCCAAGAGGGAGTGGGGTTGGAGCCGGCTGTTCAAGGGTGAGCAGGAATCGGTTAGGAAAGGAGGAGTCAGGTCCCTGATCTTGCGGAGTTAGTCACTAGACCAGCCTCCTGGTAGAGAAGGGTTCGTGTAGGAGGGGGTGGGAGGAAGGATTGGTTGGGCTAGTTCCTGAAAGAACTTGAACACTAGGCCAAAGTTGAAACTCTTCTAAAGGCCGTGGTGAGCGCAGGAGACTGGGGTGGTTCCCGATCATTTGCTGGAGAGGAAGAGAGCGCTTAGGGGCCAGGTGATCAGCCAAGAGGTCACTCTTCCAAGATGAGTCGTGGCCTCTCGCCTGCCACATGGTGTCCAGCCATTGTCCAGCCTGTCTTTTCAGGGCTTTCCTTGGCTGGCCCTCCTCACCTACCTGAGTCTTATTCCCCGCTTCTCCCTCTCCCAGCCAGTTCCCTTTGGGAGCAAGTTTATGACTGTCCCTAGAGCAGCGATTTTCAACCGGTGTGCTGCAGGAATTTTTAAAACATGCGGTACGTGACTAGTCAGGGGCACTGAACTCTTTTCCCTTAGAGTGTCACATAAAACAATGACAATGGCCAATGCAACAATAGCTGCCTGGTGTAAGTGAGTAAATCAAAATTATATGTTTTATTGTTAGATCAGCAAAAAGTATAATGTATTTTTTGGTGTGCCTCGGAATTTTAGTAATTAGTTTATGTGCCATGAGCTGAAAAAGGTTGAAACTCTCTTCTCTGCAACTTTGCTCCTGTTGTTTCCCCTCCTGAAGCGCGCCTCCCTTTTCTTCACTGTGTAAATTCTCCATTTCGCTTCCTTTAGGCCCCTGCTGAAGATGTGCTTCCTCCCGAGGGTGTCCCCGTGCCCTCCCCCGCTGTGGCACTCAGCATCTGAAGTGCAGAGCTCCGCACTTGGTCTTGCTTATTAAACTTCTTGTCCTGAGTGGACTGGGAGTTTTGGGGGGGCATTGGGTCCTAATACATCTCTCTGAGCCCTTATAGTATCTAATACTATAGCTGGACTCTTGTAATAGGCACTCAAATACTTCTTGATTTTTGTAGATAAACAACTTTTTTTAAGGACTTTCTGTTACCAGCTTTTTCTGTCATATGTCACTTATGTGTAATGCTGCCATTCAAGGTGGATGTTTTCAGGTTTCATTCTTAGGGAGCTGATAACGTGAAACAAATTTTTGAAACATTAAGGTCTTTACTCTTAATTGTGGGAAAAGAGAGAAAAAAAAATCACGTAATTCTTTGTTTGGAGGCTGTGGGAAAAGAAAGACCATCAGCATTGGAATCAGACAGGCCTGGGTTTGAATACCAGCAAAGCTACTTACCAGCTATGTGAACTTGGGCAATTTATATAATGTCTCTGAGCCTGTTTTCTCACCTGTAGTATGGGGATAAAATCCACTTCATAGGGTTGCTATGACTTTTAAAATGAAAAAGTATACGAAGAGCTGGCAAAACTTGGCAGCACCTCGTAACTACTTAGTACATTTTTAATCCTCATTAATATTAGGTGTAAATGTATCATGGTAGGGAAATGATAGGCTGCCGAACCTCAGTCTATCCATTGAGTATGGGTTTCTGCATGTCCCTGGATCCTCCTCCTAAACCTTCCAGCTCAAGCACTTGTTACAAATGGCAGTTGTGAATCTAGAATGCCATCAGTATGTCTTATTCCCATTAATTTTCATGTTATTTTTGTTTAAGTTCTGCTAAATGTTTTTCAGACTTCTTAATTGTGTTCATTTAATGTTTTGTAGCTGACTAACTGTTGAATTTAGCTTAGTGAAGGTCATCAACTAAATGCAGCTTAATTTCTAATGGTTATTTTCTGGTTGATATTGATGGCATGAAAAACCTCTTGGAAGAAAGCAATTCAAGGTGAGCTTTTCTGATCCTTTTGTCATAAAAGATAGGACTTAATGTATTTTCGAGGTCCAGTGCCCCCTGAAATCCCAGCAGTGTGCAGATACAGGATGCTGCTCCTTGACATTTTTCAGTTCTTTGCTGTAAGAAAGCTTATTCATTCTTTTAACCTGAAACAAAGCTTTCTAATTCATGATTGGAATTTGAAACACCCCTTTGCCCACTACATAGACAGAAGTAAACAGAATAGACATTATACAGAGAAATGGGTACAAACTACTCATACCACAGCAAATTATAACCCCTTAATTATCACTGTATCGGTGTAATGATACATTCCTAGGTGAGAATTCTTTCACTCAGAGTTGATCAGTAAGAGTCCAGCACCAATAAAAACCCAGCATATCACCAGTGTGCCTGGATTAAAATCTTACTCTTACTGGATTTAAGAATTCTAACTCTGGAGACGGATAAATCTAGGTTTAAATCCTGCCTCAGCCAGTCTTAGTGACTTTGGGAAGGGCCCTTAGTCTCTGAGTTTGTTTCTGGATCTCTAGAATAGGGACTATCTCATAGTGTGCAGATTTAGTGAGCAGGTAAAGGGCTTACTTAGCATATAGTACACAGTAGGAGCTCAGTAACTGTTGGTTTGTAACACTGCCAGTAAGGTTAAAGAGGCCTTTCCTACCATGCTAGGAAAGCTCAGAAGAAGCTTCTGATGTTTTGCAAGACAAACCCCACTGTGAAACCAAACCCACTCTCAGAATTAGTGTATCTGAGCAACCTTGGAGAAAGTTAACGCCTTGGTGGGAAATCTAACAGTTTGGATAAAAATGTTCTTTCAGGCTCACATGAATTAATGCAGTAAGAACTCTAGATTTGTTTCTTTTAAACTAGGACGAGTGCTTCATGAATATCCATTGCAGAATGCCATGTTATTTACTTTTCCTTGCCTGGGGTTTCAGCAGCACCGGACCGCTTCTTCTCATTCAGCTGCTGCTTTCTAAGGGACTATATCGTAATTCATGACAGTTGAGTTTTAGTTTTGATCTAGACCCAGGCAGAAATACCTAGAAAAGTTATTTTTATATAGTTTTTATTGCTGCTCTCATGCCAGTCATCCGCTGTGCATCCGTCTGTGGTCTTTTTAAATAACTTTCTGTATGAGAAAGACAGTTCGCTATCTTCAGGTCTTGAGGGAAAGCCTTGTTTGAGTTGTGTCTCTAGTATCAGCAAGTGACTGAAGCCAGCAGGTGCATGACTCGGTTGGGAGTCAGGAGCATCTTGATTGAGAATCATGGGTACCTCTGGGTGCCTTAAACAACTTCCAAATTTGCAGCCTTGCTTTCCTTTCTTGGAAGTGTCACTGGCTGTTTTTAAATGAAGTGGAGCACATTAGAGTGTTGATGGGCTAGAGGGGAATGAGCCCTCTTGCTAGATTTTTGCCTGTTGGCAGAAATGGTCCCACATCTCTTGGGTCTTCAGCAGAGAATGTTGAAAGCTGAGGGTGCAGCTATGGTGACAGTCGTGGATTTTGAGCCACCAACTTGGTTTAGGTTGTGTCAGCTGACATATGCTGAGAGCCTCTCTCTGCTGGACATACTGTTCGGCTCTGGGCACACAGACCCTGCCCTCAGAGTGCTTAGCACTGAGAGTGAGAGCTCAGCAGCACAGGAGGCTCAAAAAATCAGCCCATCGGTAACTGCTTGTACACTTTCATTCTGGTTGCCATGGAGAAATGGTCACAGGGCTTTACCCAGGGATGTTGTAGAGGGGATTTCAAGGCCCATGTGGGTGTTTTGCCCAGATGACATTTAGGTGTCCTTGCTCATCTTTAGATTCTCTTCAAAATAGGTCAAAAGTGTGAGATGTCGCTGGTTTTGGTTTTCATGATACAGTTTCCTTACAACTTAACGCCTGATGCAGAAATGATGTGTTAAGGAGTGGGCTAGCTGTGGATGTTTCCTCTTTCATGGGATATCATGTTACAGTACTTCTGTAGGAGCAAACAACTTTTCTGTTCTCAGCTATCTTTTTTCTGTCTTTTGAGTAACCTCTTCTTACTACATCCATCCTCAGTACAGTTTTTGGTTACTCCCAAATTGGTATCTCTAGGTCTTGTTTCTCTGCAGTTCCAGCCCCATATTTCCTGCTGCTTATTAGACAACTCTTCTCAGATGCCCAGTGGGTACCCTAAACTCAGCTTGTCTGAGGCTGAACTGACTTGCCTACCGAATGGATAGCATCCCTCAGTCTCCAAACCCTGGTGAGTCCTTCTCTAAACCAATGTTCAAATTGGCTACTGCCAGATTTGGTCTGAGTTTTCTAATCTAGCATTGAAGGCTCTCCACATTCCAGCTGT
The DNA here is from genome assembly GCF_054644295.1 of Miniopterus natalensis. Classification (NCBI taxonomy): domain Eukaryota; kingdom Metazoa; phylum Chordata; class Mammalia; order Chiroptera; family Miniopteridae; genus Miniopterus; species Miniopterus natalensis. The sequence continues at coordinate 68,327,173 of NC_142092.1, forward strand.
GGTGCTCCTCTTTCCCGTGTCACCCCTTGTACTTGGACCCTGGCCACAACTCCAGATATTTTCACTCCACTGTTCTCTGCCCTTGACACTCCTTCCCTCTGGAGTGTTTTTTTGTGTTCCATTTAAATACAAAATCCTGTTCAAATATTACTTCCACCATAATGTTTTTCTTTGTTCATTTTGATTTTTAAAACTCTCTTTTTGGTCAGAAATAATCAGTGTTAATCATTGTTCCTCATAATTCTTTGTTTCTGTCCCTATAATTGCTTGATCCAGTAATTCATTGCAGCCTGTTTTTCTCTAGATTCTTTGGTTTAAAAACTTGTATATTTTTAGGTTAAGTCCTATGACATATCTTAGAAAAAAAACTTTTGGCAAGAGTAATACAGCCCTGGCTGGTGTTGCTCAATTGTTTGGGCGTCACCCCAGGTACTGAAAAGCTTGCAGGTTGAATTCCTGGTTAGGGTACATGCCCAGGTTGCTGGCTTGATCCCTGGCCCGGGTGTGCAGGAGGGACCTGACCGATGTTTCACTCTCACATAAATGTTTCTTTCTCTCTCTCTCCCTCTCTCTCTCTCTTTAAAAAAATCAATAAAATATATATATTTTTTAAAAGTATAAAATAAAATCTGTTTCCTTTCCCTCTCTCCAGTCATTAATCCTCATTCCCCAGAGTCACCAGCATTAATAGTTTCATGGGACTGCTTCCTGAGTGGCTACAGTAGCATATATTTATTCTTTTAAGAAAAGTACATGCAGGGGATCACATATATATGTACATCTTGTTCTATATCTTGCTGGTTTGGACTAAATATTAGAGCTCTTGTCAAAGCATACAGATGTATCTATTATTTTTAATTGCTCTAGGTGTTTCATTGTTGGTAGGTTTCTTTGAATCAGTCTCTTGAGGTTGTTCCCCTCTCTTTATTTCTGTTTTGTGTGTTTTTTTGCTATAGTAAATACAAGTGCTCAGTACAATATCCTAACAAACTTTTGTAAGCACTGTATATTGTAGGCTCAATTCCCAGCAGTTAATTGTGGACCAAATGGTAAATGCCTTTTACATTTTGGTCACTCTGACCAGATTACCCCTCAGGATTACATTTGCCAGTCCTTTTAAAATGTGTGCAAATCTGATACGTTACAAATGGCATCTCATTTTTTAATTTTGTAATTCACATGCATTTAGTCATGAATAAAGCCAAACATTTTTTCATATGTTTTTTGGTTATGTCTTTTTTTTTTTTTTTGAACTGTTAATATCCTTTGCCCCAACTTCCATAGGATTTTCTGTCACCCAAGTCTGTTTGATTTGTAATATAATATAATATAATTTAAGGAAAGTAGCAGTCTGTCAAACATGCATGTATTTTTCCTCACTGTGTCATTTACCTTTTAAGGGGATTTTTGTGTGTCATAAACTTCTGTGTTGTCAGATGTATTTGTCTTTGCCTTTGTGGCTGCTAGGACTTATGTCTTGCTTGGAAAGACCTTTGTATCATTATTATAAAAAATTCATGTATTTTTTTCAGGTATTTTTTGGTGATAAGTTTTTAAAATACTGTCATAAGAATAAAATGGCATTGTGTGGAAAATAATAGAACCCTCCTTACATTCCTGGTGCTTTATAAGAAATTGGTAAACATGTGCCACATTTGAAAACTCGGGGAGCTGTATTTTCTGTTAATTGGGTTTTATTTTATGGGACCCTATAGTGTTATCATATTTAAGGGCAGTCATTGCCTTGTTGCCTCTTTTGCTCAAAACTCAGTGGGAGGAGCTGGGTGAAAGGAAGAGCAGAGTTATCAATTAACTGGTACCTGTTAACCCTCTGAAGATCAGCGTGTCTTAAAAATTATGGTCAGCTGGTTTCCCTGTCATTGCCAGGTGGCTTTTTTATTCTAAAGCTCCTTCAGTTAAAATGTGTTTATTCTTGGAGATTTTGGAACCTGGATTAGGGGTATCATTCTCTTGTTTGTTACATTGCAGAACAGCATTTCTTCTAGATATGATGGTATGTTCTGCAGCTTTTTGGGTGGGATCTTGCAAAGATTTCAAGTAGCTCTGCTTTACTAAGCCTTGTTGACATATGGTCTTGCATCAGATCTTAGTTTTATTTTCAGAGCATGTGTGCATGTTTATTTCTAGGATCCCTCTCCATGTTTTACTTGAGGACTGTGGGAGGTCTGTCCCAGGCTGGCTTGTATGGTAATTTATAGGACAGCACCACTTTCCCCCGTGGCTTGTGCCCACAGTCCTCACTGCGTAAATGGCCTTCCTCCTCTCATTGCCCATTCTGCTTTCACTCCCCAGCATGTGTCCATTTTCTTCCAGAACCTGCTCACTCTCCACTCCTTGTGGTCCTGTCTTGCACCTGGCCCGCACTGGCCTTGCTGCTCTTGCTGCTGCTCTCGGTGCTTGGTCAGTCCTGGAGAGCCCTCAGGTCTGCTCTTGCTTTTTGAACACCAGTCTCAGTGCTGCTTGGAATTCTGTTGAACTTGGGCTGAACCTGTGTCTTGGCAGCATCTACTGTCTGACTTTCACCTTCAAACAGTGAAACGACCAGTTACTTGAGCCCTAGATCAGTGGTTTCTAATTAGTTACGGCTTTGCATATAAAAATAGCTGTTTACTTAAAGCAGGTAAAATCAGCCAGGGGTAGCGGCTCTGAGGGGGAAAGGGGGATAAAAGCTGTGAAGATGGAAGATGTAATACACTTCAGCTGGAGGGTCACCTAGGACTTTTTTTCTGATCATAGCCCTTACCTCTGCTGGTGATTTTTGATCTGGAAAGAGGGTGTTGTAGATTTCTAGAGCTGAAGTTGCATGGTCACTGGGGCTGTGCATTTGTAATTTTGATGGATATTACTAAAATGTACTCACAGAGGAAAGAATAGGAGCGCTGGGAAGCAATAGGACTTTTGCCACCTGTCCCTATCCCTTTCACTCTTGCAGGAATGTAACCTAGGGCAAGTTTCTTTTCATCCTGTCTTTCCTCAGCTCTTCCTGCCTCCTGCTGGTCCTCCCATTCCCACTGGGCAAATTACACAAGACTTACTGCACAGGGGTTCTAGATGGGCAGACCCTGAAACAGTCCCGAGAAAGTTAGCCTCTTGGAGCCTCAGTTTCCTCATCTCTAAAGTGAGGGTAATAATACCTGCCTTCTGGGAGAAGAAGGTCCATAGGATTCAGTGAAATAGTGCATATAAACCTTCATGGCATGCTTAGCATGTATCAAATATTCAGTAAATGTTGGTGACTGATGATGATGACGGGCTATCCCAAGTCAGGGGAGAAGGCTAAGGAGTGTGGTAGGAGGTGGCAGTGATCCCCGTTTACAATTGCTGAGGCTAGTGTGGTGGTGGCTGGACATGTGGAAGTGGACAGATGTTTGAAGTGCCCATATTAGAGGTGGCCCTTCCCAGGATCCACACTGTTGAGACCAGTGGCCGCAGAGTCAGACCATGGCAAAAGCTGTGTGTGTTGAAAGCTGCTTCCTGGTGTGCAAAAGCATTCTCAATTAAAGAAATTGGAAGAGCAGGAAGTGTGTGTCTAAGTACTAATGGTATTGAAGAAAATAGCTTATATATGCTTATTTTTTAAAATTAAAATATAGCAATGTAAATGTCTAGTTTGGGGCAGTTTTTTGCTTAATGTAATGTGACAGAAAGGCGACCAGTGATTAATCTGCTGAATTAAAAACTCCTGATTCTGATGTAGTTCGTGGGTGGAATAATCAGGTTCATTATTGTTTTCTGAAGCAGCTGCAAACTTAGTCTAAATGAAAAACTAATATAAATCATTTCTCTGCATCATCGGAAGTTCACCCCATTCCCGTATGTCTGAGTTGGGAGGCAGCTGCATGAAGCGTGTACCAAACTGCAAGACAGGGACTCTTTCTCATCTTTGAATCCCCTTTGGTTTTGTGCAGGCAGAAGATTGAAACGGAGTGAATATTTCTTATAAATGTAGAAAAATAATTTAAATTCCCAGTCAGTATGCCATTTAGTGATTGCAATTAAATCTAATACGTACTTGCAGCACATATGACACAAGGCTAATTTCCTTAATTTGCAAAGAGTTTTGACAATTCAATAAAAAATATGAGCTAAGGATATGAATAGGCAATTAAAGACAGACTTAGACAAATTGCCATTAAACATGAGAAAAGGTGATCAACTTCATTTATAAGCAAATATACATCAAAACAATGACACTGTTTTTAACCTATCAGTTTGGCAAAGTGAAACGTTTAATACCCATTATTGGCAGTTATGGGGGGAATAGGCACACTTCCATGTGCCCATTGGTAAAAGGATAGTTGCTGCCCTTTTGAGAGGTGATTTGGCATTATTGATCAAAATGAAAAACTTGCCCTGCCCACGTGGCTCAGCGGTTGAGCATCAACCCGTGATCCAGGAGATCATGGTTCGATTCCTGATCAGGGCACAAACCTGGGTTGCGGGCTGGTTCCCCAGTGGGGGCCGTGCAGGAGACAGCCCATCAGTGACTCTCTCATCATTGATGTTTCTATCTCTCTCCCTCTCCCTTCCTCTCTCTGAAATCAATAAAGACATATTTTTTTAAAAAAACTAGGAGGAACTGCTATGACTGTTTAAACTGTTCCCTGCCTTGGTATCCATTGGGGACTGCTGAAGTACATGGTCACACAGCCACTCATGGGATCCTTTGAAGCTGGAAAGGATAAAAGTAGGTACTCAAGTTTGTGTCGCTGTGGAAGGCTTTTAAGGTGTATTAAATACATTTTAAAAGCAGAGAATAGAACAGTTATGTAGATAAGATGTTTACAGTTTTCTCTGAAAGAACACCCACAACTCTTAACAGTGGTTATCTTTGGGAAGAGGGACAGGGAAGAGCTCTGCTGCTCATTTTCTATTTCCCTCTACTGGAACTTGAAGTTTGGCCATATGCATGTATTTTATTTTAAAGGTAAAGTAATTAGACATTGATGTACCTTAGGTGTAGGCCTGCTGGCATTCCATGCAGAGGAGATAACAAGACCTGTAAGAAACCAGTGAGTAGTCTATGCTTGGAAATTGCTGGTACAAAGCAGTGGAGGATTGTATTCGAACTTGATGTCTCTGTAAGAGGCTGAACTCCATAAATCAGGTCATTGGGTGTAAAACTTGTAATTTTTAATGTCTTTTTCTCCCTTTAGTCTGGTAATGTACCTAGGACTTAAATTCCCTGCAAATTCCCCGGGTGCCAGCCTCTTACTCTAGAGCGATGCTTGTTAACAGCTCTAGCAGGAGCTGGAATCTCGGTGTCACTGCCAAGGACGCGTTAATGTGAAGGAGAGGAGAGGGAAGCACTTCCTTTCTCCCCTTGCAGGAAAGTGGAATCCCCCCCCTAGGTGTTAATCATGGTCTTTCGTTTTTCTCTGCAGTGGTTTTCTTTTTCCAGGTGTAGCTCTCTGCTTTTCTTCCGAGAAGGTAAAAGCCACACAGAGGAGGTGGAAGCCTCCCAGTAAAACTGTTTGCAGTTTTACAGACTTGTAAATACTCCATTACTTTCCTTTTTCTGCTGGTTTTCCCCCAAGACTCTGTACCTTTAAAATAAACTCACCTTCTTTTTGACCTTTAATTCCCAAAGTCACTGTTGACACACCCTTGTGTTTGGACACTTGGTAAGTGCCAGGCCGCATCTGTGTTTCTAGAAGGCAGTCTGGTATAGACATGAGCACAACCTCTGGAGCCAGACTGAGTTCATCTATTAGCAATGGGACCTTTGGCAATTGTCTTAACTGCTTGTCCTTTTTCTTCATCTATAAAATGGGAATAATTGTAGTATTTCCGTCACAGAGTTCATAGGAGGATCAAATCAATTAATATATAGAAAAGCTGTTTAGCGCAAGGTAAGGACTCATTATATGTCAACTATTATGCGCATTCATTGCATGAATTTCCCTCATTTAATTATGAAGCAGTCGTGTTGGGAAGTAGTTCTTCCAAGACCTTTTTAGATAAGGAAATCAGTTAACTGACTTCTCCAAGGCCACATAGCTATTTAAATTTTCATTGTTGTTATTTTTATCAGGAAGTGGTAGAGCCAGGATTCACATCCAAGTCTAACTTCAGAGCATTTTCTTTATTACACCACCCTGTCTCCCTAAAGAGTCTATAATAGCTAACCTAGATTACCATGTGCCAAGCAGCCATTGTGCTAAAGCTTCCAGCTTCCTACATAAAGGCCTCATAACAACCCATGAGATAAGGACTAGTATTCCTGTTTTACAGATAAGAAAACTGAGACTCAGAAAGGTTATAAAGTACCTTGCCCAAGGTTTTACAAGTGGAAAGCAGGTATCATTTGAACACAGATCTGACTCCAAATTTATGTTCCTAATGGTTTTATTATGATATTTTTCTATCTTTTAAAAACTGGATGAGATGTTTTAAAAATTTTTTAATGTTTCTTATTTTTAATAAGTGATACATTCACATAGTTTAGAAATTTTAAGAATCTAACAGGATTCACTGAAAGCTAATAGACCTTCCATCTACCCTGTTCCCCTTATAAGAGGCAGTTAAGGTTTTATTACATCACTCCTGAAATATTCTGAGCATGTCCATATACTACGTATATATTGACACAGTGGTGTGTATATTTTCATATCGCTTTGTACAAATAGCATATATACTATACTATTCTGCACCTCACCCTTTTCATTCAGTGATATATTATGGTGATTGTTGCATGTCAGCACTAAAGAGCTTCCTCATTTATTTTTTGTGGCTGTATAATTGTCTTTAGTATGGATATACCATAATTTATTAACTGGGCTCCTCTCGCTAGGCATTTAGTTTGTTTTGATTCTTTTGTTGTTATGAACAGTGCTGTAGCAAATTCCTATGAAATTGCCCAGCCATAGGGGATGTGCATTTGTAATTTGGTGGATATTACTAAAATTGTCCTCCAAAGTATTTGTACCATTTTACATTCTTTCAGTATTATTTCTATGTATATTTAATGTCTGTATATGCATACATACTTTTAGAAATATCCTACTTTTATTACTACCTGATTTTTTAACAGCTTTATTGGAATATAATTTACACATAATAAAATTTACCCGTTTTATGTGTATAATTCAGTGATTTTTAATAATTTATAAAGTTGTACAACTGTCACCATAATCTGGTTTTAGACCATATCCTTTACCCAATAAGATCCCTCATGCTCATTTGCAGTTGATCTGTTACCTGATATTTTGCTGTATTAAGTATTTATTCAGCAAGTATTTAGTGAGTGTCTACTATATGCCAGGCAATAAGCTGGCAGATAACTAATAAAACAGATAAAAATCCCTGTCCTCGTGGGGCTTACATTTTGTGGAGCTAACTTTATATTCTTCTTTAAAAATCGTTTTAATAATAGTATTCGGCATACAGGTGCAGGTGCACTATACTTTAATAATTCCCTATTGTTGGGCAGTTAGGTTGTTTCAGTTGTTTTGCTTTGTAATTGAATATACTTATGGATAAATTCTTGTGCCTATATCCATGATTTTTTTATGGTACCAAGGGCTATGTCAAGAGAAATGCCCATTTTTCTATAAATGCCTAATCACTATGTTGTACACCTGAAACTAATATAATATTGTATGTCAACTGTAATTGAAAAATTTTAAAAAAGAATTGTTTTAAAGAGAGAAATGCCCATTTTAAGGTTTCTGTTATATTTGCCTCCCAGAAGTGTATGAGAGCACCAGCTGGGTTGTGTTTTTAAGTCTTGCCAAGTTGAGAAAGAACAATTGTCTCCCTCGGTAATTTTTATTTCTAAGTTTTTACTCATAGTTAAATCTCTGTTTCTTCTTCTGGTATCTGTCTTCGTGTGCTTAAAAATACTTTCTCTAGAAGTTATTTTTGGATATGTGGTGAAGGGATCTGATTTTATTATTATTTATTTGTTTATTCAAACAGCATCTATTTTAAGAATTCTTCCTCACCCGAGGGTATTTTTTCCATTGATTTTTAGAGAGAGTGGAAGGGGGTGAGAGAGACAGAGGGGGGGGGGGAGAGACATCGATGTGAGAGACACGTCGATTGGCTGCCTCTCCCACAGCCCAGGTATGTGCCTTTGACCAGGAATTGAACCTACAACCCTTCATTGTGTGGGCTGACACTAACCACTGAGCAGTACTGGCCAGGGCAAGAATTCTTCCTTTTTCACAGTTGGAAATGACCCACGAGGCCCATTCTTGTCTGATTCCCATGTGGCCTCGCTCTCCCCCATGTTCCTCGTCCCAGCTGTGCGATGACATTTCCTCCTTTCGCTGCTCAGGCTTTCATCTCTGTACGTGCGATTCCTTCTGTCTGGAAAACTGAATGTTTCCCAGCAGCATCCCTTCCCCCTTTAGATAGGTCTCAGATGAAATATCATGTATTTGAGTGGCCTTCTCTGACCACTCCCCATTATGAAAGATCTCATAGCTTTCCTCACAGTTTATAACGAGAGTTGTAGCTGCCCTGGCACATCGAAGACACTCAGTACATACTTACCAAATAAATTATAGCCTACTTGTATATTTTGACATCTATATTTGGCTGTATTTTCTTTTTCTTTTCTTTTTTAAATTTATTGATGAGAGAGAGAGAGAGAGAGAAACATTGGTTTGTTGTTCCACTAACTCATGTATTCATTGATTGCTTCTTGTATGTGCCTTGACCACACATTGAACCTGCAACCTTGACCTTTCCAAATAACGCTGTAACCCACTGAGCTACCAGGCCAGGACTGTTTTTCTTTTTCTAAAATGTCTTTGGGCCCAGCCGGGCATGGCTCAGCAGTTGAGTGTTGACCTAGGATCCAGGAGATCGGGGTTCGATTCCCGGTCAGGGCACATGCCCGGGTTGTGGGCTGCAGCCATCAATGACTCTCTCATCATTGATATTTCTGTCTCTCTCTCTCCCTCTCCCTTCCTCTCTCTGAAATCAATAAAGATATATTTAAAAATAAATAAATAAATAAATAGTAAAATGTCTTTGGTATTGCCCTAGCCAGGTGGCTCAGTTGGTCGGAGCGTCTTCCCGTGCACCAAAAGGTTGCAGGTTTGATCCATGGTCAGGGCACATACCAGGTTGTGTGGGTTCAATCCCTGGTTGGGGCATGTACAAGAAGCAACTAATCGATGTTTCTCTCTCTCATTATGATGTGTTTTTCTTTCTCTCTCCCTCCCTCTTCTTCTCCTTCTCCCTCCCTGTCCTCTCTCTCTCTGTGTCTCTCTCCCTTCCCCCCTAAAAATCAATAAAAATATGTCCTTGGGTGAGGATTTAAAAACGAACACACATCTTTGGTATTTATTCTCCTAGATCTACACTGTCTAGTATGGTAGCCACTAGCCACATGTGGCTCTTGAGCATTTGAAATGTGGTTGTTCAAACATGTAAATAACTTCCTAATATTGATTACATGTTGAAATGATAATATTTTAGATATACTGTATTGGGTAAAATAAAATGTATTAAATTTTTATATTTTGAACATTGTAACTGCTAGAACACATTACATGTATAGCTTGCATATGTGTAATTACACATATTTATTGGACAGCAGTGTTTGAGAATAATTTTCAAATCATTTTGTCAAGTTTCTAAGAAAATATTCCATTGCACTGCATTATATTTATAGATTAATTTTTTAGGGAAAGTATCCATCTTTATAGTGTTGAATTTTCTTTCCAGGAGCATATGTGTCTTCATTTAAACATGTTTTAGTTCTTATCAACGTCTTACAGTTTTCTTGTTGGAGATCCCGACTATTTTTTGTTTTTCCCCTAGGTGTTGTATAATTTCTGATACTATTGTTGGTTGTAACTTGTCATTATCTTACCTAACTGGCTTTTTATGTACCTTTTTGAAACCCTTTACTTATTAGATCTTGATTCTAACAGATTTTTCAAGTTGATCATCTTATGTTTTCTATATAAATAATATCTGCCTTGAATAGTAATTTTGCTTCCTCTTTTTTAATGGCTATATGCCTTAATTTTCTCTTTGTCTTGTTGCTTTGGCTGGAACTTCCAGAGCAGTATTAAGTACGGGAAGTGATGGGCAGACAGCCTTGTATCCTCCCTGGCACTAATGGGAATGCCTTCGCAAAAGTGTTTACCAGAGTGTACACCAGGGAACACTAATTCTTTGGAATATTAATATCTGTACCTTGAGAGAAGAGTTTCACGCTTAAATGCATTTGCAGACTACTGAGTTAAATGGAATTCTTGTCTCCAGGACTTTTCAGATGGGTTATTCTGCTAATATGTTTTTAAGCCCTGGGAGGTAGGGATACTGAGGCTAACTCATGGACGTGCTCTACTAAATGCACTGTGGGAAGTGCAGATATGTTCCTTTTTAAGGATGATGTTGCTATTAGTTTGCAGTAGATACTGTTAATATATTAAGAAAATATCGTTCTATTCCTAGCTTATTGAGTATTTCGTCCGTATTTAAAAGGGCATTTAGCTTTCTGAAATGCATTTTGGCATTGTATTGATTTGGCCATATGGTTTTTCTCCTTTGATTTACTGATGCTGCAAATCATATTGGTATATTTCCTAACATACAACCATCTTTACATTTGGTCGTACTATGTAATTCTTTTAATGGGTTATATTTGCTAGTATTTCCTTTAGGACTTTCAAATCTGCTTACTTAGTAAAGTCAACAGTTTTCTTCTTTGTGCTGTTTGCCGTCTTGTAGTATCAGATTCATGCCATATGAATCGAAACACTTTAAATGTTTTAACATGCATCTAGAAGAGTGTGAATGGCCTGAAGATTGTTTGTGCTTTGGTACTTCTGTTTCCTTTGTATTTAATTTTGCCTATTTATTCTAAAAATATGTTCATTCGTACAGATTTCACATTGATTTCAATCATAAATCTAAAATAAATAAGGACGCAGTATTAACTGAAATGTTTCAACTCAAATTCTGACATGATAAAAACAATTCTGATGTGATCTAGTCACACTAACCAATTGATCCTTCTCTGCAAGAGTCTTAGATTTAGTGGCACTTTATTGTTTAATGATAAAACATTTTAAGGCACTGACTCTCCCTGTTAAATTTTGTTGTTGTTTCAAGACCCTCAACACTTCATTATGAAAAATTTCAAACATACAGAAAAGTTGGATTTTATAGTAAACACCTATATATCCACCACCTAGACAAGTGTAGGCTTGTTAACATTTCACTCTGTTTGCTTTATCACTTATCTAGTCATCTCTTTTTCTGGATGCGTTCTCAAGTAAGTTGAAGACATAGTAAACTTCACTCCTGAAGTTGCCTCCTTAGCTCAGCAGGCAGTGTGTCAGTCTCATAAGCCCTTCTTACTACAGATTTGATGTGATATTTTAAATTTTCTAAATAGTTTTATTCATTTTTTATTCTGTTTTTGATTCAGTACTTGTCCAGGAGGTGTTTATATTTCTATTGGTTGGGTTTTAAAAACTAAAATAGTTAGGTCTAATTTTGTTGTATTTGGCCAGAGAATGTAGCCTGGGCTGTATCCCCTTCCGTGGTGTGGATGATTCGCTGCTGCGGATTCTAGGCAAGGGGCGCCAGGCTGTGCTAGGTGTGCCAGTGCTGTGAGCACCCGTGGAGGACCATACACTTGTGAGGTCTGGCGCTCATTTTGCTTTAAAAATGTCCATGAGTATATTTAGTCCGTGCCAAATGGTCAAGGACCAAATGTCTCCATGGATGTGTTAGGACCAAATGTCCGCTAATCTTAAAAACTCGTCACTGAAGGGGACTGAGTATTGCTGCATGGGTGAGCAACTCCAAAAGATATAAAGGTGTGCAGAGCTGAAGGGAAATGCACATCAAGACAGCATCTCAGATTCTAAACTAAAAAGGGTTCAGCTCTATTCATAGTATGCAGTAATGCTGTATATTGAAAAATACCAATTGAAAATACACAAATTAGGTAGAACATTCTTTAGATGAATTTCCTTATTGTTACAAAGTAAAGATCCTCAAAACTAGGTGAGACAGGGAAATATTTTTCCTAAAATAATACCAAATTCTCAATCAGAGCTGAAATGGCCTTACTATGTATAACGTGTTTTAATTTTGATCAAGATGAAAGTTAGGCATTTAGGACACTAGGCTAATTGATCATTTGGTTATTTGACTTTAGGTGAATTAACCAAGACATGAAAGACTGAAAATAAGTAAGAGGAGGAATGCTCCGGCAGACCCTAGAAGGTACAGTAGCTACAGTGGTGGTGGTGGTATTTTGCCAGCTTGTGCTTCTGCTGCTTGTACTTGGTGAGGGGTCATTGGTGAATTATGAAACTCTCTTTTTCTGCAGATTACGCCTCATGTCAGTAGAAATGGACAGCAGCAGTTTTATTCAGTTTGATGTGCCCGAGTACAGCAGCACCGTTCTGAGCCAGCTAAATGAACTCCGCCTACAAGGGAAACTATGTGACATCATTGTCCACATTCAGGGTCAGCCATTTCGAGCCCACAAAGCAGTCCTTGCTGCCAGCTCCCCATATTTCCGGGACCATTCAGCATTAAGTACCATGAGTGGCTTGTCAATATCAGTGATTAAAAATCCCAATGTGTTTGAACAGTTGCTTTCATTTTGTTACACTGGAAGAATGTCCTTGCAGCTGAAGGATGTTGTCAGTTTTCTGACGGCAGCTAGCTTTCTTCAGATGCAGTGTGTCATCGACAAGTGCACACAGATCCTAGAGAGCATCCATTCAAAAATCAGTGTTGGAGATGTTGACTCTGTTACCGTTGGTGCTGAAGAGACTCCAGAGAGTCGGAATGGAGTTAAAGACGGCAGCTTCTTTGCCAACCCTGTTGAGATCTCTCCCCCGTATTGCTCTCAGGTACGGCAGCCCACCACAAGCAGTGATCTTCGAATGGAAACGACGCCCAGCAAAGCTTTGCGCAGCCGCCTACAGGAAGAGGGCCACTCGGACCGAGGGAGCAGCGGGAGCGTTTCTGAGTATGAGATTCAGATAGAGGGGGACCATGATCAAGGGGACCTGCTGGTGAGGGAGAGCCAGATCGCTGAGGTGAAGGTGAAGATGGAGAAGTCCGACCGGCCCAGCTGCTCGGACAGCTCCTCCCTGGGAGACGATGGCTACCACACTGAGATGGTTGACGGGGAGCAAGTCATGGCGGTGAGTGTGGGTTCCTATGGCTCTGTGCTCCAGCACGCGTATTCCTATTCCCAGGCAGCCTCACAGCCAACCAGCGTGTCAGAAGCTTTTGGAAGTTTGAGTAACTCCAGCCCATCCAGGTCCATGCTGAGCTGTTTCCGAGGAGGGCGTGCCCGCCAAAAGCGGGGTTTGTCTGTCCATCTGCACAGTGATCTGCAGAGCTTGGTGCAGGGTTCAGACAGTGAAGCTGTGATGAATAACCCTGGGTATGAGAGCAGCCCCCGCGAGAGGAGCACAAGAGGTCACTGGTACCCGTATAACGAGAGGCTGATCTGTATTTACTGTGGAAAGTCCTTCAACCAGAAAGGAAGCCTTGACAGGCATATGCGACTCCACATGGGAATCACCCCCTTTGTGTGCAAGTTCTGCGGGAAGAAGTACACACGGAAGGACCAACTGGAGTACCACATCAGGGGCCACACTGATGACAAACCATTCCGCTGTGAGATCTGCGGGAAGTGCTTTCCATTCCAAGGTACCCTCAACCAGCACCTGCGGAAAAACCACCCGGGTGTAGCTGAAGTCAGGAGTCGCATTGAGTCCCCTGAGAGAACAGATGTGTACATGGAACAGAAACTAGAAAATGACGCATCGGCCTCCGAGATGGCCCTAGATTCCCGGATGGAAATGCACACAGTGTCTGATGCTCCTGATTAAGATGGTAAAGGAGTGCACCCAAACAAAGCACATTAATCAATGCATATTTGTGATTTGCTTTGTTGTAATCTTTAGTTTTCCTAACCATCTGGAAACCTCTTGGTCTCTTGGCAGTTTTTCTAAGGTTTCTGGAAGGAACGCTTCATTATGTTTATCCTTTCCCCGACCTCCCTTCCCCCAGGAGCTCAAAGCATGAAGGGCATCATATCCAGGGAAAATACAGGCTGACAGTATTCCTCTTTGGCTGAATTCTTAGTCCAGAATCTGCCAGCGATTTAGCTATGCCAACTAGTTGACCCTGTATTCTCTGCCAAGGACGTGCTCTTGCTGGGCTGTCCTGCACTGGTCCCAGTGCATCTCTGTGGAAAGAGACGGGGGTGCCGTCAGCTGATACAAATGGGTAACCTTTTCTAATTTAAAATTACTTTTACGGAGTAGTTAGACAATTTATATATATATATAATAAAGTGATTATTATATATATAGTATATATACATTCTCAAATTTGGTTTTATTCTGGTTGAGGTGAATGTAAGAGGAATATATAATTTAATACAATGTGAACAGGGCTTTTGACTCTGTCTCGTCCCTACCTAATATGTTATGGTTTTTCCCCTTTATTTCCCTTACAAAAGAATGTTAATAGGTTTTCATATATATTAATCATTGTGTCCAAAAGCAAGCAAAGCAAATCACAGTGTTCATAGCTCTGCTTCATAACAAATACATAAACCAAATGCCATAAGATGTATTCAACTCTAGTTGGAAACCATTTGGAATTTTTGTTAGTTGTCCAGTGTGTAAGCTGGATGACCCGTGGTGCTGACCTTTTTACATATTGTAGTGTTTTATTAGCCAACCCCAAAGGAGCAGTGGTTTTCAGTGTTTTTACTGGCCTCCGAATCTACCTTCATTCCGTACTGTAGAAACATACACACCAGGTAACTAAATCGAATCACTCTCTACCATGAGTTACTACTCGCACTAAAGGAAAGGGATTTGTAATTCTGTGTACAATATTCTCCAAGCAGTGTTGTGTGTGTTTTTTTCTTTCTCTTTCAAACAGCCAGTTCAGGTGCACAGCAACTTTTTCTACATGCAGTTCCCAGGGAAACTGCAGAACTTGGAATTTGTACTTTTGTAAAGATATACTCTATGGGAATTACAAGCAATATATCTTAGTATTGTGTGTGCTAACGAGAGCCTCCATGGCTCTTCCACCTCAGTGTTCCCGCTTAAAGAAACCAACAGTTAAAAAGCCCTCTAAGATATTCTGTGTGTCACCAAATCTGTGTGTGTCACTAATTTTGTGTTTTTTTGTTTGTTTGTTTGTTTTGTCACGTGGTGCTATCTTTATGTTTTATATCTTTTAGGTCAGTATAGTTGTAGAAAATGTGAAATCTAATGGGAATAGTGAATTACAATTTTTCCCCTCTCTTGAGTTTATAGCTTGAAAAGAGACCTCAAAAGCATGTGCTGGCAAACACATTACTGTATAAAAACATACCTGAGTCCTATTTGAGTAATGTGTTATCAGTGCTTTAGGAACTGTCTTCAGTTCTATATTTTGTTCACCGTGGGCTTCTAGTAAACAAAACAGGCTTTACAAGATTGCTTGGTACTGTGTCCACTGACAGTAATTTGGTGAGCAATTGGGTGGTGAGTCTGTGCCGCAGGCCCCCAGTGGGGGATCAGCACTCCCCGCTCTGCTTGAGAACCTGGGCTCTGAAACTCACCGGTGTGTCTCCGCAGGAGTGAGAAGACCAGCCTCAGGGCTAGGAGTTAAAGGAATACAAAAACAGCCATTTTGCTCCTTTGCCATGCTTTTTTGGCTCTCAGAATACCAAGAATGGCGGGGGTTGGGGATTATTTTTTTTTTGTGGGGTTCATTTTGAGAAAAAATGAGTCATTCAGGCCCTTGTGTGTGATAGTCCCCAGGGGTGGTAGCTGTGCGTGGCATCTCTTTAGCACACAGGCTCTGTCCACATGTGAACTGCTGCGCTACACATCAGTGTTACTACGTACAGGTTACACTCGAGTCCTGCTGCTCCCGAGGAGCAGCTCTTGCTAAATCGGGTATATGGTATGCCTTTTCCTGTCAAACTGCCTAAGTAAGGGGCCTCTCCTCTCCCTGAAGCACTTGCTTAACTCCGGTCAGAGCCGTGTGCCTCGGGGAGGCTGGACCCCAAGTGTTTACCCACTTAAATATGTTCTGGGGTTTCAGGTAAATGTTTGCATTCTTTTTCCTTACATGAGTAAGTTTGGTTTTGATTTAAAAAAAATTTTTTTTTTAAGAATGAAATGCAAAAAAATTGTGTTGTGATACAAAGTTATGTTTGTGACAAGAAATTCCCAAAGGACATGAGAGGTGAGGCTCAGGGAAGGAACCTCCTTTTCACTCAGGCTTGGGGCCTTCTGAGAGGTCTCCAGAGCATTCTGTGATGTATCAGACAAGGTGGGAGGGGAAGACACTTGGGCAAGCACCTCCAATGCCCTGGTTCTTGTCACGGTGTCTGTCTTACCCTTATTTACATGGAGTTCTTTGTATTTGTCAATTTGTTTAACTGGTTTGAGTTTACCAAAGAGTGACTTATCCAAAATTGTCTTTGACAAAAATATACATTGCTTTGATTGTACAGTTCAGGTTCAAACATTGTAATGGGACTGTTAAGGGGCAGAAAATTGATTGAGTTTCCCTCAAATAATCATGATTCCACAGTTTGCAAGTTCCACTTGCTCCCATTCATGTTGCTAACACTTTACCCTTTGCACTGCCAGCAGTGTTAAGAAAATTCTCAAGCCATAACACAGTACTGTAAGGGTCCGCAGGGCTTCGAGGGAGCGCAGGCCGGCGCGCGGCGGCCTCTCGGGCGCGCCTGCCTGGCGGGTGAGAGCCACTCCTTTCAGATCGGGCAGCAGCAATTACTTGTGCCTTGTCACATGAGGATGTGCCAGGAGGATTACCGTGACCACAGAACAGAAACATTCTCTCCCCGAAGTTCACCTCACGTCTCCGCAGACGAAGTATGCTGTGTAACTCCTTAGAGCAACTCTTTTTGGAAAGCAAAGTCCCTATTTCTGTACAGTTTTAGATTAGATGTTTCATTTATAACAAATGCAAAAATCAGTTAAGATAAAAGCGATATGTGAAGAAATCTTTTACAGTAAAATATATCCTGAGTTCATCTAGGTTTGTTCATAATTGAGTCTCTCCTTGAGCTACCTTTCCATACATAGACAATGTGAAGACAGTGACAGTGTCCTTTTCTATAGGGTTTTACCTGTTATTACAAACTGTGAAAACAAAGAATTTTATACTTTTACTGTTTGTGGTTCTAAACAGTTATTTTCCTTCTAATCAGTTCTCTACCCTCTAATTTCTACTAAAGCTGTAAATACATTTAGAAATTATATTTGTAAATACAGTATACGAAGACAGGTTAATTTTTTGGTCAGTGGAAAACCTCGCAGTTGGCTCTGCCTTGGCAGTTCGTGGTTTTTTTTAACAGCAGAGAAAGGATACTGTCAGTTCACTGTTAAGCAGAATATACTGTAGAACTAAATTGATCATTTAAAAATCTTCCAGAGCATGAGTAGATGTCCTTTCTAATGATAGCAGTTATAACCAAGTCTTTGTTTCCCCTTAGCCCAGACCATAGGCCTGCATATTTTTGTCTGTGGTTTTGTTTTTTTGTTTTTACAGCCTAGACTCTAGGAAGAATTTGCAGGAACACAAAACAAGGGCTGTGGGGGAAATCATCTATGTGAATGAGCTTTACTTTAAAGAAATCAGTGTGTTTTATTTTAACAACTTTTTCTATTAGTTACTGTGATTTCTGTTGTTGTCGTTGTTGTTATTGTTAAATTCTCTAATGGTTTCCTGTGAAGCCTCCACTGAAAGGGACTCAAATATGCAACACCTAAACTATTTTCCAAGGGCACACGCCCCTTGAATGGTGCTTCTAGACTGGTCAGGGTTATTTATTAAATTTTATATATGAAAGTATTGGGGAACTATGTAAAATCTTTATATGAAACTATCTAGTTCATAAATCATAGATTTCATATTACTCAGTGCAACTGAACTAAAAGTTCAGAAGAGTCATTCACATTGTTCCAAATTTGTAATGGTTGTCACACGCCACATACGTCGTCTTCAGTAAGTGCCAGAGTGTTTCCACTGTTTCTGCCCAGTGCTTGACCTCTCGGCCCGGAGGAGAACCTGTGTTCTCTGGGTCTGCACAGACAGGGCTGTGTAGTTCTTGATCAAGTCCTGGAGTGAGCCTCCCAGCAGATTCAGTAAACGGACCTCTTGCTGCCCCTCAGTGACAAGTATGCTGTGAATTCGACCATTGGACTTGCTGCCCAAGCCTTTGGTTGCTGCCCTGACTATAGTAAGAGGTAAACTTACCTGGTTTCTTTGAGAACACCATTTTCCTAATGTGAAAACCATCTCTCTCACCACTTTATTAGTAGGGCTAACGTTTTTTTCCGTTATAAATGGTTGAGCAATTTGAATGACTTAACAGTGTCATTATCTTGCAATATAAACTGGTAACCTCACAACTCCACACTTCATCACCACATGAAGTAAATGAAGCTAGCTAAGCGGATGCTGTATCAACTAGTAACTTGCCATTAAGGATTATTTTATAGCATGAATTTAAGACTATTTATTCAAATGATATTTTACTCTTGTATTCATTTTGTTTTAGATTTGTGACATGAATCTTTCAGTGCTGCTTAATTTTGTTCTGAATTCTTGTTTCTTGCTTGTAAATGGCTTTTTTATGGTATAAGTAAAGTCCATGGAAATTGCTGTTTGTAAATAAAAATGCTGCTAGAGCGAATGTGCTGTGGTGTCCCTCTGTGCTTGCCCCTTCGGGCCTCTGCGAGTTTCACTGTCTCGAACAATCATCTGCAGTGTCATAGTTTCTGTAACCACTGTTTTCGAAAGGTTGGGATTTCATAAAAAGCTCTTGTGCCACTATGGTGCTGGGAAGAGGGGAAAAAAGCTGGTCTGTTTCTGACCCTTCCCTTGTGTGGCAAAGACTGGATTTTCAGGGCCCCCGTGTGTACCCAGGCTTCCCCAGGACAAATCCCTGGTGAACCCTTTCCCCACGGCCTGTAGGTACCCCTTTGGTGGCCTTGATTGTGCCTTGTTCTGCCAGAGGGCTTGGAGCAGCATGTGCTGTTTCTGCGTCTCCAACTTCTCCTGGAGCCTGTAACTCCTCGTCAGGTTTCAGCTGAGCGAGGGAGCCCTTCCCTGCAGCAGACCTTCTAGGTCAGGCCCCTTTAACGGAGACTTGCATTGAGCGGTGTTCCTGCCCTTCAGAACACTTATTTCAGTGGGTAATTATATATTGACTAGTGAGATTATTCAATTAATGTTTCTCCTAGCCTGTACCTTCCATGACAGAAGGGATCCTGACCGTCTCCCTCACCTGTATATCCTTAGCACAGGACCTGTCACGACTTTAAGGACTGAACGAATGAGTAAATGCATGTGTCCTGGGAGGGTCGAGCAGGGCCAGTGGCTGGGGATTACACCTGGCTTCTATACTGCTAGAGCCAGCTCACTCCTTGGTGTAAAACGAGGCCTCTCCCTTCTCACTAGGGCTTCTTTACAGGCAAGTGGGCACTGAGCTGGTGCACAGTGCAAGAGGTCATGTAGGAACCAGCTTCACTAGCTAGCTAGGGGGTTGGGGCCTCCTGAGGTACTCAAAGGCGTGATGGAGAAAGTGCACTGACTTTTGAGCCTGGAGGTCTGGTGTCTAGCCATGCTTTTGCCTGGCCATGACCTTAAGCCGGTTACTCACAGTCTTTAGTCCCAGTTTGTCTAAAATGATGGAGTTGGGCTCCTGTGGCTTAGGTAAATTGTGAGGCAGTGGCTTCTGATAGGCTTGCATTTTCCTAAAGGCTGGAAAAGGAACCCAGAGTCAAGAATGTGGGGCACGCCTCTCCAGCACGGTTAGAGGAATATCCAGGGAACGAGGTCCTGGAAATAGGAGCACCGCCTGAAGCAGAGACGCTGACTCAGAGCAGGTGTGTAGGTGAACTGCGTTGCTGGCAAAGGCCCTTGGCAGTAGCTGGCTCTTCCATTTGTCCTGGAGTCATGATCTGCCTTTACGTTTGTTTCTTCCATTTATAGTACATACAACTGGCAAGCCAACCTGGCGTTAGGGATATTTATGATATCCTTTATAATGTCAAAGGACCACCACCAGGCCCTTATTGCTTGCTGGTCTTCATCTCTGTTTCCTGGACCATTTCTTCAAGCCTCGATGACTTAAACATTTCACATGACATTTTTCTTTTGTTTTTCACAGCAGGCCTAACTTGCATGCCTTTTGTCAGCAAATAAGGCTCAAAGTTTTTCAGAACACAAGTTTTTTCAGAAAAGCCCACTTCCAAGGAAACAAATGTTGAGCCCTGCAACCTGGGGGAGTGCCTTGGAGCCCTCTCTGGGTCATTACTGTGTGGTACTGAGCTTTCATTGACCAATGTACTATTATCCTGAAAACGAGGGTGGAGGGATGTATGTATATGTGAACAGTGGATTATAATGCAATCCCCAACAGGGTAACCTGCCCGAGGGGGCTGGGACAGAACTGCTTCCCTTCCCTCTCCAACCCAGCAAATGGGTCCCCCACCCCTCATCTTTGAAAGAGGTTGCTTACTAGGACATCTTTTGTTCCTGCCTCTGCCCTAATGGAGTTTGGATAGGGGACAGCAACATTCCCTTTAGAGGCGGCCAGCTCGGTGTTGCTGGTGGTCGTGCCATCCCCTCCAACTAGGTAGACAAGCCCACCTCAAGCTTTGCTGGGGAGGCCTTGAGGTCCTGGCACTCAAAACATTTCTTTGTCCCTTCTGGCATCAGCCTTGGCACTCTGATCAGCCCTTGGACACTCTTCCTTGTGTCTCAAAACAAGATCTGTCCCTGTTGTACCCGGGCCCCACTAGTGGCTGTGCAGGGCCCAAGCCTCTGAGCTAGAATGGATCCTGCGAGTTTGTACCACCTTCAGGTGCAGTGTGAGTGTGTGTGTGCGCTTTAAAATGTGCAAAACGGAGGATAAGTCATTTTGAATTCCGCCCCCTTCCCCAGAGTGCTTATGTGGAAGAGAAAGACCCTTACATTTTAAGAGTGGGAAGGGGCCACCCAGGCTATCTACTCCCTGCCTCCCAATGCTGGGGCAGCTATAGCATATGAAAGAATCTCCAGTTTCTACTTGCTTGTGGAAACTGGCTGCCTCCCAAAGGCCTCTGCATCGTTGACAGTTTCCCATGATAGAAAGTCCCTCCTGAGCCTGAGCCCCAAATCTGCCTCCCTGGAGTTAGGCCCTTGGTTCTCTCTTCTCCTCCACAGGACCACAGCGTGCTTCAAATAGTCAATGACAGCAGTCCCGTTTCCTTCTAGCCCTCTCTTGGGGCTTTTCTAGGCTGAATGTGACTTGGGGCTATTTCTTTTATTAGAGTCTAGGCCATGGGGAGAGCCTTCTTTCTCTCTGCCCAGCTCCTTCCACCTCAGGGCCTTAACAGACGTTATGAGACATGTTTCCGACAGAATTTTGTTGGAACTGAGGTGGTTGAATCCGTAACTTGGAAGAACACTTCTTTGGCAAACAAATTACTTTTGTGTGACTTATTTTAACTAGCCTGTCTCTGCCAGATGTTCTATTCATCGCACATCCGGCTCCCTGGAGCTGTTTTCAGGTTTTGTTACTTTTTTAACCCCTCAGCTCCTCTCTCTCTCCCCTTACATCTCCAAATATTAAAGTGAGAATGGAAAGGCGCCTTGAATTTGGGAGCTCTGGGCTCTGAGAATGGACTCTGGCATCTGAATTTCCCCGAGGCCTCACACCTGTTCCCTCCATGAGCGTCCTCTCCCTGTATGACCGTTTCTCACCCGGGCGCTCTGGCTTTCCTACCTCACAGGCACTGGCGCTAACTCAGCTTGGCAAAGAGGTTCTTGTCTTGTGTGTATCATCTTTGCAGAGGGCAGGCACGGGGGCCATTTGCTGGCTTCATATCACTTCCTCTTTGCCCTTTCAACACACCTGCCTCCCCATAGTCTGGCCTCACTTACCCCCTGCCTGCTGGACCCTGGCCAGGCTTCTGGTGAAATGGGGATGCTGTTAGGTGTTCAATAACTAAACGACTAGTTGCCTTCTTTCCCTCCCTCCTTCTTGTTTTCCCCAGAACGGGCCTCCAGGGACCTCCTGCCCCCTGGCTCTGTTGAAAAGCCCCACTTCCGACTGCAGTCAGGGTATGACCAGCTGCAGGCACTATGAGTGCTAGAGATTTCCACCCTGAAGGTAGACCCAGCGCCTCTCTGCCTACAGTTTTACTTGTGAAAATGTTCCCCTTCACAAAGCGTCAGATGCCATCTGGATATAATGGTCTAAGCCTAGATGGAAAGAATTGGGTGGTGTCCTTCATCGGGGCTCTGATAGTGTCAGAATTGAACAAATTGTAGGATACCCAGCTGGTATGGGGAAAACTATGCCCCCTTCACACACAGTTAAAATCAGTGATCAGAACCTTTACTTTCCTGTGTCCCTTCAGCCCTAGGAGCAGGAGCTACTTCCTTCTATCATTATGTGTTTCCTTAGGTTGATAAGGTCCTTACACTACATGTGAAGTGATATTATTTGAAGATAAACTCTGACTAGTTAAAGATGTTTATTGTAAACCTTAGGTAGTCCATTAACATTTTTGAAGCATTTAAGTGGTTTAACATACTGTACTGGATTGTCTGTCAGCAGTTTAGTACCATTCCTCCTCCTATGGTCTCCTGTGTATCAGAATCTGGATGCTTAGGAGAACTACGTTTCCCAGCATTCCTTGCCGGTTACTAGTTAGAGTCTACCAAGGAAAAGTACAGTTGCCTCTTGTTACTTGCAGTAATGATGCCTATCAAGTCACTGTGAACACTAATTAAACCATTGTTCCTAGGGTACATACAGGGTTAGGTTCCTGTGAGCCTCTGCACAACATTTTTGTGAACCAATCAAAACATAACCTTGTCTTATGTGTGCTTCTGTTTTAAAACACCTTAATATATATTGTTAATTCCTTATCATTGAACTCACGACCAACAGCTCCCTGACTCATGGCTGGACCAAGTTTATCTAACTTTCTCTGGAAAGTACCTCACAGCCTTCCTGTGCTTGGGAACACTAGACGGTGCTTCAGCACTGTGCCTGAGGGTCATTTTAAACAGAGAAATCAACAACAAAAAGCTCAAAAATGCAAAAAATGTGAAAAGGACACTTGTTTACAGTATGAGAGCTTGTTTGACCTCTGCTGGGAATGTGCACATCAGGCCACTCAAATGTTTTGCTTGTCTGTGAATGACCTTGAAATTGCTGTGAGTATTAATTTTTGGATTACAAATAAATTTTAGTGGTGGGCTCATTTGTAAATACGGAAACCATGAATAATGCCGATCCACTGTAGGTCCATTTCAGCATGCCCACTGCTAACATCTGCCAGGGCAACTCAGGTATTTCCACTTCACTGAGAATTGGCCATTGTTTTTTTGTTTGTTTTTTTGCCAGGCTTCTAAGAGCTACTCCAGTAGCTGGGGTCCTAGCTGGGGTGTCAAACCCTGAGTCATGAGAAAGTGTCCTCAAGTCAATGAGCCCTTGCTTATCTAGTCCTATATTCCCACTTCCTTGATCAAGCACCAACAAAATTCAATCCCAGGGTTACTGCCCTAGCTTCTGCCAGGGCACGCTGGCTAATTCTGGCATTCTTCAGGTATATAGTCTGTTTCTTTCCATATCGGTCCCAGGGCACACCCAGCCAGGTTATGTTGGGATTTAACCCTAGCTACCAGCCTGGCAGCCTGGAGAGAGGTGGGGACCGCACCCAAGGCAGGGGCACCTGTTGTCTGTGGGAAAGGGCTTCCGTAGCACCTGCCAGCACAGTAGTGGCTCCAGTTCTTATGAAGGGAAGGTGTACTAGCTTGACAAGTCTGGAGGGGCTTGGGGTGCGTGTGTGTTGCAGAGCCGACATCCTCAGGAACACCCATCCAGATGCCCCCATCCCATGTTCTAGGATCCTAGGTTTTCCCCACCAGGGCCCTGACATTCACCCCAACAGACTTGCCTTGGCTGAGCATTCAGACATCTCTGGAGCTTTAGACTCTAACAATTAGATCTTCAGTCTGCCGCTCAGTGTGTCTGTTCCTCCACTACCACAGGTGATCAGAGCCTCTTTGCAAGCTACCTCCACAGCTTTCTGGCTCTCATGCTTAGCCATTAACTGCTCCTTAACTGCCTGCAGTCTCTCAGCTGAAAACAGCCAACTAGATTATTTAAAAATATATATATATAGTTTATTGATTTTTATAGACAGAGAAAGGGAGAGGAGAGAAACTTCAATGTGAGAGCATAACATCTATTGGCTGCCTCCTGCACGCCCCCTACAGGGGATGGACACTGGCCAGGGCCAGGGCACTTCCTGTCTTTATCGACATTGACCTCCCTATTTTTTGAAACACTGGCATCATAGCACCTACCACAGTATTCTCCTCCACAGGGACATTTTTGCAGATCACCACTAGCAAAATCTTTAGCATTTGAGCCACCACCTTGTTCCAGGGACTATTCGTTCCACCAGGAGAGCAGCCAGTTTGCCTGCTGGGCAGTGGGTGAGCCAGTCCTAATTTCCCTGACCACTCCTGGTACTTTTTGTGCCAGTCCAGGCAGATGCCAACACAGGATTCAACATGCAAGGGTTTTATTAAGGGAAATGGTCAGGGAGCTGAGAAGGTTGAGAGAGCCACCAGACTGATGCAAACCTGACGCCAAGTGAAGGAGAGGGGGAAGGCAGTGTGTGGAAACAGCCTGTACCACCGTGGCTCATAAGGGAGTTCAGCAGGACTCCTGGGCAGCCCTTGAGCTACAGGTGATCGTCAGAGGAGTCCCACTGTCACCCAGTGACTGGCCCACCTTAGAATCCCCACCACGCCTGGTATTGGGTGTGGCCCATGTGTAGTGTTGCCTCAGTGCAAACTCATTATTTGGTTTCAGAGATCAGCAGCAGCTGGGCCCTTAGTCAGATGAACTCTCACTATTTGGAGGTCTGCAAGGTGCATTTTCACGGCCATCAGAGGACTCAATCACTTTCTCAGGAGAACCCTACAAGGTAGGCACTCTGAATATTACCTTCTTACAACTGAGAAAACTGAGGCTTAGGGAGGTTTGGACACTTGTCTAAGGCCACAGAGCTGGAAAGTGGCAAAGCCAGCATTATTTCCAGGAACTGACAAAATGGAAAATTTCATTCTCAACTCCTGATCTTCCGCTCTCCTCCAGCTGCCCATGTTGATGGCTTACCTTGGGGGCACCGCACCATTGCCAGTTATCGGTACCCCAGTGACGGTGTTCTTTTATATATCTTCTCCTCTGTCTCCCGATGCCCCCAGGGCTTGCAGGAGCACTACATTCTAGAATCCTTGTTGCACCCGGGGGCTTGATGGCCTCTGAGCAGAAGCTGTCTCCTGGGCACCAGGACAGGGTGGGTTGTGCCTCTGTATTAGTCATCTATTGCTATGTAACAGTTTTATCACAAACTTAGCGGCTTAAAACAACACACACTTATTATCTCAGTTTCTGTGGGTCAAGAGTCTGGCACAGCTTAGCTGGGCCCTCTGACTCAGGATCTCACAAAGCTGTAATCCAGGTTTTGGCCAAAGATGCAGTCTCATCTGAGGCTAGAAGGGAAGGATCCGTGTCTGAACTCACGTGATTGTTGGCATCATTCGGCTCCTGCAGGCTGCTGCACCGAGGACCCGTTTCTCGCTGGCCGTGGGCCAGAGACTCCTTACTGAGTGATCTTCTCCACAGAGCAGCTCACTACATGGCAGCTGGCTTCTTCAAGGCCAGCAAAAGAGAGCCTCCTAGCAAGATGGGTTATAATCTTATGTAACATAACCACACACATCCCAAAACCTTCTACACAGTGAAGAGGGTCACACAAGGCCACGGACATTACGAGGCAGGGATTTCGGGGCCATCCTACAGTCCATTTCCATGGCTTCCTTTGCTGATCAGCATCACTAATGAAAACAGCCCTTTGCACTGTCCCGAAGCTTGGCTCTCCATGAAGCACAAACCTATGCAGAGGCAGCTGGCCTGGGCGATCCCCCTCGGTGACTTCTCCAACTCTCCTCTCCTCCTGTGGTTCCAAAGATCCTTCCCCTCATTGCGAGCGGCTGAAACACATGAGATGCTGAGAGCCGGCTGGCTCCGCCAGCACATCACGCTTTAACAGTGGGCGACAGTTCATTATTTTCTTTGATGATGATTCTTTTCTTTTTTTTAAATAATGGCAGAAAAATTCCTCAGAGATCCCCGAAGACTTAGAAATGGCTTAATTTCTACTGATTTTCTTTTCTTTCTTGCTTGTTTCTCTCTTTTCTTTCATCGGCGTTGGGAAGCACAGTTAACCAAATCTTTCCATACTCTGATGTTATTGCAAGGTGAATTTGAAAATTGTTTAAGTGACATTTTACTTGTCTGTGTGTCTGAGAATCATTCAGAGGAAGGCAGGGCACAGGGCCTCCCTTCAGTGGGGGGCAGAACAGAGGCGTGGTTGTGTCTATGTGTGTGTGTTTCCGGATTTCCAAGGCTTCACAGGCCTGGCTTCCACTGTTTGCAACTTATGATCTCTGCGACTTTAAACAAATCGCTTAACCTCTCTGTTCGCCTCATTGCACCCGGCACCGAGTAAGGGATCCGGGAGCAAGGAGATAAGAGACAGGCTCATTTCCCAGCCTTGCACCCCTGTGGTTTTGGGCAAGTCCCTTTGCCTTGTGGGGCCTTATTTTGCCCAGCTGTAAAGTAAATGGGTTGGACTCCAGGCTCCTTGAGGTTTCTTATGGCTCTGACGTTCTGTGCCCTGTGCCTACCTCTGAGTTTCAAAGAATGGGCATTAAGGTAATGTCTCTCACAAAACCATTTTTTGTTGAAATCGGTAAATCCTAGGCAGGGATTTTGGGGGAAATTGCTTGAGACCTGGGATGATGTGTGGGGTACGAGATGCGATGCTATTTCTAGGAAGGCGATGGGCGTGGCGGGGCGCTGGCGGGGAGCGGGCAGCGCAGCATCCTCGCAGGCTGACAGAACGTCCGCGGGCTGGAGCAGAGGCCGAGTCCGGGGAGGACCGCGGCCGCAGCGGCTGCGCACTGGCGCGCCCAGCCGGCTGATTTGCGTGTCTCCGCCTTTACAACCTGCTGATTGGGGGAGCTGGTCGAGAGCTGCCCACGGATTGGCTGGGCGACCCGCCGCTCAGGTCCAGGAGCGGACGGTTTCTACTGCGGCTGGGCACCGGCTCCGCTCCCGCGTCGGCCTGCGCTCCAGCTGCGCTCGGCCCGGCCCCGGCCCGGCCCGGCCCGGCCCCGGCCTCTGAGCGAAGGCGCCGCTGCCGCCTGGGCTGCCCCTAGGGCCATGAGGAGGCGGCGGCAGCCACTGCGGCCCGCGTCAAGGTGACCGGCCGGGACTGCGGCGGCAGCGGCAGCGAGAGCGGGCGGTGAGAAGAGCGGCCCGTGGGGCGGGGCGGGGCCCTGAGGGCTGGGCTGGAGGGAGCTGCAGGTGCGGGAGGCGGGACCCGGAGGGGCCGCTGGGCCGGGAGGGGCCTCGAGGCGGGAGGCGGGCCTGGGGTTGGGGGTTGTGTGGGGCGGGTTTACAGGGGCGGGGGCCGGGCCGGGGGACCTTCTTTGCGCCTGTTCGCCCGGGCCTTGGTTTGAAGGGCAGCGGGTGTGGGGATGGGGGTGGGGCAAGGCCGCAGGTGCGGGGATCGGGGCTGGCGGGGCTGTTCAGCGGGGTCGAGGGGCCGCAGATGCGGGGGCCCGGCCTGGTGGGACCGCAGGTTTGCCAGTGGGAGGTGGCTGCGAGGTGAGGCCGGAGCTGCGGGAGAGCTAGTGCCTGAGGAAACCACAGGTGCAAGGGGCGGGGCAGGGAGCCCCGCGGGCGCGGGGGGCGGGGCCCTGAGTGGTTGCTGGTCCGGAAGCGGGGCCCCGGTGAGGAGCGGGCAGAGGTGAGTGGTCGCCCGAGAAGGGGGTGCCGCCTTCTCCGCTCTCCAGCAGGGTTTGGGTGGAAGGAGGAGTTTGGGGCTCTCTGAGGATTCTGGAGGCTTCGAGGGTTGCCGCTGGGCCAGAAGGGCCGGCCAGGCCCTCCTGTGCTGCTCGTGAGGCGGACTTGGGGCTCAGCTGTCCTGGTTTCTAGGCTGGCGGCTTCCCCTGTGCCACACGTGTTTTAAGTGCGACGTGCCAGTTTTCACCTCTCAGGGACTTTTCCTGTGGCTGCTGGAGGGGCTATGCCTAGATTGGAGGGCGCTTGGCTTTCATTCGATGATCAGCTGTTGAGAAATGTGTGTGCTTGAAGACCAGGTAGTGTGAAGCTTGAAGGGTCCTGGCTTGCTGGCTCCCGAGACCAGAAGCTGCTGCAAATCTTAAAAGGGGTAGTCTCCAAAAGCCCGAAATGGGAGCCTGGTTAGGGGGAAGAACAGGGATGAGGGTTCAGAAGCTTTTTCTCTGTGTTATCTTGGAGAGTCTTTTACTCCTTTGCACAACGAGCATCATGGTACCTGCCTTGTGTGCTTCCCAGAGGCCTTGTGAGGAACCTTGCTTACTGATCACATCCTTGTGAAGCTATGAGTCTCTCTTGTCTGTGTTGATGGGCAGGCTGGATTCCGAACTGGGGGTCTAAAGAGGAGGAGATATCTAAGAGGAGGAGATATATCTAAGAGGAGAAGATTTCTAGATTATTTTCTTGTTTGAGTTTGGGATGAGGCTTGTGGCAGGAAGTCCCCAAAAGACTCATTCCTGTCTCGGATGGTGACTGCGCCTCCCTCTGAGGTTCTGAGGGAGCTGTGGCAGGATACAAGGGGAGAAGGAATTCAGAGGAACATTTCATTGTTTGCTGACCTTTAGAACTCAACCCCAGTGAGGACTCTGAACTGGAGCATGAGGCTTAGGCTTGAACCTTATGGAATTCCACCCCCTGCCCTGAGTCAGGTACAAACCCTGACAACCACACTAAACAAAGGGGAATGCTAGACTTCATTAGTTTCCTACAGGGGCAGGGAGAAGAAAGGAAGGTGATGGGGCTCCCTCCTATTTAGAAGAGTGTCCCGTACCCGTGTGTGTGACCTTTTATTGTGCAGTGCCTTTACTCTCTAGCAGTTAGACCAGTCCGAACTGTGATTCCTCCTGCCTGTGTTGCATGGACAGAAGAGAAGGCAGGAGGTGGCTTCTCTTACTACCACCAGTTTTGTGGTGGTGACCCAGTGGTGTTGTGGGGATGACATCTCAGGGCTGGATCCTTACTGTGGCCTGTATTCATGTGGCTTGTACCCATTGAGTCTAGAAGCAGCATGTATGAATTGTCCTATCCTGTCCTGGCAGAAACTATGTAAATGGCTCTCAGAGATTGCTGCCCTTTGGATAACCATCATATTCTGTGAGTTAAAAGGAAAGCCCAAACTTGGTGGCACACAAGAGCTAGACATGTATTGGATAGCCTTTTTGGTTGTTATTGGAGTGACAGTAACCAGGGTTGAGAGAGAAATTTCATTAATGGAAAAGACGGCATCTGAGGCTCTCTGTGACATAGCCCAGTCTACCTTTCTACATTGATTTTTATTTTTTTTCTTTTTAAAAAATATATCTTTATTGATTTCAAAGAGAGGAAAGGAGAGGGAGAGAGAGAGATAGAAACATCAATGATGAGAGAGTTATTGATCGGTTGCCTCCTGCACGCCCCCAACTGGGGATCGAGCCTGCAACCTGGGCATGTGCCCTGACCGGGAATCGAACCTGATTGCCTGGATCCTAGGTTGACTCTCAACCGCTGAATCACGCCCGGCCAGGCGATTTTTCTTTTCAGTGTAGAGGGTAGGACTTCTGGCTTGGAAGTCAGACAGGTCTGCATTTGAAGCCCCATGCACCGGTTTCTTAGCTTTTCAGAGTTTTGGTTTCCTTATTCATAAAACGAGGATAACTATGCCCACCTTGAGAGCTAATTATGAAGAACAGATCAGACAGATATGAGAAAGCACCTGATATATTAGGCACTTATATATATTAGGGTCTGTTTCTGCCCCTCCCTGCTTGCCCATCTTTCAACACAACTGGACAGCATGTAGCATAGAAGTACTGGTGATTCTGAGGCTTTCACTTCTTATGTAACTTTGGTCCAGTCCCTTCCCCTCCGCAGGCCTGGGTCTTCTTAGCTGAGTGAGAATGGTGTTGGGCTATGTGGACATCATGAGTGGTCCGAGCTCTGGCATTCTGATTAGCATGCCCTCGATTTTGATCTCCATTCCACCCCCACTCCTGTGATGTTTACTCAGTAGTGGTTGGCATTCATTGTTTAGATGAATAATTAGAGACAGCCCTGTTCTCCTCCAGGAAAGAAATGGCTTTGGGCTCAGTGCATAGTAGAGCAAAGGGTTATCCATGTATTGGCTTCAAGGCAGAAGACAGAGAAAGGAAAGGGATTTGCCCACTAGTAATTGAAAACTGATTTTTTCCCCCCTTTTTTCATGTCTTTATTTGATTTCAGAGAGAGGAAGGGGGGGAGAGAGAGAGAAACATTCATGATGAGAGTCATTGATCGGCTGCCACCTGCACGTCCCTTGCTGAGGATAGAGCCCATAAGCCAGGCATGTGCCCTGACCGGGAATTGAACCTTGATACCTTGATCAGGAGATGCTCCACCTCCTCTTGATAGGTCGATGCTCCACTGCTGAGCAATGCTGGCCAGGGGAAAATGGATTTTTCATTCACATATGATTCACAGTTCAGCTCTGTCACTTCTTACTTGAGACAATTCACCGAATCTTTCTGTATTTTAGTTTCCTTATGTGTAAAATGGATGATGATAATAGGACCTGCCCCTGGGGGTTTTGTGTAGAGGAAATGAGACCATACAGGCAAGTACTTGCATCAGTAGCAGGTGGTAGTAGATGCTCAAGAAGGGGTAGCTGGTATGTTATTAATAATCTAAAGTTGACTCTTTTATTCTTTGTCAGCAGATATTTACTTGGCAGTTGATGGTGAGCCATGGAGAATGCCCAAGTCCTTGCCCTTGAGATGCTCACATACTATGCAGGGATACAGGCACACAAGTCACTGATGACAAAACAGTATGGTGGGCCTGATGGTGGGGAAGTGCCCAGTATGGAGGCTATGGAGGCAGGAAACAATGACTTCTCCCTGGATGATCTGAGAATGGTTTCCCAGCTCAAATTTTCCCTCTTTTGTGAAACCTCCATTCTAGGCACAAGTGACTATTCCCATTTGTGCTCCCTTTTCTTTCATTGTGTATACATCTTAATGGGAGCATTATTGCATGTATATTACTGCACAGGGAGTCTCCTACTTGCATCGTTGCTGAGTCTGCAGGTTAGGCTTTTGGTGGACATTGTGATGGTTGGACATTGTGGTGGACATTGCTCAGACAAGTCATGCCACCAAATGTTGGCAAACTTATCAATAAGGCATCAGGTCTCTGGTGAAATCCAGACTCTGGACTCTGTTACTTCATTCCGCAAGTATGTGAGTGCTGACTGAGACAGGCATGTGCTGTGCCATATACCAGCTGTAGACTTTGGGTATGGCTGGATGCTGGGCCTGTGGAGATGAAGGAGCTCCATCTTGTCCTTGTGGAGCTGCTGGGCGATAGGTGGAGGAATCACATACAGACTAGGTGATTGGATGTGATGGAGGACCTCAGTGAAGCGGCCAAGCAGATTCAGACTCCGGAGCCAGGCAGACCTGGGTTCAAACCCTAGCTCTTCCACCCACAGCCTCTGTGACCTTGGGCAAGTGTGCTCTCCACTCTGAGTCTCAGTTACCTAATTTGGTTGCTGTTGAAGATTCAGTGAAATAATGCAGTGGAATGTTTAGCATAGTCCCTGACAGGAAGCTGATGCTTACAGTGTTCACTGTTGTTCTAATTATGCTCAGTGCTATGGGAACAGCAAGAAACACCTCTTTGGCTGTTTTCTCTGGGTTCTAGTATAGGAGTAATGGTGCTGTTTGGGTGGTAAAGGTGAAGGCGATGGATAAGGTACCCAAGAAACCAGCTCTGAAGTCACAAAGTGCTTGAGGAGTCCATGAAACATTCCTCAGGGGCCCTTTTGGGCCAGGGCCATGGGTTTGTTTACAAGTATTTCCTCCTCCTTTGCACAAGCCCTTCTCAAAGGTAATTTCCCAGCACCACTAGGAGCAATCACCTGCACCGATCAATTTCAGGACTTTTCCCTGTGGGGAGACAAGTCAGGCTTGTCTTATCTGCACTTATGAGGAAAACGGAGAGCATGAAGACCCAGAACAACAAATCCTTCCACGGTTTCAAGTCCATTGTGTTCTTTTTTTTTTTGGTATGCTTTTATTGATTTCAGAGAGGAAGGGAGGAGAGAGAAACCTCAATGATGAGAATCATCATGGACTTGCTGCCTCCTGCACACCCCCTGCTGGGGAACTAGTTCGAAATCCTGGGCATGTGCCCTGACCAGGAATCCAACCATGACCTCCATGTTCATAGGTCGTCGATCGACCGCTGAGCTACACTAGCTGGGCTGTGTTCTTTGCAGGAGATTTATCTCCTGAGCATCAGAGAGTCAGATAGGGCAGCACTGAAAGCACAGACTTTGAAGTCAGGATGATGTGGGCTCTTGTTCTGACTCCACCACTCACATGCCCTGTGGTGTCAGGCAGGTAACCACTCCTGTTTCCTCACAAGTACAGAAAGTGTGATGGTATTTACCTCCTTACGGTTCTCACAGGGCTCAAGGAGGTGCTGTGGAACAGGACTTAGCATAGTGCTCTCACACCATGAGCACCTGGTAAATGCGAGCTAGAACAACGTTTTCTTTTAATCACTGTTAGAGGGCTTTTCGGATGCCCTGTGGAGGGTGGAAGGCAGAACTCAGCCTGTGTTGGGAGTGCAGATACAAACCCATGACAGCTGCAGGGTTCCAGTGAGGGAGAGGACACAGTCACCTTGAGGGTGGGCCCCCTCTCAGGCCAGTTCAGGAACTGAAGGCTGGTGTACCCAATTCCTTCTTTTTTATTTTTCTGTGATTCCATGTAAATAATGGGTCTTCAATAGGAACTAATACAACATTACAATTTCCCTCTTTAGAATTTAAATATTTTTATTATAAGGTTTTATTTTAAGTTTAAGACAATTACTTGAGTAATCAGAAGACAAATTAAATGCATAATTTCAACAAAGATTTCTTTATGATCATCTTATTGGAGATGAAAGGAAGAATAATGAACATAATTAAGTTTGTTTTTATTGGATATAATAATTCATACTCACTCTTGTATAAGCCTGATAACTAGGTCATGGGAAATCTGCACTTTTGGTACATTTCTGAGTAATTAAATATTTATGGGGAACGAGTTAATAAATTCAGGAGAATTTGCTGTGTCTCTTTTTGTGGCCATAAAGTCTGTTATATGGAATTAGTGAATTTCACTGTTTTAAAATGTTTATTATTTTGTGTCCTTTCTGTGGTTGTGCCTTGTTGTTTTGTTCCTCTAGGCACCATTTCTTCAATACTTTGTCCACTAGCACTTGTAGATTGTTTCTCCTTTAGGTCCTCACAGCACCCTGCTGTAGCAGGTGACACTGGATGACCAACAGCAACTTCCTTGTGACTCCCCTGCTGGGCTCTGCAGAGTAAGAGTCTGCATTTGTTCCTCCTGCCCTGATGATCTGAGTATGTCATTCCCTCTGCTTAAAACCCTTCAGTGGTTTCCAATTTCTCTTAGAAAAAAGACCAAATTGTTAGCATGGCCTGCAGGGTGTAACAGTGTGCTCTTCAGTGTAACTGTTGGTGATGTTTGTCTCCTCTGGTGCAGTATGATGCAGTCCCATCAGATCATGGACTGTGGCTGCCTTGCTCACCACCAGGTCCTCAATGCCTGGCAGATAGCATCTGGCCCATAGTAGGTGCTCCATAATGAAGTGAATGCCCAGGGACTAATTAAAAATGAGAAGATTGTTGGATCTGAGATCCCTTCATTATAAAATATCTCAACACATTACAAAGTCTCTTGACTCCTGAATTTTCATCCTCATATTGATTCTGCATGGTAGGTGGGGGCAGGCTTTGACATGCAGAGGAGAAAATGGAAGCTCAGAGAATTTAAATGGTCTAAGGTGTAGCTATGGGGGAAGTTGAGTGCACCTCACCTGCCTTTTCTCAATCCCTAGGCTGCCTCAAGGTGGGGTTTCTAACATACAATGGAGGAGACACAGGTGCAGTAAGGAAACAGGGATTCATTGAAAAGAGGTATTTGTAATTTCTCTTGGTTTTAATTATTTTAAATCCTGATTATTGAATTCGAGGAGTTAAGTTCAACTTGGAGTGATGGGTTTAAGGCCTGGTTTCATTCTAGGGACCAGGAAACCCTGATCTTTCTTGTAAATGGCTTAAGTATAGTAATCATTGATGCTGATTGGTTGATAACCAACTAAGATTAGAATTTGTTCTTATTGGGAAGCTTTTTGATAAAATTAGAAGTTACTTGCTGATTGACATGTAGCATTCTTTTGCTGTTTTCAAAAGATGCTGGTTGCTTCAGTTAGTTTATTTCTGTACTTTATCTCTGGGTATACATGCTACTAGGCTGTTTTGCATTGAAATTGAACATTGCTGTGGCCTTTGTGCTCATCAGATATAGTGCTAGTCCATCCTCAAGGTTAGAGGTCACTGAGTCCACTCTGCCCACTTTTCAGATGAACATGGGGACTTTGCCAGGGTTTTATACTCAGTTGTCCTGATTCCCCCGCCTCCCCCCCCCCCCCCAGGAACACCCATGGACTTTAGCACATCCATTTGCATATTGCAGTTTCTCAACAGCTCATGGAACGTTGCTTATAGACCATGTCCATGAAGAAGCATTTCTCACCGATGAAACCTCTGTGTCAAAGTCCTTTGTTGAACCCTTGGTGTGACTACATGGGAACAGGAACTAAGACCTGGCTTAGTGCAGAGTTTGGCTGAGAAAAGGGAATGCCTCTGGAGGTCTGTTAGCAATACACATACTGATCTCAGTGGCTTTATCATGGTATTATGGGCTCCTTAAGAGATGAGAGATTCTTGAAACTTAGTTTTATCAATATTGCCAGTATACTTGTGGAACAGAGAAAGCAACCTGTTTTACAGAAGGATCACTGAATGTGAAGCCAGAATGCCAGGTGTGCCAGTTTGCTCTGACACCCGCTTCCCAAGCAAACAGGAATATGCCCCGTGTGTGTGCATTGTTTCTTCAGTAGGAAAGCCCCAATTTTAAGATCCAAGATTGCTTTGCGAGGGTTGAGTCAGAGTAAAGAGAGATGGATGATGTTAAATTATTGTACCATTAATCAAAGGCAACCCTATTCCTTGTCCCTCCCTGTCTTCAGACCTACCTGCCTGCCGGACCATCTGTCCGTCCATCCATCCACTCATCCACCCACCCATCTACCCATTCACCCAGTTCTTGTTCAGGACCTGTTGAGCACCAGCACTGTGCTGACTCTGGGGCCACAGGAGAGGAAAAAGACAAGTCTAGTCCTTGCTCTCTCTTAGCTTACAGTCTAGTAGCAGAGTTAAATAAGTGTAAATATAATAACAAGTATGTGAAAAGTTAATTACAGTACCAATGGCTACAAAAGAGAACGAGGTGCTTAGAGAACGAGGTGGCCTTACCTGGCTTGGTGGGTCAGAAAGCCTCTCAGAGGAAGGTAGGTTGAAGTTAGCCAGGTGAAGAGGTGGCAGGCGTATCTGCCATGGTGCAAGGGTCTGGTGAATTCAAGAAGTAACAGTCAGCCAGTGTGGCTGGGGCTCCAAGTACAAGGGAGACACTATAGTGTCCGTGGCCTGGTGGTCATGACATTGTTTTCCTGACCTGCGCTGGAAATCCTGACAAATCCTACAGTTGCTGACTCTTCTTCAAAACCCCCTTCTAGCACCAGAGCATTACTGGAACGTTACTGCCATGGTTTCCAAGATAGCAGTTGGACTTATTTCTGTCACTTTAAAGATTGGTTGTTTCCTATGCTCCTCCAGGGGATGGAAGATACCTTGACCTTATTAGTGGTTTTCATTCATGAAGGAAACATTTACTGAGCATGTAACTGACTTGACTCCTTGCCCTCAGGAGCCCACAGACCTGACAGGAGTGAATAAATGATGATGATGCTTCGTCAGGGGTGGTAAGTGGTGGAAATGGAAGCTTATGGGACCGAATCAGAATCACAGGATGGTAAAGGTAGATTTTCATTTTCCCAGGTGAAGGGGAACATAGGCAGAGAAACCGCAAGAGAGACCATGTGTGTCTCAAGTGAGCTGTGCGGTGTTGCTGGAGTGTGAGGCTCATGGTGAAGGAGGGACAAGCGGAGGGAGATGAGGTTGGAAAAGTGGTTTGGGGTCAGTACTTGGGGACTTGCAGGCAGTGCTTAGGAGTTCAGATGTTATTCTGTGGTGAGTGGAGAACGTTCTGGAGCTACAGGAGGAGAGAAATACCATCAGTTATCCTGGGAGAAAATGGGTAGTGTGGGAGGAGACTGGAGTTTGGTAGATGAGTAAGGGGGCTGTTGCATCTGAACTTGGCCACGGGAATGGAGAAGGAACAGGTAGGTTTCCGGGAAACCGAGGTAGAGGCCCCTCTCCTTGGAGATCTAGTGTATGGGAGGGAGGACAATATCCATGTCTCTCACCAGTGAGGTGAGGTGCTGGGCCAGTCACAGAGATAAGGGACAGAAAAGGAGCATTGAATTGGCGGGAGGCCGTTTTGAGTTTGGGGTGCCTGTGGGACAGCATTCGGCAGCTGGCCTGCTAGTCTGGAGTTCGGAGAGAGGGCTGGGCTAGCGTGGTGGCTCTCACTCTATGGAGCATCAGAATCCTATTGTGTTTGGGGGAGAGGCTGGCCATCTGCATGTTGAAGAGTTTTCACAGATGGTTCCAATGCTGGTCTAGAGTGAGACTTGGAGTCACCCTTTTCAGATGGCCCCTGAAGTGGTAGGAGAGATAATGGGTTACTCAGGAAGGTTCTGTGTAGTGAGCGGAGGATCCTGGCTGCACTGCCGGGAAGCCCCGGCATGAGGGGTACAACACAGTGGGAGAGCCAGAGAAGGAGCCAGAGGAGTGGTTGGTGAGGAAGGAGGAAGATGGTGTTGAAACTGGTGTGAGGATCCCCTCAGCTCTCTGCCTGCAGGGCCTCCATCCCTGCCCCTGAAGCTGAGTGTTCAGTGCCTCATGTTGGAAGTCTTGTTTTCACTGATGTCACCCAGTCTCACATGAGAGAGGTCCTTCTAGCTACCTTTACTTCTGTGTGTAAGAGACTCTGAGGGAGGCTCTAAACTCTATTTTGCCTCCCTTAGAACCTTCTCAAGCAATCCACTCACATCTTCTGTTGGCAGTCCTTTGGACCAAAACCTGTCTCCTGAAGCAGGAAAGCTGGGGTCCAATTTAACATTCTGGGGTTCTGCAACCTTGGTGGGAAAGGCGTATGATCCTAAGAAAGGCAGCTGGCAGAACTGTTGGAGGAAATTCTGGGAAGATGATAAACCCATTCAGCCTGGACTAATGTAGTGTGGGAGCCCTGTCACTTGGGAGTGCATTGTTGGTCCCCTATGTATCCTGAGCTTGGGTAGCAGGGAAGAGCCTGCTGTAGAATTTCCAGAACTTACAGGTGGGGTCTCAGAGGTAGAGTACATGAGATCTACCCAGACTGCTGGTGGAGGCAAGATCTTAAATTTGGTAAAAGTAGAAATTTCCCTGGTAGACTGAGTCCCCCTAAATGACTGACTGAGATCTGCTTACAGAACCCAGCGAAGAGCCTTTAATCTGAGAAAGCCAATGGGAAACTGGTCTGTGATCCAACAGAGGTTTTGTATTACCCAGTACTCAAAGACCTAGGAGTGTAGGACAGAGGCAGAGACAGGATTGTCTCTGACCCTGGTGCTGAAAGCCACAGATGAGGAGTACTAAGAAAGGATCAGAGTTAACTCCAGGGAAGTAGCTGTCTTTAATACCAGAGCCAGCCACCCTGGTATGAAGCCATTTGCTCCTCAGGGAAAGAAAAAGAAAAGAGATTAATGTTGGTGGAGTCAAGAGGCCCCAGTGCTTAGGCAGAGAGAAGGGAACAGATGGATAGATGGGAGCACATGTTCCAGTACAGAATGTTAAATGCTGTTGAGCTCTTGTGGGATAGAACATAAAAAAATGGTTCAGAACAGGGTGTAGACTTAGCTGGGTTTAAATCTTCTCTTTGCCTAAGGACTCATTACCCAAATGGCCTGGGTTAGGGTGGTCAGGACCCTGCATTTGTGGCATATCCAGTAAGACATGTTGGAGACTACGGAGCTAGAGACTGCGGAGGACTGAGGCTCCGAGCTGGTGGTTGGCAGAATTCAGTGGGATAATGTGTGTGGGGTGTGTGCCAATAGGAAGCTCTCAATCAGCGTTATCCCTTGTAATGTCTGTGGGCTGTGGAAAGACCAGCCCAGTGATGACATGGTTAGTTACCACAGTCTCTCTGCCTGGTTTTCAGTGTTAGACCAAATGTCCTGACCAAATGTCCTGAGGTTGACAGGATGCTGGGGAGACTGAAAGGGGTGGAAGCTAACTCTCAATTCCTTCTACACATTTCATACCCACTATATCTCTTGGTCCTGTACTCTGCTCACTCTTGGTCAATTATTTATAACTCTCATATATAATCAAATGAAGTTATTTCTTGAGCTTAATATTCATGATTCACTTAATTTGAAATAAAGTACAGTAAGCCTTAAGAAATAGAGTATTACTTGTATATACATATATTTAGCAAAATTCTGGATAAGTAATTCCAGACTAATGAAACTTTATATGATATATAAGAGTATCATAAAAATGTAGAGCTAAAGAATGTTTAAAGATTAGCTCAACTTTCCAGTTTTATAGAAGAGGAAACTGAGGCAAGGGAAGTGAAGATGTTGACTAGAAAGTGGCCATGGTTGGTGGGTGACAGATATGGTACTTGACCTTAGCCCATGGCCTGTCCAGGAGACCTTGAATCCATTAGGGTAAATAAAGGGGACAGAAGGGAATCCATCTGCACTGTTTTGGGGTAAATATCAGACCAGGGCTCATCTGTGCTCACTCAAGAATGAACAAATAGAATCACTAACTGAGAAGATCGGCAGCATAAAGGGAAATAAGGCATGCAAGAAACAGAGGAAGAGCAGGCTTTGGGGAAAAGTTTCCAGACCTTTGCTCACTAGACTGAAGTAAATTCAAACATCATCTTCTTTGTCCTCTCAGAGAAGTTATAGATGCTCTGAAAGATGAGATGATGAGTCAGTAGACTGAGATGCAAAGGGAGCTTGAGGGCTTACAGAACATAAGGAAACGAATCACACAATGACAGCATTTGAAATCAGTGGCACCACAGAGGGTCAAGGAGTCAAGAGGAGATCTATTGTGCATCGCAGAAGGGTCAGGAAAGCAATAGGAGACACCAAAAGTGGATGATGGACCAGATCGGAGACCAGAACAAGTAGAATAGGAGGAATCCTTAATTTTCCTGAACCAGGAAGAAAGAACAGGTTGTTTTCAAAGGGAAGAGACTCAGACTGTAGCTGGTCTTCCCATGTGCACCCTGGAGGCTCGAAGACAATGGATTGGTGTCTCCAGACAGTCGGAGGGGGCTGTAGTCCTCTGTATATCCAGCCAAGATGTCACTCATGGCTCATTGCAAAAAAAAAGGCATTTAAAACATGTGAGGACATAGAACATAGCATTATCTATTAAACGTACCTGAGGAAAATACCCAGTGACGTTCTCGAGCTGAAGGACAAAGCAGAGCAGAGACATTGAAGGAAGAGGGAGGAAGGAGGAGGAGATGACCCAGCCTGTTTACAGCTGGATATGAGACAGCAGAGTGGGCGTGGCCACCAGGTGCTCCAGCAGCATTTTGGCACCTGTTCTAGTCTGTACATCTCTCCTTCCTTGACTGGAAGCCATGTCCAAGGGGCTGGATGGGGGAGGGGCTGGCAGAGGGGCTGCACACACTCATCACAGAACATGCTCCCCCACAGGCAGCGCCTGGGATTCTCAGTGGGTTGGGTGCCTTTAAGTGCCCCCTCCTTCCCTCACACCCAGCTTGTACATCCTGCTCCTCCCCTATGAGGGCAGTGGTCCTGACCACCTAGGAATGGATTGGAATGCAAGGGAATGGAGGGAAGCAAATGGAAAGCAAGGACCAGGCGTGATCTTCACATGGTTGATTACTGGTTGGGTGTGTTGAAGGCCAGTATTTAGGGAGCCTAGGAAGGGATCTGGGCTGGAGGGTTTATTAAAGCCAGTCTCACACACTCTTAGCTGAAACCCCTCAGGGGTGGGTCTACCTGGGTCCTGTCTGAACTGAACCTGAACCTGAGCCCAATGCATTAGCCCCAGGTGTTTGTACCACTTCTCCCTCCCCCTCTCTCCAGTACTGCAGGAGCACTTTCTGCCAGAGCACCTCTTCTTGAAGTTCTTTTGTGCAGTTCTTGAGCTTTTTTTTTTTGGCAGCAAACCTGGTGGCTGGGGGTGCTGATGGGGTGGCTTAGGCATTGCAATCTTGCTCCGACCTTGCCCCTTTCTGTAGCAGGCCAGGGAAGTACATTCATTTTTATTCAGAATACAACACTATGCTGGGTGCGATGCTGGGAACTGGGAATAAAATAAATATGAGCTCTTACACTGTGCCATTCACTGTGATCAAACTCCATAGAGGTGGCCTCAATTCAAGAACTTAAGACGTAAGCTCTTTGACAGGTGCCTGGCACCCACCGGTACTCCTGAGTGCCAGCTATGGCTGTTAGTTAATGCTCACGTGAGGTGAATACAGTCCCATATCCCCACTTTACAGAGAGGAAATTGAAGCTTAGAGGTGCTTGCCAGCCATCACGTAGGTGGTAGGTGGCAATGCCAGGATTCAAACCCAGAATTGTTGGACTCCCAAGTCCCATCTCTCGGTAAATGAGATAAGCATGACTCCTGGTTTAGCAGGGAGATACCCAGAGAAAGCAATTCTGTGTCATAGTGACAAGTGCTACAGCAGGCTAAATGGAGGTGCACAGAGGAGGGGCCCTTGACCCATACCTGAAGGATGGAGAAGAGAGGTACTCCAGGCAGAGCCCTCGGTGTAATCAGTATTGCTTCCCTGTCATCCATGGGATACACCTCAGTGTCCTCTGACCTTTGGTGAGGAGGCACTAGTGGTCTGTGCACATACTCAGTGTTTAATCATTTGAAGGCAGATGTGTCTACTCATTCCAGCTAGACTCCTGGGATCTTATCCCCCAGGCATTCCCATTGGGAAGGACCCCTCCTCTTCCAAGTGCCATGTGACCTGAGGCCCTGTCGCTCTGCTTTATGAATCCCCCAGCCTCCTTAGGGACATGTGCACATGGCCTGGGTTAGATCTGTGCTGCTCAACTGTTTCTCCATTCCTGTCCATCCAGTGAGCACATTCGGCTTTCCCATAGGGTTGCTCCATTGCAGGTACACATAAAGGAATGAAACATCATTATAAGGTTATGATAGAAAATCTAAGCGAAATAAACCCCACCATAGCCTTCCACCCCCACAAATCAAACTGTGTTTGTTTTCCCATGTACCATTCAGTCCTTGTCTACAGGGCAAGAGGGTTTACGCGCAGTGGTACAGCTTGCCTCCTGCTCCCTTTTTGCAGTCGGAAATGAGATTTGTGTTAGGAGATGGCCACCAGGTGGCGCCACAGCACCAGACAACGGACTCCAACTTTCTAATACCTGGCGGTGAGCCATCCTTGAAGTGCTTGTCTGTGGAAATTTATTTTCAATTTTTTCTTCAAATGCTGTGCTTCTCATAAATGTTTTTCATAATAATTTTAAAAGAAGTACAACAGAAATGTCCAAAAAGTAGAAAGTAAAAGTGGTATACAGCGGACACCTTTAAGAAGCAATGATGCAAACAGTTGAATGGATATCCTTCTGTACTTTTATGTGTTCACAGTATGCATAAATATTTAAAAACATGTCCAAATTTCACTTTCTCAGTGAGGCCTTCTCATACTTCCCTCACCCTCTTCAAAATTGTAAACTTGCCCTTCTCCACTTTCTCTCTCTGCTTTTCCTGCTTTGCTTTTTCCTCTATCACTTATCACCAGCTAACATACCATAGATTT
This sequence comes from Miniopterus natalensis, assembly GCF_054644295.1. NCBI lineage: Eukaryota > Metazoa > Chordata > Mammalia > Chiroptera > Miniopteridae > Miniopterus > Miniopterus natalensis. The sequence goes on from NC_142092.1 coordinate 68,369,239, forward strand.
TACTGAATGCTGTATTTTTATTTTCTGTTTACTCCAGAATGTACTGGGGGCTTCTGGCTTTTTCTTCACTTTTCTATGCCTAGCACCTGGAACAGTGCCTGACACATACTAGACTTTCAGTAAATACTCATTGAATGAATATGAATGTGAATATGTCCCGAATTGTGGACATCTTTCTTCAACTGTAAATATTGATCTAGCTCATCCTTTTAAACCATGGTTTAGTGTCCCCCTTGAGTGGGTACACTCCACTCTCTGTGCTGAAGCACATCTTTGTGGTTTCCAGGTGTTTTCTTGCCTTTTGTGTTGCAGTCAGCGACCTTCCTGGAACATATTCTCTGGTTGCCAGTCTGATGATTTCCTTGCTTTGCTCAGACTCTCTGCTTAGTGCTTTACACACAACATATCATGTGATCCTCATACCATACACCTCACGCCTGTGAAAGGTGCCGCTCTTAGCTTCTCTCTTTGTAGGTGAGCAGCCCCTACTCAAGACCACACATCTGCCGAGAGTTGAGCCATAGCTCTCGGGGTGGGGGGAAGATTCTCTTTAAAAAAATTTTTTAATCCTTACCTGAGGATGTTTTTATGGTTTTAGAGAGAGAGAGGGAAACATTGATGTGAGAGAAATATTGATGTGAGATGCTTCCTGTACGCTCCCCGACTGGCGATCAAACCCCAAACCTTTTGGTGTATGGGACAACTTTCCAACCAATTGAGTGACCCGGTCAGGGCAGTGTGTATGTGTGTTTGTGTGTGGATTCTTTCTATATTAAGGATATTACTTCATCGTTTCTCATGTACTATCACAAACACCCTTTCCCCACTTTGTAGATTGTCTTTCTTTTTTTTTGGTTTGTTTTGTTAATCCTCACCTGAGGATTTTTTTTTTCCCATTGTTTTTCATAGGAGGTGAGAGGGAAGGGGAGAGATAGAGAGAGAAAAATCAGTGTGAGAGAGACATTGACTGGTTGCCTCCCACATGCTCCCGAACTGGGGGCAGGGAGCGAACCTGTAACGCAGGTATGTGCCCTTGACTGGGAATCTGCTATCCTTCGGTATGCAGGCCGATGCTTTAACCACTGAGCAACACTGGTCAGGACTCTTCTCCCCCCCCCCCCCCAAATATATCTTTATTGATTTCAGAGAGAGAGATAGAAACATCAGTGATGAGAGAGTCATTGATTGGCTGCCTCCTGCATGCCTCCCACTGAGGATCAAGCCCACAACCCAGGCATGTGCCTTGACCAGGAATCGAACTGTGATCTCCTGGATCATAGGTCGATGCTTAACCACTGAACCATGCCTAGCTGGGCTTTTTCATCTTTTTCATAATATGTCTCTTCCTAATCAGAAGTTTTAATTTTTAATGTAGTTAAAGGTGCCAATAGTTTCTTTTGTTTTCTGGCTTTTGCATCACTGTAGGGAGGATTTCTTCACCCCAAGATTATAAAAAAGTGATTTGTATTTCCACTAGTATTTTTAAGGGAATTTTTTCCTTCAGTCTTTAATCCATCAAAAATTTATTCTTATATACAGTTTTTAAACTAATCCCCCCTCAAGTGTATAGTAAATTGTTTCATCAACATTTATTGAATAATCCATTCTTCCCCACTGTTTGAAATGCAGTCTTGCTCAGATATTAATTCTCATGTGTACTTGATCCCGTTTTCTGGACTGTGTTTTTTCCTGCTGATCTGTTCATCTCTTTCATTTGGCTTCCTGGCAGGACAGGCCCTTTCTCATCATACTTCTTTTTTTGAAAACTACTTAGCTCTTTTTAATTATTCTTCCAGATGAAATTTTAAATCAATTTGTTGAGTTGCAAAATGAATTCCCTTAGGAATTAGGATGAGCTTACATTTTATATATAGATCAGTTAGGGAGAATAAAGAGACAACATTGTTTCTTTATTAAGAAGTGAAATAGCTCTCCTTTGATTTTAAACTCTGTTTTATAAAACTTTTGTTTACATTTCTTTTACGTATATATGTGTGTGTGTGTGTGTGTGTGTGTGTGTAGTTAGTAGGCTCTTGTGCCAGTACATTTTTGCCAATTATTGTTTGGATAGAGAAAACAGTTGATTTTATGGCCAGATGTCTAACACTCATAGCTTTTTCCTTAATCCAATTCCATTTTCTGGTTTGTTGATCTCATCCTTCCTTTTATTTTAACACTATCAGATTTCTTGTTCTTGTTTTTTGTATCTTTGGTCATTTCAACAAGATTTGAAGAGGGGAAGGTAAATGTATGGACCCAGGTTATGGCCTTGAAACCAAAATCTATTTTTATAGTTTGATGTGAAAATGTCATTTTCTCTCAACACGTTTGGCCCCTCCCCCCCACCCCCCTGCAGTGTTCTCCATGGAGTGTGGAATGATACCTGAAGAACTACATGGATATTTCCCTTATACTTTAGAACTACATGGATATTTCCCTTATACTTCGGCTCCAAACTCCTGAGTCATGCCCTTTACTCCTGACAGGCTACCTGGGGTTTTGCCCAGACTGTTTTCCTTCCCTTCCCCAGCCAGACCTTGCCTACCCCGCCTTACTACCTGCAGACAACTTGCCTCCTATTTTGATGGGGTGGGCCAGGCTGTGCATAATGTCAGGAGGCAGTGGGTATTTGTCAGGAGCGCCCCCAGATGTGGGTGTCCTGTTCTGCCAACCTGCTTCTCACCATGAGGTTTCTGAAGTACCTGATCAGAGAAGGGACAGCATCGAAGGAGAAGCAAAGCATCTGCATGCTGAGCTGGGCCAGGGCCTGGCACCCACTGTAGGGCTCTGGCCAAAGCTGGTTGAAGCAGGTGATGGGCTCACAGCCCAACTGGGCCTCCCATACCCCCTAAGCTTGATCTGTATCTTGGGCCCTTCTCTTTTTCTGGCCAGTAGCAGTGTCCAGGGACGTGTAGACCTGGTGGGCACACTTGGGAGTCAGTTTATATAATTTTAACATGTACATGTATTACTTTTATGTAAAAAGTTCAGGAAGCCCTCCTACCTGCAAAGGTTAGGCGTCTGGCTGGACTTGAGGTTTCCGAGGGCAAGATGGGCCTTACTCATCCCTGCTTCTCGGGCTTTAGCACATGGAGTGTGTGTGTGTGTGGGGGGGGAGGGGGTTGTTGGTCAGTGTCTGTCAAGTAAAGTCGTGGGTCACTGCCTGTTTGTTCCAGCCCTACATAGCTCTATAAATGTAGGTGCTTCCCTTCCCCAAGAAGATCCCCAGCTGTGCCCTTTTCTCCAGGTTTGCTTAGTTTCATAGGTCTTACCCCCTTTTCATGGTATCTGCAGACCCTCAATCTCTAAACCCTGCCCTCTCTCCCAAGCACTGCTGCTTCCTGTCCTCCACGGAGGCACAGTGGCCTTTGGACACAGTAGTACCTCCCCAGCCCATTCTGTGTCCCTCAGCAAGGAGGTGAGATGTTGGATGTTGAACATCTGGCAGGATGGTTTGAAAGGAGTGGGGCCCGTGGGCGGACACCACAGTGAGTGATGGCATCACAGGTCCGATGTGCTTACGTGGCCAGGCTGCTCTGTAAACGCTGCCAGACGCTGCTCCTGGCCAGGAAAAGAGGCTTGGCTGGCTCAGAGAGGGTCAGGAGGAGGTAGAGATAACAGCAGTGCCAGCCCACACAGGCTGTCCTTCCCAAGCTGCTGGCAGGTGGCCCAGCCCCAGAGTGGCAGACCCTGAGGGATACTTTTTGGCAATATAAAATCTGACCCTGTGTCTGTGGTTCAGTGTGTGTGTGTGTGCATGTGTGTGTACACATATGAACACTTACTGCTCCTAAGTGTACTGAAAATTGGTGGAGAGGTTGTGGGCAGAATCCCTCTTTGTCTCCTTACTATTCATCTTTGTCACTGCTTCTGTTCAAGACACGGGAAGGTGGAGCATGCTTCGACCATGTCCACGTCCACGGAGAGCAGCACACCCCGCGCTGAGGAAGCGGGCTCTTACCAGCCTGGCGTCCGTTTTCATACTTGTCCGAACATTTGGAAGAGATCACTCTCCTGTAATTGAACATTCCTGGATGTGTGTATTTTCTTTGAAACAACCTCCACAAGCTTAGGAAAAAGTGGTTATTCTGCCTCTCAATAGTGGTCTGCACCAGACTGTCTTGTGTTATTTTCTTGGTTTCCTGAGCCTAAAACACTGAAGCAGAATTCTGAGTTTGGAAGGAAACCAACGTTGCATATGGGATTTTCCTTCCCCTCCTTGGGAGCCCACACACACCAGACCAGACTCTGTCATAGGGAAACGAGACGTGGGATTGTTCTGTGGTTCTGCTACCACTGCCACGTGCTTGCAAAGTTACATCATGAGAATCGTTTTTTCTCCTGCAGTGTTTTGGTTTCCACAGAGGCGTTAGCAGCCTGAGAGAGAGAGTGTGTGTGTGTGTGTGTGTGTGTGTGTGTGTGTGTGTGTGAGGTGAGAGAGGCAGACAGAGGGTGGAAAAAAAGGGTTTTGGTGTGTACAGATTAAAATGGCCAAACTAAAAAAGCTGATGCTGTTACTTTTAGGCTAGACTGCCTCCAATGTAGCAGGGAACACAGTCAATGTGGGTATGTCAAAATGTAGCCCCAAGTTACAGTGTAATTTCCCTCTGAATGCCAGTTTCCTCATCTGTAAAAAAAAATTTTTTTATGCATATAAGTCCTTAGTAAGAGCCTAAAACAAAGTGTCTAATAAATTGTCGGGATGACAGTGATGATCAGACTGCACAGCTCAGGGCTTAGGGAAAGTTCACCATGTTTGCTGCACAGAAGTGTCAGGGCTGTCTGTTAAAACACACTCCATGCCTGGCTTGTTTGCTGCTTTGCCCCCAGTGCCCGTGTAAGTTTAGGATGGACGTGGGGTTGGGGTGAAGTGAGAAACAGGAGCGTCTCAGGTCTGTCTTTTCACACCTGTGTGCTTCCACACGTGCTCAGACTGCCCTCCCATTCTCTGCCCTTTCCTTCAAACACTCCCACTGAGCCTTTAAGACCCAGCTCAGCAGCTCTTCTCAGTGACATCTCCTTTGAACCCCCAAGTGAACCTGTGATTAGTTACAGCATATGTCCTTCCTGGAGTTTCTCTTCCACTCCCCTGCAGGACCCTGGAGGGCAGGGTGGTGTCATCTTCGACTCCAGATTCCCCAGAGCTGGTCCCCCCGCTGTCTCAGTGGATGGCTGTTGAGTGAACGAATGAGTGAACTGCTTGTCAGTGTGTGGCTGTTAGGCCAACATCTACGTAGTCTGAGCTCCAAGTCATCCTCCCTCAAGTGCAGTCCATCGGCAAGTCCTGTCTGTTTCACCTCCAGACCCCCTTCCAAATCCATCCCTCTTCCCTATGGCCAGCAGTCCTCCTCATCACCATCCCTTACCCACCACTGGCTTTACTGTCCCTGCCTTTTTGGCTCTTTAGTCCAGTTCTTCACACAGTAGCCACAGTCATCTTCAAAAACAGATCAGATCATGTCACTCCCCTGCTTAGAGCCCTCTAGTGTACTCCAAAATCAATCCCAAACTCCCCACATGGCCTGCAAGGCCCTCCGTGCCCTGGTTCCAGCTTGTCTGTCCACTGCCGGCTACTGTCTAAGCTCCAGCCATGGCCATCTGCCTCCATCCAAAGCTTCTAAGCTCATGTGCATCTCAGGGCCTTTGTACTTGCTGTGCCCTCTGCGAACAGTCCTTTTTTTCTTGTGGTTGGCTCCTTCCTAAGATTCAGTTCAAATATCACATCTGCAGAGAGCCCTTCCTTGACCACCCTGGCAAATATTATATTCCACTCTATTTTTTCAGGACATTTCTCATCATCTGAAATTACCCTCTTTGCTCACGTGTATTTTCTGACTCTCTGTAATGTGAATTCCATGGGAGCAAGGCCTGCTCACTTCATGTCCTCAGTGTCTGGAAGGGATTCTCAACCAGGCATCTCTGAATTTGAATGGGAAAAAGTAGACATCTTTATTTTCACAAACTTCTAACTGAAATGTAGCATTTCTCTCAGTTACTAACATAGACAATGAATCAGTAATATTAACAGTATCTGGGACTTTGTCACCAATAAATATCGGATATTTCCCTGTCACGTAATAGCTGTGGGTATCTCAGAATGCCTGCGCTCATAACTGCTTTGAAATTATGGTAGTTTCCAGACTCACCAATAGATCCTGTTATTTAATACAAAAAATAAAAAATAAAAAAATCTATCTATCTATCTATCTATCTATCTATCTATCTATCTATCTATCTACCTACCTACCTACCTACCTACCTACCTACCCTTACTTGAAGTATATATATTACTACATTACCAAATGTTTTAAAATAATTTAGTGACAGTACTTTAATGTAATCGATTTCCTGTGTGATTTTATTTTAAGTATTTAAAAACATTGCTGGGAGAAAGGGCCTCGAGGCTTCACCAGACTGCCAAAAAGGTCCAAGGCACAAAACAGCTAGGGACTCCTGGTTAGACTATGCCTGCATGACGCAGGAGCTCAACGGATGGATGGATGGATGGGTGGGTGGATGGATGGAAAGATGGATTGATGGGGGCACATATCTTCCCCCATTCAGATGGGCCCCTGTGTTTCCAGGGTCAGTGTTCTGGTGGCTTGGCATGACCTTGGTGTTTAGGAAATAGCCTTGGTCAAGGTCTTTTGGAAATCTATCTGACCATGAAAAAGAGGATTTGTTACAAAGCAGTGGGAACCGGGCCCAGTGCTCTCTTTCAGACGCCGCTGTCCCTTTAGCTTCTCTCTGTGCATCTCCTTCTGACTGACTGCCCCTGCCCCCAGCAGGATTTGGCCAACTTCTGCTCCTGAGGGTACAGTGCCTCAGCTTGGCTGACCAGCAGAGGTTGGTGTCTGGGGTCCTGAGTTCCCAGGAGAATGAGGCGGCCACTGTGGCCCAGTCAGTCCAGCCTTGGAGGCTTGGTTCCCATCTTTGGGGGCCCACCTGTGGGGTTGCAAAGGGGTTCTCAGGGAGGGGCTTGGGCTGGGCTGACTTCTTTGTTGGGAGTCTGGTTCCTGGCGAGGAGTAGGGGCTTGGCCAGGCCTCAGGGACTGAAGGTGGATGGGTGGAGGTTTCTCTGGGCCCTGGAAAAGATCTTCCATTCTGCTTGGTTCTGTTTTTTTCTTAGCATGTGAAATATCACTTGTCTGAGAATTGCTGCCCATAAATTAGGCTGTTTTCGTCAGTGGCGAGACATGCAGGAGTGAGATCAGAAACAAGTGCTGTCTGTCTTTCTAGCTCAGGCTGCCGGAAGCATAGTGGGGATACAGACAATCAGACTGATACTTCCTTCTTTTCTACCTTTCCCAGTGACCTTCAGGCTTGACCTTGTTCTCCAGGATTGATTATATGATGGGCACCACAGGTCTAGCATGTCCTAAATTAAATTCATCATCTTTTCCTACACCTCTGTCCCTTCCCTTGATGAAGGACATGCCATCCTTCTGGTACCTCCAGCCAGAAACCATTTATCCTCGGCTTGTTTTCCCTCCCTCCCTCATCAATTTCTATTGAATTTCTGCCCTTACTGTCTTTCAATCTGTCTCCTCCTCTCTGACTTCACTGCTACCACCTTAGTTCAGAGGAGCCCCCTCATCTGTTGCCTGGAAAATTGCAGTTGGCTTCCAACTGGTACCTTTGCCTTCTCCTTCCCTTCCCCCATTACATTCTCCCTACTACTCTTGTCACTTTCTTGCAAAAAAGCTGGCGTGGCTATAGTTCTGTGATGTTCAGTGATATGATAAATGCTCTGCTAGAATTTTGTACACATTGGTATGAAAGCAACTGATTTTGCTTTTGGTGGTCCAGGTGTGATGACCAGACAAAATGACATTTGAGCAGGATCTTGAATGCTTGATGGGATGGGGAACAGCATGAGCAAAGGCACCAAAGCGTGAGTTACTCTAGCTCTCTCTGCTTCAGACTCCTCATGTGTAGTATGGGTATAATCATAGGACCTGCCTGAGGACGGCTGTGAGGGTTAGAGAAATTGAGGTGTATAAAATGCATAGCCCATGGCGAGTACTGTGCAATATTAGCTGTTGCCCACATTATTGCTGGTGACATGGTCTGGTGCACAGGAAGACACAGTAGAAGCAGTTTGTCGTCTTTACCTGCCTTTACTTTAAAACCAAGGTCACAAACTTTAGTGCCTGCATAGGCCAGGTGGGCAGCCTCTGCTCAGCACAGCTGATGGTAGTCAGACAGGAGTGTGGGCCAGGTACTGCCAGGTATTCCTATTTTCAAGAAAAGTCAGAAATCCACAATTCTATGGGAAACCTTTCAAGTTTTAAACATTGGTGACTAATTTTAAAATATTAAAACCTATAGCCCAACAAACTACATCTGTGGGCCACATTTATTTATTTATTATTATTATTTTTAAATTCTCACCCAAGGATCCCCCCCCCCATTGCTTTGCAGAGAGTGGAAGAGTGAGGGAGGGAGGGAGAGAGAGAGAAAAAGAGAGAAACATAAAGAGAAAGAGAGAAACATCGATGTGAGTGAGACACATCGATTGGTTACCTCCTGCACGCACCCCAACCAGGGGCCGGAGGTCAAGCCTGCAGCCAAGGTACATGCCCTTAGCCAGAATTGAACCCAGGACCCTCCAGTCTGCAGGCCGACGCTCTAACCACGGAGCCAAACCTGCTGGGGTTGTGGGCTACATTTAGCTTGAAGGCCACCAGCTTATAACCTTTCTTCAAACGTCTCTTCTAGGGTCATCTGCTCAAGTCTCGAACGACTTTTCCCCAGGAGTGGGATCTAGTTGTCTTTGAGGGCTGGTTCTTATGAGCTCCTTTGCCTTGCAGGACTTCTCCAGACAGGTTATGTCACCGACAAAGGCTGCCCTGAAGCTCCCTGCGGCCTGGAGACTATGTACAAGAGGAATGGTCTGATGGCTAGCGTGTTGGTCACCTCCGCCACTCCACAGGTATGGAGCCTGCGAGGATCTGGACAGTGGGCGCCCCTTCTCTTCAGCTGACCCAGGCTCTAGCTGAGTCATGGGTGGCAAGGCTGCAGGGCTCCATGAATACCGCCATTCTTAGCACTCCTGAGGCCCCCGGCCACGCCGGGCGTGAGATTTGGGAGGCAGTCAGTCCTGAGGATCAGTATGTTTTCTGAAGTCGTTCTCTTCAAAGAAAAACAAATACCTGCTTGGTCCAGTCTTAGCAAGTGCCACATTCCATTTTGGTGGCAAGAAGAGATCAGACCTTTCCCCAGAAAAGCCGCTGCTGATTATAAATAAGTCACACATTCCGGAATGAAGTCAGACAGAAGTGATTCCAACTGGCCCTGTGCTCTTATTTACCTTGCTCAGGAGGAAATGGCTGTAAGGACTGGTGGTCTGAGAGTGGCTGGGCCACGGCCTTTCTCTGGGGGTTTGGGAGTTTGCCTTCCAAGTTCAGTAATGGAACAGAGGCACACAAGGGGAGTGGGTGTTATCTGTGGCCCGGGGATGCCACCCCACCCAGTGCGTAACACCTGGTCCTATGACAGACTGGACATGCTGTGTTCTGAGCTCACAGGCCCTCATAGTTGAGCTGGGCTTTTGAAATGATCCTATGTAATCAGCTAGAAATTCACAGGAACTAATTCATTTCTTATAAACCTTTTGAAAGTTTTTCTGTTTTGATCTCTAATTCTGAAAAGCAGACTTGTTGGTACCTTTTAAAATTTCCTGATGGCGCCAACATAGGTTTAAATAAAGTTACTGCATGATCACCACTGCCACCACGACCGCCAATGAATGTATTTGGGGCAACTTTTGATTAAACAAGGACCCTTGTATGAGTGTATGTTTAGGGTAGATGCAATGAGCATTACAGGAAAGTTATAAAACCTGACACCCAGGAATGGACTCTGTTTGGTAACTAGAGGAATCACACTTCTTTTTCTATTTATAGTTTACACTCCATCTAAAGTAAAACTTCTTTTTTCTCTACTCTCCCTCTCTGTATACATACACGTGTGTGTGCATATATGCATACGTATATACTGTGTGTATGCACACATGTGTGTATACACATATACATGTATGTGTGTATCCAGAACATGGTAAGTACTCAGTAAACATTTGTTGTATGAATGGATACATGTATAATTGAAGTGCTCTCAGTAAATGTTGGTGACTAAATGACACGTTCGCACACATCTGCTGATTAGTGCTGACTATATATAGCAGGCACTTTTTTTGCGTGTTCACAGGCATTATCTCACTTAGTCCTCACAATAACCCCATGAGGTACGGACTGTTGTTTTACCCCAGTCCATATTATAAGCCTGTTGTTTTGTGCATGAGGAAACTAAGGCAGGGAGAGGTGGGTAAACTAGCTTTGGATAACATAGCTGGTCACTGGTGGGTGGGATTCAAAGCCAGGCCTCTGTGACTCGAGCTGGTGTGCTCCTGACCATGATGACACTACACCATCCTGAAGAAAACCTGCCCTGTCACCTGCTTCAGCCTGCTTCCTGGAAGATGGGCGTGGAAGTGTGGAGTGATGTACAGGTTCTTGTCCGCTCAGGGTGTGTATAGGACAGAGGAGTAAAACAGACGGCTAGTCTGTTTCAGGGTTAGTCTTCATTACTTTCAAAAGTGTAACACAAGTTTTCCTCAGGGGAGGCTGTCCTATTATCCAAACAACTTCTAAAATAGCTACGCCTGAGCCCACCTAGGCCCTTCGAACCCTAAAACCAGCATCTCTCGGGGAGGGGAGAGGATTCTGCCCTTGGCTCTGTGAGCTTCACTTTATATAACCCGCACTACAGCCCCGGGGAGTAGGTTCCAATAGTGCCATTTTACAGGTGAATGAGACTCAGTAAGATGAAGTCACTTGTCTGAGGTCGGACAGCAGCTGGTGTGGGGCTGGTGTGGAGCTCCTAACCACACCACACAGGACACTGCTTCTTAAGATCATCTTGGAGTTTTTAGTATAGTAGACTCATTTGTAAAACCTCTAAATGACACAGGCCTATTGAAATCTACAGGTTTAAGTTTCTGCTCCTCCTTTTAACCTCACATTTTCAGTTGTTGACTATTGGTTTCCCTCACTGGCCTAAAAGCACTCGAGTTTCCAGTAAGATTGCAAAGTTTTTCCAGATATAGCCATTTTGGAAAGAGTGAAATAAAGAGGAATTAATAAAAGCATATTCTCTAAATCCCAGTCCAAGATGTTGAGGTTAATGGAAACCACAAAATCCCTCTCCGTGGATTGAGACGAATAAAACTGTTTATGAACAGGGCACAATTTTTGGGTGGTAAGTGTGATTGGTTCCCCAAAGGAGAATTTGATGAAATTAAATGAAATGGAGAGAAGGTATGTTTAGCATTCTGGGATCCCTGCAGTGTTGGGTTTCATGCAACTGGCCACGTTTGGGGAGTTTTCACTTACTCTTTTTTTGGGAGACCCTTTCTTTACTTGCAGGACTCACAGTGTTCTTCCCAACAGGGGACTCTACTAAATATAACTTTCATGCCTGTCTCCAAGGCCAGTTGGTTGCCTCTCACCTCATCAGCTCACAGGCTTTGAATTCCAAGTGGCCCATGCATGAAATAAGCCTTGAGAGCCAGTTTAGTATTTTGTGTAACAATTTCCTGCAATGACTTCAAGTAGGGGGAAAAAAAGGTAAAACCAGGAAATGTTTGAAAGACATAGCAAAAGAGGTGATCTCCTCTGGCCCCTAAGATGTGAAGGCCTGTTCTCTCTGAAGGAAGAGGGGCTGTACTTTTGACCCCACCAACACGCAGGCAGCTGGAAGCAGGTGGGGAGTAGTGATCTGGGATCAGGTAGATACAAAACCAGGTTCACTTTCTGGCTCTTCACTACTAGCTGAGAGATACCTTGGGGAAGTAACATTGCCTCTACTTCCTTATCTGTAAAATGGGAATAGTAACAGTGTGTACTCAGAGTTGTTACAAGAATTAAATGATGCACATGAAGTGCCTACCACCGTGCCTGGAACAAAGTGAAGCACTAAACAATACAAGCTTTTACCATTATACAGTTCTGTCACTCCTGCCTCCTCAGTTCTGAGGGGTGGGAGGCAGTGACTCAGGAGTCAGCCAGACTACTCAGGTGGCACCATCTCTCCCTGTCCCCCACAGGGCAGCAGCAGCTCAGACTCTTTGGAGGGCCAGAGCTGCGACTATGCCAGCAAGAGCTACGATGCCGTTGTCTTCGATGTCTTGAAAGTTACTCCCGAGGAGTTTGCTGTAAGTAATAGAACTGATGTGGGTGCTGGGCCCACAACTGGGTGCTAGAAGGGTCACTGCTTCGGCCTTTTTGCTCAGGTTGGAGACAAACCATATACCCAACAATAGGGGATTATTGAATAAAATATTCTTCATGAAATTCCACACAGCATTAGATAGGATACTCTCAATCGAGAAATGAGCCACCTAGGGAGGCATACTCAATATACATGAATAGTTAGTGAGAGAAGCAGGTTGTAGCACAATTTATAGAGAATAGTGCCATTTTAAAAAGTATATACCATACGCATATTTGCATAAGAAAAGACCTAGATTTGTTGTTTACATGTTTTAAACATCTGGACATATATAGCCAAACATATTTACTATAGTTTCTGGTCACAGGATTCTAGGTAATTGGAATTTAATTTTTCTTATTTTTATTTATCTGTGCTACATTTTTATAATGACTGCTTTTTTACAATGATAAATAATAATATTTGGGCAATTTATATAATCATAAATTTTTTACAATTTGTTTTTTCTTCAACCAGTGTGTTGCTGCTGGTCTGACTGAGGGGGTGTTCCTGAGCAGGAGTAGCGTTGGCTCCTTGTTTGCACTTTAAGAGTAGAGGGAGGACAGTGGCCCTGGGGTGACCTCGAGCCTGGCTGAGAGTGCTGCATTTCTGAGGTGTAGCAGCACCGGGAACTGTTTCCTGCCAGCCCACTTATTCCCCATCTCCCTTGCTGCAGCAGGTTTCCTGCACTCCAGGGTGCTAAGGGAGCTCACTGGGCCCCTCTCATTGCTCTGCCATCACTTGCTCCCACGTTTACTTTGTCTAGGCCATGCTAAGCCTGGCACACATATCTTCTCCTTCAGTGTGTTTCAGGGACCCCTTTAAAACCTGTGTAAGAGATCCTTCTTCTTTACAGCTGCATAGTATTCCATGGTGTAAATGTCCCACAGCTTTTCTTTTTTTTCTTTTTTTAAATATATCTTTATTGATTTCAGAGAGAGGAAAGGAGGGGGAGAGAGAGAGATAGAAACATCAATGATGAGAGAGTCATTGATCGGCTGCCTAGCCCGCAACCGGGGCATGTGCCCTGACCAGGAATTGAACCCTGATCTCCTGGATCCTAGGTCGACGCTCAACCACTGAGCCACGCCCGGCTGGGCCCACAGCTTTTTTATCCACTCATCTATTGATGGGCACTTGGGCTGTTTCCAGATCTTAGCTATTGTAAATTGCGTTGCTATGAACATAGGGGTGCATATATTCTTTGATTGGTGTTTTGGGATTCTTGGGATATATTCCTAGAAGTGGGATTATTACCTTTTGGGGACAGTATGGATGGACCTGGAGAATATTACACTAAGTGAAATAAGCGAGGCAGAGAAAGACAAATATCACATGATCTCATTTATATGTGGAATCTAAAGAATATAATAAACTGATGAACAAAATAGATTCAGTGACATAGAAACATGGAACAGACTGACGAATCTTAGAGGGAAGGTGGGGGTGGGTGGGAGGGGAGAGATTAATCAGAGAATTTATATGCATATATTTGTAACCCATGGGCACAGACAATAGTGTGGGGAAGGCCTGGGTGGTGGTTGGGTGTGGGATAGAAGGGGTCAATGGAGAAAAAAGGGGACATCTGTAATACTTTCAATAATTAAATAAAATAAATAACAAGCAAACAAACAAAAAATCTGTGTAGAACTCTTCAGTGGATCCCTCGTGCTAGAATGAGACCCAGAGTTGCTCCCAGGTCTCTGTGCCTGTGGTGGTCTGGCCATGCCAGCTCTTCTGCCCTGACCTCCTTGCTCCCCAGCTATGCAATGGCTGCCTTTCTTTCCCAGACTCAGCTGTATCCCCCTGTCTCAGGGCCCTGTGCTTCTTCCCTCAGCCCTAACGGCTCTCCACGTGTCTCTCAGCCTCTATTCAAATGTCAGTCCTTGGAGAGGACTTTCATAGGCTAAAGTAGCATCTCTCCATCACGCTATTCCCTCACCCTGCTCTATTTTGTTCATATCTCTTATTACTACCCAACATAACACTATATAATATTTTTATGGTATGTTTTTTCTACTGGAATATAAACTCCATAAGGACAGAAACTTTATCTGACTTGTTCATTGCTCTTTCCCTAGAGCCCAGAATAGTGCCCAGCTCATAGTGGGTGTGCCACAAATCCATGGTGACTGAAAAAATTCAGCCCTCACATAGATTAGCTCCTGATTTTCTAATAAAGAAACTAAGGATCTAGGAGATTAATTATTTTGCCTGGGTCAGGTGTGGGTAGAGCCAAGTCTGAAACCTTAATCTACTCATTATTTACTTACTTAATGCTGGATGGTAATAATAAGGGCAGCCCTGATTTTTGAACCATGTCTGTATCTTATGCAACATGTTTTACATGCATTATCTAATTTACTTTTCACAATGGCATTATAAGTTAGGTATATTCATTCTTCTCAATATACTAATGAGCAAGTCAGTGCTTAGAGAGGAAAGCCACCTCCTTACACAGTAAGTGGCACCATGTATCTGGGATTTAGAAGCAGGGCTGTCTGATTTTAGACCAGCACTGCCCAACAGATACATAATCTGAGCCACGTGTGTGATTTAAAATTTTCTAGTAGCCACATAAAAGAATAGGTGAAACTACTTTTAAAAATATATTTTAACTTAGTATATTAAAAAATATTATCATTTCAACATGTAAACAACATAAAATTGTTGAAATACTTTGTATCCTTTTTTCAAAGTATTCTTCCAAGCTCAATGTGTATTTTAAACTTAAAGTGTTAGTGACATTTCAAATAGCTGCATGTGACTAGTGGCTACCATACTGGGCAGTGCAATGTTAGTGTATACTCTCAGCCACAAAGCTGTATTGCCTCTCCTTTAGAAGACCTCATGGACCTTACTGACTGATGGCTGAGCTTCTATTTCTATTTGCATTTGTTTGCTTGTTGTATTTTTGAATTGTATTTTTTAGCTTTATGAAAGGAATGAAGCAATAATGAGGTTTAAAATCCCTTTACAGTTGTTGACTGTGAGGAATGGCAGAGAATTAGGCTGCACCTAGAGTAGCTGCCTAGCAGGACTCATGGTGAAACTTGGGCCTGATTTTCTAGTCTCAGTCCTAGGGTGTTGCTCAGCCTGCCCCTGCCCAATTTCCTGAGGCTGGAAGACTGTAGGGAGGGTGGTAAATGCTCTGAGGATGCAGTGCTAAAGCTGTGCTTCCCCTGCCAGAGCCAATGTGTCTTTAGCTTAGATGTGAAGCCAGGTCCCCTGGAGTTTTTAGTCTCTTGGGGGAGCATTGGAGTTGCCAGGTGTTGGAATCGAACCAGACCACCTGGTATTTTAGTTTCCTGTCTAATATGAAAGAAAGAAAGAAGCGAGATACAAAAGTCCATTAAAAATCATTTGTGATTTTGGAAGATGGTGACAACAGCATAGTTTTTAATTCTCTCTGAATCCCCACATAGCAAACTCTGAAACCCATTAACAATATTTACAATAAAACTAGGTGACAAGTTATCCCTATAAAACCCAAAACACAAGTGGCTTGGAATACACCATCAACAAGACCTGCAGAGTATCAACATCCATACAGGAGAAAACAGAAGTAAGCACTGGGGCATTTGGCAGAGTTGAGAATAGGAGAACCCCAAATTTTTCAACAGGAATTCACTGGAAAGTTTGGCAGGTTAATGTGAGAACAGCAACTGAAATTGAGAGGGATTTTGAGCATTCAAATAATGGATGGGTGGACGAGATCTGTGGAATGGTCCCTATAATCTCTTGAAACCAACCCAGCAGGGCTCACTTCCAGGACAAGGCTCCATGCCAAAGAGAAATTCAGTATGTGAGTGGAGTCAAAATAATCAGGATAGGGGAAGTTATGGTTAAGGGAAAATAAATAAAATAAATAAGTAAAATTGTGTGTGTGTGAGTGAAATCTCAAAAAGCAACTCCGTGTTTCGGAACACTACAGGAAAGCAACCACACTATATGAAAGCAACCAAAAGAAGAGCTATGTGAAAATAGAAGGCTACCCTGAACCATGTCTCCCTCTTAAAAGTTCAGGAAAACTTCCCAGGGCTCAGTGGCAGGGCTCAGTGGTTGACCATCAACCGATGAACCAGGAAATCAGGGTCCGATTCCTGGTCAGGGCACATTCCTGGTCAGGGCACATGCCTGGGTTTCGGGCTTAATCCCTGGTAGAGGGCATGCAGGAGGGAACTGATCAATGACTCTCCCTCATCACTGATGTTTCTGTCTCTTTCCCTCTCTCTTCCTCTCTCTAAAATGAATAAAAACATTTTAAAGAAAAGTTCAGGAAAACTAATTTTACATAAAATAAGCAACAGGAAATTATTGCCGTCAAATCTTTCAGTTATTATAAGAAAAAAAAGAGTTAGGGAGAGAATCCCTATAGATAATGAAAGAATACAAGAAAGACATGCCATGAAGCAAATGAAAAATGTAATTCTTTTTCAAAATAAGCTAAGAGACATTAAGATCATGTTGTAAGCCTTAAACAACATAAATCTGAAATAGAAAAAATTCAGTAATGAGGTGACAGAACTTAGGAGAGAAGTGAGAATAAAAAATGATTTTGGAAATGAAGTTAAACTAGAAGAAACACAAGAATAGATAAACCCAACAGAAAATGCCTTAAGGCAGGAGAAATCTTAAGATCAAAATAAATGAAGAAAGAGATAATAAGACTGAGAAAAAGTGACAAATATTGATGATAGGAAAAGAAGATCCAACATATAGATAATAGAAATCCCTGAAAGAGGAGACTGAAAAGGCAATGGAACTGAAATGATACTTCAACTATAATTTAAGAAAACTTTCACAAAATAAAAAGGTTAAGAATTACATATTGAAAGAGCACATGATGAAGCTGACAGTGTTAACCCAGAATGGTCAATACCATAGACATTTTCTTGGTAAACTGCAGGATATTAAAGGAAAAGAAAATCCTTTGGGCATCTAGACAAAACAGCAAATGGGTTGTAAGAGAAATAAGATTAGATTACCATCAGTCTTTTTGACAGAAACACTTTTTGCCAAAAGAAAATAGAATAACAAATAAATCAAGGAAAGAAAAAAGTGTGAGCCAAAGATTTTATATCCAGCAAAACCTTCAAGTATAAAGGACACTGATAGCCCTGGCTGGTGTGGCTGAGTTGGTTGGGCCTTGTCCTGTGCACAAGGTTGGGTTCAATTCCCGGTCAAGGGCACATGCCCAGATTGCTGGCTCGATCTCCAGTAGGGGGCGTGCAGGAGACAACCGATCAGTGTTGCACTCTCACATCGATGTTTCTCTCTCTCTCTCCCCCTTCTCTCTAAAAAAATCAATACACTATTCTTAAAAAAAATAAAGGACACCAATAAACTATTATGAACATGCAAGGCTTCAGAGAATGTTATTCCTGTGAGCCCTTCCTGAGGAATCTCCTAAAGAACAAGCTTTAGACATCACTCTAAAGACTCGTGGAGAGCAGTAAGCACTCACAGTAGTGTTAAGGCTAAATGAGGATTAAAAGGGAGAGGACATAGTATATAATGACTATATACACCCATATAATAGACATAGCGTGACTATTACAGTATACACTGCAAAAATGCAGGAGAACGGAGAGAACATATGCAAAATTTCATAACTTTTCTCAGTAATTATACTTAGAGTGGTAGCATTAGTATTGTTTTCCGAGACCATTGTGTGTATAATATAGGATAAAGTAAATGAATAATTGTGGGATACTATAATTTTATATACCTGGTGTCCTTGAGACTGGGATTTTTGATATGAAAGGAGATAGAGAAGTAAAACAGAAGAAGTAAGTTAGGGGGAGAAAGTGTTCTGAATTTGAATTTAAAAATATCAGTATGAATTCCATATTGAGGTCTTGAAATAATATTTATCACTGAAAGAGTCCGTGGCTTCCCAGATAACTGGTTGATTCCAAGTCTGGGACAGGAAATGTTCAAGATGAGCCTCATATATCTTTCCGATACCAGCAAGGAAGCTATCAAGGACAACTAGAGTCATGTCAAAAGGACTCAGGAGCCAGCTAGAGGAAGCTCCTACTAATGATGGGACAATTTGGCTTTCACAAGGATAATAATTGCAATTGATCGAAACCCATCAAGCAATAGGTCATCATTGGATGATGATAGGAAACGAATTTATTATCTCAGAAGCTGAGAAATATAAGGATAGAATCCAGTCTCTGTCTTGCCTTTTACTTTTGACCTGTACTGAGTAACCTAATAGTAGATGAGAGAAAGTCTTTATTAAATTATTTCAGATAATAAATGGGAAATGATAGAATTAGAATATCATCATTTTATAACCCCAATGAATTAATAGATCTAAGCACTGAACATCAATAGCCATTAACATCACAAAGGAGAGAAATTATGTGCCTCCCAATGAAACAACACAACACCACTTCCAGTCCTGCCAAGGGATCAAACCTGTGTCTGATCAAGTCTCTAGTTCCAGCTGCCACTTACAGGAAATACCAAGGACAGAGGAATGTGTTGGCCTGCACTATAAGAATGGGGAAATGTGTAGGTCAAATGGCCTGAATTCTTCAACAGATACATTATACGGAACAGACAGGTAGAGAGAATACCTGTAGCTTAAAAAGAAACTTAAATATATGCATCAAAGTTTTAAAAAGACACTGTGATGCCTTGGTATATACACACTTGGATGATAAAATTATAAAGAAACATCCTGCCAGTTCTCCAGGAGAGAATGAATTAACTTGCACTTGGGAGAGACTTCCAAGGCCCTCTGAGCTCTCAGCTCAAATCTGTTTTCATAAGGCCTTTCTGTTCCCTAGGACAGCAGAATTAATCCAAATGTCAGGAGCACTTGGCCAACAATCTCCATGGGTCTGGCAGGAGAAATGCCACATGGTTACTTTTGACAGGAGGGAGGGACTTGTGATTGGGGCAGGGCACATGATGGAACTCTGAGGTGACTTTCTTTTTGAAAATTGTGTTAAACTATATGTAATAAAATTTACCATCTTTATTTTTAAGTGTACAGGTCAGTAGTGTTAAGTACATTCACATTATTGTGCAACCAACCTCTAGAACTGTATTCATCATGCAGACCCAGAACTCTGTACCCATTAAAGGACTCTCCATTCCCCACTACCCTCAACAGCATTCTACTTTCTGTCTCCATGAATTCCACTACTCTCATATAAGTGGAATCGCATAGCATTTGTCTTTTTGTGACTGGCTTATTTCATTTAGCATAATGTCCTTGAGTTTCATCCCTCTTGTGGCAGGTATCAGAATTTCCTGCCTTTATAAGGCTGAATAATATTCCAGAGTGTGTATATACCACATTTTTTGTCCACTCATCTATTGATTGGGGTGGCTATTTCTTGACCTGGGTGGTGGTTACAGGGTGTTCATCTATAAGGCATCAAACCATGCATTTGTTTAATGTGGTTTTTCTGTAAATGTGTGTTATTTCACAATAAAAAGGCTTAAAATTATTAAAAGGGTCCTCATTTTTTACTGGGGACACTCTACAAATAGATCTTGGTCCTTTTATTCCCCAATGGCTGAAAGCAGAGCAAAAAGCATTGCTGGGACTTGTCTTTATTATCGGTCAGTCATGGACATCCTTCTAGGTCCACATGTATAGGTCTCATTCCCTATTCTTTTTTTTTTTTTTTTTTTAATATATTGTTATTGATTTCAGAGAGAGAGGGAGAGAGAGAGAAACATCAATGATGAGAGAGTCATCGATCAGCTGCCTCCTGCATGCCCCTGACTGGGGATCGAGCTTGCAACCCGGGCATGTGCCCCGACTGCGAATCGAACCCCAATCCCAGGTCAACGCTCAACTGCTGAGCCATGCCTGGCCGGGCTCATTCCCTGTTCTTAATAGCTGTGTGATATTCCATAGTCTGGATATATCATGATTTTTCTTTCAACAAGTCCCTTTTGATGACCTTTTAGGTTGTTTCCAGATTTTTACTGTAAAAGTAATTGTGCAGTAAACATCTATATTTATATCTGTATCTAAATGTAGAGCTTTCTATAAAACTTTCTTATATACTAGTGAAATCAGACAATAATGGGTCTGGGCTGCCTGTCACCACTTGAGCCAGTTAAGCAGAGACAGGGTTGAATCATATATGAGTGTTTATTCCAATATTGCAAGCCGTATGGGAGAGCAGTAAGGGTCATCCAAGAAAATCTGTTCTGCTGCCCTCCATATGCCAGCTGTTTACATTGGGTAGAAGAACAAAGATTACATGAGAAAGTAGGAATTACAGGCATGGGGAAATGGGCAAGGTGGGCTGGAGGTCACAGAGGACTTTCAAGGGCAGGTGCCTCAGGGATTCCAGGGTGGGCACCTCTGGGACCAGATTACAGGCAATGTGGGCTGGGGGTTGCAAAGGGCGGGTGCTTCTGGGATTTCATTGTTTCAGGAAAAAGGTTGTTAATCTTTCCATGATAGGCAGTTCTCCAAAACAGGGAATGGACTGCATTCCAAGGGTAATTCCTATGTCTCGGGGCGCACAACTCCCAGCCAGGTTAGAAAGCGCTTTTTCTAATTAGAACAGAACAATCACAGTTAACTGAATGTTGTAGATGGCGGGAACTGCACTGGGTGTTAGGTCCTTGGGGTCACACTGGACCTGGGTTTAGCAGCCTCAAAACTTAGGTTCTGGCTAGGACAGAATTCAGAGCCAAGACCCAAGCTGTAAGAGAACATTTATTTGGTAAAATTACAGAGGTGGAAGAAGTAATTCCTAGAAGAAATGGGCTTAGGAAACAAGTTATAGAGGCAAAGGAAGGGCCCTTGGAGCTTGGGCGTGAGGAAGCTAATGGTAACATGCCTGGTGGGGGTGGAGGGAGAAGGGAAAGGGAAAGGGAAAGCTAATGGAACAGGCTGCTCCCAGGAGAGAGAACCCTGGGTCCTCCATCCTAATGGTTTTAAGGAAGGAAATTTTAGGGGAGGTCCCAGGGGAAGATCTCATTATAATATTCAACAGTTTTCCAGGTGCGTCCTTTCAGGGTTGTGGTCTCCTCCACTGGTTGATTGGCTGGCTCCAGGGCAGGGGGTCATCATCCAATGCAGCTGTGGCTGGTTTTGCTGCTTTTCTGGGCCTGGAGCTGGAATACAGCTGAGGCCTAGATGTTATCTCTAGGGGAAGAAAGGTCAGGGGGTCCAAACCACATGACCAGCTAGGGGAGGAAAGGCCACCCAGGGGGTGAGGTTCCACCCTACAATTGTCCTTTGCTGGGCATCCTGAGGGTGGGGGCTTTCTGCCCTGGTGACCTCCTGTACCTGGCTCATTGCCCTTGCTCTGCTCATGTCTGTCTAACTGCCTATCACATGAACATGATTAATATTTCTTATAACTCGTAGCTAACAATCATGATCAATAGAGCATGATCAACATCTCTGCCCCTAACACGAGTACTTTTCTTTCCGTAGGTATAGGGAATACTGTGTTAACAGTACGCTCATTTCGCCTTTTAGGAGATAATGTCTAAATGCAGTGGATGATCCTGAATCAAGACAAAATTGCTATAAGAAGCAGTATTGAGATAATTAGCAAAATTTAAATGTGGACTGTATATTAGATAATACTATTGTACTGATGATAAATTTCCTGAATGTAGTAAGTTTAACATTATGTAAGAGGGTCATCTTGTTCTTGGGAAACAACATACTGAAGGATTTAGGGGTGAAGAGTCATAATATCTGCATTTTACTCTCAAATGGTTCAGAAAAAAAATGGGCATGTACCACAGAGATAAAGCAAATGAGGCAAAATGTTAATAATTAGTTAAGCTAGGTGAAAGGTTATAGAGTTCACCATATTATTCTGGTAACTCTTTTGTAAGTTTGACATTTAAAAAAAAGTTAAAAACTTCTTTATGAGTTACTGCCAGATTACTTTCCAAAAAGAACAAACAGAGCAGTTCCTAGTCCCATCAGTCCTCATGGCACTGGTGGATGACAAATGGTATCTTCCTGTTTAATTTGCATTTCCTTGACTCCAGTTCTAAAACTGCCAGACGTGCACTTCCTGTGGCCCTGAGAGTAGAAGCCGGAATGTGTCTCTTTGGAGCTGATTACTTTTTGTTCTGTGAGCCCTCCTGGTTAGGCCCTGACAGAGTAATCTAAATGCAGATTTAAAGAGATCCTCTAAGATAAGACAGACCCCGGATTTGCTAACAGCTTGCTTTTTTTTTTTTTTTTTTTTGGTTAGTTTATTTGGGGGCTGGGAGGGCCTTAAACTAAGGTTGTAGCTGGGAAGAGAGGACCCAGTCAGCCACTGTTGGAGGGGAGAAACACTACATTTAACATATGAAAACATTGTTGTTTGTTTTTTTTGGCTAGTAGCTTTCATTTATCCATATAATAGAGTCTTTTTCATTGTGAAGTGGCCCTATAGATCTCTCCATTCTGAAGGATTTAGATCTACAGAAATGTTTTGAGATATGTGGAGATTGGCCACTTCCCTAAAAGGCTGGATTTTAGGAGGAAGGACGAGATGGGAGGAGTTCGGATTAAAGGCATTGCTGAGTGACTAGCTTAACTGGACATCATGTGTTGAGGCTTTATTTCGAACAATTAAGGAGAAGCCATTAAGAAGTTTGCTCTTGAGTGTTCTCATCGGTTCAGGCATGTGCTCCCCACCACCTCCGGTTTGCTGCTAGGAAATGAGAGCACCATTGTCTTGTTTCTGTGGAGGCTGCGCCACACCCCTAGGAGATGCTCTCTCCGTCCAGGAAGCCAGGGCCTCTCCCCAGGGAGGGCTGAAGAGGGCCAGGGCTTGACCTCGCCCTCAAGCTCCCACCCCTACCCACACCCTCCCTTTTTGGTAAAACTGCCTGCCTTGGGGTGCTCAAATTTCCAGGGAAGGACTGTTCACCAGCAACCTTTGTCACAGGTGTTTGCATTTGTAGTAAAATGACATGAAATTTATAATTGGTTGATTTTACCTATGTATTGATATATTCTTGCTCTGGACACTGCATCTTTTTTGCTTGGAGGTGAGAGGATAGAAACGGAAGGGATTCTCCTGAAAACGCTCCAAGTGTGTGTTTGGGACCAGCCAGTCTATTTTAAGTCTGGTGACCTCTGTTGATCTTATTTGTTTAGGAAAAAAACACTTGAACACATTTTCTGATATACAGTTTGAGCAGGGATCAGAATATTTGAAACTTGAACTGTCCAAAAACATATATGAAATGTAAAGTCACTATTTTAATAAATCATTTGGAAATTCAGTAGCAAACCCTAGAACTGATGGCAGGATGCAAAGGAAGTTTTCTCATTTTCACATTAGCAGACTTTTGGTTCTTTTCCTAAATGACATTGCAAACATCCTGCCGGTTCTCCCGGATAGAGAGTTCACTTGAACTTGGGAGAGATTTCCAAGGCCCTCTGAGAGCTCTCAGCTCAAATCTGTTTTCACAAGTCCTTTCTGTTCCCTCGGATGGCAGAATTAATCCGAATGTCAGGAGCACTTAGCCAGCAATCTCCATGGGTCTGGCAGGAGAAATGCCAGTCTGTTTGCACTGCCTAGGCCAGGCACATGGGCCTACAGGCCTCAGGGCCAGATCCATATGTGCAGATGTCCAATGCCCCCATGCCACTGGTGAGTGGACTGAGAGGTGGGAAGATGGTAGATTCCCAAGTGCTTCATTCCCAGTGCCATCCACTGTCTCTCTGCTGAGCTTCCATCAGTGGCAGCATTTCACCTCTGGGCCCATGAAGAGCACTAGTCTTTTGGAGGGGACAAAGAGCTTTCCACTGAAGCTGCCTGCTTATTCCTCCCTCCTGTTCAGAGATGTTCTCTGTGTGTGTGAACGTGTGTATAATATACACATAGTTCTCTCTCTCTCTCTATATATATATACACACACACAACCACACCCACACTATACCCACTCCCTGCTCCCCCACATATGTATATAGAGAGCATCTGTCAGGTGCTAAGCATTCTGCATCCTTTGTCTTGAATTTTTACAAAGAGCCTATAAGATAGGGATTATTGTTACTGTTTTCTAGATGTGGCACCTGAGACTGGGAGAGTTGTCAGGTGTCAAATAGAATATTGATGTTTAGCAACATGTCCAGACACATACCCAAGCCCCACTGATCCCAGAGCCCATGTTTGTCGCACAGCATTGTGTCCTCACAGATGACCTGTGTTTGGTAAACGGTGTCTTCTTGCATTAGGAGGCATCCAAAGGCCATCAGCTCTCCTTTCCCTGGCCTGTCACAGAGGCGCCTATTATCTGACCCCTGGCCCCCCATGTGACATATGAAGATAGGTATAGGCCATGTGAAGCCAGCTCAGTCCCTGCCTCGGTCTGCAGAATTGTCAGCAGTGACACTGTCTTACTGTTGCCCAATGAGAACACCCTTCTAACCAGACATGTGCTTTCTGTGCTAACATTAATGTCTCTCAAGCTAGTTGTGGTGAAGGACCAATTTTTTTCATTTCCAATCTATAGAAGGCTAATACTTTAAAAAATACAATGAGTATTTGGCAAATTGCTGTAAGTTTCCAAATGCTTGCTCTCAAATTCTATAGTTGTCTTATATACCGTGGGCTGTGGAATAAACAGTTCGTGGTCCAACACTGGTCTGTGGAGGCATCTGGAATGGCACTCTACCATATAATTTTGAGAAGGCTTAAACTTCAGAAGAAATGGACAATTTCTATAAGCCACAGTTTTTTTTTTAATTTAAATTTAGAGTAATAGTATCTCTGTTTAGCAATCTAATTTTTAATATTGTCAACTTTTTAAAATTACAAAAGTAATTCATGCTTGAAAAAACAGACTCAAATTATACAAAAATATCCAAACCAAAAAATGTTCCCCTTCCTCTCAGTCCCACCCTCCAAACTACTATTACCAGTTCTTAAGTTGGACATTTGTCTCGCATTCAAGAGAGAAGGGTGTGGATCGAGATTTATGATGAGGGAAGGGATGGGAAGGCATTTTAGAAATTTGCCTGTTCTTTACTCTGTTCTATCTTGATTTTTATTCAAGGGGTGAAGTATAACTTTTAAGAATATTTTATTACTCTATAGATGCAATGGAGCATGACAGTTACCTTTGTATTTTCTAACACCCGTTCTCTTTTGTTGCAGAGCCAGATCACATTAATGGACATCCCTGTGTTTAAAGCCATCCAGCCGGAGGTCTGTACCTTGTCCTTCCTACTGTTCTAACAGCCACGTTAGAGTGAGACAGTTTCTCTTTTGTAGTCTCTGTAAACGCATGTGATCGCTTTAAGCCCCATTAAAGAGAGTGTCCCGAAACTTGCCATCCTTGGTGCTGCTCATTCTTTGAGCCAGGTGTTTGGGTTCTCCAGAGGATGTCACCACATCTGGTCTACTTGGGTTGGGCTGTGGCATTTGGTGCCCATGGCCTCCATGCCTGAGACAGGTCTTGGCCCATGAATGACTTTTCCCAGGCTCCTCCTCCTGGAAGTGGTCACTCTCAGGAAGGGAATGTTGGGGAATGTTTTTCTAGAGAGCTTTTTTTTTGTTGATCCCATATTCCGGTGGTTGCCTTGTGTCTGATTTTGAAACCAGTTGCTACAGCAAAACACATACATATTTACATTGAATTGTAATGTACATTTATAGCAACAGCATGTTCAATAAAGATAAGAAAGTTGACTTAAAGTTGATTAAAAATTGCTGGAAATGCTTAGCAGTTGATAACGAGGCTTTATAGTTATTTTAGTCAGGGTTCTTTTTCTGTTAGCAAGTAATAGGAATGAATTTCAAGTAGCTGTGATAGGCAGAAGAGGAATTTATTACAGGGATAAAAGGGGCATTTTACAGAATCCATGGGCGTGGAGTTCAGGCAGCCTGGAGAACTGACCAGGATGCAGGCCACTCTGCTCCTTGCCTCTGCTTTCCCTCTCCTCTCTTCTGCCTTCACTTCTGTCTGCCTATGTGGTCCCACACCACCTCTCCACAGGGCCCACGTTTACACCGATCCCACTGAAGCCACCTTCCAGACTGAGACCAGCAACTCTCAGGCCAGCCCAGCTGAGCATGTGTCTAGTGCGGGTTCAGTGACCAAGGTCATCAGTACGTGGCCAAGATGAGCAAACACAGCTGAGGGGACGCAGCCTTGTGAGTGGGGTGCAGATTTCAGAGAGGAGAGGTGTTGGTAGAGAGATATGTCACAGTGTGTCTGCTGCAACCAAAAGGTGTCTACTGTGAATTCCAGAACATTCCTAACATGCTCTTCTTACAGTATGGTAGCTATAAAGACTGAGAAAAACAGCATTTTAATGCAGTCAGACAAAGGATCCAGGCCTTCTGGGAGCTGGCATCTAACCTTAGAGATGAGGAGGAAACTCGTATTGTTAGCTGTGATCGGCATTTATGTGAAGATGTGAATGTGATTTATATTATTTTTGTGTGTGTATGCTTGCACACACACACGCGCACATTGTGTTCATTAGCTTTGGGGAGTAGAGCTATGTTTGCTTTTTAATTGGCTGACTTCCAATCTTCTGTTTTGTTCTAATGTGGAGTTACCTATTCTTTCTAATGAAAAAACAAAACAAAAACTGAAACAGCTCACCTTGGAGTCTTCTGGGGGAATAGATGTTTGGTGGTCACCTTAGTTCTCAGCTATTTCTGATCATGTGCTCTGCTTAGTTTTGATCTGGAGTGGTTTAGACATTTGGGTCTTTATTCTCTGTCCTGAACGCTGAGCAGGGCAGCCCAGCCTGCTGTGAGCCCTGAACCCTGAACCTGCATGTGCTGGGGGGCTGGGACTGCTGCTTAGGCTGATTGTAGGAGGGAAGGGGTGGGGAGTTCTTCAGAGGCACAAACAAGGGCAGACCAAGACTTTTCCACGGGGCACTACAGTTTGGAAGGCACCTCACCCAAGGCATATCTGGTTTCAAGTTGTGACAAGACATTAAGGTGGAGATGTTTTGCTTTCAAAAGTTTAGCTTGGAGCAGTGGTTCTCAATTGTGGCTGCACATCAGAATCACCTGGGCAGCCTTGGAAACATGGGGTGCCCAGACTCCACCCAGACCATTGAACCTGAATCTGTGTCAGGGTCCGGAACCCAGCCAACACTATTTTGCAAAAACTTACCAGATGGTTCTGGGGATTATGAGCGAATTGCTTTGAGGTATCTGGAGAAACCCCAAACCTGAATGTCTTGGATCTATGATATGTTAGCTAAAAATGGAAGTGTTGGCTCCTCATTGTCATTGTCAACACTGCGGTTAAAAGGAGGGCCTTGGGAGCTGCCCGAGCTTTTTTACTGTTTTTATTTTTGTTAACAGACTGAAAACTGGAATTTTTTTCCCTTGAAGATGCCTGCCACATTGTGGCTGGACCACCCCAGAGTTGGAAGGACATGAATAGGGGGCAATTTTAAGTTTGTTGTAGGCAAGACTTTCCAGCAAGCAGAGGTTGGCATCTGAGAGCAAGATGGACACTATGAGTGACCTGGACTCCCAGAAGACCAGGAAACCTGTGGACTGGTGACTTCCAGCCCTGGCTATGCATCAGAATTGGTTGGGGAGCTCTGCACACACACACAGAAATACAGATGCTTAGGCTCCATCCTTGGAGATTCTGATTCCATAGAGTTAGAGTGCGTGGGGAAATCTGCGTTTTAATCAGTTATAGTCACTATTCTTTTTATTGCGTAATTTGTCCTATCCTTAACCAATGGGATCCCTTTCATGTCATCTCCTATGTCAACATGATATTTTCATCTTTTATAACTTCCATGCTCTTTGGCACAATGATACATATAAATGTAATGTACATTTCCCACTGAAGATCTGGATTCAGGCATTCTTTAGCGCGCTGGTTTCTTTTAGTGCAGAATAATATTTAGAAACCACAATCTGGGTGAGAGGATATTCATCGCTATTGGGTTGCTGTCGCTTTTCGGTCTTTTTGGTGGACAGGACTAGGAAATACTTATTTTTTTAAAAGGAGAAGTCATGAGATTATAATTAGGGGAGGTGGTGATATTTCTCCACAATTCTTTCTTCCCTCCTCATCCTTGTCATAACCCCCCTGTGGGTGTGTATAATTCCCCATTGTATAGATTTTGGGCTTGGCCCTGTGACTTAGGGACAAGTAATAGCATGCAGGTGGTGAGCTGAGGTGGTCAGAGGCATGACATCCTTCCACCAGTCCTCCTGGAATTTCTACTCTCCATGGTGCACTGGTAGCTGTTGCTTGTGTAGCCTGAATCCCAAACCCGAAGCCTGAATTGCATCCCAACCTGGTCCAGTCCAAGGGGACCCAGCAGAGATCAGCTGAACTGCAGTTACTCTATAGACCTGAGAGCATGAAATAACTATTGTTGCTGTAAGCCTCTGAGATTTGAGGGCTGTGTATTGTACCACATTATCTAGTACCACATGACCAGTACAGTGTTGATCTTCTCACTTCCAGTCTAACATTACAGGGTTGTAAACTTACTTCCCTTGACTTTTTATATGCTATCTTTTACACTTAGAATTTGGGTTCCTAACAACAGTAAATAATTACTTTTTTGTATTATCCAATGATATATAAAAATAGTCTTAAAATAACAATATTAATGTTACTATTAACCAGCAGACTACTCGTTTTTTAAATTTATTATTGCTTTTAAAGAGGAAGGAAGGGAGAAAGAGAGAAACATCAATGTAAGTGAGATACACTGGCCGGTGGCCTCATGTCCACACCTCAACTGGGGATTGAACCTACAACCTAGGTATGTACCCTGACCTGAAATCAAACTCACGACCTTCTGGTGCGCAGGATGACACAGCAGCCAGCTGAGCCACACTGGCCGGGGCACAGACTGCTGTTTCTTTGCCATTCTATTTGTCTTTCGTTCCTTCTCTTCTTATCTTCTCTCCCTCTACTCCTACCACTGATACACCCAGGCGGGCCTCCCTCCTTTACTTCCCCCAAAGGTCTTTGGAAGTACCAGGGCAGAAAAGGAGCATTTGCTCCTTTGCTTCTGGAGATCTGCATCCTGAGACCCTGTGTAATCCTGATGCCTGGAACATAGCTGATACTCAGTAGATATTTGCTGAATGAGTGGAGAGTGAATGGCTGCATGAGAGGAGGGCTGCAGCGGAACACTATCTGGGGTGCATTGCCAGGCCGGTGGGGGTGGGGGTGGCGGCAGGGTGGGGCGGGGCATACCACTTAAGGGAACATTACTACCAGGGTGCCTGTTTTGTGGTGCAACCACTTTCCCCAAAGCAAGGGTTTTGCCTGGTGAGCTCAGCCTTTGAAAATTCAAATTTCCAAATGCTGTTGATAACTGAGGGTGGAACTGTGGCTTCTGCTCCTTTCTGCAAAGGGGACCGTAAGAGCATCATCCCAGGGTTTAGAGGAAGCCAGGCAGACGGTGAGTTAAGGATTGGCAGAGAGCAAGGAAAATGGAAGTTAGCAAATAATGGAGCCATGACTGACTGCCCTGTTCCCTAGTGACTCCAACAAGTGAAAATTTTATCAAAAATTGGCACGTTCACGCAGATACAACTTTGCAGTATAATAGCTCACAGCTGTGTTTAACTTATAAGCTGTGGCCTAGAACCCTATCGCCGCAGCAGGGGATTGGGTTGCAGGGCTGGGTGGATTCCTGGCCGCCGGGGGCCAGGGTGAGGGCTGCACTGTAGAGGATGCCTTTCTGAGGGGTCCCAGTGGCGGCAGCCTTGCAAGAAGGCATATTTCCAGAGTGGCATTTTGTTCCCACCAGCATTCTCTGTCAAATAAATCTGTCAGTCATTATGCCCAGCTCCCAGAATACAGAGTTGAAGGTCCAACAGCTTCTCAGAAGGCAGTTTAAATGTCAGAACTGTTTTTGTCATTAGTTTCCATGTGGAGCAGCATCAAGGGGGAACTGCTGTTCTTAGAATGTGCTGAAAGTGAGCACGGTGTGTGCGTTCCTCAGCCCAGGGCTCTGGCCAAGTCGAGCCTCTGGGCCCACGAACACTGCATCATTTGCTAAGAGCACGACTCCATCTGATGAAGCTGGGTTTGCTCCCGGCCTCGCCTTTTCCAACTCGGACTTTGGACAAGTTACTGCTCACTCTCTTTATGCTTTGATTTCCTCGCATGTAAAGCGGGGGAAATAATAGTTTTTGCCTTATAGTGGGCCTGTGAGAACTGAGGTCAGTGCCGCGTGCAGTAAGCTCCCAGGAACCCACAGCTATTATTTCTCACCAGCACAAGTTTGCACGGGCTCTGTATTATGACATGAGGTTGTGCCCAACAGAACATCCAGGGGTGCCTGTAGGAGCCAGTGGCCCAGAACAGTGATGCTTTCAGTAGCATAGTGGCTAAGAGCACTGTACTTGAAATCCTTCAGACCTGAGTTCACATGCTTGTGCGTCCCAGATGGCAGGGAGGCTGAGGTTTAATGAAGATGGGCACCGTGGTGTGCTGAGGACCTGTGAATATTGAATAGGAGACTTGCTCTGCCTGGGAGTTGGCATTGGCATGGGGCCTTGAAGGCTGAAAGGGGTCATGTCTTACGGGGGACTTGGGGAATGGGATGGGAGCTGGGAAAGGCATTTCAGGCAGAGTGAATGACTCATTGAAAAGGCAGATAATCTATTAAGCAGGAATAAACACTACTTTTGGTGCTGGTGTCTGGGGAGAAGACAAGCTGAGCCTGCCATTCTCTTGGTTCTCTGCTCCTTGAGGGCATTGCTGTCTGGGATGTTGTCATGCTGAGGGCTTATCTGAAGTCAGTGTGTCATTTCTTCCAGCTGGCACTGGCACTGGCACTGGGGGCATGCAGGGTCACAGAGGCATGGGGATGGGTGTCCAGCAGGCCTGAGTGCGATGCAAATGAACTGCAGTGGGTACCAAATTTGATGAGGCAGAAAGCTGCTCTGTGTGCCTGTGATTTTTCCAGTCTTTTTGCTGCCCCTGCCAACACTGCTCCATCCCCACTGCCAGATTTCCTGGTGGTCAGACCCACCTCCACACCCTCATCCATTCCTCAGTCTGCTGTGCTACCTGCTGGAGAGAAAAAGACCAAGGGGACATTGGCACACTCCAACGAGAGTGAGGGGCAGAATATAAACAGACAGTAGACAAGAAGTATTTGGGGGCTGTAGGGGCATCAGGGAGAGCGTGGGGGGTGGGATGGGTGGGAGGCAGAGCTTTACCTTGTTAGCCTTGGGGATTCACTGAGGGATTTCAAAAGGGGAGGCATATGACAGATACGTATTTTAGGAGGTTCATTCTAACCACCTGAGGCAGAACTGGCTAGAGTCAGGGGGATTGGTCAGCAGGCTTTGCAATAGTCTGTGTGAGGCGAGGGTAGTGGTGACAGAGACGAAGGGAGGGCTTGTTGCTAGACTGGTTATGAGGCTGTTGTAAGAGCCGAGACCAGGAGAAATAGTGAAAGCAGTGGATTGTGCATTTGGGGAGCAGAAGGAAGAGCAGAGATCAGGAAGGAGGCAGAGAAAGTGGCCCCAGGAATAGGGGAGGCTCAGGGAAGCACCCTGCAAGTCAGGCAAGGTGGTCAGCAATGTTTTGCCTGGGGGCTGGAGGGCTGGAGAGGGCAGGTGGCTTGGAAGACTCAAAAGGGATGAGGGACCGAAAGTGAAGCAGCAGCAAAGGGGAGATTTGATTAGGAGTAGGGGGCGAGAGGGAGGCCAGGAGGTCACAGGGGGAGCAGGAGTTCCAAATTCAGGGTCTTGGAGGCGGAGTATTGGTGCCTGTGCTTGGAAGGGCGATGGCTCTGCCTTTTTGGTGGCTGAAGTGGAGGGGAGATAAAGGTCTTTCTGGGAGGAGGTTGAGGTACTGTGTGACCAGGGGTGAAAAGTCACACCACCTAGTTTAGTGAGGTCCCTGGAGATGACAGCAGAATGGGAGAAGAGAAGACTGCGATCCAGAGCTAAAGGCCTAAGGACATCCCAGGGTCCAGAGATGACAGCAATGTGGAGGGAGATGGAGGCGCCAGGAAACAGCTTAAGCTCTCCCAGAGGAAAGCCATGGGCCTGGACTGGGAGCCTCATGAGGGGACGGACCAGACTGTCACCACTGCCTGCCACTTGGGTGAAGGCACAGGCCAGGTGCTCAGTGTTAGTGGAAGGCAGGCAAGGGGTGGTCTGGATGGGCATGCCATCCTCGGCTCTCCTCCTTCCTGTAGCCCTCGGAGAGCCTGGTATTTAAAGGAAAAGGCAGAATGGGTTAGAACGGAGCAGTAGGAGCAGCATTAACAAATGTTTTGGGACGTTATCCAGATAGAACTCATGTCCCTGTGGGACACTGACGAGAGAGATTTGGTTTCACCCTTCCTGTCCTCAAGAGCTTGAGACCCTGGAGTGTGACTTGACCAGCATCTGCTGGTTGGCAGAAGGGCTGGCCTGCAGGAACGAAGACTCCCCGCCGGAGTACACAGTTTCCCCGGGGCCACATGACACGTTAGTTTAGGAAAACACTGCCTGTGGATTCAGGAACCTGACCCTCTGGCCTTTTGTCTGGATGCTGTTTGCCTGCTCCGAAGAAGCGGGCATTCCAGAAGGCCGAGGTCAGTGTTGGATGCCGGACAAACCCTGTGTGTCTCTGCTGCTCCCTGGAATCACAGTGCTGGGCCCTGGGAGAAGGGAAGAGCTTTGCCAGCAGGCAGTTATTTGTAAAGAGGAGATCGGTTTCGCTGACATCATTAAAACCCCTCTCTCAGGTCACATGCTGGGCAGTTTTCTCAGACCATTTCCCTGCACTGCCCCAGTCTGGCCTAAGTTACTGCCACTTCTCCAATCACTAACCCCCAGGGTCAGTTCCACCCCCTAACCTCCTCTCTGCATCCAGGGACATCTTTCTAAATCCAGAGTCTGACCACTTCCTGGTCCTGCCCAGCACACTCCGAGGCTCCCTACTGCTCCCAGGATGCAGACCCACTGGCCAGGCTCTGCATGGTAGACCAGCAACGGCCCTCCTGGCCTCAAGGGGCCACAGCACGCTGCCACAACTCCACACTCCCCGCATCCTCTGCTCCCTGCATCCTCTACGTTTCCCTCCCGCCTCAGCGCCTTCCCACACGCTGTGCCCACACATGCTGTGCCCTTGCCTGGAATGCTGTTCTCTTCCCTCTCACAGCCAACTCCTTGTCCCTCAGGAGATGGAGTGAGCAGCTGAGCTCCAGGGTAGCGCAGGTTCCCCGTATGCTCCCTCCCGCCTCACCACCCACCACTTATGTGTGGTGCTTTTCACCACTGTGCTGAAATGTGATGCCTTTGGAAAGTTTGACTAATCCTTGTGTCAAGTCTGTCTCCCTCTAGATTATAAACTCTATCTACGCAAGGATCATGACAGTACCATTCACCCCATAGGCTGTGACCCAGTGTAGTGCCTGATATTATTTGTTCAGTACACTTAGGATGTAGTAGTAGGAGTAATAATAATATTGAATCCTCTATGCTACAGTGCCTCCCTTTGTTAAAAAAACTGAATTAGATAGTAGGTGCACGCCCACTGCCCTCCAGTTGGGCCAAGGCATGGGTGGGATGATGGTGCCTGGCCTGATGCTCGTCAGATCAGTGCTGATGTTAGCACCGGAAGCCTGAGCAGCCGTCTCTGTCATCTGTTATTGCTCTGAGTTTGCATTTGTTATTTGCTTCTCCTTTCTTAGTAACTGCTGTATCCATTGTGACAACTTCCTGTGACAGTGGAAGCAAAGTGGAAAAGGACTTCCCTTAGCTCGATTCATGATGGAGACAGAGGTTGGAGTCCTTCTCTGGGCGGAGGGTGGGGAGAGCCGGCTGGGTCAGGAGTCGGTCTGGCTGCAGACATAGGCCAGCAGCATGTTAGATCCAATGAAACCATCTTTGCAACTTCCAGACTAATTTTTTTCTCCATTCTTGAGTGTGGATATGACATTAGTTCTGGTTAGAAACCAAATTTCCTTTTAAATGAATTAATAACACAAAACAGAACCTTTGGTGAACAGCTGCTTTTCTCCATGGGGACTTGGCGCCTGGTTGTGATTTCATCTGCAAGGAAAACAGGGTTCGTTTGGACCCTAGTGGCAGGAGCAGCAGCAGGATTCCAGGCTGTTCGGAGCGATGGGAGGGTCATAGGCTTCTGAAGCAGGAAGGTCTGCATTTGCAACCTGGTTTCGCTGCTCTCTAGCTGTGTGATCCTGGCAAGTTCCTTCACCTCCCAGAGCCTCCCTTTCCTTATCTGTGAAATGGAAATGATACCCATTTCCTAGTGTTGTGATGGTTAAAGGGATCGCACAGACAGACGGCCTGGCCCATGGCAGAAACTCACAAGTTATCTCTTCTCTTTTGAGAGAAGTCGGGAATGTAATAGGAGGAAAGCAAGGGCAGTGCTGTTAAGTCGAGTGCAGAAGGGCCCTAGGGAAGACTTTTCCCGTCACTGCTCTATCCCTTACTCCAACCACAGAGTCTGGTGCATTATAAGATCAGTGTTTGCCACCACTTGATGCATGAATGAGAGGCAAATAAAAAAAGCATTTCTTTCTGTATGGCCTAAAGCTTAAGAGCTTGGGCTGTGGCATGAGAAGGACCTAGGTTTGTATCTGTGTGATCATGGTCAAGTCACTTAACCTCTCAAGGTCTCAGTTCCCATAATGTTACTGCCTCCAAAAATTAAACACGACAGAATGAGATTTTTTTTCAGCCTTTTTTTTTTTTTTAAATGTATCTTTATTTCAGAGAGAGGAAAGGAGAGGGAGGGAGAGAGATAGAAACATCAATGATGAGAGTCATTGGTTGGCTGCCTCCTGCACACCCCCAACTGGGGATCGAGCCCGCAACCGGGGCATGTGCCCTGACTGGGAATCAAACCCCGATCACCTGGATCCTAGGTCGATGCTCAACCGCTGAGCCTCTCCTGGCGGGGCTTTAGCTTTTTTTGAGGTATAATTGACATGTAATAAACCGCATATAAATAAAGCCAACAATTTGAGCTTGATTCTATGTGTGTATATACCTGTGAAACCATCATCGAATCAAGATAGTAAACATACCCATAACTCAAAAAGCATTCTCATGCTTCTTGCAATCCCTCCGCTCCAACTCCCTCTGCTGTCTTGAAATCAGGCCATCCTTAAAATGTGTTCTGATTCAAAATTGCTTTGGCTGTCTCTTCACATTTCCATATAAATTTTAAAATCAGCTTGTTAAGTTGTATGACGAGCCCAATAGGCTGTTGATCAGGTGACACTGGATCCGCAGATCAATTTGGGGATAATTGGTATTGTGACAATATTGAGTCACCTCAGCCATGAATACAGTGTGTGTCTTCATGTATTTGGGTCTTTAATTTATTTCGGTAATGTTGTTTAGATCGTCAGTGTTTTCAGTGTTTAGGTTTTACACATCTTTTGTCAGATTTATTCCTAAGCATTTTATTTTCTATGCTGTTATAAATGTTATTTTATGTAAGTTTTATTTCACTTTCTCATCACTAGTTTATGGAAATATGACTTACTTTTTAAATTGACCTTATATCCTGCAACTTTGCTAAATTTACTTATTCTAGTGGACTTTTTGTAGATTCTATAGGATTTCTACACAGATGATGAAGTCTCTGTGAATAACAACAGTCTTCTTTCTCTTTTTTTCCTGATCAGTATGGCTAAATTGATCAATTTTATTGATCTCAAAAAAATTTTTGGCTATATTAATTTTTTTCTATTCCTTTTCTGTTTTCTAATCCATTGATTTGTGTTACTATTTTTAATTATTTCCTTTCTTCTGCTCACTTTGAGTTTAATTTGCTCTTTTAGTTTCTTAAAGTGGAAGCTGAGGTCAGACATTTGAGACCTTTCTTCATTTCCAATGTCGGGCATCTAGTACTAGAAATTTCCTCCCAAGCATTGCTTTATCTTTTTCCCACATATTTTGATATTTTGGGATTTCATTATTATTTAGTTCAAAACATTTTTTAATTTTCCTTTTGATTTCTTTTTGATCCATGAAATATTTAGAAATGTGTCATTTAGTTTCCAAATATTTGGGGATTTTCTAGGTATTTTATACTATTGATTTCTAATTTAATTGAGTTAGAGAACATACTTTGTACAATTTGAATTATTTTAAGTTTATTGAGATTTAACATTATGGCACAGAACATGGTCCATCTTGGTTAAGTTCTGAGTGAACCTGAAAAAAATGTGTATTCTGCTGTTTTACATAGTGTTCTATAAATATAATTTAGGTCAAGTTGGTTATAATGTTATGGAAGTCATCTGTATCCTAACTGATTTTCTACCAATTTTTTCTATTAACCATTGAGAGAAGGGTATTGCCATCTCCCACTATAATTGTAGATTTGTTGAGTTTTCCTTTAAGTTCTATCAGTCTTTGCTTCATGCATTTTGAAATTCTATTATTAGGTGCATAAACATTTATAATTGTTATGTCCTCCTATTGAATTTACTCTTTATCATTATGAAGTAACCTGCCTTATCCCTGGTAATAGTTTTTGCTCTGAAATCTACCTTGTTTGATAATATATCCATCTTTCTTTTGATCAGTGTTAGCATGTGCTATGGTCTGAATGCTTGTGTCCCTCCTAAATTCATATGTTGAAATCCTAATTCCCATGGTGATGGTATTAGGGCATGGGACCTTTGGGTGGTTAGGACAAGTGGCCTTTGGGCAGGCAGCATATAGTTGACTCCTGCATTTTTATCCAACCTAACAATTTCTCACTTTCAATTGGGGTACTTAGACAATTTATATTTAATGTGGTTATTGATCTGGTTGGATTTAAATCTATTCTTTGTTCCTCTTTTCCTCTCCTTCTGACTTCTTTTAAAGTAATTGAGCATATTTCATGATTCTATCTCTTCTATTGGCTAACTAGCTATATTTCTTTTAGTGGTTGGTTTAGGGTTTTAGTATATATCTGTAACGTATCACAGGCTGATATCAAGTGATAATATACCATTTCATGTGTAATATTAGAACTTTACGACAGTATACTTCTGTTTACCTCCTTCCTAGTCTTTCTAGTATTTTTATCATACATTTCCCTTCTACATATGTAATAATTTCCACAAGATATTGTTTATTGCATGAAATAATTATCTGTTAAAGTCAATTATCTTTGAAAGAGATTTTTTAAAGTACGTATAACAGTAAGGTGCACAAATCTTAAGGATACAACTCAATGCATTTTTACAAAGTAAACCAACCATATAACTGCCCCTGGATCAAGATACAGAACAGCCTACCTTATGCCCCCTCCAGGTCATTAACTACCCCAAGCATAATCACTATTCTAACTTCTAGTGCTGTCGGTAGTTTTGCCTGTTTTTGAACTTTATGCAAATGGAACCATATTATATATATTTTTGTCTGACTTTTCATTTAACATTATGTGCATGAGATTCACCGTGTTTCTGTGCGTAGCAGGGGTTTTATCCTTTCACTCTGGTGCGGTATTCCACGCATTGCATGAGTAACTGCCTTTTATTTATCTTTTCCAATGCTGATGGATGTTTTGGTTGTTTCCAGTTTAAGGCTATTATGAATAATGCTGCTACAGGCGTCCTTCCATCCTTGAACATTTTGTTGGGTATGAACATTCATTTCTGTTGAGTATAATACCCAGGAGTGGAATTGCTAGGTCAGAAGGAATGTGTATGTTCAGAGTAATAGCTACAGTTGAGCTGTTTTCAAAAGTGCTTGTACCAGTTTCCATTCCGGTCAGCAGTGTGTGAGAGGTTCAGTTGTCCCTCATCTTTCCCAACACCTGATATTGTCAGAGGACAAAACAGTGAGCATAGAGCTCACCTCAGTGCATTGCCCTTCTTTCTGGAGCCGTGGGCCCTCAAATCCTGGCTCCTTTGATATCAAATCCCTGGCTCTCTGCTATCTTCAAAAAGCCAGTTTTGTTGTTGTTACTTTATCCAGTTTTCATAGTTAATTCAATACTAGTTACTTTGTCATAGCCAGAATCAAAAGCCTCTTTCTTTATTTTGGAAACTATCTTCTGTAGAAAAAAAGTTATTTTTCTAAAATTATGTTAAGTAATCATTCTACTCCGAAAGTGTGTAGTATGGCACAAGATACTGGCATATACGTCTGGATGATGACAGTTTCATCGTCACTGTACTATGTTGCCTAATATTTTCCCTTTGAAAGGAATGTATGAAAGTGCGCCTTACCTTTACCCTCGTGCACATCTGTGTGTGTTTACGCTGATCCTTGCTGAAGTCAGAAAATGTCAAATGAAAAGAGTGCAATGAAGCTTACCTAAACTTTGGTCTTACTTTTGTCTTTGTTTTTGTTCTTTTTTTAATTACCATGTTTCATATCCATTTTTCTTTTTCTTTTTAAAAATTAAATTTATTGGGATGACATTGGTTAATAAAATTATATAGGTTTCATGGTCCAGTGGTAGGACCCTTGTCAGTGATCACATGACACCTGAGAGGGGGAAGGGCACCCACCTCCCAAAGATTGAGACGGGAGAAGAGAACTTATGG
Organism: Miniopterus natalensis; assembly: GCF_054644295.1. Taxonomy (NCBI): domain Eukaryota; kingdom Metazoa; phylum Chordata; class Mammalia; order Chiroptera; family Miniopteridae; genus Miniopterus; species Miniopterus natalensis. The sequence goes on from NC_142092.1 coordinate 68,407,958, forward strand.
AGGAGAAGGCTTCACTAGGAGAGGCTGGAAATTTCCCCAAATTTGGACTTGCTCCAACCCAAAACCTTGTTTTGAAACCCCCTGCAATACTGCTTAGTGCATTGTCACACAAAAGAAGCCACTCTGTAGGAGAGAGCTCAGTGAAGCTTTGTAACTGGGACCTGACCAAGCTGAGTTGTGGCGCGGAGGTTAAAGCAGTTTCCGTGTCAGGTGATGTCACTTCTGGACTAGCTGCCCATCTTCTGGTATTTTGAAGTGGATTGTGGAAAGAGTCAGCAGTTGTACCATTTCTTTTGAAATTCATTGCACAAGCTGCTCACGATGGTCTCAGTGCACCCAGCACCTGCTGGTATCTGTTACCTGCATGTTGTCAGTACTCAAGAAGTGTCTTATATTGCAGACCCCTTTGGGAAACTTCGAAGTCTTCAAAATGGCAAACAGTTTATTTGGCAAGCTACCTTCTGACTGAGAGGAATGTCAGGGCTGTCTGTGTACAAACGAAGCATCTGCTTTGTCTGGCTACACACCTGGTTTGGGAGCTTTGCTGAAGTAGGAGAGCCTGCCCACCACTGGCTGGGACTTTCTGTGGTAGTGTGCGTTGCTGTCAAGGACTGCAGTGTTCCCAAAGCCTGCAGTGTCATCGGAGCTGGGGCCCAAGTTACCACCTTCTCCGGAGGCTTTGCTATGAAATGGAGCAGAACATATACTGCTTCGACTGCCCAGGAGTTCACCGGCTCTCCAAAGACAAGCCTTGAAGTACTTGCCTGAACTTCAGACTGAAGTTCTACTTTTTTTTTTTCTTTGAAAGTAAAGCAAAACACACAAAACAGAGAAAGAGGAATTCATTCATGACTTGGCTTACTTGCCAGCTATTTTTGGCCATGTGAATGAGGTAAATCTTTCAATTCACCATTATAGATGGTTCTGAAAAATGGGCAGTTTTGGCCATGCTGCCTCCTGAGAGGAGCCTGGGCTGGACAAGGCTGTAAACTTTGTACTGCTGGAGGAAATGTTTGTACAGCACAGGAGTGGCAGAGCCCTGCTGAGTCTCAGCAACAGGAATCTGGAGATACCTAGAAGCACCACCCTTCTCTCTGGAAGACTGCTTCTGCTCAGCAAAACATGCAGAAGGAGTATAGATTCAAAGTCCTTCCTTGGGGACAACCCATCAGTGATGGAGACCTTGACATTGCTTTCCTCAGTGACTTGAGAGAAAAGAAAACAACGTGGAGTTGATTCAACTGGAAAACTCTTGAGAACATGGCCAGCCTTGATATCTGACACCCACTGACTCTCATGGGGGCCTTTTGCAGTGATGATCTGGTGGGAGACAGGCTTTTCAGCACCTCTTGGTAAATAAAGTCAAGTTGATTGAATGTCAAGGTATTATGTGTCAAGGAGCATCATGTGTTAGATGTTGAGTGTTTCACAAGTTCAACTTTATAGTCAATAATAATTATTATAACTATATTTTAATGCTTTTGTATCAGTCACTATTCTAATAATTTTATAAGAACTGAACCATTGAATATTAATAACAGTCATATAAGGAAGGCACTTTTAAAAAAAACTGATTTGAGAGAGAGAAAGGGGGAGAGAGAAACATTGATGTTTTAGTTATTGATGCATCATAGGTTGCTTCTTGTATGTGCCCTGACCAGAGATCGAACCCACAACCTTGGTGTATCAGGATGATGCTCTAACCAACTGAGCTACCTGGCCAGGGCCAGGAAGGCACTTCAGTTATCCTCATTTTCAAATGAGGAGATTGAGGCCAGAGAGGTTAATCCATCTGCCAAGAGCTGGTCAGTGGCAGAGCCAGGTTCAGATTCAGGTGGTCTAGCTTGAGAGTCCACATGTCAGCCCCTGGTAACTGCCTCTTATGCCAGATTGCAGCAGGCTCCTTGCTGTAGTTCTTATTTACTCTTGTTGCATAGTTTGGATTTCTTTTGATTCTTTTCAAGAAGTTGGTAGTAATTTATTTATTTTTGCTTGAAAAAATAGGAGAGAAATAATCTCTGAAAATATTTTTTTAATTCAGATTTAATGTTAAGATAAATTGTATATAAAATTTCACATAATATTTTAACACATTTTACTGGGCGGGGGGAACCTATAGCTTTCATTAGATTCCAAAGGACCCTGAAACTCAAGGGCAAGGACCGCATCTAGTGTATCGTCTCTCAAATACTTGGCGTGGTGCTGGGCACATAGTATTTGTTCAGTAAATTTTCAGTAACTCACTGAATAAAAAGTTACTGCTTAAAGAGTTGAACTTCTATCTGGAAAACTCACTTTTTCAAATACTTTACTTCCTGCTAACTGATATAGGATACCACTCATTCAGTCAACAATTAGTTATTCAACATCACCTATGGCCAGGCACTTAGGAGCTGGTCATACAAAGGCGAACAAATTAGATTCTTGGGTGCTATCTTGTAGTCTAGGGAGCAAAGACAGACAATTCAACAAGCACTACAATAAAGAATAGTAAGGGGGCCCGGCCGGGCGTGGCTCTGCGGTTGAGCATCGACCTAGGATCCAGGCGATCGGGGTTCGATTCCTGGTCAGGGCACATGCCTGAGTTGCAGGCTCGATCAGTGACTCTCTCATCACTGATGTTTCTATCTCTCTCTCTCTCCCTCTCCTTTCTTCTCTCTGAAATCAATAAAGATATATTTAAAAAAAAAAAAAAAGAATAGTAAGGGGAATTGCACGTCCACACAGGAGCGTCCATGTGGTCTGGGTAGTGGTGGGGGTTCAGGAAAGTTTGTCTGGTTTTAGTGAAGACCTGAGAAATGAGGGGGAGTTGGTCAGGTGAAGGGGAGGAGAAGGAACATACCTAGGAGCAGGAGTAGCATGTACCAAGGCCTTAGGTGAGAGCACAAGACAGGTAGGACAGAGGGTGAACGAAACGTTCCATGTGGCTGGGCCGCACACACAGAGGCCAGGCAACTGGGTGACAGTGGAGAAAAGCAGATGATATAGGATAGGGGCCCTTGGAGAATTTGATTTCCTGGGTGTCGAATTTGAGGTGCCCCTGAGACACCCCTGTGAGATTCCCAGTGCAAGAAGCATGACTGTGAATAGAATACTTCTTTCTCGGATTCTGTGGACATTATCTGCAGGCTCTTTGGCAGAACTCCAGGTTCTTAGCAGCTGCTGATCTGGCCCTGTCTAGAGGAAGACCTCTGGGCCCGTGAAGGGATCTTGGGGGCTGATTTGCCACTGGAGACTCATTAGTAGCCAACGTGTTTGGATACTAGTGGGACCCGGGGGAAAAAACACCCAAAGGGGCAGCCTTGAGAGAAGTGGACTTGGTGATAACCAGAGCAGCTGGAATGGGTGACATTGAGAGGAGAGGAGCATTTTGGTAGCCTAGGACCCTTCCCCTGCCCTCCTTCACTGAGGCCACCCAGGCTCAGGTGCTGTGAGAACAGAACTGTGGGAAACCAGGTGAGTCAGGATGTTTTTACTTTCAAGTAACAGAACACAACTCAAGCCAGCTGGACAAAAGGGGACTTTGCCAACAAAAGGGGAATTTACTATAAGCCTCAAGGGGTGTCTCATGGAAGCTAGGAGTGGAGGGAGGCTGGCCAGACACCCATCTTTCATCTCTCTTCTCTGACCTTCCTCATGTCTCTTTTCTGGCTTCCACACTGGCTCCCTCTGGCTCCCTCTGGCTCCCTGGTGGGCAAAGAGGCTCCTGAGCCCTGGGGGCTGCTGCTTTTCTTTCTCTCTCCGTCTAGATTCCAGATTTGCACACAAAGAATCATTAATGGCCCAATGGGGCTCAGGTTCATGTCATGCAGGGTGACTTGCCATGCGATGAGGTTTAGGGCCAGGTGTAGTTCCCAGAGAAGTGGGAGTGGTGGGGAGCCAGTGTCCTTCAGTGGCCCCTTGCCCTAATATGTCATTTACCTCTTGGGGACCTCTGCTCTGAGACCCCCACCTGCTCCATTCAGTGCCTCTTTCATGTTCATATTGTGCAGGCTTCTGAAGAGAGCCCAAGACTGTGGGATGAGGGCCCAGGAGGACTTGGTTGAATGAGTGATGCCTCCTGAAAGTTAAAGCCCGTTAACAGTCCCTGCTTAGACAGCTTTTATTTGCACATGCCTTAGGGCAGATGTGGGAACAGCTTGGCCATAGGAAAGTGAGCTTTACATATTTCATTAGGATTAAGGAAGATCCCCTTATGCAGGCGCTCAGTCTACATTTTAGTAACTCTTCCTGTGGTCTCTGGTGTTCAACAACTTGAAGGATGAAAGTCGTCTCTGGAGGGCCCAGACAGCCAGTGGCTGGCTGGGTTCTTGCAGACCTCTGGGGTAGAAGGAGTCCCAGAGCCTTGGTTCCTTTCCCTGGCAGTGTGGCAGTGAGGGGGTCTGCCCTGGTGGCTAGCGATGTGTGTGGAAGTACCCTTCCTCTAGACACTTAGAATTCAGTTGGGTGTATTAGACAAATTATCTCTAACTGGGGGAAAAATCTAACTGCATTAAATCCTTTACTTATATCTGGCTGATACTTACAAAGCCATTTTGACGAGGTTCGTACCTTTGTGTAGTTGAGACAGTTATGTTGACTCTCCCTCCCACCGCAAGATATTAAAAAAAATAAATACTGTTTAATAGGATTTTGCATGCCAAGATTTAGTCTGAATGTCAGAGCATAAAAATGGGTTTGTATGTAATGGGAAGATTAACAGGCAGCCCCTGCACCCCCTGTCTTCCCTCACCGAGTGGTCCTGGCAGCCCCTTCCTGTATGTAAATACTTGGGGTTGCCTCATTGGCATGTCAGCACAGGCAGAAGCAGCCAGATGATTTTATGATCCATAAATGCAAGCACCAGACGTGCTCCGAAATTCATTAGTGTTTGCTTGTCATTACAAATAGCCTGTGTTGTTTGCCTTCCGACTAGACTGGTGGACAGGCAGGGCCCAACTGGGGTGTGGAGCGCTCTGGAGCCCTGACTCTCTTGGGAAGTGAGAGTTTAAAGCAAACTTTTAATTTATGGCTGAAGATTGTTTCTTTCTCTTGAGTATAGGTCTTGGAAGTTTGAATCTTTATATGTAGATCAGCTTTTCCTTCAATGGAAAATATGAGGTTCTTGGATAAAACCTACTCATAAACACGGTTGTGATCTCTCTCTCTTTCTTTCCCCCTCTGCATTGTGGATAAACTTTTTGGAGAGGACAAGCCTCTCAGAATGCTGTGCCCAGACACTTCCCTGTGTAGCCTGGCCCCACTTCGCAGAGCTCAGCCCCACTGCTCAGCCGCCTGCCCTCCTCTTGGTCCTGAAGCACTCAGGGCTCAGAATGTGGCCAGCCCCAGCTTGCACCCCCTGTGGTCCATATCAGACCCCAGGTGACCCTATGAGGTAATTGTGAGACTGCAGGTGGCTCTAAGCCACTGCCCTCTGATGTGGGGGTGGTCAGAGCAGGCCTAGCAGTCTCAGCTGCATATGTGAAGTCAAGGTTCAGGCAGCCCTTGAAGCCTGGTGGCATCTGGAGGAAGGCTGATGTGCATGGGCCAGATGTCTGATGTCTCTGCGTGGAGTTATAGATGTGAATTTAATTAGAGGAGATATTCTTTCAAATGATCTTCATATGGCTCACTTAAGCATTCCCTGGCCTGCTTGGGATGGTGGCTTTTTATACTAATTATTCAGTTGTCCCATACATACTGATTATGTGTGAGTCTCCCTGCCTGGTGTTTCAGGGACTCAAAGATGAATGAGAAATCCCTGGTCTAATGGGAAGGGTAAGAAATTTATATCAATAATTACAAGGGCCACACTGAAGGGGGCAGACTAAGTGCTGTGTGAGAGGAAAGCCAGTACTTGGCAATGGGCAAAGCGTCCTGGGGCCCCTGTTTGCTTGCGGCCTGGAAAGATCAGTATGATTTGGACATAAGAAAGGGCATTCCAGGTAGAGGGAACAGCTTGAGCACAGGTAAGGCAGTAGGGAAGAAAGCGGCCTTGTACCAGGACTGGTGAGCAGATGAGTTTGGCTAGAGCAAAGGAGAGGTGAAGGGCGTTGTGCAAAATGAGACTGGAGAATAGAGTGGCCCGTTGCCGAAGTCTAGAATGCCATGCCTAGGCCTCATGGGACTGGGTTCTATAGGCACTGGCAGAGCTGTGCTTCCTTTAAGAAGCTGAACAAGCTGCCCACGTGGCTCAGCGGTTGAGCATTGACCTATGATCTAGGAGATCGCAGTTCAATTCCTGGTCAGGGTACATGCCCTGATTTTGGACTCGATTCCTTGCAGGGGGCGTTCAGGAGGCAGCCAATCAATGACTCTCATCAGTGATGTTTCTATCTCTCCCTTCCTCTCTCTGAAATCAATAAAGACATTAAAAAAAAAAAAAGCTGAACAAGTAGCAGCCAAAATCCTACAGACCCCTGGTCACAGCCAGCCCCAAACCAAACCTGTGATTCTTTCCCCAGAATCCTCCTGTGGTCTCCCTGGAATGGCACAGCTGCCCACCCAGTCACGCCCAAAACTTGGTCAGTCATCAGCAACTCCTCTCTCTCCGGCATTCTCTACTCCTAGGCAGTCCCTGCACCCCCTGCACCCTGTCTCCCCTTCTTCCACTTCTCTGTGTCCCCAGTGCCACCTCCCAGCTTAGCTGCCCTCTTGCTTCCTCTTCAATGTATATGCTTATCTCCCAGCAGGCATCTCTATACCCACTTCTGCCCCCGTCCTACTCTACCATCCACCCTGCAGTTTTCAAATCTATCCACATCACTGAGCTTCTTCAGAATTTCAGCTGGCTTCCTCAGTGCCCTTAGGATCAGTTTCACTTTTTTTTTTTAAAATATGTCTTTATTGATTTCAGAGAGAGGAAGGGAGATGGAGAGAGAGGGAGATAGAAACATCAATGAAGAGAAAGTCATTGATCGGCTGCCCCCTGCACACTCGCCACCAGGGATTGAGTCTGCAACCTGAGCATGTGCCCTGACTGGGAATTGAACCTCTTTGTCCTGGATCCTAGGTTGATGCTCAACCACTGAGCCATGCCGGCCGGGCAGTTTCACATCTTTAAGATGGGTGTGCAGGCCTGTGAGACCTGGCATATCCTTTCCTCCCCAGCCCTTCTTCTGGCCCTTTCCACTCACTTCTCTGCTTCGCATACTCAGCTTCCTCGCAGGCCCTTGGGTCTACCTCCAGGCCTGTGCACTTGCTGTTCTCTGCCTGGCATGCTTGCCCTCCATGCCACTCCCCTCTGCATTATCCGGCTCACCACTAGCCTCCTGCTGCTTAGCTAAGCCAGCCCCCTGTTGCACTGTGTCTTCACACTCTGATCTTGTTCCTAGGCCCTTAGTAACACATTGATAATTAACATGTGTCTTCTCCAGTGGAAGGCAAATGCCCTGTTCATTGCTCTACCCCCAAGCCTTTCACAGTACCTGGTGCAAAGGAGGTGCTCTGCAAAGACTGGCTGGCTCGTACTGATTAGATGGGGCTGGAGACAGAGTCAAGGAACTGGCTGAGCCTGAGGTTGGGCTTGAAGCCATAGTCTCACTCCCTGTCTTATAAAAGGCGGTTTCACACCATCAAAGGCTAGTGGCTCCAGTGTCTGAAAGGTTTCCTCACACTTCTAATTTAAATAAGTATCCCTATATAGATCAAACATTCGGAAGGTTGGTTTTTCCTTCTAGCCTTTCAGGAGAGGAAACGGCTTTTCAGAAGGAGCCATTCCTCCTGGTTACTTGTACACCGGCCATCTGTGGTCACCGTCAGGCAGTTTGAATGTCAGAACAGCCAGCTCTCCTGTACTGCACCCCGCTGTACATTACTGGAATTTGTCAAAAGTCTGGCTTTTTTCAGGAAATCTCGCTCTGTCCAGGGACTTCAAGCTGCTCGTGATCAAAAACCGTGTTACTGGGGCTGGGGGAGACTCTTCCAGGGTGATACAGTATGTTGAATGAAACGATTAACTTGATGAATAAAGACTTCCCCTGTGCCTTCCTCCTGCAGCTCTGCCTCACTCCAGGGGATGTCCCTAGGACCTGGACAACCTCTAGACTTTGTACAATCTCCAGGCTCATCAGTTTCTGCAGACTGCCCCTTCCCCATCATGTCTCTAGCCTTTTCTGAGTGAAGTCTCTCCACATACTGGCCCATCTGGTTACCATACTTCCTACCTCAGTCTCCCTCTGGAACCTTTTATGTTAAAAACTCAGGCTCTGGTGTCTGCCATTTACTAGCTAGATGAACTTGCATAAATTATTTCACCTCTGTGAGCCTCAGTTATCTCACCTGTAACGTGGAATAGTAAAATCTACTTCATGGTCTGGCTTTGAGACTTAAGCAAAATAAAGTAGATAAAAGCATATTGTACAGTACCTAAAGCATTGGAAACAAGCAGCGACTTGTAGTTCTCTTCCTTCCCCGTCTTCTTGTTCATTTTGTAACCCCAGTAGTGCCATCTACTTTATATTATTCAAGATGTTGGTAGAAAATTGTGGTGATAATGCTTGGCCAGGCTGAGAGCAACAGGGGTAAGAGCCTGGGTTTTGGAGTCATGGAGACCTGGAGTTGAATCCCAGTTTTGTCACTTATTTGCTGTGTGACCTTGAACTAGTTTAGTATCCTCTCTGAATCCAATTTTACTTATGTGTGAACTAGGGGCAGTAATAACCCTTCTTGATAAACGCCATCCTTAAAAGATTTAAGTGGCATAATGTAAGAAAAGTATTTAGCCTAATGCCTGGCACATAGTAAGCATGCTGTTAGGTGCTGCTGTATTATTATTATTATTGTTATTGTTATTGTTATTATTCTTAGCCTGGACACAGGACTGAGCTTGTCTGGCAGGACCCTGCTTGCCTCTTAGAGTAAGAAGGAAGGGGGCAGGTGGTTGGTTATCTCAGTGTGTTCCCACTGTGTTCTCTTCCTGTCTGGGGAGGTTTGGGGCCACATGGTTTGGTCTCAGCCACCCTAGGTGGGTCCCAGGTATAAGGTGACTAATGCTGCCTCTTTGGTGTCTGACCAGCCTTTTGTGTTGGCTCCTGACGTGCCTTTTGTTGGGAGCGTGGATTGTCACATGTCCTACCCTTTTGTTTCTCTCTCCGAGTTCCTCTCCTGCTCTGGAGAGTCGTCTGTCACGGCGGGGCCCTCACACCCCTTCTGCCCTGCGCACTTCACCCGGATGGAGAGAGGCTGAGTTCCGCATCTCCACCTTGGAGGCAGGCTGATCGCACCTGGAATTTTACCCTCCTGCCTTTGAACACCTTTCTCTTTCCTTTTCTCTCTGTTCTGTTCTTTGCTTCTTCCTCTCCTTCCTCCCTCCTTATCCGCCCTTTCTCCTCTCCCCTTTCTCCTGCTCCCTGCCCTTCCTTCTTTCTGGAGCCTGAGTTTTCAGTGTCCATGGTTATTTGTTTGCTGTTTACCAGACCCCACCTGCCTCTGGCCTCATCACATTGTCCTGTCTACTCCATCCCTGTGGAACAGCACAGTGCCCTGAAGCCCCCTACTCTTTCTCTACTATGTCTCTCAGACTCAACCTCTCCATACCCCTTCAAAACACATGAGAAAGAAAAACACTGCAGTCACTCAGTCTCCAGGAACAGGACTGACTTACTAGTACTTAAAAAGCCAGCCATCTGACCTCTGCTTCTCTTTGGCTCATAGACTGGGAGAACCGGGATGATCTTAAAGCACATTCAATGCCACTGTATTTTACAGTCAGGAAGCTGAGCCCCCAGAGTGGGAAGGACTGACCCAAAGTCTCAAAGGGGCTTTAGGGAATAGCTGAGATTAGAATCCAGGACTTCTGACTTGGGATGTCCCCATAAAACCATAACATTGCCCATGTGAGTTGTATGTGTCTTTCTGGAGTTTTTAAAAATATTTTCATTCCACCTGAAACCTGAGCCCCTCTAAGAGCTGGAACTGGATCTACCTAACCCATTAGTGACAAGCTCTATTTCCCTTTGTGGAGGTGGGACAGAGTTTAAGTAATAAAGAACCGAGGTCAGTCACACATGGGTTCATCGCCTGTTCAGTCTTCCTGCATGACCTGGGCTGACCTTCCTCTCTAGTTCTTAGCTCTCTGCTTCTTGACTTGTCTTCGGTTCTGCCTGACCCCTCCTTTTCAACAAGTGTATATTATATTTCAAAGTCATGCCTTGGACATTGGTTAAAGCTGTGTTTTCCAGTATGGTGGCCACATGTGGCTATGAGCACTTGAAATGTGGCTATTCCAAACTGAGGTGTTTAAGTATAAAAACAAACCAGGTTTCAACGACTTAATATAAAATAGAATGTAAGCTGTTTCATCAATAATTTACTATATTTTATATTGACTACAGGTTGAAAAGATAGTATTTTGGGTATATTGAGTTAAATACATTGTTAAACTAATTTTACCCCCGTCCCATTTTTTAGTCTGGCTATTAGAAAATATTAAAAGGTGTGTCTTGCATTATATTTCTGGGTTATAGCTTCTAGGCCAACACTGGGTTATAGCTTCTATGCCTTTTTCAACCAGGAATCCATGAGAGAATTAAGCCTAATGCCCGAAGGTTCATTGTATGTAATGAAGGTACCATTCTCAGGAGAACTGAGAAAAAGCACATCGTTTTCTGTGTCCTGTGGTCCAGATAAGGAACCTAGTTGAGAAAGTCTGCACCACCTGTTGTTTCTAATTTTAATTCACATTCTGTCAGTATTTCTCTTTGTTGTATAATGATGGCTGTTGGTTGGAGACAGATGTGACTAAACTTCTAAGTCCTGTTTTTTCTTTTTAAAATCTAAATGAATGTTACATTTTGCTAATTACCTTTAAGTATCTGAGAGGATCATATCACTTTCTTGTGTTTGATTTATTGATGTGCTGTTTTGTTAAAATTTTCGTAACATTAGCTTATTCTCATATTTCTTTGACAGACATCATGTTGGATGATTCTGTATATGTGTGTGTGTGCGTGCACATGCGCATGCAGGAAGTTTATGGGAGAGAGTGACCAGTAGCTGTAGAGCTGGAAGAGGAGCTGAATTGTGATGCAGTTGCACTAAAGGACTCATCCATGCAGGATTCTTTTTCCCTTTGTTCTGAGTTTGTTAGGTGTTAGGGTTTGGGACTTTTTTTTCATTACTTTTTGTGCTCTGGAATAAATTATTTAGAATAAGAATTAGGTGTTCTTTAAAAGTCTGAGAGGACTCACTGGTAAAATCACGTGGTCCTGGAACCTTTGAGTTAACTTTTCCAGTTCCCGATGTGGTGTTTAGCATACTCACCAGACATAGGAAAGTTTATTTGGCCAAAAAATGGAAAGCAGTACGAAGATTAGGTCAGTGCCTGCATCTTCCATGAAGCAGGTACTTTCAGAAATTTCATTTTGTGTTCCCAGCAGTGTTCAGGGTGACCCTGCAGTATGTGAAGACCAAGATTAAGAAGGATTGAATTGTGCTGAAAAACATGATCACCAAATTTCAGTTGCAGTGGAAACAGTGAGCTGCAGGTTAGTGATTGCAGAGAACCTAAGAAGAGTTAAAAGTCAAGCTAAAATGTTCCCCTAGGACTCTGAGGAAAACAAAAGGAGACAAGCATGATGAATTGCTTCTAGGAAATGCCATGTGTGTATCAGGAATTCCACAACAGGAGGGGTGGGGCAGATGTGAGAGATGTTGGTAACAGTGAGGACAGCAGCAGGTTTTAAAACCAGCGATACAACATGAGCACAATTTTCAAGAGTGAGTGTGTATACACATGTGTGTGTGCCCTTACACCTGGGAGTGGGGAGTGGCCGCCGTCCAGGGGACAGAGGTGTTCCATGGCTCAGGGCCCAGGCTCCTGACACCAACAGGCCGACTGAGTTAGAATCTTGGCTCTCATATTGACCACATCTGAAGCTTGAGCAAATTATGTAACTTTTCCCACTAAGCTTTTGTTTCTTTATCTGTAATATGGGGCAATAATTGTACCGATTGAATAGGGTTGTGAGAATTCAGTGAGCAAAGGATAAAATGCATGTAAAACTGTTGATCTCATGCCTGGCACTTCCTGAGTCCTCAGTAAATGTTAGCTATTGTTGTTATTGTCATTGTTATTGACCAAAGTGTAAACTCTTGTTTTCTCTGGGTATTAGGCTAATGGTGATGTAAATTTTCTTCTATGGGCTTTCTGTATTATCCAAGTTTTCTGTAATGAACATGTACTAGGTCCCTAATTTAAAAAAACAGTGTGTTTTTAAAAAAAGAGAACATATGAATGATGTTATTTAGAAAAAACTTCCCAATAATAAGGAGAAAAGGAATTGAGCCTCGCCCCCAGTGTAAGAGTGAGACAGGAAGGGGTGGCCTGTGAGGCTCGTGTCCGGCCTGTGAGTCTGGGCAAGCTGGTCTGCCGGTGCCTGCTCTCCGTTCTGTTCCTGGGCCCTTTCTCTGTCACATGGATGGGAGGCTGTGCACAGGGGGGCACTTGGCTGCTGCCCTGTGCCAGCAGCTGTTTCTGATTGTGCGAGGCTGCAAGGTACTGGGGTTGCAGAGGGATGTTTGGGAGGTTTGCATCATCTTCATGATCCCAAATCGACATGTTTTCTGAGCAGACAGTAGTTTGGAGATTTGATGAAACAGCAGTGCCTGTAATTGAGTTACTTTTCTGTAGAAGTTATGACTCAAAGCTGAGAAAGATGAATTACTTCTCCTCATTCAGTGATCTCCCCATCATCGCACACCCTCACTCCACAGAAGGCGCCACTTGTCCCCAGCGATTCCCCTCTTGTGGTTTGCCTATCTGGTGCTGAGGCTCCATGGAGGCCCTTGTGTTCGTACCTCCCTGGGCCCTGCCTCCTTGCCTTCTCCACACACACAGCCCTTAGCAGGTGTTTATTTCAAATGACTAAAGTGAGTGGCTCTCACATGAGAAAATGATAATACCCCACGTGTGAGATTCTAGTACAGACAGATCGTAGCACAGCTGAAGAGTACTTCATGGGTTTGGGTGTGTCTGCACTTACTTCTCATGCCCTCAGGGCAGTAAAACACATGCAGCGTGAGGCTTGGGGAGCTACTTCTTCTCAATCCCTTCCCATCCTTCTCAGAATAAAATCCAACCCTTACCTGCCCTCAAGGCCAGGCCTTGACCTGGCCTCCCCACCCTTTCCCTTCCTACCACCTCCCCTCCCACCTTCCCCTAGGCTCATTCCACTTTAACCATGCTGGCCTGCTTGTTGTTCTCAGATTCCATGGTTGCCCAGCTCATGGTTTTTGCACTTGTACTTCCGAATTCTGCCTGGAAGCCTCTCCCATGGTACTTGCAGAGCTCGCTGCCTCATCTCATTCATGTCTCCACTCCAGTGTCAGCTTATCAGCCAGGCCTCCTGAGGCATCCCCTTCAAATATTCCATTCCTTCATCCTGATTAATGTTTTTTCATAGGATTCATTATCATCTGGTTTATTACAAGTTTCTCGTCTCTCTCCCCTCCTGTAGGACATAAGCTCCAGGAAAGTAGCAATGTGTTTTGTTCATTGCTGTATTTCCTAAAACGTGCGTTAACTCTGATAGGAAAGGAATGTGGAGCTGCTTACTGTGGGCCCTACCTTTTCTCTTTCCCTTCCCTCTTTGTCATTTCTTCTCACCCTTTCCCCTCCTTCTCTGTCATCATCATCATCATTGTCATCATCCAAGAAAGAGCTAAAGACCCCTCTTCCCACCCACAGCCACTCAGAAGGCTTGGACCTAGGAAGTGTCTTTTAGGACGTCAACCTCGAGAAACAAAGCAGGACAGTGCAGGTGTCCTTTGCTGCCTTGAGCTGTGTCCCCACCGGGTGGACACTGAGCCCCTCAGGGCTCTGACTGATTGTCCTGGAGCTGCACTCTCTTCCCTCGCTCCCCCCCAATCTCTCTTCCTTCCTTTCCTCCATCCTTCCTGTCTTGCCTCCTTTCTCCTTTTGCCTCTTCCTCCTTCCCTTTTCTTTTTCTTCCATTTTTCATCACAGCTGGCTTTGTTCCAGTGAAGGTGTACGCAGCTCCTGCCAGGAGCCCTCCAGTTAGCTGCTGCCTCCTTTGGGCCTCACTTGATTAAAGTCTTGACATCTCTCTGTAGGACAGGCCTGTTTCCAGAAGTCCAGCTGATCATGATTTTTGCAGATTTACTCCATCAAAGGTACAGAAGCAGCAGCTAGTGATCACGTGAAAACTGTTTTTTTATAAATGTTGACATTGACGGGTTATAAGCTAGTAATGACTTTATAAAAATTTCTATATTTCTGAGTACTTACTCAACTGTTAAGATTTAATTTTAGAAGGGTTACAGTGTGTAATCTTGAAACATGTCATTTAATAAAATTTGTTCAGTTATCCTGTACATGATAACAGTACAGAAGAACTTATGAAAAAGACTTGATCCCTTACCCCAGGCCCTTCTCCAGAGGTGAACCCTTTAAACTGCTTTTTCTTCCACTGGTGACTTTGGACTTTATTTGGTGCACCGAAACCTCTGTTTCTGGTTCCATCAGCTTTATGTAGTGCTTCTAGACTGCTCACTTCCTGTGCTTTTCTTCCCCTCTCCACCTGTCGCCTTTGGTCAGCTGTACTTTCTCATTGTCAAATTAGTTAAATTAACATTTTGACATTCTGCAGCTATAACCAAGTCCATCACATTTTTCCTTGGGTTGAAAACCAACAAACAGCGTTTATTATTATTACGGCTATGCAAATATTACCCAGTGCCACAGCTATGTAAATATTACCCAGTGTCACACTGAATGGTGTGCCAGATTGTGTTTCATTCTCTGATGACCCTGGGCCATTCAGGCGAGAATGTGCCTCACATCAGGGAGCCACAGATTCTTTTTTCTTTCAATCTGTCAACTGCCTGATATTGGAATGTATATAGGTATATAATATTTAAATGATATAACTATTAAAACATATTTAGACATATTAAATATATACTATTTAAATGTATATATATTTAAATACATATATAACATTTAAATGTATACACATAGGAATTTTGGGTTTTGTTATTCTTAGAGATTATAATTGCTTTTTTCTATTATCATTTGCCTTTTTCATGTCCTCAAACCTTTTCAAACTTTCTATTATGTTTTTATTTTACCATATTTTTAGTCTCATGAATCTTCCCCAGAGCCCTCCCTTCGGGGCCCTTTCTTCTATAGTCTTTTTGCACAACTTTTATTATAAGATTGCCCTTCACAGTCCTGTATGGTTGGACTGTTTCCTTTTTTTAAAAGTCATATTTATTGAGTTTCATTTCATCCAGTAAAATTCACCCTTCTTAGTGAACAGTTTGTTGAGTTTTGATAAATGTATACACCACAGTCCAGAGAGAGAATGTTTTGTGTGTGGACAAATGTCGACATTAGTGAGATTGCTGGTCATTTGGTATAGGTATGTTTAATATTATGAGAAACTGCCAAACTGCTTTCCCATATTGCGGGTACCATTTTGCATACCCAACAGCAAGGTGTGAGTCTTGAAATGCTTTACTCCTTAGTCAGACCCCACCCCCAATGTCCCCCACTGCCTCAGGCATCACTGTCCCCTGGGGTGCTTTGAGAACTACTTTGACTAAGTGTGGGATTGTTCCACTGTTGTGAAGATTGTCCCAGAGGACAGATGGGAGGGAAGGGAGGGACAGAGGGAGGAGGAAGAGAAAAGTTTGCCATTGAGCAAAGTGGTTGGCTGCCAGCCTGGTGTGGTCCCGAGGCCAGATTTAGTGACCTTTCCTCGAGGTGGTGATTTTCCATGTGGGCATGTTTTAGGAACATGACTTGGAGAAGATTGTAGCCAGAATTAAGCACATGTATGGAAGCGCCATGGGTAGGCACCAGCTCCCTATGGCCCCGTAGCCTAGATCCTGTGGGAGTCCTCAGGGAGGACTTGTCCCACTCCCCAGGTCTCCTTCTTCCAGGGCCTTAGCTTGCTAACCCCAGACATGGTCAGGGTCAGGCCTTTCTCAGGCCACTTTGGGGCATGTGACTCCCAGACACCTAAGAACAAAGCTGGCAGCTAGAGAGGGCGCTCCTGGCAGTGTGGCCCAGAGAAGTTTTGCGGAGTGAGCTAAAACCAGTGTTGACTCTTGCTGTCACCTAGGAATGCTGGCAGATGGAGGCATTAAGAGGAAGTTGTTTTTATATCAGTTAGGGACTTTTTTCCATAGACAGTTTCTTTGTAATAAACATTCTCCTTTGATGTCAGAATGGATGTCTAAATGAATCTCACATTGTTGTGGGTTTTTTATGTTAAGGCAGCTGGTCAGATACCCTTTTGGTCTGTGCCTGCTGAGTTTGAGGTGCCTGTGCGATGCCAAGAAAGGTGTGGCCAGGACGAAGCTAAATGTCCTGGCTGGAGCTCAGGAGAGACTTGGGCCGAACACATGCTTGTGGTTGAGGCCATGGCAGTGAATGCGATCTTAAGGGGCACACAGACATAGGAGAATACAGACAATGACCCTGGACAGATGTAGGTGGGGGCAGAGCATGTGTCAGAAAAGAAAAAGGCAACTGGAAAATAAGACTGAGAATGGGGTCCTCAGAGGAGAGAAGATGACCAGGAGAACACAGGGCTGAACGGCAAGGACAGAAAAATATGGCAGAGGGTTTCCTAGCCAGAACCTTGTCGCTGGTGGAAAAGGGGCAGTTCAGTGGGGCAGGGGCTGGAGTACAGTGGAGAGGGAAGCCTGGGGAGGGGAGCTGGAGAGGGAAGCCTGGGGAGGGGAGCCTGGAGAGGGAAGCTTGGGGAGGGGAGCCTGGGGAGGGGAGCTGGAGAGCGAAGCCTGGGGAGGGGAGCCTGGAGAGGGAAGCCTGGGAGGGGAGCCTGGAGAGGGAAGCTTGGGGAGGGGAGCCTGGGGAGGGGAGCTGGAGAGCGAAGCCTGGGGAGGGGAGCCTGGAGAGGGAAGCCTGGGAGGGGAGCCTGGAGAGGGAAGCCTGGGGAGGGGAGCTGGAGAGGGAAGCCTGGGGAAGGGAGCTTGGGGAGGGAAGCCTGGAGAGGGGGGCCTGGAGAGAGAAGCCTGGGGAGGGGAGCTGGAGAGGGAAGTCTGGAGAGGGGAGCCAGCTGAGCCAGCGAGAACCACAAACCTTTCAGGACGTTTGCCTGGAAGGAGAAGAGAGAGAGTGAGCAGGAGCTGGAGGAGTGTGGAGGTCTAGAAAAGATGTCTTTTGTTATTACTGTCATTGTTATTATCGCTACCATTATTATTATTAATGGGAGAGGCTTATGCACTTTAAAATGCTAGCAGGAAGAAGAAATTAGGGAGGAAGAGGATAAAGATACAAGAACAAAAGAGGCATCAGATCTGAGCAAGGGGAGGGAGTGGGATCCAGAGCCCAGGAGAGGGGGTCCTGAGAGCAAGGGGCAGCTCTCTCACTGCAGCTGGGGGGAAGGTACATTTGCCTTTTTGGTGGCAGAAAGTTTTCTTCTGACATCTTTTCTCCTTGATATACCCAGGGAACATCCACATAACAGGAGGGCCTTAGAAGAAGCTGGCAAAGGACTGTATAGGCTCTTACCCTCCTTTCACATCCAGTTTACCTCGGCAGAGGGCTCAGAGTCAGAGTTGAGGACAGCCTCAGTGAGATGACCCCCCTGCAGCTCAGGGGCAGCCGGTGGGATGACCCCCCTCCCCACAGCCCAGGTGCAGCCCAGTGGCTTCTCAGGGTCACAGGGCTACCAGGGCCTTACCAGCTTCAGCCCAAACCCTGTCTCCCTTCCAGAACCAGCCCTGTCTCTGGTCAATTCTAACTTAATCACACTCAGATCCATTCCATAGCATGGACCTTTTTTAGGCATTAGTGACTGGAAGAGTATTGTTCTATTACCTCACATTTTCCAAACCCACTTCACACAGATGGAATCTCTTATAATCCTATAAGGCCAAACACAGAAGAGGAACAGTGCCAGGGAGGTGGGGCTCAGGACTTGTTTTAGTAGATAGAATGGTCTTATTTCTTTTGACATCTTGATAAATCTTTCTGCGCCGCATTTGGGAGATTTCAACACTGAGGAACACATTCATTCAACAAATGCTGCTCGGCCTCTCCTGCGAGCCAGGCCTCTGCCCTGCATGTCACCTCTTTTGTCAGCCCCTCTTTTGGTCTCTGCCACAATTCTGTGGAGTCTCTGTCAGCATCCGTTTCATCCATTTCATTTGATGAGAGAGAAGTTAACTTACCTGTGGTTGCCCAGGAAATAAGTGACAGGACTGGGATTTGGAGTGAGGTCCTTGGCTCTAAGTCCTTTGCTCCTTCCATTTTATCAAGGAACCTCTTCAACAGTGTTTAACTCTGTTGGGGTTTTAATTTTAAATGTTACATGTCTTCCAGTGCAAAGTTTCCTTAGGGAGTTGTCAAAACCCAAGAATTGCACATGAGGTTTTTGAGTCATGGTCTTAGAAATGTTCAAATCAAATAAATTCAGGGCAGATGTATTAACCATGTGCTTTGGTTCCTGCCTGCGTGACATCAGCAAAATGATAGAGAAATAATAACAGATTTTTAAATAATTTGAGACAGCAACAAGAGTGTGGTGTGGGAGAACGTGGAGGTGTTTGAGGTCAGAACTGATATGTGGCAGCATGACCCTGGGAAGAGGTAGGGAGATAACCTTTATCACATACATGTCATGTGCTGGGTGCTCTGTGTGTTTCATTCTCATTTAATTGTCATGATGAGCTTTACAGATAGATAGAGTACTATATGCATTTTAAGATGAGAAAACTGAGGTTCTGAGAAGATAAGGATCATGTAGGTGGTGTGACCGGGTTCTGTCTTGTCCACACCGCTCCCTTTCAGGATGTCTCCCAAAGTTACTTATGGTACATGTGGTAGAAAACTAGGGACTTAATTAAATGTACACACACACACACACACACACACAACTTTGGCTGTTTATTAAAGAATTCCAAAAAAAAACAAAAGGAGCAACTATCAGCCATAAATTAGGCAACAACCATGCAGTCCTTGAAAATCAGTTTCTGAATTCACTTCTATATCTGATTATAATCCATACCTTTCTGGGACTGGCTTTGGGAGTCACAGGGGAGAAAGGCTCTTGTCCTCACAATTAAACTTTGAAAGGGCAGTAATATACATCTGCAAAATGATTAAAATAGATGAAAAGGCGGAGCAGGGTGGGAGAAGTACACAGAACTCAGATGGGTCAAATAGACCTTTCAGAACAAGGATAATCGTGGTTCATAGGTAATTTATTATTATTTTTAATCCTCACTGGAGGATATCTTCATTGATTTTAGAGAGGAGGGGAAAGAGAGAGAGAAACATCAATGTGAGAGAAACATCGATTGGTTGCCTCCCTTACGTGCCCCAACTGAAGATTGAGCCTGCAACCTTTTTGGTGTATGGGATGACACTCCAACCAACTGAGCCACTCAGCCAGGGCTGTGCAGGTATATTTCACATCTCAAAGAGATTCCTGTGTACTTTTTTTTTTTTAAAGATATATCTTTATTGATTTCAGAGAGAGGAAGGGAGAGGGAGAGAGAGAGATAGAAACATCAATGATGAGAGAGTCATTGATCGGCTGCAGCCCACAACCCGGGCATGTGCCCTGACCGGAAATAGAACCCTGATCTCCTGGATCCTAGAAGGTTGCTCAACCGCTGAGCCATGCCCAGCTGGGCTCCTGTGCACTTTTGAAAAAGAGTAGAGTAAAAGTATTGATTCAAGAGGGGGAATAATACTGAGTCCTTTCCTCTTTGTTAAAATGGATGTGCTGGGAATTAGATGAGATAACACGGGCAGTGCCTCCTCCAGTGCTGGCATGGGAGGTGTTCTTGATAAATTGTAGCATTGGTTAATATCATTGCCAGTACTGTGAAGGATTTGGCAAGGTCAAGGATGGTTGTATTTCCTCATGTGGGTGACTGGGAAGGCAATGATGCTATTTACAGAAATGATGCTGCCAGGGAGAGGAGCTATGTTTGTTAGCTCCTGGTTGGTTCTCAGTCATTCTCAAAGCCAGGTCATTCATCTTGTATCCAGAGCTGTCCATTGTCTTTAGTCAGGCTTCCCACAAGTGCCTGTCTGTGGTTTATAGTTGGGTCCCAACTGTGGTTTATAGTTGGGTCCTGAGATGCATCTGAAGGGCACAGCACGTTAGGCATAACTCCTCAGCGCACAAGTTTTGTCTTGGGCCATTCCTGTTGCCCTCCCTGCCTACCTAGTAGACTCTGTTCTGTGTCTATTCCAGTTGGTGGACAGCTGGCTCTCAGTAAGGATTTTATAAAAGTTCCAGGTGTGTGGCAATATAATGTTGTTAATAATGCCGAGGCCTGATGTGAATTAAAAGGAGGTCTTATTACTTAGGGGTAGAAAGCTTTAGAATCTACCCTTTCCTCCATTCTCTGCCAGGGCTCCCCAGGCACAAGCTGGGAATGCTAGGCATTTGGATAGTGACTTTTTTTTGGTCCTTTTCTACAACCCCCCAAGTAATCCCATTAGATCGCTCCTATTATCTCCCTTGGCTGGGAACCAGCCTCACCGATAGGTAAAATGTAGGTAATCTGATAAAATTATAATGCTAAATCTGCTGGAAAAGAAGAGACAAGGCCCCTGAAGAAGATGTTAAAGGGAACCTCTCCTTCTGTGTCCTGCTTATATGGCAGATGGGAGGGTCCAACCTAGGGTAGGAATCTGAGGTAATCCCAGAAGCTTACCTGATTGCAGTGGGTTTGGATTGGGCTCTCCTCGACTCTAGGAAAGGAGGACAACACAAGGCTGATGAAATCTGAGATTCTCCAGCCAGATTTAAATTTGGAGTTTGCCTGTGGGAGATGAGTCCCACTAGTTAAAATGTTACGTCCTCTTAGACAATTTGCATTAGGAAGGGACTTCTGGTCCCAGAGAAGCTGGCAGAGTGGCAGTGGAGGGGTTAAGAATATTTTGGCACAGAAGTCCCAGGAAATGTGGCTGGGGTTTTGGAGAAAGTATCCTACTTCCCCTCACCCCTCGGGGTCCCAGGAAGCGCCTCCACCCAGCCCTCCTCTCCAGAGGAGACTCTTCTCAGCCTGCTGAAGAGAGAAACGGCCAAGGCTCAGCTCCTCCCCACTTCCACATTCACGTCCAGTTAGATGCCCCTGGTGTGTTTGATCCCAGTTAGGATCACTGTTGAAATCGACTCTTTACTTCCTAGGAACTAGCCAGCTGTGGATGGAGCAAGAAGGAGAAACACAGTCTCGCCCCAAATGTCGTGGCCTTTACCCGGAGGTTTAACCAGGTAAGCAACCCCTTGCACGTGCCTGTCCATAGATAGCAGTGTTGTCCCCTGTAGGCTGGGAGCCCTGCCAGAGCTCAATCCCAGGCACCTGGCCCCAGGTCCAGACCCATCTTCCTGAACCCCCACCTTCATCCATCCTTGGGCCATCAGTCCCCTTTTTCACACAGCAGGTAGAACTGAACACATCTTCCCTGTGTTTAAATTGCTTCAGTGGCTTCCAGTGCCACGTAAGCTGAGGTTTAAGCACCTTAATTGCCCTGCAAGTTCCTGCATGGTGCATCTGGCTTCTGCCCTCCATCAGCCTCTTCTCGTGTCTCCCCCCAACCCTCACTCTGCAGGCTTCAGCCACCCTTGCCTTCCTTCTCTTTCCCGATGCACCATATCTTTGTCCCATCAGGCTCCCATAGGTGCTGTCTTCTCAGCACAGAATTCTTCCTCAGCCCAAACATCATTTCCTCTGGGAGTCTTCCGTGACCCCCCAGCCCATATAAGGTCTCCCCGTCATGCATTCCCTTGCTGCACCTGTGCTGCTCCGTGCGGCCCTCTACTCATCTTTCCTCATTTTGTGTAACTCTCTAGTCTCCATCTTCCTTGCCAGTCTGTGGGCTCCATGAGGGCAGGAACTATGTCTGCCTTGTTCATCACTGCATCCCCCACCCCTTTTCCCAAGTTCAGGTGTATAATAGACCCTCAGTAAATATATGTGGGATGAATGCACAAGGTGCTCAGGAAACATTTCTTGAATTGAATTTATTTGAATTTCTGATGGCCTGGTCACTGGCCTCATACGTCCTACTACAAACTGATTTGGTCCAACCAGAACCTTTGTTCCATGTATGAAGATCTGCATCCCTACTTAAGGAATGATGGTGGGAACTTGGACTAGCTGAAAGGAAGGGGGCTTCTGACAGCTCAGCCACACCTCTCGGAACGTGAGCTTCAGTGGAAAGCACCCTGCAAGACCCCCTTTGTATAGATCAAAGTCCCAAATGGTGCCGTTGACAGTTTTTCTTCTTTTCTGCTTGTTTTTCTGGTCTCAAATGAGGGCAGTGGCTTAGAGGTTGCACAGTGTGCGTGACTGGACTTCTGGGTGATGGGCCTGGGTTCCCTTTGGCCCCTCCCTCCAGCTGGGCGGTCCCTCTCGGAAATGCTGGGTCCTGTGCATCACCATTACTCAGTCCTCTCCAGCCTTGCGCGGCCTCGCCTGCCACCCGAGAGAGAGGCACCAGCTTGTAGTCCTGAGATCAAGGCTGGAGTTAGCATTCCTGTTGTTTTATGAGACAATAGGAACTAAGAAGGGCCTGTCTGTGGTAGGGACTACACACTGTGTGTTTTGAAAAGGGAAGTTCTGAAGCCTTTTGTTTCTTTTTTTTTCTCTTCAAAATCTTTTCCTTTTCAACGGAGCTTAGTCTTAAAAAAACTAAAAAAACCAAACAGATGTGCACACTCTATCAGGGGATTCATAGTTTCCTGAGCAAAACTGTTTGGCAGGATCCAGCTCTGTCCCACCTCCGAGCGGCCGCAGAGCTCCCCGAGGAGGCCGCTGGGGGCTCTGATGTAATCTGCTTTGCATGTGGGGCCAGGTCAGCTTGGCTTGTTCTGCGAGCAGTTGTGTTCTGTCCAGATCAGACCAATACAGCGAGCCAGAGGAAAGTCACACTTTCCCAAACGATGCTCTGAGAGATGGTCTTTCTGCGGCCTGTAAGCTGCTCAGAGCAAGCGGCTCCTGGACATTGTCCTGGTAGCTCCAGTTTGAAAACTGGCTGGCAGCCAGGTCTGGTCAGCCGCTGGGGCTGCTTTCTCAGAGATAAACTGATTGGCATCCTTTCCTGGTGGATTTCCATATTCAAGAACAAGCCTCCCCATCAGACTCCAGATAAAGGAAAGCAGGTCACTTACCTTTGTGAGCCTCAGTTTCCTTATCTATAAGTGAGAATAGTAAGTACTCACCTTGCACAGTTGTTGTGAAAATGAAATGAAAGAGCCACTCTAGGGGAAAGGAGAGAGCTGATTGTGGAAATATAGAAAGACTCTTGGGCAGAGACGATGGCCCAGAGGAAACAGAGATTGTGCCTTTCAAAGTGCCCAGTGCAGAGGGTAGTTGGTTCCTGTAGCGCACTTTGCAGTAGGGACACAGGAGGGCAAATACTTGGATGCATCCACAGGTGGGGGTTAGCAAAGCAGGTGTTTTGGAAGGAGCAAGGGGCAAAGGAACTTAAAGTACTGACTGAGAAAGGGCTGCAGTGACAGATGACAGGGGATCAGTCTGTCGGGGGAAGGGCTGCCAGGGACTCCAGGTATGGTGAGAAGGAAGGACAGGCATGGTGGGGGCTCAAGGAGAAGGTAAGGACTAGAAGGTTGAAAGGCTGTGGCCCATGACTGGAATTTAAAGTTTCTGGCCCAGAGCTGTTCTGGATAATTATGGGGAGGAGATGACTGAAGTGGTAGGTGGGTAACAGCTGCTAAAGTGGTCAAGGGACCTTGAAGCCATGGTCATGCACAGTGATGTTGAAGTTGCCCAAGGAAGGAGGTGGGGTTTGGTATGGAGAGGAAGATAGTGATCCAGATCCAGATCTGTTTATATTTCTATAGTTTTACTGTTTTCAGATGTCAAGGGGGCGTCATTTATAAAGAGCCTTTTCAGAATGGCTCTTTCACTTAGCAATTTGCATTTAAGACGCATCCATGTGTTTATGTGGCTTGATGCCTTCCTGTTTTTATGAGTACTGTTCCATTGTATGGATATACCAGTGTGTCCATTCACCTATTGAAGGTATCATACCTACTTCCAGTTTTTGATGATTATGAATAAAACTGCTATAAACTAGTGTGTGTATGTGTGTGTGTGTGTGTTCACAAGATTTCAAATAAGCTGGGGAAATACTTAGCAGTACAATTACTGGATTGTGTCTGTACCATTTTGCATTCCCACCAGCAATGAATGAAAGTTTGTGTTGCTTCAGATCCTTGCCAGCAATTAGTATTGTCAGGGTTTTAAAATTTTGTTTATTTATTTTAGCCATTCTAATGGTGTGTGGTAATCTCACTTTCCTTTTCTTTATCCAGCCACTCCTGGGGCCTCACATGAAGTGCAGGGGGACTATCACACAGGAATGGCATGTCAATATCGCAGTGGCCAGAAAGGATCAGGTGAAGGATCTAGGATTGAGAAGACTCAGGGAGGAGATAATTAAGGTGTTTTCAAGTAATTTAGGGGTTCTTATCGAGAAGCTGATTAGGCATAATCTATGGGGCCAGGGGATAGGAGTGGGGAGGCAGCGCTTTATCCTAATACAAGGTAGTTCCCTACCCATGAAAGCTCAGGCAGAGACCAGACAGGGCTTTATCACAGTGACTGTAGAACATCATGTGGGGGTTGAGGGAAGGGTGGGGCCTTTAAGTCCCCTCTAACTCTAGGTTTCTAAGAAAACTGTGAATGGGCTTATGAGAAATTTATGGCAAAGTAGATTTTCCATAAGAAAAGACAGTATTCTTAAAACTGAATTTTTCTTTGCTTTATGCTTTGGTTGTTTTCTTTGTGGTTGATTAAATAAAGTTCTTCGTGTTCATAACTATTCTGCTTTATTCATGTGTAATACTGTTGTGAAATTTCCCAGGGGATATCGTAGTCTTCAGTGGCTAAAGTCTAGTGCTAATTATACCACTGGAACAATAATAGTGATAACAATAGTTTATGTGTTTCAAAAGCTTATTAACACCATGACCAAGTGGCATTTATTCCAGGTATGCATGACTGATTCAGCAGTTGAAAATTAATGTAATCCAGTGTATTTATAAGCTAAAGAAGAAAAATCATATTATACCAGTTTATTCAAAAAAGCATTTGATGCCCTGGCCTGTTTGCTCAGGTTAGAGCGTCGGCCTGCGGACTAAAGGGTCCCAGGTTCGATTCCGCCTAAGGGCACTTACCTGGGTTGCAGGCTCGATCCTAGCCCTGGTCAGGGTGAGTGTGGGGACAACCAATTGATGTGTCTGTCTCACATGGATGTTTCTTTCTCTTTCTCTCTCTCACTTCTACTCTCTCTCAAAAGCAATGGAAAAAATATCCTTGAGTAAGGATTAAAAAAAAAGCATTTGAGAAAATTCAACACCCATTAGGAATAGAGGGGAGCTTTTTCAATTTGGTAAAGGACATCTACAACAGTCCTGCAGCCAACATCATACTGAATGGTGAGACACTAGGTGCTCTCCTCTCAAGATGGGGAACAAGGCAAGGATGTGCTCTCTTACCACTTCCATTTAGCATCATACTGGAAGTCCTGACTAGTGCAATAAGACAAGAAAAAAAAGAGAGAGATGTACAGATTGAAAAGGAAGAAATAAAACTGTCTTTATTCACAGATGACATGATTATGTATGTAGAAAATCTCAAATCTATTAAAAAAAACCTCCTGGAACGAAGAAGTGAGCATTAACAAGGTTTCAGTTTACAAGATCAACATGCAACCTGGCCGGATGTGGCTCAGTGGTTGAGAGTCAACCTAGGATCCAGGTGATCAGGGTTCTATTCCCGGTGAGGGCACATGCCCAGGTTGAAGGCTTGATCTCCAATGACTCTCTCATCATTGATGTTTCTATCTCTCTCTCTCCCTCTCCTTTCCTCTCTCTGAAATCATTAAAGATATATTTAAAAAAAATAAAAAGATCAACATACAAAAGTTTTCCTATATCAGCAATGAAGAATTGGAATTTGAAATTTAAAAGAAAATTTGCAATAGCATACGCACACGAAGAAATACTTAGGTATAAAACTAACAAGTATGTATAGGTTCTGTGTGCAGAAAACTATAAAACACTAATGCAAAAAATCAATGTAGATTGCAATAAATAGAGAAATATTCTATCTTCATGGATTAGAAGATTCATCATTAAGATGTCAGTTCTTCCTAACTTGATGTATAAATTCAGTTCATTCTTGATCAAAGTCTCAGCAAGCTGTTTTACAGATGTCAATAAACTGATTCTGAAATTTATATGGAAAGGCCAAAGACACAGAATAACCAATACTGAAAAAGAACGAAGTTGACGGACTCACTCTACCTGATTTCAAGACTGACAGTAAAGCTACAGTAATCAAGGCAGCATGGTATTGACTAATGCCTAGACATCTAGGACAATGGAACAGAATAGAGAGCCCAGAAATAGGCCCTCACAAACAAGTCAATGGGTCTTTGACAAATGTGTGAGGACATTCAATGGAGAAAGGGTAATTTCTTCAACAAATGATGTGGGAATAATTTGAATTCTTTTTTTACATATGTAAAAAAATGAACCTAGACACAGAGTTTAGACCTTTGATAAAAATTAACTCAAAATGGATTATAGACCTAAATGTAAAAGTCGAAACTATGAAACTTTTAGGAAAAAAACATAGAAGAAAATCTGCATGACATTTGGTGATGAGTTATTAGATATGACACCAAAAGTACAATCCACGAGAGAAAAACTTGAAAATTGGACTTGATTAAAATTAAAACTTTCCACTCTGCAATGCAGACACTGCTAAGAGAATTAAAAAACACACAACACAGACTGGGAAAAATATTTGCAAAACACATATCTGATAAAAGACTTGTATCCAAAATATACTCTGAAAATTCAACAATAAGAAAACAACCCAATTAAAAAATGGGCAAAAGATCTGAGCAGACAGCTCACCCAAAAAGACATGCAGATGGCAAATAAACATGAATAGATGCTCAACATCATTTGTCATTGGGAAAATGCAAAACACTACATACCTATTAAAGTGGCTTTCAAAAACCTGACAAACACCAATTGCTAACAAATGCTTGGAGCAACACAAACTCTCATTCATCGCTGGGGGGAATGCAAAATAGTACAGACACAATCCAGTAATGTACTGCCTGGTATTTGGTTTCTAATACCATTTCCTACTAAAAGGAACCCAGGCTCTTTGGAGAAGTGGCTGGTTTAGGACTGGGGCGAGAAATGTACAAGATGAGCCTGTAGTACTTTATAGTGTCTGAAAATAAGGAAATGCTCAAACAAGCCAACAAACCAAAACAATGGTGGGGTATGTCAAATGGAAAGGGCACAGGAACCAACTGAAAGAGGTCTCAGTGGCCAAAGCTGGAACAATCTGAGCAAAACAAAATAACACAGTATTGGGTTATAACCCAAAGTATAAAATAAGTATATGTGAGTTCATTCTGATATAAATGATTGAATAAATAAATAGAGGAGACAAGACAAACTTCCTATGCAGAAGAATTCCAAATAATTAATGTAGATCTTTTGCCCTGAAGAAGGTGAAGCATGGCTGCCCACTTCCTTCTATAGGAACTTCCTTGGAGAGTTTGAGGTGAAAGTATTATTTATGTAACCAGTTCCCTGTTGATGGGCATTTTGTTTTGTTTTCTATTCTGTTGTTTTATAAACACTGCTTCAGTGAACCTTTGAACATGTGTCCTTCTAAATTTCTACATTCATAAGGTAAACATTCTAGGGAGAATATAACTTTAACATCTTGAAAGATATATTCAAGTTGTTCTTCAGAATGGTCCTACCCCAAAACAGTGTAGAAGAGTACCAATTTCTCCACACTTTTGGTACAATGTATGACTCACAAAGGGTTAATGTATTTCCTTTAATATACAAAGGCCATTTACTAATCAATAGTAAGAGGAGAGATGTCCCCATAGAGAGATGGGTGAAGGACCTGAGTAGGTAACTCACAAGGCAAATAATACATGTGGCCTATAAATATTTGTAACAACAACAACAAAACACAAAAAAAGTGCAAAAAAATGTTTACTGAGTAGTCATGAAAGAAATGCAACATAAAAACAGTGAGACATTATTTTGTCCATTAGTTTAGTAAAGAAATAAGGGTCGTAACAACTGATACATTTGCCTATGTGTGGGAACACGGATCTGCTCAGACTTGTTGACAGATAAACAAACAAACCTTTTAGAGGCCAAGTTTTTTTATATATACTTTTGGAAAAAAGGTACACATACTTTTATTCATTCCACCTTACAGGAATTTATCTGAAGACCTTAATTAAAAATATATAAAGATAGGTGTATAAATATGCTCACCATAGCAATGTTTTTGTGTGTGTTAATCCTCACCGGAGGATATTTTTTCCATTGATTTTTTTTTTAGAGAAAGTGGAGTGGGGAGAGAGAGAGAAACATCTATGTGAGAGAGATACATTGATCGGCTGCCTCCCGCACGCACCCTGACCGGGGCCAGGGATCGAACCTACAACCCAGGTACATGCCCTTGACCGGGAATCGAGCCCGGGACCCTTTGGAGCTTGGGCTGACGCTCTAACCACTGAGCCACACCAGCCAGGGCACCACAGCATTCTTCATTACAACAAAATAATTAGAAATAACCCACTGGACAATAGGGGGTCACTTAATGATGCTACATCCCTAAGATGAAATACTTAGCAGATGCTAAAAATTATCTTGTAGAAGAATATTAATTCACTTATAAAAATTCTTGTGATAATATGAGTAATATATACCAATTTAATTGAAAAACAAACATGTTCTTTGTATGGAAAAAAGACTAGAAAGACACACACCATGGTGTTTATCATGGTGGTCTGTGTGTGAGAATGAGGTTGCAAGGTGGTCTGTGTGTGAGAATGAGGTTGAATGATTTGTGTTTATCTCTGCTTCCCTTGTTTTCTGTATTAAGCTTCTCTTAATTTTTATAGTTAGAAAAGAGAATTTAAAATGTTTAAAATTGCTGATCCTGCCTTTGTTGTATCTCTCTTATCTGACCCTTCTCTCCGTCTGCTTCAGCATGGCCCTAGCTCAGGCCTCTCATCTCTCATTGCACCAGCTTCCTCTTGGGTGTCCCTGCAATGGGATCTAGCCTGTCACTCTTCTGCTCAGAAGCCTCGGGGACTCTCCTATGTATAATTAATTGTCCTAGGTCCTTCTTATCACTTTGTTTCTCCAGACCCCCACAGTGTGGCATTCACTTTCCTTGTTAGTGCCAATCGCCCTCATTATTCCCACCTGCCACTGCAGTCCTGTCAGCCTACTCAGTTCTCCCTGGTCCTGGAGTATATACCACACCTTAGTCCTATCTTTACCTGTTTAAAGTCTGCCCATCTTTCAAGGCTGCCTCTTCCAAGAAGCCTTCCTCAGTCATCACCTCCCTCATATTCCAGTTCAGGCCACGATCACCAGCTGCCTTTTAATACTATGATTTCTGGAAGATCCTGCCTCCTCCTTTGGTCAGGCAAGCACTGATAGGTCTGGACTGGCAATGCCTGGAGCCTGCACACAGCAAGGGCTTCATGAAAGCCTGTTGGATTGAATTGACCCAGAGTCTCCTTCACATACCATGTGTTGCAAATCAGAGTCAACTCTGCCATGTTCCATAATTATGCCTTAAATATGTGTGCTTTTTTCGCATGCAGGAATCTATTAAATTATTCAGTATACATAAACAATCACACTTGAGATTATGTGGCATAAAAATGTGCATTTATTAAAATATAAGATTTATGGGCATATCATTTGGTATCCAGAATATCTTTCTTCTATAACTGGCTAGTAAACATTTGAGTCTGAACTTAATTTCAGGCAATTCCTTGGAAAAAAATGATTCTGTGGAAACTGGGGCATGTCCTGGCAGCAACCACAGATAATTATGCAGAGAAAACTTTTCTGTAATATTCCTGCTTAATGTGAAAAGCAAAGCTTTGATTCTTGGTTACTCTTTTCTTGTTTTCTCATTGAAAAGTGACAGTACTTCAGTAAAGAGAATACATTTGGTTGCAGCAGTAAAAGTGCTCTGTTAATTCTAGAATACCCTTGACTATTTTTTTCTTTGTAGAATTTAGAGGTTTTCTATGCCTCACCTTCCTTTTAACCTCACACCGTCCCTACTGTGCCCAGCTCTCCACCTTTCTCTGCAGACCTGTCATTGAACTCTTGACATCTGTGCTCCACACAGAACTATGGTTGTAGCAGTGACACATAAGCAAGAAAGCTGACCACTCCCCAGCACTTCTTGGCATGAAGCCCCTTCTGTGTCCATGGAGGTGTCATGCGAGTCACTGCACTTGGGTATATTACTTTCTTGGTCCCACCAAGGGACTCAGGCGCTTGAGGATGTTGACTTATGTGAGAGGTGAAGCATGAGTGATGTTCTAAACCAGAAGTACCAGGATGTTCTTTTGGTATCTGCTGTCTCCACAAAAACATGCCCTTAACCTGCATTGCTTATGGAACTTTGAAAGACACTTCTGTATTATTTACATTAGTATTTGAGTGATCCTACCCTGAAAAACTAAACTTGTCACATTGTGCGAATATTGGTAAATTTCTTCTTGTCTTGGGTCTGTCTGGGGATATGGATCTCATGGGTGGTACTGACGGTATGCATATCCCCCTGGCCACTTGTCCATCCATCCACCCATGGTCTCCCCATACTGGGATCCTTTCATCTCAAAATTCCCTGCAGCACTTGTAGAGACACTCATGTTGCGGAGGCACAGTAACCCCCGGAGGAGGAGCAGCCTACGCACTTCTTGCAGCACCGCTGTGTGTTGGAGAATATGGGACCCATTCGCCAGGTTGGGTGCCTCACACAACCCTAGGCTGTGCTCTCCCAGTTTCCCAACCTCTTGGAAATCCCATTAACAGTGGGGGGCAGGGGTAACATGGGTGGCCCAGCATTTAATAACTTCTGGTGAGTGTCTGTGTCTGTGTATTTGACTCTACAGGTCAGCTTTTGGGTTGTACGAGAAATTCTAACGGCCCAGACTTTAAAAATAAGGGCAGAAATCCTGAGCCATTTTGTGAAAATAGCCAAGGTAAGCTGGTTTGTCGTTTTTTGTTTTTTTTTTAATCTCCCCTCCCCTCCCCTCCCCTCCCCTCCCCTCCCCTCCCCTCCCCTCCCCTCCCCTCCCCTCCCCTCCCCTCCCCTCCCCTCCCCTCCCCTCCCCTCCCCTTTCCTCGTCTTTATCTCAAAAATGTGTTTCCTCAGTAATTTGGGAGCAGCTTTGCTTTGGGCCTGCTGGGCAGGGTTCAAACAGGGAGCTGTGACCTGACTTCCCTAGACAGAGGCAGCTGTGAGGCCAGCCTGGATGGCCATGTGGGCTCCCTGCGCCCACCACACACTGGCAGCGTGCCCCTCCATGATTCTGGCAGCCAGTATTCCCTTTGGCCTTTCACACTCTCCATGAGGCCCCAGGCGCTACCCTTGGGATCCATTCATCCTCTTCAGATTTAGCCAGCGCTGGGTGTTGGTGGGTTTCGGTTAGCATCGACGTTTGTGATACCATCACATCCTGCACAGTTTTGTCCCCAGTCAGCAAAGCTCACCCCACCCATCCTGAGCTTAGGGCCTGAGCTGGATGACCCTGTTGCTCCTACTCCTAGCTCCTGCCTCCTGGCCTGATAGGTTCTGTCCTTGTCAGTTGCTGGGTACCAGGCTCCCGTCTGCATCCCACCTTTCCCCTCCTCTTCCCTTATCTCTGCCAGCCCAGGCTGTGGTCCCAGGGGCCTTTTTGGACCACTCTCATCACTTACACAGACCTGCCAACTCCTCCCAGCTTCCAAGCTTGCCCGACTCTCAGCAGAGCACTGTTCTGTCGGGTTCATTCCTTGCTTCGTGTGCGTGTGTTGTCTTCCGGCCCACATTCTAGGCCAGCTAACCTTTACTGCCCCACATGAGCCAGGCACCATAACTGGCGCTTTACTGAAATGATCGTCACCAATACTTACATGATTTTTATCCCATTTCCAGAGGATGAAGGGGAGACTTAGCAAGATGACGATCTGTGCCCAGGGCTCCAGAGAGTCAGTTGGAGCACCCCTCTGCCTTCAGGGGAGCTGCTCTTCTGCCCCTCCCTCCCAGGAAGGTTAAGTGCATCCATCTATAAAGTATGTGTGGTAGGGGCAACAGATACTTTTATGTCCTGCACATCTGAAGTACTTGGGCCAGGCTGGGCTTCATGATACTATTGCTGTTAGTGAGTTCATGCTGGGCCACGTGAGAAAGTGGGACTAAGTTCCAGCCCACCTGGTGCTTTCAGTTTGTAAATGAGTTTATGGTCCCCACCCAAGGGATCTAAAATGACCCCTTTTTAGCCTCTGCTGTCTTCCAATGTTGGGTCACCACACTGCACTGTGCCCTGGGAGTGTGCTTGTTCAGGCCCCTCCTTCTCTGGGCCTTGGTTTCCTGTCTACACAATGAAAGGGGTGGATTAAATCACTTCCCAGAGGACGTTCAGCTCTAAGGAAAGTCTGTGACAGGTATAGTAATTCAGTTATGTAAGACGAAATTCAATTCACACAGAGAATCTATTACTACATGACAGGAAACAATTAGAAAATGTTACAAGATGTGTGAAATGAAGTATGAACTGCGTGGTAAGGGAGACATCTATGAGTAGGAACAGAGCCATGAAGACTAGGCAAAAGGGCTTTCCATTTATTCATTTCACTGGGCCCTACTGTGTGCTGTGCTAGGTACTGGGGACATGATGGCAGACACAACTTTGTCCCGACTTTCAGGTAACACACAGTCTCTTGTGCTAAGTAGATGCACAGACTGTTGTGGGATCAGACGGATGGGTTCCCCAGACTTGGGAACATGGTCAGGAAAGACATAGTAGAGGAAGTAGCATCTGAGCTTGGAATCACCCAAGGTGAGTGACGGGGACATGGGGGACGTCTTCCTGACTAAGAATGAGCAACCCACATCTCCCTGAGTGCTCACCCTGGTGTCAGTCACTGCTCTAGGCAGTTTGCGTGAGCTGCCCTAGGCAGCAGCGGGGCCCTGATTACCTTCCTCGTTTTAAATATGAGGGTGCCAAGGCTCAGAAATAGTGCTCAGAAGCAGTGACCTATGCTGAAGGACACAGTAGTGGGAGCCAGGATTGGCTCCATAGGGCCTGCTTGCTAACGCAAACTTCACAGACTCCCAAGAATGAAAATGGACCCCCAGTCCTGTTAGCAGGCTTCCCTCGGCATAGAACCAAGAGCAGAGCAATTACATTTTTCTGCACTTACTCTCAACTGTGTCTCCTTCTGTTGCCCTCCATGGCAAGGAGCTTGTCTGAGACTGAATTGAATCCAAATGTTCTTACTAATTCAGGGTCTGGTTCAGAGGAGCATGGTCAAGTGGTTGGAAAGTCAGAGCTCTGTCCAGCCAGCTGAGGGGGATTATGTGGATGGATAACGTCTTTCCTTAGCCCCTCTCATTCCTGTGTCAAGGTGATCACAGAAGACCCAGGTCAATACTGTTGGCACAGCTGGGGTTTCAGTTTACAAAAGCCTGCAGGGACTGTTCACATTTGTCTAAAAAAAGAACATAAAGACATTATCAAACCTCCTCCTGAGCCACATGTTTCTGTCCAACAGCCAGACTGGTCAGCTCATGAAATGTTACAAATGTTGAAGATGCAAACTCACCTTGTGACAATTTGAAAGAAAAGGAGCATATGGTTTCTATGAACGTCCCTAGAACTATATTTTCTACAGGAGATATTTTTAAGTGCAATTGAATTTCATAAATATCACAACATTTGGTAACACTTGAGTGTGTGTGTTTTTGTTCTGTTGTTTGTAGCAGCAAAATAAT
This sequence comes from Miniopterus natalensis, assembly GCF_054644295.1. NCBI lineage: Eukaryota > Metazoa > Chordata > Mammalia > Chiroptera > Miniopteridae > Miniopterus > Miniopterus natalensis. The sequence continues at coordinate 68,441,771 of NC_142092.1, forward strand.
CTATTCCATATCTTTTTTCAGAAACTTCTAGAACTCAACAACCTTCATTCTCTCATGTCGGTGGTGTCTGCGTTACAAAGCGCACCCATCTTCAGGCTGACGAAGACCTGGGCTGTAAGTTCATCTTCCCAAGTCCGTCCCTCTGATTCTGACTGTCATTTCTCTGGTGAAGCTCTTCACTCCTTCAGCCCCAGAAGGCTTTCTCAGACTGTCTGCCTATCGCCACCAACAGAGGATGACTGTGGGCTAATGCACTGTTCCCTGGGCATCCGCTTTCCTCCAGTGACCTCAGCCCCATTTGGGGTCAGGAAATTGTGAGGACACTGGCGTGGATGGGCTTGGAAGCCCCCTAGCATGGACCTTCCTCTGCCCTACCACGTCCTGTGTGATGGCCGGGTCAGCAGCATGACTTCTGCCCTCTGCTTGGCTGGCATTCTTCTTGGCAGGCGCCAGACTCTGCTTGGGAAGGCCTCTGGGCTGATGGTTTGCAGCTGCCGTGGGTTGCTGGCCATATAGTGAGTAGTTTCTCCGGAGAAACCTGTGACCCTCATGTAGGAAAAGTGATTTTTTTTTCTGAAGGCCATGGATAATTTCAGCGCAAAGGTGGAGTCTGATTGTTATATAATTGAGTCTGTAGGAAAGTTTTTCTGCTGTAAAAATACTTTAAAAATATCTCAGACCTCTTTATCCTCAGCTTGGCACGGTGCCTGGCATGGGGAAAGTACTTGCTATTTCCATAGCTCGTTAGCATTCACCTCCTGGCTGCTGGTCCAGGGTCTCACAGCCACGCAGCCCAGGCATTTCAAGACCTGTTTATGTCCCGCGGAACTGAAGGAAACTGTGGAATTGTCAGCTGTGCTTCTGCAACTCATTTCCCAACTTCTTTCTGCCAGTCGGCGGGGCTCAGCTCCATGTCATGCTTGGCTAGTTCTCAGGCTTTTAAACTGCTTAGGGATTATGCTGTAGGTGATCAGATTTGAGCCTTGTTTCTTTAAAGTGCAGTTTTCCATAGATCTAGTTCTAACAAAGCCGGGTGAGAAACATCAGCTCGGATTCCGAAAACTGGGTCTGTGTTCAGGCATAGTTAAGAGTGTGACTTCTGTGGGACTTGTTTCCCATATCTACTCACAGAGGTTGGCCTAGCGGGTTCCATCAATACTTTTGGAGCCCCAGGGGTTCCTGGGAGCTGCCGTGGGGGCTACCAGGGACTGGACGAAAAGAGGGAGGGTACCAAGCAGACAGTCGGACACTATTTCCACCAGAGCAGTTCTGTATCAGTCATGTGTACTGGGCTTCTGGGTGAGTTTCAGTTGAGCAATGGCTTTGGAAGTAAAGCAAGTTTGGAAGCCACTGGTCTTGCAGTTGCTGCCAGCCCTGTGATTCCCCGACTCCATCTGAGCTATGAGGCTTTTTTCAAAAGTTGCTTGGAGATTCTTTTTTCAAATGAATTTTCCATCATTTAGATGCTGTTATTGTTTCTTGAACTGCTGGGAGCTGTATGTGGACCCAGAGGAATGAATTATGAATCTCATGGTGCATAAGCCTTACTGTCAGTGATATTGTGACTCTCAGTGACTCCTCTGAGTTTATAGCTGGTGAGGGCCTTAGGGAGTCTCACAAGCCACCTCTCACCCACCTGTCCTTCTAATCCAAGGACATTGGCTTGCACAAAGCATTTGGGAAATGGAGGGGCCAAACACATCATCTTTTCCCTTCATCCTGCCCACCCCAGGCCAGTGGAATCGACGACTGCATTGTATCCCTGACACTCTCTCCTCACCTGTTTTTACACAGCACGTGGCACATCTGCTCTGTAGTTTTGTTTACAGGTCTGCCTCCCCCTTCTGACTGCTTTACTTCATGATGAAGTCTGATTTTTCCTTGTATCCCTGATGCCCAGCTCAGTATACACTTATTGTTTGAATTGTATATTTATTGTGCTAATTGAATCCTTCTCTTGCTTTTAATTTCTGGTAATAAGATTAGCCGTATAAATGTTGCCAGTAAAAGAGCTCTTTCCCCTCTGCCACATGTCTTTTGATCTGGGACTGGTGAGACCTCATGGCCCACAGAATAGGGAGGAGCAGGAACACTGGGGGCACTGCTGTAGTTTTTATAGTCTTCGTTTAGCAGAAAAGGAAACTGAGGTTCCAAGAGGTACAGTGACCTGTCCATGATCACAGAGTTAGTGGGTGCCAGAGCCGATGTGAGGCAGCCTTGCCTTGCTGGACCCCATAGTCCATGTTCTTGGCCAGCATGCCAGATGACATGGCAGTGACAGAACCTGGTATTGGAATCAGGCTGCGCATGGGGCATAAAGAAATGGACACACTGCTTGGGAAGTGGTTCTGGAGATGTGGGTCTGGTTCCCTGCCAGGGGACAGGGCAGTATTGGCTCCCTGGCATTGCATGGAAACCCTGGATACCTGGGAAACTTCTTGAACAGAAGTGAGTTACAGGTGTGCAAGGAGACCTGCCACTTGGTTGCACCATGGGTGACCTCCAGCAAGGGTCAGTTGGTCATTCACTGTAGAACAGGGCAGCCTGTTGTCTGGTCCCTGCTGGATGCTGAGTGCCAGCAGCTGAGTAAGCTGGGACAGGACGGAGACTGACACCAAGCACAGGCCTGCACATAGTAGGCCCTTAGTAAATGCTGTCTAGATGCACAAACAGGGAGAGGATCACCTGCTAGCCTGGAAAAATACAGACAGGGTCTGATTTATCCCAGCACTGGGGCCACTTTGGAATACTGGCTGCCTCAAAGCCATGGGACCTTAGAAGCTGTATCAGCCAATTCTGATTTCCTGAGTACACATTACCGTGTGTACTTATTCATTCTGCAAATCAAATATTTATTGAATGTCCCCTCCATGCCAGGCCCTAAGGCTATGCTCAAGGCCCCTGTCTTCATGAGCTTTTTTTTTTTTTTAAATGTTATTCAGAGGAGACAGACATGTTATTGAGGGATTATAAACATATGCCTAGTCTGCCTGGCACAAGAAGCGATCAGTGTTTGTTGAATGCATGAAGTAATGAACAAAGAACTGTCAGATGGGAACAGAATGGTCAGAAGCCTGAAACGGGAGGATGTGATAGAAATGACTGTGTGTTCAGGGAAGGCCTGTCTGACCCCCGAGTAACAAAGGGAGCCAGCTGTGCCAAGGTGAGGACTCTCGCATTCCAGAGGGAGGGCACAGCCAGTGCAAAGCCCGAGGCGGCAAGAAATGCAAAGGCCGCTGGGGCAGGAACACCGTGGGCCGGGGGCGTGATTGGTACAAGATGCCGTGGGTGGGAGGTGGGTCTGGTCATGAAGGGCTCAGGGCCAGGGAGGGGAGTTAGGTTGTATTCTTAGTGTAGGAAAGGGTTTTAAACAGGAGACTGACATGATCTGGCTTACAGTTGCTTTTGTTTTTTAATTATTATTGCTACTGTGTGGGAATCCAGTTAAGTAGGGGACTCTGGGAGGGGCCCACAGGGGAAATGGGGCCCAGTTAGGCGATTAGGCAGAATCTAGGAGAGCGGTGGTGGCGGCAGGGGTGGAGGCAGTGGCAGTGGACATGGAGAAAAGTAGACTGAGAGGGAAGGCATTCTCGAGAGACCTGGCAGCGTCTGTGGTGGATGGGATGCTGGAGGTGAGGAAAAGAAAGGAGTGAAGGATGATTCCTAGGTTTCGCACTTGAGCAACTGGGAAAATGGCGGAACTCAATCCCAAGAGGAAACTGACTTATTTATAAGTGACCTGGGGGTATGGGATTCGTGGAGAATGGGTGAGTCACCCATTATAGTAATTACAGTCACGTGCTCACATCACACCCATGCACATACCCACGCACACACGCACACGCACTCGCACACACACATGCATGCACACACACGCACACGCACGCACAGCTTGCTCTGTGTGTGTTCCTATTATGATTCACTCTTTCCTACTGAATTGATCCAGAGATTTTGACTCATCTGCAGCAGCAAAGTGAAAACTGAGGGTTTTGGCTGGGAGGACAGAAGACCTGATCTGCAGGGTGGTGACCTGGAAGGGGAACTTTCAGGATTAGGGCTCTCACTCCTAGACATCTGGGGGCGCAGAATTGAGCTGCAGTTCCGGGAATAGCTACTTTGCAAATATCCTACGAGGGCACATGTGTTCGTAGTTTGAATTTTAGAGTCTTTCATTCGGGAAGTGTCCCAGTAGCTCCCCTCTGATGCTGAGAGGGTGGTAACAGGCATGGGTTGCCTCTTTCAGGCTTTCCCTAGCCTTGGCTCAGGTAGGAGGCGAGATGGGTGAGGGGGTGAGAAGATGAAAGGCAGAGGAAACCAACATTTGCACCCTCCCATTACCCCTTCTCCAGACATTCCTCAGAGGCCCTGCCTGCTCTGCCTCTCAGGAGTCCCCAACCATGGACTCTGCTGACATCACCATCCTCATCTCCCTTGACATTGTTGCAACATTGGACAATGTTCATCACCCTCTTCTTGAAAAATCTCTTTGCTTGGCTTGGTTCCCGTCCTGCCTTTCTGGCAGCTGGCTCCGCCCTGACTACTTTTGTTCCTCCCATCCACTGGATGGAAGTGTTCTGGAGGCTCTGACTCCAGTTCCCACTCTCCCCAATCCGTCTCCCATCCCTTGGGGATGTCACTGGCTTGGAGAGCTTCAGCCATCACCTCTGTGCCCCAGTGGTGGCTGCTTCCTCACTCTCACCCCAGTCTTTCTCCAAGCCCTGGACCCAAGTTCCCAAGCTGGCCCCACAGAGCCCTCTGCTCACATATTCCTTTGACAGCTCACATCTTGGCATGTCTGAAATCCAACTTTTGTTTCCAGGAAGTGACAGTGAGTGCCAGAGCCTCTCTTAGCAGACTGTTTTGGACTTTGAGGCAATATGGCAGACTGAGCTGATGAGGAATAGGTCTCTCCTCCCAATTGCCTGCTCCAAACACACAAACACAAATAAACACTGGATAAAATACAACCAAATTAAAAACCAAGAAGCAGAGCTGTGCCAGAGCTAAGAAAGGGAAGTCACTATGCACTAGAAATAAAGAATGCTGTCAGAGTCAGCATGGTGAGCAGAGTTCAGTGAAACCGCCAAGGCCCTTGTAGCTGAGGGATCGGGTTCTAATGCCTCATGGGGAGGGGAGGCCAGGCTGATGCCTGCATGGGGAGGGGAGGCCAGGCTGCAGACTCCATGGAATTCAGCCACTCATAGAAATCAGAGAACCCCTCAGAAAATATCTGTTCATCTGGGAAGTCCCCAAGGAAACATGAATGAAAAAAGTCACCTTGTAGAAGCTGTCACCCTGGCCTGTATCTCAGGTGGCTGTGAAGTCTGAGTACCACATGACCTGAATTCCTGAACTGGTGTGGGGACCCCAGGCCAAGAAATGAGGGGCAATGCCCATGGAGATTAAGGGTGTGTGCTCTTGAAACATACATCTTGGCTCAGCCTTGGACCTGCCTCTTATGGTAAGGATTAAATGCGTAAATATATGGAAAAAATGCATACAACAAAAAACGTTTAGAATGATGCCTGGCACATAGTAATGGCCCTTGGCAAACTTCTATACAGGGGCCAGTCTCAACCTCCTGGCTCTACTCTTGGGGCTTTGTGGGAATGTCTCCTGGGGTTGCCATGAATGGAATTTAAAAAAAAAAAAAAGCAATTTTTATTGTAAACACCTGATATTTGTCGTGCAAGATTATACATTCTGTATGTATGTATGCACGTGAGTGTATGTATGTGTGTATATATGTGCTTGTGAACCGTGAAAGGATATTTTTTAAAAGATAAAATCAGGACTCATACAAATACAAAATGAATACATGTCGAAGATTTTATTTAACTCATTCACTAATGAGAGAACCAGTAAGATATTACTACTGTATCAAAGAGAACCCAGAGTACTTCTAGTCAGGTAAGGAATGTTGAAGTAATTTTTTAAATGGATACAAAATTTGTCAGTATTCCCAGGGGTATAATCAGGCATTCCATGTCACATAATTTGCCTCTCTCTGAACAGGAATTATTTGCATTATAATATTTTCTACAAGTTAACTTTTATCTGTACAAGAGTTTAAGATAGCCGTACTCAAAGACAAATAGACAGCTAGCCGGGACACTTAGTAAATTTCAAAGTTACAATTTTTCCTCATTTATGACACCCTCCATTGCATCTAATATTTCACAGTAGATATATGACTTTGTAGCTTATTTTTCAGAAACTGATAATTTGTATCTAAAGAGGTGAAAATTACTTTAAGTGCCCTAGTTTCATCCCACACTCATTCCACACTCAGCCTGTCGAATCCATTGGTCCATAGATTAGCCACAGCCCTAAAAATTCTTTCCATACCAACAATAGACGCTGGAATTAAAGTAGAATTTTGAGCCAGTTTTACATAGTTGGAGCAGCAGGCTCTTTGTTGAAACACATTTCCACGTATCAAGAAATGTTATTCTCTCAAGGCAATGGGACAAGATACCAAAGTCCTCATAAAGAGAATTTGGAGGGACTTTTATTTTTTCCTCCATGGAGACAGTTTCCAGACTTGAAATGTTTACCAGAAGAGGGTTTTTTTCATTATTAGTCAAATACAAATGCCACATATAGGCTCTAGGAGTATGGTAAAGGAAATTTCCCAAAGCAACACACTTCTTCAGGTATTTGACCAAGGTCTGTGGTCTTCCTGGCTTTTGACCCTGTGATTTATGACTCCCAGGTATCCCTTGCAGCTGACACTTGGCACCATGAAAATTATTTAAAATCAGTATGCAAGGGTTGATTTTTACCTTGTAATTTTAGTTCACTTGTGTGGTTATAACCTCTTTTTCAATTCTAATGTCTATTTTTGCTTTTGGCTTATTTGTAGAGGTTACCTGTTCTATTGATATTTTATATAAATTAGTTCTTGAGTTTAGTTATCATTTCTATAGGTTTGGTATTTAGTTTTTTGTTTTTTAACATATCAATTTCTGATTTTACCTATTAATTCCCCCTCCCCCCCATTTTACTGGCTTCTTGAATTGAATGTTTAATTGATTTGTATTCTTAGTTGTTTAATTATAAGAGAGTTTAAAACCATGTGTTTTCTTTCGGTACAGTTTTGGCCTCATCGCATAGTTTAACATATAGTGTTTTCATTATTTGTGGTTTGTAAATAGTCCATAATCTTGGCTTTTTCCTCTTTTCCCCAAGAATTATTGGATGCTTTCCAAGGAGTTGGATTTTTAAGTTATCATTGGTAGCTTTCTTGTTTCTCCTACTCAGCAAATGCCCAGGCAGTGTTTCTCGAGTCAGACGCCATGATAGACACAGGGACAGCAAAGAGTGAGTAGAGCCAGCACCGCCCCTGCCTCCATGGAGTGCATCGCCCGCTGAGTGAGACACAGGTGGCACTGCACAATCAGTCACAATAAATATGTAGAAGAACAGCTCAGGGTGCCCCAAGACTTCCGAATTGCCTGTTGTGTTTAGTGAACTTTCCCTCAAGCCTATTTCCTTACCTCTTTTCCTCAACCTGAATACCTTTACTATCAGTTTGACTCAGGTAGGCAAATAATTTATCCTCTCGTACATATATCTAATGGTTTCTTCCTGAAGCTTCCTGTAAACTCTGAATTCTAAAGGACCTTCAGTTCATATGAGGTTTTTAGTTTGTGGCTCTACCTGTAATAAAAGTTTAAAACATGTATAAGTAAATGCTGTTACTTTTTGAATGAACAAACTATATTTTTAAAAAATCTTAAAAGAATTTTTTTCAGCATAATACATGCACATTCATTTTAGAAATCACTAAGTACTGAAAGGTTTAGTGAAACAATGAACACTCATCTCTCTACACCCCATTCATTCCCCAGAGGCAGCCACCTAACAATTCATTAGCTGGTTCTGCGGTAGTTTCTGCCACATTCCCACCAGTTGTGCTTTTGCTAAAATTTCTTGATCCGTTTACTTTAGACACTATTGGGTGACTTCTTTGTATGATCGATGTTGGTTTAGCTTCCCTCATCTTCCCTCATTCTTCAAACACACTCATGCTACTATGGTTAAATCACTTGTTAAATGAGTATTTAGTGTTTTAATTATTAGGAATGTGTAAATATAGTTCTCTGTAGTCAAGTAGTAAACTATTAAGGACATGTCTTTTCTGGAATACATTTGTGTTTTCCTAGAATTAGAAAATTTCCTTTAAAAAAAATTCTTGCTCTAGCTACCTTTTATCTGCCAGGTATTACACACACACACACACACACACACACACACATGCAGAGCTGACTCTTGACAATGCAGGTTTGAATTGTGCAGGCCCACTTATACACAGGTTTTAAAAAATTGACTCACACAGTTCAATTGACCTGTGAAGTTCAATTGACCTGCGAAGTTCAAACCTACATTGTCCAAGGGTCAACTGTGTGTGTATGTATAACATTTCATATGTAATACATTATATTATGTTATTTTATATATTTTAATATTGTTTTAAATATATAATATTTTACTAGATTTTTATATAATATATAAGCTTTTAAAATTTTTTATTTATTTTTATTATATATAATAAGTATATCTTTTTCCAACAAATGCGTGTCCTATTAGGTTTCCTATGGCACCTTCTCTTTCTCTGGGATGTGGACAGTTCTTAAGGCCTACCTTTCATTTGTCACCCCGAAACTCCCTTTATCGCTCCTGAATTGGATTCACTGTGTCCTGTATCTCATATCATCCTGTATTTGGTTTATTTCCTTATTTTGCTAGAGGAAGTTCTTAAGTAGTTTTCAAATACATGATTGGGAAATAGATGCTCTGAGCTTTTTCATGTCTTCTGTCATCCTGTGCATTATGATTGAGAAATCTGATGCGACCCTGACTTTCATTTGTGGGCACAGAATGGAGCAGATGAGTGAAGTTAACCAGATCCAGCCCTTCTGGGGGGGTGTGAGTGTGTGTAGGGGTGGGGGAGTTGGCAAGGAGTATGTGAATAGAGGCAAGGTTCACAGAGGGAGGTGTGAGCTAGAGGAGCTTGGTTTTCAATTTAGGAAGCATGCAGATGTGACCGCCTTTGGTTGTCCTGCTCTGCCAGAGAACCCCAGCTATTGATTTGAGGTCAAATCTGCAGAGCGATTTTCAGGGACATCCGCCAAGGCTCTAAGCTCATATTGGTCTGGTCATATCCATGTCAGGACACAGATGGCACGCTGTTCACTCTGTGGTGCCATGCATAGGGGCACTCCACAGGCTAGGCAGGTAGGCTGAATGTGGAAGGGAACATGGAAAATTTCCCAGGGGGTCCATAGAGCCAGGGGTGTGAGCACTGGGCACCGGCATGGTCAGCTACAGTGAACATGAGGGTAACCCCGGGATTTGACTGCTGCATGAACATGGGTGATTGCCAGAGAATTCGGTGGGGTTCTAAGTTGCATTAATAAAGAGATGACCTCCAGTCAAAGGTATGAGGGGCCTACTCCATGGGGCAGTTCATAACTATAGTATCTCGTTCTGATCTGGGTATATATTGTTCATTTAGTGAATTTCTCATCAAATGTTCATTTCAAATGCCTCTCTCTCGCTAGCTTTCCTTGACACTTCCCTCACCCATAATTTACTTATTATTTGTCTGGATTCTTGGTCTCTATTTACTTACTATGTTGCTATAATGGAATTGAGTTCCCCAAGGATACTCAGACAGTGAGTATGAACCTGAAACAGAGGCAGTAGTCTTGGCCCCATCTTTGTCACTGGGCTTTGTAAAGACCAGATGAGTTGTATATTATGGAGTTTTACAAATAGCAAATGGGGGATGGTGTTATTTCCTGTCCATTTGTTAATGTGATGAATTACAGCCTCAAATTAGCAAGCCAGCTGAGCAGCCGTTGTCCTAGCATCTGTGTAGCATCCCCACCCTGACATGTCCTGAATTTCTCAATAGGAAAAAAACAACTTGATGTTTACTCTCTAACTTCAGCATTGAGACTTTCCTTTTAGCTTATTTTTTCCCCTTTCCTCCTCTTTTTTTTTTAAATCCTCACCCAAGGATATTTTTTTCCATTGCTTTTCAGAGAGCGTGGAAGGGGGAAAGAGAGAGAGAGAAACATCGATGTGAACCACCTCGATTGGTTGCCCCCTGCACACACCCGAACCGGGGGATATGCCCTTGGCCCGAATTGAACCCAGGACCCTTTAGTCCTCGGGCCGACGCTCTAACCACTGAGCAAACTGGCTAGGGCTCCCTCTGCTCCTTGAAGCCCTTAAGCTGTCATTGCTCAGCCAGATGTTGCCAGATGTCTCCTCTGTGGTTACAGAGGCTGAGGGTCAAGGAGCTGGGCAGGACCTGCCCGTGGCGACCCAGGCACCCTGATGCACAGACATGGCCTGATTCTGGGATTTGCAGACCCAGGTCTCGGGAACTGCCCTGCACTTGTACTAAAGTAACTTAAAGGGGTTACCTTGGTATGAAAGGCCTGATTCTCCTGGTGCTGGACTTCCCCTGGCCCTGTTCCTCTGCTCCTGCTGTTTGATGGGGCTTTTGAACACTGGCCCACCTCAGTCTGACTAATGTGGCAGGTCGGCTGGTCCAGATTCTTGTACAGACCATTGAGGTCTCAACACCAAACTTGACCAAGGATGCTTCAAAGTTCCCTCTCCATTTATAGTCCTGGACTCAGTCATTAACCTAAAATCCCAGAGGCACTGGGTCTTGGAAGCTAAACTTGGGGGAGCCATGTGCTGTGCCAAAGCCAGCCCTCCCTGAGTGACCCTCCCCCAGATCCTCTTATTAAGCCTGTTCTCCCAGCATAGGCTCCTCTCCTCAAAGCTATTTTATTCAGGGAGACGTACTGCCATTTCCTGGCATGGGGCCTTGACCTGGGACATGCAGGATGACCACAACATTCAGGTTTTTATGCCTTCTTTCCGAACAGCTTCCTTATGCACACTGGACCATCCTTCCCTGTTGACTGCTTTACATACCAGCGATCTCAGTCATAAAGATCTCGGTTCTCTAATCTCTGGGCCATGGATACCTGCTCCTCCTCTATTTTCTTAACTAAGTCATCACTTAGATGACTATATATGGATAAAAAGCCTGGCTTCTTTTGATTAAAATACCATAACTGGTGTAATTATGACACAGCCATAGACTAGAGGGAACCTGGGGAGGGTAGCCTAGACTGGAGAGACACCCTGGCTATGGCACAACACATGCAGGTGAAACGTGTGAAATTCCCCTGGGCCTTCGGCAGTGGCAGAGATGTTGAAGAGAGAGCAAGTAGCCGTGACCTCAGGTAAAGAGGCGGATGTGGCTGTGAATTACTCTGCGACATGGAACAGTTTGCTTTACTCTCTGAGCTCCTTGCTGTTCTAGGGTCTGTACATCACAGAGGCAAGTACTATGTGGGGAGTTCTGGCATCATTTAGAACAGTGGACCAGGTAGCTCCAGAGGCTGTCTTCCAAGCATGAGAGTCTATGAAAAATGATAAACTGAGGCCGTGAAACTTTCCATCTCTGCATGAAGCTGCCTCTTAGACGCTTTAGTTGTGCTCAGGATTTGTTACAGCACAGACACGCCGTTCAGATGTTTCCCTTTAGTCTCTGCCTACAGTTATCCTTTCTCTCTAGCTTCTTCTGGTTTGTTTCTCTTCTTTCTCATACCTATGTGTTCTTTTCACCTCAGCTTTTGAATCGAAAAGACAAGACCACTTTTGAGAAATTGGACTACCTGATGTCTAAAGAAGATAATTACAAGCGGACTCGGGAGTATATCCGAAGCCTGAAGATGGTTCCCAGTATTCCCTATCTAGGTAGGAGTCTGAACTGGCTTATTATTTTTTAAGACTCTTCAGTGCCAAGTAAGATGTTTTTATAGTTTCTAGTTGAGACTCTTCCAGGAAGCATCATGGGCCATGGAAAAAGAGGTAATTAATTGGTTGGTTCCTTGGATTGAAACGGGCTATTGATACTTCCCAAGTACAGGGACCTTGATGGCGGCCTTGAACAAGGGATAATCTGCTTCCCACACAAGAGACCTGTGAATCCCAAGCCTCCCAGCCTGCATCCCAGAAGGGTCGTAAGACTCTCATGGGTTCAGCCACATCCTCCCCAACTGAGGAACTCGGGCCCAAACCCCTGTTTTGGTTCTCTGGGCATTATTAATATATTTTAGAAGATTTGTACGAACAAAAGTATAGTAATGATTATTGATTCTTATGATTAGAAAATAATACACGTTTACTGCAAAGAATTAGGAAGAGAAGAAAGTTACTATAATTCGTTATCCCACCTAGAGATGATTCTGTTTTGCTTCATATCTTTTCATTCATTTGAGTGCATTTAAAAAATATATTTTTATTCTACTGTGAACATCTAATGTTATATCTTACGTTTCTATACTGTGATTCAATCCAATCAAACTCGAATCTGCTCTCTAATATTGACATCTAAGTTGTCAAACTTCCTGCACATAGTTATGATTATTACCTTACAATAAATTCCTAGAATTGTTATTATTGGGTTATTCCTTCTTATTGCCACATAATATTCTGTTGTACGGACACACCACATTTTATTTATCCATTTTATGGACATATGGGTGGTTTTACTTTTTGGCTATTATGCATAACACTGCTATGAAAGGCTTTTGTTTTTTAAAACATAGTCTTTAACTTTTTACATTGGTTTAGAATATATAACATATATGCTTTCTAGGTTTTTCAAAATGTTTATTTGTCTTGTGGGTTAATATAAGATCAGTTTTTGTAAATGTTTCCCGGGTGTTGGAAAAGAAGGGTGTAATTTCTCAAATTACTCTTATAATTACTAAATTATAATATTCAAATTATTAATATTTGACAACTTAATTAATATTTGTCTAAGGACAGGACTATATGTTGGAATCCCCTTGCCCTGCATTAGTACATACGAGTTTACAAAGTTGTCAATTCATTTCTAAGTGTCCCCTACAAAATCATCTGGATTACATTTATTATTTGCTTTTATTCTTTGAAATGTTTAAGTGTGTGAAGTGTTTTATTTTTCCTTTGCATTCATTTTATAAATCTTTGACTATATTTTAGATTTTAATGTTTTAAATTGGCTTTGTTTTATGGGTGATCCTTGAAAACAGCATTTAGTTGAACCCAATATGAGAGACCTTGCTTTTTAGTAGGGGAGTAAAATTCTCACATTTGTTTAGTCTTAAGCCATATTACTGGATTGTGTATCATCTTATGCTTTCTTTTTTCACATTTTCTTGTCTTTTCCCCCTCTCCTCTTATGGCTGGCTGTAAACTGCCATGTCTTTCTGCTGGGTGACTGGGAATCCCCTTCTTGGACCCCAGGTGGAGGGCGTGTTGGTATGGATCACTCCCAAGCCCATCCCATTTGCCAGAGGCTGATCAGTTGAGGACTGAGATTGATGGTGTTAGGAGGAGGGCAGCAAGTACAGTCCACTGGTTCTGTTAGCACGTGCTCCAGGATCCTTAACGATGTACTCACCAGAGCTGCCTTGTATTCTCTGCCTTCTCTCTGCCTGGCACTTTGTGAGGCTTTTTAATGCACTACTGCAGTGAGTGCCCACAGTGGCCAGTGAATAAGCAGGTGCTGAGATGTTGCCTAGGGCCACATAACTGAAGAGTGGCAGAGCCAGGACTCTGCCCTGTGGTCTGGCTGAAGCCCTAAGCCTTTGACACTGCCCTCTCCTGACTCCCCACCTCTACTGTCCAAGTCATTATTTTCCTGCTCCTTCCTTGTCGTTGCCACCTGTACATCCCCTGCCATTTATGACTTGTGGGTGGCCTCCATTGGGCACTGTGTGAAGTGGGATGAATTGTGATACTCTCTGTTCTTCGACCACAAAGTGGTGCTGTGCTGTATTGGGTTTCCGAGGGCATTAGTCCATGGGTCTCAGCCAAAGGCATACTGGACCAATACCATCGCCCCTTTCTGACCCACGCCCCTTGTCATCTGACCAAGCACATGCACCCCAGGCCCCCACTACAGATGAGTCCCGTCGTCAGGCCACTGGCCAGAGGCTTCTTGTGCATCACCACAAAAGCTCTCATTAGACTTGCAGTGGACAGGTAGCCACTGAGTGTCTGGACAGATGCAGCCCTCGTCCTTGATCACTGCATCTTCATGGCAGGGGCTTCCCGCAAGACTCCATGTAGGTCTCCTTCTCCTGCAAGGCCCTCCTGCTTCTGCCATAAGCCAGCCCAGTACCTGCCTTCTGCTGCCTCTTTAGCCTTATGATGATTTCCCGATCCCCTCAGCCCATTGGACTGCATTTCTCATACATCAGAACAACTCCTGAGATATACAGGAGTCGCAGCTGCCATAGCTTCTTTGAAAGGAATGAAGCAAGATCCCATTCTGAGTCTCAGTGGGGCCATCCACCCGAGGGCAGCTCGGAGCCCTACCTGCAGTCTGACTGCCATGGACAGACGCTGACCAAATCTAGGTTGTGGTTTTAGGATTGGACTCCTCTTGAAAATCCAGCCTGTCCCAGGAACGAGTTTGTTTATCGAGAGAGGAATCGTTACGTAATTCCTGGAAAGTACAATATAGAAAAAGAATGTCTGAAACCATTTTTTCCCCTGGCAGAGTCCTCCGTGCAGGATTTTCCCTGGGGGAGAGGGAGCTATTCTTTGGGAGTGATTTGGGTCATTCCCTGGTATTTCCAGCTGCTTCTTTAGTTCCACTGCTTGAGACCTTGAGTGCTGCCTGAGTAGTTATTTGCCTCTCCTAGCAAGTATGGGTTTTACTCTGTGATAATTCTCCTAAACTTCTATGCTAACTGGTTTCTTGGGACTCTTCAACATGTGTCTCTTTCTCTATGGAAAGATGCCCTCACATAGTACTAGCAGTTCTCATTAACCGTGTGCGTGTGTATTCCAAATCCTTTCGTTGCAAATTTCCTGAACTGAAAGTTTTGCTACACTGAGTTCCTCCTGAAATATAATTTAAAAAACACTGAGAGGAAAACTACATTTTAAAAATAAGACTCTCTTTGTATCAAAAACTTTCTTTTCAATTACTTCAAATGTAAAAATAGTGGTGGGAAATAGTCAGGTGGGTTATTTGTGGCTTAATTTTATCTGATGGCAACTTGTAAATGCCTAGTTCAGATAGAAGTGATGACAAAAGCAGGCAAAGAGCTGTGAAGAATGGCTATGCCATTTGTTTCTAAATAGCTTCATTGACTTAGAGAGTGGTTTTCACTACCTATAATCCCTTCCAGGAAATAGCTAGATAAAATTAGGAATGTAATGCATTTTAAAAGGTTTAGGCTGATTCTAAAAGTATAAGCAGTGTGGAAAATTGTGATCTCTCAAGGAACAAAAATTAGGCATTCTGACAGTTCTGAATCTTAAGAGAACATTTAGGTATTCTCGGTAAGTTTACTCAGACTTCTCATATGTGAAGTAAGTAGCTAGGACCTAAGCTATTCCTTCAAATAAGCAAACCTTTCCTTTAAAAAAGTAAGCCTTTATTTTCAAAGGTGAACTCTGAAGTTTAAAATAAAGGCAAGTCATTTCTGAGTATAAAATAAACAGAACTGTACTGTTGAATTTCTAAAAGGACTTTAAAAGAGAAGTGGTCATTGATCGCAAAGAAGTGTTTATACTGATGCCCTAAGCCCTCGGAACAGCAGGGTGAGTTGGGGGGCTCTTACTCAGGCCCTCTGCAAGGTGGGGGCTGTCTCCACCCTGGCCCTCAGATGATCAGTGGGCACATCTGTCAGGTGATGGGCTCCGCACGCACCATGTTTGCTCTGGTGGAGCTCACAGTCCAGATCTGATCATAGGCAGTGAACACGAAACCAAAAGTGAGCTGAGCACTGTGAAGGGAAAGGCAAAGGAGTGAAATAAAGGGGCACCCGACCCAGCCTCAGGGACCAGAGAGGGCTTTCTGGAGGGAAACTCTAAAGGATGAATAAACGGGGTGAAGGGTGGGAGGTGAACATGCCAGACAAAGTCAGCAGCTTGTGCAAGAGCCCTCAAGTGGGGAAAAACATGTTTGTTGGAAAAACTGGCTGGAGAGTAGAGAATGAGGGGGAGTGTCATGAGGAGCAGCTGGAGTGAAAGGGAGGGGTGAGATCGCCTGGGGCCTAGACACTTAGAGTGGGGAGCTCGGGCTCTGACCCCCCCCAAGAGCAGTTGGGAGCACAGAGCTAGGGCATGACGGGATTGGATCTGCATTTAAACAGGAGTCACTGTGCCTGCAGGGTGTGAATGGCTTTGAGGAGGTCATGCTGGAGGGGGAAAGGCCAGGTGGGGGATCATACAGAAGCCAGTGATGTATCACTGTATTTCAGAAAAGGCTGGGGGGAGGGAAAGCCCTTTACAAACAGGTCATTTTTTTAGAGCAAAGCCTTGGAAAGACAAAACAGCTGTCAGTGAGCAGGTCCCTGATACCTGACAGAGACACCTGGCGTTTCCCTGTACTTGGCTTTGAGAATCAGCTTGTGCATTTGAGCGGGCCCCCTGAAATCAGAGATAAAAGGCAAGCACAGGTGCTCCTGATCTCCTCCAGAGACAGGAGGGATTGAGCCCGCGGATGCCGCCAGCACGTCCACTTGCTTCCCCCTTTGATGGGGGCCACCAATACCCCAGCACCAAGTCTAGTGTCTCCCAAGTCAAGGTTACCAGTATTATCCAGCTGTCCCCAAGTTTTTCAGCATTAAGGGTAATCCTTTCCTTTAATGCCCAACTGAAGAAATTCCATTCCACATGCAGTAAATCCAGCACCCCCCTTCCCCCCCCAGTTCCCCACTCCACATGTTTCCAAAGATCCTCAGGGAATACTCATTTGTTCCATAAATCCATCCTGGTTGCTGCATGATTCCTCAGCTGGCTGCCTGGCCCCAAACCTCTGGTCCCTCCCTCCAGTCATCCCCTGCCTTTCCTGACCACTCTCTCCAGTGTTCTTCCTTCTTTAGCTGGGGAAGCACAGCTCGGGGATGGATAAGGAGGTGTCGGTGCCACAGAGACAAGCTGAACCTGCATTCCGGAGTGCCTGCTCTGGAGTCCATGGGCCATGCCCTTTCTCCTCTTGCCCGGTGGCCACATGCTGCAGGGGCTGACCTGTTGCCCTCTTCCCCTGGCCCAGGAGAACCTTTGATCAAGTTTCCCCTTCTCTGAAATGAGGCATCCTCCCTCTCTGGGGCCCAGCAAACAGGGAAGAACTGCCCTCTGACTCATCTCAAACATGCTTCTCAATCAACAGAATCATCACAAAGACACACCCTGCACCCCAAGTGAAGAAAACCTTCCCATTATTCTGCAGAGTGGTCAGTGGTGTATTATCTCACATTTCTCCCTTCCAGAAGGCAGTTTTGCATTTACTTTTGCAATCTCAGGATTTGTTACCTTAAAATTTACATTTCTCAGTCTGGCTTCTGAGACTGGGACTTCATAGTCTTACTCAGTTTTCACAAAAAGCCAATGGATGTTACTAAAATCCCCATTTTATGAGCAAAAGAAGAACCACAATTTGACTTATGACTTACCCAATGTCATATGCCAAGTGGATACCAAGTTTAACTGAAGATCTCATGCTCTGGATGGGGTCCCACCCAGCCTTAACTTATGCATCCTTTGTTTACTCTCTGTCTCCATGGAGAGAAACTGTGGGAGGAAAACACGGTGGGGAGGGGTTTGTTTCCTGCACACTTTGCTGCCTAGAGGCGAGCACCTTGTCACACTTGTCTGTTCTGGGGCACAGGGAGGACTTGCAGTCAGCTTTTCTCTGGGTCAGGAAATTTTGACCCCTCAAAAGGAGGTGAGTGTATAAGCTCATTTTGTGCAAGAGAAGGTGTGTTTTCCGAGAAGGAATCTGTATACTCATCAGGATGACTACTCTCTCTGACCTTTAGTCTCTGGGCTTCTAATTAAATGCTCACAATAATAATGTAACAACTCATGTTTATTTTTTTACCATGTGAAAGCTGAGCACTTTACTCTCATTATCTCGTTTAATCCTCCCAACACTCCTTCCTCTGAGGGAGGCACTGTTTTTTAACTTATTTCACAGCTACTGAAGCTAAACAAGACTTGTGCTCAAACCCAGGTCTGACCCCAGTGCCTAACCACTAACCTTCAGCTATGCCAGATGCTCCCTCCAACAGGTCTTTCCCCTCTGAGGAAACCAAGAGAGTGGGTGAGAAGAGGAATGCCTCCAGGACTCTCCTGTGTAGAACAGAGGCTCGAGATGGGAGTGCAAGAGCCCTCCCAGGGTCTGCCAGCCCTAAAGAAGAAAGGGTTGGGGTGGAGGAAGGACTTGCGCATCTCTCCATCATTAGGACCAACCGGGGCCATTGGGACGTCTCCTTGCACTGCTTTGGAGAGGGAGAGTTAAGACAGTGCCCTGAAAAATCTGAAAGACATTGTGTGGTAGATAGCTTGTAAGATGGCCCGCTAGGGTCCCTGCCCCCTGATATCCATTCCTTGTGTAACCCCTTTCCCTTGAGCGTGGGCAGAACATATTGACTGGCTTCCAGTAAACTGAATGACAGAAGTAATGGGATGTCACTTCTGAGATTGGGTTATAAAAAGACTACTCTCTCTTACTTTCTCTTGGATCACACAACCTGGGGGAATCCAGCTGCCAAGCACTTGGCAGTCCTGTGAAGAGGCCTATGTGCCAGGGATTGAGACCTGCCAGCCACCCTGTGAGCGAGCTTAGAAGCGGACTCTACCTAAGTGGAGCCTTCGGGTAAGACAGTGGCCCCGGGCGGCCAACAGCTCCACCTCATCGCTTGAGACACTCCGAGCCAGAGATATCTAGCTAAGATACATGCAGGTTCCTGACCTGCAGAAACTACAAGATAATCAGTGTCTATTGTAAGCTGCTCAACTTGAGGGTAACCTGTCACACAGTGTTGGATAACTAGTTCATTGCACAATCTTTATCACTACCCCACATTTATTACTCTGTTGCCCCATTGGCATTGGGTCAAAATCAGCTGTAAAACTTAATGCATAAAAGACTGTAAGATTGACCATTAGGGCAGTAGGAAGGGCTAGGTTCCTCTGATGTGCTAATTTTGAGGGGCACAAATCCTGTAGGACAGAAGGTGTGGTTGTCCTTTGAGAGCCGATGGATTCTTGCACCTCTCTAAGGAAGAAAGGTGCCTGAGAAGAGCGTGAGAGTTACGCCAGAAAGGCTGCAGTTCCCTAGCTATGTGTATGTTGTCCTTTGGATGCGGTGTGTCCAGACCTTCCTAGGCCCCAGGAACGCCTGCTTAAGGGAAACCAGGCTGCTGGGAAAGGCTGTGCTCGGGAGTGGATTCAGTGCCCACTCATTCTCTTAAAAGCTTATTAAATTAGAGAAGTAACATGCTTGTTGTAAAACTCATTCACACGAAAAAAGTCTATAAAGTAAAAAGCAAAAATCCCGTTCTTGCTTTCCTGCTCCTCAGAGGCCACCACTGTTAACAGTTGGCGTGCATTTTTCCAGACCTCTTAATCCATATATACAAATATATGTGCGCAGGGGTGTGAGAATAATACTGTGCTTTTTAACCAAAAGGGGGACGGGCGTTTTATGCGGAATGTTCTGCATCTTTTCGTCCCACTCACTGTGTCATCGACGCTCAGTGGCAGCAAAAAGAGAACTACACTCTTGCTAATAGCTCCGGGCACCCCCAGGTGACTTGTCGGGTGGTGCCTGGATGCGCACTCATTCCTTTAGCCGTGCCCCAGCTGATAAAGGGTTAGGTTGCTTCTGCTTTCTCCCTCTGACTGGTTGTGCAGTGGGGAGCATCCTTGTACATGTATCTTTACTCGCCTGCCAGAGTATTTCTGACACACTGGGGGCCAGGAGTAGAATTGCTGGGACAGAGACACATCACATGTTGTTCTGACAGCTCCCACTGGAGTGCCCTTGGGAGGGTTGCAGAGACGTTTCCAACAAAACTGTGAGCAAGCCTTGTTCTGTACTCTCACCAGCTTGAGATGTTACCAGCCATTTTCATTTATGATAAGATGATAGGCAAGCCCTGGCCCAGTCAGTTAGAGCGTCTTCCCAATATGCCACAGTTGCGGGTTCCATCCCTGGTCAGGGCACATACAAGAAACAATCAATGAATGTATAAATAAATGGAACAGCAAATTGATGTCTACCCTCACCTCTCTCTCCAAACAAACAATAATAAAGTGATAGGTGAAAGAGAGCATCTTGTTTTAAAACACATTTCTCTCCCCACCAATTCTTTGTGCTCTTGGAAGAGAAGCTGCTTTTTTACTTCAAACACATGTTCCCTGGGCTGTCCTGGGCCCAGGGTTAGGCAGCCAGGCCTTCAGGCCTCCCACCCAGCTGCTTAGCCGCCCTTGCTCTTGCTTCTGTGTCCTGAATATCTGTCCTTAATCCCCCTTCCTGTGTCCCGGCACAGCCCTGCTTTGCGCCCATCAGTGAGGAAAGGCTGCCTGGCTGTTGGTTTGTGCTGAGAGGAGGCTGACAGAAATCCATTCCCCGGGCACACTTGCCTGGGGCTTCCTCAGCATTCTGGGCTCCAGGAGGCTGCATGCTTCTCCTAATTTTCCCCCCAATTTGAAATGACTAGGGCGTTGGCCTGTGTCATCACAGAGCCCCAGAAGGAAATTCTAATTCCCTCCCCTCTGCATTAGCTACCCCTCCAGGCTCTGGGCCACTCCCAGCTCTGCTAAGGGTCAGGGCAAATGTGGCCTGCCCCCCCTTGTCCAGGGAGCTCTCTTATTCTATCATGAGCTGTCCCTCAGAGGGTTCCTGTGCTGAAGGAGGGGCAAAGGGAGCACCCCTTGACCAGCCCATGGAGCCAGATGTAGCATGACCATCGACGAGCGGGGATGGGACAGCCAGATGGCCCGCCCACCCTGGAGGTGCTGCTTGTGGAAGTGTTTTGGGAAGGCTGCACAGATGGGTGGGATTACCTCTGTCTGGGTTCCCATGTGTGGGCTGAGCTGCCCCAGGATGCCCAAGTCAGGAGAGACAGGACACTTGAATGTCTTGGCAATGGTTGGTACTAAGGTACTGTGTCCACACTAAGTGGCGACTACCAGGCTGGGGATGGCTCAGGTCTGACTCTGGGACCTGAGAGGTCAGCAAGCCCAGGCCTGAAAGCATGGAGATGGGAGATGAGCCACCACATCAGGGACCCAGTTAGCAGAGCATGTGGACCAGGACTGTACCAGGTAGAACTGGTGCACAATGCTACAGCCAGTGGGACACTATCAATGCCTAAAGGCAGGGCTGGGGCTGTAGGTTGTAGAACAAGTGGCTCTCTTCTCCTACAAGATGAAGGGAGAGCAGCAGGGCCCAACAGCTTTAGCCCTGGCAAAGGGTTGGAAACCCCAAGAAGCTGTGGAATACTCTCTGTCATTGCTTTCTATTATCCTGTGCCCTGCCTATTGCTCTGAAATAAATTGGGCAAATAGCCCTGAACTGGCTTTCTGACATCTGGGGACCCACCATCCATCCAGCTGCTTCTACACAGCCAGGCTGGCCGGCTGCCTCACACCCACTCCTGTGGGCAGGAGGCTCTGTGTCGCCAAGATTCTTAGACATACTAGGGGGTGATAATGGGTGACAGAGGAACCCAAATCCTGAGCATCCTAGGCGGCATGCCCTTGGGCAAGTTACTTACATCTCTGAGCCTCAATTTCTGTTGTGAAAAGGAGGAAAAATGTAGAACCCACCTCATAGGGCTGTTGTAAGAGTTTAAAGAGACACACGTGGTGCCCCACAGATGGTAGATGGTATGAGTGTTCTCTAGAGCAAAACGCTGCCAAGAAGACCCCCACAGTGGGGACCTGAGACTAACCCACAGAGACTAATCCACAGCAAGGGCAGGAAGAGCCCTGTCAGGGCACAGACAGGTGTCATGCTTAGTGACCCAGCTGGGCCTAGAACGGTTGGATATGTTTTCTGGGGTAGGGCTGGGATCAGCAGTGGAGGCTGGGGAATAGGACACAATCTAACCAGTAGTGGGACAGAATTCATCTAGCTGGCAATACACGGTCCCTGAAGAGAGTGGGGACCAACAAGAGTTGGAGTATAGTCTAGACACTTTTGGATATAGACCCAGCCCATGATCCCTCCTTTTCTGGGAACCTGGGACCTCCCCTACCTCTCCCACAGCATTGAGCTCCAACAGCCATGCTCATTTCATCCACTCTGTGCTGAGGCCGAGTTGATAGGATTGAGGCAGCACCCACTCCGAGGAACCAGTCGGATCCCCTGGACGGAGTTTGCGTTGGAGTGGAGAGACGCTTGTAAGTCTGCTGGCACTTGGACCAGGAGGACATGTGAGCTCAGGAATTCCGTGCTGGGAAAAGCAGATGGACGCACAATGAGAAACAGAAAGAGACCCTGCAGGCAAGGAAGGGGAAAGGGAAAGGAGAGGAGAAAGCTGCTGCTTTGCCTCTTGAAGGCCTTCCACGCAGTTTCTGGTTCCTGGCCCTGGTGAGGCCTGGCTGCATCCCTGCTCATGGACTCAGGGAGATACCTCTTATCCTTACGTAACCAACTTATTAAATGAGCTGGACTCAGGTGTAAGAAGAAACCAACTTTATTTTTTCCCCAGTGTCCCTCCCAGCCTACTCTGTGGACTAGTTTTACTCCCAATTGATGCTAAAACTTAGCAGGCCCCTTCATCTCTCTGCTGTCGGGCACGAAAAAAGCCAGTTGTTGCCTCCTGTGTGCGCAGAGGATATGATCTAACAGTCACATCCTAACAATCACGTCATTCTAGATAGTCCCGTGTCTTAACGAGAAGTCTGGACGCCTAAAGCCAGACTGGGCTCGTAGGCCTGGGGTGGGGGAGGGCACAGGGCAGCGTCTTCCCCTACTCGCCCGCCTCACCGTGTGGGTGGCCCTGGGGCTGAGGGAGAAGTAAGGGGTCAGGGCCATCTTTAGTTGCCAGTTCGGTAGTTATCCAGAACTTGTGACCACTCTGTCTTCCCTCTTTGCTACTGCTGCTTCAGAGTTTCCTTTCTGGGCACCACTGACTCAGCTGCCTGGAGGGGTAATGCCTCTCTTCAGCTGTCCAGTTACAACTCCTCGTTGGCTCCTAGGCCTCCTGCACTGTGCCCATCCCATCCCCCACCCAGGCTTCCCTCTGGTTCCTAAGAGACCTGTGTCCTTGCCTCCCTTTCCCCCATCAGTGGGCTTGCTGTTTGCTCCCAGTGAGGTCAGTTTTTCACCCATTGTCTGCCTCAGGCCTGTGGACTTGAGGCATGAGTCAGATGGTCATGCTCATGCTGAACTCTTGAAGTCCCCCTCACTTGATTTAGGGTGAGGGGGACACCCTCCCTCCCTGTGGTGGTGGGGGATGACTGATCCCCCCCTTATCCCCCAGGACATTTTTCTTCACTTCTGTCACAGGCTGCAGGGGGCAATGTGCTGACGCTGCAGAGCCAGCCTGGGGCCATGCCCTGCAGGGATGGTTTGTGCCTGCTCTCCAATGTGGAGTACTAGCTTTAGGAGTCTAGATAAACCCGAGGCAGAAAGAGTGCATGTTTAACATTTTGTTACATTTAAAATGTCCCCTGTTTCGTTTAATCCAGTTGTCTGGCTTTCTCTTAGGTAACCAGGAGTGTTTACAAGACTGTGTGAAACAGATGAGGTGGCCTTGGGAGATCATGGAAGACCCCTTGAGCTCCCAAAAGCATCTGTGGGTTATGAGAACTGTAGACACGCATAAACATTGTTTTCTGTAGTTCAAGTTTCTCTTTCAGTCTTGCTCAAATTGGCAAGATTTGGGGGAGGGGGGATCCTGTCAGTGTCACAGGCTTCGACAGCATCACTGTCTTCCTGCCACGTTCCCCACACAAGCCCGGCAAGTGGGTTCCCTCCAGTGACTAAGGTCTTGACCCAAACTGGGGCACGGGGGTTTGGCAGTGTTTCACCAACTTCCTTCTGGGCCTGCAGGTGCACTCACGGTGGAGATCTTAGTACCAGTAGGACTCCTATGATTGGAGGCCCTAAAGGCCCCTGAGCAGGATGGACAAGGAGGAGCATTATTGACGTGCACTAGTCAGATGCAGGGGTGCTGACTGGCTGTGTTCGCTGGTGGGGGGAGCAGTTCACTGGGCACTAAGGCCAGTGCACTTGAGTACACTCTCTCGTCTCCTTACTCTCTCCTTTGGTGCTGTTGGTTTGGTAAGCTGTGCCTCCGCCTCCCCATTTTGCTCTAAGGAGAGTGGGTTCCACATCTCTGATGGGCTTATTCCTTCCTCTCCTTCCATATAGCCACGGTATTGTTTAAGACTCAGATTTGGGTATTGGCGTGGGGTTGGGAGAAATAGCTGGTGTCACAGCCTGCTTTTGCTTAGATGCCAACTAGTTTAGAAAAAGGGTGGCTCCATCTTGTCCAACATGGCTTCTCAGAGCTCTGTGCTTTGGGGTTTGGACCCAAGACCAGTGACGGGTAAGGTTGGACCCTGCTTTCCTTTGCTGTTGACCCTTCCGTGCCACACACTCCACCCCAGGAGGAAGGTGTTAGGTGTTGACCACACTGCCTGCGAGGGGTCTCCAGGATGTCCAGGACAAGACAGATATAAGGAGGTGGAGCATCAGAGGACCATCTTGGACTGAGCTACTGTCCTGGGACTCCTGGGGCATAAGTGGAAACCAAAAACAGGGAGTGTGTGATTTAAATGACTTTGGTGTGTGTCCCTCATGCTGAATCTCTTCCTTGTTTTACTTACAGAGGCTCTGGTATAGGAGGTCCCAGGAAGGCAGTCACAAACAATGACACACAGTGTGAATACATCCAAATAGCACTGATGGCTTTTATTGCAGATTTGTGCCATTACAAGGATAATCTGGGAATATATTAAAAAACCCTCCCTTTTATATACACAAAACATGCTACATGGTATACTTTGTGAGAATGCTGAGGTAATAGGCACACACCCAGACATGGACAGTACCAAATATTCCAATGTCTCGCACCCCCCGACCCGCTTGCCCACTGGGAAGGTCTCACCTTGACTCATCTCTTGCCCCCTGTTTGGCAATAGTTCTGGTAGTACTGAGTCTTACACTTTATAGCCAAGAGGACTTGGAAGGCCACCTCACTGTGATGCAATAAACAAGAGGGCCGGCAGCCCTAGTTAGTAACTCACAAGAAGTGGCCAGTTCTCATCTTCGTGGCACCTGCATTCTCTGAGGAGGTGTAGTTTGGGGATGAGATGTGGACTCTAGTTGGCCTGAGAGCATGGCACCTTTGTTCTGTAACCACTGATCTCCCAATGATCAGATAATGACTTGTCTTCAATGGTCTATCTCCTGGGCAAGGTAGGTTATTATTCCTATGATGATTAAAATGACATGTAGGCTAAAGTGTGAATGGAAAATACAAAACTGCGAATACAATATCTATGTGGCTGGTTATTAGCCTTGGGCCTGGTCTTCCCTTTCCTGGCCAGAAATCTGGAGCCTGGACTGTCTCCTACTCAGAGGCAAAGGAATCGTGCCTAGAAAGAGAGGACGGTGCGACAGAAAAGGCAAGGAGAAGGTAGGCATGGAGAAGAGGAGAGCAGAAAGGTGCCTGGAAGTAGAGTGAGTGACCAAGGAGTGACACACAAGGCACGCACTGAACGGCGTTGAATGAATGATTAAGCCGATGGACGGATGGATGGATGCACGGTGGAAGTCCTGAGAATGGGTGGAATATAGAAATGGAGATAGAGGGGATTTTGAAATTTGGTTAGGTGCCCAAAAGGGCTCTTCAGTTGGAAACCCCAGTGTGAGAGAGCAGTGTTGCCGACATTCCAGGAAGCACTCAGGCACACAGACGCCAGGACTGAGCTCTGAACCAGCTGTGCAGTCTGTGATCTGCTCTTAGACTCAAGTAACAC
This sequence comes from Miniopterus natalensis, assembly GCF_054644295.1. Taxonomy (NCBI): domain Eukaryota; kingdom Metazoa; phylum Chordata; class Mammalia; order Chiroptera; family Miniopteridae; genus Miniopterus; species Miniopterus natalensis. The sequence goes on from NC_142092.1 coordinate 68,467,601, forward strand.
CACATAAGGAAATGCTTTCCTCCCAGGAGCCATGCTGTTGGTAGGAGCTTCAACACGCGAGAATTGAATATATGTGTATTAAGGTATATAAGGCAAACTTGTATATGTATCTAGATATATTGCACGTGCCATATATCTAAATGCATATGTGTGGCATACACCTAAGTGTACAAGGTCAGCTCATACACATATATTATGAAGGTATTTTGCAGCTGTGTTTTTATTGTAGGGACTTAATTTATTTAAAGAAGGACTGGTCTGCAGTCCCGTCCTGTCTGGAACACGAGGGGCTGTCTGGTGTGAAGAAGAGTGGTAGGGACAGAGAATACTGTATAGTCAGTTCCATCATCTGCCGCGGTGACTTGGGGAAACGGAATCCAGCATTCCAGTCCTCCTGGCCCAGGTGAACTGGGGAGGAGTTGCTTTGTGTGCTGGGCCCGCGTGGCGGGGGCAGGCTCCTGGCGAAGGCCCGAGAGGTCAGGAGGGGAGCTGGCTTAGTGGAAGGTGTTGGGATTGGGCCGGATCATCATCACCACTTTCTTGAGCGAGTAGGAGCCTCCTCGGAACTCAGCCCAGTAGACTCCATCCTGGTAGCGGCTTCGGTAATGGCCCCCACGGTACCAGACCCCATTGAGGTTGGAGTGGGCGCAGGCGTTATACCACCAGCCTCCCTTCTGGTAGTGGGCGCAGTTTCCTGCAGGAGAGAAGGTGGTGAGAAGGTCTCGGGAAGGAGGCAGCTTTACTTGTGTCCGCTGTTTACTTGGGGACTTGAGCAGGACCCTCCCTGGGGTGCCTTTGGAGCAAGAATGCTTGAGAGGGGGACCAGGCTGCAGACCTGTTCAGACCTGTCTTTGAAGCTTGGCCTCTGACTAATAAGCAGCATGATCTCGGGCAAGTGACTTAACCTCACTGAGCCACTGGATTCTCATTGTAAACTGAGCATACACACCTGCCACACTGGGCTGCTGCGGGAGTGAGTGAGGGCACAGATTTAAGCACTTAGCTCAGGGCTCGGTGCAGAGGAAGTGCAGGGACGGCTCCACGCCACAGGTCTGAACAGAAAATGCAAATGACCTGAGGTGGGCGAGGGAGAGGCTAAAGGGTTTTTTGTTGTTGTTTTGAAGAGTTGAAACTGTTGGATCAAAAGTCTTCATAGAATGACAAAGGAAATATTTAAGAGAAAACCCTCCTCTATTCCTCCCCAGCCTGAATTCCAGCCAACTATATACTTTTTTTGTTTCATAAAAGAAAGATATTTTTATGAAACTTTTGGCACTGTTGTATCATTCTGGATTTTCCTGCCAAGGACAAGCAGTTTGGAAAGTGTGGGCAAGGTGCGTGCAGGGGCACTGCACTTCACAGGAGGGAGGGGTAAGAGGAGCCACTGCCCACTTGGGCTGCTCTTAGGTAAAAGAGGGGTTCCCCAGTTTTCTGATCAGGCCCAGGAAGCAGGCCCCACTCAGGAGAAGGGCTGCTCCAGGCAAGTTTATGGGTTTGGGGCCTGATGGGGCTGGCCGAGGCCTTGGGACGAGGTGAGGAGGGAGCAGGCTGGCTGAGGCAGAAAGCTGAGGGGAGACTCAGCCCCTGCACTTCAGAGCCCCAGCAGCCCAGCTTTCTCAGCATGTTTCTCGGGTTCCTCTGGGCCATGCCTTGAGGCTACAAGGCCCAAGTGGCAGTGCTGCATTTGGAGAAAAGAGAGTCCTTGGCTAACAGCTAGCCTCCCATCTGCCCACAGAGGCCCCTCCTAAGCTTGCTCTGAGCACCTCTGGGGACCAGGAGCTCACCTCCTCACTGTCTACTGACTGTGCTGTGGGCCAGGCCTGACAGGTGGGCTCATAGAACAGTCTTCTCCGTGCTCCCCGTGATGGCTCTCAAGAATGCTGTACCAGCCCCTATGTTCCCAGGGCCTGACCAGCTCCGAGGGTCATCTTGCTTCCCTCCCACCAGTATGCCGGTGGAGGTCTCTACACGTCCCCTAATGTTGTGAGGATGGCCTGCTTGAGCGTGGCTGCCATGGGAACCTGGAGTGAGGACCTCCCTCCTCAGTATGCAGGCAGCAGAGCTTACCTGAAGTGCAGGTGGTTCCTGGGACAGTCCTCAAAGGGGAGGGCGTAGCCTTTGGACCAGGACTAAATGGGGAGCTGGGGCGGGAGGGGACCAGGTTTGCCCATGAGAACAGACAGCCTTGGCCTGGAGGCAGGTTAGCCCCTCAGGGAGGAGCTGCACCTTGCTGACCTGCCAGCCATCTAGGGCCTCAGCTCAAGAAATTGAGTGTGGGGCCTTGGGAGGCATTAACGGGGGCAGGGTAGGGGGGTGAGTACGCGCTTATAATTTTTTCCCTTGCTTTTTATTTTTTTTACTCTAATAAAGACTTCTTAGTAAAGACCTGGGTGTGAGGCATGTGACCTTGGACACACCACTTCACCTCTCTTGCCTAGTTTCTCTCGCTGGCGCCCTTGCAGCACCACATGAGCAGTGGGGCTAAAGCAATAACCATAGAGCCCACTGGGTCTAGCCCTGACTGCTGAATCTCAGACAAAGTACTTCTAACTTTCTCACCACCCTGCAAGGTAGGTATGGTCTTCACTTCCACATGTGGAGACTGAGGCCTAGAGATGCCCAAGGACACATGACTGGTAACAGGTGGGGCCAGCTTTGTATTCCAGGGCGTGTGGCCCGGAGTCCACAGGGATGTGCATTCCTGGCACTTGGTGCCTCAGGCAGAGAGGCGATGCGAGTGCACCCAGACTATTCATCAAGTATGTGATTTGTACATCTCTTTACCTTTACCTTTTGTAAATGCCACTCTTACCCAGCTTTGCAAAGGGGGTCTGTGTGCAGTGGGCGGAGGATTGGACCGAGGAGTGGACCTTCGAGGGCAGGGACAGGGTCAGGCAGCTGGGCCCTGGGATCTTCCCATTCTCAGGGCTTTGGTTGACCTCTTTTCTCTGCACTCCACCTGGGTTTGATGCCACTGGCCCTACCTGTGTAGACATCATGGTCTCTGTCCAGGGTGGTGAACTGCTTGCCGTTGTGCCAGGTGAAGGAGTCTCCAGCGTTGCCATGGTAGCGCCCCAGCCGCAGCTTGTAATACTCGCTCTCAGGTTCCAGGCGGAAGCTGGCATATTCTGCAAAGACCTTGCGGCCAGACCAGTCCTCCATGGTCACCAGCAGTTTGTAGTTGCCTTGGTTCGTCAGCCAGTAAATGTTCTCCAGGCCCAGCCAGTACTCGCCATCAATGTTCCCAAACCCTTGCTGGGGGAAACGCAGGAGAGCATTAGGAATATGCAGTGCCCTTGGCCGATGAGCCTGGCTCACATGCACAGCCCTGGACAGAGGGGCCTGGGCTCAAATCCCCACTGATCTGCTTGGCTGTGACTTGATGAGTCACTTTATCTTTCTGAGCCTCAGTCATGCATCATCAAGACCATGTAGAGAGTGCCTGCTTCGTGCTAGGCATTGTGTGTACACGGGGGATGCTATGTTCCTTCCCTACACAGCTGTGCAGGGATATAGGGGATGCGGTATATGGAGAGCCCGGCTTACAGCAGGCATGCAACAAGGGCTCCTTGGACAAGTCTCTGCCCTTCTCTGAGCTTCAGTTTCCTTCTCAGGAGTGGCTGTGTGAGAGGGTCATGCAAACTCTAAAGCACAGCCAGGGGTGAGCTGTGACAAGCATGTGCCACATCCACCTGGGCTCCCTCTTAGGTCTAAAACCCAGTGGCTTTTTTATTGTGTTTACATGTAGTTTGGGGAGTCCTCAGCTGAGTTGTGGCCACTGAAGTCTTGAAAATAGATGGATTCATTAATAATAATAGTAATAACAGTGTTTAATGCTGTACTGGTACTGTTATCAGAGCTTTACATAGAGTATTTTATTACTCCTCCTACGAGCTCTTAAGAGCTAGATGCTATCACTGTCCTCCCTAGAATGTGCGAACTACTAAAGTCCAGAGAGGCCAGTGTCACAGAGCGCTGGAGAGGTAGGATTTGAACCCAGAACCCAGTTTTACCATTGTGCTCTGCTGCCTGTGAGAAAGAGAATACAGAAAGGAGGAGGAAAGGGTGAGGGAGTGTCTTCAGGGACCACCCGTGAGGAGAAAGAGGAGAAGGCCAAGGTCAGGAGGTGGGTTGGAGGGCAGCCAGGACAGGAAGGGGCACAGCAGAGCCATAGGCAGTGGTCACTGCTCTGCCACCTGCCAGCTGAGTGAGTTATTTCACTTTTTCATCTGTAAACTGGGTCATTACCAGTATGTGCCTCCTAGGGCTGATGTGAGATGAAATGAGGTACTAAATGGAAGCACTCGGGTGGTGCCTGGCACGTGGTGGGCACCCAGTAAACCAAGCCGCTCTGGCTGTCCATAGCACCTCCTTGTTTAGAGGAGGGAAGGAGAGGTACCCTGAGTCCTAGCAGCCTTCCTACTGTGAGGATGAGATTCAACTCCCTGGGAACTGGGACTTGTCCCTCTGGGCTGTGTAAACACATCTTCCCCCAAGGAAGTCCCAGCTGGGAGTGAGCTGCTTCCCACACCCAGGCTGGAGTGAGGGGCCCTTTCACCCATCTGTGGGCTTTGTGGTTGGGACTCCGGTCTCTTGCCTCCCAGCAGTTGTGAATTGCGGGTGGGAAGGAGCCACTGGCCCTGGTGGGTCTGCAGAAATGGCCCTGTCAGTGTCCTTCTTGCTTCAGGTGTTTACTGTTTGGGCTGCACAGGCTCCAACAGGTCAGCAGGCACCTGCCTCTGAGTGGCTCCTTCACTGGTTCCTCCTTGAGGGGGATCTTTTTGTGGGCAGCACAGATAGGCCCTGAGGTCCTCACCTTGTATGTCTCCCAGTTCCTGAAGAAGTTGACAGAGCCGTCCAGGCGCCTCTGGATGACGGTCCAGCCCCCGGGGTCGTGCCGCTGGTCACACCACACCTGCATGAGACGGTTGGTGTTCTCCGGCTTCACCAGGTAGATGGAGCTGGTGTCGTGGCCATCCTCCAGGGCCTGCAGGCAGTCTCTCCATGGGCCTGGGGGCACAGACACACACATGTCACAGACTTCCCTGTTGCCTGTCACTAGGCCACTGAGTCACATTCACACACACACCCAGCTGCACTCTAAGCAGGCACAACCTCTGTGGCAGTTGCCCCCCTCATCCATGGTTTCCTTTTCCTCAGTCTCAATTACCCACGGTCAACCATGGTCTGAAAATATTAAATGGGAAATTCCTGAAATAAACAATTCATACGTTTTAGATTGTGAGCCGTTCTAAGTAGTGTGATGAAATCTCACACCCTCCCACTCTGACCCATCTGGTCTGCGAATCATCCCTTCGTCCAGCCTCTCCGTGCTGTTCACACTCCCCGCCTGCGAGTCACTCAGTAGCTGTCTCCATTATCAGATCGACTGTCGAGGTATCACAGTGCCGGTGTTCAACTCATCTTTATTTCACTTAACAATGGCCCCAAAGTGCAAGAGTAGTGAAGTTGCCAATTCAGATATGCCAAAGAGAAGCCGTAAAGTGTTTCCTTAAAGTGAAAATTCTCAACTTGTTAAGGAAAGAAAAAAAATTATATGCTGAGGTTGCTAAGATCTATGATAAGAATGAATGTTCTCTCTGTGAAACTGTGAAAAAGGAAAAAAAATCTGTGGTTTGCTGAGAAAGCACATTCATATAACTTTTATTATAGTATGTTATGATTGTTTTATTTTTAATTATTGTTAATCTCTTACTATGTCTAATTTATAAATTAAACTTTATCCTAGGTATGTATGTATAGAAAAAACATGTATGTATGGACGGCTGCAGTTTTTTAATTTCTGTGTAGTCACAGGGGCCCGAGCAGTGCCCTAAATTTGGCCATTTAGCCAGTGATTTCAAGATACTGCTGGGATTCAGACACTGGCCTCCAAACCTCTTTTGAGGGACCGAGTTCCCTTTCAGTTCAATCTGTGTAGTTTTCAAGGAAAGCTCACCGAGGGCCAAGTGCTTGGAGCTCACGCGTTCTGAGGTTGCTCTTCTGCAGGCAGCCCCGTGTCTAGGACACACTCCAGTCCATGGCTGTCTTCTGAAACTGAGACCAGATCATTCTGTGATCTTCTGTGACTTCACTGAGCTTGAGCCAGGAGCAGATGTCTCTTGGGTCCGAATAACTACTGCAGGTCTTTCCCTGTCCCTACTCCCATCTCCCCTGGCAGTTTCCTGTGTTTGGACATTGGTCCCATCAACAAGCACGGACAAACTTGAGTCACCACGGTCCAAATAAGCTGGCTTCTTCCTCTTTCATCTGCGAAGCTTGAGAAGGTTTTCAGGGCCTAGACATTGAACTATGTATTTTATTTTATTAGCTACGTATTTTAAAATAAATAACATCGCCATACTTTACTTCAGCTTCTCTTAATAGAAAGACATTATTCTTTCTATTAACCTGTATGTTTACTCAACAATTGGTTCCTGAGTCCAAGGCTGGGGACCACGTGCTGGCAGCAGGGGCCCGGGGCAGGGTGGGGCTGCCCTCACCAGCCTCCTCTGGACTTGTGCTCGGGGAATCTGGTCCTTCTCCCTCTGTGTGGGGGAGGGGATGGCTCCGGTGACAGGAGACTTCTCCAATTCCTTCCTGGCTGGTGGTAGGGCTTGATTAGGCCACACGTGATGGCAGAACAGGAAAAGTTTGGGTTTTTGGTCTTCGTTACGCATCTCAGGTGGGCTTTTCCTGAGCCCATGCAGCTGTGTTTGAGCAGCCTCCTTGGAACCTGGCAGGAAGGCAGGGGCCTGGCTCGCCCCTCTGTCCCCAGGGCCCAGAATAGCACAAGCAGGAAGGCTGGTGTGGATGCTGACAGGTAGCCCAGGAGGCAGGGACAGGCTCCTGACTCATGCACCTGCTCAGCAGCCCTGTCCCCTGCGAGGGGTGGGCAGCAGCCTGTGCACCGCCCAGCAGCGGGTGTGGTGTGAGCAGCTGCTCGCTTCTTCGCCATGCCCACCCCCACCCCTCCCCCCCACCCCCGTCGTGGGCAGGGCCGCCAGACCTCAGAAGGAGCATATGCGAAGGAGAGAAAGTTTTCGGTTGTGTTCGGCCCACAGTCCCGGGGTCCAAGGCAGAGAATGGGAGTCTGTCCCCAACAGCTGGAGCAGAGCCTGCAGTGGGCATGGGAGGCCTCCCAGCTCCTTCCCTACTCGGGCACAGAAGGGGCCATTTGCTGTGAATGCTGGTGCGGGGGCGCGGGGGGGACGACACACGGACCCAGCAGAGTAACACCCCCTGAAAGCCAGCAGCCAGCCAGGCCCTCGCTGCAAGACTGCCATGGAGTTCTCAGCAGGGAGGCAGCTTTGGAAAAGGTGCCATGTTGGGAGGCCTCGGAGGTCACGGGAGAGGCAGGTCAGCCTCATGGCGCCCAGAATTTGGGAAAAGCTCTAGATCCTCTATTCAGAAAAATCCATAGACTCACACAGTTTTGCTTGTAATTTCAGAAGGTAAATGGACCTCCAAACCCCTGTAAGAGAGTTCTGGCTGGAGTAGCAATAATAAAACACTCCTCCCGGCCAGCATATAGGGAGCATTTACCATGTGCCCTATCCATGTATTTACACACCCCATCCTCCCAACAGCATGGGGATGTTAGGTGACACCCCTGAGGTCACACAACTGGTGAGGGGCATATCCAGGATCTGAACTCAGGTGGTCTGGGTGGCCCAGAAACGACGCTCTATGGCTCTCTTCTTTTTCTCCAATCAGAGTGAACTACAGGGCAGGGAGGCCAGGTTGACCTATCTCCATGTCCCTAAGACTATTTTTAATCTTTGCTAGTCAGCCAGGTTAAAAAAAATAAAAATTTACACTTCTTCTTTGTCAAGGTGTTAAACCTTTAAAAAATACCTTTATTGGTGATTTGTTTTTCTTCTATGCTTACCTTTTGGTGTCCTTTGCCTATTTTTCAACTATTTTAGTATATTTTATGATGTGGAATAAGTTTTCCCTTCCTTTCAATTTTTTTCTAAAGATTTTTTAAAAAAATTTATTTTAGAGAGAGGAAAGGAAAGGGAGGGAAAGAGAGAGAAACATCAATGTGAGAGAGAAACATCTATTTGTTGCCTCTCACACCTGCTCCGAACAGGGATCGAACCCACAACCTGGGCATGTGTCCTGACCAGGAGTCGAACCTCGACCCTTCAGTATACTGGACGGCATTCCAATCAACAGCTCGACAGGGCTCCTTTTTTAAAGGCAAATCTGGCAATTCTTTCCTTTAAGGCTTTTAGGTATGGCATGCTTTCTAAAATCATGGAGTAGGTACAAAATGGTGTACAAGTGTTTAAAATTTTCTGCCGTTAACAAAAACGAACAGAAAACTCCATGTCTCCTGTGTCCTGCATTTCCCATGATACCCAGGACCCATTAGCTTCCATCAATAACCACATTTCCCAACAGTTTTCTCTCAGGAACCCCTGCAGAGCTCTAGCAAATCTCTTGCATTCAAACATTCCCTTTTCCTTTGACAAAGGTCAGAAAATTAAATGATGAATGAAAACTAGTCAGAAAAATACTTAGCACTGAAGAATTGGCAAACAATCAAGTAGCAGAAGATAGCGGCAGTGAGGTTGTTGTGTGGCTCCATTAAGATGGCCAGGTCAGAGCATCGAACTTTGATGGGAAATCTGTTACATATATAGGTGTAGCTGTGGAGGGCCAGGTGAGGTGTCCGCTGAAGACTTTATGGAGGGAGTGTGGGACTGGGGATAGGACCCCCAACTCAGAGTCAGGAGCCCTCAACTCAAATCTTGGCCTCGTCTCCTCACATTGGGACTTTGGACCGGTCCTCGAGCTTCAACTTCTTATTCTGTAAACGGGGTGTGGCGGGGGAAGAACCCTACCTCTTCTGAGGGTCTCACGGACACAGGAGCACCCAGCACAAGGCAGCCAGGGCAGGTGCCGGTGGGAATTCTCTCTTCCATTCCTCCCTCTGATAAATGAGAGCTGACAGTTTAGAAGTTGTCCACTGCCCACCTCCCCACCCCCACACAAATAAGTTAACTCTGTCTGCTTTTGAATTTCTGAGACTAAATGTGAAATTATGTACTGAGAGATGTTTTCCATAAAGGCATATTTTAAAAGCCAGAACTTCAGTGGAAAGGGCCACAAAGATACATTGAGATGAAGAGTGGAAATCTTTTTGTCAATGAAACTGCATTTTCAGTGTGCATGGGCAGAGCTCTCCCTTTGGAACAGTGCAGAATGCCCGGGCAGTATTTCCCTTGGCTCCCCTTCTGAAAGGGCAGCGGTGCCCAGAGCGCCAGGCCAACACTAACTCAGCAGCACCCGGGCTCCGAGTGGGGCGAGGGCCCCAACCTCATCCCTATAAATACCATATTTACAGTCCCGGTGGAGCTGCAGCTGGGACGGTGCACATGAAGGGAAGTGCAGCCGCCATGGCCTTGCTGAGTTTGCATGTTTCCCGAGAGGCGCAGGGTGTGGAAAGTACACAGAATGTGGGGTCTGGAGGCCTCAGGGACAAGGAAGGTGGCAATGGGAGCACAAAGCATACAGGCCTTGGGCCCCCAAACCCCAGTGTCAAATTTGGTAAGTGTGGCGGTGATCAGGTTGGGCGCCAAAGTCCCTTCCCTGCTTCCCTCCCTTCTCCTGGCTGGGGCTCTTGACAGAAGAGGGGTCAGGCACACAGGAATGTAGCCGCCCAGGAAGCCAGGAACCACAATGATGGCGGATCCAGGGCATGCTGTCCCCAGGGCAGGGCCTGTCTGGTGAAGCAGAGTGGGACCTGCAGCCAGGCCAGACCTATGTGTAGCTTCATAGTCCCAGCTTCCTCCCAGGCCCCAGTGGAGAAACAGGCTCACCAACTGCATCAGCTTTCAGTGTAGTAACTCCTACTAGGGAAACATGGCCTCATGAATATCTGACCAAGTTGACTGGAAGCGTCCCCTGAGGCCAGCAGCTAAGAAGTGGTAGACAGCTGGGCCTGTGTGGGCAGGAGTGATGCCTCGTCTCCCTGGCTGTGCCTGAGGCGAGTGGGAGGAGCAGAGTCCTTCCCAGCCATGAGCTGGACTAGGCCACGTGGCTGGCCAGCAGCTTGATGGGCCTTTTTACCCACCATGCCCCGGTCTCTGGATTTGACCACCTGAGGCCATGTGTAGGCCCCCGTGGCCTGTGGGAGATGTTGTAGGGAGGTTTTAGTTCATATGTGGGCACCGGGGAGAGGCTTCTCTGATATCACCAAGACACACGGCTTTGGCGTGAGAATTGGATGCTGTTTTCAATTATTCCCACTAATGGTCTCTCTCCAAAAAGTCTTCTTGCCACTCCCTGAAATGTTTCTCTAACAGGAGAAATGACTAGTTGTTGAAACTGGATTTGGAATTTTCTAGCCACCTATCTGAGAGCTGGGGTGTGTGGAATGCTTAGGTGCGAGTTCCGGCCTAGCCAGCTGCAGGAGTCCTGGGCGTCCCATGTCGGGGCAGGAGAGCAGACCCCAGGAGGGGATGGAGTCATCCATTATAGATACTGCTCAGGACAGCTGGTGTGTTCCCAAAGGCACCTCAAGTTCAGGTTCCTGCAGGGCTGACGTTATGAACATTATTTCTGTCTTACTGGGGAAAGGGTCCAAATGGTTGTGCCTGCTGTTCAGGCTATTTCATGTGCCCTCAGACGATGGGCATGGGGCATGGGGCTGACGAGCTTTTCAGGAGTTTATGAAAGTGTTCGAGGCCTAAGAAAATCTATTATCTCTAAAATATGAAAAGAGAACTACAGAATCAAAATTTATAAGCATATAATTAAATTTCTGCAAAGTTTGACATCTTGTCAAATCTGTTAATTGTTAAATTTAGTCTTCATTAAAATGTTATTACCTTTGAAAACAATTTGTAGGTAGATTTTTCTCACTTCCCAAGAATTCCTGAACATGCCTGATGTTTGCCGAGAAATCAGAGCCAACCATAAATTAACTTGTTACTCTTGACCAAATAATTTCCAAAGCAAAATTATTAAAACCCTTTCAGAATTCTAGCAGTAAAAATTGCAGGAGATGTGTGAGATGGGTGCATTTCCATGCATCGAATACACTCTGAGGCCTCCCAATAAGAACTCGGAGGGCCCATGAAGAGCTTACAGGGGACCTGCTCCTGCCTGTTTGACCTCAGGATAAGCAGACATTGCAGTGTTGCTTCCCAAAGAACACTTAGGAAAACATTGTGCCCATTCCTTGGTTTCCATCAATACCTGGGGCAGGAGGAGAAACAAGGACTTGAAAGCAATTTTAAAAAAAAGGTTAGATAAGGAGGGGCAGTGGTGGGCTCCCTGAGTGCAGAGGAGAGCAACTCACTGTGGCTCCCCAGGACTAGAGGGAAGAGAGCCCAAGGCTCCCCGGGTGCAGGGGTCAGTGGTGCTGAGGCTGCTCGGGTCAGGGAGGCGGCAGCACCCTGAGGCTGCCTGGGTGCAATGATGAAGACGACCAGGGCCCAGCGCTGAGCCTGGTCTTCCTGATCTCTTGGTGGTCGCTGGCAGTGGTTCTGAGAACATCTGCAAGGCCCTTGGCCCTCTCATCCCCTCCTCCAGGAATTCTCCCCCAATCCCCGAAGAGTTACTTATCCTCATCGGGGTTCCCATAATGTCTTACATGTTTATCTCGACTGGGACATAGTAAGAATGACGATTACTGTGTATCTAGGGCCTTCACATGCTCTTCATCGCATCCTCACAAGTCCCTGCAACAGTGAGGAAACTGAGGCTTCAGGCAGAATAAGTGGACGCTCTGGGATTGGAACTCAGCTCTGCCTTCTGAGCCCTGGCTCTTCCTGCCGCACTGAGCCGTGGCTGTCCCGCTGTATTAGGGCTGCTGGGGATCTGTCTGCCCACCAGACTGCGGGCTCCTCTGGGGCAAGAGCCTTCCCAGGGGAGCGATCACGTGCTGATCCTCACAGCCTCGGCTCCTCGTACCTTCTCCCGCCTCCCGTTTTCTCACCACCGTCAGCTGCAATCCCTTTGTCATCTTCACTCTGTTCTTTTCAGTTTGAGGACCAATAATAATAATTCCATCTGGAAACAGGGACCCCACAGCAGGGGTAATCAGGCTGCAGACCAAACCGTGCGAAAGGAGACCTTTGCTCTGGGGAAGTGTGGGCAGCATGTGGTGGGAAGTTAACACATGAATTTTTTGTTCTTTTGGATGTCACTCTAGCATACCACTTAATTTCAACATTTAGAAATTTAATAAAGAAGACTTATATTTGTCACTTAAACTAAAAGTTTTTAGCAAAATTACTTTCTGTATGTATAGTAATTTTAACTTAAATTATTATATCCAAAAAAATCTATTAAGGGGAAATCATTTATTCATTAAAATAAAGAATGCCATAAAACCCCTCTGGGTCCTGTAGCTCCAGTGGCTCATCTTGGGGTACAGGGCCAGGATCATCAGGCTTATTTCTCATGCTCTGCCTCCAGATTCATCGCAGGGGCTCAAGCTGTGGCAGCTCTGCTGCCGAGAGTGTAGGAGGGACTGTCTCTCGTGTCCCCGTAAGCAGTCTCTGCTGCCTGCGTCCTTCCTTGGTCCTGATAGAGGCCACTGGGAAGTACATGTTGTTACTTTCACAGCAGTACACTGCCCACCGCACTCAGCAAACCTGCCCAACTTCGTTTAGACCCTGTAGGAGGATGCTAACTCAGTTCTGCCTTCCTTATCATTTTTCCTGGGAGAGCATCTCAGGGATACGATACAGTCTACTGCATAAATTCACTACAGCAATCCCTTTGTGTGACCAGTGAGCTGGCCACAGATGCCTGAGCTCCAGGATTTTCTAGATAACTTTCAGTTTGCCAAGTGCCAAACTCTTGCGATTTCCTGGCCACGGGATGCCAGATCACCACTTTTAACAGTAACAAGCTGATAGTTTATCTCCTGGAGCTGTAAATAGCCTGAGCACTTAGCCAAATATTTTCCTTGGAAAATGTCTACGTCATAGAGGAAGAGCTTGCCATCACTTTCAAAGGCTCTCTGTGACCTGGTCCCAAAGGTGGCCCATGAGGGGAAAAGAGAAAGCAAAGCTAGAGGGCAGATGACCCAGCTCAAACTGGAGTGGCTTTTGTTTACGAAGAAGCTAGCAAAGAATGCTTTTTGAAATATCACTGGATTACGTAGTTCGTAATGAATTTGGGAATCTTACTTCGTTCAACAACATTTCAGAAACGAGACAACAGAGTGCAGCAAACAGCACGAGCTCTGGAGGCATGAGAGCTGGGCTGGGTTTTCTCTCAGTCTCTGTGACCTGAAATGCCAGTCAGTGGTGGCTAGAGTCCCCCCTCACCATCCTCACAGATCCCAGATGAGTCTCCCGCTCCCCACAGTGCTTCAGGCTTGGAAGCCGAGGCGACTAGAGCCGGTCTGCACACCTGACCAGCTTTCCACCTGGATTGACGGTTGCTTGACCTCCAGAAGGAACGGAAGCCACAGTGCGATACATCTCATTCTCTATTTTAAAACATGGCACAGTACTAGGGAACCACAACCTAATGTACTTTTTCCCCACCTCATAGGGGAGAATAAAATTAAAGGAAATAAATCCATCTAGGAAAACACTTGTTCAAGTTGCCCACACCTCCCTGGCCTGGACCGTCTGTTGTGAGGGACAGGCCATTTCTGTGTCATTAGTGAGACAGCATGGCTGCCTCCTAATGTGGCTCAATGAGAAGATCAGAACTGATTTTTATATATTTAGAGTTAACATATTTAAAGAAAGAACTAGCTAAGCTATATGTTGGAATGCTGAGATGCAACCCTAGAGAATTTGTCCAGATTTGAAACAAATTAAAGGTCAAATTTATCTACAGCTTCAGTTGGTCCATTTATCAGAAGTCAGGTGCATATTATGTTTTCTGTGGGAGAGCTCAGTTGTTTTAGACACTCTGTAGTGTGATGCTAACTTCTTTCTCTTTCTTTCTTTTTCTTTCTTTCTTTCTTTCTTTCTTTCTTTCTTTCTTTCTTTCTTTCTTTCTTTCTTTCTTTCTCTCTCTCTCTCTCTCTCTCTCTCTCTCTCTCTCTCTCTCTCTCTCCTCCCTCCCTCCCTCCCTCCCTCCCTCCCTCCCTCCCCCTCTCTGTCTTTCTTTCTTTCGTCTCTCCCCTCCCTCCCTCTCTCCCTCCCTCTTTGGCAGCATTGCAGGATTACGATACAGTCTACTCCATCAATTTACCACAACAGCCCCCTTCTTTGTGACTAGTGAGCTGGCCACAGAGAGTTGGTTCAGTTGTTTCCTCCTAGGCCTGAGCGAGGAGGCAACATTGTATCTGTGGGTTCACAGTAACGTGTCTCCCGTTACTAGAAACATCAAAGTTCTAATAACAAATCCGCAGCCGTTGTTCCCAGAGCTCTTTTATAAGGAGCTGGTTGGAACCTTGTATATGAAAGAGTGATAGAGGGTCAGGTCCCAGGCAGCTGGCACCTGGGGCTGAGTCAAGCATTTATAGAGTGATTTTCATGCCAGTTCCCCTCCAGCCTTTCCATGGAAATGAGCAGTATCCCAGAGTGGTTAAGACAGACTTGGGCTTGAGCCTTGGCTGAGCTACTTAGTAGCTGTGTAATCTTGGCTAAATTACTTAATCTCTGAACCTCAGGATCCTAGATCAGCGATTTCAACCTTTTCATCTCATGCACACATAAACTAATTACTAAAATCCTGCAACACACCAAAAAATATATTTTCTGCCAATCTGACAAAAAAGGTATAATTTCTGTTCATTCACACCGGAGAGCTATTGAGTTGGCTGTTGTCATTTTTTATTTGACACTAAGGGAAAAGAGGTCAGTGCCTCTCACTAAATAGTCAGGTATTGCATGTTTTAAAAATTCTTGAGGCACACCGGTTGAATATTGCTGTCCTGGATGTTAGAAGTCCAGAGAACAATCTTGGCTCTGCCACTGACAGGTTCTGGGACCGGAAGGCTGTGCCAGGGGATCTGAGAGGCCCCTAACACGCTCTAATATTTTATGATTTTATGGCCCCTTCTGATTCCATTGTGAAACAAGCAGCTGGCTATGTTCTCTTTCTCCAGAGACAAAACAGCTAGAAATGCTTACAACTTTTGGTTTTTCAAAGATTCGTTTCAGACAAGGCCTCACTGTGGCAGCTGGTGGTAGCACTGCCTTCTTTCCTGACCAGTGTCTAGGAGGGGCGCTGTGGCGGGAGGGCTGCGCCTGGGCTGAGCTGAGGAGTGGTGTCCCAGGCTTCCCAGACCCATCTTGAGAGAAGGCCAGAGCTGAGGCCTTCCCTTTGCCTCTTGGAGGGTGAGCCCTGCAGCCTTCCTCTTCTGTAGACCTGATTGACGTGTTTGTGTGTGTGTGTGCCAAAGAGACACCCAGCTGGAGGAGGAGGTGGGGGGGGAGGTGCGAGTAGGAGAAAGCGTGGAGAGGAGGAGAGGGGGGAAGGGCAGTGGCAGCAGGACCCTGAGGAGAGAGGGCCACTGGCAGGGCCATTTGGCCCAGGCTTTATCCCAAGCATCATCCTAACCTAAATGCCCCCAGGTTTAGCCAAACCTGAGAGACGGGACAAAACCCAAGTGATATGCCAGGGAAGCTAGAAGCCGCGGGGTCTCCCTCACTAGGGCTCTGAGGTCCTGGGCCTGGCCAGGGGCCAGCCTGGCTGGGAACAAGCTGGAAAGTGCCACTTCAGATAAGCGGCCACTGCTCTCTCAGTCCCTTGAGGAAGGGCGTGCTGCAGGCTGAGCAGCCTAGACAATGAGGAAAAGAGTGGATGGCTCCGAGGTTGTTGCCAATGAAAGAAAAGCTTAGAAGCTGCCAGAGCTTGAGTGCAAAGGTGTATAATTGCAAAGGTGTTTCTGGCTGAGTGATGTCCCCAGGCACAAAGAATCTGTTGGGCAAGAGCATAGAAGAGGTTTTGTTTTCCAGGACCAGAACCTGCCCCCTAGCTCTCCAAACAGGCCTGATAAGTGCTCTCTGCTCATTGGCCCAGAGAGCACATATGTGTTTTCCTCTCAGTTTCCAACACCAGGAAAGGGAAGGGCCAGTCCCCAGCTATGCTCACCATGGTTCTGTCTGCCCGTTCAGCTTCCACAGCCAGGTGCTCACTCTCAGCTGGTGATGCCTGGTGTGGGAGCTGGCTCAGTGGTCAGATGGGACATAAGGAATCTGTTACTAACAATCGGTACCAACATTTGGGAGGGCTTTACTTAAAAAAAAAAAAAGTACATTATAGTGCATTTAATTTTTCACCATAATAAAATCCTGCCATTCCCTGCCGTGCAGGTGTGCTTTCCCAAGTGGGAGAGGAAGGGCTGGGTGCAGGCAGGAGCCTTGGGCTGCACAAGCCCACGCTGACTGTGAACGTGAAGCAGCAGGGGATCTGAACCATTCCAGGTGCCAGGAGTAGGGTGTGCGCCTGGGTCTTTGCACGGACTCATCTGCATCAAGGACCCACTAGTAACTGTGTTTCCTAACTCCCAAGTCCACCTGGTAAACTCCTACACAAATCCCTGAAGATAAACACTGAAGTCCCTTCTACTCCAGGCAGACTCAGCCGTGCCACCTAGTGTTCCTGCAGCACTCACATGCCCCTCTAAGGGTTTCGGAGCACAGAGAGGGGCTCTGCCATTATTGGCTGCCCCATGGACGTAATATCACACATGCGCGACTGCATCAAGTTTCCACAACAAGCCCTGCGATATTATGCTCTTGTCCCCACTTTACAGAGGAGAAAATTGAGGCTCAGAATTAAGTAACTTCCTCATGACCAAACAGCTAACAAGGGGTGGATGCAAACCTAGGTCTTTATTCCTACACTGTATACCTGTCAGCTCAGTTCAGGCTCAGCAATTATCCTGACATTATTGAGTCAGAAACCAGAGATGCTTCGGCGAGAAGAGATGTGTTTGTTATCCATTGAGGTCAGCCTGCCTCACATCAGGATTATAACAACATTTAGCCGAGCCTTTATTTGGTGCCCAAAGGGCATGTTTTACCCTGTGGGTATTCTCTCAAGATGTATTAGCGTGCTCTGCCCTCTCTATTGGAGCTTCTGATTTAAAACAGACACATGTACAGTTGAGCATGTGTCTGTCTGTAGACCACAGATCAGCTGTAGGATGTAAGAGCTAAAAAGGAACCATTTACTTATTTCAATCTCCTTGTTTTAAGATGAAGAGACCAAGAGCAAAGGAGACTCATAGCTACCATGACTGAAACTACCATGGACCCAGCACTGTGCTAGACACATTTTTTTGCGCTATTTTATTTAATCCTCAGGCAGGCACGATTTTAATCTATCCCCACTGACAGATGAAGAAACTGAGGCTCTGCAGGGTGAAGTGACTTGCTTACTGTCCCAGAGCTCATCACTGGGGGAACCAGAGTTTGAGTCCAGGTGAGTCTGCTCCAAAGCGTATGTTCCCAACCTGCACACCCAGTAGAGGGCTTTCCTGCAAGGTGCTGAGGGCAGACGCTCTGCCCCACTACCCTGTAGACCTGCAGGCAGTGCTGTCCTTGTGTTCTGCACAGGCCAACCCCCTGTACTCAGGTTCAGCCCCTCTCTGGAATTAGCACGAAGCTGCTCTTCCCAGTAGTAGTGGTTATTTTCAGAAGTGTGAAGTAAGTGTAAAATAGGATAGTTTCAGTAAAAATATCTCCCGGCTTATACAGTGAAGTGGCACCAGAGTCACTGACTTTGAGCAGATATGTGGGTAGTTTTTGCCAAGATGAATTTAATTCTCATATGATAGCCATTTGGAGAGGTCACAGGGTCCTAGGTGAATGGAAGGCTGAACTGCAGGGAGCTGGGCTTTCCTCCCAGAGTGAGGATGCCCCAAGTTCTAGAGCACAGAGGAGTCAGCCCTGGGTTTAAAGTGAAAGGCCTGAAGCCACGTCCAGCCTGAGGGTCCTAACCCTGTGAGCAAGGGTTATCCTCCCTCTTTATCTTCCACAGGAGCTGCAGGGGTTAATGATGTAATATACACGAAAGTGCCCATCGCCAATATCTTGGTCAAGCTTCAAAATTTACCTGCAACTCCATCCCCCCCCCTAATGATTTTCTGAGAATTACTGTATTTTAAGATGAAATGTGCATTTAAGTCTATGGCATCATCATTGAAAATTCTGGACAGCAGCAGGCTCCAGCAAGTAATCCTTCCTACCCCCCAGCCCCTACAGTGTGTTTCTCATGCTTTTAACGTGAACACACTTTTTCCTCTGGCCTGTTGTTCCTTTAGTGGGCATTTACCAAATGCCAGTTCTGTGCCAGGCACGGTACAAGAGCTCACAGGCAAGACATCCTACTTGCCAACACAGCACCTAATGCAGAGCCCAGAAAGCTATGGGTTTGGTTTCTTTCCTGTCAGAAGCCAGAGGGCACTTGTTCTGTCCTGAGACACCCCCTGCTTCCTCGTTCTACCTTGGAGCATCCATCTAAGAAATGGGGTCCCCCTTGGATCCCACCGGCTCCAGCGGCTTGACCCAAGGGGTTGCTGGGGGATCGTGCTGGTCTGTTGGCCCAGCTTCAAACTGCTGAGGCTTTTCTCCAACTCTTGGCCACAGCCAAGGGAAGCCTGGTGCCAGGCTCTGAGGCCCGGATGGAGCAGGCTGCCGGAAGGCACTTACCCGATGGCTTGTCTGTGGAGGATGGGAGGTTGGTGAGGGTGGGCATGGTGGGCAGGGGGGGCGGCAGCACCTTCAGGTTCTGATCACTCTGGATCTCATTGGTGGAGAACTGATTGATGATGCGGTTGTAGGGGGACGGCTGGTAGATCTGGGGCGGAGTGGCAGGGGGCGGCTGGGGCATAGGTCTGGCTGCGGGCACCCGCTGGCAGTGCTCCTCAAGCTGTGCGATTATCTCCGATTGGTTGTGGGCCAGCGTGGCCAGGTGCTGGTACTTGTGCTCTAGGTCCTTGTATTTGCTGGCCAGCTGCAGCATGTCGGCCGTCTGGTTAAGGATCCGGTTCTCCAGCTGGGAGAGCTCCAGTGCGTTGTCCCGCTTGCGGATGATCTCATGTAGGAGCTGCATGTAGAGCTGCGTGACCCGCGAGTTCATGTTGCGGCTCTCCTTGCGCAGCAGCTTCACCTCGCTCACGATGCCACCGTCCACCTCCACCAGCTGCTGCAGTGTCTCAATCTGCCTCTTCTGCTTGAGCAGCTCGTTGTTGAGCAGCTCCAGCTCCTGCTTGTGCACACGGTTCTCCAGGAGCACCTCGGGCTCCTTGGAGTTGACACAGATGGCACCTGTGACCCGTTGCTGAGGCACGATGAAGGTGTAGGTGCACTTGTCCGGGGACTCACCAGCCCGCTTGTACCTGTTCAGGTAAATGAACTCGCTCGGTGAGCCCTCCTCAGTGCCCTCCAAACCATCCTTCTGGCCGGTGGCAGCTCCCGAGGCAGCCAGCAGTCCCAGCCACCAGCACGTCACACACAGCGCCCTCATGGTCCTTGCAAAATGGTGGTTTTTCTTTGCGAACAGAGCCTATGAAAACCTGAAAGTAAACAGAAGGGGAGACTCAGTAACAGTCCTGTCACTGCCAGTGGCCTGTGCCATAAATGAGCTCAGCCTTCTCACCAGGCTGATCTTTCCAAAAACGCAGCTCCAGGAGGTAGCCCTTCTGGAAGCAGCAGCAGGAGACAGGCGGGCCCCAGCAGAGATAGAAAGGAAAATGGAGGAGACCGGGGCGCCTGAAGGCAGGAGGCCACAGCCCTGCTGCTCCGGGGCCTGGCTCCAGTGCCCACAGCCCGAGAGCCTCATGAGGGCAGCTTGGAGCCGGGAGGGAGGTGGAGGAGGGCTGTCCTAGCGCCTTCTCCTCTGCCTCATACTCCTCAGACCAGTAAGCCTCCCCATTCTACGTGGTCATAACCCCCTGGGCTTTCCCCTTCTACATGATCACAGTTTTGAGGAACTGGAATTCTTTGCGATGCCTTCTGCTGGACTCCGTGTTTCACGAGGGCAGGCACTGTGTCCGATTCAGGCCCGTGTCCCGACCTGCGGCACTACGTGAGCTTTCAGCAAGTATTTGTTAAAGGAGTGAATTGCTAGCTACAGTATGGAATGTGTTCAGTTTCTAGCGGACAGTGTGAATGGAAGGATGTGTCCAGTCCCGTGGCCTTCGTCTGTGGGTTAGCCAGACTGCGGAGCCCAAACAGGAACAAACAGCCGAGCTCCTAGAGATCCAAATATTTGCCACAGCCCGTCACCGCATGGGTCCCAGTCACTGCAACATGATTGAACCAGGCGGGAGCAGCAAACAGGCATGTGTCTTTCGGAGTTGTTTCAGTTCTACCCTTGGACCGTTCATACCTTCCCCTGACATCCACTGAACATCTGTGGTGTGCCAGTCAGTGTGGCGGCCGCTGGAGACACCACTGCCAGCAGGACCGAGCCTCCCGCCGCCCTCGCGGGGTTACCCGCCACGTCACAGTCTCGTAAGTGCCGGGAAGGGAGGTAGCGTCTGCCCTGAAAGAGCGTATTGGGGAGCTGACCTTATTGGAGGGGTCAGGAAAGCTTCCCTGAGAAAGTGACCTATATGCTGACCCCTGGGGATGAGTTAGGAGTCAGGCCAAGAGGGAGGGGACAGACATGCGCGGATCCCTCCTCTTGTGTACTCGAGGACATTGCCCCAGGAGCTTTCCCCCGTTTCTCCCATATGACCACATTTTTCCAACAATCATGCTGTTTCCCTCAACTTAAAGAGTACCCTCTCTTGACCTCACATCCCCTCTCCAGCCACTGTTCCATTTCTCCGCTCCCCTTTTTAGCAAAGCCCTTCATACAGTTTCCTGTACTCAGTCTTTCCAGAGAGCCCCTCTCTCCCTGTTCTTTCGTGAACTTCCTCCCGTCAGGTCTGCCCCCCCACTCCACATGCTCTACACAGGATCACCAGGGGCCTCACTGGCCACACCAAATGCCCAGTTCTCGGTCCTCATTAATACTTCACCTCTGAGCGCCATGGGACGTGGCGCTCACTCCCTTCTCGGCTCCTTCCCCGAGCACCGCTCTCCTCCCACCTCACTGGATGCCTCCTCTTTGCTGCTTCACCTCCTGCTCCTGTGCTGGGGCTGAGCTTGGGCCCCTCCCTACCCTACCCGTGGTGGTCTCATCCAGGCTTGTGGCTCTAATTACCTTCAAGCGTCGATTGTTATGCCCACATTTATTTCTCCAGCCTAGACCTCACCCTTTGACTCCAGAGTCATATATCCAAATAAGACTCACATTCCCACTTGACTCTCTGCTAGGCACCTCGAACTAACGTATCCAGAAGTGAACTCCTGGTGTTCCCCATAGCTCCACCCCAGCCTGTTCACCCGTCTTTCCTATGTTGGTAAATGGCAACTCCATTCTCCTGGTTGCTCAGGCCAATAGCCTGAGCATCCTTGAAGTCATCCTTTCTTTCTCTCATACCCCACATATAATTCACCACCACATTATACTAGCAGTATCCTGGAAATATTCCCTGAATCCTACTGCTCTCCCACCTCTCCTGTGCCTGGCACAGCCCACCTCCACCTCTCACTCCAACCTAACTGGCCTCCCTGCTCCTTCACTTGCCCACCATGGCCTGTCCTCATCCCAGCAGCCAGAGTGATCCTTCTAAAAAAGTAAGATTGGGTCACTCTTCTACTCAAAAGCCTCTCGTGGCTGCTCTCGTCTCGGTCTCTAGGGCCCTCCTGATTTCGCCCCGCTTCCTCCCTGACCTCATCTCTGACTCCTCCCATCCTCACTCACGCTGCTCCAGCTGCAGTCCTCCTGGATGTTCCTCAAGCTCCCCAAGCACACTTATGACTCAGGGCCTTTGCACCTGCTGTTCCCTGTCTGCAACACTTTCCTCATTGCTCGCTACTTTGCTTCTTTCAGGTCTTTGCTGAAATATCACCTTCCAGGTGAGGCTTTCCCTGCTTACTTAAAACTGTGATCTCACCACCTTTCCCCTCAGATGTCCTCATCACTATCAGACATATAGTGAGTGTCTCCTACCCTACTCCTATGAATGTAAGCTCTGTTGGGGGGGAGGGGAGGTGTCTGTTTTGGTCACTGCTCCATTCTCATAGCTCGTGGCCTGGAATACTAGGAGCGCAATAAGTATTTGTGGACTGAAAGAAAAGACACGCCCATCAGCAGCTGCAGGCAGTGGAGTGCTGTGGTGGGGACATGCAAGTGGGCAGGGAAGTGACTGCCTGGTGGGGAGGGAGCTACACAGAAAGCCATTTATTATATTTATTCATAACTTTCATAACACCCATGAAAAGTGCCCACTAGGTACCTGACCCTGCATGATACATTTTGCACGTGTTTTCTATTTTATCCAATTCTCACAATGTCTTTTTAAGGTTGGTACTATTGTTATATTCATTTTACAGGTGAGGAAGCCGAGACTCAGAGAGGCTAAGTGACTTGCCTAAGATCACACTGGCCTGGCAGAACCAGGACTCAGCCCTGGTTTGATGTACTCAGAGCTGTCGATCTAAGAAACGTCAAGACCTGTAGAGAATTTTTATAAGTTGCCAAACTGACAACAATTGCTGAGAAGCAAGATCTCAGGGGATGGAGAAAATGCTCGGGAGAATGGCAGTTTGGTGGTTTATTTTATACATGAGACATAAGGAGAGTTAATGAAATCCATTGTGGTAGATTAAGGAGGAGGGAGACAGCAAAGGGGGCATCTCAGGTTTGGATAAAAGGGCAAAATAGAGAGACACCTACTTCTTCTACGTTGGTGGGTACAGGACAGTTAATAAACATTCACAGCACAGAGAGATGGCATGTGGGGGACGAGATAGCCAAGGGTCCTATGGCCTCAGCCCAGGTTTGTGCCTTGAGGGGTCTGAAAAGGAGATTACTGTACATTTCAAAGGCGTTATCTTAGTTGCAAAGAGGCAATAGACCGACTCACTTAAGGTAAAGCTTGCTTTTAGTTAGGAATTTTATGTTCAGACCATTCTTTGTGGTTACTTTCAGTGTCTGAGTTTGTGAGGCCACTGTGCAGGCAACCTGAGCTCATCAGGTTCAGTATATGGGCCCTTTTCCATCCACAAACCTTCAAACTCCTAATGACTACACAGAAATGTACTTAATCTGGATTTTAGTAGTAAAAAAATATTAGCATCACCACTTCCTAATTTCACATTAATTTATGCTAAAATAACCACAACACAGTACCTGAAGGTTTTTGCCTTCCCGGAGCCCCTTTGGGGCTTTTCTGGTGAGCAGCCTGGGTCCAGGCTCCACCTGTGACAGCCTGTGGGCAGTTACAAACAGATGGCCTGCTCCCAGGGCCCGGCTGAGCTGTTCTCTACTTGAATGACAAAGTCCAGGCATAATTCCAGTGGCCAGCTCAGGCCTCTCAGGCCAGGCATAGAAAGGTGTCTGGGAGCCTCTCGTGTGGGCTGGGCTACGAGGTAGGGCTGCAGTGACGTTAGTGGAAACGGGCTGAGTTTGTGAGTGTTTGCCTGGTTTCCAACACTCTTTGGCAGCTCCCGTGCTGGCAGCCACGCCCGGCCCAGAACAATGGGGAGGAGTCACCCTCCCGGCTAGGGTGGGCCTGCCGCTGCCTTCCAGGGCTGCTCACCTGCCCACGCAGCTGGTGACAGACACCTCTCTGTGCCCCTACTGAGCATGGGCCTCCGCCATGGCCAGGGAACTGCCAGAGGCCCAGGGAGGCAGCTTGAGTGCAGGGAAGGGTTGACTTCCAAACCTTCCCAGGCAGGCCTCAAGACCAGGCAGGGGGGCACACTGCTTATCCCTGAGCTCTGTTCCCCCCAAGCGTGGGCTCTCATCGCTTCCTGGGCAAAGTTTTGTGCCCCTGGACTTGAGATCCTGAAGGCTGAGCCTCCTCTGTGAAACGAGGGGATCCAACCCCCCTTGTGCACTGGGACATGGGAGTGCTTCTAAAACTAGAGATGGAATAATGAGATCGTGGCATTAGAACCAGGGTAACAAAGCTGGCTGACGGGGGGGGGGGGGGGGGGGGGGCGGACGGGACTGGCCACACATAGGCCATGTGTCCAGCACTCTTACCATCTCCTTGAACCCTCCCCTCACCCCAAGGAGATGCCAGAACTAATGATCCTATTTCATGAGGAGGGACTTGCTCTGTCTCACGAAGCTGCTCTCTGAGCAGCAGGTCTGCGTGGCCTCACCTCCCAGCCTGAAGCAGTCTGCTGCCTGGGCTGAAATCCTGGCTGTCTTGGGGTCCCTAGCATGTCATCCAGCTTTGGCTACAAGTGGGGAAGGAGGAGTCCTGCAAATGCCATCTCAGACTGTGCTCTCTATAAAGAGCATTTCTTGAGATTCTTCAATTAAAAAGTGAGCCAAACCTGACAGTTACACCCGTACAGGTGTTCAGGTTCACTAACACCCTATCATACACACTATCTCACGTAATCATTGCAACACTCAGAGCTGGTTAGTACCATGCCGTTTAGAGGGTGAGGAAACTGGAGCTCAAAAAGTTGTCTTGCTCGAGGTCACCTGTGTGCAGTGGGACCAGTTGTGAAACTGCCGGTTCTGGGTCTTACTGTTACATTTCCTTGGAGTCTGGGTTTGGCAAGAGTGACCTGAGCTGCTCGGGTTATAAGATGGAAGGGAAGGAACAAGGGGCTGTGCTGGGCGCCTGACATACATTGTTCCAGGAAGTCCAGGGAGGTTGTTAGCAACAGGGACACAGGAACCAGACAGGCTGAGTGACTCCCAGGAGCACTGGTACCCAGCGCTCAGGTCAGCCTGACTCCGAGGGCCATGCTGTCTGTGTTGCCCTCAGCCTTGGAGTCATTTATTTTCCTTAAAGATTCCAACCCCCCTCCTCTGTTTTTTGCTAGTTTGGCAGTTCTTACTGGGCAGTCACAAATTTGTTTACTTTTGCTCTCCTGATACTTATTCAACTAATTGCATCCCCAGAGAAATACCGACCCCAGCATCCCAGCCATCTTAGACCTGGGGAGGAGCTCGATTCCAGTCAGGGCTCCTCGGCTTCTTCCTGTGACAACAAAGAAAAGCAAGCCCAGCTACTTTCCTTGGCTCCGATCGGAAAATAAAAGCGATTCTTCAAATGGCTTTTCCACATTGTATTGTGAAGAGTTTCCATTATGCACGGGTTTCCCTCCCCGGAAGTGGGGCTGGTGTGACAGCCACGTGACGGCCTCTGTGCACTGGGAGGCAGCCTCCCTGGGCCTTGGGTCCTTCCCGGCCTCCAGTGAGCATCCCTGCGTGGCCTGGCGCGGTGGGCCACGCAGCGTGTGTCCGCGTCCCTCTCAGCTCCACAGCACGGTGGTCCAGGAGAGGGGCCACTTTGTGGGAAGAATTGTTTTTGTAAGACAGAGCTGTGTGTTCTACCCTGTGGCAGAAGCTGCTGGCCTGGGGTATTCTGGTGAGTTCTCACCCCAAAGGTTAGGAATGAGGAAAGTTCAGGTACTAAAAGTAATAGTGCAGCTAATTTTCACCCAAGCACTTTATATGCAGGGGTGGGCAAAAGTAGGTTCACAGTTGCTTATATGGAAAAGACACTCAGGTTATGATTATTACAGTGGCTTTATGAACTCTGTTTCGTGTCCTCACAACTGTAAATGTACCTTTGCTCACCCCTACACTACTCCAATCTTCCCCACAGCTCGGGAGGGAAGCCCTGTTCTTTCAGGGCTCCCGTGCATATGGCCCGAGTTGTGCACTAGGCAACTCCAAGGAACACAACTCACATTCGTCATCTTTGGAGTTTTGTATATTTATATTGCAGCAATCTTCTAATTCCCACAAAAATGCTTTTAAGACTAACAGCAGGTGAGTAAACTATTGAGATTCAAAGACCATGAGTCATTTTGCCCAGTCACCAGGCAGAGTGCTACTAAGTGGGAGAGCCAGTAACAGAACTCCAAAGTATACCACACTGAACGTATAGAAACAAAAGTGCTGAAGTCACAGGCAACTCAGAAAAGATTGCTCTCTGACCCCACCCCAGGCAGGGGGAGAACAGGAGAACAGGGGGAGATCTTGAGATCCCCAGGACTGCTGACCCAGGGAAACCTCTAAATAAGATCCCGATCTCAGAATGGAATCATCACTAGTCTGAAGGGCTCACAGAACCCCTCTCCCTCCGCAGTCAGCCTTGCCCCACTGTTCTGTGATGGCAGGTGAAGGGCTGGTGTCAAGGGTCCAGGCCCAAGGCACCACAGGAGGCCTGAGAGGAAGGCCTCTGCCGGGGCAGCGTAGGGATCTGGAACTGCCGCCTGGCCTGAAGGGTGCCCCTGATGTTTGGGATCTGGGAAGCCAGGAACCTGAGCTGTGTTTGAGTGAGTCTGACAGACCTGAGCGCCAATCAAGATTGTTAAGTCAACATCCGGATAGACAAGAGAAAATCCAAACTTCAGAGTTGACAGTTTTCCCTACTAAAGCTGGTTGAGATGTATGGCAAGCCAGTGGGCTGGTACCCAAACCCATCGGCAATCCAGGATGTGAGAGGAATCCAGACAAGGGAAAATTCCAAAAGCTAAGGCCCAAGAGGGCCCAGCTGACCAATAGTGTAGATAATAACAGCTGCCAACTTACTGTTTGCCTAGCTGTACTCTGTCTCATTGGCATTGACACCCTATGAATAGGGGACCATGAGTCCTGGTCAGCCCAGCTGAGCTGTGCTGTCTTATGTAATTATTTAATAGCACCCCTATTACTCTTAAAAGTGCCCTGATTGGGTAACAAGTTATATGGTCTCCTTTGCAGTAGAGGAAAACTGAGGTTCATAAAGGTGAGGTCACTTGCCTAAGGTTACTTGGAGTAGACACCAGGACTGGGGTTCAGCTGTCGACTATGAGGTCCATGCCCTTACTTTCATCAGTATCGTCTCCCCAGCCAGTCTGTCTTTCTGTTTACTGGCCGGGATGCAGATTACGTATTAGTCACTGCTGACTGAATGAGTGGTCCTGCCCCGGGGAGTTGCTGGCTCCAGGGAAGGGCTTTCAGGTCAGCACAAGGGTGAGTTTTGTTAGGTATTAGAAAGAGCTTCTGATCATCCAACTGGTGAGACCCCAAAATGGTCATCTAGGATGAGCAGTGGCACCCTCACCTTAGAAAGCCTGGAGGAGAGGCTGTGCTTCATTGTCTTAGGTGATTCACTGCCAGCCGGGAGGCCAGGGAAAGATCAGCCACATCTCCAACTGCCATCCCCTCCCAGCCTGGGCTCCTGTGAATCATTCCCCCCCAACAGACCATGTGGGCACCCAGGGAGTCTGGAGCCAGTCCCCAGACCCTGCCAGCTCAACTCTCATCAGACCTTCAACAAACTGTTTGTCCATCCACCCAGCCTTCCATTGCCGATCCCTGCAGCTTTCCCAGCCACTGTGTGTGACTACAGCCTGGGTCCAGCCCTGTCGTGGTGACGGGAACACAGGCGTGAGCCAGAGAAGCAGGTAGTGTAGGGTCAGACAGATTTGCCTGGAAGAAGGCCTCTGGGGGATCCACTCTGCCTGATGCCCTGGGCTCTAGTGCTCCTGCCCCGGGGAGTTGCTGGCTCCAGGGAAGGGCTGAGTTCATGGAGGAGGCGGGCTGTGGTCACACTGTGAGATCATAGGGTAAGAGGGGCTGTGGTTAGGCAGTGGGGAGCTGGTTGCCTTTGCCAGGGGGACAAGGATGCTGCTGTTACTTTTTCGTGGTACATTACTTGGGAACCATTTTGAGATTCCCCCAAAGCCAATGCACTGAGTCCTCGGTGCCAGGAGCCTCAGCCAGCAGAGCAGAGGCGGGAGAGTCTGCAGAAGCCATTTCGGAGCCCGGCTTCTGAGTTGGCCGCTACATTTCCAGTGGGGCCTGATGTGCTCTGGAGCCCTGGAACTGGGGGAACCTCAGAGGAGAGGGGAAGGCCTGGGACTGGATGGGCACTGCCACCCCACACAGCTTCCCTGGAAAACCAGACCTTGCCTGAGCTGTTCTTCTGGGCCAGGCTAAGTGGTTGGCACCAGGGCCACTGCAGCCTGTTGGCACGGGCTTATCCTTTGAGCACTGGGACAAGTACTTTTGTGCCCATGTCACTGATCGCAGCAGCTCTGTAAAGCAGAGGCTATGCTTGTGCCCCTTTCATAGTTGAGGAGACAGAGGTAATGATGAAGTCATTTGCCCAAGGCCACAGAGCTACCAAGTGGTAGAGCTGGGCCTGGAACCTGCTTACTCCAGAGCCAGCTTATCCACACAGTCCTAACCAGCCTCCCTGCTTTGAGATGTCACAGCTCCAGGCCCAACTTTCTAAAACTTAAATCTGGTCTCGTCAGTGTCCTACTTAAAAAAGCAGCCTGTGTTGTCATGCCTCCCTGCCCTTCACACGCCGTTCTTTTTGCCTCAGCACTTCCCCCAAGTCCTGCCTGCCGTCTCGCTTTCTAAGTGGACCTCAGAAGTCCACCTCTGCGAAGCCTCCAGCTCCCAGGAGCAGCTGTGGCTCCTTCCATCACAGCACCCAGGACACAGCTTGTGCTCATCTGGGTGTCTACCCCCAGACTGTGAACTCCTTAAAAGCAAGGTCAGGACGATTCCCCTTCTGACTTCCCAATAGCCAGGATGGCACCTGGGCTACTAAATAGGAATTCGAGGATTTTCTTCATTGAACGTATTTCCTGAGCATTTCCCCTGTGCCAGCCGCTGCGCTGGGGATTGGAGAGAGAGCAAGAACAGGGACGGCCCATGCGCTCCATGGGCCCACAATAGTAGGTGACAGAGAGCAGGCATTTGTAATGCAGTGATCATTGCCCTCCCTGGTAGGGCCGCTCAGGGGGCTGTAGTGGCAGTTAATCAGCCGGGGTGGCAGTCACAGGGAGCACAAGGTGGGAGAGGAGGCATCCCCGGAGACCTTGCCTGGAAAACACAGAGGGGAATGGTGTGGCACCTGGCCTTGAGAGGCTTGTTTGCCTTGGTCTGAGGCTTCCTCCTTCCTTCCCTCCTTCCTTCCCTCCTTCCTTCCTTCCTTCCTTCCTTCCTTCCTTCCTTCCTTCCTTCCTTCCTTCCCTCCTTCCTTCCTTCCCTCCTTCCCTCCTTCCCTCCTTCCTTCCCTCCTTCCTTCCTTCCTTCCCTCCTTCCTTCCTTCCTTCCTTCCCTCCCTCCCTCCTTCCCTCCCTCCTTCCTTCCTTCCTTCCTTCCCTCCTTCCTTCCCTCCCTCCTTCCTTCCTTCCTTCCTTCCTTCCTTCCCTCCTTCCTTCCCTCCTTCCTTCCTTCCTTCCTTCCTTCCTTCCTTCCTTCCTTCCTTCCTTCCTTCCTTCCCTCCTTCCCTCCCTCCCTCCCTCCCTCCCTCCCTCCCTCCCTCCCTCCCTCCCTCCCTCCTTCCTTCCTTCCTTCCCTCCTTCCTTCCCTCCTTCCTTCCCTCCTTCCCTCCTTCCTTCCTCCCTTCCTTCCTTCCTTCCTTCCTCCCTTCCTTCCTTCCTTCCTTCCTTCCTTCCCTCCTTCCTTCCCTCCTTCCTTCCCTCCTTCCCTCCTTCCTTCCTTCCTTCCTTCCTCCCTTCCTTCCTTCCCTCCTTCCCTCCTTCCTTCCTTCCTTCCTTCCTCCCTTCCTTCCTTCCTTCCTTCCCTCCTTCCTTCCCTCCTTCCCTCCTTCCTTCCTTCCTTCCTTCCTCCCTTCCTTCCTTCCTTCCTTCCTTCCTTCCTTCCTTCCTTCCCTCCTTCCTTCCCTCCTTCCTTCCCTCCTTCCCTCCTTCCTTCCCTCCTTCCTTCCCTCCTTCCCTCCTTCCTTCCTTCCTTCCTTCCTCCCTTCCTTCCTTCCTTCCTTCCTTCCTTCCTTCCTTCCTTCCTTCCTTCCTTCCTTCCTTCCCTCCTTCCCTCCTTCCTTCCTTCCTTCCTTCCTTCCTTCCTTCCTTCCCTCCTTCCGTCCTTCCTTCCTTCCTTCCCCTTCCCTCCTTCCTCCTTCCTTCCTTCCTCCCTTCCTTCCTTCCTTCCTTCCTTCCTTCCTTCCTTCCTTCCTTCCTTCCTTCCTTCCTTCCTTCCTTCCTTCCTTCCTTCCTTCCTCACTCACTTGCTCCACAGATACCTTTTTCTGCCTGGCTGCAAGCAGAGTCGGTACTGGAGGTTCAGCAGGGACTGAGAGATACAGCCTTTCCTTTAAGGAGTTTGGAGTGGGACCACCTCGAGCAGGAGTTTAGGCATTCCTGGAGCTGGGTGGGTCCTCAGGCATCTCTTGGAGATAAGAACAGAGTTCATGCTGATCTTTTCCGAGGTGATCCTGGGCCTGCCTTTCTGGAGGGCTAGGCAGCAGGGCACGGCTGAGGCTTGGGGGCTGTTGGCCCCACACAGGCTGGTTTCACCAGAGAATAGACCTAACACAATAGCTCGATTGTAAGAGGCCTGCCTGCCCCTTCCTTCCCCACCCCCCACACGTGAACATTTCTGTCATCAGAATGTCTTACAGTGATATATACATGTAACGGGACATTGCAATTGTTTACAATTTTATAATGTTTTACAACATTACAATGTAATGCTTACGATGTCCCCCCACCCCGATATTAAATCAGTCATATGGCTTGCAGTCAGAGTGAGGGAATTACGGTTCTGTCATAGAAACTGCTGTCAGAATAAGGTTCTGATGTGACCTATCACCACAAACTCCAAGCTGCCAGTGGCTGAATAACCCTTCTATTTGGGGTGTTTTATATAAATTCACAGAAAAGAAATGCTATTCAATGAATTGATTCATTCTTGAGATTTCCACAGTGTGTTTGTCCAAGATGGAGCGGGATGGAGTAGAATGAGCCCAGATCTGGGTTTGAATCCCTGCTTTTTGGCCCACTAGTGGAGAGACCTGGGCAGAGGTGCTGCACCCTCTGAGCCTTAGTTTTCTCTTCTGTAAAGTGGGGACAGCACCGCCCATCTTGCAGGACCCTCTTAGCACCACATGCTTCCCCTTTGCAAGTCTCCTGCTGTTGTGTGTTTGTGTGATTGTTAGCTTCACCTTCTACCTCCTCCCCCTGGGCTGTGGGGTGCAAGAAACAGAGCCCCTCCCCTATCCAACTGCTGTCAGTCGAGAGCATTTCAGATGAAATGATCTGTGCTTAAGAGAGAGGCCGGAGCTGAGTGTACCTGCCTTGGGCAGGGCTGCTGTTATGTTTGTTCTAATGTAGCTACCAGTGCCTCTCCCTGATGGCTTCTGAAGAATTGCTCAGGTATGGCCCAGTGTAGACCGCAAGGACCTGCTCCTCGCTTCAGCAGCCCTGGGGTCTCCAGGTGGGAGTGCAGGAAACACAGGGCTCTGCCCCACTGAGCTGGTGCCAGAGTTCTGTGGCGCTGACCCTGGGGGACAGCAGCGCAGAGCACCAGGTGCGGGAGTTTCTGAAGCCAGACAGCCTGGTTCGGAATCCAGTTCCATCTCTCGCTGACTCGTTACCACAGGCACGCTGCGTGGCTGTGCTGAGGCTCATCTGTAAGAGTGGTGGCAATAACGCCTACTGTGTCTCAGAGGTGGGCTTCTATGACAAGCAAGCGATGCATCCGAATCGGGGAAGCATGTGGTTTTCAAATGGGGTGGTGCAGCATTCTCTAGGACAGCGATGAAAACAGATGTGGCTGCTGGGGGCCACGGGCAGGGGCCCAGTGACAGGGTCAGGAAAAGAAAAGTCAAGACAACTTGAACAGGGCAGTAGAGTAGGGAGAGGTGTGGACTTTGGAGCCAGACTGAGCAGGGAGCAAGTTCTGCATAATCAACTGTGTGATCTTGGGCAAGTTACCCTCTCTGAGCCTTTGTTTTCTCACCTGTAAAACGGGATGCTAAAAGTAGAACTGCTTCCTAGGCTTTGGTGGGTTCTTAATAAATCATTGTGGATGGAGGAGTGGCTCAATTCTGCCCATGAGCTTGCAGCAATACCGTGCATTACCCCACCCCACCCCCCACCTCACCCCACCCTGCTCTGTGCTTCACCCATTTTTATTTGCTCCACCACGACTGCCTTTATTGAGTAATAATTAATCCTTCTTTTTTAGCCAGCCCTGTGAAGTTGGTCAGAGCCTCTGCTTGGCCTGGGCTTCTCAGAGAGCACAGTGAGCCACCATGGCTCTAGGCTGGAGCTGCTGCAGCCCCAGAGGCCTAGTGTTAGAAAAGCAAATATTTAACATCAGCTTCTCAACATGCTTCCAGGAGTTCAGGAGCCCACCGAGACCTCTGGGGCCCTAGGAGAGAAGCTACTCTCTTGGGCTAAGATGTACCAGTGTTGGCTGGTGTCAGATCCATCCGACTTGGCCACCATGTAGCAGACTTGGTGATAGGGGTGGGGTTTGGGGCAGGGGTCTGTGCCTCTTCTTCTGCAGCCCCAGGACAGGCCTGGCACTGGTCCTCTTGCTTCGTAGACCTCCTGCAGCACAGAGGTAGCTCACTTTCCTCACCCACCATGGTTCTGGTGGGGAGACCAACGGGCAGACAAGTAATGCCCATGTGGGTGTGGGTTCCTTTTGTCATTGCGTCTGCACTCTTCCTTAGTGTGGACTTCTAGGACCCAGACATGCTGCAGGTCACCCCAGACATTAAGCCTCCCTCAGACTCCTGGGAGGACCCCCAGGTGGGTGACCTTGTGGATGTTCTGACACCCTAGCAGGATGGGTCAAGACAGAGAGAATGTGGGTCTCTCCTCTTTCCTGTCTGTGAATCAGATTGTCACCAGGCACTGTGCTAAGGCCTTCCCAGGCATGACCATGTGTGGCCCTGCTAGAAAGCAGGGAATGTGGTTTAGAGTGCTGGGTTTGAGTCACGAGGCTGGCACTTGCTATCCATGTGGCCTTGGCATATCACTTACCCTCTGTGCCTGTTTCCTACCTGTAAAATTGGGCAGTACTTAGGTTATTGGGGGGTTGTGAGGATTCTACAGGTTGGATCAGGATAAGTACACTATAAGTATCAGCTGTTACTAAGAGATGGGCACTGCTGCCATCCCATTTCACAGGACAGGGGACTGAGGCTTGGAGAGGCTAAGTGTCCTGCCAGAGTCAGTTGGCTCATGAGTGGAAGAGCTAGGATTTGAACTTAGCTCATAAGCACTACCTTTCTCTGCCTCAATTTGGAAAAGTACATGTGGGGAGCGTGGGCCAGCCTCGGAAGTGGCATTCTCAACTTTCCTTAGAGCCCAATGAAAGGGGATCCTTTCCTAAGTAACCGAACTGGACTCTGGGAGCTCTTGTAATCCCACAGCTGACCCGTGACATACATATCACAGAAGGAGAAGGGAAGGATCGGGGAAGAATTTGTTTCGAAATGTTATCTAATGCTGAGTGCTTTCAAGGGACTCAGAATGTGGAGCCTGCACTGTGCCCCCTCTCCAGTGCCAGTCCTCCTCTTTCCCAGCCACATCCAGCGTATGGGAGATCGGCATACCTGGGGTACCATCCAGTGTGAGGAGGGACCAGGCGTCCTCGGACATGCAGAGAAAACCAGGGCAGCACTTTGCCCTGAGTCACAGTGGCACAAAATTCTCCCAGCGCTAGAGCCCTTTGCCTCTCTCCTCCCCAGCTGAGGGTGTGGGCACCAGCTGCTCAGCTCCAGGGAACTTTCTGAACGAGGGCTCCCGGCTCCCACAGGACAGCGTTTGCTTTTGCTTTTGCTTGGATATGCTCCCTAGCCAGAGTGCAGAGGAACCTAAAACTTCAAAACAGCTTCCCAAATGCTCAGGCACCCCTGCTGTCTGCCAGCCCCTCACGCACACACCTACACACAGCACACACTCGTGCACACACCCAGCTCTGAGCGGGCCCAGGAGCCACTGCCATCACCCAGAGGGTTTTTGTGTGAGGAAGAAAGTGGGCTTCCTGATGAAGCCTCGGAACCCCATCCCATAGCCTCACGCCCACAACACCACCCTTCGCCCAAGCATCCACAGGTCCTGCCCCGACACATGCCTTGTTTGGCTCCAAGTGAAAGCAGGAGTGACCCCCTCTGGGATCCAGCTGCACCCACCACCCCCCCAGCTGGAGAGGTCAGGGGTCTTGGGCCAGTTGCTGCCTCTCCCCCGTCCCTCGGTGCCACCCAGCTGGCCCCTTACCTCTTCCCTCCTGCTTGGCTTCTGGGGCAGCTCCTCACATGCTTCCCCTGGCGTCAGAGAGGCAGCCTGTCCATGGCCTCCAGGAGGGGTCCTTGAGTCGCAGGCTGGCTGGGCCACCAAGCAGCCCTGCCTCACTGGCCTCTGCTGGCTCTGCTCCGCCTGCACAGCCCCGTGCCTCACAGCTCGGCCGGGCTGGGGCGGGGGCTGGCCAGGGGACCTGCGGGCTGCTCACAACCTGCCTTCTCCTGTGGTCAGGGCCGCGGCTGCCTCAGGACCATGCTCCGCAGGTCCAGACTCAGGAGACACAGCTCAGGGCTCCGGTCGGTCCTCAGGCCGTCTGCTGCAGCCTCATTTGAACTCCCAACTCCTTTGTGGAGCCTTTACATGCCGCCCGGAGGAAACTGTGAGCACAGCCTGACCCTGGTTGGCTGCAGGCACTTCTCTCCACCCACCAATGCAAGAGGATCCCCCAGGCCCCAGAAAGGCTCCGGGCCTCCCCTCAGCCCCAGACAGAGGCGGGCCGCCCGGTGATGTCACACTAGCTCCGGCCCCAGCTGGCCTGGCCCCTCCCGCCCCAGCCCGCTTTGGCAGCCCCCTCCTTCCTTGGCACGAGCAGCCTGGCCCAGCTCTGCTCCCTGGCCCGCCCGCTCCCCAAACCCCAGGCAGCTCCCGGTTTGCTCTGCAAAGCAGATGGCTTCCCCTCTGACTCAGGTAATGGGTTGAGCTCTGCTCCAGCTGTGCAGGCAACAATGCACAAACTGCAGGGCGCTGGGTCCTCCCCCAGCACAGCCCCAGGTGGGCAGGCAGGGCAGCCCCCTGCAGATGGCCTTCCGGAGGCTTCATTGCATCTCTGAACCCTGGGGGAAGGAGCCCGATGCTGTCTGCACAGAAGCCAGTAGCATCTGTGCTGTGAAAGTTAGCGGGCTGCAGGAACCGAGGGCCTGGAAATACCACAGCTGGGGGTGGAGGCAGCCCTGGAGAAATGCTGTCACTTCCCACCTGAGTGGTCCTGATTAAGTCACGTCTCTGGGCATCCCATTCACGCATCAGTAAATGAGCAAATACTAGTAATTTACCTCAAGGTGAGGATTTTGTGAGGTCACTCAGGAAGGGGCTTGGTCCAGGGCAAGGACGACTCAGTGGACTGAACTCAGACTCCGGGGTCAGGTGGGCCAGGGGTTGCTGTGACCCATCCCCCAATCAGGATCTTCAAGGAAGAACTAATGGGGGACCATCAGAGTCCTCCACACAGTCCTGTCATCAAGGCAGAGCTTGTGAGTGCTTATAGAGTCCTAGCAAGAAAGGGGAAGATGGCACTGGACCCACAGAGTGAGCTCTCCTCCAGGAGGGAGGGCAGATACTGGCAAGGGGGCCACCAGGCACAAGTGTGCCACTCTGCCTGGGCAACAGCCATGTGAAATATCCGTGGTGACTCTTCTTTCCTTAAAAAAAAAATTGGTGATGATGATGATGGTGGTGGTACTGATGTTTGGGTACAAATTGAGAGAGATTGTAATGGGGTTCTCCCCACTCCTAAGCGCAGTGTATCAAGTTCTCGGTCCCTGGGCAGGTGGGTGCATCGTGGCCCTCCTCTCCCAAGGACTGCCACTTCTGTACTTGCAGGGGACACATTTTTCTTCTTGCCTCAGCTTCCTTCAGCGTACTCAGACACTCTCCATTTTCCATTTGCCAGTCCCATCCCGTTTTAGAAGGCAGGTCTTTGCCCAAAGACCCCAGTATGTTAGAGGCCACAACATTAGCCAGACAGCTGGGCTGGACAGAAACCTCCCCACATCTACTGTGGGGGTGAAGATGCCCATCCATTCTATGGAGTCTCCAGAAGGCCTGGAGCGGCCCGGAGGGGCCGGGATCAGGCCATTGGTGGTGGAACCGTGGCAAGCTTGCATTCAGGAGGGGAGACAGACAGACAGACTGGGGCACATGAGAAGTTCTGGGTGCTAAGTAAGTATCTAAGCCGGAGGCCTGATTGAGCCTGGGCAGGGCAATCAAGCCAGGCTCCCTGACAAAGCAGTGCTTCCGCTGAAACCTGGACACTGGTAAGAACGAGGGGTGGTGAGGCTGCAGGGGGATGGTGGTCTGGGCGGAGACAATAGCGTGTAAAGACTGAGTGGTGGATTGCTTTTCCAAAGAGATGACCCCAACGATAATTTCCCGGTCCACAGTGAGACCTTGACACTCCTCCCATTGAGGGGTCCGGCCTCTGCCCTCTCCCCTTAAATCTGGATAGGTTTGTGACTTGCTTGTAACCAACAAAATGCAGTGGAAGGGACACTACCGGACTCCCAAGGCTGGGAGAGAGCAGGCAGTGCAGCTTCTGCCTTGTTCCCTGGGACGCTCTGTTTCGGAGCCCTGAGCCGGGCTGGAGCCTGAGAAGCACAGCTGCCCGCAAGCTGCCACGCAGAGGCCCCGGCCGACAGCCAGCATCAACCAGCTATGTGAGGAAAGATGCCTCTCCCCTTGCCATCGAGTCACCCCCAGCTGGAGTCTTCCTGCTGAGGTCCCCGACATCAAGAGCAAAGATGAGGCACTCCACTGTTCCACATCCGAATTCCTGACCGCGGAACCCATGACGATAGCAAATGGTAGCTTTCGGCCCCGACGTTTGGGTGGTAGTTTGTTACACGGCAGTAGGAAGTGGAGCAGACCCTGAGGCGAGAGCGGTGGCAGGAGTTCTTTCGAGGAGCGGAAAAGTGCATTTGGCTGAGAGAAGGGGAGCAGGGCAGAACGTAAGGCCTTGTGAGAGGTGGGGCTTTACCCGAAGGATGGTCAGAAGCCACTGAAAGGTTTTCCCCGTGGCAGTGTTCAGACTTTTTCTTTTAAAAGCCCCCAGGAATGGTTGAGTGCAGCCTGGCTTGATGAGAGTGTCAGACAAGTCATCCAGAGCTGGTGGGAGATGGTTGCAGCCATCTGGGTGAGAGAGGCATTTGGATTCACTGGGTCAGCGGGAGGGGGGAGTTTCCTGGGCTTTCCCCTCCCTCTGGAACAGATGCAGCCTATGTCCCTTGAAAACAAATTTGCTTTCACAATTCAAAGTTCCTAGGATCTCATCAAGTGGGGGAGGAGTACCAGGGTGGCCTTGCTCTGTCCATCTTTGCATAACCCCTGTCCCTTTGGTGGCCTTGGGCAGTCGAGTATGCTGCTGAGGAGCTTGAGCCTTGAAGTCAAATTCTAGTCCTACCGTAGCTCTGAGCCTCACTTTGCTCACCTGTAAAATGGAGATGATACAGGGATTTGCCTCATAGGGCTGTTGTGAAAATTAAATGTGACACCTTAAGTGTAACACACAATGGCTAGTACATAGTAAGTGCTCAATAAATGTTGGCTATAGTAATTTTTATGGCCTCCGTGGCTGTGAGTTCCCTGAGCACTGGGGCACTCTTGGGCTTGGCCATGCAGAGCCCTTCTGTTGTCTAGCCCAGTGCAGTGGCTGACTGGGGAAGATGAATAGCTGTGGCTTAGAGTCTAACAGACCTGGGTTCCAGTCCCAAGTCTGTGACTAACCTCGCAACTTTGTGATTCTCTTTCAAACTTTGTCGCCTCGTTTTAAAATAAGGAATGATAATACTCCTCAGACGTGTGTGAGGATTAAGGTAATGCACCTGAAGCACTTACCACAATGCCCGGCATTTGGAATTGCCCAGAAAACATGTGCTGCTGCTGCTCCCAAACTTCTCCCCATTCTTACCCAGTACATTTTTGCCAAGTTTCTACCGTGATGGCTCCTGAGTCTTGGAATCCCCCTGACCTCCTCTAGGAGCACTATTCCCACCTTTCCACCAGCCTGTTGGACTAAAACATCATGTGACGAAAGCATTTAAGGAAGAGAGAATCTTCATGTTTCTTATTAGAGTTTTTATCAGGATGAAAAAATGTGTGATATTTACATGGTGGCAGAATACAAAGAATCTTAACTATGTCCCACAGTTTGTATAAATGATTTCATATGTTTTCATCCCTTATCACCTTCCTGACAGATACAATCTTTTTTCTGTTGAGAATGTTGGGATGGTGAACTGAGACACTGTGTGTGTGGTAGGAGTGTGTGGGAGTGCATGGATAACGTGTGTTACAGGGGGTGCTTGAGAGGGGAACTTGCTGTATCTTGCAACCTCAGAGTCTCACAAGCATTTCAAGCGTTACGTATCCCAAATAGCCCCCCCCTCCCCTTTTAGTACTTTTTAAATGCCTTTCCATGGTCTTCTGGCCTACACTGTTGTTTCTGATCAGAAGTCAGCCCTCTTCCTTGTTGTTGTTCCTGTGTACATAGTAAGTCTTTTTCCCTCTGACTTCTTTTAAGGTTTCTCTTTATCTTTGATTTTTAGTAGTTTCACTGTGGTGTGACTAGATGTGGCGTCCTTTGTGTTTACTCTATGCAGACTTCACTGAGCTTCTTAGGTCTGTGGGTTAATGTTGCATACTGAATTTGGGAATGCAGGGGTCATTATTCCTTCAGATGTTTCTTCTGCCCAATTCTCTCTCCTGTCTCCTTCTGGAACTCCATTTACACACGAGGTGTTGTCCCACTGGTCACTGAAGCTCCGTGTATTTATTCATTTTTATCTTTTTTCACTCTGTTCTTCAGTTTGGATCATTTCTATTACCTGTCTTCAAGTTTGCTGATCTTTTCTTCTACAGTATGTTATCTGCTATTAATTTCATCCAAAATATGTTTTATGTCAGGTACTTTATTGTTTGGTCCTAGAATTTACCTAGATTTATTTTTATAGGTCCCATTTATCTTCTGAAATTCTCTATCCATTTATTTATTCCGTTCTTCATTTCCTGAAAGTCCTGTGTATATTTATAATAACCATTTTAAAGTCCTTGTTTGCTAATTCCAACATCTGATTCATCGATGGGTCTGATTTTATTGACTATTATTTCTCTTGATTGTGTGTCATATTTTCCTGCTTCTTCACATGTCTATATGTTTTTAATTGTATACTGGACATTTTGGATGATACATGGAAAATACTGTGTATTTTATTGTCTTCCTCTGAAGAATGTTTTGTTCTAGCAGGCAGTCAAATTACTGGTGTATCCACTTGAGCTTGTAGAGGCTTGGTCTTTAGATTTTGTTCAGATAGGTTTATTTTGGTTTTGCCTATATCCTTAGGGTATAACCCTTAGTCCTGTGCTTATTTGTAAGGCATGGTTTTTCTGGAATTAAATCAAAAGCCTTAAGTACTTGCTAAGCCCCTTTAACTTGGCAGGACTTGAACTCCAAATTCTATCTTCTAGGCAGTGTTGAATTCTCTGCCTCCCAGGTATTTACTGCCTTCTTTGGGGAGCTTTTGGGTTCTTTGGAGTCTGTATCTACACGTATACAATTTAGGGGTTAACTAA
Source organism: Miniopterus natalensis (assembly GCF_054644295.1). NCBI lineage: Eukaryota > Metazoa > Chordata > Mammalia > Chiroptera > Miniopteridae > Miniopterus > Miniopterus natalensis. The sequence goes on from NC_142092.1 coordinate 68,506,915, forward strand.
GGATTTGGGGGGGGGAATTTGTACAGCAATTTTGGAGCTTCCCCTCTGTGGTTCTCTCCTTTCTGGCATTTTCCTCTTCAGTTTTCATCCTCAATTCTAACCTCTTTCCCTCTTCCAAGCTGACAATACTACTACATTCTGTTTGAGTTCTATTCTCCTATGTGTCACCATAAACTGGGAAGTGCTCTAGCGTGCTTCCCATCTTTCAAGGACCATGCCTCCTCCAGTTTCTGTTGCTTTAGGCTGTTCTCAAGTGCTTTGAAGTAGTTTGTTTTTGTATATTGTCCAGATCTTATCATTGGTATTGACCAGAGAGTTACTTCAATACAATCCCTCCTCCGTTTCGGGAACAGGAACTCCCTACATCCCAGCTAAATGTGTCTTCTCACCCAAACCCCCTGCACTCACTGCTGTCATTGCCCTACCGTAAACCCAGCCAGCTGGTTGGTAATTCTTGATTCATATATCTTTTCTCCCTGCTCTTGGTCATAGTCTGTTGGGAAATATCAGTCCTAATAATCCATAGATTGTTTCAGCTCAGGGTATCCACCTGGGCACCAGAAGATGACAAAATGTGTTGTCCCCACAGCCTTGTTAGAGCCCCTTATGTTGCTATATGTGATGTACTTGACATCAAGCTCAACATTTTATGGGTATCTTTTTTTCCTCTTCTTAAAATTTATGAGGGAAGTATTAATCTGTCAAGAAGACAGGGCCTTAGCAAAGTGAAGTCCCTTGTACCAAGCCACACAGCTAGGAAGTAATGGGACTAGGGTTAAGACCTATCTCAAAACTAGCAGGAACATACATAGTTGTCCTGAAAACAAATTGCATGTCTTCAATTCTAACACACTTTTTCTTGTTTTAAGATCTCTGAAATCAGGATGCATCTTAAAGTTAATAGCATGTCAGGGTTTAATTGGCAGTACTCTGTGTTTTTTACTAGAACGTGAGGCACTTTTCAGTTGATGACTTCTCAGATTTGAGGAAGTTTGGCAGTTTTAGCGATCAAAGTTCCAGTGAAGTTGACCCATAGCTAAGCGCCAAAAAGGCAAGTCCCCCCTCTCCTGGTCAGCTGGTATTGGAAAGGTCTAGGGGAGGGTCCGAGCATCAGGAAGCCTGTGAAACTGCCAAAATCCTCCATCCGTCCAGATTGAGTAAAACAGCTGCCCCTAAGCTCAGAGTGAGCCAGCTGGTCTTCTCCGCTCCTGGAGGCATTGTGGTCAGATCCTGTGACTTGCTTCCCCCTGCCTGGCAGGGAACCACGTGTTCCCTGGCCCTGGTGAGAAGTTAGGACATTTGCATTTATGGGAGGATTCTAAGGCAGTGCTACCGGTTATCCTGTACTGCCCAGTGTCACAGAGGATGTCCAGGCCCCGTGGAAAGCCCTTTGAAGATACTGTCTGTTACATGTTTGCCAAACAAATGTCAGCACAAGGCGCATGCTCAGTTCCAAAGCAGCTTCGAGAGCCTGTTTTTAGCTTGTGTATGATCTACTTCATTCCTGACTTCTCAGTCCACTGCCAGGGACAGAGGCAGGGCAGCGCTTCTCCTTGAGTCTGGATATCACCTAACAGTCAGACACATTTGCTATTCAGTCAACAAATACTTATTAAGTCCCATCTGAGCACCAGAGTTTGGGCTGCAGGTCAATTTGCTCAAAGCCAATTTGCTGAGACTTTTAGTTGCCTGGTTTTCATTTTGTCATCATAACGGCATTTGAAGGAATGTTCATTTGGTCCTGTCCCTGCTCTCTCATGCTGCGGCTGATGCTGGGGCCCATCCCCAGGAGGGGAGGCTGGGGAGTGGAGACAGGAGAGCTTTCATTTTAGTTCGCTGGTTTTCTTTGTATCTTCATAATAAAAAATTTACAGGAAATTTCCAAAGCTGTTTTGAATCATCCCCATTCTATATAAATGTTATTAAAATTGTTGATTCCGGAACATTGTCTGTGTCAGACAAGACCTTTGTCCCAAACAGGAGATGAGGGACAGAAGGCAGCCTTACAGTCAGTGCAGGAGGATCCCGGTTCCTTACAGATACCTGCTGAAATACTCATCCCAGGAGCAGGGAGCAGTTGATGACCTTGCTTTTCTTTCCCAGGGCCCAAGGAGGCTGCTGGGCAGATAAAGGAGGGCTTCTGGCAAGACCGAAGGAGTGCGCTTCCTAGGCACGAGGCCAGGGTGAAATCACCAGGCAGAGAACCTTCCCACACCTTGAAATTCACCCTGGAGAGACCCTCCCCATCTCCTTTAACGTGGAACCCAGACCTTCCTGGTTTCTATGTGCAGAGTATTTGGTAAACAGAATGCTTGAGCCCTGTCTTGCTGGAAGGGGCAAATCCCAGCTGACGCCCCAGACACAGCCTATTTCGGGCCTGGTCTCTTCATCCCCCACTCTCCACCCCCCTGCCGAGGTCTGTGGTCTGAGTGTTCTCTGGGCAACCCCCCAGCACCCACCGCGGGGTCCGAGAGACGCCGCTGGAGGAGCCAGTTTCACGTTCCTTTCCTGCTAGAGCCTGGCCCAGCCAGGGCTCCCGCCCCCGCCCCAGCTGATGCCTGGTATCCACTTAGTAAATGCTCTTGTCCCCACTCCCCCCGTGAATGCTGTGATTCAGCGCACACAGAGAGGAGCTTCACTCAAGAAAGAAAGTATTCACGGCCGCCATCCCGCGCCGGCGGCCCGGGAGACAGCTGCCGGCTCCTGCCCGGCCGGGCCGGGAGGGCCGCCCACCCTCCACACACAGAGGGGTCTCTCCTCCTTGTTTTTTTTTAAGACTCACAGTCTCTTTTGGTTGCTGGACCAAATGCAGCTTAAATCTGTGTTCAGAACACCTCATTAATAAGTTGCAGATTAATAGTCTCCTGGAATTAAGAGAACACCGCTCATTCAACAAAATGTGTGCTACAGGCCTGCACGTGCCTGGCACCCCACCAGGCTCCTCTGGCAGAGCTGGAGCCGCCATGAGGACACCGGGCCAGTGGCCCGTGACCCTTCCCTACACCTATAAATAATAATGGCCACCGAAGCATACTGTGAGGTTTATGGTTACTGTGTGCCGGGTACGACACGAAAGCCCACAGCTGCTTGTTGCGGGTGCGGTGACTCTGATGTCCACCATGCAGGTGAGGAAGCTGAGCCATTGAAGGGTCAGAAGTCCTGTCCAGGCTCCCTCAGAGCAAGGGCTGGCCCCAGAACTGACTCAGCTCTTTGTTTCTTTGTTGTTGAACTGCTGCATATATTAAGTAAAAAGTAAATGCCTTACCGCCTTATTGTTAACAAACCAGAGCTTCTGAACAGCTGAGAGTAACTACATAATATATATGACTTTCCTGCCCCCACCCCCAGTGCTCAGCAACTTCCCACACCCACTCCTGGAAATGCAAGATGGGCACTATGAGGAAGAGAAGGGTCCTGGACCTGAAACAAGTGTCTTTTTGAGCTGTGACAGTTGCTTCTCCTTTCCAAGGCCTAGTGGGGAGGCTCTGGGGGAGCCCTTTTCAAAAACAGGGCATGTTATGAACTGCAGAGCCTCAGACCCTCTGTGGAGCATGGGAGAGCACCCTGGGAGCTGAGAGTAGGGGGCCACATGCTTTCCAGCCCCCTCTCCCTCTCTGAAGAAGAAGAGGAAGAGGGTGATTGCTGTTAGCCCCTGAAGTGAGGGTCACTTTGAACATAGAAACTTGTGTCTTGTTTCTGCTATAAAGATTTCTGAAGGTGGGACTCTGTGGAATCAACAGGACTTAAAAGGACTTGGGTATCAGAAAGAGGTGGGCTCCACCTTCCCATTCCAGTTCTCTGTGGCCCTCACAGGATGCCAGAAATGACCCCAGATGTTGCTGTGTCTCCATGTGAGGAGGACAGAGGCTGGCAACAGGGCAGGAGCTGCGGCTGCCCAGGTGGTACACCAGCCGAGAGAGGGGTTGGGACATGTGCCCCTTGTCACAGGGAAGGGATACCTGGCTGCTCTTCAGCTATGGAGGGACCAGGACACAGCTGGGTCCTCCGTCCTAAGGGTTTTAAGGGCAGAGAATAGAGAAAGGATTAGCCTCCCTTAGTTGCAGACTGATTATTACAGAGGAGGAGCCCAAGGCGGCCTGGAGGGCTCTGCAGGGAGTGTGCGAGCCAGACCTGCAGAGTGGTAGGTCTGTAAAGTGGGCATAGTAACGGTAGCTCCTTTAGAGACTGCTTGAGGGCTCCATGGAGCTCACGATCAAGCCCAGTGCCTGACATCCGCTAGGCGGCCAGCTAATGGTGCTTACTGGATTCTCATTAATACGCTAGGGTCACCATTACTGGTGGATAGGCACTTTCATTGACCAGAAATTTTAGCTCAAACCTGATCTGAACTCTTCATGTTCTTGTTCTGGTCCTGGCAGAGATGAGGATCCCGAGTTTGGGTCCCACAGGGTCCCACAGTATCCCGCTGGATCGCTCTGTCTCTCCCTATAATCTGCTCTCATGGCTTAGCCCCTGCATCACAGCTCTCTGTCCTTACAAGGGATGGAAGATGATCCTTTCCAGAGAGACATTTCCAGACCTCAGGGCAACGGTGCCTTGTCTGGGCTTGCCCTGCCTCAGAGGAAGGTTTGGCCAGAAGGTGGGTCACGCAGTCCTGTGGTGACATGCTACAGGCCTGGCAAAACAAGATTTGATGAGCCACCCCATGCCCCTGTCCCCAAGAGGCTGCTGGTGTGGCCTGTGGCTGGGAGAAATGTCCAGACCTGCCATTCCTGAGTTAGTCTGACTATAGGGAGGCCCCAGGATGTTGTGACTGCCATGGCCATGGCAGACTTGCCCGTCCACGTTACCCAGTCCTCGCCACCTAGGTGTCTCCTTCTCATTAAGGGGCACCCTACTCGGTAGCTGCGTAAATGCTCCTGAACCCAGCCCACTGTGTGCAACCCAGAGTGGCAGACTCCCCAGCTGGTCTCAGGATGACCAAGTGGGAGATGGCTGCCCCTGCGGGAACAGAGACCCCTGCCATCAAGCTCTTCGGGAAGTGGAGCACTGATGATGGACAGATCAATGACATTTCCTTGCAGGATAACATCGAAGTGAAGGAGCAGTGTGCCAGGTACCTGCCCTGCAGTGCAGGGCACCGTGCCCCATTGTGGAGTACCTCACCAACTCAGGGATGATGCGTGGCCGCAGCAACGGCCAGGAGCTCATGACCATGCGCATCCTTCGAGATCTTCCATCTGCTTACCAGCAAGAACCCCTGCAGGTCCTGGTGAATACCATCATTAGCAGTGGCCCCGGGAGGACTCGACTCGCATGGGGTGAGCCGGAACCATGAGGCAGCAGGTTGTGGATGTGTCCCCTGTGTCCTGTGAATCAGGCCATCTGGCTGCTATGCACAGGTGCCCGTGAGGCTGCCTTCCAGAACATCAAGACCATCGCCAAGTACCTGGCAGATGAGCTCATCTCTGTGGCCAAGGGCTCCTGCAACTTCTCTGCGACCAAGAAGAAAGAGGAAGAGGGTCACCAGGACGGAAATCCCCGGGCACCTCGCAAAGGACCATCGTAGGGTGCGACCTCATCCTCAGGGTGGCCTTTCCTCCCCTGGCTTATCACTGGTCATGAGGTTTGGACCCCTGGCCTTTCCTCCCTAGAGATAACATCTAGGCCTCAGTTGGGTTTCAGCTCTGGGCCCAGAAAAGCAGCAAAACCAGACAAGCGACACCATGGCTGACATCAGGACCCACTGCACTGACTAACGACCCCCTGCCCTGGCGCTGACCAACCAGTGGAGACCACGACCCTGAAAGGACGCACCTGGAAAGCTGCTGAATATTCTATTGAGATCTTCCCCTGGGACCTCCCCTAAAATCTCCTCCCTTAAAACCCTTAGGAAGGAGGACCTAGAGCCTTTCCCCCGCCCTCCATCCCCTCAGATGCATCACCTTTACCTTCCTCACTTCTAAGCTCCAGGGGCCCTTCCTTTGCCTCTATAACTTGTTTCCTAAGCCCATTTCTTCTGTGAATTACTTCTACTTCTGTGATTTTCCAAATAAATGTTCTCTTACAAAAAAATCAAAAAAAGAAAGGCGAGCTGGAGCGTGTGGCCAAGTTCAACCATTGATTGCCTGGCTGCAGCCCCAATAAACCTGTTTGCCCTTTGGGGGTGGCATCACCCCAAAAAAATAGAGAACCTGTGTGGATATGGGTGCCAAATGGCCAGTGATGTGACCCACTGAGGGCCAGAGCTCGGAGAACCTGCTCTGGGCCGCGTGTGAGCAGCGGGTGGGTCAGAAGAGCGAGGGCAAAGGGGAGAAGCAGAGCCTGCCTCAGCAGGGACTGGGGGAGGAGGGCCCCACTAACCCCAGTCACCACCGCAGGGTGCCACCTAACCTGCCTGCGTGCTGTCACACGAATGTGGAACAGCTGCCGAGAGGATCCTATGAGGCAACACGGTGTTTCCCGTACTCGGGCCTTGAGCCGTCTCACTAGCTTTCTTACTTTTTCTCTTTCGGTGCATTTGGTTCACATCTGTGATATACTGAGGGTTAGGTGTGCTGTAGTTTTTCTAATACATGCTAGAATAGAGTCAAACGTCCACCTCTGGGCCACCCACGAGCCTCTCGGTGGTGTGTGTCATACTTTGGGGAACACAGAGATGAACAACCACAGCCCATGGACTTCACACATGCTGAGCTCCCAACATGGTCAGCTTTTCTAGTATTATGCGTGGTGTTACTATTATTATTCTTGCCATTATCGCCTCACTGAGTCTATAGGAGGAAAGCTTGGGCTCTCTTGTCACTGCCAGACTCTCTTCTCCATCCAGGGAGTCTCTGCTTTTCTTGCTTTTCTTACCACCGTTAGAGTTGACTTTGGGGTGCCCTAGAAGTCGGGTGCTGACTGACGGGGCCTGATGTGTGGACCAGGCTATTCACGCCAGACCCTGGAGCCATCTGCGCACCTGAATAAAACGATGGCTCTGATTACGTGCGGTCACGAAGGGCCTGTGGCAGTCCCTGCCCACTTCCTGGGTCCTTCACGGAGGTGTCTGGGTGGCCAGGCTCGGCACCTACCTTGGGTTGGGACCCTTTCCACTATCACTGAAGAAGGAGACCCTTGGGCCTCGCCCCAACCGAACAGTCCACAGAACCACCCGGCAGCACGCAGGCGGCTCGAACAGAGGGTTTGCCTGGCAGACACCTAATCCCGAGGGTGCTCATTTCACAGCCGTGGGGTAGCGGGCGGGTATTTATCTTATTAGGCTTTTATCTGTTTTCCAGGATGAACATAAATTCCCTTTTTAATCAGAAAAGACATGTTCTTTTAAACCTAAAAAAAAAAAAGAAAGAAAGAAAGGTGGTGTAGGTAGGGAGACAGTAAAGATCCCCAGGTGAACACGGCTCAGCCAGGGAGCCCATGCGGAGGGGACTGGGCGAGGGTGGTGGCCCTGGGGAAAGGCGAGTGGAGACAGCTGAGGGCACAGAGCAAGAAGCTGAGGCCATTCGTTCAGAGGGATGGCTGTGGGTGGGGTGATGGGCAGCTGCTGGGGAAAACCACCCACCAGAGGGAACAGGGGAGACACCAAGGAGTGGGCTGGGGCCTCACCAAGGCTGGGCACTGGGGACTTGCAGCGTTGGCAGCCTGAGCAGAGGCTGGGAGATGCCATCTAAGGTGGATACAGAGATGCTGCTTCAGTGGCCTGCACCTGGCCAACGAGAGGTGCAGGGAGTTGGGGGCATGTGTGGGATCCAGGTGGTCATTGCCACTGTAATACGGAAACTCTGACAGAAAAAGAGAGAAGAGCCACACTCAAGCTTGCTATTTTTGTGCCAAACTGAAATTCCTACTTACTCAGCCTTCAGATATTTTGTAAGTTTTAGAGATCCTCCCGCCTGCAGCAGCACAGAGCTGCCTCCCGCCCGGCCGGCTCCCTCTCCTCGCTCAGGAGCCACCCTGGGGGGTTGCCAGCTCTGGCATGCCCCGTGCCAACCAACAGTCTGACCGCTGCCAGGGAACCTCGTGTGATCTCAGGCTAGTGGGCCCCTGACCTCGATTTCATGGGCAAGGGGAACTTCAGAAAGAAACTTTGGGGACTCTTGCAGGCTGCCAACTTTTTTTTTTTTTTAATGGTGAATGAAGAAAATATAAACCATCATGATTATTTCCTAGAGGAAGGGACATTTTCGCACCAACAGTGTAAGCTGGGCATAGTCTCAGGAGAAAGGGCATTTTTCCCAAGTAAGGGCAATTTGCAGCCGTTTGCTGACACAGATTTTTAAAGTTTTTAAAAATGCAATCTTTATTTAAAATGTCTTGAATATAGAAAATTACAACATGACATTCTATCGCATGTTTTTACCTTATTTGTAAGTGAATCTTTGATACGAACGTGTCATTTTGGAGTATGTCTTCAGCAGCCTGTCCCAGGACTTGCTGTCTTTCACAGCTGTTTGCGAAAGTCCAGCCTCACACAGGTCTGTTGATGAAAATGAGAGCAACGCTCTAAACGTCAGCTGCTTCATTTGGGACATTCTGGGAGGACAGGTCTCGCCACATGCTGGGAAGTAAGTCGAGGTGGCAGGCCAGGTTTGGGATTAGCAAAGGCTGTGGTGTCTGCCCAGCGGCAACAAATGTCCAGGGCTGGGTCAACCTCACAGAGAACAGGGGACCCGTCCAAGAGGGGCTCAGGGCCAGTGAGTCCTTCATTACAGACCTGCCCATGTGTAGGTTAAAAGAAGTCCTGGTCTGCTCCCGGAGTAGAAAGTGTCCGATGGACGAGTGTGTGGCCCCCTGCACTGCAAATGGTATATAAGACAGGCCACACCGTGGAGGGCCTGGGATGCCAGGCTGAGTGGTCCAACCTAATTCTGTGGGTGAAGGCTGATGGGATAAGTTCTGGAGGCCATGGGGTGGGTGCACGTGTCTGGAGGGAAGTAGGAGCTGGTAGAGGCGCACCAGGGAGCTGGCCTGGCAGGTCAGGCGAGGTCAGCAAAGCCCAGTCTCCCTCCAGGGAAGGCTGCTAGCTCCATTTTCTTGGCTGTAAGTCAGATGCCTGAGTCACTGTGGGCTCACCTGAATTTCACGTGCCCCTCAACGTGGGTAACCAATTAAATAGCCGGGAAGAGGAGGGAGCTGAGGAAACTGAGGTTTCCTGGTATTTTAGGAGGAAACCACTCTTCTTTTGGGGCTTGTTGACTGTATTTACATATATATGTGTAAATACATATTTGTGTAGAATGTGTATATTTACATAACATGCGTATATTTACATAATATATGACATTATGTAAAAACATATTTGTTCCTACTTTGGTGACTTAAATCTGATAGTTAATATCAATGGTTAGAATAAGGCTTTAATCTTACTTAAAGATTAATGCGTTCTTTTAGAAAATGCACAGAAAGCTGGGTAACACTGCTGTAAATTTTTTAAGCACTTAAAATCCCACCAGTCTAGCACTTAATGTTTTCATACCTTTTTTTCCATATTTTTGCCACATAGTTTCATTTCCTTAGCTATTTTCTTGTTGTTTTACATTAGAATGTTTCCAGTTTTTGTTGTTTTGTTTTTTCACCACTGTAGATTTCCCCACAATGAATATCTTTGTGTGTACAATGTTTTTCCTTCTTTTAAAATTATTTCCTCAAAATAAGTTCCTAGGAGTGGGATTACTGAGTCAAAGGATACCAGTAGTTTTCTGGCTTTGGAATCCCTAATGCTTTCCAAAAAGGCTGTACCAGCTCACCCTGCTGCCAGCACCATATGGGTTCCCCCTTTCACCACAGCCCTGCTAGCTTTCAGCATTGGTCTTGTTTTAAATTTAATGATGTAATGGATTTCAAATGGCAGCTTTTATTTATTAATTTACATTTCTCCCTCCACTCCGTTTCTCCGCTCAGGGCCCCTAGCCTCTTTCTCCATTCATTCCCCACGCGTGACTTCATTGCTCTCAACCCCTAGACGTGAAGCCCAAATGAATGAATGATTGTTGGGGCTGGGCATTCTTCCTTGTTTATGTGGGAACTACCTCAATAGATTTTAGAGGAAAGACAGTGGAAAGATGTTTAAAGTATAAATAGATTTGGTGACACCTCTTATTTGTTCAAGGTGGTCCCAGTAATGAATGCAGGCTCTGTGCTGCTGGGAGTATGTTTATGTCTCATTTGAATTCTAGAAGACATCGGAGTTAGAACATTAGCGCATGATGTATAATTTAAGTCAGAGATGAAAGAGTCTCCATCAAAACAACCCCCTCTTTCTAGGCATCCCGTAATTACCCAGGCAGAGGTCTCCGAGTAGGGACAGCACTCCCAGTTAGAGAATGTCTGAAGGAAGCTTGAAGGCTAGACCCTCTGCTCTGCCTCGCCCTGTCCTCCTGGCCCCTCCTGGTATCACCTCTGATTGAGGCTAGAGCCCTGGGCCCTCTGCCCCATTGCTTCCATGCCAACTCTGAGGTTCAGAGGGGCTGAGGAACTGTGCCCAGGCCACTGAGAGCAAGTTGGTGGCAGAGTCAGCCCTCCCCACAGACCACCTGGCTCCAAAACACCCCCCCACCCTAAATGGCACCAGTGGGACCGGCTTCCCAGGCTGGCTTCCAGAGGGCTTAAGCCTGGAGCAGCTGCTGCTCCAGAAGGCAGCAGTCCTCCCGCTTCCAAGCCCAGCCCGTCCACGTGGTCGACACTGGTGTCTTATTGTTAAAGCCGAGACATCTCAGGGGGCTGTGTCCTGAGGTTCGTGGCTGGGGCAGTGCTGATACGAGAGGGGGCACCTCTTACTGAAGGAAGCACTTGGCTCTGGAGGCCTTAGCCCGGGGATGTAACCTAGCTGGGGCCCAGGAGCCAGGTGGAGTGAAGTTTTGTGGGGTTAAATCAGACTTTTCTTCCTGAGCGCTTGGTAATCCACTTGGAACTAAGTCCTGTCTGGCCGGGAGGTGTTTCGGCTCCCCAGAAGGACATCTGCCCCCTCTGAGGGCAGGTTTATGACTCAGCCCTCCAAGCCTGGACTAAGGATCTCAAAGGGCAGGGCCCACAGGACTCAGCTCCTGGCATGAAGTAAAACAGAGAGATTTATGACTGAAAGGTGGTCCCTATAGCTCACCCAGCCAGCCCTGGCTGGCAGGTTGAAAGAGCATGGTTTGGGGCTACCCAGACCTGGATTCAAATCTTGGCTTCTCAAACTACTGGCCAGGAGATCTTTGGAAAGTCACCTGCCCTTTCTGAGTCTCAGTTTCCCCACCTCAGTGATGGGATAATGGTACTTTCCTTCAGGCCCTGTTGGTAGATGAGCTGAGGAGATGGGTCTAAGGTCCCAGAGCACATGATCTGGCTCAGGGCCACCCCACAAATGGTAGTGTTTCCACCCCAGGTCCTCCGGCTTCGCACACTCAATGTGCTATCCTGCAGGGATGGGCAAGCGCAAGGCAGGGCCACACCACTGGTCAGAGCCGACTCAAGAGTGAGACCCCGGGTGCAGTCTCGGCTCTGCCTCTCACTCTCTGTGCTCTTGGACAAAGAATTTGCCTCTCTGAGCCTCACTTTCCTCTTCTGCAAAATGAGGACTTCATGCGATTGTGTAGGTGCAGCTCTTAGTGGCCCAGAGCCTGGCACGTAGTAGGAGCTTAATAGAGACCGTGGTCTCTGTTACCAGCATTCGCTTCCCGGAGACTCGTGCTCTCCCGGGTGCTGGAGGCAGCTCTCTTGTCCCAGAGCCTCATTTGAGCCCCTCCCTCACCGCTCCATCCGGATGTATGGGTTCTGGGTCACCAGGGGGTCTTGCTGAGAGTAAGATTCAGGCCAGACCACTGTCAGGAAACCCTGACTGAGGGAGAGGAGCAGGCCTTTGCCCAGAGGGTGCCCACTGCAGCTGGGAAGTTGGACATTCACAAATCATTCCCCCACCAGAGCCCTGAGGCAGACTTTCCACTTTAGCTGAGATGAGCCTTTTCAACTCCTAAATGGGCCTTCTTACTGGGGTCCCTAGGCTACCTCACCCCCACCCAGCCCACCCACACTGTTCTCAGCTCCACTCGGTGGGCCCCTCTCCCCCCCCAGCTGAGCACAGGCTCCTGCTCTCTGGGTGCTCAATGACCAGGAAGCACCCACACCCCACACTGGACTTGACAGATGCCTCTCCCTGTGGTGTCACAGCCAGTTAGCTGGTGGCCTTCCCCCTGGGCCCGCAGAAAGGTGTCCCTCCTCAGAGCTCACCGACATCACCCAGATCTCAAACAGCCATAAAAGCCGCCTGAGTGCTTGCTTTCCGGCCCAGCCGTTGGGGCGGCGTCCGCAGGCCGGGAGCTGGCTTCACAGGCCGCTGACGAGGGCGTGCGGCTAGAGCGCATGTCACCCGTTCATAGCGCGCCCCGAAGTTGGCATCTTCTGCAGGCCTTGGTCTGCGATGGTGAAGCAACCCCATAAATTTATATGGAAAAAAATGTGCATTGACCAAAGTTTATGGCATCCAAAATCATATATCAAGTCTCTTTGGGTTTTTATACTTAAGTACCATAATTACTAGGGGACAATATATTTCTTCTTCAAAACTCAAAGCAACTGACAAATGACCGGATGTCCACTGACATTTCATGAGTAAATCGTCCTTCCTGCCTCTGAGAGGCTCCTCCTCCCGCAGGGAAGCTGTGGGGCAGGCCAGAGGTTGCCAAAATCACTGGTGGAGAGTCAGGGTCAGTTATAGCAGAGACAGAGGGGCTCCTACAACTCACTGGGAGGGGTACGGTCACTTCTGAGTTTTGTGGGATATTTTGCTCTTTGTTTTTTGCCTGGATCTTTGCAAGATTTTTTTTTAATTCAAACACTTATCCAGGATGTGACTAAGGAGGGATCTCTTTCCTGGGACCTGGTACACAGTCCTTGGGAAGATGGCTTTCCCTGGGTCAGCTCACTGTTCTCAGGCCCCCTGCCCCCTTACATGCTTTCTTCCCTTGCCGTTTTCCTGGGCACCCGGGGAGACCCTACCAAGATGACCCTCATATCAATGATGTGAGTTTCCAAGGTACCTGTTTCACCCACCGCTGCCTCTGATGTTCGTTTTTTTAATTCTTCTGCGTATTTTTACTTTCCAGTGTACTGGTCATTGACCCAAGGTTTCCAGTTTGGGTAGCTCTGGGTCCCCGAGTCTGGGGACAGGCCCCGGGAGGGACACATTGTCTTCATTTCAAAAGACACGGTCTCAACTTGCTCATTTTCTATCCGGTACTTCTGTCTGTAGCATATTCCATTTCCTCCTGGATTCTAGCAACAAGGCTGTCCATCAGTCTTAGCTGGTGAGGTGTGTTTCATCTTTTTTTTCCCCCCTAGCTACAAAAATGTTGCTGATAAGTCAGGGGAGGCTTTATGAGGGGCTGTGTAGTCTGTTCTGGAAGGTTTCCAGAGACAGACATGGACCCCCCCTCATGTCTTTTCTCAAGTAGCTTCATCAAGTGCCCACTTTATCCAGACACTGTGCTAGTCCCTTTCACGTGGGTTATCTCCCTCCATCTTCACCTCGGCCTGTGAGGACGTTCCGGGCACTGTCTCCACTCCCTTCCTCCCCAGGGTCACACTGGACAAATACGGCACAGTGTCCAGATCTGAACACAGAAGTCTCAACTTTTACTATTGTTCCTCTTACTTATATGTTGAGGCCTAAGTATCATATATGACATCGTAGATAAGAGTGTGGCCCTAAAGCCAAATGGCCTGAGCTCAGATTCTGCCTCTGCATGTCCGTGCTGTGCTGAGTGACCTCGGGCGGGTTGCTTACTGTGTCTGGAGGTGAGGAGCTGAGGCTGGGGGAGCATGCTGATGAACCCCACGAGTGCTGAAGACGTGACCAGCCCCTTCCTGACTCTCATGCCACTGGTTCCTCTGGGGTCTCTCATTGGCATCTAAGGGTAATTCTCCAAAAGAAGTATGTACTAGAGTATTATTTTTTAGCAGTTTTGTGCCCTTAATTATTTGTGTCATTCAGGCCTCCTTTGAAGGCCTCTGCTAGCCTGGACACCCTGTGGGGTCAGGTTCTCCTCTGTCCCCCTGCGTCTGGAGCATGGGAGGCGCTCCGTGACTGCTTGTAGCACTGATGTCCTTTCACAGGGATGGTGGATGTCGTGAGTGGGCTGGTCCCTAAACACTTCACCCTGTGTCCTTTCGGCTCCCTCGCCCCCACAGTGACCTGCCGCCTTCCTTTGTGCTCCCTGCCACTTCTCATCGGGCAGCAGACATGTTTCTCTGCCACTTTGACCTCTCTCTTCCCTGAAAAGCATCCCATGATGGGTTAGCGGGCAGTTTCCTAATGAGGGATGTGCTGGCCCCAAAGCCCCCTGGAACGGCCCTGAGCTGTGAGGAAGGGGGGGCGGGGCTGAGTAACTGGTGCTGGAGAAGCGGCCAGAGTGGAAGGCTTCGTCTCGGGGAGGTGGCCAGGAGCCCAGGGGTCCAGTTTCCTGAATCATTTCCCAAGAGAGCTGAGCCTAGTGGGCAGGGGGAAGGCAGGACAAGAGTAGGTATGAGTGGGCCTTGCAGCCTGAGGCATGACCCCAGGCAGTGGCCCGGCTCTCCTTTACTCTCCTCAGTCCCACCCACAGGCAAGGCCAGACCAGCGAGCGCCCCCTGCTGGTGGGGCTGAGTGCTCTCCTGCCCTGGTGAGGACGGTTCCCAGGTTGGGTGGGAGTGGCCCTGCCAGCCCCCCCAGATCATGGAGTAGGGCTGGAAAAGGGTGGGCTGGCCCTGAGCCTGCTGTATACAGTGTGCCCTGGAGAAGAGCAGAGCCGGCAGATATGGCCCCCACTGTGGAGCAGGAGGAGCCCCTGGTCCCTGAAAGAGGGGTTTCTAGGACAGTCCTGCAGGGAATCTGTCATCTCTACTGAGCAAGGCAGGAAGGGATCAAAACACCTGACCTGAAAACCGCACATTAGTTAGTAGTCAGATGGCTTCTTCCTCCAAAGGGGCCCAAGGACCCTTTCAGTATTTCATTTCAGCAAAATCAAAACAGAATTTACTTTAAGAAAGTGAACATCAGTTTGGATCTAGCAAACTCTCCGAAAATCTGTTGCTTGTTTTCCAGAGAATGCAGGGTTTAGCGATTGGGGTTTAGAATGTCGTGTTTTGTTACACAGTTTCCATTGAGTAATGACCAAATCTGACAGTTTTGCCTTTGCTTCTGCTATTTTTTGTTACACTTAAAGACTAGGTGAAGTGTGGTCACAGATACATGAGCGCATTAGTGGAAGTGGAAAATACTTTGGTGATTGAAGCGGCCGGCCGGCCGTGAGCTCACTCTCTGGCCGGGATCCTGGTGGCCTTGGACGTCCAGGGAGCCTTTCTGTGCACAGTAGCGAATCTGTGAGCCAGGCTTGGAAAGACAAGCTCGGAGTGTTTTCCTTGGCACGTGGGCAGCCTCGATTCTACCCAATATGAGGCAGGTTTCCGAAGCTTTCACTGGGGGAATCATCTTGCATTTCCTTTTGGTGACGTCAGCTACTCTGGGAGCCCTTTATAGCGCTCGGAGAAATGTGGGTATTTAGCTTGGAGATAGCAGAACACAGGGCTGACCCTGTGGGGCGGAGGAGTGAGGTGCCTGGCAGCTGCAGGCACTCCCTTCCACTAAACAGTGGAATTTCACAGGCTGATTGAAGAGTCACATGTGTGCAAGTGAAGATCCCACACCCTGTCCAGCGTCCCCCCGACATTCATGTTCTGAGCCCCCCCTGTGTGCTAGGCTCCGTCCCGCGCCCTTGAGAGCGCAGAGGTGGGGAAGGCCGGCCCTTGCCCTCGAGGAGTATGTGATAAACGCTGCCATCGAGGAAAGGGCACCCTGCTCCAAGTGCCCAGGAGGAACCAGCTAACAGCCAGAGGATAAGGGAGTGCAGTGGGCGAGGGGAGGAGATGCCTCTGCCCAGCTCAGAGCTGCGAAGCGGGGGGCTCGTCTGGGGAGCTGCAGGGGCCCGCGCTGCCGGAGTATCATGTGAAAACGGGAGAAGAGGCCAGAGATGCCAGCGGGGGCAGAACCCCGAAGGCCGGGGACCCTGGCCCACTGGGGCGGAAAGCCGTTGGGTAGTTTTAAGTTGGGGAAGGGCAGTCTGACGGGGTTTTAGAACCCTTGGTGCCGGGTGGATTGGAAGTGGAAAACTACGGCAAGGCGAGGAGTCAGGCGGTAACAGAGTGTTAACAGCGGCCTGTAGACTCTGAGGCATTGGGTAGAAGTTGGTGGTCTTTAAATCCAAACCTGAAGACCAGGTCTTAAATAGGAACTAAGAATGTTTGGGAAATGATTTGCATAAAATATTGCCTCCCTTTTCCCTGCCCCCAAAGTGTTTGCTTCCTCAATAGTAAGAAGGAAGGAAGGGAAGGGGGGGAGACAGGGAAGGAAGATCTTGCTCTTTATATTTCTAAAAGCAATATATATCCGTAACTAAGGCTGAAAAAATGTAAGATTGTGTAAAGCAGAAAATAACCCTAAAATTTTATCCCTAAATATGGTTACCATTAGCAGATTGGGCAATATATCCTCCCCCCCCCCCCCAATCTAAAATCATACCTGATTTTTTTTTTCTTAAAAACACATCATGGATATCTTTTCATGTTCTTAGAAATGTATTTTAGCCTTTTAATAGCTGCATCATTTTCATTTTCTAGCTGATAGTTGCTGGTTTATAAGAATGCTATTGATTTCCATACAGGATATCCCCCAAAAATGTATACACACTTTAACAGCTGACAGCTCAGTTTTGAAAATGAAATGTATTTTAATAAACACTGCCCTTATAATTATTCAAAGTGTGTGTGTACATTTTTGGGGACACCCTATATATTTACTTTGAGCTTAACTCTGTTATTTAGTACTAATTGTTTTCCAGTTGACTATCCTAGATTATTTAATTATATAACCGATATGATAACCAATTCTATCACTTGAAAATAATAGTAATATTATGTGTATCTTTAATGCTTATGTCACATTTCTTTGTCTTGTCTTATCTCATTGGCTCGTGTGTCCAGAATAGTGTTAAATTTTAGCAGAATGTAGGTATTCTTGACTTCTTCTGAGTAGTTGGGTTTCATAATAAGGACATTGTTTTAATTTTTCTGACATGCATCCTTTATCACATTAAGAAAGCCTGTTCCTGGCTCAGTTCTGTATCAGGAATGGATACTAAAGTTATCAGTGACTTTGTAGCATCTCTCACGATTATTTGCTGAAGTGTCGTCACATCCCTATAATAGACCTGTTTGCTTTATTAATCTTTAACACACTGCTAATTCAATTTGCTAATATTATTTTAAAACACTGGGTTCCATAAAACCATTTGGATATTGTACTTTTCTATTATAGTGTCTTTTTCAATATTGTTAATATTTTTCTCTTTATTGGTAGCTTGAAGATTTTTGCCTCTTCTTAAGACAATTTTGGGAAGATAGATATCCCTAGTAAGCACCCATTTCAGCTATATTTTCAGATGTGTTGGCATGAAATTACACGTACCACCGTTTCCGCCCGCCTCCGTGTTTGGGAGCGTATCCCCTCTCATCCCTAGCGTTGAACATCTGTTTTCTTTCATTTTCCTCCATCACACACACCAGAGGAATTGTCTACTTTGTTGACCTTTCAGAGAACCAACTTTCAGTTTTATTTATCACGCTGTAAGACTTATTTTTGAAATTTATTATCTCTGCTTTTATATTTCAGTCTGTTTTTTTTCTCTCCTTTGCCGTGCTTTGCTCTTCTAGTTCTCTACAGTGAATACTAACTTCATTTCTTTTTTATCTTTCTTAATTACTAATATAAGCTTTTGAGGCTGTGGAGTTTTCTCTTAGCAGTTATGTGATTTGACTGCATCCTATATGTATATACTATAGTTTGTTATTTTCACTTTAATTTCTTCTTTCACCTTTGAATTATTTGGAGTGTGTTTTTTCCTTCCCAAATGGTTCATTTTAAAAATTCGTTTCTACCTCTGGGGCAGGGGAGGAAGTGGAATTACTCTAGAACTCCCAAAACCACATGGATTATGAGTGTGGGAGGTACGATTTCCCCCAAAGGAAAAGTGAGGGCTGTTTCCAAAAGAATTGGGAGTGGATGGTAAGCAGACAAAAGTCTGGTTTCTTCTCTGCTGTCAGTAGAGTTGTTGAAGGATTAAATGAGATAGTCCTTGTGATTTGGCCTGGACAGTGTCCAGCACAAACCAGGCCAGGTAATAATGACCAGACTAATGCCATCTCCTCATGCCCCTTCCTGCTGTGGATCAGAATCCAGCACATGCTACACGACCGCGTAGCTCTCTAGGGAGTACGTTCGCAAACGGGGTGAACAGGTTACCCCGTTGCACCTGTAGATGACCAGTTAGTCCCCGTGGCATGAGGGGGGCTGTGATTGTGTCCTCATTTTACCCTGGGCAACCGGGATGAGATTTGACTCCCCTGACCCTGGATTCTGGGCAGGCTGCAGGCTGCGGGGCTTTGCCCACGTGGCTTTGTGATTCATGAGCCTCCACACCATGAAATAAGTGAGGCCACATGCTTATCCAAGAAACATGGCCTCTGACCACCTGACATGTGACTCCTGGGCCTGCCCCCTTCCTGTAGACCTGGGAAACACGTGTCTTGGTGTCAGTGAGCTGGCAGCACATTTCATATAAGGAATATTGCTTAAGTAAGGACTTTTTTCTGCAGTCCGTGCTTTGCATGATTGATATTAGTTAGCGGGCACTAATTAATACAGTCTTCTGCATCTTGACAGGGAGCCTAAGCCGCCCGCTGAGACCTCCTCCTGCAGTAGATGGAATCGTTTTGTGCTCTCTTTAAAAAAAAAAAAAAAAAAAAAGCCCTAATGAGCTGCTTCTCTGTTATTTCATTTGGATTTTATCAGGACAGTTTATGTGCTCAAACCACACAAGTATAGTTCTGGGTGCCAGCACTCCTCACTTCTGAAGTTTGAAAGTGATCTTTTCAAGGGAGAGCAGGAGAACATGGAAAAAAGCCTTTTATCTCAAACTTTAAAAGAAAGAGCCAGAGAGAGAGAATGGAAAGCATAAGATGGAAATGTGGCATGTTTTTATGCTGTGAAGGGTTTTTTTCCCCTCAACACAGCAGAATATTCCTTATTAAATAGATAGCTGTGTGAGAAAAACCAAAACCAGGGTTGGGATGGAAGAGAGACGGGTGGCGATGGGAGAAACAAGAGAGCAGTGAGTTCTGGGCCTGTGGCGAGGCCCCGTGCCAGCCATGGGCCCTGGCTCTGGCGGCTGAGAGCGCCCAGCTCCTAGTGAGCTGGCTCCATGGAGCACGGTGTCCCTCGGCCTAAGAGAAGGTGTCTGTTCAGGAGAGCACCTCCTTTGTCAGCCTGGCACGCCCTCGCCTTGGGGTCAGAGCGTCTGTGGACAGACCCTGGTGGGGGGCCTGGATCACTGTCAGGAAGAGGGTTTGGCCACATGCCCCTGGGGCTGGGACCAGCCCAGCTGCAGAGGGCATCTGCCGCAGAGCGAGCTGAGGGCTTCTCACGGCTATCTGCCCCACCAGGGCAGCCTGGTTGGCACTGCTGTTGCAGCCACAGCAGTGACTAGGCCTGTGTGGGGCGTGGAAGGAGGGAGCAGAGCAGAAGCATATGTGGATAGCTGTCCATCTCAGAGGAGGTCCTGTCTGCAGGCGAGCAATCCATGGGGCAGACGCTGGCTGCCAGCAGCTTCATTGGGGAAAGCAGGCCAAAGCAGCGGTCCTCAAACCCCCAACTCTGTGCCTGGGACCCTCGTTTCTGTGCCAGCCAATGCCTCCCAGCCCCTAGCACTCAGCATTGCTCTCTGTCCCAAATCTTTGGAGTCAGACAGGCTGAATTCAAATCCCCTGTTTGCAAGCTGTGTGATCTTGGACAAGTCACTTTTCCCCTCGAGGCTCTTGTTCCCTGACCTGTAAAATGGGAAATGAGAGTACCTAGATGCTGTAATATAAGCAAGGCAGCCTGTCCTGTCACAGAGAGTGGCTGTTACTATTACGGTTGTTTCCTCCAACGCATCTGCACCTCCCAGTCTAGCCCCAGTCCCTGGCACCGCTCAGCCCCATGGCAGCCAGGGCCAGAGGCTGGTCCAATTACTGTCCATCTTAACAAGGCCAATAACACGGTGTCATCTGTGGCAGTAACTCTGTATAAATAGGAGAGGAGCTGAAACGGCCCAGCTGTGCTGTCCCAACCCAGATGGAAGCTCCCAGCACTGGCCTGAGGTGGGTGGCCACCACGTGGTCGGCATCTGGGCGCCATCCTTGGTTATGGGAAACCCAGCCAGGGCATCCCTCCCATGGGGCCTTGCCATGGAGACAGGCTCGAGGTTAGCTTAGCTTAGGTTCTTGGGCATCTCAGTGGTCCAGGCCCTGGGCCAGCAGACTCCTTGAGACCACCGTCATTACTCCCAGTCCCAGTCAGGGAAACTGAGGCCCTGGGAGGTAGAAAGGCCTGCCTGAGGCCACCCAGAGTGGCAGACCCAGGGTTTCAAATCTCCTGGTTCCCAGCCCCACACCCTCCCACTCACACATGTGGCAGAGTTGGCAGGGCCCCCAGGCCTGGGTGGCCCACTGACAATGGGACCTGGACAGATACACCATGAGGGGTGCCAGGGAGGCAGCGGGAGAGTGTTGACTCCGGAGGAGAAAGCAGGCAGGAGAGCCACAGCCTGGAAACCTTGCGTCCAGCTTGCCTCGCCAGTTCCTGCCGGGGTAAAGGAGAAGACCAACAATATGGCAGCCCGGGCAGACCTGTGTTCGAATCCTGCCTCAGTCACTTCCCAGCTGTGGCCCCAGATAAGGGAAGCGACTCCCTCAGCTTCAGCTTCCCCTCTGTGAATAAAGATAAAACCTCCCTGACAACGGTGGTGGTGTTAGGAGTAAATAACCTGGGCAAAGCTCTTAGCTTAGGACCTGGCGCATAGTGAGCACTGTTTTATTATCATCACCCAACTCCGAGTGAGTCTTCAGCTACAAAATGAGGGTGGGAATAAGGGGCCTTCACGAGGTCATTGTATGGATTTAAGAAACTGGCTTCATTCACTCTGCTCTTCTTTCAACTAATGTTTACCGAGCGGCTCCTGTGTGCTCTGCTCCAGACGCCGGGATTGAGCTCGTGGAGCCAGACACACTTCCTACGTGGAGGGCCTTTGAGTCTGAAGGGGAGTCAGACGTTAAATGTGAGAGTGACACAGATGAGTATAGATTACGGTTGTGAGTGCGAGCTGTGCACACGGCTTAGCACGGCTCTGGCACAGTGCGAGAGGGAGGTGGCTATTTTTATGACTTCATTACAGTTTAGGCTTTTAAATACTTCCAGTTCTGGGCTAATAATACTGAAAAGATTTCCCTGGATTTGTACGGTATTAACTGTGGAAGATTTGCTGCTTTTGGAGTTTTTGTTATGGGAGTGAAAGACTTTATATGGAGCTTCTGTCCAGGCGTTGCAGCGGATCAAGGTCTCTCCAGGTCACTGGGGCCAGGAGGCCTCCTTTGGGAGTTGCCCACAGTCCTCAGCATGTCCTGGCCGTGGCCTGTACTCTCTGGTCCTGGGAAATAGACAGTGTTGGAGTCTGCACATTTTGTGGAGGTGGGTGATGAACACTCCAACAGTGGAATATGCTCTTATTAAGTAGTGAGCTCCCCGTGCCAACAGGGTGCAAGCAGGGGCTGGGCAGTGGGAGAGGGGTGCCGGCCCCTTCAGAGGCGAACTCCTCCTAACCTCTGTTTGCAGAGCCAGGGCCCTGAGAGGAAGCAGAGGGGCCAGCACCCATTCTCACAAGGCAGAATAGGGCAAGGCTTCCCTGCTGATGTTGAGAAAAACGATTCCCCGTGTGTTTCTGATGGCCACTGAGTGGGTGGGAATGTAGGTGCTGGAGCCAAACAGGCCTGGGTTCAAATCCTGCACACACTGTGAGGCCTCAGGCAGGTCTCTTAATTTCTCTAAGCTTTAGTTTTCTCTTGAACCCTCATGGGGTTGGTGAGAGGATCACAGGAGGGTAGGTTTCCATCTTATGGTAAATCCCTGGGAAGCATCAGGTCTCTCTCTCCCTTTCCCTTGTCCTGCTCTTCAGAGTCTCTGCTCCTGGGCCGAGTGTTCACTCTGCCACTCAGAGGCAGCTGGTTCAAGTCTGCACCAAGTTCTCATCTGGAACAAAGATGCCTCGTGCCCCCGATCCCGTTGCCTCCTGCTCAGCCCAAGAGGATACTTTCTGTTGTGGTTGAAGCAGTAATGGGACTTTCAGGACTGCGACTGCTGGATCCTTGGGGAGGTAACCGAGTTATGTTGTTAGGAGGAGAGAGGGAAAGCAAGGTCAAGCGGAAGAATACAGCTGTGGATTTCAACCTACCGCACTTGGAGCTTCTATACAAGGGAAATTATTTCTAATTATTAAAATTTTGGAAACATGATGCCAGTAGAAAGAATGGAAGTGGAAATGGTTCCTATGAGAAATACCAGCATATGTTTCTGTGATTTAACGGTTTGCTGTAACAGTGTGTAGCTATTTTAAAAGCAGATGAATGACTCATGGTATCCAGCAGCAGCAGTCTATTATGATGGCAGGAGTGTACTCTGGGGAGGCAGGCCTGAGTTCAATTCCCTTCCCATCATTTACCAGCTGTGTGACCTGGAGCTAGTAACACATCCCCTCTGCATTTCCTTTTCCTCCCCTATAAAATGGGTTGTTGTAAGAATAAATAACACAATGAATGTATAAGTCAGTGTGGTGCTCATATATCCATGCAAAAAAAAAGTACACAATTTTAAGTAGCTGGCTAATTACATTTGTAATAATTCTTAATAGTTTAACCATAAGCTCTTAAAGTTATAAATTTTCCTCTGACTACCAATTTGGCCTGATCCCATAAATTTTGGCATGTAGTGTTCTTATGGTCATTATCTGTAAATAGACTTTTTATTTTAGATTTCTTGTTTTTTCTTGTGAGTGTGTGTATATGTGTGC
Source organism: Miniopterus natalensis (assembly GCF_054644295.1). Taxonomy (NCBI): domain Eukaryota; kingdom Metazoa; phylum Chordata; class Mammalia; order Chiroptera; family Miniopteridae; genus Miniopterus; species Miniopterus natalensis. The sequence goes on from NC_142092.1 coordinate 68,529,825, forward strand.
GTGTGTGTGTTTTCTAAATGGTTAGACTTTTTTCTGTATTTATTGTTAAATCCTACATGTAATATAAGGTCAAAGAATATGGATAATATCATGTTTACTTTTTGAAGCTTATTAAACTTTTTTTTATAGTCTAATATATAATCAATTTTTGTAAGCATTCCATGGGTATTTGACAATAATTATATTTTCATTTATGTAACATCAAGCTTGTTAATTTTGTTACTCAAATACTATATTCATATATGCAAGCATATGTACATATACCTGTATATGTGTATATATACATATATCTGTATATGTATATATGTGTATATTTTTGCGCACACACACAAGTTCTGGAAGAGACATGCCAAAGGTGCCCTGTATCGTTATGTCTTTATTGACTTCATTGTTTATTTCTGGCAATTTTTTTGCTTTGTATATTTTGATCTAATATTGCTTTATACATAGAAATTTGTAATCAATCAATTTGATCTTCTCAATCAACTGTGCTTTTCATTAGCACCAATCACTCCTCTTCCCTTGTTCCATGTTTTCTGCCTTGAATTCTGCTTTACATCACTACTGCTGCTCAGCCCCACCAGTATTATGGGGATCGTGGCAGTACCCCTGGAGGGCTGCTGGAAGGACGTGTCACCCATTGTCCGTACACATCCCCAGAGAGTCTGAAGCACAGCCCTGTGGCAAGCTAGCCAGCTGAGAGCTGTGTAGGGCATCACGCTACATAGCCAGTCCTCCCATCCCTGGCCAGGTGGCTTTTCCGAATCCCCCCGGGGTGACGCCATGAGGCCATGCTGAGGCCCAACACTGGCCTGTCATAGCTACGTTTTTATATTGCATGTTATTTTCTTATTAAGCACCCTTAGAAGAATTCTCTGTTTAGCTTTAGCTTTTATTTACCAAGGACTGTTGCTTTCATTATTTCTTCTCTTGCCCTTGGTTAATCTTAGATTTGTGTGTGTGTGTAGACAGACATAGATATGCAGCTAAGTGAATAAATGAAAAGCTGAATTCAGTTCAAATGGTGTTCTCCTGGATATGTTACCTTAGACCTATTAAACTTCACTGGTTGGTGAAAACACAAGTATTCATTCATCTCTTTTACGTCCTGGTACTTTCCAGTTGGGTTACAAGAAAAAAAAAGTCCTTGTTGCTGGAGAGTGTATGAACCAGAAATGCTAAACTCTTGCCAGCATTCACTTTGGTTGTCACTCAGATGTTTGATTTACGATTGGATGATCTATGTGAAAAATTAGTAGTCGGGATTGGAGTTGAAGTCCAAGTAGTATCCAGTTTTCACTAAGTCACCCTTTATATCTTCTAGCAGAGCAGTTCTATTTTGCGCTGTTTTGTCTGATTAATGGTGAACACTTACCATCATTAAATATCTTCTTTACTTTTAGGGATCTATCTTCTGGACTTAATCTACATTGATTCTGCATATCCTGCCTCAGGCAGCATCATGGAAAACGAACAAAGATCCAATCAGATGAACAATATTCTCCGAATAATCTCTGATTTACAAGTTTCCTGCAGCTACGGTTAGTACCCCAGTTGTTGGAATTGTGAAATGTTACATCATTGAAATTTGGGTCCAGCACCTTATCAGTGAGAAAGCTCCATCTGGAGCGTCAAACATGTGCTAGATTTTTTTACACACATTTGATCTTCAAAGACTGTGCGAACAAGATGTTACCTACAGGACACAGGGTGTGAGCAAACCTACAGGACATTTGGTGTAAACAAACTTACAGGACACCAGGTGTGAGCAAACCTGCAGGACACAGGGTGTGAGCAAACCTGCAGGACTCAGGGTATAAGAAAACCAACAGCCTCTACTTGGGAAGGCCCCCTGGGAAGCCAGGGTGAGCTTCTGCAAGGTGGACTCACTGAAGCAAACAGCCCACTCATCAGCCCCCCAACAAGTACATGGCCAGCAGAGCAACTGCAGACATGGTTTTGGGGTCAGACAGACTAAGGCTCAGATTGGGGCTCTGCCCCTTGAAAAGTCACTTTCTCATTTCTGAGTCAGGTTTTCTCATCAGTAAACACGGGGACACGATGTGTGCAGAGCCCTTAGCACACCCCAACTTTTCATTAGAGCTCAGCAAACGCTCACTCTTGGTACCATTCCCTGTACCTGCATCTTCCCCGTCGTCAGCTTCAGGAAGCAGAGGTCATCCCCACTGCAGAGAAGAACACTGAGGCTCAGAGAAATAAAATGACCTGTTCAGAATCATAAGGGGCAGAAGCATCAGGTGCTCCTCACATTGCCTGGACGCACCTCCCAGAAAGCAAGGGCCCTTCCCCACCCTCTCCCTGCTGCTCTTCACAACCCCCTCCACTGCCTCCACCTGTCCCCTTAGCTTGTTCTTTCCCTCCCCGTGGGGAACAGCACAGAGGATCTTGGAGGATGCTCGGCCCTCAGGAGTGCCGTGATCGTGAAGGGATGCGGAAAGCAGCTGACATCAGTCAGTCCAGGAAACGGAGACAATGAAGTGTGGCAGGTGGCCTGGGGTCAAAACCTAGCTCCGCCACTTCTCAGTGACATGAACTTTACCAGTTGCCATGACCTCTTCCTCTGTGAAACGGACATATTATGTCCCCCAGATGAGGCAGGAGTGAAGGTTAAAGCAGATGACTCCTGGGAATTGCGGGGTACAGAGCCTGGCACAGAGCAGGTGCTCACGTGTCTCGGCCCGTCCCTGTCTCCCCAGGATGCAGCAGCTGCAGCCCGGGAGCCAGACCGTCCTGCTCTGCCTGGCTCTGGGCTGGGCTCCACACCAGGCTGGATGAGGTGTTTGCATCCATTCTTGCTTTCTTGTCAGACAGGGGTGGGTAGGCACGGGAGGCTTGCCAAATGACCCCGGTGGAAACCTGTTTTAGGACAGACCCTGACTCTGGTCTGTTCTTGAGGGCCAACTTTCCCCAAAGACCCATCTTTCCCCGGCCAAAGAACTGTGGTGGCCTCGGGTGAGGTGTCTGTGGCCCAGCCATCTGGGCGCACTCCTCGAGGGCAGAAAACCAAGCCTGATGACCCCTCTGTGCCCAGTGCCCAGTAGAAGGCCTGGTCCAAGGGACCATCAGCAATGCTTGGAAGACTGAATATATGTCCCAACACCCACAGAGCCTCTAGTGCCCAGATCAGCGATTCCCACCTTTCTCATTCGGGACCTGGAGGTGGGGAAAGACTGAACCCCCGGCTTCTGTCCACCTCTGCAGATCACCTCACGACCCTGCCGCACGTGCAGAAGTACCTGAAGTCTGTGCGCTACATCGAAGAGCTCCAGAAGTTTGTGGAAGACGACAACTACAAGTGAGTGCCCACGTTCCTGGCCCACACGGCACGCGAGGGACACAACCCCTGACCCCCGGCCACAGAGCTGCTGCCTGTCTGGGCCCACGGGCCCCAGGTTCCTGAGGAAAGCGGTCTGTGGACTTCCCAGCTTGGTTCTCCCAAACTGCCCAGGGAATGCGAATTTAGACTCCACGGCTATGCGAGGGGCAGGCTTGGTGCGCCAGGTCTCATGAGTGACACGGTGCTGGGGTGGTGGGCAGCTTCTAGACGAATCTCCAGGCTGGCAAATAGAGTTCTCCGGGAGCCTGTTTCATGGATGAGACAGCTCCCTGTGCTCCCAGCTTTCTGTGGGATACTTGCTGACTGGCATTGGCTGAGGCCCATCTCCGTGCCGGGCAGCCCTTATGGAGTAGACTCAGTTCTCATGAAGACCCCTCTGGGTCCTTCAGCCTCACCTTCCACTCATCCTGCTCTGGCTTTCGGTTCTTTCTTTGTGGCACCTGGGAGTTTATCCAGCATTTCTATGCATTTAGAGGGAGATGGAGGATTTTTTCATATCAACTCTGCCATACTGATCGGACGTCCTCTCGGCTCATTTTGAGCCTGAGGTCATCCACGAGCCTCAGCATACTTCCGTATGACCTGATCTGCAAGGCTCCCCCTCTTGCAGTGGATCATTTACCCCTAACTCTCAACTTTACGTGTATTTTTTAAATCTCACCTTCTCAGCTGCTTCTGGTAGACCGTGATTCCTTTGAACCCTGTTAGCCAATATAGTTTTTAATCTCTTCCTGTTTGGAATCTGAAAATTTGATCAGCTTGATTACTCTTCATCTAAGTCCCTGAAAACTGGAGAACCCAGGTTTCCCATGGGTCACTCACCAGGACCTCAGGAATGACCATTCAAACAGCTCCATGTCCGCCAGCTCCACAGTCGCGATCCTCGGCCCTGGTGGCGAGCCAGTCACCCAGGAGGACTTCTCACCATCCAGATGTCTGGGGCAGGGCCTGAAAATTTGTGTTTTTTCAAAGCTCCATAGGTGGTTCTAATGATTGGTTTTAACCTTGAGAATAAGACATATCTTTAGTTGTTATCGTATGATACTTTGTTAAAATAGAATATAATATGAAATTTTGATCTATTACATAATAGTAACAACAATAGATGAAAGCCAGAGATTATCATTAAAATTGTATCTGCCACAAATTGAACTCATTTTACTTACAAAACATTTGCTGTGCTTAAAAATGTAGTCTGAGGTGTGAAATTATTCCTTCTTAGGTTCTGGGGTAATATTTCCCATTCCTGTGCCAATAGACAATTAAAGAGACAGTAGTGGGGCTTTTTGTTGGTTTTTTGTTTTGTTTTTTAATCTTTACCCGAAAAGTGAGGATATTTTTTTTCCATTGATTCTTAGAGAGAGTGGAAGGGAGTGGGGAGAGAGGCAGAGAGAGAGAGAAACATTGATGTGACACATCGATCGGTTGCCTCCCACACATGCCCTGACCCGGGTCAGGGATCGAGGGTCAGACCTGCAACCCAGGTGTGTGTCCTTGACCCGCAATCGAACCTGTGACCTCTGGTACGCAGGCTGGTGCTCTAACCACTTAGCACGCCAGCCAGGGCGAGATAGTAGTTTTCATTAACACTAAATCCCTTAAGGAGAAAAGTGATCTATAAATACTTCTGGCCATGAGATAATCCTTGGACAAGCCGAAGGTTGTAATTGCCCCATCCCTTGTGCAGGACTTTGAGCACCCCCGGTATTGAATGCTAAACCAGTCAGCCTGGACTTTACAAAGGTCCTTGTTGTGGAAGTGGACAGACCCAAGGAGGAAGCCTGCATACTTGCCCCCGGGCCCAGACCGTTGAGGGAGCCCCTTCCCCGGGAGAGGGCCCCTTCCCTGTTTCTGAGCGGCAGAGACGTTCCAGCCTTGTGACCGCTTGAGGAACCCACACTCCACAGCCCAGCTGGAGACTCGCTTCCCACCCCAAAGGGCGCAGCTGCTTAGCTGATACCTCGATGATTACATTTCTGCACCCTGCCCCCCTCCGCTTTGGAGATACTGTGCCAGGAGGCCCACCCAGTGCTTTGTTTTGCTCAGCCTTTAGTCTCTTTTATTTTACTCATTAAGTGAGCATAAATTTGGACGTTTTTCTCTGCACAGGAGGTACATAGATATACATTGAGAAGGGTAGACAGAGGGGTGGATGCAAGACTAGAATCTGTTCAAATTGAATTGTGCTACACTTGCTATTTTTAATTAAAAGTATTAACTTTAATTTTATTTTAATTTAACCAGAATAAAGGAACTGAAATAAAATGTGAGGAATTGCTGCTCTTCAAATAAATATCTCTCCACTACAAGAGATATTATTTCCTAAGAGAGCCTCTGAGATTAACAGAAGAGGTCAGGGAAACACTGAAAGGATCCAGCCCGTCAGTTCTGACTAGATTTCCACTGTGAGCAGGGTCAGTTCACTCGGGCTGTGAAAGATGAGAACGTTGGCTCTCTCCCCATCCCGTCACCTCCACTTCACCGCCTTCCAATTTGTTGTTAGTTATGTTATTGTCACCACAGATCCAAGTTTACAACATACACATCATGTTCAGGAATCACAATTCCTACTGCTCAGTGTTTTTAAACAGTCAGTTCTTACCACCTGTTGTTTCTCCACAGCTTCTTCATTCCTGAAGTCTTTATGTTTTTATTTCTTTTTATTATTATTTTAATCCTTACCCAAACGCATTTTTTCCATTGCTTTTCAGAGAGAGTGGAAGGGGGAGAGAGAAAAAAAAAACATCGAAACATCAATGTGAGAGAGACACATCTATTGGTTGCCTCCTGCTTGCACCCGGACCAGGACCGGGGATCAGGCTTGCAACCGAGGTACATGCCCTTGACTGGAATTGAACCCAAGACCCTTCAGTCTGAGGGCCAAAGCTCTAACCACTGAGAAAACTGAGGAGGGCCTGGAGTCTTTCTTTTAAGTCAGCCCCTCATGTCGATGATTCCAGTAGGTTTTCAGGAGTCCCACATGCTCTGATTTCTTTCATGAGCACATGGCTTCTGGCTCGCTGGGCTGCTGTCCTTTGCAGGTCACTCCCAAGACGCGCAGGCCCTGCTCCCTTGCCATCCGGCCCTATACGTTGCTCTAAGAAGCCTGGGCCAGTCCAGTCTCTTCCTCTTGTTGAGTGTTTAGCTTGATCTGCCTGGTGGGTGAAGAATTACTTGACGTTCAAAAGCTCAGCAGGGGAGCGCCTCCGGGTGGAGGGTTTGTACTCAGTGCCCCTGGCCCGAGGTTACTCTTTCTTCGCGTCGGAGCTGTGTGTCCTTGACTCCTTCTGTGCCATTTCTTGGCTTTTCTCTTTCCAGGATCCCAGGAATCCATTGTTGGCGCCCTGCCTTCCATATCCATTAGCTTCTTTCTAAGGGCTCTACTCTGTCTTTGTCACCGTGGTCACTCGGGTCATCTGTTTCCACTAGGTATTCAATCACTGCTTGGTTTGCTCCCCAAGGCCTCTGGCCCCTCCATCTCCTGTGTCATCTCATTTTCAGGTCTTGTTTATTTAGCGCATGTTCTGCTTGAGTTGCTCTGTGCTCAGAGCACTTGGGGGGATTTCCTTGTGTTTGTGGGGGCTGCCGCCAGGCCGTGCCATTTGCTCTCTTCCTTCCTCTCTCCTTTTTCTGTGAGAGGATGTTTCCATTCCTTTCATCTTGCTCCCGTTTGAGAGGCTCCGTCTCGCTATTTCATGGCTGTGACAGCGGGAGGGACAGCTGACCCTGCTCCCCATGTGTGAGATGGGTTGATTCTCCTGCTGTGCGGTGAGGTCCACGGGTCCTTAGTCTGTCCCTCCTGGTGTCTGGGGGAATGCGGGGCTCATGCTCCATAAGGAAGGGAGCAAGCAGTCTGCTTTAGGTAGGGGAGCTCCACTTGACCTATGTCAGGGTTTCCTCCACCCTGTTGGGGGCTATAGCCCATTCCAGAAAGGGATACCCTCAAGCGTGAACCCCCCAATGAAGGCTTCACTTCCATGCTCCCCACCCGTCTCAGCTGTTTCTCCCAGCACCTGGAGCTGTTCAGAAGGGGGTAGGCAAGGACCCGCTCAGCCCTCCTGAGCCGTCTCGGAGGGCAGGACAGGAACCGTGCATGTGACAACTTTCGGTCAGACTTCACCGTCTTCCTTTTCTTTCCTTGGCTACACGTTTCTGAAGTTCATGGTTCAGTTCACACCCCTTCCCTTGTTGAGTAGCATCTGGTGAGTTTGTTTACTCCTAAGCTTTCATAAGTGTTTGTTGGTTTTGTTGGGAGAAGGGGAGTCTGGCATCTGGCTTCACTCTGTCATTTTCACCCAGAAGTTCTTTTTTTTTGGTTAATCCTCACCTGAGAATATTTTTTCCATTGATTTTTAGAGAGAGGGAGAGAGACAGAGAGAAACATCAGTGTGAGTGAGACACATTGATTGGTTGCCTCCCACACCCCCCCGACTGGGGCTGGGGATTGAGCCTGCAACCCAAGTACTTGCCCTTGACTGGGAATCGAACCCACAACCCTTCGGTTCATGGGCCAATGCTCTAACCACTGAGCAACACCTACCAGGGCTCACCCAGAAGTTCTTAATTGATGCTTTTAAATAATAATAATAATACTGAGGTACCAATCCTCATAACGTGCCCATAGCCTCCTGCCTCTGTGGTGGCAGCTGAGAGGGAGTGCCAAGTGATGATCACAAACCCCGGTTCGGGATAAGACACTCGGGGTTTGAGCCCCTGCTGTGCCACTTGCTGCCCTATGAAGTTGGGGAGCTACTTCAGCTCACTACCCCTCAGCTGCGTCATCTATAAGATGCAGATAACATGCCTGCCTAGCTCATAGGCTTTTCTTGAGAGTGAACACGTTGACGCCACGCAGGCGACGGGCCATGATTACTCTTTTTGCCCTGTCACCCTTAACCATTATTTCTTGGTCATGGGAATCTCTGGAGACTCGGAAGGAAGTCACTGTGATCTGGAGCGGACCTCAGAGTATTCCTGGGTGTCATGCCCATAATCGTCCTCAAGAGCAGCCCAGTCTCCCGATTACAAACATGCTGCGTTCCCCCTCTGATCCACCAGAGCCCATCTGATCTTGTGAAAAATCTTTGCTTTCAGACTGTCGCTCAGAATTGAACCAGGAAGCAGCTCTCCAAGGCTCGTGTCTTCCAAGGAAGATCTTGCAGGTATTGTAGCCACATCATATCGAGTGGGGGCAAACCCGCTAAAAGCCCAGATATGGCTGCCAGGGTTGGTCCTGCCTGGGAGACAGAGGGTACAGCTGTCCCGCTCACAGCCCTCCCGCACCGACCTGCCTAGGCTCCCGAGCACACAGAACCCCTGGAGCGCACCTCTGGCTGGGCCTCCCTGTGATTAGGGCCGAGGCTTTGAAGTCAACCCTAGCTGTCCTGTTTCTGTGCTTTGTCATTTTCTTTCTCTGATCTTCAGTGGCGTCAGCCACTGTTGGAGGTCATGCTAGCAGTCACCTTGCAGGGTCGTTGTGATGCCTGGGCAGACTCATACCCATGAAACGCTCTGCTCGTGGCACGTGGTGAAAGTGCGTCGTTGGTATCACCGTGACAATTTGCTTGTCTCAGTGTTCCAGCCAGTTCTCCAAGACTGGGGCAGATCTCTGAGGCTGCCTGGGGTGGGGCCAGACTGGGGTCGGGGCCAGCTGTGCTTCCTCCGCCTGATTGGAGCTTGGGTCACACCAACCTGGGTTCTAGGCCACTACAGTGTTAGATAAGCAGCTCCACCCCTCTGGGCCTCGGTTTTCTCACCCGTAAAGATAATACAGCTTCTATCCCAGGGTTGTTGGGAAGTCAGAATGGAAATGATATTTGGAAGGCCCTCGGTGTAGTCTGACATGAGTGTGTTTGGGAAAGAGTGGCTGTTGCAAGCTGCCGCCTGGTGTTGTGGCACCTCCAGTCCGTTGACCTGCTCAAGCCACTCTCTCCGCTGTCTGGAGCCAGGCTAGTGCTGCAGATTCTGGGCCTCAGAGCCCACAAGAAGTAGTGTTGCCTGCCGCCTCTCAGGAGCCCCAGCAAGCAAGGCCCCTGCCCTGACCCCCTGGGTTTTCTCCACGCTCCTTTTCTTTTCCAGCCCCTCCTGCCTCCATCGCGTGGGCTGGACCTGTCCCTCGTGCCCCTAGGGCCACATAGTGACTAAGCAGAGGGAGATGCCGGTTGGTCCACAGAGCCTTGGGTGGTGCTGCTATCCACGTCTCGAGACAGAGTCCTGGCCTCAGTTTGATTTTCACAGGGTCCTGTCAGCCCAATACTGAGCCCACACATGACGGATAACCCGCTAGCAAAGGTGACCATGTGTAAGCCCCTGGTGCTGGTCTTGTCTCTGCCCCTCAGTTCTGTCCCTGTCCAAGGACACATTCCCCTCCCAGTCAGCAGAGTTCCTTCCAGGTGTTCAGTTGCCCAAGCCTGGCCTCTGGAGGGCTGGGGCAGGGATCCCATCAGAGGGAGGCCAGGAACAGCAGCAGATCCTACAGCAATTGTTTAGGGCCACACAGGGAACAATAGGGAACACTAACCATCCCAGACTTTCTTCAGGGGATAATGCCAGGATTCTGGAGCAGAGGGGGGGCTCCAGTACAGACAGGTTCCGCTCACCCTCCTGAGTCTCTGCCAAATGAGTTTGAGTGAGAAGCCTCCGCAGCCTTCTGTGGTTAATATGTGTTAGCAGGAGAAGCCACATCTCTGGCCTTCTCTGGTGCCAAGAAGTTCCCATGTCCACTCTTCCTTTTCACCCTCCTGACAGTGCAGAGGGTTCATGTCCCAGAGCCCCTTCTGGCGCCCAGCCCCGGTCAGCACCACCTGCGCCTCCCACTCTCCAGAGGGCTGTAGACCAGCAATAGGCTTGGAAAAAGAACACTGCTAATCAGGGGCCTCGGGACCGGGCCACTCACTGAGCTCTCTGGGGCCGGGAAGGAGGAGCTGCATTTACTTTGACCCCTACCTAGGATGGAAACCAGTGCCCAGAGCCGGGACCTACCCCCGGCCCAGTCTCCTCGAGGTCAGCCAGACTCTTCTTCCACCCCACCCACCAGCACCTCCACCTGGTTCCATTGTTCATATGAAACCAGAGCCCAGCACGTTAATGAGCCTCCGGCGTCAGTTGGAATCCTGGCAGGAAACAAAATTGCCCCTGATGGCTCACAGGAAGCAACTTCGTGAAGATTCCACGGGAACAGGGATAAATTCTGCACATAAGGAGCAGCGTGGCGCAGCACCTCTAGGCTGGGGGACACAGGGAAGAAAAAGTGTTTCCAACTCCAGTGATGGCTGAGTCGCAGAGGACTCAGTGTCTGAGGGGTCAAACAGAACACCCAGTGCCCGCCAAGGCTGTTTCTCCATCTGTAAAGTGGGCACACTGATACCTCCTTCTCAGGGGTATTGTGGGAATTTACTGAGATCACATGTGTAAAACTCTGAGCACTGATTCTGACACACAGACCGCTCTCATCAGGACAGTGTAATTGTCAGTACTATAATTCCACCTCTGCACCAAATCACCTTTCAGAGTTTAGTGAGATGTCACTGCCTCAGGAAGCCTTTTCCTCCCACCCTAGCCCCACCCCTCCTGGACCAGGTCAGGGCCCCTGCCACACCAGGGGTAGGCAGACTAAGGGCCAAATTAAGCCCCCTGTTTGTATTGGTGCACAGCCACACTCATCGTTGACCCCACACCCATCGTTGACCTATGGTCTGTGGTTGCTTCCACATTCCAGTGGCAGAGCTGAGTGGTTGGGACCAAGACCCTCCAGCCTACAAAGCCTAAAGCATCCACTAGCTGGCCTTTCACAGAGCTAGCTGACCCTGCACTTCCCCCTTCCAGCTCCGTACCTCTCCACAGCACTTCTGTCTGCACGAATCAGACAGGTATCTGTGCTTGTCTGTCCCAGGCCTGCCTTCCCCCTCAGACTGGAACCCCTGAGGTAAGGACCCCGTCTGGAGTTCTCAGAGCCTGGCACCCAGGGGCACTGGGTAAATACCCATGGTTGCCTGCCTTTATCCCTTCAGCCTCTGAGCTCCCTGCTGGGCCCTGTGGGCTCCTGGTTCTCTAAGCAGCTCCAGAGGCGGGGACTGCTGACTCCACACTCCCTCCAAAGAAGTGCTGATGCCAGCAGTTTTCACAAAGTGGAGCAAGCTCTGCTCACGGGTGTTTTCCACCAATTTTCTGAATCCCTGGCTGCAGCCCTGGAAGCAGGATGTTAAGGTTTTCATTGATCACCAGAGGGCTTAGGAGTGTCTGGAAAGCTTCAGACTCACTCCAGGTCCTGGCTCCCAACCCGCAGCCTCAGGTGACAGAGAGGTGGTGCCTCTGCAGCCCTGGGACAGCCAGGGGTCTTGTGAGGGCGGGGCCCGAGGGGCAGCTCCATAGAGGCCTTTTCTGGTCTGGTAGTTAGACTAGGCTTCATGGCAGGAGCCCGACCAGACCTGGGACAGGAATGTGCCTCTTGCAGTCCCAGGAATGGCAGGAACGCAGCCTCCCTCTGCTCCTCAGGAGGAGGGTTTAAGCTACTGCTCTGGACTGTCTTTCCAGCAGGCAGGCACTCCCGCACCAGCCAGGGAAAGGCCCCAAGATGCATTCATTCCTTCCTTCACTCAAGACTCCCATGCCAGGGCTCTGCTGTGAACCAGGCGCTTGCTATGGGCCACAACCCAGGAACAAGGCCCAGACCTGCCCTCGTGGAGCTGACATGATAGTAGGGGAGACTGACGGCAGAAGCCACAAGGGACCAAGGTATAGCTGTCGAAGAGCCAAAAGCAGACCATTGGGAGCTCCTTGACGCCTTTTTGCAGGTGGACCCACTTCTCTAACCAGCTCACCTGCCAGGGACATAGGGGACGAAGACTGGCGTTGGGAGCAACCGTAGTCTTGGGTCCCTCTAAGACCTTGGTTAATGTCAGAGGGGTCCCAGCTGAGGCTGTGCCCTCTGTCTCTGCAATGACCCCTGCACCCCACCAGAGAGCTGCCACCACTCTGCACCCCCGGGGAGGGGCTATGCCAGCAGATCCACACGGACAAATAGACTGTGAGAAAGGAAATGGAGAAACCTCAGTTTCTGGTCTGTGGAGAAAAAAAGGCCAGGAATGCCACGTTTTCAATTTTCCCCATATGTAATGTTTCATTTATATAAATGAACTAATATTTTCCTGGAGAGCAGAAATCATAAAGAGCGTTGACCCCGGAGAGGGCAAGCCGTGTTTGTGTGCGTCTCGGAACCGGTAAAGACATTTCCAGACTTTGTGAGCTGCCTCCACGTGGCCAAACCAGCGGACAGGTTTCCTCTGAAGAGTCCTTGGCAGCAAAGCAAGTCCATGGAAAATCTCGGCCCGCCTCGGGTTCCTGCACACGCACCCTCGGGGCTGCTCTCCCACACGCCCCTCTGGCTTCCTGGCTTCATCGCCCACGGGGGGAAAGCCCTGCTTGGAGTCAGGCAAACCCGAGTTCAAAGCCTGGCTCTGGCTCTGGCACTTGCCGGGGACCTCAGCAGTCGGCTTGATCCCTCCGAGCCTCAGTGTTCTTGTCGGTAGGATGGGGATGGGAGTAAACCCTTCACGTTGGCTCGCTTCAGAGGGCTGAGGCCAGGCCGGGAAGGCCTGAGCACAGCACCTGCGCACGCTCACCCCTCAGGGACGCTAGCTCTCGTGTCCCGATGCAGGGACAGTGTGAGGCAGCCAACAGGGGCCAGAGGCCCTCACCTCCGCTGCAGCTCACCACTCACCAGCCTGTCAGGGTTATGGCCACATAACCGCCACCCAGAGTCTAGTGGCACAAAGCAACTGTTTTATTAGGCTCATCGATTCTGTGAGTCAGGAGGTCGGATAGGGCACAGCCGGAGAGCTTGTCTCGGCTCCGCAGTATCCAGGGCCTCCGCTGGAAAGACTCAGAGACTCAGCAGGCCTCGATGTCTGGGGGCTGGAATCTTCACCCAGACATGCTTGGTGCCGGCTGCTGGCTGCAGCTGCGGCTGCAGCTGGAGTGAAGCGTGTGTGCGTGTGGCCTCCCGTGTGCCCTGGGCTACTTCATCACGGGCCAGCCTCGGGGTCATCAGACCCTTGCACGGCAGCGATTCGCCAGACAGGATGTCCCAAGAGCAGGACGGAAGCTGCATCACAGCGTCTGTGTGACCCACCTCGGAAGTCAGATAGCCTTGCTTTTGCCACACGCTGTAGGTCAAGGCTGTCACAAAGGCCTGCCCAGGTCCGGGGAGAGGGGATGTGGGCGTGACCACTCGCTAAGAGCGGTGTCAGAGAATTTGTGCACAGGTGTTAAAACCAGCACACAGCTGGTTCACGGTAGGGAAACGGAGGCTGAGAGATAATAATTATAATGACAGCTAGCATGTATTGAACACACACTCTCTTCTAACATGTATTGACCCTCACACCTGCCCTGTCAGGCGATACCTTCGTATGGCTGATACCCTCCTTCTCTAGGTCACGGTGCCTCGTCTTACACATGGGGGAAGGGGCGGAGCATTGCTGAGCCCAGGCGTCAGGCTGGTCACACTTGTATCCAGCAGTGAAGGGAGCAGGATGCAGATGAGGGCCCCAGAGGGTTCTGGGCTCTGCGCCCACCGCCCACTGCCCACCCTGTGTGTCTCTGCAGTGCAGTGAGCACCCTGCCCCAGATGACAACCTTGGCACCCGTGTGACTTTCCTGCAGACACTTTGAGTCACACACTGGTCCAGTTTGGTCCTTAGAAGTCTGGTTCTGTGTAAGAATCAGAACTCCAGACCTGATTTGGCATAAAATATTTTCCCCTTGCCCTGGCTGGGGCTTCAGGCCGACTGCTTGTGGTGGGAGAGGAGGGCTACTGGGCCTTCTCCCTCCCTATGCATTTCTCTGCCTCCCTCAGCTTGCTAACCTCAGGAAGCTGGAGGGAAGGACGCAATCTTAGTGGTGGGTGCTGCTGTCTTGGACACAAATCCAAGCCCAGGTGGCAGTTGATAACTCTGATGCTTCCTCCTACAGGCACTGTCATGGGTTTTTCAGAGAATGCACAGGTCCCTTGACCTGGGCAGATACAAAACCATCCTGTGGGCCACTGCAGCCCCTTCCGAGCCCCTCAGAGTCTGTGCCCACCTCCAGCTCCTGGCTGCTGGGATCCCCTCAACTCCGTGCCAGTATTCCTCACAGGGGCCACCTTGGTCTGTGGGAGGCCACACCTTCCTGTTCTAACAGATCTGTGAGCACAGCTAAGCCTAGCACGACCACCACTGTCCTCTGGCTGTGACCACATTGGCTCCGCAGGCCTGAGTAAGGCACTAGTTGTCCTCTGGGTCTCCCAACTACTGGGGACATATTTCAAGCTCTGAAAGTGGTCTGTGGAGGCCCCTCACTATGGTTAAATAGATGAAGAGATCACCCTATAGGCGAGGGATGGGGACTCCCCTTCCATGTGCTCCTCTCTCCTCCGTTTTATAGTCTCAGAATAGGCGAGGGGCTCCTAGGTGAGGGGCTCAAGGGCTGGGAAGCCAGTTTTCGCCCTAGAAGTATACATCTGCTCTGTTCTGGAAGCCTCCCAGTTTAGTAGGCTGGTGTGTCAAGGTCAGTCGAGGAGCAGAGACTCCAGCCCAGTTCTCTCCGACCCTGCTGCCCATCTCTTCTCGTGGCATCACTGGCATCCCCAGCATTCCTCGCTCCCCATGGCCTGGGAATCTGAGCCTTCAGACTCAAAGGAAAAGACGTCTGGGCCTCGCCACAGTTGAAGGGTGATCTTGGCTCACAATAAGGACCCATGAGAGCAGCATGTATAAGAAACAAAGAATGTGTGTGAATGTGAAAGGGACCAGCTCCCAGGCTCGACCATGAAACCTGGCCAGAGAAAGGTTTCAACACAAACAGACTTTCTGTGCAGAGGGGCCCCAGGTCCTGGGTGCCGCAGGGCTCTGGCAAGCCCAGCAAAGGGTCAGTCCTGGCCCGGGAACAGGGCTCTTAGCAGGTGCAGGAACAAAGCTGAGACAGAGCCCCTTCAGAGTGGACAAAAGTGCACCCTGTGCATCCACAGCCAGGGTGGCGCTTTCAGGAGCCCCAGGTCACGCAGTTGTCATTCCCCTTCTCCAGTGAGGAGACTGGGCCATGAGTTCCCAGCTCAGCCCTGGGCAGAAGCTAGACTGGAACTCATATCCTGTGACTCCAAGTTAAGTAGTTTCTCTGTGCCACAGCTGCCTCCCATTAATTTCCGACATGCGAGACTTGGAAAGCATCCTCGAAGGCAGCCGTGGGGCTGCCAGGCTGCTGCAGTCGGGCAGTGCGGACCCGGGGCAGGGCCGCTCCGATGCTGCTGGAAACCCGTGGGAACGAGGCTCCCCACCCCAGCCCCGTGTCCTCCTTGGCAGAGCCACCGGCTCTGCAGCCGTGAGCGCCGTAGCGGCATTCAGCGCACTCAGTGGCGCTCTAACTGCTGGCCAGGTCACATCCCTGCTCCTGGTTTGTAGACATAGAATTCAAGCTCAGAGGTGGGAGGTGACTTGCCCAACCTGCAGGTGGCAGGTACCAGGGGGAGCCCAGGCCTGTCTGTGTCTGGATCCCGAGTTCTGTGCTGTTGCTGTCCATCACCCTCAATCCTGTCCACTCCAAGGCCACGATTAGGAGGCCCATGCTGTTTTCTCTACCAATCAATGAGTGGTCTGTGGGGCAGCATGTTGGTTTCTTAAGAAAAATATAATGAAAACCAGATTTTTTTTCCAACATGATATCTCATTCCCTACAGACTGTCAGTTCTCATATATTCCAATAAAACTGCTAAAGAAACAGCCACTTAAAGAGCTTTAAAAATTATTCATGGAAAAATTATGCTGAGGAAAAATAGAGCAATCCTCTGAGATAGTCAAGCCACACGGTCAGTTTTTCCAACTGCTCGTGCCATATCGGCCGGCAGCAGGGACCAAGTGCTGAGCAAGGCCAGAGCCCTGGCCCATTATCACCACCCCGCCCCTGCCCCTGCCTGCAGGACATGGAGAAAACAGCGCTCGCCAGCCGCCCAGTTTAGAAACTGTCCCGGAAGACACGTGTCCCTGGTGCTGTCACGTGGTGGCCATCCCCAGCGTGGTGGGGCAGGAACATGAGGCCTTTCAGTAGCAGAGGGTGTCACTTACTGGTAGAGGCCATCCCCATCCCTAGGTCCCAGCCGAATGGAAATTCTGCTTCAGCGTCAGATCCAGGCTGTTGTTGGTCAACAATGCAGGAGGTGGGAGTGGCCGAGAGCCAGAGCATCCAGAGCAGCATTAGTTTGACACTGGGCCCAGGGAGATCACAGCCACTACTGCCTGGGCCCCCCACTCTTCCCCCAGCCGTGCTGAGGGACATCTGAGGCCAGGCATGCCTCCCGAGGCCATCCAAAGCAGCAAGAAGAGGGGGGGATCCAGGCCCCATCCTGGAGGGAGTCAATAGCTGAATGGAAGAGACTAAGGGTGAACTGCAGGCTTGGGAGAGCCCAAAGGTGGGGAGCAGAGCCAGGAGCAGGAACCACAGGGAGACATGTGGGAAAGGGAGCCCATTAGGAGTGACAGGGAGGTCAGGGAAGTTACCAGAAGAGCCTTGAGTGTCCAGCTCTTGCTGCACTCGGGGCTGGTTA
Organism: Miniopterus natalensis; assembly: GCF_054644295.1. NCBI lineage: Eukaryota > Metazoa > Chordata > Mammalia > Chiroptera > Miniopteridae > Miniopterus > Miniopterus natalensis. Next base: position 68,546,759 of record NC_142092.1, read on the forward strand.
AGAGAATAAACCCAGCACCCCTTCCCTGCGTGACCAGGTGTGCACCAAGCATCCCTGGTGAAATGACGATAGTCAAAACAGCCACTGCCTAGGACCCGATGGAATAGGATGTGGAAGTGTTTAGACAAGCCTGGCACGCAACTAGTGCCTAGCACACATTAGTCCCCTTCACCTTCCCTTTCTCAGGAATAGCAGCTGGACCTTATCAGTCACATTTCCTGGAGGAAGTGCCTCCTCACCAGATCACCTCGAACATGTCACTGTGTCCCTTCTTCCTCCGGTTTTCACCAGTGCCTGACCTTTGAAGTGTAGAGCTCCTCCCCCCACACTGTACCCCGGAGTTCAAGTCCTGCATGTAATAGATATATAAGCCCCGGCGTTCTTACCTGTCAAATGGGCCTGCTAAAGTGTACCCACCTCAGGGATTGCAGCCCAGGAACATAGCACGGGGCCAGGCGCCGGACATTCAAGCGTAATTATCACCTTTATTATGGCTACAACACCAGGGAGTCCAGTTCCAGTTCAGACCACAAGGGGAGGAGCCATGTGACTTGACCTTTACAAAGTATTTTCTGAACCCAGAGTGGGAGCCAGAGTGACTCAGGCAGAGAGACCGTAATCCAGTTGATAAACAAGGCAAATTTCGCCCTCTGCACGGATTCGTTTATTGAGCAATATGTGCAAAACAAAAACAAAGCAGAGTGGCTTCCATCCTTCCTTTTCCTCTCTGGGGCACAAGACATTTCCTCCAGGACAGAGCTTGCTTGCGCTCCAACTCTTTGAGCAGAAGTTCTTCACCGGGTGTCCCCGGGAATCACCGGGAGAGCAATACCCAGCCCCACCGGAGGCAATGGAATCAGAGCCTGCGGGGATGGGCCTGAGACGCTCCATTCCCACACTCTCCCGAGGACCCAGGGACAGGCCCTGCTTAAGGATCACAGCCTCGAAGAAGCTGACTGACAGTGGAACCCCTCGCAGGAAAGTGCACGCGTGTGCCCTTGTTTCCTTAGGTACGATTTCAGTACCTCCACGCAGTCCTCACAGGCCGACCGTGGACCTGGGCTGGGCGGTGAGGTCCGGGCCGTGCCTCTCCGAGCAGATTGTAGTTGTGTGCCGCATAAGGATGTTCCTGTCAGTGACAAACCACGTATACACGGCGGTCCCCATAGATTGTAGTGAGCTGAAAAGTTCCTGTTGCATCGTGACGTCAGAGCTGTCGTAACATCATAGTGCAACACGTTACCCGTGTGCTTGTGGCGATGCTGGTGTAAACAAACCTGCTGCTTGCCGGTTGTGTAAAAGTAGAGCAGATATAATTATGTAGAGTACAGAAGACTCGAAAATGGTAATAAATGACTTTGTTACTGGTTTAGGTAGTTACTATACGTTGAATCATTTTAGATTGCGTTCTTTCTACTTGTAAAAAGAGAAAAAGTTTGCTGGAAAACAGTATGCTGTGTCGGGCCAACAGCAGTGTCATACATCTCATGTTTGCGGAGTCTCTTGATTGTGTCATTTTCTCTTGTGCTTGATTTACTAAAGCTCGTGCTGTTTGTGCAGTAACGTGCTGTACAGGCTCGTAGCCTCGGTGTGGAGCCGGCTGCACCGCCCAGGCAGGTGTCCAGTGCACTCTGAGCGCATCCCCGTTGTTAAACGGCGCATGGAGCTGCCAGGGATTGGTCTTCAGAGCCCTGTTCTTGAGCCGCCATGTGCTGGCTGGGATTGGGACCTCAGACAGTGTGCCCCATCTCCTGCCACCAGGCCAGGTCGCCTAGGTAGCCACACCCAGAGGCAGTGTGGTGTGGTGAGGCCTCCTTGTGAAGGTCCCTTGGGCTGCGAACACTAGCATTATTAGGATGCCAAGGGCTCTGGTGAGAAGTCGATGCGTGTTCATTGGTTTGGCAAAAATGAGGTCATTGAAAATGCCAATAGGTATGGAAACCAGATTTTCAGTGACTTGAGGGGTGAGTGAGAGGGGCAGAAGCAGAGCAACAGGGAGTGCAGACCTCTGAGGAAATGTGACGGGCAGGGAGGAAGCTCTGGGGCCAAGGGACCTGATTTTACAGAAAATGAGAAACTCGCGTGTATTTATGGGCTGGAGGAAGGGGCTAGAGAGAAGGGGAAAGTGATGGAGTGAATTCTTAGAGGAAACAAATAGGACTGGAGAGGAGGGATTGGCCTTGGACAGAGGAGGCCCCCCCCCTCCCCAGGCCTGACAGGAAGGCTGGTGTGGATGGAGGCGCACGTGGTGATGGTGGGGCTGGATGCGAGAGACTAAGCCTGACAACCACAGCGCTCTCACAAAGTGGGGCCTGCCATTGTTTGAAAGGGGGGATCTGTGAGTTGTGCGGGGGCTTATGGAGAGAGGTGACGATTGGGAATAGGCATTGAGGGGAACGATGGAGAAAGCTGGCCAAGGCCTAGTAAAGGGATTGGTGGTGAGGCTCCGGGAAATGAAGGAGGTGTGTGCAGAGCTGGGTGTGGAGGGGAGAGCGGGGGTGAGACGGCAGCTGGGAGCAGAAACTCAGAGCTCGAGGAGATGCGAGTTGCCCTACCTCGTGAACCTTCCCAAGTGTCACATGGGAGCCAGGCTGTCCACAGTGGACAGGCTGGGATGTTAAAAAAAATGACAAGCCAAGCACACTGGAGGAACCCTTAGGTCACTTGTGGATCTGCAGCACCTTGTGGGGAGGCTGTGCAGCCCTGGGTGGGCCACAGGCCTCCTGGACCCTTCAGGAACGTTCCCAGCTCGGCCAGGCGGCAGCCCCTGGATACGTTGGGTTTGGTGTGCTCTGCAGGAAGTGCAGAAGCCCCGGCCACACTTCCTCTGTCCCAGGTAGCTCAGGCTTAGCATCTTGGGGTCACCTGTCTGAAAGACCTCTCTTCCCACGCCAAGTAGAGTACCAAAGCGTAAAGCAGTGGTCAGGACCATGCCCCTCAAAATAGAGCTGTGGGTTGGCCGGCATGAAGGATCCACCTCCGTCTCTGCACATGATGCTCAGTGGGGTTTGTGGCCCCACCTCCTCGCTCTGATGACGCCCTGTTGTCCCCATGACTGGGGCTGAGAAGAATGTGGTAATAATTATAATAAAACAAGTATGGGTGCTAACTGTGAAACTGTGCTTACATCACCTCATGACTCCTCCCAGCTGCCGGCAAGATGAGTTGAATTATTTCCACTTTTCAGATGAGGAAACTGAGGGTCAAGGGAATAAATTAAGGAACCCGTCCAAGGTCAGCCAGGCAGTGACTGACAAGCCTGGGGGCCCAGCCCCTGCCTGCCTGGCTGTGCTTTCACTCAGTGAGTCCTCTGCCTCCCTCCTAAGCCCTCTGTCCCTCTTGTTGACTGCATGGGTAGAGAAGAGCAAGTGGCTGTGGAAGGGCACAGGGTGGTCACCGGCCTTGGATTCAGAAGACTTACTGTTAAGTCTGAACTCAGCTGTCCTGCCAGTGGCCTCGAATAAGGCACACTCAACCAGGGGCACCGTGCACAGCAGGACACTGGCCATCCTGCCTGCTGTCATCCCCAGAAGGTAGTTATTCTGGGAGTGAGGGTCAGTGTCTCATGAGTAGAAAGCCAGGGGCTTGATGAGCCTGCTCCACCTGTGACCGCTGGGCCAGGTGCCCATGTCCTCTGAGCCTCTACAGCCCCCATCACTATGCTCTCTCTGCTCTGTTCATAGGCCCCTCCACTGGCTCCAGTTCTGCGAGGTTCAGCCGGCGCCCCACCTGTCCTGACACATCTGTTGCTGGCAGCCTCCCGACTCCCCCGGTCCCAAGGCACAGGAAGAGCCACAGCCTGGGCAACAAGTGGGTAACTGAGTGAGACCCACTTGGGCTATACATTGGCTGAGCGTGGGTCTGGGCTAACAGGAGTGCTTGCCAGCTGGAGCTCTCCCACCCACCTGGAAGATGCTGACGGTGCTCTTGGTATCCCTGGCTGGTGCCCTCCCCTCAACCTGGCACAAGGTCAGGAAAAGCTGGGGTGGGACTGGTGACAGGTATCCCCATCTCAGTAGGCATGGTGGGACTCCTTCCATAAGTTTGCCTGAGTTCAGTTAGTGCCTTCCTGTGTAAACCTCAGAGTCCAGTGGGCACTGTCACCGTCATCCCAGGCAGCACTAGGTATCTCATGGTGCCTGCCAGTCTCAGGGCTCACGGTCTCTGCTTGCCCATTGCTAGAGGGAGCCTGCAGAACAGTGCACCTGCCACAGGCTCACCCAGCCCTGTGGGCTGACAGCTGGGGGACACGGGTGGGCCTCAGCATTGCCAGGGGCAGCCATGCCTGTGTCCCCAGGGTATTGGGCACAGGCTCCTGAATAGCTGCGTCCATCCCCCCCTCCCTCTGTTCTTTCCTGCCTGCCTTCTTTCATCCTCCCTCCTTCCCTCCCTTCCTTCCTGCCTTCCTTCCTCCCACCACTAAGACACAAGCCTCAGCCAGCCTAGGCTGGCCCTGGAGTCACTCATGGGCTGGAGGAGGAAATGGTTGCTCCTGGAGTGTCCAGGGCTTACTCTGTAGATACTCTGCTTTGAGCCTGTCACACATCTCACTGGGCCCCGCAGGCCTCCGAGGTAGGTGCTGAGTTATATGCATTGTAACTATGAGTCCAATGAGGTTCGATGTGGTGAAGTACCTTCCAACTGTAAGGCTGGAACAAGGATTTGGACCAGGTGTGTGTGACTCCAGAACCAGATATGGTGACCGCAGGGTCACTCCCCCTTGACTTGCGAGCCCCATCGCTCACAAGCCCCACTCTCCCGCCTGAGCCTCAGTCACCCTGGGAGACAGGAGGACAAGTACTATTGGCCTCCACCTGAAAGATGGAGAAACTGAGGCCCAGATAAAGGATGGGACTTGCCCAAAGTCACGCCGTGAGATGGGGCAGAGCCTGACTTGTGCCCTGGTTCTGGGTGGAGGTCTGTCCTGCAGGTGCGCCGTCTACCAGGAGCCCGAGGCAGGTGTGACCGCTGTTACTCCGTAGATAAGGAGCTTTGCCTTCTCTCTTCCTTTCCGTTTTCCAGTATGATGTGTCAGTTGAGTGTAGTTGAGAGTAAAAGTGCGACATTCCCATCGGAGAAAGCGAGGCACCTGCTGGACGACAGTGTCCTAGAGTCCCGCAGCCCTCGCAGGGGCCTCGCCCTCACCTCCTCCGCCGCCATCACCAATGGACTCTCCCTAGGTAAGCGTCTGGCCTGCACACGACAGTGGGTGGCCACAGCCTGGCGTGTGCTCGTGTCTGTCTCTCACTGTGCAGCGCCCGGCGGCCCCTCACCCCCACAGAAGGGCCCCCCATAGGTGCCACCAGAGTCATGAGATGCCTGGGTTTGTCCTCAACCTGCTGGTGGCCCTGAGCATAGCAAGCAGGTGGAAGGGGCAGCCAGACACACCTGAGACCTGCCGCCACTGGCTGGCAACTGTGAGAGCCTGGCTGCTGCCTCAGTGGGGCTTCTGTCCCCGGGGGAGCCACAGACCCCAGCACACAGGGCAACCCTGCGGAAGCTGCCCAAGGACAGCAGCTGACGGGCCGCTGGGCTCTCATCTGTGTGTTTGTCTTCACTCCAAAAAGTCAGAGTGGGTGAAAAAGTGATCTTCAAGGGTGTGATTGCATGTGCGAGCTTCAGCTGGAAATGGTGCTCATGTCACCAGAAGGGACAGCAGCTGAGTCTAGGACGGGGCGGGGTCAGAGTCAGAGCCGAGGATGGCGTGAGCTCTGGTCTCAGGCCCATCCCTCTGTAGTGACCAGGTCGCCCGTCCTTACTATCATCAGACAAGTGTACTCTCCGCTGCCCTGCCCTTTCAGCGTGTCTGTGCTTCTGCAGTCCTGTGTCTGTGTGTCTGTCTGCTCTCCTTAGCAGGGAGCCCTCCTGGTGCGGGTGGTGGTGTAGATAGTTGCCAGGCTCGGGGTTTGATCTGGTGAGGCCTGTAGGGTGGAGGGCCCATGAGCTTAGGGAGGAAGGGTGTGTGGGGACAGGGAAAATGTCCTACACTCCTGTGAAATGAGGCCAGTGTCCAGGGGACAGCCATCTCCCACTACCAGAGGGTCTGTGACAAGCAAGGCCCATGTCTGCCTCCATCTTGGGAGGAGGCCATCCTATTGAGACCTAGTCGGGTGTGCAGCGGTGTGGTTCAGAGGGTTAATACCCGGAGAAGAGTCGTGGGGATGTAGCCGGGGAAAGGCTTGTTAAAGCAGGTGAGCAGGTCTCTTCTAGACTCTGAATGCTGAGGCAGCCTGCAGGGCCCCACAGTCTGGTCACGGCACCCTTCCCTCGCAGTGTCCTGTGGGATGGGCTCCGAACCAGGTGGGAAGTGCTGGCCCAGAAGCGTTCAGCTGCGCGGTACTGCAGCTGGTTTACATCCTGGAAACTTCCTGGGCTGTGCCTGAGCCCAGGCCCTGCTCTTCCTGGCCAGAAAACAGAGTCAGATGCAGTGCTGCCTGGCATCCGGGCAGGGGATCACCAGTGCTTTGGTTCTCAGCTCCTGTATTCGGAAACTCAGATGGTTTTCTGCCTGGAGCTGAAAGCCCAGGAGCAGGTGGCTGTGCGCATGTGCCCTGTTGGAGCTGAGCTGGTCCCCTCTGTCCCGTAACTCCCAGCAGGCCTGAGACCTCCTCCTTCCCCCTTTCCCACTGTCCGGCCTTGGTGCCAGCAGGTAGCCCAGGCAGAGAGCCCTGAACTGAGGCTCCTTGAGGTCTGAGCAGGAATGCAAAGGCACGTGGCATCGGTGAAGTGACAGAATCTCTGCTGTCCTTGTGGCTGGAGGCGGGCCTTGGAGAGCCCCTGAGAAGCAGGCCTGGGGGAAGGGGGGAGCCCCTCTCTCCCTGTGTACTGGCCAGGGGTCTAAAGGGACCCTCCTTCGAGGCTTCTAATGCTGGGCAGCTGCTCTGTGACCAGGGCTTAGTCAAGCCCTGACTCTTGGGGCAAGAAGTGAGAATTTGGCCCCTGTCCTCATCAGGCGAGGCCTGTTCTAGCACTGGTTTTCCTTTGGCCAAAGGGAGGCACTGGGGAGCCAGGCCAGGCCAAAACACAGGCTGAAGGACCCAGACCCCAGGGGTCCTGGGGCAGGCAGCCGCAGCCTTCCAGGGGGCAGTGGGAAGGGAGTAGAGGACCACCTGGGACCAGTGGGACAGGTGCTTTCCACCCTCCCAGGGCAGAGAGGCAGAAACAGAAGCAGCAGAAACCCCAGTGACAATGACCCACAGCATCAAGAAGCTGTTTCTCTAGCACCTGTGTGGAGCTCAAGGGCCTGTGCCCAGTGAGCCAGGAGAACAGGCCCTCCAGGGGGAGGCTGCCTTGCTCACTGATCTGTGTTCCTTTTCCAGGCAGTAGTGAGAGCTCAGAGTTTAGTGAAGAGATGTCTTCAGGGCTGGAAAGGTGAGTGTGGCCTCAGCTTGGCCTCCCTCCCAGGGGAGGTGCTCGGGCCCTGGGGAGCTGGAGACAGCTCCAAGCAGGGACCAGCCCCCAACCTCACCCCACTGGCCCAGCCTGGTGAGGCTGCTCTGTGGCTCCTCAGGTCAGCTTGGCTCAGGGGCAGGACCAAATGAGGGAGGGGTGGGGTGGGGGTCCCAGCCCCATGTTCTGAGCAGCCCCTCATCACCTGGTCCAGAGTGAGCCCAGGAACCTGAGGCCAGCTCCTCTTCCTCAGGCCAAGCAGCTGAGGAGACCTGGGAGCATATTTGTTCTGAAATGTAGGTTCTTGAAACCAGAAGCCTGAGAACAGGCCTCATGTGCAGACGGGCATGTGGCTCCGCCTGGTGGGGTCTGAGAGTTTTGCACCCACATGGCCTCAGCCTTGGGCTGCACCCAGCACTCTGGGCAGTGGCGACAGCAAAGTGGATCCCTCTGCCCAAGTTCGGCTCCCTGCGGGGACCTCTCTGCCTGGGGAACCAGGCCTCCCGTTCAGGAACTCACCCTCGGCACCCACTCCACATCTTGCTGCTTTCTCGGTGCCAGGTGCCATGTGGGCCCTGGGAAGACAGGGACTCTATGAATGGTGAGCTCCATGGCCATGGCGCTGCCAGAGGCCTAGGGCATCGTGGCGACTTTGAGGGGAGGCAGGGAGAAACCCAGTGACGCAGGAAGTTGTGAGAGGCAGGTTTGCACCGTCCCTCAGATTGGCCCTCCACTAATGTGTGGGGGCCCGTGTGCACAGACAGGCACACGCACACAGTTACACACACACTCACGTCCTCTCGCACATGTGGGTGAACATACCCACACACGTACGTTCACACACATGCATACCTCACACAGATATACACCACACACACACTAGCACACACATACACGTACTCACACTCTTCCTCTGGTGCTGAGCCTCCTGTCCCCTCAGTCCCCATAAACAGAAAATGGCCAGAGAGAGGAGGATCCCACCCAGCAAGTCCTCACCGGGCACGAGGATGAAACAGGCGATAAGTGACCTTTGTTGAGCATTCCCTGGGTGCCCGGCACTGTCCTGGTCTCACCGGGTCCGCGAGCACTTCTACACAATGCTTAGTCAGTGTCCCCATTTTATGCGTGTGGACAGCAGGGCTCAGGGAGGTGGCGTGACCCGGCTTGCTTCGCACTCTGCTGGGGCAAAGCTGCCGCGGATTCATGTCTTCCTGACCACTGAGCCCACCTGTCCACCACTTTTTCAGGCCTCGTCCAAGGCCATTGTGACAGCTACGGGCACTGGCCCCTTGTCGGTCAGTCAGTCTGTCCTTGTGAAACCCCAGATGGAGGGCAGGAAGTGAGGAGCAGCAAGGCCCTCCCTCTGTCCCTGCTCTAGGACCCCTGGAGGGGCGTTTGCTCTGTTCTCACTCTCTGGGGCAGGCGAACCCCACTGCCCACCCCTGGGGCCACCTCAGCAGTGGCATGAGACCAGGCAGGCCCCAGGGGGAGACTGCAGACCTGCTGAGAAAAAGCTTGGTTCTTCTCAGCACCAGTCAGAGGACTCTGGGCGACCCTGAGGAAGAGGCTTACAGGCAATCCAGCGTCCCCCTGGCCACAGGCCAAGGGGACATCGAGTGGGAAACAGGCACGGTGCCAAGATCTTAAATATCATCCAAACCTGGACTATCCATTGGCTCCTTCTTTCTTCCCTCCCTCCCTTCCCTCTCTTCCCTCCCTTCCCTCCCTTCCCTCCCTCATTCATTCACTCATTCATTTATTCAATACGAATTTATTAAGCAACTGCTCCCTGTCAGACACCACCCTGAGGGGCACACTCTAAGGAGGGGAGTGAGGCGTCCCTTCCACTGTCCCCATGGACTTCATTGGAAGTAGGGACTGTGGATGTTGCACCAAGCTGACCTTGAGCAAGCTCCAGGCTCCTCAGCAGTGAAAGGAGGAAGGGGCTGTTTCAGCCAGGCCCACCAGTAAAGATAGCAGGTGCTTCTTTATGCCCCTGGCGAGGTGATAGTTAAGCAGAAGCCCAAGGACATTTGGTGAGTAGGACACAGTGGGCTCTCAAGGGGGTCCTGGGGCCTGAGGAGGCCGTGAGGCCTGAGTTGTGTACCAGGATGGGAGAGATGGCCTGGGAGTGCTTGGTGTCTTTAAGAGTCACCGCAGGAGAGGTGGGCTCCAGGATGTATCCTGGTTTCTGAAGTCCCTAGTGTACCTCGCAGTGAGAGGTCACAGCCTGGCTCTGGACACAGCCTGCAGCACTGGGAGGGGCCTGCGGTCAGGACTGCAGCTGTCTCAGTGGCCTTGGGCCTGTCTCTCAATCTCTCTGAGCCTCAGGTCCCTCAGCCTTGCAGGGAGAATGCTCACAAGAAATAGCACATAAGCGGAGGTGCTCCATTTGAGAAGCTTCCTTGGGGATTTTTATGAATTTCACTCTGTAGGTACCTCTTGTCAGCAAGCAAGTGATTGGGGACATTGCCCAAAGGAGAGTGGGTGACTCATAGGCAGTAGAAGTCCTTTAACAAGTACTGCTGGAGAGATGCCCCGGGGCCAGCAGGACTCGGGGTGGCAGCTTCCTGTCTGCAGATGAGAGTGAATCATCAGGAAGCAGCCGCATGGGACGGCTCCCCACCCAGGTTTGCTGGAGTCGGGGGACACTGTTGATGAACAGCCTCACCTGGGCCCTTGCACAGGTCCACTCCTACCACGGCTCCGTGCACTTGAGATAGAAGAATGGGGGTTCCTTTTTCTGCTAAGACAAGATTACTGAGGCCTTAGTATGAATATTGTCCAAGACTTTTCCCTGCCCCCCAACCTCCTACACCAGTAACAGGGACTCAGGGTTAAATAATGAAATTTAACCCCCTAGATACCTGCCGGCTAAGGTGTACCTAGAAAACTCTCAAGGGGAGATGTCTTGAAGGCCTGTCTTGGCTAGTCTGAATTCTCATGGTGCTCTTGGCTCTAGCAGGACCCTGGCTGAGTCCCCCTCATTCTCCCTTTTCCTAGTGTCGTGACCTTGGGCAAGTTCCTCCACCTCTCCAAACCTTGGAGTCCTTGTCTATAGGTGGGGATAATAGTCCCCGCCTCACAGTGTTGTTTGCTTAACAAGATAATGAATGGGGATTGCTGAGCTCATTACCTGCCACCCATCATCCCTTCCTCCTTGTCACCCGCCATCCCACTGTCCCACCGTCCCTCCGCCCATCATCCTATCACCCTCATCATCACTGTCTTGCACGCCCTTTGGGATGGAGGTGTCTACTTGGCTGCCAGCCCACATCCTCCCCAGACCAGACTTGCCCTGAGCAGGGTTGTCGACTACAGCCCTCCCCCCTGCCACCCCCAAGACCCGTCCCTGGGAGGGAACAGTAAATGGGCTCCCTGGGGTACATGCTGTTCAGCCACATGTTCCCAGCATGATGCCGGGAAAGGTGCCTATGGTTCTGGATGGGGAGCCCCCATGACAGTCAGAGAAATTCTGTGATTTCTGGAATTTTCTTCAGATACCACTGCCCATTCATTTTGCATTTTGTGGCCCTGAACATTCAAATGACAGATCTTCTCAAATCAGGGAAGGGATCGGCTTGTCCCTGGCTCCCCTGTGCTGATGTTAGGTTGCCTGGCCCAGCCAGAGCTGCCCCACCGTCACACCCTCCTCCAGCTCTGCAGGGCCCACCTTGGGAGGGAAAGCTGGCCACTGCAGCCCTGACTCCATTCTCTGCGAGCTGATCTCGGGGAGGAGCCACCATCCCACTGCCTTTCAAGGCCGGGTCACTCCCCAGTCTCCAGGGGGAGCTGGCTCTGACTTTCCCCACCTGGAGCAGCTTGACTGACATGGGCCCTCCATTCACACAGGAAAGCCAGCCTTTCTTTCTGAGCACTTGTGTCTCCATCCCTGAGGACAGGCCAGTGGGGTGGGACAGGTGGCTTCACCTCCTTGAGCCTCAGTTTCCTTTTCTATGACAGGGTGAGAACGGTGCCCCCTCCTGGAGTTGGGAGGCATGGTGTGTGAGGGCACTTAATTGTCTCATGGTTAGGAGTCCATCAACAGCAGCTGCTCTTTAGTGCCAGGAAGCCAAAGCCACCAGAAAAACACTCCATCGGGGAAGCCCAGGGACCGGGCAGCCGGGAGCTGGCCCCACCCCAGGAGACCCAGGGCCTAAGTATGTGGCCATCCAGCCTCACCCACACAGACAAAGCCCACCCAGCAGGAGCTGCAGCTGAAACAGACAAGAAGTGGGGCCTCCGGAGAAGAATGCCAGGCAGCTGCCCACACAGGGCTGCTCCAAACCTGGGCCCAGTCCCCAGGGCAGACTCCACCTCAGCAGGCACCTTAGCCTCTCCCCACCCCGAAAGGTAGGGGAGGAGCTTGGGCTATAGGGTCAGACAGACCTGGGTCCAGATCCTGGCTAACTGGGTTCACATCTCTGTCAAGTGTCCTCATATCACCGAGCCTCAGTTTCCCCATTCTGGGGAGCCTAATCGTGCTTGAACAAAGCTCCAGTGAGAGGCATAGTGCATGGCCTGGTGCATCAGAGTGTTCACTCACTAGTGACTCCTCCGCGAGCCCCCAGCGACCCTGCCAGCCCAGTGCCTTGGGCAGCCCCTCACTCCTTCAGGGAGAACACAGAAAGACTGCTCGCAAGGCTAGACCTGTTGGAAGATGCTGATGTAAAGCTCGCCATCGACACATGTCCGTCCTGCCACATCTGTTAGGTATGTAGCCATGGACCGTCTTGAGAAGGGGACAGAATGAAGGAGAGAAGGTGGCAGCACCCACCCCATCGCCCCGTCTGAGGAACTACTGGTGATCGCAGACAGTCCACTATTGTCGCACATTTTCCTGGGTACCTGGGAAAGAAGACTTCTGAGAAGAAAGGTTGAGAGAAGGAGCCAGAAGATCCAGCTCAGGGAAGGGAGGGTCCATCTCTGGCTCCACATCAGCAGAGGCTCAGCTCAGCGGGAATTCAGACTGAATGAGGAGACTCCTGCGCATGAAGGACGACACCACAGCCAAGTTCATTCTCATGAGAAATCCCCGGGTGTGGCTGGGAGGAGAGCAACCCTGGAGGCGGTCTGTGAGCGAGCCCCCTGAGCAGCCGGCTTACGGCCCCACTCACAGGGTGGTGACATGTCGCGGTGTGACAGCCATTGTAAGGTGCTCGACAGTGTTGCCAGTCACAATGAAGTACCAAAGCTTTTCAGAAATTAGAGCAGATTCATCATTTTCTGTAGCGCATCCCATCCACTCACTTCATTGCAAGCCTCTCAAGGAAATAATTACCTGGAGACCTGGGGACTTGCAGGGATGGAGACCTGGGGCTATTTGTTCACTGGCCTGGCAGCTCAGATGTGCCCAGAGGTGCTTGAACCATGACCGAGGAAGCAGCGGGAAGAGTTGGGGTTGGGGCTTCCTGAGCTAATGACCACAGTCTGAGATGCTCTTGCCTCCTGCAGATTATCTGGTCTTCCCAGCCTGTTGCTAAAACTCAACCTTTTTCCTCCAAAGCAGGGGACGTCTCTATGCCACGCTGGGGCCCAACTGGCGGGTTCCAGTTCGGAATTCTCCCAGAACCCGGAGCTGCGTCTACAGGTATTCATTCATGTGTCTGTCTGTTCGACAAAGAGCTATAGGGTGCATGTTGGATGCCAAGCTCCGTGCTAGAGGCTGTGAGTGAGATGGACATGGCCACTGCCTCAGTCCACGAGCTGCTGCTACAGGAGAGAGAGGAATGGAACAAAATCACAGGTGCCCGTGGTCCCAGAGAAGGGGGTGCTCTGGGAGGGGAGAGCAGGGAAGGCCTCCCTGGAAAAAAGTATGGAAGAGAGAGGAATTAACCGGACAAAATAAAGGGAGGGGAGGCAGAGGGTTATAAGAGTGTCCCCAGGCAAAGGGACAGTCCACCGGGCCTTGAGGCAAGAAGAGGAGGGTCATTCCGTATGAAGGAAAGTCAGGAAAGATGGGGAAAGGATGTGAAATGAAGCTGGAAAGGTGTGCGGAGCCACATCCAGCAGGGGCGTTAGGATGGTGGCCTCAGGCAATGGAGGCGTTAGGGGAGAGGGGAGAGGGCATGACCCGGTCACCCAGGCTGAGTGTGGAGAGCACATGGGAGGAAGGCAAGAGCGGATTCTGGGAGGCCAGTGTTGAGCGTGGGCAGTGGGTCAGAGGCAGATCAAGCTCCCTGTACGTTGGGGGGAGTGGGGTGGCTGGGACGGACATTGCAGGGGTAGAGGGGTAAGAGAAGAAAACCCCTAGGTTTCTGGCTCAAGCAGCCAGGTGGGCGGTGGTGCTGTTCCCTGGGATGGAGCGAAGAGCAGCCTGGGGGAAGGCGCCGGCTGAGGGAGGTGTCTGTGGGGGCTGCCTCTCCAGTGAGCAGAAGCTTCTGCTGTCTGAGATGGAGCTTAGGGGAGACGTCTGGGCTGGTGCTGCACTGGGTCGTCTTCACCCATAGGTGGCACCTGAACCCCCCCCCTCCGCCCAGGCAGAGGGTGAGATAGGAACCCTGAGGAAGAGGCGCAAGTCTTGGCAGTGTGTGGGTCCCCTCTGCTCCTTTCCCACTTCCCCCCCACCTCGCCCACTTCCTCCATGCTCCTCCCAGGCTCCTGCCAACACAAAGAAGGTCTGCATAGTCCTCAAGCTCCCCACGTGGAGAGGAGGCCCACAGATTGAGCCCAGGAGGAAGCCGGTGGTCAGGATAGGGTGTGGGTGCTCCTAGGGGCCTGGTTTGGTCACCAAACATAGGGCTTGCAGCACTCAGATAGATGAGGGGGGTCAGAGTTCCCAGATGTGGGTGAGCCCAGGGCTACCTTCCCTTCATGCTCTCTGTCGCCTTGGGGCCCTCCTGTCCCTGGCCATGCCCCAGCACTGGTGAGTTCCCCAGTCTGTGGCAACATCGTGGATCCCAGTGACTGAGAGGGTCCTGCCCTCAGCTCCTCCGGGCAGTGTATGACCGGTGGTCTCCCCTCAGCCCCACCGGCCCGTGCATCTGTACGCTGGGAAGCTCGGCCGCAGTGCCCACCATGGAGGGGCCTTTACGAAGGAAAACTCTGCTCAAGGAAGGACGGAAGCCCGCAGTAAGTGCACACACCCCTTGGTTGGGAGGCAGCATGGGCCTCAGCGAGGGGCCTGGGCTCCAGATACCAGCCAACCAGGGTTCCAGCCCAGGCTCTGCCACTGAGTGAGTGAGGAACTCAGTTTCTCCATCTGTAAATTATGTCGTAAAGGACTTGGCAAGACGTCATGTGCACACAGTGAGCATGCAGAGAACAGGAGCTAGACAGTTATCTTGAGGATGAGTGGAAGCCTGGAGACCTGGGGAATTAGTGTGAATACTGCCCCTGAGAAGGGCAGCATGGCCTGGATATTCCCAGATCCAGTCCCTCCCCCCCGCCCCCCAGCATCATAAAACAAGTCACAAGACAGGGACAAGGAATCAGGAGGCCTTTCAGGCTCTACCACTAGCCCCCAGGTCACCCGGGCTGGACCCAGATGTCACTGGCCCCATGACCTCCACCCATGGCAGGGCCTCAGTCCCTTCAAAGGCCTCTCTGTTATTTCCACCCACGGCAAGCTGCCTGCAAATCTGTCTGAGCTGCGTCTCCAGGCAGCATCTGCTTGCATCTACTCTGCCTTCCTCTCCTGCTCTGGCCCCTGCCCACCTGTCCACTGCCCATGGAGCCATTTGGAGATGCTCCTCCTACCGACACCCATGAATATGCCAGGGCCCTAGTCCAGGTGCAGCCTCCAGACTGTCCCCTATCTTCTGGTGCCAGGTGGTTCATGGGGGAGGAGTCTGCACCCCAGCCCTGGGCCACACTACCCCTGGACCCGAGTGTCACAAAGCATCCTGTGACATGGGGCCCTGTATCTAGCCTGTTGTACTGACCTGCCGGCCTCTCTCCCGTTCCCAGAGTTCAGGCCCCAGCCACTCTGAGGCCAGAGCAGGACAGTGTTTTCCCAAACGCTGGTTTCCCGATAGGGAACGATGAGATCAGTTCAGGAGGTCCTGACCCTTTTTTTTTGCGTGCTATATTCACCCGTGGGCGTCCGCGGGCGGTCTGACAGCGCTGCTTTCGCCGGGTGTGTGGGGGCCTGGCCGGCTGTGCTGCAGAGCAGGCAGCCCCTGTGCGCTCAGCCCTCTTCCTCCTAAGGCGGGCCATTTGCTTCGCCTGTGCAGAGCCGGAAAGCCACTGAAGTGATTTTCCCCAAACCAAAGAGCCGGGCCCTGAACGGCCAGTGCCAGCCTTCATGCCTAGAGAAACGGAGCCCATGCCCACAGCTCGGCCCTGCGGGTTTCCCACCTCTAGCCATAAATTCTTCAAAAGCGGCGCCATTCAATCCCTGCCAGAGCTCCCTGTCGCAGGCATTATGGTCCTTCTAGCTGAGGTTTACCATACCTGTGTTTTTAAAATGTTTTCCCCCCGGGACATTCTTGGGCCCAGGTCCCCTGAACACATAGAAATTATGCCTTGGCACTGCCCTGGACCAGGTGGAAAAGGAAGGGCTCTGAGTGAAGGAGCGGAGGGGGGGGAGGGCTGAGGGCTGAGGGGCTCAGAGGCACTGGTGAGGACAGTCGCCTCCTCTGGATCCTGGTGGAGGTGGCATCGAGGGGTGTGTGGGGCCCGGGATTGACTGGGAGGAGGGGCTGGGTGTGTGATCAGGCAGCCGGGGCTCTGCTGCCTCCACTCTCGGTGCTGTCACTCAGCCTCCCCTTCCTGCGCAGCTGTCCTCATGGACCAGGTACTGGGTCATTCTCTCAGGATCCACCCTCCTGTACTATGGAGCCAAGTCCTTGCGGGGCACAGACAGAAAACACGTAAGTCCGCGAAAGGCCTCTCCGTGCGGGGACTTCACCTCTTGTCAACAGCAGGGAGTGGGGGGGGGGAAGCGGGGGGGGGGCTGAGTGGCCCGGGCCAGCCTTCCGTGGGGAAGGGGGTGTGAGCCTCCTGCTGCTGCTGCTCTCCTCCAGTATAAATCCACACCTGGCAAGAAGGTCTCCATTGCGGGCTGGATGGTACAGCTGCCCGACGACCCTGAGCACCCGGACATCTTCCAGCTGAATAACCCAGACAGAGGTAGGCAGTGGGCGGAGCTGGTGCCGGCAGCCCCTCGACCGTGTGTCCCCTTCTGCTAAACGTGCACCTTGAAGCGACAGGGACTGCTGAGGTACAGCTTTCCTTTTGCTTTAGGTTCTGATGTTCTCAGGCTCCCTCACTAGCCCACGGAAGCTGCTAGGATCGTGGTCGCTGTGTCCACTGAGCAGTGCACATGGCATGTGGCTGCAGGAATCCTTTTTGTGGCCTCACCTGTGACTGCCGGGGCCCATCACCCCTGGCGCTGGAGTCTCAGGCTCTTAGAATAAATGACATAATGCTGGAGGAGGCAGCAACCGTGTGGCTAGAAGGGTCTTGGTCCTGGGAGATTTCAGGGACACCCCAGATATTACTGGTGCCATGAGACTCCGGCAGTGTCCTGACCCAAGGCCAGCTCAGAGAAGAACCCTTTTACAAAAGCTCCCAGCTCCTCTGGGTTCTGTCCGTACCCCTTGGCCACGCTAGGAAGAAGGGAAGGTTCTGGGCACCATGTTGTCCAGGAGCCCTGTCCGCACTGTTGTTCAGAACAGGTCAGCTTGTCTCCTTGGCAGCCGTGTCACATGACACAGCCCCAGTGTGGCCCAGGCCTTGGATTCTAAACTCCTAGAATAATCACAATATCTGTGATTTTATCCCCGAGAGAAACCACAGGCGTCTTGGTGGCACGCACTGTCGCAGACATTTCAGAGTGCCGCTCATGCGCACCTCTCTGCGCCACGGTGCAGCTTCAGACCCCCTGGTTCTTGTAGCTGTGCTCTACTGAAGTGGCACGTGCAGAGCTGCACCACCTGTTTGCTTTTTAGTAGTTTGATCCCTGTGTTTCAGTATGGATTCCCCTAGTATTATATTTTACCCATTTGAAAACATTATTCTGTCAGGGTCCACAGGTTTCACCAGAGCCAAAGGCACCATGGCCCCAAAAAACGGTTAAGGGCCCTGATCCAAAGAGCCAGCCTGGAAACACAAGGGGGGGCGCTCCTCCTCAGCAAGCCCCGGGCTCTGACCTTCCTCAGTTTAGTTACCCATGTCTGCGTTATCTTCATGTCTCAGTCACAGGCAGACCCTCTTCTGTGACCCACTTCTTAACTAGTGGTTTCTCTACCCATCAGGCAATGTTTACAAGTTCCAGACTGGTTCCCGGTTTCATGCGATACTGTGGCACAAGCATTTGGACGATGCATGTAAAAGCAACAGGCCTCAGGTAAAGTCACCAAAATCCTGCTTGTCACCTGAAATACCCTCTCAACCCTTGGGGCTGAGGGTACTTAGAAAACAGGGCTCCCTCCTCCCCTCAGAGCCTCTCAGCTGGGCTCTCTGGCATCTTCTTGTGATTGGCCTTTTCCCAAAAGACAGGGCATCCCTGCTCGGCTTGTGGCAAAACCCAGCTTCAGGCCAGAACTTTGAGTCTCATCCCTGTGTTCTGCGCACTAAAGGAAACCCACAGAAATATCCATCAGAGCCAGTTAGGCCGCAGCATCTCTTTAGATCTTCCCCCCAAAAGTTTATCCATAGGAATACTCCAGACTGACTAACTGGCTTCCTGGCCCCCACAATCCTTGGAATAATAATAATAATAATAGTAATAATAATAATAATAGCAGCTAGCGTGCTGAGAGCCAGCCGTGGCAGCTGATGAACAGGGCTCTGGCTCGGCTCCCTCCCCCACCACACCCATCACACCCGGGACGAGCAATTTTCAGCCGGTGTGCCACAAGAATTCTTTAAACACGCAGTGCCTATTTAGTCAGGGACTCTGGCCTCTCTTCCCTTAGACTGTCAAATAGAACAATGACGCCAGCCAACACAACAGTAGCCGTCCAGTGTGCATGGATCAAAATCATGCCTATTTTTTGTCAGATTGGCAAAAAATATATTTTTTGGTGTGCCGCAGAATTTTAGTAATTAGTTTATGTGTGCATGAGATGAAAATCGCTGCATTAAACAAATGTAAGTGCCCGTCTACACAATGGAGAGACCAGGGGTTTTGTTTTTGGTGGCCAGTCACCTTAAGATGATGCCAAGTGAACAAGGCATTAGGGCTTGAACAAGGCTGGTGCCACCTCAGGTCACATTAAAAGAGAAAGAAGTCCTGACCTTCCCCATGCTGGTCACACCGTGCACGTCCGGGACCCCTCAGAGGCCCTGAGTGACCTGTGAGCAGGAGGCTGGAGTGGCTCTGGGTCTAACAGGGACTGGCAGCCCTGAGGTGGGCCCCCAGGAGAGTGGGGGGGGGAGAGAACAGGGCCTTTCTGTGGGGCACCAGCCAGGAGCACCAATGGTCGCCCGAACGAGAGCCCATTTAGGGCAGCTGAGCGTGGCAGCAGGGTCACAGCAGGTAGCAGGGAACTGGGTCACACCCAGGTGGCAGAGCAGGTGTTTGGTCAGAAGGACAAATGGGTTGGATTTCATGTGTGGCAAATGTGGGGTGCCACGGAAAGGTTTTGCTACTTTTCAGTATTTTGTCCAATTTTTAGACCTAGGGGAGGAAGACGTTTCATTTTTCTACTCTTTTCCCGTTTTATTTCTAATTTACTTTCAACCAAGTAGTCCCGCTCTGTGCTGTATATAGTAATAGTAATAAGACGTTGGCTACAACTGACTGCTCCAAAGCTGAGGGTTATTTCAGCAAGCCACGGTCCTTCCAGTCCTCCCCAGTGGTGGCAACAAGGGGGGCGCGAGGACGGCCACAGAGATGCATCCGCGCCCTGGGAAGCCCCCGAGACTGAGAGTGGTTTTCTTTTGGGGGGAGTTGCATTTCTTAAAGTTGTTTGTACTAACATTTAAACGTCATAACCCCATAACTCCCAGTTTGTTTGTTTTCCATTCCTGTGAATTGTTAGCACTTGTTTTGATTCCTTAATGTATTGTCTGGGGTACATTTTTTAAAACATTTTTTTACAAATAGAACCGTAGCTATATATTCTCTTCTGTGACCTGCTTTTCTCCTGCAGTGTGTTCCTAAGATTCATCTGTGTCCATGTGTATCATTTTCATTCATTTACTGTACCCATTTTTTAAAATCAATTCTGTGAGTGATCCCCGAGGTAGATTTCCTGCTTTTTGCTGTTTGGAGCAGAGCTGCCCTCCCACCCTTGTGACGGTCTCCTGGTGAGGGCGGTGCGCCTTTCCAGCTCATCACCTGCCCACACTGACACCAAGATGGATTCGTTGTTGATGAGATTGCTTCTCATCAGATCTCCTGGAATCCCCTGGGCACTGTGCGGGGAGGAGGCCTGGGGCTTGCTAGTAGCTTCAAGGGGAGGGGGTAACACCGTGACCTTGGGGGGGTGGTCCCCCAGTAAAGGGAGCTGGGATCATATCCTGGGGATATAGCTATGGGGAAGTCTTGGGGTTCCTGATCTCCCCAAACCTACTCCTTGTGCTTCCACCTGCCAGTCTTGCCACCCCTACCCCCATTCCTGCAGGATCTGTGACTTCTCAGTTTTATCTGGACCCAGGGAGAGTGGTTGAGAGCATGGGCCCTGGTGTCTTAGCCCCGCCACTTACTGGCTGTGCACCTCACCTTGCTAAGCCCGTTTCCTCATCTCTATGTGGGGATGCTTCCAGTACCTGCCTCACGGGATTGTTGGGAGGACTCAAGGACATGATGCATATGAGGTGTTCAGAGCAGTGCCTGGCAGCAGTCACTTCACAGTGGCAGTGTTCACTATTTCTGTGCCCTCTCCCCACCTGACCTCATTCACAGACTCACTGGGCAAGGCCTGGTCCCATCCTTTAGGGACCACTGCTCGTCCCCATCTGAGAGGTTGGGACTTTGACAAAGGCTGAGCTTTCTCTTCTAGGTACCTGCAAACCTTATGTCATTTGAATAAGTCTCTGCAGGACTTGGCGTGACTTCAGAAGCTTCTGGGAGCCCTGCCTGGGACTGGTGGTGAGCGCAGGTCCTGGGCACAGGCCACTGGCCAGGGTGCTGGAGACTCACAGCTGGACTCCAGGGGACGGGGCCTGTGGCCTCACAGTCCGGAGGCCCCACCGGTGCAGGATCTGCCACCAATCCCCAGCGACTCTCATGACACTCATTCAGCAGCTACACTCCATGCTCCCTCTCTGGGCCCTCGTCCGTCCGCCAGCTGCTGCTGCGACTAGAGAGCATTTGGCCCACGTTGGGTCCCCAGTGCTTTCTCCTGCACAAAGGAGTGGACAGTGTTGCCCTGCATGAGGGGCCAGAGAGCAGGAACAGGTTGTGGAACTGGCTCTACACCCCAAGTGCATGGGGTTGCTCAGGGCCCCCTCAGATTTTGTACAATCCGAAGCGTCCTCTGCGCGTGCGTGCCGTGTACGTGTGCATGCGAACGAGTGTGAACTCTTCGAGAAACATGCATTTTGGCACAAGACTCGTGACATCCAACACTTCATTGGCTTTGAGGCCCTGCTTTAACCTTTAGTGACAGCCTTGTCCACCAAGGAAGGTCAGAGTGAGAGCCCAGATCCCCCGTGTTAAGGGTCCCTCGCATTCTTTTACTGTAAACAAACGATGCCTTAAATCGTGTCTTGTTTTCTGTTCCTATGGGTGCTATTCATCTGGAAGGCTGCTTCCGGGCCCGGGTCCCTTCCAGGTCATGTGGTGTCAGCTCTTCCGAGACAGGACCTGGCTTCAGGACTATGGACTGGGCCCCTGCCTGCTTGCTCCTCCCACCCCTCTCCTGCAGGGCCTGAAGGCCCCTCTTCCCATGCCCACTCCCTGCCAGGATGGAAAGCTGTGCCACACCTCCTAGCTCCCCAGAAGCAGCTCGGAGGCGGCCATGCTCACTGCGAGTGGCTGCACCAACCTCTCCCTGCAGGCAGAGGCTTCTGCTCCCTCATCTCACCCCTTTGCCTCCACTGCCAGAGCAGGGCCCACTGGGAGTCCTGATTACACTGGGGAGCTGAGTGATACTGAGGCCTTAAGCTCCCACAGTATTTCCCCCCAACCCAGTCACCAGCAAGTTTTCCATCATCCAAGTCCAAAGGCACAATTGTTGATGACCATGGTGACAAGAGAACCAAGCCCTGGGGAGTGACGGCCCAAGCTCTGCATTCAGTTAAGAGCTCGGCACATGAGCAACATCCTTTATCTGTCATATTTTTAAGTGACTTTTATTTTGCACAAATACATTTTTGTTCAAAATAACTAATAAAAACTAACTTTATTTATGGCAGCTTTGTCACCGTAGCTCCTCTCTTCCTACCCCCCCTCTTTCTCTCTCTCTCATCTGGGTGTCCTAATTGTGAGGGGGAAACCCTAAAATGCTGTTCTGAAAGAAACGGAATTTCTGGTCCTTGTTGCTATCGGGGCCTCATGGCTCACGTGGATCAGATATCAAACCACCGCAACAGTTTCCAGACAAGATGCTTCAAAGCAGCATCTTAACCAAGAAACTGTAACAGGTCAGTTTCAAAACAACTAAAGTAGCCACCACTATATTTTGATCAAATGGTGACAACTTTCCTAAAAATTTAAATGAATTGGTGAGGAAAGATGTTGTCATCAGGATCTTATTTTGTGGGGGGCCTTACTGTGCTCATTCACTAACCCTCCTTCGGAGCAAAGTCGAAAGTACTTTCATGCCAGGAGAAACGGCAGACAGTAAAAGCGAGGCCATCACGCCTTAGCCACTGGTGCTTTGCCCGCCTACCCACAGCTGGGGTCCAGTGCATGCACCTGATTCACAGCCAGGACTATTCAAATTAGCATCTGAAATCTAAAAGCTGAATGAAGGCACCAAACACCCCAAAAACCTCTCACCAGAACCACTCAGTGTTAACTCTCACCTACATTCAGTCTCATCCTGCCTGTTAATTTTTACAAAGTCTTAAGTGTGGATGAATGCGCACGACTGGAACGTCAGCTACGTATTTTCCTTGTATTTCTCCATTCTTCAGTTGTCCTGGGTTTTCTCACATGAAATATTACACATGCCGATCCAACAACCTCAGAATTTCGGGCTCCACTAAATCAGATCATTTTCTGCCCTTTACAAATTTTTCTTCTCTCTTACAAATGTTTCCTTCTGGGCCTAATTTGAAACAGCACAATTGCAGTTCTTTCCAAAGTGTTCAGTCTTTTCACTAATTGAGACTGATCCCCCATCCCCTCCTAGAACTATTTTTAGGTTGGATTCTTGAAGAATCTTTTTAGACCTCATTGGCCAAGTCTGTGTAAAACTGGTACTAACCTTGAGCTACCAGAAGAGTCCTGAGACAAGCTGAGAGACGCTGGGCTCTCCCAGCAGGGGCTCAGGCCAAGCTCGCCAGTGAAGGAAGATTGTCTTCCCGGTGTCGCTTTGCCCCTCAAGCTGCAGGTGAGGAGGCCCGCAGGCTGGGACGGAGGAGCAAGGCTCAAGTCCCAGAGGGGGAAAGTCCACAGGCGGGTTCTCACCCTGGAGGGAAGCGTTTCTGGTTTTTGCTCTTTGACTGTCCATAGTGCACAAATGTTTGTGAAACCATTGTAGGTGGTATGTCTTGCATGCATATGCTGTATCTTTTATTTTAAGCAAACAGATCATGACACCCCGAAAGGAAAATTGTGGGATGCCGTTTACTAACTGGAGTATAGGTATCATTACCATGCCCCTCACCCCTTCCTGGGAGTGTTTTTCACTCCTTTCAGTTGACCTTTTGAAACTCAAGGTCAGCCAAGTGTGTCCTGATGACTGAAATGCCCCCGGGAGGACTGGTTTGATGGACAGCAGTAGCAGTATTGCTCTGAGCGTGCCCGGTGAGAGCGCGTGGCCTCTCCTTCCCTGAAGAAGCCCGTTCGTCACCCTGCCCCACCGTGGATCCTAAAGAGGAAGATACTTAAAAAGATTCTGTTGGGAAAGAACCCACTCTCCTTGCCAACTGAGTTTATAAAGCGTTTCTGTTCTTGCCAAGATGGCCAGTATTTCTTTCATCGTCTTCCTCCCACCTCCGAAGCCCAAGACATGTATCTTTGAGGATGCCGTCTTCCAGGCGGACCGTGGCCCGTGAAAGTGGGAAGCCATTTGCAAGCAGGGTCTGCCTTCATTTCACAGGTGGCATCTGGAGCTCCTACCCACATCACTGATGCTTATGACCAGGCAAACATGGCCAAAAACACAACCTATTTTTAGTGACTTCGTAAATGACTTTATTCAGCCCGTATCATACTGACATGTTGGGCGATTTCATGTTTAAAAAAGAAAAAAACGACATTCTCTGCAGAGCCACCCGTTCACTCATTCATTCGTTCACATCTCCAGTGAGTGCTTCCTGTGTGCCAGGCTCTCCCGGATGTAAATGGCTGAGAACAGGACAGACCAGTCCCTGCCCCCAGGAGCTGACCGCTCAAAGAACAAATAATCCTCACACTGCATCTCCTCTGGCAAGACCCTGCCTGTCTCCCAGCACTGAGTACAAGGCCTGTGCAGACTCCTCCAGAGACGCTTCGAGAGGCTCAGCCGACTGAACAGCCGGCCCCTTGATCTGAGAGTCCAGTGCAGTGACTGGATGGAGTTGCCGTCCCAGGCACTGGTCGGTGCAGAACAGGCGGGGCAGAGCTGGGGCTGGGCACGCAGAGGACCCCAAGGTGGAATGAGAGCAGGGCCAGCATGTTCACAGTATTTACTTCATAGGTTTTTTGGTTTTAATTTCATGTTAAACATAAGTACAGCATGAGTGAGAGCTGCATCTCTTGAGCGTTGAGAATTTGCACCGTGGACCACCTCACAGGCTGCACAAGTGAGTGGACACCAGAGGCAGCCCGAAGTCCCTGCTCCCAGCAGCGACGCCATGGAGCATCTGTCCCTTCTATAACCACTAATCTCTTTACCCATTTCTGAATGACTGAGACCATTTGGTAATGAAACGATAGTAATTAATTTATTAGTATGGTATGACCTTTAAATAAATTTTGTGCCAAAATGCATGGTTTTTCACTTAGCATTCAAAATGTTGCGTAGAGAGTATTTTAAGTATCCATTTCTTATGTATTCTTCAAAATAAGTTGAAAATCAGTTTCTACATTTTAATTCATTTCTTGTTGAACCTGTCCCCCTCTCCCCGGCTGTCTTCCCCAGCACACTCCCTGCATGCAGTTGTGTAAGGACTTTCTCTAATTTCTGTGAAGTGTCTCACCCGAAGTAACACTGAACATCAGCCCTTTGCGATTCTTTAGATTTTTGGTGAAGTATTTTGTTACCTCAGTCTTGTATCAAGTTGCTGTATTTTTCAGCTTGTTACACTGATAATTGTTTCACTAATTAAATACTTTAATGTACAAACATCTTTGTTTACTTTGAAATTAAATGTGTTTTCCAATGAATATTGCTCAATTTATTAAGGTCACGTGTATTTCACTTCGTAAACAGTTGCTGTGCCAGATACAGACATGAAGGAGGCGTGGGGCGCTCAGGGCCCAGTTAAGAGTTATTAGAACATAAATGACATATGGGAGCAGTGGCCTCAGGAAGGACAGAGTCAGTGCTGTGGACACTCGGGGAGGGAGGTGGGGGATCTGGGGATGCTTTAGAGGACAGTGGACATTTGGAGATTGATTTCCAAGATCTGAACACATGGAGGGTGGAGAAAGCAGAGAGACAGACGGCAGGAGGAGCAGGAGGAGGTTGGGAAAGGCAGCCGGCCCAGTCTCACTAAGTAAAGGATTTGGGGGAGGAATGGGATCCAAGTCTGAAAAGATATGTTGGGGCAAATTCATGATGTTAAGCGAAAGCCAGAAACCCTCTCTAGCTTGCTTAAGAGAAAGCGGGACCATCTTACACCGAGGGGAGGCTGTCTTACAAGGGTCCCGTGGGAGCCCGAGGGGAGGACCGAGGTGGAGTCTCAAGGGGCCGGAAGGAGAAAAGGAAGGCCCTGCATCTTTCCCTCTCCCCTCCATTCTCTCTCCAGACTGGCTTCTCTGCTGGAAGGTGCAGCAAGCAAAGGAGTCCTGGGAAAGCTAGTTACTGAGGCAGTGTGCACCAGGGAGGGACGTGATCCAAGCTGATCATGAGAGCCCTGGCCCTCCCTGCCTCAGTTTCCCAGCTAGTGCCTTCCAGAGCTGCAGTAGCGGATTCTCCAAGCACAAGCTCACCACCCCAGTTCCAGGCCAGCATGGCCACGCCTCCCTAGCCAAGACGAGCCCTCTACCTGAGGGAGCCTAGTTCACCTCCTCCTCACAATTCAGATGGCACAGTAATCCCCAGCTCTACCCAGATGGGGTCACTGCCCTCAGCCCCAGTGTAGTGCCCAAGGGCTCTGAGACCGTCGCATTTGACTTGGGGAGGAGGTGAAGGCGGTGGAGGGTGTTGGTTGTCACACAACTGGAAAGTGATGCGGTCAAGACTTGAACCCACCGCTGGCAGCCGGCAAAGCTCAAGCCCCTCAGGCCCGCTGCGTCAGGCGCCGCAAACGACCGCCAGGGGACAGCAGCACCTCCTGCTGGTGGTGGGGAGCTCCGGAGCTCGCGCACAGTGCGGTAGAATGCCTGCCGCTTTAGCATCGGAGGCGGGCACGGTACCCGGGCGCTCGGGGAGCCAGCGACCCGGCGCCCGCGGAGAGGAAACGGGATGGGCGGGGCCACGGCGTGGGCGGGGCCACGGCGTGGGCGGGGCCACGGCGTGGGCGGGGCCAGGTTGGGCGGGGCTGAGGGCAGAGCCCCGTCCCCCGCCGGGTTGAGGTGGGCGGCTAGAGTGAGCCCGGCAGTCCGGGGGCTTTGGAGAGAAAAGGGGACCGTGCCTGTGGGCGAGACACGGGGACGGGCGGCCTCCAGAGGAGACGGTACTACATTAAAATCGGAGGAGCGACGCCCCAGGGAGCCGACCCTCGGGGTGAGGGCGGGGGCCGCGCGTGGCAGGTGGGCGGGGCCTGCGTCAGAGCTGAGGGGCAGGAGCGGGAGGGGCGGGGCCGTGGGCCTTAAAGAGCTGAGGCCCGGGTGGGCGTTTCATGGGTGTAGGCCGAGCAGAGGTGCTGCGAGCCAGTCCCGCGAACCAAGCGGGACCGGCGCGGGATGGGCGTGGCTAGAGTGCGGGGCGGGGACGGGCTGGGGCCTTGGCCCGGCTGAGGAGCGTGGAGTGGGCCAGGCTGAAGTTCGGGGGGTGGGGAGGCCGGGGCGGGGCCTGGAGCTCTCCGAGGGGCAGGGAGTGGGAGGGGCCAAGGTTTGGGGCGGGGTCTGGGCCCGGCTGAGGAGCGAGGAGTGGACTGGGCTGAAGTTCGGGGCGGGTCAGGGGCGGGGCCTGGGCCCGGCGGAGGCGCGCGGGGCGGGGCGTGGGCTGCGGCGCGTGAGCCGAGCGGCCCGCCGAGCCCCGCCGAAGCCCGAGCCCACCCGAGTGCGCCCGAGCCCGCGGTCCCCGCCCGGGGCGATGGAGCCGGAGCTCGGTGGGGAGGCTGCTGCGCTCCTGCGGCAGAGGAGGGCGGCGCTGCGGCGCAGGGGGTGCAGCTTCGAGAGCCCCAGGTACCGCGGCGGGGAGGGGTGCGGCCGGGAGGGGCGGACGCGGGGCGGCCCCGTCGGGGGGGTGGCGGTGGCGGTCCGAGGGAACCCAGGGCCCGGAGGCGGCGGCGCGGCGAGGGGTCACTGGCGGTCTGAGGGTCTCGGGCGAGGAGCCTGGGCGGGGCGGCTGGGGCTGAGGGGACTGGGCCGCCTGAGCGGCCGGCGCGGGAGGGGTCGCCCCAGAGAAGAACCTGGCGAGCGTCGGGAAGCCCGACCGGACGAGCCCCCGGCCAAGCGTCGGTTCTGTGGCAGGCCCCGCGCGAAGCCGCGGCTCCGGGCGGGCTTGGGGCTGTGGAGAACGTGCCCCGCCGGCCTCTTGTAAATCGCTCAAGGACAAGGTCGGGAAATAGCTCTGCCGAAGTCCGAGGAAGGTCTCCCTCTTCCCGGCAGCCGCGCCGCGCCGCCCCAGGACCCCGGCCGGCGGCAGCCTCCCCGCCGGCGCTCGGCGGGTAACGCACACCTGCTGCCTCGCGGCCCCGCCCATCCTGGCGCGGCGGGGCCCCGGCACCCCCGCAGGTGGGGCCCCTGGGGCCCGGCTGACCCGCGGACCCCCTTCCTCGGCGGCCGGCGTGCCTGCCCCTCCTGGCCCCCTTCCTCAGGCCTGGGGAGCTCTCCCGAGACGTTCGGCTCCTTCTCCAACCTGGCGCCCCGCCCGCAGACACGCCCTCCCCCGCCGGCTCGGCGGCGCTCCCCGCGCTCGGCAGACCCGTTCCCTCAGAGCCCTTTCTGAACTTGGAGCGCCTTCTCGGCTCCAGCGGCGCTAAAGTTGGCGCTGCCATTTTTCAGCCCCCGCGCGGCGCCCTCTGACCCGGACCCCAGCTGGATGACTGGAGCAGCATCCTCTAGGCGACTCCAGCAGCCTGCCCACTAGACCTCCCGTCTTTATCCTTCCTGCTCTCCAGTCTACACCCGCACTGGCCGCCGGAGGGGTCTTACCCAAACCCTCAGCTGTGCCCCTCTGCTGCCTAAGTCCCCCCCCCCCCATCTCCCACCTGCCACCAGCAGCTCTGCATCTCCCACAGCAGCGCCGGGGACTGCGGTAGGGAACAAGGAGGAAGATAGGAGGTAGGACTCCCGTCCTGGCCGAGGCCCAAAGTGGGTTCAACTGCCAGGCTAGGAAACAAACCAGGATCCTTGCTGTGAGATGTGAGGTCCTTGCACCCTTGCCTCACTCTTGCTCCCGCAGTTGCTGGGTGAGAGTATAAGCATCGTGCCGACAGGGATCATTGCCATCCCGCGCACTGCTCTGTCCCCAGAACCTGGCTCAGGTCTGGCCCATCACGGACCTTTACTCTCTGTCGCATGAGTTAATGCCTGACCAGCTGGTAATTCCCTTACGCTGTCTCTTTCTCACCAGTGCCTTTACTCATGTCACGCTCCTTTCCCTACTTGGAAGAGCCTTTTCTTTGCTTGTTGGATAATGCCTCCCCCTCCCCCTTTGGGAAGACATCCCTGAACCCCAGGCTGACCTCTGTGCTGTATCAACAACATATGTGCCTATCTGCTCTGCCATGGTGTGTAATTACCTGGGTAATAGTCTCCCTGGCTCTACTGGGAGAACCAAGTACCGTGTCTGCTCTTCTGGAGAAAGTGTACCAAGAGATGAGGCTGAAGAGACGAGCCCAGAGATGGGTCCAGACTGGATGCAGGTGTGAGGAGGAATGTTTCCATCAGCACTGTCCAGTAGAACTTTCAGGTCATTCCATGACCTGTGCTGTCTGATACCATAGCCACTGGCCACCTGTGGCTATGGAGCACTTGAAATGTGGCTAATGCAACTAAGAAACGGAATTTTAAATTTTATGTAACTTTTTTTTTTTTTTTAATTGATTTCAGAAAGAGAAAGGGAAAGGGAGAGAGAGATAGGAACATCAATGATGAGAGTCATTGATCAGCTGCCTCCTGCACACCCCCAACTGGGGATCGAGCCTGCAGCTGGGGCATGTGCCCTGACGGGGAATCAAGCCGTGACCTCCTGGTTCATAGGTCATTGCTCAACCACTGAGCCACATTGGAAAAAATTTACTTAACTTTAATTTAAATTTAAGTAGCCATATATGACTAATATTTACAAAATTGGACAGCACCAAATAGAAAAATTTATTTTCTTCCTCTGAATTCTCACTGTTACCACCCATCCTTTGTCCTTATAGCCTCACCCCTGAAAGACTAAATGACTTCTTGGTCTCCAGAGGTCTTTTCTCTATTTAACACTCCATGATATCATCGTATACACCCTAGAAATAATGATTACCACTTCTCTGATGATAAAAATAATTTATGTATATTGGAGGACAGTTAACTTATCCTTTATTATTGTAATGCAGTTTATTGCCAGTTTTTCACTTTTACCAAAGAGACACTGAATCCATGTGCATTATCCTGTGTATAAAGAGGTAATAGCTTCCGTAAGATAAATTCATAGAAATGATGGGGTTTATTGGGTCCAAGAAAGTGACCATTTAGCATAATGTCAAATTGCCCACTAGGAAGTTGTACCAGCTCACAGTTCTCCCAAGAACATATAAATATGCCTGATTTTACTCATCTCATGCTAGGCATTATCATTTATAAATATTGGCTTTGTTTTCATTTGAATTTCTTTAGTAGAGAGGTGAAACTTTTCTCATATTTATAATTTGTATTTCTTAATGAAATATACACATGCATTTTGTCCATTTTTCCTTTGGGATATTTATTTTTTTTCCTTATTGAATCAGAGCACTTTTTATTTGTTGAGGGAATTATTTTTTTTGTCAAATATGTAGCAGACATTTTCCGCAGTTCATTATTTGCCTTTTAACTTGGTTTATGGTATTTTTTGATAAACTTTTTACTATCTTTTTAAAATATAGTCACATCTATTTATTCCTCCTGTTTGTGCTTGATTAGAAAAGACTTCTCTGACTTAAAACAAATCGGTGTCCATATAAAATTTCTCTTGTTGTTTTTAATCTATTAATCAAAATTGCCTTACTTTTAAGTGAGACCATTAAGCTACCTTCTATTGGACAGGCATTGTGGGCTCTTTGGGCCAACAGAAGAATCACCTGTGAAGCTTCTTAACTGTGCAAGCAGGTGGACCCCTACCCCAGGCCTATGTTCCAGAAAGCCCAGGGTGGTCCTAGGGTGTGTGGTTGCTCAGAAAGCTCTGTGGGTGATTCTGAGGAGCAGCAGGGGTGTGGACCTCTCCTCATTTGTGGGCATGTTGCCAGATTAGCCTCCCTTACTCCATAGTCCTCACTTTTCACTTCCTATTGTATCAAATTTAAATGCCACTGCTTCATGTTTAGGGCCTTTCAGAGTCTGCTTTAGCCACATTTACTCAATCATCTCATAGATGTCAGGAAATAAGCATTACTTTTATGATGGCAGTTGTCTTTGCCAGGTATCCCATGTCAACGCTGATAACTGGCAAGCAGACACAGCACATAATGAATGTAAAGGAGCAGGGAGTGGCGCAGGTGTTAGACATCCAGGCAGGTAGCACTGAGAGAGACTAGCTGGGAAATCTGGAGGCCGTAGGGCAAGGCGCTTATGCTGTTGAACCAATTGTCCTAGATGTGTGTGTCCTGATTTTGTAGGAGGGCATATCACATAATGTTCAAGAACAAGGGCTTCGGAACGAGACAGACCTGGGTTCCAGTTTCTGTCCTTTCCCTTGCTGTGTGTGTGGCCTTGGACAAGTTGCTTAACCCCTCTGAGTCTTGTTTAACTCATTTAAAAAATGACAGTAACACCTGTCTCACAATATTGATGTGAGTTTTAAATGAATTGATTCATACAAAGTGCCAAGAACAGTGTCTGGCACAAATCATACTAAATGGCAACTTTTATGGACAAAATGATTAACATTTATATGAAAGTTCTCCGCCTTTCCCTTCCCTTGCCTTGTGAAAATTCTAGCTTTGCCCATTCAATTTTTTTTCCTTCTCTGCCCTCAGAGCAAGGTCCTGCCTTGCTGTTTCGCATTTTTGAGCTGCAGATTTAGGAAGGAGGATTTAGGAGGGACTGAGGAGGAGGTTGGAGGTGCACAAGGCACTGATTAGGCCTGGCTGGAAAAAATTTTAGAGGGAGACTTAGAGGTGAGAGGTACAAAAACATCTACTTTGTATGAGGCAGGCCAATAGATCTCCCTATTGTTTTTGTTGCTTTAAGATATATTTCAGAAAAATAGATCTGTTATCTTTTGTGACTTTGTGATGGTCAAGAAATATAGTTAATGAGCCTGAGTTATTGTCAGTTGCTCTTCCATGGCTCAGCTGGGTCATTCTGGCTGCAACACTTCCCGGAGCCGATAAATGGGAGCCACAGCATTAACAGGGTTACGTATTAGTAGGATCCAGTCTGCAAGGTAGATCCTGAAGATCAAAGACTATACACTGAATGGAACTCTAGGCATCGCTGAGGTCAGCCTCTCAGACAGTGGTTCACAGAGCGTGGTCTCTGGACCAGCAGCATCCACATGACCTGGAAATTTGTTGAAAATGCACATTCTCAAGCTCAAGCTCAAATCTACTCAGTTGGAATCTCTGGGATGGGGCTCAGGAAACTGTGGTTCCCAATCCTAACATACATGAGACTCACTGGAAGGGCTTCACCTCCAGAGATTCACTGTGTCAGGGTGGGTCTATGAATTGTATTTCTAACAAGCTCACAAGTAATGCCAGTACTGCTGGCCCAGGGACATGCTTTGAAAACCACTCCATTAGGGTAATACAGGGATCTTTTTCCGACAACCCTTGCAGCTGGTCATCGCACTTCTAAGGGCAGGGAGCCCACTAACCTGCCCTGTTATCTTTGCCCAATCACAAAATCGAAGCTTGCCTCATCATACTTGTCACCCATCATTCACGATTCTGCTTGCATCACCATTTGCAATAGCAATGCCTGTGGTTCCGATTCTAGGTGAAAAGTGGAGGCTTGGACTGTGGGGTGCAGACTCATCAGTCAAATGTTCTTACTCATGGCTACCCAGTTATAATCACCACTGAACAGTTCTTCAGCCACAAGCAGGACTGGTAACTCATTGGCATCTTTCCTGATTGATGCCTTACCAGCTGATAAAATTTTTTAAAAGATTATCAAAAGCTATGAATGACAAGCCAAGGAGAATTATTGGTTCATACAATTGGCACATGCTAGGGTAAAGCAAGCTTTGGGAGAGGATCCATCCAGGTGCTCAAATAATGTCATCAGTAGTCTTTCTTCTTTTCTGGGTTGGCTTTCTTTTTTTCTGAGGTCTTTCCTCATGGAGGCAATGGAAGTTAATTATTCCAGGCTTACTTTCTACCAATGTACAATCCCAACAGAAAGACAGTGCCTCGTTCTCAGTGGTTCTAGAGCATGTCTCAGGATTAACATTTATTGGATCTCTTGGGTTCTGTGCTCATCCCTGAACCAATCATTTTGGCCAAACAGGGATAAAACACACTAATTGGCTGGGCCTGAGTCACATACCCAATCTAGAACTAAGGGGATAGATCACTTCCATCCACAAGAGACCAAGAGGTAGTGATTGTCCAAAGGAAAAATCATAGTACTGTTACCAAAATGGGGGATGGATACTGGGTTGCCAAAAAAAGAAAAAGAAAAAGTGCCATTATATCTGAGAAGCTTTCCAAAATCCAGAACCCAGATGCCACCCAGAGCCATTGGGGTTTTTAAGTTCATATTGTTTTTAAGTTCTTATCATAAAAGACTACCTTAGTTGAGTGGTTAAATTATGCTTACTATGTTTAGCTACAGTGGGTGCAGAACGCTACATAGACAGAATATTGTGAATCACAAATGAAAACAACAGATTTTCTACTTTCCCAAATATTGCTTCCTACATAGTGGCTCCCTTATTAGTAATGCACATAACCCACGCCTGTGAGAACAAATCTGATGCCAAGATAAATGCTTTCTTGTTCCTGAATCTGGTTTTCCAGGCCAGCCAGCGACAGAAGACAACAGTTACCAATTATGCACTGTGTTGCCTTCTTTTCTCCTTCCTTCTGTTTCTCCTGACTCATAGATTCTTAGATTCTTGTTTTGTATTGTTTTGTTTTTTTCCAGGAGACACATTTTTTCCAGGTACTTTTGTAAACAAGTATTTTTTAATGTGAGCTGTTTCCATAGTCTTCATTCTTCCACATTCTGCCATTATTTTTTGTTTGTGTCAGGCCGTACGTATTTAATCACAAATCTGCTGCTGTCAGTTTCCTTTTGGAGAAACAGCAGACTTCCTGGGAAGGACTATGAAGAGCTGTCTTGTTTCGGGCTGACATAATGGGCACTTAGGCCCACAGAAGAAAATTAATTTTCATATTATGTCTGTTCTCCTATGAGAAGGAAAAAAACAATCTTTTATGGCTCACTAAGAGGTTAAGTTAATACAAACCAGCTTCTTTTCTTGGAGGAAGACAGTAGTCAAATTAGCTTTGCTTTGGAAGGTTAATATGAGAAATTATGTTTCGTTGTCTGGTTTCCAGAGCTGAAGATCTGAACAGAGATGGAGTCTGAGAAATATAATGCTGTCAGAAAGTTATAAGGGATTTGGCCTCTATCGTGAGGCTCACTGCTGGTTTTCCTGGGGTGGGGTGGGGTGGGGGGGAATCTAAAGCTGTGCGCAGGTGTGGAGGTGTGGGAAAACAAGGACCATGCATCTGGTTGTCTCTAGAGCTAGGAGCAATGTTAAAAATAATGAAGATAATTTACCTTTTTTTCTGTACTGTCTGAAACCTGGTGTGTATGTTGCACTTACAACACCTCAGTTCAGACTGGTCGCATGTTAAGTAGTTTGTGACTGCCGTGTTGGACAGTGCAGGTGTGGACCTCCAGGTAGGAAATGTTTGAGGTTTTTGTTTTGCTCTTTAATGTGACTGTGAATCACAGTGAAGTAGGGAAAGGTAAAAAAAGGGGGTGCAGATAACAGGAGTCCTTAGGAAAAGGGAATCAATAAATAAACTTTGTGAGCCAGGAAGAAGGACTCTGATTTGATGGACTTGGTTAACTGTTCATAGAAATCCCAAGTGAAATTTAGACTTTGAGACTTACATGAAACCATTGTGTCATGGATACATGATGTCAGTAAAAATTTTTTTATTTGAGGAAATTAGTATACATAAAGAGTTAAAAAACAGAGAGGGAATGATTTTTCCATGTCAATCGTTGCTGATAGGTCAAACAAAATGAAGCATGAAGAATTGGCCATTGGGTTTAGTGTCACGTGGTCACTAGTGGCCTTTGACAGAGCTGCTTCTGGGAAGAGTGAGGATGGTTGTCAGGCTCGCCGGCCTGGCTTCCAGAGCTCACGAAAGGCGAGGAATTGCAAGCTGAGTGTCGTCAACTCTGCAGGGACGGAAGGGATGTGAGTTGAAAAATTGTTCGTTTGGTTTGATTTTGTTTTGTTTCTTTATTGCTTTTGTTTTATAAAGATGTTTATATCTGATGGGAATGATCCAGTAAAGAGAAAATATTTCAGTAGTGGAGGGGGTATTTTACTTGAAAAAGAGGAAATTCACAGAGGATATAATAGCTGTTGTCCTACATTTAAAAAAGTGTCATGAAAAAGGAATTAGGCCCACTGTGTATGGCCCTCGGCTAGACCTAAAATCGCGGCAGGAATCAGGGGTAATAAACAGTCTTGGACTCAGTGCATGAAAGTACCTCCCAGCAGTCAGTGCTCCCCAGCAGCGTGGCTTATTTCAGGATGCAGTAAAATTTTTATTACTGGAGATGTGAAAGCATCTACAGGGTAGACGAGCGTTTCTTAACTTTTTGGTGTTTTCGGCAACACGCAGAATTGTTCCAACAGTTTTGGTGGCACACGCGACAAGACTGGAGCGACGTTAGCAGGTCCGTGAGAGTGATGCAGCCACTCTCCAGTGCAGCAGTGACCTCAGAACACCCGCAGTTAACGTGCAGTTCCGTGCTGCCCTTCAGCACTGCCTTGCTGTTGGAGCAGAATGCTCAGCGTCTTGATCAAGCTCCTTTACACTCAGATGGCAGCATTCCTGTGTATTCCCATAGACGCACACAGCCTCTTTTCACTGCCCTGTGGAAGTTATACTGTTGCACCCACCAGAAGGAAGTTGTGCCCTGCTCTACCCTCTGCACAGGGTCATGTAAACTGGCAAGCTCAAAATCCAATCTGACAGGCGTCACAATCACTCTCCGTCAGTCATCTGTTGCCTACAACAGAATCCACTCTGCCTCCTATAAGCAGATGAGATTGGACAGTGATACGGGGAATTGAGTGCTTACAAAGTTGCTGGCAGGGCTGGACAGCAGACTCTAGTCTGCGAGCTCCCAGGAGCAGCTCCGCGCCCCCAGAACCACTATGGTCTTCAGAATAAGAAAGCTGCCACTTCATAACAAGAAACTAACCAATCCGGAAGCTGCTGCCACCTCCACTGACTGCAGAGCCACACTCCCGACTCTGCTCTGAGCCCCACAGCTGCCACTGCTGCCCCCAGAACCACGGCGGCTCTGTCATGACCTGCAAAAGCCAAATGACGCCCCGGATCCTCTCTCTGGATCTGCCTTGGCTCCGTTCCAAATCAGAGTCTCTCTTGGGTGCATCCAATCTGTGGAATCTAAATCACGGCCAGACCTTGGAACTGCAAAGGAGGTTAGGCCAATTTACATTTTAGCTTTCCAAACTTTGCACACTGGAATGGGACTGAAATGGGACTGAGCAAGTCGTCCCACAGTATCTGCCACAAACAGCATCTTTCTGCAGTATAGCAAAGATAAACTAGACACATTGATCAAAAGCTGGTAGCGTACCAGGGAAGGTTCCTGTGTACTGGCGGGCTGCCGCATACCTGGCACGCCAATCTCTAGCTGCTTTAGTGGGCAAAGAGGTAAAAATGGGAAACCAAGCCTCTGGTAGACCCTTGAAGTCGGCTTTCTAACCTTAGTGACAGTGATTCCATGGTTTTAGCTCAACTGGAAGTTAGGACATAACTACCCATCTTACTCTTTATGGCCAGAGAGGAAAGTGTCTTCCAAAGAGCTTCCAGCCAGTATTTTCTAGTATCGTTGCCCTTGATCAGACCTGGTGGGGGAAAGGTGTTCTACAGGTGCATCGTCTGGTGTTCTCCGTGCACTTGCCAGTCCTCACAAAGCATCTGGCCGTCAGAGACTGGCAAAGAAATCAAGCATGCCTCACAGTGGTCTGCCCAAAGCCACCGGTGACCTCATTCAAGAAGGGCCAAAGCAGCCTGACAGTCTCCCTATTACAAATGACTCTTTTCCTCACATTTTCGGCATTCACATAGTCACTTATCCACTCGACAGATATGTACTGAGCACTCTGTGTGCCAGGCACGGGGATCCACCAAGAACAGACCAGACGGGGCTCCCACTCCCATAGAGCTGACCTTCTAGTGGACGAGGGCCGACAATGCGCCACTAGAAAACTCATAACTAGGGTGACTTCGATTGTGCTGAGTGCTACAGTGGAACAGGACGAGGAGTGACTGTGTGTGGGAGGGGACAGTTTAGATTCGGGGACAGAGGGAATTTGTCTTCCCACTGCCCCTGCTGTACGGGGGACTGCTGCTCCCCTGGCTGCTGAGCCAGCTCAGACCCCAAAGCTGATCTCGGTTTGAAGATGGGCAAGAAGGATGATTTGCGCTTGGTTTAAGATCGTTTGCAGCCAACAGTCTGAGAAAGGAACAGTGTACAAGATCAAAACTGCAAGGGAGTGGGTATGCCTCCCAGAAGTTTCCCGTTCCTCGTAGAATTAGGAATTACGGCTGAAACTCGGTGATCAATGCTGCCTGCACCGAGGGAGAACGAGCAACGTGGGAGGAGCCAGAACTGAGACCTTGCTGCCTTTTATGCCACTTTGCTTCATTCATGGGTCTACCTACCAGTGTTTGATTCGGCCCGTGTGCCACAGTTGCGTTCGTGGTCTGTTGCTCCCCATGTCGCTGGGCCTCAGCAGGCCTGGCTGGGCCACCACAGCTGCCAGGCCCCCTCTGGAGCTCTTGATGGTCGCGTGGCCATCAGCAGAGGGCTCACTGTGAAGGAGAGGGCTCCTGCCACTCCAAGGCTCAGGAGTCACAACAGAAAACTGTAAACTGTGGTTTCTGAGGGCTGTCCCCAGTGTAATAACACCTACCCCCTCCCCACCACACACACACACACACACACACACACACACACACACACCCTACCCAAGAGATCCACTCCCGGATGCCAGGGTTTCCTCTCCTCGGGCCCCCTGCCCTCCCAGAAAGCACCTCCGCTCTGTGAATAAGCCTTCTGGCACATGCTGGCAGTTTATCCTGGAGCCTTGTGAAGTCTGTCTTGTATTATTTGATCTTTTGTTTTGAGAGAGTTCTTGTTCTTTCTTGAGAAAACAAAGCTATTATATTGTTCATCTGCTCCGTTAAAAATCATCTGACCTGTGCTCTCCATCTGCCTTTACAAACCTTATTTCCTAGGTCTGTGCTAGTTTAGTCCCACATGCTCATCTTCAAATCGAAGCAGCTCCGCCTGGGTCTGGGGTTGCCTATTAATAACACGGGTAGGTTCACCTTGACCCCCTTCCCTTTTATCTGAGCAACCGCAAAGCTTCTCTTTCGGAGCTGGAGCTACAGCTCTGGTCTTGACGCTTCTCGGGAGGCGAGAAGGTACAGAGGCTGTGGGAACGTGCCATCTGTTTTGAGTCTCTCCCCAGGCTTTCCCTGCCATCTGCAGAGTCCCCTGTGCCTGTGGTGTGGGTGACCCTATGGCAGGATTTCCCTTGAATTTTCAGCACCCCCGCACACATACACGCACACATATGCAAACAGGTCCCTCCAAAGAGGGCCGGGTCAGTGTGATTTCCCAATTCATGGGCCTTCTTTTCGTGGATTCATATATGCTTTTGGTTAATATCTATCATTCAGGAGGTTCAGATGGCGGCTCAGATGTACTTTTTCTTCTCTTCTTCAGCCTTTCTCAGACTAGGCCTCCCTCCGTATCCGAGAGCGGGGGCAGTGGGGAAAGAGGGAGCAGAATGCTCCTGCCCCGCCCTGCCCCTGCCCACAGTGCTCATGCTCCAGAGGCGCACTTCGAGGCCTCGAGAGCGCCCTGTCCTTTCCCTCGCGGTCCGTTAGAGGTAGGCTCGGTGTTTGCTTTCGGTTTGTCCATACTCTATGTATACACAGATCTTCAGGGTTAGAGCATGGAGTTCGGCCATTTTCGTGTTTCAATAAGTTTCTCCAAACGTTGGGCTGCTTTTGCCTATTCCCATGAGTTCTGAGGAGTTGTGCAAATGAGCACTTACCCTGCCATCTTTCCAAGGGGTTCTTCAACTGCTGAATATTTCATATAGTGAGGCAATAAAGATAAAATATGTCAGAAGATTAGAGGAATGTTCATTTTTTAAATTAGGAAGTTAAGACTAGGAAAGATAACAGAAATGAGAAAAAGGGTTAAAGTTAACAGCGATGAGACAGAACCTGAACAGTTAGAAAATGAAGCTAAAGAATTAGATGAAGTATAAAAAAGAATTAAGAAACTAGGGGTAAAGTTATGGGGAAAAGATAAAATTAAATAGAAAGGTTGAAAAGAACTAGCATTTAAGTGTTTTTAAACAAAATTTAAAGATTAAAGGGCTAGAAAACAACATGCTAAGACAATGAAATAATCTTAGTGGTTCAAGATTAAAATAAACTGAAAGACAGAATGTAAGCTGTCAGAGGGGAACAGGGTTGGAGAACTGGGTGAAAAGGTGAAGGGATTAAGAAAAAAAATCTCCTAAGACAAAGAGAACAGTATGGTGATTACCAGAGGGAAAGGGGGACAGGAAAGGGGGGATAAACGGTGATGGAAGGAGGCTTCACTTGGGGTGGTGAACACATAGTACAGCATATGGATGATGGTTTATAGAATCATACACTTGAAACCTGTATCATTTTATTAACTAATGTCATCCCAATAAATTCAATAAAAAAATTAAAAAGACATTATAAAGAGTCCCTTTTGATCAAAGTGTTATCTAAGGGTGCTTTTTATTTTTCTGTTTCTAAGTCACTGGGTTTTGTTTGCATGTCTGTCTGTGGCCAGAGAAAGGAGCAGGCAGACTTCAGGGATGCACCTCTCAGTGTATTCCCACGAGCGATCCATGCAATGATTCAGCAAGTGTCCACTGCCTACGTGCCTCGTGCCATTCCTCCTGCAATGTGGGTTTGGGCCTCTTTGTCTAAGTGCTGTTGCCAGTGTAAGCCCTCTCATGGTTTTTCTTGGAAAATTTAATAGGAAATTAGGAGACAATCTAAGCTCCCCTAGACTAACATAGCGATGGCCATGAAGCTCCACCATAGTTCTTCCCCAAAAGCACTCTGGATGTAGCTGCCTCCCACTGGGAGAGTGTTACCTTTTCCTGAGTAAGGGTGTGGTGCTTTAAATGCTCACTGTCCTTTTCCTGGAGACCCCCTGATTGACATTGTGGGTGGATGACCACTCACGGCCGAGGGGCGCAGTAGGATTCGGCCGGGCCTGCCTCTCCCTAGCATGCTCCTGCAGTAAGGGCGTGGTGAAGTCTTGGTGGGCCACCTGCGCCTTGTGAGGGCCTTGGCGTCCCGCCCAGAACTTACTAATGGGGCTGGCCTCTGGGCAGGAGACCAGCATCGGGCAGCGGTGGGCCTGTCATTCCCCTTCTCCGTTCTCAGTGCCTTTCCCAACTCCTTCAGCGCAGCGCTTCAGCCTCCAGGCCCGCCGATGGATCCGCTGCCAAAGGGGTCCTGTGGGGGTCAGGCCGCACAGACCCTCCTGTGGAAAGCAAAATCGTCTCTCTCCTTTCGCATCCAGCCCCTTCAGACATGGCCAACAAAAGACCCTGAAGTCGAGTCCCAGGTCAACCTGTAAGTAAGTAAAAAAAGCATCATCTGTTAGTGCTCGCGCTCACTGGAACTTGAAATCCCTCAATGCTTGGGAAGAAAATTACCCTTTGGGAGGAGCATAGGGAGGGAGAAGGAGTGGGTATTGGGTTGGGATATCTCATTTTGTTCTTAATGATGTCTTATTCATGTGTTTATTTGTTTACTTAGCAATATCCATCGAGCACCTACTCAGCCAGGCCCCACATCAGCATAGTGAGCAAAACAGATTCACTTCCTGTGTTCGGGGGATTTACAGCTCATGGGACCGATAGCCACTAATCGAATAACCACACAAATCAATGCTAACTATTTGTAATTAGTTCTATGAAATGTGTTGCCTTGATTTAGTAAACAGTTACAGAATGCTATCTATGTGCCAGCAACATACTGGGAATATAAGAGAATAAAAGATTTCCTTACCCTTGAATATCAAGTAGTATCTGGGAGAGGGAATCCAATATTATTCAGAAGAAATGGTAATAACTATACTGTAACTAATACAGGCATAGATTCCAAGCCCTGTAGGGTGGCAGCTGTGTTTTCCTGTTTACCCCCAATCCCCAGGGCTTTGCTATGGTGTGCAGTAATATTTGCTGGAGGGATGGATGAGTCAATGATTGAAGTAGGTAGTGCAAGACAGGGCGCTGAGCTCTCCAGGGCAGTCAGAGGCAACTAGGTGCGACGATAGGATTGACTTAAAAGCAAATGAGATGCTTCATCAATTCAACGCAACAAATATTTACCGATGCTCACAGTACCCAGTGCTTCTGTGAAGCTAATCCTTACCAGGGGCATGGATCACAATCGCTTGTGGGGCTTAAGAAACAGCTGATGCCTGAGGCCCAGCCCCAGAGATTCTGAGTCAGTGGTTCTGGAGTGGGTAAGAGAGGACTCTTCTCGACTCTTCTTCTCAGGGAACTTACAGCCTTTCCAGGGGGACCTAAGTACCCAAATAATTCCAGTGCCGCTAGGAAAGAAGCCTGTATCCACTGCTGTAGGAGTAAGTAATCACTGGAGGACAGAGCAGGAAAGCGGTAGCAGTTGAGCTTAACCAGGCAGATGAGCATCACCAGGCAGGAAAGGGCAAAGAAGGCCACTTTAAACAGAGGAAAATGCAGAGCTAAGCCTCAGATCCATGAGAGGATGTTCCCACAGAGTTGATAGGCATTAAACAAGTGGTTCTCAACCCCAGCTGCACATGAGAGTCCCCCTGGGAGCTTTAAAAACATACAGAAGCCTGCACCATCCCTCCAGGATTCCAAGGTCGAGGGTGGGACACAAATACCAATATTTTATAAAACTCCCAGGTGATTTGTATGTGCAGCAAATGTTGAGAAAGGCTGTTTTAAAACATGTGAATGCACATAAATTGATAAAAAAAAAGTTACAAAGCACCTTATAACACTAAGAGGTCGGAACTTTGTATCTTAGGCAGTGGGGAGCCATTGATAGCTTTTATGATGTTAAAAGATAAT
Source organism: Miniopterus natalensis (assembly GCF_054644295.1). Classification (NCBI taxonomy): domain Eukaryota; kingdom Metazoa; phylum Chordata; class Mammalia; order Chiroptera; family Miniopteridae; genus Miniopterus; species Miniopterus natalensis. Next base: position 68,588,023 of record NC_142092.1, read on the forward strand.
GCAGTTTGAAATAGACAAGGTTCCCGAAGTTGGGGTAAATTTCTAATTGCTAGTTCTATCGTGGATTCTTCAGGGAAACTAGGGTAAGCCTGGAGTCACCACTGTCTTTTCAGAGCTACCACCATACTTTCCAGAAATGGCCCCTTAGGTCAGTTTATGAGACTATGGGTAATGAATGTTTCCTTGATTTTAAACAAATCTCAAATTCCAGTGAATACTGAATTTTCTGAGAATGCTCCTGTTTTTTGTAGGCCGCTGGTAACCAGAGTCCTGGGCAGCCCTGGCACGCTGCAAGGGAGAAAAGGGGTGCCAGGGCTCTATATACCAAAGGTGGGGTATGGAGAAGAGGCGCTCTCCCTTCCTCTGAGCACCATAGTTCTCATAGTGGTCCAGCCCCCACCACTGCTTCTCTAGACTACCAGCCCCATAATGCATTGCGCGGATGACGAGCTCAAAGGGGCGGGCAGAACTGTAGCAGAGCCTATGAGAAGCAGCAGAAGCAGCCCCAGGTGGTGCATTCTGAGCCCTATTGGTGAATCTGGTTAGGGGCAGGACTGCCCTTGTGATTGGCGGCTGCCAACGTTGGGTTCTCTGGAAACCGTGCTAGAAAGATGACTTTAAGAACTGCCATTCTGTGGGCCACTCATTCATTAACTCATTCATTGAACAAATATTTATTGATTGTTTGCATATCAGGCGCCTGTGCAAACAACCTAAATGTGTTTGCTTATTTAGTCTTCACAAAATAACCGGATGAGGTAGCTACTGTTAGCTTCGTTTTACAGATAAGGAAGCTGGAGTCCAAAACGGGTTAAGAGATTTGTTCAGGATCTGGCTGCCCACAGAGCTGTGTGTTATCTCCTCTCCTCTTTCCATGTAGAAAACACACCTGAGTCTTTCAGAGACAGATGTGGAGGCACATCTGCCTTGGTCTCCCCTGTTGGAGATTGACAGTGGAGGCTGACACAGCAATTCCCCTGGCACCATGCAGGCAAGTGTCTGCCCCTCTACAGAGCAGACTCCCCCACCATGGTCTGTTCCAGGTCTAAGCTTGGGGCCTGGGGACTGGTTGGAAGTGCATTTGGCTCTTAGGCTCAGTTTGCTAATGAAACTCTGACAGTAAAGAAATTTATATTTTGATTTCCATATGCCCAACTACTGTCACTAATTCCCAATCGATTCCAACACAGAGACAGGAGTGGTTTGATTTATTGATAAGCTCCCAAAGCTCCAACAACTGTGAGACAGGCAGGAATCTGTGTGGGTCTGGTTAGGAGAGGTTTGTTTGGATTTGTTGGTTCTGATTATCCTGTTCTACCCTGTCTTAACATAGTATCTGGCATGTAGAAAGCGCTCACTAAATATATTTGTTGGGTGCAAGGTAAGGGTAATAGAGCAGAGATGCCAGGGTAATAGAGCAGAGATACTCCATGGAATACTATGTGGCCATAGGAAAGAATATGGGAGCTTTTTGGTACTGAGTTTGAAACATCACCAAGATACATGAAATTAAAAAATAACAAAAACAAGGAGTGGAATTGTGTATGGTTTGCTGCCCTTTGTGTAAAGAAAAGGGGGGAGGGGATATGTATTTCTCTCTCTCTCTTTGTAAGTGCACCCAGCACCTCTGGGAGATACGCAATAAATAATCCAAGTTGATGGTGGTGGCAGGAACTGAGGGGCTGAGAGGGCGGGAGAGGGGAGGGTTTGCCCTGTACAAACCTTTTGGTTTGAACCAAGTGAGTGTGTTATCTCTTCAAAGAATGAAATACAAATACACAGGTACAAACCTTCAACTTTTGAAAGCAGTACTGTGCAGGCAGCAGTAACGGCCCGGTGACTGATTAGATGTTGGATGTGAGAGAACACAGAGATGACTCTGGACTCAGTACCTTGAGTGACATGAATGCAGCAGTGGGAGCGAGTGTGATTTGGGCCAGGTCATGTTTTAGGGGCTGCTTGGGTGTCCATGGAACTATGTCTAGCAGCTAGAGGTCTGAGTTTGCGGTTGTACAGAAAGAGCCAAGTTGGAGATTTGTTTTGGAGAGTCGTTAGCACAGAGGTGCAGGAACAGTGAGGTCCCCAGGGAAGGAGGTGGCCTGATTGAAGGGAGAGGAATGTAGATCTTCACCATGCAAGGGTGACGTGGAGTTACAGAGGAGGAGTATGGCCTCACTCTGCCAGGACATCCTGGCTCTTTGCTGGGAACAGAAGCTGCAAATGCCCTACTCCCCACTGAACTCAACATCCCCTGGAGGGATAGCTGCTAAAAGCAATAATTTTTCCTCCAGGAGGTTATGCCATTACTAAGAATTGTATTCCTTTGACGACTCAAGTTTCTATTCTTTCAAATTTTACAGTCCTTATGGGCCAGCAACCCATTTTTGGTGCTCACCCCATCTCAAAGTACAGTACAGAACATCATAAGGACATACTATAAATAGCGACAAGATATTATTACTCTTTTAATCATGGCTTTTAAGAGACAAAAAGAATTGGTTCAGTCTCTCCTGCCCTAAATTCACATCAGCCAACACTCATTTTTATAAACCTCATTTTGGCCATGGAGACAGGCTGGCTGTTTCTTGTCATGCCCTCTAGTAAGAAATGCTCTTACTTAAAGTACTTTGCCTCCTATATTTCTATGTTTGGTTTACCTATTATTTCGCTTTCTTTAAAGAGCACCCCCCTCCTCTTCCCTCATCACTCTCCCTCACCCATGGTTTCATAGTCTCATTTTCTTAGACTATCTCAGAATCAGAGTAGCTGAGTGAAGTAAAAATTTCAGAAAATCTTTCAAAAATATAGTTTGACCTTAAAAGCACTGAGTAAGCTGCTTTTCTTCTACTACGTGCTCTGAATGTGCTTGGAGGGAAACAGCACAGATAAGCATGGAGTGGATCTAAATTGGTCCAAAAAATTATACTACAGTACAGAAATCATTAAAAAGTAGCCCTGGCCAGTGTGGCTAAGTGGTTAGAGTGCCAGCTTGTGCACTGAAGGGCCTAGGGTTCAATTCCCGGTCAAGGACGCAAACCTGGGTTGCATGTTCAGTCTCTGATCCTAGTCGGTGCACACTGGGGAGGGAACCAATCCATGTGTCTCACATAGATGTTCCCCCCCTTTCTCTCTCCCTCCCTCTCCCTCCCTCCCTTCCACTCTCTCTAAAAATCAATGGAAAAAATATCCTTGGGTGAGGGTTAACAAAAAATAAAAATAAAAAGTAGCTTGAGCCTTCCCTCTCTCCTGGGTTACCTCAAGGCGAAATTCAGTCAGTTCCATAAGCATTTATTTTTATGTTTGAGACTAAGAATTTTTCACATATTGGTACTGGCTATGAAGGGGATCAGAATATGCCACCTAAAAAGTGCCACTTTGGCCTAAGGATTATTTTGAGCTGAAGGCAATTGATTAAAAAGCAGACACAGGACGGCATCTTTGTCCTTCCCCTATCTGCCAAAGAGCAGGGCAGAAATTTCCTTTCGTAAAGGTGCCCCCTCCCCTCTCCTGTACCAAGAAGAGGGGAGCAACACTATCAGCAGAGACAGAGACACCAAGATGAGTCTTCATGCACACACCTTACTGAATAACCCTTGTAGACCATTAGTTTCCCCCGTGTATTTACCTTCTCATGATTTACCTCTCTGAGAAGCCACACATCCCTTTTCTCTCATCTACTCATTTCTCCACAATTGTCACCCTTTGTTAAAATGGTACATAAGCCCCTGAGTCTAACTGCTTCTTTGGGTTCGCTTTTCTGTGGAGCCCTTGTGCAAGTAAAATTAAAAATAAAATTTGTATGCCTTTTCTCCTGTTAGCCTATCTTTGTCATTTGAATTCACAGGCTCCAGTCATAGAACCTAATAGGGTAGAAGAAAAGTTTTTTCTTCCCCCACAACTATGTTCCTAAAATGAGAAAACTCTTGATTATGGAAAATTCTAGCTTGCCCCTAACTTTTGACTAAGAGCCTTTATTTCTTCTTTATGTTGTTTTCTAAGCACATACACACATTTTCTTCCTAATGAGAGGTGTAGATGCATAACCTCTATTTATTCAAGTAGTTATTATGCTAAGTGCTTCATATGTATTTTTTCATTAAAACCAACAGCTCTATGGGGAAGTTACCATGGTTATCAGTATTTGTTGAATTAATTTGTTAATGAAGCCCCATTTTACAGTTGTAGATCTGATGGCCCATGAAGGAGCTGTTTCTTGCCTAAGATGAGGCAGTGAGTTGGTGGTGGGCTAGACCAGGCGAGGTAAACATCAGGCAACGCTTATGTACCTGTAATTTCTGTGTACATACAGATATTACTTTATTTAAGTTTAGGGTCAGACTTCTGTATAGCATTTTAAAATAAATTCTTGTTAAGCTATAATTTACATGCCATAAATGGCAAGAATCTTAAGTATGCAGTTGGCTGAGTTTGACACGTGCTGCTGATTTACTTTTTGATGCTGTAGTGTCAGCCAGTTGCACTCGATTGTATTACCTGTTTATTAAAAGGTACTAGTTACTAGGCAGGAAATGTGAGCTTCGTCAGGAACTAGTGGCTGGTGAATGGTGTCACGATTTGTTTGTTGTGATGGCTCCTACCACATGTCTTTGTTTGCTCATATTACTGGCATTGTATTAACCTCTGAAATTTTTTGAGATTAACCTAAGGCAACATTTACAGTATTTTTATGTCTGCTCAAAAACAGATATCATGAATATGCAACAGCCGGCAGTGAGCGCATGGGTGTCTCTCCCGGCCCGATCCTAGAGGAACTTGCAGAGTAGTTGTGTTTGCCCTGCCCCTTCTCTAGGTACCTAGGCAGTGTAACTCACCCCGCCCTCCTGTGTCACACTTGGCCTCTAAAGAAGAAAAACCCTAGGAGACATTATGATGATTCCTCAGATATTTATTTGAAGAGCTTTCCTATAGAAGTAATCTTAAGTTGTTTTATATTGTCCCAAAGGGCTGGCTACCCATCATCCACCTACCCATCCACCCATCCATCCACCCACCTGTCATTCAACAAAACCCCACTAAGAGCTAACTCTGTGCCAAGTATTATGTTAGGTGCTAAGAATTTTGCATTGGACAAAACCAGTAAGGCACCTGCCATTGTGGAGCTCGTATTCTAGTGGGGAGACCGATGTCAATCCAATACTCTTTGTAAATTCTAGTCTGGGAATTGGGGGCGGGGTCTGGAAGAAGAAGGAATGTGGAGAGAGCTTTCCAGGTCCTAAGACTAGAAGGAGCTTAGCAAGCTGAAGGAAAAGAGAGAAAGGCAGTGTGGCTGGAGTGCTGAGGGGGAGAGGAGGGTGGGCCCGGTTAGATGGGGGCCGGGGGTATGTAAGTGACAGTGGAGAAATTAAGAAAAACTGGAAGGACGATGATGTAGGAGCAGCTGGTGGAAATTAAGGTGTGATGGATGTCACTCAGCATAGGAGAAAACTGTTTGACAGGAAGGGTGCAGGGCTTTGGGGCACACTGTGTGATCACTGATAACTGCGCACGTGGAGCCCGGACAGCTGTTTTTCAAGTATCTGATAGAGAATACGCACTCAGCAGCTGGGGCCGAGTGACCTTGGTGTTCTCTAGGGTTCTTGCTGCCTGGGGCACAGTTCAGAAGCACCCAGCCTGGATAACATGCCTCCCTTCAGAGCCTGGGTGCTGTTGGAGGCAGAACTTGTGAATGAATCTCAGTGACCTGGGGAGACGGACTCCGGAAGGATTTCCCCAAGCAGTGAAATCTGCAGGTGGTAGGAGGTATGCGGCAACATATGTTGCCTGCTGATATTTTTTCCTTAAGTAAGTTTCTGCTGAACATTTTGACATTATGCATGTGTGGGTCTCCTGTGAGCAGTGCTTCCCAAACCAAATTATACTCTGAGCTGGAAACGTCTACCGCCTTGACCGTACAGGAAAGGAGAAGCCAAGGTCACTGAGGCCCACGTAGGGAGGGAGGGAGCAGACATTACCCTTTGCAGGAGTCATTTTGCAGATGGCGGTTCCCAGCTTTCTGGATGGTGGGTCTTGAGATGAGGAGCGCGTGGCGCACCTCCCCGGCTTCTGCTGAGGGCACCCCCCCCCCAAGACTGCATATGCTACTTATGAAGGGAGCGCAAAGAGGCTGTCTGACAATTTACCAGGTTTGCTATACACAGGTGTTCTTTACTTGCACAATATTTTTGTTCCTGGGAAGTCCCGTGCACTTTGTATTTTCCCATGGCACTTACGCGCTCACAGCAGGGGCCACACATCTCATGTTTAGCACTTGGTACCCTATTAAACGAGTGAAAGTAATTGCTTATTGAATGAGTGAAAGAATTTTTACTTGGATATAGTTTTTTAAGTTAAACTTTTTATTTTGAGAGAATCATAGATTCATATGAAGTTATAAGAAATAGCACAAAGAGACACTATGTACCCTCGCCCAGTTTCCCCCAATGGTAATGTCATTGACACAGCCCGTTGGTCTTAGGTCTTCCATTCTGCTTGCCATGTTGCCATGCGTGTCAGCTCATTCAGCTGCCACCACAGACAAGACGCAGAAGGGCTCCATCACCGCCCCTCCTTTACAAAAAAATTGTTTTAACCCTCACCCAAGGATATTTTTTCCACTACTTTTCAGAGAGAGTGGAAGGGGAGAGAGAGAGAGAAAGAGAGAGAAACATCAATGTGAGAGACACATCGATTGGTTGCCTCCTGCATGCGCCCCGCCTGGGGCTGGAGATGGAGCCTGCAACTGAGGTGTGTGCCCATGACCAGAATCAAGGCTCCAACCACTGAGCCAGACTGGCCAGGGCACCACCCCCTTTATAACCACACCTACATCCCCCTTCCCTCTGTAATGTTGTCATGTCAGGAATGTTACATAAATGGAGTCATACACTACGCAACCTTTTTTTCAGTCAGCATAATTCCCTGGAGATTTATCCAAGCTGTTGCTTGTATCAGTAATTAGTTCCTTTAAATTGCTAAGTAATATTCTGTGGTATTGATGCACCACAATTTAACTTTGCCCTTTGAAGGGCATCAGGGCCTTTTCCAGTTGGGGGCTATCGTGAATAGAGCTGCTATTAACTTTGTGTGCAAGTTTTTGTGAATATACATTTTCATTTCTCTGGGATAAATGTCCAAAAGTACAATTGCTGGGTTCTGTGGTGACTGCATGTCAGGAATCAAGGGCTCCAATTCCCTGAGACCCTTCTACTCTAGAAATCTTCCAGCTCACTTTCCAGCCTCTTAAATCTGGTGTTAAATATCTTCAAAAGAGGCCAGAAGATCTTCCATTTCGTCATTAGAAATTACTGGCATCTCTGTTTTTCTGTGTCACCTATGGAAGGAGAGACAACTGGTCCCCTTTGCACAATAAGCTGTTCTAGATCCTGCTGTTAGGAGGTACTGGGCTCCCTCTGAGCCTGAATCTGTAGTCTGGCACATTTTTTACCTTCTCTGTCCCTCAAATAGGGGGACTCTTCCATCTGTCTATTACTACCTGCTTATCAAGGGGGCTGAGGCATTGTCTGGCTCTCCTGACATTAAGCTCTGCTTCTGAAAAACTGCCTGGTGTTTCTCAGATCCTCTGCTGGTCCAGGAAGAGTCCCCGTTCTTGTTGTTGGCTTCAGCTCTTCCAGCAGGGCTGGGAATGACCGAGGCCCGCGTTGCTGTTGGCTTCAGCTCTTCCAGCAGGGCTGGGAATGACCGAGGCCCGTGTTAACAGGGCCTGGCCAGTCTCTAGGGTCAGTCTAACCTATGGGCGAGCTGAGTCGGGACCGGTATTGAGTTGCAGCTCCCTTCTTTTTCCTTACTCAGTTTCCATGACTGACTCTTTGAAGGGGGTTGTCTTGCTTTCCAGGAATCTGACTTATTCTGTAATGGCAATTTTCCTAGCCTCTGCATGGAGCTGGACATCTTTGCTTCCATCCTGGGCCATATTTAGAAATTTCACTTGAAGGTCCTTGGCTCTGTTCATGCTTGTGAAGTGCGATCCAGCATCATGCATTCATTTGCTAAAACCAAGGTGTTTTATTTAGAACCTAGAGCACACTGCATATGAAGAACTTGAACTCTCTGGTGCATTTTTGCACCTGCCTTGGTCCCAGGTATTTTCCTGGCGAGATCACACGGCCAGGCCAGCACTTTAGGGAGATGTCTGCTGAGCTGTGGTGCTGCCCTAGCCCTGCCCCAGGAAGCCTGCTGCGTGGCCCCAGGCCTCCCTTTATGCTGCAGGAGGGAAAGAAGCATCTTACTTCAAACTCTTAAAAAGTTAGTAATCATTTATGTTGAACACCCCTTCCCAGGGCTCCCTCTAACAACCTGAGAAGAATTCATAGTGATAATACGGGTAATAATAATAGCTAACATTTATTGAGTAGTTTTCCTGTGATAGACATTGTGCTTAGAGTAAACTCTTGTCTGCTCTTTGTAATTTATTCTTTATAACCCTCTTAAGGAGGTGATACAAAATACCAACCACATTTTATAAACAGGGAATGAAGACCCAGCGGCGTTAGGAGCCTGTATCTGACTGAAGCACATCCTTCAGGCCTGTCTGTATTCCACCCCCTCCCATTCCTAGACACTTGATCAAGCCTTGTACTTTCCCGTGAATGTGCTACCGGATGCTAACAGGTTTCCCAGGTTCCAGAGGCGCCTGGAAGATCAGTGTTTTTGAAAACATTGTCTGTGGGCCACCTGCACCTGAATTCCCCGGCTGCTTGTTAAAGCCACAGACATGCTGAGTCACAGCCTCTGGGAACAGGGCCAGGGACTCCGCATTTTTAGAATACCTACCCCCCACCCCACCCCCGCCTGGGCTCGGGGGACTCTGATGGACTCTGAAGCTAATGAACACTGTTGCCCAGCATTTCTTTCGCTCACCGGCACTATGAGGACCTTTATTGTGGTAGTCATTCCCACACTACTTTGTTACTTGTAGAGAGTTCTGCCAATTAAGATAAAATCGCCTGGCCCTGGCCAGGTAACTCTGCTGGTTAGAGTGTTTTCCCGGCACAGGAAGGTTGCGGGTCTGATCCCGGGTCAGGGCACAGACAAAAATCAACCAATGAATGCATAAATAAGTGGAACAACAAATCGATGTCTCCCTCCCTCTCCCTCTCCCTCTCCCTCTCCCTCTCCCTCTCCCTCTCCCTCTCCCTCTCCCTCTCCCTCTCCCTCTCCCTCTCCCTCTCCCTCTCCCTCTCCCTCTCCCTCTCCCTCTCCCTCCCCCTCCCCCTCCCCCTCCCCCTCCCCCTCCCCCTCCCCCTCCCCCTCCCCCCTCCCCCTCCCCCTCCCCTTCCCCCTCCCCCTCCCCTTCCCCCTCCCCCTCCCCTTCCCCTCTCCCTCTTCCTCTCTAAAATCAATAAATAAAACAAGATAAAATCACATGTTATAATAAGTAAACCCTGAATCTTAGTGACTTAAAACAAAAACAGTTATTTCTCACTCATATCATAGCCCAGTGAGGGTATTTCTACTTGGGATCTTCTGTGGGGTTATTTAGGGACCAAGGCTCATCCTTGGTTCATCCCTCTTGGCCTTCATGGCCCTCTCCATTCAGCCAGTGGCTGAGAAAAGAGAGCAGCGATGATTCACGGGAAATCGATGGAACAGGTCTGGAAGAGGTGCCCATCATTTTGACCCACATTTCACCGGCCAGACTCTTACTGTTTGGGGTTCAGAAACAGAGTGATCTCTCAAGCCTATGCGGCCCTTAGTCTCTAGACTCTGTTCCCTTCTGTCTTTACTTGACACCCATCCAGCTCTTGCCTGGGCTTATCTCTTCCTTGTCACAAACCTTGCTGGGGTCAGCCAGCAGGAGCCAGCATTGCTCTGACCTGTCCAGCCACCTTCCCTAGAGCTGCCGGCTCAGAAGACACAGGCCCACCTTCTAAATGACTGTAGGTGTAAGTTTTACCACATATTTTGCTACTTTATAACATAGGTCTCCATCTTTCAGCCTCAGAGATCAGTTTCCACACTGGCTGCTGTCTGCCTACTAAACCAGTCCACATTTTAGGTTGTTGCTATGATAGCACCCCATTGTGAGATGCCGACTTCTGTATTAGTTCAGGTAACACAAAGGCTTTAGCAGGTGAACCCAAACTCTACGTGCTTCCCGAAATGTCCATTTCTTGCTCCCATCATACTCTAATACAGATGTTCTTGGAAGTGTGGGCTTCCACTTGGTCATTCAGAGACCCAGGTTTTTTCCATCTTGAAGCTCTGCCTTTCTGTGGATCCTTATAGTCCTCCCCACCTGCTGGCACTGGGGAGGGAGGAAGTATCCCTGTGGGATGTGCCTGGAAGTGGCCCACGTCACTTCTGCCCATATTCTCTTGGACAGAATGCAGTCATATGGTCACATTTGCTGCAAGAGTGGCCAGGAAATGCAGTCTGGCCACAGCCCAAGAGGAAAAGAGAACAGGTTTTGGTGTGCATACAGCAGGGCCTGCCTCTTGAGCCAGAACTGTCTGGACTGATGGAACAGTGACCAGGAACTTACCAGGGAGAATGTCAGCGGGCAGCCGGCCTCGGCTCTTGTGAGGATGCTATCGGGCAGTAGCTAGTAAGATCCAAATATGTGCAAATATCTTCATTAATGCAACAAACGTTTACGCAGGTCTACTCTGTGCCAGGCAGTGGGCCAGACACTGGGGACCTGGAGAAGTACAAAGATCCCCCTTGGAGCTCGGGCGAATCCCCTCTAATCACATTCTTTGTGCTGGAAGCCAAGGGGCCAGAGGGCCTGGGGAGGGAGAGAGGAGCGGGGAGGGTTTTGAAACATGGCTGCTTTGAGTGCATCCCACAGCCCTAGGAACGCCCCATGCAGTTCAGCCTGGTTCCCATCACTAGCACGCAGTCTCTGCAGCTTATCGGATGAAAGGCAGTTAGAGGGGGAAAGGGTCACTGAGAGCAGATGTTCCGTTTATATCTGCCTTGGTTTTTCTCATAGGACAGTTTTCTCTCTCTGAGGCTGCTCCAGGATGCAGAGTTGTCACCGGTTTTTATTTGTCTCTGGCACTGTCCTTGGCCCCCTGGGTGGTACTGAGGGCAGCATAGGGTGGGGCCCAGAGCTGGGGCCTGCTCTTTTCACATTCATGGCCCTTTGTGTTAGAAGCTGCTGCTGGTGTTGACTGCACAGTGCACCCAGTGACAACTGAAGAGGTTGCCAAGATCTGGGCACACAGAGCTTTCCATCAACAGCCATTGAGCCCCTGCTCTGTGCCCGGCCTCTGTCCAGTGTGTGGACCCTCCTCTCATTAGAGCTACTCCCTCTCGGTAATTCAGGGCGGCCGGGGGAAAGCTCTCAAAACTGCTCTGTAGGGCAGTGGCAGCCTTCTCCAGGAAGGTTTTCAAAATGAGCCGCGAAGATGGACAGAGAGGACATATTTAACATGGACCAGAACAGGCCATGGAGGGGAGTTTTAAAATTTCTTTCAGAGGTTTTATTTTGGTAGAAAATCATGTCACTAGAAGCAGGAAGGTATTATCTAGGACACCCTTCCAAGCTGCATCCGTTAATGTGCTGCACATTTTCAGCTAAGGAAGTGAGAACTACAACAGGTTAAATTTCTCATAAGATTAATTCTGCCATCTCTGTGAAATGGTGGAAGCAGAATACCATTAGACTGTCTAATCTCATTTCTCTCACGCTGTCTTTCCCGGAGCCTATCAGATAGTGTCCTGGCAGAGAGGCAGCCCTGTGGCTGCTAAGCGTCAGCCGCTCTCTTTCTGAGCCTTACCACGAGGGCTGTAATTAGAAAATGTAGCCCACCTTTTAAGGGAGATGAGAAGGTACTAACTGTCCCTTTCTTTGCATGTCAGATCCCAAATGTTTTGGCTTTTTAAACATGTAATTCTTCTGTCACTTTAGCTTTTTATTAGCTATTTGCATGACATATTAAAACAAAACTTATTAAAACTGTTTGCATTTGCGGATCTCTGATGGTTTCATGAGTACTGTTTGGGGTCCTAACTAGTCAATAAGATGTGTCTTTTGAGTGTGTAACTATGTGTTTAAGATGCAAATGCAGGAATAATTTTGCCCTTGCTTTAATTGCTCTTCTTCAATAACTTGTGATTTTTCTTATCTGATTTAAGTCTCTTTTGAGGGGAGGAGGTGGGAAAGTATTAGCTACTGCTGTGTCAAAACTGAATATATTTGGAAGTTGGATATTTAGATATTTTTTTAGCCCTTGTCTTTTTCATTTTGTCATACTGTCATAAATTAGAGGGGGGTGGAGCCAACCAGGATTTTGAAGATTTTTTTTTCCTCCTAAAGTTTTATTTCTCCTATATAGCATCAAAAAAATGCTGGTTATTTTTATTGCAATATTTGGGACAAAGAGGCTCTCTTAATGAAAGATAATTGCAAGCTTTGTTCCTTGCCTCAAGTTTACTGCACGGTTTCTCTCCCCTTTGCTTGTACTGAAATGAAATTATAAACCACCAGTAGCCTTGGAAATTTCAATCGATTCCAAATGACTAAATATTTAATTCAATCACTGCCTAGACTTCCAGGGATGACTCGGGCGTTTTTCTTTTCACTGAGGGCTCCATGAGAGCCGGGCTCTGCAATGGCTGCTGAGGCCTGTGTCTGTTGCAAGGAGGCTCCCCTGCAGTGAGGAGCTGGGGCCAGCCTGTTCCACAGCAGCCCTTTTTTGCAAATGGTAGTCGATTTTTGCAGAAGGTTTGTGACCAGATCGCTATGTATAATACTGATGAAGCATTTTTGTTCCAGCTCTGTCTCGGAAGACCTAGGCTGTAGACGTGGGGATTTCAGTAGGAAACATTATGGATCTGTGGAGCTGGTAAGTTTACTCTGCCTGTTCAGTGGTGGTACATTGATTTGGATTTAGAGAGGCTCGCCAAGCTCATCAGATCTTTTGTTGTATATTTACTGTTAGACCATGTGAGGACAGTGTAAAGATTGGATGCGAATAAATGACTGTTAGAAAACTGTAATAATCTGATCATCTTCATCTGTTTTTATTGTTACGTACTTTTCATCTGTGCCTTTCAGTTTGTTAAAAACATGTGGCTGGGTATTTTTCTCTGTCAATGATATACATCATTTAAAAAATGACTTATGAATTAGGAAAGCTTTTGGTTTTTATGTTATTGTGTTCCTAAAAGTTTATAATCTAGTTTTGGAGGTTTGAATATTATTGAAATACGTATTTTGATTTTTTTTTTTGTACCTTTGCTCTCTGGGTATGTGATGGGAGTTAGGATGTTTATGAGATTTTTTTTTTCCTGTTAAAAGTATACCTGTTGGACTAGATAAATGCCTGTAATAGATGATCAATATTTGGAATGAAATACATTTTCCTTAATGAGGGACATTGGGGTTTGTGTTATGATATTTAAAACTAGTATGCTTTCATTTTAAAAGAGGCATAATGAAGGCATATAATAGCCTCAGTTTTTTTTAAAGACAGAATTGTGATTTTTTTCCTAATCGCATAGAAATTTAAACGCATTTTCAGGAAAATGTGCTCATAAAATTCTCTTAATTATTATTTAACATTATTAAAAACATTAAATTTATTATTTCTATTTACAGAAAAATGAGTTGATTGGATCCATTTGCATAGTACCCAATTATCCCCCATTAATATAAGCTGCATTCTTACAGGGCTTCAGTAGGAGAAAAACCCCAGAGCTGTGTACCAGTAGCATCCTACTTGAATTCAAGCATATACTACAGGCTCGACTGTGCACCTGCCCAGGGCTGAATATTCTTGAAAATATAAAATAAGTAAAAGATGCTGTCCTTGTTCTTAAGGCGCTTCCTGCCCTTCAGCTGGGCTGATAAGATACATAAAATATCTAAAGAATTCATTTAGTCACACAAAAGACACATTGAATGACTCAGTGCCAGTTCTGGGTCAGACACCATAAACTCAGACCACCACCTCCCCTAAGGAGCGTGTGTGCAACTATAACTCAGGTTGGGAACTGGTAAATATTGTGAGAGGTACACTATAGGACTTTGCGGGGGTTGAGAGAAGGGAGGGAGCAGCCCATTGTGGCCAGGGATCTTGGGGAAGCGGCCTGGAAGGCCTCAAGGAATCTGAAGGATGTGGCTTAGTGGCAAAGAAGATAAGACAGTAAGATATTTTCCAATGTTGTGATTTGGGGCAGTGGTGTACTTGAAGGGCAGTGAGCACATGGTTCTGCCCAGCAGAGAGTGTAAAGCAGCAGAGCTTCGTGGTTATAAAGCAAGTAGGCTTTGGAATCAGAAAGGCCTGGGTTCCTATACCAGCTCCATCACTTGTTATCTCTGTGAACTTCTCTGAACCTCAGTGGTGCTTAAGGCCTGTGCTCTGAAATTATTCTGGTTTCATCATTTACTAGTGGTGTGATCTTGGACTTCTTTTGGCCTCAGTATTCTCATCTATGAAATGGGCATATTAATATTATCTACCTTATAGAGTTGTTAGAGGATCAAATGAGATAATTAATGCACAGAAGCATAATCCATGTTAACTAGCTATAGTAGTAAAGATGAAATGTGGTAGCAAAAGTAGAACCTTGACTCTCAGGTGAAGACTTTGAACCTGATCTGATAAGTAGTGTGGAGCTCTCATAAATAGTGGGAGTGGTGTTGGGGAGAGACAGCGCAGGATGAAAGATAGACCCTTTCTAGACTTGTGGAATTCGCAGAATATCAGACTGGAAGGTTCTTGAAAGCAGTGGTTTCAAACTTGAACAGGCATCAGAGTGACCTGGAAACTTTATTAAAACAGCTTGCTGGACCCCATCCCCAGAGTTTCCAATTCAGTAGATCTGGGGTTAACCCAGAATTTTCCTTTCTAACAAGCTGCCAGATGATGTTGATGCTGCTGTTCCCAGGACCACACGGGAAGAAACCCTGCCTCTGGAGAATCCCAGACTAGCCATCCATTATCCCCAAAGTTCCCCAATCCAGTTGTTCAGGTTTTTATTTTGGAGCCATGACTTTGTGTGTGTAATTGACCTTTTAAAATATTGGAAAGTAAATTTTAAATACATTTTAAAATTCTATGCATAATGTCACCACCCTGCAGCAAGTGTTTTTGTCTCCTTTTGGTACCTTCTAGTCTTTACAGCTACAAATGTCCTTTCTGCACAGTGGTAATGAAATTACAGATTTCATTTTGCATTCCTCTTTCTCCATCTAACTGCATTTTGCAAATATCATCTTCTTACTATGTGGTCTTCGGTGTCTTTATTCTAATTGGCGCATGATTGCCCCAGATGGCGATAAATAGTTCTTTGTGTAACGGTTTCCTCCTTTTGTAACATCGGGTTGTCTCTAGTCTCCCCATGTGATAAATGACACCCAGTGGCGGTTGGCGTGGTGGAGATAAAGGACGTGAGTGAAGTCTCATTTTTGCTGTCTAAGGATCTCTTGAAATCCTGACTGCAGTCCGAGGAAGGAGACGCGTCTCTCACCTATGAACCGCGGAGGATTATTAAATTAAACCCCCGGTTATGTGTTATGTTTATGAGAACATGAATTGAACTTTTCTTACACCTGGTTTGATGAATATTCTTGGGAATCTCAAAGGTTGTGGGGGTTACCCAGGATTCTGTGCAATTGAAATTTTCGCATATACTTGTCCTGACCTTGAACAAATTAGGGGGAAGCCCTCGTGGAGAACTGAGCGTGGCTGCTCGAAGGGCTCAGGTGTCACTTGGGTGTGCATTTGGTGAGAGCGTGGGTGCTCCGCGCCCTGCAGACTCACGGGGAGGCTCTCCGCCCTCACGCAGCAGCTGTTCGCTGAAGGCCTGGCCTGGGCTGAGGGGAGGGAAAGGCGTCCTGCTCTCCTGGAGCTGTGGCCCAGCTTTAGAAACCCGCTGCCGCGAACTGTGAGCCCGCAGCTGCTGCTTAACTGGCCCCGGCCGTGTTCCCTGCCTTAACAGAGGCCTGCCCAGTCCAGCTCCAGGGGGAAGTAATTCACCCGCACGAAGTGCAGAGAGGCCCTGGCCGCGTGTGGCTGGAAGCCACCAGAAGCTCCTCTGTTTCTGTAATGCCCCTGTGATTTCTCAGCTTCGCTTACCCTGCGTGCCTGTGTGGGTGCCTCTGTGCAGACCAGCTCCCCCTGACTGCCGGCTGCCTCTGTCCTGCCCATTTCTCCCAGCAGTGCAGCTTTCTTCATACTTTTTTTTTTTATTGTGGAAAAATATACACAACATAAAATTGACCATTTTTAAGTGTACATTCAGGGACATTAAGTACACTCAATCATGTTATGCAACCATCAATCACCACCATCCACTTTCAGAGCATTTTTTAATTACCCCAAACAGAAACCATCCCCATTACACAGTACATAACTCCATATCCCCTCCTCCCCGGCCCCATAACCTGTATTTTATTTTCTGTCACTCTGAATTTGTCTAGTCTAGGTACCTCATGCACGTGGAATTATATAATACCTGTCCTATTCTGTCTGGTTTATTTCACTTATCATAATATTTTCTAGGTTCATCTGTGGTATAGCATCTATCAGTGTTTCATTGCTTTTATGGTTGAATTATATTCCACTGTGTATATACCACATTTTGTTTATTCATTTATCGATGGATGCTGGTTTCTTACTTTTTAGCCATTGTGAATAATATTGCTATGAGCATGGGTGTACAGGTATGTGCTCAAGTCCCTGCATTCAATTCCTTTGGGTATATTAGCAAGGAGCGGAATACACATTTGACATTTCCACCAGCAATACACAAGCGTTCCAGTTTCCCCACATTCTCACCAACGCTTGTTATTTCTCCCTTTTTTATAGCCACACTAGTGGGTGTGAAGTGGTACCCCCTAGTTGTTTTGACTTTCCTTACACTAATGAGTAATGATGCTGAGATCTTCTCATGTGTTTATTGGCCATTTGTGTATCTTCTTTGGAGAAATGCTATTCAAATCCTTTGACCATTTTTTAACGGGTTGTTTGTTTTGTTATTGTTGACTTGTAGGAGTTCTTAATATATTCTGGATATTAATTCCTTATCAGATATATGATTTGCAAATATTTTCTCTTCTTTTGTGGATTGACTTTTACTCTGTTGGCAGTGTTCTTTGATGCACAAGTTTTTAGTTTTCGTGAAGTCCAATTATCTATTTTTTTCTTTTGTTGCCTGAACTTTTAGTATCATATCCAAGAAATCATTGCCAAATCCAGTGTCATGAAGATTTCTCCATATGTTTTCTTCTTAGAGTTTTATAGTTGCAGCTTTTGCATTTATGTCTTTGATCCGTTTTAAGTTTTGTATGTGGTATTAGGTAAGGGTCCAGCTTCATTCTTTTGCATGTGAATATCCAGCTTTTCTAGCACCATTTGTTGAAAAGACTGTCCTTTTCCCATTGAATGCTCTTGATACCCTTGTTGAATATCAATTGACCATGTATGCAAGGGGCAATTTCTGAGCTTTCTCTTCTGTTTCATTGAACTATATGTCTGTCCTTATGCCAGAGTGATGTTTTAAAATATTGATAATACCATGTCTTTTCTTTCTAAAAACCCTTCATTGGCTGCCCATTGCACTTCACATCCAGATCCTTCACGAGAGCCTGCGTGATCCCTGCCCTGCCCCACCTCTCATGCCTTCTCCCCTGCCACTCACGCACCATGCTCCAGACATCTGGCCTTATTTTGGTCTCTAGAACACATAGAGTTCTTGTCTGTTTCAGGGCCTTTGCACTTACTGTTTCTTCTCCCTGGAATAGGCTTCCCCAGCACTTCTCAGGGCTGGTCTCAGTTTAAGTGCCACCTCCTCAGAGAGGCCTCCCTGACTACCCTACCTAAAGTAGTCCCCCTCTCTGTGTTATTCATTCTCTACTCAGCATCCTATTTATTTTCTTTATAGAATTTATCACAGTCTGTATTTATTTCATTGATTTGTTTGGTAACTACTCTCATCCACTAGAGATAGTTCCTTCTCTCATCCACAAGGAACCATGGCTGTCTTGTTCACTCTTGCATTCTAGGCTCTGTCACATAATAAGTTCTCACTAAATGTTCTTTATTACTAACTTGATTTCCAGCCCCCAGTCTCCCTGGTCTTACAGCTCTGTTACCCATTATAGTCTGTTCTAATTTCAAAATCCAGGTAGCACATTATGGATTGGCTGCTCTGGGTCAGGTATCTATCCCTGATTCACACAGTTGGGTTCAGGGTAGTGGGGTCATGTGATATGAACAGGGCCTCCCAGCTCCTCAGCAGAGTCTGTGGACAGGGCAGATTCTCTCTGAAGAAAATGTAGGCAACAGTCAGTTTCAAAGAGCAGGAGCTGGGCAGGAATCCCCCTGAATGTGTCTCTTGCATCCCCTCATAGAGTAGATGATTTAAAAGCTCAAACTCAGAGCACCTGGTAAAAATGTCTTCCTCTGCTAGTGGACTCTTATCCCTGACACTTTTTAAGTCCTATAAACAAGGGCATAGACGATCAGCTCCCTAAGAGCAGGAGTCGCGGCTCTTTGTTTACCCGTATGCCTGGTACCAGCGCAATGCCCAGCACTCGGTACTTAGTAAGCACTGGTTGAATGAGCCGATGGTTCAGTTTGGTCGAAGTTAGAGAGGAGCCTAACCCATCAAAAAATATAGAAAGGAAAGGAAAAACAAGCCTCTTTGATTCCCCCTCCCCCCCAATGCAGTTCGACTCATTAGCTCGCAGTGCTTTCCGTCCAACGCGAATGCCATTTTTCTTCCCGATGGTCTCGTGACAGCCTTCTGAGCAAGGCACAGCGATTACACCATCGACCACTCTTCATCACTGTGTATTGAAACCTGTCAGGAACAGCGTCAGACCGTTTGTAGCTTTCATTGATCTTTTCTTGGCCTTTGACTCAGTGGAAAAGACACTGCTGTGTTATGAATGATAAATGGCATGGAAACAATGTGGACCCCTGCACAGCCTACATCGTGCTACTTCTCGGGAAGTCACAATCTGCAAGTGATTTCAAGTCAGGATAAAACAGGGTAGAGTATTGTCTGTTCCTTTGTCAACTTGAACCTTAATGACTGAAGCCCGCATTGGTCGAGCTGCCTGCTCCCTGCCGTATCTGAAAGGAACCTGTCACTGCTCCTCTCTGAGGAGAGCGTGGTTTTGTTGTTACGGACTCAGGGGAGCCTCAGAGGGTATTTGTCTGTGCTATTAAATTATTATCAAAAGAAGGGTTTACTGTAGACTTGCCCAGCATCTGCAGATTTTCACATTTGAGGTTTCAACTGATCGAGGACTCCTGAAGCCTGGCGTGTGCTCACCTGTACTTTTGCTCAGGCACAGATCTGAATCAAGAGTGTGGGCTGTGTGCAGAAAGATGACTCTTGGCTAATGAGTGATTTAGCTGCGTGTCCAGTATCCCTAACTCAGCGCAGCTTTGTTCTCTATTTAGAGTTGAGTAGGCTTTTTTTTGTTTTCATGGGCATTTTATGGGAGAAATTATATTCTATGTGGTATTACCAAATTGAGAGATTAGCAAAGGTACCAGCATATTTCCCTCAGGAACATCAAAACGTCAGGACTTCAACATTCTACAGCTGGAGCCATGCTGACAGATGTTCTCAGTATGTAACTGCTCGGGCGTAAGCTTTTAGAGCAGGTTGACTCACGTAGGTACCACAGCATTTATCTCAGCGCATTCACCAGTAAGTTAACCTAGTTGAAAGCTGTAGGGGCTTTGGGGGGCATTTTTGATGCCTCTGTGGGCGATGGCAATGCTGACTTTGAACCTTTTCCAAGACTAAAATTATTGCAACTATTTTTGGTGAGGTAGAACTTGGAGACCTTAACCATATAATTATTTATGCATCAGAATAGAACCAGAAATCTTTTGTTAAGATTATTATTGTGTTATTGTTATTAATAGTTTCAACATTTATGGAATGCTTACTGTGTACCAGTCACCAAATACATGCTTTAGGTGCATTTACCTGTTTAATACTCAGAGCCCTAGACGGCAGGTATTATTTGATCATGCCTCACACTTTGGGTGCTCAGAAGACATTTGCAGACATTGAATGGATCCCCATTTAACTGCTGATTTCAAAGAGGTCCTACAGCTAGTGAGTGGAGGGAGAGAGAGAGAGAGCGAGAGAGTGAAAGAGCGCGAGCACACCGCTCCCCAAGGGCACTTGACTCTCTCCCACATGACCAGGTATTAGCTGCTAGAAGATGAGTTTTGCTAAAAATCTGGTGTCTGATAAATTCTTTTTCTTTTCTTAAAACTTTTATATTTCTTCCCATTCTTTGCGTGCTAAGTGTGCCTGTGCATGCTGATATACTTTTCTGATTATAAAAGGAATACATGCTCATTATAAAACATTTGAAATGTACCAAAAAGCACAAGAAAATTAAATTCATCTGTAATCCTACCACCTATGGATAATCACTGTTAAGATTTAGTGTAGTAATTAAATTTAGTAATTAAATTTATATACAGAATGGCTTTACATATTTTATTGTGCTTCTTTACTTAAAAACAAAGTATAATAATCTTTTGAAGGCATAGATACTCTTCTACAAACAATTTTGTCTCCTCCCATCCAAGTCTCTTATTTCTTCTTCATGTCTAATTGTGTTGGCTACTATTGGAGAACAATAATAAATATCATGGTTGCAGGCATCCCTGTCCTAGAGTTCCAGGGAAGTTTTTTAGGCAGTACATGAGAGTAGCTTTTCTCCATCGTTACATATCTGAGAATATCTCAGGTTATGCCTTCCACAAGAACAACTTGGCTGGTTTTAAATTTCTGAGTCATCACCTCTTTCTCTTAAAACTTCACAAATTTCTGTTAGTTTCATGTTAGTTTCCTAGGCCTGCTGTAACAAATTACCACAAACCAAATGGCTTAGAAAAACAGAAAAAATTTTCTCTCATAGTTCTAGAGGCTAGAAGGTCCAGAATTAAGATATTAGCAGGGCCGTGCTCCCTCTCTGAAGGCTCTAGGGGGAAATCAGTCCTTGCTTCTTTTAGGTTCTGGGATTGCCAGCCATCCCTGACCCCCTTTGGCTGGCAGCCACATCCCTCCAGTCTCCGGTACTGTCATCATATGGCCTTCTTTCCCAAGCCTCTATGTCTGCACCTCTCTTTTCTCTTATAAAGTCACCAGCCATTGGACTTAGCCCCCCCCCCCAACCTGTATGAGCCCATCTTAATTATACCTTAATTATACTTGCAGAGAGGTCTGCAAGTGAGGGCACATTCTGAGGTTCCAGGTGGATGTAAATTTTAGGGAGACGCTCTTCTGCCCTTGAGTGTTCTTAAGAGAAGTCCGAGGTATATTAATTGATTTTCTTTCTTGGTAACCTTTCCTGTCTGGATTTTTCTCAGATATTTTCCTCTATTCCTTTATTCTTTTATTTTAAAATTGTTTCCTATGATTTCTTATGTGTTTCTCTTTTCATTAACTTTGCCAAGAACATTGCATCTTAGTGATTCTTAGACCCGGCTCTTCTGTCGGGGCTGAGTATTTTCTTCTGCTCTATCTGTCAGTATTGCTCATTTTCCCCCCGAAGCAGTAAGAAAGGCCTTTTGTCCTGTCCTCCATACTGTCTTTTCTTCCTCCTAGTATTTCGCTCCGTTTCATTCTGGAAAGACGTCTCCGACGATGGCCTTATTACCGTCCGTGCCCTGCAGTGAACGTGTAGCTCTCCTCCAGTGAGGGTTTCCTTCGGCTATTTGCAGATTTTAGTCCTTTCTTCCTTTATCTTCCCCACTTCCACCAGCTTTATACACTCATTGCAGAGATCACATCTTCTGTCTTATAAAATTTTCTAAAATTTTATTTTGGTTTTATTGTAAAAGTGATATATTTCCTTTTTTAGTTTTCAGGATCATATGTAGCATTTTTTTTTCAAAGCTCCATGTTGGATTTTTTTTTTCTTTTTTTACAAAATCTTCAAACAAAGAGAGCTATTCAGACGGCGTGTTTGTCAACAGACAGCGCGCATAGCCGCCCCTCAGCTGTCGCCATCCGTTTAGGGGCCGCGGCTCCGCTGCCCACGGCGCAGGGCGGCCTGATCACCAGTGACCCCGCGGCGCGGCCTTGCGGAGCTCTGCTGGAGCGCGACAGGCTGCTCCCCGGGCTTGGCTTGTGGCTGCTCTGAACCGGTGGCTCCAGAACTTACACATCTGGAGGGGCTCAGGGGGCTACAGGCAGCAGTCTGGTTGGAAGAGGAGGAATGTCCGCTCAGCTCTGTACATAAGCCGGAGAAAACGGTAGATTCAGGAGCTGGATGGAGATTATGAAGAGGGGAAATCTCTCCCCATCCCCAGCCATGCTTTGGTGCCAACTGCTCTGCCCCTGGGATGCTTCCTGTCATCCCCCCACCTGTGGCACTTTGCTTCTGAAGACTGCATTTTCTAAAAAGGATGTTCCCTTCCTCCCGCTGACTTCCCGCCCAGTGTTTTCTTGGAGAGATGCTAGTTTGGCTGCGGCCACCTCAAAATGCAGTGCCCGTGCAGTGACAGGATGGCTCCCAGTGTTTTAGTTTGACTGTCTAGCCCCAGTGTCTCCCAACCAAGATGAGAGAGCGGAGGGAAGGATGAAGTGCCCTCGGATTCCTCTGCTAGCCACAGGTTTGCTGTTTGGGCAATAAAGCCAGTGACCAGCCATGCTTTCAGTTCTGTCATTGGCTCTATAGTAAGTAGAAACGCCCTGATATTTGGCCACAGGGCAGGCAGCTTTCTTTAGACTCATGAATTGTCATCTTTTGTGCCAAATCTTTGTACAGGTATTTTACTGGGATCCCAGGGGCTGCTAGTCAGGTGTTATTTTAATGAGGAAACCAAGATAGATATATTTTGAAAGGAGGGTTAGATGACAGTACTCATCCTTACTTGCCTCACATTTCTCAGTAAAATAGGTAGAAAGGTCATCTCTTAAAAGAAAGGGTGTTCCTGGGATGGTGACCAACAAGGACAGACAGGAGTTGTCATGGGAAGTGAAAAAGGAATGGGTGAAAGAAGTGAGGATCTCGCCATGGTCAAGAGCATGCGCTTGTGGTGGGCCTGGCCGGATGGAAGCATTTGTTTCTCTGAGCAGAGACAAGGAAAGGGGAGAGTTTTCTGGGTGGGTGGTGGAGAGCTGGGACTCGGCTCGGGGGGCACGAGAAGTCAGCAGCGCGCAAGATCCGTGTGTCGGTCAGTGCAGTGTTGATGTGATTCTCCACAGACGCCCAGCTAGAACGTGTACCAAAAAGAGTCAGAGTGGGTTACAAGCTGGCTACTGTCGTCACGGAGCTACACCAGCGCATGTGAGAGCATATTGGGTTTTCGTAACGGGTGGCAAAGCCACGAAGTCAAGGGAAGTTATTAGATTTGACAAAGCAGAAGGCTATGAGCTCAGAACATCGGATCGATCACTGTGATGGATGGTGAGTTTGCTAAGGATGGCAGCCAAGGATTGACAATGCTTAAAAAAACCTGAGCCCAGATCCGAGGCCTTGGTGGTTCTCCTTTAGGCCTGGACCCTCCCTCTTCCAACATACGCACACACACTTTTTTTTATGGAAACATTTAAACTTTCACCCCTCTGAACAGCACTTTCTAATTCGGGGTGTGTGTGTGTGTGTGTGTGTGTGTGTGTGTGTGTGTGTGTGTGTGTGTGTGTGTGTTGGCGGAGGGGGGTGGTTGAGAGCTGGGACTCTCTCTCTGGTCTGTGGTCTGCATATACAGGGTCAAATGGATCTTCTTTGTATTTTTAAAAAAAATCTGCTTGTGTTAGAAATCATTTCTCAGAGGTCCCGTATATCTTCCAGAATAAATTGCATTACAGCAATGAAACCTTCTCCAGTTCCCCGAGGCAGAGTTGGCTGTCCAGCCTCTGACCTCCCCCAGCACCCCATTCGTGCTTCTGTTGTGGCATCTAACCAAGTTGTGTGGTGATTTATCTGTTTATGTCTCTCTCTCCTCCTGGTCTTCGTGTTCCTCCAGGCCAGGGATCGTGTTGCATTTGTCTTTGTAAGTCCAGCAGTTAGTACAGGCCTGGAAAAAGAGGTTCTTGATAATGCTTGCTAGACAGACAAATGTTTAAACAGAGCTTCTGCGAGTTTAAATACAGGATTAAAATGGTCTAATTATACTGACTAATAATAAGCAGAGCATTTTCTATTGATTATATTATTATATATGCTGTTTAACATTTATTGAGCACTTCCTATGTCCAGGCACCTTTCTAGACTCATTACATGTTTTATTTTATTGAATCACCTCCACAAGCCTAGAAGTGGCTACAATCATTGTCCCCATTTTCAAGATAAGGAAACTCAAATTTAGAAAGGAAAGAAATAAGTGATCTGCCCTAGATCACAAAGCTAAGTGTGGATCTGAGATTGGACCTGGTCAGTGGAGTACCAAAACCCACAGTCATAGCTGCTCATTTCAAAGAGAGGAGGGGGGAGGATGGATCTGAAATATTATTTTGAAGGCACACTTTACGTAAACTTTCGGAGATTTTATTCTGGGTTAAAATACTGTTTCTGAGTTATATACTTGACTGTCTCGTGCACAGTGCATGGTAAACAGAGACTGCAGGGAGTCCTAGCCCTGCTTTAGAAGGAAACCGGCACCAACCCAAAGCAACAGCAATTACGCAGAGAGGAAGAGAATCTTTAGCTTTTGGAAAATTATGCATTTGTATTAATTTAGGAAATAGCCTCCTGTAATTGCCTATAATATTAAACTAGTGATACTTTTATTTACAGTAGTTAATGAATAATATTTTATGCTTCCTGTTTTTTATTTTTTTCTAAATTAATTTTTTCAATCATACAAATAGATGTTATTACTTGGATGTTACTTTCTTCCAGAAACAAAACATCTAATACATTGAACACTGTTACCATTTTGGCTGGTATTGGACCAAAGCCTCTATTCAGGATGTTAGATTACACGAGTTTCCGCTGTTTTTAGTGTATTTAACTCATTGAAGGAGTGTCAGCCTGAGACATGATTTGATCCTGGTCACCCAGCATTGCATCCTGTGCAGTAGAACCTCCCTATGGAAATGTGTGATCTGTCTGGTGTGGTGGTCTCATGTAGCTATTGCACTTGGAACGTGACTGAGTAACTGAATGTTTTTCATTTTATTTGAATTACTTTAAAATTAAATGTAAATGGTGCCAGTTGCTATAGTATTGGACAGTGCGGGGATGCTACAGCAGCCCTTCCCAGTGCCTGGCAGATGCCAGCCACATCATCGGGTTTGCCTTTTCCTTTTTCTCTTGGTGTGTGACCAAGTCAGATGTAAGACAAAATTAGGTAAAACAAAACGGAAGTCCTGCCCTCCTTTCCTAGCATTGCTGATGTTAAATACATGTTAACAACTCCCAAATTCTGCACCAAAACAAATGCAAGAGAATTGGGCTCCTTCCTCCTCTAAGGCTCCACTGCCCTGCTTTCCTGTGAGTGAGCGGGCCCTGGGGGGGGCGGGGGGGCGGCTGCCCTGCGCCCCGTCAGGAAGCCCACTGGGCCCGGCGGCCTCTATGGGGTAGTGTTCTCACACCTTGATCAGTTCTACAAATAGTTCTTGGCATACTCTGGTTTCTTTCTCGTCTTAAAATGATTTTCATTGTGAATATTTTCCTAGAACATTTTTGTTTCATTGCAGTTTGGGGTAATACTTGCATAGTTTCATATAGCATCCCTTGTGCTTTTAAAAACCTCTCTCTTCTTAGTGGTTGTATTTCCTTTGTTATCACTCTGTGTGTGTGTGTGTTCTTTGCTTGTAAAATCAGACTTGCTGGTGATCTCTTGCATGTGTTTATCGATTCCACTGTCTTTCTAGATCTATAATTCCTGTCTGATCTTTTATTGATTCCCTGCCCTTCTTTCCTGGGTTCATCTCATTGTTCTTTATTGTATCTTCTAGAGATTAATGAGTAGTTCATTGTTTTTAATCTTTCTGGTTTAATAATGAAATCATTTAAGATTATGAACTTTACTATAAATATAGTATCTAGTGCATTATACGTTTTACTATATTCTGTTCTCATTGTTGATATCTGAATAGCATCCAATTTTAGTTTCCCTGTTTGACCCAAGAGCTTTTTCAGATGTATATTTTTTAATTCCCAAACTTTTTTAGCCTTTGATATGAATTTTTCAGTCAGTGGCAATATGCTAAAAAATTATCTGCACTGTTCCTGTTTTATAGAATTTATTCATGTTTGCTTTCTATCTAATATTTGATGATTTTTTAAGAGTTTAGTCGAGCCTGGCCGGGCTTGGCTCAGTGGTTGAGCGTTGACCTAGGATCCACGCGATCAGGGTTCGATTCCCAGTCAGGGCACATGCCCGGGTTGTGGGCTCGATCAATGACTCTCTCATCATTGATGTTTCTATCTCTCTCTCCCTCTCCTTTCCTCTCTCTGAAATCAATAAAAGATATATTTAAAAAAAAAAAAAGTTTAGTCAATGTTCTTAAAAGGTATATATTCTCTTTATTATTCCTCTATAAATTCTTACTGGTTTTTGCCTTAACTTATCAGAAAGAAACATACTAAAATTTCCCATTACAATTATAGTTTTATAAACTCCTATTTATAATAGTTTTTGTTTTATAATAAGTGTCTGTAATTATTATATTTGGGGGATGGATGGATTTACCTATCCATGTACTATAATAATCTCTTTAAATTTGGTATTTTTTAAGTTCTACCATCTGATTTTATTATTCCCTCATCATTTTCTTTCCTTTTTTTCCATCTCACCATGAATATTTTTTTCTTTCCTTCCTCTTTTGTGATTATTTTATTGTATTTAATCTGTTTCATGCTGGTCATTGGATTTCACTTATGTTCCAATCTTCGAGTCTCATTTTCCTGTTAACAGGGGAGTGTAGCACATTCATATTTGTTGAAATGTCTGTGCTGTTCTTTCTCCCTGTTGACCTCTAGGGAGGTTCCAGGTTCCCCTTTCTCCACTTCCACATTGTGCCCCCTCCCTCACTTCACCGTCAGGAGTGCGGATCCTGATTGAGCAGATTAAGAACACATCTTACTGAACTCCTGTGTGGGCAGAGCTGCATTCACAAAGGTCAGAGCACACAGGGGAATGTACTCTTTAGACACTCCTCCCAGAAGAGTGACAAAGGGCCGGAGATGCTCCTATGTGAGGAAGCCAACAGCTCCCCCGCTCTGCTGGCTTCAGAGTGGGAAGATCTCAGACTGCCTTGCTCTCAACTTTGTTTCTAAACCGTTCAGGCCAGTCTACAAACTGATTTTCTAATTGACTCTCTTGGGAGCATTTTTTCTGAGTCTCTAATTTTTGGTTCAGTGTGGTCACTGTGAATGTGGTCTGCATTTCAAAATTCAGAAGCCATGCTTTGCATCTTGAAAGCTGATCACAGATTGTTCCATTTCATAGATCCACTATCCTTCCAAATCACTGCAATAATTAGCCGCTGCCTGAAATTTCCTTGTGTTTTTGCAGTAAATTTGTTGCAAAGAACATCTGCTCTGATACCTCAGATCAGGTTCCACGTTGTAAATTATGGACTCATCATAGGTTCGGTGATTTTTCTTTGTTCTTCCTTATAGGGTATATTAGTTGGCTTAGAACATCACATTGCAGTTAAGACAAGTTTATTCACTGCCACATCCAGCCAGACAGCCTGTCAGTGGGTGGCTCTGCCCCACACCTGCGGGCTCATGATGAATCCACTGTCTTCACTGTGGACGTCAAGGTCTCTTCAGTCATCAAGGTCCTGGCCAGTGGAGAGGGAAAGAAGGTGTGGGAGAGACATGCCCTCTCTGAAGGATCTAGGTCCCCACATGCCACTTGGAACTTCAACCCAGCTTTAGGTGGAGAGAATTAAGTCAAAAGGCCACCTGGAGGGAAACGTGGTCTAGCTCCAGTTCCGTTACTGTGGGATGTGGCAGGCATGGATTTTGGTGGCAGTCAGAACTCTGTACCATGTTGAAAGAGTTGGGGGAGAAGGTTCTAGGTAGGGCGGCATTGGCCATTGAGGTGGGTTTTGGAGACTGTACCATTCCTGAGCCAGATCTCCTTCCAGCGAAAGGAAGAGTTTATAGATTTTTATAGTTTTAATTGGTCGGATCAGAGGTTTATGAGAATAATAAAAGGAAAACTGCTGATAGAAATGGCTTCTCTGCTGTGTTAAAAGGATTTTTCCCTGTGGTGGTATTTTTTTTATCTCCTAGTTCACTGGAGTACTGTCTCTGTTCACATCAGCTGGCGTACCAGCCCTCCCCAGGCACCAGCCCTCCCCAGGCACCAGCCTCCAGGGCACCCTCTGCTCTATGAGGCCAGCGGCCTGAGCCAGCTGCGGCGGTGGGGGCTGCCATTCTGCGTGCAGCCCGGATCATTGTCCCAGTGTGACCGGAGATGGCCCTCCCACCCACTGCCTGGGCACCCACCCTCACATCCTCAGGCTCCGTCAGCATGAGCTCAGGGCTGCTAGCTTGACCCGCCGGGTTTGATTAAGTCACCACTCGGGCTGACTCCCCCTTGCGCCATGATTCAGGTTACTTGGCCTGTCTTTCACTTCGTTTCTTGTGTGAGTGATGAATTTCTCTGGTTTCCAGGACTGGCATAGATCTTCCTCAGTTTTATATTCCTTTGGTCATTTCAGTGGGAATTTGGCCATTGCCTATTGCCATATTTCTTGTTTGGTAAATATTTTGTGAATATCTATACTATGTCAGGCAGTGTGCTTAGCTGGGGGGTGGGGGGGAAGGCAGTGGTGAGAAGAAACATAGTCCCTGTCTTTGTGAAGCTTCTCAGGGGGGCGTAGAGGGAATGTGTGAGGAGAGACAGGCATGAAAGGAACAATCCACAAAGAAATGGAATCACAGCTCCGAGGATGCTCCAGGACTCACACAGCAGGCGCATTTCCCAGGCGCTGAGGTCAGGGAAGCCCATGCAGTGGGGCTTCGGGGAAACTGAGTGATGAGTAGGCGTTCACGAGGGGGGATGGGGGAGGAGGCATCCCAGCTGAGGGAGTGAGGTGTGCAGGTCCTCTGGAGGGGCGCTGGGATGGACGGGACTGCGGGCGATCAGGTTTGCAGTTTGCGAAGCCGCCTGGGCTTCGGTGTGAGGAGTGGGCGGGAGAGAAGCAACATTGGGTTGATGTATGGGCTGGCTAGGGGGTGGTTTCAGCCACCCGGGTGAGAGGAGATGGTGCCTTGGGTGAAGATGGCGATGGTGGAGATGGTAAAGGGGACAGAGTAAGCAGGTTGGCCTGAGGTCTGAGTTCAGTGTCTGGGTTTCACAATTGTAAGTTCAGAGGGAGCTAAGTACTTTCTAACCATCAAATCATCAAACATGTCCTTTTTTCCTTTCTTCTTCTTGGACCTTGTAAGCAAGATAAGCAATAAGCTTCCTGCTCTAATCTCAGCAAAGGAAAAGGGCGTTATTGCCTGTGCCTGCCAGTGCCTGGAATATGGTTGGTAGATGTTTAGTTTATATACCTTGTGTGAATGAATGAGTGAATCACTGCATGACTGTCCACTCTTCTTCCAAGCCTTCAGGCCCTGGATGAGCCCGGCCACAGTGAGGACCAGCTTTCCCAACCTCTGATTCAGGGTGTGTGCTCCCCTCCCCTCAGAGACCGATGTCAGGCATTAGTAATTGATGGCAGCTTTTTCCCCCCCAACCCTCGATGTGGCCTCAGAATGCTTCCCCCGAAGCCCTGGAGGCAGCCTATCCCAGTAACACTCGACTTGAAACCTATTTGCTATTCCCTCTATTTTAACAGTGAGTGGAAGCTCACAAGCAAAGAAGGAATTAACACTGAATCCTCTATGCTTCCCCTGCTAAAATGGCAGTAACCCCAGGAGACCTCAGTTCCTCATGCTCTGGTACTTTAGAATCAGCCTCTGTAAAGTTAGAAAACAGCCCACAAGATCCCTCACTTCTGACACCAGCTGCTGAGCTCGGAGGTCCCCAAGGCCACTCTCGGGCTCCATAATGTGCTATGAGACTCACAGAACTTGCTGAAAGCTGTCCAGGTCACTTATGGTTTATTACAGTGAAAAGATACAAATTACAGTGAGCCAAGGGAACTGACACATGGGACAGAGAGCAGGAGAGCTGATTCCAAATGCAGAGCTTCCAGTTGTCCTCTCCCAATGGGGTCATAGACACATTTAACTCCTCCTGGTAATGACCTGTGACAGTACATACGGAGCACTGCCAACCAGGGAAGCTCACCTGAGTCTTGGTGTCCAGAGGCAGATCTGATACCATGTGACCCAAAGGCCCCCATTATAAATCATTTTACTCTCCCATGACACTCAAAGTCCCCAGGTAAACACACTCAGGCAGGGCATGCCCAGGGCTCAGAGGTCACCTCCTGGAGCCGAGGGCAAAGGCTGACCTTTCCTGGGGCAGAGTCAGATCCTTGACTACACAGCCTGCCCCCTTCATCCTCAGTGTACCAACCGTGTACACTGCCATGGTCCGATGCCATAAATAGCTAAACATATATAAAAATCTTCTTTTCATTTAAAAAAAATATTTTGCAAGATAAGGATTAGGTATAAAAACTGGACTTTATCATGGGTGTTCCATGGAGGGTGGCTAGGTAGGGTAGTGGTTAGGCGAGGATAATGGGTTTCTGGAGTCCCACTGCCTATGTTCACATCCAGGTCTACTACGTACCAATTATGGGACCTTAGCTAGTTATTTTACTTTTCTCTGCCTCAGTTTCCTCATTCATAAATGAGAATAACAGTACCTACCTTGTATTGTTATTAGGAAAATTAAATGAGATAATGTTAAGGCAGGAAGGGTTCATGGCACATAGAAGCACTCAATAAATATTAGGTACAATTATTTTTATATTTATCATGGGGAAATATTATCAACCTTTTTCAAATAATTTTCTGTGGGAAAATTTTTAGTTTTCCCCTGAAATGTTTCCATTTTCACACCTTCATATCTCTCAACATGGGTGAAATGAGATGACAGTCTTTCTTAAGAAATTGATATCTTTTGACTGGGGCACTCTGGAGTCAGAGTGGTGGGAAGTGCCCCTTTGGGCAGCTGTGTCCTAGTGAGTCTGGGATATGGCAGATCTTTGCTGTAAAGCATGGGCAGACTTAGAAGGTTAAAAACAAAGGTGTCATTTTTCCAAGTTGCTCCTGAGCAATCTAGAGAATTTTAGAGAAAAGAAGTTAAATATGGAAGTCACTAATTTTAGAACTGATGTGCCTTGACCTCCTTTTGCTCATCTCTTTCTAGCATCGAGCCCCTTGACGTCTATTTGCAGGCATCGCACTGCCAGGGCTAAGTACAGTCCGCCTGCCTTGGACGGTACTGGTCAGCCTTTTGGAAACCGTTTAAAACTGAACGAAGCACAGGAGCTTTCTGCGATGTTAGCAGAGCCTCAGGTTCACGCCAGCCATTGATTGTTCCTTAGGCTTTCCTGGGCAGGCGGCTGCACTAGAGACTTGGCTTCCGGCTTTGCCGCCTGTGAGCTGCGGTGCCCGCATGTGATGTGTACTAAGATTGTCTTTCCAGGGAGCATCACCTTAATGTTTTTTGGCATTGGAATAAGTTCAACTTTAGAATTGATGCTGTTGTTTTCCACTCTTGCGGGTTAGGTGTTCCTCACTCATCAGCTCCCGAAGGCTGTGGGGCCGGCTGTCTGAGGACTTGGCCCACAGAGCTTCAGAGACTGTTAGCTGCTAGGCGGGGCCCCAGCTCTTGCTGGATTTGGCTTGCTTATAGGACAGATACAGACAGAGGGACATTGCCAGTGATGAGCTAGCTACCTAACTGAGCACTCTCTTGTCCCCCAGCTTATTTCCAGTGATGCTGATGGAGCCATCCAGAGGGCTGGACGGTTCAGAGTGGAGAATGGCTCTTCGGATGAGGTAAGGAAGCTCCCAGGCACGGTACTGCCACCAAACACATGGTTATGCAATACAGCACTGGGTAGTTAGTGACCTTTGCTACACAGAAGTCTTGCCTGAATGGAGTCTGGGAGGGTAGACAGAGCTCTTCAGCTTTGCCTGAAACAGACCTGAAGGGAAATGGGTTAATCTTTGTAGAGAAGGTACTATTTAAACAGGGTGACACATACCCTTTAAAAGATCTATAAGAAAACCAGGTAGACACACAAGACGGGATCAAAGACAAATTCACAGCCACGACACCCTCTGTGAATGGCCCCTAGAATCCCAGGCTGGCCACTTTGTCACTGCCATGTGAGCCACCGGGGTCCAGGAAAGAGATGCAAAAAGTTACTGTGATTACAAAATGTCATCTTTATTCAGAGAGGGCACCAGGAAAGGAGGCCATTACTGTCCACCGGTCACTGGGCCCTGCCCTCATTCTGGGCTCTCCTGATCGTCCCTGCCAGGCCACAGGGATGTGATTGCTCCTCTTCTGTCTTTAAAACGTCCCCTGCCCACCCCATCCCTCAGGGTCCCCCCCGAACTGCAGAGCACAGTGTGAGTCCCCCAGTTTTTTCTCCTTTGCTGCCTCTGTGAGGGGCTGCCTAGCAGCCCCCAGCTCTGGCGTCAGACCAGCCTGGGGGTGAGCTCCAGCTCCCCCACCTCCTGCTTGTAGGACCCTGGGCAAGTAGCCCAGCCTTTCCGAACCTCGGGTTCTTCATCTCTGCAGTGGAAAGTGTCTCGGGATGGTGGAGAGGATCCGTGAGCTGAGCTTGGAAAGCCCTTAGCACTGTGCCTGGCATGTAGTGAGCCTTCAGTAAGTGGCAGCTGTAATAGTAACAGCAGGGTGGGTGCAGTGGTAAGGGTGCCTCGGAGCCAGCCCTGCCTCCCCACCGTCCCTTCATCGCGTATCTGGTGGAGGGTTAGGGTTAACTCAAAAGGCCCAGCCTTCCGGAAGCCATTGCCCTGCTTCACACTTCGCATTTGCCTTGATGAGCTGCCCTCTTACCTGGACGCCTGCCCTCGCCGTTGCTCTGTGAGGCAAGGAGGGCGGTTCTCCCGGGCTGTGCCTCTGAATAGGTGCCCACACACTTCTTGTCCAGAGTGACGTCAACTGGCCCACACAGAAGAAGGAACTTCCAGGGATGTTTGCCTCTAAAGCTTGAAAACAGCCCTCCCCAAGGAGCCCGGCTCCTGAGACGAGACAGTCCTGTCACCACAGACTTGGGCAGCCAGGGGGTCCCAGGAGCTAAGTCAGGAGCAGAAGCGATAAGCCCTCCTTTCCTCATGCTCAGAAAGCTAGCAGCCACCACGCTGAGTTTCTGCCTTGAAAACCTCAGTACCGGAGAAATCCTTCTGCTACCAAAACTTGGCAGAACTTCAGCCCAGCCCGAAATGAACAAACTCCTCGCCTTTCCTCACCCGCGGAGCACACTCGGCCCTACCAGCACCAGTGTCCAGAGGAAAGCCATGCCTCAGGGGAGACAGAGCCTGAGCCTCCACATGGCCCTAGGATCACCACATGGCCCTCACCCGGTGATGTCACCTGGCCCGGCCTGAGGACATGCTCTGGGACCCCTTGGGGGACTGGAAATCATCTGTGGGGCATGCTGGTCAGGAGTGGCTCCACTTGGTAGAGTGATTGATTTCACAAATCACTTGGTCTGCTGTATTCAGAACATGGGCCTGTCAGATGGCTTCTCCGGGAAATACGATAGCAAGGCTCAAATGTGGTTTCAGAGTTTGTTTCTGCCAGACCCTGAGCATGAGCACCCGATCAGAGCACGTGGCTGTGTTTTGTACTGACGGTCTCCAGTTAAAAGCTCTGGCCAGTGTTAATGCACAGCCTGGTAGAAGACCTGGACCTGAGACTCAGGGACACAAACAAGACCGGCTGCTCTGAGTTAGCGAAGTGGTTAGTGAACCAGAAGACTCTGTCACTCTTAAAAATGCCTAAACCCATGACCAAACAAAGGGCAAAACCATTTCACTATTGGGTTATTTTTGCTTTTGTCATTGAATTTTAAGAATTCTCTGTACAATATGGACACTAGACCCTTATCAGATATATGATTTGCTAAAATTTACTCTCAGTTTACAGGTTGTCCTTTCACTTTCTTGATTGTGTCCTCGGAAGCATGAAAGTTTCTAAATTCGATGATGTCTCCTTCATCTATTTTGCCTTTGTTGCCTCTCCGGGTTCCCACTGCCGTTCAGTTGGGCCGGTAACTTCACACTGTGTCATACGCACCACCCCCCTGCTGCTCCCTGGACACATGTGAGCTCATTAGTGAGCCTTTTATGTTGAACTGGGCAGAACTGAGCCCGGGCCCCCACAGCCGCCGAGGGGAGCAGGCTGGCCCCTGCCTTGCCGGGGCGCTCTCCCCTTTTTATGAAGCCTGATGACTCACTGTGAACCACAGCACCCTACCCCCACCCCAGTCTTTTTCACCTGTGCTGCTATTTAGCTGTGATGTGAGGCGACATCATGGTGTAGCAGGGATAATTCTGGAGTCAAGTGAACCTGGGTTCAGACCTCAGCTCTACCACTTACCATTTATGACAAGGTCTGTGAGCCTCCATTTCTACCTCGTGGGTAGAATGGGGCCAAGCGCCTGCCTTGTCGCAGACGCCCTTCCCTACCCTGTACTTTGTCCCTACAGTTTGTATTGGCATCTAAGTGTAGGGTTTTGCATTGTCCACTGAATCAAATCTCCTCAGTGTGTCCCGTAATCGCTAATTGTCAAGAGTTTTTTTGACATCTTGGTTCTGTCACCTGTCCCATTAGCCCACCCCCCACGAAGCTTTAGATTACCTTGTGCTTCTTCTGCCATCTGTGTGCTCATTCTGATTATTAATTAAAATGAGTGTGACCCTCGGTGGCTCGCAGGAGACCTCCCTTACAGCTCACTTGTATATCAATTAGTATCTGGCAGGGCAGGGCAGGGGACGGTCTTTAGCTCTTTACAAATCTACCTTCCTCAGCATCGGTACTGGGAGGATTCTCTGGAGGCTGTTGGGGGATATGTAAATGAGTACAGTCTTTTGGGAGGGCAATTAGCAGTAATTAAAAATGCATATAGCATTTAGCCAGCAGTTCTGCTGTTAGGATGTGTATGGTAGCATTATTTAAAATAGAAAAAACACACATCTGGAAACTATCTCAGTTTCCATCAGTAGAGGAGTAATTATGGAAATTATGGTACATTTATACAGTGGAATGCTTAGCAGCTGCTAGAAAGGTGAGGCGGAGATAGATGTGATACCATAGAAAAATGTTTCAGATAGAGCATTAGACAGAAAAGCAAGTTCCAGAATGATTTGTGTGATATCATCCCATTTCCTTAAAAACAACAAAGAGAAATAAATATGCTTGTCAGTATATTTAAAAGTTTCCAAAAGGCACCTAAGAATTGAATAGTAATTTCTTGTAGAGAATGAGATGGAGTCAGGAAAGGAGTTGGAGGACCCTGACTTTCCACTTTAGGCCCTTCTCTGCTCCTTACATTTTTATACATCTATACTCAGCTGCAGTGCTTAATTCAAAAAATCTGCATAGTTGTTACAAAGAACAAGGTAGGTGTATATGTACTGACATGGCAGTATTTCTGAGATATTTTCTTTAGTGAAAAAAAGTTTCAGTATAATATCTATACAACTGTCTCATGAAAGCAAATGATATGTATATATGGGAATGTGTGTGTATATGTATATGTGTGTATGTATATGTGTGTATGTATATAGGTGTGTGTGTATGAGTGTGGATGCGTGTATTTTTGTATAAAGTAAGCTCATCTTTGTAAATGCTTAAAAAGATCTGGGACTACCCATACCAATCTGGTAGTGTGGTTATTATAGGGAAATGAAGTGAGCTGGGGCGTGGAGGATGGGCACAGAGAAGAATTTTAATTTGTGATTTCATTTTTTTCAAGCAGTTTATATATATCTGCAATTCAAAAAATTTTCGTTTATTTTTTTAAAATCCGTCTTTACTAGCAGTGTGCTCTCAGCAGTTTAACCCAGAAACTGAAGTAAAGTCAGTTTATTTAAACGTATCCACTCATTCATTGAACTCACTCTAGAAGAGACTGGAAAACCACAGGCGTTCGATGAACCGAGCATCTGATTTGTAGCCTGAGTGTTGTGTGACTCCCCTGCTTAAAGGCAAGTATTAGAGGACACTCAGATTACATGAGGATGTAATACATGGATTTCAACTAAGTTCAAAATATCTTTGCCAGATGCAGTCTTCCTCCTTCACATCCCACAAGTATAAACAGGATAAAAAAGACAATGAAGACAACAGGAGCTTCTGTGGGCTTTGGACTCCAATGCAGACGTGCTGTGGGTGGCTTAGTCTCAGGACTCCTTCAGCACTGTGGGCACACCCAGGCCTGTCTGCAGCGCAGAAGAATTCAGCCTCCTGACTCTCCATAATTATTCTTAGCAAACGATTATCTAAAATGGCATGAAATAAGTGTGGGTGTTTGCAGTGTTAAACATGAGTTGTCTGGAAAACGTGCTTATCAGAATATTTCCCCCTGATTTTCTTGTTGATGTCAAATAAATAATGTGTTCCCCTGTCACCTGGAAGTGCTGCAGACAAACCTTCTGTGTTTCTGAAACCCCCTGCAAAATAGGACAGCCTCAGAATAGTTAGGAATTATTGAAAATTTAAAACCAAAGTTAGGTCCTACTACACCCACTCCAGAACTGCTAAAACACAAGGCGAAAGGCTGGGAGCTGGTGAGAGGATGTGGAGCAACCCATTTATATTGCTAATAGCGTCAGCTGGTGTGTCCTCTTAGGAAAACAGTTGGCAGCATCTGCAAACCGGAGCATCTGCATCTCATGTCCCAGGATTATCCCCAACAGAAATAAGTGCTTATATCCCCCAACAGACACACACAGAATTGTCAGAGTGGCTTTATTTGTAATAACCAAAACTGGAAATAGTCCATATGTCCACCAACTGAAGAATGAATCTATAAACTGTGGCGTCCAGACTGTGGACTGCGACGTGGCCATGGGAAGGAGTGAACTCCTGCTGGACCCGTAACATGGATGAATGTCACAGACAGGATACTGAAGGACAAAAAGCCTGGCTCAAATGCACACACACAGTATGACTTCATTCTATGAAGTTCAAGAGTGGGTAAAACGAATCCATGGTTGATGGTTACCTGTTGGAGTGTGGGTGGGCATTGACTGGGAAAATGATGGAGGCGCCTTCTGGGGCATCAAAAATGTTTTCTGTCTTGATCTAGGTAGTGATGATAAAGTTGTATACTTACTTTTTAAGTTATTTAGCTGTTTAGGGGGAACAGAGCTTTGCCATCCCCAAGATATGCCTTTTTGTGGATATTGATTATTTTCAGCTGGTTATTTTTAAGGAAAAAGACTCAAGAAGAGCTTTTTCCTTCCCCTTCACCTGCCTAAAGGAATTCTTTAGAAAAGCCTGCTCCAGGAAGGGAGATCACCTTAGCATAACATGAATTAAGAGTGGCAGACAGGGAGGAACCTAGAAAGTGGTTTGTTAGGTCTCCTTCTGCGTCCCATTGATTCTGGGTGACCCAGCAAGAATTTGTTTACCAGATTCCCCCTTTCTTAGCCACCTGAATTGCCTCCCTTCCCTTTCTCCTTAGCTCAGGATGGCAGGTGCGCCTCAACTGCCCCCACCCCCAGGCCCCATACTCTTACGAAGCCCCTGTATGTGCAAATGTTAATAAATCTGGTTATTTTCTCCTGTTAATCTGTCTCATGCTGATTTGATTATTCGACCAGCCAGAAGAACTCAGGAGAGTAGAAGGACAATTCTTTTTCCTCACCTAGAATGTACACGTAAGATGTGTGCCCTTTACTGTCTGTCCATTTCTACTCCATGTCATTAGAGAGTCGAGCTCACAGAGTCGTTCTTCTGGGGCCCTGGGAAGAGGGCCTTTTCCCTTTTGCTTAGTGTCCATTTCTTTGGTTGGTTCCTGTGTATATTCTTGCCTTTGCACCTCATCATGTGCTCTTTTAACAAGGGCTGGGAGGTGTGTTGCTCTGCGCGACTCACAGCTTTTTGGTGTTGGTTTTTCCCCCCACTTTAGCTAAGTATTCAGTGAAGATGAAAGTAAATAGGTAACCTTTTGATCGTTAAAAAAGAACCCATAATTGGATGGAGATAGGGACACACCACTAGCCAGAGTGCCACTCCTCCCTCCTGTGTCACTCGTTCTGCAGTTGGCAGTTCACATGGGGGGCAGGGGGGAGGACGGCAGAAAGTCTAGAGTCTGGGGTCATTTCCCATGTCCTTGAACCCCCTTGGCAATCTTCAAAGCCTGTTGACCCAAATCGTTAATAATGATCATCTTTGGACAGAGGATTCTGATTATTCATTATGATTATATTTTCCATGTTAGTTGAGTTATTTTTATGATAAATTCTTAAAATTTTCCAAGAGTATGAAATCATATAAGATGCTGGAGAGATGTATTCCAGGTGAAGTGTGCCTTACAGGGTGACAAACAGAGGGTGTCCTCTAGGGGGCACCAGCTCCCAAATATTGTGGAAGCTTCGGACCAGAAAGGAGAGAAACTTTAAACCCAAGTTGTACTCGGGCTGGAAACAGCTGAGCTCACTGGTTCACTTGGTCCCTTTCCCACAACCCAGAATG
Source organism: Miniopterus natalensis (assembly GCF_054644295.1). Classification (NCBI taxonomy): domain Eukaryota; kingdom Metazoa; phylum Chordata; class Mammalia; order Chiroptera; family Miniopteridae; genus Miniopterus; species Miniopterus natalensis. The sequence continues at coordinate 68,626,533 of NC_142092.1, forward strand.
TGTCTATGATGCGGATTTAGATTGGACGTCTTTTCTAATAACAACATGTCGCCAGAGCCCTGTTTGTACGCTTTTAACTATGACTTTTCTGTTCTTTGGCCTCTGGTTCATTGTCAGCTTCTTGTTTACTTCTAAATAAGCCTCTTAATGGCACAACTTTGTTCCATTACAGAATGCAACTGCTCTGCCAGGTACTTGGCGAAGAACAGACGTGCACTTAGAGAATCCAGAATACCACACCAGATGGTATTTCAAGTATTTTTTAGGACAAGGTAATTATGCCATTCTGGTGGTTGGGAAGGAAGGCTATTCAAAATGAAAATTAGTCTGGTACCCTATATGTGTGAAAATAACCAGTTTAGGGACACTCATGCCAGGCCATTTCACTCCAGCATCAGTAGTAAACTTTGTAGATTTGAAGATTCAATTTCGTCTCATAATTTTTGGGCGGGGGAGGGGGCAGTTGTTTTTGTCCCTGGGGAATCAAAGGGGATTAGATCATCTGAATTAGTGAGTTGAGACATAAGAAGCATTTGCAGTATGGAAAACAACTTTAGACTTAACAAGTCAAGAACCCTGTCTGTAGTGAGTTTTGAACACTTAATTCAAGGTAATGAGGAAAAAAAATGGTTCCCTGAGCTCCAGGGCCAATATAGAGCTGGCAAAGCAGGCACGGCCCCTGCCTCCATGCGGACCGTGGAATGGATTCGAATCCTGGCTCTGCTGTTATCAACCATAGGGCCTCACACCTGTTACTCTCTATGCCTCTGAGACTTGGTTTCCTTATCCGTAAAGTGAGGGTATTACCAGTACACACCTAGTAGGTTTGGACAGATGTTTGAACGGGAAATACAGAAAACACACTAAGTCTGATGCCTGGCGCGTAGCAGGAGCTCAGCCATTAGGAGCGATGCACATTTACAGCCAAGGGTCGAGCGAACATAAAGGGAAAGGTAGAAAACAGGAGTGTGGCTTACTACCAAAGAAACTGAGGAATAGCCACTACTTTGGGGTTAGAAATTAGTTAGATAAATTTCTTATCAGACTAGTATACTTGTTTATAGAAAATCTGATGCTTGAGCTATAAAATGAGAGTGATCAGACCCAAAAGGCAGTTTTTAAAAAAAATCTAATCCTGTACTATGCTAAGAAGTTCCCTTATTTGATAAGGCATGTTTTGTTATAAAGAAAAAAATCAGTGGAAAGTTGTCAGTTTCCCAGATGCTTGAAAAAAACAGTTCCTGGAGCAGTGATGACTAGAGAAAGATGGTGCTATCAGTTCAGATGCCCTCAGCTTCCTCAACTGGCTTAAACAATAAGCAGAAACCCAGAGGGAGGGCAGGCTCTGAGGTTGGTGGATTCATGGGCTCTGTGATGTCAAGGCTGGGCCTCCTCAGGGTCACAAAATGGTTGCAGGAATTCCAGGCATCTCTTCTAGACACCACCACCCAGAGTTCAGAGAAGGCCATCCTCCAGAGTGAGGAAGCCTTTCTAGAAACCCCTTGACATGTTTCTCCTCCTGTCACATTAGCCAGGATTAGGTCACAGAATTAGGTCAGCGACTGGTTCATTCCCAAACCAGTGGCTGGCAAGGGGAATGGGAGTGCGTGATTCTAGAGGTGAGCAGGGTCTAGTTCAAGCTGGGTTGGGATTACTGTTCCCTGAGCACGTGTGAAGGCTGGATGCCACCTAAAGTGTCCATACTCTAGGGCCTGGAAGGGCCGTTTGCACTTTCACTGCTCTAACCCTGTTCCCTCCCAGTCCATCAGAATTACACTGGGAGTGATGCAGAGAAGAGCCCCTTCTTCTTGTCCGTGACCCTTTCTGACCAGAACAACCAGCGTGTCCCTCAGTACCGTGCAATCCTGTGGAGGAAAACCGTAAGTGACTAGCTTACGCCTGGAGTTTCACCACTTCACCTGTGTGCTGTGCTGCCTCTATTTACATAAACTTCCAAGGCGTGTGTCGGGAATTTTTTCTTTTTTTGGGCAGATTTAAGGTAACAATCTGATGTAAGGGCAGTTCTACAGAGAAGCCGAGGGCAGCTTGAGGGGGAATGTGTGGAACAGAGAGAGGATCCAGACCCTGCCAAGGGGACAGTAATATCTGCATGAAGTGCCCATGTGGAGGTGAAGCCCAGGGCTCATGGGACTGGCCATTTATACTTTTCTTCACCACGAGCTTTGTGGATCCTTCATTCATTCCCTTTCAGTCAACCAATGTTTATTGAGTGCATTCTATGCATTAGGCACAGTGGAAACTCACTTAGAGAGGAGGAAACAGATTTCCAATAAGTAAACACAGGTAAATCTAAGAGTACACATTACAACACCTCCCGAAAGATCCTGGTGATTTCTGTATGATCTTCAAGGCTGATCTGACTCTTGGCTCAGAGACCAAACCCTCTTCTCATCTGGTTCAGATGCCCTGTCTGCTGACCACAGCACCTGAGGCCCTGCGATCAGGCAGCCCGCACACAGAAGAGAGCCCTAATGCCCAAACCCGTGAGGGCTGGGGCTGGGGCTGGGGCTGGGGCTGGGGCTGGGGCTGGGGCTGGGGCTGGGGCTGGGGCTGGGGGAGACGCGGTCCAGCCTGAGCGAGGTTTCCCATCACAGAATGTGTTTATTTGTATGCACGCCCGCTGGAGGAAAAACAGAAAGACCGGACAGGGGTTTCTTTTAAACCACCAAGGGAGGCTCTTTCAGAGATGGAAATTGCCATCTTCTCACTGATTGGGTGCTTTGACTTTCCAGGGTACCCAGAAACTATGCCTTCCCTACAGTCCCACCAAAACTCTGTCTGTGAAGTCCATCTTAAGGTGAGTACTTCTGAATAGAAACCCAGCACCAGGGGCCTGTACACGTGTCTTTTCCTGGGAGCATTCTGTTAGCTTTCTATCTTCTGGAGCCTTGGCTGTACCAGGCATTCTCCTAAGCACTTGACATGCATTAGCTCACGTGATCTTCGCAGCAACCCCACAAGGCAGGTACTGTTACAGTCCCCATTTTATAGACGAGGAAGTGGAGGCTCTGAGCCAGCCAGAGTCACACAGCTCGTGTGTGAGGAAATGAGCCCCGATCCGGTCAGGCTGGTTTCAAGCATCGCTCTCAGCGTCTCAGGATCACGTTAGCTGCCTGCTTGTTGCTCCTCGCACGCGTTTGGGTACTTTAGTTTCGTAAGGAAAATCAGGAAATAGTTTTCCTTTCATGTTTCTGCTCTGAAATAGAATCTCTGGTGTCAGCAAATGCTTCTCAGGCAGCACTGTCCTCACTCCTCAGCAGCGGCGAAGCGGGTGAGCACGGAGCACCCGCCGCCTCTCGGGTGGGGTGGCAGTCTCCCCTCGGAGTGCCACCCCTCAGACTGGGCCCATTGCTTTGTCACCGGCTAGGATACGACGTGACAATAGCAGCAGCTTCTGTTTGTCAGGCGCTGTGCCAAGTGCTTTACAAACATCTCTCAGTAAATCTTTAAACCAGCTCCACAGAGATCTGCTGTCCATTCCAGTAAGAGGAGGCAGAGCCCGAGAGATGCAGGGATTTGACAGAGGCCACAGCTCGGGAACCGGGAGCTGGGATTGAAGCCCAGGCTCCCATGGCTCCGGGGCATGGCTGTCGACCACGACTGGCCTACCTGGGGATGTGAAAGCTTATCCCAGGGGCCTCTGGTTCATTCTTTCTTCTGTTGCAGCCTAGCTGGTGCCAGGGGTGGTGTTTTCAGTATTCCCAGCCACAGCTCACAGCTGCCAAAGGGTCCCTTAGAGTGACAGACTCGACTCCAGCTGCTAGGATTGCATCTGGCTGATGAAAGGGCACTGAGATTAAGAAGTAAAAAAATTTCTTATCTCATTTTCAAGCTTGATTTGGTCTCCAAATTGCAAACCTCCTCCTCTCTGCTCCAAGCCTTTGGATGCTTCTCCTCAGTCTGAAGCCCACATTAAGAGCATCCGTGGAGAGGTTAATATTGTTGAGCACAGAAGTATCTTGCTGTTTCTAAATCTTGACTTGCTTTGAAAGTAACTCTTTGAGTTACAGTGGCTTAAGGTAGTTGAGAACCCTTTTTCCCTAAGAAGAAGTCACTTCAGCTCCTTTCTTCATTATATTTAAAAACAAGGGATTTCGTGAAGTTATAATTTCATTTAGTTACGTGAGTAGGGCCCTCCCCTCAGCCCATCGCTCACAGCCAGAGCAAGAAGCTTTGGTAAGAAAAAAATTTTTAAAGATATGTAAAGTGAAAACTTCTGCAGTTTCTCCCAATTGAAAGAGTTTATATTCACTTGTTACAATCAAGAACTTGAAATTTTAAAAGGAAATTAAAATATAAATACTATGGTGTCGGATAAGCCTGATTCAAATCTTGGCTCTATTGCTTAACAGCTTTGTCATCCTGGACTGAGCCTCAATTTCCTTATCTTTAAAATGGGGATAAACTAGTACTTGAATCACAGAGACTAAATGAGACAGACCATGTAGAATGTTTAGCAGAGGGCCTGGAATAAGTAGTATGCTATAATATTAGCTCTTATTTTTACCTTTCACTTATAAACAGAGATCCTCCAGTTCAGTGGCCTTGTTTGCCCTCCCTCGGGACTTAGGCTAAGGGAAATCCACAGTCCTTGTCCAGAGTAAAACAGAGAGCAACCTTGTTAAGGACGTGACGGTCCTTTGCCCTCAGTGGCAGAGGAATTACCAAAGGAAGAAAGATCTAGCAGGTATCTTAATTACATCTCACTTTGTCCGGACTTGCTCTGTCAATGTCAGTGAGGCACTTTTTTAGGGAATAAAAGTAAGAATCATGAAGATTAGTCAAGTTTGCCCGAAACAAATGCTCTTGATCCCTCCCTTCCTCTCTTATCATCGGTGTCACTGGAGGACAGTTATATAAGGAAAGCAGAGTGTGGTATTTGGTTACTGTCATACGTTCACATAGTTATTCATTGACTCCTCCTTTGTTGGTCTGGGTCTCCTGTGGGCCGGGCCCTTCCATGATTTTCTAGGAGATATTGTTTAGCTTCTCTAAAGAACTGCGACTTGTTCCATGTGATTTTAGTTTCCGCCACACTGAGCCTCATTCTGTCCATTCTGTTTCAGTGCCATGAACCTGGACAAATTTGAAAAAGGCCCCAGGGAAATTTTCCATCCTGAGATACAGAAGGTAACAGAGCTTTATGCTTCATAATTGTATCAATTGGATCAGTGTTAGGTCAGAACTGACAGATTAGCGTTGATCCTTAGCTGAGGGCACCTACCAGCATCACCTGTGGAGCTTTGAAAACAGCATCATGGAGAACTCACATCTGAGATTCTGATAGGCCAGGGCCAAGGTAGTGGCCAGGAATTTTAGGCATAGCCACAGCTAAGAACCTCTGAAGGATATGGTCCTCCATCCATGAACCAAAAGGTGTGTGTTCAAAGGATCTTATTGGCCTATAAGCCATTCCTTTTACTGAGTGATGTGGAATTATGTGGAAAGTGAGATTTTTTTTAATTAATAAAATATGAAATGTGCCTATCGGGCTCTAATTCAGGTGGAATGCTGTGCTGGGTCTCATAGAGGCCAGAGGGTGTACAGAAAGCCATCCTGTTCTCTTTGGACTTACTGTTAAGAGAAAACAGTCTGCATTGAAAGAAAAACACGTGAGTCATAAGCTAGGTGATAGCCTGTCAGGAAAATGTCAACCAAACGTTTGTCCTGCAGTTGCAATCAGTTTAGCTTTGAAACTCTCCCCTTGAAACATAAACACGGCCATGGTTAGTAGCAGGCCAGCTATGTGTCAGGGAGGCAGGGACGCCAGGCTGGAGACACAGGTTGGGATTCCATCCAGGGAGAGTCTTTCTGCAGAGGGGCTTCGCGCTTAAACCTGCCTCCTGGGGGAGTAACTCAGACACATGAGGGGGCAGATGGAAGGGTGAGCAGTCTTTGCTGGATTACCTTAAAATACAGTTAGCTTGTAAAATAAAGCTATCAGCTCGCAACTCGGCTTACCCCAAATGTAGAGTTGTGAACTCCTATAATATCTTTGGTTTTAATTTCATTGTTAAAATAGTATTTGTACCCTGATTCAGCCCCAAAAGGAACTGAACCAGGTATGTGAGGTTCAATTTGAAGCAATTGTAAGCCATGCTATGCTTTTAAGTAATTTTTATAGCAAACTTAACAAATTAGAACAATAAATATGCCAGTACCGTGTGCCTTTAGTACTTCATTTGGATGGCTTATTATTCTTAATCCTTTCCTTGGAGCTGGGACATGACCCCTAGACACTGGGCACCCAAACCCTTGGAACCACTGGTGCTTCTTCTGCAGCTCCTGCTGAGGCACCTCTGCCCGGCCGCCCTTACCCGCTCTCTCCATAAAATCAAAGAGGACAAGTAAACGAGACAGAGCAACCTCTGCCTGGTTGCAGCATAGCAAAGACTTTCATGCTGTTCTTACATTCGTGCCTTAGCTGTCTTTCCCTTAACAAGTGTTCCTGAGCTGTCCCTACTGTGCGCTATCCCATGTGTGTCAGCAGCAGCAAGTTTCCAGCTCTCATTAGGTTTCCGGAGACTTCCCTTAGGCAGCCTTGAGCAGCCAGCAGGCTTTGGGTTTAGGGCAAAGAGTTCTTACAAGTCCCTGGATCCAAAAGGTAAACAGAAAATAAGCCACCTGCATTATAAAAAAGGCCTCTTTCCACCAAGTGGGAAGGTGACTGGTGCTACTTTAAAATGTTATTTATCTGTTTCCGGCTGCTCTGCTATAGCAACATTTTCTTGGCCAAAACCTTCCTAGAAGCAGTGTGCGGTAGGCTGCTTCAGACAGGGAAGCCCAGGCGTCTCTGTTTCTTCCCATAGCTGAACACCGTCTTTGTTTCCAGATAATATGACTTTCTGAAATGACCAGGTATTTTATAAAAATCTATAGAGCTAAGTCTGAATTTTGAAAGCACTTCTGAGAGGGGGAGGAGTGGTGTAAACCTTAGTAAATTAAAGCTTGGCTTTCATAGAACGTCAAAATAAAACGATCACTGTTAAACACGGACATAACTTTTCCAACTTTATTTGACAGGACCTGCTGGTTCTTGAGGAACAAGAGGTGAGTCACTGGATGAGCTGCCCATCCCTGTGCTCTGCCTCCTGTTTATAAACGTGCTTCTCCTTTCTGTCAAATCTCTCCGTGGAATTGCACAGTGTGAGGAGTCTGTTTCCTGACATGGTTTCTCAAGGCGTAGTTCAGAATTTTCCATGCAGCCAGCTAGAAAGATATAAAAGCAAGCAAGCTACTTAAATCTGCTTGGGAATATTCAAGTTTTAACCTTGTGATCACTGCAGGTAACAAGGTTTTAATTTTCATTCTGTTCAAAATCTGGAGTCTTCACTTTATTCCACACTCGGTTTAGAGGATGCCATGTTTATTTGTGTGTTTCCAGTCCTTGTTGTCCCACTTAATGGGTTATGGGTTTTCTAAGTACATAAATAACAGGGAAATACCTAAAATATTATAAATAGGCAATTTGAGTGAATAAATCATAGTTTGTGCATGCCTCTCAGTACATGGCAATATCATTCGTCCAGTTGCTCAGGCCAAACTTGGAAATATCCTAACACCTCTCTCTCTCTCATAGCCCATGTCTGATCCATCAGCACATCCTGTTGACACTGCTTCGAAATATATCTCATTCATTGACACCGCCGCCATCATCTCTTGCCTGGACTCTGCAGTGTTTCCACTCTTGCCTCTATTCTAGTTTCTACATAGTATCCAAATGGTCCTTTCAAAACATGTCACATCAGGCCATTCCTATGCTCAAAACTGATGGTTTCCCATTCCACTCTAGTAGAGCCCAGTCTGCTTGTCACGGCCTGCTGGGGCCCGTGTGACCTGGCCGTGCCGCCTCCCTAGTCCTTGACTCCACACTGTCCATACTGACTTCTTCCACCTTCTCAGGAAGAGCCTGCTCTTCCCCCGCTGGGATGCTCTTCCCAGGTGTCCTCGGGGCCACACCCTTACTGGATTAGGATCTCTGACCACTGACAATACAGGGTCCTGTTTTCATGGCCTTACGGTGGGGTGGGTAAGACATGAAGCAGGAGAACAGACAAACATAAACATGGCGATATCAATAGCCCAGGAGCTGTGAAGAAGTAGAACAAGGTAGGTGCTAGGGAGGAGGAGCTGGTTTCCTACATGAACAAACAAGGAAGGTCTCTCTGGGGAGTGACATCTCAGCTGCTTCCTGAGCATGGTGATGTAAATGCAGAGAAGGGGGCTGGAAGGATGCACCCAGACCTCAGGGGGGAGTGATTGGGGCAGGAGAGTGGACGTGGAGGGTGGGATGCGGAGGGAGTGGGCAAAGGGAGACATGTATATTTTTATCTATATCTAATCCACGTGTGAATTGTGCTTGTTGCTAAAGAGTTCATGAACTCCATGTGTAGTTTGTAAAAGGCCAAAAATAAAAGTAACACAAGTGACTTCTTGAGATTAAATATCTTTAGGAATCGGGGGAAATGATCTTGTCAAATAAATTGCCTGCAGTTTCCATCTGTATTTCTACAAGAGTCCCCAGGTTCCAGCCTAAGACTGCCGTGTTGAGTTTTGATTGCACTGAGCTCTTCTGTGCTGACGGGGTCTGCGCTGCTGCGGGTAGGCTGGTCTGAAGATGGCACCAGTCCTGTGGGTTCTGGCTATTTATCTTCAACTCTGTTTTGCTGCAGAGTGAACTGGGCCCCCTGCAGATGCCACTACAGATGAATGAACTCACAAAAAAGCATAGAGTTTCACTTGTACACTGTAAAAATCTATAAAAATACAGGATTGATTGCTCTTCATATTGGTCAAAATTGAGCTAGAGGGGAGGAAGTAGTCCCCCAGGGTCCATTCTGTCACGGCCGTTTCCCTACTTAACGACAGCACGTCTCATGACTGTGTGTGTTTTAATGATGAAATTAAAGTCCCCACCTTTTGTTGTCTTATCATAAGGGCTCTGTGAATTTCAAGTTTGGGGTTCTTTTTGCCAAAGACGGGCAGCTCACTGACGACGAGATGTTCAGCAATGGTGAGTGTCCCCTCCTCTCTGCTCACGGAACCCTCTTCCTCCTTGGCAGTTCTGATGTCCAAACCAAACTTGCCAGTCGAGTTGGAGCCTTTAATGCAAAGAAACAGCCAGTAGTTTTATGAAATGTGGGGTACATTTCCAGGGTAAATTTTGTAAGGCAGATGTCGCCCAGGTTTATTCATTTGATAAGTATGTACCAGTCACTTAATTTGTCCCAGGCGTTGGCATCAGAGAGGCAGTCTAAGTGGGAAATCACATGTGATTGGAAGATGCTGGTTCTGCATAGTCCCAGGAGCCGAGGAGGGTTTTCTCTGTGGTTTTCAGGGTCGGGAGAATTATAAATGCTGTCATTTCCTGCTCTTCAGCACTTTTCATGTTCAACACCTGTTTATTATTCATGGAAACAGTAATAATGTTTTCATCTCGCAATGCGAGACCCCTGTGGCCGCAGCCCAGCAGGGGGAAGGTTGGTTGGTCTGGTCCTGTGGTTTCCCTTCCCTGGGGTTCCTGGGAATGGAGGGCCCTCCTGCCTGGGCTCTGGGAGGAAACATTCTCTTCTGCCGCACTCAGCTACAGAGCTGGTTCGTTTTCACGTGACTTCAGGTAGCAAACGAGGACTTGTTGCTACCACACCTTGTTCACACTTTACCTCTCCCTGCAGAAATCGGAAGCGATGCTTTTCAGAAATTTTTAAACCTCCTGGGTGACACTGTCACTCTCAAGGGCTGGACAGGCTACCGTGGCGGTCTGGACACCAAAAGTAAGCTTGCCTCCGGGTTTCTTCTGCTATGATTTATAGAAATTTTGTCATCAGCCTGATCCGTATTTCAGTTTATACCCAAGATGGGGAGAGAGGACAAGAGGGAATTTGAGCTTCACCCCTAGGCTGGGGGGGGGGTCACTGGACACATTTGGTGGCTCTGTTGAGCTCTGCAAGACTGAGTAGCCCCCACAGCCCCGAGGTGTGGCAGGAGCCATGGCCTGCCCCTCAGCCTTCACCGTTGAGCACCTCTATGTGCCAGGACTGTGTGAGGCTCTGGGGACAGCAGTGGATAGACTATCAGAGTCCCTGCCTCCGTGGACAATACAGACACTAAGCAATAATTAGCAAAGAATTAAATAGTCTAGGAGGAACTAAGAAGCAAAGGTACTGAGTGCGTGGGGTGGGGACCACTAATCCCAGGATTAGCTAGAGAATAGTCTTCCCTGAGGGAGGGTGAGTGAGCGGGAGCACTTTGATGGCCTTGAGGGGAGAAGAGAATTCAATGCTGAGGACATTTGTGAAGTCTCCGAGTCAGGAAAGAGCATGGTATGTTCTAGAAACTGGGATGCTACCTTCACAGCTGGAACTAGGCGAGGAACTGGAGGAAAGGGAAGGATGATGCCGTAGGGAGTTTGGGATCACATTGATAATTCTGGATTTTATTCCGAATGGGACTGATGTCATGAAAGGGTTTTAAGTACAGGCAGGGGCGCGATGGGATCGGAATGCACCTTTGCTCAGCGCCCCTGGCCGCCACGTGGAGGATGGGCCCCCGCCAAGTAGGAGCTGATGCTGGGCCCGCAGGAGAGGGGTGCGGGTTGGGAGGGACAAGAGGGGACTAAAGGTAGAACTGGCGCCATCTGCCAGTGCTGACTGAACATGGGGAGGAAGAGGGAAGGGAAACCAGAGGACACCTGGGCTGCCGGTTGGGCAGCTGAGGGGAAGCAGCTCGAGGAGGGCGTCTGAGGGCGTGAAGGTAAGATCACAGGTTTGGGTTTGGAATCACTTCAGCTACCTGCCAATTGCATCGCATTTCTAGTTCTTTCCTGTGCTTTTACTTGTCGTTTTATTTGCTCTTCACAGTCAGTCCTTGAGATAAACCAGGCAGGTGATGCGAGGCTCATTTGGCCGAAATTTGACAGGTCTCAGATCCGGGTACCTTACCTGTGGGAGCCGCAGCTCTCCACTAGCCCACGCTGGCGTCAGCTCTGAACCCGGAAAGGTTAAGCCGTTTGCGAGACCTGCACTGGGAGCAGCTTAACTGGCAGCTGCGGGATGAAGCATTTGGCCCCAGATGTCAGGCCCCAGCTTCACCCCAACAAGCCCAGATGCATGTGGAATACTCTGGAATGCCTGCCCACTCAACACCCCCCCCCCCCCATCTCCAGCCCTCAGCCTCTGCTGGGGTCAGGACTGCTGTCTGCCAAACCCTTACCATGGCCAGGCAGCCTGCTTGGCGCTTTGCAAGTAGAATCTAGTCAGCATCCCTAGCAGCTACGTGCTATTTTTATCTCCATTTTCAAATTAAGAAACGGGGCCTCAGAGAGGGTGAGGTGACTTGTTAAATGGAACATAGCTAATGAGAACTTGAGCCCAGTTCTGCCTAATTCTAAAGCCCGGGCTTCTCCTCGCTGTACAGCTCTGCCAGTGTTATGTTCCTTTTGTTTTATGGACACACACAATCATTATTTGCATGTCACCTTGTATTAATTTGTCCTGTGCACTAGCAGTGACTAGAAGGCAAGAAATTGTAGCACACTATCCTTTGTGGCCCAGACTTCTCATGGTGTCCTCTACTCTGAGGCGAGGCCCAAATTAGACAGCAAGCGAGCTGAGAGGGGGAGGGAGAGGTCTATCCACATGGGCAGGGTCTATACTGTTGCTTCCCTTCAGGTGGATAATCCAGAGTGATCTTAGGGACCGTGCTGATTGTGTGCTCTGTTCCCCTTGTCTGCACAGAGAGACTCTTTTCTTCTGGTCCCAGAATTCTCTGCACTCACTTGATGCATGTTCATATTTTACAGATGATACCACAGGGATACATTCGGTTTATACTGTATACCAAGGCCACGAGATCATGTTCCACGTCTCCACCATGCTGCCATATTCCAAAGAGAACAAGCAGCAGGTACATGTGAACACACAATCTGAGGATGCAGACCCTCAAATAATGACTGACTGCAGAAAGCACTGTCTCATTTCATAGAGTTAAGAGATGTAGATACTCACAGCAGAGCTGGACTTCAGGCACCAGTTCAGGGTGCTGTTTGCAGTCTCTTTACTTGAACTTTCCACAAGCCTTAGGGACATCTATCCTCACTGACACCACCCTGTAAAGTAATAAAGGGTCAGAGGTAACAGTGCACGTGCGTGTCTGTGTGTGAGCATGTGTGTATCTGCGTGTGTGAACTGTTTCACGGACTCCTGAGAGACTGTTCTGCATATACGCTGCCTTTTCTCTGTGACTTCTCTCAGTGGGCCTTGTGTCTTGTCCAGGACATAAAATAAGTGCATTCTGAGTGGTGGTTGACAAGTGTTTTTCAGATTAACACAGGAGGTTAGCGCTGTCTGCTTGGGCTGGGCCATGCTGGGAAAACTCTTCCTGAGACACTCCTCACTCCTCCCGGGAATGGCCATTTTCAAGAGGAAAAGTTCCAATTTGCAAAGACATGTGCTGCTGGTTTTGAAGGATTGATGGGGGGGGGGGGGTGTCATTTAACTTTTTATTAGGTTCTTATTTATTTTTTACACATTGAAGGCATCTGTATGAAAAAATATCACAAACATGAATGCACAGTTGTTCAGCAAAGATTTGTGAGAAACAGAGGGTATGTGAGGGCTAAAAAGGATTTTTTTCTGAGCATTACAGTTCTTATTTCACTTCAGTGGGAGCAGACATGGCAGGTCAGTGGGTGGAAATGTGGTGTGACAGTCGTGGAATAGAAACAAAGGTGCTCTGGGCACATGCAGAAGGGGCAGGAAGGGTTGGTTCTGTTTGATGGTTTGGGGCCTGGGATAGGAGCTGGTGGATTGTCTTACAGGCAGTGGAGACCCTCTGGAGCTTTTAGCTTGTTCTGGCTTCAGGAGGCTAGCTCTAGGAGGGGACAGGTGAAGCAGGAAGTGCCCGGGCCTGGGCAGACGGCTTCAGTGCCAAGAGTCACTTCCTGCAAGGCATCCTCCTTTGTGTGACTGAGGAGATGATGAATGAAGATGATCATGATCAGAAAAGTAAAATGGGAGAGAATGGAGACAAGGAGGCTGGTTAGGAAGCTTCTGCTGATAGTAGACGAGGACATGAGGCCTGAACTGGGAAGGGAGTGGCAGAGATGGACAGTGGAGCCAGGAGATGGCTGGTAAAATATGGGACACAAGAGGTCAAAGACAGCTGAAGTTTGGGCTCTGTGATCGTTGTGGTTGGTCATACTGTTGTTAGTTTTCTTTAAGTCTGAGCTGTGTTTGAACGACCTTCTCAGTGATGTTATTTATGCTCACATCCAGGTGGAAAGGAAGCGCCACATCGGGAACGATATCGTCACCATTGTGTTCCAGGAAGGAGAGGAGCCCTCTCCTGCCTTTAAGCCTTCCATGATCCGCTCCCACTTTACACGTATCCTGGCCTTTGTGAGCGCTCCAACTCAGCGGCTATTGGTCAGCCTCGTGGGACAGAAATGACCCTCCCACCAGGTGTTATAATTAACTTGCAAGTTATAACTGTTTTGCATTGCTACATTCTTAAACCCACTGTTTGGGATTTTTCCCTCAGCATTGCTCCCTTTTTTCTCTCCATCCATTGGAGTAATGGATGGTTAATTCCAAGATAATCCTTGACTTCTAAAATATCTTCCCTTTCCTCAGGTAATTTGTGAAATGAAGGAAACTTCCTACTGTCTATCGATAAAAAATAAATTAGAAGAATTATAGCAAATCCTCCAAGAAATTTGCTTTAAGTATAAAAACTTGCAAGTGAAGATAAAAAGCCAAAATAGTGTTTCTTTGTTGATTCTAAGCCCCAGTAATAGCTGCGACATTATCATCTCTTAACATTTGAGAAATGAGAGAATTCACTTTTATTTGCTTCCCCTTTGCTTCCTCTAATTTCTGTTTAGCTCATGTTACTTGCAAAGTCCTACTGAAGTTCTCTGTGATGTCCAAGCTCAGCTCAGTCAGACAGGCATGGATCACAGGCCATAACAGTGAGGTCCGAAGGTGGCACCTCTACAGGTTGTACATAATTAGTAAAAGGCAACTAATAGGCATTTAAGCGACTGAGGGGTATTCATTCTTTTTAGAATTTTCTTTAGTTGCACATTTTGCTTTGGGGCACATTTGTGTCTGGAAGGGGACAAGCAGGTAGTTGGCAGATCTCTTCCACTGAGTCGAGATGTGGAAACACTCTGAGGCATTGATGGCCATTTAGCCTGAGCTGAGGAAAGCTGGGGCTGGGCAAGGGCTGGGAGGAGAAGTGGGAGAAAGAAAGGGAAGCTGCCTGGAAGTTTGGTACTATTTTAGTTCAGCATGCTCGACGCAAGCCAAGTAGAGGCTCCCCAGAGGCTGCCACCAGCTACATGGGTTTGTTTTGGTTTGTTTAGTCTACCAAAGCCAGAAGGAGAGAGCAGGAAGGTGTGTGTACAGTGGGAACATTTGAATTTTCTTTTCAAAACTTGTAAGACGGAATCTGTGACTAGTTTCCCAATGGGATCTTTGCATTTCCAGGCAACAGAATTGCTTGTTTTGCTTTGTTGGCTTCCTCATTGCTCAGCAGCTTTATTTCTGTTGCTTTTCTGAGGCATTGGAGACTTCGCTCTTTCCCCAAAGAATGAACACATGGAGGTTGAACCTATGTCTTCCTGGGCTGTCCCTTTCAAAGAAGTCAAGGTTCCATCTCAATCTGAGGGTGACAGGTGCCCTAACCATAAAGGGCAGGTCTGGGATGATTCCGCACCAGGGGTTTTCAAAGCACAAACCTATGACTGTGAGCATTGGGGTTATTGATTAATTTCTTTAACCATCTCCACAGATATTTTTGCCTTAGTGAGGTATGAGCAGCAAAATGACAATTACAGGTAGGTACTGACTTTGTTGTTGATTGCTTATTCTAATCCTCATTTTCACTTGTTAATTTCACGTTCATTTTATAAGACCCTTGATACAGATACTTCTTGATTGATCCAATGTGTCCTCACCTTAGGGAACTTTCTTCAAGGCCACCATCTCTGGGAAAAACTCGTTCCATATAGTGTTGCTCTGTGCAGTAGATCCAGCGGCAGGGTAGTCTGGAATTTTATTGTACTCTACAATGGGCACAAATTTGATATATTTTATCTTGACCAGAATATCCCCTTTCCTAGGCTACATCGTTCTGGTCTCAAAAAACTATCTGTTAAGTGTATTATGGTATGAAAAGAACATGGACTTTTTTTAAATTTATCTTTATTTTTGAAAGTATTATAGATGTCCCCTTTTGTTTTTCCCTAGTGATCCCCTCCACACTGCATCCGCCACCACCGCCCTCCACCCAGGCCTTCACCATACTCTTGTCTGTGTCCACGGGTTATCCATATATGCATATAAGTTCTTTGATTAATCTCTCCCCACCCACTCCCCCACCCCGCCTTCCCTCTGAGATTCGCCAGTCTAAGAATGTGAACTTTGAGCCAAGTAGATTTGAGTTGGAATCTCAGCTCTGTCACCTATTAACTTTGAGGCTTTGTTTATCGTCTGGAGCCTCAGGTAATGATAGAGTGAGGTAATGATACTACCTTGGCAGGTTGGTGAGAATCCATTGATGTTGTGTCTTAAAATACCAAGTATGCTATCCGGTATGCAGTGAGTGCTCAGTGGCGGCCTTTGCTGTTATTCCTGGGGTTCCTGACCTTGCCCATGGCTGGTGGGTTGGATCACAAAGGATACAGGAAGAGCTGGCCTCTGCCCTTAGAAAGCTGCATGGTGACCCAGGCTCTGGCAGCCCATAGGAAGGGACCTCCCGTGCAATAAATATTCCTGACATATCATGTGGGCATCTGGACAAATTTAAAGTCCAGATATTGGTGATCTCTGAAGAAAAAGCAAGTAATCCTGAAATGTTCTCTATGTAGGCTGAAAATATTTTCGGAAGAAAGCGTGCCACTCTTTGGCCCACCCTTGCCATCCCCTCCGGTGTTTACAGACCACCAGGAATTCAGGGACTTTTTGCTAGTGAAATGTAAGTTCTGTTTTGAAATGTTTTTGCAACTTGTTCTATGTCAGAAGACACTTCTTCAGATTCTCCCAGGATGCTGTATAAGAAAGTGTGTTGTTTAGGCATTGATTCCATTCCATGTTCTGTTCATTCATTCTTCACGTGAAACATATTTAGTTTTCTCATGGTGTTGTGTAGCTTCCTCCATGTCCTCATCTGCTCCTACCCTCCTGCTCGCCTTCAAGGGTCTTGAAGCCTGGGGTTCGGGGGGTGAGCATGTTTGTAGAGCGCCGCCTCAGGGAGAGAAAGGCATGTAGTCCTTTCACCATGGATTAGGTTAGATTGTTCAGCAACACTAAGGACCCAAGTTATCCGTGGAATCCATTGATTTAAATGGAGCCAGTCAGCAGGGAGACTTTCTTCAGCACCTCAGAGGCTTGGGGTGGAAGAGCTTGAAGGATTCAGTTGAAGATTTGCAAAGTGGACACAGTGGAAGAACAGAGGTCAATGATGAAAAGGGTGCATTGAAGTCACAGAAGATAGAGCCAGGGAGGACCAGGAGGGGCTGATGGACTAAGGAAAGGTAGAAGCTAGGACCGAAGTCTCTGAATCCCAAAGTGGATTTATTAGGAGGGAGGAAGTGGGCCAGGTGGAAAACTCCAAGATAACAGGGAGTGGCATTTCAGCAAAAAATTGGAACTTTTCTCTTTATTCAGCAAAATGAGTCACTTAAAATGGATATTTCTGGGATATTAAGGAGGAAATACCCTCAAACAAAAAATTCCCAGTCACAGAATTAGAGGAAATACTAGATGTTCGTAGTTTAAATTGCTTAAGAGACGTCCTGCCAACAAACAGAACCTGCTTGTTTCCAGCACGCAGATCTTACCCAGGGAAAGCCTGTCCCCAGGGAATGTTTCCAGTCTGTGAACGCTGTCCTTCCTTTGTCCCTCCGTATAAGGATAATAATTATTAATAATAGCTCATTTATTCAGTTTGATGTCCCTAGCACAGTGCTAACTCTTTATATATATTATATCACTTACAAATTTACAACCGCCCTTACAAAGAAATACAGTTATATCCATTTTACAAGAAGCTAAATAGTTTGCTTGAGAAGTACAGATAGCAGCACAGCTGGGATTCAAACCATAGCTGCCTAACTTCAGGCTCCTTGCCTCCATTCACACTCTCTGTCCTGTGCGCTAACGTGACAGGACGGTCCACTCTATTGACTCTTAGTGGCTAGTCCACTAAACCACTAGCTTTTTTCCCCAGAAGAAACTTCCATTAGTCTAAGAAGCTGAGTACTCAGTCAATTTGGTTTTTTCCCTAACAAAAATGTAGCAAATATATATATATTTAATCCCATTGAGTGGCATCCTAGTAGTTTGGCCCCTGTGTTGGGTGAGTAGGTGGGTGGGTGGGTGGGTGGGTGGATGGATGGATGGATGGATGGAATGGGTGGGATGGTTTGTATAAAGAAAGCTAGAGAGTTTTTACATGTGCTTCTGTGAAGGAATTACCAGTGGTAATACCGGTATTAGGAAAGTGGATGGCATTCACTATGAGGCGTTTCCTTGAGAAGTACATTCCTCCATAGCATGTTTACATTTGTAACTCCCTTTACAACTTGGTTTATTTTAGTAATTAATGGTGAAAAAGCCACTTTGGAAACTCCAACCTTTGCCCAAAAGCGTCGACGCACTCTGGATATGTTGATTCGATCTTTACATCAGGATTTGATGCCAGATTTGCATAAGGTAACCTGGGTTCATGGTCCTCTTTCCTTCTGTGGGGGTCGAGGTGTGAGCTGAGAACACAAGTCCTAGTGATGAGTCCTGGTTAGACGAGGAGAGGAGTCACCTAGATTCTTGCTGTTGAGACAGGCCTGTGGCCACCGTGGCTGGTGTCCTCTCATTGTTCCCATGACAAAGAGAGACGTTGATTATCCGTACATGGAAACTTGGCTTTCATAAAGCCAAGCCTGTGGAAATAGAGGTGCAGGCTGGGATAGGTGTGTCACAACGGCGATCCCTGGAGCGTTGGAGAGTGCTTTTTGGGGGTGGCTGCCCTTGGTGTCATTACTCACATTCCCAGTCCATAGAGCTGGGAGACAGGTGGAAGCAGGGACCGTGGAGAGAGACTGGGTGCTTTTTAAGGTTTTCTGGAGCTGCTGGGGTGCTTGATTTTAAAGCCCTTGCCCTCAGCCATCACACATGCTGGCTCTCCAGCTGTCGGCTCCCTCAGGCCTGGCGTCTAGCACAGGCCCTGCCCGTAGGCGGGGCTCCCTAAGCACTTAGTGAGCGAATGAAGACGGAGGTGGAAACTGGAGCATCTGGACAGCTAGGTTTGTGCACTCAGTGAGCCAGAGAGGAGGCTGACAGCCATGAGTGGAACTCGTTACATGGTTTTCTCTTTTAGAACATGCTGAACAGACGATCTTTCAGTGACGTCTTACCAGAGTCGCCCAAGTCGGCGCGGAAGAAAGAGGAGGCCCGCCAGGCCGAGTTCGTTAGAATAGGGCAGGTGGGTCATATTCCGAGGCCTCTTTTGCAGGCCGTGTAGTTGTGGCCCCATCCGAACGGGCCAAGCCTTCTGTTCTCACTCTCCTGTGGGAAGCTGCGCTTCCTCTTAGGGGACTGTGGAAGCTGAGTGAGATTTCTGATGAGCCTGTAGGGGGGTCTGTGCGGGAGTGAGCGGACGCAAGGCGCTGTTCAGAGGGTGCTGCCCAAACCTAGAGGCCGCTGTGCCCGGCCGGGCCCCTCTGCTCAAGGGAGCGCATCCCTTTGCCTGCCTCCCCAGAGCTTTCAGAAGGAAGGGCGAGCAGCCAGCTTGGGAAAAGCACCTTGAACCCCCCCGGCAGGAGGAATCAGAGTGGCAGTGTCCTCACAGCAGACCTGAATTTCTGTCCTGCTTGGAAGCAGTCGCCATACTTAGGTGGCTGCCAATTGTCATCTCATCCCAGATCCTGGAGGAAATCACCTCCCTTTGGCCTTGCTTCCACATGACATCAGTATTTCTCAGCTCTGGGAGGGGCACTGCTTTCTGCCTGATCCCATGTCACAACAGGGAGAAGGAGGCAAGCGGCCAGCCACAGAGAAGGTTCTGACCCAAAAGCAGAGAGCTAAGCAAGGTGACCAAGGAGGGCTTAGAGGCAAAGGCCACCACTTCCCAAAGCAGGTGCACTGTCAGGGCCCCCAGCGCTGGTCCTTGGTTACACATCCTGACTCAACCTGCAGAGATGCCCATTCATCGAGTTTCAGGAAGGGCCTGGGAACTGTTTTCAGTACTCACGGTTTGGAAATCACTGTATTGATTATTGATTGGTAAAAAGGACAGACCAAATTTGGGGTCCTTGGGTTGGGACATTGTCATTAGGGCTTTGCCCTATCAGGCTGCCTGCAGTCCTTGTCGTCAATGACAGAGCAGTGTGGGAACCAGAAACTCAAGTCTGAAATTACTCCTGTTTTATTTTTTTTTTTATTTTCAAATCCTAGTTGTTGACCCTGCTTGTTGTTACTGCCTGATAACAAACTTTTAAAAAAAATCTCTGTTTTTTTAAGGCACTAAAACTGAAATCCATTGTGAGAGTGGATGCCCCATCCAGCCTGGTGGCTTCAGGAATCTGTAAAAAAGAGGTGAGTTGCTGATACTTTCGAGCTTAACTGTGAATATCCTTTGTCCTCAGTGACATTATTCAGATTCTTGGAAAGAGGTTTGTGGGGCAGGAGGAAGAGCTTGTCTGTTGCAGAGTCCTCAGAGGAAGGCCCAGGTAGAACCGGGTAGCATTAGTGAGAGCCTCCCTGTGTCCACAGTATGCACATGCCTTTTCCCTCCCACAGGGAGCAGAGGTGCTGGACCAGGCCTGGGCAGGCAGAGTGAGTCCAGAGTGCTCCTCAGGCCTTGTGTGCAGACTGATCGCCTGGACATCCTGACCAGACTCATGTTCTGACCCAGCAGCTCTGGGGTGAGGTCAGGATTCTATGTTTGTAACAAGCGCTCCTGTGGTGCTGTGACCACGGGCACTCTACACAGCAAGGTCTGGGGCAGTGCTTCCCGGCTTCAGTGTATATGTGTGAGAATCACCCCCGGAGTTGCTGATGCAGGAGGTCTGGGTGGGCCCTGAGAATTTGCAACTCTGACATGTGCCCAGATGCTGATGCTATTGAGAAACTGCTGTTTACTTGACAGTCTGTTCAGCCAACCAAAAAAATTCTCATTTCCACATGGACAAAGAGCTAAGTGGTCATCAAGAACAGAAGAGAGAAAAATAAACAAGTTGCAGTAGGAACTTACTGTTTGCATGATTTTGTATTGTAAAGCAATACCCCACACCCTTAATTATGTCTATGTTCGGAATATGTAATAGTTAAATGGGACAAACTTATGACAGCACATCACTAGAGAAGTGTCTATTATAAAAGCAAAGGAATTGCAAGTATATTGGCCTTGGTGATACAGGTGTAAATGATTGTATCTGAAGTGCAGGCCCTACACACGGTAAAGTCTGTTTTCAGGAAAGTGGTGAAGCTCAAAACACAATGAATGCTAACCCACAACCCAGCTTTCACAACTGCAGAAATTCCCCGTCTGCATATTCATGGGAACAGTGGGTTTGCAGGGTTGCCAAGTGCTTCCTAAATGCCAAATTCCACTAAGATTCAGTGAGCTGCCCTGTAAGAAGTTCTGAGAAATGAAAGTCTGTGGAGTGGTAACTTGTTCACCAGTGAGCAGCAAAGAGTGAGCTTCCACCTTTTGGATCACTTCATAGCCTCCCTGTGGGCCACAGGCCATCCTGGGGAAGCGCTGCTCTAAAGGCCCTTATAGGTTTTTGAACAGGTGGCCCTGGAGAGGCCAGAGTCCCACGTGCTGCTCCCAGGGGTGTTCTCTTTCCAAGGAATGGGCTTCACCACCCTCCTAGGCATCCATCATTTCCTGAGCTGTGTTGATGTTCTTAGAGGGAGCAAGGTAAGAGTCCTGCATTTAGGGAGAAGGCCTGGAGACCACACTCAGCCCTGCAGAGTCCGTATGTGCCTGTCATGGCAGAAGGGAGTTCAGAGAAATGGCCCACTCTAGGCCTGAAGTGAAATTGAAACTAAGGATGAGAGAGAGTCACATGGTATGAATGTGTCACGTGCTGGGACATGAGTCGGCAGCACTTGCCATATTCCTGCAAACATGTTATTTTGTGTAGCCTTGAATGGGTCAATAAGCATTTTCCTGTCAAGATACTACCAACTTCTTGCGTTCTGTATGTTTTAATAATTTTGCTGAATCAGCAACACAGGAATCTAACATTTTTAAGAGAGTTATATAGGACTCCTTTTTATGATGAACTAAAGTGAATTCTCCAAAAAAAAATAGGCATCAATTGGTCCCACTTCAAGGTATTAAAGAAAAACATTTGCTAAAAAAAGTTACGAATGCTTCAATTGCCGCTAAAGAACATTTAGAATATACGGGCAGGTGATGGTGTCAGAAACACATGATGTCACTCTCCTGCTGCTTACATATTTGGAAGGACACTTCTTAAGAAAGGAAACTGAGTCCAGAGCCCGTCCAGAGCCCGTCGGGCCAGCAGGGTGGAGGGGTCTGTGTTGCTGTTTCAGGCGGTGTATTGTACAGTCCCACGGGTGGGCCGGGCCGGGCCGTGTTCTTTCTGGTGCACTTACGTTCCGATGCTTGTGTCGCCTCGCAGCCTTGGGAGCCCCAGTGTTTCTGCAGTAATTTCCCCCACGAAGCCGTGTGTGCAGATCCCTGGGGCCAGGCCTTGCTGGTCTCCACTGATGCTGGCGTCTTGCTAGTGGATGGTTAGTGAGTAGCTGCTCCTTCAAATGTCTTGATTTGTGTGACTTGTAGTACTTCTAAGATGGGGAAATCACCAGGCAACTCCTTTTAGATAAATGCGTCCTCAGCAGTGAGGTTAGCAAAGTTTCATTTCCTTACAAGATTAACCCCTTGTTTTCAGGACAAGCAGAGGAACTATTTTCTGAACCAGCAAGCCGGAGGGTGAGTCGTGCATGATAGGGTCATCCCCTCCCTGAGCCTCTGAGTAGTCTGTGGATATCAAATGACCTACAAAAAGAATCTCCTTTTGGCTAATACTTACCATGATTCCAACATTTAACTTAAATCAACAAGGACATATTTTTATATAGAGCCACTTTCTCAGGGACATGCTCTGTCTCTCTCTCTCTCTCAAAGCTCTCTCTTTTTTTTAAGGTTTCTAATTCAAAAAGCACTTGGTGTCCAAAACCAACAATAAGAAGCTTAGATAATCCATTTTCGATAGATATAGAAACAAAAAGATTTTGACAGAAAGATTTCAACTCAATATAAAGTCAAACTTTCTGACACCCAGGTGGATCAACCTGCCTGGGGAGTAGTCAGCTCCCTGTCACCACAGAGCAGCCACCAATTAGGTGTGTCTTTCGCGAGGATGCTGTAGAGGGAGTTCAACTTCAGATGGGGATTTAATTTAGTTAGACTCCAGGCTTCAGAGAGAGCCATAGGCAGAGAGACAGCATCTTCCAAGGGTGCATCCTCCACTGCATGGAAGCAGACTGCCCAGGCTCTGGTTACCATAGTGACGTTTCATGAGAATCCGTAACACCACCACTGTGAGAGTGATGCGATGGCCTAAAACTGCAGCATCTTCCCACCCTTGGCCATGACCTTTACTCCCTCCTCAGACCCTGACCCAGCATCTGTGCTACGTGCCTCTGTGAAAACAAGACAGTGGGCTACGTTTCATAATGGACTTATTTCTGACCTCATCTGTTATTCTTGATATTTGTTTAAATTACATATCCATAAAATAATTTTTTAAATTTATATATATATGTAATTGTAAATATAATTTACTAAAAGGCAGACAATGTAAAATCCATAATTTAAGAATTTAATATTTAATTTTAGAAATTATAAAACAGAAAATCTTTGTGATCTAAAAAAAAAAGTAACGTCTCTGAGCTTCAAGCTTCTCTAAAGAGGAGGTGATTTTTTCAAGTGGCTGAAAAGTTATAATAAAAAATGAAATGAACAAAATGGGGGTGATGATCACAACTATAGTGAGGAAACTGTGGAGATGAAATTGTTACCAATGTTAAGGGCTTAAAGTGGTGTCTGGCACATAGTAGTAACTTATTGAATAGCAGCTATTATCTTCTCTATGTTCTTGGGAACTTGCTAAACCGTTACAAAGTCCATAGATTTTGCCAAAAGCACAACCAAATAAAAGAATTTATTTTTAAAGCACACACACACACACCTTAGAGGTTTAGTGGTCTCTTAGTTTTATAGATGAAGAAACTGAGGCCTAAAAAAACAATGTGATTTGCCCAAGATCACACAGCTGGTGAGTAACACACTGAACCTGAACCCAGAGGTGATTCCTCATCCAGCGTCTTTGCACTAAACCAGCCATATTTCATTAAAATTAAGCTCTATCTTAACACAGATTTCCAAAATATAGTCCTGGGTAAATAATTATGAAAATTTTTATGATTAAATTCTACCTGTTTCCCTTTGTAGGGAAGAAAGTATGCTTCCTAGTGACTACTCGTAAGGTTTGCCTGAAAACGGGAAAAAATTCTACTTGAGTTGCTTCTATTTTTTTGAAATGTGAAATTCAAGATTAGTAAGTCCCTTTCTGACATTTTACCCTTATGGACGCAAAATGTAATGGAGGTGTCAGATGTAAGGGTTTTTGTGATTTGCCAGAAAAGTCTTTGCTTCCCTGTTTGCTTTTGCTAAAAAGAGAATGCAGCCTTCCCTGTGTTCCTGTGCGCTGTTAGCCGCAATGCTCCTGTTATTTCTTGGTTTACCTTTTCCTTGTCTGTACTTAATTATATTACGAGTTGTTTCCCTGAGTGAATCTTTCCTCCATTTCAGGCTGAGTTTCACTCTATTCCATTAGCCATTGCTTAGTTTCATCGGACTTAATTTCATCAGACTTAACCCCTTGAGAGTCTGCTCCTTTCAACGTCATTATTAAAAAATCAAGATCTTTTGTATTCTAAGTGTAGCAAAACCCACTTTGAAGGGAAACTAAGTACTGATTAAACATGCTATCACCATTTGTTTTGGTTTTGCAGTAATAGAAAAGCCAACTCTAAAAGATTATTTCTTCATAAAGAGATTATAAGAAGAACAAAATTGTTATGAAACTGTCGTGAAATCTACATGTCACTTACTCATACCCTTGCCTCCTTTCCCTTCCTGTGCTATATGTCAGCCCCCTGAGAGAGGTTTGATGGAGAATAAATGCTGCTGACTCTGTACAGAGTTGGGCATCTAAACAGCATCACCCTGTTGTAAATGTGAGATGAAGTGCTTCTGTCACTTGCTAATTCCTTACAGTGCTGTTGCTTCCCAGGCTGCACTATCCATCCATTGGGATGCTGGCTGCTTTTAGGCTGCAACACTAGCCAAGAGCACAGACTTTGTCTTTGCACAGACTGGGGTTCCACATGCTCAGGACATAGCCTTGGACAAGTTATTAGCACCTCTGAGCCTCAGGTTCCTCATCTGTTAAACGGGAATATTACAAGTTCCTACCTAACAAGATCTTTTGGACATTTAAATGAAGTGACATATGAAACACTTCGCATTAGGGCCTGGCATGTAGGAAGCCTTCAGTGTCTCTCAGCTGCCATTCACAAAATGTAATAATCCTAGCTACTTAGTCACATGTCATGACGGTTACCGAAGTGACCATCCCATACTTTAAAAAATAAAGTCTTCCCCAGCAGAAGCACAGATTGCTGGAGAGCCGGTTCCTTTTGGGGTAGAAGAGGAAGGAAAGTGGTTTGATGGGCTCTCTAGGAATTACATTTGCCCCATCATTATGGGGAACTAGAGACAAGCTCTCTGTCTAGTAAAAGCTTCGTAAGCTTGTGCTCTGACCAGTCAGCGCCATCACTGGCCCACAGGAGTTGGAGATCCCTCCCCTTCGAGGTGGTCATTAATCCTGAAGACAACAGTCTCTGCCCTCTCTCGCACCATCCAGGGAGGGATGAACCCCTAACTAGATTTCTGGAAGAGTCAAGGTGCTCAGGGCCCCTTGCACCTAAATTATAACTAAACAAACTGAAACCCACAGCAGAGCCCTTGAAGATCTAAGTGTCTGACAAAGTAGATGAACAATAGCTGCCGCTTCTGCCTAAATGTCTGTACCATCCTGGACCTCATCACCCTGCCCTGATTCTATGTCAGCCTCAGAACAGACCTTTTGCGGTGAACCAGCCTTATAATTCTAGCCCTCTCTGTCCTACAGTCCCCCGGGAGCAAAGTAATTGCTAGCGATTTAAGATCCCAGGAAGTAAGCTTGAAAGCAAATCCTATATATAATTACAATGCCTTTAATCATCCATTTACCTGGCATCTTCCCGAGCATTTCCATGGAAATTTGTTTTTTCCTGTTATTTGGGCAGTGTAATTGATAATTTCTCTCTTACTTTTGTCTAAAAAGGAGATTTCATATTCTTATAAAGAGAAATATTGAAATTTTATAGGTAAGCCACTATTGATAGACAGGGCATGTTGGAATAGGCTGTTTGTATTTATTTTAAATACAAAAGGAAATTTTAATTTTGCTTTCTTGAGAAATACACAAAATAACCTAAGATATGATACCTAAAAATCAGAAACTACTTAAGAGAAATGACTGAGCTTTTGTGCGTTTTTTTTAAACTGGGTTTTCAGTCCTTTGTACAAACCCCAGGAAAACTGGGATTGAAGAGGCTGCTCTTTCTCTGATGAATACTGAGGAAACAAATCTAGTCCACTGGCCTATTCAGGGTTTTGAATGACTCTAGGAAGAAAACATCAGCCCCTCTCCCCGAGCTGAGAGGAGATTAGTCTTGAACTTATTGCACAGCCCCCATGGGAGCTCTAGAAGCTTACCCCCTTCCTTGCCTGCAGAGAACTGACATCCAAAACATCCCACAGGCACGTTCTCTAGATTCTGGAAAGCATGGTGGGTTGCAGTGTTGGGTAACCATGTTTCCTTTTCCAGGTGACCTCCCGGCAGTGCCAGTGTTTGACAGGACTGTGCCCGTGAAGCAGATGCACGTGCTCGAGGCTCTGGACCTCCTGATTCTCCGAGCGGACAGAGGTGCTGCTCCCCTCCAGGCGGTGCTCCCCTCCAGGCGGTGCTCCCTTCTGGGTGCTGTTCTCCAGGAGGAAGGGGAGCACGAAGCCCTGTGTGGCCAGCGCCGAGGCTCACAGGGCCTGACTGCATAGGTCATGCCAACTGTTTCTGCTCCTGGTGCCCAGTGCTCAGGGTTCCTGGGTGGCCTGTTGGTTCTCTGGAGGGGGGGGGGACAGTGAGGAGAGAAGGTGGGGGCGGGGCATCCTTACCTGCATTGTTGGGTAAAGGCGGTGGGGATTTCTCCAAAGTCTGGTACACCTCGAGCCCTGATTCCTCTGGTCCTGGTTTTCCCTCACAGTCTGCGCCTTCAGTTCTTCCGGGTCATTTCACTTTTCCTTTCGTCTCTCCTCTGACTGCCTTGCCCCCGTCCCCAGGGAAAGACGCCCGGCTCTTTGTCTTCAGGCTGAGTGCCGTGCAGAAGGGCGTCGAGGGCAAGGAGGCGGCGAGGAGCAGGTGTGACTGCAGGGAAAACAAGCTGGAGAAAACGAAAGGTGACGCGTCTGCAGACATGGCTGGTTTCTGTTCAGATGGCCCAGATTTCACTGAAAATTAAAATGAGCAGGAATTTTATTTTATTGGTTTGGTTTTTACTCAGAAACATTTCAACGATAACATCACTGGCCCCCTTAGAGAAATGTGAGTGCTAGAAAAACCCGTTGAGGACAGAGGAAGTCCTAGGCCTGTGTAACAAGGTCTGGAGATGGGTCAAGCTCCCGTAGCAAACCTGTAAAAAAACACTGTAAACCTTTTCAACTTTGGTCTCTGGACCCGTGATCACCCCTCAATTTAATTCCCATCATGCTGTGAATATGAAGCTAAGACCACAGACTACAATAAGGGAATGTAACTTCCTTAATTTTCCTGTAACTCAACCAGTTTTTATCCTAAGTCTCCATTTTGCCAGGTGGCAGCAGCATTCCTAGTCATGTCACTGGGTTATACCTCACTTCCAGGGATCGTAGGTATTGCCAGATGGTCAAGGCCTGGGGGCTTCCAACCTCTCGTCACCTGATCAGCATCGTTGATTTCTCTTCCCAGGCTGCCACTTGTACGCCATTAACACTCACCACAGCAGAGAGCTGAGGATTGTTGTCGCCATCCGTAATAAACTGCTTCTGATTACGAGGAAACACAATAAGCTAAGAGGGGTACCCGGCCCCTCACTGTTGTCTCCCCTGTCGGAATCACCTGTTGAAGAATTCCAGTATATCAGGGTAGGTTTTCTCTTCAAACCCCTTCTCTCCTGGCCAAGGTTTCACAAAGCCAACTCTCTCCTTCCACCCTGAGTCCATCACCCACTGAGGCTGTCCCACACACAGTAGCCACTAGGGGAACCCTCACCTGTTGCCCTGTTCCCCAGAGGACTAAGGTCAGTGGGGCTTTTCCCTTCTCCATCCAGCTCCTTCATGCCAGTGACCGCCCGAAGGGGCTGTTCTAGGCACTGGGGACACAGTGGTGAACAGAAAAAAAGTCTCTCTTCTCACAGAGATTGCTTTCTAGTGGCAGGGTAACAGAAACAAGCAGGTAAGTCCATGAGTCCTGCGGATAACAGTAAAGGAGGGTCAGGGAGCAGAGGGCAATCGAGCGGGACAGGGGGCTCTAAGGAAGGGTGTCCCAGAAACCCTCGCTGCAAAGGTTACCCTGAGCATAGATCCAAGTGAAGTATGGGAGTGGGTGATGAGGGTATCTGGAGAAAGGACATTCTAGACCCTGGGCAAGGCACAGGCAAGAGGTGGGGTGGCCCGAGCCGAGTAAACAGGCACGGAGGTGAGAGTGCCTGGGCTTTGGTTTTGACTCTGAGTGAAGGGGAAGCCACTGGAAAGTTCGAAGCAGAGAAGTGGCATGTTTTACAAAGACTGTTCTGGCCAATGGACAGAGGAGAGTATAGGGGGCCAAGAGTGGGAAGAAAGAATCCTGCTAATAGGCCAGTGCAGGACCCGAGCAAGAGGTGGTGGTGGCTTTGGTGACTGGAGAGGTGGGGAGAAACTGTGAGCAAAGCGGCCCTGCTTGCCTTGGTCACTAGGATTTGCTGATCAGTTGAGAGTGGAACCTGTGGGAGAAGCCTCCTTGAGGGTCAAGTTCCTTCCCCGATCTTACATTTCTGGCTTTTTTAAAACTATGCTACATTAAGGTGTGAAATATGTCAAACATTAGCTACTAAGATACAGTATGCCCATAGACAAGCTGAGAAATTATTTTTGCCTTGAGTTATGTATATCAATTTCTGCTAATATTCAATTTAGGGCGATCAAACAGCATGACAGTTAAAATCTTACTTTAATTAGGTGTTAGTCTTCTTGATACAGTTATCAGCAATTTTAATGAATATCTATTCAGAGCACATACATTTAGAGGGCATATGAGCTCTGAAGTCAGATTTCATGAGTTCAGATTTTGGCTGTACCACATATAAACTACATGACTGTAGGCAAGTCATGTGACCTTTGAACCTCGGTTTTCTCGTCTATAAGGTAGAATAGTAGCCTTACCTACTTCATAACATTATTGTGAGGATTCAATGAGAATAGTGCTTGCTTTGCACTGTGTTAAGTGCTCAACAAAGTTAGCAATTATTATTTTTTATTATCATTATTATTATTATTAAATCACAGAACAGGACCAGACTCTCTGAGGGCTGACATGGACCCCACTGTAGAATCACTTTTGTAGAATTGTCCCCTGGCCCTGCTCTGTGCAGTGGACAGAGGTCTAGTCCTGAGGACAGGGTATGGGAAGGAGAAGTCTGATCTATGCCTGCCCCTCTTTGCTGTCCCTGCCTTCCTAGCTGGAACAGGGTCTGCAGGAGCCTGGAGAGGGTGGCCCTCTTCTGGATGCTCGGGGAAGTGGGGCTTGATATGAAGATGGCTGCTCTGTGTCCTGACCCCTTTCTCCTACACCATCACCAACCACACAGGAGATCTGTCTGTCCGACTCTCCCATGGTGATGACCTTAGTGGATGGGCCAACAGAAGAGAGTGACAATCTCATCTGCGTGGCTTATCGACACCAGTTTGATGTGGTGAACGAGAGCACCGGGGAGGCCTTCAGGCTGCACCACGTGGAGGCCAGCAGGGTGAGTGGACAGCTACAGGGCAGGTGGGGACGACTAGGGGTTGTGCCTTCCAGCTTTATGATGCCATGGTTAACAGGTTATGTATCATATCAACATCACTAGTTCAGCTGAGCCACGTGGAGTTGCCGTTTTTGTAGGTCAGAATGCTTCAACCTAATATAACTGTGCCGTTGCCTTGACCGGCTTTTCCACATCGCCCCCTGCCATTCCGTTCTTCCTAATAAAAGAGAACTGAAGAGTCAAAAGGCTAAATATAAATAAATAAGTAAATGGGAGCTTGTGTTTGGTCCCGCATCCTGGAAGGGCCTGTGGAGAATGAATTTGCTCTGCAAACTCACAGCTTGGGGCCTCGGCCTGTCTCCATCCCCTTGGAGGCCCACTGAGAGAGGAAGATGGAGGGAGTGAGAGAGAGCCACTCAGCACCCTTGGAGGGGGGTGTCCACATCCGCTGGCCTGAGTTGCCGAGAGCAGTGATGTTTGCGCAAAAACCAGGGCCCACTCAAAGCAGACTGAAGCTCTAGAGAGAACTGTGTGGACTGAACATTAGCGCCCCTGGAGGACAGTGAGCGCGCACCACCCTGAGGGCTGGTGACTTGCCTGTCCCTGGAACTGCTCCCCGCAGACGACTTAGCAGCTCCCAGAGCTCTTGGCCTGTTCCTCGCTCTGAAGCGGGGAAGGCCTGATGTGAAAACACTGAACCACGCAAAGTCTGCGCAGCGCAGTGCCGCACTCCAGTTTAGGGACCAGGACACTGTGGAATGGGGACCCAGCCCCCGTTCAGCGAGGCCAAGACTGCAGAATTATGCTTCATAAGAAATAAAAAATACAACTTGGATCAGGACGTGCCCTACATAAATATTCATTAAAACCACTAATTACTGTAGTAAGACAACCCTTCACGAGAGCCAGATTTTAAGAAATAGGAAAATCAGAAAAAAATCTAGATATAATTAGGCCTTCTTGTCCTCAGCTGTTACCCATCACAGATCAGTCTGTCTTTCTCTCATTTGTATGTTGCTGGTACCCATACTTGGCTGCCAATGGAGTCATCTGAGGAGCTCCCAAAGCTACCAGTGCCCTTGCCCCCTGAGAGATTTCGCTGGTCTTGGGTGTGGCCTGGGCTTTGGAATTTTTAAATGACCCCCAGGTGACTGTAATGTTCAGACAAGTTTTGAAACCAACTGGTATACACCTTCTCAACTCTGGCTGTGATAACTGTGGCTAGAAAGCTTTAAAAGGATCAGTGCTCTGCCCCAGAGCCCATCAGTTACATCAGAATTTCTGGGTGTGTGGTGCTTGGGAATTGACTATTTTAAGCCCCCCCCCCAGGTGATGCTAATTTAGACCTAGTAGAAGGAGTCTCCCCTGAAACTCTTCCTAATTCAAAGCCGGGAGGACTCCCTCTGCGTCCCTGCTGGGACGAGGAATCCCACCCAGTCTGCTGACCCTCAAGGGGAGGGGCTGGGCATGGCCTGTAAAGCGCCCCCCCCCCCCCCCAGACCTCCCCGAGGGCAGAGCAATCCTGGGTGAACAGTCTTGCTCAGTCAGGCCTTTCCTTGGCAACTAGTTCCTGTGACTTAGCTGTTTCCTGGGGTTATTACTTTTTATTTACATTTAATATTCTGATATTCATTAGAATGTGGATATTTTTTTTAAAAAATATATCTTTATTGATTTCAGAGAGAGGAAAGGAGAGGGAGAGAGAGAGACAAAAACACCAATGACGAGAGAGTCATTGATTGGCTGCAGCCCGCAACCCGGGCATGTGCCCTGACCAGGAATCGAACCCTGATCGCCTGGATCCTAGGTTGATGCTTAACCGCTGAGCCACGCCCGGGCGGGCAGAATGTGGATATTTTCTAAAATTCCTCAAGACCCAGGAAAAATTGTGTTAGAAATAGTGTGTTGTTGTATTTTAATAACATCTGTTTTTTATTTTTCTGAACACTATGAGGGACAATTCTAAAATTTTTCCTTTTTAAAAATATATACTTATATATTTTTTTTTAATCCTCACCCTAGGATATGTTTATTGATTTTAGAGAGAGGAAGGGTTTTAGAGAGAGCCCAGAATTGCCTTTTTTTAAAGTTCTCTAGTTGACTCTCAGGCCCTCACCTAGACAGGAAACAGTGTCGCAAAGACTGACCCCTGCCTGCCCCTCGCCCAGGAGACCGACTCCCGTATGGAAGCGTGAAGCGCGCCTCACCGTGCTGAGCTTAATAAAGGCCTGGCGGGAGGCTGCCACGGCCTCGGGAAGTGGCGAGGTCCCAGCTGTGGTCTGTGATCTTGATCCTGGCCCATGGCCGGAGCTCCGCCATTGGCTGCCCTGCAGCCTGACTGAATACAGCCGAACTAGTCTGCCTGTCAGCACAGTCCCCTGATAGAACTACCTGATGCCAACTACTGCTCTGATGTCTTTTGTCACCATGCACAGCCCTTGGTCTGTACAGCTGCGTGAAGTTCCTCCATTCCTGTCGCTGCCTCACCATCCCCTCCCCACCACCCCCCCAAACACATAGACAGGCCTTACCTCTAAACGACCAGCACGTCCAGTTCCACCTTCCCCACTGAGGCTACCCTCCCGTAATTATAATAAACACGGCCACCACTGAGTGACTGGCACCGTGCTTCAGCACTATGCAGGCATCATCTCACAAAATCTTCCCACCAGTCTGGGGAAAGTACTGTTCAATTCCTCATTTTTGCAGAAGAGGAGACTAAGACTCAGAAAAGAGGAGTGGCTTGTTTACCCAAAACCACACGGCTGGTTGAGCTTAGAGAGGCCTGTTTCCCTGATGGGGTGGGAGGCTAGACTACAGGCTTGGGAACCCAAGTGAGGAAGTGCAAGAAGCAGGCGATTTTTAGAGGGTCCGAGTTTAGGAGATTAGGGGGAACCAAGGATATCATCAGATCAAGCGCCCTTTTCTCAGATGCAGAAACGAAGGCCCAGAGAGATGGGTTTGCCCAGATCACAGAACTGGGTCTTCTGACACCCTTCTCACTGAGTCACGCTGCCTCCCTTGAAGTGAAGGAGAGAGAGCAGAAGTGAAGACAGGCCATGGTGCTCTTAAGATTCAGAGCCCTGCTCGTGTGAGGAGGGGCCTAGCTGAGTGCAGGAGTGGGAAGACAGGGCAAGAAGCAGCGGCCCGGCTCACATCTCGGCTGTGGCGCTTACTAGCTGAGGGACTAGAGTGACTTCACCTCTCTGCGCCTCACTTTCCTCATCTGTATAATGGGAATTTGAGCATCTACTTTCCGGGGTTGACGAGAGTGAACGAATACCTATATCAAAAAGCTCCAGGAACTGGCACTCGCAACACAGATGAGCCATTTTCCTGGAGAGCAGAAGTGCCTGCCCACAGGGCTTCTCAGTGGGAGAGAGATCACGAGTCGATTCCAGTGGAGGAAGGAGCGCCATTCCTTCCTATCATATGCCCTGTGACTGGAGCCACATCCCCTATGTGGATGGGGGTGCTGGGCAGGTGGAAATGCCCCCAGCACCTGAGTGCACAGGGAGCCGAGGGCCCTGCAAGCACTCGTGACTCGGGAAGTCTTTGCGGTGTCAGTGTCCAGCCTGCCCACGACCACTGCCCACTATCATTGCAGGTTCATTTTGTTGCAGCTATTGATGTTTATGAAGATGGGGAAGCTGGGCTGCTCTTGTGTTACAACTGTAAGTGAACCATGTCTTTGTCTCTTTATTTGCTGAAATCCACTGGGTTTTTTTGCGGGGGGGACAATTTAAAGGGACTTAACCTTAGATTTACCTAATGTGTCTTTCCCATGGTCTTAACTGCACGACAGGAAGTATGTAAAAATTGCAATCCTACCTGGATCTCCCAATACGCCCCAGACCTGTGGCCCTGTCCAGGATGTGGGGGTGACAGGGTGACAGCTTTCATTTAGGGAGCCCTTACTGCGTGCCATGTGCTGTGCTCAGTACGCTGCAGTCATCGTCTCTTTAATTCTCAGGTACTATTATCACCTGTAGTTTGGAGAAAAGGCAGCCGAGGCCCGGAGAAGTGAACTGCCTTTCTCAGGGTCAGCAGAGCCAGGACAGTGGTGGAGGTGCTGAGAAACAGTCAAATCCCGGGTGTATTTTAAATATGAGAACCTAGATAATTTGCTAATGAATCAGATGTTGGTTAAGAGAGGAAGAGAAACAGAAGATTCTGCCGTTTGGGGCCTGAGCCACTGGAAGAATGGAGGGTGCCATTTACTGAGAAGAGATGCAAGCTTAGGGGAAAGATCTCGAGTTCAGTCTGGACGTCAGCGCCCCCGGTTATCCTGCTGGAGACCCTGAGCCATCAGCTAGACATTCAAGTCCAGAGCCCAGGGGAGAGGGCTGGCTAGCTGGAGATACCCACTGGTTGTCATTAGCATGTGACATTTAGAGTCCTGAGACTGAAGAGACTGTAAAGAGAAGTGGGGAGAGAGACAGGAGGAAGCAGCCAAGAAGACTGAGGAGTGGCCAGGAAGAAGAAGACTAGGAGCAGGCAGGGTCTGAAAGGCCCTGCCTAAGGAGGGAGTGACCTGCGGGGCCTGAGAGCGGCCCTGGGGTTCCCAAGGCAGACGTCACTAGGCAACCTTCACAGGAGCAGGTGTCTTCCAGGCAGGAGTGGGAGCCTGTCTGCACGGGACCTCAGAGTCTGAAGAGGAGGAAACAGAGACAAGTCTTGCCAAGAATTTTGCTTCAAGGGGAAAAGAGAAAGGAAGGGGGTGATAGCTAGAAGAGGAAGAGCGGTGAAGAATTTAGAAACAAAACTGTATGGCTAAAACAGGATGGGCTTCCAGAATAAAAAGGCCTGTTTCTACGTGAGCTCACCACGAGAGGGTCAGAACCACCTGGACTTGTGTTTAGAGCTCGGAGCGGGCCACGAACAGGGTCGTTGAGTTAATCTGGCCTTAATCTAATGGTGGCTCAGGTTCCAAGGTGATACAGGCCTATGGCTTCAAGTTTTCCTAATAAAACGTTGGGAAAGGGAGTACGTAGCTCTCACCACTCCTTTCCTGCCGAGTGGGGCTCAGTGTGTGACCTGCCTCAAAGGAGGGCTTCCTGGCTTCGAGGGCTGCCATCAAGGGTCCCTTCTCTGCAGTCAGGTAGACCCATGTTCTCCCCTGTGGTACTGCTGAGACTTCGGACAAGCTACTTCACCTCTCCTTGCCTCAATTTTCTCATCTGTGAAATGAACATCATAATAGCATCTGCTTCATAAGGCCACAGAGATTCAACAGGATAGTGGATTTGAAGCTCAGAGCCTGGCATGTGGAAATTCTCCCAAAGTGGCACCTCTGACTATTGTAGTAGTGCTGACCCTGTGAATCTGGCCTCGGGACAGCATTTGTGCCAGCTGTTTGTAGAGAACAAGCAAATAGGATGCTATTTCTGTCGCCTGTTATTTATTTATCTAATTACAGGGATCTAAGTATTGTCTCTAACAAAAATGAGTTGCTGTTGTTTTGTTGCAGACAGTTGCATCTATAAAAAAGTGTGTCCATTTAATGGGGGCTCTTTTTTGGTTCAACCCTCTGCGTCCGATTTCCAGTTCTGTTGGAACCAGGCTCCTTACGCGGTTGGTAAGAAAGCCCTTTACCATAACTCTCTTCTCCTGAATAGATCCGCCTAAGCTGTCCAGTCCTGTGTCAGCAGACTCGCTGGCTTCCTGCTAAATTGTCATAAGTTATGTGAATGTGGGTACTCAGGGTTTTTTCTTCTTTAATTGCTTCTGTTGTTCCCCTTTGGGACTATTGTCTCCACTGTTCCTCCCTGTTCTCAGTGCCTGAGCACATGAGCCTTTGAGAACATTAAGTCTCAGCTTTCAGTGTCCTTTTGTTCTTGGGCCTCGCTTGCCTTTTTTAAAAAGTCTCCAGCCCTAACACACTGACCGACCTGGGGGAGAAGCGCACGCATTCAGTGCCATCCCTGGATTTTTCGAAGCTTGAAAGTCTAGAACCACAGAAACTCGGGGACTCTGCCTGCCATTGGGATAGCAGAATGTGTGTGGTGGTGCCTCATTTATGTGGCTCAAGAGCCACACCTGGGCAGTGCATGGTGAGAGTCAGACCCAAGCCAAGAATGTTCGAGTTAGTACTGTTTTCCTCAAAATAAAAGTATTTGTCAAGAGGTGGGCATTGTAGAGTTCTGAGAGGAGCGCAGAGGTGTCAGTCCAGGACATTGGGGACTGGTCTGGCTAATGACAAATCAGAGGTGGTAAAAGAGAGGGACGGGTTGAGAGGGCTCTCAGGTTCTGAGCCACAACACTGGAGGTCACTTGCGAGATCAGCTGAGGGGTGTTGTAGAAAATCCCCAAAGTGAAACCAGGAAAATGGAGTTCACCAAGGAGAGCACAGAGAGAGCAACCAGGGTGGGGTAGAGAGAGTGTGAAGGGGCCAGTAAGAAGGCAAAAGTGGGATCACTGGGCCACCAGGGCAGTTGTGGCGTTTGGAAGTCAAACCCATTGAACCCGAGGAACCCAGTGAAGGACAGTGAGGGGTAAGATGCGGCCCCTGCCCAGATGCACAGGACAAGAGGAGGAGAGAGGAGTGACTAATGACAGGGAATGAAGAGTCAGACCAGGGAGGGGCATGTCAGCTGTGGTCTGGATGGCGGGGAGGTCTCACAGGACTGGGGCAGTGAGCCTCGGGAAGATCGGGTTCCAGGGCTGCAGGAGGGAAGATGGCAGGGAGATGTGGAGACAGTGCACCCTTGTCAGAAGCAGGAGCTTGGCAACTAAGGAGAGGCTCTCTTAGAATCGGGGCACATGCCCCATGAAGGAAGAAGAGAAGTAGCCAGAGCAGTGGGAGAGGTGGAAGCTTCTAGAGAGCTGAGGATGAATGTGAGACAGTCGTGGCGCTGTGGCTGTGGAGCTGACATGCCCTGTTGCCTTGCAGTCTGTGCGTTCCCGTACCTCCTCGCCTTCACCACCGACTCCATGGAGATCCGCCTGGTGGTGAACGGGAACCTGGTCCACACCGCAGTCGTGCCTCAGCTGCAGCTCGTGGCCTCCAGGGTGAGTAGACCCTGGGGTTTAGTTCCGACTGAGGGGCTGTGGGAGCCCCAGGCACCAGGAGGTGGCAGGTGAGCTGGGACACTATCCCATCCAGTGAGGTTGGTGATGGCACCACCGCTCTGTGTCAGGACACCAGAGGGAGGTGAGAGAGCTGAAAACAGACTCACCATGGGGTGCTCCCGTACGGTCCCCCAGGCATCAGAAGGCCCCTCCTTAGTCCCGCTAACAGTTGTTTGGTGCTGCTGGTAGTCGGGGCGCGCTCAGCTGCAGAGAAACTCCCATCAGAGACTGGGCGGTGGCCACTGTTGTATGAAGTACACTCCAAGTCTAGAAAAGTAAGAGCTGACAACAGAGATATCTTTCTTTGCCACTTTCCATCCTCAGCTTGAGTTCAAATCCTGTGAACTATGGCTGACTGAATAAGGAGCTGATCGGAGGGGCCAGCGGGGGCAGGGCCCGCAGTTCGGGCAGCTCTGACGTTTCTCTTTCTTCCTAGTCGGATATCTACTTCACAGCGGCCACAGCTGAGAACGCGGTCTGGTCTGGAGACAGCTCCAAGGGGGCCAGTGCCCACAGTTCTCCTCAGACGCCCCCGGGCGGAGATGCTCCAGTGTTCCCTTCTTCCCTGGGGGAAGGTGAAGTCCAGTTTTTACTGTCTTATTAATAGATATTTTTAATCCGTTCACTGTCAGATATCAGCATGTGACTACCGCCTAAGAAAAGTCACTGAAGCCATAAGAAACTTGTATTCTGAATGCATTGGTTGCATTCTTAAGAAACTTGGTGATAACAAAACAAAAACAAAAATCCCGTTCTAAAAAAAAATGTTTCAATGGGGAGAACTGAGCTGAGGGCCAGAGCGATTCCCACTTGCCAAGCAGCTGTTTCTCCTTCAGGGATGTTAACAGAGGAGGGTTTTATCGCTAAAAGGATATGGTCATGAAACCTACCCGTTGCTCAGCACACCCAGTGCCTGGCTTCGCCCACGAATCCCAGACACCTTGGCCGTGGTAGCTAGTCGCTCTGACCCAGCTTTCCCCAGCTTCTCACCACGTCAGTCCCCTTCATGGCTCCTTGTTACCATAAAGCCCAGACTCCCCAAGAGGCCTCTGTGCAGCTGGGTGCCCGCAGCTGCTTGCGGTTCTCTGCTCCTTGCTCCTGTGCAGGTAACCGGGTGCACTTTGTCCAATTTACCCATGAAAGCGGTGCCCTCAGAAAACGCAGCTGCCTGGCACCCACACTCTGTTGCTCCTAATGGGAACTCAGGAGGTCAGCATACAGACAAAGTCTCCCTTCCCGCCAACTGTTAAGGAACCAGAAATTATTCTCTTCTAAAGAATACAAACTTTTCTTAAAGTTCTGATGTTCTTTTCTAAACCTCTTCTCAGGTGAAATTCAGTCAAAAAATCTGTACAAGATTCCACTCAGAAACCTTGTGGGCAGAAGCATCGAGCGACCTCTGAAATCGCCCTTGGTCTCCAAGGTCATCACCCCGCCCACATCCATCGGTGTGGGCATCGCTGCCATTCCCGTCACTCACTCCTTGTCCCTGTCCCGGATGGAGATTAAAGAAATAGCCAGCAGGACCCGCAGGGAACTGCTGGGTAATGGCTCTCGATTGTTCTGTTTTCCGTTTGTAACTATACCAGCTGGTTTTATCTTTGGACAGTCATCATCCTCAAAATAGTGTGTTGAAAAGAAACTTTCCCTTTCGTAAGGGATTTATAAGTAAATTACAGTGCACCTACACCAAGGAGTACTATACAGTTCACCCCAACAACAAGGTCTCGATCCGTATTTATTGGTGTGGAAAGCTGCCCAAACCATGGCTAAGGGGAAAAGGGCAGTTTGTAAATAGCATATCTAGTCTGGTACAATTTTTTTAAAATATAAGTATCTGTATATGTGTGATTTCTTAGAAAAGTGGCCAGAAAGATTTATATCCTACAGTTCTAAGATAACATTTTATGTTTGTATATCCAAAAGTTTACATTTACCATGTTTGTCCTTAATTGTGTGGTTCAGTTATCACTTCTCGAAGCCCCTACACCATGGGGGTGGGTCTGTGGGGCTGGTACAGACGCAAGACACTGGTGATTCCCCGTCAGTCTGCAGATGGGAGACAGAACCAGAGAAGCATAAAGCACCATGATAACTGGGAAAGGCTAGACTGTTAGAAAGGTTTTTGTTCAGAACAGTGAAAATAAAATGAGAAAAAATGGAAGTGATTATGTTAAGCCAGAAAGAACTTGAATTGAGACCCACATGGCATAAAACTGTATGGACAGTGGCCTTAGCACATGGCGGCCCTGCGGTCACATTTCCTGAGCAACAGTGAAGGGGATTCGGGTGGCCAGATGCAGGCTTTGACCCTGGCAAAGTCGGCTGGTTTTGGAAGTTGTGCTTTTAAAACATGTGTATTGCTGTTTGTAACCCACTATTCCTTTGAAATCTTATCTCCAGCTACTGTTTTACAATCCACTGTGACTTTCCAAAATTGAACCAAACTGAGTTGGAGAATTTGTTTCCAGTGGTAGGATTGTAGTAGATTTTCTCTCCTTCCTTGACTCTTCTGAGTCTCTCTGAGTTTTTAAATTTTTTAGCAATACATATATTCTTTATGATTAGGGGAGGGGGAAACCTTCCACCAACAAGAAAGCCAATTATTTAAACATATATACTCTATCTTTCTTCCTGACTCCATCCCAATAACGCACCGATTTCCAACCAAGAAGAAAGGGCATTTTCTGTCTCTGGGGCAGCCCTGTGGTGATGACCTCTGACCTCTGGTTCTCCCTGCAATCCAGGCCTCTCTGATGACGGTGGCCCCAGGTCAGAAGCAGCACCGAAGCCTAAATCAAAGGCCCGGAAGCGGTTCGAAGAAAGCCATGGAGGTCCCACGCCAGGGACAGTGAGATCAACTAGTAGCGACAGGTAAAGAAACCAGCAGCCCCAGCAGCCCTTTCTCAGGATAGTGGCCCTTTGAGTCATAGCACTGGCACCAGACCCTACCTGCTGATGGGTGATGCTGTGGGCTGGCCCTGGACCAGCCACAGCAGAGCCTTAGCACCCAGCAGCTCAGGGAGGTTCCCCAGAGAACACAGCCTGCCAGGGCAGGGCCCCAACAGATGGGCCACCTCACTAGCAATCCAACAAATGCTCATTAAAAGACAGTAAGACACGTTTATATTTTCACTCACTATGTTTATTGACAGAGATTTTTTAAAACAAAAATACTCAGAGTGACGGGAAACGTCCCTTCTGCAGTACTTATGGTAGGACTGGAAACAGGTACAGCCTCTCTGGGCAACAGTTTAGTGTCACATGCAATGAATACTTGATGAAACCCACTGGTGTGTCCCCTAAGATCCTGTGTGTCCCTCAAGCAACACCATGCACAATCCATTCATTCATTCAGCACACATTCATGGAGTGCCTGGCACCGAGCTTGGTGTTGGGGACATGGAGATGGCTTACAGGGCTTCACAGGCCTGTGGGGAAGGCCAGTGAGGACATTTTGGAAGTACAGCATCCAGGGTGGCAGGTGATGCAGAGGGATGCGGGTGCCATCTGCCCCACACCTGGGCAGGGCGGTCTCAAACCTCAGGAGCGGCTGAGCCAGGTCTCATACATCAAATCAGCATTAGCCTGGCTGAGAGGGGCAGCATCCACTCATGCTTTAATCCCACACACTTCTGTGGAGCCCTACTATGTGACCAGCACCTGCCTTCATGGGCTTTATATTCTAGTGTGAAGAAACAGACGATAAACCTGTAAACAAATAAGTACATTAAATCACTTCCAATAGTGACAGTGCTGTAAGGAAATTTTTAAAAAGATAAATGGGGGAGCGGTGGATAGAAGGTCTACTTTCAGTAGGGGGAGGGTCATAGAAGGCTTCTTTGAGGAGTGGCATTGAGCTGAGCAAGAGACACACACAGAGGGCTGGGAGGGAGCTGCAGGGCTCAGCAGAGCCAGGACCTATGGCCTGTGGGCCTGTGGGTAGGCGGTTCAGCCTTAACATCAGGCCATGGGAACCATGGGAGGGCTTGAGGCAAAGAGTGACATTATCACAATGGGCACTTGAGAAAAGTAAGTAATGCCCCACAAACACCTCCAATGTGTTACCACTGGCCTTTGAAACTCACACCAATCCATGAGGTAGGGCTGTCAGGCTGTGGGCGCCAAGCTCTGCTGGGGTGGGGGGTGACTCCTGCAGGTCCCCACCTCTCCCCCAATGGGCGGGGGGAGGACAGGCTTAAGAGCTTGAATGAGCAGGAAACTGCCTGACACTAGGCTCAGATCCATGGTACTCCCAGTGATCCTTTCCAGTGACTCTTCTCTTCTAGGATCACATCGGGCTCCTTGGAAAGTCCTTCTACTGCCGAAGCCAACCCTGAGGGGCACTGCCACTCGATGGGCTCCGACCAGGACCCAGGGGCAGACAGAGAAGGGAGCCCAGTGTGGGGCAGCAGCCCCTTCCAGCTCACAGCTTCCTCAGACGAAGACGTTATTGACTTGAAGTAAAGAGTCCAAATTGCGTTCGCCACCTTTATTTTCTTATGGAGGTTTATACTCTTGGACCAGTTCTGACATTTCTCCACACAATGTGGCTTTTAGCCTGTCTGTGATCTATTGGACCAAACCTCTGCACCCTCGGCCAGTTTCGGTCAGTCTCTAGTGTCCAGTGCCATCTTTCTCGATCTTCGTTTCTTCCTGTCCAGGAATCATCAGCCCCCTTGTAATACAGGTGGTAGATTTCATTGAGGTTTTAGACTTAAACTTTGAATAAATCAGAAGTGTTCATTCTTACCTATGGCAGCCTCACTTATATTTTATACTTAGGTGCTTAGATGTGACAATTATTTTTTTCATTACAGTTTTATGTCACATAATGTGTTTCTTTTATAAAGAAAAGCCATTGCTTTAAAAATTTATTATAAGTAAGTTTTCATTCTGCACCTTTGGCCTGTTACTGTTCCAGGTCACTGTGGTTGGAACCAGCTCCATTCCTGCCTGTAGACTTCAGAAAAGCTGATTAGGTTTTAGAAGCTCCTATTTCTTCCTCCTCGTGTCCCACAAAAAATAATAAGGGTATAGGAAGGAGCTTGTTAAGTCTTAAGATTATTTTGTTTGGTTTTATTGTTACTCTGAAATCATATAAGAGATCAGTTATCAAAATTCTCATTCTCAAGCTCCTGCCTCTCCTTCGGGTCTGCTTTGCTCTTTCACATGAACCAAATGATTATCCTTCCTCTTATTTATCTGCCTTCCACCGCTCCCTCCTCAAAGTGAGAAGAAAATGTGGGTTTGACCAAGTGTGAATGAAAATAGCGAAATGTCAGCCTCTAGTCAGGACAGCTCAAAGGGGAAATCTGGTGTCACTGGCATTGTAGAAATGTAACGTGTGAAGGTCACTTACCTCTGCCTTTAGTCTGAGGACTCCATTTTATTATCTCTCTTCTCACCTATGTCACCGATCATAAGACACTTCCCCTGTTAAAGCAGCTCTGAGTTCTGCAGGTCTTCTCTGCAAGTGCAGAGAGCTATGCATGACAGGACCTTGATCTGACAGAAGTTTGGATCCTGCCTCCCCGTGGACCTTGCACACTGTGGGGAGAGCTCCCCTCCCTGCCTGTCGCACGTGGATTCAGCGTGATGTTGAATCCAAGCTGAAGGTTGCCTGTTTCCCTTCAGCAGAAGGCAAGAGGCCAGAGTCAGAAAGTCAATTAGTAATAAAGACAATGCTTTTCAGGTAGGCCCGCGTAGGGTGTTTGCCCCAAATGTGTCTTCTCGTGGTCTTTGCAGCATTCAGCACTCCCGTTCTTCCATTGTGCTTTGTTTTGCCCTTTTCACATACAGGAGAAGACACAAAACCCTCTACATCCTGTATCTTGACCTCACCAAAAGTTTGGTGAATTAAGATGTATTACTTTTTGCTTTTCAAATAAGAAAACTGAGGCTCAGAAAGGAGCAATGATTCGAACCTGCGAGTTCTCTGGCCCCAGAGTTGGGCTCTCTCCCTGCCCACCACTCAGGGCCAGGGTAAGTGGATTGTTCAGTTGGATCTGGCTGATGTTTTTCTTGTTAAACTAATTTGTGAGCTTTAAGAGCTTGTATGTGTTTTTTCCTGTCATCTTTTTTTCCTGAAGTTTCTTCTCAGCCTGGAACAGAAAAACCAAGGGTTTTTTAGACCATTCTTCCAAAAGATGAGCAGTATCAGAGTCACCCCTTGATTTTACAAGTCACAGCTCTGAGGAATGAATGTAGAAAGGGCAAGAAGTGGACCCTACTAATCAGACAGATGGTGCTTAGCTTATAAAGTGGGGTGAGAGGCTGCCCTGGCAGCAATATCTGTTTACAGTGGTCAAGAGGTAAACTGCACACTCACGGGGAGGGAGACCACCAGCCAGGGGGCAGGAGTTGGTTTGCAGGAGCCCATGGCTCAGAGGCCTGGCTGGTGTTTGCTGGGCTCACTGGAGCATCCTGTCTACATAAGCCTCTCCGCATACCCCGCTGGCTGAGTTACAAAATAAACTGTCTAACTGAGCAGTTTACCCATGGAGCTCGAATCATTCATCCACTGTGCAAACA
The DNA here is from genome assembly GCF_054644295.1 of Miniopterus natalensis. Lineage (NCBI taxonomy): Eukaryota > Metazoa > Chordata > Mammalia > Chiroptera > Miniopteridae > Miniopterus > Miniopterus natalensis. Next base: position 68,669,342 of record NC_142092.1, read on the forward strand.
CTAAGTGCTGACCAGAGAAGGCAGTCATGTGCCTTGGGGGAGAGAGAGAAGTAACAGGTGATCACAAAGCGTGATAAGTGCTGTGATAAGAATTTATAACTGAACACAAGAGGCCCTGGGCACTGAGGGGCAGTTGCCTGTCCTTAAAGATAGTACAGTCAGATGTCTGCACTAGGTCAAACGACTGTCATGGTCACACTGGCTGCATTTGAGTGCTGCGCATGTGCTTGGTGTTTATGGACATTGTCCAAAACTCTCTTGGAAGACAGGATTGTCATCTCCCCTTAGAGGTGAGGAAACATAGGCCCAGAGGAAGATGAGAAGCTATGCCCCTTACTCAGCCCGGTTCCTTCCAGAATCCCACAGAACTCCCGCAGCTGCCTGCACCCGGAGCCGCTCTCCCCGGTCCTGACCTCATCGTCCTCGCCTCCGGCGGGGACTTGGGTGGACACGTAGAGAGGTTGGCTATGAACATCTGCAGGGGACCCAAAGTTGGGAGGTATTTGGATGAAGATTCAAGTCAGGATTGAAGTGAGTGGAACTTAACAGGGAGCGTGGAGTTCACCACTTACGCCATCAGTCACACAGGTGGCATGGGGGACCCTGCCCAACACGGGTCCCCAGCACCTGGAAGTCCTGGTCGTCTTAAGCTCTTAGCCATCAGCAATCTGAGGGCTCCAAGTGATGACCGCACGAAGGTCACGCCTCCGCCTCCCAGCTGCAGCGCCCGGCCAGGCTGGCCGTCGGGGAGGAGAGTGACACACGACAGTAATTCGGGTAAGCAGCCCTGCGGCTCTCCGTGGGCGGAGCAGGGCCAGGCTTCGCCAAGCCAGGGCCCAGAGCAGCGGTTAACGAAGAGCAGGACTGCAGACAGGTTCACGGGGACTGTGGCGACGACGGGAGCAGGGGCGGGAAGTCCCGGGAGCGGCCTGCGTGCCCCGCCTCCGTCCGGCTCCTGGCCCCATTGGCTGAGGCTGGACGCAGCGGTGCCGCCGGGGCGAGCGCGATCCCGCCCTCCACCCTCATTGGCCGGTTCTGTTTAGGGCGGCCCAGACACAAACTCCGCCCTCCCTCCGCTTCGTGCAGCTCTGTCCTAGGGGCGGTTCCAATGCGCTTCGCCAACCGGATCTTTGCTTCCATTGGTCTGCTTCGATTTGAAGGGCGGATCTCAACGCAGACGCTCACCGTGCCTTGCGTTCCTATTGGCCACCCCCACACCCACGCCCGTTGCCCGGAGCCTCCCAGAGGCGCTCATTGGCCGGCTCTCCCGGGAGAGGCCGGGGCAGCCCGCAGTCGCGGGACCCGTGGCAGTTCAGGTGGCCGCGGACATGACGCCTGAGGACGAAGAGGAGACCCAGACGCTCCTGCTGCCGCCTGATGGCAGGTGAGTGGGCGGGTGACTGGGCCTGGGGCGCGGCCTTACCCCTCTCGTTGCTCCCAGGCCGGCGCCGCTCACCGACCGCCTCATCCCCGCAGCGTTCCCCGCGGCCGCCGCGTCTTCCTCGCCGCCTTCGCCGCTGCCCTGGGCCCGCTCAGTTTCGGCTTCGCGCTCGGCTACAGCTCCCCGGCCATCCCGAGCCTGCGGCGCGCCGCGCCCCCGGCCCCACGCCTGGACGATGACGCCGCCTCCTGGTTCGGGGTGAGACCTCTGCCTGGGACCCTCCACGCCTACCCCCTCGGACCCGTGATGGGACCCTTCCCCTGCCTTGCTTCGGGCGAGCACTGAGACCCTCGGCAGAGGACGTCCCGGTTCCCCTGCCAGGGCTCACTCTCCCGGACCCCCAGCCAGGGACTCAGTCTCCTTCCCTCTGAGGCCGCTGGGGGTGGAGTGGAGGGCGAGGTTGGGACACGACCCCCTGGCGCCCCCTTCTCAGCCGGCTATCGCCCCCAGGCCATCGTGACCCTGGGCGCCGCGGCGGGGGGTGTGCTGGGCGGCTGGCTGGTGGACCGTGCGGGGCGCAAGCTGAGCCTCCTGTTCTGCACCGTGCCCTTCGTGACCGGCTTTGCCATCATCACCGCCGCCCGAGAAGTGTGGATGCTGTTCGGGGGCCGCCTTCTCACCGGCCTAGCCTGCGGCATTGCCTCACTAGTGGCCCCGGTGAGTGGCCCCAAGTCCCGCGCCCAGGGACCGAGGAAAAGGAGCAGACGTTGGGGCGTGGTTCTCCTCGCGGTCCCCTAGGTGGCCCTTTTCTGCTTGTCTCCCTCACCCTCGCGATGAGTCCTGGAAAAAGCAGCTGTTATTAGCCCCCTTTGCAGATGAAGTAAGTTTCAGAAAGGTGAAGTCCTTTGTCCAGGCTCAACTAGTCAGTGGTGAAGCGATTACCCTGGATTGTGCCACTTAACCTGGCCCCCTTTTACTCTACAAATCAGATGGCACCTGTGGATGGTCAACAGAAGCCTCACAGTATGGCTTGGATGCCCCTGTCATTCAGACCACTGACTACAGTTTAGCAGGAAAATCCTGCCTGGTCTGTCCTGGGGACAAAGGCTGCTGCCACCTGCCGCTCCCCTTCACTGCTCACACACCAGCCCTCCGGCTGCTTCCCTGCTTCTCTCTGCCAGCTCCTGACCTGGCACTGCCCAAGCTGACTTTGGAGCTGTACACACCTGGGTGACATCCCGGCTCTGCCACTTTCCCAGGGCAGAGCGCCTCTCTGGGCCTCAGTTCCCTCCCCTGTCAATTGAGAATGACAGGTTACCTCATGCAGTGAGTGACGAATCAAGAGACAGCGCACATCAGCACTATCATGACTTGGACCCTCGAAGCCGGAATCGCTGAGTGGCCAGTGAACTGCTGCTGGCCATGGGCTTGGAAGATCCACCGCCCACACCCCAACCTGGTTGAGATTGAAAGCAGTGGCTTGGGGTCCTCCCTGGTCATCCCTTTGCACCTGCCACTCATTTCACCTGCATTCGCTGGACAGCTGGGTTGGATTTTATGTTTTGGGATTTTCACTGGGCAAAAACACACAAGTCATGGACCTAAGGTATGGAGTAACCCAGAAATATGGGTGAGGCCTTTCTGGCTCATGAGCACAGTCACTGGGGGGCCATTGAGGAGAGTTCCTGCTTTAATTCTAAGGGCACCATGCCAGCAGCCCAGGTGTCACCTCGGGCAAAAGGCAGAATCTCATCTCAGACCTACTCCCTGCCCCAGACCTACTGCACCAGAATCTGCATTGTATCAAGGGTAATGACACAACTAAATGAAAGTTTGAAGAGCTCTGTGCCCCCACCCACCTATTACCCTACACACAGCAGCCACATACCCTAACCCCCTTTAAACACCTGCTGCAGGTCACTTGGTGGGGTGTGGGGAAGTATGAGGAAGGCTCTGGCCTGGGTGTTGCATTTGGGGGCCCACCAGGCCTTCAGCGGCATCTTACTTGCTGACAGGTCTATATCTCTGAAATTGCCTACCCGGAAGTGCGGGGGCTGCTCGGCTCCTGTGTGCAGCTGATGGTCGTCATCGGCATCCTCCTAGCCTACCTGGCAGGTGAGAGTTTTCACGTTACCTCTGCTGATCCCTATTCATGGCCATGTGGCCACTTTATAGATATGGAAACTGAAGTTTGGAGATGTCACAGGACCAGCCTGAGGTCATACAGCCAGCACCCAGGGTGCTAGGTTCCCAGACCCCTCCCTGAGACCCTGGGATGTGGGTCTTGTGACCAAGTTCCCGGAAGAGCTGAAGAAAGTGATGTACTCATCTTCCTAGGGCGGAAGCCCTTTCCAAGGGCCTGGGGAGGGCTGACTGCTTAGGTCAGTACCTCACTGTGTAGTGACAAACAGGATTCCAGGGGCAGGTGGGGCACCCCAAAAATCTTTAGCCCAGGTGCTCAGAGGGCCCAAGCATCTCTCCCTCAGAAGCAGTACTGGATGTACCTACAGGAGGCGGGTTCCAGGGACCTCAGGGTCAGAGCTTGGGCCAGCCCCGGAGACAGCTGTGTTTGCCCCAGAACTGGAGTAGAAAGAGGGCAGGCTTCATACTGACAGTCCCAAATTAGGGGAGGACCTCTGCCACTTGCTGGCTGTGTGGCTGTGGCCTGCTTACACAGCCCCTGGGAGCCTCACTTTCTCTGTCTTTAGGTGGAGGTAACCCCACCTAGTCCAAGGCTGCTGAGGGTTTAAATTGACACATGAAAAGTGCCTGGCAGCAGCCCCCAATGAGATTGTCAAGGGATGGCCAGAGAACCACAGGGAGGGGTGGAAGCTTGCGGGGGGTTCGGGCCTGATGGGTGTGGTGGTGCCTGGCCAGGTGCCCTGTGGGTCTTTGGAATGGTTGATCTGCAGGTTCGTGGTCTTTCTTCTTACCCACTTACCATCCTGACTAATTCAGAGTCCTACCAGCAGCCCCGCTGCCGAGGAGGCCCAGCAGTGTGCCAAAGTCCTGCTTGTACACACACTGACATTTGGGACAGACACTTGGGTATCAATGCACCCACAGAATTATCTCCAGCTCCTGTGACTTGATCCTCTGGTGCTCAGTGAAAAGTGCCCCCACCCTGCCCCCTTCCTCTCTGAGAACCAGCCTTGCCTGCCTCTTGAGGAGGGTCTGCGTGAAGACTGTATGAGGACTATGCATAGTTGTCCTCCCCACCCCCGAAATTTTACACAGATGGTGCCGTGCCGTGCCTGTCATCACATAGCTAGCACCTTGTTCTTTGTATAACGGCTACTTCAATATTCACTGAGCCAGTGTAGCATAATAACATGACCGTCATCGTTTCCACATTTCAGCCAGTATCAGTAACAAACTTGAGAGTAGCCATGCAGGGGTAGGGCGGTCCCCACCCTTTAAGCCAGGTCCCTGGGGTTGGGGAGGGGGCTGGCACTCAGAGAAGGCCCAGGCCGGCTCACCCAGGCTCTGCCGTCTGACCCCCATCCAGGCTGGGTCCTGGAGTGGCGCTGGCTGGCCGTGCTGGGCTGTGTGCCCCCCTCCTTCATGCTGCTGCTCATGTGCTTCATGCCCGAGACCCCGCGCTTCCTGCTGACTCAGCACAAGCGCCAGGAAGCCTTGGCCGCTGTGCAGTTCCTGTGGGGCTCCGAGCAGGGCTGGGAAGAGCCCCCTGTCGGGGCTGAGCACCAGGTGAGGGGCTGGGAGGTGGAGCTGGGGGAAGGGGTCAGTGACGTTTCACTCCTTTGCAGCCAGAGAGGCCAGCCCAGCCTGTTCCCAAGGATGTGTGAGCGCGCGCGCGCGCGCGCGCGCGCGCGCACACGCACACACACACGGGGTGGGGGCAGCATTGTCCCGTGCCAGCCAGCAAAGGCCTGCTGGAGCCCTGCTGCTTGGCTGGGCCCTGGCCTTGGAGGTCACTGGGAGAGCCTGAACCTTGATCTTACTGAAGAGGAAAGCTAGGCAGGGCAGACTTGAGGACTTGGGTTTTTATGCGGGGGCTTGTATGGCAGGGGATGAGAGGCCGTATGACCATTCCATTGTCAAGCCTTAGTTTCTTCATGTAAAATAGGAGTCATAGCACATTCCTGCTGATGGTGGTGGTGAGGACTCACTGGGGTGGAGGGTGGCACTCGGCCCAGGCCCTAGGCTGGTGGGATTCTGGACCCGTTTGCCCTTTCCTCTTTGTGGCTCTCCCAGCAAATCAGAAAGGGCTATACGGAGGTGAGGACCTCGTCACCTTACAAATGAGGAGGCTATTGTCATACAGATACCTGTCTGTGGACCCAAGGCCCAGATGAGGCCAAGACAAGAAGCTGAGGCTCCCTCCCTCCACCAGGCTTTAGGATGGTGGGCTCAGAGCCTGGTGCCCCTCGGGAGAGGGCAGAGAGAAGCACTAACGCTCAGTTTCTGTTGAGCAGGGCTTCCAGCTCGCCCAGCTGAGGCATCCCGGCATCTACAAACCCTTCGCCATTGGCATCTCACTGATGGTTTTCCAGCAGCTGTCAGGGATCAACGCTGTCATGTTCTATGCAGAGACCATCTTTGAGAAGGCCAAGTTCAAGGTAAAGAGGCCTCTGCCCCAGCTGGCCTCATCCAGATGCCATGCCGGCCTAGTCTCTGGGTCTTTGCCTGAGCCACCTCTGCCTGTCTTCCCAGGACAGCAGCCTGGCCTCTGTCATCGTGGGCATCATCCAGGTGCTGTTCACGGCCATAGCAGCCCTCATCATGGACAGAGCTGGGCGGCGGCTGCTCCTGACCTTGTCAGGTGAGGCTCAGGCTCAGAGCTGTGCAAGTGGGGTGGCCCAGGCCAGGCTCCTCACCTCAGACTGGAGGGTCTTTGCTGAGGCCACCATGTTGTGGGAGGACAGGTGTCCCTGAGATAAGACCAAGATTTAATGCAAGCACTCACTAAGTGCTCGCTACAGACCAGGCCTGATCTCATGGCGTCTCCACATCACACCTTAACCTTTGCAATGAACCTACAAGGAAGGTGCCATAGGGGCCCAAGATTACGATGAGTAACTCTGAAGCTTGTGGTCTTTTGGGGCAAGTGGCTTTGCCTCTCTGAACCTCAGTTTCACTCTGAAATGGGGATAAATGTGGGCCATCGTGAGGATCAGGAGGTGGTCCATGGGAGCTCCTCTGCATGCTGAGGCCCACAAGCACTTGGTACTACAGGGAGACAGTTCCACTAGTGCCACTGCCACTCGTTACTGCTCCTCAGGCCGAGGCTCTGCCTCTGGGAGCTTCTTAGAGTCTGCTGAGGTCTGAGGTCCAAGCCAGGGCTGGTAGGGCCAGGCTGGAGTGGGTGCCACCCAGTCAGGGCTCCCGGGTACCGCTCACTGTCCCTCTCTCTGAGGTGTCCAGGCCACATTGCTGTGGCCACACTGGTCTGAGACTCCTGCCCTGGGAGCCATATGCCCGGGCTTTGGGCTACTTCCCCAGTACCCTGCCCAGCACTGCCCTCCGCCTGCAGGTATAGTCATGGTGTTCAGCACCAGTGTCTTCGGTGCCTACTTCAAGCTGACCCAGGGAGGGCCCAGCAACTCCTCACACATGGACCTTCTGGCGCCCGTCTCCATGGAGCCTGCCAGTGTCAGTGTAGGGCTGGCCTGGTTGGCAGTGGGCAGCATGTGCCTCTTCATTGCTGGTGAGAGGGGGCCTGTGGGGAGGTTGGGTGGGGACTGATGGGGTTGCCCTGTCACTGCTGCATCCCTATGGCTCCCAGCAGGTCCAGGCCTACCTGGCCTCACCTGTCCATATAGGTCCACAAGTCTGCATTTATAGGTCTGACCATGGGCCAAGCACTGAGCTAAGCCCTACTCTGCTCCTCTCACTTAGTCCTGCCAGCGTGCTGAGTAGGTCCCTTTGTTATTCATTCTATAGAGAAAAGACCCGAGTGAAAGAAAGGAAGAGCCTAGCCTAAGACCTCACAGCAGGAATGCGCAGGGCTGGTGGGCCCAAACTGGAACCCAGGTCCCCTCAGCCCATGCCAGGCAGCCTGGCAAGGCTTCAGCCCTGGAGTCTGCTGCCAGCCGAGGGACCCAGCCCCTGTGGGTTCTGACGCCTGCCTTGCTCCCACAGGCTTCGCTGTGGGCTGGGGACCCATCCCTTGGCTCCTCATGTCTGAGATCTTCCCTCTGCACGTCAAGGGTGTGGCCACCGGCGTCTGCGTCCTTACCAACTGGCTCATGGCCTTTCTGGTGACAAAAGAATTCAGCAGCCTCATGGTGAGTACAGGCCCTGGTGGCCTCCCCTCCATAGTCAGCAGAAAAGCACTTTTAGATTATTCTCATTGCAAAAGACCCGGGATCAGTGGCCTCGTGTACAGGCTGAGGCCCTGCCCTCCTGGGACAGCAGCTGTCTTGGTCAGGGCAGAGGGGAGACTGACGGGCCAGGGCAGGTGGGGAACCCAGGCTGTAACCACTCAGGGGCCTTCAGGCTGTCTTGGTAGAGGACAGTAGGGTGGGCCTCCCTCATTGGATGTTGGGGACACAGGTTGGGAGGTAGGGCTATGTGGTAAAACTATCATCTCATGGATAGACTGACAAAGACATGGCGCCTGCCTACGGGGCTTCCCAGCCAGTGGGGGGCGTGGCGTTGGAGCAGATAGACAAGCATTTGTTCAGGCATTCATTTCCCAGGTGTCCTGGTACATTCTACATTTAGGCTGTTCGTGGTGCCAGAGACAGCAAGGAATGAGAGGACAGGGTCCCCTTTATGACAGGCTGGGATAGCAGTGGACAGTGGTGGGAGAATGAACCACCAGGAAGCTGGGCTGGGGCCGGGGAGATGGGTCCTGAGAGGTGTGGATGTGCAAGGCTGGACTGGAGTCTGTCCAGGACGCGGGCCCATTCAGGCAGCTGCTCCGGGAAAGGAGAGCTGGGAAGGGAGGGCCCTGTGGTTCTGGGCTGGGAGGGGTGGACAGGCTCTGACCAGAGGGAACTGCTCACTCTCCCTCCACGCCTGTGGGCCCTCAGTGTCCTGCGTGCTCACGCTGCCCCATCTCGGCCTGCTGTTGCAACGCTCACCATTCCGTCCGTACAAGGAGAGGCTCCTCCGGGGCAGGGACCTCGGAGGGCAGGACCAAAGCTAAGTGTAGAGGGTGGTCTGTGGGCTCTGGAGTAGACCCTGGGCATGAGAGCCCAGGCATCACTTGATAGCACGTCTCTGACCTGGAGGCAATCACTGCATCACAGTGAGCCTGTTTCCCCAGCAACAACATCCACACCTTGGACAGCGCTCAGCCCTGCTTCTAGATGACCCAGCTGGACCCTCACTGCCCTGAGCCTGGGCGGGGCAGGCAGGGGCCTTGGCTCACGATCATGTGAGGGCTCCTAGCCTTCTGCCAAGTCACTTGTGGCTCTTCCTCTCTCTCTGCAGGAGGTGCTCAGGCCCTACGGTGCTTTCTGGCTCGCCTCTGCCTTCTGCATCATGAGTGTCTTTTTCACTTTGCTCTGTGTCCCTGAAACCAAAGGAAAGACTTTGGAGCAAATCACAGCCCATTTTGAGGGACGATGACAGCTCCTTCCTGGGAGTGGCTGTCCCTCCTAGGTGGGCTGCCTTGGGCTCTGGAGGGGACAGAGCCTGCCTGTGACTTCAGGCTGGGCCTCAGCCAGAGCCCAGAACCCTACCTGCCCCCCAGAGAGCCAGGATCCAGGACCGCAGCCCCTCGCAGCCTTGTCCTCCGGGTTCCTCCTCCTTGCCCAGCTCTCTGCACTTCACAAGCCATGGGCATGAGGTTCCTAGTCCCTGGGTCCAGGTCCCACTGCTGCTCTGAGATGGGAAGAGGGGACATCTTGGAGAGTCTTCGCTGCCCTGTGGCCAGTCCTCCACCTGCGGTCTCTGTCATGACACGAGAGCAACAGTGGAGGAGGGGGACTCCTGGCTCCGCCCTTTCTAGAGGAGGTGCTTTTGGAGGCTGGGTGGTGGTGGCCCATGATCTCACAGAGTTGTATTATAAGGAAGGAACTTTGCCAAATAAAGACTTGACTCAGAGCCCTGGCTGAGTGGCTCAGTTGGTTGGATTGTCGTCCCAAACACCAAAAGGTGGCAGGTGTGATCCCGAGTCAGGCGAGTGTGGGAGGCAAGCAACCATGTTTCTCTCTCGCATCGACGTTTCTCTCTCCCTTCTCTGTAACAGTCAATAAAAACACATTCTCAGGTGAGGACTTAAGAAAAAGATCTGACTCAGAAAATCGGGTCCCGACCTCTCTGTGAGCGCATTTTCCTGTCCCATAAACCTGCCTCGCCGGGACATCTGGGGTTTACGCCCCGCTCCGTAGCCGCTATTCGCTCCCCGGCCGGGCAGCCCCGCGTGCGCCCACCCTGCGGTTTCTGTTAAGCTACAGCGAGAGCAGGCAGCGGTCCATGGCAGCCCGGTGGGGAGAGCAGCACCCCCAGGCCAGTGTCTGGAAGGTCCTGCAGCAGCTGCTCTGATTTCAGTAAAATGGGCCAAGTAATACGCAGAACAGCTCTCAGCTTTAGCAAGACCCAGTTCCTGGGCGCCCTGCGGAAGCGAGGTCCCGTCCACGTGCAGGCTCGTCTTCCGGTCCGGCACTGCGCGTCTGCACTGTCGTCAGTGCTGCGTGGCGGCCACCGGCTGGGTGGAGAAGCGTATTGTCATGTTGGGTGGAGTGTTCTACGAAGGCCAATTAGTTCAGGAGCGTCGTTCAGGTCCCCGACATCCCAACTGACGTTCTGTCCACTTGTACCAATTACTGAGAGAGAGCTGTTGAGATTCCCACCTGCACATGTGGACGTTTCCCCTGCAGCTCTCCTGGGCTTTGCTTCAGGTACCTGTTACCAGGTGTGGCACACTTCGGATTGTCACGTTTTCCTAATTGGTTTGTCCTTCATCGTTATGAAAGGATCTTCTTTCTCCCTGGTCACAGACTTTGTTCTGAGGTCTACACTGCTAGCGGTGTTACCACTCCCGATACCTTTTGGTTGGTGTTTCAACATGCATTTTTTTCACAGCATCCTATACTTTGGTTTTTTTTTACAGAATGCTGTTTGGGTTTCTCTGAGCTTTATTAAGGCATTTTATATATTATAAAATTCAACAATTGTTGGCATAAAATTTGATGACTGAGGTCAAAGGTATACAGCTGTGTACCCACCACCGTAGTCAAGACATTTTTATCACCTCAGAATGTCCCCTTGTGTCTTTTTGCAGTCAGTCTCCTCCCTATAGCTATGGCCCCGGCACCTACAGATGTGTTCCATTCCTATACTTGTGCTTTTTCTAGACCTTCATAAAAATGGAATCATGTAGTTTGTGGTCCTTTGAGTCTGGCCTCTGACTCAGCAGAGTGTGTTTTAGATTTTCTGTGCTTGTGCAGCCGGAGTTTATTCCTTTCTGTGTTGAGTGGCAGTCCACTGGACATCTGGGCTCGTTCCAGCTCTTGACTGATGAATAAAGTTGTTATAAACATTTGCATACACATTTAGTGTGGAGTGGAACTTCTGGGTCACATGTTAAGTTTACGTTTAACTATTTTAAGAAGTTGTCAAACTGTTTTCCAAAGTGGTTGCACCATTTGGCACTCACAGTGGCGGGGCACAGGAGTCCCTCATCTTCCACATCCTCAACGATTCTTATTTGTTGTTACAAATAAAACTGTTTATATCTTTGCCGGGCCGCATGGCTCAGCAGTTGAGCATTGACCTATGATCCGGGTGATCTCAGTTCATTTCCCAGTCAGGGCACATGCCCAGGTTGTGGGCTCCATCCCCAGCAGGGGGACGGGCAGCCAGTCAATTACTCCCATCGTTGATGTTTCTATCTCTCCCTCTCTTTCTGAAATCAATAAAAACGTATTTGGGGGGAAAACTTTACATTTTAACTTTTCAAAAGTTGTCTTCTGTCTGATTTCCTCTGGATTCACTTGATCAGGCTGCTTAATTGGTCCTCTTTTATGCTGCGGGTTTATCTCAAATCTATGGGGAGCTCCAGTGGTCCCCATTCAGGAAGGAAGAGCTAGGGGTTTAACTGCAGCTTCTGCACCCCCCTCCCCACCCGTTCTCGGTTCTGGTGGATTTGTTCCCTTTTATACAGCTTCACTGTCATTTCAGTGGGATTTGGAGGAAGAGGAGGTGAATGTGTAAGTTCAGGCCACCAGCTTGAAATGTAAGCCTTCTTCATTTTTTTAGCGATGATGGGTTTGTTTGCCATTGGAGTCATGGTATGTGGCAAACAGTCGGTGCTCAAATAGTTGTTGAATTTAAGACTATATTGGAACTTAAGTTAACCTCACATTGTTCCACATTCAGATTGTTTCCAGTTTTCTGCCTATTGATAATTCTATTATATAGATACAGATTTAGAGAGATGAGAGACAATAGAGGGAGATAAAAGGAGAGAAAAAGATATGATAGGGAAGACATACGCATGCGCAGAAACAACTCCCAGGATCCTTCGCGCCAAGTCGCTTCCGGTCTCCGAGGCCCCGGCCTGGATTCCGGTGGACCAGAAGGGCATGTGCAACATAGCATGATGGGAAATAGGTTCTGGGCGCACGAACTGGAGGAAGCCTTTCTGGGAAGCACTGTCCAGCAGGGTGCGCGGCGCCGGGAGAGAAGAAAGGCTTTGGCCAGGAAGAGAGCGCGGAGACTTCTGGGGAATGGAGTGTAGTGGGGCTGGGAGGCGTGCGCGCAAGACCGGAAGTGTGACGCTTTGGCGTTTGGCAGGATCTGAAGCTGCAGTTTCTCCCATCGCGCCGGGACCGGTAGCCCTCTCCGGTAGCCGCAGCGACTTTTTCGCTCGGTGTTCTGTTTGGCACCGAGTGGTTTGCGCCTCGGGCTCCCGATCCGAGGCCTGGCTGTGGCTCGGGAGACAGTGAAAGACCCGGCAGGGCAGGCCCCACCGGAGCTCCCAGGGCCCAGCCCCGCTGGCTCAGACCCGGCGTCTGAGGGGAGAGGCCGGAGAGGAGAGCCCACCGTCAGAGCGGGGCTCGGGCTGCAGTGAAGCGACGCTGACGCCCAGAGAGCTGCTGGGAGGCGGTGTCGCGTGACGAGACCCAAATGCTGGAGGAAGGTGAGTGGTGGCGGGAACGGTCTGCAGGAGGTCCGGCCTCTTGTCCCAGCTTGCCCGCTATTACTGCTGTGCGACCCGGCGACCTTGCTGTTATCCTTCCCACTTAGGGACGACTTTCTTCGAAAAAAGAATTCCGGGGTCAAAAAGATTTGAGGAGCTCAGGCCTGACTAACCCCTGAGTACCCAGCCCCTCATCCCGATAGCATCTTAGAGAGAAAGGGGCCTGGAAGGAAAATGGGACGTACTCGGGGTCTCCTGCTTCTGGCCTCCCAGCTCTTGCAGCGAGGGATGCTCGGAACAGGAGCCTCTCGGCTCCACTGAGATGAGCGCCGCTTCAACCCTGATTGGTGGGTTAGTGGATTGTTGAATTGCCGGAGGTTGCTGGGGATTTGGAACCAGAAGTCCTGTTTACGCTGTGGGGTACCTGCCACGTCTGCTAACCTGCTTCTTCATGAAGGAAAGGGTAAAATAACATTGAGTACCTCGTTTACCTGTAAGAGCTGTAAGCATCAAATAAAATAGCAGTTTTGAAAGCACGTTCGCCGCCTTGCCGAACAGAACAAATGTGCATTTAATCTTAACCATCGAGGCCCGTGCCGTCCTCCCCTAGGTCAAGGAGTCCGGGTATCGAGTCCAGTTTGACACCCAGCATTTTGTGTCGTGTTCCCAGAGGCCTGAGAACGGGAGCAGGAGCTTAGCTTCCTCTCCAGAGAGGGGAATGAGATGCCGCAGTTAGGTGCAGCTCGGTGAAATGAGGTCTGCACTAGCACCTGTGTCCAGGCCTTTTCACTTCTTTATCTGAGGACTGGACTACCTCTACTTTTTTTTTAATTGATATGATTCACATACTGTAACATTCACTTTTAAAGTATACAGTTCAGTGGCTTTTAGTATATTTGCGAAGTTGCACAGCCATCACCATTTATTTCTAGAACATTTTCATCACCCCGAAAAGAATATACCCATTAACCACTCCCTCTTCCCCCTCCTCCCAGTCCCTGGCAACCACTAATCTACTTTTTGTCCCCATGGATTTGCCCGTTCTGGACATTTCATAAAAATAGAATTGTACAATATGTGTCTTTTTCTTAGGGTAATGTAACATGAATGAATGTACCTCATTCCTTTTTATGGCTGAATAATATTCCGTTATAGAGATATACCACATTTTACCTGTTCCTGGGTTGATGGACATTGGGTGGTTTCCAGTTTGGGCCATTATGAATAATGCTGTGAACGTGCCTGCACAAGTTTTTGTGTGGACATGTTTCCATCGCTCTTGGGTATATGCCTGCGAGAGGAACTGGTGGTCATAACTCTGTGTAACTTTCTGGGGAGCTGCCAAACTGTTTTCCACAGTGGCTGCACCATTTTACATTCCCAGTAGCAATGTCTGAGTGTTCCATTTTCTCCACATCAACACTTGTTTTCCATCTTTTTAAATTTTAGCCACCTAGTGTGTGTGAAGTGGGACCTCATTATGGTTTGATATGCATTTCTCCAATGATTAATGATGTTGAGCTTCTTTTCATGTACTTTTTGGCTATTTGTACATCTTGCTTGGAGAAATATCTATTCAGATCCTATGCCCATTTTATATGTCTTTTTGTTTTTGAATGTTAAGACTGAGTTCCAGCCTGGCTCGACCTAGGATCCAGGTGATGGGGTTCGATTCCCCAGTCAGGGCACAGGCCCGGGTTGCGGGCTTGATCCCCAGTCGGGGGTGTGCGGGAGGCAGCTGATCAATGACCCTCTCATCATGGATGTTTCTTTCTCTATCCCTCTCCTTTCCTCTCTATGAAATCAATAAAGATATATTTTAAAAAAAAAAAAAGTGTTACATATTCTGGATACAGACCATTAGAAGACTTACGATTTTGCAGATACTTCTCCTCATTCAGTGGTTATATTTTCACTTTATAGTGTCCTTTGAAGCACAAAGATTTAAATTTTAATGAAATCCAACTTATTTTTTCTTTTGTTGCTTGTGCTTTTGGTGCCGTATCTAAGAAACTGTTGCCTAATTAGAAGTCATAAAAATGTATACTTATGTTTTCTTCTAGAGTTTTAGCTTTTACATTAGGTCTTTGACCCATTTTGAGTTCATTTTTCTTAGCAGTACATGGTAGGAGTCTAATTTCATTCTTTTAATTTTATTTGATTTTTAGGGAGGGAGAAACATCGATTCGTTGTTCCACTTACTTATGCATTTATTGGTTGATTCTTGTACGTGCTCTGACCAGGGATCGAACCTGCAACCTTGGTATATTGAGACGGTGCTCAAACCAACTGAACTACCCAGTTAGAGCCTCTAACTTCATTCTTTATGTGGATGTCCAGTTGTTTGTCCCAGCACCATTTTTTGAAGATTCTTTCCTCATTTTTTTGTACTCTTGCTGAACATCAATTGTTCATAAATGTGTTTATTTCTGGACTCTCAGTTCTTTTCTACTGATCTGTATGTCTGCCCTTACACCAGTACCACACTTTTAATTATTAATGTTTTGTAAAAGTTCTGATACGGGATTGCACTGACTCAACAGTGTTCAGTAGTTTTTAGTGTAAGTGTGGAATTGCTTTAGATCTCACTTTTGGATTGTTCATTGCTAGTACCTAGAAATACCTCTGGAGAAATATCTATTCAAATCTTTTGAATCCATTTTTAAGTGGGTTCTCTCTTTGTTGTATATTCATCTTGTATCCTGCCACCTTGTTGAACTTGTTTATCTGTGAAGCTTGTAGATTCCTTAAGATTTTTCTGTATACAAAATTATATCATCATGAATATAGCTTTAATTCCTTTTCAATTGCCCTGGCTAGAGCTTCCAGTAAAATACTGTATAGAAGTGGTGAGAGCAGGCATCTTTGGCTTGTTTCTGACCTTACAGGGGAAAGCATCAGGCTTTTACCACTAAACATGAGGTTAGCTCTAGGCTTTTCATAGATGCCTTTTCTTAAGTGCAAGTTCCTTTCTGTTCCTGGTTTATTGTTTTTATCATGAAATGGTGTCATATTTTGTAAAATGGTCATTTTGGTGTTTATTGATCATGTGGGGGTTTTTCCCTTTGTATTAATGTGGTATCTTACATAGATTGTCTATGTTGAACCAACTTGTGTTCCTGGGATGAATCCTATTCGGTCATTACCCCTTCTTTTGATTAGACAAATGTCTTAAATTTGCACAGCCACTTTCTCCAAATAGGTAGTATCTGTAAACCATATACTTACTTGCTAGGCACTGTGCCAACTGCTTTATATGCATTTTCCTTGAATCTTCAAAGCAACAACTTTACAAGGGATTACCTCCATTTTACAGATGAGAAAAATGAGCTTTAGAGAGGTTCTGTGATCTGCACACAGCTGGTAAGTGGTGGATTGGGATACTTGAGTCTGTCTCACTGTAATGCCTCCCTACCTGTGACTGAATTGATGGGGTTTCAGAGGCAGAAGAAACGAACGGGGAAGTTTACATCCCACTGCAGGTCTGCAAATTCAGCCCAAGACCCGAAACTTTCAGTGTCCTTTGAACACCTCCACCTCTTCAGAATGGTGTGAGCCCTTCTAGCTTAATGGGCTATACATCTTTATGCCTCATTGGTTTCTTTCTCTCCCTCCAGAACCACCTCCTCCAGACCCTACCCTTTCCCACGAGGAAAGCACAGCCGTGGAAGGAATGGTAGCTGGTCTCTTCACGGCTGGGCCACACGTAAGTTGGAAATGGACTGAGAGGCAGCCTTTTTCTATTATATTAAGGAGGTTTTGGTTGTTAATTACAAAAGGAATTCATGTTTATTGTAGAAACCTGAAAAATAAAGAAGACACACATAGGTGATACTGAGGCAGAAGAATGACTAGGCCCTTGACTTGTGGGGAACTGCAGGAAAGGGAGGGATAACACTCAGGTTTCTGGGTGGCCAAGTAGGTGAATGGAGGTCCTGTTCTGAGCTGAAAATAGACTTTCTTGCCTCTTATGTCTTTGCTCATGGTGCTTCCCCTACCTTGGATGATATCCTCCTCTTGCTCCTTCCGAGTAATCTTCTACAAGGCCAGCTCGGTGATTGCCCTCCACCCAAGGATTCCTCTTCTATTATAAACTGGTCTGTCTGTGTCTTTGACACATAACAGATGTTGGGTATGTGCCTGGCTCTCCTGCTGTACTGTGTGATATCTGAGTTCACAGGGATATTTATTAATTGTTCTGAAAACATTAAGCTTTCACATTTGTTTGCTAATTTGCACCTGATTGTTCATTGCGTAAACTCACATTCTAATTTTTTCTATATTGGCTCTTAATTCCCAAGCAGCTGTTATTTTTTGTCTAGTTACTGTTCATATATACGCACATTTTCTGTCTAGTCATACATAAAATCTACCAGAATTACAAATGTGGAGACTGTATTTTATTTGTATGTCAATATCCAGTAGTGTTAAGCACATAAGTGCTTTTCTCTAACTACCCAGAGCCCTGAATCCTTTCAAAGACCCTTTCGAGGCCTGCTAGCCATCTGACCCGGAGTCACCAACCTCCCCACCTCCCTCTTTACCACATATCCTACGGTTACTGGGCAAGAAGAAATGTGCTTATTGTTTCAGGGATCCACGCCCTTCGACAATGTGACTGTAGCTTTTACCCACAAAGAGTGGAGGCACTCAGTCCCTGCTCCAAGGGCCAGGTTCGAGGAGATACGAGAAAAGTCCAGGAACCTGGTCCTACTGGGTAAGGAAACTATTTTAAATTCTGAAAACCTGTGGCCCTTTCCATTGTGAATGATCCTGAATTGCTGACATCCTGGAGGGACAGTGTTTATTCCTCCTCATTCCCTAGGAAAAGGTCTCTGCATTCTTGGTTGGGAAATAGGCATTTTCATTTTGCCCCCCCCACCCCCCCAGGGCCGCACCTGCCATTTCCCAGGAGGGTTGGGGTCTTCAGGTCAATTCCCTCCAGTCATTAATTTCCCATCTCCCTAAACAGCCTGCTTTATGGGCTTAGCTTAACCACTTGGCTTTACTCCCTCCATGAGGCTATTTGTGTAGTTCCTTCCGGAAATGCTTTACCAAGACATTGACACCACTTGTCTTTTTTACTGCTGTGTTCCCTAGTGCCCTGCACTAAGTAAGTGCTCAGTATGTATTTGCTGAATGAATGAAATCAGTGACCTAACTGGCCTGTTTCCACTCCCGAGTTCTGGGTAGCTTTTAGGACAGATCTCTAAAGCCTGTTTTTCTCCCCTTGAACAGGACTTCCAGTCTCCCAGCCCGGCGCGGACTCCCGGTCAGAACAAGGGGAAAGCCCGTGGCTGCTGGAGGGAGGCCTGAGGAGTGCCTGTCCAGGTAAGTGGGCAAGCGTGACGGCAGGGAGCACCGGGGGCAGAAGCCCCTGTGGAACCTACATTAATGCACTTGATAGGGAATAGGAACTGGGTAGGGTACAAAGGCGAGAATGGGAACACAGAGGGGGATGGGGGTAGGTAACACCTTGCTGACCAGTCACGAGACAACTCCTGTCTGCACTTCACTGCTTGGTGCTTACTTAGGCCAACCCTAGCTTTCCTTTGTTATGCCTGATTTTTTTCTCAACTCATCAGTACTTCCAGAGACATGACGCGCGATACGTCTAATTCTTTCCATCCATCTTTTATTATGGCAAAGTTTTAAAAAAGACAAGTCGAGGCAGAGAAGAACATTTGAATTATGTGCAGACACTTTGATCAGCTGAGTAACTTTGTGCAGACTCCTGGAAGTCAGCTGGAAGATAGGACTTTGTTGGAAGATAGTGATAGTATCTGACAGTGAAAGTAATTCTGAATGGGCAGAAAAAGACATTTTACCAGCCTTGGAGGATTATACAGATACTTCAGGTGTAACTGTTCAATTTGAAGACCCACAAAGTATAAATGAAGTAACCAGTTTATTTTTTGATAAGGATTTTTCCCATCTCATTACTTCTCAAACCAATATGTGAAGGGAGTCAACTGAGTAGATCAATATTTAGCATATGGCAATATCTTGCACAATAGTAAGTGGTATAAAAAAGTAGTTTTATTTTTGATAAATTGTGCCTTTTTCGATGCATTTAAAATTTATTGCTACAATAAAAAAAAGGTACAAAAATTTTCTACTTGAAATCGCTAGAAAGTGGATTACAGAAAATTCATCAGAATGCAGCACACAACCTAGCACCTCTTCCATTATGCCTAGAAGAGCCCCAAATAAAGATCTGCCATTCAGATTATCAGGAAAATTAAAAGATCATGTTTTACAAAGAATAGTAACCAGCGGTTAAAAAAAAAATCCCACTAGGGTGTGTAAAGTATGTTCTTCTAAGGGAAAGTGCAGTGAAACACAGTATGTATGTAAAACTTTAGTGCCATTGCATGTAGATACATGTTATACAATATATCACACTCAATAAATATTAAAATATATGCAATATATTTAATTTCAGTGTATAGTAATACAAGATATAACAAAATAAAGTAAGTTTAAGTTTATTTAGATGCTTTCATTTAATATTCAAGTGCGGAAAAGTAGCCGGCCGCACGGGCAAGTTCTGGCTCGAAGTAGCCAGTCAGCAAGGTGTTAATATCAAATGAATAGGAAAGATCGCTTTGAGGAGGTGACATTGGAGCTGAGATCTGAAGGAAGAGAATGAAACAGCCATGTAAGTATTTGGGGGAGAAACATTCTGAGCCACAGCATGTATTGAGGTTCTGAGTTGGGAATGAGCTTGGTTTGTGTTAGGATCAGAAGACCCTAAGACTCTGAAGAGGGAGAGTGGTAGGCAGGGGCCAGATCATGTAGGGCTTTGGAGGCCCATAGTAAGGGATTTAGATTTCATTAAAGTATGAGGAAAGGAAGTCATTGAGGGTTTTGAGCAGGGAAGGAACAATGTTTGATTTGTGTTTTAAAAGATAACTCAGCAGTAACGTGGAGAAGACTTTCAGGGTTCAAGAGTAGAAGCAGGGAGATGGGCTGAGAATCTGTTGCAGACATACTCCAGTGAGATGATTGTGGGTGGTAAGGAGGCAGGACATATCTGGGTGTTAAAGCCAAAAGGACTTGCTAGTGAACTGGAAGTAAGAGCAAGAGGCATTAAGGATGACCCTGGCCTGAGTATTTGGGTGAATGGGAAAACTGACCAAGACACTGGCTTAAAGGGGAAAATCAGCAGTTCTGTTCTGGGTATATTCAGTTTGGGATGTCATTAGACAAGATGCAACACTTGGGAAAGGTGGGAGGAGGTATGACAATTCATGAACATCACATGATCTTCTGAATTGCTCATGTTCGTCTTTTACTCAGATAGATGCTCAGAGTCATATGTAATCAAGTACATAGAGAACACTCTCGCCCAGAAGCAGGGACTTCTGTTCTCAGGGTAGGTTGGGCATCCGTATGCATGTGTACCTTAGACAGAAACCTGCTTAATGCGAAGCTAAGGAAAAGGTCCAAGGTAACAAGCACTCGTAAAACACGTATTATTCCTCAGGTACTGTTCTGGATCCGTTATGTGCCTTGACTCATTTAATGCTCACAATAATTCTGCAGCATGAGAGCTACATTGACAAATAAGTCCAAAGCATAGAAAGATTGTCTAAAGTCACACAGCTCATAAGAGGTGGAGCCATGATTTGAACCCAGACAGTATGGGTCAAAATTCTGTATATAAATTCAAATTAAGGATACCTAGAACTAACCCTGCTATTCCCTACTTTAAGAAATAAGGTAGAAACGTAAAGAATCTCTTCAGTTAAACTATGAAAGGAAACTCCATATCCTTCCCTAAAGCTCCATTCCCTTACCTACAAGCCTCGATGTAGGAGACAGAGGTGTCTGGGACCTTATGGTTCACTTAAGTTTTAATACTTCCAAATATTATACATTAATTCACATTTTAAAATGTTCTCTTAAAATGAATGAGATCCCAAAGAGGGATAACAATAGTTAACTCTGGGGCCTCCAGTCCAAGATGGCGGTGTAGGAAGAAGATCCTGAACTCATGTCCTCCCACAAACACACTGAATTTATACCAACAGGCAGAGGAATCCCCCTGAAGAACTGAGAGCTGACTGAACAGCTTCTGCACAAGAAACAAGAAAGTGACCCCATAGAAATGGGTAGGAGAGACCAAGACATGGTACTGTGGGAACCCCTCTCCCAATGCACTGACCAGAAAGGCCTGCTTGCAGACTTGCCCGTCCTGGGGAAAAGTGAAAAGAAAAAAAAAGGTTTAAAAGGCACCTAGACTATACAGGAAGGAAATCCATTTACTAACCCTAGAGCATCTGCTAAATGGGAGGGGAACTACAGGAAGGGAGAGCACCATTTGTTGCCCACCCACTCCCCCAGAATCACATGGGCAGGAGCACAATCCAGGCACTCTAGCCAGCCAGCCAAGGCTGTCAGAGTGCACACCAGGATCTAGGTCCAAACCAGCTCCATGGCTTGTCCCCAAGAGTCCCCACAGCCTGCAATTGCTCCAATTATAACTCCAGGCTCCCGTGCAATAGAGCTTACCTCTGAGATTCCCTGTGGCCTGCTTCAGCTTCCAGCTGGCCTTCCAAGGTGGTCCTGGCATGACTCACACCTGTCCCAACAGCTCCAGGATCTGGAATGGCTTGACCTCTGGACTCATGGCCTGATCCTGCTCCAACTGATCTGCCAAGGTGGTCCCAGCACAGCTTGCCCCCAGGACTCCCTGTGGCTCACACCTGCTACAGCTAAAGCTCCAGGCCCCATTGTGGCTTGCCCCTGGACTCCCCTCAGTCTAAGCCCCTCCAACTGGCCTGTCAAGGCACCCCAAAGCACCTGTCCTCGAGACTCCCTGCAGCCCAACCCCACTCCAACTACCGCTCCAGCCAATCTGCCAAGGCAACCCCAATGAGGCTTCACCCTGGAACCCCCTGTGGGCTCAACTGGTTCCAACTAGAGCCCCAGCAAATCTGCTAAGGCGGCCCAGGCGAGGCTTGCCCACAGGACTCCACACAGCCCATGACTGCTTTAGCTTCACCCAGCCTGCCAAGGCAGCCCCAGTGTGGCTTGCCCCTAGCCTCCCTGCATTCCACACCCCAAGCTCCAACTGACCTGCCAAACATACAGGGCTATACAAAGGGGGAAAAGGGAGCTCCTATGGAAGGCCACTCCTTCCAGACAGAAAATGAGAAATACGTTCCAAATGCAAGAATAAGACAAAACCCCAGGCAAAGAACTAAATGAGACGGAGACAAGTAATCTACCAAATACAGAGTTCAAAACACTGGTTATAGGACATTCAGTGAACCCAGGAGAAAAACGGATGAACTCAGCAAGAACTTCAACAGAGAAAATATAAAAAAGAACCAATGAGAACTGAAGAGTAACTGAAATGAAAACTATAGTAGAGGGAATCAACAGAAGACTTGTTGATACAGAAGAAGTTAAATAATTCATGTTGCTGCATCATACATCAGCTTTTTAAAGTGATTTAAACCAGGTAAGCAGATTGCCCAAAACCACACTGAGAACTGAGACAGCTTGAGACTACCCCCCAATACTTGGCAAAAGCGGATGAGTTATCAGAAAAGGAGTATCACATCTGGGGTGGAGGCTAGCGGGTGCTGTGTGAAAAGCCATCTTGGTCATTATTCATGGTTTAGAACAGGAACGTAAGGCAGTGATGTTCTAGGCGAGAGGAAGTGAAGCACCAAACCTGTCTGCATAAGAGCTCAGCCAAACTCCCCGTCTTTTGTATTTCAGTATCTTTTCTTCTACCAAAGGAATTTTTTAAACTACCTTTCTGAATTTTTTTCAGACTGGGAGATTATATCTGAATCACCACAAGAGCAAGACATTTCTGAAGAATCATTCCAAGACACAAGGGTAGAAATGCCCCCTGGGGAGTCAGATCATAGGAACTGTGAAGGGGGGAAGAGCTTCAACCTGAGACCAGTCCTTTCTCCACAACAGAGAGTTCCTATGGAAGTGAGACCCCACAAGTGTGAAACAAAGAGCTTCCAGAGGAAACCATACACATGCAATGAATGTGGCAAAGCCTTCAGTTACTGCTCTTCCCTTTCACAGCATCAGAAGAGCCACACTGGGGAGAAGCCGTATGAGTGCAATATATGTGGGAAGGCCTTCAGCCAGAGCTCATCTCTTATTCAGCACCAGAGGGTTCACACCGGAGAGAAACCTTATAAGTGCAGCGAGTGTGGAAGAGCCTTCAGCCAGAACGCAAACCTCACAAAACACCAGCGAACCCACACTGGAGAAAAGCCCTACAAATGCACCGGGTGTGAGAAAGCCTTCAGTGACTGTTCAGCCCTCATTCAGCATCAGAGAATTCACACTGGAGAGAAGCCCTATGAATGCAGTGACTGCGGGAAGACCTTCCGTCACAGTGCCAACCTCACAAACCACCAGAGGACTCACACGGGGGAGAAGCCCTACAAGTGCAGTGAGTGTGGGAAGGCCTTCAGTTACTGTGCAGCCTTTATTCAGCATCAAAGGATCCATACTGGAGAGAAACCTTACAAATGCAACACGTGTGGGAAGGCCTTCAGCCAGAGCGCAAATCTCACCAACCACCAGAGGACTCACACTGGGGAGAAACCCTACAAGTGCAGTGAGTGTGGGAAGGCCTTCAGTCAAAGTACAAATCTTATAATCCATCAAAAGACCCACACTGGGGAGAAGCCATACAAATGTAATGAATGTGGGAAATCCTTCAGTGAGAGCTCAGCCCTTATCCGACATCATATAATTCACACTGGAGAGAAACCCTATGAATGCAATGAGTGTGGCAAAGCATTTAACCAGAGTTCATCCCTTAGTCAGCATCAGAGAATTCACACTGGTGTGAAACCCTACCAATGTAAAGAGTGTGGGAAGGCCTTCAGGTGTAGTTCAGCTTTCATCAGACACCAGAGACTCCATGCTGGAGAGTAACTGGGAACAAGACGAATGTGGATGGGGAACTGACAGGTAGTTTGAAAGCCTCTAGAAACATGCTTTTGCACCTTTATAATAAAGTCACTATTTTATGTGGACGGTCTCAGGAGCTTTTCTTTAACATCTTCTGGAAGCTTAACCCAATTCAAACTACTAGTTACCTATATTCAGTGGGCCAAAGTGTTTTCTTGTGTAGTAAGCACTCCAGAAGCCTTGGTTTTTAAAGCTGTGATCAGTGAAAGACTTGGTTCTTACTTAAAGGGTAGGTATTTTGGCAGTAGTTATCTCTTCTTGAATGATGGCTGTTTCAAGAATATTGGCCAGAAAAGAGCATTTCTCTGTAATGGAGTCAATTAGATATCTAATTTAGGGGAGTAAATTCAAGTGAGAAAGGGATTCTAGGGCCAGCCATTTAATGCTATACTTTCATTAGGGGTAGGTAAAGGATTCACTCTTTAATGCTAAATATTTGAAAATTGTAGTACACAGCTGTGACTTAAGGAACACTGCTATAACCAATGTCCTCTTTATGAATGTTCTAGTGCTCGTTTCTGCTGTAAAGAGGTCTCAGGACAGTGAAGCCGAGTGTGTCAGGAGGAACAACCTGATGACAGCCATGCTTTCCCTGGGTCAGAGCCAAGTGGGTCATCACTTCTTTCCCCTCATTGGAGAACGGTTCAGTTTCCTTTTCTACTTTCCACTGCCCTTGGCATTTATACCAGCTGCACACCCAACTAGTGTGATCTCATCTCAGCACTTACAAAACTCCTGTGTACTTTCACTGGTTTCTGGTTAGCTAAGTGTTTGATTTCAGGGACCGATTTCCCATTACTGGTCACCTGCTATAAGGGAAGCTTATGTCAACTATCCTCACCCAGGGCCTCCAGCTTTCTTTGGGTGGCTTGGTCCCGGAATTCTTATTTTTCCCTCACGTTTCCACTAGTGGAAAGGGTAGTTTGTTCTCCAACTCTGATTGTACCTGGGGTGGTTAAAAACCACCTACTAAAGGGCCTGTTGATAAAATTAATGGAAAAGCAAAGCAGCAATGACTAATGGTAGGGAAATGAAGTTCTTGGGCTATTCATTCCCAACTCCTTTCAGGGGTAGTGACAAGAAGCCCCTTCAAAGTGGTGCTTCAGGCTACTCAGGTGTGTCTTATCCCAGTGCCCAGGTGTCCATTCATTGCATGTCTAAAAGGGAAAGGGAGTGAGAAACTCTAAAAGTGATTCAAAAGAAACATGAGGAAAAGACTTGGGAAAAGGTACAAACAGACATTAGAATGTAGTCTGTTACTGGTTTAAAGCAAAGAAGTTCAGAGAATGGTAGGGTTAGACTGTAGCTAAACTTCAGAAGTATACCTGACGCTCACTTTCACTTAAACTCAGGATCAATCAAGGACTTATGATAAAGATCAGGTTTCTTTGTTGTCCCATCAGTGAACCCCAGCTGTGCACTGTAATGGATATCAAAGTCTTGAATTATGTGCCCTGGGCCCCAACCCACCACATAATTTGGACTGGGATGAGGAACTTCATCCCCCATGTAATGCTGAACTAGTAAGTTTTTCCTCTGGCTAAGAGCTATTTCTTATGAAGAGCTCCATGAAGGTCTCTACAAAAAGCAGAGACATCCTTTCTAGTGTCTTTCCTGAGCTAGTCCCATAAAGGGGAGAAATCTCATTGCCTAGACTACCTTCCACAGTTTGCCACCTTGGCCCCA
Source organism: Miniopterus natalensis (assembly GCF_054644295.1). Lineage (NCBI taxonomy): Eukaryota > Metazoa > Chordata > Mammalia > Chiroptera > Miniopteridae > Miniopterus > Miniopterus natalensis. Next base: position 68,694,427 of record NC_142092.1, read on the forward strand.
CTAACCACCACCTGCCCACAAAGGAGCTAGCTCCCCCAGGGAAGAAGCCACATCAAAAAGTCCACTGGTTGTCAAATGATCTTTAATAGAAACATTCTCCTTTGTAGTTCTTAACTCTGTGGGAAAGAAAAAAAAATATCCTATCAGTGATAGGACAAAAATCTTCTCAACCCCACTACTGACCATTTCTAGAACTCTCCAGCCTATCTCCATGAATACACTAGCTCCTCCAGCTTTCACCCTGATTTTAAGCAAACAAAAGAGATGCAGAAGTCACTTACAGCTGGGCATTCCACTGCACCACTGTTGATGTCATCTATGATGTCATGAGGGTGGCGGCCATCAACATTGCAGCCCACAGACTGGGCAGTCCCTAGGATCTCTTTAATGGTTCCTGTAATTAAGAAAAGGTGGTATTAGATAGGGCTGTCAGCCCCTCACAATCTTCAGACACCATTGGGAAAACACTTGAGTTCCACAGCAGGCAAAGAGGAGTAACTCTTTTATAAACCAGCAGGAATAACACCTCTGACCCCCAATTCAGAATTTAGCTCCTTAGTTATGTAAGCCCTGAATGCAAAATCTCCATGGGACCCTTGATACCCAGATTAAACACATCTGACCAAAATCTTCACCATGACCAAACCATGTTTCCAAATCCAGAAGACACTACACCCAAATTTTGGGTCTTACAGAATCAAGTCTCCTTTAAATGGGAAAATGCGACCACTCGGTGAATATGCCCCACATCACAAGGTGGTTCCATGTTGTCCTCTTACCAGAGAGTTCTCTTGCTAAAGATCGGTGCCGCATCTGTCGGGCAATGTTGACAATCTCATCAAATGTGATATTTCCACTGTGCTTAACTGCAGGAAAAAAACACAGCAAAAGCTGTCACAACCCAAAGCCAGAGCAGACCATATAATGTCCTCCCCCCCCCAGCCATTTCCAAGTTGTTCCCATGCTTTCGGCACAGAGTCATCCACATGAATAACCCTGTTTCCTAAGCTGGGGTTTAATTTCAGCTCACCACTGGATTGCACCAGCCAACACGGAACTGGTCAGGTGCAGTGGCGGGTGGCTAATGGCCTAACGGTCTTTATTAATCTTACATGTAAGAGATTGTTTTAGAGATGAGAGAAGACAAGCTTAAGATACTGGGATCAGTTAAGCTATTCAGTCACCCAGCTCAGAAGTGCTCTCCTAATTACTAGTCATTCTGTTGCTTCACCCTGCATAGCACTTCGTGGTACTACCTGGCTCTGGAGCAGCTACCATCAAATCCCCATGCCACCCTAGGTTTCATTTAACACATTGTTTGCCGGTAGTTTTTATCGCGCGCTCTACTACCAGTTAACGTAAAATGTGTAAATACGTTTCCCGCATACAATGTGTTAAGAGAAAACATGCAGCTATGTGTCAAACAATACACAGACACCACCACTCAGACTACCAGGGAAAAGGCCACTCACTGTTCTTTTGCTTCTTTCTGTCTCTTGGCGGTTCTTTGAGGGCTTTGATGATCAGGGCAGAGGCAGAAGGCACTACCTCAATCTGCAGGAAGAGATTCTCAATGTGAATAAGCCCTACCCCATCCTCCAATGAAGACAATACTACCATGCACCTTGGTCCTTGGAGGCCAGACACACTGGACTTGCTGTACATTCTCAAATAATTTTCACAATACACTCATGTCCTAGCCTAGGAGACAAGTGATTTGCCCAATGTCACATGAGTGACAAGAGTCAATATTTGAGCACATCTTTGACCTTGATCCATGCTCGTGAAAAAGCTTTCCCCAGATAAAGTCGCTCTCACCATTAGTGGTAGGTGGTCATGTCAGCAAAAACCTTGCACCCAGGAATCCCAGAGGGTTGCTACCCCTGCCCTCCCTCAAACCAAGTACCTGGGCCTGTCTGTTCTGAATGGTCAGTTTCACTGTAATCCTCAGACCCTTCCAATCACCGGTTGCTTTGGCGATGTCATCACCAACCTTTTTTGGAGACTGTAGAAATAAAGACATGTACTCATGTTGTGCCCAAAGTTTAAGCAGCCTGAAAGCCTGCCCAGTCTTCCTCACTTGGCCATACCCCAAATCTTCCCTGTAGAGCACACAGGAAACTGTCCGAAGCACACAACTGCACCTACCCTATCAAGGCAAGGCTCTCATCGTAGCATAAGCTGGAAAAATGAGGCTGGGGCGAGGTTGTTCAGGGCTTTAAGCTGCAGGCCAAGGGCCACAACTGGGCAAAATAACTTACCTACCTGTCCTCTCATAAAGACCTACATGGTAACATAGGAAGAAACTTTCAACGCTGGTTAACCCAAGTCAACCTACAGGGGTGAGGTGTGGGCATTTGCTAGAGTTTCCTAGTGCCCACTAGGAAACTATGTCCAGTGAGTGCCAGCAAAGCTAAGGGCCAAGAAGAGCATTAAGACTCTTGTTCTCCCACAACCAAGGTGGAAGAACACTTGGGACAGGAGACCACTGCACAAGGAATAAAGGCATAATGATAGTTAGGGAAACACAAGTTCAGTAAAATGGAGAAGCAGGCAAATAAGGCTGGCCATAGGTAAAGCTGGTCATGTTAACCAGATGGTCTAGAGCAGTGTAGGAAATACAAGCTATTATGTTCACCAGAATCTTCACATCCCTTCATCCCCTTTAAGCCTCCAACAGCAATATACCCATTTCCCTCACTAGAAAACATAGACTTGTATCACTAAGGCACTTGACTTCAAAACCCTCAGCGGCTGAGTATCAACCTAGAATCCAGATCATGGTTAGATTCCCAGTCAGGGCACATGCCCGGGTTGCAGGCTAGATCCCCAGTCAGGGGCGTGCAAGAGGCAGCCGATCAATGACCCTCTCGATCAATGACCCTCTCAATCAATGACCCTCTCTTTATCGATGTTTCTATCTCTCCCTCCCTTCCTCTCTGAAATCAATAAAGATTTTTAAAACAACAAAAAACCCCTCAGCGGTCCCCCTTCCAGCCTACCCCTCAGGTACACTAACAGCACGCTGTTAAAAGACAGAGAAGGGCACTAAGTTTGATTTTCATATATAACCTTTCTACCGCACCTAGTGGCAATTCAGTGGATCAGAGGTCTAGTGGCGGATGGAAATCCGCCAACGCCAATGGCACCTCAGGTACAATTGCGTTTGACAAGCATAACTGCTCTCATGGAAGAAACACCCCACACCACAAGACTGACTTACCAGGCCCAGGGGGCCGATCTTGGGGGCCAGGGCAGACGTGGCGCCCACTTCCCCGCCGGTGCACCTTAGGTATACTGGGAGGAGAAGGAACGTTAAGTGCCTCTGCAGAGCCAACCACAGCCTCTCCCCGCATCGCTCCGGGGCTGGCCATACCACCTTCCGCCTCTGCCCCAAACAGCACCGAAAGCCTCAGGGAGAAGCGAGGCAAGCCACCCCTCCTTGGGCGTGGACCGCTCCAAGCGACCCGAGGACCGGGGACCTTGGGTTCGGCCACGGCTACCGAGGCCCACCCCGGGCCGGCGTGGAGGCAGCCGGACCGCCAGCCACCCCAGTCTCAGGGAGAAAGCGCCGGGGGACAAGCCTTACCCTGAGGCGTGCGGACCGCAAAGCCGCCACAGGTCTTCCGGTCCTCCCGCCCCTCTACACGTGGGGAAGCCGAGGCTCAGAGAGTAAGAGACTCGGCCGGGACTTCACAGCGCCCTAAACGCGGCACCGGAAAGGCCTCTAGTAGGCAGCGGCCTTAAAGCGCGCCGTGGGAAAGGCAAGAATTGCGGAGGGGCCGCGGGCCCGACGGGCTGCGGGGAGAACGGGAGCTCCATCCCGCAGCCCGGCCCGCATCTAAAGCACGCACCGACTTTGATCTCGTTGGGGTCGAACTTCGGCGGCATGGTGGAGGTGGCCGGTGTCGGATGAACCCGGATTCGGGACGACCGAAGAGAGTTGCACCTGAGCCTCCTCCGAGCCGAAAGCCGAAAGGCCGGAAGGCGCTTCAGCTACGCCGGATATAGGCCGGAAAGCGCGGCTGTCGCGAGAACAGCCCTCCCCGCCCAGCCGCCCAGCGACGCCCTTGCCGTCATGTTGCTTGTGGGCTGGCGCCAGGGGCTGAGGAGCGGAGAGCCTGGCCCCGCGGTGAGCTGCGACCGGGGGCTCCGAAGGGGTTCGGGGCAGTTCACCAGGGGAGGCAGACCAGAGAGGGCTGCTCCCAAGATCCCGGCCCCCTGTTTCCCTTTCTCCCTTATGGGGAGGGTCACCCTATGGCCACTGTCCCCCAATCCCAGAGCTCGCCCCTCGCCTGAGAGGTTCACGGCGACCCCCGGCCACCTTTTAACTCCCGCGTGACGTGTGCGTTTCAAAACAATTTCGTTCGGAAAGACCCGTTCTAACTCGATTCTAAGAATCTGCGGTTCTCAGCCCCAGACTTCGTCATCCTGGTCTGCAGGACTTTCTGAGATTCTGAGTTTCGGTCCCCAGCTCCTGCGTTTGGAGGAGACCCGTCTCCGGATCCACCCGGGCCCGTGCCAGGCGGTCTGCGCCCCGGCCTCCATGAGCGAGCCCGAGGAGTGATCGGCCGGCCTTCGGGCTCTCCAGCGGGAACGGACGTGGGGGACCTGTCCTCCCGCAAAGCCAGGTCGGCACTCCCCATCCAGCCAGGGGAGGATGGGTGTGGTTCCTCCCTTCTGGACTGGGCGTCGGGGGAGGGGATGCACGAGGGATGGACGTCAGGGAGCTGGTTGGGAAGAGCCGATCGGGGAGGCCTGGGAGGGACGGTCGTTCTGGGAGGTGGAAAAGGCTGGTCTTCGGGGAGGTGGTGAAAGAGGTTAGTCATTGGGGAGCCGAAGGATAAGAGCTGGCCATCAGGGAAGGCTGGGGGAGGGATGTTTTTGACTGTTCCCCATCCCTGCAGGTAGGTGGGGTGACTAGAGGGGCCTGAGCCAGCTCTGCAGTCTTGGCTTGATCCCCAGACAGCCCACGCCCCGGTGGGCGGAGACCTGTGATCTCTAACCACCCACCCCCACCCCCACCCGGACCGGGTCTGTATCTAGCTCCTTAAACTGTAGGAGGCCCTGAATAAATGTTTATTAGATGTGTGGTGCTATGTGGACAACACTTATTGAGCACTCATTATGTGCCAGGTATTGTGCTCTGGGCTTTACATACATGAAATCACTGGATCTTCATAGAACCAGGTGTTAGTAATACTGTTACACTTTACAGATGAGGAAATTGAGGTTCAGAGAGGTGAACCAAGGTGACATGGTTGGCGAGTGTTAGATCTGGGATTCCAACCCAGTTATATTTCATCCCAAAGCCCATGCTGTTAACCGTAAGCTTCCCTGGATGATTGCTTCCTGGTCCATCCACGTCCATTATCAAGTGCTGATATTTGCAGATCCTGGGCAGGCAGTGAACACCTGGCTTCTGAGTTCAGGACAGTGCACTTAGTATGTACTAAATTATTCCAGCACCAAAGAGTTGGGCAAATCCACAGGATCAGGACTCGGAAGAGCAGAATTCCAGACTGGTTTTGCTAATACCTAGGCTGTAAACCAGATCACTGAACTCGATAATCATCAGTTTCATCACTATAAACAGGGCTGTGGTGAGAATGAACTGGAATAATAACTGTGGGAGTGGTAAGGTGCCTGAGAACTGCCTTTGAATTTGTATTTTAAAAATCTCTTTGGTTATGGTGTAGTTGAGCTCCCAGGGTCATTGCTAGCTGATGTCATGCCATGTTTGATGTGCTGATGCCACTCCTGACAGTGTTACAGAGGCTAGAAGTGATTCATCAGGCCAGTCTATTAGAATCGTCGAAGAGCATCCTTGTAAAGGACTTGAGGAACCTTCTTTGACGGAGGAGAGATGGGAACCTAGAACAAGGCAAAAGTATGCCAAGTTCTCACAGTGGCAAATGTGGGCCCAAACGCTGGTCACCTGGCTTACCATTGTGCTCTTTCCACCACATACCACTGCTTATTGTTTAGGCAGCAAAGAAAGGGTACTGAGCACCTGCCATGCCTAGCTCAGGGCAGAGTGATGGTTGAGATGGACACAGCGGCTGCCCTCAGGGAACTTACAGTCCAGCAGATCAGCTACATGCTCTGTGTTACTGTGCTTCCTGTCCTGGGTGTTGAGGGGCTGTGACAAATTCCCCAGGTCCTAGCTTCTCCCCTGTGCCCTAGTGCCGTGAAGATTGCTCTGGGGGAAAGGAAGGATGCCGCTCTTCTTCCGTAAGCGGAAGCCCAGTGAGGAGGCTCGGAAGCGCCTGGAGCACCAGATGTGTCTGGTAGGAAAAAGGGGCTTCCTCTGAGATCATCCCCACCTCCACTGCCCCCCAAACCAGCCGAGCTCTCTCCATCAGCCACCCCCAGGCCCAAAGGAAATCTCTGACTTAGAGCAGAAGGATGAGGCTGCCTGTCAGTGCTCCCGAGTGTCCTGTACCTCCTGCCATAGACTGATCACGCCTGTCATTACTTGTTCATTTGCTCTTTCCTGCTGGCCCTCAAATCCCTTTAAAGGAGGGACCATTGGTCCGCCTACAAAATGGACTAGTTGACCAGATGCTGCCCATGGTCCCCTGCAGATCCTTAGTGCTTTTTCTTTGCCTGGTTTGTCCACTCTGCAAGGATGTTTTGCTTGAAACATAAAAATTATTTTTATCCTTAGGCAAAAGAAGCTGGGGCAGATGACATTCTTGACATCTCTAAATGTGAGCTCTCAGAGGTAAACTGGGGTGGTGTTCTGGTTGTGAATTTGATCTGTCTTTTTTCCCTTGAATCATGGGTCCCTTGGAGAGACAGGTGTGGACTAGGGCTTTCAAAGGTCCAGAAGCACTAGTCAAGAGATGTTTCTCTAGGTTTTGTTGCTGTCCAAAAGACTCGAGATGATCTTTGGCCTCAGCATAGTCTTCAAGAGTCAAGGAGTCTACTTAGAAAACGGACCCACAGATTCCTAGGAGAATCTGGGTTTCTCCAGCCTCTGCAAAGTACCGGAGATCTTTCTCTTGACCCTGATAGAGTTGATGATGGGGATGGGGCAGGTGGGCTAGAGCAGGGCAGGGCCACCTCCTGCCAGCTGGTTGAGAGGGCTGATCATATACCCCAAGCAGCATTCCTCACCCATCCTTCCTTGGGCTTAGCCGGTCACATCAGCATTTTGCATTGTTCACCTCCTGCTCCCTCTCTCCCTCACGGGTGCCACTCAGAAAACGAATTTAAAACTGGCAAGAGAGGAGGCACTGACTCTTCTTTATTTTACCTTAGATTCCATTTGGGGCTTTCGCAACATGCAAGGTTCTGCAGAAGAAGGTGAGACATCATTTTCAGAAAATTGTTTATTGCATGTTTGCTTGTTTGCAGTTAGGTGGGATTTGAGGAGCTCTCTTCCTGGCATCTCTCTTCTCTCGGGTTCTCAGCCTTTCAGCCTGCAGCAGGTCTTTTCACAGTCACGAGAGCTGGCCTGGGCCTTGGGCAGCCCTGGGTCACGTCCTGGCTTTGCCCCTCCTGACTTGGGCAACTTCCTTAAACTCTTGCTTCTCTGTTTCTCCATCTATGAAGTGAGCACATTCGTAGCTTCACTCTCACAGTGCTGTAGTGAGAGTCGGATGAGTGACAGGGAGGGAGGTAGAGTCAGAGACCTAAATGCAAAGGGTATAATGCCTGCCACGTGGAAGAACCTGAGCAACCTCACTTACTAACAATGAAAACTACACTCGCTCATTCTGGTCACCTGGGGAGATGAAGAGTGTAATGCATGATTGTTCAGAAAGTCTTTGCAGCTTTGAATGCGGCTAGATAAGAGTAATCTAAATTGTCTAGATGAAGGTAGGTGAGAAGTTTCCATACCGACAGAGGAGTGAGCTGCTGGACACTGGAAGTGTCCATGCCCGAGTCGATGACTAACAGAAATGACAGATTGAGCACTGGCCCACATCCCAGCCCGGGTCAAGTGCTTTTTATCCGTTAGCTTGTTAGTCATCAGGACAACGGCACCGGGATCCCTTCTCAGAATGGAGGTAGAATTAGCCCTCTAAGAATTAGCCCTCTAAGGTCCCTTTTACCCTTTAAATTCCAGGCCTTAAGGTCATCCAATTCCACTTTGGAGATCCCATCCCCATTCCTCCTGTGGTGTTCGGGAGAGCGGAGAGGTGGGGCGGGGGGGGGGGTACTGTGCCTGCCCTCAGCCTTCCCCACCTGCTGCTCTTCAGCCTAACGTGCGGACAATCTTCCCCGCAGGTGCTGATTGTCCACACAAATCACCTCACTTCCCTGCTTCCGAAACCCTGCAGCCTCCTGAGTCTCATAACCATCAAGGTACTGTGGCCCCTCTCCCAGGCGTTAGGACTCTGCCTGATGTTCCAGGTGCAGCCAAACATCCCTCTGTTCAAGTTTATGCCAGGCAGATTTAATGTAATAATCACGGGTTCGGTCAGCATGGTTTATTGGGTACCTTCTACATGCTGGATATGGGGTGCAGTTACCAAGAAAACCAGCCACAGGCCCTGCCCTCAGGGAGCTTGCCCACTAGGTGGAAAGACTCATAGCAAGCGAACTAGCAGAGAGCAGGGAGAGTGATGGTCCCAGGCAAACAGGAACAGGATGGATGCCAGGCACCTGCCTAGTGGTCAGTGTGTGAAAGCCTTGCAACCTGGGGTGACTCTCTCCTGACTGTCAGGACAGGACTAGGATGTTGTGGTCACACAATACGTGAGGTGTGACAGCAGGACTGAGCTACATGACTGGCAGCACAGGCATCCAAGTACTTTTACGGTTAACTCTAGTGTGCAGAAATCTGGGGTAGTTTTTACTTCTCTTCATTGTGCAACATGGTTATTTTTGCAGTGAGAAGAAGACAACATTAAATATGTTGATATTTAGCCTGACCAGTGTGGCTCAGTGGTTGAGCATTGACCTGGGATCCAGGAGATCGAAGTTCTGTTCCCCGTCAGGGCAGCTGCCTGGATTTTGGACTCGATCCCCAGTAGAGGGCGTGCAGGCGGCGGCCTATCAATGACTCTCCCTCAGCATTGATGTTTCTCTCTCCCTTTCCCTTCCTCTCTCTGAAATCAGTGAAGATATATCTAAAGAAATAATAATAAACATGTTTATATTTATGTATACTCATATTTCACATGTATTTCATATATATGTATATCTTATGCCTTTTTTTAAATCCTCTCTCGATATTTTTTTCATTGATTTTTTTTAGAGTGAAGAAAAGGGGGGGAGAGAGAAAGAGAGAGAAAGAAAAACATCTAGCCCAGCCGGGCATGGCTCAGCGGTTGAGCGTCGACATAGGATCCAGGCGATCGGGGTTCGATTCCCGGTCAGGGCACATGCCCGGGTTGTGGGCTCGACCCCCAGTCAGGGGCATGCAGGAGGCAGCCGATCAATGACTCTCTCATCATTGATGTTTCTATCTCTCCCCCTCCTTTCCTCTCTCTGAAATCAATAAAGATATATTAAAAAAAAGAAAAACATCAATGTGAGAGAGACACATCGATTGGTTGCCTCCCACACGTGCCCAGTTGGGGCAGGAGTTGAGCCAAGGGCACCTCGATATGTGCCCTTGACCAGGAATCAAACCTGTGACCCTTCAGAGGGCCGACACTCTAACCACTGAGCCAAACTGGCCAGGGCTCCTATGCCTTTATGCTCATTTTCATTGTTAAAAAAATTAACAAATACAGGTAAGCAGAAAATGAGGAAAAGCATGATTTCATACCCCAGAGAACCACTATCAATATTTTATTACATATTTAGTAGTCACTTTCTGTGTAAATATATATTTATACTATGAAGACTTTTTCTTTTTAACATGTAAATACCTTTGCATACTTTTTTCACACAACAGTAAACATAAATATTTGATAAAGGATGAAGTGGGATAATACTTTAGAAAAGGAAATGAGGTGGGATGATCATTTAGTGGGAGAGGAAAGGCTGGGTGCTCTGTCCCAACAGCAGAGGCCTGAGGCCGGCGTGCTCTCACCTCTCAGGACTTGAGTTCAGGGGGGCATGTCAGTTGGTCACTGTTAGGTGTTGAGCTTCTCTTTCTTCCCCAGGTTCTGGATCTTCATGATAATCAGCTCACAGCCCTTCCTGAGGATATAGGGCAGCTGAAAGCTCTTCAGGTAAAACTTCTAGAAACAGAAAGGCCACCTCTGATTGCCTAAAGTGAGAAATTGCAGCCACATAGGCCTAGAATGTTCTGGTTGTGCTCCGGCCAGGGAGGCACTTGGCGCCAGCTCCCCTGCCCCTTTGCTGTTAAGACACCCAGCAATGCCCTCACCTTTGCAGTCTGGGCTATGGGCATCCCCCTACCATATTTTTGGCTTGTCCTTTTTGGGATTTCATCATGAGCTTCCACAACTTTACAGAAAAAGAGCCCCCAGTGGGTGCACCTTTTAAAACGCTGAGTTCAGCACTCGGACTCTCTGGCTCTCGTCCAGGCCATGTGAGCAGCCCTCCCCCCATTTGTTGAGGGCTTACTGTGCTCCAGCACAGCTAAGCGTTTCCCTTGCATTGTCTGTTGCTTCAGCCTCCTAGTGAGGCAGGTGTTGACTGTCCCCATTTTCCAGAGGACAGAGCGGCTTTCCTTCACACTTAGAGTAAAATTCCTTCTCACTGTGAACAGTCAGACCTTATGTGATGGGTCCACCTGTCTCTCCAGCCTCCTCCCTGCTTTCTCCCCTGTTCCCTGCAGTCAGCTCCTAACAGCTTCCAGCCTTCTGTGCCCACCTCTCCACAAGGCTTTTTCTCGGCTAATCATCTCAGCCCGAATGTTCCTGAGGATCCTTCCTGGCCTCCCTGTCTAAGCAGATTTACCTTATTCGCCTGTGTCAACCCCCAGATTATTTCCCCGAGAGCACTACTGCAGTATAATTGCTAATTGTGTGTCTTGGTTTGACTATCTCCCCTACTGAAATGTGGTCTGTGTAAATGATGGAACCTCAGCCAGAACGGGGTTCAAGGCCTGGCTTTGCTCTCTTGAGCACATGGTTTTCACTAGTCTGCGCCTCAGTTTTCTCATCTCTCAGTTGGGATCAGAACAACACCTTCCTCACCAGGCTGTTAGGAGAAGGTAAAGCGGTGTGTGTGAAGGGCCCAGATGTTTCCTGGCCTGAAGCAGGGGTATCACTATTGTCTGTATGTGGGTCCCATCAGTTTTTTTTCTTTCTTAGGTATTGAACTTGGAAAGGAATCAACTGACGTATCTCCCACGTTCCATTGGGAACCTGACCCAGCTCCAGACCCTCAATGTGAAAGGTAGGAGTCAAGAAGCCCTGTCCGTGTGACTGTCAGCTCTGTCCCAGGCAGCATCCTCCTGGGAGCCATTGAGCATGAGGGCAGCCAGTCCCGAGGTGTCCCTGTACGCTGGACTGACCACCTGTTGGGTCGTTCTGCCTCCTTGGTAACCGTAGATAGGACCTTGTGGGGAGGAGGCAGGCAGCACTGACAGCTAGGCCTCTGAGACGCCAGCGTGTGTCACACTGAGTATGGCAGTGCGCGTGGTGGACGGACTGCGTGAGAGCGACTCGGGCCCCAGGCACGGTTCTGAGTAGCGTGTCACACTGAGTGAGGAGTAGTGCGGCCACCGCCTGCAAGTCCGTGAGGCCTGGAGAGGGAGGAGGTGTCATCCCCCAGTTACAGAGGAAGAGGAGGAGACGCAGAGCAGTGCCGTGCGCAGGGCCACCCGCATGGCAAGGACAGACCCAGACCGCATGCGCCAGTGGAGTGCCTGCCTCACGGCGCCCCTGCCCTTTCATTGCTCCTGGCTGTTTGGAGCACTTTCTGCACAGAATATCTCAGTCTACCTGAGTGTAGCACAAATGACGATAAAAATAGTGGCGCCCCGTTTACCAATTTCTTGCTGTGATGGACCCTGTGCCAAGGACCTCACATGCGCAATCTCATTGAATTCCTCAATATTCCCATGAGGCCAAATGGTATTCTTTTCCCATTTTACTGATGAGAAGACTGTGACTGAGGAAGGTAAAGTCCGTTTTCCAGAGTCACCCAGCTAGTAAGTTGTGGGAAACTTGAGCCCAGCTCTCTGAAACCCCATCGTCGTATTCTCCCTCACGGAGTCTCAGGGTCAGAGTGAGGCACCCACTTCCCCCAAGTCCTGGTGGGTGTCAGGCAGGAAGCTGGTGACAGGGTTTTGGGATGTTTAGCTGTGCCATTGCGATCTCTTCAGACAACAAGCTGAAGGAGCTTCCAGACACTTTGGGGGAACTTCGGAGCCTACGTACTCTCGACATCCGTGAAAATGAGATTCAGAGGTTGCCGCAGATGCTGGCTCATGTTCGAACCCTGGAGGTTAGTGGAGCCATCCCTCCCGGGGTTCTCTCTGGCCTGCGATGAGGGAAATGTCCAGTGACTGCTGTCCAAACCGGTAGCCACTAGCCATGTGTGGCTGTGGAGCACTTGTGTGTGACCAGTATGACGAAGGAACTACATGTTTTACTTTATTGAATTTTAATTCATTTACATTTAAATGGCTACCTGTGCTCAGTTGCTACCTTATTGGACAGCACAGCTCAGAGCAGTGTTCCTAATTCTGAAGCCATTCTAATTCAGCTGGTAAGAGCTCTGTGATTCGTTTTGTATCGATTGTTTAAACAAAAATCTTTTGAGCTTCTTGGTGGTGCCTTCAACAAACCTGTTTTCAGGATGAGACTGTAACAGCAGTCATTCTTAGTTGAGGCCAAGTTCTTTTTCACATATTCTCTCCTATTTGCCATCAAACAGCCTCCAGGTCAGTGATATTGTGCCTGTTTAAGTCTGAGGGAGCTTCAGCTCTGGAAGGTCCACTGGCCCATTCAAGGGTACCCAGCTAGCCATGGCGAGCTAGAATCTGAGACCAGGGCTGGGTGACTCGGTGAAGTGCTGTGCAGTAGCTACTCCTGCTAGTGATGAAAATGTTCTGTAGTCTGTGCCGTCCAATACAGTAGCTGCTGGCCACCTCTGGGTGTCTGTGTGGCTTCTGAGCATTCGAAATGTGGCTGCTGCATCCGAGGAACTGAGCTTGAAATTCTTCTTAATTTTAATCAATTAGCCCTGGCCCGGTAGCTCAGTTGGTTAGAGTGTTGTCCCAATACTCCAAGGTTGTAGGTTTGATCCCCAGTTGGGGCACAATTAAAAAAATTTTTAATCAATTAAAATTTAAACTTAAATGGCCACACATGGCTCATGGCCACTGTACTAGGCAATGCAGCCCCAGCATCCATGCTCTTAAGCTACCACACTTTACTGTCAGTGACTCTATGACCCCTGTGGGGTTCATTTTCTTTATTCAGTTCCCCAGGATGAGCTTTTCTGCCCTTGGGCCTCCCAACCCCAGGCAGTCAGTTCCTCTGCTCCAGAGCAGGCCCCCCTTCACCCTTATAATTCGTGTTCACTCCGCACCAGCAGGTGCAGGGGCTGCGCTGGCAGGGCGATGGAGGGACGTCTGAGCTGCTCTTCCCACTCTGACTTCCCAGGCCTTGTCCCTTCTCCAGGACTCCCTGGCCCCTGAGGCCTGTGTCTGTTTCAGGCAAAGAGATTATCAGTTCCTGACGGGGCCTTAGGTAACTCATGCTGGCACTTGGTATCAGAAGTCCAGTAGGAAGTGAGAGGAGAGCTTGGTTAACAAGAGCTCGCGTGATGGCCATGGGCAGCTTTATGGAAGGGACCTAGGTCCCTTCTTCCTGGGCTTCATAAACCTCTAAGCATGTGTGTGCACTTGTATAAATATTTATTTTCTTACTTAAAAAGTCATACTGCAGATTATTAAAATTTTCAGTATTAAAAAAAATTCATGTAAAAGAAACCCCAGAATCCACCCTTAGGGAAAACCACTCTGAGTCTGATATATTGCTCTAAATTTTTTTCTATAAATATACCAATCTGAGACTATATGAGTTTTGGTTTTTTGTTTTTACAAAAATGGAATCTTATTCTCTGAACTATCCTATAACTTTCCTTTTTTTTGCTCATTCATGTATTTATCCAAAAACATTAATTAAGTGCTTGCTGTGTGCTAGGCACAGTCCTAAGTTGGTGACGTAGACAGAACGAGGCAGATGAGCTTTCCCTGCCAGGCAGAGGAGATAGTAAACACATATTCATAACTAAGCCGGGTGGTTTTTTATTGTGTTGAGCACTGATGTGCATGACAAATACAAAGAGGGTTCCCCTTGTGCCTGCAGACTCTGAGCCTGGACTCCTCGTCCATGCTCTTTCCGCCGTCCGAGGTGTGTGGCGCCGGCACCGAGGCCATTCAGCGGTTCCTCTGCAAAGGTAAGGCCAGGCAGCCCCCTCCCTCCTCGGCAAGTACACGTGGCCCCAGCCGCTGCCCTGTGACAGCCGGGGCTGGGGCGGCGCAGAGAGCAAGGAGGCCACAGTCTGGCAGGAGAGACAGGGCAACGTCACACAAGGAAATATAATTACATACTGTGGTTATGAGAGTACAGTGGGGTGGGAGTCAGATTGAGGGGCCTCGGGGAGGGTCTGTCTGAGAAAGTGGCTCTGTTGAAACCTGAGGGAGGACTAGGACTTAGATCAGAGAGAAGGATGTTCCTGGCAGACAGAGGTGCATGTTGAAGGGCCATGGAGGGATGGTCGAGTGGCTGGAACCCACAGTAAAGGGAAGAGAGACAGGATGAAGCGAGGTGTCCAGGCCCCTCATGCAAGAGAGGAATTTGATCACATTTGCTTTTTACAAAGGTTACTCTAGCCTCAGGGAGGAGAAGGGATTGGAGGCAGCAAGAGTGGAGGATGGGGGACCAGTTGGGAGGTCACTGGGGTCATCCAGAAGAGACACCATGGTGCATCGGACTTGGGAAAGTGGCAGTGCAGCAGAAGGAGCTAAACCCCAGGCCACCCTGGTGTGGCTGCCAGCTGGGGAAAGTAGTATACAGGCAAACCTTAGAGATATCAGGGTTTCCCTTCCAGACCACTGCAGTAAAGTGAGTCATAATCTCTTTGCTGGTTGTGGGAGGGGGTCTTGCCTTCAGTTTGTAAAAAGCACAGTATCTGAAGTGCAATAAAGCTGAGAGCAATAAAGTGAGGTGTGACTGTACCTAGTTACCCCCTGTCAGGCTGGAGGGCTCCTGTCACCTGTTGAACTTCTAGAACACAGCCAAGACTCGCGTACATATGTGGTCATCTGGTTTATGATGAAAGAGCCATTGCAAATCAACGAGAAAGGAGAGCGAAGTTCTTTTCAGTAAATGATTCTGGATCAATTGGATTCCATGTGGTAAAAAAGTACCTTAACCTCTTCCTAAATAGGAAACAGGCAGCACTAACCATAAAAGACTGATAAATCAGATTTTGTTAAAATCATACTACTTTTCTTCAAAAAAACACCATTAAGGGGAAGGAAAGGCAAGCTATGAAGTTGGAGATGATATTCGCAATACAGATCCAAGAAAGGACTTGATTCTAGAAGAGAAAAAGAACTCCTAGAGGTCAATAAGAAAAAGGCATTGTCTAAAGACATAAATAGGAATTTTACAAAAGAGAATATCCAATAGTCATCAATATCTGAAAAGGGGGGCTTAGTTAACAGGAAAATGCAAATTAAAACTGTGAAGAGATACCTAAGCCCTAACAGCCACGAAAATGGCCAAGGTGAATCTGTCCTTGCCAAGAATTAGCAGAGATGTGGAGCAACAGGAGCTTCCATACACTGTAGGTGGGGGTGTAAATCAGAACTCTTCAGAAAATGATTGTTGGTATCTAATCAAGCTGAACATTCAAATACCCTGTGACCCATCAATTCCATGCCTAGGTCAATGCCCAGGAGAAACGCATGTAAGTGAGTATATGACACAGCAATCAAGAGCAAACTGCGGTGCTGCTGCGGCAACACTCTGGGTGACCCTCCCCGACCCAGTGTGCGCTGGGAGAAGCCAGACACGGGAATACGCTTGAACTCTGACCAACACTGATCCCTGCCTCTTGGAGCATGTTCACTTTTAAACATTCATCAAAGCTAAAAAGAAAGGTTGCCACCTAGAAGAAGGTAGTGGCAACATATATACTCAAGGCTATTAGCTATAATGTGTAAAGAGCATCTACAAATCAGCAAGAATAAGGCAAACAACCCAATAAAAAATGGGTAAATTATACAGGAGGGAACTGTAGGGCCAGAGAAGGCAAGCATCTTGCCCAAGGCCTCACACACAGGAAATCATGGGTAAAGCTGGGTCTTAAACTCAGCCTTCAACTCCTAATCTCAGGCCTTTTTCTCACCTTATTTCCACTTGGATGTAAAGAGGCAGGTGGTGGTCCTCTATTCACTCAGCCGGAGCTTACTGAGCACTGGCCACATTCTCGCCAGGGGTTAGGACTGGTGAGCAACCTGAGGGCCCAGTCTAGGGCAGAGGAGCAATGGCCTGAGGTGGGGGTGGGACAGGATGCTGAGGAGGGAGGAGGAAGGCAAGGGCGGCAGAAGCTAGAAGCTCCAGGTACCTGGGCTGCCTCCTCCCTCCTGGTTAGCTTGCATCATCTCTTGCAGAGTCAGGGCTGGAATACTACCCCCCTTCCCAGTACCTGCTGCCAGTGCTGGAGCAAGATAGAGCCGAGAACTCCCAGGACAGCCCTGATGGGCCCACGGACAGATTCTCCAGGGAGGAGGTAGAGTGGCAAGTAAGGTGCACCTGCCCACTGGCACGTGGAGAGGGGGCGCTGGGCATTGGGGGGATGTTCAGAGCTGCAGCCCATAGACTCCATCAAACTAAAATTCACCTCCATTGAGACCGATGTGCTTAGTTAGGTTGCTTTCTCAAGGCCAACTCTGGCCACTCACCTTAGGAGCCCACCACTCATCAGCTGCACCGTGCTCCTCTCTGCCGATCCCTCTGGAACCCTCCCCACTCACCTTCCCCTGCTAACTCAGTCGTCCTTCAGTTCTCTGTTTAAACATCGCCTCTTCTGAGAAGCCCTCCCTACACACCAGCCCAGGTCAGGTCTCCTGTCATATGTTCTCAGAGCGCCCTCCCTGTCCGTACGTTTCCTTGGGAGCACTTAACACAACTCTAAGTTAAACGAAATGAAGTGTTACGTGGGAGGTGATTTGTTTAATGTCTGCCTGTCCTGCTGGGTGGAGCTGCAAGAGAGTGGGGCTCATGTCTGTTTATCGCTCTCTCAGTAAATACTTCCTGCCTCAGTGCCACTCGCTGTACAGGACACCCGTCAAGCTCTCAGTTTTGTGAGAAAGTCAGATGGGCACACACATCAGCACCAGCAGCAGGCCCGCTCTCCCAGGTCCCTGTTTCATGCACATGCACCAGTAGAGGCACACCTTGGAGAGGTTGCAGGTTCTGTGCAGACCACCACACTAAAGCGAAGATCGCAATAGAACAAATCACAGGAATGTTTTGGTTTTCCAGTACATATAAATGTTACAGTTTACACTGTAGCCTATTAAGTCTGTAATAGCATTATGTCTAAAAAATGTACATACCGTAATTCAAAAATACTTTATTGTTAAAAATGCTAACCGTCATCTAAGCCTTCAGTGGTGGAGGATCTCGCCTCAATGTTGATGAAAACGCAGTATCTGTGAAGTGCAGTAAAATGAAGCATAATAAAACAATGTATTTCTGTATATATATTTTCCTAAAAGCGCAAGTTATATGTAAGTAGATGGGTGGGCTGGGTCTGAGACTGATACATGGGGTGGGTTGCAGGGTATCCGGGATTGGAACTGGGAGTGTTCAGTGGGTACTTCTTAATTTTTAAAAGGAGAATGTGTTCAGATGTTATTCTTATAGTTAAAGATTAAGTTTTAAAACTTCACTCTTACTTTAGAGTAGGAAAATACTCTATTTCCTTATGGGATGCTACTTTTATAGCTCAGGCAGAGACTGGCCCTGGTCTCAGAGCCCAAGAACTAAATAGAAGGTCCACTAAAAAAGTGCGTGTGTTTGTGCATTTGTGTGGGGGGGTGTAAGTACAGATGTCATGCATGCTCCTTGTTATAAATCTAAACAGTATAGAAATGCACAGCATAAGTGGACGGCGCCCCCCACCCAACAGTCCCCCCTAGAGGTAGTCACCATGAACTGATTAATGAGCCTCCTTCCTGACTTCTGTCTCCGCAACTCCAAATCTCGGAGTAGTTTCATGGATGTTCTTACAAGAGGGGCCTTGCTGCACACAGGGTGAAAGATGGCAGGCATCGCTCTGTGTGGCCTCACCCACACGCGCCCCGTTACATTATTTGAGTTGCGTAGTAAGCCTCTGTATGGCTGCTCCACGACTCTGAAGTGATCACCTGGTAATGGACATTTGAGTTCTGTCTAGTGCTTTCCCTCTTTTGAACATTCCTGCAGGAATTTGGGCGTGTTTGGTGGGCTAGAGCTGGGTGCTGCACGTGTGTTGTGCAGACATCCAAGGAACTCAAATATCCCAGTTCTTGGTCTCCTTTTCTGAGCACCAGGCCTTCTCAGTGCTGCATCCCCAGAACTGTCCTGAAGACCTTCCTACGGTGTGCCAAGCCCCATGGTTTCAACCCTGACGTCCACTAGAAACCCCCCCAACCCCCACCCACCCCACCATTCTGATGCCATCCTCTGGGGTAGGCCTGGGAGTCCGAATGGTGTCAGGCTGCCCACCTTCTCTGACGTCCGTCTTTTTTCCCCCAGAATAGGTTCTCAGACTATGAGAAGAGGAAGGTAAGAAACTGCCTTTTGTCCTCTGTCACTTTTCTTCTTATTAACAATCTCAACAATTATAAAAGACTTTAGGAAACAAGTCTTTCCTGCCTCTAAACTGGAGGGTAAAGAAGTGCTTTCCTCTTACATAGGTCACCTCAGCACATCCTCACAGCCTCAGTAGGTGGCCGAGTATCTCCACTTGACAGATGCGAAAACTGAGGCTCAGAGAATTTGAGCCCAGCCCCAGGCTCTAAACCACAGGCCTCTGCCAGCGAATAGCCTGTTTTATTACAGGGGTCCTGGGCATGTTGCTCAGCCTTAAGACCTGCAGCCTCACTATTCAGTTTCAGGGTGGGTTCACCCTGCTCCCATGTCCTAATGCCCACAGAGCCTGTGCCAACAGTCACCAGCATCTCTATTCTTTCAGGAACGGAAGATGCTGGAGAAACTTGAGTTTGAACGGCGCCTGGAACTCATGCAGCGAGAGCATGCCCAGCTCCTTCAGCAGAGCCACAGTCAAAAAGACGAGATCCTTCAGTCCGTCAGGGAGGTTCGTGAGCAGCCCAGTGGGGTCAGGCCTGTCTGTGTGCCCCGCCAGGGCTTTCAGACAGCAGCCCAGGTCCCTCTGATATGGGAAAGCAGTGGGCCTGAGCTCTCTCACTTCCATACTCCAGGGCCTGGGGGCCTTTACCTCACCTAGTCCAGCCTCCTCAATGGCAGTGGACACCCTGAGCCCTAGCAAGGGAAGGGAGCACCTGGTCCAAGGTCACACGGAAAGGGGATGGGAAATCTATTCTCCGAACCCCGCTCCAGGGCCCCTCACTACCCTAGGGCATTAAGGGGGTCCCAGCTGCTCAGAACCTCTGCCTGCCCTGCCGCAGGAGCAGTCCCGGCTGGACCAGGGCCTCAGCGAGCACCGGCGCTACCTCGACGCAGAGCGTCAGCGGCTGCAGGAGCAGCTGAAGCAGACAGAGCAGAACATCTCCAACCGGATCCAGAAGCTCCTGCAGGACAATCAGAGGTCAGGTCCCTGGCCCCCAGGCCCCGAGACCTTCTCCACATGATACCCTCGGAGGAGACCAGGATGGGGGTCTCCTCACAGGCTCTACCCCTGCACAGTTTCCAGCATTAGGACCCAATCTTGGTGCTGCAGTTTGCACCAACTTAAAGAGGAGAGACTGATTGGGCATGACCAGCTCTTGTCATGGGGTGGCCACTGATTGGACCTGTGCCTCCCCGGTTCTCATCTGTAAAATGGGTGGCTGCAGGGACCCTTCCTGGGTTTCTCCACAGGCAAAAGAAGAGTTCTGAGATTTTGAAGGCACTAGAAAATGAAAGGTAAGTGTTCTGCTCCAACGCCTTCTCACAGCTCCTTCCGGGGCTGGGGGTGGGGCTTTGGGGTTGGAATGTCTCATGATTCTCAAGGATTATGCCAGAAAGTTTTCCTAAAGTTATAAGGAGATTCACCTCATTAAGGAATGCACATTCCTGACAAAAATTGAGATGGGAATAAGAATGTATGTGTAATGTCCAACTATATTCCTAATACAAAAAAAAATACCAAAAATCTACATTTCTAGGGGGGGAAAGAATTTGGTTACATGAATTATGTACCAAAGAATAATTATAGCCATTCAGTTTCTTGTAGAAGAATATTCCTTATTAAAGGAAACACAATATATTGCTGAGAAGAAAAGTGGGGTCTACAGTCTATCATTTTTTTAATAATGTTTTACTTTCAGTTACAGTTGACATGCAGTATTATGTTGGTTTTATGATTAGCCGTTATTGATTAGATCATCCTGATAAATCTCATACCCGCCTGGCACATAGTTATTAGAATATTATTGACTGTTCCCTGTGCTGTGCTTTACATCGCCATGACTACTGTGTAACTACCAGTCTGTGCTCCTCAATCCCTTCACCTCTTTCACCCAGCCTCCCCTCCCATCTGCAGCCATCAGAATGTCCTCTGTATCTATGAGTCTGTTTCTGTTCTGCTTGTTTTTTTGTTTTTTAGATTTAATTGTTGATGGATGTGTATTTATTGCCATTTTATGGTTCATATTTTTTATCTTTTTTTTTTTCTATCATCCCTTGGAGACACTATATTTCTGTGCTCAGAAAGTGAAAAGACCCACCCCCAGTGGTTTACACTGAACATTATTGAGGTGGGAATTAGAGGCGGTGATATTTTTTTTCCCTTGTGTTTTCAGTATTTTCCAGTTTTACTGCATTGAGGTGCACCACTGTAGTAATGAGAAAAGGTGACAGCTGGGAGGGACAAACTCCTCCCCTTCCCCAGGTTCTCTGAGTTCCCAAAATAGGATCATGGACTTTGCTGCTGTCCTTATGCCCAGTCTTGAGAAGACCTCCTGTAGGGTGCTCCCACCAGGTTGCAGGGCAGCCCCATCGCCCCACCCACTTAAGTTGTGGTGCTTGCAGTAGCCAGGGGTGGTCAAGGCCAAGCTGAGTTGTGGCCAGTGGCATCCTTTATTTAGCACACACTGACCAGTTGCCCTCTCTGTGCTGCGCCTGGGGTTCAGCAGTGCACCAGTGTAGCCTTCCTGGAGCAGCCTGTGGTCCTGGGCAGGGGCCAGAGGTGCTCAGATGATCCATGGTTGTTCCAATGAAGTTAGTCCCTGCGGAAACACTAAAGGATTATCCATCCAAGTCGTCCAAGCCACTATAACCTGTTTAGTGTAGAAAAAATGCACACACATGCAGCATGCACATACAAACATGCAATTACCTTTTATATTTTCATTTATTATATCATGGATGTATTTCTATGCCAAAAACCTTATTATTTGTAATAACTGTAGGGTATTCCACTATATGATTATATCATAATTTATTTAATTGGCCTCTATTCATGAACATTTGTTTCCAGTTTTTCATAATTGCAAATACTATTACAGTGAATATCTTCTAAATATATCTTTATGTATTTATGTGAATATTTTTGAAGGAACTATTCAAAGGATATGATAGGTAATGCCAAATTCCCTTCCAAAAAATATTTTGCCAGTTTACACTCTTCTCACCAGTATATGAAAGTGCCCATTTTCCCACCTTCCTTGCCATCACCAAATGACTATCAGTTTTCCTCAACCAACCTGCTAGGTGAAAAGATTTTATTTTCTTTAGTTACCAGTGATATTATGCATCTTTCCATGTTTATTGGTCACTTATATTTAAGCATCAGTAAAATGGCTGTTTGTGTCCTTTGCCCATTTTTCTAAGGGAATGTTCATCTTTTTATGTAAGAAACTCTTAACTACAAGGCTGAAGGTAAACAGGGCCCCAGTGGAGGGGTATGATGCAGCAGGAGCACATCTAGGTTGGCACATCAAGGAGGACTTCCTGAAGGAGGTGCCGTTCTTCTGATGGCATTCCCTATTGGAAATGTTACGTTTGCTGAATAAATGGATTGTTTTCCTAGAATAAGAATGGAACAATTGATGTCCATAACCCAGGAGGAGACAGAGAACCTGCGAAGAAATGAGATTGCCTGTGAGTCTCAGGGTGGGGAGCAGGGAGGGCTCATGGGGACAGAGCTTGGCTATGTAGGGGTACAAGGGTAGACAGCCCTGTCTCTGTTGGTCACCTATACAGGGTGACCAACCCCTTGAGAGGGGAAGTATTCATGAAATGTAAGAAGTGGTATATTTAGTGTGGTAACATTTTAATTTTTTATTGTGGTAAAATATATACAACATAAAAGATACCATTTTAACCGCTTTTAATTGTATAGTTCTGTGGCGTTAAGTGCATTACTGTGCAGCCATTACCACCCCCATCTCCATAATTCTTTTTGTCTTGCAAAACTGAAACTCCACCCATTCAGTAACAACTCATCATTTCCCGCCTCCTGGCAACCACTTTTCTACTTTCCGTTGCTGTGAGTCTGATTACTCCAGGTTCCTCATCTAAGGGGAATCATATGGCATCTGTCTCTTTGTTGACTGGCTTCTTTCACAGAGCATGTCCTCGGGGCTCCTTCATGCTCCAGCATCTCTGAGCGCCCTTCCTTTTAAGGCTGAATCTGTTCCACTGTGCGGATGTGCTAGGCTCTTCACCTGCCATCCGTCAGTGGGCGCTGGGGCTGCTTCCGCCCTTGGCTGGTGCGAATCGTGCTGCTGTGAACACGCATGTGCACATACCTATTCAAGTCTCTGCTTTCAGTTTTTTAACTTCAATGTTTTAAAATCCACAAGTATCCATTAACATTCGACTGGAAGAATGTGTATCAAAATGTAATAATATCTCTGGGTGGCAGATTATAGGAGATTCTGTATGTGCTGTCCCGTGTTTTACAATGAAGCAATCTTTCAAGCTCAAGTTACTTTTATAGTTGTAAAGAAAAAAGGATTTCTTTGCCCGGCTGGGGTTGGCTCAGAGGTTGAGCATTGACTTAGGATCCAGGCGGTCGGGGTTCAATTCCTGGTCAGGGCACATGCCCGGTTGCGGGCTTGATCAGTGACTCTCTCATTATTGATGTTTCTATCTCTCTCTCTCCCTCTCCTTTCCTCTCTCTGAAATCAATAAAGATATATATATTTTTTAAAAAGTTAATTAAAAAAAAAAGAAAAAAGGATTTCTTTGAAGGGTGACAATCAAGTAGGTGACTAGGTGAACCCTACGAGGCCACCCCAGGGGTGGCTGCCACTCCCTCAGCCCCATTCCATGTTTCCTCAGCCGCCATGCAGCAGATGCTGACCGAGAGCTGTAAGAACCGCTTCATCCAGATGGCCTATGAGTCTCAGAGGCAAAACTTGGTCCAGCAGGCCTGTTCCAGGTAAGGTAAGGAGAGGCTTCCTGAGGAAGGGAGTTGGGGGAGCCCCGGCCACCCCGGCCTCTGCCATGCTATCAGAGGCAGGTGGTGACTGGTCTTCATGACTTTTCTAGCTGGACCCCTTGACTGTGTTAGGCCATGATAAAGTGACAGTGCTTCATTTTATTACGCTTCACAGAAATTATATTGTTTACAAATTAAAGGTTTGTGGCAAACATGCCTCAAACAAGTCTATTGGCACCATTTTCCTACAGGCTCAGGTGGTTAGCATTTTTTAGCAATAGAGAATTTTTTAATTCTAGTATGTACATTGTTTTTTGAGACATAATGCTATTGCACACTTTTTTTTAATATATCTTTATGGATTTCAGAGAGGAAGGTAGAAGGAGAGAGAGAGAAACATCACTGATGAGAGAGTCATTGATCGGCTGCCTCCTGCGCGCGCCCCTGACTGAGGATCGAGCCCGCAACCCAGGCATGTGCCCTGACGGGGAATCGAACCGCGATCGCCTGGATCCTGGGTTGATGCTCAACCCTGAGCCACGCCCAGCCGGGCGCTATTACACACTTAATAGATTGTAGTACTGTGTAAACATAGCTGATATGTGTGCACTGGAAGCCCCAAAGTTCTGTGACTCGCTTTATTGCAAACCCACAGTATCTCGGAGGTGTGCCTGTCATCCCCACCGCTCCTGCACTTCCTGTATGCCAGGCACTCGGTCACATGATATGCGTAAGCCTGTTGAGTCTCTGGAGGGACTATATTGTTACTACCCCCATTTTACAATCACAGCTCATGCTCAGAGATGCTGTGTGACACACCCAAGGAAACACAGCTAGCCAGCGACAGGATTCGAACTCAGGCAGAGTGGGGGGTGCTCTTGACTATGGTGGTCTCGTCATTGCCAAGGGTCTGCACAGGTCAGGGGCAGGGTGCACTGGGGGACGGTGATAGGGTTGCCTTCAATGCTGATTGCCACTCTGGGTCTGACTTTGCAAGTTCGCCATGGCACTGTGGGTTTGTCTGTTGAGGGAGTCACAGATGTCTGGCAGAGCCAGGTAAGAAAAGCCCGGTCAGTGCTCAGATAGCAGCGGGCCAGTAGCCCTGGTTGTGCTTGTGTTTCTCCTCCCATCCAGGTGGCACAGCTGCCAGCCTCCCCTGTGTCCTCAGGCACAGGACTCTCTCCCTCTTTTCCTGGTATATGACATTGTACTCAGGAGCACGGGCACTTTTTCTGTTAGTAACTGTGAAGTCTTGGGCGAGTTACTTTCTCTTTATGAGCCCCAATCTTCGTATCAGAAAAATGGGGATAAGTCACAGTACCTTCCCCTAGAGTTGCCTTTAGTGAGCATTAATGAACACAAAGCCTGCCACGTAGGGTCCAATAAGTAACAGCTATTATTATGAAACAAACTCAAAACCAAGATTGTACCCAGGTACAGACATTCATGAAGTTGCAGGTTTGGATTTTTGTGCCAAAATCACTAGACTTCTCTAGGGACTGAGAGTAGACCCACTGCCCAGGCAAGAAACGCTAGGATGGGGAGTACAGACATTAGTGCTTGGGAAGGACAACCTTCTCAGGGCCTGAGTGGCTCACCTAGGAGGCCATGTCCTGGTGGAGGGGTGGATGAGAGGACCCGGAGATCACATCTCCCAGCTCCCAAGACACAGGCTCTGTCACCTTCCTTCCGGCGCCATGGGACTCAGACAAATTCTGTGTCTACACCCAGCCTGGAACATGGCCCCTAGCAGGCACTCCATGAGTATTGTTGAATGAATAAATGGTTTATCTTGATCTCCTCCAAGGTACGTGGCACATAGTATGTGCTCAGAAAATGTTGAGAGAGTAAATGAATGTGCTCTTTGTGGCAGCATGGCTGAAATGGATATGCGGTTCCAGCAGATTCTTTCGTGGCAGCAGATGGATCAGAACAAGGCCATCAGCCAGATCCTGCAGGAGGTGAGCCCTTGCACAGGACAAGAGGGTGGGGTGCATGAAGGGCACATTGGGGCAGAGCGGCAAAACTACATGGAGCCCCGTTCCAGATAGCGTGAGACCCAATATGCTTAGTGCATTTAGTACAAACCATCAGGAAGAGGGGGCAGGGAGAAGCCTCTGGGTGGTGATCTTCTGGTCACTGAAATCCAGAGAAGCACCTCTTCCCTGGTGGGCGCCCACTCCCCATGCTGTGGGGCCTCCACCATGAAGACAGGGCAGGGAGAGATGTAACCACACCACGAGGAGATGCAGGACCTGGCCTTCTTACCTTCAAGCGCGCTGTGCCTGTCTGCTCTTCTGCTCTTAGCTGTCCCTCTGGGAAAGCAAGGCGCCTGTGCCCTGCTAAGCAGGCCATGGTCTTGTTGCAGAGCGCCATGCAGAAGGCTGCATTTGAGGCTCTCCAAGTGAAGAAAGACCTGATGCATCGGCAGATCAGGAACCAGGTGAGTGTGGGGTCATGGCCCCCCAGCTAGACCTGTCTTGACAGCTTTCAAAGACATGCAGAGGTGGCTGGACCGGCGGCAGTTAAGATTGAATCCTTCACATGGCAGTTCAGCAGGAGGTCTCCCTTCAGAACTCCCCTCTCCTCCCAGAACCTCAGTCAGGGCTGTTGGGAGGTGCCCTGAGGCCGCACTGTGAGTGCCAGCAAATGTGACCTGTTGTCACCACTTGTCACGCTGCCCAGGGCTGAGGGGAAGGGCAGCGTGCAGTCTTGACTGCTGTGCAGCCTCTGTGCTGACCACTTCCCAGGCAGCCGGCTCAAACCCCAGCGTCCCCATCAGCTCTGAACTGAGACAGATTGGATGTCCAACCTGAGAGAACAGGGCAGCCCTGATGTCAGCTGGGCCTGGAGGAGGGACCATCTCTCCCCCGGGCTCTGCTGCCAACCTCAGGCGGGGCCGCGGTTGGGGAGCGGGGCTGCTGACGCGCTGGGCTCCCTGAGGGTGAGGTGCGCTTTCAGGCTGCGGGACGCTCATCACATCGTATTCGACACACTTTGAATTTTACATTTTGCATGTTTGGTTTTTTTCTCTTTTTATTCTTTCCTTTTTTGGCCAAAACCAGCTTACCTTTTTATTTCCCTCTTTAATTTCAATCCCACATAGCCGACATGAAGCTCATTCCTCTGACCTGGGGTTGGTGGGGACCTAGGAACTTGAGGACAAGGGTCACAGGGTAGAGATCGGCCATGGGGTCTGACCCCCCAGGGCTAAAAGCCTCCAGTCACACCCTGAGGGTGTGCAGTGACCCCTAGACATTCTCACTGGGGGTGGCTTTGACCCACCAGGCCAGTTGTTCCCCTTTAGACCCTGAGAAGGCCACATCCCAGGGAAAAGGCTCACTCACCTGCTCTGTGTCATGAGGCAAGTTACTTAACCTCTCTGAGCCTCAGTTTCCTTGTCTGTAAAATGGAGGCAATAATACCTCCTAATAGCCAGAGGAGAATTGATGAACTGACAAAGTGCCTGGCACAGGTCTAGCTCACAGAATCCTCAGTAAGTATCAGTTACTACTCCTATTATTATTCAATCACTCCCATAACCCTCTGCTCCCCTCTCTGACAGCTATTCAGAGGAAGCAAGAGAATTGGTTAGTAGTATTGACCAGAACAAGCATATCCATGCACACATCCTAAAGCACTCAGGGCCCCTTCACTCCAGAGACCCCCAGAAAACACCCCACTTGGCCATCGAGAGCAGTGGCACAGAACTGAACTGTGGTTAATGTGAATAAAAAACCCTGTCTCATCTTCTGTCTAGATTAAGTTAATAGAAACTGAGTTATTGCAGCTGACACAGCTGGAGTTAAAGAGGAAATCCCTGGACACAGAGACACTACAGGTATGTAGGGCTCCCTGGCCTGCCCTGTCCCTCCCCTGCCCTGCAATGAAGTCTCCCACCTGGTCCCCCACCGCCTCTCAGCAGCTGCTCTCCAGCAGGCAGGGCAGGTCTCCTCTGGCTGTGACCTTGGAGGGTGCCCCAGTCCCAGAAGGCTGAGGTCAAGGGTCGGGTCAGCTTGTTGTGAGGCAGGAGGGTCAGAGGAAAGAGGGTTTCATTGCCAAGGCTCACCTAGGTGACATCTCCATCTCCGCATTTTGTTTGTTTTAGAGCAGGGTTGCTGCTGAGCTCCCTGTCTCCTTAAGCCATGCTTTTGGGGTGCTGGTTCTACTCACAGGCTGATATCCTCTGGGGAAGGAGTTTTCTTGGTGTCCCAGGAATGTCTGGAGGAGAGGGCCCGGCTGTTACTGTGTCGCTCCCTGCAGGCAGCTTCTCTGTGAGCTTGGCTCGGTATCCTGTGCACAGAGAAGGGGCAACAGGGACTAGCAGATGGGACTGCAAGTCAGGACCTGGGTTCTGTCCAAGCACAGTCTTGCTGTGTGAGGTGGGCGGGAAGAGGAAAAGGGGTCACCCTTTCCCTTCTCTGCACCTCAGTCCAGTTGTGCACAGAGGGGCTCTGTCAGTGGTACGTGAGGCCATGTACCTATATCAGCCTTCAAGCAGAGCCGCCTGTTCTCTGTGGAAGTCTTATTTTCTTGTGGGCCTCTCAGTACAGGGAAAAAACACTGGGGTCTGGAGTCCTGGTCTGAGGTCCACCACAGGTGTGCTGTGTGACCTTAGGCAAGTCACTTCCCCTCCCTGGACCTCCATTTCTCTCCTTCATAGAATGGAAGTAATCTTCCAGGCCTAGCCTGTGTCAGGGCCATGAAAGAGGGGTGAGCTAGCAAACGGAAAGCCTAGAGTGAGCCTGGAAACAGTCTTCAGAGAGAGGAGGGGTTGGACTCTCAGAGCAGGTACCCTTGTCTCTTGCCCATTAGAGCTTGCAGGCTCCCATTTTCGGGCCTCCGTGGGGTTTTCAAGGTAAGAGATGAGTGGGACACAGATACAAACAAGGGCTCTGCTCCGATTTGCATGTGCATCCACCTGTGTAGAGCCTTCCAGACTGGTGCGGGGTGACAGGGTAACATACTGGCCCTCCCTGCCATGTGCTTCCCCCACGTACTCTGGAGTCAGCAAGAGGAAGTCAGATACTCATGGCTTGTCATTTCCTTTATTTGCTGTTTCTTACCACTCCACCAACATCAGTCGCCAGATTTCATGCCTGGCCTTAGCCCCATGGGGAAGGGAGGTGCAGGCTTAGGAGCAGGTGGGGTGGGGATGCCCGGGCATAGGGGCCCCTCAGCTGTGTACCCTAATTCTCACCCTGAGACCATGGAGAGAGCCCTGAATTGAGTCGGGCCCTCCATGGGCCCCCAGCTGGCAGCTGAGGACTCAGTGAAGGGGATCCTGGCACCTCGCCCTTAGGACTTCTGGCTCCAGGGGTGCCATGAGCTTCCAGTGGCACTGGTGTGGTCTTATGTTGCAGGAGATGATCTCAGAGCAGCGCTGGGCTCTCACCGACCTGCTCCAACAGCTGCTCAAAGAGAAGACACAACGAGAGAAAGAACTCCAGGCAATCCTGGTGCGTTGGGCTCTGTGTCAGCTCGCACAGGGGTTTGCTTTCCCTCCACACACTTGTGGTTCTTAGAAACACTTTTGTTATTCAAATCATAGTTGTTCATCAAAGAGAAACCAGAAAGTACAAAGGAAAATACTCACTTCTGAGAGTTGTCTGTTGCTAACAGTTTGACGTATATTTTTCAAACATTGTGGTGCCTATTTGTAGCTGTGCAGGCACATGCCCAGCCCTAAAGCAGCGCCTGGCCCTGATGACCAGCTTGTTTTCATCCGTTCTTTTCACGTCGCTAAAACACTCGTCTCCATTCTTGTCATGGCTGCGTTTGGATAGGTCGTCACTAGCCTGTTGAGCATTTAGACTGCTTCCCGTTCTTGCCTCTTATATGCAGTGCTCTCTGAGCGTCCTTGCAGCTAAGTATTTGAGAACAGCTGAGCATTTACTCAGGACGGATGCCCAGGAGAGGAACTGCTGTGTCCAAGGCAGGCCTTTTAATTAGCCTTTGGCAGGAGTTGCCCAACTGCCCTGTTCCCAAATGGGTTTGACTCCCAGAAGAGGGAGCCAGCTCGGCAAGGTCCAGGAGTGACCACCAAAGGGCAGCCAGGCCCCCAAGGGCACTAGGAAATGCCTGTGTTGAAACCCTGTTCCCACGTTGCATCTGGCCCTGTATGCGGCTGCAGTCCTGGCTGGGCCACCCCGCTGTGCAGACCCAGGCTCCGGAGCAAAGCAGACCCAGGTCTGAATCCTGGCCCTGACACTGGGCAGCTCTTAGACCTGGGCCAGGCTACTAATCCCTCAGAAGCTCGGTTTCTTCACTCGTGGAATAGAGCCCATTTCCGAGTTGTGAGAATTAAGTGAAACGGCGCCTTGGTGCACAGCACAGTTTGGCACTTAGCACTCACTGCTGTCCCCAGCATGTAGAGCAGTGTCTGGCCCAGAACAGCTCTCATGGGATATTTGTTGGAAGACAGAACAAAGAAATTCGTTTCTATAGCATGTTTATAGGCCTCCAGCTTTGTTAGGCGGCGAAGGCCACTCCAGAAGCTGATGGAGTCTTTGGGATCCTATTTCCTTCCCTGCCTGGCACCCAGGAGACCAGCCCAAGCTCTGTGGGAGGAGGTGATTGCCCAGCACTTTGCTGTTCCCACAAGCAGAGGAGAAAAGGGCCCCTCCCAGACTAGTGCCCAAAGCGAGGGGCCGGTTTCCGCAGCCCAGGTCCAGGCCCCTGCCCGGTGTGTGGCGTCTGATCCTTCTCAGCAGTAGCTGGGGAGAGCGACGCTTCCCGCCCTTCTGTGTCTGCAGTTCACATGCTGCGAT
This sequence comes from Miniopterus natalensis, assembly GCF_054644295.1. NCBI lineage: Eukaryota > Metazoa > Chordata > Mammalia > Chiroptera > Miniopteridae > Miniopterus > Miniopterus natalensis. The sequence continues at coordinate 68,724,651 of NC_142092.1, forward strand.
GAGAGTGGGCAGGAGAGCTGTTTGTAAAATACCGTGTCCATCCACATGCTTGGAGGAACATAGTTCACAGTCATCACTGTCATTATTGTTTTGATTTACCTCTTTGTAACTAACAGTATCGGCTTCGTTCTTGGCAGAGGGAGTTAGAAGCCAAAAGCGAAACCAAGCAGGAAAATTACTGGCTGATTCAGTATCAGCGGCTTTTGAACCAGAAACCTTTGTCCTTGAAGCTGCAGGTAAGAACTGATGGCAGCCGGCCTGCCGGGAGCCTCAGGGATACCCTGCTTCTTGATCTTTCCAGTTTAATTTCATTCATATTTCTGGTGGCTAGTGTACCAGGTCCAGTGCTAGACCCCAGGGGGACAGAAATGAGAGAGGGAGGGTTTGTTCTGGTGAGGGGCAGACAGCCGCTGGTCCTGCCGTGAGTGGCAGAGACCCAGGAGCCCGCAGTGGGGCAGGGCCTGCTCTGCACGCCAGCGCAGGTGGGTGACAGTGCTGTCACTAAGCACCTGCTCTGAACAAGCAGATGTGGTCCTCTCTCTCTGTCTCTACTCCCCACACTTTTTTTTTAATTTTAAATAAAAATTTAGTCTTTCTCTACATACTATTTGGCAACTTCTTTTTTCTCTTAGCAGTAGTGACGGGCAGTTGTCCAGGCCTGTGCGTATAGATGTCCTTATTGTTTCCAGACAGCTGCGTAGCATGTAGCATATGGACATTTATCTCTATGCCCTTACATGTGAATTTCTGTATGAAAACTTCCAAGAGTACATTTTGCACGTATATCGTATATATTCCGACCCTTTGTTTGCTGGTATAAATAATGGCTCCTTGTTTTCTTCCCATTCGTGACGCCCTCGGCTTTTCTTGTGCAGGAAGAAGGCATGGAGCGCGAGCTGGCGGCCCTGCTGGTGGAGCTGTCAGCCGAGCACTACCTGCCCATCTTTGCCCATCACCGCATCTCGCTGGACATGCTGAGCCGGATGAGCCCCGGGGACCTGGCCAAGGTGGGCAGCCGCTGCCTCTCGGGGGAGGCTAGGGAGGCGAGCTGGGCCACTGGTCCAACCTGGCCACGGGTCAGCTTGCTCTTCTTGCAGTTCTTGGTGAGGTCTGCTACTAGCAAATGTCCCAGGACGCCCTTGCTTCCAGTGGCTAGAACACCTGCCCCATCCGCCCCCAGCCAGCTGGGCGTGCCCTACACACCCTAAGGCTAAGAAAATCCAGGGATGTGGGTCCTGCTGGCCCAGACCACCCTGCCTCTCAGATTGGATCTTTACGTTGGAGGTCACCTGGTCCCGACCCCACCCCACAGTTGTAGAGATCTTGTAACAGCAGCACCACCTGCGCCCGGTTACTTTCTGGGTACCTTGCACTCATTCCCTTACTTTTCAGAAGAGGCGAATGGCAATGAAAGCTCCCATCTTTGTCGCACTCACCGGTGCGGGACTCTGTTCTCAGCACTTTCGCACACTAACTCATTGACTCCTCCTGACAACCTGGGCAGGCTGGGATTATCGTGGTCATTTTTCAGATGAGGAAACCGAGACACACACTATGGTGGTAATTTGCCTGAGGTCACACAACAGAGCCAGGACTTGAGCCGAGGAGTCTGGTGACGGAGTCTGTGCTGCTGACCATTCTGCAATAGGGTTACCCCCAAACTGCAGGGCTACACGGGAGCCATGTCGCCTGAGCTCAAGCACTTTCAATTCTGGTCTTTTCCTCATGAACTGTGGTGGAGAGTCTTGGATTACTGGTTGTCATGAGCAGCATGAGGTCACGCAGGTGGAGCTATCAGCAGTCCCTGGCATAGGGGAGGCACCTGCTGAGCCATAGCTGTTACTGGTGTTGGCTTCCTTTTGGGCCTCAGTTTCTCCCTCTGCCACACTGGTGGTTGAGCCCAGGCATACTGGGCCAGGTAGGCCCCCTCATTTCCAGCCGAAGGTGCCAGCAGCCAGGAGTGAGGCTGTCCCCATGGCTCCATGCTGTGCCGGCAGCTCCCGCCCAGCCCAGGCGACAGTCTGCTCTTCCTGGACTCTGTAGGTGGGTGTCTCGGAAGCTGGCCTACAACATGAGATCCTGCGGAGAGTCCAGGAGCTGCTGGACGTGGCCAGGATCCAGCCAGGTACCGGCACCAACCTTGCATGTGGACTGTGGTTGGGGGCGGTCATCTCTTTTCCTAGCCCCTGCCAGTCCTTAAGGTCCGGGCTGTGAGGGTAAGTGCAGATCATGAAGGCTCTCCGCCCCCTCGGAGGCCAGGAGAGGGCAGGCGCTGTGGCTGCCCTAAGGACAGGCATGGAGATCAAGTCTTTGTGTGTAGAGCATGACCCAGGTGCCAGGCATTTGCCAGCCATTTCACATGTACCGTTTCATGTCACTTTTGTTTCAACCCCACCAGGTAGGCAATGTTTTAATCCTCATTTGAGGGGTGAGAAAACTGAGGGAGAGAGGGGTTAACTCGTGTCCCATAACGTCACTCAGCTGGCAAGTAGCTAAACCACTGGGCTTTGCTGCCCCCTCGCCCCAAGGGGCCTTGACGAGCGAAAGGAAGCTCGGCGCCTAGAGCAAGAATGAAGGAGAGAACAGGCTGCCAGGCTGGCCGTCCCGTGGGCAGGGTCTGTTTGGGGCAGAGGCTGAAGGTGTAGGTGGTGGACCAGGCCCCAGGGGTGAGGTAGGAGCTCGGGCTGCCGGCTGAGAGGAGGCCCTGGGTCCTCAGGTGTCAGGGCTGACAGCAGCGCTGTGCCATCTGCAGACTCCAGCTTTCCAGCCAACTTTACTCCAGGGACTGACTCTACCTAAGAAAAAGTCGTTGAACTTCCAGTCCTTTAATACCAAGTAGTGTGCAAAGTAGACCCCTTCCAGATGTTTGTTTCCCCAGCACTAACGCCCCTCTTGTTCTCGGAGTGGAGATCAGAAAGTTTGGCATCAGGACTGGGGGTCGCCCTAACCCTAACAGATATACCTCCCTCCAGCAGGAGTTGCAGGTGCCCCCTCACTCTGAGCCCCTCCAGCATCCAGACCGGCAGCCTCTCACCATCCCCCACCCCACCAACCCCAGAGCTAGCAGGAGCCCTCCCTGCTCCTAGCTAATCCCCATCTTAGAATGGCCCTGCTGCGCTGTGGTGCCTCTGCTGCTTGGGGCTTCTTCCTGGCTGTGCCCACCCCACTGGGGAGGGGTCTGTGGCAGGAGGTTCCTTCTTAGCTCCAGAAGAGACATGAGATCCTCAGGCATTTTCCCACCAATTCTTGAATTGTGCCCAGGACTTGATACGTGTTATATTAAATATAGAAGGGCCTCTTTACCACAATGGTCTGGGACGCCCTGATACCCTTAGAGTGTCTAGTGTTGTAATAACCTCTAAAAAACCTTCTAGATTTTTTCCAATTATAAAAAAATACTATTTGTAATTCAAACCATAGAATCAGTGAAACATTAACTGTGATAATGGTGGGGATCAGGGCTGAGGACAGGGATGTCAGGGGTGCACACTTCATGATAATGAGAGACTGTTTTATAAGGGCCCTTCTGATGTCCTGTTTCAGGGCTGGTTGCTAGCTCCAGGTCAGGGCAGTGGGCAGGCTTGGGGCTCTGCCAGGGGGCTGAGGGGAGCAGCTGTGGGGACTATTCTCTCCTTTCCCTGCTCCTCTGAGTCCTAATGGGCAGTGGCCAGCCTATCTCCTGGGTCACTGGGTGGAAAAGCTGAAAGGGAGGCTCAGCCCGTCCCAGAACCCCAACCAAGGGCTCCTGTGCTGCGGCCCAGCCACCAGATGGTGCTGTGGCCTTGGGCAAGTGGCTTCCCCTCTCTGAGCTCCAGTTTCTCATCTCTTAAAGTGACAAAGTCCTACTTGCAAGGTGGCCCTTAAGGGTTCAGGGGACATTAGGGGTAAGAGGCCCCAGTTAACCAGTGCTGTGACCCTCCCTGCCAGTGTCCCAGCACTCCCATGTTACAGATGGGGCATGAGACTCAAGAGAAATGAGGGGGGCTGTGTTAAGACAGCCCTTCCCCTGATTCTGAGATCAGAGCTCCCTCACCTTCCAGCTCACTGTCCACATGGGGCAGGCAAAGCCAGGGGCATCCCCTAGGGGTTGGGATCATTGAGAGTGGCCCTGCCCTGGCTCACCCTCTTTCTCTCATCCTCACAGAGCTTCTGAAAGCACCCCAGGGCGAGGTCCTTGGGGCCCTGGAGCCCACTGCCCCTGAGGAGTCTCCTGAGTCTGTGAGGCCATCAGCTCCCCCAATGGAGCTGGAGGTGCAGACCTCAGAGTGTGTCGTGTGCCTGGAACGGGAGGTAAGTCTGGGGCAGGAGCTGGCCACCCCCACCTGTCAGCCTGCCCCTGCCTGCGGCCACCCACGCCTCTCCAGGCAGTAGTCTTCCTAAACACTTTTTTCTAGTTTTGTAAGCATACTGTGTTCATTAGAAATTGTGGAGAATACAGGAAATAAAAATGACCCATGATCCCACAACCCAAATATGAGCAATGCTAACATCATTTTCTGGGCTTTTTTTTTTCCAGAAAGGATTTTTTTCTGTACTTAATAAATATATTTAGGAAAGTTTCCCAAGTCGTTAAATATCAACAACACAATTTTCTCTGAAGAGGCTATTTTAAAACTCTCTCTTAAAAAACTGTAACATTCACCCTTACGGTAAAAATTAAACAACATAGCATATAAAATTTAAATCCACCCCTCCCGCCACCATGCGATCCTACTTAGAAAAGGCGACTGTGTTAGAGCATTTGATTGCCCCTGGGCTTTACCAGACCTGGGGCAGGCATGATGTGGAAGGACTCGGTGGTTATAAATTTAACCAGATCCCTGCTTTGGGGCCCCATAGGTTGGCTTCCAGTCTCTTGTTATTACAAGCAGTGCTGTGCTGAGCAGCCTGAACTGGCTGGGAGTACAGCCTTGGTTATTGGCTTACGGTAAATTCCTAAAAAGAGGGAATGCTGGAGCAAAGCGTAGACATGACTTCTGGGCCATAATGTTGGAATCGCTTTTAGACTGAGGGGCTGGGCAAAGGAACAAAAATTGGGAACAACCTTAATGTCTGTCCAGCAGCAGGGCTGGTTCGATACAGTGGCCCTGCTCACAGACATGGCACCACAGTGTCAAACTGAGAGAGGGTGGCAGAGAAAGTGACTAGTAAAACATCAGAGAAGACAGGCCAGTTTCATTTTAGAAAGGGGTGGGGCTTACAGGTATTTATAGATTTTTAACAAGACATGGAGAAACAGTGCCAAACTCTATCAGAAGGAAGGACTAGACTTTCACTTGCCGTGTGTGATGCGTTTCTGGGGTAGTGGAGGTTGAGGATGACCACATGTCATGGCAGAGCCCAGACGCTCCCACTCTGTCCTCAGGCCCAGATGATCTTCCTCAACTGCGGCCACGTCTGCTGCTGCCCGCAGTGCTGCCAGCCACTGCGCACATGCCCGCTGTGCCGCCAGGAGATCGCCCAGCGCCTCCGGATCTACCACAGCAGCTGAGTGCCAGCCTGGGCCCTGGCCCCCCACCTCTGCCACCCGCAGGCCCAGGGCTCCAGCTCACCCCCTGCTCTCCGCAGACTAGTAAGGCCCCCTCTGTCCTGGGCCCTGCCCCAAGCCCAGGAGGGTGCCCCCCACCCCTGATCTCCAAGACGCCTGGGCTGGGCCCAGGCAGAAAGTGAGTGTTCCTGACCGATGACCTGAATACTGTGTAAGAGAGGATCCCTCACGGTGTACCAGGGAGTGTCCTGGCCAGTGTGGCTCTGCCACCTCCCAGCTGACTATGGCAGGTCCCTTTCCCTCCAGAAGCCTCGGGGTCCTCGTCAGGAGAACACAGACAGTGCTGTCCCTTTCAGCAGGGCAGTGGGAGTGCAGGAGGACCCTGGTGCGGGGAGAGGAGGCCACAGATGGAGCCGGTGACCACAGGCCACCACGGGCTGATTGATCGGCTGGAAGGTGTTCAGTGCAAGCCTTGTGCCACAGGCGACATCAGTCCCTCCCTGCCTCCTTCACTGCTGCCCCTCAAAGCTCTTGGCCCTTCTATTCTCCAGATCTGCACCACCTCACCCCATATGGCTCAAGGGCAGGGAATGAGCTTTGCAGACCCCGAGCAGGAACATCAATAAACCTGTTCACTTCCAGCCTGCTTCCGAGTCATCACTGGGTCCTGATGGAGCCTGGGGAGGGGAAGGGCCCTGGGCCTGGGATGGGATCCGGAGATGGCTGCACCTCAGTCAGGAGGGAGGAGGCAGAGACATTCCGAAGGTGAAGTTATGCAAACCTCCCATGGATAGGGGTGGAGACACGGGCTGAGAGAAGGGCAGGAGTCAGCCTGAGCAGGTTGTGCCATGCTGGGCCTGCGCTGTGCGCTCCACTGTCACCATCCCAGACGAGGGAGCCCAGGCTGAGGGAGTGAATGCCCCGGACCTTGCAGCTGGGACACCGCAGTGCTGGGTTTGGACCAGTACAGTTGTACAGACCCTGTTCTTGCTGAGAGTTGCACATTTATTGTGCCTTTTCTGGCAAATGGTTAAGCTGAGGACAGCATTTTCTCTGGGCTGGAGGCAGACTTGCTCAGGCGCCTGGGCTCTGCCACTACCTCTGACTCCCTGGCCAGCCTTCCAGACTCTATTTCCCCTTCCATTCAGTGCGGGACATGATAGGGCTCTAAGTGCTCACCCCAGGTACAGTCCAAGAGCCAGCCGGATATAGGGGACAGGCCCTGGGGTGGCAGAAAGAGCTCTGGACCTGTTTCCCTACCTCATTGGGACCATCCATCAATCCTGTGGGCCAAAGTGGACAAAGACCCCTTGTGATCTGAGTCCTGTTTTCCAGGCAGGAGCTGGGGCCTCCCAACGATGTCTCCTTCCTCCTGGAGACCTTTGAGGGTTCTCCCTCCCCACTCACCCTCCTGGGCTCCCCTTGGTCAAGTGGGGAGACTGAGGCCTGAGGTGGGCAGGGCCACTTCACAGAGCACAACGTTTGCCCTGGGAGAAAGGACTTTGGTGATTCCCATTTTATCGGTGAGGACCCTCAGGCCAAGTTAGTGACTTGCTGAGGGCAACAGTGAGACTGCAGCTGAGCCCCTAGTCTCTGGCCCCATAGCCCCTGCAGTTCCACACCCCAGCCCTCGTTGACAAGCCCTCAGCCACTGGCCACTGTGGACAGGCTGGTACCAAGGAAACCAACATCCCCCACAGTGATGCTGCCATCTACCCAGGAGGAACGTTTTTACCCATGGACGAGGCAACTCATCCCACCAGTTGTGTGTGTGTGTGTGTGTGGGGGGGGGTCCTGTGTCCCAAAACCTCAGCCAAGGTTCCCCACCTTCCTGGGCCCCACCAATGGCGACACGGTGATGAAGGCATCATTTGGAGCTGTGCATGTAAGGGGCACCGCCCACAGCGAGCGCTGGCTGTGTGGTCAGGGGTCTTGAGAACGTTGGCATCGCTGTTGGGATCCAGAATGAGCCAGGGGCCCGCCTACCCCACTGTGGGCGCCTCATGGCCAAGTGGCCTTAAAGCTGCCGGAGTCTCTCTTGGCCGGTCACTCGAGGCTCCCGAAGAGCACCCTGCCCACACTTAGCTGAGGAAGCTGCCTGAGCCGCCAGCGGGCCAGGCACCTGCATGCTCTTCGTCTTCTCTCTGAGCCTCAGTTTCCTCCCCTGTGGGGATAACGTAAGTCTGACCTAGAGGTGCTCAGTCAAGGGAGCCCAGAAAGCCGGGCGCATGGACAGGCCCAGACGCAGTCTCTAGCCCAGGTCCCCTGCCGGCACCACGCACAGGTCGCTGGCTTTAAATAAAGCATTTATTGATTAGTAGAAGCTTAAACAGTTCACTTAATATTTTCAATACAATGTCTGAAAGACTGGAAAACACCAAAAGGCACTAGAGGAGAACATCTTAAGACGGAATGTGTTGGTAGGAGAGGTTAGTGAGGCATCTGAGATTAGGGCTGGTGGTGGAGGGATCCTGAGCACCAACCTCTGCCACCCGTCCTGGGGATCCACGGCCCGGGCCCCAGGAAGCAGAACAGGGAGGGTGCAGGGCTGGGCGGGGGCCCCACCCTGAGGACCCTGAACGAGTCATTTTCTGCCCTGCCGACCTCTCCTCAAAGCAGTCTGGAGGGTCTGGAACTGCCAGGCTGGGAGTGGCCCTGGCTTCACCCTCACCCCCAGGAACAAGAAGCCGTGGACAAGCCTTTGGCCCCAAGCAACTCACATTGTAAAAAGGGCCTGGAATGTTCAGGGTAAGGTGACTTGGTGACTCAGGCAGCAAGGGCCAAGCCACAGCCTGACCCCAAATCCTCAGAGCGGCCACCAGCGTGCATCAGGGAGCCACGGCCCTTCAGGAGCCCTACCAGCTCCCTCGGTGGACAGCATGTGCCTTGGAGGTGGCCCACGGAGGACAGAATCCACACCCGCTAAACCCTGCCTCTGAGCAGAGCGCCGCCCTCCCGTCAGCCCCAACCCAGGGGGGCACAGGGGCGGGACAGAGGGGCCCTGAAGACTGGGTGCCGGCAAGCAAGCCGGAGGAGCCTGCTGCGGCTGGAAGTCGGGGATCTGAAGGCCCGCACGGCCTCCAGCAGCCTCTGCCCTCTGGCCGCCTGCTCGCAAGGCTCGCTCCCGCCCTCGGACACTTCCTACCCCGCACCAGCACATTCCGGGCCTTTCTCATTCCATCCCCAGCCTGTGGCCCCATCTCCCTTCATGAAGCACCCCCCCCAGCGTCCTCCAGGCTGAAGACGCCCTCCTTGCGCTTCCCCTCATCCAGGGTGGGGAAAGCGAGGCCACTGTCCACTCGGGAACTGGCCTCTGGGCCCGGCCTGGAAGAGCAGGGAGGGGAGTGAGGCCCAGAGGTGGGCCTCAGCGCTTAATGTTCCTGGTTCCAATGAGCCTTTGGTGAGGGGAGGGGACTCGGGCTCTGAGTCACAGCAGACGGTGCCTTGACCTCTCTCTTTGCAAGGATGGCAAGACCCACGAGGGGAACAGGTCACAGAGAAAGACAGAAAGGGAGGACCCAGAGAACTGGGGCCACTAGGTGCTCCCCAGCTCCGTCAGCTACGCTCGGCCCCCAGCACAAGCAGGAAAGCTGAGATCACCTCCAGAAGAGAAAACAAAGTAGGACCGAACCCAATAAAGTGACTTCAGGTGGGCTCATCCGGGCCCAGCCCCACCCGAGGCACAGATCCCTGCTCCGGCCGGAGCCAAGCTTGTCAGTGCCTCAGAGGGAGGGGCCCGTGTGCCTTGTCCAACAGCAGCTCAGGTGCGACAGCCTAGAACTCAGTCTGCACCCCTGCGCTGTCCTCGGTGGTGGTGTGGATGGGGGGGCGGCCTCCAGGGCTGGACTCCTGTTCCCCGGTCTCCTGGTCATTGGGCTTCGAAGGCTGGAGGTCCACAGCCTTTCCAGTTGGGAGTTGCGGGACGGGGGTGGGGGTGGGGACAATCGAGGCAGGTGGTGAGGAGGATGCAGGTGGTGAAGAGGCCGCAGGTGGCGAGGAGGCTGCAGGTGGTGAGCCCGCAGGTGGTGAGCCCGCAGGTGGTGAGCCCGAAGCTGGCAGAATGATCACGGGCTGGGAGCTATTCTGCACGGGGGCCCCATTGATCAGGGGGCAGGCCGGTGGGGGACTCTCAGCTCGCAGATCCTGGGCCAGCAGGTCACGGACCTCAGTGACACTGTCCAGGGACGCAGGTGACAGTGGCTCAGGGCTAGCCTCGAAGGGCAGCCCTGCCTCCTCATCGTGGACCACGGACACCACCTGCTTGGCTCGCCGTCGCTTCTCCCAGGTGGTGGCTGCTTCCTGGGCACCGGGGCTGGGGCTGCCACTGTCCCCTCTGCCGCCACCACTGCCACCATACTCCTCACCCCAGTCGATGGGTGAGCCCTCGGCCAGCAGATGCAGGTTGGGGTCGCTGTTGTGCAGGACCACGCTGTCCCGGTACAGGTTGTGCTTCCTCTGCACGGCTGCCTCCTTCACGGCTGCAGGGTCAAAGGGGTGCGTCAGGACACTGACCACAGGGACGACAGCTGCCACCACACTCTTTGCTGTGCCCAAATGTGACCAGCACCATCCCCCAGGGGCCTCCCCACGGCCTGAGCGGGTGTTGTAATTGGGATATGGCTTACTCCAGGCCTCACTGCAAGGAAGGAGGAGCCATGACCCTAACCCAAAGCCCACGCTGGTAACCACCGTGTCACCCTGTCACTCATCTGACACTCCCGGAATGTCAAGGACCCATGAAGAAACTAAGGCACAGAGACTGGATGCTATCCTCCTGTGGCTACACAGCTAACAGTGGGCCTACCCTGGCCCAGAGGCATAAATCTCATTTTCTTTGCAGCTTCGCTGACCCCACCACCCTCCTGGCGATCAGAATCCCAGCAGCAGTGGGGCAGCCCCCAGCCAGCCCCGGGGGGCCTCCTGCGGGGGCGCTGGCACACACCCTGCAGGATGTCCTTCATGACCGTCTGCAGCACCACCTCCTCGTACGTGTTCTCCACCAGGATAAACCTGGCAAAGTCCTCGAAGATCAGCTCCTGGAACCGGGGCAGCTCCTGCAAGGCGAGGCGGGCACGGGGCAGAGAGGGGTGGTCAGGGCCTCGGGGCAGAGAGGGCCCGTGGGCTCCGCCCCACCCGTCAGGCTGGCTCCCGGGACCAAGGGGGCGGTGGCCGAGGGGCCGCTCACCGACTTGCAGGTGGGGGCGAGCTTCTTGAGCAGGAACGGGATGGTGATCTGCAGCAGCGCCTCCCGGAAGAAGCGCTTCCGCACGGTGCTGCTGTCATAGTCGTATTTCTGCCACGAAAGAGGAAACGGGGCTCAGAGTCCGTGGGCCCCACAGGCCCCTGGCATGAGGATGGAAGGCCAGCGGTATGGACTCAGGGCTCAGCCGCACTTAGGGCAGGTCAAGGGTCAGGGGGCGAAGCCGCTCACCTTCAGCACGCGCTCCAGGATCCGCTGGATGGACTTGCACAGCTCCTCCTTGGTGGGCCCCTTGCCCAGCTCCTGGTGCAGGAGGGTCTCGAAGGTGTACACGGCATTGTCCATTTGCTGTGGGGCACACCATGGGGTACATGAAGGCCCAGGAGTGCCCACAGCCCCTTCTGCATGCCTCCAAGAGGCTGCTCAGCCAGCTGCCCCAGGCCGGCCGGGGAGGAGTGGGTGGCGCGTGTGCTCACTCGGTGCTCACACCCTCACATCGCTACTGAGCATCTGCTGTGTGCTGACACAGTGCTGGGCACCGGGCGGACCCTGCCTCAAGGAAATAGGAAACAGAGGTCCCGGGCCCTGCAGGAAGGGGTTTGGGGGCTTGGGGAGTAAGGAGGGCTTCATGGAGGAAGGGGTCTCTAAGCTGAGACCTGAAAGATGAGTCTGAATTAGCCAGGTGAACAGAGGGACGGGTGTTCCAAACAGATGGGAGAGCACCTGAGACCGGAGCGGGAGAGCACGAAGGGCTGAGCGTGGCCACAGGGCGGCACACGTGGAGGGTGGAGCCAGGGAGTGGGCGACTCTCCCAGGAGATGGGAACCGTGGAAGGGACAGGGCTGTGGCGTGTGTGGGGCAGGAGCCTCTGGCCCACCTCACGCATGTGGATCTGGGCTCGCTGCTTAAACACGGATGTGCTGGACACGTCGAAACGCTGCTGCAGCCCGTCGAGCCGCAGCGGCTCCATCTTCTCGTAGCAGCTCTGCATCTTGAGAGGGTGGTAGGCCAGCTGGGACAGCTTCTCCATGTACTGCAGGGAGGAAGGCATGTGCGGGGCCTGAGCTGGGGCCGCCTGACTGGCCGGGCAGCCCCGGCAGCCCCACGCCTTACTGGGCCCTCGGAGTTGAGGCCCTGGGGCTGGCACTAGCACCAGGGAAAGCAGCCGAGGACAGGGGGTGCCCAGAAGGGCAAGCCCGGGAGGGCTTGAGACAGAAAGGATGGGGAGCTGGAGAGGAGGAAAGTGGTCCAGCAGCCCAACCTGGGTGCTAGGAGATGGGTCCTGGTCCCTTCTGGGGCACTGGGTGGCCTTGGGCAGGTCACTCACCCTCTCTAAGCCTCAGGTTACTCAGCCTCAAAGTCAGATGATGTGTCGTGATTTCTAAAGTCCTTTCTGCTTCTCAGATTCTGTGATTATATTGCCTGTGGGCTCTCTGATTTGAGGTATGGAAGAGGCTAAGACTACAGGACCAATTCCATCTTCACCTGACAACCAGGTGGAGCCCCAGGCAGCCAAGGACCCCGATATGGGGCCTGTGGAAGGGCGTTCACCCCGAGAACCAGAAAACGGAGGGACAGTGGGAGAGCTGGGCTGTCTCAATGGTGGGTCACGTGAATGGCACACAGGTATTTAACTCACCTTGACAATTACATTCCTCACATCTAAAGCTTCCCTTTCCCTCCCTTCTCTGTTAAGTTCCTTCCTCCCCTCCCTCCCTTCTCTGTTAAGTTCTTTGATATTTTAGCAACTAGCTTGGCTTAGGAAGGCTGCTGGCAGGGGGTCAAGTTCCCCCTTTTCTCTAACAGCCAACAGCTTCAGCCTCTCCTACTCGACCCCTCAGCCGTTTACAGGTTATGCCAGAGGGGAGTGGCCCACCCGGGTCACTGAGGGCCTGACGAGGGCTGACCAGACCTAAACCCAGGAGGGCTCCCCGCCCGGAGGTCAGGGCAGCCTCACCTCGCCCAGTTTGTCGATTCCGCCCTCATTGATGACGTTCAGGTTCATGTCGGTGACCTCCTTGAAGAAGACATCCCGCACCTCGGTGAAGCCCTGGCTGGTGGGCACCATGAGGGCCTCCAGGATGGACGAGATGTAGGGCTGGACGTGGTTCCGGACGCACACCTCCGCCTTGGGAAGGATGAAGGCTGCGCCCAGAGGTAGTCGGTTAGCTGATGTCCCCCTGGGGCAGCTCCCAGCCACCCTGGACCCCGAGGCTAGAGGCAGGCGATTGGGCTTGTTTGGTTTTTTTGTTTTGTTTTGTTTTTTTAAAAATATATCAGAGAGAGGGAGGGAGAGAGAGATAGAAACATCCATGATGAGAGAGTCATTGATCGGCCGCCTCCTGCAGGCCCCCGACTGGGGATCGAGCCGGCAACCCGGGCACATGCCCTGACGGGGAATCGAACCCCGATCGCCTGGATCCTAGGTCGATGCTCAAGTGCTGAGCCACGCCCGGCCGGGCTGTTTGTTTTTTTAAAGAAAGCCAGTGATGACAACAGCAGCAAACAATGACTTTAGAGACAGTAAGGACAATAAATCCACAGAGCCAAAAGGACACGGTCTTCTGAGATTGGACTCTGATATTCCTGAAACTGCGGTGAAACTAAGACTAAGAGAACTGCTGGTCTAAAGGTGTTGGCAGTTTTTCTGCTCAGCTAGACATAGAAAACAGCGTCTTTGGGGTGTTTGCTCATTTATTTTTTAAAAAATGGAAACAACTTTAGTAGATTCAATGAGCCTCTGGGTATTGCAAACGCCGACCCTGATCCTGCTCTGGAATGCGTGGCCTGGCTCAGCGTGACCATGTGAAAGGCTGTGACCTTGTGGACAGGGACCATCTCCAGGACACTCTGACCAAGGCATTTGTACCCTGGGGTGTTCTGACGTCCCTCCCTCTCCTCTGTCCAGCCAGTGTTGTTTGTTCCACAGAATAAATGGCAACTCTCGTCTCGGCGTCCTATCCGCTCACAGTGAACACAGCCCGTAAAGAATAACTCTTGGGCAACTGACAACTCTTGGCCAATGTGTTGTGGTGACAAGGGATGGAAAGGATCCCATCTGGATGGGAACAGAAAGGAGCATACACTGACTGGGAAAAGTTAGACTTGGGGAAAGTGACTCATCAGTGTCAGGCTGACGTCTGCTAAAACGACACGTGGTGAAAATCTGTGATCGACCGAGAGGAGCAGAAGGCTGACCCTCCGTGACAAACACTCAGCTCTTCAAGGTCTGGGTTTATAGAAACCACAGCTACAACACAGCTCACAGGGGTGGGGCAAGCAATGGCTCAGATTTGATTTCGATTTTTTAAAACAATCAACGAGCCCAGCCGGGCGTGGCTCAGAGGTTGAGCATCGACCTAGGATCCAGGCGATCAGGGTTCGATTCCCAGTCAGGGCACACGCCTGGGTTGTGGGCTCGATCAATGACTCTCTCATCACTGATGTTTCTGTCTCTCTCTCTTCCTCTGTCTGAAATCAATAAAGATTTTTTTTAAACAAAAATAAAAAATAAAACAATTAACAAATCGGGTCATTGCTGGGAAATGCGCACGGGCCCTGAAACAGACAGGAGGCCCGCCCTGGCCCCGGAGGGCCGGTCGCCCCGCAGGTCAGCACAGCGAAGACAAGCTCGGGGAGCCCGCCTACCGCGGATCTTGCCGGCCAGGTGCTCCTTGGAGGTGATGATCTGGTCCATGTCGGTGCGGATGACCGCCTCCATGGCCGGCCGGGCTAGCAGCAGCTTGGACAGCACCGCCTCAAAGTGCACTTTGGCCTGCTCGTACACTATGCGGTACACGGCGTCGGAGATCTGGGCCAGAGATGCGGGGTCAGGGCTGGGCCGAGGGCGCCAGGCAGCTGCAGACTCCCAGCCCCCAGCCCAGGCCACCCACCTGGATCCACTGCCGCTGTCGCTCCTGCGGTTTCCCCTTCAGCCGTGGGGCGAGCTCCGCCTTCAGCTCAGGGCCCAGCTCCTCCATCACCAGGTTGCTCAGGATCTAGGACCAGGAGGCACAGTCGGGGCAGGGGTGGGAGCAGGGCCAGGTACGGTCCTCATGTCCCATCAAGCCCAGCCGCTCAGGCCCCTACCCTCTCGGGGTTGGCCCTTTGCTCCATATATCCAGTGCCCTCTCTCCTGAGTGTCCTTCCCACAGGTCTCAGCAGGTGCCCTGCAAGATCCTCAGGCTCAAGGGTCACAGCTCAGCGCCTCTGCACATGCTGCCCCATGGGGAATGCCACACTCTTTCCCCCGTGGCTGCGCAAGGAGGTGTGTGTGCTTATTTGTCTGTTTCTACTAAACAGAGTTCCATGAGGTCCAGGGCTGTGTCCCTTTTGCTGTCGTCACCAAGGATATTTTTTCCTTTGATTTTGAGAGAGAGTGAAGGGCGGGGGAGAGAAACATCGATGTGAGAGAGACACATCGATTGGCTGCCTCCCACACGTGCCCTGACCGGGGCTGGGGAATCGAACCTGCAACCCAGGTACGTGCCCTTGACTGGGAATCGAACCCGCAACCCTTCGGCGCCCAGGCCGTCACTTTAACCACTGAGCAACACCAGCCAGGGCAGGGCTGTGTCCCTCTTGCTCACAGTGGCATCTGGGCACCTGGGCCAGGGCAAATGCTCAGGAAATGACTGAACAAAATACCAAGTATCTCCACCTGCATGGCTAACTTCGGCTTCCACCTGTCAAAAACCTGAGCTTGTTGTCTCTGTCCAAACCTGCAGCACCCACAGCCCATCTCCGTGCCCGACCGCACCCTCTAGGCCCTGGGTAGCTTCTGCCGTCTCCCCACCAGCCTTCCTGGCCTCACCTGCACCTCGTTCCCACACAGCATCTCCCAGGTGCCGTACAGTTCCCTCGACTGGCGGTACATGCGGATGGCGTCCGTGAACGCGGGGCCCTCCACCTTGGAGTCTTCAGGGATCCCTGCCCAGGAGAGGGAAGGAGCGAGGTCAGCAGGCCTGCCCAGGGGTCTCCGCCTATACCAGCTGACAGCCAGCCCCCCCATCTGCACACACCCCCCCACCTGCAACCCCCGCGGCCCTTGTCATAACTGGGCAGGAGTAGCTGCAGTGACAGCCACAGGGACAGTAGCCCACCACCAACAGCAGCAAGGCAGGCAGTCCTCCGAATCCCCTTTATCTCCTTAGGTCCTCCCGACCACCCCAAGTCACGGGCATGTCATGTACCCTACTTCTCAGGTGGCAGGCACTGCCGAAGGTCCAAGGACAGTGATGGCAGAGCCAGGACTAGGTGCCACCCCACCCTCCCAACGGAGGCCGCCCCGAGATCCCTGTTCCCTTCCTGCCCCTCCCCTACTCTCTGCCACGCGCACCCCTACTCTCTGCCATGCGAACCCCTACTCTCTGCCACGGGCACACACAGAAGCAGCCACAGACAATCTGCGAACGATCGTGATTCACAGCCACGCCCGTGGGACGTGGTCTGCCAAGCCTGGTTCCAGATCGCTGAACCCCAAGGGGCCTCGGTTTCCCCTCTGAACGCTGGGAACCATGACCCAGCCTGGCCTCACACATCCACCGGGAGGCTCCTGGGGCCACAGTGCAGGCCCAGTTCAGGGCCAAGGGGCACCTGACTAGTAACTGCGGCGAGGACCTGCTCCTGCTGCCATGGGCAGGCCCTGGGTCCGCCTTGGTCACCACTGTGTGTCCAGGGCTGACTAGAAAATACCGTAAATGCCATTTCTCTATTTTTGTTATTGGTGGTGGTGGCGGTGGCCCAGATGTGTGCGCCCACCTCCCCCGGGCTGGCGATGAACCTGCAGAGTGGGTGCTGGGAGGCAAGCACAGGAAGTTGGGAAATCGGCCCGGGGACGAGCGTGGTTAAACTGCAGAGCCAGGTGGCAGCGGCGCCCGGCCACATGCCTCCGCCCGCAGCAGCGCCGAGGGAGGGAAGGGAAACAGCCCGCGCCTCCGAAACCCCGGCTCCCGCTGCGATGACTACAGGCTGAGTCACCCCACAGAGAAAAAGCCCCTCTCTGGCGTGCAGAGGACTCCTCCCCTCCCACGTGCGGCTGGCCGCAGGAATCACTGCCTGTCGGAGCTGGGCGGGAGCTCAACAGTGGGGAAACTGAGGCCCAGCCCCCCTCCCTGCAGTGGCAGCTTCCTAGACTGGCAGCTGCAGGAACTTGGCATCAGAAGGAGTGACTGGATCAGAGCAGGAGGGTTCTAGCCGGAGCACCATGCAGAGCCTGGGGTGGGTGCTGCCCACCTGGGCCAGGAGAGAGCCCACCCCCGCGGGTTCGCAAAAGGGGCACAGTCTCCCAGACACCAGGTTTTGCCTAAAAACTCCAGGCTCTGTATTATACGCAGCCTCTCCCACGTCAGGGCATTTATATTCTTGAAGCAGCAGCCAGCTGTGCAGGTGGCAGGAAGGTGAGGCAGAGGCCGGGGCGGCGGGAAGGAGGCTGCCAGTGTTCCCGGCCCTGGCTCTGGCCAACTAGACCCTTACGACGTCTCCAGTCTGCATGCCAAGCCGCCAAGTTTTACAAAAGTGAAGGTCACTGCTCCCACACTACTCCCATGATCCTGGCTGCCGGGGCTGGATTGTGTGTGTGTGTGTCCCAAAAATTCATATGTTGACGCCCTAAGCCCTATCACTTCAGAACAAGGCTGTATTTGGAGACAGGGGCTTAAAGAGGTAATTAAGGTAAAATGAGGTCATTAGTCTGGGCCCTAACCCAGAATGACTGGTGTCCTTATAAAAAGAGGGAATTTGGACTCAGAAAATGTTTGCACACAGAGGGAGGACCATGGGAAGACACAAGGAGAGGCAGCCCTCTGCCAGTCAAGGAGAAAGGCCTCAGAAGAAAACAAACCTGCTGACACCTTGGTTTTGGACTTCCAGCCCCAAGAACTGTGAGAAAATAAATTTCTGCTATTTAAGCCTCAGTCTGTGGTACTTTGCTACGGCCGCCAGAGCCAACTAAGACACTGGCCCTGGGCTGAGACCTCAAAAGCATCCCCTCCTCTAATCCTGTGAGGAACCGCTGTTCTCAGCCCCACTTTCCCCACTGAGAAAAGAGGCTCAGAGAGGCAGTTACTGGCTCAAGGACACACAGCACCAGGGCTCAGACCCAAGAGCCGCTGACTCTGGCCAGACCTAGAGACTTCCTGCCTGTGGGGTCCTCAGGGTCAGGCTGAGAAAGGAAACTGCATTCCTCAGTCCTGGGCAGCAGACAGGAAGAGGCCTTGACCTCTGACCCCAGCCCACCCTGAGGGCTCAGCTCAGTGCCCCAGCTGCCTCTTGCCACCCCCAGCTGCTCCAGGAACGCAGGATGTTGGGGGGGGGGTGCTGGGATGAGCTGGCGTCCACCCAGCTTGGCCTCCTTCCCCACTCACCCCACCACTTCCTGGCAGCCCCAGAGCCAGAGCCGAGAGAGCAATTCCAGGCTCCACAAATTCCAGGCCCAGCCTCCCAGCTGAAGGAAGCAGACAACTTTCCCACAGTCCTCAGGGTGGAGGAAAGCTGGTCTAAAACTGTCCTGATCAGCTCCAGACACCTTCCTGCAGCAGCTCTCCCGGCCTCCCCTCCTTCCTGAGGCACGAACACCCAAGGGGCTGCCCTCGGCCTCCCAGCTGAACACTCGCTATGTGCCAGGCAGGGGGCCAGGCACTCTACCCAAACCAACTCATTCACTCCTCCCAGCAACCCACACTGTGTACAGGGGACCCGAATGGTGATTCTTCCCCACCTGGTCCTGTCCCCACCCCCACCTGGCCTGGGGTCACCCTGCCAGATCAGCCATTAGCCTCAGAAACCTGGAGAGGGTGGAAGTGGGCCAGGCTGGAGGGGAGGGAGAGGAGGGAGGAAGAAGGGAGGAGCAGGGAGGGTGCCCAGGCCAGGAGCCAGAGCCCAGATGGCCTCCACCCAGTCCTGGCCCTGCAGCCCCGGGGGACCCGGGAACAGGAGGCCCTTTGTGGGCGACGGGGCCAGCCCAGGTGGCAGGGGTTGGCCTGGCAGATTCCAGACAGGGCAGAGGCGGCTCTGGAGAGTTGAGAGGACAAGTGGGGTGAGCTGAGGCACCGCGACTGCCACCTCCAGGCGTGGGTGCCCACACGGTCTATCCACCTCTGTGTGGAGCCAGGCTGGCAGGCTGGGCAGGGGCAGGCGCAGCTCCCCCCCTCTGCTGCCCCAAGGCCAGGCCACTAGGAAGGCCATTTGGGGTCCAGGATAGGGTTGGCCCTCCCTCAAAATAGTCACAAGCCTTTTGATCAAATTCCTTAGAGTCCTATAAGGCACTCCTGACCACAGTGTGCCCTGCAACCCAATTTCAGATCAACCTGTCCCCAATTCAGGGCCTCCTCTAAACTGCTCCCACCTCTGGGCCTCCCCTCATGCAGCGACTACCTCTGTCTAGAACTCTCCTCCCTCTGCTGAAGGCTGATTCATCCTTCAACTGATCCGTCGCCCCCTCACAGAGCAGCCCTGATCCACCCTCCCCATGCATTGGATCAGTACCCCCCCAGTACAGTCACACCCTCAAGCCTCCCCAGGCAGCTCCCTCCCCAGCACCCAGCACAGCTGTGATTCATCACCCCTGGTACCCTCACCTATTTCACATCTGTCTCCCCACCGGGCTCCCAGCCGCTCGGGGTGCCAGAAGCACATCTCCCTCCCTTGCTGCATCCTCAGCACCCAGACACAAAAAGTGTTTGTTGAATGAATGAGTGAACTAGAAGAGACCTCATAAGTTCACAGATGAGAACACTGAGGCCCTGAGGGAGGAAGTAAACTTCCTAGAGTACCTAGGGTCAGTGGAAGGGGAAAAATGATATAACAAAAAAGATTTTTTACAAGCATTGAGTGTATTCTCATTGTAAATCCTCACACAACCCTCAGACAAGGGGGGGATTCTATGCCCATTTTCAGAGGCTCCCAGAGGTAAGTCAGTCTCCTAAGGTCTTGCTGCTAGAAAATGGCAGAATCAGGATGGTGATTCTGCAATCCAGGGTCCAAGAGCATAGCAATCACGCCCCTCTGAGAACAGTGTCCTGATTTTTTTCTGAGCAACACAGAATTTTTTTTGTTTTGTTTTGGTTTATTTTAAAGCCTCACCCGAGGATATATGTTTATTGATTTGAGAGAGAGAGGAAGGGAGAGAGAGAAAGAAACATCAATGCGAGAGAGAAACATCGATCGGTTGTCTCCCGTACTCACCCCGACCAGGAATCAAACTCACAACCTAGGTATGTGCCCTGACTGGAAATTGAGCCCGAAACCTTTTGGTGTACAGGACAAGGCTCCAACCAACTGAGCCACTGGCCAGGGCAACAGAGGATTGTTTTCATCAAGGAAAAAAGTTAAGGGCAGCATCACTGTCGTTTCTCACAAGCCCGGAAGGAAAAGAGAATAGCTCGTAGAGCAGGGTTGCCACACCACACTCAGCCAGTAGGTGTCGCCATTCAGCACAAACCAAGGTGCTGCCCCTCACCCCCAGGGCCGGGGCCTGAAAGCCACTCACCGTTGTTGCAGTGCCGGATGCAGTCCTGCATGACAGCCTGCCACTTCTCCTGCTCGGCTTCCGTCATCATGCAGAAGTAGTAGTGACGTGCAGAAGGATGCCAGAGGATGAGTGGGAACTGCGTGGGGCACTTAAGGATGGGTGCAGTGCCTGATTTTGATGTGATCCCTGTGGAGACAGTGCCCTCTGAGGAGCTGCCCTCTGCAGTTTCCCTGGACCCCAACCTGAGGGGCAGGCTCAGGCCCAGAGAAGGTCGGCCTGTCCTGGGGTCACTGGCAAGTCAGTTGGGAGGCAGCATCCTTTCCTGCTGCGTCCTTCACAGCCTGACTAAAGGGGCCCCGACATCTGTTTAGACCCATTTTTTTAGAGCTGGTAATGCATCCACCCCTCTTGGGGAAGGTTCTAAACTCTGTGTGGAAGGCACAAATAACACAAGGTCAGAGCCCTCAGGTGCAAAAGCCAAGCATTACCTTCTTGGGTTTCCCTTCAAATTTTAGCTACAGAGGCCAAAGTGTGGTTTAAATGTCCAAGGGGGTAGGGAGGCCTGGGAGTGGGGAATAAAAATAATAAAAGGGCATTTTTCTCTCTCTATTTTGTCTGCGTGGATTTTCAAGATCCAGTGAGATAATGGTCCTGGGCTGGTGTTAATTATAAAACAATGCCGGTTCTTCTTTGCGCCCTGGCTCTGTCTGTGTCCCTGGCTGGGCTTGGCGCACGCAGACCTCATGGGGTCCACACAACACCCCAAGGTCAGTCCTCTCAGTGCTGTGTTGCCCAAAAAGACACAGAAAAACAAAACCAGAGTGCAGGCTGGAATCCAGGAATGCCGACTCCAGCTGAGCCCTTGGCCACACGGGGAGCTTCAGTCCCAAGTCCCATCTAGGGGAACATGCTGCCCCCCAGGCCAGCATCTCCCCCTCTTTAGTTCCCTGGGATCATCTGAGGGGCAGGTATGCTCCTGTGAGGCTTCTGGGAGTCTGTGACAAGGTGGGGTGGACAGGAGGCCGAGAATAACTCCTCGAAAACGCAGCACTGACTCAGCAGTTTACAAAGCAGGGTCACCTGGGTCATCATCTCCCGGGAGTCTCTCAAGGACTCAGGGAAGGGGCAGGATAGAGAGCGAGGTCCCCAGTGCACAGCTGTGATCATAGGTTTCAGGAAGCAGGGACTCAGGTGGGGCCCACACGGGTGCAGTCAGGCCTCCTCTGGGGGCTCAGTTCATGCTGGGCACCTGCCGGCAGCTCTAGGCCCAGATGGTCTTTCTGCAAACGTGGGGCCTGGAGCTGATCAGGCCGCCAAATCCCCGGGCCTGTGCAGGGCATTTCGGCCTGGGGTGGGTGCTCTTTTACCTGGTAAGGAGTTGCCAACCAGCTCCAGGTACTGGTCCACAGAGGTGAGGATTTTGTAGCCTGCGCTGTTGATGACAGCCCGGGGTGGGACCTGCCGCTCATAGGCCTGAAGAGAGGGCAAGAGAGATGGTCCCTGGGGGTTACAGGTAATGACCAAGCCAAATCCCATCTCCAGCTCTGGCTCCAGGACCCCTACTCAGGGTTGCCCGGTGTTGCCCAAGGCAGGAGGAGAAGAGGGGAAGGAGGAAAGGGAGGAGGCAGGGGAGTCTGACCAACACGGTGACTAGAGTCAACATGGTATAGTGACCTGAACCCGGGCTCTGGGCTCAAATCCTGGCTCGGCTGAGTACTGTCTGTGTGATGCCGAGGATAAGGTTCCTCCACCACCTGTGCTTCGGTTTCTTCACCCATGAAACCAGGGTAACTGGCCCCTCGCTGAGTGGATATCCACCGAAAATGATTAGCACAGCGCCTGGCACAGGCGGCCAGTAGGCATGCTGAGGCTGTTATCGTCACGACTGCCACTGCGGCCTCTGTTATCAGCAGGGACCAGGAGCCACGTGTTCCTTACATGCCGGGCACTGTGCTGCGGGCACTGCGGGCTTCATTTCACAGAATTCGCACAATCCAGCCGGTGGGTGCCATGATTAGCCACAAGTTCACACAGCTGGTAAGTAGGGGCCTAGGACACAAACCTGGACCGTCGGCCTCCAGAGCCCAGGGTCTCTGACCATCACCCTGAACTGTCCACCAGCTCCCTAGGTTCCGAGCACCACATGAGTCCCCCACAGAGAAGAGTTAGGTCCCGCCACTGCTTTCCTTCACCAGTGGGGGCAACTGGTTCTGCCGCAGTAGCTCATACAGCAGAGTTGCCATGCCGCACCCTGCCACTAGGTGTCACTACTCAACACATTTCCCGAGAGAGGCTCCAGCCTCTGGGGTGCTTGCTGATTATTGGCCAACGGTGGTCCCAGATCATCAAAAGCCTCAACAGCACCCGAGAACTTGTTAGAAATGCAAATTGTTGCCACCACCCCAGACCCAGATCAAACTGGGGCAAGACCAGCTACCTGATTTTTAAAACAAGCTTTCCGGGTCATTCTGAGGGAATTCAATCAATTTGAGAACCACGGCCCCGGGGCCACAGGGCTCCTGACTGTTACTCTAACACTGGTTTGCCCTGAAACAGGGCTCCAGCCTGTCCTCCTGGCAGCCCTGGAGAAATGTCTAGTAGAAGAAATTGGGTCTGTGTCTCAACCAGGTGGAGCTTCCTCAAGGGCCCAAGGCAAACACTCAGCAGGACACATCCCCTCCCCCCCACACACAGGGCAGGGAAGTGGGAGGGGGAATCAGGAAGGAAAAGATAGGACCACCACCCAGGGACAAGCTGCTGAAGAGCAAGGGTGGAAGGGGTCAGAGGAGCTGAGTGGCAGGAAGCCCAGCCAGCGAGGAGGCTGGGTGGAAATGGAGAGATTTGGAAGGACTCGAGAGAGACTCGGGTAGGAGCCAGTTAGTTGGTCATGGGGATCCAGAGAGCTGGGTGCCTGGATGGACGAAATTTAGGGAGTGCGTCCTGAGCAAGCAAGGATGGGGAGGTGGGAAGGGGTGGGGGAGGTGCTGAAGTTCTGCTTTGGCCCTGGTGACGGGGACGGGGTGCTGGATGGCAGGCTGAGGGTGCAGGTCTGAGGTCTCAGATTTAGGAGTCGGGGGCTGGCCGTGATAACTGCGGTGACGGAGGACAGCTGGGGGGAGCCATGGGGAAGGGGAAGGTCTGCTGGGCGGGGGGAAGCCAGTGGGGTGGCGGCCTCACCACTTTGTTCTCGTAGAGGATCAGCCCGTAGTTGTGGGGCACGAGGCTGAAGCGGTTCCTCCACTTCTTGTTGTCTTCTTGGTACTGGAAGAGGTTCCCCGAGAAGATGATGCGCTCATCCAGGGGCACCTGTGGGAGGGAGGAGGGCGGGGAGTGAGACCAGCGAGGCAGGGGGCCTCTGACAAGGGGACAGCCTGGCCTGCGGTGCCTGTGTGCTCACCCACGAAGGCCTCCGAGGCAGGGCTTCGTCTCACCCACGTGGCAAATGAGAAAAGTGATGCTCAGGGCAGTGAGGGGTCCAGGAGGAGCAGTGATGCCAGGACTTGAACCCAGGCCACGCACCACAGTTCAGAACCCAGGGAGGACCCCACTCTGTGCATGGCAGTCACGGTTACCTCGGGACAGGTGTGGGACTTTCTCTGTAGGGCAATCCCGCCAGCAGAGGGGACATGCCCACGGGCCAGGCCGGTGATGGCCCCAGTACCTGAGCAAGTCTCTTCCCAGCCTGGGCCTCAGTTTCTCCTTGGGGCAACAAACACTTGACCAAGGTGGCCCCAGAGAGCCTCCCCAGCTAACAGCTGATGGATGGTCTCCGTGACACTGGGTGGCGCTGCAGGGGACCTCAGTCTGGAGAGCTCGATGTCTGACCGGTGTCCTGACAGCCAGTATGAGCAACAGAAACGCCTACCTCCCTGCAAGGCCCTAACTTCAACTCCACCTCTGACTCAGTGTGACTTCAGGATGTCACATCACCTCTTTGAGCCTCAGCTTCCTCTTCTGTAAAATGGGACAGTGACAGCACTGACTTCATCGAGGGCTCTGTGAGATGACGTGTGCAAAGATCGCGCAGGCGGCGGGCACCTGGCGGTCAATGCCTGCAGCTCACAATACCAGGAGCCACGGTGACCCCTGTTGGGGTTACTCAGTCTGTGTCAGTCCCCAGGCTCTACCACTGACTTATTTGGGGAGGAGGAGGGGTGGCCCTTCTGAGAGAGTCCTTCCAGAGCAGATCAGCACCAGAAGCTTCCGGAAAGGAGTCACAGGCCACCAGGGAACAGGCTCACTCCTGGAGGGGAGGAGCTCAGGGAGCCCAGGGTTCCTCACTTTCTGGACAGCTCCGATCTGTTCTACAAATATGGTGCCTTTTGCAAAAGAGACCTGGGTGCCACTTGTATGGAGTAATGGGAGAAAGCTTTATTTCAGAGGTGCCTAACCCTGCCTAGCTTCCTTGCTCTGCTTCTAGGCAGCCCTGCAGCTGCAGTGAGGGGTGAGGGCCCCTCCCAAGCCGCCCCCAGGCCCCTCTCTTCACACGCAGCCCCTTCCCAGCAGCCTCCCTGCTACTCTTCACGGGGAAATGCCAAAACACTCTTGGAAAATGCGGGCCCATTGTACTTAAACAATAGGACCCTGCAGACTGCTTCCTACCCAGGGGTAAAAATATTTACAGGAAAAGAAAATGATTCCCCTACCCCCTCACCCCCCCACACAGCGGCTTGGCCCAGGTCGCAGGCTGCTGGGCAGTGGCCTATATTTAGACCAGGGCCTACCCTCACCCCACCACCAATGCCCAGGTTTTCTAGGAAGAGAGCAGAGAGGGCTCTCCGCACGCACTGCTGCTGGGGCTCCCCCGGCCTGCTAAGGGCAGGAGGCGTGACTCAGGGGCAGTGGGAGGCTGTGGCTAAGGGCAGGCCTTCCCAGGCCCAGTTGGGGCTCAGAACCCCGCTCCCCAGGTCCTGGGCAGCCCATAATGGGTGGTTGGTTGTGGGTTTGGGTTTTATTTTTAAGACTTTCAAATGGCAGAGTTGTGTTTCTATTGGAAGGTCTGCAGGAAATGAAACAGAACTGACAGCCCAGGCAAAATATTTTGGATTCTGCAAAGCTCTCCAATACCACGGTGGGAATCTTTGGTGGGTGGTGAATGGTTAGCACACAGGCCCCAGCTCCAACAGCCCGGGTTCCAGTCCCAGCTCCACCGCCCATGCCAGCAACTGGACCTCTCCAAGCCTCAGGGTCCACAGCTGTGACGTGGACACAATCATAACTCCTCAGACAACGGAATCGTGCCAGCTAACAAACGTGCCGGCTTAAACTATTTTTTTTATTATTTGTTTTTATTATTAATATTACTATTTTTATTGTAGTATTATTTTTTGTTTCTTATAAAAACAATTGATGTGACTATGATGATGATTAATATTATTTCTATTATTATATTACTATCACGACTTAACATCATGATGGCCAATTTCCTGAGTGGCAAAATGGGACCAAACATCCCTGCTTTTCAGGGAGTAAAGATGGTTTCTTTTACTCTTCTTGCTTACATGTTAATTCTGTTTTCCTGCAATGAATATGCACCCTCACGAGTGCTCAAGGCACTTCTCATGCGGAGTAAAAGCCTAGTGCTATCAGCTAGCCCCCACTTCCATCCTGGGTTACTGGGACCTGGCTTGAGTCCTGCCCCCACCATCCTGGGGAAGCCATTTAAAGACTCAGCTCTGGGCCTTTGCACATGCCACTGCCTCAGTCTGATATTCCTCCTCCCATCAGGTCCTCAGCTGAGATGGCCCTTCTTCCAGGAAGCCCTCGGTGTCCACCCAGATGAGACTAGATGCCCACTGTCTGAGTTCACCCTGTCATCTCCTTCGTAGCACCCACTTGACTGTGTAAACAGCTGTTTACTGTCTGTCTCCCGGAGGGTCTCCAGAGCCAGCAAGGGCAGCATGGCCCCAGCACCTGACCTGACACTGTCCCGGACAAGGGGACTGCCTGTCTCTCAGGGAGATCCTCAGTCTCATCAGCAGCTCTCCCCCCCCCCTGAGCTAACACCTCCAGCCTCCAGCTGTTCCTCCTGCTGAGAAGACACCAAAGGGTAATAAATCCTCAAAGCCAGGTTCAAGTGACACCAGCTCCTGCCCCTTTGGCCTCAGGGTAAACAGGCACATTTTCAGTCACTTGGTTTGGGGGAGGATGGCAGTGGAATGAAATAAATATAAAAACCCCAGTGTCAGGCCTTCTTAGCCATTTCTGTCCTCTCTGCCGCCTCCCCTGTCGCCCCCGTGCCTGTCTGCACCACCACAACCTATGGCCTGTGCCTAAGCCCATGAAATCCCCACCCCTCCACGGAGCTGCTCTGACTCCTCTGGCCCACGACTCCTCTGTCTGAATGCCATTTCACACAGAGAAACTGAGGCTCAACAAGGGGAAGCCACATGTCTGAGGTTACCCAGCAGGCCAGGGCTCACATCCCATCTGCGCCCCAACCACACGCTATTTATCTTCTCACTGCATCCTCACCACAGCCCTATGCAGGAGGTACCCATTTGTCAGATGAGGAGACTGAGCCTTGAGGGCTGAACCAACTGAGAGAATTTGAACCCAGGTCCTCCTGCATTCTTTCCTACCAGACCACAGGGTTCCAGCCTCTACCCCTCCTCTATGACACTGGCCCCAGCATCTCAAAGGGAGCTTGCAGTCCCTCACTGGACAAATACTTACTGGGCAAACATAGCCCTACTACTAACAAGGGGATAATAACAGGACAGTGGTCATGACAGTGTCAGCCAGCACTCAGCAACACCTTCCCTGCTCCAGGCACCCGCTGGCTCGACTCCAACCCCTACAGCCATCCTGTGCAGCAGGTGTGCAGATCCCATTTTACGGAGGAGTAAACTGAGGCTCCAGGGGGTGGGGTTATTTGCTCCTGGGCACACAGACAGTAAGAGAAGGATCTGGCTGGACCAGGCCTGTGTGTGCAGGAAGGGCAGAGCCGGGGGTAGTCACCCGCAGTGATAAAGGGGCCTGGACAACACCACCAGGTCACCTGCCCGTTCAGAAGCTGGTGTGGCCCTTAGAGACCATCATGGCAACAATGGGAAACGGAGGCCCGGAGGAGGCAGTCACCTGCTCGAGACCATGGGGAGCGGATGTCAGAGCCCCACCAGAATCCGCCCCGCGCCCGGCCCCTCACCTTCCGCGAGAGCAGCTGGGCCTGCGGCGCCCCGGTGCCCTCGATCTCGTGGCGCATGCTGTTGAAGAGGGCGACGCCATACTGGTCCTCATAGTAACGAAGGAACTCCGTCAGGATCTTTCCAGTTTTCTCTGAAAGGGGAGGACAAACAGGAACATGAGGTCACCGTGCTATTTGCACGCAGCGACCCTGCCCGAGGGAGGGGCGTCCACAACGCCCCAAATTCCCGCTTGTGAAAGTGTTTGCTCTCGAGGCATTGCTTTTCTGGGCGGGACTGTTTCCTGCACACACCGGGGTGAGCCTCGGGGCAGTCACCCCAGGCAGAGAAACTACAAGCAAGTGGGGGGCTAGTGAAAAGACTCAGCCTCAGCAGCCACCACACAAATGCGGGCGGGACCCATCAGACCAGGGTGCGGATGGGCAGGCACCTGACCCGGCTGCGGGGCTGGAAGCGGGACGGCCTCTGTGGCACAATCATAAGGGTGCAAGTGAGAAGAACGAGGGGGGTCGACAGGTATGTGCACCAACAGAGGGAAGGGGACCGCACTTTGTCACATAAAGTTACAGAATCGCGTCGAGTACCATCTCCTTTGGAGTCAGCCCTGCCTGTGCGTGTGACATTCCTGGAGACGCGGGAAGGGGTGGGAAGGCCACACCCCAGAACCTGGAGATGGGACCTCTGGGTGTGGGACTGGGGCGCGCAGAGTCCATTCCATTTTCTGCTTTACTCACTTTTACAGCATTTAATTATTTTACAAGCATGATTCTTTTCCCAGTAAAAAATAAATATTCTAAAAGTGATACATCTACCAAGTTAACAGCCTTTATGCTCGCACTGGCCGTTTGCTTCTCTCTTCTTGCTCAAACAGAAGGCGGCTGACGTGACACTGCCCCTCCCACAGGGCTGGTCTCTGGACACAGTGGGCACCTGGCTGGGGCAGCATTTCATCTAATCCTCTCGCTAGCTCTCTGAGGCAGGGCTGGGTCACCCCATTTTACAGAAGAGGAAACTGAGACGCAGAGAGGTTAAGTCTTTGGCACAAGGTCACACAGCTAGCAGGCGGTGCAGCTGGGACATAGTTCTGGGGCCCAGCCAGGTGGTGACCATGGTGGCCAGCGAGGAAAGCTAAAACCACATGCCACCCCCCCCACCTGAGGTCTCAGGCAAACCACGCCCTCCGCTACCTCTGAAGGAAGCTCAGCCCATGGGACCTCTCCACAGGCCTGTGCGCCCCCCTCCTGGAGTGAGATCCTGTGTCAGGATTCCGTTTTGGGGGGAGGACAAGGAGAACAAATGAGGAATTTGCTTTGAATGTCTATTTTTTAAAAACCATAAACAACCAGACCTTTCTCAAAGACCATGGGAATTTTTTTGAAAATGATGAGGCAAGATGGGGTTGGGGGAGAGAGATGAGGTAATGAATTGGGGCCAAATAGAGAAAATAGGACCCTAGCCGACAATCACGTTGCTAAATCATGTAATCATCATCATAATCGTTACCACTGCTTGTGACCCCGAGCCGGGGTAGGCAAGGTTTACACGCATGATCCCGGAGAATCTTCAGGAAAACCCTGAGGAGTCAGCGCTGTTGTTTCCCCATTTTAGGCATGAGGAGGCTCATGGTCCCAGAACAGGAGAGCACAGTTCTCGGTCGTCAGCCCCCACAACCCTGGTCTGGGGTTTATCCCAGGCAGCCTGACCCGGCGGGCACGCTCCCAGCGTGCGGGATGGGTGGGCGTGGGCCCTCCGCCCTTGAGGGTCCTTCAGCCACGGCTCTGGGAGGCTGAGGCAGCCCAGATGGAGCATTATTTCCGGAAGGGCAGGAGTCTGCCCTGACCTCGGGGAGCCAGGTCCAGGAGGAAGCTGAACCAGGTCTCAGCTGCCGGGTCAGCGAGGGCCAGACATCTCCAGGCCGGGTTCAGAAGGCTAGACGGGGGAAGGACAGGAAGGGCGAGGCCGGCCAGGTGAAGGCCCAGCCATCATCCCATCGAGGAGGCTGTGGGTTGGAGAGGAAGCCAGCAGAGGCCGAGGATGTGACAGCCAGAACGAGGTGACCCAGACAGAGCCAGGAGCAAAAATGAGGCTGACAGACCTGGAACTTTGGGCCGAGAGCGGCCAGGGCACGCTGGGAGGCGAGGACATTCATGCCAGGCCTCTCCTGGTGTCGCAGGGCAGCCGTGGGCGAGGGTCCAGGGGTGAAGGGCAAGAGGACTGGGGAGGAGTCGCCAGGCAGAGGGTGGGGAGGGGAGAGGGTACCAGCAGAAACTTGGGGGGTCGCACTCAATGTAGCAGGAAAAGAGGAGGCAGCCCATGCACCCTGTACCCCCAAAGAGACTGCAGCAGCCCCAGCCCAACAGCAACTCCAGGCACGCCTTGTACCCGAATTCAAGAGCTGTCCAGAGCTGGCCTGCTTTTAGATAAACCCGTTGCTACCTAAAATTCCAGAACCAAACAGATTGAAGACCACGGGGTCTCTCACCACCCAGCCCTGTTCTCCCAACTCTGGAGCCAAATAGATGGGGATGCTCCTGTCTAAGGATCCACCGCAACCCCGGGGGGCCTGGAGCCCTTCTGGCCACCGCTGGATCCCTCTAGCTTGCCCCTGGGGCCCGGCACAGGCAGGCACTGAGGAAGGGGGCGTCCATTCGCCGAATGGTTCCTGAGTGCCTGCTCCGCACCAGGCCCGCCGGACAGGCGAAGGCCGGGTCAGGGTGGTGGCGATGGCAGTCCCCGAAGGGTTCTGACTAAGAGCAGGCATCGCAAGGGAGCTGGGCGCTCGCCGGCTTGGCAGCAAAGGGAGCACTGGGAAGGGAAGGCTGGGGGGGACAGGGCGCAGTGGCTTCTTGGCAGAGGTAGCACCGAGCACATTCTTGAGAAATGTCCTAAGAGAGCTTGGGAGGAGCTGCCACGTGCTTGATACAAAGGAAGTGCCACAGGAAGGCAGGAGGGGAAGGGGTCCAGCCCCCTCCAAGGACAAAGAGCGGGCAGGGGACAAGTCCTGGACAGGGTCTCCCTCTCTGGCCAGATGCTGCTGGGGGAGGACCCAGGCACCCCCCTTCCTATAAGTGCTACTCAGCACCCCACTTTCCCCTCCCTGCAGGGCTATGTCCCAGGAACTGCCACGGGGATTTTACAACTTGAATCCCCACTGTGGCGTCCCCGCCTGGGTGTCTGTGGGTGGTCCCCGGGGCCTCAGGCACCTTTCTCCTCCACACCTGCCCACATCAGCTCGCCTTACTTCCTCACACAGCTTCTGGACACCACACACCGTGGATCTGGGGTCTCCAAGTCCCCCACACCATGAAGGGGACTCAGCCAGAGAGGGTGAGGGGCTCACCTGAGGTCACACAGTCAGACTGAGGCCCTCAGGGTTCAAGCTGGTCCTGGCTCTGTTCACAGGGCAGAAAGGAAGCCGGCCGTGGCCCCATCTCCAGAAGCAGGGCCAACCCAGGGGTCCTGGGCCCCAGAACTGGGAGACCCTGGCTAGTTGTAGGCATCCGGTTGCTGCTGGGAGCTAGAGATGCTGGGGCAGAGCCGGCTGAGGGTGTGTGGCGGCCTCGCCAACCTCCCACATGGCCTCGCCCAGCCTTCGTCCCCCCGGCGCTGACTCAGCCCCAGGTGCTGCTGAGGAGGAGGTAGCGGGACCGAGAGTGCCCGCCTCCAGCGCCAGGCTCCCAGGCTCCTGGTGAGGAGCACAGGGTGGGTGTTGGAGTCCCAGCCCTGCCAGCCCCCAGCCCTGCAGCTGCCTAGCTCTCTCAGGCCTCAAGTTCCTCATCTGTAAAATGGGTATAGCAGAATCCACTCGCAGTGCTCTGCAGGTCGAGGATGGCACGTGAAGCGCTCAGTTCAGACCACAACTGTTACCATCAATCATAACAGTGCTCAGCCTGTAACAGTGTGAGAGACTAACATTTTTATTAGCAGGTATAACTTTTATAGTTTGAAAAAATCCAACAAAAACTTTTTTTTAAAAAAGACCCAGGAAAATAATCACAAAATAATAAGAATACGAGTGGGTAAGTCTTCAGCAACGATCGGACAAAGGGAAAGCCCGCGAGGGGAAAGGAATGGCACGAACAGAGGCGAGGGGGCGGGAAGGGCAGGCCGAGTGTGTGCAAGGAGCCCCAGAGCCGCTTCCCCCCAACCTTGGCAGGGCCCCTGGCATAATGTTCTGCCTCCGCTAGTGCCCAGAGCCCATCACTGCCCCCTTTTGTGCCCCTCTACCAGCATGTCCCAGAGAATTCGCAGGGCCCAGCACACACTCAGATTCTTCAAACGGCCCCAGAGGTGAGGAGCCCTCCATTTCACAGGCGTGTGAGCGAAGGGTCATTTCTGTCAGTGAACAAAAACCTAGTGTGCAGCTCCGTGGGTTGTCACAGGAAGCCCGCCTGTGCGGGTCCCGATTCCCTCATCAGCCCAAGAGGGCAGCTAATGAATTCTAGGAGGGGACCTTGCTGTCCCGCCCCACTGTGCTCTGGGACCTCAGGAAGCCACTGCCGACCTGGGGCCTCCATCTCCACCTCATTGCAGTGTGAGGGTAGTGGGCTCATCTGGCTTCAAAGAGGCCACACTTCCCAGGACCCGGGAACCAGGGCAAAACACACACACACACACACACACACACACACACACACGGGGCTTACTGTGGAGTCAAGCCTTTCAGTGAGCTAGCTGAGTGAGGGATCTTGCATCTTAAATCTCTGGATCTTAGGATGGCTCTGCCCCCAGATGCCTGGAACCCTGGCCCCTTTGAGACCATCGAGGGGCTTTCTCACCAGCTGATCCTCCTAACTCTGCCCCCAGAAGCCCCAGAGTTTACCAGGTGTGCTATCCTCTGCAAACATATGCATATTCAGCAGCAAATTCAAACAGATACTGTTATGCCCACTTTACAGATAAAGAAACTGAGGATCAGGGAGAGGGATGATTTACTCAAAGACATACAGCCTGGAAGGGAAAGAGGTGGGCTTCAAACCTTGTCTCACACCAAAGCCTCTTCCTCCCCCTCCTCTCACACTGCAGCACAATGGAATTTCCAAAGCTCTACCTTACTCTTCCTTGCTGCGTCTTTGTCTGGTCCCAAAAGGCAGGTAAAGCAGACTTTACTGTCCCCATTTTACAGATGAGGAAACTGAGGTTCAGAGAGGCAAGTGACTTTCCCAAGGTCAGACCGTTGGCTACACTGTCAGAGCCAGGCCTGAAGTCTAGGGTCTCCATCCCCTATCTGGTCAGAGCTAGCAGGGAACCTTCATACCTACTGGGTCCTTACTTGTCCATCTTCTCTCGGCCTCAATGGTTCTACTTATAAAATGGGCGGGTGGGTCTCTGTTGGCTCAGCTGATCTAAAATCTCAACGACTATCTAATCAGTGTTGTCCTGGTCCCAGGAGCTGACCAGGATGCTGGTCTCAGCTCCTCTGAGCTGCTGGTGAGTCACCTCTGAGTGGGAGCTGTCCACAGCCGCCCCCCCTGCCCAGGGCTGGACAGAAGGATGGGCGGGGGGAGCAGAACTCGGCACCATCTCCTCTGGGTACGCGAGCCCTGGATTCAAGTCCGAGCTCTGCCACCTACTAGCTCTGTGGCTTTGGCCAAGGTACTTCCCCTCTCTGAGCCTGTTTCTGTCTCTGCAAAATGGTACCAGAGTATATGCCTGGTTGGGTTATAAGACCTATGAGCAAAGGAGAGTAAAGCACTTTGCCCTGACAAGGAGAAGGTACATCACAAATGGGGGCTCCTATAAAGTGCTCTTGTCCAAGGTTCTTCTAACCCAGGGAGAAGTCATTGAGATAGAGGCCAAGCAGCCACTGTCCCCTCATCCCCAGGACCAGCCCCAACAGTAGCCAAAGCAGCCGGAAGGACATTAATCTCTGATTTTCCAAACTGACAACGTTGAGGATCATGCTACTTCCTGCACTCAGATAGCAGAGGCCGGGCGAGACCTGGGGAGGCCCCAGGGTGGCCCAAAGTTCCCCAGGGGCTCTAGGGGGTAGAAGATGGGACACTGAGCCCATTGTTCACATAAGGAAACTGAGACTCAGAGAGGAGCGAGTACTTGCTGAACTGAGAATGGGAGGAAGGGGTGCAGGGTCCTTGGAAAATGGACCTAGAGAAGTAATACCCCGGAGAGTCTGGGACGCCAAGCTAAGGACTTTCTTTGCTTTCTCAGGGCCCTCCCAAAGCCAGCACATGCGGCGCCTGAGCTGAATCTTTTACCTGGATCACCCTCCCAAATCCTCAAGTCAACCCCAGGGCAGGTAATGTCATATTGGAGGGCCATTTCAGACAAGGAGACCGACACCACTGAACTGAGCCCCCCCCCCCCCCCCAGTCCCTGGGCTGGGAAGCGGCAGAGGCGCAAGGTCTGCGCCCAGGCCCTGGCCCCCTCTCCTCGCTGACGGTGGGGTGCCAGGGTGAAGAGGAAGCTCTCCAGCTGAGACCACGCCAACCTTGCGCCAACCCTGGGGGCTTCACACTGGTCCCAGCCCTGATTTGGCCTGAGCTGAGGGCACTGTGCCCGAACTGCTCCTGGCTCATCCGGTCCCTCCAGTGGGCTCCAGGGACACCAGGGACACACCTCAGCACCAGGCCCGGCCCAGTTTCAGGGCTGAGAGATTTGCCGACTGAAACCAGGCAGGCAGTACCCTGGAGGGCAGGGCAGGCCCAGAACCTGCCTGCCTGGTTCCCAGGGCACTGGGGAGCAGGACCAGGGTGGGAACGTGGGGGAGACAGCCCAGCACACCAGCCCCACCCACCGCAGAGCCACCCACCCGAGCTGAAGGAACAGCGAAGACAGAGTGGGGCAAGGACTCCATCTCCCTGTGTCTAGAGTTGTTCACACCACCATGGAGAGCAGGGAAAGCTGAGGGTTACAGAGGCGTGGACACTCCCCTAGGGTCACTCGGCATGTCCCTACAGAGCATGGTCAGCCTGCCTGGCCCCCAGGGCCTACCTCAGGGCCTTTCTACACGACGCCCCTATTATGACTGTTAACACATAGTAGCAACAGCTGCTTGTTCCGCTGTCCCCAGTATGGTGCTACACGTTCACGCACATTATTTCATGCATTGTCCCCACTTTACAAAGGAGGACACTGAGACTCAGAGAGGAGAAGTGACTTCTCTAGGGAAAGACAGCTTGTGAAGGACATACTTGCACCCAGAACAGTCGGAGTCTAGCAGGGAAGCAAAGGCTGGCAGATCTATCTCATCTGCCAGCGTCTGGGTGCAGCCCTGGCCTGTGGGTGGCCGTTGTCAGAAAGGCTGACAAGGCTCCTGCTCAGGACCGGTAATCACGGGGGGGGGGGGGGGGGGGGGACCCAGTGGAAGGGGTAATGACAGGCTCCATTGGCCAGCAGGGAAGGGGGTGGGTAGCCTGCCTATGAGAAGAGCCTGAACTAGCAGCTAGAACTCTACAGAGCCTAATCCAGGATGGGGTTGGACACTGCGTGCTCCCCGCAAGGCCAGTCCTTGTCCAGAAGGGGAATAGCACCCAGAGAGAGCAAGGGACTGATCCAGGGTTACCCCATGAGTATTCACTGAAGAAAGGGTGTGCTCAGAGCACCTGTAAGGCAATGCCAGGTCCCTGGGCCCCCACTTGCAGGCCCAAGAGGATTCCCACCCCTCCATGCCCTGCTCCCCAGCACAAGGCCATCAGGGTAAAGTGGGCTTCCTAGCCAGGGACCAGTACAGCTCAGCCCAGGCTGCACCGGTAGTCGCTGTCCCCAGCCAGGCCACTCCCACGTTATGCCTGCCACAACCTCCCTTCCCTCTGATCCTCCCCTGCTCAAAAAGCTTCTATGGCTCCCACTGCCTTTGGGCTGCTGAGTATGCCCCAGGACCCTGAGTGCCTTTCCTTGCCACGGGGTCCTGCACAGGCCGCTCTCCAGGTCAGGAACACTCCCCTCTCCTCTGCTGAGCTCATTCCCCAGCTCGCCACAGCACCCTTCCTTCCCCCAGGAACTTCCCAGGCCGATGGATGCCCCCCCTTACTCCCACAAACCCCCTGTCCATCTCACGGTGGGTCAAAGCATGTTCCCTGTCTGACTCCCCCTGGCAGTACCCCCCACATCTGGGACAAGGCCTGGCGCATAGTAGGAACGGGAAGAAAGCCCAGAGCCCGAGGCCAGAGGCAGTGCTCTGGAGCCAGGGCCGCGCCCCCGCAGGAGACGCCACCCCCACTGAGCAATAAGGCTCCCCACACACACCCTAGAGACTCCTCACCGCAGAAAGGGAGGCTCAAGCCCAACCCAGGGGCCGTGGCTGGGTCCCAGGAATCAGAGAATGTGCACAATGCTGTCCCTTTTCCTCAGGAAGGTGGCTGCCACTGTGAGGTTTCCCTCCCTGCAGGCCTCAGGTGCCCTGAAGGGACCCTCTGCTGGGTCCCCCATTCCTGGTGGCCAGTAATTAATAAGGAAAAACCTCTCCCCATAAATACAGCAGCTTGCAGCACACCAAAGGCCCGGTAATGACCCATCTGACCACGTGCCAGCTCTGTGTGAGGGACATTATGTGGGAGATCACAATGACCAAGAGGACCGAGGTTTCAACATCATCCCAATGGGCCAGGGAAAGAACGAAGGCACAGGGCGGTCCAGGAGCCTGCCTAATGCCACACAGCTGGAAAGGCACAATGCAGGCTGGTGACACCCAGCGCTCGCCACACGGGCCAGCACTCTGCAGGGGCATTTACCAAATTTTGACACCACCCCAGGAGGTGGTACAGGTATCACCCCCATTGAGGAAACAGGCTGTGAGGTCCAGTGACCTGTCCAAGGTCAGCCAGCTGTCAAACGAAGAACACTCCAAACTGGGGCTTGAACCCAGACTCCAGGGCTGTGGGAACAGCAGGAGACAGTCACGCTGGGCACTTTGTAAAGGCCCTCGCTGGCCTCTGATAGCCCAGGAGATCGTGGGATCGCCCATCACCGCATTCTCTGCGACTACCATGGGGCCTGGAAAACTGCAGCCTGCAAACACGTTACATTAGCCCTGGCCAGTGTGGCTCAGTTGATTAGAGCCTTGTCCTGTGCATTGAAAGGGTTGCGGGTTCGATTTCCAGTCGGGGCATTTCTCAGGCTGCAGGTTCAGTCCCTGGTTGGGGCGTGTGCAAGAGGCAATCCATCGATGTTTCTCTCCCACAGAGGTTTCCTCTCTCTCCCTCTCCCTTCCTTTCTCTTTAAAAATCAATCAAAACATAGTTTTTTAAAAAGTTACACTGAATTGAATGCAGGATCCACCAGGATCTCAATCCCACTTCCCTTCCCAGGCCCCACCCTGCCTGTCTCCAACTGACTCAGGTACTTCCCACCACCATGGCCTCACCAGGGCTGAGCCTTCTGGCTGGAACTCCCTTCCCCCTCTTTCCCACAGTTCTAAATCTTAGCCAGACTTTAAGGCCCTACCCAAACATCATCTCTTCCATAGCAATGTTCTGCAGCTGTCATTTGCATATAATTATAATAATAACTGGGGCATGAGCTAATGCATGTAACACTTAGCCCAATGCCAGGCACAGAGGCAGCTCCCTGTGTTAACTAGAGCCAACATTATCTCATTTAACCCACACCCAGGTGTACTGTCAAACCCTTTTTGTAGATGAGGACTCTGAGGCTCAGAGATGTGAAGTGACATCACACAGGTAAAGCAAAATTGGGACGTGAAGCCAAGCCCGCCTGCTCACTGCTCCAGCCCGGCGCCTAGACCGTGCAGTCCACTGGGAGAACTCACAAGTATGTGTTGACTCTGCTGGGACATTCCCCACTCGAAGGCACCTCCTCGGGTCTGATAACAGATCACTGGGCCCAAGGCGGGCCCTCTAAGATCAAATCAAAGCTCTCCATTGGGAAACTGAGGCTGGAGGGATGGCGAAGGAGCAGCCAAGTTCCCACAGCCCTTATCAGTGGCCCAGCTCCTCACGAGAGAAAGAAATCGGTGGGAACTTAGTACCCAGATAGGAAAATGGGCTCTGGGCTTGGGGTCTCTGGCCTGGAGTGCTCTGCCAGAGCCCACCCCCTCCGTCTGGCCAGGCTCAAACGGCACCTCTTCCTCCTCAGGCTCAAACTTCACCTCCTTGGGAACCCCCCCAAGTCCTGTCCCCACAGCCTCCACTACCACAGTCCCCACTTCTCCTTGGCACCCTTCGCAGCAACTACCGTGTCACCTTCAATCGGCTCCCCGCAGACAGAGACCTTGTTCCGCCGTCTCCTGGGCACCCAGCTCGTGCCCGGCCCAGGTGGGTGCTCGGCAAACACATGCTGCGCGAACAGCCCGGGGAAGCTCATCCAGTTTAGATGCCAACCTGGCCGCGCAGGAGGCCGCGTGGGCCTGGGAAGGAGGCTCGGGAGGCAGAGGCCGGGGCCTCCCCAGCACGCAGGCAGCTTCGGGGCAAGGCGGCGGCCAGGGGGAGCTGGCCGCTGGCCGGCTTTCTCACAGGGCGGCCTTTAGAGCTCTTCTCAGTTAGCAAATATTTAACCACCACTGGGCTCGGCGACCAGGGGAGAGTGAGCCCTGAGGAGGGCGGAGGGGGCTGACGGGCAGGCCCAGAGAAATGTCAAAAACAAGGCACACTGGAGACCCTTTGGCACACCAGGGACTGCCCTTTCCTTCACACCTCCAGGCTGCCTGGGGGGAGGAAGTCAATTCCCATCCAGACAGGGGGAAACAAAAGCCCTCTCATCCCCTCCCACCCCCCCTCTGCCTGGCAGCAGCCCCAAGCCCACAGCCTACAGTTGGCGGCTTGTTCTGGAGCCTAGAACCCAGGCGTCCCTGCCCTCTGGGAGCACAGACCCAAGCTGGGAAGGGTGAAGAAGGGGTGCCAAGGCCCCCCTGCAGTGTCCCCCGCCCAGAACAGGACCAGCCTCCCCACACTTCCCCTGGGGCCAGCACTGTGCCTGCCACGGAGGGCACCACTTCTGTTCCCAGGAGCACGTCTTGGGTTGGCTCTCAAGGTTGGTGTCCTGAATCATGCCACCCTCCAGGCCAATGGAATCATGAAGAAAGGATTAAGGGGGGGGTAAAAGGCAGCTGGAGACCCCCAGAGCTGCAAGATGCCGCGGGAGGACCAGCCACTTTGCACTGTGCACCCCTGCTCAGCTTGCCCCCAGGAGAGCCCTGGCTGGGGAGCCAGGCAGACACAGGGCACATCCCAGCTCAGTGCTCCGGTGTGCTCACCTCTGAGCCTCAGGGTTCCCTATGCACTAGCTTCTCCCTCATACGGTTGCTGTCATCAGGATGGGCACAGAGGCAGCTGATCTTTGCTAATGGAAGTTTTTCTGTGGTGTGTTTCATGCCAATTAATGGGGACCAGCAAAGAACCAGAGCAGCAGCTACATGCTTGGGGTTCAATCCTTCTGGGCCCCCGAAGGTTAATTAATCAGAAAGGGAAAATGGAGAGAGAAATGTCAATGAAGATCCTGAAAACAAACACCCACCAAACCGCATGCCATCGCATGCCACCAAACTTCACACAACCAGACCTCAGCCGACCAAAGGCCATCTGCTCGTGGTGCTGCAGGTAGGCAGTTCCTTGTCTCTCTGAGCCTTCACTTCCCACAGGTAGACAAGGCCAAGGGAGAGGCTAGATGTGAAGGTGCTCTGAACTGGCGAGGGCAGAACCATGTGTGTCTTGCTCTCCTGGTATCTTATATTTATACCTTTTTTTTTTCTTATCACATTGACTAAGACATCCACATCAGTGAAGATCCTCTAGGGTTTCAACATCAGTCTTGCTCAGTACGTGATGAATGATTCTTTAAAGAGCTGATTACGAGGTAGGAGCTACTAAGAAAAAGAAGGGAAGACTTAGCTCTTCTCCCCAAACCAAAGAGTTGGATAATTCCCTAGGAAAATAGATGCTGGGAAAGCCCAGCCATAGCAGGCCGAAGCCGAACTGGAGGCTGTTCTTAAGTGACTTACCAAAGACAGATAAAACTCCAGAGAGGGCTTGCTATCTAAGATGCCCAGTGTCGGACAGGGGGCCCTATGAGGTAGAGAGCTCCCCATCACTGGAGGTGTGCAAGCAGAGGATAATGGCCAATTGGCAAGGAGGCTGCAGAGAAGACTCTGTCCCAGAAGGGAGATTAACAGTAAAAACACAAATTCTGGGACCAGTAGACTTGGCTCTGCTACTGATCATGACTTCCCAAGCCTCAGTTTCTTCATCTATAAAATGGGGGGGGGATTGTACACACCTCAAAAAGCTGCCGTGAGGACTAAATAAGACAAAGTGTGAGAAGTGTTCGGCACTCTGCCTGACTGTTGGTAAGAGCCCAATAAATGCCAGCCGCTGTTTTAATAAGAACCAATCACTAATAAATGCCAGTTACCATGGCCCAGCTCCAACAGAGAGGGGCTGAACAGAGACACAGCCCCCCACGTTTCACTAGCCAAGTGCGCTCTGCCTCCAACATCCTTTCACTGAGTCCAAGCTTCACACACACACACACACACACACCCCTGCCTGCACTGCTGGCTCCCTGGGTCCTGATGGCAAGTGAGCTGGGGGCAGGGGAAGGGCTCCTGCCTTCTCAAAGCCAGGGAGGGAGAGGCCAAGGGGGAGGGAGAGGGAGGGAGATGAGCCAATATGAAAATTCACTATGTGTTTGCTGCTGGGCCAGAGGAAACCCAATCTGGTGCTGGAATGCCAGGGGCCTGGAGCATGGTGAGGCTTTATGCAGATAGAAGATGAAAAGTTTATTCAAATAATAAGACTTCTGCGGCCACCCTCTGAGCCAGCAGAGGATGCAGGTGCCCCACCCTTGGGTCACCAGCTGCAGGTCTCCTCAGGCTCCAGAGGGGACCAGAAGGGGAGGTACCAGAAACATCCCCTTGGAGGCCCTGCCAGCCGCACATTCCTTGTTCCAGGTGCCTGCATGACCCCTGTCTGTGCTCCATGGAAAGCACCTCTTAGCCAACAGGCCCAAGTTCTGTGCCTGCTTCCCGGGGGGTCCTTTGTGGGTGAGTGGGGCCAGGCTCATCTCCCCTGGAAGGAATGCAGATTCCAGGTGCAGACTCCAGGCAGTGATGCAGGGTTAAGAGTGCTGGGCTCCGAGTCTGGGTGCTGACTACCATGGGATGACCTTGGGCAAGTCCCTCACACTTCATGGCTCTCTATCTCCTCGTGTGTCCAGTGAAGGGGCTGGACTCCATTGCACTGGATCCTCAAGGCCATGACACCTTCAGACTGTGACAGAAGACAGTGTTCCCTCCCCAACTCAGGACCATATGGGCAGGCCCAGAGGAGCCCGCCAGTCAGGCTTGATCAAATTGCTCCAAGTTCCACCTG
This sequence comes from Miniopterus natalensis, assembly GCF_054644295.1. NCBI lineage: Eukaryota > Metazoa > Chordata > Mammalia > Chiroptera > Miniopteridae > Miniopterus > Miniopterus natalensis. The sequence continues at coordinate 68,765,236 of NC_142092.1, forward strand.
TCGACCTGGGGTACGAAAGCACTGTCCCTGACAGCCACCCTCCATTCAAGTCAGAACCCCAGTTAGTCATCAGCAACGTTGCTTTAATAATTAATTGGTTAGTGTCTGTTTCCCCCACGAGGGCAGGGACGGTCTGTCTCATTCATGATATATCCCCAGCACCTAACATATAAATATGTGTCCCCAACTGCGAGATTATACCAGAGAGCCTCCATTCGGTCTCCCAGGGATCTTAAGGCACAGGGAGAGGATGGGGTTTTCACAAAGGCCAGCTCAGGCCTGGGGACAGACCCGTCCCCACCCTAGGGGCGCCGTCAGCCAGGGGCTCTCCAATCCCGATAGGGTGCTTCCTGTACAGTTGGGGCCAGGCCAGCTCAGGGTCACACACATCAGCAGCAGGAAAGGTCACCACCCCATCACACAAACCAAGCTGTCACCTAAGCTCGGATCCTCAGTTTCCTCTTCCAGCAGATTCTGTCAAATGATACGGCACCTGCAAGGGGCCTAGAAACTGGAGCTGAGCAGGCCCTGCACTTGGGCCTCTTCTGCCCTCTCCGGGTGGCACAGGTAGGGGGGCAGGGCCATGCTGAGAGGCAGGAAGCCTGGGTCTGCTGGACTCTTACCCTGAGGAGGCCCACCACCCTGCTTCTGTGGTCCCCGTTAGGATATTCCAGCCCCACAGAGGGACAGAACTATCAGCACTTTGAAAAACAACTGCCAAAGTGTTGCGCACATGGGGAAGCTGCCGCTGTGGCCAACAAGAAGCACGGCAAAACCACCAATTTCTGGGAAATTCTGGTTCCCCAAAGGCCTGTGCTCTCTGGGCTTGGGCCTTTGCAGAGTTGCCCCTCTGCCCATGACCTTCATCCTTTGGGTCTTGCCTAGACACCTAGCTCTCCAACAAGCCTCCCCTGGCATCCAAGTCTGCCACTCCCCGGACTCCCAAAGACACCCTTACCCGCTCCCCCGCCTGGGCTGCGGTTCCATGCAGGGTTTGTCCTTCCAGAAAGGGGTCTTTGGGAGGGTGAGGACAATGGCTACCGCCCCATCGGGCACCCACAGCAAGCTCTCAAAGGTGGAATTGATGGGTTAATCCACAGAAACGATCAGGGCTGTCCAACAGAGCACTGTTTACCGCAGTGAAAAACCCAAACACCTCGAATGCCCAGCAGGAGTGCGGCTGAGCAAGTTGACCTGCAGGCTACCGAGACATAATGGACTATTCTGCAGGCATTCAGCAAGGGGGTGACACACATGCAGACGCCCTCACCCCACTGCAGATTCTGCCTCAGGAAAATGCCTGAAAGTCATTCCTTCTGGGTGGTGAGACTGTTGGCAATTTTCACCTTCTTCCTGTCACTTATCTTTATTTCCTGTTCCCACTGGTCATTAGATATTGCTTATGTAACGACAACTCTGAGGAAGCTCAAAGCCGAAAGCTTAAGCTCCAGCAACTGAGGACCGACCTCTGGCCGATGCTGGCACCACTGCGGACCGAGGGTGAGGTCCGAGCTCACTGCTGAGACCTGGCCTGGCACCACCTGTCACCAGAGCCCACGCTGCCTGGGCTCCTCCAGGCGGGAAGCCCTGACCTTGGCAGGGACACTGCACCCCAAGGGCAGCAACTCTCTTCTGAGGGTTCACTCTGCGCCAGGCACCAGGCGCAGGACGTCTCTTCTAAGGCTCACAGCACTCTCAGAGGCAGCTCTGAGCAGCCCCACTGAGAGATGGGGAAACAGGCTGAGGTCACCAGGAAGACGGCAGAGGGGAAGCCCCACTTACAGCCGAAAGCAGTCTTAGAGCCCGCACAGGTCACCTGGGGGCCTGGGGCCACATTCTGGCCAGAGCGGTGAGCAGGACGCCTAAGGGGGGCAGACTGGTGGGTCGCAGACTCTCCCAGTTGAACGAGAACCCACCCACACCCGCCTTCACTGCCTGGCACGGGGAGAGACTCCGTACTGTGGAGTCCATCCACTGTCGCTGGCTTGAACCACCCCAGTCTCATCCATCCACAGCCACAGTGCCTCGGGGCAGGGCACAGAGCGCTATCCTTACTCACAGCAGCAGAGGTAAAATCCTCTCTCTGAAGGCCAGACAATAAGTGTTGGTGAGAAAGGGCTCCCCACGCCCTGGTTCCATTGCCCGGCGCTCAAGGCTACACCAGGCAGGGCTCCTGTCCCTTTCTCTAGCCATAGTCCCCTGGCCCCCCTCCAAGGACAGGCAACTGTCTGTGCAAAGCCACTTCCTCTACTTGCCTGTACCCCAACTCTCACGGCCAAGCTCCACCCTGTCGTTCAAGACCCAACTCAAACCCCTCCAGAATCTTTCGAGTTCTACCTCTCTCCCAAGCCTGCCCTGTGCTTTGCAACCCCATCGGGGTTCCCACAGGCCAGGGTGGCTGCAGAGAGAATCACAATTTTCCCCAAAATATGGTCAATAGGAGTATTTTTCAAAATGTAATATATTTACCATGAAAAAGACACCAAGTGAGAATGAAGAAAAATAAATAATCCGTTATCCTACCATCCTAAAAAATCTGTATTAATATTTTGATGAATTTCCTTCTGAAATTTTTTTACTACACTTATACAGAAATCTACAGTTGGAGACAAGCAGAACTACACCGTCGCCTTATTGGCTACATACTGTGCCACTGAACATGACCTGCTGGTTGACCCCCGCCCCCCCTTTTTCCCCGCTTTAACCGATGCTAATACGTAACATAACCATTTGGCCACCTTCAGGTAATTTCTGGCTGTGGGATGGCGGGCAGGTTTCACCAGGGTCTTTGAGCCACCTTTCCGGGGTTGCTCCTACCGGTGGAGGGGCTGGTGAGGACCCCCTCCTCAGACAGCCATTTCCTGCCAGCCATAGAAGGACCCAGTGCTTTAGCCTCAGAGGCCTGTCCCAGCTCCCCTGCCAGACAGGTCTTCTACCTGACAAGGAATGAGGCGCCAAGAGGGAAGGTACTGGGGCTCCTCTCCCACCTGCTCCAAGGGCCCTGGACGAGTCCCTTGGCCACCAGGAAACTGTTTCCTCATCTGTGACAGAAGAGCAAATAATAGGCATTGTTGTGACAATGCCAGACGCGGGGCTCCGCTCGAGCCTGGCAAAGGGCCCACAGTGTGAACTCTCCAGGAGGGTGGTCATTTTGTCACAAAGGTCTGCCCTCTGATAATTATTTAATTAATGGCTGGCTGGTAACTATGGCCCTCATCTCTCCTTGAGCTCTAAACAGACAGCCCGGGCGAGCTGGATTTGGGGGTCAAACACATGTTCCCCTGTGCCTGACACACAGTGAGTCGGGGGGCACCAGGACCCAGGTGTCCTGTCCTCTTCCTGTCACACCAGGGGTTCAGTCCCGTAGGCCTGTCCTCTGGAGCTGCAGAGGAACCAGGAAGCGGGGAATGGTCAGCCTGACCAGCAGCAAATCCCCAGGCTCCTGCCTCTCCCAGGATGGGTATCCCCTCAGGGCTCAAGGACACAAACAAAAGGCCCAAAGCCAGAGTCAGACTGAGAGGAGTACAGGCCAGGAGGGAGGAAGCCCTGTGTGGCTGCAGGAGCCCCGTGCCTGCGGTCTCGGGCGCGGTGAGGCCCAAACCGCTCCTTCCAGAAAGAATAGGGGAAGTCAGAACCAGTCAGGGCTCTGCCTCCGCCTGCATAAGCCCCAGCCACCCCTCTGAACCCCTAACCCACACTCTGCAATCACCAGACCCCTCATCCAAATAGCCTTGGGGTCCCTACATGCTGTGGGAATGTAAACCTTGCAATGCCATTTATTCATTCACTGCTAAGGAATTAAAACCATTTAAACCAGTAGGTGTTAATTACAGCATTGATCTTTGAGCATTTACTGAGCGCAGCGCTGTGTTGTTTACATAAGTATAATTTATAAACACGCATCATGCACTTTAATTTTCCAACCAGTGAAGTATTATCATTCCCATTTTGCAGCCTAGGAAATTAAGGAGTAGAACCAAAGGAACTGTCCCGAGGGCACTCGGCTGGTGGCTACTGGAGCAAGCTCTGACCCTCGAGGCCACATGGTCCACCTCGAGGGAGCCCATGGGGACCGAGCCCTCATGGTGTCATATCAGAGAGGAGAATTAGAACCACAACCATGCAAGGAGCCCAGAGGAGGGGCCCTGACCCAGCCTGCACAGGTGGGGCCAAGGAAGGAGTGCTCCTGGCTGCAAGAGCTAGTCCATGGGTCCTGCAGGGCCTTCCAGGGGCTGGAACTTCACCCAGAGGGCTTTCCAGTCATCCAACCCCTTCACTGAACCCTGGGGAAACTGAGGCCCGAGTGGAGGCTAGACAGAGCTCCCATTCACAGAGGCAGACTCTCAGAAGCCACACAGGGGATGCAGGAAGAGGAGAGGGGGCAGAGGGAGGGAGGGGAGTGAAGGGCTCTGCCCCTAATCACACAGGAAGTCCGCTGGCCCAGCCTGGGGGGCTCCCAACCAGACAAGCAGCCCAGCCCCCAACCTGGGAGAAAGGCCCCAGAAGCAGCTCCTCTCAGATTTGGCCACAATCTCAACAGGAAAACAGAAAGCTGAGCTGGGCAGCCGGCTCCAGCCTGACTCTCCCAGGAGCAGGCCGACTCTCAGGTCACTGAGAAAGTAACCCCTCTGCTCAGAGCGCCCGGCCCGCCTCTGGCCACAGAGCAGTGGAGAGATTCTGAGGTCCTGGGTGGCCTCGGGTCGGCGAGAGAAAGGGCTCCCGTGTTCAACCACTGGCTCAGGTCACCCCCCACTCCCACCACCCTTGAGAGACGGAATCCCTATTTTAGAGACGGAGACTTGAGGTCCAGAGAGGAGACGCCCCAACCAGTCACACTGAGCAGTGGCTGCTGAGCTGAGTTGGGAGGGTTGAGCAGAGGTCACCCTAAGGGGGTCGGGCCGTCCCCACCCTCTCCCCCTTCCCTTTTCCTGGAAGCATTAAATGTGGGGGTGGGGTAGGAGGGGAGTGTAGCTCTGGTTTTTTAAAATCTTCCACAACGCCTCGCTGCCTGCCGCCTGCTGTCTGCGGGCAGACAGGCCTGGGCTGTGTCCTCAGACACGGGCCTATCTGTGAGGCCAGCACAGGGCCGCTTCTCTCTCGCTCTCACGGAGGGCTTGTTTACTCAGTTCTCCAAATTATAACCCTTGCAGCCCCACCCAGCCACTCACTCCTTCCCTGGCCAGTCTCTGCCATCTGGGGCCGTCCATGGGGGCAGAGGGACCCAGGAATGGAAAGGGCTTCGTGCTGGGGGTGGGGCCCTGACTTTCCACTCATTCCACAGCCCCTGAGACCCTGGGTGCGCTCCCTTCTCTTTCTGAGCCTCCGTTTACTCAGTAACAAAATGAGGGAAGGGATGGGATGGATGACTGCAAAGGTTCCTTCCCCGCTAGGAGGAAGAAGGGTCTGGGCCAGAACAGGAAAAGCAGCCCGGACCCATCAGACGAGTCCCAAACTCAGCAAGGGGGGCTGTGGCCTGGGCAGATCCAAGCAAAGCTTTCAGCCAGCTGGGGCTCCCCAAACCCTAAGCTCTGTTCTCTTTTCTCCCTCCACCCCCTCCCAAACATTCCCAAAAACCAAACAAAAAAGCAAAAACAAAACGTGAAACAGAGGTGCAATTGTCAGCTCACTCCCCCTCTGGGTGTCCCATCACCTTTTAAGTCCCTAGCAGGCTGGGGCCAATGACACAGCTCCTCCCAGAACTCAGCAAAAATGGAATTACCATTTCCTGAGCACCTTCCCACGTGCCAGGAGCAGCTGCCTCCCAGAATCTCCACACAGCCCAGAGGCAGGGGTCACCTTCCGATTTCACTGACAGCTGAGGCTCTAAGGACGGTAACCAAGCCATAATAGGGTCGCTCCACGGAGGAAGCCAGCGCCTCCCCGTCAAGGCCAGACATGCTACCTCTTGAGTTGGGCTGACCAAGTGTTTACAGCCAACAAGCACTTTGTAAAACATAAAGATCCACTGTCTTTGTAACACAGACCACACTGCATCCAGCTTGATGGCGCTTCCGGGCTAGTATGAGGCCCATGAGCTCACATCGCTGCTTCATCATCACCACCTAGCTTAGGCCCTGAGATGTCATCCCTACCACCCTGCTCAGGCCCTCAGGCCAGCACAAGAGAGCTCTTCCTTCCACAACAAGACAGCATCATGCCATAAATATTTGCTGGACAAATGCACTGTGCCTTCAAAGCAGCCCAAGGTCCACAGACTCCCACGAGGTCAGAGCTAGAAGGGCACTAAAAACTGTCCCGCTGCCCACTGCACAGAAAGGCAAAGTGAGGCCAGAGAGGAAGAGGGGCTTGCCAAAGGTCACCTGGCACCTGGGACTCTTCCCCTCTAGCCTGTACCCATGTGGCTCCTGGAAGGTGGGGTAGATTAGAGGTGAGTGGAGCACAAGGGGATGAGTAGTTTCCTGCCCAAGGGACTCCAATTCTAGAAGATTCTGGCTTAACAAACTTGGTTGGGCAAACAGTTCTGTTCTGTGTGGTGACCCAGTGGTGAGCCAGGGGCCTGGGCCAGTGTGGATGGGGTGGGGCAGTCAGGGGGCAGTGTGCATGGGGGACGGAGCAACCAGGCCTCCTTGATGGTGGTGTGTGAGCTTGGGGAGATCTGGTGTCTGTTCAGCTGTGTGGGACATGGGAAGGATGGACAACAGCTGTGGTTGGTTTGGCCGCAGATGTGTGGGTGGGAAAGTAGGGTTCACACTTCGCAAACCACAATTCATTCTTCCTCGGCCCCTCCTCACTGCCCAGTTACCCACTGGAACCCCCGCCCTTGCACGTGGACCCTGCACCCGATGCCCTGGCCCAAGCCCTGCACTTTGACCTCCCTGAGAGGAGGGACTCCCATGGCCAGGCCTCTCAAGGACTGTACACAACAGTAATAGCTAATGATACAGGAGCCAGTGCTTTCTTAAAACGCAAAGAGCTCTACCCACATCATCTCCCTGACCCTTCACAACAACCTAGCAGGTCTGGGCTACCTTATGCCCACTTTACAGATGAGGAACCTGAGACCCAGAAAAGGGAAGGGACCTGTCAACTAACGGGGCAGTTCAGACAAGATCTCAAAATTAGGTCCTCAGAATCCAGGCCTTGCATCTTCCCACTTTGTCCTTGGAAGGGAGGAAGGTTCTCACACTCGGAGCTGCCTCGGAAGGGAATGGGTCTCCTGTCCCAGGAGGAATGGGAGCAGAGGCGGACCACTGGCTGCCTTGGTAGAGCAACCCAAGAGGGCCAAGTTGAACAGACACCAGATCTCCCCAACCTCACACACCACCATCAAGGAGGCCTGGTTGCTCCGTCCCCCATACACACTGTCCCTTGACTGTGCCCCACCCCATCCACACTGGCCCAGCCCCTGCTCTCACCCTCCCTCACGTGCAGCTGACCTGCCTGTGCCACTTCTGCCTGAAAATGCCTCTGAGGCCTCCCCATGACCCTCAGGAAAAAGTCCCCTCCTCTCCGAGGCCAGTCACTGTGGCTCCCTCCACTTCACCCATCCCTCCCTCACCCACTAGACCCTCTCTCACACTTTCCCAAAGGGGGTCTGCCCCTCTGAGAAGGGCAGGGGCCATGTAGGAGTTTGTGCATCAGCATATCCCTGGTGCCTAGGACTGTGCCTGGCACACACAGGTGCTCAACAACTACAACTGAATGAATCCAAGAACGACCAAGTGTGTCTGGGGCCAGAGCCCATCACACCCCTGTGGGATCTCACAGGCATTGTAGACGGGGACCCTCCACCTCAATTTCTCACATCCAAACCCACCCAGCCTGCCTTTCGGTGGCACCTTGAGTCCCTGAGGAAAGGGTTCTCAGAGGCAGAGAATTTCCATGAGCAGATTCTCGCCTTTGGGTCCCAGATGCTGAGGAAAGGCACAGAGAGACATAGCCATTGGTCCAGTCACACGGCAAATGGTCAACAGGACCAGCTCGAGACCCGAAAGTCTAGTTCTGGACATGTGGGCAGACAAGGGGGGGGTTCCCATCTGTCTGTCACCCATTCATTCTGTGTGCCCTGCCCAATACCCGGCACAGTGTAGACGATGTTGAATGGCACTGCTGTGTAACCATGGCCCCTGTCGCACCATCCTCCAGGTACCTGCTGACGGCGGCAGGTGTCCAGAGCCACAGGCTGGTGCTCCTCAACCTAGGGCATGCCAACTTCCGGGGCACAGGGGAGGGGGCTGGCGGTGCCTGAGGCCCCAGGACAGACCTGGCACATCGCCCTCAATGAAGTGCCAATCAGAACAGCTACCACTGACTGTTCTCACCACTCCCCAGCCCTGTGCTGCCCCCTCCAAGGCTAGCACTCTCGATCCTCGCTCCTGTCATCCACTTTCACAGAGGTCACTGAGGCTCAGCAAAGGTGACCCACTTGTCCCAAAACACCAGTCCATCTACTGGCAGAACTGGTTCTCGAACCTAAGCAGTCTGACTGCAGAGCCTTGGCCCAAACCTCAACTCACTGCTTCTTCTAACTTACCATCCACTGTGTCACCAGGCAGTGGGCCAGAGGTAGTGTGTCTCCAAACCTGGACAGTTCCCCGGGGGTGGAACCAGGTGCCCCGGAGAGGTAGGCACTTCCTGCTTTTCCAGTTTTAAAATCTGTGAGATCAGAAGATTGCAGCCTTCCTGACTCAGAGCCTAAGACTCTACCAGGAGGGGGCTCTGCAAGGGTGCACGAGGGTGGACAAGGGTGGACAAGGGTGGACAAGGGTGGACAAGGGTGGAGGGAGGCACCTGCATTCACTGCTCCTTAGAACTGGCCGACAACCTCCTCCCCAGGCAGGGAAGTGGAGGGGGTGGGGCGGGGGAAGGGAAAAGCAGCTCAGGAATTCGTGCAACCCACAGGATGCTGCTGCTGGAGACCCAGGGCAAAGTGAGTCATGCGCTCTGCCTGCGGAGGAGGAGGGGGCGACGTGAGGGAGAACAGGGCTGGCCAAGGAGGGACGTGAGTCTCAGGATGAGTAATGACAGAAGGATAGATTTGTGCAACCTACAGGAGCCTCTGACACACGCCGCTCTGTCCCCACTCAGCTCTTCCTCAACCCCAGGCCCCCCCACACACACTGCCTGCTTCCTTTCAGGGCCTTTTCCTCGAAGCCCCCCTGCCCACCCTGGGCACCAGGAAATGCCCAGTCACAGTGGAGCATGGTGTTAACAGCTAAGACCTCGACTCCGAGGCCTGGGCCTGGGCCTGCCACTGACTTGCTCTCCCTCCACTTGTAAAACATTGAGGAGGGGGGCGCACAGGGTGAGAGTTCAATGAGGTATTCAGGCAAAGGAAGGCCCGGCACATAGTAAGTGCTCAGTTAACAGGAGACTAGTCTTACAGGTACTGTTCAGAGTCTGATACAGCCCCTCCCTACTCCATCAACCACCATCCTCAGGAGGGGCTGGGGAAGCAGCCAGAGAAAGTGGTCATACACTCCCCAGCTCACAGGCAGCCCCTTTGGGCCCACTACCCCATGGAAAGATGCCCAGATTAGTGTAAGCTGCTGGGAAGGGGAGGGCCAGAGGATGAGTCTGTCCTCAGCAGGAGAGCAGAACAGAGCAGAAAAGGAAGCAAACACAGTGACTCAGTTTGCCCTGAAAGCCAACTGTCTGCCACAGTGAAGTGCAGCAATGCCCAGCCCTAGGGGAAAGGCTAAGAAAATGGCCTTCTGTGTGGATGGCCTCGGGTGGCACAATGGGAGGTTCCAATGGCCTTTAAATCGTTTAGAGGAAGAAGCAAGACACAAAATGAGCCGCGGCCTCGGTGAGGTACAACCATAAACACAGAAGGGAAAGGCCACTCCAGAATCAAGTGGTTATCACAGGACAGCGAGTGACTCCTGTTCCTGTCTGAACGTCACTCCTCGGAGGCAGGGAGGGAGGGCCGTGGTGCAGTCTGGGTCTAGAAAGGTCTCTCTGGCAGGGCATGTGGGAGGGATGGGGGTGTGAAGTGGGCGGGGGGAGTCAGGAGGCCCTCCTAGCAGCTAGGCCAGAGGCCTCGGTGCGAGGAGGCTGGGCACCGGGGAGGGCAGGGTCAACGCCAACAAAAGCACATTATGTAAGAGACACAAGAGCGCAGCAGAATCCCCAGACGCTTCACCCCGGGGACTGACCCAGCCCCGGCTAAGGGCAGCAGCCCGGTGGAGCCCGGTGTCGCTGCAAAGCCCAGGCGGCGGCGAGAGAGCCACACGCCTGGCTGGGGTGGCCAAACGCAGATGCTTCTGGGACCTCCAGCCATTTCCCAAAGCGGAGAGGTAGATTTTAAAAATCAATTTGGAAAAAGGCATTCGTTGTTTTGCTCAATAAACAAACGAGATACCCGTACGGGGTACGTACCGACAGAAGGAGTGGCCGACGTTTACAGCCTTTTCAGAGGCTACGCGTCCACGCATCAAAACGGGGCCCAGCCGGTCCAGTCCCAGGCCGCCGCGAACCTGGAAGCAGGCGCGGGGTGTGGGCAAGAGGCTCGGGCAGCGCGGGGATTACTCGCCAAACACTGGAAACAACCCAAATGTCCAGTAACGGGGGACTGGGCAAATGAACCGTGCCAGGCTCGGAGAAACCCGACAGAAGGGCGGGGCAGGCGCGTGTTCTGCCGTGGGGAGAGTTCACAGTACACTGAGCGAAAAAAGTCAGACCACAGAAACACATCATTGGACTTCTTTTTATAAACAGAGCTAACGACATGTGCACACAGAGCTGTGCGTCTGGGAACAGTGACACGCCCAACTTGAGTGATTTCTCCTGGGAGTGGATTTGGAGGGAGGGAAGATGGAAGGAGCTTTTGGTTTTCTACCTTTTACTCCACACTCCCACTGTGTGTGCAATGGCCCTGTGACCACACACGGTTCGTAGTGGTTGCCAAAAGTTGGGAAAGATGGTGGGGAACGGGCATGACTACTAACAGGTAGAGGGTTTCTTTCGGAGTGATGAGAATGTTTTAAAATTGATTGTGGTCCTGGCCAGTTTCGCTCAGTGGTTAGAGCGTCGGCCCTCGGACTGAAGGGTGTTGGGTTTGATCCCAGTCAAGGGCACTGTCCTCAGCTGCAGGCTCCATACCGGGTGCGGGAGGCAAACAATCGATGTGTCTCTCTCACATCAATATTCCCCACCCCCCCCTTCCACTCTCTGAAAAGCAATGGGAAAAATATCCTCTGGTGAGGATTTTAAAAAATTTTTGATTGTATGCATATATGCACAACCCAAGGACATGGACAATGGTGGGGAGAGGGACTGGGGAGGGGGATGGGACGGGGTGGAACGGGTCATTGGGGAGAAAAAGGAACATCTGTAATATATTAAACAAAAATAAAATTTAAAAATAAAAAAATTAAAAAATTTTTTGATTGTGGCGATGGTTGCACAACTCTGAGTACACACACACAAAAGAATGTTAACCGGTACGCTGTAAGTGGATAAATTGTCTGGCAGGTGAACTATGTTTCAACAAGGCTGCTATTTCGAAAAAGAATTAGCAAGAGGAAAGGTGAGCCTGGCAGAGGGAGGAGCGCAGGTATGGGCAGACTCCCTCACCAGCCCTCTCAGGTAATAAACTTCAGGGTTGTATGCGCGTATGCCGATTCCTCGGCCCCCCAATTTCATCCTAATCAATAGAATTTCTAGAGCAATGGCTAGTCCTTCAAGGCTGTCCTAGAGGCAGAAGGGCCCCTCCAGGCAACAACTGTCTTCCTGCCGAAGGCACAGCACCCAGCCCCTACTTGTACATCTTGAGCAACAGTGAACTCACTCCCTCACAGGCTTGATCTTGGTTTATGCGGCTCAGACCACATGCAAAGAATCCCTGTACAGCTCTGACACAGGCCACCCAGGCATTTCCATTCTCTTGTCCTAGTCCTGCCCTCTGGGCCTAACCCCACCTCTCCATATCCTAGTTCCTTATAGGGTCCCAAATCACTGCCACTCCAGATGACTCACATCCATCTCACATATATGCCAACATGGAAGGAACCCAGTTACCAAAGTTTCTGAAAATCCCAGTGAATTCTTGAATCCAGAGACCCCAGGGATTGCATAACCCTCGGAGAAATGGGACCTAACCCACAGCTACAATTGCCCCCTTCAAACTCCAAACACCTGGCCACTCTCCTTGCCCACCAGAGAATCAATAGCAGACAGTAAATGACAATCTCTATAATAGCAGTTGTTTGCTGGGCACTTACTATGCCCCAATCACTGGGCTGAGTTTCTTACCTTTCTTATCTTATTAAATCTTTGCAATAGTACTTAATAGGAAGGGACCATGATTCCCACTTTACCGATAAGAAATTTGAGATTAAGATGCTGGTCCAAGGTCACGCCAGCTAGCACACTTCAGAGTAAATGTGAGGACCCTGAGCTGGCTCAAGTCTGGAGGAGATTTGTGGGAAAAATTTGGGATTGTTCAGCTCTCAGAGCTGGAAGGGACTTCAGCTATCAGGCAGCACACCTCTTCAGTTCTCAACTAGGGAAACTGAGACCCGGAAAGAGCAAGTGGCTGCCCAGATTACACAGGCCTCCTGGCTCCCAGGCAGGGGCTCTTTCCTCCAAGCAAACTCCCTCATGAAAGCAGGAGGAAATTATCCGGCAGCAGCCCCACGGGGCCCCAGTGTGAGAACAAGCAAGCCCCTGCTTGCCAGAGGCTTTGAAATCCCAGGATGAAAGGCGCCGTGACTGCAAAACAGCAAAACAGCACTGTGGGCAGGAGCGCGCCTGACCCCTGCCAGGACTTGCCGGCTGGCGTTCACCTGCTCACCTGCTCAGGGGCGGGCCAGCCAAGCCACAGAACCCTAGCAGGCCTCGGAGCTCGGAGCACTGTGGGAAGGGGTGTTCCAAACCCTGACGTTTACAGGGGCGGCCCCAGGTTTCCTGGGCAAAGAACCAGGACCCAGGTAGGGAGGGCATTGGAATTTTAATTGTCTAGCATGAAAGTGCCCACTGCTCCTTGGGTGGAGAGAGGAGGGTGCAGGATCACTGGAGGTGGCAAATGCATGCCCTCATTTCCCTCCAGCAGAGACTTCTAAGGCAGCTCACTTCCTTGGGACGGGGCTGGAGGCTTGCTAGCTTCCTCCCCTTCCAACCTGCCACCCCCACACTTCAGGAGCCCCTTCAGGTGAGCCTGGACCAGGAATCTGAGGCATCTGAAGGGGGTTATTAATAGCACTGAAGTGCTGAGAAGAGGGAGGCCAGCAGGCTCTGAGTGGGCACAGCCCTCTTCCACCCAGCCTGGTATCCACAAAACAAACCCAGCCCTGTCCAGGAGAGGACACTTCACCTTTTGTGGTCTCTGCCTCCTCCTCTGTAAATGGCAGGGGAGAGGAGGGGGGTTGCTGGCAGTTCTCAGACCAGGCGCTGGGAGGAGAGGGAGAGCCAGAGTGGGTGTGGGGAAAGGAAAAACCCCACCGAAGAAAGTGAAGCACACCCCACCCAAGCCTGATGAGGGGCCCCAACGGGAGGTCGTGAATGGATGGACTGTTACAGAGCCCCAGGAGGCTGCCACCGACAGGGAGGGGACAGGAAGACTCCGCCCTGGCCTTCCCCCTCCCACAGTCCTTGTCCTCCAAGCAAGAGTTCCAGGACTTAACCCCCTGCTGGTCCGAGGCTACAGAGGGTCTGACTCACTTCTGCATCACCCGCATCCCGGGCCCAGCCCCGGCCTCCGGGACAAAGGGGGAGCTTAGGCCGTGGGCCCAGGACCACAGTTCAGACAAGCCTTCCCCAGCACCTTCTTTGTGCCCGGAGAGGGTGGGATACAGAGTTAGGGGCCATCTGGTCCCTGTTCTCAAGGGGTGCTAGCGGGCAGAACACAGCTGTTGAAACTGCTCTACAGGGCGCATCAAGATAAGTGTAAGCGGACGCAGTGCTCTGGGCACAATGGACTGGGAGGCAAACACACTTGAGAGGAATGGTCTCTTCTTTCCATAGGCTGCTCCCGAACCCCACAGGGACCAGCGACCTGTGCATCGGCGCCTCCTCTATGTCAGGCCCTGTGCTAGGAAAGCTACATCAATTAGCTCACTTAAGTCTCTCCACAACTCATAAGTAAGGAAGAAATCCTTCACCCCATTTCAAACAGGAGAAAACCGAGGTGCCAGGACATTGAGAGGCTTGTCCGAGATCTCAGGGCAGGGAAACAGGCCCTGGGGAGAGAGATGAGCCACAGAACAGTTTCCCAGGCAGCCTGAGGTTCTCACCCTCCCTCCATTCTCTGGGGTTGGAGAGGAGAAACCCTGTTGCAGTCACCAGGTTTCCCCAGGGAGCAGCAGGAGCACCCTGCTGAGCCTGAGCCAAAGGACAGGGGTTCTGACCCACCCGTCCTGTGCACCCCATTTATTCCTAGCCCCACTCCCCAGGTGCAGTCCCAGGCATTGATGGGCTCGTCCCTGGAAGTCTCAGCCACGTGTACTGGGGCTGGGGTCGGGGCTGGGGCCAGGGAGGGCTGGGGACTGGGGCAGTTAGGGAGGACGGTCAGGTCACGCTGGCCGAGTGGGCCTGGAATGCTTCGGGGAGGGGTGCCTGAGGTCGGAAGGAGTCTGCGACACCCCCCCAGCTCGATGGCGGTAGTGTGTTGGGGGATCCTACGGGACCAGTTCCAAAGGGGTTCCATTAGAGGGGGGATTTCAGGATTCCAAGTCCCCTCGGAGAGGGAAAGGTGAGCTCAGAAGAGGCTGGGAAGAGGCGCCCAGACGTGGAGGAAACACGCTTGGACCACGGACCCGGTCCCCAGCCATTCCCGCCCTACCGGGGGCCTGAGCCCCCGAGCCCCCGGCCGCAGTGGGACAGGCGGGCCGGGGTGGGGGCGTGGCCCAGGGATCCCCGCAGGACCCCGCGAGCGCGCGGCGCGGCGCCGCACTCACCTGCGATGTGCTGGCGCCGGGCGTCGTCCAGGTGCGTGGACAGCACGTCCCCCATCGCGAACCGGAGCCGCGGCCCGGCCCGGCCGCCCCCCGCCGCTGCCCGCGCCGCTCAGGCGGACGCCGCTGGCGCCATGGAGCCCGACCCGCCCTGCGCGCCGCTCCCGCCGCTCCCGCCGCCCCGGCTGCGGCCTCCACTCCGCGCGCTCCGGCTCCAGCCGCGTCGGTCGGGGCACAGCCTCCGCCCAGGCCCAGCCCGGCCCCAGCCCCGCCCCGCCCCGCCCCCGGGCCTGGCCCCGCCCCCTCCTCGGCCCGGGCGGGTGGGCGGGGCAGGGGGCCGGGGACGGCTGCGGGCGAGGCGGAGACAAAGGACCGAGCGGAGAAGGGGAGACGGGGGCGAGGCGCGGGGAGGCGCGGGGCGCGCGCAGAAGCGAAGGAACGGAAGGGACTGGTGGGGGCATCGGAAAGCACGGGGCTGCCCCGGGTGTCCCTCCCTCCCTTCCCCGAGCGTGGGGAGAACCGCGGGGACCGGTAGGGGACACTGGGCCGAAGTGCGTTCGCGCCCCGCGCCTGCCGCCCCCGCCCCCTTGCACCCTGCCCTCCGGTCCCCGGCCCCGCCCGCCGCGCGCCCTCGGGAAGTTCCGCGGCCTTGAGCCGACCTGCCGCGGAAGGTGCGCCCTCCGCCTTGCCCAGTAACGCAGGGCGCGGGGAGGGAGCGGGGAGGGCTCGCGCCCCAAGGCGTTCCTGCTCCCCGCGATGGGAGGACATTCCTCAGGCTCAGTATATGGGTATTTCCCTCGGGAGGTGGCTCGTGGGACAGGCCGAGTGAGGCATGGAAAAAATAATAATAGCTCCTTACAGTTTGCCTAAGACTCAGATTCAAAACCCACGGCAGGGCAGGCATGGACTTAGGGTGCCGGGCCTGTGGCGGTGGGGTGGGTGGCTCTCGAGTACCCGAGGAATGTGTTTCAGCCCTACCCTTGGGACCTCTCAAGGTGGGGTGGATAGATGGGTTAACAACTGTGATTCCCACATCATGGACTGGGTGGCGGAGGCCTTCCTTGGCTGCTGATTACTGCACCCCAAGGGTCACCCTGTTTCTGCTCACCCTGGTGACAGCACTCACCACTGCCGCAGGCATCCCACCCTGTGATTAGACAGCTCTTATTGTAACTGTGACACAGGCAGAAAATTATGGTAATAAAAGTTAACATTACTGAACACCAGTACTTCAGTCCTGTCATTACCGCAGAAGGTAGGTCTGAAGTTGAGTAATGCGATGGGGGCACTCAGTCATGCACTCAGTGGCTTACCAGTGTTTCAGCAAACAGGTGAGAAATGCCTGCTTACTAGGCCCTCTGTAAGATGCTGGGGGTGAAACGAGAGGAAGACCAAACTGTCCTACCCGCTTGGTGACCTGGAACAAGTGGCATTACCCTGCACCTCAGTTCTGTGAAATGAGAATAATGACACTTTGTTGTGAGGATTAAATGAGATAAAGTGACTAGCACAGCGCCTGGTAGAGGACCTGTCACTCAATAAATAGAAACCACCATTCATCATAGTCCCTGCCCTCAAGACAGTATAGAAGCTTGAGGAAGGAGCAGGACATTCTGTTTTGAGAAAAATCACAAAAGGAGGGAGTAGTACCAGAACTACAAGTTGAAAAACCAGAATTTTGAGAGCAGACATGGGGAGGTGGCATTGCAGGGAGTGGGGAAAGCTCAGGCAGAGAGGAACAGTCTTTGAAGAGCAGGATGTATTCACGCAGCGGAGTCAAGTGAAGTTGAAGTCAAGCTGGCCAGGATTACTAATTTCCTTTTACGGAGATGGGAACTGAAGTCCAGAGAGGGAAAATGACTTGCCAAAGTCACACAGCAAGGCAGAGGCAGAAGCCAGCCAGAGGCCAAGTCTCCTGACAGCCAGCATCTGGTTCTCTAAGCAACCAAAAGCAAGTGATCCTACCAGCCTCATTTCATTTTTCCCATGGCCCAAATTATAGGGACTGGAAAGGCCTGCTCTGCCCTGGGAGGGGGAAGCTGGAATAGCTGGCATCTGAGCACCCCAGGGTGTCTCCTCAACTGGACTGGAGGCCTGGGCCATTTAGCGTAGAAGTGGGACCACAAGCAGCCTTTTGCCAGACCTCATAATGCACCCAGGCCTGGAGCACCCACAAACCTGTCAGCATGCCAAGACCCTGGCCTTAGGAACCCTCCCTCTTGGCTTTGAAGACCCTCTGCCACATGTCACCTTGCCACTTTGGGCATCCATGGCCCATATGTGCAAGATAAATGAGATCGTGAAAGTGGAAGGCATTAGAAGCTATAGGCTTTGGCATGAGAACTAATATGTTAGTTACCTTAAATTAATTTTTTTAAAAAGATGTTATAGGGTGCTATACATGCGTGTGAACAGCTCCCCACCCCCCGACCTTGGGGCCAGTCCCTTCTAATACAAGATTCATTCATTTCACACACACACACACACACACACACACACACACACACACACACACACACACAAATTGTATTATCTAGGAATGGGGGGGGGGTGACTGCAGACAAATCAGAAGGGAACTTTTGGGAAAGATGGAAATGGTCTATGCCTTGACTGGTGGAATGAGCATACAGGAGTCAAAACTCAAACTATACAAATTAATGGATGCATTTTATTATATGTAAATAATGCTTCAATAAAGTTGATTTAAAAATGAAAAAGTATATGGAGCACCTATGTCAGGTGATGGCGATACATCAGTACACAAGATAATTAAGGTCTTTGCCCTCGCAGAGGTTATGTTCTCCTGCTGGAAGGAGAAAGATAGGAAATAAATAACATGGCTTCAGAGAGCGATAAACATTAAGATAATAAAATAGGGCCCTAGCTGGTTTGGCTCGGTGATTAGAGTGTCGGCCCACGGACTGAAGGGTCTCAGGTTCAATTCCCAGCCAAGGGCACATACTTCAGTTGCAGGCTCAATCCCCGGCCCCTTCAGGGCGTGTGTGGGAGGCAACCAATCGATGTGTGTCTCTCACATCGATGTTTCTCTCTCTCTGTCTCTCCCTCTCTTTCTAAAAAATCAATGGAAAAAGTATCTTCAAGTGAGGATTAACAACAACAAAAAAGATAATAAACTAGGAGAGGGTAGAGTGACAGGTGTGGGGGTGCCACTTAGGAAAGTGGTCTAGGAAGGCCTGTCTGAGGAGGCGACACTGAAACCTGCTCCGTGAAGCCCCGGGAATAACTACCATTTATAGATCATGTACCCCGCCAGGTATCAGTTCCAAAGGGCACTTGCTGCCTCATCTACAGTTCTCACAATTTCTCTGTTGGGAGAATCACCAATTGTGAAGATTTTAAAAAGGTGGTATTCTATTGAATGCACATAACAATCCTTATTTAAATACTGAATGGGTAGGCATGTCAGGTAAAAGTGTCAATGTGAGGTTAGTCCTTAGGGACCCTGGGGCCAGGCAGCTATTCTGAGCCACCTATAGGGAAAAGAGAGGGGTCCCTGCCCTGGACAGGTGGGACCAGTGGGAGACTCCTCGAGCACCAAAGCATCCAGTTGTTTCACTTTATTCCGGGAAGATTGTAAAGTCCTTCAAAAGTTGTCAGCATTGTCAATAAATCAGGCCAGTTATGATCTTTGGGTGGGGGAAGAATGACCTTTTTTCAAGGAAAGAAAAAATAAATGTAGCCACCAGCACCGCCTGAGGACGCGGAAAAGATTAAGGGCTCCAGGAAGTTAGACATCAGGAGGACTTCTCTAAAACTGGGAGCCCCTCCCTGCCCTTACACGTAAGGCTGTTTTTTGTTTTTTTCAAAAATGCGTTACTGTATTTTCCCCATAAGGCAGCCACGCATTACACACCCGAAGCACATGCCAGCCACAGGACGCCTTCGGCACAGGGCTCCCGCTGGCTTTCGGGGTCCCTCCGCCGGAGCAGCTCTGGGAGGCAAACATTCAAGTCTTCTCCACGGCCGCCTGTTCCTTTGATGTTTGGGGGACTGAACACAAGCCCCTGGGTAACGCGTGCTCGGCCGGTCCGGGTCTCTTCCCAAAGGTGTCGCTGTGCTTTGTCGATGACGCCCTGGCTCATCGTGAGCGAGCCCCCCGTCATCTGCAGGGTGTGAGGACGGTCGTTACAGCCCCGGCTTTCACCCCACACGGGCAGGCTTCTCTCTAAGATCTTGTACCTTGTTTACTGCTGACGGTGTCAGGATGGGAGCTGCCTGGAAGGGCTGCACCTTCCTCTTACTTGCAGCCTGGACAGGGACAGTGGCCCGAACTCGTGAAGCTGACATCCCTGCGCCCGGTGTCTCGGGCCAGAGCGTGCCCTCCCCAGCCTCTCTCCGTGGACACTCGGTGCATTTGCTTGAGGCCATTTTGATGTTCAGTTTTTCTTTTCTTTTTTTTAAAAAATGTATCTTTATTGATTTCAGGGAGAGGAAGGGAGAGGAGAGGGAGAGAGAAACATGAATGATGAGAGTCACTGACCGGCTGCCTCCCGCAGGCCCCCGACTGGGGATGGAGCCCGCAACCCGGGCATGTGCCCTGACAGGGAATCGAACCGCAATCTCCTGGATCCTAGGTCGATGAGTAATTAAAACATCTTTTCATGCACTTATTGACTATTTGTAGGGTTTTTTGAAATTCATACCCTCTGCCAGCTTTTCTCCTGGGATGTCTGTCTTTTTTCTTTTTTATTGATCTTTAAGAATTCTTTCTAAAGGAAGAATTTCTCAAGTCTGGTCTTTTTCTAGGGCTCTAGGGGCCACCTCTATCCACCGGGCTCTCCCACACCCTTCCTTTGGCCCTTGCCCCAGAGCCTGGTGGAAGATACCAGGCATGTGAACAAAGGATAAGAATGGTCCAGATCTAAGAGCCAAGAGGGAAGGTTCCTCCTGCCCACCTGCTGGGCTGCCCCCTCCCTGCAGCTCCTGATTCATGGGTCCTTTGTCAGGAAGTGTCTCCTGCCAACCTGCCTCCCTGCAGGGCTGCCCGCCCCACCCCACCCCACGTTTAGAAAGAAGGACCCAAAGGTGAAGAATTCTTTACTGTGAACCAGAGGGTCCAGAGGTGGGGGCCGGAGCTTGGACAGAAGCCTGGAGAAGAGAAGGGATTTGCTCCAGAACGCCCAAGAGGGTCCCAGGCCAGGACCCCTCCCAGCCTCGTTGGGAGGGGTGAGACCTCCCTTGACCCATTGGTCCCTCTCCCTCCCAGTTGGCTCTGAGCTCCAGTTCTGCTCTCCCCTCAAACCTGTCAGACCTGAAATAGCCCAGGAGAAAAAAAAAACAAACACCTCGGGTAAACAACAGGGAGTGTGAATGAATCAGGATTTTGTTTTTAAAAAATATCATGTGTCCACTGCTGTTTACCCAGTTGGCATAGTTCGTTGTGCGGAAGGGACCCTGGCACCCTTCCCGGACCTCCCCTCTTTATTAACTGTTGGGTGGTGCTGGATGGAGCCTCAGCTCCTCATGTTCCATCTGTCACCTGGCCTCGGGCAGCTCAGCTCCCTTCTTGCCCCTCCCAGTGGCCAGCTCCACCCCGCAGCCAAGGCCAGGCCCCATGACTGCCACCCTGGCTGACTACTGCCCAGCCCTCCCCTGGCCTCCTGCCTCCAGCCTCCCACTTGCTCCTCACTGGCAGCCACCTGGATTGTTCTAAAACACAAATATGACCATGTCGTTCCCTTGCTTCAAACCTGGCTCCCACGGTCCTTGAGATAAAGTCAGACCCAGACCCTAAAGGTGGCATTAGGACTCCTGCCAGCCTCTCCTTCGCCCCCCCTCCGCTTGCCCTCCTCTGACCTTTCACATCCTCAAACCAGCCGTGCTCCCCCTACGTCAGGGCTTACACACATGCTGATCCCCTTTCCCCATTTCGCCCCACCAAGCACCATTCATCCTTCAGACCTCAGCTAAAACAGCCTTCATCAGAGAGGCCTTTCCTGTCCCCACCTCCCCCAGCGCCTTCAGTGCCATCAGCACATTTTATTCTGTGTGGTTACTTGTTTAAATAGATCTTCCCCTGATGACAAGAACTGTCCTCGCTCAACATGACATTCCTAGTGTCGGATGCAATGGGAGCTTGGGTGAGCACCTGCAATGTGCAGAATGCTGTCCTGGTTACTGGAGGGGAATGTGACAGTGGACACCCACCAGGCCCCTGCGACTTGGCTTCTCATGCCTGCAGTGGCCACACCCACTCGACTCCCCACGAGAGAGCAAAGTCTGTTCTACAGCATCTCTGCTATGCAGAGCCTCTGCTTGCACACCTCCAAGATGGGGGTGCTCACCACCTCCCCAGGTCACGACTCCAAGTTGGACCCAACAGCACCAAAGTCAGGGAGGTTTTCAAAGAGCCAGCAGGGAGTAAAATAATGGCAAAGGGTGACAAAAACAACTGAAGCTTTCATCTATTGTGGGCTCATGCCCTTTGCTTATATCACCATAGCCCTGTGGAAGAGGCCCTTTGGGGGGCACTCATCTCATAGGGGAGAAAACAGGCTCAGAGAGGTTGAGTGGCCCACCCAAGGTCACACAGCAAGTAAGAGGTGAAGACAAGACCCCCACACAGCCTTGCCTGCTACACACCAAACCACACAGCACCGTCCTCCGGACACAGTCCCCTGCACCCGGCCAGGTCTCAGACACGAGCCGGATTCCCTGTTGTGGCCATGATTTACTCACCCGTTTTGCTTTTCACTTAGCAACAGAGTATGAACATCTTCCTGTGCTGATGAATTTTTAATTCTGCTAATGTTGAAGGGCAGCACCATATCCCCTTGTACGGCCCAGTAAACTATTCGCCTATGACTAGGTGCTTATTTTCTTAATTAGGTGAATTTCCAGAAGTAGAATTACTGGTATAAATCTCCTTTTGAGGTTTTTGACACGTGGTGACAAATTGCCCTGATGAAGTGGTTACAGCGGCCAGGGAAGTTCTCCTGGCACTTGCCATGTGCCTGTCATATGACCCTTGTCAAGAAACCCTTGCCTTGCTGCTAATTACTACTAATTGCCACTCTTAACTAGTCTTAGTATTGCTTTGTTTAAATAATTGCATTTAAGTAATAGAAAACTATATAATAAAAAAGTATATATAATTTCAAGTAAATGTTAATTTTAATAACACACACACACAAAGAAAAGAAATCCTTGTGTCTTGGTGACTTGTGCACAAGTCTTGCCTCCCATCCCCCCCCCCCCCCAGAGTGACAGCCCCAAGGGCAAGGACCCCGAGTCTGGCCCAGTTCCTGACTTCCCGGCAAGTCCTGGAGAGATTTTTGCTGCCTAGCCAGTGTTAACAGTCACTCCCAGTTCCTCTAGGCCAGCCAGGAGTTTCAGGCCTCACAACCCCCACCCATTTCTTCCATGTCAGGCTTGGTTTCCTGCTGGCTGAAGCTACCCGTCACCAGCTGGTGATTCAGAGCCTGGCCAGGGTGGCAAGGCCCTGCAAGTGACTAAGCTTGTGGTAAGGCAGGGCTGGGCCTGTGGGGTGGGGCCACCTCCGCCCCAGCCTGGCCCTCCTTCCTCTCTCCCTTAAGTCTTGCTGATTTCTGTCCTCTGGGCCTTCCAGATGGAATGAGAATAATCCCGGGTTCTGAATGCCCAGTGTGCCAGCGGTGACAGAGACTTGGTTTCCACCCTCCTAGGGTGCAGAGCCTGGGGGACAGAAGCCTTTGCCTTAGGAGGAGCAGAGAGAAGGCCCAAGAGGAAGGTGGGCGGGGGAGGGAGAGGTGTGAGGCGTGCCCAGGGTGGCCACCATGTGAGTATGGACTGATCAGGGACCCAGGACAGGGAGCTTGGGAGGACTGGGCTGTCCTACCCCAAACAGCGTGTCCGTGAGAGCTGGCAGAGTCAATGACAGCAGTCTCAAGCCAGGGCCCAGGTGGCTTCGCAAGTACGGCACAGGCTGGATTCAGCCCGTCACGCAGTCCATCGGACAGCTTTGCAGAGAGTGTGACCTGTGCGCCTGCACACGGAGCCCTGAGCAGCGAGGTAGCTGCAGAGAGGGCACCTCCTCCCAGGGGGCATCTGGAAATGTGTATGGGGGTGTTTTAAATCACCACTGTCTGGTGTCTGCGGGGGCGGTGGCAGAGAGAGCTGGCATTTCGTACCTGAAGGCCAGAGATGCTGAGCATTCTGCGGAGGTGGCCAGTCTTGCCCAGGGGCAAAATCCTCTCCCCCACCCCTAAATCCAGGGCTGAGACCCCTCTGCTGCCCGGTAATGTCGTGAAGAGGATCGTGCTGACTTCAGAAGTCCCTCCCAAGGTGCCGAGTGGTTTTAAGACATTGTCTCCTACTCCCAAGAAGACATACAAATGGCCAACAGATATGTGAAAAGATGCTCAGCTTCACTAGCTAACAGGGAAAAGCGAGTCAAAACCACAGGGAGATACCGCTTCATACCCGTTAGGATGCTGTTATCAACGAGACAAGTGCTTTTTCCTGTCGCGAGTTGCCAAGAGTTGGTCCTCGGGTCTCTGAGGTCCGAGGATCGAGAGCTTCTTGGCTCCCGGGGGCCTGCGGGCCGCAACCAGGCCACCAAATGAGTATATTGAGTTACACCGTAAGCGCCAGGGCTACCGTTTGGATGACCATGACCATGAGAAAGAGAGAAAGAAGGAAGGCCGAGAGGCTCATGAATGTTCAAAGAAGGCAAAAAAGATGATTGGCCTGCAGGCTAAGCTCCACCATAAACAGGGCCATGTTGAGAAAATACAAATGAAAAAGACCAGCAAGATGCTCGAGGAGAGAAACACTAACAGAAGCCTCCGCAGGGACAGCACCTGCGTGTCTGCTGGACAGAGAGGGACAGTCCCGAGCTAAAGTGCTGTCCAATATGAATGAACAAAAAAGAAAAGGGAAAGTGGGAAAATGGGAAGTCCCTCTGCCCAAAGTTCGTGCCCAGGGAGAAACAGAGGTATTAAAAGTTATTTGAACAGGAAAGAGAAAGAAAAAAGCATGAAGGAGGATTGTTCCTAAAGCTTGCTTTGCTGGAGATGGCTTTTCTAGAAAACCACCTAAATATGAAAGATTCACTAGGCCAACAGGCTTACGTTTCAAGAAGGCCCATATAACACACCCTGAACTGAAAGCTACCTTTTCCCTGCCAATACTTGGTGTAAAGAAGAATCCCTCATCCCCACTTTATACAACTTTGGGTGTCATTACCAAAGGTACTGTCATCGAAGTGAACGTGAGCGAGTTGGGCCTTGTGACACAAGGAGGCAAGGTTGTTTGGGGAAAATATGCCCAGGTTACCAACAGTCCTGAAAATGATGGATGCATAAATGCAGTCTTACTGCTGTGACAGCAATTTTACACAAGTAACTCCTTATAATTATTGAAGACTCTGCGCCAATCAGGAAGACTCTCTTACTGCGATGTTCCTGAGTACTATCTCACAGGCTACATGTCTGCAGTCATCAAGAGAACCATTTATTCTATTGTGAAGAACATTAAAATGGCCCAGTTTAAAAAAAAAAAAAAAAGACAAGTAATAATAAGTGTTGGAGAGGCTGTGGTTATAAAGCAACCCTCATACACTGCTGGTGAGAACCTAAACTGGTACAACCACTATGGCAAACAATATGAAGGTTCCTCAAAAAATTAAGAATAGAGCTACCATATGGTCCAGGAAACTCTCTGCTAGGTATCTATCAGAAAAATTTGGAAACATTTATTTGTAAAGATATATGTACCCCTATGTTCACTGCAGCACTATTCAGGGTAGCTAGGACAGAGAAACAACTGAAGTGTCCCCCAGTGGCTGACCAGATAAAGAAGATGTGGTAGATACAATGGAACACTACTCAGCCATAAGAAAAGGTGAAATACGGCCATTTGCAACACATGGGTGGATCTTGATAACACTGGAACCTGGGTTCTCGAACTTAATTTGTTTGGGAAGGCTGTTCGAAAACCAAAGCATTTTTCCATTAGAAATAATTTAAATTCAATTAATCCATTCTAGACCCCCAAATGATTCCCTCTTTTAACCTTTCTTAAATACAGTACATGTCTAATGTACCATTTAATCTATAAATAAACATTTTAAAAACAAAACAGGCATGAAATGTAAATGAGAATTTAACAAAAGGGAAATGAAATGTACAGTAAAAAATGAAAATTGAATAACAAACAACAAAAGCAAAAAACACGAAAATATTCACAGCACAATTTCCTGAGATGTTAACAGCAGTAAACTGACTCACACGCAAGAGTTCTCGCCTTTGTTGACTGAGAGACTGATCATACAAGTATCAGCATGAAAGGGTGGTCGGGTTGAGAAGCGAATTGTTCAAGAAGGGAGACGTTCGAAAACTGAGGTTTGTATTATGCTAAGCAAAATGTCACACGGAAAAAGTCAAGAACCATATGATTTCACTCATACATGGGATATAAAATTGAAAGCAACAAATGAATAGACAAAAACTCCTAGACACAGACAACAGTGTGGTGGTCACCAGAGAGAAGGGGTGGGAGGAAGGCGGCAACCGGTAAAAAGGGTCAAATATATGGTGATGGGAGGAGATCTGACTTTGAGTGGTGAACACACAGCACAACCTACAGATGATGTATTATAGAATTATACACTTGAAACCTATATAATTTTATTAACCAATGTCACCCCAATAAATTTAACTTAAAAGATGACATTGTCTCATCCCGGCTAGCGTGGCTCAGTTGGTTAGGTGTCGTCCTGTGCCTAAAAGATTGCTGGCTCAATTCCCGGTGGGGGCACAACCCCGGAATATGGGCTCCATCCCCGGGGAGGGGGCACGCAGGAGGCGGCTGATGGGTGTTTTGCTCTCACATCAATGTTTCTTTCTCTCTCCCTCTCCCTTCTCTCTAAAGATCAATATAAAAAAAATTTTTTTTTTTTAAAAAAGATATTGTCTCACTAGTCTTGAACCTTCCCTGGTCAGGGCCGCAGCTGATGTTTTCATTCCTCACTTAGTAATCTTGATGGTAATGACATGGGTATGACACCCAGTGGCCCCTGCGTGCCAGGCCTGTGGCCAGGCTTTGAAAGTGTTACCTTCACGGTGGCCCTATCACTATAATTTTCCCCCTTTTGCAGCTAAGGAAGCACAAGCTCAGAGAGGTGAGGGCAGTCACAAGTGTGGGAAGTCAGGATGTCCGTTTTACAACCCGGGTCTCCTTCCCACCAAAGGACAGACGGAAAACTGACACAGACACTTTCCCTGCTCCCAAGTAGCCACCAGCAGAGCCTTGCAGAACCGAGCTGGCTGAGTCTATCAATAAGGAGCCTTCCGCCTCCCCCACTACGTGAGGACCCTTGGCTGCGAAGGAATGTGGGGCTGCTTCATAGGAATAAAAACCCTGAGGAAAGGCCTTTCTGGTGCCTTTTCTCTACACGTGCTGACTCCTTTCCCCAGGTATTTCCTGCTCTGCAAAAGGTTAAGTTAATTCTTTTTACCTGAAATAATCTTCCTTTTTCCCCCTGTAAGGTATCATCCTGCAACTATTTTGTTGTTGTTGTTAATTCTCACCTGAGGACATTTTTCCATTGATTTTAGATAGAGTGGGAGAGAGGGAGAGAGGGAGAGAAACATCGATGCGAGAGACACGTGTCAGGAGTTGGTTGCCTCCCGCACACACCCCAACCGAAGCCGGGGGTCAAACCTGCAACCCTGGTACGAGCCTTTGATCAGGAATCGAACCCGCAACCCTTCAGTGTGAGGGGCCAATGCTCTAACCACTGAGCTCCACCGTCCAGGGCTCAGTGCTAAATCCTTCCTCTCCTCCTGCGGGAAAAGCCCCTGGCTGCCCTCGAGGCGAGCAGGAGTGGAGTCTGGATGTAGTTTAACCTTCCCGTGGCCAAGGACTGGCTCTGACAGGCTCTCACCATCCTGGCCTCAGTTTCCAAAAAGTGGAGCTAGTGATCCCTTCATCCTAGCTGCAGGGAGGCCATGAGCTCAGCCTCGTACAGCGCTTGGCCCAGGGCCTGGTGGGCTCATCAAATGGTAGCTGACCTAATGATGACTGTCAGCGTTTAGTGACGAAGACGTGCGGGTCTACAAAGGATTCTAACTCTGATGATCAGGGAGGACAGTGGCTGGTGGCCGGAGCCATGATAAAGGTCTGAGCCAAGGGCCCCGGGAGCCCTGAGCTGGGCAGGTGTGGCAGGAGGCAGGAGGGCTTCCTGGGGGAGGAGGTGCTGTTTGAGCTGGGCCACAGGAATGGGGCAGATTTGCTCTAAAGAAGCCACACATCCCTGAGCCATAGAAATTCCAGGGGGTGGGAGTGCTCCCGGTGAGAAAGGAGGATCCCGTGGGACCCGGATGAGGCTGGGAAACAGAGCCAGGCGCACAGTTTCTTCCTTCCCTTGTCTTTGATTTGTTGAAGCCTAGTTTACATACGTCAAAGGCACAATTCTCAATGAGCTATTAAAACACGTTTTTGCAGCTTTATTGAAATAGAATTAGCACAGAGCAGGCTGCACATATTTAAAGTGTAAAATGTTATGATTTTTGGCAAATGAATACACCTGTAAACCATCAACACAATAAAGATAAGAAACCAGCACCCCCCCCCCCGCACCCCCCCCCCCCCCCCGCAAAAGTGTCACCTGGTCCTTGGTAATTTCTCTCTCTCTCTTCCACCAGACACGCATTCCAGGCAGCACTTGATCTGATTTTCGTCACTGTAGATTAGTTTGCATTTTCTAGAATTTTATACAAATGAATCATACAGTATCACTCTTTTTGCTTGGTTTTTAAAAAAACTCAGCGTCCTTATTTTGGCACGGATCCGAGCTGCCGTGAGTATTAATAGCCCACTCCTCTTTATTGCCGGCTTGTGCTACACCGTATGGGTGTCCCACGGTTTCTCTACCCATCCGCCTGTTGACGGCCATTTCAGTTGTCTCCGGTGTTAGGCTGCTACAAATAAAGATGCTGTGAGCATTTGTACATAGCTTGATGAATTCTGATCTGTATGTGTAACCGTCACCCAGATCAAGACATAAAATATTTCCAGTATCCCGGACTGTTCTCTTATGCCGGGCCACGCTCCCCCAAAGGCCGCCACTATTTACGCTACTATCATAGCGTAAATCAATTTTGTTTGTACTAGAACTTTATATAAATGAAATTAAACAACAATACAATACATCTTCTTTTGTGTGGCGTCTTTCGCTCACCGCGTCTCCAAGAGTAGCCTATGTCGCTGCCTGTATCGGCAGACTGTCCCTTTCATTGCTGTGTAGTGTCCCACTGTAGGATATGCCACGGAGTATTTCTCCTGTTGCTCCCAGGTTCAGGCCATTAGGGAAAACCTGACGCACATTCGTCCCAAGTCTTTCTGCAACATTTTCATTCTTCCCAGTGCCCAGGGCAGAGCTAGGAGTGGAATTTCCCGTTCATAGGGGAAGTGTGGCTTCTGACTTCAAACTGTCGAACATTTTTTCAAAGTGCTTGTGTCATTTTACACTCCCACCAGCAATGCCCGAGAGTTCCAGTAGGTCCGCATTCTTGCCACGCTTGTTTTCATGGAGCCTTCCGTTTCAGTCTTTCTGGGACGAGCAGTGGTATCTCATGTGGTTTGGTTTTGCATTCCTCTCATGACTAATGGTCATCGCGTTCAGCATTCTTTCATGTTAATTGCACTTTATTTTTCCTTTAAACTTTGTGTCGTTACAAAAGTAAAACACGTATAAGGTAAGACCTTCAACTGCAGAAGTACATAAAGTACTGAATCTCTACACCTGTGATAAGTAGCTGAGGAGACTGAGACCCAGAGAGGTGAAGACAGTTGCCATGGTCACACTGCTCTTAAGTGGCAGCACTTAAATCCAGGTCTCTGACTCCGAAACCCCAGGTGAATTAACTGAGATGCTATCCTCTTGCAACCTCAGATTCACTCACTCAATCATTCGTTTTTCCATTGGTTCAACAAATATTCTCGGAGCCCATGCCAGGCCCTGCCCTGCCTTTCAGAGCCACAGATGAGCTGAGGAGTCAGACTGGGGGTTGACTAATACCATTTAGGGAGAAAGGGCTATGCTGGGAGAAGTAGGGGGCAAACCTGACGCACAGGCCGGGTGAGGAAAGGGTCCTGAAGGATCAGTCCCTGGGGGGTGTGAAGATGCCCAGAGGAAAGGCGGTCAGGCTGCAGAGGGTGAGAGGGCGCACTCCGGGAGCCGTCTCTTCCCTGAGGCTGGACTGGGGCCCAAGGGAGGCCGGTGAGGTGGCCGGTGCTGGCAGCGAGACTTGTGTCCATCTTAAGGAGCCTGGCTCCATCCTGAGCATAAAGGGGAACCGTGGAAGGGCTGGAGTCACGATTTTCAGATTCCAAGGTTTAAGGATTTAACTTCCTTCCCTCCCCATCCTACAAGATTCCTCTGCAAAGAGCACAGTGCCCGCGGGTGGCTCAGAGGCCACTCAGGCTGGAGGCTGCCCAGCTGCCCTCAGGGACAGGTCTCTCCCTGCAGGATTCAGGCTGCCTGGTCCACCAGGACGGAACCTGTTGCCCCCTGGTGGTGACCAAAGGGAATCGGACTCCTGCTGCGCTTGGGGACATGAGCACAGGGCTGGGGTCCACAGGTCCCACTCCTCCCCCAGGCCTCCCGTCTCAGTCACCAGCACTGCCACCCACCCAGCTGTACAGCCTCGAGCCCCCGGTTCTCTCGTTTCACTCCACCTCTGCCACTTCCCACCCTGTGGCTGCTCCGGGCTCACCCTCCCGCCCTCTCTCCCCCAGCCTTTGTCACAGGCTCCCAGCTGGTTTCTCGGCTGTCGGCCTGGGCCACTGCTCTAGTCTCTACACAGAAGCTAGGGCAACCTTATTATCATTATCTATTTAAGTTATATACAGTAAATTGCACAAATCTTAAGTGCACGGCTTGACACATTTTTGTGTACGTAATCACCCTGGAGCACCCACCCGATCAAGATACGGGGCATTCCAGCCCCAGGAACCCACCTGGTTCCGCTGCCCCCGAAGCCAACCAGCGTTCTCATTTCTAGCACAGAGGTCGGCCCACTGTCAAGCTGCCCAGGAATGACGGTGCCATGCAGCGGGCAGTCCTCAGTGCCCGGCTGGCTACGTCACGCTTTTGAGATTTCCCCGTGGCGCAGCGCGTCCTGCCACGCTGCCCCTCACTGCGGGGCAGGTTCCGCGTGCGAGTGAGCTGCCGTCCGTTTCCCACTCCTGCTGCTGGGGGACCTCTGGCTTGCTTCCAGCCTGGGGCTATTAAGAATCCACTGCCGCCCGGCCGGGCGCGGCTCAGCGGTTGAGTGTCGACCTAGGATCCAGGCGATCGGGGTTCGATTCCCGGTCAGGGCACATGCCCGGGTTGCGGGCTCGATCAATGCCTCTCTCATCATTGATGTTTCTCTCTCTCTCTCTCCCTCTCCTTTCCTCTCTCTGAAATCAATAAAGATAAATTAAAAAAGAAAAAAAGAATCCACTGCCGCGTACCTTCTGGTACAAGCCTTCCAGTCGACACAACTCATTCCCATTGGGCACAGGCCCAGAGTGGAACCGCTGGGTCCCGGGGAGCAGAGCGCTGGCTCCAGGAGGTTCCTCCGCACAGCTTTCCAAAGTGGTTGCACCACCTCACAGCCCACAGTCAGGTACAGGGGAGACTGATCTTCTAAACTTTTTAAAAAATATATGTTTTTATTGATTTCAGAGAGAGGAAGGAGAGGGAGAGATAGAGGTAGGAACATCAATGATGAGAGAGTCACTGATCGACTGCCTCCTGCCCGCCCCCCACTGGGGACTGAGCCTGAAACCTGGGCCTGCGCCCTGACCGGGGATCGAACCGTGACCTCCAGGTCCATGGGTCAATGCTCAACCACTGAGCCACGCCTGTCGGGCTCTTGTAAACTTTTTATTTGGAAATAACTTCCAACTTACAGAAAAGATGCAAGAATAAAAATAGTACAAAGAGCATATTTGTATACCCTTAAACTATTATTTTATATTATGGGAATCTATATTTGTATCGATCTATCTAGATACACACACTTGTACACACATACACATAGCATGGGATTTTATATACACACACATATAACATCACACCTTATATGTCTATGTGTATCATTTCCTCTGAATCACATGAGTACAGACTTTGTAGATCCTGCTTCTTTACCCCTAAACACTCCAGTGTGCATTCCCCAAGCATGGGGAGACTCTCCTACACACCACAGTACAGTTGCATCTTAGGCGGAGTTCATATCGACTCCGTACTCCTGTTCACTCCACCACTCACATCCTACCCTGCTAACTGGCCCCATAACGCGGGGCCAGCGCTCCTCCTCCAGCACAGGGCCTTCATCCAAGGCCGGGTATTGCGCTCAGCTGTCATGTCTCTGCAGGCTCCTGGGGGGGCCAACATTTCCACAGCCCTTCTTTGCTTTTCTGATTTTGGCAGTCATTCTCACCTGGGAGCAATACTTGTCCTCCCAGGGGACACCTGACAATGTCTAGACTCCCTGTGGGCTGTCACGGGGAGCACACTACTGCCATCTGGTGGGCAGAGGCCAGGGATGCGGCTAAGCCCCCTACACGGCACAGACCAGGCCCCACAGCGGAATCATTTGGCCCCAATGTCAATAGTGCCAAGGCTGAGAAAC
Source organism: Miniopterus natalensis (assembly GCF_054644295.1). Taxonomy (NCBI): domain Eukaryota; kingdom Metazoa; phylum Chordata; class Mammalia; order Chiroptera; family Miniopteridae; genus Miniopterus; species Miniopterus natalensis. Next base: position 68,796,716 of record NC_142092.1, read on the forward strand.
CACAGACTAGAGTGATCTTCTAAAATCGTGACTCACATCCCACCACCTTCCTGCTCAAATCCCTCCAATGGCTTTCCATTGTTCTCAGGATAAAACCCGAGCTCCTTATCATGGCCTACTCAGCCCCACAAGACCTGGCCCTAGACCGCATCACCTCCCTCTCTCCCTCTTCCTCCTTCACTATTTTTCAGCCGCAACAATCTGTCTGCTCCATAAATGTGCCCATCTTCCTCCGACCCCAGGGCCTTTGCACTCCCTGTTCCCTCTGTCTTGAACACTTTTTATCCAGATACCCACTTGGTAGATCCCTTAGCATTCAAGTCACATCTCAAATGCCCCCTTGTCAGAGAGGCTCCCTGGCAGCCCAGATTTTCTACCCTGTTACCTTGCTTTAGTGTTTTTATAACACTTTTTGTTATCTGAATTTATCTTGTTTGTTTAATTACATGTTTATTGCTTGTCTTCCTCACCAGACTGAGGTAGCATCTTCAACCTCTGCCCCGATCATCAAAGCCCTCAAAGAACCGCCGCGAGACAGAAAGAAGCAAAATAACATTAAGCACAGTGGAAATATCACCTTTGGTGAGACTGTCAACATTGTCCAATAGTTGTGCCTCCGATCTTTATCTAGAGAACTCTCTGGAACCATGCCCAGTCTGCGGCTGCAGTGTTGATGGCCGCCCCCCCATGACATCATAGGTGACATCAGCAGTGGTGCAGGGGAATGCCCTGCTAGTTAAGAACCACAAAGGAGACTATTTCAATTACAGATCACTTGACAACCAAAAAGAAAACAAACAAACAAAAAATGGGCGTTGAGTCAGGCAGACCTCAGATGGAATCACTGCTCTGCCACTTACCAGCTGTGGAACTTGGAGTAAATGACTTCACATCTCTGAGCCTCAGTGTCTTCATTTGGACATAAAAGTAAACGTGGTGCTTCTATCGCAAGGGTGTTTAATGCTTGTAGAATATTGCTGGGCACACGTTAAGAGTTTGCTAACCTATTACTGGGCTCAGACATAGACGAGGCAGCAGGTGCGGGCGGGAACTGGGACACAGCCCACCGGAACTCTTTTTCCCATAATCCCACGTGCAATCCTTCTTCTCTCGGCCATTCAAAGCTCTTGTAACACTGGATGGCATTTTCTGGATGCCCCCTTACTTGACAACTGCCTGAGGGCAGAGACACCCCTTGTCTCCTTAATGAGTTTCTGGCATAGAGGAGCTGAGGAAGAAGGAAGGAAGGGAGGGAGGGAGGGAGGGAGGGAGGGAGGGAGGGTCTTGCCTGCGGTCTTACAGGAGAAGCGAGGTCCCCTGATGAGATGCCAGTGCTGGGTTGGGGGAGGATGTGAGGATGGGGGTGAAGATTGGGTTTTAGGAGTATAAGGTGATGGGAATGGAAGGCAATGAGGTTGGGGGCGGAGTGCAAAAAACCTTAGTAATCAAGATAAATAATTATTTGATAGAATATTTTTTTAAAATTAAAATTAGTGCCCAAAATTTCATGATGAACAAAATATCAAAATTTTAAGCAAAACCAGGAGTGTGCCATTTGGAGCGAAGCCTGGGGCGGAAGGGGAAAATCGGGGTACCACTGCCCTAGTCCTGGCCCTGAGGGTCCTGCTGTTCCTCCTGCCTACAGGCAGGGGGCGGGATCAGCCTGGCTTTGGAAAATTGTCTCCACTTGGCCTTTGCTTTCCAAATCTGTGGAATTACAAGTAGATGCTGACCTGGCTGGATGGGCATTCTGTGATCTTGGATAAGTCCTTTCTCCTCTCTGGGCCTCAATTTTCCCATCTGTAAATGGCTAGGAGCTCACATTTCTTTTCTAGCTCAAACATCACAGCCCCTGAATTCTCATTCGCTCACTCTCCATGCCACACCATTTGGAATGCAGTGGTTTTCAGTTTAACCCCCAATAGCTTGTTCTCTTACACCATCATCTGGTTGATTAAACACTCAATTACAAGAAGCCTGTGAGTTTCTGAAGGGCAGGAGCTCCACTGTACAAACCTGTAGCCTTCCTGATGTGCATAGCATGGCACAGTCTCTCACTCAATGCTTGAATATATTTTCTGGTCAAAAAAGCATTCATGCTTTTTCTTCTTTAATTTGTTTATGTAATGAATTAAGTTGACTGTGTTCTTAGAGATGAAATTTTTTATTCTTGGAAGTGAGGGAGGGGACCCAAAAGTGAAAAAGTTCTATGGTTTTTCTTTTAAAAAAAAATTTAAAAATATATATGTAATGTTAGTAAAATAGATCATGAGCTTTCTATATTTTCCTATAATCTAGAAGAGTTTATATAACAGGAATAATCTGACCTTTAAAGACTAGATAAAACTCAGCTGTAAAACTATCTAGGCCTGGTGCCTTTTTTCACCTCCAACTTTTTATTAAAAATTTCAAATCTACAGAGAAATTGAACACTCTTCAGCTAGATTCACCAATTGTTAACATTTTGTCACATTTGTTCATGCTCTCTCTCTCTCACACACACACACACTCTACTTTGTACTGTGTCAACTTATCTGGTACCAAGTTTCCTGGAGTCCACTTCCCTGTGTGGTTCCAAGTTACGTTGGCCACAAAATAAATTTGCTCAAGATCTGGAAGGCCCCAGGCTGTCCTGTAGCTGGCACATGGTTGTCACTGAGCTACTAACTTGCTTTATTATTGGTTTGGGGCACTTTGTGTTAGACTGCTCCATTCCAGGCTTTGGAGTCTTTGTAATGCAGTCTCTAATTCTCTTTCTAATGTCTTCCATGGTTCTCAGCCCGCTAAAATTTTCTACTTCTAGGGTCAATTTTGATAGTTTATATGTTACTAGAATATCATCTATTTCCTTTTCTTATTCCAATTTATTGCCATAATAGTTTTTAATAGTTATTTAAATAACATTCACATCTGTGTTTACATTGCCTTTCTCATTCCTTTTTTTTTTTTTTTTTAAATATTTTATTGATTTCAGAGTGTGGAAGGGAGAGAGAGAGATAGAAACATCAGTGATCAGAGTCATTGATCAGCTGCCTCCTGCACGCCCCCTGCTGGGGATCGAGCCTGCAAGCAGGGCCTGTGCCCTGACCGGGATTCGAACCTCGATCTCCTGGATCCTAGGTCAATGCTCCACCGCTAAGCTATGCTGGCCGGGCGCCATTCTCGTTCTTAATCTTCATCATCATCATCCCCATCATCATCACTCTGCAGAGGAGGGGTGGTCACCTGGCTATGCAGGGTGGGGAGGGGCTCCAGTGGCCTGACTGCTCCTTTTCTTTAACAATCCTCTGTTTTCAGCCCTACCTTTGGAAGTACCTTCATTACTTCTCTGTGCTTTTTTATTTTTTATTATTATTATTTTTTTAATTTTTAAAATATATCTTTATTGATTTCAGAGAGAGGAAAGGAGAGGGAGAGAGAGAGATAGAAACATCAATAATGAGAGAGTCATTGATCGAGCCCGCAACCCGGCATGTGCCCTGACCGGGAATCGAACCCCGATCGCCTGGATCCCAGGTTGACACTCAACAGTTGAGCCACACCTGGCCAGGCATCTGTGCTTTTTTAAATGTTTAAAAAGAGGGTGAGATTCCCCTGCTTCAAAAACTTCCCTTGATCCTGATCCCCTACAGTCCTTTTGAGTTTGAGAACCTGGTCTAGGATTTTGAAAACAAAGCCTTTTTGATAATGTATTCCAACCTCAAACACACAAAAAAACTGTTAGCTCACTCTTGGGGATAACGGTTACCAAATAAGCACTCGGCCCAGCTGCTCTTTGTACAGGGGGAGGCGCAGCGGGGGTGGCTGCGATGGCGACTATTACTTTCCCTTTCTCTTCCAGTGAGTCCACAGCAGCACAAGAGGCAGGACACCTACTGCAATCCTCATAGCTGTATCGACAGCCTCCTGCCATGTCTTTTTGGACCATATTAATAGTTAACATTCATTGGGCCCTCACTAGGTTCCCAGTATTAAAGACACTTACAAATACCACCTTGTTGAATTCTTTAGAAACTGCTCCTACAATAATGCAGCAGAATCTCAAGGCCTAGCAGCCAAGAGGAGAGGGCAAAGGTGAACATGGAAAAATGCAACTTGTGCTGCTGCCTAGGAGTAGAAGGGAGGGAGGTGCAAGCCCCAGACTGTCAGAGAAGAGGCTCAACCCTGCTGGTGCTGCTCAGCGGTTGCGCGGTGACCCATGAGCCCGGAGGTTGAGGTTCGATTCCCGGTCAGGGCACGCGCCAGTGTTGCGGGCTCGGTCCCCAGCAGGGGGCGAGCAGGAGGCAGCCCATCAATGACTCTCACCATTGATGTTTCTCTCTTTCCCTGTCCCTTACCCTCTGAAATAAAATAAAATAAAATAAAAATTAAAAACAGAAAAGAAAAAAAAAGCCCAGACTCTGGACCCAGGGCCCTCCAACAGGCCCTGGGTTTATGGGGGACCCCAGCCGGTGGAGTCAACTGCACCCAGCTACTTGTCTCACCCCGGCCTGCCCGCTGCCCATTCTGCATGTTCCTCTCTCATTCTCAGTCCCTCCAGGCTGCTCCCCGCCTCTGTGATTTGATCCCAGCTTCTCCCTGCTCCTCTCTGCATCCGTTTTCCCATTTGCGTGGCTTCCGGCGCAGTGGCCAACCCCTCACCTGACCTGTGCGTGAATCACGGGACTCTCCGCAGCCCGGCAGCCGGCCCGCACCCGGCTCTGCAGAGGCCGCGGGCCGCGCATGCGCAGCAGCCGGCGCGCGGGGCGGGGCGATGGACCGGCCCCGAGCATCCCCCGGACGCGGCTCCGTCCCCCCCCCTCAGGCTGCGCGGGCGCCGGGGGCGCACCGGCTGCGGTCTGGACCCCGAGGGACCCGGCCCTCGGTGCTGATGCGCCCCCAGCTAGCTGTTCACGCAGCCACACCGCTCCTTAGGCCAGGGCGCTGGCCCTTCTGCCCTGAGCATCAGGCGGTCAGAGCTGAGCCCCGGGCCTGCCCCTGCAGCCCTGTGACCTTGGGCAAGTGACTCGACCTCTCTGCGCGCCAGGAAAATGGAGTAATAATAGCACGAACCTGGGGGAGGCCACAGTGAGCATTCAATGAAAATTCAGGAGCGCCCTTTGCGAGGTGTCTGGCGTGTATCAAACATATATGCAAATAAAGGATCCAGAGCAAAGGGGCCCGTGTGATGACTGAGGCAGGATTTTACCCCACCGTGTAGGTCATCCCGCTTGCTCCTCAGAGCCACCCTGTGAGAGAGGCCCTGAAGCTGCATTGTCTGTTTCAGACATGGAGAGACCAAGGTTCAGAGGTGCCAGAGATCTCCAGTCAGGTCTTGGATTCCACATCCAGGGAGATTCCAATCCTCCGCCGCAGAGTCAGGGTTCCAGGGTGAGCTCACAGTCTATCACCCCCTTGGCTCTTTCAAAAATCCTACTCAAAATAACATCCGTCCTAATTATTGCCATTCCTAGTGCACATCTCAGGTACACATCTGCAGGAAAGGATTTTGAAAGGTGGTATGCAGGCAGGCTAAATAGCCATCTCAGATGCATGAATAAAGGAAAATTAAATTTATTAAAAGGAGATGGGATATCCAAAGGGAAGGGCTACACAGCTCTAAGCCAAAGGGTATTGGGTCCTTGTGGCAGCAAAAATATACCTGGGACAGTGAGACAAGAAAGAGCATAGAAGCCGCAACAGGAGAGCCTGGGCTGGGCTGCTGTGGCTCACTGAGGAGTCGGAGAGAGAGGAAAGGACAGGTTCGGGGGGCCTTGGAGGCAGGTTCAGGGGGTAAGCCCAGGACTAGCTGCTGAGGCCCATTGCTCCCCTGGTTGCAAGTTTCCTGGGGTCCCCTCAGAGGGATGGAGATAGCACTGGCTGCTCCCTAGTGGGGAGCTGGGGCCAGGTCCTTTGTCCTGAGCGTATTTATCACTTTCTTTAAGGCTGGAATCTGAGGGGAGGTCTCAGGGGAGTGTCTTAATAGAATATTCATCAGCTTTCCAGGTGTGGCTCTTTCAGGCGCCTGGTTTCCACTGATTGGTTAGTGCCAGGGAAGGGGGTCATGAGTCAATGTAGCTGGTCCTGAGTCAGTCACTAGTCTGGATTCACTGCTTATTTGGGCCTGGAGCTGAAATACAACTGAGGCCTAGATGTTATCTTTAGGGAGGAATGCTCAGGGGGTCTAAACCACATGACCAGTGATTTGCTAGGGGAAGATAGATTACCCTGGGGACAAAGTTCTTGTTTTCCCAGTTTCACCCTTTGCTAGGCATCTGGGCTTCCTGCTCTGGTGAGTCTCTGTACCCTAGTTTCTGTACCTAGCCTACCCAACAGATTTCTTTTTTGTCTTTCCTTCTGTGGAAAATAAGGAGCTGCTATATTTTATTTGCTGTGACCTTGGAGGAGGCCTCACACAGATTCCAGGCCACCCAATAGTCCTGGAGCCCTGCAATGAGGTCTACCCCTGGGAGCTCTCCTTTCCACCCTGCCCCTTAGACCCTCTCCCCTCTAGTCACACTGGCCCCTTTTCTGTTCCTGGAAAAGCCAAACTCCGTTTCTGGCTCTTGGTGTTCATGCCCTCCATATATATTTGCCTAGGATACTCTCCCAGTTCCCTCTTGCTACCTTTTACTCATCTCAGGAAGCCTGGCCTGACTGTATCTCCTCCCCCGCCCCAGGTGAAGGGCCCTGTCCTTCACTCTCACAGCCCCTTGTCCTTCTGCTTCAACACTAATTAGAACAGCAACTCAGTGCAGCATGTGACTTCTTGATTCCTGTCTGTCTCCCCAGCTAGAATCCTGGCTCTTTGAGGGCCGTCTCTGCTGACCTGTGCCAGCTGTCTCGATATAAAATAAGCATTCAGAATTCAGATTCTAGAATTGGATCTTTCACTTGTCACTTACTAGCAAAGTACTTATCTTCTCTGGACTTTAATTTTCTCATCTGTAAAATATTATTATAGCTCTTAATATTATTAAGAAAAAGACCTAGCTCACAGAGCTGTTTCATAAACTTAATGAGTACTTATTAATTTTACAACTACTAGCTCTCCCATGCTTTTTTATTTTTACTGGGCTCTATTTTTTTTTTCTTGAGGCCAGAGCCGAGACCTGTCCCATGTTTCAAAAGTAGTCACCCCCATTAACAAAGGAATTCCAGCAAAAATTGACCTGGGACCACTTAGATAAGTGCGGACTTCAGGAAGGAAATACTAAAACCAAGAGTAGCCCCACAGCATATTCTTATCAGATACAGGACTTAAAAATTTTTAGACTTCGAATGCCCAAAGACTAGGATCTGAGTTGGCCTTGTTCACAGCTATAGCTTCAATGCCCAGGCTAGTGGCTTACATACAGTAGTAAGATAACAATAAATATTTGTTAATGAATGATACACAGCCTGAGAGCAAGTCTAGCGCTCAGTTCTCTGAGCCTCAGGTTTTCCATCTGAAAATGGAGATGAAAAACAATGCCCAGCCCTGCCAGTGTGGCTCAGTGGTTGAGTGTCAACCTATGAACCAGGAGGTCACGGTTAGATTCCTGGTCAGTGCACATGCCTGGGTTGCAGGCTCGATCCCCAGTGGGGGTCATGCAGGAGGCCACTGATCAATGACTCTCTCATCATTGATGTTGTTTCTCTCTTGCTCCCTCTCCTTTCCTTTCCCTCTGAAATCAATTTAAAAAAAAATAGAAGAAACCCTTTAAAAAAAAACACAAAACAATGCCTGAAAAACTAATAACCAGAGATTTCCAAGAGTGGAAGCTACATTGACACTCTCCCAGGACCAAACTGGAATTACAACTAAAATAGAGAAAAACCATCCTGAATAATCAAATGTAACTGAAGACGAGCTGGAGGGGACCCTCATAACCAAGGACATAAAGTGGAGACAGCATAGAGACTGGTAGGAAGTACAGAGGCAAGAGGGCTGGCCAGGCTCCCACAGGCAGCGGCTGAAGGTCCAGAGGTATATCTCAGCTGTGGGGGGTTCCCACTGAGAAATCTGGGGCCAAACCCCAGGCTGGGCTCCCCAGCCCAGAGCACCAGAACTGAGAAAGGTGCCCACATAACATCTGGCTGTGAAAAGCAGTGGGGTTTCTGTCTGCCAAGGAGAGACGACTGGAAATATAGGCATCCTCCTAAAGGCCAATGCACAATGTTTCATGTGTAGGTACTCACCTTGGGCTCCAGTGGAGGGAAGACAGAGTGGACTGGAGCTGTGTGAGGAGAATCCAGGAGGGCTGGCTGGGGGAATAGAGCTCAAAGGGCACCCATCTGGACCCTGGTGCTGAGTCGTTCCCCCATTGAGCAGAGGACATCTTCCTCAAGCAGACATTTACCTTCCAAGCAGCTTTTGCCTTGGGGGCGAAGCAATTGCTCCATCCTGCTGGGAAACCTCTCACCCTACCCTGTGGCGTTTCTATAGGCTGAGGCTCATTAAGAGACTAATAACAATTAGCCACCATACCCCGTGGAGTTTCTACAGCCTGAGGCTCAACAGGCTATAGAAACTCCACAGGGTGTGGTGGATAATTGAGTTTTTACCTGATTTGTTTCTGGACCCAGAGCTTGGAAAAGCAGACCTTGGTACACATCTTGGTCCCGTCCAAACACACCCAGCCTCAGTAGAGGGAACCAGAAGCTGTGGAGTGCAGAAAAGTTCAACAGGGTATTCAAGGCCAGTCAAAAACAGTGTCTGACATTGGCCCACACCAGAGACCATCCAAAAGACTGGGAGCCCTAGCAGATCTACCTAATACATAGAAACAAATCCAAACAGGCAGCCAAAATTGGGAGACAAAAACCAAGCCCCAAATGAAAGAACAAAAGAATTCTACAAAAGAAGAGCTAAATGAAATGGAAATAAGCAATCTATCAGATATAGAGTTCAGAATACTGATCATAAGGATGCTCAACAGCATAAGAAAAGAAATGGAAACTATGAAGGAAATAAAAAATGACATAGTAGAAATTTAAAAAAACATTGGAAGGAATAAACAGCATATTAGTGGAAGCTGAGGATTGGATCAGTGAATTAGAAGACAGGGTAGAAAAAACAATTCAATCAGAGAACCAAAAAGAAAAAACAATGAAAAAACAGGACAGTTTAAGGGAGCTGTGGGACAACATGAAACATAACAATATTTGCATCATTGGAGTACCAGAAGAGGTAGGATAGGTAAGCGAGGGTTAGAAAACCTGTTTAAAGAAATAATGGCAGAAAACTTCCCTAATCTGGTCAAGGAAAAAGTCGCACAAGTTCAGGAGGCACAGAGAGTCCCAAGCAAGAAGAACCCAAAGAGGCCCAGACACATCATAATTACAATGCTAAAAAGTCAAGACCAAGAGAGCATCTTAAAGGCAGCAAGAGAAAAGCAATCTGTTATCTACAAAGGAGCTCCCATAAGGCTCTCATCAGAAACTCTATAGGCAGAAGGGAATGGCGTAAAGTATTCAAGGTAATGCAAAGCAAGAATCTGAATCCAAGAATACTCTATCTGCACAGTTACCATTCAAAATAGATGGTGATATAAAGAGCTTTCCAGACCCCCCCCCCAAAAAAAGGCTAAAGGAATTTATCACCATGAAACCAGCATTGCAAGAAATGTTAAAGGGACTGCTGTAATAAGAAGGTGAAGTAGAGAGAATGAGAAACATAGGCATAAAGAAATAAAATGGCAATAGATAAATACCTATCAATAATAACCTTAAATATAAATGGGTTAAATGTTCCAGTCAAAGACATAGGGTAGTTGAATGGATAAAAAAATCAAGACCCAAATATGCGCCGTCTATAAGAGACTCACTTCAGAACAAAAGACTCACACAGGCTGGAAAAAAACAATAGCAACAAAACTTCTGGAGGACTTTAAAGGAGAGATTGACAGCAATACAGTCATAGTAGGGGACTTTAACAACCCACTGACTTTACTGGATAGATCTTCCACACAAAAAATCAACAAGGAAACAGTGACTCTAAATGACACGCTAGATCAGATGGATGTAATTGACCTTTATAGAACATTCCACTCCAAAACTGCAGAACAGGCATTCCCCTCAAGTGCACATGGGACATTCTCAAAAATAGACCACATGTTAGGACACAAAACAAGTCTCTACAGCTCAGGAAGATTGAAATTATATCAAGCATTTTCTCGGACATTAACACCATGGAACACTATACAGCTGTAAAAAAAGGAGGATCCCTTACCCTATGAAACAGCATGGTGGGACCTGCAGAGTATCATGCTATGTGAGATAAGCCAGTTAGAGAAAGACAAATATCACATGATCTCACTCATACGTGGAATCTAATGAGCAAAATAAACTGATGAACAAAATAGATCCAGAGGCAACAGATCTGACGAATTTCAGAGGGAAGGGAGGGATGAGAGGGTGGGGGGAAGATTAACATAAGGATTTATATGCATATATGCATAATCTGTGGATACAGACAATAGTGTGGTGAAGGCCTGGGGGGAGGGGTACAGGGGGGAGGGCATCGATGAGGGGGAGGGGGGACATTTGTAATGCTTTCAACAATAAAGATAAATTAAAAATAAAACAACTAACAGCCACGGACAATAAATGAGCAACAAGGCAACACACACACACAATGCCCAGTTATCGTGAGAATTTCATGAGATGACGCTTGTCTGGGGCTTAGTGAATGGTGGATTTATGAATAGATACCCGGAGAGACAGAGATGGTGTCAGTAAACCAGCCGCAGGTTGTGGTTGAGGCTGGGAGCCGGTACTACTAAGAGATCTAGCCTCCGAGTTCCTTTTATGGGCAGGGGAAGACTGAAATGCCCCCGCGAGAGGAAAGACAGGACCATAGGTGGATTTCAGGACGATGGAGAGTGTCAGTAGCCTGCGCGGAGACCCAGGTGCCCCAGGCAGCCGAGGGGACCTTAGGACCTGGCGCGCCGGGAGCGCGCGGCTGCCGGGGGCGCGCGGCGCGTGATGTGCGGGGGCGGGCGCGGCTCTCCCTCTGGCCGGAGGCCGCCGGGCCCCGCTGCATCTCGGCGGGCGGGGCCGAGCCCTCGGGCCGCAGTGCGATTGGCGGAGGCGCGCGGTGACGTCACGGCTGGCGAGAGGCCCCGCCCCCGCCCGGCCCCGCCCCCGCCCCCGCGCGCTCACGCCTGCGGGTCGGCAGCCTCGTTCTGGCCGGTGCGGCGCCCCCGCGCGGAGTCCGCGCGTCAGTCGGTCCCCGGAGCGGCTGAGGAGCGGCGGGCTGCAGCCAGCGGTGCGCGCCGATCGGGGGAGGCGGCGGTGTGCGCGGGCGTCGCGCGAGGAGGCTCGGAGCCCGAAGACTCGCGCAGCACGATGGCCCCCATCGGCCTCAAAGCCGTGGTCGGAGAGAGTAAGTGCCGCGGGGTCTCCTCCGCAGGCGGGGCCGCGGCTGCCGGGAGGAGCGCGCGCCGTACCTGCCCACTGCGCCCGGGCCCCGGTGGCAGCGCGCCCCGCCCGGCCGGGGCTCGGGGCCGGGAAGGCTCCGTTATTCCGGCGCCGCCCTCCGAGGGAAGTCCCGCGGCCTCCCGCAGCCCGCGTCCGCTCCCCTCCTTCCCCCGCTCCCCGGTCCCCATCCCGAATTCCACACCCTTCCCCCCCACCCCACCCCTCCCCTCTCCCTTCTCCCGTCCCTCCCCTTCAGCCGCATCCCTCTCTGGCCTCCACCCCCTTCACCCCTTCGCCCCATCTCTCCCCGCTTCACCCCCATTTCTCTCCTCTTCACGCCATTCCGCCTGCACTCCATTCCTTTTCCCTCCCCTTCACCCCTGCACCCCATCCCTCCTGGCTCACCTCGCCTTTACCCTCTGCTGTTCATTACCCTCCCCTCCTGCACCTCATCACCCTCCCCTGCGTCCCATTCCTCCCTCCATCACCTTCCCCCCATTTCCCTACTCCCCTTCCTTGCTCTCTTTATTCCCGAAGCCCCCTGGTCCCACTCGTTTTTCTCTCTCCAGTCCCTCCCTCCTTCCCACCCTCCTTCGTGAATCGTGACGAGCGAAATCCCGGCCATCGTCCCCTCCCCCTCCTCCCTCTCCCCTCCCCTCCCCTCCCCCTCCCCCCTCCCCCTCCCCCCTCCCGCCCGGGGAGCCGGAGCGCGCGCCCCGGCTGCAGACCCACCTGGGAGCTCCGCGCGCCCAGCCCGGGCCGCTCCCGGCCGCTGGGCAGAAGCCAGTTTCCTGGAGGCTTGGCTCTGCCGGGCTGAGGCCGCCCCTCTCCCCCTCGAGTTCCCGGGTCCCGGTTTCCAGGGCGGGATCACTGCAGGGTCCCGAACCCCTCGGAGCCACCCGGTGACGGGAGGAGCGGAGCGCGCGACGGGAGGAGTGGCCCTGCCCTGCCCGCGCCGCAGTCCGCAGCCTCCCTGTTTGCGCGACTGGCCGGGGCCCGGCGGCACGTTCCGGGAGGAAATGGTTGTTGATGGGCCTGGACGACGGGCCCCACGTCAGTGGATTTTAAAAAATGGATGGTGGGGAGGCCGGCTGCCGCGGGGGACCGCGGGCGCTGCCGACGTTTGCAAAACGGAGCCCTCGGGGCCAAGATCGGGGACGTGCAGACGAGCAGCCTCTTCAATATTTTGGCTGTTTCTCTGAACAAAAAATGTGTAAGGATTGCCGTGGCTTTTGCTACCTCTTTTGGAATTAAAAGAAACTGAAAACGGCTTTTCTCTGGAGGAGAGGACAAGAAAGGAAATAGAATAAAAATGGTGGAAATTAGCTTCCTCTCCAATGATTCTCCCTACAGCACCAATTCTCCCCTCTCCTTTGGCGACCCAAGGTTTTGGGCTGTGTAGCGTTCCTTTTGAGCATCCTTACTCTTGTTTTGTTCGTTTTCTCCCATTCTTTTTGTGATGTATAGGAAATATCGCCGCTACATCAGAAGAACATTGTTAAAACTGAACCCTGAATGAGGTATTTTTTTTTAAGTGCCCACCACAACACCCGCCTTCCCCATGCAGTGAAGGTTCTGAATCACATACAGTGAGCCTTCTGTTTTCTAAGGAGAATCAAGGTGCTCAGGGCTGAAAGCACCCATAGGACCCTGTCATGTAAACATCCTCATTTTAACCGGGGGACGGGAGGGAGGGAGGGATGGAGGCCCAGGGCAGTTAAATGACTTGCCAAAATCAGTGGTAATTAATTTTCAAAACCTGGTGTCCAGTTCCTTGCAACATAGTAACAAAAGTAACTTCTTTCATTATTCTACATGTACCGTTTACTTCCAACACCCTTTATAAAGTGTTACGGAATTCGGGATACGGAACGGGAAGAATGGGAATGTTATTACATTCTTTCAAATGTTTTCAAAACAAAATCCATAAGTGTTCTAGAAACCAGGCTTTTGCATCCTTGCCACTTGCCTGGGCCTTGTCCATGCAGATGGCTCCGTAGTCCTTCCCCCCCTCATTTTTTTAGATGCCCGCAAAGACGTAAAAATAAATCAGTGTGTAACATGGCCAGAATTTCTTTTCTAAAATAAAGCAAATCCACTTTTTATGAAAATAAAACCAAACCAGTTTTACATGTAATTGCGGAATGTGTATACCTAACTCAGTTGTTAAAGGAATAACTTTCCCCTATACGAATGACATCCCTTTAACAATCGAGTTACGTATACATTTCGGAAGGAAATATTATTGCAACCCTTTGTCAACAACGCAGGTTAATTCTGGCTCCTAAATTTGGACGGGGTTTCCAGCTTCGCCTTTTTCCTCTAAAAATAAAAGTGAAGTAAAGGTTTTATTAAACCAAAATGCGCCAGTTTAAATGTCACCTTCAAGCCTGGTCCTCCCAATCTAAATTAACAACTCACTGTCTCGGTTTATCACGTTTCCCCATCGATTTTCTTCATAGCACTTAAAATTACCTGAAATGGTCCCGTTCAGTGTTTTTTTCTTTGTTTGTATACGTTTGATTGTTTCATCCACTGGCATGTTGCTTCCAGCAGAGCAGGGCCTCCATCTGACATGTTCCCGGCTGTATCCTGTGCCAAGACAGGTGGCCGCCCACAGTGGCAGTCAATGAATACTGGAAGGCAGGCTGGCAGGAAGGAAGGAAACGGTGGAGAGCACAGTCAGGGTGGCTTTGGTTTCTTGTCACATGTTTGTGAGTTGAGTGTCAGAACGGCAGTAGGTACAGGCCCAACCAAAGCAGAGGAGACGGGTCAACTTCAGTTCATTCAACAAATGTCTGTTCAGAGCCTGTTAGGAATTACAGGGGAATGAAGAGCCACTGAAACATGGGACACTCTCATACTGGGTGAATTCTGAGATGCCGTCCCTGCCCCAGGTTTTCCTGCACTTCCCAGCACACGTAACGTATACGCAGTGTACTGTGCTGCTTTGGGTCGGTCTTGCCCGACTGGACCGGGAGTTCTCAGGGGAGAGTAGGACCTTGTCTTATTCTTATGTCTGTCTGTAGTGTTGTGAGCTAGTGCTTGCTACTCAGCAAATACTGAATGAATGACTTGATCTTATGTGTAGCGGTTGAGAGAATGGGCTCTGGAAACAAGACTACCTGGGGTAAAATTCTGATCCGCCACCTATTAGCTGTGTGACTTTTGCAAATAATGGAACCTTTTTGTGCCTCAATTTCTTCATCTACAAAATGGGTAATAATAGCACCTACATCGAGGGGTTCTATAGTATTAAATGATGTGGTGCAGGTATAGCATTTAGCATAGTTCTTGGCATACAGTAAATTCAGTAAATATTATCATTATGAAAAGATCCACAAAGAGGGTCAGTAAAAGTGTTAGAGGATTTTGAGAAGAGGCAGACTAGCTCTCTCCTGTGGGGCCAGGATTTGAGGGGAGAAAGCAGGGTCTCAGATAAGAGGTGCAGATGCGCTGGGAAATGGGGGAATGGACCTGAAGAGCATATGGGCGGTTTGTAATCTCACCCAATTTCTGTTCCCAGTCCTACTAATTTATTTACACACACACACCCCCAATACATGTTGTTTTCTGTTCTCTACAAAGAGACTGTAAGAGAGAGGACAATTTCACCTTTTGTGGCATTTTAAAATCTATTTTATGTTAATGTTTCGGTTATGTAAATCCATGTTGTATAATGCAGTTTATTCCTGCTCCCTGAAGTCTGCCGGGTGTTACAGAGAGGCGCGGATTACAAAACCACTGTCTGCTCTTCTTGTATCCTCGCTGTCGGCAATTTCCCCTCGTGTTCGCCTGTCAGAATCCCATTCTTTTGGAAAAGAATGTAGTTTCCGTTTGTACATCAAATACATACCTCTTCCAGACGGGGCCGTGACTCATAGGATGTGGCACAAGTTGAGAGGACACCTCGGTAGAAACAGTCTTCATTCATTTCTTATACTTCTTTTTTTTTTAAGAAACAGCAAGTATATTTTGAACTATATTAAGAACATCTTGCATTTTTCCCATTTTTAAAATTAAGGTATACTTTACACACAGTAAAATTCACCCCTTTCACTGAACAGTTCTTCACATTTCAGCCATTACAGTCAGTCTCATAACCACCCCCGTAATCAAAATACAGAACGGTGTCATCACACCCTCAGAATTCCCTTTGTTCCCCTTTCTGGCGAACCCCTCCTCCCACCCCCAGCCCCAGCCCCTGGCAAACACTGAGCTGTTTACTGTCCCTATAGTTTTGCCTTTTCCAGAGTGTCATACCAAGAGAACCACATAGCATGTAGCTTTTTACATAGGACCTCCCGCCCCCGCCACGTGTCCTCACCGGCAATCAAACTGGCAACCTTTCAGTACATGGGATGATACCCGACCAACTGAGCCGTAACAGACTCTCCAGAAAATTCAGTTGTCTCTAGGTATCCACTGGAGATTGGATCCAGCACCTTCACCATGCGGTGGATGCTCAAGACCCTTGCAAATGAAATGGCGTGGAGCAGTGCCTGCTGTCGGCCCTCCGCCTCTGGGGATTCCCAACTGTAGATGGGAAGTGCTTTTTTTAAACCCCTAGATATGGATGGCTGAGTTTTGAGAGGCATATCATGTGAGTTATGATCAAGGTTCATGTTTGCATGTGTAGGAATTTTCTTTGGTAAGTGAATGCCCAGTTGTTCCAGCACCATTTGTTGAAAAGACTATCATTTTCCCCATTGAATTGTCTTTGTTCTTTGTTGCAAACCAGCTGGGTCTATTTCTGGACTCCCTGTTCTCTTTCATTGATCTGTATGGATGCCTTCGCCAATACCCACCCTGTCTCAATTACTGTAGCTTTAGGGTAAGACTGGAAACCAGGTGGTGTGAGTCTTCTAACTTTGTTTTTTTTGTATGTGTGTTTTCAAAATTGTTTTGGTTCTTTTGATTCATTTGCTTTTCCATGGAAATTATGGAATCAGCTTACCAGTTTCTGTTTTTAAAATCTTCCTGGGATTTTTATTGGAATTGTGTTGAATCTGTAGATCAGTTTCAGGAGAATTGGCATTTTAACAAATTGTTTTAGTTTCTTTGCTGTATTGCAATATGAGAATCATGGTTCTTAGATCCAAAATAAGGGGGCTCTGTTTTTATTTTTATGAAAATACTTGCTAGAGACTTGTCTATTTTAATTGTCTTTTTTTAAAAAAGCCGTTTCTTCCATCTATGTTGTGGATGTGTGTTCTTAATTTAATTTTGAATGCTTTCTTAATTTTTTTCAGCTAATCAAAACAACTAGCCCAGCCGGGCATGGCTCAGCGGTTGAGCATCGACCTAGGATCCAAGAGATCGGGGTTCGATTCCCAGTCAGGGCACATGCCCGGGTTGTGGGCTGCAGCCGATCAATGACTCTCATCATTAATGTTTCTATCTCTCTCCCTCTCCCTTCCTCTCTCTGAAATCAATAAAGATATATTTTAAAAACAACAACAACATCTAAGGCTGAGTAGTACAGCCTTGGTTGAATATCAGAGGTTATATCCCCCCCGCAGTAGTTTTAAATATGGATTACTCTCACCATTTATTTCTAAATAATAGTCTTTCTTTGTACTGAACTAGATGTTACTCTTATGGGGTGATACGTAGTTTAAAATGAGGTGGTTTGGAACTCAGGTATCATTCATGTGTCAACCATCAGATGTAACAGAGCATATATCTGCCACAGGGTCCAAGGAGGGCTTATTGAACGTGCATTTTAAGATTTTCCCTCTGGCTGTTTTTTGGCACACAGCACCTCTTAGGCAAACAGGTACCTGGCAGCTAATGAAGTATCTTTTCTTTAGTGGAGTAGTCAGGCCAGATTTTATAGTTACCACTGGCAACTCCACAGCCATACATTTTTTTTTTAATATATATTTTTATTGATCTCAGAGAGAGGAAGGGAAAGGAAGAGAGAAACATCGATGATGAGAGGGTCGTCACTGATCGGCTGCCTCCTGCACACCTCCAGCTGGGGACTGAGCCACAGCCCGGGCATGTGCCCCGACCGGGAACGGAACAGTGATCTCCTGGATCCTAGGTCCATGCTCAGCTGCTGAGCCACACCCGGCCGGGCCACAGCCATAAATTTTGAACGCTAGTCCTGTGGTTGTCTTTAGGGGAAGTGCTTGGAGCGCTCCCGACGGGCTCCTCTTACTTGATTGCCTCTGTCACTTGCCGCTGTGCAGGGTGGAGCTAGACAGGGTGAGGTATCTAGGACTTCATTTCAATTTCACAAATATGAGTTTTACTTACATTTCCACCCCCATGCTTAGTTAAAAAAATTTTTTTTTATCAGCAAGAATCAGTGTTGGGTGTTGGAAAAAGTTCTGGACAAAAGCCAGACATCCAGCTAACAGTCCCATTTTTAATGCTTAGAGGCTGGGTGACCTGGACATGCTATTTAGCTGCTTTTTAAATTTAGGAGTCTAATCCCAGCATCGGAGAATTTTTTTAAGGCTCACATTAAGTAATATACAAAAACATTGCTTGGAAAACAAGGAGGAGTCACTACAAGGGGTTATCATCATTTTACAGATATGATTACAGAGCTTAGTTTACTTTCGAAAGGTTACTGAATAAATCATTAGAAGAACCTAGGAAATGAATCACTCATACTTTTGATAGACACATAATCTAATGATCGCTAGACAAGAGCCAGCCATTGTCTACCCTCATGCCCTTTGGGAAGGTTTGCATTGGTTAAAACAAAGTAATTTATGTTCATGTACCTTGGTCTGATCTTAATATATGTCTCTGGGGCTCCAGAGCAAGAATAACTACTGATAGCTCAAATTGCAAGCTCTCACAGGCAGATTTCCAATATTCCTTCCTTCCTTTCTTTTTTTGTATACCACTGATATTTCACCTTAAAGGTCTACTAATTATTTGGCCTGAGAGCTGACCTTGCAGGAAGTGAATGCAATGTTAAGTATTTATCACACTAGGAAAGCCTATTTTATTCTCGGGGGGGGAAATTAGAGATGCAGAAAAGTAGAGGAAAACAAACACATTTTTAAAAGATCGCTGGAGCCTGGCTGTGAAGATGGGGATGTGAGTCCGTCTCCAGCAGTCACTCCTTGTTTGGAGGACTTCTGAGTGTCAGAGAAAGGCAGGTCCATGTGTCGCGGCTGGTGCCCGGCGTGCCCCGGAGGGCTCTGGGACCAAGTCGTCCCTCACTTGACCAGTATTTATGCAGCGTCTCCTGCGCGCTCTTCGGCAGGTCTTCCCTTCTCCGTGGCTGCCGGGACAGACGGCGTTGTTTTCGTGTGCCTGCCGGTGTAGGTTCCCAGTGACGAGTGTAAGCTACCCGGGCTGGCACAGGTGTGAGGGCGGAAAGCTGCTTACGCTTGGCCTAGATGAACCCAGGGCTTTCCAGGTGATGACCCTCCTGAACTTCCTTCCGCGGCAGCAGGAACTAAGCTGCCTCTGTGTGGCAGGGAGGGGCAAGGAGGCGGGACTCTGGGCCTGGACGGCTTTTGGGGGGGCGCCCCCCAGACGGGGCGAAGCCAGCCCGTTGGCCCTGTTCTCTCGGTTTCTCTTCACCCATCTTCGTGAGCATCGGTGGAGCCGGGCGAGGGGTCGAGAGGCCTCCCCCGGCCTCTGGACGCATCGATAGCGCTGGAACGAGTTGCCAGGGATTTGGGGAAAGTACCGCCCGGGAGCTGAGCAGGAGCCTCCCTCCACCCACGCTGGGCTTTCGGCAGGAGGCAGAGCCCTCAACCGAAAAGCCACTCACTCTACAGGCCTCGCCGTGTTTTGAGTAAAAGTGCTTCTCTGGGATTTTAAGATGGGGCAGTTATGTGGCCGCTGAGAGCTTTCCCTTTCCCTTTCCCTTTCCCTCAGATAACCTGGGGTTGGGTTACCTTGAACTTGGCTCCGTGGGTTGCATGGTGCAGTCTGTCCCCCCCTTCCCCTTCCTCCTCTGGCCCCCCCTTCTTCCCACCCCTGTTTACCCTTTAAGGAACTTTGAAGTTCAAGTTAGAGTAACAAGGCCTTTCAGGCTGTAGCTGAGGCCGGACGGCCTGGCCCTGCCGCCTGCGCTCGAGAGGAAATTGCGAGTGTTCCGCGTGCTGGAAGGACCGTCGCCCGGGGAAGGGAGGTGTGGCGTGGACCTAGCATGTAACTGCTCCTCGACACCTTCCTACCAGCATGCCTGCGCCCCTCCCATTCTTTTAAGCCCCAGAGGCACTTGGTGGTGCCATTTCCCGAAACTGTTGAGGATTCTTCTGTGGACACTTGGTCGGTTTAGTGTTCCCCGCCCCGGCTTAGGACTCCACGTCAGCCGGATCCCCCTTTCCTGGGCCTGCCAAGGCAGCTACCACACATCTGTTCCAGAAAAGACCGCACGCTCAGAACTGTAAGGCTCTATCGTTTGTAAGAACTGTTCCAGGAAGGAAGGAGGGGAGTGGCTGCCAGCCAGAGGCTGGGGACCACCACACCCTGGCTTCTGAACGTAGCGGAATGACTGGCTCTTTTGGCCACATTTTTCCCTTCCCGCTGATAGGAGAGTGGAAACAGCCTGCCGGAGCTGGAGGCTAATTGGGCAGCAAACAAAAGTCTGACTAAACGGAGACGGGTTAAAAAATATTTGGGGCACCCCAAATCCAGGAATCTCATTCCAAATGGGCTCACCAGCTCGCTGGGAAGCCGGAAATCAAGTGAGGCCCAAGGTCATTCTCTGATGGGTTCCCCTCCTGGGCCGCAGCACACCTCCCCCGTGGAGCAGAGAACTTTCTTATGATACAGTTTGGAGAGACCGACTTCAGCGGTCAGTTCTCCACCACCCACCCATCCCCCAGCTGAAAGCTGAGCAAAACCGTGATCCCAACACCTATTCTGAGGGCAGCGTTCAAATAGTGCCCCGCAGGGGAGGCCACCTACACGCGGTCACACGGGTGGTGGCCGGAGAGAGTTGCCGCTGGTCTGGGCGATTTAAGCAGAGACGGAAGCTGTCTACACGGGCACTCGGACAAGGGAAAGGGCCGAAACGTGGCGCCGGGGCTCAGGTGAAGAATTTCTCAAGTCACTCCCAAACAGAAAAGCCAGGAGCCGGGAGCCCACACGTGAGGTGACATGAAAAACCGGAAGGAAGCGGGCAACGGGCAGCGAGGCCACGGAAATGGGAACAAGAAGCGATCACGTGGCGGAGCTGACCACCCGCAAGAGCTGCGGAGCAGGTGCTCCTGGCGAGCGGGAGACAACCCCGGCTCTGCGCGCCCGCGAGGGTCCTGCGAGGTTCCTGCGAGGGCCCGTTTCTTAGGCCTCCGCGTGTGTGTGGGGCCGGGGGCGCCTCGTGGGGGCCTCGTGGCCGCTCCCCCGCTTTGCCGGGTCAGCCTGACGCCTCCACGCGGGCTCTGGGGAAGGATCCAGAGGGCGCGCGAGCCTGGGGTCTTGTCGCGCTGTGTGAGACGAGACGTCTTTTAATATCTCAGCCCTGAAGCAGGTTAAATCTTAGAGCAGAACAGATTGGGCTGATCGGAAACTTGGATTTCAAAATAAGAGGATTCCTCCCGCCACTGGCATGCACAAGTCACTTGATCTCGGGCTCAGTTGCTTTATAAATTGCTGAGGCCGGGGTTTCTCAGCTTCGGGGCTGTTGACATTTTGAGCCTGTGATCGTCAGGGGTGTAGCAGCGTCCCTGGCCCCTCCCTAATAGATGCCCATAGCACCCTCCAGTTGTGACGGTCAGAACTGTCTCCAGACATTGGTGAGAGTGGCCGTGTGTGTGTGTGTGTGTGTGTGTGTGTGTCTGTCTGTCTGTCTGTCTGTCTGTGTCTAAGATCACCCCCTATTGGGAACCACTGACCTTATGTCCCCTGTCCGCTCTGGGTCTCTGGGATTGTGTGAAACAGTCCAGTCTTTCCCCCTCTTTCCAAAGTGTCATTCCCCTCACCCTTTAGTCCTTAGGGAAACTCACATTTAACTCCAGAAATGTGATTTGGAGCCGTTAGATGCCACATCTACTAATTTAAGGTCCTGGCCCAGCCTGGGTTCCTGCCAAGGCCCAGATGGGTCCTGACTCCTGGTCCCTGCAGTCCAAGGTGGAGTGACCGTAGTCACCATGCGCTAGGAGGACAGGCGTCCTGCCGAGAAACGGGCGCGGGCTGCCGGCCGGGCGGGCCACGGGTAGCTGGGCTCTGTGCTGGGGGCCGCGTGAAGCCGTGTGTCTGACCTGTAGTAAATCTAAATGCCTGCGTGATGGCATCACTATCTGGTATGAAAATGGCCTCGTCAGTGAGTCCTTTTGGGAGAAAAGTCTTATTTGCAGTCACAGTGCTTTCTGTCCTGGAAGATGAGTTGCCATCCAGCATTTTTTGTCTTTGTCTGGTCTCTTTGTTTCAAAATAGTAATATAACTAAATAGTATTTACTACTATGCACTAGTAATTTTAAGAAGACAGTGAAGCGTTTGGTTTTCCTTTTTGGCTGATGTTTCTCTTTGCGTATATTTGGTAAGTTCACGGGTTCTTTTCTCCAAGGAACACGTTGTGGGCAACCTTCGGAGGAGACGAGCTGCTGCGACGGTGCAGCTGGGAAGTCCTGTTTCTGATCTCTCTTTGCCCCCAGTCTGAAATTTCCTTTCTAATCGGCTTCCACGGTCCACGAGGCTTTGCTTTAGGCTTTCAAGCACCTTCGCCTTTTGGCTCTAAACCTGATGAAGCAGGATGGGGAAAGCGAGGCTTTCCTGTGAAAGAGAAAGTGAACAGTCGTTTCTGTAACTCTGTCCCGCACCTTCGCGGGCCCGAGGTCGGGATTCGGTTTCTCGGGTATCAGGTGGTTATTTATCACCGAGCACTCCCCTCAGAGCCCGGCAGCAGCCCAAGGCTGGATGGGTGACATTGGACTTTTGAGTCGTATGCCGTCTCTGGGTGCGCTTCAAGGGCAGTGGCATCGAGTCTTCCTTCGCCCACGTCTGGGCAGTCTAAGGCTCGTGTCCCCTCCAAGCAGTGGGCCCCCTGCCTTCTCTCCCACCCCCGCCAGCCGAAAAGTAAACCTACAGGAACGTTCTCAGGTTTACCAGTCGTCATTCAGCAGTTACAGGGAGTGGTGCCCGGTTCTTGCCCCGTGGCCGACAATGTGGGGTCTCTATTTTGGTCTCTCTTACTTCCATAGAGTACAATTTCGATTCAAGTTTGTAGGAAATTATAATTTTAGACAACTGATATTTTACGGGGGTAAGCAAGGGTGCCTTGCCTTCATGAAGACACTATGAAACAGTTTCATATTAAGCAAAACTGCATTTGTTTTTTGAGTTTGAAGTTTTGGTCTAAAATTCTCTGGTGACTTTATAAAAAAAACAAACACAGCTTTCTCGCGATACGAATCACACGCCATACCATCCACCCGTTTAAAGCATGCAACCTTACGGTTTTTAGTATATTCACATAATTGTGCATCCACTATCATAATTTTAGAGTGCTCTCATTACCCCCCAAAGAAGCTCTGTACTCATTTGACATCACCCCCAACTGTCCCCCCCCCCCCCCCCAGGCAACTGCTAATCTGCTCTCTGCCTCTATGGAGTTGCCTGGTCCGGACATTTCATGTAAATGGAACCACACAGCATGTGGGCCTTTGCGACTGGCTTCTTTGGCTTCGCATGTTTTAAGGTCATATTGTAGCTCGTATAAGTGCTTCATTCCTTTGTACAACTGAATAGTATTTCATCGTGTGGAAATACTTCAGCTACCCGTCAGTCGGTGGGCCTTTGGGGCTCCACGCTCTGGCTGTTGTGAATCACGCTGCTGTGAACACGTGTACAGGTTTTTGGGTGGACACGCGTTTTCACCCCTCTCAGGGAGACACCTAGGAGAGGAACTGGTGACTCTCTCGGCAACTCTCCGCTTAGTTATCGGAGAAACTGCCGGGCTGTTTCCAGAGCAGCGGCCCGTTTTGCGTTCCCACTGCAGCCGGAGGGCCTTGATGACCTTTTACTCTCTGCCGCAGGTGTAATCTCTTGTTTCTCCAGCCGGACTGCAAGGTCCTTGAGGTCAAGAAATTGCTTTATACTGTTTTTTTTATTCTCCGTATGGTTCATGTATTTCTGTGCATTTCATTGTTACTTCCTGGGCCTTCCTTTCCCGTTGCGAAGGGGGTGGTTAGCATACCTCCTCTGGCAGGGCTGCCCTGAGCTCTAAGGGAGACGATACATGTAAAAATGTATCCGTGTGTTCCCCGGAGCAAGTCTTCAATAAATGTTAGATGCAACTTCTGTTGTTGGCAACTTTTATTCTTATTGTAGCTGAACTGTTGACTGTTGGTAACCTAATGATTTTCTTTCATAGGAACTTTTTAAAGAATTTTGGCCAAGGTTGCGATATCTCAGTTAGACGTGGGTTACCAAATTAGTGTGTGGAAAAGCGCTAAGGTGGCAGAAACAGGGCCTGAGCGCTGGCATCCACATTCGCAGAGGACCGCGCTTGTCGCTGAATGGGGCTGAGAGCTGAGGGAAACCATTTCTAGGTCCTCTGGCTCATCCCCTCGCGGGGTGGGTCCTGTAAGAGAAGAAAGATCTCTGCCCAGCGTCTCCAGGAGAGCCTCGGGGACTTTTTCCAAGCAGCGATCTTTGCAGTGGGGACGCTGAATCCTGGGGTGGCGGGAGAGGGGCAGCTGGAAGGGGCTGTGGACCGGCCTCCCGGAGCCGCCGGGAGGAATCGTGCACCAGCTGGAGGCCACCGGGAACGGAACCGCTCAGTCCCCACCGGGGCCGGTCACACCGCAGGCATTTGCTAAGTCACTATTTGGCACCGATGCCAGCGATGGGCGGGAGGGGGAGGCGCTGTGTGTCTGAGGGTGAATGAGCGGAGCCCCGTGCAAGGAGCAGAGCGGGCGAGTGGCTGCGGAGCCCTCCCTCAGCCTGAGCTCGCTGGGCCCCAGCCTGTCCTGTTCTTGGTCCCCATGTGGGGACTGGGCATCTGCTCCTCCTGTACCTGGAAAACTTCCCCCAGATCTTCACAGGGTTGTTCCTCTTCGCCACCTCCTCAGATGGCCTCTCCCGAGCTCCCACGACACCCCTGTTCATTCGCCTTGTAAATTTCCGGCGAGCGGTTGCTCCCTAGAGCGAGCTTGTTTGTGTCCTGTGTCGCTGGCTGTCCCTCCACAGCAGGGCTAAGCCGAGAGCAGGTGGCCTGTTGGGCCTGGTCGGCGTGGCCTGGAAGGACGCCTGCCCATGGCGAGTGTTCAGTAAACCACCGTGTGCGGAGAAACAAACTGGAAAACAGGAGACATCGCATAGACTCCGCGGAGGAGCAGAGGAAGCCAACTGTAAATCATGGGTTCTTCCCTTTTAGGAAGGTCAGACACCCTCTGAAATAGGTGGTGGCGGCCAGCGGCGCAGTGAGCGCCATTCTGGCTCGGAACCGAGTGCTCTCCGCGCCTTAACCCGTCTAATGCTCACACTTACTCTGTGAGGCGCTCGTGGTCATTCCCATTTTACAGATGGGGACACCCACGCAGATTTTTTTTAAACTTTTTGGAATATGTTTCTTTTTTTAAAATTTATCTTTATTGTTGAAAGTATTACAGGTGTCTCCCCCCCCTTTTTTAATTCTCACCTGAGGATACATTTTTATTGACTTTCAGAGAGAGAAACATCAATGTGAACGTGGTTTGTAGTTAGAGTACCAATAGTTTTTGTATAAATGGGTATTTCTAAGGGAAGGATCTTGAGTGCTTGGAAGGCTTGTTTTCAAGTATTTGAGCCATTTCCTCCGGTCTTGGTTAGTGTTACCTTACTCCATCCGGAAAAAATGCATCTGTTTAGCAAGGCGAATCTCCAGCCCAGAGCAAGGCCTTCAGAGACTTGGTTGCCATCTTCAGATACCTGAAGTGCTGTCAGGAAAAAGGGGACAGGCTTCTTGTGGCTCCAGAGCAGAATGACCAGGGGCCCGAGAATCGACAGGGCGGGTCCCAGGATCCCAGCCGGGTACCCGGACAGCAGTGAGCGTCTGCCTAGAAACCGGTTACTGTTGCCAGGTCAAAGTCCCCTTGGTCTTTTTATAGTTATTTTGTATGTGCCACCTCTCTTAATGTTTCAATGTTTCTAATAGTTTTTCACTTGATTCCCGTGATTTCTTTCTTACCACTATTATACCGCATTTTGTTTTCTTGTCTTAGTGAATTTTCAGAACAATGTTAAGTGAAGCAAATTAAAAATACAGTCCTGTGTGCCAGGTTGTGACATGAAATGTTTTACTTTCTCTGGGCACCTGCCTGTGATTCAACATTAACACATCTGTTCCTAAATAAACAGAGGTGTCACCCTGTGCCCTCAGCAGGGAATAAGGATTCTCATGTTCAACTTTATATTTACATTTAAGGTTTATGTACGTTGGTGCATTGGTACCATTATTCCAAAATGTATTCACACGTGTATTGTGGGTCAGAGAAGTTGTAAAGTTTTTGATGAAATACCCAGAGTTTGCTTTTAAATATTTTTGTGATTATTTTAAAGCTGTATTTTTACTATGGATTTCGTTTTAATAGGGTTTTGACATTACACGGAAATTTTTGATTAGTGGAAGTGATGTGTTATAATTTTCTGTAGGAACCACATTTTTACAGTGGCATTGTAATCAGTGCCTTTTGTCGAGCGCCACGTATGTGCCAGGCACTGTACTAGGCACTTTATCTCATTAATCTTCACAACAGGTCACTAGAGTATTCTCATTTTAAATTTTGCCGCTGAGAACATGGAAGTTTGAAACATGTTAAACTTTCCTAAGGTCACATAGCCAGCAAATGCCTGAGCCTGGATTTTCCCCGAGTCTGTCTAATGCTAGTGCTTCCCTTGGCGTGTTTTCTTACTCCTGAGCGGTGGGGATGGCCCGTGCCTGAGTAACCAGCGTTCGCTCTCACACCACTGGGCTTCATTCGGGAGGGTGCCTTGTAGAAGAACGGCCCCTGTGGAGCCGGATAACCCTGGAAAGTCTCTGCTCTGGGCGGGTCAGAGGAGAGCAGCGTGACCCGAGTCCAGCAGACGGGGGGCTCTCCTCCCAGCCGGGGGACCTGCTCAGGGCAGCGTGGCGCCCGGGGGCCCCGGAGCGGAGAATATTTGAATCCCCCTTGGTTTTGAGGACTTTGGTGGTGCTCACATTTCCCTCAAGCTTCAGGTTCCTCTGGTATTAGTCCTGCTATTTCTGGTGTTTTGGCGTGCCCTGGGCTCAGGTGTCCTGATACGTGTCACTGCAGAGGCCAAGGCTGTCAGGACAGGGCTTCACGAGGTGGGGGTGGGGTGGGGTTTGCAGCTGTCCCCGGAGCCTGCGCCTTGGGCCTCCGGCTGGTCTATCAGCCTTAGGCCACCTGCGGCTTTTCTCAGGCCGAGGGAGGGACTCGCAGAGTGTGGGAGTCACCCGGGGCGCAGGGGGTGCGGTTGAGAAGGAAAGTCCTGGTTCCCCAGAGGGTGCGGCTCCTGGGCCCTCCAGTCCCATCTCGGTAGGCAGGGTGGGTGGCGCAGCGGTGCCCTGGCCGGAGGCGCACGTGACTTGGCCACGGAAACAAGTCCAGCTGCCGGGCCAGCCTCGAGGTTTATTCTTCCTTTTCGCAGGAAGAGAACTCCCCTGAGGACGCCGTGGCCAGGGGCGTATTTGTGAGGAGGTAGCCCAGGCGCCGGCCTCCTAACACCCAGCTGGGCCCCAGGCCTCGGTACTGGGTGAGGAGCGTCAGAGGTGGCTGCTGACTGCCCCCGACGGGCACAGCCAAGCTCAGGGCCCGCCTGGGCGCCAGGGAGGGTGAGGCCTCGCGCCTAGCCCGGCTTTGCTACCTGCGGTACACGTTTTGGTGGTTCTGATTCTCCCTCAGTCTCCCTCTGTCAAAAAGAGACTTGAGTTCAAAGTCAGTGAATTTAAGTTAATTCTATGTAGTAGCAAAGAAAAAAAATGTTAATCCCCAGTAATAAAATACATTCAAATAAAGACAGTGACATACACCATTTTCTACTGACACATTAGCAAAGATTGAAGTAAGCACACCTCGCGGTATTATTTTATCAGTTAGTATGGTAATTTGGAGAGTCATGCAAAATACTGGTCAGGGTGTACATTGTGCTTTTGGAAAAAAATTCAGAAGAGTTTATTAAGAGCCCAGAATATTTATACTCTACGTATTCACTGCATACTCTGGGAGCTCTCCTAACAATAATTTGTGTGAAGAAAAGCCCTGGGCACAGAGATGTTCACTGACACAGTATTTTTAGACCATATTTTCTATTACAAAAAATAATACATACTCAGTGCCAAAAGCTTGAGAACATAGGAAGACAAATTAGCAATTAAAGATTAATCATAATTTTACTGCACAAAAAAACATTGTGGTATGAGTTTTTCTAATTTTTTCTATGTATGTATACTTTAAAAAAAATAGTTATAACATGCCTTTTTCTCCCCTTGGCCATATATTTTGGGCAGCTTCTCCATCTGTTGACTTACCTGGGGAAACCCGGACCCTCGTTGAAACCAACTCTTCTTTCCTTCCTGGCTTGTGCCTGGACAGCCAAACATTGTTTGGGGGGGGAAATCACCCAATTGATCTGCGTGGTTTCACATTAAATTCATAGTCATGAACCTCACATTAGCCCTTAATATTAACTGTCCAGAAATGCTAAAACACCTCTGTAGTAAATCCACTTTCCCGGTCTTCAGGAGGATATTCGATACCCCCTTTCTTCAAACCCACCATATGTAACCCCACTCGGCCCAGTGACCTCATCTCCAGCAAGGAAGCCCCACCTCTGCCACCAGGTCTCCAAGCCCACCCGCGTCTCCTCCCTGCTTCCCTCTGGATGCCACGTGGTGCCCTCCTGTCGTTTGTGCCAGGAGCTTAATGACTGGCAAGCAGTGGCTACTCAACAAATGCTACTGAACAAAAGAGTGAATGAGTGAACATGTAGCGTCCCGTATTATTATTTGTAATGAATACGTACTGTTCCATTGTGCAAATGTAACCTAATTTACTGACCACTGCTCTCTTACTGGATATATTTGTTTCCGATTTCTCTGTACACTGAAACATGGGAAATAATCTAAATGGCTATTGGGAAACTATGAACTATTATGGTTGCATTTTAAATCCTAGGAAGCATTTTTATTAACCTAGGGAAATGAATTTGTTAACTAAAAAAAAATGTGTGTGTGTATATATATATACATACACACATATATGTGTATATATACACATATATATATATAAGTTATATATACAGCATGGTTTTAACTATAAAAGTGTATAGAAAAGCTAGTAGGAAATAACTAAAATGTTAAGTATTTCAAGTTGGCAGGATTACAGGTGACTTTTGTTTTTTATTTTTTTAAGTACACAGCAGTGTATGGTGTTTTCTCCCTACTTTTCTGTGGCGAGTGTGTTTTTATGGCCAGGAACACGGCTCCTGCACGGGTTAGGCCCCGCCTCCGGCGCGTCAGACTCTTGCGGACAGTCAGGCGGGGGCCAGAACCCTGTGCTCCAGAGAGTGACCTGCGCCTTCGAAACACGCTTGCCAGTGACAACTGTTAGCCTCTAGCTCCTTGCAGGCCTGTTCACTGGCTGGGTCAGAAAGGGTGGTAAGAGTGGCATTTCCCGCGGGCCCGTGTGGCCGGCTGCCTCGTGCAGAGAGGGGAGTGACAGAGACGGGCCTACCGAAGCGCTGGTTTGGGGTGAGAGATACGCTCAGGGTCCGAAAGGCTTCACAACTGTTTTTGGAGCTTGGGGGGGCTCCTGCGGCCTGAGGCACTGTCACCGCCTTTCCTCGCTCAGTTTAAGGCAGCGGTTCTCAAACCCAGGACCCTTTTGGAAGTCCAGGAGGTCGAGACCATCTTCTCAATAAGACCGAGAGGGTGTTATCTGCCCCTTCCACTCTTACTCTTTTACAAGGGCGCAGTGGAGCTTTCCAGATGCTCCCTGATCACAGCAGAGCGCAGGAGCGGGTAGGCCACTCCAGCTGCCCCTGGGAAGCCGGACATTAAAGAGAGCTGCAGAGGTGTAAAGAAATGCCAGTCTTCTCGCTAAAAATCTTGTTCTTGCAGAAAACATAGTTACTTCTTTAAAATGCTATTTATGTCAACATAAATGGATTTGTTGTTTTAATGAACTAATTTATAAAACGTCTCAAGGCTGGTTGAACAGGGCGCGCACAGCCTGGGGGGGGCGCGACCTGGTCGGGAGGCGGCCGCCGGGAGTCCTGGAAATCTCGTTAAGCTTCCTTCCCCTTCCCCCCCCTCCGCCCTCCTTCCAGAGATCATGCACGACGTCATAAAGAAGGTGAAAAAGAAGGGCGAGTGGAAGGTGAGTGGAACAGCCCCGTCGGGCCTCCCAGGTGAGCGGGAAAGTGCGGTGGGGGGAGCTGCGGGAAGGTGCGGAGGCCCAGGGTGAACACCTTGTTGTGTCCAGAGAATTAAAAAAAAAAAAAGGTAATCTGCTTATGCCTCTCACGTTATCCGATCCCGGTTATGAAATCCCTTGGTCATGAAGCTGATCTGAAGGCCCCAGGTTCCCAGTGGAACTCGAGCAGAATCTCACCCGGGCCCCACACAGAGGCAGGCGCTGGGATTCTGCCCACTGTGGGGAGAGAGATGAGACCCTTCTGGCCCCTCCCGCCCCTCCGGCAGCCGTAGAGTGTGTCCCTGTCTGTCCCCACCCGGCAGACACTGAGTCTGTTCGAGGAACCCTGAGAGCAGCGCTGGGCGTTTCACGTATAATGTACCTGAAGCAAGTACTTAAGCCAATCAAGCTGATTGTGGCCCCGGTTCCTGGAGTGGGTGACGCAAGGAGTGGGACACCTGCCGACTTGTCCTCCGCTCGGGAAGCCGGCGTTTTAAGGATCCCTTGGTTGTCCGGGGCTGGGCCTTGCACTGGCCAGGGGCGCACGCAGCCTCGCGGGAACCTCCTGTGTGCCACTGAAGAGTTCGTTCCCCAAGTTCCCCTGCAGCCAGTCCCAGGGGCGGGGAGCAGCAGAGGTGACTGGCACAGGAGGGGTTTGAAGTCTCCCCCCACCCCGGCCTCGTGAGCACCAGAGCGGGAGGCCATCTGGCGGAAACTCTGGGCCTGTGTTTGTGGACAGAGGAGCTTTAGTAGGATCTCGAGGCAGCTGCCCCGCAGTGAAACCCGGCCCCTATAATGCTGCAGGGGCCTCCTGGCCACTCTGCCTGGCCTCTGTGACCTCGGTCTGCACCGTTAAAGGAGAGAACTAGCCCTGTTTTAACTGCGTCTGTCCACTGTGGGCTGAGGGGCTAGGAAGGCAGCCGAGGAACCGCAGACGTGATGCTTCTAGGCCCCATGGCAGGGTCTGCCTCCCGCCTGGGCTGAAGCACTTTACTCCCAGGTGAGGTGCTGCCTGGTTACATTGTAATAGTCCTCACCTTCCAGCCATCCTGTTACATTATAACAGCCCTCGCCTTCCAGATGTCCTGTTACATTGTAACAGTACTCGCCTTCCAGACAGTTCCTGTGCCACAAGTGCTCACTCTCCCTTTAAGAAAAAGTTACACCCTGAAAAAATACTCCCCAGTGTAGTTTCCTCCGAGTCTGGGTGCTAGTGATTATTTTGGTTCCCTTTCTTCCCCTTCTTTTTGCATTTCTTATGAGTAATTATTCTGCTTATCATGAAAAACGAAAAGTTCAATTCTTTCAAGCTTATAAAATTAAGTCAGGTCAGCGAGAGCAAACTTTTAACTCCCAGGTGAGGTTTGCATGTGGGAGGAAAAGCTAGCACGCATTTCAGCACGCTTCTGGCCACAGGAAATAGTGACGCTCCGTATCCTTCACTTTTGCGGGGCTCGCGTTGACGCGGTAAACTGATGAGAGGCTCGGGAAGGTGCCGTGCAAGGCCCTAAGCTGGTCTCCTTGCTTCCAGGTGCTGGTGGTCGATCAGCTGAGCATGAGGATGCTCTCCTCCTGCTGTAAGATGACGGACATCATGACCGAGGGGATCACAAGTGAGCTCACCCTTCCCTCTGCCCGGCAGTGACACTCAGGCCTCCCCTTCGCACCCGGCTTTCCTCCTCCCTACTCAGTATTGTCTCACTTGACTTCACATACTTTTAACAACCTGGGTGGTAAGACTGGAAGTTCCTGAGAGAGGCCCAAGGCTGCTTGGCCATCACTGAATCCCTAACCCACTGCCAGTTGCTCATTCAGTCTCTGTTCAAGGGCGCCCAAAGGAAGGTTAAGTCAAGAAAAAAGGCAGGCTGTCCCACAGAGGTAAAAACGGGCAAAAGGCTGGAACAGGCACTTAAAAGAAATCCAAAGTGGCCAATAAATACACGAAAAATTGCTCACCCGGGTCCGTGGCCAGGGAGCTACAATTAAAAGCAGAGTGAGATGTGGCTTTACCCTCACCAGACGAATATTTAAACTCTGATGATGCCAAGTGACGGCGAGGATGGGGAAAGTGGGAACTCCTGTGTGACGGGGTGTCGGTCGGCACAGCTCCTTTGCAGAACGCTTGGCAACGTCTAGAGAGTTCGACGTGTCCTGTGGTTAGCTGTTTTGGGCTTACAAAGTTATTTTCTTCATTCATTTTTTAAAAAACTATATTTTTCTCTATCAAAGCAGAAAATGTACAAAGTTGGGGTGGGGGGGGAGCCAAATGGAGCTAACAAGCTTCTAACAAGGGAGCAGCAGTGCCCTGCCTCGCTCCACCCCCCCGGGCCAGTCACCCCAGAAACAGCCACCGGCTCGCTCTTCTGCTTACCCTTTTGACTTTTCTAGTAAATACTTATAATACTATCTCTTCAGTCACCGATGCCAGACTTTGTCTGTTGACTTCCTGTGGCTGACGGGGGTGCAGCTCTCCCCTGCTGCACATAGACGCTTCCCTGTCCAAAAGGTGACTGTTTTAAGAGTCTTTATTTGGCAGAATTGAAAAGTTAGCAACCCTATGGTGAATCCCAAAACATGTCGGGGGAAGTATTATTGGCTTACGAAACTCAAGAATGTGCAACCACCGGTGAAGCCGATGGCTGAGGGATCTTGGCGTTAACTTGACCATTACTTGGGGTGAGGAGCCTCTGTAAGTGTTACAGGGGCTGCTTCTAAAGTGATGCTTTATTCCCCGCGATCCCCACAGCGCTCCGCGTGCCCGAGGGCGGTGCAGCGGAGCGAGCACCCCTAAGCTCTGCCGGCGGCGGTCCCCAAGCCCCGCTCCGCGGGCGGCGGAGCCGACGTAACCGCGAGAGGGCCGAGAAAACCAAACGCCCTGCTTCGCTTTAACGAAATACAGTGTTTAGTCTTGGAACTATTGAGAGCCAATGTTTGGAATGTCCTTGTTTGACATTTAGAGGAAAAGGGTAAAACTGTCCAATGGCTGATAAGTAGACCCGACATGGAAATTCGAAAGGAATTGGGATTTTCGGGGGACGGAATTAAAAAAAAAAAAAAAAATGAAGGAAGAGACAGGTTTTCCATTGTCAATCAGAGCAGATCGCGAAACTTACTTAAACGGAAGCGGGAAGTGGGAAGTATTTAAGTGATAAGGCTTCGATTTTCTCAAACCTTGAGCGCCGCCCGGCCGGGCGTGGCTCTGCGGTTGAGCGTCGACCTGGGATCCAGGCGATCGGGGTTCGATTCCCGGCCAGGGCACATGCCCGGGTGGTGGGCTCGATCAATGACTCTCATCATGGATGTTTCCGTCTCTCTCCCTCTCCTGTCCTCTCTCTGAAATCAATAAAGATAGATTTTAAAAAATAATAAAAATAAATTAAAAATATAAACCTTGAGCGCTGTGGGCCCGTGGACAGTGGTGACTGTGAGGAAGGGGAGCGCCCGCCCCTAGAGTTTCACCTGTGCGGGCCCGAAGGTGGCCCGCACCCGGCGCCTCGTTTCGTGAGGAGCGGTGGCGCCTTCTCGCTGACCCGGCTGCTGTCTGTCGCCTAGTTGTGGAAGATATCAACAAGTGCCGGGAGCCGCTGCCCAGCCTGGAGGCCGTGTACCTCATCACCCCGTCGGAGAAGGTGAGTCCCCGCGGAGGGCCTTCGGCCCGGGCCCGGCCCCGGCTCGGCTCGGCGGGTTCCAGGTTGAGCACGCGTTTAACGCACCGCCCTGGCCGAGTGTGCGGCCCGGCAGCGGGGAGGCTGGGGTGCGGGCGCTGGAGAGAGCGGTAAGCTTCCCGGAGTAGGGCCGCTGCCCGGAAAGCCCTGGCTGCCCCGTGCTCTCCCTCTCCGGGAAGCAAACCCGCTTCGTCTAATTAGGGACCCAGCTGCCGAACTCGGTATCTCATGCTTTCAGGCTGACTCCTTCAGCATCCCGTTAGCGTTCAGAATTGCCTGTCCCATCGTTTTGGGGGGTTGGTTCAAACCAGCCTCCAGACCGGGCCCACCTCCCTGCCTTTGGCTGACAGCTGTCTCAGTTCCGGCCCCCAGCCCGTAAATCCCCCCCAGGCGTCACGCTTTCTTTCCGCTTGTGAAAACTGGCTTACGTGTGAGTTTCTGAGGATGCCGCTCAGTTGCCGGGACGTCGTCAGTGTGAGTCTCCTGGGAGGCTCCTGACCAGTTTCCTCGTTCGTGGGCCTCGTCTTCGGGGCCCACGTTATGGTGGCACCGAAGACCCGCCGCCGTCCTTCGGGAACGATCTAAGAAGGCGCTTGTTCATCGAAACTCCCAAATAATCCTAATCGCAAGTCCCCAGAACTCAGGGCCAAACATGAGTTAGAATGACTCAAAACTCCCTGCTGTTTTGCGCAAGTAGCTTGAAAGTCCTCTTGGATTTAACTTCGTCCAGGTACAGGTTCCGTTCGCTCCCGGCGTTGGATTCAGTGCCCCCCTTTTTTCGCTCCCCACAGTCCGTCCGCTCTCTCATCAATGACTTCAAGGACCCGCCGACCGCCAAGTACCGGGCTGCCCACGTTTTCTTCACGGACTGTAAGTACAATGCCGCCCGCCCCCGGGCTAGCGTCCCTGCACCGAGGCTGAGCCCAGACCCAGCCCGGGCACGGGAAGAAACGGGCCGTTGCCACGGTTGTCCTGGCCTTTGATTTTCTTATCAGAGGAAATACTGCATCAGAGACTAAAATAAGCCACACACATGCAACCCGACCAGGTCCTGCCGTCCTCCCTCATGAAAAACGGGCCTCCTCTTAGGCTGGAGGGCCTAATGCTGAGAGCATGTCCCTGTGCCGGCCTCGGCCTTTCAGCGGACGGGCTTCCAGCCGTCGCCGGGAACTAGCGCATTTCCAGGCGTTTTCAGCCACCGAGAGGTTTCACCCGTGGTCCTTGTGTCCGCGGGAGACGCATCGCTGTCTTGGCCTCCCTTCCGTTGTTCGGCGGAGGCCGTGTGCGCGGGGCCCAGGGCACGGACGCCGCGGTCGGTCTTTGTTAACGGCAGAGAGACGGGCGGGCCGGGCTGGCCGACGGGCGCGGTCGTAACCGTTTCCCCAGCGTTCCCTCTGGCAAAGCCCACCAGTCCAGCCACCGAGAAAGTGAGGGAAGGTTCCGGCGGGGAATAATTCTGTGCTATTAGGACGTGGGAGACAGAGCAGGAGACGGCGTTAGCAATAACGAAGCAGCGATGCGCCCACGGTGGGCCCAGGAGAGTGGCGTGATCGTGAGGTCACGGCTCCCGCGGGCAGGTCTCCTGGGCGGCCCAGCGCCCCTGAGGGTCAGGGAAGCGCCCGCATCGCGTTGCCCGGCGGTTTGGCTTTTCTGTATTTTATTTCTCACGGGCGCGTCCGAGCGTGGTGTGTATTTCTATTTCAGGTCTCTATACCCCTTAATCTCTCCTGGTTTTCCTCTTTCCTCTCCTCGCTATCAGAAAATAGTCTTTATTAGCTCCCATTATCTCAGTCTTTATTGCCTGTTGTTTCTGTTCTGTGTTGGCCTCGTGGGTGTTTCCTTATTACTTTTATAGCCTAGGGGTAGTGGATGTTTTAGGATGGGGTGAACTTTTTATTTGCCTTGTTAAAATCCTAATAAATGAATGAATCCGCCGGACACAACGTGACCGTCGGGGCGAGCCAGCAAACCGCGGGGAACAGCCAGTGTCCTTCGTCATTCTTTCAGCTTGTCCAGATGCCCTGTTCAACGAGCTGGTAAAATCTCGAGCAGCCAAAGTCATCAAGACCCTGACAGAAATCAACATCGCGTTTCTCCCGTACGAGTCCCAGGTGAGCCGGGGCGCGGTCAGGGGGGCGGGGGACAGGTCCTGCCTGGCGTCACTGAGTGAGCTCTAAGGGGTGTTTATGCAGCGGAAACGCGGTGTTCCCTAGGGGTCTGCCCCCCTCGGCCCTCGGCTCGCCGGTCGGTTCTGACCTTTTTAAGGCCACAGTGCCCTTCTTTGTGGGCGCTTCTCCCTGCTCACAGCCTGACTAACCCGAGGTAGCCAGTCCAGAACGGGCGTGGAGGGAGAGATGGGAAGGGCTCAGACAACACCCACCTGCTGCGAGGGGACTGTTTCTATGTAGAGATAGCCGCAGCCTGTCATGTGCTGAGAGAACAGATGGTGGCCTTCGTCATTAGCCGTTAACGCTTCCAGTGCCAGGGGCCGCGGTGGCCAGCTGCCCCCTTGGAAAAACACAGTAAAGGCTGTTAAGCCAGTAAAGGTGACGCCGGTCATGAGCCTACAAAATTTCATCTTAGTAGTTTAAGGTTTGTTCAAATGTCTTCTCCTAGCAAACAAACAAAATAACAGGGTGTCTATGCATTTTGTAGAGATAAAAGAATGATTGTGGCCTAAGGAATCTTTATGGATCAGCTTCTAGACACCAAAGAGGGATGGAGCAAGGACATTCAAAAACGGTCTCTTTCCCAGGCCTGTTCCCAGCCCCAAGCCTGTTCCCAGCCCCGGGGCAGGACGTTTTTTCCTCAGTGTGAGCCCTGTCACCACCTGGATTGAACAAAATCCAACTTTAGCCTGTTCAAACATACCGTATTTCATAGGTTTTTTTAAAAAGTAATAACTTTAAAAAAACAAAAACAACCCTCAGTTTTTCTAGATGATCGAGGTTGTTTATGTAAATGAGATTCTGAGAGAACACTGCTGGGTGGTAGGCTCGGTAGTTTCAGGGAAAACTTTAAACTTCTGGAGCTCTCCAAAGAAAAAGAAACGCAAAAAGAAAAATAGAACGTGCTCCTGAGGATACGGAGTTATTAAATCGAAAAGCTCCACTGTTTGCACAGTCACAGCACAATTTCTAGCTTATCTCTTATTTACTTAAACCTGTAATGGCCTCTGAGGTCTGACACCAGCCTCCTCTCCTGCTCTCCTCCTGGTCCCCTCCTTGTTCGTCAGACACGCCTGCCTCAGGGCCTTGGCACCAGCCATTGCCTCCAGGTGGAAGTCCTCCCGCTGGTGAGAAACTCCAAACCTCATTCAAACCGTTCGGATGCCACCCTCTCCAGGAGGCCTTGTCCTCCCTGTCCTGCCCTCCCGGGTGTTCTCTCCCTGCTCTATTATTTTCTCACACACTTACCAGTTTCTCACATGAACTTAATTTCATTGTGTTTGTTGTTTGTTTATCGTCTGCCTTCCCCTGACACACTCCACGAGGATGGTCATGTTTTGGTCACTAATAGTCGCCGTGCTTAGCGCCGTGCCTGGCCCAGCAGACACCCAGCACATATTTGAAGACAAATGAAAACATGTGCTGTAGACTCGCTCCCAGGGTTGGAGAGGATTCTGACAGTTCAGCATTCTGGATGCACACACCATATATGTGTATATTTTTGCCGCCTCCTCAGGTGTATTCCCTGGACTCAGCTGACTCTTTCCAGAGCTTCTACAGTCCCCACAAAGCTCAGATGAAGAATCCTATCCTAGAGCGCCTG
Organism: Miniopterus natalensis; assembly: GCF_054644295.1. Classification (NCBI taxonomy): domain Eukaryota; kingdom Metazoa; phylum Chordata; class Mammalia; order Chiroptera; family Miniopteridae; genus Miniopterus; species Miniopterus natalensis. The sequence goes on from NC_142092.1 coordinate 68,833,855, forward strand.
GCAGAGCAGATCGCAACGCTCTGTGCCACCCTGAAGGAGTACCCGGCCGTGCGGTATCGGGGGTGAGGCCTCTCACCGCGGGAGGAGCGCCCCGGCAGCGGGCCTCCCTCGGTTACTGGTGTTCCCTCGCAAAAGCCTGGGGGAAGCCAAGAAAGGGGGGCCGAGGCCCCGTCTCCGGACAGAGTAGCGGCAGATTGGACTTCGTTCGTGGCAGGGCTGGGGCTGGGAACAGAGCTGTTCAGCCCTGAGCCTGGCCAGCGGCAGGCGGCGGGCGGCGGCCACACCTGTACACAGTTGGGAGGGGCCCCGGGAGTGCTGTCAGGCTTGGCCGCGGGGTGAGGTTCAGGGCTTCTCACTTCCAGCAAGACAAGACCCAAGGGGGTTTGAATTGAGGGAAGTGAGAGTCAGGTGGGTCAGGCTCGGGCCGGTCGTGGGAAGACGACGGAAGGCCAGGGCCCTCTGCTGCCGGTGGTGGTTTATCCGCAGCAGTTTGGAAAGACTACCTCGGTTTGCACTTCAGCAGTTCAAAAAGAAGGCACTAGAGAATCACTTATTTATGTCCCAGGCACTGAGCTAAATCTTTTATTCTGTTTGTCCTTTATATGCAAAGATGTTCTTGTAAAAGAACAGCGCCCTTTGCCCCGCCCTTTGCCCGCTGAGCCCGTCCCCCTCTGCCCTCTGTCAGGGAGTACAAGGACAACGCTCTGCTGGCCCAGCTCATCCAGGACAAGCTCGACGCCTACAAAGCGGATGACCCCACCATGGGCGAGGTGAGTCGGGGGGGCTGCGGGAGTGGCAGGCCCGGGGACAGCTCGGGGCGCGGAGCATGCGTGCTGTGAGTGCCGCGCCTCTGCTCGCGGGCCTCTGGCAGCGTGCTCAGGCCCTGGGCAGGCCGCTTGAGAGCCTGTCCGGTGTGGCCGGGGTCACCGACGCGTTTCTGTTCTCCGGGACTTCCCAGAGCGGGCACTGAAAGGCCTGCGTCCCGGGAACCCCTCAGCAGTACAGTGTCAACCCCAGAAGATGGGCCTTGTTCCGATTTCACTAGTTTGTGTACCCGTGTGTCTCGGTTCTGTTTGATTGTGTCACGTGCATAGATTCGTGAAGCCCCTACTGCAGTCAGGCCAGAGTTCCTTATTACCTCGGTTTTAAGACCACGAGGCCCAGGTCCTGGGAGCCCCCTCGGTCCCAGGCAGACTGGGTGGCGGGCCACCCATTTGTAGCCGAGCCCAGGTGGCGCCCTTGTGAGCTCACCCTGGACCCGGCCACAGCTTCAGATCTGCTTCCAGGGGCCTCGCCCTGAAGGAGAAACGCTGGCCTCTCTCGCGCGGTGTTTGCCGGTGTTCTTGTCGAGCAGTTAGTGGCCTGCACTCAGTGCTGCTTTGTAGGCTCTGCCTCCCGCACAGAGGGGTGGGACGGCCGTGCGTGAGCGGCTTGGGAGACCCCCCTTCCTCCCCCTAGGGCCCAGACAAGGCGCGCTCCCAGCTCCTGATCCTGGACCGCGGCTTCGACCCCAGCTCCCCGGTGCTTCATGAACTGACCTTCCAGGCCATGAGTTACGATCTGCTGCCCATTGAAAATGACGTGTACAAGTAAGTGTCCACGCCCCGGAGGGCCTGCAGCGTTGCACACGAACCAGACACGCCTCTAGCTAAAGGGAAAGGGTGTCGTTAGCCCTAGGAAAAGTGGGGTGTCGTTAGCCCTAGGAAAAGTGGTGCACCGATCGTCTTGCCAGTAAGCCTGCAAGCTCTGCTCAGTTCCCAGAATCCACGTGGTGTTTCTAGCCAGGAGCCAGGGCCCAGCGGGGGGGGGGGGGGGGGGGGGGGACACACACACCGGAGTCCACAGCTCATGTCACCTCGTCTGCAGCCTGCTCGGGCGTGTCAGCATGTCACCTTGGGCCTGTGTGCATGCCTTATTCAGAGCTGGATCTTCTTACGTATAGGTCATCAACTATGACGACAAGTGTAGCCACAGGAGTTTCTTGCTGAACTTCGTTTGCAGGGGAGCTGTTTTCTTCATTATAGACATTTTTCTTGGTAGCAACCATTAGAAACTCAGTTTCTAAAAACTGATTTTTATTTCGTGGAAACAGACTATGTTGTTCTCATGTCATTTACTTTACAACATCGACCATAAAGGCAGTGGTTTCAAAATGAAGGTTCTAAAAATACGTTGTGTCTCCGCTCTTTTCCCGTTGGCACCTGTGATTCTTGCCTGCCTGAGAGGCTCGTGATTTCCCAGGTAGGCGCAGGCTGAAAGATGTTAGGCTCCCCACATTTGAGGGTGGTACCCAGTCCTTTCTGAGAGAGGGTCAAAGTGTCGTCTTTGTCCGTTATAAGTAACTCTGAACCCCCCTGTAACCTGACTTCACACCCTGAACCATGTGGCTCAGGTGGTGCTCGCATCAGCTGACCCTGAGGAATCTAAACCAAACGTCAAGCCCGTTGACCTTGATCAGAGCTCCGGGCCTCCTGCCCAGGGAATTGAGCCGTTAGTGCCCATCCCTTGGACATCAGGTGGCCGCGGGGCTGGTGAAATCGTTCATGCAGGCGTCTGTCGGCTGAGGACGGTGAGCTCCTGTCTGTTACAGACCAGGGGGGACTCGCATGAATTGTGTGGGGGCCTCCCCTCTAGGTACGAGACGAGCGGCATCGGAGAGGCGCGGGTGAAGGAGGTGCTCCTGGATGAAGACGACGACCTCTGGATCACGCTGCGCCACAAGCACATCGCAGAGGTGTCCCAGTAAGAGCCCCTTCCCTGGCCCTCCTCCCGGTGACGACGTTTCTCCCCAGGGTGGTTCCCGGGCGGCTGGGGCGGCTCCTCCGTGGGTGGAATCGCTGCCCCAGCAGAGTCGCCAGCATGCGAACCTGTGACGATAAACCGTCCGGATCTCTGAGCTGGGGCTCCACCGACTTCAGGAAGTTAGAAAATCCATTCTGTTAGGGGGGCTTTCGGGTTTTTGGAAAGCATTTGTAGCTCTCAGCAAAATGCTTTATAAACGCTAAACACGCAAAATGAGTTTGCTCCGTTGAAAGGTACAGACGCCCCTACATGCAGGTCTCTTTAGTGGAGCTGGCGTGTAATCTTCCTCTCCTGTGGTCACACCTGAAAATTCTGAGCAGGAACTGATGTCTCTATACAGAGAACCTACTTAGCTCTGGACATGTTTCCAAATGTTTCCAACATCTAAACATTGTTATAAGACCTCTAAACAATTCTGTTTTTGCAGAAGGACACACCCTGCTGCACTGGTTGGTGATGTCCTCAGGAAATTCACGAGGAAGGGAGAAAATAGCGTTGGGTAGATAGCGCTGCCCTTCAGAAGGGTCTCCGCACTTTCGGGGTCACTCAACCTTAGAAAATACTGATTCACAATCCCAGTATTTAAGTCGATCTGTGAAGTAAGCACATGCTTTGTTGTACGAATGTGTATGTTTGCAGCATGTACAGAAACATAAATCTGAAAAGGCAGGAGTAAAATAAACATAAATAGATGTCCTAGTATTTTCTTCTCTCCTCTCGAATCATCTCGTGCACCCCACTCTGGAGCCCCTGGCTTAGAATACTGGCTAGAAAAACAATGTATCTCTCGGAAAATCACTGCGATGGTACCTTACGGCAGGAAAAGTAACATTTTCCTGAAGGAAGAATCTTGCGCGGTTCCTGAAGCTCAGCTGCCGCCTTCTGTCTTCCAGGGAAGTCACCCGTTCTCTGAAGGACTTTTCTTCTAGCAAGAGAATGAACACCGGAGAGAAGGTAACCCCGTGCTGATGCCGCGGGGCCCCCGGCCGACCCCTGCTTTCTGTCCGGGAGCCGGGAGACGCCGCCCGGGCGTCAGGCTGGGGAGTTGGGGTCACAGTGCTCCCCTCATCCGTGAGCGTGTTGTCTCATGTTTGTACTCAACACTGAGATCCGGAGCCCATCTTTTGATATTTATAGAGAGTTCCTCTGTGTTTCTCTGAGGATCCGTATTTGCTGTTTGGGATCGTGATTCCTTTTAAGCCGGAAGAACCGAGAAAGCTCTTTCAGCTTGTGGAGGAGTTAGGGGGTTTTCACGACCTAGCTTTCCCGGCCTCGCCTCCTCCGGGCCGTATATCGGAGGTGGCTCGCCCAGCTCAGTCGAGGGACACGCAGCTCCGGTTGCGGCACCCCCTTTCCTGAAGCCGTGTGTGGACCTCCCGTTCCCGGGAGCGTCAGCCCACCTGCCCACCTGTCTTCCAGCACCCGGGCCATCAGGCCCCGGAGCCTCTCTGGGCTCCCCGTCTCCCTCCTTCCTGACCCCCCGCCTTGCTCCAGCCACACTGAGCTGCTTACCTGGGCCTTGCCTTGTGAAGTCCTGGTCCTTCGCTCAGGTGTCATTTGTTGGGGGGAGCTGGGACCTTCCCCACGCCTCCCTGGACGACCGAAGGGCCTCAGCTCCGTGCGCCCACACTGACGGCCTCAGCACAAGCCACTCGTTCGGATGGCTCCTCTGCTAGACGGTTCCTTCAAGGCAGAAATCATTGAATTTAAAAAATTTTTTTTTTGTCCTTGTATCTCCAGCACCGAAAAGCGTCTGGCATGTAGTAGTAATTCAATAAATCTGTGTTGGATAAATGAGTGGGCTTAGGTGTGTCACACAGTTAGAGAGTAAGCAGCCCCCTTTCTCCTCCGGATGCGGGTTCCAGCCCCTTTCGCCTTCTGCCTACCGCCCACCTGTCTGCACAGCTGCAGGCTTTCTGCTGGGGTGAAACGTGAACTTGATGCAGGGAGGCAGCGCATGGGAGCAAAGGTGCTCTTCCCCGGCGAGAATTATGCTCTCGGCAACTTTCTAGCCCAGTAAATGAAACATAATTGCCGGACTTCAGAGTTCAGTTCTCCACCTATGAGACCGTCATGCTATTTGGGTCAATAATTTTTTGAGCAGAGGCCGGGCTCTCTGAACACACACGATCTTGCGTTTAACGGATTCACTTAGAAAGCCACAGACGCGCGTGGGGATTCGGGTGCCGGCTGCCGTCCTGTCCTGAGCCCACCACACTTGCACAGCCTCTTAGATCGGGGCCCTGGGCGTGAGACCCTATGCTTTCCTTTCCCTTACAGACCACCATGCGGGACCTGTCCCAGATGCTGAAGAAAATGCCCCAGTACCAGAAAGAGCTCAGCAAGGTATGGTATCCAAAGGGATCCACTCGGATCGCACGTAAACAGCTTCCGAAAGACGCCTCCAAGTCCCGGCTGGCTGACCGACTCGTTCACACCCACGGGTTCCCAGGCATCTTCAGTTTTCATTAGACAGAGGGACGGCTGGGCTAGACACTGATTTCCTGACTGTCCCCCGCTCCCTCTTTCCTCTGTATTCTTCCTGTTCCTCTTGTCATGGGCCTCGCCGCAGGGCTGCCTGAGCGTCCTCGTGACGTGCCAGCTGGCTTCCCCAGAGCGAGTGACCCGGGAGGGAGAGCGCGAAGGAAGTCACGGTGCCCTTCCCGTCCCGATCTGGGATGTCGAACCTCACTTCCTCCGCGCTGTTTGTTAGAAACGGGTCACTGACCAGCCCACACGCAGGGGGAGAGGAGCTAAGCTCCCCCTCCTGGAGGGGTAATATCAGAGCTAAGCTCCCCCTCCTGGAGGGGTAATATCAGAGCTAAGCTCCCCCTCCTGGAGGGGTAATATCAGAGCTAAGCTCCCCCGCCTGGAGGGGTAATATCAGAGCTAAGCTCCCCCTCCTGGAGGGGTAATATCAGAGCTAAGCTCCCCCGCCTGGAGGGGTAATATCAGAGCTAAGCTCCCCCTCCTGGAGGGGTAATATCAGAGCTAAGCTCCCCCGCCTGGAGGGGTAATATCAGAGCTAAGCTCCCCCTCCTGGAGGGGTAATATCAGAGCTAAGCTCCCCCGCCTGGAGGGGTAATATCAGAGCTAAGCTCCCCCGCCTGGAGGGGTAATATCAGAGCTAAGCTCCCCCTCCTGGAGGGGTAATATCAGAGGGTTTGTGGACACGGCGGGAAGCCATCACACCACCCCGCCCCACGAAGGATCCCTCCTTCCTCTGGACTCCTTTAGAATGCGGCTTGTCCATCTCCCCTGACACAGGTCCCTGCCTTGTGCCTGTGTGCCGGCCTGCACACGTTTCCCCTCCCTCATGAGGCCGGAGACTCCTTGGCGACTAGCCCAGTGCCCAAACACCATAGTGCTGGGTAGATGCCACACGCGTGCGAGTAACTCCTTGGTCACCGACTCTGCTTTTTCCTAGTACTCGACCCACCTGCACCTGGCCGAGGACTGCATGAAGCATTACCAAGGCACCGTGGATAAGCTGTGCCGCGTGGAGCAGGTAGGGCCTTTCCCTCCTCCCCCCGCCGCGCCCACTCACCAGCTGAATGTGACCTCTGACCTTGAACGTCCCGCAGAGTCATGGGGAACAGAGATGGGGAAGCCTGCTAGCTCGCGTGGTCTCGCCTCCCTGGAGCCAGGGCCGCACCACCCTCACTGGTAGGGGCCGGAGTGGCCTGGCGTGCTGTGCCGTTTGGAGTCTGCATGTGTGGCTTTCCAGAGGCGCCGAGCCCTCCGTGGACAGGCTGGCTGAACTCTATACCTGAACGTATCTCTCCCTGCTGTGGCCACACCAGCACCGGGGATCTCAGGGCTGCCAGAGGACGGTGCACTTGCAGGCCGGAAATCTGCCCCTGGCCTCGCTGATCACAGTTAGCACCATAGGCTCAGAGTTTGGGATCTGAGTTCTGTCTCTGTCACGGATTTGTTTGCTGTGCCCATTTTTCTATTTTCCTCACCTGCCGGGGAAACGCAATGCCGCCACGACTTCCAGGGTGGAGCGTGGAGCTGGCACTGCATTCCCCAAGTGTGGCAGCCTTACTCAGCTAGGGTCAGCTGCTCAGGGGAGAGGGCACTGAATGACGCCGAAGCCTCGGCGGAAGGTCCCTTTTCACAGGAAAACGGCTCTAGTTCTCAGTGAGAAGCTGAGATTTAAATGTTTGACTTGATGTGATAGGCTCGGCTTAGGTCTGTCGGGCCTGTCCCCAGTCATTGCCTCTCCTAGTGGAAGCGGCCCCGCTAAAACCCATCAATTTCACAGGTGAACTTGGCTCCAAAAGAACTTCACCGTCCAGACAATGGGTTATCTCCCAGATCAGTAAAAATGCAGTCGGGATTAATCCTTGGAAGTTAAATTGTTTCAGAAGTGCTCAATAGTATCTATTGGATTCGTTACATTTAATTTGAGTTTTAGAGAGTGTTGGAATCAGGTCGTGCTGAACAAGCCTCGGTGAGGCCGGCGGTGCGACCGAGAGGTGAAGGCCTAGGAGAGGTGCCGGGCCTTCCTCCCACCCAGACGGGGAAGTGGCCACTAACTCGAGTCGTAATTCTTATGAACTCCTGGGGTCTTGAGAGAAAAAAGGGGACCTGCAGGCAGCCTCTGGAAGAGCCACAGAGGAAGCCGCAGCCTCTGGTCTCTGAGAACAAGGCCGAATGGTTCTCCATGGGCGGGGGCTACCGGCCGCTTGCTCTGGCCTCTGGAGAACGGGGCTGACTCCCGCCTGAGCTAAAGGGGGTCGGTAGACTGTGCCCCCTTCACTCTCCTTCACCTTCAGTTCCTTTGCCAGCCCTTCTCCCCTCCTTCTCCCGCAGTTGGATCTGCAGGTTTGGGAGCCTGTTCCCTTTTCCTCCTCATGCTAGAAATGGTTGGAAGATTAAGAACAGACTGAAAACCGGAGTAGATAAATCTCAGGAAGCGTGTCCTCCAGCGCCCGGGCAGGCGCCCCTCGCAGCGCCAAGGCCTGTCCCCTGGGGGAGGCGTCCCTCCGAGCCCCGGCCCCTCAGCTGGGCTCGTGTCTCTCCCGAGAGGACCTGCCAGGGTCGGAGCTTTCCCTGGGGACCTGGCACAGGTCCGCGGGCACCTGCCCAAAGGGAACGGCCGACCTCTGAACAAAGTGGAACCGGGAGCCTTTTCTCACGGATGCTCTGGAAATCGGTGCTCGTGGCACCGGTGTGGGCCCCGGGCGTTGTGAGAGTAGCAGTTCCTGTGTAAGACGCCCCGGTCCAGGCACGAACCCGGCCACGCACAGACCAGCAGTTCTCTAATAGCTGCCGCCTGCCCAGGCTGTCACCAGAAAACGGTCTGTTTTCCGCAGGACCTGGCCATGGGCACGGATGCCGAGGGCGAGAAGATCAAGGACCCCATGAGAGCCATCGTCCCCATTCTGCTCGACGCGAACGTCAGCACCTACGACAAAATCCGCATCATCCTGCTGTACATCTTTCTGAAGAACGGTAGGGGCGGGTGGGGAGGAGGCCCCTGGGGGAGAAAGTTGGGGGCGCAGCTTTGGGGGGGGGAGGCGCTGCCGGGGGAGCAAGCGCGGCGGGACAGCTGTGTCGGACAGGAAAGGGGCTCTGACGTCCGGGGAAATGTCATGGGGGCAAATCCGTTTCCACGGGGGCCTGTGTCCCCCAGTGGTTCAGGGTCAACCAGTAGGATGGGGCGTGGAGCCGAGGGCAGGGCGGGGGAGCAAGGAGAGCTTCATGGCCCCTCCGTTAGGGCCCGGCTGCCAGAGACTTTGAACTTGCGTGGCGCTGGTAATCTGGGCCTTTAAATAACTGATTCTTACCCGCATCATAGTGCCCGTAAGTGTCCCTCGTGCAACACGCTGGGCACAGAGGCTTCTTGTCCACGTTGCCTTTGCTGGGGCCCAGAGTACCCGTGGGAGCAGGAGACCGAGGGGGACAGACCACGGGGGCGGTTGCTGATGTCACAGCCGGGGAGGGAGGGGTGGAGTCCTGGTCATCTCACGGTGGAGCTGACGCGTGGAGCAGGGGAGGGGCCCTGCGTGTGCGCCGGGCAGCGGTGGCCGTGGTGACCCGGTCTCCCTCCCTCTCAGGCATCACTGAGGAAAACCTGAACAAGCTGATCCAGCACGCGCAGATCCCCCCCGAGGACAGCGAGATCATCACCAACATGGCGCACCTGGGCGTGCCCATCGTCACGGACGTAAGCGGCCGCCCGCCTGTGGCACAGGGAGGCAGAGGGAAGCCAGGGGGCCCTTCCTCCTCGCCCCCGTGCGTGAGGAGGCCTGTCAGACGCGCTCCATGCTGAGAAAGGCAGACGGGCAGGCCCTGAGCACTAGACACGGAGCCGAGCTGTGCGTGAAGCGGCCCCCCAGGAGTCGCACCAGCTTCCTCGGGCTGGTCGGGCTCTGCCCCTGGGCGCCCAGGCGCGGCTGCTCCTGCACAGTCCACGCGGCCTCCGCAGTTTTGCCGCTTTAGTCGTCTGTGCCGGGGCCGGTTCAGCACTGGGCGGCCCGGCCACGCGGTGGGACGGGCTCGGGTGAGGAAGCGGCCTGAGCGCCCTTCAGAGCACCCGCAGGAGCCCCGCGGGCGGGGACCCCGCTGCGCTGCTTCCTGTAGGCGGTCAGCTCACACTGCAGCGCTGATCACGCCGGAGCTGCAGATCCCCTCCCTCCTTTTGGCGTCTTAGAGCCAAAAACTTCGTTCCAGAGCCACCAGGCCAGAGACCTGTACCTGGCATGTTCAGACCCCTGTTCACAAGAGGGACCGAGTGAGAATGGAGGTGATTCCTTCAGTACGTCCTGTGCTGTGGAAGCAAAATCCAGGAATAAGTCACACCCAGAGCAGTGTTTTCCCCTGTAACCAGTTGATAGCAAACTATTGTTTTAACTTCCGGGGTTGTTGTTTTTTTATTTGACCCACATTTGCCACTTCTCGTGGCTTTAAAGAACCAAGTTTGGCCCTGGCCAGTGTGGCTCAGTAGCTTGGGCTAAGTCCCAAGCACCAAAAGGCTGCCTGTTCGATTTCCAGTCGGGCATATGCCCGGGTTGCAGGCTCGCTCCCTGGGTGCTCGCTCTCACATCACTGTTTCTCCCTCTCTCCCTCTATCATCCTCTCTCTAAAGATCAATTAAAAATATTTTTTTAAAGAAGATTTAAAAAAAAAAAAAAAAAAGAACCAAGTTTGCTCCAGGTTCCTAAAAGGGGCACATTTTTGGCTTTTCCGGGGAAAACGCCCCCACTCATTAGTCTGTGCCCAGGCGGCCTCTCTGAAGGGAGTCCCTGGGGAGAGCTCCCAGGGGCCGGCCAGGCGGCCCTGACTCAGTCCGACCCCTGTGTTTGCGTTCAGTCCACGCTGCGCCGCAGGAGCAAGCCGGAGCGCAAGGAGCGCATCAGCGAGCAGACCTACCAGCTCTCCCGGTGGACCCCCGTTATTAAAGACATCATGGAGGTCAGTGACCGGGGTGGGCGGGGGTGGAGAGCGACAGGGCCCAGGGCTCTTCGCTTGAAGGCCCAGATGCCCCCAGCCTCACCGGCTATCGGGCGGTGGTGACACCGAAGGACTTGCATCCAGGTCTCCAGAGCTCTCAGGCCTCACAGCTGGTCTTGACCCGCGGGCTTGCGAAGAGCAGTCCCAGGAGACTGCCAGGGGCCGATCCCCGAGATCCTGTGATCCGGCCCCCGTTAGAGACCCCTCGGTGGTGCTACACCCAGAGGAACCAAACGTCAGCAGCATCGGGACTTCCGATGAGTAGCGAGTTCCACGCCGAGGCGTGGGCGTGCCACGCGGACACCTCTGCGTGTGCGAAAGGGCCTCCGGAATGTGACCCCAGCCTGCCCCCCTCTCCCACTCGGTTCCCCGTGCCAACCAGAGACCCTGCCAAGCATATTTCTGCCTCCGTTCAAACCCATCCCTCCTCTGGAATGTTCTCGCTCCCCTTCCCACTTCCTGAATCCTGCCTCCGCCAGAGTCCCCATCGGGTCTCACTGTCCCACACACCACCCGCAGCCTGACACCCGTCCGACAGAGGCCTCCCCTGGGCTCCTGTAGCCCAGGGCAGGGAGGCTCTTTGCATATGTATGCGCTTGGTGTTGGGGTCATCTTTTTATACCTCGGTCCTGTGCCCTCAACTGACACGCCCCCTGGCCCCGTGCTTTGTGCATAGTAGGTGTTTCACATTTGTAAGGCGTCCTGTCCCTCTCATCTCTTCTTGTAGATCAGGGAAGCCCTGCATGGAATCCCACCCCCTAGACCCCTGGGGCAGGATTGGAGATATGAAGAGACTTGCTCAGGATCCCTTTGTTAATTCATAGCAGACCAGGTGTTCCTCCTGAGTTGTACGTTAAAATAAATACATTTTAATCATATACAGTGAGTCAGCTTCCTATTTTTAAAACTCACAAACCAAAAGGATGGGTGAACACGAGCCATCTAGAAACCAGTTACGTTTCTGTGCTTGCCGCAGTAGACAAGCCAGCCCCTGTCTCATTCCCTCCTTTGTTCCCGGCTCGCTTTTCCTGCCCCTCCTTCCCAAGGAGACGTGCGTAGGCTTCGCAGGGTAGCTGTTAGGGGGAGTGTCGACTTCTAGGCAGCGGGAGGTGCGGAGCTGGGATCCACCCACCAGATAATTAGCCCCTTGGAAAACGGGGAGGAAGGCTTTTCCTGCCTGAGAGACCGCCCCTGCCTGGGTTCTTCAACGCTGATGGTTAGTGTCAGGAGTTTATTAGAATACGGCACAGTCTCACGTGGAATGTAAAAGAGGGAGAAAAAAGGAATTGATTGGAAGGGAAGCAGGAAAAAATCAATGCAATTTTTTAAACTTCTCTAAAGAGCAGACCTACAGACTAATCTCGTGGTTCCGGCGCACCGTGGCCACACCGGGCACTGCCCCGGGCCGCGGGGGGAGGGGGGGGGGTCTGGTTGTTGCAAATCCGGCCATGGTGTTTGCTGACTGACTTGTTGGAACTGTCCGACCTGGCCTCCCTCAGCCCTTTTCCTTTTCAAGTGGCAGCCCTAACGTCGGTCTCTTTTCTTTCCAGGACACCATTGAGGACAAACTCGATACCAAGCACTACCCGTATATCTCCACCCGCTCCTCTGCCTCCTTCAGCACCACCGCTGTCAGGTGAGAACCTGAGCAGGCGGGGGCAGTAAGTGGGCCTGGCTCTGGCTGGAGGTCAGCCACACACGGTCCTGTTGTGACCCGTGAGAGCCCGGCGCTGTGCTCGTCACGGCCAGGTGCGGGCCAGTCCACAGCACTGGCCCGTGAGGCCCTCGCCCTCTGGCTTCTGTTCCTCTGCGACTCATCCCTCACCCCTCCCTTCTGTCGCTCCACTTCAGGCAGCCAGCCTCCTTGCTCTTTCTTGAACTGCCAGGCCTGCTTCTGCTTCAGGACCTTTGCACTTGCTTTCCTGTCTGCCTGAAATGGTGTGTCCCTGGAAACAGCTGCATGGCTCCCCTCTTATCTCCTTTAGGTCTTGAATCAAGTATTTCCCTTTCTGACCTTCCCCAGACACCCTGTGTATAATTACAGTACATCAGTGCTCCCAGAAGTATTTATTTATTTTTTAAAATATACCTTTATTGATTTCAGAGAGAGGAAGGGGGAGAGAGAGGTAGAAACAATCAGTGATGAGAGAATCATTGATCGGCTGCCTCCTGCATGCCCCTGACTGGGGATCGAGCCCACAACCCGGGCATGTGCCCTGACCGGGAATCGAACTGCGATCTCCTGGATCCCAGGTCGATGCTCAACTGCTGAGCCTCGTTGGCCGGGCCTGAGATCCATTCTTGACGGCAAAGTGGATGCCTTGTGTTTACTGGGTTTCTGCCATGTGCCTGGTGACGCTCAGACATTTGTCAGTTTCGAGATGAGAGTAGACAGCGATCTGTCCCGGGTTCTCCACTCTGTGCTCTTGGTCGCCCATGGCTCCTGCAAGGTCTGTTTCTGGAAGCTCTTCCTCTCCGTGTGGGGCAGCCCCGGCCCCGGGGGCACCCGGTGCAGGTTCGTGCACTGAAGCCAGGCCTTCGACTCTGTCATCCCTGCTCGCTGCCAGCAGAGTGTCCCAGACAAGCCTAGAAACGTGCAGCCAGGGGTAGACTCCTGAGTGCACATGCCCGGCGGAGCTGCGGAGCTTAACCCGTCGAACTGTAAGGCCAGCCTGAGCCTGGGCTGCCTACGCGGTTCCGAGAGACTGGCAGGTCACAGCAGGGGACACAGCGCTCGGGCAGCCACTGCGGTTCATTCACACTCACTGCGCATCTACTCTGCCCGCTGTGTAGACGAACGTGTAGCGAGTCGCGGGGATGCGGAGTGCAGGTGAGCGTCATTAATCTCTCTCTCCCCCCCAGCGCCCGCTACGGGCACTGGCATAAGAACAAGGCCCCGGGCGAGTACCGCAGCGGCCCCCGCCTCATCATTTTCATCCTGGGCGGCGTGAGCCTGAGCGAGATGCGCTGCGCCTATGAGGTGACGCAGGCCAACGGCAAGTGGGAGGTGCTGATAGGTGAGTGCGCCCGCTCTCTGGAGGGAGGGGGCTGCTTCTCCGCACTCCGGCTCCATTCCATGCTTCGGTGTTTCATTCTGTCCTGGACTCTCCACCGCCCCTGCCGGGCGCCGTCTCTAGGCCTGTTCGTGGAGGGCAGAGCTGAGGGGCGAGGGCGCCTTCCTCGCGCCTGCACCGCCTCGACGGGAGGCGGCTGCATGCGGTGGGAAGGGCCGGGGCAGGCTCATGGCCAGGCCCGCTTTCCGCTCTGCCACTGCCCCGTGGGTCACCTGGGCCACATGCCCCACCTCTCCAGGCTGCCGTCTCCTTACCCAACCAAATGGGGTTCAGGGCGCCCCCTAGAGCCTCAAACGACGCCCGCAGTGGGGCTCCTCCGTGTGCTGCCCTGGGCCTCGTGCCCGCGGTGCTCGGGAAGGCAAACCCTGACCCCCCCTTACCTCTCGGTTGGAGGTGGACAGACTCGCGTGCGAGCGGATGCTGCCGAAACATCAGCCCGACCCGCTGGACTCTGCTAGGGGTCCCCCCGGCCCGGCCCCACTACTTTCTGGTCAGCCCCATGCTTTCTGGGATTTCCCGATGGTTTTCCAGAGGAAAGGGAGCCACCCAAGGGCTGACTCAGTGGAGTACGGGGGTTCCTGGGAGCTCCCTTCCATGCGTGCAGGAGCGCCCCCGACTCCTAGGGCTGGGAGAGAAAGGGGCCCGAGGAAAACCCTGCTTTCTCCGGATGTTTGCTCCTCCGTTTTGTTACGGGAAAGATGGGCTATAGCGGCGCTTGCCCGGTGCCTCCTGACAGTAATTGGCAAGAGGCTGTCAGCATGTAGAGCCCTGGCCGGGCCGTGTCCTCTCCTTAGCTCCATAAGACACGTCAGTTTTCTGCCCCTCCTCGGAGTGAGAAGTCACAGTGCCCCCGGCTCTCAGGGGGCGCAGGTGCTACACACCAGCCCATGGGCTCGCTCCTGGCGTGTCCAGGTGGCCTGGCCCTGCCAGCTGCCTTCTGGATGCCACCGTTCAGGGGCAGATTAGACATCCTCCCTCCCTTCCCCGCTCCCTGAAGTTTCCCCGGTCTGGTCGCCATTCTCCCTGTGTCTCCCTGTCTTCCCTTTTGTCATGTGGCCCCCGTGACGAAGCTCTGTTCCCTGCTCGCGTAACTGCTGCATGTGTGTGTTGGATAATTCTTAGCTCAGACACAGCTTTCCCGGGCAGAGGCTGTCAGAGCCGGGCCTGGGGGTAAATCCCCACCTTCAGCTTCGGCCCTGACCTGCTGGGAGGGGCCCCGTTGGGAGGGGGTGGCCGAGGCAGGTAAGGTGGCCCACAGATTCCCCGAGGGGCCTGGCTCCGCCCGCCCGCCCGCCCGCCCGCGTGTGGCCCCCCTGCTCCGTGCATGCGGCCCCCTCGGTGCGTGTGCATGTGTGCGCGGGCCCCACGCTTCCTCATACCTCACTGGCTGCTAACACGTAGGCCTAAGTTGGCATGTTCCTGTGACGTACCTTTGTTCAAGCAGTCAGCTGGCCTCTGTTCTCCCGCAGGTTCTACTCATATTCTTACTCCCACCAAATTTCTCATGGACCTGAGACACCCCGACTTCAGGGAGTCCTCTAGGGTATCTTTTGAGGATCAGGCTCCAACAATGGAGTGAGAGCCAAAGAAACAAAGTAAAAGCAGCTTATTACAGAAAAGAAACTCTTCCACTCCGAAGGGTTTTCTTTGATTATTCCGTCACTCTTTTTCTTTCTCCCTTTTGAGTTTGTTTGTTTGATTTCCTTTAACAAGAAAATGCTTGCAGTTCACACCGATTGAAAATGTGTCCGATGCGGCCCTCACGTCCCCGCCGCGTGGCAGGCCCAGGCCTCAGGCTGGCCCAGGCCTCAGGCTCGCTCAGGCCTCAGGCTCGCCCAGGCCTCAGGCTCGCCCAGGCCTCAGGGTTTCCTGCTGCTCAGTCCAGCAGCTGCAGCCCCCAGGGTTTTAAACAGTGAGAATGATGCTCCGAGCAGCCCTCCCATTCTGCCCAGGCTGCTTCCCGAGGGGCTGGAAGTGGAGGGATGCCAGAGGTGCGGCGCCCGAGCCTGCTGGCTCAGGGACGAGCTGTGGGCACAGGAAGGGAGCACACGGTGTCCTGGCTGGGACGCGGTGCGGGAGCTTGAGAGCGAGGCCGGCCGTGGCGGGAAGGCAGGACTCAGCGCGGCCGCCCCGGGCACCCCGTCGCGGGGGAGGCTCTGCGGAGAGCATCAGAACAGGCTCCAAGTCAGTGGTAGTTGGACGTGTAAACCCCACTTTCCTGGGACAGCCGCTTGTCCCGAGGAGCAGTTTCTAAGCGGTGATGGGTTCACAAGGCACCGCGCGCTTGGTGAGCTCCAGCCACCCACGGGAGAGCTCGTGTGTCATGTTCCTCTGGGGAACCGGCACTGTGGGTCATTTGCTCTTTCAGTGCTTGTTTTTATCTTAAATCTCCCTTGAGCCTTTCAGGAGCTGAGTAATCTCGGCCTCCTCTCCCGCTGGGGCCTCTCGGTCCGGCCTTTAGGCAGAAACCCGCTCCTCCCTCCCGCCGCACTGGGCCTTCTCCGTTGCCCAGGAACCGCTGTCTGTCGGGCAGATGGCCCGGGTTTTACTCCTGTTCTCATTCCCTCCCCTCCTGCCGTCCTCCGCGTGTGCCGGGCGCGCCCTCGGGGGCGCCTGCGGGCAGACTGGCATGGGCGGCGCTGTAGCGCGCCAGGCCTTAAGGCCAGTTTGTGCGCCGGACTTCATATAGTCCGTTGACAGTGGACCCTAAAAATGCCCTTCCCTGGGTCCGGCGAGCCTCAGAACGCGAGTCACCTCTGAATGTGAGTCATTTCCACGGACTGGGCCACGGTGCTCGGAACACAGGGAGGCTGGATCGTAGGTTCCAAGGCTCCTCCGAGCTCTGTTATTAATTCAGTAATTCGGATTGGCGACTCAAAACACGCAGCCCTCAAGGATGGCCCCTCAGCACCTTAGCCAGGAAACCTTGGAAGGTGCTTATTCATGTGAGGGGAGTGTGCTCATCCCCAAAGGACTTGCTCTAAAGGTCAGACCTTTTATCTCCTTTATTTCCTGCCAGGGCATTAGTGAGTGAGAAATAGCAAGTGGCTGTGAGCCAGGCTATGTGCCCCAGTGACTCTGGGGCTGGCTATGGCCCCGGGTGCCTCCCATTCTCCCAGGCTGCTTCCCAATGAAAGCCAAGCCTGGGGGCAGTGAATCAACAGTCATTATGTAGACGCGCCTGGTAGCTTGGTAGTCAGAGATATCCAGTACTATGCGCAGGTGGGAGGTGGATAGGTGGCATTATTTATTGACTTTGAGAGAGAGAAACAAATTTTTGTTGCTCCACTTATTTATGCATTTGTTGGTTGATTCTTGTGCGCGCCCCGACCAGAGCAACCTTGGCATATCAGGATGGTGCTCTAACCGGTCAGGCTGCAATATGTATTTTAAGGCTCCGAGAAAGCAGACGTTGAGACTGCAGCAGTGGCAGACCCCTTGCAGGGTCTGAAAGAATCATAAGCGCAGGCCCCGGGGCTCCTGCGAGGACTCACTATGGGTTCCCTGTTTCAGAAGGAGCCTCTCCTTCCCTGACTGGTTTCCCTTGTCTTAGGTTTGACCAGCAGAGAGGGTCTAAGCTGCCATCAGAGCAAAGGGAGCACAGACTGGTGGTACGTTTGTGGCTCTGAAATGCTTTGTTGGATTTTGGAGAGTCAGGGAAAAGCGAGGCCCAAGCCTAACACCAGGGAGGTCAGAAAGGAGATTAAAAGCTGATTTGCCTCTTCTGTCATGATTTCCAGATGACCAAAGGCTAGGACTGTGCAGAGCACTAGAGAGCAGGGGCCGTCTCCTCCCCAGTTTGGTATTTGCAGGAATGTAGCTTTTAAGAGCTGGTGAGTTTTCCCGCTCAGCAGTCAACAAGTGTCCCCAACAGGCCTCGTGCATGGGTCCCAGTGCGAGGCTTTTTCTCCTGGAGCTGAGGCCAGCTCCCCAGTCTGCGTTCAAGGGAGCAGGTATGGTGACTGTAGGGCAGATACCACCAAGCCTCATCTTAATCCCCTCTGGTCACTCATCTCTTAAGATCATCTAAGAAATGAAATCTGTTGATTAGATCTTCACCTCTACACTCTGGGTGGTTTTTGAAAGTCCTGACCATTGGGGATTTCCAGAGGCTGTCAGAAGCCAATGAGAGAGGACTGGAAGGCTGGATGAGGCCCATTAGACGGCACGTACACTTGGGAGGAAGTTTTTGGTTTTTTATATTGAATGTTTTGCTTTAATCCAGATTGAGGTCAGGCAAGTTTCCTTTTTCAGTGGGACTGAGGTTTCAATCTGGATTCAGAGCCCACCCATTGCCCAGCTGCCATTTAAGCACTCACTTGTCCCTCCCCTCCCAGGGCCAGGAGGTCACAGGGTGCCCAGGATTGAGACCAGTGGCATGGCTTCTGGGCTTCACTCTCCCGTCTAGATGCAGGGAGGGCCATAGCACTGTTTCCTAAACCTGCCATTGAAGAAAGAAGGGCTTTGTCCCAGTAGACCTCGCTGTGTCTGGCCCACAGCATTGTCAGTGGGATGACTTTGTTCTTGGAGACCACCGTTCACATTTGTCAATGTAGAGTAAGAGGGACCCTCAGAGCAGTGGAACCCGCTTACTGTTCTAGAGGGCCTACGTGGCCAGCTGCCTGTGGGTTAAAAATGAGAACATTTGTGCCCTGCTGGTGGGGCTTAGTGGTCGAGCATTGACCCATGAACCAAGAGGTCACAAGTTCAATTCCCAGTCAGGGTACATGCCCAGGTTGCGGGCTCGATCCCCAGTGGGGGGAGTGCAGGAGGCAGCCAATCAATGTTTCTATCTCTCTATCCCTCTCCCTGTCGCTCTAAAATCAATTTAAAAAATTTTTTTAAAAAGAGAACATTTGCAAAATGTGCTTTAAACTTACCCCACTCTATTAGCAGTATTTATGGTGGTGGAAAGCCTGACCAAGGTATTAAAACAATAGGTGATTAGGTGTCAAGAATTGGCTCTCAGGTGATTCAGATTAACACCAGCGGCTCTGGGTCCTTTAGAGACCAGGCGAGACAGCACCCAGGAACAGGCCTGGCACAGAGTCCTGGAGGCTGCACTGTTTGTCCAGTGCTCTTGGTCCTGGGTTTTCTTCTTTCAAAGACTGAGAACACCAGGTGGTCAGTGATCAGACAATATCAGAAAATTCTAGAGCATGGACTCCTTACCCTCTTTTTGGCCTCCCCCAAATCCTGAACTTGCAAGTCAGCAAGAGTAGGGGAGCACTTTGGGGTGGGCACCTGATCAGAGGCCACTCTTGATTGCTCCTCTCACTCGAGCCGGCCTTGTTTGCCGGGACCAGTGGATGGCCAGGGAGGGGCGTTAGGGACGGTTGTCTCTGGCATGTGCACTGCTGCCCCACCCTGGGAAGACCCTGAGCACACCCTGCACCCAGAACCCAGTGCTGTCTTTCAGGGTGTAGACACACAGACCGTGTCGATTGAGATTGAGAGGCCCTCACTCTCACAATGGTTCACTGTTAAGAATCTGGTAGCATTTATGTCCTGCTTCCCCATTTGTAGACAGCCTTCAACTTCCTTTAGGGCTTGTAGGAAGATTGGTAAGGCCACAGAATGAGTGTAGTTTGGGGGAATAACGCCCAGGGACGCACTGCTGAAACCCGTGTGTCATTTGCAGAAGGAGCCTCGGGTGTGCAGAATCATGGGTCAGCTTTAGGGCTCGGGGCCTGCTGCACTGGCACTCAGAGCAGTGACAGGCCGCTGGGACTGGAACTGCAGGGAATGGGATCTTGGAAGGACCCCTCACACTAGGGAAGGCTTTACAAGTTTTCTGCTGGTTTGGACTGACCAGGAAGGCCCAAGGCCTGCAGTCCCAGCAGTCACGGGTCAGCTAAGCAAGTAGTGGTCAAAGGCATAGGGGCCCTGGCATGTGGAATCACACCCAGCAGGCCAGCCGGAGCCTTCTTTGCCTGCCCTCGAGGTGGAAACCTGGCCTCCTGAGGTTTCTGTTCCCCTGTCCCATGAAGGCCATTCCCTTGCCTGCATCTCCAGGGAGGCACATTTTCAAGTACGGGTCTCTTTTGTTCCGCTCTCTCCCACCAGGACCTTTCTTTGAAGGCCACTGCTGCATGCGTGCAGGCCTCATGCTCACACGCATCACTGCCGTTCTGTTTGAGTATCTCCATATCCAAACCACACGGTCCATGCATCTTTTTTTACTGCACTTAACTAGATTTCTCTCTCCTTATGAAAAAGGACTTCATTTATTTATTTATTTTATTATTTTTATTTTTATTTTTTTGCAGAAGTATACTTAATTCCATTAGCTTAAATTTTTGCAAGCATTTCTAGTCTCTTACAATGCGCGGTCTCTGCAAGGTAAGGCCTCAGGTACCCCGGCCCTTTCCCTTTCACACCTGAGGTCCCACCCGCCACGGCAGTGCCACCACCTGGCTCCCAGAGGTCAGTGGCTTCCCCCAGGGTGTTCTGCCCATCAGCTGCCTCCCTACCAGGCACCATTCTTTCCACACACTGGCCCTTCTCACCCCTGCCCCGCCCAGCCTCCCCCCTGCCATGTGGCTTGGAATCCCTCTCCCTGCTCCACCTTGAGTTCAAAATGCAGCTGCCCCGTCCCCTGGCAGATGGCGCTGAGCCCTGAGGGAGAGGCCTGCTCCTTCCTCGGTGCAGCCTGGGACCCTGCCTGAGCCAGAGGATGTGTTTTGTTTATCCACGGTCCCCAAACGTCTCCCAGGCTTATGGTGACATGGCCCCAGCCCCCAGCCCCCAGCCCTCTCCCTGCTTCCACCGACCACGACCAGGATGGGGGCGGGGGAGGTGCACAGGTCTGGGGGTCTCCAGGAGCAGGGAAGGAGAAACTGTTCCAAGCCGGAGCCGGAGCCCGCAAGCTCACTGTCTTCTCTACCTCCCCCAGGATCCACGCAGATTCTCACCCCACAGAAACTGCTGGACACGCTGAAGAAACTGAATAAAACAGATGAAGAAATAAGCACTTAAAATAAGCCACCCCTCCAAAGAGCGAGCCCCCGGCCCCCAGCGCTCTGCAGCCCCGCCGCTCACCCTCTCGGTTACTTTGCGGACCCTCCGTCCCGCCCGCCCTCCCCGCTCTGCACGCGCGGCTGGCGCTGTGGCCGCAGTGTCTCGTGTCTAACGATGCCCTCTTCTCGTTTGAAACAAAAGAAAATAATGCATTGTGTTTTTTAAAAAGACTGCCTTCCCTGTGTACCCCGGAGGGGAAGTTCATGGAAGTGGCCCGCTGCTGGAGAACTCTGCGACGGTTCAGAATGAAGGACCCCTCTCCCCGTTAGTTAGGAGTCCGTGACCTTGTACATGACCTGGCGCAGCACGTGCAGACTGCTTGACTGTGGGAAGGTAGATGCTTGGGTGCTCTTCAAGACCTGTCTTGGGTTGTTTCTGTTCTCGCTGGGACTCAGGTGTCTGCTCCCGGAGTATTTCGAGCTGAGGCTGTGTGTCCCCTTGGCTCCAGTTCCCGCCCGCGGCGCCCGCTCTCATCCAGACAGGCCGGCAGCGAAGGCCGGGCGGCTCGGGAGCTGGGAGCTGGGAGCTGGGCCCGACCTCTTTGCTTTGCCGGTGGCACGTACCCCGTGCTGTGGCCAGGATGTCCACACGAAGTCAGGCTGATGCCAGCTGGCGTTCAGCTTGTCGCAGCACCCTCCCTGGCACGTCCACAGCATCGTGACCCTGAGGGAAGCTGCTCTGTGGTCTAAGTCACGGTACCCAGACAAGTGAGGAGCAGGCCACCCCTGGGGACCTCCGTCTCTTGGAGACTTGGTCAGGCCTGATCCTTTTGACCAGAGATCCTCTCTTGGCGGGGTCAGCCTGGGTGGAGCTCAGGGTCAGGGATGGACTAGAGCAGTGGGTTCTGCAGGCTGCTGGTCAGGGGGCCCTTTCCTGTAGAGAGGGTCTGTCCCCTAAGATGTCCATCGGCCGGAAGAAGAGCCCATTGGATTTATACAGATCTTTTCCCACTCAGACTATCCTCAGTAGAAGATACTTCCTAATAGTTTATTTTTTGTAGTGCGGGGTCATACGTTGTGCTTGTGAGAGAAAATGATCATTTTATTCTCTGTATAAAAACCTAGCTGTATAAACTTAGCTCTAATGCAAAAATTAAAGAAGCAAGTGCAGGCAGGATGCCTCGGCATCCTCCAGACTCAGCAGTTCCCGTTCTCGGGAGTGAGCACACCGTTCTGCTGCTTTGTTGTGAAACATAATGACAGTGGAAGTCACAAAAATGTCCCCTGTCCAGCCCCCACCACCCTTTTACTCCCGCAGACCGCGTGTATATTACTGTCTCGTGATGTCGTTGCAAACGTGGTGTGTGCTCGCTGAACGCGCTCCTCGCCCGCCGGTGGCTGCATCGTGCTGTTCTCTCCTCCAGGCTTGGGAACCTCTCCCCCCTTGGCACTCCGATTAGTTTTCAGGTCTCTCTCCCCTCTCCCCTAAGATATCTTATTTCCTTAGGACAGAACTGTAGGTACTTGCATTGGTTGGTTTTTCACCATTGCTGCTTTTTATCCCCTCCCCGTGACCGCCAATGCTCATGCTTCAGGACCTTGTTTGTCGAACATGTTGGTTTCCCTTTCTCTGTTATTTATATAAAAATAATTTATCAAAAGGATATTTTAAAAATCTAGTCTGTCTTGAGACTTGTTTACCTTGAAATGATCAGAATCTCAGTGTTTGAAAGTATTGAAGCACAAACATGTATCATCTCCGTACTGTTCTGTACTGAAGCACTCGAGTCTAATAAACAAATCAGCACCCATTTGCCGTGTCCAAGGTGACTCTGGGCTGGTCTTTCTGTGGGAAGTGCAGGGAGAAAGCTTCTGCAATGTTCTGTGGCAGAGTCCAGCCACCCCCGGCCATGGCTTGGAGTCTTCTGGATCCAGGTCTCTGTTCCTTGCATTAAGGTCTGTAGCTGTCACACATTTGAGGACAATCCACGAAGCTTGTCTTCAGTTCCCGGCCGGGGCACATGCCCAGGTTGCAGGCTCGATCCCCAGTCGGGGACGTGCAGGAGGCAGCTGATCAATGATGACTCTCATCATTGATGTTTCTCTCTCTCTTCCTCTCTCTGAAATCAATAAAGATATGTTTTTTAAAAAAGCAGCAATGAGATGGTGTCACTGGGGAAGATGATGAACTGTGGACCCAGAATAGGGAGCTTTGGAGAGACTCCAGACAAACTCCAGAAAGGGGTATCCTTCAACCTGCAGCATCCCCTTCCCCACCCTCACCCTGGAAGGCTGGCCGGGAAGTCCAGCTGGTTCCTCTTGCCGTGTGACTGCAGCAGCATCTGTAAACCTGGCCCTGAGCCCCGGAGCCACCGCGGTGCTAACTCAGGAGGGAGTACGGGTCCCAGAGCTGATACCTTCCGTGGACCTTGGAGGTGGCCACTCACCAGTGCCGGCCTTGCCAGAAAGAGGGCAGGTCCCCTTTAAGCCCTGTCTCGCTCCCTCGGTTGGTTGCTATGTATGAGACCGACTTCCTTAGCAACCACTCAGCCTTTTGAAGGAGTCCTGGAGTAGTGGGGGCCACCAGCCATGGCTCCCAAAAAGAAGGCAAACAAGGGGGCCAAGGAGCCCGACGGCAAGAAAAAAGGTGGCAAGAAGGACCCGACCATGGCCTTGGACAAGGCCTTAGCCGAGGAGATCCGGGAGTTCTACCACGTCCAGATCCGGGACCTGGAGGACAGGGTGGCGCGGTGGGTGGCCCACGAGGCCGGTCCTGCTGGGTCAGAAGCTCCGCCCAGAGCTGGCCACTGGGGCTCAGCTGGGGATGGGTGGGGAGGGGGTGTCTCTAACTCTCCCAAGACAGGTTCACTTGCCCATTTTTCTTATTTTTAAACTAAGTTTCCTCCCGATTATGATGCATTACTTCAGTCTCTGGGTGACCTTTAAAAGACAAACCCTTTTGGTGATGAGTAGGCAGCGGTCCCACATGTTGCAGATACAGCTAATGTTGCGCCGGACAGGTCCTGTGCTGGTGCTCAGTGTCCTTGGAACAGTGCCACAAGAGAGGCTCTGGCGTCATCCCCATTGTATAGGTGGAGGGACCGAGTCTCAGGGAGGGGAAGTCACCTCCAGGAGGAAGAAGTGCCAGAATGGGAGCTCTGGCCCCGACTTCCCAACGCCAGGCTGCTTTCTTGCTCCACAAAGCAGGTCATTCAGCTCTGCCCCCTGCAGGGCTCTGCATGCAGTAGCCATTCAAAAGATGTTGGTTGGGTAACTTCTGATGTAAAACATCTTTCCAAATAACTTCTACCAATTATTCCACTGGAAACCAATAAATCAATTATATATATTTTTTCTTTATTGTTGAAAGTATTACAGATGTCCCCTTTGACCCCTCCACCCCACCGTAGATTTCACCACACTACTGTTTGTGTCCCTGGGTTATGATATATGCACATAAGTTCTTTGGTTACTCTCTCCCACCCACCCCTGCCTTCTGAGATTCGTCAAGCTGTTCCATTCTTCTGTCTCTCGATCTATTTTGTCTGTCAGTTTATTTTGTTCATGAGATTCCACATATGAGTGAGACCATGTGATACTTGTCTTTCTCTGCCTGGCTTATTTCACTCAGCATACTCTCCAGGCCCCTCCATGCTGTCCCAAAGGGTAAGAGACCCTCCTCTTCACAGCTGCGTAATATTCACAGTGTGAATGTCCCACGGCTTTTTATCCATCATCTACTGATGGGCACCTGGGCTGTTTCCAGATCTTTTCTGCTGTAAAAAGCGCTGCTATGAACATTGGGGTGCATAAGTTCTTTCTGATCGGTGTTTCAGGATTCTTAGGCTATATCCTAGAAGTGGGATCACTGGGTCAAATAGCAGTTCCATTTTTTATTTTCTGAAGTAACTCCACAGTTTTCCACAGTGGCTGCACCAGTCTGCATGCCCACCAGCAGGGTACTAGGGTTCCCTTTTCTCCACATCCCGGCCAGCACATGTCGTTTGTTGAGTTATAGATGGCGGCCACTCTGACAGGTGTGAGGTGATACCTCGTTGTAGTTTTAATTTGCATCTCTCTGATGATTAGTGACTTTGAGCATTTTTTCATTTCTCTTGGCAATCTGTATGTCCACTTTGGAGGTGTCTATTTAGGTCCTTTACCCATTTTTTAATTGGATTGTCTTCCTTTTGTTAAATTTTATGATACATTTAAAAATTCATAAGCTTCAAGCTGAGATACTGGATTGAATGTATTTGGGGAAAATGCATTTGGGAGACAGTTATTGGGTGCTTACTATTGGCCAAGCCCCTCTTCCAGGCCCTGACAATATAGTGGTGAAGGAGGTCAGGGGTCTGCCAAGAGAAGACAGATACATCAGGTCTTGACTGCCCAGTGGGACAAGGGCCCACAACTGAAGGGCACCAAAGAGAGGGTCACAAGTATGGTTCAGGGCCAAGAAGGTTCCACTGAGGAAGCAACACTCAATGGATGAAGGTAAGGAAGATAGCAGGTGCAAAGGCTGGGGAGTGCAAGGTGCAGAAGTGCTAGGGCGGGCACAGAACTGACTGTGGCAATCTGTGGTTCAGCCTCAACTTTGGGGTCAGGTTGACTTGAGTTCAAGTTCTGGTTTTGCCACTTACTAGGAGTTTCATCCCTCTGAGCCTCCGTTTCCTCATCTGTAAAATGGGTGTTATCATCATAGTACCCACTTCCTTATAGGCTGTTGTGAGAATTCAACAAATACACACTGAGTACCTACTATGTACCAGACATTGTCCTAGGTGTTGGGGACACAGCTGTGAACACAAGAGACAAAGGTTCTGCCCTCATGGAACTTACATTCTAACGATGTGAATGTGAAGCTCTGAGCAGACACTGGCTGCGGTTCTGAGTGCAGGTCAGAGAGATGAGACTGGATTATGACCATGAGGAACCTCAGATGCCCCTCCATGGGAGGGTCTTGAGGAGCATGCGCAGTTGCAGAGGCCTGGCTTGTCCAGACCCCTGGAACTCTGCCCCGCCCTTGCCTCAGGTACCAGCACAAGTGGGATGAGCTGGCCGTACAGGAGAAGCTGTTCCACCAGGAGTTTGAGCAGCTGGCCAACAACAAAAAGGAGATCGTGGCCTTTCTCAAACGCACGCTCAACCAGCGGGTGGATGAGATCACCGACCTCAACGAGCAGCTCCAGAGCCTGCAGCTGGCCAAGGAGATGGAGAAGGACGCCTTTGAGGCACAGCTGGCCCAGGTGCGCCATGAGTTCCAGGAGACCAAGGACCAGCTCACCACGGAGAACATCATCATTGGTGAGGAGGGCTAGGAGCACATGCCATAGGGCAGGGAATCCAAGACTCTGGCTCTTTGGGCTCAAGTCCTAGCTCTACCACTCTCTGGCCTTGGGCAAGCACTTCTCTCTGACCCCTTTTTCCCATCTGGGAAATGGAGATAGTACGTCTACCTCGAACAATAGCTACGTGCTGCTTCCCACACATTATCTTCCAGAATTGTCCCAGCAACCCTATGAGGCAGGAAATATTCTCCCCCATTTGTAGGTAAGGGAGCACCTTAAGGTGAAGTGTCTTGGCCAAGGTCACCCAGATGGTGAGGGTTGTTTTGAGGCTTAATGACAGCTTGAGTGCCTGGCCCAGAGAAGGTGTTCATATGGAGTAGCTGTTGTCACCATTGCTTTTATGAGAGGGGAGTGGAGGAGTGTCAAGGAAGGCTTCTCAGAGGAGGTGGAACCTGAACGAGTCTTGATTAGTGGAGGGGAAGAGAGAGCTTTCCAGACTAAAGCACTAAAGGTGAGCAGGACTGAGTACAGGCGCAGGGGTCTGGCCCTGCTGGACCAGGAACCACAGGGCAGGCAAGAGGAAGTGGGGAGGGAGGGGCATCGCTCCAGGCCCTTGCTGCGCCCTGGACCTGCCCTCCCCATCAGCCCCTCACTGGGCCTGTGCCCTGCGGCGGGGCAGGGGGGAAGCTGGCAGCCCTGGAGGAGTTCCGGCTGCAGAAAGAGGAGCTCATGGAGAAGTTCACATCGCTGGAGGACCAGCTGCGGAAGCAGGAGAAAGAATACAAGGACTACGTGTACAACCTGGAGAAGAAGTCGGTGCTGGACAAGGACAGGTAGGCAAGCCGGGTGCTGGGGCCTTCATCAGCGGGGCAAGGCACAGCCCAGTCCTCAGACCTGTTTGCCTCGGCTTCTAACTGGGGGCACTGCACTAGCTCAGACTCCCCACCCTGCACCCCAAATCCCAGCTGGTCTATGGAGGGTGCGAGAAAATGACCAAGCGCCACAGCTCCAGTCCTCACACTGCCATTGGAAAATCCCTGAACTTCCTTTCGCCACATTTTGTAACTCGCCATGCTTATGTCCTAGGTAACACACTGACTTAGTTCATAGTTCCAAAGGTACTAAGGGTCTCCAGTGAGCCTCCTGCCCATGGCCTGCCCCTCCTGGAGGGACGAGCAGAGGTGGCCCTAGGTGCGCTGGGGACCCCCCCATGGGAAGGGGTTGCTGAGACCTGTGCCCACCCACCCTGGCTAGAGTGAAGAAGGAGATCATTCAGCGTGTCAACACGGTGGCCACTGACTTCCGCAAGGTGGCCACGAGCCAGATGTGGGACACAACGAAGCGGGCCATCCTGGAGAACAACACTGTGACCCTGCAGCTGTCCAAGGTGTCCCAGCACGGCATACAGCTGCTACGCGAGAATGACCAGCTCAGAGGCACCCAGGACAGCCTGGGCAAGCAGCTGGAGCTGCTCAAGAACGACAAGAAGGCCATGGCCAAGCACAGCAGAGGCCACCGGAAGGTGTGCCTGCCAGGCCCTCACAGGGCGTTCAGCACCTGACGCAGGAGGGAACCCTAGGGGCCCTGCCCTGAGGGCAAACAGCCTGGCAGGAGTGGACCTGGCCTGGAGCCAAGTCAGGAGGGAGGCAGCTGTGAGGGGACGGGCCCTCCAGGGTGCTGGCCCCAGCTCGTTTTTCTTGGTTTAAAGCCCCCATAACTTGAAGTAGAACCCACTCCCAGAGAGCTGGGGCCTCTGCCCAGCTGCCAGCCAGAGATGTGACCTCTCTGTACAATGGGGTGAGCCCTGGCAGAGTCTAGACTGGGGGAGTGGGGCTGGCTGAGGGCCCACGGTGGGTCCAGGGCATGGCCACCTGCTCGCACCCGCAGCTCATCCTCATGCTGACTGAGAAGTGCCACCAGCAGCAGCAGAGCAGAGCGGAGGCTGAACAGCTGCGCCTCCTGCTGAGCCAACTGGAGCAGAACATCCTGCAGCTGCAGAAAGACAAGGACGCGCTGAGGTGTGGCCCACAGAGGGGTGAGCAGTGGGAGCAGGCAGGGGCCCATCTCCTTATGGCCACATGTCACAGGCCAGGGACTTCCCCTCTCTAGAGGGGCCTCGAGGCTTCCTGTTAAACAGGCTGAGGCCTGGGGCTGGATGAGGGTCCCTGTGGGCTAAACAGCAATGGCAGGGCCCACGGCCCTGGAACTGGGAGGTGGCTGACTCTGGTCCCGGGGCCAGGAGCCAGAGAGACCAGCTGAACCTGAGGCTGGAGCATCAGCAGGCAGAGTCACAGCGGCTACAGCAGGAGCTAACCGAAGAGCAGAAGGTTCGGGCAAGCCTGGTGACAACCCTGGCCCAGGCCACCACCTTCCTAGAGGACATTCTGCAGGTGAACAAAAAGTAGATGAAAGTGAGGGGTGAGGGGAGTGGGCCAAGGACAGAAACTGCTCGGAGACAACTGGGCCACGTGGAGGAGGCCAAGACACGGCCAGACGCCCCCGCTCTCCCGAGAGACTCCTGGCAAGCCTGTCCTCTTCTGATTCTGAAATTCAAAGGTCCCTTCAAGGTCTTAAGGGAACTGGATGGAGTCCTCTGAAGCCCTGGAAGGCTTTGGGCCTCAGTCTTCCCTTCCCACCACAGCCAGGGAATACTTTTCAAAAACAGGCACTGGGTTGGTTCCCCAAGGGGGGTGTGGGACCACCATGGGCCTGACCCCCGCGGGCCGCCCCACCCCGCCGACAGATGCCCCTGGAGGAAGAGGACGACAGCGTTTACGTAGTGTTCCAGCTGCAGCGCAAGGAGATGCTGCAGCAGCTGCTGGCCATGCTCAGCTCGGCCTTGGTCCTACGTCCCCAGACGGTTGCGCCTCCCCGCTGGGAGATCCAGCCCCGTGTCTCCAAGGAGAGGTGAGTGACCTTTTGTGACCTCAGAAGCAGCTATGGGACTTGTCTAAAGGCTGTCCTCAGTGACCCTAGGCCAGAATTTGGGCTCCCCACAGCCTCCTCACTTATGAAATGGAGGTGATGACACCAGGCCCCTCCCCGCAGCCAGTTCAGCACCCAGCCGTCCAAGACTGGGTCTCTGCTGCAACAGCTGTCCAGCATCATGCCCTACCAGCTGGGAGGCCTGGGCCTGGTGCCTCGACCGGCCAACATCCCACCCAACCCTGAGGACCTCAGGCTGCTCTCACATGCCAGCCGTATGAGAACATTCCATGCACACAGCAGCTCTGAGGTGAGAGTGCCTGGGACCCAATGACAATAAGACAGCCAGCCCGGGGTGCTGATCATGGCTTAGCCACACTGCAGCTGTGTGGGCTTGGGGATGTGGCTGGACCTCTCTAAGCCTCCATTTCCCCATCTGTGAAATGGGCTGAAGAAAGATGTGGCAAGTCCTCAGTGGGCTAAGGAATGCCCACACAGCCCCTGGGAGGGGGCCTTGCTGGGGCCCCTACTCCCCAGGTAGGAGAAGGGTAGGAACCCTGAGGAGGCCTCAGCTTTCAAGTAGACATTTTTAATCTTACAGATCGACAGCCCTGGTTTTCCAAAAAAGGTCAAGAAGTTTAGTCTTCCTGAAGTTTCCCTACTTTCCAAGTAAGACACAGAGAGTAGACCAACCCCTATTCCAAAAATGGACCTCTCCGGCCACAGTCCCCCTTTAATCCATTGGAAGCCTGGAGCAGCCCAGAAAAGTTATATAAAAAGTGGATACCACAGGTTGGAGTGGCACGTCTGTGGATGTGGCTGGTGTGTGGGCATGGCAGGCGGGCAGGTAGCCGTGTCCACTGGTGTCAGGTGCCTGACAAGGACCGCTGGATTCGTTCACGGATGTGATCCAGGAGCAGGTCTGTGGCGCGCTCCAGCAATGGAGGCAGCAGCTCCTGCTCCGAAGGGGAGAAGCAGCCCAGAACGTGCGCCTGCACTGCATCAGGGTGCGCCGGGCGCCCAATGCCCACCCGCAGCCGTGGCATTGCCTGTTGAGGAGCAGAGAGGCCCAGGCAGCTTTGATGAGGAGTGCCCACAACTCACTGGGCCATGCCAAACCACCCGACCCAGAGCAGAATGGAGGGGCGGACTCACATTGGAGTTGAGGCAGATAATGCAGGAACGAACTCCATTGTGGCCCCTTCAAGGGATACAGGAGGGGCAGTCAGTGCTTCCCTGGTTCAGCACCCTTCCCCCCTCCCAGCCCAGGCGGGGGTCGGCGCCCCTACCCCACTCCAGTTGGGAGGCCAACATCCCTATCCCATGTAGACTGGCTCAGGGCCTCACCTGGCGCTGCCCCCCAGCTTCAGAGCCAGTTTTCCCAGGGGCTTGTCCAGCTCGTCATGCACCAGGTAGACCTCCTCAGCAGTCAGCCCCAACAGCTCCGCTAGGCGCAGGGAAACGGTGGCTCAGGTTACCGCTGACCTGCCCAAGGGCGTTTTCCCGACTCACAGCTCCCATAAAGAGGAGCCGCAATGAGCCCCACTTCACATATAAAGAAACGGAGGCTCCCACAATAGCCGAGGCCACAGGGCAAATGGAGATGAACCCGTCTGCCACAGCCCAGAACCCCCTCTGGCCCATATGCCCTCCGGCCTGCCCACCCCTGGTGCCCACAACTCACCGGCCCGGGCCACGCTGCGCCCGTTGGCATTCATGAGCCGCCGCGGCCGAAGCAGGATCAGCTGGGCATCCCCGAGCGAGGCCAGGGCGAGGTCGGCGACGCAGCGCCGGTCGCGGGCCCAGCTCTCCGCCACACCCAGCCGCTGCGCCAGCTGCCCCAGCACCGCCAAGCCCACGCTGTGCCGCGTGCCGGGCAACCCGGGGTTCCCCAGGCCGGCCACCTGCGGGCGGCACCAGGGAAACTGAGGCCCGACGCTTCTCGCCGCTCTCTCTCACAACGCGCCCCCGCCCCGAACCCAAAGCAGGAGAGTACCGGAGAGAAGGGGCGCGACGAGGCGGCCCAGAAACCCTGGCGGCTCCGGAAGGCTTTGTGGAAGCTGGCGCCGGGAAGTTGGGAGCCCGTCGCATATCGGACCCACTTCCAGATTAAACAAGGAATTCGGGGGGCTTGGCCCGGGAGACAGTGGCAAACCTGGAGTTAGGCCCCGGGAGCCCCCACGTCGCTCCCCTCACTCCACTCACCAGCCACCGCTTCCCCGGGGGTCGGGGCTCCAAAACGCACAGGCTCATGGCCGGGCTCAGCCACCGCCCCGCGCGACTGAAGCTGGGCCGCGGCATGCTGCTCCCACTCAGGGCCCCGACCCCGCCCGTGACGTCAGCCACTCCTCGGCCAATCGTGGTCGTCACCTGCCGCCAGCGCCCAATCCGGAGCGGGCCGCGGGCCGCCATGCTTCTGAGGGGCGGAAGGGGCGGGGCGGTGGGCGCGTCTGGGCGCCCCCGCGCGTTCCTGGACGCAGCGTCACCGCGGCCCGACGGGCTTCGTTGTGGGACTCGCGAGCTCTTGCTCGATCTCCGGATGGAGAGGAGGGAGGCTTGTTCTGGCCCCCGCTGTGGTCCTGCTTCGCTGGGGAAACCCGGCAAGTCCTTTCTACGCTGTAGCTTCAGCCTCCCCAGCTAATAAAAATCTGCTACCCTCTTCCCCGGCTCAAACAGCCCTTGGAACCCGGGGGCGGGGCCGGGGGCGGGGCTTGTGGGCGTCCTGGAGATGGTGCCTAGCAACGTCGGCGGCGAGGGCGGCGGGGGAGCCGGCTCGCGCAGTTCCGCAGGTCTTTCTGGAAGAGGCCTCATGGCAGACCCCAGAGAGGTGCGGGGAAAGCCTACGGCCAAGGCAGAGGGTCGGGGGAGAAGAGGCGAGTTCGCAGGGAAGGTTTTAAGCACAGGAGAGGCAGGATCAGTTGTGCAGCTCAGGAAAGGGCCAGGTCGCTGTGCAGAGGGCAGACTGGGGACCGTGGCCGGCAGGGAGGTCAGAGGGACGGCTGATGCTGGCGTCCTGGCGGAGCGGCACTGGCCCAGATGAGGGGGTGAGAGAAGGGGGGAACCAAGAGGGCTTTAGGCGCGGCACAGACAGTGCTTGAGGACTGATGGGACGCAGGTCTCTGGCTCGAGAGGTGGACTTACCAAAGCGGGAAAGCTAGAGCAGGAATCGGGGAGGTGCTCAGTTTGGCCTGTTGGGCATGAGGAGCACCCGGGATATATGTTAGGAGCTGCAGGCCCTGAGCTGGGGACATTAGAGTGCTGGGTGTCAGTAGCTTGAGGTGAATGCTGAGGGGAAACAGGAGGAGAGCAAGGGCAGTGTGAGCGTGAGAATCTTGACCCCTCCCCTTGGCCATAGGGGAGGAGAGAGGAGGACTGAGAGAGAGAGGTTAGAGCATCCCTAAGGGGCTGGGAGTGCCACCAGACCCCAGATTTTGCCGCCTACCAGGCCTCATTTCCACCCCTCTTCCATCCTGTGAAATACCCGACGAGAGTGTGTAAGTGCAGTGGGGTCACCTGGGGCCTGCTCCAGTTTGCTGTCCATTGGTTCTAGGGTACCCGGCAGCTTCCCCAAGCTCCCTCACAGCACATCCCAAAGCCACGGGGAACTCCACTCCCAAAGGAGACCATACGGCGCATCTTTGGGACCAGCCAGGCATTCCAGAGCTTTGAGGAAACGAGACCAACAATCGCTGGGTTAACAGTTCCCCTCAAAGTCAGGGAGTAGTGAGTGACTACCTTGTCCCAAGGTCCCTGGTTTCTATTCTGCAGTCACTGACCTGCTGTGCAGCTTTGAGCCAGTTACTTTCCCTGCCTGGGCTTCGGTGAACTCAACTGTGTAATAGGGCTCTTCTGCCTCAGTGGATAAAAGGCTGCTGCTGGCCTGGATGAGCTCCAAGAACCTCGGTCTACCCTTCCTGTCTCTCCACCCAAGTGCCTCCCACCCACTCACACAGCCCCAGCTATATTCCCTGGGCTGGTCAAAGTCAGGGCCAGCCCCTCTGCCTGTGCCCCCTCTCCCCACAGCCACCACCGAGGCTACAGGTGCCTGGAGCGAGAAGACTGGGAGACGGCGGTGCTGTTCTTCTCCCGTGCCCTCCACCTGGACCCCCACCTGGTGAGGGGAGGGTTTGGGCACACGCAGTCTCTGGCACACACTTCCCCCTCACTGTCGTGCCTGTCAGGTCCCTCCTCTCAGGGCCACCAAGTCCCTGCTGGTAACAGCATCAATCCTCAAGGTGGACTTTTGGGAGGGGACAGCAACCTGTCCCCTCTCCCTCAGGTAGACTTCTATGCCTTAAGAGCCGAAGCGTACATCCAGCTCTGCGACTTCTCCTCCGCCGCCCAGAACCTGCGACGGGCCTACTCCTTCCAGCCAGAGAACACTAGGTTCCTGAACCGGCTCACCTTGGTGCTTTACCTGCAGGTGCCCGGGGCTGCCCTGGGCCCACGTGAGGGGCCCACCTCCCACCCAGGCCCACTGGATCTCCCTCCAGCTATGGGGGCTTTCCTTGCTCCTGGGACTAGTTCTGACTCCCTGGGGACTTCCTTGTCCCTGTGTCTGTGTCCCCACTTGCTGCCCCTCTCATGACCTCTCCTACCTCCCAAGTAGGCTTACCATCAGGGCTGGGTAAAGTTTTGTAAGAGTGTCCACTAGAACTTTCTGCAGTAATGACAATGACCTACTAGGCACTGTCCAATCTGGTAGCCATTAGCCACATGGAACTGTTCAGTCCTTGAAATGTGGCAAGTGTGACTGAGGAACTAATTTTTAAATTGTATTTCTTTTTTAAAAAATATGTTTTTTATTTATTTTAGAGAGGATGAGAGAGGGAGAGAAACACAGATGTGAGAGAGAAACATCGATCAGTTGCCTCCCATATGCACCCCGACCAGGGATCGAACCCACAACCTGGGCATGTGCCCTGACCAGGAATAGAACCAGTGACTTTTTGTCGCACAGGATGACGTTCAACCAACTGAGCCACACCTTCCAGGGCTAAATTGTATTTAATTTATATTAAATTTATATAGCCACATGAAGCTGATGGCTATTATATTAGACAGTACAGACCTAGAATCTACAGGCTCTAAGTATTAAGAAGGTAATAGTGGCCCCATTTGCAGTTCAAAAAAACCCCAACAATATTAAACCATAAATACCAACAAAGTCCTGATTTTTTTCCATTTTGATAGCTTTGATATCTTTGTTTTTAATGTCAATAATTATTCAATTCTTGAAACATTTGGGGTACCCAAACCACATGTTTAATCTGTCTGTTGCGGTCCTAAGTCCAGTACTGACACTTCCTGTGTGACCTTGGGGAAGTTACTTCACCTCTCTGAGCCTCAGTTCCTTCATCTAAAAGGGGGATGCTAGTTAGTACCAGTGAGGTAGCAAGTTCAGGTTTTTTTGTTTTTTTTAATCCTCACCAGAGGACATTTTTTCCATTGCTTTTCAGAGAGTGTGGAAGGGAGTGAGGGAGAGAGAGAAATACTGATGTGACACATCAATTGGTTGCCTCCTGCACTCCCCCAATCGGGGCCAGGGAT
Organism: Miniopterus natalensis; assembly: GCF_054644295.1. Lineage (NCBI taxonomy): Eukaryota > Metazoa > Chordata > Mammalia > Chiroptera > Miniopteridae > Miniopterus > Miniopterus natalensis. Next base: position 68,867,917 of record NC_142092.1, read on the forward strand.
TGAGCCTGCAACTGAGGTATGTGCCCTTGGCCAGAATCGAACCCAGGACCTTTCAGTCCTCAGGCCAGCACTCTAACCACCGAGCCAAACTGGCCAGGGCGTAAGTTCAGGTTCTTAAGACAGGGCTCGGCGCCCAGAGCCCTGGTCCAGGCTGGAGCTGTTACTGTTGGTTCTGCTGCTCTTGCCTGCCTCCCAGATTTTCTCTCTTTGTTCCTGTGTGTCTGCATTGAGGTCTGTTTCTCGCCTACTGTATATTTCTCACTGTGTTGTGCTGTCTCTCCCTAGCTCTGTATCTCTCTCCAACTCTGACTTTTAAAGTCTCTCCAGATCTAGAAAGCTCTGGCCCTGTCTCCTGTCTCTCTCCCCTTCCACCCCAATGTTGCCTACCCCGCTCATGAGTGCTGCTGGGCCAGGGATGCAAGCAGAAGTGACTGGCCCTTATGTCCCCAGGGCCAGTGCCTGTTTGAGGAATGTGCCTTTCTGGAAGCCCTGAATGTCTTCTCGCAAGCCTTTGAGCTCCAGCCCGAGAAAGCCTGCTTCCGTTACCGATGGCGAGTTTCCCATTTGTGTCCTTGCCCCCCTGGTTCTCCAGCAGCCCCTTCCTGTCCCTCTAGCACAGCGATTTTCAGCTGGTGTGTTGCAAGAATTCTTAAAACATGCAACACCTGACTATTTAGTTAGGGCACTGACCTCTTTTCCCTTAGACTGTCAAACAAAACAATGGCAATGGCCAACACGACAATAGCTGTCCGGTGTCAATGAATCAAAATCATACCTATTTTTTGTAAGATTGGCAGAACATATATTTTTCGGTGTGCTGCAGCATTTTAATAATTAGTTTGTGTGCCATAAGCTGGAAAAGGTTGAAAATCCCTGCTCTAGCAGACAACACCTTTGCCCTTTGTCCTCAGCATGGCCTGTCTCCTGGCACTCAATCAATATCAGGACTGCCTCTCACTTGTCACCAAGGAGGTGAAGCACGGCACGACCAATGCTGATGTCTACATCCTCAGGGCCAGGCTCCATAACTTCCTGCAGAAGGTAGAGTGGGGAGGGCGGGGCAGGGGTATCCCTTCGCCCGGCCTAGGTTCCCCCAGCACACCTCCAGAGGAAGGAGGCTGCTAGGCCATCAGCCAGCCCAGAAGCCACATCCCCACAGCGCAGTGGGGGCACTGTCCTCGAAGGGGCAGAGATCCCAACTGGCACTGACCATCCAGCTGCCCAGTCAGCTATTGCTCCATTGTCACTTAGCCCTGGCTCTGCGCCAGGCCTGCGCTGACCCCGGAAACCACAAGGTAAGAGGCCTATGCCACCACTGCCATCACAGAAGTCACCGCCCGGGGAGGCGCCCCTAAGCAGACACTGAGGTAGGGGATGATTTCATGAGCATGTGCAATGCCACCCAAGAGCCACGGTAAAGTGGCCCTTCCTCCCTCCTTCCTTTCTCTCCTTATTTGCCTCAGTAAACATTTACTAAGCACCCCCAGCTGGCACACTGCCCGGGCTGGGCATGGGGGCGCACAGTACAAGGAATAGCTTAGGGGTAAGGGGGGCTTGGGGTCACAAGGGAGAAGGGGACTTTAGATATGTGAGAGCATTGGGCAGGGTCTTGTGAACTCAGGAGGACCCTCACTTCTTCATGGGGACAGTAGGAGCCTCAAAAGGGTGTTCCTTGGGGCAGAGAAGATCCTTCTGGCTGCCAAAGGGAGTATGGGCTGCAGGGGGCAAGTCTGGAGTCCAGGAGCCTGGAGGGGAGGCTAGGTGCCATCCAGCAGAAGAGGGAGCCCAGGGGAGGGACAAGAAGGGGGCTCCACCGTCCTTGGACTGACTGGGGATGTGCATGAGGGAAGGAAGGATCCAGAACAATGGCCGGTATTCCGGCTTGGCCTGGTGCCTGGGAGTTGGGACACTCAGGAGAGGAAGGAACAGGGGCTGGGTGGGATCAGGCAGGGGTTCACCTCAGCTCACCAGGTCAGGTATCCTGGGAGTGGTTGGAAACGTGAGCCTCCCTATGCTGGGGGCTGGGTTCTGTGTCCAACAGTGAGTCAGTGGGAGAGTCTCCTTAAAGGTAGACTAGTAATTATTGATAATTATTGTTGACTGTTGGGATTTTAGCCACTCCCACCACTTCAGCCCTTGCAATTTGCATGCTAAACACTTTACTCATGTTTATCTTTTTTAAATTTTATTTTGTATTATTTTTTAATCCTTACCTGAGGATATTTTTCCCATTGCTTTTCAGAGAGAGTAGAAGGGAGACAGAGAGAGACATTGATGTGAGAGAGGCACATCAATTGGTTGCACTCCCCATGGGGCCCACTGGGGATCAAGCCTGCTACTGAGGTATGTGCATTTGGCCAAAATCAAACCTGGGACCCTTCTGTCCATAGGCCAACGCTCTAATCACTGAGCCAAACCGGCCATGGCATTTTTTTTTCCTTTGGAAAGAGGAAGGGAGGGAGGGAGGCGGATAGACAGAAACATTGATTTGTTGTTCCACTTATTTATGCATTTGTTGGTTGTTTCATGTCTGTGCCCTGACTAGGAATCGAACCTGCAACCTTGGCATATCAGGATTATGCTCTAACCAACTGAGCTACCTGGCCAGGGCCTACTCATGCTTATCTTAAAGACTCGCAATAACTGTTTCATAGATACAACACCTTGTCTTCTTTTTAGAGATGAAGATACAGGTCCAGAGGGGCTGGGTAACTAGCTCAAGGTCACACAGCCAGTTCTCAATAGCGATGCCCTTGAACCCAAGTCTGTCTACTTCAAAGTCCTGCCCTGGCCTTTCCCATCTTTCCCCTCTCAACTTCCTGGTGTCCACACTGTTTGCTCTGCTCACCCTTCAACCACTACCCTATAGGATATGGGGTGCTTGTTAAAACTTTGTTGACTGACTGACAGACCTGCTCATCCAGTAGAAGGTGTTTGCCTGGGGATGTCTGCTGCTCATATCCAGGCCTGAATCTGTTCTTGGTCAGAGTTATCGTGGGCTTAAAGGTCAAGGGCGGAGTCAGGGAGGAAAGAATAGGAAGAACACAAGTCATGGTCAGGAGGCCACACCCTCCCCGACCTGTAGTGAGCCTCACAGAAGTCCTCCAGGAAGGCAGTGCTCCCAATGCCCTTCTCGGGCAGAAACCACCAAGGCTGACCTGGCTCACTTGAGGTCACACCTGGAAAGGGGCCAGCAGGGATGGGGCCTGGATGGGATTTTCCCATAATGTTCCCTGCCTCCTTCAAGAAGCAGAACAGGCGCAACAGCACAGTGGGGGCACCAAGGATGGGTGGCATGGTGCCAGCCTGCCCAGGGAAAGGCCCCTATGAGCCAGGAGGTCTGCCTCCCCTCACTGGACAGGGTAGGGCTCAGCTTGGCCTGTGTGCCTGATGCCACCCCTGGCCCCTACAGCCCTACCTCTGCTATCAAGACCTGCACAGTGCCTTGCTCTTGGATCCCCAGCACCCACAGGCCAGGGCGCTGCTCAGGATGATGGTAGACCAGGCCCAGAAGTCATATCGAGATGCCAGGATCCTAGCTGTGCAGGGCAAGCTGCAGCGTGCACTGCAGTGTGTCAACTGTGCCATCGACAACAACCCTTTGGACCCCAGCCTCTTCCTCTTCAGGTACTGGCTGGGGAGGTGCCAGTCTTGAGTCCAGCTATGTGGTCTCAGGAGAGCTGTGTGTAGGCCTCAGTTTCCCATCTAACCTCTACTAATCTTTCCCTACTCCCACCGGAATCAAGGCATCATGGGAGGTGGCTCTGCAGGCAGCAGCCTCAGTGCATGCCAGAAGGATCAGCCAGTTCCGCAGACCAGGCCTGGGTGATCCTGACCCCGATGAGGACTCACCACATGATTCAGGACCATTTAACTTCCTTGAGCCTGGGCCTTCCCAGAGGAATAGTGGGAGGTAGCTGTCAGTGTTCAGAAAGGCCTTGGTGTAGAGGCCGGCATGCTCCTGGCGCCCAGAAAGAGCAGGGGAGCTATTTTTGAGAAAAATAAAGTTACTAGCAGCTAGCAGGTTATCTGAGTGGCAATCCAGGCCCCATAGGCCAAACTTATTGAGGGCTGGGGAAGCCCCCACCACCACCTCCGTGGGTCAAAAGGCCCAGAAAGCCCAGGGCGGGCAGGACTTGCCCAGCCACCCCGGTCAATGGCAGTGCTTTGGCCCCCACGTCCCTTCCCAATAGGGGCACCATGTACCGCCGGCTCCAGGAATTTGACGCCGCCGTGGAGGACCTCTTGAAGGCGCTGGACATGATGACCACGCACCAGGAGGACATGGTGCGGCAGGCGCAGCGCCAGCTCCTGCTGGCCTACAACGACTTCGCTGTGCACTGCTACACGCAGGGCGCCTACCAGGAGAGCGTGCTGCTGCTCAACAAGGTCCTCAAGGACGAGCAGCAGGAGAAGGGCCTGTTCATCAACCGCGGCGGTGAGCGCGGCCCGGGGGGGGGGGGGGGGGGGGAGGGAGGGAAAGAGGAAACCTCTAAGAGCTCCATGTCCCACGGACACACGTGGGGAAACGTCGCCTTCGAGAAACACTGCAGTCTGTCTGAAGGGCTGCTCGGAAAGGAGGCGGCCGGGAAAAGGGGCGCTGAGGCCTGAAAAGCCTCCGCGGGCTCCGCGACCGCCCCCGGGGCGCCGGCTCCAGCTCCAGGCCCCGCCCTCGGGGTGGAGAAGGCGGAGCGAGGCCCCGGGACCCCGGGGCTGGGCGCTCACTCGGCCCCCGCCGCCGGGCCGCCCCAGACTGCTTCTTCCAGCTGGGCTACCTGAGCTTTGCTGAGGCGGACTACCTGGAGGCGCTGGCGCTGAGCCCGCGGGACGAGGGCGCCAACCTGCGCATGGCCCTGCTGCAGGAGAAGATGGGATTCTGCGAGCACCGGAGCAGGTGCGCGGGCGCTGGGGGCGGGGCCGCGGGGCGGGGGCGGGGCCGCGGGGCGGGGGCGGGGGCGGGGCGGGGGCGGGGCCGGGGCCGGGCCAGGCCTGGCTTGAAGCCGCCTGCTGGGATCCTTGGGTCAAGATGCTTCTCTCCAGTTAAGTCTCCTAAATATAGATTTTATTTTCCAAGTTTTTGCTAAAAATCCTTATTCTTTCTGAATATTAAGGTGATTGTGTGTTTTTATAGAAAACTTGTGTTCAATAATTTGTAACTCAGAACATGAAAGTTCCTTCTAATATCTACCTCCCAATGCCTCCCTACCCCCGTAAGGTTGGTAAAGATTCCTCTAGATTGTTTCCGATGCATGTATTTACAATTATTATCATTTTGCAAAAGTGAGATGCTACGTTGTGCTTTTTTGCTTCGCATGACATTACGTGTGGGAGTGTCTCATTCTCTTTTTACTGCTTGCCTGGCATTCCCTTCTATGGAGGGACCATAGAGAATCGTCTTTTATTTATTTACCTACTGCTGATGAATATTTGGGCTGCTTTCAGTTTTTACTGTAAATAATTCAATAATGAGCACCAGATATATGCCTTCAGGCACTCATACCAGTAACCCTATAAATTGTTCGATTAAAGAGTGTGAAAATTTAACATTTTAAATAATATCCAAATGTTCTCCACAAACAGTAAACCAATATAAACTTTCCTCCCAGGAAAAGAGTCTCGGTTTCCCCAAACCTCCCTAGTGGGAGGTATTAAGACTATTTTTCAACTCTGCTAATCTAGTAGGCAAAAAAAAATTTAAAAATGCTCTTCCACACTTGACTTTGCATGTTTAAATTGCAGCATCTTTTATGTGTTTATTGGCCATTATGGCCTGCCCAAATCTTTGCCCATTTTGTTATTAAATTGCTCATTTTTTGGTTATAAGAGTTCTTTGTACCAATAAATTCAATTTAAAAAAAACATTAAAAAAGAGTTTTTCATAGTTAGGAAAATTAGCTTATCACCTGCCTTATGCAGCAAAATATGTCGTTCCTATGTGTTGCTTTCTTTTGTGGTGTGTGTGTAATTTATTGATTTTAGAAAGAGAGAGGAAGAGAGAGAGACATAAATTTTTGTTGTTCCACTTATTTATGCATCATTGGTTGATTCTTGTATGTGCCCTGACCAGGGATTGAACCTGCAACCTTGAGGTAGCGAAAGAATGCTATAAGCAACTCTTTTGTGGTGTCTCTGCTAATCAATCACTTAGGATTTAATCCTAAATTAATTTTTTTTTTTTTTAGTTCCTGGGTGTATGACATTCTCAGAAAGACCTTCCCTAATCCAAGATTTTAAAATGTCCACTTATGTTGGGGTTTTATACTAGTATTTGAGTGTTGGGTCTATCAAGAGCAGAGCTGGTAGAAGGAGAGAAGAGGGACATGGTGGCGGGGAGCAGAGACCAGCGTGGTTTTCCCCAAATTCTTCAATGGGGCCCAGGAGCTGCTATTTCCCCCTAGGTAGTCTAGCTCACTGAGCCTGTGGCCCGCTATCTTGCAGGCAGTTCCAGAAGGCGGAGAACCACTTCTCAATCGCCATCCAGCACAACCCCCAGACAGCTCAGTACTACCTGCACCGTGCCAAAAGCCGGCAGCTCACACAGAACATTTTTGGGGCCCGCCAGGATGTTGCAACTGCCCTGCTCCTTGACCCTAAGCAACCGAAGGTGGGTTCCTGCTGGGGGCCAGGAGGACTGACAACAGGGTCAATACCCCTGGCCACCTAAAGATACTCCCTGGCCCTGAAAGAAATTTGGTTTCCTAGCAACTAATAAGAGCTGCTAATGCCAGAGCATGTACTGGTGCCAGGCACTGTTCTAGCCACTTCAGCTCGCATCACTCCGTCTAACCCTCTTTAGCACCCACCGAGACAGGTAATGTTACCACCCCCCAACTTACAGACCAAGAGGGTGAGGCTCAGAGAGGCCAGTTCCCTTGCCCCAGGCCACACAGCTTAGAGGTTTTACCCTAGTCTGTCTGGCTCCAGAACCCATCGCTAGACTCACCCCCTTAGTGTTTTCTCTCTGAATAGTTCCTTTCTCGTGGTCTCCTCATAGTTCAGGGGCACAAGGCTCCAGCCCTTTAAAAACTCTTCCTTTGAGCCCTGCGAAGGGACTCCGCAAGGGCAGGGCAGCACCACACCACCTGCCCCTGCCCTGGCCCACACCCGGCTCCGGTGGCCCCTTTCCTGGCAGCTGCTCCCGCTGATGGCCACCCTCTTCCCGGGCATGACAGCGGAGGAGGTGCTTAGCAGCCAGGTGGCCCAGCTGGCCGGCCTGCAGCTGAGCCGGGTGATGGAGAGCAGGCTGGAGGACAGCATCTCTCAAGGCATCGTGGGGTAAGCTCCTCGAGCAGGGGCCGCAGGCCAGGACCAGGAACGGTTGAGCTCAAGGCTCCTCTGGCCCTGGCTGCCTCCTCAGGCCACTGTCCAGTCCTGGGGATGGTGGGGTGGGTCACAGAGGGTTACAGTGCTCTGGGGCCATGGCTTGGCAGGCAGCTCAGGAAGCGGGAACTAGAGCGCCAGAAGGCCCAGGCCCTGCAGCTCTCGTGGAAGCAGGAACAGCCTTTGTGTGTGACCCCTGAGAACCTGGACTCTACTCCCCAGACCCTGCAGGCAGAGCCAAAACACCCACAGGAGGCTGTGGGTGCCAAGGAGGAGGTGAGTGGGCCATACACCGGGGCCTGGGGCCCTTGAGGTCCGGGTGGAGTGCACCCCAAGCCAGGGCTGAGGGATGCAGGCAGGCTAAGGCTGGCTCCCATGCTGGGCTCTGCCACCACTCAGCTGTGTGACTTGGGCTGGGGACCTCTTGCTATGAGATGGGGTGGTACCAGTAAGGGGCACCCCTGAGACAGTGCACATGAGAGAATATGGATCCCTCACAGAGAGGCCTCCTCAAACCTCGCCCACACTCCCCTTCATGAAAGCTGCTGTGTGCACTGGCCACTCGTGCCAGTTTTCTTAATTCTTAAATTTATTTCTAAAAATGTTTACTGAGTCTAACATAGAAAAGTACACAAATCATAAAGGAACTGTTTGATGAATTTTCACAAACTGAGTACACCCATGACATCATTACCCAGATCAAGAAAGAACACTCCCAGCTCCCCATAAGCCCCTGCACCCCCTTCTCAGCCCCCCCTCAGCCCCGCCCACCCCGTCAGGCTGCCCTATGGATCCCTAACGTGGCTAACACCCATAAGCGAGCGTGCCTGTTGCTCAGGGGACAGATTTGTGTGCCCTCTGCGCTCTGCTCCCTTCACTGAACGGCATCTGTGAGATGCACCCAGGCTGACTCACTCTCGCTGCCAAGTGAATTCCACCCTTCCCCATAATTTATTACCCACCTCCTGCTGTCGGACATGTAAATTAGTGTTCCCAGGAAACGTTGGGCTACCAGAATCCCTTGCAGAAAGGCTAGGTTGCCATTCTTCTAGCTCACATTAGAATACAAAAATACAAAACTTGGGTCTCGATGCCCCTGGAGTCACCGCGGGCTCCCTGTCAGCCGGGCCTGTGCATCAGTTCAGTTGGTGCTCCCCTCTGCCCCGTCCCCCTGCCCCCTTCTGGCCGCAGCATCTCTCCTTAACTGATGCCCTGGGCGGGCTGCTTAGGCGCTCGGAGCCTGTGTTTCCTGGCCCATGAAATGGTATTAGTGGTGGTCTCCTCCCAGGTGTGTGGGGAGCATGAAGCGGGATACAATATGTAAAGCATGCAGAAGCTCCTCAGTTCCTCACTGGCCATTCCCCAGGGCACAGCACTTGACAGTTTACACAAGCCTGTCCCACACTTGAACTAATTTACATTTTGCAGATGGGGAAACTGAGGCCTATGCAGCCACTTGAGCACTGCTTTGCTCACAGCAGCTTGTCTGTCTACGCTGGCCACTCCCCTCCTGTCCAGTCTTAGCCTCTCCATGTCCCCACCCAGCCCTAACCTGGGACCCCTGAGAAGCTCTAAGCTCAAGGGAACAGTCACTGAAGGTCCCAAAACCTGCTGGCCTTCCAGAGCTACAGGATCTGGGGCTTCCTGCAGTCCTACTACCCAGCCTGTCTCTTGTCCTAGGAGAAGCCAGAGCCCACTCCTAGCAAGGTGAGGTCCCTGTCTGACAGCTACCTCCAACAGACCTCTTCAGGCTCCACTTTGGCCTGTAAGTTCCCAGTGTTCCTGCCAGGCCCCAGTGAGCCAAAGCAGCAGAGTGCGCAGAGGTCAAGGGTCAGAGACTCCCTGGCACGGGTGTGAATGTGGGCTCTGCTGCTTATATAACCGGGTGACTGGAAAGTAGGAGTAAATCCCAGCTTTGCGAGGGGTGTGCTGAGCCCACAGGGAGGTGATGCCCTCACAGGCTGGGACTGGCTCTCACTCCCGGCACTTCCCAGCTGCTGCCTGCTCCAGCTCACTCCCCCTCAGGCCCTTTCTCTCTGCCCCCCCCAAATAACTGTGCCCACAAACCCTGCGCATGTCTAAGGGGCTTCACCCCCAATTCTGCTGGGTACCAGCTTGGAAGGGACAAAAGTCAGACACCCAGGAATGCTGCTCCTAACAGAATCCCGAGGGCAGATGTGAACAGCCCAGGGTAAGGACAGAAATAGTGGTGGCCAGCCCTTCACTTCCACTCAGTGCAGTTCAACCAACCATCGAGTCCCAGGGCTGGGCTCTGCCACAGACTGGTCACAGGCATGAATGGCCCAGCCCTGTCCCTGGGAGCTCTTGGTCGTGAAGGCAAGAGGCGCGCAGGTGAACAGATACCCAGAACAGTATAGACGTACACCAGAGGGTTGTGGGTGCATTTAGCTCCTTCTAGGGGGTCAGAGAGGGCTTTCAGGACCTGAAGGAGGAGTAGGGGTTAGTCAAGTGTGGGAGGGTGGAGCAGGGCAAACTACAGGCTGTTGGTTGTGGCTGGAATGCAGAGGGTAAAGGGCAGCCAGCACAGTGGACACCAGGGCTAGGCAAGTAGGACCCTCAGTATCTCCCCCTTATCTTATAGCCGTGGCCCACCTTCAGGGCTCAGGTTGCTGAGGAGGGCTGGGCGGGTGCGTTCTGGCAGTCCTGGCCTTGGCCATGCAAGGCCTCTGGGATACAGGCAAGGGGAAGGCCTAGAAGCCTCCTTTCCCTAGAGCTGCCCAGGGAAGGTACCCTGATGGATGCTCTTGGCACACCCTTTCCAGTCAGGACCCTGTCTGCCTCAGAGACGGAGACGTCCACTACCTCTCAGGAATACAGGAGCACCTCAGACACCACTGCAACATTCTCTGATTCCTCACTGCTGAAAACTCAATCCTTAGACTTGGAAAACAACAGGGAAGACCTAAGCCTGATACTCAGCCCCAGAAAAACTAAGGTTTCCTGGGACCAGAGCCAAAAGTCCAGCAATATGGAGGCCATTCAGAGCCTCCAAGCTCTGACAAGCAAGACTGAGGCCACCCAAGCCCTACATCAAAAGCCCAGCAAGACCAAGGACACCCAGGGCCCACGGCAGAGGCGCAGAAAGACCAAGGTTGCTCATAGCTGGAGCCGGAGACCCAGCAAGATTGAGAGCACCCAAGGCCAGAGCTGGGGACTGATTCGAAGTTCTAGCAAGACCAAGACTGCCTATGACCCAATTTGGAGCCCTAGCAACACTGAGGACATCCAGGGCCAGGGCCAGAGGCCCAGCAAGATCAATGCTCCCCAGAGCTGGAACCAGAGCACAGGCCCAGAATCCAGCAACACCAGTGTCACCCAGGACATGAGCCAGAACCCCAGCCAAATCCAGGATGGCCAGAACCCCAGCCCTGGCAGTTACACCGCTCTCTGAAGGGGCCACTGAGCCCCTCACTTCTGGTTGGAGATGGAAGAGATTCTACCACATCAGCACTCAGCAATTAAAAACCTCAGCCAACACTACTCCGGTCCCATGGCTAAGTTTATTGTATTTGTTCTCTTTTACAAAATTAAAAACTTTAAAAACCAAGCCCAAGTGGCCACTTGAGTCCCTCTGCTTGTGCAGCCTGAGAAGTCTCAGCCTGGCTTATAATACTGGTCACAGGGGGTGGGATCTGGTGGTAGGGCAAGGGGCTGAGGTTAAAAGACTGAGGGGCAAGGGAGCAGCCCGGAGCCATAGTCCCTGAGTTACAATTCACATTTTAAGAAGGCTCAGGCTGGAGGGCGAGGTCAAGGCTCATTGAAGTTCTGGGGTGACCAGCAGTTCCCCTGGGGAAGGAAGCAAAGGCCAAGATGTCCTCAGAGCAGGTTAGAGGCCAGCGCCCACGCAGCCCTGTCTCACAGCCTAGCCAACACCTGTCATCAATGTGTGCTCTGGGTCCCACTCTGCAGAAGGCTCAGCACCAGGGCCCCTCTGGCAGAGGCCCCAGGGCCTTCCTGCATGGCCTGGTCAGGTAGAGGGGGCAGGGATGCCCCCTGGAGAGTCAGAGGAAGAAGGCAATTCGGGAAGCCACAGTCTTGCAGCCATTGGAGGCAAAGAGCTGCTCGTCCTCAGGGAAGAAGGTGGTGCTGTCCAGCATGGCCTGGATAACCTCGTCCCTTGGCTCCAGGCCCAGCTGGGCCAGCTCGTTGAGCACGCAGTGCCTCACATGGTGCCGCTGGAGAGGTAGGAAGGGCACCAGGGCGTCCAGGAGATGTTCTTCCATGATGCCTGAGCGCCAGAAGCCATCTGCAGGAAGGGCCAATGGGGAGAGGCTGGGCTTCACCCCCAAAGGCCAGTGTAGGCACACTGCTCTCAGCCCCCTTCCGGGCGAAGGGTGAAGGGAGACTGTGTAACACCCAGGAGCACCAGGGCCTGGGCTGGGAAGTACTGGGTCGCTGGGCAGAGCATCAGATCCCGACCCGATGGATCTGGGTGTGAAGCCCCAGGCTGCAGAAGCCACCCCAGGGTGGGGATCCTAAGCCAAACTCACGGTGTGGGTTGTCCAGCACAGCCTGGGAGATGACTGGCTCAAGCTCCTGTAGGCGGATCTCCTCGCGGTCCCGGCGGCTGCGCCATGCCTCCAGCACCACCTGGTTGATCTGCTCACCACCAGTGTTGCTACAACCATGGGGACCCAAGCCAACACTCAGACAGTAGGGGGCCGGATTTGGCCTGCTTCCCATGTGCCACCTAACACAACCTGGGGGCCCAGCTCAGTGCCAGCAGGAACCAAACCCACCGAAAACTCTCCAGAGGAACCACTTCCCCAGAGCCTGTGTCCACAACCATGACCCCTGGAAATTCTCCTATAGGTGCCATGCACTTTACAGTTTACAAAACACTTTTGAGTTCCTTAACTGACTTCCCCTCACCCAGCCTCTAGGACAGTGGGACATTCATTTGGCCCTGCTGTCCAGAGAAGAGATGGGAGCTCAGAGAGGTGAAGTAATTTGCCTGAGGAAACTGAGGACTCTTAGAGGTGGCACTAGAACCCTAGTTCTGTTTCTCTCAGGCCTGTGTCCTCCTGGCCACAAAGGAGGGAAAACTCTTGAGATAGCAGCTGGGCTTCCAGGAAGAAATGATGAAGACCAAAAAGCCCAGACTGGGCTTTGAGATTGCCGACGGGAAAGTCAATCACCTTGAATGACAGTGTCACCATCGAGATGGTGAGGGGCTTTGGAAAAGCTTCATTGGGCCCGGGGTATGGTATTCTGCTGTGGGATCACAGACTAAGACTGGATAGCTGAGACCTCTAAGTGTCCCCAACACTATGCCCGCTGCACAGCTGCGCCCACCTGATGAAGATGAAGATGGCTTTTCGATAGTTGGTCCCATACACAACCCAGGAGGGGCCCAGGAAAGGTTGCAGGACCTCCATCAGGCCTGGGGTCAGCTTGTCCATTTCATCAAAGAGGAAGAGGGAGCGGCTACAAACAGTGAGATTCCCCTGGACCCAGTTCTTAAGATCCTTCTGCAAGAGAAAAGAGTTTGAGGGGTTCTGGAGATACCCTCCCAGCTCCAAAGCAAGAATTAACCCTGGAAGATATGGTCTCACAGAGAGTACCAGTTCTTTAGTGGGACTGATGGCAAAACTGTGGCCCTGAAAGGGGCAGAGACTTGTCCAAGCTCAAACAGCAAGTAAGCAGAACAGAAACTCAAACCCAGGCCCCGGCCCTGCCTTCAGGGCTCTCTCCCTGACACCTACGGCTTTCTATAAAAGGGGGAGGCTCCCTCCCGCCCCATGAACTTTCTCAGCAGTTTTGTTTTATGGTTTTTTTAAAAATTGATTTTAGAGAGAGGAAGTGAGAGGGAAAGAGAGAGAGAAATATCGATCGGTTGCCTCCTGCAAGCCCCCTAGTGGGGATCGAGCCTGCAACCAGGGCATGTGCCCTGACTAGGAATCAAACCGGCAACCTTTTGGTGCACCCGATGATGCTCAACCAATGAGCCACACCAGCCAGGGCTCTCAGTAGTTTTGACAGTCGAAACAGACCAGCCTGGAAAGTACTTTGCAATCAATAACAACAATGATAATAGTAGTAGTAAGAGCTTATATTTACTAAGTACTTACTCTGAGCCTCAAATTGGGGTTAAGTGCTTTACAGAGAGGAGATAATGCAGAATGTCTGGCCGAGGTAATTGCTCAATAATTAATATCTGTAATTCTATAACCTTATGTTCTTCGCGACCCTAGCAGGTAGGTATCATTAATGCCCCAGCCCCAAGAATTAAAGTGAGAATTCTCTGCCAGGTAGAATGGCATCATACCAAGCTCTGTTCAGGAGGGGTCCTGAGGGCTGACTCCAACTGACTGTGTGGCCTACAGCAAGTGAATCCCCCTCTCTGGGCTTAGGACTCCCTTCCTCCCTAGAGTATGGCACCCCATGATGCAAGGAATGAAGGGCCAGGATGCAGCCAGCCTACCTTATAGCGCTCCATGTGGCTGGGATGGGGGAAGTGGATGACCGGGGAAAAGTGGTGCACATGGGGGCTGCGGAGGCCACCCCGGAAGAGGTAGTGGGCCAGCAGGGAACTGACATAGGACTTGCCCGTGCCTGTCCAGCCGTGCAGGGAGAGGGCCAGCGGTTTAGTGGGGGCCGGGTCCTGCACGAAGGCCTTCAGCGCCTTCACCACCAGCGCCTTGGCCAAGTGCTGGCCTGCCAGGTGCTGGGCCAGGTCACACTCCAGACCTAGGGCCACAAGAAGGAGCGCGTCAGAGCCGAGGACAGCTCCCACCACGGAAGAGGTTCAAAGGGGAAGTGATGTCTGGAGCCTGGCCTAGGGATCCCTGTGGCCTGGGATGTTTTCACGAGGGGTCTCGCTCCAGGAGCGACCCTCAGGCCTCATGCAGCTCGGCAGCGCCCCCACCAGGCCTGCCCCTGAATTGCGCTCAGCCCTAAGTGCGAGCGGTCAGCAGTCCGCCCGGAACCCTCAGGCCGTTCCCAAGGCAGGCTCCTCCCTGACGGTCACTCCGCTGTGGAGGCCGGACTCTGCCCCAGGGCCCGCTTTCAAAGGCCTCTCTCCACCCTGGCAGGGCTCTGCCCGGACCCCAAGCCAGCATCCCCAAACCCTCGCTCCAATTCCCGCGCCCCAAGCTCTCCGGGTCCCTCCACGCCCGGCCCACTTCCGGGCCTGGCCGCCCAGGAGTCGGGGGTTCCGCCCCTCGGTTCGACCCTCCAGGTCCGGTCCCGGCGCAACGCCCGACTCCGTGGGCTCTCGGCCCGCCCGCCCCTCCGCTCCTCACCCGGGAAGTCGGGCTGGAAATCACATTCGCAGAAGTTGCCGAAGTTGCAGCGCAGCGAAGTCAGGTCCCAGGCGGCGGCCGCGACCGAGACCAGCCCGAGCAGCCCGAGGAGGAGCGAGCCCCAGGGCCGGCAGCCACGCGTCTCAGCCGCCATCCGGCTGAGGCCAGAGCTGGGTCTGGGGCGTCCAACCGCCTCTGCCGAGAACTACAGCTCCCGGCATGCATCGCCCTGCGGCAGCCACCTCCCTTGGCCTACAACTCCCGGCTTCCATCTCGCTATCAAAGACCCGCCCGGTCGTCCAGCAGCGAGGCCGCAAGGTGGCCTCCAGGGGGAGCCCGCGAGCTATGCAATCCTGGACCCCGTTTCCCAAAGCACGGTCACTACGGGACCATCGTAGCAGCTCCTAAAGACTAATAAAGAATTATGACCACAAGGGTGGTGTAACAATTGTAGCTCAACTTTGCGCGGCACGTAACACCTTGCAAAGCGCCTTTTTCATGCTTTTTAAGAGCGCTCACTAGTAGCTTTCTAGGAGCACCTACTGTGTGCCATTAGTCTTAGGTGCTGGATATATCTTATATGGTAAGAGTACCTGTCACACAGAAACATGGTGATATTTCAACGAGTTACAGGCACATAAAGTGTTTAGGCTCAAAGTAATCAATAAATCACCATTGACAATCCATTATGTATAAAACAGTGGTTCCTTACCCAGCAGCTACCACGCGCTAAATGCTTCAACAGCTATCCTAAGAGATTGATTCTGTTATTGTCCCCATTTTATTAAGGTAGAAATTGGGACCCAAGAGGTTAAGCCTCATATCCAAGGTTATTTAGCTAGTAAACAATAAAACTGAACCCAAGTCTGGCTGCCACCAAAAATCTAATGCACTGTGTTAGCCAGCCTCTCTCAGTCAAAGGATTCGGAAGGGAAAGGACCCAGATGCTTCAAATTCAGTGAATGGGCTCCCCAGGCTTCCAGCCTGGCCTGGAATCAAGACAGCTGTGTTCATGTCCCTTTTCAAAGATTCTCTGCCCCACCCTACACACACACACTCACACACACTCACACACACACGTGACTTCTGGGGCCCCGTTTCAAAGCCTGAAAAGAAATGAGTACTTCCCACTGTTTGAGGAGAGAGGACTCCAGTCAGGACACCCAGGTCCCAGCCTTCCTCATTCTGCTGCTGTGACCCAGGTCACAGTTCTTGGTTTCCCAGAGAAGAGGTAGAATCCTAGATTTCAGAAAGCCCTTCCACCCCCAAACATCTGGGGTCCTTGGTTGTGTGTTTGTGGGAACCTTTGCTGTGGCTTCCCAGGGCCAGGGCATGGAGTAGGAGTGGGGCAGGTCAGTACTTCTCCCACTGGTTGGAATTGGCCGTTTATCTCCCCTACTGGCTCTGAGCTCCGCCAGGACAGGGCCTGGGGTTTAGTATTGGCAGTAACAATCTAGAATGTCCCAGGTGCTAAATAAATACTTGTTAAATGAATTTTTTCCCCTTTCACCTGAGAAAAGATGCTTCCTTCCACCCCAGGGCCTCCTGAGAGACAGAAAAAAGAGTCATAAAAGTTTATTATATGAAAGAAAGAGCGTTGCTTCTGTACATCTATTTACAGAACAGAAAGACTATTTACAACCAGATGGAGGCCTTGGTGTCGGCGGGGAGCAGATGCCCGGGAAGGGTGAGGAGGCGCGAGGAGCCCCCATGGCTCAGACACAGGGCACCTCGGCAGGAAGGGGAGAGGCAGAAGCTGGAGGGAGGGACAGAGCTTCTGGTTCTTCCCGAAGGGGGACTTGGTGAGCGTGTAGCAGGTGGGACGGAGCCCAGAGTCCACACGGAACCCTGGAGGCGCAAGGGAGATCTTGGTGTTGAGTCCAGAACATTCTTGGGCTGATCACAGTGTCCCTGGGGTGCTCTGGGGAAACGTCTGTGCCCCTCTGTCCCGGATGCTGCCCGCAGCTGCAGAGGGGAAGGGTCCCTGGGGGTCACAGCTCGCTGGAGCGGACGGCAGGCTCCAGTTTGTGGGACAGGGCGGTGAGGACCTTGTCAAACTTCTCGTAGCGCCGGGCCTGGCTGCTGCTGGCGCCCTGGCTGCCCCAGAGGAGGCGCATCTGGAACTCAGTGCTGAACACCTCCAGGAGCTCAGGCCGGGCATGGAACCCTGCAGGGCAGGGCACAGGGGTTAGGGGGCCACCATTCAGCTAGGGAGGCTGGGGCTCCCGCTGGAGCCACCACATCCCTCAGGGCCCCACTCCAAGGGACACTCCCCCAGTTCTGCCAGAGAATCAACAAGGTTTATTACTGGACATGGCCACATAGTTTCGTGCCTAGTCTTTGCCCTACTATTTGCAACATATCATTTAAAAATGACTAGAAGATAGAATATTAATGCTAATTGGGGGGCTTGAGTGTTTTCTTTTCTTTTTGTATTTTTCTGTAAGTTCCAACATTTTTTCCTAAGAAGCATGTATACATTTTGTACAGCAATGCAAAAACAATGTTTTCTTTCTGAAGAAAAAGGTCAGGAAGACGGGCACCAGATGCTCAAGGCATTCACTTCAGAGTCACTGGGGGAGACTTTTTTTTTTACCTTGTTCTTGCTCAGCTTTAATTTCCAATTTGTCTACAGCAAACTTTTATTATTTAGATAATGCCGTAAGCAGTAAAAGATGGATTGTCTGAAGCCACTTTTCTCTCTGCTCCTTTCAAGAGAGGGTTCTACCTTTTGACTAGACTACGAGCTCCTGGAAGGCTGGGCAGGTCAGTCTCCGCCCCAGGTCCCCAGCCGAAAGCTTTGCAAACAACCTTATAAAGTAGGCCTGTTGGGATGCCCACTTCACAGATGAGGAAACTGAGGCCCAGAGAAGCTAAGACACACAGCTATGATGCTCTTTGAATCAGCGGTGTCTACCGGGTGCCCGCCACTCCCAATTGCTTGTTGAGCTGATGAGTGAGGAAGAAGAGGAGAGAGAAGGAGAGAGAGACAGACAGACAGACAGACAGACACGGGCAGGAGGAGGCGGGGAGAAAGCGGGAGGAGTGTTTGACCAGAAGGGGAGAGGGAGGCCCAGGCCTGGGGGCAGCGACTCACCCTGCAGCTTGACCTCGGCGTTGGTGTGGTACAGGCCTCCGTGGTGCGCCACCGTTCGGGCAGCCTCCAGGTGGGCCAGCACCACCTCCACGCCGTGCTCCGTGCTGCCCCAGGGCTCGGGGCCCTCGGCCGGGGCCCCGTCACACTCCAGCAGAGTGATGAGCGGCAGGACGTGCGGGAACGTGGTGTTGCTCAGCGGCGGGCCCTCTGCAGGGAGGGAGGCGGCGGGCACTTAGAGACCCGGTGGGCCCCGTTACCCGCTGGGGTCTCCAAACTCAGACGCGGGAGAGGAAGGAGTGGGGCCTGCCTGAGGTCCCAGAAAGGCCCCAGGGCTCCTGACTGCTGGACAGACCTTTCCTTTCAGGCTCCCTCAACTAAATCTACTGCACCCTTGGCCTGGCTCCAGCAGCAGAGCCTGGCCGTGGCTCACAGTTGCCGGGTGCAGTGAGTGCGAGACTAGCCCGCACGGAGCTCAGCCAAGCTCTCACTGTCAATCACAACAGGAAAGTCTCCACTGGCCCAGAGAGGGTGGAAACCTGGGCAAGGTCACACAGCAACAC
Organism: Miniopterus natalensis; assembly: GCF_054644295.1. NCBI lineage: Eukaryota > Metazoa > Chordata > Mammalia > Chiroptera > Miniopteridae > Miniopterus > Miniopterus natalensis. The sequence continues at coordinate 68,886,159 of NC_142092.1, forward strand.
GGGGGAGGTACCTTTGCCCTCATTGAGGCTCTTGAGAAACGGCTTGAGCTTCTTCTCATAGAGGATGGCACCCTCCGTGTGTCGCTGCCGCAGGGTCATCCACGTCTGCTCCAGCCGGGCAATCTGGGGAGACCAGACTGTGAGAGGACAGCCAGGAAAGGGGCCTGCAAGGGCCACAGGCCACAGTGGACACCCAGATGTGGGGTAATAATTATTATGGTCACCATTCTCGTATCAGGGATGGTGCTAATTGACGTCTTTTCACAAGTCCTCATGAAGCCCTTGCAACAACCCATTTTGCAGATGAGGGAACTACGGCTCAGAGAGGGGAATGGCTTGCCCAGGGTCATTCCAAAAATAAGTGGCAGAGCTGGGAGCTGAACCACTGCCTTTAGGACCCAGTTGTTACTATTTACTAGGCATAGGAGAGGAAGTGTAGTGTGCATGAGGTCCGGGCTCTGAAATTAGACAGACCTGGTTCGAATGCCAGCTTTATCAGCCTCTGACTGTGTGGCCTTAGGCAAGTACTGCTCTGCCTCAATTTCTCCATAAGTAAAACGGGGACAATAAAGGCATTTACCTCATGAGATTGTTTTGAGGAATCGGTGCTTGTAAAGTACTTAGTGTAGCATGAGCACCTAGCATCCAGTTAAGTGCTCATTAAATGGTAGCCATTTTACATCTATTCTTTATACTCCTATAATGCACCTTGTTCATTTTTCAGGTGGGAAAACTGAGGCCCAGAAAGGGAAAAGGACGGTCTCGGAACAGGTTAGCACTCAGAGAACTCAGCTCTTCCAGGTGCCCTTTCAAAATGCAACCGAGAAAGTCACAAAGCTCCTCCCGAATCAATACACAGCCATCGCAAAGGAAGGCATCCCAGGGCTCTCCGAGGCAGTCTACCGGACCCGCCCTGGAGGGCCCCTCAGTACCTGGGCCATGTCCAGGGCACTCATGACTGCAGCGAAGCTGAACATGTTGCCCATGGTCCCCCGAAGCTCTGCGGCCAGCTGGATGGTCTTGTGCAGAAGCGCGGCCCGCTCCTCGGCAGAGCCAGTGCAGCCCAGGATGTCCACGGCGAGCATGATGGACATGGTGTGGAACCTGCCCGGGAGGCCGGGTCACAGGGGTGCCGCCAAGGACCCAGGGTGGCTGGCAGCGGTCCAGCCACTACCTGGGGTTGGGCACCCAGGGGCTGGAGGGCACCGAGCTCTAACTTGGAGGTGGCAGAGTCAATGCGATTGGGGGGCATGGGCAGGGTCACAGTGCCGATGGGCTGGTGGTCAAGATTCGTGGACTGTGATTGGTCAAGAGCATGCATAGGTGAGTCCCTAAGGGCCTCAGTCCTCGGGAAACCAGAATTGCTTGGAGCTGGATAATGACAAGTTGGAATTGGTCCACGGATAGGGGGCGTGGCCAGAACGCAGGGAGCCGGGCTGAGAGACTGTGATTGGCCAACTGGCCAAAGCAGAAAGACAGAGTCTCGGGGCTCGGGGTGTGCCTCACCTTTCCAGCAGGTCTAGTCGTAGCTGCCGGCCATGGGGGAGGGTGAGCAGCTCCATGCCCCAGCGGACTCCCATTAGGGTCTGCATCTCCTTGGTAACGCCCAGTATCCTAGCAACCTGCAAGGACGCCCAGAGGGCTGATTAATTTCCTGTCTTGGCTGGCCCAAGCCATCTGGGAGTCAGAAAGCTTTATCTAGGAGGGCAGCCCGGCTGGGAGGCCACATTTGAATTCCAGCTCTACTGCTAACTCTGCCATGGAGCAAATGAGCCTCACTTTCCCCCCCTGCAAAATGAGGGATAAGTGGGAAAATGCCCAGAGGCGTCTGACATGTTAAATATTCAGTTACAGTTAAGGACCAGGACTACCTTATTCCAGAAGGCAAACCTGAATCCCAAGGAGAGAAAGGGCTTGTCCAATGTCACTGAACCTAGAACCCAGGGCTGCTCCCTTCACGGAACAACATCTCTGCACTCTCTGTTCTTGCTTCCTGAGCTTGGAGACCAATGCAGCCAAGTAGTCAGTGCCCTCCAAACTTCAGAGGGAGAAACTGAGGTGCAGAGAGAGTTGGGATCCTTAGTTGGGCAAAGATTCATTCAAAGCAAACACCTCGGTTTTGACAATTTATGTGCCCAGGTAATGCGTTTTGCTTATTTTGTCCACCAGGGGGGGTGGGGGCGGGCATTTGGGTCTTTTACATTCCCTGGACCAGTCCCTGACTTTCACCAGACTCAAAAAGTGCCCCAGGAAGTCAGACACCATTGGGTTTCAGGACTGCCCAGTTCCAGTGCCAAACTGACATCTGGAGGAAGCAAGAATATTTTGCTTTTTGCTTTTTTTTTTTTTAAGCCTCTATAAATTTATTTCTTTATCTATATTTTAGCACTTCTATTGATTTTTTTTTGAAGGGAGAGCCAGGGAGAGAGAGAAACATCAATGCGAGACCAAACCATCAATCAGCTGCCTCCTTCACCCGCCCTCCCCACCAGGGAGCGAGCCTGAAACCCTGGCATGTGCCCCAACTGGAATCAAACCAGCAAACCCACGGTGCACGAAACGACGCCCAACCAACTGAGCCACATGGGCCAGGGCAAATTTTTGCCCTTTTAAAAGGAGAAAATGGAGGCCTAGAGAGGCCAAGTGATCATCCCAGAGTCACACAGCAAGTAAAGGACAACTGTGTAGCCGGAATCCAGGCCCACAGGCTATATTTGGGGAATTTAAGGGCCAGCTCCTCAACACCTTGATCCCTGTCTTAAAGCCAGGGCACAGGGGTACTGCCCCGGTCCCAGTGTGCACCCAGCACCTACCAGGCAGTCAACCTTGGTGACATGCTGAGCCAACGTCCGGGCGTCCACCTCTGCCAGCAGCTCCTTGACCTTGCGCAGGAGGCCCACCTCCAGGGGCCGGTTGTCCTTGGGGATCAGGAGGGATTGGAACGTGGCCAGGTTGAAGGAAGAGGTGGCTTCTATGAGGGGGACTGTGAAGGCCTTGCCCCAGTCCCCCTCAGGGGCTCCATTTTCTTGTGGTTCCTTTAGCCTCTCTCCGTAGCTCTTGGCCTGCCGGCTGGAGGCCTCAGCTGCCGCCCACTCGCGGCCGCCACGGACAGGAGGCTGGAGCTGGCAGTAATGGCCAGAGTCCGGGTCGCTGTAGCTGCTGAGCGATGGTGATGGGGAGGCTTTGCAGAGGGTGTGGGAGGGGCTGGCATTAGGGCCCTTGTCTAGCTCGCTAGGGGGCTTTGGGACACTTCCAGGACACAGCTGGGGTTCACTGGAGCGACGGGTGACAGGGGAGGCGGGCAGCACTGTGGCTGAGGGTGCTGCAGGGACGGCATGAACACGGGTCACTGCAGGGAGGTAGAGGGAAAGGACTGGTTACCATGGCTCCCACCCAATGAGGTTCCCCGCCCCTTCCCAAAGGATAGGCTCCATCCACCTTAGAGGTGATGTTCTTGCTTCACCACACCCAGGCCAGGCCCAGCAGACTCCAGCAAACTGAACAGCCCTCAGCCAGACTCTGAAATCACTGGCCCCCCAGGAGTCTGAACATTCCCACCTAAGATGCTGCAGCCTCGGGAAACCACGGAACTACGTGGAGGAGCTTTCAGCCACTTAGGGAAGCTAAGCACTTGCTGGAGCTCATTGTGCCACATGGAATTATTTCTCAGTGAATTAGTAATAATGATTTAGCGAGTTCACATGTGCCAGGAGCTGGCGATATGCTGGAGATACACTGGTCAACAACAGTAAAACCATCACCCAAAATTAGAGGTGATGTTAACTGAGTTCTTACTGCCTGTGAGATCCTTCTTAGCACATTAGTCCTTTTAACCTTCTCAATATCCTGTGAAGTACTTTTAGGACCCTTATTCTATAGATGAGAAAACTGAGACTCAGAGAAGTGAACTGATCTGTCCAAGGTCACCCAGCCAGCAAATGGGGAAGCTGGGATTTAAAACCTGGCTCCTGGGACTTGAGTACACAATGTTGCTTAGAAATTGTCCAATTGATCATTTCTGGCAAGGAATTTTAACTTTTCCACTCAAGGGTGTTGTTTTGAAGGGGTGTAGTTATGACAAAGCTGGTGGCCCATGTTCAGTGATGGATTTGTGATGACCTATATAAACAGCCACATTCCCAGAGAAGGTTCCTCCCGGGCAGCTCCGCTGTTTGCACACTCTGCCCATCACATGGACAGCATGCAATACGGCCTTTTGGAAACTACTGGAAAGCACTGGAAGTTACTTTATGCACAGTGCCTCATACCTAATAGGGACTCAATAAGTCACTGCAATGAGCAAGCTGTGGATATGTTTGTATGTCAACACCAATAGTTCTGCTAGCAGGTTTTTAGCGTAAATTCTTGCAGGGCTTTGCTCTCAGGAAAGAGATAGAAACACACACAGTCACACACAGTAACAGAATTCATCAAAAGCATGTGCACACACGTATAACCATTGCCACCAGATCCCCCCACTTGTCCCTATCCCCTCTGTTGGTCGTACCGGTACTGTAGGCAGGGGAGCTGGGGTTCTCGGAGATGGGGGACATAGGCGAGTGCAGGTCTGGAATCTGGTCCATGCTGAGGGCACAGTTGCGGATGGATTCCCGGGGGTGGGGCAGTGATGTGCTGTGGAGCAGACACCTTCGTGAGTAGAGAGCCCAGAGGTGCGGGTCCTCAGCCAGCCTTAGGACGCCCACCTCTGCTTCCATCCTAGAACTGCTGAACTTCAGAGGCAGAAAAGGCTTGGAGATTATCAAGCCCAACCTCCCAATGAACAGGTATAAAAACTGAAGCCCAGAGAAAGAAGGGCTTATGCGGTCCACAACCTTCACAAATGCTTTCTTTCTGGGAACCTTGCCCCCAACTTGGAGAACTGTCTGGGGAGGGGACCAGCGAGAAGGGTGAGAAACCCAAGGGAGTCAGGCCTACCAATCTGGCCCCTCTCACTGCTCCCACACTACGCTTCGGATGCCTGGGCACACATGGCCTGTGGATCTTGGCACCATTACCATCACTGGTTCCAAACCACAAGCCAAGTGGCTGCTGTCCGCAGGGTATTCAACCATCAATTCCTTGGCTGACAGCACCCAGCCCAGGCCCAGGGAGATGAGACCTATCCAAGTGTTAGTGGCACAGAACAGCCAGTCTCTTTGCAAACAGCCAGGGAAGCCATAGAAATTAGGGGCATTGACTTTGGATTTGCAGATCTGTGTATGAATCTCAGTCTTACCACTCTCTAGTGAGCGGCTTCCCCTTTCTAGACTTATTTCCTCATCTGTAAAGTGGGGGTATGGACAGGAGCACCAGCCAGGGGACCTGGGAGTTGAGGTGACGATATTGGGCATGGAGAGCACTCAGCACCCGGCCAGGTGCACAGGGGGCCTTGGGAATGATTTGCTGCTGTGGTTTCTCCTAGGATCAGGGCCTGGTCTCACCCAGCCAAGAGGCAACTGTGTGTCATCAAGATGTTGCTGAGAACCTCCATTCCCTGTGTGGTGGTTTGCACCCAGTGAAGCCTCCACTCTGATGCCTGCCTTAGCCTGGCTGGGTGGGGTGGGGAGGGGCACACCTGCAGCAGGGGCCAGGCCCCCTGCCTAGGACAGGACAGGGTCCAGGCTCTCCCTGGGCCAGAGGGGGCTATCTGAGCGAGGGCCCTTTATAGGCAGGAACAGGGAGGTGTGAGGAGCAGTATCAGGGCCAAGCGAATCATAGCAGAGCTGGGGCTGTGACCTGGGTCCGACTGCTCGCAAACCCTGTGCAGCCTCACAGTACAGCCTGACCCTCCTCCTGCTTCCTGCCCACTAAGGCTCCAGGGCAGTCATTTCTCCCCAGTTCAGTGTGCCTGGGCCTCCCCTTTCTCACCAGCACCGTCATTACTGACACTCGCACTTGAGGAATGGGGAGACTGAGGCAGAATTAGGGCCTTTGCTTACCTGGTGGGGCAGCCATCGCTGCGCGTGACCTTGTCGGCGGTGAGCCCGTCGGTCATGGTCACGCTGCGGCGCTTCATGTGGCTGCCCTTGGGGCCCGAGGGGCTGGCGGGGCTGGCAGCCTTGCCGCTGCCGGGGCCCAGGCCGTAGCAGGCCTCCAGGTAGCGCAGCGGGAAGGTGCGGTTCACGGGGCAGTAGATGACGGCGCCGCTCTGCTCCGACACCGCCTTGCGGCTGCCCACGTGGTACCGCACCAGGGCGGGCACGTGGTCGAAGCTCTCCTGCTCGAACAGGTACTGGATGTGGGTGTAGCTCTCGCCCGCCTTCACCACCACCTTGTTGATCTTGAAGTGCAAGGCCTGGTTGCGCCAGCGGCACGTGAGCACATAGTCGCCCAGGCTGGTGAGCGAGTCCCGGATGAGGAAGTCCCCGTTGCGCTGCACCAGGGTCTCCGACACCTGCGGGGTGGATGGTCAGGCAGGGGAGGGTCAGGCCTGGTAGAGCAGGGGCAGGGGAGGGCCCGACCTGGGGTCATGGGGACACGGGAACAGAGATATCTGAAGCTTGGGAGGGGGGACACCATGACCCAGATGCAGAGGGGGGCCCAGAGGCTCAGGAATGGCAGACCATAAGACCCTGGAATGGAAGTCACAGGAACACAGGGGCTGGGGAACTGGGGTCACCATGGTCTGAAACTCAAGCCTCAGTCCTACTCCTTCTCAGGGCTCACATTGGGCAGAATGAATTCTCAATCCTTGTTCCTCCAGACAGCCAGCACTCTGGCCTGTCTCTGGGTGCCCTCAATCTGCTTTCTCTGCCTGGAGCATCCTACCCACCCTGCCCACCTGGTGAACTCCTATCCATCTCACAATGGCCCCTCTCCTCAGTGTCCCTCCTCAAGGCTCACCCACGTTCCTAGCACTTCATTCTTGCACGTCTCCCGCTGGGCTTTGGCTGTCTGCCTGCCTGTCAGCCCCTACCCTGGGTCACCTGCCCTCCTATTTCCTCTCTGCATCCTTGGAGTCCAGGACACGGATGACAGAGTTGATACTTGACAAAGATTTACAGTATGAATGAAAGAGGAAACAGGTGACTATCAGCCCAAGTCTGAGCCTTGGCCTGGAAGCTTAACTTTGCCAAAACTGAGTAGCCTAAGGACTGATACTCACTAACCAAACACACAGGAGGCTGATGTACAGACCCTATAACAAAACATTAAAAAACAAGTAATAATAATAACAGCAAAGGACAATGTTCATTGTGCTCACTGCATGTCAGACATCATGTTAAGCACTTTATCTGCATGATTTCATTTAATTCTCACAACAGCCCTCTGAGGTAGGTACAATTATTACCCTCCATGTTATAGATGAAGAAACTTGGGCTCAGAGAGGTCAAGTGACTTGTTCAAGGTTGTGCAGTCAGCAGATGGCACAGCTACATCCCATCCCAGTAGTCCACTGTGATTGAACCCTCCAACCAAGAGGTCAGAGCCTCTCTGGGCTGGGGCTGGCTGAGTGGTGGGTGGAAGGGTCTAGAGCTGAGGCCCCAGCTCAGGGCCCGCTCACCTCACGGGGGATGCGGCCATGGTACCAGGCGTGGCTGCGGAGATCTGTACTGCTGAGTTTCAGTTCTTCCTCCAACTCCTTGTGCAGCTTCTCAGGCGATGAGTCCAGGATGTACTTCTCCTTGGAAAACTGGGTGGGAGACAGTAAGAATTGGCAACCAATCAAAAGCCCCATTTCTCCTTCCCTCTCAATCCTACACCGGGTGAACTCTTTCTAGCTTGGGACTCTGGGAACACTTAGGCACAGGTGCCAACAAGGTCCTCACCCAGGAGTCCCTAACCTGGGAGAAGTAAAGAAATCTCAGTTCCACCAAACTGTGCCTGCTGTGTTGCATGCCCTGCGCTGTGTGCCACAGGTAAGTAGGCGAGGCAATAAATAACCTAGGCTCTGTCCTCAAGGAAGCTCCTAGTCTAAGAGGAGAGGAAAAGCCACAGGAGCCTTTGAGTAGACTGTGGTCAGCACCACAGTGCTGGACAGCGGCAAACAGCCGCTAAGCTTTTGGAATGGAGAAGGTGAAGTCTAGGCGAGGTGGAGCGGTCCAGGGAGGCTTTCTGGAAAAGATGATGAGAGTAAAACACTCATTGTGCACCAAGGACACCAACTGATCTTGAAGTGCGGGAGAGAGGAGCTTTGGGAGGGTACATCTGGGAGGTAAGGCAGCAGGAACCCTGGCAAAGGCACGGACAAAAGCAGGGCTGGATGCGCAGGGAAACACTCTGGGACGGGGAATCACAGTAGAATGGAAAAGAGGCAGCTGCGAACGGGGAAGCAGAGGCCCGACACAAACATCTGCGTTGTCCTAGGGTTCCCAAGGCCCTTTCCTCCTTGCCACCTTAAGCAATCCTTGCCAGATGGGGAAACCGCAGCCCAGCAGGGAAGCCCAAGATCACTGGCTGGAGCTAATGCCCAAGATTGCCTCCTTCCACCTGCCCCAAGTGGGGGAGATTCCTGGTTTCCTGGTAGCTGTGGCCTGGGGTTGGAGGCCTACGGGAAATGGGAGGGGAACCCCTGCTGTCAGGTGCACCCCTACCACAGAGCCCAGCCCAATCCTGGCTGCGCCATGTGAGTTCTCTGGGCCTCCTTTTTTTCCTCTGTAAAATAGGTGTGATGATAGAACCTGCCTCATCGAGTTGCAAAGATGAAAAGAGACAATACTCCAGAGTACTGTGGCTAGCCTACAGACGTCCTTGTCACTGTGAGGACATGTGACATTGCTTCCTCTCCGAACTCCAGGCCCCAGTGATGACTGCTCCAGGACAGACAGAACCAGCCCAGAACTGGCCAGATGGCAGGTCAGATGAAAGTGGCACTAAAGGGCCTGGCTTCAGCCCAGGTGACAGTATCTCCCCAGGACCCTCCACTCACCAGGGTTTAAGGCTCCTTCAGTCCACTCTGCCTCCTCATACCTTCCACAGACCTCAGGGCTGAAGTCTGCAGCTCCACTTTTTATCCTTCTGCTCCCATACTGCCTCAGTTTACCTTAATCTACACTGTTCTCAAGACACCCAGATTCTCAGCTTCAGAGATGTCTAGAATCTCTGAATCCATTGTTCCAACACTGATTAAGCCCCCATTCTGGGGCATGTCCTTATGCCAGGGGCTGAGGCCCCAAAGTCATCAGGACAGGTGGCCCCTGCCCTGGGAGAGCCACGTAGACCCTGACAAGCAACTCCAGGTTTCCTGAACATTCAGAGATGCAGAGAGAATGCTGGGAGCAGGTGAAAGTGTCCCTCCTCATCTAGTCAGAGAGTGGTGGCCCTGAAGAGGTGACATTTCTTTGAGGCCTGAAGAGGGACTGGCAAAACATCAGGGTGGGAACAGTCAGGCGGGCAGATGGGCAGGGAAGAGCTTCTAGGAAAAAAGTGGCAAAGTCAAGACCCTTCACGCAGAGCCAAGGCCCTGGGGCTGGGAGTGGCAGATGGTAAGAAACATCAAAGGGGTCAGGGTGGCACAGGCAGAGATGTAGTAGGGCCGTGAGGCTGCCTTGGGGAGCTGGGGTTTACCCAGAGGCCACAGCAGAACCACAGAAGGTTTTTAAAGTGTTGGAGCAGGTTCGAATTGCTGTGTGGAGAGTCGTCTAGTGTTTTCCAGGCAATGGCAGGGCGGGGTGGGGCATGGGGATGGGAATTAGGGGAAGGGAATTTAGGGAGCCATTGATCAGGTGTGGAGGAAGAGGGCAGAGAGGTCAGAGGAGACTCCAGGCAGAGATCCCGGGAGGACAATGAGGTCCTCTCTGAGGTGGGCAAGGCTGGGGCAAGAGCAGTTGGCGATGGACTCATGGAAGCTTGGGCTCTGAGGAGTCTGTAAGGCTCTGGGGACAGATGGTGAGGTGGGTGATTTGTACAGGTGCTCGGGGCTGGGGCCGGGGCTGGGGAATGAAGACTCGCACATGCTCTGCCCAGGGTAGACAGTGGTAACTGGGAAGGGCAGAGAGGCCCAGGGCTGCCCAGGAGGTTGAGCTTTCTCGAAACCTGCACTTCTCCAAGGGGGTGTCTGTTCTTCAGGGCCCCTGGCCTCTCTCCTTATGCCACACCACGCCCTGAGGAGGGAAGAGAACACGGGCCTTTTGGGGTCCTTCTCCTTGACAAAGAGCGTGCAAATGAGAACTTGCCCCAGTAAGACAGCTGGAGCAAGAGGAACATGGGGCAAAGAAGGGGAGGGGGCTGGGCGGTAAAGAACCTGGCCCCAGGACTCTGCCTGCCACTGTGTGACCTTGAGTCAATCACTTTCCCTCTCTGGGCCCGGGGAAGCCTCATCAGTAAATGGGGGCTGGAAGGCTGGGCTCCACTTTTCCAGCCATAATCTGGGAGATCTGGGGGACCAGCTTGGTATTCGACACCCCGGAAGGTAGCGCACCTTAGGGCCCCTATGTCCACCTCACCCTCGCCCCGGGGGTCCCCAGCTCCCAGGAGGGGGAGCGCTGGGGCGCGAATGCAGCATCTCGGAGCTCCCCGCACTGCTATTGGCTAGAGATGATCTCACCGCCCGGCCTGCGCGCGCCTGATTGGCCGGGGCGGGGACGCTGCGCTCGCCGCGGCCGTCACGCAGGAGGCTCGGAGCGAGTGTGAGCGCAGCGGAGCGCGGAGGTGATGCGCCCGGCGGCCCCCAGGGACGCGCGAGGCGAAAGCACGGAGACCCCGGGTCAGGGCCTTAACCCCCTTCCCGCCGGCCGGCGCCCAACAAGACCCTCTCGTTCCTCTAGTTTCCTAACCCCAAGCAAAGCCATCCCCAGATGATGCTCCGCAGAGAGGCGGGGTCCGGGTCCTCCCCTCCACCCCTCCACCCCCTTCCGTTTAACCCTTTCACCGCCGCGGCGGCGTCCCGCACTGCCCGGCCAGCTGGGCTGCGAGACCCATGCCCCAAGCACGCCCCAGCCCACCCAGAGGGCAGGCGGGTGGCAGGCGCTCTCGCCCCGGCTCCGCGCACCCGCAGCATCCTCCCACCTTCCCGCCCTCACAGCGCCTTCTGACCCCAGCCCAGCGCCCCGGTACAATGGGGAGCCAAGCTGCCCAGGTCAGCGTCAGGGACCAGAGTGCTCTCTGGAGGACCGGCAGGACGCCGGGGACCCCGTCTCCTGACGCCCAGTGCCCAGCTCAGCTCCCTCCTGCGGAGGAGGCAGGACCAGAATGGCAGCCCTTAGTCCTGAGCCCCGGGAGTGGCAGCTGGACCCTCACCTCGAGGTGCCCCGGGCTCCCAGAGGTGAGGCTGGGGCGACCCCGCCCCTCCCGCAGCCCGCGACCCCTGGCCGGCCAGACCCTGCGCGGCGCCTCGGCGCTGCGGCTCCGGGGCCAGGACGGAGCGGCCGCGGGTCCCAGCCCCGAGCGCCCGGCAGGGGCCGAGCCGCCCCCTCACCTGCACCTGCACGAAGGAGCCGCGGTAGAAGCAGCAGGCAGCGGCCGACAGGGCGCTCCACAGGCTGCAGCGCTCGGTCATGGTGGGCCGACCCCGGGGCCCGGGCCGCGCGGGGGGCGGCGGCCGGCGGGGCAGGGGCGCGGGACCGACCGGGCTGGGCACCGGCGGAGCGTGCCTCTCGGCGGCGCGATTACCTCATCGCCTGGTCGGGGGAGGAGCAGGGAGGCGGGGCGGGGAGACCCCACCCTCCGGTGGCCCAGGGGAGGGGAGGGGGCCATTGTTCCTCCCTCCGCCCGCCCCTCGCCCCTCGCCCCCCGCCCCCACGCGCTCCAGCCCGCGCGCCCAGGCTGCCTGCAATACGGGATGCGAAACAGAGGACCTGCCAAGGGGCCATCGCGGGGAAGGTGGGGTGGGGTGGGGACCCCTCGGCCGGCGAGGAGAATCCTGCCTCCCCACTCGCTGCACCCCTCACTGACCCAGAGCAGGCTGAGACTTTGAATTAAATCCTATCTAAAGCTGGAAAAATTCCTGTATGCCTTTAACCAAATCCTTTGTGGCCTCAGAAAATCTCCCTGAGCCCAGGATTTCTCATCTCTGATTTGGAATCAAGGACTCTGCTGAGAATCGCAGGATGTTCGACTGACAGCCCCTGGGGGTGCAGAGAGCCAGTAGTCCCAATGGTTAGGGCACCAACCTGGGTTCAGCCAGCGGTGTCCCCACTTCCATCCCACCAGCCCCTTCTCTTGGAGCCCAGATGTGTTCATCTGCAAAGCATACCTGTGCTGACCTCGCAGAACCTCGTGAGCATTCGCCTGAGCTGATGCATGTAAGTTGCCAGGCCTAAAGTACTCAGTAAATACATGCTATTATTTTCAAGCTTAGTGTCCCAATCTGGACCTTTTTGTGCTAGAATCGTAGGCATTTCGATGCAAAGGGAGTCACTGCTGACTGTCAGGCAGGCTAGGGGCTCACATCCTTTTGACAGGCTGTGTGACCTCAGGCAGGTGACCTCAGGCCCACCTCTCCGGGACCTCGGTTGCATTTGATTGTTTCCTGTAAATAAGTCTGATGCTCTAAGCTTGGAGCTTGGAATTTTATGGTCTTGGGACTTTAGAATTCTTGCTATAGAATGAAAGTATTCACTTCATGGTCTGAGAATCCTGGAGGCCTGGGAGCGGGGAGCCTCAGGGCAGGAATGAGCTTCTGGAAACTATTGATTCCACCCTTGGCTGAGGTTTGAAGCTGAAACGGACATTCCTTTGGCTTCATCCTCCCAGGAGACGGTTTAATACATTTCAGTGAGCAGGTATCATTTCTTTTATAACATTTTTAATTACGTTTTTAGCACCATAAACTAAAGGAAAAACAGAGCTAATAATCCTCACGGGGATCTCACTACCATCAGTGACAGGGGTGGGACCTCATTAGTTTGCCAGGCCAGGACTTGTGGGGCGCTGAAATATGCCCCCATCCTCTACGAGCTGGCTCTGCGCTGGTTCTCCCTGTGGCTTCTGTTGCCCTATGGATGAGCGGCCAGGGCGCAGGTTAGGAACAGCTCCTGCTCAACTTGCTGCAGCCCCGAGCTGCGCTTCCTGGGCTTCCCCAGCTTGCTCTCTGACCTTGTCCACACTCTTGCCTTTGCCTGGACCACTTTGCCACCCATATCTGTTTATCTTTCTCTCTTTTCCAGCTTTTCATTTGGGGAGGGGATGTTAGTGAATGCTCCTGGTCTACTGCAATGGCTTGGATTCAATGTCTCCTCCTCCAGAAGGCCTTCCTTGATCTCCCCCTCTCAGCTCCTGATCTGAAAGTCATCCCCTACTTCTAGAGCTCCATTGCTTCTTACATGAGCCTTCTGGTGATGGTGGGGGAACAGCAATCTGAGCACTCCCCATATGCCTCGTTACTAGTCACTTACACAGAACTTTACAGGCAACATCTCAGGTGATGGAATAAATGTTCCTGGGGTCAGGAGCCAGGCCATCCTGCTCTGTTCCAGGTCCAGCTCCCTCTGGGCTCATTGAGCCCATAGCAACTCTGGGTTGGAAGTGTTATCCCATTTCACACAAGTAAACACTGAGGCTCAGAGAACTCATATACACACACCCAGTTGTGTCGCAATAAGTGGCAGATCTGGGACTAAAATTAGGATCTGCTGGATTAAAAAATACAATCCTGAACCATTGTGTGGTTCTGCTCTGGTCCCCACATGGACAGGAGCCCTTTGAACACAAGACCTGGCACTCTTTGCCCTCTGCTGTGGGTTCTGCACTTGGCAGAGGCCTGAGCAGAGGGTGGGTGCTCCTGGAGGTGTAAGGCTAAGGGCTTTGTCCATGGTCTTGGTCTTGGCATCAGGTAAACTTAGATGGCAATCCCCCCCACCCCCTCCATAGTAGCTGTGTGGCTGTGAGCAAGTAACTGCACTTCTCTGGGCCTCAAGTTTCCCATCTGTAAGTGGGCACAGGAAGGCCTTCACTGCCCAGTGATGAGGGAAGAAGCCAAAGACCTCATTCACGCAAAGAGCTCAAAACCGGCTCCCTTCCGGCGCCAGCAGCCAGCACAGAGCTCTGCACAGACAGGCTCTCAAAATCTTATGTCGAATTACTGTTGTATCATCATTTCAAAACGGCATTTTTGTCATTCCCAGTACCCAGGACAAATTAAGCTTGTGATAAATGTCTGTGATAAAGAATTGAGTCATGGTTTCCTGCTCCCACCTCCCAGCACCCGAGCCGGCTCAGAGACTGGGTGGGATTAGAGAGTATGGAGGTCTTTGCATAGAGACACCCCTGGGGCGCTGTCCAGCTGGCAGGGGGTGGGGTCTGCTGATAACAAGCATCGGGGTGTCCTGCCCATGGGGCCAGGAGAGGATGATGGCAGTCATGGGATGAAGATGCTGGGAGTGAAACCAGACCCCCAGAGCTACCCCGACCCTTAGCCCTTTCCTCCTGGGAACAGACAGTGAGATCTGGCTCCTAACAAGGCTCAGAAAATGATTTGCCCTTCACAGAACATGCTCTGAGCCCACCAGTGTCCCCTGCCCAGCCCCTCTTACCTTCACGTAGTCCCCACCAGCCTCGGGCTCTCCAGCAGCCCTGGAAGGAAAGAAGAGAGGTGAATGTCCCCAGCTCTGCCTGGCTCCCCAGATGCCAGCCTCTGCTCGCCTGCCTGGTGCCAGCACCTGGCCATCAGCTCTCCAGAAGGCTCCTCCTGAAGGCAGGAGGGACACTGTAGTTGAGAGCACCGCTGACGTCTGCTGGCCCATCTCCAGCTGTGGGACCCTGGGCAGCTCCCTGCACTTCTCTGAGCCTGGGTTTCCTATCTGTTAATAGGGGACAATGACAGCCTCTGCCTCAACAGGTTGTTGTGAGGACTCAAGAAGCTGATTAACACGAAGGCCTGTTTCCTGGGTCATGGGTCATTGTCTTCACCCCGCTGCAGGACTCTGGGCTCCCCTGGGCTCTCCCTCCACCCCTCTCTGACTCGAATAGTTGGAGGCCCCGGCCCAGCCTCTTCTCCTCCGGCTCTGCACTCTTCCCTAGTGCAGAGACCCACTCAGCAGCTGCCTAGCACACTGTGGTGCCCCTGCTGGTGACAGATGCTGTGGGATTGATCCCCTCTGCCTTCAGGGTGGCCAGGATGGGGCCTGAAGGGGCCAGAGGCCAGGGTTGCTTTCTCCTGGGTGCCAAACAAATATCATCCTTCCCCATGAGGGCACCGTGAGTCCTTTCCCCCAGTCCTTGACCTTCTATGACATCCCTCCTCTGACACGACCCGGACCTGCCCCTTCAGCACCAGACTCATACACCCACTGTCTCCTTAGCATCTCCTCTTGGATGTCTGACGTCACCTGGAACATGTCACACCCAAAGCAGAACTGTTGGGCCCCCCTGCACCACGCCCCTGCTCCCCACACCCACTTCCCATTTCAGTTAATATCAGTTTCATTCTTGTTGCTTTGTTTAGCCAAGAACCTACGGCCGTCTGTGCTCCTCTCTCACTCACACTCCACACCCAGTCCATCAGGAAATCCCGCAGGTCTCCCTTCAAAATAGACCCTGACCACTTCTCTCCATTGTCAACTCTGTGCCACCTGGGCCACCCTCGGCGCCCTCCCAGAGCACACAGCAGCCTTCCCCCTGGCTTGCTCTCACTCTCCTTGGTCAGCGTCCACCCCACCACTAGACAGCACTAAGGTGAAAGCCTAAGCAGATCAGGTGGGCACACCACCCCCCACCCTCCCATCTCCCAAAGAACATAATCTAAACCCTTCTCCATGGTCTGCAGATGGCTGGCCACCTCAGTTATCATCAAAACCAGAACACTTTCCCTTGTGAGAGTAGAGCGCCATTATTATGCCCCCAAAATAGGCATAAACCAGGTAATATGCTCCCCAACCTTCAGGGCCCTGTGTGGCCTGGTTCTGCCCCCCCGCCCACCTTGCCTAGCACTTCCATGCATCTCTCACTCATTCTGACCCTCATCCTGCCCCAGCCACGTTGGCCTCCTTGTCAAGCTCATTGTTGCCACAGGGCCTTTGCATTTGCTGTTCCTTCTACGCTGCTTTATTTTTCTAACAGCATCAATCCCTACAGGAAATAATCACTTGCCACTTATCCGTTGACTGTCAGTTACCTGAGACCTGAACTTTTTTTTTCATTGTGGAGACCTGGCCCCCAGCACAGTGCCTGCCACCTAGTAGGAGCTCAAGGAATATTTATTGCTTAAAGGAATGCATGAATACTAATGTTAATCACTACCACTGTGAATTCTGTCAGGAGGGCCCTGGTTCTCTGGCTAACACGGGCCTCAGCATCTATTTCCAGCTGCAAAATAGGGACAAAGGTTGAACACTGGGGGCTGCTTCTTCACATACAATATTCAAATTTAAATGTAGTGCATTTAACAAAATAAATTTAAAACAAAACAAAACAAAAAAGCTGAGCTTAAAAACAAAGTTGTGGTTAAGGTATGTATTCCCAGGGCAGAATTGCTGCTCGCTGAGCAGCAGTCCTGCACCCCCTTTGTGGTGACATTCTAGAGTCTCTGTTGCTACCCTTTCCTCCTGTAAAGTCCTTCTTCTAACTCTAGTCCCTCAGGCTGCAGCCCAGCCACAGCAGGCTTCCACAGCCTCTGGGGTTCTCTCTATCCATTGATGGGGGACCCCCGTTCTGCTCGCCTCCCCTCTCTTCCCGGGTGAGGCATCCCATTCCAGTGTTTCCGGCCATTCAAGCCCGGAAATCCTTCCACTGCTGGGAACAGATTGCTCAGGACACTGGGATCACCCCAGCATTTCCTCCAGCTTCCCGTCCACTTCCCCTCAGGCTTGGGCGGGGGCCGAGCCTTGGGGAAGGGTGGCTGCACAAGGGATCAGGTGGGACAGGGTGGCAGGGGCCATTGGGGGTGCTCAGGGCAGAGGTCTGGGAAGCTGAGGGCCTGGGCTGCACTCAACCCCCATCGCCTGCCCCCACCCCTCTACAACACTCCAGGATTTCCAAGACATAAGATGGCCTGTCTGCTTACACCCACCGCCATCACTTGTCCAGACTATGGCCACTACCTTGTCACCGGCCTCCATCTGTGCCGCTGTGGCTTGTTATCTCAGCAGCCCAAACAGTCTCATTGAAATAAAGTCAGATCATGGCCTTTCTCTGCTCCAACCCGTAGGCGTGGTCTCCAGTTTCACTCAGAGTAAGAGCCAAAGTTCTCATGACAGCATCCACAGCCTCACCACCTCTCCCACCCTGAGTCTGACCACACTGCTCCAGCCAAGCTGGGCTTCTTGCTGGCTTTCATCCCCACCTCAGGGCCTTTGCACTTTCTGTTCCCTCTTCTGGGATACTTTCCCTCCAGATATCCATAGAGCTCCCCCTTCCCACCTTCAGGTCTTTACTAAAATGCTCCCTTCTCAGTGAGGCCTTCCCTGGCGACCCACCTGCAAGTGTGACCTTCTCAGGGCTCCCCACCTCCCTGCCCTGCTCAGTTCTTCCCCGTAGCACTTCATGTGACTTACCTCGTACCCCATCTCAAGCGCTGAGTGTCTCTTCTCACTACCCTCAGCTCCACAAGGATAGGGACTGAGATCTGCCTATAGCAGTGCCAGGCACCCCATAAAGATTTTTTCGAATGAATGAATGTCACAGTGGCCCCTGAAACTCTAAGGATAAAGTCTAGTCCTCACAGTGGTTCAGCGCTGTGACTGGCCTCTCCAGCTATCCCTCCCCTCTTCCTTGCACTTTGGCTGCTCACTCACCCTCCAACAAGTGCTGCTCTCTCCAGCCTCAGGGCCTTTGTATATGCTGTTCCCTCTTTTCCTTAGGGCCAGAGTAACTGCTACTTAGACTTCAGATCTCAGTTTGCTTGGAGATTTCTAGAACATTCTCCCTCCTGTTGTAATGAGTGAACCAGGAATCTAAGCTTCATTTCTAAATGCTCAGCTCCATTAATTAATTAACTTATTTCTTATTTTATGGACTTAAAAGGCACATTCCCCTCTAATATTAGTGGTGAAATCAATTAATAAATAATAGTGACAAGTGAGCTAAATCAGTCCCATTAATCAGCTGCATTAATTATTTAAATAACAACCCCCTTTTAATTGCCTGTATTAACTGATTTGTTCTGATCACTGATACCATTTATTGCCTATATTAGCTTAGTTAATTGGATTAATGAGCAGTAATTAAAGCTCGTTATCTTTTATTTCCCCAAAGCAGGTTTAAAGCTGAGTTTCACCTTCAGGACGTCCATCCTGGCCCAGAGGCAAGGGGATGGCTCTCCCGGGATGCTGGAGAAGGGCAGTGGGGGGAGACTGCCATTCTGTCCCCCACCCCATTCTGTCCCCCATGGGCAGCTCTGCCCTCTGCCTGTGGCCTTCTGTCTGTCACATCTCATCCAGTCCTCACAACAACACTGTGAAGCAGATGCTGTTATTGTCCCCAACTTATAGACGGGAAACTGAGGCTCAGAGAGGGGAAGGGAGTTCAAGGATGCTCAGTCAGTGGGTCTCTGAGCTGCTGATACATCCAACCCCTGTTCCCTCCCAGCGCTCACCCCACATAGGTCCCGCATTCTGCAAGCAGGGTCCCCTGAGGGTTTGGGGGGATGTGGCCCCAGCTGGGGGCAGGGGCAGTCCATCTTCCCTGAACCAGCAGTTCCCACAGCCTGAGGCATCCGGGGGTCTCCAGGACTGTGAGAAAGTCTCTACAGGAAATGAGAGCCAGGAGCAGCTGGGCCCCTTCGGAAGACAAGGACCAGCCGCCCTGAGCCCGAGGAGGCTGAGCAGGCTGGGCCCACCACGGCCCCTCCCCCAGTGGGTAATCACTACCAGATGCCCAGCGGCTGACGTCACTCTGCGGGCCGAGAGGGTCGTGGGACTCTGGGGAGCACTGGGAATTCTTGGACCAGAATCAACATTCCAGAAAGAAAAGGGGGGGGGGTTGTGTCCTGTTCTCAATGTCTGGCATCAGGGCAGGGGCACGGGCAACACGGGGTGCCCTCAGCTCCCCTGTGGGGTACCACCTTCTCCAAGTCTCAGTTTCCTCCTGAACAGCCCTAGGAGAGGGGAGGGAAGGGTCTGGGTCTCTGGGTGGGAGAAAAGGACACTTGGGTGAGACACTTTAAAATGAGTAGAACTGCATTCAAATTCTCCTCAAAGGATCCGGCCTCGTAAAACCCAAGTCAAAGTGGGGCCCTCCTCCGCCCAAGGCCAGCAATGGCCGCTCGGCGTCACAGCCAGGTCCTTGCCGGGCCTGCCGGCCTTACGTGATCTGAACCCATTTCCTCCCTGGCCTGCCTCCTACCACTCCTCCCCTCCAGCCTCCCCACCTTGTTCTCAAATATGCCAAGGACGTTCCCACCTGGGGACCTTCGGACATGCTGTTCCCTGGGCCTGGTGCACTCTTCCCCTGATAGCAAGAGGGACCATTGCCTCATCTTCTTTGTTCAAACCTCACTCCCTCAGAGACTCCCCCCAGCCTTCCCAAGTTGCCACCACTAGCCACTCCCCCCAAGACCAATTCCCTTACTTGATTTAAAACTTTCTTTGTAGCGTGTCCCTTGTCTGACTGCATAACTCCTTATCTTGTTAATCCTCCGTCTTCCCCGCCCTAGGATGGGGGCTCCGGGGACAGGGAGGAGAGGGTTTTGTGTGTGGTGCTCACTGCTGTCTCCTCAGGGCCTAGGATGGTGTCTAGGGCATAGTTACATCTCAGCAAATATTAAAATGACTGAAATTCCAACTCATTTAGCTGTGTGTTCTCATGTACATTGTTAACTTTATAAAACTTCAGTATCCTCATCTCTAAAACTGGCTCCTAATACCTCTCTCCAGGGGGTTATGAAAAGTCATTTGAAATAATGGTAGGAGGTGAAATGTGGCCTTGTGGTCAACAGCTTGGGCTTGGGAATGGGTCAGATCTGGGGTCAAATCTAGGCTCTGACACTTAATCCTCTGCAGCCCCAGGAAAGTCCCCTCCCCTCTCTGAACCTCAGTATCCTCACTGACAAAATGCAGCAAGTAGAGGCTCACACACACACACACACACACACACACACACGCACGCACGCACGGGGCCCATGTGCTAGACAGTGCCCATCAGGAGTTCCAGGCAGGGCCTGGCGGGTAATGAGCCAGATCTCAATCACCTCTGGTGGTGCCCTGGCCTGATGATTCCTGCCTGGGTATGGGTGGGGGGTTGTTGGGAGCCTCCCTTCCCTCTCTGGGCCTCTGCTTCCTCCTCCTTAACATGGACTGAGAGGCAAAGGGTGTCAGGGGTCTCTGGATGGGTTATTTCCCTGCAGAGGGTGCTGGGGGGTGGGGGCAGGCTAGGCTGACACTCTCTTTTCTGGGAGCCAAAGGCCCTTCATTCCCTGTGTTGTTGGCCCCTCCTCCCTCCTTCCTCCGCATCCCCATGATCTCAACAGGGAACTGGGCACCAGGAAACTCCTGCAGCCTCACCTCTTCCCCTTCCTTCCTTCTGCTCCAGGTGCACCCTGCCTCCCAGGGGGCAGGGGAGGGACAACAAGCTTAGGCTGCTCCCTGAGCAACCACTACAAACACTCCCTGGGAACCCCCTGTGGGAAGGAGGCCCCCAATCTTGCTCAGTGGTGATTCTCTAATGCCTTCCTCCCCAAGCTGGATGGATCCTCAGAAGCTATCCCAGGCCCATCTGGGCTGCTGGGGAGATTGAGGCCCAGAGTAGGGCAGGGCAAGCCTGAGATCACACAGGCAAAGCAGCTCTCCTGACTCCAGAGTACAGGGCCGGGCGCAGGGGCTCCTGGGAGCGTTCAACAATTCCTGGTCTCATACTTGGCTGAAAGGCAGCAGGGGACGCTGGGTCTCAGGACACCAGGAGGGGGCTCAATCTGACCTGCTCCCCCCCCCCCCCCCAGGACTCCTGGACACTCCAGATGCTTAGACGATGGGGGAGAGTCTCTGTTCTTCTGACAACTTTAGGCCATGCTTGATGTCAGAGGCACTGCCAGGACCACCAGGGCTCCTGCCCTCAGGGGAGGAAGGCTGGGTCCTAGACTGGGCATCTTCCTCCGAGGCCCCGACCCTGCTGGAGAGGAATGGGTTGCCCAACCTTTAAGGGCACTGGACAGGGAGGTGGAGTTAAACCCTAGTTCTGATCTTTGCTACTGTGTCAAATTGGGCATAATAAACCTCTCTTTCCTCATCTATAAAATGGGAATGATAATAGTGGCTCTCTCCTGGGACCGTTGTGAAGAATAAATGCCCAAATTGTGTCGGGACAGAAGGGGACGGAGTTACACCAGAAGTCCCTGATGCTAAACCACCACCGGTTTCTCAGTTGCCCCAGGGGCACGGATTTCCTCCCTCAGACACTATGGTCCCCGTCGGCCCTCCCCGGGCCCAGCTCCCTCACTCACCCTCTGGGTCCCAGTGCGGGGCACCTTCGGCCCACTGCGGTCATGGTTGCCCGCGGTCACCGCCCGCAGCCTCAGGACCTCCTCAGCCCAAGGGCTCGCTCCTTTCTCAGGCCACGGTGCTGCGGTGCCCAGAGCAGGAGTCCGGGGGCGGAGCCTGAGCTGTAGACCACGCCCTGGACACGCCCCCGCGCCCGGCCGGGCGCTGCGCCGCGGGCTGGGAAGGACACCCCCCGGCCCCGCCCCTCCGCCCCGCCCCCGTCTCACTCCGCCCCCTCCCCCATCAGTCAGGGTCCCGGGCCGGGAAAGCCACGCCCCCTGGCACACGCCCCCGGCCTCGCCCCGCCCCGCTCCGGCCCCAGCCTCCCCTAGAGTCCGCCGCGCCGCGGGGAAAGACCCCGCCCCGCCCCCCCGCCCGTCCCGCCCCCTCGCACTCCAGGCCTAGGTCGCCGACTTTGGGTTGCCTCGGAACGCCCCTCCCCGAGGTGCAATCCCGGCTCCTCCGCGTCCGAAAGGGGCCGAATTCAGGAGGGACTGGCTGGCGTCCCGGATGGCCGGGCGGCCAGGGATGGTGGAAAGCATTCGCTTTATTAACCATGAACCTAAGCATTCCCATTTACTGAGTGTTTGTGGTGTGCCAGGCACTGTGCAAGCATGTTGTTCTTGAATTTTGCAAGTATGTTGTTCTTGAATTCTCACCACCGTGCTACAAGGTCGGTGCTACCGTTGTGCCCATTTATCGTATGAGGAAACTGAGGTTCAGAGAGGGGAACAGCCTTGCCCAGCAGCACGCAGGCAGTAAGAGGCGGAGTCTGAACTGGATTCGCTCCGCACCTTACAAAGTCCTGCTCCCCACCGAAGGGGGGTGGGTCTAGGCTCAGTTATCTTAGCTCGCAGAAGCTGCACTTCTGTGTCTCAGGGCAAAGCCACTCAGGAAAGGTCCCAGAACCAGACCTGGGGTTACTTTTGCTCAGCTGTTTTTTCTCCCCTATATTTCAATAGGCACGTCTGATCAGGGTGATTTACACAAAGGTCCTTAGGGTTGAAAAGGCTCCTTTGGTTGGGGTTGAGGAGTCTCCCGAGGGCATGAAGCACACGGCTGCAGGGTTTAGAAGGCGGTGGGTACAATGGGTGGATGAGTGTGTACCCACTGGAAGCAAGTAGTTTCCTGTTCAAATCCCAGCTCTGCAACCTTGGCTGAGTTTCAGTGTCCCCTTCTGTAAAAGGGGACTAATCATAGATTCTTTCACAGTTTTCAGTGATTAACATTTGTTTTGACACCCAGTAAAATGGGCGCTTACTAAACGCGAGCTCTGACCATATCACTATTTGTATTTTTGCATGAACTCAACTCACCCTATAACCAAGTTAAGTGACAACTAGTTTTCTAAACCAGGTGAAGCAGTGTTGTCTAGCAGAACTAAGGGTAGTGATTCAGGTGTGGGGGCCCCAGGCAGAGACCCAATGATTGGGCTTGGAGCCCAACCAGCAGCCAAGCCCATGCTGAAGTTTGCCCAGGGCTTTGGAGTCAGGTGGGTCTTAGTTCAAATCCTAACTTTGTCATTTGCTAGATGTGCAACCTGAGTGGGGCAGATGACTCTCTCTCTGAGTCTGTTTCCTCACATGGACATAACAGTATCTCCTCCCCAGTTGTTTTTTTTTTTTCTTGGAAAGTAATTGCAAGTGAGGTGCTAAGCATAGTGCCTGGTTTATATTAAGCGCTTGGTTAAGGTATGAGTGTTTGTTTACCCAGATGTGTGTGCTGGGGGGCCTCTCGAGGCTCTGTTGGCAGGAGATTGAAAACTCCATCCCTGCAGGTCCCACCCTCACCTTCCCCTGGTGGGCACCTACCGTTCTGGGGACACATTCCTGGGGACTCTCTCCTCTTCTATGTCTATCTTAGGGTCCTCAGGCTTTCTCGTGGGGTCCATCTCCACTGCTGAAGGGCTGGGTTTCACCTCTGTGTCTTCCAGGGGGGCCTCGGTCCCCACCACCACCTCCTTGGCTGCCTCCACACCTGGGGGGTCAGGCAGACCTTGGGACACCAAGTGGGGCTCAGGGCCCACCTCTTGGGCTTCCTGGGCAGCCTTTTGGTCCCGAGACTTCTTGATGCTGGGGCGAGGCATGGTGCCCATGTGGCTATACATGTCGCTGGAACGGGCATAAGCCGGGGGACTCTTGGGGACTGTCACCATGTCATCCTGCGTTGCCTCAAAGATTTCAGGCTTTAGATGAGGCCGGATAGTTATGGGAGCCGAGGACCGTCTCAGAGTGAAGGACCGAGGTAGGTTGGAGAGACTCCCAAAGCCCTTGAACTTGAAGAACTCTGGCAGCGGGGAAGAGAAGGGAAAGGAGTTAATGACCATGTCAGCAGCAATAATAATAATAACAACAACAACAACAACAGATACATGCTGTTTGGCTCATTGAAGGTTCAAGGCAGGTAGGCCTCACTAATACTTCCTCTAATTATTCCGATTTAACTTTGCAGCTTTGGAGCCACAGAGCCTGGGCTTGAATCCCTGCTCTTCTGCATCCTGGCTGTGCAACTTTAGTCAAGTCACTTGACCCCTCGGAGCCCCATTCTCCACATCAGTAAAATAGAGATTATGGCTAGTGGGAGGATTGAAGAAAAGCATGTAAATAACATGCTTAGCATGGTGCCTGGCACACAGAATATCTTCAAGAAGTAGTGAAGGTGGTGATGATGATGATGATGATCTGATAAGGCCTCTGCATTGTCAAACTTGCTGCACGCATTACCTCCCTGAATTCTCAGCACAACTCCATGACACAGTTTAGTCCCCCATCCATTTTCCAGATGAGGAGGTTGAGGCTCAGAGATGTGAAATGAACCCCCGAGGTCACACAGCCTGTCGGTGAAGCGGCATGTGTGTGCGCGTGAGTGTGTATGTGTGTGTCGGGGCAGGGAGGGGGGTTTAGACACCTGGGGGGGCGGTGAAAGGAATCGTCAAGAGCCTGAGAGTCTCAGTCCCTGCGGTTCTCTCCTTCCTGTCAGCTCAGCCCTCGCTTCAAACTCAGGCGGCAGTGCTCGGGTGATACCATCTCCTCCTTTCTGCAGGGGTGCATGTGAATTCCTTCCTTCCTGTCCCCAGCTATGGGACTGCGCCTCCTCACAGCCACCCTGCCACCACCATCTGACTTCCCTACACCTCCAGATGTGCAAAAAGGAAAACCTCTGGCATTTTCCACTTCCTCAGCATCCTCTGCCTCCTCAGGTCCTCAAGACCACGTTGCAATATAGGTAAGATGCCCCCCTTGGATGAGAGAGGAAACTGAGACCCAGAGAGGGGACCCACCCAGAGTCACACAGCAAGGCTGAGCCTGGGCGAAGGCTGGGGCTCTGGAGTGCTGGGTCCATGCTCTGGGCCTTTCCTCCCAGCCCTGACTGCCCCTCACTTGGTCTTAGCCTCTGTCTCTGGACCAATGTCAAGAAACACCAAAGCTCTGCTCTCAGAAAGCTGAAATGGGGCAGAGATTGTGCCAACAGCCGGAGGGAGGCTTCCTTTCTCAGCACCACTTGGTTTGTCTCCTGGGCACCAGGGGCCTGGAGGAAACAGTAGTGGGGCAGGGAGGGAAACTGAGGCCCAGAGTCCAGGGACATGAGACTGAGCCCTGGCCTATGGCCCACATGATCTCAGGCAATTCTTTGGGCCTCAGTCTTTTCATTGTGGAATGCAGTCATAATCCTTGCCCTGCACACACACACACACAAACACACACACACTGTGCTGTCAGCTCAAAGAAACCAGGCCCAGGGGAAGCAAGAGTTTGCTGGGACCAGGAGGAACTGACCTGGGGAAACTGACCTGAGGTGGGTGTGGCCCTTCATTGAGTTGCTCTAGGTCCCAGCGTCACTGCTAGTGGGGACACAGGACAGCATCCCATGCCACACACACACCTGCCCTATCCCAGTAATTCCCAAGCTGAGACCCCGTGAGAACCAGGCCCAGAGGTGGAGTGTGTGGTCTTCCCTGGCTCCATGAGGTCAGAGCCAGAGTCGGGACACACAGATGAACGGAGAGACTGAGTTGGGCTGGGGAGAGAGAAACGGCAGAAGCACAGAGATGGAGAGCTAAAGCCGCGGGGAGAGAGGGAGACGCTGGGCCACAGTGATGGAGAGATGGTGACAGGGAAGCCCAGAGGCACAGACCTTCGGAGAGAAACAGACATGGACAGAAAGAGAAACGGAAACAAGACAGAGTCAGAAAGAAGCAGATGTAGAGAGAGGCTGGGGTAGACAGACAGAGGGATGAAGGACAGTGCACTCACTGAACTTCTTGCTGACTTTCTTGGGCCCGTCTGTCATCTTGGCGAGTCGGGCAAAGCCGCTGGCCTGCAGGCAAGTGGCTGCTGGAGGCTCTGGACATGGACGCTGAGGTGCCTCCCTTACCTCCCCTTCCCCTTTCTCACACCCTCTCGCCGCTTCCTCTGTGTATTTTTAAACCAGTGAAACTCCCACAGCCCCACCTCCCTGTCCTCTCTGCAGGGGGGGGGTGTTGGGGCCTCCCCCAGTCCAAGCCCCTGTGGGTTTCTTTCTTGTCCCCAGCAGCAAGGGGGAGTGCGGGGAGCAGACCACAAGCCCGAGGGACTGCAAGGTCTGGGGACCAAACCACAGGCTCTGGGAACGTAGCCCATTGGGCTGGGGGCCGCTGGGGGCCTGCCAATGGCTGTCAGGGGGCCTGGCCATGGGACCGGGAGGGTGCAGGGAGCCAGGCCTGCGCCAAGGACAGTTTATCCTAAGCCTGCCTGGGATGGACTGGCAGCAGTGCCTAGAAGACAGCTGTGGTCAGGCCTGTGGGCTCTGGGACTACCCAGCCCCAAGGCCGCTTGTCACTGTGTGATCCTGGGCTAAGGCACTCACCTCCCCGAGCCCGGTTCCTCTCTGTGACAGCGATATTTACAATGCCCATCTCACAGTGTCCAGTGCTTGGTGAGAAGCCTGGCACTCAACTGGTGCCCACCAAGGCATGGTCACTCCTTTTCAAGCTACCAGGGACAAGGCAATATTTTGGTCCACCACACCGACTGTACAGAGATGGGGAAAGTGAGGCACGGACGGGCAGAGGGATTGCCCCAGGTGACACAGCGGGTTGGTGGCACAGACTGAAGTCCCTTAGCCCACAGCCTGGTGCTTTTCCACCCTATGACATACATGCGCCAGTGTGTGTGTGTGCGCACGCACCTGCGCATTCACGGGGCAGGACAGACATGAGGAAATGAAACCTCCCCTATACAGGTTGTCCCAGCCACCTGAGAGGCTGTCACAGCTGCTGAAGTTGGGGGTGGGGGCACAAGAGCATGGGCTTCAAGCCCCACCTCCGAATGGTAATAGACAAGTTATTCGAGCCTCTGAAGCCTCAGTCACCTAATCTCCAGAATGGGAACAAGTGCAAGGTAAGCAGTCAACCCACAGAAAGCTCCAGCATGGCCTGGCATGGCCTCTGGGGCTAGAAGCCAGGGCTGTGAGACAGGGAGTCCAAGGTCAAGTGGGGCCCTCCGTAAAATAATGACAACTAATATCTCCTGATCACTTAGTATGTTCCAGCCACAGGGCTCAGTCCTTCTGCCCTAAGAGATAAATGTCGTTACTCTCGTCCCCATTCTACAGATGTGGAAAAGTCAAGTCGCCTGGAGTTAGAATCTGCTTGTCCAGCTGTGATCCTAACTTCCACGCCCATGGCTTCTGCAGCCTCCCGGGTGCTGCGTGACGGACCTGGGTAGGACAAGGGTCTAGCTGACAGGACATGGGGGAACCTGAGGCACGGCCCAGAAGACCAAGGCGCCAGGGTCCTGCTCACAGACAGACTGGATGGGACAAGTATTCAAAGTTCAAGCGAAAGGTTGGGGTTTCTGAGCCATGGATTTGGGAGAAAATGGGGTGCAATTCTAGCTCCTTCTACTGAGCATTAACTAGGAGCCAGGCATAGAGCTAGAAGCCTCCACAGATTGACCTGTGAGGCAAATCCTGGTACTGTCCCATTTCACAGACGAGGAGTGAGGCTAAAGAAGACCAGCGACTAGAAAGACACGCAGGGGCCCTAGCTCCCAGGCTGGTGCCCCTCCCATTTCCAGGTTGTTGTTAGAAGAGGGAGAGGGGCCTGTGGCCTGGCAGTAGCTGGGAGTCTTCCTAGTGGGTCCCTGTCTTCTCTCCCAGGAGGCAGCCCCAGTGACTTGGGCTAACGGCTCAGGCTGTGGCATCATCCGGTGCTAGCTTCCACTCTTGACTTACTGTGTGACCCTTCATAAGAGACTTTACTGCTCTGAGTCTCAGTTTCCTTATCTGTGAAATGGGTCACAGTAGCCCCCCACTTCCTGGGCTTGTTGGATGAAAGGAGCAAATGTTGACCCGGGCCAGTATGCTGTGGCTTCAGCAACCCCTGGCAGTTGGTGCTGAGGGATGGGTGTGGTTCAGGCCAGGAAACTCCAGTGGCAGGCACATGGTGTGAGACCCCAGAGTCCGGGCTACCTCGAGCTGTGTTGTGTGGTGTAGTTGCCTTGTCAGTGCTGGGGGCCCTGTCGTTGGCCCTGGCGCCAGGGCAATTGCAACATCCCTGGGAGAATGAATGGGGCTCACTGTGGCAGCTCTGCTGAGCTCAGAGCCCCCTTTGTGCTGCTTCAAGTGGCCGTTGGGAGTGCGGCTGGGGACCTGCCGGCGGGTGGCTGTCCCACTGGCCCTTCTCAGCCTTTGCTGGAGGCCAGCCACGCTCTGCTCTGCAGCCCTGAACACACAATGCTTTCCTTCCCTGCTGCCTTTGCTCGGGCTGGGCCCACACCTGGAAT
Source organism: Miniopterus natalensis (assembly GCF_054644295.1). Taxonomy (NCBI): domain Eukaryota; kingdom Metazoa; phylum Chordata; class Mammalia; order Chiroptera; family Miniopteridae; genus Miniopterus; species Miniopterus natalensis. The sequence continues at coordinate 68,914,210 of NC_142092.1, forward strand.
GTGGCTTCCGTTGAGTCCCTCAGGTCTAGATTGAGCCACAGTGCCCCCAGGGACCCTGCTCTGATTTCTGACCCCTCTTGCCTTTCCCTCTTCCCCAGTCTATGACTCAGTTGCCTGCAGTTTGACCAGGTACTATTAGGCCTTCAACTTCATAGTCAAGGGCATCTGACTCAGGCAAACCTGAGTTCAGATCCCACCTGCATGATCTTGGGCAAGTCAATTACCTCTTTGTCATTTTTCCCATCACTAAAATGGGACAAATATACCATCCCTCACATGACCCTGTGGCAGTGAAATAAAACACTGATACTGAGAGTATCATCCATATTACATTTACTTGTGTCTTTATTTGCATGTTGCAAACAGACCTCATACTCCGGAGAGGAACTGGTCTTACGCATCCATATCGGCAGCCTACCCCATGAGCCTGTCTTCCCCTTCCCTCCATACACCCCCACCCTGTCCCTAGTGGGGGGAGGAAAACAGAGGGTCCAGGCCAGTAGCTCCCTTTCCTATTCTGTGCCTCAGTTTCCCTATCTATAAAATGGCAGCAGGACCAGAGGCTCTCTCAGAGCCTGGCCAATCAGCAAACATTTACTGAGCACTGGCCACATGCCTGGCTTGGCTGCCTTAGCTGATCCATAGAAGGAAACTTCCCTCAAACCAGCAGATCTGAAGTCAAATGAGAAATTGTTTCCAGCTAGAACCTCATTTCTGCTCACTTCCACCTGGGTGATCTGGAGTCCCGGGCCTGGGCAGCCTTCTGAAGGGCTCCTGAGCCCTCCTGCCTGCCCTCCTGGAAGGCTGGGGGCACAGGGCCCTGAGGGAAATGACTGGCAAAGTTGGGGTTCAGGCCAGTGATGGTGGGGTGGAGGTGATGACACCACCGGAACTTCTGCTGAGTCTTCTGCCCACAGGATGTGACTGAGGGAGGGCTTGTGGGAAGTAGGCAGGGTCCCCAGCCTGAGAGTCCAACAGTGAAAGTCACCCAAACCCATGGCAGATCCCCGATGCTACTATCCCCTCCCACACCTGCCATAGGCAGGCAGGGCACCCATCTAGCCATGCTGTGCCATGACTGTGCCTTAGCTCCACCCCCATCCTAGATGGGCAGGGCCCTGACATGGGTTTGTGCCAGACTGACCTGGTTCAAATATCAGTGTGGTCACTGGACAGCTGTTTAACACTGGCCAGGTGATGCCACCTCTGAGTTTCAGTGTCCTTATGTGTACAGTGGAGGTGATAAAAATACCCACTTCCTATGGCTGAGTGAGAATTGAGATAATTCCCACAGTGGTAAGTGTACCGCTTGGACCATTTATTTTCCCTCAATAAATTGTAATTACTACAATTATTATTTTCTCTCCTTGCCCTTGCCACCCTCAATTTACCAATGGCCTCCTTTCTAATAGTGTACCCATGAAGCTGACCCAAGATCACTCCCTGTCACTCAACTGCCTAAAACCCTTGCTGGCTCCACACCGCCCTCAGGAGAGGGCTCCCTGCTCCTCACCCAGCCCTCAAGGCCCTCCCTGGAAGGGCCCTCCCCCAGAACAGGGTCTCCTGGAACACCAGGATGACCAGACCCATTCCTGCCTCCTCCTGCCAGGCCACTTCAAGGCCAAGTGTGAGGGGTAAGAGCTGGAGGGTTTCCTGTAGGTAGAGAGGGTTCTGGTGTGCAATCAGGAAGCACAGCCCTAAAGGCAGGAAGGCCTGGGAAATTAGGAAACACAGATTTGTGTGGCCACAGCCTAGGAGGGGAGCTGGAAAGAGCTTCCAATGTCACAATTGGGTTTTTCCTGATGACAGTGGAGGGAAATACATGCACACTCTACTTCAGAATGATCTGGTGGGTGCTGTGAGTGGGACTGATGGAGAGGCCAGACTGAGGAGGCCAGGAACCCATGGGCAGAGGACTGGAGAGGAGGGACAGGTCGAAGGGGTGCAGAGGAGGTAGAAGAGAGCTTTGCTGGGGGCTGGCTGTTGAGTAAGTAGAGCTGGAGGAAGAAGCGGGAGGCCCCTGGAGCCAGGAACACATCAGAAAGATGATGGGGAAAGGCTGGGGCAGGAGCAGGGGACACAGGGGCAGGGAGGGAGACACCAGGTGAATGGTGGGCTTGGTGCTTAGCTTAAGGACAGCAGGCCTGACACAGCACTACTGCTACACCCCTGGACAGACCGTAAATAGTCTGGGTCAGGAGGATCCTCTTCAGACAGACCAGGTTCAGACCCAGCTTTGTCACTATGTGGTCTTGGTTGGGCAAATGACCTCACCTCTCCCAGCCTCAGTGTCCTCTTCTGTAAAATGGGTTAGTGATCCTTACTATGAGCCTGTGGACTCAGGATTCGGCAGGAACACCTAGCACTTCCTGAGCGCACAGGGCTGCTGAATGAATGCTATTGTTGTGATTACTGACCTAGGGCTGGACGAGTTTCGGCTCAGCTCAGTGGGGACGTGGGTCCTGCGCGTTTCATCTCTGACTTCCAGAGAAACCGGGGGTCCAAGGCTGGAAGGCCCGGCGTTGCTGCCTCGCTTCTTTCAGTGTCGCCGCGCCCCCTGGCGGCCACCGGTTGCCATGTCAACGGCGGGTGGCGGAGGCCCGGGAGGCGGTGGCGGGGCCGTTCTCTCCTCCCTGGACCCGAGGCCGCTCCCTGGCTACCTCCCGCCTTCACCAGTGTGTGTGTGTTTGGGGGGGGCACTCGGAGCCGGGGAGGAAGGGGCTCCCCGCGGCAGCTGGCGTGTGGCGGTAAACTGAGGCACGCGGCCAGGCGCCCCGCAGCCAGGTGTCGAGTGCCGGCCCCACCTCCAAAGGCGGAGGAGGGGCCGCAGGCGGTGACGCGCTGAGGGCCGCCAGCGGACAGCGGGCGGGCGGCGGCGGCAGGTGCGGCCGCGGAGGGCGGGAGGGAGGAGGGAGGGGGCGGGTGGAGGGGGAGGGGAGGGAGAGGCCCGGGCACCTCCCCCTTTATAACGCGCCCCCTCCTGGGCTCTCGGGCCGCCTCCTCGTCGGCTCTTCCCGTCTCGCCCCCTCGTCCGGCCGCCCCGGGCCCGGGCCCGGCCAGGGAGCCCCCAGGCCGCGGCTTGGGGGCCGCCCCCCCGCCCGCCGCCCCGCGCAGCCCAGCGGAGGCGGCGCCGTCGGAGGAGGAGGAGCAGGGCACTGCGGCTGGCCCGGGATCGGGCGCCAGAGCGGCAGCGGCTTCGGCAGCAGCGGCGGCCCGGGCCAATGCAGCGGGACGCACCGCCCCGAGCCCCAGCCCCGGCGCCCCGGCTCCCCGCGCCCCCGATCGGGGTCTCCGCCAGCAGTGGCGGCGGCGGAGGCGGGGGCAGCGGTGGCGGCGGAGGCGCCTCTGCAGCTCCGGTTCCTCCTGGCCTCCCGGGAACTACAAGTCCCAGGGGGCCTGGCGGCGGGCGACGAACGGAAGAGGCGGGGTCGGCGCCTCGAGGCCGGAAGTGGCCGTGGAGGCGGAAGTGGCGCGGCCGCGGAGGGGCCTGGAGCACGGCGGCGGGACCCGGAGCGGGAGCGGGAGCGGGAGCGGCGGCGGCGGCGGCTGGGGGCGGCGGTGGCGCATTGGAGGCGGCCATGGCAAAGCAGTACGACTCAGTGGAGTGCCCCTTTTGTGATGAGGTGTCCAAATATGAGAAGCTCGCGAAGATCGGCCAAGGCACCTTTGGGTAAGGCTGGGCCCGGAGGGACCCGGTGCCTTGGGCCTGCACCCTTCAGGGCCGTCGCCGGGATGCACAGGGCCGGGCCAGAGGTGGTCAGGGACCACCTAACCCTAGACATGCCCCCTGGTCTCGGTAGGCCGCGCTGCATCCCGCCCAGGCCCGATGGAGCTGGCAGGCGAGGAGGAGCCTGAGGCCCGTGATGGGGGATGGGGAGGGGTTGCAGAGAGGAGCTTGCGAGGGGAGCAGGATCTCTCCGAGAGACGCCTGGGTGAGAAGGAGAGACTGAGAAAGTGAGGAAGTAGGGGCTCGGAGAGGATCCGCAGATAGCTGGTGGTGGGGTATCTGAGTGCCCTGGGTACCAGGCCCCGCCCCGCCCAGGAGTCCCTTTTTTCCTGCCCTCTTACGGTGGGGGAGGGGCGGGCCCGGGGCAAAATGGCCTGATGAGCTTTGGGTCCCCCTCTCCGCCTGCAGGGAGGTGTTTAAGGCAAAGCATCGCTTGACCGGCCAAAAGGTGGCTCTGAAGAAGGTACTGATGGAGAACGAGAAGGAGGGGGTAAGTATAGCTCAGGTGGCCAGCAGTCGACTCCCCTGGGGACTTGGGTTTACACCCTGCTGCTTCTGGGATACTCACAGTAAGATTCAGATTATAGTAGTTTGGGAATTCCCATAGTGCAGGGAGTTTGACTTCTAAATTAAATTTTCTAGTTCAAATGTTTTAAAGTATTTGCTATTTCATTCCTAGGCAAATATGGTTAAGGCCAGGAGGGGGAGCTCATGCTTGCACTGAGTGCAGAGTGGTTTATGAAGTTAGGAAGCCTTTAAACACTTTTTCCTTAGCGGTTAATGTTGTTTAATGTAAAAGAAAAATGCATGCAATGGTTTTAAAGGGGTGTCTAGTACTCAAAAAAGCAGGCCCCTCTCCCCCCCTATTTTAGCCCTAGTCCAGCTTTCCAGAGACCTACTTTATAGCTATCTTTGTTGTTTTTGTTACCACCTAGCAAGTTAAACAGGCACAGAGCTAAAACTTAAAGGTTGAAAAAGCAGTGGAGCATTTGATGACTAATAGTGAAGTGGTTAAGTATTGCTATTTAGATTCATTGTCTCAAACCAACTCCTTGAGGGGGTACATATTACTTTACACCTGTTTTTCAGATAAGGCATCTGAGATAACTGATTTCAGAGCCCATGATTTTACTCTGTCTCCCAACCTGTTCCCCTTAGTACAGACCCCATGGCCAGTTCCTTGGTCTGTAGTGTGCTTACTCACTTTCTGACCCCCATCTTTCTCCCACACAGTTCCCTATTACAGCCTTGCGGGAAATCAAGATCCTCCAGCTTCTAAAACATGAGAATGTGGTCAACTTGATTGAGATCTGTCGAACCAAAGGTAAGTTGTTTGGCTCTTAGTCCCATTTTCAGGTCAAGAAAAGGAGGCTTATAACTTAAGACTTTGTTTGCAAAGTTGGAACTGGACACATTTAAATTGCCTCTTCTTACCCCAGACGTACCTACTGTGACTGCTTTCTCTGGTCCTTTCATCGTAGCTGGTGCTTCCCCAGGGCTCCCACAGCACCCGGCCCAGAGGAGGCACTCAGGAAATACTTTACCAGTGAAGGAACACACAGACGGATGCCGGGTGTCCATGGGTTGGATGGGTGTAGGAGCTGGTTGTGGAAAAATGAAATGCATATGGGATTTTTTACTTTTTTCTTCTTGCTTCCCTCCTCCCATTCTTCCTGCCTCAGCTTCCCCCTATAACCGCTGTAAAGGCAGTATATACCTGGTGTTTGACTTCTGCGAGCATGACCTTGCTGGGCTGCTGAGCAACGTGTTAGTCAAGTTCACACTGTCTGAGATCAAGAGGGTCATGCAGATGTTGCTCAATGGCCTCTACTATATCCACAGGAACAAGGTGGGTGGGGAGAGACCAAGGCTTGGCCTGACCTTTGCTCCCACTGCTAGGTGGGTGTGGCTAAAGGACCCTTGGGAACCTGACTGAGCCCTCACTCTTGCCCTTCCTACAGATCCTGCACAGGGACATGAAAGCAGCTAATGTGCTCATCACCCGAGATGGGGTCCTGAAACTGGCAGACTTTGGGCTGGCCCGGGCCTTCAGTCTGGCCAAGAACAGCCAGCCCAACCGCTACACCAACCGTGTGGTGACGCTGTGGTACCGGCCCCCGGAGCTGTTGCTCGGTGAGGACCCCCGAGATGGCAGAGGGGGCAGGGGCTAGGCGCTTAACCTGGCCTCAGCCCCCCACTGCCAGGGCTTCTTGAGCCGCCGGCCCTGAGGCATTGCGTCTCAGGCGGCCCTCGGGCTCAAGGGGCCCTCCTGGTGCGCTCTTCTTCCCAGGGGAGCGGGACTACGGCCCCCCCATTGACCTGTGGGGTGCTGGGTGCATCATGGCGGAGATGTGGACCCGCAGCCCTATCATGCAGGGCAACACGGAGCAGCACCAGCTTGCCCTCATCAGCCAGCTCTGTGGCTCCATCACCCCTGAGGTGCGTGGCCAGGCTGCCTGGGCCCTTGGTCCCTGCAGGATGCAGAAATCCAGAAGTCTCCCTGGCAGGGGAGGAGTGGGGAGTGGAACAGAAGGAAAGCTCCTCTCTGGAGAGGTAGCTGGTGGAGGGACAGAGCCTGCTCTTTAGAGCCACACAGGCTGTCTCTGCTCCTTCACCAGTCCTGTGGCCTTGGGCAAGGCATTTGAACTTCTCACCTCAGAGCTGAGTTTCTCTTCTGTGAAACAGCTGCCTGTGTCAGTTGTGGCTCACACATTCCAGGCGATTTACATAAAAGGGCCTGGCACTCGGTGCCAAATACGTGGTCATGGCTATTTTCACCTTGGAGGGGTTGAGTTCACCCTCCAGGGGTGGCCTGGAAGCATCTGAACGGAGAAGGTTTAGTCCCTTCAGGTGCTTGACCAGTGGACACGCCACTCATCTCCTGAACTCACTTCATCCTCACTTCATGCCCTCCCCCCAGGTGTGGCCAAACGTGGACAAGTACGAGCTGTTTGAGAAACTGGACCTAGTCAAGGGCCAGAAGCGGAAGGTGAAGGACAGGCTGAAGGCCTATGTGCGTGACCCCTACGCACTGGACCTCATCGACAAGTTGCTGGTGCTGGATCCCGCACAGCGCATCGACAGTGATGATGCCCTCAACCATGACTTCTTCTGGTCTGATCCCATGCCCTCGGACCTCAAGGGCATGCTGTCCACCCACCTGACATCCATGTTCGAGTACCTGGCGCCGCCACGCCGGAAGGGCAGCCAGATCACCCAGCCTTCCACCAACCAGAGCCGCAATCCCACCACTACCAACCAGACGGAGTTCGAGCGTGTCTTCTGAGGGGTGGCCTCGCTGCTTTTCCTTGGGGCGCTTGTTTCACTTTCCTTTTGCTGTGTGGCTCGCACTGTGGAGATGGGGCATTTGAGTGTTTTCTCTAGTGCATACTTAATCCCCACCTGGGCACTGGGAATGCCAGCCGGTGGACTGGAGTAAAGCTTTGGCTCAAAGTCCAGGAGGGCACTGAGGCTGCCTCCCCTGGTTCCCTGGCGCTCTGGATGATGTCCAGAGGGTCTCCATTTACTTACGACAGGAATGGGGTGGGAGGAGAGGTGCACCCCACCAGTGACTTTCTAAGTTCCCAGCATGATGGGAGGAGGGGACAGGTCCCTCCCCCTTCCCCAGCTTTTCTCTTGGGCTGAGAAACTTGCGTGGGGACATCCAGCCTCGATTGTGGGCTGCCCTTGGCCTGAGCCTCAGAAGCACTGGGGCTGGCAGAAACTTGGCTTCCTCGGGAGGAGGATTTTATCATGTTTCTTTTATTCGGTTGTTTAGCGACATTCCTGGACACAGTTTGGCCAGTTATGATTAAAGTTGACTATTTTTTTTCTAGTAAGTGGCCGTATGCTTTGTTCTATGTTCAGACTCCCAGGTTGGGCCTCTGTTGAAATTTGATTTGTCAGATCTTGACTCATCTTTGTCCAAGTTCATGTCCCCTGATGTAATTGTACAGATCCTCCCCACCTCCCCCCCGCAATTTGGAACCTTCCAGAACACTTGCCATCTTGCTCACAAAGGGCAGGTACCACAAAGCTCCTTGGCTCCTCTCCACTCTGTCAGAGGAGGCGAGAAGACAGGTGAGAAAAAGGCCTTGTTCCCTCGAGAGCGCTGCTGTGAGCTGAGTGGGCCGGGAGACCCAGCTGGGCACAGCCCGTTGTGGCCAGCGGAGCGCTGTGTTCAGTCGTGACTCATGAGCACAGGCAGCTGCAAGAGGCTCTATCAGTGGAATAACAACAGTAAGATCTGCAGCTTGCAAAGCTCCTTCAGGCTCTTGCACGAAAGAGAGGAAATGACCAGAGGAGTTGAAGGATCCGCAGGACCTTGAAGGGGCAGTAGCTTGGATAAGGTGGTGAGGGGACAGGAGGACAGAAGTTAGTGTGAAGGTTGGATCTTGGGGGCTCAGAGCTGGGACCCCGGGAGGAACAGCACATTCTGAGTCTAAAGTTGGGGACAGGCATGTTTGAGGTAAACTATTCTGTCACAGGTGGGGGCCTCTTGAAGTGGCCCAGGAAGAAAGGTTGGCAAAACCTTTCACCAGAACTGTCCTTGTGAAAACTGACCCAGCTCTGAGCTCCACACCAGTGGAAGCGAAAAGGTTCCTGACTGGTGCATTAGTTTCTTGGGGCTGCCGTAACCAGTTCCCGCCAACACGGTGGCTTACAGTCACATCCGCTCTTGGATCTGGAGGCCAGAAGTCTGAAATCGGTGTTGGCAGAGTTAGTTCCTTTCGGAGGCTCTGAGAGAGAATGCTCCCGGCCCCCAGCTTCCAGTGGCTGCCCCAGGCCTTGGTGTCCTTGGCTTGTAGACGCATCACACTATCTTCACGTGGTGGTCTCGCCCTCTGTGTGCCGTCTTGTGAGGACACCACTCACTGGATTTAGGATTCACCGTGATCCAGTATGACCTCATCTTAACCAATTATACTGTGAAGACCTTTCAAATAAGGCCACAATCTGAGGCCCCCGGTGGACATGAATTTTGGAAGGGTGCTATTTAACTCTGTACAACTGGGATTCAAAGAACTCCAAAAACAGTAAGGTGTCCTACTACAATGAGGTCACTAGGTTCTAATGACAGGTAACTTGTGGGAAAGCTCACAGGGCCGGTTTAATTTTTCGAGGTATGATTTTTTTTTCTCTGAAGGATAAAGTTTCTCTAAGAGGTTCCTCTTCTTGGACCCAGTGACTCCACTTACAGAAATTTATGAGCAGTTGTAGTTTATTACCTCATTGAGTCCTCGCTGGAAGAGGGAGAAGGGAGGCGTGGCCCCCTCGGCACCCCAAAGTTTAGATGTCATCCGGGAATTGAGGGCAACAGATGAAATGACAAGGGAGAGTGGGTTCCAGAAGCTAAGGGACAGAGTGTTTTGGGGAGGTGGAAGTGATCACTTCCACAAATTCTGCTGATGGGTCCGAAAGAGGAGTGAGGACTGACCATTCGGTCTACCCACGTTGAGGTCAATGGTGACCTTGGCAAGAGCCGTTGGATGGAGAGCTTCCTTGGAAACCCTGGAAGGGAACTGAGGACAGTGAGGAGCTTCTCCCATGGAGGATCAGGGAACAAGCTAGTCTGTGCAGTCCAAGGCAAGAGCCGTGACTTCATGAGATGGCCCAGTAGAGAAGGCACGTGCTGATTCTTGTCCCACAGATGGCCGTGTGGCCGAGTGTACGGTGGCCCCACCAGGGCTGTAACCACAAAGGCCAAAACCCTAACCTGTTCCCTGCTGCCTCTGCCCAGTGCACCCACCTGTTCAGGGCAGCCCTGCCTGTGGAAAAACACAGACCGCCATCAGCTTAAAGGAGTTAGAGCAGTGCTTCCACTTCAGTGTACATCCGAACCCCCACTCGTCTCCATGGGGCGCCTCTAACAAGCTGGTGGCGATCTGAGCAGCCTGGACAGGTGGGGCCCGGGGACTGAATGCTGGGCTGCGAGAAAGGCTGAGCAAGTGTGTGCACGGCGCAGGGATGTTCCCGAGGCGGCGGGCGGAAAAGACACTGCTTAAGCTCATTTGTAAGAAAAACGGAAGGGATCGTGAAGACTACCCATGGTTATTTGGAGTGGTTCTGTCCTTTATGCTTCCCTGTTTTCTCATATTTCCTGAATTAATATTTTTATTCATGCAGTTTAACCATATTTTAAAACAACTAAAACAGGCCTAAATCCTGGAGCTCCTGGCTCTAAGCTCCCCCCACACCCCATTTCCCCATAGAACACCCCAGAGAGGAGGTCAGGACTAGTGGCAGATGTGGATCTGTCTGCTTCAGCCTCCAGCCATGGTGTGACAGGAGTGTCATCCCAGTTTGTGGAGGGCAGTGTGTGTCCCCAAACATTACCCTGAGACACAGTACTGTCTGGCACTTGTGCATCTCAACTACCCCAGTGAGTGAGCCAGCACAAGGTGTGTAAACAGGAAAGGTGTCTACTAGCTCATTTGGATGGGCCCTCGGTGTCACCCTGCAGCCTGGGAAATGGGTCTGCGTCTTGGCTTTCTGACCAAACGATCTGGTGAAACGCAGCCTCTCCCCCCAGCAAGCTCAGACTCCTTAAGTCAAGGGCACCCCTGAATTCTGCTCTCCCTTCCTCAGGGATTCCAGCTGGGCGGGCCGGCGCAAACGGGCCCTAACGGTAAAGGGAGATGGACTGTGATAAGCGAGGCCCATAGAGGCTATAAACCTCCCACGTGCTGCTCCCCACAGGGGCCCCGCCTGCCTGCTCACCTTTAACCTCCAGCCAGTTGTTACTTAACTCACGGAAATTCTGCACTCTGGAAACCTCCAGCAGGACACGAGGTCCCTGGGCAGATCCCAGGATGAGAGCAGGAACCTATCAGGTAAGACCTTCCTCCCTGCACACTGGGGAGACCCCAGGCTTCTGGGTGGGGAGAGGCGGGTCTTGGTATCCTCTCAACTCCCCGCCCCATCGCTGGCCCAGCTGAAGCCTGGGCAGAGTGAGCTTGGTTTGGCAGAGGTGGCCTGCGGTCATTCTGTGCCCGCCTGGTTGGGGAGCATGAAGGTCAGGGATGAAAGGTGCCAGGTCCCTGACTACCTCCTGGCCAGTGGCCGAGAAGCTGTGGTGGGAAGCAACCATGGAGCAGCCGAGCCCAGCCGGGGGGCCTCCCTCGGCTAAATCTGCCTCCTTCCAGGTAGGAGAACGCTGTGACCTTGGGCAGGTGGCCTTTCTCTCTAAGCCTCAGTTCTTTCTTTTGTACAAGTGGGTGTAAATATCCCTCAGGGGTCCACGACCATCAGCAATGATAATAGTCCCACATTTGATGAACCCCAAGGGAAAAGCCTTGTCATTAATAAGCCTTATTCTGAAGGCCTGGGGTTGCCAAGGGCCCAATAGGCTTCACAGCTCCACCTTGACCACTGGAGGCTCCACAGTAGCCCCACCCAGGGTGGCTGTGGGAGGCTCTTGTGGAGGGTCTCTAGAGCAGAACCATTAGCAGGCGGAGCTGGTGGCAGAGGCTACCTCCAGGGTCCTGTGTGCCAGGCCCCCGGGATCTGTAGACTGGATTCCATCTGATTGAATTCCCAGGACTAGGCTGTGAGTAGGACTGTAAGTCTCATTTAAATAATAATAACAGCAACACCGATCAGGTGCTCACTCCCTACTGGGCCCCGTGGCCATTGTTATCTGCATGCTACAGATTGAAAGCATTACTCTGTGTTTTATAGATGTGGAAGGTGTGGTTCCGAGCTGTTAAGGGCTTAGCTCGTTAGAGATTTCTAACATTGGCACGTGGGCGGAGCCCCTGCGCTCCCCGGGCCCAGCACCCTCTCAGCCTCACCAACCCCCTGAGGTGGGCGCAACTGCGACTCCCGCTTTACAGGCACAGCAGCGGGCCCAGCAGGTGAGCAGGCGCCCTGAGGCTGGCAGAGGAAGCCTTCCAGCCCTGCTCAGGCGGAGGCTGGCTGGAGCTGGGGAGGGGAACCCTGGGCTTGGCTACAAGGGGGTGAGGGTGGAGATAGGTTCATGTCCTGATAGGCACTAGACAAGTCAGCCTCACCGAGCCTCGGTTTCCTCTTCTGTTGAATGGGTACCCCAAGAAGGTGCCTCGCTCCCTCCCTGGGCAGCTTGAGCCCAGGCGGGAATGCGAGGCTGCAGCAGCTTAGCCATGATTGCCTGGGGCTGCAGGCCAAGCTGGGCCCTGCCTCCCCAGTCCCTCCAGACAGAGCCCTCTGCCCAGCAGCAGAGGAGGGGCGGCCCCAGACGCCAAGGTTTGGAAACAGTGGCTCCTTTGAAGTCACCTAGACTCCCTCACTTTAGAGGCCATGGCCCTAGAGAGATGAGGTGACTTGCCCAGGGTCACATTGTGGGGGTTCCTTCGCTCGGGAGAAAGAATTGAGGGCAGTCCCCCAAGGTCTGGGCTCCTCACCAGGAGAGGGGCCTCCCTTTGAAGGAAGAGCCTGCTCAAGGCCAGAGCTCTGTGAACCAGGTGACCAGGTCACCTCACCAGGCACAAGGCAAGTGGGGCGGGGTCCAGGGGTGGCCTGGAGGTGGAGTTTGGCACCCAGTGAATGATCAAGTCACTTCCCCTGTTAGGCCTTTGTCGCCTCCCCTGAGAAATGGGTCCTGGCACAACCTTCCTCGCAGGGTGGGTGAGGGTCCAATGAGACAGATGTGTGTAAGGGTCTCTGCGCAGTGCTGGTGTCTAGAAAGAACTTACATTGACTATTACTTAAGAAAATCCAAGTTTCAAATGAAAAAGATTAGCCAGGGATTGCCCAGTTTGGTCAGAGGGGCTAACTCAGTAGTGAAGGGAATCAAAGGGAGCTGGGGTCGAGCTGCGCCCTTGCCTGCTGGTCCCCTTCGCAGGTGATTCCTGGCCTCAGGTCCCGTTTCCTCACCTGTAAAATGGGCTCAGCGTAGTGCCTGGCCAGGAGGATGCTGAAGAAATCTTACCCCCCAGGGAATAGGTGCCACAGACAATGGTGGTTATAGAGGGTGAGACAGCGAATTGGAAAAAACAATTCTGAACATTTTTCTTTCTGAAAGGCAGTAAGACGCTGCTCTCGGGTTCAGCAGAGAAGGCTTTCAGCGGCTCAGAGAGGAGGCAGCAGGCCTGAGTCAGCCTTTCTGCAGCCTGGCTGCCCCACAGCCCCACATCACAAGCCTGGTGGCCTCCGAGGGCAGCTTGTGGGGACCCCAGGAACTTCTGGGGAGCCACTCCTGGTTCCAGGTCAGTTCGGGCCCCTTGCAGGGCCTCAGTGTCCCGAACTGCTGGACCAGAGAGTTGGTCAAGAAGAGCTCTGAGGTGCAGCTACCCAGTGTGGTAGGAATCGTTCATTGTTTTTTCTGATTATTCTCCCAGGAGAGATTTTTATAAAATACATATAAGCCAAAGGAAGACAAAAGTTGCCTCTAGCCTGGCCACCTGGAGCTAACCAGTTACCATTTAGGGAATAACCTCCAGGCTGGTTCTAAATTATAATTATTTTAACAAAAATAGGATCCCACTGTCCATACTGTCTCACCAATGGGTTTGTTCCCTTACTAGCCTTCTCATATGGAGATTCACAGCATGCTTTAAAAAGAAGTATTTATTCTGAAATGCTAATAGAACCATGTGGTTCAAAATTCAAAAAATGTACATGGGTGGATGGTGACATTTGAGCAGAGGCCTGGAATTACTGGAAGTCAGTCATGTGCACTTTTGGGGAAAGAACGTTCCGGGCAGGGGGAACCACCAGTGCAAAGGCCCTGAGGCTTTGGCATGCATTCACTCTGTGTGACCTTTGGCTGGCTGAGTAACCCCTCCATGCCTCAGTTTCCCATGAGGACTAAATGAGCACCTCTCATGCTGAGCGCTCACTAGTTGTGGACTTTCGTGAAGGTGGGCGTGAACTTGCGTATTTGAGGATCGGAGAGAAGGCCAGCAGGGCTGGGGGTGGTGGTCATAGATGGTAAGATCAAACGTTGGGATTTCATCCTAAGTACAACAGGAATCCACAGAAGGGTTTGGAGAAGAGAGATGAGATTTGATTTTCTTTAAAAATGATGGAGAATGGCCGTAGGGTCAAGAAGAGCAGCAGCAAAGAGACTATAAGGTAGAACAGCACCAGGCCCGGAGCTCAGGGTGGCCTGGAGGGAAGGTGGGGGCATTGAGCAGACAGGCCTGTGGATGGCTGGGTTTGGGGGTGAGGGAAACCTAAGGTGAGGCCCAGTTTTAGAGTTGGGCAGCTGGGTGGATGGTAGAGCTGTTTTCCAAGCTGGCAAAGCCTGGGGAGGAACAGGTTTCAGGGTGGAGATGCAAGAGAACATGTTGTGGATGTTTAAAAGTTATTTTTTCTTAATTAATTTGTTTTTTTAGAGAGAAAAAGAGAGAGAGAGACATCAATTTATTGTTCCACTCATCCATGCACCCAATGGTTGACTCTTGTATGTGCCCTGACTGGGGATTGAACCCCACAACTTTAGCATGTCAGGACGATGCTCTAGGGCCAGATGTGATTAGTTTAGGTGTGGTTAGATGCTCACAGGCCGTAGGTCACTAAAGAGACGCTTGAAAGTCAGATGCTATCACAGACCTGGGACAGCAGAACCTTGGAGAGAGATGTGAGTCCTGGGCCCTCCAGTGGGAAGATGTTGGAGAAGGTGCAGCCAGCAAGGAGAGAGGAGTAGAAGGGAGCATCAGGAAGCCCAGAGAACAAAGGGACCGGGAAGAGGGGTGTCATCAGCTGTCAGCTGCCACCTGAGATGGAGCCTGCGGGTCTCCAGTCACAGCTCCAATTGTTTCTGGGGTCATTTTAGAAATGGAATTGCAGGGTCAAAGGGAGGCGCATTTCTCCTAATAAATGAAATTCATTAACACTTTGGCAGCATCAGGAGGAGCTGGCCCACTGAGGGTGCAGAACTCTGCCTGAGGCAAGTGTCCTTCCCCCAGTCACAGACAAGTGTCTCCTTGTAGGTCACTGGATGTAAATAGGTATTCAGAGCTGTAGGGTCCTTGTGTATATCAGAGGGTCAGAGCTCTGGAGTGGGCATCCCAAATCTCCCTTCCCTTCTGAAACTAGGCTTCTGCACAAAGCTGCCAATGAGCTTGAACCTCTCCTGGTCTCCACAGAGCCCTGGGTGGAGGGAAGGGGTAGCTGGACCTCTCTAGGCCAGGCTCTCTGGAGTACGGTGGTCTTTGGAGATTTGTCCTCATTGAGACAGTCCACTCCTTCCCCCAAGATATCCCCAGAAATGATGGGCTCATTTCAGCCCTCAGTGGGTGGACACTGGCTCACTGGCCAGTCTCCCCACACCCTTGTTTTCTTGACTTTTCTCTCCAGACAGTGGTTTTGTTTCTATTGTCCTTTCTGGAGAGCAGAAATGCCATCATGGTGGTAACAGTGATGAAGGTGCCTTTGATTTTCTCATTTACACTTCTCTCTATTTCCTTCTACGAACACTTCTGACTTTTCATGTAAAAAGCAATGATACAGGCTGGCAGGAGTGGCTCAGCAGTTGAGCACCAACTCTCCCTTCCTGTCTCTGAAATCAATAAAGGTATCTATTTTTAAAAGCAATGATACAAAGGAGGTGAGCAAACCATATAGGAAACACAAATGGTTTTTTAAAATTAGAAAAAGTGCTCAGCCTCCTCCAAGTAAAATAAATGCAATTGATAACTACCCTGAGGATCCATTTTTCCAGCTATGATATTGGCAAGGATCAAAGCTGGCTAACAGCTGTGTTGGTGGAAAAAGCTGGCTCATGCCCTGCGGGGGTGGGGTTGGGGCAGAAACCAGCCCCACCCCTCTGGGGGACCACGTGACAATAAGTATACAAGTGTCAAATGCAAATCACCTCCAACCTAGCAGCTGCATTTCTTGGAATTTATGAATCAGATACACTCGCACATGGCAGAAATGACTCGGATAAAATGTTACTGACTGTAACACTGCTTGTGATGGCGAAATACTGGAAACCAGAATGTCCCTCGGTAGACCGGCCACATACACAGCAGTACTTCCATGCCAGGGAGCGCTGCGCCGCTTCGAAGAACAGCTTAGCTAGTGGGGAGGCCCTAGGTACTGACACGGCTCAGAGCCGGGTCCAAGACATAAAGGCATGTGGAAAAAGCACAACACAGACTTGCATAGATCTGTGGCTACAAAAGGGAAATCTCTATATATTTGTATTTGCTTGTAAATGTATAAAATTTCTCTGGAAAGATGTCAAGAAACATAACTTTGATAGCTTTGGAGGAGGGGAATTAGGATGCTGGGACCTGGAGTGGGAGGGGAGCTTTTCACTGTACACTGTTTTGTACTTCTGACTATTTGAATGATGTGATGTATCACCCATCCAAAAATATTAGAATTTAAACATAAAAATAAGAGAAATCTATTCTACCCCCTCCCCCTTAAATGTTACGCCTACACATTTCCCGGCATCACTGGCTATGAAAACTGTCCTTGGAGACCATGGAGTAAACAGGCCCAGGGAATAGGTGACCTGCCCAAGGCCACTGGTTGGCTTTGCCAAGGTCTCAGTCACCACTTATAATTTCCTGCACAACTGGGATGACAGCAGGTAGGACCCCCGGAATTTTCTGCGCTGTTTCTTGCCTTCTGTGTCTGTACATCTATTTCTGTTACGGCTGGAGCAGAGGTCTGCGGGTCATGGTTGCCAGGACTATGAATCCTCCCCGCTCCGGGTATGGCTGCTCGCAGGGCAGCAGGGAGGTTGGCCCAGGCAGCTTTGCTCCAGGCAAGGAAAGAAATCAGTGAAGAGTTAGGAACATAGGCAGGTGGGTTTCCCACCTTACACGGGAGGAGGGAGTCTCCCTCCTGGAATGTCATTTTCCCTGGGACCACAGTCCTGGAGGAATAGGCCGCAGTTCCAAGGCCCCCTGTTACGTATGAATCAACAGAGGCCCCCAGCAGTGGATTCAGAAAAGGAACACTTGCCATATGGAGGACAGAACTGCGGAGTGATGTCTGTGATGCCCAGCATGCTTTCATGTTTGACAAGGTGACAAACAGACATTGGAAAAATGGGCCAAGGAGGAGTGAAGCAGTTTTTTGAAATAAATGCATGCAAAGATGCTCAAGTTCACTGCAGCCAGGGAAATGTAGAGTGAGAATGACAAGGTACTGTACACCCAGCAGTCTGGGGGACATGCTGGGGAAGGGGTGCCTGCAAATGTTATAGCGTTGAGGGGAGGAACTGCCAACACCCCTGGACCCCGCCCTCCCACTCCATGGGCTCTCACCACAGGAATGGAAGCCCCTGGTGTACACTCTCCATAGCAAAAACACTGAAGTTATGTAAATGCCCTTCAGCAGGCAAGCGGGAGTGCAATATGGTGTTGCTGCCGCCACTGAGTTAGCAGTCCCCCTGCCTGGGGGGGGCAGGGGGAAGGAGGGAGGCACAGGTGCTAGGAACAAGGACTCCTGGCGCCAGAGTTCAAATCTTGATTTTGTGACCTGGGCATGTGCCTTTATTCCTTCGTGCCTCAGTTTCCTCACCTGTGAAACAAGGGTGATAATACTGGCTCCTGTGTCACAGGATTGTGATGATTAAATGAGCAACTACGGAGAAAGTGTTTGGAGCAGTGCCTGGGCAGAGAAGGGCTCCTCGCCTGTTTGCTAAGTGGATATCTTAGAGGAATCCCTCTAAGCTTGGTGTTGAGCATGAAAAGTTAAGACAAAATAGTACCATCTGCATTGACAAGGCCCTATAGCTATCTCGGTGTGTCTGTGATTTCATGGGCATAGAAAACTGTGGGACACATAGTTGGTTGTCAAGGATCTCCCAAGGAGGAAAGGGGGGGGGTAAGCAAAAGAAAAACTTTTAAAGCTTCTTTATGATCATTTTTATGCAGTTACTAAATTATATACATTTCTGTGTATA
Organism: Miniopterus natalensis; assembly: GCF_054644295.1. Lineage (NCBI taxonomy): Eukaryota > Metazoa > Chordata > Mammalia > Chiroptera > Miniopteridae > Miniopterus > Miniopterus natalensis. The sequence continues at coordinate 68,931,786 of NC_142092.1, forward strand.
GAGAAAGTTTCAATTATTAAAACACCAAACCAAATATGGAAAGAACCTCTTTCTCTCCCATGGGGCCAGTGGGGGGTGCCCAGCAGCGATGAGAAGAGCTGAAGTAAAGCCAGCCAATGAAGGAATCTTCCCAACACATCATTTGTTTATTTCAAAACCAGTCTCCAATAAATATTTACCTCAATGCCTGCAGGAAAGAGGGAGAGAGGTCCTGAAGTTCCCATCCGTTTTTTGAAGGACTGCCTTTGGTCCGTGGGAACTTCCCTAGAGGGATGTTTGTAGGCCTCCTTCCCCCTTTTTAGACCTCAGCTGTAAAAAGGGAATCTCCACTCTGCTTTTTCCATGCTAGCCGCTAGGGCCGAGCAGGTAACAGGAAAAAAGTTCTGAAACACTTTTTTTTTTTTTAATTTTAAGATCTAATTGGCTTCATCGAATGAGTCATGCACCCCAGCTGGTTAATAGAAAGAAAGGCGCTCCTCCACACAGCAAGTCTTCAAGTGCAAATGTGATCTTGTCATCTCTCTTAAAACCATTTACTGCATCCAAATTCCTCATCAGGCCCCGCGGTGCTGCTGGACCGAGCTCGCTGGCGCTGAGGGCAGCTGGGCTCAACGGCGGGGGGCGGGGGAGTGCAGGTCTTGGGTGCTTAGCTGTCTCTCTCCAATCGTTTGCCTTTCACTCATCGTTCCCTCCGTTGGCCTGGAAACCTCCCCCCCATCCCTATACCTCGCCGACTCCCCCTTATCCCCAGGCCTCCCCCAGGAGGTTGCTTTCTTACAGGAAGACCTCCCAGACTGCCCAGGGTCGGTGGGCCAGGGACCCCAGCGGCACAGGTCCTAGGGTTTTTGGTCTATTGGCCCGCAATCGGGTTGTCAGATTCGCGAGGGCAGACGCCGCATCCTCGCAGCCCCGCGGTCTCTGCGTTACCTTGCGACATTTGGGGTTCAGTGACCCCCCCCTATAAGGTCATTTCATCCGGCTTGGACCCGGTTCGGATCTGATTCTGGTCTGGAGCAGAGGCTGAGGGCTGCTGACGACCAACGGCTATTTGGGGAGGGGGAGGGACGAAAGCAGCGCAAGTTTAAGGCGGACGCCGCCCTGGGAGCTTGCCCCTCACAAATCTTTGCGAAATCCCCGGATTCAGAGACCGCCCCCTCGCAAGGAAGGCATCCGCGGATTCTCATTGGTGCCGGTGGGCTCCCTGGGAGGCGCTTATTGGCGGAGGCCGTGCAGGGGCGGGGCGAGGGGCGCCGGGGCGGGGCCGGACGTCCGCGTTTATGGCCCCTGGAGAGCTCGCGGGCTGCGGGACTATGTCGCGTGCGCGCGGCCGCCTGCGCGCGGCTCTCCTCCTCGCCGCCGTTTCTCCGCGTGGTGTAACGCCCGCGGTCGCGGGAAGGCGGGGGCTGAGCGCCAGGCCCGCGCCGCAGGAGCCGGGCATGGAATACCAGGTATCCCGCGCGCGGGCCGGCGGCCGTGGGAAGCCCTCCTGTGGCCAGGCCTGAGCCGCGCCGCCCCCGGGGCCGCCCGCGGAGGAGGGTACCGGGAAACCCGCGTCTGGGGACCTCGAGGGCGTGGGCATCCACTAGTCCCGAGGTGGGGGACAGGGACCAGGAAGTTGGGCCTGGGCCGCCGGATCTGGAAATTCTGAGGCTGAAGTGTCCCACGTTAGAGTTTGAAGGGGCGTCGGATTTTAGGACCACGAGGTCCAGGGGCGCCGGCTGGGGTTCGGGTGCTCCAGCGTCTCCCGAGTCAGGAATCAGGGGCAGTGGGGTGGGGGTGGGGCAAGAATCCGGAAAACAGAAAGTTTCCACTTAGCTTTATGCCAGGGGCCAGTTGCCAGACACACCAGCCAGGCAGGTGGCAGCAGTTTGATGGGGTGGGGCCTCCAACCAAACATAGAGGTCCTGAGGGGAAATAAACAGCACCCCTACTCTTACCCCCGGTGTGGACCTTCCTGAGGCTGACCTACCAGCCTTCCTGGCTGGGCGACCCTGGGCACACCCCTTCTCCCTCCCAGACTCCTTCTCTTCCCCATACGGTGGCTTCAAGCAGCTCTGCTCTTTTGTGGGGGGGAGGGGCGGAGGGCACAAGAATGCCAATTTATTCTTTTTTGTACACAAGAACAAATAATATCCCTCCAGGCAAAATTTTGCAAAATTCAAACAACCATCACCTTATCTCACCTTGGCGCTACCTCCTCTTCCTTTAGTAGTTTAGAAAGTACCTCGTATTCTGGCAGCTCTCCCCTTGGCCGGAATACGGAATCCCAGTCATCAGGGTTAGGCATGGAAGACTTTAGGAATTCCTTGTGCGAATTCCTCCAGCTCTAAGACCCCAACCTTCTGTGGTTCTAGCCTCTCCCCAGTAGGGGCCCAATGTAGCTGTGGACCCCATTGGAGGGAATGAGGGCAAAGGCCCCAGGGGTGCAGCCTGGGGAGCCCGAACCAAAAGCAAGGCTAATCCCGTTAGTCATGCTACCTGCTTAGCCTGGCACTCTTGTGGGTGGGGCTGAGCTGCCCCAGGCTCCCATCTCTGCCAGAGCTGGAACAATGCCACTTCTCTCTCACTGGTGTCTAATCTCTAGGCTGAGGCAACCTGGCCATTGGTATACTGGGTGCCTCTGTCCCTATGGACCCCTACTGAGCCTTAACCTGCTACTTGGGGACTGTGGTTGCCAGGATGCTGTGCACACACTCAACACCCTGCAGACCAATGCCAGCTACCTGGAACAGGTGAAGTGCCAGCGAGGTGACCCCCAGACACAGCTGGAAGCTATGAAGCAGTACTTGGCACTGAGTGGGCTGCAGGTAAAGTGGGTAGGGCTGGTGACCACCCTCCCCCTTCTGTTTGTCTGTGAGTCCTGTTGCTGACTTGGGGACCTTGTCTTTCTGTCCCAGGTGGAGGACTTGGACCAGCTAAACATCATCCATATCACTGGGACAAAGGGGAAGGTGAAGGACAGGATCCAGGGGGAGTGTATCCACTCGGTGGGGTGAGGACTGCCCAGACAAGAACTTTTCTTCCTAGGGCTCCACCTGTGCCTTCACTGAACGTATCCTCCGAAGCTACGGTCTGAAGACAGGATTCTTTAGGTACTGAGATGTGGAGGGATGTAGTGTCTTCATGATCTCTGGGGGTTTGTGGAACCAGCCAGTACCTCAGGGCCAGGGACACCCCCCAGAGCTGAGCTGCAACTCTTTCCGCCCAGTTTTTGTTCATTCAACAAGCATTTCATTAGCACTCACCACATTGGCTCAAGTTTATGGAAATGTTTAATTTTCGTAATGAAAAAAATTGGAGGAGGGTGGCAATAACTTGAATATGCAAACTAAATACAGCTAGAATAGTCATGTCTTTTTATTAACTTAAATTCCATGTACAAATTGTAGATCACACAGAAATATTTATCAATTAGGATGCCTTTGCAGTAAGGAGCAGAAAACCTGGCTTGTAAGGGCGTAAACGATAAGGGTAGTTTATGACATGCGTGCTGCCTCATGAGTGGGCAGCGGAGGGGAGCCCTTCCCCTAGGCCAGCCCCAGCTGCTGCTTTGTCCTCAAGGCAGCAGCTCCTCTTGGTTGAACTCAGGCATCGTGACTCACATCAGAAGATGAGCAGGGGCGGGGTGGGGAGACATGGGTTCCTCTTCCCCTAGGCTGTACGTGCCTCCTCCTCGTAAAGCAGTGGGATTAACCTGGCCATTAATTGCTCAGGATTTAGTCCTTGGGGCTGGGACATTTAAGATTTTTGCCTCCTTTTCTGTAACCAGTTCCTTCAAGTGACCTTTAAGCGTCTGAAACCAGCTCACTGAGATCGTGTCAGGCCATTGTTTTCCCTAACCAGTTGTTTGTTCAAAATAAAGAAATGGAGAGATGGACTCAATACTAGAGGGTCTTTCTTTGAGGATTCAAATATAAGCTGACAATATCTCTTCTAAAATAAGTTTTTGGGTAAAAACCCAACCTTCAACTTGAGCCTATGCAGCCTTGTGGGCCAGCCCAGGGATGCACAGAAGGGCTGGGGCACAGGGAACTATTGAGGGACTCGGGAGAGGTGAGACACAGGCCAGTGGCATCAGCCCCACCTGGGCCTGGGAGGCCGAGGTGAAAAACTAGGACTCTTGAGGGCAGAGGGAAGCCACAGAAGGGTTGACAGTGACATGATCAGATTTGTTTTTCCAAAAGCCAAGTCTGATGGGGGTAGGGGAGTTGGAGGAAGGCTTGGAGGACTCGAGCAGGAAGTCCCAGTAACCTTAGGTCTCCCGGCAGCTCTCCCCACCTGGTACAGGTGCGCGAACGGATCCGTATCAATGGGCAGCCCATCAGCCCCGAGCTCTTCACCAAGCACTTCTGGCACCTCTATCATCGGCTTTCGGAGACCAAGGTTTACATACAGGGGAGCTGGTGGGGGCAGAAGGGGCTCTGGAGTGGGTGGATGAACCCACAAGGGGCTGCACATCCCAGGACCCCATTTCCCCAGAGCAAAGGCTGCAGGGGCCCCAGGCTCTGATGTGTTCTTGTCCACAGGACAGCCGCAGCTGTGTCTCCATGCCCCCTTACTTCCGCTTCCTCACGCTCATGGCCTTCAACATCTTCCTCCAAGAGAAGGTGTGTACCCACTCCTAGAACCCTGCATCTAAGGCCTTGGGGAGGGGAATCTTAGCAGGCGGGGGGCTCCCATGTGGCATCCAGGTGTCCTCATACCCCCTGCCATGCCCTCTGATCCTCTGCAGGTGGACCTGGCAGTGGTGGAAGTGGGTATCGGTGGGGCTTACGACTGCACCAACATCGTTAGGTGAGGGCGGCTGCTTGGGGAGAGGGATGGTGGTCCTGAGCCCAGGAGGCCCAGGTGCCCAGGGCAGGGGCATCGTGACCCTTTTGTCTTCTGCAGGAAGCCTGTGGTATGTGGGGTCTCCTCTCTTGGCATTGACCACACCAGCCTTCTGGGGGACACGATAGAGAAGATCGCATGGCAAAAAGGGGGCATCTTCAAGGTGACTGGGCAGCCCCAGGGAGGGGAGGTACATGGACAGCCTGGTCCTGGCCCTTAAGGCTCAGGGAAGTGGGGCTGGGGCAGGGTCCTTTGTATCCTTAGGCGAGGTCTTGGGTATCAGTGGGGTCTGGGTTCTTGTCTCAGCTCTGCATGTAACTGGAGCAAGTTGAGCCTCATCTCCAGCCTTAGTCTCCCCACTGAGGGGTTCCCATAGGTCTTATGAGGGAGGAAGCTAAATGGGCCAATCAGACCCCGGTGTTTAGGGGCCAGAGATGAAGGTGGAGGAGCCTCAGCAGCCCCTCTCGCTGTCTCTCCTGCACAGCGTGGCGTGCCTGCCTTCACCGTGCTGCAGCCCTGTGGTCCACTGGCGGTACTGAAGGAGCGTGCTGAGCAGATCTCAGTGAGTCTCATCAGAAGTACTGGCCATCCATTTACCCTCTGGGCTGCAGTTTGCTCATCTGTGCCCGAGCGCCAGCTGCTCGGCCAGCTGGAGCACATCTTGGTTCTTGGCACAAGGCTTGGTGGGCTCTGGTTGGTGGGGAAAGATGGAAGGGCTGATGACACCGGGAAGGGCCTCCTGTCCAGGGTGGCAGCAGCAGCTCCCCTGACTTCTCTGCAGTGTCCCCTCTACCTGTGCCCACCGCTGGAAGCCCTGGAGGAAGGGGGGCCACCGCTGACCCTGGGCCTGGATGGAGAGCACCAGCGGTCCAATGCTGCCTTGGCCTTGCAGCTGGCCCGCTGCTGGCTGCAGCAAAAGAATCACCAAGGTAAGTGGACAGGCTAGTGGGCAGGGGACATGTGGAGCCTGCCTCTGAGGGTTCTGAGAACACTCAGTCCCACACAGCCCTCTCTTGCCCTCCAGGCATCGAGGAGCTGAAACCGTCCAGGCCCAGCCTTCTGTGTCAGCTGCCTCTAGCCCCCGTGTTCCAGCCCACATCCCACATGCGGCACGGTGAGTTAGCCCCTCCTGCCCAGCCAGGTCCTTTCGGATGTTTCTTTCACTTTCCTCTTTGAGAGGTGAAGTCAGTTCTATTTGGTGCCCAAGAGAAAGGACTCTGAAATCAGTAACCATCTCTGACTTTGAGTTCATGAACTCTCTCTGAGCCTCAGTTTCCCCACCTGCCAGATGAGATGATTATAGGAACCACTATGAGGTGACATCACCAAGGGACTGAGCCCAGAGCCTGGCGAGTATGGGATAAACTGTCCAGCCAGTGGCAGCTGCCGTTACTGTCATCCTTGTCATCGTCATTATAAGACCATGAGGTTCTTGAGAATGCTGATATTCCCCCAAAGCTTACAGCACGTAGTAGGTGCTCATGGCTGTTAAACCCCTTCAGCAAATGGCTCCAGTGTGCTCACTGTGTGCCAGGCCCCATGTCAGAGCCATGATAACTCTGGGGCCAGGTAGATCTTCAGTCACATCCCAGTCTCAAGACTCAGGTGCTCTGTGACATAATCTCTCTGAGCTAAGGGCTAATATATGATGATAGCCTCTCTGAGGGCTGCCTAGAAGATTCCACCAGATGAGGCAGCAGAATCGCTGATCCCACTGACTGGCACCAGTATTAGGCTCCTGGGCTGATCAGCTCCTCAGAGCGCTCAGACTGAGGTGCGTGCTGCGGGCGGGTTATGTGTGCAAGTGGAAGACATTGGAGAGGGTGTGGGAAGGGCATCCTTGTGGCGACTCGCTGGAGAGAGCTGCCTTGCCCCCTTCCCCAGGGCTTCAGGACACGGTGTGGCTGGGCCGGACGCAGGTACTGAGCCGCGGGCCCCTCACCTGGTACCTGGACGGCGCACACACCTCCGGCAGCATGCAGGCCTGCGTGCGCTGGTTCCGCCAGGCCCTGCACCGCCGCAAGGGGCCGGGCAGGTGAGCCGTGGGCGGGGGGTGGTGTCGGGGGTGGGGTGCCCGGGAGAGGTGGGGCCTCTGGGAAGGATGGGGTGGCACCGGGCCATTAGGGAGCAGGGAAGTTTCGGAGGTGCGGCATTACCTGCCTCCTCGCCCCTCCCCCAGCGGGCCTGAGGTGCGCGTCCTGCTCTTCAACTCTACGGGTGACCGGGACCCCATGGCCCTGCTGAAGCTATTGCAGGTGAGAGGCAGCCCAGCCCTGTTCTGGCTGTGTGACCCTCCCACCCCCGGTGGGACCTTCATCCCTGAACCTCTGTTTCCTCAGTTGTAGAATGGGGCTAATTCCAGGATTTGGAGCCTGCTCAGTTGCTGGGTGACCTTAAGCTGTACCCCTGCCCCTAAGCCTCTGTTTCCCTATCTGTACAGTGGGCTTTGGTGCCCAGACCATAGGCCAGGCAGGGTATACTGAGGTAGATGGGGGACGGGGGCACTGAAGTGCTGTGGCTGGGTTTATGCAGCGTCACTCCAGCGGAGGTCATCTCCAGAGATGAGGATGTGTGTGGGCTCCCTGTGCTGTGTGGAAGATGGGCTGGGGTGGGGCATCCTCCCAGGGCTCTGACACCAAGCTTTACTCCTTGGCCTTCTAGCCCTGCCAGTTTGACTATGCTGTTTTCTGCCCTAACCTGACAGAGTTGTCGTCCGTGGGCAACCCAGGTGAGAGGTGACAGGCATGGTCCCTTGAGGTGGGCAGGGGTGTGGAGGGCCCTGAGGTGGACTGCTCTGTTGGTGACAGTGGGGGCTTCTGAACTGGAGGTCTGGGGGAGGAGCTAGATTTGTTTTATTGTATAAATATCCTTTGGTACATTTTGAACTTTGCATGTGACTGCAATACTAAAGAGGAATTATTGGGGAAAACATTTTTCAAAATGTAGGTTAAAACCTACTGATGGTTCTTGAAATCAATTTAGTGGACCTCAACCAGCATTTTCTATTTTAAATGAAACAGAATAGAAAATATCTGTGTGTGCTTGCACGAAGTAAGGGTAGGTACTATTTTATGAAGATTTTGTTCCAGACATTTATATACACATATGTGAGTACTGGGTTGCCCTTGTAAAATGTATTTTTTACTGTGGATTCCACTAAAAAAATTTGAAATAATATTATAAAAAATACAGCTCCCCAGGCCCCACATCAGATTGTCTGGGAAGAGTCCAGGAATCTGTATTTCTAGAAAAGCTTATGCACATCCAATGATGGACCCTGTCCATTTTACAGATGAAGGCAATGAGGCTAGGGTGGGGAGATGTGCTCAGTGGGCAAAAGCCCCAGCTTTGAAGCTAAACTGCCTGGCTTTGCTTGTCACGAGCTCTGAGGTACTGGGCAAGTCACTGAACTTCTCTGAGCCTGTTTCCTCATAGTGTCCACTAAGAGGACTGATGATGCATGTAAAAGGCCTGAGTTAAGCAGGTATCCACAGCGTGCTTGGCCTTCCCCCATCTGCCTTGCTGATGTGCCTGTCCCTGTGTCCTGCAGATCAGCAGAACTTCACGGTGACACTGGACCAGGTGTTGCGCCGCTGCTTGGAACACCAGCAGCACTGGAGCCGCCTAGATGAGGAGCAGGCCAGCCCCGACCTCTGGAGCACCCCTAGCCCGGAGCCTGGTGGGCCCGCATCCCTGCTGCTAGCACCCTGCTCGCCCCGCACCCACAGCACCAGCTCCCTTGCCTTCAGTTGCATCTCCCACGCTTTACAGTGGATCAGCCAGGGTCGGGACCCTGTCTTGCAGACACCCAGCACCCCACAGGACCTTCTCACCCACCCTGTGGCAGAGAGTGGAGCCAGCGTACTCCGTGAGGCTGCTGCCATCCACGTACTGGTCACTGGAAGCCTGCACCTGGTGGGCGGTGTCCTGAAGCTGCTGGAGCCCTCCCTGTCCCAGTAGCCAAGGCAGTAGGCTTGGAGGTGGGGCCTCCCACACCTGCCCTGCAGCTCTCCATGAACTCCTATATTAGGTGCCTTTTGTTTTCTGCTTTCCTGATTCTATTTGGACTGGCCCAGGGGCCTGAGCTCTGGGCAGTGAAATAGGTGGCTGATGGGTGGGTGGCTAAGATGAGACATTCTGTCTCTGAGCCTGTGGTGCCCTTGGCCTCTCCTCCCTCCCTGCTGAGACAGCCTGGGGTTTCCCAGTTCTCCTATTGTGATGGTAGGCTGGCCATCCAGCCTGCTTGTGGTCAACAAACCACCCAGACTGTTTCCTGGCCACACCTAGGGTCCTGCCAGGTGCAGGCCAATAGATTTCCTCCTCTCAGTGGCCTTCTGGAAAAGGATAGGGTCCCTGCCTGGGACCCCCTGGGGACCGAGGGTGGCTGGATTAAAGTCTACCTTTAAAAAAAAAAAAAAGTTTGATTTAACTCTTGATCTCTAGTTCCCTCAGCAGACAATAGGGGAATGGGGGCTGTAGTGGTACAGGAAATGGATTGTGTAGGAGCCCAGGCTGTGTGGCCTGGGACAGGTCCCTTCCTCCTCGTGAGCCTCAGGTGGCCTGATGTTTGTTGACCACATGCAGGCACTGCTTTACAGACCTCCCTGCAAAGACCTTGTGATTGAGAATTCTCATACCCAGTTTACAGATGAGGGAACTATGACTGGCTTAGAGAAGCCATGGGACCTGCCCACGGTCACACAGCCAATAAGTGGCAGGTCCAGAATTTGAATCCAGAGTTGTCTCCCCCCCTCCCTCATTTTAGGGCCCCTTCCCTTCTCCCAGCCTAGCACTGATTTCATGGTCTGATTTATTGGTGATGAGTATATAGGGGTGGGCCCAGGTCAGGCAGCCTGGCCACTCCTATCTGCTGCCTTCCTGATGGGCTAGGAGGGAGGGGGTTTCCATGTGACAGTTGCAGGAAAGAGCTAGGCCCCCCCTGTTCCCAGGCTGGGCATCCTTTGGCTTCAGTCCCCCAAAGTAATGCCAGTCCAAAGTTGTACTGCTGGGATAGGATCCTGGTGGTTCTAGGCTGGTCTTGGAGGAGGCACTTTTGGCCTGAGGAGACTGGGCAGAGTCTGTTTTGAGTTCTCACCTCCTGCCCATCCCAGGTCATCGAGTGCTAGATCCGGGTTAGAATAACAGGGGCTTGGGTTTCTATAGCAACGTGGACATACAGGGCAGTGTTCTGTCTCTCTGTGGTCCTGGGAAGCCGTACCCCAGGCCCACTGAGTTTGAAGGTTCTGCAGGGTGGGGTGGGGGGACCCCAAGGTGTTCCAATCTGGTGCCCCCGCTTGCAGCAGGCCTCTGAGAAAGAGGCAGAGGGCATGGTCCATCCTTGGCCGAGTGGAAGGGTTGGGGTCTCAGGGTGAGTTCATGACCAGTGGTTCCCAGCTGGTGGCTGCTCAGTCTCTCCTGCTGGGCAAGGGCTGGCTGGGTGGCCCCCAGGGCTCCAGGCTGGGCACTACGCCATGCTGCTGGTGGAGCAGGGGGTGCTCTGGGTGCTCCCGATGCTGTGGTTGGTGCTACTGCTCTCAGAGGAGGCCGGGGCAGCCACTGCCACCACGGGCTCCTGCTTGCTGGGGGGACCTGGGGGCAGGGGCGGAGGTCAGGGCCCCAGCCAGGGCTCCCCACCCCCAGAGGCTTTGCTGGGTTCCCCCAGGTGGTGGTAGAGGGGTCCTGAGTACTCATGATGGGGGCCTGGGATACTCACGTGTGTGCGAGTAGATATACCAGAGCGCGGCGGTGAGCAGGGCCCCGATGAGGAAGGCGCCAAAGGTGATGCCCAGCACAGCGGGCAGGACGAGGGTTTTGCCTGTGCAACCAAGGGACAGCTCAGTGCTGCTGCCTCGTCCCTGGCCCCCACCCTGGCTCCCAACTCTTGCGCTGGCCAGGAGCACAGGTTTTGGTGTGAGTCCCAGCTCACCTACTGCCCTGACTCCTCTGAACCTCGGAATCTCAGTCTCCCCATCTAGCAAATGGGTTCATCACACCCATGCCTGGCACTAAGCTGTGGTTGCTGTGACTGTCTACCAAGAGGGTCTAATCAGGCCTTTAGGGCCACACCTCTGCTTCCCAAGGCTGACAGAGATGCGATTTCAGGGGGCTGGGTGGTATAATATGAACAAAAAGTGAGTGGGGCCTGGGAGTCCAGAGCCTGTCCCTCCTCACTGTGTGACTTAGGTCAGTCCCTGCCCCTTCTGCGCCCTGTACCATGGTAGGGACTGACAGGGCTCTCTAGCTCTGCTCTTGGATTTTCCCAAGCCCCATTCCTTCCTCACTCCTGACTCCTGTGTGACAGCCGGGCAGCCTCCCCTTGGGCCTGAGTTCCTGTCCACACAGTGGAGCTATTAGCCCTCGTCTCCTGGTTATGAACTGGGAGTGGGGTTCCATCCTGGCCTGGGTTGGGTGGCAAAGGAGGGGTATTCCCCACCTCTGGCTCCAGTGTCAGGGACTCTGGTGCCTTGTGGGGCCAGGACCCAGAGGGATCTAGCAGAGGCTGGAGGGTGCTGGGCTGAAGGGGCATCCTCTACACTGGGGGCCTTAAGGTGAGGCCAGTACCATCCCAGGTGCCTTCCGTCCCATCCAGACCTGATTCTGGAGGCCCTGTCCCCCCAGTGAGGTCAACCAACCACCATGGGGATCAAGAAGAGTCAAAGGCCCTCCTCCTAGGGGACACAGCTGGGAACCCTTGTTCTGCCCTCCTCCCAGGGCTGCTCTCTCTAGGGTTGTCCCTTCTGTGAGCCTAGGCCCCCATCCCTTTGGAACCCCAGAGAGACCTGGAGAGAGCTCACCGGGCATGTCAGGGCTGACGATGTTCAGGCGCATAGAGACAGTCCTGTGGACAGCCTGTGGAAGAAAGAGAGCGACTCTGTAGCACAGCCTCTGACAGGAACCTTTTGGGTTCACTCCCTGGCTCTGGCCCCAGTCAAAGCCTACCCCAGGGCCTTGGCTTTGCATCCCTCCCACCACTTCCTAGCTGGGAGTCCTTGAGCAAGTCCTGAGACATCTGGACTATGGAAGGGTGTTGGGGGGACAATCCTTGGCTGCTACTGGGATGTTTCCTGTGAGTTCCTGGAGGCCCCCGACTCCCATGGGGACTGCAGGAGCACTCGCACTGCATCCGTGACACTTGTGAGTGAGTGGAAAGATTAGCCAGCTTGGCCCAGAGGCTCAGGCTCACTGTGGCTACAGGGAGACCCCCCCCCCAGGAGTGACCCCAGAGGCTTCTCTAGGTTCATACAACCAGAGAGATCCTTCTGTGTGCAAGGGGCTGGAGATGACTGTGTGTCCAGGGCTGAGTGCCTGAGATAGAGACCCACTGGATAGTGAAGCACTGTGACGAGTAAGTGCAGAAAACCAGAAAGCTGTCTCCTCTGTCTGAACCCCTTTCTCTGAGGTCTCCTGTTCACTGAGATTACACTGTTGATCAGACCTCATGGGTGGGGGGGTGGATGACTGGGATGGTGGAAGGGCTATGGATGAATGACTGGGTGGGATGGTGGATGGATGGACGGACAGATGGATGGTTGCAGCTACATATCCTACCAATGTCCAAGACACAGCAAAGTCATCAGAGGCTGCAGGGTGGCAGAAGAGTACCTCTGGTAGCCAGAAGCCATGCACCTGACTGGCTCTGCCCCTCCCCAGCTGGTCTCCCATCCTCCAGGGCTGTCGTGTCCCTTCCTGAAACCCCCACACCTGAACGCCACCCTTGACACGGCCTGGCGCAGGCTCCACTCACCAGGGCTGAGGTCTCGAGGCGCAGGGCTACAGTGCAGCTAAGGGTGCCAGTCTTGGGTGTGGGCACCATGTAGCCACGGAGGAGGAAACTAAAGCGCATATCACCATGAGGGCTCGGGGACAGCAGGCTCACACAGCTGCCCTTGGCTGCCTGGCTCTGGATGAGTTCCACGACGTCTCCCTCGGGCCTCAAATCCAGGTGGCAGCTGTCGAGTCTGAGAATGAACTCACGTATCACTGGGGACATGCTCACCTGCACAGGTAGTCAAGGGGAACAAGGCATGAGCAGTTACTCTCAACCCTTCAACCTGCCTGCTCTCGTGAAATAAGCTAGATTTATCCTAGAGTTCCTGCCCTTGAGCCCCGAGGGTGGGACAGTCATGGGCTTGCCTGGAGGAGGAGGTGGCATTCTGATCAGAGTCTCTGAGCTCTGCCTTTTCTCTTTCTCCTCTACATCATGCACCGTGCTGGCTACCTCCTTCCTCTGGAAAGTTAAATTCTCATCTTCTCTGTACTAATGGTGGGAAGGAGGGTTCTGAGGAACCCCAGGAGTTGGCAGTCCTGGGAGGTCAAGTCCGATACCTGCACAAAGCCCTGCTGCCCCAGCTCAATGGCATTGGTGGCCTGGAGGAACTGCGGGGTGAGGTAGAGGCCCAGCTGGAAGGAGAGGCTCTTCATGTCGATGCACTGCACCTTTTTCTGCGGGAGGCAGGGAGATTGATCAGTCTGGGGGGCACCTGGCCAGGAAGGGGAGCGGTGGGGATGGGAGCAGGGGTCATGGTCCCGAGGAGCTGCCTGACACTCATCCTCATCTTTAAAAACAAACCCCACCAAACTAATAGTTATCAAAAACTCACTAATATTTATCAAGAATCTGGTCCTGGCTGGTGTGGCTCAGTGGATGGAGCGTCAGCTGCATACCGAAGGGTTGTGGGGTCAATTCTCCGCCAAGGGCACGTACCCGGGTTGCAGATCTGATCCCTGGGCCCGGTCAGGGCAGTTGTGGGAGGCAACTGATCAGTGTGTCTCTCTGGCATCTATGCTTCTCTCTCTCTCCTCGACCCCCTTCCACTCTCGAAGAATCAATGGGAAAAATATCCTCTAGCGAGAATTAAAAAAACAAAACATAACCTCGCTCTGCACCAGGCCTGTGTGAAGTGCTTTCTCTGTGTCATCTGACTGCTCATAAGGATCCCACGGGGGATCCCTTCTTATGCCACTGCTCACAGACATGACCTTGGGGCCCAGAAAGCTAAGTGTTTTGCCCAAGGCCACACAACCAATGTATGCTAGAAACAGCTGACTTCAGAGGCTGAGAACATAACCCTCAACAGTCCTGCTCCCACTGTACAGAAGGGGAGGCTGAGCCACTCTGAAAACACGGGACATGCCAGGATCAGGGCCTGCTCCCTCCCAGGCCTGGAAGGAACCCCAGAACCCCGGACCAAGTGTGTTAGCACGATGACCACACATCTCACCCGCTGCGGTGAAGAGCTTGACATGAAGTTGACGACCACCTGCAGGAACAGAGCCAAGGAGCTAGTCAGAACCAGAAATGACCCCAGATGATATCCCACCCAATATACCCTTTTTATAGACGGGGAGACGGAGCCAACCATGGCTACCCTACTGAGCCCCACACCCCACTCTCCCCAAAGCCTCTCAGCCTGGAAGATCAAGGAGGCACCTGAGGGGGGCACCAACTAGGCTGTTTCCTTTCCTGCCCCAGCTCTTACCTCATTATTGACCACATTTTCTGTCACTTTCATGCCACAGTTGGAGTAGGTGCTGTGTAAGACAAACTGGTCGCCTCTGTCCTCAGCCTGGCAGCTGGGGTCCAAGAAGGTCAGGCTCTTGATGGTGCACTTCAAAGACTAGACCAGGGTTAGGGACACCGTCAGGAGGCGCCAGGCTCCCTGGGGTCCGTCCATCACCACCCAGCACCAAGGACTGATCATAACCAGGGGTCACAGCCATCCTTCTGCTCTCCTCTCCATTTCTGTTAGATTTTATCATCTTACACCATTTAAGACAATACTTTTCCTGAACTTGAGTTGCTTTCATACTTGACCTTGTCTTAAGCAATAAAATGTGTGACATCATAAGTTTGATTTACTACTTATTGTTTTTCTTCTAATAGATATTAAAATAACTGCAGAACTATTAAAAATGGAAAGTTCATTTTGAGTTCCACATACAATCATCACTCACAGCCCCAGGGGCATGCAGACCCCACCAGCAGAATCCAATCTTGGAACCATGGGCTCCTGGGCCTGTGGTTAGCAAGCTGCCTTTAAGGGCCAGATAGTAAATGCTGTGTTAGGCTTCGCAGACCGTGCGGTCTCTGTTGTAATTACCCACCTTTGCCTTCATAGCCAAAGCAGCCATAGACCATATGCACATGCGGGTGTGGCTGTGTGCCAAGAAAACCTTAGTTACAGAAACAGGCAGTGGGCCCTAGTTTGCCATCCTCTGCTTTAGAAAAATCAAATCTTAGAATTTCTGTCCCACTCTTAGGATCAAAGGATCTCAGAGTCTTAGCTGAGAGTGGGCTGTTGGAGGTCCCACTTGAGTTCAGCTAACTCACATCCACTCCCAGAATGCTGTCCCTGACTGCTGCTGTCCCCAGCTGCCCAGGGCCACCAAATAAAAAGGGCTCTACACTGGGTGAAGCCCCAGTGACGGCGGGCCTGGAATTTAAAATCCGCATGCACGCTGACTGCTTTCCATTAAGCAATGAGAGGCTGCATGCCCTGTGCTTGGGGGTGAATCTGTGCAGACCCTTTTCTTCGTGTTTTCTTCTATACAGACATATGTACTCAGAGGAAATGTGTGGATTTTTATTTTTATTTTTGTATTTTTAACAAATGGTACTGTACTGTCCATGCTGTAGCTAAGTTTTCTTACTGAACAATAAATCATATACATCTTTCCGTGTGTACATTCTAGCACATTCTTTTAGTGCAGTATAATGCTCCCAATATGGATGGATGGGTGACAATGTACTGATCCAGGCCCCTTGGGGCTGGGTAACAGTAATGCTAACTGTTGATGGTCAACCCCCCACCCCTCCACCTCCCAGACCTCTGCTGGACCAGGAGCAGGCAGGGGAGGAGGGGGAGATGGGCAGATGGAGTCTCATATAGGCCCCTATACCCCACCCCCAAAACACTCCCACGTGGACTTAAGCACAGACTAAATGTCCTAAAAATCCCTGAGGGCGTGGGTGGCTTGCCAAGGCTCTAGCACCAAGGTTTCTTGCCTCAGAAAGGCCAGAAGACATCACAAAGGGGAAGATGGGCAGCTAGAATGGCCCAATGTTTTCAAATATCCAAAAGTTACAAAGCACTGTAGCAAAAACCTAAAGAACTATAACAAACTGGAAGAAATTATTTAGATAAGAATGAAGGACAGCCCACCCAGGCGTGGCTCAGCGGTTGAGCATCGACCCAGGATCCAGGAGATCGGGGTTCGATTCCCGGTCAGGCCACATGCCCGGGTTGCGGCCTCGATCCCCAACAGGGGGTGTGCAGGAGGCAGCTGATCAATGCCTCTCTCATCATTGACGTTTCTGTCTCTCCCTCTCCCTCACCTTTCCTCTCTCTGAAATCAATAAAGATATGTTTTTTTTAAAAAAGAATGAAGGACAAAGAGCCCCAATTTTTTTCTTTACGTAAAAAGCTTATAAAATCATCAAGAAAAAAACAAAACACAGTGTTAAAGAGCCAGGCCCACACTCACTAGTAAGCAAAGAAGTACAAGTTAAAACAAGAATGGAAAGTCACATTACACCTCCCACATTGGCAAAGGTGGGTTTGTTTTTTTTAACAAAAATAATAGTGGAGAGAGAGTCACAGTGCTCTCATAAATCAGTGGTAAAAATTGGAATCATCTTTTGGAAACTGGGTTGTCAACATGTATCAAAACTTCCAGAAAGTTCACTCATTTTGACCCAGCGATCTCACAAACGTGGAAATCTATCCTAAGAAAATAATCCCATATTTTAAAAAGTTTAATACACAGTGACATCTTCTGCATTTTTATAATATTACAGAATTGGAAACAAGCTAAATGTCTAACAAGGGAGGAGGGTTAATCATGGCCTGTCAATAAGACAGAATAATATGTGCTCATTAAACATGACATTAAATACATGTGTCAACATTCTAAAAATACATTACGTGAATATAGCTAGAGACAAATTAGTGCATCCAATATGATTCCACCATATAAGAAATACACAGAGAATACATTCTAGAAAGAAACAAACCAAAAGGTTGGTAGCCATTGTCTTTGCGGGGAGAGATTGAGATTTTCTTTTCTAATTTTTCCACATTTTAAAAAAGCCTGTGCTATTTTTATAATAAATACCCTTGTTCTCCAATCAGTCAGAGATCGTGTCATGGAGGAAGCCTAAGTGAGCACGCAGCTCAGCCCACATTTAGGATTGATATGGAAAACTACCTAGTAGCTATTTGAGCACGGACTGAGCACCACATTTGGCTCGGCGTGCCAGGCCTCATTTCATTCTCACCACATGGTAGTACCATTTGCAACCCCATTTTACAAGTGGGAAAACCGAAGCTCATAGAGGGATGTGATTTGTTCTCCTGCCAGGGTTAGGGCCCCAGGCGGGAGGAGCAGGGATTCCCTTACCGAGATGAGATCTTTCTTGAGTTCCAGGGTCATGGTGTCATCGGAGCAGTTCTGCTGGAACAGGGTCATGAGAAGCATCTCACCGCACATCTCCTTGGGAGGGGTGGTCTGGACAGGTGTGGGTGAGGTCTGCAGCCCACCTTCTGCGGGGTGGCAGAGGCAAGCCAGATGGACAGTCACAGGGCTTGCTGTGCACTCAGCATGGCTATAGCTAGCCACTCTCACTGTCCCCATGTTGCACAGGAGGAAAGAGGAGCTCTCACAGGCTGATGCAACCTGCCAAACCCACACAGCTGTGCAGTGGTGTACACCAAACCGCGGCAACTCATCCAAGGAGAGGGCGAAGGAAGGCAGGAGGGCAAGGGAAGGGAGCAGGGTGCTCACCACAGCTGCTGGCCTGAAGAGAGATGACATTGGCCAGAGGGAGCTCCACAAAGGACGCCACCACACTGGCGTTGAGCCTCCGAGCCCATCCCAGCAGGCCTTCGGGTGTATCCGGGAGCACGACACCATCCACAAAGTTCATTGCAAAGATCTTGAAGGTGTATTTACCAGTGGCCTAATGGCAGGGAAAGAGGCAGAGCAGGGAGCCACAGTCAGCGCAGGGGCACAGCCTGGCCGGTGTGCCGAGTTCAGCCCAGCCAGGGTTCTGCTAGGCCTCAGTGCTGCTCTCTCCTTTGCGCCTGCTGTTTCCTCTGCCTGGGCCACCTCCCTTCATCTACTGGCTCCTGTGTGCCCTTCAATTCAGCATGGGGTTCGCTTCTCTAGGAACGTTCCATGACCCTGTGGGTTGGGTTAAGGGCCTCCCAAAGGGATGATGGAAAGCTTCCTGGAGGAGGTGGCATTTAGGTCTGAAGGAAGAATAGGTAGTGAACAGAGGAACAGGGTGGGGCCAGAAGTATCATTATCCAGTGTGAAGGCTCAGGGCTGGGGTGCTGGTGCAGGGCATCTGGGTTCTCTCTTCCAGGCGCCTTGGGGAGGCCTGCGTGGGGCTGTCTGGGTCGCAGAGCAAGACTCACCGAGACCTGCATGGTGTGGTTGGTATCGATGACCCAGGACACGTAGGGTGGACCCTGCAGGATGAGCACGGCGTTGGGATCCCTCGACCTGCAGCTCAGATTCACCTTCACAGTCACTGTCCTGGATCTGCGGGGAGACACCACGGGGTCAGCGCCAGGCGGGAAGGCGGGGTTGGGTGGGTCCTGACCCAGACTGGCTAGGCCCGAGCAAGGCCTGAAGTCCTGAAGTCGGAGAGCAGCCGGCGCTTTTACCTGGAGGCCAGTGGGTGTGCAGAATATGTGGAAATGGGCGAGGCTTGGGCTCATTGGGGAGGGGCTTAATAGGGGTGCCCAAGGGGCAGGGCCTGGGATGTGGGCGGGCACCCTTACCTGGCCTCAGAGCCTGGCAGGACCCTCAGGATGTGAGCCTCCTTGTGACCAGTCACACCTTCCAAGTGGCAGCCGGAGACTGAGTTCTCCATGTGCGGCCACCATTCGAGTGTTTGGCCCATGTCCATATGGGGTTCAGGATTGCAGGAGGATGGTGACCCCAGGGCTGTGGAGATAAGTGCATCTCAGTCCCTTCCCTGAGCAGCCTAGCATCTAACACAGAGGCCCGCCCTTATCCACTGTAAAGTTGGGGCAGGCAGGATGGAACAGCCAAGAAGTAGGGGGCATGGGAGGACCTGGGTTCAAATCTTCCCTCCACCACTTACTGCTCAGTGACTCATGGCAAGTCCCCTGCCTGTTTCCTTATGGTCAGCACAGGGCTCATATAAGGTCTGAACCATAACACATGCTAGGGATGAAGCCCTGCAACCACCAGCACCTCACCCTGTTTGTATTTCTTATAGCATTTACCGGGGCCTGAATTATGTCATATATTTATCTGTGTACCTGTTTATTGTCATTTCCCCACCACAGTGTCAGCTCCAGGAGAGCAGGGTCTGGGTCTGTTCCCACAGAGTCCTCAAATGCCTAACACAGGGCTTGGCACATAGTAGGTGCACAATAAATAATATGAACATGCTGTTTTTCTGGGTCGAAAAACTGACAAGTAACAATTTCACATGGTTCAAACGAATATTTGGTGAAGAGGTAATTACTGTCCTAATAAAGCACTGACTTGCTATTTGTCACCTGGGGCAAATCATGTCCCTTCTGGGAGGCTTAGTGTCCACATTGGCCAGAGGAATTCATATTCCTCCAGTCTTGAGCCCAGAGTGGCTGCTGGAGAAGCTGACCTTGGTCCAGACGAAGGAGAATGTGCTGGGGGTCATTCAGCTCAGCGACGGAGGCGATGGCACCCTTTTTATCTGCCCAGTTGAGGAGCTGGCTCTTGGTGAAGGCTGACAGATCTATGGTGTCGACTCCTTGGGGCTTTTGGGCGACATAGTTGGGGTTCTGGGGAGACACACGGAGGCTCAGGGTGCTGTTCCTGGGCCTGAGCCAAGGCAGCCAGGGCTGAGAATGTTGAGGCTGGTGGATCTGAAGTCAGTCCAGAGCCCCCTAACTACCCCCCGCCCCAAGCCAGCTCTGCCCTATCTTCCTTCCACACCTGGGAGGCTGGATGGATACACATCCATGTTCATTCACCTGTCCAAAATCACCCCCACCCCTCTATAATTGTACTCATGCAACCCACACTTACGGCATCAGGTGGCTACTCTCTGTTTCCCCCACACTCTAAGGGTCTGTGAGGGACAATGTCTGCCTTGCCCATCCCCTCATGGTGCTCAACACATGGTAGGCACTGAGGAATATTTGTGTGACTTTGCACCGCTCCTAGGCCCAGCACTCAGGACCGGGGCATGTCAGCTCCACCCTAATGCCTGGCACATGGGAAGGGAGGAAGGGAGGAAGGAATAAACGGATGAAGAAATGAATGAATGACAGAGAGATGGCCCCTCCCCTGGGGAGTCTTACCATTCAGAAACTAGCCATGTTTCAAGTCATTTGAAATAACAGAAGACAGAAGATATTATTTAATAATAATAATAATAATAAAAGGAGCAAGCAGGATAGGTCCTCTGGATGGACAGGGATGGGAATTTGAGTGGCTCCAGCACCTCACTGCCCCCCACTGCCCATGCCTCAGGAGAGACCCTAGTGGGCTGAGGGGAAGGGAACAGGGAAGGCTTCCTGGTGGAGGCGCTCTATTGAAGCCAGAAGATTTAGAAGAAGCTATCGGAGCCTTGGACTCAGTTCCATTGCATTCCATCCCCAAAGCCAGGAACATGGTGCTGAAGAACCATAAATGTTAGATACTAAGGGGGACCGCCTGACAGTGGAAGTAGGCAGGACGCCACAGAATGGTCCACTCGAATGGAACAGGACTTTAACAAGGGGGCAAAGTGCAGAGCCCCTGGGCGAGAAAGCACCCCCATGATGGAAGGGCTGGGGCAGTGGTTTAGAGCTGGAGGAGGTAGGTCAGACTTTACCCAGTTTGACCCTCTGAGTCATGGGTTGTAATATGGGGATGTAACAGGGATTAAAAGTCAAGGTATTTGCCACTTGCTTGGCACTGGGTCTGGCCCAGGCCCGACGCCCCAGCTGGGCTGTGGCCCCTCCAGTGGCATCCAGGAAGCTGCAGGCCCAGGCTGAGAGAGGCTCTGGTGGTACCCCCCCCCCCCCCGACCTGGGCATTCCTGGTCCCAGGAGGAAGGCAGGAGACGGCATGGCCAAGGCCATAGCCTTTTGCTGCTGTGATGTTCGGACCTTCCTACCAGAGGGCGTGTTTTGTGTTCCCTGGGACACCTAGGGTTCCTGCTGGGCTCAAACCCCGGAGAGCCTGGGGTGGGAAAGGAGGAGGGGCGGTGGCAAGGCCTGGCCTTCCCTGGGGCCTCGACTTCCCCCACTGGGAGCAGAAGGATATACTAAATGGGGTTGGTCCAGCTCCACCCTCCTGGTTGGCTACCGGTGCTCCTGCCCTCCTGGGTGTTTCATGCTGGCCATCTCTGTCTGTCTCTGTGGTGTCCCTGCTGCCAGTCTGGATTCTTCACTCCCAGCCCCCCAACTTCCCTCTGTTTCTGGGCCTGTCTCCCAGTCAGCCTGGATCCAGTTCTGTGTTTGGGCCTCCAGCTCTCCGCCCCCAACTCTGCCTCTGGTCTCTCAGTGTCTGCCTGTCCCTCCCACACAGGCCCTCCTTTCTCCATTTCCATTTTTCTTTCTGTGTCTTTTTCCCCTTTGTTATCTTTGCTGTTCTCCATCCCTCCACCCCCACCCTGCTTTCTCTGGCCATAAACAACAGCTGCTCACAGCTGGGTCACCTTCTAGAGCCTCCCATGTGGAGGAGGCACCCTGAGCCCCCTCGCTGTGAGTCCCCACCAGTTACTTCCTCTCTTTAAAACGAGTTTTTCTCCACATTGGCCAGGTTAATTAGAGCAAGTCTTTCAAATTCAATGGAGTGCAAAAAACAAAGTAAATGTCTCTCCTAATCCCACTTTCCAGCCATAACTACTGTTAATACCTCGTTCGGTTTCCTCCTGATCCTTTTTTTCTGTACTTAAGTTTTTTCAAATACGTGTCTTGGAATTTTTTCAAAGATAGTCACAAGATTATTTTATGGGATGTCATTGAGTCCAATTCTCCCACGTAAGAGGTGGGAAAACTGAGGCTATGTGAGATGAGATGATGGAGCTGGCCAGGGTTGTCCATCCACCTGAATCCCGTCTCCGGGTTTGAATTCTTTGCCCCAGACCCTGCTGCCTTTTGGGTTCTCTCTGTCAGGCCCCCACAGGATTCACCAGGCATGGCCCTCCCATGGGGTTGCCTCAGCTTGGGGTTGGGGGTAACTCACGTAGGCCAGCTGGAGTGGGACTCCTGGGGCCTGCAGTTGCAGGTGGACTATCTTGTCTAGGCCGAGGACCAGGAGCACCTGTCGAGGCCTGGTGTCATTTTGCTTGGACATCTGGACAGTCAGCTCCAGCTGGGACACATCCTGGAGTGGGGTGGGAGTGAAGAGACAAGAGAAAGACACACACACAGACCAATCAGGCTTGCATACATAGACTGTGTCACCCAGACCAGTAGTGATGACCCATGTCCTATAGGCTTTCACTCTGCTCTCCCTGCCTCCCAGAGCCCAGCAGAGTGCCTGGCCCTCAGGAGGTGCTCAGAAAAGATTTGCTGCGTGAATGAAGGAGATTAGTCTCAGCAAATCCAAAGACATAAAGAAAAAAATCTGACGAGCCTGAACTTTATCCAACGGCTGATCAAGGTTTGTTATTTCTATTGAGCGCCTGTGGTGGACCAGGCCTGCAAGTGTGTGCGTGACTCAGAGGGCACGCTGGGCCTTTCCTCTGTCCCTGTGCAGCAGTATCGAGATCCCAACTCCTCCCCAGCTTGCAGTGCTCCTGTAGGCCTTACTATTTTAAAGTACCCAGATGCCCATATTTTTATCAATATACTACAATTATTTCCATATTTTATAAGAATGTGAAGCTGAGTCCGGCCGGGCGTGGCTCAGCAGTTGAGCATTGACCTAGGATCCAGGCGATCGGGGTTCGATTCCTGGTCAGGGCACATGCCCGGTTGCACTCAATCCCCATTCAGGGACGTGCAGGAGGCGGCTGATCAATGACTCATCATTGATGTTTCTTTCTCTCTCCCTCTCCTTTCCTCTCTCTGAAATCAATAAAGATATATATTAAAAAAAAAAAAAAAAAAGAATGTGAAGCTGAGATCATTTATATCTTGAGATACCTACTGCATTAAAATTTTTAATTGATCACGGTGTACGTATTTAGAATGCTTCTAGAACAAGTAATAATAATAATAATGCCTAACACTTATATAGTGCTTGCTATGTGCCAGGATTGTTCTACGTGCTTGATCTACTGACTCATTTAATCCTCACAACAACCCTAAGGGTAGGTATGTACCATTATTATTCTCACTTACAGATGAGGAAACAAGGCACAGAGAGGTGAAATCATTTGCCCATGAACACACAGCGAGTAAGTGTGGAGCTTAGGATGTGGCCTGGGCAGGCCTCTCCTCTCAGCCCGCCGCTGCCCAGCCTCCTTTTTCTCCGCCGCCTTATTCCCAAGAAGAGACAAGGGCACAGCTACCCACAAAGGCGAAGCTTCTAATGAAAGAATATCTGCGCCGCTCGAAGACTCTCTGACCCAGGCAAAATGAGAGTGTTTACCAAACACTAACTCCAGCTGCTCTAGAAAGCTGACGGTCCCCACAAAGAGACACAACCTGGCTCCACACATCTTCTCAAACTTACCAAAGACAAGAGAGAGATTTCAAGATGAAGAGAACAGTGGAAAGTTTTTGCTTTAACTTCTAATTATCTCCTGGCCATTTCCCCAGCTGATGTCACAGAGCCAGACAGTGTTTCAGCTGCTGGAAAAATCTGCCCAGAAATATTTCCATTACTCAGTAATAAGACCATAATCACTCTTTGTAAGTTTGCTCTTTAAAACAAAAGAGCAAATAATATTCCATTTTCAATGTTTCATAAATAATTGTTTTTTATTTTAGTGAGCTATTTAGCTAGATTATTCTTGAAGAATTATTTTGATGCTAATTTATAGTAGAATAAGTATTTGAAGTTTATGTTTGTATAAGTTCACATTTTTGTTAATTAATGTTGTCTGATGGGTTCATAACTTTTGGTTTTTGAAATCTCTTGTTTCATCCATTTTTTAAAATATTATGCATTCTAAACACTTTGAAAATGAAATACTGGATTTAATATCACATTTTGGTAAAATATGAAATACAAGTCTAAATATTAGAAGTGACATTTTGTTCCAGGATTATGATCACTACTAGAAATGAACAGAAGTGAAGGGAAACCCACCTTGGTCATTTTGTGAAAGGCCGGGGCACAGCCGACCTGCCAGAACCTTTGACAATGGCCGCGCCCCAGCTTCCTTACCTTGACTACGTATGTACTGTTAGCTCGAACGATCAAGTATACCGCACAACTCTGTATATTTATTAAAAACCACTTAACTATACATTTTAAATGGGCAAATTTTATCCCAATACAGCTGCTGAATACGCAACAACAGCAGTAATTGCACATGGTTTAACCTAGCCCGTGTCTGGCCCTGTGCTGAGCAGTTGCACGTGCTCCCACCGAAGCAGGGTCAGGTATTCATTCATTTTACAGACGCAGCAACTGAGGCTCAGAGAACTGCCGGTGAGTGGCAAAGTCAGGCACCCAGTACAAGTCAGCCTGGTGCCAGAGTGGCACCCACAACCCTGAGACCTCTGGGCAGCTCGCCTAGTGTCCTCTCTCTCAAATCTGCCCCATCTGTGTGCCTTTGCCCAGAGGAGTGAACATTGAGACCCCGCTTGGCAAACAGATGGGCCCTGTGGTTTGTGGTTTGGAGACCCATCCCTTGCCCCTAGGTGGACACCCACAGGCCGAGAGCGCAGCAGGTGACAGAGAGAGCAGCTGGGAGCGCAGCCCCTGAGTTGGGAGGAAAAAACCTCGTGAACACCCATTTTTGCTGCTGTTCTGCAAATGTCCCTGTTCCTCTGTGCCTCAGTCTCCCCATCTGTGAAAGAGGGGTAGGGCAGGGTTAGGAACCAATACCAGGTGGGGCTCTGGATAAAGGAAGTCAAAAAAGAGAAGTGGAGGTCAGGGTCGAGTCATGCTGAGCATGAGGGGACCAGGAGAGTGGAACCTTTGTCATCACACTCAGCTCCTCTCCCTGAGCTCACATACCAAACCCTCCACTCAGTTGTCACCAAGGTCCTCCCTGTAGATTTGGGGGCTAGGGGTGTGTGGACACTCAGGGAGTCCGGAAAGTGGGACTCTCTGGGGTCTCTGAGCTCCTGGGCCTAGCTGAATCCTGTTGGTTACGAGAAAAACCCAGCCCCGGTTTCCAGAGCAAACATTTCCAGCCCGTGGCCCTGACTCATTGCCATGGTCACTCACACGCACACTGACTTCCCTCTTCCCTCCCATCCTGAAGCCCAAAGGCAAAGAAAGGGGCCTGCCTTGCCCTCCACCCCCAATCTCCAGTCTTCCTAAGGCATCCTGGGAATTCTGAGAGTCTGCCCGAGGCAGGCAGGCCAGCCACCCTTGCCCCCGCAAC
Source organism: Miniopterus natalensis (assembly GCF_054644295.1). Classification (NCBI taxonomy): domain Eukaryota; kingdom Metazoa; phylum Chordata; class Mammalia; order Chiroptera; family Miniopteridae; genus Miniopterus; species Miniopterus natalensis. The sequence continues at coordinate 68,957,077 of NC_142092.1, forward strand.
CTGGGCTAGCCTGGTCTGCCCCAGCCTCCTCCCTGAATGGGTGGGCGGGAGACCGTGTTTCTATTTTTGTGCCAGTGTCCCACAGATGCCATTGTTGGCCCAGCGGTCCATGGCGGGAAGGGGGGATTTTGGTGAGGAGGCCCTGAGTACTAGTAGCCACTTATAGAAAGTTGTTTCCAGCAATTCTTCTAGGAGTGGAGCCTCAGGGCTGCCTGCAGCTCCCACCCTCCTAGGGCCAGACTGGAGCCGGCCAGATTGGAGCCAGACGTCACTCTGTCCACCCCAGCAGACTCAGATGGTACATACAGGCAGGGTGGCAGGAGAAGGGGTCAAAGCCAGGCTGACCTGAATTCAAATGTGGCCTTAGTCATTAGCCTGTGACCCTGGGCAGTCATGTATCTCTGAGCCTCAGGTTCCTGATCTGGAAAATGGGCTGAACAATATGCCCATTTCATAGGTTTTCTGAGGATTCAGTGAGATTCTGCCTGCAAAAGGGGCTGTCCAGTGCCCAGCTAAATACTGAGTAGTAGACAGCTTTCACCAGCTCCGATTCCCTCCTTGCCCACTCATCCAGAGATGCCATGGTTTGCCACCTGCGGAGGTCAGTGTTAGAGGTGGGCAGCAGGTAACTGGAACTGGGACATGGCTGTCACACCTCACTCTGGCATCCCCTCTCTGAGCCACAGTCTCCCCATCTGTGAAGGGAGGAGTTGGGATCAGTGTAGTGTAGCCCCTGGATTCCGTCCTGCCTCCTGAGGTTCCAGTGTTTGACATCTGGGAGTTGTGATTGCCAGCCAAGTGGCCAAAAGAGTGGGCTTCCAGGACCCCCGGGTTCTGCTACTTCCCACAGCTAAGGGACCCTGGCCAGCCCATGCCCCCCCATCCCTCCACTTCATTTGCCTCCAAGGGGCCACAACTGGGCCCTGCTAAGGCTTCTGTGCTCTCAAAGGGGAGCAGAAAAAGGCACAACTCTGTCCTTCAAGACCTTGGCAGAGAACAAGACTAACACCCCCAAACAACTAATAATGACAATGAGTGACACCACTAACCTCTTGGGAATGGCTAACCAGCAAACGTTTCTATATATGTATATTTCTCCTTCCTTCCTTCCTTCCTTCCTTCCTTCCTTCCTTCCTTCCTTCCTTCCTTCCTTCCTTCCTTCCTTCCTTCCTTCCACGCATCCATCCACCCACCCACCCATCCATCCAATATTTATTCCCAGACTGACCCTGAGCTAGACACTGGGGATACAGCAGTGAGCGCAGATGCAATTCCTGCCTAGCCTGTCTGACCCCCAAACCATGTCCTTCCACCAAGTCCTGGATATCTGCAAGGCCTGGGATAAGAGTAGAAATGGCAGTCTGTGGCCCCCAGGCCACCTCCTCCTCTTCACACATATGCATGTGGACAACCCAGCTCGGATGCCCTAGCTCTGCCATCCCCACTTCCTGTAAATAGTCACCTTGACACCCTTCAGGTTGAGGGGAGCTTACACTAGCCCTGCAGTGTCCCCTCTAGAGGCTGGGACAAGAAAGAGCCCCAAGTCACTTTGGGAATAGGCTCAGTGCATTTGAGCAGGGATCTCTGGAGTCTTGGGTACCCACAGCTGGCAGAGGGCCACTAATTGTGGGACCAGGGCAGATCCCCCTTTGCCCAGGTCTGAAGGCACCACTGCCTTCCACAGCCCTACACAGCTTCCCAGGACATTCTGGGGGAATCCAGGGCCCCTCCTGCTCTCCCCATGTCTGAGCAGCCTTGCCTGCCCCTCTGGCAGGAGTAGGTCACACAAGAGCCCAGCAGGTTTCATGGGCTTGTGGGGGGTGTGGTCTGCTCCCCGAGTTTGCCCAGAAGTGGGGTGAATCAGTGGCTGTCCCAGCTCTGGTCTGGCTGCCTGGGGTTTGTTAGGAGGACAGCAGATCAGTACAGTCAGCCTGACGGGAATCGCTGAGACACGAAGCTGGTTTCCTGTCTCCGCGGGTCAGGATGTGACCCTGGGCCCCCTCCCGGAATCCAGGCTCCGGCCTGCCCTTCGGGGACCCAGTGAGATAGATCCCCAGCCCAGTGGCCCCCTTGTCTGTCTGTAAACCTCCCCAATACACACACACACACACACACACATACACACACCCCCCAACGGCTCTTCCCTGAGGCTCTTGGCTGCCACAGTGCATCTGCCGCCCACGCACAGGAAATCTGAGGATTCAGAGCCACGCAGGGATGGACGGGAAAGCGTGTCTCTGTGCCAAGGTTTGAAGAACAAGACGTAGGTCTGGAGGGACTGGACTGGCTGCTGAGATGGCCGCCACCCACAGTACAGTGGCCAGTTCGTGTTTCTTGCCTTTAGGTCTTTGCTCACTGGGCGCCCTCTGCCTGGAATGCCCTTGACTTTCCTCTCTGCCTGGCTAGACACTGAGAACTGTTTCCTTAAAGCCCCCTGCCCGCCACACTCAGTGCTTGTCCTCCCGGGGTCCACAGCCTCCTCCACCCTCGGACCCCATCGCCAGTTCCATCGCTCGGTGCCGGGGCTGCTGCCGCCCACCTCGGCTTCCCCTGGCCTGGGAGTGGTCCAAGGGCAGGGGCTGGGTCTGCCTTCTCTCGGCAACATCAGTGCCCAATTCAGGCTGGGCACAGAGCAGGCACCTGGCCAGGACTGGCTCCAGGGGGACCGTGGAGCCACGGACGCCTTTCTTGGGTGCTGTCTGGGGAGGAAGGTGCTGCCCGGGGAAACCACAGGTCCTGCCATGTCACAGCAGTGGGATCTGGTGAAATCATGGGCTTGACCTTCGGGACAGGCAGGCCAGGAGCACCAGGGGGTCGGAGGGGGCTCCATCAGGCTGGACCTCAGTTGCTCCCTCTGAAAATGGATTCACAACCCCAGCCTCAACTACCTGATAGCAATAACCTTTGGAGATCAAATTAATTCACTGATGTGAAGATATTTTGTAAACTGTAGCGTGCCCGGCAAAATGAAGGTGAGACATGGAGCCCAAAGGAGCCGTTATAGTAACAACAAGCATGGCTACTGGATGTGGAGTAGTGGCTCTGGGCAGACCTGAACGCAGTATTTTGCCGGCACTGACCCATTGGATTCTCACAGCCCCCTGGGGGGGGGACTATCATCTCCAGATTTCCTGTGGGAAAACCAAGGCTTGGAGAGGCTGCCCAAGGTCGTGCTGCTGTGAGTGGGGAGTCAAAGTTCAATTCTAAGGCTATCTGGCTCCAGAGCCCATGTTCTTAACCCCTGTATTAAGGTCACATAGCAGCGCACTTATTCCTTCATTCCTTCAAGCATTCATTCCTTCAAGCATTCATTCATTCACTCAGACATTCAACAGTTATTCGGCACATGCCCGGCCCCGCCCTAGATTCTGATAGCCCGTAATTCTTTGATGAGTCCCCGAGCACAAGAAATGTGTGTTTGTTGGAGAGCAGGGAGAAGGAGCCCTCAACATGCCAGGTGCTGTATGAGGTACTGGCCAGGGTCAGATCCAAGACTGGAGCCCCGGTCTCTCGAATCCCAGCTCTCTCCTCCACCCCCTCAAACCAACGTGCCTGGCAGTGCTGGAGCTGCAGCCTGGCTTCTTGAATCAAAAGCGAGATGCTCCACAGATGGAGTTCTCTGGAAGAGGCAAGAGTGACAGGGATATTCTGCTGTTGTGAGCGCTAGGGTGACCTGAGTTACAGTGGTGCCCTGCTATTTCCCTGAAAACCCTCCAAAGACTGTCACTGCCCACAGAACAAAGTCTTAACTCCTTAATATGACAACAGGCCCTTTCCCATCTCCCCAGCCCTGCCCCAGGTGAGCTATAAGCTTCTGCCTCAGACAGCCAAGGCCCCTCCCTCCTGTGCATTCACTGTGTCCTCTGCTCTTGCCCTCCAACGTCTTCACTCAGTGAGCTCCTGGCCATGTTACTGTTGTTGCTTCCTCCAGGAAGCCCTGCCTAATCCCACGGCAGCCAGGGTACCCCTGCCCTGCGCTGACCAAGGAGGCATCAATCACCTGGACCCTGGCTGTCTATCCATACATCTGCTTCCCATAGACCTGGGTGCTTGGCAGGGGGCCTTTCTCTGACACTGGCTCACTGTGGAGTGATTAGGGTGGGAGGATCCCAGTCACCCAGTAGAGGCACAGAGACCTGAACATCAGAACTAACAAAACGAACTTGCAGGGGGCAATCTCACTTTCCACATCATCACCAAACTTGAAAAAAACTACAATGGCTATGAAAACCACATAACGTGTGTCTGGCACTATCTGCAGTTTGGGGATTATCGAGGCCCACAGTCCTCACGGCAGGCAGGGCGGTGGGGGGCAGGCCCCCCGATATTGGTGGTCTGGGCACTGTCTTATCGCCGCACAAACGCAGGGCAACTTAACAGTTTTGGGGGCAAGTTGGCCACAAGTTTACCCTGAGTTGACACCATTAAATTGCTATCAGGACCTAAGGCCACACTGGCCAGGTGTGGCCACCGGCCCAGGCAGGTCAGACGATGCCTGAACACTGAGACCCTCTGGGGAGCCAGGTGACAGCCTGTCTTGGTGTCCCTGGGGATCTAGTGTGAACTCTGGCCTTGGACATGTTGTTTCACTCGAGGCCTGCCTCAGTTTCCTCTGAAAAGTGGGGTTAATAACAGACCCTGCCAGATGGGCTCTTGGGAGGCCTAATATATGTTAAGATTTTGTTGTTGTTAACCCTCACCTGAGGATATTTTTTCCATGATTTTTAGAGAGAGTGGAAGAGAGGGAGGGAGGGAGAGAGAGAGAAACATCGATGTGAGAGAGACATATGGATCGGTTGCCTCCCACACGCGCCCCTCCTGGGGGATTGAACCTGCAACCCAGGCACGTGCCCTTGGCCGGGAATCTAACCCATGACTCTTTGGTCTGCGTGCTGACGCTCTAACCACTGAGCAAACCTGCCAGGGCTATGTTAAGATTTTTAACTCACTTCCTGTACATAGTAGGCCTAGCACAGCACCTAACTCATAGTAAACACTTAGTACATGTGTTATTAAGAGGGACTTAGAAAAACCAAGTGGTGGACCTCATGAGGGTTCTCGGGTTGGGGTGGGGGATAGTCTCTGACACCGGCATTGCTGGCTTTTGATCTCCAGGTGGCTGCTTGCCAGGTCACAGATATTCAGTGAAGGACATTCCAGGGAGGAAGACTTGGGCTTCACTGAGGGAAGCACTTTCTCAAGGTCGAAGCTGCCTAGAATGGGGCTGTGTCTGCTGAGAGTCTCCCTAGCATTGGAGATACACAAACAACAGCTCACTTGGTCCACTCCACATCCCACCTGGCTCTTCTCCACTTGGTTGCCAGCCAAACCCAGCCCTTCCTACCTGAGTCAGGTGGTGACATCCAGAGGATTGCCCCAATGCTGGCCCCAGAAATGCCATCCTCTATAGGCCCCGTGAGATGCTCCTGGCAGGGTCTCTGATAAGGTCTCCACCCACTGCTCCAGGGACAGCCACAGGGAGACTCCCGTCATCCCACCGGCCCCGGGCCTACCTCTAAGTCCCGGCCTGAGCCTGCCATCGGCACTCACCCTTGGGAACTCCATGAAGAGGATGTGAACTTCGGTGGTAGCGCTGGGGACCTGAGCCACGCAGCCCTTAGAAACCTGGCTTGTGCTGTATGTCACCTTGATGTCCACAGGCTGTAGCTTACAATGGGCTGTTTCAGCAGGACCTGTTAGGGAAGCACAGCCAGAGAGAGGGCCAGGTAAGAATGAGGTGTGACCATTACTCCCACTTTCTGAATGCCTGCTGGGTGCTTGGCGCTGGCTAAGGCTTTATTGCATCTTTGCAGCTACCCTACAAGGTGGATATCTTTTCTTTTTTTTTTTTTAATCCTCACCAGAGGATATTTTCTCCATTGCTTTTTTTTTTCTAGAGAGAGAATAGAAGGCAAGGATGGAGGGGAAAGGAGAGAGAGAGAGAGAGAAACATCGATGTGAGAGAGACATATCGATTGGTTGCCTCCCGAACGTGCCTCGACCAGGACCAGGGATCAAACCTGCAACCAAGGTACGTGCCCTTGACCGGGAATCAGACCCGGGACCCTTTGATGCAAGGGCCGACACTAACCACTGAACCACACCAGCCAGGGCAAGGTGGATATCTTTATATCCATTCTACAGATGAAGAAACTGAGACTCAGAAAGGAAAAGTCTCTTGCCCAAAGTCACAGCGCTACTAAGTATAAGGTTGATAGATAAAATGCAGCACATTCAGTTAAATTTGAATAAGTAAAAAAATGAATCATTTTAAAAGTATAAATATATCCCGAATATTGCATGAGACATACTTATCCTAATTTTTTTTCATTGTTTACCTGAAATTCAAATTTAACTGGGTCTCGTGTATTTTACTTGCTATGACTGGCGCCCCTGATTGTGTGGCAGGGCCTACAGGGTCCCGCACCCGAGCCTTCAGGTTGGGTCCCTCCAGAGGAGGGCGAGGGCTGAGATCAGAAGGCAAAACTTCCCCTCTGGCTCCTCAGGGAGCCCCAGGGGAATGGGTCCAGGAGAGCCGAGACTCTCCTGGTCCCAAGGGACCGGGTGAGCCAAGAGGGTGCCCCGGGCCGGAGGCGGCTGGGACCGTGGGCCGCGTGCATTGGAGCCGCAGAGCCTGCCCCGGCTGCCCGGAAACGCGGGTCCTCAGGGACGGGAATGGAATTTCACCCGGACCCGGCGCAGGAGGAAGAGGAAATGAGGCCCCTGCACCTCGTCCTGAGGAATGTGGGGGGGACTCTGGAGGAGGGAAGAAGACAGAGGAGGGGAGGCTGTTTGGAAGTTTATGTCTCCATCTTGTCGCGCTCGCTTCCTGTTTTCTTGGAGATCAAAGCTGGCGAGGAGGGACTGGTCACACGTCCAGCCGACGCCAGCTCAGAGCAGAGGGGAGGGAGGGGGTCCTCCCGAACCCCGCTACCGGGCAGGCTCTGGCTCACCCGGCCTTCTCCCCACCTCTCCGCCGCCTTGTGGGGCTCGGGACCACCAGAGGTCAGAGAAGGACGGCCCATGGCCACCCGGGACGCATGACAACATCTACCAGCAACATCTTGGGGAGATTAAGCTCAGGACAAGGACTCCTGGCCACCACGGAGACCTAGGCCTTATGAGTCCTTGCCCTGGACCTGTCCTGGGTGCCAGGGGCTCCAGAGTGCCTGGTAAGATGGCATGTTGGTTAAAAGCAGGGTCCCTGAAGCCGGCTGACCTGGGTTTGAATCTCAGACCCAGCACTTAGCTATGTGGCTTTGGTGAGCAATTTCCCCGCTTTGGGCTTCAGTGTCCTTGTCTGTGCAAGGACAGTAAGAGCAGAGCACACAAAGTCCACAGGGGCTGCAGGGAGGACTCCGTGAGGAAGGGCATCGGGTAGTTCTTTCTATCCCACCTATTTGATCGACTTCAGTCACTGGAGAACTGCCTGTGGTGGGGGGCCGCCTGCGGGTGAGGGACCCGAGACGGCCTTATGTCTCAGGCCAGCCAACTCCCTCACCCCAGTAGACCTGGCGGCGGGCGCCACCTCCTGTCTCACCCCTTTATGACCCACCAAGCCCCTCAAAGCTGCCCCCTCCCTTTTCCTACCAGTGAACTCACACTTGGCTGTTACCGCGTCCCAGCACCTCCTGTACAGATGGGGAGACTGAGGCCTGGAGAGGTTAAAAGTGCACATGGCTCCCCCCCAGGCTGGGCCATGGACCCTCTCTCCGCATCTGACCCAGGGTCTGGCCTGCAGATTAGCGCAGCGCCTTCCTCCTTCCCTTCGGACTTTCCCTGCCCCCTCCCCAGACTTCCAGGAACCCCAGTTCCTCCCAGATTGCCGGGCTGCGGGCCGCCTGGGCCGCCCCTCCATGCCGTCAGCCCTCGGCTATTATGTAATGATCAGATAACGGGCCAGGCTGGGAGATCAGATAAGACGCCCATTTATTTTGGGGCCTTTTCGAATCCTGGCCGCCCCCACCCCGCAGAGAATGGGGAGACAGGAGGGAGTGCGACGCCCGGCCTGTCTCCTGGAGCCGGAGGCGGGCCCAGACAGAGCTGAAAACAATCCCCTGGCACCAAGGGAAACTCCGGGGGCTCCCCCGGGACCTGAGCTGGAGGAGGCGCCACTGGGGGCCTGGGTGGCCGCCCGCCTAGTGAGAGGCTCCAGAGCCACCTTCCCACCTCTGTCCCCTGCCTTCTCCTCCCCCCCCCCGCCCCCACCAATAAGCATCTGTGTTTCCTGACCCATGGGCTTTCCAAATGGCCACCCCTAGAACCTTGGGGGGCCACAGATGATAATGATAATGTTGAGAAAAACATCTCTGTAGTCAGATGTCCTGGGTCCAATCCCAGTTCCGCCTCTTAAAAAGCTGGTCACCTTGAGCAAAAGCCCAACTTCTCCGAGTCTCAGTTTCCCCATTTGTGAAACAGCTTCCGTCATGCTCGCAGGGCCCAGGTCCTGCGAGGCTTCACATGAGCTCATTCATTTGCTCCTCACAGCAGCCTACGAAGTGAGTACTGTCATTATAACCGTTTGACGCATGAGGAAACCGAAGTTCAGGGAGGGACAAGAATGAGCTGAGGTTACCCAGCTACTAAGTGGCAGGGCCTGTATTTGAACCCAGGTAGAGCAGCTCCAGCGCCCAGCACCCATTTCACAGGCTGCGTGTCAGCTTGGTGAGGTCACCCCTGCACAGAGCCTGGTACCCAGCAAGTGTTCTGCAATTATTTTATAATAACCAGGGCAGATCCTTTATCACAGGGTCTTTTCTGCTTTTCTCTTCTTCAGTCACCCAGCCATCCAGCCACCCTTTGCTCCTTTCAGAGTCCAATAGTGTCCTCATATACTTCCCAGCTCCTAGCCCAGCCACTCCCCCTGGGCCTGGCCACCAGTGAGGCCTCAACTCCTTCCTCCAGTCTTCCTCATAACCCCACCAAAGCCTTCAAGCCCACACTCCACAACCTGGAGTGGAGTCAAAAAGTATAGGGATCTGACAGATGAAAAAGGTTCAAATCCTGATTCTGTCACCTTCCACCTTCCTTTCCGTGGCTCAGTGTTATTATCTGTAAAATGGATATGATGATCACCCTGGCCGGTTTGGCTCAGTGGTTAGAGCGTCAGGCCCCAGACTGAAGGGTCTGGAGTTTGATTCTGGTCAAGGGCATGTGCCACGGTTGCAGGCTCAGTCCCTGGTTCTGGTCAGGGAGCGTGTGGGAGGCAACCAATCAACGTGTCTCTCTCACATCGATGTTTCTCTCTCTTTCTCTCTCCCAGTTTCTCCAAAAAGCAATGGAAAAAATATCCTCGGCTGAAGATTAAAACAAAAAGGGATGGTGATCATCATAATACCTTTCTCGTGGAGCTGGTGAGAACGTTGGTAAGATGACACATACACGGTGCTAAATTGGCTTCCAATGCACGAAGGTTGCTCAGGAATTGGCAACTGCGGTCATGATTATTTATGCCCAGTCAGTGGGGAGATGTAAGTTGTGCCTTCAAACAGACCTTGTTCATTGCCTCTGCCATCCCTTTCCCGAATCAATGGTCTTCCTTCATTTGACCACTTAGTCAACTTCTATTCATCCTTCAAAACCCTATTGTGAAAATCTCATCAGAACTGATCCAGATGCGCTCTAGGTGGGAGGGCCACTGTAGGTACAGGAAAGGGACTGAATGCCCAGGGTGAGAAGATCTGGCAACAGAGATCCTTGCCACCGTCCCTGAGGCAGTATGGTGCAGTAGTTAGGCCCAGGGTTCAAGCACCAGCTGCTCATATCTGGACTGCAATACTCAAGCAAATACCTTCACTGGCCTGTGCCCCAGTCTCCTCGTCTGTAAAATATTGGTTGACAGTAGTGTCTGCTTCATCAGGCTTTTGTGAACTTGAGTCTGATAGTACATGTAACAGGTCTAGAGCAGCGTCTGGCATACAGTACATGCTGAATCAATGTTGTCTGTTATATTTGTCTCTCCCCACCCCATTCCAGGCCCTGAAGTCAGCTCAGCCTTAGATAAGTGTCCTTTTCAGCCTCCAGGGCTGATGCCCCAAAGCCGGGGCTGGAGCTAGGAGGAGAAGGCCCAGAGCTAGGGCAATCAGCTCTCCAAGCCCCAACATCAGGCCTCCAAAGGTGCAGAGAAAAGAAGCTGGGTTTGAGAGCAGACAGCCTGGGGTTGAAATCTGGACCTGTCACTTGTCCCAAGCCTTGATTTCCTCATCTATAAACTGGGTCTAGAGACAAAGAGCTGCCTGATGCACTGTGGACACACAAGTGGTTCCCTCCCTCTTGCCCAGATTACCTCTCAGGCCCTGGAGCAAACAGACCAGGCCTGTCCTCAGAGGGCCCAGCATTGACCCATCTGTGCCCTTGAGAGATGGGCCTCTCTCTCCCTCTGGGTCTTAGCGTTGCCCTCTGACTGAGGTGAGAGAGAATCTATCTCTGTTGTTCTTGTTGTTAATGCTCACTCGAGGATATTTTTCCCATTGATTTTTAGAGAGAGCGGAAGGGAGGGAGGGACAGGGAGAGAGGGAGAAGGGAATAGAGACAGAGGCAGGGACAGAAACATCAATGTGGGAGAGACGTATCGATTGGTTGTCTCCCACACAAGCCCCGACTGGGGTTGGGGATCAAACCTGCAACCTAGGTATGTGCCTGTGACCTGGAATCAAACCCACGGTCCTTCGATGTGCAAGCCGACACTCTAACCGCTGAGCCACATTGGCCAGGGTGAGAGAGAATCTTAATGGCCATCTCACCACTGGTTCCAGAGACCCAAGCTTTCCTGGCTCACACAGCTCCTGCTCCAACTGCTTTTTTCTCCTGGCAAAAGGGAAGCTGCCTGCCCTGCCTGGGGTGGCTCAGTTGCAGTATTGCCCTGTGCACTGAAGGGTCACAGGTTCGATTCCCGGTCAGGGCACATAGGAGAGGCAACTGATTGGTGTTTCTCTCTCTCTCTCTCTTCCTTCTTCTCTCTCTAAAATCAATTTTTAAAAAGCATATCTTCAGTTGAGGATTAAAAATAATACATACATACATACATACATACATACATAAATAAATAAAAGGGAAGCTGCCCCAGAATATAGCCTGTAAGACATGGATATTTGTGGTCTCTGTCTTGTGTCACTAGCCCTCTCTCTGGAGAGTCCCAGACCCCCACACAGGTGGCCAGTAGCACAAGGACTCCAAGTCCCGCCTCTGGCCCATTCTCCAGTAAACACTGATCCTCACTTTGGAAACACTCTTTGATCCCAGCCACACAACATGGGCCACAAATCCCAACACCCCCACTTCTGGGACTCTATCCAAGTAAAATACTACAAAATACAGGAAAATGTGCATGTACCAAAAATGTGGACCGAGGTGGTTTTATAATTAACCCCAAAAGGGAAACCACCTAAATATTCAACAATAGAGAATTTATTAGGCAAATGACAGAGGGCACATTTAAGGCAGAGAATATTCCAGATCCACAACAGGATGGTTATGGAGTCCACATGACAACATAGAAACCTCTGGGACATAAGAAGTTTACACAAGACACTGGAATATTAACCCATCTACATTAAAATTACCTTTAAAAGCTAGAGAGAAACTAGTAAGCAATCCACCGGCATGCTAACAATCCCCCCCCCCCTTATTTACTTTCTTTGAGGAGCAAACTGAAGTGAATATATAGTTAAATTGCTCTTTAAAAATCTCGCCATTTGTTCTTTAAAATAATTCCAACATGACAAAAACGTGTCTTAGGTGAAAAGCCTGATGCTAGAGAACAAAACAGTGACCTCAGGACTCTCCGTGAATATTGTGCGTTATTACTGCTTTGTTCTTAAGAAATGAACCATTGCTGTTTGTGCACCTAACAGTATGTCCCAGATAACTGTCCACAGCAGTGAAGACATACATCTAGTTTTTTTTGTGTGTGTGTTTTTTTTTTAATAACAGCTGCATGATATTCCACTGCATAATAATTACTTTACTGGGGCCTGGGCTGATGGATACTTGGGTGGTCTCCAGTTCCTGGGTTTTTGTTACAGTTACCTGGGCACTATACATCTGGACAGAGCTGGGCAGGTAACTCTCTAGGTCTGACTTCTGAGGGTCAGACTGTTATCTCAAGTTATAGTTTTTGAGAGATTATGTCCAGCTGTGTTCCCAGAAGGCTGGGCCTGGTTTGTACCCATTTGCACCCCCTCCAGCCTGAATGAGAATGCTTGGGTCATCCTCAACTCACCCCATCCCCCAGCATGGAGATCTGGGTTCCATGCCTTGGCCAGGCCCCCATCGCCCTTTATGGGCCTCAGTTCCCCAGACTGTGAGTGCGCTGGATGGCTGGAATGCCCTGGAACCCTGTGATCACTGGGTGCCAGTACCTGCTCGCAGGAGCAGATTGACAAATTATCAGGCGTTTTGCCAACCGGCTGTTAAACACAGTTGTTACTAAAAATTAAATTTTATAACCTTACAATGAAATAAATATTTTTAAAAAGATAATAAAGATCATATTTCTTACTTCATAATTATTTTACTTCATTTCATTATTATCTGTGCCGTTGAGGTCATCTACGTCTGTGGTATATGGGTGATGGAAATACTAGATAAGGGTGTCCTGCTGGGCACCTCTGACCAACTCCTAGTTTGGTGAGTTGGTAGCTTGAAATCAGCCATTTGGGAACATTTACACCACGGAAATTAGTAAGCGCAACTACGCCCTACTCCTCGCCCTTGTTAATTATTTGCTGGCACACCACTGCCTTTGATCCTAGAAAGATCTGCACAGATCTTTCTCTGACGACCAAGAGCAAGAGAGTGTTATGAAGCTAGAAATGTGGGGGCTGCGGGAGAAAGGCAGGGCAGCTACCGGGGAGCTCGGGTAGGGTTCCTATCGAGCTGTGGGAACTTGGTGGGCCACAGTCTCCACTTCCTGTCCTGTAAACTAGGGCAATAATGGCAGTCATCTTGCAGGGGACCGGGAGTTGTATCAAGAGGGGTTGCTGTGTCACCCTGGTTAGAAGCAAGAGCTCCAGGGAGCCACAGGCCTGGGGTCAAATCCCTGCTAAGTCACTAGTGTCTGAGGCTCCGTTTCTGTCTATCAGTGATGCAGCGGTAAGCATTTTAATCCTCACCTGAGGACATGTTTTTACTGATTTTAGACAGAGAGGAAGGGAAAAGGAGAGAGAAACATTGATCGGTTGCCTCCTGTACACACTGCAACTGGGGACCGAACCCACAACCTGGGTAAGTGCTCTGACCGGGAATCGAACCCACAACCCTTTGGTGTACGGGAAGACGCTCCAACCAACTAGGCAACCCTGCTGGAGTAGCGGTAAACACTTTACAGACCAAGGATTAGGGACTTTAAAATGCTTTGGGGTGGGGTAAGGTAGGGAGGGAATGGCTGTTGCTGCTCCACTTCTCACCGCCCCCCTAGATCCCTTAGGGAGTTCCTGGGTGCGCCGTGGCTAAAGGGGCGTCCACAGGGCCATCCTGTGGCTTCAGGTGGATGTGTCCACAGGGCACAGTGAGGCCACAGTAAGTGGGCTGGGAGTCCGCAGCTCCTTGTGGCCCCTCATCTGGTCAGCTTCAGAAGGCAGCAGAGGCCTTGACCCCCTGGAAAAGCCCACAGGCTGAGGAGCCCCTACAGAAGCCCTCGTCTGGGACTGTACCCCCATTCTGCAGACTTCTTGGGGCATAGAGCAGGGGTAGCAGCCGGGGAGAGCCCTCCGTTTAAAAGGGGTCTGGGGGTGGCTCACAGGCCCCAGGGAAGGAAAGGGTGGAAGGTTTTTAGCTAATCATAAAACAATGACAGTAACAACCTGGAGGCAGCCAGCCTGCCCGAGAGATATCAGCTACAAGCGTTGCCTCCACACAGACCTTCCCAGCAGCCCGAGGTGAGTGTGTTTCCATTTCCAACCCGCTTTGCTCAGAGGCCGGAGATCCTTCCCCAAGATCACACCACAAGGAAGTAACCACAGCCTAGAGCCCGGTCCAAACGTGAGGCCTCGCGCCCTCCTTCACACTCATCCCTCAGATGAGAAACTCAAGGCTCAGAGAGGGCAGGAGACTCTGGGGCTGCACAGCACTCTGGGACCTGGGCTTCCTGGGGAGAAGCAAGGAGGCCAGAGGCCAGAGACCAGGGTTAAGGTAAATAACTCACCTCCGTTTGCCTGAAACTCTTAGGGCTGAAAGCTACTGGTCCTGCCAGACCAGGATGGTTGGTCACCCTATGTAATTTGCCTTGGGCTCTCCAGACCCTCTAGGACAGCTCCATTGCCCATGAGCTTGGGACACAAGAGTCCGGTCTTCCCACCCTGGGTCCCTGGACACCTACTTGTGGGGCTGAGGCTGCAGAGGGCCACCAGCAGGGCCACAACCGGGTAGAGTGTGCTGCGGTCCATGCTGTCCACCCGGGGATCTGTTCGCTGGGCTTTATCCGGTGTCCAAGGGCAGGGCTGCGGGCAGGAGCAGGGGTCGGCGTGGGCTCAAGTGGGGACCCAAAGGGAGCAGGCAGCCGGAACGACGGCGTCCCTGCTCCAGCCTTCTAAGGTGGCGGCCAAGTTGGTCAGGAGAAGTGGGCACAGGGCGCAGGGCTGGGCCGGGGGTCGCTGGCCGAGGGATGAGCGGGAAGGGGCTGCTGGGCTCCCGTGGACGGCAGCAGTCTGGGCTCCAGATGGAGGCTGGGGTATGACCGGCAGCGGAGGGGAGCTCCTGGCTCATCCAGCCAGGCCAGGGAGGCAGGAAATGCGCTTCCTTAGAGAAGGGGCTGGGCCAGGCGGCCTGCCAGGCGGCAGAGGAAGTGCCACTGAGCTTTGTCGCTGGGTGGGGGGCCCTGGGGAGGGGGGAGGCAGTGGGGTGGGAGGGCCTAGGCTCCAGGCTTGTGTCCCCATGCACCCCACCTTCCCATCCCACCCTGTCTAGGGCTGGCTGGCAGGCCCTAAGGGCAAATGAAAACAATCACCCTAACAGCCCACCAAGGAGACATTTCAGGAGTCAGGCCCTGGCCAAGGTGGCCCATGTGGAGCTCACAGCCCCATTAAGTCAGTGTTCCCATTTTGCAGATGAGGAAACAGAGGCTTAATGAAGTGAGATAACTGGCCCAAAAAGATAGTGGGGTGGGGATTCGAACAGCCCTCATTGGGCACCAAAGCTGGCTTACATAGCAGTCATTTCAATGACACTGGCTGTCATTTCCTTGTTTTTCAGGCAGGGAAACTGAGGCCCAGCATGGCACATGGCACAGCATGGCAGCTGGGCTGAGGTCTTAGGGCTCAGAGAAAAGAGAGACCTGCCCAGAAATACACACTTTGTGTCCTTCCCCTCCATGGGCAGAAAATCCTTCAGACAAAAGACAGCCCCACATGAAAGGACATGCTTTAATGAGGTTTCTGAAGTCAGATGGCCCTGGGTTCAAAACCCTGCCCTGCCCTGCGAGAGCTTGAACAAGTCCCCTCAACCCTCAGTCACCCTGTTTGTAAAGTGGGCACGATGGTGCCTCCTTCGCCAGGCTATTGTGAGATTCCCAGAGGTTCGAGCATTACATAGCTGAGCCCTGGGCCTGACACAGGAAGTGCCCCCCCATGAGTGCTCCCTGAGCCTGGGAGACAATCCCCAAACTGTCCCTTGTTCATTCTGCAAACAGAATGTGCCAACTGTGTGTCCATCATGGTGCTAGATATGGGTAGCACCTAGGGTCAGGCCCAAGGGAGCTCAGAGGAAGAAGCCTGGGCTGCCTAGAGGAGGTGGCATTTAGGTCCAGCTTTTGAAAGACTGGGTGACTAGGGGTAGGGTGAAAGGAAGAGATGAAGAGGACAAGCAGGGGTGTGGTAGGAGGCAGACTCTGGCCCTGCTTTGGAGGAGGGGGATCTTGAATGCCAGGATTTTATCCTGATAGGCCACAGGGAGCCATGGAGGGTCATGGAGAAGGTGCTGGCAGAGCTGGGCTTTCAGAAGGCAAATCTTGATGTGTGCTGGCAGGACCCACAGAAGGGATGGAGTCGGGGGTCTTTCTCTTTATACTTCTCCTGAGTCCCAGATGGAGAAATCGAGGCCCAGGGAGGGAAGAGAAGGCAGGAGGCCTGGTGCCTCTGGAGAGAGCAAAGCAGGAGTGTGTTGCCTCCGCAGGAGCTGACGGGCGGGAAGGGCGGGTGTGGCTCCTTGGGTAGCAAGTTGAGGAAGGTTTGGTGGCCTAGCCCTGCAGCTGCCAGGCTAGTTCCGGGTCACGAAGACCCAACCATGCTCAGCAAGCCTGGAAGGCCGGGAAGGGGTGGGAGTCACCTGAATGTGGCAAGTCTTCTGCCCTTTGCCATGGGTGCAGAGATGGGGAAGTGGGCACCACAAGGCAAAGGGTGGCCTCAATGGGGAACAACAGGGTGGCTGTGAGGTTTTCCAGGCCCCGCCCGGACCAGGGACAGTTAATCCAGCCCCAGGGCTTGAACTCTCCCAGTACCAGGCCCCACCCTAGGCGTTCACCTTATCAGCACTGGATCCTCACAGCCACCCCTGGGGGCTGGTGCCATTAAACCATTTACAGAGGAAGAACCCAAGGCTCCCTGAAAAGTGAAAGACCCCTGGGGTAGAAAGTAGAGACCCTAGGGCTGCCTCATTCCAAGCTCACCTCCTTCCCTGCTGCTACCCCTGAGCTGACTGTGAGGACAGATGTCACCAGGGCTGTGAGTGTCATAGGATGACGAGGATTGTTGTCCAGGGTGGGTGTTGGGGCACCTGGGCTGTAACAGGGATCCCTTAGGAAGCTCTCCTCCAATCTCCCTCCCGCCACACTGCATAATCCATCCCCACACATGTCATAAACAAGGCCCGCTGGATTCCCCAGCAAGCAGGAGAGGCTGCAGATGGACATGCGGAAGAACTTGGGGGAAGCTTCCGGGGAGAGAAAATCTACAGGAGCTCCAGGAGAGCCTGGACCTGCCTACACAGTCCCTGTGGAAGAAGGAAGGGATTGGGGGCCCAGGGGTGGGAGAGGAGGTCACCCACACCACCCCTGGCCTGGGAGGGGTTGTGCTATGTGAGTCTTTCCCCTCCACTAGAAGCCCCTCGAGGGCAGACACTTGGATGCTTCTGCACTGCTGTGTCCCCAGCACAGAGCCCAGGACGACCCTTGAGATATATTTATTGAAACATGAAGTGCCCTGGAAGGTGAGGCAGGGGCGGGGCCCACGGAGGCATAGGGAAACCGAGGCATAGAGAGGTAGGTCTCGCTCCTGTTTCCAGCAGAAGAGGACAGTTCCCAGACTGGATCGCCTGCCCCGGAAAGCTTGATGGTCAAGTGGTCTCACAGCTGGGGACAGAGGTAGTTACCTTCCGCTGACCCCTAGGTGCACTCTCTCTCCAGGTGGACACGTCTGCCTCTCCCAGCACAGAGCAGAGAGAGGAAGAGGAAGGGTCATTCCTCTGGCTCCTTCCCTGCAGGGTCACTGCAAATGGGTGGCCTCCCTCCACTGAAGGCCACAGCCCTGACCCGGCCCGCTCCACATGGCACCGCAGGCTGAGCGTGGTCACAGCCCCACTGCTGCCAGCCCTGGGCTCAGCACCGTTCCCCGTGGTTTCCCTGCCCCTGCCCACACTGTGCAAACAGACCCCTCACTAACTCCCCTGGTCCCAGTGCAGCATGCCATCTGCTTCCTGATGGGGCTCTGGCTGGCTCCCGGGCTTCCAGGTGCCGCCTCCCCACACGCCAAAGAGACATGTGGCCGGTGGCCAGGCCCTACGCCCGGACCCCACAGTGGGCAGGTGCAGGAGCTCGCTCCCCCCCCCCCCCGGCTGGCCAGGAAGGCCAGGACTGCAGGAAGGGACGGAGCACGTCCACCCTGGCTGCTGGCCACCAGAGGAATTTTAGCCGGCCCCCAGGGACCCCCCAGGCGGCCGTCTGTCTCCAGCCCAGGCCTGGAGCCAGGGGCTGTGGAGAACAGCAGGGTCGGACCCACACGGGCAAGGCAGAAAGTGGGGGTGGAGGGAAGAGCACTGGGGCTGAGAGTCGGGGTATCCCGGCTCTGCCCCGAGAGGCCTAAGGCAAGGCCTTTCTGTAGTCTGGGCCTCAGTTTCTTCATCTGGGCAATGGGAGGGCAACCTGCTGGGCTGGAGGATCTCGAAGCCCAGGTGGGAGTCACTCCGCCATTCACACGCTTTCCCGGCCCCGTGTCAAGTGCCACCTCACAGCCACCTCAACAAGCTGAGACTGTTATGTCCCCATTTCACAGTGGAGGAAACGAAGGCTCAGATATGCATGGCAACAGGGCTGGGGAGAAGCAGAGGGTAATTCAAATCTGGCCTTTTTCCTCTTAGGCTTCTAGAACATTCTGTCCTGGTTGCCTTATCTGCCTCCTCACCAGCTCCTCCTCACCCTGGGCCTCTTCCCTTCTCTATCTACCTTCACCCCCAAGTCAGGTTTTCTCAAACCTTTGTGACCATGATGACATCGCGTCCCCGGGACTCAGGCTCAAGTAACTGAAACAAGGTTTCGTGAACTGATAGATGCCCTTGTGATGTGAATTTGTCCGGTTCCATCTTCTCTCAATACTGATCACAAGCCACTCTGTTGGGTTCGTTACCACCCACAGGTCTTGGCTGTAAAACACAGTGCCCTAGACCCTGGTGGTCTTCCACCTCCTGGGAACTTCTCTCAGGCCCTGCCCCAGACCTCTGGCTCAGAACCTGCATCTTATCAAGATCTCCAGGGCATTGGTGTGCACGTTAACATTTGAGAAGTGCTGTCTAGGTGTGCTCATCCAAACAGCTTTAAATACCATTTGTACATGACAGCTCCCAGTTTTACATAATCCAAATATAAAGTTCCAGCCAGAACTCCCCAGGCTCCAGGCTCCTGGGTGTCTAATAAGCAGCTCAGACTTCACCCGCCCAAAACTGGGCTCTGAGCTCTGTTCCTTCTCTGCCAACTGCTCCTGCCTCAGCCCTCATCTCAGACACTGACAGGTCCTTCCTCCCGTTGCTCAAGCCTCGAGGTTGACCTTGACTCTTTCTCTCACACCCCTCATCTGACTCACAAGCAAATCCTATCAGCTGCTCCCCAAGATTCCTATCCCTTCTCTGCTCAGTGCCCTGCAAGGGCAACCAACTCATTCAGCATAAAAGTGAGGGCCCCTCAAATGACAGCAAGGCTCCCCCATCCCCTCAACAGTCTCACTTCTGCTTTTACTCCCTTGCTCACATGACTGCAGTCACAGGGCCTCCTTGCTGTTCCTTGAATGTGCCAAGCACATGGTCACCTCAGGGCCTTTGCACTTGCTGTTCCCTTTCCCTGAAACACTTTCCCCCTAGATAACCACAGGACTTGCTCCTCCCACTTTAAGTCTCAGATCAAATGTCACATGGTCAGTGAGGACTTCCCTGAGCATTGAATTTTAAATAGCCCTCTCCCAGCTCCACAAGTGGCACAGATCACCCTCTCACGTACTATATACTGTTTATTTTGTCTCTCTCTCTCTCTAGAACAGAAGTTCCAAGGACCCCATTGCTTAGAACAGTACTTGGCTCACAGCAGGCATTCCATGTGTTTATACAATAAATGAACGGGCTCAACCACTGGGCTACACAGCTTGAGGTTTCACAGGCCATGATTCTGAGTCCCCAGGGTGTGAGTGTTGGGGGCATTCTGAGATCAGGGATGGGTCTCTGAAGAGGGAGAATGACTCCCCAAGGGGACAGGGAGGTCACAAGGGTCAATGGTCGCAACAGACTCTTCCAGAAGAGCAAAGCCCCTCAAAATCTCCCTCTCTTTTCCCAGTGAATGGTGTGGTGCCTGCTGCATCACGGGTGATGTTGGTCTTCCTGATAAAACCCACTCCCCAAGGTCTGAGGGACCTTGAAGACCACCTAAGAGGCAGAGGAATTCCACTAGGCCAGGGGTCTAGGACCTTTGAACTGTAAGGGCTCAGTTCATAGAAAGGAAAACTGAGGCCCGAAAAAGGTGAGAGACTCACCAAGCACCCTCTGAACCATGGTGGGCAACACAGGCAGGAGGCCCTGCACCAGAACCCCAGGAAGAAGGCAGAAGCAGGAGGGGCAGGCGAGGCTCTAGCCCTGTTCCCCTGCCTCTCTGTGCGACTTGAAGCATGCCACACAACCTCTCTGAGTCTGCTTCCCCAGCGAGGAAGCTCTGTGCTTGTAGGCTGTGCAGGTCCAGTAGGGCTCTGGCCCCACCCCTGCAAAGCCCCCCCCACTGTGGAGCCGCCAGGTCTTCCTGTTTACTTGAGGCCCCTCTCGAGGCTGGGAGGCGACAGCCTTGGCCTCTTCTGCTCCCCACTTCCTTCCTCTCCCACTTCAGCGCCTCCGGCCAGGCCCTCAGGGCCCCCGAGGCCAAGACTTAGGGGCACAGTCCAGTGGGGGCATCTGAGGCCACCACCCCAGAGGGCCTACCTAGGAGCACTCTCTCTCTGAGACCCTGAGGTTACAGAAGCGTTATGCCATCCCTCTGGCTGGTTAGAATGTTCCAGCACCTTGGGACAAGCCATTTCCTGGAGTGTCCCTAGAGACATGGAGACTATGACAGCATCTACGGTCCGGGATCCAACACCACGCCCACCTCTTAGCCCACCAGTAGGCAATGAGCACACACTGACCTGAGAGGTGCCCCCTCCTCCCACCCTTCCCCAGGCTTCCGCCACCACAGTGAGGTTCTCTCTGAGCTACCAAGTGTGGGCCTCAGACCAGCACCGGGGCCTCGCCACCCGAACCAGATCCGCTGGATCAGAACCAGCTTTCTAACGAGACCCTGGGGAGGTTCGTGCACACTTAAAACCAGAACGTTGCCCATCTGACCATCCTGCTTCGTTTTAAAACCCTTCATGAGCCCCGCCTATTAGGTATTCTTGTCCCAAAGGCTCACCCTGAAGCTCTGAAGCCTTTACGGCTAACTTCCAGGGCACGAGAGTCAGGGAGCGGGGGAACAAGTTCAACGACACCGCAAGGAAGCAACAGACAAAGCTGGGGGAGGAGTTTTCTGCGGGACAGCCGGTCCCTTCACAGGTCAATGTCATAAAAAGAGGGGGCGAGTCCTTGGAGGTTAATGTTTGACAGACGGCGCAAATGCAACGTGTGGTCCTGGGTTGCCTTCCAGTCTGAACAAAGACACGTTTTGGGGAAAATTACATGTGGATAGATTATTATGATATTAGTATTAACTTAGAGTCATTGCAACTCCGAGTTGTGGTTATATAGCAAAATGTCCTTATTTATTAAAGAGTCATACTGAAGTTACACTTTAGGGGTGAACTGTTTTCACATCTGTAATTTACTTTAAAATAGTTTGAGGCCAGCCGGTGCAGCTCAGTGGTCAAGCATTCACCCACGAACCAGGAGGTCACAGTTTGATTCCCGGTCAGGGCACATGCCCGGTTTCGGCCGGGATCCCCAGTAGGGGGCGAGCAGGAGGCGGCCGGTCAGTGATTCTCACCATTGATGTTTCTCTCTCTCTCTCCCTCTCCTTTCCTCTCTCTGAAATCAATAAAGATATATTAAAAACCAAACAATTACTAAATGTTGGCGATGGTGTACGGGTGTTCATTATATTACTTCCTCCAATTTTGTTGGTTTGAAATTGTCATTAAAAACAAAACTCTCGAAAATGTAGAGCACAGAGGAGAAACAAGATGGTGGCGTAGGTAACAGCTGCACCCGCGGCCTCCCGCAACCACATCAAAATTACAACTACAATGCAGAACCACCGTCACTCAGAGCCTCCTGAGATCCGGCTGCACAGAAGCCCCGCAACCAGGGAGTTGAAGGAGCACCGAGAGCGGGAGGAGGGGCGGAGACGCGGCCTCGGGCCCACACCTGGTGCCGCAGGTTAAACCCGGGAGGGGATCTCCGTGGCGGAGGTTTCCCGGAGGAGGGAGGGGTCCCAGCCCAGGGCTCCAGGGCCGGGAAGAGACGTCCCCACAACTCCCGGCTGTGAAACCGGCGGGGACTGTCCCTGAGGGTCGCGGAGGCTGCGGGAGCCCCAGCAGCTCCTCTAAAGGGCCCGGCGCGGACTCACTCGGACGCTCCCTCTGCACCCAGCGCCGGGCAGCAGCTGGAAAGGACCCAGGACACTCGGGGAGGAACTAACCTGCCTGAGATCCGGGCGAGAGGCGGAGGGGCGGCTTCCTCCCAGGCAGAGGGGCTGGCGGAGGCCATGGCTCCTCTGGCAAGTCCTCCCCGCACACAGCCGGCGGGCAGGCGCCATGTTTGAGTCGCCAGCACCTGACTCTCACCTTTGGCCCCGCCCCGTGATTCCCAGAGGCCCCGCCCCTCCCACCTGCAGCTCGTCCAGGCCATTTCCAGGGGCTTTTCTATGCAAGCGGCCTCTCGAGCCTCATGCTTAGGACTTTCCTAAAATCTCTCAAACAAGCAGCAGCGGCCCCATACGGCTTGATAAGTGGCCCCAGGCCTGGCACTAGCGGCAGCTGCACTGGCTCATAGCTGGGCCTCTCCTGGACACCTCCAAGCCCAGCACAAGTAGCAGCCAACTACGGTTTGCTGTGTAGCTCATGCTGGGGGGCCCTGGGCAAGGCACTGGCACAGGCTGACTTTGCACCTCCCCAGAGGCCCCAGAGACAGTGCACCTGGTGCTCAGACTCTACCACGCTGGATTACAACCCTACCACAGCCACGAGTGACACTCAAGGGGCGCACTCGGTGAACACCAAAGCCCCACTGAAGTAAATCCTGCTCCATAGGGGTGTCTCCAGCACAGCAGCTCTTTGGCTGTAGTTGCAGCTGGTCCTCACAGCTGATTTGCCTGGGGGTCAGTTCCTCCCAGGGACGCCAACAGCAACCAAGGCTCAACTACAACAGGACAGTGCACACAGCCCACACAGGGGAGCACCTAGAAGGCCCAGCTCAGGTGACTGGGGAGGCTGAGCCACTGGACCCTACAGGACACCTACTACACAAAGCCACTCTACAAATTCCAGGAGACATAGCAGCTCTACGTAATACATAGAAACAAACACCTGGAAGCAGCCAAAATGTGGAGGCAAAGAAACATGTCACAAAGGAAAGAACAGAAGAAATCTCTAGAAGAGGAACTAAATGAAATAGAACCAAGCAAGCTAACAGATAGAGAGTTCGGAATAATGGTTATAAGGATGTTTAAGCAGATTGTTAGGGAAATAACTGAGAAAATCGATAACATAATAAAGTACCAATTTGAAATGAAGGCTACAGGAACTGAAATGAAGAATAATTTACATGGAATCAACAGTAGAGTAGAGGATGCTGAGAATCAAATCAGTAATTTGGAACATGAGGAAACAAAAAACACCCAACCAGAAGAGCAAAAAGAAAAAAGAACCCAGAAATATGAAAATAGTATAAGGAGCCTCTGGGACAACTGCAAGAGGCCCAACATTCATATTATTGGGGTGCCAGAAGGGGAAGAAAGAGACCAAGGAATTGAAAGCCTATTTGAAAAAATAATTACAGAAAGCTTCCCCTGCCTGGGGAAAGAAATCAACTTCCAAGTCCAGGAAACAGAGTCCCAAAGAAGAGGGACCCAAAGGGGCCCACAGCAAGACACATCATAATTAAAATGCCAAAGGTTAAAGACAAAGAGAGAATCTTAAAAGCAGCAAGAGAAAAGCAGTTAGTAACCTACAAGGGAGCACCCATATGACTGTCAGCTGATTTCTCAACAGAAACCTTGCAGGCCAGAAGGGAGTGGTAAGAAATATTCAAAGTGATGAAAAACATGGAACTACAACCAAGATTGCTCTACCCAGCAAACTACAACCAAGATTGCTCAATTCTATCATTTAGAATTGAAGGTCAGACAAGGAAAAGCTAAAGGAGTTCATCACCACCAGACCAGCACTACGGGAAAAGTTGAAGGGTCTTCTTTAAGAAGAAGCTAATGAACAAAAGAATCTGACGAACTAAATAGATCCAGAGACATTGACGCATGCAACAGACGATCATATTTCAGAGGAAAGAGGGAAGGGGGTGGAGGGTGGGAAGAGATTAACCAAAGAAGTTATAGGCATAACCCATGGACACAGTTAATAATGGGGTGAAGGCCTGGGAAGGGGGTGGGAGGGAAGTGGAGGGGATCAATTGGGGGGAAAAAAGGGATACCTGTAATACTCTCAACAATAAAGATAAATTTTAAAAAACAAACAAAATGTAGAGCACAAAAAAACAAAACAAAACAAAACTCTCTGAGCCTACCATTGCCCTTTGGGGAAAGACTAGATACCTGGGTTGGCATTCAAGGCCCTGCAAGCCTGGTTTCCATCACCTCTCAAGCTTGTCTATAGCTAGGGCAGTCCCTCTAGCCTGCATTACAGCCCTCACTAATGCCTCAGCCCTCCCTGCACTCAGTTGGTCCTCTTCACCTCTGCAGCTCCGCAGAGCTGTTCCCCCTGCCTTTCCATGCACTCTGTCTTGTGGGGAAGTGAACTTCCAGGCATCTTTAGGGCCCCGCTCCAGAACTCCAAAGTCAAGGAACCTCTGCCACCAGCAGCCCCTCTGAGCTCTGTGCATGGAGCTGCCCAGAATTGGTCTTGGTTGAGTAGGCCTGATGGAATTTTGTGAGAACAGGTCCCCTCCTTGTGCCGAGAGCCACTTCACCGTGGGCCAGGGCTTATAAGCCTCTGTCCTGCCAGCATAGCAGGTGTCCTGGAGTGTTGCTGAAGGAACAAATGTGCAGGAAGGAATCCCCCAAAGGAAGGTTTTGTAGGGGTAAGGATGGGGTAGCAGTTACTGGAGCTTTTTAATTTTTTTGTATAATTTTTTTAAGTTTTCAAGCTTCTTTTTTTTTAAGTGATTCTTTGGTGAAGAATTTGGGTCAGCATAGATTTTCATAAATTGGGACACACCTGGATTCCCAAAGCTGTAATAAGAAACTGATAATGATGATTTTGTTGGGTGGATTTCCCTAGCTCCTGTGGCATGTTTTCCTACTCACCCTCACCTGGATCCTCAGACCACCCCGATAAAGGGGCATGTGCATGTGAGTGTGAGCATGTGTGTGTGTGAGCGTGTGGTCTGTATGTGTGTTAGCCCAGTTTGACAGATGTGACATGGACACCCCCATGTGGGAGGTCCCAGCGAGTTGAGGCTTCCCCACACACCCCAGTTGGTGTGGGGAACAGAGACCAGCCCAGAGGCCCTCACCCACACCCCACCCCGCCTGGACAGCTCACCGCATGATCCTGCCTTCTCCCCTCTCCCCTGTATTATCATTTATTTATTTCATGTTCTTCTTTCAATAGACTCACCTTTTAGAACTTAAATACGTTTATTTTAAAGGAAAGCTTAAATAACTAATGTAAATGGAAAACCAGCCACACTTGCCATAAATAGAAGGGACACACAGTGGGCACAGTCAGAACACAAGGGTTTCGTTGTGGCCAGGTGGGGCCCGGGCCCGCTGAGGGCTCTCTAGGCTTTAAGGGACCTGCTGGGGCTGGGAAAGGTGTTAAGGACACATGAGCACCAAATGGAGCCTTTCTCCATGATGAGGTCAGAGGATGACAGAGAACAGAAAGGGGAAGATGGTTCTCCCCAGGGGATTCTGGGGCCTCCCCAAATCACCCAGGCCTGGCATATCCCCAAGGCTGCCATGGTCTCTGGCTCACACCCTCTGCTTAGTGTACTCTTGCTAACCTGGGGGGGTCACTGAGCCTAATTGGAATTTTGAAGTGGGCTTAGAAAGGACAGGTTGTGACCTGTCCGGGGCCACCTGGTGGGAAGCCCTTCAGGTCTCACCTCCTCAGAGGGGCACTACTGACCATGACCCCCCCACACACACACACCAGTTCAATCCTGACGCCCTTTTCAGACCCTCAGGGCTTCTCGCACCGAGGAGACCAAGTCACTGCCCACTTGACCGGCTAATGTGTGCCACCCCCACTATCAGGAAGCCCCCCACAGCTTCACTGCATATGAGAGCTCAGTCCCCAGCGGGGGTTAGGCACAGAAAACAGGCTCAGAGAGATGAGGGCTCAGGGCCAAGGCCACACAGCAAGGATGCAGAGGAAGCCAGGCCCAGGCCCAGCTCTGCCTGACCCGAGGCGCCAAGAGCATGGACCCTGCCTCGGGCCCGCTGGATCCCCAGCTGGATCCCCAGGCCTGGCGTGGCCTTGTGAGGAGGGGTCCTGGGCCTTCCACCAGAGCCTGGGGAGGAGCAGCTGGCTGAGGTGGGCTGAGGGGCCCAGGGAGGAAGGGGGGGCTGGGACTCAAGGCCGGGCGGCCATCCCACATAAACCAACCCCAATGGAAGCGAAGAAAAAGGAGTAAAACCGAATGTCCTCGGAAATTCCTTTAGTGCTCAGCTGTCCATGAAAACAGGATAAAGTGGCTTCCTCTGTCTGTGACCAGCCGGGCAGGGTGGAGGCGCTGAGCTCAGGCCAGGGCTCCTGAGTCAGGCAGGGGTGGGGCTGGGCTGAGGGGGAAGGGGCTCCGCGCTGCTACTGGAGGGCATCCAGGTGGGTGCAGACCTGGGAGAAGACGCTGTCCACGCAGCCTTCGGCATTGACCTGCAGGGAGACTGGTGGTGAGGACGGGGACGCCGGAGGCTGGGTGGACCCCACCGTGGCAGGCCCCCCCAGAGGCCAGGCCTGGCTCCCGAGTCCAGCCGCAGTGGACAGCAGCCTGTCATCAAACCAGCGGGGAAACCAAGGCCCAGGAAGAACAGCTGGCCCAAGGTCACAGCAATTTGAGGCCAAGCCAGGCAAAAACCCAGGTTTCCTAGGGCTCCCTCGGGCCTGCAGGGGGCGCACCTTGCGTACGATGCCACGTTTCTCATAGAATGTGATGACAGGTTCTGTGGCCTTGTAGTAGGTGTCCAGCCGCTTCTTGATGGTTTCCTCATTGTCATCCACACGCCCGCTGGTCTCTCCACGCTTCAGGAGCCGCTTGGTCATGGTCTCAGGGCCTGCGTCCACATACAGCAGCAGTGTGGGCTGTCCAATCTGTGGGCAGGGCACTAGTCACAGGGGACCCTGTCCTGCCCACCCCAGGCCACCTCCCCCACATTTTCCCAGGGGCCCCACTTGAGATCCCCTCGTACCTTCAAGGCAACCTGACGGACCTTCCTAAAACCAATCTGCCTTGCCACTCCCCTGCTCAAACCTCTTCCATGGCTCCCCAGTGCCCTCAGGAGAAAGTCTAAACTCCTTTCCTGACCTATGAGGGCCTGCGCAGTGGGCCCTGCCCCTCCCCCCATCTGGTGCTCCTCACTCCTTTGCTCTCCTTGCTTCAGCCACACTGGCTCTGGGCTGGGCTGGCTCTCAGCAGCTTCCTCATCTGCCAGGCCAGGAGCCCTTTCCCTCAATACCAAGTGCCCACCTTCAGATCCAACTAAAATCTCATTCCCCTAGGGCAGTCTTCCTAGATGCCACCCCCACCACCATCCCCAGCCCCTGGGACATGGTCTTCCAGTTCCCTCTACTTATGTCCTCAGCACCTCTCAGGAGGGCCTCTGGTTATTTACCAGCCATCCCTCTCCCCAGCGGGCCCGGAGCCCCTGAGGGCAAGGGGCACCTGTCTTACAGCAGCAGGGCTGGGTAAGGACTTGAGAAAGGAACCAGGGATGAGTGAAGGGGTGAGCAGCAACTGAGCTCTGGGAGGTTCTCAACAATGTCACTGTCATTGGAATGATTGTTTCATCACCAAGAAGACTTGGAAGGGCGTGAAGGAGTTGACCTATCTTCCTTTGGTGGGGACCTGGCGCCCCCTGGTGTCCAGAGTAAAAAAGACCAGATACTGGACCCCTGAAGGCCACAGCAGGGATGGGCCCTGTGCAGAGCCAGGCGCCCAGACCAACACCCACAGCAGCCCCAGGAGGAATGAGAACTTTCAACAACCCCATTTTCTAGATGTGGCTCTGAGGGTCAGAGGTAACATCACACAGCTGGTGCCTACCTAGGTCCATGGCCTCCTAGTCTGAAGGAAACTCAGCCAATCCCCATTTCACAGATAGGGAACCTGAGGCCCAGATCTGGGTAGACACTTTCCTGAGGTCTTGCAGCCACTTAGAGGGCAAGAAATACAGTATCCTACCTCTAGATGTGGCTCAAAGCTATAGAAGTCTAAAGATGATTCCTGTCACAGAGATGGGCAGTGGGGTGAGGGTCTGGTCCAGCCCCCAGCCCACTGGGATGCCCAGTCCTCCTGGCAAGGCCTGCAAAGAGTCTTTCTGCCAAGAAGCCCTCCCTGAACCCCCCGCACACCCTTACTGACCTCTCCCTCCTTGGCACTTACGGCTCATTTTTCCCCCTATATGCATCCCAGTGTCTAGGTGCACTGAGTCCATGTACACACACTGTCTGAGGTGCGTGTGTGTATATTGCCAGGTGTGTGTGCACATGTACCCAGGCCTGTGTGCACGGATGCATATGTCTGTGGCTTTGTGCACATATATGTGAACCTCAGTGCCTGTGTGCACATGTACATGTGCTGTTGCCTGCATGTGCATGCACATGTCTATATACATGTGTGTATTTGGGTGAGATGCCCTCACCCTGTGGAGGGTTTTCCTGGTGGGTACCCATTCCAGGCAGCTCAGAGGGATCATCCTCAAGGCCCACTCTCTCCAGCAGGATTCCTTGTGGCCCCTGGAAGGAGGCTGGACTCTCCTCCTGGGCATCCGAAGCCTCCAGCCAGGCCTGAACCTCCCTCGCCCACACCATCCCCAGTTGCCCTGTCCCAATAGCTTCTGTTCTCCCCACATGAGCCTGACCTTCCAGCCCTGTCCATGCTATTCCCTGCCCCTCTGACCGCGTGTTTACAAATGCCAAGCCCCACTTCTGAAAAGTACATTCGCTCTAATCCCCATTCTGCCCCACGAGGCAGCTGTGCCCTATCTATCCCCATTTTGCAGATGGGAACACTGAGGTTCAGAATGACAGCCTGAGGCCTCGAGCAGTTAGGCTGGAACCTCAGCTTGGCCAGGCTTATGAACTCCCCAGCCCGGTGCTTCCCGTTCTTCTAGACTTTTCTCCTGGGCTTCTAGAAAGACTCCCAGAAAGTCTTCCCTCATTTCCCTCCTTACCCACCCCCATCATCATCACCCGAAATCTCTCCCTCTGTGTCCATGACAGCAGCCTCTGCCTGGCTGCCCCCAGCACAGCTCCCAAAGGCCATCCACCAAGTTGTGCCTTACCCTCTGCTCAAACTCTTCCCCCTGCTGCACTTCCCGAGGGTAGCCGTCGATCAGGAAGCCTTTGGAAGTATCTACCTTGGCCATCATGGCATCTCGGAGCATGTCCAACACTGTCTCCTGTGGGCATAGCAAAAGAAGGAGGGGCCGTGAGCCCCTCTTCACCCCTCCTCTGGGCTTGGTGTGCGCTTTCCCGCAGCTGAAAAGCCCTCTGTACTAACACGGACATTCCACACAAGTCTCCCTCTCCAGGCCTTCTCTGAACCACGAAGACTTGATGGATGGATCAAATCATTCATTCATTCATTCATTCATTCATTCATTCAATATTATAGATTGAGGCCCTCCTCCCTGCCAGCTCCTGTTGGGGCCCAGAGGACACAGCTGTGAACAAAGACCTTCCCAGTCCTTGGGAAACTCGTGGTCTGTTGATTTATCAATTTCTAAGCATGACACAGGTTGTATGGGCAAAGGAGGGGGGCTACTAGAGTATAAAGTTAGGGGGTCTTAGCCCAAATCTGAGGAATCAGGAAAGTCCAAAAGCCAAGGAGGAAAAAACATTCCAGGCAGGAAGGAGTCCATTGAGTCTGAGGGGACAGAAAGGCCAGGGTGGTGGCAGGATGGAGGGGTCAGCAGGGCAGGGTCCTGGAGGCTCTTGGGAGCTTCTGGAAGGAATTTTGTGCCAAGGGCAATGGGGACCCACAAAAGGGTTCAGAGCCAGGGAAGGTCATGGTCAGCCTTGCCAGTGTGTCATGGGCTTTGCTGGCTGATGTCCACTCAGGGCCACCATCACCCCCGCCCACCCAGCTGGGGCCCACTCACCAGTGGCACCAGCTGCCCCTTCTCCATGATTTCCGACAGCATCTTGCCCCTGGCCGAGCCCGAGCTGACCTCGGCCCGCAGGAGGTCCCCGGTGGAGAGGTGGGTGTAGCCGTACTTCTGGACAATCTTCTCACACTGTGTGCCCTTCCCTGAGCCAGGCCCTCCTGCAAGCGCCCACCCATTCAGAAACCCTGAGAAACGGAGTCCTCTGCAGGGACAGGGTCTGCCCAGGTCACCCATGGAAGGAGGGGCACAGCCCAGAGTGCAGTCCCAGGCCCCAGCTCCCACAAGTGCCTGCAAAGACCCCCCCCCTGCAAGTGCACCACCCGCCTGCCTCGGACTCACCCACCACGAAGATGATCTTGGTTTTCTTCAGCTTCTCTGTGGGAGAGAAAAGGGGGAGCAGAGCTGTCACTTGCAGGACAAATAGCCAGAGGCACCTCTGGATCCCAGGCCTGTACTGGGCCCGAGACAGAGGGACAGACACAGCTTACACTCCTGTCAGGGAGGCAGACAAGCCACAGCCCGGAGCAAATGGTGATGGCGAGGAAAGCTCAGGGACTGGGACAGGTCGGGGGAGAGAGGGCGTTCCAGGCAGAGGGACCAGCAGAGGCAAAGGCCTGGAGGCCACAAGCACAGGCTGTAAGAGGGACTCTGAGTGGCTCGAGTCACCCCAATCCCTGTGGGTGGCTGGACAGCAGCTGCTGGTCACCTCGGGCCTTAGAATCTTCCTCACTGCGGAGGTTTCTGGATGAGCAGCAGGCACCCATGGTCCTGTTCTGCTGTGTCCCCTACCCTTCCCCTCCCAGACCCTGGGCCTGCCCATCCCCGCCTTCCTTGGGCGGTTCAAGTGCGGAGCTGGCAACCACAACATATGTTGCCCTGGAGACAGTTGCTGGGGAAGAGGGCTGTGGTGAGCATATGGAACCCTTGCCCAAAGACAGAGGCCAGTTGACATTCCGACCTCCGTCTCACTCACCCTTAGAACTCAGCGAGACCACAGCCCCACCAACAGAGGGAAACTGAGGCCTAGAGGGGTGGGGGCCCGGTCTAGGGCTGCCAGAACCCAAATTGGAACCCGGGACCTCTTCTCAGGCTGCTGGCCTTCCCTTCCCCGGGAAGCAGGACCTGGTTGTGAGGCCTTAGAAAAGAAGTCTCTGCCCCTTTCTGGTTCTCTGTCCCTGTCCCAGTGACAAGGTGAGCTCAGAAGCTCCCAGGGGCTCTCCCAGTCATGAGGTTAGAGCCTGGAGGAGCTGTCAGAGCGACGTCTCCCATGCCTTCCCCACCCCCTGCCTGCCCTGTGACCAGCACAAGCCTGGGCGTGGGGGAGGCTCTAGCCCAGTGGCAGCTGACATTCAGAGCCCCAGAGGTGGAAGGGTGACCGCTGATTTCAGGCAGCAGCAGTCAGGCCCACTGGGCTCCTTTAAGAACTGCCCAGGCCGAGGCTCAATGCCAGGGATGGGATGGGTGGTGCTGCCAGGAGACAGGCCAGCTGGGCTCTCTGCCCATGACTCCTTCTAGGTCAGGCCCATAGGAGCCTGGAGGACCCAAGAGCCACCCCCACTGGAGAGTGGGGAAACTACATCCCAAGAAGAGCATCTGCACACTTGGGGCCTCTCTACAGGGCAGGCCTCCCCTTGCCAGTGCCTACCCTCTCTAGAAAGAGGCAGGGATTCAGCTCGAAAAATACCAGCATAGGATGTGAGCTATGGGGCACTCTGGGGCCTCAAGGAGGGCCCATCACTTCTAAAATTAATCTTGAAGCTGGCACATCCCATGAGAGGCCTGAGGAGGGTGCGGGAGCTCCCCGGCAAGCCCCACCTGGCAGCCCGAGAGCCTCCTCCAACCCCTCCCAGAGTGTCTCCCGAAAGCACACCCCCTTAACAGCTGGGCACACTGAGGTACAGGCAGTGAGCAGGAGAGAGGAGCCTCCATACCTTCCATCCTGCCGAGGTCCAGGGAGTGGAGTCAGCACGCTGCAAGATAAGGCACAGGTGGGGCGGGGGAGCGAGAGCTCCCCACCCTGCCTCTGCTCCAGCCAAGCCACAAGCCACTGGGGTGTGCCAGGCCCTGACTTGCCCTCAGAGGGGGCCGCCGGAGGCGGGCAAGGTCCAGGAGTCCCAGGTGACCTTGGAAAAGTCATCTTTTTTCCGTGTGCCTCTGCTGCCTCACCTGTCAAGAAGGGCAGAAGTCCCCTCCCACCACTGAGGGCCTCAAGCAGAGACACCAGCCACTGCGGAGGTGCTATCCTCCCAAGTCCCAGAAAACAGGGTGAGGTCCTCTGCCCGGCACCTTAGCAACACTCCCCAGGGTGGAGGGAGAGGAAAGCTGCCAGGAAGCGGGAGGAGGGACAGGAGCTGCGTGTGTGCTCATCTCCAATGGGGTTTGGAAGGGGTTGCTCGAAGGGACACAGGAGTCTGAAGTGAGAAAGCTCTTCACGTGGACATAGCCCTGCAATTTTCAAATGAGGGGGTTCCTGGGCTTCCCCCTCCAGGCCCAACTCCTACCCCCCATGTGGCCCCTGCCCCCTCACCCCATGGAGGACGTTGCCACACTGCCCTCCTTTCCCCCCAGCACGTAAGTCAACCCCAACCCCTCCAGGGACCCCACTCCACTTCCACAGCCCCCCAGGGACCCCCCCAAACCTCCCCTTCCCATCAGTCTCTTTAGAATTGCTGCCTATACACTCCTGGCCTTCACCCCCCTGCCCTCGCCAAGGCCACCTGCAACCATCACAGCCACTCTTGCCTTGACTGGACCCTTGGCCACCATTCCTCCTGCTGGGACCTCACCTCAGACCCCTACTCCACCCTCTCACTATTGGCTTCAGGTTGCCAGGACCCCTCCATCCCTGCCCAGCCAGCCCAGGCCTCTCTACCCAACTCCATAAATCTACGGCCCCTACACAGGCCGGAGGCCCTGCAGACTCTGAACAGCCCCTCCTCTGTCCCCAGTTAGAGTCCCTTCTCTCACACCCACCTCCATCCTGCATAAGTGCATTCCAACCCTCTTGCTCCTGAACCTCTCTGAACTGTGTCCTCACGGCCACTACCTTGTTCCAAGCAGGGGCCTTCCCACCTCTATATCCCTCCAGGACATCTTCAGGATTTCCCAAAAAGCATAAGACCACACTGCTCATCTGCTTAAAACCCTTCCATCTGTGGCCACCTCAGCTCCCAAGATAAAGCCCTCCCCCCACACACACACTCTGCAGCTTTATCAACTGGGGCTTAAACTGCTGGGAGCTCCCTCACCCCACCATGACCGTGTCCCACCTCCGGGCCCCAGCTCATGTTGCACCCAATGCCTGAAAGCCTTTCCCTAAGGTGTTAATGTTTAGGACTCACTTTAAGTGTCACCTCCTTCAGGAAGCCTTCCTGAACTCTGCTCTCCACTCCTACACTAGCAGGTACCTCCTCTGAACTTCCCCTGGCGTCACACACACACCACACTGTATGGGACCTCTCTGTTGTAGTACAAGCCTGTGTTCCCCACCACGCTGGGCCTGGCCCGGGCTGATCGTAGGGATGGGGGCCTTAATCCATCCCTGTGGCCATCTTGGCAGGGAACTGAGGCTTGGAGAGGAGAGACTTGCTCCAGGGCCGGCTGGGGTCAAACCTGGGGCTGCATTTTCTGCTGCTCTGGGCCCAGCACCCAGTAGGTCCTTAAGCAGCTGCTTGTGGGCATGAGTTCAGCCTCTTTCTTGCTGAGTATGCTTAAGGAAGGGTAGTAGCTGCCAACAATTCAGCAGCTGCTGGGGGAGGGGGAGGTCCCCCAGGCCAGGAACAGCCTGTAGTGAACCCCCCTGCCCTGCTCCCTCCCAGTAACCTAAGCCCCACTGTCCTGCTGGAACCTGCCGCCGCCTTGGTCCAAAATAACCTGGGTTATGAAGAGGCCTCTTAGGGGTCAGGGGTCCAGGACGGAGTTAGGTTACAGGCTCAGCACACACGCCTCATAAGGTCTCTGGATCCGGGCCACAGTGATTCTTAGTATATAACTGGGTGGTCTCCCAAGGGGTCTGGGGAGCTGAGGCCAAGGGGATAGAGACAACCTCAATCACAAGGCAAGTCCAGGGCAAGACCCAGGTCTGCCATCTCCTGACCAAGAGCAGCCTTTTCAGTGGTTGGCAACCAACTAGGGGTCAAATCCCAACTCCATCACTCAGCTGTGTGACCTTGGGCCGCTGGTGTCCCCTCTCTGGGCCTCCACCCCCAGGCCCTGTCCCGCTGCTGCTGAAGAGTCCTTGGTGGGTAGTTGAGTAGTACTCAGGAAGGGCCCCAGGGCTCCCCCAGAGCCCTGCCCTTTCAGAAGGCGGAGGCAGAGGCCAAACATCCAGGGGGCATCCTGTGTCCCCCCGCCCCCCAGCACTCAAAATGATGTGACAGGATAGCTCCTCCAATCCCATAGGCTGCCCTGCCCAGGTCCTCCAGGGCCAGGAGTCAGGCCACAGCCCCCCTCCCAGGGCCCCAGCTGGGACATGCCAAGGACAGGAACCTGGAGCCCCAGGAGTATGGGCTGGGACAAAGGGGTGACTGTCTAAGGCTGGGAGGGACTGCAACACACACACACTCACACACACACTCACACACACTCACACACAAAGGCACAGAGTGTAGCACAAATAGCCAGAGCAGCGTCTGGGGAGTACAGACAGGCAAACACACACAGATCACAATCATGGACACACACTGAGCCACACAAATCCCAAGGATACCCTGGCACTCGCGAGCAGCACTCCTCAGGTGCCCGCGGCTGCCCACTCCCCGCGGAGGCCCGTCCCCCCCACGCACACAGGCAGGCACGGGGCGCACACTGACCTGGGGTGGGGTGCGGGTGGGCGCCGGGGCCAGTGCGTGCCCTGCCCGTCCTCGCCAGCCACCCGCCCGCAAAGGCGACTATTTATAAGGCTGTCAGCAGGCGCGCGGCATGCCGGGAGCCAGCTCCGAGTGGCAGGAGCGCGGAGGAGGCGGGGGGGGGGGGGGGGGGGGGGGGGGAGGGGGCTGGACGGGGCAGAGCCCACGGGAGCCTGCGCCGCACGCCCCCAGGCCTGCTCACGCTCAGGCTCACGCATTTTTACTGTCCCCGAGGGTTTTCCGTTCCTGCAGTACCTCCGCTTGCCCTCACCACTCCAGGGGTCGGGACTAGGCTTCCCATGTGACAGCTGGGTAAACTGAGGCCCAGAGAAGAGCGGCCCTTGAACAACATCCCGCAGCAAATCGGTAGCAGGGAGAGGCCAGACCAGGGAGGGAGAGGACTGAGGCACGGGTTCTGGGGGCTTCGCTGGCGGGACCAGTCCCCCAGATCCTGCGCAGACCCCCCTGGAATTCCTCCTCCCTTTTGGGAAGGGGTTCCAAGAACTCCTCTGGGACTGAAACTCCCCAGGACCCCAGCTGGTGATTGGATAGATTATTTTAAAAAACCCTGCCCCCATGGAGCTGCCAGGCAACTCCCAGCTAAGCCTAGGAGGACGTGGGCCATTCAGAGCTCTGTACTCAGAGGGGGGGCCCATGGACCTGATAAGAGCAGCTCCCAATAACGAGCATTCCCCGTGGGCCAGGAGCTGGGCAGAAAAAACTCGGACTGGGGCCATGTCTGTGAATCCTGAACGTGGAGGAAAGTGGGGTCACACCTGTAAAACAGCTTGCCTGGCATTCCCAGGTAGAAAGTGATGTGTTTGTCCATGGAGACCAACATACAGCAATATGCTCAATAATGTAGCAGAGACCAGGACCATGCAGCTTCAGACCACACCACAACCTTGAAGGAGCAGCCCTAGGTGGCGGGGCGGGTTAAATTTAGAATTTGTCTTGTAGGCACTAGGGAGCCATGGAAGATGTTTGAGCGAGAGAGTGAGACTACCCAGAGAGTGAGACCACTTTAGGTGGGTAGTTTCTTAGCAACAACAGCAGCCTAGGCACCAAGAGGCCTGCATCTAGACCCAGCTCTGCCACCTGCGACATCAGACAAGTCCTTACTCCTTGTGACCTTCGTTTTCCCATCTGTGGGAGGGGCAGGTGCTGGGTCAGAGGGTCGGCCTTAGAAGTTGTTTGAAAGGCCCTCTCAAAAGCTGTAGGTGGCTGTGGGCATTGGTGTCACCTCTTGGAAAAGCAAATTGATGAAATCACTTAAAACTTCAGATGTGCTCTTCACCTCTGGGAATCCCATGTGGACACTGACTGTGGGCAGGATGATTCTCTCGTGCCAGTGGGGACCAGCTGATGGGGGGGACGGAGGCGCAGCCAGGCAGGTGCGGAGTGGAGACTGCCCTAGAGTGGGCTTGAGAAAGGAAGCCGGGGGTCTGTGTGGCTGGTGGGGTCGGGGCAAGAGAAACAGGCAAACAGCCCAGCAGCTCCGATCTTACCCACCTTCAACAATTCTAAACACGCAGGGGCGTGTGTGTGAAATCCATTCCTCAGTGTCTCCTCTTTGCATTTTAACATTTCTGAGGTTGTGTTGTCTTATGATCAAATCGAAGGCATCTTAAAGGTGATGCAATGAAGCAGAACTGAGGGGGGGAGGTGCTCATGCTTTTTTTTTTTTTTTTTTACAACAAGCATCTATTATTTTATATATAAAACACTTTTAACACAGATGTACCTTGAGGACATTATGCTAAATGAAATAAGCCAGTCGCAAAAAGACAAACACTGTATGATTCCACTCGCATGAGGTATCTGAAGTAGTCAAACTTACTAACTCATAGAAAAGGGAAGTAGAATGAGGTTCCCAAGGGCTGAGGGCAGGGGAAATGGGAGCTGCTGTTTAATGGACACAGAGCTTCAGATCTGCAAGATAAAAAAGCTCTGGAGATGTTTCATGAAAATGCGCACATACTTAACACTACTGAACTGTACTCTTAAAAATGGTTGACTGGTCAAGCTTGTGTGTTTTTTGCCACAATAAAAAAAATAAATTCAAAAATTGTAAAAACGGGGGGGGAAATATTTTCAGTACCTGTTTTAATTATTTCATTTGCATATGACCTATGGATTTCCCACCAATCCTGGAATATTAAAGTTTCAGGAATTTTTTTCTCAGCTATAACCTAAAGAAAGAAAAACTGCAGAGAGATGAAGGAGGGAAGGAAGAAAGGGAGGGAGGGAAAGGCAAAAAACTGCAAGGAGATAAAACCTGGAAGGTTATACCCTAAACTGTTAACAGGGAGTAGGACTGGGTGATGCCCTCACTTTTTATCTTGTATCATTTGTATGGCTTAAATTATAACATAAAAAAATACCTAAAAACATAACCATATAAAATAAAACCAATTTTAAAAAACATTTTTAAAATATTCTGGTTAAAGAAAGAATTCCCAGGCTTGAAAATGAGCCAGCATTGGGGACTGAACTCCAAGGTTCACAGCACATGGTGGCGGTGGCAGGGCTGCCCCAGCTGGGCCTGGCTGGACTGCTGAGCATCGCAGGGAACAGCTGGAGTGGTGGCTCTGGGAAGCACACGCTGGGTTTGCAGCTGGTGGGAGATGCCCCCACCCCCAGGGAGGGGGGCGCTCACAGAGGTGACAGGGATACAAAGGAGTGCAGGGGGGTTCTGAACCCTAAATGAGGAGGTGGGTTCATCTTGGCCACAGCAGGGAGCAGGTGCTTTCAGAGCAAAAAAGGACTGAGAGGAGGCGGGCTCAGGAAGATAAGTGACAGTGAGCACGCCAGCCTCCGAGGGTCCCCTCTGCGGGGATGAGTTTGCGGGGTTGAGGGCTAGGCCCCAGGCCTCCTGCCCCCAGCATCCTCCACCGAAGTTCTTACCTCCTGATGCTAAACCAACCGCTAGCAACCGCCTCCTTTTGGCGCACTCCTGGGTCTCCCTTTGTGTCTGCCAGTGGGCAGGCAGATTCCCAGAAGCCTTTGCGCAGGGCTAGCGTGTACAGAATTCCATATCTCCATCCCCATGCAGGGCCTTAGGCTCCCCACATAATGACTTTGCAAGGAGTCCCTGACCCTCCGACACGCCTACCACCACCACTACCATTATTGTGTCTGGTGGGCTCAGGCCGTGGGCCCAGTGACATCCCAGCCTCCTGCCTGTCCCGCTGCTGTCCAAGCAAGGATGACCTCTCCAAGTCAGAGGGATCAAGCCTTGCCCACTCGAGCTGGCACTCGTGGCTTGCCATCTGGCCCCAAGAGCCTCATCTCCCACTGCTCCCGCCTCCTGCCTACTCAGAGGGGCTGTGGGCCCCACCACTGGGCTATTGCTTGGACCATGCTTCCCGCCTGCCATCCCCTCCCTCTTCAATCGTACCCAATGGAGAGCATGGCACAGCTACTTACTAGAATGCCTACGTGAGTTGAGAGTCAGATGCAGTGCGCCCTTCTCTCCTCCCAGCTCCCTGGCCCCCCATCCCAGCTGGCCCAGTGCCCAGGGAGAGCCCTTTCCCGGTCCCCAGCAGGCTGCCTGCCCTTGTCTCACACAGTCACCCTTTGTTAGGCCTCTGCTCCCAAGGGCATCTTATCTGCCTAAACAGGTTGTAATCTCCTAGAGTCACAGACCCCCTTTCCCCTGCCAACCTGGAGTTGTAAACAAGGCCTTTCACTAACCTGCTCCCCAAACCCTCCCAGGGTTGCAGCCCCGGCTGACTCCTGCCTGCTGAGCCCTGCAGGAAATTTCAGCTCTGTGCTCTCGGCACCCCCAGGCCCTAGAGCCAACCTCTGACCCCATGGCATGCCCTGTCCACTCCCTCTGACTCCTGTCCTGGCCTCCTCTCTCCTGTGCCCCCCAGGTGTTTTCTATGACAGGCATGTTATTCTCTCCCACCCACCCCCCTTTCCCCACTGGACGCTCTCACCTCAACCTCTGCAGGACTCTCCCCCATCTTCCAGGCCTCAGAAGAATGTCACCTACTCAAAAGCCCGTCATAGCACCTGTTACTATTGTCTTTGTAGCCCTTACTTCTGGTGGTGGCCTGACTGGGACAGAGCCTGTCATGGGGCCCCACCCCTCCCTAGAACCTGAGCTCCTTGAGAGCAGTGTGTGGTCCTGGAACTGGGGCTCTGAGAGAGGAAGTGACTGGCTCAAGGTCACAGAAGCAGGGGGAGGCAGGACTGGAAAAGCCAGACAGGCTTGACTTGGGAACCCCACACCTCCCCAACCCCCAGAGTCGCCAGCTCTCCACCCAAGCTGCAAAATGCATGACTCACTGGTCAGCTGAAAAAGCTGGCTGTCCTGCTTATGTGTGAGCTCCCAACCTGGAGGGTGTGGGCACTTCCCGAGGAGGCCCAGAGCCCTGGCCCAGGGAGCCCGGCTGGATCAGGAGACATAGGAGATGGAGCTGCTGCTTAGGTACATTTATTCCTGTACAAATCATTACAAAACCAAGTCTGGGGGAGTCACCAGCCCCCAGCCCCCACCCCAATGTGCAATGGCTTGCTGCTGGCCTCCTCCTCTACCGGCCCCTCCTATTCCACAGCCACCTCCAGGAAGCCCTCTAGTCTTCCCTTCCAGGCTCCAGAAGAGCAGGGGCAACCCACCCCACTGGGCCCAGCAATAAAGTGCCTGATAAAGAGTGAGGGGGAACAGGACCCAGGGAACACAGTTCCCAGACCCCTAGAGCTTTCCCAGGCCTAGCTGGAGGGAGACTCTTGGACGACTCTAGCAGCTGCAAACAAAGCAGCTGCTTGAAACCTCAGTTTGGCTGATCCCCCCCCCTCCCATTTCTCAGCCCCAAAGTCTCCTCCAACAAGTGGAAAGCCTCGCCTGGGAGTTTGCACAAAAATACCCTCATCTCCAGGAGGTGGGGAAGGGAACCCCAGGCCCCTAGGGAGCTGACGGGTAGTGGCCGGAGGGGTCCAGCGTTACGGAGGATGGACCCAAGGCAGTCAGTGGGGGAGGTGGGAAGGGATCGAAGACGTCACATTAGACCTGACATGGGCAGGATGCCAGAGAGGCAGACAAGGGGTTTGTCCAAGGCCTCTCAGGGCAGAGCCAAGACCCAGGCACTGGCCCCCTACCTCGGGGACCCTCCAATCCCATAAATGCCCCAGCCTGGCCTCCAGACAGTTCCCACCCCCAGGCAACCTTTCTTTCTGGCTCTGGGAAGTGAGGGGGGGCAACACAAAGCTTCCAGGTCCTTGGAAGAGGACCCCATTGTCCCAGCCAATAGGAAATGATTTGGGGACGATCCTGGGGCTCTGAACCAAGGCCTCATGGGAAAGGACACATCCTTGGCCTCACATTTTTCAGAAATACCCTGATTGACTATGCTCAGACCCTGACTAGACAAGAAATCCCGACACCCCTGATTAACCACATAGAAGCCCAAATCCCTGAATGGCCACGAGATGTCCCCAGGCCTGACTGGCTGGAGGATACACCTTCTTCAAGGCCCTTATTGGTCAGAAGACACTCCGGCCAGCCTTGATTGGCCAAGAGAAGGCCCTTGGTGGAGTGGCTGGGCCCAGAGCCACTTCTCCTGTGTCCCTCAAGAGGGCCTCACAGGCAGGGCAGCCTAGGTCCAGGAGGGGTGGGAGAAGGTGATCCCATACAGGTGAGCCCAGGACGAGAAGACCCTCTTCTCGGTGATGAAGCGGTGGTGGTTGCCCCTGTGGCTGTGCTCGTTCTGGATGTAGGTGACACACTCGTCGGGCCCCCTGGGCTCATAGTAGTGGTAGGGCATGTTCTGCAGGCGGGACCGCTGCCTCCTGGGGCAGAGCAGATGGGGGCTGTGAGGGCAGAGTGGGCACCGGAGGGGCCCTTGCCCCTTCTAGCCCCTGACCTGCTGTAGGACCGTAGTGGAGGAAATCCCTGCCCTTCCCTGGGCCTCAGTTTCCCCATCTGTAAAATGTAGTGTGGACTAGGTTTGTGACCACCAAACTTTTTTTTAATGCAATGGATCTTTTCCTGTCCCCAAGAGCATGGCAGAGTAGGGGACAGGTAACAACTGTAGGCTGTGGAGCTTGGCCCCACCCTGTTTTTCTCATCTAGGAAATGGGGAGCATGACATGCCAACCCCTTAGAATCACTGTGAGGAGCAAATGAGATAAATATAGTCATGCCTGGGACACGGTCAGCACTCAGTGAAGAACAGCTGTCACCTCTTGGGCTTTTCATGTAGTAATAACAGTTATTATTAATACGCAAACTCTGGACTCTGGCTGAGCATGGGGTAGAGGCCCCCGAGGCAGCTCCAAGGAGCAGTCTGCATATCTCTGCAGGGCAGTCTGAACACCATCAATAGAGACCCTTAAAGGCCACCCAGACCAGATTTCCAGGCCCCCAGCTCCACCCCATGGCCAGTGAGTGGGCATTGTCCTGGAGGGGCTCACCTGCAGTAGTCGGGGGGGACCATGCCATAGACGTGCACTTGGTCACACAACTCCACCGCAATCACCATGGTGAACCAGCCTGTGCTCAACCACGAATGGGACTTTTCCCTGGGGGCAGAGAGGGAGCGTGATGAGGGGGCATGCAGGCAGTGCGGGACAGGCAAGGAGGAACAGTCAACTCCCCCCCATTTCACAGAACTCCTCCCACCCACTCACTGGGCCCTCTCCCCACTTCAGTCACACAACACACACACACCGTCCAGCCCACTGGGGGAGCATGAGTTTGCTGGCAGAGGGCTTGTCTGGATAGAGGTGAAGGGTGTGGAGAGAGCTCCTTTGAGAGAAAAAGTAGGAACAGGACATGCTGGGAATAAACTCCCAAGGAGACTGGTCACACCTGGGCAGGCCAGGAGTGGCCACGACAACGGAGCATTCCAGAAGCAGTGGTGCCCATGCCAGGAGCAAACTCCTACAGGGAGACTAATCAGAGACAGTCATGCTAGCAGTGACAAGTTCAGAGCAAGGCACAGAAGTAGCTAAGAGCCTCGAGCTGTGCTGTCCACTAGAGTGACCACATGTGGGCATGTATGAATACTTGACTTGTGGTTGAGATTTGCTGTCAGTGTAAAATACACACTGGATTTCTTAGAGAGTGTGAAAAAAGAATGTGGAACATGACATTGATAATTTTTTATACTGATTACATGATGAACTGAAAATATTTTGGATATATTTGGTTGAAGATGGTTCTTTGAAAAGTTTAGAAGAAAATAAACTTCTCTCAATACTGACAAAAAAGGAAAAAAGACACAACACTATCAAAAATAAAAGAGAGAATATCATCATAGACCCTGTAAACTTTAAAAGAGTAAGAAAACCACAAAAAAACTATATACATGATAACTTAGAAGAAATGGGCCAATCTCTTGAAAATCACAAACTACCAAAACTCACCCAAGATGAAATAGATAACCTGAATATCCTGTAACTATTAAGGAAACTGAACTCATAGTTTAAAATCTGAAAAAGAACACTCCAGCCCAGCCAAAGTGGCTCAGTTGGTGGAGAGTCGTCTCCTGAACCAAAAGGTCACTGGTTTGGATTCCCAGTCAGAGCACATGCCCTGGCTGCAGGCTCAATCCCCAGTGGAGGGCATGCAGGAGGCAGCCAATCAATGTTTCTCTCTCACATCAATGTTTCTCTCTCTCTCTCTCCCTTCCTCTCTCTCTAAAATCAATAAAAACATATTTTAAAAAAAGAATAAGACCACTCCAAGCCCAGATAGTTTCACTGGCAAATTCTATCAAACATTTAAAGAAGAAATAACACCAATTCTACATAATCTCTTCTGGAAAATAGAAAAGGAAACATTTCCCAATTCATTTTGTGAGGCCAGCATTACCCTGATATCAAAATTAGGCAAAGATAGTACAAAATAAACTACAGACTAGTATCTCTTATGTACACAGATACAAAAATCTCAACGAAGTATTAGCAAATCATATCCAGTAACATACAAAAATAATAATACACCATAACCAACTGGTGTTTATTCCAGAAATGCAAAGCTAACTCAACATTTAAAAATCAATCAGAATTATTCACCATATTAATAGTATTTTTTTAAAAAACTAGTCTTTTTTAAAAATAGCCTTACTTGATGCAGAAAAAAAATTCTATATCCAGTACTGATAAAAACTCTTAAGAAATGGATAATCGAAGAGAATTTCCTCAACCTGATACAAGGCAGCTACAAAAACCTATAACTAACCTTAGATTCAATGATAAAAGACTGAACGCTTTCTGCCTGAGACTGGACTAAGGCAAGGATGTCTACTCTTGCCACTTCCAATACAATGCAACACTGTATTGAAAATTCCTAGCCAGTGCAATAAGGCAAGAAAAAGAAATGAGGCATACGGATTAGAAAGGAAGAAATAAAACTGTCCTTATTTGCATGTCATTACATGACCATCTACACAGAAAATCCCCAAATAATCTACAAAAATCTCCTAGAACCAATAAATTTAGCAGGATTACAAGATATAAGGTCACCACACAAAAATTGTATTTCTAAATACTAGCAATGAATAATTGGGAACCAAAAAAGATTTTAAATACCATTTACATTAGCTCAAAACTTTAAATATTTAGTTATAAATCAAACAAAATATGTACAGGATCTATATGTTGCACGTATTGAGTTAAATAAAATATATTAAAAATAATTTCATCTGTTTCCTTTTACTTTTTTAATGTGGCTACTATAAAAATTTTAATTACATATGTGGCATGCATTATTATTTCTATTGGGTGGCACTGGCTTAGCTTTTCAAGAACAGGGCTGGAAATGATGTGTACTTAGAATAGAGCATGCTGGGAGCAACGGTGTGCTTAAATCAAGAAGTGCCAGGAATAGTCAACACTTTCCAGGAGGCATACTACAGAGAGCTCCCCTAGAAAGATGCTAGAGATGATTGTGCAACCTCAGAGCAGAGCATGCTGGGAGTCCTCCTTCCCTCTGAGCAATGCATGCCGGAAGGAAGCCCTCCTGGGAAGATGGGACCATGCAGAGCATGTTGGAATGACTTGTGCTAAAAGCTAAACATGAAGAGAACTCCCCCAGGAAACCTGACCAGAGACTGGCAAGAAGTGACCACACCCTAAGAGTAGTGTTAGCTGGGAGCAAAGGGCCCTCTGCGCAAAGCATGCTGAAGAAGAGCAGAGGGGTGGCCAGAGGGGGCAGGCAGGAGGCTGGTACCTGTCCTTGCCTGTCTCACCCCGGAAGAGGTCGTCAAATTGGCGCATGCGGCCGGGAGAGACGGCGTAGGCCTCCAGGTTGGGGAACGCCAGGCCTGCCTTCTGGATGGTGCCCACAAGGCTGCCCCAGGGCTTCTGCATCTTGTCTGGGGGCCCCCAGAAGATGAACACGGTTTCGGGGGTCCGGTTGAGGAACTCCTGGGGCCTCATCAGCACACGGTATACACTGGAATGGGCCACCACGCGGAAGGTGGTCTTGTTGCCCACATCTGCTGAGTAGCCCGTAGTGGGTGCATCATTCATGCGGATTGTGCACTCGGCCCGTTCAATCTGGGGACCCAGCTTGGTGCCCAGCAGGTGGCTGGAGCTGGTGACAATCACACACTGGTGGCACCTGGAGGGCAGCATCTGGGGGGAACAAGGAAAGTCAACACTGTTACAACCATTCTATTCCAGGCCCTCCCTGTACTCTGTACATTCAGGCCTCCAGGAGGCTAAAATAATTATGCCCATTTTAAAGACAGAGAAACTGAAGCCCTTTCATTCAATGGTCAACAAATAGAGTGTCCCAAAAAAATGTATACACACTTTAACAGCTGATAGCTCCATTTTGAAAATGAAATGTATTAATAAACACATTAGCCTTTATAGTTATTCAAAGTGTATGTATACATTTTTTTGGGACACCCTAAATTTATAGCAAGTTGGCTAATGGTCAAGTACTCAGGACAGAGCAACCAGCAAAAGGGACCCCACTCCTACCTTCATGAACTCTTGGTCAGGGAGACAGACAGTGAACAAGTAAAAGATAAAATAATGCCAGGTCGTAAGTGACATATTCTAGGAAGAAAATCAAATAGGGGCAGGGGATCAAGAGTGACAGGAGCAGGGGCTGTTTTTGTCTTGTCAAGAACCCCAGTGTCCTATCAAACCCTGTGTG
This sequence comes from Miniopterus natalensis, assembly GCF_054644295.1. Lineage (NCBI taxonomy): Eukaryota > Metazoa > Chordata > Mammalia > Chiroptera > Miniopteridae > Miniopterus > Miniopterus natalensis. Next base: position 69,001,973 of record NC_142092.1, read on the forward strand.
GACTCGCAGAGACAGAGACCAGTGAACACCAGACACACCTGTTCACAGGGGTTCTGAGGAGATAGTAGGAATTTAGTGCTAAAGGTGGAACCTTGTAGAGAACTGAGGCCCAGAGAGGGCAGGGCACTTATCCAAAGTCACACAGCAAAGAGAGGCTGAGAGCACTGGGAGTGAGGGCTGTGGCTACCAGGGCCTGCCCTTTCCTTTATCGGAGATGGAGAGTGGAGAGAGGAGGAGGGAGCAATGGTGGTGGGCAGGGGGAGGGCAGCCACCAGGCAGTTCCCCAGAGTGGCTGCCCTACCTTGTTGCCAAGAATGGGGACATAGCCATCGGTGATGCTCCACTGCTTGAGGTTGACAGGCTGGCGACTGTGGCCCTGCAGGGGGCCATGACGGAAGACCTCGGCGCTGCTGGAGCTGTAGAGGATGAGGATGGTGACCAGAGCAAAGAGGCCCACGAACACTGCTGACCGCTGCTCCTGAGAGGGGAGAGGGCTGCTCAGGGCCCAGCGGTCGCCTCCTCACCACCCCACACCCAGCGAACCCCTGCTCCTCCTTCCAAGCCAGTTCAGACACTCTCTCCTCCAGGAAGGCCTCCTTCAGCTCCCCGAGCACAGGCCACAGTACCCTGAGTTCTGAGGCCGGGCCTGGGTCAGCCTCGCTCCCCAGTTCCAAAGCTCTCGGGGTAGGGACTGGAGCACAGAAGGTTCTCAGAAGGAAGGTCTGCCACACTGGATTGTATGTGGGTGTCAGAAGGATCCCTCCAGCTGCAGCCGGAAGGATGGTTGGAAACAGGTACAAGAATCAAATGAGATGATCCAGGTCTTCCCCAAACAACAACTCTCCGTAAATGTTCATCATTCATTTAAACCTGGAGGGGATGGATCTGCTCAGGAATTGGACTGCATGGGTAGATAGGGCACCACCATGTGGATGAAAGGGCAGGAAACTGATATCCAAATTGCCCGCTGGAATATATCTGCCCAGGGTCTGCAAGGCTAGCCGAGACCTGAGAGTCCTGGCTCCTTGTGCTAAGCCCACTGTGCTGGTTATCCATGTATTGCTTCTCAGCTCCAAGTTCACCCTTTTTGCCAGCTCTGTGAAAATGGATCTGGGCTCTTTGCTTGTTTTTCCTTGGCAGCTAACTGCCTATTAAGCTTTGTCAGTAGAGGGCACTGGAGAGACACAGCAGAAAGAAAGGCATTTACTTCTGACTCTGGTGCACAGGCTCCTTAAGCACCTACTCATCTCCAACGCCCAAGGGCTAGCAGCCAGCTGCACTCAGCAGATTCCTCCATACCCACCCCCAGGCAGTTTCAGAACAGAGTGCCTCGGAATCCTGCTGGGATCAGAACTCCTCCAGAGTTGAGCTCAAGCAGTACACTCAACCACCTATGACATCCAGAGAACATCAGCTTCCATGCCTGGAGTTTTATATGGAGGTTGGGTGCCCCCCAGGAGTTATCTCCTGTGAACAGCCTTCCCTGTAGCCTAGAGGGTGGATTTATGACAACTCACACCAGTATCGCATCACACTGTGTCCTTTGCCATCCAGTGGACCATAGCTGTGTCCTCCCCAGAAAAGCCTGGATCTCAGCCCTGGGGCTGGTAGCAGCTCTTTAAACCTGATATTCCTGTATTCCTTAGAATTCCAATCTCTCATTACTCCAATGCCCGATTATAGTTAGTAACTCTTTACATTAAACTTTCCCTGTTCAAATTATGTGGTTTCTCTCTGCCAATTGGACCCAAACTGATACACCCACATCACCCTGCTTCCAACCCTCAAGCTCTGCCAAGGCTGTGCTGCAGTGGATTCTAGGAAGGGGGTGCGCAGGACCAGACATATAGTAGGTGCTCAGGAAAGCATGAATGAATGGATGGTGGGGAATCCTGACACCCCAGAATGATGCTCACAACATTCTGTCATCTTTGGCTGACCTCTGCTCCATCCTCCAGATGCCCACTCACCTCTACCTCCCCACCCCCACCCCCTGCACAGCATTCCAAATCACCTTCTTGGACCTGGGCCCAGAGAGGCAGGAGCTTGCCCAAAGCCACACAGATCAGTGGTACAGCAGGGCTCAAACCAGGGCCTCCCTGGCATCAGCCGCATCTTGGCAAAGGAAAGAGACTTGTGGTAGCTTGGGTCTGAGACAGGTCTGCAGAAGCCCATCTCGCTGAGGAAAGTAAGAGGCTGAGATGGGGACAAGAAATAGAGGAGCACTTACTTTGTTGCTACTCATCTCTCTCCGGCGTCTGCTGAGTGACAGTGGCCAGCGTCCTGCATGTGACCCAGGGGGCAGGGATGTGTGCTCACACCTGCAAGTCACAGAAAGGGTTATGGCCTGGGTGCCCTCCCACAGGTCCAGTTGGTCAAAGGCTACACCTTCCCACCCCTGCCAGCTCTCCTACCTACCCGTGACTTCAAGGCTCAGGGCTGTATCCATTTTGCAGACAGAGACACTAACTAAGGCCCAAAAAAGGCAGAAAACTGCTTGAGGTCACAGGGCCACATGGTGGCAGAACCCTGCCTCTCTCCATGCCCCTTGCTCTCTTCCACTCTGCTCCCCATACTCTGGCTCTCCTAGGCAGTTGGCTCCCATGCTGGGAGGCCTGGCCCCACCCGGCAGGAACCCCATTCGCACCCCTACTCTGAACCCTGCTTCAGGTCCCTATGGCCTTGGAATAAAGCAGCACTCCTTGGAGGTCCCTAAACTCCTCTGCACCTGCACCCTTCCAGATCTTGCATAAACTGTCTGCAACACCCTGCTGCACCTTGCTCACAACCCACTCATCCTCCAAGCCTGCAGTGGGCCAGGAACTTCCCCTACGTGTCACCTCCCCAGTAGGCTGAGAGCTCTCACAGGTCTTCACTCACCTTCTCTGCTGTGCCTCCAGAGCCCTGAAGATGGGTGCAGGAAGATGGCCGAATGATTTCATTAATTAACGAGTAATACCTTAGGGGTTAAGGAGAGGGACTCATCTGTCAAATGGCTATAATCACAGCCCCACCCTCAGAGGGTGTGTGGGGTCGGTCCTCAGGGGACGAGGCACCCCCGGGCAGCCCTTCCTTCCTGCCCCAGCCCCAGTGGCCTCCGCTGTGAGGGGACCAGCTCAGGTCTGCTCATAGCACCCCAACCGACACCCATCCTCTCCTCGCAGAACCCAGCTCCTCTCCAGATTTCAATTTCCCCACCTGTCAAAAGGAAACAAGCACTTGTGTCCAGCCGTCTCCAGCCAATTCAAGCCCAGAGGGCACTAAGGTTGGGAGAGCGCAGAGGGAGAAGCTGGGGCCCGGGGCTCCCCAGCTCCGTCCTCCCTTCCAGGGGCCCCCCAGCTCGCGCCACCATCTCCGCCCCCAGACCTCGCGGCTGTTTACTCCTACACCGCCACCAGGAATAGCCCGAGAACCTCGGGCCGAAGAAGGCTCCCCCCACACGCCGCTCCTGATTGGCTGGGCGCTGGCCCCGCCCACCCAGCCCGGGACTCTTTCCGTTCCGTCCGCTCCCCGGGGTGGGGGTAGGGGAGTGGGGGGCCTCCCCCGCAGGGTTTCACGTTTCTCCCGGGCGGGCCCTCCCAGCCAATCAGGGAGGCCCCGGGGCTCTCACCCGGTACAGATCTAGAAACTGAGGCTCGACAGAAGGGAAGGGGGGGCTGTCTTTGGACTCAAGAGACCATCTGAGCAAAAGACAGGAGTCCAGAATCCCAGGGTCGCCCCCACATCAGTCCTGACGCCTCTGGCGTCCCAGGCCCTCTCGGGGCCGAGCCTCCTCCCTCACTACCCTTTCCTTCAGACATTCTAGAGCACTCCGGTTCCCAGGCGCACCCCCCACTTTCCCACCTTTGCCTGAGCAGTGCCCTCAGCCTGGACCGCGGTCCCCCTGGTCAGCCCCGTCACAATCCTGCTCTCGAGAAGGCCACGGTCAACACAGCGTCTCAGGTTCAAGTGCGAATCCCGGGTCCACCACTTACTGGCTGAGGGGCTTTGGGCAAGCCATGGACCTCTCCGAGCCTCAGTTTCCTCATCTGTGAAATGGGAGTAATAACAGTAACTCAGGGGATGTTGGCAGGATTCAAGGCCCTGTGGCAGGGGAAGCACGGGTTTTGCAGGTGCTGGGTCAGGGCCAGCCGCTGTTAGCCACTCATGGTCCAAGGCCAGCCTCACCGAGTTTTCCAGCAAAACGCCCTCCTCCTCTGACCCCTAGTCCAGCGACTTCACTCTCTTGTCAGGAATGTGTACAGGAGCCAGCTAAGCATCACCCACTTAATCTTCCTGGCAACACTGCATGGGAGGGGCTCTTGCTCCCCAATTCACAGATGAGACTCGTTCAGAGATGCAAAGTGCCTTGCAGGGTTGTCCAGAGCCTGCTGGGGAGCCTTGTTTCCAGGGAGCAGCCCAGGGCTGAGGTTGAGGGGATCTCCCTCAAGGGTACCTCGGGGCTGGAATGAACCAGAGACCCCCGAGAGTGTGCCCAGCCTCTGGCCTGGCACCGGAGGCAGGCCCATTGGTGAGCGACTTGCTCAGGCTGGGAAGGCAGCAGCCCCGAGCACTGGGCCGGGAGCGTGGGCCGGTACCCAAAGCGGGCCCTGCTGGAGGGCTGCGTCCGCGGGACAGAGGTGGGGACTACACCCTGCCCTCTGGTCTGGGGCCTTTGCCTCCCCAGCCGGGGGAGTCCTCCCGCAGGGTCGGGACACCCCCACAAGCTGCGCAGGAGGAGAGCTTTGGGGAGAGGGGGGAGGGGGCACCTAGTTCCCAGATTGGAGGGCGCCGAGCCCGTGGGTCCACCTTGGAGGGGGGCGTCTCACCCTCTGCACCCCCTTTGCGCTGACCCCACCAACTCCCGCACTCGGGGGGGGGGGGTCCAGAGCCCCAGCCCAGCTGGGAAGAGAAGGGAGGACGGTGGCCGGGCCCCGAGCTCCAGCGGGACAGACAGAGGCAGGAGGCCCAGCGAACCCTGCGACAGCCCTTGGGCACGAGGACGGGGATCTCCGGGAGCCGTCGCCTGGAGAGTGGGTGTAGGACAGCCCCCGACGCCCCCGCATCGTCACTCCCCATCCCCAGAGGCTCCCGACCCCCCCCGGCGCGCGCGGCGCCCCCTCCCGCTGCCCGCCCCCGCGCGGCGCCCGCTCACCTCCCCGGGGGAGCGCCCGGCCCCCCGCGCCCCCGAGCCCCCTCACATGGCGCCGGGGGCCGAGAGCCGGGGTCCGCGCGCCTCCTGCGGCCCAGGCCCCGCCGCAGCCCCGGCCCGCCGGGTCCTAGCGCCGCCGCCGCCTCTCCGGCCCAGGCCTGGGAGCGGGCGGAGCCTCGAGGGGCTGCGGCTGGCTCCGCCCCGGGCAGCGCCGGGGCGAAGGGCGAGGGGCGGGCGACCCTGGGCCGGGCCACGCGAGCGCCTTGCTTACTCCTCTGGGCCGCCGCAGTGGCAATAAAAATAGCCTTCCGGAGCCCTTTAGTGTGGGCCATGCCCACTTCTATCTCGCTTTATTGTCACCATGACCGAAATGGGGAAACTGAGTCCCAGAGCGCACTGCGCTTGGAATCAGTTGAGTTTCTCTCTGGGCTCCCTTACCCAGGACCTCCAGAGCCGCGCACCCAGCAGTCGCCCCGAGTGAACTCAGGGTCCACCTTGGATTCAAGTCCAGCTCGGTCCTCTCTAGCTGTGTGGGCTGGGCGCATGACTTCCCCTCCCCCTGCCTGCCTGGAAAATAGGGCGAACCACCACCTCGGAGGGTGTTGTAAGGTTTAAAAATGTTGTTGACCTTTCGGGGTATTCATTACATCATTTTATGTGACAGTGAAAATAACCGGTGGCCGAGATAGGGGCCTGCTGAATGAAGGCACGGCCCTGCTGGGTGAACGGTGGGTTGGCCACAATGTTTACAGGCCTGACAGAGCTGGCCACAATGTTTACAGGCTGTTTAAGTGCAGAAAGCAGGTTATAGAGTGGCATCTCTATAATCCCTTTGGAAAACAAAGATATAAAAATGTGCTTTCCCCTCCTGGGTTTATACTCTGGAGAAATTCTTGCACGTGTCCACGTCAAAGCTCACAGCAGCCTTGCTTGAAATAATGCTAAAGTGGAAACAGCCCATGTATCTATCAACCGGAGAATGGAATTTTTTTACATGTGGTACGTTCACAGTGTGGAATATTAAATAGCGGGGGTGGGGTGGGGTGAGGGAATGAATCGCTACAATTGTAAGGATGAATCTTGGAGACATAAGGAGTGAAAAAGACAAGTCTCAGAAGACAAATGAACTACACAATGTATTGTTTGCGCATATATAGCAGGCAGTAGGCCACCTCTTGAAGGGACAGAAGATAGCTTTTGCCTATCAGAGTGATCCAAGTTTTCAAAGCAAAAGTCAAGAAACCAGTTGTCTCTGTTGGGGAGGCAGGGATGTGGGAGAGGGGAGGAAACACTGGGGTGTGAATTTCTAGTAAAGGTCTGGTCTTTAAGTGGGATATGGGCTCAACAGTTTCATTATATTATGTTTTATAACTTACAGGTATTGATAAATGCTGCCATTTGTGTGTACCACAGTATTTTTTTAAATTAAATTTATTGGGGTGACAGTGGTTAATGTGAACATATAGGTTTCAGGTGTGGGTTTCTATGTTACAAGATCTGTTTATTGCTGTGTGTGCCCACCCCCCAAAGTCATATCTTCTCCCATCACCATATATTATATATATATATTTTTTGTAATCTTCACCCGAGGATACTTTTCCCATTGATTTTTAGAGCAAGCGGAAGAGAGAGAGGGAAGGGAGTGAGAGAGAAACATCAATGTGAGAGAGACACATCGATTGGTTGCCTCCTGCACTTACCCTGACCGGAGCTGGGACTGGAGCCGGGATTGAACCTGAAACCCAGGTATGTGCCCTTGACTGGGAATCAGGAATCACACTGGAGACCCTTCGGCACGTAGGCCGATGCTCTAACCACTGAGACACTGGCCGGGGCTGTCACAGTATTTTAAAAGAAAGATATGGAAAAAAGGAAAGAGAAATGAAAGTAAGAACATACTTTTTGCCTTTCATAGTGATTAGAGTGTTAATGGTGGATATTTCTGGAATGATGAGATTATAGGCTGCTTTTTCTCTCTCTTTTGGCTTAACTCTATTTTCCAAAAATTTTAAGATATTGGTTCTACAATGTTTATATTTAAAAACGTAGTTTTAATTTATAAAAAATAAACTGCACATATAGCATGATTCCTTTTTTAAGAAATCCATCTGTTGATGCGGGTATGTTTGTAAATGCACACAGAAGGTATCTGGAAGAGTCTACGAGGGGCTACTGGCAGTAGTTTCCCCTGGGGAGTGGATGCGGGGTGGAATGGGTGGGTGCTACCTTCACTTTTTGTTTTATGAACTTCCAGGTTGTTTGCATGGGACTAATTTGACCAGTTAATACTACTTTGTTTTTAAAACAAAAGGGGACAGGGCTAGGTCCAGCTTCCAGGCTGTGGAGACAGCCCACCGGGGGAGGGCCAAGGGTGCATTCAAGGCTTCCTGCCCCTCGGGTGTCCACCTCCATCTGCTTGCTGACCCTCAGCCCGTCCCCTGCCCCCCTTGGCTGCCTGCCCGCATGGAAAACCACAGGGCAGGGGCCAGGGCAGTCAGGCAGGAAGCCTGAGGAGCCCCACTGCTGGCGCTCGGAAGAGGGGAGCCCCTTGCCAGAGGTCAGCCGGCAGGCTGGAGGCTGCCCTAGGGTGGGGCATCCTGTCCCCAGCCCTTCTCCCTGACCCAGGCCAATGACCTCTGGAAATGAGGGTGCAGCAGCCCAGCTCCTAGACCAAATCCGGGCCTGGAGCTCCCCCCTCAGGCCTGCCTTGTCTCCCCGGCCAGGCATCTCCAAGAGGGTCTGCGGTGGGGGCTGGCTTACCTTTCCTGGGCCCTGAGGGACAGAGTGAAGAAATAAAATGGAGCCACTCTAGTCAAGCTGCTAAATTACTAAAATCGAGTAGGTTGAGGTATGAGGAAATAATTCTATTCTTGTTTTACTGGGAATTTAAACTTTTAAGTCCCACATGAATGCCTGTATATACATCAAACCTCCAGATAACCCTCTGATTACACCCTGAAGGACAAGGAAAGGATGCTCACGTATCCAGACCACCTGACGTCCAGCCTCCTGAGCAGCAGTCACAGAGGGTGGCCATCTGGCGCCAATCCCATCGCTAAGAATGTAAGTGTGATGTTTCTCAGGAATGTACTTTTACTATGAGAGCCCTCAGCTTGCTTTCTTCTCTGAAACATTCCGGGCATTGCCTGTCTTTCCAGTTTGCAAGCCCTAAGACTCTTGAACAAATTTTTATCATTTATTTCTAGCCAAACCCTCCAAATTCTTTCTGGGTTTGCCCTACTGCCCAAGAACAAAAACAACCACTTCAATGACAAGCCTAAGAGAAACAGCAGCCCCTGAGTGTCGGGCACTTTCTCCTGTGATAAGCACTTTGCAAGCAAACCTCACCGAATCCTTAAAATAACCTAGGAGATGGGTACTGCTGTTGCCACCACTCTCTAGAGGGACAAGTGGAGCTCAGAGTGTACACGGGGTGGAAGCTGAATAGCCAGCAGTCGTCTCACTCTGAAGCCCCAGGCCTGCCACACCCAGGCCAGGACCTTCATGGATGGGCGGCTGTGGCCAGTCCTGATTCTCCCCCACCCTGAGCTGCTCATGATCTAGGGAGATGGCCTCTGCTTCAGCCTTCCTGCCCCAGGGCGGGGATCCTGGGTGTCACCTCCCTTCTTGCCCCTTAGCAATCTTTGCACCATTAGGCCCAAAGAGGGGCTGCACACCAAGATGCACCCCATCACACTCCTCAGAGCTGAGAGGAGGCTCCTGCCACAACTTCCCCCCTCTCCCTGCCCCAAGCTGCCGGAACTGCAGTGGCAGAGAAGGGGGTCCTCAGTGAGTCTTCAGCAGGCTGGAGCCAGTCACCAGACCAGCCAGGAGCCAACTGGAGGATGTCTTCCAGGAGGAAGTAACTGGTGGATGGCTCCTGCCAAAAATACACATTATTTGAACCAACCCAGCAGTAAACACGCTGCCTGAGGGGCAGGGCCAGGACAGGGGCACCTCTGTCACTGGGCCCGAGGGTGAAGCCAGTATATTCCAGGGGATGGAGTGGGAGGAGGCAACCGTCTGGGAGGGGCTTTGGTTTGAGTCCCATCAGAAGCAGTGGCCCCTGAGCCATGGAGCCCAAGGATGAGACTGTAGGCTGGGAGAGCTGATGGGCGTGGGAGGTTTTCATGCCCATTTGTCACCACCAAGGAGGAAAGGCAACCCCACATATCAAGTGTCAGCCCTGGGGACAGGCACTTTACAGGTGCTGTCTCTCTGAATTCGTACAATCCTGCGAGGCAGGGACAACTTGTTTTACAGACGAGGAAACTGAGGCCCAGAAAGAGGCACTAATCTGCCAGAGACCCACGGCAGGAAGTAGAGCCAGAACGAGGTGAGGCAGGTCTGACGCCGAGGCCTCCCTCGGAGCCCAGTTCCTCCACCCACCCTTCCTTCTGCCCCACACCTGCCCCGACACCACCGCTGCCAGGCCAGCAGCTGTGGTGCAGCTGCCAGCCTGCTCCCTCCCACGGCTGCGCTCCCTGCTCCCCCAGCTCGGGGCTCTCCTCCCCCCTCCGGCTCCTGCAGAGCCTTCTGGGCCTGCCTGGCACAGTCGGGGGAGGCAGGGCACAGAAGGCAGTGCTGTGGGCCAGATGCCAGGACTCCAGCCTCTCTTGAGAAGGTCACCAGACTCCTTAAGGACAACCAGCTACATAATTTGTGTGGTCCAGTAAAAATGTGCAGCTCCTTGTTAAAAAAAACAAAAAAACTCATTAGACTTTCAAGTCAGCATCAGCAGAGCATTAAGCTAAACAAGGTTAGATCTCCCAGGGCAACTGCACAGGTCACACCCACGAAGTGGCCGACTCCTGGAGCTGGAAGCTGGACCCCAGGGCTCCGTCCCAGCTGAGCCTGAAGTCTGGGAATCTGGTCCTCCATTAGTCAGTGTCCTGGTCTCCAGATGAAGGAGGGGAGAGGAAGGGAGGGCAAGTGAAGCCTGTGGACTCTTTTTAGCACCTTGGTTCAGGGCCCAGACAGTCGGGCTCAGCTCTCAGACCTGGGACTCCATCCTAGCTCAGCCTAGTGGCTTCGCCTCATCTGTAAAGTGGGCCACGAGCCCCTCTCCCAGGTTGGCTGCATGCCCTTGCTAACTGTTTGCTGGTGGGCCAGCTTTCTCCACTTTACGGGTGAGGAGAGCAAAGCTCAGAGAAGGCAAGCCTCGGGCTGCCCCTCCTCCCAGGCTTCCTTTCGTGCAGTGTAACCCACTCCAGAGTTAAGGGAATTTAACCGGAAGTCCTTGGAATTTGACCCTGGACCAGGGCATATGTGGGGTAGAGCAATTTCCTTCCCACCCTGAATCATTTCCGTCCAGGCCTTACTCTCCTCTTACTACCCCCTGGGTGCAGGGCAGGAGTCCCATGGAAGCCTCTGAGTTGGGACATGCCAAGCACAGGCACAGGGCCAGACTCTGACCTGGTGGGGAAGGTGGCAGGCTCTCAGGGAAGAAACACGCAGGCAGATTAAATGGCCAGAAGCCCAGGCAGCCGGGTTTGGGGAAGGGCCCCAGGTCTTGGCCTGCCCTCAAGTCAACAGGTTATGGGATTGTGGCAGGGTGAGGAGCCCCCACTCTTAGCCTCAGACACAAACACACTTCAGACAGGGTTCCAGAAAACACATTTACCCGTACACTCGAGGTGACCCTGGCAAGTCACAGTTCAAAGGCCCCTTTGCCTATGGAACCCCAAGCTCTGGGCTGCCCTGACCAGGGCAACCAGCCTTGGAAGTGTGGCACCAAAGGTGGGTGGAGGGGGAGTGTAGAGAGGAAGGACCAGGGCTGGTACAAGGTTGAAGGTCACGAAGCTGGTGAGTGGGGGACCATCAGCCCTGTTGGCAAAGGCCACTGGACAGACCCCGAGGTGGGATAAACCCCAAAATTAAGATTCAGATTACTCAGGGAGTGGGGGTGGGGAGGAGTATACAAAGGCCACTATGGCCCCCTCTTCTCCCCTTCAAGTCTGGAGACCCGAGATGGCTCCAAGTGTCCCCAGGCTAGGGCAGGAAGGATCCCTAGGTCCATCCGGCATTGGCAGAGGCAGGATCCATAAATTAAATGTTTCTGGTGGAGTGTGAATGGAACGGAGGCCTGGTGAAAGCAATGCGGCCAGCCGGGCAGTGGGGCTACTGGGTCCTCCAGGACGGGTGGGCAAACACGATGGGTTTCTTCTTGGCCCAGCGGGAGAACACAGCCTTCTCAGTGATGAAGCGGTGGGCGCTGCGGGGCGCCCGCTCATGTGCCAGGTACATCTGACACTCGTCCAGCCGGCCCTTCTCGAAGTAGTGGTAAGGCACTGAGGGGTGGCTCTTCTCCCTGCGGGGTGGGGAGCAGGGACAGGCGTGGGGCACCAGAGCTCTCCCGCCTCCCGCTAGACTCTGCACCTACCTCGGCCACCCTCACCAAGTACTACAGGCCCACGGAGTCCCATGCCTGGTCTCAGGGGAGGCCAGGACACACAGGGGAGGGGCAGGACAGCTTGTACATCCCAAAGGCCAGTGTTTGAGCCCCAGCTCCACCTCTTGCAAGCTGGCTGACTACAGGCCAGAGACATACCTGGTAAACCTCAATAACCCATCTGTAAAATGGGAATCCACCTTCCATGCTGAGTCCATAGGTCAAAAAGATGAAGACTATGAAGTGCCTACTGGTGCTGGGCTCCTGGTGAGGAACCCCTCAAGCCCTGCGACACATACCCACCTACTTGTTGGCACCATGCACGCAGGTGGTCTGGCCAGGTGCCTTGGCAGAGGGCACACAGGATCCTACCATTTCACCCACATACTCAACAAATAAGTTCCAAAGAGAGGGTGAAAACATGGGATCCTTTCTGAACTTGTTAGTTACAATAACACTCAAATATAACATTAAAAGTAAAAACTTAGGTGCACTACATCACTGACATATGCTCGGCCCCTATGCTGCAGTAAGTGCTTCTGTAGACTGTTCGCTGCGTGAATGTTTCTACAACCTTCTCTCTTTCACAATAAGGAAATGGAGGCCCTGGCGGTGGCGTGACTGGCCTGAGGCCACACCGGCAGAGTGGAGATTGGTATCAAGCCTATCCCAGAGGCTGAGCCCATTCTCCCTGGGCACCAGCTCAAGGGATGTCTGTGTCTCCACCACCCACTAGGAAGCCCACACACCCTCCACCCCACAGCTCCTAGATCCTCGGGTGTGAGGCCCAAGGTCCTCCCAGCCACCCCAGCTCCCCTCCTGCCCAGGGCCTGGCTGGACTGACCTGCAGTAGCTGTCGCTGACCATTCCATAGACAACGATCTCCTCGCATAGCTCCAGGGCAAGGATCATGGTGAACCAGCCGGTGCTGAGAAACGAACCTGACTGCCTCCTGGCAGGGGAAAGACACAGTCACTTCCCCACTCTCACTCAGAGCAAGGGGCTTGTGGAGGCCCTAGCCTCTGCTCTCTCAAGGCACAGCACTGGTTACCCTCCCAGCTGAAGGCCGCTCACCTTGACCCTTACAGAGGGGGTCTTGGGGAAGCCTGGAGAGGGGACAGAGGTGGAGCTGGACACAAACCCAGGTCTGTTCAACTCCTCACCACCCACACAGGGCTTGTACAAACCTTTGGACGATGGTGTGGGGGCCCTGGTCACATCCTCTCTGTATCTAAGGGACCAAACTTGGGAAGAGAGTGGGAGGCAGCAGAGCAGTGGTTGAAAGTGGGAAAGGGGGTTGTCTGGAGTAAATGGTCTTTGATTCGAAGCCCGTACCTGCTCTGGGGTATCAGATTTTCTCATGAACCTCTCTGAGCCTCAGTGGGCCCATCTATGAAATGGGAACAATTATAGGTGGTTATGGGGAGGAACCCTGTCAGCCCCAGCAGCACCCCCTATGCCTTCACTCCTAACTCGGAACAAGGGGCTGTGTGGCCACCCCGGGCCTCCACTCTCTCAAGACACCAGCACTGGTTACTGTCCCAGCTGAGGGCCACTCACCTCCACCTCTACAGAGGCATTATGAGGTGGTTCAGTCCCTCAAAGCAAGCACCTCCCAGGCCTTGTGCTGCCCAGGAACCTGCCATACCCAACACTAACATTCTCAAAGAAGGGGGCGGCTGGGAGGGAACAACTGAGAAGACAAGGAAACAAAGGAATAAAGCTATCGGGTGGGAGGTGATCATCAGGTGGGGTGGTCAGGCAGGGCTTCTCAGAGGAGGTGACATTCCACCCGGGCCTGAACGGCAAGAAAGGGTCACTCATGGGGAGATTTGGGGGAAGACCCCTCTAGGCAGAGGGAACGATGTATGCGAAGGCATGCAGGTGAGAACCAGTGTGTGTGTGTGAGGAAGCCCAGGCGGCCGAGAAAGGCTGGAGCAGGGCAGGCAGGGGCCAAATCATGCAAGCCTGGTAGGCCAAAGAAGGGGGGGGCAGTTTGGATTTTATTTTCCATGTGAACCGAAGCTGCTGTGAGGTTGAGGGTGGGTAAATTATGGGGTGAATTCACTGGGGCGGATGGAGCTCAGACTACGGGTGTCAGCAGGAACAAGAGATGGGGGTGCTGCAAGGACAGGGAGGATGGTGGCACCTACGGGAGATTCAAGGCCCCATCGTACGTGGCAGGTGATGGAGTGAGGGGAGTTGGGTGGAAAACTGGAGGCTGGCAGCTGTATTTCCTGAGCTGGGGGCAGGGGAGGAAGAGGCCGGGATAAAACGAGATCTTGGATGTGGTACTTAGCCCAGTGCCCGGGGCACGAAGATGGCTGCTAGGGCTGTAACTGCTCCTTTATTTTCTGGAGGGGACTTCCCAGACCAATTCAGGTCTCAGAGCACCCCTTCCAGGGGAAGAGCTCGCTGCCCCTGCCCCGCGCTGGCCGGTGCTTGCAAGGCCGGATGCCACCCGCCACCACGTGGGATCCTCGATCTATGTCCCAATGTGAGGAACGACAGTCTCTCTGCTCCCCGCGCCCCAGGAGGGCAGGCCGACTGCGAGCGGCCAGGGCGACCCGCGGGGCGCTCACCGGTTCTTGCCCGTCTCGTTCTGGAAGACCTGGTCGCAGTAGGCCATCATGCGCTCGGTGAAGGTGTACACCTGCAGGCCCGGGTACATCCTGGTGAGCTGCAGCAGCGTGCGGTAGGTGCGGCCGCCCAGCGCGCGGTCCATGTTCCTCCCCTGGCCCCACACCACGTAGAGCGTGTCGCGGGCCTGCTGGAAATAGTGGGAGTAGTTGCGCAGCAGCAGCGGCACCGTCGTGTGCGAGATCACGCGCAGGGTGCTGCGCCGGCCCACGTCTGCCTCGAAGCCCGTGGTGGGTGCCTGGTTCATGCGCAGCACGCAGTCGGCACCGTCGATCTGGGCTCCCAGGCCCGAGCCCAGCATCTGGCCCGAGCTGGACACCACGGCACAGCTGTGGCAGGGCCCTCGGACCAGCGGCTGCAGGGGAGGAGAGAGAGAAAGAAGGGCGTGGGCACCTAACTTACGGTCCCTGCTTCCTCCTCCCCAGAAACACCCACTGACCTCACTTGACCCCTGGATCAACTCAAAGTACTTTATCCACCCATTTTACAAAGATGAGGAAACAGGCTGGGTAGGTGGAGTGACTTCCCCAAGGTCATACCAACAGCAAGTGGCAGAGCTGAGGTTCCAGTTCAGAGCCTTGTGCTTCCTCATTAGCCAGACACAGCCCATGTCCCTCCTGCGGAGGCCCTAACCAGCCCTTCATCATGAATTCTTCATTAGGGTTACAGAAGCAAATATTTATAAAGCACTTAGCGCTGTGTCTGCCATAGGCTGGGTGCCATATATGTGATTGTTAAGTAAACATAAATTTCAACTCTTCAAAATCACTCTTAGTCACTCCTTCCTCTGCCTGAGCTTCACCCATGTGTCCAGTTTACTAAGTAACAGCAGAGCCTTTAGTGCCCAGGACAATGTTGGGAGCCTCTGGTTCTGAGCCTGAATCCTGGCTCTGCCCCTTTCTAGCTGTATGACCTCAGGCACGTCACTTTGCCTTGCTGAGTTTCAATTCCCTTATCTGTAAAATGGGGATAAAAATAGCATCCACTTGACTAGATTTTGAGGATTCCATTTAAAATGCGTGGAGAGTTACGACACAGAGCTAGGGCACAGTGAGGGCCCAATCCCCATCTCAAGATCCCCCAAGAGGCAGAAGCAGAGCCAACCAGCCTGCAAATATTCACTTGGGGTTAGGACTCAGGTCTCCCAGAAGAGGATTTGTTCCCTGCCCCGGGCCTCCGTGCCCTCCTGGGGGAAGGCGAGTTTACAAAGGCCTGCAAAGGATATGGAACATTAATTCCAGTTAATAAAAGACACACTGTCATATCCCACTCAGGGACATTTCATATCATGTTGATTTAAGAACTTGTAGAACCATTTCCAAACTGCAGGAATAAAGAACAAGGCTTCCTTCTGCCCTCAATGTGAGCCTATCCTGACAACTGGGGTTTGTTCAGATCCAAGCTCACCACCAGCCCCAGGAGATGTTCTGCTTGTCCTGCACAGTCTTTAAAATATTTAATTAATCCCTAGTTTATAAAAACCAACCCTCTTGACATTCAAGACTTGGATTTCCTGCTTCTCTTAACAACCCAGACGATCTAGCTACCCTGAGTCCACACCCCTGTGAGCTCAGAGTGTCTGAAATGAACACTGGTCACCACATAGAAGATAGGACAGGGTCCACCAGCCCACCGCAGCATCTGTCCCTCCCTGGCCAGACCTGTGGGGCACTCGAGTTTGTGTGCCCCCCCTGGTTGCTTTTGCATCTTGATGAACTATTCCTACAGCACCTGTCCTGAACACTGTCCAAGAATCACCGAGTTGAACCTTCACAGCAACCCTACAGAGAGGAACTACACGACCATTCTTTACAACTGAGGCTCAGAGGAATGAAGACCCGAAATAGGTCTCCTCCAATCCAGGGTCCCTGAGCTCACCTCCCTCTGACCCACACTCAGAGAGTCATCAACTCAGAACTGGGAGCTTCCTGCGCTGGGCGTCAGTGCAGGATGCCTTTGAGAAACCTACCACGTGGGGCCACTGAAATCAGGGTGAGGGGTGTGAAGTGCTCAACTCTCGCCCAGCAGAGCTGGCATGGGGCAGTGGGTGCTGTCAGGGCAGGGGCTCAGATACCTCGTCACCCTGGGCTCCAGTTTCCCTGTCTCTCCATGAGAGGGACAGCTCTGGGTTGTCATGACTTTTATCTGTGTCTCTTCTATCCCCAAGAGCAATCAGCACAAGGCAAAACACATCGAAGGAACCAAATACACACTTGTTGAACAAATGGATCATGTGTCCACAGTTCAATCTAAAGATGCACACGATGCTCCTATCACCAGGATGTCACGATGTCTGTCTCCCCCCTGGCATGGGAGCTCTACGTGGCCCACCCATCCCCAGCACTCAGCTGACAGCAGCCAGGTAACATTTGTTGAATTAAAAAACTCATTTCCCCTTAGAACTTGGGGCTCAGAGAGGTGAAAGGACTGCTAACATCACACAGCTGGTGAGCATGATCACTAAGCTGACCTGGCATGAGCCCAGTTCTTACTATCACCCAGAGAGTTGCAGGGGACACCCCAGCATCCTTGGCCTGCCCTCAACATGCTGCCTGGCTGACTCACCTTCCCATCTGGCACTCTGCTATATCCACTGAAGTGCAGGGGCCTTGGCAGGGTGGGCCTGGAGTTGGTGGAGAGGTGGGGGCCCCGGCAGGAGGCCAGGCAGAAGGGCAGGCAGGCCCAGCAGCACAGCAGGATGTAGGCAGCAGAGAAGCCCAGGGAGCACAGGATGACCAGCAGGAGCCGACCCTGGGGAGACAGTGGGCATGAGGTGGAGATGAAGGTCCCTGGGGCTCCTAGAAGCTTCTACAAGGGGGCTGTATCCCAGTATCATGGGTCCAAACTCCAGCTCAGTAGCTCCTAGAAAATCAGCAGAATCTAAAGTCTCCATGAATCCAGCCTTCCTCTGGGCTGCCAGGCTCAGGGTACAGGAGGCTCTGGAGATAAGCCCTATATTGTAGACAAAACCTACCTGGGGTGAAGTGTGTAACTCAAAGCCATACAGCAATGAAACAGCAGAGTCAGACCCCAAATCCAGGCTGCAGAGCCCATGCTCTTAAGCAGAAGCCTAGGTGCACTGTGCAGCCTTGGGTATGACTCTCCACCTCTCTGGGCCTCTTTCCTCCTCTACAAAATAGGGGTCGATGACACCCGCAGTGTGAACTCACAGTGGTGAGAGTGCTCTGTATATGTAAAGCGCTATGTAAATGAGGACAGGAGTCAGACCCCGGACGGAGGCTATTAGTATGACCATCTCCCATCCCCTCCCCCAGCTGACTCAGGAGCAGTCTGCCAAGCTGATGATCACGACCTGGGTCAGCAGTCTAGGTGAGTAAGGGGGTCAAGAAGGGGATGTGAGGGAAGTGTCATTCAAGAAATGGCTGCCTGGGCTGGGTAGCTCGGTTGGAGCTTTCGTCCCAATACACCGAGGTTGCAGGTTCGATCCCTGGTCAGGGCACATACAAGAATTAATTGATGAATATATAAATAAGTGGAACAACAAAGAGATGTTTCTCTCTCATTCTCTCTCTTTCTCCCTTCCTTGCACTCTCTGAAAACAGAGAAAGAAAGAAAGGTCTCAATAATTGAAAGCTGCTGTCCAGGGGCTCTGCCTCCAGAAACCATATGCCAAAGGCCATTTGAACCACGAAGCCCCACTGGAGGGCTAGCCCTGCTGTCAGACTTTGTGAGTGCCCCCAACCAAGCCTTTTAGGAGGGGCCACCTGGTTTGGTGGGGGGGTCAGGATCCAGGGCTGCCATCGTGTGCTGGGCTACCCTCGTCACCACCTGTGTCTCTCTGGGCTCTAATTTCCTCAGGTCCCTCAGCCACCTGTCAGAGCACAGGCTAGTGCTCTTTGAAAACCAGAGGTGGAAAAGCAGCCCCATCGTCCCCTCCAGGAATATCTCAATGAAACACAACCTTTTCTGCCCACAAACTGTATTAGTTTCTAAAAATATCTCTGTGTCGCCAGCTGGGGAGTAGGGTGGGGAGTGTTCAGCCCCTGAGGACTCAGGCTCTGCCTGGCATCTGGTGCCCTGTGCACAAGGGACCCAGCGATCTCAATTCAGGCATTGATGGCTGACTCTCCCAACATCGAGGGAGCTCTTCCACAACCAGGGGCTCCTGAATCAAGTCAAGAGCAGCTAAACTGAACGTTCACACCACAGCCCACTCCTAGGCAGGTGCCTCACCTGGGTGACCTCCGGGATGCTCACACGAGGCAGTGCGATTATCTCCATTTTACCAGGGAGAGGGGCAAGACACTGAAACCAGAGAGGGACCACCACCTGTCTGGGGCCACACAGCCTGCCAGATCAGAGCCGGCCTTAAGGCGAGTCTACCCTTCGCCCCAGCTCAGGAACGGTGGGGTCAGAAGTGCCAGTCCTGGGGTGCGCCAGGCGACTGAGGCTGCTATGCTGGAAGCCACCTCCAAGCCCCCTGTGAGCTGTCCTTCCCCCCTGCTTACCTGAGCCTTCATGCTGTCAGTGCCGCTCAGCAACAGGGGGGGTGCTGTCTCCAGGGCTGGGAAGGGATGGGAGCCAGGCACCTGTCAAGACCCAGAAACTCAGAACTGGGAACCAGGCCTCAGAGGAAACTGCCCGGGGAAACTGAGGCAGGGGAGGTACAGGCCTGGGTCAAGGCAAAGGGCTTCTGAAAATCGAAGTCCCCAAACACCAGGCAGCACTGTCCCGTCCTTAAGGGGCTGGAACGGGTGACCTCTGGGAACCTTTCCACCCACCCAAATCCCATTGTGCAGATGAGGCAAGAGGGGCACAGCGGGGGAACCCTGGGCTCAAGGTCGCCCCTCGAACCTGGTCAGATGGAACCAGGAGCCAGGAGCTGCGACGCCCGCCCACCCTCCCGCCTCGCTACCCGCGGGGCGCGAGGCCTGGGGCGCGGCGGGAGGAGGATTTCCGCCCCTCTGCCCGGCTCCACCGCTCCCCCCCGCCGAGGGCTAACCGGGCGGGCGGGCTGGGGCGCGCGGGCTGCGCTCGACCCGCCGCTCGGAGCTCCATGGCCCGCGGGCCGGGTAAACCGGGTGGGAAGCCGGAGCCCCGGGGCACAGGGGCGCCGTTACCGCGGCTCCTGGAGGCTGGAAAGCGAAGGTGCCGTGCGAGGCGGGGCCGCGACTGCGGGGCGGAGCCGGGGCGGGGCGGGGCCTGCGCGGGGCGGGGCCTCCGAGCGCCGCCGGCGGCCGGGCCCGGGGAGGGGGCGGGGCCTGCGGGCCGGGGGCGGGGCCTGAGCTCGGCGGCCGGAGCTCTTTTGGGTGCTGCCCCGCGCGCGGGTCTCCGCTCCCGCCCAGGCTCAGGGCGCGCGGCCCTTAGAGCGAAGACCGAGCGGGTGTCAGAGCCGCTCCGCCGCGGACGCCTGGCCGCCCGGACTTGAGTTTCTCCATTTCCGAAACTGGGGAGGGAGTCGGTAGGAAAATGAAACAGGGGTTTGGGGTCAGGCAGCCCTGAGTCTCAAGTTGGTAGGGTTGTCAGTAAAATAACGGGACACCCAGTTTCTTTGGAATTTCAGATAATGAATAATTAAAAATCTGAAATTCCAATGGAACTGGGCGTCCTACGTTTTCTGTGGCAACCCTGCTTGGACTGTCTGTGTGGGCAGTTAGGCCTATCATGTCCTCAGGGCATTGCCAGCGCCTGCACATGCCCACACACACCATGTCTGTTGAAAGAGCGGCTTAGGAGGGCCGGGAGTCTGGCCCTGAGCGGCTTAGGAGGGCCGGGAGTCTGGGCCCTGAGCAACTTAGGAGGGCCGGGAGTCTGGGCCCTGAGCAACTTAGGAGGGCCGGGAGTCTGGGCCCGGAGCGGCTTAGGAGGGCCTGGAGCCTGGGCCCGGAGCAACTTAGGAGGGCCGGGAGTCTGGGCCCGGAGCGGCTTAGGAGGGCCGGGAGTCTGGCCCTGAGCGGCTTAGGAGGGCCGGGAGTCTGGGCCCGGAGCAACTTAGGAGGGCCGGGAGTCTGGCCCTGAGCGGCTTAGGAGGGCCGGGAGTCTGGGCCCGGAGCAACTTAGGAGGGCCGGGAGTCTGGGCCCGGAGCGGCTTAGGAGGGCCGGGAGTCTGGCCCTGAGTGGCTTAGGAGGGCCGGGAGTCTGGCCCTGAGCGACTTAGGAGGGCCGGGAGTCTGGGCCCGGAGCGGCTTAGGAGGGCCGGGAGTCTGGGCCTGGAGTGGCTTAGGAGGGCCTGGAGTCTGGCCCTGAGCGGCTTAGGAGGGCCCGGAGTCGGCCCCGTGAGACCTTGGATGTCACTTCCAGTCCAGCCACAGGCCCTGACTCAGCCCATTCCCAGAGACCCAAAGGGAGTGAGGGGCTGAGCCAGCGTATCTAGGAGCGCAGGATTCTGGGGCTCTCACTCAGCCCTGTGCATCCAGACCCAAGGGAAGTGTGGTGCCAAACCCCAGTTTCCTGGTGTGCTGCCCTAACACCACTGAGTTTCCACAACCCACCCACCCAACCTCCAGGGCGGGTGAAGAGCTGAACACACCGGATGTCTCAACTTCCTGCTGAGTCAAAACAAGAAATTCTCCATGGCTTGTGTTAGCTCAGAGAGGTTGTCACCCAAGGCCACCCAGGTATCTAGGGGTGATGTCCTATATCATCTATATCTACATCTGTATCTGTATCTATATGTGTGCTTCCAGGAACCCGCACTCCAGTCCCGCAACATAAGCGTTCCCTTTCCTCTTCTTCCCCGTCAGCCATTTCCCTCCTTTTCTCTGAAGGCCAGTGGGATGGCAGTGTGGTGTAGCTGAGCAGCTTTCCCTAGGTCCAGAGTCATCCAGGTCCGGGGGTCGCTCTTGGCCCGCACAGCCCCCCCCACCACACTGTCCCTACCCACTCTCAACTCCAACCACAGGGAAATGTTCCTTTATTTCAAGTGCCAGGTTCTCTCTCACCCCAACCCTTTGCTGTGCCCGTAACCTGGGACCCTCCTAGGGTTGCATCTGACTCTTCTGATATCAGTTTAGAGGTTAGAAACAACCCCACCTATCAAATACTTAGGTGGCATCCCTTCCCTGAGCTTCATGGCCCCATGCTCCTTCACAAGGCTTTGTTATACCAGGTTGCTTTTGTCACCACCCCCTCAACCTGCCCCACCCCCGACTGTGAGCTCTCTGAAGGTGGAACCTGTGCATCTTGCTCCACCTCCAGGTGTCCAAAGCCCAGCAGAGGGCGTGTCACATACATAGCAGGTGCTCAATAAATATTTAATGAGTTAATGAGGTCCATTTCCACCCTTCCATCTTACAGATTAGGCCAGCGAGGCACAGAGAGGGTTAGCACTTTGCCCTGGTCGCACAGCCAGGCCCCAGAGCAGCACTAGAAGAAAGGCCAGCTTGGGCACGGTCGGATTGGACTGATGTCAGAGGCCGGGCTGGAGTCTCCTGGAGGAGGGAGAAGGAACGATCAGGGGCTATGTGGGCACTTTGCTTCTCTGCTCCTGGTGATGTTTGTTTGGCGAGGGCCCTTGGTCTGCCCACCAACCAATTCTGCCCCCATTTCTCAGATGAGAAAAGTAACTATCACAGGAGAGCAGAGCTTACTCAAGATCAACAGTGGACCCAACATAGTGGTTCCCAGAACTGCAGGTCCCTCAATACCCCAACTTTGCCTACCTACATCCTTAGAGGGCCTTTTTTGAGCCAGGGGCAGGAGCCTATGTTCTCGGACTGACCTTGCCACTTACCAGTGCGTAAGCCCCTTAAAGTCTCTGGGCCTCCGTTTCCCCATCTGGATGACAAAGGGCCTGGGATAGAGCCTTCAGCCTCCCCCCTTTCCCAAAACATGAGGACAGGGCTACAGGAGCTGGTGAGTAAGAATATAGGGCTTGTGAGTCCGAAAGGCATAGTCGAGTCCTGGTTCCAGCATTTATTGCTGAGTGATCTTGCTCAGTCCCTTCAACCCATCAGCCTCCATTTCATGGTCTGCAAAAAGAAAATAATAGCATTTTTGAGGATATAATGAGCTAATGTGGGTAGTCCCTGGCACAATGCCAGCCTGGCACAGCATGGCCATCAAACAGGGGTGTGTCCTATTAGTTAGGGAATGCTGCCCTCTGGAGGCCGCCTGGAGGAACAGCAGGCGAGGGGAGCCCGACCCGCGGACCAAACCAGGCTGGACCGCGCGCGCTCCGGGCTTGAGCCCATTGTCCAGATGGGGAGAGCGCGGCGCGGCGCGGGTCACTCGGTGTGCGCCTCCACCCACTGGCAGAGGCGACGGGCGTAGAGAGCCGGGCTGACGGTGGAGAAGGTCCGGTTCGGGTAGCGCAGCGTCTTCCACAGGTGCTCCAGTCGCTTGCGGAGCCCGTAGACGGTGGCGAGGTCCACGAGGCCCAGGAAATAGCGTTGCTCCGGCCCGTCCAAGATGTGAAGGGCGTTGGGGCCGTCGGGCAGCAGGCGGAGGTTCTGCGCTCCCGGCTCCTCCGAGTTCTGTGCCCCTTGCACAGACCTGGGGGCCCACAGGGAGGTGAGGCTACCACCTCCTCCGGGGAGCCCCGGTTGACCCTTAAACGTGGCCAGGCTGCCTTTGGGTGGCACTCTGCCCTCTAACCCTGTGCTTCCCTTGTTCATTTCCACACCTTCTGAGGGCCAGGCTGTGACGTCAGATAAACTGGGAGGCTGAGTAAAGTGTAGCTGATGGTCTAGACCTGCACTGGCCCATAGGTAGCCACTAGCCGCATGAGGCCTTTGAGCAATCATATGTGGCCAGCCCAACTGAGTTGAGATACACTGTATGTGTAAAATATATTCTGAATTTCCAAGACAGGGTGAGCAAAAGATTGTAAAATATCTCATGAATATTTACATTGATTAGATGATGAAATGATAAAATTTTGAATGTATTGAGTAAATAAAATAGATTAATATTATTTTTACCAGTTTCTTTTTACTTTAAAGAAGTGACTAGAAAATGTTAAACTACATGTGTGGCCTTCATTACATTTCTATTGGGTAGTGCAGTTCTAGAGCATTGCGGCCACGCAGACCCTGGCTCTGCACTCACAGGCCACGCCACTTTGGGCAAGTCTTGTCTTTGGGTATTTCCTAAACTTCTGTTTGGGGTCGTCCAGCCCTGGAAGTTTCAAGGTAGTAAAGCTGAGACCTTGAGAACAAAGCCCAACTCGTTTGCAGACGGTGTGTGTTTTGTTTGTTTGTATGTCTGTTTTCCTCAAAATGTATCCAAGTCAGAAGATGCCTTTCATTGGGCCGCAGCCCCAGCCAGAAGCAGGTTCAGTTTCCTGACTTTGTTCTCCTGGAGGTGGGGAGGAGGTGGAGGTGGGGTGTCACTGAGGGGCTTTATTCCTGCCCTGCCCAGGGAAGTAGGCCAATGGCAGTGGTCTGGAAGGCCAGTCAGGGTGCTGGTATTCTCTGCGGTGCCAAGGTGACATGGGTGCTGGAGAGTCATGTGTGTGTGTGTGTGTGTGTAGGGGTGTTTTGAATGAGAGGCTGGGAACTGGGTGGGGGTGGAGCTGGGACAGTGGTTATTTACCAGCCAGCACAAAAATACTTCAATATGACAACTGTTATATGCAAACCCTGGCTTACTGGTTGAATGATAGCTGTGACCTAAGTGCCAGCGGGGGGTAGAGGCCAAGGGAGAAGCTGATCTAGCTTGGATGGGCAGACTTGAGGAGGTTCTGTGCCCCATGGCAGGAACTGCACCTTCTGGTCAAGATGTGCTCAGCCCAGCCAAAGGGCATGGGGAGCCATCACCCTGGATCCTGCCCAAGTAAGGGGAGGGGATGAGGAGCTGGGTGAGTGGGTGTCATTCATTTTTCACTGGTCTTTTCCACCCACCAGCTCAAGGGACTTATTCCCTTGAAGTGCCTGTCTTAATCCTACATAATTCTGTTTAACCACAGAAGTGGGTCTTGGACTGCAATCCAATGAACTAGCCAAGTACTAACATGAATCTTCAGAAGTCATTCTACAACTTCCCTTTCCTTCTCTGAGCCTCAGTTTTCACATCTTTAAAATGGCAATGAGCCACTTTAATGAGGCTCATGGCCGGCATGCAAGGAGTGACGGTTACTATTACAAGGGGAGGACAGCGTGCTGTTGGTGCCAATGGTGATGACCTCGGGGCCCTAGAAGTGGAATGACTGGGTTAAGAGGTAAGAGCTTTCTAAGACAACAATTAAATAGGTCTGAAACCTGCAATGGCTCCAAATCCCCTTCTGAAAAATGGGCAGATTCTCCGAATCCAGACTAAAGCCCTTGTCCAACTGAATCTCGCCTGTCCTTGCTCCTGCTGTGGTCCACCTGTGCCCACTACCCCTGGCAGCCAGGCCTCTCACATGCGCGCACACTCTCTCTCACACTGCACTTTCCAGTCGTCAAGCCTTTGCCGATTCGGTTCCCCACCTGTCCGTCTGTCTGTTTTTCCCACGCTCTCATCACCTCATTCTCGCCGTTGCCCCTGGGGGCGCCCACCTGGCTGTGCGGAAGACGAGGCTGCTGCCTGGGCCCCTCTCATCCCCCTGGAGATGCTGGAAGGCCATCAGGAGGCTGTAGTCCAGCACGTTGAGTTCCCGGAGGAAGGCGGTGTCCAGTTCCATCTGCCTGAGGAGCCAGCTCCGCTGGGGCCCTGCTGGAGCATCAGCGCCTCTGCCTGAGTACTCGTGTGCCAGGCAGGGTGCTGAGGGCTCCACACACATCTGCCCCGAAAGGGTAGGTGTCGTTACTGTCCCATTTCACAGATGAGGAAACTCATCTGTAATTTGCCTTGGTCACCTAGCTAGTAAATTGTGAAGGCAGGATTTGAACCCGGCTCTGCCTGACTCCAGAATCTGGGTTCTAATGCCTTGGGCAGAGGACAGTGCCAAGGACACCCGCCTGACTTCACCCTAAATGGAGGAAGAGCAGGCAGCGATGGCCCTGTGGCTCACCCAGGTCGATGGTCTTGCCCTGAAAGTTGAGGTCCTTCAGCACCAAGACAAGGGGGCTGCCCTCAGGGGCCGGCTCCACCCATCGGCTCACCTCACAGCCCTTGATGTCATATCTGGAGGTGCGGGGAGTTGGGGAACACAACAAAATTCAGCCTTACACAGACTTGAGACACAAAGGGACTTTCACAAGGTAATAAGACGAAACAAGAGCTTCCACGGGGTGACTGTTCAGATCCTCAGCACAACTCTATCCTATTATTATCCCCATGTTAGCGATGAAGTGTAAGGCTCAGAGAGGCTCTTTGACTTGCCCAAGGCCACCCAGTAAGTAAAGGGCAGAGCAGGGACTTGAACTCAGGCCTTTGGAAGTCCAGTGCAGCCTGTGCCTGACTCTCGGCACCTTGTCATCCCTCGGGGGTGTCCCGGGCACAGGGGTCCAACCCTAGGCAGGAGCACCAGGAGGGCCTGGAGGGACCCAGAGGCCCTGCGGGAACTCTAACCGGGAGCCTCAGGAGGGCAGAATCAGGCCTGGGAGGCGCTGAGGGCACCGTTCAGTCAAAGGTTGGGCTTGAATCCCTGCTCCTCACAGAGCAGCTGTGTGGCTGCTTGCCTCAGTGTCTCATCTATAAAATGGGAGTGATAACGCCTACCCCTCGGGGTTGTTATGGAAACAATATGAATGCAGGTGGCTCAGCAGTGCCCCAGGCATTCTGAGTGCTCAAGAGAGGACAGCCGTGTCTCCGACGCACCAGGAGACCCTGGGAACGCCCCTTCTCCCCGGGTCTTCAGATTCGCGGTCTATCTAGTGGGCGTGGGTGCTTCGGGGGGCACATCCCGAGCGGGGCCGGGGCCCTGGAGGCCGGCTCACCTCTGGGAGATGCGGCCGGCGGGATAGAAGACGCTCTGCATGACGATGAAGAACTTCTGGGAACGGGGAGGGAGTGAGGGAGGCCAGGGTCGCACCTGCCGCCGCCCCTCCGGCCCGGCCCCCTCGCCTCGGCCTCACCCACCTTCTTGCCCCGGGCCACCCGCAGACTGTGCACTCCTGGAAGGGGGGAGGGCGCCGGGTGAGGGGCCCCAGACTCTGCAATCCGGGCTCCATGGCGCCCTAGTCCCAGCTCCAGGCCAAGCCTCCCCAAGTCCCGCCGCATCCCGAGCCCGCCCCTCCAGCTGCGCCCCCAGGCCCCTCCTCAGCCAAGGCCACCCGCCTCTAGACTCAGCCCCGGGGGTGCCGGGTCCTCTGGCAAGGCCTTGGGCGCAAACCCTGCTCCAGGACCTTGCAGTCCCAACCCCGCCCCTTGGGCCCCGCCCCATGTCTTGGCCCCGCCCCCAGGGCCCCCCCGGCGCTACCACTGAGGACGCGCCCTGCCCGATCTCTGCGCGAAGTCGGATCCGCCTCCAGTCCAGGGACCCCGCGCCCTGCAACGCCCCCTTCCCCTCCTCTCTCTCTTCTCACCCCTCCCCCCACCCCACCCCACCCCCACCCCCGTCCCGGGACCCCGGTGCGTCCTACCCAGCAGCCGCGCCAGCAGCGAGTGCGGGTGCCGCTGCAGGTGCTGCACGTAGCGGGGCAGGTGGGCGAGCAGCGCCCGCACCTCCCTGCGCCTCTGGGTCTTCAGGAAGAAGCGCTGGTCGTGG
The DNA here is from genome assembly GCF_054644295.1 of Miniopterus natalensis. Classification (NCBI taxonomy): domain Eukaryota; kingdom Metazoa; phylum Chordata; class Mammalia; order Chiroptera; family Miniopteridae; genus Miniopterus; species Miniopterus natalensis. The sequence goes on from NC_142092.1 coordinate 69,028,667, forward strand.
CTGGGGGGGGGGGGGTGCGGGGGAGGGAGAGGTCACTGACTTAGCCGGGTTGGAGCGGCTCCCACGCGGCTCCCCGACCCCTCCTGTCCTTGCATGGCTCTGTCTCCCCAGGGCCGGGCCCTCGCCCTCAGCCTCTCCTCTGACTTCTATCGAGCTGAGACCCTCCCTGACCTGGCCTTTATCCTCTCCCCAAATGCCACCCTCCGCCCAGGGACACCACGCCGGCCCCTTCCCCACCCCTGCTGCCAGCTCACGACAGGAAGAAGCTGGCCTTGCTCTTGGAGGTGCTGAGGAACTGCAGGTAGGGGCCATCGGGCCCCAGGGCGGCCTGGTAGTCCTCCTCGGCCAGGCCCAGAGAGTGGCGCAGCCAGGCGAAGGCGGGGCCGGCCAGGGTGCCCAGCTCGAAGCCCTGCAGGGGAGGGAGAGCAGCCCTAAGAGCGTCCGTGGGGTCCAGGCGTGTGCAGTTGGCCCCAGTGAACCACACCCTTTTGAGGCACTGTACCCGTGGGGAAACTGAGGAGAGAAGTAAGATGGTATCCGCCCCCTCCATGCAGCAGTCTGAGGCTTCCTACCTCGTGAACCTGGGTCAGGACCTCAGAGAAATCCTCCTCAGTAGGCAGCCCCTGCAGGGAGGGGCAGAGGGGCTCAGAGCAAGTCTCAGCCCCCCACTGCCAGCCCCAGGATCTCCGAGCGTCTCGCACCTGGTCTCACCGCTTCCCCCAATTTGATTCCGCCAGCAAACAGGGACTGCCCTGGGTGTGCCTGAGTGGGGCAGATGGAGGCTGCAGCCCCTCCCAGGGAGATGAGAGAGTGACCTGAGGCAGGTCCTGGGTATGTCTCCTCCACAGCTGGGCCCCCAGCACCTGGCACATTCACCCAGACACACACATTGGCTAAGTGCAGCTGGATGTCATCCCAGTAAAAGGTGATGGCCTGGAAGCCCAGAGACCTGCCCGACAGCCTGGGAGGGGCAGGATCAGAAAAGGCTTCCTGGGGGAGGTGACCTGTAAGCTGAAATCTGAAAGGCAGTGGAGAGGAGGACGAGGGTACTCACAGCAGTGGGAACTGTGTTGGTGGCCACCAGGAAGGGAATGAGGGCCCAAGTGGCTTAAGTGAGTAAGGGAGGGATGGAGTATGAATGAGGCTGGACGGTTGGCCCTTGGGCTTGAACCAGCAGGATCCTGAGGCCATGATGAGTACTGGGGAGCCAAGGAAGATTTTCACCAGGTAATGAGGCCAGGTTGTGATTTTCAGCAGGTGATGAGATTTAGAGGACTCCCTCTGGCTCTGTACTCTCCCTGGACCTCTAGGTGTCTGTGCTTGTGGGAGGTGGTCACACTGTGCACACACTCAAACAACACACATGCTCACCCGGGCCCATCCAGCTGCTGAGCTTGCAGTTGTACAACCCTTTCTGCTGAGCTAGCCTGGCCCCAGCTGAGCTCTGGGGAGGATGGGCCATGCTGGCTGGGTTGGGGGTAGGGTCCCTTCTCAACCATACACCCCGGCAGAGCTGGGAAGGCCTCAGAGACCAAGGAATACAATCCCTTTCCCCAAAGTTGTTATACGTTACACAGATGGGAACACTGAGGCCCAAAGAGAAGCAGAGGCCCATCTAAAGTTACACAGCAACCACCTGGGTCAGGGGGTTCCTCACATCCTCAACACACCCTGGACTTTCTGGCTTCCTGGCCTCAGCCCCAACCCCAGAATATCCCTCCCTCCCTGCACCAAGCCCCTAATTTCCTCCCCTTATAGCCGTTTCTGATCTCCAACTCTGCAGTATTAGCAAGACAGGGCATCAGCCTGGTATTGCCATTGGTGCATAGGGCAGACTGGCCACTCACCCTGGGCGGGTGGTCCATAGAGACCTGGGTGGCAGCCCACAGCCCTGCCTGCATCATACACGCCAGCCGGTGCAGCTCATGTCCAGGGCTTATCTCAAACAGGCCTAGGCGCAGCTGCTTGTCTCGCAGACGCCAGAGAAGGCCACGGCGTCCGGAACTTGAGGTGGTTGCTTTGCGTCCAGCCACTGGGGAGGGGGCCAGTACCTGGTGACAGAAGGCACAAGAAGCAATGAGCATGTGGCAGCAACGCAGAGAGGCAAGACATGGGTAGGAGTCCCATCTCCACTACCTTGAGCCCCTCCTCTTTCTCTCTGCCTCAGTTTCCTCAGTTGTAAAATATGGATAATGCTGGTACCCACCTCACTGGGTGGTATGGGGGCCACACAGTCCCCAGCATGCAGTCAGCACCCAAAATAGAGTGATGGTTATTAATAGCAGTGGCAGAGCATGCAGTTCTGCAGCCAAACCTGGCCCAAGACTATCTCTCACCAGCTGTGTGGCCTTAGGTAAGTCACCTAACCTTCTGGGCCTCATTTTCTCATCTGTAAAATGAGAACTATAACAACATTGTGGCTGATATTAACTGTTGTTACTGTTGAGTTTGAGCTCTGTGCCCAGGAACCCTTGATAGGAGCTGTGAGGCGGAGGGACTCTCTCAAGTATGCCACTCATCTCTGCTGAGTTCCTCCAGGCCAGCTCAGAAGGTCAGCAGGAAGCTGAGGTCAGCCGCTGACCCATTAGCAGTGGCCACCCACCATGTGACCAGCACCGGCTGAGTGTGACCTCCTAACAGCCCTATGAAGGAGAAGCTTTTATTATTATTTCCATTTTCCCCGTGAAAAAAACTTAAGATGTTCTCAGGGGATACCTGCCAGACTTGCCCCTTCCTACCTGCGGTTCCCACGCGGGGTGTGTCCTGGTCCCCGCCCTGTGCAGGACCCCTCAGGAGCTTGGATGGGGGTGTGTCCGCCCCGCACGAGCAGGGGAGGCCCGGCTCCTGCTCCCTAACCATCCCCTCTTTTGTCCTTTCTCGGGTCAGCACCTACCTCTCGGGGCCCCGGGCTCGGTGCGGCCATGGTCCCCGCAGCAGCTTCCCGGGCTCTGGCAGCATCCCCCGCCGCCTGGCCGCCCGGCTGCGGGAGCCAGGCCCCGCCCCTGCTTCTGGACTGACCAATCGCGCGGTGCCGGTCGCTGCTGCACCCAATCCGCGCGTGAGTCGCCCGCAGCCTCCCGCGGGGCCCGCCTCCGGAGCTGCAGCATCTTTCTGCCAGCGGCCGGGGCGGGGCGGGGCCGCCGCGCGTTGGTCAAGGACCCTGGGGCGCCCCCAATTCCTCCCCTGGGTGGGAGGACTCGGGTCGCGGGATCGCTCGGGGACCTGAGTAAGCTAAATACAGCCCCGACCACCCGCTCTGGCGTGAAAGCCCCATCGACGGCCTTGCGGGTGAGGAAACGAAGGTCCAGAGAGGGAAGTGACCATCTCCAGGTCCCCCAGGGAGTCTGGGGCGCGCAGTTACTCAACACTAGTATTTAACACTTCCTACGGGCCCGGCCGGGAGCAGTGCTAGGCCCGGGGACTTAGCGGTGAATGAGAGGGAGGAACGCGGCCGCTAGGAGATCTTTTAAAAGCATCCATGGGATGATGTCACTCGCTTAAAGCCTTCACTTCTCGCCATGGTCCAGGCCCTTCTGCCCACTCTCCGGCCGCACCCCAAACCACTCTCCATACCCCCACTGCACAGCCACAGGGATCCCCGCTAGCGCTTAGCCACCAAACACTCTTGGGGCTCAAGCAGCCTTGGGGCTGCTGCAAGTGCTGTTCCCTCTGCCTGCCGTCCACTTCCTTCCTCCTGCTCAGGGCTCCCACTCCTCATTCTCGGCCACATTGCCTTGTTTCACCTCCTTCATCACAGGCGACACTGCCGGGTATTGTCTCGTTCACTTGTTTATTAAGCCGCCTCCTAGGATGGGGTATCAGGAGGGCAGAAACCGTGATAGGCTGGTTTCCTGGTTCAGCACCTGGCACGAACTGGTGTTTGGTAAGTAGAGATTGAACCAACATGAGTAGCATGTGCAAAGGGCCTCGGGGAGTCCCAGGAAGTGAAAGGCGGGTGTGGTAGGGGGTGGAGTGAGTAGGAAAGAGCAAGCGAGCAGCAAGCGCGCAGGCTCCTGCTGGCCATGGGGGGTGAGGGGCGGGGAGCGGGACAAGCATTGTAAGTGCCTAAGATGCTCAGATGTTTTCCAAAGGTCACTGGTTGTCATCCAACCAATCTGGAGGGGGCTAGAGTGGGCAGAGGGCGAGTACGAGGAAACCTTTGGTGATTTAGGGCAGAAAATGATGGCTTTGCATGAGGGGGCGGGGGAGGGGAGAATTCAAATTGACAGGATTTGAGGTCTCGTGGATGGGGGCTGCAGGAGAGAAAACCTAAGGTCAGTGATGTCTGCCAAGCTTCTGGCTGGGGTCAGGGACACAGAATGCCAGTCATGAGCGGAGAGAGTCAGATTTGGGGGGCGGGGTCTGAGAATTCAGATCATGACTGGATGAATTTGAGGTGCCATGACACTCAGTGGGAACATTAGGTGGGCGGCTGGTGCATGTGCAATACATCAGGGCTCAGGCAATAGCCGGGCTGGAGACAAGCCTGGTAAAGACCAGGTCACCCAGGAAGACTGTGGGATGAGAAAGCCTGTGACAGAATTCTGAGGAACCCACCCTCTCCTGGCAGAACAGAGGAGCATGAGACATAAAACATGAGGAGTCATCACAGACACCAAGGACATCTGAGGTGCACCCAGGGGGGATGGCTCAGGCTACATGTGGCAGAGGGGTAAAGGAGATGTGCTTTGGATTTCAGACCAGACATCACTGGTCATCAGAATGGGCGCAGACCTCCTAGAGTGATGCCCAGCACAGTGGAGGTGAGGAAATGCAGGCAGCAGGTGTCAACACCCTTTGGGATGTCTGGCTGTGAAGGGGAGAGACCTGGAGGAAATTACTGGCTTGATGGAGGGTCCCTTAAGTGAGAGCCTGGAACATGTTCATGAAAGGTCTGGGAAGACCTTGTTGAGAGATGGAGGCTCTTCCCAGGAGAGGGGGATCATTAGAGACAGGAGGTTCCTGCTGTCGCAGTGGGAAAGGACAAGGACCCAACCCCCAGGTGAGCAGCTCTGCCTGGACTGGAGGGCCAGGAGAGGGCAGGACAGGGGTGCCTGCAATTGGCCTTTGTCCTGAGAATGACATCTCCGCTAACTGGAGGAGTGAACGTCCAAGGTGGAGGCTTATGTTAGGCACTGTGAATGGGAGAGCTGGCTGCCCAGAAGGGGTTGCTGAGGGGCTAGGGCTGGGCCTGTGCCAGATCAATCAACCTGAACACAGTGGAAGCAACCCTACTCTGGCTCAGAGCTACATTAAGTTGGGCAGCTGGTACAAGAGATGGACAACAGGTTTGGGCTTTTAGGGGACTGGGCTGAGGGTTCCTAAAATACTAGTTCATGCCGGCTGGGCTGACACAGTGAAGGCATGCTGAGGGTGATGTGGAGTCTGGCAGATTGCCATGCCTCTGCTCCCCAGCCGTGAGCTACAGTGGGTTGGAACCACATCTCTCCCAGTTACAGCTTTGTGTCCAGCACAGGGATGATCCAGGAGGCACCTAGGCACTTCATTGCACAAACCAGGGTCTCCTGACCTGAGACCAACGCAGTGGCCAGCTCCCAGCCCCTCTCCAGTCCCCAGCCCAGCTCCCCCGGTCAGGGATGGCACAGAGACAAACACACCATCAACATTTATTGTTCAGCTCTCCCCAACAGGCCAGTGCTAGGGCTAAGGGGCTGGGGGCCCAGTGTGCCTGAGGCCTGGTGATGGTCCCAAGGCCTGTCAGTCCTCCCCCTGGTCTTTCCAGGTCCAGAAGTCCTGTGGGGTTCCTGGCTATGTCAGACTCAGGGAAAGCTGCCTTCATGGAGGAAAAGGACATGTGGGGAGAGGCCACGTGATATCTCAAAACCTGCCAATTTCAACATCATCATGTGACAGGAGGGGAACTGAGGCAAGGGGGTAGAGCACAGAGGAAAAAGTGACAGAGGGTCTGAAGGTGAGGTAGGGAGGACCAGCATCTTTCAGGCCCTGAGCCAGAACAGGGAGAGAGGGGAACTTCCAGGTACTTCCTCCTGGCTCTGGAAGAGCGAGCAGGAGAGAAGTGGGGGTTCTGGTCAGTCAGGAGTGAGTCCTGAACAGCTCCATCCCCAGGGTGTCTGTAGGGCAGCCATGCTTGAGGGGGCTGCAGTGCCAGCACAGGTCCTGTGGGCCCCTGCCCTTGATATGCACTGTAGGGGAGGCAGCTGCATCCCTGCTGGGCCCTCACTGAGCCTTTTTGGTCACCTTCTGGTTCTTCAGCATCACATAGGTGATGAACACTCCTGGAATATACAGATCAGAAAGGCCAGGTAAGACCCAGTCTCGGGGCTGCTAGAAGGCCAGAACAGGGCACAGCATGGCAGAGTGACCCAAACATGGGGCCAAGGACCTCCCCAACCACCCTCCAGGCCACCTGATCATCTCCCTAGTCATCATCAAGCCACACATTCACCCACATTCACTCAACAAACACCACTGACTGCCTACCACAGGCAATTTGCTACATTTAGTGTTTCACAGTCTACAGGATATAAGATCCACCCAACTATCCATCTCACCAGCAACCACCTGTCCACCTACCTGCCTGCCCACCCACCTGCCCACGCAACATCCAGCATCCACCCACCCACCCACCTACTCCATTGTCCAGTCATCTGATTGTTGATTCATCCAAACCACTTTCTTGAGCACCAACTTAGTGCCATGGCCTATGCAGGCGCTGAGGACACAGTAATAATGAAGACAGTCCTAGAATACCCACACATTAGACCATGGGAGGCAAGAGAGGTACAGGAATCACGAGCCAGGGTGACAAGGGGGTGAGAGGTGATTAAGGTGTGAGCACAGCAGTGATGGTGGTAGTGGAGGGAGCAGGAAAAAGGGAGGCATCCCAATAGAGTCCAGTGAGCCCCAGGCATCTGGAAGGCTGATTGTAGCCCTGAGGGATAAACAAGAAAATCCCCAGGGTGAGTTGAGGGCAAGGAGCCTCAAGCAGATGTCCAGCAAGTGCCAAAATGTGGCCACACATTCAGGGGTGGGAAAGGGTCATGGGGCCCCCCAGACAGCCTGCCCAGGGGAATGATGACTTACCCACAAACAGGAGCAGCAGGAGGCCAACAGCTAGTGGGATGGCAACGGCATAAGCTCGGGGCAGGAAATACTTGTGGATGACATGCTGGCTGTCGATGAATGGCTGGCATCGAGGGCAGAGCTCTGGTGAGCATTCCCCACCCCGCCCAACTCCCCCAAGCCCAGACATCCACCTCCTCCATCTCAGGGGCTGATCCCACTCAAACCACTGGGACAGCACTTGCATTTCTTTAAGATGATGGCATTTGTGTGCCTTGTTGTTTTTCTTCATTTATTTAAGAGTTGTTTACTCCGTATTTGCCCTAAGTTAATGCTGGGGACCTGGCAGGGAACAAAGATAAAGGACTTGCTCTAAGTCCCTCACAGCCTAACGGGAAAAGGGTACCTGAGGAAGCCTGGAGTGATTCCCAACCTGGGCTCCAAGCTCTCCTTTACTAACATTTTCCTCCAAAGGATACCAAGTTCTGCAAGACTACCTTCGAAACACACTGCACTTCTTAAGCAGAAACAAACCCCCATCCCCACCCCAAATCCTAAAGGCCCTCACAAAATCCACTGGCACCCATCATGCCCAAGGAGTCAGCAGGATAATCAGAAGGACTAGATCTGCCATCAAAGGCAGAGCAAATCAGGATCAGGGCTTTACAGTGTAGCAGTTAAGGATATGACCTTGGGCCCAACCCTTCTCCCTGAGCCTCAGCTTCCTCATCTATAAAATGGGGACAGCACCAGCATCTCCCTCGTGGTGCTGTTCTGGAGATTTCATGAGAGATTCAAACAAAGCACCTAGCACAGTTCCCGTCACATAGTAGCTGCTTAAATGATGTTACGGGTCGGCTGCAAGATCCATGAATGGAGGCGAGAGAGGGCGGGGAAAGTACACATACCAAGAGAATCACCCAGGCAGTGTAGTAGGTGAAGATGATGAGGCTAACGGCGACGAGGCCGAGTCCCACCACCTGGTCTGTCCCCGTGGCCTGGAGAAAAGGGAGGGCTCAATTGACGAAGCGACTCCACTTAGGTGTACTAATGGAGGGGGCGTCGCAGCCTGATTATGCCGGCAAGGAGAGTGCCGGGCCTCGGGTTTTCAATGGGCCGGCGGGAGCGCAATCCCGGTTTCGAGTGCCCAAGCCCCGGTTCCCGAACAGACCAGGGACCCCCATCCCCAGCATTCAGCCAGACGCTCACCATTTCCCCGCGCCCCGCTCCGGAGCGCCACGCCACATCCGGTTCCGCATCCGGGCCCTTCTGGCCTTCGGCCGCATGGCACGCCGGGAGTCGTAGTCCTTACGCCGGCCCGCGCCCACAGGTTCCGACAGGCGGGCACCGCCTCTCCCTTTGCATGTCGGGAAATGTAGTTTCTCCAGAGGATTGTGTGACAAGTTGTTCCCAAATCTGCTTAGGTAATGGGGCCCGTTGAGGGTCCAGACTGGCTGGTATTCTCTGGCCTCAGCCCTGTCCAACTCGCCCCAGAAGAAAAGCCCCTTTCTAAATATCCCAAAGTCCCAAGGCCAGAGCGGGACGGAATCCTCATTTTTCAGACGGGAATGGTGAGGCTCAGAGAGGGGCGGGGCCTGAAGGGGGGCCACAGTTCGAGTCCGTGGCGAGGCCAACACCAGAACCTGGGGCCCTACGTCCTGGTCCCGGGGCCCTAACTCGTCTTTCTAGGGGAGGATGCTGAGAACGTGTCCTGGAGGGGGGCGGAGCAGGGGTGGCCCGAGCCCGCAGGGGTGGGAGGGTTTCGATTGGCTGGTGGGGGGGGGGGGACCCTTACCAGGGCCTGGCTTCCCCTCCTCTCCACACTGCAGGGACGGGGGAGGCCAGGGTGACCCTCCCTCTCCTCCCCGTCTCCCTCTCAGGCCCTGGGTGTCGCGACCGCCCAGGCAGGCCTTCCGACCCTCTGCAGGCTCCTCCCCAGGCTTGGAGGCCCTTTCTTTTTTTTCTTTTTCTTTTTTTAAATATATCTTTATTGATTTCAGAGAGAGGAAAGGAGAGGGTTAGAAAGATAGAAACATCAGTGATGAGAGTCATTGATAAGCTGCAGCCCGCAACCCGGGCATGTGCCCTGACCAGGAATCGAACCCCGATCGCCTGGATCCTAGGTCGATGCTCAACCACTGAGCCAGGCCCAGCGGGGCTTGGAGGCCCTTTGGTCTGAGCCAGGGGCGGCTGGGCCCCCTCGTTCATCTCCGACGTGTCCTCCGGTTCCGGAGTCTGCAACAGTCTCCCCACAGCTGGGGCCGGCTGCTCTTCACTCATCAGGTCTCAGTGGGATGCCAGTCATCCCAGGGAAGTCCCCTTGGCAGCTAGGCGGGGGTTCGTTCCCTCCAGTCTGCTCCAGATGACGCTGGTCAGCCCGTTTAATTAGCTTACTCGACCTGGCCCATCTGGGAGCTCCCTGAGGCTAGGGTCTGTGGTCACTGCTGTACCCCCAGTGCCTAGAATGGAGCTTCCCACAAAGTAGGAGCTTTGAATCAATCAACTGGCTTTAAGGTTCCGGGGCTTTTGGACCTTGGAATGCTACAGAATACAGCATAGGGCGGGGGTCCCGCGGAGATATGGTCTGAACCTGGCATGCTCCTTCTAGCAGCATGTGTCTCCTGGGGTTGTCCAAGCCCGTCTGACTATGGGGACTGTCCTCCCAAAGCTGAGAGGAGCAACCTTTTTTCTTTCCTACCATTTTGTATACTGATTTTTCACTTGGCATTACTGTGTTCCAAAGGAGCAACCCTTTCTGGCCTATAGCCCGATTCCTTCCCTCTCGGTCTCAGGACAGACTTTGGGCTCAGCTGAGAGCCAACTTGTCCCTCCCCAGATGTGCAGTGAACAGAGGAAGGGGGCTGAGTAATCACCCCCAGGGTTTTCAGGGTCTATGCCTGGGCATCAGCCCTGAGTGGGAACAAAGCAGTGCTGTGGCAGGGACAAGGCCTGGTAGTCTGGTTCCTTCTGGCCTGTCCAGAGCCACTGAGGTTTCTGGCCACTTCTGAGCTCATTAAAGGTTCAGGGTGACTTGCCTTTCTCAAAGCTTGGTGCAGACTCCTCTAAGTTTAAGCAGGGGCAGGGAGAGAGGGGGCCAGGCCTGGAGATTTGGAGAGGTTGGGGACATGCTCAGCACCTCCCATAGAGGTCAAGCTGTACACCCACTTTCTCATTTGATCCATAACCTCATTTTCAGCTAAGACACCTGAGGCATAGGTAGCTTTTTGTCTTCAGGCACACTTTGTTAGAGGCCACCTGACTGCTGGCGAGGTCTGTAGAGCAGTGGTTAGAACTTGGGCTCTGAGGTCAGAGCTGCCACATACTAGATCTGAGACTGGCAAGAAACCACACTTCTGGGCCTCAGTTTCCTCCCCAGGAACCTGGTGTAATAAAAGTGGTAATCACTGTGACTTCAGCCAGGACGTGGAGAACCCTGGCCACCTACTTCCTCCCCACACCCAAAGCATCACCTTACACATCTGGCTTCCATCTGATGTTGTCATTGACCCAGAGTCAAGTGAGTAAAACAAGCAAACAGGAACTAATATGCCATAACAAACAAAAACTGCAACATTTAATTTTTTTCCCCAAACCAAGACACTGACACTAGGCTGATTTCCCTTTACAATGTTATTTTCTACAGTAGAAGCTGGGACAGAAATACAAACACAGCCCACTGAATCAGGGTGTGGTGGTGAAAACATTGTTAGAAAAGAGGGGAATTAAAAATAAAAATAAAGACCTCCCCTCCCCCCCCATTTCCCTGCTCACCTCCCAGAGAGAATGTGGACATTCTCCATCCTGGCAGATCATGCCATGTGGTCAGTTTGTGGGGTGACCAGAAAAATAGTAACCTAAAAATATTGTAATTTTTATTTTCTTTCTATCTAGTAAAAACGTTAAACTGTCTTCCAAGATTCCAAACTGACATTGCATAGACCATTTCCTTTCCAAAAATATCTCTAATATATTCCTCTCTATCTCTCTCTCTCTATAGAATTTTTAAGTCTAGGAGCTTCGGGCGCCTAGTGGGAATTCACTGAGCTTGAGGGGGCCAGAGGGCTCCCATGTGGGGCTGAGGCCAGGGCTCTGGGCCTCTAGCTGCAGCCAGCATTAATTTGGTTATGGCCGAATTCTCAGTCCAATTACCCTGGCCCAGGGCCTGGCATGGGAGGATGTGGCAGGCTCTGTCTCCTGGGGTGACTGTCAAGTTCAGACCTCATCTAGAGTGGGGCTGGGGTTCCTAGTTTGGGGAGTCTCCCCAACAGCACCAAAGCCAGCTATTTTATGCGTTAAAGCCCCAGAACTTTGAATCAGACACTAAATACACCTTGAATGCACCTTCCCACTGGGTTGAGGTCCTGCAGACACAGGCGGGAAGGGCAGTATCCCAGCTTTTGGGGATAACTTCATTTGGAGACAGTGCAGCCAATCCCCTTTTAAAGTGTCAGGTGTCTACGGGACAGGAAGGGACCCACAGAACTGATCAGAGCCTTCTCCAGCCAGAAATGCTCCACCCTGCCTCGGCAGGCACCTTCTAACATTCATTTTCTGAAAGAGTTAGGTGATTAAAAACAACAAAATCCTAGAAATGCTCTGGTCCCAAAGCTGGAAGGTTCTAAGACCAAGATTCCAACTCTTGCCAGCTGGGGCAGAAGGGCAAGGACCCCTCCCAGCCTGGGGAGCACCCCCTCACCCCCATCCCCACCCCTACCAGAGGGAGAACCAGTACCCGGCCCCCCATCCAGATCTCCAGCCCTGCTGGGACCAGTCAGTGGGTAGGGCGGAGAACAGAACCACCTCCCCTCACCTGGAGGAGGGAAAAATATCTAACTGTGAACCCTAAAGGAAAAAAAGAAAAAGGGAGAAAGGAAAGGAGAAAAGAAGAGGTATAGGGTCAAGTAAACACCAGCCTGCTGGGTTTATACAAAAATGAGTCAAATTAAGGGGTGGGGAATCTGTCCAGGGGCTGGCTGGCAGCCAGCACCCACCTTCAAGCAAGTAAGGATGGGGAGGAAAGTGCTCAGAGCAGAGGCTTCGTGTGGGGCAGGGGCAGGGCCAGACTGCTCCCTGCTAGAAACCCCCCTAAAGGACCCTGCCCAGCCCTGACCCAGAGCGGGGGATGCTTTCAGAGGAGGGCTGAGGCTTTTCTGGCCAGGAAGCCAGATCCAGCTGGTCAACTCACAGCCCACCTGCCCCTCCAGCAGTGGCCCCAGCCTGGGCCAGCTGTCCCTGAGGGGAGGCAAAGGGGGTGGGTGGTGCTTGCCCAGCTCAGTCAGGCCCCTGACCTTCAAGGGCTTGGGAGGCATCCTTTTGGCTTTCTATAAGAAACCAGCTGCTCAGGACCAGCCCTGGGCAGAGGGGAACCACCACCAAAGCTCAGACCTTTCTCAGCATGGGTCTTAGGTCTGAGCTGCAGCTAACTGGAGGGAGGAGAGGTGGTGCCATGCTCCAGCAGGGTTGCTAGAGCTGGGCCGCTAGCTGCACAGCAGGCAGCGCCCAGGAGTCCTTGGGAAGGAATCAGAGGAAGGGCAGGCAAGGGCCAGTGGGGCTGTGCTGGACACAAGCATGTGCAAAGTGCAGGCTGCCAGGGCAGCAGGAGAACATTCGGTGGGGGAGGGAGTCTCAATCTGGAGTGTGGGTGGGGTCTGAGGTCTTGGCTCCTAGGAGGAGGCCGCCAGCGGGTCCCCCAGGGCACAGGGAAGGGACAGCTGAAGCATTAAGCAGTCAGAGGGCCACGGTGGCAGGATTCTGGGGGTGAACTGGCCCCGAAGGGCTAGGGGGCAATGGAACAGAGCCCTGCCAGGGTATGGTTGAGTTGGTGCTCATAGAGTGAGTGGGGACACAGGGCAAGAGGCCCCTCGGCCACAAGAGCTCCGTGTGTGTAGGAGCTGCTGCATCTCCTCATTGAGGGGCCAGGTCAGTCTCCAGCGGGGCATCCTGGCCATCTTTGTCTTGCCCACCTACTTCATGGGCCCACGCGTCCTGCCCTCTAGTGGTTCAGAGAAGAATATTCACAGTGGTGCCCAGGCCCTAGCAGGCCAGGAGGGTCCCAACATGGATGGGAAGTCAATGGAATGATGTTTTGGGGCAGGAGTGGGGCTGGAGTGCATGGAGGAGGCACAGATGAGATGCGGAGTGGACGGTGATCCAAAGGGGAAGGTCCCTCGTGGAATGACACGGGTCTGAACACCCGCAAAGGCAGGGCCCTTCTCCAGCCTGGACACCCGCTCCTCAATGGCTTTCAATCACGACTGGCTCGTAGACCCCAGAGGAGACCCTGTGGGAAGAGATAGGTCAGCTCATCTTCCTCAATGCTCCTCAGGGCCAGCCCCTTAGAAATATTTCACAAACAGGCACTGTTAACTGGCCCCATTTTGCAAAGGAAGAAACTGAGGCTCAGAAAGGTTGAGTCTTGCCCAGAATGACAAAGATGATAAGTATCAGAGTCTGTGGGATTGCTGAGCTGGCACAGGCTGTGCCCGAGCTCTTCCTGGGCAGCAGCAGCTCACACACTGGGGTGTTCACTGGACAGCAACCCTGGCAGGGAGGGACTGCACCCCACCACGCTTGACAGATGAAGAAATGGAGGCTCATGGGGATTATGCGGCTTGCCAATGGGCAGAAGGTTGGGAGCTCTTCCCACTGAGGCCAGGCCCACCCATGAGGTAGTGGACATTCTGGGCTCAGTAAGCTGCTCTGCTATGACCTTGGTGTCAAATAGCTTGGTGCTTCCCTCCCTGAATCCCAGTTTCAGAGGAAGGCCAGAGAGGTGTATTCACAAACCTTCAAAGAGCTGCCCCCTTCATTTTTTGGCCCACCTTATCCAGGCAGCTGGGAAGGTCATGGGGACATGGCAGATGCAATTTTGAGCCTTGCCAGCAGGGGTCAGCAGAGCAGCACCAGAGGGCAGGTGGGGGCCCCTGGCAGCCAGGCCAAGTCTCCTCCAGCTCTAGCCCTAGATGCGAAATGGGTACTTTCCCACCCTGCCCACAGGAACATGGGGAAAAGCCTTCAGCACAACCCTGCATGTGGGAAGCTCTTCCACTCATTCATTCATTCAGTGAGCCAGGCACATGGCAAAATACTGTAAATAAATGATTAAGAGGGCACATTCTATAAACTATAGAGTTCAGGCCAAAGTTTGATCCTACCACCCCCTCATCTGTAAACATCACGAGGGCAGAAAACTGTTGCTTACTGTCACATACCCAGAACCTCAATCAGTGCCTGGTGCTCAATAAATACCTGTCCAATGGGTCATCATCATTTCTAAGGGGCTCCCAGATCCAGGAGGAAGGGAAAGTAGGGTCCCAAAGAAAGATTACTAAGCTCCTGCTCTGTGCCAAGCCCTGTGCTAGGCACTTTCAAAGTTACCTCTGGAACCCTCAAAGCCAACCCTGGAGCACGCCCCAGGTTTCCAGGTGAGATGTGGTCTACACCATTTGAGATGAGGCTCAGAGAGAAGTGACTGGCCCCAAGTCACCCTGTGGTGACAAGAGCTGGCATTCAAAGCCAGGTCATAGGCTTCAGAGACCTTGCTCTCGGCACCATGACTCACTCCCATGCCTCCCTAAGCACCCACCCCTGACCCCTCACCCCTACCTGTTGGCCAGCTGGATGCCGCTCAGCGTGGCGGAGCCATCACGGCTCACAAACAGCCGGAGGTTGCTATCTGTGGGAACACAGGAGAAAGGGGGCTGAGCGGGGACCCGGAGCAGGTGACAGTTCCCCCAGCCCGCCCGGCGTGGGCAGCTCACCCTCAGTGTTACTGCCGTCTGTGAAGTCCTGGCTCTGCATGATCTTCTCCACAATGTCATCGGCATCAATCCGCGTGTCATCCACCCAGGTCGGGTGGCTCTCCACCGAGTCCTTCTTCCGCCTGGAGCAGGACAGGCAGAGTCACAACAGTCAGGGCAGTAATGGGCACAGTGATGACAACAGCGACACCTACACTGCTCAGGATGCTCTAAGTGCAAGAGTGCTTATTCGGGTTGTGCTCACTTAACCCTCACGCAGCCCTATGTACACGTGCCACTATTACCCGGTCTTACCGAGGCCACACAGCACCTGGACAGGGGGCCTAAGGTCCACTAGATCATACACAGCAGCCACTAGAGGAGCATGTGCACGCCACTTAGGTCAGGGCTCACTCATGAACATCAACTGGTTGAATCATCACCATCCAACCCTGAGGCAGGGACCCTACTGTACCATGTTACAGGTAAAGAAGCAGAGGTTCAAGGAGCCACCATGAGGGCTCTCTTCTCCAAAGCGCTGAGCAGTGGGACTCACCGAAACGAGCGGTCTGACAGATGCGAGGGCCGGGGTGGCCGGGGTGGTTTCTCGGGGGGCCGGTGCTCACGCTCGCCACCCTCAGGGCCCTCCAAAGTCATGCTGAGGCCACCAGAGGCACTGCTGCTGGTGGATGTGTTGCGACGGTGCGTCAAGTCTGAGAGGCTGGAGGAGCGCGAGTGCTCTGTGCTGTAGCCTGGTTGGGGGACGGTGGCAGTTCATTACAAGGGAGCTTGGGAATATGCAAGGCCAAGGGCAAGGGGCCAGGCGGGCACTCACCAGAGATCTTGGACTGCTGGCTGGCGTAGCTGGAGTTGCGGGAGTGGCCAGAGTGGAACACCTCCTCGGGGCTGGACAGGTTCTGGTCTGTCTCCTCTGGCACCCCTGGAAGGCAGGGAGAGGGCAGGGGTTACCGATTACCAGTGGTGCACTGAGTCTGGTGGGGGGTGAAGTGGGGGGACACTACGTATTTCCATTTAACAGGCTGAAAAACCAAGGTTCATAGGAACAGAAATCTGCTCCAAGTCAAAGTTCACCATCTGAACCCAGGTTCATTCATTCTACAAATATCTGTCAGGGACCTCCTCCATGCAGGGTGCTCTACTGGGTGCTACAAACAGGAGTCAGGGTGTCACAGGCCATTGGGAGGAAGAATGTTGAACAAAACATGACCCACAACTGCAGTGAGTGGTGCAGAGCAGCGTGTAGGGGTCTAGCCCAGTCTGAGATCAGGGAAGGCTTCCCTGAGGCAGTGGCCTTAATGTGAGACCATCAGGACATGGGAGGGAGGGAGCTAGATAAGGCATCAAGAGAAAGGGCCTCCAGAGGGAACTAGGGTAAAGGCCCCAAGGCTTGAGTGAGCTTTGGTCAGTGCAGCTGGAATACAGCAAATAAGGGTAGGGGAACCGGCTGACGGCCCGCCCGTCAGTCATAAGCCCAACTTCGAAACTCACATCCTAGCACTCCCCAACAGAAGGTGCAGGGGAACCAGGCGGATCCACCCAGGCCTCTGTGGGTGCCCTCCCACCAGCCCTCCTGTGGTAAACACAGGAGCAAGGGCTTGCCCATCCCCTCTTTGGAGATGAGCACAGCCAGGCCAGGAGTTGGACCCCAGGCCTGCCTGTGTCCCCACCCAAAGTCAGAAGGCTTTTTAAGCTCCCAACAGCTTCTCTGCAGAGGGGGGGTAGGGGTCCAGAAAACCAGCTACAGAGACATTTGGGGCTCATACCCCATGCTGCCCGGGAGAGGCGCCTCTGCTACTTTGCACAAAAACATTATCTGTGCTGGGTGGCCTTGTTCCCAGATCTCTCCCCTGGGGACCCCCACCCTGGAGAAAGTATTAGTGCTGGGAAGCTCCCATTCCCAGGTGCAGCCCCCAGGCTGAGACAGGCAAGAGCCCTAGCTCTCCGCTCCGGGACTCGCCTGGCTGGGTCTCCAGGAGAAAACAGAGTGGAAGAAAGCTGGCCCTCGAGATCAGAGGGTCTCTCGCAGCTCCCAGCCCTGGGGGCAGAAACTCAGCAAACATCTGCTGAGCCACCTGGCCTTGTGCCCTAATTGCTCTTGTGACACAAATAGGGCCACCACACGCTGCCTTGCTCTCTAATCAGCTGGAGGGCAGGCCAGAGCCTCCTCTCCTGGTGGCACCCCATCCTCCGACTTGCCATGCCATCTCCTCCGGGAATGCAGGCTTGTCTGAATTTTTAAAACATTGGTAATAATGATAATTTAATAGAAATATATATAGAGTACCTACTCTGTACAAGCAAGGCCCACACATGTTTGCTAAGTTCATCCCCAAAGCAACCCAGGATGTGGTTACTGCTGATCCTATTTTACACTGAGGCCCAAAGAGCCAAAATGGCCAGTAAAGGTCACGTAGCAAGTGGGAGAGCAGGAGCTCACAGCACATGTCCCTCTGCCTCACCCCCCAGATTCAGCTCAAATGTCACCACTTCAGGGAGACTTCCCTAGCCCCTGAGATACGCCTTTTGTCTCTCTCACAGCTCCTGTCACTCCGCAGGGGGACATGCATATGACTTACTTATTGTCTGATGGGTGCCTGTCTCTCTTGCTAAATGGGGAGGGCCATGAGGACAGGGACACCAGGTCAGTCTCTGTCCAGTACCTGGCACATGGGGTGGCAGGGGGTTGGGTAATGTCTGCTTAATGGAAGCATAGACGGTGCAAACACCATCCCCCACCACCTCTCTCTTCTCAGCAACTGTCTCCCTTGGGACACCTCAGAGGTAAAGGGCAAACAGAGCAGGGTGGGCAGATGGGGAGCGGTACCTGAACTGAGAATGGTGGGCCGGGCCTTGGGGGGCCGGGACCCCGTCAGGGAGTTGGTGCTGCTGCTGCGACTGCTGCTGGTCCCACCACCCTTACACGTCAGCTGCAGGGAGGAATCCTGGCCCGGGATGGAGATGGACTTGGCAGTGGACGGCGGCCTTAGGAGGACAGAGGGGTGTGACTGTGGTGCTCCAGCCTTGGAGTGAGCCAAACACAAAGGAGCCCCCATCCCACAGGCAGCCTGCACCCACACTCACGTCTTGAAGCAGGGGTCTCCAGAGAGCAGGGACATGCCGATGGTGACCTGTGAGATGAGAAGTCAGCCATACCATGTCCGTTCACTCAGCCCAGGCGCCTAGCCTCCCTCGGCCTCCCTGCTTGGGCTTCAGACAGGGCTTGGAGTATGATCCCGTCTCTGTTCCCTGCTGGCCCTGGTGAAGCCACCAAACCTCACTGGGCCCCAGCTTCCTCATGCAGAAGGCAGGACTGATCCTGACACCTGCGTCACGGGACAGTGGAGCAGATACAGAGAGATGCGGCTTCACCTGGCTTAGCACCTGGCTCGGAGTGACTGACAGCAAAAGCTACTATTATTTCAAAACTGCAGCTAGACTGGGAGCCCTCACAGGAGGGCCACGCAGCACTCCATCCTCAGTGCCCAGGGCTCCGAGTGGGCGTGCGAGCATGAGCCCCATGTGGCAGAGGGAAGGAGGCTGGAAAAGCCTGCCCAGTGAGGAGGGGGTTCACCAGGCCTAACACGGGAGGAGGGGAGCGCTCACACAGTCCAACACAGAGGGCAGGGCCTTAGTGAAAGTTTCTTGAGTAAAGCAAAAGCCCATTAGAAACTTAACAATTTAACATCCATTTGGGCAAAGATTTTGGCAATGGCTCAAACAAGGCAATGTTTGGGTCCCCAAATCTGGGCAGAGATTGAATGACAGGTGAAAGAGATGCTCAGATCCCAGGCACTACCAACAAAAAGGAGACCACTGGGTTCAGGCTTTTTTCTTTTAATGGATTTTTTTTGGGGGGCCATGATAGCAGCCTACAAAGGAGTTGATGGCCCCAGGTTGTAGACAAGAGAACTGAGACCCAGACTCAGAAGCACTGATTACCCAGAGCCCTGTAGACAGATATGGCCTTGAAGCCCAGGCCACCTGCCCTCAGGTGCCCTTGATCTGGCCTGAGGTGTATGGGGCCACTGGGGCGAGGCTGAAAGGTCCCAGCTCCCACCATAATTAGCCTGTACCTTTTCAGTGCCTCTGATTCCCTTGGAAAAGGGTCTGGGAGACCCCCGAGCCTCTGCCCACCACCTCCAGCCCAGCTCTGCCTGGGCACAAAACACTCCCACTAAGTCAGCTGGAAGGGTGTGGAGACAAGGAAGAGAGGTGTGCAGGTGGCAGATGCCCAGATATCTCTGTTCTAAGAGGCCAAGGAGGCAGCTGCCTCAGGGGGAGAAGGAGCTGCCCCAGCCACCGGAAACCTGCACATGACTGGGTCCTCCGAGCAGCTGCCCTCCGTCTGCCTGGGTGGAGGTGCGGTAGGTTCTTCCGGTCACTGTGCTTCACCGGGACCTCAGGCTGCCTCATGTCATGTGGGGCAATGGGAAGGATCTGGACTGCAGTCTCAAGTGCCAGCTCTGCTGTGACCCCAGGCAAATGATCTAACCTAAGCCTCAACTCCTTCCTGTGCAAAACTGGGACTAATAATAGACACCACACCCCACAGGGCTGTCAGGTATCATAAGACAAGAGGTGCAGTGCTCAGTGATGCTGATCTCATCAAACCCTTAAACAGACTCTTGGGGTCCAACCACCAATTATGGATGGGGAAACTGAGACCAGTGGCCGAGGCAGGCCTTTGATGGTGGTGTCCTGACCTAGGGCCCACATCCTCCCAGTATCCCTCACTGCTTGTCCAGGGGCAGACCTATATTTTTAACAACCCTTCTGGGAATTTGATGAGGAGCAGGTGTGCCCCCGACCCATGGTGAGAAGGGGCAGAAGAGGCAGCAGGTCCCCAGTACCTTAAGGATAGAGTTATCCTGGCGGGTGTTCTTCGTGTCGTATCCCTCCAGCAGGCAGCAGCGCACGGTGGAGCCCGAGCCTGCAAACTCAGCCAGGTTCAAATCGGCAAAGCCCAGCTGGGAGGGAGAGAGGAGACTGTGGGAGGCTGCAGGGAGTGTGGGTGCAAGGCTGGCAGCACAAGGGTTAATCTGGTGGAGGGGGAGGGGCAGGCAAAGCCCCTGGGCCACACCAGTGCAGACTGACTGTTGCATAACCTGCACCCAAGGATGGAGGCCTGGGCTGGTGGCTTCGGTTGGCGGCTCCAATGTGGCAGAGCCAGGAGCTCACATCCCTGAGCCACACAAAGCGCCCTTTGTGCTGTGTCCCAGAGTGCACCGGGGCAGCGCCTGAGATGAAAGGACATTGTTGTCTGTGACACAGACACATTGTTCCCTGGGAAACAAGGCTGCGCTGTGGGAGCCGCCAGGACAGCGGGCAGGGGGGGAGGAAAAGCCCGTGGGAACTTGGTGTTGGATGGTGGGTGGGGGGCACTCTGCAGGGTGCACAGGGGCCCCTCATGGAGGCTGGAGTGAGGGGCTGTTGGGCAGTCGGTGGTGATGTTCCTCAGAAACAGAGAGAGGAGCAAGGATGAGGAAGGAAGTGGAGAAAGTGCGAGAACAGGGCCTCTGAGCTAAGGCCTTTGAAATGGAAGCCAATTCTGGCAGACTTGGAAGGACAACAGAGGTTAAGGTGAGGGGATGTTGGGATTAGAGGCTTAGGGGACAACCAAACCAACCAGGGACATTTACTGAGCACCTAATGCATGCAAGTCTCTACTGCAGACTTTGGGGCAATGGTGCCAGAATCAGGTACTCAGGTCAAATCCCAGCCCTGCCATCAACTCAGTGACCCCCATTTTACAGACATGGAAACTAAGGTTCCAAGAGAGGGAGTGACATGTGCGGGGCCTCAGAGAGCTTAGCCAGCAGGACCAGGCCTGAAGTAGGCCTGATCAGAGTCAAGTCTTGCCACTGCTTTGGGCCTCAGTTTCCTCCTGTGTCAAGGTTGCTGAGCCAGTGTGGACATTTGATTGGAGAAGGGAAGGGAAGGGCCTGGCAGGTTTGACACGTGCTAGGCACATGACAAACATTTGCCTGACGGAGGTAGGATGCTCCAGCTGTTTGCTAGTAGTTTCCTGGCTGGGCAGCTGTCCTCAGCCAAGTGAATCAATGGGAGGAGAAATTTCCACTCTGATGGCACCTTCCACAGGCCAGTTCTGGCCACCCTGCCCTCTGCTCCTGGAGAGGCGCATGAGCGAGCAGCGCACAGCACAGAGCCCTGGGCTTCCTGAACTCTGGTTGGTGGGACGGAACACGCCCTGCGCACAGGGTGAGGTGAGGCAAAGGCATTTCCCCTCCCAGCTAACTAAGCGCCCTACCCCCACCCTGCCACTGTGCAACTTCCCTGGGGAGCCTCAGAGGGTGGGCTTCGAATCCCCACAGGGAAGGGGGTTTAAGGGCAGAGCAGGCTTATTCAAAGCTAGAGGTAACCCTTCCAGAGGTAATCATTGTCTTCTGTTTTCCCAGCAGAAAAGGCTGTAATATGAGGGCTGAACTGGCTGTGGGTGTAGAGAGAGCCCGGCAACAACACAGACATGCAACAGTGGGGACTGGCTGAGGCACCCGTCCCCCAGCCATACAAAGGGACATTGCTGCTGTTAAAGCAAAGGGAAATTTGTGATGACATGAAAACATGCCTATGACGTATTGGCAAGAACAGCAGCAAGCTGCAGAATCCACTTAGGATAAGTCCCTTTTGTGTATTTAAAAATCACATTGTCTGCACGTACACGAGGACTCACACAAGGTGCTCACTTTACATTTCTCTAAGCCACAGGTGAATATTTTATTCACTGCTCTGCGTGTATGATATATTTCATAATATTTTTTTCTTAAAAGGTCTGGAAAGAGCCTAACAAATCCCAATGCTTGGATCTGGGGAGGAGGCCTGGAAGGAAACTACCTTTCTACTCTATGAACATCTGCACCACTTGTGATGCAACAAACATACACTGTCTTTATGTGATGCGCAAAGACAATCAATAGAGATATTTCAAAAAAATAATGTATCTCCTATAGGGCTGTGTCTCCTGTTTGGGGCAGAGAGGGGGCTGGGAGTTCTTCCGGGAGTTTCTCCCATGCCTGTCCCATCCCACCCCACCGATCCACCCCTCCAAACAGTTCCACTCACCTTGGAATAAGTCTTCCCACCTTTCAGCTCCTGCACAGGGAGACAAACACAAGCAGCAGGGTGACTAGGGAATCCAAAGGCCCTCATATGTGTCCCCAGTCCCCCCAAATATGACCGCCAGTGGAGGGGGACAAGAAAAGGGGCAAAGTGACTCACCCCACTTTCCCTGAGGGGGACAAGCCCGGAGATGGGCCAAGAGCCACCAGAGCAGCAGCCCCACAGCCACTTGGGCTTATAGCCCCCAGCCCGCCCGAAACCCAGCCTCACCTTGCGCACTGACACCCGGAAGACGCAGGGGTCCAGCAGGCCAGTGGCCGGGTTGGCGCTCATCTTGCACACGAAGGTGAACCGCTTCCGCCACCGCACGCAGTTCTCCTGCACCTCTTCCCTGCAGGCCAGACGGGACAGGTGAGCACAAGGAGGAAGGTCAACGCCCAGGGGGCCACAAGGGACAGACTCACCTCTAGGAAGGCAATGACAGGAAGGAGGAGAGGAAGGAAGGGGAGCTCTCACTTTTCACTTTGTGTCACAAAGTGACTATATTTTCATAACAAGAATATGCTTGTGTAAGTGTTGTAAAAACAAAAATATGTAATAAAAAAAGAAAAACACAAGGCGGATGAGGTCAGGCTAGGGGCAGCTGCCCCCTCCCTCCACTCCCAGCACTGTCCCCCCGCCCCCTTGTTCTGTGGCCTTGGGTGGCTTCTTCCGCTGCCATTACCTCCCACCAGCCAGACTCCCAGTGCCCATGTCAAGTGACCCTCACAGCAGCCTTCCCAGGCTGGGCTACCCGTCCATTTTACAGGTGGGAAGACCAAGGCTGGGTAAACTGCCTGGCACCACCCAGCAGGACAGCCAGCACAGTCCCTTTCTTCACAAGTACCAACAGAATCAGCTGATGCTCACACTGCGCTGCCCAGGTGCCCGGCACCACTCAAGCACTTTACAAACCTAGCCGCCCCTGGAGCCTGCTGCAAGTGTCAGCAGTCCACAGGCACGACAACCTTGCCAATGGGGCAGTCACTACCACTAACCAATCCCACATTCAAAGAAACCAGAACTCTGGGCCTGAGGCCCACAAATGGCAGAGCAGACCAGGGTCTTGAACCCAAGCAGCCTGGCTTCAGGTGCCACACGTTTAACCCTCACCACTCCAGGGCCCTCAGCTCTGACACTAACTTGGGGCTGTCCTTCCAGCCCCCCAAGTTCCTCCTGGGCCTGGGGAGCATGACCAAACTCCAGATTCAGAACCCCTTTAAGAGGGAAGTGCTTTGTGCCCTGGGAGTGAGTGGGAGCTGGTGAGAGCAGCTCATCTGAGTCTCTCCCAGCTGCTGCGGGGGCCCTGGCAGGAGATGGGGGTGGCAGCAGCACATGTCAAGAGATGAGCTCTGCACCCCTGTGAGCTCCCCGTCCCCCACAGCCCGTCTGGCAGAACCAGTGCTCAGGAAGGGGCGGCCACGGAAGGGAGGGGCCCACATGAGAGACGTTATCTCCAGCCTCATCCCACCGAACAGGAACAGCCGAGCGGACAGCTGAGGAAGTGACCACTCCACGCCCCAGGACCTGAGGAGTGTGGGTTAATTGCCAGACTGGGACTGGAGGGTGGAGGTCAGCACAGGATGGACATCTGAACACAGCCTGTTCACTTCTCACTGCAACCTTGGAAGGCAGGCTCTGTCCACCCCCTTCTGCAGCTGAGGGAGCTGAGGCAACAGGAGACCATCCCGGATCATATCCCAGTGGCTGACAAAGCAGGATTCAAACCCCGTACTGTCTGACTGCAGAGTCAGAGCCATGAGCCTGGTTCACAGGCCACAGAGCCCGGAAAGCCTGGCAGGTGGGCCCACCGGGGTTGCTGGACCAGCAGCACCCTGCTATTATGCACCCGAGGCACCCACCCATGTCCCTGAGAGGCAAGTGCACATCAGGCACTAGGCACAGCAAGATGCAAAAATCAATGTCCAAAAACCCATTCCTACATACTAACAATGAAATTTCAGAAAAAGAATGAAAAAAAAAATTCCTTTTGCAATTGCAACCAAAAGAATAAGACACCCAGGAATAAACCTAACAAAGGGTGTGAAGGACCCACATACTGAACACTACAAAGCATCAAGAGAGACTGAAGAAGACATAATAAAATGGAAAGACATTCTATGTGCATGGACTGAAGACTCAACATAGTGAAAATGGCCATACTACCCAAAGCAATATACAGCTTTAATGCATCCCCATCAAAATCCCAATATCATTTTTTAAAGAAATAGAACAAAAATTGTCAGATTTGTATGGAACCACAAAAGATCCCAAACAGCCAAAGCAACCCTGAGAAAAAAGAACGAAGCTGGAGGGGTCACCCTGACTTCAAATTATATTACAGAGTCACAATAATCAGAACAGCATGGTATTGGCGGAACAGACACACAGACCAATAAAACAGAACCGAGAGCCCAGAAATAAAACCACAGGTATACAGGCAAATATTTTTTGACAAAGAAGCCAAAAACACACAATGGAGAAAAGAAAGTCTCTTTAATACATGGTGCTGGGAGAACTGCAAAGCCACATGCAAAAGAATGAAACTAGATTACAGTTTATCCCCATGTACAAAAATTAATTCAAAATGGATCAAAGACCTAAATAGAAGATCTGAAGCAATAAAGTACGTAGAAGAAAACATAGGTACTGAACTTATGGACCTTGGTCGTAGAGAGCATTTTATGAATTTGACACCATGACCCCAAAGGTAAGGGAAGTAAAGACAAAAATAAATAAATGGAACTATACCAAACTAAAAAACTTCTGCAACGCAAAAAACAACAACCTGACAAAACAAAAAGGCAACCAACCGAACGGGAGATGATATTTGCAAACAACAGCTCCTGACAAGGGGTTCATATCCAAAATATATAAAGAACTCATACAACCAATCAAACAATCCAATTAAAAGACAGAGGATCTGAACAGACACCTCTCCCAAGAAGACATACAAACAACCATCAGAGATATGTGAAAAGATGTCCAACTTCACTAGCCATTAGGGAAATGCAAATCAAAACTACAATGAGATACCATCTCACACCTGCTAGAGTGGCTGCTATCAACAAGGTAAGTGTTGGAGAGGTTGTGGAGACAAAGGAACCCTCATTCATTGCTGGTGGGATGTGAACTGGTACAACCACTATGGAAAACAGTATGGCAGTTCCTCAGAAAACTAAAAATAAAGTTACCAGCAATCCCTCTCCTGGGTATCTACCCGAAAAACTAAAACACATTTATTTGCAAAGATTTATGCACCCTTATGTTCACTGAAGTGTTATTCATGGTGGCCAAGACATAGAGACAACAAAGTGTCCTGTGATAGATGACTGGATAAAAAAGAGGTGGAGAGGTGGTGTACACACACACACACACACTATGGACTACACCTCAGCCAGGAGAAAAGATGAAATACTGCTGTTTGCAACACCATGGATGGACCTTGAGAATATTATGCTAAGGGAAATAAGTGAGTCAGAAAAAGCTAGGACTCATATGATTTCACTCATATGTGGGATATAAAACTGAAACTCATAGACAGACAGACAACAGTGTAATGGTTACCAGAGGGAAGGGGGTGGAGGGTAGTAAAGGGTAAAAGGGACCAAAAAGGAAGATCTAAATAAATGGAAAGACATTCTGCAATCATAGATCAAAAGGTTTAATATTGTTACGAGGACAATACTCACAAATTGATTTAAAAATTCAATACAATCATTATCAAAATCTCAGGTGGTTTCTTTGCAGAATTTTGACAAGTTGATTCTAAACTTTGGAACATCAAAGGACCAGGATAGTTAAAACAATCTAGAAAAAGTAGAACATAATTGAAGAATTCACTTTGTGACTGCAAAACTTTTACAAAGCAACAATAAAGTGGGGTTGTAGCCTAAGGACAGACACACAGATCAAAGGAAAAGAGTAGAAAGTCCAAAAATAACCCTTCACACTAATGGTCAATGGATTTTCAACAAGGGTGCCAGTGGGGGAAAGAGCAGTCATTTTACAAAAGTTGCTGGGACAACTGGATTTTCACATATGCAAAAGAACAAAGTAGGCCCCATTTCTCATACCCTATAAAATAATTAACTCAAAATGAATCAAAGGCCTGCGTTTAAGAGCTGAAACTATAAAATTCTTAGAAGAAAACACAGGAGTAACTCTTCATGATATGGGACATCAAAAGTACAAGTGACGCCTGGCCGGCGTGGCTCAGCGGCTGAGCATCGGCCCATGACTCAGGCGATCGCAGTTCGATTCCCAGTCAGGGCACAGGACCGGGTTGCAGGCTCAATCCCCAGCAGCGGATGTTCAGAAGGCAGCCGATCGATGTTTCTCTTTTATTGATGTTTCTATCTCTCTCTCCTTTTCCCTTCCTCTCTAAACTCAATAAAAACATTTAAAAATAAATTTTTGAAAATGTTTGTGACTCAAAGACCACCATCAAGAAAGTGAAAAAACAACCTACAGTATAAAGGAAAATTTTTGTAAATCACATATGTAATAAAGGACTTGTAACTAGAATACATAAAGAGCACTTACAACTCAATAATAAAAAGACAAAAACCCAATTTAAAAATGGGCAAATGATTGGAATAGACATTTTTCCAAGAAGACATACAAATGGCCAATAAGCATGAGAAGATGCGCAACATCATTAGTCATCAGGGAAACACAAGTCACAACTATAATGAGTTACTTCACACCCACTAGATGACTATAATCAAGGCAGATAATAGCAAGTGAACTGTTAGCAAGAATGTAACCCTCATATACTGTTGGTAGGAATGTAAAGTGGTGTAGCCACTTTGGAAAATAGTCTGGCAGTTCCTCAAAAAGTTAAATATAGTTACCATATGATCCAGCAATTCCACTCCTAGGGATCTATCCAAGAGAAATGAAAATCTACATCCACATAAAAACTGGTACTTGAGGGTTCACAGCAGCATTACTCATAACAGCTAAAAGCGAAAGCGAACCGAAAGTTCATCAGCTGATGAATGGGTATGTCTATAAAACGCAGATATCCACACAATGGAGTCTGATTCCGTAACCAAAAGCACTCAGACACACTATGATGTGGATTAACCTTGAAAACGTCATGCTAAGTGAAAGCCAATCCCAAAGAACTACCTATTGTATGATTCCATTTCTATGAAATGTCCAGAATAGGCAAATCCATGAGATAGAAAGTAGACTGGTGATTGCCAGGGGAAGGGGCAATGGGGGGAAATGGGAATGATTGCTAATGGGTCCGGACTTTCTTTTGGAGGCGATGAAATGTCCTAATATTGATTGTGGTGATGGTCACACAACTTGGAATATACTAAAACCCACTAAATTGTATACTTTAAATGGGTGGACTGTGTGGCATATGAATTACATCTAAAAAAACAAAAACTAATACAAAAAAACACAACAGACACATGGTAAGTCAGACGAAGGGAGGAAAAGAGAGAAAACAGATCAAGGAAGGGAAGCTGGGCAGGGAGTGCTGAGCAGAGGCAAGGTGAAGGCTGATGCTTCAGGCAGGGAGTCAGGCAAAGCCCTTGGTGGTGACATCCAACCAAGGCCCAGAGTGAAATGAGGTTGAGGGCTAAGCAAAGACTGGGGAAGAGCTGTCCAGAAGCGTGAACTTCAAGTGCAAAGGCCCTGAGATAGAGGCATGCTTGGCAAATGCAAAAGCAGCACAGAGGCCAGTAGCTGAATGGACCAGGGAGGAAAACAGAGGGATGAGGTTGGCAAGGGAGCAGGGGTCAGGTCATGCTGGACCTCCAAGGCCGTGGTGAGGGCTTTGAATCTTACTCTGACAGCGGTTCTGTCTTGCCACTGTGTAGTCTGGCCTTAAGACTGAGCAGCCCTGGTCAAGGTGGGTAGAAGGGCGAAGAGTGGAAACACTTCCCAAGCAGTCAAAGGCCCATGCTTAAAATGGGGGAAAGCTGGGGGCTACAGCTCCCATGCGGACCCTCAGATCTTCCCCCTCCCTCTCTGCTGGACCCAGCCCAGGCATTGGAAGCAGTTCCTGGAGACCTGAGGAGGAGGCCTACAATGCTGGGCATGTTGAAACACCCAGAGGAATTAGGATTAGTGTCTGGGAACAAAAGCCAAAACCAAATTGTGGCTCTCTCCCTTCCCCTTTGTGAGTCTGCCATGGGAACACCCAGCCAGGAAGCCTGAGGCCCCCTGGTGATTCCTGGCAGGCCAGGCCAGAGAAAGGCACGTGGAGCCCTCCCAGGCTCAGGTAACAGGCGTCTTCCGTCTTCCCTGGCAGGGCTCCACGGGATCAGGTGCTGGGCCTCCCTTTTATTTTCACAGGGATCTAAACACACAATATTAAATGCCACCACTCCCAAGGGAAGAAGCTCACAGCCTTGCCCTGGCCTACTCCAAGAGGTCACAGCAAGGGTAAAACACACCCCCCAACAGTGGCCATTTCCCGAGGACCTACTGTGTGCCACCTGGAACTCTTCACTGAAAGTTGGGTGTTATCGTGGCTCACTTTACAGATGGGGAAAGTGAGGCTTGGAACAGCTGAGTAACTGGCCTCTAGTCACAGAGCTGTGAGGTGCAGAGCCCAGTCTTGAGCCCAGAACCATCTGTGTCCACAGCCCATGTCACAGAGCCAGAGATGGCAGAGCCAGGACTTAGCCCTGTAACCGCCTCTAGGGCCCCTCTGGAGAGAGGGAGCTGAGAACCCCCAGTGTGGTGGCACAGGGTCCCAGACACAGGACAGGGGTGGGGAGGCGGGGTAGATAGATGTTCATTTAAAAAAAGGCAGGCATGAGGACGTCCAGCAGTTGGCCATGAGCCCAGGATGCGAGCTGGCCAGGCCAGGTTTGAGGAAATCTCAGAGACTCGATTCATTCAAAAACCTTTTATTAAACACTAAGTGCCAGGTACTGCTGAAGGCCCTAGGGACATAAACAGTGAACAAAACACACAGGCATTCCTGCCTTCAAAGGGCTTAGCGTCTGGCAGTGGGTAAGAGACAGACAAAATGAGGCAACCATATATCAGATGGTGTTAAGTGCTACAGAGGGAAAGGAACCGGGAAGGAGGCTGGCAGTGCCCAGGTGCGGGCTGAGTGAGGAAGAGATGGCAAGGGAAGGCCTTAACGGGAAGGTGGCATCTGAGCACAGAGCTAAAGGAGGTGAGAGTAATCTATGCAAATAATTGAGCAAAGAGCAGTCCAGGCATGAGGAACAGAAAGTACAAAGGCCCTGAGGTGAGAATGTGCCCGCCGTGCTTAAAAAAGTGCAAGGAGGCCAGTGTGGCTGGAGCAGAGTAAGTGACCGGGGAGAGTGGTGGGAAGTGCGATTGGAGAGGGTACCCTGGCTCCGACTTACAAAGGGCCTATGGAGGGGCCACAATCCCAGGCACCTGCACCGGCACAGGTAGGTGGGGAAAAAGAGAGAAAGATGCAGTGGGGGAGGGGCACAGGACCCTTCTCTTTCTTTCTGAACTGGAAGTATCAGCTGAGACCTTTTTTTAAAGCATGCCTGGGGGAAAATCAACTCCTCTGGAAGTCCTCTGATTGCAATGAGGTCAGAGGACAAACGCCCACACTCCCAGAAGAGCAGAGGCCCACTGAGGCAGAGCAAGACTAGGTTAGGGTCGTTCTGCAGGGCCACTGTCTTCATTTCTGTCCAAGAATTGTTTCCTGTAAGTGAAATTTAAATTAAAAATGAAAAAGGTAGTGAGGTTAGAAGGGCTGGTCAAAAACAAAAGGAATCTGAATCCCCATCTACCTGATTCAAGGCTGGGCCCACCCTCGCCCTGCTGGCAGGGCCGAGCCCTCTTGGGAAGAGATGAAGAAGCCCTGACCCTCCCTAGCTGGAGCTTCAGGCCTGAGCCTCCAGCTCCAAGCTGCCTGCCAGGGACAGGTAATTACAGAGCCTGGGTTTTTGGGGCAGCTTCAGGGGAGTCTTGTTTTTAGCTTTAAGATATACAATTAGACAGCCAAATCCCAGAGAGGCAGGGAGAGCCCTCCACCCAGCGACCACAGCCCACTGTGGCCATCACAGTGGCAGAATTCAGCTATTTCTGGGTTGCCCTGAAATAGAGCAGGGCATCCCACCAGGCCAGTGTCCTCAGGCAAGAACTCCCTTGGAGCTCCCATGGCCCCAGACCAGGGCCTCTATTCCACATCCACAAACACTGTGGGCGCCAGTTCCATCATGCAGGTGATGAGGGGTCAGCACAGTGGGAGCTACCTCCTGGCCACAGGCTGCCACACCCCCACAGGGTCCTTACAGACAGGTATCACTCAGAGTCCCTCCCCAGAACTGACATGGGAGCAAAGGCTCAGGGTGGCAAGCAGTGGTCACAGGAGTAGAATCAGAAGAAGGGAACCCAGGGCATTAGTGGGGCAGCCCAGGGAATGGGCTCCAGGGAGACCCCACAGCCACCCTCAGCACTCTACCTACCAGGCTGCCCAGCTCCAACTACTCATCTGCATGTCTGCCGTGTCACCAATGCTTGTCCAGCACAAAGCCTTGGCCTGGTAGGGAGCAGCTCTGTTGTGGCCAGAGCAGGACAGGGCTAATCAGTCTAAAGCCAAGATGAAAAATCCTTGGTTTGTCACAAACACACATTCCCAGGCCCTGCCAGAACTGCAGCCTCTGTAGGGCAGGGTTCTCAACCTGTGTACTAGTGACATTTTGAACCGGATAATTCTGTTTTTTTCAGGGGTATCCTGTGCATTGCAGGATGTTCAGCAGCATCCTGCCAGCAGTACAACTCCAGCTGTGACAACCAAAAATGTCTTCACATATTGCAAATGTTCCCCTGGGAAGGGGGGGGGGGCAAATCACCCCCAGCTGAGAACCAGTGATGCAGGCCTTGGATTAAACTTTTTAAACAAGCTTCCAGGTGACTGAGGCAGGCGCTGGGCACCCAGCTAAGAAAGGGCATATCCACCAGAACTGAGTGGGACCCCGGGGACCTCCCAGCCCCAGCTGTGCTCCTGGGTTCCTGAGAAAGCTGATCCCAGATTCCTCCCATTTGGCCCCTATAATGAGAGGTAACCCGAGCAAGACTCCATCATGAGTCCCTCCCCCTGGCTGGTGGACCCTGGGGGGCTGCCACAGCGTCCAGCCCGCAATACCCCCCCCAGCCACGCCCATTCTGTGATCTCCCAGTCCTTGGCTAGGTTTCTGGAGGAGGGAGGGGTCCTGGTAATGCAATCAAAGTTCTCAGCTAATGAAACTCAGCCAGGGAAAGGCAAGAGTCTAATAAGGAAACAATTTAAATTGACAACATCTGCCTGTGCTTCCCCTAAGAGAAGAGAGCACAGCCGCCTGGGGAGGGGCCTACCCCGGGGACCAGCCTAAGAGTCCATCCAGGGGCTGCGGGGCAGAGGAGCCTCATCCCGGCGACGTGGCCAGCGTGGCAGCCCAGCAGTGTCTGGCTCCTGCCAGGAATTCAAAGCCGTGTGCAGGGGAAGCAGTTTGTTGCAGTTCTGACACGAGCACCCCCTCCTGCAACACCATGAGGCAGCAAGAAGTTCCTAGAAGCCAAACCACTCTGTGCTTGAGACTGGAGCACTCAGAGGAGCCACCTGGTACCCCAAGACCCTTCTCTGCTCTCCCACTAAAAATGTGAGCCCTGAGGGTGGCCGGGGGATTGGAAGGGAGGCTGGGAGTAAAGACTAGGGGCAGCAAGTGACCCGCGGAAATACAGAATGGGCAGCACACTGGGGGATTCAGAAACTCCAATCAGAAAAGGGGTCGGGGTCAGCCGTTCTCTCAGGCTTGGTGGGGAAGCAGGAAGGATTCTGGAATTATGTGGACATGGGTTTGAATCCTGCCACTCGCCAGCCCAGAAACCTTGAAACAGATCAAAAAACCCAAAGTGGGCAGGTGCTGGCTTCCTGCTTCACAGACACAGGCACAGGGCCTTCCTGCTCTGCCTTCCGCACCGAGAGCCAGGCTGTGAGGCCGCTTCCCACCACCCAGGAGAATGAATGGATGCTCTTCTCACTTGATGCCAACGGGTAACCCCTCTTTCTCACTGCCCAAGAGCAGAGCAGACCTTTAAAGGGATCCAAAGTAACCTCTGGCTTTGACAAAGGGCTGGCCCACCTCCAAGCACCCGGGCAAAGGCCCCCACCACCTGATGAGGCCCAGCCTGGCTCCTGTTTCCCGGGCACCCTCCCATGAGCCAGGTGCCGCTGAAGCATTAACTGCTTGCACAACCACCGCCCACTCCATAGACGAGCAAACTGACACTCAGGGAGTCCACAGGTCCCACAGGAGGCGAGGGGTGATGTGCAGCTACACCCCATCCTGCAGGATAGCTGGGAAAATGCACCAACACATCGGAGCCATTCTCAGGGGATGTGGTGTTAGTGTTTTTGTGCTCTATGGGCTGACCCTTTGCCATGAGTCTCAATACCAGGGAAGAGGCAGCCTTGAGACCAGACTTACGCTAAAGGAGAGGCGGTGCATGGGTCCGAGTGCATGGTCACGGCTGTGGCACTGGGCCAAATCTGTCCCTGCTGGTGTCAGGGATAAGCCAGGTCAATCCAGGACAGGAGGGAGAAATGGGAAACTGCTGTAGTTCATAACATCAGCTTCCCGCCTCCTGAGCACTTTCTACTTAGGAGGCACCTGAGAGCTCTCCCTGCCGACCTTCCAGAATCCAGACTCCAACCCTGGGAGGTAGGAACCATCATCCCCATGTCACAAGATGGGGAACTAAGGCCAGGAACACCAAAGCCACCTGCTGCAGGTCTGGCTGGGAGAGGGCTGTAATCTGAACCCATTCCTGTCTGACCCTAGAATCGCAGACTGGGCTCCCATGCCAAAGTTGGCCCAGGTTGCAGGTCCTAGAAATGCAAAGTAAAAGACACAGCTGAGCTGTAGCAGCAATTTCCCCTCCTCCAGGACACACAACTGTAGAAAACACAGAGCTCTGGAGTTGGCTATGCTCAGGGAATTCCCCTCCCTGAGCCCCTGAGACTCCCAGCAGGCCTCACAAATCATGTGTGCGGGAGACAGAGAGGCCGGGCTTCAAGGCCAGTCTCTGCCACCCACTGGACCCTTGACTTCTCTGGGCCTCAGTCACTATTCTGCCCTATCTCATGGAGTTGCTGAGAGGCCCAATGAAAGAACAGGGCCAGGCACATACCCAGGGGGGACTCATGCTGAATGGGAACATGACCACCACCATCAGAAGTGACTCTGAGACAGACGCTCCAGCAGGAAGCCAGGCATGCAAGGCCCTGACAGAGCCCCCATTCCCTACTCCAGGACCCTGGACCAGGATCTCCCCAGGCCTTGAACCTGGCTGGGACGTCCAGGGAAGTGGACTGACAGGTGGCCTAGACGTGCCTGGTCTGCTCCTGGCTGACTCACGCCTGGGTGCTGTTTGAATCACCCCAGGAAGGGAAGAGACCAAAGGGAGGGATCCATATTCCCAGAGCCTGGTTCCTCAAATGGCTAGACTCAAGCAAGTCACAGGGATGTCCCTGTCCTCTTGAGCCCCTTCCCAAACCCATAGCCTTTTCTGAAAGCATCCTCCCTTCAACTACTGCGGCTGGACAAGTTGTTTCCTCTTCTGGGCCTGGGTCTTAGATATGGGGAAAATGGAACAAGGCTCCTGTGTCCCAGAGCACGAAAATCCAAGAGGCCTTTGTTTCACTTACTTCAGGGTGGTGCCTAACACATAGTAGGTGCTCAGTAAGTATCTCATGACTCAGTGACCTTCACAGCCCTGCTCTCCACGAGGGCTGCCTTAAACCTCCTTGCACTGATATGTCCACCCCTAGGAAAGAAGCTTCCCAGATGAGATAAGGCCATGTCCTCCAGCTCTATGCAGTCTGAGGGGTCTGGGATCACTGCTATTGCAGGATCTATCCCCAGGTGTTCCCACTGTTCTACACAGCATTCACCATGGCTCCCTAGACTTCTGAGATGACCAGGTAATAATAATCAGGGACTACTCAGCCAGAGTCACACATCACAGTGCCAGCATAGACTCAGGCCTGTTTTTCTAGCCATCTTCTGAGATTCCAGCCACAGGATCAAGGGCTTGGGGTCCTGGCTTACTAATCTCCACTGCCTCCCTGGACACCTGACTCTCCTGACTCTCCTGCAGACTTACAGACCGACCAGGGCTGATCGCTGCTTCTGTCACTCACTCCACAGAGCACTTACTACAAACCAGACCTAAGCGGGACACTGGGGTTACATCCAGAATAAGCCTGGGCCTTGGTCTAGCCTGCATCAAAAATGGGTGTGGCCATTTTCATCCAGGTCCATGCTGATTCCTATTTAGCTGACATGCAAAGCCTTGAGAGGTGTTGGAACCCAGGGTCAGGCCTTCTCTTGGCATGCAAGGAGAGTATCCAGTCAAAGGTCCATCTCCAAAGTGAGGGGTCACGGCCAGAGCAGGCAGAAGAGGTTAATGCCTCCCCTCTCCACTGTGCTCAGCACTTCTCTGAGAGCTGATGTGTCTGATGGTTTCCCCAGCTCATGGGCCCCAAGTCAGAGACCATGGCTGAACTGGCCATTGCTGGGCCCAGTGCCCAGCGCAGGACCAGGGCAGCTGCCTGGCTCTAATCACAAATATTTGCTGAATGGGTGAACCACAGGAAGAGAGAAGAGAAACAATTAAAGGCAGAGAGGGAGGAACATGGAACTTTCCTTTCTGCTCCCACCCCTGGATCCCCTCCAATAATTGCCCTAGATTAATACCAACCACTGCCAGCCTTTACTGAGTACTTACTCTGCGCCAGGGGCTATGAGTAATAATGGGTGTTAACTCATTTAACCCAAGGACCAAGAAGGAGCTTATTACCCCATTTCACAGATAAGGAAAGCAAGGCTCAGAGAGATTCCATGGTCTGGCAGCCTCAGGAGCCTGCCCTGCCTCTGAACTGATAAGCCCCACAGCCCAACAGCCCCAGCAGAGTTTGCAAGAGACAGAAGGAAAAGCCCCAGCCAAAGAAGACTACTGGCAACTGCCAAGATGTCTTATGGTCTCATAAACAGGTCAAGATGGCTCAGGCTGCCCTGCCAGAAAGGCCCTGGAAAGACCCAAGGACTTCCTCTAGGCCTCCAGGCACCCAAGAAGGATCCTCACTTTTGTCTAGAGGACTTTGGCACCCAGCCCCAGCACAGGTGTGGGGCACCTCAAGGCTGTTTCTGACACAGACATGTGCAAACAGCATCAGTGCACAGCTTGCAGATCCTCACGACAGTCCCCCAAAAGCAGGACTTTACAGGCCCTAGGGGCCCCTTCCAGACATGACCGCCACCCTGACAAAGGTGACATCATCCTGACTAGTATCAGGATGGGTGGTTTTTATCGGAATGCTTCTGAACTTTATGTAAACGGCACCACAAAGCACGTTCTCATCTCCAGCTTCCTTCCCTCAACACGGGGCCCAGTTGTGAGTAGCAGAAGCTCATTCCCACTGTGCACAGCAGGCTCTAGTCTTGTTTTTATTCATCTCATGATGACAGAGGTGGGAAGTCACTCCCCTCAGATGACAGCCATCTCCCCTTCTGCCACCTGGAGCCCCAAGTGGTCACCCCCCTGGCTGCCCTTGATTCTAAAATACAAATCTGACTGATTCACACTCTTCAGTGGTTGCCCTCAGATAAAGTCCCAGCCCTTCCCTGTCCGTTCCCAGACTCCAAGCCCCCAGGTCGCTGGCTCTTCCTTGCTCAGCACTCTTGCCTTTGCCTCAGTCTGCCCTGGGCTGCTCTTCTCCCACCACCTGCTAACCTACTCATCCCTGGGACCAAGCCCAGCATCACTTCCCGGTGAGGGAACCTGCAGGGGCAGCGCTGTGTCCTCAGGAACCAGAATAGGACCCCCCACACAGAAGGTGCTCAGGAAATTGCCCCTGAGGGACTAGGGGCTGGGGGAGCCACAGGTGTGCTGCCTCCGTCTGCAGAGAAGTCCAGCACTGTCAGACAGGAAGTGGCGGGAGATAAGGGCACCTTGCGTGAGAACAGGACCCAGACTTCCGCCCTCCCCTGCACCCTCCCCAGCACCCTCCCAGCACCTTCCCCAGCACCCAGCTAAACCTCTCAGCAGGTTTAGTCTGTTTTCAGCTGCCAGGTGCCTGGTCCTGTGCTGAGCGGGTGCCCTGATCTCAAGTAGCTTTCCCATGTCTGTATGAGCACCCGCATCCCATTTGGTGGAGGAAGTCAAGGCTGAGAGGACAAGACAGTTGGCCATGGTCACAGAGTCTGACGACAGCTGCCAAGATCCAACTGCAGAGCCTGGGGCAGCTCCAGCCCCCTCCTCTTCCCCATACCCCACAAAGGGCCCACCTAATACAACCCAGTGGTGCCCCCAGCTGCCTGGGACTCAGGCGAGGGCTGCTCCTGACACAGACTGATACCTCTGGCACCAGTAGGGAGCGGCTGGAGCCCAGCAGCTGGCAGCAGCCAGCACACAGTCCAGCACCATTAGCACCCATACTGGCTCAGTGCCAAGGAAAAAATGTCCGAGCCCTACGCCAGTGCCAACCCGTGGCAGGAAGCACCAGGACTAAGATGCAACAGAGGCTACTCCTGCCCACAGGCTGGGGAAGGAGCTGAGAGTTATGGAAGGGGATTGTAATGTCCTCTAGTGATGAGGGCCCACAGTGGGTATGCAAGGCCAAAAGAAGCCAGGGAAGGCGTCTTGGAGGAGGTAATCCTTGGGCCAAGCAGCTCAGCTAGATGAAGCAGAGGTAGAAAACTTGAGGTCAAGGCAACTGCAGAAGCCAAAACAAAAAGAGTATAAGCCTCCCCAAGACCATACCAGCCCCACCCAGTGGGAGCACTCCAGCTCTCACTGGCTCAGAGCCATGCCCTCCAAGGCAGGGCAGGTTCACGCCAACAGACCCCATGGGGGACCCTGAACTCCAGTGTAAGGCCCTGTCCCTAGACATTTGGTGTGCTCCTCACCCGCCCCCACCCCTCCAGAGGGCAGAGAAAGAGCCCCATTTGGGAAGTACCTCTGCCTGCAGCACCCCAGTCAGTCGTGGCCCACAGGAAGTGCCAGCTATCACAGAGGGGCAACCGAGGCGCACCACCTAGCCCACTGCCATGACTAAGCCCAGGGACAAGAACGACTGCAGCAAGTACCATGCTTCTCCCACATGCCAGGAGCTGGACATCTGACAGGCATTATCTCACTGTGTCCTCCCAAGAACACCGCAAGGCAGGCACCAGCAGCCCTGCTGGGTAGGGAGGGCCCCTGAGGGACTGAGTCCCTTGCCAAGGTCACACAGGCAGCAAAAGGCAGACACGGGACGGGAACTTTTGCTTGTCCGGATAGGCAAAAGGTCCTCCAGCACAGCTCCTTCCTCCTAGTGCTGGAACAATCTGGCTGGAGAGGCTGCGGCTGGCTACTACCAGTTGATATGAGGGGGAGGTGGCTCCAGGACTGCATGTGAGAGCTGTTCCAAGCCCAGGATGCCAAAAGAAGCTTAGAGCAGAGACCAAGGGTTTGCAACCACAGCCCAAGCAGACACCCAGGCCAGGTGCAGGCTGGGCAGCTTCAGGCCTCACTCGCCAAGGCCACCAATAGCACAGTGTGACCTCATGGAGAGCCAGAAGGCCCAGAGGTGACAGACCTCAAGTCACAGAGCCCATCTAGGACCCTGGGGACAGGTCTGGTGTCCCCACAACCCAAAGCACTTGCCAGGCAAGGTGGACAATGAAGAGAGACACTCCTCTTCCGGGTCTCTTTCTAAGCCAACCCAATGTCTCTTCCCAGCTCAAGCCTTTCTATGGCTGTCCGGATGACATAAGGATAAATCTATACTGGTTACCATGGGCGTTATACTGCCTGTCCCCAGCAACAGGCAAATGACTGCAGGTTTTACCACGTGGCAGTCACCAGACACCACACACTGAGTCCCCAGACTCCTAAGGCCCAAGAACAGACACAATAGCAGCAATCACAAGGCCCAAGCAGAGCTTCCTGATTGCAAGTCAGAACTTCGAGGTATTGAACATGTGGAGTTTAAAGGCACTCAGGGCCCCTCGCCACCCAGAAGCAAGCAGGGCGCACAGACACACAGTGTGGTTGCTGCCAAGAAGCCCTGGCCAGGGTCACTTCCAGGAGAGGCCTCAGGGAACATCCTTGCCTCTACAGAGTCAGATCACCTCAGGTCAGGGCTTGCCAGTGCCAGGCTGGAGGGCAGATTACAGGGGCTGCCACGTTGGCACCTGCAAAGGCCAGGTCCAAGCAGACACCAAGGACAGACACAGGCTGGGTAGCTTCAGGCTTCACCAAGGGCACCAGCAGCACAGTCTGACCCCAAGGGAAATCAGCTGACCTATGCCACCACCTGGCTGCCAGGGGTGCCCTCTATGGTTTTCCAGCAGGACTTCTCTCCTCAGGTGTCCACCTCCTCATGCCCCCTGACTGCATGTGGAAGGCCTTCCACAGGGGCCCCAGGGACCAGGCTGGTCCAAGCAAACGGAGGGAGGCAGATCATGGTCAGGGATCTGAGGGCGGTCAGTGGGGTCAGGAGAAGCCTAGAGCAGGCAGTCCACGGAGGAGGCAGCTGCAAAGCCCCTTGGGCCAAAAGCTGCCATGAGGCACTGTTGCCAGATATTCTCATTTAAAAAACACCAAAAGTCTGGATTTTTATGTTGTCAAGAACTATTAGAGCACTGTATGAGGCAAAAAACCCCAGCTACATTTGGTTACTGTGCAGCCTCTGAACTTCCATCTCCCGGCACCTACCAAGCACTAGATGTGGTGCCAAGCACTTCAGGATGAAGAAACCCACCTGCCCACTCTGTCTGCCACTGCCCAGCCAACTTAACTGTCCCTTACTGGGTGCATCAGGCTCCCTCCCTTTCATCTTCTCCACCAGCAGCCAAGAGCCATCAGTCTAATTGGCAAACCATACTGCTCCCCTGCCCCTTGGCTAGATCCCCAGGGTCAGGAACCATCCAGCCCAGCCCCCCGCATATCTTCATTCACTCCAGCCCCACCCTGACCCTCTTTGCACCCCAACCATGCCAGCCCTTTGCCGAGACCACTGACCAAGTGCCTTGCAGCCAAGGGTCTCTATCCTAAAGGCTCTTCCCAACCTCTCTCCAATCTAGTTCTCCTTGGCCTTCTGGGCTCCTCTGAAGGCCACTTCCTCAGGGAAGCCCTCCTCCCCATTGCAATGATGTGCCCCATCACGAGATCATGAGCTTCATGAAGTCAAGAACTGTGTCCAGCCTGGGGTGGGTGCCTAATCAACACCTGTCAAACAAATGGACAGATGACTGAACAGAAATGCCTTCCCCAATTGGTCCACCAGGATCTAATGGAATTCTAGGGAGGATCTGTCCCAGATCTGCCCGGCTCTGACATCTCCGTGATGCCCACCAGGTGCACTGCCCCCACCTCATGGGGAGTTCCATGGAAGCAGGGCTGCCTGGTCCCATTCATCTCGGAGCCCAGGACCAAGGAGTGCTCAATAAATGTGGCCTCCTCCCTCCCCACACTCAGTCTCCAGTGTTCCTGCTCTGTGACAGAAAATGGATGCGCTGCCCACCTCGGGGTCCCACAGCACCTCCATATCTCTGGCCCCTCGGGCCCAAGGGACAAACCATGTGTCATCTTCACACCACCCTCCCTCCACACCAAGATGTGTGTGAGAGCAGGCATCTCAGGGTAGCAGATCCCAGTAGCATTCAGCAGCCTTTTCCAAGGAGGGAGGGGGAGGGCCTTGAGAAGCGGAGACCCGGCCAAGCCTGCGGTGTGTGTGCAAAGACCTGGCTTGGCCAGGCCTGGGCACTGGGCCTCCAGCTGCAGAGTTGGCCTGTCCAAGGCCTTCTTCATGCCCCAAAAATCTCAAACATCCCTCCAAGGCCTCCCATCCCAGCTGGTTCAAGGCCTGGTCCATGGAGGGAAAGCAGTGCCTGTACTGGGAGCAGGCATGCCCTCTTTCAACAGGTTGCCCAAATAAATATCCCACTGATGAGACAACTGAAGATTCAAAGATGCCAAAGAAGAAGTGGAGGAGGAGGTGTCTTCCCAAGTCACACAGTCTCCTTCTTGGAGAGCCTGGCACCCAAGTCCAGAGCAGAAGAAGCCCCCTTCTCTTTCTGGCCCTGCCTGACCCCTTTATGCAGAAGGGGTACTGAGGCATAGGGGACAGAGGTCAGGGCCAGACCAGAATCTGCCCAGCTGTGTCCTTAGCTCCTCCCATGAAGTGACCTGAACAAGTGACTTCTCTGCCCCAGACCTCAGTTTTCTCATCTATTGGCTAAGGAGGCACTCTCCCCCTGTCTCCTCCAGAGAGGACCTGTAAGGTAAATCAACACCTCCGTCTCACTCCCTTCCCTGACACCGCCAGCCACGTGCATGGGGCAGGCTGTAGGACCAGTGCCAGCTGGACACAGAGACCTCTCAAGATTGGGATTCTACCTGCCTGAAGGACTGGCTCGAGGCTGGAAACCTGCTCCCAGCCCACCGTGGGGAGACCACAGCCCAGCCCACTGTTTCCTGACTCACCAGACTTGACTGGGACCACTTGCACCCCCTGGGGACCCCTGGGAAAGCCTCCAGGTGCCATTTGGATGCACCCGCTTAGAAGGCTTCCCTCCGGACAAGCCTTGGCACATGCCCACTATACTACAGTGCTAGTCCGTGCCTGGCCCCAAATCCATGGCAAGTGACTTCAGCCCCACCTACATCTATGTCCCCAGGGCCCCTTAGCCTCAGATCTCACAGTATCTAGCTCAGTGCCTTGAAATTATCCATATGTGGAGTTTCCTGTACCCCCCAACCCACTGAAAAGCAGCTTCTTTAAAGGTCTGGCAACATCACATGGGGCTAGAGCTGCTTCCAGCCCTCTGCCACCAAAGCAAGGCAGGACTTTGGAGCTGGACCGGCCCAAATTGAAATCACAGTTCTGCTACTCCCTAGCTGAGTGACATGGGCCCATCACTTTAGATCTCCTGACCCCAGTTTCCTCATTAGCTCAAGGGGTGGTTCGAGGATCATGCATTCAAGGTGCTCAGCAGGTGCCTGGAGTACGGTAACGGAACAATCAAAGGCAGTTTAAGCCCTAAGATAGAAGGGTTATTTTCCCAAATAAATTACCAGCTAGGTGACCTGTGGCATGTGGCTTCACATCTCTGGCCTTGGTGCCT
Source organism: Miniopterus natalensis (assembly GCF_054644295.1). Lineage (NCBI taxonomy): Eukaryota > Metazoa > Chordata > Mammalia > Chiroptera > Miniopteridae > Miniopterus > Miniopterus natalensis. The sequence goes on from NC_142092.1 coordinate 69,069,702, forward strand.
CTCTGGATGGCCAAGAGGATTAACGGACATACCATCTGCAAACTCTCTGCACCGCACTGGGCACATAGCACGGGCACACAGAACATGGAAGCTGTGAGGATTATGGTTCATAAAGAGGCGGCAGAAAGATGACGCTGGGAACAGTGTGACAAACCACCTGTTCTACCTGCTCAAAGTGGGTCAGGCTGGAGCTGTGTACCCAGCTGTTGCTATGGCACCCAGCATATAGGAAAACATTCCAACTAGGAAGGCGGTGCTGCATGGGTGGGGCCTGGAGCCTGCTTCTCTCAGACACCACCCATGCCACTGCTGCCACCAGTCTCTGGGCTATCTCAGGGGTCACTGGATTTGAGGCAAGCATGCTACTGGGTCTAGGTCCAGGACCTAAGCAAGTCTCATCACCTCTAACCCTACACCAACTCTAAAACATTGGGGCCTGTTTGTTGGAGGGGTAGGCTGTGAGGTGGGGTTCTCAGGCTGCAGACCAGTGTGGGTGGGATCGGAGTGGAGGGGGTAAAAAAAAACCCCCCCAAAAAACCTCAGAAACCCCATCTCCTGAGCAATATCCAAAGCTCTAAAGCAGCCTCAGATCACAACATTGATGTCTGTTCTCTCCAGCCACACCTGCACAGCAGCAAACAGGAACCCAGGAATCCACTAAGTGCCTGCTTTGGGGGGGCTCAATGTGAGCTCCTCCCTCCTCAGCCCCACTCAGGTTTCATCCACAATGAAGGCTGGGAAGGGCTGTTTGGGCTGGGCCGGGTTCAGGGAATCCATGGCCCCTTGCCAGGAGGGAAGAAGGGGAGGCAGAGGTGAAATCCAGCAGCTGTGGGCTGAGAGCTAGAACTTTCCAGACTTTCCCGGACGAGGGGGCAGGTTTAAAGCAATGGAAAGGCTGACAGGTAGGGTGACAGTGGTCCCAGGGCCTGGGAGGCCAGGAGAGACCTGGGGCTCCACCAAGGATCCAAGACCCTTGCTCCACCCCCAACTCACGTGTAGGTCCCCTACTGACTCTAGCTAGTCCCCCTAAGACCTGGGAGGGACGAAGGGCTGGGGCTCCTCTGCCATAGAAACCACAACTATTGCAACAACTTGCTGAGCCATACATGGTATATACATTATCCATTCCCCCTCCCAACTCTAGGGGTGAGGATGACCTCTCCCATTTCACAGAAGAGGAAACTAAGGTTCAAAGGCAGAACAGAATAGTGGTTAGAAACACATCCTGAGTTTGAATCTGGGCTCTGCTGTATTAACTCAGGCAAATCACTCCCTTTCTGAGCCTCGGTTTCCACCTCTATAATATGGGGATAATAACCCTGGCTAGTGTGGCTCAGTTGGTTGGAGTCTCATTCTGTACACCAAAAGGTAGTGGGTTCAATTCCTGGTCAGGGGGAGTGTGGGAAGCAACCAATCGATGTCCTCCCCCTTCTCTCTCCCTTCCTCTCTCTAAAATCAATAATAAAATAAAATGGGGATAACAATCCTACAGGCCCCCCCAACCCAACCTCCACCCTCCTCCATGGCATAGTCAAAGAGCTAAGTGAACGGTGCTAGTAAAATGGAGAGCACAATACCAATAATTGCTGGTTGTTGGAATCACAGAATTTAGGTAACTTGCCCAAAGTCACCCAGCCAGTGAGTGGTCAACCCAGGCCCTAGCTATGAGCACAGCCCTTTCCCTGAAACCTTCGGCTGCTGTGTGAGTGGCCCCAGGATCACAGGCTTCCTAAGCAACCGTATGTATGCCACGCCATCCCCACTACCCACCCCTCAACGGAGGGCAGCCCTTGTCTGAATTCCTCAGATAAGCAGCTCCCAGTAGATTGGAGAATCTCCAGGCCTAAGTGGGCCCAAATGTACCAAAAAGGCACCCCACCCTGTCCACACCAGAGATTCCTAAATCTGGGTTAGGCTCTATGGCTCTCCTCCCCTCCTCCCAACAGAACATTCGTCCACCAGATACATCCAACAGGTCTCCAAACAAGCCAAGTTCAGTTAACAACTGCCTCCTGGACCTCCCTGGCAAACCACTTACTTTCTCTTTCTGGGCCTCAGTTTCTCCCTCTGTTAACAGGCACCCCACCTCAGAACCGTGATGCAGCTCCAGCTGAGCCCACAAGAAGGCCTAAGGAGCAGAGGGACAGACCAGGGAAGAGAACCAGCAGGACCTAGGCACTGAGCCAGGTCCTGCACTGCCTTCTATCTGACACATCTCCACAACTCTCACAGAGACCTTTACTGGACCCAGAAAATGACAGAGCTAGGCCTCACAACCTCATCTGTCAAACTCCAAGGCACTCTCCCTGGCGGGCCAGGACTATGGGACCCAAGGTGGGCCCAGTCAGTGGGTGCAGCTTGGGAACTCAGTCGCCCTCATCAATGAACTGGGCAGCTGGACCTGCAGCATGGGGAACACAAAACCAAAGTCGATCAAGCCTCTGAGACCGGGCTGCAACCTCCTTGACAAGGGCATTTGCAATGCAAAGCAGCCCAATCCCAGCTAGAAGAGGACTGTCACTCAGAGGGGGTTGGGCAGGCCAAAACCCAGCCACCTCCCTCCAGGCAGACCAGGAGTGCCTGGGGTCTGGCCTTCCCAGAGCTGGCAGTGCCCAGGGAACCTGTGGCTGGCGGTGGGCTCTAAATCATATGCCAGCCTGAGTGGCCATCTGGGTGCAAGGTGGCCTGGGTGCAAGGGCCCATCTCAGCCCCTCACGGTACAAACTCACTGGGCTCTGTGCAAGTCTGCAGAATGGAGCTACAGCAGGCTGCATGTAGGGCCCCAAGAGGGGGCTGAAAGAACAGACCCCCAGGGATCTGGCAGGTTACCTGCAGGCGGGTGCAGGCCCCCAGTGAGATTCCTCAGGCCCAGACCTCCCAGATCGCTCAGCCCTGCCTTGTGCAAACTTGTCCCAGACACACACAACGCTTAGGACTTTCTGGGCCCCACGGGGGGCCTTCACGTTCGCCAAGTGGCTAGATCTCGATTACCACCCCCTCCCCCGCAGGCGAGACTGCCCCAGCTCCTACCTTGACGACAAGCTGACAAAATCCCCGCCATCCAGCAGTCGGACCTTGCAGAAGAGGACCCCGTTCACGAAGGGGACCGCCGTCAACTCCTCCAGGGTGAAAGTGGTTTGGAATTTGAATTTCTTCTTCTTCATCAAGAAAGCCATGAGTGAGTTCCCTGAGTCTGAAGCCCCGAAGGCCAAAAAAGGGGGAGAGCCAGAAATCCCCAGGATTCCTTTCCCTACACCACACCCCCTCCTCAAAACACCAGAGCCGGATCCCGCCCAGATGGTGGCGGAGGCGGCAGAGCGGGCAGGGATCTGAGTCCGAGGGCCCCGGTCTGAGCGACCAGTCCGGTTCGCGGGTCGGCTGGCTTCAACCTCGGGGGGTTGGGGCTCGGGCGGGCTCCGAGTGGCCAGGGGCTTCACCGGCATGTAAACAACGGGACATGGCCCAAGGAACAAGGACAGGAGTGCCGCGCGGCGCGCGACTGGCCGCGCTGGCCGGCAGCATCCCGACCCGAGCGGTCCCCGAGTAGCTCAGGCCGCGCGGCCGAGCGTGGCAGGCTGACCGGTGAGACTGAGGGCGGCGGGCGCACCGGTGACTCCGAGGGCGAGGGGCGGCCCCGCCCCCGCCCCGCTAGCGGCCGGGGGAGGCGCCCTCGCTGCACACGCCCCCGCACCTGGGTGCCAGGCGGCTCGTGCAGGTGAGTCGGCGGAGGCTGAGGGCACCCCCAGGCGGCGGCCGGGAGCTCTGCGGGGGCCTCTCCAGGAGGCGCGCTGAGGACGCTCCGGGCTGGAAACTTCCGGCCGCGACCCCTCCGGGCCGGCACTGGGTCCGGCCCCTGGCAGCGAGGTCGCCGCCTCCTCCGCCGTCCGGGGTCCCGCACCGCGGGCCCCGGCGGAGCTGAGGCGCCCTTCCGGCCGGCCGGTGGCGCCGCCTCGCCCGCCGCCTCTGCCCAGCACTCCCTGAGCAGCAGCGCCGCCGCCTGCGCCCCCGACGCTGCGACCCCAGCCTAAGGCTGCACGGCGCAGCCGCGAGAACTCCGAGGCCCAACACCGCCGCCCGCGGAGCCGCGGCTGAGCGCAGGAGGGGCGGGGCGCCGGTGGCGATTGGGCGGCCCGGTGGAGCGTGATTGGCGGATGGTGGAGGCAGAGCCGGATCGGGGCGCATGGATTGGTGCGTCGCGTGGCCGGCCTCGCCTCCGTGGGGGCGGAGCGGAGGGAAAGACCGAGGGGCCGCGGCGAGGCGGTGGGAGGTCGCGGGGCGGGAAGCCGGGGCTGCAGGAGCGAGGAGGGCGCGAGCGAAGGAAAGAAGGAACAATGAAGAGAAGGAACGATATGAACACTATGGCTAGAATGGCCCTCCAGTGTCCCCCGCAGCCTGAGCTAGCTGACCATTTAGGCCCAGAAGGTAGCAAGTCCCCCCCGCCTTTTTTTGCTTCTTTCTTTCTTTTTTCAGAAAACACACCCAGAGAGGTGGCGAGGCCTAGGCCGAGCAGGTCCTAAGCCTCTGTGTCTCCAGTTCTCAGGTCTGAGAAGCGTCTGCAGATGCTTCGCGCGGGGTCGATTTGGAGCAGTTCATCACCAACCTGTGACAGACCCAGCCGCTTCCATCCCCAGCTGCTATCTGAGCCTTTTGTTATCGCTTAGCTTCTGGCCTCCCTGACTAGATGGACTGCCCTGGGTGCAGAGACCGCTTCCGGAGCCTTGCACCAGGCCTTGCACATATTGTAGTTCATTCATTCGGTCCCCAAATGTTTAGGGGCAATCTGCTCTGAGCCAGGTTCCGACCCAGCAGTGAGCCTGGTGGGCCTGCGCTCTCCAAGCTCCAGAGCAGGTGAAGCAGACAGCAACCAATCTGGTGGATGAGAACTGTAATGGGGGGGGGGGGGGGGGGCTCAGTGGAGGCAGGGTAGTGGGGACAGGGACTCAGAAGGCTTCTGGCACAAAATAATCCAAGCCACCCACAGGATGCATGTCTTGGTTTAGACAGGGTCCCTCCAGAGGCCTAGCAGCCAGAGAGAACAGTGCCCACAGAAAGCTATGAGTACCTCCATCCGGCTGCGTTTTGGATTGGGAGGGGCAATTTGGCAAGAGGTAGGGCTGGAAGGGCTGTAGTAGCTGGATCTTGCAGCCTTGTAGACCAGAGTAAGGAAAGGAGCCATTCATACATTTTGAGCAGGAGAGTGACCCAGACAGATTTGCTTTTTGTTGTAAGAAGCTTGCTCTGGCTGCAAGGAATGGAAGGGAGAAGATGGGAAACAGGTGAAGGGCCTTTTGTGGTCCAGGCAAGAAATGATGACAGTGGAATCGCAGCACTGGGAGAAAATGAGAGGATGGGTCTGAGCGGCATTTGAGGGACAGAATGGACTAGATTTAGGGATGAGTTAGGTCCAGACATGTAACATGAGAACTCAGATTTTTTATTTCTTCCTTCTTCCCAGCCAAAAAATGCATGGCAACCTGTACAGGGTGGGGCAAAGTAGCTTTACAGTTGTTTGTACAGAAAACAATACAGTAGTTGATAAATAATAATACAAGAATAAACTGTTTTGCATACTCACAACTGTAAACCTACTTTTGCCCCACCCTGTATATCTCTCCAGTTTATCCCATAAGTGAGAAAACACAGACAGATAGAAGAATGTGATATTAGCAGCTCCCATTTATGTATCCCCATTTACAGCCAAGGAAGTTGAGGCCTGGAGAATTTACGTCACTTGACTAGGGTTTTGCCCCTGGAGCATAGGCTCTAGTGTGTTGCCTTGCTTCCCACACTGTAGGGTGTGTTCTCATTAATCCTGGCTGGGCCTACTCCACAGGGCAAGAACCTGTGGCTACCTGACCCCAGGAGGGGATTTCAGAGGAGGGAGCCAGCCAACAAAGTCCCAAGACCTGGCTGACTCCTCAGCTGTGACCATGAGTAACCCCAGGCTTTCTAACAGGAAGCAGGGTGGAGGCCTGGTTGCCAGACTTAGCTCGGTGGGTATTCATCTCTGCAACGTCAGAACTGGGAACCCAGGAAGTTTCCCTTCTTTCTTTTCCCAGATGGTGCCTGGGGAAGAGAGAGAATGTGATGTCAGGTTAGGATGCTCCATTTGGGGCGAGACAAGCCTGGGTTAGAATCCTGGCTCTATTGAACTGAATACCAGCGTTTCCAGAATGTTGTAAGGGCTTCAAGAGACTGTGCCTGCAAATGGCTTAGACCTGAAAGAGTGGTCAGCAGGGACTACAGGCCAGCTCTTCCAAACTTTTCCAGGCCCCCCAAATTCCCAAGAAGAGCCTGTCCTACCTCCCTGAGAGCCTGATCAGATATACAAGGAGACCAGTGCCTCACAAGATAATTCAGACAAGTGGTCTAGAGAAAGGACCCCAGGGAAATGTTAGGGCAATTGGATTGGGGGTCCTGACTTAGATAGGGTGGTCAAGGAAGGTCTCTGTGAAATGTTACCTCAACACAGACCTAACTAAAAAAGGGGACCCAAGCACAGGAAGCTTTGGGGACAGAGGCAGGAGCTGGCATGTTTGTGGGATTCAGTGTGACTGGAGGGGAGTAGAGAGAGGAAAGAGGCATGGGGTCTGACAGGAGCCTGCTTACATGGGCCCTGTGGGCCCAGGAGTTTAGATTTATTCTAAGCCCAAAGGGACACCATTGGAGGATGTAAGCAAGCTAGTGACTAGATCAAAATTTCCTTTATAGAAGTTCGGGGAGGGGAGGGGAGGGGAGGGGAGGGGAGGGGAGGGGAGGTTTATGGTGGAGAAGGAGGTTTATGTTGTGTGGAGAATGGATTGACTGTCAGGGACACGAACAAAAGCAGGTGGCCAGGTGAGGAAGCTATCACAGGCATCCCAAGGGCAGACTGGTGGCTCAGACCAGAGTGGGGCTAGCGCGATGGGAAGAGAAGGGGGACATGTTTCAGAGGAGAGGCTCAGCACGTGCTGTGCGATGATGATAGATAATAATTCAATTAGAACTTCTGAATATTCCCAGGGCTTCTTGGGTTTTTTAAATCCTGACCCAAGGACGTGCTTATTGATTATAGAGAGAGGGGATGGGAGAGGAGAGAAACATTGATGTGAGAGAGTAACATTGATCTGTTGCCTTCTCGTATGCTCCCCTACCAGGGATCGAACCTGCAACCCAGGTACGTGCCCTTGACTGGGAATCAAACCCGTGACCCTTTGGTGCACAGGCTGACACTCTAACCACTGAGCCAAACCAACCAGGGTTGGAAGCCAATTTTTACTCTATTTTAAAAATATTCTTGGGTGTTGTTTGACTTTGTAGTATGATGAATTATTTTTAAAATATAATGTATCATGATAGATAGATAGATAGATAGATGATAGATAGATAGATAGATAGATAGATAGATAGATAGATAGATAGATAGATAGATGATAGATGTGATAAGATAAAAAAGCCCATGCTTCTCTATCACCCTCTAGGTAAAATCCAAGTTTCTTAGTTCAGCATTCAGGCAGCTCTGGAAGCAGCAGCAAAGCCTCCCCTGCCTGCCTACCCCCGGGCCCCTGCAGCCCTGCCAAAATGTCCTGGCTTTGTCCCCCTGCCTACCTGGTGACACCTACTAACTGTCCTGCTTCAGCTCAAGCACCTACTCCACCCCATTCCCCCTACATCAGGCACAATGCTTACTCCCTCCTCTGTGCCCCAAGCTACGATCGATCTGTGTGCAGAGAAAACGAGGGCAACTGGCCTGTTTTCTGTCACAATACCTGGTGCATAATTGGCACTCATTGGAAGAGAAGGAGGGAGGGCAGGAGAAGGGAAGGAGAAAAAAAGGAAAGAAAGGAAGGAAAAGGGAAAGAAACAGAGAAAAAATGGGAAACTGAGGTAGGGGTTGAGAATGTCACTTGCCCAAATCATCCTGAGGACAGCTACCCAGCTGACCCGCTTTCTCTGTCACCTGACACCCAGCACAAAGTGCCACGCCACACTGCCTTCCCAGCCCTGCTTGCCAAGGGCGGTAGGTGCTGATTCACCAGTGACTGGGCTCCAGTTATTTGCAGAACTGGAATGGCAGCCGAGCCACCCCAGCAGCTGACCGAGGATGTATTGGTTTGTGCTGGGCTTCTCACTAATCTCTGAGCCAGTCACGCAAGAAGATAAAGGCCCCAAAGAACTCGCCCATGGTGATCTGTCCTGCTTAAACCTCCCACTGCCAAGTGCACAAGTCTCCTCGTTGACCAGCCAACTCTGCCCTTTCCAACCCAAGCCTGACCATCACTCACGGAGGGTAGTCATGGTTCAGAACACGGGATCTGCAGTCAGGCAGCCCTGGGTTCCTCCCAGGGATTACTGAGTCAAAGGGTATTTGCATATTTCCTGTTAAGAGACGCTGCCAAACTGCCTTTCAAAGAGCTTGGACCCATTTATACTCCCACCAACAGTATAAAGACAGTGCCTGTTCCCCCACTTTCTCCATCTTTTCCGATCTGTTTGACAAAAAAAAAAAAAGCTATACTGCTATGCTTGCATTTTTCACTAGCACCTTCCATATTTTTTGGCAGTTTGAATTTATTCTGTAAATTGCCTGGCCCTATCCTTTGTCCATATTTTATTTTAAAAAAATTTTTTTATGGGGCAGGCCTGAGGGTGGGACAGATGCGGGGTGGAGGGGAATCAATGGGGAAAAAAGGGAACATCTGTAATACTTTCAACAATAAAGATAAATTTATAAATAAGTAAAAAATTTTTAAACCCTTACCCAAGGATATGCTTTTACTGATTTTAGAGAGGAAGGGAGAGAGAGAGAAAGAGAAATATCGATGTTTCTCTGGGTATGTGCCCTAACCGGGAATTGAATTCATCACCTTTCAGTATATGGGACCATGCTCCAACCAAGCCACACTGGCCAGGCCTTTGTCCATATTTTAAATTGGAGTATTCATCTTTTTGTTATTTATTTGTAGTAGCTTATTACATACATGTGAATATTAACCTCTGTTACCTATATTAAAGTATTTCTTCCACTTAATTGTCTTTGGACTTTGTTTATGGTGTCTTTTTGCCTCACAGAAGGCCTTTACCAAGCCCAAGCTAAGAGATAGGAAGTGAAGTGAGCCCAGGTTTTGAGCTCCACTCCTGTCACTCGTTCTGTGTGACTTTGAACCAGGTCCTGACCTCTTTCTCTACCTGTTAAAGAAGAACATTGAATTAAATGGTCTCTGAGGACCTGTCCACCTCCATGGTCTAGACCAGCACTGTTCATAGAACTTTCTGTAGCAATGGACATTTTCCACATCTGCACTGCCCAGCGTGGTCACTGCTGGCCACAGGTGGCTACTGAGCACTTAAAATGTGGCTAGTGTGACTGAGGAACTGAGTTCTGAATTCCATTTAAGTGGCAAGTCCCTGTGTGACTTGGGGCAGATCAGTCCGCCTCTGTGACCTCAGTTTCCCCATCTGTCCAGTAGGGCCCACAGCAATCCCTGCCTCTTGGGGCTTTTGAGCAGATTTGATTCATTAGTGTGTGAAAGCCAAGGCCCAGTGCCTGACCTGATGCTCTGCAAAATCAGACCATTCCAGGTTGAAAAGTGAGAGTGTGTTTACTGCACTTCCATCGTGTCCAGAAACCCAGGGGTGGCTTTCTCCAGAGCAGCCTGTCTCCCGCTACCGCTTTGAGGCTGGCTTTACCCTCTTAAGCCAGGGCTTCGGCTCCCAGATGCCTTCAGCCCAGGACTCCAAGTTGCTGACAGGACAAAGTCCAAACTTCAGCCTTTGTTCCAGCTCTGCGAGCTGGCCTTACCCCTGCAGAACTGTCAATAGTATGACCCACAGCTCAGGCCAGCAGCCTTGCCGTCCTTGCCCTGTCTCCACCTCCTACCCCAGCCTTCCAAGGCCTGCCAAGCACTTCATTCGTTCACATCATTCATTCCTTTTTCACTTACAGATGCTTTCCATGCCATCTGCTCTGGGACTGGAGCTGTGGTGGTGAACATGCTGTGACACACGTGGAGGTTGGGGGGATCTGAGGAGCAGGGGAACACAGAGGGGCCTGACCCGGTGTGTATGGTCAGGGCGGGCTTGCCTGAGGAATAGGCATGTAAGCCCGAGCCTGATGAATGAGTAGAAGTCAGCCAGGAGAGAGGGGCGTTGGTGGAGAAAGTCAGCTGAGAGAATGTAGGAGCCTGGGGTCTGCAAGAGGCAAGGGCAAGGCTAGAGGCAGGCAGGCCCCGTCGCACAGGAGAGCCTTGCAAGCCATGTTATGATCTCGTGCTTTATCCTAAAGGTAATGGGGAGCCATGGAAAGTACAAGAGAAGATGGTGTGATTATCCCAGGCCAGCTCCCTACCTGACCTTTGCCTCTTGGTAAGATTCAGGAATTCACCCACTTCCACTTTCCCTTTTCAGCACACAGTTCTCAGCATCTTCCTTCTGCCTAAAGGGACCTGGGTTCAAATCCCAGCCCTGCTACTCCCTGGCCCTATCCCTTCAAGCTAGTTATTCTTTCACCCTCAGTGTCCTCATAAACGGGAGACAATGACAACCTTGCACAGTTACACAAATTATGAGAGAAAAGAATGTGGCACCGAGCCACTCAGGGAACAGAGCCCAGCTGAGTTCCTTCTGTGCAAAGTCAAATCAAAGCCGTGGAGGGGGCTTCCTGAAGGACACCTTCCTGAGGGGGCGTCCCATTTCTGGGAGGTGTCCCTGTGGCCCACTAGCCCTGACTGGGGTGGAGGGGAGGGTTGGCTGAGGCTTTTCTCAGGCAGCCTGACCATGAGCTAGGAGCTAGGAGACCTTCCGAGCTAGACTCAGTCCTCTGGACCTCCCCAGACCCTCCCCTGCCCACACACACCCAGTGGGCCAGGGGTCAGCAGGTGGACACGGAGCTTACATAACCGGGTGGGAGTCCGACACCTTTCACCCAGTGATCAGGACCGTGTTTACTGAGGTGTTCCCAGGTCGCCTCCCTGTCCTCTCAGGTACTGGCACACACAGCCCTTTAGCCCTTGCTGAGCTCTGCTTATTTCCTGAATTCTTAGTCACAGTCTGTCATGTCACTGTCAGCAACAGCTATTATTTTCAAACGTGAAAATCATCAGTGGTTCCATTTAATGGTGAGGCATCGGGGGCACAGTGCGGGACAGGGGGAACATCGGGGACAGGGCAATCAGACCCAGGTGTGAGTCAGCCTCCTCCACTTACCTGTTAGCTCTGAGACCTGGAACCACTTGCTTGGAGTCTCTGAGCCTCAGCTTTGACAGCTGTAAAATGGGTTTAATGGCCATATATTTTTTTTAACCCTCACCTGAGGATGTTTTTTTAAATTGACTTTTAGAGAGAGAGAGAAACATCGATGTGAGAGAGAAACACCAATGGGTTGCCTCCTGCACGTACTGGGGATCAAGCCTGCAACCAAGGTATGTGCCCTTGACCAGAATCAAACCCGGGACCCTTCAATCCATGGGCCGACACTCTAACCACTGAGCAAATGGGCTAGGGCTGCGAGTGAGCTCTTTCAATCCTCACAATTTGCTCCTCACAGGCGAGGAGATTGAGGCACAGAATGGGAGTCACATGGGTGATCGATGATGGAGCTGACGTCAAATCTCGAGCCTGGGTCCCGAGCCAGAGCTCTTAACCACCACGCCAGTCTCCTGTTTTAATCACTCGTTCTCTGACTTCAGACGCAGCACACGCGCCACAGTGGAATGAAACTTGCAGTCAGTAGCAGAAGGAAAGCTGGAAAATTCACAAATATATGGAAACTAAACAACACACTTTTTAAAAATTGATTTGAGAGACAACGCTCCAACCAACTGAGCAACCCAACCAGGGCTAATATCTGGAGGACAAATGAAAACAAAGACACAAAATGTATGGGATGCAACGAAGCAGGACAAAGAAGGAAGTTTATAGTGGTTAACGCCAACATTAAAAAAGGAGACAGGCCTGGCTGGATCGGCTCAGCGGTTGAGCATCAACCTGTGATCCAGGAGATCGAGGTTCAGTTCCGGTCAGGGCACACGCCCGGGGTGCAGGCGCGATCCCCAGCGGGGGGCATGCAGGGGGCAGCCGATCAATGACTCTCATCATGGATATTTCTTTCTCTTTCTCCCTTCCTCTCTCTGAAAACAAAACAAAACACAAAAGACAGATCTCCAAGCAAGAGTAACACATACTCACCATCTAAAAATTCAAACATTGCACAATTTTACACTATAAAAAGTGAAAGTTAAAAAATTAAAGTCCCCCTGGGATGCCCCTCCCCAGACAGAACCTGTCAACAGTGGGGTTTAGATGCTTCAGGTAGAACAGTGGGGTTTAGATGCTTCAGATAGAACAGTGGGGTTTAGATGCTTCAGATAGTTTTTTCAAAGCTTGCAGTAATAGTATCTTTAAAAGGGGGGGGTGGGGGTGGAAATGCACATTATTTGGTCACTTTACGTTCTTTTGTTTTGTTTTGTATTGTTTTGGCTCACAGTGACCCTTGGAGACTGCTCCTTGCCGGGCTATTCTCTCCCAGGGCTGCACAGTTGGCTGGCTGTGGTGAAGACATCCATGCTGGGTTTAGCCAGTTCCATCAGGATATGTCTGGAGTGTTTGCAGGTCTTAACTATTTCAAGCCACTTTGCAATGAGCACCCTTGTAAGTGCACCCCGCGTACTTGTGGAGAGTCTGTGGGGGTGTCTGTAGCCCAGAAATAGAACCTCTGGGCTACAGGTCAAAAACATTTTTAAGGTTCCCTCTAGAAAGGCAAAACCAGCTTTGCCTGGAGAGTGGGAGAGGATCAGTTCCCCCATCCTCATGGCCCTTGTTGCAGTTTGGGCCCAGCTGGCCGGTATGAGCCCCCACTATTGTCTTGCCCTGCTCAGTCGTGCCTGACCCTCGAGAGTAACCCAGCCTCTTGTGACAGTCCTGCTGCTGCCATTGGGCTCCAGAAACTGACCATTCTTGTTGAGAATAGCCATCAGACAGCTGAGGCCAAAGCACTTCTCAAAACCCCAGCGTTTGCTTTTTAACTCAGTGTCCAAATATGGCCTTGGAGGCAGGCCAGGGCTGGTCCGAGTAAACCACAAGGCCCTGCTTTCAAGGTGAGCAGTGCCCAGGCCGGCCTCTGATTAGCATCTCCACACATGGGTAGCTGGGCCAGCTAAATTCCCGTCCAGAATCCAGCGAGTGGCTTTTTCCCTGAATCATCATGACTCCTGCAAAGCCGGCACTAAAGTGATTAGTGTCTTTCTGGGTCACTTGGTCGCAAATGTCTCCCGCATCCACAGGCTTGTCCTGCTGCTACCTCAGAGAGCTGCGGGCATTCAACTGTGATTACAGGTGGGAAGTCAGGGCAGGGTCGCACAGAGCCGCCGGTCACCTGGAGGCCAGGACGGAGTCCTTATCATGCCCTGTCACCTTTGCCTGGGGTGACCTTCAGCAAAGTACCTACCTTATCTGGGGTGCACTGTACACGCTGTTCCCTCTCACCTGGGCCTCTTCCCTCCCGCTCTGTCCTCACCGCTTTGCCTGGCCCACTCCTTGTCGTTCTCTAGGCCTCAGCACCAGAATCACTTCTGCAGAGAAGCCTTCCCTGACCCCTCCAGGCAAGGAAGAGCCCTTTCTAAATCTTCTTAGAGCACCAAGATTGCAGCACTTCACAGTGACAGTTCATGACGCCGGTTATTGCTATTTATGGCTGTCTCCCCCCCCAAGGCAGTGGGGCCTGTGGGACGTGTGTCTTGGTCTGCATCCCAGTGCCTGAAACAAACACCAGTGTCTATCAGGCAGCGGTTACCAGCATGACATCAGAGCCAGGCTGCCCAGATTTGAATCCTGCCTCTGTGAATTAGGGCAAGTTCCTGAGCCAATCTGGACCTTCGTTTTCCCATCTGTAAAATGGAGATGATAGTACCTACTTGTTGGAGTTCTTAGGAGACTTACACGAGGGAGCTGCTTGGATGGATGCCTGGCCTGTGGAAGGTGCTGGATCAGCACTAACGTAGTGTTAAAAGCTACTAGTCAGACAAGGTTCTTCAGGTCCCGTCTGGAGCAGGAACTGGCGTCTGCCTACTCAGCAGCCTCCCGTGTGGAAATTGCTTATCCTGTCTTTTTATTATAAAAAGCATACTTTTTATTGTGACTTGTGGTGACTGTGCAGTGTTTCAGCCATGGCCTGGAGCTCTGGTGAGGGTGATGAAAAGCTCCTTGGAATCACCATTATTCCAACTCCCCTGCTCGCTCTGTGGGTATCTTCCCACCCTGGGCCTATTGACAAAGGCTGACCTTCCCCATATAATCTAGTTCAGATTCCTCAGAGGGCTCTTGCCATCCTTGCTGGGGCAGAGCTTTGCTGCCCTGGAGCAGGTGTCTGAGCTGCTGTCACCAGGGACGGGCTGTGGCACCACTCCATGGGAGGGGGCCTGGACCAGGCTGGCTCGCTAATTCTTGGGCCCCTTGGGACCACTGCACATAGGGAGGCACCAAGCTGTCCGCAGTCCAAAGCCCGCAGTCAGATTTGCTCTGCAGTGTGGTGGCCAGCCTTCAGGGAGAGGGTCAGCTCACACCAGGACCCCTTGAGAACTTCTTACAAGGCAGCCTAATATATTTGGCCCCACCCCACTGGCTGGCTGGGCACCACAGGACCCAAGGTGGGCCAGTCAGATTCTGGCTAGGGAATCTGGCTCAGAATTAGTCTTCATTGGCACTAACTTGGTCCCTTGGGAGCTGAGCGCATTCTAAATTTCCCACCCCGTGACTGGGTGCCCCTGACTCATCCAAACCACGCACACATTTCCCCTACCCCCTGGCCCGTTTCCTCGGAGGAAATGCTCGGGCCCCTTCCGAGGGTGATTTGCTTGTCTAGCCCAGGCTGACCGCCCCCCTCCCTCCCTGGGCCTTCCGGGAAGCATCTGCAGGGCTGCTCTCGTCACTGCCCTGGGGGCCGCTGAGCTTGGGGGCCAGTTCACAGGAAGCCCTGGAGTCTGGGTCACCTCCCTCCTCCGGCTGCAGGGGATGCGCAGGGAGGAGGGAAGCTTAGGCCCTCTTATGGTGCTTGTTTGGTTTTCCGCTTGCAAAATGGAAATTGCTTTATTTATTATAAATGTAAATGCAGACATGTGGTTGTTAAAAAAAAACTACACAAATGCAGGAAATTTTAAAGAAAAAAGTCTACTTCACCTTTGACCCCACCGCCCAGAAAATACACACATGCAAATAAATACCTTTTTTCGCAGAAAGAAAATCCGATTGTATATATTTTTGGAACCTGCTTTTTTTTTTTAAATCCTCACCCGAAGATATCTTTTTTATTGATTTTATTTTATTTTTAAAATATATCTTTATTGATTTCTGAGAGAGGAAGGGAGAGGGAGAGAGAGATAGAAACATCAGTGATGAGTCATTGATCAGCTGCAGCCCGGAACCCAGATATGTGCCCTTATGGGAATCAAACCCCAATCTCCTGGATCTTAGGCTGACACTCAACAGCTGAGCGATGCCTGGCTGGGCTTTACTGATTTTAAAGACAGAGGAAGGGGGGGAGAGAGGCAGAGACAAAGAGAAACATCAATGTGAGAGAGAAACATCTATCAGTTGCCTCCCCTGTGTGCCCGACCAGGGACTGAACCCGCAACCTATTACTGAGTAGATTCCATTGGGTGGATATACCACAGTTCACTTATCCACTCACCTGTTGATGGACATTTGAGTCATTTCTAGTTTGGGGCTACTACAAATAAAACTGCTATAAACATTTATGTACAATTACTATTGTTTCTCTTGGGAAAATACCTCAGAGTAGAATGGCTGAATTATATGGCAAGTGCATGTTTAATTTTTCAAGAAACTACCATACTGCTTTCCTAGATGGTTATACCATTTAACACCCCCCACTAGCAAGCAGTATATGCAATTTCCAGTGATTCTTCATCTTTGCCGATATATGATCGGTCTCTCTTTTTAAAATATGTTTTTATTGATTTAAGAGAGAGAGGAAGGGAGAGGGAGAGGAGATAGAAATGTCAATGATGAGAGTCATTGATCGGCTGTCTCCTGCATGACCCCTGCTGGGGACTGAGCCGGAAACCCAGGCATGTGCCCTGACTGGGAATCGAACTGCGATCTCCTGGATCATAAGTCGGTGCTCAACCACTGAGCCACACTGGCCAGGCAATCTGCATCATTTTTAAGGACTGTACAGTACTAAGACATCAGACCCATCCTTTCATTTCATCAAGGCCCTACTGATGGACATCTTGGTTGGCTTCGATATTTGCTTTTCTACATAATGCTGTGATACACAATCTCGTATGTGCATTTCTGCATATCTATTTTCTTCATGTAGCATCAATGAGAAAAAGCGATGCACATTTTTTCTTTTTTAAATATATCTTTATTGACTTGAGGGAGAGAGAGAGAGAGAAACATCAGTGATGAGAGAGTTGTCATTATTTGGCTGCCTCCTGCAGGCCCCTGACTGGGGATCGAGCCCGCAACCCGGGCATGTGCCCTGACCGGGAATCAAACCTCGATCTCCTGGATCCTAGGTCAATGCTCAACCGCTGAGCCACGCCCGGCCAGGCACAATGCACATTTTTAAGACTTTTGAAACACATTGCCAAGAAACTCCCCTGAGAACCTGCCCCATTAAAGCCCCATTGGTAGTGCTGCGAACAGTCTGTGCTTCTAATTCAGGCGGAGAGCAGCAGTGTTGACTCGCAGGGTTTGAGGAAGTCTTTCAAGTCTGACCCCATGACTTTTGGCCAGAAGCCAGAAGTAAGGACAAGCTGGCCACAGACTCCCTCAGAATGACCTTGGAAAATCATTAAGATGTCAGGGAGGGCTGGGGAAAGGGAGAGGAGCGGGGGTCGGGCTGGGGGTGAGCCCAGCAGCATTCACTCCTGCCCCGTGACCTTGGGCTGGCCACTTGACCTTTCTCGCCACAGTTTCTCAGACATGGATAGAACAAATAACACTAACCCCCAAGAATGCGAAAGCCCTTTCCAACTCGCCCACATTCCACAAAGGTGTGTTGTGAGGAGTCTTTGTTTCCTCTCTAGAAAGGGGGTGGCACACACTTCCTCATGGCCCATCCTGCCTGGTGAGGATGGGAAGGAAGAGCAGGCCCCGGGGCCGGAGAGGGGCGTGGTTGGCAGGATAATGCCCCCCCCCCCCCCCCCCCCCCCCGCGCCCACGGTGTCCACATTCTAATGCTGGAAGAAGTGTGAATGCGGTCGGTTACCTGGCAGAGAGAATTAAGGCTGCAGATGGAATTAAGGTTGCTAACCACCAGACCTTAAAATAGGGGGATGAGCCTGGATTATCTGAGTGGCCCTGAGTAATCACAAGGGCACTAACGTGGGTTGAAAACTTTATGTGATATTATCTCATTTATTTATTTATTATTATTATTTTTTAATCCTTACCCGAGGATATGTTTTCCATTGCTTTTCAGAAAGAGGATGGGGGAGAGAGAGAGAGAGAGAGAAACATTGATATGAGAGAGGCACATTGATTGGTTGCTTCTTGCACGGGCCCAACGAGGGCCAGGGATCGAGCCTGCAGTTGAGGTCTGTGCCCTTGGCCAGAATTAAACCCAGGACCCTTCAGTCCGCAGCCCGACTCTCTAAGCACTGAGCCAAACCGGCCAGGGTGAAGTTATCTCATTTAATCTCATCATCCTGTCAATGGCTCCCCGGTGCTCTTAGTTTAAAGATCAACACTGTAGCCCACAAGGCCCTGAATGGCGTGGTGTGGTCCTGCTGATCCCTCAGGCCTCATTTCAGACCTCTCTCCCTTTCAGTCTCTGCACTCAGTTTCTTTCTGTCCCAGAAAGGAATGTGACATGCTGCTCCCACCTCGGGGCCTTTGCACAAGCCGTTCTATTCGCCTGCAAGGCAGCTACTCTCCGCCCTCATAACTCCTGCACACTTGGGTGTCAGTCGGTGACCATCTAGTTGCCCCACCCTTCACCTAAATCAGGTTCCTGTGTACTTACATTGGATTTCACATGACATATCCTCACAAATAAAAACATAAAAATACATACCTCTGTGGTTACCTGATTGATCTCTTGCTTCCCACTAGACCATGGGGGCCAAGAAGCCAGAATACCTCTTCAGGATATTTGCTGAAGAGATGGATGATAGATGATAGGTGATAGATAGATGATAGATAGATAGATGATAGATAGATAGATAGATGATAGATAGATAGATAGATAGATAGATAGATAGATAGATAGATAGATGATAGATAGATAGATAGATAGATAGATAGATAGATAGATGATAGATAGATAGAGATAGATAGAGATAGATAGAGAGAGAGAGAGAGAGAGAGAGAGAGAGAGAGAGAGAGAGATAGATAGATAGATAGATGATAGATAGATAGATAGATAGATAGATAGATAGATAGATAGATAGATAGAGATAGAGATAGAGATAGATAGATAGATAGATAGATAGATAGATAGATAGATAGATAGAGATAGATAGATAGATAGATAGATAGATAGATAGATAGATAGATAGATAGATAGATAGATAGATAGACAGTGTGCTGAAGGATTTAACAGCAGAGCCCAAAGGTTGACATTGCCATCATGTGCATTCTTTCAAAAGCAGCTTTGGGCTCAGAGAAGATCAGAGGTCTGTGCGAAGCTGCAAGGTGAACCTGGAAGGTTCCTCTCTTCGCTGGAGGCAGGACCTGGGGCTGGGGCCCATCTGAGCCAGAGGGTCACTGTGAGTAGCGGTCAGTGTGGAGGAACTTGGGCCTGTCTGGGAGGCAGGCCTGCCTGGGAAGCGCCTTCAAGGGCAGCACTGAAAGAGGGTGTGCTGAGCCCAGCTGCCCAGGCAGAAGAGGAAGGAACCGAGGGGGCGCTGGCCTGGGGCCCCAGGCCCTGCTCCCTGCAGCGGCAGCAAAGCTTCCCTGCAGCCGGGCTCCCGCCCCACCCGTCCGCTCGTAGCATTTTCACATGCTCACTCTGGCTGATGCTGCTGTTTAAGTGGTTTTCCAACGGGGTCACACAAGGTGTGGACGAGCGTTGGGAGCCTGTCCCTCGTAGACACTGCGGTGGGGGAGCAAATTGGTTAAGACCATTTTGGAGGGTGATTTGGCAATATCTGTGAGAACTTTTGGAGTGTGTACCCTTTGATTCAGCAATTTTCCTTCTGGAAATTTATCCTAAAGACACTCTAATGTCAATTGGCAATGATATTCACACAAGGAGGTAGCACTGTTTGTCATGGCAAAGCATCGGGGGCTACCTAATGTCCGTCAGTAGGAGATGGGTAAGTAAATTATGCTTCACTGGGCTCATGGAAAACTATGCAGTCATTAAAATGAATGATTGATCAATATTAACTGACATGGGAGGATCTTTTTTAAAAGTTGCAGAACAATCTATGTTTCTATTACCTAATGCTGAGTAACAAACCACCCCCAAACTGAGAGGCAAGATGCACTGGGCGCCTATTTATAGTAACAATCTAGCACAATATATGTAATTAGATAATATATTTTTAAAAAATATGTCTATTGATTTCAGAGAGAGGAAGGGAGAGGAAGAAAGAGACGTAGAAACATCAATGATGAGAGAGTCATTGATCGGCTGCCTCCTGCACGGCCTGGACGGGGGATCGGGCCCGCAACCCGGGCATGTGCCTGACCGGGAATTGAACCGTGATCTCCTGGATCCTAGGTTGATGCTCAACCGCTGAGCCACACTGGCCGGGCATAGATAATATTGTATTAGGAAACTATGCACGTCTTCTACCTCACAAGTGTTGTGAGCATTAAATAAGTCATTAAATGAAAAACACTTGGCCTTGGCCCAGTAGCCCAGTTGGTTAGAGCGTCATCCCGACAGGCCAAGGTTGCGGTTTGATCCTGGTCGGAACACATACGAGAAGCAACCAGTGAACGCATGAGTGAGTGGGACAGCAAATCGGTGTTTCTCTCTCCCCCTCCCCTTCCTCTCTCTCTAATCAATAAGTAGAAATTTTTTTAAAAAGGAAGAAAAGAAAAAAACATTTGGCACTTAAAAACAAAACAAACAAAAAAAAGAAATGATGCATGTTAATAATAAAGTATCGTGTTACATACACGTTGCATAATATACATACATATGTGTACATGTTTCTGTGTTTCTATATGCATTGATGTAAGTCTGAAAGATGACTTACTGAACTGCTAACTGGTTAACTTTCAGGAAGAAAATTGATAGGTAGAAGGGGAACTTTCAGTTTTACTTTACACTTTTCTCTAGCGTCTAAATATTTTTAAAGTGAGATGTATTATTTTTACAGTAAACGTTTTCTTAATGTACTATGAAAACCTTCACATGTCATTAGATAAAATTTGTCAGCACAACTTTTATTTTTTTATTTGTTTATTATCATTTTTCAATCCTCACCTGCGCAGCTTCACTCCCCTAGTGCTGGACACTTGGACTGTCCCCCTGCTCTGCCATTGCAGGACACGCCCGATGAATATCCTCCCAGCCAAACCCTTTCACAACTTTTAAATTATTATCTCAGGGTAAGTTCTAGGAAAAGGAACTGTTGAGTTGAAGGTTGGGAACATTTTAAGAACGTAATACGTTATGCTAAGCTATCCTGCCAACCAGCAGACTAGAAGAGTTCTCACTGTGATCCAGCCTGGGGTCCACCCTCAGAAGAACCTGGTGCCCATTTCACAGATGAAAGAGCTGAGACCCAGAAAGAAGAAGCAACTTGCCCAAAGCCAACACAGTAATATGCAGCCCAGGGGCACCAGCTCAGCCAAGGGTTCCTCCGCCCCCATCTAGCCTTGGATGCCCCATCCCAGGCCCTGTTTCCCCTCCTGCTCAGGCCAAAGCCCAACCTCCTCCTGACAGTGAGTGGTCTGGGCCCCTGCCCACCACCTTGGCCCACACCCTCTGACTTCCACCCAGATTAACCTGCTTTCAGCTCCCCGAAGGAATAGAATACTGCCTGGAATACACGCTGTCCCCTCCTCCTAAAACATCCCCCTGACACAACCACCACCCTACTTCCTCCTGGAAGCCTTCCGTGGTCACCTGAGGGAAGGATCAGCAACATGGTCACGTGTACACACTGCCGGATTTTCCGTTTGTTCACGCCTGCTTGCATTCATTTACCCACAAACCTGGAAGTTTGTTTGTGCCAGGCACCAGGATGGTCAGCAGGGATGCCATGTGAACGGACCCTGCCTGCCTGCAGAGCTCACATCCCAGTCTGGGGTGGGGAAGGTGATGAGGAAGGGGAATGGGCAGACAGTGCCAGGCCACGGCGAGTAGCGCAGGGCTGGGCATGTGCCAGATGCACGTGGGAGCCCAACATTCTTGCCGCTTGAACAACACAATCACCCATTTAAAAGGAGAAAATCTCACAGGGCCCCTGAGCTGGCATAGATTATTTCAATTATTCTGTTCCCTAAATATGTATGAATTTGAATAGTACTAACTTTTGCTCCTTGATCCCCTGCTCTGGGCACCTGACATGTATTAACTCACCAAATCCTTGCCACCACCTATGAGGTAGGGACTCTGATTGTCTCCCTTTTAAAGAAGGGGAAACTGAGGCTCAGAGAGGTGAGTCATTTGCCCATGGTCACCCAGCTGGGAAGGGACAGAGCCAGGTTTTGGACACACGGGGTCGGGCTCCTGAGTCCTGCATTCGTGACCACTACGCCACACAGCTACAAATTAAACACCACCCAAAACGAATATGACAGGTGATGACGTTTTGAGGGAATGAGGCTGCCCTTTGCCATGAGCTCTGCCTGGTGCTCCCTAGAGGCCCTGGCCGCCTACAACATTGCTCTTGCCAAACCACAGGGAAACGTCAGATTTTGTCCTTGGCTTGCCGTAACAGCACCTTTAAAAAGTTTTTTAAATTTAATGTTTGGAACAGATAATATGTTCACATTGTTCCAAATGTTTTTAAAATTATATATAAATAGGTAGGTAAATATAGATATAGATATACAGTTTCCACAAACGTCTCCCTGAGAAATCAGTGTTATGAGCTTCTTGTGGGTCTTTCCAGGGGTCATTTATGCAAATACAAATATATGTTCTGGTTTTTCTCTCATTCTAAAAAGGAAAGCCTGACACCGCACCCGTGGCTCCGCTCCAGAGGGTCTTGGCGATCGCCGGGTGTCAGTAAGGACAGGGCTCCCTCATTGCTGTCGTGCCCCTGCCAACCCCCTGCCCCTGCCCACGCACGGGAGCTGCAGCCCTCACCTTCGCAAATGCCCATCTGGTTTAAGTCCCTGTGGCAAGCGGCCGTGGAGATATCTGGCCCCCCGTGGTCCCACCTCCTGGCATTCATGCCTCGGTGTGATTCCTGCCCCGTGAGGGTGGGCTGGGTCTCAGGACCAACACTGAACGAATAGATACCATGAAAGTCATAGGTGAGTGATGTCACCTCTCTGAGCCTCAGTTTCCCTATTAGGAGCCTCCTCAGAGAGTGGCTGGGAGGGTCCCACACTCCCGCAGGGTAGGCCCTCAGCGCAGTGCCTGGTGTACGTGCTGGGCACCAGGAACAGCAGGCCCCACGCTTGTTGACCTTGGCGCTGCTGGCTTGCAGATACATGCGGATGCACATGACAGTTTGCAAACAATTCCTGGGGCTCTGTGACCCCTGGTTCATCCTCAAACAGCCCACCCAATGCGACGGGCCCTGCCCCTGGGAGGGGAAGGCATGAGGGGCCACCAGGTGGGAAAGCTGTGTTCCTGACTGACCGCCACACCAGATAGGCTGGGCCTCTTCAGCGGAGACTTAACACTTCTAGAAAGTGCTGCATCATCACTCCCTTCCTCTGGGTGGTGGCAGCATCTGGGGACAGCAGGAGGGCCCTGTCCTGATATTCCTGTGGCTGAGACTTTCGGATGGGAGAGCGCAATGAAAGTGGACAGCCAACCTCGGGGCCGAGGGGTAGACAGCCCTGAGGTCATCGAGTAGGAGTCACGGCCAGAGGGTCACCGAGTTCTGGCCAAATGGACTATGGGCAGAAGTGACAGCACCATTTCAACCTGACCCATGAAAAATCTCACTGCATCCTAACCCTCTCTCTTCCCCCACCTGCCAGCTGCATATCTATGCCCAGGGCCACTGGGATGCCACATGTGACAGCAGCAGAGCCTCAGCCAGCCAGATGCCCACTACCCCATGGAGCACAGCCCTCGCCACCGGTCCTCCCTGCTGCTCATCAAACTTTACAAGACCAAGAAATTAACACCTAATCAGTTAAGCACTGAGGTTTTAAGGGTTATCAGGGTTTGAAGCCAATTTATTAAGTTTTTTTCTATCAGGCTCATCTTGGGCAAGTCTTTGAGAAATTCTTGTATTTTTCCACCAGTTTGTCAAACTAAGACAGAGACATCTGTAAAAAGTTCAAGCATCACAGAAGTGAGTGAAGGTCCCCCTGCTCCCTGCCAGCTTCTGCAACGAGAGATAACCGGGATTATAGTTTGGATGGATTCTTTCAAATTTTTTTTGCTCTGCAATGACAACATATTTTTATACAAAAGTCATCACACGGTGCATATTGTTCTGTGCCATTTCCTCCTTTGCAGCATATCTTGGATATCTTTCCATCTTTGGACACAGGGATCTACCGCATGCTCTTTAACTGTCACCTGGCATTTTATAACACGTGTGCACTGAGAGGATTTCACCAGGCCCTATGTTAGTTATAACACGTGTGCACTGAGTGGATTTCACCAGGCCCTAGGGTAGTTTGCTCTGTAACAAACTACCCCGAAGCACAGCAGTTTAGATCAATAAACACTTATCATCTCAGAGATTCTAAGGGTCCGGAACCCGGGAGTGGCCCAGCTGGGTGGTCCTGGGTCCAGATCCCTCATGATGAGGCAGTAAAGCTCTAGGCTGGGGCTGCCGTCTTTGAACGGGGCTGGAGAATCGGCTCCCAGGCTCACTCCTGTGATGATTACAGGCCTCAGGTCCTTGCTGGCTGTGGCTGGAAACTTTGGTTCTAGGGGCCTCCCCATAGGCCATCTGGGTGTCCCCATAATGTGACAGTTGCTTCCCCCAGACCGAGTAATGAGAGAGCCTAAGATGGAAGCTGCAGTCCCTTACAACCTCATCTTAGAAATGCCAGGCCACTGCCACAGGTCAGGCAGGCCAACTCTGGGACAGGAGGGAGGGGCTGCCCAGGGCTGAGTACCAGGCATGGAGGGCACTGGAGCTATCTCGGAGGCTGTCGCCACAGGAGCCTACTAACAGAAGATGGAGATTTCCCCTCAGCTCCCTTCCAAACCTGCTGCGGCGACCCTTGCTCGCCTCCCTTGCACACCGGTTGGAGGGAGGTTCTCTACGGAATAAATCCCCTGGGGAAACCTGCACATCAACTCACTGAGAGCTCACCACACCGCAGTGAGGCAGACAGTCCCTGTGCCCACTTTGCAGAGAAAGGAGTCAATGACCACAGAAGCCCCTTGGCTCGAGGATTCTTCGCACTTTCAGGGACAGAGGAGTCTTGGTATGAGTTTTCTAGAAGGCCTCTTTCGATGGGAAATGAGGGTCAACAAAGCTGAGTAGCAAAGGTGACCATGAACCACACTAACGTCAGTCTCAGGCTTGGACTTGCTTGAGGTAAATGAAAGGTGGGGCAGGAGGACCACCACCCCCATCATACAGATGAGGAAACTGAGGCTCAGACAGGCAGAGAGTCTCAGGCTGCACAGGTGGTCAGTGTCACACCCATGTCCCCCGACTCTCCCCAGATTGCCACCAGGGCGGTGCTGCGCACAGAACACCCACCAGCTCATCCAGCCTCCAAAGGACCCGAGGAGTCGACGCTATTCTTCCCCCCATTTGCTGGGAGAGGAAAGAGGCTCCAAGCCCCCAGGTGGGAAAATGTTGCAAAAGCCACAGGGGGGCCACGGCCGCACGCAGGCTGGGGGCTGCCGGGTTCGCCGGCCGGGCCAGAGGCGAGAGAAAGGAAACAGGAGGCTGCGGCTCACGTCAGAGATTAGCTCCCGATGCCCCGTTATCAAGCACTCATATCTGTGAGGCAGAGCCAGAAGCAGGATGTGGGTTTCCCCTTAAGGGGCTGCGCCCCAACAGGACAAGTACCATCAGGTACATGCAAACGCTGTGGAAGAGGCAGTGCTGCTGGGTTAGAGCACGGGTTCTGGAGTCAGACAGGCGCCCAGCTGTGTGACCGCAGATATGTGGCTCTACCTCTCTGGGCCTCTGGTAGGGGAGCTGGTAAGATGGTTGCTCAGGCCCTGGCAGGGTGGCACAGTTAGTTAGAGCGTCATCCCGTACACCAAATGGTTTCAGGTTCGATTTCTGGTCAGGGCACATACCCAGGTTTTGAGTTTGATCCCCAGGAGGCAACTGGCCAATGTTTCGCTCTCTCTCTCTCTTTCCCTTCCTTTCTCCCTAAAAATCAATTAAAAAAACAAACAAAAAAACATATCCTCAGGCAAGGATTAAAAAAAAAGATGGTTACTCAGTAAATGGTGACAAAGGTTCTATGCGACACTGGGAGGTGGGAGCAAATCAAGGCCTTGGCCTCCTCCCCATCATAATAGCCACCAGCAGCCCTGTGCCTCAGCCACCCTAAACAAACACACCATTATGGAAAAAGAGTGAGCTTGCTGTGTAAGTACAGCTTTTAGGCGAGTCTCTGGTTGCCCCTCCCCATTTCCTTCCACATTGGTGCCCCCAGGCCCCTCCTGTGGGGCTGCACTGTCCCAAGGCCAGCCTGGCCCGGCTGCTGATCTCGACACTCACAGCTGTGTTGACGGGACACAGGTTTGCTGAGTCCCCAGGCACCAGGCCCTGCCTTCCCGGAGCCCACCTTCAGCTCTGCCTGGGCCCCATAAATGTCACTTGCATTTAGGAGCTGCAACTCTCAGTGGTGTCCTGAGCGTGGGGGTGACAATAAGGAAGGGAGACACTAGGTTCAAGAGGAAGACACTGGACTCAGGTCTAAGTCCAACTCCGCCTCAGTCTTGCTGTGTGATTTTGAGCAAACCCCTGTCTGTCTCTAGGCCTCACAACTGAAGGGACAGTAAAAGGAGCTCTTGCAAACTAATCACCACAGAGGTAACACACTCTGGAGTCAGACGGCCCCCAGCTTTTGACTTGTGTTTATCACTTACTGGCCAGGTAACATCAAGGAACTCATTCAACCTCTCTGAGCCCCAATTTTTTTGTATCAAAAATTTGAATAATAACCAGGATCGTTTGGAACATTAAATAAAAACATGGGCAGGAAGCACAGTGCTTGACCTACAGGGGGAGTTCAGTAAACAGCAGCTGTTCCAATTAGCTCATTTTTTCCTTTAAAATAATTATTTTACCAGAATGATGCCACCCTTCAGGGAACCTAAAACATCACCGACTGTAACACGCCATCATTAAAAACAACGCCAATTCTAGCTGTCAGGCGCACCGTGGGTTGTAAATAGGCGCATCTTGACTTAAAGATGTCAAAATGTGAATAAATGGACATCTTTGAATTGGTAAAATATGGTATGTGCATGGAGCGCAAAGTCCACCTGTTCCAAAAGGAAGCTAACACGGTGTTTCCTGCCTGCCCCTCCCTGGCCTCCCCACCCATCACCCCACAGCAACCACTTGGACTCTGAGCTGGTGTCCCCAGCACCCTCACATCTGTTCCTAAGCGAGCTCACCCTGCTGTCTCCGGACACCCTGGCGCAGCAGATCCACGCCCTGCCCCGCGCACCGTCTGCCAGCGGCGGTCAAGGAGGGCTTAGCGGCCCTGCCCCGCTCATTTCCTCTCCATCGCCCACTGACAAAGCAACGCGGGAACGTGGTTCAAATCCAGTCTCACTTCAGATCTGTGCACTTCTTTATTCAACTCACTGAATATATTCAATGCTGCGTTTAAAATCTCACTCTTCTGTGTTTACATTTTTCCCACTTAAATATCATTCATAGCTGAGCAGGCAGCTCCTTTCTTTCTTCCTTATTGTTTTCCCTGAAGCTAATAATTAGTTTTTATCACAGCTTTATGGGGTATAATTAACGAAGAAGAAACTGCACGTTATTTAAAACGTACAATTTGGTAGGTACGGATATAGGTGACCACCCGTGAAACCACCACCGCAATCCGGAGAGTGGCTAGCTCCGCTCCCCCCAGGAGCTCCTGGCACCCCTTCGTAACCCTGTCCTTCCCACCCTCCCCGACACCCCACCCCACAAAGCAACCACTGATCTACTTTCTGTCACTAGAGATTAGTTTGCATTCTCTGGGACTTACTACACGTGGAATCACACAGCATGCCCTTGTTTTTGTCAGGCTTCCTTCACTCAGCATCATTACATATTTTGCGATTCACCACATTGCTCACATGTCAATAACTCACTGCTTTCTACCGCCGGGTGTCGTGGTATGGACACACCAGTTTGTCAACCGCGCACCTGCTGGTGGGCATTTGAGCTGGTGTTGCCCGTTATCAATGATGCTGCTATGAACAGTTCTTTAGGTGGACCTGTTCTCATTCCTTTTGGGTAGATGCCCAAGAGCAGATTTGCTGGGTGTGTAGGAAGTTTAACTTTATAAGAAATACAAAAGGCCCTGGTCGGGTAGGTCAGCTAATTAGAGCGGTGACCTGATGCAAGCAAGGCTGTGGGTTTGTTTCCCAGTCAGGGCACATACAAGAATCGGCCAACGAGTGCGTACATAAGGGGGACATCAAATCCATGATTCTCTCTCTCCCTTCCTCTCTCTCTAAAAAGCAATAAATAAACATTGAAAAAAATAATAAAAGAGCTACAAAATTGTTTTCTAAATGGATTGTTCCATTTCACAATTCTGCCAGCAGGCTCTGAGGGCTGCAGTTGCTCCGTGCCCTCGCCAGAGCCTGCGGTGCAAGTTCAGCCATCCCGGCGGGTTTTCATTTGTGCTTCCCTACTACTACTGGTGGTGAGCATATTTTTACGCACTTATTCTCTATTCAGATATCTTCTTTTGTGAAGTAACAATTTAAATATTTTGTCCATTTTTAAATGCAGTTGTTTGTCTTATTAGCAAGTGTAGACGCACCTGTACGTTCTGGAGACGAGTCCCTTGCCAGAGGAGCGCGCTGCAGACACGTCTCTCCCAGCCTGCGGCTTGCCCGTTCATTCTCTTAACCGTGACTTTTGAAGAGCAGAAGAGCAGAAGTTTTAATTTTTTATAAAGTCCAATTTATCAAATTTTTCTTTCATAGTTTGTGCTTTTGGTGTCCTTTCTAAGAAAACGATGGCTTTTTAAAAATCTCTTTACTGTAGTTTCAGTAGGGAGATAAATTAGGCATGTATGATTAATCCATCATTTTAACGAGGAACTTCTCTTAGCTCATTTTCTTCCATCACAGGAGGGCACATGGACATGGTAGAAAGAGCAAGCCAATCTAGCTTTCACTCCTGGCGCCAACCACTCACAGTTTCATAGCCTTAGGAAAGTCATTTCATCTTTTGGGGCCTCAGTTTCCCAATCCAGGGAGTAAGGGAAATGTCATGACCTCAGGGAAGTGGTGAGGTCAAGCGGCTGTCTCCCAGGGCTTTGGGCTCTGCGGGTAAGCCGGTGGCCTTGTGGGCGGCTTGGGAGGCCTTTCAGCCACCTCAGACCTTTACAGTCAGGGCTCAGGTTTGACAGACTCTAGCCATCACTGCTTGGGAGGGAGACTGAGGTCAGAAAAGGAAGGGGAACCGGAGTCACACAGCAGGGTAGGGCCCCTGACTTCTGTCCCTAAGCTCTCTCCACACCCAGCTGGTAGAACTGGCCATGTCTCCTCCCTGGGGTGGCGAAAGAGCCTGTCCCCCCTGGGGGGGGCAGAACATTCCCGAGGCCTCTCTCCATCCTGACCCATCCCCACCTCCTAGCCTCACCCTCTCTCCTTTGTGCCCCAGGACTGAGCCTGACTGTGGTTGTCTAGCGCCACCTACCGGACACGGGGAGAACGACAAGCCAGGCGGCTTCTCTCGGCCCAGATTCTGAAACTCCCCCCTGGAAAGGCCCCGCCGTGGGCAGAGCGCCCCTTGTGGCCGCCCCGAGCTCTGCGCCCTGCGCGGGTCTCTCCTGGGGCCGCCCCACAACCCCAATAAGGCAGGAATTAGGGTATTGATTCAAATCGAAGACACCTTCTCTTGAATGATGCATCGTTCATGTTTGTGCCACGAAAAATGAAAAAAGTACCACCCAGTAAAATATGAAACAGCACTGCTTTATCACTTAGAAACGTTATTTTATACTTACTGAAGTTGTTCTTTTAAACTTAGACATTTTTATTACCTAGCACTATGGCGCATACATAAGAAGGAAACTATGACCAAAATAATTTAATGAGGACATTCTTGAAACTTTTGCACACTCAGAGTCTGGTTTTACTGCATCGCTCCTTCATTTGGAGTCACTGAGGTCTATGTTCTTCCAGACAATATTGTCCTGTGTCATCAAAAGCTAGCCTTCAGCCCTGGCTGGTGTGGCTCAGTGGTTAGAGCTTTGGCCCGAACATGGACGGGTCTCAGGTTCGATTCCTGGTCAAGGGCATGTACCTGGGTTTCAGGTTCCAATCCCTGGCACATGCAGGAGGCAACCTATCAATGTGTCTCTCTCACACCGATGTTTCTGTCTCTCTCCCTCCTTCTCTCCCTCCCTCCCTCCTTTCTACTCTCTCTAAAAGC
This sequence comes from Miniopterus natalensis, assembly GCF_054644295.1. NCBI lineage: Eukaryota > Metazoa > Chordata > Mammalia > Chiroptera > Miniopteridae > Miniopterus > Miniopterus natalensis. Next base: position 69,099,347 of record NC_142092.1, read on the forward strand.
CAAGGAAAAGCCAAAAAAAAAAAAGCTATTCTTCAAAATATGCACTCTTGTCTCGGGGATGTCCTCCCAAGATGCAAGTTTTGATGTGCACCTGCAGGTATTGACGAATATGTTATGGTTGCTACCCGGTCACTGTAGTTGTAAAATACATCCTGATTTCAGAAATGTTAAAATGTGGGGTGAAACCTATCTTAGGATGGATAATATGCTGTTAGCCCTGCTTGTTTAACAAAATTAGTGGGGTGCCAGGCCCATGCAAGGGTCAGGAGACACAGCCCCAAACAAGACTGTCTCACCCTGCTCTCAGGAAGCTCACAGTGCCACATGAGACAGACATCAAACAAATAATCACACGGACATAATTGTCTAATGACCACAGTTGTGCTGTGAGAAGGGTCAGCAGAAGGTCAGTCTGGGGTTAGAGGAGGCTTCCCTGAAGAAGTGGCATCTGACCTCTGATGAATGAGTAGGACGGAGCTAGGGAGAGGGGCTGAAGACATGCAAGGCAGAGGGCAGAGCATCCATAAAGGCCCTGGGGTCGGGGGAGGAGCTAGGGGCTCCAGTATGGCTGGCCTGCCATGAATGAGGGACAGTGGCAGGAACTGGAGCTGGACGGGTGGGAAGGGGCAGGTCCTGAGGGTCTTTTTGCAAAGCACAAGGGGAAGCCATTGCAACGCTTTAAGCTGAGACAGGAACAGAAGCACAAAGAGGCTAAATAATGTGCCAAGCCACAGAAATTGATGGCCACAGGAATGGAACTCAGGTCTGGCTGGTTCCAGTACCCAGCTTTCAATTCTCACGGGAGGGGCCAGGGGGACTGACTATTTGGCTCACTTTTCACTGTCCAGCTGAGGAGACCGTGGCCTAGGAAGGAGAACAGGTTGGCCCTTAGTCACACAGCCAACCAGGGGCTAATCTAGAACTCAGGTCTCCAGGCTCCCAGCTCCCTTCTCTCACCCAGTGTCAGAGGTCTAGGCCTGACTTTGCCCAAGCCCCCACCTCCCTGATTCCCGGGAAAACTATTGGTGCTTGGAGGGCAAAGGGCTGTCCCTTCTTAGGTCTCAAGTAGCTGTGTCAGCCAAGTGTCCCAGGTTCCCAGTTTACATTGGCGTTAGCTGGTTACAGCCTGAATCCTGGAGCCTTCCGAGGCCAGGCCAGGCTCAGAATGGAGCCAGATTTCTGATGCAGTCAGGTGAGACCTGCCCTGCACTTTCCTTCAGCCATCCTACTGGGGATGGATGAAATTCAGTCCCTCTGAGCCTTCCACCCAGGTTTGACGGCAGAAGGGCTGTGAGCACGTAATGACACAGGGCCAAGATCCCGTGTAGTCCAGCCAGGGGTATCTGCAGCCCCCTCCCATTAGCACAACACCAGGACCAACGGTCCTAGGACAGACAGCTTACTGCTCTAGTGTATTTACTTATTTATTTTAAATTGATTTTTAGAAAGAAAGGAACAGAGAGGGGGAGAGAGAGAGAGAAACATCGATCAGTTTCCTCCTGCACATACCCCTACCAGGGCTCGAGCCAGAAACCTGGGCATGTACCCTGGCCAGGAATTGAACCAGCGACCTTTCGGTGCATGGGCTAATGATCAGCCAACTGAGCCACACGGGCCAGGGCTCTAGTGTATTTACTTTTTAAGGAAAAATATCTAGAACTGAACTTGCTGCATCAAAGGAGCCCACATTTAAAGATTTTGGTGAACTATCAGCAAATCATCCTAGGATTTTGCACCAATTTCTACTCCTCTAGGGGTGTGCTCAGAGTGTGAGGAGTGTTTCCCCCCTTGGTCACCAATAACGCCTGAGGGCCCTCCTTTTATTTTCGCCAGTCAGATAGGCCAGCACCTCTTGCTCTTGTTTCCTTTTGTTTTTTTCACTGTTTGTCATTGAAGAGAGGTTCTCAGATTCAATGTATATCAAAGTAACCTATGGTGTTTCTTATGAAAATAAAAAGGCATGCACAGATTGAGAGGAAATATTTGCAAAAATATAGCTGGCAAGGGAGCCCTCTCCCATGCCTTGGACCAAATGGAAACAATAAAGCTTTTATTATTTATTATTAGCAGCAAAATAAATAAATAATAAATAGGCACCAAGAAACTTGGTAGTGATGGAGATTTTCATGACATTCTCCCTTCCTTAATTGTGGTGATGGTTTCACAGATATACACACAAACTCATCAAATTGTTAAATATATGTATGGAGTTAATTGTATGTTGATTATACCTCAATAAAACTGTAAAAAAAATACAGATAACTAGGCCCCACCAGACCCATCCAGTGATCACAGCTTCCACTCCAGCACTTTAAAGAGATTCTGGGTAATTTCTATGCACATCAAAGTTTAAGAAGCACTGTTGAGCTAAAGCCTTTGGCCACCCGGACCCCATGTCAGCAAGACCTCCTGATGGAAGGTGGTTTGAGAGGGGGCTCTGTGGGGACCTGCTGCACGTGGGCAGAAGGTATGTGAGTCACAGTGCTGGGCATTTTACAGATAAAAAAGCTGGGATCTTGAGAAATAAAGTACACTTTAGGTAAGGGTCTCTTGGTTACAAGTAACAGAAATCACCCACATTACTGCCAAAAGTAGAAGGGGCTATAAAAATACAGGGTCCTGAAGGCAGTGGGGAAGGGGACTGGGGACAGGGATCAGGGCTGGGAGTTTTGTGGAACCAAAGTCACTTATGTGGGACTCTCTCAGCGCTGCCTCTCCTGGTGTGTTCCCTCCTTCCTCTCCCCGTGATGGCAACGTTTTCTACTTCTTGGTGTCTGAGGTGTAAGAAGATCCAAGAAGCCACAAAGACTGAGCCAATCTCTGGATCCTAATTCTAAATTTGGGGGAAAGAACCCCAACTGTCCCGGTTTGGACCAGGTGTCCTCTCCTCATCCAGCCAGCTGTGGCCAGAGGGGCAGATGTGCTTTACACGTGGAGAGAGGAGAGTGGAAAGGAGAAGGGCCAGCGGCTGGCCAGTGTTCTGGAACTCGGGATTTAGTCAGAATCATGTTCGCACATGGTCCTGTTCGCACATGAGCTTCTTAAAATGCTGCAGGTGCCCCGCACTTGCCCAGTTCCACCAGATCTGTTTCCGTTGATCCGTGGTGGGGCTCAGAAATATGTGCTAACAACCCTGATAGTCCTAAAGCTAAAGTCCTTCGGTTTATAACTTGAGAAACGGCTGGTCTAGGCAAATACTATGAAGATATTTTGACTTGAAATCTGAACTGCAGATCCTTACTGTGGGAAAAAGCATTAGGACTCTTTCAACTGTTAATAACAAACATTTGCTTAAAATGACCAACACTGGAGATTTGTGGGTGCTGTGACTGGTAAATCCAGGAGGGTAGATCTAGCTTTAGGAACTGCTGGATTCAAGTACTCAAACCCAAGTGAAATCTTTCTCCATCCTCTGGTTAGCCTCTCCTAGGTTGCTTCATTAGGTAGGCTTTCTCCATGGGGTGACCTCCCCGAGAGCCTCAGGTTTTCATCTACCAGATTGGAAACTTCATTGAAAAGAGCCAAAGTCCCAGGGCAGAGCCTCATTGGTCCAACTGGGTCATTGTGGACAGAAGGATGCATTGCTCTCATGAACCAGCCTGGGCCCCATCCTTGCCACTGAAGCCAGAATTGGGATCCCTCCCTCAAACTGCATGGACTGAGTGTGGAGGAAGGGTGATTCCTCCAAGTAAAACCAGGGTGCTACCACAGCCAGGAGGAGCCCTGAGTGCTGAGTAGGCACTAAAAACAGCCAGCAGAGATCATGGAGGCCTTTTGGCCCAACCTTCCACCCAGACAGGACCCTGTTGGAGGCCTGCCTAGAAACAGTGCTTCTACCAGCCTCAGCCTCGGTAGGGGTCCACTGTGGTGGCCAGTCCCCATTTGTACTTGGTTCCTGACAGGCAGGTGGCATGGAGTATCATTGCCACATTTGTCAAGTCTGAGCTTTGAGTAAAGCAAAGAACCCAACTCAGGTCCTCCCAGTGAGTCAGGCCTAGCCTGAGCAAAGGAGGGGCGTCTAGGAGGGGCATCCTTGCTAGAGACCATTTCAGCTAGGATGGCCAACCCCCGTCGTATGAACGGGGAGACCGATATGCAAGAAAAAAAGGGATCTGGCACCCGGGCCTCCTGCCTACCAGCCTCTGCCTCCAGCCACCTTCCTCTGGCTCCTCCTGAGGGGTACAAACTGTCCCCCAGAGGGTTAAGTACAGAGCCTGCAAACTGACTTTCATGGACTGATGCTAGTCCACAGGTGTGTTTTGTTTGGCTTGCACAAGATTTACAAATATTTACTAGTCAATATGTTTAAACCAGGACACTTTACATAAAATCCCAGATTGCTGGCTGCTTTTGTAAAAGGAGACTATCTGGCAGAATGGGCCCACATTCCTGACTGTCAGCACTTCCCGAAGCCTAGTTCAGCCTCCATCCAGCCAACCTTGTACAGATGCTGGGGGGCAGGGTGGGGGGATGGGGAGTTGTTATCTGAGCCCAGGGACTCTTATCTGGGTGGCTGAAGGCTGTAGGCATTTGAGTCTGTGACCTTGGGATTAGCAGAAATTTTGATGAATGTGCTGTGAGAGGTCCTCAGGTGGGGCCCTCCCTGCCTCTTCATTTCTTATGCATTACATTCCCTGGGGCCAGACCCTGTATGGGGCTCTGGGGACCCATGTCACCTGTGCACAGCCCCTCACATCATTCATCTACTACATTTATCTCCTTTAATGCTCTCGGCACCTTCAGAAGCGGGGCCTGCAGAGGAGGGGACATCCCACAGCCTAGTGGGGAAATGCAGCCTGCCCAAGGTCACGGCACTCTGGTAAGACTGAGCCACTCAGGGTGGGGCACCTGAGGCACCTGTCACAGGTCCAAGGTCCAGGCCACACCTCCGGAAGCCTGATTCATGTTCTCGATCACAGGAGCTTGACTCACAAAGAGGAGGCTGCCAAGCACACCTGGGGGAGACTCCCAGCTCGGTCTTTACAAATGATGTGCCACCAAGTGAGTATCACCATCAGTGTCTTTGTCTGTCAAATGGGGCAAATGAAAAACATCTCACAGGAATGCTACTGGAGTTCAGTTCAGCCAACACTACAATGAAAACTATTAAATACCTGTCAGGGACTGCCTCACGCCCTTGGAAAGTAACTGCGAGAAAGACAAATGCTATTGCCAGGACCATTGTTCTTCACTAGGGGCTATTCTGCCCACCCCCAGGGGACATTTGGCACTGTCCCAATACGTTTCCGATCATCACAACTGGAGGGGGTGGTGTTACTGGCACCCAGTGTAGAGAGGTCAGGGACGCTGCTAAACATGCTACAGCTGCCCCCACAACAAGGATCCAGCCCCAGATGATCATCACGCTGAGCCTGAGAAACCCTCCTCCAGCAGGACCCAGACATTTAAATGTGACTGCAACAGAGTGTGATCACGTGAGAGAGGAAACACAGGGTGTGACCCAAGAAGGCTCCCTGGAGGAAGTGATGCCCAAGCTGGACGCGAAGGGTTAATAGGCATTAGGAAAGTGATGAGAAAGGAAGGTGTTCTCAGTAGGAGGAACGGCAAAGGCAAAGGTTTGGAGGATAGAAGAGAGCCTGACATTTTTAAGTAAACTCTTTTTCAAAAAATGTCCCCAGTTTTATTGAGATATAATTCACAAGGAAGTAAACTTTCTTTTTTTTTTTGAGTGGGAAGGAAACTTTCAGTGTGGCTGAATGGAGTCTAAGGTGGGAAGCATGAAGGACCTCTGCAGGTCACGTTCAGAAGTGTTCAGAAGCTTATACTTTACCCTGGGAGATAAGGGAAGTCACTCCAGGGATGGAACAGGGCCTGAAGACCTTCCAGAGAAGGACCTGGAGGCCAGTGAGGGGCTGCTGTGGGTAACCAGGTGGAAGGAGAGTGGGGATAGACCTGAGGAATGTCAGGAGCAGGAGTCTTAACCACTAGTGGATACGGGGGTGAGACAGTGGGCTTCCAGCTTGGGCAACTGGGGAATGATGGTGCCTTCACAGAGCTGAGCTAAAGGTCACTGAAGCCACGGGGCTCCCAGCGAGGGGATCAGTTAAAAAGCAAGCAAGTCCGTGTGGGATGGGAAGGAGATACTGCTCGGGGAGCTGTGAGAGTGCACACAGGGGAGGGCCTACCTGGGCTGGAGGCGGTTGGGAAGGGCCCCTTAAGGAAGTGACATCCAAGCTGAGCCCTGAGAGAAGAAGTGGGGCAGAGGAGGTGACCTGAATTGGCAGAGAACTGGCACATTCCAGCACAGCCTCGATGCTGCACAGGCCATTTCAGGAACCACACCCTTCTTAATAAAAACCGACACCGAGCTTAGCTCATCAGCTTCAACCAAAAGAGTGGGTGTGTCCCTGCCTGTTCCTCTTAGTAACCACCTTGCCATCTTCTACCAATTGTCTAGAATTTCTCCAGGGGTCAGGAGGCCTTTCCAGGGAGATTTCCAATCAGATCTGCATGGATGGGCCCCTCCGAGGTCCCAGGCCCCTTCCTAATGTGCAAAGATTTCCAATTGCATGAAAGGAGTCAAAGTGGGCCTGTCCTGCCAAGGTTTTTCTCCTTCCAATCTCTTGACTCAAAGCTACTGGAAATGGAAAGTAGCTTTAATGGGTTCTCTTTCAAAATTTAGGGGAGTTCCCAAATTTCCCTTGCCTCCTGATTGGTGGACTGGAGGGAGTCCTCACTCCCCCCAGGAATGTGGGAGAGAGGCTGTCTTTCATGGGTCTGGAATCCTGACCCCAACTGATAATAAAAGCAGCATGTTAACGTGTTTCCAAAGATGGCCACCATCAGTTCCTCTTCTCTTTATATGCACAAGCCACGCCTTCATCCTAAGTCTATTCCTCTGTCCCCTTGAATCTGGGCTGGCCTGAGACCTCATGACCAAGAGAAAATGACAAAGTGATGTCTCAGATCTAAGCCCAACCTTTAAGAGAAATGGCAATTTAAAATTCCTCGTTCTCAGAACCCCAGACACCATGCTGTGAGGGAGCCCAAGCAGCTGCATGGAGAGGCGCAAGTAGAGAACCGAGGTGCCTGGCCCCAGATGACAGTCCCAGCTGAGTGCCCAGTCCACATCCAGCATTCATTTGCAAGACATGGAAGTGAGCCATCTTGGAAGTGGATCCCTCAGTGGATCCCTGTTGATATTCTGAGAAACAGAGACAAGCTGTTCCTTCTGAGCCTTGGTCAAACTGCAAAATAAATGATTATTGTTTCAAGCCTCTAAGTTTTGGAGTGGCTTGTTACATAGCTCACTGAAACAAGCAGTTACCATTATTGAGCACCTACTATGTGCCAAGCACTACGCTAAGTGTTCTATAGGCACTAACTTGTTAACTTCTCACATCGACCTCATTAGAGAAGGATTTCTAGAGGAGGAAGCCAAGGCTTGGGGAAATTAAATGAACCCATGCCAGGGCACACAGCCAGTAAGTAAGAAGCTGGCTGGCTCCAAAGACCTGGCACTTAACTGTGAGGAGTACAGCTCCTGGCACAAACCAATGTGTGATCTTTCAGGCCCAGCCATGGGCCGTTACAGAGGTTTTACATGGCGGGCCCCACGGGGGGACACTGCCCTCTCCCCACCAGGCTGGGGGCACAGCCAGGGCTCTGCAGTCTCTGAGGGGAGTTGCAGTGAAAGAGGCAGGGCCCTGGTTGACTGAGCTCTGATGCAGAGCTGCATTCCTGGCCCGGTGCCTCCATGCGAGGCCTCTTTATTGGGGGCCGTCAACCGAAGCCTCCCCAGCTTTCTTTGCCAAGACCTCCTCACTGGAAGCCGTGGGGAGACTTTGCGCTGACTCAGACTCAGTACTTTTCCACTCTGCCCTTCCCCCTCTCTTCACCCCCCCCCCAAGCCGGAAAACAGCAGGAGCGTTTTGTTGGGGGCACCCTCAGCAGTCAGATGACTCCCCATCTGCACCACATCTGACCCTTTTTCCCAGCGCTGTCCCGTGGAGAAATGGCACACTGGGCGAGCTGGCACTTTCTCCTCTTGCTTATATCATCGCCGCAAGTGATCACAGGCTTGCCTGTCCCTCTCATTCTGGCTTGTCGTCTTAATGGACTGTCTGACATGGGGCAGGGCAGCTCCTGACAACTTGCTCAACCTCCTTCTGTCAGAGCACTTGTAGCAAGAGCCCCCCAGTGTCCAGCTCTTCTCTGTACTGGCCTTGGCTCCCATGCCCAGGCTGCCTTGAATCCCAGCTAATCTCTGCTCCCTGTGCCCCGCACCCTCTACTTCCTGGGTCATATCTTTTATAATCGGACTCAAACCACTTGTGACAAAGCTCCCATTGTGATCACCAGCGAAGACTCCCTATTCGGCAGATCAGACACTGTAACAGTGATGATAGCGACCAGTATTTATTGAACACCTGCTATGTTCTAGGCACAGGCCAAGTGTTTTATCAGCATGATCTCATGAAATGAGCTCATACGTACAGTGCTTAGAACAGCATCTGGACATAGCAAGTGCTCAATAAATGGTACCTATTTCTATCCAGTCCTCATAGTGCTATTGTACCGTCAAGCAGGTGCCACTCTTCATCACCCTCACTTTGGAACTGGGAAAACTGGGGCCCCGACATGTTGAGCCAGTGAATAATGAGTGGTGGAGCCTCTCTCAAGCCCAAGCCTGCCGGAGCCCACTGGCATCCCACGAGCAGTGCCGCCCCTCGGCCTGCTGTGCAGACTCTATTGAGTAAGGATCAGCCGGGTAACGTACAGTTCACAGAGCTCACCTTTTTGAAAGACTTCCGTCAAAATAGTTTAAAATAAAAAAAGTTTCAATGCTTGAAGTAGCAAGCTTCCGTGGCTTAGAGGATTTTCTTTTATAAGTTATTAAAAAACACAATTCAACTGAGTAAATAAATTTGAAGGTCTAGTTGGTTTCAGTAAGTGATTCATGAGTCGGGCATCATCCCACCTAGCAACGAGAAGGGTGTTCCAAGGGGTTGTACAAAATAACAGGTTTTTATAGGTGAGGCCAGGGAGCTATTAACACAATAAAAGAAAGGATTATTTTTAGACCAGGACACCTTTGAGGGGGAAGGGAATGGCAAGGGATTTTATCAGGCAGATTGCCTCTTCTTTTTATGGGGGGTGAGAGGAACGGAGAGAGCCCAAGTGACAGATTATCTTACTGGTGCTCAACCAGAAAATTCTATACTGATTGATTAAGATTACATTTCTGGGAGAGGTTGACACTGCAATTAGATCAGATACTAAATCTACATTTGGTATCGTGGGCTTTTAGCATAGTGATGCCATCTGTAATTTTCTTTTTAACAATGTAAAACTCCACATTTCAGCAATATAAATGACAGTTCTCCACCAGCACCATCAAGGTGTGGTAGGTTTAATTCTGTTAATTTACCCTTTTCTCTCTTAATATGAGTAAGTCCAAAGCCTGTGGCGAGTAGGAGAGGTCAGTGCTCCCTTTCAAATGCCAAGATGAGTAGCAACACAAACCATCTCCTAGGCTTCCTCCTTTGACCCAGAAACTCCTGGATGGCAGGCTCAAACGACTCCTAGCGGATTCCACTGCTACAGGCTGCAAGGTTAGAGTGGTTAAGAGCATGGGCCACCCCAGGGAATAAGGTAGCTGTGTGACCTTAGGCAAATTGTTTAACCTCTCTGATCCTTAGTGTTCACATCTGCAAACTGAGAACAATATAAGTACCTAATTCATGGGGCTGTTGCAGGGAGTCAATGTGGTAATGCTTATAAGGCCTGGACAGAGTAGGGTTGGATAATTTTCAGTTTTTATTATTACTAAATACCAGAGAGAGTGCTATGTTCAAGAAGTCTGGGATCTCTCCAGAATAAAGACCAATCTTAAATGAGAATCTCTGCTTGGAGAAACTCAAGAACCAGCCCTTCCTGGGGCATGATTCCCATTCCAGCTGAGTTTAACTCTTCCAGTCTCTGAGCCAAATTTCTTAACCTTCAGGAAATATCAGAATCACTCAGAGAGCTTATTTACCATGAATATTCTTAGAGCTCTCTCTCCAGGAGTCTCTTCCGGGTTTGGGATAAGGCCAGCGGTTGGGTATGTTAGACAAACACCCCAGGCAGTTCTCAGAGTCTGAAACACTGACCTATGCCAGGAATAGGGCCAGAGGGTAAATACTTTGGCTTTGTAGGCCAAAAGTCTCTGTCACAACTGCTTGACTCTGCTACAGTAGCACAGAAAACAGCCAGACATTAAGTGAAGGGGTGTGACTATGTTCCAATAAAACTTTATTTACAAAGACAGGTAGGGGCCAGATTTGACCTGTGGGCCACAGTGTGCCAGCCCATATCTCTTCTATATATAACCAATAAAGACACAGACATGGGTATATAAAAAAAAAGATATTTCTTTAATTTAAAATTATGACCTGGAAAGAACCAGTCAGTTTAAGTGATCTGGGCTTCCTTCCTCTTTATACCCAATTGGAACAGACACAATATTGGTTCAGGTTGCCAACCCCAGAGAAAAAACAAACCAGACTGAAAATCCTCAGGAAGTCCTTGCAGCTACCCTGCTGGGGCCATCAGGCTCCTGGGAGGAAGGGTGCCCAGGTTGCCAGCCACACTGAGAAGAGCTTTTCTTCTGCCACCCAACCCCCTCACAGGCCTGATTCCTCTCCATTGCTCTGTAGCTGGCCCTGCACATGGCCTCCGCAGAGAGACTGGTGGCACAGGAGTAACCTCCCAACCGTCTGGGGGGGCACCCTTTCATGACTGCAACCGTGGAGCCGAGCAATTCTGAATGCCCGTGCCCAGAAGGGCAGCACCTTCGCTGTTTAGCTGAGATCTGGAGCCTTGAGTTGTAACCATCAGTCATGTGTGGTCAAGGCACCAGCAGCAAGGTGGCAAACTTGGGAAATAATCTGGAAAAACTGCAAGAGTCTCAGTAATCAATTCAATAGATTTCATTCTGAAAATGAAACAGACAAATGCCATCTGGGTAAACTCCCTACAAAAGGGGGAAAGCATCACAGCGGAACAGGGACCACCACCACCTTCAGGACTCTGAGGTCTGTCTGCTCTTCCGCGGCACAGAGGTCAAAGTCCCACTTTGTAGGTCAGCGATGCTCCTACCTCGCACATTCAGGGCCAATCAGGCCTGCGGATTCACCCAGCCAGCCAGTGGGGTTCTCGAAAGAACTCAAGGCTCTGAATAATATGTGAAGGGAGTCCAGGGTGTGATGCTGAGCAGGCTTTTTCTTGCAGAGTTTTGGAAATGCACAGTCAGTAGAGAGGAAAGGAGGAAGGGAGTAGCCGGAGCGGCCCCGGGAGGTCCTGGAGGCCTTCCCAGGAGGAGTTCATGAACAGAATAAATACAACTGGCTTGAGACAAACCTTCTGGAAGGAGCCAACGGGTCATCACAGACTCACTGCAGTGGGGCAACAAGTGTCTACACTGGTTTGCTTTTTCTAAAATTTACAGCACCCAAAGCCTGATGCTTGACCTGAGTCAAGAGCTGTTGGGATAAACCACTAAAGGGCTGCCCCAGGAAGCAGTGGAAGACCAGAAGGCGGCCAAGCCACCCCCACCACGCACAGCACTCCCGAGCCCGGTGGGCCATATCCTAGTATTGCAGAGGCAGCGCAGGGCACTACCAAAGGCCCCTGCTGTGCAGGGGATGGGGGTCACGGCATTAAACAGAGTCCCCTGAGAACTGAGGTGCAGCGAGGAGAAAGGGTGGGGTTTCTCTGCCACTCTGCCTCCCAGAGGAGGCACCACTGACAGTATCTCACTCAAAAGATGGCGTTTCAGCACAGAGACGCCTCTGTGTGCTGATTCCCCAGTGAGAGCCTTCCTTACAAGGGTCCCTGACCGAGTCTGGTCCTGTCCCAAGCCCTGGCTCGTGACAACACATGTCCCAACACCAGCGCCTGACCCCCAGCTAACTGGTCTTCAGGTTCTTAACAAGGCAGCTCGGGTGGTGGGGGTAAGAGAGTTTGGGTTCCAGGACCCCAATAAGTTCCTCTTCCCAGTCTCCTTTCTCAGAAATAGTGGACCCCCTAAATTCTATTAAAGAGGGAGCTGTCCATGTGGCCTGCCCTAGCCAAAGATCAGTCACAGGACCCACTTGCCCGACCACAGCGGTGTCATCCAATCACAGCTAAAGGCTGGCTGAACCCTTGCCCTCACTGGATGATGCTGTCTGGCTGTCCATTCTGGGCCATCTGTCCAGGGTCGGAGGCGGGGGCAGGGTTGAGTGTGTGGCTCTGCAGGTAGCGGCGGAAATCTTTAATCATGGGCCGGAGGATCTGAATGAGGACACTCAGGGCCGCCTGGGTGCCCTCCATGGCCTGAGCCTGGCGCTCCTGGGCACAGGCCTGCACCTCCTGCGAGCGGCGGATCATCTGCAGCAGGTCGTTCTGCTGCTCCAGGTGCTGGGCAATCTCCTTCACGTGCAGATTGGTGACCCGCTGCTCCTGGATCAGCTTGGCTGAGTTGAGGGCGATGCGGCTCTTGAGTGCCTGGGGCTTGACTGAGGGGTCTGCGTGCTGGGCGATCATCTCCACAGGGGCCTCCGCTGGCAGGGGCGGGGGGGCCTCAGCTGTGCAGTACTCCACCACTCCCTCCTCCAGGGTGTGATAGGTGGTCTCTGTAGGAACTGTGGAAAGAGCAAAGGCAGTGTCAGTTCACTTTCTAGAATGAAGCTGGCCATGTGGGGTCAGGGGGAGGCCATTAAGCCCTATTCTGGGCTACTCAGGCCTCTACTGGCTTTACAGCTATTCATGTACCTAACTAAATCTAGACTCTAACAGGTTTAGAATGTTAATCTATTTGGTAACTAAAGGGTCAGTCCCGGATCTGGCAAAAGCAAAGATGCTAATAATGATATTAGCAAAAAATTTAGAGTACCTACTATGTACGTGGCACCGTGCGAAGCCCTGTGCACCCGTTAGCTCAGTGAATCCTCATGACACCAAGAGGTAGGTCCTGTCATGAGGAAACAGACTCGGAAACATGGAGTGACTTTCCTAAGGTCACACAGCTTATTCAGCAGGTGCAGGAAACAAACCCAGGTCTTCCCAACACCAGAGTCCATAGTGCTCTCAATACCACCCCACTGGGCTGCTTCTGCTATTAAAGGCAGGGCCACATGCTCCCCGTGGTGCCAGTACGCAGCAGGCATCTTGAATGGGAACCTCTACATAGGCTGTTTGTAGCTACACTAGTCCTACCTCCTTCAGTGCCTTCTTGACTTCTAGTCTCATGGCCAAGCAGAAAAGGAGGTGGGAGTGGGGTGGCAAAAGTGCCCAATAAATGCCTCCCTGTCATCTTGATCATCCTAGTCAATGGAATACCTAAAGGTCCTTTCTGTTCCAGAACAGCAATTGATTTAGGCCAGTGTAGGATCCCCTTTCCCATCTCAATATCCTTGAGAAATATGCCAGTGTGGGGGATGGCACATATACCAAATTTCCCAAAGCCCCGCTGAGAATCACTGATCTGATCAGTACAGTTTGTAACCCAGCACAAAGAAGCAGTTAACAGATACCAATGCAAACCCTTATCTGAACTAAAAAGTTCAACCCAAGCCAGTTCCATTGTTATTCAGTTGAGAACCTTTGAAGGGATTCTAGGCAGGCTCTTTCGGCCTCCATGCATAGAGGAAAGGTCAATCTTCTCCACCCTTCGCTGCCAACATCAGCTGTGTGTCCCCACCTCAACCAAGAAGCCCCGTTTTTCCTCTGAGTTCTTATGTTCTCCCAACTGACATTGCAGTTACTTATAGTGTCTTACCTGTCCTACTAGACTCTAGCTGGCCTCTGTCTTAGACACCTTGGTAATCCCAGAGCCAAGCACAGGGTTTGGCACAGAATAAGTGCTAATGTTTGCTGAGTGAATGAATGAGTAGATTAACACCAGGAACCACGAGGTTCCTCAACTGTGCCTGATGAATGTTTGCCTCACTGAGAATCCAGAATGTCTCTGTCTAGAATCCGTGTTTGACTTGGGGATTATCATTCCCACCTGCCTGCTCATTCAACAAATATATTCTGACTGCTTAGTATGTGCCAGGCCCTGTGATAAGTCCTGTGGGGATATAAACATGGTCATTGTCTTCAAAGACCACACAGTACAGTCATGGACATGAATGGTGGAAAAACACAGTCGAGTAGACGTCCAGACTGTGCGCTGAGGAAGTCCCAAAGAGAACAAAACCACTTCTGTCTGGGGAGCTCATGGAAGGTCTCATGGTCTGTCAAGACTCCTATCTAACCTTCAGCCCTTTACAGTCAACCTTCCCCAGGCTGCCCCATCTCTTGCTGGCCCTTCCCATTTATGCACGCTGGACTGGGCAGGAGAGGTCACTCACTCTGTGTCAGGGTGACCGTGGCTGCGGCTGCATTAGCCGTGGGTCCGAGGGCCACAGGGTGGATCTCTGTGGTACTGGGCAGGCTGATGATGGTGGCCTCACCCAGCAGATTGCAGATGCGCTGTTGCATGGGGGTGAGCAGTACCGGGCCTACAGCTGGGCCACCGCCACTGCTGCTACCACCTGTCCCTGGCCCACCGGCTCCATCTTCTTCAGTGGGCCCTGGGGCCTCACCACCCTCTACAGCCGCCCGGACCTGGGCAACCTTGCGACGGACCTCAGTCTTGAGATCAGACCACTTCTTCTTGACCTCAGGCAGCTCCCTGCGGCAGGTGGCCACAGCATTAACCCTTCTCAGGATGCCGTGCCAGGCCGCGCTCTTGGCAGCCAGAGAGACCCCAGCGTTGAAGTGGTTCACCAGCAGGTGCTTCTTCAGTTCCAGCTCCTCCACGATGATCTCCACCTCTCGCTCAGAGAAGTTCATCTTCCTCTTCTTGGCTGGGACGGCCATGGCTTCTCCCTGCCCCTCTTTTTAGAGAAATTATAATCCCTTCAACCGTCCAATTTCCCTTCTCTTCTTCCTCAGCCTCACTCCTCACCCACCCACCCCTACAGGAGATAGGCAGTGTTTGCCCAAGGCCAAGCACCGAGCCTTTGGTAACCCCCCTCGTTACGCAAAGTGCGTAGGGCCCAGGGCCTACCGGCCCAGCCGCTGCCAGCCAGCGGCGTAATGGCTTCCTGAATCTGCCTCTTCCGCCCGGCTGTGCGGAGATCCGCCCACGTCCCCTCTTCCCGCCTCCCAGCGCTTCTCCAGGGGAACCCGCCCTCCCGGTTGGTCGCGGCTCAACATCAGGTCGCTCACTGGTTCTTTTGACCTGTCGCTCGTCTACAGAGCACGCCCACTTACTGTTATTGGCCTGGTCATTGGTCTAAAGGTGTGTCTGTCGCTACAGAGTGCTCCGCCCCCTGAGTCTTTTTTTAACTTCCATTGGAAAATTGTCGTCGTTCAGTCAGCGGTATTACGAATATTACGCTCCTAAATTCAGTTATTTTTATTGGTGGTTTAGGGAATTAGATTATCAAAACCCAGCCTCCTGAGGATCCCTAGTGCTTTCGGCTTGAGACGTTGGCCAATTTTTAGTTCCACCCACGGGCGCAAACTGGTTTGAGCAGCAGCTGAGAATTACTCCTCACACAAATCCTATTTCCCACCGAAGACTACGATCTCTTCGTACACGGTCCCTCCTCCCATCCTCATGATTCTGAATCTAAACAGAACTACTCAATGAAAACTGGACACGGGGCCTCCCGCCTGCCAATCACATGACCTATGCCTTCAGCGGCGAGATTTCCTCCCTTCGGCCGGGCTCAGCCAATCCCCGCCTCCCTTAGTTTGAATCGGCCCCAGGCTGAGCCGGAATCGCCTCGCCCTCTCTATCGATCCGGGTCGCCCAAGACCATGTGGGCAGTCCTTGCAGAGGTTCCACCCCTCCTGGGGGTAGTCCGGGCCTTTGATTGGCCCGTGGCGAGCGTGGGGGGCGTGGCCAGAGGAGCGGAGCGGCGGGGCGGAGCTCCCGGAAGCGGCCCCTCCCGCCAGTTTGCCGGCATCTCGGAACCCGCGCTCTCTCTGTGAGGATACACGCGTGTCTTCCGCGTTCTCCTCGCCGCCCGGCGCCCCTGCCTCGCGCCCGATGGTGAGCAGTGTCTTGTGCCGCTGCGTGGCTTCCTCGCCGCCGGACGCCGCCGCCGCCGCCTCGTCCGCCTCGTCGCCGGCGTCCGTGGACCCGTGCGGCGGCGCCGTCTGCGGGGGCCCAGACCACCGGCTGCGCCTGTGGAGCCTCTTTCAGACGCTCGACGTGAATCGAGACGGCGGCCTGTGTGTCAACGACCTGGCCGTGGGGCTGCAACGCCTGGGACTGCACCGCACCGAGGGCGAGCTTCGGGTAGGCGGCGGGCACCGTCCGCCCGGGTCGGGAGGGGCCCCTTTCGAGTCCCAGACTACGGGGAGGTCCGGTAACAGGTCAGGGCCTCTGGGTGACAGGTCTGAACAGCCTGGCTTCTTGGGCAGCCCCTTGGAGCGTGGCGGGTCTGCTGGACGGCGCCTTGGGCCGAGTGGAACCCGCGAGTGACAGATGGGTTTCCCATTTATGTGCTGGTGGGAGTGGACCTCCTTGACTTCTGTGGGCGCTTGGGCTAGGGGGAAAGGCTCTTAGTGGGCACAGGTGGGCACCCTCTGGGCCTTCTGATGAGCGAAAAGCCCCTTCCTGTTCCAGCTTTCCCCAAAGTAGAAAGCCAAGACTCAGAAGTCTGCTTTTCCTCACCTGCTGACCTCAAGGCTTAGCGTGATGCACCCTCCTACCTACCACTGACAGGTTCATCCTCCTCCTCTAGCGGCCTTCCTCTCTTCCCCTCTGGTTTCCCTGCCAGCCATTGGCCCTGATCTGTTCCTCTCAGAAGCATGTGGGAGTTGGGAAAAAATGGGAACTGGGGTTCTAGGCAGATCTGTGATGGTGTGGGTGGTGAGCACTAACAGTTCTCCTGGTTTAGGCTCATCCCTATTGACTTGCTTATCCAGAAGGTGGGATTGTGATCCCTTGCAGGGTTGCAGGTCATAAAAGAATCTAGGGGGAAATACTTCCTAAAAGTGAAAGTGTTGTATACCTAGGAGGGGATATCTTACTCTTGTTCAGGAGTGGGCTCTTGGCCAAAGGGCAGGAGGCACGGACAATGGCCCATCTCCAGGCCTGCTGACCTTTCTTTATAAGAACCTCAAGCAGAGGCTGTTTCTTCACCTTCTCTCATGATGTTTCTCTGTCTGACTTTGTAGCTATAGCTTCCCTTTCCCCGAGTATTTCATTTACTTGTGGCTTAGCCTGATTTACAACCCGGAGGAGGACTCCTGAGTATTTTTATCTAGTAACCTGTTTCTCTTCTAAGTAGTCCATTTGGTCAGTTTGTACAGAATCTCACAGCCAAGTATGAAGAAATCTAGTAAAATGCCAGAGAGTTAAACCAATTTTTTGGTCAGGCAGGTATACATATAAGGTGTTTTAAATTCATGTCCAAGATATCTTGGATTAACATCCAAGGTATTTAACCTACTTAGGATCTGCCTGGGAAGAAGACCAAGGGTAACACTATGTAAGATAGAATCAATGGGTTAAATCCAAGAGATTTAGAGACAAGTTTAAAAATTTTAGCCCGGCTGGCGTGTCTCAACCGTTGAGCATCGACCTATGATCCAGGAAATCGAGGTTCGATTCCCAGTTAGGGCACATGCCCAGGTTTCGGGCTGGATCCCCAGTCCGGGGCGTGCAGGAGGCAGCCGATCAATGACTCATCATTGATGTTTCTATCTCTCTCTCCCTCTCCCTTCCTCTCTCTGAAATCAATAAAGACATTTTTTAAAAAATTTAGGTAAGTTTTACACAAAATAGTAGTGTGAGCTCAATATTTTCCTATATATATCTGATGAATAAGTCACTTGGAAAGATAGCATGGCTAAATTCAGAGGGTCTGTTGTGCCTTATGGGCTCAGGGAGGTGTGGGCCCAGGTTTACCTTTCTGTCTCTTTGTACCTACTTGGCACATGCTGCCAGGCACATCGAGGGCATCTGACTGTGGGAGTGTATTCAGTGTTTACGCTATGCTTAGTACCCCAACTAGAGTCACAATGTTCTTGTGATTCTCGGCACATCTGATATTGATCCTAATCCATTTTTCTGGCAGTAAATTTCTAGGGGCAAATAAGGAGATAAGTGATTGTTTTTCTTTCTAGTGTTGAAAGAAACCTTTTTGATTAACCAGGGTTGCCTAGTCCCTTCGTCCCATTGGCTCTAAAATTTTTGACTCTGTGACTGATCTAAGTCCTATTCTTTTTTTTTAAAGTATATTCTGATTTTAATTTGCTGATTTTAGAAAGAGAGAAAGGAAGGGAGAGAGAGAAACACCAATTTGTTGTTGGACTTATCCATGCATTCACTGGTTGACTCTTTTATGTGTCCTGATCAGGGATTGAACCTGCAACCTTAGCATATCGGGACAATGCTCTAACCAACTGAGCTACTCTGTCAGGACTCTCTTTATTCTTGTGGTGTGTGGATTTAGTATGAACTCTGTTTCTACAACTCTTTTAGCTTTTGAGTAAGTTAAATTATACAGCTCTGAGACTGGGATTATCCACTTTATTTGTTTATTACCTGTAGAGGAATACATGTTAGTCTTCTGGTGAATGTTTTTTAACTATTAAGAGAGAGGATCTGCTTTGTTGTAAATATTTGGGCAACAGGAAGACACCTTGCCGCATGAACCTCCATACCATACCACTTCCTGCTGAAATAACAACAGTATTATTAGCTACTTACAGAAAAAGCAATGCTGCAGTTTTGCAGAACTAGCATAGCCAAAAGAGCAGTTGGGGGCCCTTCAGTTAGAAATGGGTTGTCTGCCATGGGAATGGGTGCTGAAAAATACATCATCAGACTTCGGCAGCTGCTTCATCTGACCCTTCGGGACCAGTCTGAAGTGCTAGGGTTTGCTCAGGAGTCAGCTTTGGGTGCTTATCAGTGGGTGATGGGTGAGTCCAAGCCATGTGACTAGCAAAGCCTCTTGCTAGCTTACAACAGGTCAGGTCTGCTTTTCTTAAGAAATGAACCAGCAATTTTTGGCATCTGCCCCTTTTTCCCCCCAGAAGAAATTGGAACAGTCGAGGAAAATTTACTTAAAATGGAAGAGAGTAGAGAAACTAATGGCAGCCAGCCAGGGAAATTTCCTTTGTAAAGGAAGGACATGTGAGCAAGAAGCCGGTCCTGGGACAAAAGAAGGGAAGGGTTTAACTACAGAAAGAAAAAAGATGACGGCAGCGGTAGTGACTTTGGGAAATGAGGCTTCAGCTGGAGCTAATTATAGCATTGCCTATTTAAGGCATTTTCATGTGACCAAACAAAATCTTCGTCTTAAAACAAATTTAAAACAGGTTATAACTCAGGCAGCCAGTTAGAGGAAGAACACAAGCTGGGTTAGATTTAAATACCTGTCCTTTAACTGAGGCTTGTGGGGCTCCCCTAAGAGGCTGGTGTTTAATGTAGATCAGGATTCTAGAAAATGGTATGATTTGATTTAGAGACTTGAATATGCACCAGGTAGTTTAAGCCTCACAGTAACTTTGTGAAATAGGCAAGACAATAATTTCACCCCATTTTACTGCGGAAGGAACAGAGGTTCAAAACAACTATGAAACCTCAAAACTCATTAGACCAGAGAAAGAACTAGAACCAACTGCTGATTTGTGCTCCACTCCTCTTTAACTATACCAGTTGTTTCTGAGGGACATGAAGAGAGTTCCTACCTGGACTTTCAGGAGAACTTGAGAAAGATGAGGAGAGATCAATTTAGAACCACATCTGTTTTTCCTAAAATAGGTTTTAATATTATCCAGAGATTATCCTATCTGAGAGTGAGAATCCACCCTGCCCTAATTCTCTCCTGGACCTGAGCAGTGCACCTGAGGCAATCTCTGTTGATCTGAAATAATGAATGGGAGATCATTAAGGTCAAGTTGGTAGTATTGCTTAATCAGACAGTGCTGTTAAACTCTGTATCTTTTAAATGTGTGGTCATTTGGGGGGAAGCTGGACTTAGATAAGACAGTCTACAGAAAAAACAGAGCCTTTTTCACAGGAAAGAGATAGACATCATTTGGTATAATATAATGGCCCATTAGAAAAAGAAAAATGCTATCTGCCACTTGGGCTGAGTTCATTTATTAAACTGATTGTGTTATATTGTTGCAAAATTGGTTCCTGGCTAGAAGTAATTATCATCAAGATAGAATTTTTTAAAGGAAGATTTAAAAAAAAATTAGTTGATATTTGGAAAAGTGGGATCAAATCCACTGATCCTAAGACCAGGTGAAAAATAAGAATATAGCCTGAGTAGGCCAGATCTGGAGCTTCAGTTGGATGAATTCCTTTGGTGTTGAAAGAGTCATTAATTGTTGAAATCTCACAGAAACCACAGGGGAGTGAGAGAAACAAATATTTTGCTGATGTTCATTTCCAGTCCAGCTGAGTACAGCTGCAGGTTGAATTCAGTGACAAAGCTGTACTTAACAGAGGACTAGTCAGTCTTGTTAAGTGGGGCCAGACTTTTCATTTTAACCATTTCTTATACTGATGTGAATTTGCCAGAACCAAAGAAGTCGGTCTTGGGAGGGTCACTGGCCATCATAGTCCAACCTCTTACCCAGTGTGGGGAGCATTCCTCGTGGAGCATCCTTCACAGATGGCCGGCCAGCCATGCCATTGTGGACTTAGTTGGGGTGATTGTGAGTACAGTACTTTCTTATGTCAGACTAAAGTCTGTCTGCTTATATCTACCTCCCATTAGCCCCAAGTTTACCTTCAGGAGCAATACACAGAAGTGATCCAAGGGCCCTTTAAGTATCTGAAAACTGTCTTATCTTCTTGTAATCTCTGTTGCTATAAGAACTGGGCTTTATCATGCACTTCTCACAATAAGCTGTCCACAGCTTCCATGGTCCCTCATCTGAGGCAGTGTACCAGGAGAGTTAATTAAGAGGACAGACTTCCTTGGAAACACACTAAGTAAAAGAAGCCAGTCATAAAAGGCCATATATTGTATGACCCATTTATATGAAATCCCAGGATAGGGAAAGCTAGATACAGAGACTAGATGGGTGGTTGGTTGCCTAGGCCTGGGAAGGGAGGGGAATGGAGAGAAAGAAGGTGAGGGTTTGGGGCTCTTTTTGAGGTGATGAAAATATTCTAAAACTGACTCTGGCGATGGTTGTGCATATCTGGGGAGGGAAACTGCTTCTGTCCCTCTTATGCTCTAGGCCACATTGTGAGGGCTGCAGCCTGACCCCCCCCCCCCCACACACACACACACCGTGCTGGCTGGAGTCACAGCAATGAACTGTGTCTGCAGCCATTGTCCCTGTCCTTCCCCCTGTCCCCCCTCCCCTACTCTTTCCAGTATACCCACCTTCAGATATCCCAATGTGTAGATCTTTCAGGTGTGTTTCTGTGTTGAACAGGGGATCCTTGGTGAGTTCTAGTTGTCTGACTTGTAAATTTAAGGCAGAGGTGGGGAACCTTTTTTTCTTTTTTTTTTTGCCAAGGGCCATTTGGTTATTTATAACATCATTTGGGGGCCATACAAAATTATCAACTTAAAAATTAGCTATGATAAAAGCTCCTAGATTTATTGAATTTCGAGTCCCGCCTGCAGTTGCCTTGGCAGGGCCAGATCAAATGATTTTTTTTTAAAACAGGACAATATGGGCTTTGTGGTATAAACCTGGGTTCAAATATTGTTTCTGTTGCTTCTAGCCATGTGACCTTGAGCAAGTTACCCAATCTCGCCAAGTCTGTTTCCTTATCAGAAACATGGTATGCATACCTATTTCATCAGGTTGTGGTGGGGGTTAAATTAGATGAGGTGTATAAAGAGCCTGTTACAGTGTCTGACACTTAGGTGTTTAACAAAGTGACTTTCCTCCATTGAGTCTGAAAATAAGATCCCCAGAATTGCTCATAATCATCTACATTTTTCCTGAATTGCTTAGGTGAAAAGTGGAACAGAGGAAGTAGAAAGTCTGGGGATGCCAGTAGTAAAGGGCATGTGGCCCCCAGGCAGAGCACAGTCTCCTGTCAGTCGAGAGGACCTTCCGCAGTTTGGGGAGGAGTGTGGGTTGCAGAGAACCTGGGCCCTCTGCGGACATAGGAAAATTAAAACAAAAAAAGGCTTCGGGAACCACAGGCTTCAGTGCAGATTATGGCCAAGTCCAAGAACCACACCATGCACAACCAGTTCCAAAAATAGCATAGAAACTGCATCAGGAAACCCTGATCACAAAGGCACAAATTTCTTAAGTTTCTGAAGAGCGTGGGCTTTGCTAAGAGACCCAACAAGAAGGGCCTGAAGAAAATCCAGGCAAACAATGCCAAGGCCGTGAGTGCATATGCCCAGACTCTTAAGGCCCTTGTAAAGCCCAAAGAGGTCAAGCCTATCATCCCAACAGGCAGCAGCCCCTAACTCAATTGACTTGCCTACATTGCTCACCCCAAGCTTGGGAAATGTGCTCGTGCCCACATTGCCAAGGGTCTCAGACTCTGCCGGCCAAAGGCCAAGCCTCAAACCAAGCCCCAGGCTGCAGCTGCCGTTCTGGCTCAGGCTCCCAAAGGTGCCCAGGCCCCCACAAAGGCTCCACAGTAGAGGCCTCTGTAGAAAAGAAAGAAAAAGAAAGAATCTTGGTGGCAGAAATTTTCTTAAAAATTATTGAAGTAGTGCCCTGCTGGCGTGGCCTAGTGGTTGAGCCAGGAGGTCACTGTTCAATTTCTGGTCAGGTTTCGGGCTCGGTCCCCAGCAAGGGGCTTGCAGGTGGCAGCCATTCAGTGACTCGCTCATCGTTGATCTTTCTCTCTCCCTCCCTTCCTCTCTCTGAAAGCAATAAAAACATTAAAAAAAATTATTGAAGTGGTAGAATCACTATACATAACACTGTCTTTGACCCAAATGTTTCCCTGGATGGAAATGGGCCATGGATGGACTTTTCTCAAATACAGAGCTCACTTTGATGTGAAAATGGAAGCTAAGTAGAGCTTAGTTAAAACCCTTGGAGATTCTCACTCACTGCATTATTTTGCAGAAGTGGGGCTGAGGCTTAGAGGCCCGGTTGCTTGACGGCAAAGCCAGTAGCTGAACCCAGGATTTTGACTCTACCCAATTTAGCTCAACATACACTGCTTTCTACTATGGCTGTAGATACTCCACTAGCCCCTAAAACTTGGCAAGGTTGATATTCAGTTTATGACATTGCCATATCTGTGCATAACTTTAGCTCAGCATTTTAAGACCCCTGATGGTGCTCAGGAAGCAGTGACTGAAATGATAGGTACACTCTTCCTAAGCATGGGATATAAAAGACCCAACACAATAACTAAAAAAAAAGGCTTTGTTGTCTAAAAGATGCACCTTCCTTTGAAGTAAACAAATGAAGTACAAAGGTAGAACATGAGCTTCTTATCTGCTTTCAACTCTTGGCTGTGGCTTTCCTGAAAGCTTGAATTTCCCAAGGTCAAAGGGGAAACTGGAGATGGCTGTTCCTGTTCTTCCTGTTGCTTTAGAAGCTTCCACATTCCATCAACCCCTGGCCTCCTGCCTTCCTTCCCCCAGCCCACCCTCCCCTCCACTGAGTCTGATGTGAAACTCTAAAATATGCAAAAAACACTGTGTGAGAAAGCTCTCAAAAGCCACAGAAATGTTGGGGGAAGAGCGGTAGTGGGCAGAGAGAAGGTAGTTTAGATCACCAAGAATAAGTAAGCACAAACTGTTAAATCTTTGTCTGTAGGTTCGACACAATTGAATAGCCCTGTTGGTTAAACCAGCCACTACAGTGCCCACTTTCCTCAACCTGCTGGCCTTTCCCCATCTCATGTAAAATGCTGCTATCACTTTTGGGTAATGCCTGTAGATTGAGTTTGAACCCACAGGATGTTAGGACTGGAAAGGTTTTCAAGGTGTCCAGTTCAGTCCCCACGTATTATAGCCAGAGAGGTTAGATGACTTGTCCAGGGTCCCACAAGGGCACCAGAGCGGGGAGATGACATCCCTGATGCACCCCTTAGTGTTGCATTTATAGACAGTACATTTTTTCCCCTTTGTTATTTACATCTCCGGTGTATTCTTTTTGCTAGAGTCTCTTCTTTAACCTATATGGAAAGTGAAGATAGTCTCTGGTAAGTAGTTTTATAGCTAGAAAACGCCTTGCCTGAATTGTTTCTAAGAGCTGGCTTGGTTTTAACCAGCTGTTACACACACCTCTCTTGACTGCCCTCATCCTGAAGGCAGCTGTTGGGTGGTTTACCCCGTCCCGGCGCCTCTCTCGGTACAGAGCAAGCAGCTGCTGACAGCTATATTCGCTCTCATTCAGATGACCTCAGTTTTAGCATGTAAGCTGAAATCAGTTTTAAGAAACTGAAAGCACTTAGTGTTGCTTTTACTAATGCGCCTGCCGCCTTGCCTTCCGCCGCGGAGAAGAGGGGCGTGGGTGAAGATCACGGCTGCGGCAAGCAGGCCCAGCTGGGCGAACCGTTTGGCCCCCACTGACGAGCAATTTTGGATCGGCTGAAAATTTTCTGATCATTTTAGGTGATTGGGTTTTTACATGCCGGCCTCAACACCATATTCTTCCCCTGCCCTTATACTCGGCACATGTTTAATCTGAAGGAGAGTCATGCTCTTAGAAGAGCAGGAAAAGAGAAATGATGCTGTTCCTACGTGGTCTCTTCTTGCTTCTGCAGGACTTTAATTTACATGTTACATCCAAAGCCCTACACTTAACCCAACTAAAACTGGGTTAATTTCGTACACTTCTAACTTTCTGTTAGATAAAAGCAAACAACACCTTTGTTAGTAGGCATCGACCTTGAACTTGGGACCTCGATGGGGACTGGCTTTTGGCCACGAGTCCTCAGAGGCCGGCCAAGAGACCGTTTTCTCTGTCACGCTTCCTTCTCTTCCACATTCACAGGAGTTTTCGCCAAAGCTAGAATTTCTGGTTTTATTTCCTAAAATGGAAATAGATTAAGAGGAGTTCACCTTTTTTATGATAGCAGTTGTCATCTTCAAGGCCTTCGTTTTGCTTGTGCCAAATTAGGCGAGCGCCTGGCTTCTCTTCGTTGTCTAATTGTCGACCGAGTCGCGGGCGGAAGGGGCTCAGTAGTCCTCCTTCCATCCAGAAACCCTGCTGCCACGGGGCTGCTCAGGACCGCACGTGGCCGCGAAGCATTTAACTTCTGTTGACTCATGTCGGAGGAGAGGGCTAGTTACCTGCTGCAGTTGTGCCTCTAAAATAATAAATCGCTACCGTATATCAGTGTATAAAAGAGATCTTCAAACTCTTGCTCCTGTACTGTCCTGAAAGAATTTAGAAAACAGGTGCCCCCTTGCATGTACTCAAGTTGCCATCCGAAAATGTTTGTCATAAGTTTAAAAGCTGCAGAGATATAATACTGGCATATTGTGTGTCTGCTTTAAGTGGTTTTGACTGTCAGTTTGGGTTCTGGTTCTGCCGAAAACCTTAGTTTTGCAGATTCAACTCTTTCAGTTTGTGGCAAGTGCCCTCCGCACAACCTCATCGGCCCAGCCAGTCTTCACTTTCAAAGCAAATCAGTCTGGTTTTCTGTCAAATAAAACCTGGCTTCATTTCTCAATTAAAAAAAGAGTGTTAATGGCGGGCCCTTTGACAACAGGTCTTCTGAATAATGATTCTAAGATAGGTAGGTAGTAAGTGATTAAATTGGTAGATGTGAGACGTGGAGCGTTGCCCCGGAGTGTGTTGTGGGGGGCTCTCTGCCGTGTTTTATAAGATTCTGGGGAGTTCTTCAGGGTAATTTGGAAGGGGCTCCCTCTGGGGGTTCATTCCTTTAGAACCTGCTGTTTTCTCTGAAAAGTGTAGGAGTTCCTGTGACTCACTTTTATTCAGCAGGTCTCTTGTTTTCTAGATTCTTAGACGAGTGGGTTACTTCTGCAGGTGACTAGCCTCATATTAACCAGTTTCTGTTGATGTTTATGAGCTCACTTGCAGGAGGGTTACACTTGCCCACCCTGCCATTGGACTTGGGTGGTCCCTCAAACACAAGAAAGCTAAGCCTGGTAGGGTTGTTTTATAGTAATTGCATGTAATCCAAAGACACTAACGGTCTGCCAGATCCTGCTGGTTTAGGTGATGCTGCAGTGTAAGGAAAGACACATACTGCATTAACCCGTGAGGAAATCAGAGATTCAGGAAAAGGGGCTTTAGAATAAAAATATTGACAAAGTATGCAATTGCTCCCATTTTCCTTGATCTCTGGGTTAGGTGGTGAACAAGAGAGATTTTAGGATAGATAAGACACCGTCTCTTCCTTGTCTACTTTATTATTTCCTTTCTTCTGCTTACTTTGGGTTTCATTTGTTCTTTTCTGATTTCTTAAGATCAGAAGCAGAAGGCCATTGATTTGAGATCTTTTAATATGTTGCGCTTTTACATCATGCACCATACTTTCTAATTTCTCTTTTGATTTCTATTTGACACATGGATTATTTAGAATTGTGTTGAATAGGCTCCACATATTTAGGTATTTTCCAGATACCTTTCTTTCCTTGATTTCTAATTTAATTCCACTGTGGTTGAAGAACCTCTCTCTCCCTTTTTTTGAGCAATTGAGTATCATTTATAATTGTATTTTATCTTTTATTGGCGTTCTATCTCTGACACTTGCTTTACTAATTATAGTATACATCTTTGATATATCACAGCCAATCCCGACTGATACTATACCACTTCACAACCATTTAAGAGTCTTAAGCAGTATACTTTAATTCCTCCCCTCCCGGCCTCTGTGCTACAGTTCGCATACATTTTTTTTACTTCTACATGTGTTATAAACTGACAGTACATTGTTTTATTTTTGCTTTAAACAGTCACTTACCTTTTAAAGAGATTTAAATAAGAAAAAAGTCCTTTATATTTACCCACACAGTTACCATTTCTGGTTCTCTCCATTCCTTCCTGTACATTCAGATTGTCACCTGATACCATTTTCCTTCTAAGTGAAGGATTTCTTTAACATTGCTTGTGAGGCAAATCTGCTGTGATAAATTCTTTCAGTTTTTGTATGTCTGAAAATTATTTTGCCTTCCTTTTGGAAGGTATTTTCTGGGTTTAGAATTCTGCATTAGTAGGTTCTCATGGGACGTCCCCTGTCATTCTTTCTTTTGTTTCTCTGTATGTAATGGGTATTTTTTCTCTCTAGCTGCTTTTAAGATACTTCCCTTTATTACTGTTCTTCAGAAATTTAATTGTGGTTTACCTGAGTAGTTTTTGTTGATTTGGTTTGGTCTGGTTGTTTCTTATGCTTGGTGTTTGTTGAGCTTGGATCTGTGGATTTGTAGTTCTCAATAAATTTGAGGGGAAATCTGGTCTTTATTTCTTAAATATTTTTCCTGTCTCTGCCTTTATGGATTTCACTTATATGTATATTAAAGCGTTCTTAGTTAGGCAGGAATAGCATTTAGAGTAGGGCTAGTTTTGCCTCATTGTTGAGGCATAACCCTGAGTACCCTTCCTGAACCTCTCTGTATTACGAGGTTTCCACTCTGGCTGGTGGGAACAGGAACTGTTCTTTGTGTCTGATGCCTTTGGATGGTTCTTTTCCCACCCTCAGGCCATTTCCTCTTGCCTGTGCTGCGGCTCTGTGGGGCCCTGAGCAGCTCCCTCCTATTCAGTACTGGGCCCTGCAAATTCTAGCTGCCCTGGGCCTCCTGCCACCCTTCAACATGGAGAGACTGCTGGGCTCTGCCTGAGTACCCACCCGCTACACTGTAGCTTGGAAACCCCAGCCAGGAAGCTGGGCAATCGTGGGCTCAGCTCATTTGTATGGATCTCCCAGGAGTGACTGCCCTTCGTCACCTGAAGTCCAATGTCTTGAAAACCATCATTTTATATATTTTGTCTGGGTGTTTAATTTTTATTGGGCAGGAAGGTGAATTGGTCCTTTTAACTCCATATTGAATTCCTAACTCAGTTCTGTGGTATGTAGGTGTCCATTAAATTAAAAGCCAGTAGTCGACTAAATACGGGATTTCTCTTATGTTTGTAGATGGGGACCCAAGATATCAATGTCTCCTCCATTTCACCAGACTTTCCGTGCATTAAAAACAAGATTCGTTTTCATGAAAGGATTACTTGTTTAGTTAGAGGTTTTGGCTCTGGATGGGCTCTTCTTAGTATTTTTAAAAAACAAAATTCAACCAAGTAAATTTAGAGATCTAATTGGCTTTATTAAGCGATTCATGTATTGAGCAGCGTCCTATTTTTAGCAGCTAGAAGGGCACTCCAGGGGGGTTGTGCAAAATGGAAGGTTTTTTATAGGAAGATGGGTGAGGCAAGGGAGCTATTAACAAAAGAAAAAAAGGATTATTCTTAGACCAGGACATCTTTGGGGGGGGGGGGGGCAAGGTTTTTGCCATACAGATCGTCTCTTGCCTCTTCTTTCTGTGGGGGATGGAGAGGACCCAGGTGACAGAATACCTTACTAGTGCTTAACCAGAAAACTCCAGACTGGTTGACTAAGATTATGTTTGTGGGAGAGGTTTAAACTGCAATTAGACCAGGTATTAAAATCTAGGTCTGGTCTCGTGGGCTTCTAGCATAAGTGACACCATTTTGGACCTGCAGTTTTTCTCTTTCACAGCATTAAAATAACTTATTTGTGAAGCAGCTCCCCTTTCCATGACTGTGCTTTCTGATCCCTCTAAACTTGAAAAGATTACCAGATTAAGGGCAGAATACAAATAAAGGGTAATTGGGACAGTGCCCAATTTAAAAACAAAGGAAACAAAACAAAAAAGCTAATTAGTTGCATGAGCTCACAATCATGTTCTAGATAATGATAATAAAATAGTTAATAGTTATGAAAGAACATCTAAACCTGTAGAAAAGTTTATTTGAGCCACATTTTCGAGGACATGCTTGGAAACAAGATCTCAATGGATTGAGAAAATGGTCTGGAGAATTACAGTTTTACAGCTTATTTTATACACTAGACTCAAAGGTGAAAACCTAAAGAGGGTTACATGAAAACATGAGGGTAGATTAAGGAGGCAGGAGAAAGCAAAGCAGGGAAATCTCTAGGACTGGATAAAAAGCAAAATGAGAAACACATACTTTTACGTTGGTGGATACAGAATAGTTAATAATTAATGTTCACAGCACATAGGGATAGTATGGGGCAACCAGATGACAACGAGGGGTTCTGTGGTTTTGTGCTCTGGTGCCAGTGGTTGTGCCTCCAAGGGGTCTGGAAAAGAAAATTACTCTGATATTTCAAAGGTATGTTATCGAGATGCATAAGAACAATGGACAGAGCTCGCTCAAGCTTAATCTTTGCTAAGGAAGCTGTAGTCCTGGGATGTGATTACTCGCCATGGCATTTCCAGTTAGGAATTTTTATGTTCAGACCATTTATGTAGTTACTTTTTTCTTCTTTTTTTTTTAATTTAATTTTTAAATTAAAGTTATTGGGGAGTGTGGTTACTTTTGGTCACTGAGATTCTAAGAGCTTTTAACATATTATCTAATTTAGTCTCTAACCAACTCTATGAAGTAACAATATGGTTCTGTTACTATTCTAATTTTGCACATAAGGATATTAAAGCACAAAGAGGTAAAGATCACACAGCTAGTAAGTCATGGCCAGGACTTGAAAGTGGGGTCTGGCTCCAAAGACTGTGCATTTAATTAACATACAAAACTGCTTCCAGATTAGGTCATTCTTTTTCTTTTTCTTTTTAATCCTCACCCGAGGATATTTTTTCTGTTGCTTTTCAGAGAGAGTGAAAGGGGTAGAGAGAGAAAGAAACATTGATGTGAGAGAGACACATTGATTGGTTGCCTCCCGCACATGCCCCGACCAGGGCTGGGGAACGAGCCTGCAACCGAGGTCCGTGCTCTTGCCCGGAATCGAACCCAGGACCCTTCAGTCCACAGGCCGACTCTCTAACCATTGAGCCGAACCGGCTAGGGCAATAAGGTCATTCTTTCTTTGGCCAACTTGATGTCCCTTCTTGTGTTTTCTTTTTAAATAATTGAATGTATGTGTGTATGCCTGGTCATACATGCTCGTGATTTGTTTTCACATGATATGAGAATGTTCTGCCTTTCTCCCTTCAGACCCCCAAGTTTCCTCCCTGCCCCAAACCACCTCTTCAATGTTAGTGTCTTTCCAGAGATACTCTTCGCATATACAAGCTTAGAAATAAATGGCAGCATACTATCCCCTTTCTTCTGCATCTTGCTTTATTCATGTAGCAGGATGTTTTCAAATCATTCCATAAGAGTGGTAACTTAAAAATAAAAGGCCATAGTGTGAGGCAACAAGTGTTTATTTGAGATCTAAAAGAACAGCTATTCAGGAAGCACTAATTCAGGCAGAAACCCAATAGTGACCCGATTAGGAGGTAAAAGCAAAGGGTATTTATGAGAAAGGGAAAGAGCATAATTACATGAATAGAAGGAAGGAGTTTCTATGGGTGCTAATAAGCCAAGGAAGGAACTTCTGTACCTCAGATAAGTATAGTGCTAATTCTAGGGATGTCTTTAATTTTCTGTCTGGTAGCCATAACAAGCAGTTGTTCGGAAAACGGTGTTACTTTAGGCCCAGTCCAAAGGTTAATTTGCCCAATTTTACCATTACAAAGGTTTGAGGAGTAAGCAGTTACCCTGGGATGGCAGCTCCGCCTCCATTTTGAAGTTGTTCCACTTACACTATTTTTTACAAAGTAGGTATAGAGCTGCCTTATTCTTTTGGACAGCTGCACAGGGTTCCACTGTATGGATGTGCCATGATTTATGTACCCACTCCCCTTTTAGAGGACTTTAAGTTGTTTCCAAACTTGTGCAATTATAAACAATTGGCTGCAAAAAGTATCCTTATGTTTGACCACATATATATATGTCACACATATATCATATACATGTATATGTAATCTCACATGTGCAAATATATCTATAGGATGACTTGCTTAGAGTAGAATTGCTGTGTCAAAGAGTTTGTACTTTTGAAGTGTTGGTAGCTGTGACTAAATTGCTGTTCAGAGAGGTTGTACTGATGTACATGCTCATAACAGTATACGAGGGTGTACAGTTCCCCATACTCTTCCCAGCATAATTGATCAAACTTTTCTCATGTTTGTGTTTTTAAAACAATGGTTATGAACACTGTATCGAAGGGTCACCTTTGTGAGGGATAGTAGTTGGTCCCTGCGTGTGTCTGCTAGTAAATTAAGAACCAAATAAGCAAAGATTAATTCCCTTGTATTCATAATAAGTACTCAGTTCAGTCTGCAGACTTAATCTGTACCTGTTCTGGGTGCTAGGGGTAGAAAGCTCTGTCACTTGGCCCCTGTCCCCAGGCAGCTCACCATGTACGGGGAGACATGGGAGAAGTAGCAGCTGTGATGTGGCGTGCATCGTGTCACACATGGATGGAGAGAATGGGATCGCGGAACAAGGAAAAGTGTTGCCAGGGACTCTTGGTCATGTAAAACTTGATGGTGAATGTGATCCCAGAAGTAACCGAGGTGGAGAGGACGGTGGGCTCCTGCGGATGAGCCGGCAGCCAGCGCGGGGCGCTTTCAGTGAGCTTGGAAGCTCATCTGGAGGTGCCCTGGCTCCTCCCTGCAGAAGGGCAGGGAGGCGGCCGCGGCCATTGGAGGGATGCTGCCGGCTGGGATAATGAACTTGGTAGTGTCGGCGGAGGCGATTGGCCGCGCCCTGCTGCAGTGCGAATGCAGACTGGGTGCTCAGGTTCTCGCTCCTGTGATGATCATTAGTTGAGCGAGGACAGTTGAATAATTGGGAGCTTGAAGTTGCTTCTGCCTCCGGGAGAGGTCTGTTGGGCTACGGCTTTTTCCTTTTTTTAAAAAGCCAAACATTTGCTAACCATCCACCTGCAGAAGTGAGTTTTTATTGAAGAAGCTCCAGCTGCTCTCTGCTCGTTGCCAGCCACCCGGCGGGGCTCCCCGA
Organism: Miniopterus natalensis; assembly: GCF_054644295.1. Classification (NCBI taxonomy): domain Eukaryota; kingdom Metazoa; phylum Chordata; class Mammalia; order Chiroptera; family Miniopteridae; genus Miniopterus; species Miniopterus natalensis. The sequence goes on from NC_142092.1 coordinate 69,131,282, forward strand.
GAGTGAGCTGTTTCTCAGGCCAGGCACGACAGCAGTGCTAGCAAATTTGAAAGCGCAGGAAACAGCCACTGCATGCAGAGCGTCCAGCCTCACAGCTCCCCAGGCTGGTCTTCCCAGCAGCCGTGTAGCCAGCGACCCTTGGTATTGTGGTCACATTCCTCCTCCAAAGTGACCAGTCACCGTCAGCGACGCTGGGAGAAAGCCGTGATGTTGCAGATGCTGTGGCATTTTCTGTCTAGCTTTTTCCCTAGGGCTGGGTGCCAAGGCTCCAAAGAGGGGAACGATAACGAAGTCAGAGGCACCCCAGCTCCTGCTCGGGGAGACCAGATGTCCAGCTTTTTGGGGAAACAAGACGGCAGGGCTGAGGCCACGGAAAAGAGACCCACCATTTTGCTGGTGGTTGGACCTGCAGAGCAGTTTCCTAAGGTAATGGCAACCTCAAGAGGACCTCCTAGTTTAGGGACTGGCCTAGGAACATTTTCCTGAAAAAAGGAGTGTGGGGAAGAAGAGAGGACTTATAAATCCATTAGGTTGGTGTTGGGGGCCGGGAAGAAGTGTTAGACAATAAAGAGACCCAGACCTTCAGCCCAGAATCTTTCTGTGGCCACTGTGAAAGCTTTATTACCCTGTTAATACCCTATTATGACCACTTCAGTGTGGACATTAGGGGAAGGAAGGTTGAATGGAATAGAAGATTTGCCATTTCAAATGGCCCCAGAAAGCCATTTGAAAGTAAAGGACAAACGATTACAATGTGTCTTATGGCCTAGCCTATCTGAACAAATCAGGGAGGACTGAGCTAAACCAGCAACACAGTGGACCTTCAAAGTTGAACCCAACAGCCTGGAGCTGGGCAGAGCCAGCCTGCCCTGCGCTCCAAAGGTCAGACCCCTTGCCTTGGCGGGCAGAGGGCCTTTGGGTCTGAGAGGAAGGGAGTGGTCAGAGGAGAGGCTGGAGTTTCCTGGTGCAGGGGCCTGTGCCTCTCTTGGTTCTGCGGGTCTGTTGAGTGCCAGGGCCTTCCGTCCATCTCGTGCCCTGAGCGTGGGTTATCTCATCTGATCTACACAAAAGCCAGGGTAAGTGGTGCCCCCATTTTGTAGATGAGAAACTGAGGTGCAGAAAGGTTAAGTAATTTGCCCAGGGTTAAACAATTGAGGGGTGGAGGTGAGATTTCGCCCTAATCTGTCTGGAACTTCGCCCTGCATTGTCTCACTTTCCCTTAAGAAAGCAGTTTCTAATGGGACCAGCGGAGTTCTTAGGGTGAGAACGGAGGTGCCGTCCAGCTGAGATTTCTCCTGCCTGCAGTAGGAGTGACCTTGCTCACTTCCTGAGCTTTGGTTATTTTGAATCTTTTCTCCTTTCTTAGAATAAAAACCAACTAGAGAAGGAGAATCTGCCCTGTGTCTGGCATGTTGTAGATTCCTAAAAAAAATGTTTGTTCAATTGCTACATTTATAATAAATAAATATTCCTTTTTCCATTGTTAAGTGGGAGGGACCTTTGATGCAACAACTTACTCGCAGTCTTTTAAGATTAAGCATTGAGAAGAATCCTTAGACTGTGATGAGCTCCAGGTGGGCAGTGATCTCTGAATCTGTATTATTCCTGGGATATGCTCTGAGAGGTGTCACTTTCTGCCTTTTGATTGTTTTAGATGAGCTCAAAAATGGCTGTGGCACTATCTTTTGTGAGGAACATTTATCTACAGACCAGCTTGCCTTGTGGCTAAGGAATTAAGGAGTTGGCTGGCTCCCTTTTAAAGTCACCTACTTTTGACTTTAATAATTAATTGCTCCATTTTGTAGACTCATACTGGCACCTCTTGCCAGCCCTCTCCCAGGGTGGCCTTCCATTGGGACATTCTGTTCTGAACAGCTTAGTTCCTGGCCTGCAGAGTCAGGATTGAGGAGGACTGAACCTGAGATGCACACCTTTCACTGCCTCAGGAGGGAGACAGATCAGCTGGCTTGGGGGGGGACGACACACAAGAGGGGGGTGAATCAGCCTGTTTGGTTTGAAGCAAAAAAGCAAACATATCTGGATGGTGCGGACTCTTTTAAAAGCAGGTAAACTGAGTATTGGAATAGTAGTAGCGTTTCTGCAGCCTGTGTCCTTTCCCAGTGCAGGTACCCTTAAAGGTAGGCTTTGGGGTTTGTGATCACTGGCTAATGGGGCCTGGCCTCCCCATTTTCTCTCAGGAGGAGGCTCCCCAAACATTATGGAAACCTTAGAGAGAAGTTCAGGTTGGTTCTCAGGCTTCTCAGTTTGCCAGCAGCACGACTTTGTTTGGCTCTCACTTCCTATCTAAATATGTCTGCTAGTGAGTCAGTTCCCTGCGAGCTTTTATTCTAGAGACTGTCCTTGTTTCCCCTTTATCTTCAGCTGACAGTGAGTCTGCTGTCGAGTAGAAAGCCCTTAGTCTGGAGTGGGAGGTGCCCTCCAGATCCTGAGGGGCTGTCTTCTCTGAAGCCCGGATAATTTTGCTTATTGTGTGGCTGATTGCCAAGTGTAGGCAGGTTTCAGCTACATTGGGCTGTCATGGCAACCTGATCATCAAATGACATTGTAGCCACAGAGGCAAATGAGGTTCCAGAGCTGTAGGGGTGGGCGGGGCTAGAGCAGCCGGATGCTGGCAAGGCTCCTTTGCATATTAATATTTTGGCTTGGTCTGAGTCATTGCAGAGGAGGGGGAATACTTTATGGCCTAATGCTGCACTCCCTAAGGTAGTCTGCCTGCCCTGGCCTTACTCATGGTATTTTGGCACATTCAGGAAGCACCTGTTTTATTGGCATGAAGCAGAGTGGTAGAACAAGGAAAGCTGGTGGTGGCATTGGCCGATTTGGGGTGACAGGATGCTCTGGGAGGAACTACTGTACGGAGTTGATGAAATCTGATACCACTAAATTTGAAGGAACCTAGAGTTGCTGTCATTGTTCCTGAATGCTAATTGTTTCAGAGAAGAAACAAAAGTGGATCTGGGTCACAAAATTAGAATAAGAGAGCAGAAAAGACTGGTAGATGGCAGGAGGGGGAGAGACAGCTAGATTTGGGATCTTAAAGAGCCTGAGCTGGGGTGAGACATCAGGAATGAGCATGAGCCCTTAGTCTTCCTCATTTGTATTTCTTATATGTGTTCAGAAGCAGTAACACGGATTCATTTGTTGTGTTTTAGCCAAGACTAAGCTTAAACTTGGTCGGGTTACACTGTTCCCACACACCTGCCACCTTCCAGTTTGAGGTGCTTCTTACAGTAGTTCTCAGTGTCAGCCTGACAAGAGTTCTTTGGAAACTAATTTCAGATCTTTTGGCAGTGTCAGGTTTGGTTTAGGTGCTGTTAAATGGCTGTTGTAACAAGACCTGGGGCCTGGTCAACCTCTCCTGACCTGTTTGCTCATCTCAGAGATTAAGGGGCGACTCCAGAGCTCCTTTGGGCCCTCTGTCTGTAATTCCAAGGATAAAGCATTTACTTTGGACACTAGGTGCCTGGAGATTGGCTTAAAGTTATAACCCCTTTTGAAAATTAACATTGGAATAGAATTAATGTTAACATTGTAAAGTAACACCTTGGCAAACATGCCAGACTTTTCAGAGAACATTTCCAGAGACCATTGGTCTGTAAAGCAATGAGCTTTGTTATAATCAGGGAAATTCTATTCTAGTTTTTCTTTAAAATAGTTGCTCTTATTTGCTGAATGTTTTAATTTTTTTTCTTACACATTGAATATAGGTTTCACTTTTATTTGGTATTGTTTTCTAATCTCTTCTCAGATTTGTCTTGTAAATACATCATAAAACTCAATGGTACAAAAAGAAAAAACTCAATGGTACAGTTACCAAAATTATGTGAAAAATACATTTAAAAAATTATATCTTCATTGATTTCAGAGGGAGGAAGGGAGAAAGATACAAACATCAATGATTAGAGAGTTGTCATTGATCGGCTGCCTCCTGCACGCCCCCAACTGGAGATCACACCTGCAACCCAGGCATGTGCTCTGACCGGGAATCGAGCTGCGATCTCCTGGATCCTAGGTCAACCACTGAGCCATGGCCTGCCGGGCAAAAAATACATTTTATTAGGAAATGAACATCTCCAGCTGACAATTTATTCAGTCAAAATATTTGCCATTTTGGAAGAACTGCAGTCATCATTGAAATGCGACATTTCAACAGATCTGAGTAATTTATTTTTGTTTCAGAAGCAAATGTGAATAAATTAACGAAGGAACATCAGCATTTTGAAATTCAGCCCTTTTGTTTATAAATGCGAACCTCCTTTAAAAATAAAAATACATTATTTTGTTGAGGTGGATGGAATTGGGGTCTTAAGGCCTGCCAGGCCTGATTCATTTATTCAGGAACTACTTACATTCAGCACCTTCCGTGATCAAGGCAAGGGCTCCTTCTACACCAGGAGGTACAAATGCTTGAAACAATAAACTCCAGCGTTCAAGCATCCCAACAATAGAGATAAAATAGCCCCAAAGCCGAACATTCTGGATTGGACAGTTTAAGAGACAGTTGAGTGTCAGACGATTTAAGTGGAAATCTACCTGGACAGTCCTGAGCTGCCTCTGAATAGCTTGTGGGATCCACCCTAGCAAAGCCCAAGACTCGTTTATATAGGCTCGTCATCAGATCTTTTAGAAGGGCAGAAATGTCATATAAGTTGATTAAAATCTGTTTTATGTTATACTCCGTAAGCTTCATCATCTTATTTTAAAATCCTTTTTTCACGTTCTTCGCAAAAAGCTTTTTAGCAAATTAAGAAATTCCTTTTACTTTTCTTGATCCCCAAATGATAGCCCCCCAGTCTTATCCCTCCTGGTAGTGCGATTTGGACTATATTAGGAAGTGGTACTTCGTAGCAGAAGCAAGCGAGACTGACTTTCATTTCATCTTTGTGACGGGCTCTTCCTCCGCAGCATGAATCTCTGACACTTTCTGTGGGGAAGGAATGAGGTGGCGGTTGCAGGCTGGCATGGAGAGGATCACCCTGAAATAAAGATCAAATCTTGACTTTCCAGGACCTGATATCTTCTCTCACCCTCAACTCAAAGGGACCTCCTAGAGCAGCGTTGCCCAGGGGAACTTTCTGTGATGGTGGGCATGCTCAGTGTGGACATGCTCAGTTGAGTCCATGTGGCTATGGAATACTTGAGCTTTGGCCGTGCCACCAAGGAACTAAATTTTTCATTTTATTTCAACTAATTTAAAGTTTAACCGTTTCCATGTTGAGCAGCACAATTCTAGGCTAGAAAGCTACAGCTGTACTGACCTGTCAAGTGTTCTGAGTGAACATGGCTCTGAAGACTACCTCTGTGGGTCTTAGGTGAGGCCCTGGCTGACCCCAGATTGATGCTGCTGGGGAGTCCCTTAGTACAACGACCTTTAAGCCTACAGTGTCCTCTTCCTGTCCCCATCATGTCAGCGCCTCAGTGCTGTGGGATTCCCTGGAGAATCCTGCAGGGGAATGGGTGGGTTCTTGAGGTGCTCACCTAGTGGAGTGGCCTGGAAAAGGCACTGGACCTGGTCAGAACTGTGTCTAGGTGGCCGTGTAGCCAAGGCAGCCTGAATCGAGGGCTCAGCCAGCTGGGGCAGCTCCCCTGCGGATGAATGAACCCACGGTGTGGCCACTTCATGGATGACTGGGGACCTGGCCCTCAACCATCCCACCACCCCCCTTATACTCTCGCAGCTAAAATGGGGCCTCGTCAGTAAGCATTGATTCAATCTCTACATCCACTTATTTTTCTGTTGGGAATGATTGCCTAAGGAGAGGAAGATCACCATATTGTGTGACGTGTTTGGGGACCTTGTGGAGAAACAGGCTAAAGGCTATTTGTTCATTTGGAGGGGTGTGCGGCCTGGGGATGAGGTTTGTTTGGACTCTGTCTGTCTTGGAAGAGTTAACTTGGGGAGCGAGTGACGTCAGTCCTGATCTTTATACCTCCTCTTGTGCAATCCAGGGCTCTGTGCTGATTGGCTGTTGGCAGGACTTAGAGTGGGAGGGATTTTTTCAATTAAGTAAAAGGGCGGGGCTTGAGCAGCCTACGACAGCTGTGCCCCAGTATATCTTGCGCAAGTTTGCGGGCAGCATTCCCCATTCTCCACGCTGCCAGAACTGCTCCTGTGGCGGGTGGCCGCTGAGCCCCGGCTCTCCCTCTCAGCATGCTCTGCCTGTGCCTGTATGTACCGCTCATCGGGGAGGCTCAGACCGAGTTCCAGTACTTCGAGTCCAAGGGGCTTCCCTCTGAGCTGAAGTCCATCTTCAAACTCAGTGTCTTTATCCCCTCCCAGGAGTTCTCCACCTTCCGCCAGTGGAAGCAGGTGTGTATGGGGGTCATGCTAGGCCAGGGAAGGCAGCGGGCATTTCATCAGTGTTGGCTGAGTGAATGAACGAGTGCTGGTAGGGGGATACCCGTGAAATGGGCGAGTTTTTCCCACGGTTGTCATGTGGCAATAGCCTGTGAAAGGGCTACTTCATGGGAATGACTGGCTTTCCTGTGACTTGAATTATAGGGAAGGCACTTTTGGAAGAAATGGAAAGGAATTCTCTTGCTGAGGAATGGTAGGGGGGATCCTGAGAAGGGAGGAATAGTCCAGCTGCTGTGGGGCTATTTCTCTGAGCTGGAGGTGGAAGCAGTATCATAGGTCACTCATCCCAATAAGCCTGTGGTTCACCTTGGTGGCAGAGCAGCCAGATACCAAAGAGCTTCGTGCCTACCATTCACCCCCGCCCTGAACGGCATGTAGATTCTATTTCCGCTCTTACCATAAATCTGCAGTGACAACCCCATACGTAATTCTTGGCTGAGAGCACAGTGTCTGCAGGAAGTTAACATAACTTCAGATAGTAGATAAAATACCAGTATTGGTCTCACATTCCAGCCACACCCACTGCGTTGTTCTTGGGATTGTGTTAGGTGACATGGCATCTGCCCAGGCCTCCTCCTAGCACCCTTGGTGACAGAGCAATCACAAAGAGCCACCAGGTGGTTTAGAGAGTGGCTGATCGTAATCATTGGAGAACACCAGCTTGCCAGTAGTCTGTCAATTTCCAAACCCACTGGTCAGAAGACTTGGAAACCCATATTGGTTTGTGGATAGTGAGTGAATTCTCGCTGAGAGAATTGGTCAACACAGGAAGAAGACTATAACCATTTTCCTTAGGAGATTTTTGTTCCTAGTTGTGGGGTGTTGCTGGGTTGGAGTGACTCATGTATGTCCCCACCTTCTTAAGATTAACCTTTAGAATGGCAGCAGGATCTTTAGGGAGGCTGCTTTGGAGTCCAACAAGCCTGGCTTGAGGCCCACCTATCACTTCCCTAGCTGTGTGAGCTAGGATAAATGACTTAACCTCTCTGAGCTTCTGTTTCCTTCTCTGTAAAATGAGAGATATGATAGTGCCTACTTCCTAGAGCTGCTTGTGAGGATTCAGCGGGTTACTAGAGATAATGCATTTAGCAGGACCCATGGCTTAGGACCTCAGGGTCTCTTCAAGCCTCTCGGGTCACTAAGCTAAGTAGAGCTCCCCTACTGTACAGTGCCTGGCTGAGGGAGCTGAGGTTGGTTATGTCATCTGGCTCCCCTGAGGTCAGAGACTGGTGTGCCATCAAGCACATGCCCAGGAATAGTTCCCTGTAGCTCTTACTGCTTCTCCAGCCTCCTGAGTTCTCTTTGACTGTATTTCTGCCAAGCAGGCATTGGCAGGGGCCAGCTCTGCCCCATACCTTCACCCTGGCCACCGATTGTTCTGGGCCACTGCCACTTGTAGGGATTAAAAAAAGCAAGCTGCAGAGTTCCTGGTGGAATCTGGAACTCCAAGGCCATCCACATTTGGGCTGAGAGCATGTGGGCTGAGGCCTGGCGCCAGGGATAGCACTGCAGGGGAGCCAAGCAGCTGACCCTGGCGGTATGACAAGTTGGGCTTTAAAACACTTGGAATGAGAACTCACCAAGCCTGCCACTGCTGGCCTCTGCCTAAAGGGCCCCGGGGGTGGGAGGTGGGGGTAATACCTTTTTCTCTTTGCTTGTAAGAAAAGCAAGGTGGGTTCTTGGGTTCTGGCCAGTCCTTGGGGATCCAAGTGATGGCTTAGGGACTGTAGCAGGGGAAGCCTCTTGGGTCATTAGGGCCACCTCTGCTCACGGGTTAATGCAGTTGTTTCCTGGGGACAGGGCTCCACAAGGGACAAGCTGGTGCATGAGCTAAAGGACAAAACCTTACTTTTGTTTCATAGAAAATTGTACAAGCTGGTGATAAAGACCTTGATGGGCAACTAGACTTTGAAGAGTTCGTCCATTATCTCCAGGATCATGAGAAGAAACTGAGGCTGGTGTTCAAGAGTTTGGACAAAAAGAATGATGGTGAGTGAGCGTTGCCTCTCGAGCCAGTGGCCGGCCCTGTCTTGGGTTCCCCACCGCCCGGCTCACAGCTCACAGCCTCTATTGTTGCAGGACGCATCGACTCTCAGGAGATCATGCAGTCCCTGCGGGACCTGGGGGTCAAGATATCTGAACAGCAGGCAGAGAAAATTCTCAAGAGGTGAGTGCTTAGCCAGTCCCTGTGTTTGGCCTAACGAAACTCAGTGTGACGAAAGAAACGTCCCTGGACTAACTCTGGTGTCATCCACCGTACTGACCCTGTTCTCCGAACTTTGGCTTCTGGTGGTTTGAAGGGATGAATAAGTAACCCCTCCCCAGGTGCCAGGTCCCACCTGGAAGTGTGCCTGTCCACTAGTGACCCTCAGGGAGAAAGGACTAGGCGGGGGGCATCAAGTAGGTGAGAGGCTAGCAGGGGATGCCCTTCTCTGCCTCATCAGCCCTCCACTTAGGTGGGCTTAACACCATAATCAGGTGCTGCCCCGAAAGACAGGTCGAAGGTGGCGGTGTTCCTGGGGGATGGCGTGGCTGCTGCTGTGCAGGGAGGTCGCACAGAATGTCCCTAGGAGCAGCATCCTCCTGGTAGAGCCTCTCCAGGTCCCTTGGGCCCAAAGCCCGCTGGTCAGGACAGCAGCCTCCTGGGCTGCTTGGGCTCTGCGGGGCGTGTCCTGTGCTATGCTGTGCGTGCCTCACTGACATCTGCTCAGAGCACTTATTTGTACTGTCTCTCCTCTCTCCTGTGCATCCTCCTTTGTCTGTCTGTCAGAATACGAACGGGCCATTTCTGGGGCCCTGTAACCTAGTAAGTATCCGTGTCACCCTGGTGACTGCCTCCCTCCTTAACCTTTGTGCCTGATCGGAATGTGGTCCTTGTGTCATTATATCCCATTCTTGTGCAAAGTGAAGTGCAGAGCCACCTTGCCTTGTCTCCTGGGGCAGAGGCACCCTTGTGGTGTCCTCGGTGGCCATGTGCCTGCCTGTGGCTCACCTGGAGGAGGGAAGTGTGGCTGACAGATGGGGCCTGTTTACAGTGGGCACCTGTGTTTCTCTTGCAGCATGGATAAAAATGGCACGATGACCATCGACTGGAACGAGTGGAGAGACTACCACCTCCTACATCCAGTGGAAAACATCCCCGAGATCATTCTGTACTGGAAGCATTCCACGGTGAGCCCTCTCTCCCAGAGCCCGAAGGCAGTTTCCCCCTTGTCTGTTCACAGGGTCCCCTTTGCCCAGCATCAGTCCCCATCCAAGGAGTGGGGGGCCCAGCTTACCTCCCGTACAGTAGCAAGACTGTCTACTCCTCTGCCAGCCCCACAAAGCCCTCCACATGCCCCCTCCATTTCCCAGACGCTCGCACACCTGAATGGCCTGACCATTCCCCAAACACAGGGTTCCTCTGCCAGCAGTGCCCTCCTGTCCCTACAGGCTGCCTGTTCTTCAAGGCCCACTTTAAACACCCCGTCAGAGCTGTCATTGAGAAATACAGATCTGCACCCTCACTGGTAGTGTCCACATTGACTCCCCTGCCCTTGAGCCTCCTTCATGGAGGATGTGTCCCTCTTTGCTGGTCCTTGCTGAGCACCCCCTCGATTTTAGTCTGACCCACCCTAGGCTGTCAACTCCAGGAAGGGAGGCCAAGGTGCTCCTCCTGGTCAGTCTCCTGCAGTGCCCAGACCAGTGCCTCACCCTCAGGGGACACCTGGCATCTTTGTTGGGTGAAATTATGTGGACTGCTGACCCTGGGTCTGGCTTGGAGCCACAGGTCATAGACGAGCTGACTCTGTCTGACCAGCCAGGATGCCACCCAGAAGAGAGGGTGATACGCAGGCATTGCACCCTCTCATATTTGCTAAGGCCTTACATAATGTTCTGCCAGTGTGATCTGGTTACACATCAAGTTTCAGGAGAATGTTCACCCTTGGCTTGATCGCTTCAGTACAGCCAGCCTGGTGATCCTCAGCTGAAATGCCTGTGTCAGCTGTTCTCGCAGGAGCTGCCTTGCAATAACTGAACCACTGTCTGCGGGGTTTTGGAACTGCTTTCTTCCAGCTGTGCTCTCACATTCCATTCCTGGGCCTCTCCAAGTCCACAGACAGGGACCAGAGCTTTGCCACCTTCACATGGAGGAGGGCTGGGCTGGTGCATCAGTTTCCCACCCAAAGTCCTTGGTGTTCTCACCACCTGGGTGGCCCCTTCTAGATGGTGGAAGGTGGTGGATCTAGCTGTCCACCAGCAGCTCTGCCACAAGTGTTAGGGCCTGCCTGTTTGATCTTTGTTGGTCTTCCTCGTAGATCTTTGATGTAGGTGAGAATCTGACGGTCCCCGATGAGTTCACAGTGGAGGAGAGGCAGACGGGGATGTGGTGGAGACACCTCGTGGCTGGAGGTGGGGCCGGGGCTGTATCCAGAACCTGCACAGCTCCCCTGGACAGACTCAAGGTGCTCATGCAGGTACGCAGGAAAACAGGCCCCAAACCTCCTGGCTTCCACCCTGGGGTTCTTCAGTGGGTTGGTCTCCCCTCCCTTGTCTGGGGCCTTGCTTTGGGCCCATATTTTTCTGTCCCAATAAATTAGATTGGAATTATTGCTCAGACAAGGACAACAGTAGATCCAGGCCTGGGTGACCTTTTGTACATAGCTGATCTAATTTTATTCAAGGCCCTTAAGCCAGGGGTCACATTCCAGGGCCATAATGTGAACAGGTAAAGCCATTGAGAATGGGAGTGTGGCAGGAACCTTTCTTTGGACACTTCTTGTGTAGGTGTCACATGGGGGAAGGTGTGAGCAGATGGTCACCTGGCCCAGACACCATTATCATTGCCAATGCCTGACTCCATGACCGTAGGAGAGATAAGCTAGACCAGCGTCAGGGGCAGGGTTTCAAGATCAATATGCATAAGCGTTCACTATTGGACTTTAGCATCTTAGGAGCAGTGGCCATTTGCCCCTTGTCCCTTGTTTGTTCTGGCACTTTCCTGCTCAGAAGAGGCGTCACCCTTTCCCTTCCCCCTTTGCCCTCCTGGCCCGCCTTGGTTTGAAGCCTGTTGATCACGAATGTGACCCCTCCTTGTGGGAAACAGGGAAGTGGAGTGGGTCAGGGAGAAGAGCTCTAGGCCTCGAATCTGGCCCCAGCTCACCCTCAGAGCTGTGTGATCTTGGTCAAGTCACTTGACCCCCAGGACTTCATTCCTCTGAGCCGGAGGGGCTTTTAACACGTCGCCTTCCTTGTCAGTTTTGTTCTCTTCACCGAATTCCCGGGGATGCTGCAGCTACTGAAAGCATTTCTCTCGGGCGAAATGACACAGCCCTGCTGTGTACCTTAAAGTAACCCAGTGGGGGTGGGGCATGCAAGCACAGGGATTGGCTGTGGTTTCATGATTGTGGAAGCTGATCATGGGTTCATGGGAGCTCATTATATAAATCTCTGTACTGTTGTACATATTTGAAATTTTTCCATAATAAAAAGCTCAATTTTTTTTTTCTAAATCCTCACCCGAGGATATGTTTTTATTGCTTTTAGAGAGAGCAGAAGGGGGAGAGACAGAAGAGAAACATCAATGGGTTGCCTCCCCTGTACGCCCCAACCAGGGATCAAACCCACAACCTTTTGGTGTGCAGGACAATGCTCCAACCAACTGAGCCACCCAGCCAAGGCAGTTCAGTTTTTTTAATTTTAAAAAGTAGCCCTTGCAGAGGAGTTTAGCACAGTGTTGGCACACAGTAGGTGCATGGTGAGATCTAGCTGGACTTAGAGTGGTCCTGTTTGATTCTCACAGTGCTGAGTTAGTCTTCAGAATACGAGAGGGAAGAGCCTGCCCGTCGACCGTGATGGTTGGCCAGTGAGAAAAGGCTCTCTGTCGGATGATGGCATCTCTGGGGCCCCTGAGTTCTCTGACCCCTTGTTCTTCCCTCCTCAGGTCCACGCCTCCCGAAGCAACAACATGTGCATCGTGGGCGGGTTCACCCAGATGATTCGAGAGGGAGGAGCCAGGTCACTCTGGCGGGGCAACGGCATCAATGTCATCAAAATTGCCCCTGAGTCGGCCATCAAATTCATGGCCTATGAGCAGGTGAGGACCCGGCTCCCCAGGAAGAGTTGTCACTTGCAGCTTTCTGCTGAGCTGCTCCTGGGCTGAGGTCTCTGCTCTGCAGATGCCCTAGAACCTGGAGCCAGTCACTGTGCCTGAGGGAGAGCAGGGTGAGGTGGGACATGGGAGGCCTGGGTCTGACCCTGTCTCTGCTGCCATTTCCGCTGTAGGCCAGCTCCTTCCATTTCTGGGAAGTGTCAAATGGGCCACGGACACCATGTCTCAGCTAAGCCTGACTGGCTCCGTGAGGAAGGGTGGGCCAGGGGATGGTGAACTGGTGTCGGGTGTATCAGTTTGTTTGCTCCCTGATGTAGATCAAGCGTCTTGTTGGGAGTGACCAGGAGACTCTAAGGATTCACGAGAGACTTGTGGCAGGGTCCTTGGCAGGGGCCATCGCTCAGAGCAGCATCTACCCGATGGAGGTGAGGGACCACCTTGGTCCTAGGGTGGGCAGTGTGTGTGGGGATGAGGCTGAGGGGTGAGCTGTGTTCATGCTTTGTTGCTTCTGTTGGGTTCTGCAGGTCCTGAAGACCCGGATGGCCCTGCGCAAGACAGGCCAGTACTCGGGCATGCTGGACTGTGCCAGGAAGATCCTGGCCAGAGAGGGCATGGCTGCCTTCTACAAAGGCTATGTTCCCAACATGCTGGGGATCATCCCCTATGCTGGGATAGACCTAGCTGTCTACGAGGTGAGGCCCTAAGGGCGCAGGCACCTTGAAACCCCCTTCTCACCAGGTCCCCACCTGCTGTCTCCATGCCTGATAACCACTGGGGATGGGTGGGACAGGAACGGCATCAAAGAGTGTCTCTTTCCTTCAGACTCATCCATTCATTGCAAGGGTCTCATGGCAGCCCCCACCTCTGCTCCCCCAGAGACTTGGCACCCAGATCTCCAGAGCACAATGCCCTGGGGGTTCACTGGGCCCCCAGCAGACTCCAAGTGACAAGTCAGTTTCTCTGTTGGGGAAGGGGTGCTGCCTCTGCCTCATCCCCATTTCCTGGTCTGCCCAGAATCCCCAGTGACAGCAGAAACAAAGGGCAGGCAGACCAGGAGCTCAGCCAGCCCAGGCCAAGTGAATCAAGTTACAGTGGCCTCACAGATCCCATGTGATGGGATCCAGTAATTTTTGCCTCCCCCACCCCCCAGCCTCTCCTTGCTTCACAAGCTCTCTCTCCTTGGAGCTTGCAGGCACTTTGTCTCATCCCTGCACCCTTTCCCCTTGCAGACACTCAAGAATGCCTGGCTACAGCGCTATGCAGTGAACAGCGCAGACCCTGGAGTGTTTGTGCTCCTGGCCTGTGGCACCATGTCCAGCACCTGTGGCCAGCTGGCCAGCTACCCACTGGCCCTGGTCAGGACCCGGATGCAGGCCCAAGGTAAGGCTGGTCCTAGGCCAGTCCCCAGGGGCCTTTGTCCCTGGGCAAATTGGGATCCAGGGAGAAGTTAGTGAAAGGCCTCTGATGGGCAACCTTTCTCTCTGCAGCCTCCATTGAGGGTGCTCCGGAGGTGACCATGAGCAGCCTCTTCAAACAGATCCTGCAGACTGAGGGAGCCTTTGGCCTGTACCGGGGGCTGGCCCCCAACTTCATGAAGGTGATCCCAGCCGTGAGCATCAGCTATGTGGTGTACGAGAACCTGAAGATCACCCTGGGCGTGCAGTCTCGGTGACGGGAGGGAGGACAGCCCCACCTAGCGGACTCGCTGATCCTGGGCCTGCAGCCCTGGGATGTGTAGCCATCTCATTCTGTGAATGTGCCAACACTAAGCTGACTTAAGCCAAGCTGTGAAAACCCTGGGGCGCACCCGCAGGGAGGGGTGGGGGGAGCTGGCAGAATCACTGGGTGTGTCCTGCTGACCATGGCTGACCCTCGTGTCCATTCCAGGGAAGACCCGTGGGTATCCCTCGGGTCCAGGGGTCAGCAGGACTCAGGCTTCTGTGCAGTAGAGACCGAGTGTTTCCTGTAGTGCCTGCCAGACAGCGGGGCTTGGAGGCCGGCTTAGTTCTTTCATCTCCTCTTCCCACCCAGACCATGTGCCATGGGCCCCTGCCCTCCGGCCTGCTGGGTGTCTGTCCCATGCCCACTTTGCTTCTTTCTCACTGCTGTTTTAACATGGTAGGAGGAGGGCTACCAGCCCACTTCCATGACCCGCTCACTCCTCTCCCCTGAGCCCATGGGGAAAGGTGCTTCCACCTGAGCTCACCACCCTGATTTCCCGACCTACAGCATCACCTCTGGCTAGGTTGTGCAGAGGAGAAAGAGGAATCTGGCTGTGTGCTCACCCTCCTCTGAGCCCACCAGCGGAGGGGCACCAATGCGCTTGTGCATGCAGAGGCAAGGCCCGGCCCCACCCTCGGCTGCCTGGCACCCGGGCGCATGGCTTCCCGGGAGGCGTGTGCCCTGTGCTGCTGGAGGTCTCCTGGTGCTCTGAGCTGGCTCCAGACTCTGCCTGGACTGGCACCAGCTCAGGACCAGCGCCCTGTCCCCGCTCTGGCATGAGGGCGGTGGGGCATGGTGGTGTAACGGGAAGGCCAGTTTCTGCCCCATGTCTGCGTGCCCTGAGAGAAGGGAAAGGGGTTAACAGCCTTAATTATGTATTTTTGAGAAAAGAGTTTTGTTCAGAAAGACAAGCTGGACAAATGTGCAAGTTCTGTGCTTCCAGAGGGAAGACAACCCGAGAAGGCGGCTTGGTTGACGCACTAAAGCCTGCTTCCGACGCCCTGGGGGTTTCCGTCCAGTCCCAGCTGGGGCAAAGTGGGACCAGCCTCACATTCCACTGACGCAGCGTGTACACTGCTTGGAGCCTATTTATTTCCTATTTATTTGAACAGATTTATGTCCTAACTATTTTTATAGATTTGTTTAATTAATAGCCTGTCATTTTCAAGTTCATTTTTTATTCATATTTATGTTTATGGTTGATTGTACCTTCCCAGTACCCGAGAGGTGGGGTGAGGAGAGAACGTAGGAGCAGCCTTCCTGTCACTGCCCACGCCGGCGCCACATCTTTCCAAAGAAAGGGGCAAGGAGGGGAGCCCCTGATCATAGAGGTGTCCTTTGGCAGGTTGGGGCAGGGCGTGCACCCAGGAAGCCTTAGGACCTGAGGGTTTGACTAGGGGTGGGACGAGTGGGAGAAACCTCAATTCCATTGAGGATGGAAGTCCGAATCCTTTTTTGGACCAGGATTCTTTATTTCACTCTTTCTGAGTGACAAGGCAGCGAGGTTCCTATCACTGTGAGTTTGGGGTGGGGCCAGAGGAGAGGGGGGCCAGCTCCCCACGCCACCTGTGAAGTGGGCTGCTTCCTTGCAGCCCCGCTCCTGCTGCCTCTCAGCAGCGCTGGTCAGCCTGCAGCCTCCAGTTGCACTTTTCATTCCACCAGAATGGCCCGGTGAGGACAATTTAAACAGGATGCAAAGATCAATGCAAAAATTATTGTTATATATATATATATATATATATATATACACACACACACACAGTTCTAACTGGAATTGCAAAAAAGCAAATTAGGAAAGAATTGGGAGTTGTCGTTTAAAACAGCCTTCAAATAAAGTTTCAAAGCCGATGTTGGAGCCTGATTTTTCTGATCTGGGCTTGGGTGGTGGTGGGGTGTTCACATGTTAGAAAATGAACCCACTTTTTTCATCATAGAAAACAAAGCCACCCTCTCAGGGTTTCTCGAAGAGGCTCCCTCTTTAGAATGTGTGTTTGTTGGATTTGGGGTGCTCTGACCAGACTACTGTGCCCTCTGATTGCTGAGTCTGGTGGTCCCCCCACAGCCCTCTGATTTGGTTCCTCTCCGGTAGAGCTGGTTGCTCCCTCCTGCTTGAAACAGCTCCAGCCACCACCAGCTTCACCTCGCTGGCTGCCCCTCCCCAGCCTCCCAGTTGGTTCCTGCCCATCTTTCTGGCTTAGAGATGTTGGAGGGCCCCACCTGGCTCTGTTTGCTTTCTGCCTGTCACCCCAGGAGAGGATGAGGCCTTGGGGGCAGGGCTGTGTTTGCAACCCTAAGATAGTGCCCGGTGCACAAAGTACTCAATAATAACGTTTATTAAATAATGGTCCACACTCCCATCCCCTGGTAGCCCTGGCTGCCATGGGTCCCGGACCGTATGAAGCAGCTTGGGGAACCTGCTCAGAGGCTGTGAGGGGAGCACGGGAGTGTGCCCATGGGTGGACTGGCACATTGCACTTGTCTGAGGTGAATAGTGTGTGCCCCTCCCCCCCAACTTGTGTCCACTGGGAACCTCAGAATGTTGCTCTATTTGGAATAGGGTTTTTGCAGATGTAGTCCGGTTAAGATGAAGTCATACCAGATGAGGGTGGGCCCTAAATCCAATGGTTGGCATCATAGAAGAGGGAAATTTGGACACAGACACACAGGAGAGACATGGTGAACGCCCTGTGATGGCAGGTAGAGGTTGGGAGTGGTGCGTCTTCAAGGATCCCCTGCTGGCAGCCGCCTAAACAGAGGAGGGCAAGGAAGTTCCTCTCAGCCCCTCCGGGACACCCGGATTTCAGACCCCAGCCCCTGAGTGTGAGAGACTGGCTTGCTGCTGTTTCAGGCCCTCTAAGTTTGTGGTGAGTTGTCAGCCCTAGGAGACTAACATGCTGTTTGCCTCAGTTTGTTGTCAGGGTAATGGGCATAAATCATTTCCCAACCATCGGATCTTGGCGAATCGGTGCCCCAGCCCTCCAACCTGCTATCCCATCCTGCCCAGTCCCCCCCGTGGGACAATGGCCTGGGTTCCTCCCAGGTCCTCGGGTCCCTGCAGCCTGGCCAGGGGCTTGCTTCTCAAGCACAGAAGTTAACCTCAGAGGTGCTCTGACGTGGCTGAAGCTCTGAGCCTCACCAAGCCAGCTGTCCTACAGTCTCCTTTGTCCCTTCATCCCTCCAGTCTCTCCACAAATGTCACCTTTTTACAAGCCTTCCCTGGCCCCCCTGTTGAAAATGGGAACTTGCTGTCCTGGCCAGTACGGGTCGGCTGTTCGCACGTTGTCCAGACACCGCGAGGAGAGGTCGCCAGGCCGATTCCCGGTCGGAGCGCGCAGGAGGCAGCCCACTGGTGTTTCTCTCCCTCCCCCTCTCCTTTCCTCTCTATAAATAAATAAATAATGAAATAAAAACATTTAAAATATGGTGACCTGTTTCCCCCGCCCAACCCAGCCCCACGTCGTTTTAGTTTCCTCCCTGGCACTGCCCACCACCACTCCACTGCCTGCTGCCCCTCTTGCTTTAGCGTGTTTCCTCCCCGAGGGCTGGATATTTGCTGGCTGGCTTCATCGCTGTGCCCAGTGAGTGCTGGGCACCCACTCGGTGCTTAATGGATAGTTGCTAGTTGACTGAAACCCATCCAGGCATTTCATGGTGTGATACGCAGCATTACGCCCCCTCCCAAGGATGTCCGCGTCCTGATCCCCCGAACCTGTGAGTTAGGTGACGTGGCCAAGGGGGTTAAGGCTGCAGGTGGAATTAAAGTTGCTAATCAGCTGCCCTTAAAACAGGGAGATGAGCTTGTATTACCTGAGTGGCCCCAAATTATCACAAGATCTTTCAGTGTGGGAGAGGGAGGCGGGAGAGAGCCAGAGAGGGGGTGCGAGGACTCTGCCCCAGGTCCCTGGCTTTGAGGACAGAGGAAGGGGCCACAAGATCAGGAACGCGGGCGCCTCTAGGAGCTGGAAAAGGCCAGGAACAGATTCAACCCTGGAGCCTCCAGAAGGAACGTGCTGTCCTGCTGACGCCTGGGTTTGAGCCCAGGTGAGCGACATTTCAGACCCTGACTTACAGATTTGCCTGGAAAGTCAAAGAAGGCTGAGTGGAAATGCCTGGTCCTTGATAAGCAGTTTCATCTCCCAGCTCCCCTCCCCGTCCAGGATTCCAAACGCACACAGTAATTCCACCTAAATGCTTTTCATTCCAGCCTCCCAGTGAGGAGGCTCATGCTGGCCTGGGATCTGACATCAGAGAGGAAATCCAACCAGGAGGGGGAGTGGGGGTGGGGGTGGGGGTGGGGGTGGGGGAGCCACTTGTGCTGTGTGTGTGTGGGGGGGCCCTTCAGCTTCCTTCCTGAAACTAGAGGTGAAGGGTCATCTCTAAATCCTAGGAGCGACATTTATAGAGTACCAGCTGGGGGACAGCACACGCAGGACCTCGCTTAGCCCCCAGTAGTTCTAGGAGGTAATACCACCACACGTCCCAGGGTGCTGGATGCCTGGGGGTGAAGATGGTGGGCTGCACCGGGGGATGCACTTCTTGGGGACCTTCACTGAGGGGCACCTGGTCCCTGGCTGCTCTCCCGGGCCAGGGGGCCACAGAGAACCCGTGGGGCAGGCCTGTACTTGAGTCAACCCTGGCACCTTGGCAGTGGGATCTTGGGCACATCTCATGGCTCTCTGAGCCTGTTTCCTCACAAGCCAGGAGGGCCCAGTGCCTTCCTCACGGCTCAGGGGGGAACCTGGAAGGACTCGCCCAGGTTCACCCGGGGTAAATGTCCAGCTGAGAGTCAAACGAGCTTTGCTGACCCTGAGGCCATGCTCTCGGCCTTGGCTCCTGGCTGGGCGCCCCCAGTCCCACTGGTCTGGTCAGGCTGCAATGTAGGGGAAGGGTGAGAGGCCGAGCAGACCGAGCTGGGCCCAGCCGCCCAGGTGTGGACCTTGGTCCCTGGTGTCCCTCCAGGGCAGACGAGGAAGCTGGAGCAGACCAGCGAGGCCCAGTCCCAGCGGCCGGAGAGGGCGGCCAGGGCTGGATGGGAAGGGCCAGCAGGAGTGGGTGATGGAGGAGGGCAGGGAGGAGCCCAGAATGAGCAAACTGAGGACACAGAGAACCGGAGGCCTGCCCCAGTCCCCCAAGGGAGCAAGATAAACCCCGGCCTCCTGCTTGCAGCTTCTCCGGCAGGGTAGTGGCCACAAAGGAATGGCCTCTTTTGGCCATTTGCTGCCCCACCAGCACAGCTCCTGTGGCCCAGGAGGAACCTTTATCTCCCCACAACAGTTGCAAAGACTGATGAGGGAGGGCGTCGACCCCGCCCATGCCCGCCAAAGAGCCCACCCCCCATCCCCTCATTTTACAGAGGAGGGGGTGGGGACCTTGCCCATGGTCAGGTCAGGTCACTGTAGCAGTTTCTCTTCCCTGACTGCAAACCATGTGTATTAGCATCCTGGGGCTGCTGTTACAAATGGCCACAAACTTGGTGTCTTAAAACAACACAAATGTATTCTCTTGCAGTGCTAGAGGCCAGATGTCTGAAATCAATTTCACTGGGCTGAAATCAAGTGTCCACAGGGCTGGTTCCTTCTGGGGCCTCAGTTCTCAAGGAGAACCCAAGTTCTTGTCTCTCCCAGTTTCTGGAGGCCACCTGCATTCCTTGGCTTGTGGCCTCTCCCTTGCATGACTCCAGCCTCTTGCTTCTCTGGTCAAGTCTCCCTCTTCTAAGGACACTAGTGGTTACATTTAAGGCCTGCCTGGGTAATTCAGGAGACTCTCTCCATCTACAAATTCCCTTTACCACATAAGGTAACTTTCACAGGTTCCAGTATTCAGCCCCCTACAACTCCTGTTCCCTATTAGACACTTTAGCCCAACCAAATCCTTCCCACTTGACTGGTTAAACAAACCAGGGACAGTCACCCAATGGAACACTGTGCAATGGAGTACCACACAATCATCAATCGTGATGAGGGGGAGCGGTGCCGATCTGGATGCGCTAATGATTGAGGAGCTACAATGTGATCTGAATTTTTATTTAAAACAAAGAAAAACTTATCTAGAGAGAGAGGAGCAGTGTGACACTGTGGTGAAATCACAGACTCTGGAGCCAGGGGGTTTGGGTTCACATCCTGCCTCTGGCACTTACTAGTTGTGTGACACTAGGAAATTCACTTAACCTTTCTAATGCCTCAGTTTCCTCATCTGTGAAATATTTGTACCTACTTCATAGGGATGTTGTAAGAATTAAATGAGGTAATGTGTGTGAAGAGCTTAAAACAGCGCTTGCCACCAAATTTAACTGTTAGATATATTTATTACATATAAAATATAAATATGTGCACTATATGTAGGCTGCATAAAAATTAAACTAGAAGGCTGAACTCCAAAGAAATTTTCAGCGATTATATCTCTGGGTGGTGGGATGGTAATAGTTGGTACCAGGTTTTGCTTATCTGACAGTTCTATTTATGTACAATAAACGTTCATTATTTGCATAATCAAGGTGAAATTTAAAAATTTAACCATCTAACAAACAAAAGTGAAGTAGAATTCTCCCAATCTTTGAAGCCTGGGCTGTGCCTCGCCCTCTCCAGGGAGCCCTCCTGGCTCCCAGGGAGGAGGGCTCTCGCTGTTCTCAGAACTCTGGTCCTTTTGTACTTCCTGAAGCTCTTCACTGTGAGCTCTGGGAACCTGGCTGGGAACAGAGCAGGAAGTGTGTTCTGAGGACAGCAGACCCCCTGACTGTATAAAAACATCCCTCACGTGTTGACTCCTGGGTGCATTGACTGATGGCACCAACCCTGTGGAGGTTAACTGACTCCAAGGGCTTATCCAAGGTCACAGAGAGCAGAGGCAGGGTTTCCTCCTCAGGCCTTCTGCTACCATCAAGGCCATAGGGAACCTGAATATGACCAAGATGGGTCAAGGGTTCTTGGCTTGAGGCCCTTATCCCTGGGAGGTGTGGCTTTTCCTACCTGCCCATCTTCAGCCCTTGCTTGCTAACCCCATTTTACAGATGGGCAAATAGAGTCCCTGGATAATGAAGTGTCCAGAGAAGATGCAATCCAGGAGTTGACCTCAAGGTGGAAGCAGCAGACCTTGTTTCCGGCTCCTATAGAATTTTGCAGTCTCTACCGCCCTCTGGTGGTTATGGGAAAACATGCACCGGGGACCAGACCAAGGAACTCAGGAAAACTGAGCCAGGGTTGTCACCTCTTCTGAGGATGAAGGGGAGGATACCTGGTGAAAGAAGCAGTGCTCAGCTGGTGCCCCATGGTGGCCTTGAGTTGACTACCCAGTCTCCAGCCCCAGTCACAGAGATGGGAGTCTAGTTAGCACAGTCCTTGGAGTGTCTGAACGAGGCCCAGAGCCCCAGCAGCCTGAGCCTGGGACTGGGCCTCTCTCTCGAAGAGTCCAAGGGATAACTTGGAGCCTAAAACATGACAATTATATCAAATTCACACTCTAGTGTCCACAAATAAAGTTTTATTAGATTACAGCCACCCATATTTGTTTACATATTGTCTCTCGAGGAGAGACTTGGAGTTTTAACAGAGACCATAAGCCATTAACTCTCTGGCTGTTAAAGAAAAAGTTTGCTGACCTCTGATCTAGGATCTTGAACTCCCTTTATAGTTGTTTAAGAACTTTGAAGAGATCTGTTTCACTAGAGACAATCTTTTCCATGCTAATCAGCCATTCTTTAGCCATTCCTGATTATATGAGCACGATGGAACTTCTGTAAATATATTTCCATAATTCCAGGTAAAGCTGGTGTACACTCAAATGAAACCAGTCCGTGGCAGCTGCTGCTTTCTGTGCAGGCCCATGATGGAGCTTGGAATGGGGGGTTGGAGTGTCTGTCCCCTGCAGGCCAGTCTGAGGCTCAGACCCTATAGGCTCATTGTAAGTTGCCACTGCCAACACAAGAACAAAGCATGGGATTTGTCAATGCGCACCTTGACGTCATTAAAGACTGATTAGTGTAGCCTCGGAGCATCCGGGCCGAGCCTCGGGGCCTCAGGAAGCAGAGCCTTGCCTTGGCGAGCCGAGGGTGGCCAGAGCCCGGGAGGCCAGCCAGGCCTCTTGGCGAGCTGAGCAGGCCTAGCCTGCACCTGTCCTGGGCTGCCGAGTGCGGGCCAGGCTGCCGGGCTTGATCCCTAGCAGGGGGGATGCAGGACGCAGCTGATGAATGTTTCTCATGTGGATGTTTCTCTCTCTCTCTTTCTCTCCCTTCCTCTCTCTCTAAAAATCAATAAAAACATACTTGAAAAAGTGATTTCAAAAAAGAAAAGACCATATTATTTTTTTAAAAGTAAATATAGGTGGTGGGTTTTCTCCCACCTGGAAGCTGGAAGTGAAACATTTCAATTGGTCATGTCCCCCACCTGCAGCCACTTGCTCTACCTTAAAATCAGGCTCCCAGCCCTGGCCTGATGGCTCAGTTGGTTGGAGCATCGCCCTGTACACCAAAAGGTCTCGGGTTCCACCACAGGCCAGGGCACACACCCAGGTTGCAGGTTCTGCCCTGAGTTAGGGCTCATACGGGAGGCAACTGATCAATGTGTGTGTTTTTTCTCTCTATCTCTCTCCCTCTCCCTTCCTCTTTCTAAAATCAATAGAACTTTTATTTAAAAAAAGAAAACAGGCTCCCACTGCTGTCCCCAGCCCCTCCCAGGCACAGCAGGTCAGTAGGGGCGTTTCCACCGGCTCACAGGGGACCTTTCCCTAATTTCTGAATCTGCCGGGCTCTGAGCTTTGATAGTCCTGCAGGGAGAGGCAGGAACCCTGGAGGGGCAGGGCCCTGGGCCCCAGAGTCCCAGGTCTGGAGAAGCAGGCCCAGCCCCATCTCTCCTTCCCTCAGCTTCCCTGTCAGCTGTTGCTCGTTTGGGAGATTTGCAGATTGAAGGGGACGGTGCCCAGCCCACAGATAAAATCATTCGGGTCTGAGGCTTTCTGACGAGGGGATGCGGGGCTCCCTAGGGTCTCCCGTGGACGCCTGCTTTGCCACACGAAGGCCACTGCCCTCTGTGCACCTCAGTCATTGCCCCTAGGTTAATTAGGGCCACAGACACAGGGGCCCCACACCAAGGGCAGCCTGAACACTATGGACTGGGCCCCAGGGTCTCTCCCTCCTCCCGCAGGCCTGACCAGATGGTTCAGAAGTTAGGGAAATGCCAGCTCTCCCGTCCCAGGGCAACTGTGGAAGATCAACCCAGGAAACAGCCTTGTCTGGGGCGCTGGGCTCCCACAGACGAGCTACTTTCAGCCCCGTGGAGGCCGCAGAAGCTGCGGCGGGCGGGGTGGGGAAGGAGCGGCTTGCGGGGCAGTGGGCCCTAGAGGAAGGTGGCTGTTTCCACGGCAGCCCCCAGGCATGGAAGGTGGTGCTCGGGTGATGAGCACCCAGGGGCCCAAGTGAGCTCAGGGGCCAAGGCCAGAGGGAGCGGGGATGGGGTGGGGAGGAGTACCGAGGGGTGGGTGCCCCTGCTCCAGGGCCCAGAGCCCACAGCAGCGTCCTCCCCTCCTGGCTGCTTCTCCAGGTTCCCAGCCAGCAGGACAGCTCCTGTCCCTCAGCCTGGTGGCCCCACGGCACCTGGACTCCCTCTGATCTTGCTGCCAAATGGACTACCTTCCGGCCCATGGGCCCCACACCCAGGCGTGTGTCCGGGGGTCCCTGCACCTGCCTGGAACCCTGCCAGCAGGAGTCAGTCCCAGGTGGCCGGCGGGGTCAGTGCGGGTGCAGGTTTCACAGCGACAGTGACAGTGCTCCCCTGCGGAGTGCCTGCTCTGCTCCAGGCCCACGCCAGGGCCTCCAGGGAAGACCTCCCTCACCAGGCTTCCATCTGAGAGGAGACAGCGGCCCAGAGAAGCGGAGCCGGCTTGTGAGCAGCTGAGCTGGGCCTGAGCTCAGCTGTTTCTGTCTGTCCCTGTCTCTCTGTCTCTGCTGTCTCTCTCTCCCTCTCTCTGTCTCTTTCTCTTCAGCTTTCTCTCAGTGTCTTTCTGTGTATCTGTCTCTGTCTCTCTCCCTCTCTTTCACTGTCTGTCTGTCTCTCCTGCCCTCTCTCCCTTTTGGTCTCTCTGCCTCTCTTTAGCACTCACAGTGTCACAGTCTGCCAGGCCAGGGGGCACAAATAGGATCGGGGAGAGCGGGGGTTTGTGTCACACCAGCCAGAACCAGTGCCCACAGACCACCCTGCCATGGACAAAGGATCAGGTGACTGTTTTGTGTGTGCCCTGCCTCCTTCCCACAGGCCCCAGGCACATACATTGGGTGACAAAGCTGGCAGCTGCCAGCAAGTGCCCAGGAATGCTGCGTGGCCAGGTGTCACTCGATGCCATGATGCCACGGGTGGAGCACAGCCTCACGCAGCCTGCAGCTATTTCCTGGGTGTGTGTCATCTCCCAGGGAGGCGCTCACGCAGTTTCCTTTTGGGTTCCCCGCAGCATGTGCCTGTGGACCCCCCACTCTCCAGGGACTTGGAGGCCCCCAAGGAGGGGAAATGGCTGTGGATGATCCATGGGGACCTCGGGGCAATGGGTGGCACATGATCCCCAAACTGTAAAGAATAATTTTTTTCTCAGGGTAACGAGCTTATTGGAAACAGTGGTAAATCTAAGAGCTCTCTTTACTTAAGCAAGTTCATTTGTGTGTGTGTCTCTCCTCCCCCTCCCCTGGCCACCTCTGCCCTCTCCAGCTTGGAATCCACGGCAGAGTTGGCCAGGACCCCTCCGGTCCTGGTGGCACCCACCGGTGGTGGCTCTAGCCGCCATTGGGCCCTCGGGGAGCAGCCTTGCTGGGAGGGGCTCTAGGGAGGTGGGCTTAGGAGGAAGGCGGGGTGCGGGAGGTGGGGGCTGGGAGCTGCCACATCAGCCATGGGGATATCTCCATCTACCCTCCCCTGGCTGAAGCTCGGGGTCTGGTTCTTTGTTCCTGCGATGGCTCCAGGTAGCCTGGCCACCTTGGCCTGGCCTGGCCCTTGTCTGAGGCCCAGATGGGCCTTGCGTGTCCACTTCTCTCTCTAGGAGCCCAGGCCTCCCCATTCCCAGGGGCTCAGCAGGAGCCCTGCAACATCCACTGTCATCTCCCGCCAGGCCTGTCCCTACAGGCCCAGGAAGGGGCAAGTCAGGAAACCAGGGCTTGACTTCAGCTGCCCTGTGGCACAGCCTGGCAACCTGGGGCATCACTGCTCTGTCCTCTTGTCTGTCCCATGAGGCGGGATGCCAGGGGGAGCTGAGTGACATCGGCTGGCATGTGGCAGGTGCCCTCAGGGTGGGGTGGCACTGCTGACCAGTACCAAGAGCAGGGCCCTGGGTGTGCTGACATAAACCCTTGGCACTCCGAGTGCAATGGGTGGGTGCCTCCTGGACCAGGTCCAGTGTCGCCTGCTGCACCTCTGGTGGCATCTTCTTCCTGCCACCCCAGCTGCGGAGCGGGCGGGGAGGACAGCTGGGTGGGAAATCGCTTTTCTTCTCTCTAATGCTCCTCTGGAGATGAGGCCCCTCAGGGGTGGATGGAGGCTGTGCTCCCAGCCTCACAGCCTCACAGCCTCTCCTGGGGGCACAGTGTCCACACTGGCGCCTGAAGCTTGGGGGGGATTTCCAAGAAAGAGTGGGGTGAGGTGGCCCGGTGTGCACAGGCAGAGTGCCCCCAAGGCTGGGGAAGGGAGGAGCAGCTGGGGAGGGCGAGCAGAGTACAGGGGTGGGCGCAGCGCCAGCGGGGGGCAGTTGTGAGGGAGGGTTAGTGCCCTGCGGGAACTTCCCCTCTCCCAGACCTGTTACCCAGGAGCCCCCCTCTCAGACCTGTCATCCCGGGTGGCAGCACCGAAGCTCAGAGAGGGAAAGCAACCTGTGGCCCTCAGTCCTGCTCGGCCTAACTCGGAGTCTGAGCCCTCGGCCCGCTCACTGCAGGGCCACCCCCGGAGGGTTCCCGCTCCCCGGGGAAGCTCTGGTATAAAGTTAAGGCTCTTCTAGCTCAGGGACCCCAGTTCCCTAGCCTCCTCGCTTCAAGGAAGGAAGGAGACCGTCTCCCTTCAGTGAGCTCTGGGGCCACCAAGCTCTCCCTCATTCTGCCATTCACGGTGCATCACTCATGGGGACCTTCCTGGCACCAGGCACCTGGCCACACACATGGGTACATGTAGGAGGATTGCAGCGGTGGCTTCCTAGGGACGCTGAGCTCAGGCCTGGCATAAGTGGGCCCGTGGCAGCCCCTGCCCTTCCAATGATGCCAGCTCAGGGGGAGCCCCAAAAAGGCAGGCCTGGGGCTGCTGCAGACCAGGGTGGAGCCCCTCCCCCCACTGTACCACACACCCTGCAGGGGCCAGTTGGCAGCCGCAGCCAAGGCCAGAAGCAAGGCCTTGCCCAGCTCCTGTGGTTATCGGGGGAGGGCGCGTGGGACAAGCCTCGGGGCGGCCGGCTCTGGGCACAGATGGTTCTCATTGCAGGCCGCCCGCCTCTCTTCCACAGCAAAAACAAACCACCCGGGCCAGCGGGCCCTGCTTTATCTTGTGTTTGTTTTCAATCCCTCTTCCTTTGCTTGAAGCCAGTGTCCTGTGGGCTGCATTCTGCTGTTCTGCCCAGGGTCTTGCTGGGACGCAGTGGCATTTTTCTGACCTAGGGCAGCTCTCCAGGGAGGGGCTGGAATGCTCCGGAGGAAAGTAGCCCATTTCCCGCGCCTGGACTTGTCTCCATCCCGCTTTGTCACAGCGACTTTCCAGGGTTTGGAATCTCCTTGCTGCACCAGGACGGTTGGGACTGAGAAAGGAGCAGGACAGAACCAGAAGGTGAGACCCAAATGTGCTCCGAGGGCCTGCTCTGTGCCTGCTGTGCCCAGGAGCTGGCCCTGTCCCCACACTGGGGAGAACGCCCTAGAGCAGGGCAGAGCCAGGGCAGGTGGATATGAGGCCTCATCTCACAGTCGGGCTCCAGGAATTCAGAGGAGGTGACCCAGTCCTAGGACACCAACAGGAACAGGGGTGGGCTCGGCAAGCTGCCCTACCTGCATCCTTCCACGTTTCCCCAGTGACCCCATTTCACAGGTAAGGCCAAGGTTAAGAGGGCAACGTGGCCACTCAAGGTCTCAATGGTGAGGAACAGCAGGGACAGGGGGCTGCCACTGCCCACAGCTTCCTGGGCCAGGCCACACGCATCCCCTTCATATCCCCTGTTCCTCCATCCCCTCCTCCCAGACCTGTGAACTCACACAGGGGCCAGAGCTGCGTTTGTGATCAACACCCCTCGCCCCGGGTCTCTCTAAACTAGGCAGAGCAGCTCCCCCACGCCCGCACCCCACTGCCAGTTT
Organism: Miniopterus natalensis; assembly: GCF_054644295.1. Classification (NCBI taxonomy): domain Eukaryota; kingdom Metazoa; phylum Chordata; class Mammalia; order Chiroptera; family Miniopteridae; genus Miniopterus; species Miniopterus natalensis. Next base: position 69,158,765 of record NC_142092.1, read on the forward strand.
GAAGAAGGGGTGACACGTGTGGGGGCTGGACCAGAGGAGGGGGCAGAGGACGACCAAGGAGGGGGTGCCTGTCAAACAAAGGCAGTGGGCCCTCGAACAGCCCCACGTGGGGGGTGGAAGGAAGGGGGTGGGGAGGCCAGCAGGGCCCAGTAGCAATGCCAACGCCAGGCCCCCAGCCCTGGGTCCTTGGGGGTCAGGGGGAGCACCGCTGCCGGCCCCTGTACCAGCCACACGAGGTCCCCCCTCCCCCGCCGCGGCCAGTCCCCCACAGCGTCCCCTCCTCCCTCTCCCCTCCCCCGCCGCTCGGAGGGAGGAGGGACCGGTGACATCACGGCCACGGCGGGAGGGGCGGTGCCCCGCGCACATCACTTCCTCGGCGCCTCGGGCGGCGGGGCAGGAGGACTGACAGTGGACACCGGACAGCAGACAGCGCACAGGGGACAGACGCCGGGCGGAGCGCGCGGGCGGAGCGCGGCCGCGGCCTGCGGCGACCCTGCCCATGGCCGGCCCGGCCCCGCCCGGCGCGGACGAGCTGCCCGGCGCGGCCCGGCGCCTCTACTCCAGGTGGGCTGGGCGGCGGCGGCGGGGACCCGCGGCCCGCGGCGGGCGCCCGGGAACAAAGGCGGCGGCGGGCGCGCAACGTGGCCGGGACGCGCCCTCCCGCGGGGCCGCCGGGGAGGGGCGCAGAGCGGGGGGCGCCGCGCGGCAGAGGAGGGCGCGGGGATGGGCAGCTGCGGGTGGGGGGCGGGGGCGCGAGGACGGGGCGTGGGGGTGCTGGGCCTCCCTCCGCCCGCGCGCCCGCGAGAGCCGGGACTAGCCGAAGCCCGCAGGCTAAGCGGTGGGCAGGGTAAGGGTAGGTGGCTGGGTGGGCTGCTGCCTGCCCGGCCCCCACCCCGGCACAGGGCAGCTTCTCCTGGCGGCTGGGCCACCTGGCACAGCCGGGGTGCGGAGGGGGCTGCCAGGAGCTTCTCTCGCACGCCTGGCCTCACCTGCCACTGCCCGGGCCCAAGCACTCAGGGGGCGGCGTGGCAGGAGAGAGCGGGCTGTGCCATGGGTGGTGCTCTGCCCCCAGCCAGCCCGCTCAGAGCCTGGGTCCAGCGGATTGCACGGGGGTTGGGGCTGCAGAGCCAGCCACCAGGTGGGTGTGTGCCTGCCTAAAAAGACACCTACCTCGGGGCAGATTCATGGGTGACGGCAGCGGTCTGGGCTCTGCGCCCCGTGCCCGTCGGGTGGCCTGGCCCAGGGCTGCGTGCCTGTTTGGTGACACCAGGCTTTTCAAGGGTGTTCCACAGGATGATGCCGTGGGCCTGGCCTAGGTGGGCACCAGGACCCTTTGAGGGGGGCTGGACTCTGCCAACCCATGACGGTGTCCAGCAGAGTGGGGCAGGCATAAGTGCTGGGCAAGGTGATTATTGTTGGCAGATCCCAGAGGCACACCTGGCTCCCTGCGGTGAGCCCGATGGCACCTCCCACCCCCTAGCTTGAAAGACACTATCATCCCAGCACCCCCAGGCCACCCCTAATACTGGTGGCCTTCAGGGGGCCTCGCCAGGCAGTCCATCAGCAGCAGACCTCTGCCTGTGCCCCCCATGTGTAGAATGAGGGCGTGGTGGTGGGTGAAATGCCTTGCTGCCCCTCCCCACCTTGGTCTGGTCTGTGCTGCTGGCCAGAGACACAGCCCCCATTGTGTGGTCTCCGGAATTGAGTGCTGAGCCCCCAGCCTGGCTCCTGGGCCCCATGTAGGGGGAGTGCATGCGGGTGGGTTTGCTGGCAGCTGACGCTGGAGGCCTGCCCTAAAGGACCCCCTCCACCCCCCCATGGGATGCACGGCGGTGCAGGCAGCATTTACCCCAGGGTTATGGTTGATGAAGAGGGGGTGCTTGGTCCCAAAGAACAACAGGAGTTAATCTGGCTGCCACTGGTGTGTGAGTGTGTGTGTGTGTGTGTGTGTGTGTGTGTGAGAGAGAGAGAGAGAGAGAGAGAGAGAGGGAGGGCGGGCGGGCTGGGAGACCTGGCACAGCTGAGCATGAGGTCCAAAACATCCTAGTCACTCCACAGCTTGACATGGAAGCCTAGGGTGTGGGCCGGTGCCAGAGCCCAGTGGGGACACACCAGGCAGGACCCTGGCCTGGGGGACAGCTCGCTGGAGATGCTGGGAGAGTCCTGAGCCCCGCCTGGCATCGTTACAAGCTGAGACCCGTGCTAAGCTGGGCTGGGTGAGCCCGGCACAGGTTTGGGATGTGGGGCCACGATCTTTCTGCAGGGCCCATGAGGCCCATGGTGGGTTTAGACCCCACTGGGTAGCCATGGCCAGGTGTGGGCAGGGCAACTCCTGGTCAGAGCTGGCTTTTGGAGGCTGGCAGGATGGGGTGGGGGAATCCTTTTCCAGTGGGGCCATGGGGCAGGAGAGGAGAGGCCTGATCAGCAGCCTCAGGCCATGGTCGTCGGCCCCTGTGAAGCCTGCATGTTGGGGGAAGATGGGGAGAGCCCACCACGATTTGGTAGCAGAGCAGTAAAGCTGGCCACCAGGGAGTCGATAACCACTTCATTACCTGGTGAGCCAGCAGTCAGTCGGCGGGAGCTTGGCAGACAGGCCCCAGCCTCCTGGCCACTGCGGTCTGGCTGCTGGGAAAGCCGGCCCTAGTCAGCCCCCTTTTGAGGAGAGGTGCATGCTCTGGGCAGGCATGGTGTTAGAGAGTAGATCTGCACAGGTGTACCAGCTGGGGTGGGGCAGGCTGGTACCGAGGTGCCCAAGGAGGTGGAGAACTGGAGATGAACATTTAAGCATCTTTTTAAGTAGATGGCAAATCCCAAGTGGGAAGGTTGTCCGCCCCCAGGGTCTGGCAGGGAGAGCTAAGACCACAGCCCCAGGGGCCAGGGCGCCCTGGCCGGCCCAGCCCCAGTCTCCTGTCCTGAGAGTGGGGCTCTTGGCAGCCCTTGGGGTATACAGGCCTCTGGGAGGCCCAGGCAGTCTTGTAGGGTGCATGAGCTGGCAGTGGGCAGGAGAGTGGGCTCGCAGAACACTTTGCCCAGTGCACGCAGGCACCTTGCCAGGGCAAATACCCATAGGCCTGCAAAGGTGGCGTGTGGGGCCGAGGGCAGGCAAGTGGGCCTGGCCATTCTAGGTAGCATCACAGAGGACAGGAGAGGGTGGCCTGCAGTACAGGTGTCAAGTGGCAGCCCTGGGAGGCGGAATAGGGGCCTGGGGTTGATGTGAGCTGCAGAGTTTGGGGATTCAACTTGTGAACAGGAGTTGGGTACGGAGGAGGTGGTCTAAGCCCTGCTCCCCTCAGCCGACCTGTCCTGGAGGGTGGATAGTGGCATTGGACAGAGACCTCAGGGTAGAGAGGAGAGTGCCTGGCCTGGACACCCTTAGTGTCCGGCTTTCCCAGAGCAGGGCCTGGTGCAGGTGGGTGGCCTGGGACCTGATCCCCTACCTTGGCATCCACCTCCCAGCCCCTTCCAAGGGCTATACCCTCTCAGACCCCTCCCCAAATGTGCAGGGCCTGCAGCATCCTTCACCCGCCCCACTTGGGCTCCTATCCCTGCTCAGACCCCAGGGTGATCTCAGGTGGTAGAGCCCACCTTGGCTCTCCAGTTCCCTTGCCCTGGAGCTGCAGTTCCTAGCTGCACAGCCTTGGGGAACCTTCCTGGCAGGAGGGGCTGCCCACAAGTGGAGCAGACAGAACCTCTGGGAGGGCCCATGGGGTCCCAGGGGCTCCTGGGGTAGGGCAGCACCTTGGAAGGGCTGAGAAGGGAGGCCCCGAGAGACACCTTGACTTCTTTCCACCATTCTACTCTGACGGGCCTGGACAGGGGACCCAGCCAGCACTGAGCCTCTGTGGCTGAATGTCTGCACCCACCCTGCTACTCCAGGCAGCCCCTCCCCTTGCCCAGGGAAGTTCACATCAGCCGCCCTCCTCATTGGCCACAAGTGGCTGGAGGAGCTGGGAGCCTGGCAGAATAGACCGTCAAGGGGCTGGCACCTTTCAGGAAAGGAAATGTCTGCCCGCCCTGGGTAACCCTACAGCCCCCAGAGGGTTGGGAGACACTAACAGGATGGGGTGAGGGGCCAGTTGCCCAGAAGGGCAGGGACCCTGCCCAGAAGGAATCCTAGCTTCACTCCAGGTGGGTCCTGGAGGCACAAACGTTGACCTGAGGCTCCTTTGTGCTGAGTGACAGCTCTGGCCCAGGGCTGGCCTGGGGAAAGTGGGAAGGAGGGCACTGCCTCTGCACCCTGCTGCGTGCCAGCCCCCAAAGGGACATCCTCTAGGCTTTGCGCAGCTCAGGGCTCGCACACACCCACCCCGCCCACCCACCAGGCCCCGCCCTGCTGACTGTGCTGATCCCGGCTCTGAGCTGCCCTTGATCCTCTGATCCACCTCAGGCCTTGGGAACCCCAAATGATCTGTCCAAGGACCTGGGGTCTCCTGCAGCTGAGGCCGCCAGAGCCTTCAGCCCACCACCCTGGGGTGGGGAGAGTCAAGGGAACCCCAAGTTTGGTGCAACCCCAGGACCAACAGCCAAGGCAGGGCAAGGGCTGGCTGCCCAGGAGGGAGGCCCAGAGCCCAGCAATGCTGGCTGTGGCCATGGAGGGCCAGCCTGTGGCCCTGAGCTTGGCCGAGAAGGCAGTGTGCAAAGTGGTATATGGAGCCCCCCGCCCCCGCCCACTACTGCTGCCGGTGGGCCTGGAGCTGTGGCTGTACGTGCAGAAGATGCGTAACCTGCAGAGGACAAGGTGCGGTGGGCACCTGGGAGGGCACCTGGGCAAGGGGCGCGTGATGGGTGCCTGCCAGGAGGTCAAGGTGCCATTGGAGGTTTTGGGGTAAATGGAGAGGGTGGGGGCTTCTAGCCCGGTATACTCTGCCTGGTGCTTCTCCAGATGACCTCCCCATGTTGCCAGGGACCCATGTTAGACCCCCCCAGTCTGCATTTGCGATGATGTCCCATCAGGATGACCCCTACCCCCTTGATTTTGGGGCCCCAAGTTCCTAAGCCAGAAACCTTTGCTCTGAGACAGGTGGAGGGAGGCCGCCAGATCTGCCAGAGCCAACACGGCATGTTCCTCTCTGAAAATACCCACGGTTCAGAGCCCATGTCCCTTCCACAGTCACCTAGGAGGAGAGGGCAGTTCGCCCATCAGATGGCTTGCCAAGCAACTGGGCAGGGACATACTGGTCCTAATAAAGAAGCCCCATGCCTGGCACCGCAGGGCTGCCCGTGGGCTCCTGTGATGTGGCATCCGGATGGCTCTTCCTTGAGCACTTGGTCAGGTGGCTGCGGAGGAACAGGCACATCACCCATGGGAGGCCCTGGCATGCAGGGGCTGGAGGGAGGCCCAAGGGTCTGGTGTCCTGAGGTTTCAAGGCCATGTTCCTGACCCCTGGCTCTCGGAGAGGTCACACAAGCTCTGCTTGAATCTGGGGGAGGAAGAGTGGGGGTGAGGTCCCAGAGCTCAGGCCCTGTGTTCTCCATGGAGTGAACGATCCTACTCTCCCCAGGACGAGTGACCCTGGTGTTGGGAGTCACAGCTGGGCAAGGGGCCCTGCAAAGGTGGGGGGCTTCCCCAGCAGAAAACTGTGAGCCTGTGGGGCCCAGGGTGCTGGGTGCGGCTTCTGGGGGGTCCACTAGCCCCACCCAGCCTGTCCATGTGGTGTTGCTGTCGTTGGAAATGTTTGAGGTGCCCATGTTCTTGATAACGTGGCAACAGAGTAAGCGGACTTGTGGTTTGTATCAAAGGGGTGTTTGGTTGAAACAGCTTAGAAGCACTGGCCTAGACAACTTTATTTTTTAAGGAAATACGTTGGTTTCCCCTCAATAACTCCTGATCATTGCACGTTTCTAACAACACAGAGAAGGGCCGAGCACCTTGGGGCGCAACGGGATTGTTCTGTGGACATTTTTAATGACTCTGTAGGTCTTCCATGAACTCTGAAAACCTCAGAAAGCAATGGGACTGAGACAGGGACAGCAGGGGCTGGCCTGTGATCACGTGGAGCAGGCTCCCTCTTTTCCAGGGTCTCTGTGGTAAGACCCTGTCCCTTGGCTCCTCCTGCTGCCTACATGGTGCCCTCACTGAGGCCCGTGCCCCTCCCCTCCCGCCCTCAGGCCGTCCTCCAGTTTGGGGCTTCTGTGCCTCCATGGCATCTGTGTCCCCAGGGCAGGGCAACAGGTCAGGTGACCAATAGGGAGTATCGCGGAGAAGGCCGAGGCCCTGAGGGAAAGTGGCCGGCCCAGGGCCGCACCTCAGGGTGCTGTGCAGCGCCCAAGGGTGAGGGGCTTCTTCTCGGAAGTCCCTGCCCAAAGGCGGCGGGGCGGGGGGAGCCAGCACAGCCACCAGAGAGGTGTTGGTGGTCACGTAGGGCCCTGGGCCCTTGGGGTTGGGCCAGATTCAAGGGGCAGGAACCCGGGGCCGGTTTCCAGGATGTGGGTTCATCCTGGGACATGGTACTGTCCACTTCTTCCCACAGCCGCACCACAGGGTGGGGGCACATGGCGGGAACAGCTGTTTCTCAAGCCAGTCCTGGCCGGCAGCCAGCAGAGCGCTTCTCAGCCTGGAGGGGCAGGAAGGGGCCGGGGGCTGGTTGACCCTGGGCTCAGACACAGCCATGTTCCCGAAGAGGTCAGGGAGTGAGGACAGATGATGGCTGAGCCTCCAATTCCCACTGGGGGCTTGGAGGATGTGGCCTCCCCTCCAGGTTGCAGACTAGGGAGGGGCTGGGCTCAGATCCTGCCTGTGTGGTCTGTCAGCTCACTGACCCTCTCTGAGCCTCGGTTGCTCTCAGTCGGGATCAGGGCCTGTCGCAGGCTGCCATGCCTCTCAGGAAGATGGTGTGTGGCCCCTCTCCTGGGCGGCTGACACTTGGGGGTTGGCAGTGTTTGGAGCTCCACCATCGCAGGCCGAGGGTCTTGCTGCAATCACAGACTCACGACTTCGCCCCAGGTGCTCCTGAGCCCTGGCAGTGAGGAGGTTTGGGCATAGGTGAGCAGCACAGGCGTGCCAACCTGGGGATGGGCATGCCACTGGACCTAGCACCTCTTCTAGGCGTTTATCCAAGAAGAGACTTATGTTTGTGTGTATAAGCATGGCACAGGCCACCGCCATCTGAGGGACCCGGTTGTCCGTAGTGATGACTCGGAGGACAGGTCCCTAGGTGTGACTGCGTGAGAGGCAGGCTGTGACCCCTCCTCTCTCCACCCAGGATGGAGGCCTCATGCCTGGAGCTGGCCCTGGAGGGCGAGCGTCTATGCAAGTCTGGGGACTTCAAGGCAGGTGTGGCCTTCTTCGAGGCTGCTGTGCAGGTGGGCACTGAGGATCTGAAGACGCTGAGTGCCATCTACAGCCAGCTGGGCAATGCCTACTTCTACCTGAAGGAGTACGCCCGCGCCCTGGAGTACCACAAGCACGACCTACTGCTGGCCCGGTGAGCTGCGGTGCAGTGTGGGCGCAAAGGGTTGTCCAAGCAGGGTCTGGGTGCCCTGCCCCCGGGAAGTGGGTCACAATACGAGCCCGGTGGCAGAGCTCTCAGGGTCCAAGGGATCCAGGAAGTGCCCCCAGGAGGCTGTGTTTAAGCTGAGACACGTGTGAGCGTGTCTGTATGTCTGCATGTGTGTGAGCATGGGTGTGGCCCAGTATCCTGTGACTGAGCACACGTGTGTCCAAGAGCCTGTGCCTGTCTCTGGGACTGTGTGTAGGAGGGTAGCTACCCCTCCCTACCCCTGTGTTTTTGCCTGTATCTGTCTCTGTTCTCCTTCAGCCTCCAAGCCTTTGCCCATTCTGTTCCCACCCCGAAACACTCTTCCCTCACTTGCTACCCCCCGCTCCTGCTCCTTCTTGAGGCTGCAGTAGCCACTTCTCAGCAGCCTCAGCGGCTGGACTCCCCACCAGCCAGTGAGCCCTGCATCCTGTCCTCAGCACCCAGCCCTAGAGTGGTGCTGGAATGCATGCATCGAAGACTCACTGCATGAATTATCCTAATGTCAATTCTCACTTCGAGGCCCCCCTAACTCTCCTTACCTCGACCCAAGGTCCTCCCTGAGCCCTGACAGCTGCAGACCTGGCCCAGCAGAAGGGTAATCCTGAGCTGTGCACCCCAACCAAGGGCTGGTTCTCCCAGGCCCTCATTCCCTGCTGAGCTCGGTTCCAACCAGTACTCAGCCTGGACCCTCTTTCCTGCCCTCTAGGACCATCGGTGACCGCATGGGGGAGGCCAAGGCCAGTGGGAACCTGGGCAACACACTCAAGGTCCTGGGCCGCTTTGATGAGGCTGTTGTCTGCTGCCAGCGGCACCTGGACATTGCCCAGGAGCAGGGGGACAAGGTAGGTTATCAACCCCCGGGCTGCTTCCCTGTCCAGCCCCCTACCTTAGCATATGGACCTAATGATGTCCCTCCCCAAGTTCTTGCTTTTGGAGCCCCAGGTACAGCCTGGACAGTGCGCATACCAGCTTTGCGTGTACGCTTTGGGGCGATGTTCCCACCCACTGGCCCAAGGCTAGTGGGTTTCTTGACGGTTGTGGCTTTGGAGACACCCCAACCTTGGTGTTGTCCACAGATTGGGGAGGCGAGGGCGCTCTACAACATTGGGAACGTATACCACGCCAAGGGCAAGCAGCTGTCCTGGAACACCGCACAGGACCCCGGGCACCTGCCACCCGATGTTCGAGAGACGCTGCGCAGGGCCTCCGAGTTTTACGAGTGAGTGGGTGGCGGGGTTGGTCCACAAATTCCACAGACGTTCCCAGGGCCCCTGCCCTCGGCACAGAGACTTAGCGGCAGCCCTAAGTACAGTGCCCACACCCGGCCCACCACCTCCCTGAGGCCCCTGACAGTGGCAGCCAGGCTGGCCCTCCTACCCCACACCCTCCCGCACCTGTCCTCTGGGTCTGCTGGGACTCCCTGAAGCCCCTGCTTTTCCTGCCCCGTGCTCATCCGCAGCAGTGGAGAGAAGTAGGGAGACTGCTCACCAAAGTGTGTGTGACATTTAAAAAACATTCGGCTGGAAAAAGGGCCAGGGCATTGGGCTGAACCCCTGGGTCTGGGAGAACTCTTCCTTTTAGAACAGAGGTTATACCTGAAAACCAGAGTTGGAGACAGGGGGAGCCCCTAACCCGAGCCTTGGAGCTCAGACAGGACCAAGTGGCACCAGAGCCAAGCACCCGCTTGGCATCCTCTGCCTGGAGGGATGGGTCATGGGGCCTTGCTTCCCTCACACTGGGAGGGACATGCCTCTGATGGACTCGGCCTCCAGGAGGAACCTGTCCCTGGTGAAGGAGCTGGGCGACCGAGCGGCCCAGGGCAGGGCCTACGGCAACCTGGGCAATACCCACTACCTGCTGGGGAGCTTCGTGGAGGCCACGACCTTCCACAAGGAGGTGAGTGGACAGACAGCAGCGTGGGCAGCCCACATCCACCCAGGCTTTGTCTGACCTTGGTGCTGGGGCTCCTGGGGCTGCTCCGTCTGGACACACAGACATGGGGCGGGCAACCCTGGCGGGGAGGCAGCACCTGCTGTCGGCTTGGGTCCTGTGGCTGCTCCGTGACCAGCTGTGTTGTGGGTTTGTGTCCTCAGCGCCTGGCCATTGCTAAGGAATTTGGAGACAAGGCAGCGGAGCGGAGGGCCTACAGCAACCTGGGGAATGCCCACATCTTCCTGGGGCGCTTCGATGTGGCTGCCGAGTACTACAAGTAGGCAGCACCCCCTTCAGCCAGGGCGAGGGTGGGGCCTGAGGGGGGCACAGGCCCAGGAGGCATCTGCCCCAAGGTGGGGAGTCTGACTTTCCAGGCTCCCCAGGGGCAGGTGGGGGGTCTCTGGCCACCCCAGAAAGGCAGACTGACAAAGCTGTAGTCCGGGGCTGCTGGGGACTTGGTGAGCGCTGGGGGAGGCACCATGTGCCAGGCACACAGCCGGCCTTGGCTGAGGGCCTTCTGGTGCCAGTTATTGGAAGGACCCCAGAGCAAGTATAACCATTCCCATATGGACTTAGTATGGTAAGGACCTTGTTGGCTCCTGGGGCTCCCTGACTGGTGCCAAGACACTCGCTGGGCCATCTGCCTCCTGGTCTGAGTAGCTGAGCGGTAGCCACGGGGCAGAGACCAGGTCACGTGCACCAGGTCCTGCGCCGAGCCTTGACGCTCCATGTCGGGACCCTGACCTAAGTGTTGCTGTCCCCGGGACCCCTGTGGACAGGCGGAGGCTCAGGAGGGTGAGGCGACTGGCCAGTGTGGGCAGAGCCTGGTGGGGCCCCACCTGTCTGCTCCCAGCAGTCAGGTGCTTTGGCCATCTGAGGATGGGGACACAGCCAGGCCCCAGAGAAAACCCTGTGGGGTCCTGGGGCCGGAGGCCTCTGGGTGGGTGGGCTGCTTGCCCCATTGCCCGCCGTCTACCCCTCAGACAGGAGTGGGGGTCATAAGACGTGCCCTGCCCCCCAGGAGAGGGGGATACTAGAACCTCCTTCCTGAGGGCTGCCCCTCTGCCCGCAGGAAGACGCTGCAGCTGTCCCGGCAGCTCAAGGACCAGGCGGTGGAGGCGCAGGCCTGCTACAGCCTGGGCAACACGTACACGCTGCTGCAGGACTACGAGCGCGCAGCCGAGTTCCACCTGCGGCACCTGCTCATCGCCCAGGAGCTGGCCGACAGGTGTGTGCGGTGCGGATGCGGAGGTGGGCAGACCCCACCCAGAGGGCTCCGTGCAAGCCCTGCAGGCTGAATCACAAGGTGGTGACAGAGGCCAAGGCCTGGGTCCGAGGCCCTGCTCTGCCACTGACCGAGTGACCCCGAGCAGGACCACTCGCAGCAAACCCCTGGCACAAGCTGGCGGAGGAGGTTCACCCTCTTTATCTAGTTCGTCGCTCCTTTGAGCTGCCCCCATATCTATATAAGTACCAGTCTCTATGGAGACAGACAGACCGAAGATTCCTAAACGCACAGCCATGCACAACGGTCGTTTGGGTGGGCAGTGGCCAGAACAAGGGGGCTCAGAGCCACAGGCCGTGGGCCTCTCACAGGTGGTGGACAGGAGGGGTCTCCTAAAAGGCTGCCCCGCCAGGAGGCACTTTTTTGGGGTGGTGGTGGTGATGTTTTGGAAGTAGATAGTGGCAACAGTCACAGATTGTACACACTGCCACCGAATCATGTGCTCTAGAATGGTTAAGCTTATGTTAGATGATTTTCACCTCAACTAAAAAATTAATGAACGGAGTGATTGAGGTCACCACTGTCCCCAAGGGTGGAAGGAGCCATGGAGGTGAGAGCCTCGCTGGCCACTAGGGGGCAAGCAAGGCCAGGCCGGAGACCCTAGAGGCTGAGGTAGCCAGCTCCCAGCTCTACTCCAAGATGAGTGCCCCACCCCTAGCCCACCCATGAAGCTGCCCACCCCCCACCTCCTCTGTCCTTTCCACCTCCTGTCCTGTTGGGCCCTACCACCTGGAGACGGGGATTGGGATGGCTGGGCTGGTGGGCAGGCTGGTAGGCCTGCATGGTGGTGCACATGTGGACTCAGTTTCCCTCCCTGGCAGAGTGGGTGAAGGCCGGGCATGCTGGAGTCTGGGGAATGCCTACGTGTCCATGGGGAGCCCGGCGCAGGCCCTGACCTTCGCCAAGAAGCACTTGGAGATCTCCCAGGAGGTGAGCCAGTCCAGCTCCCCCGCCAGTCCCCAACCACTGCCTCAGCTGGCACTGGGGGCCCCTAGGCGCTGCCCAACCAGCTCCAGACTGGCCGGGTGCCTTTGTGTGTTCTGAGCTCTTTGTGGACTGTCCCTGTGTCCTCTCTGGTCTATTGCTGCGTGCTGCCCAGGGGCGGGCTGGCCACCCCATGTCCTCTGAGGCTTGGTGGCTAATTGTCTGCTGTAGCCAGGAGGTGGGGGTGGGGGGATCAGGGGGCCTGTTTTCCACTCCTAGTGCATTAGTGTGCCCTGTGGGCATGTCCATAACCAGGTCCTTCTGTCCCTAGGGAAACTGGCCAGGCTGGGCCACAGGGATGCCTGTGCCCAACACCCAAGGTGGAAATGACCTGCCAGAGGCTATCCCTGCAGGATCTTCCCCTGGGACTCCCCCAGCCAGACACCTTCCTGGGGAAGGTGGGCAACCAAGGGGCCTGTCCACCCAGAACCCTCCTGTTGTGATCAGAGTATTCCCGTGGCTGGAAACCACAGAGTTGTCACAGGCGAACTCTGGTTCCCTGGCTCCTTGCCTTACTTCTCCTGACCACACCCCCTTCCTGCTCTTTGCCCTCCTCCCCCCCCCCCGGATCTCCAAGAAGCAGCCCCCGTCACCTTCCTCTAGCACACCCCTAACGCCTGCCCAGACCCACCACAGCCTCATGTCCATGGGCAGGTGAGGCCCACAGGTGCCCAGGTGGAGATGGAAGGAGCAGGAGAGCTCAGGACAGGGGAGGGCCTGGCCTGGAGAGCCCTCTACCTGGGCCACCAGCAGGGCAGCCCTTGTCCATCTGAGCACAGGCAGGGGCCTAGCAGTGGTGCCTGTAGCGCCATGCAGAAGACCTGCCAGATTGCCCTTTCTTTGACTTGTTCCTGGACGATGCATGTCACCTCTGCACTGAGGGTTCTCCCGGGGAGCCGCTGCTCTGAGCTGGGAACTGGGGAGGAGCCGAGGAGGAGCCGTGAGCCTGGCAGGCACCTGAGGGGTTGGTGTAAAGCTCCAGGGGCTGAGAGAGGTGCAGTGTGGCCAGAGCAGGCCAAGACCCACGGGAGGGTACCTGAGAAGGAGGGCCCTACGCCTTCCTGCAATGTGAGAGGGTATGTGAGGCCACCTCCACCTAGGGACAGACCCCAGACTCACCTTGGGGCACAGTGAGTCCTGGTTCCCTGGAGACCCATTGAGGGCCTCCTAGCCTGCCTGCCCACTGACCTGGCCCTGCTTGGCCACAGATTGGGGACCGAAACGGGGAGCTCACGGCCCGCATGAACGTGGCACAGTTGCAGCTGGCTCTGGGCCGGCTGACCAGCCCGGCGGCCGCAGAGAAGCCAGACCTGGCCGGCTACGAGGCTCAAGGTGAGTTCCTGGGCTGGGGGTAGGGAGTCTGGTTCCCCACAGGCTGAGACCTTGGCTGGGATGCAGGGCCTTGGTGGACAGGGCTGTGACAGGAGGGCTGCCTGGGGAGGGGCTGGCTCATACAGGGGCCAGGTTAGCACTGCGGCCTGTGGGTGCAGGTTCCATGGAGGTGAGCTCTGAACCCAAACGGAGAATTTCTAACAGAGCTGCCCAGTAAGGGAGGGGCCCCCAGGGGTGGGGAGCCCCTATGCCTGGGGTGTGTCAGCATTGGAGCCCTTTTCTGCCTTGCTCCGGAGCTCACAGTAGGGATGAGGGCATGACAGGCTCTCCAGGTGCTGGGGGCACAGAAGGTGGACCCTGTCTCCCAGGGCAGGGCAGGGATCAGGGAGATTGGTGAGTGGGATGGGATTGGGCATTCAAGGGGTGGGGACAACATGGGGGAATATGGGCATTCAGGCCTCTTCTTCATGGTCTCTGGGGCAGCAAGAGCCTGTGGTCACCCTGAATCTCCCCTGGGTTTATCACCCAGTTGCACCATGACCATCAGGAAGAGGAGAGGGCCCTCACTGCCCCTACTCAGCTGCTCCACCCCCTCTCTGGGGCTGAGGACCCTTCCAGGCTGGGGCTGGGCCTAGGGGACCAGGGTGAGAGGAGGCTGCTGGGAGGAGGGAGGGGCCCAGGGAGCATGCAGCCAGTACTAATCAGGTCCACTCCACTGTAATGACCTCATCACTCACGGGCTGCTGGTCACCCCATACAGGTCAGCAATGTGCTCTCAAGAACAGACTGTTCCCTGCAAAGCAAATAGATTAATAAAGTCAGGGGACTGGGGGAGGGTATTACGCCCTGAGCTGGCTTCCCCAGGTGGCTACAGGTGACTATGGGACAGGCTCAGGTCAGGGAGGTAGCTGCCCCTCCACACCCACATGGTTCTTGAGTTTCCAGGGAGCCTGGCCCCAGCCTTTTGATGGCTGTGTTCCCAGGGGTGCCCACTCTGCCTAAGCTGCCAAAGGCCCCTGACCTGCTGAAAACCAGGCCAAGGAAGCTGGTGCTGGCTGGTGGTGGTTCCCCAGGGTTTCTGATGATGGCCTGCCCTAGGAGATGGGGGGCATACGTCACCCCCAACTTAGATTGCTGAGGACTGAAGGGAGGGAGCAGAGGCTTCTGGGACCCTCAGCTTGCCCCTCTTTTGATGTGCTGTGGTCAAAGGGGTTGGGATGGAGTGTGGTCCCCCAGAAAGTATCAGGCCAGGTTTTCTGAGGGTGGGCAACTCTGCCCAGAGCCCCTGGCAACCCCTGGCCCTTGGAGGCCACCCTCTGGGAACCCCAGCAGTAGGTGGGGGCAGGGCTGGGTCAGCGTCTGGAAAGGCTCCCATGGAGGCGGAGGCGCAGCCAAGCTTCGGAACTCCTGAGGAAAGGGGGGCGTGGTGGGTGAACAGCCTGGCTGTGCGGGAACAAGGCAGCTTCTGTCCTCCCCACGCCAATGCCTTTGCTCTGCCCAAGTCTGGCCCTCCCAGGCCAGGGCCCCCAGAAGCCTCTCCAGTGGGCTTCTGGAACGCTAGCAATGGAACGCCAGCAGGCTCTGGGAACAGGCCATCTTCCTGGGAGGGCGGTCACCAGTGCAATCTGCTCAGGCCGGAGGAAGCTGGTCTGGGGGCCGGCAGCCCTGGGGGCTCCAGCTCTGGGATGCAGCCTCTGGAGGCAGGCTGGAGCCCTGAGTCTGGGCGTCCCTGGAGGAGGAGCCCCCCAACCAGGTGAGCCTGGCACCCTGGCCCGGGCAGGGCCTCTTGCAGGGGTGGTAGCATGCATTCGCTCATTCGCTCAGTGCATACTGGGCCCGAGTGGTGGGCTGGCCCGATTTCCAGAAGCCAAGAGCTTGCCTCCTGGAAACTCCCTTGGGGGAGGGGGCAGTTCCATATCCAGAGCCTATCAGTTGGGGTGGGAGGTGGAGGGGGAAGGGGAGCACCTGGCCGGAGCCGTTTAGGGAGGAATTCTGGAGGGAGCCATGGGCGGGGCCTGCTTGGTGGGCGGGGCCTGCTTGGTGGGCGTGGCTTGCGGTGGGTGTGGTGGTAGCTGGCCAGCTGGAGGCCAGGCCTTGGGCTTTTCTTCCCTGTCTTGATAGAAACAAGGGCCCTTCCTGTAGCTGGAGGACCCAGAGCCGGCTGCTATTCAGTTCACCTCTCAGCTGTGCTGCCCCCACCCCAACAAAGAGGGCCCTGAGCGAGTCTGTGTGGGCCGGGGCACCTCCCTGTCACTGCTGTCTGAGCCCGGGTCAGTCCCAGGTGTCCTGGGTGTCCCACCCCTTCCCTTCCCAGCAAGGGCACCTGGTGGCTGGGGCATGCTGGATGGGGGCCCTGTGACCCCCTTGACACGGCTGTTCCATCAGTACATAAGCAGAGGTAGCCAGTCCACCTGCCCTCTCTGTTGGATCACCCCGTCTGTCCTGATGGGCCTGGGCTGTCCTCTGTCCCACGGGCTTGCACTGCTCTGCAGCTCCTTCGGTCCTCTGGTCCCTGCTCAGCGCGTCCGGGGTACAGAGCAGCAGGAGTCCCCTGGACACTGCGTTGAGGAGTTGATGTACATGGTGTCATGTCTGACAGGCAGTTTAGGCTGTGGGCTCTCACCCTGGCTCTGTCATGTCCTGGCTGGCTAAATGTCTTGACCCAGCTGTGCCTCAGTTTCCCCATCTGGGAAGTGGGCCCACTGGTCATCCTTGGAACAGCGCCTGGCAGGAATGAGGGCACATCTCATGCCCCCAGGGAGGGCTAAAGATGTAGACACATCACTGTCCATCTGTGCAGTCAGTGGCCTCAGGCACCTGTGACACACAGGTGAAGGCTGTAGGGCCGCAGGGGCCCCCTGTCTTTATGTCTGCCCCTTCTCCACCCACCCTCACCTAACCCTCTGAGGCCAGCCTGACTTTCTATAACACCTGCCCTGTGCGGTGGGGCCTGCAGCCCTACTTCCCATGTCCTGACCCAAGGCTCTGTGACTTGTCCAGGTGGGTGCCCTGAAGGAGGACAGTGCGTGGGAAACCGCACACAGGGTCCCGCACTTAGGTGCTCAGCAAACACTAGCTACTTGACCACATCCTGGTTAAGTACCTACTACACGCCAAGCTCCGTGGGAGCCCTGGGTGCACATCAGCGACCCAAACTGGCAAAGATGGCAATAAATCTTGGCAGACTCGCACAGTGCTCCGGGAAATTTCCAGACCTCACCCTCATGGTTGGGAGGGGTGGAGAGCAAGCCTGTGGTGCCCTGGCTTGAATGCCCCAGTCAGCCAGTGGTGCGGGCGCTGGAACTGGCAGGCGAGGAGGACCTGGGCACTCTCACACAGAGGGTGCATTTAGCTTGGCCCAGAGGGCCTGCCGCCCTTGCTGACCATGAAGGGACCCGCCCCGGAGCCAGACGCTGCGTGTCAGGGGCGTTCCAGCCTCTGCCGAGGCCAGGGGCGAGGAGGGCCAGGCAGGGCAGAAGCGGCCGAGTGGGTCCTGGGGCCCAGCAGACAAGGTGGGGAAACCGAGTCGGGCCGCTAGGGTGTCAGGGGGCAGCCAAGAGAGGCCCCAGCCAGGCCCCGGCGGGCGATGGAGCAGGGTTTCCGCTGCCTGTGGTGAGTAGGGGCCCTGTATAGTGGCTGCGTCCTGGCCCTGTGGGCATCTCAGGCCTGGGACTAAGGTGTCCCCTCCCTTCTCCCCATCACTGCATGTGGCAGAGAGGACAGGCGATGCTCCCAAGTGCAGTGGGGTTTGGGAGTGAGATGTCATTTCTTCCTAATGGGCTGGGAGGAGTGGGGACCCTGACCCCACTCTCAGCCCCGTGTCCTTCAGCCTCATGACACAACATAGGGTCCGGCTGCCCTGCTCTAGGGCAGTTAGTGGTGGGAAGGGAAGCAAACAGTCGGCTGCCTCCTGGTGAGGCCTCTGCATCCGCCCCCTCCTTGGGCTCCTGGGACAGCAGCCTCCGAGGACCACTGCATTCCCACTGCCGGCCATCTTATTTCTTGGACCGGGTGTGGCTTCCTCAGAACCTAGAGGCCAGGACAGGGAAAGGGCACAGCTGCCCACGCCATCCCCTCCAGCTGTCTCTGAACTGCCCAGTTCTCATGAAGCCCTGGACACTTGGTTTGGGCTGGCCTGAGTCACTGACCACCTGAGCTGGCTCCCTCTGGGGACTGGGTCCAGGCAGTGGGTATGGTCTGGGGCTGAGGTCAGGGCGCCCGCTGAGGGCTCCCTGCTGTGGCGTGCCCAGTATGGGGATGTCTCGGGGCTCAGCTCCTATGCTGTCCACCGCAGGTGTGCACAGAGCCTCTGAGCTTCACGAGCGGAGCCCATGTGTAATGCTGGGGTGATCACAGAGAGGGCCGGAAGGGAGCCGGGTCCAGAACTTGGAAACACTAAAGCGAGACTCCACCCAGGCCCTGCAGGGTCCATCCCATCTCCACCCCAGCCCAGAGTTCTTGCAGACACTGCCTTTGCCTCCACATGGGGTGGGGCATCGCAAGCTCATCTCCCTCCTGGGGTGCAGGCTCACTAGCCTCTGCTCCCCAGAGGGCCCCACCTGTGCCAGCCAACCTGGAGGCCAGGGGTCAACACTGGCTGACTGAGCCACTGTTTTCCAGGGGCCAGGCCCAAGAGGACACAGAGGCTGAGTGCGGAGACCTGGGACCTGCTGAGGCTCCCCCTGGAGCGGGTGAGCCGGGTTTGGGTGGGCGGCTGGGGCACACAGGACGTCAGCAGAGTGGCAGAGCATGGGCAGAGTGCAGGCAGCAGGCTAATGAGGCTGCTGCAGTGTTTGCTGAGCTGCCACCACTCTGTCCACGTCATGTCCCTGCCATGGGAGATAAATGTGCCATCTGCCCCCATTGGTTCCCTGAGAGGCACCACAAGGCCCTGTACTACCAGCACCCACTCCCTCCCATCACACCTCAGGGTCCTGCCTGCTGCATACCCTGGGACAAGCCACGGGTCCTTACACACTGCAGACCCCTCTGCCCTGCCCAGCCATGTCCCCAGCGTCTCGGCCAGCCCACTCCTATCTGCTCCTTCCCACTCGGACACTGTCACATGGGGAAGCAGAGCTGTTACCAGTGGAGCTGCTGGGGCTCTGCAAACCCCAAGCAGATTTGGGGCTGGGCAGGTGGGCTCTGGGCCCTCTGTATCTGCTGGGGTGGGTTCGGTACGGCCCTGGGGAAGTGACCTACCCTCTGAGCCTCTCATTACTCCAGTGTACACTGGGTTTGGTTGCACAGGCCCATGGGGGGCCTCCTGGGAGATGAGGTTCAGGGTCACCCACAGTCATATGTTTCCTAGTGTGGGAAGGTCAACATTTGGGGGGTCAGAGGTGCAGCCTGAGCTCCTCCAGTGCCCTGCTCTGTCCCTCCCTGCCAGCCCCCCTCCCCGCCCCCCGGGCCTTGCTAGCTCTCTTCCTCCTCCCTTGTGTCTGTGAAATGGGGTGACTGCATTCACCAGGCCCCCCCCTTAGGGTCCTGGGATTGCTGGTGGCCCTACCCACGCCTGGCCTCCCTCCCCCTCCCCAGGAGCAGAATGGAGACAGCCATCACTCTGGGGACTGGCGGGGGCAGGGCAGGGACGTGCTCCCCCTCCCCATGAGGAGCAGGAAGTACCAGGAAGGGCCGGACGCTGCTGAGAGGAGGCCCCGGGAGGGCGGCCACTCCCCACTGGACAGCGCGGACGTCCGGGTGCAGGTGCCTCGCACGGTAGGCAGTTTCTCCTTGGGCTCCAACAGGGAGCCCAGGTGGGGCCTCCACCATCCATGCTGGACAGAAGACGTGGGAGCTACTCCAGGGGGCAGAGATCGTGGCCGTGGCTGTTCGCAGGACCTGGTGGGCGCCAGGCTTACTGGCAGTGCAGGGACAGTGTGTAACTGTCAGGCCCAGCCGCAGTCAGGCCCAGTGGACAGAGCAACAGTGTTCAGCAAGGGGCAGCGGCAGCTCAGGTCCTCAGGTGGCCTGCAGCCCATCCTGGTAGACAGACAGGTAGACAGACAGATGGGGGCTGGAGGGATGGGGGATGGCCTCTTGCCGTCTGGTAGGTGTCCCACTGTGCCCAGGAGCCCTTCCAGGCTCACAGGAATGGGTCAGAGGTCAGAGGTCAGCCTGGACCCCCCTACACAGAACACCTGGTCCAAGCCTCTGGGAATCAGTCTAAAAACAGTTCCCTTCGAGGGCTTAGTCAGCACCTTCCTAGCCCGTAGTGGGTGTGGGTGCAGGATTTTTCCACACAGATGGCTGCTTCCCGCCCTCTTTTCCACAAGTCCGGGGGTGGGGGTGTCTCTGCCAACCCCATTTGACCCCAGCACTGCCCAGTTGGCCGGGGTCTGTGTCCATGAAGTTTGGTGAGGAGGGGATCCCTTCCTGGGGGACGGGTCACTGGTTGCCCCAGGTGAATGGGGCCAGTATTGACACTGTGGCTTTGTTGTTGGGGGCCAGCCCTATCCTGAGCCCAGGCAGTGCAGGGCCTCGCCGCAACACAGAGGGCTGTGTGGTCTGAGGGGCCTCAAGAACTCGTCTCGGGACAGAGCACGGGGAATGGCTGGGCCAGCCCTAAAGATGGGGGCTGGGGGAGTCTGGAAGTGGGCCCAGCCAGAAAGGCCTGGGCAGGGGAGGACCACCAATGCCAACGCACTGGGGAGCCATGGCAGGCTGTGGAGTAGGAACCTGACCAGGGCTGGTGAGGGTGGGTGAAACCTGCCCTTACTCATGGCCCCTCATTGCCTGAGTTTCTCCACCCAGGCACTGTACTTATCAGGGGACACACTGTCTGCACCTACCATTTTTCATGTGAAATGGGGCCGAGTGAGGCAGGGGGCAGAGCCTGAATCCCAGTTGCCCCGCCCCTCCCCCACAGCAGGGAGAACAAAGGGAGAGTTGTCTTTTTGATTCCCCAAACCCCTAAATCACATCAGCCTCCCCACACGGTGGCTGGTTTTTAAGTTTTCACAAAAAGGCAACCAGGGCAAAGCTGTGCACCTGCCGCGTCCAGTCCCAAGGGCGTCAGAGCCTCAGGCCCCAGAGGTGGGCCCTGGCTTGCAGTGGCCCAGGCTGCTCCCGTCCAGCCCGACTAGCACATGCAGCAGGTCAGCCGTGAGCCCCACTCCCACTACTCCCACTACTCCCACAGCGCCCCTGTGGCTGCCGTCTCGGGACCACTTTTTCTGAACAGAGACAACGGCTGACACTCAGGCTTGTCTGTGTAGCTCATTTACAGAAACCCTGAGAGGGGAAACTGAGGCCCAGAACAGCAAAGAATCTGGCCGGGGGTATCCAGCTAGGATCTGTGGACCTGGGGTTCCAAGGCCGGGTCAGCCCTGGCACCTGTAGCTTCGCCCCATGGAGAACAGAGCAGAGCTTCGGGTGGTTCTGGTGTTGGAGGGGATTCTCATGGCAGAGTACTGAGCCTGGCTCCAGCTGGAGGCCTGGACCCCAGTGGCAGGCTGAGCCCCCTGCCCACCAGACACTCGACCTAGCTCCTGGGACAGGAGGCAACCTTAGAGGGCTGGGCCTGGGCCACTAGCTGGGACATCTCTGTCCCCAGGGATCTGAGCTTGCTGTGGAAGGAACCTGGAAGGGAGGGCCCTAGGAGGAGGGCTCTGGTGTCCCCCATCCTGTCTTCACCTGTCCTGCAGGGCTCACAGCCACTTCCCCAGATGCTTCTTGTGGTCTGCCCTGCTGGTTGGCCCCTGCTTCGTGGTTGGACCCAGGGCTGGCAGTGATGGGAGCAAGGACAGGGCTCTTCCTGAGCCAGCTTGAGGCCAGGGAGGGCCTTGGGGGCCATGGGCCTGGGCTTGGGGCTAGGCAGAGGCCAGGGGGGCTGCTGTGTGGGGACGTGGCCATGTGGGGGGGTGTTGGGCTTCACGGCCCATCCTGAGGGTGACCAAGCCCCAGAATGGGAAAGGTCCTGTTTGTCCAGCTCCTCATGGGGCTGCAGCAACCCTGGCTCAGGAATCAGCTAAAGGAAGTGGTGGTTTTTCCTGGGCTGACCCAGCTTGAGAAGGAAGCTGGGCCTGGGGTCAGAGTGGGAAAGTACTTTCCACACGGTTCCCATCCCCCTTGCCCCTCTGGTGTGACTGCCACAGGCCCAGAGCCAGAGTGCTCAGTGCTGTGCTCAGGAAAATCCATCTTGAGTGTTTACGGAGCGTGTGTGTGTGTGTGTGTGTGTGTGTGTGTGTAGTGTGAGTGACGGAGCTTCAGTGGGGGTGGGCGGGGACAGGGAGGGGCCCTCACCCTGGTCCTATTTAAGCATCCAGCTAACAGGGCCCCGTGGGTTTCAGCAGCGAAGTGGCACTGGGTATCACAGACAGGGTAGTGACACGGGCACCTTGGCGTCCTGCCCAGGCTCCACGTGGCCGAGCACCTTGATCAGCGCCTGGTGGATCCAGCAAGCTACAGATCCGGTGTGAGTGTGGGGCCCCGACACAGGTGGAGGCCAGGGAGCACCCGGGCCTGTGTGAAGCTGGACTGAGGCCAGGCTCCCAGGCTCTCCTGGGGGCCACTCGGGTGGGCGTGCAGTCACCCCAGGGGACCAAGCGGTCAGCCTAGGACCCACGCTGTGGGGGTGAGCTCGAGCGTGTTCTGCTTTGCCCCAGCAGCCTCCCCTCCTGCCTTCAGCCCCTGGCCTCAGTTCTGGGCATCACCGGGGCCATGGCACCACTGCTCTGAGGGGTTGGTAGGCAGGCTGGGGAGGGCAGCCCCAGGCCAGGGGAGGGGAGGCCCCTTGCTCCTAGTGAGAAACGACTGAAATTCTAGCAGGAGGGAATGGAGTGCGATCTGAAGAGGAGCTCTGAGACCCCCCCGGGATGGATGGAGCCTGAATTTGGGGCAAAGGAGAGGTCATAGCATGGGGGTAGCCCCCAGGAGCCCTGTCTTGCTAGGATCCAGGTGGTGCCCTGAGGGCGTGGGGCTTTGGAACTGTCCAGACCCTCACTGTGTGTTGCCCTGGTCTCAGGCCCGCGGCCCCCCACATCACATAAGGGAGGCATCAGTCCTTCAGAGGTGGCCCTGGGCTCCAGAGGGTGGGGGCTGCCAAGCCTCAGGCTGGAGATGGGCTCTGCCTTGGGGCCTCAGGAACCTCTTTGGAGGGCAGTGGAGGGTCCCTCTCAGCCCAGCCCTGGCCACAGTGGTGATGGGGCTGTGAGGGGCCTCAGAACAAACCCCAGTCTCCTTTAGGTGTGTCCCTCAAGCACCGAGTCTCAGTCCAGGGGAGGCTGAAGGAGTGTTGGGGTCACACCTGTCTTGGGAGGGGCCTGGCTCCCTTTACCTGGCCCACAGTCCACCTGGGAACCCTCTGTGAGGTGCTGCTGTGCTCACCCCACTCCTGGCTGAGCCTGGGGTTCCCCACAGCCACTTGGCCCCAAACATCCTGGGAGCAGAGCCCACACCTACTGAAGGAGGCACCCGACAGCCCCAGTCTGTGCTATCGGCTGTGCTCTGCCTGCAGGTCCCGGAGGAGGCCCTAAGGGCAGCCCCTTGGCCAGGGCCCCTCTGGGCCCCTCATACCAGCTGTCCCTTCCCCCCCTCCCCGCATGAGAGCAGAGCCCTGAGGAGGTTCTTGAACTGCCCCCGGCCTTGGCTCTGGACCTGCCCTGAGGGGGTGGGGACCAGGAGGACCTGGTAGGGTCTCTCTTTCAAGCTGCCACAGCAGGAGCCCAGCTCTGAACTCCCCTTGGCTGTGCTCCGGGAGGCCAAGCTGGGCCTGCTCCTTGCTACTGTGTGGCCTTGAGGGGCCCTGCAAGCTCCCCTTGCCTCAGTCTCCTCTGTGAAGTGGGCTGGTGATGGGAGCCGCACATTTCAGGCACCCAGTGGGTGGTGTCTGCTGCTGTGGTGTCTCCATGCTCCCAGTTCTAAGCCGGCCCTGAGGAGGCCACCAGCCAGCTGAGATGGACGGGTGGAGCTGGGCAGGGTATGGGTATCCTGGCTTCTGGGGGAGGTGATAGGGTGCTGATTTGCAGCCAGAGTGCCATCTGTCAGCCCTTGGGGCCCTGGGCGAGGCCTGGCGAGGCTGGGGAGGGGGTGGGCCTGCTCTGGCTCTGCCCTTTGGGGAGGCCAGATGGACCCCACCCTCCAGCCACCCCTTCTGTGGATGTGTAAACTGAGGCCCAGAGTGGGGGTGGTCTTGCCCAAGGTCACTCTGCTGGTTGGGACTCAGTGACCTGGTCTTTTGCTTTTCATTCCACCCCTGCCCCTCCCTCCAGAACTGTGGCCCCTTCAAGGGCCACCCTTCCCTCTTATCCTAACCCCAGCAGAGGGACTTGCCCAGGCCCGGCTGGGTCAGCCCTCCTCAACACCCAGGCTGTATTGATGGTGTCTCCCGGAGTCTGTGTGGTCCAGATACAAACCCACTGCCTTCAGCCTGACATCCAGGCTGCACCCCCAGCCACCTAGAGCCGCCCTGGGCCTGCACACTCCCACCTTGGCCTGTTAGCACTTGCTCTCTAGGGCCTCAGCCCGCACACACTGCTGTTCTTTGGGTCTGTCCACTGGTCCAGGAACTTATAAACTCGTGCTTAGGGTGGGACTAGGGTGGAACACAGGAGCCCTCACCTCCCCCAATTCAGTCTCCTTGCCTTTGGTGATAGGACCTGATGTTGCTGGCACCTCTGGGCCCTGCACAGACCATGACTATGGTCAGCAAGGCTCCCTGCCTGCTGAAGGCCTAGTCATTCGTCCCCTCCCTCACTCACTCATTTGCTCAGCAGACACTGGTGAGTGCTGTGCGAGGTGCAGGGCTCCAGAGGTGCACAGGTGGAGCTCATTGCAGGGGCTGACACAGGATAAAAGCCCCAGGGGGTGGGGCACAGGGAGGCTGCCCGGAGGGGGAGGAAGGCTTGGGATGTGTGAGCGGGGTGGGGGTGAGTGGCCCAGGGGAGGGGCAGTGCCATGTCTGGGGAGGATGACAAAGAGCTGGACAGCAAGTACTGGGAGGAGAAGGAAGGGTCAGGCTGGGGAGTAGGTTTGGGGCTGGGGGACCAGCAGGTGGCAGATGAGAGTCCTCACCTTGGCCCAGGCTGAGCAGCCCCCTCAGTCGTGTTCACGGGTCTGTGAGGGGCCGATGACTGGAGCAGGGCCACCTTTGTTGCTAGTGCTTAATGCCCCTGCCCCTTCTCCCCAGAGCATCCCTCGGGCCCCGTCCTCCGACGAGGAGTGCTTCTTTGACCTGCTGAGCAAGTTCCAGAGCAGCCGCATGGACGACCAGCGTTGTCCCCTGGAAGAGGGCCAGCCGGGGGCTGCTGAGGCCACAGCTGCCTCCACCCTGGAGGAGAGGATTGGTGAGCACTGGCTGGCTCCCCTGACCTTGAGAGGTGCACAACCAGTCTTTCCTCTCCCTCCACTGCCCCCCTTGAGCTCCTGAGGGGCGGTGCAGACCAGCTGCAAAGTGCCCCTTGTCACTGTGAGCTCTCCACCCCTGCCTTTCCCAAAGTTGCATCCTGGGGAACGTGTCATCATCCCGCCCTCCCTCGGGAACACAGGGTGTCAGGAGCATCAGTGTCTGGGGTGGATGTGGGAGGGGAAGCTCTCCTCCCATAACCCCATCACCTCCCAGAAGTCCCCGGAGGCGGGTGTGGGGCTCCAGGCAGGGGTACCTGGGACCCCATGTGCCCCCAGGAGTGCGATGGGCTGGGCTGGACTCACAGCTGTCAGAGTTCCCACCTGGCCCACCTCAGGTCTGACCCTCACAGGGTCCCTGTGTCAGCCCAGCTGCCCCCACCCAAGGGAAACTCCCCTGGGCTCATCCCCTGTCCCCCGCAGCACAGCCCTCGCTGACAGCGTCCCCGCAGACGGAGGAGTTCTTTGACCTCATCGCCAGCTCCCAGAGCCGCCGGCTGGATGACCAGCGGGCCAGCGTGGGCAGCCTTCCGGGGCTGCGCATCACCCACAACAACCTGGGGCACCTGCGCGGCGACGGGGACCCCCAGGAGCCAGGGGACGAGTTCTTCAACATGCTCATCAAGTGCCAGGTAGGCCTGCAGCCAGGAAGGTGGGTGCTCGTCCCCGCAGGCCGCTCTGGCCCCTCTGCCATCTGCGGGGGAGGCTCCTGGCCCGCTGCAGGGGGCTCTGGCCCCTCCCCCCATCTCAGGCTGGGTCTGGGGGATGCCCTGGGGGGAGAGGAATGACAGGCTGGCTCAGCAAGTGTCACCGAGTGCCCACAGGTGGTCAGACCCCCTGAGAAGGCCACCCCAGGATGTCCTCAGTTCGGCTGTTCGTACAGATACGGGGCATCCCCAGGTCCCCAAGGCAGTGGCCTCAGGAATCCCTCCAGCCTTCCACTCTGGACAGAGAAAACCAAGGGCCAGACAGCACCCCTGGAGTGGGGAGGGCAGGAGAGGTCTCACTGCCACGGGGGATCTGGGCCAATCTAGGTGGGTTTCAGGGTCAGGAGAGCCTCCCAGAGTTGGCTGGGGAGGGGCTGCCGCATGGCTGCTGTGTAGAAGCTGGACAGTTTGCAGACCTGACGTTCATTCCCACAGAGGACAGGAAAGCGCAGCCCTCGGCGAGCCCGGGGAGCCTCAAAACCAGCCCCTCCCGAGCACCCCCAAGCACCCCGTCCACATGCACGCAGGTTCCTGGCCCTTCTGCTCCAGACCCTGCAGAGAAGCCCACACGCTCCTCGTCCCTCTCGGCCTACCAGCGTCAGCCCGACCCGACAGGTCCCTGAGGAGCTCCACGCCTTGGGCTCTGGGAGCTGCAGCCCCCTGCCCTGTCCCAGGGGCTTGTGACCACGCCACTGTCAGGGTGGTCTCCATGGCTGCCCCACCAGCTCTGTCTCTGACAGCTCTCCCCACACCCAGTGGCTGTTGTTCAACCCAATCTCTTTGGGGGTCAAGGCTCCCACCGCTGCCCCTGGTGCTGATTCCCAGGCAGATCCAGGGAAGCCCAAGGCGACCCCTTGAACTGGCACTCACTGGATGACAGCCCCTGCCTTGGGGTTGTCCAGAGGGCCACTGCACTGGTCCAGGCGTTGGGCTGGCCCTCCAAGGCTTAGGAGGGCAAGGCCACCGACCCGTGTGTCTGTCTGCCTAGTCCTCCAGGATCGATGACCAGCGCTGCCCACCGCCCGACGGGCTGCCCCGCGGCCCCACCATGCCCGACGAGGACTTCTTCAGCCTCATCCAGAGGGTGCAGGCCAAGCGGATGGACGAGCAGCGGGTGGACCTCGCCGGGAGCCCAGAGCAGGAGGCGGGCGGGCCAGCTGAGCCTCGGCAACAGTGCCAGCCTGGCACCAGCTAAGGTCTCTAACCCACAGCCAGGCCCGCCCCAACGCCGCTCCTGGATGCCTGGGGAGTGGCTCACAATTGTCCAGGATGCCCAAGGTCCCTGAGAAGCTGAATCTTCCCAAGGCCATGGCTGAGGGCAGGCTCTGAGCCCCCCGCCCTTCCCACTGAGCCGGACATGGGCACACTGCTCCCGCAGAGTTTCCCTCCCCAGGGAGGCGGGCTGGGGCCAGGGCTGCTATGCGTGTAGAGGGCACTCTCTGTACTGGGCCTGCCCACATGGTACACAGCTCCCTGCAGGCCTGCCCAGGCCAGCCCTGCCCTCACCTCTGCCCCTGGCCCAGGTGGGCCTTCAGCATGTCGGCCCCAGACCCCGGTGCTGCCCAGACCTTCTGTGCCCTCTCCCTGCCCCCCACCGCTCCATTTTGCCCAGCCAAATGTGAAAACCCTGCTGCCTCCCCCATACCCCCTACGGTTCTCTGCAGCGTCGTCTCTGGGGGCCTCCCAGAGCTGGTCCCAGGAAGATCAGACACAGACATGTTCGCCCCAGTCCCAGCCTCTCACCCCAGGAGGGCCCCCTCCCGGCCCCTCTCCCTTCCCTCGTACCCAGGCTGGAGAAGGGGGAACCAGAAGGCCTCACAGGAATCCCACAGTGGAGGCAGGCTCATGTGCTCCCACAGAGTTCCTGGGCCTGGCGCTTGAGCTCCCAGCCCCATGACGTCCTGAGCAGACAGGGGCCCAGAGGGGAAGGAGGGGGTAAGCAGTGACATTCCTCGGCTCCAAGCTCTGAATCCCAGCAACGGATGGAGCCTGGTTCTAGGAGGATCCGCCGACAGCCAGGTCTGCACACTGACTATGCCAGCACGGGAGCCATGGGGGTGGTGGGTCAGCAAAGCTGAGAGGGGCTTAACTCATCCCCGGGCCCCCCAGTGAGCACCCAGCCCTTCCCCCCACCATCTAGGGATATGTCCCTGCCTTCTCCCATATGTGTGGAGGGGGTCCAGTCCCAGAACACCCAAGTTGGCCCATGGGACTGGGCAGGAGACAGGCCTCCTGGGAACTGTGGCCATCAGTTCTCACCCACATCCATTCCTCAGCCAACCTGCAGCACCCCCTCAGCCTTGGGTTGAGCCTCATTATGGTCCCCAGGGCCCAGGACAGCACCTCCTCATGTGAGGGTGCAACAGCCCCACCCCAGGCGTCTGCTCTCTGAGCACACAGCCTGGGAGCTCTGGGTGGAGGGTGCTGGAGGGCGACCTGAGCAGGGTGTGATGAAAGGCATGGGGACCCCTGAGGGCTGGCAGGTGTGGGGTCAGGCACCAGAGCACGGGCTTCTGCTCAGCTACCCGGTACTTGAATGTACATGTGTATTTATTGCCCTCATGTGTTTGCCATATTGTCCATGGGTCCTTTCCAACCCAAGAGGTACGTTTTTCTGTTTTATTTTAAAAATAAAGTCTGCCAAGTGAATGCTGTCCATTTTAAGACGGGGGTGAGCTAGAATGTGGGTGCAGAGGGCCTGGGGCTCGCAGTGCCCATCCACCCAAGGTGCCCTGCTGCACTCCCAACCCCACACATCGGCCTGGTCCCTGGGAGGGGCTGTCACTGTCCTAACTACTCACACACTCCAGGATGTGCTTACCTTTCCGGCTGGGAGTCCTCACCCAGGACCAGAAGGCCACCTAGAGCAAGGGGGGACGGGTGCAGTGGACCTGTGACATCACATCCCCAGACGCTGCTGATGACTCTGAAGGAACAGCCTGTGAAGATGCAGCTGAGAAAGCAGCTTGGGGATGACACCCCACAAATATGGACACCCCAAAATAACAGCCATCATAAGGCACTGTCCCTAGTAGGGTCTGGGCACTGGGTGGAGGCAGGGAGACCCTGCTCACCTCACTCCCCATGATCCACTGTGCAAGGAGCCCTGCTGCTCCCTTCATGCCCCACACTGAGCGCAGGGGGCTGGGGAGCCCCAGAGGGGTGAGGGTGGCACTGGGGAGGGAAAGTAGGCAGGAGTAGAAGATACGGCAGGAACACACAGGGTGGCCATCGCTCCTCCTGAAGTGGAGAAGGAGGCCCCAGGGACTTTGACTACAGTCCCCCCCCACCCCCCACCCCAGATAGTTCTCAATGCTTCAAGAACCCTGGCACTCAAAGGCTCTGCAAATAACACTGGGTGCCATGTCCTCTCTCAGCAACTAAAGGCTTTGAGAAGTCCCACAGGAAGCTGTGTGGTGGTGTCTAACCCTACTGAATGTCCCCAGACACAGGACTCCCTAATTTGACCTTTTGGAGAGGGTCTCGGACTGGGGCTGGGGGAAGAAAGATAATCAGGGGGGCAGACAACAGGAAGGCCCCCAATGGGCTTTTTCAGACATGACTGGAAAACGGGCGAGGCCTAGAGATGGCCACAGTTTGAAAAGGTAGGTTTTATTGTCCTTCAGGTGTGAAGCCAGTAGGTCAGGAGACGATGCCACTGAAAAGGCAGTTGATGATACTGTCACAGGTCCCAAGAGGAGGGGGGACATAGGAGTTCAACCAGGCTGAAGGGATGCTCTGGTTGTCTGGTGCCTGCCTGGGTGCCCTCACATATGTCTGTCACCTCTTTGGGAACTGACTAGCCCTGGCAGGCCTGGGGCCGGGGAAAGGGCAGTCTCTCCAGGTCAGCAGGGTTCAGATGTCAAAGCATCAGAATGGAAAAAATAAGACATGGTCAACACACACATCCAAACCACAGGCCTGTTTCCTCACCCATGAAGGGAGGATCCTGAGTGGCCCTACTAGGTTGAGCCAGCTCCCCAGGTCTTCCCAAACTCTGGTCCCAACTCTGGGGGCAGTGAGGCAGCCAGGCCAAGGCACAGCCCCCTGCTCCTGTATTTCAAGGCCAGCCAGTCCCCACATGGCCTCAGCGCCTCCACGAAGGAGCAGAAGGGGCGGCTGAGACTCCAGGATGACGACAGTTTCTGCAAACGGAACAGGCTCTCTCTGGGTAGGAATAATAGGGGGTTGTTTGCCAAGGGAAGGACGGGGTAATCGAGGCAAAGCAAACTGCCAATGCCCCAGAGAACAAAGCCAAGGCTCTGAGTGCCAACACGGGGCAGTAATCAGGAGCTCAGATCCTGCAGGGATCCAAGACTGGCTGGTGATTCATGTTGAAGGTCACACAACCCAGAACACTTCTGGAAATAAACACACTTTTATAAACACAGGAACATCCTGAGAAGGCAGTCAAACAAGGTTGCAAGATAAATTGCATACCCCAGAGGTGGGGGAACCACGTGGGGCACTCACGGCCCCCCACCCATCAGATGGCAGCCCAGCTCCCACTGGTCTTGTCACCAAGGCCAACCAGCCCATCTGCAGCTGCAGTGAGCAGCCTGGTTTGTATCCAGGGGATAGCAGGTGGCATGGGAAGGATCTGTGGGGCCTCCCTGTGTCTGGCCAGAGAAATGGGACCCACAAGGTGCGCTGATCCTGCCCCCAGGAGGAACAGTGGCTAGCTGGCCATCCCTTCCAGGCCTCTCCTCAGACATTTTGGGCACAAATGAGCCAACTGAGTCACCCTGTGCCCGTCCCAAGTCTGCTCTTCCCATCTGTGCACCTGACAGGGTGACACTATGAGCATCTTCATCTGCACACAGGAAGACAGAGGCTCAGAGGGGCAAAGTGACCTCCCCAAGTCCACACAGCCAGTCAGGAGGGTCTCAGGCCCCATGTCCAGCCCCTTCCCACACGGACATGACCTGCATGAGGCAAGTACAAGGGCGGTTCCTCTGAGCAGGGTGACAGTGGTGGGCCAGGAGTTCTATAGCTGCACCTGGAGGAGTTCCTGTAAGTCATTCTAACTCCAGAACTAGGGACAACAGGAGAGCCCAAGGCCTGTCACCTGCAAGTGATATCTGTTTATTGACAGAAACAGGTAAGTGCAGAGCAGCCCAGGGTCAAAGCATCGTTCTTAAGGGCATAAGGTAGGGTCACCTGGGCTCTGTCTTGCCAGGGTGGGTAGGATCTTGGTCCTCAACCTCTTCTGTTGCAGCAGATTTAGGGGCTCCCACTGCCTCTAAAACCAGCTCCAGGGCCCCATCACCGGCCACTCGGCACACCTTCTCCCCTCTGGCAGCCAGGATTTCTTCAACATTCCTGAGAGAGAGGGAGGCACCATGACACTCCAGGCCCCTCCCTCACCAATCCTACAACTCAGTCCCTTGAGAGCACCCAAGGCCAGGCTTGAGCTAGGAACATGGGTCCCTGTACTGGTGTGGCATCAGGGCTACTGTATGTGGTCCTCGTGGAGCCTTCTCCATGCCCCCCAGGGGAAGCACTTTTACCATGCCATTCCCAGGGGAGAATGTTTGCTCAGAAACCAAACTGAACTGTCCGGGGCTACCTGGCCACAAGCTCCTGACCACTGCCCCCCACTGCTCTCCACAGAGGGGTGAGGCCAACTCTGCAGGCCCAGGACCCCGTCGACACTACCTTACATGCACCCCCAAGTCTGGCGTGGTCAACCAGCCAGCAGTGATAGAAGATAAGAAACTGACTGGCTAGGATCCCCGCCCCACAGCAGGCACTCAAGAAATCTTTGTAGGGTGAAGGAAGGAACCACAAAATGAAAGGAAGTCACTGCTTTAAGAGTCAATCTAGTCTGACCCTTCACTTTAGGGGGGGCCTGTGGCCCTGACAAGAGGGTCCTGCCTGCTGTCAGTGAGGGAGGAAGTCAGGCAGTGCAGCAGGGCCAAGGGGGCTGATCTAGGGCAGAAGATTTGGCAAATAAAAACACATCCCATACTTGGGGCATATTTATACAAAAGTTATTTGTGGCTTATCTGACATTCAAATTTAATTGTTCCTTCAGTATTGATAAGGTGAGAGAAGGGGGCTCCATAAACTTCATTAGGGGGAGGGAGCCCCAGGGAGGCTGGGTGGGGCCCCTGACCTGGGACTCTGTCCTGCCAACCTGCCCAGGAGGCCTCACCTCTTCCCATCCAAGTCGGAGAACCAGCCCAGGTTGTCCGCGATGATGTGGTGGTTCTGGCAGCCAGGGCAAGTCACGATGACCACACCCTGGTGATAAGCCAGCTTGGAGATGTGCTTGGAGGACCGGGTCCCACAGACCTGGTGCACACAGAGGGAGACGGGGCTCAGAAGAGGCCAAGGGCCTGGCCGTGCCCCTCCCCCTAAAGGCCCCTCCCATTGTGAAGATTAGCTCCCACCCCTCTCCCAGAAGCACCTGTGCTCTAAAAGGTAGCTCCACCTGTCTCCCAGAAGGCCCCGCCCCTAGGGTAGCTCCACCCCCGTGCGGCCCCTCCCCACCCCCAGACGGACCAGCCACCTAATAGCTCCACCCCTCTCCAGGAAGGCCCGCCCCCAGGGAGAGCGCCACTCTCCACGTGGCCCCGCCCCTCTCCGAGAAAGACACGCCCCCTAAGAGATAGCTCCGCCCTTCCACGCGGTCGGTCCCGCGCCCCCTTTGTCCACCGCGCAGTCCAGCGCCAGGTGCGGGCCCGGGGTCGGCCCCGCGCACGCCCACCTTGCAGGTGTAGACGAGCTGGTAATGGGACGCCCTGGGCCCAGGCGCGGAGCTCGAGCGCCGCCAGCCGCAGGCCCGGGGCCGTCTTTTCCCCGCGGCGTCCGGGAGGACTCTGCACGCCCACAGCCGCCTCAGTCCGGGCCCCCGGGGCCGCGCGCGGCTCACCAGCGACGACAGGAGGCACAACGTCGCTCGCAACATCCCTCCCACCGACTTTAACCGCTCCGCCTCGCTGTCGCCCGGCAGAGCTGAAGCCGCACCAGAGCCATCTTGGAAGAGGGCATCGGCGGAAGCGACCCTACTCGGCCTCCGTGGCGGCGTCTGGAGCGGGCTCTGCTGCCCCCTGGCGGCGGGCGGTGCGCGCTGGCGGACTGGAGGGTTGGAAGATGCGCGCCGGAGTAAAGGCATCATGAGATGCGACGGTCCTTTATTTAGGAGCTGCATTAATTTTGTTTTCTTTTTAATATATCTTTATTGATTTCAGAGAGAGGAAAGGAGAGGGAGGAAGAGAGATAGAAACATCAATGATGAGAGAGTCACTGATACGCTGCCTCCTGCATGCCCCGGACTGGGGATGGAGCCTGCAACCCCCGCATATGCCCTGATTGGGAATCGAACCCTGATCGCCTGGATCCTGGGTCCATGCTCAACCGCTGAGCCACCCCCGGCCGGGCAGGAGCTGCATTTCTAACACTGCTCCTGCGTCTGCATTACATAAAGGTGGAACACGCCGGTGACTGACACAGTGCGTGTGCCGGTGCGGAAACGGGCGGCCAGAGAGGTGGCCTAACGAGGCGGCGCCCGCGCCTGGGCCGGGGGATCAGCTGCTGGCCCGGGCCAGCCCGCCGCCGGCGCCCCGAGCCGCTAGGAGCCCTCGGTGTCCGTGTTGTCGCTGCCCGTGGTGTTCTCCCAGTCCACCTCCCCTTGTCTCGGGCCGTGCTGCAGCTTGCGGAGCGCCCGCTTCCTGCGGGAGGGCCGAGGCGCGGGTGTGCACAGGTGCCCCTGGGGGCCGTCCCCCGCGCCCCTTTCCCCGCCCAGCGCCCACGCGGGCCCACCTGCGGTAGTTCTCAAAGCTCTCTTTGAGGCGCCGCCGCTCCTTCTCGGGAGGCTCCCCGCCGCTCAGGCCTGAGTTCTGCAGCAATGTTGAGGCTGAGGGCCTGGCCCGCGCCCGCATGGGCCCCGCCCCCGCCCCGACTGCAAGCGGAGGGCCCAGGCCGCGCGAGCGGCGGCACCAGCTCCGCACCGCAGCAGGCTCGCCATTGTCTGCGTCCTGCGCGCAGCCCTTGGGGGAAGGAGGGTGTGGGTCCCTCCTTTCAGATGACAATAAGGACCTAGTGCAGCCAGCGTGGGTGGGGCTCCAGGCCAGGGTTCCTCTATTCCTTCGCTGTGGGAGACTCCCGGACAGTGGCAGTTACCCTTTAACGCTGCGTGGCCCGCACAGAAGACAGGCTTCCCATGGCTGCCACTGCCCAGGGACAACCCTGGCCTGGCCACCTCTCCGCGCACTGCTTTCGTGCAAGGGAGGGCGCTCAGCTTCATGTTTCTAACACTGCACCCCAAGAGCCCTTGGGCAAAGACCCTTGTGTTTCCCTGCCCCCCCCCCCAGCCCCAGAGCATCCATGTGGAGGAATCAGTGTCCCCATACCAGGGGCACCCCAGGGCTGCCTTACATTGGGGGTTAGTGAAAGCCGCTCCTTCTGCAGAGCCTCAAAGGGCTGCTCTGGGCTCTCCCTGTCAGCTGGACCACCTGGAAAGGAAAGGTGTGCCTGTGGGTACTGCCCACCTGCCAGGACCAAGCGTGGCAGGGCCAACACCCACCTCCTCACCCCTGATGTTGCCTGGTCAGTCCTGCACCATGTGTTGGGTTCTTGCTTGGACCCCACAAGGACTCCCATTGTATAGATGAGGGTCCTGGGGCTCACTCTCCCAGGAGAAGGTCCTCTGAGGCTGCTCCAACCATGGACCTCTGCTCTTCCCACCAGGATGGCCCAGCCCCTCCTCAGTGGGGGCTGGGGTACAGCAGTGGTAGAGAGCACAGGATTCCAGGCTGCTGGGACCCTCCGAATGTGCCAGGGCCTGGATGGGCCCGGGGCTCAGGACTCTCGGATAACAGGTGCTCTGAGGGGCTGGCTCCCCTAAACTGGCCATGATGGGGGCACTATGGACTCCAGTCTCAAGGACGTCATAGTGGGCCCAGGTCTCTGCCTGGAGCTGACACCTTCTCTCTCCTCAGCCTCCAGTCATCAAGCTGCCCTGGCTCCCGCATGGGGCCCCGCCACCACTGGGCTGGGGCTCCTGGGCTGGTTGGGCTTGCCACCTTCCAGGTCCTGCTGCCTGTCCCCCTGTGGGGGCTCAGTGACCTCAAGCTCAGTCTTTGGGGAACAGCAGACTGCCCAACCCTCACTTCTCTATTTGGTGCCCCTTCTTCCTCTTTTGCCCCCTTAGAAGCTGGGTTCAGGCCTGATGCTGGGAAGTCTTATCTGGCTTCCCACGCAACTTCTTCTGTGGACCCTCCCCCTCCCCCTCCTCTTCCTGGCCCAGCACCAGGCTCTTCTGGAACTCACACCACCTTCAGAACAAGCCCCTCACCCTATGTCACCTCTGGGCCATCTGGCTGCCCCAGCACAGTCCTGTCTCCAGGCAGGCAGAGGGATCCCGCCCTGCTACCTGAAGTCCCCAGCTCCCTGTCATTCACGACAGCCTCTCTTTCCTGTTCTGTCCCCACTTCCTAGCATGGCACACATGGCACACCTGGGCATTGGCTGATGGCCACCTCCCCTTGCTCTCTGCTGGAAGAAGTTCAGTGGGGGCAGGATGCCTGCACCCTGCAATCCTGGAGCTGGAGGAGGGACATAGGCCCTGCAGACCTGGCCCCAGGTTCAAATGGGGCTCTCATTTCCTTGCTGGGGGACTTCAGGGGTTACTGATCTCTCCCAGCTTCAGTGTCCCTATCTGTAAAGTGCAGTGGGACAGGGCTGGAGGACCCATCCCCAGGCACCAGCCACATGGGGCTGCATGTGCCGAGGATCTGGCATCAACTCAGGACAACAGGGAGGCCTTGGCAGCACCCATGCCCCCTCCTCACCTTTGTCAGAGAGCTGGGCCTCCTCCAGGTCCCGGGGGATCGAAAGCTTTCAAAGAGAGATGGGGCAGCTGGTTAGGACACTGCCCCTGTGGACCTGGACCTAACCCACTGTGCTGCCGTCTCCATTGCTGTCACCCTCTGCACAAACTTCTCAGGGACCTCTGCTGCACAGCCAGGCCAGGACCCTATGAGGGCCTGGGGTGGGTGCTGCCAGGTCTGTCCTGCCCTGAACATACGGAGGACCTGCAGGCATCAGCTGCCCTTTCTCTGCCCGGCTGAGTGTTGGGAGGAGAGGGGACAGCCCAGCTCACCAGAGCTGGTGGCAGGCGGCCGAGTTTCTGGAGCTTCCGAGGGACATGTATGGGGCTGCTGTCTGGCAGAGGCTGTGGCCAGGAGCCCACCCGGGGGTCACACTCACCTCCTGGGAGTTCCTGGGTGAGCTGTCCTCCAGGTCGGAGCTCTGTAGTCACAGAAGAGGGGCTGGTCAGCAGGCTGTGGGGGAATTGAACCGCCTCGGGAATGGGCTGTGGTGGGGTATGGTGAGGGGAGGCCAGCCTGTCCTCCAGGGAGGTCCCTCTCTCCCCATTACCACACACAGAGCCACCTGCCAGGCCCTGAACTCCTAGAGGTGGGCTCCTTTTGAGGGGGCTCAGGAAGGCCCCAGGACCTGCCAGGGCCACCAGGGGGCAGTGGCTGAGCCAGTCCAGGACCGAGGCTATCCAGCAGTTCCTCCTCCGGGCTCTGGGGTCTCTGGGGACCTGCCTGCCCCTGAGAGGCCACCCCAGTGTCCCACCGCAGCAGGGGCCCCAGGGAGGCGCACCAGGATGAGCATCTCCAGCTGCTGTTGCTTGAGCCTGCCCTCCACGGCCAGCAGCTGGCCCTCGCGCTGGAACAGCTGTAGCTGCAGCTCGTCGGCCTTCTCACCCAGCTCCCGCACCTGCTTGCGCAGCGTGTCCTTGTCCTTCAGGCTTCGGGCGTACTGCGTGTGCAGCTCCTCCCGGGACGCGATGGCCTGCAAGGAGACCCAGGGTTGGGATCTGCACAGCCCCGCTCCCAGCACAGCCGCCTACATCCAGCAAAGGCCCAGCTCAGCCTCCTCTGTCCTTGTTCGGGGATTGTAACCGTAACAAAGGCTCGTGACGCGAAATGTGGGCAGTTCCGAAAAGATCCAGGAGATTAAAATTCTCCACACTCAACCAGCCCAGTGTGCCGCGGGGACATTCCTCACACTTTGTGCCCCACACACGGGTGTACAAATTTTGGCTGTGGCTGATATCAAGACCGTGATTGTGAACAGCCATGTAATATTCTTTAAAACGAATGCATCACACTGTGTCATGCCCACCCCTCACAGGACGCTGAGCGTGAGACTGAACGTATACCATGTCCGAGGACAAACTCAGACCCGCGGCCTGCAGCCATTGTCTACAGTGACAGGCCCAGGAGGCACAGCTGCCAGTCGCACGTGGTAGGCCCATCCACATCCCTGGTAACAATCGGCCCCCAACAGCCAGGACTGGATTAATAGCAGAACTTCCTAAGTTCAACCCTGCTTCCAACTTAGGACCACCCAGATGACCATACGCACTCTGCCGGCTGCCCTGCCCCACCCTCCCCAGGCCCACACACCTGGCCTGCCTACGTGACTGATGCTCTCCATGCTGCCTGCCTACGAGCCTCCGCAGCTGCCAGCGAGGGGACCCCTGCTCCAGCCAGCTCACCTCAGAGGTGCTTCCCAGTTCTCACTACTGTCCATGGCCTCAAGATAATCTGCATTCCTATTACTCCCAGGAGGGAGGTTTCTAGAAGTGGAATTGCCGGGCTAAAAGGAATCTGCGGGTCTAGCTGGTTTGGCTTAATGGTTAGAGCATTGGCTGGAGCAGGGGTCCCAGGTTCAATTTCAGCCCAGGGCACATACCTAGGCTACAGGCTCGATCCCCAGCCCTGGTAGGGACATGTGCGGGAGGCAACCAATCGATGCGTCTCTCTCTTTCTCTGAAAAGCAATGGAAAAAATATCCTCAGGTGAAGATTAAAAAAAAGGAATCTTCAGTTTAAGGCTCCTGCTGACACATGGTCAGCGACCCTCCAGATGTCACTGAGGCAGATGGGTGCGGGGGAAGGTGAAGTGGATTCAGTTCTATGTGGCACACTGCCTCCCATCCACAAGACTGCAGCTGGCCAAGGTGCCCATGGTTTTTAGGTTTAAAAGTTATTTGCAAAACAAGACAGATAGCTTCCATGTTTGTAAAACAAAAACGAAACTATATGTACATTGGAAAAGTCTGGAAAGTCCAGTGGAAGGTGGAGTGTGGATTTCCTGGCAGTGGACTGGGTGGAGGTGGGAGCAATATTAACTTCACTACCATTCACATTTTTAGACAAGCGCGTACTGCTTTTGTCCTTCAAAAACCACTTTGACAACTGCCCTCCCACCCCCACCCCACCAGCTGCTGCACTGGCGGCCCACGTGGAGGAGGGAACAGCCCTCTCCTGGGCTTTTGCCCCCCGCAGGTGTTCTCTACCTGGTCCCGCTCGATAGCGACCTCCTCCATCTGCTGCAGGATGGCCTCGATGCGGTCCTTGTACATCTTGGAATCCTTCCGCAGGGCCATGCACTGCAGCTCGAACACCTCCTTCTCCTCCATGCACTGTGGGGAGACGGTAGCTAGCCACCGCCACCCGCTGTCCCCCATTCTGGAGGCTGTGTGAGCCCCTCAGGCCCCGCCAGCTCTGGGCTTCCAGACCAACCATTGGGCCTGACCATCCCAGGGAAAGTGGGCAAGGGGTGGGGTGAGGAATCAGGCCCCTGTGCCTCCAGGAAGGGGGACGCACGGATGTGGCGCTGAGAGTGAACACTGTGCCCGTTCTAGGCACTGTGTGGGCACAGGACAGACCCGCAGCCCGCCCAGCCTGGCTCGGCCCCCGGGCCCTGTGCTCAGCTGTCCCAGCGGCGTACCCGGGCGCGCAGGGCCTCGCCCTGGCGCAGGTCTTTGCGCAGGGCGAAGATGACGTTGGCCTGCTCCTGGTGGTCCCGCAGCGCCTGCCGCCAGTCCTCCTCCAGCACCTGGATGTAGGGGCTGTTCTTGTTCGGCTTCCCCTCCTGTGGGTGGCGCAGGGCATAGGGCGGCAGGGCAGCAGCCTGGCGGGGGCAGGCGCCCGACCCGCCAGCCCCGGCTGCACCTGCCCCGCCAGCCCCCACCTGGATGGAGGCCTCCAGCTCCTGCACGCGGGCCTGCAGCAGCGCCTTCTCCTGCTGCAGCTCCCACAGCAGCTCCTGGCTGGGCCGCTGCTCCATGGCGTGCCGAAGCTTCAGCGTGTGCTTGCGTTCCACCTTGCAGTCATCCTCGGCCTTCATCAGGCTGTGCTTGAGCCGGTCCACCTGCAGGACGGCCATCAGCCTGGCAGCCCCTCCTCACGGTGGCGGGCCCACAGCCATCCCCCACTGCCCAGGACGCCCGCCTTGGACCCGGAGAGCACCTCCAGCTGCAGGTCGCGGTTCCGCATGAGCGCGGCGCCCTTCTCCTCGCTCTGGCGGGCCAGGCGCATGGCCAGGTCGTAGTTCTCGTCCTTGCAGCGCTTGAGCTCCCGGCTGCAGGCCTCGCACTCCTCCTTGAGCCTCTGCACGCGCTCCTGGTGCTTGCGTAGCAGGCTGTCCTTGACCCGAAGCTCCTTGATGAAGTCATCCTTGGAGCTCAGCAGGGCCGTGAGGTCCTGCACCTTCTTCTGCAGCTTCATGACCTCACTCATCAGCAGCTGCGTCAGGCCCGACTCCCCGGATGCATCTGCAGGCCGGGCTAGTGTCAGACGGTCCCCTGCGACCCTCGCTGCCCGGCCCCATCACCTCCCAGGGCCCTGGACTTGACCAGCAGCTCCTGGCTCCTGGGGACAATTCTGAGTTACCCTCTGTTGAGGAAATGGCCTGAGATTCTGACTCAGCCCCCCACAGGACAGGGTGCTGGGCACCTATCCCTTTCTCTAATTTTGTTGTGATCTTGACTGTGAGTCAAGAGGACTCAACTCCAGGGCCAGGAGAGTGCTGCCTCGCCTTTGCTGGGACTAACAGGTCCCTGACCTCTCAGGGGTCAGACTGCCTTCTGGGTAGGACAGACTCTAGGCCATGAGTCGGTCTGTGCACCCTCACCTCCCACCTGTATGGGAGCCAGGACCAGACACCCCCATGTGGACCCTCCTCATGCATTTCCCCCCATTTTATCCACTGGGAGACGATACAGGGAAGGGCCCCCAGCCCTGCTCCCAGGCCCACCCCACACGGTCCCCCTGCCCCTTGACCATGACTCAGTGCCCCACAGGCCCTCTGGCCCCCATGTCTGGGCCCACCCCACACTGGTGTCCAGTCCTCACCAATGATCATAGAGAAGACTCGGGCAGGCTCCTTGCCCGTGACCTTCTTGTAGAGCTGTGGGTAGTACAGCTCCAGGCTCTCGAGGAAGGCCACATAGCCCTTGTGGCCTGTCCGCTGCAGGATGTCCAGGAGCACGCCTGCAACCCAGAGAGGCCTGCTGGGCCGGTGGTCGCCTTTGGGAGGTGCGCGGGGCTGGGGCCCAGACAGCCCTGCAGGCCCTGTCCTGGGCTGGGGTCCAGGTGCTGACCACCCACATGTGCCAAGCACACAGGACAGGTGCTAGTAAACAGGATTTCCCATTCACATGCCGCCACTGGGGCTAGCCCTCCTGGGGACCAGGGTGGGGAACAGCAGCGGCCCCCTCTGGGCTGGCTCCTGGATGACCAGGGTGGGGCAGCACTGACCCACTTTCCGCTTGCGGATGACCAGGTTGGGGTCGCTGAGCACCTGCTCCTCGTCATCGGGGTTTAGGACCTTGCACTGCCGCAGGTAGGGCGTGATGCGCGAGGGGTCGATGACGGAGATGAGCTTCACCCTGAAGCCCTCCAGGGTGCTCCAGCACTCGTCCTCGTTCTCATAGTCCGACATGGCAGCAGGGTGGCAGGAGTCCGGAGAGCACTGGGAGCGACACCCGCTCGCTGAGCTGTCAGTCCCAGCCAGGACCCAGGCCTGCCACCCAGATGCCCGGCCAGAGCTCTGGGCAGAGCCCGACAAGGAGAGGTGTGCAGCCTCACCCGACCCTCCCATCTGGGCGACCAACAGAGGGGGCAATGGTGGCATGGTGATCTGCTCCCCATCAGCTCACCGGGTGGCCCTTTCCAGCCTTCCTTGGGCTCTGCTCCCACCCCTTTGGCCACCCTGGCCTTCCTCTGTCCCTGAGTCTCCAGGGTGAGTGTGGCAGGAGGTATGGAGATGCTCCAGGGACAGGTGGAGTCTAAGAAATATGGTCCTCCACACCATGCCCTCTGGCCTCTTCCCTGCTCCTGGACACCCTCAAGTGCCATGGAACTGGAGCTGGCAGGGAGGTGAGCAGGCAGGAGGAGCTGTTTGTGCGAGCTGGCACTACCTCCCTGGCAGGTGGGGGAGGGAGGCTCCAGCCCCCAGGCAGCCGGTGCCCAGGCTGGGGCCAGAAGCACGTTGGCAAATGACCCTCCCACCCGCGCAGCCCCACAACTGACTTCCTCATTCCCCGACTTAGCACCCGCTCACATCCCAGCCCTATCCCCTCCTCTCCTTCCGGCAGCTGGCTGGTGGTGCAACAGTCACCCAGCAGTTGCCCAGTGCTGGCTGGCTCTGAGTCAGGCTCAGCGACACTGCTGTTTGGGAAGGGTGACTGGGTGCCTATAGGAGAGCCAGTGCCGGCACAAGGGGAGGGGCTGCGTGAGGTGACACCCAGGGACTGCCTGACATGTGGCTTTGGCGCCTGCCCCAGGCGCTCTGGTCCCAGGCACCTAGCCATCTCTGGGCTCCTCTCCTGCCTCCCAGATGAGGCCTGCTCTAGGTCCCACTCTTGGGGACTGTCATGTCAGCTCTCTGGCAAGGGGACTATCTATGTTGGGACCACCCATTGCTGTTCCTTCTACCAGCAAAAGGCAAACTACTCTCTGGGGCCAGGCCAGGGCAGGAAGCAGCCATGTGGTTTGCTCCTTGGGTGGTAGGGACAGAGGCCTTGACCCAGCCACCTGAGACAAAGCCTTCAGCTCATGTGGGAAAGGTCAGTTCCAGCTCCCAGGAGCTAGACCAGTCCTAGAGACCTGGGTGGTGGCAGGCTGGGCTTTTGAGGAGTTTCTCTGACTTCCTGCTGTGCTTTGTAATCCCACCCAGTCCAGCAACAGCGAAGGCAACGAGGAAAAAAACAGCAACTCTGGACGGTCCTTGGACCTTCAGTCTTCCCCTGCCTTTCTAGCCTAAAGCCCACAGGTCCTGCACCTGACCCCTTGCCATTGGTTCCACTGAAATGCATAAGCAGGTGTCAGTGGCTGTGAAGGGGGACAGGACAGAAAAGTTGAGGCCACTTGGTGCCCCTCTGGGACCTTTGCTCCAGGACCTGCTCCTGCCCCAGGAGTCCCAGCAGAGAGCCCAGTGTCTCCCCAGCCACCTCTCAGAAAAGACAAGGACCAGCCTACCTCAGGGTCCTGAAGGGGGCACCCGCACAACTGGATGCCGGTCAGTCAACGCCACCGATTCAATGAGGGACAGGAGGTGCTGCTGGATAGCCTGGGAGGGAGGGTGGAGCCGGGAGGGAGCCCTGAACTTCCTCAAGGGGGATAGTCCCAGGTGGCTGCCTTCTGATTGGCCCAGCCATGGAGGCCCCGAGGCCGGGTCCAGGGAAGTGGAAGTTGCCGGCGCTCAGAGGAAAGCTGTTGGGAGCCCTCCCAGGCCAAGAGGCCTAGCCTCAGCACCCCATAAAGTACAAGTGTTGGCAAAGGCTCTCCCAGGGGCTGGCAAGGCCATCACCATCCATTCTGCTGTGGCCCAGACACAGGCTTCTGGGGGCTTTTTGGGCAGGGGGTACTCTATGCCTAACATGTTCACCTTCAGCAGCCCCACGGGGACCAGCAGCCAGACGGGGACCAGGCCTACATAGGGGTGCTGGCAAGAAGAGCTCAGCCAGCGATCTGAGGGGATCAGCCTGACTCTGGGCTCCCACACACAGCCAGGCCAGCACATGCTTTGGGCACATAAGGACTACAGTGTGGTGTCCCGAACGCAGGGTCTGGGGAGGCCACTGCAGCTAGGAAGAAGGCACAGGCCCGGCCATTCTTGCCCCACACCATCGCCAGCCAACACCGCAGCTAGCATACCCCCATCCCTTCCTGGGAACATTCCCACTTTCCACCAGGACATATGGGACAGTGACAGCAGCTCCCAAAACTCCGGTGGCCACAGCATCAGTCCTCCGTGGGCTGTGGAAATCCCCAGGCCACCACCTCACCAGTGCAGCCATACCGGTTGAACTGAGTTGCCACCTCCTGGGTTGAGGTGACAGCTACAGGACAGGCAGGATGAGCAGGATGGGCACCTGACGTGCTCCCGGCTCCACCTTCCTGAGGTGCCACCTCGCCTAGCTGCTCCCTTCCTGTGGGGCCCTGATCCTCAGCCCTGGGCTTCTCTGCCTCCCAGCCCACAGCAGTCAGCCACCTGTATGGCTGAAACCTTGAGAGTCTTGGCATAACCAGGTTCTGCTGAGTCTTGGTGGCAGCATGGCAGCATGGCCCTCCCAGAGACCAGCAAAGGCAAGGCATAATGCCTGGAGAAGCAGGCAGCCAGGGGTCCCCCACGCCCTTGGGGGGAGCTGCACTTTGGGGACCTGTGCCCCGGGCGGGGCGGGGCTGGGTCCCTGCGGGAGTGGGCAGCTCCGCTCTGACCCAATGGCAGGCTTGTGAGGGACCCCTGACCACCCATTTCCCTACTTTGTGAAATGAGGCTGAGAGGGGCATTAAATAATAAACATATCTCATTCTCGGGGTACACAGGGACCAAGCTAGAAATCAGGGACAGGAACTGTCTGGACAACCCCTGCATTTTTGGAAATGAAATACAAACCC
Source organism: Miniopterus natalensis (assembly GCF_054644295.1). Taxonomy (NCBI): domain Eukaryota; kingdom Metazoa; phylum Chordata; class Mammalia; order Chiroptera; family Miniopteridae; genus Miniopterus; species Miniopterus natalensis. Next base: position 69,201,536 of record NC_142092.1, read on the forward strand.
CTAAGTAAGCCACAGGTCATAGGAAGTCAAGGAAAACTAGAAATTAGTTGAGAGCACTGGGTGCAAAGCAACACCCACATGAACAGGCAACTGAGTGGCCATGGGCCCAAGGCAGGTGTGACGTGTGCTGTCTGGAGAGGTGAAGGGGAGGCTGGGGCCAGGACACAGCTGGGCCCAGTAGTTCCATTTCTCTGTTGTACACTTCCGGTAGTAAGTCAGTGAAATCAAAGTGAAGTGCCCACAAGGATGAACCAGGGAACCACGAGCCTCAGAGGCTGTAAACCGAAGCCAAGCCCAGTGCCTTTGGGACAGAGGGACAGGGATAGGAGCTACTGGGACTTGGTCTTAATGCTAATACACCTGCATGAAAGGAAGGAGCACCTCATGGGCCGTCTGGGTTGGCCGGTGTGGTCTGGACGGCAGAGGAAGTGGGTCCCCCTGGTCCCTAAGGTGGCACCCAGAGGGCCAGCAGCCACATTGCTTCTTGTGAAAAGGGCCTCTGCTTCTCTATCCCCCCACATCCTGGAGAGGCCCAGAGTGCAGGGGCTCCGAGGACGCCAGGGCCCAGCCTGCTGGCTCCCAGCATGTCCAAGAGAGGCCCAATCCCTCTGCTCACCACCCAGTATCTCAGGATGAGACCACAAGAGTCTGTGGCTTGCTTTTTAATTAAAAAATAGGACATGTATTAATTCTTTCAAATATTCCAATTTGCACTTGGGAAGCAGCCAAGTCCCTGTGACAACACAGTCACTATTGGCAGAGCCTCCCCGGAACCCAGCCGCTTTCTCCTCCAGGTGAGTGATGGGCTGGCCAGGTCCAGCAAGGTCCCAACTCCTGTCAGTGGTGGTGACAGTGGGCATCCAGATCGGGTAGTCCTGGAACACAAGAACACCCTGGTGTGGGGGGCGCATCCTGACTGGATCCTAGGAGGCACTGTGCCTGGCGGGGGAGGGCAGGATCCATGGAGGGCAGCAAGAGCCAGAGGGTGGCCTGCAATGACAGGTCTCCTCTGTGGGCTTGCCCCCTGCCCCGGGAAACTCACAGCCCACACTGCTCTGAGGAGCCGCTACTGCCTCTGGGGACCTGCTGACCAGGTGTCCTCCCACATTAGGTCTGTTTCAGGGACTCAACCAATCTGAGAGCCTCCTTGGTGCCTGCGGTCTGGGCACTGGGGACCCAGCAGCAAAAAGCCATGTACCTGCCCTCATGGCCTCACGTTCACGGGGAAGACAATGGACAAACATGGACAGAGTGTCAGGGAGGGCTGAATGCCTCAGGAAAGATGGACACTGGGTCAGGCTATGCCTCCTTAGGAGAGTGATCGAGGAGGGTGCCTCTGAGGAGCAGGCAGACAGGAAAGACTGCGGGACCGAGGGACAGAAGGAAGTAAGTGCCTGGACACCAGGGTGTGGTAGCTGAGTCAGCTGGCCCTCCACCTGGGACCCCTCCAGCGTCTGGACCCACCTGCCTAATACCATCAAACCTGACGTGAGCTCCCCGAGGCAGGGCCACACCAGCCATCAGCCCTGGCCACCCCACTGCACCTGGACAGCAGCTGCCCCATACTCACCTGCTCACAGCAGCCTCCTCCGCTTCCGGACGTGCCGGCCATGCCGGGTCCTGAGCACATCGAAGTCATCAGAATCGTCCTGGAAGGAGGGGGCAGAGACCTTGCCAGAGTCGGGGGCTCCCTGAAACAAATTCCAGGCAGGGGGACAAGAGTGATGCTCTAGCCAGGATGGACTGGATGGGGGGCAGTGAGGAGCAGCAAGGAGTGGGCTGTGGACACTGCACCTCCCAACCTCTGGGACAGGCAGCTCTCAGACGCAGAGGCCCCAGTAGCACAGCCACTGCAGGCTGGGCCTGGTGATACCAGGGGCCACAACAGGCAAGGAACGGGAGGGACGCTGCCCTTCCTGGGGCCACATGGGGGCTCTGGCTTTCTGCTTATCAATGTCTCATCTGGGGCTCCAACACCCTCTAAACCCCTGGGTGCCAGCCTGTGTCCTGGTTTCCCCAGCTGGGTCAGCAGGACAGTGACTGAGGAACACATGGAGAGGTGGGTGGAGAGACTGCACACACAACAGGGGACAGGGAGCCTCTTTCCCTTGATATCTAGGGTCCAGCCGTGTCTCCACTGCTCGTCAGCCCACAAGACAGCCCTGGCACCACTAGGCAAGGACCCTGGGAAGGTGGTGACATTTCCAATAGCCCAGGCTGGATTGAGTCTATAGGGAGGGTGGTACAGTCCTCAGCCATAGCCCCTGCCTTCCATGTGTTCACCAGCCCTGCGGCCATGGCAGCCTAGGTGGGGAAGGGGAGGGCCACCACTTGCTCCTGGGACATACCTGCAAGGACCCTGGACAACCTCCCTGACTTAGCACAAAGTGTCTGAAGTGGTCCAGCTCTCCTGCTTGGCCCCAGACAATAGGGGAAGTGGAGGTGGCCTTGCTGGGGACTCTTGGGTGCCCACAGCCACAGAGGTGCAGGGACACCTTCCTGCATGTTCCTATCATGTTTCTTATTAGAAAACAGGGACAATGGTTTTGCCCCGAAGCTTAGAAAGTCCTCCTGAGGTGACTGGTGAGGTCCTGGTGTCCACAGAAGTGCAGGGGCAGGAGTAGGGCCACCCAAGAGTGGGGTGGGGGATGCATGGGGGGCACAGAGCCCAAGTTCAGGTTCTCCCTCAGACACAGCTGAGGGTCTCCCTGTGTTAGAAGCAAGGTTCCTTCCTCTCTACAGTGGCCAAAGGGGAGGCACTTTCTGCACACAATCCACACACAGCTGGGCAGGCGTGCGGCCACCTGCTTCCTCCTCCGAAACCAGCCCCAGTTCTCTTGGCCGCCACTTCCACCTGCTCGAGTCCCTGCCCCCACCCCACTACTCTGGGCAGGACACACACCCGCAGGCAGGCGGGGGCACCATGGGGGGCAGCCCTCTGTGACCATGACCACCTACCTGGACAGGGGCCGTGGCCACTGGCCCTGCCTGGGGCCTGCCGCTCACCCAGCAGCCTGGCTGCCTGTCGCCATCAAGGAGCTCCAGCTCCTCCTGGTCGTCCTCCTCACTCCCAGGGTCAGCTCTCATGGCTGCTGACAAGGTGGTGCAGACACCACGAGGGGGCAGGGTGGCTAGGAGCGCGGGGAGGGTGAAGGCTGCCAGGAAGCGGGCCTTCAGCAGCAGGTAGGCTGGGTTGTCCTGCAGCTGCCTCCGCACCCGCCCCAGCGAGGCCTGCAGGGCTTCAGCCGCCTCGCCGGGCACCAGGGAGGCTGCTCTATGTTCCAAGGTCTTCTTGTGGAGCAGGAGGCGAGACAATGCTCGCAGGTTGCACAGGGCGGGGGGCTGGTAGGGCAGCCTGCTGCCCAGTGGGAGCACATGTACCCCTCGCTGCCCCCTCAGCCACTCCCGCACGGTTGTCTCATTCTCCTGGGAGAGGAGACTGAGGTCCAGGGCACCCTTCCCAGGCCCAAGCTGGGGTGGGGGTGGCCTCTCCAATTCCAGAGGCGCCCTGGTCTCCCCTGGATCTGAGGGAGACACCAGTGTTCTTCCTGGGCTATTCCCTGGGCCAGCACCACAGTGCGGAGGCAGCTGGCTGGACTGGGGGGACTCTGCTTCAGGGTGGTCAGCCAGGATTGCAGCCTGGGAGGTCGTCGCCCCCGTCACTTGGGCTTCTCCAGGAGGAGAGACTCCCCCAGGAGCACAGACCATGTCACCATCCACCTCTGCAGGGATTTGGGATGGTGGGGGCATCAAAAGGGTCTTGTGGTCTGTCTTTGAGGGAAGGCCTGATTCTGTGTCCGTGCTGGCTGGGCCCTGGCCTGCCAGAGTCTCAGTCAAGGAGGGCGACAAAGTCACAGACAGCCCTTTGGGGTCAGGGGTCCCTGCTGGCCTGGGAAGGCCCACCACAGCTGGCATCGACACAGGGAGCAGCCCCTGGGCTGTGAGTACCCAGGTGACGGGCAGAGGGGTGTTGGCCGCCATGTGTGGTCTACTCCTCTGGGTGCCCAGAGCTGGCGTCAGGCTGAGGGGCTGGACAGGCAGCTGAGCAGGGCTGGGGGCTGCAGGAAGAAGGGGTGGTGCCTCAGGCAGGCCCTGCTTCCAGGACGTGGCAGGGGCCTGACACTGTCCAAGACTGTTCAGATGGCAGCTCACAGGAACCTGGCTGGGGCCTGGATCAGGGGCACTGGAGGCAGGTGAGGCCTTTGCAGCCACTGTGGAGATAGGAGTCAAGGCCAAGGCTTGCAGGGCAGGGGGCCCCTTCTCTGTGGCTGAGGCTGAGGAGCTTGAAGTACTTGGGCTGGCTGCTGCAGGGGCTCTAGACGCAGAGAGCGCTGACTTTGAGATGACGGGCCCTGTGGCTATGGGGCCTTGGGAGGCCAGCGGAAGAGGGGGCTGGAGGATCACAGGTGAGGAGACCAGCAGCTGGGGTGGGAGAACCACGGGGGCCTGGGTAGCCTTGCTGGCTCGAGCTTCCCGCAGGCGCTTCTCCCGAAGCAGCTCGGACACAGTTTTGGGCTTGGGCCGGGTGCCGCATGGAGTTGGCAGGGGCACCTGAGAAGCGGACTTGGCTTGGAAGGTCTGCAGGCCCCCACTCCCTCTGTGGCTGGCACCCTTCTTTGCACCTTCCCGGGCTGGCACGCTGCTTAAGAGGCAACCTGAGGGATGACAAAACACACCGATGAGGTCCAGGGACTGGCTAGACAGGCCTTGCCCTGCACCCCGTCAGGGGGCCCTCTAGAGGCAGCTGCTGGGAGCACGGAAGCAGGAGCCTGGCATCCACACCAAGGGGCTCAGGAGTCCCCTACATCTTGAACATCTTCAAACCACTGCCTAGCCCTCCTGGCATCATCTCTCAGGATCCCAGACCCTTGCCTGATTCTGCTGGTGTGGGGGGACCTGTGGTCTGTGCTGGGGAGGCCTCAGGGCTCACCTACTGTGCTCAACACTACTCCTCCCACCCTGTACAGGCCAGCCAGGCTCCCATCCCTCTTATGGGACTCAAACAAAACCCTCATCAGGGGAGTGGCTATGCTGCTCCCAGCCTGGGACAGGTCTGGCCTCTCCCCACTACACAAAACAGTCAAGAGAAAGGGAGAGGCAGTACCTGGGGCGTTCTGAGCACTTGAGGACACCTGAAAAAGAAGGGAGAGAGTCAGCACCTCAGGGAGTCCCAGCGGCCTGGACCCTTTTCCCACCATCACCACCAAGACCATAGCTCACCTCTTGCCCGTAGTGGGGACAAGGGCTGGCCCTGCACAGCCCCTACATGCAACTCAGGCCATGGCCCAGTCTTTGCACCCTTCCCCAGGACCCCTTGCCTCCCTTCTGACGCAACTCCACCCAAAGGCACCCTTGGGAGAGCTCATCTAGGTGAGTCTGGGCTGGTCTGCAGGGGGAGGCAGGGGACTGGTTGTTTGGGCAGAAGGGCACAGGGGCCTGGATGGGGCACCATGGGCCATATTTGGTCCTCAGGCTATTTTGTCATCTCTCCCAGGGGTGACGGGGCTCAGAATACAGCCTTTCACTGACAGACAACATGTGCTCTCGGCTACCTGCACCAGGGGTGGTGTGTGTGTGAGAGAAGCACACTTTGGAAGCCAGGTGGGCCCGAGTGCGGGTCCTGTCTCTGCACCCTTGGATTTGTCTGGAAGTCCTCCGGGCTCCAGAACCTCACTGAGAGACGGGCAGGCCTCTCTCTGAGTCAAGCTCTCATGGGAACCCAGACACCTCCTGTCCCTGGGAAGAGCTGGACCAATGCCATCTACATCCAGTACTGCCTGGGGGATGGGAGGAAAGGGTGGGAGGATCCAGGTGAGCCCATGCCAGGCACTCACCCTCACTTCTCACCTGAGCACCAGCCTGGGGCAGGGTGGGCAGCTGGGCCTTTCTCTCTTGAACGACCTCCATACAGCCGGTAGTGTCGATCTGAAACAGCTAAGGGACATACACATGACAACATGTGACAGGAGGCCCTTCCCCGCTTTGATGGTGCCCCCCCGTGCCCCACCCAAGGGCCAAGATGACAAAGGTGTTTGCAGTCAGACTCAAACCAGCCCTGCCCACAGCACCTCTCAGGAGCAGGTCCAAGGCCCCAGAGGCACAGGCCAGAGCTCAGTGCAACCTCTGCAGGCCAGTCACCTGGCTGCCTTCCCTGCCCTGACCCAGACCCTTAGGGACAGTGTTCCCGGCTGCCATGACGCACCAGGCCTCCCCGTATCCCATCCCTTCTGGGACCAGGTTTAGATGACAGTGACAGGGTCACTGCGTACTAAAAGCTGTTGGCCACTGAGAAACCGTTTTCTGGGACCCACAACTTCAGAGAGCTGTAAACTCCCATAGGCCACAGAAACACAGGTGGGAGCTCTGCACAGGGCTCACCTGAATAAAGAGGGTGAACACCGGCGTGCTGGCCAGGTGGGCGTCCTGCAGCTGCGCCCTGATGCTGTCAGCTGGGGGGACAAGGGTACATGTGCAAAGTGGCCCCAGCTACCAAGTCCCTCTCCTGGAGGCCCCAAGAGGCTCCAAGAGCCCCAGAGCATGGGAGCCAGGCAGGGAGCCCCCAAAGAACCCCAATTCCAGCTGCCACCACACTGGACCAAGAAGAACAAGGGCCAGAGGGCAGGCTGGCCCTGACTGGTCCTCAGCTTGGCCTTTGGGGACAGGCACTCCTGAGAGAGAGTGTTGATGGGCGAGATCTTCAGAAAACCCAACCTGCTCATGCACCCATGTGCTTATAGTTGCAAGAAGATGGCTCTGCTGAGTGTCAGGCCACTTTCCAGACTGACCAACGTGTGCTAAGCAGGACAACAGGGGCTAAACCCGACATCCCTCCAAGCAGGATGCCCTTCTAGAAAGACAAGCATGTGTCTGTAGGTAACCCTGTGTTTCCCCCTCCCCAGCCCCATGGCCCCACAGCAGGCTCCCAGAACCCCAGGGCAGCACCTTGAGTGTGCACCGCGGTGGGCCTCTGAGGAGCGCAGGGCAGGATGATGTCGCCCACCCATGGGCTCACAGCCATCAGCAGCCGGCGCTCAAGGAGCCTCCTTTGCAGGGCATGTCCCCGGGGCCGCTGCCACAGCTGCCGCATGTGGGGCCTGGCTGCAATGCTGCCACCAGGGGTGGTCCCCTGGGGTGCGCTGAACAGGCACGGCTGCTTTAGCTTCTCCTTCTGTGGGAGGAAGGCATCTGAGCTCCACCCTCACCGTCCTCCACTCCTGTGTACCAGAGGGAAAGGGAGGCCAGACCAGGATGGGAACGGGGGAAGGGGTGGTTGTGGCAGTGCGTGCACACACAGGTGCATGGCGGGGTGATGGGAGCAGTGGGTGGACGGATGCAGGCAGGCCCTTACTCGTGTCCGGCACCGGGTGGCCGTGTTGGTCCTGAGCACCTGCAGCACGGTCTCCAGAGGTACCTTCAGCAGATGCCTCCCGCTCTGATAAAGACAGATTGAGGATGGAGGGCAAGGAGCCTGGCATGGAGACTGCCATGTGGGCAGTGCACACACCTCTTGCCCAGACCCCAAAGTTGGCACCTGCACTGGTGAGAAACATACCCTGAAGCCCAGTGGCCTCAGGCAGGGCCTCCCCCAAGACAGGCACACATGTGACTAACCCCATTGGACCTGAGCCACTGCACTGATGCAGGTCAGAGGGAAGCGGCTCCTCCTTGCCCCACCTTTCTGCGCCAGCTTGAGGTGAAACGCTTCAGAAACGGCTCCAGGTCTAAGTGCCCTCAGTAGTTCTCCCAAGTGGCTTTTACAGCAAAGAAATCGGGGCAATGAGGCCGTAGGCCTCACTGAGGAAGGCTGCTGCCCTAGCCCCAGTTCTGATACGGGCCAGAAACAAATGTTCTAAGGGCAAGGAGGGGGGTGCTGCCCCACACTTGGGGACAGGGCTGGCACGAGATTGGGCTGGCCCACTGCACTGAGTACCTGCTGCCTTGGTGACTGCTGAGCAGCAGCAACTAATCCCCCCAGTCTGGGATATACCAGGGCCATGCCCACCTCATCTGCCGGCCCCTCTGAGCTCGTGGGATGAGTGTCCGTGGAGTGTGGGTACCCGACACCTCTCAGGCTGGCGCTTTGGGTCCTGGAGGGGGGCTGAGCCTGGCCCACCTCTGCGACTTTCCTGCTACCACCTTGGGCCTTATTTGAGGTGTTGGGAGAGGCAGGCAAGCGTTCTGGGCAGCCCTCTGCCCCTGCTGCCTTAAGTGGGTGGGCGCTCTGCCTGGCAGGAATCCACAGGTCTATGTCTGGCACGGTGTGCTGTGCTGACGGCAGTGCTTGGCCACTCTCCTGGGCATCTGGGGCTTCCTCTGGCTCTGGCTCCGAGTCCCTGCTGTCCTTGCTGTCCCCGCTGCTGCTGTCCCCGACACTGCTGTCCTCGCTGCTGCTGTCCTCACTGCTGGAGCTCCACCGCACGCTGCGCAGGCGCCGCCGCCGCCTCCTTCTGCCCTGACCCTGCCTCTTTTGTGGAGAAAGGGCTGCCTGAGGCCTCAGCCACCTGAGGCTCAGCAAACAGGGACACAGGCAGGCAGGCCAGCCCCTCCTGACTGCTCTGGGGAGGGCGGCTACCCACCAGGCAGGTCTCTCTCTGCCCTTGGCCTCTTGGAAGAGACACCAGGGCCAGAAATCAGAGGCCCTCTCCTTTCTGTCCCACCCGAGCCCCTCATCCTGCTCAGGGGAGGCCAGCCCCATAGCACAGGGGCAGGCCCGTGACGGATGTTGGGTGAGGCTTACCCTGACCATGACTTTCCACTTGCTCAGACACTGGGAGCCTGTCCGGTGGGGGAGTTCAGAAGCGATTTTTTCCCAGTGACCTGCAAAGCAAAACAATGTGGAAGCCACTTCGCATCTTTGACGACACAGGCTCCTTGGCCTGGGAGAGGCTCTTCTCTGAGAAGTGCTATCTCTGTCAGAAGACGGGCATTGTCCCCTCAGGATGGGCTCCTGATCCCCCTCCTACTGCTCCCGCACTGAGCTTCACCGTCAAGTAAAAAACAGCTGGCTCAACTCAGTTAACTGAATGATTCAATGTGAAAATGCCTTTCTCAGAAAAGCAACTTGCACGGAGAACCAGGCACGTGCACACCAGTGGGCCAGTCGGCTCCAGGAGCGAAAGAGGTGAGTTACCTCACTTCCCTTCTCTTGGTTCATCTCCAATTCTCAATGTTCTCTAGTGACTGTGAGTTAATTTGTACGGTGGTAACCACCACCATTTGACAAGGTGACAACCCCCTGGAGGAATGAGTCAACCAGGGAGGCAGCCCGGGAGCGGAGCGCTGCCAGCCTCTTGTGGCTGCATCAGAAAGAACTTACCGACGCCGTGTTTCTCTATTAGTTCAATTAACTTCTCCTCTTCCTTTGAATTCCATCGTCCCTTTTTCAAGTTGAAATGTAGCCTTCTGAGGTATCTGAAAATGACATGAAAACAAATGCATGTTTTAGATGCTAAGATGGCCTCCCCCTGACATCGAAAGCCCAGGCAACCCCCAAAATACAGATAAACTGGACTTGATCAAAATTAAAAACTCGTGTGCTTCACCATCAAGAAAGTGAAAAACAACCCACACTGAGAATTTACAAACCAAACATCTGAAAAGGAACTTGTACCTGGAATTTATGAAGCGCTCTACCAGGCAATAGTACAAAACAAATTAACTCAAGTTTAAAAATGGGTGAAGGACACGAACAGACATTTTTCCAGAGAAGACAAGCATACAGAAAGATGCTCACGTGGGCAGCCATCAGGGAAAGGCCAAACCAAACCAGTGACACACACGTCACCCCCCAGGATGGCTCCATCAGAATAGTATTAAGTACTGGGAATGCTGTGGGAGACTGGCTCCTGCACACTGTTGTGGGACAGAGAGTGGGGTAGCCACTGTGGAGAGCAGTCTGGCAGTTTATCCCCAAAAGGATAAACCAGCGTTGCCATGTGACCCAGCAACTGCACTCCTAGGTGCGTATCTGAGAAATGAGGACATCGAGCACAGGAGGACTTGCTCGTAAAGCCCACGTCTCCCAGGCTCGTGCATGCTGCAGCACACAGTAGGTTTTCACGAGTTTCTAAGGCTAAATAATACCCTGCTGTCCAGACACTGCAGAACCGTCCTCCTTACCCACCCTCCGTCCATGGGTGCTTGGGTGTGTCCACCTCTTGGATGCTGTGAATAGTGCTACTGTGGACACGGTGTGCAAACAGGTTTGAGTCCCTGTGCTCACAACCTGGGTGCGGAGGGGCATTTCTGGGTCACGTGGCAGTCCTGTTTAATTTCTGAGGAGCCTGCAGGCTGTTCTCCACAGCGGTGGCTCCACGGCGCATTCCCACCAGCAGAGCCCCGGGTTCCGGTTTCTCCATGTCCTTGTGTGTGAAGTGCTAACTCGCGGTTTGACTTGTGTTTGTGAAATGACTAATGATGTGAGCACCTTTTCATGTGTTTAAACTTTGGAGATATGTCTATTCAGGTCCTTTGCCCAGTTTTGAATTGTTTCCTTTGTTGGGGAATGAGGTTCTGTTGTGGGGTACTCCAAATATCCTAAAATACTATTGTAGCTGCATGACTCAGCGAATGTACTGGAAACCAGAAAACATACATATTAAAAGGGTAAGTTATGCGGTAAGTGAATTACGCCTTAATGAAACTGTGTGAAGTAAAAGCAAGCCCAGAAGAGGAGGGGCGAAAGCCGTCTGCCTGGGACCTTGCCCACCAGTGATTTGAGAAATTTGGACAATAGGGCTCAGGGCAACTGCCAACCAGGGACCATCTCAAGCTGAGCCTGAACAAGGTGCAGTTTAAAAATAAAAGCTATCTTGCTTCCCGACTGGGTTACCCCTGTGCCCCAAGGTGCCCCTGTGCCAGATCTCCCAGGCCCCAGTCTCCTTGCCCACCCAGGTCCACTGCACCAGGCATGTCTGACTCACCGATCTCGGCACTGGGCATCGCTCCTACCTGGCACCTCTTCCCTGATTTTAAACCAATCCTGCTCCCCGTATTTGGCAACCGCTTGAAGCAACTTCTGCAGGAAGGGACACACAGACAGATGAGCCTCCGCAGCAGTCACAACCTCCCCCCTTGACTCAGTCCATGTAAGCGGAACCCAGGGGCCTGGTGGCCACTCAAGGTGTCCAGGTGCACTTCCCAGGAGAAAGATGGTCCTCCTTGGATACCCCATACCTACCGCATCTTCCTCTGGGGTCCAGAGGCCCTTTCTGAGGCTGGGATCCAAGCTCTTGGTCCACCGATAGGTGAGCTGCATGGAGTCTCGTCCTTCCATGTAGTAGACAACTGGGGACAGAGGGGCCTTGTGAATGCTGTACCTCCCGGTTCACCCAGGAAAGAGTGGCTCTAACCACTGAGGATGTAACTGGAACCCCTGGGAAGACAGGACCCTCCCTTCTTCCTCCAGCCTCTCCTCACTATACTTGGGAACCACCTTGGCCATCCCTGCTCTGCCATAGGCGGGGCTCAGGCTGAGGGTGCTGGGATGTGCCCAGAGGCCCGGCAGACTCACTTCTGCGGTAGGGGATGTGGCTGCCCACGCGCATCTCCTGCACCAGCTGGGTGAGCATGCGGTCCTCCTCCTCTGTCCACTCTCTGCGCTTCAGGGCTTTGCTGTGCTGCTGGTATTTCTGCAGGCACTGGAAGGCACTGCGGCTGGTCTTCCAAAGCCAAACCAAAGCAAAGGCTGTTAAAGGCGCTCACCCATGTGCAGAGGGGCGTCCAGGGCACAGCTGGGTCAGAGTGCCATGCGGGTAACATGCTCTTGTGCACCAATGGTCTACTTACCCCCACCAGACCCCAATGGGGATAACAGGAGCACCCCACAATGGGAACAGACGTTTTTGGAAAGAAAGTAGCTCAGAAAAAGTCACAATAACACTTCATTTATATGACACCAAAACCACACTTGGACTCAAACACCCGAAACTTCCAGCTCTGCCACGCCTGGCATAGCTCATGCCTCTCAGCTTAGTGGCCAGCATGGCGGCTCCACCTCAAGCACGGCGGCTCCACCTCAAGCACTAGAGTCTCTAAGGTCTCTCTGCAGCGGGGTCAGGGTAGTGGAAAGGGCACATGTGTGGGAGGGACCTGTGCACCCCGCCAGCGAGGATGGTGACTCCTCCTTATACACAACACCAAAAGCATGACCCATGAAAGAAATAACTGACAAGCGGGACTTCACTAAAATTAAAAACTTCTGCTCAGTGAAAGATGTCAAGAGAATTAGGGGACAATCCACAGACTGGGAGAAAATATTTGCAAAAAACATATCTCACAAAGGACTGTTATCTAAAAAATACAAAGAATCTTAAAACTCAACAAGAAACAATCCGATTAGAAAACGGACCAAAGACCTTCAGACACCTCGTGAAAGAAGGTATGTGTATGGCGAATAAGTGTGCGAGAAGCTCCAAGTCATATCACCAGGGAAACGCAAATTAAAATGAGACACCACTGCCCACCTATCAGAACGGCCGAACCAAGAGCACTGACAACACGGGACGCTGGGCGGGTGGGGGCCGCAGGAACGCTCACCCACTGCTGGTGGGGATGCAGATGGGGCAGCCACTTTGGACGGCAGTTTGGTGGTTTCTTACAAAACTAAACGTACTCTAACCATGAGATCCAGCAATTGTGCTCCTTGGTATTTACCCAAAGGAGTTGAAAACTTAAGTCCACACAAAGACCTTCACATGGATGTTTATAGCAGCTTTATCCACAATTGCCAAGACTTGGAAGCCACCACGATGTCCTTCAGTAGGTGATACATAATAAACCATGGTCCACCCAGACAGTGGGATGTTATTCAGCACTAAAAGGACATGAGTGATGTAGGCCATGAAGACACACGGAGGAACCTAACATGCCTATGACCAAGTGAGAGAAGCCGAACTGACAAAGCTACACACTGTGTGACTCCAACTCTGACATTCTGGAAAAGGCCAAACTGTGGGACAGTGAAAAGACCAGGGGGAGGGATCAGGGGTTGGGGGATGAACAGGTGGAGCACAGGGGATTTTTTTAGGGCAGTGAAACTGCTCTGGGTGATGCTGTAATAGCAGGTATGTCATTACACGTTGTCCAAACCCACAGAACACACAATACCAAGAGTGACCCCAATGTCAACTGTGGACTCCGGGTGATGATATGTCAGTGTGGGTCCATCCTTGGTATTAAAAAAAAAAAAAGCACCTGGGAAGTGATGTTGATAATGGGGGAAGCTGTGCACGTGGGGGCAAAGGGTATATAGAAATCTCTGTACCTTCGTTCTTCTCAATTTTGCTGTGAACCTAGAAATGTTCTAATAAAAAAAGTCTTTCAATATAAAACTAGCCCTGGTCGGTATGGCTCAGTGGTTAGAGTACTGTGCTATGCACTGAAGGGCTGCGGGTTTGCATCCTGGTCAAGGGCACATACCTAGGATGCAAGTTTGATCCCTGGTTGGAGCTTGTGCAGGAGGCAACTAATCAATTTTTCTCTCTCATATCAATGTTTCTCTCTCCCTCTTTCTATCTCTCTCTCTCTCTGTCAAATCAATGAAAACATGCCCTTGGAGAAGAGTTAAAAAAAAGGAATGACTTTTTAAAAATCATAATTTACCAAGTTAGTAAAAGCATAAAGTTATATGTACCAAACTATACAGCAGCTAAGAAAACAAAGCAAAACTATTAGAGATACAAGAAGAAAATATCTTTTTAATATTGTTATGTCAGGTTTAATCCAAGTTACATTGATACAACTCTAGGAATTAAACAGCTCTTGGGATAAAAATTCAGGAATATTACAGACAAGTTATTTAATGAGCTTATTTATTTAGACCCCAAGACCCTGCAAGAGGAGAGCACATGTTGGTTTTTAAAAGGCTCTGGTAGGTTTGGCTACGTTTGCTGCAATCACAGGCTTGGACCTGACTGTGATAAATAAAGAAATTGAGATTTTATAGATCACGTTTTCAGGTCACAAGTCAATAAAATTCAAACCAAAGAACAAGAAGGACTACGCAAAACCTAACTATTTAAAAACGAGGAAACCTATTCCTATGTAAGCTAAGATCCAAAGAGGTGATGAATCTGAAGTTAGACATTTATAAAGAGAACACTTTCTGTCAAGCTGCTGTCAGTAAGGCCGTCTTAAATACCTTTGTTATCAAAGACAGAGGCCAAGTGAAAAACAACAAAAGAACTGAAAAGAAACTAGGAAAGTGTTCTCGAACACTTCCAAATTAACTCCTCTGAAGTTGATGGGGACAGAAAGAAAAATGGGGACAGAAAGGAACGGAGACAGAAGGCACTAAGGCTGGTCTTGAGCACACTAAGGCAAGTGTGCTCTCAGAAGGGCTACGGGGTCTGAGAGGTATGGAGGGGTCACCCTGCCTGAGGCCCACACCCTTGAAAGTAGCCAGACAAGATTTCACAGGCTCCAAGTGACGAGCCCTGGCTGTGGTGTGACATACAGCCTGTGAAAACCCCAAACCTGGTGGCCGCCCAGCTATAGAACTCACACCCCCCTGGGGTCTCTGCCCTGGGGTCTTGGAGGCCAAGTCCTTACCCCCAGCTCCTCGGCGATCTTCTGCCAATGCAGGTAGCTGTGCTTGGCCGCGATGGCCTTCAGCCTGTCCACCTCCTGCCCGGTCCACTCCTGCTTATTGATGCTAGGGTGTTCCCAGTTCTGCCAGAACTTCCGGATCTCCTCTGCGCTGCGGCCACCTTCAAACTGCACAGAGAGACCCAGCCTGCGGGGGCTGTCAAGGATGGCGGGCAGATGCGAAGCTTCCTCTGCAACCATCCCTCTCAGCAGAGGCCTCGCACCAGCGGGCAGGTCCATGAAGCCGCTCCGTGGTGCTGGACATGCACCTGACCATGGGGGTCATGGCAGGCCTGTTGGCCAGGGAGTGTGCCCCGACTTACATTAACGTTGGAAATCTTCTCCCAGTCATGGTTGTCCAGCCTGCTCCCCAGCAAGGTCTCCTCCGGGAGCTGGCTGCAGAGGTGAGGGCACTGGGTTAGGCTGGCCCCCCTCACTCCCCAACCACACCACCTGGTGTCCCCCACTCACTTGATATCTTGGATCTCCTTCTCTGCCTCACTGCTCTGCTTCTCCAGGACCCGTCTCTCCGCTTCACTCGTGACTCTGCTCTGTTTCTGGTGCAGGTACTCGAGCCTGTTGGCGGGGCAGAGGCAGCAGGGTTACCTGTGGGGGGCTCGGGGGCCAGCTGGGCAGGTTACTCCCCCAAAGCACAGGGGTAGGGGGTACTGACTGGGAGCCTGGCTCTGATGGATTCTGACCCCACAGACTAGTTAACCTTCCCGAGTTGCCTCGGCTTCCTTGCCCATGGAGAATGCAGTGGACCCCCTCTGGCTGTCACCATAGTCACATTGGCAGCTAGTACAGCAATGTGCTTGCTGATGCAGGGGGTGGTAACTGTGGCCACCTCATGTCCCGGAGCCGTGTCCCAGCACAGGAGTTGGGCCGCAGACGTCCTGACCCTTGTGCTCAGCAATAAGGCCAGGCTGGAGGTGAGCCCTGACACCCGCACTTGCCCACATCCAGAACAGTTCAGAAAACCAACCGCTCCCACAGCCCAAGGAGGGACCCGACCATCACCACAGATAATCCTAACTCCAGCATCAAGGTGTGAGGCAACAAGTGGCCCCTGGGACCCACTGGCCAGGCCACAGGTGCTGTGATTTGGTCACATGATGCCACCCCGTCAGCACACACATAAAGCAGGTCTCATGAATGGTCCCCATTTTCACAGGTGGGAAAAAGGCCCAGACCAGAGAAACTGCCTGAGTCAGACAAGTAAATGCGGGTGCTTGGTCAACCCTGCTTCCATACTGGACCTCCATGCCGCTGCCTCCTCCCGCTGCAGCAGAAGACCCGGCAGGAAGGAGGCACACGGAGCCTCTGACAACCCCAGGGAGGCTGCCCTCGCCAGTCCTTGTAGACTCACTTCAGTAACTTGGGCTGAAGCAGGCGCTGCAGGCGGTCGCTCACCACTGACTTTCTGAGCAAGGCCTTCTCCCAGCTCTTCCCTGAGAAGAAACGATGGCTCAGTGAGAGCTCACATGGGTCACTGCCTCCTCAGAACCCCTGCACGCCACTAGCTCTGACTTCCACGTAAAGTCAGAAGAAATGAAAGGTAAATGACCCATCTAGGCCCAGCGTGAGGAGTCCTCACAAGGACCCCGCTCAGTGTGGGGGTTGGCAGGGGCTTCAAGTGGCCCGTCCCAGTGGTCAAGGCTCAGGAGGGAGCTGTGAGAACCCAGAACAAGCTTGGGGAGAGCAGGTGTGGGGAGGCCTCTGTGGTGCCCAAGCTCGGCTCTTACATTTGGTCACCAGGAGCTCCTCGAAAGTCTTAATGCCCTGGGCAGCCTTCTCCCGAGTGTCCTCGTTGGCAGGAGGCCCCTGTCAGAGAATGCAGCATCACAATGCGGACAGACCCAGGTGTGCTCACCTGGAGGGCCCAGTGTGGCCTTGGGACTCCTTCTCCTCAGCCTCCTTGAGCAGCCTGGCGACGTACACCTAGACCCAGAGTAGCTGCCTCATGAGGGGCATTGGGCACCACCCAACAGGCAGAGGGTGGGCTCAGGGACTGCAGAAGGGCTGATAAAGGGGGAGGGTTGCCACTAGCAACACCAGGCCCAATACTGCCAGGACTGGATATCCCTGCCAAGCTGGTGCCCATGGGTATCTCTAAAGGACATGTCCTGGGGCTTATCCGTGGAGCAGAGATTGGCCAGCCCCATTCCTACAAGGGAAGGAGGCCTTGACTTTCTCCAGTGGGCCCAGGAGAGTTTTAGGAGAATATTATCCTGAAGACCAAGGGAATTCACGACAGCCACGGCAGGCTGTGGAGGCACAAGCCCTCCCCATAGAGTCTGACCACCTTGTGACTCACCACTCCAGTGACCCTGTCCTTGAAGTAGGGCTTCAGGAAGTGGCCGACATACAGGTTCAGGGGCAGGCTCTTGCCATCCTTCACCTTGGGGCCTTTGGATCCTGCCAGGTCCCACATGACTTCCTCCTGTGGACACAACGGGCCCATGGGCAGCTCAAACTCTCTTTGTGGAGAAGGGTGCCAGTCCCAGGAGGCCTGGTCATGGGGGTCCTCGGAGCCAGACCCCAACCTACCTGCTGCTCCCGGTTCTGGGCCAGCAGCAGGCTGACCTCTGTCAGTTTCTCTTGGATGACCTCCTGGTAGACCATGTTCAGCTGCAGGCAGGTCTCTGGGTCCTCAGGAAGCGTCTTCTTGGGGTCGTCCTCATCATTGCTGGCTTCATCCCACCTTTCTTCTTCCTAGTCACAAATGGGAGACCACAAGTGAGAAAATGGGGCATACAAACGCTCCCATCCTCGGGGCCTGGTGGTGCAGCTGGGCCCTGAGCCCATGTCCTGGCCACTCGACTGGTGATACCACCCTGATGTGGAATTCCAAAGTGTGCCCATTTCCTCATCAAAAATGCAGGAAACTCAATGTCTAGGAATTGGGGTTGGGGAGGTGTGAGGAAACGGTAGTTTCACTCTCTACAACAAGTATTTATGCTAAATTTGGACTTTGTGATGGGTCCATGTGACGTACATTACTGGCAGGTGACAGGCAGCTACAGTGCATGCAAAGCTAGAAAATGGAAGTAATTAAACTCATTAGAAGACACAGTGAGTCTGAACAGCTACTGCCAGCCCACAACAGGGGGCCTGCCAGCTGCTGTGGACAGGAGGTGGTGCTGCTCCCACCCACAGGGTGAAGAAACAAGCAAACTATGGAAATTTCCCCAAGTTAGAGAAAATTCCAAAATAATCAAAGAACAGTTAACAGTCACCAGCCTAACTAACTTCTTGCTAGGTACTACTCTAGGTACTTCCACATGAGAACTGACTTGGGCTGTAACTGTCCCCACTGCACAGACTGGGAAACCGAGGCCCAGAGGTGAGCTGCGGGGGGCAGCACCCAGGCGGCCTGTTGCCTGCCCTCCGTGTGTGATGTGTTGAAACGAATGAGGGCTAAACACCAACAGTGATTCCTTGTAGGGGCAATTTTACGCTAAGAACTTTGATGTGTAACTTTAATAACACACACACATTGTTTTTGTATTGTAGGAACACCCCCCTCCCTGGGCCGGCTGGAAGGGTGGTATGTCTGCCGTGGAGGGAGCAGCCAGCTCAGGCCAGTAGTTACCGAGATCAGGGGAGCAGCAGCGTCCGAGTCCTCATCAGGCAGTGAATCTGTGGGAACACAAGCACACCGCTGTGACCTTGAAATAAAAAGGTGGCTGGCAAGGGGACACAACAGACTGAGGAGCCGACTGGCAGGTGCAGCACACGGCCCATCTCCTGGGCAGCTGCAGATGAGGGGAGGGCCGAAAGACCTCAGGGTGAGCCTTGCGTTGCTGGACCTTCCCTCCCCGACAGCACCCAGAGGCTGAGCACCGCTCACTGACCAGGCAGGTGGGAACTGGAATGGGCAGGGTAGTGAGAAAGAGAAGACAGAGACCTAACATGAAGTGCCCCCAGGCATGTAGGGAACAGTAACTATGGGCACAACCAGGGGAAGAGGCCCTGGGAATAGGGGGGAAAAAGGCCCTGGAGGGGTCGGGAACTGTTAGAAGTTGGGCCTCAGAACTGAGCCTGGGACCGGGGAGAGGTAGACAGGCTGGGGGACCCTGGACAGCTCAGCCACTGCAATCAGGTCTCTAGTAGGAGCTATGAGGGGCACTCAGGCCTCAGGGGAGAATGGAGGACAGTGGGTAGGGAGGCAGAATGTGAGCTTTGGCAGCAGGGGACCCAGAGGGCAGCTGGTTGAGCCCAGAGAAGAGAGCTGGGGGGCAGGGGGCCGTCAGCTGTGGTGGCTGTCCAGGAATGGGGTTCTTCCAGGACAGCCTGATACAGGTGCCCATCATGGGGCAGGGTACTCGCACACACTCAGCAGGTCCAGGGGCTGATGAAGAAGGAACAGCGAAAAACTGTCCATGGGGTGAAGGCGGAGGCCGGTTCCAGTGAGAAATGGCCTGGTCCCAGCTGCACAGCAGTGTCACATGGCTAGCAGGAGCCTAGGGCAGACACAGCTGCTCTAAACACTTGAGGAGGCTGCACACCTGGGAGCTTACCTGCGTCAGAATCTGAATCGAGACTTGATTCCGAGACCTCCACGTTGAAACTAGAGGAGCCGGGATCCAAAATCCTTTCCAGCTCCTTGATCTCCTGTGTTATTTTCTCTCTTTCAGCGTCTACATCCATGGTTTCTGCCTTCTTCCAAAATACGTCACGAGACGTTACATTAAAAACCAAGGTGCGCGGGAACCCTCCTTTCCTTCCGATGTGCTCACCTGCAGGGCATGGCAGGAGCTGACCAAAACAAGTACTGGACTCTGAGAGGCCTGGCTGGGGGGCCGCGGGGCTGAGACCTGACACCCTCCATGCCCCATTGTGTTCCGGCTCTGCTGTCGGGTGCTGAAACCAACTACATGGGTCCTGCCTGCTCCCAGGCTGCAACCAGCATGTGAGGAGGGGAGTGATGGGCACCAACAGGACCCAACTGGCTGGTCTGTCTCCCCACAAGCAAGCCACCAGAGAGCTGGTCAGCCTGTGCAGAAAGGGCAGGGTGTGGTGGCAGTGACCAGGGACAGGAGGAGGCCATGCAGCTCTCCCGCAGCAGAGCTGGCTGCACAGCGGGTGTCTTGCGATTGCTCTGTGACCAAGTGGCCGGCACCGACAGCAGGGGATGGCAGTCCCGGGACAGGGTCTGCTTGGCCCTGTGCCCCGCAGCTAGAACAGGGACTGTCGTGACTGACACTGAGCGGACGCCTGTTGAAGGAACGGGGCCCCGGTCTGGGAGTCGGAAAGGGGGAGGAGGCTGGACACAGAGGGTAGGACAATAAAGCACGGGCAGGGAAAACGCCAAAGGAGCACAGCACAGACCCGGGGGCCGAAAGCGAGCGAGAGGAACAGCGTCCCCGCCCTCGGCACAGCCTCTCCCGGCGGAGACCGACCAGCCACCGCTCGGGATAGCCCCTGTCCCTGCACAGAGCGCCCACTTTACACCTGAAATGCTTACAGACGGGACTCAGTGGAGAGCCAGCCGGGACCGTGGGCCGGCAGCACGCACGCTCGCCTTTTCCCTCCCCGCCCCGGGGAGCCGCCGCCGCCGCCGCCGCCGCCCTCACGGGTTCGCAGCACCACCGCTGCCGCACCACACTTCCGGCAACCACGCGACTCGGACGCTGCGGACCGGAAGTCCCGCCTCCGCGGTCGCGCCCCGGGCCGGAGAACGCCGGGAGGGGACTAGAGCGGCTGGCGGCCCGATGCTGCCCCCGTGAGGACGCCCCGAGCACTGCCCGCATGCGCACGCCGCCTGGCCGGGCCGCTTAGCCCAATGCGCAGTGGGGTCCCGTCTTCAAGCCCGCCCCGGCCCCGGCCCCGCCCCACGGGATCCCAGCAGGTACCTCCCGTGCTCCGTTCTTCTCTTGTGAATTGGATATAGTTTTGGAGGAGCGACGAGTGCGGAAACCTGCCAAGTGCTGCGCTTGGTTCTAGCCAGGCCGGGTCTCTGCACACCTGCAGGGCCCAGGGTGTCCGAGGCAAGTTTTTTTTCCCCCCCAATATGGAACTCTTCACAAATTTGCATGTCATCCTTCAGCAAAGGCCTTCCTAATCTTCTCTGTATCTTTTCAATTTTAGTATCTGTGCTAAGCAAGCACCAGGGCGCGTTTCGGGAAGTGAGTGGGAACCCCTCCAAAAGGAGCGGGCCTATAGGGCAGCAGGAGCTCAGTCCACCTGGAAGTGAGCACTGGAAGGGCAGAGCCATGAAGTGGCTTGTTCCCGTGCAGAGTGGCGAGCGGACCTGCAGCCCTGCAGCAATCCAGAGGCGGAGGTGAGCATTTAGCAATGTTAGCCTGACTTGTATGTTCAAGGCTTTTACTGGGTGAACACTTTATATTAAAGTTGAGGGTTGTATAGGTCTGTATCTATCCCACCCACCCTGTTCCACCGCAGCATTCCGAGGGGGCTGAAGAGCAGGGGCAGGCGATCTGCAGTATATCCCCCAGCTCCTGGTAAAAAGCTCTGCTCCTTCCACATGCCCTGCCGGAGGCAGCAAGCAGCCTCCCCATGGTAGTCCAGCCCAGCCTTTACAGGTTTCCCAGAGCTCCTGTGTGTACACCCAGAAGAGAACCTCCTTCTAGCACGATGTCTGAAGTTAGAGGATGAGCTGAAGGACAGTTCAATGGTGATTTCTGGAATGCTCTTCCGAGTAGCCAAGATCAGAAGGTCTAGCAGTTTATCACCTTTTGAAAATTCAACCACATGATCTCCAAGAATGTTCTAATTCTAGAATCCAATCTATCCACCTCCAAACATGCCAGGTAGGCAGCAGAGGTCTGCGCTACCCTGGACCCTACAGGCAGGCTTCTGCATAAATCACCCCGTAAGACAAGGACCAGATGCGTGCCCTGGCGTAGAGGGCAGTCAATCTGATTCTCAAGCATAAAGAACTGGATAAGTCAGAAAAAAAGGACAAAGTATGTGCATTTTAGAATTTATTAAGAAAGTCGTCCATTTGAACAGGAGGGAAAATGTATTTTAAAAAATAACATCTACAGGAAAACAGCCAAAAAGGCACAGAGTGCATGTTAAGCCTCCCTATGTCAGAAAGCTGCTGCAAAGGCAGTCTGGGAGACTCGTGCTAACCGGGAAGGCTCTGCACGTCCTCTGAATTCCTGAATTCCAGACTTCATTATACAAAAGGCCACTAGGAACATGAATCAAAACCCTCCATCAAAAACATCTTTTCAAACCTGAAGGCCCCTAAAGAGGTATGTTTCCACGCTTCACAGTGTAGAATCGTGCCAACCTTGGTACCTGCCAGAGGATAGTGTCCATCACGTGGGGTGTCCCCACTCAGGCCACCAACCCCAAGAGCCACCCCTGTGAAAGCTGCAGGAGTGGACTGAGCCAGAGGGGGCACTGAACAATGGCAAAAAGGCACAGGGCCCTGTCCAAGGCAATCATCTGGATGTCGGCTCATTTAGTGTTTTTCTTTACTTGTGAAATCAAGGACAATCGATTAAACTTATCTTAGAATGAATGTTCTGGAATAGTGGAAGACAATCACAGAACTGCTGTGTTCATGTTCAGTAAATTAAAAAAATTGGTGGCTTTTATAAACATGTCTTCCAGTAGCTCATAGTCTCTAACAGCAGGAAGTTCACCAAGGAAGGGCTGCATAGAATAGAAACCTGAGGTGCGACTCACTAGAGCTGCTCCTCATTGCGGTTGGCTAATAATACTGTTCTAGGTCATGAAATTAGTATCTCATGATAAATATTTTTACTGTGAAGACTGCATATTTAAAGACACAATGGCATTTTAAATCAGGTAGTGATTTCAGAATGTAAACAGAGCTGCCAGTGGACGTCTCAGGGCTCTTCCTCCTCGTCCTCTCTAATCTCAGAAATTCTGTCTATGGACTTGAGGATTTCAGCAACCAGGTTCAGCGTTTCGGCTCCAGAAACCAGCTGCCTAAAATGAAAACACGGATACCACGAACTGCTACCACACTGTTCAACAGAACGAGGGACCGAGCAGACGGTGGAGAGAGCTGAGTGGAGGGACCTGAGGTCTTGGCCCCACCCTGCAGAGGCCCTCATTGAAGCAACTCGGGCGCTCACACAGGTGCCCTCAGCACCCAGCCAATGGGAGACAGTGTGAGGACTGTTTATGACACCACTGCTGTCTCCCAGGAGCTCTCACTGCTCAGGCAGCCTGTAGGGGCCTCTGAGGAGCCAGTTTGTGGGGGATGAGGAGGATGGGATGGGATTCGCTTTAACACCCATGCCTGTCAGGTGAAAACAGCCATCACTGCACAGGCTAGAGCCTGCTGGCCCTCTACGCCCCATGACCTCGGGGTTAACAGGACCATCAAGCAGCCCTGTCCTGAGCACTGCCACTGTGGGCGGCAGCCAGTGCGCTCATGGTCTTCAACACTGTGCAAGTGCCCCGCCATTCCCACTCCCCTTGGTGACCGCTGCTCACTTTATGGAGGTGTGGGCGCTGTTCATGACCACACGGAGGTTCTGCAGGGCCACGTCAGTGTTCTGCTTCACCACCGTCAGGCTGGCACCCTGGCCCATGCGCAGGGCCTCATTCTCACGCTTGAAGTTTGAGACCTGTGCCTGGGGGAGGGTAAGCGGCCGTTAAAGAGTTTTATAGTGAACAGTGAGCATCCACGAGCTGTCCACCTAAAGCTAACAGGGCACCTTGGAAGAGGATGGGGCCCAGCCTTGACAATAGGGCTCTTTCCTAACTGGGGGGCTCCTAACACCTCCCCTCAACTTCGAGCCAGTTCTCGGCACTAACCCACGGGACTAAGAGATTTGTACAAGAATGCACATGGCCCAGAGTGGCCATGGCCCTTGGGGACTGAGCTGTCACCTTCACCTGCGCCCGAGGAGCTCACACTGCCTGTCCATCAGGGAGGTAAGAGCCCATCAGAGGCTCTTTGGTGTCTTTTCCCGAGTCACTTGTATTCACAAAGACATGAAACTTGAGACTGTCCAATTACCTGCAGCAAGCTTATGTCTTGTTTCAGTTTCGTGACATGATTTTCTGCCTTCACTGCACGTTTCTGTCGCCAAAAAAACCCCCCCAAAAACACAAAAGCATCACTGACGTGGCAATGTGGACACCTGAGCCCTCACCCGGTGCCCCTGGCCAGCTCCCGCCAGGCAGGCCCACCTACAGTCACACAGCCATCGTGAGGGACCCTCCTCTCACAGAAGCTCTGCCCCGTGCTCATAGCTGGCTTCTGGGACCAACCGGGCCAGAGCTCTGGTCCACCTTAAGAGTGACACGCCCAACACTTCACAATGCCCCCCCTCCCCCGACTGGTGCCACCCGGTCTTACGGTCATCAGCTCCAGGTTCTGCTCCACCTGCTGCACCACGGATTCCAGGTCGTGGTAGTCGCTCTCTTCCTTGATCATTTTAGCTTCTAATTTCCGCTCAAGTGTCCTCACCCTTGTTAAAGAACACACCCATGTCACTAATAACTCACGCAGCTGACTCCGGGAGTACTTCTAAAAGGCACTAAAACTGGATCGATTCAATAAAGACCACAAGCACCCACTGTTTCAGAATGAGCAGTGTGAGTGAGGCACAGCACGGGGCGACCGCCTCAGCCGGTCGGGGTGAGCGCCAACCACGGTCCCCCTGGCGGGCCTGACAGTCAGCCGCTCTGTCCTCAACATGGCGGACTCAGGCCAATGTTTAAAATACACTTTGACACAACATGAGAAACTTGTCTGATGCTGAGGGTTGACAAAGAACAAAGCCCAGACTCTGCCTAAGCCTGACCATGGCATTCCCATTTTGGAAATGACTTGGTGTCCTATGTTCTGAAGGGCAGCCCTAACTAAAGGCTTACATTTCGGTTTGCGTCTCAGAGAAGCTCTGCACTTCAGTCAGCTTTCTTCTTAGCTTAGAATTCTCATCTTTCAGCTGCAGAGAAAAAAAATTCCTCATTAGAAACTCAGTGTGTCTCCCTCAAGAAGGGTCTGCAATTCTGCAATTTGACTCTGGAACTTCTTGTTAAACAGGAGTATTCTCGAGTCAACCCACAGGCCACCTGCAGAGAAACCACGAGTAAAGGCATCAACTTAGGGCCTGTGGTCAAACTCCAACTTTACTTACATAACTTGTTTTTAGGGCATTGTAACATTTTAAAAAATTTCTACTCCGAGCACGCTGAAGCGGACCCTTTCTGTGGGGCAGCCCTCTGGGGGTCTCACTTTGTTCCGGTCCGTTCCTACACAGGTCGCCCCTGACTGCCCCTCAGTCGGCCATATTCACACGTCACCTGCCCGCACAGGGAAGTGCTCGGCGTGGAGACACTGGAGCACACTGCTGCGCCAGGACGCCCTGTCCTGGAACCATCCCCAGACCACCGGGACACCAGAAGGTTCCGGGTTTTCTCTAAGAATGCTGCTCAGACACGGGTCATTTGCCAGGGTGCTGACGCACAGCCCCCTCACTTACTGCTTCGTAACTTATCTGCAGCGTCCGAAGGTGCCTGTCCCCCAGGGACTCTCCGTGGGCTGCAAAGTCTGCGCCGGGGCTGGCCGCCGGAGAGACTCGAGAGTCGGAGTCACTCAGAGTCCAGGGGGGCAGGGCCTCGGGCCTCGCCAGCTCCCGCGGGCTGGAGAAGAAGGAGATGTACGTGCTGCAGGGCGACGTGCTGGCCGAGGCTCCCGGGGAACGGGCCTGCTCCACGGCGGACGGCAGGTAGGCCCCGTCCCACCCGTCCTCGTCCTCATCCTCGTCCAGGAGGTCACCCGCCCCCGTCGGGTCTTCAAAGAACGGCTGCTGGTATTCCAGGCCAAAGCCCACGGGCTGGGAGGCCGCCGAGCTGCAGTTGAGTCCCAGTGAGTACCTTGTGGCTTCCTAAAGGACACAGCAGAAGGCACGGCTCAGGCCCGAAAGCCACGGCTGGCCTCTCTTCCTGATGCTTGAGGCCGGGACACAGAAGCTCCGCCTGCCCACCAGGGAGGGTGCGAGCCAGGGGGGCCCACACAGCTTCCCCAAGGCATCCTCAGACGCCCCGCTCTCCCCACACCACCTGCACAGCCTCCTGCGAGGAACGCTACACGTCGGAGGCGACCAGCTCGGGGGTCCGCACGTCACGGCAAGTGACCCGAGGGTTACCTTTGAAAGCAGCCTGCTGTTGGCTGTGTCCTCTTTCAACAGGCTGAGGTTCTTGGTTTTCAGAAACTCTTTGAAGGAGAATGGATTTGCTTCTTCGAGATTTCCAAGTTTATCATCTGAAATAACGACAAAGATCACAAACATGAAGTCTCCTGAAGGTCGGCAAAGGGGACTCCCCTATTCATTTCTCTTCCCACCCTCTTCACTGCACCAGGACTCAGCAACACCAGGAAGCGAGGTAGCTGGCCCGCAAAACGGGCCTCCTTCCTTTCTCCCTCCCACACCCAGCACCTTGGTTCCTATACCTCTGGCACAGAGACCACCTGGGCGGGGATGGCCTGCACTCCCCCAGGGGCTGACCCAGCTCCAAAGGCCCCACCAAGCTGGGAATCACCACCCTGCCCCCGTCCTTCTCACCTTCCTACTACCTAACCAGCCACACTGTGGCCCTTTTAGTTCACCAATCATCTGAGCCCAGGGGTCAGCTTTGTGAAAAGTTGGCTCCTATGATTCCAGCCCTTGCTGTCTTTCAGACCCCTAGGAGTGACTTTCCACCTTCCTGCTGGCCCTTATGTCTCAGGTTGTACCCTACTTCCTTCTACCGTAGGATCAAGCCTGAATCTGTGGGTTCCACTCTACTTGCTCTGTTTGCTACAGGTGCACTAGGTATATGGTGTCAGATGGACAACCCTATCCCCTGGAACTGCATGTTGGTCAGAGAGAGAAAAAAAGGATTACTGAAGTACTCTACCTCCAAAATGTGTCTCCTGGGCTCCTGGTGGACCTTGCTTAGCACACTTCCCCTTTCCGCAGACAAAATCTGCAGAGAGACACCGTCACCCGTGGTCACCAGGATCCTTGCCAACCACAGCTTTCCCTGACATAGGGTCTGCACTGCAGTGCTTCTCACAGCCTGGGGAACCTTTAAAACACAAGCCCCTGGGCTCCTGCCCCTGGGCTGCTTTCCATGGGACGTGGCGTGTAATTCAGAAAAAGCTCCCAGTAGGTTCTAATGCTCAATGGGACTGCGCATGTCCTCCTGTATGTGACACCTCCTGAATGCCCCCACGGCTGCCCTCAGCCTCTCAGGCCCTGATGCGACCACCTGAACACTCCCCACATACCCTGGATGGCCCCCGGGGCAGCTGCTTGGGGAGGGGGAGGATGAAGGAAGGCTGGCCACTGCCTGGCGGCAGCGGGCTTCCAACCATGCCTATGGCTGAAGGCTACCTGGCCCTCCCTCCAGCACAGGGAAGTACGCTTTTGTTCCGGCACTTGCCATCCTACATTGGAACTGTCTGTCTGGGGGGGGGGCGAGTCTCCCCCAAAACCAGACTGTGAGCTCCTAGCGGCTGGACGCTCTCCACCTTTGTGTTCCCAGTGCCGGGCGTACAGTGGCGCTCAGCGCTCACCGCTGGGTCAAGGGGTGAGTTAACGCTACGGCAGGGCTAACCTACAGGTAGTGCCGGGACCCGGGGTCCCTGCGGCTCGTCTCTCACCTGAGTCTCCCACGGAAGCTAGCACCGGACTGGGCACATAGCACATAAACGTCGGCCGAATGCCGAAGAAGTGGGAGTCCGGGTCCCTGCCATGGGGGCGCTCACAGTCTAGCTGGGGGAGACAAGACCGGCGCTCATAGAACGCAGCAGCTGGAATAACAATAAGAGCGACTTCACCGCGCGCCGCGCCGGCGCTCTGCGCAGCCACCTCACCTGGACCTCGGCGCGACCGGCGGCCAGCGCCCACCTGGACGGAGGCCCGGAGCCTGGGGCGCCGCCTGGGCCGCCCTCCCCCCAGCCCGCCCGCCCGTCCACCCGCTCACCGTCCGGAATGACGAGGCTACGGGCCCGGGACAGCGGGGAGGCGCCCGGACGGCGCGCGTAGCCCGACATCGCCGCGGGCCCGGGGGCGCCGGCCCTCCCTAGCCCGGCAGCGGCGGTTCCATGGCCCCGGCTCAGCCCCGGCCGCGGCCCGAGTCCCCCGCCCCCGTCGCCCGCCGCTCGGCCGCCGCTCCGAGCCTCTCGCCGCAGCCTCCGCTCCGAGCACCGGAAGCGAGCGCCGGAACGGAGAGGGCCGGCGCCGGGGGGGCGGGGCGCCGCGGGTGGTGTCGGAAGTGACGACAGAAGCGGTGGGCGGAGACACAAGATGGCGGCGGTGGTAGTGGCGGCTACGCGGCTACTGCGAGGCTCGCGCTCTTGGGGCCGCTCGCGGCTGAGGTGAGCCGAGGGCCGGCTGGGGCTCGGCCGGGGGCCGGGGCGGCCGGCGTCTTTCAGGACGCTCGGTCTCTGGTTTCCTGACGCCCAGACGCGGCGCCGGGTGGGCAGGCTCGGACTGCGGGACTCCAGCCTCGTCCCGGAGGCGACAGGGGCGCTTCCCTGCCCGGCGCTCTGGGCCCGGGCCCCCAGCCCCATCCGCTTCTCCGCTTCCCGGCTGCTGGGTCCGCTTCCCCCCTCCACTCCCGGGCTCACGGGGCTGGGCCCAGGTCACGTGTCGTCTCCGCCCGGCCGCTTCCCGCCGCGCGCGCCCCTTCTAAGCCCGAGCCGGCGGAGCCGGGGTTCGGAACGTCCACGCCACGGCCGTGCCCTGGACAGCGGCGCCCCGCCCCCGCCTGCAGACACCTGGCTGTCCCCGCCGGGCCGCCCGGCCTGCCTTTTCCCACCCTGGCGCGTTCATTCAGGCGGCAGACAGGTGTGACCTGTCCCTGTCCCGGCACCACCGGGCCTGGCTGCGGCGGGAAGCTGCTGCCCCCAGGCGGTAGTTGCACTGCGGCCCCAAGCATCCGGCGTCTTGCTAGTGCTCCGAAATAAACTAGCCGCGTTTCCCCCTCGCGTTCCCGCAGCTCGCGTCTGTTGTAACTGGGCCGACCTCTCTGTTTCAGGTTTGGAGCCCCCGCGTACAGACAGTTCAGCAGTGGTGGTGCCTACCCCAACATCCCCCTCTCCGCTCCCTTACCTGGAGTGCCCACGCCCGTTTTTGCCACCGTCGACGGACAGGAAAAGTTTGAGACCAGAATTACTACTCTGGATAATGGGCTTCGAGTGGCATCCCAAAATAAGTTTGGACAGTTTTGTACCGTAGGAAGTAAGTACTGTTGGTGGTGGTGTGGGTGCATCATTTACGAATTGTATCCTTAGTGAAAAAGCACGGTGTGAAGTCTGAAGACTTAGTAACTCAGTGTGAACGGTGGCCTTTTGATGCCTTTTTCCCGCTTTTTCTACTTTTCTGTAACTAAAAACCTTTGATGACCACAAACGTAAAGTAAGCAGTTCCATAAATGTTGACTTATGTATGTAGCCGTGAAGCCATTGTAGCTACGTAAGTAATGAACATACTCCTCGCCCTGGTGTAATTAGATCTGCCTATTTATTTAGTTATATTCACAGTTTTAATTTTAAAGGTTTCTTTTGAGTAAATTTTTGTCTTTTGAACGTTGATTTAACCTGTTAATTTTTTTTTTTATTGTAGTTCTTATTAATTCAGGATCAAGATATGAAGCAAAATATCTTAGTGGAATTGCTCACTTTTTGGAAAAGTTGGCATTTTCGGTCAGTGTTCAATTTGTGAGTTTTGAGAATATAATTGGGAAGAACTATATAGCTTTGCCTTTCAAGAATGGTTATTATAATAAGTGATTAAGTTGCCCAGTTAATGCTAATAAAAGATAATTTGATTTCATGTGTTTTGAAAGCAAAAGTAAATTTTTTTTCCTAAAAATTGTGTTTTAGGGGTGGTTTTGGATTGCTAAAACCTAAATAGGTTTTTTACTTATTTTTACTAGTCCACAGACCGCTTTGACAGCAAAGATGGAATTCTGCTTACTTTGGAAAAGCATGGGGGTATTTGTGACTGCCAGACGTCAAGGTACACCAGCTTTTACATACAAGCTTATTTTGTGTCCATGTGGAACTGTTCTCATTCTTGGTCAGAGTCCCACTGAGGTCCCTCATCAGAGAGGCTGTGGAGGTCAACAGTGAGAAGTGAGCCCTAGCTGGGGCAGAGTTGGGTGGGCAAAACACACACTCATATAGAGGAAAACTTTTCGAGGGCCAAGCAGTCCCCAGAAGGCTGCTTACCCTGTGATTTGAGCCAGGCAGTAGCCGGGCACTGGGGACACAAGAATAGACCCTGTCCCCAAGATGCTCACAGATCGGACAGACGGCCATGCCACAGGTAATGGACACAAGAGCCAGGACCAAGGGTGGTGGGGACGAGCAACTAACTTGGTCTGGAGTCAGGGAAGGACTGACTGAAAACTTGCCATTGGTGCTGGCTCTCGAAGAACTTTACCAAACAGAACAAAGGGAGGAGGCTCCGACCCTGGGAACAGCAGATGCAAAGGCTCAGCCTAGAAGATCAGGGGTCTGCTTGGGGATGGGGAGAGGTCCCCTATGTAGCTGCAGCTCACTCAGGTTGGTGTGGATGCTGTGGACAAGGCCAGGTAGCATTTGTCTCGGGTATGGAGCACGTTCAGAAAGCTCTGTTTAGGGCAATATGAGATGGATAGACAAAGGTCACTTTTTTTTTCAATTCTCACTCAATATTTTTTTCCATTGATTTTTAGAGAGAGTGGGAGAGAGGGAGAAAGGGAAGGTGAGAGAGGAACATTGATGTGAGGGAGACACATTGATTGGTTGCCTCTTGTGTGCACCCCGACTGGGGCTGTGAATCGAACCTGCAACCAAGGTACGTGCCATTGACTGGGAATCAAACCTGGGACCCTTCAGTCCACAGGCTGATGCTCTAACCATGGAGCCAAACTTGCCAGGGCAGATCATCTTTACATGTAAAAGATGGGTTAAATGCAGTCCCGGCCTGTGTGGCTCCATGGTTAGAGCATCAGCCTGCACACTGAAGGGTTGCGGGTTTGATTCCCGGTTAAGGGCACATACCTGGGTTTGCAAGTTCAATCCCCGGCCCTGGTTGGGGTGCATGCAGGAGGCAACCAGCCGATGTGTCTCTCTCACATTGATGTTTCTCTCTCTCCCCCTCCCTTCCACTCTGTAAAAAATCCTCAGGTGTGAGGATTAACAATACAAAGAAATGATGGGTTAAATGCCAAGAATTAGTGAGCATGGAGACAGTATATTCATATTTCCAAAAAAGGTCTATTCAGAAACCTCTGGCTCCCAGCTGTCCATCAGTGAAGTTCAGACTCATTGCCTAGTGTTACATCCTCCATGGTTTTTTTGTTTGTTTTGTCTTTTTTTTTAATCCTCACCTGAGGATATTTTTTCCATTGCTTTTTCAGAGAGTGGGGGGGGGGGGGGAGAGAAGAAACATTGACGTGAGAAACATCGATTGGCTGCCTCCCACACATGTGCAGACCAAGGCTGAGCCTGCAGCCGAGGTA
This sequence comes from Miniopterus natalensis, assembly GCF_054644295.1. Classification (NCBI taxonomy): domain Eukaryota; kingdom Metazoa; phylum Chordata; class Mammalia; order Chiroptera; family Miniopteridae; genus Miniopterus; species Miniopterus natalensis. The sequence continues at coordinate 69,232,583 of NC_142092.1, forward strand.
CGTGCACTTAGCTGGAATCGAACCCAGGATCCTTCAGTCTAAGGGCTGACACTAACCGCTGACCAAAACCGGCCATGGCAGATCCTCCATGTTTTTGCCTCAAATCTCTTTGAGTTTTGGTCAAGCAAGCCAGTGTCCTGACGTGGACATGCCCACTCATTCTCAGCTCAGGTTTTTTTCTGCTGCTGTCCCATGTGGTTCTGCAGCCCCACTGAGAACAGCCCCTCCCCTGCAAAGGCACCAGTGGCCATGTCCCTCCTCATGAGCTCTCTCTCGTCCGCATGGCAACTGTGTCTACAGGTCTCCCCGTTGACTATGCTTCATCTTACGGTTCTATGGTTGGCATGCCTGTGCCTTTCCTGGTTGACTCAGTGTGCCCATCTGACCACAGTGCCTCATGCTGTGAGCTAATGGTACCACCAGTCTTTGTCCCTCAGCCATCTAGGGCAGGCATGTTCCCACACTGACCAATTAGTTCATGTAGGAGAGACAGACCACGGAATGAAGTGTTTCAGCATGGCGCAGCCTGTGCTTGAGAAAACCCCTCAGAGCTGGACAGTGTCTTACTCAGCATGCAGCCTGTGTGCTGCTGTAGTTTCTGCCTGCTAGGAGTTTACCTCAGAGATGGGAATAGGGAAAAGCCCTGAGTGTGTGCTGAGTGTGTGCTTATCATGACTTCAGTGCCAGTGTTGTTTTTTTCCAGAGACACCACCATGTATGCTGTGTCTGCTGATTCTAAAGGCCTGGATACGGTGGTTGGCTTGCTGGCTGATGTGGTCCTGCACCCCAGGCTCACAGGTGTGTGTCTTGGCTGCTTGAGGGGCCAGTGGGAGTGGAACACTGGGAGGTGTGTGGGAGCAGTGCCCATGGGGATAAGCGCTGTTGTTGGAGACCTCAGCTCACCTGCCCGTGAGTTGTGTTTAAACATCCCAAATGACCTGTCCCTATCCATTCCCTTCCTTGGCCTTGCAAATGGCAGGACTCTGAGTTTTCTGCTAGGAGGGGCAGGAGTGGGCCATGCTGCTGTCGCAGCTGGTCTGACTGCTGCATTTCATACAGCCTGTCCAGTCCGGGGCTGCAGTTTCGCGTTCACGTCTTTCTGGTACTTGCTGTAGTTAGCTGACACTAGTCTGTGCCTGTGTTTCCTTAGCACTGTCACGCCCATTGTCATCGCATCCTTACACAATATTGGGGTAGGTTCAGGGTCAGTGCCTCTAGGGGAGGAAACCCAGGCTCACAGCAGACCAAGTGGATGTCCAGGGGCGCTCTTCCCCTCACTCATACGTGTTGTGTCCCCCAGCCTGCCCCAGACAAAGGCAGAGGAGACTGCCAACATCCATCACCAAGGACTCTTGGCCTGCCTCTGCTGGCCTGTGTGGTCTGAGCCCTGTCTTTGTGTCCTTTGCAGAGGAAGAAATTGAGATGGCTCGAATGGCTGTCCAATTTGAGCTGGAGGACCTCAATATGCGGCCTGACCCGGAACCACTTCTCACCGAGATGATTCACGAGGTGAAGGATAGCTCACTGAGGCTGCTGCACCTCTGTGCCCGTGACCCTTGGACCAGGGCAGTGGGGAGGGATGTTGGCATGCCTGATGTCCTCGTAGGGTACAGGTGTTGGCAGAACATTCTTTATTTCTGAACCTGTTGTCTGTGCAAGTTTTAAACTTTTCAGTTCTTAAGAAGATCTTTTCTACTTCATCTCTAGAATGAGCCTTCTGTTTTACTATTTGATGACTTTCCATTTTGGAGAGGTAGATCTCACTTCTAGTAAACAAATGAGGCCGTGATTGCCCGACTGTCACTAAATGGAGCAGCTGGTGGGCTTCCCGAGGCCAGCTGGGGTGGGAGCAGCCCAGCTCGCTCAGGGAAAGCTGGTGTGTTCTCCATGTCACTTGTGCTTCTCTCGCTTCCATTGTCAGGCTGCTTACAGGGAAAACACAGTTGGCCTCCACCGTTTCTGCCCTACAGAAAACATAGCAAAGATTGACCGAGAAGTGCTCCATTCCTACCTGAGAAACTACTACACCCCTGACCGCATGGTGCTGGCAGGGGTGGGGATCGAGCATGACCACCTGGTGGAATGTGCCAGAAAGTACCTCCTGGGCACCCAGCCGGCCTGGGGAAGCCAGGCAGCTGTGGACGTTGACCGATCGGTAGCACAGTACACCGGAGGGGTTGTCAAGGTAAAATGGGACAGAAGATATGTGACCTTGAGTCATAGACACGCTTTATGACCTCAGGTTTTGGTTAATTTTTACTTGTTGTGAAGGCATTATAATGAACTGCATTCGTGGCTTTGCCTTGAACACATTCTGGTCTCAGTAAGACACATGTTCTCTCTCCAAAGCTGAGGGATTGTTAGGAAGGTGTTTAGCTTCAGGGCAGGATGAGGGTAGGTCTCACCCAAGGCGTTGGTGAGGCCTGGTTCACTGTTCATTCTTTCTGGTTACAGCTAGAAAGAGACATGTCCAAGGTCAGCCTGGGCCCTGCTCCGTTCCCTGAGCTCACTCACATCATGATAGGGCTGGAGAGCTGCTCCTTCTTGGTAAGTCCCCCTAGTCCCCACTGTGCACCCCCAGCCCTGGCTTGGCCCCTTGGCCAAGCTGTCCTGTCCCTGCAGGAGGCAGACTTCATTCCCTTCGCTGTGCTGAACATGATGATGGGTGGCGGCGGCTCCTTCTCGGCCGGCGGGCCCGGCAAGGGCATGTTCACCAGGCTCTACCTCAACGTGCTCAACAGGTGGGTGATGCCTGCCACCTTGTTGTCCCCAGGGCCACAGGCCTAGCTGATGGGGCATTGAACCATGACGCCACCTTCCAAGTGTCTCTCTGTGTCCCACAGGCACCACTGGATGTACAACGCGACCGCCTACCACCACAGCTACGAGGACACAGGCCTCTTGTGCATCCATGCCAGCGCTGACCCCAGACAGGTGAGGCTGGTTCCTCTCAGTTGCCTCTCAGATGAAGCTCCTCTTGGCGGAACTGCATAAACAGCTCACACTTTCACCTTATGCCTCCTTCACAGGTTCGAGAAATGGTGGAGATCATCACAAAGGAGTTCATTTTAATGGGCGGAACCGTGGACGTGGTAAGTATAGCAGGGTGCCATTTCCCACATCCCTATAGCGCTGGGCAGGGTGTTCTATGTGCTCAACATCGGTGGCCCAGCCAAAACAGTACAGCCCACCAGGTGACCCTGCCTGTGTCTGAACTTGTCCCCATGGGGAGCCCTCCCTGGTATTTACCAGGCACCTTGTGTCCTGTGGCTGCCTGGTGTCCTTTTTAGCTCTGCTGAAGGAAATTACAGACAAGTCTGGGTCCTTCTCAGCCACCCCGCAGAGCAGTGTGAGTTAGAGCAGCATCAGACATAATGAGCGGCCCCTCAGGGAGCTCTAGTTTTTTAGTTTCTCGGTTTCTAGCTCAGTTTTCGGTACCTTACATGTTCAGAAGTCTTGTTACTTTCTGGGTCAGAGCCGGTACAAATAGCAGATTTTACACACACGTATATGCATGCGTGTGTACACACACACGTGCACAGAGTACCAGATAAGCCTAGCATGCAAGCCCTGTACCTCTGGGGGTTGGTGCACGTGCTTCACCCCCAAATCATATTTTCTGCACGTTCCATGTTTTCTGTAATAGTCACTTAGTTCCTTTCTAAGCAGAAAAAAGAAGCATTATTTAAAAATAGTGTGTTTAAAAGTCATCGGTGGTTCCATGCGTGTCCTGCTGGAAAAGCAGTGCTTCCCACCGATGTGAGGTCAGTTTGAGATAAACTTTAAGTATTTGCCTGAAGTTGCAAAAATAAAAACGACCGACCTAAATTAGGAGTTATTTTACTTTAAAAATGACACAAATTCAATAGCCAGTCTGTCCGGTGTTTGTTCTTCGAAATCTGTTGGGTCCCAGAGCCATCAGGTTACCTTTCTCACAGCTGCTTCTGTCCTTGCATCCTGGGCCGGGCTTCATGAACCGACTTGGCTGGGCTGAGTTGTGCGTTTCACATGCAGTCAGAAGGAGCCGGTTTCCCTGTTTCCCTGGGTGTGCAGTGGATAGTCATCTGTGTTGAATTGTTTCCTTGTGATTCTGACACGTGGCCAGCTTTGGAGTCCTGGAGCTTGGATGTTGGGCATTTTACCCTTCCCGTGCTGCATGGCTAACTTTTTACACAGTGAACCAGAGCTCAAGAGAGGCACTTTTCTTCCTTAATTCAAACGTGACAGAGGCCCCATTAAGCACTTCCAACCCTGATCCCGGAAATGTGCAAAGGAAGGAAGGCGGGCTGTGTTCAGGACTTGGGCCTCCGGCCACTGGGGAGCCCTTATGCCCTTAGTGCAGACCTTTTGCCAGGACCCATTTCCCTGAGCCACTGCACTGGTGAGGTGGCTGGCTGTGGTCAGCTGATGGTGGGAGCCAGACTGCAGGACTGGGCTGTTGACCCTCAGGTGGAGCTGGAGCGAGCCAAGACGCAGCTGATGTCCATGCTCATGATGAACCTGGAGTCCAGGCCTGTGATTTTTGAGGATGTGGGGAGGCAGGTGTTGGCAACCCGTTCCAGAAAGCTGCCCCATGAGCTGTGCGCACTTATCCGTGAGTACTGTGCTTGCAGCCCAGGGCTGGACTGCGTGTGCAGTCAGCAACTCTAATTGTGGCCTTTTGTGGCTCTGTGGAAGGTGGCAGGTGTCTTGGCCTAGGTTTCCATGGCCTCCCGTGAGTAACATTCAGGAGGTCTTTGAGCTTCCTCCGATGTGTGCCAAATTTTATTTGCTTGTGAGTCTTTGGGGGGCAGGTTTCTTTTAGTTTCATTAGATTCCCAAGGGGTCTGTGACCCCAGAGGGTCAGCACTATTTCTGTTGTGAGGTGAGTCACCTGGTGTGAAGCTGGTAGTTTTGTAGTGTCCCCTTGGGGCTTGGGGTGCTGTGGGGGACCCCCATCCCTCCTTAGGGAACCCCCAGACCCTCGAGTATGACAGTGCTTAATCTTCCTATGGCCGCGTCTTCTGTAGCAAAGCAAACACTACTGAGTGCATTGCCAGGGGTGTGGGTTTCTGGCTTCCCTGCCCAAGGCCAGTGTGCAGCCCTCAGCCCTCGTTCCCCCTCCCCTTCTGGCCATGCACTCAGGGTGGTTTTTCCTTCTCTGCTGACCCTACTCTTTTTTACTTAACTCCTGTTGGGGTGGACATGTCCAGATGATTTTGAAAACCATCTTAAGCCATGGACACTTCCCCATTCACTAAGGAAAACTCATTTCAGTCCTTCTGTCCTGACTCACCATGCTGTCTACACACGGCAGCACCGGGACCAGACGGACCCTCTGGAGTCCTCAGCACATCCTCCCCCGGGTGGTAATGGCGGCAGATTAGCCCCCTGGGGTTCCCTCAGGAGGAACCTGGATATACAGAATGGTGGGTGCATCAGGCCTTCCCTGTCCTTTGTTCCCTGTGCCAGGCAACGTGAAGCCAGAGGACATTAAGAGAGTTGCTTCTAAAATGCTTCGCGGGAAGCCAGCAGTGGCTGCCTTGGGTGACCTGAGTGACCTGCCAACCTACGAGCACATCCAGGCAGCGCTGTCCAGCAGAGATGGGCGCCTACCCAGGACCTACCGGCTCTTCCGGTAGACGGATGAGGGTGTGTTTACACACACATTTCTTTGGAGGTCAGTTTAGTGCAAAAACTCAAGAGTGATGCAAGCCACAGGATGCTTCTCCTCAATGTGAATGCACAAGTTTAATATCGCTGAGCACAGCTCGGCTTCTTCCTCAGAACTGAACATGCAGCCCTTGAATAAACATTTGCCTTTAGCACTCCACTCAGAAAGTGAAGTGCAGAGAGGCTCCAAGCAGCAGCTGCAGTAAAACCAGGTTAGCGTGCACACCTCTCGTCTGTGAGTTTCAGCAGGTAGGGCCACTGTGAGGTCACAAGTCTAGTGGTCAGGGCGGGTAAATGCCGCACCATCGCATCACCGAGGATAGTGGGCCGTCAGCCCTGCTTGGTTTCTTGAGGGGCCTGTCACCCACCTGAGCTGCCACTTCCTGTGCTGGTCACTAAGCACCTTGTTGGTGCCAGGGCAAGGCCAGAGCACATGGTCTGCTTCACAGGGCACAGTGGACCTGGCAATGGACTGTTCAGCTCAGGAGTTCAGCTGCCACTGAATGTGTGTTAAGACTGGACAGAGCTCACAAATATGATAAATTGTGCCTGTTGTCCACCCTTGATTTAGGACAGGATTGTTAAAGACCTGTCTCAACTGGCAAGTCTTCTAAAACAGGACGCATGGAGGCAGCCAGTCACTTTTCTCCCTGAGAATCCCGTTTGACCCAGTGTTGCCAAGCCTCTTGCTCTGTAATTGAAAGATGGGTTGATTTCAGAGGTGTCAGGTCACATGGGGTGGGAGGGGGCTTCTTAGAATTGGGGTTTGGTGATCACGTGTTAAAAGGTGGGAAGATTCAGGAGCTGTAGGTTCAGGAGAAGTGAAAGCACATGACTTTGGTGACAGGATAGATTTGTGATTCTCAAACACCCATAGAAGCCCCAGGTTCCATGTGGGAGGGCCTGGGAACCTCCCGGACCCTGTGGCATTGCACAGGGTACTGGAGGAGAGGAGGGGGGTCTCCACATCATTTTTTCTGCGACCCTGGGAAGCCCAGCCTCTGCAGTACAGGTGGGGTGAGGGGGTTAGGAAGTCAAATAAACGTTTACATGTTACTTCTGTAATCAGATTATTTTGCCAGAGCCTGTCAGATGCCTTTACAACACCCCAGGGTAGGCGACTGCTCTGCCTTGGTGGAGAATGTCAGCTCTACCGCCCTCCTTATGCTGGCCCACACTGGGTGGGAACCTGGGGAGTTGGGTGCTGTTAGTCCAACCGTGGACTTTCTATTGTTAGACTCCCCTGCAGTTATCACACTGGGAAAAGTACCTGGCAATGGACTGGTCAGCTCAGGAGTTCAGCTGCCACTAAATGTGCCTTAAGACCAGACAGAGCTCACAAAAAACGTGAGGTGGATGAATCTCATCATCTGTCAGAGATACTGTAGGGCTGGAGTTGGACTTTTAATGCCCTGACATCTTTACAAACATTCTAGAAACTTGCTAATCAGACAGGTGTCTGTTTTGGAAGCTGGCCATAAGTTTTCTGTTTGCATGCTGGGCTTCCCTGCTCCCTTCAGGGCCCTGGGCACTTTGTTCCCTCAGTGGGGACCATCCTCTCCCTGCCCTGGACATCACTGTGCTCCCCGCTCCTCCACCACCTTTTCAGCTCCCAACCCATTTCACAGCATAGCACTCTTGTACTCCATTGTCCCGTCCACTTGCCCCCGTTAGTCAGCACCATGCTTCCCGGGACCAGTGGGCTGGCTGTCACCCTGCTGATGAGGCAGCAGCACAGCCTGTCAGGGTGAGAGGCAGGCTTCTGAAACCGCCCTCACATGGTCCTCTTTCAGTTCTTTTTGAAGCTGCTTTTCCAGGGACTGGCCACTTTTATCTGCATTAATTTGAATTTTTAACTTTCCCAGTGAAATTCCATCCATCTCAAACCTAATGGCTGGTGGTAAGTCACTTAACTTTTGATCTGTGATCTTACCAGATGTCTGTAATGATCACCTCAGAGACAAGGCCTGGTCTCTGGCCAAACTGATATTTTCAGAGTCATTGTTAAAGTCTTTTCCATGGTTTGGGTCAGACAATGCCTAGAAAGAACCATAAAATTGTAATTATTTCAGTCCCCATTGTGGCAAAAACCTCTTAAGATTTTCAGTTAATTTGAAACTCCACAGCACATTCATTTCAGCAGAATTTTATACAGCCTGAATAATCTCTTGAGATGAGATGGGATTGGCTGTGCCTTCTCAATGGAATTTCTCCATTTTTCTCAGAAGATTGCGTGTGCACTGCTTTTTAAAGCTTGTTTTGGAGGCTGATGCTGATGGGAGTTGGATATACTATTTGTTGAAACTGGTTTCATTATGATTCACTCACATTTGAAGTATTCACTTTCTAGCTAACATGTAAGGGTAGTGGATGGGGATGTAGACAGGATGTGGATGGGACACATGGACGGGGCATGGAGCAAACCCAGCAAGAGGTGAATGGGGACTGCTGCTGGCCAAGAGTTGAGAACAAATCTGCCTTTTCTTACAAGAACATTGAGAACAGAGCCTGCATACAAGTTCTTTCTAAGACTCACACTTTGGCCAGAAAAGTTAAAGATTTAATATATGCATTTATTTAAAAATATAAATATGGAAAAATAAATAATTGAAAAGACTGGATTGAATGCCCCTAGGTTTTCCTGCATTCAAAGCCTGCTCATTTTTTAAGAGATGGGATTAGACAGGAATGGTCTCTAAACACCTTGAGAGAAAAACTCAGATGTGGCAGGTGCCAGCCTAGGGTGGTGACATTCTAAGCTTCCAGCAGTTGCTCTGGCTGGCAAGTGCACTGCTTATATTTATGCCATTCGTGGTGATGTTATGTGAGCAAATGGCCTGAAGTCAGCAAAGCTAAGAGGACAGGGATGTGGCATCATGGCTGAAGGGCTCAACCAGCCCTGAAACATCGGCCACACCCTCTGTCCCAAGCCCAGTAGCAGTGACTGGGATCCCCCTCTCTGGATGTTGTCTGGCTTCAACCTGGTGACCAACTCTGCCTCAGCTTGGTCCCAAAATGTGCCATGGATTCCAGGGCCCCAGGTCACCACACCAAGCAGCCTCCCTGGTACCAGGCCAGCTGTGTTCAGATGAGGAAGGGCTAGAGTGGCTGCGATGTGCAAACGTGGAGGCAGCGCAGGTTGGCCCGAGTACGGGCTCTGTTGCCAGCTTGAGAGGTGTGGTGTGGCAGCTTTGGGCCCAAGCTCCGCCTGCCCTGAGAAGGAAGCTGGGGTGTCTGTGGGGAAAATTTGTAAGTAAGCAGCTGGTTCTGGTCCAGGGATGAGGGCCCGCTTGCAATGCGGTTCACAGTCCTGTCGGGTTCTTGCCAAGGTAGCACGGCCTCTAGCAGTGGGTCATCAGTGTCCCCAGAGGCTGAGCAACTTCCAAACAGCAACCTCTTCCATTCTTTCCTGGGATTCAGGCAGCAAGTGACAGCCCTCAGGCAAACTTCTTCAGGAAACGGTGCAGATGGCACTGGAGTGCTGTGTCTTCAGGGCCTGCTGTCTCTGAATTTCTTTGGAAATCCGTCTTTTAATCCCTATTAAGTACAGTTCCCGGTCAAACTTGCCAGCAGCTAGCGGAATGCTGTGGAGGAAAGAGCTGTCAGGAAGGTAGGATGGGGCCGCCCAAGGGGTGCCCAGCCTGCACGTACCCAGAGCAGTTGTGAGCCAGGACAGCTATGCCAAAATAATTGGGGGTCCGGCCAGCCCCATGGGAGTGGCTCTCAAGTGACAGCCGCTTCCTATCAGCCCATGGCAGCAATCTTCCTGGGGCTGTGGAACCCTGCTCCTGCCTGGGGGGTCAGGGCCTGAGACAAAGGCCTGCACAAAGGTCTGAAGATGACACCCCTGCAGGAGTGAGCAAGGGTTCCACCCTGTCCCTGACACTCCCGATCTGGGCCCCAAGCCCTGCGAGTGAAGAGACTGGGAGGATACTGACTTGTCTCTCCCCGGCCTCACTTTCACCCGGAATAGGCCATACACGGGGCGGTGGTCAGAGGTCTTGATCCCAGGACAGGAGGAGTATTTGAGTGGACAGATGTCGTCCTTGTGGCGGCTTCGGTACATGACCCGGTCCTGCAGGAAGAGCCCAGAAGCACATGATGCCCAGTTTGCTGCAGGGTCTGACCTGCTTGCCCCTCCCAGCTACGTGAGCAGAGACCCATGTCAGTCCTGCCATGGGAGCCCATCCCAGAGCCCCGCATCCAAACCCACTTTATCATCAGGCATCCAGGCCTTTCCCCCACTGGCCTTATGCAACAGCCGCCTGCATAAGGTTCAGATCCACAGCCCACCTTCTGTGCTTATCCAGAGCTAGTGCAGGCCTGACATGGTCCACCCCCCTTGGTATGGTGCCCCGACAGAGCAAACAGCCTGAGTGACTAACATTGCATTGCGGTGTGGGCTGTGAACCAGGCCTCCGAGAGCGGAGGGCCGGGTACCCACCTTCAGGACGACCCTGGGAGAAGGGCACTCAGGAGCAGTCACTGGCCGGAGCCAAGTGTCACATCCGGGTCATGTGTGACGGCCCCCTGGGGCCCCCCAGTTCCAGGCACTGCTCTCTCAATGACCTGAGTGCAGAGCCTGTAGCTCAGGAGTCCCCTGCTCTGGAGCATGAGCACATCCAATGTCGCCAGCAGGGCCAGTCACGCTCACCGTGTAGGACGGGGTCCTCTGCTTGGACGAGGTATCATATGAGTCCTTCCCAATGTCAAACTTGTATGACGGCAGGAAGTGGATGTCTGGCTCCTGGAAGCCCTTGAAGATGGACCCTGGGGTGGGCGTGGGCATAGGCATGTCTCAGATCAATGGTGTGGCACTCCGGTTTCACCCTCTCCTGGGGCCTCCCCCCTTCTGGGCCATCACTCCCTGACACCTGCCCCAGCCTCACCTTTCTTCATCTCACGGGCGAGCTGGTCAAGCTGCAGCAGGGCGGGCACGCTTGCGCCCAGGTCCTGCTTGAGGATGGCCTCCACAGACACGCGCCCGCTGCTCAGGCGGAAGTTGAAGTCTCCAAACCAGAACACCCCGTCAAAGCGGGTGGTGACATCCGCTGGGGCACAAGCCAGAAAGTGCGTGAGCCCAGCCTTCCCCACGTGCTGTGCCTTGGCTACAGGGATTGGTCTGTGTCCCCTGCCTCCATCAGTCTCCACTCAACTACCCAGAGAACAAGGAGAGGCTGCCCCGGGGAAGGGAAGCACCTGTAGACAACACAGACCTGCCTGCTCACCTGAGTCAGAACGGTAGGGGCAGGTGTCCGGGACGTTCTTGGGCAGGGCCAGGCCTTGGATGGTCTTGCTGTAGTCCAGCAGCCTCTCACTGACCTTCCCGTCGCCAGCTGCAAGGACAGAATGGTGGGAGCCTCTCGAGGGGCAGGTCTCTGACTCGGCTGGGCCCTGGGTGGTCAGTCCGGGGTGGAAACCCCCTGCAGCAGCATGCTGTCACCATGCAGGACCTGCAGTGACCCACCCCACTACCCCTCTCGAATGGAGCCCGCAGGAGGAGGCCACCATCATAGCTATCAGGGTCTTTTAGGACCTGGGGCTGCAGTAAGCGAGGCCAAGGTGAGGGACCCAGCACCCTGCCTTCCAGGCTGTCCTTCCACTGCCTGGAGTCAGGTGCAGGTGACTTACAGGTGAAATGGGACGTGATGAAGAGGAAGGAGGTGCCGAAGAAAGTGAAGCCGACGCCCAGGGCCCCCTTGGTCTTGATATGGGACACGATGCGCGTGGTCACCGTGGAGGTCTCCACCTCTGCGTGAGAGGAAGCAGAGCTGACCAGACCCCCCCCTGCAGCCTGAGGGTGCAGGGTGCGCAGTGCCTGTAATCAGCATGCACGTGCCCCGGGGCAGAGGTGAGCGGTGCGGGCGAGGGGCCTACCTGAGCAGAACCAAATGAGGTCCCTGCGTATGAGGACGGACATGTAGAGTGCCCCGTGGGCCACCGAGTGCAGCATGACATAGTGCGGGCCCAGAGTCTCCTGTAGGCGCGTCTCCCACTCCCGCCTGAGGAGGAAGCAGAGGCGCCCTGGGGAGAAATCCGGGCCTCCCAGCTCCACACCCCGGGACCCTGGGGGAGTTGCTGGAGGTCCCCCCACCGTCCAGCCTCATCTTGCAAGGAGAATGGCGGACATGGGCAACACAAGGGGTCCTGGGTCTGCTGGGGCCTCCCTGTGAAACCAGCTTTCTCGGATATCTGCAGAGATGTCACAGGCCTGGTTACCCGCTGCCTTGAAAAGGCTCCAGTGACATGGGGCCAGGTCCCAACCCTGCTAGGACTTGAGCAAGAGTTCCCAGGCCACCTGGCAAGAGGCGCCAGGAGAAGTCCCAGGCTAGGCAGGAGGGAGGGCAGGACACCTGCTGTTGTGTGAGGAGCCGGACACTCATGTGCTGCCTGGAGCTGGCACCCCTCACCAGGTGACCCTCAACAATGCCGAATGTGCAGGGTGAGACAGAGGACAGGTGAGCCCGAGTGGGTCAGCAGCATGATTTAGGGGTCTGGCTGGGAGCCTGGAGGGAACAAGTGGCCGAGCTGCTCTTTGCTGCATTTATAATCTCTTAGATCAGCTATTATTAACCAGAAGTTAAACCTTATTTATTTTAAATTGTGAGTCACCGTTTTAGAATAAGGCAGTTTGCATGTTCAGCTTGGGGATGGGGTCTTGGGTCACAGCAGCTTCTGCCCCAAAGGGTCACCTCAGCAGTGCTATTCACAGGGACCCGTGGGGACTGACGGGCTGGGGGGGAAGCCAGGCGGGGAGGGGGGCCCTACCTGTCGGAACAACCCTCCTGGACGCCAACAACGTACAGGTCCTGGACGTAGTCAGCCTCGGCGGGCAGCAGGAGCTCGTCCAGGTTTGCAGGCAGTTCCTAAGAAGCAGCAGCGCCTAGCAAGGGGCCGGAGGGGCCCAGCACACGGGGCTCCTGCTCTGCCCGGGAGTCCCCGGCCTTCCCTCTCCCAGCCTGTCATTGCCACAGCCGAGTCAGCACCCATTCCCTGGCTATGCTCCCCACAGCTGCTGGTGAGTTGCATCTGGCCTCAGCCTGGCCCCTGAGCATGATCCTAAGTGTGTACCCCCACATGCACACCCAGGGCCAGGTACAGTTGGGGTACAGCGGGTCCCACAGGGAAGTGAGCACCCCTTGCCCTTTTCCACCCCATCCTTTGGCTGCAACGCCACCTGGCTTTGGCCCTGCAAGTCTGGCAGGCCCAGGACGAGGGCCATGCCCTGTGGACGGGGAGAGTGGCTTCCTGAGGATAGCAGAGCCACCAGCCTGGGCCCTTCCTCCTCCAGCTCCACAGAAAATCACTCCCGTCTCCATCAGGTGGCTGTTTTGTCCGGGCTTCCAGTTACGTCAGCCAAACCTCACCCGGAAGGCTGCCCTGCCTCGTTTTCTCCCCAGGGACTGTCACCCGAATGTCAGCTGGAACGCAGCCATGACAGGGAGGTCCTTCCATCCTCATCAAACGCGCTGGACTTGCAGCAACAGGAGGCATTCAGGAAGTGGCCTCAAGACGCCACTTGTGGCAACAATCCTGTCTCTCACCCCATGGGTGCCAGGATCACCCAAAGCCCAGAACGAGGCCCTGCCCACCTCCAGAAACCAGGGCCCCGCAGGCAGGAAGACGGAGCCCGCTGAACTGAGGACAGACCTCGCTGTGTGAAGGGGTCCCAGGGAGACACGGGGTTAGCAGCAAAGGAAGCAGGCGGGGACCTCAGCCAGTGGGCTTCCCCAGAAATCAGTGTGCGAGCCGGGCCTGCGGCTCTGGGTCAACCATGGAGGCCGGGATGTGAAGCACCCCTCAGGCCAGAGGTGTCGCTGTCATCGACAGAGATGTCCCGGGTGCCCCCAGCTCACAGCAGGACCCCAGGCAGGGCATGGGGAACAAGGGTGTGTGCAGCTCCTGCTGGTGGGAGACGCACAGCATGAAGCACGGGTGGCGCTGCCTGAGACACACACGCATTCGTCAGGCCCCACGAAACATCCAGGAGGGACCCCAAGGTAGACGGGCTCTGGGCGACGCCGAGCCAGTGTGGGTTCAGCTGTGGCGCGTGCGGCGGCTGTGGTGGGGGAGGGGCTCGGGAAAGTTCTGTACTTTCAAATTTGCTGTCCACCTAAAACTGCTCTAAATAAAGTGGCTGTGAAAACAGGACGCACTGCTGCCTCGTCACCAATGCAGTGGGGGTGTTGGCAGCAGGTGTCTGGGGACGTCAGGGAATGGGTGTGGCTCAGAGGCCCTGGAAAGAACAGGAGGAATCCTGGCCTCATCCTGAGGGGTGGGCGCTCCACTTACCTTCTGGCCCTGCATGTTCCAGGTGGCCACGAAGAGGGCCACGTTCCGGTCCGGGAAGTACCGGGCCAACTCCTCTGCCCCCATCAGGGCCCCGCTGGCCAGGAGACTGCCCTCCAGGTAGCTCCTGCAGAGAAGAGGGAAGACTGAACTTGGGGTCCAAGCAGATGGACCCAGGAAGGGGCCAGCTGCTGAGACATGCCGCTGGGGTCCCCCAAGTCAGGGCCACGGCTGGATGTGTGCATCCAACAACCAGTGCAGCCCTGGCGGGGAGAGGGGCCTGGCCGATGAGGAGGGAACCGGGGTGGGGAGACACGGCAGACGCCTTCGGGAGGGTGGAGTCACAGCTGGGCACCTCCGCACGGCCCGACCAAGCTCCCAGAGGCTCCAGCTCAGGAAGAAGTCACGGGTCTGCGTGGGGGTGGGAGCTCCAAAGTCTCTGTGCCCCCCAGTCTGGTGAATTCATGGCTCTGCACTCAGGAGAGATGAGCCAGAATGAAGCATGCGTCTGGGAGTTGTGAGCAGAAGGGAAGACACAGGGATGGCACCCAGGTTCTTTTTAAGCCATAAAAATGTCAATATGGATTAAATATTAAAGCCCCATAAAGCCCAGAAACCCAGTGTCTTCCATGATGTGAGCCCTTCCCCCTCCACGAGTGACGGTAGGTGCTCAGCAAACTGAGTCCCAGAACACCAGAGAAATTATGGGCCCCTGCTGGAAGCAAAGTGCAGGAAATCAGGCCTCATCTGCTGTCCTCTCGCTGCCAGAGTGGATCCTGGGACCCTCCCTCCATGTGGCTGGGCCCTTGGTCCAACAATCACATGTCTAGCTATCAGTCCTGGCAGGGGAGTCCCCTGGGAAGGAGACAGGGTTATTGAGAGAGACCTGGTTAGTCTCCACCTTTATGCCCCTGACACATTTTGATGAGAATACCATCACATGGTCCGTGGGGAGCTTGCTTCTGAACCCTAAAATAAAGGCCACAGAAGCCGCACCCCACTCCCAGCCCCGGGGAGGCCCTACCTGCTCCGGACATCTTTGGCACGAATGGGTGCCAGGAGGCTGAAGGAGGATTTCGCCGAGCGCAGGGAACAGTCGTCGCAGGCCAGGGGGCTTGGGGGCCGGCCGGGGCCCAGGCTGCTGTGGGCCCGGGACAGCCTGGCCTGCAAGCGGAGCTTGTAGTCCGTGTGATCCGCGTCCACCTTGTGCGCTGTCCGCAGGGAGTCAGAGGCGATGCTCCATTCCATGGCAGGCAGTGGGCGTGAGGGAAGCCCACAGGCCAGCCTGGGGGTGCTCCCACCCAAGGCCCTGTCCCGGTGCAGGAGGTCCAGGGAGGTGCCAATCATTCCAGAGACACAGTTACCCCATGAGGAGGGGCTCCTGCCGCCGTTGCCCGGAGCCCTGCGGGACGTGGGGATTTCCTGCAAGGAGGTGCTCAGGCAAGGCGGGAAGCAAGTGTGGGTGGGAGGCCCGGGAACCTCGTCCTGCAAGGAACCCCTGGATGGGCTGGCCCCATTCCGAGGGGCCAGGTCCTCCTGACTGTTTCGGAAACGCCTCCTCCTCCAGCCCTTCTCATCCAGGGACAGTGCCCGCTCCAGCCTGGGCCTCGTTGGTGGCTTCGGGGTGAAGGGTTTTGCCTTAGCCTGTGGGTCTTCATTGCTGATTTTTGCTGGAATGTCCAGAGGGACCACTGGGCTCTTCTGAGGGCTGGGACAGCTGTCTGTAGGAGGGGACCCTGGGCAGGGAGCCAGGTCTTTGTCTGTGTTTAGAACTTGCCCCTTGAGCATTCTGCCTTCAGGATGCAGTTGGCCGTGGGCAGTGGGCTGCTTGGGAGTCACCTCTGAGCACCCCAAGCAGGCTGACTTGGACGGCATAGTCCAGGGGCCAGCCCTCACTGACAATGGCAGCCAAGCCAACCTGGAAGACGGTTCTTCCAGGGCTGCCGGCGATGCCCAGTGTCAGGGATGCGAGGTCAGATGTCCCCAGTGAGGTTCAGAAAGGACCCGCAGGGGCTCTTGGTCAGGCCTGGGGCAGTCCAGCAGGGGCAGGGCCAGATGCTGCATGGTTGGAGGCCCAGAAATCCCAGAGTTCCCCACAGGGACCTAAGGGGAAACTGCTATTACTTCCACGAATTTAACATTCCTGGAGGACAGCTATGGTGCAGGGTGACAGTGGACAGGCCAGCAGGAGTTCAGGGGGAACAAGCATTCAGGCATTCTGGCCTGCTGCCTCCTCCTAGAACCTAAGGGGTGGGTGAAAGCTCTGCCTCCTAAGACTGGAAGCCTCCTTCCTGATGGGGGGGGCCTGTTCCTCATGGGGGCGCTAGGGGCATGACCCAGTAAGAATTCCCAAGCCCAAGGTGAAGGCCAATGGAGGCCAGTTCACAGGCACAGCCTGGGATAAGGGTCCCGCCGGCTCTGGCTCAACCAGGAGCCCACCCCCATTGCTGGCCCACAGACCCTGCCCTGAGAGCCTGCAACCCTGAGCAGCTCTGCAGGCGCGACTGCCGAAGGCCCCGACTCCGGGCCTGCGATGCCGCCGGGCGGCTCCTAGGGCAACGACCACAGCGGAGCCGGGGGTGGGGCGAGACGCGAGCCCCAGGGTCGCTCTGCCCGGACCCCGCCCACAGGTCATCTCGCGCCCACGGGTTGCCCCACCCTGGACCCCTGAATCCGCCCCGGGGCCCCCGAGCTCCGAACCCTACCCAAAACCCCCGCGCCCCCACTCGGGGTTGCTCTGCCTCGACCCCATACCAGGACCTGCACCCAGGGTTCACCCCACGCCCCAATCCCGGGCCCAGGGATCACCAGCCCCGGACCTACGCACCCCTGCTCGGAGTCACCTGGCGCCCAGAACCCTATGCCCATGCCCTTCCGGGATTCGCACCCCTACCTCTCAGCACCGCCGGCTCCCCAGGCCCGCGGGTCCCCGCAGCCGCTTACTACAGCCCGAACAGGGGCCTGCAGCGGCCTCTGGCGGCCGGAGGACCCAACCGGCAAAGCAAGGACGAGAGGCTGCGGGACAGCGGGGATGCGCGGGGAAGGGGGGGGCAGGTTTTCCAGAGACCCCGCCCTCATCCTCGGCTTTCTTCCAGCCGCCGGGCCAGAGGGGTGGGGCCAACGCCGGCCCCATCCTGCTCAGCCCCGGTCCCCCTGCACCTCTCCACTTAACATATTTGCACAGTCTGGACCCTCCCTGTAAATGGAATCCTCACACACTTGTTCCCCTTGTTGCCCACGTTCACCTGTTGGCAGCAGGGGTTTCAGAGCAAACCCACCACCACCCACACAGAGGGGAGCCCCTCCTCCCTGAGTCCTGGAGGAGAAGGCCCGCGGGGCAGTCACTCCACACTAGGCTGGGCGCAGGCACCCCTGCAACATGGCACGTGCAGTAACATGTGCATGTAACATGAACACACGAGATGACGTGGGTTCTGGCTTCACTGGCTTCAATCAGCAAAAGCAAACAACAGGTGAGCGCTCAGAGCCCAAAATATTTTATTTAACAATTTGCAGTGTAACAATTTGCATTTAGGAAAAATAGCAGCTCCCACCTGAAGGAAGCTTCTTGAATCAAAAGACACTAACAGAGAACAATGGGCTGGAGGAAGCCAAGGGCAGGAGAGTCTCAGGCCCCAGGAATCACACCCCACTGACCTTGGGACACAAGAGATGCCCCTAACGAGGTCAGCCTTTCCCAGTGAAAGAACAAATGGGTCCAGTCATACATGTCTATGGAACATTCTGGGGGTCTTTCCTAGATGATCACATGACCCAGGAAAATGGGAGGACCTGTGCTGAGTCCACTTTCATAGGACCCTACACTGAGATTTAAAATACCAAGCAGAACTACAGAAATTAGTTCCTAATGATTTTTATAAATATTTAAATCTTTCCCCAGTCTCTTTAGGCTTAACAAGAATGTGAATGGTTTTAAGAACAGTCGATGAAGCCTTAAAGCTTTGAGGCCGGTAGGAGGAAGGTCTTTCTTTGCAGGTTCATATGGCTGAGAGTCAACATATTAGCGACTGAAGGTCTCAGTGTGGAAAAAATTCAGGGGCCGAAATATCAACTTCTAGAGCTTCTGTCAAGAAATTATTTTAGGCTGCTTTCTTCAAGATGCTGCCAATGATGTCACTCAGGTAAGAGGAAGCATGTGGGCTGGATGGTGCTCCGAAGCCAGCCAGCTGAAACACGGCATCGGCCAGTGTACAGAGTGTAGCAACCATACGGCTGTTCTGACGATGCGTCTAACCAGGCTACTCACTAAAAAGACCCAAATTGATAAATTACAGTCACAGCTTTGACACTGGCTGATCAGTGAGGACCAGTCACACTTGGAGCACAAGCTCTGTTCTGTGGCTCTTTCACCCCTCATGGGCAGAAAAAGCCAGTTCCCTGGTTGCAGGAAACCCCTCATGGTCCTAATCGGGCCAGAAAACTCAGTGCTGCTGCAAACACCTTTGCTGCAGGACAGAAATGCGCCGCGGTGCCCAGGGCATCTCAGACCTAACTGAGCTACTGCTAAGTTAACTCCGCCTTCCCTCGGAGACTGATTAGGAACGTACCGCCCATCAATCACTGTTCTCGGTTTGAAACGCTGGGGCAGGGAGCTGGCTACACTGGCTGCAGAGCCGGCATCAGCGTCCCTCCTGAGTCACAGGTTCACTCTTTTCTCCCAGCGTCTTAGATGAACCGTGGGACGATTCTGGCAGTAACTCACCACTGGAGAGACGCTCTAGTTACTGCGGTTCAAAGTCTCCCCGCAGCAAAGGGAGTCCCAGCTGCACTTAGCTTAACATTCTTAAGTGACTATGAACACTTATCCTGAACTCATTCTTTAAGTAAAAGGTTCTGAGTCAAAGGTTCATTCCTTTTCTCCAGATCTTAGAGGAGCTGTGGGATTAACTTTGGCAACACTTCCTAGACAGGTGCGGAGCATCGTGGCTCTGAAATACTGCTTGTCCATCTAGGGACGGAAGGGAGGTCGCAGGCAATCAGCCTGGGTGTCGGTGGAAAGCAATTTCAGGTTCCAGATGCTGATCCAGAATAGGGATCAGTCTACCTCAGTGCTGGGTACTTCCTCTGGCCAATCCTCCCAGGCCTTGAACTTCCCGAGGTGGCAGAGGCCTGAAATGACATGAACAACACTGACTTCCGCAAGCCTGCCCCCCGAGGTGGTGACACTCAGTGAGGGCTCAGCATGCTGCAGTGTGGGCCTGGGTAACAAGCCAGAACACACATCAGTGATGTCAAAGGGGCATGTTCGCTTTGTCCCGTTTCTGCAGCCCACAGCCACTGGCCAAGGTGGTATCAGATGCTTTAAAGGTGCAGTAGTTTGTTAGGGGCTCAAAGTGAGGCCAATTCCAAGAGCCGAGAGTCTAAAGACCCCAGGGAGGGGCACAGGGAAGGACAGTAAATGAAAACAGGCGCTGACTCTTGCTTCCTCACAAATTCTAACTGACATGAAGCTTAAGGGGTTCTTGTAGAGGCATGAACTACAAGATCAAGGTAAAGGGAGGGAAGAAAACCACCACCAAATCTTGAAGTGGAAATGTAGACAGATGGCCAGGAGGTAATGGGAAGCCTCGGTCCTGGGAAGGGGGAGGGGAAAGGAGGCCAAGAAAGGGCCTCATCTGCAGGCACCCAAAGCAGAGGGCAGCAGGGGGATAGGGAAGGTTGGGGCAGCAGGATGGGCTCAGAGTTAGGAGGCCAGGGCACACCGGGCAGCTGGGGCACCACAGGGAAGCGAGGCAGGGTGTGCATCAGGATACCCTGGGGTCAAGTGAGGTTTTCTATTCTGAATACCAAGACCCCTGCAGACCCCTGCCTCCACTCAGCTCCCCTAACCTGGCAGCCAGTCTGTACTTCAGAGGCAAGAGCCTGGAAGGAACAGAGGAGGGGGAGAAATAGAAGGAGACAGTTAAGAACACTCCTGACTGAAGGACACGGCTACCAGGTGATGGCAGCAAGGCCAGCGCAGCACAGTAAACCACGGGAGAGGCACGTCAGTGGGACCTGGCAGGGTCCAAGGCAGTGGCAGAGCCAGGAGTTGGGTCATGGGTTGGGGGAAAGGCTTCTCCCACTTTCCGCCCCAGGAGACTCTGTGGGCACTTACCTGTGCAAACTGTGCAGGGTTGTAGAAGGGCACAGATGCCCCTGGAGGGCCCCCTGCCTGGTGGTGGTCACTGGGAGCCTGAGAACCACAGAGAGCTCAGCTCAACAAGACAATGTCACAGTTATAAATACAGATATTATTTCTGAGTAAGAACTTACAATACTATGAAATAAGCCACAGAAGCAGAGGCAAGAGGCTTCTCGTAACACTGGGTTTCCTTACTTAATGGCTCACAGAGAAGTGGTAAAAATCACAGCAACATGCAGAGTAAAGTGCTTCAGAGACCTGGACATGCATAGCACCGGCAGGTCACGTTAGTGCAGGGTGAGCAGTTAGTAGACATGTCTGGTTACTTCAGATCTAAAGTGTCCAGCTACGGAATCCAATGTTTTAATATGCAAATTGAAGCCTTTCAAGCTGAGTCACTGGGAAAAGCCTGGCTCCATGTGACACAGAAAAGATGAAGCATTCCTTTATTTCCCAACAGACTGACCAAAGGACAACTGTCCTGCTACACTTTGCCTGGCCAAAAATAAGCCTTCTTGAGCTTGATTAGAAAGAGGAATTCTTCCTTTCAAATGAGAACAACAACCCCGGCAGCTACTGACGTGCTCACACAGTGAGGCTACGCCCAAGACCGGTCATTTGGAAAAACCAATTCAGAGAGAGCGCAGTTACAAATCTTCTACCCCCTGGCACATCTGGGGTCTGCTCAACTGTCAGTGCATCTGCACGTGGAACACCCTCTGAGACACTGAAAGAAAGGAACACTGCATCCCCAGTCATGTGATGGCTGGGTGACACCATGGGTGATGTTAGTGACCAACCAGTATAGCACCCTTAAAGGAACACAAAGGTGACCCAATTCAGCCCTGTGTTCAGTGAGAACCACCAGCCACAGGTACCTGGTTAAAATGCTGGCTCACTTCACGTGACAGTGAACTCATTGAGCTACAGCGCGAAAGCTACAAAACAGCGAGAACACAACAGACAGAGAAGTCAACGTGCACGTCACGCTCCAAGCCGTCGGTGTAATTCCAAAGAGCTTTAAAAAGCCACGAGAATTCCAATGGGGAAAAGCCAGAGTGAGCCTCACATGCCCATTTTAATGCACAGTTCTGGTTAAGAAACAACCATTAGTGGGGGGGGGGGGGGGTCTGTCCAGGCCTCAGCAGGGTCAATGGACCTCAGGACCTTGAGAAACAGGAACCGGTGTGCCAGGCTGTGGGCAGAGCTTGAGTTGTGTGAACCCAAACCCCTCACTAGTTCAAGCTCCCAAATGATCCTGCTCACATAAGTGTGATTGTATTTTTAAGAATACAGTAACTTTTCAAGTTGTAAAAAGTATTTAAACTGCCTTTCCTACCCATTAACATTCATTTTTAAAGGAAGAAGCCACTGGACAATAAGAGCGAGCTTCCTTGGCCTGGACTTTGGGCAGAGACTCTGTGGTGAGTGCCCCTTACCTCTCCTCCCTGGGGACTGTCCACTGGACCGTCAGAAGCAGGGAGCGAGGCTGCCGAACTCATAACCTGCCAGAAAGGACATGAAATGCAGCAACTACCAAGTTCTAGTGAACAAGACTCCCACAAGGGGCAGATGACATGGAACCTTCCTCTGGCCCAGGCTATAAACTGCTCTACCCCACAGGAAGTGCTCCTTTGGAGAAGGGGGGGAAGAGCCCACTGTGTGTGGACCCAGATGTCACCGTCCCACTGTGTGCCTCCCAAAGACCTGCCTGTGACCTGGGGTTATTTTTATCCCATTTCTTGGAGCAGGAAACTGAGGCCTGGAGAAGTGACTTTCCCAAATTTCACACAGCTAATTAACGGGGAACCAGGGTTGAATCCCAGTTGATCCAACTTTAGAGACTATAGTCTGAACCATTTTATTTCACATAAAGTTTTTAAACATTAAAAAAATTACCTTTACTACCATTTCAGTAAAACAATCAGGGCATCACACATATGGAGTTTATAATGTGTAAGTCTCCAGAGGATATTCACTACATAGAGCCCTGAGACAGAAGTGGGTGTTCTCTGGGGACACGATGGACACAGACCACAGAAGGTCAGAGCTGATGTTCCTGGCTGAGGAGGAGGCAAATTCCCACAGTGTCCCCGTCCCACTGCGCCTGCTCACCTGGGGTTCCGAGGAAGGTTCTGGATGGGCTGGACCCCCAGCTGGTGCCTGCCCTCCCCTGCCAGACCCTTCTGCAGGTGGGGCTCCCTCTGGGTCTGTGAAGGAGACAATAGGGAGGGGCTGACCACATCCTAGAGGACGTTCCACCAGTGCACTCTCGGAGGGGAGGGAAATGAGGCCCTCTGTACCGGGGCCGGTCATTCCTCTCCAGGGATATTAAGGTCAGCGGCTCCTGGGGAATCAATGGTCAGGAGGTGGGCTAACACCAACGTGCCGCCCCGTACTGCCTACCTGGGTTTGGTCCAAACAACTGTGCCGGGATTGGCAGCGGGGCAAGTGGGGCAAAAAGGTCGGCGGGAGCAAGAGCCGGGTCACTGCGCTGGGGCCCACCCAGGTTTAAGACGTCCACATAGCGTGCTCGACTTCTAGCTGTGGCGGGAGAGGAGGCAAGTCAGGCGGGCATTCCAACTGACCCAGCTTCCACTTGGCTCCTCATGGCGGCAGGGGAAGAGCCAGCAGAGACCCTCTCCAGTCCCACTCAGTGGCTGCGGGATAGCATGCCTCTATGGCGCCCCTCTGCTTAACATCTGCCATTCCACACTGCTGTGCCCTCACTCATAGTAGGTGGTCTGGCATCCCCCCACGCAGTCCTGCTCATGAACCAGTCCCCCTCTGTGTGTGACAACTACCACCCACTACACATGCTCTACTCACAGAACTTGAGAACATCTGTAGGACAAAAGGATTATCCAAAGCAGCTCTCACTTCTAGTTTGACTTTGTTACCTGCTTTTCTAGAAAACATGTTCACAGAGGCTCTGGGGGGCCCTCCAGGCCCAGGGGCGGCAGCTTGTGGAGCCTTGGGAAGTGACATTGGAGGCGGAGGTGGAGCCTTCTTCTGCAGAGGGACAGCTGGCTTCAGAAACCTGCTCATGAACCCCAATGCCCAGGACGTGCCACAGACAGAAGCCTTGGAAGGCAGGGCCCCTCCCAGGCACAGCAAAGGCCCCTTTCAACAAACCTCCTCCTCCGGCTCGTTGGTGTCCACCCATCGGTTCTTCTTTTCATCCCAGACAATCTGCCACGATTGCAGAGCAAAGAACACTGTCAGCGGGCAGCTGCGAGAACTAGTCTGACTACTCGTGCCATAAAGACTCGAGAAGGCGTGCATGTGGATTCATTCTGAAGCTGAAACACACTGTGCCAACAATGCTGGCACGACAACGGACATGCCACCAAGACACCTATCCAGTCCTCAGGTGCCACACTCAGCAACACTCACCGATTTGTTCTTGTCGTCTGGCAAATACGCTTCTGTCCTCTTCTTCCCAGTCAGCCAGCGAGAGAACCAGGACTCAGCACTCTAAACAAAACCACGACAGCACCTTGAGGACCGCACGCCGAGCGAAATGACAGCAATCCTGTGTGTCCCACTCAGAGGAGGCCCCTGGAGGACTCGGATCCAGAGACAGGAAATAGACGGTGGGTGCAGGGCCAGGGGAGGGGTGGGAGCAAGTGCTCAATGGGCAGAGGGTCAGTCTGGGGAAGAAGGAAAGTCCTGGAGAGCATGGTGGTGGCTGCACAACAGTGTGAATGCACCTAATGCCACTGAGCTGTGCCCTTAGACATGGTGGTGACGGTCAACGCCATGTGTACTTCACCACAAACAGTACTGTGCCTCTCGAAGCGTCTCGTGTCTGAGTGCTGACAGAGGCACAGCCTCTGACACTCTCCCCCGAGCAGTGGCAGGCAGTCTGGGAAAGCCAATCCTTGTGTTCCCAGCTGGGGGAATTTACCCACTGGGGAATTTCTTTATTTGTCAAGTACTGTACCTCACTTCTACTAAAAACAGAGAGAAAGCAGTGGTGGCTGCACACACAGGCAAAGCTGCTTCTCTGAATCTCAGTAGGGAATGACCTGCCCTGGAAACGGTGCAGTGACCTGCAAGCTTATGACTTATTTAGCTCACGATTCCACACACATTCTGAATGAAAACTGCTCACAGCAGACACTAGCCATTAAAGAAAATCTTGATAAACCAACCCTATTTTTTTTTTAAATCCCCACCTGAGAATATTTATATTTTTTCCATTGCTTTTCAGAGAGAGTGGAAGGGAGAGAGAGAGTGAAACATCGACGTGAGAGAGACACATCGATTGGTTGCCTCCTGCTTACACCCTGACTGGGGTGGAGCCTACAACTGAGGTACATGCCCTTGGCCAGAATCGAACCAGGGACCCTTCAGTCCATGGACCAAAGCTCTAACCACTGAACTAAACAGGCTATGGCTAAACCAATCTTATTAAAACTAAGAACCAAGGCCCTGGCTGGTGCTGTTCAGTGGTGAGAACGTCAGCCTGCACACTGAAGAGTTGCAGGTTCAATCCCTGTCCCTGGTCAGGGCTCATGTGAGAGGCAACCTATTAATGTGTCTCTCACATCGATGTTTCTCTCTCTCTCTCACCCCACCTCCTTCCCTCCCTTCCACTCTCTCTAAAAAAAATCAATGGAAAAAGTATCCTTGGGTGAAGATTAACAAAAACCCAAAGTACCATGTTCTTCACAGATGGCATTACAAGGGTGAAAAGGCAATCCACAGGTCAGGAGCTCTAATAGAGGGCTTGTATCCACAATATGGAAAGGCCTCCTGCGAGTCACTGACAGCAATGGGGGAAGACAGTGCACACAGCAGAGGACAGAGAAGTGGAAACAGGTATCACCCCTCACCAGGGAAATGCCAATGAAAGCACAGCCAAGCGTCGCCACCCAGCAGAATGGCTGACCGAAGGACCAACAGTGCCCACCCTGCACACGGGGACAAGACCTGGATGGTCGGTGCAGCTTTGGGATGGCTGCTGGAGATGAGCTGTGCATTACCTTCTTAGGCTCCTTGGTCTCTTTTTTGGCTGCCTGTACCGGGCCCTTCACTTCAGGAGCGGGTGTCAGAGATGGAGGCTGCAGGGCACCCAGGCTGGCACCACCCCACCCTGGAGGGGCCTCAGAGTCCTGTAGCATCCTCGAGGAGCCCTGTCCAAGGCAACATGGGAACTGGTTCATCTGGGGCACCTCCCAGGAGCCCTCAGAACAGCTCTGAGAGGCCAGATGACAAAAGTGAGAAGGAAGAAGGTGAGGATGGGTGAGGGCAGCCCTGGCTCTCTGGACCAACTGGAGCAGAGCCAGCCTACACATAACAAGCAACTGTATCAAGGGGCATCACAGGAATCAAAAGGTGGGCTCTGGGCTGGAAAAAACAGACTCTATACACACAGAGCATAAAGACTGGTCAGTAGAGCAATGGGCATTTTAAAAGTAAAACATCCCTGGGTTAAGAGTCTGTTTTCAACAGTTAAACTCTTATTTTATCTTTCCAGGGACAGAAAGTCTTAATGATAGAACACACAGTGAAGTTTAAGTGACAGTAATTTAAGTTTAAATGATAGTAATTGCCTACTGACGGGTGTCCATGCAGTGCTGGGCATCCGTAAAGAAGGTTCCAGAAAGCGGCTTGTATAAAAAACCACTTGTCCCTCCTGCTTGGGGATCAGAGCAAACAGAGGTGGTATTTATACCAAAGAGGTCTGATAAAATGAATCTCAATGTCAAGAAAGCCAGTGGCAATTCTAAGGACACCATCGCAGAGCAGGTGCAGGCGCCTGGGTGGGGTGAGGAGGGGGAATCATGGGGGGGGCAGGATCTTAGGAAAGTTACAATTAACAGCGTGGCTCCACCAGGTGGGTGTTTCTTTCTTCTCCTTAAAGTAACTACTTTTACACAACTATCTTTTTCCCATTCATGTTTTTTACCAAGTTTCAAGTCTCCATACTTTAAGGATTCCAGCTTTTTAAGAAGTGTCTTCTCTTTAAGAAATAACTTAAAAGATAATTTCCTATTTTCAGTATCATCTGTCTACTTGCAACTGAAGAACAAGGAGTCTGGGTCCCTATTCAATGAAAAGGTGGGGGAGTACCACATTGTCAAATTTGCCACCAAAATCCTCTTCTCTTCGTTCCGCCAGTGAGCTTCTCCGGCGGGTGTCCTGTGGCATCATTCCTGTCAATGGCAGAGAGGAGCAGCTGAGCAAAGGACAGAGGGGCGTGGACATAGATAAGACACACGGAGGGCCATGTCCTCCCAGTGCTCCATGAGAACCAAGCCTAAGCATCCTCTGAGGAACAGGCCAATAGTTTTTTCAAGTCTCCACTTTGCTTTGTCCAAGCAGGCAAAGATAGAAAGGCACAGATCAGGTATAAGAGCCACCAATTCTAACTCCAGGCAGAGGGTCCCAGGCACGTGACAAGGGCGACAGCCTGGGCGTACCTCAAGGCCAGTAATCATGCCCTAGACAGCCACATTTCACATCCTAACAAAAGTCACAAGAAAGACTACTACTGACATTCCATTAACCCATTCAACCTAAAACATATAGGATTTTGGTATAAACTAAACAATGTAACTTGTTTCAAGTACAAATAACTTCAATCTCTTCCACCAATGAACTCCTGGAACAGAAAACCCAATTCAGCTCTGCTCTCAGGATGACACCTCAGCAGACCCACCTGGGTCCTGGGTCCGGAGCAGGTGTTCACTCTCCGGAAGAGCTGGTGAGCTGGGTGGCAGGCCACGCCCTGGATACAGGGCTGCAGGGTCAGGCCCAGAGGGCTCTGCAACGCCAAGCGCAGACCCTGGGGTTCCACAGCCAGGCCCCAGCTCAACAGGGCCTGCGGGTGGCACTGGAAACATGGGCACCGTGGCAGGGATGGATGGCGGGCCATCGGGGAGCGCTGGCGGGGCTGCACGGAGACAGTGGAGAAGAGAGAGTCAAAGGTACTGCAGCCAAGTCCATTGCCTGAAGAAGCCCACTGGTGACGATCAGACAATTACTACACAGCGTCGTGCACGGCTGTATTTCTTATTAAGAGACAGGACAGCCCAACATTGAAGCAGAAAGTGCTGAAGAGGCCAAGACATCACTGACTTGGGACAAGGTGAACATACGCTTTTTAGTGCTGAGGGTAATGACAACATAAGGCATGGCTCTAACCCTAGCATGACCCAACCTCCACCTCTGGGGTTCAAACTGGCCACCCCCCTACCCCCAGGTCATTCAAGGCCATGAGCCCTGCTGGGCTCAGAAAGGAAATAAGCATGCTAAGAGATGGAGATGGAGATGGTACAGTGTCCCCTGGGTTCTCCACATCTAGAAGCTGCAGTCTCGAGAGAAAGGTACTCGGGCCCTTCCCCTGCATGCAGGCTCACCTAAAGGCAGCAGCCACACGCCCTGGCCAGAGTGCTCGGCGCTGGGCACAGGTGGCACCAGCAGCGGGTTCTCTGTGCCCAGGTTCAAGGGCTGCTCAAGTCCTGGGCCGTTATACTGTCCCACCTCAGAGCTTGGTGTGCTGGGACAGCGCTGGGGGAAAGTTGGGTCTTGACGCCACACCAGAGCGCCCTCCTGAGGGAGAAATACTTCAGGCCTCGCCAACAGCAAGGCTGTGGGTGCCCATCCCCACTGCCCTGCGCATGCTGGGCTTCAGCAGCCCCCCCTCACACCACCCTCCCATCCTGCAGAGAGGCCCTCTGACAAATACCTCCCAAACTGTCCTGTTTACAGCTAACACTACAATTGAAAACCACAGTGGCACAAGCCAGCATCAGTCCCATGACTAAAAGCTACAGCTCACCTTGACCTGCTTCTCCACACGCTGCAGCTGGACCAGCCAGGTGGGCTCCACAAAGGATTCCTCCTCCGGCTTCTCTTTCAGCTGAGGGTCGAAGAGTCGTAACTGGGAAGCGATCTAGAGACACATGAGAAGTAAAGGCCCCTGTTACTACCAGTGTTTTCAAAACCTATTCTAACTTAGAACAAATGCATCCTCAGTGTTAAATTGGAGACACAGTCTCAGCTGCAACACTTTTCAGAAGTGTGCTACATGACATGCCTTACACATTCATGGTGATGCTGAGTGATCAGAAAGCAAGCCTGGGAGGTTACAGCTCACTAGAGCTAACCTCTGGTGTCATCTGCATGAGGTCAGCTGTACCTAGACCCCCCTGGAACTGAACTTGCCTGCCACCACCACCTGAGGACACAGACTGGACCTGACCAAGCCAAATGTTGAACTGACCTAGACAGGTACATACTCTGATTGGGTGGTGGGTGGTGGGGTGGGGGGATGGAGGGGGAAGCGGGGGGGGGGGCAGTGGGAGGGTCCAGATAAAACAAGTTTGGCCTTGTGTTACTAACTGCTGAAGCTGTCTAAAAATCTCAATAAAAAACTTTTAGGTATCACATGAGCACATTTTCAAAAATGTCGCTCCTTAGGGAGGGGAGACATAATAATGTGACCACTGTGATGCTGGCTGGGTGCTGTCCACCTGTCCCATTTACGATTCACACAGTTCTAAGCCCAGTCACACTATCTCCACTCTCAAGAGTGGAGAAACGAGGCCTGCAGTGGGGCGGCGAGGACCCAAAGCCAGGCTGTCGGACTCCGGAGTCTTACAGTTAACTGCCAGACTAAACTGCAGGATAATAATTTCTAGAGATGAAGTCCTTATTTTGAAGTACTACTAAGTTTCTGTACTGGCACAAGATGACTGCAGGATTCCTATGATAACATGAAAAACACCAAACATCTGCCTGAGAACATCTCAGTACTGTAACTTGTCCTTGAGGTCAGCCCCGAGTGCCCGCCAGTCCCAACCCTGCTCAACCCGAGTTCAGGGATCCTGACCCCAGGCTAGCCCATCAGTCCTGTGCTGGGGACAGAGACTCAAGAGGACAGCACCTGAACCAGCTGGCTGATGAGCACGGGGGAGTGCCTATGGGGCTGCTGCAGGATGCTCTTGGCAATCACTTCACAGTAGTGAAAGGCCTGAGTGGCCAGCCCCATGTCGGCCAGGCGGCAGGAGTAGATGAACTTGAACACCTGAAACAAACAAACAAAGCTCAGCCATACTGTGGCTCCTTTCCCTGCAGCCCCCCTACAAGCTGAGAATTATTCTGGATGTTTCGTGTATCTTGTGTACCCCTGTGGCCCCAAAACAGCACTAGTCCCCATTCCCTGAGATAATTCAGATCAAAGGAAACAATTGAGCTTCTAAGGCCACTTTTTCTCTTCAGCATCCTCAGAGAGCCACCAGGGCTCCAAGTACAGAAGCCATAACTCAGCACACACAGGACAGCCCCCCAACCCCACCCACAGACAGCCATAGCCTGTCCCATAGCCACTGTCTCCTAGCTCTGGATTATGCAAGTGTTTACACACAGATGCTCACACACTCACTCATGCTCACACACATGCTCACACACACACACATATTCACACATGCTCACACATTCATGCATACACATACGCACTTGCTTACACTCACACATTCACACACACACTTGCACACTCACACACTCACTCCTGGGTCAGATAACACTCCTACCATACTAAAAATAGCCAACAGAAACAATACTCCAGGTTTTTAATATTTTAAATATTAAGACCCAAAACATAAACAAAATCCTCAATTCAACAGGGTTTATTCTCACACAATATAGATCAAATGTCTCCCCAAGATTGCCGCAAACACTTCATCACTTTTTGCTAAGAACTCCAAAACTAGAAGCCAGCAGAGACTCGTCAGCCCTGCGCCACAGATGCAGCTCACCTGGAAGTTGGGCATGGGGCTAGATTGGGTCCCCAGCGACTGAGCATACTCATAGGCCTCTGTCCTCTGGATAGCTTCATTGGTCGCAAACTTTAAAAATGGCAAACTGTTGAGGAAATGAGTTATTTTTATCTTTGAGCAAGTAACCCAGGAGTGTTCATGCATGATAAGGATGTGAGGCCACCATCCTGGCTCTGTTTCTGGGTTAGCTAAAGGGGGAGCAGGGGAGGGCATTTCCCTCTAAAGGAAAACACACAATTATGCAATTCCTCACCTGTGGTTTGATCCAATTAAGACAAGTTTTGTGGTTTTCTTTGTATAAACCCCAAATCCAACCTCGGCCATGAGGTAGCAGAAGTGCGCAGCATCTAAGAGACCTTTCGAAGCTGAAGAGACATAAAGTGGGCCAAGTCTTAGTCAGGGGGATTCTCCCAGAAATCAAAGATTATGAACAGAAAATGGCAGGGCTGCCAGAGGAACGAAAGTCTTGTGGCCCTTACCACCCGGACTACAGCTGGCACAGGCACATCTCCCATGCTCCACCTATGGGGCCTTCTCTGTCTGCACCTGACCCACCTAGAGTGTCGCCCATTGTGGCCATTGTCCTAGATTCCACATCCATGTTGTTGTTCAAGTTGGACAAAACCATAGCAAGATGCGGCCTCCAGTCTCCCCACTTCTCATCTCCGCAACACTAAAATCACAAGAAAGGAAGCAGAACACACCCTTATCCTGGGAAGGGAGAGTCAGTGTAGCTTTGCAATGGTTGGGCTCAGGGAGCATGAGGAGGCAAGGGCAGAAAGGTCTCATCCTGTGATGAAACCTTTTCCACAGACAGCAGGGCCATGGGAGCGACGGGGAGAGCTCCCCACTGACCGTGGACGCTGCAGGCATCCGCCCAGACATCAGTTGGTAGACAGTCTGCAAGGGGTCATTGATGGGAAGACTGTTAGCGAACCTGGGGAGACAAAACGACAGGAAAACCTAACTTGACCCAGCTTAAAAAAAGATACAAGACACAAGTCTGGTCTCATTTCAGCCCCGTTAATGATCGGTTCTGATGCTTCACCTTGGCGGTGCACATGGCTCAGTATTAAAAACGCTGTAAAAGATAAAGACTAAGGAGCTCACTGAGATTTGAAAGAGTTAAAAATCAGGCAGTGAACAGGGCACGGCAGCCCACATCCCTGTGACAGCACCACAGTGCAGGCGATGTTCCCCAGCTGTGACGAGAGCTAGACACCTGCATGCTTCAAAGAGCTGCCAAGACACTGCCACTAGACCAGCTGGTTGAGCCCAGAAGCCATCAGCCTCGTGAGATTCTTTACCTGGTCATGACTCTGGCATGTGTCCGGCTGTCCATCTTACTTGCAAGTAACAGAGCATGACCCCACAAGCCGTTTTTCATTGCAGACTCCAAAGCATCCTGCAAAGCAGTATAGTGGTGAGCTGAGTTGGCACGATACTCACATGACGTGTGTCATCCACACTGCCAGGAAAGGAGAAAGGACTTGACTATGGTGAGACACATGTGCCTCAACGGCCCCCAAAACACACCTGTGCATAGCTCAGAAATCAAAGACAAGTCCACTGCCATTACTTTCCCCTGTCCAAAGTCCCTGTGGTTGTAGGTCTTGCTGCACACACACACTGCTTTTACAAACTGCAGCATAAAGAATAAGCAGTCTTGGCTGGGTGCCTCAGTTGGCTGAAGCGTCATCCTGATGTGCCAAGGTTGCGGGTTCCATCCCCAGGCAGGGCATATACAAGAATCAACCAATGATGCATGAATAAGTGGAGCAGCAAATGAATGTTTCTATCTCTCTGTCTCTCTCCTTTCCCCAAAGCCAGTAAATTAAAATTTTTTTTTAATAAAAAGAATGAGCAGGCCAGTCAGACACAGGATGACAGAGAGGCAGTGCTGCCATTCCCAAAGGGCTCTTCCCACTGGGATCCGCTGAGAAACTCCATGTATGTGTTCACTCCCCAGTGCCAGAGTGATGTCCTGTCAACATGGACAGAGCCTCCCCTTAGCCTAATAACCTGGGGTATAATTTAGAAAACTTCTATGACCTGAGCTTATCATGATGTAGAAGTCTCAAGGACCTGGGGCCAGTCAGCCCCCTGACACTGCAGCCATGTACATGCTGGGCATGTGCACACAGCACACAGGGCACCCAACCACCCTAGACCCTCCTCTCCACTCCACACAACCAGAGAGAACTTCCACAGCGCTAACACCTGTACAAGGCTTCTAGGCGCTCGCCCTCCCTGTAGGCCTCTGCATGTGCTGTGCCTGACTCACTCCCGCTAGGCACCAGCTCCCACTAGTACCTACCACACCTCAGAGACCCTGAGCCCATGCACCTGTGACAACAGGTTGCATGTCTGTCTCATCCCTGACACTCACTGTACAGGGCAGGGCACAGCCTGAGCTCGATAAGTGCATTTATTTCTTGCAAGACTGAAAACTGAAACTGTGAGTCTTCGATATTGGCAATATGTAGAGGAAAATCACTGTGATACCTTCAGAGAGATAACACAGGGTGCCAGATGATTCTTTAGGAATGTCACCGTCAAGGCCCGTTGCTCTTGAGGCAGGACTCTGTCCCTCCCACGCCTGCTTCCTGGCACTTAAGCCACACTCAGTGGACGCTAGGACATGCCCGGGGCGTCCGTGAGCTCAGGGACTTACCTTCTTACGGCCATACAGCAGCAGCTCTCTGAACCTCTCCGTCTCTTTTTCCAGAGTGCTGGTGGTAGCAGCCTGATTGTCAGTGAGAAACGAGAGCTGGGCCTCCACCGACTCCTCCTCCTCTGCTTGATCCAAGGCTTCATTTGTAAAATCAATCAGGTTGGCCTCGTTGGGTGACTTCCCAGGAAGCCACACAGTTTTGTGGTCTTGTAACAACAGTTCAGCAATGTCTGTTCCCACCACGGTCTGCAGGGTGGCAAGGACAGAAAGAATGAGGGGCTTCACTACGGACAGGACTTACCGCAGGTCCTCCTGTCCTGCTCAGGTGAGGACCGCCAACAGGTCTCCTTGGATGAGCATGCCAGGCTACCACAGCACAAACCACCACTCCCCACATGCCCAGGAGCCAGACACACAGATTGACCTGGTGGGTCTGAAACTCCCTTTGCCCCAACTGCACAACCTGCTTGTCTTACACTTCTCCAAGTCACTGCTAAGATGGTTCTGGTTGCTCAGCCCAGCACAAAAATCCCGCCCCACTCCTTGGGGGGACCCCGGAACCCTGAGACCCCAGGCCAACAAGAAGAAGCATTTTAAAGGTAAGAAGGCACATACCCCATTCTGTCTGCACAACAGAACGATAAAGTTCCAAAGAAGATTTGCAGACTCTTTGTCAATTAAGTTTTCATTGTGCAAACATTTTGTGGCTTTGCTCTGTGCAAAATTAATAACATCCACTTTATGGGTGTCGTCTCTGAAAAAAGAACAACATTCAGTGAACTGCAACAAGCACAGTGGCGAGGCCACACTCAGCCACAGCTGCCCAACAGCTGCCCCAGGTGCTCAGGTGGGACATACTTGCCCAGCGGCCCCGGGAATGCGCGCATCTCCTCCTGCTCTGGCATGTGCTGCAGCAGTGTCTGTGAAGAATAGGTGAGGGACGGGGAGAAGGCAGCTCAGGGGTGGGCACCGCCACTGCCCACCTGTGTCTGCTGACCTGAGGACGGCCTGTCCCCAGGAAGGCAAAGGTGCTCCATTATGGGGCACGACTGTGTCTGGTAGGCAACAGTGACTTTAACACTTTTAGCAGTGAGATCCATTCCCCCCTAAACTCTGAACTGATACATGTGACAGAGGTCTGTGGGGCTGAAAAAGAGTGGGGCACCCCATCCCCCACCAGCCAGCCACAAGGACTTTTACAGCATGAAGGACCTCTACTCGTTATCGAAAATCACCAGTAAATGAACACCAACAGTGTCCTCCCCTCAAAATCAGAAATGCAAGTAAAGAGATGTATAACCAAACAGAACAAATAAAAACCTATCAACTGAGGATTCATAGGAATCAACACTTTGCAAGGCTGTTTTTCAGAAACAAGGATGAGTGCACGGGCAGCCCACTGGCCTGCAGCTGCACCCCAGCCTCACCTCCATGCTGTGCACTTCCACCAAGGCAGGCTGTCCTTCAGAAGGCAGATTGGGGATTACTCGGATGAGCTGACCCCCAGGACCAAACCTGGCACAGACATGAGGCACTGAGAACTTCTCAGGAGAAGTGGGTCTCGATGGAGCTGCAGTTACAGGGCATGAACGGGAAACAGCCGGCTTGTCAGTTCTGGGTGCTTCAGAACCAGACCAACAGCTCAGATGTCAAGGTGCCCACACAAAGGGACCTCAGATTAACTTACTTTCAACTAGAAGTTAATAACTGCTATTTAATTGCCCATTAAAAAGTAGAAATACTTTTTAGAAAAATGTTTAAGGCATTAAAAATGAGAAATACTCTCCTCTAAATAAAAAAAAAAACGCCTTTAAAAACTGCCCCAAAGCAGGTGTCACAGGAAGCAGAACTCTCTAGACCCTTTGTGCCTTAGCTTTTGTTCTCAACTTCAGAGCTGAGTGAAAGTGAAGGTGTGACACCTCCAGTTAAAAAGGAGGATTTTCAGCCCTGGCCGATTTGGCTCAGTGGTTAGAGAGTCGGTCTGTGGACCTAAGAGTTGAAGGTTCGATTCCCGGTCAAGGGCATGTACCTTGGTTGCAGGTTCGAGCCCTGCCCTGGATGGGGTACAAGTGAGAGGCAACCAGTTGGTGTTTTTCTCTCTCTCTCCCCTCTCTGAAAAATCAATGGAGAAAACATCCTCAGGTAAGGATAAGACAAAAAACAAAAAGGAGGGTTTCCACCCAGCAGGGCGGCTCAGTTGGTTGAGCACCGTCCTGTGCACGGAAAGGTTGCAGGTTTGATTCCCAGTCTGGGTGCATGTGGGAGGCCACAGTCAATATTTCTCTCTCGCATCAATGTTTCTCTCCTTCCCTTCCTCTCTCTAAGCACGTCTTCAGGTGAGGATTAAACAAAAAAAAATTTTCAATTGAAATACTACTTCAAGAAGGAAAGTCTACTGTTATAGTTCAGAACTTTACACGTTTTTACAGTTTTCAAGATACAGCATTTAATCAAACATTTCAGAGGGGACTAAGAATGTGGCACATGTGACAAGCCAGTTTTTCTAGGGGAACTAGAAGTTTCCTCCAAAAGCTGCTTACCCATGTGGTCAGCATGGGAACATGAGGCCCCACCCAAGAACCTCACAGTGAGCCTGCACTCAGAGTCACATGAGTACACGTGACAGACAGGTAGGGCAGCTCTCAGGCTTGTGAGCCAAAGTACAGAGGGATGCTATCAGCCCATCATGACAAGTTCTGTCTCTCAGACGGATGGGCATGCTCCAGTTGTCCTGACTCTGCGGGGAAGATTAGGCCATCGTGAATTCTCATCATAGTTACAATTCACTCTCTGTTTCTTGTCCCAGGCTTGTGAAGCTACCCCTGGTGTGACTGGGCACCCCCCTGCACCTGTGGGCACACAGGGCCTTGACCGCACACACCTTGATCCACAGCGGGCCAGCCGGCGTCAGCAGGATAGCCGTACTCTGGGAAGCCCTGGGCACTGGTGAAATTGCTAACATAGGTGTCGTAGGCATAGTCCCCGTGGAAGGAGCCTGGTGGAGGTGGGGCCTCATAAGGACCCACAGTCACATTGCAACTTCTGTAAACCTGACTCTTAGGAAACACAAAGCCAGCAGATAAAGTCAGTTCACCATGAACATCAGTCAAACTTGGAGCATGCTGTCAGAGAACAGGGCGGGGAACTGGGTCTAAACAGAACTGTGTGGACGGAGCGCCCACCCACTCACCTGCTGTGAGTGAGCACTGAAGCTGCTGTGGCGACTGTGTACACTGGGGGCACTGCGCAGGCTCTGCCCTGAGTGCTCACTGTGCACGCTGCGCCGATCCACGTCTTCCCCATAAGGGTCCCTGTGGGGCTCAGGGTCGTCATCAAAACTCCCTGTGAAGCGAGGGTCATACCTCCAGGGGTCATCATACCTCTCAGGCCTAGAGGACCAATGGGGCAAAGACAACAGTGGGCACTGGGGGCCACCTGGGCACAATGCGCACTGCTACGCAACACTCAAGCCCCCACCAGGTCCTCACTGCCTTGCCGTCCTCCCATCATTACGAGTCCTGACTCTCAGGGCTGGTCAGAACACACTCCTGAGTGGAGTCCCTGTAACCCAAGTCCAAGCTCAGGCCCTGGGTGAAGATTCAGAAGTATACTGCAAGTTCATGCCAGCGGTCACACTGCTCACAGACACTAAGGAGACAAGGGCAAACCAGCACCCAGGCACTTGTTCTGAGGCCCAAAGTTAGAGGGTCCAGTCTGTCCGCATCTTTTAGGCAGTGACTATGATGCCAGCTGCTCCCCAGGAGCCCACACACAGCTGCAGTTCATGGGTCATTTACAAAGCACAGCTCTGATTTCCGTCCACCCCTCAGCAAAGTGTGTCTCACCTACCTGTCAGCATAAGTGTAGTTTTCTTTCCTGTACAGGTCGAATTCCGTGTCATACCAATACCTGCGGTCATAGGGGCGAGGATCCCTGAACCCAGAAGCATAGGGGTACCGGTCCCAGCGACCTGGATCTGTAAGCAAGAGATTAACAGGCTAAAACAACAAGCACGGAAGACAATGTGTGGCCTTCCCCGGAGAAACGGTGCCGCCCAGTACTGAAGAATGCTTCCAGACTCCCTGCAGAACCAAATTTTCCTCCCGAGAAAGTCAGCATGACCCTGGTATATTAACTGAGATACCAGAGGTAACCGGCCGAGTCCTGCCTGAGTGTCTAATACCTAAAGGCCACTGGCTTTTTTCTCTCAATACACACAATTAAAAAGAAAAAAAAACCTGCTACATAACATCTTGATTAAATTCTTGCCCACAGTTACTACTTTTAAAAAGTTAATCCCATAACTACAAATTTTACTCATATCTCTTCTAATGTGGTCTGGAAAGGTTTAAGAAATACTCTCAAAACTAAAGAACTGTTTTTAAAAAGACCAGTAACATTAAAGCAAACCAGATGTACCATTTTTGGCAACTGTGTGCAGATTTAATGTTTAAAGTAATGCAGATATGAAAGGGGAAACAGAGCAAAAGGCAGGTGGCCGTGTAGGGATAAACAAAGGCTGCAGGCCTGGGGCCCTCCTCTGCACCGAGCACAACAGAGGGAGAAGCAGGGCTCAGGGACACGTGGCCAAGAGGCACACCCTTACTGACAGTGAGGGGACATGTTTGCCCGGCCTTCCCTGGAGAAACAGCCTCCAATGCCAGAGCCCTGGACATGCATGGCCACAGAGCATGGCAGACATGGCTAGTGCCACTGAAGAGCTAGCTGCTCTCTCATTTTATTTCTTTTGATCAATGTAAACAGTCACACAGGGATAAGGCAGCTCTAGAGCTACTGATAACTGTGTTCTGCTGGAAAATCAAAGAAAACTGCTAATATGATAAAGACACATTCATGCTGTGATTAAAATACAACTGCTAAAAGTAGTAATAGAGCATGGCTAGTGTGGCTCAGTGGTTGGTTGAGCATCGACTTATGAACCAGGAGGTCATGGTTCGATTCCCCGTCAGGGCACATGCCCGGGTTGCTGGCTCGATCCCCAGCAGGGGGCGTGCAGGAGGCAGCCGATCAATGACTCTCTCATCATTGATGTTTCTATTTCTTTCTCCCTTTCGCTTCCTTTCTCTGAAATCAGTAAAAATATATTTAAAAAAAAAGAAAGGCAAAGAAGGCAATCTCTTCACTTAAAAAAAGTAGCAACAGAAATTACCTCCAGATGCAGATTACCTGGGCTCTTGGATGAGGGCAGAGATTAACAGAAGGGCCTTTGCCTAAGGCCCGCAAAGCACAACTTGCTGGCTGCTCCACGTACCTCCATAGTCATACTGGCCGCCGTAGTAGCCGGCATAATCACTCTGGCTGCTCCATCCACGTTTGGAACTGTAGTAACCTTCAGGATGCCCTTGTCTGAAATCATATAGTGGTTACCAACAAGGCACCTACTTTTGAAAAGCGCGACAGGATATCAGTATAGATTGTACCCAGGGCGACAGGCATTTGTTAAAGCACTTGGTCGTGGACAATTCTAATCAGAAGTCCCAAAACCACACAAAGACGAGCTTAAGGGTTCCTTATCACACAGCAAATTAAAATTTCTCTCTTACAATAACTATGTGAGCACTTTAGCACAGAACTTTGTGTTCTCAGTGCTGTCGCCCATAAAGCCAGGGCTGAAATGGGGTTCTCGAGGTATGGATATCAGACTTAACAGAAGCAAAACGCACCGAGGTATGAAAATGAGCTGAATGCTGACTTCCAGACCTACTACACAGACTGTGCCGAGTGTCCTCTGAGTGGGTCAAGGTGCATCCGGCCCTAGTGGCCCTCAGAGTTGACAAGCATGGGCCTCGCCACGTGACTGGCAGGCTGGCCTCACAGAACAAGTCTGACTGTGATTTGAGTTAAAGAAAAGAGGGAACTTAGCAGGAAGACAGGTATCTGACCTGGGGCAGTAAGATTCCTGAAAGGGCTTAATGACATTTTTGTTCTTTAATAGCAAGTTTTAGAAAACATTTTACCTTTATTTACTTATTTAAAAAGTTTTTTTCTTTTAACATATCTTTATTGATTTCAGAGAGAGGAAGGGAGAGGGAGAGAGAGAGAGAGAGAGAAACATCAATGACGAGAGAGTCATCATTGATTGGCTGCCTCCTGCACGCCCCCTGCTAGGGATCGAGCCAGCAACCCGGGCATGTGCCCTGACGGGGAATCGAACTGCAATCTCCTAGATCCTAGGTGAATGCTCAACTGCTGAGCCATGGCTGGCCAGGTTAATATTTGATTTTTAAAATCGACTTCTCTCATGTCTCACTCAGCTGAGCCTGGGAATTGGTGGGTGCAGCTCCTGGGAGGGAGAGCTGGGGCCTCAGCCCAGCACCCACTCTCAACACTTCAGGGTGAGAGTACCTGTCCACACATGGGGGGATCCCGAGAAATGACCTGATGCAGCACAGAACCAGGAACATGCACCTCCTGACCCCCATGAACCCTGCATCCTTTGGGAAAGACAATCACAGAAACAGAAGGTCCATGCTTACCTCAAGCAGTCCCCACTGGGATGGGATCACAGTGGCACAAGAAAGATGAGCTAATGCTAAACATAACATGGAAACACACGCACGCATGCACACATGCATGCATGTACATGCACCGCCCCCCTCAAGCAAAGTAGGGGAGGACGGAGACTACCCTCCTGTGCTGTCAGAAAATGGTGCAGACACGACAGATAAGGGGACAAACCTCCCACGTAACCACCCAGCCCGTAGTTAGGTGCCTCTCCACACTGAGCCAGCTCTGGCCTCTGAAATGAGTTGCCACATTAATCTGCAGGTAGGCAAGCGAAGGGAAACTGGAACAGTCAGATGTACCCTGGCACCACCTGCCTCTGTAATCCCTTGCCTCCCAGGGGTTCTAGAAAATACAGGCCCACTGCTCTCACTGAATCAGAACACTGCTTCCCAGGTGACAGGGTGGTATCCAGGTGCTAAGACCCAGAACCTTCTCACATAAAGCACCTAGTACACTGGGCTACATGTCCCTCTGTGGCACTGGACAGTCAAGCTACCAGACACCTGAAGAGCCAGCGAAAAGGAGCCCACAGTTCTGAAAGGCACTGCGTGTACCAAGTCTGTATCAGTGACCAGGTTTTCTCTGTCTCAAGTTTAAGGAACCACATACCCTTGTAGCAAAAGCTACACCTGTGAGACGTTACTTCGCCAGGTGAAGGCTTTGGAAGGTGGACAGAGCTGGGCACACCCGACAGCCACCCTTCCTTTGTTCCAACTCCTCCAGCACCTGAGCGGGATGCCTCTGACAGGCTCAAGTTCTCACTTGGCTGGAGGCACAGTGCCAGGGCTGTTTCAACATCCCTCATTTGTAATCATAAAACTGAACCAGGGTCAGTGTGAGAAAGAAGCAGGATGGCAACATCGGGTCTCCGGAACAACAGGCGGTGTTGGGGAAAAACATAGGATTCTAGGCCAAGAGGCCAGCTGCATTCTGGCCCAAGTCTGCCTGGCTAAACACCATGGACTCTCTGTGACCTGTGGTGGGGAACAGCCTGCAAGGTAAAAGCTGCTGCAGTCTAGGACCTGAGCATTCAGTCACCAAGCCTCCAGAGCACACACGTGCCCTAGCAATGAGACCACCACCTAGGCCGGGGAGAAACTCCACGAGGACAGTGGTGCCTCTGACCAAACGCTGGCTGACACATGGCCATGGCTGCATGCCGGTGTGCTAATCGCCATTTAAAAATGCATCTTGTGCCCGACTGGCGTGGCTCAGTGGTTGAGCATCGACCTATGATCCAGGAGAACGAGGTTCTATTCCTGGCCAGGGCACATGCCCAGGTTGCAGGCTTAACCCCAAGTGGGGAGCGTGCAGGACGCAGCCGATCAATGACTCTCTCATCATTGATGATTCTCTCTCTCTCTCCCTCTCTCTGAAAACAATAAAGATATTTAAAAAAATAAAAATGCATCTTGTACTATGAACAACTATAAGCCAACAAGTTGGAAAACCTGGATGAAATGGACAAACTCCTAGAAAAATACAATCTTCCAAAACTGAATCAGGAAGAAGCAAAAAACCTGAATAGGCTGATAACAACTGATGAAATGGAAGCAGTAATAAAAAAACTCCCAGCAAACAAAAGCCCTGGCCTGAACCATTTCATAGGAGAGTTTTACGAAATATTCAAAGAAGAACTAAGACCTATCCTCCTCAAACTATTCCAAAAAATCCAAGAGGAAGGAACACTTCTAAGCTCTTTCCACAAGGCCAGCATTAGCCTAATTCCAAAATCAGATAAAGACACTACAAAGAAAGAGAATTACAGGCCAACATCCCTGATGAACATAGATGCCAAAACCCTCAAAAATATTAGCAAACCGGATCTAGCAATATATTAAAAAGATCATACACCATGACCAAAAGGAATTTATTCCAGAGATGTAAGATTGGTACAATATTTGCAAATCAATAGATGTGATACATCACATAAACAAATTGAAAGACAAAAATCACTTGATCATATCAATAAATGCAGAAAAAGTACTGGAAAAAATCCAACACCCATTTTTGACAAAAATTCTCAGCAAAGTGGGAATAGAGGGATCATACCTCAATATAATAAAGGCCATGTATGACAAACCTACAGCCAACATCGTACTCAATGGGCAAAAACTAGAACTATTTCCCCTAAGAACAGGAACAAGACAAGGTTGCCTGCTTTCACTACTTTTATTCAACATAGCACTGGAAGTCCTAGACACAACGATCAGACAAAAAGAAAAAGTAAAAGGCACCCAAATTGGAAAGAAGGAAACAAAACTGTCATTATTTGCAGATGATGTGATATTGT
The DNA here is from genome assembly GCF_054644295.1 of Miniopterus natalensis. Taxonomy (NCBI): domain Eukaryota; kingdom Metazoa; phylum Chordata; class Mammalia; order Chiroptera; family Miniopteridae; genus Miniopterus; species Miniopterus natalensis. Next base: position 69,273,955 of record NC_142092.1, read on the forward strand.
ACATAAAAAACCTTAAAGGCTCCACCAAAAAAATGCTAGATTTAATAAACGAATTCGGCAATGTAGCAGGATACAAAATTAACACCCAGAAATCGATGACATTTTTATACACCAATAATGAACTCTCAGAAAGAGAAACTAAAAAAACAATCCCATGTACCACTGTAACAAAAAAATTAAAATACTTAGGAATAAACTTAACCAAGGGGGTAAAAGACCTGTACTTGGAAAACTACAGAATGTTGAAAAAAGAGGTAGAGTAAGATATAAGCAAGTGGAAGACTATATCGTGTTCACAGATTGGTAGAATTAACATAATTAAAATGTCCATACTACCCAAAGCAATCTATAGGTTCAATACAATCCCTATTAAAATATCAACGGCATATTTCACAGATCTTGAACAAATACTCCAAAAATTTATATGAAACCAAAAAAGACCCTGAAGAGCAGCAGCAATCTTGAGAAAGAACAAAGTTGGAGAGATCACAATACCAGATACCAAGCTATACTACAAAGCCACTGTAATTAAAATAGGCTCGTAGTGGCAAAAGAACAGGCATATAGATCAATGGAACAGAACAGAAAACCCAGAAATAGATCCAAGCCATATGCTCAATTAATATTTGAAAGAGGAGGCAAGAGCATACAATGGAGTAAAGACACTCTCTTCAATAAATGGTGTTGGGATAATTGGACAGGTACATGCAAAAAAATGAAACTAGACCACCAACTTACACCGAACACAAGAATAAACTCAAAATGGATAAAAACTTAAATGTAAGTTGTGAAATCATAAAAATCCTATAAGAAAACATAGGCAGCAAAATCTCAGCCATCTCACATAGTAGAATTTTTATTAATACAACACCTAGGACAAGAGAAACAAAGGAAAAAGTTAACAAATGGGACTACATAAAAAAAAAAAAGCTTTTGCACAGCTAACGTAACCAGTATCAAAATGAAAAGGGAACCAACCTACTGTATGGGAGAACATATTTGCCAATGATACATCTGATAAGGGGTTAATTTCCAAAATATATAAAGTACTCATGAAACTCAACAAAAGGAAGACAAACAATCCAATTAAAAAATGGGCAGAGGACCTAAATGGACACTTCTCCAAAGAGGACAAATGGCCAAGAGAGATATGAAAGAATGTTCAATGTCACTAATCATCAGAGAGATGCAAATTAAAATGACAATAAGGTACCACCTCACACCTGCCAGAATGGCTACTATCAATAACTCAACAAACAACAAGTGCTGGAGAGAATGAGGAGGAAAAGGAACCCTAGTACCCTGCCGGTGGGAATGCAGACTGGTACAACCACTATGGAAAACAGTGTGGAGTTTCCTCAAAAAATTAAAAATGAAACTGCCATTTGACCCAGTGATCCCATTTCTAGGACTATATCCTAAGAAGCCTGAAACACTAAACAGAAAGAAAATATGCACCCCTATGTTCATAGCAGTGTTATTTATAATAGCTAAGCTAAGATTTGGAAACAGCCCAAGTGTCCATCAGTAGATGAGTGGATAAAAAAGCTGTGGTATATTTACACCATGGAATCCTCCACAGCTGTAAAAAAGAAGGATCTCTTACCCTTTGAGACAACATGGAGAGACCTGGAAAGTATTATGCTAAGTGAAATAAGCCAGTCAGAGAAAGACAAGTATCACATGATCTCATTTATACGTGGAATCTAATGAACAAAAGAAACTGACAAACAAAACAGATCCAAAGACCTGTAAATGTGCAACAGACTGACGATTCTCAGAGGGAGGGGAGGGTGGTGGGAAGAGATTAACCAAAGAATTTAAATGCATATATGCATAACCCACAGACACAGACACAGTGCAGTGAAGGCCTGGGGACAGGGCAGGAGTGGGGAGGAGGGGGTCAATGGAGGAAAAAAAGGGGACATCTGTAATACTTTCAACAATGAAGATTTAAAAAAATGCATCTTGCAACCTATCTACATTGACAAAACGGAAACACAACAGGGTTGTATAATTCTTTAAACGTACAGTCTTTTCAAATCATGACATTACTCACAGACCCAGCAACACAAATATCAGTCACCTGGCAGATGGCCGATCTGAGCAGTGACTTGCCCGGGAGCTGGGCCGCTCGGGCTCAGGATAGCGGTAGTTCTCAGCATAAGTGGAAGCTGCACTATCGTAGGGCCTGTATCTGGACTCGTATAGGCCATAGACGTCCTGTGGGAAGACAGATTTGTGCAGCATTAGACACCAATAAAGAGCCAGCCCATCCAGCAAGGAGCACCAGCTCTAAGCAGTACAGATGCCGCTCTCCTAGGGGCACTAGACACGACACACACACACACACACATCTCCATGCAAAATAGAAAACTTACAGGATGACAGCCCCAGGCAGGCAGCTGACTGTCCTAAAGCCCACTGCCCTGGCCCTGCTCAGGAGAAGCCAGCATGTCAGTAGGCACCCTAAGGAGCCATGGCAACTCTTGAGAGCTCTGTTAGGCTTCTGCTTCCTGCAGTACCAGAATCAAAACTGTTTCCTGCATCAGATGCCATCTCAGGTAAGCCACAGAAGCAGGGTTCCATGTGATGGGTCCTGAAGCTACAAGCAGCCTCAAAAAGAGGATATTTTATTCTTAGAGGATTCTAGCCCTATTACAAATCACTGAATCAACACAGCTCTGCCTCTAAGGGGCAGCCACATGAGGACCTGAAGCAGAGAGGTGATCCAGGCACCAGCCAGAATCAGTCCTGTGTGTCTGGGAACCTGACTCTCCACCATCACCTGGCAGAGGATGAGAAACATGTCACATGGACTTCTTGACTGGCGCTGGAAGCTAAGGTGACACAGAGAAAAGGCAGAGGGGCACAGGCTCCCACAGAAGTGATGCCGGGCTCCTGTGATGCTGAACTCTCGAGGAGCTGAGGTAGTGCTGCACAAAGAACCCAAAGCAGGCACTCCCTTGGCTTCTCTGGGCTCCCAGCGGAGCTTAGCTTCCTGCTATGGGAATAAAGTCCACGTGGCTCCTTTGGGAACCTAGGTCTCAGTGGTCGGAGGTGTAACTGCTCACACACACACAAAGATGCTGAGGGCCCACAGCTTGGCACAGGCCTCCCATCACCCAAACCAACCTGGCCCAGCCCAGACCAGTCTAGTCCTGACACAACCTCTTCTGACCACAAGGCCCCCAGCTCAGCCACCTGCCTCTGCCCCTGCCCTGCCTCTGTGAGTCAGCAGTTTCAACCTCTCTGGTCCACTATACCACTGCCTTGGCTGACCTCGAAAGACACTGGGCCTACACTAGAGGCGACGAAAAGCAGATAATAATGAAACGTGTCCACTTGAATCCCACTTTTCCATGCAGGATTAAACAGAACCTAATTTAAACAACATTTGTGAGCTTGCAGCACTGTGAAAGAGGCAAGAAGAACCTTCTGTGTAGCAGCAGGGACCCCACTCTGCTGCTGGACTCACCAGGCACCTGGGAGAAGCTGATGGAATTTCACCCGTTTCATTTGCATTACATGTCAAACCTAACTTTTTTCTCTAAATACTTTTATTCTGAAGGAGAGATTTAAAAGACTAGTTTTCCTGCTGCTTCTTACGTAGGTTTCTGATGTCACAACCACATGCAAGCTACAAGTGGCCCTCCAGTTTCCCAAAACCTGCAACTCAGAACTCGGGCTCTGTAGACGGCCAACAGATGCAACAGGGAAGCAAAGGGCTTTTCTGTCCCATAAGTTGGGGGTGCTGCATTACACAAACATTAAGCAGGTATCTCCACAAATGTGCTACTACATAGTGTGGGATTCCATGAGGGGGGCCATGCGTGGCAGAGCAGCGGTGGCCAGGAGCACTTTTCTCATGAGCAACGCACAGAACCGGTGTCCTGCACGGCAGCGCACGACAGGTTACTTATGAACCGACAGAAACCTGCCAGAGAGCACAAGAGAAAAGACCACTGGTCAAACGGTTCAACTGTCAGAGCTCAACCCTACCTGGTAGCAGAGTGGGGCTGTGCCAGGCTCTGGAGGGAATGGTGAGGGGTACTGGGCCTGGAAGCCATCGTACGGGGGTCTGTAATAGTAGTAGGCTGCCAAGTCCAGGGGCTGCGGCTGCATCCACTGCTGGCCTGGCGGCATGGCTGCCTGGCTTGAGTTGCTGGACACAACCGATGCATTGGAGGACCGGGGTGGCTGAGGCTGGCCCGGGTCAGCTGGAGCTGGACTTGCAGGTGGCTGGGCTGAGTTTTGGAGCTGCCCTTGTGCTGGTGGACTTTCTGGGTTTGAGGGTTCTGAAGATGCTGCTTTGGGCCCTTGTGGGGTTGAAGGAGCTGGCTCCTGCTGCGCTCTCTCCAGGCCACGCTGGTCCTGAGCACCTTTTCTCACCTGTTGGTAGAAATGGTCTGGGTTATACACCCCAGGCCCAGGTTGTCTGGGATGATTGGGGATGGTTTGTTGATAAGAGTCTGGGTTATCAGAATGGGACAAACTATACATTCTTACGGGATTTTCCAAAGTCCTATTTAATGTGAAGTCTAAGGCTTCCGAAGTCTCTTCCCGATTACTGGGGTGATTTGCCTTATTACTATGAGGTCCCAAGGCAGTGTTTGTGGGCGACACCAACATGATGCCTGTGCTCCCAGCAGGGCTATTAACCAACTCCGGAAGAGCATTCTCTGCACTGTGAATCTTCTGACCTTCTGGAAGCAAGTTCTTTGGAGCTGGATGAGATGGTGGTTGAACTAGCAAATTAGCAGGTTGAGTGGAAACCATTTCAGAAATACTAGAAATTTGTGGAAAATTACTTTGGGCAAGGTTGTTAGGCAGAGGTGAGCAGATGAGAGAGCTGGCTGGAACCCCAGAAAGAGAAGCAGTTTCTCCAGAATCACCCCCAACAGCACGACTACTCGTGGCAGATCTGTCCCCAACCCGAGCTTCTCTCCAGGACTGAGTCTTCTCATTAGGATTCGACAAGGACACAGAAAAATGAATGGGCGGAGCCAGATTAGAGCTCTGATCAGGCTGAGCAATCAAGACTGGTTGATTTTGCAAAGATTCAGTGGGCGGTGAGGACAACAAACTGGCATAACCAGAACCTGCCTGTGACAGAAGGGCCTCCTCTTCTCCCATCTTGGGAGGGTTCTCGAGGTTCTCAGAAGCACCAATGCTGACCCCGCTCTGCAGAGGGGGGAGGCAGCCTGACTGCTGGGGCAGCTGACCAGACACTCCCTCGTCTGGAGGCTGAACCACTTCAGATGGCTGAGGTTTCCCGGGCATGTGAAGTACAGGAGCAGCAGGGGCTAGAAGGACATTGCCCCCAAAGTCTGGCAGCTCATTCTGTGCCCACAGAGTCGTTGCTGGGCTCTCACACTTCATGGCTCCCTGGGCCCGGGTCGAGGGCCTCTTCTCAGGTGTTGGAAGCATAGTCTCCAAGGATGGCCCCATAGTGTGTGGAAGCCTGTGACTGACTTCTGCAGGTGTGGTAAGTGACAGAGGACAGACCTGGGGTGGGAGGAGGGTCTCCATGTTGTCTGGTGGCTGCTCCAGGTTGCCAGGGCAGGCATCGGGTGGTGCAGCCGCTGTTCTGCACTTCTGGTGGGCATGGGTCCCCCTCACCTCACCTACCACATTGGCATGATCTGCCTCAATTGGTTTTACTCCAACTAAGTGGGATTTCACTGGTTCAAAAGAACTATTTGCACTTGTCTGAAATATCCCTGTAGGTTTAGGGGGGCTTGGGGTCAAGGGCTGGGACAGGCTGTGGTGGTAATTCTGGCTCACAGTGGTCTCATCCGTCTCGCCTCCCACAGGAGAAGAATCAATTTGCTTGAAAAAGCTCCCTGAAGCCTCCTCCTCAGGTTTTCCGACTTCCTGCTGTATGAAGGTGCCCAAGTCTTGGGGCCTGGCTGCACTGGAAACACTCCTGTGGCTCTTGCTGCTATAACTAGAAGACACGCTATCAGACCGCACAGGGTGCAGTGGTGTGTCCAGGGCCTCGAGGTTTGAGCCCCCACCTCCAGCATGGCCTGCGACACTGAGCCTGGAGACCACAGGCCCTGGAAGAGGCCCGTATCTGAGCTGATCGGCTGGGGAGGAGGCATCCAAATTTGGGGGCTCACTTGGCAGAACCTCTTGGTTCTGAGTGAACTCTAAGTTCTCCACATTCTCGTAGTGTGAGCCACCAGTGTCATGAGTCCCTGCACCTGCCGTGTCGCCCCACAGATCAACAGCAGCGTTTTTAGTGGTTGGTTTATCATGCTCGGTGCCTGTAGACTGAGGAAAGTAAGGTTGTGTGTCTCCTCCCTGCTGCGTGGCCTCACTGCCGGTGGCTCTGAGAAAGGCCTGGTAAACACTGCCTGCTCCCCCGTGCGCAGGAGGGGCCAGGCCAGGGCTGGGGGAGAAACCGTCAAAGTCAGACTGGCCAGCAGAGGCTGTTTTTTCAGATGAGAGGGTCTCCTCATTCTCCGTCTCTCCCCCTCGGAAAAACATGCAGAGCGTACCTGAGTCTGCTTCTGGCAGGGCCTGGCTGGTCCCAGTCCCCAAGGGGTAGTGCAAATGGCTTTCTGGGCTATTTCCCTGAGCGAATGGATTAACAAGAGCAGGGTTTGGCAACTGCTCTTTATTCACTCCTGGATTCGGCCTCAACTCCTGGCCAGCCCCAGTATTCCCAACTCTCAAATTTTGCCTGAATGAGTTTTCAAGATCAAAGTGACTTGCTGAGTGGTTTCCACTTTGTAGGCAGGCTGCCTCATCTCTTCCACCACTGGTCAAGGGTCCTGTGATGGAAGGGTTGTGCTGCTCATGATCAGGCCCTTGAGGCGGGCTGGACAGAGCAGGGACGTGGGAGACACTGGAGGCCTGTGGCACCACGTTTGGAACAGGTCCTTCTGGGCGGGGCCAATAATGCTGACCTGAGGGTTGTGGGCCTCCCTGCACCAGCCCCCACTGCCCTGGCATTTGCTGACGAGGCTGAGAGAAGAAGTAGGACGTTGTTGGTGCCACAGAACTGTCATGAGGGCTCTGCCCACTCAGGGGTCTATCAGGCCCAGGCAGGTTCCCATGCAGGTGGCCCCCATAAGAACTGTCAGAACCCGTTCCTGGAATGTACTGAGCATGAACTTCACGTTCGGAGCTGGAAGTGACCTCGGCACTCCTGCTCATTTCGGCACTCCCGGGTGGTGCTGAAGAGGCCAACACACTGGAAAATGGACTTGTCGCTGGCCTGGGCTGTGAAAGAGGTCTCGGCAAAGGCTCACAGGGTCCTTGGGAGCTATCCCCAGCATTTGTGTGAGGCACAGGCAGACCAGGGTGCTGAAGAAACGCTGGTGGGGCCGAATCTGGCAAAACGGGTGGGCTGCTTTTGGATGAAGTGCCCAGCGAGGTGTTTTGAAGCACCTGTCTACTAAAAGCAAATGGATCCGTTACCGGTTGCAGTGGGCAAGTTACCGCAGCCACTGGTGCATTAGCGACTGCCTGTCTCCTGTATGAACTGCCAGACCAGAACATGCTCGGAGGGCTCCCAGCTGGAGGCGGCCCTACCACGCTGGGTGGGGCAGCCTGTGGCGGCGGTTGCATGGCTGAGCTCTTGTACACAATTAGATGCCGTTTACAGAGAATAGCAGGATCTAGGTTATCCTTAATTTGAACTGAAAAAGAAAAAGATAAAATTGGCATAAAATTCATATATTCAAAGACCTGGTTGCAATCAGGAAAACTAAGAAAAAAGAACATGATGGACAATGATTTCGTGTCATGTAAGTCCTGAGGGGCGCATCTCTCCCACCCCAGTCCCGTTCAGAACTGCAGCCCTGGTCCGGAGCAAGAACACTGGACGGGAGCACAGATATTGGCTGTGCCGTGACCTGCTGAGTGACTTCAGACAAGTCACTGCCCTCTTCTGGGACTCAGTTATATAACCCAGCGAAGGACCCATTGGAATGGCCGCTGCCTCCATGATGCCCTCACCAAGCTGGCAGGGACGAGCAGAACCTGCCAGTCTGAATTACTACCAGGAACGTGGTCACTTTTCCTGTAACCTATCACCAGATCCAGAGAGAGCCAGCTCCCCTACCAAGACTGTGTATCATACTTTTCATATAGGTTCCTTTAAATCTCAAAAGGAAAACCAAAGTTTAAAATTGGCTCTTCTGTTTTCTTTCATGAAAGAGGGTTATCAAGTACACAGTAAGACAAGGTGCAAAATAAACATGAGACATGTACTCATCCAGAGGGCCTTTACCCCACCACGTAAAATGTTCCATTTTTTTTGCACTGGGACTGGTTACACACCAACAGGAAAACCAGGTCCTCTGAGTGCTGGGGCTATAAGAGCCATACCTGGTAAATCCCTACAGCAGCTGTAAAAGTGACCAAATGACTAGATTCAAACCTTTTCAATAACAGGCAAAGCGCCAACAAACCTCTCATAAAAAACAAAGGGGCAAAAATCCTCTTCATAGTGTTTTCTGTTGTTTTAAAATAAAATACATTAAGATAATCTTGAATAGTTAACTTCTACTTTTAAGACAAAAATCCAAGTTCTCTCTCTTTAGAAAGCCCTGTTCTGTGAATCAGTTCTTCTCATCATCACAAACAGATTAAGTTTAGCAATCACAGAGAAAAGTGAACATGGGGAGAAAAATAGCATAAGGACTCTGGAGTTTCAGCCACGCTTTTGCAGACATGTAATATTTTTGTTCTTGGAAATTTTTCTAATATGCAGATAAAAGAAAACACTTATGAGTGTATTTTAAGTAAAGCAACTTACAAATGAAAGTTCCTATCCCTACCTGAAAACTAGTCCTATGAATCCATTAATTCACTACCATTACTGCCCACACATGCTGTCCTAGGTCAACAGGACGCCCTTTCTGACTGACAAGCACTTTGAACCTCAAATTTAATGGACTGTATATTAGGAACAGCATCAGAGACTTCATTTGGTTCTAAGCTGTCATTTTAAAACAAAGAACATTTACAGCTCAGCTTTATGTGGACTGAGGGTAGAATATTCAGAGCCTTTTCCCCTTATCTGTGAAAAAGGCACTCAGGACGTCCTCCAGGACACAACTTCCTCCTTGTAAGGCTTCAGCAGAAGACCCTCAACCATTCTAAGTAGCTTTAAAAAAAAAAAGTACAGAACACAGGCTTAGGGGATCTGTTGGTCAGGTGTCACTGTGAGAGCAAGACTGGCATCCAGCTGAGTGGCTCAGGCACACTACTTTTTGCAACTCAGTTTCTTTATCTATAAAGTGAGAGAATTAATATGGTGATTTCTCGGGTCCCTTCTGGGCTTAATCTTATGAAATTCTACTTGAAGTGGATTCTGGGATACCCTAACCCCTACCACTGTTTAATAGGGAAATCTTATCACACCTTAAATTTCACAGGTTTGTATTTAAACATTTTCCTTGCAGAAACTCTTAAAATTATCTTCTCAACTCCTGGACTAAGAACTGTTTTAGAAACAAACACTATCACTTCCTCATAAAGTCGCATCGCCTACTTCCCTCACATATATTGAGAATTTTCTAGCAATACACAAATTTCATTTGAAACAATCCTGAAGAATCTTATCCTTTTGATCTTTTTTCTCTATTTACCAGAAAAAAACAATGCAGCTGCATATATTTATCTCATGACTATAGGGAATTTTATTCTGTCCAGAAAATCATTCTGTAGCCTCAAATCATCTAAGACTGTTTCAAAGAGACCAGCAGATCTTAAAGATGCATTATTTGTAAACCTAGCTCTTCAATTAAACTGCCTGTATTTATGTGAAATACTTAAGCACAATGTATTTTCAACGTAGATTCCTGGCGAGACCAGGAACTGAGATAGCTAAAGCACACCCCTCCCCTTCCAGAGCTGCTGCCTCCAGCCGAGTGTGTAAACCAACAGGAGTGCCAAGGAGCACCTGAGTCTACTCCTCTGCCTACAGTCTCACCTACTACGAACTCCCTGCCAAGCTGTAGAACACTTGACCCCAAAACACCATAGACTCCAACTTTTCTAAGTACAGAATCAAAGACATTTAGATGGTAAAAAAAAAAAAAAGGGGGGGGGAGTCTAAACATTGCTAAAAATGACAGAAGATCCAAAAGGACACTAAGGAAAGATGTTTACGGAAGAAAGAAGGAATCGTGTTAAAGTTTACACAATGCCCTAAAGAAAACTCTCAGTACAATTTTAAACTGCTACTAAAGGTGAATGAGTCATAAGGAATAAGAAATAAGCTATTTTGCCTCTTGTCTTATCTTTGTAAGATAACAGCACCCATAACCCCAAGAAAGGGCATGGAGGGAAAAAAACAACTACAGGGAGGGTGGCTGTGCTCAAACTTACAAAAGTGTCACTCTAGGAATGGACTGTGACTCAGTTTGCTTCTTGCCATATGCGGGGTGCGGGGGTACGAAATACCTCTCTAGTTAACACCTGCCATCACATATACTGAAAACAAAATCTTAACAAGCAACTCATGCCCAATCTCCAAGCCATTTAAAAGTGAACCGGCAGAATCTGATTTTAAATGGCTGTGATGTGTCCAGACTCTGTACTGTAATACTTCCATCACAAAAAGGGCAAAGCTGGTTTACACATAACCTCTAACCCTTGATATGAAACACAAGCGCTCGACCTTCGTTGCAACATCTTAGTCACCTTGCCACGAAGTTACCGAACAGCAATGCTGCTCCGCAGTTCAAATGTAAATCTATCTCATAACCTGCGTGGCTCGGTACGAATCTTTCAACCAATGAGGACAAAACAACTTCAGGACCTTCGAAGCCAAGGGCACCCTAAGAAATTTCCTACGTGTACTCTTTAAAAAGTTGCAGCTCTGGCCTATCTTCCATTCGAACAAGACCCCAAACCAAGGCCGCCACAGCTGAGCCAAGTGTCAACGCAGCTGAGTCCACAGGCACTTGCCAAGCACCCGGCCAAACCTGTGGGGTCCGCGTCAGTCTGACAGGCGGGCAACGAGGTGCGCAGGGCTGCAGGCGCGCGACTCCCCGGCCCACCGGCCCCGGCGCCCCGCCAACCCTCTCGCAGCACCCCGGAGACGCACCGCCCGCTCGGGGCTGGGCCCGGCCCGCCCGCCCGCCTCCCTCCACCCCGATCTCTGTCCTCACCGGCACCGCTCAGGGCGGCCGAAGCCCGCGCCGGTTCCCGCCCGGCCCCTCCGCAATCCCGGGTGCCAGCCCCTCAGGAGCCGCGGGCGGAAGCCGGCCCGGCAGTTAAAACGAGCTTAGATGCGGCAGCCGCTGCAGCCATCTTGGCACATCCGGCTCCGGTCGCCGCGGCGGCCGCGCCGCCGACGTGTCCGGCCACGACGTCAGCGCGCGCCACGCCTGCCCTCCACGCCAGCCAGCCCCGCCCCTCACAGCTGTTCCCCTGGCGCCCCACCCCGCCCCTAGAAGCTGCTCAGGTGACGTTCCGCTCCGCCTTCTGGCCCGCCCCTCTCCGCCTTCAGTCCTTCACCGCTCCCAGTCTCTTCGTTTGGCTCCTTGTCCCGCCCACCCCTTGGCCCCGCCCTGTGCTAAAACCCCGCCCCTTATTCGCAACCTTCTTAGGCCCATCCTTGGCCCCGCCCTACCTTCGTCCAATCCTTCACTGCCGCATCCTTAGCCCCACCCCCGCCGGGGTCCAATCCTTCAACGCCTCATCCCTTAGTCCCGTCCCTTGGCCCCGCCCCCCGCCTCGGCCAGTCCTTCAACGCCTATCCCTTGGCCCCGCCCCTAGCCCACCTGCCCCGCAGGGCGCGCGGGGAGCCGCCTCTATGCGTCGCCTCGGTTACGCTGGCTCTTTCTCGCAGCTGTTTTTCGTTTGAGGATGTGAGGAGCGTAGGGATTCATCAGTCAGACTCAAGGGAAGTACCAGTCCTGAATGACCGATGCCAGCAGGTGCACCCGCCGAGAACTGCTACTGCTGAGCTGAGAACCCGAGCGGCACTCAGGCGCAGGCGCATTCCTCCCATTCGATCGTTGTACTCGAAGGCTGATAGACGGGCGGGAGGCGACTGCGCATGCGCCGATCGCCCGGCTGAGTGCGCGTGCGCACCGCGAGGCGCCCTCCAGTTGCCTGGTTACGGCTCTTCGCTTCTCCCTTTTCCAGTTCTGCCTGGGAAGTTGGTTTCTGTCCACGCCTAGCTCCCGGGAAGCAGTGCTCGTCTGCTCCACAGAGCCCTGGAGGGGGCAGGCGCCTCCGGCCCCCCGTCCACAGGTGTCGTGGAAGCCCCACTGCCGACCTGTGCGTGCCCTGGAGGTCGTCCTGTCCGCTCCCAGCCGCGCCGCCCGCTTCGCCCACAGCGCGTCCTCCCCGCTCGGCGGTCACCTCCGGCAGCTGCTCTGCGCCTGCCCCATGCACGCATTCCGTCCGGTCCTTTCCCTCCGCCGGGCGTGGGACACGCAGTCCTCAGCTCCTCTCTTGTCTGCCCTAATACCGCTCAAGGGCCCATTCGGGTCCCCTAAACCGCGGAGCACCGTGGACGGAGGCTCCAACCTTTGTTGAGTGGATATTTGTGTTGAATAAGCACGACCCCCGAGATACCGTGTGACAGGTTAGGCTGCTGGGCCTGTCTCCTGCTCCTCCCCATGGCTGCTGCCTCGTCCTGGCACCCACCCGGTAGGCACCCACTGAGCCTCCCATGGAGGATCTTAGGGAAGAAGGGGGTGCTGCCATTTGTATCTTCCTTTTCCCGATGAGAAAAGGAAGGCCGGGCCCACTCACCTGCACACCTGCCTGGCAGGGATGGGTAAGAGCAGCAGCCCGCCCCACTTGACCGCTTCTTCCAGAAGGCAGGAAGGGTGGCAAGTATACCTGTCTGACCTCGCCTGGTAGCCAAGCTCTCAGTGGCGGCTGCTGCTACTGCCACAGTGGCTGAGGTGCACGACCTGGGATGGGAAGGCACCCTCGTCACTAGTGGGACCTAGAGGCCAGGGAAGAAGGAAGGAGTGTGGTTTGGCTATTTGTTTGCTGTGTCGCTGGCAAGGGAGCAGCCACGCTGTCAGAGCCCCAGGTGGGTGCAGGGAGAGTTTCAGCCCATCTGACGTGGCCACTTTGCTAAGCTAACATTTGCCTTGCAGAAATTGGGTTCCCAGCCTATTTCAACACAGAGTTGGGGAACTCCTGGTAGAACTCAGCCTTGGGCCTTATGCCCTTGATCCATCTACTTCTTCCTGGTGGTTACTGCAGTGACTTTGTCCCTATAAACCACTTGGCAGAGAGAGATGTCATTGTTAGACCTCCTCCTGAAAGGGGAAAGCAGAGGGAAAAGCACTGACTATCCCAGGCTCTGGGCTGGCTGCTCTTTGCTCTTGAATTCAAAAAGCCCAAGAGCTGGAGCCCAGACTTGCCCCTCTGGTGTTCTTAGGAGCCCAGTGGTTGGCATTGGCAAAATCTAACTGGGAGAGACCATAAGCTGCTGAAACCAACCCATCCTGGGCAAATGAAAGACATCAGGACCCTGAGGCAGGGATGTTAGAGGCAGCATTGTGTTGACTCCTACATGGTCACTTTAAGGAAAGCTGTGACTCAAAGTTGACATGCAAGGGCCTTACTTGGGCTTTCTTCCCCTCCCCCCTTCTTCCTGCTGAGCCTCTGAATGGAGGCCTTCTCAGTTTCTCAGCTGTTTGTAGCCTTGTGTGGGGGAGAGGGCTCTGGGGCTCAAGGCCTAGCCGTAAAGCCTCTGGACCATGAAGGCCAGGGCTCTGAGTCACAGAGCCTCTATTTTAAAGCCCAGCCTGCTACCTAGATGCTGTGTGCCCTTTGTCAGCTTCCTTAACCTCCCTCATCATCAACCTGGGGCTCAGGAAAGGCTGGAGTTCAGGCAAGGTGAGCATGTGGACAATTTGGGAACTGGAAAGGGGTGCTGTTGATATGTTGATACATATCCTGGGACAACAGGCAGGAACTGGAACTGTTTGGGCAAACTGGGATGTAGGGTGACTATGGATGCAGAACACCCGGACCTGTGCCTAGGAGGTGTGCTGCCATGAGAGCCATTGTTATTCTTGACCAGGCTTCCTTCTCTTTGCCTGCAATGTCCATTCCTCAATAGAAATGTCACCACCTCCCTGAAGCTCTCCTAGCTGGGCTAGAATCAGCTGCAAAGTTGTAGCTGAATCGGGGCAAAGTTGTAGCTCCTCATGCAAAATTCTATGACACAGTTATTGTCACATTACCCAGAGCACACAGGGCTGCACACTTGCCAGTAAAACAGGCAGAGGCCATGTCAGAGAACCCGGCTGTCCTTTCCATGATTACACCAGCCAGCCTCTCCCATTGGTCCATCTGTCCAAAGAGACTGCCACTGAGCACTTGACGGGGCTGACCAGAACCGTGATGGGTTCCAAGCACAGAGCACATGCTGGTGTGCCATTATCTCATCAATAAATTTTGATTACATGTTGAAATGATAATATTTTGGATATATTGACTTAAAATGTAGCTACTTGAAAGTTAAAAGTTCCATAGTGGCTGGCATTGTATTTCCACTGGACAGTGCGGGTCTAGATGGCAAGCACATTGGGGAAGGGGGTCAGGGACCCCCACTCAGCATCCCAGCCTGTGGCTTGTAGCCTTTCAGTTGTGGAGCTGGCTCTCTCTTGACCACCCACCAGCCTGGCAGTCCTCCAAGAAGCCCTCAGGGGTGGAGCTATAGCCTCAGAGGCCATACACTTCTGCCCTTCACTCTCCTGGCATAAAGTAGCTGCATTAAGTGTGGTTTGTAGATGTTTGTGAGGCAGGCCTGCTCCATGCCAGGCATTCTCTTCAGCCCCTGACATGTACCTTCACTCCTGGGCACTGAGGCTGTGGGGTGGGAGGGAGGCCTGCCTGGAGAGGAAGGGGCAGCTTCCCTGAGACAGGGCAGGCTGAATGGTCCAGGCGGAAACGTGTAGGGTTTCAGAGTGGGTGAGCTGGCAGGGAGGGCTTTGGAGGAGGCGGTAAGAGCTGAGGACAGGAATGGTTGGAGAGGCAGGAGTGGGAGCTAGGTCCCCTGGTCTGGAGGTGGAGGTGGGTTAGGGGTAGTGTGTTTTGTGGATCCGTGCATTGGCCTGTCAGTGTGTGGACACCTGTGGTGCGCATCCAGGCTGACTGTGAGAGGAGTGTGCAGACCAGGGTGGAAGGCCAGCACCGTGAAGCTATCGCGGCTCCTGGGGGCTTGCCAGAGCAAATCCACACCAGGCAAGCAAGCTCGGACACAGCCAGGCTTGACAAATGTCACCATCACCCACGTTGCCATTAGTGCGAGCATGGCACTGTCTCCTTTGCAGCCTCTCTTCCGGAAATGGGCCTGGCACCTAGCCATCTGAGGGGACTTACTTTCTGAATCACTGTGCTGAGTACTCAGCATCTAAGTAGATAAATAAGCAGTGGGATGAAGTGGAGGCAGAAGGAAGATGCTGATTCTGCACCCACTGGGGCCACAGGGAGCTGCAGGAAAACTGCTTGGTGGCCTCGTAGCTGCAGTGGGGTCTCCGGAGAGCTCTTTCCCCAAACTATGTAGACATTCATGTGCCAGGTACTCCTAGAACTGGTGCTGTGGCTGTGGGACAGACAGCCCTGGCCTTTATATTTGAGGAGCATGGACACCAGACAGCTGCAAATGCCTGGATCCCACTTGCTGTGGATGTGGGATAGGGGCAGTGATGGAAGAGGAGCATTTGTGGCCAAAGCAAACAGAAGTTTCTGCAGTGGCAAGAGGCAGAAACCCAGAAAGTGGGACATGGCTGATGGGTTTGCACTGCGGGAGCCCTGCAGGCCTGCAAGGGGATTTGACTTCTGAAAGCAAAGGAAGTTTTCGGAGGTTTTTTAACCAGGGCTGCCACCATCAGCTAGGCCTCCCCCAGGCTCTCTGCAAGGCACTAGCAAGAGCCAGGAGCCAGGGGCCTTGAGGCCCCTCGACAAGTGGCAAGGCTGCAGAGGCCAGACTGGTGGGGAGAGCCAAATCCTGGAGGACTCTACTGCCAGCTACATCCGCAGCCCCCAGCCCAGCCCAGCACAGGTGCTCCACATTCATCGGCCCAGAGGACAAATAGGAGAGGAAGCTGAGTCCTGAGCATCAGTGGAGACTTAAGTTATAGGCATGGACTTGGAGGCTGTGGTTTATTTGGGAAGAGGAAAGGGCCTGGTTGGAGCTGGAATAACGCCAACATCTGCGGGTTGCCAAGTGCCAGGCTGGCTGTGACATTAACTCCTGGCAGTAACCTTGGCAAGTCCCTTCCTGAGCATGTTTTCTTGTCTGAAAAGTGACAGGCTGAGTGACATAGCCCCCCTCCCAGTTCTCCAAGGGGAGGTGACCCCTCAAATGATTGTGAGAATATGAACCTGGGAGTCACTGGGCCCTGGCTTGAATTGGGTGAATTTGGGGAAGTCACCTACCTCTCTGAGCCTCAGTTTCCTCATCTGTCCAATGGGATATCAGTGCTGTTGCAGGAGGTGGAGACTCACCTGGTTAGGTGGAAGGACCACCTGCTTGCCAGAGGGGCACTTGCTGGGCACTGCCAGCAGGGGGAGGCAGAGCACTACCTCCGAGTGGGCGAGCTGTTGGCGGCTCTGGGGTGCTGGCATCAGGTACACCCAGGCTTGTTCAGGATCAGGCCCCAGTGCAGCAGAGGAAGGTTTTTACCTTCCCCCATTACCTCCTAACTGCGCCCTCTGGGGGAGCATTCATCTCCGGACTCTCTCGGGATGGGGGGCAGGGGGTCTGCTGAAAGCCAGTGCTCCATAAATGCTCCAAGTTGATTTACTGGAACAGAGAACGGGTACTTTTCAAGCTCTGTGCTCAGTGATTTAATGCTCCACTATGAGGGCTGGTAAGGATAGCCAGTCAGCCTCACCCTGCACCCACCAGGGGCTCTGGTGACTGTGAGGTCCTCAGCCAGGTGTGGCCAGGGAGAGTGTCAGTGTCCTTTTCTCCTTCATTTTTCAGATGAGGAAATGGTAACTTACCGAGGATCACTCCCTTTTCTGGGACTTGTCCTCTAAAATGGAGTGATGAGAGCTATAGTACAATGTAAAGGTTTTCGAGGTGGAGCCTTTTCATGGCTGAAAAACATTGCTTTGTATTAGTCTGGGTTCTGCAGAGAAACAGAACCAACAGGATGTATACATAATATATACACTAAAGAGGTTTATTATAAAGAATTGGCCCACGCAATGATGGACACTGAGAAGTCCCAAGATCTGTGGCAGCAGCTGGAGACCCAGGAGAGCTGATGATTCAGTCCAAATCCAGAGGCAGGAAAGGCTGATCTGATGTCAAGCTCAAGTGATCCGGCCGGAGGAACCCCCTCTTACTTAGCCTTTTTGTTCTATTTAGATCTTCACCTGATTGGACAAAGCCCACCCACACTGGGGAGGGCCATCTGCTTTGCTCAGTCCACCCGTTCAAATGTGAATCTCATCCAGAGACTCCCTCACGTTCGATCAAACGGCCCAGCCAAGTTGACACAAAATTAACCCTCATTGTGTGGATGGATCACATTCTGTTCATCCACCATCAGCTGATGGGCACTAAGGCTGGTCCCACCTCCTGGCCCATGTGAATGGTGCTGCTGTGAACGTGGATGACCATGGACTTGAGTCCATTTTCACTTCTTTCGGGTGTATACCTAGCAGTGGAATTACTGGGTGCTGAGAGTGCTTTGGGCAGAATTCAGGCTGAGCCTGTCCCTCTGAAAGGTGGGCCATGTAACCATATTTCATTTCCTGGAAACTCTTGTCCCATCCACGTATCTCAGTGCCATCCAAATGCAGTCAGGAAACCCTGGGCTCACACTTGCGCTTGGGTAGGTAGGCCGGGGACAGGAGGCAGGCCACTCAGCAGGAGGGGCCATCACATGCTGCTAATCTGGTTTGAATCCACCTGCCTGGGGCTAGGGCCAGGTGGAGAGGAAGAAGGGGAGGCCCATGGTCCTGCTTAGTATTCCCAAGTAAACAGTGCTACTGAGTCAGCACCCTCTTGGGTTCACAGAACCTTCCCAGCTCACTGCATCACCCCACAGTGTTTCCTGCCTGCCGTCCCTAGGCTGGGTAAGCGGTGCCTTCGCTCCTCTGTGGCTCAGGACGGGAGAACCTACAGCCTAATGTCACCCCAGTCCCCCTCGATGGGGCTGCAAGTGCCATGCTCTCTGCCATGTCCCCGCTCTCCCTGGTGGGGGGGAGGGGGTTGGCCTGGCAGATGCAGTGACACCTGTGGGACTTCTGGAGATAGCAGGGACACAGGCCAGGGCTGGGTGGTCTCTCCATCACTCTCCTGTCAGAAGACGCAGAGGGATTCCTGGTTCCTGTCCCTCCCTTCCTCCCTCCCTTCCTAAAAGGGAGTCAACACTATGGCCAAGTTTAGCAAAACCTGGATGGCATCAGTATCATTTTTATTGCAAATCAGTTAACAAAAAAGATGGGGGGAAAAATACATAATTTTCATTACCTACAGTTTCGCATGTAGTTAACTTTTACAAAAGGTTTTTCTGTAAACTACACTCTATTTTATAAAACACAGTAAGAATCAACATCTTAGGATGTGTCCGGTCATACCCACAAGGGATGGTACAACATCGCCCCTGGCGAGGCCGGAGAAGCTGCCAAGGAGGCGGATACTGCCCGAGCACGCGGGCAGACCCTTCCTGGGTTCGCTTAGGAGCTGCGGTGGCAGCTGTAGGTCCCGAGGCCAGGCTTGTGAGTGGGACCCATTCTGACACCCCCCCCATCAGCATGACCTCTGACAGACGTGTTCATTCAGATTTTTTAAACAAAATCCACCTTTAAAAATGTATTTACAGACATTTATTTTGCCACAGGCTTATACTTGATATTGCAAGAATCTGTTCCTTCCCTGGGCACATGAAACACCCCCAAATTAGGAGGAGTGTCCCAAGAGTAAGCTCCTACCATCCCAATGGCCACTGCCTCAGCTTCATTCCACCAGGCCCCAGGACCAAAGGCCTCTGCACATCAAGGCCAGACCCAGCCATGATTTTCCAAAACCTTGATGTAGGGCTCTGGCAAGTCTATAAAAAACGGCCTGTGATCCGAGCACTAGCCCACCTTCTGCTGAACTTGGAAGACTCTGTGCAAGTTGAGGTGCTGGGGCGTCCGGCGGGGCAACCCAGGCAATGTCTTTCCCCAGAAAAGGGTAGGATTCCCACGTGGGTCAAGGTGGGTGTCACACAGCCACACCTGATTTCTCACGCTATACAATGCTGAAATATCAAGGCCAGGGTGGGGGCAGAGGAGCTTCCAGAAGGAACAAGACCTGGCAAGACCAATGAATGACTACATAACACTGACCCTGAAACAAAGATTCATGATCGGTACCCCAAATGCACTTGACACCCCGAGAACACACTGTCAGAAGCACTTGCTCAAAAAACCACTCAAAAACACCCAAACGTATAACCCACATCTTTTCACTTTCCTGTTTAGATGCAAATTAATCCACGTGCCAAAGGTGTGGAGGTTTTGCCTCTTTATCTCTAGATGCTGCGGTGTGTGTGGGGTTTTGGGGAAATTGCAGCCAGCCCGGGCACCCGGGAGAGCTTTTTGGACAACGCTGGCTCAAACCTCCCTTCTCCAACATTATTTCTTTTTGGATTTTGACAAAAAATAATAAATAAATGACATTTATAAATCATGAATCTTTGTTTATATTTTTTACAAATATGTAACAATCTTTATCCTAAGTAAAAAAGTCATGGTTGAGAACTACTTAGTTTCCTGGAACAGAAAATTTTCTACCTAGTGCCATAGAAAACAGTACATATAAATAAAAAGGCAGTGTTTTCATGTAAAATAAAAGTACATAAATAAATACTAAAAAAAAAATCCCAAATGTGTCCTCTTATTTTGTATAAAAACATGTTTCTTTTAAAAAAAAAAAAAAACCTCCTTTGGTCGGCCTGGCATCCATGGAGTGCCGGGGTGATCACCCCGGCAAGGCCTGGGGAAGGAAGTGTGGTCCCGCGGCCAGCGGCTACTTGAAGGCCTCTGGAATGTGGGCGATCTGGGACTGCATGCTGGTGGGCGGGCTGGAGATGCCCTCGGACCAATCAGAGATGTTGGAATGTGGGGACGAGCTGGACCACTGGTCGGGAGACTCAGGGGACGGGGTGAGGAAGGGGTGCTCGGGCACCTGCAGCTGGTGGCTGGGGGTGTTGTCCACAGGCGAGGAGGAGCAGCTGTGCTGTGAAGGTGGCGTAAGGAACTGGGCAGTGGTCATGGGAGGGACCAGGGAGGATGGCAGTGATGTGGGCAGGACCTGGCTGTCCTGCGGCAAGATGGTGTGCACTGCCAGGCTGCTGGGGCCCAGCGGCTGCACGTCTGCCTGGCTTGGCTCTCCGCCCAGGAAGCTCCGGCCCAGGTGGCCACTGGTGGCAGAGCCCACGCCAAGGTGTGGCTGGGGCGGCGGCGGCTGTAGGTTCTGCTGCTGCTGGATGCTTGGCTGCTGCTGCATCTGTAAGTTTTGCTGCGGCGGCTGCTGCACCTGCTGGGTCTGCACCAGGTGAGGCTGGGTGGCCAGCCGGGTGTTGGGCAGGGCCTGGTAGCTCAGCATCTGGGACAGGGTGGTGGCAGAGAGGCCACCATGCAGCGGGCCCATCATGCCGTGCTGGAGGGCCGAGGCCTGTGTGCTCAGTGCGCCTGGCGCCACGTTCCCCCGCAGAGGGTTGTACTGATTTGGCACCAGGCCGTTCTGCAGCCTGGACAGCCACTCGCACTGGCCGTTCAAGCCCGTGGTCCCACCCACGGTGAAATTCACAGCCCCGTTGCCACTGCCGGTGCCCAGGACTGTGCCGGTGCTGGAGGCCACAGGCAGGTGGGAGAGGCGTGGCGGCCCCGCCTCGAAAGCCAGCCGGCCACCCCCGCCCAGCGCTGCCATCTCGGGCTTGGCCGCCACACTTAAGTGGCTGATGCCAAGGTGGGCGTCAGGCATGCCAGGCAGGTGGTTGAGGGGCACAGATGGAGACTGCTGGAACGGAGAAGGCAGGAGGGGCGGTGAGGCCACATCTGACAGGTAGCCGTGGGGTGACTCGAGGGAGTCCACGGGCGACAGCACACTCGCGCTGTCCAGCAGGCAGCCCTTGCCGTCCTGCGACTTCTTCCTCCGTGCTTTGAGGTCCCTGGCCTCCTTGCCACCACCAGCAAGGCCCTTGGTGCTGGGCTTGCGGGCCTTCTTGCCCTGCACGGTAGGCTTGAGATTGCCCAGGTAGCCATTGGGCGAACAGAGCGGGGGTGATAGGGTGGGTGTACCGGTCAGGGCGGTGCCGTGCAGCTGGGGGCTGCGCACCAGGCTGTACTCGTCCAGCAGCCGCACAATGTCATGATGCATACGCTCCTGCGCGATGTCCCGGGGCAGGCGGTCCATGTGGTCCGTGATGTCCCGGTTGGCAAAGTGGTCCAGGAGTACCTTGGCGGTCTCGTAGCTGCCCTCCCGGGCGGCCAGGAACAGAGGTGTCTCCTCCTGAGGACACAGGCAAGGGACAGGTAGGGTCACTCTCACCAACGCCCAATCACCAGAGGGACCAGTGGTTTGACTCCACCAACCCCGCCACAGGATAAAGTGCCTTTGACCTGACCCAGCATCCCACAATGACCTAACCTCACCAAGTCTTCTTAAAAACAAAAGCCTTAAATGCATCTTCTGAGACCCGCCTCAGGTGGTCTACGGGATTCTATATTCTGAATCAGGAGGATTTACCTTTGTGGGGTCATGGACCCCACGGGAAATCTAACGAACTATGGCCTCTCTTCCCCGAAAGCTGTACAGATATAAACGTGGCAGCAAATTCAGGGGCTTGCGGATCCCTGAAGTGTATGCATGAGCACCAGGGTGTGAGTCCGCATCCTGATGGTCCCCAAATTGCTCTGACATTTCAGCTTCTTCTCTGAGCCTTGGTTTTCTCATCAGTACAGTTGACATGCCACATGTCCTGCCAGGCTGCCACACTGGGGGTGAGGCCTGATGATGCCAACCTGGCTCACATAAGGCGTTGGCAATGGCTTAATGCCTTGACCAGTCCCTGTGTCTGAGGCCCAGTTGGCCCAATGCCCCCTCAGGGACTCAGGAGCTGTGTCCAACAGTGCCCCCTAGCGCCCAACACAGCTGGGTCCCCTCACCCAGGAGGGAGAGAGACCTGTAAGGTCCAGGTCACTCCCTATACTAGGAGGAATGTCCTGTTGCGGTAGCAGCCCTATTCTTGGGAAGGGACCAATAAGCACAGGTTGGATGAAGGAAGGGCTGCTAACAACACACGGGCACCAAGCTGCAGGGTCTGCATCCATCCGTGTGCCCAGTTCTAAGCGGCACTCCACCGGTCAGGAAGCCAAGGCCCTGGAATGTAGGTTACTGGTTTGGGGGCCCACGGTCAGAAATGAGTGGCACAGGGTCCCACCTTGTTGTTCTGCATGTCCTTGTTGGCACCGTTCTTCAGGAGCACAACAGCAGCCTCCACGTTGTTCACGGCGGCGGCCCAGTGCAAGGCAGATTTGCCTGTGTGGTAGGCAGAGGGTTGGTTGGGCAGAGCGGGTGGCAGCGGCCCATCCCCCGTGGACTGAGCTGTGGCCCAGCTTACCTAGGTCATCAACGGCGTTGACGTCGGCGTGCGAGTTGATGAGGTCTTCCAGCATGCCTTCCACAGCCAGGCGGGCAGCCAGGATCAGCGGAGTCGTGCCATCATGCATGCGGGCGTCCAGGTCTGTGGCTCGGTTCCGGATCAGGATCTGGGTGACAGGGAAGGTCTCAGGCTTGGCAAAACGGAGCCCAACACCCTCCTGGGGTCTGAGTGGCCCCAGCAAGACTGGAGTGAAAGGCAGGGAGGGCAGCACTCTGCCAGCTGCTGCTGGGGACAGCCAGGCCAGAGAGCATGCTGCCCAAAGACCAGCCAGCCCCTTGGCCCTGGCTCCAGAGGCCAGAGCCACACTCCAAACTGCCGAGCTCTGCTGCATCCAGCCAGGCACACAGGACAGTGCAGGCAGCCCTTTAGATGCTGCTAACCCTGGGTCACAGGCCAGAAGGGTGATCACTGTTTGCTAGTAGGTGAAAAAAGCTGGGCACCAAGCAATGTGCAGGACCGACCTCATTCCTGCAAAGTACCTGTGAAATTTTGTCTCTATCTGCCAGAAAGGCTGCCACTGCACCTGCGGCCAGAGCCTGCCTCCAGGGCTCATTTACATTGTCTTCTTTCAACTAACCTCAATTCTGCATTTCTAATTTCCATAGAGAAATACGCTAAAAATTACGAAATCAGAAGCTCTGTAGTGATTCCCCTGGGTTCTGCCCATCTCACCTGCCCATCCATGCAGGGCAGGGCTGCCCAGAGCCTGGGGCCTTGCAGCAGGGAGACCAGCGAGCAACTTATAGAAGGAGCCTCTGTCAGGGACATTCCCCAGACACCCAGGCATCCAAATCCCTAAATCCACCCATCTTGGGCTCCCCAGCAAGGCCACCTTCCAGGTTTGCAGGCAGCAAGCAGTAGTCTCTAAACCCTTCACACTGTGCCACCTGCTACACCTCTGGCCATGGCTGAGAGGGAGGAGTGAGGTGTGAGGGGCCACCACAGTGGGATGGGAGCCTGTCTGGGTTGGGGTGAAAAAGCCCTGCCCGCAGCAGGCCCCTCAGGGCTCCTGCTGGACCTTTTCCAGTCTGGCTTCCCTACGAGGACAACTTGTGGGGTTTGGAGCCCTTCCCAGCCTGGTGCCTTGCTTGGGATAAAGACACCAGCTGTCCCTGCTTAGGCTATGCTTGGGATCAGGGCTCCAGTGTCCACGTGTAGCATTGGCTCAGACCAGGACGGTAGGCGAGCCAGGGCCTGGCAGCAGCTGCCCACCTGGAAGACACCCTGTGCATCAGCAGACACAGCCGCGTGCAGCGGAGTGCGTCCCATGTTGTCCTGGATGTTGGCGTCAGCGCTGGCCTCCAGCAGGCGCTTGGCTGCGTCCGAGCGTGAGTAGCGAGCAGCCAGGTGCAGGGCAGTCTCCCCTGTGCGGTCCGTCTGGTTGTGCAGGCTGGCGCCCTGGTAGATGAAGTCTGAGATGACGGCTGGTGCATCTTCCTCCTCTTCGCTGTTGCCCGTCTCCAGGCCCCCTCCGCTGCAGGAGGCGATCATGAGGGGCGTGAAGCCGTCTGCAGTGAGGACAGGGGCGGGGCACAGTCAGGAAGGCCGGCCCCCAGCAGTGGCTCTGGGCAGTGTGACAACGGCCCTGACTTGGTGGACAGCCTGTGAGAACACGAGGCCCAGCCCGTTGTGGTCCTGAACACCAGGCCTGGGGGCCACCAAAATCAATCTAAGCTTCCCAAGGGACAGAGCTAAGTCCAGTGGCCAACGGACCCATGGGCAATAAGACCTAAAACCCTGTGAGATCTTTGCCGACTACCCTCCACCCCCAGAAAAAAGATGATGTAAAATGCAGTCAGGAAACCAACACTTCAGATACCTCAAAGGAAGCATTGTGGGAGAAGAAATCAATTTACAGGACAGAGCGGGCTGGGGGAACCAGCCAGGAGGAAGCCAGGGAATGCCCCCACCCCTACTCAGCTCTCAGAATAGTGACCCCTAGGCTCGGGGAGGCAAGGCAGGTGGGCTACGGGGTCAGGGAAGCACAGGCTTCCAAATGAGAGCGACCCTGGCCAGAGGGCCCCTGTGGGCCTGTGCACACTTACCAGGCCCACGGACGTTGACGTCCATGCAGTCGGTGTCAGCCTCGCCCTGGGGTGGGGTGGGGGCCATGGCAGACACTCGCAGGTCGGCGGCGTCCAGGTGTTGTTGGGTCCACTGCCGGTGGTCTGTCTGGTCATCCGGGTCAGGAAGGACCACTGGCTCCTCGAACTGAAGAAGGGGACCAAGCAGAGAGCCATGCATGTCATGTCAGGCAGGCGGGGGAGCAGGGAGCAGGGGACACCCGGGGAAGCCCTGGAGCCCCAGACTCACCCGGAACTTCTTGGTCTCCAGGTCCTCGTCGCCCCACTCATTCTGATTGTCATCCATAAGGGCGCCATCCGAGGAGTTCTTCAGGGGCCTGGGGGAAGGAGGGGAGAGAGAAAGATTGAACAGGGTTCCCCAGGAGACCCCCGAGGCGGCCTTTGATGCCCTGACCGTGCTCGGCGGGTCTGCAGGGGCCCCGCCTCCCGCAAACCCCCAGGAGGCCACAGCAGCATCCACTAACCTGAGACCCACAGAGTCCTCGCCGAGGGGCTCCCGCCGCTTCTTCTTGCTGGCCTCTGACACCTTGAAGCCCTCAGGGAACCAGAGCTGGCCATGCTGCCGCCGGCGCCTGCGGGACAGGAGCACCCCGCAGCCCCCGAAGAAGAGCAGGACAAAGGCGGCCAAGGCCACATACATGAAGTGCAGCGGAGGAGGCGGGGGCGGCTCCACCGTCTCACCTGCGGGCACAGGGGCCGGTGGTGGGCACCCGGGCATCAGGCTGTGGCTACGTGGCAGGCTGGCGGCCGGGGGGCAGTGGACTGGTTCCTCGGCCGGGAGCCTCCTCACCCGCTCTCCTCCATCCCGCCCCCCAAAATAAGGTCATTTCTACGCGATTAATCAGAATTGCAAACTATCGCTAAATTCTCTCCTGCACCAGCTGAGTATCTGGAGGCGGCTTTTACTTTTCTCTCCTTTAAGGAGGATTAGCCAACTTGAAATCGCTGCGCTCACACTGAGCTGTTAAGACAAAGGATTTACGGGGATTTTCGAGATACAAACTTCAACTCTTCACATGACATCGATCAATTCTTCTCTCTCTCTCTCTCCTTTTTAAAAAGCTGTAATGATTTTGAAATAATACCCAACAAAGAAAAATCGGGGGGAAGGGGTGGGGAGAGAAAAAAGCTCCCACTTTCTAGCGGATGGGCTTGTCCCCAGGGCAAGCTCCCCCGGCAGCTGTCACTATGGTAGAAAGGATGTGCCAGGCAGAAATTTCCAGAAAAGTGCTCCCCAAACTCTGGATGGCACGGCACAAGCCCATGGGTGGCAACTGACACAAAGAGCAAGCGCATCTTGGGGGGGGAAGCTGGGACCTGACCCCTCCCGGGGGGCCTCGAGCTCGACGGCGGGTGAGCACTCACTCTGCACGGCCTCGATCTTGTAGGGGATGTTCAGGCTGCCCAGTGAGGCGAGCGCCCCCAAGAAGGCGGCCACGTCGGTGGCACTCTGGAAGCACTGTGAGGACGACTGGACGCACTGCCGATTGTCTATCTCCAGGTATACGATGGACCTGGGGAACACGAGGGTCAGGGCTCGGCCACAGGCTTTCTCCCCATGCCTGCCCAGCAAGTGGACTCTGGGGACTAGATGTGGCCCTAGTGGTATCACCCCAATGGGTCCCTGGGGAGACAGGTGCTCCCAGAACTCAAGGATGGGCCAGTCTGGGGTGACAGGGAGCCGGGTCTGGACAGGAACAACTCTGGAGGAAAATGGTGTCTCTCACAGACACCCCTCAAAGTGCCCGCCCACCTCAGGTCTGCCACCCACTGTGGTTCCCTTGGGTGCCAAAAGCACCTCTTTTCCTCATCTCAGCAGAACAGAGTCTCAAGCCCGGTCCCCTCCAGGGAGCTAACCCCAGAACCCAGGGCATGAGCCTAGGGGTCAAGAGCCATAGGTGGGAATGCTGCCTCTGCCCCTTGCCTGCGGCAGGCCCTGAATATCCCAGGTCCTCAATGCCCCCGGAACCTCGGTCTCTTTTACCATCAAGTGGGGGGAATAGTGCTCTAGGGACAACCCTGAGGGTCATGCAGGGCTTGACTGGTGCGTTGCAGCTCACTCACCCGCGGATGTCCATGGGGTCCAGCTCCCTGCGCCAGCGCCCGCCCCCGCTGCCCGGGAGCAGTGTGGCCTTCACCTGGCCGAGCAGGGCCCCGGGGGCAGCCCAGGCATCCACAGAGCGTTTGATGGGGTGCTTGCGCAGCTCCTCTTCTCGGCCATAGTAGGGGAAGATCATCTGCTGGCCGTTGGCATCTCGCTTAAAGACCACGTTGGTGTGGAGCAGGCGGCTGAGCTCCCGCAGGAAGTGAAACGAGTCGTTGCGCAGCTGCTCAGGTGGCATGAGCACCACCACCACCAGCGTGCCAGCTGCCAGCCGCTCTGGCACGTGCTCCGCACAGTCCAGCCCGTCCCACTCGCACTCCGCTCTGTTGCAGCCCTGGTCGCAGTGCCCGTCGCTGAAGTGGTCCTTGCAGTACTGGTCATACAGGGGGCTGTGGGCACAAGGTGCACTCAAGCCTCCCTCTATCTGAGGCCCACCCTGCCCATAGGGGCAACCCCTCACTAGTGTCTGGCCCCACGCTGCTCAGCATTTGAGCTTGGGGGTCCTCTGCCCACTCTGCCTGCACCGAGAGCCCGGGCATGGCACTGAGGGGCAGCCACCCCACACTGGCTTACTTGCACTGGCCGTCTGCACGCTGGCAGTCGAAGCCGTCGAAGAGGCAGCCAGCCGAGTTGCACTGGCTGTCACAGTGGCCGTTGCTGAAGTACTTCCAGCACTCCAGTGACTGCGTGCAGTTCTGCCACGGGTCGTTGAAGTTGAGGGAGCAGTCGCCACCGTCCCAGCCACACGCGTGGTTGTTGCACCGCAGGCTGCAGACCTTGTTACCGGCCTCCTCGCGGCACTCGGGGAGCTCACAGGCCTCCTCAATCTGCGGTGGGGTGATGTCCAGGCCCACACCACCCCTGAAGCTGTAGTCCAGGATGTGGCACAGGAGCCCGTTGAACTTGGCAGGACACAGGCAGCGGTAGTACGGGCTCTCGGACGTGGGCTCGCAGGTGCCCTGGTTGTAGCAGGGGTTGCCACCCACACAGGGGCTGCTGGCCGGGAACTGGCACTCAGGGCCCGTGAAGGGGCCCAGGCACAGGCAGGTGGGGCTGCGTGGACCTGAGATGCAGGTGCCGCCATTCAGGCATCGCAGGCTGCCGCAGGTGCGCGCGTCATTCTCACACGTGGCGCCCTCGAAGCCCTGCCAGGAGAGGGTAGACAGGAGAATCAGAATGGGCTGGTTCCCCAGACACCACGAGGCCCGGCCAGGCCCCCACCCAGGAGAGGGGCCGGCAGCCTTTCCCTGAGCAGCAGAACCCTTTAGATATTTTGTGAACATAAAAAGCTCAGGGGTTGGCAGGGAGGGAGAGAGGATGCATAGGTTGAACACGGTGTTTTCAGGGCACTAAAAAACTCCACATGATGCTGTGAGCGGACCTGTCACACTATATGCATTGTCAGAACCCAAAGCATGCAGCACAACACCAGGAGCAACCCCGACACCCTTGGGAAATAACACTACTACAGACCTGACTTAATAACAATGTATTGATGTCAGCGAGTCAATAGTAATGTCAATAGTAACAATGGACCACAGGAAAACAAGACGCTAATAAGGGAACCTGGGAATGTGGCTGGGAGGAGAGAGATGGGAACTCTACTTTCCGCACAATTTTTCTATAAATTTAAAACTGCTCTAAAAATAAAGTTTACTGATACAAAAGATGATCTCGAGGGGCATGGGGACGGTGGAGCCCTCTGGCAGACGTGTGCAGGGCCAGGCCTGCGGTACAGGGGGGGTTCAGCTGCCACCTTCAGACCAAGGAGCCCTCCCACGCCCACCCTAGCAGCTGCACCTACCGCTGGGCATTTGCAGATGAATCCGCGGGCAGTGTTGGAGGCCACGGCGCACGTGCCACCGTTCTTGCAGGGCTTCCCTTTGCAGCCATTGATGACTGACTCACAGCGGCGCCCTGGGGACGAGAGTAGGTGTGAGGCCTGCCCAGCCCAGACCCAGTCCCCGCCCATCAGGCCTGCTGCACCCACCAGTGTGGCCAGGGCGACACTCGCAGTGGAAGTCATTGATGCGCTGCACACAGTTCTGGGTGCCACGGGAGTCGCAAGGGTTGGAGAGGCATTCGTTGACGTCACCCTCGCAGCGCTCGCCCACAAAACCGGGCAAGCAGGTGCAGCTGTAGCCACCCACCTGGTCCACGCAGGTGCCATTGTTAAAGCACTTGGGGCCGCGGGAGACGGGGTCAATAGGGGGGTTGCAGTCATCCATGTTGATTTCACAGTGCACCCCTACAGGGGCACGGGCAAGTCAGGGACTTGTGCTGGCTGCGCGCTGGTCCCCGTTCCCTCCCGAGGTGCCCCTGGACAAACGGTGAGGATGGGGACCATACAGATGCTCAGGACAGGAAGCTGGCATAGGGTGGCTGCCATGTGCCAGTCGCCTGGCCAGGCTCCCTTAGCCCTGCACCTGCTTTTTGCCCTCACGAGGTTCTGGCTGGGTCCAGGATGCCTCTGGTTGGTCACAGGGTACCCGACTGCCCACTTTCTCCTGGATCTCAGCCCTGGGTATGGCAAGCCTTACCCTGTGTGCCCCGGGGACAGGAACACTTGTACGTGTTGGTGAGGTCGATGCAGGTGCCCCCATTTTGGCACGGGTGGGACAGGCACTCATTGATCTCCTCGGAGCAGTTCACTCCATGGTAGCCGGCCACACACTGTGCAGGGAGACAGAGAAGAGGTAGGGGGCTGTGGCTCGGTGGGGAACCATGGTGCCACCTGCCACCCCTCTGCTGACAGAGTCACACAACCTGAACCTCTTGCCTAGCGAAGCCTTGGGTTCCTCACATTTGGCTGACCCAGAGGGAGACTCTTGTTGAGCCAACCCTGAGAGGGGCCCTAATAAGCTAAGAGTCACTGCCCAGAGCAGGAGCCAGACCCTATCTCCTGAGATAGATGTGGGGGTCTCAGGGTGGGTATCAGATGAGCAAGAGAAATAAACCCTACGGGAGGGGAGACCCTGTCCAATTTCTCAGTGTATTATTATTCTTGCAGGCTCCCCCACAGGATACCTCCTCCAGGCGGTCTCCCCTGATTATCCTGGCTCTCCCTTAATGGGACTGAAAGGTGTCTGCATCTGCTGGGCTTAGTCTTCCCTACTCTACTGGCTCCCAGTCCAGGGCCCAGCACTCAGTGACACGCCAGATACACACACCCCAACTCAGGACGGGTCCCCACCTCGCAGGAGTAGCCGCCAGGATAGTCCGTGCACGTGGCCCCGTTCTGGCAGGGGCTGGGCGAGCACTCATCCACCTGGTCCTCGCAGTAGCTGCCCGTGTACCCCGGCTGGCAGCGGCAGTGGTGTGTGTTGCCCGCGTCCATGCAGAGCCCTCCGTTCCGGCACAGGTGGGTCACATCGATGCCTGCAGAGGATGAGGGGGCAGGGAGTGTGAGGCCTGGGCGTCCCTCTTGGGGGACGACTGCTAGGAAAGCCTGGGCTAGGGAGGGACATGCTGGTTACCTCGCTGACGTGCGGCCGCCTCGCAGGACACGCTGGGCACGTCACAGTAGAGGCCAGTCCAGCCGCTGTGGCACTCGCAGCGGTACAGGATATTGGTCTGCCAGCACTTGCCGCCGTTCTTACAGGGGGACGAGTCACACCAGCGCACAAGGTTCTGGGGAAAGCAGATGAGCCCTCACACTCCCCACCCGGCCATGCAGAACATACACCTGAGAACCTCACCCACCCATCCCGCATGGGTGGAAACGGGTCCGTGGGCTCCCACTGCCTGGAGCAGCCTGTGGCTGGCCAGGAATCTCTCTCTGGGCCCTCAGCAAATCCAGACCACCTTTTCTCAAAGGATCTTTCTTCAGAAGTAAACAACTTCGTTGGAAGTGTTTGTAATTGATGTTTTATGTGAACATCTCCCAGGAAGATCAATCTTTAATACTTTTGTATATTTCCTGTAAAAACATCAGTTTGTAACAATCTTCGCCCAAATTACCTAGTCTTTGCTCTTATTCCGTGAACCTCTGCTACTGGACCTGGATGGCTGTCCCGTCCAGCAACTGACTCCTCAGGTGGCAGCACAGCCCAGGCTGGGGCCAGGCTGGCCATCCAGACCCCCAGGAGCATGTGACTGAGGCCACCCCCACCCTCTGAGCCTGGCTCTTCTCTACTCCGGGTCAACTGAAGTGGGACCAGCAGGAGACTGCTATGATGTGCCACAGGCTGGTGTACCACCGAGACCACCTCCAGCCAGGCCCTGCAGCTCACTAACTCACCTGGCAGTTGAGGCCAGTGTAGCCCAGCGGGCAGGTGCACTTGTAGGTGCCGTAGCTGTCTTGGCAGGTGCCGCCGTGCAGACAGGGTCGTGAGTCACACTCATTGATGTCGTGCTCGCAGTAGCTGCCCGTGAAGCCAGGTGGACACAGACAGGTGAAGGAGTTGATGCCATCCACGCAGGTGCCGCCATTGAAGCAGGAGCTGGAGGCAGCAGGCAGCAGGGGACAGGGTGAGTGGGGGCGCAGGACCCTGACAAGCAGGCACCTCCACACTGGCACCTCCTCCTCGGCTCAGACTGTGGCCAAAGTAGCCTGACCGACCTCAGGGAGACCAACGGCAGCCTCAGGGGGCCCCCCCAACACAGGCCGGGCCTCAGATTCTCAAACCACATCACACTCCCTCCCTTTCCTCTGTCTTTCCTTATAACTGATCCTGAGAGGAGCTTTCTAATGCACACAGGCTATGAAAACAAGGGAGACACGTGAACTTGTATAGATAATGTCGAAGATAATCACGTCAGAAAACAGGGATGAGGATATATAATGCTGAGCTTCCTGGCAGCCAAGGCAAAAAAGGTAACAAGATGGGTTACAAGTTCTCCTTGGGTTACAAGGCACACCAGTTCTTAAACTACCAGGGTTCCCAGTTCCCTCCTTGTCAATTGACAATGGCCCTCCTAGGAGAAACACCACACTACAATGAACGTCTTACTCCACTCAGCTAGCTCTGAGTCTGACCAGGTGGACACCTGCTTGGTGGGCCAGGTTGCCAGACACTGGACATGACTCACATGGCCCATTTCCCTTCCCACTTTAGCCCCGGTACAGCGTCCCCGCCTGTGGGCCGTGGCCCCACCCACCTCTCTGTGCAGTCGGGCGTGTTGTTCTCACAGTGGATCCCACTGAAGCCTGTGGGGCAGGTGCACGTGTAGCTGGCTACGCAGTCGGTACAGTTGCCACCATGGCGGCAGGGGTTGCTGGCACACTCATTGATGTCCTCCTCGCAGAAGGCACCCTGGAAGCCAGGCAGGCAGTCGCAGAAGGCCGCGTTGATGCCATCTGTGCAGGAGCCACCGTTGTGGCACGGGTCTGGGGAGGGACAGGAGAGCAGGCCTGAGAGGCAGGCGGGGTGGGGGCCTAAGACTGTTCTTCGTGAGTCACGACAAGGGCTAATAAGGCCACGGGGCCAGGTGCTTTCACTGGAGGAGCTGCTGGAAGCCAACCGGGAGATGTTGGATGGGCTCGTAGCCAGGCAGTCTTGCCCCAGAGCCTTCTGGAACCAACCGAAAGCACATCAGCTCAGTCCGTGCAACGCCCGAACACTTCCTGCAGGACCAACCTGGCTCCCTCCGACCATGCCCAGGTGGACTGGGCAAGGTTGGTCTCTCTGGGAGTGACAGTTGGTATGACCAGTGCTGCTCCAGCCACCTCCACATCCATTCTCCCCTTAGACCTCAACAAGCTCCCCGCCCATCTCAGACGTGAACACGCTGGCTGGCCCACTCACTCGGCCGGCAGTCATCGATGTCCGTCTCGCAGTTGCGCCCCGTGTAGCCTGCCTGGCAGTGGCAGCGGTAGCTACCGTTGGTGTTCTGGCAGGAGGCGCTGTGGCGGCACGGGCTCTTCACGCACTCGTTGATGTCAACCTCGCAGGTCTGCCCTGGGGGGAGGAGTAGGAAACTGTCACTTCAGCCCAACTCTAGGCTTCTCCCCTGTCCACCCAGGTATGGGGTCTCCTCAGCCCCAGGGTGGTCCTTGGGGATGCCCAGGAAGGGCGAGGTCAATTCATGCTTCAATTCATGCACCCCTTGCAGGTGGCTCAGAACCCCCTAGCTCATCTCCAAAGATGGGGAGCTCACTCCCTACCATCCTGGAGCTGCCGGAGCCCTGGGGACCTCCCTCCTTCCCAGTCCCAGTCCCTCCTAGAACTCTGCCAAGCCAGGGATGCAGGGAGCAGGCTGTCCTCACCCTGCCAGCCTGTGGGGCAGACGCAGGAAAAGCTCTCATAGTCCTCGGATGCCTTGCACTCGCCACCGTTTCTGCAGGGACTAGGGGCACACGGGGCCAGCACCACCTCACATGTGGCTCCTGAGGGAAGAGGGTTAGATGATGAGGCCCAGGGAGCCCTGGCCCAGAGGGTCAACACCCCACAGCATCAACAGCCCATCGTGGCCACTACCTGCTGGTCCTTCCACTATCAGAGCACACAGGGCTGGCCCCGAGGGGGGCAAATAGGGCTGTACTTAAGGCCCCGTGTGAGCTTCTGGCTGAGTCAGGACCCGAACTGGGGGCTGAAGACAAGCCACATGAATGCCTGGCTCCCCCACGGGCTACAGGACAGCCTGGGCCTCACCCCACGAGGAGCGCCTGGCAGTAAGGACTGGGACCCCTCCACAACATCACAGGGGCCACAGGCCTGCTCCCAGCCTCTCATGTCACAGGCAGGAAGCGCCCATCAAGGGAGGCCACTGAACAGAGGCTGTGACAGCAGGGAATAAGCCATCCACGGTCGGGGGAACGTGCCTGCCCCAGCCCTACTTATCAGGGGAGCCCTGGGCGGCATCAGGACCTCTGGGACAAAGCAGGGAGCCTGGCTAGAGCCTGGTGCACGCCGGGCCCAGGGAGAGTCTTCCTGTTTACGGCCAGTAAGGCCGATTCCCGAGGAAGCAAGGAAGCGTAATCTTCCTCGTTCCCCATTATCTCCCTGGCCTGCCGCTGCGATTTTCCAGGGCCTTTCTTTCTTTCGGTTTCCACGGTGACCTGGGCAGGCAGGAAATTCGCCAGAGTTTCCGACAATTGTGCGAAGGGAAGCAGGAAGCGGGCAGGCGGGAAGCGGGGCAGCACAGGCCGCTCCTCCCGCCAGGCCTCCGGCTCCGATAGCAACCTGCTGAAAGGGGCTGGGCGCGCCAGGGTGTGGAGGCCTGGGCGGCCACCGGCCTTCCTCACTGATTCAGGAGAGAAAATCCAGGTCCCTAGCTCTGGTCAAAGAAAACATTGCTCTGGCCTCGGGCCGCCCGATGTCATGGGAACCACAGGCATGGCCCCGCCTCTGCCCGCCCGCCAGGCAGGGCCATCTCAGGACTTCCAGGGACAGTACCCTCGGCCCACCCCACCCTCAGAAGCCCAGTGGTTGTGGACTTTTGATTTTTAACTCTTTGCATAACTCTTCTAGGGAGGGGACAGTCCCTGTGATCCCCTTGGCTGGGACAAGAACAGACTGGGACACCCAGGGAACCGTCTCCCGTCTCTGCTCAGCGGGAACAGAGGCTCCTTGTTCCCCTACACAAAGAAGGCCTCCCGTCAAAGGAATCCCGCGCCTGGCCTGCGGATGGGAAAGGCAGCCTGGCCCCCAGGGCCCTCGGCAGCGTGCACCCGGGCCCCTGGAGGCCGACAACCCAGGCCCAGCCCCTGCTTCTGCTGCCGAGGGTACTATATTCTCACCTCCTGAACAGGCTTGCCAGATGAAATATTTGGGACATACTTATACTAAAATTTTCTCCCAGGCATCCTGTATTTTTTTTGTGCCCATCTGGCAATGGTATCCGCAGGGCGAGGCCCAAATACAGCCGGCCTAAGGCTCTAAGTACAGAGCAGAACCTTTGAGAATGGCTGTCGAGCAGACAAGACCAGCCCCATGGCCCCCACTGTACCCTCGGCCACCTCATCCCTCCAGCCGCCCAGGCCCCACCCTCACAGAGCCCTCACCTGTGTAGGGCAGCAGGCAGTTGCACTTGTACCCTGCCACATCATCAATACAAGTGCCCTGGTTCAGACACGGGTTGGATGCGCACTCATTGATGTTGGTCTGGCAGTTGGGGCCTGGAGGGAGGGGACAGCAGCGAGTGAATCCATCACTGCGTTGTGCCCTGCACTGGGCTGCAGGCCTGAAGCCAACCCCCGCAGGTCTGCACCACTGTTCCCACGTCCCCCTGGAGGCCCACTCTGCACCAGGAGTGGCCCCCCCATACACTCACCACTGAAACCTTCCCGGCAGGTGCACACGTAGCCACTGGTCATGTCCTTGCAGGTACCACCATTGACACAGGGGTTCGACTCACACTCATTGTTGTTGATGTCACAGTTTGCCCCACTCCACCCAGGGTCACAGTCACATTTGTACCTGCAGAAGTGACCACACTGTAGCTCAGGGGTGGCCAAGATGTGCGGCCCTGGGCTGTGGGCATTCCCGGCATTAACACTCTCCTAGTCTGATGGCATGAGGTGGGAGTCCCCTCTGACCCTCAGTCCTTTGAAGTGGGGCAATGGCACCCACCCCACCTGACAGACTGGCAACAGTTTGGTTACAGGGCAGTGATCAGAAGGTTTTCCACCGCTGGCTGTGCGGCCTTGAACAGTGCTTACCCCCTTTGTGCAAAATGAGCGCACAGGGCCCCTGCCCACGTCAATGGCCCCATCTGGACAGCGGTGCGGGCATATAATGGATATCAGAGTTTCCTCTTCCTTTCTACACCTTAATACTTCTGACACCAAAGGGGGGTGAAGGGCTTGGTCCTACAAGACTGCCCCCACATCAGACACCAATCACAAGTCCCAGAGTGTCACCTGTGTTTCTGACCAACCATCCATAAATAGGGGTTCATTCCTCTCAAGTTTGATAATTTGCTAGAACAGCTCTTAGAACTCAAGGAGAGTTTACTTATTAGATTAGTGGCTTGTTATAAAAGGTTAAACTCAGAACAGCCAGATAGAAGAGACGCACAGGGCAAGGGCTGGGGAAGGGCGAGGAGCTTCCACACCCTCTGTGGGGGGCCACTCTCCCTGTGCCGGGATGTGTTCCCAGCCTGGAAGCCCTCTGAACCCCTCAGGGAGCAGTGAGAGGCTCCGCTGCACAGGCTCTTTCACTGGCTCCTCTCCACACTCTGCAGGTTGGGACTGAAAGGTCCCACCCTCTAATGACAGGCTTGGTTCCTGGCACCCAGCCCCCACCCTTAGGTTACCTTAGCCACCTCATCAACATAAACTCAGGTGTGGTTGAAAGGGGCTTGTTATGAATAATAAAAGATGCTCCTTCCACTTTTATAGACCTGAGGAGCCGCTTCAGGAGCCAGGACAAAAGCCAAAGTATTTACTTCTTATTACATCTCAATAACCACAGAAATGCTGCTGCTACATCGTGTCTCGGGGATCACTGAAGACCTGCCTCCTGAGCCAGTATTGTGGCCTGTGATGACATGTGGCCCACAGTGACACATGGCCGGGGTAAGTGCTGGGCACAGACCAGGGCTGAGCAGGTGCCTACACGGGGCATAGATAGCATATCTGTCCTTGGGGGCATTGCCAGCCACCCACCCACCCCAGCGCCAACATTTGGCTTGTCTGGAGCTTTGCACGGGCACCTTCCCGGCCTGGTGGCACAGCTCATGTTGCTACAGAATGTGGGGTGGGCGTGCCCCCATAACCCTGCCCTGCGCCCCGTACCCATTGAGGCTGTCCCGGCAGGCGCCGTGGATGCAGGGGTTGCTGTTGCACTCGTTGACCTCGGACAGGCACGTGGGGTCATGGTAGCCCTCGGGGCAGCGGCAGGTGAAGCTGTTGATGCCATCCTCACAGGTGCCCCCGTTATGACAGGGGCTGCTGGCACACTCATCGATGTTGATGTTGCACATGCTCCCTGCAGGCAGGGGTTGGGGGGAGAGGGGGTTTAGCTCCCATGCCAGGGCTCCCCAGAAGATGAGGAGGGGGGGTTCTTGGTAAGCAGGTTCTGGCCTGAGCCTCAGTTTCTGCATTAAACCAGGAATGATAACCAACCCCTCCACCTGGGTACTTCCGGTGTGTATCGGCCAAGCAGGCGTTTTACATGAGTGTCACATGCGTCACCAGCCAGCCTGGCCCAGTGCTCTGTGCTGGGCGCTCATGGGCACTTGAAAGTCCCTTTCCCAGCGGCCCCGGGGCAGAGCTTGCACTATCCCGTGGCTGAGGGAGCACCTGAAGCCCAGAGAGTCAGCACTTGCTTGGGGACAGACAGTGGCAGCAGAGGCAGATGGTGCCCTGGACCCTGGCTCTGTTCTTGGCCTGCTGGGCTGGCTGAGGATGCCTGAGGATACCTGGTGCTGGCTGGGGCCCCAGTCCCCCCGTGGTCTCTGGTGCAGTTGGCCAAGGCTAGCAGCCTGATAGCTGGGCCCTAGGCAGCGACCTGCGCCATCCTACCCTGGGGCTTGCCCAGACCTGGCCCATTCAGGGCCGAGGCCATTGATGACTTTGACCTCTGAGCACAGCCTTAGCCTGTGGGGTTCCTGACCTCTAGGGCTGCTCACCTGTATAGCCTGGCTCGCATGCACACTCGTAGCCATCAATCTTGTCCAAACAAGTGCCAGAGTCGCAGGGGTTGCTGGCACAATCGTCTAGGTTGATTTCACAGTTGGGTCCTGGAGGGTGGGTGGCACATAGTGGTTAGCTCCTGAGCCTCCCCAACCCTGCCCCCTGCAGAGCCCCAGTCAGGCACCTGTGAGCCCCCCAACCCCACCCCCTGCAGAGCCCCGGTCAGGCACCTGTGGTCCCCTTGAGGCAGATACAGAGGTAGGCATTGTCTCGGTCCTGGCAGGTGCCTCCGTGGCGGCAGGGCTGGCTGTGGCACTCGTTGATGTTGGTCTCACAGTGGTGGCCCGTGTAGCCTGGCCGGCACAGGCAGGTGAAGGCGGCGACACCATCCTTGCAGGACCCGTAGTGGCAGGGGTCGGGGTCACACTCATCGATGTCCACCTCACAGTGAGGCCCCGTGTAGCCTACAGGGTGGGGATGGGGCTCAGGGTGGCTGCTCCCTAAGCATGAGGCCATCCCCCGCCCTGGGACTCTGCAACCAGACCCAGGTCACTTGTGTCCCGGCAGGAGAGGACTGGGGGTTTGTCTTTTATCGAGTGACACTCCCACTGCCAGGGTCAGAGCTGAGTCTCACTCTCAGCCCCTGGACTAGAGGTCCCATACTGAGGGGACCTGTCACCTTCCCCACCTCAGCTCTTACTGTCCCCTCTGCCTGCCTTTCCTCCCTCCACTCAGCCTGCCAGTGGCGGCCCCTCACCTTCCGTGCACACGCAGGTGTAGGTGTTGGGCCCGTCCAGACACTTGGCGCCGTTTTTGCAGGGCGTGCTCGCGCACTCGTCCACGTCATACTGGCACAGGTTCCCAGTGAAGCCTGCGGCCCAACAGAGGGGCGGCTGTTACATGAGACAGGCCCCATGGCCCCATGGCCCCATGGCCAAGCCTCGGC
This sequence comes from Miniopterus natalensis, assembly GCF_054644295.1. Taxonomy (NCBI): domain Eukaryota; kingdom Metazoa; phylum Chordata; class Mammalia; order Chiroptera; family Miniopteridae; genus Miniopterus; species Miniopterus natalensis. The sequence continues at coordinate 69,312,224 of NC_142092.1, forward strand.
TAGACCACAGCAGGGGTTCCCGAAATAGGCTTTCCCCTAGTGTGTTTCGGCGGGCGCTGGGCATACCCCACCCAGATTTCTCTCATTTCAACTCCCAACCTTTAGGTCAGCCTCTGCCGGCGCCCTCATAGAAGGGCCTTTCCCGAGTGACCGTGGTTGACTTGGCTACAGCCCAGTCAGGGTGAGATTGGGGTTCCCCTTAGTGTCTGGGGTAGCTGATTTACATCTCAGGAGCCCAAGGCTCTGACCTACAACGCCTCCATGGGACAGACTCGGCCCCCCAGGGAGCTCCCCAAGCTCTCATGTTCACCGCAGGCCGGCTCCCCGCCCCACCCCAGCTATGAGCAGCTCTCAAAGAGCCAGGGCGGTGCCTTCCTCCACTCAAACCCTCAGGGGTCCCAGGAGCCTACTGCTGCTCCCAGGGTGCCCTCTCCTCCAGAAAACCCCAGCAACAAGGAAGAGCATCTCTGGGCCCTGGGCTCCCCCAGCCAGGGCAAGCAAGGCAAGGGGCCAGTACACCCTGCCCAGCCTGGACACACCCATAGTGAAAAGTTAGGGCTCTGTGCCTGAACTGGAGGGATGGAGCGTGTGGGGGGCTGGGGGACAGCCCTGCAGGCTGGGCTGGGCCGCACCTGTGGGACACTCGCACACGAACTCGTTGATCTTGTCCAGGCAGCGGCCATTCTGCAGGCAGGGGCTGCTGGCACACTCGTCTCTGTTCACTTCACAGTGTACACCCTCGTAGCCTGGGTGGGGGCCGGGGGAGAGCAGGGGCCATGAAAGGTCTTTGCCCAGAAAGAGGTGCCCAGCAACTTCCACACCTGATCTGCAGCCCACTGGCCTCCCAGGGCTGACCCACCCACCCACGGTAACCCCATTCTCGGCTATGCCTTGTGGGCTGGGCCTCCTTCTGTTTCCTCAGATGCTGACAGGGTCTGTCACCTGGTGGGCATGGAGGCTGGGGTCTGTCTGCCCCAACTTGGTTTCCCTAGCCGGTCCCCACGCACCAGGCATGCAGATACACTGGAACTCCCCGATCTGGTCCAGGCAGGTGGCATCATTCTGACACGGGTTCGAGACACATTCATTGACGTCAATCTCGCAGCGCGGGCCAGTGTAGCCCTGCAGACACCGGCACTCGAAGGAGCCCTGTGTGTTGATGCACTTGCCCTTGTGCTCGCAGGGGTTGGCACCTGGGGGTGCAGCATGGTAAGGGGCTGCTCCCAGCACCCCAGCCTTGAACCATCTGGGACCTGCCCGCCTCCCCCATCAGATTGGGGACCCTACGAGGGTACATTTCCACCAGCTTCCCCAGCCCCTGGCTGTCCCCCCATCGCTGCATGCCCTGCCTGGGACATACCCAGAGAGCACTCATCCACATCCTGGCTGCAGGCTGGCCCTGTGTACCCCGAGGGACAGGTGCAGATGGCCTTGCCATTGACAGGGTTGGTGTCACAGTTGGAGCCCTCATTGCAGGGGTTGCTGATGCAGGCGTCATTGAGGTGACACAGAAGACCTGGGCAGAAAGCGTTAGCAGTCAGTGGGCACTGCCCCTCCCCAGCCTGGCCCCATCCCATCCAGATGCATCAAGGAGGGGCCTCACACTGTGATGCTATTGAGTGACCAGGACACTCGAGTTATTCCAGGAGGCTAATCACCAGCTGGCCTGACCATGGGCACCCCCTGCTCCTCTTCACCCCAGAAAGGCCCCTTGGGGTTGTCCTCGGGGACCCTGAAAAACCAGCCTGTGCATCTGAGGTGACCTGTGCCAGGCCTGGCCTGAGAGAGGCCACTGAGGCAGGTGGCACTTAAGTTCCCGCATGGCCCTGGGGACCCTCAGTCAAGGGCAGTGAAAACCATTAGAACTCACCCCCTTGGGGCACCCCTGCCCTCACCTGTGCGGCCATGGGGACACTCGCAGTAGAAGGAGGCCACTCGGTCATGGCAGGTGGCACCGTGGAAGCAGGCAGCACTGGCGCAGTCGTCAATGTTTTCGCTGCAGTCCTCACCCGTCCAGCCATTGACACACACGCAGTTGTAGCCGCCGAGGGTGTTGTGGCAGGTCCCACCGTTCTGGCAGGCATTGGGCATGAGCTGGCACTCGTCCATGTCCTTGGTGCAGTACTGACCTGTGGGGCAACAGGACTATTGGGTTGAGCGGCTGCCTCCAGACCCCTCAGTCACAGGTTGAGACCACAATCCTACAGATGCAGGGTCTGCCTCCACCAGGAAGCCTTCCTGGGAGTACTCTTCCACTCAACACCAGCCTGAATCACATTTTCCCCTTCACCACCAGCACCAGAGGGGGCTTTTGTTTCTGCCCTGACTGTGGACACAGGTGAATTGGGATCCACACTTGTCTGTCATCTCCACCAGTGAGTGAGCCCTGACGGCAGGGACTGCATCCAGCTGATCAGCGTCCCTGTCTTACCCAACAAGCTGGGCTCAAACTAGGGACCTGATTCTGGCACAGGGCTGCATGGCCCCAGGCTGCCAAAGGCCCATGTCTGTGCTGACCCCTGGGGTGGGGCCTCAGACTCTGGTTGTGGGCAGAGGGGCTGCCCCAGGTCATACCATCCTTCCTGACTTGGCCCAGGCCCTCGGGCCCCTCACCCCCCCCTCTGGGGGAGCAGTGTGACAAGTGGGTGGTGGCCCGGCCCGGCTGCTTCCCTGAGTACGTGCCTGTCCACTCCGGTGGGCAGCGGCAGTTGTAGGTGTTCACGCCGTCCACACAGGTGCCCCCGTTCTGGCAGCTGTTTCCTGGACAGTCATCAATATTTTCTTCGCAGTTCTGGCCGGTAAAGCCTGAGACAGGAGGAGCCAAGGGCCTGGTCAGCCCTTGCCCTTCAAGGCCCACTGCCTTGGGGTCCGTACCCCTCCCCTCCCCATTCCTGTGACCAAGAAACATGTTTCTCTCCAAGGAATCATTTTGTAAAGGGCAGCTGGACAGACCCATGCACACAGGTTCCGAGGACGTCACAGAAACCCTTCTGTGGCACGGAGCTCCCAGTGGCTCCAGTAACTGGGCACTGCCTACAGGCCAGGAGCTATACTGGGGGTGCTCAGCCACGGATATCCCATCTGACAGGGGCTGCACAGGGCTGGGGGGTCTCCAAGCTGGGCAGCAGTGAAGGAAGGACCAGGTGGGCAGTCCTGGGAGAGTGCAGAGCTGCAGCTCTCCTCTTCCCAGGAACAGACTTGTGCCCAGCTCCTCCCCCGCCCAGGGCCAACCTCTGCTTCGGCCTCCTTGCCAATCAGCTATTAATCCGTTCAACTCCCGCTGGTTCAATGATCAGCCCAGAGAGGTGTGTCTGGCAACAGCCAAACCTGCAACCAGTTACTAATTAACGTTCCTCTCGGGCGCCTTTGAACATCCCCTTGCCCTTGGAGACCCCCTCCCGCAGCCGCCCTGGAGCAAAAGCAGGTGGCTAGGAAAAGCCAAATGAAAATCAGAGTGGTTTGGGGAGCACCTCAAATCAGAGTCAGGGGCCCGTGTTCCACTTCCCACTATGTTGGGGTCCCCCCTGTGCCTCACAGGATCTCCTTCTAAAGTGGGTGCGGCTGGAGAGCTGGGCTCACCCTCGCCAGGGGCTCACCCCACCGGTCCCAGGCTCCAGGCCACATAGCTACCAAGAAGACATTTGAACTGAGAGCCTGGGGGCAGGCCTGGCCAGAGGGCTCAGTCCTCAGCTCCCCAGAGACTGCAGAGCAGCCAGGAAGGCAGGCGGGCAGTGGCGGGAGAACCCAGTGACATGCAGGAAGTGCACAAGCCTCGCGTCTGCACGCAGAGGCAGCGCTGCGGTGACGGTGACAGTGACGGCCTGGGCTCGATGGCCAAGAGAACACTTCCTCTTTGCAGGGGCTGGGCCGAGCCAGGTGGCGTGGGGGCTGGGACAACCCCCAGGTCACCTTCGGGTCAGCCAGGTGCTGTGTCCTCCAGCACCCATACCCCACTCACTCCCCATCATTCCCACTCCCCTCCGGTGTGCAGCTGACAGACCGAGGGGTTTCAAACTTCCGCGTCGTTATTATTTTTAGGTCATCAGCAACAAGATTTAAACAAAACCTATAATGGAAAGACCAGTATGAACTGGTGCAGTGGGGCTGCTGGGGGGACGGGGTGCGGGAGGGAGCTGTGCCTGCTGTTGCCCCCACCCAACCCATGGGAGACAGGCAGAGACAGGAGAAAGGGAAGGGCCACTAAGGGTGGGGTGGGGGGGTGAGTGATGATGCCAGTCCGGGGCCGGCCCCACCCCCGGGAACCAGGGGAAGCCCCGGGGTTACACAGGAAAGGTGCTCTCTGCAGAGGTGAGAGTTCTGCAACTTGCACATGGGCTCCAGGGAACCCAAGATGAGGGGGACTTGTGAGTGGCTTGTGCCCGCTGCCCCAGGAGGCTCAGAGCAGGGACAAGGTGCCTTGGAAGGGAATGGCCAAGAAGGCACCCAGCCAGGCCTCATCAAGAAGCCCCTCCTGGGGGCTGCAGGGGTCCTGGGTCCCTGGCATGGGGGGGGGGGGTTGCTGGGCCCAGCTGTCCAGTCACAGCAAACCCTACCCTAGTCAGAAATAGGCAGGTGGGGAACTGGGGTGGCACCTGAACCCTACACAGTCCTAACAATATCCTTATTCCAGACCTACCCCCGTGCCACACCCAGGGCCGCCTTCTAATTTGTACTCAAGGGCACACACCCTGTCCAACCTGGCCCGCCCCCTTTCACACTGGGCACCCCATTCCTGCGAGCCCCACTCTCCTGGCAAAGGAGAACACGTGCCTGCGACCAGCAAGCAGTACCTGGCAGGCAGGCGCACTCATGGGTGGTGTCCCCCGTGGGGCGGCAGGTGCCCCCATTCTGGCAAGGGGAGGGGCTGCAGGGCACATAGGGCAGCTCGCAATGGGGGCCAGTGTGGGTGGCGCGGCATGCGCAGCGGTAGGAGCCGACTTCGTTGAGACAGGTGCCGCCGTTGTGGCAGAGCCCAGGGTTCTGGCTGCACTCATTCACGTCCTGCCTGCAGGTGGAGCCATGGAAGCCAGGTGGGCAGCCACAGATGTATGAGGCCTCAAAGGGCAGACACTGGCCACCGTTGGCACAGGGGTTGGAGGCACATGGATCAGCCTGCTGGCACATCTTCCCTGGTGGGTGAGGAGGGTAAGAGGGTCACTCTTGTCGCCCTGCTCCCCACCGGGGCCTCCCCCAGCACCACGGAGGTGATGGCCTGGGATGGACCCAATGGCATCATCTCTTTAACCCCGAGGACCCCCCCACCCCCCTCTGCACAACACAGCCATCTTTCTGCAGAGGAGGGACCAAGGTTCCAGAGGCTGAGTCACCATCCCAGGACACAGGCACCAGAGGCAGCTCCCAGATCTGATGGGGTCTGTGCCTTCAGAGCCCACACTCCTAGAAACTTCGTTCTAGCACCAGAGCTCCTGATCAAGGGCCCCTGCATCCCTGGGTTGCAGGAGGCAGGGAAGGGTGGGGACCCTGGAGCAGGGCAGCCAGAACCTGACGAGTCCAGGGCTAGAATGGGGACTCTATCTAGGGTGGGGGCTTGGAGCTGTTTCTGGATCACAGACCCCAAAGGCCCAAGGAAAGCCCAGGGCTCTCCTCCAGCCACACAGATGGGCTGGGCTGGGCTGGGGCAGGGCAGGGTCAGACCGCCCCTCATGAGGACCAAGGGTCCTTGGGGCCCAGCTGCAACCACTCTCACCTGACCAGCCTGGAGGACAGAGACACTTGTAGTCTGTGAGTGTGAGCAGGTTGCAGGTGCCACCGTTGCGGCAGGGGTTGGAAAGGCAGGCGTTGTCTTGGGGCGTCAGGCAGAGGGGTCCGGAGAATCCCAGGCGGCAGCTGCAGGTGTAGTCTGCCACGCCGCCGTGATCCACCATGTGGCATGTCCCGCCATTCTTGCAGGGGGCGCTGAGACAGGGGCTTTGCGCCTGGCATCGCTGGCCCACAAAGGCCCCACTGCAGCTGTGACAGACAAGACACACCAGAGCGGTCAGTTGCACCAGCTGCACCCCCCAGCACCACATCTGTCAGGGCCACTGCTGCCCCTAGGGGAGCACCAGCAGCTGCCAGCCTCACGCAAGCAGCGGGCACAACGGAGCAGGCTGCAACCAGGGCTCCTCCAGGGGCCATGGATGTGTTCTGGGACCAGGGGTGTGACTGCACAACATCGTGAATGTGCCAAATGCCACTGAACTGTACACTGTAAAGTAGCTAATTTTACATTACGTGAATTTCACCTCCATAAAAAAAAAATTATGTTAACCGGGGGAACACACTAGAGACCAGAAGCTTCGGCAGGGCCTGGCTTAGATTTCAAAACACATGCAAGCGTCTGTGGCTGCACCTCTGCAAACCACCAAGAAGGGGCCACGCAGACCAGTCACAGCCACTGTGGAGAGGGAAGGAGAGCTCTATAAAGTTCTATGATGAGTATGCCTTGAGTAATAAAAAGCTCAGTTTTTTCTTCTTTCAGTATCCACACAACAGCAAGTGTGACCTGGACTTCTTCTTGTCAGGGGCCGTCCTTCCCTGATGGGGATTTTGCTGGGACTCCGGTTGGCGCTTCACTCCCACCTGCACCACCTAGCACCAGGCAGGGCTTATTCCTTTCGGGATCCAGTTTTCACACGATGTCCAGGCAACATTAGCCAGGATCAGGCTGCCTCGTGTGTAGATCTGTGCCCCACCCCCAGAACACACTGTGCAGGCACCTCAGGAGCAAGGGAGCTGGGAGGGGGTGTCCTGCCTCCCTCCACCTGTTGACCCAGCTTCTAGAGCTTGGGCCATAAACTGCCAGCCGAGGTCACCTCATGGCCTTGCTCTTGCAGGAAAGCTCAGCAGAGGCTCTGGGACCAGTCAGGCATTGCTCTTCCCAGAGGCAAAGCCTCTGAGGCAGAACGTGCCCGCCCGCGGCGGCCTGGGAAGGCAGCCCCGGTGCTGCACCCACAGCTCTGGGCACTGGGTAGGTGGGGCCTTATATGGGGTGGGGGAGTTGGCAGGTAGCCAGGGAGTCCCCTGGATAAACGGGGCTCTCAGCTCTCCTGGGCACTGAACCGTCTGCCTTCCAGAGACCACCCAGGAGGGGGCTGCCCCCGGTACCAGCACCTGAAGCTGTGGCCACATAAATGCCAGCTGTCCAGTCCTCACTCCCTCCCCTTCTAGTCCCCTGACCCGCCCCGCCCAAATGAGCAGGGTGGCCCCAGGAGAAGCTCTATCTTAGAGAGGCAACAGGGATGGTTTGGGGGCCGAGGCGTCAGCAACTGGGCTCTTCCCCTGTCCCCGAGGCCCAGAGGCATCTGTCTCCCTGAAGGCTTTTATCTGTGGCTGCAGCTTGGGCTTGGGCAGAGCGGACAGGACAGGGAGGACACAAAATGGCCACTCCAGCCAACCATCTGTTGCCAGAAGCCCAAAGTCCCAAACCAACTGGCTTAAAGAAAACAAGCTGCCCTCTCTGAGAGGGCGCAGAGCTAACTCAGGCCTGGGCCATGGCTCCCGCTCCTCCGGATTGGGGGTGGGATGGAGCTGGCTCCTCCTCCGGGGCACAGACCCCAGGGGAGCTCCTGTGCTCAGGCACCCAGTGCTGGGGCTCCTGCAAGGCCACACTCCCCGGGTCTGGGGAAGGCAGCTCAGGCCCCTACTGCACGTGGATCCAGTTACAGGCCGCCTGGTCCTGGCCAGAGCTCACTGGGAACGGAGCAGGGTTGGGGGGGCAGAGGCAGCACCTCCCCCAACCCATTCAATGCCCTCCATTGTCAAGCAGGAGCTGGCTACAGTCCCCACTTGGAGAAAAGGCTCTTTTTTCTTTCCCAGCGGCTGACAGAGTGGGCAGGCGGTGGGCACTGGACAGAGGGCATTGCTCATCAAAGCAGGGTGGGAGGCTGCCCAGTCCACGCCTCCCTCTCGCTCTCTGCGCTCCTGCCTCACCAGCTCCAAGGGGAAGGCAGGCTGCCCGGTGCCCTACTTTGTGTTAGCTAGGCCAGGACACCTTGGGGACCCCTGCCACTAAGGCAATCCCCTGCTCAGCACCCTAATGTGTCAGGACATTGGGTGTCCCCAAATGAACCAGAAAGCCCTGCCTAGATATGACTCTGAACCCTCTAGCCCCGGGGCAGTGTCCTACTGAACGCCTCTCCTCCTCAGCCTTCTTGCCACCCCATCGCGAATGGGGACCCAAGGTGGAGTACTGTGGGGAAATGCATCGGACCGGGCACATCACAGACAGTCAGTATTATGCTGGGCTGGTGAGAGGGAGAATACGCCCAATAAATCAGGCGTCAGCAGCATGGACAAAGGGCGGCTGGGGAGCAGGTGTGCCTGTGGCAGGGGACGCAGGCGGCAGCTGCTCCCAGCCAGGCTCAGTGGGCAGCCAACCCTCGCGGGTGGGGCAGGAGCCAGGGAGGCTCCTCCTTGGGGGAACAGCAGCTGAGGGAGCCCATTGTCTCTCCACTTCTGCCCAGGCCTGGCGGACACGCAGTGAAGGCATGTTGCCCATCCTGGGGCTGGGGCTGGGCACAGCCCCCATCCACCACCAGCACCCCAGCTATGGGGCAGGCAGGGCCACAAGGGAGAAGCAGCCCCTGGACAGCCGAGGCAGGTGCTTTGTGGGGAAGGGCCGGGTGCGAGGTGCAGCCAGGGAAGTAGGATGCTAGGTGAGCAGGGTCTGGGCCCAGGCATGGGCCAGTCACAAGGGCCACTCCTGCCCTGACCCCTGGATTCCAGCTCTGGGTGGCCTCCAGCCTGTGCCAGCTCTCTCCTCTGCACCTGTCTCCCAGCCTGGCCATAATGCTGATATTCCCAGGGACAAACACCTGTCACCTCCTTTGCCCACAGTGACGACTTCCCTAAGAAGGTGGGAGGGACTGCAAGGCCCCTACTCAGACACAGCCAAGGCCACAGCGCGGGTGACCAAGCCCCTTGTGGCCATTCTTTCCTCGATGCCTATTCTAGTGGGTCAGTGTAAGTTCCTTGTGGGGGGACAGATGCCCAGGGTTAGCAAGGGAAATTATACGCAATGCATGCCTAGATTCAGGGACTTCCAAGAGTGGCCCACGCCAGAGCTTCAGTGACCCAAACCACACCTCCTGCTGGCCCAGGCCTCTCCTGTTGGGCACAGCCTGGAGAACAGCCCAGTCCACCGTACTGCCCAGCTCCCGGCACCCTGGGGCCCACGCTGGGTGGCCTTGCACAGCTGTCCCTTCCTTGCTCCCTCCTGAAGGAAGTCACTCCAGCGTCTGCTCCTCCACTCGCCTTCTCTCCCATCCCACACGCAGCCCTGGCCCGGGTGACTCTTCCTGGCAGGCAGCAGGTGAGTGACAGGTGGGGCTGGGGGCTCCGGAATCCGGGCTTTGGAGAGGCTGGGCTTCCGGCAGCCGCCTGCCTGCCCACCCAGAGGAGTGCCAAATGGCTGCCGTGCCTGTTGTCCCACAGCCCGGCCAGCGCTTTGTTCCCAGCCTCAATGTTTCCACTGTGCGAGGCCCCCCTCCTCCCCGGCGTACTCCGCACTCCACAGAAATGCGACCCCAGAAAGCATCCGGAGGCAGATGTTGCCGCGACCTTTCACCCGGGACTAATTCTAAATTGTGCTGTTTTCCTTTCTAAGCTAAGCGGCCATCTGCCATCCCCAGGGAACAGATGACAGCTCCCTCTATCCCAAACGAGTAAAGGGGGAGCCACTAAGGAGTATGGAGCCCACAGATTCAGTTCTGCCCTCAAGGAGTTTCTGGTCCAGAGGTGAGGAGGACCCTGTTCCCTGGCCAGGTGGGAGCCATCCACAGGAGGAACCAGAGACACCCAGGGGAGGTGCTTCCTGGGGGCTCCACTGATGGGTGGGTGACATGTAGCACCGCCGGGGGAACTTTTGGGGGGCCACCTACTATATGGCACTGCCTGCCTGGGATTTAGTTTACCAGTGGGGGATCGGGGGAAGTGCAGGTGCTCAGAAGGCCCTCCTGCACATCTGAGTTATCCGCAGGTGACCTGGCCACTGAGGCAGAGGGGACTCATGCTCTGGCCAACGCTGAACTTGATTCTCTGCATTTACCAACTGCACCAGGGGAGGCACATCTGCTCATGGGCAGCATGGGGGTCACAAGGGCTTTCCTGGCACAGAGCCCCGCCCTACCTGGGGACAAGGACCTGCAGCAGCAGAACACTGGCTAGAGGTCATGTCTGCAGGGCCTGGGGCCTCTACCCCAAAGGTGGCAGGAGCCAAGACTCCAATTGCAGTAAGGGACAGCCCTGCAGGTCCCTGGACCCTCGCACACTGAGCAGGGCAGCCTGCATGGGTAACTATGGAAGGAGCCACTTGGCTATAATTAGCCGTCCAGTCCTGGCTGCCACCTTCCTGTCCTTAACCAGCTCCACCTGTCCTGAGCAGAACTGCCCCAGGTGTAGCAGTGAAGGCCAGATTCCACCCCACTGGCCTCCCCCTCAGCCCATCTTCCCGCCACCCTCAAAGTCCAAAGTCACCCTTGACTGCAGTTACTCATGGGCAATAAAGGTCCTGCCTGCCTGGCGGTCCTGCTTTTCCGCAGCCAGAGGCCCCTCCCACCCCATACACTCCCTAAGCCCCACCTGGCAGGGCTCTGCCTACAGGGTGCCTGCCTCAAAGCCCCTAACCCCTCCCCACACCAGCACTGCCTCCCCTCACAGGCTTTCTGCCCAGGAAGGAGTCTGGTGTCCTTGGGCTCCTGCTCTGTGTGCTCCAACCAACTCAGCATCATCAGAACCCACTGCTGATGAGAGGCTGGGGAGCATGGATGGCTTGATGCAGCCCTCCCTATCCTGTGGTGCTAAGCAAAGACCCACAAAGGCCCTCAGCTCCCCACCCAAACCACGGAGATGGGCACAAAACCAGGGGCCACGCCAGGCAGGTAGGCCACCTGCACCTGGACAGCTTGTTCAGGAGGTTCTGAAACCCGTGTCCTAGGGGAACAGAACAGCCCCTGTCCCAGCCCAGAAAATGGGGCACCTGTGGGAGACTGAGGCCAGGGAAGCAAAGGACTGAAGGGCACCAGACTCTGGGTCCCTAGACTCCTGCTCTAGAAGGGGTGGTCAACAAGCCCAACTCTGTCCCTGGCCAAGGCTGAGGTTGTGTGTCCTAGGACCTTGGCCGGTCCCTGGGCAGAGCGTCCAGTGGTCCCACATCCTAGCACACACAGCCTTCCAAAAAGGAAGGACTGCTAAGGGGTGATGTGCTCAGGGAAGGCTAGACACAGGGGCAGGCTAGGCAGGGTCTTGGGGACCTCTGCTGGCCTCCCATCATCTCCCGATGGGAAAAGCAGGACAGCTCAGCTCCTCTGGAACAAAGGCCCAGGGAGACGTGAGATCCAGGGTGAATGGTGCCAGGTAATTAACTGCTCCTGGACCCTTACCCTCACCTCTCAAAGTCCCCAGGACAAAGAGCCACAGCACAGAAGATCCCAGGTTCCTTTCAAACTTGCAGGAGCCTTTGTCCAGACACCTGTCTGAGGGATGGGCCAGGCCCCAGACCAGTGACTGCCGTGCTCCAAGGCCTGGAATTCCTAGTCTTCTACCTTTTCTGCTTCCAGCCCCCTTCCCCACCTGGACAAGCACTGAGAGGCACAGGGTGGGGGTCAGGTGGGTGTTCCTGGGGCAGCCCAGCAGGGGTTCGAGGGCTGCTGCCGCCTACCGGTCTTTGCAGACAAGGGGCTTTCAAGGCTGCCTCGGGCCTCAGGAAGGAGGGAAGGGGCAGGAAGGCTGAGGGCCCAGAAAAGGGGACAGCCAGATCTGATGCTGACAGACCCCAAACCTAAACATCAGTTGCCCCTCAGACCAGAACAGCAGCGGGGGACATGGTCTGGGGCGGGGCAGGGGTGTGGAGCGTGCCAATGGGCCCCACTTGCCAGCCCTAACAGCTGTTCACAGTGCTCTGCTCTTGTCTTGACTCTTTTTCCCAAGCTGTGTCTTTGGATGGTTTGAAATATGCTGGAAAGAGGAAGAGCAGGAAAAGCAACGTCTTCCGTCCTGGCTCCGGGGAAGCCCTTTGTGTAGGGGTCGGGCCTGTCCTGTCCTCCCTGCAAGCTAGCTTTCCCACTGCAGGGAAAACAATGGCCCCGCCGCTCATTGTCCCGCAGCTGCCCCACCCCCCCGACGTGGGAAGTGCTGTGCCGTGTGAAGGGACAGAAAGACCGATGCAGAGGTCAAGCAGCTTCCCGGACATGGCCCAGCTGCAACAGCCAGAGCAACACAGGCCGCCCATGGGGTGCGCAGGGCCGCTGGTGGGCGGCCCCTTCCGGTGCCACACAAGGCAGCAAGCACAGGGTCTCCCGTGAACCACTGTCATAAGGGAACCCCATGGGCTGTGGGCTGAGGGAGCAAAGCCTGCTGTCCCTTTCACTGGGAGGAACTTCTACCTGGTTCCCAAAAGACAGAGAGCCCCAAGCTGGAGACAGGGTTGGAATGTGTGTCCACCCTTGGGCTCTCCTGAACACCCACCACCCCAAATGGCCCCTTGAGAGCCACACAGAAGAGCCTGTGGAGCCCCCAGTGCCAGGGAGGCCAGGAACCCCTAGAACTGCCAACGGTCTCTGTTCCCCAGTAGAGTGGAGCCCGATGTAGTGCAGGATCGATGGGCTCTGAGGCCAGGCGCGCAGGGAGGACTCAATCCCAAACTCGATTAATTAAGTCGGCAATTGCTGGCTGAGCTCTGCTCCAAAGCCAGAAACAATTCTGGCAATTTCCTGCCTCTGCTCCCAGGAGCAGATGCCGTGGGGGGGGGGAGGTCTGTCCTCCCTGGCCAGGCAGGCAGGCACTCAGGGGCAGCCCTGGCTCCGGGTCCAGTGTCTTAAGAACTCAGGGTGAGGACCAAGGACTCCCTTACATGGGTCCCAGAATAAAGAGATGGAGGCCACCCCCACCTGCACTGAGACGCTTTATCTCATTGGATTCTCGCAGCAGCCCTGCAGGTACATACTGGGCCCATTTTAGACGAGAAAACTGGGCCCACACAAGTTATGCCCATGGTACCTCCTGGATTTGAATGCATCTCTTAACCTTTCCTGTCCCCGATGGTGGCCAGACTTGGAGGGGAGTAAATGGGGTTTTGGGGGGGGGGGGGGGACTGGACAATCAGAAGAGGGCCGCCCCCCCAGAGGCAGCTAAGGGGCCAGCAAGAGCTCCATGGGCAGAGGGAGGGTGTGCACCCCACTGCCCTGCCTGGGCACCTGGCTCTTTCCCCTCACCACCTGATCTCCCAGACCTGCGGGGAGGGCTGAGCAGACAATGCATTCTTACATCCTCACAAGCTTGGCTGAAATACAAAACCCGGGTGGGGGTGTTCTTGGTGAGAGGCCTGGGAATTGGGGAGCCTCCCAGCCAGCTTCTCTAGGCCTCAGCTCTTCCATACCCCTTCTATCCAACAGGAGGGTCACACCAGCGCTGGACACCTGTCACCACCCTCATCCCCAGTGCCAGCGCTGTCTGCTGGCACTGGGGACGAGGGGATGGAGCCCACACCTGGCAGTCCACTGGGCATTCCTCCATTGCTCCCAGGACACCCCCTAACTTTGGGCAGCGGGACCCTGGCAGGGCCAACTGCATGGGCCACAGGCTTCAGTGGTGGTGCCTGAAATCACCAGCACCCTGCTGGGGTCACCAGCCCCATTTTCTCTCTGGCCTTCTCTTCCAGCTTACACCAGCCAAGTCCTCCCCAGCCCCCACCCCCCACCCCCCACCCCCTGCTGGGCAAACCACCAGGCCCCTGCACCCCCTAGGCTTGCATATAGCCCACTACATACCTAGCTATCCACACCCAGCCCTCTATCTCACCCCAGGCCCTGCATAGCCACCAAGGTGCCTATGAACAAAGCAAATGCTAGAAGGCAGAATCCAGCCATCTGCACCCAGGCTGGGGTGGGCCCAATGAAGGAGGGGCCTACATGTCACACCCTGGGGGGTAGGCCAGTAGGCGTGGGTCGAGGGCTATCTGGGGGCTTTTCCATATAGGGAAAGTGAAAGGTTCTTGGGCTGGACTTCACCCTCTGCCCTTGCATGACTTTGCCCAAATCCAGGAGCTGGTCTGGTCTCTGGAAGAGCTTTCTGGATGAGGCCGGGGAGCAGGAAGGAGCTCTAGGAGTAAAACTTGGATGTTACTCAGGAGAAATGGAGAGTGAGGCACAGGGGATCAATCTGTCTTACTTCTACATCAGTGTGAATCAACAGTCATCTCAAAATAAGACGCAGAGTTAAAAATAACAATACAGGCAGTGAGGACACACCTTTGTCTATCAGGATGCTGAGGGGTGCTTCCCATGCTGGGTCACCATCCTCTCAGGAGCAAGGGGAGCTCAGAGAGGTCACATACCAAGTGGAAGGAAGGGTGGATTCCACAGCCTGTGCCATTGACCACGGCACCATCTGGGCCTGGCAGAAGCAGTGTCCTGGAACAGGGAAAGCCTGGAGCACTACTGGCCTGGACTGTGTCTCCCTGTGGGCTGGAAGCCAGCCTTTCCCCATCACTGCCCTAGGCACAGGTGTGCACACCAGAGACACCTGCTGAGCACCTATGCTGTGCTAGACCCTGGGTCCAGAAAGCCACCAAGGTCTGAGCCCCTGCCACATGTGGACAGGACATACAGTTCTACCTGGCCTCCTCCATCTGGCTCTCAGACGGCTGAGACCTCCCTCATTCTGACCATTGGGGCCACCCCCAGGAGGACCAGCCTGGCTGGTAGGGTGGAGGGACCTTCAGGTTGACCCAGAAGGCCCAGAGGTAGTCATATCACCCAGGCCTTCTGTGGAAGGAGGAAGAGACAGAGGCCCCTAGGGGCGGAAGTGTGGCCACAGCCCCCACCTGTGTTCTCCGTGGGCCTGAGCACCCTCCCCGCGGCCCAGCCTTAGCTCAGCACCTCTTACTGAAAAGCTGTCAGGGAAAAACACATTCTCAAAACTCTGGCTTCTCCCCCAAACCTCTCATTTCCAGTAACTGTAGTTTCCGTTCATCAGCAACCGAAACCGAGAGGAAATGGTGGGAGGTAGGTCCCCAAGGCCCACGACCTGTCCCCCATCCCTGCTGCTCAGACAGGGACAGATCTTTCCAGAGGCCGCCCACCTTCTCTCACATGAATCCATCCTGCAGCAGCCTTGGCCCTGCCGGGGCGCGCAGTCGCCTGGGAGAGTTGGCCAGGTGAGTGTCTGCTGGCAAATGGGGTGATAGCACCTCCCGGGAGCCTGGACCTCTGAGCACACTCAGTAACTCTAGGCACCTCCAGATCTATAACAGGTCTAGCTGCCCCACTCCTGCTGTGGCCCCCAGGGCAGACACCTGTGGCTCAGCTGTGACTCAGGAGCCGAGATGCTACCTCATTCCACAGCCAAGTGCCCAAGTGTCAGCTTGGCACAAGGACCATAGTCAGGTTTCCACAGCCTCTAGCTGCGTGGCCCCCTTGGTCCAAGGCAGGGTGTCTCAGATGTTTAGTGGCCACCTCTCAAACCTCAGCCCTCTCCTGGGCCTGCTGCACTTAACACTAAGACAGATCTGACGACGCAGGACCGACCTGCCTGCCGGAGGCTCTGGCGTGGGCTGGGTGAGGCTGCCTTTGGAGCTACCTGTGGCCCAAGAGTTTGCTCAGCAAATCAACAGTGTCAACAGAGTGACAAGGGGACCGTTTTAAAGCAGCTTAAAAGCACAACCGATTCAAGCACTTCAGAGATACAGACACCTAGCCCAGTGACAGGACGAGCAGCACAGGCCGGGGACGAACTCTCTCATCCACTAACTGGAGCAAGGCCAGCCTGTGTCACAGCCTCAGACCTGGCACTGTGCAAGTCATAACATGGTCACTTGTTTGGGGAAAATCTTAATGACCAACCTAGGATTCAGCCTGACCTTCCACTGGTGAGAGCAGCTCCCACCTGTGCCCACCTACCCCTGGGCAGCCCTGCGCAGGTAGGGCCAGGTGAGTCGAGAGTGCCCTGTGGTCAGGGGCTCTACCTTGGGGATGAGCAGCACCAGGGCCTGGCCTGATCTTGAGACACCCAGGCGCTTGCTGCATGAGACCCGCAGACAGAGACCAGGTGGGGCCTGGCAGCCGTTCTCAGATTTGGGAACCGCAGGTATGGATATCAGAGGCCAGGCCTCCCCAGTGTACCCCCCAAGGTCCACGTAAAACCAGGACCCCAGGTACTCCTTCCAGGAAGGTTTGAGCCCAAGGCTGCCTCCACTGCTCAGGTGGAAGGAGGCTTCCCGCCACAACCCCACCTCAGGAGAGCCCAACCACTGCGGCTCAGGGACGGTGGGCCTCCTGGCAGGAGGGGCCAGGCCCACCCGATGGGTAGGCACCCACTCAAAGCAGCAGCTTTGCAGCAGGGAGAAGGCAACACTTTACCTCATTCACTCAGAAGTCACAATGTTCCCTGAGCATGGGGGACATGGAGGAGGAGGGTTAGGGGGCTGCATTCCCCTGCATACTTCTGTCCCAGGGCAGCAGGGGCAGGGGGGAGGCCCACAGCTAGAAGGGACCACTCGGGTAAAACATCAGGGAGGGGGTGTTTCTGTTCCCAGGATTCCACAGGTCACAGATGCACAGAAAGCAACCTGTGCTGGGGGACCATCTAACCCCCTAATGCTAACATTCAGTGGCTACCTGACCAGAGGGATCACTGTCAAGGGTCCCTAGGCCACTTTGCTGCCCTACAGGAGACAAGGAGCCTCCTTGAATCTAAGGGCAGCTTGGAGGGGACCCCGTCTATGTCCAAGCAGAAGGGGCCAGCTCCCCAGCTCCCAACTGTCTCATGCCCTTGAGCTGGCATGGAGCCCTGAGCAGTCCAGGGGCAGGCCATCCTGACTCACCCAGGGACACATCAGGCCCCACTCAAGGGAGCTCTGTGCCTGCTGGGTAGGCAGCCACAGAGGCCCAGAAATGAGCACCAATTCTTCTAGGAAGCCTTCCAGGCATCTGCCACCCCCAATACCCACCTCCTCTGGACTTATGTCCAAGACTGTATGCTGGTGCCCGCCACAGGCCAATCCCTGCTGGTCCCAGGTGGGTAAAGGCAGGAAAAGCCCGTGCTTTGGAGTGAAGCCCTAACACCCACTAGGGCACGGATGAGCCTTTGATACATGCTGAGTGGGGAAGCCGAACACAAGCAGCCACATTGTATGAGCCCATCCATACGAACAGTCCAGAACAAGCAACTGAGGCAGAAAGCAGAGGAGGGCTGGCCAGAGGGACAGAAAACGGGAGTGCCCGCCCAGTGGGGGTGAGGTCTGTCTCAGGTAAGGAAAGTCCTGGAACTAGGTAATGTGATGGTTGCACAACCTTGTGAACGTACCAAATGCCACTGAATTGTACACTTTAAATGGCTAAAATGGAAAAATTTATATGTGTACTGTGCCACAAAGGCACCTACCTATCTGTATATCCATTCTCCCCCAAATCCAGTTGTGAGGATGGGGCGGGGTGGGGGGAGGCCTAGAGGAGGTGCCAGGAAGAGAAGGCCGCTTCAGGGAAAGGACACTCCTCTGCTGGCCCCCCCTCCTCCAGAGTGCCTGTCAATCACTGCCTGCTCCCCAGCAGGCCAGGTGGTGAGAACACCAGAGGCCAAAGCTGGCCCCAGACTGGCAGAACCTGCCTTGCCACATGGCCAGACCTGACTCCCTGGCACCTCTGCTCCCATGACTCTGTTGCCCATTGCCACCACCCAGGCATCTTCAGGCCCATTCCATGGTCCTGCCGGGATGCAGCTGGATGGGAGCTTCGGGGACTACCTAACCCAAGCACCTCACATTCAGAGGGGGAAACTGAGGCCCAGGGAAGAGACACATGTCTGAGGTGGAGCGCAGCTAAGCAGAGCCAGGCTGGCTTTGAATATTCTAGACCCTCCATGTTGGGGAATGGGCTGGGGCCTACATGGCCCCCCAGAGACAGCCAAGCCCCAGTCCTGCCAGGATCCATCAGGACCAAGCACATCCTGACCCACAGGATGCCCCGAAGCCAGTCGCTTGTTAAAGCCTCTGGGAAAGTGCTGGAAAGTTCTGAATATGCCTGCACAGGCAGGCCAAGGCTGCCACAAGCTGGCCTCGGGTCCCCACCCATGCTTAGCCTCAGTTTTTCCCACCTGTAAACTGGGCATAAAAAAAGGCAGAGACAGCCACCACCTGAAGGTGTGGGAGCCAGTTGAACACCATGTCTGCCAGGGGTTTTACGATGCCAGATAAAAGCCAATGTCTGTGCGTGGAGTTGTTATGGTCCCATTATTAAGGAAAGCAATTCAGACACTCAATCAACTTTGCAAAGCCACATCCTTTCACTATTTATAGACAAGACTTGAAACAGGAAAGGTGTCCTTCCCACCCCAGGAGGGCGAAACCCCTAGGCCCAGCCTGGCACTGCCCAGTGGCCCCATCTGCTGGTGATGGCCACTGCTGCCCATCAAAGGTACAGCAAATGAGGGCCTTTGGGCTGTGACCTGGCACTTGGGGAGCGGAGCAGTCACTCCCTGGGACCCCCTCCTCTGCCATCCTAGCTTCTGGGGCCCCAGAACCCAGCTTCTCCACCCTGTTGAGCTGCCCCTTGGTCAACTGTTTGCCCTGCCCCCATCCCCTTCCTGCTAAGAGCAGTTCTCTTTCTCTTTCTAAAAAATATTATAATGATCTTTTCAATGGAAAAAATGTTGGCCGCTGTTCAGAGGCGGGGCCTGGCCCAGGAAGGTACCTTTCTTTAATGAAGGCGTGTTCTTTGATGTCTCCCCACAGTGGAAGTCAGTGAGACTTTCTAGTTGACGCTGTGCGCTAAGGTGTTTTTCTAACCCTGTGTCCGTCCTTGAAGCGCAGGCACTTGTAAACAGAGGAAGTCCTATAGCAGCAGCCTTTCTGCTCGCAGGCTAAGGGTGAGTGTGAGCATTAACCTGTGCCTCCCCCGGGCCTCGCCCAAGACTTGCAAGTGACTCAATGGAAACAGCCAGACCAGGTGACAGAGATGCATAACGTTCATCCCTCGAAGCCAGGTGGTTGGCCCAGTCCCTTCCCACCCAAGCCACTTCCTGCCTGAACCTCCGAACCTCCTCTTCTAAAGGGAAGTCGTGGTCTCAGCCCTGCTTCCTCGAGGAGTGGCCAGGGAGGACCAGGGCAGCGGGGCAGGATGAGGCAGTGGTTAGGAACACAGAAAAGAGAGGCAGGGCCAGACACCTGTCTGCACCGTGTGACCAGGGGCCAAGCACAGGCTTCTCCTTGCCCCGCCCACTTTCCCCTGCCTGATCCACGGGTGCTGGGGGGTGGCTGGGAGCTGCCCCACCCTCGGCGCTCACCTCCACCGGACAGTCACGCCCATGCTCTTGCCTCTCCTGTCCCTACATGAGAAAGTCAACTCCATGCAGGCAGAAGCTGCCTGACCTGAGCCCGCCGGGCCAATGCCTAGAGCAGAACCCAGCACACAGCAGGTGCCCCAAAGTGTCTGCAGAAGGAAGCACAGAGGGCTTCTGAGTAAAGCCATCATGGGTGACAAAAACCCTTCCCAGGCTGCTCCCTGGCTGGACCTACCAGGCAGCACCTCTTGGGTTCTCTGAATTAACTCATTAGCCAACTAAACACTTGAGAATGAGGATCCTGAAACCAGCTCTGTCAGCTCAAAAGGAGAAGGCAGGAGAAAACAGACCCACCCCGTGTCTGCTGCATGCAGCCCTTACACAACCCTTACACACCACTGAGAGATCATGTATGAGACCCATGTTACAGACGGGCCATCTGAGTTCAGGTGGCCCAGTGACCCAAGGTCACAGAACTGGGGCAGTGGGGCCAGGCATCAAATACAGAAGGGTCCAAAGCTAAAGCCCGCCACCTGTCAGCCAGCGGGACTCTCCTCCCAGGACTCTGGGCATGGCAGCTCACCCCACCTCTGTGATCACCTGGAAGCCACCCAGCAAAATTCTGACTTTCTCACAGGCAGGGGGAGTATCTTCATCATCCTGGGGCCTCAGCTCCCAGACTGGAACTGGGCAGCCCCCATAAGCCTTTTAGACCAAGAAAGCATGCCCACCCAAAGGACAACAGTTCCTACAGATCTTCTTCCTGCCCCAAACAAAAGAAGAGAGGAGCCCACTTCAGTATCCCCCTCAGGGGGCCGGCTAAGAGGCTGGAGAAGGGTAGATAGCTGCCATGACCTTCTCTTGGCCTGCCAACAGGCCACCAGCCTTCCACCACAGCCCCTGTGGCCACAGCACACAGCAGCTGTGCAGAGACAGCTCCACACACAGGGACACATAGGGATACACAGGGACGTGCAAAGCTTTTCCTCCTGGCGACTGGCCCAGGGGCCGCTAGGACTTCCTGGGAAGACATTTGCACCTCTTTTTCTGATCCTGAGCCCTGCAGGCACCTGACAGTGGCTTCTGGGGAAGGTTCCTCCTCTTTGGGGTGGAAACAGATGATTCACCAGGTACTGACATGTCTGGCACTGACACATCACTGATTCCCACGCACTGTCCATAAGGGAGCCAGCAAACCGGCACAAAGAATTTTCAGAGGGTCCTAGGTCGGCAGGCTCTGGAAGCCTGCACCCTGGCAGCTTCAAGGAAAGTGGGCAATTTCCCCTTCAGCCACACAAGATGGGCCTCTCCCACACTAGCAGACCTCCTGGGGTCTCTGGGAAACAGTGGGGTATGGGGGCAAGTGGGAAGGCACAGGTCCCAGAAGTGGAAGGAGTCCGGGCCCTGCTCCCGAATGGCCGCAACACCCCCAAACTGCACAGTGAGTCTGGGCCTGTGCCTCTCCACACCTGGACCTGGCTGGGAGCCCGACCCTGCTCTGGTCCCTCACCTCCAATACTGTGCTGCCCAGAGGTGGGGCCTCTGAGGACGCCGCTTCCGTTCATCTTCCAAGTGGATCTGTGGGGTGTGCACAATAGGGTCTCTGTGGGCTGAGCTCGGCTGATTGCCAGGCCAGACTGAGGCAGGCTTCCCGCCAAAGGGGGGGGGGGGGGAGCAGTCCCCAGGGCAGAGACAAGGCCGGCACCCTGATCAGTGGCCTGGCTTGGGTTGGCAGGGTTCCCAAGGAGCCCAGGCTTGGGGATGGGAGGGCACACTGCACTATCGCTTTGTCCCCGATGTCTCATCCTGATGTCAATGAGGGGATGCAGCAGCCTGTATCCCAAGGCACCCCCTTTTTGGCCCAGGCAGCATGCAGCACAAACTTCGGCCCAGGGTGACCTCAGCTTCCTCTGGGCCAGGCTGTCCCTTCTGCCTGGTGGCACTGAGAAGACACTGCCCCCACCTTCCCCAGCACAGCACCCCTCCTGTCTTCCCCAAACCTTCCCCAGATGCATGGAAACTCTCACTATACCACCCCCACCAACACAGGAGCGGGCTGGCGGGAGGAGCTGTGCATTCTGGGAAGCCACGCATAATTAATCACACAGCATTAATCCGCCTCCCCCAACAATAGCCATTGCACTTCCACTGAGTCCCAGCTGTCGGTCTCTGAATGAAAGGAAACAAGATTTAGGGCATCAAGCGTCGGTGAGGCTTCTGCAGGAGAAAAAGGCCCCCAAAAAAGAAAAAAAAAAGTAGTGTGCATTCATTAGCATCTGACAAAGACACAATCCGCTTTGTCCATTAAACTGCTCACAGGCCTGCTTAATTGGCTTCAGTGTGGGCAGGGTGGGAGCTGGGAGGAGGGGGCTGCTTGCCCACTGGCTGAGGGTTGTCAAGGGAATGGGCCCTCAGCACTTGGAATGAGGGTGCGCCGGATGGCGGGGCTGGGGAGCGGCTTCTTCCTCGGAAGCCTCCAGGGGGAGGAGGGGGCCTCCCTCCACCCAGCAAGCACCTCCTCATTATTCCCATTAGGGACGATTTCAAGTTGAAGGGCATCTGCCACAGAAGAAAAACTTCCCGAGACTGACTGGGACTCCTAGGCGGGCAGATTGCAGGCGTGCACCCCCCTCCCCAACACATGCCCATTTCACAGCTGAGAACCCAAGGCTTGGGAGGGTGAAGGGCCAGGCAGTTAGGGGACAGATCAGAGCTGCAGATGCCAGGACAGAAACCAAACTTCCAGCAGCTCTTCCCATTCACCCACCCCCAAACCTGAAGAAATGGGCACAGCCAATATGACTGGTTCCAACTTTTATCCCCCAGCCTCACCTGACGCCAGAAGAGCAAGCTGGGCCAAGAAGGGTGGGTTTGGCTTTGAAGTAATCTATTTCTTGCTGAGAGCCATGGCCTGCCTAGAGGAGGTGCTAGCCTGCCTGGAGGAGGTGCTCACCTCCCTGGAGGAGATGCTCACCTGCCCAGAAGAGGTGCTCCTGGGTTGGCAGGGTGGTGGGGACTGGGCTTCTCTGTAAATGGTCGATACCCTCCCTGGCAGGTCAATTGTGTCTCAGGGACTTTAGGAAGAAATCGGGTACTAGGAATTCCCACTTAGCACCCCAGGAGCCTGAGGTAGCCCACAAAAGAGTGCTCAAACCTCCAGAGGCCAGACCAGCTCCACACGCAGCATAATTGCGGGTGATTAAGTAATTGCCAGACTTTGTCCAATAAAAGTAGCACGTGACTATGCCCAGCCTTCTGGGCCATCTCCAGAAGACAATGGCCTAGTGTTCTGTCCCTGCCCGCCCTGCTGCAGAGGCAGGGGCTCTGCTCCCACAAAGCAACAGGTCCCGCAGGGGCGCACAGTCGTACTCACACACAGGCCTCCGTGCCGTTGAGGAACACTTCACACTTCCCGCCATTCAAGCAGGTCTCGCTGGGCTGGGAACATCGCAGGCCTGGGGAGGGGCAAGAGGAGAGGTCAGCCTCCCAGGCACCAGAGCTGTGGGCCCTGGGAAGGACCCACCCCAAGGAGCATCACCCACCCCTAACCTCATCTGCTGGTATAATGAATGGGGTTGCTGGGGGCAGGAGGCCCCAGCAAGCCCTTGAATGATCCCAAGGGACTTCAATATTCTGCCCAGAATGTTGAAATGGGGGGCAGGGGGAACAGGTTGGCTAGGTGGCAGGTGTACAGGTCATGCTCAAAGTGGGGCAGAGTGGCCTGAAATGCCACCTGGAGAGCAGTGGAGAAAAGCTGAGAGGGCCCTGGGCACTATCCCAAACTTTACACTCCCACAGCACCTTCACTGGGGAGCCTGGCTGGGCTGGGGCCCCTATCCAGCCACCAGGATTGTCTTGCTGTTCAAACACGTTCTGCGAGGGGGCGGCGCTGGGGGGTGGCCACACTGGGCTACCCCGATCGTGGGAAAATGCGACAGCTGCAAGGCCAGCCGCCCCGCCCGCCAACAAAGCGCCCGCCGGCCGAGGAATCAGAGCAGCCCATTGTCGTGCCAGGGCTGCCTCCTGGGGCACCAGGACTGTACCCTGGGGACCTGGCCCCGCCTCCAAGGACACCCAATACCGGCTCCCTTGGGTATCTTCAGGGCTGCACCCCCTACACACCCAGGGAAGATGAAGATGCCCCATTTGGAAGGAATCTGACGCCATTCCCGAGAAGAGATTAATTAATCAAGCCCCTCCCTCCCCATCTTACCAGGGCTGTGTAAATTAAGCCCCTCACGGAAGCTGGGACGGGAAGAGACGTGGAACCCTAACTTCTGGAAGTGGGGAGCTAAGTCTTTCCTCCAATTTTTAAGGGAACTCAATTAATCACCACAAGATTCCTCAGAGATCCCCTCCAAGTGAAGTGGAGAGAGGAATGAGCGCCCCCTCCCCACTCCGGCAAGATTTCCAAACTTGAACTCCAAAATGTGAAAGTCCCCCCAGCAGCAGCTGAGTCTTTCACACACCCCCAAACTGTGAACCAGGATAGGAGTAGCGACCTGGAGTGGGGAGGGGACATTGGGGGGCAGGGTGGCCAGGAGCCCAGGGGCCCTTGGGTCCTGGGTCAGCGCCCCTTTCCCCGGCTTCGCGCGAACTCTGTTAACTGGGTGGGTAGACCCGGCCCATTTCACGCCTGCTGCCCACCACGCCCCGAACCCGGCCGGGCCGCGCGGCTCGATAAAGGCGAATGCCTCACCCCGGACCCCACACTCCGTGCCCCAACATCCGCCCGTGGCGCGGGCCAGAGACGAAGAAAAAAGATAAATGGCCCCCAAAGCAACAGGAAACCAAAACCGACTCGATTCAAATCGAAAAGTGGTAGGCAGTTCACCCGCCCCGGCGGCGAGCCCCACGCGCAGCTAGCGAAGGGCGCGAGCCCAGGACTGGGCCTCCGGGGACTCCCCGCGCCCCACGCCGGGCTTCAAAGCCGACTTCAAACCCGGTTCCAGAAGCAGGCGGCTCGAGTCCACCCCGACTGGGGTGGGGGGGGCAGCGCGGCGGAGAGTCAGTCCTTCTTCCCCAGCCCCAGGCTCCGGTTGTTCCCCCTCCTTCCACCCCCGCGCCAGCGCTCCCGGTCCCCCTTTCTTCCCACCCTGGCCGCCCGCTCCCAGACAGCCGGGGCGCGCGCGTAGGGCGCAGCCAAAGTTTCCGCAGCGCGCGGAAAGTTGCGGGCTCGCGGTGGGAGGGCGCCTACCTCGTGCGCCTAGAGCGGGCAGCAGCACCAGGCAGAGCAGGGACGCCGGGAGCGGTGGCATGCCTGCCCGCCCGCTGCCCGCTGCGTCCGGTGGCGGCCTCCTGCACCGGCCGGCGGGGTTCGGGCGCACACGCGCGCGCACCAGGAGATCCCACGGGTGGCGGCGCAGGCCCGCTACTGCCCTCTCCTTCTTGGCTGGCGCTTGGCGTTGGGCTCTCGCGGCCACTCGGCCCGGGCTCTGCGCCCCGGCTGGTCCCTTCGCTGAGCCGAGCCGGCGCCCGCTACCCACGCCCCTGCGTTCCCTCCCGCGGCCGAGGCACTAGTGAGGTGCAAGGCGGCCGCGCTCTCCGCCCCCGCCCCCAGGGTCCCGCCCCTCAGGGCCCCGCCCCCGCCGATCCCTCCGCAGCCCTCCCCCGTCCCCGCCTGGCCGCGCCCCTCCGCGCGCGGCCACCAGCTTTGCACCTTCTCGGGCCAGGGCGCGCGTCCGGAGCCCGGGTCCTACGGGGTTGAGACCGCAGAGGTGCGGGGGCTCGGGGATCGGCCCTAGGGACTATTTCTCGTTCGAAAAGTTTTCAGAGGCCAAAAGTTTGGTCTAGGCTGCGGAAGGATCCAGCTCTGGCTGTGCTGGGTTCAGCGACAATTGGCAACCATTTGCATCTCAATGGCAGAGGAGGCGAGGGTTTAGGGAAAGGGGAAGCCTGCGGGGAGCTGTGCCCGGCGGGGAGCTGAGCCCCGAAAGGGGGGAGGAGCGGCCGAAGACAAGTTTGGGAGACCCTGGCCCAGGGCCTCGTGGAGAGGAGCCCCATGGTCCGGGAGACCAAGGCTAGACACCCCTGGCTTTGACTGCTGGGGCACTTGACCCAGAGAGATGGTGGCGCCTCGGCGGCAGCCTCTGGAAAGGAGGCTCCGAGTGCCCCAAGGGAACAGACTATGGCCAACGCCTGGCTGGACGGATTGCGCACCCGCTCCCCCAGGAGGGACCCGCTTCTAGTCCCTCCTTGGCTACTTCACTGTCGTTCTCCTTCTGGCGCCTCCGGCCGCTGATGCCCCGCAAAGCGTGCGGGTCAAGCAGACCCGCTGCTAGCGCCGGTGCAGCCTTGGGTCCTCCCACGTGCTCCTTCCGGATGATTTATTTCTCCGCGCCCATGCCAGATTTCGGTAGCCTGTGCCAAAGCGGGCAAAGCTCTGAGCGACCAAAATGCCTGCCATAGCCCTAGGAAATGAGAGTTCACGGTCTCTCGCTGGGGACAGACAGCCTGCCCCATCCCAACACAGGGCGCTGAGCACAGTGACAGGAGGAGTGTCTACCAGTCTGGCATCCTGGAGGCCTTCCCGGAGTAGGTGGATGCCAGAGGGGACCCTTAAAGATGGAGAGGGACCTAGCCAGGTGCCGAAAACCCGGAGGCTGACAGAGAAGCAGCCCTTACCAAGGAGGCCCTGAGAGGTGGGCAGAGTCCGGGGCAGTAGCAGCAGAATGCACACCTGACCCGGGCCAGCCCTCCTTGGCCCACGTGTTGCGGGCTCTGGTAGCAGCTGGGATGCTGTTGTGAGCACTAGAGGGACAGCTAGTCCAGGCCCTGGGCAGCTGCTTCAGGGAGCCTCCCTCGCCTGCCTCCTCCCAGAAGCTGGCAGCACTTCTCCGAGTCTGGGGTAACTTGTCTCCGGGTCAGTGCTGGGAGACCAGGCGCCTGGAGGCAGCAGAGATGTTTATACAATAGCAGCAGCCCCGAGGAACAGATTTTATAGAAGGAAGAAGGGACTGCAAAGTCCCTCTCCTGCCCCTACCCCAGCTCACAGACTCAGGGCTCTGCCTACCACATGACCCTCTTCTCCAGGGCAGGGTCTGAAGGCCTCAAGCCAGCCCTCCTCTGGGAGCCACTGCCTGTGTACCCTCCACTGGAGCCTGGTGTCTCTGCCAACAGGCCCCAGACCCAAAGTAAACACTGTCCAGCTCTGGCGTGGGAGCAAGTTCTCACTCTTCCGCCAAGGAGCAGAACTGGGAGGATGGGGGGCACAAGAGGTGGGGCACTGGAAGAGGAAAGGGGGAGTATACTGGGGTCTGCCCTGCTGTGCCAACTCTATTCTGGGCCTCCACCTAAGAGACGGGTGCTCTCATTAACCTACATAACAGACAAGGCAACCAGGCCTCCCAGGCTTCCAACCCCTGTGCCACCTTGGGCAACTGGGGCCAAGGAGGAGACCCCAGGAAAGCCAGAAGTGGCTGGGGCTAGGACAGGCTGGGAAAGAAGTCTGGCAAGTGGGTAAGAAGAAGCATTTTTTCATTCACAAATGAGGGGAGATTTCTGGCTCCCCTTCTGGTCTCTCTTTCTGAACTGTTCCAGGCCAGGGGTCTTGAGGGGGAGGAGGAATGGGGGTTCTGATGGCCTAGGACCTGGAGACCTTCTCTTAGGGGGTAGGGAGCCTTGGATGGTGGACGGCAAGAAGCTGAATTGGGGGACAGCAATGTGCAGTCACTTTGGGCTGCCTTCCCTGCTTATGTGGGGGCTGAGACAAGGTTGGCAGAGCAGTCCCTGCACAGGCCGCTCAGTGAAGGCTGGGGAACCTGGAACCAGCGGTGGTGAGGCTGCAGGCCTGGCTTGCAGAGGAGAGGGACAAGCGTCCAGCAGCCACTTTCTTCTCTAGGGGCCACCTCAGGTACGGGACATTTCCCCAGGCCCCGAAGGGGAGAAAGTGCTCACCTTCTGCCCCCCACCCCCAGGCCCACTGCCCTGGGGTCAGTTCCCCTTTCTCTTGCCTCCACAGATACCGAGGTGCCATGGTCAGGGTGGGCTGGGGAGGCCATGCTGACATTGGTCCATTCCCATCCCCCAAATAAAACCCATCCCGGTCCCCTCCTGCGGGGGGTGGGGGTGTCCAGCATGACTTGTCCTCTTAGAGGGGGCAATGTGATTAAAGGTCCCAGGAGTCTCAGGCGCAGCCAGGCCTGAGAATCCCAGTCCTGGGGCTCTGTCCCCTTCTTCCTGTACGGATTCCTCATGGCACTGTAGGTGCTGCCCTGACCCCATAGACCAAGGGTGGGGATAGCACAGTGCCCCCAATCTTCCTGACTCAGGCCAGGCCAGCCTGGGCATGGGTCTTTATCAGGCAGGTGGGCCCTTGAAGGCCGGGGTGGGCAGTGTGTGCACACAGCAGGGCTGGATGTGCTGCTGCCTCACTGCTTCACAAATTGTTCGCAGTGCTGGGGAGCAGGGTGGACTTAGGGTGCAGGCACAGGTCTGCTGCATGTAGGTTACAGTGGCCTTGGAGCAAGGGCAGGGTGTTGGGGCAGGGACAAGGGCTGGTGGCTGGGCTGAGGGTGGGGGTGGCCTATGAGGGTGCAATGGCCTGGCCTGGGTGGGGGGTGTCAGCTGGGGCAGCTGCGGGAAGACCCCAGAACACAGACAAGGCTATAGTGCTCTTCCACCTTTTGAAGTTGATTGTAAAACAGATCTGACCTGTTTGCAAAGAGACAACCTAGAGCCTGAGAGTGTCCAGCCTCTTAACCTCACCCCTGTCCACCATAGCCGGACCCAGCCCAGCACTGAGGGACCATCACTGCCTCCTGGGCCTCAGTTTCCCCCTCTGTGAAGTGATTTCTAAAGTCCTCTCTGCCTTTTCCGCACTTACAACCAACCTGGATCAATTCTCAGAGGCTTGAGCATTTTTCTGAGACGTGGTTTTAATGGCTGTGTGTTGTTTCAGGTGGACTGGCCAGGCTGGTATCCATCCCCTGTGCTGGCCACTCAGCTGTGAGCATAGTGCCTCCAAGCAGGACAGGCATGGGGGGCTCAGACTCTAGGACTCCCCCTCATTCTCAGTAGGAGACTGGGGTCTCCAGCTTGCTTTCCTGTCTGCCCCTCGCCCCCCATGCAAGGACCCACTGTCACCCAGGCCCAGTGTGTACCCTGAGCCAGCATCAGGCCTGATGGAGGAGGCCCCCTCGTGCCCTGAACCTCAGGCCGTCTGCGTTGGGTCAGTTTCCTGCTCTACTTTCTGTGCGTTTTGCCCTCTGCTGAAACGTCCCCCACCTCCTCAGCCTTCACCTCCTCAGGAAGCCATGCAGAGCTCTGGGCCTCTCCACTCCCAACACTGGTCATATGGTGTTCCAGAGGGGCGTGCAGTCCCTGATGCAGGAACCTGTCATTGTGTGTTCCTGCCTACCCCACAATGCAGACTGACCTGTGACTAATGGAGGGCTCAACAAATGTGGGACTCTACCTATGTCCCTGGCCCTGCTGGGGATCCTGTTCACCTATGTCCCACAGCAGTCACCACCTGGGAGTCCCAAGGCTTCTCGGCAGCTCAGGGCCTTGGCAGGAGTTGACGTGAGTTCCCCTGCTGCCCACAAGGCCCGTGAAGGAAGGTCAGCACCCCAGAAGCAGGCACGGAGCCTGCGGAGTGTGTTGCCCGGGCAAGTCCCCGACAGGTAGCCTACCTCCCCATTAGGTAAGTTGATGAGGCCTGGCTGGTACGGGCTCCGAGGGACACAAAGCTGGCCCATGGGGCCAACCTGGTACTTGTCTTTTGAGAAAATGGCTGAGGGGTGGCCAGAGCAGTGCAGTCCCTGAGAGAGACCACCTGCCCATCCTTTCTTGGCAGCTCAGGGCTCAGAGACCACCTGCCTCTTCCCAGCAGCCCCTGGACTATTCAGTGTACAGACCCCAACAGCAGGTGGCCCTGGATAGGCCTCCCAAGTCCTGAGAAGGAAGGGCCCCTATTTAGTCCCTCAGATCTCCTCAGCTGCCCACAGAACTTGGGCTAAGTTGGGCCTGGGGTTGGGTCACTCGGGGTTCAGTGGTCACCTCTGGGTGCCCCAGGGAGACAGGCAGCCTCAGAAGAGGAAAGGCCTGACTGGGGACTCCAGGGCACCTTGCCAGTTGGGGGTGTTTGGGAGGTGCTGAGAAGTGGGCTGGGCCTGAACAAATCGGGGGGCTGCATGGAGGAGGGACATGGTGGGGGTGTGGGCTCAGAGATGTTGTTGGAGCTCAGAGCTCAGAGCTGACTCCTCCAGGCTGAATCCCTCCACAGTCTTACCCCCGACAACGGGGACGATGTCACCATGCCCATTTTATGGACTGGTCAGTGATGCTCCCAGTGGGATTGTGGAGGCCAGCCTGGCACCAGGGTCTGCCCACACCAGCCCCCAGCCCCACAGATACTGGGACCCCTGCAGAGCCTGCTGGGGGTTGGCCCTCCAGGGAGGATCTGGATGGCTCTGGGGAGCTTCCACCCGTCTGGCCCTGCAAGCTGTAGCTCAGAACTTTCTCCAAAAAGAAAGGGCCTCAGGGGACGAAACTGCTGGGCCCCACCCCCTGGGCTTTGGTACAAACCAAGCCTCCA
This sequence comes from Miniopterus natalensis, assembly GCF_054644295.1. Taxonomy (NCBI): domain Eukaryota; kingdom Metazoa; phylum Chordata; class Mammalia; order Chiroptera; family Miniopteridae; genus Miniopterus; species Miniopterus natalensis. The sequence goes on from NC_142092.1 coordinate 69,342,033, forward strand.
TAGGCCTGAGTCACTCACGGAAAAGCCAGCCTGGCTGAGTCTCTCCTCCTCTGTCTATCTCCTCCCTTCCTCCTCCCTCCCTCCTTCTCTATCTTCCTTCCTTTTTCTCCTTTCTGGGGTTAAAAATAGCTGGAAATTTCCTTTTTTTAAAAAAAGTCCACTTTTATTTTCCCAGGGAAGATAATAGGCTCCCCACAGCAGAACCCTTCTGCGCCAGCGGGAATTGCAGAAGAGGGTCCAGGAGCTCCGGTCGCTGCCCGCCCCCCCGCCCCATGTCCCTTGCCTGTCCCCCAGGTGAGGCTTGCTGTCTTTGGCCTCCGCCATCCGCCTGCAGGAACTCTGAGCCCTCACGGGGTTCTCCCATTTGCTCCAGACACATTTAAACATGTTCAGAACTTCGGTCCCCCCACCCCGCCAGGCCCACTGTGAGAAAGAAACCGGGCCTGGAAGCGGGGTTTGGGTTACAGGGAGCCCAGGGAATTCTGTTCCTGAAGTTGCGATCGCGAGCGCCAGCAGGTACGGCACATCTGCGAGCTATTTTCATGTCTCCAGGGGGAAGGGAAAAAAATCCCAGCAACCCTTAAGTAAGACCAGCATTCTTCTATATTTCTGCCTTGACAGCTCAGGAAAAAATTTGCCAAAAACCAGAGGCGCTGCTGAGTGTTAGCGTGGGAATGTTAGTTTAGTCAGAGACTTGCTCTGGGCCATTTAAATAAAAACAGGCACTTTGGTGGCTACTGCCAGTGGGACATGCCTGCCCTCGGAGCTTCTGCAGCCGGGAACCGGGTTCGTAATCTCCCTTCCTCATCTCTTTTTTCTTGGCCTCTTCAGCCTCCTTATCATCGCAATCAACGTCTCCCTGGGAAACATTTGGTGCAATAATTTTTAAAAATCAGCAAGGAAGGTCAGGTCTTTCACGTGGCCAGGACTGCGGCGCTGCAGCTGGAGGAAAGGCCTGGCTCGGAGGGTGCTTCAGCCACTCGAGGGTCTTTGCACAACATAAATCAGACGGGCTATCACTGGGGTGGAGGGTAGAAATACTTGCAGTGAGGGATGTGAAAGCCAGTGGGCCGTATGGGATTAGGTTGCATGTTCCCAGGGGCTCTCAGGAGGAGGCCGGCCCCAGAGGACCCACTCTGTGGCTGGCAGACATGGGGACCTACTGTCACTACGCCTCCTTGCCCAGGATGCTGGTGCTCAGCCAAGTGACCCACAGCGAGACCCACATTTAAGGTGGTGTCCTGAGCCGGGGGTGATGGCTGTGGGCTGAGCACCCACCCTGCAGGCACCTCACTCCCACGGCTGACCCATGAAGCTGGGGGGGAAGGGCCTCACTGTTTTTTTCACTCTGTGGTTCCCAGGCATCCAAGGAAAGCTGGTTCCCATTGCCTGAGGGCGGGGCTGGGAAGGGGTGCCTGGCCAGGGCTCTGCTGGTGCCGGGCGGGTGTGCAGGTATGGGGAGTTCCCCCTCTGCCACTACCCCTTGGGCGTAGAAGGGCACAGAGGTAACGGGAGAGCCTAAGCCAGGCTGCTCTGGCTCACTGGGAAGTCAGAGAAAAGAGGGCCCCCGAGGCAGCTTCAGGGGGTACGCCTGGGATGAGCTGCCGCTGCCCATTGCAAGTCTCATGGGGTCCCTTAGGGAAGAGGGGGTGAAAGAAATGGTGTGGGCATGCTACCCTGGGGGAGAGCACACTCGAGTGGGGTCCTTTGGGTTGAGGGTAGCAGGTGGGAGTCTCAGGGGAGGGTCTCAATAGAATATTGAGCAGCTTTCCAGGTGCGTCCTTTCAGGGTCGTGGTCTCCACTGATTGGTCAGCGCCAGGGCAGGGGGTCGTTAGTCAGTGCAGTGGGTCCTGATGTCAGCCATGGTGTCGCTGGTCTGGTTTTGCCGCTTTTCTGGGCCTGGAGGTGAAACCCAACTGAGGCCTAGATGTTATCCCTAAGGGTTAATGGCCTAAGGGGGTGGTGGTGCAAGGGTCTGCATGGGAGTCCATGAGGCCACTCTTCGGCCCCTTGTCCCTCTTTCAAAGGGATCTATTGCATGGCTAGCAACATGCCAGGGGAGGAAAGGTCAGGGAAGGGTCCGGGCCACATGACCAGCGATATGAAAGGTCATTGGGGTCTAAACCGCATGACCAGCAATATGCTAGGGGAGGAGAGGTCACCCTGGGGGCCAGGGCCTTGTTTTCCCCGTTTTTCCCTTTGCTAGGCACCCAGGGCTTTGTGTCCCGGTGACCTTCTGTACCTGGCCCATCCTCCTTGCTCTGCTCACGTCTAACTGCCTGGTACAGATGTGACACGCGCCCCTCCCCCTGCCCCGGGGCCCTCACTGGTGGGGGTGTCTGTTTTCCTTTCCCCACGCTGGATCCTGAGTGTGGTTGTACTAACGGCTCCTCCTCACTCCAAACCTCGAGCCTCAGAGTTAACTGCAGAAGAACCTGAAGCAAAGCCAACGGGTCAGCGTCGAGTCACCCTCGCTCCACTCTGCACCGCCCGGGAGCGGGAGGCACCTCGTCCCTCCAACGCCCAGACCCAGGCTGCTGCAGAGGGCCCACAGGTCCCCGGGAACCTGATGCGGTGTGCTAGGAGTCACAGGGTGCCCTGGCTGGGGCTGTGCTAGGTGCTGGGATAGGACAGTGACCAAGACTAGGGCCTTCTTGGTGGCACTGTGTCTGGGGGTGATCGGGCTGGGCCGGGCCGGGTTGCAGAGTGCTGGGCGTCATTCAGATGGGAGTCAGCACACTGGGAGTCAGCATAGGAGCCTTCCCTCAGGAGGTGAGACCCAAGGGAGTGATAGAGTGGGCCCTGCAGGTATCTGGGAAGAACCTTCCTGCAGAGGCGGCCAGCACTCTCCTCTGTGGCCTCGCCCTGCATCTCTGCTTCCACAGGGACTGAGCCCGGAGGCCAGGCCTCCATCACTGCCAGCCCTGGCTGTGCCTTTAGCTGTGTGTGGGTGGGTCCTTCCATTAAAATTGGGTCGAATTCAACTCTGTCCACACACCCTATTTCCCTCACCGTGCTTGACTGCCTGCCAGGAAGTGATTCTAGCTGTGTCATGTGTTGCCCATGGGGTGTTATGAGTTGAATTATGTCCCCCAAAGATATGTTAGATGGGTTCCCTGGAACCTATGAAATGTGACCTTATTTGGAAATAGGGTCTTTGCAGATGTGATCAAGTTAAGATGAGGTCAGACTGGGGTAGGGTGAGCTCTCATCCAGTGACTGATGTCCTGAGAAGAAGGACATTTGGACACTGATACAGAGGCAGAGATGGGGGTGCTGTGGCCACAGGCCCAGGAAAGCCAGGATTGCAACAACTGGCAGAAGCTGGGGGAGGCAGGAGCGATGCTTCCTGGAGCCTCTGGAGGGAGCATGCCCTGTAGACACCTGGATTTCAGACTTTTGGCCTCATAGCTGGGAAGGAACGAAGCTCTGTTGTCTGAAGCTTCTGAGTTTATGGTCACTGTTAGTGTGGCCCCAAGAGACTAACACAGAGGTAGAGGTATTTTAATGCAAAAAAAAAGCTGGTTTTTAATTTCAGGAGCTTTTTACAAGACTAGGGGGTGGCAAGAGTAAGTGAGGAATTCATAGGAGGTCAGGTCCTGAGGGGCAAGAGCCTGTTCCCTGCAGGGGTGGAGAGAACAGAGGTGCGGGCACTTGCCTCTGGCCTACCTGCTGGCATGTGGCTACATCAGGCCCCTCTTTAGATGGAACCACACAATGAGATGCCTTTCTGTCTGTTAAATTATAAAGTGGGACTCAGCTTGTCACAGGGAACGGAGAGACTGCCGCTCTGGCCCCAGACTCTCCAGTGGCTAAAGGGCTCATGTTCTGTGTCCTGGCTGGTCCATGGAGCCGAACTGATCTGCTTCAGGCCACACAGAGGGACAAGAGATGACATGCCCATCCCCGTCAGGGCCAACATTCTGCAAGAATGCGACCATGATGAGACTCCACTTGAATGTGCTCTCTCCCCAAACGCAGACTCCAACTGGCCCAACCCTGGGATTGAGGCAGGAAGTCCAGGCTTCCGGAAAACACATGGAACAAAGGTGACAGCAACCATGGATGTCGCTTTCTTGAGTGTTCGTGACTCAGGTCCCTGAAAGTGCAACCTGGGCCATGCAGCTGTACCCCCCTACTCTGCCCTGCCCCGGGGCTGATCTGATATCTGTGCGTTCCTAGTTGATTCCTCAGTTAGACTCTAGGTGGGAAGGCCACGGGCTTGCCCTGCTGAGACCAGTCTCCCAGCCCAGTGAGCGGGCGGGACGGGAGACGGGCACAAGGAGACCTTGGGCCTTGGCCGAGCAGTCGCAGCATTCCAAGGTTCCCTTCTATGTCAGAATGGTGCCTGTGTTCAGGGCCACTGAGGACACCCTTGGGTAGAGGGTGGCCCCACAAAGAGCAGGTTCTGGAAGAAAGGTGGACAGGACTTAGGGGTGGTGAATCATGTTTCTGGACCCTCAGCCCCTGCCACACACAATCAAGATTGGCAACAGCTCCAAGGACACCAGGCAGGCAGGCAGAAGGCTCAGACCAGCTGCCCACTAGACAGATGGGGAGGAGCCAGACTGGCTTCCCCAGGGCACTGGTCAACCCTCCACACCACTGGTCTACCCCCACGCCACACCCACACCCACACCCACACCCACACCCACACCCACACGTTTGGCCCAGCCCCGAGCTAGGCCCTGGGGTGACACAGATGTGGCCTGTGTCCTAAGAGGCCCTCAGGAAGGAAGGTGCTGTGAGATTCAGGGAGCAGCGCTTATTTTTTTTACATCAAGGCCAATTTAGGAAAAACAAACAAGTTTGTGTTTACTGGTTACATTTTTTTACCCAAATAAAAATGGCTTTCCCCCCCTCCTCCCTCCCTCCCTCTCTCCCTCCCCCAAGGGAACCAAAGTTTTGCCACCTGAAGCTGCTTTTTTGGGATATTGATTCTAAGCTCTTTATTAAGAGACAAAAGACTCAGAAAGAGCATTTGACCTTCCCCCTTCCTGCCCAAGAGATTCAGACACAGAAACCTCCTCCAGCAAGGGAAGCTTGGGATGTCACCTTAGCCTAATTTGAATTAAGTATGGTAAGTAGAGGGCTTCAGACTGGGTGTTAGCTAGGCACCCCCTGTGTCCCATTGTCTCTGCGGCTCCTCTGTCTCCACAAGGATTCTCCTGCTAGTAAGTTCCGCTCCTCCTCAACTCCCTGTAAATGGCCCACTTTCACTTGTGAAATCTAATGCCCTACCTCCTTTCTCCTTTGTCCAAAAAGTCTCATATACCCAATGCTGCCTCACTGTCTTTGGAATTGTGCGTATGTGAATTTCCCATGTGGGTGTATTAAATTTTTATTTTCTCCTGTTAGCCTGTCTCTGTTAGCCCAGCTAGAAGAACTTAGAAGATGGAAGGAAAGGTCTTTATTTTTAGCTCCCCAACCCCTATTATAAACATTCAAACAGAACCCTGGCTGGTTTGCTCAGTGGTTAGAGCGTCGACCTGTGGACTGAAGGGTCCCATGTTCGGTTCCTGCCAAGGGCATGAACCTCAGTTGCAGGCTCGTTCCCCAGCCCAAGTCGGGGCACGTGCGGGAGGCAAGCAATCGATGTGTCTCTTTCACATAGATGTTTCCCTCCCTCTCTCCCTTTCTCTCTCCCTTCTACTCTCTCTGAAAAGCAATGGAAAAAATATCCTCGGGTGAAGATTTAAAAAAACAAACATTCAAGCAGAACCAAAGTGCAGAGGAGGAAGTCACATTGCCTGTAATCCCAGCAAAGGCCAAGTTTTATGTGAAACAGAGGACTTCCCTTCTCTTTAGTAGAAGCCACAGGGCGGACAATCTCTCACCAGGGTGCAATGTAGATGCCCAGCTAGGGGAGAAGGAGAGGATTGAAGGGGACCATCGGGACACTGAGGCCTGAGAGGGAAAGACAGCATTCAGGGTGCAGAGGGAGTTGTAGGCAGAACCAGGATGAGAGCCCAGGCCTGTCTCCCTCCCCAGACCCCTCCTCAAGCCCCCGGGCTGGGGCAAGTTGCTGCCTGCCTGAGCTGGTGTGTGAATGATAGCACAGGGCTTCCCAGGCTGAGAAGTCCAGGCTGCGGAGTCCTGGCTGCCAAACAGCAGCAGGCAACCCCTCCAAGACGCCTGCCTGCCACCCTCACTTTTCTTGTGCGGCTGCCAAGTCAGCCTGAGAAAAGCCCCTGTGGCTGGCGACCTCAGGGTTTGGATCAGGCCCCTTGGCCCAAAGCCTGTCACAGCACATGCTGATCCATTCACTTCCTTCCCAGGTCTCTGCTGCCCAGTTGAGGTGGCACCACCTGCCACCTGGGTCCCAGAGCCCCCTTCCCACTTGGACCCAGCAATGGGCACTCTCCCTCCAGCCGAGGCCCCTCCATTTGTCCCCATGCCCACTTCCTCAAACAGATCCCAGGGGGGCCATCTGGCCAGGTAACCATGGAGGGGAGGCGTCAGCTCCACTTGGGAAGTGGCCCGGCCCTGATGTTCTCAGTGTGCTAAGTTGCACCCGCTGCTCTCATCCCAGGGTTGAGCAGGTGTTTCCGCACCCAGGTGCTCAGGGGACCTCAGAGCCTCACAGCGGGAATCAGAGGCTCCCAGAGACCACCCCCGCACCAGGCCACAGTTTACTTTAGAAAAAGGTTTCCATCCACCTTGGCAGGAGCTGAGCTGCAATGTGTACTCCTGAGACCACCTGGGGTACTGCCCAGCCCTGGGTTCAGCCCACGAGCCAACCAGGAACCGGCCAGACCAGCCTGGCCCTAGTGGGGCAAGTCTCCTTTCCATTCTGAGCTCACGAGGGGTTCGGTGTCTGGCTGGGAGCCACACATCCTCACTATTTCTCAGGCAGGTCCAGCTCTCCTTCCCACCTGTAAAGTGGGGCCCACGACCCCCCCAACACACAAAGCTGCAGTGAGACACGCAGGGGAGGGAGACAGGGACAAAGTTAGAGGAGTGGCCCAGACCCTGCCCCCAGCATCAGCCCAGCAGGCAGTTTAGAGCAGGAACACACTCAGGTTACAGCAGAAGGTGCCACTGCTGACGCAGGCTGAGGAGGTGGGGCATCGTCTGGGGGCCTCACCTGGGAGGAGCACCCTGCTCCTGAGTAGGAGCCTGGCCAGGTACTGGGGTCTTGGGCCAGCTGTCCACAGGGGGTCCCTTGGGCCTCCTGCTTCACCCCAAGAAGGCCAGACCTGCCAGGGTGGGTAATGTCCGCCCCTGCAGCGACTGTCCCCCTCCTTTATTGACAGGAAAGGCCTGGGTTTGGGCTTCATTCTGTAACTCACCAGCTTTATGATCATGGACAAGCCACCTGACTTTCTGAGCCTTACTTTTCTCCTCCAGAAAATGGGGATATTTCTTGCTACCCACTCACCCTTCAGGTTGGCCAGGGATGGAAAAGGTAACATGGAGTGAAAATGCTGGGTGAATTATGAAAAGTTTAGACTCTTCCCAGTCAAGCTATCTGCACTGCTCAGGACCCCAGACCACCTTGGGAAGCATCAGCCAGAAGGTGCATTGGGCTTAAGTTAATTCACAAAGCAAGGGAGACACTTTACAGTCTGTTTATACTATTGCATGGAACCCTTCCCTGCAGCACTCTATCCCCAAGACACTGAGTGGCTCCTCCTCAGCACCATCCCCTAGTCTGGGATCTTCCTGGAATTTGGAAGGTGAGGGTCACTACCCTGCTCCCAAACCAACCTGACCACTTGGAAATGTGAGTGGGTCCTCCTAGGGTTCCAGGCTCCAAGGTCTTTGGATTAGATTCAGACTTAGCATTTAGTGAATGCACCCTGAGCTCAACCCCACCAGGGATCTGGGCACTGTGTTTTGGCCTTATGGGCAAGTACAGGTAGACAACCAGTCACACTTCAGGGGAAGGCCCATGACAGAAGGAGGTCCCTCTTCTGCTGTCTCTGTGGGGCCTGGGGACAACTTCCTGCAGGAGGGACCCGAGCAGGATTGGCCAACTGGAAAAGCAGGGAGGGACTTAAAGGACAGGGTTAGTGTGGGGCAACAAACAGGGCCTGGAGTCAGACCTGGCTGTGGGGTGCAGACCCCGCCCCACCAGCTGCCCAGAACCTGGGGCCTGAGGCTATAAATGGAATCTGACAGTCCTTTTGGGAACTATCCCCAACAGAGCCAGGTCAAGGCCAGCCTCTGGGGTGCAGTAAACAGGAAAATCCACGGGGGGCTGGAGCCCCAGTGAGAGAGGAAAGGGCCGGGTCAAAGAGCTTTGCAGAATGTTTGGAATGGGCAGGAAATGATGACTTCTCAGTGTCTGTGTCCACCCCCCTCACCCCCCGCATTGCTGAGCCAGCTCTCAGGCTAAAGTCTCGTCACCAGGGCCCCCACATGTGTGACTTTCAGGGAGCTCACAGCCTGGGCTGAGATTGGTGCCTGCTCAACGTCCCAGATGAAGCCCAGGCTCCCCAGCCCGCTGGTGAGGCCCTCTGCGGCTTAACCCTCCCACCCCATCCCTCCAGGTCCTCTGGCCTGCTACCTCAGCTGTGACTTTGGCCGGCCGGCCTGGGCTCCCCAGCTGGAGCTATGCCTGGGAAACTGAGACCTGGGGGGAAGAGGTGGCCTAAGGTCAGCCTGAGAGTCAGTAGCCAGTCTCTGCCTCCAAGTCTGGTGGCCTGACCTTGGTTGCAGGCTGCCTCTCTCAGACAAGAGCATCTCCATCAGTAGAGCCTTGTGAAGACGCCCCAGGACCTTCTGAGTCAACCCCTCAAATGGAAGCCTGGCCCTGTGCATTTCTGAGTGTGAGAACTATTTGAAATTAGGTAAGCCACGCAGTGTACGGCCCCGCACAGCGTGAGGTGGTCTTGCGTGGCCAGAGCCTCTGGGATGTGGCGGGAGCCATGGCTCAGCACAGGGTCCGTCTCCATCTCAGACGGAATCCAGGTTCATCCTGATGTCAGTGTGCAGCGAGACTAGACTCATCCAATGTTCATATTTTTGACCCGATTCTACTTCTGGGAATTTATGCAGAGGAAATAATGTGGAGCCCAGATGGCCTGCTGCTTGGACATCCCTCGGGCCGAGTTATTTACAACGGGAATCTGGACACAGCCCAAATGCACAGGGAGGCCGCTCAGAAACCAGCGCACGTCTGTCTAATTGAATAATATGCAGTTGGTAAAGTCATGTCTGTGGAAGTTCCAACAACGTGGGAAATGCTTGTTATGGAATGGGAGGGGGAAAGGCAGGAAACGGTGTTGTCTTCGCCAGGATTTCAGCCGGGCAAAGCGGACCAAAGCCTTGAATTTGAGATGCATGCACGCGGGAGGAACCGCACCCCAACGTTTGCCAGGTTCCGGGTGGTTGAGAACAGTGGTGGTTTGGTTCCTGCGTTTTTCTGCTCTGGGTAATGGTCTATGGCGGGGACCTGCTTACAAAACCGTGTGTCACGGCTCGACCCTCCGGCAGCTCAGAGAGCCTCTGCCCAGCCCCTGGGCCTGGGACCCAGGGTCTGTCCTTGGGTCAGCATCTGCAGTGGGGTCTCGGGAGGGGCATTGGGAGGGAATGTGCTGGACCACCTCCCTGTCCTACAGTGGGGCCCCTGCGTAGTTTGGGGTGAATGGGTACTAGAGAACAGGCCAGTTCTCACTGCTGCGTTACCCCCTTTGGGATCTGCACCCCCAGGAGTGGTTTCTGAGCCCCAGACCATTGGGATGCACCGAATAAGGGGTTCCTTCCCAGCGAGTCTACACTGGTGCCCCACCACCAGCTGCCACCTCTTCCCCACGTCTATGGGGGTCTTAAAGAGGGCATGGACTGGGTTTAGCTGGCTTCCCTGCCCCTGGAGAATCAGAGAGGGTTTCTCTGAGGACGAAGATGCCCGGGCTGGGCTGACCCCCAGGGGAAGAAGCACAAATTCCAGGCCCTGGTGGGGGCACCTCGGGCACTGCCTTGAGCTCCTGGCAGCGAGTTTTAGCCTCTGTCCGCCTGGCCAGGTACAGGGCTGCTGTGGGGCTGGGCACAGCGGGTCTCATGAATAGAGGATGGATAGCCAGGAATTCAACGGTGAGAGGGTGAACACATCCCACCCTAAACCAAGTGCAGACCCTGGGGTGAGACACAGGCCTCCTCATGGGGAGGGTGTGGGGTCAAGAACCTGGGTCCAAGGGAGCACAGGACCTTAGGGGGATACCCAAGGACACCAGGTCTGGGGAACAGCCCCCTCTGGCCAGCTGCACCTGGGCCTGCCAGGGCCGGAAGGCTGCCCTCAGCAACTCCAGCCTCAGTGTAGTGGGCACCACGCTCCTCACCTCACATTCAGGTGACCGTGGACAGTCCGTCCTTCCCCAGGTGGCAGGGGGTCCTAGGGGCTGGGCAGGTAGGGCTCTTGTAGGTGTTGGGGGGGGGGTGATGGACAACAATAGCCCATGTTTATCTCAGTGGACACCACTGGTATTTTTTCTAATGTGTTATCATGACCCCGTGAGGTAGGTCCATTTAAAGATGGGGAAACGGAGTCATGTGGTGAGGGAAAGGCAGAGGCATGATTGGATCCAGGCCACCTGCTGCCGCCAGAGTGCCTGTTTCTAGTTCTGAGGACACTCGAGTTTTATGCACAACTTTGAGCTTCTGTTTTCCTGAGGAGAGGGCCTGAGCCTCCACCAGACCCCCAAAGCCCTTGGGACCACGCAGAGATGAAGGGCCAGGCTCAGGGTCCCACACACAGAGCTGGGGCTCCCCTTACCCAGAGGAGCCATGGACTTGAGGGTCCCTTGTCCCTTAGTCTCCCAAGGAGAAGTGGAAGCAGAGCCCTAGGCCCTGGAGGTTGGGCCAATCCCCACCCCCACTGGTCTGGAAAATGGCCCCGAGACCTGATGAGTGGCTGGGAGCAACCTGGCGGTTTCAGAGCGATTGGGAAGGCAACCAGGCTGGAAAAGACCGGGCACCTCGGGGACCAACGCACCAGGACAGCACAGCCGGCTCTCTCACCATTAATCATCTCGATACTGGAACGAGACACACGTAATTACCAGGCTAAGTGGGCGATTTCTTTTGCCCTGCTGGCGAGTGCAGTTGGGTTGGGCCCAAACAAGCCTCATGCGGGGGTGCAGACCCCCCCATCCCCTCCGGGAGGTAAGGAAGCTTGGCTCCCACAAGGGAGCTGCAGCCTGGTCCCTCTGCGATGTCCCAGTCTGGATGCACCCCCTCCACCTCCCAGAGGGGGAAAAGCCCCAGGGACCTGCTCTGTGACTTTAGATGTCTAACCTCCCTGGGCCTTGGCTTTCTCACCTGAAAATGGGGCAGGGCTCCCTTCCTTGAAGCTGTGAGGCCTCCCCTTCACCCTGCTGTCACCCAGGGCCCAGCTGGAGCCCAGGAGCTGAGCCAGGGCCCCACATCAGGGGCCAGAGCTGACATTAGGGTCTTCATAGGGACACGTGACCCCGTGGGGGACAGGCTGAGGCTCCTCCCTCAGCACGAATGAATGAATGAATGAATGGATGAATGAAGGGAATGGAGACCTGACATGTGCTACAATGTGATGAGCCTCAAACATTGTGTCCATGAAAGAAACAAGACAGGAAGGGCGCATGTCCCGGGATCCCATTGACATGAAATGTCTGCTGAGATGTCCATAGAGACTTATCTAAGGCGAGGAGATGAGTGGCTGCCTGGAGTGAGCGCTCACAGGTACAGTTTCCTCTGGGGGAGGAGGGTGTCCTGGGACTAGACAGAGGCAACGCTTGCACTGCGCAGGGAAGTGCTAAACGCCACTGAATTACCCACTTTAATGTGCCCAAGTTGACGTTGTGTGAATTTCACTTCAACAGAATAAAATAAAAGAATGAGTAGGGGGTGGGATCCAGGTAGCAGGCCCCCCCTGGCACTGTCCACCTTCCCAGGTGAGCGGGCTCTACTCAGGAGGGGAGGTGACCTGGCCAAGAGCACACGTGGTGGGTGGGGTACGAACCCAGGTCTCTGACTGCGAAGCAGATGTGCAGAGGAAGCAGCCTGACTCAGTTTCTCCTTCAGAAGCAGACCTGGGATATGGGGAAGGGAAGGTCCAGTTCTGGGGCCAAGGGCCTCTGTCCCTAGAGGCATCATTGGAGGCAGGAAAAGGCTGGGCCAGGCCTGAGGACAGGTAGGGGAGCAGGCCCTCGTGGTCAGCCCTCTGCTCCACATCCGGGGTGGCAGATGGCCTGAATCTGGGTCTGACCCTGTGAATATACAGCTCCTACCCCTGCCCTTCCTGTCCCTCCGGCCCTTCACCCAACCAGGCCTCCCCTTCACCCTGCTGTCACCCAGGGCCCAGCTGGAGCCCAGGAGCTGAGCCAGGGCCCCATGTCAGGGGCCAGAGCTGACTTTCTATCAGGCCCCAAAATGGGAAGATAGATGCCCAGCACCGCTGCCCAGGGTGGGGCTCACCTTAGCAGGGCATGTGGGGGGCCTGGCACAGATCCCTCTCTGTGCTGACTCTGAGTGTTCTGGCCACTTGCTGGAAACCTGGGAAGAGCTGAGGCCCCTACCTGCCCCCACCTCCACACAGCTCAGGCCCTATATTATCCCCCAGAGGGTCTTCCCTCCCTCAATCAGTGTACGTGGCAAGCCCCTGCCCCTCCTTACACCTCAGTTTCCCCATCCTCGCAATGAGAGCTTGGCCCTCCCAGCACCAGGGACCCTGTCCCACTTGCCCTTGGCCACATTTCCACTCCCAGTGCTGCCTCTACCAGGGAACCCTCCTTGTTTGTTTTGACACTGACAGGAACCAGTGCGCCAACTCCATGGAGCCAGAGACCCAGAGCCTCACTCAGCCCTACAGTGAGAACAGTAGTCATGCCTCTCAAGGTAGATGAGAATGTCCTCTCTCTGTCCAGTCCCCAGGAAGCCAGCCAGGCCCAGCCCTGCCTCACACTGAAAAACGAAGGAAGAGCTGCCCCAAGCTCAGCCACCCAGGGATCCTAGCCTGATAGACATCCTGGTCGTGGCTGGCATGCTGCCTGTCAGTGTCCCCTTGCTGGGGCCATAAAAGCCAGGGCAGGGCCAGTCAGGACCTTGCAAACCTCTCAACCTCTCTATGGCTTCCACTGCTTTGGGGACAGTGTGATGTCCCACAGCTGGGGCAGAGAGAGGGACAGGCCCACTGCCCCCTGGGCCTCCTGGCTGCCCTCCTTGCCTCCTTTCCCCTCATTGGCCTCTTCAGTGGCCTCTTCCCTTGTCCTCCTTAGGCCTGCAAGCCTCCTGGCCTTTGCCAGGGAAATTCCCCCGCCAGGTGCACCCTTCCTATCCCCTCCCTGCTCCTGAAAGCACAGCCCAGGACCTTGTCTGGGACAGTGGCAATCAGACTGGCTGTGATTTCTGGGGTGCTGACTCCACCAGCCTCTTGCACCCCATTTCACAGATATGAGCAGGGGCAAGATCTTGGCCTGCAGGGACACATGTGGTAACCTCCGAGCTGCCAGTCACCCTGGGTCTGCAGTATGGACTACCGCAGTGTCTGGGACCCCATGACGCCTACAGCAGCCTCTCACACTCTGCGTGACCCACAGCCTGTCAGACAAGAAGCCTTTCCCTTCTCACAGCCTTAGTAGGTCTCCCCCCTCCCTCCCTCTCCTCTGCCCCATCTCCTCTTCCCATTGTCCCAGTGCCCCTTGCTGCCTTGGGCTGAGAGCAGACACCCTCTCAGGGCAGGGGTCTCCTGCCCCATTTTACTGCTGAGACCACTGAGGTCAGCGGGGAGGCTGCAGGGTTACCGGGAGTGGCGGCTGCCCAGGTGCATGGTGCACCTGATGTTGGGTGCACAGCCTGCGCTGCTGTGCTTGGCAGCCCTTGGTCACTCCCTCCTGGTGCCTGGCCAGTCTCATCCCTCTCCATACTCTGCCACCAGGTGTGAACGACAGGAGGACTCAGAATCTTAGCAAGGATGTGGGGCTGGCCGAGTGCTGGGGAGCAGGCCCCTCAGGGGCTCGGGCAGCATTCTTGGGATGCTTCCGCTCCATTCAGCAGCCAAGGCACTTGCTATGCAAACACTCAGGGCCTCACACACAATGGTTCCCGCCAGCCCGGCCGGCCCAGCCAGACCCCTCCTCCACCTCCTCCCACCCCCATTGTCCTTCCCTCTGGGGGGGACCGTGAGGGGGCCACGGAGAGGGGGACCCAGGCCGATCCCTTTCTCCAGGGCAGGAGGGGGTTTCTGGGGGGTGCTGGGAATGCTGGTCGAAGATGAATGGCCATGCAAATGAGATGCTGATGAACCCAGGCCAGGACTCCCCAGAAAGCGGGTCCAGTGAGCTGCCCCCACCAAAGCCCAGAGGGAGGGGCTGACCTGCCCCCTCGCCCCCACGCCCATCTCTGGGCTGAGAACTGAGAGGGCAGCTCATCGCTCATCTCATCGGTCCTCCCTCCGCCTTGGCCTCCCTCATTCCCTGCCCTCTGTCTGGGACCCCAGCCTAGTAGGTGCCCCTCCACAGCATGGCCCTCGTCACAATAGGTTGTCATCCCGCCCATGCTGCCACCCAGTGGCCTCTGCCAAGGTCAGATTTGAGAGGACAGGGCCTACTCGGTCAGGGCCAAGCTCGGGGGCCAGCACAGCCGTGTTTGATGAGCGAGGTATCCTTCCCCACCTGCTCCCACACACCCGAGCCCTGACCCAGGCCTGGAGCAGGTGGCCTGGCTTTGGCGGGATCCCAGCTGGTCGTTCGCCCCCTCCCCTTCCGCCTGCCCTTGTGCTCTGAGTAGGAATTCGGCCGCGTGTTCACAAGTCACAGGACCCAGAGTGTGAGGAAAGCTCCCTGCTACCCCGGCCCGAAGGCAACTGGGCAGCCGTTCCTGTGCATCCTTCCCCAGACAGGATTTCTTTACCTCTCTGTGCTCTGACAGGATCGGCGCTCACTCCACACACCGCTGGGCATCGCGTCTTCACTCACACCTCTTAGAAATGGCTGATCCCGAAAGCCCCCTTCCTCGCCTTGGCTGTGCTTGGGGTGTACACTCTACTGATTGACATTCATTCGGGATTTTTCTGGCTGGCTCGGGAACCTGCTGCAGTGACCTGGGCCCTGAGCAGGAAGCCTTCCTAGAAGGGGGACCAACTGCTTGTTCAAAGGATGCGGGTTCATAACTCTGAGAGATTTTACCAAATTACTCCCTGCTGGGGTGGTGGCCCTTTACAATAATATGTGTGTGTCCCCTTGTCCTCACAGTGCTGCCAACAATGTGTGGTCGATGGCCCTGGTAGACTGATAGGCGGCCATGCCATTAGCTGTTTCATCTGTGTTTCTGTCACTAGGAGTGAGTGCTCACTAACCAATGGCATTTCCTCCAGCATGAACTCCCTGTTCATTTCTTTTGCTTTTTCCTTTGTCCCCCTGACTGACTTATTAACCTTTTACATTGATCTGTTGGCACTCTTTATATATGAGAGGAACAAGCCCTGTGTCTGTGTGATATCCTTGGCAGGTATGTTCCCCATGTTGCTGAGCAGCAGACCATGGCTTGGCTTCAGGTGGTTTTTGTGATGCAGAAATTTTATGTTTTTGACTTTATCAAAAAAGATTGTTTTTTAATTTTTATTTTTCAATTACGGGCGCCATACACTATATTAGTTTCAGGTGCACAATATGGTGATTAGACACTTGTCAAAAAATTTTTGTGTGTATTTGGTTTTTATATTCTGTGTCATGCTTGGGAAGGTCTCACCTCAAGTTTACAAAGAAATTTCCTCTATGTCTTTTTTCTAGCCCTTGTGGTTTTATTTTCACCTCTCTGGAGTTTATTTTGGTATGAAGTGTGAGATCCAGCTTTATACATGGAGATTCCTGTATTTATTTTGCTCCCAGCCATCTTAAGGAAGTGTTTTATTGTGTGACACTTTCAGTTTTTCAGGTATTTAATAAAATCGTCTGCTGATATTATCTCTTCTTTTCCCAGAAGTTATATCTTTATTTCTTTCTCTTGTTTGATTGCACTGGTTGTACCTCCAGAACAATGTAAGCTACTGGTGGACACCGCTGTCCTGTCACTGACTTTAGTAGATATGCTTCTAGAACTTTCACATTAAGTTGTTTTGGGGTTAAGATAGATATTTTATCAAGTTAAGGAAGTATTTATCTTCTCATATTTTATTATGACGTTTCTTTAATCAAGAATTTTGTCGAATTTTGTCAAATGCCTTTTGGGCATCCATGGAGATGAATATTTGGTTTTTTTTCTTTTGAGCTAATAAAGGTAGAGTATAATCCTATAACTCAGGGTGCAAAAAGCACAGATGGTCTACTCAAACGAGGTAATTGGAGATTTAGTAAAGGGACTGTTTACAAAGGTGTGGGCAGGGATTAGGGACATCAAGGGGAGTGCAGGCCCAGGGCCATATGAGCCCCAGGCCTGAAGTGGGAGGACAGGTGAGTGTGGGAACCTGAAGAGATGATGCCCCACAGGTATGACCCCTGGTCAAGACCCTTGGCTGAGCCCCCTGCCCGCAGGAGAGGAGGTGACAGAGCCAACGCCCCAGCCCTGCCTGCCTATGCCTTGGTGGCAGAGTCCGTGGGATTGGGAGCCAGAGTCACACCTCCCAAAGCCCAGTGAGAGTAAGAGAGGAAGGTCTTCCCCCTCACCCCCCACCCCCGCACTGCTGGGTTCTGCCAGCCAATGTGTTCCTAGGACATTTGCACTGACTTTCAAAAGGGAACTTTGCAGTTTTTGTCTATTTTAGTGCGATTTTCATTGGGTTTGGTATTTATACTGTGCTATTTTCATAACACAAAATGGAAAACGTTTCTCCCCTCGTTCCCCCTCCCCTCGTGGCTGCAGCAGCTTCAGTGGGTGTGAGATTTGGGGACCTCCTCCCTGACCATTTTTGGGCAGCTTTCCACTTGTGCCCAGGGCTGTGGTGGGAGGCAGGCGAGAAGCACTGGTCACTTTCTTCTCTGGTCATTGATATGCTTAGATTTTTGGCATCTTTTAGTGTACGTTTGGTTAAAATAGTCCACTTTATCCAAGTTTTTCAAATCCATTTGCACATAACTGAGCAAAGTGGTGCTAAGATTTCCTCTGCATGTGCTTGGTCCCCACATCTCACTATTTATTTGGGGTCTTTGCAGCTTCCTACTTTTCCAAAGACCCAGCTAAGTGGTGTGTTGGGCCTGTTGGAGGATGTCATGCCAGGCCTCCACTGAGCATCTCATGCACAATCCAGCTGCTGATGAGCACCAACTGCAGAGCTTTGCTGTCCCAGAAAGACCTGAGAATATTCGGTGGTACAGATGGGGAAATGGAGGCACAGAGTGGCAGAGTGATCGGTGTGCACAGAAGACAGAGGAGTCAATACAACCACCGTGGGCACCAGCATTTACTGAGCACCTACTGGGTGCCAAGTGTAGTGCCTTGGGCAGTCCCATTGCACTCTGAGGAGCAGCAGAGTCGTGTCTGTGGCCCCCGGGCTCCATAAGCCCACTCCCTCTCGGACCTCACCCCCTCCGCCCCCACCCTCACTCTGCTCCAGACCTGCCTCTGCACTTTGCACTGGCTGTTCCCTTTGACTAGAATGCCCTTTCCTACACGCCTGCCTGACTGGTCCCCTAACCGCCTTCACATGTGGCCCTGCCAGATGCCACTTCCTGAGCACAAGCTCCACCTGAAGCTCGAGTTTCTCCCTGTGCCCTGCCTGCCCTGCCAGGCCCCACGCAGGCAGAGACCTTCGGCCTTTTCTCTCTCTCACTGCTGTCCCCACTGCCCAGAATGGCTCCTGGCCATCGGTGGGCGCTTTCTTCATAACGTTTGCAGGACACAAACACAATCAATGGGCGAATACATGAAGGGTAAGATTAAAACAAAGATACCCAATGAGCTGATGACCCAGGGCTGATGAGGCTAGAGGAAGCTGGTGGCATCCCGTCAGGTCTGTTAGGTTTCAATATTCATAAAAATGTCCACAGTCTCCCAGAAGACAAGTGGACCAGTTCAGAGTGCACCTAAAGAAATGATTGCAAACCAAGCGGAAACCCACAGAGGAACAAAGGCTATGCTGGGGGGTTTTAGGACAGCAGGTGACACCAGCCACTTCTGAGGGTTCCAACCCAGAGTGGAACCAAGGGGCTTGGGTGAAGACAGGGGTGTCGTGGCAGGGTGAGTGTTTCTCTATAAATCAGAATAATGACACCGTTGCTTTGGCACAGCGGCCTCCCAGGTACCACGCACCTGCACAGCACCCTTCCACTGATCCCTGCTGGGTCTGGGGGCCCCCGGGCACCGAGCCAGGCTCAGGGCCCTCTGCCACCCCACCCTCTGGGGATTGCTCGGGGAAGCTCTGTGAAGTCACAGCGCACACCTGAGCCACCTTCACCGTGGGCTGCAATGCTGGGCATCCCACCGCCGCAGGCCAAGCGCCGGGGGCACCCTTACTGCTTAGGAGGCAGGGGCCGCGCTCTGTATAAACACTGTTTTGGGGACAAGTAAAATAAAGATTCTAAAAGACTCCTTCTCGGTGACAGAAGTCATATCCCTGGCACTGAAGTCTATAATGTATAGCAGGGGTGGCAGCGGGTCTCCCCCGGACTGGCCCCCCGGCCAGCTGGAAACAATGAAAGGCCCACACTCTCGGGAGGAGTTTGCTGCCTCCCCTGCGCCGTCCGCAGAGATTCAGACGGAAACCTGCTCCAGGAGGGAGCGGGCACGACCTGGGCACCTGCGCTTATGAATGAAGTGTGGCCGCCAGAGCCCAGCAAAAATCTCTTCCCTGGATTCCCAGCTGCGTCCCGCTGTTTCTAGGCGGCCTGTAGAATTTGTCTGCTGAACGTTTGCTTTTTCCTCTGCCTGTGACTTCCCACTTCCCCATCCTTAGTCCAAAATGACAGGGACGCTCGCTTTGCCCCACTGTCTTGGGGATCTCCATGCTTACGTGAATCCCCATGAGCACGCATTAAATTCTGACTTTCTCCTGTTCATCTGCTGCGTGTCATGAATTATTCTGCCAGCCAGAAGAACTGAGGGGGGAAGGGGAGTTTCCCAGCCAACAGGACCCAGTGGCCCCTGCCCTGAGACTCAGAATCAGCTCCGCATTGACACCCCCAGACACGGCTACTTATAAATAACCCAGCCTGGGTATTTTTGTTGGAGAAACAACCTCCAAATACAGCTGCTAGTGCCCGATGTTCAGAGGTCCGTCCTGAGCAGGCCCCTCGGGCTGGGGGCTCAGAATGAGGCGTCCGGTGGCTGTCATTCCCAATGAAGTTATTTTTATGCCCAAAAATGCTTGTGGGAAAATCAGGGGGAGGTGAGAGAACAGGAAAACAGAAAGACCCTAATCCCAGGCGAGAAGAGACCATTTGCTCCAGTGAGGCCTACCCCCATCCTCTGGGCCTGGGGAGGGACAGGCTGGCCTTCCGCAGGCCTGGCTGAGCGCCAGAGGGGTTTGGGAAGGGGGGGCTCTGTATGGCACAAACTCTGGTCCTTCTAGGGCCTGGCTCCAACTAGGGGCTAATTATAGCCGCTGAGCTGGCTGCGGGGGTGAGCTGGGGGGCCCTTCCCCCTACACTGGGCCCTGAAATGGGCCTGTTCAGACAGGCCTGCAGTTGGTCTCGCCCTTTCCCAGCCCTACTGAGCCTCTGGGACAACTTTCTGTGGCCTGGCATCCCCCGAGGAGTCTGGGGGGGTGGGGATGGTGTCTGCAGAGCAACCTCACCAGGCAAGGAATCAACCCCTTTCCCCGGAGCCAACCTCAAACCGTTCAGCCCTGGGGGGCCCAGCTCAGCCCCTAGCCCCTCTTCTTCTCTAAAGGCTGTCCAGCATCTGAGCCTGAAGAGATGAGAGAATCCCCTGCTGGGAACACCCAGGGGTCCTGGGCCTGCAGGCTCACCTTCTTCTCTTCCTTCGCTCTGCCTCTCACTCACTCACTCACTCGACATTTTCTGCACCAGGCACACAGATAAAGGAGGGAAGGAGGCAGGCAGGGAGGGGCCTCAAGAGTGAGGAGCCGCTTGAGCACCTCTGTGTCCAGTACCCTGCAGGCCCGTGCAGGCACAAGGCCATCGGAGATGTTTCTCCCATGCAGGGCTGCTGGGGTCAGACCTGCTGTGTGGCTGAGTGACCCCACCTCTGTCCGCAGTGACTCCACTGAGGTCTCTCCTGGTGGCCTGAGGTGAGTCCTGGGACAGTAGGACAGGGTCTCTGAGGCTCCTTGGGGCCCTTCATTTTGCTGCACAGTTGGGGAAACTGAGACCCAGGGTCACCAGGGCAGGCTCCAAGCTGGCTGCAGGTGCAGGACAGAATGAGGTGTCTTGGCTTCCTGACCTCTCGAGGCGACACTCTGGCTGGCACCCATCCCGCCACCTGGGTCAGCTTCTGAGGTCCCTGGGACACTGACTCTGAGCTAGGTGCAGGACACCCCTCAAGGCCATCCTTCCTGGCCCAGCCCTCAAGGTGCCCAGGATTGGGGGCTTTGTCTACAGAGGGACCCAGACGTGGGCCAAGGATCAGCAGCCCCTGACGCACTGGCACCTGGCGGGAGGGAGAGCACCTCCCTGTCCCTTCCCAGCTTGTGCCCCCATGTGTTCATCTGTCCTTACCTATGTGTGTCTGTCCCACTGCGCCCACTATGCCTGCTGTGCCTGTGCCCACCTGGGCTCACCTTGTATGTCTGTGCCTGCCGGTGTCTACGTGGCCCTTATCTGATGGGCCGGCTGTGTCCCTCATGAGCCCAGGTAGGCCCCTGACAGAGGGAGGCAGCACCAGCTCACTCCCCACCCCCCAGCCCCTTCCGGCAGTCTTTCCCTGTCACTCCTGGCAAGAGGGGGTGCCAGTCCAGGCTGACCGGCTGGCTCCAGCCCGGATCTGTGGTGTCCCATCTCACCAAGGCCCTAGATAAGGGCCCAGCTCAAAGCTGCTTTGTTCAGCCAACAAAAGGACATTTCTGTGGCGCCCTGGGAGCTGGGCCATGGGCTGGCCCGCACTGGGGAGGCCCTGGCCCATCCCCGGCACCAGCTCGGAAACCTTAGCCCAGGCCTGGCTGGGCCATGGGGGCTGGGGACGCACCTGCCGCAGGCTTCCCAGGCCCTCAGGCCCACAGGAGGTGTCTCCTTTCTGTGCTCTGGCCTGGCCCTGCCCACAGCTACTGATGCCCACTGCCCAGCTCCTAGCTGCAGGGCCCAGAGCCTCCCACCTCCACAACAGGGAGGGCTGGGCAGAGGGGCAGGTAGGTTTCCAGGGAGCCTAGCACAGCTGACAGTCACCCGAGAGGCGGAAGGCCCACCTGCTTCTGGGCCTGGGCCTTCAGCACCCCAGTCCTGCCTCCTGGCCTTTGCCCATTCTGTGCTCTCTTCCAGGAGCACTTTCCCCCACACGTTGCCCCAGGTAACTCTGACTTGAGCACCCCGGGAGCCGAACACAGTGCCTAGGGAGGGACCACATTTGCACAGATGTCTTGTGCTGGACTGAGGGTATATAGGATTCATGGTGGGCTAAGTTGTGGCCCCCAAAGGATTGGAGCGATGCGTCCACCAGCCCAGGAACACCAAGGCCTGCCAGCAACCACCAGAGGCCCAGAGAGGCATGGGACGGGCCTCCCCAGCCCTGCCCACATTGTGATTGCAGACTCTGCCCTGGGAACTGTGAGGGAATCCATTTCTGTTGTTTTAAGCCACCAAGTTAGTGGTACTTTATTATCGCAGCCACAGCATACTAATAGAGTGTCATCAGATGCCCCAACCCCACAGTCACAGCCTCCCACATTCCTGGGCCCCATCCCAAGCTTGTGGGGTTCCCCCTTCTCTATCTAACTGCAGTGCCTGCCTCTGGGCAGGGCATACAATAAGACTCAGGAATGACCACAGTCCTGCTGGCCTCTCCTGCGCTGACTGGTTGCAACCAAGGAGGGACTGGTCTCCAGGGAGCCTGGCCTTGGCCCCACCTGCTCCCGCCCCCTCCCTGATTGGGGTCTGCAGGCCCCCCCTACTTCCTCCCTCCTTCCCCTGCGGCCCTGGTCACAATGAGCAGCTCCTGGGGCGTCCCTGCATTCACCCTTCCCCCAGGCTGACTGGAGCCAAGGCCTTCCTCCCACCTTACCCGCAGCTTCCCACGCTTCCCACAGCTCTGGTCACAGGGCCACAGGCCAGTGCAGGAGGAGCAGCTGGAAGCCACAGCACCCCCACAAAACCCAGTGGGGCTGACGCTCAGCCTGTTATAGAAGGGAAAACTGAGACCGGCCCAGAGAAGGCTGCAACTTGCCTAAGGTCATACAGCTAGAGTGGCAGGCTGGGCTTGGACTCCGGTGCCTGACTCAATCCCCTGCCACTCAGTCTCTGTCTCTCCCCCCATGGTCCCTCCAGGACCAGCAAACTGGAGTGCTGGATGGGGCAGTACCCCAGTGCCTCACCTGGGCGGTTAAAAGTTTGGGCCTGTGTGACTTTGCGCTTGCAGGGTGGGAAGATGGGACTAGAGGGTGGAGACAGGCTGATCTCGGGCTGGGTGGCCTCCTGTGCAGAGAAAAGCATTTCTGGGAAGGGCTGAGCAGTCTTCCTTCTGGGCCCTCAGTCACCTTTCCAGCTTCCTCCCAGTCAATCGTAGATTCTTTCCTGCATTCATTCATTCATTCATTCATTCCATGTGTATCTGGTGAGCACACACATGAGTGTGAGTCCAGCCTGCAGGGCTGCAGGGATTGAGGCTGGAAGAATGAACAGAATCACAGGAACCCACAGAGGGAACAGCGTGGTGCTCCAGGAGATCGGACTCAGGCAAAGATCTGGAGGCAAGATCCAGGGGACTTTAGGGAGCTGCAGACCCCGGTGTGGCTGGAACCCAGGGACCAGGCAGGCAAGGGAGAGCTGGGCCCCGCTGAGCAGGGGCCACAGGGCCCAAGATCCACAACCAATCCACACCCACCCCACTCTACAAACCAGGGGGCCCTGGGCCAGCAGTGCGCTCACTCCCGCTCACACGCTGGGTGCACTCACATACTCACCCACCCTCCACATTCTCACACTAATGGCAGAGACGGGCTGGGGCCAGGCAGGAAATATCCAATAAATGTTTATCCGGTAATGCATGGGCCAAGTCAAGAGTCAGGTGGGCTGAATGTCTTGGGACCCTGGGTCCTGTTCTCAAGGCTCCTGCCCAGGCCAGGGGGGCCTCAGCTGGGGAGGAGGGTGCTTCCAGATGGTGGGAGGTTTGATGAGTCCCTGAGGTCCTCAAGGGGGCTCGCCCTGGCCCCTCTGTGCAGGGACAGGCTGGGTGCCCACCTGCACTGAGGCTGAGCAGACTCAAGCTCCTGGCAGGTGTGTCCCTCCACCTCCCCACAGGGCATCAGACAGCTTCATGTGCTTTGTCCCCCACCCTGGCCTTGACCAGAGCCCTTGGCTAATCCTCTGAATTCTCACCCCAGGAACAGACTTGGTGCAGATCCAGACTTGGGAAAGGCCTGGGGGAAGGTGGGTGTGCAAAGAGGGGGGCGAGAGTGTGTTCCTCAGAAGGTGCACGTGGCACATGTGCATGTGTGTGTCTACATGCACGTATGCCTTTGTTGGCGTGCAAGTGTGTCATTGTGTGCACAAGAACATGGCCTCATGGGCAGTGTTGCACATGTGCTCATGTGTGCACACACATTTGCATGTGTTTGTATAAGCATGAGGATGTGTGCCCCACAGACATGTGGTGTGAGTGTGCATGTCCTCCAGCAGCGCTGTGTGTGCATGTGTGAAGTGCATGTATGTACCCACATGCCTATATTTATGGATGAGTGTGCACAGGTACATTCACACATGTATGCTTGGATGGACATTTGTGTATATGTATGCACACAGTTGTGCACGTGCATGCAGGACAGGAGTGGGGTTGTCACCGGCTCTCTGGCCCAGGTGGGCTTCCTGGGCGACACGGCACTCCAGTGGGCAGTGGACGGTGGGGGTCACAACAGACAAAAGTGGGTGGTCCAGGAGCCCACCATGATGACTGAGGGCTCAAGCAGGGCCCATGGGTGTGGAGCCTCCACAGTACCCACCTGTAATGAGGCAGCCTCAGGGAGCTGAGGCACCACAAGGCCCCCAGGAGGCCTGTGTTCCCTGGGCCCAGGCAGGGTCAGCTCCCCAGGGCCCCCGGGCTTCGGGCTCTCAGTCTCCCCATCTGAGCGAGGCGGGAGCCGGGCCGGCCCCTCCTTCTCTCAGGCAGCCTGAGCCCTGCCAGGCCCCGCCTGCACTTCAGGCCTCCACTGACAGCCGCTTCCTCTCACCCCCCACAGGCCACAGTCCCAACATCTGGTTGGTGTTTCCAGCAAGCTGGGGGGTGGGAGGCCCAGCCAGGAGGAGCCGTCTGAGGGAACAGTGTGGGAGTCACCGCTTTGGCTGTGAGAACCAGTGCACTGGGGAGGGGGGGAGTCCAGCCAGACAGTGGCGGGGGATGGGGGAGGGAGCCAGGCCAAAGGCAGCCAGGGGCCAGAGGCAGGTGGGCTCCACTTTCTGTGAGACTTGCAGCTGTCATTCTACCTCCCCCAACCTCAGTTTCCTCTTCTGTAAAGTGGGGAAGACCCTGCTGGTGCCCTGCCCAGTTCAGAGCTACCCGCAGTTTGATGGAGCCCCTGTCTCCTGGGTGTGGATCCCCTCCTCGCTAGTCTGTTTATCCATCGGCCTTTATCTGTATCTCTGCAGCCAAGAGGCTGCAGCGAAAACCGCGCGGGCCTGGAGTCTCGAGAGGACGGGGGTGAAGCGCAGCGCAGGGTCAGCTCCAGCGGCTGGCACGTGGGCGCAGAGGCAGCGGGGGCGGAGCCCAGTGTGGACCCGGCTGAAGAGGGCGCTGGCTGCGGGCTGGCCTGACAGTGGCTCGGGGTTGCCTCCCCCCTCCCCGGCTCAGCCCTTCCGGTGAGGTCATGGGAAAAACTTACAGCGGGCGCACCCCCAGCCCAGGATCCCCACAGCCGCAGGCAAGTCTACAGCAGCTCCTCCCAGCTGCGGGGGGCAGAAGCCGAGGGGCCCCCACCTAGGAGCCAGCCCAACCCCTGGCTCCTGTCAGGTGCCCCCCACATCCATGTTATGAGGGCCAGCGGGGCTTCTCTGCAGGGTTCCCAGACTCCCAGGCCAGGGCTTATTTATCGCCAAGGCTTTGATTTGTGTGTTTAAGTCCCTCCCCTCCCCCTGGAGTTGCTTCAGGAAAGCAGTTCCCCAGGCGCCAGGAGCCACCGAGGAGCCCAGGCGGAAGAGGGGACAATTAAATCCAGAGGAGGAAGAGTTAACTGAGCCCCGGCCCCCAGCCCCACTCCCACCCTGGGCACAATTCACCAGGAAATAAACAAGAAGCGGTTTGTTTCCATTTGTCCTAAAAAAATACAAGGATTTCCTCCCACTGAATCTGTCCCCCAAGGCTCCTTTGAACCCCGGAGGTGCAGGGCAAGAGGGGGGCCCTGGGATGGGTAGGGGGCTCCCCTGGGCAGCCCTCATCCAGCTCTTAGCCATGGTGTTTCCTTCAGAGCTGCAGGGGTGGGGCGTGGGGGGCAGAGCCTCTCTGAGTGGGAGCGGGTGGGCTCCTGTCCACACTCACCTGTTCGCAGAGGACCAGGCCTGGCGTCTAGTCTCCTCAGGACTAGAGCCCGACATTTCTGGAGCGGCCTCAAATCCACCCCGGGAGGGTCAGGAACAGGGTCTCTAGGCCTGAGGAAACGGGCTGTGCAAAGGTGCTTGGTACCCCCAAGAAGCAGAAGTGGAGCGAGGCTGGGAGGGGAGCCAGTCACTGAAAGACAAATACTCTATGATTTTGTTCATTTGAGGTCCCAGAGGAGTCAGATTCATAGAGACAGAAGTAGACAGTGGGGACCAGGACTAGGAGGGGTGGGAGTGAGTTTAATGGGACAGAATGATGGGCAGATGGAAGGTTCTGGTGATGGTGGTGGCGGCACAGCAATGTGAATGTACCTAATGCTACTGAGCAGTGCAGTTAGACATGGTGGAGACGGTCAATGTCATGTGTATTTTACCATAATTAAAACAAAGAAGCTCAGGGGTGATCCAGAACCAGAGCAAGATTCTGGGAGATCCTGGCCATGGGAACAAGGCAGAGGTGGTTCAGCCCACGTGCTTCCTGCAGGGGAGCAAGACACGATTGGGGGCCAGGGCCACTGGGTGAGGTGGCCTGGCCTGAGCTGGGCTTTCCTCCTCCGTACGATGAGCCTGATGGCTGTGGTGAGTCCTCGCAGGTATGGGAGGGTCCTGAGATGATGATGGAGGAAGTGCCTGCCTGGTCCTGTGGTCTCACTTCTGCTACCTCTAATTAGATCCCCAAGAGCCTGGCAGGAGAGGCATCCTGGACAAGGCTGATTCTGCCAAGGGACAGAAAGGTCCCCACCCAGGGAAGCTGAGAGGGAATATTAGCTCCAAAGCCAAACAGACCAGGTGCTCTCACTGGTGGGAACAGCAGGGCATCTCTCTGACCCTCAGTCTTCATCGGCATGGTGAGATTAATAATAGCACCTGATCCATGGGCTCTCTGAAACCATGCCCACCCAGTGCCTGGCACACAGACAGCAGCTTTGAAAGTGAGCTGCGCTTGTCCTGGCCAGGTGGCTCAGGTAGTTGGCGCATTGTCTCGTACACCAAAAGGTTTCGGGTTCGATCCCCAGCGAGGGCGTGTACGGGAGGCAATCAATAGATCCTTCTCTCTCACATTGATGTTTCTCTCTCTTTCTCTCTCCCTCCCTCTCTCCCAAAAATCAACCAAAGATACCCTTGGGTAAGTATTAAAAAGAGAGAGAGAGCATATTCGATAAGCCATGGAACAATGCCTTTGAGGAGATCCAGCGTGACCATTAAAAAGTATGTTGCAGAAGTATGTTTAATGGTTGAGGCAAACACTCATGATATATACTGTCAGATGAAAAAGTGTAATTAAATGATGCTGCTGTGTTTACCTGGTGAATCTCGCACCTTCTGGAGGGTGAGGCGGGGCCCAGTTCTGCTCCCTTCCAGCAGTGCCCCTGGTCAGGGCCCCAAGCTAGTTGATAATTGCCTGTGGAACTCTTGAATGAATAAATGAGTGAGTGAATGGATGGAGAGTGGTTCCAGTTCTGTGAAGCAAGACACATGTCATGAGCCTGTAGAGAAAACACTGGAAGGATATACCCCAGATACTAATAAGCCACCTCTACCTGAAGGAATTTTTTATCTTCTTTTTTACATGATTTCCCCCACCCTTTTTTTGCATTTCCAAGTGCAGTAGTGAGCTTGTGGGACTTTGCTGTTGGAGGAAAGGTCCGAGTAGATGGGCATTTATTCGGGGTGAGGGTGGAGGCGGGAGTCAAGGCTTTGCACCCTCTGGTCCTTTACCAGGCATGAGGGTCCATTGGAGGGACGTCCCTAACCTGAAGGACCAAGGACTGAGCTGGGCACTGGAGGCCCAGGCAGGAATGTGTTTATTTAAAGCCCTGGGCACCAACCCCAAGAGGGAGGCCCAAGGAGGAGGGCCCAGCAGGCAGGCTGCGTCCCTCCCCACCCCTCACCTTCCCCCACCCCTCCACTGGCACATAGACCATCTCGCAAGGGTGGGAAGGGAAAGCAGGCCCTCTCTGCTGGCCCTCGGTAACAATAAGTGATTCTGTACTTGAGAAAGGCAAGGGTTATGAGAAAAACTCCCCGTTACAGGGTTTTACATTTGGAGGGAAATGCCTGCCTTGCTGGGTCGTACAGGAGGGGCCTGCACAAAAGTCCCTTTGTTCCCCCCCCAGCGCCCAGCAATCTCACAGAAAGAAATTATCTTTTCAGCAAAAGATTAAGCGAGTTGGCGCCTTTCCATGTGGCTGCGGCGATGCAGCCTCTCCACCCCAGGTCCCGGCGGGCATCCTGGAGGCAGCGGCAGTGTTCCCAAGCGTTGGCAGTGCAGCTGGGGGCAGAGGAGGGGAGACCAATGGCCTTGCAGACTGAGCCGCTCATAGTTGTCCCAAGTTACAGATGAGGAAACTGAGGCAGACAGGCAGCTGCCCCCCTCCCCACCGCCCCAGAGGTGGCTCTCCCAGGATCCCTGCTGGGAGGTAGGGCCCTCCCTGCCTTGAGAAACGGATGACATGTAAGGGAGGGGGCTCAGGCCACCCAGGCGGCATCAGGTGATGAACCCCTGGGGGGCATCGTGAAACCTGTCTGCACACTCACCCGCCCACCTGGCCCACGCCCAGCCTCACTCCCGAAACTCCCAGTTTCAGTCTTCGCTGTGTCCAAGACTGGGGGCTGAGGGACCTCCCACCATCTCCCTCTCCAGCTCCAGCTGCGGGAAAGGGGGTGCCAGGGACTGGGCTCTGCCTTGTGGGATAGGGTCGCTGGGGAACTGTGCGTTCCAGGAGTAGGGATGAGTCTGGACAGGCCGGAACCACCTTCAGCCCAAACCTGCCTCCAGATTGGGCCCAATGGGGGCAGGGGGGGACACCTGAGGAGGAGGGAGCCACTCCGGATGTCTCTCTGCAACTAGTTACAGCGAGAACCAAGCCTGTGCATGGAAAAACCACTGACCACTCTCTGTGGGGTCTCATTGTCTGGACTGGAAAACTGAGCCCATTTGAGAGTCTTTGTGGAGTCAGAGTGGCCCTGAGCTGGAGAGGGTGGGGCTCAGAGGGCACCACTCCCTACCCAGCCCTCTCCTGGCAGGTGCACACACTGCCGCCTGGCCTTCAGAGGGGAAGGGGTGGGGGCCCAGGCAGGAGATTGGGGGTCATAAATGCTCTGGGATTATAAGGGTGGGGGTGGGGCTAGTAGGAGAGTGTGAATCCACCCCTAGGGCTGGGGCCGCCCACCTGGACTTTCTTAAGTCATCTGTCACCTCCTCCCCTCCCCTGCCCCACAGGCCTCACCTCCAGGCCCAGAAACTTCCAGAGTAGAATCTCAGTTGAGCTGGGGGTGGGGGTAGAGGGGCTCTGGGAACTGGAGCCCCAATACTGCCCCATTTACAGATGGGAAATTGAGGCCCAGAATGGAACTGTCCCAAAGTGAGGTGCGCAGGGAAGGAGCACCCCGTGAGAAGAGTTTTCTTCACTGGCCTCCAGTGTGGACATCGCAGCTCCACCGGTGAGGCGCAGACAGACCACGGTGGCTTCCCTCCCCCCTCTCCCCCAGCTAGTCTAGGTGCTGCTGTGGGGCCTCAGCCTGTGAGCTCCTTGTGCCCAGGAGACAGCTTCCCCACCTTCTCCTACCTCCCCCATCTTTTCTCCCACTCACCCTCACCTTTTCCTGTCCTAAACAGGCTGCAGAGGCCCATCCCATCCCAGCAGGGGCTCAGAAAGACCCCACAGAGGAGGTGGTTTGGCTTCTGGGCCACCCCCCAGCTGCTGGTCACAGAATGGTGTCCATTCCATAGGACTACGGGCTTCCCAGGGTCTCTGGTACCGGAGACCTGATGCCCCCCCAGGACCCTCAGGCTGTGACAGTGGGTCTGATGACAGTGGGGCCTGGTACCCAGGGTGGGAAGTGGAGGGGGCACCCTGCAAAGGCAGGAGCCCAGAGTGGTCCCAGTGCCCAGGCTGTAAGCCCAGGTGTCGGACAGAAGTTCCAGGGCCCAGCACCCACCCCTCATTGCCAGCCTCCTGAGTTGGGAGACCATGGTCATGACCACTCTCTCCTCCCTGTGCCTTGACAGGCAGTGCGGGGGGCCACCTCCGAGGGGATCATTCAGCCACCTCAACCCTGGCAGTAGGGCGGGCAGCCGGTGGCCCTTTGGCCCTTTGTCTTGGCTGATGGGCCCTGTGGCCTTGCTGTGAGTATCCAGGAGCCACATTGTCCTCTTGGAGACACTGAAGCAGGGTGAAGTCTGCTGGCAATTTGGAACCTGGCCTTTCCCTGCATACCCTCGTGTCCCCACCAGCTCAGGGGCCTAATAGAGCCCCTGTCAGGCCTCAGTTCCTCCTCTGGGAGGCAGCCCAGCCAACCCCTCTCAGGGCAATCCCCAGACCCCAGGTCAGAGCCTCAGAACCAGGGAGTTCTGGCTTATGGCTGGGCAGGTGGGGATAGGGGACAGAGCCCCAGGTGGCCAGGAACTCTGTGTGTGCACAGGGGAGTTCACCGGGAAAAAGGTGCCCTGTGCTCCGGTGACACCTGCCCGGGCATAACTCTGCTTATGCCCCTTCCACGCCCCCGTCCTGGCCTGGCATTGCGTGCTGTTTTTGCGCTGCCCGGGCAGGTCCCCTCCTCTCCCAGCCTGGGCCTCGAGCCCCTGGGGTGCTCTCTGTCACATGGAACCTCAGCTGCAACCCTGGCCCCCGTCACGTAGGGTTATCACTGTCCTCCTCCTGAGAACCTAGGGGAGGCCCCCCAGCTGAGGACCAAGGAGGTGGCAGGGAGAGGCGGTCTCTTGCCATGTCTCCTGGACTCAGTATCTGGCTGGGGCTTCAATACACTGCGCCTGCCTTGGGTCCAGCCTGGGCCGAGCAGTGGGGCAATGGGGACTGAGCCTCTCCTGAGAGCCAGAGGTGATAGCAGAGAGGGGAGGCCCAGGGTCAAAGCTGAGTGGAGTCAGGGCCGAGAAGTCACTTTGGAGGGGGAGGCCCCTGAAGGCTTCCCAGAGGGGGTGGCCTTGAAGGGTGCACAAAAAACTCCCAGCGGCCCTCTTAGGACTCCTTGGGTTCAGGTGGACACAGTGGCTGGGTGACTTGGGGCAGGCATGCCAGAGGGCTGTCTCGTCGTCTGTCCACTCACTCTGAATACTGGCTGGTGGTGAGTGTGGTGGCAGAGGGTGGGAACCAAGCCTGCAGGGTCTCGTGTGTCTCCAGGCAGTGATTTTTGGAGTGTGGGCAGGATGGGGAGGGGTGGTGTCCCCAGGGCCCTGGGCAGCTGGGAGAGGTGGGTGGGGAGGGGTGGTGCCGGTGGAAGGAACACCTGCCACTGGGAGCCTAGGAACGTGGGAACCTAGCCGGCTTGGGCTCCTGCAAACAGCACTATTCCCGCAGGAGGAGATGGGGCGGGGCACCCTGGGGTCCCACAGGCCTCCAAGTGGACTTCTTGTCCTCTGAGCTGGGATTAACCCTCTCCTAGAGCACAGCTGGCATTCAGGCACCAGCCTGTGGCATTCCCAGCTGACCGTACCCCCACCACATTCCCCGCCCCCGAGTCTGTCCTGGAGAGAAAGGGTACTAGCCATAGACTCAGCCCCTTCATACAGCCTGGAGGACCATAGGGAGAGGTCCAGCTCTGCCCCCATGCCCCCCCCCCACCAATGTTTTGTTGCTCAGGGTTCAGCCGATGCCTGCAAGTTTACTGAGCATGGTTAGTTAGCAGTCACTCACACGTTAGTGAAAATGCTCTGTTTTGCTTCCACCCCCTGCGGGGGGCTGATACCCTCCTCTGGCCCCTCCTAAATGCGTGGCACCCACAAAGTACCTGGAACCACTCATCTGTGACCCCTCTCCCTATTGATGACCCCACACCCACGACAGCAGCTAAGGAAAGGGGGTTTGGGGACAGCCAGCCACCTCCATCTACAGAGAGCTGACTACTCTGTATACAGAGGCTCCTCCACATTTTATCCCCATTTTACAACAGGGGTACTGAGGCTTGGGGGTTCAGCCAGCCACCTGAGGCGCATCTACCTGGCTAGAGGCAGAAGTGGGGTTGCACCTACTGTCTGACTCTAGTGTATGTACTTGCAGCCGTGACCCCAGTAAAAGCACCTGGACCCTGGGCTTTGTCAGGGACTCAGGGTTGGGCTATTGTGAGTTGGGGAAACTGAGGCCAAGGGAATCCATGCCTAACCCCAGTCTCCAAGCTGGGATTTGGGTCCCACTGCCAGGCTCTTACCCATGCTGGGGGCCCCAATGGGGGCCAGGGAAGATTGGGCTGGGGACTATGCAGGGTGCTTGTTGGTGCTCAGGAAAGACCGACCAGCTGAGACCGCCCCTGCTCAGCATCTCCAGGCCCGAGGAGCGGTTATGCTGAGTCCTAGCCTCCGAGCAGCCCCGGGAGCCCAGGAGCTGTGGGCATCAGGGCCTCCGTTCTTCCTAAGGCGTCTAGCTGCCCGCAGCCAAGGCCCAGCCAGCCTGGCTCTGAACCACTCCTGGGACACCCTTCATGTCTCCGTCCCCTCTGGGCCTCAGTTTCCCCACCTGTCAGATGAGAGGGGCTTGAGGGCTTAGCCTGAGGCCCATGAGGTCCTCCTGAGATGGCCATGCTGGGTGTCTTGCGTCTGTGATCCCTGAACCTCTGAAAGTGGGTGGGTTCAGCTCCCTCGTGCATGTTCCCAGGGCGGTGTCCATCATGTATCTTGGGTTTTGAGGTGTCTCAGCCCCCAGAGACCCAGTGGCCACTGCAGAGATGAGGAAGCCACAGGGAAGTGGGGTTGGAGTTGCACCAGATGCCAGTCAGGGGTGGGAACCGGCAGGCGGATGGGGGTGCTGTGTGGGAGGGGTGGGAGTGAGCGGCGCTCGATGAGGAGGGGAGCCAGGGCAGGGGTCGCTCTGTGTGGGGGCTGTAGTAAGGGCAGTACTATGGGGGTGCCAGAAAGAGGTCCACTGGGATGTTTCCCCACAGGACCGACCCTCAGGGCTCCGGCCTCCTGAGCGGGGTGTCAGCCTGGGGCCAGGATTTCCTGAGGGACTCTGTGTCAGAGCCTGTGGTGGCTCCCGGACAGGAAATCTATATCCCTGTGGCCCGATCCCTCCACTCAGGGCTCTCCCAAGCACCCAGGTCGGCCGCTGGGTGGGTCCTGGGAAGAGAGGAAGGAAGGAGAGAGCGCAAGTGCTGCCTTATCAGCCTCAGACTCCAGGCCCTCCACTGCTCAGGAGACTTCCATGGCTCCCCTTTGCTCACAAGATCCAAGCAGCCCCCTAAGTCAAGCCTCATCTTCAGCCTCGTCTCCCAAAGGGACTGCCGGTTCCCTCCACGGCTCGAACACTCCTGCAGCCCCCCTTCTGCACAGGGGCCACTCCTCCACGGGCTCTGCTGGTCCACTCATCCCTTAAAGGGCCGGGGAATGCCTCCTCCTGCAGGAAGCCAGGGCCTTCACCCATTTGGAGGGGTCCTGAGGGCCTCCCAGCAAGTCAGACCCAAGGCTGAGCTCCTGGAAGTCAGGGTCGGAGCCCAGGCAGGACCTCGAGCTGTTCACCTCTGCCAGGAGGCACAGCCACAGTGTGGGGCCCTTTTCTCACCCGGGAGCCTTGGCTGCCAGGCACAGGGACTGAACCCTGCTCCAACCTCAGGGGATGGCAGCGCTCCCAAAGCAGCCTCTGTCTCCCTCTGCCAGGGGCCGAGGCAGAGCCTCTGCCATCCCACAAGGAGGTCCCCACGCTGAGCTGTGGCAGTCCCCAAACTCATGGTGCTCTGGCTTGACAGGCCTTTCCCTCTGTCTGGGTGCTCCCCGCAGTCCTGTTCTTGACAAATTTCTGTCCCTCTTTAGCCCTCAGCTGAGACATACCCCCAAAGCTTCTGGACGCCCCACCCTTCATCCCCTTTCCAGAGAGGCCACGGTGTGGGCCCCACCTTGCACACCCCTGTGTCCTGCCCCTTCAGTCCCGGCTCTCTGGACCTCCTTACTGGGGGACAGGGCCCTCACCCTGCTCCCCACCACTGGTTAGCAGGGCAGTCACCAACAGGATGATTAGATCCCTCCCCAGGTCTCTGGACACCGCCCAGTTCTGGGTGCTGGGCTTGAGTCTGGGAGGCAGAAGGTTCGAGAAAGTGTGTGTGTGCATATGCACGTGTGTGCACGCCCCCACATTGGCTGCTGGGAGGGCACCCACTTCCCCTCCCACCCCATAACTAGACCATTCCCTGAAATGATGTACTATAGGTGACCTCACACTGTGTTGGCAGCACCAGTGTCCCTGGAACAATGGCCCAGGAATGGCATTCCAGAGCGTAGCGGTGGAACAGCCGGGAACCTCACCCCAGCCCTTTCCCCAGCCCTGGCTTCAGCATCCGTTGCGGAGACCCAGCTCAATGGCCTCTCCAGGAAGGGCTGCAGGAGCCCCTGAGATCATCTCTCCCACAGCACTGTCTCTGTTCTCTCCTCTGTATTCCCCCCGCCCCAGTGCAGAGCCTGGCTAAGAGTGGATGAATGGGTGGCAGATGGGTGGATGGGTGGTAGATGGGTGGTGGGTGGGTGGATGGTCCCTCTCTGTCTGATCCCTCTGTCTGGTCCCTCTGCCTGGTCACTCTTGGTCTGGTCCCCTTCTCCATGGTCATGAGTTGGGCCAACCGGTCTTGGGGGAGCAGGTCCAGCCATCTGTCTTTCCGGGGATTGAAACCAGGGTGGCCAAGGAGCCTGACTGCCTGGGTCCTGTCTGGGGAGCAAGGTCGCTCCATCCTGGAGTCAGCAGCCAGTTTTGCTCTGGTGAGACAATGAAGCCTTCGTCTCTAATTATACCCTGAACTTTCTCACCCCCCAACCTTCCCACTTCAAAGGCCACTGGCCCGTAGGCAAGGAGGGAAAGTTTCTGGGTGTCTATGAGCCTCCCCTCCTCCTGGGGGTGGGAGGTGCAGCCCAAGGAGCCTGTGTCGGGGACCCCCACCCTTCCTGGAGGCTCTGACAGGGGGCCATGCTAGCAGGGCGGACACTCAGCTCAGGACCCCACTCCAGCCTCTCTCCCACCCCCTCTAGCCTCAGCTGGACAAGGATGTTCTGACCCAGAGAGGTGGGGTTGGGAGCCAGGCCTGCTCCCTACACCCACTCCTGTTGTTTCTCTGCCCCCACTCTGATGTATAGCCCCTAGAAGCTCTGCTCTGGGGAGGCTGCCCCCACAGTGTGGCGGGTCCCCCATCTGCTTGTGACCCTTCTGAGTTTAATTCTATCTTGAGTTTGTTTATGGGGCTGTCATGGGCTGTCCTTCAGCCCAGGCACCGCCCTCAGGGCCCTCTGGCTACAGACACACAAAGCACACAGCCACCTCTAGCTGGTGCAGTGGGGGTGCACTGCCCAAGGCCAGAGCTGGACTGCAGATGATGGGCGGGCAGGGCAAGGTGCCCGGAGGATGCCCAGGTGGGTGGCTGCTCTGGACCAGTTGTGTGTGTGTATGTGGGGGAGGGGGCAGAGCCCGGTTCCCAGGCCAGGGATCAAAGCAGGTGGAGCTGGTGGCTAATTAGACAGGCTTTGTGGGCAAGGACAGTATGATGACGTCCCCACCCTGGACCATGCAGCTGACGGTTCCCACGGGGCCAGGAGGGAGTAGAGGCCAGTGTTGAGCTGGCGAGGGAGCGAGCGGGGCTTGGATGCTAAGCAGAGCTGGCTGCACAGGGAGAATGCCAGCGCATGAAGACCTGCTGGGTGGCATTAATAGAGGTTGAATGTCCAGAACTAGGGAGGTGATTCTTCTCCACTTTGCACTGGTTGGGCCTCCCAGGTCAAACCCTGACTCTGCTCCAGGCTGGGTCCAAAGCCCACTGGCTCAGGAGGCTGCCCCTATCCCCTGCCCTGTCCCCCCATCAGCACTTTACGAGTTATTTCTCCTAACACCTTTCTGCCCATCTTACAGCTCTGTGTGTGGAGACAGCAGCAGCCTGTGGCCTGGTGGCCTCCAAGGCCAGGGACAGGGCTGCCCAAGGAGGTACATGGTCAGTGTTGGCTCAGTTAAGACAAGTAGCCTCTTTCCTCGAGGTGTCTCCCTCCAGGAAATAAGAAAGGAGGGAAGGGAGGGCAGGAGAGCTCCCAGGATCCCTCGGGCCTTTGAAGAGGGCCCACTGAGGCAGCTCCTGCTTCACCTGCTCACCCCCCCACTCCACCATGTACAGTGAGGCCCGAAATCAGCTGCCTCTCCCCGTGCTCAAATAAAACTGTGAGCATTTGATCTCGATTTCAAAGGGGTCTTTGTCCCAGCCTGTGCCCGCTGGGCTGGCGTGTGGGCCCAGCCAGCTCCTGAGTCACCTGTCCCTCCACCCCACTGGAGCCTGGCCCCTCCCCCACCTGCAGAGCAGCCTGCTCTGTTCTCCTCCAGGACCCTCGTAGCTGGGTCTCTTGTCCCTGTTCTTGTCTCCAGAAGTTTCTATGTATCTCTCTCTCCCCCAGTCTGTCTGTCTGTCTCTGTCCCTGTCTCTTTCTGTCTCTGGTCACAGGCCAAACTCCACGGGAAAACAGAAGCCATGGGGTCTCATTGGTCAGGGACAAATGTCAAATGGGCTGAGGCCCTCTGCTCAGGGGTGAGGCCTGCGGACAGCTGAGCAGCAGCCTGAGCAAATGGTGCGTAGTGGGGCCTCCCTTCCCCTCCCCCATCTCAGCCCCACAGGGCTTCTCCTGGGGCCATAAAGATTCCCTGGCCACAACTCCCCTTGGGTTGCAGTGGGCAGTTCGCAGTGACTGAGAGTCAGGCCCCAGTACCTGGCAGGCCCCACGGTATCCATGCTCAGAGGAGGGGGTCCTGGGGAGGGTGGGGGGTTCTCTTTGCCTTGGACAGAGCCCATTTCCAGTCCCATAGTGGGAACCCTGAGGCCTCCTGGGCAGGGCCAGGCTGGAGAGCACCAGCGGGCAGGCAGAGGCTGGAGACTCCCCCGCAGCCCCAGCCTGGTGCAGCCCCTCCCTGCAGCTGACCCTTGATGGCATTCCTGGGAAATACCTTGAGCGCTGGCAGGGAGTGCCACCCTGCAGGCTTGCCTTGCCCCAGCCCGCATTTCGGAGCAGCAGCCTCTCAGGGAACAATCCACTGAGCTGGACACTGTGGCCTGGCCCGTGCACCTGGGGCATCTCCATTCAGCAAGTCTCTTCTGAGTGTCACCTTGGTCAAGCCTCCTGTGAGGTGCTGGGGGTGTCAAGCTCTCCACAGAGCTCTGAGTGTGGGGTGGTGGCCACTGCAAGAGGCCCTGAAGCACACGGGGCATGAGGGTGACAGATCAGCGGTTTGTACTCCCAGGAAGTCTGGGCTCTGTGCACGGGTCCTAGGTGGCCCTGGGAAGGAACTGATGGCATTCGGGTTTTCATCTCCCCTCCCAGAGATGCTGCTCAGCTTTGATGGCCCCTCCCCAGTCCTCCCAGTGGAATTGCAGACACTTGACCCCGGTGGACAGCTGAGGAGCAGAGCGCCATCGAGAGCTGGAGCCCACCAGACAGCTCAGCGGGCAGGGGGGACTTCACTAGTCCTTGGGGACTTCTTGGGACGCAGAGGTCAGGGTGCCTGGCATGTTTGGCCATTTGCCACCATCAGGGGTAGGGATGGCAGTTTCTAGGAAGCAAATGGGCAGGGTGGTGTCACCCAAATGGTCATAGCTCAGCCAAGCCTGGGGAGGCTCCATGAGGGAGGCTGGCCAGAGCCCCAGGTGCTATGCTCACAGGGACAGGGACGGCCTGGTCTGTGTCCCCATGCCAGAGTCCCAGCACCTGCCAGCACCATCTGGGAGCAGAAGTGGGCCAAATGTGGACTTCAGGGCCACACTGCCCGGCGCCTAAATTCCAGGCTACCAGGAACCAGGGCCAGGGTGTGAATGGACAGGATGGGGGCTCCTGTGGGACAAGAGGGTTCTGGCCAAAAGAAAGCAGCTTGGGAGCAGGGAGGCTGCATCCCATGTGCATCGGTGGAAGCCCAGTAGGGTGAGCTCAGGTGTCTGTGGACCACAGCTTGGTGGTCACTCATGTCTGGTCACAGGTGGTCCAGGAAGCTCTGGGCCCTGCAGAACCTTCCAGAACTTCATGACTGAATGTTGTTTGGTTTCAGACTATCTAGCCTCAGGCCCGATGGCCAACTAAGCCTTGGACAGGTGCAGCATAGAGCTCGATTACTAAGGGAAGGGACCAGTGTGCACTGAACTCTTATGTCAGCAGGGAATTTTGGAGAACACTGACCACGGAGGAGGCGGGGCCAGGCAGCCTGTGCCCCAATGCCAGTGCCAGTACTCACAGGTAGGCCATCCCCCCAAGCCCAGCAGGCTCCTGTGAAGTAGGGTCTTGGCATTCCACCTTCCAGGGTCCGTAGGACCAGCCCTCAGGCGTGGAGTCCACGCCAACGTGGGTGTGTGCCCGAGGCCCACACTCCCCTCTGCCACTCAGTGTAGCCGCTCCATGGATGGAGGGAGGAACAGAGGTTGTGCAGGGAGTGCTGGCGATCGAGTGGGGAAATCAGGCCTCTCGACATTGCTGATGGGAGTGTGGAACGGGACAGGTCCTGGGGAATCAGGGACAGTTTCCCAAGGGATTAAACACAGAACTACCACGTGACCCCAAAGAGAGATGAAGACACACATGTACCACAAACCTACACACGCACGTGCACAGCAGCATTACCCACAACAGCCAAAGGTGGACACAACCCAAGTATCTATCAACAGGTGATGGATAAACAAAACGCGCGGCCACACTGCGGAATATTACTAGGCCGGGAAAGGAACAGGCTAAACCTTGAGGACACTGTGCTGAGTGAAAGAAGCCAGTCACAAAAGATGACATCATGTGAGTCCACTCACATGAAATGTCCGGAACAGATGAGTCCACAGACACAGAAAGTAGATTAGTGGTTCCTTGGGGCGGGGCTTGTGGGCTGGGAGAGGCGCCTAAAGGGCGCGAGGTTTCTAGAGGTGATGAAACTATTCTAAAGCTGATTGCGCGCTGGGAAAGCACTGTACGCTCCAGATGGAGAAATTGTATAGCACGTGCATTACCTCAATAAGCTGCTAAGATCAAAAAAAAAAAAAGACTTGCCCTGGGTTCCTGGCCAGGCAGGGGCTGAGCTGGGTGTCAGCCGGAGCTCCTCTCATGGGGAGCAGGCAGCTGTCCCTTCCATCACCACAGTGTTCCTTGCAGGGGGCCAGGGCAGGCCAAATGGCTTGGGAGGGCCAGTCCAAGGCCTGGCTCCATTTGCTGTGGGTCTCTTCATGTTTGTTCAGGAGGTTGGGGCCCTGCTCCAGACCTGGGCAGGGGCCTCTCCCCTCCCACCCCTCCCAGAGCCTTCCCAGAAGGATGTTTTTCCAGGGACCTGCTGAGCAAATGGCATTTGGACTCTGGCCTGGAAGCCTCGTGGGGACAGACCCCACATCCTACCCCCGTTTAGGAGTGGCCTGTTTCCTCCGGACACCCAGACCTGGCCAGAGCCCAGCTTTGCCGCTTTGCAGTTCCTTTGAGCCACAGGATCGCAGTGGGGCTGGCTTCATGGGCTGCCTGGGCATGGGTGAGGCCCCAGTGCAGGGCCTGACCCCCCACCCCAAGTGTGAGTGCTCTTATCATTACAAGGGCCTGAGGAGGGGCTCAGGCAGGACCTGATGTGATGCATTTGCTGTCCAGACCCAGGCCCAGGAAGGGCCAGGGTGCCAGCTTGGGAAGGTCCAGGCAGCTCAGTGGCCCAGGAGGGTGGTAGGTGTCCCAGCCCGTCATCTCATTCCTCCCCCTGCTCCCCCCTCTACGCCCCCAGACCCGGCCTCTAATCACAACCACACTTCCCACAGCTGGTCTCCACACGCCGAGCTCTGCGCTATCCGGATCTGGTGGGGGGTTGGCGGGAGCTTTCCCAGAAATGGACTTGTGAGTCACCAGCCAGCCCAGGAAGTGGCCGCCTCCTGTCCAGCCCCTCCAGCTGACCACTGGGCCTCAGTTTGGACCACAGAGCAAGAAGCCATTCACACATGGCCTCAGAGTTGACCGAGCGCCTCTGCACCTGGGCCTTACACAGTGCCTGGCGTGGTGGGCGACATCTCGGGTCAGCAGCCAGCACCACGACCCCTTGTTGAACTTTGGGAGTGTCAGGCACTTGAAGAGAAGGGGGCTTCAGTGGGTCTGGGGCAAGGGAAGAGAGGCCCCTCTGGGGGATGGGTGTAAGGTGAAGAGCTTCCCAGAAGGGACAGTGTGGGGGGAGCCTGAGGTCAACGGTGCAGCTGCAGCTCAACAGAAGGGCCAGGCTGGCCTTGTAGGCACCCAGGTCTTGGTGGCTACTGGACCAAGAGTGGGAGCTTCCCAGGTGTTCTCAGGCCAACGCGTTTCCCAGAAAGCCAAGATGAGGCTGGGAGGAGCAGCTGTGGTCCCCCAACCAACCCAGCTGGCCTGCAACTACAACTTTGGACATGAATGCCACAGGGACCAGAGAGGGGAAGCAGGTGGCCCAAGGCCACACAGCAATCTAGAGGCAGTCTCCACAAATCAAAATCCTGTTCGATCAGCTTCTAGACCCCTCT
This sequence comes from Miniopterus natalensis, assembly GCF_054644295.1. Taxonomy (NCBI): domain Eukaryota; kingdom Metazoa; phylum Chordata; class Mammalia; order Chiroptera; family Miniopteridae; genus Miniopterus; species Miniopterus natalensis. The sequence goes on from NC_142092.1 coordinate 69,382,020, forward strand.
CCCACCAGCGTGCTGGAATCTTCCAGGGAGCAGAAGATGACAATGGAGGGGCAAGCAGGAAAAGCCTAGTCCTAGGGATGGTGCCCAGGTCCTAGAAAATGAGCCTCCTCGGCCTCCTGGGGCTGGCCCGGGCCTGGGTCAGTGCCCTCAGTGCGTTGGTTGACGCGGGCCCCTGCTGATCCCTGTAAGGGGCGGGGCAGGGAGCTCAGGTTGGGCCGGGCGGGTTTCGTCCTGAGTGGGGTGATGCTGTACTTCAGGACCAGCTCCCTCACCCTGCCAGCGGATTCCCAGCTGAAATGCAGAGGCTGCAGGGCAGAGGAGGGCCTCACCCTAGCCCTGACTTTACTCTGCCTCCTCTCTAAGATCCCGGACACAGTCTGGGAGGTAAGACTCAGAGTGGGCCTCTGCAGGCTGTAGGACTTTGGAGAAACTACCTAGCCTCTCTGAGCCAAGATATCCTCAGGCAGGATGAGGCCTTAGCCTCAAAGCGCTTTTTTGAGAGAGAACAGGGCTTAGGCAATGCCAGCCACGATGGGAGTGTAACTGTCACCCACCAACACCCCATGGCCTGGCGCACAGTAGGTGCTCAGAGCTGGAGGGACTCCAGAGGCTCCTGGAATGAGGCTCTCATTAGGCCAGTAGGGACAGAAGCCAGCAAGGGACCAAGCACCCAGGTACCTGCCAGCTTCCCACCTCCCACCTGCCCCCAGGACTCCGTGTCTGAGAGACCCCTGGGTCCTGCCCCTCTGCCTACTTAGATCCCAGCTGCCCACCCTCCTCCTCCAAGGGCTCATCTTGCCCCTGCCAACCCCAAGGGACCCCCACCATCATGGCTCCACTTCCTCTGGGGAAGGGGTTGGCTTCATGGTTCAGCTCCAACCTGGGCACAGCTCCTGCTCCTGGCACAGAGGGGTTATCCCACTGCTTGTTCAAACCATTTTAGGGACTCAGGGACTTTGGTGCACTGGACCGGTGACTTCGCACCCCAAGAAGGAGGATGCTTAGAGCTCGTGCCTCTCGGCAGTGACTCATCCAGGGTCACCCCAGGAGCACTGATTGGGGGTGCTGGCTTCAGAGTCCCATACCTAGTCAGGGCGGACAGACAGGAGTCACACCTAGCTGCATGGTCACACCGAGTAAAGGCTGCTTGGGGCTGGGCAGACAGCACCAGAGCAGGAGAGGGAGGTCACAGTGCTTCCTGTCTCCCTCCAGGAACATGGCCCAGTTGGGCAAGGTGAACCTCCAAGCCCCACATGACCACCCACAGCCTGGGAAGGCCATGTGCAGACATTGCGTTCCATCAGGGACCTCTGGGTGTGCTCAGGGGGAAACTGAGGCACATTGGGCCACACTGTGAACAGGCCACATCAGACTGACCCCTGCTGGCCTCACCAGCCCTGGCACAGACATGTCCTGGGTCCTGGCTGGGGTTTGGGGGCTCCTGAGCACCCCTGAGCACCATCACCCCTCCTCTGCCTTCCGGAGCCCCAGCCTGGGAGTCCCTCCCTCTGCTCAGCCCGCCAGAGCCAAGGACAGGAGTTTCTCTATCACACATCTGTTCACATGTGTCCGCCTTCGGCTCTCCCGCCAGAGGGGGTGGCAATAGGGAGGATGTTGGGGGGACTTTGCTTTCTTGAGTTACAGAAACACTGCCTCCCCCAACATCTTCCTGAAGCCCAGGGGAGTGAGTTTTCCTAGATCCCAGCCGACAACAAATTCCAGAGCCTCCTCCAGAGCCCCCTCCTTTCCTCCCCCACCCGTGGCCCCGGGGCACCCCCACCTCCAGCTGAGTTCTCCTTCCCTGACGGAGGTGGTTTCCTCTGCTCCGACCTCCTCCCATGTTCGCCTCCAGAAAGACCAATTAAAATGAAACAGGGCCAGGTCACGGGCCAGCTCTGGCACTTCCAGCTGTCCAAACATACTGGGCCTGCCGGTGACCCGGGGGGGGGGGGGGGGGGACGGACTGCTTGACCAGGCTGTTGGGGAGCAGCCAGGTGTGGGATTAGACCCTGGGGGCCTGGGGCTGGCCTCCCTGTAGCAACCTGGACTCCATCCTGCCTGGGACCCTTGGCCAGCCCCACCACCTCAGGGACTGTCACCATTGTTGGACTTTTGGAGGTGGCCAAAGGGGTGGAATGGGGAAACCCTCAAGGCTGCCGATGTGGGGGTGCTGAGTGACATTAGGGAGCCATGGGCTGCCACAGGGGTGTGGAGAAGGAGGGAAATGAGAAGTTGGGGGAGATGGTGGGTGAAGAGAAGACACTGGAGGAGGCAGCCCTGGCTGACTGGCTGACTTCGGGTGGGTGTCTTCAGGTGAGTCTCTCTGCCTCTCTGGCCCTGAGAGCCTGCAAATTGGGACAATGGCAGTGCCTCTGCAGAGTACAGGAGACTGGGTGGGAAGAGGTGTCCTTGTGGGAGCAATGGCAGGGGAGCGGCCAGGTTTCAGGTGGTCAGGAGGCTGCTGATGTCTGAGCCTGGCCCTGGCACTCAGCTGCTCCGGGGCCCCTTGTTCAAACCATGTCAGGGACTTTGGTGCACTGGCCTGGCGATTTGCCGCCCTGGGAAGAGGGACTGCTTGGAGCACGATCAGGAGCCTCCTGGACAGGTGCAGGGAGAGACAGGCCGGGGCTGGCTATGTACCTGTGTTTCAGGGCAATCAACTCCCCGCCAGCCGAGACCAGGAGAGAGGAGATGAGAGAGGCGACGGCCCAGGCCCGCTCAGCCTGCTCAGCCCCAAGCGAGGCTCTTACGGGAGCCCCGCCCGCTCGCCTGGCCGGCAGGGCCGAGGGGTCTGCTGGGCTCCCAGCTTGAGTGGGGCGGGCTGAGATCGGGGGACTGGTGATGCCTGGCTAATGACCACGGGGAGGAGCGGGGGAGAGGGTCCGCTCTGAACCAGGATTCATTCTTTAAAGGAAAGGATGGTGTGAACTCAGATTTATTGTCAGGCAAGATGTGTAGAACTGTTGTAAAAAGGGGGGGAGGCAGTAGCTGTGAAATGCATCCAGGGCGGCTTTGGTCCTGTGTGAAGCAGGGGGCTTGGGGCACTGGGCTGCCGCCAGAACAGGGGGATCTCCAAGTGAGGCCCCCCTGTTTTTTTCTTCCCTCCTCCGCATCTGCTAGATTGTCTACACGGAGCAGGTACAGCCTGGCTGACCCTACCTTGACACCATCCGTGCTGCTTCAGGGGCAGGTCCGAGCCAGGGTTCCCTCACCTTAAGGGCTTAGAGCCTGGTATGTGGGCACCATGAGGCCTGGCTCCTGGGACAGAGCCACCCCCCTGCCCTGCATGGCTCCTCAGGGCTCATGGGCATCCCAGACAGGCCTGTGCCATCTCCTGTGCCCGCACCCTTGAGGGAAACCATCACCCCTTCTACAGGGGAAGAAACTGAGGCAATCAGCAAACATTTAGGGAGCACCTAAGGTATGCCGAGTTTAGTGGAGGAGGACTGGGAGGAGCTGGACGCACCCACTGTCGTCTAGCAGCCCCAAAGGGACCGCTGCTAGGTGGGGAGGGTGCGGGGTAGCTGTGAGTGGAGGGGTAGCAGCAGGTGGGGCAGAACTCCCCGTTGCCTAAGGAGGCTAAGACCCCTTCCATTTGGAGCAGTCTAGGAGGACTTCTTGAAGGAGGAATTTCAGGGGCCCTTGGAGGCTAGGAGCCTCTCTGGACCTTAGTTTTCTCCTCTGTGAGGACTGCAAGAGTCATCATGTCCCAGTGTTCACTGGTGAGCCTGGCAGCTTAGAGGCCAAGCCCAGGGCAGGCAGCCTGAGGCAGTGGATCACCCCGCAGCCCATCTCACAGAGCAGGACACAGCTTCAGGGACTTGCCAAAGGCTTAGATGGAGCAGTTAGAGACCCGCAGCCTGACTCAAGGTGCAGAGGGGAGAGCCAGGCCTCTGCTCACCCTCTGCGAGGCATCAGAGCAAAGAGGAAGCCCGGCTGGGAGTGCAATGGTGCAATTCGGTCCTTTGTGTCGACGACCTCCTGAGCTTGTGCAATGAACGCAGGGTCAGGAAAACTGGCTGACTGGCTGCACGCAACAGGCAGGCCAAGAGGTCACCCAGGAGGCAGTCCACTAGCTGGGGTGGCCCAGACCAACCACAATCACAGACTGCCCCCACCCAGCTGGGGCCTGAACTGGCAGTGGGTTCCAGGCCCCTCGGCCTGTGGCTGAGGCCCACACGCCCTGCTCCAGCTTCAGTGTCCTAAGGGCTCTGAGTGGCTAGGCCACCCCACCCCACACTCCTGTCTCACTGTCCTTCCTCTCAGGGGGACCTGACCAAGCCCAGACCTGGCCTTGTTGCCTTTGTGCCCTCAAGCCCCTAAACCTGCCCCTCCAGGGCAGAGCAGGAGGCCTGGCCCCAGGCAGAGTGGCCCTGGGGTGAGCAAGTTGGATGAAGACCTTTCCTCCTCTGTACATGGGGTCATAAGGGGTTCACCCGCAGGGGCATGGGAGGCTCTGAGATGCGGCCAGGGCCACATGCCCTTGGCCAATGCGCTCGGCCCAGGTCCACCCTCATGGGGCTCCTGTTGGAGAGGCTGGGAGGGGTCAAGCAAGGCTCTGGCCGACCATGCTTGAGAAGAGCCAAGAGGTCAATGCAGGCCAAGGGGGCCGTGGAGTAAAGGGCAGGGCAGTAGCCTGGCAATTCTCTGAGTAGATGGGCCCATTCGAGGAATAAACCTGGTGTTGCCCGGTGTGCCCAGAGGAGGCCAGGTGTGTGGGGTAGAGGGGTGGCCATAACAGTAAGAACACGATGGCCGCAACGTCACCCCGACATACTTCCCACAGCTCCCAGCAGCTCCCGATCTTTGCCTTACAGTGAGGGAGAAGGTAGGCAGGAGTCAAGATGTCTCCTTTGCCCCTCAGGAGTGACAGCCCCCCAGAGGACAGCCCTGGAGTGTGGAAGGGAGGGGACTGCAGACCTGCACCCCGTCCCCCCCACCCCCCCCCGCAGGACACCTGGGCCTAGGCCAGGTCAGCTCTGGGCTTGGGAGGAGCTGGTCAGGGCCTGGTTATCTCGGGTCCCCTGACAGGGCACTGGATACAGAGCCCAGAGCCCCCCGCCAGTCCAGTTATCAGGGCTGCTGCAAGCGTGACCTCACCAGGCCAGGCTGGGCACGGGGGCGGGGTGCCCAAGGCGTTCCCAGCTTGTCCAGTGCCCACTATCTGGGGTGGCTTCCCCTGCCCCAGATAATTGTCCAGAGCAGAGACAGACACTGGGAACAACGCCACAGGGCTGGCTCCCAGCCCCGGGAGGGAGGCTCCGCCAGACCATGGTGAAGGGCTGGGGGCGCCTGGGAGGGAGGCCCAGGAGCCCTCTGACAGTGAGTTTGAGCATCCCACTGGAGAAAAGAGAAAACTGAGGCCCAGAGAGGGGAGGTGGATTGCCTGGGGCCACATGCTTGGCCTCCCAGACTCCTGCCCAGAGTACCCTCTTCCCAGGACCCTCTAAGGGCCTTTGCCACGCAGGCCACACGAGCTGTAGGCTTGACTGGGTTCTCTCCACTTGGGAGGGAGCCACAGGATGGAGGGGGATGCTCCCATGGGTGCCACCCCTGCACAGGGCTCCCAGAGCTGCACAGCTCTGCCTGGGATCTGCTGGCCAGAGCCCCTGCCCCCAGGGGTGCCTCCCCTGTGCCAGGCCCAGTGTTTGACTTGTGGCCCGGGGAGGCGAAGGAAATAGACACCTGTTCCACACCCACTGGGGCCCCAGGGCCTGGCCTGGGCCTCATGGGAGCAGAGGGAGTAAACCTGTCTCTGGAGGTGGGGGGGCTTGGGAGAATAGGGGCTCTCTGGGATCCCACACACAGGGCCTTCCAGGGTCCCCACCCCGACCCACCCAGCGCCTGAGGCCAGACTTCCTGCCCGCTCTTACGACACTTCTGCATGCTGTGGCAGACACCTGAGTCTCGGGCTCAGGCCCCAACCTGCCCCCTGCCACTCCGATTCATGTGGCTTTTCTCCCATGGAGGAGGTGCAGCTGGAGACAAGACCCCCATGGCTCCGTGCCCTCAGGTTCTCCGGAGGGTGGTGGCAGCTACACTGAGCAGCCTCTGAGGCCTCCCTCTCGCCAGCTGGGCAGGGGTGTGGAAGGAACCTGCGCCTGAGCCAGCCCCTGACCCTGGAGGCCGCCTGGACAAGTCCACCCCGTCCTCACACCTCAGTTTTCCCATGTGTGAAAGGGACATCTGCCCCAAACCCTTGTCAGAAGCCTGGGGCTGGCACCCCCAGTCTATCCACCTCTGGGAGCATCTATGCCACTGCCCCCTACTGGTGACAGGGGCTGCTTGTGACCATCCGCTTCTCCCAGGGACTTGGGCTGTCCCGGGGCTGGGCATGTGTCAGGGTCCTGCCTTCTCCAGTGCGGGCTCCTCTCAGTTCAAGGCCCATACAGAGTCTGTCTCGGGACTAGAGGTGCTGAGGGGAGACGGCGGGTTCTGCCCGGGCATGTCCGGGCCTCAGAGAGCTTCTCCAGGACAGCTGTGATCAGAGCTGAGAGAAGCAGCAGGTCTGAGTGGGGGCCCTAGGCTCCTGCTGGGTCCCCCAGGACCTGTCCAGTCCTAGGCCTAGCCTCCCCTCCCCACCCTGCTCCTCCTGGAGGTGGGGCGGGCCAAGGGCAGGTGGGCGGGTAGCCCGATGCCCCCCGGCTTCCTGTTCCCAGCACGGGCCACCGCAGGTGGGGCCAGTGACAGGGAGCTTCCTTCCTCTTCGGCAGATGGTGGAGAAGCGGGGTGACTGGAGGTGAATAAGCTATGGGCCTCCTCCCTGGAGGGGAGCTGCTGGGGCAGGGTCCTCAGAAGTGAGCTGAGTGGGGAAAGGGCTGGCCCTGGGGCCAGAGGTTCCCGAGGTAGGCCATGTCCTCCACACAACCCGGGGCCCCTCCAGCCACTCCGCACACTGAAGCTGGCAGGGCTGCCCTGGGTGGTCGTGCAGGTTGGGCACTGTTCACAGGCTAAGAGTTGTCAGGGCAGCAGCCTGTCCACATGAGGCATCTTTCTACAGAGCCAGTCGGGTCTTCCTTGAGTGCCAACTTATACCGCCAGGATGCAGGCTGAGTCCTCTAGTGCCAGCTTACACCCCCAGGATGCAGGCTGAGTCCTCTAGTGCCAGCTTACACCCCCAGGATGCAGGCTGAGTCCTCTAGTGCCAGCTTACACCCCCAGGATGCAGGCTGAGTCCTCTAGTGCCAGCTTACACCCCCAGGATGCAGGCTGAGTCCTCTAGTGCCAGCTTACACCCCCAGGATGCAGGCTGAGTCCTCTAGTGCCAGCTTACACCCCCAGGATGCAGGCTGAGTCCTCTAGTGCCAGCTTACACCCCCAGGATGCAGGCTGAGTCTTCTACTGGCCAGCCGCCTGCTCCTGCAGGATGACTCCTCCTCGCCCCACACAGCCCTCAGCCTGGGTCTCACTTTCCCTGCGAGTAGGTCCTGCCACCTCTGTCCCCGCTGCCTCTGCTGGTTCCATCAGTGTCCTGGTCACAGGGAACTGTGCTGCTGCCTGGCCCCTGGGACATCTCTCCCCTCAAACCCCTGCCCTGTGGTCTGTGGGCTCTGCCAGGGGGGAGCCTGAAACAACCCACTTTGGAACCCCACAGAGATCTGTGGAGGGCAGGGAGGGAGAGGTGGGCACAGGCTGTGGGAACCAGGTTTGCCTGTGGAACCCAGGACTGGAATGGTGAGTGACCCAAGGGGTGGGAAGCAGGCAGGCCTGGGGAGCCTCTGGTCAGGGCCTGGCACAGTCCTAGAGACTGCAGACAGCACCCTGATGGAACAGTGACCCTCAATCAACCGCTGCAGCCCACCAGGCCCCACACCCCTCAGCCCTGTACTCCTGCCCCAATGCCTCACGGATAGTGGAGCCCAGATTTTCTGGGTCCTATCCCTCCAACTGTACAGGGACCTGGGCACCCCCATGCAGCACTTGCCCAGCCACAGGTGCCAGGCCTGCTCCCTCCCTCAGGCACTGCTCCTGCACCCACTTAGCCCCCCATTCCAAGTCATGTTGGTCTTCCGGTGCCGGGGCATGGGCTGCCTCCTTCAGGGAGAACTCCCAGGGCTCCTGGGCAAAGCTCAAGTCTCCTGCAGCCTTGAGGGCTCCTGGGCAAAGCTCAAGTCTCCTGCAGCCTTGCAGGTGCCCTGAGGGGCCTCGGTGGGGCCTGGCCAGGCTCTCGGGACACTTGAAGCCTGGTAAATGTGGGAGGCTCTCAATCAGGGTCCTGTTAGGTGGGGACCATGCTTGCTGACCCCGCTGGGCTCTCAGGTCTGCCCCAGCCCTCTCCTAACAGGCAGCTCAGAGTGTAAGAGCAGCACATGCCCGGGCAGGGCCGCTGACACTGGCGACTCAGAGGACGCACTCCTGTTCCCTGCTGGCTCTGCCCCCTCGGGGTCAGGGTTCAGGCAGGTGCCCACCCACAGGTCACCCCTCCTGGCTCTGCCCCCTTTTCCATTCTCCCTCGTTTTCTCCAGTAAACTGGACCCCCATGGAGGACCCAGGGTCACTCATGGGACCCAGAGACCAGACCATGGAGTGTCTGAGCCCTGAGTGACCATGGGGGAGCCTGGTGGCTCCCTGTCTTCCCCTCCTATTGGGGAGTAGGGGCCTCTTGAGGAGCCTCTGGGCACCTCTCAGGCCTCCACACCTGCCCCCAAGGGCTGGCACAGCTCAGGCTTCAGTGACCCTGACGGGCAAGGGGTGGGTAATGCTCTCGGGACTCGCCTCTCTGCAGACCCCCGCTTGCCACATGACCAAACTGCCCAGCTCAGCCTCCTGGTGGGACAAGCACTGAGCTCCAGCTGTGTGCAGCTGCACTGTGCTTAAAGGGCAGAGCCAATGGGGAGGGTGGAGCTGCAGCCAGAGGCCAGCCCTTGAAGGGCCCTGAGGTGGGAGGTGGGATTGGTCCCCAGGCCAGCTCCTAGAAGGACTGGGACTGGCCTCCTGTTGGGCGAGGAGGGCAGGCACTTGATGGTTGCTGGTACTCATACCCGGCCACCTGCCACACCTCCCTCCTCCGCTCAACATTTTCTCACGCTCGGAGCTGGCATGGGGAACCTGGCCAGGCTGGGACTTGTCCTCTTGGTCCTAGGAAGGTGGGCGAGGCTTTCCTCTGGGCCTGGGGGCAGGGGCCCCTGCAAGTTGAAACATGGCCTGGAGTGGGGGAGCCAGGTTGCCATACTGGCTGAGCAGCTGCAGGAGCCCCAGCCTACGTGGGGCACGTGTCCCAGCCTGCCCAGCTTCTCTCAGCACCCCCACCCCAAAGAGCAGAGGGCAAGGGTGGGGGGCAGAGGAAGCAGGTTCCTATCCTTCCTAGAGTTGGACCCAGGGACCTGGGGCAAGGCCCAGGCCCTCTTTGGTCCTCAATTTTCCACCTCTGAAAGTGGGGATCAGAAAGTTCATAGGGACACCTGCGTGGAATGATGGGGACACCTACTGCACTCAGCACCTAGTCAGAGCCCGGGATTGTGGCCAGCATTGCTGACTTCAGTTTTCCCCTCTGGAGAGTGGGATGACAAGACCGGCTCCACTGGGCCCTTGGGAGGCTCCAACAGGGAAACCTCACAACTGGGGTCTTTGTCTTCAAGACATCATGGCGGCACCTTTGCAGCAGAAAGTCAGGAATTCCTAAGGGCCTTGGGACAGAGGCCTGTGGCACCTGATTCTTGGGCCTCACTCAGGCCCAGGCGTCGACCTCGGATCCGTTCAGCAGAATTGGTAAGGCTCACTCCTAAGCTGAGAGCTGGGTGCCTCCAATGGGGCCCCTGCTCCAAACCTGCCCCAGCAGTCAGCCAATCCCTTCAGGGGTGCCTGAACCCCTCTGGTGACAGACCCTGACTCCTGAGCAAACCTATTTCATTTGAGGTCAGGCCGGCCTGTGGGTCTCCCCCAACCCACTGGGTCCTGGGGTGAGTCTATGGTTTTCAAAGACAACTGGCTCCTCTCTAGGCACCACCTTACAGGCCAATGATAGCCCCCAGGAGCAGCCAAGGCCCCCAGGATTCCCTGGCCTGTCCTTTATGCCACATGATATGGAGGGACGAGGGACAGTGGGATACGGGACAGGCTAGAGGGGTGCCTTGAACAAATCCTCCCCTTCCTGTGGTTGTATAGGGAAACTAAGGGCCAGGAAAGCGCAAGCCCATGGCTGGGTTCATGAGCCAGGGTGGGCCCCCAGGGAAGTACTTTCTGGCCTTGGTATGCAGGCCTCCAAAGTGCTCTATCATCCTGCCTGACTCACTGGGTGCCAGGGCACAGAACCCCACAGGTTAGAGCTCAGTCTGCAAAAGTCACAAGCTGCCATCAGAGGCTGGAGATGCATGTCCCCTGGGAGGCAGCCCTTCAACACCCCACCACTCTCTGTCAAGCCCCCAGACAGGCGTGGGAATGTGACTGGCGGGAATGGAGCCTCTCTCCCCGGGGAATCAGCTGCTGGGTGCCGGCCAAGAGGAAGCAAAGTTCAGCTGCAGCAACTTGACTTGGAACTGCTGGGGGCAAACACACACTGTCCAGACCAAGCCCTGGATCTAGTCCAAGCTGAGCCCAGGTCCCAGTCACAGACAGAGCCCTGATCCCAGTCACAGACAGAGCCCTGATCCCAGTCACAGACAGAGCCCTGACCCTAGCCACAGACTGAGCCCTGATCCTAGCCACAGACTGAGCCCTGACATAGGTGCTGAGCCTCCACACAAGCCCTGCACTGATCCTGATCTCAGCTACAGGTTGTCCCCTCACCCCAGTCATGGACTGAACCCTGACTGCACACGCTTAGTCCTGATCCAAGTCCTAGACTGATCCTTAATCCCAGCTATAGACTGAGCCCTGACACAAGCACAGACTGACACTGCTCCAAACAGAGCTTCAGCCCCTTCTCTGCAGATCTCAAACTCCAACTTTGCTCACCTCTGACTCTTGGCATCCCCAGCCCCAGGTTGAGACCATCTTGGGTTGCATTAGCAGAGGCCAAGCACCAGGATCTGGAAGGTGATGGCCCACTCTGCTGGGTGGCACAGCCCCTCCTGCACGTTCACAGGACTTAGACCAGATAGAGAGGGATGGGGTGGGGGAGAACAAAGTGCAGGCCTGCGGGCACCATGGGAGCCTGGAGGGCTGGTGTGGAGGTGGAAGGCCTGGTCACCTGGTGGGCCCCGGGGCTGACTGAGCACCTGCTGTGTCAGCATGTCACCTCCACCACATCGGGTATTTCCAGACGGCCCACTGGGTGGAAGAGGAACCCAGCTAGACAGGGCCAGTGATTTGTGAATGTGTCCCACTCGTGATCCAAGTCAGTCTGACCGGAAGCCCAGTCGGCCACTTGCTGGAAACAGACCTCAGCCTGATCCTACAGACTCCCACCTGGAGGTGGAAGCTGCCTTTGGTGCGTGGGTACCTTCACTGGGATGCAAAGAGGTGTGGGACACCCCTGGGCTGGGAAGTCAGAGCTGGATCCAGGCCTGGGGGTGAGCAAGAGGGTCAGCCTGGGTTCTGAGGCCCCTGTAGCCACCCCCTCGGGCTCCTTGAACCCCCCCCCCCAGGGCTGGGAATCTGTGCTGGGGGTAGGGGGAGAGGCTATTTATTCAAGGCTCTAATCTCTGTGCTTATCTAGCCTGTTTGCCTATTGAGAGTTCAAACACGGGCTAGAGGTCGTGTGGGCTGTGGGGAGGGGCTGACAATATTTGCCTGGCTACTCCCAGCGGTGTTATAAATAGCACAGAGCCTCTCAGCTTGGAGGGGACTCCCTTGGGCACCAGATGCCAGCTGGTGTGCCTGCAGTGTTGACATTCCCCAGCTCCGAGTTTGGCTTCGGATAGGACCCGCGAGGGTGCGGTCAGAGTGGCCCTTCTCATAGGAAAGCCCTGAGAAGTGGCCACATGCCCTCCACGCTGTCGTAGCCCACACCTGGACTGTGGGAAAGTCCACTTGAATGGTGCCTGGACCCTGGGCCCCCTGCTGCCACCAGCACTAGCTGGGGCTGAGGACAGCAAAGCCCCAGGAGGAGGCTGGGCCCAGCCTGGGATCAGAGCCCATCCAGGGCACTGTGCTCTGCCTGAAGGAGCCAGTGAGCCTGCTGGTTAGGGGGTCAGGGGGTTCCATGCGCCTGGGCAGTGTAACTTGTGGAGCCTCAGTTTTCCCAGCTATTAGATGTGGTACTCGGTCCCATGTCACACAGTTATGGAGAGACCGATGACATGCTCAGCCCCGCACCCTCCAGCCTGAACACTGACCCACTGGCAGGGTGGACACATTCTCTCCCCGAGGAACCCATCCCTCTCCCCAGGCACACTCAGCAGTCCGGAGCCAGCCACTCCCGGCTGCTTCCCAGGAGGGCCTTTGCCTTTCTGGGTTTACTGGGCCTTAATCACCCTCATCAAGCAGTTTACAGGGCCTGTGGGATGCTTCAAAGCCCTTTTGGTACTAGCAGACTGATGGGCCCTCCCTGCCCCCCTGGTGGGCGCCTGCCTGCTGTTTCCCAAGGCCACCGCATGGGCTTTGAGGCCAGAGGGTGAGTGAGGGAGATGCCTGGTAGACTTGGTGTCCTCGAGGGCCTCAGAGCGACAGCCAGGCCTGCACAGCGCCATCACTGCGTCTACCTGGCACCATGCAAGGCCTGGGCCCTGGCACACAGGTCTGGGCAGGCAGGCCAGTCCCAGGTGAGGGTGCCAGTGTGGTCAGCAAGGCACTGGGTGGCTCAAGGACTGGGCAATGGTGTGACCAGTGTGGCCCCAGGCGCTTTGCCTTCCCAAGCTCCTTCCCCCATAAAGAACAAAAATAGTGAAAATTAGATTTTCTAGCTGGGTTGGTCTACAGACAAATATAGTAATATTAGCTATGAAAGAGTTTGCTTGTTATTGAAAATTCAGGGTTTTTCCTCACTTTAAAAGACATGAAAATATTACCCTGAGCCCCTGAAAGTCTCTTGGGCTCTGGGCCCTGAGCCTGACTGAGGAGCTGGCCTCTGGGTGTTTGGGGGCTCAGAAGGAGGGTCCTGAGCTGGGCTGGGAGTCAGAAAAGTGGCTCAGAAGATGTGACACCAGAGCCTAGAACCAGACAAGGGGAGTCAGCATGGGGGGTGGGGGTTGGGGGGTAGGTGGGAAGAGCACCAGGGCCTCCTGGAAATGGATAGAGCCAGAGGCTCCAGCAGCCTCCAGGCAAGGAGGCTGAGAATCAGGGCCTGTGGGGAGCACCCACCTCAGTGGGGCAGGGTTTTATCCTGAGGGCTCCGGGGAACCACAAGAGGCTTAAGCAGCTGTGGACAAATTTCCATCTGCATCTCAGGGGCTGCTGGGCTGGTAGGAGGGGCTGTGTAAGGTGAGGGTTGGGGCTGAAGCTGTAGCCTGGAGTCAGGAGAAGATGCTGCAGGTGTTGGGGGTGAGGCAGGAGTCCCAGCAGGAAAGGGGCTGGTGAGGGAGAGATCAGGAGGCTCACCTGGACCATGCCTCAGTTTTCCCACCTGTACAATGAAGGGTTAAGCTAGATGATCCCCAGAGAGGTTCCTGAAGGTCAACAGAAGGAACTGAGGGCCTGAGGCAAACAGGGTATGGTTTAGATTGAGGAGTCTTTACCCAGGACTCCAGGAGGGGGCCGGGGGAGGGGGGACAGGGCAGCTCCCCCTGCCCCCCTACACTGCAGCTTCCCAGCCGCAGAGCTCTGCTTGCTCCCTGCCCTCCCCTGGCCCTGGGGCCCACCGAGGGACCCGCAGCCTCGCGGTTTCCCACCTGCACGCCCCCCCCAGGCTCCCTTAGCCAAACCGCCATCAATCAGGCTGGCAGCACCTGTGGCTCACGCTGCACGTTCCCACGTTCCTCTGCCCCCCACCGGCCCCCCACAGCGCCTGCCCACCCTTTGCTGGACTCAGGGGAGCCCAGGCCCCCAGAGGCCCCTTGTGGACCCTAAGCCAAGACTGCCCAGGCCTGGAGGCTGCAGCCCTCCATCCAGTGAACCTGGAAGAGCCCCCAAGCAGAATACTTGCCAGGATGATTCAGGCCCTTCACAGACCACCCCATTTCACAGGTGAGAAATGGGCACCCCAGGCTCCCCTCCCCTCGGCTCTGCACCTGAGGGAGGAGGGAGTGAAAACCAGGAACGGGGCCCCTCAGCTGCCTCTCCCATCACCCAGGGTGTGCATGTCTAGGACCCTCTCCCTGTCACCTGAGTTAGGGCTGGAGGGTGGCTGCCTGAGACTTGATAGGGACGGCTATGTGGTCTCTGAGATGAGCTTGAGAGCAGGCATGGAGGGAGCTGTGCCTGGTTCAAGGCTGTGTTCTGGGGTTCCTGGCATCTTGTTGGGGTGACTCAGAGACTGCCCTGACCAACTTCCGCTCTGCACCTCGGTTTCCCCAGCAACACCAGGACCTGTGACTCTGAGCGAGCAAGCTCCAAGACTGGGCCAGGACAAGCCCCAGGGATGGGATGGGCCTAGGGATGGGACAGGCCCTGGGATGGGACCTACTCTGGGGATGGAAGCTCCACAGCTTCCCAGCCCTTTCTTTCTTGGCAAACAAAGGCCTGCTGACCATATGCTGCTGCTCTGATTTGTTTGGGGGGGGGGGGGGTCCTGAGGGCTGGCACACCCTGCCCCACCCACCTTGGCACAACAGAAATGCCCCTTAACCTGTGGCCCCTCCCCACTCAGGGCACCCCAAACCCCCAAGACCTCTCTGAGCTCCCTCCCCATAGTGCTGCCCCAGACAAGCTGCCCATGTGTGGGGGCGCACACCATGGGGGGATCACTGCTTAGACCCTAGAGGAAGGGAAAGGACTGTGGGGGTTGCTGGGATGGCCCAGAGGCCTGAGTGGACAGTGACCCTGCTCCAGCCAGTGGTAGGAGGGTGGGCTTGTCCTCCCCATATTCCCACCCCCACCTCCTCTCCCCAGTACCAGCTCCAGGCCCACCTGCCCAATGGGTGCTGCAGAGTGAGGGGCCCAGCTGCTGTGTCCTGCCCTCCAGAGCCCTAAGCCCCAGACTCCTTCTGGCCCCCCCATCTCCCTGACTGGGCAGGTCCCACCACTCCCCTATGCCTGGATGGGGGAAAGGTACAGGTGCTGTGCCCCATCTGCAGGACCACTCAGGTGTGTCTGCCTCACATCCGCTCACCCCTGCATCCCCGCCCTCCCGCCCTCCCCTAGCCTGCACCCAGCCTCCCCCAGCAGTGATTAATAAATGACTGTGGGACATGAAAACTGAGCTCGGAGACACCTGGCAGTGCCCCCACTCTTCAGGCCAGGGCTTGGGGTTCAGCCCAGCCTTCCGGAGTAGAGGAGGGGGAAGCCCCCCCCCCCCCCCCCCCCCCCCCCCCCCCGTCTCCAGCCCCAGGGGAGGCTGAGGAGAAGGCCTGGGCCAAGACGGACAAGTTTCCAGTCTCTTCCAGCAGAGCCCGCCCCCTCCCATCCCTTCCCACCCCCTTCTACCCCCACCCATCCCTACACCCGTAGGCCCCGTCTGTTCCCTGAGCTCCTGGCGCCACCTGCTGGGCCCAGTGGACCCACCGGCTTAACCACTGACACCTACATGGGGACCCAGATGGGTAGGGGCTCAGATAAGAAGGGGCTCAGGAGGGGAGGGGAGAGGAAGGGCTTGGATGGGGAGAGTATGAGGACTCCTGTGAGACCGTGAGTGGCTTCAAGAGGGTTGGTGGACCTCGTGGGGCTCGCTCCCCCCCCACCCCCGTCGTTCCTGGGGCCGCACTGCCCCCTAATGGCCGCAGGTGGCTCCACATGGAGCCGGTCACGCTGCCCTGTCCCAACGGTCCTCCTGGGGATGCGGAGAGCAAGGCAGGGGGCTCAGCAATGCAGGGTGCGGGGACACCGAGGCCCCGGTGAGGGCAGAGCCTGGCAAGCCACTGCCCCCTAAATCCCCAAGGACAGTCTGGGGCTGGGCCTGGGAGCCCTGGGTTCCAGACCTGGCCGTGCTGCCACCCCTTCCCCAGCGCAGGAGGCAGGGGGTCCCCCACGCCCTCTGCAGAGAGCCTGGTGGGGCGCAGACAGACCCGCCCCTCCTGGGGCCCCGGCCGCCGGGCAGCAGGGCAGAGCTGCCAGCACCTGCGGGACCTGCCAAGGACGGCGGGAGAGGAAATGAACCCTACAGAAGTAAGCTAATAAAGGGTAGAGACAGGAGAAATAGAAAATGGACAGAGAATTGAGAAAACCAGGGAAACCAAGCGCTGGTTATTGGAAAAGATCAATAAAACGGATACATTTGCATTTGGACTGATCAAGAAAAATAAAAGGAAATGACCAATATTAGGAATGGAAGAGGAGACCTCACTTCATAGTCTACAGACACTAGGAGAATAATATTCCACATTATTAATAGCTCGATGACCAAAAATTTGAAAATTTCGATAGAATGGAAAAATTCCTTGAAAGACACAAATGATCCAAACACGAGAGAGATGCTGTGTTTGTAGATTCGAAAACTCAACATTTCTAAGATAATCATTCCCTCCAAAGTAATGCATAGATTCATTGCAAGTTCTATGAAAATTCCATCAGGCTTTTAACAAGTTTTTGACAAGGTGATTCTAATTTGAATGGAATTGTAAAGGATCTGGAATAGTCAACAGAATTTTGAAAAGTTGAAGGCCTACACTTTAAAGACTCACTTTGAAGCTCTAGTAATTAAGACAGCGTGGTACTGGCAGATGGTTAGACAAATGGGTTAATGGAAAACAGAACAGGGAGTCTAGGAATAGACTCCCAAACATATGGTCGATTGGTTTTCAATTAAGATGCGAAGTCAACTCAATTGGCAAAGAAAATCTTTTTAACAAATAGTGCTGGAACAACTGGATATCCATATAGAAAAAGCTCAAATTTTATTTCACTCTTTGCACATAAATGGAATCACGATGGATCATAGGCCTAAACATAAAACCCAGAACCTTCTGGAAGAAAACATAAGAGAAAAATTTTCATGACCTTGGGGTAGGCAAAGATTTATTTCAGGTCACAAAAACACCAGCTATATAAGAAAAGAAATTGATACGTTAGTTTTCATCAAAATCAAAATTGTCTACTCATCAAAAGACACCATTAAGAAAATAGACAATCCAGAGATGGGGGGGGGAGCTCTCGGTATGATCGCTGACAAAGGATTTGTGTTGGGAATATGTAAAGAGCACCGGCAAACAAACAATAAAAATACAGACAACTGAATATTTTTATATAGGCAAAGTATTTGGATGGACATTTCACAAAAAGAGATGTACAGATGACCAATAACACATGGAAAGGTGCCAAACATTTGTAGATGTCAGGAAAATGTAAATTAAAGCCACAGTGAGATACCAGTACACACCCATTAACTGATGACAGCTAAAATCCAAAGACTGACAATGACTGTTGGTAAAGACGTTTATTCCTGGCTGATGTGGCTCAACTGGTGTCCCATGCACTGAAAGGGAGCCCGTTCAATTCCCAGTCAGGGCACATGCCCAGGCTTCGGGTTGGATCCCTGGTTGGGGTGTGTGAGGAAGGCAACCAATCAATGTTTCTCTTCTCTCTCTCTCTCCCTCCCTCTTCCTTCCTCACTCTAAAATCAATAAAAGCATATATATTTTTAAAAAGAACTTTAGCAACTGAAACTCTCCCATTTTGCCAGTGGGAGAGTAAAATGACATAACAATTTAGAGAACTCTCTGAGTGTTTCTTATTAAGTTAAATACGCATCTCCCCTTAATGCCACAGTTTGTCTCTCAGGCATTCACCTGAGAGAATTGAAAACACGTTGCTATGTCTGTTATCTGTTGCTGTGTAACAAATTGCCACAAGCTTGGCAGCTTGAAACAGCACCCACTGGTCGGCTCACGGTCTGCAGGTCAGAAGTCCCGTGCGGCCCAGGTCTCTCAGGCTTAACTGAAGGTTAGTCGGGCTGGGCTTGTCTAGAGGCTCAGGGAAGAATCGGCTTCCACGCTCCCTGAGGCTGTTGGCCAAGACCAGTTCTCCGTGTTGTAGAAGCCAGGTCCCCATTTCCTTGCTGGTGTCTCTGTGCTCTGGGAGGCCACCCTCTTTCTGTGCACATGCCCCCTCCATTTTTAAAACCAGCAACAGCAGAGTTTCTTTCTGACTTCTTTCTCTACCACCCCTGGAAAAAACCCTCCCCTTTTAAAGGGATTTGGTGATTCACTCACTCTTACCCGATGACCTGCTTTTGCCATATAATGTAACTTTATCACAGGCATAATGTGTGCACAGGTCCCACCACGCTCAGGATGGAGGGGTGTACAAGGGTGAGGTCATTAGCTGCCAGTCTTATCTGCCTACCCCAGTCACCACAAACATGTACAAGAATGTCCCAGGAAGCTTCATGCATATGATGCAACACACAGACACCAATCAAGTGTTCCTAGGGCAGTGAACAGCACCCTGTGCTGTGACCACACCTTGGACATCCTCAGGATTATTGCCCACCGGGCTACAGGGGAGCAATGAGCCCACCGTGCATGCAGATGGCAACAGGACAGAGAAGTAAATGGTGGGAGCCTGGCTTCTCATTGTCGGGGTGGAGTGACAGGTAAGCAGGGGAGGTGCTAGAATGATCCAGGTGGGGATGGATTAGAGCTGGAGACATGAAGCTAAGCCCGTGTTTAGCTTCCCATAGATACAGATGGTTACATATAGAAACATTTACAGGTACGTGTCCATACACAGGCTCCTACAGGCACAAATATCTCATATATCTTGTTCTGTCAGCTGAGAGGCTCTGGAAGCTCCAACACCCCAATTGCAATGAGCACACCCAGGACCCAGACCTTGGTCTCTAACACCACCTCCAGTGAAAGGAACCAGACTCCTTGGAGAAATGGCTGGTTCTGGGCTGGGACAGAAAATACTCACGATGAGCCTGGAGCTTCTTGTGGTGCCAGAAAGCAAGCAAGTGCTCACCCCTCCCCAAAACCCCACAATGATGGGGAGGATTGGCAAAAGGACACAGCCGCCAACCTGAAAGTGCCCGCAGTGGGCAGAGCTAGAACAAGCTGAGCAACAAAATAATTCCGTATTGAATTCTAACCCGAAGTGAGGAGTACCCACGAGTCCATACTGATTTGCATGGTGATCGAATGAGTAACAGGAAATATGGGACAAACCTCTCATGCAGAAGAATTTCGAATACTTTCTGTAGATGTCCCCCAGGAGGCGCTGCGTAACCCCCCTCCTTAGGCGTGGCTGTGCATGGTGACATCCCTTCAGAGGACAGTGTGGAAGGCGGACGAGTGGCTTTACAGCTGGTCACCTGGAAGCACACCTCAGCCAGGTGACCAAGGTCAGCAGCATCAGTAATGAGTCACGTGGACAGCAAACACCTCCCGTGGGATGTGATGAGAAGGGCACCTCACTTCTGTGGTCTTCTCCCAAAACCTGTCACCTCAGTCAGAAATATATCAGAACAGATCCCAATAGAGGGACATTCTACAAAACACCCAACCAGTTCTCAAAACCGTCAAGGTCATCAAAACAAGGAGAGTCTGAGAAACTGTCCCAACCTGAAGGAGCCCAAGGAGATATGGAGACTAAGTGCCATGTGAGTCCTGGATGGGGTCCTGAGTCAGGAAAGGGACTTGGGTAAAAACTAAGG
This sequence comes from Miniopterus natalensis, assembly GCF_054644295.1. NCBI lineage: Eukaryota > Metazoa > Chordata > Mammalia > Chiroptera > Miniopteridae > Miniopterus > Miniopterus natalensis. The sequence goes on from NC_142092.1 coordinate 69,401,584, forward strand.
AAATCGGAATAAAGTCTGGACTTTAGTTCATGATAATGTATCAATATTGGGTCATTAATTGTGACTAACGTAAGGCGTGGATAACAGGGGACACTGGGTGTATCGGAACTCTGCACTAAATCTATTCCGAAATAAAAAGTTCATTTAACAACCCTTAGAACTAAGCTACAGGCACATGGCGGGGCGGACAGAGAAGGCGGCAGATTAGTAAAATCCAAACGCCATTCCTGGTCATTCAAAACATATGCTTAGGGGTGGCAGACACCAAAGTGAAAACATGCGTGGAGGCCAGGGCTTAGTCTGGGTTTCTAAATGCCCAGGACAGGAATGGGACCTGTTCTGACGCTGTCTCCTGGGGCTCACTGAAAGTGTCCCTGTCCATTTGCTCTCTGCTAGAGCCCGGAGGAGCTGCCGGGCCCGCTCGGCCCCCTCCCCGCAGGAGGCCCAGCTGCCTGCGCCCCGTCGCCCGTCCTTCGCTCTGTGAACGCACTGAAATGTAGCAGCTTGTCCTACACCAGTGTAACCGCCGTGTGTCTGTACAAAACCCCTTCTTCAAAGTTCGGACTTGAATGCCTGGCTTCCATGTGCTCCAGACAAGCCGTGATCGTAAAATTCAGCGCGTGAGTTACAATTCAAATGGGATCGTGCTGAGCAAAAGACGCCAGACACAGACACGCCTGATCACACGGACGCGAAGGCCTGACACAGGCAGGGCTCGCTGGCAACAGGCCAGACAATGGTTGTGGGTGGCGGGGAGCGGGGCCGGGGTGCTGCAGGAATTTGCTAGGTTAATTCCTTCTATGTCTCTACTAGCTTTTTAAAAAATTATCTTTTTAAATTGTTCTAAAATACACAACATGACATTGACCGTCTCCACCACGTCTACGTGCGCAGCTCAGTGGCATTAGGTACATTCACACTGCTGTGCAGCGGCCACCACCATCCTCTCCAGAACTTTCCATCTTCCCAAACTGGCACTCTGTCCCCATTAGACACCCACTCCCTGTCCTTCCCAAGCCACCCTTCTCTTTTTGCCCCTATGACCTCTCTCTGTTTCTCACTGTGCTAAAAAACACATAACATCAGATTTACTATGTTAACCATCTTGAAGTGCAGTCCACGGAGTTAAGTAATTCACACGTGCAGCCACTTCCACCATCCCTCTGGCAAATCGGAAACTCTGCACCCATCAAGCCCCTTTCTGCCAGACTCCTCTAGATCCCTCACGTCATGGGATCCTACAGGGCTGACCCTTTTGTGACTGGCTTCTTTCACTTGACACAATGTCCTTCAGGTTCATCCGTGTTGTAGCAGGAGTCAAGATGTCCTTCCTTTTCAAGGCTGAATAATATTCCGCTGTGTGGCTGGACCACATTTGGCTTCTCCATCCATCCGTGATGGGCACCTGGGTTGCTTACTTGTTTATGGTGCCTAACGCTGCAGGGAGCACGGGGGTGCAAGGACCTCTTGTGTTCCTACTTTCGGGGCTGAAACCCCTGCCCCCGTGACCCCCCCAGCATAGAGGTGGGAGCCAAGCACCTTTGGAGAATGCCAATGAACACAGTGCAGGCCCTACTAGTCAGATCCATGGAGTCACAAACCAGAACAGTGGGTGCCGGGGCTGGGGGAGGGGTGGGAGCGAGTGCTCAATGGGGCAGAGGGTCAGTTTGGGAAGATGGAAAGTTCAGGAGACGGTGGAGGCGGCTGCACAGCAGTGTGAATGCACCGAATGCCACTGAGCTGGGCACTTAGACATGGTGGTGACGGTCAATGTCATGTCACGTATTTTACAACAAACTGAACGGAACGCCTCAGCAGTGTGGGGAGAGATCCCACCATGCCAGGGCCACTATCCTGGGACCAGAAGTCACTGCCACTGCAGCCACACCTGCCTGCTGACATGTCTGAAGCCAGCTCCTGGCTGTGGAGCACTGTGGAGACACCGAGGAGGGCCTCTGTGACCTTGCCGGCCAGCAGCCACAGCCCCCAGACACCCAGCGTGGCTCTGTCGCAGATCTACTGGAGGCACTGAGACTGCTTTCCATTCAGCCATAAACGTCGGGTCACTGACCAATTCCATCGGCTCTCAGAGGCCTGCCTCCTGGAGCCCTTTTCCTCCACCTCCTCTCCTCTTTTTCTGTCACGGAAAAGCCCTGCGGGTTTTCCACCCTCGAGCCGAGGTTCAGGAGCCCGTCCCCCAGAAGGGTGTGGGCATCTGCTGCCCTTTGGAGTGTCCTCTCCAGCGGCAAAGCCAGGGAGCTGGGAAGCTGAGTGCACCGCCCAATGCAATCCCTGTGCCCAGCACCGAAGGGCCGGTGTCCAAGTCCACGGCCCCAGCAACCCTGGGGCTCCCTGAGGCCACTGCCAACGTGCTCCCCAAACGCCTTCGAGATTCAGCACAGCAGCTGGCAGGCCAGGTCTGGCACGGGCTCGGGGGCGAAGCTCCGGGCGAGCTCCTGGCCCCTTGACAAGGAGGGCCTGTGACGCACAGGCTCCCAAGGCCAGGAGGAGCCGCTTCCTCGCAGAGCTCGCTCTCCTGGGTTCTGAGAGTGAATGCACCTTTGGGAAGAAACCATATGCAGGGCCGCCCTGGACAGTCTCACAGGTTGTCAGGGGAGTGTGCTGAGTCACAGGTGTCCCACACTCAGGGGCCCCAGGCCCGCCCAAAGCCCCGCCCAGGATTGAGGTGGAGCTGGCTGCCCCACCAGCCCTTGGCCATTTCCCACGTGGCCACTGCTGGTGGTGGGCAGAGGGTGAGCAGCTTTGGGTCCGTCCCATCTGCTCATCTCTCAGCCCAAGTACTATGAGGAGAGGTCCCAGGGCTGGTGGGGGCTCCCAGGGAGAGGACCCTCAACCTGGGTATCCAGGTCAGGAGTCCTCACACCCCCAGCCAGGAGATCCTAAGAGACTCTTTCCAGGGCCCTCCCTGCCTCACCCCTTCCTCTGAGCCTGGAGGGGACAGGCATGGGTAAGCCAAGTGCAGACCTCTCAGGTAGGTGGTATCGGGGACGTGAGGCACAGAGGTGACTGCTGACCCCCCCGCCCCCAGTGTGCCCCCAGCGGGAGTGAGTGTCATGGAACCCCTTAACCTTCCTCCAGGGGTCTGGGCAGGTCCCAGAGAGCGATGCATTGGGGCCAGGCCACAGAAGCCTCAGACACCCCGGGTGCTCCTGCAGAACCCAGATGGGTGGGGTCAGCAAGGAAGCGGGAGGCCGCCAGGGCCTTCCTCCGTCCTTTCTGGCCAGCAGCAGGGCCTCGGGCCAGGCCAGGCCAGGCCAGGGCTGAGTGTGGACGTGCTCTGGACACAAACACTGGTCCCTCTGTGGCTCCCGAGCACGTCTCACCCTCCAGCTCTCCAGGGCTGCCCACAGGGCAGGGGCTAGCACCACACAAGCTACAAGCCTGGCCCCTGATACTGAGGCACAGACAGGTCAGGTGGTGGGAACCGGAACCTGGCCAGAGCCTTGTCCTCTCTGGGCTGTGCGTGACAGACCCCAGCTGGGACCAACAGGAAGCACTTTCACTGCACTGCCCACAGAGGGGGCACGGTTGTTACCTGATCCCAGGCAAGGACACAGAGGTCATGTCCCACAGCAGAGCCAAGGCCTGAGCCCCCAAACTGGGCTCCCCACGTTTCCCTGTGATTCGAATGGGAATGTTTGGCCCCTCCCCACCCACCAACCCCAAACACCCAGAAGGAGCAAGCCTCTGGGCCTCTTTCTGCAGAAATGGGGGCCCTGCAGAGGGTTCTGGCGCCTTCCTGTCTTTGGGACAGCCTGCATGACCACAGAAGCCTGGGGTGGCCTCTAGGACCCTGCTGCCATAGATCTGTCCTATAGTTTGTTGAGGTCCCTCCACCCCAGTCCCATTGTCCCGTTCCTACTGAGACAGGGACCCTCTACCCTGACCTCACACTGGCACCTCAAGGAGCTTTCAAAGTCATCATTTCTTGGCCACTGACCCACGAAGGAGATTTGTAAGGGTTCCCCAGATACCATGACTGAGAACCGGTCCCTTTTCCTACCCTCCTTCAGGAAATGGGGTAATCAGGCCAACAGAGGGTTTACAGAGGGAGAGGCCGCGAGCGCCTGAGGGCCCGTTCAGGCCAGGACTCAGCAGGCAGCTGGGGTGCCCAGGAGAGACCCCGGGGGCCTGTGCTACAGAGCGGAAGCCTGTGGCTCCACGGAGACTTATCTAAGGCCTGTGGCTGGTGGGAAGGGTCCACAGGATGAGGTTCCCCGTCCCCCCATCCCCACAACCGACCATGGTCCGTGTAGGAAAACTCCCCTGGGCCCTCCAGGCCCACTACCTGCGGCCACATCCTCATGTTTGTTAATCGAGGCACAATTTCCACAAATAACATAAAATGTGCAGCTCCTAAGTGTATAGTGTGGTGGGTTGTAACTGGTGTGTTCCTCGGGTCACACCCCTGCCTGTGTCCTTTCCGACCCCCTCCTGTGCATTCCCGTGGGGCCCTGAGGGCCAGGACCTCGTCAGCCACCATCACAGGACAGCTGATCTTTCCTCGGGCTGCAGAGCTCTGGGTGTCTGCCCGGCCTGGTCACTGTGCTCTGGCCTCAGTTTCCTCAGTGATAGGACAGGAGATGGTCAGTGCTGACTTCCCAGCAGCACAGCAGGCATTGTGACAATGCCACCAGCCCACCTGGATTACAGTGCTGACCCGAGAGGCCAGGTGGCCCTCGCCCTGCAGCCTCCACCGTGTCCCTGGAGGAGCAGGTGTCACCCCACCAGCTCCCCTTGCCCCTGCACAGGCACAGCCTAGTGGTCGGTGGTCGAGTGGCTGGGAGGCAGGAAGGCGGGCAGAGAAGAGCGTTTCCGCCGAGGCCCCGAGCCTGGCGAGTGCAGGCCCTGATAAGGGCGCACATGGCCAGCTGCACGTCCGCCTTTTGTCCCGGCTCCGGTCAGCCTTTCCTGCCAGGGCGGGAGGCCTGGGGAGGTGGCTGCCTTCCTCCCCTCCCCCTCCTCTGGGCTCCAAGGTCCAGGGGCCTGGAGGAATTTGGGACCCCGGGTGGCAAGGGCTTCAGGTCTAGCCCTGGAATCTGGACAGAGGTGGCCAGGCAGAGAAGCAGCTTCAGGCTTCCTTCCTGCGTGGCCCCGGCCGGTGCCGGCGCCCCCTGCCCCAGCACTCAGGGATGGGGCGGCTGATCCCGCCCCCCAGCGCCCTCCCGGCAACACCAGCTCTGGCGGGTTAGGCCGGCTCAAGGGCAGACTCTGCCCGTTTCCCCGCTTAATGTCTGGGGCTCAGCCTGAGTGCTGTCCCCCCAGGACCCGCCCCCTGTTGCTCCACCTGCTCTCTGTCCCAAAATGAGCTGGTCTGAGCGAGCCAGACACCCGACGGAGAGGGCCCTCTGCCCCACCCCCGCTGCTCACGGTGACTGCAGTGCCCACGCTGCCCACGACTCTCGGCCGCACAGCAGGTCTGCTGAATTGGGCTGAGGGGGTTCCGCTGGCCCCAGACGGGACCCCTCCCACCCCCTAAATTCCAGGAGTGACCCTTGGCTGGGGGAAGGGGGCCAGGTCCGAGGCTGGGCCAAAGGCTTCAAAAGGAGCCTAGGAGGGCTGGCTCCATCCTGCCCACAGGTCTGTTTCCGGAGCCCCCTAGAGTGTGGGAAAACGGACACAGCCCTGAAAACTCACCCTCCCGGGCTGGGACCCTCGGTGCTGACCCCCACTGGCTCCAGGGTCCCCCTAAGACATGCCACCACATCTGTGGGGTTGGTAAGATGCCCCCTCTGTCCGTCGGCAGGGCGTGGTGGGCAGACGCTCGGGCTGGATGCTTGGGCAGCTCCAGAATCTCAGCCTTTCTTCATGGCAGCCCCACTGAAACGGCACAGAATTCACCCCTTTAAAGCCCAGAATTCTGGGAGTTTGGGTGTATTACATGGTTAATTCTTTTAAATTGTGTTAAAATATATATATATACACACACACATATATATGACATAAAATTGGCCATTTTTACTGCTTGTGAGTGTACAATTCAGTGGAATGAATTACATTCACATTTTCGAACAACCTCTAGCTCTGTTTTCAAAACTGTCTCATCACAGAACCGAAAGCTCGCACCCATTAAGAACCAGCCCCGCCCCGCTCCTGGCCCCACGGATCCATTTCTGTCTGGATCTGCCCGTCTACACATGTCACATAAACGGAACCATACGACGTCCATCCTTTGGTGTCTGGCTTCCTTCACTTAGCATCATGCCTCAGGGCTCATCTGTGTTGTAACGAGTGTCAGGACTTCATTCCCTTGGTGGCTGAGTGACGTTGCGTCGTAGGAATGAGCCGCATGTTGTCTGTCCACTTGTGAGCTGAAGGGCACCTGGGTGTCGCACCTCTTGGTTATTGTGAACAGTGGGCCGAGGGTGTCCCGTACATTTCTTGGAGTTCCTGAGTCATCCCTTCCGTGTGTACACTGGGCGGTGGCATGGCAGGGCCGTGTGGTAATTCTCTGTTGCGTTTTGAGAAACTGTGGCTCACCCACACCATGGAACCCCACTCAGCACTGGGCAAGAATGGGTGACGGACTCACACACAGAGGGGACCCTCTCAAAGGCACTGAGCTGAGCACAGGCACTGCTGTGTGGTTCCAGGAAGGGACCCTGAAGAACGGCACAGTTTGGGGTGGGGCGGGTGACTGCCAGCGGGTGTTGGGGGCATTGGAGTGGGATGGAGATTTCCTATCAGTCGCTTGTGGTGGGGACAACACAGGGAAACATCAAAATCATGAAACTGTCCACTTGTACTGTGTGCATGTCAGAGAGCGTGTGGGCAGAGACACTACTCTGACTGGTACCAAACCCACGAGTGCACAGCACCAAGAAGACTCTGGGAGACCACGAGTGTCAGCGCAGATTCCTGGGCCGTGACAGGTGTATCGCTCTGGCCTGGCGCTTTGGAGCGGGAGGCTGCACATGTGGGGCCGGGCTCTGTGGGCGTCCCTGTACCTTCCTCTCAATGTTGCTGTGAACCTAAAACTGACCTAAAAAAGTAAAGTCCGCCCTAGTCGGTTTTGCTCAGTGGTTAGAGGGTCGACCCGCAGACTGAAGGGTCCTGGGTTCGAGTCCAGCCAAGGGCATGTACCTCGGTTGCAGGCTCGAATCCCAGCCCTCGGCAGAGCATGAGTGGGAGGCACTCAATCGGTATGTCTCCATCATATCTATGTTTTCCTCCCCCCCCCATTCCACTCTCTCTGAAAAGCAATAGAAAAAATCTCCTCAGGTGAGGATTTAAAAAAAAGTAAAGTCCATGAAAAATGTGCATGTCTTATTGTACACACTGAATGTAACTGAGACCTCAGCAAAGGTAGTCTCAAGGGTGTGCCTGCCCCCTGCCCCAGGAGTGCTCTGCACCGCCCCCCCCCTCCGGGTACCCCCTGCCTGGGACACAGGACGGTGCTGGAGGCACACAGCAGCCCGCATAGATGCCAGGCACCTCACACGCAGCGTGGTGGTTCCTTTTAATGCCTCAAACCCACTTGGCTCTTTTAAAATGGTCACATACTACGTCATAGCCCAGACAACACACAAAAATATTGATTTGCATTTTGGGATTGTAAAATACAATATGAATTAGTAATGCTGGGCCCAGAGGGACCTTCCTGTCCTGCCCAGTCATGGGCTGCTGGCTTCTTTGCCCCAGAAGACTCGCCTCACTGCAGCGGCACAGTCTGAGCTGGGGCTCAGCTGCCCCTTATCTCCAGGGAGTTGCCCCAGGAGGCAGTGGCTTTCTTCCTTCTGGATGCTGTTCCTGTAAAATGGGGAACAGAGTGGGGCGAGGGTTGGGGCACCCCTGCACCTCTTGAGTCAGACTCAGTAAAACATCAGGATCATAAGCACAGGTTACAATCCTGAGCCCTCAGTGCTCTGCCATTAACCCAGCACAGCCTCCTGGCTGGAAGCATAGAGGCTGCCTCCTTCCTGGACCTCCCACCAGCCCAGGCCTCCATGGGGAGGTGTCCATGGAATGCCCAGAAACAACAGGCAGGCAGGCTCGCGGGGCCTCCTGGGGAGGGCCTGTGCTCATGCAGGGCAGCCTTCCCACCTCTCCCAGGGTCACACGTGGCCTGCCGGGGCCGCAGCCTGAGCAAGGCGTTTCCGGCCATTGTCCAGAGGGCTGGCTCAGGAAGCTACGATCCCCAGAAGGGGACTGCCGGAGCTGGAGTGGGCTTGGGGACATCCTGGCTGAGAGTCCAGCTGGCGTCATGTGGACTGAGATGGTGGCTTGTGGAAGCAGCACAGACACCCCAGACTTGGGGTGATCCCCACGTCTGTGTGACAGCCTGGACGGAGCTGCTGCTGGGCCTGGAGAGTTGCTGCCGGGCCTGGGGAGGGCCACCTTCACTCGGTCACAATTGGACACATGTGGGGCATACAGAGCAGACCTCCAGAGCAGTGATGGGGTGGTATTGGTGGAGAATGAACAGAGTCAGGGAGACCGAGGACCCTGTCCCAAAGCACCAGCTCACCTGGGGCTACTTAAATCCTAGAATGGAGGTGGGGAAAGGGCAGTGAGCAAGTATTGGCCGCATGGCCTAGAGGGGCATGTGGCCTGTCTGAGCCTCAGTTCCCCCAGTGCACTGAATGTCAAAGTAGAACCCTAAGATTTAGGCCTGGCGATGGGGGCCTGGCCACTAACATTATGGACGGAGGACACTAGGGTCCTGGGAGAATGGCCCTGGACCCTAAAGACCCTGAACATACACAGCCAGACTCAACTGCCGCTCTCCCTAAGCTAGTGGGGGGCTGTCTTCCTGGTTCTGGTCCCACCACCCCCAGATTGGGGGCCAGAGCAGGAAACTGGGCTGTGGACGATTTCCAGGCACTGGGGAGGGACAGCAAGTCGTTCCAAAGGGCAGTCCTGAGAACATTCTGAGTGTTGTTTCAGGGAACCCCTGCACCTCCTGGGGGCTTGGGGGGCCAAGTCCAGGACATTCAGGGAGAGACAGGCTCCTGTGGGCTCTGGATGTGGCCCCTGCCTCCGAGTCTGTAGAGAGGGGACTGTCCACAGGCTGCATGACATCCATCCCATGAGAGCCCACAGGGCCTTGGTTCAGTTCTGAGCCTGGCCTAGAGGAACCACAAATGCAGCTTCCATGTGTGTTTTCTAGTCTGTCCTGGGTCCTGACAGTGGCCCCTCCAGCTGTCCTGGGGTTGGCAGGGGAGCGAGGTCAGGCAGCTCCGCAGATGATTAGCACAGAGTTAGCCCGCTCCCGGGAGTGGACCTGAGAGAAGGGAACATGCATGTGCACACACAAACTGTACATGCATGTTCACAGCAGCATGGCTCACAGCAGTCAAAGGAATGAACAAACAAGATGTGGGCCACCCACACAGCGGAGCGAGGCTCAGCCAGAGGGGGAATGAGGCCCCGACGCGCCGCTACACCAGCTCCGACATAGTGCTCGGTGGAAGGAGCCAGGCGCGGTGGGAGCCCAGGGCATCAACAGCGACAGAAAGGCCGTGGCTGCCTGGGGCTGGGCACGTGAGGCTCATGGGGATGACCACTGAGGGCGCGGGTTTCTTCTCAGGTGATGAAGATGTTCTAGAACTGACTGATGACGGCTACTGAGCCTGTGACTTAGGCTCAAATCCATTGAACCGTATGCTTGAACTGGGTGGATTGCGTGATGTGTGGTAGATACATCTCGATGAAGCTGCTATTAGAAAAAAGAAAGAACGCCCTGACTGAGACCTGGTTCCCCCTGAGCCAGGGCCCCTCCTGCAGCCCTGCCTAAGGTCACACAGCTCCAGGTGACAAAGCCGGGCTTGTGGCAGAGCGCCTGCTTCTCCTGCCTCCGTGAGACCCGCTGTAGCCTTCTCAGGGAGGCGCGGGGGGAGCAGAGAGGCCTGGCCCAGCCTGAGTGCTGCAGGCGAGGGCCCAGGGGGCCGGGCAGGCAGGAGATCCCTGGGGGGCCTCTCCTGGGCCTCTCCAGAGAGGACCCGCAGCCGTAACTGGCCATGGGTGCTCCTTCCCCCCCTCCCTGTGACCTCCAGGCAAGGCTCTTCCTCTCTTGGGGCCTCAGTTTACCCACAGCGAGATGGTCCCTAAGACCCCAGGAGCCCTGACTCCCAGGGGCAGAGGTGGGCCTTGCAGCTCCTCCCCCAACAATGAGACATGGAGCTTTGGGTCCGGAAAGAGTGACTAAATTTACGCCTGGGCCAGAGCCTGGCGGGAGAGGGGAGGTCAGGCCCTGACGCAGTTCCCCTTCCCCTCGGGAGGGCTTCCTATTGTTCTGGCCGCCTGGCTCCCAATCTCCCCGCACACTCGCTTCCCGTTTCCTGCCTGAGAGGAAACAGAGATTTCTGGCGGGGCAGCAAATGCTGGCCTTTTTTTTTTTCTTTTTTTTTTTCTATCTCTCTTTACATTTTTAAGGATATTAAAAAATAATGATAATAGTAGGCAACTTTGGAGCTGAGGATCATGGACCAGGAGGGCTGGAGGGACTTCAGGTCCAACCACCAAGGCTCAGGGCTCTGAATTTGAGGGATCACAGGCCCCTTTGAGAATCTGGTGGTAGCTGCAGACCCCTCCTCTTCTTCTTCCTCCCCCTGCTTCCCCCACTGAAGGCTCAGGCACAAACTGTCCACCATGACAGAGTTTAGGGACCCCCTGATCTTCCCCAGGGCTCCCCCAACCCGCCACTCCCTGATCTGACATATTGGGAAACTGAGGCATCTAATATCCATGACCTCACTGGAGCCCAGGACGGGGACTCCCACCTCCCAGCAGTCCTCCACTGACCGCTGACTACAGGGATGTTGGGGACAGGGGTCTGCCTCGCCGTGGGGCCCCTCACCCTCCACCAGACGGCCACAGTGCCCCTGCCCTCCCCTCCGGCTGGGCGCACTGCTGCTCTGGGCTGGAGGTCATACTCTGCCGCGACAGCCTTCATGACCCTGAGAAATCGTTCCTCCTCCATGAACAGGGTCAGACTGTGGTGTCACCCTCACAGGGAGGTGACGGCCCCCAGGAGCCGCCAGCATGCAAAGCAGTGCCTGCAGACCTTAGCTGTCTCTCTTGTTGTTATCGCCCCTCTCCCTTAGTGGGCAGGGAGGGGAGGGGACAGGATGGCCCCAACGAGGACGGGTGGGCTGCTGAACCCTGGCCCCCCTCCACAAACCTCCCCTCAACCCCATTCACGGGAACTTCCTTTTCCGTCCCGGGAGATAAAGTGTTTTTTCCCCTCTACCTTAACGGCTGCCCCATCCGCCCAGCTTAGCAAATTACAGCCGGACTGTGAGTGGGGCTTCCGAGCAGGGTGCCAGGTGGGGGGGCAAGCCCCTCTTCCTCGGCCCCCACCAGCGGGGAGCTCTGAGGGGGTGGGCGCGGCCTGTGTGGCCTGAAGGAGACTGAGGTTCAGAGGAAGCAAGGCACTGGGACAAGCCAGGGTGATGGGGCTGAGGGTGGGCTGGGGTGACCCTCGAGGATCTGACCACAGCGCTGGGTGGGTCTTGGGCTTGGTCGTGGGGCTCTCTCTGCTCAGCAAGGTTCCAGCAGGAGTCCGCCTGACCGCCCTGTGAGTGCCCACCTTGTGGCCCCAGTCAGCACTTTGACCTCAACCTAGCCAACAGCTTCGGAGACAAACATTACTGGGGGTCTCCTGGGAACCAGGGACACACTGCGCACCCACAGCAAAAATCATACCAGGGGACCCCAAGCTCAGTCCCAGCAGGTAGCCTCTTCTTTCTGCACCACACAGACTCGCTCATGCCCTAGACAGTCACAGTGCCTGCAGCTCAGACGGCTCAGCGAAGCAAAGGCTGGATCCAGCCCCCTAGCAGTTGCCCTGCTCCCTGAGGGCCCCTGCCCACTCTCACCTACACCCAGGTGCCTCCTATGAGTCTTTCCGCAAGGAAGAAATTCGTGGTTCAAAAAATAAATAATAATACAGCAATGCCACTGCAAAATCATCGGAATGTCTAAAATGATGAAATGGACAATAGCAAGTGTTGACAACTGGGTGGGGCAGCAGGACACTCCCACGCTGCTGGTGGGGTGCCCTGGAGAGCTGTTGGGCAGTGCTGGCTTCATGCCTTTCCTGGGGCCAGAGTTCCCTGGGACAGTCCCAGGATAGGTAGCCAGGAGAATGTGTTCGTACGTGCATTTGCCAAAAGGATGGCTCGAAGGTGCTCAAAGCAGCACTGTTGGTAAGGCCCAAAGCCCAGAGTGTGTGCATGAGTTGTGATCTCTTCTCCCTGGGGACAAGCAAGAGCCGAAAGTCACAACAGCACAGGCTGGTCTCACAGATGTGCCATCGGGCACGTGGGCACTGAGAGACCCTATGCACTTACACCTTGATCCAGGCACAACCACACTGCAAGAGTCAGAGAAGCAGTTCCTGGGGGTGACAGCAGGGCCCCGTTTCTTGGCGTGCTCACCATGTGAACATTCCCGGCCCGTGTGTGTCTCTGCAAAGTCTTGTCTGCAATGCACATTTACAAGCCACCTCTGGGTGGGGACACCTGCAGGGCCCCCCATCATCGTACTTTACGAACCCGCCCCGGCGCAGAGCACGCAGCAGCGAGCGAGGCATGAGGCTCTCTCCGCTCCGTGGAGCTGGTGCTCGCTCAGCCGGCGGTGCGAAGAATCGGACTTGGTCCAAGTGCTGTGGGAAACCTTGGGAAGGCCTGATGTCACCCTTCACAAAGCTCCCGGACAACTGGGGTGGGGGCAGGGGTGCCCGCCAAGCCGACGAGAACGTCATCCAGGCAGGGTGCGTGGTGGCCTGGATCAAGATGGGGCAGTGGCAAGGACATACTCTGGAGGCAGACTTCTGGGGACCTTCTGGGAACAAAGGACAGGGGAAAGGTTGTGTCCTGGGCGTCCATGGGTGGCCCAGCAAGCGACGCCAGGGGGGACAGTGAGGAGAAGGAGCCAAGGGTCGCCCGACAGTCTCTCGCTGCTCAGGCACCCCTGAACTCCACGTCCAAGACTTCCATTTCCCACTGGCCCCCACCGGACAAGCATCTGCCCCTGTGAGCCTCAGTTACTTGGGCAATTCTCATCACAAGGCTGTTCCGAGAGCGCCGTGCAGGGTGCCCAGCACGGGGTGCTTCTAACAGACACGTGAGGCAGGCATCCGGGATGGTGGAGGGGAGAGGAGGGGAGAGCTGAAGACCCGAGGCAGCCCAGACAGGCCCCATGCTCCCTACCAAGCTTTGTCCCCTTTGGGACCTGGCCCCCACTCAGGTGTAGACAGCTCCCTTGGCCCAGGGATGCTGGAGCCCAGCCACCTCCCTTCCAGTCCTCACTGGGATAAGTGGCCGGGCTAGGCCGTCCCCTGATGAAGGTTCAGCCACATCTGGTATGAAGCTGGGTCCAGCCGTGGCTGACAGAGCCATCCTGTCCCTGAGTCCAGCGGTGCTGGGAGATAAACAGGAAGCTCATTTCTCCCCTGATCCGTGCTTCGCTCTTTCCTTCCTGCAGCCCGGCTCACATGCTCCCGGTGCCCCTCTGCCTCAAGCCGCCTGAGATGCCCACGCTGGCCTCTGCCGGGGGCTTGGTCAGCCCTCTTCTGGGGCTGCAAAGGCCAAAAGCTTGACAGTGAGGGGGGCCTAGGAGGGGCCCAAGAGGACCCTGGAGGCCCTGCTGACCCAGCCACGCCCCGTCACCTGACCAGCACGCTCTGGGAAGGTAAGGTAGCATGACCCCCCTCCACTCAAAGTTCCTTGGCAGCTGGGAGGCAGCTGCAACAGTCTTGCCTTACTGACCATGGGGCAGGTGGGGAAACAGGCCCAGTGTGGGCAGAGCCTCCAGCAATGGAAGCAAAGCTAGCACCAGAGTGCCACGGCCCCCACCTTGGATACCACACCTGAAGCTGGCGGAGCTCCAGGCCAGGTCTCTGAGTTACCTGGGTGTGGACAGCCTGGACCTCCTGGAGGTCACTGACCAATCCCACCCAGTGGCCACCTCTGTGCTAGGCCAGTGAGGCGGGCCATGCTGTGGCCTCTGGGGATGCAGTAGGCCTGGGGATAGACTCCATGGGGGCAGGTGGTGTGCTCAGTGATCCTACGCAGATGCCATCAGAGGGGGGTGGGGGCTGTCCTGTCTTGCCCCAGGTTGAGCCCCCGCTAGCTTGGAGCACAGAGTCAGCTCGCCATTCCAGTACCCTGGGGGGCCCTATGGCATGGAAAGTGCCACCTACTTGTCTCCAAGCCCCCAGGACTCTCCTGAAGTCTGAGAGGGTGTCTCTGTGCTCTGTATGTACCTATACCCCCTGTCCTGGGCAGCCTCTGCCTGACCCTGACATGCCCTAGATAGAGGCAGGACCCCCCTGAGGCTCCGGCGACCTGAATGGAGCACAGGGTGGGTTTTAGGCAACTGGACAGTGCAAAGCTGGTGCTGGGTGGGCCTTGAGCCAAGGCCTCTTCTTTGGATTAGTTCTGGTTTTGGCCCAGGGAGGGGCTGGGGTCCTAGCAGAGCTTGTCAGAAGGGGATCACAGAGCAGTGGGGGACCCCCAGAACAAGTGGGCAGCAGGTAGGGCCGGAATCCCATCCCAGCTGGCACCCAGGAGCCAGCACTGAGAAGACTGACCTCCATAGGACCCAGGACTCTGCTTCCTCTCCTCTCCATGCCTGGCTTCACCTCTGCAAGCTGGGCATCTTTCCAGAAAGTTCCCTAACATGCCCCTGCTTTAGAGGGAGGGATGATCTATTAACCTGCTTACATATCTGGCTAATCAGCTACTCTGGGTCTCAGGCTGGCCCCTGCCGAGGATGTGTCTGACAATTGGTGGGGGCATAGGAGGCATCGGGGGTTTGCTGAGAAAAGGCAGAGAGAGGGAAAGCAGCTGCTGTTGTCCTGATCCATCACCCAGCTCTGCTCCTTGCTCACCTAGCTGAATCCCTCCCCTCTCTAGGCCTCAGTTTCCCTGACAGTACACAGAAAGGGATGGATCCCCTGATGTCTGCTGCTTCTTCCACCCAGGGTCTGGGGTCTGGGTGGTAAGGTACCCCTTGGGAGGGAGGGCAAAGCCCAACTTGGCCTTGCACTCTGGCAAGTACCCCTGGCAGAACACCCCAGCCCTTCTGGGCAAGTGGGCCCTCAGGTGGGAGAGCAAAGGGGCCTGAGTGAGGTAAAGGGGTGCCCAGAGTGTGGCTGCTGTGGGCTGGAGGGAAGAGATTGGGGGGTGGAAGGTTCTGCCTGCCAGATCCAACCTCAGGGCAGGAGACACCACACCTCAGGCCCTCTCGCCACTCAGACCAACAACACCTGAGTCCCAGGAACCTGGGCTGTCATAACAACCCTGGTGGCCAGCACCTCTCTCATCCCCGTGGAACATATAGGGAAGCTGAGACCCAGAGAGGAGGAGCCCCAGAACCCTGACTGCAGGCCTGTGCCCATTCTTCCTGGCCATGAGGGTGTGGAGGGGAGCAGGTCCCTGCTAACTGCTGAGACCTGCCAAGCGTGGCTGAGACCCCCTCTTGCTCTCAGCATTCCAGTGGGGAATTTCCCAAACTCCCTCTTGGCTTCCACCTCCCTCTTGGCCGGGACATTGAGCTGGGGGGAGGTGCGGTTGAGTGGAGAGGCTCAAGGCCAGGCTCAGAGCAGGGCTCGTGCCCAAGGACAGCCATGCTTTGGCTTGGCCCGGCTCTCCCAGAGGCCCTTGGCTGACTGTGTGGTCTGGGCAGGTCCTCAGCAGCTGCCCAGCTCCCCTTGGACATCCGTCATCCACCGTTACAGTCACTGATGCTCGGCCTGCAAGGCCCCAGCATCTCCTAAACGAGGAACCTGAGGGCCAGACCTGGGGGCTGGACCACCCACCAATCTGAGGAAGCACCCCCTTTGGCCACCTAAAGTCTCCTGCATTCCTCCACTCCCACCCCCGGCCCTGCACCTCTCAGCCTGCCGGAGGCTGAGGGACAGAGGAGAGCCAGGGAACATGCTGCACCCAGGAGAACAGCCCATGCAGGGAGGCTGGGCTCTCACCCGGTTAGCACACCTCCAGGAGCAGGGGGCTCAGTGCCCCAGGAGCAGCCCTTTCCAGGGGGGACCTAGAGAAGGCCCTGAGCTGATGTCTTCCCCTCCCTGTCAACACCCCACCCCACCCCCGCCACTCTGGGCTCCAAGGGCCCATAGAACAGGCTGTTCTCAGACCACCCAGCCTCCTTGCCCTTCCCCAGCTCTCTCTGTCTGTGCTCCTACTCCGGGCACACACATCGGGGTGCCGCTGCATGCCCTGGGGGAGAGTCCAGGGTCACAGAATCAAGGGTCCATTCTGTGAAGTCACTCTAATGTGGCCTGTGGTCCCACAAGCCTGGTGGATGCACGGCACTGGGAAGGCCCTGAGGCCAGCCACGTCCTCCATCGCACCTCGTGGGACCAGCTGGGTCCTGGGTCACCAGGCGGGCTGTGGTTGTCCAGAGCATGGTCTCTGGCTGCTTCAGGGTTAGACTTTGAAGCAGGGGGGACAGGTCCCCCACCCCTCCTGCAGCTCAGCCAGGCCCCTCCCTCGACGGCCCCCCAGCAGGCCCTCAGCCTCCTGTTTGTGTGCTGACAGATCCCGTTATCAGCGGAGAACACACACAGGAAGTCCGGCCTGGAAGGGCCCATCCCAATCCCGATTTACACGGAGGGAGCATAAAAAGCCGCCCTTCCTCGCCCGTGTGGAGCCTCCCTGCCCCTCGCCGCTGTCCAGCATGCACAGCCCAGGTGGAGGCTCCAGCAAGCAGGTCAGCAGGCGGCCTCAGAGGGTGCCTCACAGCGCTGGCGCTGGCGAGGGGTGGGTGCACCCCGGGCCGAGGAGGCAGTGGTGGTGGCCATGGCCCAGCCGGGGCCCAGGCAGCATCAGGTATGGCGGGAATGGCCTTGGAAGGGCAGGAAGCGGGCAGAGTGGGGTGAGCACCCCTAGGCTCCCCCTGACCACTGCACCTGTTGGCTGAGCTCGCCTGTGCTCCATACTGCTCTCTGGTGCCATCTCATTGTCCTCTCTATTGGTCCCATTGCCACTGCAGAGGACACTCAGTCCCTAGGCTAAGGGTGCCCACTGGTGGGTGGCCCAGTCTGGATTCTGGTTTGGCCTGAACGACTCCAACGCTTACCCCTGGGTGGCCTGGCAGCCGCTGTGACTCTGGAAGGAGAAGGCACGTGCAGCTGGTGCCCTTCCCCTGGCTCCCCTCCTTCTGGCTCTGCTTCCGGAAAAAGCCCAGCTCAGCTCAGCTCACCCCTCACCCCTCCTCAGACCCAGGCGTCCTGAGGGCATCCCTTAAGGGTGGGTGAGCACTCCCGGGGAGATGGGAATGCCAAAGCTAAATCTGCAGCCAGGATGAGGTGTGCCCGTTGGGGCACTGAGCTGGGGAACAGGAGGAGCCCCCGCTCAGTCGGCCTGGCCTTGGGGTCTTCAGGCAGAGGGTCAGCTTGGTGCAGTGTGGTGTGGGCACTTTGTTGGCCTCCCTTGGACCCTGGGGGAAGCCCTGTCTTTCCTCTCTCTGCCCCACCCAGAGCAGCCCAAGTCCCCACCCAAAGCCCCAAGCTGAAGTGGGGGCCTTCCCAGCCCTGGCCGCCTGTAGTCTCGGTAGTCTGGCATCCACACCAGCATGACTGTCTGAGGACTGCCCATGTTTTAGATGAGGAAGCAGAAGGTGAGGCAGGGGAAGGACAAGCTGACCCAGCTCTCCAGGCTGCCCTTTCTGCTCAGACGGGAGGTCAAAGGGCCAAGTGACCCGCAGCTTCAGGGACAGGATGGGGGCAGGGGAAAGCTCTCCCTCAGAGTCCCCCTAGGGCTAGCTCTTAACTTTTTACTGCTTGGGGCTGGATGAGGGCTTCCCTGCTTGGGTTTGGGGGCCAGGAGATCTAAAGCCCAGTGCAGGACCCCTACACAGTTATAGACAGCCAGCAGCAGCAGTCCCTGCTGCCCTCAGACCAGCTGCCAGGGGCTTCCAGGGCCCCCTGGTCCAGGGCATTGGCAGCTGAAGGGCAGGAAGGAGAGACCTCTTTCTGGGGACTCCTATCCAGCTACCTGAGTCCCCTCCCTCCCATCAGCTACCATGCACCAAATGAGACCCAAGCTAGACGTCCCACAGCTGCTGGCTCTACAAGAGGGCCCTTTCCTCCTTGGGAACCTGCAGGACCCTCACCCACATCCGGGCTTTGCAGAGAAATTTTGGGCTGCCTACACAGCGAATTTCCGTCCCAGGGACCCCAGGGGAAGACGCAACAGCTCATTTGACAACAGGAAACCCTGTCTGCCTCCAGGCTGCAGGCAGATCTGGGAGGCCTTTCAGCTTGGGCCATCATGGGGTGGAGGGTCTGAGGTCCCGCAGTGTCCCCGTTCCCAGCCCCTGGACATCGGGGTGACCAAGGCTGTGTGCTAACCCACACTGTTTCTGACCTGCAGACCCCAGCACAGGGAAGGCACGGGTGGCCCTCATCACCCAGAAGAGCTGCTGCCACCAGTGTCTGGGGCATGACGGATCCCCCTTCTCCAGGTAAGTCCCACAACAAGCCCCAGGGACTCAGGGCAACAGCAGGGGACCAGGCTGAGCCTGGGAATGTCTTACATGTGTACACACATTTAGGTGACCAGGGCCGGGGCTTGAGTTTGAGGGCAGAAACTGCGGAAGGAGGCAGGCCCAGAGTCCCCCGCACAGTGAGGACTGTAATAATCATGGTACAAAAATGACCAAAATGATACCAGTTCCCAGGTAGGGCACGCGGCCCCGGTTCCAGCTGTGCAGGCTACTGTCTCTCCTTGGGCACTGCTGCTCCTGGCCACTCTGCCATGTGGGGCTGCTCTAACCCAGTTATAAATGTGAAAAAGGAGCCGAGGAGAAAAGACTGGCCCAGGAGTCCCCAGTGGTGACCGTCGGGTTGGGGGGTTGCTCCCTGGGGGCCTGAGGAGCACTCAGAGGTGGTCCTGACTGTCCTGAACCAAAGGGGTGCTAACCTGGCACACTGCAGAAGCTGGAGTCTTGGTGTCACACTGGGACCTAGCTATGTGATCTCTGGGGAATAAGGGGTCTCCGGGCCTCGGGGGTCATGATGTCCACCCCACGCGTGGCTGCAGAGCGCAGTCAGCTTTAGCCTAGTGACCTGGCCACCGTGTTGGTGCTCAGCCCGGATGGCGGAGGGGTCGTTGAGAGCTATCCAACCCTGGCCAGTGTGGCTCTCCATGCGGCCTCCAGGTACCTGGCCTGCGTCTCAGTCCTGCGTCCTCTGCAGCCATGCGTCCCGCTGCGGGGACTCGATCGGCTCGGGAGAGGCGGCGGCGCTTAGAGGCCGCCGTGCGCCAGGAATACCGGGTTCCAGCTGACTCACTGCCCGACCCGGGGGGCACGGTCCCCTGCGGGGCCTCAGTTTCCCCATCTGCGCAATGGGGCGTGCGGGCGGGCTGGCGGACGGGGGGCTCCGAGCTCACCCGGGGCGGGGCCGAAGCCGGCCAGGTGGGGCGGGGCCGGGGCGGGGCGGGGCCGGGGCCCCTCGGCGCGGTGGTGGCGGCGGCGGCGCGTGCGCGCGCGGATCGGGCGGTGAGTGCGGAGGGAGCCGGGCGCCCGGCCGGGGGCTCCGGGGGGGAGCCGAGGGCGGGGGCCGTTCGCCGCTGGGGCGGGGGGTAGGGGAGGTCGGGGACATCGCCGCGCGCGACGCTGGGGGGGACGCCGAGCGACTGCGAGGAGCCGAGAGGTGAGCGGGCCGGGGGGCACCGGGCGCCACCGCTCGGAAACTCGACCTCCCGCCCGGGCCCCGGGTCCTGCGACTGGGTCTGCAGAATGGGCCCAGCGGCCTTAGGAAAGGGCGCCCCCTGCTGGTGACGGGCGCCCCTGCCAGTCCGCTCGGGGGCGCGGGTGGGGGGGGCGCCGCAGCCCCTCATCCTCCGTCGGGGCCCTGCGAGTCCTCCAGGGCCTGACTCAGTGCCTCACAGGCCCCGCACCCTGAAGCCCGGGCCAGCTGGGCAGTCTGCGGGCGGGGGGTGCCACCCCACTCTCACTCCCACCCCCCAAGAAGCCGACCTTACGGGGAGAAGGGGAGGCGTGGGACGGGCGGTGGAGAGTGCGCAACCCCAGTGGGTCAGTCTTGTCGTCTCACTCCACCTCCGTGGGCCCTAAAGTGCAAAGCCCCCCCCCCCCCCCCCCCCCGGTGGAAGGGGCGACCCAGGACCATCTCCCTGAATCAGAGTCAGGCCCCTCCCTCTGCAGGCCCAACCTCCCCGGGTGGGGGTTTGTGGGTGAGGGCTTCGGGATGTAGGCCAGGCAGGTAGGAGGGAAGGTGGTGGGCAGGGCTCACGCTGACACTCGGGACACTATTGCTTAGGACCTGGAGGCTTGGGGCCACCTCTGCCCTGGCTGTCCGGCCCCAGCAGGGCTGCAACACCAAAGGGAAATGAGATTCTGCCAGCCCAGCACAGGCTGGGCAGCGCCATCAGCTTCCTCTGGCCCAGGGGGAAGGCATGACTTTCAAAAATTTCTTCTTTTCTAAAGCACGATCCCTCCCTTGATAAACAGCTTGAATAAGTAGGGTAGCTGCTGGAATGGGTGTCTGCAGAAGGCTGTTACATCAGGGGGAGACGAGCACAGGGTCTCTCGAACCCTGGCATGGCCCTGCCCAACTCAGCCGCTGAACTTGCCTGCCCACCGCTGCCTTCCCAGGGCCTACTCCCCAGTGCCACCTGTCCCCACCATTTCAATTCTGACCTGAACCAGCAGGCCTGCCCCCTCACAGTGTGCTGCCCCCAGGGTCCACCCCCAGAGTTCATCTTCCCACTGCCCTGACTGGCCCCTGCCCCCAAACTAAGTCCTGACACCTCAGCTGCCCCCTCCCCACCCCTCGGGGCCCACAGAGAACAGGGGGTGCAGGAAGGACCCTCCTCCAGCTGCCTTTCCACCCCGCCCAGGTGGGCAAGAACACGGAGTGAGCTCCCAGCTGAGTGACTATACGGACCAGACATGGCATCCCTCCCCTCACAGTCTGGCTTGGTGGGTGTGGAGGGCTCAGTAACAGTTTATGGGACTGATTGGCAGAGCCAAAAGAAGTGCCTCTGAGACCCCAGTGGTGTCGTTGAGGAAATTGAGTCCCAGAGAAGGGGACTACCTTACTCTGACTCTACCCCCCATCAACACACATTTCAGCTTCCTTCGGTGCCCTTTCCTACTGGAGGCCCTGCAGGGCCCAGGACAGTCCCCAGGGCAGGTGGGGGAACCCTAGCTCCTTGGGGGCCTCAGGTGACACAGCAGGAGCATGGGAGCAGGGAGCTCCCCAGGCCCTGGCTCACAGTTAGACAGCATCTCCCTGCTCCCCGGTACTGTGCAGACCACCCCTCCAGTCCCCTGGGCATGTTGCAGAACATTAATTCTGGGCTTGGCTTCTCACATTCCCAGGAGTCCTCTCCAGGCCTCCCTGGTTCCCATCCCCAACCGGAGAGGAATGGCCATTAATTCCACCAGTGTGTGTGTGTGGGGGGGGGGGGCCGGTGCTGCTTCAGTCCCTTGCCAGGCGGGTGCCCAGTGGGCCGCTGACTGTGAGCCCTGGAGGCTGTTTGCACTATACTCCACACTGGTTCAGTCCCCAGCGTAGGAGCCCCCCTCCTAAATGCAGGCTCCCCACCCCCTCCAAGGGCCAGAACATCTTCTGCATGCCAAGTGCCCACACCCTAGATGGCCTCCCACACTGCCCGTGGCTGGCTTCCCAAATTGACGACACTGGAGGCCAGAAGGGCCAAGCAGCTGGGCTGGGATCCAGCCCTGCCCCTAACCCCCCATGTGCAGGCTGAGATTGGGGTGCAGGGGTGCCCTTGCCCTACCATGACAAGGATGAGCTGAACCCTGCTGGTGATGGAGAGCTGATCCAGATGTGCCCTGGGCCCCTACCTGCCTCAGTGAACTGCCCTGGAGCTCCAGGTGCTTTCCATGTCCACCCAGCGCAAGACCACCAGGGGCAGGGTGCCTCTCGCCCCAAGCAAGGGCACTGGCTTCTGTTCCTGGGCCCCAGACATTGCCCTCTGTGGCGTGTGGGTGGGCTATATCTGGCTGGGAAGGGCTGTGGGAAGGGCACTATCTCTACCAGGAGCATGGGCTTGATGGGGAATCTGCAGCGGGACCTACAGCGCCATGCCTTGTGCTCCAGGCCACCCTGAGGAGAAGGCCGTCCCACCTGCAGATACGGGCCATGTGGGGCTGCAGGGAGCTGCTCCTGGTGTGGTTCCTGGTGCTGGCAGCGGGCGGCACGGAGCATGTCTACAGGCCTGGGTGAGCCCTCAACCCCTCCCCTGGGCAGCCCCCATACTTCCGGGGCTGTGGCTCTTTCTTGTGGCTCCTGCTGAGGGTCTTTCCCCAGTGACATTGAGAAGCCCCTTCCCCAGGTTCTCAGCTTCCTTGGGTTCTAGGGCTGGGAGGGTCCTGGCTCTGGGAGTCCCTGGCTGATTCACTGCCCCCTCACCTCTAGCCGCAGGGTGTGTGCCGTCGGGGTTCCCCAGGGCCCTGTGTCCGAGTCCTTTGTGCAGCGTGTGTACCAGCCTTTCCTCACCACCTGCGATGGGCACCGAGTCTGCAGCACATACCGGTGAGTGCCCCACCCGCCACACATGGACCCTGGGGCCCAGGAGGGCAGTTTACCTCAAGATGGGAAACTGAGGCCCAGAGCAGTAGGAAGGCTTGCTAAGGCCACATTCGAACTGGTAGCAGACTGATGCCTGCTTGAACGTGGTCATGATGGTACCGCGGTGACCTCGAACGTCAGTCCTCGCTCATCTGCTCCCCACCCTCATTTTTAGAAGGGTCCTCCATCCTTTCTGTCTCCCTCCATTTTGGGGCATCACTGGCTTCAGGTTCTATCCACCTGGGATGATGCCTGCCTCCTTCCTCCTGGTCCTGCCCTCAGGGCTCCAGTGGGTACTCCTCTTCCCTTGACAGCCCCCATGGTCACAGATGGAGGTTGTATCTCTGTCCCCCACCAGGATGTCCCTTCAGCCTGTGTCCGTGTGAATGGCATGCACTTCCGTTTCTCAGCCATGGAGATGTGCCTTAAAAGCATCTTATTTTCTGTAAGGTTCTCTAAGACCTTCTGGGGACCCTGCGTGGGGTAGAGCCCTTGTTCCCGCACGCACAGCAGCTCAGTCTCCTTTCCCAGCCAGAACATTCAGAAACACTGTCTCCCCCTGAGCCTGGGGGGCCGAGGAGGGCTCTGTAATTAAGACCCCCATTCATGAGCTCCACCTGCTCAGGGGAGCGGCTCAGGGTCCAAGT
The DNA here is from genome assembly GCF_054644295.1 of Miniopterus natalensis. Lineage (NCBI taxonomy): Eukaryota > Metazoa > Chordata > Mammalia > Chiroptera > Miniopteridae > Miniopterus > Miniopterus natalensis. The sequence goes on from NC_142092.1 coordinate 69,424,780, forward strand.
CTCAGAGGTTCCTGAGCGGTGGTTTGACAAGTACTGGTGTACGAGAGCGCCCTCAGCAAACTGGGGACACCAGCCCAGTTCTGTCGATTTCAGCTGAGGGCCTAGATCCCCACCCCTACAATAGGAGGCTCCACTGGGTGGCACGTCTGGACCTTGGGACCACCCCTGCCTCTGTGCTAGGTACAGCCAGGGCTTCCTGCCAAGCCTTGAGGTCCCACTCAGCACTAGCACAGAGCAGGGAGATGGGTTGTGCAGTGACCCTAAGCTGCTGCTGTCCCTTGGGCAAGAGGCCCTCTGGGGACATACTTGGGTGATCTTGTCCACTCTGGGGGAGACTGTTTGTGTAGCTCGTGGAGGGCTTAGGACCAGGAAGGCAGGTGGATGGGGAGGTTAGGGGCACCTCACTGGGCATGTCTAGGAAAAGCCTGACCTGAGCCCAGGAGACCTTGGGGCACCCAGTGAGGCCACCCGGTCAGGGTCGGACCCCGCTGAGCTGCCCCTTCCCACACAGGACCATCTACAAGACGGCCTACCGCCGGAGCCCTGGGCTGGCGCCCCCCAGGCCTCACTATGCCTGCTGCCCCGGCTGGAAGAGGACCGGTGGGGTCCCCAGGGCCTGCAGAGCAGGTGAGGGCCCCGCGGCGCCACTTGTTAGTAAAAACAGTGGCCGGTTAGGCAACAGTCCATCCCGCTGTCCAGACCCGGGCAAAGCACCTGCTGCTTCTCTCAAAACCTGAGCCCAGCACCTCTTTGCTGCTTTCCCGGCTGCCATTCACTCCTGCAGGGCCCTGGGGACCCTTCTGAGTTGGTGACAGCCCTCCCCCACCCACAGCTATATGCCAGCCACCATGCCAAAATGGAGGGAGCTGTGTCCAGCCAGGACGCTGCCGTTGCCCTGCGGGATGGCAGGGAGATAGCTGCCAGACAGGTAAGGCTGGGTTCCGCCCTCCCCAAGACGCCCTCTGACGGGTCCGTCTTGAGGGGGTTCACTGCTCCCTTCCTGACACCCCTTTTCCCACATACATGGATGAATGCTGTGCTGGAGGGGGCAGCTGCTCCCAGCTCTGTGTCAACACTGCGGGTAGTTACTGGTGCCAGTGTCGGGAGGGGCACAGCCCGTCTGCAAATGGGGCGCCCTGCCTGCCCAGGAGAGGGACCCCCAGGGTGGCCCCAGACCCTCCCAGAGGTAAACTCCCCACTTGCCCACCTTGCTGCTGCACTTGGGGGACAGGTGGGGCAGGGCCTGGGTTCTGGGCATGTGGGGCACCAGAGGGCAGCCACCCTGGGCTATGGGCCAGCCCCAACCTGGGCAGAAATGGGCTTTTTCTCAGCAGAAGGGGGGGTGGCCGTTTCTCTTGGGTTCTGTGGGGAGGATTGCTGGGGGGGAGGCCTCATCTCAGCCAGAGAGTGGAGGAAGGCCCCACCCTGGGAGTCCTGTGTCCCTGCCCCGGCAGCCTGGAGACGCCGCACCTCCGCTGGCGACGGGACATTATTACTTTTGGTACGCGCTGTGACACTTCAAACTCGTACCGTGAGTAATAATGCGCCGTCAGCAGCCCGGCACCAAGAGCACGTCATGGAACTCAGCGGGGACCCCTCAACACGGCGGGGACACCCCTCAGCTCGACAGGGACCGTGTACCAAGGGGCTAGCGAGGGTGGGGCTGTGTGCCCAGAGCTGCTACCCAGGGTGTACTGAGCGGGCACGGCCACCTCCCACACCTCCAGGCCGGCCCTGGTGGACAGTGGGAGCCGAGGATGAGGGGAGGGGCTCAGCACGCCTGGGCAGAGGGTGGGGTGCTGGCCAGGACCCCTGACTTAGCACCCGCATCCCCCCAGGAGTGGACAGGGAGGTGAAGGAGGAAGTGCAGAGGCTACGGTCAAGGGTGGACGTGCTGGAGCAGGTGAGGCCTGGGCGGGGGACCAGGGGCCTTGGCCCGCCCCCCCGCCCCCACTGTTTCCTGTCGGCTCTGGTGTTCAGCAGGGGTCCCTGGGGGAGGCTTCCCCGATACTCAGCCCAGAGCGCCCCTGGCCTGGGTTCCATGCTGGGCAGGGGCAGCGGGAGATGACTGGGACCCCATGGCCGGAGGGGCTGAGAGCTCAGCCCTGTCCCCTCACACCACACAGAGAACCTGAACCCAGGTCCAGCTCACCCCCTGAGGGGACAGAGTGCCCCTGTGGGCCACTGGCCTGATGACCCAAGACGCTTGTCCTCAGGGACCATGGGCCCTGCTGGCCCTGTCTGTGCCCACCAGCCTCTGGCTCTCCTGGCCAGCAGCTCCCTCTGGTGGATACCTAGGGCCCTGCAGCTAGAGCTGTGTCTAGGGGTCGGCAGAGCCCTTGCTGGCCACAATAGTTTTCCTTAAAACGTTGTGGGACAGAGGGTGACCCAGGCCCAAACCCACCAGCCTCTGCCTGCCCTGCAGAAGCTGCAGCTGGTGCTGGCCCCCCTGCACAGCCTGGCCTCGCGGGCCCTGGAGCATGGGCTTCCCGACCCCAGCAGCTTCCTGGCCCACTCCTTCCAGCAGCTAGACCGCATCGACTCTCTGAGTGAGCAGATCTCCTTCCTGGAGGAGCAGCTGGGGTCCTGTGAGTGCCTGGTCTCCATGCCGACCTCCCCACCAACCATGCCCCCCAGTAGCCTGAGCTGCCCTGAGTTAGGGCCAGTCAGTGCCCAGAGAGGCCAGAGGGTGGGGCTGGGCAACAAGGCTGAGGGGGCACATCTGGCTGAACTGACAGGCGGTGGGAGCAGTGACCTCTGACCTCAGCCCCCATCCACCCATAGGTTCCTGCAAGAAGGAGCTGTGACAGGTGTGTCTTCTCCCCGAGCTCTGCACTGTACCCCCACCCCATTGGGCAGGGCAGAAGGGGGCTGTGAGCCAAGGCAGGGAGGTTACCCCACCTCTCCTCACCGAAGAAACAGGGCCGGGTGGGCTGAGGGGTCCTCCTGCGTGAATTCAGCCCCTGCACCCTGGTGGGCCCCTGCCAAGGGATGGTACGACAGCTCCCAGCCCAGAGCCTGGGCTGGGACCACTGACTGGGCAGTGTGTTAGCTGGGGGAGACCCACCCCTGACTTTTGTCAGAATAAAATGAGACTTGAAGAGGCGCTGTGTCTGTGGATGGATTGTAGGGAGCACTCAGAAGCTGACGGGCCTCCCTCAGGCCTACCACCATGTGCTGGCTGGTGGGAGAAAAGGGTGTAACCACAGGGCTGGAAGGGGCTCCAGCCGTACTGGGCTCCCCTAGGTAGGGTCTTGGTCCCCCCTCCAAAAGGGGCTATAGGGGGCCGTTTCTGGGGAAGTGACACTGGCCAGAGACAGCTTCCTCCTGGTAACAACGTGGCCCCACCCCTAACTGTGCCCAAAGAGCAAATCTTCAGCCCCCTTCCCCAGTGCCTGCCAGACCTCCGGGCACAACGGCTGCCCTCTTTCAGCCCTACCTGTTGGAAGAAATATAGGATGACCATGGTCCCAGCCCCTGAGGGGTTGGGGGATACTGGGGGCTCCCTCTCTGGCCCCCAGGGAGGAGGCACAGGCAGCCTAGAAGACCTCCATGCGCTGCCCAGGCTGAGCCGTCCTGTTTCCCTGAGGCAGCCCTGCCCACCCTCGGAGTGACCACAGCTCACCAGGCACTTCCAAGAGTTCATTTATAAAAAACAACCACGTGCAGTACTGATTCAGTATTCACTCCCCAAGGCCGCAGGGGTATGGACCTGGCTCCTAGAACCCGCCCCTCCCACAGCCTGATGCAGGCCGCGGCTGGGAGTCTGCTCAGGCCCTTTGTTCGGGGCCCCAGGCCTGCTCCTACACCAGATCCTGGAGGCACAGGGTGGATGGGGGGCCCTGCCCCCGGAGTTTGGGGAGGTTCCGGCTAACTGCAGGGACATCAGCAGCCTGGATCCGAGGCCAGTGACAGGAAGGGGCCCCTTGCTTCTGGAGCCCAAATGAAAGTCGTCGAGCCACAGGAGTGGTACACAGTGATGTTTGGCAGCCAAGGCAGGGCTGGGTGGGATCCCTCTGTCCATTCTCTAGCCAGGTCCTACCCCTTGTCCCCCTCTAGGTCCTGCCTGACCGCAGGCCTTGACTACTGGGCTGGCTGGGCACTAGGCCCCGCAGTGGCCCCATTCTCCTGGTGGGTTTTGGACAAGTGGAGGAAGGTGGTCCTCATGGCTTGGTGGCAGGTGTCCATGAGCTTGGGGATGTCATCCACAGTGAGGCCGCTGGTGGGGATGGCATCCAGGACCTCCACCTTGATCGTTCCTGTTGGGGGAAGGGGGCAGGCATCAGTATCCTGGGGGCCCAAGGGCCCTACCCATGCCTGCTGCCCTGACTCTCACGCTGTGGCCTCTCCTCACCCCAGTGCCAGCTGAACTCTCTCCCCCTCCCCCTTGGCCATGACCCACCTTCCCTGCGGAGCCCCCTGGTCTCAGGTGGTTGGTTTTTAGCCGACAATAACTGACACAATCACACATAGCTCCTAAGTGCACACTCAGGGTTTGGACAAGTGTGCCCTCCCCTCTAAGCACCACCCAAGGCACAGGACACCTCTTCCCCCAGAATGTGCCCTCATTCCACTGCCATTGGGGTCCCAAATATGGGTGGAGGGCTTGGCTTCTCCCCCCTGCTGCCCTTCAACCTTGGACCCCACCTTCCTGCCTGGGTACCAGGTGCTGGGTCTGGAAGGAAGGGCAGAGGCCCCGAGCTCTGTCGCCTGTGGGTGTGGGGGTGCCTGGGAGGCTGCTGCCCCTGGGAGTTGGGCCTGGATGCACCCCCTCAGCACAGGAGCCACCCATGTCAAACCCCCTGAGCTGTGTGCACAGCGTGGACCTATGTGTGTGAACTCTGGGACCCGACCCAGCTGCTGGGAGCCTGCCTCAGTTTTCTTACCTAGGAAATGGCCCACTACCATTCCTCTCAGCTCCTGGCCAAGACTCTAGATTCATTCATTCCTTCCTCTCCTTCCTCCCTCCCCCGAATGGTCACTCTGGGGCAAGGGTCTAGCCTAGAGTAACCACCAGCAAGGGGAAATATATTCTGTTAGGGGCCTGGGCACCGCAGTGACAGGCCGAGACAGACCATGTGCACATGGCATTACCTGAGGTAAAGAGCTTCGTCTTGGGGTTGTAGAAGGAAGAGAAGCTGGAATACACGACGGGGAGGATGGGCACCTGTGCACAGGGAGACATGAGCATCCTGAGGATAACCACATTCACCCCCAGACCACCAATCCTGGGCAGCCCTGCCTTACCACCTGCCTGTCTCGCCTTGGGGTTCCCCACAACACCCATGGCTGCCAGACAGGAACCCTGTCCTATCTTAGCCCTTCCACATGCTGAACCCCTGGGCCTGGGGCATCCTTTATGGGTTGGGTGGCCCAGAGTGCCATAAACTCATCCCATACACCTTCACTCAAGCATCACCTCCTCCAGGAAGCCTTCCTAGGTTGGCATGTCCATCTGATTCACATCTGTGTCCCCCACTGGATCCTAAGATTACCTAGGGGGGCAGGGCCCTGTCCAGTGTAGCTGGAGAAAGTTCCTGAGGTCTTCCCACCCACCCTCTCTTCCCAATTTCTCCCCTATCCAGGGAAGGCTGGGGGCAGCAGTAGCCAGGGGAGGGGGCAGGGCCTGCTTGTATTCCTGGAAAACACCAGGGTCAAGTCCAATGATGACTGCAATGTTGGAGACGGTGCTGGGGTTAATCATTAACTCTGTGGTTAAGGAGCCTCTCCCCGGGCACCAGCAGAGGACTGGGGGGCAGGCTGAGAACCCAGGGAGGCTATAGTCTAGCAGGTCCTGGAGGGGAGACGGAGGTAGGTGTGGGGTGGGGGGCAAGGGAGGAGGCAGGAGGAGGGGAGATGACAGGAAATGATGTCCAGTCTCCTGGCTGAGGCTGCTGCTACCCACCACTGCCATCTCCTCTCCCACAACCCCTCCCCCATGCCACCAGCAAAGGGAAGTGACATTAGCCCCAGGCACATGGCAGGGTGCCCTCCACCTCCTGGCTAGAGGGGCCACAGGTCCAGAAGGTGGGAGGGCCTTGCTTGGACAGGGCTGGGATCAGAGCCCAGGCTCCAGCCCCCAGGCGGAGGCTCCGCTACCCGCCTGCCAGCTCCTGCATCCCCAGTGCATTAGCTCAGGCCTTTGGCTAGGCTTACCTGAACTTGCTCAGGACCAGAACTAGGGGGCGCTAGAGGCCACCTGTCACAGGTGGAAGACAGGAGAAAGGCCACCACGCCCGCCTGGACGGACCCCAATGGGGCAGAGTGAGAGCCCTCTCCTGACTCCAACTATGGTTTCCCTACACGAATCCCCCCAGCACAGGGCAGGGGTGGGTCAGGGTGCCCTTCACCCACCAGGAGACCCCGCCCTCTGGATGCTGGAAGCTGTATACACCTCCAGCCTCCCCTGGCATCACCCCCAGACCCAGGTCACCTCTGAGACAAACCGTACCCTTGGAATTCAAGGACCAGAAAAGTAGAAGGTCCCACCCACAGCAGAGCCCAAATCTCATTCCATCCAGGCCCAGCTCCAGCTCTGGCCTGAGCCGGTCCCCCGCCTTAGGTCCTGTTCATCCACGCCCACTGCCCACTCCCGAAATCCACCCCAGCCAGAGATGCTGGGGGCGCGAACGAGCACTCAGCACCGCCTTCCCGCGAGCAAGCTCGGCCACCAGGCCTGCGGCCGCCGCCTCATCTACAAAGCCCAACTCTGTGGGGCCCTCGTCTGGCCAGCTGGGAGCTCCAGGCGCAGGTACAGCGGGCACCAGTGTTGTCCCAGCTGCTCATTGAGCCTGAGCAGGCACAGCCTCAACACTCAAAGTGGGTGACGGGGCCCAAAGGACCCTCCTCAGCAGGTCAGGGCCCGGCTGGAGGGGTCGTGAGGCCCTGCCACCTGCCCAGTAGGAGGTGGTCCCTGAGCACCAGAGGCTCCAGCCTAACCTGGTGGTTACCGTCAGCCCGAAGCCGACCTGGACCAGCTTCCCGGCTCCCCCGACCACCCCAGGAAGGTGAGAAGGTGAGGCCCCTGCACACCTGGGCCTGGACCGCCAGGTAGAAGGCACCTTTCTTGAAAGGCAGCAGATCCCCATTGTCGTTTCGTGTGCCCTCAGGGTAGATCCACACTTTGAGCTGCAGAGGAGAAAGGAGCCAACTGTGAGAAGGGCGTGGGGTGGGGGAAAGCAGAGCCCCAGGGGAGGCCGCGCGCCCTCCCCTCCTGAGCCCATTTCTCAGTGGAGACCACTGTCGCCAACAGTGAGGCCCTGCGCCCCGCTTTTCTGTGCGCAGTTAGCAGACATGCACCGATGATGTGATTTTTATGCCCAAAGGAGGTCGCACTGTGGGGCTGCTCTGACACCCCCCCTTTCCCACCAAGACAGAGCATGAAGGTTCGCGTGCCAAGCGGGTCCCAGGCCCCGGCACTCACGTTGTCCCTGGTCATGCGCTCGCCCACTTCGGCCATCACGGTCATGGCGGTACTGGCGCGCTGCCGGTTGATGAAGAAGACGCCCCCGAGGTACATGATCAAGCCCACGGGCCCCATGAACAGCAGCTCCCGCTTGGCGATCTGCACGCAGCGCTTGGGGAGGATCTCCATGAGGCCTGTCGCCGTGGTCACCAGGGTGGGGGGGAAGGGGACGGTTGGTTCAGAGCCTGGGGCCACTTCCCCAAGGAGGAGGGAGCCGGCCTGTGCCCTGACCACCAACAGGCTTGGGCAGAGTCACGCCTTCCCACTGGCTACCTGAGCAAGTCATTTGGCCTCTGCGTCTGTTTCCTGCCTAAAAAGGGGGTGCTGACAGAGCTCCCAGCTACCGGTGAGTGGAGGGACCAATGAAAAACACAGTCCTGTCGCCCATTACCCAGTTCAAGGCCTGTGGCTGGAGGACAGGTCCCCTGGCCTGTGTCAGCCCCTCACCTGCCAGCTCATCTGGGCCCCCCTCCACCTCCCTGAAGCAGCAGCCTCCCCACCTTCCCGCCAGACCCCAGCCTACCCATCATGTCCAGGATGCTCTGGTGGTTGGAGATGATGACACAGGGGTGGTCCACCCCCAGCTTCTGGCGTCCCTTTACATCAAAGCGAAGGTTGTATGCGTACTTGAAGCACCGGACGAACCAGCTGATGATGCTAAGAGGAGAGACGGTGCCAGTGAGCAGAGGGCCCGCTGGGTTGTCGTGCAGAGATACAGCAGAGACAAGACCCCTACTCACTCTTTTGTGGGCTGGCCATGTGATCCTAACTCGCCTTCCCCTCCAGAGCCTTCAGGTCCTGTCCCTCAAGGAGACCATGAGGGCTGCCCTGCCTCCCACGACAGCAGCCAGACAGAAGGGAGCCAAGCCCCTGGGGGCAGATGCCCAGCAAAGGGGAGGGCGCCTGCTTCCCTGTCTGCATTCCAGGGGCCTGACTGTGCCACCTGGCCCTCAGCCCACACCCCCCTGCTTGCTCAGCCAAATGAGGACCCAGCTGGAAGGGGGGTGGAGGCCGAGAGCCAGAGGGACAGGCTGGGTCTGGTTTTCACCCATGTCAGCCACTGAAGGACCCAACCTGGAAGAGAGGTCCCTGCACCCCTACAGAGGCTGGGCCCCCCACCCACATACTCTAGGGGAGGAGACCCAGTCAGGAAGTGACTGTCCCTTCAAGGTAGCGCCACACCAGGAAGTAAGCATTGGTATCTAGTGGAGACCTGTGCAAGAAGCTAAAGTTGCTTCTGAAACTGAAATGATCGGAGACCCAGCACTGAGGGCATCCACGTGGCCAGGCACACCCAGGCCACACCCCCTCACTCCTCACCCCCAGCCTGCAGAGGAGGGCCAGGTCTCCTTTTCACAGAGGAAGACGCAGGCCTGGGAAAGTCAAAGGACTCGCCCACAGTCACAGGGAAAGAAAGCTGTGGAGTCAGGATGCACATGGGCCTGGGACTCCTGACTTGGAAGCCCATGGCCCCTCCAGGCCCCGTCCTGCAGGAGGCTGCCCTGGGACACCCGGGAACTTGAGGGGGCTCGTCTGAGCAATACTCGATGGATGCCGTGAATGGGTATATGCAGGGGGCACCTGTGTTCTCTGCGCTCTAACTGCCCATAGGAACTGTGTCTGCAGGTGGCTGGCTGGTTGCAAAGAACGCAGGGAGGAAGGGCGGCCTCAGCCCCCTGCTCTGCAGGGCCGCTTTGCTCGTACCTGGGACAGGACAGGTGTCCTTTAGGGGCCAGCCCTCGGTGTGACAGAGCCAAGGCATCAGCTCACTGCTCTGTGGCTCCCTGCAGGGTCCCCGGGTCCTTCCCATCCCCTATGGATGGCAGGGTGCTAGGAATATGCCACCCATTGACCCAAGGGTTCCTGTCCCATTCTCCCAGATTATTCCTGTGACCATGCCCCCCCAGCCCCCAGGTCAGCCGCCCTGAGGGTAGGAGGGATTTTCCACTCTCTGCAGGAGGTTATTGAGAGCTGGCTCTTACACAGCAGGGCCCTTTGCCCCAAAGCCAGGCTCGGGTTTTAATTGTAGTAAAACACATCTAACATTGACCGTCTCCACCATGTCTAAGTGCACAGCTCAGTGGCATTAGGTACATTCACATTGCAGCCACCACCATCACCTCCAGGACTTTCCATCTTCCCAAACTGACACTCTGTCCCCATTAAACACTCAATCCCCACCCCTACCCCAGCCCTGGCAACCACCATCTACTTTCTGTCTCCGGATTTGACTCCTCTGGGGACCTCATCAGAGCGGGGCGAACAGGATTTGTCCTTCTGTGTCTGACAGACAGACTCTTAACTAGCTGTACCTCTCACAGAACCTAACTCCCGTGGGGAGAGCAAGCAATTCTCATTGCCTGATGTTGCAGATGGGGCAACTAAGTCTCAGGAAGGCACAGTGGTCGGCCCTGGGCTGCTCTGGGTTAGATCAGCCAGGGTCTTTCTCCTCGGGGCCACCAGCCTCAGCCGGCTCGGGCCGGACCTGCCCATTTGTCCCCCCCGATCAGGGGCTGGGCCAGGCTGCAGGCCCTGTATAGTCGCTGGGAGAACTGCCTGGCTTGTTCACCTCTGGAGCCTGTTTTCTCACTTGCAAAAGGCAGTTTCTCGGGTCCCTGTGAGGACTGAAGGGAACAAGGACAGAACACGACGAGCAGGCAATTTACAAAAAGAAAAAATGCAAATGTCCAACAAACATGGAAAGAGTCCTACCTCACTCACAAGTGAACAAATGCCAATCAAAACAAGGGTGCCTTTCTTCACCCTCCAGATCGGCGCAGATAAACAGCTGTAACAGGAGGCATTAGGAAATGGCCTCCAGGGATGCTGGCAGAAGCAGGAGTCAGCCACAGATGCCCATGGAGAGCAGGTTGGCAGCATCCTGTAAATGCCCTGAAGTCATTCCTTTGGCCCAGCCGCGTGGCTCAGTGAACCAGGAGATCGCGGTTCGATTCCAGGTCTGGGCACATGCCCGGGTTGTGGGCTCGATCCCTAGCAGGGGGCATGCAGGAGGCAGCCGATCAATGACTCTCAAATCAATAATAAATAGTCCCTTTGCTCGGAGGAAGGTTGTCATGGGCGGGCAGGGACATCCAAGTGTGATCTGAATTAGGAAAATCTGGAGACACCTGTCCCAGGAGGGAGAGGTGGGATAAACTAGGGTCCACTTCACAGCCTGCTGCAGCAGGAAAGTGACAGCACAGAGCTGCGTTTATTTACGGGGGGGGGGGGGGCCTGCCTTCTGCTTCTATGGCTCCTGATGGCAATTAGGACCGCCTGCTCTCCCTTCCAGCTGCACAGGGAAACCCTCAGGCCAAGCGGGGATCGGACAGTGGTGCCCCTGCTAGTGGGATTTGCCGGCTGCCTTTTTGATTTTAAACTTGTATAATATAGTGGTACCTCGGTTTCCAAATGTGACCCGTTCCGGAAGACCGTTCGAGTTCTGAAACGTTGGAAAACCGAGGGATCCACAGCCGACAGCCGGGCCGCAGGACCTTGCGCTCAGCGGAAGCCACGTGGCATGTTCGGCTTCCGAGGCGAGTTCGAGAACCGAAGCGCTTACTCCCGGGTTTAGGGTGTTCATGACCCGAAATGTTCGCCAACGGACATTTGAAAACCGAGGCACCACTGTACACTTAACGTAAGATTTTGTTCACCAGTTTTCAGGATCCAGTTCGACGACATTCGGTACATTCGTGTTGTGCTGCAGCCAGCCCACCATCCTCTCCATGGCTTTCTCTGTTTTCCTTTTGTATTTCTTTTCACGTCTAATTTAAGTTTTGAACTAGGAAAGGTACTTGTTTATCAACCTCCATCGGCAAGGGCAGAGCAGGGTCCTCTCGCCTGTTCCCCGCCTCTCCGCCCCAGCCAGGGCCAGAAGGTGCTGCCAGGACCAAAGGCTCAGGAGGGACACAGACAGTGGGGCTGCCCCAGGGGCTGCAGGAGATGGGGCTCCCACAGCAGCATGCTCCTGACACTTCTACAAATAATTACACTCTCACAAACTAAAAACCACCACGGGGTGACTGCAGTGAGCTTTGAAAGCAAGGTGCATCCTGGGAGTGGGAAAGGCCACAGGTGTCCTTGGGACAAGCCATTCTCCACAGGCCACATACAGGGGGGGGCCCATGTCTCCTTCTCCCAATGTCCCATCCGTTTTCAAGGTTTTCTGTAAATGTGGTGGGGAAGTATGTATTATCATTTTAATAGTGTTTCCTCGAAGACAGGAAGCAAACTGAGCTCTGCAGAGGCCCCTGCTATCAGCAGACATTTTCGAGTGCCCACCATGTGCCACCAGGCACTGGACACCAGGCAGAGAAAGCCAGGTGGCAGGATCAGCCCCTATGGCTGACATCTGCTGAACACCTACTGTGCACTAAGAGCTCCACAAGAACCATCATTTTGCTGACAATAACCCCACAAGGTCCATACATTCATTATACCCACCCTGCAGATGAGGAAGTTAAGACTCAGCAGAGTTAAGTGACTTGACCAAGGTCACACAGCAGGGAAGCCAGGAGGGGCCAGAACCTACCTCTTAACCTGGGAGTGGGGTAGAGGCTCAGGAATTGCAAGGGTTCAGAAGTGCAAGACTCCAGAAACTCCTTCTGAGCCCCCTGGGGCTCTATTACCTCTACTCAACCTGTCAGCAAAGCTGGCAAAGCGGGAAGTGGCGGTCTCTCTCCTAGCTGGAACCTCAAAGCAACTGTCATCTCCAGGCTATCCCAGCCCAGCCCAGGTCTTTTCCTGAGTTGCAGCCCTCCATTGCCCCAAAGCTTGGGGCAGGTGTCAGCAGTGCTGGCCCTGGACATGGTCACACAGCTCTGGTGGCTGTCCCACATTCTTCAGCCCCCAACTTAACAACACTGTGTCCCTAGGGGAGGCCACTGAAGGGGTGAAGCCAAGGTAGCCTGAAGCCCAAGTGTCCAGAGGATAGGTTGGGTGCCCAGCACAGTGTTCTAGAAGCACTGCTGATGGCTTCCTGAAGGGTGACTGGAGTGAGCTTTCTAGGCAAGGCGGTGGCCCCCCAGAGAAGGCCCTTTCCTACTGCCTGCAGGAGTAGCCAGCTCCTCGAACAGAGGGGACATTCTGGCCCTTCTTGGGTCTTTTTCAGGAGTCTACCACTGAACCTCTGACAGGTGCTGTGAACAGCACAGACTCTTCAAGGGCCCATGGGAGCTCAGGTTGGGATCCCAGCAGCCAACCTTCTTGGACCATCTGTGCTCAGCCCAAGGACACCTGGGCCCCTCTCAAGCTCTAGGTCAGACGCATATTTGGATCCTGACTCCCTTCTCACCAGCTGTGACCTTAGGGAATGCACTTGAACTCTCTAAACTTCCACTTGCCAGTGAAATGGGAAGTGTGTAGAGGGACTGAGCTCCATGAAACCTGTGGGCACCCTGGGAGCTTCCATAAACAGCGCTGTGATGACAATGACATGGGCAGGAAAGAATCCAAAGTAAATGAAAGTAGATCCCTCCCCTCGGCCAGCCCACTCCTCCCCTAGGTGGCCCCAGCTCCAGGTAGCTGGGACTGCAGTTCAAGGCCAGGCTACCTGCTAACCTTTGCCCGTAGCCCCTGGATTTGGGATGGGTGGCCCCAGGAGATCTGGGCAGCTATTCTGGCCAAGGTATGCCAGCCCTCAGCCAGACCCCAGAGCCAAGGATGTGGCGGCACTAACTGGGGGGCAGCCCTCCCAAGGAGGGCAGCACAGAGAGCCCCAGATCTGCTCAGGGAATGGGGAGGCCCCAGCGAAGCCACTTAGCAGAGTTGGCTAAGAGACTGGCCATTCTGGGTTCAAACCTGGACCAGCATTGACAAATCGCCCGGCCTGTGTGGCCCATTCTCCCCTCCTCCATGTTTTGCGTGGCCATGGCCTACACAGACCGAATGCTTCACTGCTCCGCCTCTCTTGCAGCTAAGAGCCATGCTGCCTAGGTCCTGGCCACAGGATGGATGCAGAAGCATGTGGTCCAATCCCTAGAGGTCCTGCCACAATGGTGGCCTGCTGGACCCTGAGAATAGTGGGGCCACAGGACAGAGGAGCTGGAAGCTTTCTGTGGACTCAGGCCACCCAGCTGGGGTCTACTATGATGCATGAAAAAGTCAACTCTGGTTAAGCAGGTGTTATTAGGGTTTCCTGATCCTGTAGCAGAACCCAGTCCTAACACAAACAGCTTCCCTGGACTTGACTTTCTTCTTCTGTCCAATGGGTGCGATAAGGACATCTGTCTCCCAGGGCAAGGAAAGCAGCGCGGCACGCAGGGCACCACCAGCCCAAGGGGGTCCTTGGTCTCAGCCCCCCAAGCCCAGTCAGAACAGTGTCAGCCTCTGCTCTTCTGTTTCCATCACTGTTGCCTGTATACTCAGAACTCAACTCTAAACAGCAAAGGCCCCCTTGGGTGCCCACCCAGAGGCTCACAGAAAGGAGCCATTGCTCAGAGGAAAGATGGAAAGTAGGGGAGGGGCAGAGCAGGGACGCCGTCCCCCACCCCCTCATTGCTCAGGGCTTCGCCAAAGCCTGGTCTCCAGCCTCACAGTGCTGCCCCCAGCCCCTAGTGCTGGAAGGGCACGGAGGAAGAAGGGAAAGCATGCCTTCTGGAGTCACTCTTGGTGAGTCTGCATCCTGGTTCTGCCATGTCCTAGCTCTGGGACCCGGACAACAACCCCCTCCTACCTCCCGGAGGCCTTATTTTCAAGTTGCTTCATCTGCCAAACGGAACATACAATAATCTACCCCCAAGGCTGAGGCATCTGTGGCACACAGTGGGAGCTCAGGAGATGGAAGTGGAGGCTGGCATGGAGCACAGCAGGGAGAGGCCTTCCAAAGTCAGGGCGGGACTGGAGAGAGCCAGGCACCCAGGGTGCTCAGGGGTCCCAGGACAAACTGGGCAGACCTGGCCTGTCTGGCCCCAGGAGGGGCCAAATGCGGGGGTAGGGAGCCTGTTGCTCAGCCCCTCCCACACCTCCACCGCCATCCTCCCAAGCCCTGAACCAGACGCCTACAGCAACAGCACGTCCCCATTGTCTGCATTTCTCAGCCTCTAGAGCCACATCCCTCCCAAGCACATTCACAATCACCGCCCCCCCCAGCCATCACTGAGGAGTCATCACTGTGAGCCACCCCTGTGGGGTCCCACCTTCTCCCTGGTGAAAACAGCACCTGCTCTTATGTCCCGGAGTGGCCCCTTTGCAGAGCCTGAGTCTGAGGGCGACCCTGGAGATGGAGGGGGCAGGGAGCTCCCACCAACCACCATCAGCCCCTCTAGGGTCCCAAGGAAGACACCCTAGTTGAACAGAATCTCGGGTGAGGCTAGGGGCTCAAGCCAGGCCCTGGGCTAAAAAGAACACACCCAGGCCAGCAGAGGCCAAGGCCCCGCAGGGTGGCGCTGGAAGGCCAGCCTGCCAGGCCCAACCGCTGCGTCAGAAACTTCTGACTTGACCCCAGGGAAGCAGTTTTGAAGTCCAGGCTGCTCCTGAAAGAGCCAGTGGAGCCTCTGAAAAGAAGGAAGCCGCTTATAAAGAGGCCACCTGATAACACAGAGTGGGGGAGGGGAAGGGTCACCTCCAGGATCTGCTGTCACTCTTGCTGGAAACCAGTTCTGGGCCCAGCTCCCTGCCTATACCTCAGGGCCCCCTGGTGCCTCACAACCAGACATGCCAGCCCCTGGCCTGGCTCTGGGCATCACCCTGAACCCAGCACCACTCCTCCTGCACCTCCAGGCCCAGCCCCAGCAGGTCCAGGATGGAGACTGAGGCTGGGAACCTGCTCCCTGCAAGGTCCCGGGCCCTTAATCTCAGGCCAGGCCAGCAAAGTTGCATATAGCCTAGGGCACTCCTGCCCTGGGGTGGGAGGTCCAACTGGGAGGAACTACAGTTTTCTGGAAACAGGCCCTGCCCTGTCCTGCCCGCCCCAGAGGACACTCCGCTTGGAAGAATGCTGGTGGAAGGGCCTCACCTGGGCCTAGCTCCCGGGGACACTCCCTAGGACACTGCCTGGGCCATTCTGAGTGAGAGAGGGGCACAGTCTTACTGAGCACCCACCAGGCCCTCCACTCAGAGCCATCTCAGTGCTAAGGGAAGTCACTAATCCCTGTAGACAGGGCCTGGGGATCCATGCAGTGAGGACCAGTCCTGGCAGCAGCAGCCTACCCCAGGCAAGGGCAGAGATGGCAGAAAGCCAGGAACCCTCACCCACTTCCCAATAACGACTGGGTGGTGGGGGGCTCGGGCCAATGTCCCCATATAAGGTCACAGCCAAGAGGTTATTGCAAAACCCACAAAGAAATGTTTAACAACAGCTATGCCCAACATCAGAAATAGAGTGAAAGGGCGAGGAGCCCCCTCTCTGGCAACCCCCCCCCCCAGCCTCTGACCCAGAGAGGCCATCAACTCTTCTAGTCAGCCCAGCCTGAGTCCCCACTCCACACCCTATCCCTCACCCCCCAGCACCAAGCTCCTGGGGCCTGGGAGGCCTCCAGAGGAAAGTTCCAGCCACCATGCCCGTCCTTCACCTGGACTGAAGCTGGACCCCAAGGCCAACCCTCGCTCTCCCTATTGCGGGGCCTCTCACCTTTCTGAGCACAGGAAGGAAATGGAAGGAAGAACCTGCCAGGGAGCCTGGGCCCAGGTGCCGGGCAGGCAGGAGGGAGGGGAGAGGAGAGGGCCGCTCAGCGCCCCAGAGCTCCCAGTCCAGGCGGGGGCGGTGTTGCGCCGTCCGGGCCTCGGTTTCCCCGCGGGGAGGCGGGATTGAGCCTCTCCCGGCGCGGCCCAGGCCCCTTCCGCTCGGAAAGCGGCCGAGCCACCCTCCGCGCAGGACCCCGCACGAAGCACGCCCCCGGCGGGGCGCAGGGACGCGGCGGCGCCGGAGGCCGAGACCTGCTGGAATCCGTCCGTGCCGGCTCCCCGCCGTGGCCTTCCGGCAAGGGCGCGGGGACATTGTGACGCCGGTCCCCGGGGAGCCCTGTCCCTCCCCGTCCGCCTCCCCAGCCGCGTTCTCCCCTCGCGCGCCCGCCCGAGAGCCCGGGAGAGGCGCGGGCGGGGCAGGAAGGAGGGAAAGGAGAGAAGAAAGTTGGGGAAGCGGAAGCAGGCGGCGGCCGCGGCTCCCCCGAACCCCCCCTTCCCCCCCCGCACCTCGCCCCGGCCCGGCGCTTCCTCCCCAGCCCGGCCCCCTTGCCTCATGTTCTCCACGGTCCGGCCCCCGTGGCGCAGCAGGCAGACCACGGCGGCCACGATGGAGACGGAGAAGCAGAGCGCGCAGTACAGGCTGATCTTGGCGTAGAACTTGGCCGTGCGGCTCAGCTGCACGAGCAGCAGCAGCAGCAGCAGCGCCGCCGTCAGCCAGGGCCAGAGCTCCATGGCCGGGTCCGCGCTCGGCGCCCTCGGAGCCCCGACGGCGCTGGCCTCGGGCTCCCAGCCTGAGCTCCGGCCGCGGGCGCAGAACCGACCTACCGGGCTGGCGGCGGCTCGCCCTCGTCCCCGCCCCGCCCGCGCCCCTTATTGCGAGGACCGAGGGGCGGGGCGGCCCGGGGTGGAGAGTGCGTGCGCCAGGGAAGCGGCTAGGTGCGGCGCGCCCTGCGACTCCCACCGCCCGGGCGCTGGGCTCTGGCGCCGCCCCCTGCCCGGGCCCCAGCCCTCTGCACGCGGTGCCATCTGCCCCGCCCGGCCCCGCCCCAGGCACTCCCCCTTCCCCCGCCGGGTCACCTAGCCTCTGGCGCCGCGCTTCCCTCCCGGCCCTCGCATCTCGGCGGCCGGGTTGCTGGTACTCTGGCACCAGTCCCCCACAATCTGGGCCTCCTCGCTGCCTCGTGTTCCCCACCGTCCGGCCCCTCCCCCCGGCACCGTTTCCCCCGAGCCCAGACCACAGCTCCAAAGACGGCCCAAGGAGGCGGCCGCCCGTGCCAGCGGGGCCGCCGCACAAATGGACCCTTGAGCCGCACTGAGTAACCAGCGGCCGCCTGGACTGGCAGCCTGTCCCTTCGGGTCCTCTCGGGCAATTTCAAGGATACGCAGCTGGCCTTTGGGAGACCTCGCCCTGAGGGTCCTGGTGGGCGCACCGGATTTAGGGGGGTGGGGGAGAAGCAACAGGAATGGGGCGAGTTTCTGGGCGGAGCTGAGGGTGTTGGCAGTGGGTGCCAGGAGCAGTGCCGCCGGGCTGCTCCTGGTGCGGGGCCAGTGGCAGATATCAGGCGACTGTGTTCACATCAGCTCAGGCGATCTGCCAGCTTGGCATGACAACGGTGCAGTTAGTGCTGGCCCTGGGGGTGGGGGCTGCCAGGGTGCTCGAGATCCCCGTGGGGACAGCCATCAGGTCTGAGAGAGCAGATTTGAGTTTGTGAAACCAAGTTTCCTTTCTGCCCAGGTTCTCTCCACCTGGTGGCTGGAGTCCTGCGTTTGCTGCAGTTTGAGGAGTGACCACCTGCGCCTGCAGCTCCTGAGGGCCTTAGGACTATTATTGGCATGTTCCTTTTTTCAAATGCACGGTGACCTGTTACTGAAATGAGTCACTGATTACCCCCCCTCCCCCCATACACACACAGACTGTTTCCTCTGACGAATACAAACACTTGGCTCCTGAGATGAGTGGGGACCTCTGGCCCTGGGAGGTCAGGTGGCGCTTTCCTGCTGGGCTGGTGGTAGCTGGTTCACAGGTGTTCGCTGTTCACAAATGTGGAGCAGGGCTCACAGGTGTTCGCTGTTCACAAATGTGAAGCAGGGCGCTGGGCCTTTTCACTGCACTTGCGGGCACTTTGCAATAAAACCGCTCCCAGCATTCTCTGGTTCAGTCTCTGCCATCCGTCTGGCCATTATTTTGTATCAGTGTAAAGGGGCCGCTTGTCCCTCTTCCCCCCCCCCCCAGATGACAGTGAGATTGGAGAGATGCTGGTGGGTGCAGGTGGATGCCCTACAGCCAGTGGTTCTGCAGGGAGCTGGGCAGGGACATGGGTGTAGGCTGGGCCAGGGCAGGCTTCTTGGAGGAGGGGTAGCAGCATCTTAGGCTGGAGGCCCTGAGGGTCAGTACGGGATGAATGGAATCCAGTCCTCACCAACCCCAGGGCAGAAAGGGCTGCATTACCCAATGGCTTCCTGCTGGTCCCCTAGCTCCCAGCCTACCACCCTTCCCAAGGAGCCCACCCATCACTCACATCCCTTCCTTTGCCCCCCTCACACTCTTCCTAACACTCCTAGGACCTAGTTGCACATTTCTGTTTGTGGGTTTGCTGTCCCCCCTCCACTGGAATGGCCAATCATTGGGACTTTTCTGTTCACTAGTGTATGACCAGCACTGAGAACACTTAATGCCTGGCACATAGTAGGTGCTCAACAAATACTCCTCCAGAGCAAATGCAACCCCATATTATAGGTGGGAAACTGGGGCTGCCAGAATTGACAATCACACAGACAGAAAGTGACAGGGGAGGCAGCTGAACCCATCGCTGTGTCCCACACCCACTGCCCTAGGAAGACAGCCTGGCACTGGGCAAGCTGCCCTATCCTGCTCCCTAGGTGGTGGTTCTAGACACGCTGTTGCATCCTTGGATAGAGGAGAGGCTGTTACCCAATTCCACCTCCTTCCCCAGTTCCGCCCTCCCCTTGGGGAAGTGTTGAAAGAAACGTTCACTTTTCCTCTAACAAGAAGGGGGAGGCCTGGGAGAGGCCAGAGGAGGGGGCATCAGATGTCATGGGTCTGAAACAAATATCCAATATTTTACTGTGATGTTCTATTTGGAAAGCTAACAAAAACTCCTTGTTTCTAGAAGGTGAAACCCAGAGAATCTTCTGGGTTAGTGGAGATGCTGAGCAAAGAGGTTTTCTCTAAAAGCAGTGATTCTCAGCTGAGCAGGGACTGGCCTGGGCTCTACTCAGTTTCCTCCCAAGATTCTGTTGGAAGGAGGGTAGCGCTGCCTCAATGGGCAGGGAGCATATCGCCCTGCCTGACCCTCTCAGGGCTCCCTGAGTCCCCACAACTACCCAGGGAAGCTGCTGGGTGGGTTCGAGGCTGAGTCAGCCCCATCCCCTGCGGGACAACAGCTGAGAGCACTCCTGGGCATTTGCTGGGACCCAGCCAGACAGCACATGGCATCAGGTGACACAATCAAGGCTGGGCTAGCACCACCTCCTGAAGCCCTTGGGAGCCCTCAGCAAGGAGAGGGGACGCCACTGGGTACAAGGGGCACTCTGACTCTGGCGCACAGATTGGCCAGAGGCTGACCAGGCCACGCGTCTGTCCACCATGGCCTTCTTCTGCTGGGGGCCAGGGTAGGGCCCTGTGGCATTTGTTTCTCTTGGGTTGGTTGGTGTCTGGCGGAAGGGGCTGAGGCTCTCCATTCCTAGAAGCAATGTGTGACCCTCCCCACCTGCCACGTAGCATTAGGGGCAGGGGCGGGGTGCCCAGCCTTTGAAGTCCCATGATCTGCTTCAGTCTCCAGGTTACCTAACCACACCTGAGCCTCAGTTTCCTTATTGGCTTGGGTGAAAGGAGTACCTGTCCCCAGTCCCCAAAGCCATTCCTCATTTTGCCTCTCATAAGTGCATCCCAGCACGTGGGCTCTGCTTCCTTCAGATCTGCCCAAGGGAAAGCAAGACAAAGACAAAAGCCAGGGAGGGGACAGGGTCTCAGAGGGTCCCACAAGATCACAGAGGGTGTGGACAGAAGAGCAGCTGATTACATAGCTGGTCGGGGCAGGGGAGGAGCCCCCTGCTCCCTCTTGGGGCCTCACTAGGAGGCTTACCTCCTGGGGAGAAGATTGGAGGGAGCCAGGCCTGGAGGTTGAATGGGAGGCAGGGAGGCAGCTTGGAGAGCCGGGCCCTGTGAAGAGGGGCTGGCGTGAGCCGAGCTGGGCTGCCCTGGGTGCTCAGACAGAGCTCCGCCGGGCCTGTGTGTTTTCCACCTCTTGGTGGGAGTGCCACAAGGAGCAGATGCCAATCTGCCACCTGTAAATAAAGCAGCCTGTGAATCTTTCATGGGCTTGTGCTTAAAAATAGATGAGGTGAGGCCTTCAGGCCCAATTCCTGGGGCTCTGCAGAGGGCTGGGGCCACAAACTCCCCAGGGAGGCAGGGAGAAGAGTGAGGGCCAGGGATCCACGGGGTGCTGGCCAGGGCACATGCTTCTGGGCACATGTGGCCTGAGCTCAGGGGCCAATGGGAAACCACCATCTGGGTGTGCCATCCAGACTGCTGGGTCACAGGCTGGGAAGAGGGGTTGAAAGGCAGAAAGCACAGGGCAGAGGCCAGGTGAGGCCCCACCAGCCAACCTGCCTCTGACGTTGGCTGCTACCCCAGTCTCAGATGGGTCCTCAGAGATGGTCTCGCCCAGCCCCCACTCCCAGACAGGAAAAGAGGGGCCCAGAAAGTTGAGAAGACACCCTGAGGTCCCTGACCAGCAAGATGGAGTGGGAGACAGGATTAGGTGAGGGCCTTAGACCCAGGTGGCCCTGCCCAGCCCCCCAGGTGATCTCAGACCAGCCCTTCCTTTCTGGGCCTCAGTTTCCTTATCTGTGCCGAGGAACAACGATGGGCTCTTGGGGGCCTAGTGAGGTTAAATGGGACAGGCTGTGTGTGAGATGCCAGCCGTCAGCAGCGCTTCACCAGGCTGGCTGCCCTCCGGCCACCTAACCCATGGTCCAGTTGGCTTCCAGACTCAGTCAGCTGCCCTAGTGCTCCCAGGCCAGCCCTTGGGACTGATGGGGCCGTCTGCCTTGCCCCACTATTCCTGGTTTTGGCTGCTGGCTAAGGGGCAGTCTCTCTGGGCCAAGGGGCCTCAGAGGTGCCCTGGCCCCTGCTATCAGGCCTCTCACCACTGGGGAGAGTGGAGGCAACAAGCCCTAGGGAAGGGGCCCAGACTGGGGGGTATCCTCTCCATTCTGAAGGCCAGCAACCTGTCTCTGACACTGGGGGGAGGGGTGGGGACAGTGTGGGGAGGGAGGGAGGGAGGGATGACGGCTCTGCTGCTGATCAGGCCTCCTTCACCCTCCCCCTGAATTTGCTGCATTCTGCAGCCCTGGAGAGCTCCGAGTAGCCTGCTACCCCCACCAGCACTGTGGCCAGGCAGGACGTCCTTTCCGTGAGCACTGCCCATGATGTCACGTCCCAGCGAACCCAGTCTGGAGACTCAGAATCACCAATTTAGGGAGCAATTTTTCCCTCTCTTGATAAGATGAGGCAGAAGGTGGGAGGTGGGGAGCTCAGCTCTGCAGGGACCTAGGCTGAATTCTGCCTGACACCTATGGCCAGCGAGCCCTCCCCTCTGTGGGCTGCTGGCGGCTCTCTGGTCAAATGGAAGGAAGGGACTCAGGGAGGCCAGGCCCTCACCATGGGAATGTGGGCCTTGGCTTTACGGGTCCTCTTCTGCAGCAGTGTGTTCTCAGTCCCAGGGCCGGGTGACCCACACAGGGCTTCCAGGGATCTTCCTTCCTCCTGCAAGCCAGGTGGCAACGTAAGAAGCGTCCAAACCTGGAGAGAATTTAATAAGGGTTTACTTGAACCAACCCGACACGTGCCAAGGAACAAGGCTTCAGATGCTCCTGAGAATAACAGTTGGGCGGCTTCTCCTACGCATTTGATATTAGGGGAGCCTAAGGGAGGTGGCGTGGAGACGGGATCGGATTACAGGGTAGTTAGCAAGATTCTGTGCTCTGCTGAGGCTTAATACCCCCATCAGGTGCACAAGAACAATGGACAGGGTCACTTCACAAAGAAGTCACAGGCCTGGGTCCTGGCTCCCCACCACGATCTGTTCATTAGGAATGTATGGTCACATCACTCTGTGGTCACTCTCCACAGAACATCCCTTTTTTGTCACAAACTAAATAATGCCAAGGAAACTCCGCGGGAGCTCAGGGGCAGTGGAGGGAGCAGGAACCTGGCAGGAGAAGGCGAGGGAAGCCTCTGGGTGAAGACGGAAGCGA
The DNA here is from genome assembly GCF_054644295.1 of Miniopterus natalensis. Lineage (NCBI taxonomy): Eukaryota > Metazoa > Chordata > Mammalia > Chiroptera > Miniopteridae > Miniopterus > Miniopterus natalensis. The sequence continues at coordinate 69,447,152 of NC_142092.1, forward strand.
GACACTGCCCAGGACCACTGGGCACGGCTGTCTAGGTTGTGCGCTGGCCAAGTCTAGGGCGTGCCAACAGCAGTAACTACAGCTGGAGCTGTTCCTTCCAGAGTGAGCAGACCTGGTGCTCTGGCCTTTGACCTTCGCCACACCCTTCATCACCCAGAGACCTGGACAAATGAGTTCAAAGTCATGGTGAATGGGTGAGAGGTCAGAGGTCCTGCCTGCTGTCAGCCAGTACCAGTGTCAACACTCACCTGAGTCAGAGCTTCGGGCGGGTGTGGTCTTCCCGTGACCATCCAGACTAATTAGTCATTGAATTAATGAGCTTGGAACTTGCTTGAGCTTCCGCCCTGCCCAGACTCCCGCTTGCCCACGCTGTCCCCAAGTAGGGGCTCCCAATCTAGCAAACACAAATACAGGACACGGGGAAGATGTCAGATAAACAAGGAACATTTTTTTAGCATAAGTATATCCCATGTAATATTTGGGACATACTTGTACTGAAATGTATTATTTGTTATGTACTCTATTGAAGGTTAATACCCCTTTGTTTTTGGTCTGGCACCCCCCTTCCCAGAGTAGGGCCAGAGCCCCCTGCTTACCTCTGGATTCTCTGCATTTTCCTGCCACCTGCAGAGCTGGCTTGGCCCCTGTGAACTGCTGGGCAGCACTGCCCTCTAGTGGACAGTGTGTGTGGGGGGGAAGTAACCCAGGCTGCCACAGAAGATTGGAGGGAGGGGCTCCAGGTTCGGGAACCCCTCCTCTGCCCCTGGCAGGAAAAGGAGAAGCAACCACCTGATAATTACCAGAGCACCCCACCTGCCCAGGGCCAGCTGCCCGTCGGTGAGCACAATGGTCCCCCCTGGACTGCAAGCTGAGACCCTGCTCTTGGTGCCCACCCCAGTGGCCCGCCTGGAGAGGCCCAAGGTGCAGGCACCTGAGGCTCTGCCTGGACCAGGATGCAAAGGTGATTCCAATGTGCGAAGTGGTATGGTATTTGGGAGCAGGGGACTTCAAGAGGTGCTTTTCTCCTTCTAGCCCTCTTCTCATTTGAGCTTCAAGTCCCTTCCTCTGAACTCCCCAGCCCAGGGCAGTCAGTGCCCCTTTGAGTAGCAGAGAGCACGGGGGAGAATAGGTCTCCAGGGCGGGGCCCCCAGGCTGCCATGCTGGGGGTCCCTGGAGGCTGTTTTCACACCATGGTGAGAGCTGAAGCCCAGCCTGGCCCTGGGAAAGGTGTTCTGACCAGCAAGACAAAGCATAGGAGACTGGCAGGGGCCCAGTGTCTGGCCCAGTGAGACTGCAGTGGTGCAGGAACCTGTCCCACAGGCCACAGGCATGACCAGCCCGCACGCTGCTGCACGCCTCTGGGGAGAACCTGCCTGCAGAGAGCAGAGCCTGGCTGTAGCCTTATGGGAGAGGGCTTGTGGCTTCCAATCTGTTTGTGGTCGGCCAACTCCTTTAGGTAGAATCTCCCTCTCTGGGCCTACCTAGCTCCTCCATGGACACCTTCGCTTCTGAGCAGACCTTGGAGGGACATTCACAGCGAGGCTGAGATGCCCACATCAGGAGATCACCTGTCACTCTGTGGCTTGGACACGGGAGCGTGCTGGCGTCCCTCAGCAGGGCTGGGTGACATCTCTTGACACTCCCCACACATTTACAACCCACGTGCACCTGCCTGTGTACACGGCATCCCTCTTCTAGACTAGGACCGTGACATCTGTTCTTCCCCACCTGGCTTTGTTGCCACCCCGACGTGCCCTGAGTGTCTCCCGGAGTGAGGTTACCCAGTAGGCCACCGTGTTGGGGCTTAACTAGCCCTCCCTCCCCGCTGCCTTCACACAGGCTGCTCCCTCTGCCCGTGGGCTGTCTCGCCTGGAAGAACCCCACTGTCTTTGAGGCCCAGTATAATGTCTCTCCCTGGGTGAGACCTGCCCCGGCTGCCCGGTCACCAGGACTGCATCGGTCACCCTTTATCACTGCATAGCAGTGAAACCACGTGGGCCTGTCTCCTGCGCGGTGACATTGGTTTTCAGGACACAGGTTTCGTTTACTCCCCTTTCCATCCCCAGCTCCAGAGTCAATGTGAAGCTCTCAGTAAATACTGAATGAATGAATGAATGAATGAATGAACACCCAGCTTCTGATCCTTCCCGTGGGCTGAAGTGTCCTGGAGATGGAGGGTCTATCGAGTTCACTGAACATGGGCGGGTCCTTGCAAGTCCCATACCAGCAGTCCTCCGTGCCAGGAGGTGAGGGTCCCTGGGGGCCCCTGAGGGCCTGGCCACTTCACATGCTCAGGGATAGTTAGGTCTACACAGGGAGACTTCAGGGGATGACACCGCAGCAGGACGCAATGAGAAGGACATGCCCCACAAGGCCGTGCCACCGGTGGAGAGGGAAGCAGGTGGGAGGCTAACTCCCCCAGGACTGCCACCCCAGAATTCTAGTGGCCAGTGCTACTGCAGGGGCCTGCCCCCATCAGTGTCCCCCAAGCCTCCAGCCTGAGATGGCTGAGTCTCTTCCTCAGTTACCTCCAGGGCTGGGCTCTGTGGACAGTGTTACCATGGTAGCAGCCCGTAGAAAGCCTTTGACTGAGAAATGTCACCTGCAGGAACCTGTCCTAAGTTAATGATTAAGGAATGGGATAGAGAAGTAGCCAGAAGGTCACTCACCCGGCCTTGTTTAGGGAACAGAAAATTTGCAACATCCTAAATGCCCCTGAGAGGTGACTGGTTACATAAACTGGGGTCCATTCAGGCAATAGAATGCTGAGCGACCCTTACCCTAGGGCTCCAGGCCTCGGAAAGGGGAAGCATATTCTCCAAGGCCTGGAGGTCTGCCCAACACCCACAGCAATGCCACTGCCCTGCCGGGACGCCCCCCCCAAGAAGCCCAAGGTGTTGGGGGAAAACAAGTCTTTCTGATGCCAAAGGGAAGCTTGTTTTTATTGTGATGGTTAGACAATTTCTTTTACATGTCATCAAAGTAAAAGCACAGCATTTAAAACTTCACTTGGAGCTTGTGGGTCTCTAGGAATCTGGCTGAGGACTCCAGTTCTATTGAGAAAACAATCAGAGAAAAGTGACCCCATTTACATAAATTGCCACTTGGTTGAGGATACTGAGTGCCCGAAGGTGGGTCATGTGATTCAAAGCATGGGTGTTATGGGTCTCAGTAAGAAAATCTTGTGACCTGGGGTTAGGCAAAGACTTCTTAGCTGTGACACACACGAAATGCACAAACTGGAAGATAAAAAAAATGAATAAATTGGACCTCAACAAATTAAGAACTTGTGCTCTATGAAAGACTCTGTTAAGAAAACTGAAAAGAGCCCTGGCCGGTGTGGCTCAGTTGGTTTGGCATCCTCCCAGTGCACCAAAAGGTTGCCAGCTTGATTCCCTGTCAGGGCCCATGCCTGGGTTGCCAGCTTGATCCCCAGTTGGGGGCGTGCAGAGGGCAACGATATAAAAAGTACATTTGACTGTATTCCTTTCGCTCTCACGTATATGCTTCTCTCTCCCTCCCTCTCTAAAAATCAATAAAAAATCTTTAAGAAAGAAAGAGAGAGAGAGGAAAGAAAGAGGAAGGAAGGAAGGAAGGAAGGGAGGGAGGGAGGGAGGGAGGGAGGGAGGGAGGGAGAGAGAGAGAGAGAGAGAGAGAGAGAGAGAGAGAGAGAGAAAGAAAGAGAGAGAGAGAGAGAGAGAGAAAGAAAGAAAGAAAGAAAGAAAGAAAGAAAGAAAGAAAGAAAGAAAGAAAGAAAGAAAGAAAGAAAGAAAAGCTGAAAAGACAATCCACAGACTGAGAGAAAAATCTTTGCAAATCACCTGTTTGACCATGTAACCCAGTAACAAGGGGACAATACAAAAAATTGGGCAGAAAAATTGAATAGACACTTTGCCAGAGAAGGTGTATGGGTTGCAAGTAAGCACATGAGAAATTATTCAGCACCACGGGTCGTTTGGAAACTGCACACGACAGCCACAAGGAGACTGCGCTCGCTCTGGCCCGGCTAGACCTCAGGACTGAGCGCCCCGCGCTGCCAGGATGAGGCCGCTGGACTCCCGCAACCTGTAGCGGGGACAAAATCGAGGCAGCTCTGCACAAACGCCCGAGTGACAAAGTTTACTCAGCCCTGTTCCGAATCTGGAATCAACTCAAAGGCCCTCCAGCCTGGTGAAGGGCTGAGGGAGCCTGAGCATCTCGCGGCAAGGAAGAGGGGCTGACCGTCCAGCGCCGGAGGCCGGACGCCAAGGCCAGCACGTGGAGACCAGCCAGAGCCCGCCCGGGCCGCGCCGCCCAGGCTGAGAGAGGGGAGTGGGGCGGGGCCGGGGGACGGACCCCCATCCTGAACCCGACGCTAAACTTGTAAACAGCGCAGAGCTGCACGGTATAAAAGGTACATACGACTGTATTCCTTTAAAAAAATGGAAGAAACGGGTAAACGCTGCCGCGGCGTCCACCGCCCCCCTCCAGGCCCACGGTTGGCGCCGACCCCCACTCGGGACCTCTCCCCGGCAGGCCCCGTCCCTGGGCTTCCTGCCCTGCCTGACCCCAACCCAGGGGCTCTGCGGGCTGCGAGGCTCGTTCCCGCCCCCTCTGCCGGGGCGCCGCGACAGCCCCGCGTGCGGCAGCCCCGCCGCTCCAGGGCGCGGGGTGAGGCGCGGGTGGGTAGGCCCCGGGTGCCCTCCCCCTTCTCACCAGGGCTGGGGCGCGCCGAGAGGGGGGCGCGGAAGGGTGTGGCGGGGCCGCAGGCGCCTCCACCCCGGCCCCAGCACCCTGGCTCCCCTCCGCTGCGCCCCTCCCTCCTCTTGGGTCTTCATTCCCACCCCTGCGCGCCCTCGCCCCTCCTTCCCCGCTCTCTCTCCGCGCGCGCCCCCGCAGCGCCCCCTCCCAGCCCCCTCCCCCTCTTCCTCTCCCCCGCGCGCCCCCGCAGCGCCCCCTCCCAGCCCCCTTCCCCCTCTTCTTCTCCCCCGCGCGCCCCCGCAGCGCCCCCTCCCAGCCCCCTTCCCCCTCTTCTTCTCCCCCGCGCGCCCCCGCAGCGCCCCCTCCCAGCCCCCTTTCCCCTCTTCCTCTCCCCCGCGCGCCCCCGCAGCGCCCCCTCCCCAGCCCCCTTCCCCCTCTTCCTCTTCCCCGCGCGCCCCCGCAGCGCCCCCTCCCAGCCCCCTTCCCCCTCTTCCTCTCCCCCGCGCGCCCCCGCAGCGCCCCCTCCCCAGCCCTCCTCCCTCTTCCTCTCCCCCGTGCGCCCCCGCAGCGCCCCCTCCCAGCCCCCTTTCCCCTCTTCCTCTCCCCCGCGCGCCCCCGCAGCGCCCCCTCCCCAGCCCTCCTCCCTCTTCCTCTCCCCCGCGCGCCCCCGCAGCGCCCCCTCCCAGCCCCCTCCCCCCTCTCCCTCTCCCCCGCGCGCCCCCGCCGCTCCCCTCCCGCGGGCGGCCGGCGGAGGAGCGCGCCCTCGCGGGGACGCGGCGGGCGAGCGCGCGCGACGAGCGGCGGGAGCGCGGCCGTTGCGGGCCGGCCCGCGGGGCTGAGGCCGAGCGGGCCCGGCGCCCACCATGCGGCGGCTGCGGCGCCTGGCGCACCTGGTGCTCTTCTGCCCCTTCTCCAAGGGCTTGCAGGTAGGCGCGCCGCGGCCGGCCCTGGCCTGTGCCCACCCCGCCCGCCCGCCCGCCGCGCTCGGGCGGAGGCCGTGCGCGCGGCGTGTAGCCCTGGGAGGCGGGTGGGGGGCAGGGGCAGAATTCAGGACGCGTGACGAGTGGCCTCGGGGAGCCTGGGGGGCCGGGATGGGGCCGGGGTGGGCGGGGTTGCTGCGGCGAGCGGCGGGGCCCCCGGCGCCCGTGCTGCGTGGTGGCAGCCCCAGCTCCCAGGGCTGAAGAAGGCCCCACCCCCCCTTGGGCTGGATGGACCCTGCTACCGGAGGCCCAGAAACCACACCAAAAACCTTCCTTTTTTTTCTACTTAAATATAAGGATTTTCTGTTGTGGAAAACTTGGGGCACAAAAATGCCCCAAGACGGACATACATAACCTCCCGCTGGGTTATCCCCCCCGCTGGGTTATCCCCCAGCCAGTCGAGTTTAGGGTGTGCCCTGACCCCACGTTGACCTTGCACAAGTCATGTGCTCGCCTGGGTCCTCTGTCTGCAGGGGAGGCCCAGGCTGCCTTGGGTGCCAGCTGCTGGGGGGAACCCTGTCATCTCTGCATTGGGTGGTCCGAGCCAGGCCTGTATCAGTCTCAAATCGTCCAGGCCCCTCCTGTGGCTGTGATGCCCTACAGCACAGCCTTTCTGGGGCCAGGGCAGGCGTTCCTGCCAGGTTGGCGTCCTTGGCCCAGGGCCCCGCTGTCCTCAGCTGCTCCTTTCTGGGAAGAGTTGGGGAGAAGTGTGGGAGCCTGGAAACACGCAGGTTACATGCCTGTGCCAGACGCCCTCCCTGCCCGCCCAGGTGGAGTGTGCTCTGGCCCCCAGCTCTGGTGGAAGGCCTCGACCACTGCGGGGGCAGCCCAGGAATGTCAGAGGGCTGGAGAGGGGTTCCTGTGAGTTCCCCTGATCTGAGCCCTGCCCTGTCCTCTATTAGTGTCGAGGACACACTCTGAGCCTCAGTTTCCCTGCCTATCAAACACCCTCCTGGGTTGGTGGTGCATGTAGGGAGCTAGCTCATGGGCCACAGATCATTGTGCTGTTACTGTCCCCCGAGCACCCCTCCCTACCCTCCCGTGGCTCCTCCCCAGGAGTAAGGCCTGCCCTGACCCAGGACTCACTCACCAGTGCAGGGCAACGGGATGGGGTCAGTGGCTGCCCCTGGAGGAAGTGCCAGTGGCAGATGAGGGCCTAGGATTCAGTCAGAGTTAGCCAGGTGGGGTCAGTGTATGGAAGGGCCACCACTGGAAGGCCAGGAAGGCTTGGTGCCTTGAGCGGGTGGGGTGGGGTGGGGTAGGGGGGTGGGCTGTGTCTGGGGCCTCCTGCAGGCAAGCTCCTGCTCCTGCGATTGCTCTGTAAAGCCTGGTCTCCCCCACCCCCTGGTCCACTGGCTACAGCCTGCCCTCCTGTCGTCCCCCTAGGGCCCCAGTGCTGAAAGCCCACCCAGGCCCTGCCCACTATCACCTCAGGGGACCTTGTTCACCAGCAGTGGGAAGTCCTTGACCCTATCCTGCTCCAACACCCCCCAACTGCCTTGCCCCCCCACCCACTGTTTCTCTGCTTTCCTGTTTTTCCTTTTGAACAAATCTGACGGAAACAGACGCAGTGGCAGGAACAAGTGGGTCTGAGGCCCAACCCCCTCATTCTGCTCCAGGGCCACTCCAGTCCCCACTGCTCCTCAGTGGCCACTGAGGCGCCTAGCCTGTCCCCAGAGTTCTCCGGGTCCTCCTGCTACAGCCCTTCCCGGGGTGGCCAGCCATGTGCGTGGGTGCCAGGAAGTAGGAGGTGAGGACCCTGCCTCTCCTTGAAGAATTATAAAAATGAATGCAGCTGGGGGTCTTGTGGCCTCTGTCTCAGGGGAGCCCCCAGCCCCCGGCTAACTTGGACCTAGGACTAACCACCAGAAACCCAGGACTGGAGTTGCAGCCCAGTCCACCAATGGGGGGAGCGTGGCCATCGCTGGCAGTGGTGCCTCCTCTGAGGACAGGCTGGCCTGAAGCCCTGAGCCCCTGCTCTCCTGGCTCCTGGGGCTCAGCCACTGCTCCTGGACAGCAGCCTGAGAGGCTGTGATTTGCCAGGACAGGGAGTGGGGAAGAGTGGTGGTGGTGTCCTTGAATCGGGGCTAAGGGTTGCATGCGAGACAGTGTCCCCAGCCCACCAGCTGTGGGCTCTGGGGCGCTCGTGCCCTGTGATTCCACTTGTCATCTGGGGAAGCTGCCAGAGGGGCTGAGCCCTACATGGAAGCAGTTTCTGGCCACCTGAACATCAGAAGCTGTGTCTTATTTATTCTTTACTGTGGTACATTATACAATACAAAATTGACTGTCTTTACCATGTCTAAGGGCACAGCTTAGTGGCATTAGGTACATTCACCCTGTTGTGCAGCGGCCACCACCATGCTCTCCAGGACTTTCCCTCTTCCCCAAACTCACCCTCTGCCCATTGAGCACTCGCTCCCACCCCTCCCCTGGCCCCTGAACCCACCATCTATTTCCTGTCTCTGTGGATCTGAGTCCTCCGGGGACCTTGAATGAGTGGGATCCTACAGTATTTGTCCTTCTGCGACTGGCTTCTTTCACTGAGCATTATGACTTCAGGGCTTATCCACATTGTAGCAAGAATCAGGATTTCCTTCCTTTTAAAGGCGGAATGATAGATCCTGTCTTCTGTCAGTGGCACTTGGGTTGTGTCCCTACTTTGGCTGTTGGGAATACGCTGCTGTGAACATGGGCGTTAAGGCCGGGTCGCCAGGCTCGCCGGCCCTCTGTGCGGCCGCGGCCCTGTCCTCTGCCCCAGCAGCCCCGAGGCCCATCCTCCCCCTGGCCTGGGTCCAGCCGAACTCTCCACCCATCGGAGGACAGAGTGACTGCCTGGTGATTCTCCAGCCTGCCCTTGTGTGGCAGTTACATGTCATTTTGAAATGAGGGCAAGACAGGAGGGAAATTTGTAAAAACCCTTTATTCGGCAAAATAAGGAGTTGACTACCCTGTATCCCCCCATTTTGAAATTGATTTTTACTTGCCCCCTGTATTTAAAAGTCTGGGCACCTGCCCCCACTTCGGAGAGTGAACCTAGGGGGAGGAAGACAGGAGGAGACCCCAGACCATCCCTGGGCCTCAGGCAGTTCTGGACGCTGGGACAGGGCCAGCTGATGGGAAGGCGGGGTCTGTGAGAGGGGGTAACGCACCCCGAATGTGGCGCTTCCTCATGTGCCCCTCACCCAGCAGGGCCGGCTGCCGGGCCTCAGGGTCAAGTACGTCTTTCTGGTCTGGCTGGGCATCTTTGCTGGCAGCTGGCTGGCGTACGTGAACTACTCGTCCTACGCAGAGCTCTGCCGCGGGCACGTCTGCCAGGTGGTCATCGTAAGTGTCCCCTTGGGCTGGGTGTCTGGGTTGACATGGGGCAGCAGGCCGAGTGCTCTGTCCCTCCCCTTGCTGGCCCACAGACAGGGACAGGCCTTCCTCAGAGGCCCTGCAGGGGGCTTTTAAGATGGATCCTCTGGCTGGCGGTGGAGGAGACTGGGGGTGGCGGAAGGCAGGACCATGGGGAGGCCATTGCAGGCACCCAGGAGAGCACCGGCCATTCGCTGGGGACGGACAGATGGGCAGACTCCAGAAGTTTGGGAGGGAGACTGGAACAGGCAGATGCTGGTGACCTTGAAGACCCCTTCTGGGGACAAGGGTCCATCAAAGGAGGCGGCAGGATGTGGTCCTCAGAGCTTCCTGCCTAGTCAGCAGTCATGGTTTATAGACTCGGGGAGACCCCAGGACTTGAACTTGCCTGCAGTTGCCCCATATCAGCCGGGGCGGCTCAGAGTTTCTGCTGGTTGGAAGGTGAGGGGCACCTGTTTGGGTTCTGTGTGGTGACTGAAGCCAGCCTGCTCTGGCCAAGGTTCTTCGGGGGCCTAGTTTGGGAAAGTTTAGAGATGGTGGTAGGGAGGGGCATGGGGGTCTGGAGCACGGAGAGCCCATGTGACAGGACTTGCAAAGGGCTGGCCCCCGTGGTGCCTGGTTCTCAGATTGTTGGCTGAGTACCTCCCAGGGGCCCGGCTAGCACAGGCCCCAAGGACACAGCCCTCACACTCAAGGCAGGAAAGGTCTTCAGGCCTGCTGTCTCTTCTTGGACTCCATTGTTCATTCCAGAAATGCTCGCTGGTGGCCTGCAGTGGCCAGGTCTGAGCTGGGCACAGACCCATGGCCAGGACCAGGGAGGCACTGCTGGTGGACAGCTCTGGGTGGGGGCATGGGTGTGGGCGTGGGTACAGCTGGAGAGGTCTAGAAGGCGCCGGGCAGCCAGGTGCCACATAGCAGTCGGCCCAGGGGCCATGGGGAGCAGATGCACCGTGGGACTGAGGGCAGTTGGTGGATGGGTCTCCCAGTGAGACTTGGGAGGAGGCCAGAGCTGGGGGTCTGGCCATTAGAGAGCAGTGAGCAAATGGTCAGTGTGACACACTTCCTTTGTGCCAGCAGCAGCCCCTCTCCCATCACCAAGAGAGCTGAGGGAGCCGCGGGGGAGCAGAGGAGGAATGTGCTCCACTCACCAGGAGGAAACTAGCCTCCGTGTTCCTGGGTGCCTTGGCCCGGCCAGCAGGCAGGGAGGTCCTCCACCCCAAAGGATCTGGTGTGCCTCCAAACTCTGGGGTGGCCCACCAGGGAACGTGGATGGCAGACTGCTCTGCAGAGGCGCCCACTAGGGCCAGGCTGGGCATCCACAGAAGCTGAGGCAGGTGGTGTGCCCAGTGGCTGGAGGCTGCCTGACTGCTGCAGCAGCTGTAGCAGTCTGGGCCCCTCTGAGAAGTGCTGTGGCCTAAGAGCCAGGGAGCCACTGGCAGATGTGATGAAGGCCTCAGCCTGCCACCCAGGGCTGCAACATGTAAAGGGTGGGGGAGGGCCTGGATCAGCCGGGGAGGAGCCCCTGAGCCCGTTTCCCAGGCCACTCCCTAGCATGTTCCTCCTCTCCTAGTGTGACCAGTACCGCAAGGGCATCATCTCGGGCTCCCTCTGCCAGGACCTGTGCCAGCTGCAAAAGGTGGAGTGGAGGACCTGCCACTCCTCTGTCCCTGGTCAGCAGGTGAGCCTGGTGGGGTGGGGCCCAGGGCCATGCCTGGAGACCCTCCCTCTATGTGTCTGGGGACTTGGGGCTTAGAGGCTGAGGCGCAGCGGGAGAGGGACTTCTACACGGAGGATCCCTGTGGCCCATCCAGGTGTACAGCGGGCTCTGGCAGGGCAAGGAGGTGACCATCAAGTGTGGCATCGAAGAGAGCCTGAACTCCAAGGCCAGGTCAGATGCGGCCCCCCGGCGGGAGCTGGTGCTATTTGATAAGCCCACTCGGGGCACCTCAATTAAAGAGTTCCGGGAGATGACTCTCAGCTTTCTCAAGGTCAGTTGGCTCTCTTTCGGGCTGTGTGCAGTTCATGCCTGAGGATGTGTGCACAGAGCAGGAACCAGGCCAGGTGGGGGCCATATAGGCTGGCCAGGCTTCTGGCTAGCCCTCCAGCTCCAAGCAGATCCTTGCTCAGGATGGCCCACTAGGCAGAGAGCACCCTGCTCCCCGGGGCATCAGTAGGGGAGAGCAGGGAGCTGCAGGTGCAGAGGAGGTGGGGTGTGGCAGGAGCGGGTGAGAGCAGAAGAGAAGTGACTGGCCCCACCCAGCAAGCTCTCACCTCCTTGCTGAGGTGCCCACCCCTAGGCCCTCTGAGCATGGTGGAGACATGGGGACACAGTCCCTCGGAGCAGTTCTAGGAGAGAGGCAGGTGGGTGAGTGGTCAGGGTGGGCTTCCAGCAGGTGGCAGTTTGAGGCTGAGCTCCCCTAAGGTTTCAGATGTGCCGTGTCCCGCATGCAGCCCACCCAACTAGCACCCATGTGTCTGGCAGGACCATGCTAAAGCTGGCATCCTGCCACCTTAGCAAGATGCTAGCTCTGAAATCACTGTCCTCTCTTTTGGTCCCAAACGTCAGGCGAACCTGGGAGACCTGCCCTCCCTGCCCGCACTGGTTGGACAGGTCCTGCTCATGGCTGACTTCAACAAGGACAGCAGGGTGTCCCTGGCCGAGGCCAAGTCCGTGTGGGCCCTGCTGCAGCGGAACGAGTTCCTGCTGTTGCTGTCCCTGCAGGACAAGGAGCACGCCTCCCGGCTGCTGGGCTTCTGCGGGGACCTGTACATCACTGAGGGTGTTCTGCATAGCTCCTGGCATGAGGCGGCGCTCCCACCCCTCCTGCGCCCACTGCTGCCCCCCGCCCTGCACCGTGCCCTGCAGCAGTGGCTGGGGCCTGCATGGCCCTGGCGGGCCAAGATCGCCATTGGCCTGCTGGAGTTTGTGGAGGAACTATTCCATGGCTCCTACGGGACCTTCTACATGTGTGAGACCACGCTGGCCAACGTGGGCTACACGGCCAAGCACGACTTCAGGATGGCTGACCTGCAGCAGGTGGCGCCAGAGGCCACCGTGCGCCGCTTCCTGCAGGGCCGCCACTGTGAGCACAGCTCAGACTGCACGTATGGGCGCGACTGTAGGGCGCCCTGCGACAAGCTCATGCGGCAGTGTAAGGGTGACCTCATCCAGCCCAACCTGGCCAAGGTGTGCGAGCTGCTGCGGGACTACCTGCTGCCCGGCGCCCCCCATGATCTGCGCGAGGAGCTGGGCAAGCAGCTTCGCACCTGCACCACACTGAGCGGGCTGGCCAGCCAGGTGGAGGCCCACCACTCACTGGTGCTGAGCCACCTCAAGACCCTGCTGTGGAAGAAGATCTCCAACACCAAGTACTCCTGACAGTGGCTGGCCCAGAGCGGGGCCTCTAGCAGGGACTGTCGTCTAGGGGGTCTGGGCCCTGGCCCGCCCACTAGGGGCCCTGTAGCCACCCTTGCCCTTGGGGCCTCCTTCCTCACACTGTCACTGGACAAAGGACAGGGCTGGGCCCAGGCTGCTCCTTTCCAGCTCAGTAGTTCCTGTGATAATAGGTTCCTTCACTTTGCCCCTCCCTTCCCTTCAGGATCCAACAGCCCAGATGGACTGACCATTTAGCTGGAATAAGAGGCTGGAAGGGGGAGGGTAGGAAGGAGGACCTGGAGCCTGACCAAGGGGACCCACCCAGGCCAAGTTGGGTTTTGTTACTTTCAACAACATCTAATGTAAATAAATAGCTTTTCTGTGAGTACTCTGGAGTTCCCCTCACCCGGCCCTGGACCCTTGACCCCTGCCCCCTGCCATCCAGAACACCCTTAACAGCTTGGGCATGGAAGTGAGGGCTGCCCTTGCCTCCTGCACAGAACAGTTCAGTTCTCAGGGTCATGGCTGCTGGAGGCCTCAGTGGGTGGTCCCAGAGCCTGCCTGGCCCCTCAAACTCCTAGAGCCAGTGTGAGGTAATTAACTGGGACAAGGGGGTGGTGTGATGGGATGCTGGAAGCTGACCCTCCTGTTTGGTTGCGAGGACCAGACCCCAACATGGCTTAGGGCCTGACTGCCGAAGGTGTGGATGGAGAGGCAGGACCAATGAGAACGGCGGTGTAGCAGCAAGTGGGGAATCGGGTCGATCTGCAGCGCTGGATACTCAGAACACAGCCCTGACCAGGAATCCTTTGCCGATTTCAGTGAACTGCTGGGTGTAAAAATCTATTATCTGGGGAAGAGCTGTGAATTTTCCCGTCCCTTGCCAGCGAGAAGCCGAGCACCCTGGGACCTGACACCCCTTCCCCACGGGGGGCCCCCACCAGTGAGAACACACACCTTCCCCATGTTTCAGACCCAGCCTATCACACGGGAAATGCACGTCAAGGCAGTTTATTCAAGACCAGCTTAGTCTCCAGTTTTGCCAACACGAAAATCCTTTCCTTGAAGGAAAATGCATTAAATTCTTCAGTTCACTTGAACATTTTGTCTGAAACACGTTCCAAAATTTCAACTGTAATACCCAATTCTTAGTACTAGCCCTTAAAGCTCATCCTAAATTTATCATAACTATTTTTCCCACCTCAATTCCCCCCTTGTGGGGGAAGATAACCCAAGCTGTAGGACCTAGGGGTTCTGGACACTTAAGAGGCTCCCCTTGAACACAAGCTTGAACTGTGCAGGTCCACTTAGATGTGGATTTTTTCAATAGGTTGGAAATTTTGATTTGCAAGTTTGAGAGAACAGCCAAGCCATGTTGCCTGGAAACATCAAGAAAGTATGTCATGAGTGCATAAAATGTCATTCTATTTATAAATGATCTCGAGGTCCTGTGGCCTTGTCTTCATGTTTAGGGCAATACTGTAAACCTTGAACTATATACACTGGGACCCACATGCAGTGTCACTAGGGATGCTGGAGGTGCTCCCACAAAAGAAAGCCAGGATGCCACAAGAACTGAAAGTGCTTGACATGTACCTGCCTCTTCAAGATAAACTATTCCAGGTTAAGGACCAAAAGGGAAATTTATGAAACCATCGTTACAGCTACTCCAACAGGCATGAAAACCTTATACTTCTCGTGAAAGACCCTCTTACCTGGAAATGAAAATGCATCTCTCATGCAGGCGCAGGACTGCTACAAGGCACACCTGCAGGCTGACTGGAGGAAGTCATTACGTGACAACTTAAAAGCAAAAGCAAGCTGAGGATCTAATGCTGAAGAATTTAATGCCAGTAAAGGACGATCTGAAAATTTTAGAGATTTTTAAAAAAAGTGTCAAGATTAACAAGTTCCCAGATACCCTTGAGAAAATCACGAAGGATATTCGCCTGAACAGGTTTTCAGTGCAGCAAAGTGCCCTGCCCCCAATGCCACATTTATCAGAAAAGCAAAGCAGCAGCACAGGACTGAAGGCAGAAGGGACAAGCTCACTCAACTGTTTTCTGCAAAAGCCTTTTGCCTTTGGGTTTCTGAGCAGGACCCCCAGCCTCGAAGGGAACACTAACGCCAGCTACCAGTCCTGGGTTGTACAAGGAGGCTGCACACCGAGAACCTTCTCTGCATTGGGTCAAGTGATGCTTTGTCCCCGAAGTCAGGAAGGACCTGGCCTGTGAGGGACTGCCTTTTAAAAGTTCCTGACACTGCACAACGCCCTGGCCACCCAGAGCAGAACCCTTGAGCAGCAAAATGGTTGACTTGCCCCCAAACACGTCTAATTTAGCCTCTGGATTGGGGGCTCATAAGGACCGTGAGGCTCCCTGGAAAGGTCTTCATGGAAGGGAATCTCAACAGAACACCATGGAAGTCTGGAAGGAACACACCACTGAAAATGCAGTGTTGTTACAAAGTAATTTATAGGAGAAATGAAGCAAGTCTGTGCCTGCCCCTCCCCTCCAGCCTCCGCCCCACTCAACAGAGCCCCCCACGACCAACTTCAGCTTCGTGAAGACCTGATGCAGTTAACAAGCTTGTCTGGTGTGTGTCTTTGTGTGTGGTACAGTATAGGCCTCTCATAACTAGAGAAACTGCCTATCACCACAAGTTTAAAAAAAAAATTTTCCAAAATTGCATTGTGAATATGACTGTAACATATGCATAAGTCTCATAACATTCATTCACTGTGTGTGTTGTCCAGTTTGTACCAATGCATGAATCGCCAAGACTGTAAATAAACGTGGTTTACTTTACCGGAAGAATCCTGTACACGATACATATAATTGCAGGGTCACCCAGCACCCCTTGCCATCCCTCTTAATAATGCATTAATGGCCTGCAGATTCTCCTGCACTGGAGACTGCTGCCAGCTCTGACCCACTCTTGCAGCGGACTCCCGGACCAGCAGCACCACAGGCTGCATCTTCCTGTTGTAATGTGAGTCAGGCAGTGTCTTCCTGCCTCTCCGCTCTTTCCAGGACCGAGGATGGTGCCTGGGCTGGTCCAGTGGGATCCCCAACTGTAGACAGAAAGAAAACCAGTGACTTCTGAGATGATCCCCCAGGGGCTGGACCACAACCCTCTCAGTGCACCAAGCCTCCTGCCCTTGGGCTGCAGCCCTCAGGACAGCAGAGCAGAAATGGTTTCTGGAATGAAGCCCCCCCTTCTCCCTGAGATGGCCAAGCCCAACTCTGTCTTCTGAACCTCCCCTCACCACCCAATTTCTGGTGGAGTCCATGTCAAAAGCAACAGACCCAGCCTCGTGCACAGTTCAAAGACCAACAGGAAGCCCCAGCTCTAAGGAAACGCCATGCCCCACAGCACACTTCTAAGTGAGATTCCACTCAATTACCAACAAGGACGGGCCCATTCTGCAGCCACAACTTCCAGCACCAAGATGGCCATTGGGCTCAGGGTGGGCGTGAGCCACCCTTGTCCTCTCTGGCAATTAGGCCCACTCACTCCCTGCCATTCCGTGTCTCCTCCTAGGCAAGCCATGGAAAATCGAGCACCTCACATACGGAAAGGCTGCTCCCTCCCAAAACTTGGACTAAGGGCCACAGGAATAAAGGGCAATACAATACCCTGTTTGCCTGTGGTGCGCAGCTCCCGCCCTGCCCCATGCTTACCATGCAGTCCCCTCCCATACATCAGGGCCGGCCAGCTTGACCACAGGGATGATGTCCCTTGCCAGGCAGGGTCACAAGGCTCTGGGGGAGGCCAGGTGCCGTGTTGTGAGGCCCCTCAGCCTCCTGCCAGCAGCCAGAGCGTGCCATCTCAGTCTCATGAGAAATACAGCCACACCGCTCCCGACCCACAGAAACGGTGAGAGGGACGAGTCTTTGCTGCCCTAAGGCACCAAGTTCCTGGGCAACATGCTACGCAGAAGTCAGTAACTAATACACCTCCACACAGGTGAGGTGACCAAGGTCAGCTGACAGTCACCTTGTCTCACTGAAAATGGAGGCTCTGGCCACTTGCAACACTGCCAACAAACTAAACCCTCACCTCTCCCACAGGCCTGGGACTGAGAAGTGCTTTTACCACAGGGCCATGAGCGTGTCCCCCAATACACGTACTGTTTACTTTTAATTTTGAAACGACTCACTGCCAGGCCTGGGTTTTGGAAGAAGCTGCTGCACAGTGCAGACACAGAGAAGCTGAGGACAAGCATCCCTCTACGAGCATCATTTTGGGGACAGCACAGCACTCCTCCCATGGGTGCCAGGGCAGACCCTTTCCCAAATCAAAGGCCAACAAGCTCCAATTAGACGATGAACGACCCCCCCCCCCCCCCCCCCCCCCCGAGGATAATTCCATACTCAGCCCTCAGCCAGATTCTGGCAAACCCAGAGTCCACCGTAAGGTCCAGAAGTCCTGACCCCAGTGAGCCATCCCCCTCCCAACTTACCTGTCCTGAAGGAGTCCTGGGGTGACTATGCCCGCACCTGCCACTGACCAGCCTCGTGCCCTTCCCGGGCCCCTGGATCTGAGAAAGGAAAGAGGGTGAGAAGCCGGACAGGCATTCCTGCGCTGACCTGGGCTCCCTAAACCCTAATCAAAGCTGTTTTCTGATGGGACTCTGTAGCAGGGGGAGTCAACCTCCACACTACTGACGTTTGGGGCCGCGCCTGTGGACTGTAGCATCCCTGGTTTCTGCCCACTAGATGCCAGCAGCACCTGCCCATCTGATATCTTCACACAATGCCACGTGTCTTGGGAGGGTCACACAAGTTGCCCCTGTTGATACCCACTGATCTTACACTTAAAACACCTCCTCACCTGCAAGGAGACAAGGGCAGCCGGTCACACCTACCATCCCAGTGGGGTTACCAAGAGTGGCCCCTGCACTCCCCAGTGCCCTGGCTGGGACAATCATTTGCAGAGTTCACCCACTGAGGGGATCCACATGGGCCCTGAATTCCAACTCATTGACAGGCAAATGCCGGGAGTAAACCTCTGGCACCTCTCCTGCTCCTTGAAGTGCTCTGCTTGTCTCAAGGGTTCTTATAGTGTGTGTATTCATGTGTGAGGTGGCTCCTGACCGCCCACCCAGGGCCCCACAGGGAGTTCATACCAGCGTAGTGGTTCTTAGCCAGGGGTGCTCTGCCCAAGGACTGCTAAAAAGCCTCCTGCCCAGACTACAGAATATTCATTTCCAGGCAGGAGACCCTATCCTGGTCAATCCCATTTTACTGCGTTTGCCATGTGCATCTACACCCACCCACCTCATTTAGTCCTCAGAACAGCCTCATCTTACAGAGGAAAAGGAAAACCAAAGTGTTTAGGGTCTTGCCTGGGGTTCCGAACTGTAGCCTGAACACAGGTCTGACTGCCGTGAACATGTAATCAAAATGCCAGCTGGCCGGGAGCTCCAAGGAATGTCAGGCTACAAACCATTCTTAGTGCTCACTGTTCTGAGCACTGAGCGTAGAAATAGCCACTTCACTTCCTCTTTGCCCTGATGTCACAGGTGCAGCACAGCAGCTGCGTCTGTGGTGCCGGCAGGTCCAGCACCTGCAGGGCAGCCATTCTCGCCCAGCTGCCTGGCCCAGGGCTCTAAGCCCTATACTTATACTACTCTCCCCACTCAGTACTTAAAACCGCCAAAGCTGCTGCTGACCGGGGAGTCCTTCACCTTTCCCACTGTCACCTTTCTGACTCCCAATGGGCAGCCCACAGTGGAGATTAAACACTTGGACCACCTTGCCAGCCCCTGGCAGCAGCTCAGTGTTTGAAGAATGTGGGGATTAGAGTGCAGCCAGGAGGGTCCTCCTTAGAGATTTCTGCACCCTCTCCCCCAGAGCTCCTAGAGAGGCCCTGACACAAGACCAGAGGGGAGAGTGGCAACACAGGAAACAAGCAATGCTTGGCAACTTTTCAAACCTCACATGCTGGAGGTTTACTTGGCCCGTGGCACCTTCCCAAACCTTTAAATCCTACAACAGGATTTCTGGTGTATCTGAATGAGTAGCTATCCATGAATATTTTGTAACACTTAAACCTACCTAAAATAATTTGAATTATCAGATTGCTAGGTGACATTCATCAGCTCACCCTCCAAAGGAAAATTTTTGGTGCCATCTTTTTCATCCATGTGACAGTAAGGAACACTCAGATCTTCACCAAGCCAGCCCGAAACTTACTCACCTTTTCCACTCATCCTTGCGCCAGCAGCGGGCTCCTACCTCCTGCTGCCAGAGGCATGACAACCTCGTGACCCGAGGCCAGCCAAGAACTAGGAAAGAATTAAGAAGCTTTTACTCGATGGGCTTCAGGTTGCCAGCACACACCAGCAACCCAGGGCTTGGGTGCCATGTCAGGCTATCAACCATCCAGACGTTCACAGCCAGAACGCTAGGCGTAGACGAGCCTCTCTTCTCTCTGCCACCTAATGACACAGATGGGACACGGCAGCCACACCTGCAACGCCTCTAGGGGCAGTGTGCACCGAGGATAGTACCTGGCTTCAACCTCTTACCCGGTGTCCTTAGGATGTCACACAGAAGGGGCTGGATTTGCAAGCTACACCTGGGGGGCATGACCTATTCCAGCACCAACCTGTCAGCTCACCTGGGACCCCAGGACACCCTTCCAGGAGCTTAATTTCCAGCAAGCAAGCTCTCCAGAGAGAGAAACCCATTTATAGGAACCTTACAAGTCCTCAAAGCAGCACTTCACCCAGTCTGGGTTTTGCTGCATTTGGCCTTCTGCCACCAGGCCACCGCACCTCTAAATAGCAGGCCGTGACACCCCCCCCCCCTTAACTTTCTGCTTAGGTCGAGTGTGGACAATGAAGGTTACAACGCAGCGGAATCGGACGAAAGACAAGGAGGCACTCGGCCTGGGATCCACTGGACACCAGGTGACTCGGGCACCAGGCCACCGCGCCAACCTGCAGCAGTCACACCCACTGCCATTCGGAAACCACTCAGTGAGCAGGGAGTCGACCCACCTTATAAAATAAGAACAGGTGACCCAAAGCATAAAGGGACGTCTTCAAGGCCCCGGCCCGTCAGCAAAGGCAGCGCACCCCGCGCCGCGATGAGCCGCGTGGACGAAGCCGGGGCGACGGCTCCCTTACCGCTCCCGCCTCCTCTCCACGGGGCGCGTCCACCGGAGGCTCCAAATCAGCAGGCGCCTCCTCCCTACCGCCCGCCCAGCAAGGCCGGGGGCGGCGGCGGGGCGGACGGGAGCCGCCTGGGCCACGAACCCCGAGGCCGTGCAAAGCCGCCATGGACACAGCAACCTGCAGCTCCGCCGCCGCCCAGAAAGAGCGCACGAAGGCGCAGCGAGCCTTTTATAGTGTGTACGGCGGCCCGCGAGGGCCAAGCCTCGCCAGCCCGCCCGGAGGCCGCAGCCGCAGCGCCCTCTAGTGGGCCATCCTTTTCCCGCCCCGCCGGTCGGGATTCTCACCCTCCCGCCCGCGCTTGCGCCTGGGTCTGTTGCGGGCCAGCCCTGCGCAGCCCCGGGTCCCCCTCCAGGAGGGTGGGACCCTGCAAAACGGGGATTCTGGTGGGTCCTAGCTCCCGTGGGCAGCGGGACTGCGTGAGTCAGCCAGCCTGTGCAAAGCTCTTAGAGCAGCGCCAGCACTCCGCGATGTCTAACGTAGTCACTGTCCCCTGCCCCATCATGGCCCTGAGCTTGGAACCGCTTCTTTGTTGGCTGCAGAAAAGAGGCACCCGATGAGAATCCGACAGGACTCTCTGTGACAGTAGTGTCTGTCATGGGGGCAGAGTGGGGGGTTCTGTGGTGCACCCAGACCTGCCTCCTGGGTCTGGCCGTTTGGGCCGAAGTCTGGGCAACCACATTGGCCACCTGGCCCTGGCATGGCCTGCAGTGCCCAGTCCCTGGGCAGATGGGTGTCCTCCCCTTGGAAGCCCAGCGCAGACAGAAGGGGTCACAGGGGCCTGACTTCGTGGGGAGGGGCTGGCTGGTTTGGGGAAGGAAGGACTCCCTCCTCCCTTCCACCCACCAGCCTGGAGGAAGCTGAGCCCCAGCTGGGGGAGCCAGCCGCAGACTCATCATCAGCGGAAGGTGGGATCCCAAACATGGGACCCTGGACATCAGACTTGTAAACCTGTGGTCCCAATCTTACCTACAACTTTTCTCTCTTGCCCAGGAAGTGATTTTAAAATTGGGTAATTTCACATGAAAATCAGGGTTTCTGGTTTCTTTCTGAGAATCAGCAGCTCTGGGGGCATTCCCAGGAGGCGCGGGGGAGCTGAGGAAAGACAGTGGCCACTCTCCCCACTACCGCAGCCGGGGCTTCAGCCCTCCTGGTAGCTCCTACAGCACTGAGGACATTAGAATTTGGGATTCCTGCTCAAAACGAATTTTCATGTGCCATGTCCCCAAAGTGACATAAGAAAATTCGCGTCATTGTCCCCTGAGCTTGAACTAAGAAGAGGACACGTTATTAATAGGAGGGTCCCGTCCTGCTCTCCAAGGAGATTCCTGTCTGTAGCTGGGCTCTCGGTCCTTGTGTCACACCAGAGAATGGGGAGAGAGGAGGACTGGAGAGGCTGCGTTAGCAGGGGTCGCCTAGGATCTCAGGGGCTCTCACTCCCAAAGCAAACCCCAGGGGAGGGTTGAGACCTGGCCTAGGTGGGCCTGGGGGCGGGGGGAAGGGCAGTCCCTGCCTCAGTTTCCCAACTGTCCCATGAGGGTTGCTTATGGAGCAGCCTCAGCCCAGCTCAGCGCGGATATGGCCACGGCTCTCCCCCGCCGTGGGTGGAGGGGACGCACGAGCCCGCCTCGTAGACACCGGTGGACCCCTCGTGGGCCCCGCGTGGGGCACTTCGGCGCTGCGCCCACAGCCGGGCGCGCACATTGCGCCTGGAAAGCCTGCGCGCGTGACTCCGCCTCGGCGCGCGCGCGCGCCACCCAACGGCGTCACCGCCACGGCGCGCCACCCAAGCGGGCTGGCCCCGGGTGTCCCTGTCCGGCCCAACTGCCCTGTAACCCCCCGGTCCGCTGCGGCGTTTGAAGAGTCCTGGGGGGCGCGTGTGCGCTGCGGGGTGCAGCACGCAGCGTGGAGTGACTGCTGTTCCAGAGAACCCACGGCCCTGCAGCTCGTGTTGGCCGGTGTGCAGAGCCAGTTTCCAAGTTTCCAGAGCCAGGAGAGACTGACCCCTGAGCCCGGGAAGCCCACCTCTTGCTCACTCTGCGAGCTGGGCTCAGGTGGGCGTGGAACCTTTGCTCTCTGCCCGGCCCTTTGTCATGGAGTTCTGCTTGTTGGTATCCAGGGGGCGAGGTGCGCACCCTTGAAGACAAGCTGGAGACTCCATCACCTCCAGGATGGGACAGCGAACCTACCCCCAGTTATCCTGCAGGTGAGAGAGCTGATCCATGTCAGCACTGTGCTCCCACCACCGTGCCCGCCCCCTGCCTGGGCACCTGGTGGCAGGAGTACACCTGTAGTCACTTTTTCTGTGATGACCTGGTAGCAGGCGCACACCTGTGGTCCCATTTCCTGTAATGAGCTGGTGGCAGGTGCACACCTGCAGCTTGTGCTGATGCTACCTGGCTGAGGAGATGAATGTGTTTTGGTTCATTTATGCCCCATTTGTTACGAGTTGATGCATTTATTGTGGGTTGACTATAAGGACAGAGGGGGTCAGGACTCAGTCATTTTATTCAGATCCATTCTGGGGGTGACCTGGAAGTGGCAATA
The DNA here is from genome assembly GCF_054644295.1 of Miniopterus natalensis. NCBI lineage: Eukaryota > Metazoa > Chordata > Mammalia > Chiroptera > Miniopteridae > Miniopterus > Miniopterus natalensis. The sequence continues at coordinate 69,469,275 of NC_142092.1, forward strand.
TGCCCTGGAGTTTCCTCCAATAGCCGGTTTTGTTTCTGTGTCGGGGAAAGTGCACAAATGATCCTATATTTTACCCTGTGTTGAAATTAAAACACCCAGCCTTGGCTTTTATTTAAGACAATATGAAAAGTCACTAACATCCTTCACATTTTGCTTGAGGATCACTTTGTGGTTCAAAACGCAGCTTTCTTTGAAAATGTCATATTGTAATGATTAGCCCATTTCCGGCGGAGGGAGGAGGAGGTTTCCCAGGTTCCCCATGAGAAAGGGCCCCCAATCAGCTGTCAGAGAGACTCCCAGTGTGCCCTTGGGCACCCAACACGGCTCCCCTTTCCTGACCTCAGGGTGAGGCCTCCCGTCTCTCCCCATTGAGTGTGATGTGAGCTGTGGGTTGGTCACAGATGCTGTTTGTCAGGCTCAGGAAGTTCCCTGCTGTTTCTCATTTCTTGAGTGTTTTTATCATGAAAGGATGTTGGATTTTGTCAAATGGTTTTTCTGCACTTAGTGAAAATCAGCTACCACAGCAGCTTTTAAAAAAACGATGAGGTCATCTTTCCTTCCCTCTTTCTGCCTTTCTCCCTCATGCAAACTCAGAATCCTTTGGAAGCAAATCACAACCCAAATAGTAATACTTGCTGAAGGCTGGTTGGAGGAATAGCCCAGCCCTCGTGGCCCCATGAGTGCAGCCTGGCAGCTGTGTAACGGGGTGGCGCCTCCAGTGAGGACTAGACATTCAAACATTAATAATGATGATTTCCTGGGTGGTGCATACTCCATAATTTTTTCTCTTTTTAAATTGATTTTAGAGAGAGAGGAAGGGAGGGGGAGAGAAAGGGTTAATGATCAGTTGCCTCTTGCATGTGCCCTGACCGGGGACTGAACCTGCAGCCTGGGCATGTGCCCTGACTGGGAATCGAGCTGGCGACCTTTCAGTGCATGGGACAGTGCTCAACCAATGGAGCCACCCACCCAGGGCACTTCTTTACTGACTGTAGAGTGAAAATAATTAGCATCCCAGTTAGGCGTGTGTAGGAAACAGCGTCCACCAGGTACAGGCGCTGAAAGGGAACAGTGGACAGGCAGAAAACTACTAACCCAAGAGATGTGCCAAAGGGGACATTCTCTACAGGCCTTCCTGTCAAGGAGTCACATTCTGAAAACACTGGATTTATTTCCTGAGGCCTCATGTATCCACCTTTCTATTGTAGGAGTCGGGTGCTGTGTGGCCAGCAGGCCTCTCAAACGAGTTTTCTGTTCAGCGTTTTGGCTGGAACAGGCGAGAGGACTTTCGGGGGTCATTTGTGTGTCCAGATGGACAGTATCAACCAGGCTTCCCTCAGAGCCCCTGGGCAGTGCCCACAGAGCCCCATGTGCCACATGCTCTGGATGGACAGGCCCTTGGCTGCAGACGTCCTCTGGCTCCGAGTTTCTAAAGCCCTTCAGTTGCAGTGATTCTAAAGTGGAGACGGGAGTACACAGGTGTGTTAACATTGTGCGTGTTGGGGGCCTTCAAATGGCCAACAGGATGCACGTGTGCCTGTGTGTATGTATGCGTGTGCTTGCGTGGAATAGAGAGGGGAGAGAGACTGATTTTAATATATCGGCTCGTGATCACGTGGGCTGGCACGTTCAAAACCTGTGGGCCAGGCTAGCAGACGGCAAGCCGGGTAGGATCTAGACGCTGCAGTCCCGAGGCAGGTTTTCTTGTCCTGTAAACCTGGTGTTGCTCTCAAGGCCTTTCATTGGTGAGGCCCACCCACGTAAACAGTAACCTCTAAGTCAAGTCAACCCCATGGAGCATGTTAACCACACATACAGATCGCATTCCCAGCCACACGCAGATGGCACCAGCCTGGGGAAACGCTGCACAGGAGCGCTGGGCTGGCAGAGGGGGAAGATCCCAAACTCCACGGGTTGGGACTGCGGCCACTCAGGAGGCAAAGCCCTGGGCTCGACCCTGAGAGGTGTCTGGGCAAGAGGCCTTCCCTGGCCGTCTCCGGGCCCTGGTTCTGGAGACCCCTCTGTGGCACACTCACCTCAAACTCCCTGGCCCTCATTGGGGGTATGGGGCTCCTGCCCTCACCCACTCTGGCCCCAAATCCTGGCTCTTCCAGGCCCGAGCTCTAACTAGCCGCCCGGAGACACCAGCTGGTCAGGGCACAGCCCTGCCAGGACTCAGAAGTCTAATAGGGCATGTCAGCCATGATGGCAGCAGGGAGGACAGCCCCTCCTGGGCTTTGAGCACAGTCTCCTTGGGTTGCTTTTCGGCTCTCTTGGGGTTCATCTCTGGGGTGGCATGCTTGGAGGCCCCTTCCTGCCAGGGTTGAGGCCCCCTCACCTGAGCCCTGTGGGAGCCTCCCCAGCTGGCTTCTCATCACGGAGTCAGTTCAGAAGAGTCCCCCAGGTCCTCCCTGGCTGCTACTCCTGGAGCAGCCCCCACGCAGCTCTGCCCCCTCCTGTGCCTTTCCTCCGGGTCCTTCCTCAGCCCTTGCAATGTTCTGGCTCAGGTGCACTTATCTAGTCACCTGGAACTGGAGCAGAGCAAGTGACCAATACAAACTCCTGTACCAGGTGGTCTTCAGGGGACAGAGGATGGCAGGGGCCAGGCAGGCCCTCTGCGTGGTTCATATGGAGTGGGGCCACTCCAGCCAGGCTGCTAGGGGCTTTTGGCATGGACACCCCCAGGGTTGCTTCCCTCCCCCCAGCCCTTTGGTCAAGGACAACAGAACAGGGCCAATCCTGCCAGAGCCACCTGGGACACCCTCCCTGTAGGTGATCTTGAAGGTTGGTATGGACCCTCTGCTACCCTCGGCCTCAGGGAGGTCCAGGGACTCCTGTTCAGTTAGCAGTTTCATCTTGTGGTCTGATGTCAAGCGTCTTGGTTCCCCCCAGTGCCCCTCTGGTGCCCAGCTGGCTCTCCCTCAGTGCTTAGCTTGGGGAAATCTCACCTGCACACACCAAGCCCTGGAGGGGCCCCTCAATTTACCTGCCTGTACACTTGCATTATTAATTTCAGGTTTGCAAATTAAAGTGATGGTCACTTCTGGTTTCAGTGGCACTCGGTTTCTTGCGCCTTCCAAACCACAAGACATTCCCTGTCCCCCCAACCCTGAGGTTGACAGGACACTTGGGACTTGTCTTCCTGTCTCTCATGTGCTCTGTGGGACCCAGGCTGGCAGAGGTGGGCATGTGTACACCCACATGAGGGCTACCGTGTCCCAGACCCTGCTGTTCACACTCCCCAGCAGACAGGTTGCTCAGAGCAGTCAGGTACACAGGAGCATAAATGCTGAGCCATGAGGAGGCATGCTGGACAGAGGGGCCACACTCAGCCCAGGGACACAAGTGTGGCCAGGAAAGTCCTTCCTGACCACTGGGGAGGGTGCCTATTAGGGGTGGCCTGGCCTGTGGGGGGGTCATAAGGGCCTCTGAGCCCCAACACTGAAGATGGTGGCCTTGAGGGGCAGTTGGCACTTCTGTTGTCCCAACCAAACTACACATCCACATGCCTGCGCATCCCCTTGAAGCTTAGGGACCCCGAGGGCAGAGACCTCGTGTGCTCCATGGGCACGGTGGGTATCTGGTAAGTGCCACGCTGAGATACCACGTCCACACGGACCACACTGCTGAACCCAGAGGTCGAAGCGGCATTCAGCCCGAACCCGAGTTTCAGTTCTGCTGGACTCATGCGGCCTGCTTTGCCTGTTCTGTCCCAACCTTAGTGGCTCACCGCGCAACCTCAGGTTACAAAGCAGTCCCTGAAACCAGACAGTGGGAAAGCAGCCCAACCAAGGGCTACTCTGGTCAGGAATAAAAACCGACCTGCTGGCAGAACTGAGCCCATGAGGACTGATCTCAAGGTGGAAGCAGGTAGACTCAGGGACAAGCTATCTCCTGACGGGTCCTTTCTGGGCAGGCCACATGCCCTCTGCGCACCTGCTGGGCCCTGCGGGGATGCACGAGCCTTGGGAGGCAGCTGCCCAGAGCTGCGACCAGGGGCGGGAACGCAACGCGGGAATGACTCAAATACATTAGGGACTGCAGCCAGGGACAGAAGGGTTTTCTAATTTAGAACAGGCCTGACCACTGTTTTTATTTGGGAGGAGAGTGGACATGTCACGGTGAACGACCCACTTCTAGCGGGGCCTGTGTGCCTGGGGATGAAGGGTTAGCAGGACCCCGGCCCTCGGTCCCCTCCTGGCCCTGCAGTCGATACAGGGCCTCGACCTGCCTCCGTTTCTCTTTGGCCCGGTTGATGGTGGTCCGGAAGAGCCTGCAGAAAAGCTGGATGGATGGGGGTGAGTCGTCATTGCCGGGCACGGGGTATGTGATGAGGCAGGGGTTGCAGTTGGTGTCCACGATGCCCACTGTGGGGATGTTCATCTTCGCTGCGTCTCTTACGGCCACGTGGGGCTCAAAGACGTTGTTGAGCGTGTGCAGAAAGATGATCAGGTCTGGCAGTCGGGCCCCAGGTCCCAGCAGAAGGGGCGCGTTGGTCAGCAGGCCACCCTTGAAGTAGCGGGTGTGGGCGTACTCACCACAGTCCCGGGCTGTGTTCTCGATCAGGTATGAGAACTGACGATTGCGGCCCACGAACAAGATGATGCCCTTGCGATAGGCCACATGAGCTGTGAAGTTCAAGGCCAGCTGCAGGTGTGTGGCTGTTTGTTCCAGGTCGATGATGTCCTGGTTCAGGCGGCTCCCGAAGATGTAGGGCTCCATAAACCTGCCAGAGACCCCATCCAGGCAAGTGAACAGGATCCCTTCTTGCCCTCTGGGGGGGGGGGGAATCCCATACCTAGGGCTGGTATAGTCTGCAACCCCTCCCCATGACAGGAGAACCCTGTCCCCTGAGTGTCGGCTAGGGCAGCCAGGGAGTGAGGGGGACAGGCCTGGGTGGCAGGCCACTTCCAAATGTCGGGCAAGTGGCTTAGTGTTGGAACCTGCAGCCTGTCAGGAATCCTAACACAGCTCATCCTACGTGGACGTCTGGACATTTAAACACTATGTCAACAAGTATTCTGCCCACTGCTATTCATTTCATAGCTACTTTTGTCATTGTTTTCGAGGCTCTATGACGGATGTCCTTCTAGGGCTGGGCAAAGGGACCAGCAGAGCGGGGAGCTGCCTTAGGCTGCACAGTAGCCAGCCAGGCCTGGGAGGGGAGCCCTGAGGATACAGAGGGCCAACGGGGCAGGAGAGATGTCCGCCCCTCAGCACATGACATGCTGTCTGTACTGGCGGGTCCCGTGCCCTCACCTCCACTTCAGCTCACTCCCACCTGGCTCTTGTCCCTTCCTCTCAACAGAGGCCCCAATGGCCCCCATCTCACCCTCACCTCATGTGACTGCTCAGCAGCCTCCACAGCGCAGCACGTCGTCCTGCTCTCCCTGCTCCCTCCAGGACGGCCCCTCCTCCCCAGGTGCTCTTAAATTGTCCCACTGATGTGGAGGCACCCCAGGCCCAGGCTGCTCCCTCCCAACACCCACGTGACATCTGCACTGGGGTGGCCAACCTTCACAGGACCCAAGCTTCTGATGTCCCCTGGGCCTCCCCTTGTTCTAGTAACCTTGGTAAAGGCCACTGACACCTGCACTGTGCTCTGCCCCCCTTACCCCACCTCCAACCCCAAAGCCTGGACCCCAGCTCTGCCCCCATCACCTCACATCACCCGCTGTTCCAGTTCTTCTGCCCCCGGGAATCAGGCTGTGTCCCCTTTCTCTGGACATCACAGCCACCTTCCTCGCTGGCATCCCACTTGCCCCTCCAGCTCCCTCCGATCCATTCTCCATGCAGCTGGCATGCTGCCGACCACGTGAAAGATCAGGCTAGTTACCAGTTACCACTCCTCTACAGAACCTTGCGGACCTCCCTCACCTCCACCCCCAGGGCTGTGAGTCTGCTCCAAGGCAGAAAGTCGCATGAGTCCCCCGAGCGAGGGGTGGGAGTGGGGCCAACAAGCTGAGTTTGAGGACAAACCCCTGCCTTTCCACAGGGCCCAGGGATCCCATTTGAAGGAGTAAGAGGTTGTACAGTACAGAGTGACCCTGCACCTCAGGACTCCAGCAGAAGGGCCCCAAAGCTCCAGGAACCACCACCTACCTGTGCCGACAGCCGGCTTTGTGTCCCAGGTGCACCCGGGCATCAAAGAGACTTCTCACGGAAAACAGCTCCTTGACGTTGAAGAAGTCGGAGTGCTTGAGGGGCTCGCTGAGGATCCTGTCCTGGAGATCTGGCACGGAGGACAGGCTGCTGGGTCTCGGGGCCCCTGCTCTGCCCATGTCCCAGGGGAAGAGAGAAGGCTGTGGACAAGGGCAGTGAAGCCCCCGCAGAAGGTGCCCAGGGCCACAGGGTCCTTTTCAGGAAACTCGGTGCCAGAGGCTGGGTTCTGACCGTGGCTTTGCTCCTGAGCCCAGGTGGTTTCTGAGGTCCTTACGGTCCCTCCTGGGGCCAGCAGAGACTCGCCGGGGGGGAGCCAAGCCCTGCGTTAACCCTGCGGACCGCAGTCTCTGGCGCCACCTGGGCAGGGAGGTGCTGGTCTTGGCCCCATTCTCAGATGTGGGCGGCAGCTCAGGGGTGGGGGGATGACACTCAGTGCCCAGCGTCTAGCCCGTGGGGGCTGCTGGGGGCCAGCCCGCCCCTTCTCCTCCCCTGAGCTCCTCCAGGGTTTCACAACTAAACCAAAGGGGGGGACCCGGGCCTCCTGACGACAGACGATTTCAACCCAAACTGGGAGGCCTGCCCGCTCCCCCGCCCCCGCCCCCCGGTCAGCCCAGGGACCTGCATTACCGCTGCTGCCCTCGGGCTCGCGCACGGCGGGGGCCGCGGCGCTTCCCAGCGTCCTGCCGCGCGGCTGGGGGAGCCCCGGGGTCGCCGCCTGGAGGACGTGCAGCCGGAGCGGCCCGGGCCGGGCACCTGCGGGGAGAGCGGAGAGCGGAGTCGAGGCGCGCGGCAGCCCGTTTCCCTGCCCCCCCAGGTCCCCATGCGGCGACCCTGCAGGCCCGGGGCGGGGGTCCCCGGGAGGCGACCCTGCAGGCGGGGTACGGTGGCCCCCAGGGCGCGCTCACCCGCGCTCAGCAGTCGGGGCAGGGTGGGCGCCATGGCGCGGAGGAGGCGGGCGCGGTGCAGAGCGGCTTCGTTTCCGCCGCGGCCCGCGCCCCGCGCCCCGGCCGCACCGCCGCCTGCAGGCCCGGAGGTGCCACTGCACGCGCCGCGCCGCGCTCCGGCGGCGTCCCGCCCGCGATCCGGGTTCTCGACGTCGGATTTCAGCCCCGCGGGACAGCGGGGGGGCGTGGCCCGGGAGGCGCGGCGCCTTTAAGGACGCTACCTATCCAGTCAGGTGACCAAGCCGTCGCTTAGCAACGGGACGCCGCGCGATCCTGGCGGCGCGGGCTGCGGAGAGGCTGTTCCTTGCCCTTCCTTTCTTCCCCGTGCAGCTCCCGTGGACGGCGGGATGTCCGAGGAGAACGCCCGAGAGTGCGCGGAGCCTGTGGAGCCTGCGGCCCAGGCACCCCTGGAGAAAACCAGCGACTACTACCACGTAAAGGAGGACCTGCCGGTCAGGTTCAACAACCCGGCGTGGTTCCGTGGCTACAGGTGAGCACCACAAGTAGGGTCCACCCGGCAAACGCAGAAGAGAGAGAGGCCACCTCTTCCAGCGGGTAGCCAGGTGTCCAGCCGGTCCTGCGCTCTGCTCAGGTTGTCCTGCATGCAAGAGTCCTCAGGCCCCCAGCCTGCCCTGGCACCCAAGTCAAAAGCGTGGTCAGCTCATCACCAAATGAGCTGCAAAAGTGCTGCGCAGAGCTTTAGACACACAAGTCAGTGGTTATCCAGCCGCGGTGGGTGATTCCAGCAGAAGTCACAAAACCTAGTTCTGAGGCTGGGGGTAAGTCTCCACTTCTCTCTAGACTGAGAGGAGCGTCTGCAAAGGGTGGATCCGGCCACATGTCCATAGTCGTGCTGAGTCAGTGACCTGTGAGCTGTTTTCGTACACTGCAAACTCTACACCCTTCGTCACAGCCCAGCAGCGATGTGAAGGTGTGAGCACCTTCTCCGCCCTCCCGCCTTCAGTCCCCTCTATGATCCCAGAGAGTTGGATCTGTTATCCTTGTGTTCCAGGAGAGATGACTGGGAGGGTGGAAAGATCATGTCATGCCCGAGATCTCGTAGTATGGGGCACAGCCCTCTCAGTCTTACTGTTCTGTCAACAGAGTCCGTACTAGAGACTGCAGGTATGTTCTCAGGAGGCTCGAAAATGGAGGGACCCCCCTGAGTAGCAGGGTCTGGAGGCTGAGCCACAGCTCTGGGCCTACCCACCTACCCAGGAAATGACCATGTGTGCCAGGACCGATGGGTGCTGAGGACCAGCACTTGTCCCTTGGAAGTTCTCTAGGGCTTTGGTCTAAGTTGTGAAGGGCAAGGGCAGAGGTGAGCAGAGGGGACCAGGGGCTGAGCCGGCAATCCCTAGGAACCCATACCCAGGGATACATCTCCAACCTGAGGCATTTCCAACAAGGCTCCATCAATCAAATCCATTAAGGCTGTGGCTTGGGCAAAATTAGAATGGATGGAAAATAGAGGGCATTTCTTACACCTGCCAGGACCAAGGAGCCCGCTTCGGTGTACAGGACCAGTAACCAAACTTACGGGAGCAGAGCCCCCACTGTGCACGAGATGCCGGTAAGTGGGAAGCAAGGAAGAGCATGCGAGTAGGTGGGATGTGTCTAGAAGAGACCTAACCCCTAGATTTCTCAAAAAGGCAACACATCATGGGGGTGGGATAGAAGGGGCCCAAAGTGGGAGGGGCATCTCCGATCCTGTGGGATCAGGGCCAGGTATAAATGAGTGGATCTAGCAATGAAATGTTTTCAAAGATGCAAAAAGTGCATGTAGACTTGCTTAGATGTTGGGAAGGACTGGCCTCATTCACACATACACACAACCAATCTTGCAACTGAAGGCAGTCAGTTCTGAGGCAAATAAATCCAATAATCTGCCTAGTAGCACAGTTTGTAAACGAGGAACTGGGGGTGGCTTCGGGCGGGACCCCTAAATCAAGGCTCATAACCACACCCAGGTGTGGACATGCCACACTCAGGTAGCCCCAAAATTGGCCCATCCATTTGTGTAACAGTGGAAGGAAGCATTCTTGATAATTTTTCCCAGTTACCAAGCACGAATTGGGATGGTCTGGGGGACCATCCTGCTGGCATTGGCTTCACTGCTTCCTAGGAATAGAGACATTTTCTTATGAATTTTCTTCCAAAAGTACCTAATGACCGACTGACTGCATTGTTGTGTTCCATTTTTACTTCCAGAAAGTATTCTATGCAAATTCAAATCAATTTTCCAGACAACTAGCAGCTGCTGGAATGTTCCAGAACAATTCTTTCAACGTCTGCATGGAGAAGAGCATCGTGACGGGTGCTGACAACTATATCACCTCATACGACCGGCTGAACTTCCACCCCAGCTACAACGTCAGCAGGCCATCCATCTGCAACGACTGAGGTGCTGGTGAACCTCCCCTCCAGCCAGGGCTCCCCGTAGAAGCGACCTGGAGAATTGTCACCCCCCACCTTTGATAACTTGCCCAATGGTGAAAGTACTGAATTCACTGCTTTCCCTCAAAATATGTTTCCTCTCTAGGTTAGAAAAACAGGGTTGTGATGTCCTACTTTCCCATCTTACATCTGAGATGGAGCGGATGCCGCCCTGACTTTGTATTAAAATGTTGCCACATCCTGCGTCCCTGACCCCGCTGTGATCAAGAAGCAGGTCCTCAGGCATCCAGGGACCCACGTGTTGTCCTGGACGCTGTCCACCTGCGTCTCTGTTTGGGAGCCTTGTTTCTACTCATGATTGCTTGGCCGTGGAGGGAAGGGAGGGTGCCCTGCCCCGGCGGATGGGCCTGGGCAAGGGAGGGGCACTGCAGAGTCCTTCCGGAAAGTGCTAGGCAGGAGCAGGCAGGAGGGTCACGTCGGTCCCTGGGCCACAGGGGACAGAGTGGGAGTCCCAGGGAACATCCTCCAGCCACAAGGAAGGCCTGGAGGGAGGCATATTAAATGAAACAGCTGGAATTGCTGCTTGCCGCAGAGGGGCCGATGCCCACATGGGAGTTCTCACCTTCGTGTTCATTTAAAATTTTCAATAAAAAGTGAAAAAAAAGAAAAAAAAAAGGCAGGCAGGGCAAAACAATTTTCTCAGGCAGGGGTAACAGCTGTAGTAAGTGGATTTTTATCTCTGTGTAGTCAGTCCTCAATCCGTATTTACCAGGAGTTAGAGGGTCCTCAATAATAAAGCAATTTTTGTGACAGTCCGAATCTTTCAGACCGAGATATGCTCGTTACATTTGGAAACTAGACAGAAGAAACCATTGCTACATACCACCCATAACATCTTTACAGAGACTTTTACCCAAAGAGATTTTACTCGTATATGAATTTGGGAAGAAATTAAACACCAACTGGTTATTTTTTCATTAAAACCTTTTGTTATTAACACACACAGTAAACATTTTGGCAACATTCTTCAAGTCCAATTTGGAATGAAAATGGTTTCCAGAGAAAATCAATACATTTAATAAAAGATACAAAGCTGCGCCTGAAGCCAGGATCTGCATAACGTGCTTTCTCTGAGCTGGAAAACCAGCGAGACTCCAGGCATCTAACGGAAAATCAGTTCTGACAACCCTTCATTAAAACCACCAAAATACTAAGAACTGTTCCGTGTTCAGCCTCTGATGAAATAAAAAAAGAAAGAATGCCTACCAACCAAGTTTCTAAACTCACCAAAAAGAATGACTCCTTCCTTGGCTGCTGCCTGGAGAGCAGATTAGCAGCTGGGGGTGGGGGTGGGATAAAGCCAGCAGCAAAATAGCTTTTTCTTCTACCTTAGAAGTGGTGAGCACCTGAACATGTCACTGGGCTCTGGCTGGGAGTTTCATCCAGCTGACACCCCCGGGCCGGGAGAGGCTTAAGGGATCCACAGGCAAATGTGAAAGTCAAACAACAAAGCTTCTAGGAGGAAACACAGAAAGGTTGTGTGCTTAACCTTGGGCAGGCAGAGTTTTCTTAAAGGAAGGTTGATGAGTTAAACATAATTAAAATTGAGCTATATTTATTTTCCTAAAAAAAAAAAAAAAAAAAAAAGGGCCAATAAAAAAAGATGCCAAGCTCACCAGCAGGTGTCACAAAGTGAATGCTGGCATAATGGGGCACTGAAGGGTTTTAATTGGTCATAGCTAATAACTGACATTTCTGTAACAGCTGCTCATGCGTCGAGGTGAAGTTAGACTCTGTGCAATTTTTCTAAATAGAATAATTGTCTGGAAAGATGGAAACCAGAGATAGCTTTGGTACACGTGTCATCTTCCCAAAACTCAGCCACTATCTGTAGCTCCGGCTCCCAGTGTCCGTGGTCTGGCGCCTGCGCCCCAGTGAGCTGCCAGTGGCTGTTCTTCCCTGTCTGTCCGGTTTTCCAAAAGGCTTTGACGCTGTCACCTCCTCTGACACGCACACCTGGGGCAAGTCTTACTCCCGCACCTCTATTTTTGGATGGGAAAATTAGGGTCCAAAGGAGGTGGCCCTGGGCCTGAACCCGCCTTGGGGATGTCCTGGGAGGGGCGAGGTCCCAGTGTCTGCCCTCCCTTCCCGGCCCTAATTTCCTACACATTTGCATAAGTCATTCAGGAACCGCAGTGGTTACAGATTTCGTGAGCTTTTCATCTTGTTAGCATATTTTCAAACTGGAATCTCTGTCCTGCGGGGGCAGGGAGTGGAGACCCACAGGGTAACGGGAGGCCCCCGGAACTTGTCCTGTCTGGGTGATCGCAGGCAGAAGGCCAGATGAGAAGCGAAAGAAAACGCCTCTTCTGCCCTTGTACTGAGCTCGTTCACAATCTTAAATCCAATCTGAACAATTAGAGAAAAGGAGACTGAAGTATGTAGGGTAACAAAAACCAGTTCCCACAGGGAGGTGGGATTTGTCCTGGTTCATCCTCTAACAGGCCCTTCAGTTAACTTGGAGGGGGGTCAAGGTGGCGGTCGATGCCTTTCATGTTTGCATGCGCGCAGATAGGGCGCAGTGTTTCCCACTGCAAGTGCATCTCAGGCTGCAAGGAGCCGCCAGCAGCCTATTCAGACTCAGAGCAACAGGCTGGAGCAACTCTTCCCCACAGAGGACCCTCCGTGCGGGATGTGGGTGGTGAGCACCCATCACCCACCGCCAGCACTTTCCTCTCCTTCTATTCCCACTCCTGTCCCTCGGCCTCATGACTAGGAGAGTGGACAGTTCTGGCAGACACTGTGACCCCCATGACCCACCCCAGAGCACTGGACATCCCATTTCCTTGCGTCAAATGAAATGAAGCCGGGCCCAGACACGCAGACCCACCACCCCTACTCCCTGGCTCTTTGGGTGTGACCCGCCTGCAGGTCGCCACTATCACAGCTAGATTGAATAACAACACATTGTCCACCTGGGACCCTCTTTCACCAGTGGGTGCGTATATAGTGTCTTAGGCAGCAGTTCCCACAACACTGCCATACTGCACGGTCAGGCCCGGAGCCGTGGTGTGGGACAGAGGCTGCAAACAGCCAGCCAGTTGTCACCCCGGGAAAGCGCTCCCATCTGCTCCACTGCAGCCCCCTTTCCAGACGGGGTGCCGGGGAACCTCCTGCCCAGGGTATGGGGTGCTGAAGCAGTTGTTTTCACATGATGTTGTTGGCAGAGAGGGGCCGGCACCAGGTGTGTGTCTGGTTTGTGAAAACAAGGCACGTGTGAGACGGTGAGCGCACAGGTGGGGCTGCGAGGCGCAGAGGTGGTGGCAACTCTGGAGGCAGGAAGAGGCAGGGGTGAAGGCTCCGGGTCTGGGAGGCTGGGGTGGGCAGAGGGAGTGGAGGTCTCAGTGAAGAAGGTGCTGAAAGAGGGGAAACAGGTCCCAGACATTGGGCCACCTCGCAGAGGACGAACTACATAAACTGATTCATGAGCAGTGCTTGATTTATTAGCATTAAAAAACCAATTCTCACGTATAAAACAAGCTGACTTTTCTTGAGTGTCCAATGCACTCCTTAAAAATTAAATAAAATTTAAATGATGGATCACGTGAAATTTTTCCTGGTAGCACTTGAGTGAATATTTGACGATGGAGATCTCAAGTGTACATCATGCAAGCACTGAACAGTGGGAGTCCCCGGGCCTGCTCGTCCCAGCGTGTGACCAGGCAGACGTTGACTGTGGTGCCGGCACAGGTCCGCATGTGGGCACGGGTGAGTCACTGCCAAAACCAAGGGGTGCAGGGCCTGCAGACTTGCACATTAGGATACCAACTACATTCGGCTGCAAAGTAAACCTTGCTCCAGGGCCATCGCAGCTAAATTGTGAGGGAGAGTTTTAAAACTAGGGGCAACCGATGAAAGTTTGCTGGATAAACACACGTAAACATGGTGACTGGTCAGGGCCAGCCCATGTGACAGAGCTGTCCCTCCTGTGTCTATAGTAGCCACAGGCACGCCTGCAGAGCAGAGCAGAGCAGAGCAAAAGGCACAGGATGCCATGGTCATCCCTATCCTGAACTCAAACACCGATAGTGCCAGCAGAAGACTGGGAACCTGCCCACAGCCATCCTCGGAGCCAGACACAACCCTGCCACGGGAGGCAGGCCCCCCTAAAGCTGCTGAAGCGTCCGCTTGGCTGTTCCCTGCAGGGGACTTGGCTCTGTCCTCGGTGCTCAAGGGGTCTGGACACGGACATTTAAGACGCACAGGCTAAATGTAGGGCCCTGGCTAAAAATGAGAACAGTGGCTCCTGTGTACAAAGAGGTTTATTGAGCTGATAGAACCATGTAGTCATTGAACAGGACTGGACATGAGACAATACAGGTCCCAGGGGAACTGGGGTGACCTGCCCGAGCTCCCTCCTGGGACTTCCACATGCACCGGGAGAGGCCAGTGTGATCGCTGGCTTTTGTGCTTTGACAGTTCTCCAGTGGAAGGCTGAGGCCTCAGTGTTCAGGGGATGTGCTCAGCCTCTCGGCCCAGGGTCCCTTATAACCAGTGAAGTCCAGGAGCCTCTGGACGGAGACCTCAGGGCTTGGGGGTGCTCTTGGTATGTCACTGCTGCCCCCTCAGGCACTGCTGGATGTTTCCACAGCAATCACCCCAAAGTACCAGTCTCAGAGTCACTTAAACCTGGCCGCGACGGGCAGAACCCAGTGAGTGCCACGGAGGCCACAGAAATTGTAGTCAGGGATGCCCTACAAAATCAAACAGCTATATTTTCCAAAAATAGTTTTTACAGCACTTTAAATAACTTACAAAAAGCTACAAAAATCATATTTACCAGGACACGTGTTAAATAAGGGCATAGTTTCCCCTTAGTGTACATATGTACAGGGTGGTTACAGCGGCCCCGTTCCCCCTACCCAGTGTGGCCTATACACACACAGGCACGCGCACATCCGCGCCGTCCACGGATGCTGGCGCCAGGGTGCCTCCTCACAGCTTGAGGACTTTGCCCTTGGCCACGGGGCTGCCGTCCTCCACGGAGGTGTCGCTCAACTCACTGGTGTCGCTGCCCCAGGCCTCCTGGTCCTCCTCGTCTCGATCCACCCTCTGTCTATACCTCAGGTCTAAAATGTCCTCGTCGGAGCCCGAGTTCCTGCTGTCGTGCAGGCTGAGCGCGGCCGCTGACTTCCTCCTGGGCCAGCGCGCGCCGTCTTTCTTCACGAGCAGGTGTGAGCTCCCGAACACGGGGCCGTGGCTGGCTGGCGCCTCTCTGAAGGCTGAGAAGGACGGGCCCTGCAGGGGCAGGCCCAGGCCGGGGCTGAAGAGGCCGGCGGGCTTGGGCCCCCAGGACACAGCATTCCCGAAGTGGAATAACTGTGTGGAGAGCAGCGGGGAGAAGCCTGCAAAGGGCAGTCCTTTCTTGGGGTCCGTGGCGAGGCCGGGGGTGCCCCGGGCCTGGCCCTCGGGGCCCTTTTCCTTCTCGCTCCCCAGGCCCCCTTTCCACACCGTTTCCCTGCCTTCCGAGCTCAGTGCCCACATGCTCTGCAGCCGGCTCTGGTGGGCGAAGTCCCCCCATGGGAGGGCAAGGCCGGCCTGGGGTCCCCCCTCCCTGTCTGCTCCGGGACTCCGAGTTAGTGCGTTCCGGCTCTGAGATGCCCCGGGCAAGGCCCCGCAGGGACTTCCAGCCCGAGCGCCCGCTTCCGCACAACTAGGCAGCTGATGGAAAGCACCATCTCCGGGGGCGGGCCCGGGCCCTTGTGGGCTCTGGTCTTTGTGAGGACAAAGGTTTCTCCTACCTGCGGGTGACCTTCTGGCAGACACAGTATTACTGGTGCTCCTGGGTGGCACCAGCTGGCTTCTGGACAGAGCAGCGGGGAGGCAAACCTGCTCTGTGCGGGGGCCACCCCTGGGTCCCGCAGCCAGCTGAGGGGTCCCCCTGCCCCTCTGGCTCCGTGTGCACATGCCAGGCTGAAGGGCCAGGGCTGGGGCCACCACCTTCCGGCACAGTGGCTCTGGTCTGGGCATGCTCCCCGCCCCAAGAGTGGTGGGACCTCCTCCTTGAATTTCTGAACCACTCACAGACTCCTTGGCCTTTTCGGCCAAAAACTTCCTGATCTCCAGCTCAATGCTGTCGTCACTGTCCACAGAACTGCTGTCATCAGACCGAGAGCCGGGGCTGGTGGCTGAGCCATGAAGGTGGAGGGCCTCTGCCTCACTGGAGAACAGACGCCCTTCGCCAGCTCTCTGTCCTGGTGGGAGGGCCAGGGGCGCATCCACGGGCCCAGCGCTGCCCGGCTTTGTTCTCTCTGTCCGGCTGCAGAAGACGCTGGAAGGTTTCCTCAGCGGGTCCTCCCTGCTGTCCCTTTTGGACTTCGAGAGGCAGCTTTTCAACAAGGGAGGGCTTCTGTCTTTCCAGCCTCTCTGGAAGTCACTCTGCTGACCCAGGGCCCGGGTCTCGGTGGTGCTGAACCTGACCTTCTTTCTGCACACAGCTCTGGGGTCCCGACACCGCTTCTTGAGCTTCCGCTTGGACCGTAACAAGTCCTTGATGGCGGTGTCCAGGTCCTCATCACTGTCCAGCGAGCTGCTCTTGTCTTCAGAACTCTCCTTCTCGTCCGCACCCCTCGCCTCGACCACCTTCCTGTGGCCTGGCGACACACCACCCCTCAAGTCTGGGGCGACACGCTCATCACCCAGCCCAACCGTCCTGCAGGAGAGGAGCGGCCCCCTGGTCTCGCCCTCCCTTCCAGGGGCCTCACTGACTTTTCCCTGGCTGAAGTTAGCATCTGGCGCACCCTCCTTCGCCATCTCTCTTGGTTTTTTGGGTGTGGATGACCACACGGCACTGGCACCTCCCCTGCGTTTCCTTTTACAGCTCAGCGACGGCTCCGGTGTTTTAGAAACAGGGGCCTTGGGGCCACCAGCCTGCCCGTTGGGGCTGGGTGACGGCAGCGGGCTCTGTGTGGACTGTGGGCAGCTGTCCGTTCTGGCCAGCAAACTCCCTGACTGCGCCTTCAGTGCCAAAAATGTCCGGATCTCTTGCTCTATGCTGTCATCACTGTCCACAGAGCTGCTGTCACCGTCTGAGCGGGAAGGCACATTTGGGGGACAAGGGAGTGGACTGCCAGAGAGCGGTCTGTCACTGCCCTCCCCGGGGGCTGGCAGGATGGTTTTAGAAATGTCCAGGATCGCTTCAGCGCACATCAGCTCGGCAGATGTGTCTGCCCGGCATGAGGACCGGTCCACAAACTCGCTCTTGGCCACTGTGTTTCCTGGGGGTGCAGGGGCTTTGGTTTCCTTTGGTGGCTTGGAGGGATGGTCAGGGTCAAGGCCACCTGGGCTGAGGTCCACGGCCTTCGAGGCCACTGGCTTCTTCTTGCCTGGTGGTTTTCTATGGGTTTCGGGCAAGGCACTTTTTGTGGCATGGCTCGTGCCATGGGCAAGAGGATCAGGCTGCTCCTCCCCTGGTGGGGTTTTCTGTGGCGGGTCCCCGCTCGCCTCCTTTCTCTTCTCCAGCTGGTACAGCTGGATGGCCTCCTCGATGCCGTCGTCGCTGCTGGAGTCAGCGGCCTCACACACCAGGGCTGTGCTCTTGACTCCCTGTCCTCTCCTCCCGGGGCCCGGGTTCCTCTTGGCCCTACCCTTTCCCTGGGCTTCTGCAGCGCGGCAGGTGGCTGCCGGCCTAGGGGTTGCTGGCTTCGTGCTGCCCAAGCTCTCCGGCTCAGTGGTGACTTTAGACCTGAGGTTTCTGGGCGGTGCAGCTGTCGTTGCCAACCTGGGAGGTTTCCGGAACACAAACTCCTTACAAGCTCCTGCCAACTCCTGCCGGTGCGCCTTGCTGGCCGGCTCTTTGCTGGATCTGAGTGCCAATTTGGTCAAGTTATCGCTGGGGTCTGGTTTTTCATCTGCAGGTTCATCACATTTTGGGGTCTCGTGTTGTCTTTTCTCACTTAGAAACTGCTCTATTTCTGCCCGGATGCTCTGCTCGAAGGAGTCCTCGCTGCTGACGCTGACTGGGGAGGTGGAGCCTGGGGCCTCGCCGGCCCCAACACGGACACCAGGGACACCTCTGGAGCCAGGTGCAAGTTTTGGGGGACACAGGGTAGTCGTGGAGCTGGTCTGAGGAGGCTCTGGCTTGCACTGACTGTCTGTGTTGGTAGCCCTGGGCTGGGCTGCCCCGCTCTTGGCCTTTAGGTACTCCTGGATGGCTTCCTCAATGTCCCGGTCCACGGAGTCATCACTGTCTGAATCTAGCACCAAGGGGCCGAAGTCTGTGGCTTCCTCCTCACCGTTGGGGTCAAAATCAGCAGCAAGACCACAGGCAGCCAAGGCGGGGCTGGCAGCTGGCTGGGCGTGACGGCCCCTCTCACCTCTGTGCAGGGCGCGCTCCTGGCTCCTGCCCCGCGCGGCCCGGTCGCCCTGAAGCGTGCTGATGATCATCTGCACCCTGGCGCTCACCGCCGCCCTTCCCTCGGGCTCCGCGAAGTGGCCGGGAAACCTACAGCTCCCCGGCGGCCCGAAGGCCTCCCATGTGGACTGGAGAGCAAGCACAGGAGGGGCATTCATGAGGAACATTCTAGCGACGGGGAGGCACGCAGAGGCCAGTCTTTGCCCACTTGCTTCACATCCTGCAGGGAAGAGAGCACACTGGTGAGACCACTGCGTGAGGGGACAGCGCCCTGTGGCCACCGGTCAGCGTCCAGAGAGCTGGGGTCACGTGACTCAGGCCACGTGGACCTCAGTGTCCTGAGCTGTGCAGGGAGGTCTGCCGTGAGGAATCAAGAGGAAACTGCATCTGCACCACCTGCCCGCACCCACAAAGCACACGTGTCATTTCCCGTTCCCCACTTTGACTCTGTGTCTTTCTTTTCTGTAAGAGAACAGGTTTCATGTACCTCAAAAAGCTGCCCAGATGCCAACGAGATGAAGGCCACAGACGCTTCTCTACAGGTTAGAGAGCAGGAGGATCTGGATCCTGGGTGGGTGAGTGGGGTGTTGTGGGTCGGTTCATTCTTGATGGGAACAGCAAGCCCCTGAGAGAAAGTGTCATTTGGTGATGTGAGCAACCCGGCAATCACTCCCCCAAATGTCTTTAGAGAATCAATTTTTATTTAAAAACGTCAAATGTATATTTGCCAGATGGTCTTATGGAGCTGTACCGTTATTTTTGGCTAATTAGCATACAAGTTGCCCCAAACACAGTCATGAGCCCTTTTTCATCTTGTGTGGTTGCCCTAGTTGCCGTGTCTCAGACCAAATGTGGCTTTGTCAGCAGAACTGCTGGGCCAGTCCTGGGAACACTGGGGACCAGCTGGCAAACAGCTTCTACCCCAAAGGTGTGGGGGCCACTGAAAGCT
Organism: Miniopterus natalensis; assembly: GCF_054644295.1. Classification (NCBI taxonomy): domain Eukaryota; kingdom Metazoa; phylum Chordata; class Mammalia; order Chiroptera; family Miniopteridae; genus Miniopterus; species Miniopterus natalensis. The sequence goes on from NC_142092.1 coordinate 69,488,140, forward strand.
GATGATGATGGGAACTGCAAATGGTCATTTTGGAAACACAAGACAACGACATGTAACTGAATTCCTAACAGGTGTCTCTGACTTCTCGCCACCCCGAGAATCAGAACGTACAAAGCTGCTGAATGAAGAGGGTGGCCTGGCAGCATCTATGGAAATGGCAAATTGAGTTCCTCTCCAAAAGTGGTGCCAGGCAGGGCTGTCACCACCCTGGGGATGTGAGGGGTGGGCTGGAATTGGCCTGTGGATTTGCTTTGCTTCTGACACTGACCCTTCTCTACCAGGAGCTCCCTTTCTGACTGGCATGTAATCTTGTCTGTAGAGCACAGTCCTCTCTAGGGAAGCGTGGCCTGGCCACCTAGGGACAGACTTGCCCAAAAAGGTGTGACTGGCGAATGACCAGAGGGCCATTTGCTATTACTGTATGTGCTCAAAAGGTGAAACTACAATGTCAAAGAATTTCTTGCACTTACCTGAAACTCTCTTCAAGTACAGGTTCAGAGTTTTGATAGAGCAGCGAAGAATGTTGGCACGTCTTGAGCATGAGGTCTTCATTGCCCCGCATGCACTCAGTGGTGTCCTTTGCCCACTTTTAAAATAGACTTTGTACAGCCAGGATAAAAAGAAGCGGAGACATTTAATTCAGAGGCTGAAGCTATAGCTGGCAAATATATATATTTGGAAAGAAATAGCATCAATTCAAGAGCTAAAAATTAAATTTTGGAGGAACTTACCCTGAGACCAAATAGTTAATCACGACTAGTTTACAACTATCTGGGCCATAGGTCTGACACTGTAGGGCGGTGATAGATGTATGTGACGCTAGCCACCAGTCCTCAGACCCTGGCACCCACGACCTCTCCCATAACATCACAGCCACAGAGCACTGGGGACCACCAGTGGAGGGGGGGGCTCTTTCACTGGCTGGGGACCTGTGCCCACTTTGCTGTGGTCATTATTTAAAATTATAGAGGTTACAAGATGTTTGCAAGAGAGACACACTATCTTAGTTGCTGACTGGCTATTTTGAGCCAGAACTTGCCTGTGTGGTCAGCTACTTTTTAAAAACTCTACGTTGCTTTCAGACCTTAAAATTACTTATATTAATATAAGTGCAGACAGGAGTTAACCCGTGACCGGTCAGCAACGCTTGGACACGGAAACACGAGCATACCTGTGACTGGTGAGCAAGGTGTTAAAAGTGGGCCCAGGGATGACCCAGACTCACCAGGTCTGGACTCAGGGTGTTTACTGAGCTCACTGCTCTTAACTGACTGAAGATAGAGCTTGGACTCCTAGTAAACAGTTCCCTGAATCGTTAAACTACCCAGTGCGAGAACAAGGTTAAAAATTCAAAGGGCGTCTCCAGCCCACAGCCTGTGGCTTTAAAACAACCAACTGCACCAGATGAATCACTCTGGAAAACTCCCCTAAACTGTACTTGGAGAGAGCTGTGAGCTGAGCCTGGGGCTCGGCTCTGTCAAACTGCTTCCCTGCACCCCGAGAGCCCCAGAGCCAGGTCAGAGGGGGGCTGTGGACACCCAGCCTTGTACCCCAAAGCCACGCAGCGCCGGAATTGAAAAAGTGGTGGAGGACCCATGGACATCTTCGCAGCCTAGCTAGACACCCTCTTCCAGGGAGGAAAAAACCTGGTTTAGCTTATTCTGAACAAAACAACATCACGGAAAGTGGTCTTGCCCCCGTTACCCCCCCAGGTAGGGTGTCCCTGCCCCCGGGGTGAGGGAGGGGAGGGCCTGGCAGGCCCACCGGAGGTGGGCGTGGGCCAGAATTCCGGCCCACCGGCCAGGTCAGGCCTCACAATGTTGCAGCTCGGTCTCCCCAAGCAGAGCTGCGGTGCCGCCGCTAGTGCCTGGGGGCCGAGGCCCGCACGCTGGGGCTCCCTGCCTGGGGGCGCTGCAGCCCGCGCGGCCCCTTCCGGAGGATCCTCGCGCCCGGGGCGCAGCCAGGTCCTCGGCCACGTAGGAGCGCGCACCTCCTGCAGGGAAGGCGGCAGGCCTCCACGCAGTCTGCACCCCCCGAGCTTGCTTCTGGGGTCGGGGGGCCGGAGGGGCGCCGGCGACCCTGCCGGAAGCTGCGCCGGACCAGACCGTCCCTCCGCGGGGTGGGGCAGGCCCTCGGCCGCGCTCCCAGGGCGGCAGCGCCCGGCCGGCCGGAAGCCGCCCGCGGCCCTCACCTGCGCCTCACCTGGGTGCGCCCCGCGCCCCGCGCCCCGCCGGCTTCCAGGAGCGCTGGGCACACGGGGGGCCCGGCGGCGCGGAGGCGGGGCCGGGGGCGGCCGCCGGGGCTGCGCCCCCCGCCGGGGAGTACCAGCCCTCGGCGGCCGCGGAGCGCGCCCCCGCCCCGCGCGCCCTCCCCGGGGGCTCGGCGCCGCCGTCCGCGGCCTGCCCCGCCGGCCCCGGCCCCGGCCCCGGCCCCGGCCCCGGCCCCGGCCCCGGCCCCGGCGATCAGCTCCGCCCGGCCGCCCGGCCCCTCGCCGCCATCCCCTAACCCAGCGCCGGCCGGTCCGCCCCGCGTCCCGGGGGAGGAGCGGCGCGCGGGGGGCGCGCGGGGGCGGCGGGGTCCCGGCGCCCCGCCCCTCGGGCCGCGCGGAGGGGGCTGGGGCCGCCTTCTCCCCGGCGCCGCTCCCCACCCCCGCCCGGCGTCGAGGGACGCGCGGAGGGCGGGGCGCGCGGGGCGGGGCGACCCCCGGCGCCCCCTCCCCGGACCTACCGGCGGCGGCGGGAGCGGCGGCCGCGCTCCGGAAGCCGTGCCCGGTGGCTGGGCATCATGGGAATGGCACGGCCGAGTTCCGGGGGAGGCGCGCGGCCCGGCCGGACCCCCGCCCGGCGAGCGCGCGCCCACCTGCCGGCCGCCGCGGAGGCCCGGGGACGCCCCACCCTCCGCGCCTCGGACGGGGCCCCGGAAACGCCCTGGCGCCCAGGGTGGATGGGTTGTTGGTGTGATGCCCGACTCCCACCCACCGGCAGAGGCGGGGACCCCAGGGGTCGCTCGCTGCCCGTCCCCGGGGCCACGCTGAGTGCGGGGGCCCGCGAAGGCCCGCCCTGCAGAGGGGGGCGTGGGGCTGGAGGGGCGCCAGGCGGGCGAGCTGGTGGCGATTTTACTCTGGAGGTCGTGACTGTGGTTACAAGCTGCCGCACCCCTAGAAGGTCCTGCATGTCCAGCGTCCCCTGTGTGCCCCACACCGTGCCTGCATCGCCTCCCTCCCGGGTGAAGTTCCCTGCACAGAGCAGAGCGAGCCCGGACTCCCAGCCCTGCGGGTAGCTGGTCCCTCTGTCCCCCCAGGTTTCCCCAGCTGCGTGCTGCTGGGCCAGCTTTCCTTCCAGGCAACCGCCCAGGCCTCCACCGTGACCCAGGGTGGGCAGGGTTCCAGCTGGCCCTGTGTTTAATAGAAGTCCAGAACTTGACTTGGGAGAGCTTCCCTCAGTCACTCAAAAATTGGTCTTGGGGCCCCTGAGAGTATGTGGGCGCTGGAGTGGGGGCAGGGGATTGGGTGACTGGCTCCCCATTTATACTTGCAGCCTGGTTGCAACATCACTCCTGTCCTGGACAACTGGGCCTGTTTGGGAAGAGGGAGGGGAGCACTTGGGGACCCACCCTGGACCGAAATCAGGTTCTGTTTCTGGTCTCTTACTGAACGAGAGACTCAGAATGCTCCAGTGTTATTTCTCAATCCACCCAGAGATCTCCTCCCAAGGCCTATGGTGTTGCAGGTGCTGCTCAGGGTTCTAGGGCCCAGGGGTGGTGGTGGTGATAAACCTCTACCGGTGGAAGGGTTGGATCAAGAGTAAGACACCAGCTTTGTCCATCTGTCTGTCCCTGCCCACCGGCCTCCACGGTCCAACACAGATGGATTTGGGGATAAACTGAGCTTTCATTTCCTGTCTTGAAAATACCAGAGGCTTAATAAAATAAAAAACCAGAGGTGCCCTGGCCAATGTAGCTAAGTGGTTAGAGCGTCTGCCGGAGCACCCAAGGGTGGAGGGTTCTATCCCCGCCCCAGATCAGGGCATGTGCAGAAGGCAATCAGTTGATGTAGTCTCTCTCACATCAATGTTTCTCTCTCACCCCCTCTCCCTCCTTCCCACTCTCTGAAAAAGCGATGGAAAAAATATCCTCAAGTGAGGATTAAAAAACAAACAAACCCACCAGAGACTTTTCTTATAGGGCACGAGAAAGGGGATATTTCTAGTCTTAACCAGTCTGGGGAATTTGGGGGCCAATTGTCAAGAAACTCATTAAACATGGTTTTAATGCTTCAGTGACTTGTTTTAATAAACAATATTTTCTCATTATAATAATATAATTCATTACCAAAAATTTGGGAAAATGTATCTAATTAATCCCCAAACAACCCAGAAATACGGACTATAAATATTTTGGCATGTGCTTTCATGGTTTTTAAGTAGTGCTGCGGTGACCTTTGATGATATGTCCTCCGAAGTGGCTATGTCCTCAGGGTAAATGCCTGGAAGAGACACCTGGGGCCAAAGACTAGGATGCATTTTGCCAAAATGCCCTCTAGCAATGCCTGGCCACGCAGGGGGAGCTGCCTGGACTGGGCTTTCCATTCCGTCTCGGGCAGCCTCATAGGTAAAACAGCCTTTCCATCACTTTACTTTTAATTTCTCTGACTGCTGGTGATGCCGAACATCTTTTCATTTCATTATTGACCGTTTGGAAAATTGCCTGTGTGTGTTATTTGTGCATTTTTCTTTTTCTTTTGGGCTCTGTGTCTTTTCCTTTTTTTGTTTTTGTTGTTAATCCTTACCTGAGGATATTTTTCCATTGACATTTATTTTTTTAGAGAGAGTGGAAAGGAGGGAGGGGGAGAGAGAGAGAAACATTGATTGGTTGCCTCCCACACCCAGGCACATGCCCTTGACCGGGAATGGACTCCATGGCCCTTTAATGCCTGGGCCAACGCTCTTAACTACTGAGCCACACTGCCCAGGGTTGTGTCTTTTTCTTATCTTAGAGCTTTTTCAGTTAGGGATTTCATCCTGTCTCTACCACGTACTTGTGTACTAACTATTTATTTTTCAGCTCATTTTTCTTTCCACTTGGGATTTAGCTTTTTGCTTGTTTTCTTTGCGATGTACAATTTTAAAATTTGTTACGTAGCCAAATCTATCAAGTTTTCTTTTGTGGCTTCTGGCTTTGGGGTAAGGCCCAGGGTAGCTTTCCCCACTCTGAGATTTCACGTGCGTTCACCAGTTTAATGGCTAAATTTCAAAATAAGGGAAGGACTCACCTGTGTTCCTTTAAGGAGTTGATGAGGCTCGTAGTTGAAAACACCAGTGGCAACAGGCACAGGTTGGGTTCCGCTGGAGAAGCCTGACGGTCCCGGGTGGGGCCGCTGGTGCACCCTGCCCTGCCTGTGAGTGCTCAACCGCACTGTGAGGAATTGACCCTGAGGTCCTGCTCACACTCCGTGCAGGTGGATCTCTACAAAGACTGTTCTTCATTTATCAAAGCAAAAAACCCCAAAACAACCAACATGAGGGGGCCAGTGAAGTAGGATGGTGGGTCCATGCGCCGCGGAGCCTCTGATGGAAAGGAGGTCAGCCCATGCCCACCGGGACAGGTCCATGGAAAGCCTCATCCAGGCGTGCTCTCAGCAGCGGGTAGGGGTGGGGCGGGACAGGTGACCTGCTGCCCGGCAGAGGGAGGCACAGATTTACCTTGTCCTGCTAGGATCTCAGTGGCCATAATAGGATTTCCTCTGGGGGAGTGGCCTGGGTGGGGGGCCGGCCTGGAGGCGTTTCACTGTTCATTATACCCTTTCAGTTTTTAAAATCATAAGCATTGCTTTCATATATATAAAAATATTAACCCTCATGAAATATGTGATGGGGATTCATGAATGTTAATGTATGCAAATGATGTCATATGCGTATTCCACCCAGAACCAGGTCCAAGGAATGCTGACTCGATTCAGTCTTTGGAAATTCTATTTCTGCACAAGTTTTTAAATCTTTTACTTGAGAAGGGACTTTTAATAGCATTATTCAGTTTTATTTCTTGAGTGTCAGGTTCTTAGAATTCTCCTGGCACGGATTTCACCAGGTTTATTACTGTTTCCGGGCACGCCTTGACGTGGAGGTTGATGTCACAGAAGGCAGTATTCTGCAATAAAGCAGGAAATAAGTCCCTTGGGATGAAATGATTCCGGAGCATCATCATCATAAACCCAGGACACGTCACCTCTGGTTTATTCAAGAGAGCAGGATGTTGTCTAATTGGAGATTTGAGAGAAAAACCATTTTCTTGCTCTGATTCTTTGCAGAAAATAAATTGGACAAGGGCCCTTGTTCTTATTAGGACCTGGGCGGCGGCAGAGCCGTGAGCAGGGGGGTTTATCCCCAGCTTTTAAATCAGAAAGACAGACGCAGCTTGTCTGTCCCTGGAGTCCAGGTGTTACCTTCTTAGATTTCAGCGGGCTCAGGCCTCTGAGTGTGACACGTGACCACACATTCCCCAGGCCTGAGCGGTCCAGGGTGCCCAGCACCCAGGATGGAGGGAAGGAGCAGGTGATGTGCTCCTCCAGGCCCCGTGGAGGCGGCATGGCACAGCGAGCTGGCGCGATGGAGGATGGACACCCCTGGAGATGAAATCCTGCCCAGCCGGCACCTCCTGCTCTGTTACACAGCAGGGTGAGCCCTATTGTGGAAACCAACTGCAAAAACCCCCCATTACCCCCGTGTCCTGCGGCCGTGGTCGCCGGTCCAATGGAAGAGGGCTTGGTCAATCAGGGTAGCGAAAGGCAGAGGGAGGCCGAGCAGCAGGGCGGGCCTGAAGCCCAGAGAGAATGGAACTGTGGCCCAGGCCCTGCGGCACCAGCGCGGCTTGACCAGCCACTGGCTGAGTGCCCGCTGTTTGGTTGACGACCTGGGCAGAGTGACCTTTTGTTTCTCTCCCTGAAGTCCGATGGATGGCATGGACGGCCGCAGGCTGCCCAGTTCCATCCGTAATGCACACAAACATCCGATGAAGGTGCTCAGGGAAATGGGTTTGACGGGAAGGCAGCCTCAGGCAGCAGCTGTGCGGCCTCGGGGCATCCCAAGCCGTTCTTTTTTCCACTCTTTGTTGTTGTTTTAATCTTCACCTGAGGATATTTTTTTCCGAGAGGGTGGAAGGGGGAAGGGGGAGAGAGAGAAACATCGATTGGTTGCCTCCTGCCTGAGCCCCTACCAGGGCCGGGATCGAGCCTGCAACAGGGGTATGTGCCCTTGGCCGGAATCGAACCCAGGACCCTTTAGTCTGAGGACCGACGCTCTAACCATTGAGCCAAACTGGCTACAGCAGGTCTTTACTTCTAATGCCTCCTCTCTAATCTCCCGCCTGTTCACCATTTCCTTCGTTCCACTTCCATTGGGCTTCTTTGCTCTCCCGTGGTAGCTTTTTGAGAGCTAAGGGGGCTCTGAGCCCAGGTGTGCCACTGGCCCCCGCCCCTCCACCAGTGGCATTTCCACACCCACGGAGTTGAAGTACAGGGCTGGCCACACCTGTTTAAGATGAGGCTTAGCCGCTGGGGAGGGCAGGGCGGCACCAGCAGGGTGGGTATCAGCCGCCACGTCACACTAAACAGGTGTCCTCACTTAAGTCCGAGCACACACCACAGTGCCCTTGACGTTCAGAATCACGCTCACCATCCACAAAACTGTGACTTACATTTATAGCAAGTTTACCAGATGGGAAAGAATCGGGTTTCCTTTAAAAGCAGCAAAAGGGAAGAAGAAACAGCCACGGACACTTGACATTTATAGGGGCGAGATTCCCTCACCTGGGAAAATGTCAAGCTGGGCCATCGGTGCCCGGATGTGCAGGCCAGGACTGCCCGCGGGCAGGTCTCTGCCAGTCCCACCCCCGCCTCACGCCCGCTGGGCCAGTGCTGACCTTCATCGAGTGTCACTCCTTAGGCACAATTTGTCCCGTCTTGGCTCCAACTGTGGATGTTGCATTGTGGTTACAAGGTTCCTAATTCACGACCAGTCTGTACTCCGGGGCCAGGCTGGAGTAATCTCCAGCTGGCCATTTCTTGAAGCAACGCTCCCCCAAAGTGACTTCAAGGTTAAGCTGATGAACAATAGTCTGGCTTCTTTGAGGAGATGCCCGGCCATCAGCTGGGTCAGGGCCACAGGGGACAGTCCCCACCTCCACCCGGGAGACACCGTGGGGCGAGCATGGTGGAGCCAGAGCAGCAGCCTTTTTGGAGGGAAATTTAGAGAGGAGTAGATGTGTGGTGGGGATGAGGGAGGGGATGAAGGGGTGTGGGTTTCTCTGTGTGGAGCTGGAATGTTCTACACTGGATTATGGCGATGGTTGCACTTCTGGTAAACATCCTAAAAGCCATTGAACTGTGCACTTTAAATGCGCGAGTTTGATGGTGTTTGAATGATACCACAATAAAGCTGTTAAAAAAATGAAGACGGGAGCCAAAGTGCCAGCAGGTGTGGAGGGGTGGGCTGTTCACCCGCGGGCACCTGCCCTGGGGCTCTGGAAAGCGCTGGGCAAGGAGGTCCCACAGGCCTTTCCTGGCATCTGATGAAATGCCCGCTGAGAAGGAGGCGGCCGCTGGCTGCGGAGCAGACGTGGGGGAGCTGAGGAAGTGTGGCTCCTCCCTGAGGACCAGACCCCCTTTAAATGCGGTGGAGGCTGCGTTCCCCACCCCCTACCGTGGCTCCCAACCCTGTGACAGTGGCACCTAGAGAACCTTCAGTGAATGACACCGCGTGCTCTCTGCCTTTAAATCCGCATCCTCAGGGCACCGTGGAGCTGAGCCCAGGCTCCTCTCAGTGACCTGTGTGCCCGACCTTCTCTAACTGGCTGAACCACGGGGGGTGTGTGGCTTACGTGGGTGCAGCCTCTTTGTTCCGAGTGTCCCCTTCGCCTCCAGGAGCTGCCCGGAGGCCTCCGCCGGGCCCTGGAGCTTGTCTGTCCTGCTCCGGCTCAGTCTGAGTCCCGCCCGCGCCCGCACCCGCGCCCGCGCCCCCAGCCTGCGGTTTCTCCTCACGGGCTAGATTTCTGAAGACGGGGCTTCGGGATTCTCCTGTTGCTTCCACGCCGGGTCCGGGTGGGTGAAGCTTCAAACTCCGAGTCACGCAGCCGGGCACGTAGCAGCAGGCCCAGAGTCACGCGTTTCAAGTAAATATTGAAGGTTTTAAAAAAAGACAAGCCCCCTTTGGGAGACTCCACTCCGGTTTATTTTTGCAGCTAAAGACAGCTGCCATTTTGCCTGAAAGAAATGTTTGGAGTCATCTTGGTTGTAGGAATAGCTTTCATAGCATTTTAGCTTTTTTAAAAAAGCACATATTGTGAAGACTTACTAAGTCTGAGCTAATTTAAACAAACCCCTCCAACAGGATAAACCGAAAGGACAGACTTCACTCGATTTTATCTCAACAAATAAAAAGGAACGGGCGCTCCTCCCTCTCGTCGCTGCCGCCTGGTGCTCGTGTTTGTATAAAAGCCTCGAGGGGAACAGGGTGGCTTTTTCTTTCTGACACTTCCCTGAGGACAGAGGGCGCCAGGCCACTCCTTGGGCAGAGGCCTGGGCGCCGGGCTCCCCCCACTGGACGGGTGCACACGACGGGAGCCGGGTCCCAGGAGGGGCAGGTGGGCAGCGACGGAGGCCAGGGGACACCGGGACTCATAAGGAACCGCCACATTTCAGAAATACGAGGAATCAAACCAGGGTGCCCTCAGACGGAGCCTGCCTGCCGGGGCTCCAGGCCTGTCTTGAAGCGCCCGCGTTGCCTTCTCCCTCACAGGAAACGCCGTCCAGCTCCGTCCAGGGGGAGAGGCTGCTGAAGAGTGTCAGGAATGACAGAGCTTGATCAAATATAGAGACCTGGAGGGACGACGAGTGGTTACAGAGACATGGCCTGGACGTCAGGAGGGGGAGAGAAGTCTGTCGAAATGTAGACAGTGCCCATGCTGCTCGAGGGGCTTCCCCTCCAGAAAATGGCCTTGGCCAAATGATTTGCAAAGACCTCCGGGGCGTGAACCTGAGAACATTAGTTTCTCTGGCCAGGCTCAAAAAGGACCCAGCCCTGGCCCGGGAGCTCAGTTGGTTGGATGTCATCCCGATGCGCCGATATTTCTCTCCTCTCTCTCTCAAATCAACAAATAAAAATTTAAAAAAGATCCCAAGACTAGGAAAGTGTTCCCTCTGCGGTTCTCGACTGCTGCGACCCAGCATCCTGGGGGACGTGGCTGTGTCTGGAGACGCTATTGGTTGTGACAGTTGGGGAGGCCCTGCGGTGCCCTATGGCCCCGGGACGGGGAGGACCCCGTGCCAGTGACATTGCACGGTGCCTGGCAAACCCTGCTGGTGAGAGCCCTCCGGGAAAAGGAAGCGGGGGTCTGGGTTGTGGCAGAAGTAATACAGGAGGTTTGAGTACTGACACCTCTGTTATCGGGGGACAAGCTTCCCCCCAGCTGCTGCCCTCGGGACGCTCGTGACTCCTGCGCTTCTCCTCGGCTCTGTCACGACTGGTTTGGGGCGCCGGGAGAATTAATTGGCTTAAATGTTCCAACCTGAAGGTAAGTTTCCTTGATGGACGCACGTGTCCGGCGCAGAGTAAATACTTGTAGAATAAGTAGGGTGCTGGCTGGGTGAGGGGAAGGGCGAGGGAGCCGTCCAGCCTCCGGCTCTTCTGCGAAAGTGGAGAAGGCCCGGAGGTGGGAGGGTTTACGTCACTGTCGCAGGCGCCTCCAGAAAGCCTGTCTCAGGGGCCCCCCGGGTGCCTCCCACTCTCCAGCTTCAGAGCAGTAGTTACCAATGCTCTTTGGAGTCGCAACTTTTATATTTCAGTGCAAATATTTCCCTCTGTTTTAAAAGGTCAGTCTGCCGTCCTCACAGAAGGTGTCGTTAGGAAATGACAGTTAGGTGGTTGCCGGGGGTTGTAGCACCTCGCAGGGCCTTCAGGGAGGGGAGAGGAAGGGGTGGTGGAGACCGTGTGGGGAGGTCATAAAGCCCAGTGTGTGTGCACTTGTGTGCTCGTGTGCACATGTGCATATGTATGTACATCTATGCACGGATGTGCACAGGTTATAAGGAAATAGAAATTATGACCCGAAGGTTGACCATATAGACTGAGTGCTTCCTGTGCCTGCGTGTTTGGGGGCAGGTGCAGGTGCTTATCTGCACGTGTGACATGCCCCGAAGGGGGAGACCTTCCATCGGGGTTGCTGATGTGGGTTGATGTCAACCTGGACCCCCACGGTCTTGTCTTCCCGTCTCCTGGCCACAGGGAGGAGGTTCAGTTGCAGAAGGAGGGAAAGAGGCAGAGAGAGGGAGGCGGGGGAGGGAGAGGCTCCCGATGAGCTCTCCTGGGAGTCTGGACCCAGGCTGAGGCCACCCCCACCCCACGGGTACCTTCCTTTCTGGGGTAAGCTAGAAGCTGGTGTGGGTCACATTTCTGCCCCTGGTGACCGAAAGTTCTGGCCAGTAGAGCATTCCAGTGGGTTCCCCACGCCCTGAGTATACTGCCATTTAACAAGTCTTTACGAGTGAGCTCAGATGTTTGCAAAACATGAATTTTAGACAGAAAACAATGTCAGTTTCGGGTTGTTTCAGGCACATCTCTGTGCAGCCTGAGCCCAGTGCTGGCGCTGCCTCCCAGACACAAAGCTTTAGCTGGAATCCTCCTCGCACCCCAGGCCGCTTTCGTGGGAAAAGACTAGGACCTCTTGCAAAATTGCTCAAGAAATCAGTTCTGTTTAGTTGGAGATGCTCAGAGAAACCAAGGTCCATCTCTGCAGTGGCCTGGTCCTATGGGCATGGACCAAGGCTGCCAGTCTGCACAATCTGATCATTACTGGGTGACCACAGGCCCCTCTATGGGAGTCTCAGAAATTAAGCGTCTGTCAGCTCAGGATCCTCATGGGGCAGAAAGAGCCCTGGTGGGGAGGGTCCTCTTGCCCCTCTCGCTGTCGTCCCTGAATCCAGGTTCCCAACGGCCTGGCTGTTGAAGAGGGACAGAGGAGCGGGGATGCCAAGGATGGGGCATGTGCCTTGTTGGGCCTGCATGTAACCCCTGTCTTTGCCAAAGGGCTGGAAGGTTCTGGGCTGGCCCTGAGGCCCAGCTGCTGGTCTACCGTCTTTCTCCAGGTGCCAAGGAGAGCCGGGGAGGGGCCAGAGGGGCCAGGTGGCTTTGTCTGCTTCTCGTATTTGATCTCTTGCTTATGAGCTGAATTGTGTCCCCAACACTCACACCTTGAAGCCCTAACCACCAACATGACGGTATTTGGAGACGGGGCCTGTGGGAAGTGATTAGAGTTGGACAGGTCATGAGGGTGTGCTCCCCTTGAGCATGGAGGAAGGGACGTCCGAGCATAGCAAAAAGGCTTCATCATCTATACGCCAGGAAGACGGGCCTCACCAGAGACCTAACTGGCTGGCCCCTGGGTCTGGGACTTCTGGCCTCCAGAAGGGGGGGAAAATAAACTCTGTTAAGCTCCCCCAGCCTATGGTATCTTGCTGTGCAGCCCAGGAGACCATTCGCCTCCCTTTCTCCAGAAAGTACCTCTGGCCGTGAGAGCCCTGGGCTGACTTAGGTCAGTTTCCCTGCAGCCGAGAAGGACCCCACCCCACCTCCAGGGCTCGGCAAGGGGAGGCGACATCAGATCCTGTGTTTACTTAACATCTGATACTTTGCGCATTAAATTTTTACATTAATTTTGATTTAAAAAAATTACCCTAAATACTTTGTAAAAATCTCGATTGTTCCCTTAACTCATTCTGTGCTCAGGGCAAGTGGCTCCCTCGCTTTACCTCCTCCCCCCCCCCATTTCCCATGGTTTTGGTAATGGGTAGAGAGATGCCAGTTCTGGCCTCTGGGTGCCAGGGTTGCCCCACTGGAGAGGTTGGGTGCAGGCAGGAGAGTGTCCAGCAGGGGGCAGTCACGCCCTGCCTCAAATTAATGCCAAAACCCAAGAATTGCTGTCGCTAAAATGCTTGCAAAACCAGTCCCAAGACCCTCGGTGTGCCCTGGGGACGCAAGGCCAGTGCGGGCTCCAGGGCTCCACGGAAGCGGAGCACAGAAATGTCCCTTTTCCCAGCCATTCCCGGCACTGACCACTGGCTTCTGTTTAAGGAAATGCCTTCGCACTTTTCTTGGCCTTGTCCATCCTGGTGGGGAGGAAGGTCTCTTACCCTCTCTGCTCTGGGCAGCTGACCAACTGCTGCCCAGGCTGTGTTTTCTCTGCCCCGCAAGGCTGGGATGGCTTGGAGGGGTGGCTTCAAGAACTTGGCATGTATTCCCATGGGTGTCCTGCCTTCTGCCTCTTGGGTGGTCCTCTTCCCAGAGCAGCAGCACTTGGGGTACTGGGGGAGAGGGTCTCCTCTCAGTCCCCTGGTGACCAGAGCCAGATCCCAGAATTGTACTCTGACCTCTGACCCCAGGCAGCCCATATGGTTCTCGTTCACAGACAGACCATCAGGAGGGACCCCTGCCCAGGGGCAGGTTCTGGGGGCCTGGGTGTCACCTAGGTCTTGGTGGCGATAGGCCAGTCCTCAGTGGCTCTCTGTGGCCCTCTGCCAGGATGGACTGTCCACCACCCCCTCCAGCTCTGGGCATCGGCCGTTCTCCCAGGAGAAGGCTGAGGGCCTGGGGCCTCAGGTGTGGCTGCATGGGGGTCACTCGGCATTGACAGGGCTGGGTCAACAGGACCTTCTCCCGCTGGTGGCAGGGCAGATTTGAACAACCGCTGTGGGAAATGCGGGCTCATGTTGTAGAGTTGACACCCCCAGGCATGAGATGCTCTTGATCAAGTGTGCGGCGCACAATTTGTGCCGAAGCAGGAGGCAGCGGAGCGGGAGGGTGGGCCTGCCGGGGCCCCTCGCTGACTGACGGTCACACAGCAGGGTCCCGAGCCATGGCCACAAAGCATCACACTAAGCCAGCGATTTTCAACCTTTTTCATCTCATGGCACATATAAACTAATTACTAAAATTCTGTGGCACACCAAAAAAAGTATTTTTTGCTGATCCGACAAAAAAAAAATAGATATAATTTTGATTCAGTCATACTGGATGGTTATTGTTGTGTGGTTGTCATTTTTTTTCTTTGACAACCTAACAGAAAAGAGGTCAGTGCCCCTGAGTAAACAGTCAGGTGTTGCATGTTTTAAAGTTCAGGGCAGCGCAGGAGGAGAATCCTTCACCCTCGGAGCTGAAGGAGGCCTAGGAGGGGGCTTCATTTCCACGCTGGGTGTTTTAGGGGAGATGAAGTGGGGTTCAGTGCTGCCCAGCAGTGGGCTTCAGGATGGGTGACTGGTGCCCCTCCCTCACCCTGTGCCAGGTGCTGAACCTTTCTGGGCTCAGCTCCCTCACCTGTGAATAGGTGACCATACCTGCCTCTCAGGTGTGTGGGAGTTAGGGGGTCCATGTGTCCCATCCATCCATCATTTATCCATCTATCCATCCATCCACTATCCATCCATCCATCCATCCATCCATCCTCCATCCATCCATCCATCCATCCATCCACCATCCATCCATCCACCATCCATCCATCCATCCATCCATCCATCCATCCATCCATCATCCCTCCATGCATCCACCCATGCATCCCTCCATGTGTCCACACATCGCTTCATGCATCCCTCCATCCCTCCATGCATCCCTCCATGCATCCCTCCATGCGCCATGCATCAGGCAGGCATCCATCCCCATGCAGGCATCCCTCCATGCATCTATGCATCCATCCCTCCCTGCATGATGCATCCATGCATCCGTCTGTGCATCTATCTACCCATGCACCCCCTCATTCTATACATGCTTTCCTTGAGTAAGTCGACATGCCAGTTTCGGAAGCTGGGAGTGGGTAGGGAGAGATCCAAAGGGGAAAAGCCGAATTCTGTTTCTGCCCTCACAGAGCCACGCGCTGGTGGGGTGACCGGTGAGCAATCTGCTGCCTCCGTGGGGCGGGTGGCGTGAGGGCAGCACAGGTGCTAAGGGGGCCGGAGAAGCCGTGCCTCGTGGAGGTGGTGGGGCGGAGAGCAATCAAGGAAGGCTTCCTGGAGGACGGACAGTGAGGCTGAGACTCTGGAGGCCTGTCTCCTAGGGCCGATCAGTTCTCCATGGCGCCTCCTGATGTGGAGCAGAGGAGGCAGCGCCCGGCAGTCGGTGTAGACTGCCCACACGGGTGGTGCCACCAGCCTGCCCACGGGCCATCTGCCTCGTTCCTTCTTCTCTGAGCGAGCGTGACCGAGCCCGTGCTCTGCCTGGCTGCTGGCGCCGTTACCAGCTGCACACGTGGGCTCTGAATCCCGCCCACAAAACGCCCAGGGGTCTGGTGCCCTCGTGGAGAAGGGGCTGGGCCTGGAGAGCCCAACCGGACCGGAGGGACGCTCTTCCCAGGGGCGCCCCACTTTACAGTTTACCAGGTGGATCCGTATCCAGTGTTTGGTGTCATTCTCGTGACTGTCCCGGGAAGTGGCAGTGCTGTGACCATTGTTGCCTCATAGGAGTGGGAACTGAGATCCAGGGGCTTGTCCCCAGGCACAGAGCCCCCAAGGATGGCTTCCCGCCGGCCTTTGCTGCCCTCGCACCCAGTTCTCTGAAGAAGCTCCCTGGACAGAACCTCCGGCTCCTCATAGCTCGTGCGTCATGTTTATTTTATTCTATTGCTTTGATGTATAAAACGTCTGTCTATACCCAGGAAAATCCTTTCTCAGAAGGTGCTGGCTCGACCTCGTCTTTTAATAGTGAAATACGACGTTTAAACATTTCATGGACTGGCAGTAAATTTTTATTAGGGAGACCCATTGGCTGGAGGTCAGCAGTGTGGCTTGTTTCTCCTGGGGGTCAGGGAAGCCGAGGAGGCCGGGCCAGCAGGGCCAGGGGGACTTCCTGGGCCTCTGTGCAGACTTAGTGGCCTTGGGGCCCCAGGGCTGCGGTCGGCAGAGGTGGATGCCCGGTGGGGGTTGGAGAGCAGCTCAGGCTGTGTGTGATTATGAGAATAATATTTGAGAGCACCCAGTGTTCTTGAGGCATCTTATCTTCATTGCTGCCTGAGCAGACGTCCTGGCCCCTCCTCCTGGCCCCTGATCTGGAGGGTCTCTGGGCATGGGATGGGCGCCCAGCTTCCCCGTGGGCTCTGTCCTCCCTATGGGCCCACCCGTTCCTGCGCCCTGGGCCTGCCTGGCTTCGTCCTTCCTCCAAACGATCTCAGAGGAGTCTGAGCAGCCTCCAGTTTATAAACAACCTTTGCAGACCCTGAGTCACTCACCATCTCAAGAGCACCAAGGGGTGAGGAGGCTCCTTTCATATTGACAGCTAAAGACTGAGGCTGAAAGACCAGGCCCAGTGGGCGTGAGACCATCCCCCTTTCCCTGTCTCCCCTTAAAATGTGAATGACAGGGACAGCGATGCTGTTGCTGCTGGTGTAGCCCAGACATGGGCCTGGGCTGGCTCAATGCCCCCATGCTTGGGACTCAGGACCAGCTTGTGGTCCCAGCAGGAATCTGCTCAAATCTTCAGCGGGTTCCCTCTCCAGCTTCCCACATCCAGACATAATCATGAAACCACAGTTTTCAAGACAATGGACACCAGGCAGTGAAGGACAGTGATTCTTGAGAGTGCAAACAAATGAGGTGAGCCCCAAGGTTGCACCAGCTCAATGTCTTGAGGGGGTCCCAGGCCATGGCAGGGAGGGGGCCCCAGGAGGAACCTGGTGGGGGCCCTGAGTGGAGGAGATAGACCCAGGCAGAGCACTGGAGGAGAGAGCTGTGCAGAAAGAAGTGGGTGGGGAGGTTAGGAAGGCCCCCTCACCTGTGCCAGTCGCTGCGTGCATGTGAGCAAAGCTCATGGGGCCTGGAGAGGACCAACCACCCGATAGGACCAGAGGAAACAGCCCTCAGGGCTGACTCAGGACTGGGAGTCTGTTCATTCCCACCAGACAGATAGGAAGCCTCACAATTTGGGGGTCAGGGGGGAGAGTACAGAGAGTCTGCCTCAGTTGGAGGAATAATGACCCAGGTTACCCATCACCTGGTCCTGCACAAGAGCTTAAAAGCAAGACCCAAAAGGTTCAAACTGTTCAAAATAAATGTGTCCCAAAACAAAGCTCAGTACTATTTATATGAATGAAAAATAGTCGGCACCCAACAAAGTGAACTTCAGAACATTGGACATTCAATAAAAAATTACCAAGCACATAAAAAGCAGAAAAGTATGACTTGCCCCCCTCCAATGAGGAGAGAAATCAATCCATGAAAGCAACCCAGAGCTCGCCCAGATGTTAGAGTTGGCAGGCGAGGGTGTGAAAACAGTTGCTATGGCAGAATTCCATGTGCTCAAAAAGCCAGAGGAAAAATCGAACATGTTAAGCAGAGGCATGGACACTGTGAAAGATACCCAAGTCAAACTTCTGGAGTCTGAGATGAAAACTATGCCAAATGGGATTAAACATTGCAGAAAAAAAGACTAGTGAGTGTGAAGACATAGCCATAGGAGGTACCCAAAATGAAGCCGAGAGAGAAAAAACCCTTCAAAAATATGAACAGCCCACCGGAGAGCTGTGGAAGAACTTCAAGTAGCCCACTGCACGTGCATTTGGGGTCCCCGAAGGAGAGAAAGGACAGAGGAGAGCAGAAGAATATTTGAAGACATAGTGGCTCCTAAATGTCCAAATTTGATAAAAACCATAAACCCGCACATTCAGGATGCTCGGTAAACCCCAAGCACGAGAGAAGCATGAAGGAACTACAGCCAGGCGCACTGTGATCAAACGGCTCAACCCCTGCCCTGGCTGGTTCGGCTCAGTGGCTAGAGTGTCGGCCCACAGGCTGAAGGGTCCTGGGTTTGATTCCAGCCAAAGGCACGCACCTCAGTTGCAGGCTTGATCCCTGGTCGGGGCATGTGTGGGAGGCAAGCAATCAGTGTGTCTCTCTCACATGGACGTTTCTCTCTCCTCGCTCTCCTTTTCACTCTCTCTGAAAAGCAACGGAAAAAATATCCTCAGGTGAGGGTTTAAAAACAAACAAAACAAAACAACAAAAATGGCTCAAGCCCAGTGATGAAGAGAAAAGCCTTAAAAGCAGCCAATGCAGGAGGATGCACTAGCTCAGGAACAAAGACAAGGGAGACGGCAGATTCCTCGTCGGGGGGAAAAAGGGAGGCAAGTGGAGCAAGGTCTTTAAAGTTCTGGGTGAAGAACAAATTGTCAATCTAGAATTCTATAGCCGGTGAATTCTACAGCTTTCAGACATGAAGATAAAGACTTTCCAGATACACAAAGCTGAAAGAATTGACGACCAGCACCCTGCTCCGAAGGAGGGTTGAAGGGTGTCTTTCAGGAGAAGGGAAAGGAGGCTGATGGAATTACGGGTGTACACACAGAACACTGACCACCCAATGGACCAAAGTGGCTAGATTTAAAGAAATGTACAGTCCTAGAAAAAAAATTAAAAGTCTTATAGTTTGAACCTCTTGACCAACAGCAGTAACATTAGGTAACACCTCCTGAGTGCCCATGTGCACCCCGCACTTTGCATGTTCTCCACTTTCCATCCTCACAAACCCAGTGGGGAAGGTACAGTTTCTACCTCCCGTTTACAGAAGAGGAAACTGAGGCTTAGAGGGGTCACATGACCTGGATGATCTGGCAGGAGCAAGAGTCAGCTCAGGATTGAATTCTCCCTTTCGCTCCCTGGGCTGTGTTATTCTCCACTCCTCTGGCCTCACATCCGTCCCTTCTGTCTCCTGGGCACCACGTCTACCCAGGCGCGTCTGCCTCACGCTCAGAGCCCCGGGGCCTGGCCAAGGCAAAGGCGGGGAGGCTGGAGCCCCTTCTGCCCAGCCTGGCCTCTCACAGCGCTGCTGGAGTGTTCCCGGGGCTCTGGGAGATGAAACGCGGCCGGGGGCTGTTGCCGCGGCAACCACTCATCATTTATTGATGACCGAGAACCCACTTGCTCAGCCAGCCAGGAGTGATTTGCTGGTGCCGTTCTCTCTGGTTGGCTCCACTAAACAGCGGGCTCTGCCCACAGGCCTTCTTGCTTTGGCTCCTGGTGGAGGGCTGGGGGTTGGCCCTTTACCATCCTCTCGGGCACCAGAAATGACCTTTCCTGCTGCTGCTTCAAGTGCTTAGCCACGCTTGGGGTCACTCAGGGAAGACCAGCCCTTCCTGAGCGCCTGGGTGTGGCAGTGCCCCAGCTCCCATCTCTGAGCCCCGCCAGACGGCCTGGCTCCCGATCCGCGGGCGGGCTGGCCGCGTGCCTTCGCCTCCGACGCCAACGGTGCGGGTTCACATAGGGAACCGAGGGACAGTGACTGAGGGGAGTAACGGGAGCCAGGGGTCAGCCCCACCCTCACTTGGGGCCCATGCTTCCAGAGAAGTTCTGCTAAAAACCAGTACATGTGTAATGCGCTTATTTAAAATTTAAAAAAATGTGGTGAAATGCACATAAGAAAGCATACCATTTTAGCCATGTTTAAGTGAACAGCTCAGGTTGTGCTTCCACCACCACCACCATCTCCAGAGCTTTCCATTTTCCCAAACTCTGTCCCCATTAAGTACTCCTCCCCCCCCAGCCCCTGGCCCCCACAGTCTACTTCCCGTCTCTGTGGATTCCACGACTCACATGGGTGAATCCTACAGGATTTGTCCTTTGTGACTGGCTTATGTCACTTAGCACAGTGTCCTCCAGGTTCATCCATGTTGTGCCAGAATTTCCTGCCTTTCATTGTGTGGGTCAGCTACATTTTGTTGACCGTTTGTTTGTTCACAGATGCCTGCTGACTGGCCACCTACCATTGTCCCCTTTCTTGGGGTCACCTGGCCACTCCAAGTGGTCCTTATGGGAGAGAGGTCTCTTTCAAGATGACCTGAGCCCAGCTCCCTCCTGGAGAAGCCCCCTTGAGTCTTTGCCTTCAAACGTGGCTGTGTGGCCCTGATACACACAGCTCGGACTCCTGTCTGTCACACTCGGTGCTCCAGCCACAGCCCCTCACCTTGGACGTTTCAGGTGGGGGTACCCAGCCCCCGGTCCCCTTGCTTGCCTTGAAGGGAGCACCGGCCTGCCTGCCCGTGGGGTGGGGCAGGACATAGCTCAAGGCAGCGTTTTCTTCAGGGACATGTCTATCCTGCTTTCCCAACCTCTAGTGGACTCTCCATGTCCTCTCACAGGGTTAGGAGGTGTGGGGAGGCAGGGGTTGGGGGGCCATCTCTAGCCTCCTGCACAGGTGGTCTGGCCCCTGGCTCAAGGATGTGCAGGTCACTTGGAATCCGTTGTACAGGGTTCTTGGATGAACACTAAGGCTGTGGCTCTCACCTTCGACACACCTTAGAGCCACCAGCCTTAAAGAGGTCGCATCCAGCCAGGAATGGGGACATGGGCACTCGTCTGCCTCAGAGGGAGCCTCACCAAAGAGTGAGCAGGGCTCAGGGGGCCAAGCGGAGGCCGTGCTGTGTTTAGGAGCCGGTGGGGCCCAGAGAGCTGGCACCATGAAGGGGAAAGGCGAATGGTGGGGAGTGTTTCAGGGGGCAGCAAAGGGCCAGGAAACTGGCTGAAGATGCCTCCAGGGTCTGCAGATCAACGGGGGACACTGCCTGGTATTTAGTAGTTGTCAGGAAGCAGGAGACTGAGTCTGTGTGCCCTCAGGGCCCAGGGCTGGGGTCCTCTGGCTCCTGCTGCAGCCCCGCTGGGGAGGAGGGGCGCACACCGGGCTGCGCTCAGGAGCAGGGTGATGGATGGATCTGCAGAAGGGGAGTTAGGGGTCTTCAGGGAACCCAGCAGATTTTTTTGCAAGGAAAGAGCCATAAATCAGGCTGGTAGTTTAGCACTATTAACGCCTAACTCGATGCTCTAGTGGACGGGCGTGCGGAGGGCGGGGTGGTGCAGCGGGCGGCCCTGAGTGGCTGCGGGCTGGCTTGGTGCTGGGTAGTCCAGGTGCTCCAGGAGAGGCGGAAATCCTGCGTGGTCTCTGCAGCGTGGGGGAGCCAGCCCTTCTGCCCCTGTGTGGAGATGAAGGTGATGGTCAGGGGCCACTGTCCCTGGGGACTGGGAGATCTTAGACCCAGGAATGTGCACAGGGACCCCGCACACAGACCGGCTGCTCCACAGACCAGCAGAGGCCCGCAGACGTGTGCACACAGGAGGAGAGAGATCGTGCCCTGCTGGGGAGCCGGGCAGAGACGGCTTGCAGTGAAGGTGGATGTGTGGGCTCAAGAGGGTGGGTCCCTGCTCCTTCCTGGTGAGGGTGGGAATGAGCAGCTGCCCTGCAGGTGACTTGGTGGTCAGGTGCAAGGTGTCACGAAAAGCTCACCTGTAGTCACTTGCGTGGCTGAGGTTCTCACGCTGCCTGGAGGAAGGCTCCTCTGTAATTGCTCACCGAGTCACCACCAATCCTCGATTCCCCCCAAATCCTCCTTTGGGGGAGAGTTGTCCATCTTTGGGGCACCCCTGTGTACATATTTCTGTAACGACCCAAGCTATGAGCCATTAGAAACTTACAATTGCATAATTAAAAAGGAATCTCTGTGGACGTCTAAAATGCATCAAACTACTCAATATTCCACATCTGATCATAATTAAAAGTAAAAAATATGGGCCAGAAGGGGCTGGTTGTGGCAGATTTGCTGCACGGGGCTAATGGAAGCGTTATTAACGTGAGGAAATGGCAGGAGACAGGCTTGGCAGGGTGCCCGGTTTAAGGCTGCGTGTAGAGGGCTACGGGTGGTGGTGATTAATGCCACTGACCCCCAAATCGAGGCGGAGAAATGGCTCTGACCCCCCATCTCTGCCCTGGCCCCCACACTGGGGACCCCTGTGCTGACCAGAAAACGGAGTCTTCATGGTGGGTGGTGGGCAGCTGCAGGGGGCAGGGACTGGCAGGGTGGGGGTGAGGGGCCTTAGATGAAGGTGGGAGAGTTGGGGTTGGTGTCTGTGCTGGGCTGGCACCTGGCAGTGCATGGGGTGGGTGCTAGGCCACACTGCTCAGGTTCCCTGTTGGGAGCTGCACCCTGCACCCCCCCTGCTGTGTCAGCGGCCCGCAGCAGCTCTCAGTAGCATCTCTCCAGACACCCGCCTGGCTGATGAGGGCAGCCTGGCGACTGTCCATAGCTATAGAGGCCCCTCACCCCCATGTTCAGGCCCAGAAACTTCCTGGGAGGGTGTGGATGGGTCCCCACGGGTCTGAGAGGGGCCACCCTGCCTTGGGGTAGGCACTGAGTTTCAGCTTCTGCTTCAAGAGGCCGGTGGGGGCAGCTGGGTCTGGCTGCACGGGGAGCTTTCTAGAACCTGCTCCTGTTCCCGTTTCTGTCCCCTCTGAAACACGAGTCCTTTCTCTCTGCCACTACCTGCTGCTCTGAATTGAAAACCGGCCCTGCTACGGCTGGACCCAAGTCCTGCAGGATCCCAAGTGGGACGAGTGACCAGCGACACAGGTGGGGCCTTGCTGTCACTCCTTAGATGATGTTTCACTGTGATATAATTCACACACCGTCAAGGTCACCATTTCAAGTGTGCAATTCCATGATTTCTAGTATATTCACAGATTTGCGTGACTCTTACCCCAAAAGAAACCGGTCCTCATGAGCCATCACTCCAGCCTCCCCACCTGCCCCCGCCCCCGCTCATCCGCTTCCCCAGGCCTGGCTTGTATGCACCCTCTGACAGGTAGGCCCTGGGTGGGCAGCCATACAAGCAGCTTGGCCTCTAGCTCCTGAGCCTGCTCACTGCAGGCCTGGGTGACAGGCTTGTCCTGCAGGGTGGCAGGTGCTGGCAGGTAGCAAGTGTTCAGTGCCGCTTGGCTGGGGTGGTCCAGGGGAGGGCTGCCACTTCCTCCGGCAACAGCCCTGAGCAGCAGATTCCTCCGTCCGCTTTGATGGCTCAGGAAACCAGAGCTTATGTGTGTGTGGGGGGGTGTCATGTGCCCCCTGGGGTCAAGGGCTAGGAGGTCTCTCAGAGGCCACTGCTGTGTTCCTGACACCTCCTCTCCAAGCAGTGGTCCCCTGGGGCCCGTTAGTGAAGCTCCAACAGCCAGCTACTGTGTCAAGGGGACTGGACAAGCAGGATGGACCCTTGATCCCAGAGCTGGTCTCATAGAGGCTGGCAGGCTGGCACAGCCAGAGTTTTAATGGCACCAGCAGCAGTGGCAATGGCGTGGAACCTGAGGGCAGGGTGCTCACCTGGATCCCCAGGGCTCTCTGCACCCACCTCACCTGGTGCAGCTCGGCCTGCGGGAGCCAGGGACCTGCAGGGCGATGGGAAGCAAATACAGGTAGTGGAGCTGCCCCCTCTGGAAATTACAAAAGATGATTTATTACAACAGCGTCCAGGCGGCTGGCGTCTTTGCGGAGGATCCTGTAAGTGGATAAACAGGAAGCGGATTTAATTAGGAGCCTGGAGCGGAGGAGTGGTGATTAGCTGACGATCCTTTAATGCCCCGTGTTACATGCAGCTAATCACGCCGCATATTGCAGGGGAATTAATGTCGAGCCCAGCTAATGATCTTTTTTTGGGAGGAATAACTTTATTTATACAACATGGGCTGCAAGAGTTATCGAAATGAGGAGAGTGGGAACAGCTGGGATGAACTGTTCCCAGGGAAGGGGGTTGTGGGTCCTGGGAAGTCGAGGGCCGAGAGGGCAGGGGTAACCCCAGCATTGACGCCAGGATGACTTGGTGAGGCCCGCGGGCCAGGCTCACTGGGCAGTGACGCTGCCCTCCGCCTCCCGCCCTCCCTTTCTCCGGGAGCTGCCTGCCCACTTCCACCAGCACCCCTCCCTCCCTCCCTGGTGCATGTGAGGGTGTGAGTGCCAGCCGCCCAGGGGTGCTGGGGAGACCAGATGAGAGAGGCATGGAGTGCTCCGAGGGCATGGATCAGCTTATAGGCAGAGACAGGAATCACTAGGCCTCCTGGTGCGGGGTGGCACCGAGGGGCGGAGGCAAACCCGGCTGTGTGGAAGCGAGGAGTCTCAGTGGGTGCGAAGGGCTGGTCTGCAGTGCAGGTTGGGGGACAAGGGCAGGCAGGGCCCCTCACCAGTGGGGTCTCCTCCAGCCCTGCGCTTTCCCCAGGGAGTCACCCTCCGCCCCCAGCCTTGGCTCTGGTCACAGAGGCCCCAGGGGATCTGTCTCTCCGACTCTGGATGGGTGGGATCTGTAGCAGCTGGGTTTCCTAGCAACGGATGAGCCCAGAAGCAGGTGCCGCCCAGACTTGATTAAACTGACACCAGAGTCAAATCAATCACCAGGGTCGCCAGGCATGTGAGCGGCAGCGGGCCCAGCTCCCTGTCCGGTGCTGTGGGGCTGGAACCCAGACCGGAGGTCCAGGTGAGGGAAGGTGGGCAGGGGCAATGGGGTGGGGGAGAGACGGGGGGTGGGGAGAGTGAAGCCTGTGTCCACGCACATCCCGAATCGAAAAACAGGCTTCCCGGGGTCCCGGTGGGGTCAGGCTGAGCAGCAGCCCCCGGCCCTTCTCTGGGACGTTCCTGCCGCAAGGCCTGAGCCTGGGCAGGTGCCCAAGTTGCTGGGCAGGGTCCCAGGGCACCTGGACAGTTGCGGCCCGCACTCACCCCGAGTGTCCAAGGGACCGTTCCGGGGGCGGCTCCTGCCTGGGGACCTCTTCCTCCCCCCAATCTTCTTCAGTCTGCCCTTTGGTGTCTCTTCAGGCTACAGACCCAAACTAATTTCAGTGATCCCACATGTGCGCTGGGCATCCTGATAAATAATCCGGTAATAACTAAAGATTGCTGTCAAATTCATGCTAATAATTTAAATGTAGGGTTTTTCTTTACTTAAAATGACAACTATTTACTGTCAAATAAAAAAGGTGGGGGCGAAACTGCGGAAGAAAGTACCAAGCTTAGGATTTCACCGGCGCTCAGGCCCCTGTCCTGCTTTCTGAGGGGGCCCTGCGTTTTCATTCATCTCTGGGCCCTCAACTGTAGCGCTCCCTGCCCTCACCCTCCTACCGCCGCCCGGACCTCCCGCTCACTCTCCTCAGTGCCCACCCGAATCTCCCTCCCGCCCTCTGCCCTGGCTCAGAGTCCAGGCCTTCTCACCATGCCAACCCACAACATCCCCCCTTCAGTGTGCAATCCTGATTCCTGGCCTGAGCCCGCCCCTCCTCTCTACCAACTGCCTGGGGGAGTGGACCGGGCCCTGAGGTGGTGGGGCCTGGTGGTCTCTGCGGTGTCTGCACTGTGGGGGCCCGAACCGGAGGAGCCCTCCCCTCAGTCTCCTCTTCTGTGAAATGGGGATAGTGCTCATGTGGCCCTCCCAGGGATGCTGTGGGGCCTCTTGAGGGGGAACACGCACGAGTCCGTCCACGGGGTGGGGGGTGGCAGTGCCCCTGGCCACCCTTTGGGGACATCCCCTACTGAAAAGGAAAGAAAGACTGTAATTAGTGCCCTGGTGGCTGACAGCTGCTGGCCAGGAGCTGCTTTTGGCTTTTTAAAGGTCCCTGCGATCTTGTCTGGTTGTTAATTTGCACTCTCTGTAGAGAAGCAAATGTCACCTTGTGCCGGCCCGAGACAGGTTGATCACAAACCCCTAATTAGCGGTGTCTGGAATAATGAGGTTTCTCTGTGTTCTCATTACATGGAAATTACTCCTGAAAAGCAACTCAGAGGGCACGCAGGTGGGAGGTGACCCTCTCCGGAGGGACATTAGTCCTTGGGACGAGTGACCAAGAGCACACTGCAGGAGGACAGGCTCTGGCATGAGGCTCTGGGCCCCGTGAGGGGGTGGGGGCGCCTTTGCCCTGGGGAAGGGTTAAAGAGGAGTGAAGCTGGAGGCAGGGGCCGAGCTGGGGCTGTCTGGGAGTCGGCGTCTGGACTGTGGGTGGCCCACCTCGGAGGGCAGTGCCCTGGGGTGCCCTGGCAGCCTTGTGGGGAGACAGCCCAGGGGCAGGGTATTGGCCGCGCTAGGGAAGCTGGCTGGGGAAGGAGCAGCTGGCCCAGCCCCCGCTGCCTGGCCTGCCCCTGCTCGGCCAGACTGGATCTGAGGCTCCGTGCAGGGGCCTTTTGCCTTCTCTGGAGAGGATGCCCTTTGGCAAACCTGAGGATGTTGTTAAAATTTCATGGGCTCCCCTTAAGTGGAGGACCGTCGGCCACAGCCTTGAGCTGTGTCCATGCCGTGCCCAGGCGAGTCTCCCGTTGGCAGCGGCCGCCCCGATGTCACAGCAGTGAGAGAGCATCCTGCAGCCGTCAGGACAGGTTGGCCGGCCCTGACTCTTGCTGGCTGGGACGCCGTCAGATTGAATTCACTTCTAAATAAAGCATTGCTCACACGAGTACTAAATGCCTGAAGGCTGTTTCTTCTCCAGAGTGCATGTCAGGGCTCGGCTTTGCCAGTAGTGATGGCTGTTTCACTGTGGAGCCAGCTCTGGCGCCATGGCCACAGGGTGCATGTCGGGGGCATAGCGAGGCCAAGCCAGGCAGGTCCTAACCCTTGCGTGGGCTGTGGGGTTCCCAGTCTGCACGATTTGGACCCCATGGTCCAGAGACCTACTGTAAGCCTGCTGACTCCCTGGATGGTTGCATGGCCTCAGCCACCTGGACAGCCCACTGTTGTGGTGCCTGGAACTTCCTTGCTACCGTGGGACATAGCCACACCGTCCCCACCCAGAGCTTAGATGCCCCCTGCTCCAGAAGCACTTCCTGCTCTCCCAGGGGCCTCTGAACCTCTGGGCACCCTGGTACTGCAAGTCCCAAACAGCCTGTGGCTAAAAACAACAGGAATTTATTCTTTCCAAGTTCTGGAGGCCGGATCCTGAAATCCGGGTAAATCAGGGCTGTGCTCCCTCCAGAGGCTCCAGGAGAAGGTCCTTTCTGTCTCTCCCAGCTCCTGGTGGGTGGCCCCAGGTGTTCCTGGCTCATAGCAACATCACTGCAGTCTCTGCTCTGTCTTCATGTGGCTTTTCCTCTGTGTCTGTGTCTCTTCTCTTCTCCGTCTTATAAGGACACTTGTCAGTTAATCCAGGAAGATCTCATCTCAAGATATTGAAGTTAATCACACCTGCAAAGACCGTTTTCCCAGATATGGTGTCATTTGCAGGTTCCAGGGGTGAGGACATGGACACATCTTTTGAGGCCCCCATTCAATCCACTATATTGGGCACAGGTGGACACATTCCCATCACAGGAACATCCTGCCCAAGGATCTCTGGTCTGTGCTCAGAGGATTGGGGTCCCTGAGCCCCAACAGGCGGTTCTCTCCTGGCATGAGCACATGACCCCAACTTAATTATTTCAGCCCCATCTGAGAGTTGCTTCTATGTGGCCTCCTGTCCGTGCTCTGCTCCAGGAGGGCAGGACACACTCCCCTATCATCTCTGCAGTACAGTACCCAGTGCACATCCTGGCACGGGTGGGGGCCAGCTATGTGGAGTCCCTGAAGGGGAGGCACAAGGTCAGTGTCAAAGTCTGGCCCGCTCCTGGCCACTGTGTGAAGGCCCCATCAGGCTGCTCTGGGGGCCCTTGGCCCTGTGCATGCCCTGGCTGGAGCCTGGCTGCTCAGTACGGTCGTTAGCTCCTCCTCTGTCTTTTCTCTCTCAGTTGGCACTGCCGAGATGGCTGAGCAAACAGTGGACCACAGAACCCTCCTGAGTCCGGAAATTCCAATATCATTTCTTCAAAGTGTCATAGCTGATAGGCAGCAGGTGCCTCTGATGGTTTCAGGGGGAAAAGAAAGTAATTTGGAGCCGAGAAATAGCTATTGATTGAGGCAACAACTTACTGCTGGGCAGTCTCCGGTTCCTGGGCTCCAATCTCCCTCCCACCACCGGAGTGTCCCGGGAGCTTTCCCTTATCAGATGAGGTCACAGCTACAGACAAATACCCAGGGCTGACCCCGCTTCCCAGGCGAGGAAACCAAGACTTAGGGCTCCTGTCCGCGTCCACCTGTCCTCTGGCCCCAGAGGCCCCGCCTGCTGCACACAGGCCTCAGCGCCCAGGCAGGTGGCTGAGGCTTGGACAATTGCACTTAGAAAGGCACCTGTTACCACACACATCCTGCCGCGGAGGGGAACAGGCAGAGGCTGGGCTGTATGGATAGCGGCCGGTCCTGTGAAGTCCTCTGTGCCTGCCCCGCACTGGTGGCCAGGGAGGGGTGCCAGGCTCCGGCAGGTTCTCTGGGTCGGGCTCTGGGAGACTTGCTTCCTGCTCAGCTGGTGGTTTGGATCCCCCTCAAAGAGCCCTAATATCCTCATAAAGAGAAAAAGCCTGCTCTTACGGACAGGGAGCTCTGGCCAGGACAGGCTGTCCCAGGCTGGGCAGGGAGGGGAGGGTGCAGGCCCCCCTGCCGCCCTGCAGCCCCTGCAAAAGCTTCCCTAGATCAGGAAGGTGTCACAGCCCAGGGGTCCTCTGGTCCCGGCAGCCTGTCTCAGGCTCTATGCAGTCGGGAGCCCTGGGTGCCTCACCTTGACCCCTGTTGTCTCTGGGCAGGATGGGGTGCCCTGGCTGGGACTGGGTTTTGTACCCTCATAGGCCCTCAGTGGTACTGCGGTGCCCCACCTGGAACCCCTTTTCCTGCCCCAACACCCCCGCCCTCCACAGTTGCTGGCAACACCTGCTCACAGCTGTCACTCTCCATCCTCGGACACTGAGATCCTCTTGGTCTAATATTGTCCCCCTCTTTGGATGGGGGATAGTGACCTGTGCCAACGAGGAGTGCAGAGGTCTGTCCCTTATCCTCAATTTGGGGCAACTCTTCGGGTCCACTTAGCTCCAGAGACCACCCCACCCCCACCCCATTAGAGTTACGGTTAGGGTTAGGGTTAGGGTTAGGGTTAGGGTAGGATTAGAGTTAGGGTTAAGGTTAGGGTTAGGGGTTAGGGTTAGGGGTTAGGGGCAGGGTCAGGGTCAGGGGCAGGGTCAGGGTTAGGGGTTAGTGTTAGGGGTTAGGGTTAGGGTCAGGGTCAGGGTCAGGGTCAGGGTCAGGGTCAGGGTCAGGGTCAGGGTTAGGAGCCCCAGCTGGAACAGGCCATTCCTCATTCTCCAGGGGCAGGCCCAGCCCAGGCTCCTAGTGCTGGCCCCACACCAGGCCCTGCCTCTCATACAGGGGCTGCTATGTACCCCAGGCTGCCCTGGGCTATGCCCCTGGGTCGCCTGCTGGCTCTATGGACTTTCAGATGGAACCTCTTCTCCTGTGTCCCATTGGGAAGGAGCCTGGCTGCTCTTAATGGGTGTGGAAACCTGTGGCTCACGGTGACATCAGGACTCAGGCATCCAGGACCCTTGGCACACCCGCGAGCACAGGTTCCCAACTCAGGCCCACTGGAGTCTGGGCCCCACTCTGCCGATGACTAGCCAGATGACGACCTTCCTGAGCCTCTGTCTCCTCATCTGTAAAGGGAGTGCCCAGCTGGTGCGAGGGTTGAGGGAAACAGCCCATCAGAGCACTTATTGAGTGAGCGTTCAAGTCATACCAACAGTTGTGGCTCTAGTCTCACAGTTGTCACTGTCCCTCTGCACTAGCCTGTGGCACCTTTGGGATGGAGCATCGGCCACCATTGGGATGGACCCTCCCTCCCCCAGGCTGGTGTGTGGGTGGGTCCCGACTCTGTCTCCTGCACCCGGGCAGGACCACAGAGGGGAGGTGGCCTGGGGCTGGGCTGGCAGGCTGCCCCACCTCAGCTGGTCCCTGGGTGGTGAGCAGGGCTCTGTGCCCAGAGGAAGCAGATGGACTGTCAGCTCTGCTTACGCTCGGTCTTCCCGAACCCAGCCAAGCGTGCCCGGAACAGGGAATGGCTCCTCGAGCAGCTGGTGGGGCTCCGGGCTGGCATATCTTGGGGCCCCGTGACGCGGGTTAGCAGGAAGTAATGTGAAGGCAAGGGGAGCGGGCCCAGCACATCCCTGCTGGCCCGGGGCGGAGTGAGGCATCCCGGCTGGGGTGCCTGGGAGGCCCAGGACCCCACAGAACCGGCTGCCCGAACTCACAGCTGGCCCCTCTGTCCCTTCGGGCACCTGCATTCGGGAGGGGTCTGTCTCTTGCAGGGCTCACCCAGGTCCTGGGCTGCAAGAGTCCTTTGTGCTGAGAGATGGCTCAGCTCTGCACCCCCGCCCCGCCCCCCCGGTTTACTCAAAGCAAAACCATCCTTCTCTGCACTTGGGCTTTTGACTTGCTCTCCCCATCTCCAAACAATACTCGTATCATTTATTATACCAGATACCAGTCACGATAGAAACCTAGCCCATCCTGAGAACAGAAAATTGGAGAGAGAATGCCCCAGCCCCTTATCTGGAAGTAGCCTCGTGTATAATTAGGGCCCCTGTTCCCTGTGTGCGGGGCACACGGTGCTGCGGCACCCACGCTGGCCGAGCGCGGCCAGTCCGTCTCACTCACTGTGCCAGCGAGAGCCCTGCTGTCGCTGTGTCACTGTCTGCCGGCTGCTCCAGGGAGGCAGGCCAGGAATGCATTCAGAGCCCTCTCCCCGGACGCTTCAAGTGGGTTTTAAAGTGTTAAAACATGTGTGCTCATCCTCAATTCTTTCCTTAGGAGAATTTCTAGAAGTGAAATTTTTAGGTCAGGGGGTACGTGTGTGTGTGTATATATATATATAACTTTTTCAGAATAAACATGTTATTGTGTAGTGGTATTTAAACACAGGTTCATTGCGCTATAATTTATGTTGCATCAACCCACTGACTATTAGTGTGTTCAGAGTTGTGGGACCACCACACCTTCATCCCCCCAAAAGGGACCCGTCCCTGTTAGCACTCCCTCCCTCCCGCTCCCCTGCCCCGCCCCTGCAACCAGGGCTCTGCTTTCTGTCTCCATGGACGTGTGTCTTCTGGGCATTCGTACGCACAGAATGCTGCCCTGTGGGGGGAGGTTGGCTTCCCGCACCTGGCACACTGTTTTTGCGGTCACTGTGTTGTGCAATGGACCAGGACTCCACCCCTTGGCGTTATTGGAAATGTCCCCTGGGGACGGCATGTGTTCTGTTCAGGCTCTTAATGCTGGGCGTGGTGCTCCTGAGAGGTGGCATCATTCTGACATCGGCAGGAGATGGCAGTGTATGAACACCTGGAGGGTGGGTCATAGCGTCGCAGCCAGGGTCAGACAGGGCTCCAGAAGGGTGGTAATGCTCTCCAGGCTGTCACAGCCGTCTTTAAAATACCTTCAAAATAGAAGGATTTAATTCACCTTAGATAAAAAACGCCAGGGTATAGAGGAGCTTTTGTTGCTGTTGTGGTATTGGAAAAATTAACGTCAATCTCACAACATCTAAAACACAACAGAGGGTTGGGTACTGTTTAAAAAGTGTGTTTGCTATGACAAATCGAAGGGGCCGTCCATATTTACCACACTGGGGAGGGGGCTGAGAAACCGCCTCTCTCCTTTGGGGTCGTCCTGTGCCCACAGGGTTAGGGTGGGTGGGACTGCCTCCCGTGGGCCCCTAGCAAGCCCCACACCTGGACTGAGGCGGGTGCCACCCTCGGCCTGACTGTGTCAAGCGTGCCCCTTGGCTAGCCTTCCTCCGGCAGTGGGAGGGCTGGTCAGCCCACCAGCCCCGACTTCTGGCCAACTTGGGTCTGCATGGGGGTTCCGGCTCCTAGATGGGGCACTCACGCGGGCTCTGCTGAATACATACAGAGTAAGAAAACCGCAGCTCCGGTTGTCAGCTCTACGTCAGAGTTCTACAGTATCCTTTGTCCCCCCACATGCTGTCGGGTCACCTGGGTCACATACAGGAGCAAGGCCGGGGAGAAACGGGTCTGGTGATGCACATTCCCACCCCAGAACTCACCTCACCTGGAGTTCTCCTACCTGGAGTCCTACCTTGGTTTGTTCTACCTGGAGTCATTTTACCTGGAGTCGTTCTTTCCCTAGAGAGACAGGGTCGTGGCCTCTTATGACTTGTGGCTTACAGGAGACAAGCTGGTCCCTCCACATGGCGCCACTCCATCCAGAGCGCCCACTGTGACTGAAACTGGCTGAAGGGCCTCTGGCTGGAGTAGGGGCTTGCAGGCTGCTGGCCGAGGAAGGGGAGAAGGTTCAGGTGGCTAACGGCTACTTTTGGGGTCTGGACCGGCTCTGCCCCGGGCTGTGAAACATGCAATTTGCCTCCAGATTGGTGCGAAGTCTCTGGGGGTGGGCATCTCACCACTCTAAGTTGCACCTCCCAGGGACGCAGGACCCTCTCCCTGCTGAGGCCCCATGAGAATAGGGGCTGAACTCCCTACACTCACATGGATTTCTTTCTTCTCTTGAAACTGACCAAGAAATGCCTGTATCTGTAACCAAGCCCCGTGCCCCTCTAGAGAAGGCCTGTGGCCCAGCCCAGCCAGTGTGCTCAGTGGTTGAGCATTGACCTAGGATCCAGGAGATCACGGTTTGATTCCCGGTCAGGACACAAGCCCTAACGGGGTTGCAGGCTCGATCCCCAGTAGGGGGCGTGCAGGAGGCAGTGCTGCACTCTCATCATTGATGTTTCTACCTCTCTCCCCCTCTCCCTTCCTCTCTCTGAATCAATAAAAACATATTAAAAAGAAAGAAAGAAGGCTACTGCCCCAGTGAGTAAGTGACCCCAATCAGTGTCCCTGACATTTGGCCGCAAGGAAAGGTGCAAATAAACCTCCGTCTCCCATTGGGGCTTGAGTGTGATTAATATTTCATCCCCAAGAAGACGCTGGCATTTTGCTGGATGGCTTCAATTAGGTGCAGAGCCTCATTCCCACACTAATGATCAGCTTGCTTATCATAATGGGGTATTAATCTATTTCCCAGTGTGGAGCCGTACAGCGTGTTTCACAGATGCCTCCCGCTGCCTCCTTGATTGGATCGGAATGACTCAGGCCCTGCCTTTGCTCGTTAGGGGTTCAGTTCTTGGAAGACTGGGGTGGGGAGCAGGCTGGGGCAGGAGGCTGGCAGTGAGGAGTTTCTGCTTCCTGGAGGCTGAGAGGGCTCTTCTGGACAGAAAATGGGGACAGGAGGCCACTGGCAGTGGTTTGGTTTTCTCTTTTCCGCCTCTGGCTGGTGGTGTCCTCCCTTGACCGAATTCCCCTGAGGAGGGCAGGGCATGACTGGGAAAGTCTTTAGGAGAAATTTCTAAATGGAATGTTTGAGATGGGGTTAGATAGAAGGAGAGATGGAAGATGGTAAAATCATTTGGGTGGGCAGGTTTTTTTTGAAAGGATATATTTATGCCTAGTCTGCCATATTCTGTACCATGTGACCAGCCATCCTATCCAGGGATGGGCATCGGACTCCAAAGCAGCCACTGATAGAACTGCCAGTGGCTACGAGTTGGCCTTGTGCTACAACACTGCCTGTCAGGGCTGGCCTGCCCACTGCAGATGTTGTCTTTATGGTGGCATGACATATAAAGCCAGGAATTGGTCCCTCTGGAGGCAGTGGGTGTGGGGCTCCCCTCCGAGGGCAGGTCATAGGTTGAGGAAGGTTTTTTTGGGCTGGTGCCAGAGCTCCTATTGGGGAAGGAACTGTCTGAACTTGGGACCACATCAGAATGAGCTGCTTGTGGGGGTGGGGAAGGGAGGAGAGAGGCAGAGGGATGGCTCAGCCACTTGGGCTGGGCTGGAGTCCAAGCAGGCAAATGTGGCTGAGGAGATGCTTTATTCACTCAAAATAATTTAAAAAGAAAAAGAAAAGTTGCACAACAGGGGAGATTTTCTATGTCCCTCCCACCCAGCTAACCTTAATGTTCCCGTCCCACATAATCGGAACACAAATAGCAGGAGCAGGGTATTAATATGGTGTGATGCCATTAACCAAACCGCAGAGCCCACTGGGTCTCAGTTTTCTGCTGATGTCCTTTCCCTGTTCCAGGATCTGGTCAGGGATCAGATCATGGTGGAGTGGTGTACCCAGGCCGTTGTATGAAGAAATGAGATGCTATAGATGAGAGTGGGCAGGAGCCCAAGGCCAGGCAGTGTCATCATTGGTGCCCTGATTGGTGCTGCGGGACCCTATGACTGAGTGACTCTGTGTGGGCAAGGCTGGGGTGAGTCCCCAGGGGCTGGGCAGGACCAAGGCACGGCAGCTTCTCCCCTCTCTCCTGCTCCCACGAATGCAGATTCCTCTGGCCTTCTCTTGGGTGGACCACAGAAAGACCTGCTGACTTGTCTTCCTGCTCCCATTCCTGCCCATGGCTCATGACCCCTGACAGCTGTGGGCCGGCCGGCTTTCTCCAGCACAGTGGGTCACACAGTGTGGTCCTTGGCCAGCAGCGCACTCTCAGCTCCCACCCCAGACCTGCTGTATCAGAAACCCCTGGGGACTGCCACACACTTGGGTTTGGGCAACGCTGCCCTGGGACACGTCAGACCAGCTAGGTCCCCGTCACGGCTCCCGGTGGTTCCCGGCCCAGCAGGAGCAGGCAGGGTATTTCTGAGCACTTGCTATGGGTTGGGATGCGCTCCTCCCTGTCGGTGTCCCAGAGTGTACAAAATAGACACTATATATTTCCCCGTTTTCCCAGGGGGGAAACTGAGGCCACCAAGCGGCAGCACCTTCCTAAGGTGAGCCAAGCCTGCTCCTCCTTCCCCCTGGGAACCGGGACCAGAAGAAGGCTCAGAGGGAAGGACGCAGGTCTCAGGTGTCCTTCCGTCTGCCAGGGGCTGGTCTCCCTCCCGTTGCCCCAGCGCCGACCTTCACCCACGTGGCACAGGAGGGCGGGTTCGGGGCTGCATTCCATCTCCCCACGCAGCCCAGAGAGACAGCCCCATGCCGCCTCCTCAGTGTTGCAGGCATTTAAATTGCCATTTTATTTAAATTTATGTCTGAGGATACAGGCGGAGAAAGGGCCATTTCAAAGTCAGTTTCTGCTTTATGGCCTTACGGGGATCACACCGGGCAGCTGGTGGAAATATCTTGCTGCTCCTGCACAACAGAGGATCACGTGGGCGGCATGGGTCCCGGCTGTTCTGGGCAGGAGATTCTACCTGCCAGCCGGGGAGCTCTAGCCTCGTATTCCAGCCCCAGCCTGAGCCCGTCTTCCAGGCTGAGCCCCGATCCCAGCCCAAACTCAGCCTTGACCTGACCCACAATAATTATTTTATGAAGTCATGCTATTGCTCCTGAGGGCCGTGGGCTTAACTGGAACTCTTACAGTTTCACAAACATCTTTGGGGTGACCTACCAGGCAAAGACAGCTCCGAATGCATCATGGTTCCGGGCAGCTGATCTCCGCAGCTGGAGGAACATCTGTCCACATACCATGGGCTGATGAGGGTGGAAATGGTTGGCTGCTCCTGACACTCCTTTCTGATGCATAGTGCAGCAGTAGCGATTGGAGCACTCCGGGCATTGCACCTGGGAGCCAGGCTGGGGAGGCCGGGGAGGCAGGGGGAGGCAGGGGAAGCTGGGGGAGGCAGGGGGGACCTGGGGGATGCCAGGGAGGCAGAGGGAGGCTGGGGGAGGCAGAAGGGGTTGGAGATAGAGATCAGCAGAAATGCTGCCTGGTGCCTGGCCCACAGGGGAGGAGCACGGGGATCATCTGGGGCCCTAAAAGGCACAATGTTTAGGCACTAGCGCCCCTGTGCTCTGTCCTGTCTGGGGACCAGGCCTCATCTGTGGTTTTCAGCTCAGGGACAGGTGATAAGGGGTTGAGTGGGCCCCCAGCCCTGTGTCCCCACCAGCAGCTTCTGGGTGCATCTCCTGAATCACCTTCTGGTGAGACTGCCCTGCCATGAGCAGCCCGAGACTCTGAGCCGGGGCCCATGAGGACCACTGGGGCTGACACACGAATCCAGCCAGGATCTGCGAGGCCCCCCCGGACTTGTCCTGCCAACCTGCTGGCTCTGGCCATGCTTGGGGAAGGCACAGAGGTGCTGCCCGGCGGTGTGGAATTTGGATGGATTGCTGAGTCAGGGTTCTTCAGAGCCCAAGCGGGAAGGTCCACATGGTGGTATCTCGCCGGCTCCTGGCACATCGCAGGTGCTCTCTGCCCTTGTTTGTGTTCTGAATCACTTGTCCCCAAATATTCTCCCAGCCCATTTTCCATGGAATAGTGTGAGGACCTCCCTGTGCCTCTCTAAGGGTCTGGCCTGGGTGTGTGGGCGTGTGCATGTGTGCGTGGGTGTCACTCATTTGGTGAAGGGCGTCTGCATAGTGCCAGGTGTGTCAGCTAGGGCCCGGGGTCAGGGACACACCAGTGAGCACACCAGGCATGGCCCCTGCATGTGGGGCACTGCAAACCACAGGGCGACGGATGTGACCCCCTCAACCCCACATCCCAGGAGCACCCCGGGATTCTGCGGCAGGAGCACCTTCCGGGAGGTGCCAGCAGCGAGGTCTGAAGGATGAGACGCGTTAGCGGGAAGGGCCAAGAATTCCCGGCCGAGGGGACTGTGTGAGCAGAGTGGATGGTGGTGGTGAGTGCGGCCAACTCGGGGAATAAAGGACCGACCACCAGAGCGCAGAGGTGCCAAGGGCGGGGGGAGGCTGGGGCGGGGTCCGGCCGGGGACAAGCTGTGTCCTGAGAAGAGGGTCTAGTCATGAGGGCTTCCAGCAGGGGACTGGCAGCCGAGGCTTCGTGGGGTGACAAGATCTGTGTGTGGGGTACGTTGGAGGAGGCAGGGCGGGAAGGTGGCAGAGGAGAGGGAACAGGGCTGAGAGGAGGCAGCTGGGACAGACGGACGGGGGCGAGGGAGGGGGCGGATGGCCTTGGTGATGGCTGGCAGTGAGGGGGGGCTGCATCTGGTCTGCGGGGTCTTTGAAAGGAGGGGGAGGGGCCAGAGAGATGCAAGAACCCCCACCTGGGGACGTCCCCCAAGCCCAGAGAGGGTGCCAGCGGTCGCCCCAGGCTGCGGAGGCGCGGAGTGAGCTGTGTCCCCGGCTGAGAAGGTCCCGGGGAGCGGGGGCGCCGCTGTGGGGGGCACCTCGTCGGGTCTGGAAGCCAGATTGGCGTGGGCCGAGGAGAGAGTGGGAGGTGAGAAGCAAGACAGTGGGTGCCGCCAAGTCTTCGGATTTTTTGGTCATTCGACCATTTTATTTACTCAGGCAGTGGGCATGTTCTAGAATGCCAGCGTTCGTCCCCGTTGAGCCCGTCATTGTCTAAGGAGCCAGGCTGCCGTGAACGAGATGACGAGGCCCCTGGCGTGCATGCAGGTGGCAAAGGCCCCCTCCAGGGGGTGACACCAGGAGCCATCCAAACCCTGTGCTGCCTGAGAGGTTGGCCCTGATGAAACCTTGAAATAGCCTGTGCTTGTGGGGGTCTCAGTGTCTCATAGTTGGGGCCTCCCAGCACAGCCGCTCAGTACGGAACAGGCACCCCCGACGCAAGCAACAGCCCACGGAGCAGCGGGCAGGCCGGCCGCCGCTCGGTCACATGCGGTGGCAGCTGAAGGGCACGAAGGGAGGGGGGCATCGTTTTCCTTCGTGGCAGAAACTTGAAAGTGTTGAAAAGCGGCGGGAAGGGGGCTGTGCAGAGGGTGGAGAGTGGCGGGCGGGGTGGGGAATAAGAGGAACAAATCTCGGAGAAGGCGGGCTCACTGTTTCCCCACAAATGGCCTGGCCATCGCACACCTTCCCGCAGCTCTCGTGCCCGGCTGGTGACACTCTGGGAACATGTGGATGGATGAGTCTGGACAGAGCGGGACTTTATCACGGACCAGCAGGGAAGCAGGAGGTCCCAGGCTTGTAGCTTCAACAGTGGCCCTGCCAGGCCCGCACTCCTCCGTCCCACCCCTCTGCATCCCTCTTGGTGTCCTTCTCAGTTGGGTCCCTGCACCCGGACCCATCAGTGCCTGTCGCTGCCTGGGTCCTGGGCCCTCATGGCCTCCCTCACCCCCCCCCCCCCCCGCAGCTGCTTGCAGCCAGCAGCTGCCTTCTGGAGCCTTCGGTGTGGAGCCCTTCCATCCCCAATCAGGTTTGTGAACAGGCTTTCTGCCAGCAGTTTCCTGCGCACCAGACCTGCCGTGGAGACTGTGGAGCGACAAGGCTCCCAGCTGACAGCAGTCAGCTCATTCCCCCACCGAGCCAGGGCTCCTGGGAACTGACTCCTGCTCCGCTCACGGACTCACGGACTCACTGGCTCACGGACTCACGGACACACGGACTCAGGGACTCACTCACACACTCGCTTCCGAGCCAGCCCATCACAGTCTGCAGGGTGCCCGCCTTCCCCATCGCCCAGGTCAGCCCCCCCTCCGCTGTGGCTCTGGGGGACTGCAGTCCTATGTCTTTCCTTCAGTGCCTTCATTCTTTTACTTTTTGCAAAACAGGAAGGACTTTTCCAGAATTGCAGCAACACTGTACCCCACACTGGTGCAGACCTGGCCTCAGCGCATAGCCGGCTTCCCCTTCTCTGCGGCCGCTCTGTGAGGCTGCATCTCGGGGCACCAGGGCAGGTGGACATGGTCAAGGCCCCACAAACCCTCACTTGCTTCCTGCTGATTGTCACCAGGCCACGGAGGGAGAAACCGAGGCCTGGCATGTTTAAGGGGCACCCAGCGGGTGGATGGCTGAGCTGGTGCCCAGAGCCCGGAGTGGCTGCAGAGCTCCAGCTCCTTTGCTCAGGGTCCCAGTGCCAGCTGTCACCACCTGGCAGGCCCTGCAGGGACTTCTGGGATCCCCTGCCCCAGGACACACCACACCCACTGGGAATTAAATGGGGTTTCTCAAAAATTCATGCTGAAATGGCAACTCTTCAGGAAGTTAGATGGGCCTTTTTGCTAGTTAAACCAAAATAAATTGCAAGGGAGTTTAGCGTTTATGAATTTTTAAAACGAGGAGTCCACATTTATCTGGCATTTATTTTATTTTAATTTTGTTTCCCTGCCTTCTGGTTTGGGAGCGGTGCAGCTGCGGGCCGGACGGCCCTGGTACCCTCAGCTTACACTGTCTAAATAATTTATTTGTCGCTTCCAAACAGGAAATGTAACCAAAGGCCAATTGCTAGCCATACCAGGGGAGGGGCCCACAGGGGCTTTCTCTTTAATCTTTGGAATTTACAGTGGTGTTTGCATTACAGAGCCACAGGGAGGCTTTTTGTTTTTATTTTTCCACTAGGCAGAGGCAAAGGTTTCTGAGGACATGAAATTTCCTGACTCACAGGACATCTGTTTGTCACCAGACAGGGACAGCCTGGAGCGGGCCTGCCTAGAGCCAGCCGGTAGTGTGAGGGTTCTTGACTTCATGCAGAAAAGATTTCACAACAGGAGTCGTGTGATTTTGAGAGTACGTTTATTAAAGCTCAGGACAGTAGAACAAGGAAGGGCTTAGGTAGAAGGAACACAGGAGAGCCTAGGCGGGCGGGGCCGCTTCGGCTCCCTGGGGAGTCAGAGAAGGGGGGGCCTTGGTGACAGGTTCAGGGGCAAGCCTGGGAAAACCGTCAGCCGTCCTGGTGGTGGCCGCTGATTGCCATGCAGGGAGTGAGGGGCTGCACAGCTCATGAACCTGCCCCTCCAGGTCTGTTCCTCCGGTATTTGTCTGTGTGAATGGATGGACCCTCCTGGGCACCAGCCAGCACTGTCCGTGTGACGTGGGGGAAAGCTTAGCTCCAGCCAGGGTTTGGATTTGGGTGCACACACATGCACACACAGCAGTCACGCCCCACATGCACACTCACCTGTGCACATGGATGTACACGTGCCAACCACACCCATGCACACACAGGCACACAAAGCACAGTGTGAAGCTGGCAGGTTCCCACAAGGACACTGTCAGGTGGTGTCTGTGCTGAGAGGCCAGCTCTCTGTCTACACAGTCTCCTCTCACAGCCTCCTCTCCTCACCGATGGTGTCTCCCTTCCAGCCCCAGGGTCTTTCTGGGGCACAAAGGCGCTCTGGATGATCTCCCATCGCAGTGGCATCAGGTCCATGGAGCCTTCAGCTGAGTGTCCCTGGCTCTCGGTGGAGCCATTGCCTCAGCGAAATTCTTAATTAAACATGAGGACACTGGGGACGGCATGTCTGGCGTTTGAAGATGTGAATTATGAAAGCCCGCCCTTGCAGATGCGCCCTCTCAGCTGCTCCCCTGGGGGCTCTCGATTATATTTTACATTTTTTTTCTTAATTTTTTTCAGTCATGAATAATATTTCCTCTCTTCCTTTAAGAGGCCAGTCAGTTAAATTGAAATGAAATTCAGAATTTCAGCATTTATTGAGTTCACGTGCTCTAGCAGGTTTGGGTGATTCTGAGGCGGCAGGGACCCCGTCTCTGCCCGGAGGGCCTCCCTGCAGAGCTGAACTTCGGGCGCTCGCTGCGCTTGCAGCCTGTTCCTGAGCGCCACGTGCTTAGGAAGTGGCGGCTCGGTGCCCGCTGCCGGGGCCGAGGCTCAGGGAGGGACGCCAAGGCCCCCTCGGCCTTTTCTGTCCAGCAGGGGGACACAAAGGAACCAGCACTCACCCAAAGACGCTCGGAATTAAAATTCTTGTAGGTTGGGGATGACAGCGTGCAGGGTCCCACAAACATGCTTCCATCTCCCCGACGTTCATGGAGAGCTCTGGCTCTGACCCGGTTCGTCTGTGAAATGGGGTGATACACGCTATGGGCTCCGCGAATGGAGACTCACACCCCTTCTGGAGGAAGAGGGGTGAAGACTTCCACACCCACCCACTCCCTGCATCCACCCCCAGTCCCCTGCTTGGCCCAGGCTTAGGTCAGCCACCCGGGCCACTACCTGCAGGAATGGAAGAGGCCCGGGGCCACCCTGCTGTCCGCCATCGGCACTGATGGGCTGTCTCAGGGGTCTCCTGGAAGAGACTCAGTGAGACAAGTAAGTGAGGTGACGTATTTAAGGTGCCTGGCCTGGGAGTCAGGCGTAAACTAAGTGTTCACTGGCTGGGCACCTTCATCATCACCATCGTCACCGTCACCGTCATCTGTGGCAGACCTTGACTGAGGGCTGTTATGGGCTGAATTATGCTCCCTTAAAAATTCATGCGTTAAAGTCCTAACCCCAGAACCTTATACTGTATTTGAAGAGAGGGTCTTTAAAGTTGTAATTAGGTTAAAATGAGGTGACATGTGTGGGTCCTAATCCAATCTGACAGACGTCCTTATAAGGAGAGGAGATTAGGAAGTCAGCTCGGAGAGTAAGCCACGAGGTTTCCCGTGTTGCTTGTGACATTGGCACAGCCCATCCTCCTGACCAACATGAGGACATTGGTCTGGGCCCCTCTCTTGCTGGGGCCGGGCATGCGGCTCCCGAGCCTTCCGGGGGAGCGGCGCAAAATGGGAACCCCCTCCCCACTCCTGGGAATCCCGTGGCCAGGCACAGGGCTCCACAGATGGGGGAACCTGGACGGGGGAGTTTGATTTGTGATGCTAGAGCTGGGGTTCCTGGTGGGACCCCAGGTATCAGCAAGAGGGCTCAGGACCACTGGGAGGATCTGCAGGAGCCCAGACCTGCTGGACCCAGAGACTTTGGGAGAGGGGGTTCTTCAAAGAATTTCCCCAAGTCTCTTCCAGGGCTTCTGGCCGACAGGCTCCTTCCCCCAGCACCACAGTCTCGAGAATCCCCCAGAACACAATACAGAAGTCCCCGCAACACAGCCACGAGGTAAATCTTACCCCTCAGGATGCCCAGACCCTTGCTTGTACGCTGTGTTTTTAAGAAATAAATCTCTTTTTTTTTTTGGCATCAAAAACATGAGCAACCTGTTCAAAATAATAATGGATGAAGCCTGCATGCCAACAATCTCGATTTTAGTGGAGATGGTAGGATTTAAAGTTGTCTGCAAGCAAACCCACCACCTTCATTATGGATAATTCATTCCGGATTAGATCAGAGGAGCAGTTTATAAGGTTTAAAGACATACACACATGTTCTCACCGCGCCCATGTATATGGATATTTATATACCCTCCCCTTGCTCGTGAACGGATGATAAATTATTCACCCGCGGTACACAGAGCCTCGCTGCAGGCTTGCCAGCGGTGGGTGGGGAGGGCTGGGGGAGGGGAGCCCAGGTGCTGGGGCCTTTTGCCCCGATGGTGCCGATGTGGCTGGTGGCTGGGGGAGCTCCCAGCTGGGCTGGACCCCCACTCCAGCCCCTAGTCATCAGTTGTTCTGGGCGCTTTCAGGAACTGAAAACAAATGGCCGGTGATTTGAGCTTTTTCAGGCAGTTAGGTGGGAAGCGATGCCAGAGGGAGGGTGGGAGGAATCCTGCCTCAGACTCCAGGAGCCGAGCTCAGGAGGACGGCTGCCTTCACCTCAGGGTGGCAGTGTAGCGCTCACAAAGTCCTGCAATATTTTACAAATTTACTGGGTGCAGTGATCGGACAGATGCCTGGATTCAATAGCCTGGGTTTCAACCCTGGTCCAACACGTAAGCTGAGTGGTCTTGGGAAAGTTCCTACCCCCTCTGTGCCTCTGTTTTCTTGTCTGTAAAATGATAATAATGATGCTGGTCTACACCATGCTGGGTTGTTGTGAAGATTAAAAAATAATAATATGCGCACAGTGCTCGGCCCAAGTTCTGTTGGCTCTGCCCCGGCCACACTCTGGGAACGCTGGTGTGGCCCATCCCCTGGCTGGATCCCCCACCCATTCCCAGCTCTGTCCTCTCAGGGCTTGGGACCCTGCCTCCCCACCAGAATTAGCTCTTCCCTGTCCAGTCCTTCAGGGTCTGCCATGTGGGAACAGTCACTGCTCAGCCCTCTGAGCCTGAAAGTGTCCTAGGTGTGGCCCTAAATCCTTGGGTCTGGAGGATGAGGTCAGCTGGCATCCAGGAGACCAGCCTGAGGGGGCCTGGTATGCGCCTGTGTGTATGTGTGTGTGCACACCTGTGTATGTGTATGTGTGGATATCTGTGTGCTCGTGTCTGTGTGTGCCTGTGTGTCTGCATGCACGTGCGTAAATATTGGTGTACATGCGTGTCAATGTGCACACATGCATGTGTGCACGTGTGTGCATGTGCGTGTGCACCGTCCCTCCCCTGTGCTGAGAGCAGGGCCGCCCTCTGGGCTGGTGAGAACCCCAGACTCCACCGAGCAGGTCCGATGGTGCACTGGTGCCACCTGGCCCTAGAGCGGGCGTCTCTTCCACCTCTGCCCTCTCCAGCGCACATCCCATCTGGGTCCGAGGCCTCGGCCAGGGAGGGGGCCACGGGGGCTCCGATGCCCCGGAACGGCCATGCTCCTCCTTGCCCCTTGGTTTCTGAGCCTTAATCCCGTGCCCCGAGCTCCGGGAGGATGGGTGTCACGGCTCCGTGTTTTCAGCCTCGAGGGGCTGTAGCTATTTATTCGGTAATTATCACGCCAGGATTGCGCACTCTACAACAAAGCGGTAAACCAGTCAAAATACAATCTTTTTATGGTTAGCAGATTGAAAACTCCATCAACACGGACCCATCTATCACCGCGCTGACAGAAACCACCCAAAGA
The DNA here is from genome assembly GCF_054644295.1 of Miniopterus natalensis. NCBI lineage: Eukaryota > Metazoa > Chordata > Mammalia > Chiroptera > Miniopteridae > Miniopterus > Miniopterus natalensis. The sequence goes on from NC_142092.1 coordinate 69,531,410, forward strand.
GAAACAAACATAAACAAGCTTGGTCCGCCTGGGGTTGTCAGGAGCCGCTGTGAGCTCCCCGGGTTCATGATGCCGGCGCTGGGACGTTGGCACCCAGGGCAGGCCAGTCTCCTGCCTGCAGCACCCGAGGGCCTGGGCTTTGCTTCCTCCAGTGCACAACCGGGATGAGCAGACCCCCCTGAGGGGGTGGAAGAAGGTCACCACGGGGAGTCAGAGCTGCCACCAGGGCCTGGGTCCTTCTGTGGTGGAAGGAAGCCCCTCCCCAGACGGACTGCATCCCAGCCTGCGTGTTTACAGGGTTCCGGCGTGGTCTGGGAAGCACACTCTAGAACACTCGGTCTTCTTGTAGAGAGACACTCTGTTCCCCATCCCCCCGCATGGGCTGACTCCCTGGCTGCCAGGATGGAGACCAGAGCCCGGCAAGTCCCGGCCCTGGAGGTCTGGGCCCTTCCCAGCCCCTCCTGTCCCACTGGAGTGCCTGGAAATGCATGCTCACTTTGGCCTAGAGCACACCACCCTCCCAGCCCCTCCTTTCCCCCTTCCCCTCCCTCCATCATTTAATCCCCAGCACCCACAGGTGGGCAGGCTTCTTCCCCCACCATGAAATGAGAAAGCCACAGTCCTGAGAGGGGTCCAAGGTCACTAGGCCAGTGAGCAATGGCGCTGGATTCAAATTGAGGCCAGACCCCTCAGCCCATTGATGTCCCCCCCCCCCCCCCCCCCCCCCCGGAGGCTGCGGTGCCCGTTGCCTCGGGCGGGCCCTGGAGAGCACTTAGCTCTGTTGGCGAGAGAATGCGGGCCAGGCGTTTGTTTTTTCTCTGCCAGAACAAGCCTGTGTCTGTCACAGCTGAGCAAATTTATATTAGCAGCTCCATCGACAGACCACACGCTGCACACACAGCTTCCAGGGATCCGCCCTTTGCATGGCTTTCGGCTGATTAATAAATTGAATTAAGCCCATAAATCCACCAACAGCACGCCAGCCTCCATCCCCACTGTTCAGGCCCCGCTCGCAGCTGCAGGGTGCAGAGGGCGGGTGGGGAGGGGCCCCCACGGGCGGTGGGAAGCACTCAGGGTTTTATGAGATCCCCCCTACTGTGTGCCCTCAGCTGCTGGTTCCAAGACAGGCCCCAAGCCCCAAGGGGGAGGCTGTGTTGGGCCAGGAACTTTCAGTGTCCCCCCCCCCTTGGAGGTGTACCCTGTTCACACGCAGCAGCCCAGGTGTTTCTCTGGGATGGGCAGCAGGCATCTGGGGCAGGAGGAAGGCCAGGGTGGGTGGGGGCCAGCATGTCACTAGGGCGGGCTGAGCCTGGGGAGTAGGGAAAAAGTCCCCATGAAAATCTGCTCCCCCCGACTCTCAGGGACCCCCACTTTGCCTGGGTCTGGCAAGACCTTGGACCCCAGGCCTCCTCATCTGTGAGGGACATGAGGCCAAGGCATGAGCTGTCTTGGGTGGGTGGACAGGGCAGGGTAGGGTGGGGGTGACAGCCTGTCTATGTAGCCGCCCGAATGAAGGCCAGCCTGCGGGGAGAGCAGGGGACAGGGTGAGGGGAGACCTGCCTTTCATGCCAACCTCCCCCCTCCCTCCCCCTCCCTCCTATCTCTGCTGTTTCTCTGTCTGTCTCTCGGATTGACTGGTAATATTTGATTTAGACATTTTGTATGAAAACTTGTCAAGGCTCTGGATGAAATTGTCCGGGCCTGGTGTTTTCTTTGGGGGGAAGATGTCACATTATGAATGCAGCTCTTTTCACGGCTCTAAGACTATTCAGGTTTTCTGTTTATTGGGGAGTTCATCTGGGGAAGTGAATTTTAATCCAGGAATTTGTCAGCTTCATCCACACTCTCACGTTGGCATGAAGCTTCTCTTCACTGATTCCGTATCCTCTTAACCACTCGGTCGCGGTTGCATGTGTAATTATGTTTTCATTCCTATTTTTTTCTTTGTTCCCCACCTCCTTTTATTATTGAGCGATACATCCACCGATTTGTCTGTCTTATCCCCCGGCCCCTATGGACTGGTTTTGTTCGTTCGAGTGCTTTCTGGGATATATTTTTCCGCTCCATTCGTTATTTAATTTGTGCTGCTTTGTTTAGGTCTGTTGCTATTTTGTTAGTTTTTTTAGATGGATGCTTAGCTCACACGTTTTTCAGCTTTTCTAAAATAACCATTTACCATCATAAATTTCCCTGTAACTATGGTTTTAGCTGCGTTTCTCCAGTTTTGCCACACAGTATTTTTAAAATTACCTTCCATTACTAAATATATTCTAATTTCTATTTTGATACCTCCTTTGAACCCTGAGTTATTTAGAATTATTTTTTTCTTGATTTCCCAACAGTTTTCCTAGCCTTCCTTTTAAAAAATTTTCTTTTGTCACTAGTTGCCAACTTAACTGCTTTGTGTGCAGAGAACGCGGCCTGGGCGTTGCTGAGGCTTTTGTGTTTGTTGAGGCTTGTTTTCATCCCAGGGTGCTATGAATTTTGTAAAACATTTCCTTTTGTGCTGGAAAAGGGACCTGTACGCTGAAGTCCTGGGGTGCCGGTTTAACCGGCGGTTAGCTGGTGCGCGTTAACTGGGTTCCTCAAGCCCCCTGCGTCCCTACTGAGTTTTCGATGAGCTTGGTCCGTCAGTTAGTCTACCTGCCGGTGGACTCGGCTCTCTCCTTGGACAGCTGTGAGTGTCCCTTCCTGGATTGAAGCATCTGACCAGTCACAGCTTCTTGATGACATTTTTTTGCTGTGTGTATGGTCCTTTGTGTTTCCAGAAATGCCGTTGCTGGGAGGTCTATTTTACCCGGTTCTGGCGTAGCCACCACAGGGTTGTCTGGACACCGTCTGGTGGCCTCTGTCCCCAGCCCCCTCTGCTCTCTGCCCAAATCGTTACGTTTTAGAGACTGCGTTTAATGAACAGCACATGGCTGCTTGCTGTCCAGCCCGACACGACTTGTGCTTTTCCTAGGACGTTTAGTGCATTTACGCCCGTGCGCCACTGGGATGAACTCTCCTCAAATGCCTCCTACCCGCCTGCCTCCCCGGGGCCTCCTCTCCTTGTTTCTTCCCTTGTGATCTGTGTCTGTTTTCTTGGGCATCTGGTTGGCTCAGAGCCTCCCGCACGCCCCGCGTCTCGGGGCGGGGGAGCGGGTGCCCGGCGGCCTGCGGAACATCCCGCGGCTTCAGGCCCCGGCCACCGGCGCTGCGGTCCCGTTCGGGTTTGGTCGTTGTCAGCCCTGTTCCTTCCCGTTGACGCGGCTGCTCCCTCGGCATTGGTTTGGGTCTGGCCCAGACTGTCCGCCTGCTGGGCTCATGCTCCCACCTGGGACCACGTTCCTGCGGTTAGGCTGCCTCGGGGAGGGGGAGCGACTGCGAGGGGGTGAGGGGTGGGGCCCCCAAGAGACGCTGGATGGGCCAAGGGCTTCCGAAGATCTTTCCTTGAGGCCAGGGCTCTCAAAAGAGGAACGAGGAGGAAAACCCTTTTCCCTCCACCCTCACTGTTCTGGAATCTTCTATGGGAAGGAAATTTACACACACACACACACACACGCACACACACGCCTCCCAGAAGTTATGGGTCCAGATCAACGCCTTGGACTCATCTGCAGCCGAACTACCCTCGGGAAGGGTGCCCATCCCAGCAGCCACCTTTCTGGCCTCCCAGCCTCACTGCCCAAGGCTGGTCTGAGGTTCCCTCCAGGCCCTGACTCCCGCCCCAGAGGAGACTCAGCTTGGACCACCACCCTCTTTTTGACGGCTTTCTGGTGTGCCAGGCTCCACCTGAGGGCCTCACACACCTCATGCCACTCACTCCTTCCCCCCAGCTGGGCAGGAGGTCCTGTTGTTCCCAGTTCACAGGTGAGGAAACCAAGGCTCAGGAAGGTTAGGCCCAAGGCCACAGCTTATACATAAGCTTTGAACCCTGCACTCTGTGACCCCAGCACCCCAGCTTGACCCCACTGCCGAAAACAGACCAGGGTAGGTGTTGGAGGTCCTGTCCTGCCGCCCCTTCCCCAATTCCTCCTCCCTGCCGTGTCCTGGGGATGCTGGTCTGTAGGAAGCACTCCCCTTGGGCTCCCTGTGTCCTCTGCTTCAGGGTGAACTGTCCAGTGGGACCCTGCAGGTGATCAAGTGGGAGCCGAGCTCGGCTTCTTCCCTGCTGGGGGGACGCAGGCGGCTGGTTCAGGGGCACCCCCCCCCCCGAGTTCCTTCCAGCTTTGGAGCAATGACAGCCTGGGCTCAGCACTCTTCCCTGGTGGCTTCCCAAGCCCTGCCCACAATTCCATAATCTGTGTTCAGCACACAGTCTGACCACGCCTCTGCTTCCTGCTGGGACCTGAGTGATGCCCGAGGGACTAGAGAAAGCACAGAAATGGGAGCAGGTGTGACCCACGGAGATTCCTGAGGATGGGAAGCCTGAGTCCTGCAGGAGGGACTGAAACAGCAGGACGTCTGCAGACCGGCAACAGCGGAGCCGTCAGACAATGCAAGGCTCAGGGCGAGGGCACAGCCCCTTTGGGGAGTCATTTGGGAAGATGCTCCCTGACCTGGCCCTTTCACCACCGGGCCAGCTGAGGACCCACCCCCTCCCCCAGCACTGCGCACCCCAGAAGCAGAACAGCGCAGAAGCAGAGGTCTGCGCGCATAGTGGGACAGCTAACGGGAGTGCAGCTGCGGGGGCCACTCGGACAGGCCGCCCTGTGTGGCAGGGGGTGCATCCAGCGAGATGTCATTGGTGCGGATGTCAAGGGCCCCGAGGGAGCACTGGATTGTCATGGACACACGCGTGTGGAGAAAATGCGAAGCCACTGGAGGGCTGAGAAGCTGCCACTCCAGGGGAGCCGTAGGGTGGAGAGCGGGGAGGAGTCAGGACGGGCGGGGCCGCGGGACAACAGAAACTGGCTCCAGTGTCACTTCATTCAAAATAGAGACAGTTCTGCAACATATGGCAAAATGTTAGCATCTGTTAAACCTGGGCTCTGGGTACATGAGTGTTTTTCATGTTTTTCAAGAACTCGAAATAGTTCATAATCAAAAGTCTTTTTTAGAGGCTTTGTAAGGAGGGCAGAGGATCGGGGCTTGTTGGGCGAGTGGCACCTTTGATCACCTGCGACAGACTGTGACGGGGCAAAGCTGGGCTTGGTCAGTGGCCCGGGCTCTTAGCCTCTGCTGGGACCCTCAGCCCGGGGTCCCTAGGACCACCTCAGGCTCCAGGACAGGCCTGAGGAGACCCTAGCTGCCTAGCCAAGGCCACCTGTCCACTGCCTTTGGACACTTTCATCTGTGGCCTCACCACGTGAGGCCCCCACTGACAGCTCGCCCGCCAGGCACAAACGCAAAAGCAGGTAATTAAACGCCGAGCCTGAGAACACCTTGCAGGCCCCTCACACTGGGCGGCTCTCTGCTCTTGGTGGCCTGGAGAGACCAGGAGGCTTGTCAAGACTTCAGGAGAGTGGGATCTGACAGGGAGGGGAGAGGACAGGACAGGATTGACACTCTGCTAATCACCAGCAAAGAGAATGTCTCTGAACCTCTGCAGAGGGGGGACCTGCTATTTTTATGCGTCTCGCTATTGACCCTCAGGTCCCGGCTGAGCACTGACGTCTCTGGAGACCCAGCGTGGAATCCAGATCTCTTGTTTCAGCCTGTGACCGGCCCTCTGTAGTGATGACCCATTTCACAGCCAAGTCCCCTTTTTACCCTGTCACTTAGCACATGTAGACCGAGTGCCCGTTGTGTCTAGACTGTTCTCTCATCTTCTTTCCCTGGGAGACTAGACTCTTCTTCCCATTTTCCCCGAGAAAGGACTAGAACTCAGACCTCTACACTCATAGTGCGGTGCAGGGAGCTCCCCATGACCCCACATGGCCTCCCAAGGGGGGGCCAGAGCCTGAAGGGGGCTGCCTGTTCCAGGGCTGGGGAACCTCTAATTCCTGGACAGTTCCCCAGAGGGCCACGGGCTGGCAGCCAGTCCTGAGCACTGGTCATCCCCTTGAGGCCTGGGAACTCTGACCCTACTCCTGCTCCTCAGGGTTAGGTACCTGAGACAGAGCCTCAGCCTCACCAGGGGTCAAAGGGCACGTGGGAGCAGGAGTGGGTAGCAGGTGGTGGCGGAGAGAGAGGGACACTTGAGCAGGGACCAGCCCCTTGGCCTCTTGGCCTCTTGCGGGCTCAGAATGGAAGACCTCTTGAGGGTGCTGAGCAACTAAAAGTACAGTTGACTTCTTGCCTTTCACAGGGACTCTGGCTGGCAGGTCTGCCCGTGGGCCCAGGCTTCTTGTTTTTAGTTTGTAACCTTCCCTTCTGACCCGGCTGGTCTGCTGTTTAAGACGCTGAGGCTGGGGTGCTGGGCATTAGCCCTTCACCATTCCTATCCCCTCCTCCCTAGAAATACACAGCCCTGCCCTTGCTCAGAGCCCTCACCTGGCTCTCATTGGGTGTGAGTGATGGTGGTGGCCAGAGGCAGGGACTGTGCCCTCTGTGTGGGACAGAGGGACAGGGAAGCGCACATTGCCTGCCACTCACATGGGTAGGATTGTGGGCATTTGTGTCTTGTCTGGGCCCTCCCATGTATCCCATATTCTATGATAGATATATATGGCTTGCAGAATTAGATTTGGAAATAAATGCAATTTAATGCGTCTCCATTTGCATATAAACAAGGGTGCGCTGGAAAAAGCATAAGTCATTTCATTCTGCCTCCAGGACTCCCCCAGGGACCTCTGTGTCAGCCTTCCACCAGCCTCGTCGGAACCTGGAAGTCCCAGCTCACATACCTGCTCCCTCCAGGACCCCCTTCCCTCCCAAGGCCCTAGGACTTTTCTCCAGGTTCCCAATGGTGAGTCAGCACCTCAGAGCTCCCCTGACGTTTCCGGGGAGGTCTGGCCTCTGGCTGTTCCTGCTCCCCACAGCCCCCAACCCTTCAGTTCACTGGTTCTCACTGACCGAGGCCAGTGCAGCCAATACCCCACCTCCCTGCAGAGGCCACCTGAGCACAGGCCTCCATGTCCTTCCTTTCTCCTGGGACTCAGCTGAAGCCTCCACCTGGCCTCAGTTCCAATTCCAGCCCTGGGATACCTGGATCCCACCAGGAAACTGGGGATGGTTCTCACTGCAGAACACCTCCCTCCATGGGGGGGCATGCATCTGGTAGAGATGGGCTTACCCCCAAACTCTTTCTTGCTGAGGACAGGCCTGCGGTGTTGTCCCTCTCACCTTGCTTTGGCCAGGCTACACATTACTCAGGTCGTTGCTGTGGAGTCCTTGTGCTGCCTAATTCTCAATCTGCTGCTTCTCACACATTGCACAGAATTCAGCTTGGATGCAACCTCCTCCAGGAAGTCTCCCTGGCAACTTTCCTGCCACCTAAGACATGGTGAGGTGCTCTCCTGTGCTCCCACCTTCCCAGTTTCAGGGCCTGCCCTGCCTGAGGAACCACCTGGGTGCTTCTCTGTTCCCCTCTGACAACTGGCACAGAGCTTGGGGTGGAGGGGAGCTGTGAATATTCTTGAGTAAATGCTCCCTCTCTGTGTGTGAGCACGCATGAGCACACACATGAATTAAATAGATACATGTTTCTATTTTGAATATGTCCTATGCACATATGTGATGGGCATAAGAGAACTCACTGCACCCCCCCGCCCAGTGCTCTGCAGGGCAGGTGGGCATCGTGTGAGTCCCAGTGCCCTGAATGCCAAAGTGCCCGCCGCTGTCTGCCTGAAGCCCGGGGGAGCTAGCACCCAGCACAGGAGAGCTCAGCGTCTCCTGGCTGTTCTGCTTGTCCTGGTGCCAAACACCTGCGGTTGCCTTTTGGCAACAAAGCAGTCAAAACGGGCTCGGTGGCTGGATGTTGCAGAGCCACAGACACATCCTAGATGGCCCGTCTCGGGGAGTTTTAGGGCTCCCCCCCCTTAGCCCCTCCCACACACGTCCCGAGAGCGAAGGAGGCATCCTGTTTGGGGTTTGCTGGACCTTCCTTCTACGTTTCCCCATCTCTAAAATGCAGGGAATGGGCCAGATGCTGTTTCCATGGCAACCGTCTCTGCTCCCCGAGCTGACGCTGGGAAGCCGGTTTGCAGCTTAATCTTCCTGGAAAGCTCGCTGCGCCCGGAGCGCTGCTTGGGAGGAAGTGGAAGCGGGCCTGGGCCCCCTGCGCCCGCCGAGCCTGCCCGCGGCGCCTCCGCTCCCTGGCCCGAGACGTTATTATTACCGCTATTATTGCCGCCGTAGCTCTGCTTCCTGGAGGGAGCGGCTGCCTCTCCCAGTGGTGATGGGACGTGGCAGGAATCCGCTCCTCCCTCCGCACAGCAGCCCACAGCCATCCTCACAGCGGGGGCCGGAGTGGGGGTGCCCCTGCCACCTCCATCTAGTCAAGGGCAAAGTTAAGCCTGAACCCCGTGTGTGGCACTGGGAGCTCTACCTTGACCTCCACGTAGACTGTCCCTGCCTCGCATCGTGGCCCTTCACCCTGACAGCTGACCCACTGAGTATCCTCTGCAGCACCCTCGAGGCCCAGAGGTGGGAGAGAGGCCAAGCAGCAGCCCGGTGACATGGCCACAAGGCAAACGCTGGCAGGATGCGTCCTCACCTGCCAGGGGGTGTCCTCACCCTGAGTGGCACTCTGGGCCAGGTAGGCCAGCTGTTGGTGGCTTTCCAAAAGGCTCTGGTGTTTTGAGTGTTGACTGAAAGAAAACCAACCCTGGCATTTCCCCCGGGCCAGGCTGCAAGGCCGCCTGCCTGTCCCCCAGAAAGGACTGTGGTCTGCACCCTTCACTGTCCTGCTGAAGAAGCCACGCCTGGGAGGCTCCTCCCCAGAGAGGCTCCCAGGGCCCCTGCCCACCTGCTTTGCCCTTCTGTTGTGGTTTTGAAACCCTTTATTTTCCTGGCCTGTTCCACACCCTGGGTGCTGACGTGCAGAGCAGCCGGCGCCCAGGCTGGTCTGTGAAGGCAAGAACGTGAGGGAGGCGGGTGGGGGTGGGATACAATCTGGGGCAGAGACAAAGCACAGAGAGTGCCTTCCGTCCGCACTTGATAACCCAGAGCGCCTGCCGGCCTTTACTCAGCACAGGGCTTTGCAAGCCGGTTGCCTGGCCCATCTCAGGCGCTCCCAGTTGCAGGATATTCCCCGGGCCTGCGAGAGCCTCTCGGGCAGCCCACGTGCTCTCGGACCTGGTCATACAGACCCGCCCCTTTCTTGTGGGTTGTTCCCTGGCTCACCGCCGCGGAGCAGCCTCCCAGCCCCCGGCTGCCCTGCACGTGACCCTCCCCGGGCCGTTCGGGCTCAGCGATAAAGCCAGCACAAGCTTCAGCTGCACAGCACCCTGCTGGCCCCACCCCATCACCCCCTCTTCCAGCACTCGCTCCGGGCCGGGGTCATTTGTTGTCTGTCTTCCCGACTGCACTCTTTGGACCAGCGTCCAGTTTGGTGTCCAGTACTGTGCTTGGCACCAAGCCAATATTCCTTCCTCCCTCCCTCCCTCATTGAGGGCCTACTATGAGCCTCGCACATCTGTGAAATGAACAATGAATGAATGAATGCCTGAGAGACAAAATCTGACTTGATTTTTCTCTCCCCTCACCTATCTGGACAGGTCTTGGCCTCAGTTTCCCCCTCTGCAAAATCGGGTCCATCACGGCACCCACCTCCTTGGCCCTGAGAAGACGGGGCATGGCGTTGCCCCCAGGTGCCCAGTGTGACTATCACCCCCGTGGCTGGTTCTCATGGCTGGTGCCAGGAGCAACCCTGGGGGTCTGGACAGTTCCCTGCCAGGTGCTGCTCTCGTCCTCAGACAAACCTTCAGATGTCCTTCTCGGCACCACACACTTCCCCTGGGCTCTTTGCTCCCCAGCATCTCTTTAAATATTTACACCGAGAGATGCAATGCCGAGCTCTGATGGCCTGGTCTGGCACTCGGACCACTGCGGCAGGCTTTCAAAGCTTAACTTTAATATTTTGCTGGAAGAAAATTGACCCAGGGAGAAAGCTGAAGCTTTTAAGGCAGCGTAATGCCGAGAGGAGCTCGGATAGACCCAGCATGAATTTCACTTAAGGGGCAAGATGCTTGCTCTCGGAGCCTCCTGAAAGGGCACGGTCCTCCAGCACCTCCTCGGAGGCAGGAGATGGGGCGGTGGGCATGGCTCTTCTGCAGGCAAGTGCACTGCGAGGGCCTGACAGTCAGGACCGTCTCGGCCAAGTGATCCCCGAATTGGAGGAAGAGGGAGCGAGAGCAGGAGTCCCCCACAGCTCTCCAGCAGCCTACGCTGCTGAGGCCACTACCCAGAGCCCTTTGTGTGCTTTCTGCTCGAGGCCCCAGCTCTTGAGGTGAAGGTGGGACGTCCTGCTGTGACCCTGCTCTGCTGGCCCAGGGGCCGTCCGTGGGAGCAGGATGTGGAGCTTTCTGCAGCGGAGACTTGGCCCTGAGAAAGGTTCCCTGCCCACCCTGTCTTCCAGGCCAGCGGATACACGCGTGGTGAGCCCATAGACAGCTGGCTGGTTCTGGGCCAGGTATCTGGACCACGCCCTGGCTCTGCCAATCAATGCCCACCCTGCTGGGCAATGGGACCGGGAACAGTTTGGAGGGTTGGGCTGATGTGGTGGCTGCTTCCTCTCACCTACCCGGGGCCCTGAGCTCGCTTGTTTCCTGGGTAAAGAGGGGTCATGATGATGGTGACTTCGTAATGTCACTGAGTTCCAGCGAGATAACCCCCATGAAAACAGCACAGGGCCTGGCACAAACACACCCTGAAATATGACAATGACATGTGCCATGACCTGGTGCTCTGCAAAACGCTACACAAAATGCTTCTGTGGCATGGCAAAGTCACGATGCCAAAGTCAGGTTTACCAGGGTAACAGCGAAAACAGCTTCGAGAGCAGAATGTCGGGAGAAGCACTTAAGAATGGCCATTGGAACCACAAATCACTTAGACACTAATTTCAAAAGAGGCCATATCTGTTCGCCATGGAACCTTTGCAGCCATCAAGGAGAAGTCATCGGAGGACACGCGTTGAGACGCGTCTGTAAAACCAGACCCGCTTGCTATCCACAGAGTGGTGCTTCCATGAAAGCCTCTATTTCTGAGTCTGGCACTGTGAAGGCCCCACCACCGGCCCCTTGGTCCCCTGAGCCAGTGGGCTGAACTGTGCCTGCCCCGACTGCACCCTGGGGGACGACTCTGAGGAGCATCTGGCCGGCGACAGCATCCCTGAGAGCGGACGCCTGGGGCAGCTCCCTGTGAGTGAGGCCCCGCTCCTCCGTGCCTGGTATTAATGAGGCGGTTGCCTCGGCCTGTAAGCGATTGTACAGCTAACTAATGTGTCTGTAGCTCGGAATTATTTATTGCCCATGATTGCTCTGCCTGGGCTTTCAATCCATAATTTATATTTTGAAGATTTTTTTTTTCTGAGCTCAGACTCAGGAGGAAAACGCAAGCTCAGAGTCCTGACCGGCAGCCCAGATGGGGCGGTGGTGCTGCCTGGGGAGCCCAGAGGGCCTGGGAGAACCTTCTGGAGCTCAGCGCCCTGGGCATGACCCTGCTCTTCTTCATCCTCCTGAAATTTCTGGGCTGCGTCTGGGCTGACCCCTCCACAGGCAGACAAGCAAGGCCTGCCCAGGCGAGGTTCTCAGCGGAGAGGAGGGAGGGAGGGACAGCCCCAGGCAGGGGAGAAGGGGCCGACTTTGGAGGCACTCCAGCTCTAGCGGGGCGGGAGGGGGGGGCTCGGGACGGGGCTCGCGGCCTCTGACCTCGCTCCCGAATGGCCCCGCCGAGGCGGGCTGCGCGCTGGAGGGGCGAGCCCTCGGAATCCTGGCAGGTCTTGGAACCCCTTGATTATAAAGTGGTCACTGTGGGCAAAAAAGCCCCGAAGAGCAAATGTAATAAGAAAGGAGGCTTTGAACAAAATTGCTTCCAAGAGATCAAGCCAGTCAGTTTGGGAGCTTTTCTTGGAAGTGGGCCCCACGAAGCGCGCCCGGGGTGATGAAAGCGGCGGCTGCGCCCGTGGCCTCGGGTCTGGGCTGTAAATACTGGCTTCTGTCGTTTGTGTTCATTCTTGTAAAAGCCCAGCCTCGGAAAGACGGCGATGCCACAATAGCTGAGCGAGGATGTGAGCAGTAATATTAGGGATGAAAGGCACCCGGTTCAAGGCCGCGAAGGATCAGGGTGAGTGGGGAGCCGAGTGCGCCGAACACCAAAGCCCCGGGGACGTTGGGGGCCAGGTGGAGACGCGGGATGGGAGAGGCCACGTCGAGTTCCACCAAGGCGTCTTCATCTGAGCTCTTTCTCACCCGGAGGCGCCGGGCGGTGTCAGGGCAGCAGGGAATGAAGACACTTAAGTGAGGGTGTGTATGCGTGTGCACAGCGTGTGTGCACTTGGGCATGTGTGTGGTGTATCTGCCTGTGGGTGTGTGCACGTGTGTGCATGCCTGTGTGTGCAGGAGCACGTGTGTGTGTGATGCATGTGGGGTGGATGTGGTCGTGGTAAGACAAGGGGGGGCACCCACGCATCCCAAGAACCCCGCCTTAGGGCTCAGTCCCTTGGGAACAGCAAGAGGACGCCACTATCCGCCAGATACACTCAATTACAGGCAGCTGTGGTTTCCACACAGGAACATGCCCAGGAGGGGAGTTGTAGAGACCCGTCCACACCCAGGTCCAAGGCAGGGCTGCCCCTGTGGGTGCTGAGCCTTGGGGGGCTCACCCCGGATATCATAGACCACCCCTCCCCCGGGTCCAGAGCAGGGCTTCTCAGTCTCCGCACTCTGATGCTTCGGGCTGGATCGCTCCCTGTTGCATCCTCACAGCGCTGATTCAAAGCAAAGAAGGCGGTGCAGGCCCATGGCGCGTGGAAGGATTGGAATAAGAGAGTCCCCGCCCTGGGCCGAGGCTGGAGGTCACTGGGGTTCCTGTGTTCCCGTGGTTGTCAGTCAAGGCATCCGGGGCCTGCTTCTACTGGGCCCACAAGAGCCTGGCTCCCTTGGCCACCCTGAGAAATTCCCCTGACCCTGCTGAGCTCTGTGGGGCTGGCCCCTGGCCGCGGCCTTATTAGGCAGTGGGTGCCCAGACCCTGTGCTGATCGGGCAGCCACACCACCAGGCAAGGCGTTCCCCCAGAAAAATGCCAGCTCCGAGTGCTCACAGTTTGCTTTGGCACTAACATCCCCTGGAACACAGAGATTGGAGCAGAGATGTCAGTAGTTAATTCAATAATTAAAAACAAACATTGCTTCGTTGGAAGAGACTCTGTCCTTCCTGGCTGCCGAGCCTGGATAGAGGCTGGGCTGCCATCGGGGCACAGAGTGGGCTCTGTCTGTTGGGTGCCAGCCAGAAAATTGCCTGCAGTGGAATGTTGATTCCAGGGACACAGCATTGGGGCCCTTAACCCGAGGAGAAGAGGGCGGCGAGACAGAGCAAGGCCCTTAGCTGCTGGGCTCTTTGAGACGTGCTAATAGGCTCTCAAAGGGACCTGAAGCAGGAACAGGGTCCCCATGCCCCCCTGCACAGGCTGGGGGATGCAGCTCTGAGACACCCTCCCTGGGGAAGTTACAAGTCATGGCGTCACTCAGGGGGTGCAGCCCACCTGCTCCATACTCGGGCACAGATCCCCTTGCCTGGCCACGCAGCTCTGACCCTGGCTAAGAAAATTCTAAAGTGGTAATTGGAGTAATGTGGGCTGCGACCCAGCCACATACAGAAGGGACATCAGCGGTACTCAGCCCCCCTTGGAATTGGCATGCTGTCACCCAGAGTCAAATCTATTTTCCTTGAATTAGACCTGAGTGGTGATTATGCCACGTATCCTTGCACGGTTATCATTGCTGGGGCTTGGGCAGGCGCCTCTCCAACTGTGTCTAATTAACCATTACGGACGTCCCCATGTCCCCAGTGGGCCGAGCCGGGAGGACACATCTGTGCCATGGGGGTGGCTGGAGGAGGAAGGAACAGGGTCAGTCCTGGTGTCATGGAAATGGAGGCCCCCACCTGCAGGGAATAATTCACACGTGGCCTCCACAGCTGTGGCCTCTGTTGGGAGCCTTTCAGGGGGGTGTCGACATTTGAGGACATTTGAAAGGGCCCCAGGATTGGGCCCCCAGTCTGGTTCGGCTGCTACCTTTCTGTTCAGCTCAGGACAGCTGCCCCTTTGTGATAAAATGCCAGTTTGCAGAGCTGAGGAGACTACACAGACAATAAATGGGATGGGGCTTGGATATGACGTGCAAGCAGATGTCATTCCTGCGTTTGCTGATGGGGAAACGCAGTGGGTGCAGCGGCCGAGGCACCGGCCCATGCTGGGGTCTGGATTTAGGTCACCACCCCCTGTGAGTCTGGGAGCATTGTGTGACCTCGGCCTCCGTGTCCACAGAGTGGGTCCCTGAGGGTGCAGAGGCTCGCAGGTAGGGCGCGGCATGCAGGCTGGTGTGACCGGCAGCTGGGAGGGCAGGGGAGAGCCGAGGCTGTCCAAAGGCTTTGCTGCTCAGGTTGTGATTCTGTATCTTCCAAGGTCACAGTCACCTTCACCGAGGGAAGCCTCACTCAGACACCCTCCCGCTGGGTGGAGTCTGGGTTTATCTCCGTCGGTGAACTCCTCACCCTTCAGACTTACGTTTTTGGTAAGCAGGCGCCGTTCAAGTGCGTGATGAACAGTTTGGGGGATGTGTTTATTAAGTTCCAACTGTATATATACCTAGTGCTGTGCCAGGGACTGGGGTGGGGACAGCACCGGCCAGGAGAAGAAAGCTGAGAAGACAGGAGGCCAAGCACCGTCACTCAAGGCGGTCAGCGCACCAGGGGCCGGGGTGAAGGGCTAAGCGAGCTCTGGGGATGGAGAGAGGATTCCAACCAGGAGAGGCTTCCAGAAGGAGGTGGTCCAGGTGGCGGCTGAGGTTGGGAGGTGCACTGAGGGGAAGGAAATCATTCCGGAAGGAGGGAAAGCCTGAGTCTCTCCACATGGTGATGGGAACAGGTTCTGGCTCCTGAGCCCAGCTGGACCTCTGCTCGGGCAGAGGCTGGACTCTCTCCATCTCGTGCTGATGTGGAGGCCTCGCCACCACATGGCCATGCTCCATGGCATCTCGGGAACTGCTTCCTCTCCATGCAGGCCCTTCCCGTGGATCAGGGGATTGAGGGGCTGAGGTGTGTAAATTGTGTGTGTGTGTGTGTGTGTGTGTATGTGAAGGGAAAACAGCTCCAGCTCCTGCCCACATCAGCTTCACATTCCCACAACCTCTGGCCAGCAGCCTCCTGGACTCTGGGGACAGGAGGGGGAGGAGAAGCCATCTGATAATTGACACGTGTCCTCGGGCTGAACTGGGTGCCTCTTTCCTTCGGGTGGGGAGCCAAGAGGGAGGCCAGCTGGAGCTCCAGGAATACCCCCTACCAGCCCAGCGTTAGTTGGGGTAAGTCTTGTCTGCCAGGCCTCATGTCATATCCGCCCTGTAACTGATTGAAGAGACACAGTCATTTAATAATTTAGCAGGTGTGTGAGTGTTCGGAAGCTAGAGCGAAGGTACCTGTTCTCTGAGCCCCATCCCCCCAGCCCTTCTCCTCCGGTTCCCAGAGGGCTTGGGGGTGCTTCTTTGCAGCAGTGTGGAATCGGACAAGATCGTCCCCAGCACGGACATCAGAGGGCAGGACTGGGGAATTTAATGGTGTTTAAGGTTTAATCGTCTTTTGCCAGTGTCTGTGCCGCATGCTGGTGGATTTTACATGTCCACATCATGGGGTTATGGGGGCCCAGAGAGCTAGTTAAACACTGTTCTGGGTGTGTCTGTGAGGGTGTTTCTGGATGAGATTAACATTTAAATCTATAGACTGAATAAAGCTTCCACTCACCCAGCCAGTGGAAGCTCTCCTCTCCCTCCATGGGACAGATGAGATGGAAAGTTCTATGTGGCTTGGAGGGTCCCTGCAGGATTGAGCCCAGTTGCTTTTGGCAGTAATTGGCTCATCCTACTCTGATGGCTCCTGCATGCTAAATTCTGCCTTCTCCGTACAATATAATGATCACGAGGATTCCCTTGCAGCTGGGGTGCCGGTGTGTGGCCCAGGTTCCACCTTTCAGATGTTCCCACGTCAGTCCTGGGCACAGAAGGGAGAGATTTGAGGTGGTGGGTCTACACCGGGAAACTGACCTGCCACCCACCTGGCGACAAGTGGAGGCAGCTGTAGGCTGTAGGCACTAGAACAGTCCTGCAGGGGGGTGGGTGCATTTCCTGGCTGCACTGGCCGTGTCTTGCTGCCACATCCCAGCCTGGTGTTCTGGCCGACCCAGAAAGGACTTGAGCCCTCAGTGTCCCCTAACATCCCTTTCTCTCGCGTTAGCTGGAGTAGATGCAGCTGCTCTGGGCTAGCAATACTGACCAGTATGGGAACAGATGCCCAGCTCAGAGGTGGGAACGCCCGACCTGGGAGGCTGACGGCAGTGAGAACACAGTTACTGCTGGAGGACTGGTTTAATCCATGGTCCGTGGTGGCTAAACAGAGACCCAGATTACCCCTTGGGGCCTGGCACTCAGCGTCTGTCGAAAAGAAGGCGCACCTGCGGTTCACAGCTGCCCAGCATCTTTTGATGAGCTGGTTGGACCCGCGCAGAGAGCCCTCCTTCCCCAGGTGTTCCCAAGAACTGCTTTCCCCAGACTCCCTTGCAGCTCAGGTGTAACCATGTGACCTGGCTTAGCCAATCAGAGGCAGGCGTGAGAGCCAAGCGCAGCAAGGAGGTAAGGAGGCCTTGGTGGGCAGGGGAGGTCATTCTCCTGGGTCTTTCTCCTGGCCAGTGTGCTGGTGTTGGTGGCGTCAGTGTCTTCTGGGGGCAGTAATGACATGGGTCCTAGCCTGAAAAGTGAGACCATGGCGGTGGGGTTTCTGCTAGGCTGCTGAAGACATGGTTCCTGGTGGTGGCTTCTAAGCTTGGTTCTCTGGCCTGGCAGGGCTGCTGGGAGCTGCCTGATCCTCTTGCATTAACTCCTTCATGCCAACGCCAGCCAGCGAGGACTCTGTCCCACCATAGAGAACAGGGCCCCAAGTAGCTTTTCTCAGCACTGGCTGTGAGCAGGGGCACTGCAGGAGACTGTTGGTTCCTTCTGGAAGGCTGGCAGCTCACTCCCACCAGCAGCTCTGCCTCTGAGGCTGAGCAGGCCCATCCATGGTGGTTCTAGGGAGGTGGGCAGACCTGGGGCCAGGGGCAGACCCTGTGAAGTTCTGCTCATTTCCATCAGCAAAGTGGAGAGGCAGACCCCTCCTCCTGGCAATTAAGGATTAGGGAACCCTCCGTGAACCTGTGGCTGTGGGCACAGGGACAGGTGGATTTCCAAAGGCTTCTGTGGACCTGTGTTGCGTTGTTCCAGGGGAGACAGGCCTGGCTGAGTGACTGACAGCGGGCAAAGTGCTCTGTCTTTGATCAGAGGGGTGTGGGCCTGTGGGACTCCCCTGGCCAGACCTCGTTAAGACCCCACTGGGCCTGCCAACCACTGATCAAACATTCTTCCTAGCGCAGGCCAGCTGGTTGGGACCAGTCACCAAAGAGAGCTGCCTCTGCCAGGCACAGCCCAGCGCCAGGCATGTGGCTCCCAGTGCACCTGGGCCTGGCCAGTTGCCTGGACTTGGGAATGGAGGGCAGGTCTTCTGGTGCTTTCTAGTCAAACCAGCACTTGGGGGTGGTGCAGCCTCTGGTCTCACGAAGGCCAGAGCTGGCCCCTTGGGTATTTTAAGTTTCAGGAAGAAGTGTGTGTGTGTGTGTGTGTGTGAGTGTGAGCACATGTGTGTGCATGCGAATGTATCACGAGTATATAGTCTATATGCATGTGTATGTCACATGTATGACTGCATGTGTTAGTGAACATACATAAGCGTGTACCTATGGACACATGGGATGCATACTCTGGTGTGCTGTGTCATGTGCACATGCATGTACATGCATACCACAAGTACATCTGTGTGGCCTTGTACACAGTGCACATGTATGAACACATGTGCATATGCACAAGGGTTGTATGTGTGTGTGTGTGCACACTTGTACTCTGGGTGTAGCTGGATGACTAGCTATGACTGTAACCTCATGAAAAGGTGTCACTAAAGCTGCACCTGTGTGGAGGTCGGTCCCACATTTCTGGGAGCCCTGGGACGTGCTGCTGAGGGCTCATGTGGCTGGGAGCAGTGAGCTGGATGCTTAGGGAGGTGTTCTGAGTTGACAGCGGGAGAATTGGCCACTGTCCTGCACAGAGGGCCCATTGGAGGGGGAGTGTGGGCCTTCCCTCCCGCGGCCTCAGTTGTGCACAGTGACTGTGGAGACGCACCTGTGATCTGCGAGGGCCCCTCGCACACCACACAGCCGGCTCGCTCTGAGGCACACTTTGTTTGCTCTGCCTCCAGTCATCACCGAGAGAAAGCTGGTCTCCGCTGAGCCCAGGTGCTGGCGGTGGCCACGTCAGACAAGGGCCCAGGTGAGACAGATTTGGTAGAGAGGGGGCCCAGCCCCGGGGCCTAGAGCACAGGCTGCTCCTGCTCTGTCCTGCACACGCTCTGTCACAGCCATCCCGACCCCAAGAGCTTTCTGTGTACCAAGGGGTCTGTCGGCTGCCTGCTGGCCGAGGGGCTGCCATAACTCCCTGCACCTCAGCCCACCTGTCTGAAGAGCAAAGGCTGTAAACATCTATCTCCCTTTGACTCATAGGGTTGTGAGGACCCAATGAGAGTGTGTGAAGCACCTACTGTGCGCATGCCAGGAGCTCTCCTCACACTCCCCTGTGTCCCTCCATTAGGGAGCTGAGTTCCATAGCACCTGTCAGGCTGCTGGCATTGGGGGTAGGATTCGAACCCAGCCCCCTCTGTCAGCTTTCTGTTGCGCATCATGGCCCGGTGGGGAGCTCACCCACTCAGCTCGGGAGCTGAAGAACCCACACACCACCTGGGCACAGGCCAAAGCCCGGTTTCCTGGCCAAAGGCTTCCCCGTCCTATGGCCTTGTGGCAGGATGTGGCCAGGGTGCCTCTCTCTGTCCCACTGGGAGTTGAGGTTGGAGGTCTCCTCGCTGGGGTTTCTCTGGGGGCCTCCACGCAGCTTCAGTAGGGGACCTGTGTTGTCCGGTTCGAGCCCTGTCAGACTCAAATCAAACATGGTGGCCCCACAGAGGGAGAGCGGGAGAGGCCGGGATCCACCCCAGTCTGGGGGTTAATTCCCAATCAGCCAGGTGAGAAACGTGCCTGAAGGCGTCGCTTGGTAATAGAGGAGGCTGGAAGGAGGTCGACTGATTGATGGATTGATGTTTGTTTTCACCCTGGGCTGTGGTTCAGGGCCTCCCCCCCTCTTTCTTCTCCATCTGCTCCCCTGGGAATTTGATTCCTGAATTCCAGGAGGGCGAGCCCAGCAGGTCATCCTTTGTGTCAGTGTCCACCTGTGTCCCCAGAGCCCAGGGAGTCAACCCCGGTGGAACCAGGCTGGCTCCTGCCGCCCCTGCTGGTGGGTGATATCAGGCAGGCATCCCGTCTCTCTGAGCCTCGGTTTGTTCATCTGTGAAACGGGCCCATGAGCACCACCACTGAGGCTGCAGTGCAGGAGGAAGGCCCAGGGTGTGTGGCTGAGCGTCCCGAGTGCTGGTGTGTGCGGCTCTGTCCTCAGGGGCCTGAGTCGGCTCTTGGCCGTCACACCTGGGGAGCCAGGGGGGCAGCGGCCACAGGCAGCCACATGGCTGGCCTTTGCCAGCCTTGCTCTGTTCCAGAAATGCTCCCAAACCTTGCTCAGTGCAGGTGGCATGTGGTTGGGTCGTGGCCTAGTGATCATTAATATTAATCCCACTCATTAATATTGATAATGTTAAGTGGCCGTATCTCACGTTGTCATCATAAGCACCCCAAACGAGGGCCAGCCCGTCCCTCACATTAGGAAGCTGGGCCCCTTGTTCACATCTTAGGGCTGTGGGCAGAGCTGTGATTCACCCTGCAGTCTTTGGGCCCCCACAGCTGCAGCCGTCCCGTCCCCTGGACATGGCCCTGCCCCTGCCCCAAGGGAGAGACACCCTTCAGCTGGGCTCCACCACAGGCAGGAGAGCCACTGACAGCGGGCACCCGGCCTGCTTGCTCTGGGGTCAGGGCTGTCCCTGAAGCTCCGGGTGAGCCATCCGTCACCTCCCTCCCCGGCTAGGAGATGTGCGGGCTCAGCATAAGGGCACCTGCCCGCTGGGAGGCTCTACGCTAGAGAACAAAGCAGGTTCAAATCGAGAACCTGAGTGCAAAGGGCCTGGAGCGAAAGAGAGGACACTTTTCTAACGGCCTCCCTTTAGTTCCCGCACACGAGAGGTGATGAGACACATTGTCTGAATTACAGCGACTTCCTAGATCACAGAGGGAACAAAGCCCATCACCAAAAGGACAGTGCGTTGCCTGAAGGGAGGCGAGTCCCGGGTGTCAGAATGAGGGCCCGCAGCTGAGGACAGCGGGGGCTCGGCCCTCCTGAGCGCCCAGCTGCCTGCAGAGCCACCCCGTGCCCTGGAGTCCAGCCACGACAGGAGTGGGGCTGGGACAGGTCACCTGGCTTGGAGTCAGTCCCAAAGATGAGCTGGGGAGGGGCCACGGATGCGCTCACCAGGAGGCAGAGGAGGAATCCTGCGTGCCCACAGCCCTGCAGACACCGCCAACGCGGAGGGCACAGATGGAACCAGCTGCAGATTCGACGCCACGCTACCTAAATGCTGAGCTGCGTGGGTGGCCAGAGGGAGACCAGACCCACAGGGGCTGTGGATGTGCACGTTTATCCACGTGGGTGAAGGAGGGTGCCTGGTTTGCTGGAGCAGGAGGGAATGAGCAGGGGCCTCTCTGGAAGCTGTGCCCATGGGCTCGGACTGTTAGAAAGAGCTCATGGCTCTTAAGCTCATGGTTCTAGACTGTCCTGGCAGGGTCCTGCTGAGGTCAAGGTCAGCACTGGGGTCAGGCTATTTGCATGGTGGGAAACAGTGCTTGAGAATCTCCCAACCCAGAGCCCTAAAGATGCTCTGCTCTCAGCTGGCTCAGACATCGGGGGCGAAGCAGCCCCTGACCGTGGCCTTCACCCTCACCCTCACCGTGGTGGGCACCTCGGCCAGGCAGACAGGGCTTTCCTTGCTAATCAACGCACAGGTGCTTGGTTCTGACACTTGGCTGCGTGGTCTCCTGATTTCCAATTGCAACTGTCATTTTCTGTGCACGGAAGAACTCACCTAGGACTGAGTAGTCCCTTTTCCCTCGCCTCCTGCCACTGACCCAGCCTGCCACCCTTTCCTCCTGCCCAAGCTGTGGGCTGGTACCTGGTGGCCGGCTCTGCTCCCCTTCAATGGAGCCTCTGAGCACCCCAACACACAGGCTGCTCTAGAGACAGGAGGGCCCCTTTCCCATGGCGCTAACATAGACTCAGCCCCGCTGTGTCAGCTTCCAACATAAAGTGGCCTGGAATTGTGTCGTGCTGGGCATGTCACCAGGCACATTCTCCCCTGCAGGGGTTTATTGGCCACCCCCCGTGCTCTGGGACACGTTTCCCACAGAAGGCACAGGAACATGGCCCTGTTTTAGCATAAAGATGCAGAAGCCCAGTGGTGTGTCCACGCCGAATATTAGG
Organism: Miniopterus natalensis; assembly: GCF_054644295.1. NCBI lineage: Eukaryota > Metazoa > Chordata > Mammalia > Chiroptera > Miniopteridae > Miniopterus > Miniopterus natalensis. Next base: position 69,552,978 of record NC_142092.1, read on the forward strand.
GGGAGAAAGGCGGATCCAGAACCCAAGCCCTTTAGATTCTGACACTCGTGCTCCCTTCACTGATGGAACTATGGGCAAGGTGACCTTGAACATCCTTGGGGCTAGGAAATAAAGAGAAGGGTCCAGTAAACGCCAGAAAAGGAACCAAGCAGAGGACCCCGGGGCTTTAAAATGGGCGTCACAGGCCTTGGCCACACATGGCTGCTTTCACGTGTTTTCTTATGTCTCACAAACACTTCGTTGTCCAAGCACCATCCCCCTGCGACCGTTAGAAAGAGCTCATATCAGACCGCGGACAGGGCGGCCTGAGCATGGAGGGCTGGCAGGGGAGACGCAGGGCGGGTGGGGGCACCTTCCCTGGGGCTCCGTGTGGGGGCGGCCAGCCGGGAGGCGCTCTGGCAGCTTTATATTTAGGTCGGGTAGGTGGCGCCCACTGGGTGTGACTTCACAGGCTCGGAGGGGCCCTTTCAAACCAAAATACCTCCTCCACCTGCTTCAGGCTGGGAGGGGCACTCTTGGCCCCATCCAGGAGGGCTTCTGTGTCTTCCGGGGGACCGCCTGGAGCTAAAGGCAGTTGAGTCTTAATGGGTTCTGAGTCCTGCCCTATGCCAGGCCCTCAGCCAAATGCCAGGGATGCCACAGGCAGGTTCCACACGTCCTTGCTCAGAAAGATGTTGCCATCCAGAGGGAGAGGAACATGGAACTACAGCCTCACACATAAACCACAATGACTTGGCGAGAGAGAGAGAGAAAAGTAAAATGCGCCGCAAGGCACACGGCAGGGTACCCCGAGTTTGTATGGCAGAGCAGAGAGAGGGGCATTTTACCTGGGGCTTTGTGGGTGAAACGGAGTCTCTAGGCGATGAGTGGGGAAGAGGCCTCCATGCAGAGGGAATAGCACGTGCGAGGGCTCGCAGCAGGACGGAGCTGGTGTGGTAAAGGAACCCACAGAAGCGGAGGGGCCAGAGAGTGAGCAGAAAGTTGGAGAAATGACAGTGAGAGGTAGACAGGAGGCATCTTCCTGAAGTCACACAGCATCACATCCGATGCCTGCGCTCCTGTTAGGGATCCGGCTCCCAGCCGCCTGCCCAGCATCGCCTGTCCAGGTGACCCCTGGGAATGAAGCACATGTCCCAGTTTGAGTTGTATCACTCCCGCTTCTATGGGGGGCGGGGGGGACTGAGTAGGGGGATGGAGCCAGCTTGCTGGGCGGTCAGGTGCCTGAGCTTCTGTAAACTGTTTTCCCCCCTCTGATCATAGAAAGCTTCATTTCATTAGGACAAAAATGCTCAAAGCAAAGTAGAATGAACATTCATTAATTCAGACCTAATTGTTTGGGGATCTAGAATATGAAGGTTCTGAACACCTGGTTTGAAGAACAAATTTATAATGTAAAAAACTAAAATGCAATTTTAGTTTTCTTTTTTTCCTTTTTTTTTTTTTTAATGTATCTTTATTGATTTCAGAGAGAGGAAGGGAGAAGGGGAGAGATAGAAACATCAATGATGAGAGTCATTGATCGGCTGCCTCCTGCCCAACCCCCACTGGGCATCGAGCCCGCAACCCGGGCATGTGCCCTGACCGGGAATTGAACCCCAATCTCCTGGATCCTAGGTCGATGCTTAACCGCTGAGCCACGCCTGGCCGGGCAGGGCTCAAACTTTTATACTGTATTCAAATACTTATCTTCTTAATTCTTCTGAATTTTTTTGTGAATGCTTTAAGGAGGGGAATCTAATTTCTCTCCTCATATAGATAATTGTGACAATGCTGTTTGTTGAAAACATTATCTTTTCCCCATTGTATTTCCTGCGTCATTTTGTAAAATCAGTGGCCAAGTCCGTGTGGGTCTATGCCTGGAATTTCTGCCTATCCCATGAACCTGCCTGTCTTTCATCGGGACGTGATGAAAGTCCTGTCTTGATGCTAACTTAAAACTAAGTCTTGAAGCCGGGTCTTGTAAGTTCTTTGTGTTTCATTATTTTTTCCCCTGAAATTGTCTTGACTAGTCCAGGGAAAATTTTATTTGTTCCATATAAATTTTAGAATATTTTTGTCAATTACCTGTTGGGATTTTGAGTGAGGCTGCACTGAACCTATAGATCTACTGGGGGACAACTGCTATCTTAACAACACTGTCTTCCAGCTCCTGACCACGGCCTCCCCCTGCACTGACTCAGGGTCTCTTTAATCTCTTTCGGTGATATTTTGTCATTTTCAATAGACAGGTCTTGAATACGCCTTGTTAAATCCGTGCCCAGGTCTTTCATTAATGCTCTTTTACATGGTATTTAAAAGAAAATGTCAACTTTTGATTGTTTGTTATTAATCTATAGAAATAAAATTGATTGTATTTCCTCGTGTCTGTGAAACAGACAAACGAACATACTAGACCTGGTAGCTTTTTTATATTCCTTAGGCTTTCCTACCTAGACGATTTTGTCTGTGAGCAGGTGACGGTTTGTTTTCCAGCCTGTATGCGTTTTATTGCTTGTTCCTGCCTCGTTGCTCTGAGGTTGGAGTGAGGGACACAACCCCACCCCCTCACTGCAGGTGAGTTGTCCCCACCTGGAGGGCATGGTGAAGCCAGGCAGCCTGGAGGCGCAGAGGCAGCCTGCGGGTGGCAGAGTGGGAGCCCACCCAGCTGGGCAACCTTCCTGCAAAGGCACAAAGACGCCTGTGGCTGGGTTCCTTCAGGGACCGGGATTCTAAATGCAATAGGGGACTCCAGGCCCATTATGACTGCGCTTATGCAGGAGTAATGAGGGGAATGAGGCTGTGATGGGCAAGTCTGTGTCTAATAAAGGGAAATTTATTCAGTGCCTTCCAGAGAAGCTGAAGCGCTGGCTGGTCTTAAAACAAAAGTACCGTGTGCCAGCCTGTGCGGTTTGCCCTGGCAGACGTAGGAGGCTGGAGAGACTGCCCTGGAGCAGCCCAGGTCCGGGAGCAGCTTCCTTCCTGGGTCTTCAGTTAAGCAGCTCCCCGGGCCTGGGGGCAAAGCAAAGAAGTGGCTGGTGGTGGAGAGAGCAGGCCCCAGCAAAAGGCAGGGAGTCAAGGGTAGTCAAGGTCGCTCATTGTCACAATGGGGTGGCACCAGTGTTGGCTCAGAGTGTAAGGTATTGTTACAGAGTGTGGGCTGTTGAAGGTGTGTGTGCAGCTATGTGTGTGCATATATGTGTGGTGTGTGTGTTCTAATCTGTTCTTAATACACGAACCCAGTGATCTCACAAGGAGCATCAATGAATATTTACTACCTTGTGGTTTTTTTTCCTAAAAAAAATAAATTTCACTGTCTGGTTTATTAAGCCTATCTTTATTACTCCAAAAATGTCTCCCATGCATTAAGATAAGGGCTCCCGGTGCTCACGGAGACTGTGTTTTAGCATCTGGTGCACCTCCCTGTTCTGGAGGAGGGGAGGCCAGTTGTGGAGCCCCTGGCCACAGTTGTGGGGCCCTGACATCCCCTAGCCATGGCTCTGAGACTGGAAGAGATGCATGGCGGAGGGGGTGCTCAGGCTGGGCCACCCAGAAACTCAGAAGTCCCATGGATGTGGAAGGTCACAGAGATGACTCAGGTGATGGGTAGCTGTGCACTGGTCAGTCATATTGATCTGTAACAAGTCCCAGTCCCCAGCTAGGCCTGGCAAGGACTCTGTGGCCCTCCATGTCCTCTGGATCCAGGGGGTGGCATGAGGCTTCAGCCAGCACACGGCAGACTGGCCACCAGCCATGGCCCCAGAAGGAGGGGGACAGGGGACAAAGGCCAGAGGTGCCGGCCGAGTGAACACCCAGCTGCTTTGGGCCCCTAGGAGGCTGGTTTCGCCGTCTGGGTCTGAGTTGCCCCGATGCGACCTGAGGGCTGGGGGATATTTGGAGTGGGGGTGGGGCAGCAAGTCAGCGCCCTTAGGGCTCTGTGCACAGTGGGCGATGCTCACTGCAGTTGCTAAGGTGGGTCCCCAGCATGGCCCTGGCCCTGCAGCTCTCCTGCAGCTGGGCTCTGGGCAGACTGGTCCTCAAGCTCCCTAACAGCTGGATTTGACGGCAGAGGCCCGTCCCCCGAGTCTGAGGGATTGCTCCACTCCAGCCCCCCAAGCTCGGGTTATAAGGCCTAAGAAGGAGACAGAGCTGGGGGGAGTGGAGGAAGCTGAGGGGCAGGAGAGAAGCGAGGACAGGTCAGGAAACTGGGTCTCATTTTTGAGTTTTCAAAGGTTTGTCTAAAGTATAGTCAGAAAAAAGTCAAAACATGAAAACTTCTTTGGCAGGTCCTTTTTTTCCCAAAGAGCAGGCATTTTTAGACCGCAGCCGGCGTCCTGCTTTCCACCCCGGCTGTGGGGCGCGCGGGGCGGGTGGCTCTGGGCTACGCGGAGGGTGGCTGGGCGGGCATCTGGCTGCCTGCAATGTTCTGAATTTGTTTTTAGGCTCTGGCAGGCTGACAGGGGCGTCGCCGGGCTGTCCTAGGAAAGGAGGGATTTCTGTGGGCAGCTGGCATCAGGGGCTGATGCCTCAGGAGCCCGGAGCCGAGGCCAGGCTGCGTCTCAGAGCAGACGGGAGCGAGGTAAGTGCTTTTGCAAAAACCCAAGGTTCTGCCCAGAGCGGGCTGCTCAGGGTGCTCACGCACGATGCCCCTCAGAATCCAGTACATTTGGGGAGCGTTTTAGGTCACTGGAAAGGTGAGCTGCACCTTCCAGCATTTTCTTGTCATTTATGTGTGGACTTAACTGTGTCTAGTTTTTCAGTGTTTTTTTTAATTTTTTTATTTTTTTTATCTTGGTTGAGAAATGTCACTGGAAAAAGCAGGCTTGGTGTTTAGATAATATTAAAACATTATCTCCCCCCCCCCCCCGCGCCCCGCCAACACACACTCTCCCTCCCTACTCGGGCTGCCAGATTTAGCAAGACCTGTGTGGCCTTGGTGAGTTTCCAAAATGCTCCGCACCTCAGTTTCCCACCTGTAAAACGGAAACAACCGCATTAGCTGAGGATGATGCCATAAGTGCCGAGCACAGGGCCGGGTTCCAGGAATGCTCCGTGGACAGCAGTGGTTACGATTCTCTCAGCATCTCTGAGTGGTGGTTGCCCGGTCTGCCGAATCACCTCCAGGCCCGGGAACTTGCTCTCTTTTGAGATGACCAAGGTGAAAACCTTCTGTCCCCACCTGCTGTTTGAGGGTTTTGGGGTGAGTGTCAGAAGAACAAGGTGCCAGGCCTGGCTCTGGCACAGGCTCCCTGACATGTTGGGTAGGCCGCAGTCCTTCCTTCTTTCTGGGCCTCAGTTTCCCCATCTGTGAAATGAGAGGGCTGGCTCTAACTCCCCTTTCTGGTTTTGAGGCTTCCTGATTTAGTGAATGCAGGTCAGAGCTTCACTGTTGATCTCACATGTAATTATTTTTTCTCAGGATTACACATTCTTGAATAAAAATGAAATAAGACTTTCAGAATAACTGATGAAATACATTTTGACCTAACATTAATATGCCACATCGAAGGCAGGAAAATGAATCAGTAAGATTAAAGATGGTGGGGGCCCAGGAGTGGAGCCGCCGGGCAGACTGAGACGGCGGGGGGAGTGCGAGTGACATGGGGGTGTTTCCACGTTTATTTATTTGCTCTGACATTAGTGCATTAAGCTGGTGCATGTGTAATTTCACATAAAAACTAACACCAGGGGGAGGGTCTCCTGCTTGCATATGCCACTCTCGTCACCACAGCCTGTCGCCAACATCTAGGTGCCACGCTCCTCCAAAAGGCACCCGCTGAAGAGGCGTCCGTGGAAGGCCTGCTTTGGGAGGTGGAGGTGGGCTGGGGGCCGTCTGGGAGGAAGGTTGACAGGGTGGGAGGAAAGAAACCAGGCAGGGACCAGAAGGGACAAGGGACGGCTCTGCTCCTCCCCGACTCCCAAGGCAACCGAGCAGGCCCTGTGCTGCAGGGGCCAGGGTGGAGACCAGGCACAGGCCGTGGGGGGGTGTGGCTGGGCTGGGGTATCTTCTTCCAGTGAATCGGGCCACTGTCCCTCCCACCAAGCAAGACCCTCTTCTGACCTTGGCAATGGCATTTGGAATGGGGTCAAGGGGCTGGTGGAGGCCTCTACCTTGCCCCGAGCTGGTCCCATTCTGTTCCCCAGGGGCTCAGAGAAATCCCCCCACCTGGCTGTTGCCCCAGGGCCTCAGGCTCCAGGTGACGCTGCCTGCAGATGGGCCCTCCTGAGCTGTGTTGGGACCAGAGGGCTGAGTGGTGCCCATGGGGGTGCCAGGAAAGTGAGGGGCGGTGGACAGGACTCGCCTGATCCAGTGCCTTGCTGGCTTTAAAATGCAGCCCTGACTGAGCACACGTGAAAGGACCGGGTTAGGCTGAGGGTCCCGGGGTAGGCCTCACCTCTGTCCAGGAGCTCACAGTCCTGCCAGCGGAGGCAGAGGAGGGCTGGGGGCACCGAGGGAGAGCACAGATGTGCTGAGAGGGCCCTGCAGGATGAGAGGGGTGGGTGGATTCCAGAAGTTCATTAAGCTGGGCCTTCCTTCCACGCTGCAAGGGTCAGACTTCCTTCACGGGCAATGGGGATGGGCCTGCATGGTCAGTTATGGGATGTGCTTCCAGGGCAGAGGAGGTAGAGAGAGGCCGGTGGAGGGGGCAGGACAGGCTCAGAGGGTAGGGGAGTCAGAGACCATCGCCCCCGCAGCCCCCCGCCCGGGTCGGGCACAGTCCCACAGGAGAGCCATTCTCTTGGCTGTGTTAGGAGGCGGGGCCCGACCAGAGCGGGCAGGGCAGTGCCAGGTGCCCACTCTCAGGGTTGGCCCCTTGCACTCTGCACTCAGATGTCTCTCCTGCCTCACCCTGGTCTGGCCCAGCTCTCAGCACAGTTTCTGAGTCAGAAGTGGGCTCTGCTCCCAGCTCTTGGATGTGACCTCAGGCAGGTGATGGGGCCTCCATCTGTAGAGCAGGGTCCCACCATTGGAGGTGACAGGAAGGACCTGGACCAGAGCCTTCAGTAAGCACTTTCTAAGGCAGGGCTACTCCTGTTGTTGCTATGGTTTCTAGTGCCACTGTCCCAGGACTGGGGGCGTGGCTCCCCTGCCCCCACAGGCCCTGTGGGAAGGGGCCCCGGGTCAGCTACTTGTGAGCAGAACTGATTAAGCCGACACTAATATTTAAGCACCAGATGCTGCCGTGTGATTACGTGTGCCTGGGCTTTGCTCCAACGAGGTTTTGCGTTTTGTAAGTGCGTTAGAGATTTTTAAAAACCTGCTGGCCTACTTTCTATGTTGAAGATGTGAGGCTCAAAAAGCTGACGCGGGGCACGCTGTGGCCTGGCGGAGTGCTTTCTAGTTTGACACGAGCTTGCAGCAGCAACTCTGATCAAACCCAGCCTGGTCCACTACGCAGGCATCACTCAGAGCGTGTGTACATGTGTGAATACACGCACATGCACACTCACACGCACTCAAGCCTGGAAGCCAATGCCCCCTGTCCCAGCTCCTGGGCTGGAGTGGACTGATTTCTCCTCTCTCCGCTCTTTCTGTTCAAGAAGAGAAGAGATACTTCGGTCCCTGCGTTCACACACTGGAACACGTCGCAGCAGCGCCAATGTGTGAGCCAGAACATGTCAGCATGGAGCCCTCCCAAACGCTATGGTGACGTGACAAGGCGATGCTCCAGGAGAACACACACAGGACATGCTCCCGAACAGAGAGGGACTCCGCCCTGCTCAGCGAGACGCTCATCCAGATGCCATCATCAGGAGACGCACCACGGGCCTAATGCCAACCCTAGGTCACAGTTTCAGCCATGTGGCCAGGCACCCTCACCACTTTCAAATTAAGCAGAAAAAAAAAAAAAATCAGAGCAGTCCCCCCCCCCCCCCCCGCCTTTTAACTAATAGATTTTTCTTTTAGGGAAGTTTTGTAGAAAACTGGTGGTGGCCAGAGAGGGTGCCTTGGCAGCGACCCCTCCCCCGGAGAGTCCAAGTGGAGGTACCTGCGCCTGAAATCCCTGGAGCTGCCTGGTTCCTGCCTTTCTGAGCCCGGCTCCCCAGTGTTCCTTGGGCGGTGTGAGCCGCTCATGTCCTGCTAGCAAACCCATTGGCAATAGTCTCTCAGGCTGGGTGGCGTAAGCTGGGCAGTGTCAGTCCGTGGCTGGCAACCACAGAGCTGCGTGGACGACTCTGCCGTCCCCGCCGGGCTCTGCAGGCAGGGGTGACAATTGCTCGGTGATGTCCACTGTGGGCGCCACATGGGGCGATGGCCCACGTGTCAGGCTTCGCAGACATGGTTCAGGCCACCAGCCATCCGTCTTCGCTTTGGACTCTGCCAGCTTTCCTAGAAGCTGGCCAGGAAAGTCTAGCCTTTCAGGCAGGTTACAAAATCTGTTTTTGTCACTCAAGATGGCCTATGGGGGGCCTGAGTGACAGCTCAGCTATGGCCACACCCAAAGAGTTCTCCACAGCCAGCCTCTGGTCTTATCAACACCACACACTAGAAAGCAGGTTTAAGAAGCTGGGAACCCCAGCCGTGCTAAGGATCTCTTGGGGGTAGTTCCGCTTCCCCCAGTTGCCTCACCACCGGGGGCAAACACCCATGATTCCGGGTGGGGTGGGGAGGCAGCCCCTCCAGGCCCTGCAGCTGTCCTGACTCCTAGGCCAGCCACCCTTCTCACTCTGAAGTCCCCCCTGCTCAGCCCCCCTAACGGGGGGAGAGCTGTGTTTGCCCTTGAAAACCCTGATGGCGGCTCTGGGCTGCCCAGAAGACCCAGTCCTTAGGATGACGAATGCCTCTCGCTGTCGGGGCGCTCTCGGCCTTCTGCATGGAGGCCAGGACACATGCGAAAGCCCTTTGAGGACACTCCCTTACATGGCAAGTGCGCGGATTACAGAACAGCGCGTTTCACCGGGTTCTGCAGCAGGCCAGCAGTTGGTGGCTGCCTCTCTCCAGATCTTCATGTCATTAATCTTGAGCCGCCTGAGGCCGCCAGATTGAGTCGGCCCTCCCCTGACATGCCCCCTGGCCAGGATGAAGAGCGTCTTGTTTGGCTTTTTTCATTTTCTTCCTAATAGGTTCGATATTTTAACAAATCCAAGTGCTGTATAACTGGAGCTGGTTTCCAGGAGACGGCCGAGCTCCCCATGCATCTGTCGTGGTAATTAATTTAGTGGCCCATGAGTTACAGACCGTGGTGCCTGCCTCCACCCTGCTTTGCTCCCCTCCTACGGTTTGCAAGGCCTCCGGCTTGCGTTCCTTAGGGTCAGATGACTAATTCGGTGGCGTGTGGACCAGGGCGTCTGGGAATCCAGGGGTTTCTGTGCCAAAGGGCGTGCCCTTGGTAGGGTGTGGCTGCAAAGTGCTGATGGGGTCCCTAGCGTGTGCCACCTAGGGTGTGCCACCTAGGGATCCAACCAGCACTTGCATAGTTACTGCCTTCACCGCCCCGGGTGCAGGGAGATGGTCAGAGGGAGGCAGAGGTGAGCCAGATGCCGTCTCCATCCGGGGGAGGTGGTGGGAGTCGGGTTGGGGGCTGGCAGATCCTCGGAGGGAAATGGGCAGGGACCTAGCTCCAGGGAGCAGGGGATGCCTTGGCCCAGGAGGGGAGGCCCGAGCAAGCCTTGTGGTTGGCTCCCGCTTCCTCCATTTCTGTGTAAGGAAACTGAGGCTCAGAGAGGTGAGGTAGCTGCCTGGGAGACACAGCTCTGAGCGAAAGGGGCAGAGACCTGAACCCATGTCATGTTCCTCCTCGCTCACGTGGTCCATTAAGGCGCTGCGTGGGCTGTAAGTCAGCCCAGTGGGGCTGAGAAGCCTTCCTGTGCCCCCATGGTGTTGGGAAGATGCAGGGGAGCATGGGCTCGGGAGGTTCAGGCAGGTGGCCTCAGGAGCCTGCAAGGATTTGCTGAGCAAGGTGAGGTGTGCTCCCCCCTGATGGGAAAGACCAGAGATGGCCCTCCCCCGAGCTTCTCCTGTCTTCTTCCTGCTGCCAGGCACTGACTGGCCCCCTCCACAGTGGGGTCTGTGACCTGCATGCCCACCCGGGAGGAGCAGCCACAACTGAGCGCACACATGGTGCAGGTAGCCTCAGTGGCAAGGCTTCCAGGGCCCGGCCCTGCCTCTCCACGTCCCATGATGAGACCCTGATCTGAGTTGAAGGAGTAGAAGGGACAGCAAATGCCCTGGGTGCTGAGGACATCTTCACAGGGTCGGCATATGTGCAGAGGGTGGGAAGGATTTCAATAAGCAGAGAGAGAAGGAGGGAGACACAGACAGGCACCTCCATTCCCACGTCATAGATGGGAAACTGAGGCAGCATAAGATCTCCAGGGAAATCAGAGAAACCTCGAGGATTCCCCTGATGGACTGAGAGAGTATCAAGGGACAGGAGACCCCCAGGGAGGTGGCCGGTGGCAGCAGCTCTGTGTAGGCCCAGCGATGGGTTCTAGTATCCGCAGGCTGCGCACTGGCAGGGAGCCACTCACCCAGTTCCCTGGGAGAGAGGACGGACCTGTGTTCTATTTGTTTTTATTTCATGTTAGTCATTAATTAAAAATTGCTTCCAGGAAACACAAGCAAGACTCAGTGTCCACAATATTTTTTAATGTTTTCCGTCTTTTGCGGGATGTCGGGTGAACTGAAATAATGACTCAGTACCCAAATGTCACAGTTGGCTGGGAAACAGTTTCCATATGAATAAATATGTGAATCCAAAATGAGAAAAAGAGCAGAAATCTGTGTCTGAGGAAAAACAGAAAACAACACTGTATATTTTCATTTTGGGTGATTGTGTTCCCCTGAAATGCTGGGTTTAAACTGGAGAAAAACACACTTCCCCTTTGGGCTCATTAAGAAACAAATGCAGCATTCCAGAAGGTGCGTTGTGAGGCCATCTTTGTATAGTAATATTGCGTAGGCACACAGGTTTCTGCTCTCTCTCTGGGCACAGGTGAGGCCCCGCCCACTGCCTTTTGGTGGGCTTGGCATTGTGTCTTGCTCTGGCCAATGAGACATGGGCTAGAGGAAGCAGTCACTTCTGGAAGGTCACCTGAAGAACCAGAGACCGTGATGGCTTGCGAAGTGCAAGCAAGGAGGGTGCCTCCATCCCTGAGGTTCCTGGGGTCCAGCAGGCATGCTGCTGCAGCACCTCTGAGGGATAAGCTTCTATTTGTGAAGCCATGGGATTAGGGGGCTGTTTGTTACTGCAGCATAGCCTGGCCCAGCCTGACTGATACAATGTGATATTGTCACTGTGGCCCAGCCCAATTGATACAATGTGATGTTGCTGTGGCATAACCTGGCCCAGCCCAACTGATACAATGTGATGTTGTTACTGTGGCCCAGCCTGACTGATACAATGTGATGTTGGCATTGTGGCCCAGCCTGACTGATACAAAGTGATGTTACTGTGGCACAACCTGGAACAACCTGACTGATACAATGTGATGGGGACACAGAGGTGATTGCAAACTGTCTGAAAGGCAGGGACTGGGAAGCAGTAGCTGAGAGGAGGGGTGGCACAGGGCCTAGGTTCACTGCCAGCTTGCCCCTTTGGGAGTAGCTCACCTTTCATTTCTGTGGCCTCAGTGGGGTAACGACTATATCTCTGCTGGGTGGTGGAGGCGAGGGTTGAGGAGACAGAGCCCGCTGGCTCAGAACAGGTCTCAGCAACTGCCTTTGTTGCCCTTTGAATCACACCCCCCATCCATAGCGTGGGCCCTGCAGTGAGGGCCTTGGGGACACAGGATCCATGGGCCTGACCTCTAGCCCCACCCTGAACTGAAGGCTGACTTCCTCAGTTTCCCTGCCTGCCATGCAGGTCTGTGTGTGGGGGGGGGGATCCCAGGCAGGCCCCTCAGGAACTTATTCAGCTCCATCCCTAAATTTCCTGTCCACCCTCAGGACGGTGGGGACATCATGGCACAGAGGTTATTGTTTCTTTTAAAAAGATGAAGAAACTGAGGCTCAGGTCACTGAGTGACTCTCAAGGTCATACCTCCTATTCAGCAATGGTTCTGGGGCCTGAACTCACACCCATGACCACAGCGCGGCTGGAACTGGGGTGACTGGCAGAGCAGAGGCTGACTTTGGGGCCATCGCTGGGCGCTGCGTGGCCGACGGCAGGGATTTCGAGTGTCGCGGGTGAGGGCGGGGGCCGCCTCGCGCTCCTCTCCTCTCGCCCTCACCAGCAGCTGGGCCCTAGAGTCGGCCCCTTGGAGCAGGGGAGGAAATTGAATTAGTCTGCACATTTGGGCCGCTGACGCTTCTCCTCAAAGCCATTTCGCTCGCTCATTTTTAATCTCTTGCTTCCATTTTTAAACAGCTGGCAGCTGAGAGCACCTCAAGTGCACATTCCAGGCGCTGTGTCCCGGCTCCTTGTAGCCTGGCCCCTGTCGCCAGCTTCCCCTTCAGCCAGCGGGAAGGGGGCCGGGCCCATGGAGAGCGAAGCGGCAGGAGGAGCAGCGCCCGGGGGACGGAGGGTCTGGTGGGGGCCCTGTGGGTCTGTGACCCCTGCACTGGCTCCCCTTGTGTGCCTCCTGTGACCCCCTCAGAGCTTCGCACCCCGCTCAGAGCCATCGCAGCGGGACTGGTCAAGCGTGTGGCATATGGTTGGCCGCTTGCTTTCTTTTTCGAGCAGCTGATGGTACCTAATGAAGCCCGTTCATTGGGAAGTCACAGTCCTTGAGTTAAAAACAGATTAAAGAGCGGACGGGCATCCCTCTGGCTTGGCGCGGACATCACGGGCCTGCAGAGCCGGGAGGCGGCCGCACGTCAGGGAGCCTGGTCGGGTGCGGAGTCTGGGGGGGGCTGGCGTCCCCAGGACGCTGGTGGGACAGAGGCAAGACAGGCATCCCCAACCCCCGCCCCTGCGTTTCTCACCACGGTTCACCTTTTAACAGACGGCTGTTTTTAACCAGCCTGTTGACACCTCTGTAATTTTTTATTCATCACGTTGAAGACTGACAAAGAAAGATGCTACATGTGAGGGGGCGTGAAGGCTCCTCAATTCCATGGACATCTCGGGGGGACGGTGCTCGTGCGGGAGGAAGGAGGGAACCCTGCAAGGATGGGCTCTGGGAGACCTCCACTGTGTGGCTTTGACGTTTGGGGAGGGTGGATGGGGACTGATGTCTCACGAGGGAAGTGGTGTCATCCTGGGCTCTGCTCCACGGTTCCAGGGACAGGAGGCGGGGGAGGGGGGCAGGTGGGTGGCTTCCCCAGCTCTGGACTCTGGGTGGGGGAGTGTGAGGGCGCTGAGTCCCTGAGACACGTTTCCTCAAGAACGGAGGTGAGGAGTTACCCTGGCCTGAGAGGGATGCACCTGGGAGTGTCCTCAAGGCCAGATGCTGCCTGAGGCCCAGACAAGCCGCTGATGCCAGCCCAAGGCACAGCTGGTCCTCATGAAGACTGTACCCGTCAGGGCACCCATTGACCTTGGGACATACCATGAACACTCCAGGTGGCCCAAAGTGGCCCTGGCTGCTGCCGGGGCAGCTGAGCAATCTGTCTCCAGAGGGGCTCGGGAGCAGCATTGACTTTCCTGGAAACATGGTCAAGGAATCTGAGCATCTTCCAGGATAGTGGGCGGGTCCAACCAGAGTGCCCTTGAAGTCCTCCCGGGATTCTTGATGGGCCCAGGACTTTGGAACCCTGAAAGGATGTTAATCAGAGAAGCCTGAATTTATACTCCCCCCAACAACAACAAAAAGCCTGATTCAAGGGCATCGAGTGCCGTGCATACAGCAGGCTGACCACAAATGCTTGTCAAAAGACTTCCAACCCTTGAAAACCATGGAGTTTCCCATGTAGATAAACCTGCCCCGCTCTTCCCCCCCCACACCAGTGTGTCCCTATCAGATGATGCTCATGAGATGGCATTTATGACTGTGACCCGGCTCACTCTGCTCATAAAGGTCCCAGCCTCAGTGGGCGCCTTCAGGGGACCGTGTTACAGAAAATGACCAGATGGCTGGACAGGGAAGCTGGGACTTCTTGCTTCTGACCCCCGCTGGTTTCTTGGCCCCAGGGGGTCCATCTGAGATCCCCCAGCGCACCCTGAAATATGAGAGCTCCTACAGTGTCTCCACCCTAGGGGTTGTTGGGAGCCTGGGCTCCAGGACCAAACCGGTGCAAGTCAGGGCTCTGCTGCTGGCCAGCTGGGGGTGACCTTCCTTCCTCAGAACCTAGTCCCTCATTTTCAAAATGGGAAAATCGGAAGCAGTTCTGAGGTTTCTTCCCGAATCTAGGCCGACGAGGTAAGACCCACATCTTCTTCTTTGCCCTGAGCCTCCAGCCCAGCACACAGTAGGGCCCCATGCGGGACATTCACCTGGGTTGTGTTACCCTGTGGTGACCTGTCCTCATGGTGTCACAGATGGGGGCTCATTCCCACACACAGAGACTGCTCTGGGGCCAGCCCCTCTCCAGGTGACTGTGGTGGACGCTGTGCCCAGCCAGTGGCCTTGCCAGGGCGGGCAAGAGAGAAACCTGGGCGCAGTAGCCACCTCCGCCTGGAAAGACAGCTCCTGTCTCATTGGCCAGGACTGGTCACAGGACCCCACAGACCACCTGGGGCTGGTCTCCCCCTCCCCCCCAGTTCAGGAAGGAGGGCTCCAAATGGGGCCTGGTGAGCACAAGGGGCTGCCTGCTTCTCACGCATGTATCATAAATGAGCAGATAAACGACGCTCTGCCAGAGCCGGCACAGCCCTGGCCGGGTGGGGCCGGGCCATGCGGAGAAAGCGGCGATTATTTAAATGATGCTTAATTCCAAGAGAGCTGTGTCCTTTACACGCGCGAGACGCCTTATTACACTTCAATTAAACCTTCATCTAGGACAGCTTTAAGGGCCCTTCTGAGTCAGTGGGCAGGCGACCGGCTTTGGGCGCCTGGTTGATCCCAGCTGCCCGGAGAGATGCCGCCCTGTGACAATGCGGCCCACCCGGCTGATAGATTGCTCAGGGTGGAAGCTGACCCCGGGCAGGGGGCAGGGAACGAGACTCTAATGATGGATGGCCCGAGGAGGCTGGTTTAATTTTCCAGCCTCACCTGCCAGCCTGTGGCCGTCATCGGTGGTGCCTGCGTCGTTTTCCATGCCCTGTCCATCCATCAAGCCAACAGGAGGTCAGAGTGCTTCTCGTTTCATTGCTGAGGGAGGGAGGGAGGGGGGAGGGAGGGGTGGGATGTGTGCTCTTCTCAGAAGCAGAGACGGGACTTTGCAAAACAGGAAGAAATCCCTCATCAGGCCCCAGCACCTGATGCAGGCTGGTTCGTAGAGCTGCAAAGAGCGGGGTTCTTTGCTGGTGTCCGGACGCTGGGTCACGTCCCCGCTGGGCCGCGTCCCCGGGGTGTATGGGTGGCTCCCGCAGACTGTCCCCACGGCTGCAGACCCTGCTCAACCAGGATATTCCTTCTGGGCCAGGCCGCATCCTTTCCCCCATCGCTATTCCAAAGAGGGACATTGTGTTTTCACTGCCCGCCCACCTGCCCCTCCCCGGCAGGGGTGTTGCACGTGTGTTTGTGTGTGTGCCTTAAGTGTGGGCTGCTGATTTCTCTTTGCTGGCAGGGAGCAGCCAGGGAGAGCAGAAGGCTGTCCCATATGTTGGTGACAAAGCTGTCTTGTGGCTGTCAGGGACCGGCACCCTGCTTCCTCCCACGCATACCTCTCTGTCCTGGGCCTCCTCCTCGAGGGCCCCGGGGTCCCTGCCCCTGGTAAGGGACTGGTCCCTGCAGGCAGGGGCAGTCCTTGGCCCCTCAGTGACACTGAGTCTCTTAGCTGCTCAGTTTCGTGTCCCAGGTGACTCATCTCAGCCTGCCGCACTCCCCTCCTCGAGGTGCCAATTGCAGACTTAAAATAGCTGTATTGTTTTCTTCTGGTTATAAAATTAATCCATAGTTATTGCAAAAAGTTGAGAAAATCCAGAAACTCTGAAGAAGGAATCCTGACCCCCTCCAGCTCCTGCCATCTCTGTGCAGAAAGATGTGCTTATTTCACAAGTCAGATGGCTCTGTGCTCACACTCTTGTTTGGCGGACATTCGTCCTTACCCATAAATGTTGCACCACGTGGCACTTTCTTTACTACACCAAGTCACTGCTAAGAATCAGGCTGGGCGAGACCTGGGGTGAGGCAGCCTCAGTTTCCCATTCAGAAAGCACCGGTCCCAGGCTTCGGGGAGACGAAGCTCTCTCATGCACAGGGTTTGGTGCAGGCCTTGTGCCTGGCTGGCACCCTCCACACCCCACTCCTGCTGGTCCCCTACCGTGAATCCGCACCATGGACGCACCTTGGAGATCAATGCAGCCCACTCTGTGGAAAGGCTCCGAGCTGTTTCCAGATGCGTTCCTCTCGTACACAGCACAGCGGTGACTGTCCTTGCTGTGAGGTCTTTGCTCGCTCGGCTGGTTTAGCTCTCAGAGACAATTTCCTGAAAGAGGAGCTGCTGGGTCCCTGGGTCCCTCCAGGTACAGTTTCTAATGTTTGGGAAACAGATCAAGAATGTCTGATATGGCTCTTAGGAAGCACAGCTCAGTGCCCAGCGTTTGCACCCGGGCCACACAGCCCTGGGAGTGGGGGCTGGTGGGAAGTTCCTGGGCAGGCAGGAACTCTGGCCTCTGCTGGACACATGACCCCTCAGAAGCTGCAAGGCCAGGGAGTCATCTCTGAGGGCTGCTAGGAACTGGAGTCCGAATGAGCCCAATTTCTGGGTGATGAGTGGAGGCTCAGGGGGAGAGGCCAGCAGTGGAGGAGCTGAAAGGGCATGTGGCCAATCTGGGCCTAGGGGTGGGGTGGGCTCCTAGAGCCCGAGGCCCCACCTCATCTCTCTCTCTGACAAGGGGCACAGCTGACTTGGGCTGAGCCTGCAGGAGGAGTGGCCGATTCTGAGAATATAGCGGCTGTCACAGGGTCCTCACTTCTCCCGAGGGATTTCGCTGGCTGTGCTTTTCGTATCAGCAAACTAATTAAAATGAAAGAAGAACTCTTGGCTGCAGCCTTGAGAAATAGCATGCGCTTTGGAATTTGCCAGGCTCTCCACTCATCAGGGTGTCCCCGTAACATAGTTAATGACCTGTGAGGACCTGGCTCCAGTGCTGACTCGGGAGCCCCCTGCCCCCCTCCCCCCACCCCACCCTGGGTGCTGGGCCACACCTGCCCCTGGCCCTCGCATGAGCTCAGGGTTGGGGTCCTGTCAGCCCCGTCAGAACTCGGCCATGTTCACCCCTCCTGCCTCTCAGGCTGGCATGGGATCTGATGGAATTAAGGGGATACCCCTGTTGACCGTCAGCATGGAGCTGCCGTCAAACCTGCTGGGTCAGGGCTGGTGTCCCTCCCCGGGAGCAATCTGCCCCGAGGTCAGGTTGCAGATGGTAGCATCTGCTTTGCCCACTGTCCTCTGCCCAGCACGAGCGTGTGCTGACGCCCGTAGTGCGCAGATGAGGTTATTGTGTGATGCTGGCCTTCCTACCACACGACCTCCAACCCACCTGACTCTATTTGGGCTGTGCCTGGGGGGGCAGCCAGAACTGGATCAGTGAGCGCGGTGGAGCTTGGACACCAGGGACGACAGCTCATGGTGGGGCACAAACCTTGTAACAGGAGCAACCACACCTGGTTGCCCTATGCCAGCCCCTGAACTGCCCCCCAGGGTCTCACCCTCACCTGGCCCTCCATTCGGCCACCTGCTGACACCCCTGCCCAGTCCCCACCCCTCTCTGCAGCCCCTTTGGGCCCTCACCTTGTTCACCTGCCACTCTGAGGCATCCTTGAGGATGTCATTAGACCTCACTGAGACCTCTCGTCCCTCTAGCCTGGAGAGGTCCTTCCTGCCCACTCAGTCTCAGTGTCATCCAGACTCTGGCAAGTAAGTCTCTCCCTGGGGTGGCCCAAGCAACCCCGGTTGAGCTACCAAGCACTGTGCCCTGTGCCCTGTTTCTTGCACTTGCTTTTACAGCCAGGACAACAGGATAAACGTGCTCGTTACCGGCCAAGCGCTGCGTCTTGACCTTTAACCCTGAGCAGCAGCTGCCAGGTGCTATCACTGGGGCTGCTTTAGCGACCACATCAGAGACATCGCCTCCCCAGTCCCACAGCCGGCAGGGCAAGGGGGTCCCTCCGGTGCCTGGCTGTCTGCCCCAAGGCAGGGACTGGGCATGATGACCTTGAACCCAGCCCATGCCCTTCCCAGATCCCTGCTAAGGACCCTGTGCTCAGGTGAGAAGGGTATAGGGCTTCTGGGGGTGGGAGGGTCAGTGCGAGGTCAGTGGGGTCATGGGTGATCAGTTCTCAGGTGTTGCAGACCATGGGGCAGGTGCGTCTCCAGCCAGGGGGCTGCACTGCCCAGAAGTGCCATCTCTCACCCACCTGTGCCCACTGCCCACTGCCAAGTTGGGGAGAGGGATTCTGGAACCTGGCCAACCCTTCCTCCCCACAGGAGGACTCAGGCACCTTTATTCTGGAGTATTCTCTCCCCGCAGAACTTAGGAATGATGCTCCCTGAGTCATCCATCCCCCCCACGTTGTGTTTGGGGGTCACACTACCGGCAGCTCCCTGGGTTCCTGCCAAATCCAGAGCAATTAGCACTGTGCAATCCCGGACGCTCAGCCTCCGAACCCCCTCCCCGCGCCGGGCCCCGAAGCGATCCTCAGCCTCGGGCCAGCTGCTTCTCCCCCACTCCTCCACATCACCGCAGCTGACAAGGCCAGATGGCCGGGAGCAGGTCTTCCAAGGACAGGGGACTTCCCTCCAAGGAGTAAGGACATCGGTGGGAGGGACAGGTGAGAACGTTTTACTCAGTCCCCGTGACTCAGAGCTCAGCGGGCGGCAGCCCAGGCCAGGCCAGGTGTGGGGACAGGTGGTGAGAGCAGCAGGGGTGGGGTGCCTGCCTGCTGAAGGGGTCGTCCCTTCCTCCTTGGTGTCATGGTGTCAAGACCATTTTGCTTAGAAAGTCACAGATGTCCTAATCCTTCCTACCCGCGATAATGGTACCGGAGCCACTCTGGCACCCGACATGCATCCTTTCCTTTAATTCCCACCCCACGGGGCGGCCGTCTTATCAGGGTGGGAAAGCAGGGGGGAGGCGGGAGCCTGCCCGCCAGCCCAGCAGGCCGCGTTGTACGTTTTATTTGGTAGGTTCACGGTGGGTTTTCTCTAGGGCTGGGTTAGTCTGCTCCTAAGGCACAGCCTCTTGGGGGGTGCCTGCGGATTCAGTGGGGTCCCTTTGTTCTTGCTGCACAAAGCTCCTGAGTTTGAGCACGGCGTACCCAGAATATTGGTTCTGTTATCTCCCCAAACGCATGGCTGTGTACTCAGCAAGGCTTCACCAGACCCTGTGCAGGGTTCCAAGCTCTTTTCTTCCTGTACTCTGTCCCCAAACTCCAACCCCAGGTCAACAAACCAGCATCCTCTGTGTGGTTTCATGCATAATATTTTTTTCAAACAAGGGACCCAAAGCCATTGGATGTGAAAGATTTATGGGCACCGTCTCCAGGTCTCACAGGCACTTCATCATCTTTGACCAAGATGCCCATCTCCACTGGTGCAAGGTGCCCCCCCTCCCAGGGTGACCCCTGACACTTCCAACTCTGGCGCTTGGTGAGGAGTGAGGGGCTGCTCTGCTCTCAGGTGCTGGTGTAGGGACCAGAGGGCTGGTCTGTCCAGACAAGGGCTCCTGAGGATCTCCCCTGGTCAGGCTGGTACCTGCTCCAGCTCTGGGGGCATGGAACCTGCGTGGTCACGTGTCACAGAGATGAGGTTTGGAGGACATGCTCATGACAGGAGCATCAGATCATAGCAGGAGGGTCCCTCTGGGTGGAGGGGAGTCTCCAAGGCCAGGGAACACCAGATTAGAGGATACCAAGTGGCCAAGTTGTGGGGTTTCCATAGACTTGGGAGCTGCCATTGGCAGTGGCCTCAATAACTCCCGGCTGATGGTTCCTGGGCCCCAACCTGTTTTTGTAAATCAAGTTTTATTGGTGCATGGCCACGCCCATTTGTTCATATATTCTGGCTTCATGCTCCCAGCTGGGTAGTTAGAGTCCCGAAGTCCTGCAGTCCTGAAGCATTTACTATCTGGCCCTTTACAGAGCAAGGGCGCCCCTGATGTCACAGCCAGGTGAGGGCTCACCAAGGCGGTGCAGGGAAAGCGGGAGTTGGTCAGCCTGCAGGTGCTGGCTTCACAGTGGCACCAGGTTCCACATCTAAGGGGCCTCGGCAGGCTCCCCTGAGGACTTCTGGATCTAGCCGGGCCCCGGGTCCCAGGCCCCGAGCCCTCCTCTGTGAGCCCCCCCTCTCGCCAGCGGCCACACCACCTTGCCCAAGGCTGCTCCCAGCTGAGGAGCTGCCTGGCCGAGGAATTAACTGCTAACGAAGGTGTTAGCTGGTAATGAAGGTGACTGCGGATACCGGATACCGAAAGTGTTGGCTGAAGTGAGGGCTATTGAGAGCTAAAGCAATCAGCCCTCTCCCCGCATTAACCTTTCAGGGCTTGACAGTCAGCGGCCCGGATGTGCGAGGATAGGCGCCGGGATGGCTGTGGGATGAGGGCAGCTGCTCACGGGTGGGGAGAGTCCTCAGCGCCACGGGGGCCAGCTTGTTCCCGTGTTATTTATTTCAGAAGCAGCATTTGGGGTTTGGAAATGTCTGTTGGGCAATGACGAGCACTTGGGCTTCCCAGGGTGCTGGTCTGCACCAGTCAGGCCCGCAGGGTTTGACCTTGAGAGGTGGGGCGAGTCAGAGCAGGCAGCTGGAGCCCCCTCCTTTCATTGATAACTGTCCCCTTGCTGTCCCTGGAATCCCAGAGAAAACAAAGGTCAGAGTATTCCAGAACGTGGCAGCTGGAAGGGCATGCCGCCATCTGCCCAGATTGCTGCCCCAACCTTGCTGCCTCCATTTTCAGGTCCCTTTTATCAAAAAGAAACCCACCTGTTCTCAGTGCCAAATGTGTGCCCAGCTGAAGACAAGAACTCTCAGCCAGAGAAGCTTTGCAGACCTCGGGTAAAGAGAGGAGACGGAGTGAGAGGGAGGATGGGGGGCTTCCTGGAAGAGGGGGCTGAGCTTGCCTGGGAAGGACAGGCAGGGTTTGGGTAAATGAAGAAGAGAGGGCAAGGCAGGCTGGGGCTGGGAGAGCTGGGGGACGGTGGGGAGTGGGTGACAGGGAGAAGGGGCTTCAGCGGGAGAGGGAGGGTGGACTCACAGCCAGGTGGAGGGACCGAATTTCTCATGGAGTCCCCAGGGCGCTTTGGGGTCCTTGGGTGGGGATGAACTCTATGGAGAGAACCCTCCTTCCCTTGGGGAGGTGCCTTGGACCCTCCTCCAGGGGCTTGTCTAGGCACCAAGAATCCTGTTTAGAGAGGGACCACACTGGCAGGCCTTTGGGGTGGGGCCCCGTAGACAGGCGCTTGTCACCCTAGTCAGAGACCACATGCAGCGGGGCTTCACCGCGTGACTGTGTGCATGTGTGCAGGCGTGTGCGTGTGCGTGTGTGCGGAGCAGCAGGGCCAGTCTGTGTGGCAGGCAGAGTAGGGTCAGCCAGGCCGCCGTGCACAAGCTAATTTGTTTTCCAGGCTCTGGGGCCTGGGGGCCGCCCCTAGCTGTTGGGTGCCTGGCCCCAGGGCAATCAGGCTGGGTATCTAGTGACCTAGAGTGTGACAGACAGAAAAGGGAAGTGTCGGGGGTGGACATAATTAGCTACTAAGAAGAGGACGTGGCCTGGCTGAAGCCATGACCTGTCTGGGTCAAGATGACATACAACCTCTATGACATGAGGGTGGTGCTCCTGCTGCTGGTTCCTCGGTTGCTCAGTGCCTCGTATACACTCGGCGCCTACTAAATAGCTGCTGACGGAGCAGTAGGGAACTCCAGAGGCCAAAAGTCCTCAGAGGAGGGGCTGCCTGGCGCCCGAACCTCACAGCCCATCTCTGGATCTTTGACCAGTGGCTTCTTCCACGTGGCCACACCTGAGGCCGGGGAGCATCTGCTCACTCAGGTCCAGCCCTCGGACAGGAAGCTCTTCCATCAGGAACATGCCCAGTTGTTATTGACACCAAGTGCAGGCAGGACTGTTGGAATATTAATAAAAATAACAAAATCCCTCAAATACTTTGTTTTACGAGGGCAGTTCCTCCAGCCATTTGGAGCTGCGTTCAGATACGCACGTCAGGACCCTGCTCGGGGCCCAGCCTGTCAGGAGCCCATTGATCGGAATGAAAAACGGCACGAGAAGAGGCCCTTGATTGAGACACTCTCCTGATAAGCATCCCAATGCCTCCCCAGATTGATTTTAGATACCAAGCTCCCTGATAAAGTGGAAATTTACAGTCTAGCTGCTGAAATTCTGTCTCCAGTCTATATCCACTCCACAGATGGCGTTTCTCCGGGCTACCTTTAATAGCCCCAGAAATTAAATCAGTAAAAAATGGAGAAGTCCCGGAATATTAAAAGTCATCTGTGGCTTCAGGAATCCGGTGAATTTCCACCCGCAGAAGCGAGCCCCTGTGAACAGAAGCTGGAAATGAGTCCTGCTGTAAAATGAGAATGCAGATCTGTCACCCACTGGCTCCTTGGGCCAAGTGTGGGGGCCTGGGCTGGGGCTGCCGCAGGAGTCCCGCCTCCCAGCGCCCACCCCCAGGGGCAGGCATGCTCCTTGCTGTGAAAATGGAAGGCTGGGTCAGTGAGGGTGACTATCACCCCTGGCAGGCGCGTGGTGTCACTCACAGCCACCTGGAGGTAGAGGAAAGGGGTATAACCTCTCTTTGCAGCCACACTATGTGCCTGGCAGTTATCCTCAGTGTGAGAGATGAGGAAACGGGGCTCAGGTTCTGTCCATGCAGTCCCCAATTTACAAGCTGGGAAGGGGACCGCAAGCTTAGGTTTATGGCCGTCAGACCCACCCAGGTGCCTTCCCCACCCAGGGGCCACCCACACGGGGGCCAGAGGTCTGGGCTTATGCCAAGCTGGGACCACACAGGCCAGAGTCCATCAGAGCCAGTGCCTCTTCCGACCAGAGCTCAATGCCAACCTCCAACGACAGTGGCGAGTGGTCCCTGGCCCTTTCCCTGTCGTCACGCTGGACACGGAAACCCAGATAGCTCTCTGACGCTACCACCAATTCTGCCACCCGGTCACGCGGTCACACTGAGCCACTGCTGCCTGGAACCCTTCTCATGAAGCACGTCCCATGACTTTTCCAGTGGCCACGATCATTTGGACGCAGGCACATCGCACAGTGACAGCCGGTCCCCAGGTCTCCCCAGGGGAGCCCCTTGGAAGTGTCCCAGCTGCACTGGTGAAGCAGATTCCGGTACCTGGGAGGGGACAGGTGTGCTCCCAGAGATGTGGCTGGGGGCCCGCCCCGTGGCCACTGCACTGCCAGGGGGTCACTCTGAAACCCCTGAGGACACATGTGCGCTACTTGCTGGCAGATGGACTCCTATTTATCACACTTCCACTCCGATTTTGTTCACCTAGCTAGTGTGCGATTTCACTGCTCAGGATCTAACAGATTCATCTTTAAAACTGGGCCAAGACAACCCCACCCCAACACCTCCTCAGAGGCCCACTCGCTGCCGATGATCCCAGCTCCACAGTCACGCACGCAGCGGGGGAGGAAGCACCAGGCAACAATTTGCCAAAAGCGAGTGGTCTCCACCCACGGGCCCTTGAGAAATCGAGGCCTTCCTCCTCTCCTTGGAAGAGACACGAGCCCCCCCCCCCCGTCCTTTCCACAGACACCTGACTGCTCACGCTCCCACCTCTCGCCCCCATGGCCTCGCCTTGACCTTGCTGGTCTCAGCTGAGACCCGGTCTGTGGCATGTCCTGCTGCCCCAGGGCTGGCAGCAAATCCCAGAGGCTCCCCCGTGGGGTCTCAGCTTGATTGTCCCTCTCACAAGGGGTCCCGTGTTTGATCGGTGCCTGCCAGGCCGGGGCAGGCCCCTCCGCTGGCCAGGGACCAGGCGAGCTGGCCCTCGGTGCCAGTCTCAGAGCGAGGCTCTGGGTCACAGGAGGTCACGCAGCACTCACGCTGCACTGACTTCGGGAGAGGTCAGAGGGGACCTGAGCTCGGAATGGCATTTACTGAAACTCCCGAGTCAGGCCTAAATACCACCTGCTTCCCCCAAGGCTGCCTTCCCGAAGCGGCCCGGGACCCCGCACAGCAGCAAACCGCCCGCCTCCCCCGCCGCCTGCTGGCACCGGCTCCATTCCCCAAATGGAACCTTCGATGCGTTTCTGTGGGGATGCTGGAGACAGGCTCATTTTTCAGCCGGGCGGGCGGCCTCATAACTGCTCCATCCATGGAAGGTGCCCGAGTGTCCCAGCTCCCCGATGTGAACACCGCCTCCCCACCCCCCACCAGCCACTGTCCAGTTGACAATCAGGGGACCAGATGACTTCTGGTCAGCAAAGGGAGCCTGGTTGCAGGCTGGCCTCCTTCCCCGTTCCCTTGCCGAGAAGTCTGGGAGAGGCGCCTGGGCTCAAGACGCCTGCTCGCTCATCTCCTGCCTCCTGTCCCCAAGGACTGCTCCAGCTCCCACACTCCAGACTAAGTAGGGTGGGAGTCAGGGTTGGAACATAGGCGCCGAGCAGACCTGCATCTAAATCCTGGTTCCTCTGTGTCCTGGGTGCATGATCCCTGTGTGCTGCTGAGCCTCCCCCAGCCTCAGTCCCCTCATCTGTAAAATGGGAAGTTAGGTTGCTCCCAGGTCCTAGGACCACCATGAGGATGAATGGGAGCATCACTTGAGGCCCTTCCAGAGCCCCCAGGCACTTTGGGCTCAGTGGCAGGGATCTGAGTCAGGAGGCTTTGGTTACAGGAGACTTAAAACCTAACTTCAACTGGTTTCAACAATGAGGATTTATTTCTTCTTCTAACCAAGGCTCCCAGGGGCTTCTGGGTCCTACGCACAGTAGGATCGGGTCCTGCTCTACATCTCTCTCGGCTCTGCCTTCTCCATGTGTTGGCTTCATCCTTGGGCTGGCTGCCTCGTGGTCACAGCATAGTTGCCAGGAGCCGCCCCTTGTCCTCACATCCCCTCCTTCCCATCTAGGAAGAGCAAGGGCAGGTCACTTCCTACAATGGTGGAATGTCCCCTGCCCCCTAGTCCTTGGAGTGGGGTCAGAGTGCAGTTTGGCAGGCATGGGGAAGGAACAGAGACAGCATCCTTGGTAATTAGTGCTTAGCACCATCCCTCCCAGCACCAATCCTGCTGTGGCTCCTGACCACTCAGCATCACGTAGGTGACCCAGCCTCGATTCATGAGCCATCTGTATAATCCTGGTCATATCCCCCCACCCTGCACCTGAACAGGTGAACACGTGGCGCAAACCTGGGCGGGAAATCAGGAGCCTTGGACCCCACCCAGGCCTGTAGGCTTCTTAGAACAATAGGCTGCAGGTGGTTTCTCTCTTTCTTGCCAAATAACACCATTTCCCCCCAAACCTATGGAAACATTCTTCTTCCTTTGTTGTCCATGGTAGAGAGAACCTCATGTCACTTCTTGCCTTTTTCTTTTTACCCCAACTCATGTGTACTAGTCACTGTGTGACCGTGGCCTTCACTTGGACACTGCTGTTTCTGGGTCCCAAGGACCCCGGGCCCCCTAGAAGCTGCAAGCTGCTCCTTGGCTGGGCATTGTGGGGGGACACCTGCTCCACCCCCCAGCCGAAGGAGGAGCTCCAGGAGACACATAGTAGGCATGTTCCAGGGGAGGCCGAGCGGGTAACCAGGAGGGATGTATTGTGACATTCTGGAAGGCCTGAGGGCAGCCACGTGAAAACGCTAATTAGCACGTTAGAGAGGCTTTAGGTTGTCAAAGCTGTGAGTCCTGGAATTCCATTGCCAGCCACGCACTTGGGGGGGGCCGCATCCAGGCCTGTGAGACTGTCCCTGGATGTGGCCCCTGCCAGGATGGAACATGGGAGGCTCTCATGGCCCTTGCTGGCCTTGGCTGGCGGTCATCTCTGCCCATGTCCCACTGGCCACACTCACCAGGGTGTCTGGGGAAATGGCTCTTCCCACGGGGTAAGGGCAGGGGCTGGGGGAGGAAATGTTTGCAGACATTACCCACTCCAGCACCACCCCCACCTGGAGCCCCACGGTTTTCTGAGTCTTTAACTGCAAGGCCTGCTGCTGGTCGGTGGCCAAGGGCCGAATCTGGAACTGGTGTTCTAAATGCCAGGCCTCTGGGCTGTTGCCTCCCTTGGACTCCCGCTGGCACCCACTGTCCCCGAGCTTCCCCCAGCCCTCAACCCCACAGGCTCCTGAGCCCAGAGCAGGGCACTCTAGAAGCTTCCAGTGCACACTCAGACAGATGGGGGGCTCGTCCCCGCCCCCCCTCCTTCACCCAAACAAACGAGCCGCCCCTGGGTGGCGTGCAGGCGAGCAGGCTCCCTGGAGCCCAGTAGGCCGACATGCGAATTCATCTCCATGTAGGTTTTCGAACCCGTCACCACCCGCTCCTCAACGTACAGACGCTGCGGCACCTCCCTCCCGAGCAAATACATTAGCGACGATAAACACCGCTCCAGCCCCGGAAACAAATGCCCTGGTGTGTCACTCAGCCGGGGCTGTGGGGTCGCAGGCAGTCTCCGGAGGGGCGCCCCAAGCCCGCCTGGCCCTCCCAGCTGCCACCGCCCGGCTTCCTGGGCCCCATCCTCGGTACCTCAGCAGCCACACCAGACTGAGCCCCCGCAGGACCTGGGGGGAAGCAGGAAAGGACAGGAGGCACTGTGCCGTCACAGTCACGGTTGTCTACGGAAGGAGAGGAAAGTGACATGCTCTGTCCCCGGCTACAACTCCACGTCCCCACCAATGTGAGCCTTGGGCCGTCAGCTCTCTGGCCAGGTACCTGTGGCTAAGAAAGAGAAGTGACCTGCCACATGCCTCACCTCCCAGACCCCACAGGGCATCAAGGAGGCACCACACTGGCCACGAATCGAGCTCCATCGCCTCTTCGTCACACAGGCCCCTACACCCCAGCCAGTCTCGGGTGTTTGCGAAGCACTTTCTATCTGCCCTTCTCCCCTGGGCCTTAGGTCACTCCCCCGACGCAGGCCCCGTTGGCTGGCAGGAGTCCAGCTTGGAAAGATGCCACCCTGAGTGTGGGAGGCAGGCACCCAAGCCCCTGCTGCCCACCTCCCTGGGGCGGAGGCTCAAGTCCTGGCCTCAGCGGTGGCTACCTCAGGGTGGGGACGCTCCTCTCTGGGGCCTCCTTGCCGTGGTCTCTGCAGGTAACAAGGCGAGCAGCACAGAGGCCGCCGCGCTGGGCTCAGGGTGCCAAGGGACTCTGCCCAGGGACGCAGCCCCACAGGCTGTGGCCGAGTCCGTGCCACCCGGGGAGTCAGCATTCCCAGCTTATTGGTGGCTGGCAGGTTTCCGCTCTTCCTCACAGTGATGGTGCTCATCTCAGCTGGAGGGGGCCAGTCCTTCATCCTTGGGATTAGGAACAAGCTCTTTGCAGGAGTCCGGGCCTCGGAAGGATATCTGGAGCAACATGCACACAGCCTTGCACCATGCCCCCCCCCCCCAGGGTGAGCAGGCTCAGGGAGGCCTCCTCTGTCCTCATGGAGCCCTGAGTCCCAAAGCTCCGGGAGGAGCCGTGCCCCGGGCTGTGCCATGGGCAGGAGAGGGCCGGCCTGGGGACTGTCATCTCAAGGCTCTGGTCTCCTCTGCTAAATGAACAGGAAGAACTGGGGTTTCCATGCCATGGAAGACACCCCCACTCCGTGGGGACACATGAGTGATGCTGGCACCTGGCCTAATGTGCTTCTTACGGAGCCGCACACCTGCAGCCGGTGCTGGGTGGCGCTCATCAGCCTCCAGGTTCCCCATTTCTGTCCCTGCTTTTTACCCAGACTCCCCTCAGATCTTCTCCGTCAAAGCACCGGGCTCAGGCGCACCCTGCTCTCGGAGGGGGGATGGGACCGGTTTCCCCAGAGGACAAGCGCCCTTCACGACTCTGGAGTCAGCAGGCATGACTCGGCTCCCGCTCCTGGCGGCTGAGCCCGTGGGTCTGGGCGAACTTGGAGGCCAGCCAGCAAAGCCACCTGGGCTCTGGCCCCAGGCCCCCTCTTCTGCCTGCTTCCCTGCCCCCTGACCTCCCAGCTGTGTTCCAGACACCCGAGGACACTGTTGGACAAATCGCATTTCTAATTAAGTTTCGGGGTTTTGTTTCTTGTTTTTTTGGAAAGAACACAGCTGGTTTGATTTTTTGTTTTTTTGTTTTGCGTTTTCCAATTACCACCTTGGAACTGGGGGAAAAAAAAATGTTAAAGGCGTATCACAGCAAGATGCACGTGAGCTCAGGCTTGCTGTCAGAGTTCCAGCTGGAACCCTGGCTCTGCCGCCTGTCGCTCTGCAGCCTTGAGCTGAGGCTTCTGCTCCTGGAGCCCCAGTCTCCTGACCTGTGAAGTGGGGAGGTGACCATAGTGACACCAGGAGTGTCCTAAACATACGTGGGCTAGTGTGTGGAAGGCATTCAGCGTGGCCACTCGTGCTTGAGAAGCAGCGGATCCTCGTGCTATTTTCATAGAGAAAGGAAGAGGGAAGGGGAAGGGGAAGGGGAAGGGGAAGGGGAAGGGGAGGGGAGGGGAGGGGAGGGAGACAGGTAAGCTATCCCCAACTTTGGCTCATTTGGGAGGAGCCAAACCTCCCCTCATCTCAAATCCTAGAACGGGCTTTAAATGGGATTTGCGCTGTAATCCTCTGAGAGTTATTTCTGGAAGCCTCTGTCCTTGAGAGTGGGTGCCAAGCCCAGCCCCCAGAATAATTCTAGCACTTGCTCTCCGACTTCAGGCTGTGGGTGTGGAGCTCCGCCCCTGGGGCCTGGGCCACAATAGGAGCTGTCCTGGGCCTGAGGCTTCAGTGACTGCCAGGCTGCAAGACTGGTCCGGGAGGCAAGCGTAGGGGACATGAGCCTGCCCTGCCCGGGCTCACGGAGCCCCTGCCCCAGGCCTTTCCACCCAGTTTTCTCTCCTCCAGGGCAGCTGGTGAAGTCCAACCTGGTGATTTTTAAGGAATGAAGAGAGCACTGTTTCCCCAGGACAGACAGGGGAAGCCCGTGCGGGGCCCAGGCCGGAGATGGGTTGTCTCTGGATGGCCCTGCGGCCCCAGGTCTCTGCAGATGAGCAAAGGAGCCCCGGCTGTGGTGGGAGCACCCGGCTCATTGAGCACTGTGGGCTGAGAGCCTCACACACGCCCTCGCATGCACGCCCCGTGGCCAACTCTCACACTGCCCCTGTCACCAATGAGGACACATAGAGTGGACCAGGTCCAGTGGCTTTCTCTGCAGCTAACAAGGGACAGAGCTGCTGAGGAGTCAGCTTTCCTAACTAACAAGTGCTCAGGAGCACTTCACAGAAGAAAATGCCTCTGGTTCAGCCCAGTGCAGACCCTTCTGGCCCATGTCCCTCCTGTCTCATGGTGGTGACGGTATCCTCGAGTGGCTTGCTTACTCAACATCCCCCCCATCCCCACCCCCCAGGAACACTGTTTGGCACAGCAACATGCTCACCTGTAGGTCTTTGCAACTCCACCTCCCAGACGCCAGTCCTGGCCAAGATATAAGCACACGACCCACCTGGTGGGGGGCTCCCGCTAAAGCTGTTTTCTTGACTGTGGGAGGCAGACGCAGCTGCTTATATCTTTTGCTCTTCACCCTTCCCTCTTCCTCCACCTAAAATGGGAATTTCATTTGGGGGTGCTGCAGCCATTTTGTGACCAAGAGGCCGAGAGTGGGTCCCCCATGTCACTGTAGCATTTCCTCTGTGGCCCTGAGGGCAGACCTCTGCACTTACCATTGGGTTAAATTTTTGAAAAAATCTGAATCTGGATAAATCACCGTGGTTAGGCTTCTGTGAAGTACAGCTGAAGGCCACCCCCCTGGTCCCCCGCCTCACTGAACCTTTAATGAAGAAATATAGTGAGCAACTTTCTCTGTGTGTGACGAGACCTCAGGAAACGCTAGCAGGGACCGAACTGTTCCTCCTGCCAGTCCCTCAGGTCAGTTCTTTCCACGGACGGGAGGGTGAGACAGCCGTGCAGCTCCGCGTGGTGGAGCTCGGTGTTGGGTGGCCTTCAAGGACACCCACCCCCTTCCCAGAAAGAGCAGGCTCTGCGCGTGACCTGGAAGTCCCTGGGAAATCTCCATACATTCAGCTGGGAACTGCCTGCACCAGGATGGCCTGGGGAGGGTGCTGACCTGGATCCCTAGGCCGGCCAGACTCTCCCGACCAGGACGCAGTTTGAACACACCCCACCCGCCTCCCAGGCGAGCCCTCCACCCTCTGCAGTGTCAGGGCCCCTGGCTTGGTCCAGTCCCGTTTCACATTTGGGAAGAGCAAGCCCAGCGTCCCTACGCCCCACGCACTTGGGCAGCACCGCCAGGCCGCCCCTTCCCGGCCCAGCGCGTCCCGTCTCGGGGTGTCCATGACCTTTCCCCTTCCCCGCCGAGAATGCGCAGCTCAGCCTGGAAGGAACCGACATTAACCGGCTGGAAGGAAAAGTGCTGCTCCTGCAGTTCCTGGCAGCAGGCAGCCCATCCGTCTTCCTTCCCAGGTCAGCCGCCGGCCACGGATCTGTCAGCCGCTGCCGCCCTGACGTCGCTCAGGGCGCCCCCTCCGGGCCCCGCTGTGTGCGAGCTTGTGTGAGTGCACATGTGCGTGTGCATGTGCACCCGTGTGTGCACGTGCCTGTGTGAGGCAGCTCGCTGGCCCATCCCGGGCGCTCTGCACGTAAGCAGGATGCTGAAGGCGAAATCCATTCAGGACATATTTTATCGAGCAGTTAGCAAAGTCATCTCCAGGGACAACCACTGCGTCTTTTCGAGGTGCTCAGCCTTGAGCTGGGAATCTTACATCCTTCGTCTTGTGGAAGCCGGGAAAAGCCAGGGGCTGGCCGCCCCACCTTACTGAGGCTCAGGCTGGTGTTGAGACTTGCCCGTGTCCCCAGCTCATAGGAGGCACTGGGATTTGAACCCAGGGTGACCTCCCTTCCCTGAGCAGGGGTGCTGGCCATGGTCCTGAGACCCTCCTGCAGGTGGGGCTCAGGCTCCCACTGTGGGGGTCACCTTCCTGAGTTTCTTCTGCTAAGGAGGAAACAGACTGAGAGGGCGCTGAGCTGCTCCGACGACACAGCAGGATGCGGGGTCCTCAGTTTCTTGGGCCTGACTTCCTGCCCAGCAGGCTGGCCCCACCGCACCGGTCAGGTGGCTGGGTCCCAGCCTGCACTAGGTCCTGGATATTTGGTGATGACCTCCATGTGGCCCCAGCCTCAGAGGACACAGTACCTCGGAGTCAATGTGACTAATGGGGGATGGGTCAGGGGAAAGATTCCCACACTGGAATAGCAAATGCAGGAGTGACATGCGGGCTCTCAATGGCAGAGAACAGGAGATGACCAGCCGGGAAGAGGGGCCGCACAGGCAGACACAGACATGTGGGGGTGCTGAGGGCCTAGGAGCTGGAGAGCAGGCCAGGCACGGGGGTCAGAAGAGAAGGCTGGGTGACCCTCAGACTCTGAGGGGGTCACCTGGCTGTGTCGCTAACATTGATTATGACACAGCCATAGCCTCTGTGTCCATTCAGATGATCTTCACAAACCTCACGGAGTCGGCTCTACTTCACAGACTAGTTACCCTGACATCAGACGGCACCTCCCAGCCAGAGTCTGGATTTGAACCCAGGCTCAGGTCCCAGCTGGACGTAGACTGGCCTGGGGCAGAGCTGAGGACAAAGGAAAGGGTGGGGAGGGCTGGTGTGGCTGGACAGGCAGGGGTGACTCAGGGCGGCAGTGAGGACTTGGGGGGTAGGCTATCAGGCCCCAGTGCCCATCAGTGCATGCTCCCACCTGCACCACAGCAGCAGCCGCCAAGGTGCCTCCTCCTTGGGCACATCATGGAGGAAGAAGGGAGGCCGGCAGGAGCCCACGCCCAAGCCCGGGGAGGGGAATTCTGCTCCGAGGGGAGCTCACCCTGGGACTGTGTCCTCAGCCACACCAGTGCTTGTAGATAGGGTATGGTCACGCCTCAGGGAAAGCACCCTAAAACCCAGAGGGGCACAGATGCAGCTTCCGGGGAGCTCTGCCTTTGAAGAACCCAGAGCATCCTGATGCATTCTTTTAACAAACATCTGACGGCCGGAGCCTGGCACTCTCAGGGGGTTCCCGGCTCAGAGAACTGCAGTCATGAGAAAGCTGGAATGGAGGACAGGGAAGAGGGTTGCCCTGCTGCACACCCAGCACCCCTCCCCTGCGGCCCACCTGGTGCCCTTCTGCTGCATAGCTGGGTCAGCCTTCAATTTGGGGGAGGGGAGACCATTAATGTTCAATCAAGTTGGTAGATATCATTTTTACTGGGACTTGAGGCTGTATCTTAGGACAAGGTAGGAAAAAGTGGGTTTGGACCCCATCCCCACTCTGGGTAAGATGCAGGACCCCAGCTGCTCCAAACCTTCGTCGCCTCCTCCGGGGAAGGGGAGAGTGGCACCCACTAGCGGACACGTTCTGGTAGAGGGGTACCTGAGGGCGTGTGTTCTCACCAACACCATCGCTCTTCCCCTCGCCCCTCCAGGGCTGCCCCAGACGCCCTGCCCCGCCCCCTGCAGACCTCCCCTTGCTCAATGTCTGGTCAGAGGCCAGGTGGGCAGGCGAACATCAGGAGAAGCAAGGCCATCTGGCCAAGCCAGGTGGCTGTCACACGTCCAGAGGGCCAGCTGGCACGGCCCCACCCATCCGGGGCTCCTGGCTGGGGAGGGCAATGTGGCCAAGGGCTGCCCTTGTACACAGAGCGGCGCCCCTTTCTCCTCTGCGGGAGGTGGGGGTGTCTGCTCCCCGCTGGTCTCGGGAGGAAGCCCCGCGGGCTGGTGCGAGCGCGCCAGGGCGTCTGGTTGCCATGGCGCTTCCGCGGGCGCCAGTGCCGCCAGCCAGCAGAAGTGGGTCACACGTCCACTGCCTCCTCCCTCGAGAACTTCTGGTAAAACAATGATGAATTGGATCCCAGTGCGTGCCCGCCCTCAGATGTGAACTCGCCCCCAGGCTGCCTCTGAGCTGCCCCTAATGAGCCACCGGACTGATAGGGGCTCTGCCCGCTGAGAGTCACCTCTGGGTGCCAGTCCATCTCTGTGTTGCAATTTCTGCAGTGGAGGCCCGGACATCTGCCACATGTCGACATGGAAGTCCTTCAGTGTGTCCGACCCTTGTGCCTCCCAAGTTGCCTGGTGATCCCAGGACACTGACGTGCACCGTGCACGTCTGTGGACATTTCCACTAGATGCCCACGTGCAGACAGGCAGCTGAGGAGTGAGTGTGGAGTGAGTGTGGAGTGCGCAGGGAAAGCTGGGCTGGACTGGTCTCCGAGCCCCTGCTGTGTACAGAGTATTTGCAGCCATGAGCCTGGAAGGGCTGGGTTCAGAGTGGGTGCTCAGCAGATGTGAGCCAGGCTGCTTCCAGATGCTTCCCCCAGCTGAGGGAGGTGTGGGAAGGACGAGGTGGGCAGGGAGCAACCCTCAGCTTGGATGGGCGGGGCCTTCTGCAGAGAAGGCTCCAGAGAGAACAGAGGCCTCAGGACCAGCCTGTGGCATGGGGAACATGTGGCAGGTCACCAGATGGAGCCTCCCGTGTGGTGAGGCTCAGGAGGGGAGCTGTCAGCATCTCTTGCCTGCAGCCCCCAGTCAGTGTCCCAGGCCTGCCCTCTGAGCCCTGGCAGGAGCCTGGGGACCCGCTGTGGATGAGTCACGCTGTCAACCCTGCGGGTGGTGGCAACCCTCCTCCCCTCCTCCCAGACAGGGAATTGCATCACCTGGAGTTGCAGTTGCTGTTCGGGGCTGAGGCCCTGTGCAGCTGCCTCCTGCAGGGACATTTTTGGGGCTAACCGCCCTCCCACCCTGCTTCCCAAACTTTGGGAGCCAGGAAGGTCGGAGTTCTTGTGTATGACTTGGGGGAACCCAGAGGGGGGGTGGTATGATGTGGGCTCGAGAGCCTTCTGGGAGACACAAGAGAGGTACAGTTTCCAGAGAAATACCCAACACACCTCAGCTCGGGGCTCCAGGTGCAGGGCAGGTCTCGCGGGGCCCTGGCTGAACTGTCCCCACCTGGCAGCGGAGGGGCACGTGCTCCCCGCCCCTCCTCCCCGGGGCTATGTGTCCTTCTCATCACCCAGACGACCCCTGTCCCTTGCTGCACAGGACAGGCTGTGTAGGGGGTGTGGGCGTGCACTTGATGGAGAGAAAAGCACCCACAGCTTGTTCTAGTCAACTCATGCGGCTCATCTTATCCACTCTGGGTGCCCAAGTCTGTGCTGGGCTCGGAGGGCGCTGGGTGCGAGGAAGCGGGACGGGACCCTGAGACCTGTGTGGGAGGCCAAGGGGGACTGTGGGACGATCGGGGGTCATCAGAACCGATGGAAGCAGAGGGCTGTGATGTGCCAGCTCAGAACAGGGGAGACAGGAGGGTGGGGGCGTCTGGGCTGAACTATGTCTCCCACAAGTGCCTGTGCTGAAGTCCTAACCCCAGGACCTCAGAATGGGACCCTATTTGGAAGTAGGATCTTCTCAGATATAACTGTTAAGACGGGCTCAGGCTGGAGCAGGGTGGCCCTGATCCAACGTGACAGCATCCTTATAAAAAGGGGACATTTGCACACAGGCACACAGACACACAGACACGCGCACATGAGGAGAACGCCACGATGAAGGAAGAGATGGGGGTGATGCATCTACAAGCCACCAGGAGCTGGGAGAGGGCCTTGGGAGGGATAACCCTACTGACAGGAAACTCATCCAGAGGTTTACATGAGTAGGGCCCCTAGGGCTCCGTGAGCAGAGGCCTCAGGGGCGAGTCTGGATTGTATTTGCAAGATGAGTGTTCTTTCATCAGCTCACTCATTAATTCATAATTCAACAAAAAATGATTTTGCTTCTACTATGTGTTGGGGGTATGGCCCCTCTACGTAGCGGCAACGGTGATGTCTCCTCCCAGAGAAAGTGTGGTGGAGAGGCTGAGAGGACCTATAGGACCTGGGCCGGGGCCAGGGTGGGCTTCTTCCCTCCCTGAGCCCCTGGGCCTGTGCTGATGAGATGGGGGTGGGCGGTGGGGCCAAGAAGATAGGGTAGGTCCAGGGGGGCAGAGGACCTGGCTTCTTAGCCCATCCTGTCTGTTACATGTTTGAATGGGGTGCATGCTCCGTGAAGGTCAGATGGGTTTGGTCTATCCTTGTACCCATGAGAGTTTGTCCCAGAATGGGTGTCGGCAGGTGTGTGTTAAGAGAGCCCTTCGAAGTCAAACGCTGTCTCCTTTGCTCAAATATGGGCTCTAACCATCCTTGCCTGCCTCTCGCAACCTGGCCTCATCCATGAATTCGCTTCCTTCATCGGGCGCCAGCAACAGCATCCTCAGTTTTACTTGCCCTCATTGCTCAGCCCACTGCCCCTAGGTGTCCTCATGGCCAGTCTGTGAGCACCGAAGCACAGAGCTTGCTCACATTTTAACCAGCGCTGAGCAAATGCCCGGCTCAGAAGTGTCCCTCAGGCACGACATCCTGGGTCTGCCCTCCAGGAACCCACGGTCTGCAGGGCTCTTAGCAGGGAGGGCCAGCTGGACTCACCAGCGGACACCTGAGTTTTCTCGGTTCTGCTTTTCCTCGGTGGGGAGGGTGTGGGGCCTGGGCTCCCCCTCCTGTGGGCCTCCTGTACCCATCCCACTTTGGAGCCCTCTGCCAGGCCAGAAGAATGGTGGCCCCGTGGGGATTCACAGCTCTGAGTGAGTGGCTCCACCGAGTTCAGCAGGTTTTTCCACTGCCTGGCTGATGGCCTCCTCCCAGCAGTAACTTAATTAGCTCTCTGTTTTCCAAACAGGCAGGCGTGACTCAGCACTTTTGCTGGGTCTAAATTTGTCAGGTGTCTTAGCTTGATCCTTGGGGAAATCAGATCACGGGATTAGAATGGGTTCGATGGGATTTCTAGAAGCTCTGGCTCCCAGGTAGGGTGGCAGGTCCCTGTCAGACAGTCCTCTCTCCTGGCCAGGTGGCTACCCTGGAGTCACAGATACTCCAGGGTTCCACCCAGAGTTTTTCCTTCCTCCTGCAGGGGGCGGGGGCTCAATCCCTAGTAGCTGCTGGAAGTTGAAAAGCAAGGTCACCGTTATGACACTATGGATCCAGCATCGGGGTCAGGCCTGAAATGCCCTGTGGAGCTTTGCCTGGGCTATTTGGGGCTTTGGGGCAGCTGTCCCTCTGTCCTGGCTGGGGCTTCACCAAAGAGTAGCCAGGGGTCAGAAGAGACCAGGAGTGCGGCCCCTGCGGCCTCTCCTCCATCAGTCCCTTCCCCTTCTCCCCCCCCCCCCCCCCCCGACTCCCCCTGAGCCAGGCCTTGGGCTGGGGCTGAGGCTGAGGCTGAGGCTGAGGACCTGAGCTGAAGGCCCAGCAGTAACCAACCTCTGGAGGCAAGGTGGAGGGGCCGTGGGGAGGAGCTGGGCCCACCCTCCACCACCCCAGCCCCCAGACTCAGCAGTGAGCCAAGTCCACCAGGGTCCCTCACGTGGGTGGTGTGCTCCAGGGTTGTTTGGATGATGACGGAGATCCCAACAGTAAGACCCGAACCCTGTGCCCCGTCCCCAACACACAGTCGGAGCACCTTCAACCCCTGCTGGTAGGAAGTGGGTGTGCCTCTGGCAGGAGGGGGAGCTCAGGTTTCCCTTCTGTGGGGAGCAGCCAAAGGCAGGGGTCTGAATAGGGGGCATTTTTGTGTCTCTGGACAGAGCCCACCTTCTCTCCCGCTTCCCTCCCCTGCCTCCCTCAATCCATCTCTCTCTGTGACCTCCCCCAGACCCGAGGGGGCAGCTGTAGGAGTATCCTATGGCTGCTGGAAAAAATTACACAATCTTGGTGGCTTAAAACAACACACGTTTATGCTCTTACAGTTCTGGAGGTCAGAAGTAAGTCCTGAAGTCAGTACATCAGCCGGGCTGGTCCCTTCTGGAGGCTGGTCCCCTCTGGAGGCTGGTCCCCTCTGGAGGCTGGCCCCTTCAGGAGGCTGGTCCCCTCTGGGCGGTGTCGTCCCCAGGACTAGAGCCTCACACTCCTGGGCTTGGGTCCTTCCCTCCAGTTTCACAGCAGCAGCGTCTTCTCTCCTCCGAACCTCCTCTGTCCTCACATCTCTCTGGCTCTGACCTCCTGCCTCTCTCTGTAAGGGCCCCTGTGATGGCATTGGGCCCGCCCGCATCGTCCAGGGTCACCTCCCATCTCAGAACCCTTAACTCGGTCACAAAGTCCCTATGGCCGTGTAAGGTCACGTAGTCACAGGTTCCGGGGACTAGGACACGGTGTCTTTGCGGGGCTGTTATTCTGCCCACCAGAGTCACAGGCCCCTCTGTCTGTGTGTGACCCAGCCTGACCCCCATCACCCCAGCTTCCGCGCGGCCTGAAAATAGCACATCTGGGCCCTGACTGACGCCCACCCGGCTGGGGCGCCAAGGCTGATCCTCATTAAGGCCTGAGGCACGTGGCAGCCGTCAGAGAAGCGGGAGGCGCTTTCGTTACTGGTTGCAAAACATAATTACAGATGCAGAATAAATTACATGTTAACACGGGCGATTACACCCTGCTTCTCCCGCCATCATTAAGCAACTAAGTAATGCGGCCAGATGCTCCGAAACGGGCTCCCGACGTCAGCGCCGGCACCGCCGCAGCCGCGATGAGGGACGAATCAGACGGTGACCGAGGCTTGTTGGTGCCCTTGGTCGGAGGTGTCTGGCTTCTTCCACAGGCGTCAGCTGGGGCAGGAGATGCCCACTGGGGTCTTCTGCCAGGGCCCCAGGTTGTCACCGTCCAGGTCTGAGCTCTGCCCTCCCCACCCGCCCCTCCTCACCCTGGTTCCGCCTCCTGAGAAAACCTGTTTGCTGTTGTCCAGAGAAAAAAAGTGGCATTGGTGCCCTCGCTCCTGCTGGCTGCTGCCACAGAGGCCCCAGCGTGAGCCCCTCCCCCTCCCTTCTTGGTTCGCTGCAGGGCAGGGGGGTAGCTGTGCCTGCGTTTGGGACGGCCAGTGCCAGGCCCTGCTGCTTCCCCAGGACAAGTGACATGCTCTGGGGCCCTGAGGCTCGGCGACACGCTGCACCCATGCTGGGGCCGTCCTGTGCCCTCTGGCAGCCCCGAGGACACCTGGACCCACGTCTCTTTCAGTTTAGAAGTGAACCATTTTACAACCGGAAAGGGAGGCCGAGAGTCCTTGTCACGTCCTGTCCCTGATTTATAAACTCAGCGGGCCCGGGAAGCTCTCTGGGCCAGTGTTTTATGCGGCCCTTTTACACGCACAATCCATTTTACAACTTGTGTGAGAAGCGACAGGAAAGTGCATACTTCACCCCAGAAGAGAATCCATGAGCCCAGCATCTCCAATCAATAAAATGATATTCTGCTGACTGAGACAGGCTGGAATGGCATCTTGGGGGGGGAGGCTCCGTCTGTGGGGAGCTGGGCGGGGCCGGCCAAGCAGGAGAGATTTCTCGGCCCCATGGCTGATGTATTGAAAACGGGTCCAAGCTGCACAGAGACAGAGGGTCCGGTGGGCCCGTTGCCTCCCAGCACAGCTGCTGCGGGCCACCCTCACGAAGCTGGGCAGAGGCTGCCCCGAGACTCAGAGTCACACACCACGGGGCTGGGAGGGACTCGGAGGTCACTCCATTGGTCCAGCCCCTCCCTTCATACTGGGGGCTGATCTGCTGACACCCCGCCACTCATTTCTTCCCCTGTGCTTGCATACCGCCAGTGCCGGGAAGCTCACCACCATGGGAAGGCTCTCCCTGCCTCAGCTGAGACCCGCCCCTCCCTGCACCTGCCCCCTTGGTGGTCCCGCCTCTTGAGGTGGAAGGAGGCTCATTTTTTCTTATCCAGGGGTGAGGCCAGTGACTGAGGCCAAGCGGAGACACCTAGCCTGGCCGGCCTCCCCCTTGGCTGCCTCCTTGAATTCTGTGTCCTCGGTGCCCCACTCACCTCTCTCAGGTCCTAGCCCTGTGCCTCGGTTCCCTCTGTCATACCCCACGTGGACTCCCGTGAACTCACCCCCGCCCCTCCCCGATTCTGCTAAGAAGCCCCTGAACCCACAGTTTGCCATGGGAAGATCTGACCCCCATCAGCCAACACCTCAAGGCCGTGGAATTACGGGCCCTCTGTGCAGACATCTGGGGGGAGCAGTCTTCGTGCTCCCCGCGGCTCTGGGTGAGGCCTTCCACGCAGCCCAGCAGGTACCCAGTGACCGGAACCCTGGGACGTCAGAATAGAAGGACCTTAGGGTGCTGAGCACAATGTTAAGGCTGCTCTGAGGGGACAGTGGGGGTGAAAGGCAAGGCCTTGCCCAGGCTCAGCAAGCCTGTCCGAGGAGGGTGACCCTGACCTACACCCCCAGCTCCTGGGCACACCCGTCTCCACATCTCATGCTTGGAGCCCTGGGGAGATTTTCCCAGGCACGAGGGCTGTGCTGCCTTGACGAGTAGAGTCATTGCCCACTTCCCCAGGGCCGGACCCAGTGGCCCTGCTGCCCTTCCGACAGGCTGGGAAAATTCGAGAACCCTGAGGCGTTTGCAGGGTTCGTTTGTTACCTAATGGTTTTAATATCTGTATAATCCCTATGCTCCCAATTTTACCACAGGGGTGCCCCTGACTCAGGGCAAAATGAGCCTTCGAAGCAAAGCATAAATGAGCAACGTCTTTGGGGACAGCCCTAAGCATGCTGCAGACCCCAAGCCAGCGGCACCCCATTAGGGATAATTTTATAGTAATGGGGACTGCATGATCGCAAGCTTGTGGCGATTTGCCTGGAGGCACGTTGCTGAGATCCTGGCTGGGGCCAGAGCAGGAGGGCAGAGGTCACAGCGCTGGCTTTTCCAGGGTCGGGGACATAGTCTGGGTCCAGGGTGGGATGTTCATGAGGGGCTCATGTGGGACAACTGGAAGTATGACTTAATCCAGGGTGATCCACTGGGCACCTATGATGCACCTCGAGGTGTGAGGCCTGGGGACCCGGTGGTGAGTGAGTCACAGGGTCTCTGCCCTCCAGGAGCTCTGGCGGTAAAGTGGGAGGGGGGAGGCGGACCTCAGCCAGCATTCCCAGAAAGCCTGCAGAGCAGCGAGGCCAAACCTTTTTGCAGGAAAACAATTTATGAGTATTGCTCTTGAAACAACTGGTTGTATCCAATGAAGCAATGTTTCCATAACTCACCCCTAATTTGTTTTCGAGATCAACCTGATGAGCGCTCTGGCTGGGATCTGCCGTCCGAGTCTGTCTCCGCACACACTGCCTCCATCCTTCATTTCATATTTCGGCTGCTCTGAATAATTCACACACAGAATTGCTCCTTGTGCCTACTGCCCGGACATTGGAGCAGACACTGCGCTCAGGGAGCCCTGGGGAGTCAGGAGAGGAGCCGGCTGGCTTCCTCCCTCCTTCCCCGGTCGGGGGCCTGGAGCGATTTCAAACAGAGCAAAAGCAAGGAGGATGTGTGACAGGCCCCCACATCCCCTAAGAGCTCAGGGTTTCCTGGGGTCCTCTCCTCCTTTCTGTGTCATGACCCAAATCTTAGTTTTGAGGAGCAGAGAAAAGATAAGCCGAGACTCACCCTGCGCATTACAGAGAATTGCAGCTGGACACCCCAAGGACCCCGGGGCCTGGACCCCAGGGCCCCAGTGCTTAAAGGGCCTCCCCAACGAGACCCATGTGCATGCAGGGGGGGGGAGCGAACACCTCTTCTTGTTCTCAGGGGCTCAGCGCACGGTGGGAACCTCCGAGGGGTCTACAAAGATTTGTGCCATCAGAATGGAGAACTGATTTGCGTTCCGAAGGTCTGTTCCCAGCACAAACCAGTGGTCTCCTCTAGGCTTTCCTGAGACCAGCTACACACGGTCATTCATTTATTCCGGAAATGTTTACTGAGCACCTACTCTGTGCAGGCACAGAGCTGGGCCCAGGGATGCAAGGTGAGCGTCTCCTTCAGAGCTGTCTTCCACAGGGGCCAGGACAGACAGATATTCACAGACGGGTTGATGGACACCCTCCTGTAGACGAGCTGACCAGCACTTGGCGAAGAAATCGGCCAGGCGAACCCCTGGGGCAAACATGCCAGTGCGAGCGTGTGAAGCTTCCGCTGTGTGCCATTGGTGGCAGCACCGGTGGACCCAACATGTACAGTTTCTTCTTGAGTGGGTGGGTGGCCTCGTGGCTCTGCAATGGGGTCATCACTCTGGTCGTCACTCTGTGGGACCTTGAAGCTGGTCCGTCAGCACAGCAAGATGATCGGCGCAGCCAACCGGCCCGCTGGAGGTCCCCTGGCCACTCCTAGCCTGGGCTTCCCAGCCTGTGCAACGGTGATTGCTGTGTTAACAAAATGATGGGGTGGCCTCCAGGGGCTCAGCCAGGAGCCTGGCACAGTGCACTCAGCCAGCAGGAGCCCCGAGGACCAGCTGGCCAGGCCAGGCGGCGCCCAGCACCCACGCTGCACGGCCCGCCATCCCCCCTCTGCGGCCCCCGGCCTCGTGCCCAGGTCTGGCCGCCTGGCCCCGTGCTTTCCATGGCTGGCTCAGGGGTTCCTCATGTGATCCTAGGGTGGGTCCTGTTCATGTCTCATTCTACAGCTTTGATATCAACGCCCCTCCAGGGTCACTGGAGTGACTGTCGCAGCACTGGCCGGTGCAGGAGCAGGGATTTAGCTGGGTCACGCTTACCTTCAGCATCTACCACCCTTCTCATTGTCAGGAGAGCAAGAGAAGGTGAGGGGTGGAGACCGGGGTGTTTCTTACAGAAAGTCACCTTTTAGATCTCTTTCAGCCTGTCTTTCGTGTCCACCTTCTGGAACTGTGTCTGTCTCTGCTGGACAGAGAGCCCCGAGGGCCGGTGTCACCTTTGGCCCTTCATGGACCTGGGCGCACGGTAAACATTTGCAGAACTGAATTGCAAAGCCACCTCCCAGGGCAGCTTTCACGCAGGTCTTTGGGGGACCATTGAGGATGGACATCCTTCTGGGAGGAAGGACAGTGGACGCTCCTGTTCTGGCCGTCGCCAGCCATTCTGAAGCCCCAGGAGTCAGGCCAGGCCTGCAGCTGCGCTGCTGGGCAACTTTAATTGGACGCCTCCTCTCCGGGCCCTGCCCGAGTTAACGGCAGGCAGCTCCTCCGACGGACCTGACTCGGGAGCCCGATTTTCGTCTTTATTACACCTGCCGCAGCCAATTTAGCGGGACAACGCGCCGGCGCGGAGACAAGCAGCGAGCGCTGGTCGGCTAATGAAAGGAGGCGGCTGCAGGGGCGAGGAGCCTGGAGGGGGGCAGGGGCGACGCCTGGGCCGGTGGGCACCTTTTGCTGTAATGTTGCCTAGGGGACCGCCGATGGGGTCTGTGCTCGAGTCGCTGGCGCAGAAGGAGCTTTCAGGAGACGTGGGCGAGCGAGCCATTGATGTCCTTGAAGTGAGAAGCTGCTGGAGAGAGAGGGACGTCCTCCAGGAATAACACAGGAATTCAATAAGCAAAATGAAACAACGAAGCACGCGGGCAACATCATTCTTGGCGACCTTATTTTCAAGCCCTTAGCGGGAAGGAGAAGATCAATAAGGAAATTACTGTTTCTTTTCACCGCGTCAGCTGCTGCTCCCTCCCTCCCTCCCTCCCTCCCTCCCTCCCTCCCTCCCTCCTTCCCTCCCTCCCTCCCTCCTTCCCTCCCTCCCTCCCTCCCGGGCCTGGCTGGGGAAGAAGAAACGCAGGGGTGGGGGAGCCGATCCAACCAGCAATTCTGGAAACTGGCCAAGTAGAAGACAGTTGTGACCATGGTGCCACTTTCTCCAATCAGGCCCTCCGGTCAGCGAGAGCCCTAGGTCCACCACTAACTAGCTGTGCTAACCTGTTCAGGCTTTAACTAGTCTCTCAGGGCCTCTCTGCCCTCACCTGTGGAATGCGGATAGCAATGGCTTTGAGGTGGAGAGAAGGGCCAGGGATCACCGGCTGAGGACACAGGACACCAAGCAGGAGGCTCGAGAGGGCCACAGGGCTCTTCACCTGAGGCTGGAACCCCCGAAGTCGTCCCATGTGAAGCCTGGTGCTCCCGCCAGCCTGGGCAGAGGTGTGGTAGAGCCGTGGCCAACAACGGGGGACATGTACCAGCATCACCGTAATGCGCCCAGCACCCCTCCCACAGGCCCGGGCCAGGGGAGGGAGCTGAGGCCAGGCGGGGAGTGGAGACAGAGTGAGAGCCCACAGCGGTGACTTCACTCCTGACTGTGCCCTGCCTCCCGCTGGGGCCTGGAAGGCCTGGTGGCCCAGGTCCTGCACGGTGAGGCTTTAAAGCAGCAGTCGCCCCTGAAGCAGGCCGGGCGATCACTGCTCCCATTTTGCAGGAAGGAGGCTAAACCCCAAAGGAGCATCGTCTGAGGCCACCTGCCTACCTGCTGCTGCTCTGCGTCTGGTTGGGGGCTTGGATGCAGCCTGTGTGTGCGCGCGTGTGCATGGGTGTGCACGTGTAAATGTGTGCACAGGCGTGT
Source organism: Miniopterus natalensis (assembly GCF_054644295.1). Taxonomy (NCBI): domain Eukaryota; kingdom Metazoa; phylum Chordata; class Mammalia; order Chiroptera; family Miniopteridae; genus Miniopterus; species Miniopterus natalensis. The sequence goes on from NC_142092.1 coordinate 69,596,441, forward strand.
TGCTGCACTGCACTCATGTACGTGTGCACACCCGGCAGCGCAGCGGGATGGAGGGCACCCAGAGGACAGGTCAGCTCCCCCACCCGCCAGCCGCCCCCAGTCAGGGTGGAGCAGGCGCAGGCTCCAGCCCTTGGCCTCCCTCCACCGCCCGCTCAGCGCCCGCATCGGTGACTCACCAGCACCCGGGCTGCAGGACGAGCCCGCCTCCTTGCCGGGCACACCGTTCTAGCACCTTCCGCTGCCTGCTGTGTGATGAATAAGCGCCCGGTGACTCACCAGCTGGAGGACCCGCCGCGCGTGCCAGCAGGCCGGCAAGGCCGGGGAGGGCCGCGTGTGGGCTCAGGGCCGGCCTGCCGCTGACCAGTGGGCCCGGCTGCTGTGGGCCCTCCCCCGTGCACGTCCAGAACTGGGGATGATTTAGCACCGGGGGTCCCCCCGGAGATACCTCAGGGACAGGCCCTCGCCTGGCGAGTCCCTGCGGTCTTAGGGTTTCCGCACTGTTTAGAATAAAGAACTCTTCAGAGACACAGTATCCCCAAACCCCGGTCATCTCTGCTGATCCGACAAAATAGCCCAAAGCCAAAAGCCCACTGGGATTTGGTGGTGATCCCGGGTGAGACTTCACAGCCGTGGGGGAGGTGCCACGAAGGCACCACTGTGCACATGTCTTTTATTAATGAATTAACTGATTTTTAATCCTAGCCCAAGGATATTTTTTCCATTGCTTGTTTTAGAGAGAGAGTGGAAGGGAGAGAGAGAAAGAAACATGGATGCGAGAGAGACGCATAGACTGGCTGCCTCCCGCACATGCCCCGACCAGGGATCGAGCCTGCAACTGGGGTATGTGCCCTTGGACGGAATCGAACCCAGGACCCTTCAGTCTGCAGGCCAATGCCGTCCGAGGAAAAGATAAGACCCCACCCACACTTCACAGGACACGGCCCCGACGGCACTGCCGTCTCAGCAAGAAGGGGGCCCTGCGCGTTCCGAGGAGATGCCTCCTAACTGTCCCGACCACGGCCTGAAAGCCAAGAGCTGCTGGCAGAACCCACGTCTTACCTACCAGACTGGAAAACGCCCAGTGGTTTTCTAACGCTCCGTGGGGAGGCCAGCACGCCTGGAAGCTGCTGGAAGGGAGGCGAACTGATGCAGCCTCTGCGGATGCATTTGCCGAAGACACCTGTCACGTGCAAACACGCGGCGTGACCGCGCAGTTATTCGCTGAGGTTATTCTTAAGATCTGAGTAGTAGAAACAACCCAGATACCCCCAGGGTGGCACTGATGACATACACTCTGCCGCGTCCACACGATGGAATGCCACACAGCCACACAAAGGCGCAAGGCAGAGTCCCGTGTTCCTAATGTCACCCTCAGAGAAAACTGTCACATGAAAACCACAAGATGCAGAGGGTGCCTCTTGTATAAGAAAAGTGGGGTGTGGGCCCCAGTTGATGCCTCTCTTTGCTATTGGGTTTAAAGGGGGCTCCATAACTTATTCTCGTGGCCTGTGAAATTAATCTCTAACAGTGGATTTATTAAAACAGAAGCCCCTTTCAGAAACAACTCACCCACAGGAAATCGATGTGTCTCCACGGGGCCCGTGCCACCTTGTGGACGTGGACCCTCCTTCATGGGCCAGGAGCTCAGCTCCCCTGAGGAAGTTTCTCCATCTGAGGACAGGGAGCCTGGTGCCTCTCTTGCAAGGAAGCGTGAGGTCAAAGGGACACGTGCGGGTGGGAGGATGGTGCTAACACGGCTCTGAGTCTCATCTGTGCTCAAGTTTCCACTGGTGACCTTCAAAGGAATTACGTTAGATGTTGCAATTGATGACAACGTCCTGCCCCGGATCCCGGTGTGTCCTGCTATCTGAAATGACCCGTGGCCCTAAGTTCCTTTCTCACAGAAGGAGCCTGGCACCTGCACGGTGACCCCAGACTTCCCAAGAACCCCAGAGGTGACCGTTCCACCCACACAGCTGCCTCCTCTCCACTCACTTGCAAGAGCTGGGAAGGGAGAAGCCACCTTCTCGCAAACCTTCTATATATTCCACGTGGGTGTCGTGACTCGCAGTTCCCCAGGCGCCTGCGTGGGCTCACCCATCACGGGCTTCCTTGGGGAACAAGGACCCTGTGGAAATTAGGAGAACTCCAGACCCGGCTGCTCCAGAGTTGAGTCTCATGCTCTGTCCTCCAAGCACCCAAACGTGGTTAGGCTTTGATTCCAAGCCAAACTTTTAATAAAGAAAATTCATCTACAGATGTTCTGCCATCAGCCAATATATTCAGCTATTGGAATCTGGGAGATTTAGTGGCAGGCTGGCTGTTTTATTTGCTCGCAGGTGGGACCATTTTTCTTGCGTATTTAATATCCTGGAGGAATATTTTCCCTCGCAAATACTCCATCTGAGACAGTAAATCCATTCCGGACCCATCAGGCCACTATTTTGTCTTCTGGTGACTCGGAACAGGTACTTGTACATTCGTTTTTCCCTCTGTCATTAGGGAAAATGATGAAGTCACCGGCCCATAATTGCAGCTGTAATGATAAGACAGTCCCTCTGGTTGCACTGGGACAGGGGCCTGTCACATCTGTCACGTCGGGAGTAGTCGATGGCCTCTTGGACTGTGACTGAAACCCGGGCTTTTCTAAGAATTGCCTGCTGCCGTCTCTCACAGGGAGGACGCTGCATGCCGTCTCCGTCCAAGATAATTTGTGAACATAAAAGCATGGAAATGCACCTCACTTCTGTACATTTTAATTGCGGGCTGGTCCCACGGTGGTTCGAGGGGACACTTCGCGCTAATGAGGCTCTGAGCGAGGAAGAGGCATCCCCTCCCTCTCCCCTCCTCAATGCCGCTGTCGCCAGCTCCTTGATGTCATGGTTGCCCACAGTGATTAGGAAGCAAGGATCTTTTTGGATTTTTGGTCTTGGGCTTGGTGGATCCCAAAGCATATGTGGGTGCAAGAGAGTCCCAGACACTGGGGAGCAGGGCAGATGAGAGAAGGGTGACGCGGGGAGCCCTTAAAGGAACAAAGGAAGATGCCATGGCTTCTCCTTGGAGATGGGGAATGAGAAGCTGCCGGAAGGCGAGGACCTTTTGTCATTTGAGATGGGGAAGGGGAGGAAGGACGGTGGGGAGAGCACAGCGGAAGGCACCAGAGGGGCTCCAGAGCAGTGTGTCTGGGTGGGCAGAGCAGGGGGTGGGCAGATGGGAAGGGCCAAGGTGCGATGGGGTTGAGAGATGGCCTGTGCCAGGCGAGAGGCGGCACTGTCTCCCTGCCGTGGAGCCCAGGAGCCGGGGGCCGGCATGAGACAGAGGCATGGCCCCGGCCTGGTGGGGAAGTGGCCCCAACACTGAGTCAGAACAATCACTAGCACGTTTCCACAGCCCCCCTGCCCCTCCCACGGTGGTTTAGGGCCCAACATCTTTTCCATGGGTGGGGCAGCCGCCCACGGTCCAAGGAAATGCCCACCCTCCCGGTAGGTGGGACGCAGCCGGCAGCCTTCCTTCTTTAGTTGTGATCCTTGACCAGAGGGGGTGTGTGTGGGGGGGGCCAGGGAGCCTCTGACCTATTTTTCATTCCACATTTCCCCATCTATTGGCCAGGTCCAATCACAAGGTGCCTACTGTGACCAAGCCTAGTATAGTCCCCACCCCCCCAGCTGCCCCTTTCCCTGATTGGCTCCAGCCACCGAGTGGGCACGGGGACGGGCGTCATAGGTTCTTGGGCTTTCTCAGTCCCCGTGAGCACGGAGCACTGTGAACGTCAGCTACGCCCCCACCCAAGTGCCGCCAACAATCCCCCGCCTGGGTTCTGGCCCAGCTGTCTCTCCAGGATGAATGACGGAAACTCAGGAAGACTGGTTTTGGAAACGTGTCAGCTCGTTTGCTCACTGGTTTGCGGGCAGTGCCAGCTGGGCCAGGCTCACGGGGCCGCTGGCATCCCAGGGCAGAGGGGCAGGGAGGCCACAGCACACCTTGGACCTCTAAGCCCGGGTCCCAAACACAGTCTGGTGAAAGGAGCTATGTTCCTTTCTGACCGGCACGAAGCCCAGGGCACTCCAGATGGGCTCGGGACACTGGACGTGGCCTGTCTTCAGGAACCTCAGGACCTGCTCCGAGCCAGGGCCCGACATCGGCATGGCCGATGGTGGCCTGGGCTCCTGGGATGTCCTAAGGTCTCTGTCCCCAAGGCCTGGGGACCCAGACCCCAGAGGGGGCCCGACGCTCCCCTCCTGGACCCACCACAGTCCCTGGTGGGCAAACTGGCCGCTGCGGGCCTGGGGCTCCCTTCATCCGCCCTTCAGCAGGGTCTCTGCCGGTGCCCCCTGCCACATCCAAAGTAAGTGCAGGTCCCAGACTCCTTCCAGCTGAGACCTAGGGGGGAGCCTGGCAGGTGGAGGTGGCAGGGGTGGGGTCGGAGTGGGGTTCCCAGGGGTGGAGGCTTCATTCTGATTCACCCAAAGGGGGAGGGCAACTCCAAGATGACCTCCAGGCTCCAACTTTTGGGGGATGGGTGTTCAGACACCCCAAGGGAACGTGTCCGCTGCCAACTCCCTAAAGCAGGGGCCTCCCCTCCCCTTCTGAGGGGACACTCACCCTCGACTAGGTCTTCGAGGACCTGGAAGAATTCATCATTTAAAAAAACCCCTCAGAAATGACAAGGGAAACACAGACATCTCCTAATATGTTTATTGTTCCTTAGATAGCTGGAGAGTACAAAGTTCCTCTCTTTTTTACTTAAAAAATGTTCTTTCGGCACGATGCCCGCGGGAACACTCCTCTCCCGTCGGAAACCGAAGTCTCCCCCGACGAGCCCTTCTCATCTGTGGCTACAAGGTCTAGATCATTGGACTAGAGGAGAACAGTCCCTTGGATTCTCACGAACTCGGTTATCTCTCTATAAGGGTGAACACTGATTACTATTTTTCTTTTTAGCGACAAGAACCATCCATTTACTGATCCAAACTACGGCATTGCATGACAACATCCACTGCATAAACCGACGCACAGAGTTACCACCTCAAGGAAACAAGACACACGCTGCACAATACACTACGGGCAGGCGTGTGCGCGCGGCGGGCACCGCCACCGGCCGCGCCACGCACGCCGGCCGCCGCGTGGCGGCCACTAGACACGGGGGCACGGGCTACTGGGGTCTCGGCACGTTAATCTAAGACACAACACACGGTCGGGGAGCAGCCGCCGCGATGGGGTACGAGCTAGATGAGCCTGCGTGGACCCCTCCGGGCGCCGGGGGCGACCAGGGCCGGGGGCTCCGGGAGACACACGGCGAGCCCGTCCATCGGCGCCGACCGCGGTCTAAGGAAAGGTCCATGCGATCCTAACGGCGGGCTGTCCTCGGGCGAGAACCGGCCAACAGACATCGCCTGACTTCTTTAGTATGTCATTTGATTTGACCAAAAAAGAGGGGCCGGGGCGGCGAGGGGAGCCCTGGGCTGCAGTTCCAGCTGCAAAGTTGGGGGGGGGGTTTCTTCCCCAATCCGTTGCCCTCCGGCCTGAGCCGGAGAAACGCGGAGGCCGTGGCACGGCGCGACGCGGGACTCCCCGCCGCGGCCGTTTCCCGAGCCGGTGCGATGGGTTTCGTCAGCACCGTCCGGGCCGCCGTGTCACAGGGTTTCCACGCGGGCGAGGACCTGGACCCCGGCGTCCAGGCGGAGGCAACTACAACTCGTCGGACCGGATGACGTGGAAGAGGGTGACGTTGTAGAGGATCTGGTGGCCGTTGTTCCAGGCATACAGGGCGCGGTCCTTGGGGTTGTAGTCCAGCATGGAGATGTGGGAGTACTTGTTCTGGAACGGGATGTCGATGTACTCGTAGGTGGAGGCATTGGTCTGGTAGGCGTAGTGGACCTTGGTGCCCCCCGAGTAGCCGTTGGTGACATAGAGGGTCCCGCAGATGATGAAGGCCTCGCCGGCGCTGCGCTTGGGGTAGCTGGTGTTCCAGGTCTGCAGCACCTGCAGGGACACGGGGTCCAGCTTGCTGATGACGATGTTGCCGGCGTTCTGGTTGGTGGCGTAGACGGCCCACAGCCCGCTCTCGTCCACCATGAGGTCGATGTCCGAGTGGCCGCCCCAGGCGTAGTGGTACATGTTGTTATAGCCGGCGTAGTCCAGGCTGCGCTGCTTGAGGATGCTCTCCGTCTTCAGGTCGAAGCGTATGACAATGTGGCTCTGGAACTTGTTGAAGTAGATGGAGCCGTTGTAGACCACCTGCCCCGTGCCGGACCAGGGGTGCGGCAGGCGGTGGGACGTGAAATTGTCCGTGGTCATGAAGTCGACCATGGATTTGTACTCCCGCACGAAGCGGTTGTTGTGGTAGCCGTCCATGTACCAGACCTGCGGAGAGAGCAGACCGTGAGCGGCTCTGGGGGAGACGGGGTCTCCCCGAGCCGGCTCCTCTCAGACTTGGCCCGAGGAGCCGGGAGGACCAGGAGAGGGTCAAAACGGACAATGCCAGGCCCTCCTCCCAAGCCCTCAGGGCACTTTTCAGAAGGAGACAGGGCTATTTTCCCCCAGACAAAGAAGCGTCCAGTTTGGGGACCTGCCAGGGAGGGGGGTGTGGGAACCGACAGCTCCGGGCACCCGAGTCTCCTGTGGGTGGTAAGGAAAACCACAGCGGCCGCCAGGCCCAGCCCTCTGTTGGGTTGTGGGTCCGCAGGCACACCCGTTGGTTCACTGCTCTTTCCCTGGCCCGGGGCGCACAGTAGGTGCTCATACTTATTTGGGGAAAGAAGAAACTCCATCTGTGTATGAAAACCCAGGCCAGTGAGATAGCGTTGAAAAGGGCACAGCTGCCTGGGTCCTGGACGAAGACACGGCGCTGGGCGGCTCCTGTCTCAGTGTTGACTCATTTTCAAGGTCACCAGCAAGGGCAACCTCCCACACTCTCCCTCCTACCAGGCTGACGGTCGAGCGGCCCGGCATTTGGGACGCGGCAAGTGTCATCACTGTCAATTGGGGGCAAGCTGCCTCTCTGGGAAGAATTCGAGTTTCTCAAGGCCTGACTGTCGAAATCAACCAAGATCACAAACCCAGAAGTGGCTCCAGTTTGGGTTTTCGGAGGAAAAGATTTCCGATTAATGCCAATTGACTCGAAACTGTCTAGACTTTGTACAAAATGCTTTAGTTATTTTCAACCAATATGGGAGCAAATGAGAAAGCTGTGCAGTGAGTCAGGGGGAGCTGGGGGCTGCCGTGGCTGCTGGCACATCTGTGTGGCCACGGGGCAGCTGCTCCACCCGCCACGGGCCACGCTGCAGGAGAGGCTGGGACAGGGCGGCTTTCAGACCCGGCATTACACGTGCATTCAAAATTTAAAAAACCAGAACCTTGTTCCTGAGACATCCATTCAGAGGTGCTTTTTATTTTTAATGAGATTAAAAAAATAACCCTCAACTGGGTCCCATTTGAGGCTTTTAGTATTTTTAGCCTCAGCAGCCCTCAGTGATGTGGTCACAGATGAGGACGAGGGTAGTGCAGGGCCTCGAGGGGCGGGAGGGATGCAGGGTGGTGTGGGAGATCACCCCACCATGTCACCCAAAACTGGCCCTCCTGACTCTTCTTGACTGCCTCCTGAGATGGGGAGCTCCCTGCTTCTTTCAGGACAGTTCAGTGACGTCCCTGCCTGAGCCCTCTCCTCATCTCAGCAAGACGAGCACTTTGCAGATGTGTGCAAATGCCTGCCCCCTACGACTGGGCCTTTGACAGGGGGGCGGGGGTCTGAGGTATCCCTGTAACCCAGGGCCCAGTGCCTCCCTTCTGTGGGCAGAACTGGGTGAAACTGGCATCAAATTACTAAGGATTTTTCAATTGCCTCTTTCTCCTGGAAACTGGGAGAATGGACACAGGGTGCAGCCCTCCTGCTTGAAGGATGGGGGCCCCAGACATAGGAGGGAGAGCTGAGAGCACCCCCTGGGGCTACAAGCCGGAAGGAGAAAGGGCCCCTCAGAGGCCCCACCGTGTGATACTTCTCCGCTGATGGGGGACGGCCACAGCCTCCGCATTCTATGGGCTCAAACAGCCACTGTGGCTGCTGCCACGACAGTTCACTGCAGGCCTGTGTGCCTCGCGAGCGCCTCGCTGTGCAGGCTCCCGTCTGGCCACTGACCACATCGAACAGAATGGCTGCACCTTTCAGGTCATTTGACCTTCAGGAAAAGGGATTCCATGTGACCCTTAGAAATACCTAGAGGCTCTGACACCGTTTAGATGACACGGAGGACTTTTAACAGCTGCTGTTCGTAATCGCATAGTGTCTCAGTGAAGGCTTCCAATATGCCCCTCTAAACCCCCTCTGAACATGCACCCCTGGGGTCCCCTTGATAATGTCGGCGTGGGCAGGGCTGGGGTCCTACGGCAGAAGCAGATCAGATAGGAGGGAAGCGGGTGCTGGACTCTAGAAGGTTCCCGAGTCAGAGCTACGTGTCTCAACGTTGGGGAACAGGGTCCCTGCAGCACACGGGTCTCCTGGGGGAGGAGTACAGCCTGGCAGAGGACAGGGGATGAGCGCCTGGCATTGGGGTGAGAGCTTCCGGGCCCCAGTGCCAACAGGAGCACGTGGGCCGGTCCCCGCCGAAAGAAGGCATTTTCTGGACCTGGTGGAGCAACAGCAGAGCCCCGCACAGTGCCTGGCACACAGCTGGTGCTTAATCGATGAGTCAAGGACGCATGGCTGCCAAGGCAACCCCAGCTAACCCTGTTCTGCAGGCTCAGCACAAAGGCAGTGGGACCTGGCAGCCGGGCTGCCCCCTTAGCTTAGCCGGGCCCCACCAGGGTCTCCGGCAGTCCCCTCGCCCTCAGCCTTTGGCCACACCCCTCTGACCACGCCCGCCCGCCCTCCCTCCGTGGCAGCCTGTACTGCCGCTGACATTGATTTTGTTTTTTTTCCCAAGCGAGTTATTGGTCTCCTGCGTGTGTGCAATCAAAACTGGAGGGGAGAATGGAAAAGATCAAACAAAAGTCTCTTCCAGATCAATGGCAGGACCCAGGGACCTGTCACTTATCCGGCTGGGAGTTGGAGGCCATCGTACTGAGCTCATGGCTCAAAATGGCCCGAGCCGGGCTTGCCAACTGCCCAAGCGCTCCGAGCGGGCCCCGGCGGCCCTGCCAGCCCAGCTCCCTCCTCCCGCCCAGAGCAGCTCTCCTCCCGCCCTCTGTCCATCACCAGGCCGCCTTTCCTGGGGGGTGAGCAAGTCATCAAGCAGAAAATAGATGTCTAATTATCAAACACATCCATCACCACCTCGACAGCCTCGCCAGTCCACGCCCTCGGGTGTGCGGGAGGCACGCGGCGGGCCCCGGAGCCCATGCTTGGTGTCTGAGCACAGATGCTGAGCGCTGAGCCACACCGCCCGGGTAGCGAGCCAGGGGACAGGCCTATCCAGTGCCAGACGTGCTTCCAGCTCCCGAATCCCACCAGGTCTGCCTGGGCTGGCGGGTGTGTGGCGGAGGCGTGGGCAGGTTGCAGGCAAGAGGTGGGGAGAGGGCACTTGTAGGGGGCGGTATCTGGAGGCGCAGCTTGCGACGCCAGTGCCGACGTAGACATCTGTTATTACGACCAGCGGCCAGCTTTTCCTGGAACCAGGGTAAGGCACGCGACCCTCCCGGACTTGGGCTTTCTCATCAGCTCCGTGGAGATGACCGTGATCTCCACGAGGCGGGGTCGCTGGAGGACCGGCCCCAGACAGGCCGCAGTGTGCCCAGCTGAGGGCCCGCATGCGCTGCGTGTGGGCACCGTTACTCTCGCCGGTGCCGGTGGGGTCACGACATACACAACGTGCTTCGGCAGAGCCGGCACAGAGCCCCCAGCCCTCGGCATCTGCCGTCGTCGGCTTTACCTCCGCATCACCACCGTCACCAGCATCTCTGGCAAGGGCACCTCCCTAACCACACACGGAACAGAGGTGGGTTTTCCAGGTGGATGTGGAAAATGAAACAGCCGGGGTAACAATTAGCCAATGAAATTGTTAGAAAATTTGTAAGCACCAGCTATCTGTCACGACGCAGAAAATAAATAAAACAACCACCTTCCCCCGAAACGCCTGGCCCCCATCGTTTCCGGGGTGGGCCGCCGGCCCCCGCAGAGCTTTTCTCTGGGAAACGCTGGGATGAGCATCTAGGAAGATGCTGCTCCCCTGCCCGGTGACACGGGGGTCTCCTCCCAGTCCTTGTCCCCACATCTGTCTTCCCCAGAAGGCGGACGTGTGCCAGAAGGGCAGGTGCCACTTCACGTTTTAAATATACGAGGTCACGCCTTCTAAATGTCCAAATGGGGAAGGGCGTCCAGAGGTTGGAAATCTCAGGAGAGAGGGACCATGACCCATCTGAGCAGCGTCTGGATCTCAGATTTCTCAGTCCCTTTCTCCATCCGGCCCAGAGGAAGAGATGTTTCTTTAAGTGTTTATTTTCTAACTGTCCCACCAGCAGCTGAAGGAAAGGGGCTGATCAACACTCCCACTGTTGGATGTGGGTGACAGCGGTCAGGCTGGTGGACAGGAAAGGACAGTGAAACCCAAAGAGCTTCTCTCCTCCACCGAGAACTTGGGCGGAACCTTCCATTGAAGGAAGGCTCCAAAATGCCATAGTGCCCAGTGGCCGATGGCCAGACGTCCCCAGCTCTCAGCCCACCAGCCCTGTCTCCCCGCTTCCCAAAGGGGCTCCAACAGACCCCAGGCCCTGATCAAGACAAATGCGGGGCTTGTTTCTTTCTTTTTTTTGAATTTTTACCCCCGGGGTGGGGTGGGGAGTCTAGGAAAAAGAACTTGGCCTCTTTCCTAAATCAAAAGGAACGGTTTCCATCAGCCATGAAAGGAGGAGCACATGAAATACAAATGAGATGTCATTAAACAAGAAAGGCCTAATGGACTCTCCTCCCGGGCCAGAGGTGGGTGGGACTGTCTGAAAGGTTTCAGACTCCGTGTGTCCACCCAGCCCCAGGGGCCCACGCCAAGGGAGGGCCCTACCAAGACCCCGCTTCCTCACGGCTGCCATCATCCTCATTTCTGGCCCTTGGTCTGTGACACCCACTCGGGGCACCAAGCTCCACTCAGTTCATAGGCCCTGGCGTGCTTTTCCAGGTAGGTGGGCACATTAGCATCTGCGTGAGGGCCGGAGACCACCCAATCCTATAAGAGCACCCTTGTCCGAACGACCCCCAGAGCCAGGCCCAACGAAGGGGCACTTACCCTGTTATCACCTTCTGGGGCTAGAGGGTCCGTCATCCAGGACCCGAACCTCGAGCCAGAGGTCTTGATGGTCACGGGGTCACTTATGCCGGTCAGCTTGCCGCACGCTGGAAGAGAGCCAGAGCGCAGGAGAGTGAGTCCTACCCGACGGCCAGGGTCCCCGCCGCCTCCCAGTCTGGGAACCATACTAGACAGAGGCTCACACTTTGACTCTTCCTGGTGACACCCTAGCACCAAGGGCCAGAGATGCCACCCCTCCCCAGGACAGAGACCATCTGAGGCCAGGGTAGCGGGGGAGGGAGAGGCAGCCCTCCCGCTGGGCCTCCCTCCCTCCCCCTGGGGCTGTGGGCTGTGCTGGAGCAGCACCTCTGGGTGGGAGGCAGTCAGCCTGCCAAGACTTGGTTTTCTCCTCTGGGAAATGGGGACAGCAGAGCTCAGCCTCCTAAAGCTGCCGGAGAGAATGCACTGGACCCGCCCGGCATGCTGCTGGCAGGCGGTGAGGCTCCATGCAGGACACTGTGAGCCACCATTGGGTTCATGAGGCAAGAACAGGGCCCTTCACTACAGCTCCCTACTCTCGTCCCTTCTGTTGGGCAAAACCAGACCACGGGCCGGGCCGGCTGCCTTCCCACAGGACAACCTTTGAGCTTTCCCTGGATGGTGAACATCTCTCCTGCCTGGAGGAAGAGCCAGAGGCCGGAGAGCTGGGGCTCGGGGGGCACTGACGGATCAGGGAGCACTGGGATGGAGTGGGCCTTGGACGTGACCTCGGGGTCCTCCCATTTCACAGATGGAGGCTGGAGACGAGGCGGGACATTCTCAGGGCCACACCATCACATGGGCACTGCTGCAGCTGGAACCCAGCATTCCTGACTCAGCCCCTGCCCTTCCCACAGCCCGTGTGGGTCTCCCAGGCTGCACCTGAGGCCCCGGCAGCCACCATGCCATGCAAAACCCCATGTGTCCCATGCACACAGCCGCTTAAGTCTTGCTCAGCCTGCCCCCAGGGCAGCGTGTTCCTGAGCCCTAGGAGTGAGTTCTCCCCGTCGAGGTGGGAGGTGGGTGGCCTTGCTGTGGGGACATGTGCTCTCTGTACCACCCTCCCTCCCTCCAGGCCCAGCTGAAGGAGACCAGGAGGCCATACTCTGTCCTCTGCATCACACTCTGACACAGAGATGGGGGGCCGGCACCCCAGCTCAGCTCAGAGGCCTTGCCTGGGGCCCATCTTCCCGCCCCCACACCGTTGCTCTAGCTGTTCCTCCACCTGGAATGCCACCCCCCTTCCCACCTGTCTTCTGTGGCTGGACCCAAACCGGTGCCTCTTCCAGAGACCTCGCCCTCCGAGCCCCACCATCCGTCCTCACTGACCTGCGCTGGTCACCACACGTTTCCTGGGGCCACAGACAAGAGCGTGTGGGTCTCACTGCTACAGGCAAGAAACTTGTTGCTCTCATCTGTCTCCCCAAGACTCAGCCTGGGAGTGGTCCAAAATGAATGAATGAATGAATGAATGAATGAATGAATGAGTGAGTGAATGAGTGAGTGAGTGAATGACTCATCTCTCAGGTACTTAGAGGTGAAATCATTCCTCTCAGAAAGTCCTCGCCAGTCCATTGCTTCACCATCTGTCCCGGTAGAGGGGACCGGAGGCGGGGTGGCGTCGGGACGGCGCCCTTGTCTGCAGTGATGACACCCACCTCCGAGGGTGGCGGCGGGTTGCAGCAGGGAAGCAATGGAGAGCCCGCCGCACGCCTGGCGCGGAACCCCTCCGGGCGGAGGCCGCACGGTTATCATTATCGCGAGTCCAGGCTGAGGGTGTGGAGAAAATGGGGTTCACCTCAGCCAAGTCCAGGTCAGGGGCTGCCATGGACAGCAGCACTGCGTCCTGCCCGGTCCCGCCCGTGCGGGACCTTCGGGTCTGTGGCTGCTCGGAAGGGGAGCCGGCCACTTTGGGAAACAGGTGGCGGGTCCAGCTGTGACCCGCAGCAGTGCCAGCCCCTCTCCGCGCCTGCCAGGCCCCCTTCTCCCTCCTCTCTCAGCGCCCCCAGGAGTCTTGACACCTCAGATGGGAGCGGGCGGGAGGCGGCCGGCGCCCGGGGCCCAGTGCTCCGCCCGGGGCTGGAGGCCGCCCGCCTGAGTCGGGGAGTTATTTTTGGTTCTCCGTCCAGACCGGCTCTGCCAAAACCTCGGGAGCTGACAGGATCGAAAAAGGCACCTCGACAGAGCGGTGCTGGCACGTCGGTCCATGAAAGTGTCCCTCTCTCATCACGAGTGCCCGGGGGGGAGAAGGGGGGAGAGGAGGCTCAGGAGGAGGAGGCTGAGCTCCAGGACGCACGCCCTGTGCACGAGCCCAGGGAGCCCAGACTGTACCCAGGATCCAAGGGACGGGGGGCGGGGAAGGGAGTGCCGCCACCGGGACCTACGTCCTGCCTGCTGGGGACAGCCGTCAGCACCGGTGCCACTGCAGAGGGCTGCCTTCCCCTGGCCCAGCCCGTCGGCAACCTCCTCGCGAGGAGCCGGGCTGCTAAGGCCGTGCCTGCTCGCTGGGACTGAATTAAGCAGCCACAGGCTATTAGCTGGGTCCTTAAGCTACTGAGCTTGAACGGAAGCCTTGGAAGAGGAAGCAGCAGCAGCTGCCAAACCTGTCAGTCTGTCCCTCTATCATCTATCTGTCCATCAGTCTGTTGTCTATAATCTGTCTGTCCTTCTGTTTATCATCTACTGTCTATGAATCATCTATCAACTCTATCTATCATCTGTCTATCTATCTATCTATCTATCTATCTATCTATCTATCTATCTATCTCTATCTATCTATCTATCTATCTATCTATCTATCTATCTATCTATCTATCTATCTATCTATCTATCTATCTCTATCAATCAATCATCTATCATCTGTCTCTACCCACCTACCAACCTACCCCCCCACCTCCTCTGTGCCGGGCACAGTGCGGAGCACGTGATGTAAATGACATCCATGAACTTGCACGTAACCCCAGGGCACAGGGACTCCTCCACTTTCATTTACAGATGAAGAGGGGCTGACACCCAAGCTGGTTAGTCCTTGGGAGAGTCTCACGGGTGCCAGTGGCACTTACTGCCTCCCCCAGGTGGGGTCTCCTAGTTTGGTTCATCTGAATCTACCCGGTGCTGGTTCAACGCGGACCCCCGGGCCCCACCTGCAGACCCTGACTCAGCAGGTCTATCTACACCGTCAAGGTCTTTTGAAGAAAGAATTAACCCAGAGGTGAAATCACGCGGCTGCCCTCCAACAAGAAAGAGGCCTCTGAGGGTCTAGTCGTCCTCTCTTTACTCCCGAATGAGCCTTTAGCAGTCCGAGGGTAGCCACGTGACAGCCCCAAGAGCCTAGGCCGAAAGGTAAACTCATCCAGATTCTAACAACAGACAAGGCCCAGGTGGGCAGACTGCTCATCCCGGGCAGTGGCATCCCCCTGGGCGGTGGCAGCCCCCTCAGAAAGCCCTTAGCTCCTCACCATTTGTAACGTTTTGCTCTGAATTTCTCTTTTGCTTTCGATCCGTTAACTGAAAAATGTAGGGGTTTTATCTTGGTTTCTCCCTGGTATACGGGGCCTGTGTACCAGGGAGGGAAGATGATGCTTTGGGGCAAAAAATAACAAATACCCCCCACTATGGGTTCTTCAGAGGCCAAGAGAGACACCCCCTCCCCCCAAGTGGGAGGGTTTAGAGGGTCTGGAGAGAGAGTGGCGACAGTGAGCTTGGGGTCACTATGGGCAGAAACCCAAAGACCATGCCCAACTGAAATAACCACTTAGCCCCATTGTCATTAACACAGCCCCATAGTCGCTGACATCTCAAACATCACACGCACTCTTGAATGTCAAAATGGAACAGCTGGTAGAGGCCATCCATCCCAGACCCCTCCTGGGACTGTCCTAGGTCACCCAGCCCCTGATACACCAGGACTTGGGCACCATGAACATGTCACTGAAAACACGCAGGAGACACTCACTCATGTGACACAGCCAGAGTGTGCACGTTACATTGATTCATTCTTCACACCAACACCTCTCAGGCTTTTCTCTGGGGCTGGGAGACTAAAAAGTGTGTGCCTCCCCTGGGTACCCAGAGCAGCTTTGAAAATAACCTGGGCGCGGGAACCTGTTCAGAGAAAGGGTTGGCTGACTCGGTTTCCTTGCCTTCTGCGTCTTCTCTCTCTTTCACTGATGACAGCACTAGCGTGGATTCTTTTGGGATGTTTTAAATTTATCATAAGGTACCTGGAGTGTGTCTGTGTGTGTGTGTGGGGAGGGGGGTTGAATAAAAAGGGAATTAAGTTAGAACATCAGATAAAACTAAAGGGAAGAGTCTTCGTACAGCAAAAGTACCCTGGGTTACTCTAAAAAATACACTGCGAAACGAGCAACCTCTGTTTCAAAACCGGGGACGAGCAGGGCCTGCTAATCTTCAGGGAGAAAGCGTAGGCACGGAACCGGGATTTCAAGTGTGCTATTTAAAAGCGGGCTCGGGCACTAACGTGTCCTGTTAAAGCAATTAGTGGGGAGGCTGATAAGGCAGGTGGGTGCTCAATCACAAGAAAGTACTCAGAGGGGCCAAAGTGAGTTCTTAGAAAACGCGACCAGAGCAAGGAGCTCGGGAGCGCACAGGCTCCACCCTCCCGGCCGCTGGGGGGCGCTGCCTCGCTCGCGGGGACCGTAACTCTCCCACCGCGGGGTGGCCCAATTTGCTCTTGGTCTGCGCGGTGCAGAATCTGAGGAGTTTCCGCAGATTCTCAACCTGTGGGGAATCTGAGATGTACGTTTCCAGCCCTAAGCAGCTCGTGTCTTAAGAACTCACCCCAGCGCGCACACACACGCACGCACACACTCTTCAGATGGTTTGTCACATCTAAAATCACCCTATGATTTCCCCGATGTGCAACTCGGCGGGGTCTACAAGCTGGCCTCTGCATGAGGCGGCCCCGCGAGGTGACACTGGCGCAGCCAGCTCAGTCGCCAGGCGGGCGCCGGCCGAGCCGCCCCGCCCGCAGGGTGCCGGGCCTACCTAGCTTTTGCATGCACGCACGAAGCCTCTCTTCAAGATTGGACACTCTGCTCTGCAGTTCATCGTAGTCATAGGCGCCAATTTCCTCTTGCAGCTCGTTAAGCACTGACGTCAGATTCTGGACCTCCTCTTTAAACTGCAAAACCAATTTGGCATCGGCCTTGTACTCTTCCAACACAGGTATCAAAGGCCTAAGTTCATCCATTTTCGCTTTTATTGCCTGCAAGGTTAAAATAAGCTGGGTTCAGTGCGATGCGTGCAAAAACTTGTCACACCCTGCCTTGGCCTGGCTTCTCCCTAGGCAAGGGAGCTGTGCACACTCCCGCCTTAGTTACAGGTTTATTTATCGTCTGGTCCAAAAGAATTAGAAGATCATATTAAACAGTCTTCAGAACACCATCATATTTGGGAAAGGTCTTTATTGTCAGGTAGAATGCAACATCTTAAGGTTACATGCTTTAAGTCACATACACAAAGTTTCTTTTTTTTTTTTTCTTTTTCAAAAAATGCATTGACAAGGGTTCAAAGTATTCATGAAATGCATCTACAGTCGCATGCAAAAGAGGATCGTGGATGGATTCAAGGTTCCTTAGTGAAATGGTGCTAAGTATTGGAAAAGAATAGTAAAAATGCAGGGTGCAAAAAGCTGTCTGGCCCTCTTTCATGGTTACATGGTTACATGCTTCTTCAGTCACTGCGGCATTGAAAAAACGCTTTTAAGTTAGCCCTGCAAGTAAGAAAATGAAATACCGTTGAAGAGCTACCTCACTAGCCTGCCTTAAACACATAGCCATTCATAGACAAATATTTTCACGGTCACTTAAAAAAAAAAAATCACACTTCAGTGCTAGAGTTAGTCCAAACAAACTGCTTTGACACTTACATACATTCCCTCACAACAATTTGTTGCAATTTTAAATGCAATTAAAGCATGGCAAAAGGCAAGGGTTGCTTTTCTTCCCCCAGAGCCACAGTGCCCCAGATTTGGGGACTGGGAGAGATGGCTGTGTGGACAGTGCTTGCAAAGAGGAGCTAGCCCTGGCTGTTGAAGACCCCTCATCTTTAGAGGAATCTGCCTCTACCCCAGAGAAGGGAGTGCTGGCCTTTCAAGGAGAGACACAAACTCTTTATGGTCAGGCAGGTCAAAATCTCTTTCCAGGACAACTCCTGATGACACGGCAGAAGCAAGGACACTATGTCCATCTGCCTCCGACCACTCATTTCTCCTCCACCATGGGATCAGGCCTGCTGCTGTTTTATTTATAATATAGATCTGTAACTTCATTAGCTTGCTATTTCGTCTATAGAATGTACCACTTTTATAAGCAAGTTCCTTCTTGCTTCATGCAGGAGCACATCAAAGGAAAACATTAGCACTGAAAGGACAGAAGTCAGCGTCAGCAATTTCCAGTCAAGCGGGGCTGTGTAATTGACCTGTTCATTTATATCTGGGCTAGAGTTCTAATTAACATGCATGTCTACCTTAATTAAGGTGCACATAATTTCTCAATTTAATAATTTTGAAGCTGCGTTAACTCTAGATGTATATATACATATTCATACATATGTATATATAATTTTAGGTCAAACTCCGGCTTTAAGGTCCAGAGTTAGGAACACTTACCACAAAGTGAGAAAGATGTTGGTGTCTCTCTCTTTCTTCCCTGTGACTCTACAGTGAGCTGTGTCATAGCTAAATTAGGTCAGACGTGAAAAATTGCCCTGAGTGATCCCTGCTCAGAAATGGCTCTAATCAATTAAGCTAATCCTCGGCTAATGTGGTTTACCTGCAGCAGCTGTTGAACGACAGGGACCGATGATGTCCCTTCCCAGCTAATCTGTGACTTGGCTCGAGAAGCTCAGAACCCGGAACCCCTGGCCTCAGAAGCTAATAGGTGCTGGGAACCTCGGCCCAGGCCTCCCCCTTTCAGGGCGAGAGCAGGTTGCCCCTGTGTCCAAGGACAGCAAGGAACAAGCCTTGCTGGGCTCGCACCCCACTCCACCCCCGCCCCGTCTCCTAATTGCTATTTCTAGAGGGAAAGGAAAGCCTGGAGGGAAACAAACCCAGTCTTGGAGGAGCAGAAACACACATACCTTGAACTGCCTGGCCAGATGTTGCTTATGACTCTCCTCCACCTGTTTGAACTTGGACTCCAGTCCTTTCATCTGGTTCTCCATCTTCTCCACATATTGCAAGTCCCTCTGAGTCCGCCGGTCCAGGACCTCTATGGATTGGGACATGTTTTGCACCTGTCAAAAAGGCAACAGGTTCAAGGAAGGAGCTGTGGCAGGTGCCAGCCAATCTTATCCTAATACGTGACAGTGACCTTTCCACATGGCCGACACGCTGGGAACCAGAAGCGGCCGATGCATTATTTACTAGCTAATCACCAGCTTTGGGGATTGTTAGGGCCAAGCGCTCCCCAAACGCAGCAAATTGGTCTCGTAAACATTCCCTCTGCCATCTTCCAGAGCGCGCTCTTACAGCCGGGGTGCAAAGCAGGCCAGGGGCCCCGGGTCCCCACGGGCCACGGCTCTGGGCTTGTGGCTTTGGGTGAGTTTTCCCTTCTTTTTTGGGGAGTGGCTCCTACTCTCTTTACTCAGCAGGATGAAACCAGTTAGGCAGACATAAGCGCCCGCGAAGAGGAATGGCACATGGGGCTTCCCTCACCCAGGCACAGCTTCTCTTGCCCCTTAAATCTCACTGGGTGTCTCCCCGAGAAGGTGGCCGCGAGCGTGCGCAACGAAGGAACAAGAGGCGGCTCTGCCTGATCTGGCATCGGGCCTCCCTCCCCCGCCTCGCAGGCCATCCATCACCCCCAACAATATCATAGGTAGATGACTGCTCTGCAAACATGTACACTCGGGGCCCAGAGTCAGGCATCAATCACCCAGAAAATGAAGGATCGTGTTTTACACCCTTACGGGCAGGTCTGAATTGAGTCTCGCCTCAAGATGGAACTTTAATATTCAACAGGGTTTCAGGGAGCTTACAAGAAAAACAGTTTTAGCACAGCCAGCTGCCAGTGCTTTTTATTTTCAGGAAACTGGCTTGCGATTCTGTGCAAATGCATTTGGGGCGGTGGCACGAGGCTCAGGATTGTCGCAGTGGCGTCGGAGTGCTGGCTCAGAATCGAGTCCAATCGCGAGGGAGGACGGTGCCTCCATAACCACAAATCTTCATTTCTGAGTTTCTGCTGATTTTCAAAATACTCTCCCTTTTAGGAACAAAATCATTTTGGTAGGAGGCTCAGCTTCGCTTGGTCAGTGAAAAGAAGAGACGATAGCATGGTTTTTACGCCTTACTGCACCGCTCTCCCAAATAAAATAAAATAAAAAAGAAAATAAAATAAATCAGCAAAAGGCTTCTCAGTAGGAAAAGACTGGCCTTGTTAATCTTGACATTTAAAAATGCCAGGAATTTTATGACATTATTTGAAAGCACCACACACAAACTGTTGAAAAATTCCAGTTGGTAGAATACAGCATGTGGGTGACTTTGACTCTCTCCAATGCTTTCTCTTTGGATGTTTTATGGGAACTAAAATACATGCGCTCTATCTTCTAAAGTCTCCCTGACCCCCTCACCCGTCTTATTCTGTCACTTTGAATAACTGCAGCACCTCTTTTGAGAAAAGTTGCAATGTTTGGTTTCCTTCACCTTTCAAGGCTCAGCCCAAATGGCACCTCCTCCAGGAAGGCCTCCTTGGTGAGCTAAGCCAGAAGTGGCTGTATATGACTTGGAAACATCACCTTGTTGGCACAATGCCTGCACAGCAGTAACCTGCACACCTGTCTCAACCACCTTGTTGGACAGGAGACTCATGGAGGGAGGGGGACTGGGCCGCCTTCACACCTGTAACCCCAGCACAGGATTCAGCCGCATGTCGCACAGGAGCACCCCTGCAGCCATGTGGCTGGGAGGAAGGGACACAAAAGGTGGTACCAGTCAAGACCCCACCCCCAGCCCAGGGGATAAGATTCCTGATTAAAGGCCGCAGGCTACAATTTGCTGAGCCAACAGGGTGGCTTTGGTCTGATCCTCTAACTGGGGGCTGCACACAGCAAATGGGCTTTTCATTTGCCAAAGAAGCAATGCTTTTAACAAATTAAAAATTTTAAATACTAAGTTTTAAATTTAGAAAACACATTTTAAAGACTCCAAGCTACTCAGCTGCCTTACAACAAAATACACAACCTCCTGGCCTACAGCTCTTCCCCTTGCTGGCCAACTGCAAAGATGACTGGGCCTGAGGTTACAGCCGTGGGATTCTCTCAGGGGAGAAGGTGGAGGTCTGTTGCCCCTTCTCTGAGCGCATCCATTCTCCTCTTACCTGTGGGCGGGTGTGTGTGTGGGTGGGTGTGTGTGCAGGCACACCGGGCCTTGAGGGAGTAACTAACTGCTAATATTTATGGAACAGTTTCAATGTTCCTGGCACGGTGTTGAGCCCGTCATGTTACTTATCTCACTGTGGGAGGTGGACGCTATTTCGAGTCTTATTTCATACCAGGGCTCAGAGACGTTAAGAAACTTGTCTGCCCTCACACAACAGCAGTCAGCCACGATTCAAAGCCTGGCCTGACTCCCAAGCCCACACTTTCAAACTCAGAGCTGTGTGTCTTTAGAGAGCACAGAGCACAGGCCCCAGCCCGCTGGCTGCACTCTGAGGGTCCCCAGTGGTCCTCAACCCTGACCCCAGGTGCCTCCCAGGGACTCCAGGCCAGTGAAAATCAGCGCTTCTGGGTGTGGGGCCCAGGCTCTGCATGGGATGCTCGCAGGTGGAGTGTAACATGGAGCCATCACGCAGAAGTGGAACCAGATGGGATGTGCCCAGCCCCAGTGACAGAGCACGGGGTCAGACAGTGCTGGGGCCCTCCCCCCTGCTCCTGCCCTGTCCAGCCTCACCCTGCCCTGGCCCCTCAGTAAGAAAAGAGGGGAGACAGGGAGCGAAGGGGGTGATTGCCCTGCCCCTTCCTCATGCAGAATGAACTGGGCAGTGAGGCCCCTACAGCAAATGGCTTCTGTGCTCTGAAAGCAGTGCCCACAGGGTATAAACAGGGTTATACATTTTTAAGCAGTAATGCCATGGCCTATAAGCAGGCAGAAAGGAGAGCTCTAAGGGCTGCAGTCCCAGGGCTCCTAGAGCTTTCTAGAACCCTTGCTGGCTTTCTGTCACCTCCTGGGAGCTGGAGGTCCTGGTGTCAGCACCCAGCCCTGCCCCTGGCAGTCCCCAAGGCCCCTCCAAGCTCCACCTCTCTCCTCTACAGTTCTGAATAATTAAAGGCTCAATTAGGCTTTGGTCTAGTTTGGTGTTAATAAATGTCTGTGGAATCTGGTAAGCGCGTTTTGCTTTCATTCTTTTTAAATGACTTACTCAGTGGCTAAAGAACATAGAACACTCTGTCCTTTTAAGGGGAGCAGGCTCCAGGGACAAGCTGCTGCCCAGCCTCCACCCTGCTGGCCTGACCTGGCCTCCCCTCTGCCCGCCACTCCTACCTGAGGAAACAAGGTCCCTCCCATGCCCTCCTGATGGCCAGTGATGAGACGGTCTGGGAAACGGGGTCCAAGAGAGGGACCTGCTCTGCCTGCTGCTGTGCAAGGGTTTGTGGGTGAGCTGGGCTTGACCCGGGCCTCCTGCAGGCTGCTGTGGCCTTTCCGGGGGGAGGCAGCACTGGGAAGGGCCATCCTCCCAGCACAGGACCCCACCCCCCGAAGGTTCCTCTCTTGTCCCCTAACTGAGGGAAAAGCCACGGCTCTACTGCTGTGTGGGTGTGGGTGTATATGCGCGGTGTATGTGGGGTGTGTGTATGTGTTTGTGTGTATGTGAGGCGGGTGTATTTGTGTAGGCAGTGTGTGTGGTGTGTGTATGTGTTTGTGTGTAGGTGTGATGTGCGTATCTGTGTGTGGTGTTTGGTGTGTGTGATGTGTGTATCTGTGTGTGGTGTGCGGTGTGGCCCCACTCTGTCAGGGTGTGAAGGGACGCCTCTCCTTGGGGAGGGCGATGAGTGGAACAGAAGGGCCTACCCACTTCTTCCCTCGGTAACTCCCAGGGGACCCTGACACTCAGGCTCTCCGAGAATCCAGGGTTCTTGGGGTGGGATGTGCCAGGAGCCCAGTGGGCCGTGCCACCAGGAGCAGCGACCTCTGTGGGGCAGAGGCTGCCAGGCCAGGTGGGCAGCTTGCACCTGGAGTGTGAGTGCCAGCCCTCGGCTAATTGGCTGTTTGCGTGGGATGAGTGAGTGTGCCCCTCTCTGGACCCAAATTTCCACTTCTTGAAAAAGCGTGAAAAATCTTATCAATTCACATGGTTCTTGTGAAGATTGAAAATGGGTTGGGTTGAAAATGTTTCTGCGAACTGCTCAGTGCTGTTCCCGCGTGGGTTACAAAGGTGACGATTTAATCTGCTTGTATACCAGGGACACCTCCATGGTGGCCAGGTCCAACCCTCAAAGGCAGGGAGAAAATCCCCTCAGGGAAAATCCAAGTGGCTGTGCATCTCTGGGTCCCAGGAAGCTGCTGGGGACAGAGCCCTGAGGACTGCAGGTGCGGGGCCTCACTGGGGAGACAGCCATGTGGAGGAGCAGGCCCTGCAGTGACAGGGTCTATCCATCTCCTCCTGGGCCACCCTTGGGGAGTCTCCATCCATTCATCCATTTGCAAATATTCTCAATGGGGAAGAGCGAGGCCCTGGTGCTGGGACGGACCCCGTAGGCTGGCCACGCCTTGGTATCGGTGAAGGCACACACGCCTGCGCGCACAGATGCACGCACACCCCGCACAGACTCACCTTCTCCAGTAGCTGCCTCAGCTGTTTCGTGCGGGCATCCCGCGAACACATGGTCTGCTGGGGGGCGACCACCGTGCAGATACACCTGCCCTCGCTGTCCTGGGCGGAGCTGTACACCTGCCAGCTCTCCTCAGGGTTGGTGGGCAACACCTGGAGCGGGCGGGGGATGGGGAGGGAGGGGGGGGAGAGAGTGAGACCATAGGAGGGCGCCAGGGAAGACTGTCCACGGTCAGCCCCCGGGGGAAGCATAAAGAAACGATCTAAAGACATGTTCTGACCGCAGGGAGGGAAGGGGTCCCCGAGAACAAAGACAGTCTCCAGTCAGGGTCTCCAGGGCTGGAAGGGAGTCAGACAGGCTCAGACATCTCTTTAAATTTTTTTAAATTCAAGGGATTTTTAAATTCACGGCATATTGGAGTTTTGGCATCTGACCAAATGGATTCGTTAGGTAGAGGGAGGGGCAACCACAGGCCGAAGCTGAAAGGGGAGGGAGGCAGGAAGGCCAGGCTGGTAGACTCTCAGTGGGCAGTAACTGGGAAATAAGATCTCCCCCCCTTACGGCGAGCTGGGGTGGCTGGTGCAGCCTCTCGCTGCTGCTCCCTGATGCTCGGAGATGAAGCACCCACTGTCATACCATTAATAGCTGGGATCCAACAGCCTATTAGCCCAGAGCTGGGAGGATAGGGAGCCACGAGCCGCAAGCCCCCGCGATCTTCCCGCCTTGCCTGGCGCAGACTGCCCTAGAAAACGCCAGGCTTTCAGCTCTGCGTGAGCTGCCACCCACGAGCCATTTGGTGGATATCACCAAGTTTCAGTGACAGGCTGTGCAGGGGTCACACCCAATCTCAGTCCTGAGTTGTGCCCAAGGGCCACCAAGAAACTAGACCTGTAAATGGCTGGTGTCCCCTTGCAGCCCAGCTCAGGTGATGGTGAGGGCCAGGTACGCAAGGCGGAGGTCTGACACACTCCCCGAGCTCAGCCCCTGCAGCCTGCCTGGGAGCCTCAGGTCACCTCGGGCTATTTTTAGTACGGGGATGGGGAGAAGTTGGGTATTGAGAAACTAGAGTGGGGATACATTTCATTTCATTCATTTCCAACCCCAGAAGCTCAGAAACCAGAGGCGGAGCAAGTCATTAAGAAGGAAACACTGCAGGCAATTCCTGAAACAGCAGGTGAGGCGGTAAGTGTCTTAGGAGGGGGTCACCAGGAGGCCTCCTCCCAGAGCTCTGTGCCCTTGACGGCAAAAAGGGAGCGGAGGAGCCTCGTGTCCTTCACCTCTCCTTTCAGCTGACGGGGAGCCGGGCCTGGGGCGCACCCCTTCCTTGGGCGCCCTGCCCAAGGCTCACGGTGGTTCCAGCTCAGCCTCACTCCAGCTTCTCAGCCAGAGTCTAAGTCAGTCCTGCCCAGAAGCTGCCCGGAGCCCGCCCCCTCCCCCAGGCCTTGAGAAAGAAAGCAGGACCCGGGCAGGGGAGCAAGAAAGGCAAGGGGGTGAGCTTCCCAGCGAGTGGCACCCAGGGGCCTAGCCCCCGCCCCTCTTCACCCTTTTCGGATGGACCTTCGGTTGGGGATGGGAAGCGAAAGGTGCCTTGGGACTTTGGGACGTGCAGGCAGGAGAGGGCACCAGCTCCCCAGCCCAGGCCTGGCCGGTCAAGTCCTGCTTTTCCAAAGTAGGGAGGGCTTCCTCCAGAGTCCTGGGCGGACCCAGCAAGGCTGGGGTTGAGCGGCTGCGTCTCCACCCCTTACTTGCTGGGTGACCTTGGACAAGTCCCCAAGTCCCTGCCTCTGTGTCCTAACCTTATCAGCGAGGGACTTGTTCTTAGTTGAAGGAGGACTCCAAGCCCGAGTCCCTGAGCTGGCATCTTCCACCTTGAGAGGGGACCAGGCACAGCAAGGAAGCGAGGACAGAGGGAGCGCGACGGGAGTGGCCAGGCTGGGGGGCGTGGGGACCAGGGTCACTACCGCAGCGCAGAGGAGCCGCCCCCTGCCCCCTGCCCCCTGCCCGCGCCCCTGCCCCGGTGCCCGCTTCCTCGCAGCGCCTGCCCAGCCCTGGGTTGGGGGTCGGGGGGAGCCAGGGCGGGGGTACCGCGGAGGCAGGCGGCGGGCGCACTTACGCCGGTGCTGCGGTCAAGCGTCCCGCCGCTGGCCGCCGAGAGCTTGGTGGTGTTGAGGCCCACCAGCGAGGGCAGCGTCTGGGACATCCAGTTGGTGATCATGGCCATGGTGCTCAGCACAACCCCGATCTTAAGCAGCGGCACCGACATCGCGCCTCGAGTCGCCTCCTGCGCCCGCGCCGCGCCGGCGCCGGCTCCGCGCCCCGGGCAGCCTTCAGGCGGCGGGCACCGCGGCGGGCAGGGGCGCCCGGCCGTGTCCCCGCGCCCCCTCGGCCCGCCGCCGCCCGCCCGCCGCCGCCGCCGCCCCGCGCGCCCCGGCCATGGTGCGCCGCCTCCGGGCGCAGAGAGAGAGGCTGCCCGCGGCCTCCGCGCGCCCCGCCGCCGTCCGGGTGCGGTGCCGGTGCCGGTGCCGGTGCCGGTGCCGGTGCCGGTGCCGGTGCCGGTGCCGCCGCGTCACTCCGCGCCCTGCCGCCGCCGGGAAGGGCCTCCCGGCTCTGCCTCTGAGCGCCAAGCAGACTGCGCGCGGGGGCCGAGGCCGGGAGGCGGGGACAAGGCCGGGCGACTGCCGACGCAATCTGCCCAGAAAATGGGTGGATTTTTCCTCTCGGCTCCGGCTCCCCGCCGCCCCCTGGCTGCCGGCTGTGAGGTCTGCAAGCCTCAGTCGCTAGGAGTTGGCATGGGGCGACCCGGGAGGAAAGACAGACCCCCGCCGCCTAAATCATAAAAATCCTCCCGCGCGCCCCGGCCGCGCTGCGCCGCCTCCGGGCGCAGAGAGAGAGGCTGCCCGCGGCGCAGAGCCGCTGCCCGGCCGCTGCCCCCTGCCCCCAACGCCGCAGGGCTGAGCGAGGCCCGCGGGCCCTTCAGAGGCCACCCTCGCCCCACCCCGGCCGCTGGGGACGGAGTTCACGGGTGGCTCCAGGCTCCCAGCAGCCGGGAGAGCGAGCGCTCGGTCGGGTCCAAAGCAGCCCTCAGCGGGGTCTCCCGCCCCAGAACTGGGGAAGGGGAACAGGGTGTAAAGGGAAAGGCCCTCCTGGGAGCCCCGGGGAGCCAGGTACTGGAAGGCCTTTGGGAGAAGGGAATTCTTCTGGTGGTTGCGGGCACCCACCAGCGTGGGCTCCTGGGTGCGGGCGTGAGGGGTGTGCAGATACGGAGCAGGAGCTGGGTGTAACCAGGTCTGGGGCTCAGGCATCCAGGCAGGGGCGCTAAAGGGGTCCTGCCCATGAGCGGTGTGGTGGTGGGGCCCTGGGTCTGTGGTTGGGGACAGGGGTGGAGCCACAGTCGGGGTGCCCAGGCAGGGGGCAGGAGAGGCTGGCACCAGGCCCCAGCCCTGGGCCGCTTCAGCTGGAGGACAACAGTGAGTGTCCTCGGGGCCTGGGGCTGACTGGGTCAAACACCTTCATGGGGCTTATTTCTACTAACCCGGGATGAAAGGCTTTTCCTCCAGGCCTCCCATTAAGTGCTCCCAGCAATTTGGGAAGGCCCTTCCCCCATCCCCATCACTCCCTACACTCTGCCTGTGTGAAAATTAATCTCCCTTCCCTGATGGACACTGGGAGGAAGGAGCCAGCCTTCCCTAGGCCCACCTGAGATGGACACCAGCTCACTGCTCCATCCCTATTTGCAGAAGGGGCTCAGTTACAGGCCGGATGGCCTTGGCCTGAGTGCTGGGCGTGAGACCTGCCAGCTGAAGGTGTTTCTGTGATTTGTTTTCCTGATTAATACCTGGGATCTGTGGCAGCTAGCGAGTGGGAAGCCACAGATTCCAACTGTTGGGGAACGGCGCCATCTCCCAGTGCGAGCTGGTACTGCATGGTCTGCTGAGACCCAGCGGGCACCACACAGGGCCCAGGCCCAGTGCCCTCCTCTCTCTCAATGCACATTGAACACAGGTTTAGCGCCACAACCGCTCATACCACTGCCCACTGCAGAAAGGGCAGTGACCTCGTATTTTGTGGGAACCAATCCAGCCCACTCCAACCGACAGAACCCTCAGGCCGTCCATCTCAGAAGCTACAGGTATTTACTACTAAGTGAAGACGTCGGGTACAGTGGGCTGCAGACCCCAGATCAAACCCAAGACAGGGATACAGCATGCCGAACACCAGGACAGAAGTGACAGCCACACCACAGTAGCAGATTCCGGCACCTTCCATGGCCCGACACCATGTGTGAACAAACACTTCCTCACAACCAACCGAGCACGTGCGGAGAAAGGCATCTTGGAACCATCACTCTGCTCTGGGCAGACTGGGGTTGAGCCCTGCCTCTGCTACTTACTGGCGTGAGACCCTGGCCAAGGTAATTAGCCCTTCTGTGCCTCAGTTTCTCCATCTCTAAAATGGGCCTAATAATGGTAACCTACCTCTCCAGTGTTGAGGATTGAGCTGGCGCAGCAGCAGGCGGGATACCCAGTGAGGGTGCCAGTCCTTGTCATCCACACTGTGCACAAGACCAAGCATGCCCAGAGAGGACCCTCAGCCGAGTGACTGGTGCTCAAGCAAGTAGCAGAGGGGAGATTTGAAGCCACCAGGGTCCTTCCCACCTCTCACAGTTGCTTTTGGCTAAAGACCATGGACAAGAGATGAGGTGTATATAGACTTACGCGTGGAGGGGGTATTGTGGGACCTGGAAATACTCCCAAGTACAGCTGGGAAGGCAACACCTCAGACAGGCAGGTGCAATGGGAAAACTCTCCTGGTCTTGGAGAACTTCTGATTTGATTTCATGTCAGGGATGGACTTGCAGTGGGTACTTGAAATTTGAAGAGTGCCACCTTGGCTGGCGTCTCACTTCTCAGAGCAGGAAATCCAGGTGGTTTTAGACACTGAGGCCGAGTGCTGCTCCAAAGAGCGGCTGGAGGACTGGCCTGGGGGCTCTCTCCCACCCTGTAGGGGACAGGCAGTGAGGGCTGGCCTGGAGATCTGAAACTCCCTATCATATCATCCTGAGCTTGCGGTCATGTTGGGGAGCCAGAAAAGGGCTTGTGGCATCCCCTAAGGGCTGCCTGAGAAGCAGCCTTTAAAAAATGTGGCTTGCAGTGGCTCGCACTGGGCTTGTCAGATGTAGCCCAAGCCTGGGAACTCTTCCGCCTCCCTGGGGACTAAGCTGACCGGGGAGGTCAAAGAATCTGAGCGCGATGGGAGAAAAAGCTGACTCACACCCACCCCGATGCCTTTAAATCCTGGTCATCTCTTCATTACTTGTCTCTGTTTACAGAGAACTGAATGGACACACAGTGTCTCCCCCCGCCCCCCTCTGCAGACAGGGACAGTGGATAGGACAGGGCTGCGCAGGGCCGTGGCCAGCACCTGCTGCTCTAAGAGGCACCTGTGCCGCTCCAGTCTGCACCCCAGCTGCCTTAACAAGCTGGGAGGGTCGAGGGGAGTTACTCCCAACTCATCTAATGCCGAGGCAGAGCCCTCCAGTGTCCACAATCTGAGATTCCACAGAAGACACACTGCTTTTAATGCATTTGAAAGGGTCATCAGGAAGCCTCAATGAGTCTAATTTGATTTAGGAGGCTACACAGCATTTCCAAATGCAAACTATGGATTGTTGAAGAATGAAGGCATTTGGATTAAACGATCCATGGCTCCAGCCAACACCAAGTGTGCCTACGGAGGGATTTAAATCCCAGTTTGTACACGGCTTCCCTTGAAGCCAGGGCTCCTTTCTGCAGCTCTGAGTAACCATATTGTACTGACTGCGCAGTGAACTGCACAATGTCCCTTTATCCTTACAGATGCCCGTGGGATGTGCGATTGCCAGCTCCCTGTCACGGTGAGGCTCAGAAAGATGACGAGACCTGTCCAAGGTCACATGATGAGCCCAGCTATTCCCAGGCCAAGCTCTAGCACATGGCCCACCTCTGCCCTTCAGACAGCATGGTGTCTCGGTCAGCTCAGCTGCTGTAACAAAAGGCCACCGGCCGGTGGCTGACAAACAATAGACGTTTATTGCTACAGTCCTGGAGGCTGGAAGGCCGAGATCCAGGTGCCGGCACGGTCACGTAGGGGTCCTCTCCTCATGCGGAGAAGGGCTGAGAGCTCCTGGAGCCCCACTGTAAGGCACTGACCTCATTCAGGAGGCAGACACTCCCAAAGGCCCACCTCTACTGCAACCACCTTTGGGGGTTAGGGTTTCAACATGAATTCTGGGGCCACACAAACATTCACACCATAGCACGTGGCCACTGTGAGGTCGCATGAATCCCGGGAGGAGCGTGACCTGCATGGCCACTGATGCCCCATCACCTAAAGGCTTCCATGGTGCACGGTACCCACCAGACACATTTCTGCCAGAACTTTCTAGGCCCTCATGGGAAGGCCGTGAGTGCCCCCTCCCTGCTGAGTGATTCTGGCCCAGGCCCGTGGTGCTGGGCCACCAGATGTGACGCACCGGATGGCCAGGTTTCCGTCCTCGTTCCAGCTCATCCCAGCCTTGACTTTGGGGGGCTCCGCCCAGGTTCACCAGCATGTGTGCAAACAAGAACGCCAACCTCCACTGCCCTGGGTTTCACAGCCCTCCTCACATCACTGGGGGAGCACCTGCTGCCTAGGGACAGGCACGTGTCGGTGCCAGAGCACAACCTACTGAAGCCCTGTGACAGCTGTGCAGCACCCGAGTGTCTCCAGTCCACAGTCTTGCTCAGGTGCAGCCAGTCCCCCTGCTCCTTGGCAAAGTGACATCCTCAAAGGACAGAGTGTGGATGCTCTTTTTCTGTTTAAAAATATGCATATTTTCCTCAAGCTATTTGCACACAGTGGGGGGGGGGCAGGGAGAGGGAGGGGGAGGATGGTTGCAGAAAGAAGGGGTGGCAGAAAGAGGGGAGAGGAAGGGGCTCATGCGCTGCTCTGCCCCCTTCCACCCTGCGTTTGTCCTTTGCACGCACTGTCTCTGAGGGGAAGAACGTTCTGGGAGCAAGGAGAGCACCGGTCTGGGGCTGGGCACCTTGGGCACCCTCTCTCCAGCAGCCACAGAGAACCAACACAGGCAGTCCGACTCAAACGTCCCCTTCACCCCGCCCCCTCTGTGGCCTCTGGGTCTATGGGGGGCGGACTTGGACTCGGACTCAGACTCGGAGGCAATTGCTCCCATGCCCTTCCAGTAAGAGGATTTTCCTCCCGGCCAACGGCCAGGCGCCTTGCAGGGCCTCCCTGCCCGATGGCATTGGGCTTGGCTGTGTGGCCTGACGTTTTTGGCCAGGGGAAGCTGAGGGGACAGCTGCCACGTCTGAGCAGAAGCCTTCAGAGCCACATGCGCTCCAGCAGAGCTGCTGCTCTCCCGATGCCACGAGGAAGCGTGTCCAGGCGGGGCCGAGAAGGCCCACGGGCCAGCCGGCCGTGGGCAGCGCCTCCCCCAGCCCCTGCCTCGGCCCCCGCCACTGCCCGGAAGGTTCCTTGCTGCTCCCATAACTGCCGCCTGGGGCTGGCCCTGGTCCAGACCTGAGGCCACGGGGCCCATTCTCTTAGTTGCCCAGAAGAAATGGGTCCCTTTCTGGGAGGCACTTTGAAGAGCGTGGACAGGATAATTCAGCAGGCATCTGGCCCTCTGGGCTGACTTCTGGTTTCACTCCTGGTCTCAGGGCCCCACAAATGTTACCAGCTCCGCTTCCCAGGTCAGGGAACTCGCCACAACTGGCTGAGAAGCACAGGCTGCTCTCTATGAATAAGTAATTGACCTCGACATGAATAATTGATCAGCATGCAAAACAGAAAGGGGCGTCCATTATAAAAACATCTGAGAGTCAACGCTGGGGTGCCGCCGGGGATGCAGGAAACACCCAGGATGCAGCATCGGTCCTTAGCAGAGGACTTCGGTGTAGCTCCTGCCCCTAGAGCTCATGCCATCTCACACCCACCAGGACCCCCTGCCTGCTGAGCCGGACTTGGCCTCAGGACTCAGCCACCTTCGCCAAAGGCTGCTGTCTCTGGAGAAATCGCTTGATTTGAAATCCCAGGAGTTGCTCATGGAGCAACTCAATTGATGACACTCACTGACCCCCCTCTCCCTGACTGCCACTATGTTGATAGCACAAGATTCGGCCTTCGGGTGCGTGGGCGGGGCAGGGGCACTGGGACTCACATGTCCCAGAGCACGGCCGTTTGCAAATGACCGGCTCTATCTTTGAGTCCAGACTTACAACCAGCACTCTGGGGTGTTCAGTAAGTTACTTATTATATTTATAAGCACAACTCTGCACTTTCTTCCACCCTCAAACACCCAAAGCATCACTTGAAGCAGGTGGGAGGCACTTTCTTTCCAGACCCCTCCCCACCGATGCGAGCCCCTCTGCACGCTGGAGTAGTGTCTGCCTGAGGTCTGAGCTCTGGAGGGCACCTCCTGTTCTCGCTAAACCTGCAATAGCTGCAATAGCTGAGCGTCTCCAGGGTGACGCTCTTACCTGCACGGCTGGGTGTGGACCAAAGCTGGGGGTTTGGCACCCTCCTGTCTCTCACCTGGACCCTTCAATCCAGACCCTACTCTGTTACAGACCACCAGCCAGATGTTAAATGTACACAGCAGTATACGGTCCAACTTCCTATCTCCCAGATCAGAACGAGCAGAGCCCGCATCTTTCAAACACTGCTGGAGAGCAAAGGCACCGTCCCCCACTGTCACCAAGGCAGCTGTCGTGAGACTTAACCTGGGTACAGAGGAAGGGGGAGACGGTGTTAGGAAGACCTTCCCCGGACTTGGAGCTGTGAGCCAACTACAACGGTGTCCTATTCTTACTTCTCAGATCTCAGTCCCTCAGCGGGGAAGGGACTCGTCCAAGGTCACCCATCCTCAGCGGTAGGAAGGAACCACCATGCTCTGACCCCGCCAAGCACTCCTCCCCGGGCCCTGCTGTTCCCCTGCTAAAAGCCAGGTTTCAAGGTCGGCAGCAGGCGAGCATGTGGCCACACAGCTAGAGAGAGACACAGCTCACCGGGCGCTCGGCACAGCCCTGCAGAGGCCGTCGGGCTCCAGCGGACGGCACCAGGCGCCTCCTTTTCACTGGTTCTCAGACATAGGAACCGTTTCACCGCTTTTCATTTTTCTCTCTTTCTTAACAAGAACATGAACTCGGGTGTCACGGGTGTCAGACAGAGCTGGAACTGCACCTGGGGTCTGTCACCTACTTCTGGGCCACTGGACAGCTTACTCTGCCTCCCCAGGTCTCAGTTTCCTCATTTTGGGGATGAGGGCAACAACAGGGTTGTGGGGACTGTCATGACTTGACCCAGATAAGCGCTGGGCCGGGAGTTTGACGCGTGGTAACACAAAACATGTGAACCCTTGTTACTGGTTCTGCCCCTGGTGTAATGAGCTAAAACAAAGAGGCAGGCGTCTCCCTTCCCGTCTCCCCTCCCTGGCCGCTCCCACATGGGAGGCCTCGTGGCTGCTGGTTTCAGAGTGTGAAGAGCATGCATAGAGCATCTTTTAGGGCCGAAAATTGGCTCCTTCTCATCCCTCGGCTCTTGGCGGCCATGTATCTAATTCAGTTTAGCTGGTAATTAGTTTTGTATTACTTTACACGGTGGTGTTAATACTGATTACAGGGCCTGATAACTTTAGTAATAAATACCACCCAAAGCAGAAAATTACCTTTCTTTTTACTAGGGAAGGCTGAAGTCAGTGGGACTAGAAGCAAATTGCTGCCGGAGACAAAGCAGCTGCCTGGGGTTGAGGATTTATGGCCTAAGTGGGGTGCGCACCCCTCCCATGGACTCCGTTCGTGTGCTCAGGGCCAGCCCCCGGGCAGTGGCAGTGCAAACACGGAGTAAGTTCCATGTGGCCTGAACTGTCTAGTTCAGGAAGAGAGCCCCGTGGCCCCCGAACCCCAGACACCCACTCCTGTCTGGGGCAGGTGGGGGCCCAGAAGCTGGGGCAGGTGGGCAGGAAGTCAGTGGTTCCTCCAGCCCAAGTTCAGAATCCAGCAGGTGACAAAATGTGCTGTTTTATTCTTGTCACATTTGCTCAGGGGTATGGGTCAGAGTCTTTTACTGCAGAAGGAACTGAGTGTGAAGATGCTGGGCACAGAGGGATTCTGAGGGGTAGCTCTGTGCTGGCTCCTCTGTGGCCCCTGCCCTATCTGCCCCAAGGGGAGGCTGGGGTTGGGTCACCTCTCTACTCAGGGTCCTAGACCCCCAAGTAGCGATTCAAACTCGGGGTCTGAGCACACAGCGGTCATCCCGTAAAGCCTGAGGCCACACGACAACCACAGCTGGCACTCAGGAGGCTCTGTGCTCATTTACAGTTGGGACCCCGCCAGGATGTCGGGGACGTTCTGTCGTTAAGAAGGGCCGTGCCCGGCCTGGGGTTAGCCTGGCTAACGAGAAGGGCTCTGCTTCACTCGTACATCGAATTCCTCAACACACTTTACTGAGCCCGTGCTCATGCCGCCCGCCTGGCCTCGCCCGTCTCCCTGCCCCTGCTCACTGCTGGCCCTGGGTGCAAACATTGCCTGCACTGAGGCTTCTCCAGCTCCCGGGGAGAACTCCCTCCTCCCTCCACTCACACCACTTGGTTCAGACTCTCTCGTGCCTCTTAAACAAGTAATTATGGCAGGTCCTTGAGTCTCCCCACAAACTGCGTTGCCCAGATGCCAGATGGCGAGGCTTGGACTCGCTCAGCATCGTAAGCCCAGGTTTGACCATGTTAAACCCAACCAGCTGGCATCCGAGAACTGTGTGTGGAAGGAGGGACCGAGAGTGGCTGAAAGAACAGGGCTGGGGCTCGCAGTATGGAGACTTCCTCTAGAATCATCTAGTGTAACTCTCCTGCTTCCACACGGTGGAAGTCCAGGCTGAGAGGTCAAGAGCCTTTCTCAAGGTCACTGGATAGTGCCTGGTGGGACTGGGATGGCATTAAGGGCAGCTGGGCTAAAGGTCGTTATTTCAGAGCTTCTGAGCCCTTTCAGGCTACCACAGAGAGGGGACATGCTTCTATCTGAATGGCAGCTGAGGTGGGCTGGGAGCTTAGGGCACTGCCGCAGTGCCACCACCCCCTGGGACAGAGAGATCAACTCCTCCCCATCCTGGCTGGGAAACTCCGTACAATGCTTCTCAAGGAGCGTGAGATGCCAGCCCTTTTACTGAAAATCACAAAACAAGACCAAGTCAACCGTCTTTCTGTCTGAGGTCAAAGTTCAACTGGGCCCACAAGCCTGGCGTGTAGTAGGCCATCGATCAATAGCTGGCATTTGATTGAGTGGCTCATTGTAAGTGAACTGTCGGGAGAACAGATGGCCAGCCATGTGCTCCGCTCCCCCGCCCGTCTGCCTGAATCCTTCCAGCAGCATTTATAACGTGCAGGTAAGATCCATACGTTTCTGACTTGCTCTCATTTCCACAAGGGCCAGTCCATAAACACAGCAGCCCTGATCCTTGTACCCCTTGGGAGGGCCCTAAAAGTGAGGTGAGGCTGGGGGAGCTGTTTACCTAAAGTGGGAGAGGAAAAGGGTGGGGGGGAGGCAGACGCCACACAGCTCAGCTGCCAGTGCTCTGCTCTCTGTCTCCTGAAGCCCAGGGGTATTGTGCCCATTTACAAAGGTAAGGAGTGTTGCTCGAGATACCCTGTGCTGGGGCGTCCTAGGGTCGAACCACTTTGGGATCAAGAAAGCAAGATTCTTGGGCATGGATGTCCCCACGTAAATCTCTGATTCAAAGCATCCCAGCCCTGCACCCACACCCACTCCTAGGCCCTAGAGGTCACTGTTAAAGGTGAGAGGAACCTGGCCCAACCCTGACACGGTCCCCCTGGGTGGGAACAGTGCAGCCGGGATCTCTGGAGCTGGTGGCCGAGGCAGCTACTCTCTGATCCCTTCTTGGACTTGAAATGCCTGCAGCAGTTTCAGCCAGCCCTTGCTCTAAAATCCAACCACAATCAAGAATAATGGGCCTATGATGGAAGATTCCCAAAGCAGAACCTCAGGGGCAGGCCCAGGGAGCTGGGGCCATCCTCGCGGGTGGGTGGTGCCTCCTGGCTGGCTGCGCTGAGGGACAGTCCCCTGAGAGACCCCACAGGTCATATTCAGAAAGAGGAACCTTGCAAGGAAAACAGCATTTCTCATCCTGGCCAAGGGGAGGGCTGCGGGCCAGGGAGCTGTCCGGGGTCCTGAAGGGACGGTGGGATGCGGGGTGAGGCTGCAGGTGTCGGGGGGGCCTGGCTGAGGTACAGACAGCTGGCAAACACTCGAACCGCCGAGACAAAGCTTTCAACTGAAGTTGAAACCAAAAGTTTTCCCCAAGAACAGGGGATCTGTACAAAGACGCAAGGAGGGGAAACCGATGGAGGACAACATGCTGAGGTCTGAGAAGAGGGCTTCGAGGACCTGAAAGTGAGAAGGCCGCAAGGCTGGGGGGGCTCAGGGCAGCCACTCCCAGAGCCACCCAGAGCCAGCCAGCTCATCCCTGCGATGTCTGAATAAGGCACATGCCTGTGTGTGCTCCTGTCCGTGGGTGTGAGTGTGTGTGAGCGCACGTGCACATGTGCACACGTGCACCTGTCCGCCCACGGCGTTCAGCCCACCCCTCGGCCAGGCTTTGTCCGCTGCAGGGAGACTTCTCTCCAGGAGACTTCTCTCCAGCACCAGCTTGACCCTCTCCAGGGGACCCGGCCAGTTGTCTGGGGCCTCTGAGGGTAAGAGGGGCCACAAAGCCCTCCAGTGCTGGGGTTGAAGCTGCACTTGCGGGTAGAGCCAGGGAGCAGGCAAGGGCTTCAGGCAAAACCAGGGGAGCCGTTTCAGAGCTTTCTCTCCTGTGACCCACCTTTAACACTCTCTTCTCTCTTTTGTTTTGTCTTTTGTTCTGAGAGGAAGGGAAGCCGAGAGGGAGGGAGGGATGGGGCAGCTGGGGCTCAGGGCCTTAGGGCGAAGGTGCTGGCTGCCCACCCATCTCCTGGACTTGCCACTCCAAAGGGCCAGCGCCTCAGCTCGGAGTGTGGCACAGTGGCACCATCCAAAGGGCATTTTAATGTCACTGCCAAGCAGCCTGGCTCCTGAAGCTAGCAGGCTCTTCCCAGCACCCCGGTGCCAGAGCAACACTGCCAGCACGGTGCTCACAGACAGCTCTCCTCCTGCCAGACCTACCAGCTCCGAAATGCATCTTTAAAAATGGAGAACACCAGCCGGAGACGGGCTCTCTGTGGATACATTGTTTGGGGGATGGCAAGCCCACTTGGAATGCCCAGCGACCCCCACCCCCACTCACACCCCGCCTTGCAACACACACTTCCTGCCGAGCATGTGGCCACAACCCCCCCCCCCCAGCCCTCCACATGGAGCCCACCAGGCACCCCAGCCCAGCACACACCGCCTGCCCTTCCCGGGGCTGGTCTTAGAGGCACAATCACCACCACAGGCTTGGGGAGCCCCAAGGGCAGCGTTGTAACCAAAGGCAGGGATGCTCCAGAGGAGCGGAGTGTGTGTGTTTGGGGGGGGGGGGGGTTAGGTCAGCTCTGCCTCTGCAAATGCCAGAGGCTCTGACATCCAGCTTCGCCTCCCACCAGATAATAGCAAATGACCCCCCTCACGCTGACCTCTGAACTTCTCAGCAGGGAGTGGGGCCCCCACGGTGCAGCCCAGCTGGGCCAGGGCTGCGGTCCCGGGAACCTCGGGAGAGCCTCGGTCAGCCTGCAGCCCTCCCTCCACCCCGAGCGCGGCCGGGCGGGAGGCGCCTGCTGCGCGGAGCTGCTCCCCGACTTCGCCGGGCTCCCGGGGGGTGCGCGGGCGGGCGCCTCGCGTGCGGGGAGGAAAATGGCGTTGGATGCACGTACTTGAGTGAGTTCGGTGCCCATCAGGATGAGGAACAGGAGGCTCAGGAGCTTCCGGGCCGGTTGCATGTCTCGCCGCCACCGCCGACGTCCTGGCGCGCAGGAGCCTGGTGCCCGCCGGCCGCCGCTGCGTGGCCCTGGACGCGCTGCCGGCTGTGCTGGCTCCGCCGCGGCGCCCGGCCGTGTCCCCGCGCCTTCAGCACCCCGAGCCGGCGGCGCGCGGGTTCTGCTGCGCGGAGCGGCCGCTCTGCATATTGATCGGAGCGGGCTCGGCGGCCCGGGCGGGCGGGCGGGGCGGGGCGGGCCGGCGGGCGGGGCGGGCGGGGCGGCGGCTCCTCGGCCCCTCCCCCGGCGGCTCGGGGCGCCCGGCTGGGAGGCGCGGCGCGGCGGCGGTGCCGAAAGTTTGCAGGGAAGGGGCGGGGGCGCGTGGCGCAGAGGGACCCGGCGCCACGCTCGCCGCGGGAGTGGGGAGGGCGGCGGCCGGCGGCCGGCGGGGAAGCAGGCTGGGACAGGATGTGACATCAAAAAGGCGGGGGAATTCAACTCGGAAAGAAACTCCGTGCGGCTGGGGCGCAGCCGCGGGGGGTGAGGGTGGGGGCCCCAGGCCCCTGGGATTTGGGATCCAGACGCCAGGGCGGCCAACGCCTGGGACCCGGGCCCTCCAGGTGCAAGGAGTGGACCGCACAGTGCAGAGGGGCCAGCGGCAGCTGGGGTGCTGGCCTAGGGTGAAAGGGCCTGCATCTCTCGGAGGCTGGAACAGAAAAGCAGAGCATGCCCTCAGAGGCCGCCTTTGCTGAGAGCCACTGAGGCTCTGACCCAGGAAGGATGCTCCAGGACCCGGGCGGGGGATGGGCCAATGGGCGGATGGGCGCAGAGCGAGCAGGCAGGTCATCTGGCCCAGACAGGGCTGTTTCCTGCCCTCTTGGGGTGGGAACGGGCATTTTGAACGGGAGCTTCGGTCCCATGCAGGGTGCATGGGCGAGGGCCTGTCCTTGTGTTCCTGGCTTGTGTGCGCACAGGGGGGTGGGAATGCACAGGCATGTAGGGGTCCCTGTGGATTTGCTTTGGGTTGTGTGCAGATGTGTTTGGATGAAACGGAGGACATGGCTCTGCCTCCCCAACAAGCCTGGCCTGAAGCGGGGACCTAGGAGAGGTGCTAGCCAGCCGTGGGCTTCCAGACCCCTGAGGGCTCGGTGACCCCAAGGCCTGGGCCACCGTCCAGCTGTGGAGACAGACTTCCTCTCCTCCTCCCTCTCCCTGTCACCCCATGCTGTCCTGTCAAATGAACTCCCAGCCAGAGATCCAGGTCTCCAGCCACAGGAGCTTGTTCTGGGGAGCACATTGTCCATTTAAATTCTTCATTCTAGGGGAGAAATCCACAACCACTTTTATTTTCTGAGAAGATAAGGTGGCAACAGGATTTAGAAGCATCCCTCTTGTGTCTGTTCTGTTGTTTAATGTTTAGTCTTTGGGAAATATACTCTATAAAGAAAATACAGCCAGAGACGCCAGACCCAATAGGCACAGAATGCACAGCTGGGAGGGCGATGTGGTCCAGCCGTCTTCTGTGACAGGTGGGGAAAGGAGCCCCGTGGGGCAGGGGAAGGGACTCACATGGGGCCACCCAGGGAGTTCCAGATCGAGGAGCAGCTGCCAACGCCTGCCCTATCTCTGTGACATCCAGCACTGGCGGAGGCTCCACCTTGCCGTTGGGTGAAGGAGCTGAGCGTAGGTACCTTGAGAGAGCAGGCGATGGGGGCTGCCACACCTCCTCTCTCTGAGGGCTCTGCCACAGGGAAACCCTGTTCTCTGAGTCGGGAAGGCAGAGCTCCAAGCAGGCGGCGGGTCAGGGAAGCCGAGGTGGGCTGGACTTCAAGGGGCCAGGTTCCAGGCCCTAGAGGCAGGGTGGGGGGTCCTGGTGGTGTGCCCTCAGGGTGGACCCTGAGCTCCTGAGATGAGACAGGTGGGAAAAATGAAAGCCGGGCTGTGGGAGTTCTGTCTCTCTGCCCTCGCCTCTGTTTTATTTACCCCAGTGTTCTCTCGCCCATCGAGCGGAAGAAAGCTGTCTGTAAGCCGCTTGGCCTC
Organism: Miniopterus natalensis; assembly: GCF_054644295.1. NCBI lineage: Eukaryota > Metazoa > Chordata > Mammalia > Chiroptera > Miniopteridae > Miniopterus > Miniopterus natalensis. The sequence goes on from NC_142092.1 coordinate 69,635,438, forward strand.
CAGGAGAGACGCGGGGCTGGAGAGAGTCCTGCATTGGGAGCTGGAGGGCTGTGTCTTGTCCGTCCTAGTCTGGGGGAATGTAATTATTGCCACTGAATTGTACACTTAAAATGTTGAAAATGTTACTATATATATATATAATTTGCAACCACAATAGAAAGACATAATGATGTATGATACCAAAAACCATTGACTGGTACACTTTAAATGGGCAGATTGTAAGGTATGTGCGTTATATCTTAATAAAGCTGTTTGTGTGTTTTTGAAATGGCAGAACTCATTACTGTATTGCTTTAAGAGTACAGTAACCAACAGCCAGAACGGCCAGGGTCATCCCTGGGTGGTGACCATGGGATGTCCTCTAAACCCAAATCCCCTCCTATGACCCTGGGCAAGTCCCCCCTCCCCCCCCACCGCTGGCTGGTGCCCGAGCCTCCTGCCAGTGGGCTTGACGCGGGCAGCTCCTCCCTGCCAGCTGCATGGGGTGAGTGAGCCACAGCCGTGGGGCAGGGCCTCACGTGCTTTGTGACTTAGAAATCCTAGATTGTGCTTGATCTTGACTGAAGGATGGGAAAAGAAAGCAAACCTGAAGGAGTTGCGCATCTTGCTCATCTTCAGTGCACGAGGTGTCACCTCCTAGGAGCACCTTCTACTACGGAGGACAAAAGTCCACGTAGACCATTCACTGTGGACTCTGATGTGTTTCTATCCCCCATTCCCATCTTGTCCACATTGGCCGCATCTTGGTCAGAAAGATGCGTGATTTTCATGTCCCCTTCCTTTGGCCTCCCGTTTTCTGTCTCTGCATTTTTAGTGCTTATGCCGTTTTCACCTTGTCAGGGTTTACAATGTTTGTGTTTGCTCCTGCCACCACCATCCCTGGTCGCTGGGCCTGGCTCGTCCGCCAGCAGGCTCCCCGGGGTTCTTTGCTTCCATTCACCACTTTGGGTTGTCTGAAGTCCAGGCGCAAGGTGGCCACAGCCTCTTGCCACACCTCTCGTCTGACCCGTTTAGATTCTTGTTTTCCTTCTTAGCTGCCAGCTTCTCCATCTGGGAAACCATGGAGTGCCTCACAGTGGTGGCTCCGTGTCGAGGTGGGCTCGGGGCCCAGGTCCGAGGGTTTGGCCTATTGGGGCAGCAGCCCTGTCCCTTCACGCCACCCCTGAGCCCCTGAGCTGTGCTAGGATGCGGCCCAATGGGTACTGAGCCATTGGGCACCACTTTGCTCATCAGCTGGTACAGCAGGTCCAGGGGCACCCCCACCCCACCCCCTCTCCTGCTGTCCTCCTGCTGGTGGAACTCGGGCCAGAGTGCTGGGAGGGAGCCCAGTTCCTGCTGACTCGGGGAGCCGGCAATCGATAGGCTTCGTGCTCCTTTAAGAAAAGCCTCCTTCCACTGCCAGCCTCATTATAATGTGACAGAGCGGTTGCCAAGGCAACGGCACTAACTCTCCCCTCTCCTCTCTGCAAATTTCCTAGCAAATGGGGCCGAACCCATGCTAGGTGTCCAGACTGTGCTGGGAGCAGCAGGCTGACCGGCCTCACCCTCCTCAGGACCCTCAGCTGAGCACCCCACAGGGTCCCCTCCCTGCCTGGCTCTTCCTTCCCAACCTCCCCGGCCCGACGGTCCTTGTTAAACTGAGGCTCCTGAATTGAGAACCTACTGTGTGACAGGCCCGACCAGACAGAGAGCCGAGCGAGGCCTGGCAGCCTGGGCCTCTCTCAGAATCTGGAAGCCATGAGAAGCAATGACAGTGGGACTAGCACAGGCATAGGATCAAAAGGCAAGCTTAGAATCCTAGAATGTTCCAGCAGGAAGGGATGGACAGGTGACCTATTTCCACCCTTGCTTTGAATCATTGGGAGCCTGAGACTCAGGCAGGAATGAACCCAAGTCACACAGCCAGAGGTGAGATTTAAATGCAAGAACTCCAGCTCCTAGGTCATGGGCTATCTGGGGATCAGAACTTATGAGGCCAGTAGCCAATCATCATTGGGGTCATTGGGTGCTGCTGTTTTACAGAAGGAAGCCTGGGCGTCAGGGGAGTGGCTGTCCCCCCATAACCCTGGCAGTGTGGCCCCAGGAGAAGGACCATGCTTCTGCCCCTGGAGTTGCAACAGCCGTGTCTACCCTAGTGCTCAAGGCTGTGGGCACGCCTCCCAGGAGCCCCGTTTTCTGAACATGCAGGGCAAGAGGGCATGCTTCAGGGGGCGGCCTCACCTACAGAGCCTCTGTCTTCCCTTTGCTGTGGCCGTTAGGTGAGGTCAGCCTGCCGCCCTGGTTGGCAGGCCTTCTCTGTAGGCTATTCAGTGTCTGCTGTGTGGCTGGTTTGTTCTGAAATTTCCATTTGGGTGCCTTTTACATTTTCATTTCTCTGCTTGATTTTTTTTTTTATCTTTCCACTCATTTGAAGGGATTTTGCCTTTCCTCATGAACACAGTTTAAAATGACTGTTCTAGCCCGGCCAGCGTGGTTCAGCGGTTGAGCATCGACTTGTGATTCAGAAGATTGAGGTTCGATTCCCGGTCAGGGCACAGGCCTGGGTTGGGGACTCGGTCCCCAGCAGGGGACATGCAGGAGGCAGCCGATCAATGACCCTCTCTCATCACTGATGTTTCTATCTCTCTCTCTCCCTTTCTCACTTCCTCTCTCTGAAATCAATAAAGACATATATAAAAAATAAATTAATAAAATAAAATAAATAAAATGGCTGTTCTAGCCCTGGCTGATGTGCTCAGTGGTTAGAGCGTCAGCCCTTGTCGGGGTGTATGTGGGAGACAACCAGTCGATGTGTCTCTCTCACACTGATATTTCTCTCGCTCCCCCTCCTTCCCTCAACCCCTTCCACTCACTCTAAAAAACCAATGGAAAAAATATCCTTGGTTGAGCATTAACTAAAAAGTAAATAAATAAATAAATAAAATGGCTGTCCTTGTTTTTACGTGATTCCAACATTTGGTCCATCTCAGGGTCTTTTTCCTGGAAATGTGTCCATTTTCCGGACTCCTCAGTGGTTGAACAGCTTTGGAGCCTGTTACTGCTTTGTGGAGACTCTGCGTTCTGGGCATCGATCCAGAGGGCTGGCGCCAACAGGCGGTTGATGTGGGTAGATCCAAACTGCAACCTCTGTCCTGCTCGTGACGCCAGGACCAGATCTCAGCCCCGCCTGCTTCTCTTTGGCTCCACGCACGTGAGCTCTGGAGTTCGGCCAGAGTCCCAGGCAGTCTTCAGAGTTTACACAGAATGTGGGTCCCCTTCTTGGCTCTCCTCTGCCGGGTCCCCTCGCCTGCAGCAGCCTCACCTGCCCAGGTGCCCTCCTGTATTTCTCCAGCCAGAAGGATGGCAGGTTTTGCCATCGGAGTTCCCTTGGCCGGGCCAGCCCCGGGCACAGCTGTGGAAATGTGAAGCTCACCCCACGCGCACTCTTACCCCCTCCAATGCCTGCCTGCTCAGGCCCACGCCCCAGAGCCTCAGCGAACCCTTCTTTTTCTTTACCCAGTGTTTATAGTTTTCTGTGAGAGTCTCAGTTTGTGGGTTTTTCTGCACTGGAAGTGAACCCGAGAAGCCATTTCTCTGCAAGTCCATTGCCACCCGCAGGGGCGGGAAACAAGGCCGTTTCATCTCAGTGCGGCGGCCCTGGTCCCTTTACAGCGCGCCCGCTTTACCGTCCCTCCCCCGGCGCTTCATGGGCACAGCAGCCAGGCGGCGCTCAGAAGAGTCAGCCTGAGCACTGCTTATGCCCATTGAGGTGATTTGTGATCTCCCACGAAACCACAAGCAACAGTGGCACCGAACTTTCTGCACCGGCATGACGGGGCACCATGCCCAATGGCATTCACTGACCTTCCTTTAAACTGCCTTTGTCACTTCCGTGAGGCCTCTTGTGCCCACTGACACTCTCACGCACGTTCGTCTTGACCATAGTCTCCTCGGTGCTTCCTCAGCTTCTTCTCACCAGCTGGTCCCTAAGCCAACGTTGTGTGTTTCAGGTTTTGTTTGTGGCAGCACCTCTTTCCAGGAGCCACGCTCCGCTCCCGTAACTGTCACACACAGTAAGCCACCCCCAACTTAGTGCTGACACACAGTGATTTCCTTTGCTCACAAGTCTGCCATTTTATCGGGGCTCAGAAGGGACAGTGTCAGCGGGGGTGACCTCAAGGCTGCGGCTGCTCATCGCTTGCAGGCCTGGCCAGTGACGCTGGCTGTGAGCTGGGACCACAGCTGGGCCGCCGGCCGGAACACCTACACGCGGCTCGGCCACGTGGCTGCTTGGCTGCCTCCGGGGATGACACTGTGTGCCAAGGGAAGCCTTGCAACCGGAGAACCTAGAAGCAAGTGCGCGGCATTATCCTCACCTGGCACCACTTCCTCTGTCTCCTACTGGTTGAGGCAAGAAAAATCTGTCCAGGTTCAAGGACACAGATGAGAGGGGGCCACCGTCGTAGTGGAGAGAGCCCGGGAGGTGCCATATATCAGGATGGCTGCATTTGGAAACCGCCACTGGGAGTAGTATCTCACGAACGACTGAATGGTCACAATTATTATAAATAAGCAGCTATTGTGTCTTCTGCTTCAAAAGGCTCAGAATGGATTGTCCAAACCAGTCATTTATTTATTTTTTACCCTCTCCCAAGGATGTTAATTGATTTTGGAGAGAGAGGAAGAGAGAGAAACATTGATGTGAGAGGGAAACATCTATCAGTTGTCTTCTGTATATGCTGTCCCGACCAGGGATCGAACTCACAACCTTGGTTTTTTTTTGGTGTACGGGATGGGACACCTGGCTGGGGCCAAACCGGCTATTTTTTTTAGATACTAGTTCCATTTGCACTTTTCCTAGTTGCTAGTCAAGATTCCCCGTCTGCGACTGAGAGTAATAACTACTGCTATTATATGAGACAATGCCCACGTGGTAGTTATCATGTGCCAGTGGCTTTCGAAGGGCTTATGGGGCATTAACTCATTTAGCTCCGTGGTGCCAGTTGCCTGTGAGAAACATGAACAGCGATTCTGGTTACGAACTTGAAACTCGTGCCTCGGATTGAAAGATGCCCCCCAGACCCACAGAATCATTTTCTCCCATCACTGTCTCCCTCGACTTGTTCTGTTTGTCCCACTGTCTGAGTATCGGGTCCCCTGGGTGGTCTGACAACCCTAAGCACTTAGGGCGCAGAACTGTCATAAGATCAATCCTGTCTTAAATTTGTGACTTGCGGGGAGAAGGCTCAGAGTGGGCAGATCAAGGGCCAGTGGGAAGGCGGAGCAGGGGTCTGTGGGTCATTTAGCTGAAAATATCTGGATGATTCTTGTCAGCTCTGGGCTGCTGCTCTGAATTAGACTGTCATTCTCTCTCCGGTGTTAAATCTGGTCTGCTGCTCTGTGTCACACTAGAAGTGGCCCTTCTCGTATACTGGTTTGCAAATACTGTTCTTGGCCTTGTTCACAGTGTCTACAAGCCAGGGGTCAATGTCCACATGCAGCACCTGACCCCTGGCCCCCCTGCCTTGTGATGAATGGAAGGGGCCCCTTCCCCTGTTAGTCACTGGCCCCTTGTCCAAATCTGCCTGGATCGCCTCCAGCGCAGGGCTGCTGCTCCCAGGAGGAAGCCTTGTTTTCTGGTCACAGGGATTTCTCACCCTTCACATGAACCAGAAATAGGGGGTACTGGCTATGGTGGGGCCGGTGGGGGCCTGCAGTCAGGCCAGGCAGTGTCCGCAAGCATTTTTTTCCTGTTACGGAGTCAGTGTAGAGGAGAGGTTTTGGACTCAAACTGGTTTCATTCCTGGAAATGGGGGTGAAGTTAGCATGAACCACCCCGGAGTCCGCTGGGCCGAGCCGGGTTCCAACACGGGGACGGCCAAGTCTCCCTCGGCAAACGCCGCTGCGGGCCAGCGTCCCGCTGCATCTCCCCGGACCGGTTGGGAGTCCACCTTCGGGGAGCAATGATTGATTTAGATAATAGACTGTGTTTTGTCACAGAGGAAGAGTATCGATCGAACGGCTCGATTCTCTCAGCAGGAGCAGGTCTCTCTGTCCCCATTTGCGGCAACACAGAGAACTCATTCTTTTCACGACAGGGTGCTCCGCGGGCCCGCGCCACTTGGGAGCGGCGCTGGAGGACGCGGGCCGGCTTGCGTTTTGCAGGTCAGCAGCTCTCTCCCTGTCCCGCCCTCAGCACCTCTCCTCTTCAGGCTCCTCCGCCTTCCAAACCGCAGAGGCACGCAGCACCATTCATCACCCGCCCGGGCAAATCGTCCGTGAATTACTCACCCAGCCAGAGGTCCCGGGAGGGTGAAGGAAGGCAGGAGGTGAAGCGAAAGCCTTAGTCCCGCTCGGATGGAGTTTCAGACCCTCGCATGGAATCCGTAGCTGTGGAGATGCAGGTGGCGGGTGATGGGGACAGAATTGGGGTGCCTGGGTCCCGCTCAGCTGGCTTCTGGGCAGCTGCACTTCTCAGGGTGGGTCTGTGTGCAGGCATCTTCCAGGGCCAGTGGGTGCTCTGCCCGGCGTGGCCCGCACACATCACCCCCTGCTGCGCCTCGCTCCTGCACGACCCTGTCCGGAGCTGCGGTGGCGCAAAGAGGGCCATGTCATCTTCGCTGGCCTCTAGAGACAGGTGGCACCCTACCTACCCTCACACAGTGTCTCTCCGGGCCCAGCAGGGCCAGGCGGGCGGGCAGAGCTGATGAGCTGCAGACACTGCAGGGTAGCCGGGCAACGCTCTCCAGGCAGATGGAGGCAAAGGGGTCTGCGGATCTAGGTCAACAGATTTATTGATCAAAGAGCTGCCACCTACTTTCCCCCCCGCCACAGAGCCTTCTCTTTCTTTGTCCCCAAAATGAGCTCTTGATCATTTCAGAAGCAGCGATGAGGAGAGCGGGTGACCTGTGCCGCCAGCTCCGGGAAGGCTGCCAGGCAGGCCCCGAGGAGCACGTGCGAGTGGGAAACACACCCACGATTCTGCCAAAACCACTTGGAGAAATAAATTTCTGTTTCTTGTCCTCCTCATTCACACACTTCACATGGGCCAAATAAAGATTCTGACGTGTGATGACCCAGTTCTCAGGTGGCCTTTTTACAGGGACCTGTCCCTTTGTGGCCCAGATTTCACCCCAAGAAATGGCACTTGCCGCCCCCGTCTCCCTCATTAATTCGCTCAGCAGACATGGCCTGATTGTGCGTGGCCCCTACGCCACACCCGGGCCATCTCAGGAGCTCTCGCACTGCAGGACCAAGAGCCGGGTGGTCCAGCAGGGGCACCTGGCATCACCGTCGCTCACCTTCAGACGGTCCTCGAGATGTCTCTCCATTCGGCTGAAGGCTTGTGTTCTCAGTGGGAGCCATGCATCCCTGCTCACCTTTTGTGCCCCACAATTTCCAAAGCGCTGTTGCCTCCCTGCCCTGCATCCCCGAATGGAAGCCTAGCCCCTTCAAGCTATAAAAATCTATGCTAGTGAATGCTCAGCAAACTTCTGAGGCCAGGGGGGTGAGGAAAGGAGATAAAGTACCTTGCCATCTACAAGGGAGGGTAGTGGCCCTCCGAAAAAGGTGACAATGCTCACAGGCTGGAGGGGGGCAGACACCCCAAGGAACTGCAACCAGCTGTCCCCATAAATGCCGTGACGCAGTGTGTGTGGCAGGATCAGGGGCAGTGGCGAAGGCCTCATCCATCAGGTGGGGGACAACCCTGCCTGGGCCCAGGAAATGGTGAGCCCAGCAGCCTGCAGCCCAGCCAGGAGGGATGCCCGTGGTGGGACAGGGTCTAGGCCTCTGTGGGGACAGAACACCCACGCCTCTCTGAGTCCCCCCACCCCACCCCTGCCCACCGCGAGCAGGTCTGCTGATTTCCGAGATGGAGAATTCAACTGGCTGCTGCCTGGCCCGTGAACCGGCTGCCCCGAGCAGTGCAGATCCAGCAGGAGGGCTGTGGAGGAGAGAACCAGGGAGCTTCCGGCAGAACAGGTTAAGATGATGCGAGCCGTGACTCTCTGCAAGAGGCAGATCGGCTCCAGTGGCCCGAATCAGAGTGGCAGGTGCAGGTCCTTGGAACCAAAGCACATCAAAGTGGGGACAGTGTGGGGAGACAGTAGAGGGACCCAGGGGACCCGGGAGCACTAGTGTCTGTGCTGGGTGAGGGTGAAGGCCTCACCAGGAGAGGGCTGGAATGCAGGAGGCAGGGTGCACACTCATGCCAGGCCTGAGGGCAGGGCGAGGGCTGGGCTGGCTCCCTGGAGGTCAGAGCAGCAGAGCTGAGTCTGCGGACAGAGCAGCCTCAGGGTTCAGGCCCTGCCAAGTCTATGCTTCTCCTGCTGGGTCAGAAGGTGCAACAGGAACCTGGGCCTGAGGGTGGGGATGGGAGAAAGGGCTTCAGGTCTCTCAGACCCAGCTCCGCCTGGATCCTGGCCCCTCAGCCCTCTCGGCGCCCCGCCTGAGTATAGTTTTGTATACACACATTCTTTAAAGGCACCGGTATGGGTTTGGGAAGAGACCGCTCTTGGGGCCTTGGTGCCCACAGCCCCATTATCCAGCCCCTTCTTGTTGGGCATTTAGGCCGTTCAACCTGTAACACGAAGGCGGTGAGGGATGGTGTTGTGCCTGGGTGTGTGAGCACGACCACTGTCACGTGCTGAGGCCACACTCCTGGACGCAGGACCGGCGTGGACAGGGGTCCTCCCAGGACTTTCCCTCAAACACCCGGTCTGGGTCTGGGCCTCCTCCTCAGAACCAGCGTCTGTGGGAGAAGGGAAGTGCTGAGGCCACAGGAGCCTCGGTTCTCTAATTTGAGATGGCCCCCAAAGGTCCATGGCCCCTAAAAGGGTGGTCAGGTGGGTCTGCAGTGCCCAGCACCCCACCAGGTGCCCTGAGCCCACGGGCCCGGCGCTCCCCCTGCCCTGGGCAGGCCGCCTGCTCTCTGGGGAGCTGCAAGGGTGACTGAGGCAGCCCAGGCTGCATATTCATGAGGGGAGCGCGGGATCCACCGCTCCGTTCTGGTTGTCATATTTCATCATCATCGGCAGCACTGAGTCTCCTGCAGTCTGCTGAACGCTCTGCGGAAAATGCCCCGGACAAGTGCGGCTGGCCGCGCCTGGCCCTGGCTGGAGGGTGTGGGCACAGCAGGGTGGCACTGGGCCCCACACAATCACCTCTGCCTTCTCCTGCCAGTCAGGTGCTCGGGCTGCACCCTGCCTGCTGCCCTCCTGGATGCCAGGTAAGGTGTCCTCTCCTCTCCAACTTGTCAGAGCTCTCCCAACCTGGAGAAGATCTTGTCCTGCCTTTCAAAGCTCACAGCCCCACCCATTTGCCACGGGTGACTCTCCCAGAGAGAAAGTGGGTGGGGACACCTCATTTCTGCTGCCCCAGGGGCGCAGCATTGAGGGTGTGGGATGAGGCGGATCCAGCCACAGTCACATCCAAACATAGTGTCTTTTTGTTCAAATCCCATCAAGGCAAGAGTGTGGGGCCGGCAGACACCCTGCTGTTCTCCCAGGTCTGCAGGACTTGGCAAGCTGTGAAGGACACGCTAGGGTGGCTGGGACTCCGAAGGGGCATTTCCCGGATGAGGCTGCCTGGGCCCGTGCCTGAGGGTTCTGGCAGCTGCCCCCCGGATGGAGACGCCACACCGGCTCACCACGTGGCCTCATCTCCGTGACCCATGTGCTCTTGCTGACCAGTGACCGAGGGCCCACCAAGTGCCCTGCTCCGCCTGGCCCTACACTGTGGGACTTCAGGGCCCCAGAGCGGCGGCAGCCAGCAGCTATGAGGCCCTGGGGCAGGGACAGGCCCCGTCCTTTTCAGAAAGAAGTCACGGTGCAGCCGCATGTGCAGGAGCGGGAGTGGGCGCGGAGCAGCTGCGGCGTCGTTGGGATTCTGCGGGAGACGCGGCTCCTTCCCGCTATTGATTGACAGTCCCCTCCCCATCAGCGCGCACTCATGCATGTGCCCGGTGTTCTTTGAGGAAGAGCTCGGCGCTGCTTCATTTTCTTGCTCAATCATTCACCTTTGGCCACTGGGAGCTCTTTTAGGTCTGCCCTGTGTCCCCTTGACGGGCCCCCATCACCGTGCGTGCGTGTGAGTGTATATGAGTGTCAGAGCAAGTGCGCATGTGTGTGTGTGAGTGCATGAGTGTGTGAGTTGTGTAAGAATGTGAGTGTGTATGAGTGTGAATATGTGTGAGCGCTGAGCACCCCCTCGCTTCCCGGTACTACGGATGCTGCAGTCTCGTCTTGCCCGGCCCTAGACCAGGCGTTTCCCCAGGAGCCCTGGTGTCTGATGGGAAATGGTGTTAGAGACCAAGGTCTGGGCACATATGTGTTTGCTGCCCTGAGGATGCCACTGCATCCAGGCCCTCAGCAAGGAGACGTGCATGTGCACTAACCCACGTGCACATAGGCCTGTAAACATTTCTAGACGTGGTCATCTGTGTTCTGACGGCAGTCGGGAACCACAGCAGTGAACCTAGTAAAATGAGGGCCCTGGAAGCCAGGTAGAGCATGGACCTGGAGAGTGAGGTGGGAGCCGGGGAGACCAGTGAGGACGTGGTGACCTTCCCCTGGGGGAGAAAGGAGGTGGCCTGATGTCCTCAGTTAGGATGGGGGAGGCAGGACGTGGCAGGGCAGTCAGGGATGGGGAGCTGTCCAGGGTGATCCTGGGGGGCTCTGGGTGCCTTCATGAAGGGAGTCAGCGCCTCTCTCTAAACTGAGGATGAGTTCAGCTGGGCTCACACGGGTCCAAGATGCTAGGTGAGGAGGGCCCCCTGGGTGAGCAGCAGGGGGCAGGGCACAGGAGTCTCTGAGTATGTGAGGAGGGCCTGCGCAGGGCTGTGTGGCCTCGGGCAATACACAGCCTGTTCCCTCTCAGTCCTGTAGACTCTGGGGGTTTTGACACATGCATAGTCCTGTATCCACCAGCACGGAACCATCCGGGACAGTACCAGCCCTCGGGAACCCCCTCTGCTGCCCTTCTGTAGTCACCTCTCCCTCCCTGCCCGTCAGCCCCTGGCAACCGCTGATCCTTTCTTGCATCCCTATAGTTTGGTGTTTTTCCAGAATTTTACATAAGGATGTTATGGATGCAGTAACCTCTGTGTCCCTGGGCTCCCAGTGCACGCCGGCTGGCCACAGACCAGCACCTGGCTCACCCCACTGCCCTGGGAATGGGAGGCAGACCACCCACAGGGACCCCACCCCAGGCTGGTGCTCCTCCCAGTGCAGCCACCATCTCTGGGTGACTGTTGGATACAGATTCCCAGGCCCCACGCAGTCCCTCTAAATGAGACTGTGGAAACTGCGCTCATTTTATTTTGCGAACCCCAGCTGCAGATGTCCTAAGCTCACCAAGTGGAGGCAGGTAGTCTTTACTGAGCTACGTGAGGCTTGGCCAGGACAGGGTCGGTGCCAGGGGACCTAGATCTCTGGATGGACGCCCTGCTGTCACTTCCAGTCCCCACAGCTCTGTTCACAGGCCGTCTGAGTCAGTGTGGGGACCTCAGCCTCTCTCCAGCTCCTTCTCTCAGTTCCTGCCTCTGTCCCCCACTGGGACATTTCCTGCTGGAAGAGGCTGCCCTCCCCAGCCTCTCCCAGGAACGCTCTGTCCCCAGTTCACCTTTAAAGGGGGACCCAGGACCCAGCCCCACCACAGACCCTGTGCTCAGCTTCCTCAGACTCTCTGGGCCAGAGGTGGCTGTTCCGTAAAATGCTTGTTGGCTGCATGAGTGCTAAGATGAGACGGTGACATGGATTTGTCAGAGATTCTGGAGACAAATGCCCTTCACGTTTCTTAAAAATGGCAAAGCCACTGACAGGGAAGGCGGCTCCAGGAACAGCATCTCAGCGCTTCTTTGAGGCATGTAGGTCGATATTTCCATTTCAAGGAGGCAGCCGTCAGCTTTTGCCGGGTGAGTGGGGGGCTTGCAGAGCAGATCTCAGGCAGGGCAGAGGTGTCCTTTTGGAAACAGTACTGAACACTCAGCAGGAGCAGCGGAGAGCTGCCTGCAAACAGGAGGGCGAGGGACAGGCCAGGCTCCTGGGGGGGGGGGGGGTGCTCTCAGGAATCCACCCGCAGGACCAAGGAGAGGCAGCGACATCCTGGCCCTGGGAGGGGGAAGCGGGCGCTCTCAGACGCACCCAGCCAGAACCCAGGCAGGCGGGCGTTGCCTCTGGGTTTCAAGTGGCTTATTGTCTTCCAGATTATGAAATAACATGTCACCCTGACAGAACATTAGAAAACAGCCGTAAAGACAACAAGGAGAGCCGCACCTTCACCTCGCAGTCACCACTGCAGCGCCTGTGGATGGAGGTGTGCGCTCTGCTGGGCTCCCAGGTAGCATCTCCCAGACCCCCAAGACCCTACAAGGCCTCCTTAGCCTTCTTAGCCCCGCTGTGCCAGTGAGGGGACCTGGAGCCAGGCAGGTGGACTGCCCCGTCCATGATCACGCACCTCAGAACATGTGTGGAGACCCGGATAGCATCCCGAGCGAGCCTGGCGCCTCCACCACCGCGGCCCAGGCCGCCTCTCTGCCGCCTCGCAGGGCTGCTGCTCTCGGAGCTCCATGAACTCTGCCCGGTCCTTGTGCATGCGTGTGTGCGTGTGCGTGTGTGCGTGTGCGTGTGTGCGTGTGCGTGTGTGGTAGAGCTGAGGTCGCATTGCCTATATTAAATGTGTGTCTTTTGTTCGCCATGGAATATCCTAACATCCGTGTGTCCTCCCAGAATGCGCTGGGCAACCCCCCAGGAGCTGCGGGCAAGGGGTTCTGGTACTGAATTGCTCCTTGTGACTTCTGCCCGGCCCTGAGGGCCCGCTGCGACTCCACAGGCTCTGAGGCTCCCTGGCCCTCTTCCTGCACAGGTACAGGTGCTCCTGGCGAGTGCAATACAGAGATGAGACGGGCTATTCTCCAGGGCCTCGTGCACCAGGCAACCAGCTTTGGGAAGCACTTCATGAAGGGGCTCCCAGCTTCTGCCTCCGACCCCTCCTTCCAGAAATGTCTGCACTTGGAGAGAGCAATGCTAAACCCCAAGACCCACGGGCATCACGAGCGTGGGTTGGGCGGCAGGGAGGGCTCCTGACTGGGGAGAAATCCATTGCTTTCAGGGTGCAGAGAGGAAGGCCTCTGAGGGTCTCCAGATAGGACACGTGGTCACCATGAGATCCGTGATCCAGAATGGAAGTCCAGCCGTCCCCAGCACTAGGAAGCGGGAGCTTCTCTGGGTCCCAGGCTCTCCAGGCAGAGAACGAGTGAGCACCGGCTGTATCCACAGGGTCTGTGGAGTTGGCTTTGCCCTGGGAGGGCAGGACGTAGGAGGAAAAGGCACAAGCTGAGGATCCCTCTTTCTTGGGCAGCCCCCTCTAATGGCCTCAGCCCTGGGAGGAGCAGGGCGCCCCCACCCCCAGTGAAAAAGGGGCCTTCAGACAGCAATGTCATTGGGGCACAGCCTTCAGAACCGCAACAGCTCAGCTGGGAGCACCCCAGGCCGGGGGTGAGGGGGAGGTCGGACGGCATGTCAGTGGGTCTGTGAGTCTGTCTGCCCCTCAGTTTCCTCAAATCTAAACAAGGTGACTTCCAGGGTGCTTTTGGCTGTGACCCAAAGGCTGACACCACTGGAATGGGGGCGCCGAGGCCTCTGGGGATGCAGCTTCCACCTCCTTGCCCAGCGGTCTTCAGGGCATTGAGGGAAGCAGCTGGGGCTCCCAGGCAGAGGCTGAGCAGCAATAGTCAGAGATGTGGGCTGAGGACCCGGGAGGGGTGGAGGGTTCTGGAAGGGAGGGAACGTGCCTGGGTCCCTGGTTCGGTGGACATCATGCCAGCCGAGGCATCCAAAGACCAGCGCCCCAGCCTGGGCATCGCAGCAGCCCGTCTCTCCGCCTCTGTGGTTTCACGCCTCATCTTTGCAGTGGAAGCTTGGTGGCCTCTCCCGCCTGCCATCCGTCTCTGGGGTCTTTTCTGGATGAAGCGAGATGAAAGATGGGCCAGTGCTCTGTAAGCCAGAAAGCACCACACAGACACAAACTAATATTATTATGATTATTGCTGTAATTACTGTTATCACAAGTATACAACGATGACGGATAGTCTGCCGGGAGAGTCCAATCTGCCTAGAAATCCTCATATTTCAGCCTGAAAATGCTTTGAAATCCATGGAGGAAAGTGGCTTAGAATGGAAGGCATTTGACTATCATAGTGTTTGAGGCAACGCACACAAGACCTGACTCCGTACAGAAAAAAGGCATCCACAAAAAATTAAGCCTGGCTTTCCTCCCATCCCTGGCTGCTCCACACACTCTGGGACGTAAGAGAGAAAATGCAGAATCCAATCAGGAGGAGGCTTTCTGGAAATTCTGGCCCAGCAGGTGGCCAGCAGGCCAAGGTTCCCCCTAATAGGATGGAGCTCAGGGGCAGGTAGGTGCGAATTACTGTGTAATGCAGAGCCCATGGGCTGCTCATGGGAGACTAGCAAAGCTGGTTAGGTCAGACCCCCCCGGCCCTGTGACCGCTGGTGCTTTGTGCTAGGGTCAGAGGTCCTGGCAGGCCTGGCAGGGCCACCCCACACAGCTGGGAACCCCTGAGTGTCTGCCTCTCCGGGCTGAGAGTCCAGCCAGGGTGCCCTGCTGGCCCACTGTATCTGCTCAGCAAACACGTGCTGAGGGAATGTGCCCAAGTGCCACATGAGAGACCACAGTGGGTCCTTAGATGGGCACTTGGGGCCACAAGAAACCCCTTTGGCCTGGGGCAGCTACTTGCTAACATCGCCCACTCCCAGGAGGAGGAGTGTGCGGAGCATGTTACTGGGGTCAAGCAGCTGCCATGTGGTTGTCCACATAACCTGCACAGCTCCTCAGCTCCACCGGCCCTGGGTGTCACTCCCTGTCCCGGAGCTGGGCTCTGATCTGCTCCCTGTGTCCAACTGCCCCCATCACAAGGCCCCCCCATGCTTCCAAGGAAAGCGGGAGCTCTTTCTGGACACGTGGGAGGCGACTAAAGGACGGGCCAGCTCAAGGCACTGTGACCCACCCGTGCAGGACACAATGGCTGAGGGGCATCCCTGGTAACTAGACACCCAGTGAGCTCCCTGATCCCCACTGAAGTCACAAAACTTGGGGACAGCTGGTGAAACGGGACAGTAGGAGAGACCAAAGACTTGAAGGGTCTGGCCCAGAGAGGGGCAGCCCCTGGTGTGGCAGAATCTAAGGCCCTGGCCCAGACCAGGGCTCAGCAATGACGGCGACCGAGGGGCAGGTGGTGGCGGTCCACCCACGTGTTCCAGGTCGTGCCTCGGTAAGGCCGGGGGTGTGAGAAATGGAAGCTCCGCGCTGTAGTCATTTTTCAGGAATTTATCATCCAAACAACGCAGTTTGACGAGCACAGGGTTTGGGGTGAAGCAGACTTGGTTTGGCCTCAGGCTCTGTCACCGACGCACTCACACTTCAGCAGGTGGCCTCACTTCTCTAAACACGTGTTACCGAAGTGCCCCTTGAGGGCCACGGCGGATCCCAGCTGCGGGGTGATTCCTGAATCCAGGGCTCAGCGGGACTGGCGCTGGCTGCTCGCCGCCCCCCCCCCCCCCCCTCTGATTAAGGGCCACAGGGGAGAGAACTGTTCCCTCCGTAAGTCAGCCGGCCCCCTCCGTTGTCAGTTTAATTAAAGCTGGGCCGGGCCAGGCTTAGACAGACGCCAGTATTGGCAGTAAATCAAGCGCCTATTGTAAGACACAGGCCCCTTGAAAGTGAAGGAAGGCAGGATTGGTAAACAAATGTCTGAAAGAGCAGAGAAGCCATGAAATCGCAGCCTGGGCTTCATTCACCTGGGGCTTGAGCTCTGCGTGTCTCCATTGGTGCCCCTGACGCCTGTCACCGCAGGCCGGCCAGCAGGGAAAGGCGGCCCAAAAGAGACCTGCTGGGGGCAGGGGGCTCGGGAACCCGACGCCCTGCCTACTTTCATTGCTTTCTTTTTTTGGGAGGGGGGCCATAGACCGTTCTCAGGACTGTCATAGATGGTCCTGGACTGGCAATCTCGTGAGAAGGTAACAGGTGATAAATGAGTCACCTGTGACATCTCAGGAGACTCCATCCAGGGCCCGGGGGAGGGACCTGGGGAGTCTGTGCCTGTAGGAAGCACTAAGAATAAAACAGACCTATTTGGAAAAATGAAAGTAATTTCACGGAGGGGAAACCTGACAAAACGACCTCAGCCAGGTGACCAAGGCCGACTGAACAGTGACGAGTCAGGTGACAGCAGGTACCGCTGATACCGTGGGATGAGAAGGACCCCTCACCCCCGGTCTTTCCCTCAAAACCCATCACTCCTGTCCAATCTGGAAGCTGACCCAGGAAAGGTTGTTCCCAAGCCCCGGACGTGACCTCTGTATTGGGGACCTAAACCTCTCATTTATCACCCAGCTTTTCTTAGCTTTTAAAGTCAGCGCTCGGACTTGTACTTATTTGCTCCTGATCATATCACGCGCGTCTCGTCAAACTTGTACACGGGACCTGGAGATCCTTTTTTTTTTTTTTTTTAATGAATAAATTTAATTAAATGCCTACAAAGTGGAACATTATGTCAACTTCATTAATTGAAACATTTAGAACTTATAAAAATTTCATTATTTGCCTTTGAAAAATGAAAGTAACATTTCTTCCTTTGCAAGAATTCTTTTTAAAAATTTATAGCTGATTCTTTTTTATGTGTTAATTTTTTTCTTTCTTTTTTTAAATTTTAATTCACATTCCTCTCCCCTTCCCCTTTGGCAACCATGAGCTTGTTCTCTGTGGGTCTGTTTGGTTTTGTTTTTTCAGAGTCCAAGCATGAGATCATACAGTAGTTGTCTTTCCCTGTTTGACTTATTTTACTTAGCATAATGCCCTTTAGGACCATCTCGTCACAGATTGCAAGATTCCCTTCTTTTTTATGGCCGAGTAATATTCCATCGTTGCAACCTGCCAGTCGCTGTGGCTACCACGTGTGCTCTGCGCCGGTCCCGCACTTAACGCTCATGAGGCCGGTGCTAATGTTATTCCCAGTTCACAAGCGAGCACGCGGAGGCACGGTGTCCAGGGCCTGCTCCAGGTGGAGCACTGGGAGCCCTTTCACCTCTGGGTGGGTATGCCGGGGGCTGAGACCTGTGATGGAAAGGCCACAGGGATGGGTGGAGAGGCCAGGCCCTCAGCTTTGAGGGACAGGGACATGGAATAAAATGACAATGGATGACCTCAGGTCAGACCTGCAAACCCTAGCCCGCCCAGCCCTCTGAACCAGAACCTGGGGCTCAGGAACCTGCACGTCTAGGGGACTCCCGAGGGGTCCTCACACCTGCCTACACCAGCTGCGAGTCACCTACCAGCTGGATTCGGTCTCATTGTCTGCTGGGGACATTTCTGTCCAGTTTGAGTGCCTGAGGTGGACATCGTTCCCCATGTCTGTCCCCCTCCCTCAACATGTGAGGCACTGTCTCTGCCTGCACAGAGTGGGAAGGACATTTGGGGGTGGTGGGTTTGATTGACTTGTGTGTCATCCCTACCAGCCCTGTCCTGGTGAGATCCCAGAGCCACTTGCCCCAGAGAGACCAGTCCCCGCAGCCCTCCCACCCAAGGAGAAGTCCCCCTCTCCTCACCCCCCCCCATGTACCCCAGGAGAGCTCACCCCAGCCGCATCTCTAAGGTTTCCGTATCTGCCAGGTTTTGGGTGCACCAGTTTCAAGGAGGGCATCTAGAATCTGAGGGGACTCAGCTATGGTCCCAGCCTGAATGAGGGCCCCGTGAGCCGCTCGCTTCCTGGAGCCCTCAAAGTTGTCCCCCACCCCCCCATCCCTCAGTCCTCTCTGTGTCCCGGTGTCAGAGCCCCGCAGCCCCCCTGCCAGCAGGCAGGAACCGGCGCTCTCATGCTGAGCATGGTGCTCTGTGTCCAGACCCCTCG
Organism: Miniopterus natalensis; assembly: GCF_054644295.1. Lineage (NCBI taxonomy): Eukaryota > Metazoa > Chordata > Mammalia > Chiroptera > Miniopteridae > Miniopterus > Miniopterus natalensis. Next base: position 69,653,343 of record NC_142092.1, read on the forward strand.
GGCCGTGTTGAGTGGACACAGAAGCGAGGGGACCGTGGATCTGGTCAGGAGGAGGGCATCGTCTGTTGCCACCTCTCTTTTTGCTGCCAGGGGATGCTAGCCTCTGACCCAGGGGAGGCTGCCCCGAGGCCCAGGGACACCTGCGCCCAGAGAGAGGATATGTCAGCGTCCCCCGGATGCTAGCCAGGAGCTGGAAACAACAGACGTTTGCCTCTCTCCGCCTGGAGGCCAGAGTCCCAAACCAAGGTGGCGGAGGCCCCAGGGGAGGACCTGTTCCCTGCATCTTTCGGTTGTCACTCCAGCTGCGGCCTCCATCGTCACCAGGGTGTCTTCCCTGGGTGTCTGCTGTCATCCCAAGGCTTTCTCCGCCTCCTGTGTCTTCTCTTCTTAACCGGCCACAGTGGATTGAAACCCACCCCACCCCAGTATGACCTCGTTTTAACCAATCGCATCTGTGATGACCCCATTTCCAAATAAGGTCACCTTCGGAGGTCCTGGGGGCTAGGGCAGGCGTGTGAGTTTGGGAGGAGGGGATGCACCCCACACAGCTCGGGAAATCCAGGCTGGAGCCTCGAGCTGCTGAAATCTTTCCCAGCTTTGTCACAGAGAAGCCGTCTCTTCTTTCCTGGGTCCCGGCAACACCGCAGGGCTGGGTTTCGCTTCCTCTGCTACCCTGCAGGTTCTTTGCTGCTTGGGGGAGGGGCCCGAGTGCGCCCAGCTCCCTGCTCAGGCATCCTGACCCCTCAGCCCCCAGCACGCACCCGGTTCCACTCCACGGGAGCCTGTCCTTGTCACATAGCGCTTCCCGAAGTGACAGGGGCAGCCAAGGCTGCGAGGCCCAGCCTCCGTGCTCAGTGGAAGATATTCTCAGCCAAGCAAAAAATACCTTTGTGAGGAGGAATCTTTCCGATCCCCGAGGAAAATAATAGCAGCACACCGCGTGTGTTATTAAGTCTGTTTCTGGAGGACTTTCCTGCTGCTGTTAATCCCACCTTAACTATCGGTTATAAAAAGTGAGGCTCATTTGCACCTGCAAAGCCGAAACCCCAGCGAGCGCCTGGGTCTGACTTATCTATTCAGAGCGAGGGAGCTCTGATGTGACAGAGAAAGACCATTAAGTCTCGGGACCGGGAGAGTGGCCTTAACACATGCCGAGGGTGACAGCTGTCTTCAGTCTAAGTGCCCGAGACAGGCAGCCCAGGGAGACAGTGTTGTGGGGCCAGGAGGGGAGGCACCGCGGGCCCGACCCCCGTAGGGGCGGTCTGCATCCTGGGTGTGGGCTGCCGGGATGAGGGTCACCTCGGCTGCCCCCGGCAGGTGCAGACCACAGCCAAGAAGACGCCTGGGGGTAGCAGGGTGACACATGGCACTCGACATTTCTCCCCTGGCCCAAGGAGGAAGGGCTGGGCTGAATGCGGGCGCCCGGTCGAGGTTCACTTGAGGGCGGCCTCCGTGGTCGTCTGTCAGCGCTCCTCGCCCTGGCTTCATGTTCGCACCCCTGGAGCTTTGAGAGGCTGGCACCCCACCCGATTCCAAAGGGGTGCCAGGCACCGGGCTTTCTCCAAGGCCCCTGGGTGATGCCAAAGCGCCACCAGGTTGAGGGCCTGGGAGGGCAAGGATGGTATCCTCCCCTCCCTGGACGCTCTGCTGAAATCTCAGACCCACCGTATCCAGAATATTTCTCAGGTGGGGTGAGAGCGGGCAAGACTCAGGCAGGGGGCTGTTCTGTCCCCTGTTCCCTACTGACCCGCACTTTGGGCTAAGCCCCTCCCGGCCACGGCCACGTCCATGTCCGTGTCCGAGCCGCGTCACGGCCTCGGGCAGCCGTCTCTGCCAAGCCCGGCTGCCTGCCCACAGCCCGCCTTCCAGCCGGAACTCTTCCTGGGGACCAATGATTTCTCCAACAGCCTTTAATTGTTGGTTTCCCGGGGCTCGTAAAAATCCACAAACAAACGTGAATTTGCAAGGCGCTTCTTGCTGTTTGCCTTGCAGTTAATTACTGTATCTGTCGTCTCGAAGCAGAGCTGGGGCCGCAGGAGACGGGGTCTGGGATTGTCCTCAAAAGGCCCAGAGAGAGGTCGCTCCTCTGTCCACAGAAGCCTGACGGTGAGAGGATCTGGGAAGCAGGACAGGGCGGAGCACTGGGGTCGCTGCCCACGGAAATCAGCCCGAGCCTGGCACAGCCCTGCAAACGCCTGCGCGCCCCGCCGGTGCTATCTGGGGCATGAGGGACCCACGTGGTGGCCGCGGCTCCTTCTGCCAGCTTCACAGGACCCCCGGGGCTGCTGCAGGGACTTGGGATCTTTCCTGCAGCAATTTTCAGCCTCTGCATCAGAAGCTCACAGGGTACATGGAGAAAACCACCGGTGCCTTCCCTTCCCCCGCCCCTCCCCACAGGTGCTGCGACCTGATCTAGCAAATAAAATCACAGGATGCCCAGTCAAAATTTGATTTTTTGATAAACAACAAATAATTTTTTAATAGAAGCATGCCCCATATAATATTTAAGATATACTTATACTAAACAATTAAGGTTATCTGACAAAATAATCAAAGTTAATTAGGAGTTCTGTGTACCCAGCATGCTCTCTGTGGCACCCCGGGGCCACCTCCACAGAGCTCTCAGGAGCCTCACAGCACGGCTGGGATCAAAGCCCTGTCCTCTCTGGACCAGCCACCCAAGTGGGGAAGCAATGCTAGAGTCTGATTGACCTTTCAAGAGTCAAATAGCCAGTTGGTGGCAGACAAATAACTAAGCCAGGTCTCCTGACCTACCTACTACCCATCCGTCCATCCATCCATCCATCCATCCATCCATCCATCCATCCATCCATCAATATATCCATCCTCTGCCTATCCATCCACCATCCACCCACCCATCCATCCATGCACCACCCAGATACCAGCAGAAGCTGTGACTATCAGGATTATTTCTGGACGTTGCTAGTGTCCCTCGAGGGGCAAAATTGCCCCAGCTGAGAGCTGCTGCGTTAGACCTTGGAAAGGCACAGATGAAGCGTACAGCCCTTTCTTTCAAGGAGGTTGTGCTTTTTCCAGAAAGTCCGCTGTGAAGTTGGCAGGAGGTGGGGGAGGTGATTGGAGGAAAATCCATTTCCACACTCCTTCCAGCGTGACAGCCTTTAAAATTTTCTAAACCACAAGCCTGCACCTTGGAAATGTAAAACGTCGCGAGGAGTTAACAACGTGAATGAGACTGCTGCTCTTAAACATATATATCAACACTATCTACCCACGTGTGTGTAAACAGTCCACGTATTACATTTTTTCACATTGTTTATCTCGCATAATTTGCAGTCGGACTGTATTTGATTAAACACCACCATCTTTTATGTGCAAGTTACATAAGTAAATAGAAAAATCATTTACAGTCCAATGCCCCATGAAAAATTAATCTTGGGTCTGTCCTGCACGCGCACTCTGGGTTGTTGGGGGGACGCGTGGCTAATTGAACGCGGGGAGGGGACGGGGTGCCGTCGGAGGACCGCCTCGAGCCTCATTTCTCCATTTTAATAAGTTGGAAGCTTCAAGAATTCTCTGCAAATGTGTGGATTAAAAAACACTGTCGATGGTTTTTTTAATCAAATAAATCTTGCAGGAGCTTCGAAATAGCAAATTATTTCGTGCACTGTAGACAAGAGGCTTCTCTGGGGAAATTATTTTCTTAGTTACAACATTACAATCCTCTGCGTGGTGCCGGCTCACCCCATGGGCTCCTGCTCGGAGTCAGCGCCGCTCTGGCCTCAGCCCTAGGAGGGGTGCCCTGTGAGCCTCGGCCCGTCGCTGGGGCCCGGAGCCCCCTCTGTGCTGGCATTGCCCCCACCCTCCCCGAGGTCAGTCCAGGCCCCCACACACCTGCCTGGTGACCCAGGTCTGAGCCCAGAGCCACGTGGTCCCGGCAGGGTGGTGGACAGAGAGAAGCCAAGTGCTCCTCTTTCCAGGAACTTACAGGGAAGGGACCATCACTGCCTCCAACATCGGGGTCCTGAGTGCTCGGGGGACGTGATCGCTGCAGTTCACTCCTCTGGGCCAGTGTCCTGGGGCCATCGTGACTGGTGACTTACAACAACAGGGTCTATTCTCCCCTGGTTCTGGAGGCCAGACGTCCTAAATCCAGGTGTCCCAGGGCTGTGCTCCCTCCGGAGGCTCCAGGGGAGGGACCTTCCTGCCTCTCCCAGCTCCTGGGGGCTCAGGCAGGCCTTGACTAGAAAATGTCACTGACGCTGAGCCTGAGCTCACACCGCCTCCTCTGGGAAGTCCTCCCAGTCTCTTGCAGGTGGAGTTTGCCCCTCACAGGTCCAGATCTTGAGGCTCCTCCCTCTGTGCCCCTGGGAATCCAATGCCAGGCCTCCACTTGCAAGGCACAGCACTGCCAGTCGGGGCTGGGGTCACCAAGTTCCCACCCCCCTCAGGGCAGCTCCTGTCTTAAGCATGAGGCTCAGATTCAGCAATAGCTGCAGTAGGTTCCAGACACAGCCTCTGGCTTCTGCCCTGCAGCCATTCTCTGAGCGGTCTCCAGCCTCGGAGCCCCGGCCCCGCCCATGCCACCCTGTAAACCCGGGTCATCCTCTCCCACTGCCAACATCGTCCGTCCCCTAACCTGTCAGCCCTTCTCCAGGGTGCATCCCGTGCCACCCTCCTTTCCCTGCCTCCGCCGGCGTCTCACCAGGCCAGCGTCGGGGACAGCACCTCGGCGGCCAGGACGGAGCTGGGCTGTCCTTGTCCAGCCCCCATAGCCCAGTCCCCACAGAACAGGCAGACCGAGGGGGACCATGCCCAGCCTCCCAAAGGCTCCGACTCAGCTCAGGAAAACCCAGCTTCTTAAGGCTCCCGCCCCCCGCAATTCCCAGGCCCCGCCTGACACTCCTCCGCTCAGCTCCTCTGCGGGCCCCTGACTTGTGCTAAGCCCTCCACTCCCACCACCTCTTCAGACACCACCCCCCCCAGCTAGGCATTTTCATCTCAACCTCATATGCTGTCTTCTCGGCTCTTAATGCCCTGGAAATAATACCTTCTTCACCATTTTTTTTTTAACTTATTTCCTCTTTCCCTTCCCACCATTCCTACCTGCCCGCCCTCCCATCTCCAAGCCCCCGAACATCCCATTCATTCACCATAGTCTCTTCTGGCACATAGCAGGGATTTAGTGGACACCTGTTACCCAAATGTCACTAATCTCTGGGGTCAGTCAGAAATGAACACAGCTGACATTGCAAAGCGTTGAATGGGAAGGGGTCAGTCCAGACCCCAGGACCAGGCCGCTGGGAGACCCTCTGAACCCAGGTCTGGGATGTATGTGCTCACCAGCCTGCCCAGAGGTGGCTCAGCCCCTCCCCTCAAGTCCCCCATCCCTACAGGGAAGACACCTGGGCCAGCTCTCAGGCTGCCGAGGGAAGGAACTGGCTTTAATTTTCTAAAAAAACCCGATTGATTTGGCTCAGTTCACTGCAGCATGAGTCATTTTAATTAACACCATCTAATACTATTTGAGATGAATTTTGCAAACATTAGCAGTTCCATATTTTTCTCTTCAAAGTCATTGCAATAAAGTTACCAAGGAGGCCCAGCGGGGGCCCTGGAGGAGCCCCGTAGAGACGCAGGTCCTCCACATGCCAGAGATACAGCCAGAAGGAGGAGGGACCCTGAAGAGAGGGCCAGGGTCCTGGGGTGAATGGCACTGCGTCAGAATCACAGCCTCCTGGCCGAGAGGAAGCCACCGCCCTGATGGGGGCTCAGGGCGCCTGGCCCTGCCCTTCATGGTCATCCCACACCTGTCAGTGACACCTACGTTCCAGACGTGAGCCGGGGCGGGGGGACAGTACCTTCATTAACTAGGATTTCAGTTAATGCTCATGGTGGCCTTGGGGTCCTCGGGGCACCCCACGCACCTGCGAGTCGGAGGAGGTGGGGGCGAGGGGTCAAGTTCACACGGCTGGTGGGTGGCCAGGCCAGGCGCCTGCCCTACCTCCAGGGCTCCTTCCGAAGCTGCTCGGCGCTGGCGCTCTGCCGTCTCCAGCGCGATGGAGCCCCGGCCTTTGGTTCAACACCCACCTTCTGCTCGGCCTGACCGAACCCACATCTGACTCGGAGCCTTGAGCAAAGCACCCCGGCCGCGTCAGGACTTTCTAACCTGTGTCCTCGCTGACAGCCTCTGCTCCGGTGATCAATCCTGAGAGGGCGAGGACCCTGCTCCCTCAGCACAGTGCCCGGCCCCCGGGGACTTGGGGACATCTGTAAGATAAACAAGCGAATTAATTCACGAAGTAATGCTAAGGATTGAGAGTAGGTGGGCCAATTTGCATTCCCTTGGTGCCAGTGCCTGACAGATTCTCAGTAAGTATTTGTAGTAAGAAGAGGGAGGGATGGAGGGAAGGCCCTCATCACCAGGTCCATTTGGCCTCACCCAAGGACACCTGTGCTGCGAAGCTCTGGGTGACCCCCCTGGTCCCTGAGGGTCAGCTAAGTCACCTGAGATGCCAGCCTGCCTTTTCTCCCAGGCCGCATTCCAAGCCCCTTGGCAGGGTGTGTGAAGAGCTGAGCTCCAGCGTGGGACTACCTAGCCTCTGGCCAGCCTCAGCTGTCCCCTGGGCAGGTGGCCTTGGTGAGTGCCATGCCTCTCAGAGCCACTCCCCTCAGCTGTCAGATGAGGACCATAACCCCCCAAGATGGCCTCACCTGCTATAGCTCAGGGCCCATCCAGTCACAGGGACCTGGGGATGTCACTCAAGTGACAGGAGCACCCTCCCCTCCCATATCTCTCATCTCTACCCCCCCCCGCCCTCCCCTTTGTTCCCCACCTTGTTCACGGTGAAGGGCCAGGCATGTCACCCCTGCAAGGGGAGGCACCTGCAGACACTGAGTGGGCATCTCCTGGCATCAGGCCTGGGCTCTACATCTTCCCCAGGATGGGTCCACACCACCTCTGGACCCCAACCCTGGCTGGGTGAGCCCCCAGCCCCCTCACCACCCAGCGAGAGCGGCCCCGGCTCCTCTGAGCTGCCACCTCAGTAACAGGGACCCGAGTAATTGATGAGGCTGGTCAGGGAAGATGTGAAGGCAGGAGCCGAACAAGCCGACCTCGGAGAGGCCGTAATTTATTAAGATCACTCCCCAGTGCACGCTTCGGGTTTAGATTTTTCTAAATCAAGGCCTGGAGGACAATTAAGGGAAACAGAACCTAACTCAAGGTGGAAATGGGACTTCGCCTCCTCTGGGGTGGCTGCCAGTCCGGGGGCCTCCCCCACTGCTGGACAGCAGGTCGTGTTTCCCTCCAAGCCCGGGGTGGGGCAGCTGCCAGGCAGGTCCTCTCTGGCCACGCGCTGCAGTTTCCAAGGCTGTCTCCATCCATTCCCATTAAAACAACAACAAAAAGCGACCGCGTAGCGAGCACTTAGCGTGTGCCAGCCCCGAGCAGAGCGCATTAGGGGTGCCGAGTCCCGCCCAGCTGCGCGGCAGCCTGCGAGGGAAATCTCGTGCCTGTGACTGTGCCCGTGAGGAGATGGCAGTCCAGAGAGGTTAATGAACCTGCCAGGGTCACACAGCAAAGGGACAGACACACTACCCTGACTCCCTCTGCTCCCAAAGCCTCACCCTTAAGCCCTTGGCCATCCCTCACCCATTTCTCCCACCCACCCACCTGACCAATGGCCCAACTTTCCCATCAGAGACAAGGGTCCCGTGGTGCAGAGGTGAGGCTGGTCAGTGTTGTTGATGTTCAGTGACAGTCACGTGGGGAAGTCATACGCTCTCCTCTCTACGTTTGGATATTTTTAATGTTCATAATAAATAAACTCAGAGCTGAGGATTCAGGTGCCAGGGTGGGGGGAGAGGGCTCTAGAATCTGGGGTTTTAAAAGCTGCAGCTAAAATGGTGAGGGAACAGTTAAAGCAAACCTCTGCCCACACTTCCTTCCTAAAGACGCCCCTCTCCTTGGTGTTAGAGTTTAGATGCTGGTCACAGCGCGTGGACGCTGTGCTCATTGCATGAATCCTGCACTCCCAGCCATGATGCAGGGGGAGAAGTTCCTCCATAGATGTGTCAGGAGGGGCCTGGCACCCCGAAATGCTCACCTGCCCTTGGGAGAGAGCTGGCCAGGTGCTGAGAAGCTGCCGGGAGAGGAGGCTCTTGGTGAGATGGTGGCAAGGGTCCTGCCTCCTACAGCCTGTGTGTCCTCTGGCAGGTGCCTCAGCTTCCCCATCCACAAAATGGGCATATCCTGAGGATTAAAGCAAACGACAGCCGAGCCCGTGGGGTAGGAAGCCCTTGATAAAACCGGCTGCTGAGGGTGTGGTCTAGAGGGGAAGCCGAGCAGCTGCTTTTGGAAGTCGTTGAAGGACATTTGTTTTGTGGAGAGCCAGATTCAGAGCGTGAAGCCCCACCTGTGAGGACTCTCCACCCACCCCTCCCCAACCTCACCTGGGGAGCCTTATGTGGGGAAGCAGCTCTCAGATGTGGGGGGACCTCAATACCTGCACATGTAAAGCTTAAAGCAACTGTGGACATGTAGCAGGAGAACCCTACCTTAATGCTTTCCCTTCCCCATCTTGTCCTTGCTCAATCCCAGGACAAATGGCCAGAGGCCCTTCTGTTCCCAGCTGAGGTGGACCCAAAGGACCCAGGGCCCTGTGGTGGACACCAAGTTGCACTGGCCAGACCCCCTTCAGGCCGGCCGGGCTGCTCAGCTGCAGGGAGTGATCAGCACACAGCCTGCAGCATCAGCTCCATGCAGGACTATCTGCTTTTGCTTTCTCTGTTTTTGAAGCTCTGTTATTAGGTGCATCCATGTTGGATTTTTATGCCCCCCTCACTAATTGACTGTTTTATTATAATGAAAAGACCTTTTCTATCCCTGGGGATAGCTTTGCTTGAAACCATCCTTGTCTTGTTTTAATGTAATAATGTATGAGTGTTAGCACAATACATCTTTTCTTATCTGTTTGCTTTCAGCCTATTTCTGTCTTTATATTTAATATGAGTTTGTTATAAGCTGGAGATAGCTGGGTCTTGCTTATTTACCCAACTTGTTGAGCTCTGCCTTTGAATTGGGGTGCTTTGACTCTGACTGAGGGAGTCTCACTCTCCAGTTGGTGGAACAGGCCAGGCCCAGTCCCCACTCTGCATGTGTCCCCAGACTGTTCCCCAGACCCTGCCTTCCAGGTGGTTTCTTCCCCTGGGCTCAGGTGGGCTCCTCACATACAGGTGCTGATTTGCCAATAACTCGGGGACCCTGCTAGTTTCTGGAATTCTCTGTGCAGCGCTCCCCTCTTGCGGACTCTGCCCTGTGCCTCCCTGAACCCCCAGCTCCGTTGCCTCCTCATTGGGAGACCTCAGCTCCTTTGGGCCCCTGTGCTGCCACCTGTGACCTCTCCAGGCAGCAAGCTGGAACCACCACAGGGCCTCCTGTCTTTGTTCACGCCGTTCAGGGTGGATTTCGCTTGTCAATTGTCTATAGAGCCATTGTTGATATTTGTTAGTATTTTTTGTTTGTTTTTTGTTGTGGGGTTTTTTTTTTGTTGTTGGCTGTCTTAAGAGGTTCCTGCTACTTCATCTGGGCTGGAAGCTACGTTAATTTTTAATTTGCTCCAGCCAAGAGAAGGTTTTGTTGGAAACATTCACTCAACAAATATGTATTCACTGACTATAAACACCAGGCAGCGGTTGGGCTTGGGGACTGGAGCGAAGAATGGGTAGCCAGGGCATTAGGTGACTCTCACAATCGGCTATTTAATTACAGCTGCGACCGTGGCCCCGTGGATGGGATCAAGTCAGTATGATTATTCTGAAATGTACGTTTTTCAGAAGATGAGTTTGGAGGCAGCCGCTATTTGCAGATCAGGCAGAGAGGATAGCATGAGCTCCAAATGGGCCCTGGCTTCTCCAGGCGGGAGGCAGGTCCCCAAGGTGGGCAGAGGGTGGGGCCTCCGGGACACCACCCTGCCCGCACCAGTCCCCTGGGAGGTACTGTCTCCCTCAGGCTGGTAGTCAGACAGCCTGGCAGAGCCACTCAGCACCCCATGCCAGCCTGGTGCTGCGTGCTGAGAGTTAGGAGTGATAAGCCAACAAGACACAAAAGGAACAAATGAGACCAACGGAGTTCTCTCGTGGGAGGGGTATGAGTGCTAACGAGGGAATACAGGGTGATCCAGCGTGTGTGGGCTCTGGGCAGGAAGGTGGGTGCCATGTGGGAGGAAGCAGGGGACAGTACTGTCCGGGAGAGCTGAGAGCCGACCCCCCGAGTCTGCCTTTGTTCAACCGATGTCCACGGAACATCTCACGGACGAGGAACCAAGGGCCTGGCTGAATGGATGTTGGCTCAGGGCAAGGGGTCAGGCAGAGGACTTGGGATTAATGCATTAAGATGCCTCATCTTTCTAGGTCACTGCTCAAGACTGGCGCTCAGCTAAAGGAGCCATTTCAATGGGCTGTGCGGACACCTGGCCAGGTCGGCACCGAGGTCTCCCTTCTCCAGGGAGCCCTTCCCCGCTCCAGGCGCCAGAAGTAGGTCTGGCCACATCCCGTCCCCCCCCCCCCCCCCCCCGCCCCCTTGTGTAGCCCAGATTCTCGATCTACCAGCGTGAAGCAGCCCTGGGGGCCTAGCTGCCCCTCCCCTCCTTTCAGTGGGGAAACTGAGGCTCAGAGATGTTTGTACAGGGAGGCAAATCTGATGCCCAAATTCCATGATGCCTGGTCCCAAATGCCTCCCTACCTTTGCAGGTGGCCAGAGCGTTCCTGAGGCAGGGTGTGTCTGGAAGGGCTTTGTCCTCTGTGACAACGCTGCCGGGGACGAGGCCGGGCCGGGCAGGCAGGCCTGGGCCCTGGATACACTTAGGGCGCCCACACATTTTTGGCTCCTCGGTCCCCAGCAGCCTTGCTGTTCCATCCCAAACCACCTTGGAAAGGACTAGGCCACCATCACTCGGCCCTTGCAGGCGGAACCAGGGCCATCATTATCTACTCCAGGAAGTTTTAGGAGAGGCTGGGCACCCATCGACTAGGAAGTACAATTATTGTTTCATTAAAGATTGATTACACGTGTGGCTGGTCATTTAAATAATGGCTCTGCTGACACTGTTAATTGAATGATAAACGATTCCACCCTTGCTCCTCCGAGTCAATACCGCAGCTGCTCCAGAAACACCGCCGTCCCCTCCCCACCAAGGTCAGGAGAGTCAGGGAGGGCAGGCACCCTCAGGCCGCAGAGGAGGTCAGCGCGGGGGTCACAGGCGCCAGGCCAGGCCTCTCCGCCTAAGCAGTGTCATGGGCCACACCCGGCTGCCGAGAGTTCGGGGCACGGTAAGTGTCTCCACGAGGAACTTAATTTCAATTTAATAAGACAGATACTGTGTGTGGTTTAATGTCACCTCATTATTAAAAGCGGATTGATGGAGCCTGAAGGCAGGAGACAGACCTCCCAGGTGCTGTGAGCTCAGTGTGGTCTGAGCAGAACCGAATGGGCACCCGGCTTGTCGGAGCCCAAGGGAAGCACCCATCAGGCATTCATTCATTCATTCATTCACTCATTCATATGTGATCAATGAATAAATGTGGATTTAGAACAGACAGGGCCTGCACCCTCTCTGACTTGAAATCAAGTGTGAACAGAGGCAATAAACAGAAGACACTGTGTGGGGAGACCTGGGCCTGGAGGAAAAGCCCCAGGTGCCTGTGAGCTCTGGGTTCCTGCTGAGAGACATGGGGGAGAGGAGATGATGGGAGGGGAAGCTTTTACAGGAGGACCCAGGGAAGTACCATCCCTCCCCCACCCCAACCCACCTCCCTTGAGGGCAAGATGTAGAGATGAGACTTCGGGGGGGCCCTCCAGGGACCTTCCCTTTGTCCTGGGTTCTTTAGTCTCTGCAGCTGGACCCAGAGGCCTCTGAGCAACCGGCCTTCTCACACTGGGATGGCCTGAGCCACCCTGAGGTAGTGGGGAGAGCTGGGGAGGGTGTCTCTGGAGTGCATACTCCCTCTCTGGGCCATGCTGGGAGATGTCACTGAGACAGAGTCTCTAATATTGAATGTGCAGCCCCACACCTGGCAGAGGGGCTCCAGAAATGCTCTCTACCCATCACCTCCCCAGACCGGGTCAGGATCACACATCGCTCTCACCAGACACCCTCCAGACCCAGGGAGTCCCAGGGCAACCAAGTCCCCTCCAGGGGTCCTGGGGACCCTGCTTCCTGCAGCTCCCTCAACTTGGTCTTCGCTGCCTTTCCGTGCGTAAGGCGAGTGTCCAATGTGTTCCCATCACTGAGCAGGAGCCGGTAAGCGCACAGCCCGCTTTCCGAGCCATTAGGTGCAGCAGGGTGCTATCTGGTCTGCGTGATGCAGCCGCTGACTCAGGCGGGGCCCGGGCAGGAGGGTGGGGTGCGGGCTCCATCCGGGCAGGGCGGCTGCTCTGGATGCGGCCTCGTCTCTCCGCCACGGGGACGGCATGTAGGAGAAAGAGGCTGTGGGGGGCATGAGTCGGGCTGCTGAGGTTCTGCTGAAACCGGGGCTCTGCTCCCTCCTCTCTAATCAGCCAGTTCTTGCCCATTCTGTAGCAAACAACTGCTTTTTTGGAAGCACACCTTCGAGGCCGATTAAGAGAGAGTGTATATAATACAGGATTGTCCCAATTACGTCTCCTGTATTTTTAAGGAAATGGAACCAGAATTTGGCACTGTGGAACATTAAAATATCGAGAAATCTGAGTTAGAAAAAAAAAAGTTTGCCTTGCAGCAGCCCTTCCTCCTGCCATCAATCCAACGACAGGTTCGTGGAGCAGGCCGGTGGCGCCGGGCGGGGGGGACGCCCAGGCGGGCAGTGCGCGGTGCCCCGGGGGCCGGCCGCTCGGCCCCCCTCGGGCTCCGGGAGCTGTCAGCGCTGGCCACGCCGGGCCGGCTCCTGCCCACAGGCACACTTTTTATAACGGAAGGAGAAATTCTCTTTCTTGTCGCGGGCGTCTAGAGAGGGGAGAAGTCACAGTCAGAGTCGCGGCCTCCTATGGGGAAATCGCATTTTCTGCAGCCAGGCTGTGCTGGGATGAGCGCAGGGAAATCAGTTTTACTTGGTCTTTTGCAGTTGAGGACAATGGAGGCAAGCTTGCTGTCAAGCGTGAACGTAGAGCTCTGTGCAAGGGGGGCTGCGAAGCCTCGCCTGTCCCATCTGCTGTCCCCCTCAGTTGGGGACACTCGGATGGGTTACATCGGTGCCTTTTTCCATCCTCACAGCAGCTCTGAGGGAGGCACAGTGTTGTCCTCGATCTTCCAGCTGAGGAGCCCGAGACTCAGGTGTGGGCTGTGCAATGTCCCCTGAGGAGGCTCGGTAATGTGGACTGCCTGGGCCCAGTCTTCGTTCACCTGCGGGCGACCCCTTCCTGCCCTTCTGAGCTGGGAAGCGCTGGGTATACTGGTGGCTTTCACACTGGTGTGTCTGGCTCCAAAGCCATCCCTGGACCAGTCCCTCAGGGGGCCCATGAGACCACCCACAGCCTCATGTCACAGAGGAGAAAATGGGCGCGGGGTCACCCAGGGGTGGTGTCCAGCTCAGACCTCCGGTGCCACAGCCCACCAAGCCCTGTGCTGCCACCGTTCCTGCTCAGGTGCCCTGGCTGGTAAAAGCAGGGCGGGGCTGACCAGGCTCCTGGTGCCCACAGTTCCCCAGAGCAAGGCCTGGGCCCGACACGCACGGCTGCCCACGCACACACCAGACCGCGAGTGCAATGACTTCTCTCTCATGGAAGAAGCGGCCAGTTTGGAAAAGCGGCTCCTGTGCCCACTGCGGCCTCAGGCTGTTAAGTGCCTGCTCGGCTCATCACACAGCAGCAGGACCAGCTCCAGAGTGGCCTTTCCAGGAAGGCCCATTAGCAGGCGGGGAGAGTCCACTAACTGGGGGGGATGCTCTCCGTGTGGCTCTATTAGCATCATTCTCACGGTCCCCAGTCCATTTGGACAGCTCTTCTCACCAAGCAAAGAGCCTTTTCCAGCCCTGGAAGGACTCTAGGAAACAGCCTCTGCCCCCGGGAGCTGGGGGTGGGGAGCCAAACCCAAGGCACGGACACGTGGCCTTCGGTGTCCACGTCTCTGGCAGCCACTTGGAGGCCTTGGAGAGATGAGGCTTCTGGGTCAGCCAATTATTTGTATATACTTTATTTCCGCAATTTAAAGGCCACACATGTTAATCTAGAAGACTTAGATAGTAAGAGAAGCCTTTGTTCCTTGGTTTCTTTACTCATTTCACAGGACTTGAGGGCTCTCGCTGGGCCTGGTGCAGAGGTAGGCACGGGGTTCAGAGGAGCAACGGTTATGAAGACTCACCAGGCTCACGTTCAAGACTAAGGCCCTTGGAAGGGGACAGCTGGAGAATCGGGGAGATCCTAGGAAAGGGGGGGCTCTCAGAATTCTGCTCTGAGGTGAACATGGTGGGTAAGGAGGGGAAGGTAGAGTCGGAGTGCTGGCCCTTCACCTTGCAAAAATGGTGCATCATCGTCTACGACCACAGAACAATCACCCCAGGGCGAAGAGGCTTAGACAGCAGACATTCCTCACCCCTCAGGCTTGGTGGGTCAGGAACTCCAGGGCAGATGTGAAGCGTGGTTTGTGAGGCTGCAGCCAAGGTGTGGACCAGGGCTGCACCATCCGAAGGCTTGCCCGGGGCTGGAGACACGGCCTCCAGGAAGGCACACCCACGTGGCCATGGAAGGAGCCCCAGTTCCTGCCACATGGGCCTGTCTAGGGGTCCTCACGACATGCCAGCTGGCTTCCCCAAGAACAAATGGTCCAAGAGGGGGAGGGAGGAGCTAGCTGCAATTGTATGACCAAGTCTCAGAAGTTACTGTCCTGTCTACCACACTCTGTTCAGTAGAAACATGTCACGAGGACCAACCACCTTCAAGGGGAGGTCACTTGAGCTCCACCGCTTGAAGGGAGGGTGGCAAAGAAATAGTAGATATTTTTAAATTTCTGTGAAAGTCTTTCCATCATTCTCTATGCTTACTCCCATCTGTGGATATAAATATTTGCATTTTTAGAACACAGATGATATTGTATAATCTAGATCGGATCCTAATCTTTCCTTTGACCACGTGAATAGATGTGCATGATTGTTTTTGCCTGGCTGCATAGTATTTCAAATAACATAGTGTCCCAGTAAGTGTTTCTTAGATAAATGGATAAGGGACACATGCCTGGTGCCACCATTAAGTGTATCGAACCATCACTCACAGGACACTCGAGTTGCAGTCAATGCGTGTTACTCTAAACGGACCGTATGTAGGTGGCTGCTGGGTCTGAGGTGGCTGGTGCTCTGTTTGTGTTCCCTTTCTCCAGGTGCCCTTGGGTTGGGTGTGACCATGTGCGGGAGCTTGGCCGATGGGACAGGAGAGGAAGCCATGCATCTGCTGCCCCGGGCTGTAAAACTTCCCTGGTGCCGTCCTCTGTCTCCTCTCTGCCGGCTGAACTGGAGGAGGGGAGCCATGTCAGGAGGGGCCTGGGCCCTGAGTGGCTGCGTGGATTTGAGTGGTGAGTGAAGCCCCTGAAATTTGGCAGCTGTCTGCTAGAGCCCATCACACTCATGTGCCCTTGTCCAGTGATGTCCCGAGATGTCCTCCACGGGGCTATGCTAGGTACAAGAACGCATGCATCTTAAATGTTGACACTCACCGTCTCACTGCCCTCCACGTGTGGCAACGTGTCTTCTCTGTGGCCTGGCCTCCAGCCCCTGCACGTGCCATGAACAAGGCAAGGTATTGACCTCCCAGATGTGCTCACTAAGGCTCTGATCCAACCTTGTTCTCAAGTCTTGGTGCTGTCCCCTCCCTCCCGGACTATGGGCTGCCCCAGGGACAATGGTCCAGGGCCTCAGTTTTGAATAAATGGACACATACGGAGCCTCCCCCATGCAGTCCTGAAGGGGTAGATGCCCTGGGGCTGCATTGCACATGGGTCAGGGGTAGCTCTGCCCTGCTGTGGCACCGCCACTCTGCATCCTAATGCCCACCGGGTGCTGGGCTCCTGGGGGCAGCTTCTGCTCAGTTCATGGTGTGAAGGAAGACAACCAGGACTGATAAAGAAATGCACGGCTCAGGGCTGAACAATGTTGCCCGAATTCCTATGTTGCAGTCCTGACGTCCAGGAGCTCAGAACGTGGCTATATTTGGACACTGGATGCTTAAAGAGGTGCTCAAGTTAAAATAAGGCTATTAGAATGACCTTAAAGCTATGTAACCTGATGTCCCCTTAAAAGGAGAAAGTTGGAAGCAGATGGAAAAGAGGGAAGACAGCAGTGTGAGGACACAGGGAGAGAGTGGCGCTGGCGAGCCCAGGAGAGAGGCCTCGGGAGGAATCGGCCCTGCACACTCCGGATCTCGGATGTCTAGCCTCCAGGAGGAGGGACAATAAATGTCTGTTGTGTAAGCCACCGTCCGTTGGGGCACAGGAATGGTCTCGCCTCCCTGGAGTTGGGGGCGGAGGTGGCTCCCTCCCAGCTCCCCCTGTGCTGGGGAAGATCAGGGCAGCCCTTCAAAGCTCTGCACCCCTTCCAGGCAGCCCATCACTGCGTCGGCTGCGCCCTGGCACCAGAAAAGCCACGAAAGCGTCAAGCTCCCAGGCAGGAGGGTTAGAGGACGCGGGGTGATGTGGGAGGGAACCAGGTGGGGAGCAAAGGTCTGCAGGACCTCGTCAGGGGCTGCACCCAGGAGCAGATGCTGGCCTGTGTCCTTTCATCCCAGCAGTTCTGACAGAAGCCATCAGTGTGTCACTGCTCCCCACGGGAAAGGTCACCGTGCCCTTATCTGTTTAGCATGGCTCTGCAGAAAAGGCCTAATTACTGATTAAAAACCCGGCTTCCTGGGTTGAAATACTAATCCTGCAGCTGCACAGGCCGCGGGTTCGCCTTCGGGGAGGGGAGAGCCTGGTGGTTCCTGATCGGCTGCTGTGTGCAAGCCCCTCCTCTCCTAGGTCTCAAAGCCCAGGGAGAGTGGGGAGCTGCTCTTCCCAGGCCACCCCCAGAAATGGGGTACCTGGAGGGTCCAGGTCTCTTCCCTCTGATTGGCCTCTCACTTCTACCCAAGGAAGCGGCTTTGGCCCGAGAGCCCAGTGCAAGCCTGGCTGGGAGAGGCCCACAGTCCCTCTTGAGGGTCCCACAGCCTGGTGTCCCTGCCAGTGGTCCTTGGACCATCTGCCTCAGTTTCACCCACACTGGTCACACAGCTTGTCCCCAGGCCCCCTGCAGCCAGCACTGGCGAGTGAGTGTCTCCGAGGGTCTAGAAAATTGGGTTTTCCTAGGCTCTTCGGGGCTATGTTAACAGTGAAGTTGGGACACTCACCAGTTGGCCTGGCCAAGGGTAAGAGGGGGCTGGCAAGGTCCCCACCCTGGTCTTCACCCAATGTCTGGCACAAGCCTCGTCATTCCCAGCCCCCTACCACCTCCGGCCTTGGCACCCTCCTTCCATCTGTTGGAACGCAGGCTGGTGGTTGGCTCATCTCCGAGCCTCGGGCCCACCAGGGTAAAGGGACTCTGCTCTCTTTGGGGCAGAGGGCAAGTGTTTTTGGTTTTACGAAGGATGGGGCATCACAGTTGGCATGAGCATGGATTCCGCTATTTATTTAGGCATTAAGCCTGTTTAAATGGGCTTTATATGATGCCAGGCTGGCTGGGGTAGGGGGTCTGCGGTGGATTTCTGTTGTGTGGCTGCCAAGGCTGCCTTACTGCCCCCGGCTCCTGCACCAGGCCTGGGTCAGTCGGATCCCCAGTGTGGCCGTCCTGGGAGCTGGAGGCAGCAGGCAGCGGCTGTGTCCTCTAATGCTTGCAGCTGCACGGGCGCTGTCATAGTTCAGACCCACTGTCATGTCTGTTGGCACAACTTGTGGGCATGGGGAGCAGCCTCAGCACCTGCGGGGCTCTACCACTGACTCTCCACCTCCTGGGCCAGGCTGAGGCTTCTCCTGCAGGGCGCCTGGCATTGAAGCTGGGGGCTGTGGGGTGAGGCCATGCTGGAGGTGCCATGCGACCCAGCAGCTCCCAGCTGTCCCTCCTTCCCGGCCGGCCGGCTGCCCTGCTGACTTCAGGCTCCACCAGCAGGCACAGAAGCGAGAGCCTCCCGTAGACCATGTCACTGGCTCCCGCAACTGCATCAGGCCCAGTCAATCCTTTAAACCCACTGCCTGGCGGCTCTGCCCTCTGATCAAAACCTTGAACAAACCTCATTGTTATGTGTGATCCGGTTCCCCAGTCAAAAGGATAAGAAAGGTTCTCTGTGGCGTGCAGCAGTCACCAGCAGGATGGTGACAATGTCTGAGGCCAGCCAGACCTGCCACTGAGAGAATCGCGCAAGGACACCCCACGAAATTCACGGAATAGACTCTGCCCTTTAGAATGCACACACCAAGGCTCCTGTACGTGGGGGACAGGGTGCTGTGTGGTAGCTCACCTTGTCAAATCAAGACCGCGAGGGCCAGGCTCAGTGACTAGAGCACACGTGTGTGCATGCACGCACACCTGCACACACACAGACACACATACAGAGACACAGACACGCATGAAGATGGAAAGCCCCCTTGCAGCCCATTTAAAATTTTAACCACTTCCAGGGAAAATGCCATCTCAAGGGAACCCTGGTAGACTCCTGTCATTCTTGTTGATTCTTTGAAACTTTGAGAGGAGAGAAGGGTCTCAGGGATGTTGTTCTGCCCTGCCATGGACGGGTAGTGAGGGTCGGGCGGGAGGGGTGAAGGGCTCCCCAGGGTGCGGCATGTCAAAGCTCGGGGTCAGCAGCAGCGGGGGACAGATGCAGAAGTGTGGGTCTTTCTTCATGGATCCCACAGCGTGGTCCACCCCTTCTCTCATGCCCAGCTGCCTGCCCAGGACACAGCATGGAAGCTCCAAACCACAGTGTCCTTGGCTCAGGCTGTCACTCCGTCCTGGCTGCTCCTTCTATGCCAAAGGCTGAGTGGAATGAAGCAAGACTGTGGCACAGAAGCCCATGGTGGCCTTATTGGTTGGCCACAGCTGTTGGACTGCAGCGGCCTGCTGGCCCAGAGGGACCCGGAGCCTGCCTCACCACCCTGTGGGCTGTGCCCCTGGAGAGAGCACACGGCCTGGGCCTCCGGGGACGCCCGGGGGTGTGAGGCTTCATCTGCAGGTACCCGCCACGGCAGGCAGCCCTGCCTCCCACGTGGAAAGCCCGCTCACCACTGCATCCGGGGTTGACGTTCATTCATAATCTGTCAGCGTGTTTGCAGCTCCATTATTATGGCCCACCTGAACCCTTCTAATGAAGTCTGGTGTGAATCCAGGTGCTTGCTTAAAGACCAGCTTGACAGAGAAAAATGCATTTCTGTTTTAATGAACTGAGTTTAATCTTTACCTTCCTACGACCTCATTACCTCCAGGTGACAGAAGCTGGAGCTCGGGGCCCAGCTCTCAGGGTTCTGGGGCCCACCAGCCTTTGCTCCAATGAAGACCTCACCCCAGCCCCAGGTGTGGGGTCACTCAGAGCACGGATGAGCGAGAGCTTGTAGCCCCTTCTGCCGCGTTGTGCCTGCCTGTCCTCTGCTCTCAAACGTGGGTCCCTAGGCCAGTGTCCAGGGCCCTCTAAGGCGCGGACACATGGCAGAGTCCCTAGTGCTGCGGGCTCCCTGGAGAACCTCACTGAGCCAGGGAGAAGCCAGTCACGCATAGGGACCCAGGCCGGGGTGCAGGCCTCTGAACCCCCTGGGCCGCACCAGGGGGCGGGGCTTCTCTGCCCCATTGTTTCCCAAGTGCCTGGTGTGTGACAGGAGTCCCGTGACTGCTCAAGGAACGAATGAGCTTGGCGTGAAGAGTCAGCGTTGCCCCCCACCCTTCACATGAAGAAGTAAGGGCCCTGTCTGGCCAAGAGCTTGCCGGGCCAGCTGGGTACCAGGATGAGCTCTCCAAAGGGACTGTTGGTTCAGGGGTGGGGACCACATTTCTTCCTGTCTCTGACCCCCCAGTAGCGCCCAGGATGCCTGCTCTTGTTGAACTGGCTTAAACTCAAGGCCCAGGAGAAAGTCTAAGGCAATATTTCCAACTTGTTTTTTCATCCATCAAGCACTTTTTAACGCCGAAAAGGAGGCCGGGAATCTTAGAACAAAGGGCCACCTTGAAATTGAATTGGACTTCTGCTGGGAAGGCCCTGCTGCTGCAGACCTGGAGGAGGGCCCTGGACCAGCTGCCACATGGGGGTCCCCAGGGACCTTGGGTGTGTGCCGTGACAGTGCCTCCCAGCCTGACCCACTGGTGGCTGGTTCCTCGGTCATTGAGGGAATGGATGGACGGCTCCCTGGCAGAAATTAGAGGCTCGGGACTCCATCCAATAGCACCCAGCCGGGTGGCCTGCGTCAATCCCTTTCTCAGCCCGTTCCTCAGTTTCCCCATTTGTGCAGGAGGATCTCCATGTTCTTTGAGGTCCAGGGTCAGATCTTAGAAGAGCCCATGGCCTCGGTCTCCCCAAGAGGGGCCCTGGGCCAGCGGCTGCTCCCACGGGCCTTGTTCAGCATCCCAGAGAAGGGGCACTTCCCAGGACCTGGGGGAGGCCGCCTGGGGGTTCACAGGCCTGACCAGAGAGGGTTGTGGTCGAGAGCAGTGTAAGAGAAGAGGCTCACTCCAGAAAGCTCCTCTCTGCCCCCGTTTCCCCAGCTTGGGTAACACAACCTCTGAGCTCGGAGGGTAAATTCTTCATTATCGGAAGATGTTCCACAGAAATCATCCGGTAGAAGCCTGGTTCAGACTAGCGCTCTCCCCACCCAGATACTGGGAACACCTGCCCCCAGCTCTGCCTCCTCGGCAACCCCCCACAAACTCCCCAGCCTCACGGCGCACTCAGGTCACCTTTAGTCCTTGATGGCAGGTGCAGAGCATTAGCTTTATAGTCTGTGTCAGCTAGGGGTGGGGAGGGGGAGAAAAAGAAATGTTTAATTTATCACCCGTTCCAAGAACTGGGAAAATAATAATAATTCTGTCTTGAGCACCAAGAGAATATTATTTACAGCCTCAAACTTTCAGAGCAATTTGAATGCAAAGCAGGGCGTGCTGTGTTTATAGCCGGTTGTCCTGCCGGGAAGGGAGGCATTGGGTTGCCGAGCAGTGTGCTGGACCTGCCCACAGAACGCGATGGGATGGTCAGCGCCCCAAGGCCGTGAGCCGCCCTTGTGCGGGGACCAAGCTTTCTTTTCATTTACATATAAAATAACATTTTTATGGATTGCGGCATTGAGGCCTGGTGAGGCTGGGGTGGCAGGCAGATGCTACCTGGACGAGGTGGCCCTGAGTGTGTCCCACTAGGGCTATTTCTAGCCTGCACCAGGGGGCAAGGCCCGGGAGGCACGCCTGACTCAGTTTCCCTACTACTCAAGGAGGAGACCATACTTCTGGCTCTGGAGGCCCAGATGATTAACGAGCAGCCGAGAAGAGCTTTGACGATGAAAAATATCCTCCTGGTCCCCGAGATTAATCATCATGTAATGTGCGATCCATAGCTGTGCGGCGGCTTAATTACCAACAGTCGACAGGATGCGTTTCCGCTGGCTCCTCGCGGGAGGGACAGTGGCCCTTTGGGGCCTGCGGTAGGTTCTGGGCAGAGATGGAGGCGTTTGCAGCAGCAGGAAAGGGTGAGGCACGGAGGGGAAAAGAGCCCCCCAGAGGCCCCAGCCTCGCAGCTCCCGGGGGCAGACCTGGGGGTGCAAAAAGGCCCTTAGTTTGTAATGAGAAAAAAGACTAAACCTGTTCGCTCCTTGGGTGGCAGCTAAGCGTCCTCAGCTCCTTTGAGAGCCTGTCCCAAAGTGGGGGGGGTCAGCGTGAACACCCCCAGATTTGTTCCTGTGTCGAGTTCTCACTAATTCCCTGCAGATGGTCCCAGGGGGAGTCTGGGGGCAGGGACTGGCGCTGCCGACGCTTCCTGAGGCAGCAGCCCTTGGGCACCCGCTCTTTTCTTTCTGAGGCTGTTGCAGGTACATGTGGCCAAAGTCCTTACATTGTGAAGAGTCACCGACAAGGGAGTGAGATCCCACCACGTGATTCGTGGATCCACAGAGTGTGTGGGGACGGTTTGTGCTAGTGGACATCCTGTAACACCTGGTGACCTTCTAGGGGCCCTTTCCCTCTCTAGTGTCCTGTCCTCGGCTGGTGGCCCAGAGGAGTGAGGCAGGCCCCTCACAGACGGTTGCACAGCCCAGCTCCCACTCTGGGGCCCGGAGCTCCGTGGTGACTGCATTTCTGGTGGTGAAGGCAAACAGCCTCCCCGACAGAGCCTCATTTGTCCCCTGGAGAGCGGGGATATAATAGGACCTGCCTGAAAGGTGAAAGATGACCCTCTGCGTGAGCATCTGTGTGGCCGGCGGGTATGGGTCAGTGCCCCTTCCTCTTCCTCACCTGCCTCGTGATGGAGCCCGGCGCTCAACCCCACCCTTCTGTGAGCAGGACCAGGCCAGCCCCAGAGTAGCAGCCCTGGAGCAAGGCAGGGAAATGCTGAAGTGACGGGGTGGGAACCTCAGCCGGTCTCTGTCGGGTTCCTGCTCCGACTGCATCCATCGCTGTCAACTCCCAGGTAGCTCAGTGTGGTCCACCCTCCCACCCACAGCAGCCCGCCTGGAGAGAGCAAGGGGCACCCGGGGAGGGCCGCCAGGGACCACACCCACAGGGACCAGCAGGGACACACCCAGCTCACCCTGGAGGGTGGGGACTGGCCGCATTCCAGAATCCCCAGTGCACCCGGCAGACGGCTCTCCTCCGGTCTCGGGTTTGGGGCCGGCAGCAGGGGGTATAGGCCTAGGGTCCAGGAGACGTTCTGATTTAAACAGCTACTCCCTCCAGTTAGTAGTGATGCAGGTTCAAAAGGAGGGGGGACCCTCCCTGAAAGGTTAAGCTTATCAGTCTTTACTAGAGAATGTAAATGATTTTAATCAAATAAGCTTTTGCTTCCCTTCCGCTGGGCTAAACCAGAGAGATTTAGTTGGAGGAAGCAAAACTAATTTGAAATCTAAGGCTCCCAGGGAGAGGACCCCACGAGGATGCTGGATGCTGCTGGTGGTGGTGGGGACATCAGGGGACAGCTGCTGTGTCCTGGCAAAGGCAGGATCTTCCTTCGTGCAAAGCTGCAGTCAGAGGCCCTTCCAATGGGCTCAGGCTCCTCAAATGTACAAAAGAGAATGAAGGCACCCCCACCCCCGCTTCCGAAGACGAAGAGAGATGGTAGGGTTACCGGTGCTGTCCCAGCCCGCGCTCCCCGATGTCTCCCACTGTTGTGTTACTGTGGATGTTCTTTACGTCACAGAGGGCTGACACCCGCCTGTGGGTGGCGCAGTTGCCAGTGTGCCCTCCCTTCTACGGTCCCTCGTGTCTGAAGCCCGCCCAGGTGACTGGAGGCTCCGGGGCAGCCCCTGCCGTCAGCAGGCTCACAGGGATGAGGGCGGCCGGAACCCCCCCTCCTTGCCATTCGTGCAGGTCAAGGGGCGATTAGGGGCTGCTCAGCCTTGGTCCTGAAGGGAAGGTATTTAAATATCCAGACGTCTAGACTGTCCTGGGACCCAAGACCACCTCCTTTGGGAAGGGGAGCTGTGGTGACCACTTCACCGGTGTTTCTTAGGAGCACTTGTCGAGAGTGGAGGAACTGTGGTAGCTGATATCGAAGTGCGTGTGACTCCAAACGTCAGCTGAGCACCTCTGTGCTGGCAACCCTTGAAAGAGGAACCTAGCACCCTCGAGAGGCCAGGGACCAGCAATGGTTCTCAAAGGGCAGTTTCCGTGTAACCATGAGCTAAGGCAGGGATTTGCATTGTGTGTGTGGAGAACCACAGGACACCCTCTGACCCTGTTTCAGTTCCTATCTGTTGTCCTTTTGTGAAATGTCTCTTTTAAAAACACTTTGTGGGGAAATCACCCAAATGAAATGCTTGAGAAACAGGTTATAACTTGCTCAGCCAACTCACTAAATTTAGAAATTTCTAGATGGATTCTTGGGTTTAGAGTGACCAACTACCTGGTTTGCCCAGGACTGAAGGGTTTCTCGGACATGGAACTTTGCTGAAATTGGGACAGTTTCAGGCAGAAGGGACCAGTTGGTCAGCCTGCTTCAGCCTTGGTCAAGGGCCCCTGTTGTGGCTTGGCAGCTCCGCCCCCATTTCCCATTGTGATGATTGGCAGGTTGGCCAGCCAATCAGAGGCTTCCCTGGGATTCTTCACTTGGAGTTGTTGAGTCATACTCTCTCGTCTCCTCAGTCACAGAGCAGGATGGCAGTGGCTCATCTGTGACCATGGCTGGGTTCTCTCTGCCTGCCAGAGAGCTGTCCTCTGTAGAAGGTGAGAAGGAACCCATGCAGGGACCATGCTTACCTGAGTCTGCAAACCCACTCACCAGCCCAAGGCCATCTCTCGTCACTGGGATGACCAGGATGAGGAATGCTGGGAGGATGGGAGGAAGCTCTGTGTGTCCAGGCCCTGGCCTGGCCCCATGTTCCACTCCACTGGGCAGAGAGCCTGCTATACAAGGTGATGCTCGGGGATGAGGGAGGCCGAGGAGAAGGTGCTTACGTGCAATAAATATTTCATTCCACCCAGTACTTCTCCCGTGGCAACACATATCCGGGATTTGTTTTATGCATTCCACCCACATCCAGACACGCTTCAGCGAGGTTAATCCTGCCCTAATGCAAGTTTAGAAATGAAATCCACTGCCGGGAACAAATGTTGTGGGCAGCCTCAGCCCATTTCTTTCTGCAGAGTAAATACGTTTGCACAACGGCTCTGGGAACAGAGCCCCAGGGTGGGTACTGCACATGTTCAACGCGGCTCTGGTCTCCGTGCATTATAACTGACAGTCCCAATCCAATCTTGTCACATGCCAGCCAGCGGGCAGCACCTGTCAGCAGGGGTCACCGTGCTTAAACTGAGGGCAGAGTGGACTGTGCCCTGGTCCCTGGGAACAAAGAGCAGTAGACGGGGGTGGGACTTGACCAACTGGTTTAACTTAGTTGACAATGCACCTGGAATTCTGTGGTCTTTTCACAAGAAATACACACAAAATTGAGCAACCACCACCACACACACACACACACACACACA
Source organism: Miniopterus natalensis (assembly GCF_054644295.1). Classification (NCBI taxonomy): domain Eukaryota; kingdom Metazoa; phylum Chordata; class Mammalia; order Chiroptera; family Miniopteridae; genus Miniopterus; species Miniopterus natalensis. The sequence goes on from NC_142092.1 coordinate 69,678,417, forward strand.
CACACACAGCCCCCAAACCCCTACTTCCTGACTTGTCCCTGAGTTTCTAGAAGGTGACGGTGACCTCACTCCTGTGCAAACTGGGAGGATGACAGTGCAAGGTTTGTTTTCCCTCAGTGCTCTGGGGCTTGGAGACTCAGTTAAGACACTAAAAACAGGACGCAGGCGAGCAGGGGCCTTCGGCGGAGCACTGTCTTGTCCACGTGGTGCCAAGTCCCCAGCCATGGACGGCAGGGAGCTCCATTGGAAAGAATCTGCCCCCTGAGATACAAACTCCACTTTAACACTATTACCCAGCAAACACCGGTCACCTGTCTTCAGGAGCCTCGCAGGTACTCCATGTAGCAAATGAAATGGGCCTCTGGGTTAGGGATGCTTCCTGCGGAGCCCCGGGGACCTCCAGGCCCCTCGAGTCTGGATTTTCTCCCCTCCGTCCATGTCCTCGCTCCCACTTCCTGCCCCTCCCATGGGCTGCTGAGTACCTGGGTGTTTTGTGGCTGGAAGCGGGGTCTGTAAAGATGGGGGGTGGATGCCAGCCTAGGGGCTGGGCAGAGGGGGGCTGGCAGGCTGGGAAGGGGAGACAAGGAGAAGGGGGGAGCAGGAGGCGGGAGAGGGCAACTAGGCTAGGCTTCTGAATGTGTAGCTTTCGGAAGCCAAATATGAATTTTAAAAAGCAAAGTACACCCACAAAGGGTCTCTTCCAAACACAAACTCCTCCCCAAAGTCAAATCATCAAAACGCAATAGCTGTTAGAGCTGCTCCCCGCTGGTGTTTGGGGAATGAAGTAAAATCAGCGAACGTCCCCGGCCTTCCTCTCGGTCCGCGTTTGTCCTGCCAGCCAGGCCCGTCCTCAGCAGGCGTGGGCACGGCCCACTGCAGGCGCCGTGGACACTCACACGGCGTTGCTTCTGTTTGCCTTTTATTTAGCGAATATTTGATTACCCCACCTTCCCTCGATCAGCTCAACATTGCACATTTTTTCCCTAGTCTTGGTTTTTCTGTGTGAGATCACACCAGCCCTGACTTTCTGTAGCCTGAGACACGTGATCCCAGAGACACTGTCCCCAGCAAAAACCTTCGCGCCCTCTGATCTCAGTTGCTCCTTCCCACCCGTGTCACTGTCCTGCATTCCCTTTGCCGCTCAGAGCCCCGAAGACACCGCTGCCAGCACTGTTTCACGCAGTCGTGTTCCTGCCTGTCTAGCCCCACTTTTACCTTTGTCCGAGGCCCTCCTGTCTCCGGCACCGCTCTTTCAGTCCGCGCCTTTCCCTGGCTGCCCGACAAACTCCCTTCTGCTTCCCTTTTGTTGTTATTTTGGACGTAGGTGGATCTGCAGGTGATGAATTCGGTCCAGTTTTGTTTCCTGAAAACACCTTGAATTGGCCTCAGTCTCAAAGAGGATTTTGATGGGGCCAAGAATTCTGGGTTGGCTGATGTTTTTCTCTTAGGCCTTAAATGCACACGCCTAGTGTTTCTAGATTCCAGGGTTTTTGGGGAAACTCTTGTCCCTGGTCCTCTGATGGGAGTGGCAGCCCCTCCTCCACCTCCCCCACACCCCCAGCTCTTTCTAAGATTTTTCCCTGGGCCTTGAGGGTTCCACTGCAATGGGCCTGGACAGGGTTTCCTGAGTCTGCTAGTCCCGTCTCCCTTTCCAATACTCCAGTTACATGCCTGAGCGCTTTGTTTTTTTGGTTACCATGTCCCATGTCCCTCATGCCCTTTTCTGTATTTTTCTTCTTTCTTTCTGCTCCACGTGCGATCTGGATGCTGCCTGTGGACCCGTGTGGCAGGTCAGATGCAAAGCCCTGCACCCCGCGGGGCAACGCTGGCTCTCGGCTCCTGGCAGAGACGCCCGCACAGGCCCTTCTCTGGGTTTCTGTCTCCGCAACACCTTGTTCCGGTGATGCCTCAGGGTGGTGATCATCTCCGAGGCTTACGAAGACCATCTCTGAACTGTGTCCGTTTTTTGGGCTGTTTTCACAAGGAGGTTGGGCTTCCTGCCTCTCTGACCCTCCGTGAGCAGGGGCGAGAGTCCACGCGTCCCGTGTATCTGCTCACGCCCGTGGTCCGCGGGCTCCCAGAGCCTGCACATTTCTAGGGTGGTCACTTCACATCTCTTCGGGGAGACGGTCATTCTGTTGCCGGGTGCCCGTGAACACTCAGGTCTGCGATTTCCCAACGAGCGCGTTTGCTGGTCTGTGGAATTTTCTCTGGGAGTTCCCTAAGGAGCCTGCTGACTCACAGGGAATGAACTCTTCTTCCCGCAAGTGACACTGTTTGGGGAAAATGAAAGCCCTAAACCCTTGTGGCTGAGCGACAATTCCTCTAAGGCGTGGAGACAGTCGCTGCAGTTAAATGATCCCCATTCAGCATTTTGCTAGACCTGAGTTTACTTCTGGTTGGGCTCATCCCCGCCCTGTGCTCTGAGGAATGGCTGGAGGAACTGAAGGCACGTGGCCCAGGGAAGCCTGGACCTGGGGCTGGGGACAGGCTTGGGTGTCATCTGTCACTCAGTTTCTCCCATGGCTCACCCTGCCCATCAACAGAAAGCCTTCCCAGAATAGATTCTAGGACTTGCCCGTGAGGTTCTGGTTTCGGGAGTCAGGCACGGGCCCCCTGAATGTGCTCTTTCCCGGGCCTCCCCCGATGGCCCTGATGGACAGGCAGGCTTAGGCACCATGGATGGGCTGGCTTCAGGGAGGTGAGCATGCTGGTCGCTGACTTTAGGGAAAGCAAAGGAAAGGCCCGGACCTGGGGGCTGGAAGGAAAAAGGCGGCTAAGGGGAGTTTTGCAAATCAGAGCTCTTCTCGCACAGCCCGGATGAGGGGGCTTCGGACCCAGACCTGTTATCGGCCCAGGCAACCCGGCAACACCCTGGCCGCTCAGGCCACCTGAGCTTCTGAGACTTAGAGACCCTCGGGAGTTACAGCTGCTGTGCGTGGGGCCCTGCTGGCCTACTCGGTGGTGGGTTCTTTTGTTCTGTTTTGTCACCCGAATATGCATTTTATCTTTGACTCCCCTGTACTGGCCGCCAGTACAGCAGAGGCCTGTTTGGAGATGATGGATGAGCCCCCCAGGATTACTGCTGGACGGTTCAGCTCTGCCAAGAAGCAGGGCAGGAACTGACGAGAGAAAGAGCTTCTGATACCACAGACAATGTCCCGGGCCACCCTGCATGCTGTCCAAGACGGCAGCGAGCGTCTCGCGCCCTCGGGTCTTTAAGAAAAGGTCAACCAACCGACTGTCAGGAGCCGCGCAGGCACCGATACCTGCTCTGAGGGAGGCTGTGACCCTGGGCAGCTGCACCGCGTTTGCTGATTCTAAGAGTCAGTGGCTTATGGTTCAACCCCAATTAAAATTGAGAGCACCCCTCCTGTCGTGGATGGCGCGGGACTCTGGGAGGGCTGTGCTTGCTCCTTTGGTGCAGATGGACATTTCCAGATGGTCCCTGGCGCTCATGGCTTCCTGGCTGGGACTTCTGCCCCATATTGGGGTGGGCGGTGGAGCTTCCAGACTTGTAAGAAGCTCCAGGAATCCAATAATTGGCCGCCCCCCACCCATATGGCTGATTAGTCACTGTGACAACGACAACCAAATGAAACGGCTCAAGTGTGGCTAAAGAAATTGATCAGAGGCAAAGTTGGCTCAAAGCCTAGAGTGGGTGTCAGGACCAGGACAAGAAACGGGGTTTCATCTCCCACCCCCTTCCTGAGTCCCAGCCCTTGCCTAGGCCACCTCTTTGTGAAGGCTGCTTTTAGGGAGGTGATTTTAACAACCATCACATGCCAAGGCCATTGTACAACACAGACCAGCTCTGGCCAGGGTCGTGGTCCGATGCAGGACAATGCTGCTGCGACCTCATAGGTCTTCCCCTTGGGGCGCTCAGGGCAGCCAGGCCTCCTGCCTTACTGCATTTTAGTTTTATTTGGTGAGGGACGTGCATGCACATGATCCTTTATTACGATGTCTCACAGGGAAACCCGGGGGCCTGGGCATGTGGAATAGTGGGAGGAGCTAGGGCGGCTGGGAGACGGGGAGCTGGGCATCGCCTCCACTGAGCCGGGGTCCGCAAGCACTTTCTCAAAGGGCTGGCTGTAAGGATTTTAGGACTTGTGGTCAGATGGTCTCTGCCTGAAGCTGAGAACTGCCGGGTAGAACAGATGGCAGCCACAGGCAACAGGGAGGCAACAGTGGCTGTGTGCCCTTGGACTTCATTGGCACACAGGCACCACGGGCCCTGCTTTGCCGACCCTTGTCTTACACCACCAGAAACTTCCCACAGTGCCACGTCACAGGGGGCATGGACAGGTGCACAGACATGGGCACAGGACCAGTGTCCAACACAACTCAAATCCCGGTGGCACCCACGTGTGCCTACCGTGTGAGGCGAAGCTTTATTGAGGGTATGTGCTGTTCCCAAGGCTGGGCATGGTCACCCTTATCCTGGCAGGTGGGAGAGGAAGGGTTAGGAGAGGGCAAGGCCTCGAAGCTGAGGGTCTGGAGGGGTCAAGGAACAGGACAAAGCTCTCCATTTGCATGACCTAGAGCCTCGCGTCCCCTTGCTTGGGAGGGCTCAGAACCCGGCCGGAGAGGCTGCAGGCTGCCCACCTGCTCTACGTGGGCCGCACCTTCATTTCCGACACCTTGTAGCTGTAGTTGTACCCTTTCCCCGACTGCCAATTAATGCCATTTGCAAAGCTATTGTGGGCTCCCCCGAGGTAGCGGCCATTCAGGTTCGAGAGGTGGCAGTTGTAGTACCACCAGGCTCCCTGGTACACCTCAGCACAGCTCCCGGAGTTTTGGTCGTTGTCTTGGTCTTTGGTGGAGAAAGCGTTGTTGTTGTGGGACGTCAGGGAATCGCCTGTTCAGAAGGAAAAGTGGGTGATTTTACACACAGTGCCGGGGGGGCCCGGGTCCCAGCTGTGCACACTGCACCATTCAGCCCGAGGGTGCCGCTCAGGCGACCCCAGCGGACACTCACTCTGCTGATACCATGGACTCGGCATCTTCTCGTCTGGCCTGTGCCTGCCAGCTAATGGGCACCCTGTCGCTTAGAGGGGAGGCCACTGCCCGAGACACCTCAGGTTCCTTGGCAGCGCCGTGGGGTGGAGGAGCCGTGAGCAGTGCTAATTCAGCACCCTTTCCCATTTTCACCCGTGATGGTGGTTAAGAATCATACCATCACTCCCTGGACTTTTCAACCACGTGTGTCGTGTCACCTTCATGGGCACAATCAGGTATAGGCCCTGTTACCCCGATGCAGGGATGGAGAAGCCGCGGTGAAGTCACCACCCACAGTCGCCCAGAGGACACAGCAGGGACACGAGCAGCCTCCCTCCGCGGCCCACGCTCCACCGCCCGGTCCCACACTCACCGGCGGTGCCCTCGACAAAGGCGCCCAGGACCAGCTTGTACTTCTCCGCCTCACTGCCCAGCGCGAACGACTCGTACTTGGCAAACTGGCGGTTGCCCTCGAAGTCCACCAGGTCGATGCGGAACTCGTAGGTTCCTACCGAAGAAAGGGTTTGAGGTCCCAGCAGGAGGTCCCTGTGCCTCCAGAATTTGGGTACACGTTTAGGGAATATTTGAACTTGGCATCCAAGGGGAAGCGCCCTCAAGTTTCCATAGAAAATCCTTGACTGTTGAGGGTTTGTGACATTGCCTGTTCTCAGAGGAACCAGGTGTGGTGGCAGAGGAGCAGTCTTCTGTCCCAGAAGGCCCCGGTCTAAGGTCAGGGGCATGTGGATTTCGGGGGCCCCACTACCTCGGAGCCCCGGCACTGGCCCTACCCTGGGCAGTCAGGGCGTGGATGTTGTCATTCCCCAGCCAGAACTCGCCCAGCTGGCTGCCGAAGCCCCGCTTGTACGTGGCCCAGTCCCGATAGAAGTCCACGGAGCCGTCGACCCGGCGCTGGAACACCTGCGGGGAGCGGGAGGGCTCGGGCCCAGCGCCACAGCACGCCGTGTGGGCCTCATCCTAGACCCCAGGGGTGGCGACATGGGTGCCCACACGGGACCAAGGAGGAAGTAGGGGCTCAGAGAGGGCAGGCAACATGCCCAGAGCCACACAGCTGGAGGGGCGTGGGGGCCCTCTGGGCCTCGTCCCACGGCCTGGATTCATGGCCCACCGACTCTCTGGTTCTCTCTGTTCTTGCTGGGGGGGGGGGGGGGCCTGAGACAGAGGGGACTGGACAGTTTGACAAAGGCCACAGAGTGCGTGTCCTCCCACCAGCTGGAACCTGGTCCATGAGATTTCCGGGCACAGCTGCCCCTGCCTGAGGGCTGTACGACCGTCCCCAACACCTGGTCACTCACCGTCCAACCTCCGCCGTCGGTGTCCATGTCACACAGCACAGTCAGGGGCTGGCAGTCAGGCAGGTAGATGGTGTGCCAGCCACTCAGAAAGTGCCCCCTGGTCAACAGCTCCTTGCAGTTCCGAGGTCCTGGGAAGGGAACCTGGAAGTAAATATGGTGACAGGGCCCTGGGCAGGGAGGGGGCTGGGGACCAGGAGGGAGAAGCAGGGACAGTGGGCATCTGCATGAGCAGGGAGGGTTCCCAGGCCTGGACAGAGGCCCTCCCACCCCCACCCAGGGTCACCCAGCTGTGATGGCCAAGCCCAATCTGCCTGGCCATCCCCACCCCCCAGGGCGCCCCCACCTTGGTCCCTGAGCACTGGGCCTTTGAGGTACTCCAGTATTTTCAGGGCATGAGACTAGGAAGGTCATTCTGGTCCTTAAGGCAGGACATAAGTCCAGGCTGACTGCGGTCCTATGTAATTGGCCAATGGAGAGGAAGGGGCGACAGAGGGCTGGGCTATAGGGGGCTGCAGGGGCTGGACTCCAGGCCAGTGTTCCCTGCAGGTCTGGGCTGGCTGGGGTCCACGGACCAAACCAGGGCAATGGATTCGGGGTTCATCACCCACCTGTAGCACATCCCTCAGGTTCCCAAGGCTCTCCTGAAGGTGGGGACAGACAGGCAAACACATGTGAAAGGTGGGATGTCCAAGCCCTTGTCCCCTTAACACCAAGCAGGAAATTGAGGCATTTTCTAGATCTTTCCAGCATGAGGATGGTTACAGCCCCCCAGAAAAGCCAGCCCTGCCCTGGCTTCCTAGGGATACCAGCCTGTCTCCTGCTGCTGGGGAGGCAGAGTCTCTGAGCCTCAGCTACCTCCTGCCAAAGAGGGGGGCCTCCTGGGCAGGGCCCCCAGCTCCAGAACAGCCTTTGTCGGTGAACATGGGGATAAAGCGGGATGCTCTTTGGGGTGAGCAAGTGAGGATTCTACACATTTGAATATGTGTGGTTGAACCCAGAGTCTTTGGACGGTTAAAAGAGGAGTCACCAAGGGGTTTGTACTTCCTGGTGCATGTTTCTCTGACTTTCTAAACATTTTTTCAAGGAAACGTTTGAGAAAATATTTCACATTTTATCAGTTATATATAAGCACATGTAACATATGAATAAATAGTCATATGCCCATTTATAATATATGTTTATGTATAGTTCAATGTATATATTTTATATTTATTCATCGCCTGTGACCACAGCTTGTTGCTCATAGCTTCTAGCCAACTTTGCATTTTTAAACACTACCCTGAACTTACTACAGCCCCAGGCAGAAAACCAGGGGAGGACAGGACCTTCCCTTGCTCAGGGGTCTGAGGCCGGGACAGGAGAGATGGGCTGGGACAGGCTTGGAGAGGAGTGTGGCCCCCCATTCTGGCCTCCCAGATCCCCCTTCCCCACAGAGGGAAGGGCTTGGTCTCCCGCCCCAGGGCCCATGCTCCACATGCTGGGAACCCCCATCTGTTCAGGGTCTGCCAAGTCACCCCCTGGGGACCTCGGGATGGCCTCACCTTTTTCTCCGCGAGCACCCTTCTCCCCTGGGTCTCCTGGAGAGAGAGAAGGGTCAGCACAGCCCCGGAGGGGAGATGACAGCTCATGGCAGGACGCCCATCAGCCAGAGAAGGACTGGGCCTGTCCCCAACCCCTCCTGCAGCTGAAGTGAGGTCCGGGCGAGGGAACAGGTGTTGGGGCAGAGAGAGCCCCTGTTCTTTTTTTAAAAAAATATATCTTTATTGATTTCAGAGAGAGGAAGGGAGAGGGAGAGAGAGAAACATCAATGGTGAGAGTCATTGATCGGCTGCCTCCTGCACGCCCCTGACTGGGGATCGAGCCCGCAACCGGGGCATGTGCCCTGACCAGGAATCGAACCACGATCTCCTGGATCCCAGGATGATGCTTAGCAGCGGAGCCACACCAGCCTGGCAGAGGGCCCCTGCTCTTATTTCAATGCCAGGGGTCGGTGCTGGGCTGGAGTCGGAATCCCGCCCTGGGCTCACTCAGTGGCTCTGGACACAGACCCAGGCCCTGGTTGAGCCAATCATCGTGTTTGGCGCAGGGTTTGGCTCCTTAGAAATGACACATGTGACACCCCAAAAGTGCCTCCTCCTCTCTCTCTACTGCCAGGGCGGGGTCCTGCTCAGGGTTCGCCCCTCTCCACGGTGATGTTACCTTTGAGCCCAGGGGGTCCTGTAATCCCAGGGACTCCGGAGGGGCCGGGTTCTCCTGCAAATTCCAAACACATCATTGAGCAAAACTACAGGACCTGGGACCCGTAGTGCCCCCGGGTCGGATCTTCAGGAACCAGAGGGAGAGGACCCAGCCCTCAGCCCTCACAGGGCTCCACTGTCCAGTCAGAGGCCAGGACTGGAGACCAGGAGCACTTCCCAGAGAACTGGGGCCCGAGCCCCAGCTCTGCCCTCGCCAGGAGAACCTGGGGGCGTTTCCTAATTGCTATTGCTGCAGCACCCACTGCGAGTTGGCACCTGGAGACACTCAGCCCCAGAGCTGAGGTGAGACTAAGGAGGGATGGAGGGACATGGAATTAGTGCCACTGAGTTCCCCTGTAGCAGTTCGCCTTGAGCCAACACTAAGAACCATGTTGGGGGCCAAAACACATGCACTGGCTGCTCAGTAAGTGACTAGGAGACTGGCTCCCTCCTAAGGGAGCTTCAGAGCCCTGGTGGACCAAGACCCAAGTCCCCACCTGAAACCCAGTGGGGACACTGCCCAACTTGGGGTCTAATATGGCAAAGACGAGAGCTCAGTGATTCCACCCTCATGCGGAGCACCCACCTTTCCCTCCACGGTCGCCGGCCTCTCCCTTGGGCCCTGGGGCCCCGGGCAGCCCCGGGCAGCCTCGGAGAATGGTGAGCTTGTCTGTGCCCTCCAGACCCAGCACCTTCACCTCTGCAGAGAAGCGCAAAGTGCCTGTCAGTGTGCTTGACCTGGGCCTGAGGGCCCTGCAGAGCTGGTGACACGCTGCCCCATCAAGGAGACCTGCCACCATGGTGACCTCGGGCCTGGGCAGATGGCTGTGGCAAGTGCCACCTGCCTCAGCTGGAGGGTCAGCCAGGAGGTGAGGTTGTGCCCCTCTGCTGAGGACTTGGCCTGTCTTGCCCACAGGTGTGCTGGGCAGGCAGGGAGGTGATGCAGGGTGGAGCCCTGACCTTGGAGAGTCCACCCCACCCAAGGGAGCCCAGCTCCTCAGGCTGTGTGTCCTCAGGCAAGTCATTCACCCCTCTGGGCTTCTGTCCCTGGGCTGCAAAATGAGAATAGAAATAAGGCTTTGGGGAGGATTAGACTACATGAAGCAAATTTAAAAATCTTAGTGTCATTCATGACATTTAGAAAGAGCTTCATCAACAGCGCGTACTTTCAATAAGTAATAACAATAAATATTTATAGGAACATTGGGGAACTTGGGTCAGTGTAGCATTGTCACCTCTATTTCTTGGGCATGTGACCTTGGAAGGGGTGGTGTAGGTCCCTGCAATCCAAGGACACAGAGCAGCTCTGGCAGAACTGGAGCCAGAGATCCGACTGCTTCTCAGAGTTCAAGAGTGTTCATCACAAAACGAAAATGGCCCCATAGAGAAAACGTAGGGGACTCGGAAACGCACAGTGCCCTCACGGGGACCCTGCTGGCGTCAGGTGGTATGCTGGTCTGTCCCCCTCTGGTCCTCCCTGGGCAGAACCAATGTAGGCTTCACTTTCAAATTTACTAAATTTTTGGTCATTAAAAAAGAAATTCTTGGTAATTTTAGACAGTTAGAAAATAAGACAGGCCCTGGCCGGGTCGCTCAGTTGGTTAGAGAGTCGTCCCCATATGCCAAGGTTGCGGGCTGGATCCCATCAGGGCCCAAACAAGAATCGGCCGATGCTGCGTCAATATGTGGAGCAGCAAAGCGCTGTTCCTCTCTCTGTCTCTGTCTCTGTCTCTGTCTCTGTCTCTGTCTCTGTCTCTGTCTCTCTCCCTTCTTCTCTGTCTCTCAAATCAATAAATCTAAAAAATTTCTGTTAAAAAAAATAAAATAACACGTTTAGGGGAGAAATTAACTCACCTGCGATGTCAGCGAGGGGCCCCGTGTATACTTCCTTCCTGATTCATCCCAGGCCTTTCTCCACAGGAACACAATGGAAATTCTTTCACCCAGTCCCACATTAGCCAGGCTAGTCACCGCAGGACCCCTGGGACCCCTGGAGGCAGCCTGGTCCCAGATCCCAGCACCCTCCCCAGTGGGGTGGAGAAGCCCTGATCCTGAAGCTCCCAGAGGGAGGGTCAGGACCACAGGTGAAAGCTATTGGGCAAGGGAAGGAGGTCGGAGCCCATGGGGACCATGTTACCCTTGCTCTGCCACCTCTAGGACAGAGTGGGGTCCACCTGTCCCCAGAGGCTGAAGGCCCCAGGCTGAAAAGTCTCACAGTGCTGGGTGTGAGCTCTTGGACCATCTCCCAGTGCCGGCGATAATGCACTAAACCTGATGGGGTGGGTGGGGGAGGCGCTCTCCACGCCTCTGTCTCCTCTGTGTGGTGGGACCCTGAAGCTGCCCCTCCTCGGAGGACCCCGAGGCAAGTCTCCCTGCAACATGATCTCAGCTGGTCTCAAGAATAATGTTCTCGAAGGACTCAGCAGGGGCCTGGCCTGGAGGACGCGGTGAGAGAGCAGAGGCCGGCCGTCAGCTCTCAGCCTCGTGGTCAGGCCCCGCTCACCGGCCCCTGACTCACCTGGACAGTTGTCTGTAGTCGCGGCTGCAGTGCACAGGAAGGCGATGGCCAGGGCCATGGGCCCCATGGCAACGGCTGCTCTGCTCAGCTGCATCTCGGGCCCTGGCTGCCAAGGAGGTCACCCCTTTTATTGGCTGCCCTGAGCCCAACCTTTGGCTCTATTTCCCGCCGCGAAGAGGCCAGACCGCTTCCTCCCCCAAGCTTGTGGTGTCAACTAAAGGTAGAGTCTCCTCGGAGGACAGTCTCTCCCACACCCCCCAGCTCACTGAATGTGCTTCCTCTGGAGTGGGCCCAGCTCCCCCTCAGCTGGAACACTGTCCCCCACCCCACCCAGGAGCCTCTCCAACGCCCTGCATGGGGAAGGCTCTGCCTGCCTGTTTGTGTCTTTACTGAAAGCCCAGGGGCCCCTCTCATTACCCGCCTCTGTCCGGATTGACCACCTCTGAAGGTCATCCCAGGACGGCAGGGTTGCGGGGGAGGGACTCATTTGCATACAATGGGCTTCAAAGCAACAGAGATTTAAAAACTTCCTGGGTGTCTCAGGTGGGGGGAGGGAGAGCAGAATGTCTGCAGGGGGTGGCTTCTGACTGCAGCCAGGCCAGAAGTGTGGCAAAAGGGCTGGCAATCTGGGACATTGACAAATGCCAGTCCAGCCAGTACTGCAAAGAGGCCAGACTGTGAACCAGACTGTGGCAGCTTCAGCCTGAATAGCGGAGTGGGGAGGTGGCATTAAATTGTCCCCGGGGGGCCATTTGACAGCAGCCAGGCAACCTGAACCCACACCCCGGAGAGAATTGCTAAATCTGGAAGCTCTCACCTGGGATGGAGTCCAGTTAGAGACGGAGGTGGCAGGTCTGTGGCTCTAACCCCAGTACCCATCCAGGTGTGACATTGGAATCCTGACCCCAAGTCAGACAAAACCACTGCAGGACCGAGGTTCCATGGGTTACATTTCAGTGTCCCTGGGGTCAGTGGGCTTGAGAATGTGACAGCTGCTCACAGACCCTGACGCCGGAGAGAGGAAAAGTAAGTTTCACTGTCCCCCCCCCCCCAAACACTTAGCAGAGACCCCTGTCATACTGACACTGAACCAGGTTTGGCTGCCTGGCGCTTTGCGCGCCAATACTCCAGAAGCAGGTGCTGGTGTAAAAAAAGACATTTCACTCAAGAGCCGGCAGCTGAGAAGATGGGAACTCCCTCTGTCCCAAAGCCCGTCTTAGCAACTGGCCGGGGGCAGGGGCTTCTGCAAGGAGGGGGCGGGAAAGCGAACCAGAGGTGGGGGGAGGAAGCTGCAAGTCAGCGGACTGTTGACACTGGCCGAGGGCTGGTGGGGTTTGCTCGCCCGTCTGGCTTTGGTGGCTGAGAGTGGGCACACCTGCTGGGGCTGGGACACCTGGGCTGGGCCGGGACACCTGGGGCTGGGGCCGGGACACCTGGGGCTGGGGCCGGGACACCTTCCTTTGAGGCCAGTTCCTGGAATCTTACACAAAGGTGTTGCTTATCTACAGGTCACCAACTGGTATTTACAGTAACCGGGTTACAAAACTGTGAGGTGGGTTACAAAATAAGATTAACAGGAGGAAACAAGGAAGTTTGTTCATACGCTTAACTCCTGTGCACTCCGGACCTGCTCAGGGCAAACCAGGAACCCTGCAGGTGCCGAGGAGCTCAGGACTGACATCCTGTTCGCGGGGGAGGAGGGGACGCAGGCCTCGGGCTGAGGAGGTTTGCGACGGTCCATCTGCCTGTGCGTGGACCTGTATCTCATCGCCTGTGCTTCCCGCTGAGTGTAGACAGGTTGGGAGACTGACATTCCCAGGATCCCTATTTTAGCGTAAATGAAGCTATGTCAATTTGTAACCCATCCCCCATCCTTTAAACATTGTTTCTGTAAATGATGAGCTGTTACCTAATATGGGACTGCAGATAAACAGCCTATTTTCTTAAGAATCCTAGGAAATTAATTCAAAAGGAGCAGAGACTCCGGAGTGTGCAGGAGGTAAGCGTCTTAACAAGACCTTCAGACATCCCAGCTCCGGCTCCAGGAGATTTGCTGACCTTCAGCCAGTTATCCGAGCAGACTGTCGGCTCGCAGTCCCCGCAGCAGAGAACTCTCAACCCCTCCTTTCCATTCCTTTTTTCGGTTTTTTTCCTTCCATCTCCGTCCTTACAAAACCCCTGTCTGTGTCCAATTGTTAAGATGGTCTTTGGGGCTAGAGTCCCCCATTTTCTCAAGCTGCCAGCTCTTGGATAAAGACTCTTTCCTTGCACCAGCACCTGTCTCTCGGGTACTGGTGTTCCAAGCAGCAGGCGGCCGAACCTGGGTTTGGTATCAAATTTGGCATTTTGAGTATTGGCAATATTTAAGAACATTTGGCCTATTAGAGCGACGGCCTGATAATCCAATGGAAAGCGTGCACTTGAGTCGTGGAACAAGTAATGGAACAAGTGCAAATCTTGCTGTGATGATAGTTTTGGAACAGGGAAGAGACCCCTAAGTTCTTTGTGTATTTATACCATCCGATTTCTAGAAATTCACTTGTACTCAGAAGGTTCCGTTGAAGGTAGGCAACTGAAATGCCAGAACACAAATTCCCATCTATTCGTTTTGCAGACGCAATTAAAATGCTTAAAGCTGTTAGATTAACTAAGTCAGTGAGTGGAACAAGAATTATTCACAGGCCCCTTGAAGGAGGTTATTAAAATGTGCCTGTTACATACAGAATAAGATTTACAAGTGAAACTTAAAAGCTTAGGGAAGGAATCACTGGACCTTTGAAGTGAACGTTTTAATAAATTGAACAAATTACATTTGAATTAATTTAAAAAGATGGTGACACACCGAGTGAGCGTCTTTGTGCATGAAAAGAAACAAAACTTAGGGACGGAACACCACAGAGGAGAAAGAAGGCCGTGTCACAAGGATCAGGCACAGCTCCGCTCACATGCCTCCGAGGGCATTGCTGGTTATGGATGGGGACACTGAGGCCCAGAGAAGGAGAGAGGCTGCCCGGGCCACATAGCCTGGGCGTGGTGGGTCAGGATTAGAGCCTGGCTCCCCACGGGTGTTCACACCAGCCTGCCGTCCTGCCCCCTCGCTCTGACTCCCAGCACAGGCCTCCGCGCCCACGGTGATGCTATTAGAAGCTCAAGCTCCTGGTCCGGTCCACGATGTCATCTCTAACGGGCCGGCACAGGAATCAGACATTCCCATCTGCTCAGCTCGGAGGCCTGGACAGCATGCTTTCCTAGTCACGCAACATTTTTGGTATGGCCCATCCAAAGAATGTTTTATTCGTTTATTTCTAATATTTACAATCAGTTCAGTTCATTTTTAAAGATTTTCCTTATGTCTTGAAATCCCAGAGGGAATTTGATGCCAGCTAGGGTGCCACAAACCCCCACGGAGGCCCTGGTATCATCTGTCCATGGTCACGTCCCCCGGGGTCTCCTCCTCTGACAGGTGCTGGGAGAGGTGAACTCGGCCCGCACGCTTCACTGCACCATCTGGCGGGTTCTTCACTCGCTCTCTTGTTTGTACTGAATTCTATTCTAAAAAAAGTTGTCAAGTTGATTTGCACCAAAGGATTGCTGATAAAAGAAATAAAGAAAAACACCTCTCAAATCTTTGAAAGATTTTCATTTTAAAGAGATTTCAAGGTTTCTATGAATGGAACTCATTTGTTTACAGTGGAGTTTGGGCATCGGGAAAGCGGGGTGTGTTTTGAGCAGCTGTGAAATCCAGTCTGCAGCAGATACCTGCCGATTCTCTGGCCAGGCCTGGCTGAGGTCAAAGCCTGGGGGGGCCCACAATCCTGCATGTTCCAAGCGGAGCAGGACACCTGGGAACTTTCTAGAATTAAAGTTCCCTGGGACACCCAGACCTACTGACTCAGAGGCCAGGTGACTCAGATGCAGGCTCAAGTGGCTTCCAGGCCCTGGCCAATGGCATTCTTGGGGTGTGAGGTGGAAGCACCTTCCTCACCCTCGATGCTTTCTCATCACGGGGCCCAGAAGCCCACTGCACACAGCCCCGGAGCCGCACCCCCTGCGCCACGCCGAGGGGGATTCGGAGCCCCGACGGGCAGCCCACTCTACCCCAGCCCGCTGTCAGCAGGACCAAACCTGGGCCGACCTGGACTCCTGCCGAAAATGTCGCCAGCCTCTGAAGAGCATGCAGAATGGATGGCCACGGCCAACACTCACTTGTATGGCTCCTGTGCCCATCAGGAGGGCGGTGGGCAGCTCCAGGGGCTGAGTCAGAGCCCCGCCTCCGGAGGATCGCCGGGCCTGGGGAGCACGTGGTGTGACGTGTGTGTTTCCCACGCAGAGCTGGAGGCAGCAGATCAGGGAGGCGGCAAGGCAGCTGGTGTCCCAGGGCTGAGCGTGGGCTGGGGCGTTTGCCAGTTGCCACCCAGCTCAGTGTTAATGCCTCGAGGCCCCGGAAGCCCCTGGGAAAAACTGACCCAGCCCAGCCCAGGGCGACGAGTGGGTCACGGAGTCAGATCCAATCCATCATCCTGGGCTGAGCCCACTCCTCCCTCCGTGAAGCCTCCTGCTGATGTGCATTTGCAGGGGCCCCACCCTTCCCCACGAATCTGTCACAGGCAGAGCAACTTAGGAAGGAGCAGTGGACAACGTAGGGCCCTATTTCCACCTGACGTTGACCCCCACCTGCACGGCAGACACCTGGGGCAGGGATTGCGTGTCTTCCACGTTCATATCCCCGTGGCCTTTGCGTGGGCCAAGGGGGGAGCTGGGTCACAGTGGAGTGACGGTGTGTGCCACAAGCCCCCGACCCTGCCTGCCGTGGCTCCCGCTACGGAAAATGAGGCTCTTCCCGCCACGCCATGGACAAGCTCCTGCCCTCCTCTTCATTTCTCGCGGAGGTATAAGCAGGGAGGGTCAGCTCTGGGACTGAGGCTGCAAGAGCAAAGGAGCCCTCCTATTGACAGGCATCCCAAAGAGTCTTTGGCCAACAGACAGACAGACAGACAGATACCACAGAGGCATGCAGGGGGAATTCCAAAGCCATCTCCGCACATCTCCAGATTCTTCTCTGTCCCAGGCTAGCTGGCACCCTCCTCCTGCACACTGACCCAGGCTAGCTGGCACCCTCCTCCTGCACACTGGCCCAGGCTAGCTGGCACCCTCCTCCTGCACACTGACCCAGGCTAGCTGGCACCCTCCTCCTGCACACTGGCCCAGGCTAGCTGGCACCCTCCTCCTGCACACTGACCCAGGCTAGCTGGCACCCTCCTCCTGCACACTCCAGCCTGCTCTGAGCACACCACCCCTCAGCCTGTGGATGGATTCACGGGCATTGGCTCTGACTTGGCCACCTTTGGGTGGTTTTCTGGAGTGCTGGCCATGAGTCCAGCCTCTTCAGATGTGCCCACCTCATTATAAGTAGAATGCCCTCCTCTCTACTCACTTGGGCAGCTGGGACCCGGGCTGGGGCACCCTCTCATCTATCTCAAGACTGGAAGCAAAGGCCAGGCATTATCTCAACTCACTTTTCCAGAAGACCCGACTCAGGTGTGGGAAGCTGATAAATCTCTGGGGACGTGACCCTGGGGCCTGGAGAGCAGGGCCCGAGTCCAGCTCCCAGGTGAGGGTGAGGCACGTGCACTGTCCGGGTCTGCACGCCCGAGGATTGTGGAAACTCCCCAGGAAGCCTCGCGCTTGCACCTGACCCCATCCTAACGACACCCGGGGAACAGCTCGATCCCAGGCAGGCCCGCTGCCACTTCTTTGGGGGAAGAGCTCCGTGGGCAGCTGGCCTGGGCAATGCCCGCTCTCCTCTTTCGGGGACCATTCCCAGCATTGGAGTTTCCACTGTCCTGTGACTAGATTCACACGCAAGTTAGGTGCAGGGACGGCTCTGGCCACACTTAAGAAGAAAGCCAATCACATGTGTTTACGGTGGAAACAGTAAACTGGGTTTATTGAAAACTGTTACAATTATTCTTCTCTTACACAGGTTTAAAATAGTTTAAAATGCCCTTTCCTGGGCATTACAGTTAAGACTTGTGAACACGTCTATTGGACTTTTAGGAAATGTACAATGTGTCACTTGACATTATAGTCTAAGTAGGGCCTAACGTCCTCGAGTTGTTACCAGAGGTTTTCTGTTTTCCGATTTTTCTTTTCGTCAGCATGTGCCCAATGATATAGATTAGGAGGAAAAAAATAAAACTCCGCCAAAAGAATTTCTGCAAATATAGAAGTAATTTTATTGCAATATACCGTAGCTAAGTGGTCTGGGGAGAATGGGACACTTCTTGACTTCAGTACAAATTACACCAGTTTGGAAGGGCGGACCGACAGAGGAAGAAAACGACAGAATGAAAGGGGGTAGGAATGAGAAATCAAGCGGGAATCACATGACCTAGAGAAACCCACAGGGTACGCGAGGCAGCCTGGGGTACGGCTTTTCTTTCGAAGGGGTGAACGTGGCAGTCGTTGGCGCCTGCTGGGTTCAAAAGTCTCTCGAAGCCAGACTTTTCTTTGGCAAGAGCAGGACTGGATTTCCACGGGCATTCGGAGATCCTCGTGGGTGGCGGTCTGTCTCTCCTGGGTGGCCGTGCGGTGGCTTCCTAAACGGGAACCACGGCTGGACGGGGCGGGGTGGGTGGAAGACAGCACCAGAGCTGCGAACACATCACGGCTCCTCCCGAGGGGGCCGCGCGGGGCCCTGGGGCCCAGCTTGCTTCTCCCGTCGTGGAAGGAAAGGGAGCTGCAGGAGGGCAGCTTTTCACAGTAAAGGGACGCCGATCCCCGCCAGCCTCGGGTCCTCGCCCGCGGAACGGAGCCCTGTGCCTCCGTGGGAGGGGACGCGCTCCCGAGCCGCCGGGGGTCGCGGGTGGAAATCCAAATCGCGTGTGTGGGACGGGGCCCCTCTGGCAGCCGGGCAGAGACTCGCAAAGTTCATTGCACGTGTCTTTGTCTGCGGAGGCCGCGCCCAAGGCAGCCTGGGGACCCCTGAGCGGCTTCGACGCCGCTTTTGGGACAAACACAGAAGTTAGCACCACAAACTCTCGGAACCGAATACGATCTGCTATCGTGACACCGTAGGCGATGTGGAAGCCTCGTGCCTTGTGTGTGAGTGTCTGCAAACCACAGAAGCACAACCGAACACCGGTCACGGGCCTCGGAGCGGCCGCGCTTCCACCTGGGGTGTGAGCCCAGTGCCCAGCGGGAGGGAAGGGGACGGGCATTCGTCTTAACGTCCTTGGCAGAAACCCGGAGTGTGGAGGAAGGTGGGAGAGTGAGGCACGACCAAGCCAGGGTCGCCTTCAGGATCTCAAAACAGATAGCACCACAAAGAGAGTGTAAAATAAGCACCAATTTTCACTTAACCTTCATCTGCGGAAAACGCGGCCTCCCGCCTCGGCCCCTCTCCCACTCTGCGGGGAGACCAGCGGCGGGGAGGCCGTTGGCTCGCTCCGCCTGCCTTTTAATCTAAGTGCCCGTAGAGAAGGCAGAAGATAAAACTCTTGCTTTCTTCTCCATTAAGAAAACAACCCAGAGCTAATAAAAAAACTGTCAGAGAAGGGGCACTGCACCTGCTTTCTCAACGGCGGTTGAATTCTTGATGCTCTGGGCAAATTTCCAAAGTATGGCTCCTTCTTGTGAAGGGTAGGGGTGGGGCCTCCTGGGTCTCCCCTGGACAGATTGCATACAGGGTGGACACCCGCCCTCGGCCCCTTCTCCCAGTGGGACTGAGCTGGGTTTGCCTGCGTGATTGAAAGTCAGGGACACCGAACACTTAGGAAAATACAATACAAAACAAATATTTACTCAACACTCACGAAAACAGAAGCACCTGGAATCCACTGGAAGGCACATGAAGAGTGACATCTGGCCTGTGAAGGGACCGTGTTCTGGGATCTGAGTCTCGGGGTGGGGGAGGGAGAGGGGTGACCTTTACGCGGCTGCCTTGGAACGTTTTTTGAAGGTCAGGGGGAATACATATCTTCAAGTTGAATTTTAAGAACTCATCTCCAAATACCGCAGCTCCTCCCACTCCCAGCCCCGGGAACTCTCCACGAGCACGGTCGGCGAGTTCGGTGGCAAGAAGTGTGGCCCGCTCCCTTCCCCGTGGAGTGCGGTGTAGACAGAACCGGGCTGGAGAAAGCGGGTTTGGGGCCCAGATGCTGTGGGACATTTAGGTCATGTGATTCGGCTCCGAGGTGGGGACACGGCTCTTTCCCTTTGCTCTCTCTGGTTTGGGGTGCGGCCCGGCAGAGTGCCGAGGCGCAGACGAGGTCGGGGGCGGGACGAGGGTCCTTCACTGTCCAGGACACCCACGGGCGGCGTGCTGAGGTCACGAGGTTGGTCGCGGGGGCCGGGCTCGTGGCTCCTAGCCCAGGAAGCAAGCCGGCCCCACTTCAAATCCGAATTTCTGTGCCGCTTCCCCGAAGTCATTGAACATGATGTCCACTATGGGCACTTGCTCGACCTTGGGCGTGTCGATCTCCAGCACCGTCTTCTGGTAGCCTTTCCTGGTCTAGGGGGGACAGGAGAGGCAGGTGCATCAGACTGGGGCTGGGCAGGGCCTCTCGGGCTTGTCCCACCCCCGCCACACCCCGTCTGGTGGCAACGCGCCCGCCCAGAGCAGGCCTCACCTGCCGTGTCCCATTCAGTTCCCCCCACAGCCGGGAGCAGAGCTGGGGCAGGGTCTGCAGCCACTGGGCCCACCTCATCCCCCTGCCTGGCGGGACACCCCTGTAGCACTATAGGCTTTGCCCAAGGCGGCCCCGCCAGACTGCGGGCTCCCCCAAACCAGGGCCTCCTTGTTCAAAAACGAAGTACCCCAAGACAGCAACAGCTGCTTGCCAGCCCTGCCCTTGGTGTCGGCAGGCTGGTCGCACTCAGAAGAAAGGGGACTCAGAAGGGCAAGAAGAGGAGGGAGGCTGGGCCCAGAGGAGGACTGGGTAAAGGGAGGCCCGGGGCCGAGGGCTGCATGGGAGGAGTGGCCTGCTGGGCAGTCAGTTCCTGCCCTGGCACAGACCAGGTATCGGATGCTTCTGAGCCTCTCGTTTCACCCTCAACTTGACCTGGGGGTAGGACTCAAATGCCACCCGACCGATTAGGAGGGTGAGCCTCAGAGCGGTGACAGAGCTGTCCCGGGAGAGACGTTGTCCCTCACCCGCTGGGCCGTGTGTCACAGAATATGGGGAGAGAAGGCGCAGGACTGCCTGGTCCAGAAAGCCACCCGCACTCACCTCTGCTTGTTGAGGACACTCAGCGTGAGGCTAACATGGCCCTGACCGCCCGTCACCCCCCCCACGCCAGCGAGCGGACCCGCAGGGCCGTGCCCAACTTCTCCCCATCCGCCTCTCTTCCTCACCCAGGGGGTGGGGGAGTTTGCTGAACTGGTGGGGTGATTTCTCCTGGATTTATGGGGCCCCACTGGTCCAATGTCCAGAGCGTTCCAAGGGGGTGGACTTAAGTAGGCCACGCGCACGCTGCTCTGTTACCCCGTTACTCCTGAGGCATGAATAACCATCAGAGGCCAACAGTGGCCCCTGAGGGTGCGCAGGGCTCACAAACAGCGACTTAGGTGACTGAGCCTCTTCCCAGGCTGGCGCTGGGCAGCCTGTCAGTCAGCTGCAGAGGCCTGGCGGGAATCCCAATTTCACGGGCGCTGATTACAGCGTGAATCCAGCAGGCCTGGCCTTCTGTGTCATTATATGGGTGGGTGGGGGTGACTCTCCACATTGTGGCTGAAGTTCTGGGGGCTGGGTGGGGCGAGCGGAGCACTGGCTGCTGCAGGCGCAGTCACGGTACCCCCTCCCTGTTCTGCCCAGCCCAGCCCGCCCCCCGAGTCCCCCTCCAGCCAGCCTGCGGAGCCAGCTTTCCCCACCAGCACATTACTCTGTTTGGAGCGATCATTTCTCTTTTTCAAAGACGGACTCTGCTCTCTTTCCCAGATGGCACGGACTGGGTCAACCAGGGGGTTTCCCTTTCTGCCCTGGAGGCCAGGAAGCTCAAAGCCAGACCCCAGGCTCGGTCCCCAGGTCCTGCCTCTCCCTTATGGGGCTCCTCATGTCTCCTCACATCGCCGCCTTCTGCTAGTGGGCTGTGCTGCCTAAAAATAGTCCCAGGAGCGGGGGTTCTACCGGGCTCTTCCCGAGCCGAGCGCCGTTCTCAGCTCCTTTTTGGCGACTGGATGTATTCCTGGGACACCCCTGGGAAGCAGGTGCTATTATTACCCTCACCCGTGGGAGGCAGAGGCGTGAGGATAATTTTACTTCTGCCTCACGGCCTTCTGGGAGCAGCCAGGGGTGCGTGTCAGGAACAGGAACTGGGTCCCTCTGACCTTAAACGGGGACAAGTCCCTCACATTCCGCCATCAGACCTGAAGCGGGGACCCACACAGACCCAGGAGCAGGGGAGCAGGGAGCAGAGGCCGGGCACTCCACGAAGCCTGCTCAGGGGGCCCTGGCCTCGCTCTTGCCGTTTCATCCCCAACGCAGCCCCCGGGGAGGTTATAACTAGACCCTTTTGTGGGTGCTTCCCAGGGCTAAGAGCACAGCCTGTCCCAGGGCGAGTCAGGGCACCAGGCAATACCTGGGCGTGGGTCCGCCAGGTCTGCTCTCGGCACCTACCCCGCCACCCAGCCCTCTGGGTCAGCACCGCGCTCTGGCCTCCACCTCACCCAGCCTGCTCGCAGCCCCGTCCCAGGACTCTGGCCCGGCCTGCACAGCGCAGACTCCTCAGCAGACGTAAAGGAAAAACCCAAATCCCACGAAGCCTTGACGGGAGGGCGCGCCTGTGCCTGCACCTGCGGCGGGGACCGACCCAGGGCTGGGAGCCCTGGCTGATCCAGCACAAGGACGCAGTTTGGTACTGGGATGCCCCCGGCCTGGCACACACTGGGTCCAGGTCTGCCAGATGCCTGCTGCTCTGTTCAGAGTGGGCTGGGGGACAGCTGATGGGACGTCCAGAACCCGAGGAACCAGGTGGGTCACAGCTGGTTTACTGCACCCGGAATCTGCGGAAGGGCCTGTCTGCAGCTGGGCTCACGTGGGCGGGGAGAGCTTCCTAACCAGGAGGTGACCAGCCTGGAGCCTACAGAGAAGGGCCTCCACGGGCGCAGGGCTGGCTCTGGCCCTGCCAGGGGTGGAGCCACACTGGCTGGTCCCCCATGGGATCTGGCCTGGGTGGGGCTATGGGCACGGTCTCTGAAGAACTGGTGGTGAAGAGAACAGGAACCTGAGGTCGGGATGTGACAGTAAGACCCACAGAGACAGTGCTTCTTGGTGCCCCCACCTCCAGCCTCTGAAAGGCCCCAGGAAGAACATGTCTAAGGGTTTCAATAGGATGTGAACACAGCGCACACCTGGATGTGCAGACCTGAGGGCTGCCTCTCGTCTGGGGCCCCAGGGCACCCAGTGTGCAGCTCCGGGCCTGGCACATGGTATGTGCCCAGTAAATTTGTGTTGAATGAATGAATGAATGCTCAGGTGTGAATGGATCCCACCACACAGAGGCAGAGCCCACAGCGACACTCACAGCGCAGCCATCCACCAGGGCGTGGATGTAGGGGCTGTTGTCATAAGACATCTCCTCGTCGTTGGAGCCCAGGAAGCGCATAGCCTTGTCGTAGCTGCCCGTGGTGGCGTCCTGCCAGGCGACGGACTGGTAGCAATTGTAGGTGATGTTCTGGTTGGCGGAGGCACTCAACAGACGCAGGAAGGTCATCTGGACCACACCCACGGGGTTGCCTTCAGCGTCCACGTAGGAGAGCTGTGGGGGGACAGGCAGAAAGGTGCTCAGCAGTGAGGGGACACACTGCACTGACAAAGCCCCAGGATAAAGCCGAGGCTTCGCAAGCCTGATCCACCAGCTTTTTTCTCTGCAGCATGAACCACACCAGGGGCACCACCTGGAAATGGCCACATGCCCAGCACCAAAGGCCAGCTTGCATTGGCTTTCGTGGGCTCCCTGGAATAGAGTGAGCCATGCCTCACTTCTTTCAGGAACCTAAATAACTCACCCACTCCTCTGTGCCTGGCTGAACCTTATTCATCCTTCAGGGCTCAATGCATGTGCCTCCTCTTCCAGGAAGCCTCTCTGGGTTAGGTACACTTACCCCTCATCTGGTCTATCAGAGTGTAAGTCCCCTCTGTACCAGCACTGGACCCCAGGAGCATGTGTCCTAGGTACCTGGTACCTAGAAGGCAGCTCTTTCTGGACTGTGAGCCTTCTGAGGGCAAGACCATCCCTTTCATTGTGCCCTGAGGCTGGCAAAAGTGCCCATTAGATTATGTTAAAACTGTGTGCTGGGTGAAAACTGTGTGCTGAGGGTCAGTGACGTACGATGCTGGGCCAAGAGGCCATGAGAATGGGAGGTAGAGAGGGCAATGCCCGGGGGAGTAACTCAGGCCAGCAGGCAGGAAGGCTGGCCCGAGGGAGGGTCACGGGCCATATGGCAAAGAATCAGAAGGCTGGGGTGACCAGCACCCTCTTGGAGCCACAGGAGGGCCCTGGGATGGCACCCAGCACAACTATCCCTGCCCCTGCCCAGGCACAGAATCCGGGGAGCACAGACAGGACTTCGCGCAGCCGGGATGGTCAGCCTTGCCCAGCCTGAGCCAGGCAGCCTGGGGAAGAAGGTGTGCTTGTTCTCAAGTGACTTCTCCAGCATCACTAGACATCCAAAAACTGGGCTCTCCTGCTCGTGCATGGCATCCCGAGACACGAGCCCCTTGCAAACGCCAGCTTTCTGAACCCTGGACACTGCCAGGGGAGGCAGCTGCTTCCTAACCCCAAGACAGCACGTCTCTCCTCCTGTCCCCTCTGTGGGAACAGACAAACGTCAGGGTCTGAGACCGGCCTGGCCCACCCCGAAAGAGCTGTGCGGAACACCAAAGAATTTCAATGGACCCTGTCTGCTTATTTTGTGCATGTAACTGGAGGGCTGACGGGGGTGGGGCCAGGCCTGGATCAGCTCCTTCCCACAGGGCAGGGGAGCCCAGAGCCACCGGCCCCCGCCAGCTGTTCATGTGGTAACTGGGCACCATACGGGAGGACCTTAGGGAAGAGGGATGAATACCAACCGCCGTCGGGGCCATCAGGTGCTCCTCTGGGAGGAAACGTGACTGACTCGAGAAAGGACGCATGCAGGGGAGGGAAGGCAGCAGCCGACTGGACACAGAGGACCTGAAGCTCCCAGTGCTGAGCAGAGCCCCGTGCTGGAACCCAGACCCCACCGTGACACCCTGCCCTCTGTGGGCAAGGCCTCTGCACTGTCATCGTCACGTGGCTCGCCTGGGGCCGCCCGGCCCAGATAAAACCCCTATTCCTTCAAGGAGGGAGCAGCATCTCTGTCCTGTCCACTCGCGATGTCACAGAGGGGCAGAAATAATGAGTGGGAAATACAAAAGAGAAGCTGACATTTCCCCTGGACTGTCCCTTCACCTCCATCCTTGGTCAACTGTTTGTGAAACAGGACAGAAGGTGGAGGGGCTGGTGGCCCAAACAAAGGTTCCTTAATGTCTGGAGAAGGCTGGGCCACGCGGCTGCAGAAAGGACCCCACTGCCTCCCCTGGCCCTGGGTGGCTCCCTGCTGACTCCTGCACCCGTCACCCTGACCCTCTGCCCACCCAGCTTGGGTACTGGGTCCTGCCCTGTGTGGGCGTCCCCTTCAGGTCCTCTGTGTGCCAGAGCTCTTTCTGAGGACAGCATGAGAGGTGGAGGAGGGGAGAGAGCAGGACAGAGAGGAGGCCAGAAAGGAAGTCTCCACAAACGTGGCCAGGTGAGCACGAGCCTTCGGCGCCTGCAAAGACTTGAGGTGACTTGGAAATAAAGACGATCAGGGCGTGAGATATTAATAAGTAGCCAGGAGGTGCCTTGAGGTTTAGGAACGAAGGGTCTTCAGATGTGCAACAGGGCATAAGCCACCTGGAGGCCACTGCTTTGTGAACCCGTCGGGGGACCATGGCCTCTGTGCCCACCCTGAGAAGCTGGGGGGCGGGGACCTATGGCACATGGTCAGGTGTGAGGCCATAGAGCCCAAGCGCTGGCTTCTGAGGGAGAAAGGACCTTCTTCAAGGGCCACTTAGGGGTGGGACGGCTAGACCCAAGGAGGTGACCACAGGAAGCAGAGTGGGCTGTCACGACACTCGGAACAGACCACATTTTGGAAGCTGGGTCGTTTAACTTGCTAGGAAGAGGGCACAGACCTCTGCCCCCCGAAGTTCCCGAGGAGCCCAGGAAAGAGGCTCCTCTGTGCATCACAGCCACCGGCCTCGCCTGAACAAACCAATCAGGCCCAGTCTCTCCACCAGCTAGAAAAGCGTCTCACTCTGTTTTTCCAAGGGACGCCAAGTATTTTCATTTCTGGGAGGGGTTATTTAAGACCGGCTCCCAGAAGTTGAAACAGACACTGATGTAGCATTTGGGGATGCAACTGAGACTTCAGGGACAGTTGGGCACAATCAGAACGGCCCTCAGGCCGGGGAGGGGCCCGCGGGCTGGGTCCTGGAGAGAACCCCAGTGGTTCAGTGACCTGGGACCGGCCGCTGGGACTGAGCAGGAGGAAGCCCTCTGCTCCCGCTGTTCGGTCTCAGTCCCCGGCAGCTGTGGCTCTGGGCGTCCTGAACCCGTGCCCTCAACGGAGTGGAAAACCATTCGCCTACTCCCAGGCTGAAAGGGGCCGTCGTGGGGGCGGCGGGGTGAGCATGATGCGTCCGCTGTCAGGCGCCGCGGAGCGGTCGGGGGTGGCGAGAGCAGGGGCCGCCGCGGCGGCCGTGAGTCCCATGCAGAGCCGCGAGCCAGGCCGTGCGGCAAGCAGGCAGCGCCGGTGGCACTTACCAGGGACCCGCGCTTGTACTGACTATACCAGGTGGAAGGCTGCTCTTTGGGCCAGCGGGCCATTTTACTCTGTAAGATAGGAAACGGGCGGCTTTAAAGGACAGCTGCAGGGGGGCGGAGCCGCCTTACCAGTTTACCGCGCTTGAATTCACTGAACCAGGAACCCGGGTTTTCTTTGGGCCAAGAAGTGATTCTGGCCTAAACGTGGAGCAGGGCGGGGGCAGAGGGAGAGAAACAGAGAAGGACAGGGTTACTTCTCCTGCCTCCACGAGACACGCCTCGTCCTGCAAACACACCTTCTGCCCCGCGGGCCGCCCCGTCCTGCCCTCGCTCGAGGTGGCGGCGGCGACTGGCCAGGAAGGGCTCCTTTGGGTGCCTCTGACTGCCCCCAGAGCTGAGGCACCGCTGACCGTGACAAGGACAGAGGAGCCCTGGTGCTTCCCAGGTGCCAGCACCTGCTTCATCTTATCAGTTTATCCAGCATCGAAGACACGGCCTGGCCCTTAGTAACTGCTCAAAAGTGCCTGTGGACCGAATAAGTGAACGAGTGAACCAGTGAACGGACTGTCACAGGCCGGGCTGACCATGATAATAATAGGAGCCAACATTTGCTGATGGGCTCAGGGAAAGACGAGCCCTGGCGCTGAGGAGGGTGGCTCCGTCTGTACGGCCTCCACCTGGGGCCAGGGTGGGCAGGAGACCCTGCCAGTGCCCATGGGTGTTGGTGAAACAGCTGGACCAGGTGTGTGTGGGTGCTGTGTGTGTGTGATGTGCGTGTGTGTGGTGTATGTGGTGTGTGTGGTAGGGTGTCCTCTCTTGGAGGAGTGACCCAGGTGGGGGGGTCCCCTGCAGCACTAGCATTGTCCTGAGCTCCTCCCGTGGGTCCCTGAGAAATCAGCACGAAGCAGAGGCGTCCTCAGGAGGGACAGCCTCTGTCCCCCGAATGGGAGGGAGGGGCCCCCATTTGGAGTTTGCTCTTGCCAGGGGCTGAGGCGGCAGGAATGCTGTGGAATCAATGGATGGGGAGTCAGTGAATGAATGAATGAATGAATGAATGAATGAATGAATGAGTGACACCCTTGTGTGGCCAGCTCCAGAGCAGAGGTACAGAGCCGCAGCTGCTCGTGGATCCACGTGCCTTGGGACAGAGACTGGACAGCCTGTCCCCAGGACCTACAGGGCCTCTGCTTGGGCCCCAGGTCAAGATTCTTGTCCCCATTCCCCAGCTCTCCTCTGAGCTGGCCTCGGGCAGGAGCTGGGGGACAAGGGTGTCCAGGCTGCCTCCGGCCCCTCAGGACCTCTATCCCTCTTGCTTTGGCTTCCAAATCTGCGGCTGTGGTGACACGCTCAGAGTGTGGCCTCCTCAGGGACAGGATGAGAGATGTGGGCAGGCGCTTGCCTCACCCCAGCTTCTGCCTGAGCCCCTGCCCTGTGGTCCCGATGACGGGGCAGAGGGTCTCTGCCTGCACGAGGCAGTGGCGTGGCCTGAGCCCGAGGATCCCAGCCATGGATGCCTGGCTGGTCAGCACACGTGCAGAGGAAGAGGATGGGCAGGGGGTCGCTCAGCACCCAGCCCACTGTCCGCCCAGCTGCACCACCAGCTAGGGCCCCGGGAGGGTGTACTGCCAGCTGTCCGGCAGCGAGGCCAGAGGACAGACAGTGACAAAAAGGAAGAGAAACAGTGTCGTTTCCCCCTGACTCTCCTCCTGGGCCTCTGCCCGATGGAAGGTGCTGAGTTCTGAGTCTTCTCTTGACCCTCAGGGGGTCTGTTGCTGGGAGTGCAGGTTCCCAAGGGTTTCAAATTCTGGGTTGGGGGAGTGTGCACATGAAAAAGAGGTCCTTAAATCGTCCCTGTCAGTGTGGACCCCTGTTCCTGGGAGCTGGGCTTTCCAGCCTGGGGGTGCTGGAGCTCCCCTGGGCTACAGCAAGATTTAGGGATGGGGCTGTGCCCAGAGGACGGAGCTGCTCTCTCCAGAGACAGTACATGTAGGTGCTGAGCCCACTGGGGAGCTGTGCCTGCAGCTGCTGACTCTGCTGGCCCGAGCCTGAACCCTCGCGGCAAACATGGCCTCGAGGACCCGACCACCCTGGTCACAGGACAGCTAGCTGTCGAGGAGGGACATATGGAGGGACGTCTGTTCAGGCCAATGCACAGAGCACTGAGGCCAACGTCTCCGTGACCTTCCCCATTGGAGGCCCTGTCCTCCTCACCTGTCCTAGGCCAGAGCGGGCCCAGCCTCCGACTCACGCATGGCAAAAAGCAACACACGCCTGCCATGTACCCCATGTACACACACACACACACACCCATCCACACACCTGTCTGCACACACACCATCCACATGCCTGTCTGCACACACAAACATACACATACACACCCGCTCACACTGTCCACACACACATCAACTCCCACCACTGATGTGAGGCTTCTGGAAGACCAGACATAAGTGTTAAAGTGACCCTCACAAAATCTCAATGGAGCTGAGCCTCCCTAATGAAAATTCTTTACCAAAGTTCTGACTGCATTCAGGAGAGCCAGCAGCAAACGCTGCAAAAGGAACGGACGCCGAGAATTCAGGGGAAACACCAGCTTCTCAAAGATGCATCTGGGTCACTGTTGCCCCCAAGCCCTCCCGTGGCTTTCAGGCTGGTCTGAGGTCAAAACCAGGGAGTCACTTTAGGAGGGAGTTGACCAACCCGTGGATGGCGGGGGAAACGGGAGCTTGAGTCCATCTACTTCTGTTACCTGGGGCTGTACTAACCCCGGCCCATTGCTAAAAACCCTCCTGAAGGACCTTCAGGGATACTTCTGGACAAGGACCTTAATTTGAAACTGGCCGCTTTCCAGTTTTCATTCCTAAAGCTGCATCTGTGAAAGGGCTAGGCCCTGGACCTGGCGGCTGTGGGAAGGAAGCGACCATGGGGCAGGCACTTACCCCCTCGGACTTCTTGTCTGGGAAGACGCACGTGGCCCCTCCGGCCGTGAAGTTGCAGTAAACTTTGAAAGAGTCCCTGGAGCAGCCTTGGTTCGGGTCGACCCAGTATTCACCTGCATTGTGGGGGGTGGGAGGCGTGAGGACTGCGCCCTGGGTGGTTCCAGTGGTAGCCGTGCCCCGTCCTGGCCCCTAGTTTGCCCCACGGGGCCCTGCTCGCCGCCGCCCCTACCATCGGGGAAGTCAGGGTGGCAGAGCTGCAGGTCCTTGCAGGTGCGGGCAGGGTTGTCCTGTGTGCCCAGGGGCCGCTTCATCTGCTCGATCTCTAGCTTCAGGGAGTTGAGCGAGCCGAAGATCTCCTCCATGCCGTCCGCATAGTCCATGTAGTTCTCGCCATCCCCGTCGTCCAGCATCTGGCTGGCGTCGATGTTCCGCCGCGTCCTGGACGCCTGGATCGGCAGGGGCTGGATGACCTCGCCCGGGGGGCCCTGGGTGTGGGAGAGGGGCAGCGGTGGGTGGGACAGGGTGGATGGGCTGCACACTCCTGTCCATGGCTGCACACTCTTTTCTTCTCTCTTCCCTGCCTCAGGAACATTCCACACCCATCCCTACTGCCAGGCCTTGTGGGCACCTAGCACCTCCTCTGACCTGAGTCCAGGCGCCCCTAAGGCCCAGCTCCTGCCCCAGCCGGCCCCACCCGCCTGTCTGTCTGCACAGCCAGCCCTCAGCGCGCACAGCCTGGCCTGGTGTTCCCATGTCCGTCCTCAGCTAGGCTCAAAGCACCGGACCTCTTGCCTCTGCTGCCCGACGCGGGCTGCACACAGTGGGGCTGCATTAATGCTGGCAAGGCGAGAAGCCTTGTCTTCCTGGGGCTGTGTCAGGAGGCCCCAGCCAAGGACAGGGACAGGAGTCACAGCTGCACTGCCAAAGGGGGGCATCCCATGATACCACCGGCTTGTGGGGCTGCATCCTGAACCTTAGGGCCTTGTCTAGTGTGGCCCACCCCACACGTGCACACACGCACACACTCAGGTACACACACAGATATATGTGCATATACATGTACACGCTTTCTCCCTCTCTCCCTGTCTGCCTGTCTCTCTCCTCCTCCCTCTATCTCTCCCTCTCTCTGTCTCTCTGGCTAGCCAGACTTCCCAGGGGAGGTAGCCTGGGTGACTTTTCCCTCAGCTCCATCCCAGGGACAGGTCCCACCCTTCCACTGCCATGGGTCCCCTAAAGTTCGGAAAGTGAACCGCACACACAGATCTTCCTGCGATGCTCTCAGCGTTAGGAGAACCCCACCCCCACCTCCAAGTCTCTAGGCTGCTCACCGGTGGGCCGGGGGGTCCTGGGTGGCCTGCCTCACCCTTCGGGCCAGTTGGACCCTAGGGAAAAAGAAAAGAGAACCAACTGTGACCACCGAGGCCTGCTGTGACCTAAATCCCCCTTGGGGTCCTCAGCAGCCTGTGTGGAGAAGACGGAAGGACAAGTCTATCGTGCCAGGTAGGGTGACAGCTCCCCTCTCCCCCTGTAACCCCCAAGCTGGGAACTTAGGGGGACAAGGTCTTTTCTGTAAGGCAGAGAGCAACAGCCCAACCGCTGGGTCGGAGACAGCTTGGGCTGGAGATGAGCTCAGGACAGCTCAACAGGAGCTTGATTGACCAACCACTGAGAGTCAAGGAGAGGGGGTGTCCAGGGTGGGTCTCGTCCAGGGGGCACACCCCCTTCCTCCGAGGCGGTAGGGCCCATTCAGGGGTGCGCATCACTTACCGAGGAGCCCTTAGCACCTTTTGGACCAGGAGGGCCCTGCAGAGAGTAGGGAAAGAGCATGAGCGAGCCCGAGGCCCCTTCACCTCCAGGCACTCACCTTAAACCCACAGTCCCCCTTGGCCAGGCCTTCACCCCTCCTGGTGCCCGTGTCCCCCTTCCCAGGAGTCTACACTTGCGTTTGCTTAACTGGGAGATGGGGAAGGGGCTGGGGTGCGGCTCACCCACACGGAGGCAGGGAGGGTCCTGTCTGCCCCAGGTCGGCCCCCCAACCTCTCCAGCAGGAAAGCCAGAGTCAGAGGGGGAAGAGTGTGTGCTGGTCTCAGGCCCTGACACAGAGCCTTCCGCCCCTGCAGGCAGCTGGCAGCTGGGGCCGGTTTCGGATCAGCGGGGGACACCTTGGCCACGTGGACCCAGGCCCTGGCCCAGGTGGGCATGGAGGCTGGCTGGGTTAGGCAGGTGAAGGCTCCAGGCCGCGGGGGATGACTTTATAGGACTGAGTATTGTGGCAACATGGGAGGCCCTGGCTGGGTGTGGTGCCCCAGCCCCTCAGGTCCGGGCCAGGCTGGCCCTGCTTGGACTGAGGAGGAGGCTCACTTCCCCCAGATGCCTGCAGGGGAAAGTCTACGTTCCCAGAGCTGCCCAGAGATAGAGGTCCCCCTGCCAGAGACCCTACTTCCTTGCTTCTATCACTCAGAACCCCCCTGTGGAGTGAATCCACTCCAGGGGCCCCAATCCTGGGGTCTCACACAGCCCTGTAATTCTCCAGCCGCACAGAGGCCCACGGCCGGACCACCCCTTCCCTGCTCTCCCAGCACCAACCGGGGGACCACGCACCCCTCCCAGATACACACCGGCAAGCCAGGAGGGCCCGGGGGGCCGATCGGGCCGGAAGGACCAGTGATACCCTGCAAAGGAGCAGAAAATGCAGTTACCAGGGGACAAGGGGCGATGGAAGAAATTCGTGTTCTGTCCACACAGCCACATCTCAACCCAAGTCCGTGTCTCCCCTCACGGCTGCCCTCCGACTCTAAGTCAGGGCCTGGGGGGCCTGAATGCCCACCAGGAGGCTGGCCATCCCCACGCACGGCTGCCCAGGCCGGCGGGAAGGACCTCTCCAGCATCGACGGCCACAGGGAGGTGACTTCGCAGTGAGACATACCTTCTGTTGCTCTAGTTTGAGATACAGAAGCAACCAATCCCGCGTCCTGGCTGGGTCCCCTCTCGCTGTTTTCCGTCACGGGGCGGGTCTCCTCGCTAACATAGACCCCAGGGGACGGGGCAGGGAGTGCCCAGTCTATTCCATCTGTCCTGTCCAGCCTCTCAATGGCCTTTCCCACACTTGGAGCTTGCAGCCTCTGACCAGCCCCACCCTCCACACCGGCCAGGCCAGCTGGTGGTCACAGGGCCCTGACGCTCACTTCACCTGGAGCCCCATCCTCAGGGTCCCCCCCTGGGGTGAAGCTAAGCCAGGGTGAAGGGAGACGAGATCAGATGCCTCCCCGGAGGCTGGTGCCTTCTCTCTTTATGTCCACGGAGCAGGGAAGGGGATGCGGGACAGGGATGGGAGATAGGGAGTGGGGGGATGAGGGCATGGGTCACTGTGAGAATCCCAGAGACTCTCTGGGCAGCACCTCCCATCAGCAATGCCGCCAGGACCAGTCTGGGGTGAGGGCACAGAAGGGAGCTTCCCTTTGGCAGCAGGCACCCTGGACATCTTTCTAAGTCTCACGATTGCTGTGGCTCTTGTCTGAGAGCACAATCATGGCCTGGGGACACTGGGCAGTGGGGAAATGGTCAACAGCAAGGGGGGAACAGCGGTGGATGAGGCACGGCTTCCCAAGGACGCCACCCCACAACCTTATGCAGCCCAAAGATGGTTCTACTTTGTTCTCTGCCCCATGGGCTCCACCCCTTCCAGTCTGTCCCCTCCTAGGTCAGATGTGGGCACAGCTCCAGGGCACATGTATGCCCCCATCATGCCTGGCCTGGGATGCGGTGATTGACAGGCTGGGATGAGGCCTGTGGCCCTCAGGTGGGGAAGGGCAAAGATGGCAGGTCTGCCTCCAGGGCTCACATCACCCCTGGGGGCCACGGGTCCTCCTGTGCCCTGCCCTCCCGGCAGAGCTGCGCGTAGCTCATAGGTGCCAGGCCGGGTGGAACTCTCGGGCTATGGCTCCTTCACTGTGCTTCGCAGGGGCTGCAAACTCCAATCAGCTACAGAGGCTCCCAGGGCAGGGCAGGGCCAGGTGTGCACACTTGGGGCCAGGGTGGGAGCCCGCCCCAGGTCTCTGGCAAACACCCCTTAGAATTGCCAACGACCTTCTGGCCAATGAGCTGGGTCAGAGGCTCCTGAACAGAGATGGTGTGAGGTGTCTGCACCTCTGTGGCCACTGCGGCCATAAGCAGGGAGCGCCTGCCACGGTCAGGGCCCAGGCCAGGCTATGGTTTTGTCCCAGCTCCCTGTGCACCTGGCAAGCTGTCCCTGTCTGGACCGGGGGACGTTAGGCTGCCCTTCCACCCTGGCTCTAACACCTTGCCTTTGTGCACAGAGAGCCAGGGTTCTAAGATGCTTCTGCTCCCCTCGAGGAGCTTCGCTGGGAGGGGCACGTCACACACCTGTTCTCCCTTAGGGCCGGAGGAGCCCTGAGGGCCCGGGAGACCGCGGTCGCCCTTTTCACCCTGTTCCCCCGGAGGGCCGATGAGTCCGATCAGGCCTGGATGACCCTGTTGGAAACAAAGGCGTGAAGGGCGGTGGCCCTGGCAGAGCCTCACGTCCAGCCACGTGGGGCAGCGAGACGGGGCAGCACGCCACATCACCGGGTGCCACCGAGTCACCAACCAACGTCTCCTGGAACAGAAAGAAGCCCGGCGGGCAGGTCGGGGACACAACAGCAGATCGGATATGGAAAAATCCTAAGAAACGAAGTCCCACACCCAGACCAGGGATAAGGAGTTCCCGGGTGACACTGTTCATCCCCATCTTGTCACTGAGATGCGTTTTCCAACTTTTCCGTGGTAAACGTGTGCGAGACAGGCTTCACGGGCCACGTGGAGAGGGAGTTAGAGACTATCACAAAGACTATCATTATATTCATATTTTTTTAAAGAAAAACCCTATGTATATGTTCACATGAGATTGTTTACATGAGCCTGTAGAAAGTTCTGGAAGGATTCCTCCAGTTTTCGTTATATTAGGGGGGGGGGTGGACGTTAACATAGAAAGAGAGAGACCCCACGCTTCCTTCTTTCTATACAGTTATCAGGCTTTTAAGTGAGCTTTACATTTATAAATAATCAATATTCGCGCAGGAAAATCACCCCCAATGAGAGAAAACGAGAGGCTCTGTCCCTGCAATCCCCGCACACTTCCCGTAGGAAGGATCCGAGACCCACATCAGAGCGAGTGTCTGCTTCTTGGATCCCGGACGCCCTGCAGCTGGGACCTCTGCGCCGTGTGGGCCTCATGGGTCCCAGCTGAGGGAGGGACTGAGACTCTGACCGGCACAGGTTTGTTTTCTCTGCGTCTCTGCCCTCGGGTGCCCGGCCCAGCCTGCAGTGGGCACTCGGCAAATGTGGGCGACGGCTCAGTCTCACTGAGTTTGAAATCACCGTGTGTGTGTGAAGGGCCCGGGATCACAACCGCAGCGGCATCAGTGCTGCCTTACCTTTTCCCCTTTGGGGCCAGAATCTCCTTTGAGGCCGGGGAGTCCTGGGGGACCCTGCAGGAGGAGGGTTAGGGTCAGGTTCTCTCCCAGTCCCGTCCTCCACCACTGCTGGGGGTTCCTTGGGGCAGCACTCACCATGGGGCCGGGGGGGCCATCGGGGCCTGGGGATCCTGGGAGTCCTTGTTCACCCTGAAACACAGCAGGCCCTTCGTGTGAGCCCCACCATGCCTGTCCCTGTGCCCATGCCATCCTCTCCCAGGCCTCCCTGGTTCACTCACCACCGGGCCGGGGATCCCTCGCAGGCCATCAGGCCCAGGTTTCCCAGGGGCCCCCTGAGGGCCAATGGGGCCAGTCTTCCCAGGAGGGCCTTCTAAGCCAGCTTCCCCCTGCAGGGCGGCAAGGCGAATAGAGTGGGACCCAAGTGCAGAGACTCTGGTCACCCTGGGCCAGGACGCTGCTCAGAAACTCCAACAAGCCTTGGCAAGAACCCTGAACCCCCCCCAGATATCCTAGGGGTGCCCCAATTTTCCACATTTCTGTGGGAGCTGCCTGGCCAATCCTCCATCTCGCTAATTCTCTCAGCCAGCTGGGCTCCCCATTCCCCAGGGATCACGCCAACTATGGCGTCTGCGGCCACCACAGCAGTTACAGTGGCCCTGAGCTTGTGGTGGACACGGTCACCACTTCCTGAGCAGGCTCAGGGCCAGACAGCTTCCACCGGGGTCCTGGGAGAACAGCCATGAGTGTGCTCACTGCCACCTTCTCAGCCCCTCGGCGGACACTGTCGTAGCCTTGCCTCCCAGGTGAGGAAGCTGAGGTGTGCCCAGGTCGACACCACGCCTGAGGTCACACAGCACCCCGGTCTTCCTGACAACAGCACCTGCTCCCCTTCCCTGGGCTAGTGGGACAGACTCTGGTGCCAGGATCCTGGACCCCAGTGGCCAGAGCCACCACTGAGTTTTCTCAGCTTTGGAGAAGGCTGATCGTCTGGCCCAGGTTTGCAGACAGAGCCAGACCTCCCAAGGCCTTGCAGTTCCTCCGTGCCCCTGTGACTTTCCTATGGTCACACAGTTCACCGCATCCCATCCAAGTTGCCATCGGCTCTACAAAGTCACGGCCGTGCAGAGAAGCTCTTACCTTGGCTCCTTTCTCTCCCTGTCTGCCTTCAGGGCCTGCGGGCCCCGGGGGACCCTGGAACAGGAAAGAGAAACACACGTGATGAGTTGGCTACAGAAGCAGAGTGAGCTGAGGGTCTGCAGGGAGACAGGCCTGGGCGTGGAGGGGCGTGGAGGGGCGTGGAGGGGAATGGAGGGGCGTGAAGGTAGCTCCCAGGCCCTGGGACCGGGCGAGGCAGGCCTTTAGATGGAGCCAAAATGACTCCAGGCCCCTGGAACAGACCTCAGGGTCAATGTGGGGAGGCTCTCTGGCTGCTGTGAGCACTGGGGGGGAGGGGGGTGGCATCTTTTCTTGGTCTCACACCCAGCAGCTCAGTTTTTGCAACACCAGCAAAAGGCCAGTTACTCAACGTGCAAAGAAATGCCTCGCAGCTTGTTCTGCTTCTCAGAGGCCTGGGAAAAAGGCATTTTTCAGCTTCGTGGGTGTTTTTCTCCCAGGATGGCCATTATGACGGTGTCAGCACTTGGCTCCTCCTAAAAGGAGCAGGCACATCGACCCGGCAGGTCTGAGATTTGATGACATGGTGGGAAGCCGAGTGGCAGATACACTCCACACGGAAGCATTTTCCTCGTCAGTGCTTCAAGGGCCAGGGCCCAAGGCAAGGGGGGGGAAGGCTTCATGCAGAAAGCTGGCAAGAGAGGAAGGGTTTGCAGAATTATTTACCCTTTTTCCTGGAGGTCCGGATGGACCTGGCTCACCAGTGGGGCCTGGGGATCCCTGGAGTCAGAGAAAAAACAGAATTGAGGAATGGGGGTCTGCTGGACGGAGGTGTGGCAGGGCTGAGCCGGGCTGAGGCTAGGAGAACACACTGAGTTTCCATCAAGTCCGTCCTCGGCAGCCCTGACCCTGACTCCTTGGTCTCAGGAGCCGGCGCGCCCAGGCCTGAGTGCAGGCGTCCTGGGGTTCTCTGCTTCGACCTCAGCGAACATTGCAATGCCGGGCGCGGAGCATGCGGAGGCCTGACCCGAATCCTGATTCACTGCTGTGTTTGGAAGAGCCCTGTCCCACCCCATAGGCCATCACCCATGACTCTCAGTGACGAGCTCAATCCACACCACCACCTGAGAGCATTGCCTGCAGCAGAAGCGGATGTGGAGACCCAGGGAGGACAGGTGCTGTCCTAGATCCCAGGCTAGGACTTAGCAGTGGGGACCTGTCCTCAGGGCTGGTGTCCCTAAGCTGCCTTTGCATATTGCTCCCCAAAAATCAGTGACATCGGCCTATGCTCTCGGGTTGAAAATCCCAGCAGCATTTGCCATGTGGGTGGGGGGGTGAGCTGTGAGGACTCAGGGTTGTCCCCAGGGGCTCCCATGCAGAGGCTCACTGGCGTCTGCTCCATCCGAGAGACTCGTCTTGAAGAAATGTTTCAAAACCTCAAGTAAGGTGTAGGGCCCGACCCAAGGGCCCGATGTGATTTGTCTGAGACAATCGACCTGGTTAAGCAGAAATAAGCTACTCCTGAGGCTCATGGGCGGCTCTGGGGCGGGTCACCAGCTCCCTGTGGGCAAAACCACTGGCAAGGCTGAGTGTGCATTTTCCTTCTGAGAAGAGGGTCCATGCTTTCAACAGACCCCCAGAGGGAGCCCATGGCCCAGTTATAGTTAAGAATCAACACTACAAGGTAACTGGGTTTGGGTTTTTCTCAGAAATGAACAAAGCAAGTTGCAAATCCCAAGAACACACTGAGGTCATGGCAGACTCACCGTTTGCCCGGGTTCACCATCGTCCCCTTTGTCACCAGGGGGACCATCTTGACCCTGTGGGGATGAACGCAAGACCCTTCAGTCTCCTGGACAGCACCCGAGTCCATGCACTGACCCCTCAGTCCCATCCCCAAAACCCAACCCTAACAGTAGGGCCGGGACACAGCACATTCAAAAGTAGGGAGACGTTTCTCCATCCAATAGGCACAGTGTGGATGCCACTTGGGAAGGCACTGTGCCCCAAGGAGAGATCATGAAGAAAACACCACCAGAAAAAAAATAGGGCTGGCAAAGGCAGGTCAGCACCGTGGCGAACTGAGGGGCTCTGCAGCTTCAAACACCTACCGCGGGGCCGGGCTCTCCAGGGGGACCAGGATCTCCGGGAAAACCGACGGGGCCCTGAAACAGAGAAAGGCATGGCCAGGCCATCAGCACCTGGCCTGGAGCACACACTGCCCAGCTGTCCCTGGGTGAAGGCCGTCTCCCTGCCAACCACCCCGAGAACATTCTGAGAATTATGAGACCACAGTGCCCTTCACCACCTAGGAGGCCTGTTCGAGCATCATCTCATTTGAGTCACACAACAAGCCTGGAAGGGGCACGCAGGACCGGTCCTCTCACCCTCTGGAGGCCATACTTTCCATTCCCGAGCTCCAGCCTGGACCCTGGGCTTCTAGAATGTGCAGCTCAGAAGCCCCTCTTGACGCCGAGCCAGGGCAGGCCACAGGACGGGGGTGTGGGCAAGGGGCCCATCCTAGCACGCCACCTGTCCACGTGCGGGACCCCCGAAGGCCATCTCCCTGCCCCACTCACCTCCACTGCTTGGGATCAGTATCTGGGTGAAAACTTCTAACTAGAAATTTTCCCCAGGACACGTGATG
This sequence comes from Miniopterus natalensis, assembly GCF_054644295.1. NCBI lineage: Eukaryota > Metazoa > Chordata > Mammalia > Chiroptera > Miniopteridae > Miniopterus > Miniopterus natalensis. The sequence goes on from NC_142092.1 coordinate 69,716,440, forward strand.
GCCGAGGAGCTTTAGTGCACTTGGAAGAATCAGGACATCGACCCGCAGAGCCCCCACCCCAGCTTCGGGGGCCCCGGGGATCTCAGAGCTACTCACGGGGCTGCCTTTGGGACCGTCGTCTCCAGGAGGGCCTTTGGGTCCAGGGGGTCCAGCAGCACCAGAAGGGCCTGCCTCGCCCTTCTCCCCCCTTTCTCCTTTGGGTCCCTGCAGGAAAGGGCCAGTGTTCATGTGCCCAGTGCTGACCACGTGGTTTCCCAGAATGAGGCGCTGGCCTGCCATGCGCCTCTCGGTGACATCACACGGAAGGGCTGCAGTCCTCTCTCAGGTTGTCAGGCGAGGTGCTGGGCCGGTGGGTCTCAGAAGCTGCCAGTACTCCCCATGAGAACCTGGCCCCGCTGTCACCAGCAGGTGGCCTAAGGATCCCACTGGCTTTCTGGGGTCCTCTGAGGCCGAGACTGCCTCTAGGTGGGAAGGACTGACCCCTGGACTAGACAGTGGGCAGTGCCAACCCCGAGAGGCCACCCTCTCTGTGGTTCACAGGTGGAGGGAGCAGCTAGACACCCAGGAGATCTTTGTTCATCAGCTGCCTCCTGGGCCCTGAACACCCCCACAGGCAGGCCTGAAAGAATTCACATCTGCCCTGCAGGGGTCTGAATATTCCACATTTACAGCAGCCTGTGGAAGGGCCCAGAACACCACAGACGGCAGCTTGCAGCCATTGGGTGTGGGTATTCATTGCTAACGTCTGTCTGCACACACACATACACATGCAAGCATGCAAACACACACACACACAAGCCAGCACACACACACAAACATGCACATGGATGCACACTTGGATGCACACATGTGCTCACGCATTCCCTTTTTTGCAGTATCCCGTGAGGTAAGCACAAGAGGACATATGCTCCCATTTCATGGATGGGAACACTAAGGTAAAGTGGGAGCTTCCCACCCAGCCCCTGGGCATGGTGGCTCCCAGCCCCCAGAGCCCACTCACTCACCGGGGGGCCCCCTTCTCCAGGAAGGCCAGGCTCACCAGCTTCGCCAGGTTCACCCTAAGGAGGAAAAGCGGTGGTCATGGTGGTGATGAGAGCAGTGGCTCCAATATCAAGCATTTCAAATGCTCCCTGATGTGGGGCACCAGGGCAAGGGGACTGCCTGGGGTGGGTGGGTGGGGGTTGGGAAAGCGATCACTGTCCTGACGGCTCCTGGGAGTGGGGAGAGGCATATGAACAACCCAGTGGTCACGGACATGGACCCTATGGGGTGGGGGCACTGAGAGAAAGACGCGTCTGACAGAGGCAGCTGGTCACTGGTTTGTGGTCGTAGAAAATGGAAGACTTCTCTCATCTTAATGGCTGCTGTCTAAAAGAAAGTTCTGGGAATGGTGTCCAGGGAATGCAAATGGGTGGATGCACCACTCTTCCCGTTTAGCCTGAGGAGCCAGGATTGAGGTTTTAAAAGTAGTGCGAGCTCATGCGCGCCGCAATGGAGCCAGGCTTGAGCACCGTGACGCCGCTGCACAGTGTGCGTAGAGGCGTGCACACGCGTGTGCGCACACACGGGCCTGCTGGGCTCATCGCCACCCCCGGGGCCGGCGTGAGGACCCAGGGCCACGGGAAGGCGGCCTGACCAGCTTCAAAGGACAGATGCTTCTCCCTCTCAGGCTGGATCCTGCAGAAGGCAGCCGGGCCGCTGCTCGTGGCATATCGTTTGCAAATTCTGCACACAGCTGTCCTAGCAGGAGGCCACAGCCCCCAGTTCCACTCTCTGGATCTCCTAACCTTCAAAATGCGTCGGGCAGGAACAGCGCAGCGGGGTGCCTGTACATCTCCATGGACCCAGCGGGATGCACACCCAGGGACGCGCGCATGGACACTCACACCCAGGGTTCTTCTCACACGTGTGCACATCAGAACGATAAAAGTTAAGGGGCATGAGTCACCTTCTCTCCCACTGCACCAGGATTGCCTATTCCACCGGGGGGACCTTGTGGCCCGTCAGCGCCTGGTGCTCCAGAGGGTCCTCGGGGGCCGGGGGGACCAGGGGGGCCCTAGGAGAAGGAGAGCCATTGAACAGAGAGAAATGCAAACGTCACCAAAATAGAAAGCGGCTGCCATGGCCAGGTCCCGGCCGTACTTACCATCTGGCCCACGTCTCCCGTCTCACCCTTCTCTCCCGGAGGTCCCGGCAGACCCTGAGAACAGCAGTGGTGGGAGCTGAGCAGGGCCGCACGGCCCCACCCAGCACACACATCCCCTTGGCCCCCAGCACCCCGCTGCAGTGGCGCAGGAGCCTCGGGAAGGCTCTTCTAAGTGCGCCACTTAATACAAGGACATCCTGAGACGCCAGGTCTCAGCATCGGCTGAGGAGATAATGGGGGAAATGCACGAAGATGGATGGACAAAGGTGCTCATCGCAATTCCCATAAAACAGAAACCTATGAGCTGACAGCGGAGTGCTTGAATTCATTATGTCATTACCATATGCTGGGACACTCTGCAGTGACTAAAAATCATGATTCCAAAGATGCATGTACATGACATGTTCAAAGAACATTTAACGACATTCAACACAAAGCGTGATGTACAATGAAGTGGGAAAGCTGGGCCCAAACCTCCCATACACACAGCAGGGTTCAATTCTGCAGAAGTCAAATAAAATGACCTGTGCGCATGTGTGTGTGTGAACACATATGCACATGAAATGTGCCCAGTGTGTGCAGCTGGCATTCCCAGGTGTATGTTTAGAGGTCATTGTGGTTTTCTTTTCTTACAATTCATCAGTAGTTTCCAGTGATTCTACTATGACCATGGAAATCAATGTCACCGGTTAAAGTCAACATGGGCACATCTGGGATTGTGGGAATTTGCAGCAATTCCAGTTTATGGGGGAGCCCAGGAGGCCCCTGCAGCCCAGCCTTAGTTTCCCCATTTTCAAAAAGACAGAGAGGAGGGAAAGAAAAGGAAGGGAGGGGAGGAGAGGGGAGAGGATGGGAGGAGAGGGCAGGGAAGGGGAGGGAAGGGCACAGCAAAGATGCAGGCACCACCTGATGTGGGAAGCCACCGTACAAACTCTAGTTACCTGCAGTCCCACGGGTCCAGGAGGCCCAGGAAAACCTCTTGGGCCTTCATCACCTTTCTGCCCAAAAAGGCCCTGCTGGCCCCGAGGCCCTGGCTCTCCATCAGCTCCCTGCAGGGACATAATGGAGCCGGGGGTGAGGACGGGTTCCTGGTGCCCACCAGCCCAAGGGGGTTGGGACTGTCTGAATGTCTTAACCACAGATACTCACGGAGGGGCCTGGCTGTCCGATGGGACCTTGAGGACCCGTAGGCCCAGGGGGACCCTGTGGGGATAAGACAGACACAGTTGCTTTTCGAATCATGGCTGAGGTCCAGGGAGAGGGGCTGGGCTGAGCAGGGGCCGGGCATCTGAGTCGTCAGTTCAGTCCCCACATGTGGCCACCCTACAGCTCTGGAACTGGGGCAACCCTGAGCACGTTCCCACCAGTGGTAAAGGGTGGCTACCACCAAAGTCCTGCTAGAGGCCACCGTGCACCATCTTAGCTCCTACCACACACCCATGACCTGGGCCACCAGGGCCATTTTACAAACGAGGCCAGAGACCATGCAGCTCATCTGTGGCTGAGCTGGGGCCTGGCTCCAATGTCCGGGCCTGACACTGCGACTTCCTGTCCCTGTGTGCGTCCCATTGCACAGCAGACAGGACGCTTTCTGTGACCACAGGAAGGAGCTGACAGCCAGGGGACAGGCTTTGTGCAAGGATATGCCAGAATTTCCAGCAGATTAAAAACAGAAAAAGGGGGAAATGCAGAGGTGTTTGGCCACGGTGCGCCTCTGGGTGGTGCTCCGCACCCCGGCATCGGAGGGGTGACCCCATCTGCAGACCTGGAAACCTTAAGGGCGAAAGTGCTTGATTTCCTTTATCCCCCAGAGCCTGCGAGGGCTGCCTGTGACCCACTCCCGGATGGATGGACGTGCACACACACGGTTGTGTGTTCCCATGCACGCGGCGTGTCACACACAGGCACACACACACGCAGGAGGTCTTAACAGGAATGAACGCCATCAGCTGTCCTATCTGTTCTCAAATATTAAAGGTTACATTAATCACAGTTACTAATGTTGGCAGACTACCCGTCACGCCAAGCACATGGCCCTGTGCCATGGCCGCCCAGCCGTCGGTGGCCCTGCTCGAGTGCCTGCGTGGTCCTTACCTGTTCTCCTTTGTCCCCCTTGCTCCCCTTCTGCCCCGGCTCCCCGATCTCTCCCTGTGGGAAGATATGGAAGATCTGTCAGCCCTCAAACCATTCGGACCTTATCTGTGCCCCATAATTCGTTTTTTCGTGGTGATTAAGGGTAATCTCCTCTCTACAGGTCTCCTAGGAGGAAACGTTTCCATGTTAATTTGATTTCCTTTTTAATACAAGAGCTCGAAGGGCCGAGGTCCCGATCTGATGTTCTACAGAACTTGAAAGGATTTGAAAACGTGGTAAAATCCCAATGATAATATTTACTCTGCTTGTCAGGCTGTCTGACCACGACCGACACCTCGATTACTACGCCTGCAGAGAAGCTAGCCCAGTCTCCCCGTGTTCCTGTGGGGGGGCTGGCTTCACCCTTGGAAGCACGGCATCGTCTACAGCCAGGTGACGACGTCGGAAATGCCACCGGAGGGTTACGGTAAATGGAAAGTTAAACTGAACAGCTGAATCCAATGTCTTCATTAAGTGAAGTATCATACACCAGCTGCCACAGTAATAGCATCGGAATTACAAAGCGCAGCCCTAATGAGAGAGAGCCCTGATAATTCTAGTGAAGACACTTAAAATAGACGCTGAGTGAAAGCTCAATGAATCGGGTTTAGAATCCGAAAGGACGCGGGAGCAGGAGCTTCTCCCTCGCTCTGCCGCTAACACATGAACAGAACATGAGAGGGAAGCCGTTTCCAAGTTCCCGTGAGCTCATTAATAAATTATAATATTATATGGTGTCTCATAAATAAAACGGATCTCATTTATCAGCATTTATGCGTGATTCCGAAACCATCCGCCAAAACGAGCTCGCAGGGTGGGCACAGGGTGGCTCTGCCCCGGAGCCCTCATGGTTCGCATCCCTTGTTTAAGGCGATTGCCTGGCTCCAACCTCCAGCACTGGCCAGCTCAGGGCATCGCTCGAGGGCAGGACAGCGTCTCAGTTGTCCTTACCTTATCTCCATCTTCTCCAGGGGGGCCCACGGGGCCAGCCGGACCGGGGAGCCCCACAGGACCCTGGAGACCATCTCGGCCAGCGGGGCCTTGTGGACCTTTCTCACCCTAAAGAGGAGAGAAAATCCACGGTCAAATGCAACTCACCCAGCTCATCCCCCAGAGAGGGGCCCATGGGCAGGATGCTGGCAGTTCTTGGGCAGTGACCGTGTCCACTGTCCTAGTGGACTTCAGCCAGACACTCTGAGACCCGCCCTGCACCACACACTCCTGTGCATCAGTGCGTTTCGTCCATGCCCATCCTAGGAAGGGCTGCTTTTACAGAGGGGAAACTGAGGCACAGGTGGTGAGCAGTAGAGCCAGGATTCAAACCTGGCCAAGCAGATCCCTGTATGGCACCATCTAAGCCTGGAGACCAGGAGGGCAGAGTTCCAGCCCCTGCCAACTTCATTACCCTCAATTCTTTGCAAACATCCACCCTGCCAAACACACACACACTCATCACACACATGGGTGTGCCATACACTCATGCACACTTACGATTCACACACACACCCTGCCTTCCTTTCCTCATCACCCTGACTCTCTCCCGGTCAGTGCCCTGGGTAAGGATCCTAAGTTCTACTGTCACCGTGTCCTGCTGAGCGGCTGGAATGTTCACCCCTGAGCTGGGCGCGGATGGATGCACAGAACAGGGGGGCAGGGACATGGAAGAGGTCGTGCGCGTTCAGTGTCGGGTCTGAAGGCCACCAGCCCCTGCGACACAGCCCTCCCCGCATGAGACTTTCCCGCCTGCTCCTCCTGCTCAGTGCCCACCGGCCGACTCTCCCCCCACTGAGCCCGAGACACGGGGCCCGCCCTGCTGGGGGCCCCCGCCCCCACCCCTGCTCGGCTGGCCGCCCTGGGAGACACCTGACCTTTTCTCGACCTTTCCTCCTCTCTGGTGCTGTTCTGGGAATGACAAGCTTTCAGTGGATAGCGCCGTTCTCGAGAGGTTTCCGCTCAAATATTTACTCTTCAAACAATGAACCAAACCATTTCCAATGGCATTTGTGTGACCTCTATGGGCTCTGCAGGCCCGCCAGGGACCAACGTCTCCATGCCTCACCAGAAACGACAACAAGATGCTGAACGGATCCTCGACGGCCCAGGTGTCCCCACCACGGTTTCAGGGGGAGTTCTTGCCCAGGGAGGCGACCAGGGCCCTCTCTCTGCCCATGAGCCACTCAGAGCAAAATGTGCAAAGAAACCTCCACCTTTCTAACCAAATCAACCAACACGCGGGTCCTCGCTCAGTCGGAGGCCAGCTACGCGGACCTGTGCCCGTTCCCCCAGAGCTCAGCGCCTTCTGACATTCTGAGTCTGAGAGGGAAGTCTGAGCTGAAATTTGTCCCCACAGCTGACTGAACATGGGGCAGGTGGCAGTTTGCAAAATTGCGTGGCAGAACCAAACACGGGGGTGAGCCGCAGGTCAAGGAAGAGAGGGCATTTGTGGGTCATTGGGGGAGCGGGGTAGAGGAGAGAGGGGCTGGCAGTGGGCTGCCCAGGAGGTGTCTACACAAGAAGGGGCCTCAATCTCCTTCATGGAAACCAAGATCAAGACCCTCCCCTTGAGGTCTCGCAAAGCCTCTACACTCTTGTGGTTCACTGAGACCCAGAAAAAACCCTATCTTCTCATTACACATCTCCTGCCCCTTTACTACATACCTGCCCCCAGTCCAACCAAGGAGGAGCCTGTCCAAAGGTCCACCTTTCTCACATAAAGACAGCAGGGAGGGGCCGTGCACACAGCAGGCGACTGTGGCCCATCCACATGTGGCACCCAGAGCCTGGACCCAAAGGAAGGCTGAGGCCACATTTGGACACACTGTCCTTAGCCCCTCCCTGCGTCTGCACATGCTGGGGCACGGATGTGCAGCTATGATAGCTTGATCCTTGCCTGGGATGCTCCCAAGCACCCCTCCAGCACCCCTCAGAAGACTCCATGAAAGAACCTGGCCAACTTTGGGGACCCACCCCCGGACCTCAGTGGACACCTGAAACATACACACTTATCTGGAGGATGACCTCAAACTTGACCTCCTCCCCTATCCTGCAAACCCCAGGGAAATACCCATAGTGAGGGGCAGGGTGGAGGCTGGGCTGGGCTTGGGAGGCCCCGGCACCTCTATGTAGTACTTACAGGCGCTCCTTTCTCCCCAGCCGGCCCCGGAGGTCCCTGGGGCCCAGGTCTCCCTGGAATTCCGATGGGCCCAGCAGCACCGGCCGGACCTCTCTCCCCCGGAGATCCCTGGGGTGGGGCAAGAAATAGGTTCATTTCAAGGCTCTCAAACTGCACAGATGTGATTTCCTAAAGCACCGCCCACTCATACTACCACCCACTCTCTCACTCTAGAGCCCACCGTAGCTCTCTAGGGCCCTTTGCAAGCACAAACTATTTCATCCAGCATTTGAGGCTCCATGTTTCCAGCTTCCGCCCGTAATGCCCTCCTCTCTCGTAATTCCAAGCACATGTGCGCTTCTCCCACCCCGAGTGATCGAGAACACTTCTCTTTAAGAGCTTGCCTGGAACGAGCTCTTCCTGGAGCAGCCCCTCTGCCCTCCCCCACGCTTGGGGCCTGCCTGCCGACACAGCGCTCATTCTACCCTGTTCCTCCAAGTCTTATGGGGGGTGTTGCCCCTGGAGCACTGCTGACAGGTGGGCACTGGGCCTAAATTTAGAGGGTCAGCATGGAGAGGCCACTGTTGCCTTTATTGGAAAGAAAGGTGACATTTTCCTTTCCACCTGACTTCCCAGTCATCATCTCTCTCAAATGGTCCATAACTCGGTTAGGTGAAAGCTCCTGAGGCCCCACATCCGTGCAGCTAAATGGGGCTGTCAGATGGGCCCCATTTGGAGGCGGGGGAATTGAAGCAGATGTTAAGTTTCTATAAAGCATCAGCCAAGAACGGGGTTCTGGGGGTGTGCCTATTGAGGGCGGGCGTAGCCTCACGTGGCCCCAGTCCCCTGAGACCACAGCAAAGGGTCTGGGTCCTCTCCCAGCTGGAATCTTAAAATTGGAGGGAACATTTAGTTTAATAGATAGCAGGCAAGCATACCTTGACCCACAGCTCTGGGGCTGGACCTCCCACCTGTGCGGGTTCACCTCTGTCTCTGGCAGCCTTGGGCATGTGGGGAGCCCAACCCCGAGTCATGCTTAGAGGCCACGGAACTCTGTGCCTGCTCCCTTCCTGGCTGCTCCCAGCCCAGACCTCACTGAGCATGTCAGCTGCTCTTCGCCCCTCACAGGCGCAATGGGGCCACTCAGCCCTCCCTCCAAACTGCCCAGTAGCCCACTGCTGCTTTGCCATCCCGGCTGCCAGCTCAGGATACGCTGCCCATATCCCTCCCAAGTCCACTCCTCCACCACGGCATTCCAAGGACCCACAGTGGGGCCCCTGTCTCCCTTGCAGGGTAGGTTCTCAGTAAGAGGGTGGTTAAAGGCTTGTGGGGGGCCAGCACCACTCACCGCGGGGCCTGGTGGGCCAGGGGGGCCCTCACTGCCTTTCAGTCCAAGTGCTCCCTGCAAAGCAACAAGATCGTAGTCAAGGGCATTGCGGGGAGAGGTGCCCAGGGTTGGGCAGTGTCTGACTCCACCCCCTGCCTGGCCCCTTACTCACCACTGGACCAGGGAGCCCTCGGTCCCCAGGGAAGCCGCGTAATCCTGGAGGGCCGTCTTTCCCAGGGAGGCCGGCGGGGCCTGGGTCCCCCTGAAATCAGAGCCATAGGTAGGTGAGCAATGCCCTCGACCAGGTTCTATGTGAGCTGGGGCAGGCATGGGCCTTCCTGGGTGCTTGGCTTTAAAGGAATCTGAGTCCTGACTTGACTCGATGGTTGGCAGCTCCATGCCCTGGAGCATGGCCCAAGCTTGCGCCTGGGAGGCCTGTTGTCAGGCTGCTGTGTGTGGTTCTGGGGACAGACTCTACCCGTGACTCTCCTAACGGCCTTTGGGACCATATGGGCTGAACTGGGCTGAGGGTCAGGCAGCTGCTCCACCCGTGTCTGCCTTCCCATGGATTTGGGGTCCTTGAAAGAGGAATCCACAGCCAAAAGGTTGGGAGCATTGCCCTAAATGCACACATCACTGAAGACTCTTGTTTCAAGCCCCAAACCGCATTTCTGAAAAGATGTACCACTTGAGCCAACGTCTGCTGGGAGGTACATTAAAGCTCTGCTCTCTACCAGAATTTTCTCTGGGGTCCAACATGGGAGCACAGGGGTCTCTGGACCAGCATGTCTGTGGCCTCCTTTCCAAACTCAGAGAGGTCTCCTTGTGAGGGGATCTATACCTGCATCTGTATCTACTTGTATATAACACCTATTTACATGTTTTATGCACACACACCCCTATTTTTCAAATACATGTGTATTCAAGTACATATACATACATATACATACACATATGTATGCGTGATTTTTTCAGTATTTACTGGCTCTATCTTGTTTTTAAGTTTGCTCCCTTGCGTGTGGCCATATAAAAGGTGGGAGAGCTTATATTTCCTGTGTCTCTTATCAAAAAACTGAAAAGAGAAGGACAACTCATTTTTATGGTAATACACAGGCATTATGACCACCAACCCGGGCACCCAGGCTGGGGCAGAGGCTTCCCGAGGGACAGAGAGGGGACGCAGAGCCCATGCCGGGAGCTGTGATAGAAATGCATCCCTCCTCTATTTTTACTGTATGTTCTTTTGTCTCTAACTGTGGGGAATTTTTTAAAGGGTCACTTTGTAGCAAACACAGACATATGAAGTGTCAGAGCATTTTTTGTGTTTCTGGGAGCAGGTATGACAGCTGGGGAAGAGCCGGGGACAAGACACAGCCTCAGGGCAGAAAGCCGAGGACGGTTTGATTCCCAGACCCTTTATGTCCACGGCTGCAGGAGGTCAGCCAGCCTTCTTTCCAATCAAGCAGAAGTGGAGCTAAGCTCCTGGTCTGGGCAGTGGGCTGGCGCGAGAAGCCTTTGTCTGAGAAATTACATTGATCAGAGAAGAGCAGCGGAAGACAGACTAAGTACCAAAAGGATCCCTTAGGAAAAGTCCAGCCTGGCATAGAAGGTCTGAGTAACTCACCTTTGTCCCTTCTTTCCCAGCAAGTCCCGGGAGCCCCTGTTCACCGGGGGGCCCAGGGGGGCCAGGGTGGCCACGCTCGCCCATCGGACCAGTTTCTCCTGTGGGACCCTGTGGGGAAGGTCAGCGTCAGCCACAAATGTCAGGGGATGCACAAGGGAGGAACCTTATGTTCCTAAATCTAAGGACAGCGGTGGCCACAGAGCAAAGGGCCCACGGCACGCCCACACCCTCGCGTGGCTTTGCAAGTCTTCCCCTTCAGGTAAATATCCAGGAAGGAAAAGACCAAAGCCAACTGGGAGGATGTGTTCAGTGGCCTGCTGCCTGGTGCCACGCTGTGGCCCCGTGTTTCCCAGGCATCACAGGGCAACGAGACGACCAGGGCGACCGAGTCTGCCATGGGAGAGGCGCGTGACCACGGTTCCCGCAGCCCACGGCTGCGGCAGATCAGGATCTGACTTCTCGCTCCATTAGGGGTGAACGTCCCAGGAAACGGGGTGACTGGCCCTGCCTTTTGCTCTGAGCCATTAGTCCTGGCTGCAAGCCCCTCCTCTCAGGACCCAGGGTCAGAATCAGGCTGCCGAGGACACCAACAGCAAGGACATGGGCACAGCTGGCCCTGCCTATGGGATGGAAGCCAAACTCTGAGCCCAGCCCAGCCTGGCCCCAACTGCCCGCAGGCCTTGGCAGTGCCTTCATTCCACCTGCCTGGTTCACAGTGACAGTTCACCGGACCATTCCCTCTGTTCCCGCCATCTGGTTGCCTGCTCGGGGCACATGTCTGAATGTAAACAAGCACCACCAGACTTTAGCATGTCTATTAGCAGGATCCACACCTTCAGAATCCTGGGGAACTGACACCTAAGCCGTGACCCTCACGCATGTGTGTGCGCAGGTGACACAGGACAACCAGTGGAACCCGGGGACGCTGTATCTCACCTGAGGGCCGACCACACCTGGGGGACCCGGGGGGCCAGTCTTGCCTTGGAAACCCTGTGAAGAGAGAGTCACACGCTGAGACGGCCGCAGCGGACCATACCACCCCCCTGCACGGGTCCCGGGAGGGCTTGTCCCCAGCCCCGTCCCCATTCCCACATGTCCCAGACTTGGCTCGAGAGGCCCGTTTCTCTCGCTCCGTTTTTGCATTTGTTCTCGAGGGTGGCGCAGCCAGCCGTGTTAGTGCCACTGGCTGCTCCTGATCTCCACGCTTTCGTGGCTGCAGGCGGGACTCATCCCTGGGCTCAAATTCAGGAGCAGGAACGGCCTAGGCCGCTTCCACTTTTAAAGGCAGAACAGAGCCGGCACCCAGGAAGCTTTCCTGGGCAGTGTGTCTGGACTCCCCGTGGAGGAGATGTCCGTCCCAGGTGGGTCTGGAGCTGGGTGGCCCTGCGTCTGCGGGCAGCCAGCGGGGAGAGGCAGCCAGAAAGCCCCCGATGACTCTCCCAGCAAAGACAAGTGATTCTGCCAGCCTCTTTCAGGAACGAGTCAGAGGGAGAAAAGCACACGCTTATGCAAAACCTCCCGTCTGTCTCCTCCGAATGGCATTCGAGAAAAATATGCACAGCTCACGCGAAATGTTTGCATTTTTCTCTATAAACAAAAGAGCAAAGTAATCTCCATTTATCAGCCACCACGCGTCGCACGGCAGAGAACAGGGAAGGTATAATTAAATGAGGTTCCATCACAGCGAACTAGAGAGACGGGATTTTTTTAAGCTGGCACCAAGGAATGTATTAAACACGGCATCAAACCTCCCTCCAGGAGGGGCTGCTTGTGCTGGGAGCCCTTCAGGGAGTTTTGATCCAGAGAAAGTGGCTGCAGAGACGAGAGCCTTTCCATCAGCCACCACCAGGGCGGCGACAAGGAGCCCGTCAGGCCCTGTGAGTCCTGAAAGGTCTGAGCCTAGAGCCTCAAGGTCACAGGTGTGCCCACACCCATTGCTGAGACACGTCTACGATGGACACATAGTGAAGCTGGACCAAATCCCAAATGGCTCCTGGGGCAGGAAATTACGTTTTTCTTACAACTAGAAATGTTAGTGTCCTTTACATCCAGATGACCAAGCCCGCAATGGGCACTGCTAAAGGCAAGGGCAAGGTCGGCGGTCAGTCTTGACGGCCAAGACGCTGATCAGGAGCATGGCTGGTGCCCACAGTCCAGCCCGACGGGCCACCTGTCTTCACTATAACAGAGGCGGGTGAAGGAGCCCTCCAGACCCCACCCATTGTCGACGCCACAGCCAGAAGGACCTGGCTGGGTGCAGCCAGGGTTGGTGCCAGGCCCACGCCCCTTCTCCTGGGGTTTCAGTGTGAAATAACCAAGTAACAGAGTCTGGAATGGAGGGCCTTCCACAGCTTCCAGCGAGAAAGCGTGTCGTTCAAGGAGCTGCACTCAAAGTTATTCCCGAGGGAGAAAGGCTGGCCGCACAGGAACTCAGTGTGTTGGTGGCATTTTGTTTGTGTCGTGATAGTTTTACATGTGACCTTTGAAGCTGGCACCTGCCTTCTGTACAGAGATGTCACGTGTTGCTGGCCTGCACAGACTATCCCCAGACAGGCCTCACCCCAAGCTGTAAGATGGATCTTGGGGGTCTTCCAGAGGCTGACCACCCTCTCCCAAGCCGACACCCAGCACCACCAATACTCACGGTCTCGCCTCGCTGTCCAGGATGTCCTGGGAGCCCATCCTTGCCTGGAGGGCCCTGGGCAAGAAGCAAAGGAAGGAAGTTTCATTCAGTTCTGAGACGCATGCAACAACATCGCCATTTCGTTTCTAAGGTAATCACCACAGGTCGTGGAGACAAAGTTCCACGTAGGAGCTTGGCATCTGCATCATCTCCTTGAACCCTCACAACCACCTGAGAGTCATGCTGCTGTTACCCTTATCTCCCAGGGAGAGAAACTGAGGCAGAGAGCTCAGCTCCCTAAGGTCCAGCCAGAGGGAGGTGCTGGCATCACGGGGGGCCCCAGGCCTATCTGGGCCAGAAGTCAGCTCCTTCCTAAGCACTGCCCTCTAGGGCAACTGTTAGGCAAAGATTTCCCTCATTAGACGTTTTTTCCTTCTGGGGGTGGTATTAGACAAAATATATTGTACCTACTGTGAATGGAACTGGGCCCGCCCCAAAAGGGTACTTGCAGTCCTAATCACTGGGACCTCATTGGGAATAGGGTCTTTGCTTATGTCATCAAGTCAAGATGAGGTCATCCTGGGTCAAGGTGGGCCCTATCCAATGACTGGTGTCCTTATAAAAAGACAGAGATTTGACGACACAGAGTGACAGGAGGGGCCATGTGAAGGCAAAGGCAGAGATCAAGGTGGCGTGTCTGTAAGCCAAGGATTGCCAGCAGCACCAAGAGCTGGGACAGGGGCGTGGGACAGAGTGTCTCCCCCGCCCCCCCCCCCCCCCCAAGCCTCAGAAGGAACCAGCCCTGCCCACACCTGGATTTTGGACTTATGGCCTCTGGACTGTGGGAGAGGACCTTTCTGTGTTTCAAGTGACTGGGTTTGTGGTACTTGTAACAGCGGCCCTAGGGCCCTAACACAGAACCAACGAGAAAATTCGACAATTCAAAGGAGAGAGGGGTCCGTGCTTCCCGAAGTGGCTGCCCCCAGTGCAGGATGATCAGGTGACAGATGCAGCTATAGACTGCCCCAAAGCACCCCAGCCCGGGGCTCGCTCCCCTCCCACTGACCCACCACCCGCCGTGGGGAGGCTGTGCGGGGCCCCTAAGGAAAGACAAGCATCTCTAGAAAATCCCGACGCCACAGCTGCCAAATCAGGAAAACCCGTTACTTACAGGGGGGCCCTTGGGTCCAGGAAACCCCGTGGGTCCTTGGGGTCCATTGGGTCCCTGGTGACAGAGAATGGCCAGTTTGAGGACAGACGGCCTCTTGCCAGCGTGTGGGGCCAGCAGCTCCCACCGAGTCTTCCCGAGTTCCCTGCGCCCAGGCCGTTCCTCACTCTCCCCAGATCCGCCCCACTGACTCCAGCCTCCTCCCTCCCCAGAGCTGAAGAGAAGGTCGAGGCCATGGGCTGGGGGCCGGGAGGCTGGGCCACAGGGCAAGGGCCCTGGGGCAGCACAGGGCTGAGGGCCTAGGTTCCCAAGGTCCCAGCCAACCCCCTTCTCAGGGTCAGGGCCAAGTGGACGGGTGGCCAAGAACCGACCTGACTCCGGCACAGGCTCCCCCTCCCCCTCTAGACTTTGGGAAGACCCTCCCTGTCAGTAGGGTCCCTCTCCCCAGCCCACCCCGCAGGAGAGGCAGCGGGTGCTTACCCGTTCCCCTGGAGGGCCGGCCGGGCCATCACCTCCAGAGTTGCCCTAGAGGGAGGGAGAAAGCAAGAAAAGCTTATTGATATTATTATTATTATTATTACTATTACTATTTCTGATGGGAGACAGCTGGCCACATACCACCCCTGTGCCCTGCTCTCGGTCCCCCATTATCGGTACAGAGCAGAGAACTTTAGGCACTGGTCCACGGCTCCCCAAGGTCACCTGTCCTCTCTCTATACACACAACTGACAATGAGCTGCTGTCAACAGGGCTGTGACATTCCCAGGGGGACAGTCTCCTGTTGTGGGACAAAGCCTGTGCTCCAACCAAGAAGACAGGACACAGATACCTATTGCAGGGCACACCTAGCATGTGATGACAGGTGTTCTGTGATGTGAGCATGCTCGGGGACCACGCAATGCACCCAGAGCTTCCAGGTGGATATGTCTCGTAGTGGAGGGGAGACCGGGTCTGGACCTCAGCCAAATGGGAGACCCATCACCTTGGCAGAAATGTGCTTTGGGACGACATCCAGGACAGGACAGAGGGGCCCGCTTGGCTGAGGTCACTTCCACACTGACAACTGCAGGAGTTGGTGTCCACGCCCCTTGACAGGGCGAATGCGGCTCAGGCTCTCGCCCACGGCAGAAAGAACTTTCTTTAGATTTCTAGCAAAGATCTCTCTGCAGCTTTCAAACCCTCTTTCAAGAAAAGAACTGAGGCCTCCTCACCAGAACTGGGGGTGGGGGGGCACTTGTCCAGAGCCCAGCTGGGCCTGACCTCGTAGGGCCCCAGGGCCCCAACACAAGGCCGGCCCATCCCAGCCCTGCTTTGCCACAGCCCCCAATTCAATCTGATCTAACTCGTCCAAAGGCTGTTGGAGGTGACCAGCTCCTTCCTAAATACCCCCAAGAAAACTACTTTTTCTTTTATTTCACATGAAGAAGGCCCTGAAGACCCTCAGGCGCTCCTGGTAGCCACATTGGGAGTGGGTCTGTGCTGCCACCACAGGAGACAGGCAACGGGAAACATACCTTGGGGCCAGGCTTCCCGGTGACGCCCCGGGGGCCTCGCTCGCCCCGTGGGCCCTGGACAGATGGGAGAGAAGAAAGGTCAGCTCAAACCGTCCAGCCTCCTCGGACCGCCTTCCCGTCCACCGGCCGCTCCCCACACGGGCTCCCGTTTCTGGAATGGCCCTCATCCCAAAGGGTGGTTACCGTTGGGCCACGTTGCCCCCGTGGTCCCGGCTTCCCAGGTGTGCCCTGGAATCAGAAAAGGAGATGGGTCGGTCACTAGCCTGCAACCACCTGGGTGGGGGCCTCTCCGGTTTATGAAGCGACAGCTCAATATCAGGAGCCAGGAAGGACCCCTTCTCATCTTTGTTTTAACTGGAGGCTTTCAGGGGAGGGGGAGCGCTGCGCCTCCAGCACACAGAGCTTTGTTTCCCGCACAGGCTGCGGAAATTCAATTTTCTCCGCGCGGTCTAATGGATGCTGACCGCCGTTACCTGGTTCCTTTCCTCGAAGCATCTGCACCTCCCGGCCCCCCTCCAACCTCCCCCTTCATCTCTCTCTCACCAGGGGTGGGGACTCATTATTGCAAGAAAAGAGAAGAGCGTCAACGCCTTCATACATAATTTACTCTTGCTATAGTTAAGAATATTAGCCATTAAATTTTCAACAGGCTCTGCGGACCAGCACACTCGCAATTTAATACATAAATCCTGCATCCAGGGGGCGTCTGCGTCTCTCCTGATGGAACCGAGGCCCCTTTGTGGTAGTTTTACATTTTCCAAACAACAGAAAATAGAAGCACCGCGTTTTGGTTTTTCTGAAGCAACGACGTAAACACTGTCAGTGCAGCTTCCCCAAGGCACGTGGAAGTAACGGACTGAACAGGTCCCCGTCTCCCCACCACTCCTCGAGTCATTTTCCAGAATTTTGTCCTGGTTTCTGACCATGCAGCCCGAGAAGGAGCTCTGTGCCCAAGGCCACTTGCTAAGTTTCCTAGAGAATAAATCCGCTAAATCTCAGGGTAGCAGAACAAGCCACCCAACCGGGGCCAGGCTGTCCTTACCCTGCCACCCTTCTCTCCGTTGGCGCCGGGAAAGCCAGGAAATCCAATAGAGCCCTGAAAGAGAGGAAATTAAGGAAGAAGCATGAGGGCTGGGCCAGAGGACGAGCTCTACTGTGTGAGCCAGTCAGGGAAGAGCGTGTTCTAGTTCACAGCCTCCAACACAAACCACCCACCCAACCACCATCTATCCATCCATCCATCATCCATCCATCCACCATCCCACCCACCATCCATCCATCCATCCACCCACCATCCCACCCACCATCCATCCATCCATCCATCCATCCACCATCCCACCCACCATCCATCCATCCATCCACCCACCATCCCACCCACCATCCATCCATCCATCCCACCCACCATCCATCCATCCACCCACCATCCCACCCACCATCCATCCATCATCCATTCATCACCCACCAAACCATCTTCCATCCATTCATCCATCATCCATCCACCACTCGTGCATCCACCCTCCATCCATCCATCTATCCATCCATCCACCCACCATTCATCCACCTACCATCCACCCACCCACCATCCATCTGTCCACTCAGCACCCACCCATCCACCCACCACCCATACATCATCCACCCACCCACCCACCATCTACCAATCCACCCACCATCCATCTATCCACTTATCCATCCATCCATCCACCCACCCAGCCATCCACCCACCCACTATCCACTTCATAAATATTTCCTAAGCATCTCAAAAATTCTAAATCTAAAAGCCAAAACTGAGTCTTAACTATGTTTCCTCTTTCTCCCTCTCTCCACACCCTCCTCTCACATCGCCTTGTCTTCAAAACGCTGGTGTTTTGGAAGAAAAAGGAATGTATACAACTAAGATTAACTGGAAATGACGTATGAATCTCACACTTAGGACACTTCGCCTACTGCACCTGTTGCCATGTTTTGTTATCTGCCGGAACACCTCTAAATAAAGCCCTGCAGCTGTGAAGTCAGAAATGAATGCAAATTCATGCACCGCCTGCAGCATCTAACAGCTATTTAATTCCAGAGCTCTGCACGTTGCATGTGGACAGAGGTGAAACTAAGGACTTCGACTTAGCAGATAGCTAAGCACCTGCTAGGTGACACTGTCTATGGCATCTCACCGGCCCACGGGAGGTGCTTCCTGTTTTCAGAGGTCTCTAAACGGCTTAAAACCCTGACCTGTACATGTGCCAATTTCCAAGCTTTGTCCTTCTCACAGGGGCTGAGCTTGGCCAACCCACCCATATGCCCACCTGACATCAGACAGGAGACATCCCGAGGAAACCCGGGAGGGCAGGGGCCGGGTCACCATGCTTGAGAGCCGGCTGCGTCTTGTCACTGCCCAAGGGCATTCAAAACTGCCCCAGCAACTTCCAAGGTCCACCCTCACCCTCCAAAAGGCTGCCTGGACGTGAGCCATATAACCCATCTCTCCCAAACATCTCTCCTCTCCTCTCCTCTCCTCTCCTCTCCTCTCCTCTCCTCTCCTCTCCTCTCCTCTCCTCTCCTCTCCTCTCCTCTCCTCTCCTCTTCTCTCCTCTCCCCTCCTGTCCTCCCTAGAGAAAACGTGCCCATCAGCCCCTCATCTGGTACACAGTGAGCGCCACAGTGGCGGCAGCCACGTCACAGCGTGCCAATGTCCCACTGTCAGACACTAAACAAATCCTGCTTCTCAGCTAACTGCCCGCTGCACAGTGGGGTGGCTTGCACCCCGAGCGTGGACATGAGCTTCCACAGGACTGAGGTGGGTATTTCCTTGGCCAGAACAGAAACACCCCGAGGCCTCGGCCGTCGCTCTGTTAATAGGATTGAGCGCCAGTGACGCCCGAGGAGGCAGGATCGCAGGTGCGAACCCGAGACACGACTCTCCTTTGAGGTTAACTGTGTCCCTGGCGCAGGCAGCTAGTTATTTTTTAAGGAAGAATCATGAATAAGAACAGGTGAGATTTACAAAGAAAAGAACGTTTTAAAGGATTTCTGAAGCCTAAGGAGCTGTTCCACTGAAGCAGAATGTGGCTTCGCGTGAGCGAGGTTCCTTCCGTCTCTTTACACCCAGTTCCACGCAAATAGCCTTCAAACCCCCCGGGAGTCAGGCCCGGCTGCAAGCAGGAGTCCTGGGTGTGGAGAAACCCGGGGCAGAGGTGGGGCCCCGGCCCGGCCTGTTTGTCACCTTCTCTAAAAGACTCAACTAATTGCCCCAGCACCTCCTTCCGATGTGGCCACACTAATGCAACAGGCCGTGCTCAGGGCGGAACGGAGAGGCATAGGGAACACGATGTTCTGTTTTGTCACAGAAGCCACCTGAGACAGCAAACGGGTGACACTGCACAGGGCGGGGAGGGGGCCGGGGGAGCGTCCCGTCATAAGTTACCTTTGGCCCTTGTCTTCCTGGGTAACCCGGTAACCCCGGGACTCCGAGTTTTCCCTGCGGAGAAAAAGGCGGAGCGTTACGTGGCCGGCGTGGTGATTCTGGATCCGAAGTGCACTGTGGTCAGGGGGCCCCTGGCTGCCCCAGGAGGGTCTCCCCATACCTCCCGCCCCGCCCTGATTGAAAAGCAAAGACTCTGTGAGGAGGGATTAAGCCCTCGCTGAAGCAAAAGTGGCTGGAGGCAAAGGCCCCAATCAAAGAATTGTCTACCCGTGAGATCCTGCTCCACCCTTTGGCAAAACAGTTCTAGCCCTAGGGCAAGACGGGGCAGGACGTGTGGGCCGCTCCGGGGCCCATTCCTGTGCCCGGCTGAGGGGGGGAGAGGGACAGGAGGAAGGGCAGGTGTCAGAACTGGGTATGTGCAGGGAAAGACGATGTGGGGTTGTGGCTCAGACAGGAGCCCTTCCAGGGGACTGGCAAAGTGCTCAGAAGGACCAAGCTCAGGGCAGGAACGGGGCTGACTGTCAACAAATTCCCTGCGGGGAAGGGTGCACAAGAGCCTGAGGGTGAAGCAAATGGGACAGGAACCACAGCGCCCCACGTACGGCGCCTCAGCCTGACCCATCACCAGCCTGGACTCCCGAGGCCATCAGGAAAGGTCTGTCTGTCGCCAGGAAGCGGTCGAGCATCCTGTGCCACATACCTTCTCCCCGGAGGGTCCCAGAGGACCAGGGTCGCCATTCGGACCTCCACGACCCTTGGGGCCTTCGGGGCCATCTTCCCCTCTGGGACCAGGTGGGCCGATCTCCCCCTGCAAGTCACAAAAGAGAAGGTGAGGGAGACCCTGCAGTATCCAACCCCCACCCCATGACTCCCACCACACCTCAGGGAGTGAGGGGCTGGATCCCAGGCCTCCTGTAGGAGCCACTTGGTTGGCTCGGCCCACGGGCTCCCTCAAGACATGAAGCCTCCTCTAGTGGGTGACAGGCCAGAGCCTCACGCAGCAAGTACAGGGCTCAGCTGAGGCCCTCCCTCTGCAGAGCGGGTGGCTACTGCTCCAGGCCACACACTCCCACTCCCAGCAGAATAGCCCATGGAGGGGGGCCGCTTTCTCTTCCTGAAACCCCAGGCGGTGTCACAATGGACCGTGGCCCCCAGGCCGGGCAGTTCCCTGGGCATTAACTGCCACACCGGAGACCCGCAGGGTGTCTCCAAGAGACAAAGGGGCCTCATCCAACTGCCCCAAGTTACAAATGGGGGTCCGGGGCCCAGACAAGGAAGACGGCCTTGGGCCTGCACAGTCCACAGCAGAGCCCTGGCCCAGCCCGAGTGCCCACCCCGACCTCGGTGCCTGCTGACGACTCCTTCTCGGGTCACCTACTTCCAGGACCAGCTGTGAACAGCTGTGCATCGACCGGATGAGAAAGATTAAGCTCTGATCTGTCTGTGGGTCAAGAATGCCCTGCCCCTAAAAAGCCTCCCTTTCCTTTCCTTGTTCAACAAAACCTGTCCTGTGTTTACTGAGCACCCAGGAGATGCCCAGGGCCGAGAGAATCAGCCTGATGACACTTGTCCCTGGCTGAGGAAGTGTCCCAGCTCCTGGGTCCTGTCCCCATCTGTCCCAACAGGAGGTCAGCTCACGGAGCGGCAGGCTTTTGGAAATGTAACCCTCCTCATACGGACCCCAAATACGAGTGTTGAATTGTCACAGAGAGATGGGGGTGAAAGGGACTTTCACCAGCCAAACCGAGGGAGGCTCCTTAGATGGATTCAGGGTCCTGTCATCACAGAGAAAGTTCTAGAACAACTGTCCTCAGCAGCTTCACAACTGGGGCATGATTGTGAAATGAATTCCTCCCTTGTCTCCCCTCCTGCGAGGG
Source organism: Miniopterus natalensis (assembly GCF_054644295.1). Lineage (NCBI taxonomy): Eukaryota > Metazoa > Chordata > Mammalia > Chiroptera > Miniopteridae > Miniopterus > Miniopterus natalensis. The sequence goes on from NC_142092.1 coordinate 69,737,379, forward strand.
AGACACAGATGTTCTCTGCCTTTCAGGTTCGGGACCCAGGGCCAGGTGCACGGCTCTCTGGCCCTGGTGTGTTGGAGAGGATGCCTGCAGGCCCGCTCTGTGTACATGGGGGGTCATCACGGCCACCCACAGGCCAGGTGTGTGCGCAGCTGCTGCCACCGCTGTGCCACCTGGATGGCGAGGCCCCGCTTCCCTCCTGCCTCACTCCTGAGTTGAAAGGGAAACTTCAAAGCGCTCACACTGCAGGCAGCAGGCAGCTGGCCGAGGCACCAAAACCTCCTCCGGGTCACTTGGAACATCACCCTGTCCTCTGTCATGTGGAGACCCAGCCAGTGGCTGTCTGCGGGGCACCCCACCCTCCAGCACCCACTGGCGTCCTCTGAGCCTGAGACGGGTTATTCACTAGAAACAACTAGATGCTGCCAGTTCTTCTGAGCCCCGCACGAGGTCACAGAACACAGGGACTGCGTGGGGCCCTAAAACACAACTAAAGAGATGTTTGGGGCCATGATGCTTCGAGGGCCAGGCAGGGGCCCCCAGACCCTTGTCAGGCGGCTGCCCTGCGGGCGACTGGCCTGTGGCCCCGGGCGGGCTGCTGCACTCCCTGGTTGGATGGGGTCGTTTCTGCAGCCCACTTCCTCTCCCGCAGGCCCCTCGCTGGAGTCAAATGAACTACCCTACAACCCAGAACACTGGTCCCCACTGACCACCTGCAAGGTCAAGACACAGGGCAGAGAGGCAGGTGACCACAAGCTGATCCCAGGGGTCCCCAGGGGATTAATACCAGGTGAGAACTGGAAGCTGAGGAGGAGACAGAGAGAGCCAGGCCTCTGGGCTCCCAGCTGTCCCTGCCTACGGACCAGGAATCTCCACAGAGGTCACCTGTCACCTCTGTTCTGAGAAGCTGCCCTGTGGCCCCAAACTGTCCAGCTCCTCCTGCAGACTTTCCCGCAGGGCCTGGCGCCCAGCCCCCTCCTGCCCAGAATACTCACCCGGTCGCCCTTGATGCCCATGTCTCCTTTAAACCCCGGGAAGCCGTCTTCCCCCTGGACAGGACGAGAGAGGGCCTTGGTCTAGGTGGGGGAATCCACCTCCCTGACGGCTCTCTCACACCACACGCAACACACGTCCCCCAACCCAGAGGCTCTGGGCCCGGCCACAGAGCTGGACATGCTGGGGGGGAGGATTCGAGGGCCCGGCCCCTCGAATGTGGCCCTGTGACATGTGGCCGTTAACGCTTTGCATTCACAGACATGAAGCGCTCTGGCTCCGGCTGGCTCAGCCCTGCAGAGGGCTCGGCCCCACTGGCCGCCAAGCAGCTCCATGCCTGACCCGTGGGCCCCGTTTCTCAGAGTGAGTATCCTGTCTGCTGCAGGGCCAGGAACAGTGGTGGTGGGCATTTGAGGCAGGGGCTGGATGGAAAACATCCCCAAGAGAAAAGGACAGCTCGTGCCTGCCACCTACTCTCCGAAAGGAATGGGCGTCGGCTGAGAGGGCTTGGGGGAGCTCAGTCCTGCCTGCAGGGCTGGGCCGAGGATGGGCAGGTGGCCCGAGGTTCCCGGGGACACAGGCCTGCACTTTATAAGGGTGCTGCACACATTCGGGGATTCACAAATGTCAGCTGGTATTGGAGAGATGACACCAAAGGAGTCCAGCTGCAGGCTGGCCAGGGCCGCCGCTGGGGGAAGGAAGGGACACTCACCTTCTCGCCCTTCGTGCCCTTCAGACCACGGATGCCATCTGCCCCCTACACAAACAGGGGGAAAATGCGCATTCACAAACCTGAGCCCTTGCAAGATATGAGTCTAAGCCCCAAATACCGAGGCCAGCTGAGCTCAGCCACCTCAACCACAGTCTCCATCCCATGTGACCTTCCTGTGACTCACAGTGCCAGCACCTCACCTGGACCCAGGCGACTCAGCCCCTGGAGTGCAGTTAAGCAGCCTCCCCCTCTGACCCCCCCAGTGGGGCAGACACTGACCACCACCTGCCAGAGGCTTTCTCAGGCCTCCTGCCCATGGGACACGGGGCCCAGAGAGAGGCCTGGCCTCCTGATTCTGTTTTAGCTAAGGCTGTAGCCAGGATGGCAGGGCCACCTCCTGGGACCCTCGGGCTGCCAGCTGCCCTCCTGCGACAAGAACTTGGAGCAGACTGTGCAGTTCTGAGCCTTTTTCCGGAGGGGAGGGGCTGAGAAAAACTGGAGAAACTGAGGGATGGACACAGACAGAGACAGACACTGAGCTGGGCCTGGCCTCCACTTGGAGTCACTGTGACCACCATGTGCCCTGGGCACGTTCAACCCTGGCATTGAGAAGCTTGGGACAGAGAAGAGACACAGCTACCCTGAAACCCTGATGCCACAGGGGGTCCGGCACCAGCTCCCTTCCTTCTTGTCAGGTCGGCTTCCCTGCCCATGCCCTTCTGAAAACAAGAAGGAAGGACAGAGAATCGCTAGGACCTTGCCAGAGCTAAAGTTCTGCCATTTTATGACCCAAGTCGGAGGCCAGGGCAATGGGACCGATTAGTCTGGGTTTCTTGGCCCCCGCACTGCAGACATCTGGGGCCAGATCATTCCTGTAGTGGGACCACCCTGAGCACTGCTGGGTATTGAGCAGCGTGGCCTCTACCTATTGATGACAGTAGCCCGCGAAAGTATCTACAGGTGTCCCCCAGGTTGAGTACCCCTGGACCGGCACATCCATGATGGCCCCAGTGGCCAGCGCTAGGGCAAGGAGAACAAAGGAGCCAGCACCAGTGAGTGGGTGTGAGAGCCCAGGAGGGACAGGGCTCTGCCCGGGGTCTTGAGTGAATGCGCACTTGGGGTCTCCCGCCAGCCCACCCAGCAACTGTGGGCTCAGTGGGGAGTGGCTTTGACTCTGCAGATACTCAAGCCCTAAGACGGACAGGGACAAGACAGAGGGCAGGGGGAGGATGTTTAAGGTCAGTGACGTCACAGGGCAGGAGGGGACCCCTTTCTCAGGAAGAAGGCAGGGCTCCCTGGGGGACAGCTAGCCCTCCCTAACCAAAAGCTGTGGGTGTCTTTTGGCTAAAGCTTGGCTACCACACCAGCCGCCTGTGTCACCTCCCTTCCAGGCCAGCTGCTCGGCCACCATGCCAGCTGCCTGTGTCACCTCCCTTCCAGGCCAGCTGCTCACGGCATGTCAAATGCACTGGAGGAAGAGAACCTATTTCTCCAATGAAAACGGCATCCAATCCTCCCTTTCCTTCCACTCCACTCCCCGCTTCTAAGTCTAATCGGATTGCTCATGTCGCGAATGAATTTTAATCAGATAGATAAGAGCATTCTTCATATACATAAAGCAAACACCTCTCAGTTGGCAGAAGCAGCTTTTTGCAATTAGCCATGTAGGGGACCTGGCAGAGGCGGCTGCTCTGCAACAAGAATTTGTAAAATACACATGCACGGAGCTCATATAATCAGCATTCCTGCTAAACCATCCCCCTTGCAGCACTCTCTAGGTGTGTGGCGAAGCCCGCTGCAGAGAGAAGCCTGGCCACCTGAGGCTCCTGCTGGGGAGTCTCTGCAGCGGCTCGTGAGCTCGAACCGTCCCGGTTCCTGGGAAAATGAAGTCGGACCACTAGGGGTCCAGGATGGGCACTGACTTAGAATAAGCAAGTCCTGGCTTGGGTCCTGATGGTGGCATCGATTTTAGGGTCATTTGGGGCAAGTCACTGAAAACTGAAGTCTGGGGTCCTCTACCCTCTGCCCCAAAGGGCAGCCAAACACAACAAAAATACAAAGCGCCTGAACTTCGCAGCAGGAGCACAGGAACAGAGGGGTGTGCAAATCCCTCACGCTAGACCATTTTTAAAACAGACATCTTTATATATTTTCCTTCACATCAAGTTGAGTCATTTTGAAGGAAAGATTCCCCACCGGCTTTCTCAAAGCTGCTGAGTCACCCAGAGCTTAGAGACCAGGCAACACGCCCGTCCTGGGAGGAGGAGCCTTCCCTGCGCACTTTCCCACGCACCTGCCTCTCGGGCCGCACGTGCCCGGCGCATCCCGAGAGCGGCCTAACTGAAGATTACACTCCACAGCTCAAAGCAAACACAGTTAGTGCCTTTGGACCCACAGGATCTGTGTTCAGAAAATTGCTCTGGAGCGTTGTGCCCAAGTAACAAGATTTGCAGGAGCCTTGCAGCAGCAGAAACACAACCGTGAGTAAATGGACATCTCTCACGGACTCATCTCCCCACCCGTGGCCTGCCCAGATGTGACTGGGGGGCCAGACTCTCTCACTCTGATTGTGTGAAGGGCCTAGACGAAATGCTCCCCTGGAAAGAATGCAGGGCTCTGGGCTTTGGCTAAAGTCACCGTCTACAAGGGACTTGAGAGGGCAGTGGGAAGCTTGACAAATGGTGACAATAGAAGCCACGTGAGGCACCATCCTGCCATCCGTGTTGTCATAAACACACTGGGGATTGTCCCCGGCTCCGAATCTGCCCTTCCTGGCTCCAGCTGCTCTCTCCCTGCCCTGCTCAGGCCCACGGACTGGGTGGGCCCCAATGTCCCACGCAGACTGGGAGGACCAGCTCCAGCTTGGGCAGCAAGAAGTTAAACCAAGGAGGAATTCCTGAAAACCCGACACCCCGTGCCCACGGTCCCAACCCCGGCCTCCAGGAGGACCTGCGGCGGCAAGAACCTCACCTTGACTCCTCGAGGGCCAGGATAGCCGATTGGGCCCTGGGGGCCAGGTGGACCCTGAAACCGAACAGGAAAGACCATTAGCTCCATCTCAGGGGGCGGGGTCCGGTTATGCCCAGTCCACCCCGGGCAAGCATCCCTTCCACCAGCAAATCCACATCTCGCCGTGAGCGGGGCGGACATCCCAGGGCAGACCCCAGGAAGAGGCCCGCCGAAGTGGACACAAGGCCAATTTCCACAGCCCTCGCACCCAGTCCCACGGTAAAGGCAGGAGCACCAGTCGTGTCTCTTCGGGAGTGGGAACACCTTGGCCAGGTTCGGGGAAGTGGTGAGATTTGGAAGGGCTGAGGTGACATTAAAGAAATGCTCTCCCAGCCAAGGGACCTTGGAGCAAAATGAAGAACTTCTGGCTGAAAGAAAGGGACAGAGGTGGTTGCCCAAGGAAGGGATGTCCTTTAACAGCCAAAGGGCTTACTGATGACTGTCCACAGCTCCCTGGAGCAGGTGGGGGCCTGGGGAGGCCGGGAGTAGGAAAGGAGGCAGACGTGGACTTTCGCCACAAACAGTGCAGTGGGCAGGTTCCTGGGTGCTCAGGACGCCGCGAAAATCCAACGGCTTTCCCCCCGACATCTTAGGCCCCAAACACACAATGTTGATGCGTCAGGAGGAGCCTTGGCCTGGAACCTGTATGGTCGCCCAGTTTCTGCCTGGTCAAGGTCAGGCTGCACCCACACCCCCTTGTGCAGAAACTGAGGGTGGGGCAGAGCCCAGAGACCCGGTTAGGACATGAGGACGGGCTCCTCGGGGGAGTGTCCCCACGGCATAGCAGGCAGGGAAAGGGCACAGCTGCCTCCGCATATCCCTTCTGAGTGTCCCAGGGCAGAGCCGGCCTACAGCCCCCAGGCCTGTCCTGCAGGAGACGCTGGAGGGGCCAATGCGGCTGTACCCACCTGGGTTCCCTTCTCTCCTGGAGGGCCTTCTTTGCCAGGGTGCCCCTGTTGGGAAAGAGAAACCTGTATTAGTCAGTGCCCACCGGACGCTCGCCTCTCCTACAGCGGTCCTACTATGTGAGAGTAAGAGCCGGGGTCCCGCCAGTCTCCTTCCCTTCCCACAAACACAAATGGGGGGAGCTGAAGTCAGGATGACAGCCACTGAGCAAGGCGCGGTCACTCCCAGCGTCGTGTTCCAAGCTAGTCTCTCAGCCACTGACGTTTGCTACTTCTGCAAAGTGGGAGCAACGCCAGGCCCCAGCAATGGCTGGGGTCGACCAGGGAGGGGACCCTGCTTCCAAACCCACAGCTGGGCTCCAGGCATGGCTGTGCTGCAGAGTCACCGGACTCTGCTGGCATCTAGCCTGCCCTCAACTGTGGGTGGGGGGGAGAGCGACAATTTGCTCAGTGTCACCCAGCAAGATGAATCTGTGGCCAAACAAGGAGGAATGAAGTAGGAATAGCACCCCAGGCACCCTGGCTAGCGATCAGGCTGTTGTCTGCAGACCAGAGCGTCCACTGTTGGGGGGGGCAGTGAAGACAGGCAGGGCTGGTGCCGGACAGAGAGCTATATCCTGTCATTTGAGCAGGGGTCTCAGCACCTTCCTAGGTCTTCATGCAGGTGCCTCACCCTCCGCCTCGGGTGACACAGACAGAGAGGCAGCCCTGACCAAGTGTGTTCTCAGGAATGCGGCCGCCTCTGACTCCCCAACCCAGGCTGGTCACTAGGTTTAACAAGCCAAACACTGATGACAAAAGCAGAAAGATAAATGTCTGGAAATACAGTCACATCCCAAGGGTAGCCGCAGAAAGAGACCGTGTGGTGTGGGGAGAACACTGGGGGACAGGGCCTGGCCGCCTGACTCTACTCCTGATCACCATGACCTTGTGCAAGTCACTTGCCCTCTATGGACCTCCAGGTCCTCATGTGTAAAAGGAAAGGATGGACTGGGTGTTCTTTCAGCTCAACGTTCTAAAAGCCCAGGACTCTGTTTCTAGGACACATTGGCGTTACGCAGACCAAATCTTATGTCTTTGAATCAACTGTGTGTGTTCTTTCTAATTTGTATTAGTCGTGCAGTTGGACTTGATGCCATTGCAAATAGCCTATCGTGGTGGCAAAGTAAGTGGAGGGTGCCAATTTCCTGTGTATGGGGGGTGGGGTGGGGCAGGGATGCCCTGGAGGAGCCTGTTGGCGCCGACCTGTGAGGGAAATCAGGCACCGGTAGGACCATACCTGCTTCTCCGGCCCAGAGGGGACACACGGCCCTGCCATCCTGCCCACCAGAAACAAGACTCATGGTACCAGCACCTCCTAGTGGCGGCTGGACCCAAACGGTGCCCGGGGGAAGGTGTCCTGTTTGGGGGTGGCTGGGAGGGGACGGAATCCTGCCCCCTCTCTCCCACGTGGATTTTGGGGTCCTTTATTACAGTTTCCATTTCAAAACACAAACATTTTCCTGATCAGGAACTGAGGTGGAGGGGGTGTCTGTCAGTGGTCAAGCCCCAGGGTCCTAGCAACACGTACAGGGTCCTAGCAACACAGACTCCACGTCCGGGTCACTCGGGATGCAAGAGGATCCCTTCACGTGGCAATGTCCTCGCCCCTAGAGTGGAGACAATAATCGACCCGCCGAAGAGAGGAGAACATGGTGATAAACCTCAGGATTGCGCCCCGCACATCGCGAGTGACCAGCAAATGCCCACTACGATAGAATTATTACTGTCACTGGAATGGAGGCCCGATTTCCTTACATACATTTAAAGATGTATTTACAGAATGAGAGCAACTATGGTGGGGGGTGGGGGGAGAGCAAAGCTCACAATTAAAAATGTTTGAACAGGAAAAGGCCTGAAGGAAATACACCAGAACGAGGGGGTTGACTTTTCCGCAATGAAGGGCCAGGCTGTTTTCCCCTTTCTACTGGTTCCCGTTTTCCCAATATCCTGTAACGAGCCTTACTGTCATAACAGAAAACGAATAAAGCTGAAATTATTTGTATTAGATACTTTTCTGATTAAAAAAGTGATATACGCTCATTGTACACGATTAGGCAAATGCAAGAGAAAATTAAAATCCTTCACGAGCGCCCCCGTCACAGCAACGAGGCTCACTGCGCGACGGGCCCCTCTAATCTCCTTTCTCTGCACACGTGCCTGCAAAATTGGCATCGCGGGACACAGCGTTCATTTAATATTACACGGTGGACTTGTCTCCTGTCCTGAGAATTGCTGGAATCCAGTTTTTAATGGCTCTGTAATATTCCTCTGAGACATAGCTTGTTTACCTGTGTCCCTAACGTGGGGTGGCCAGAGGACTGAATAGCACGTTCCAGGGCATCGCGTCTGCTCTGAAACGCCTTCGACTTCTTCAAGGATTTTTAATCTTCCTTCCTTCCTTCCTTCCTTCCTTCCTTCCTTCCTTCCTTCCTTCCTTCCTTCCTTCCTTCCTTCCTTCCTTCCTTCCTTCCTTCCTTCCTTCCTTCCTTCCTTCCCTTAATTCTCACCTGACAATTTTTTTCCCATTGATTTTTAGAAAGAGTGGAAGAAAGAGGGAGAGAAGGAGAGAGAGAGAAAAAAACATTGATGTGAGAGAGACACAGCGACTGGTTGCCTCCTGCCTGCGCCCTGAGTGGGGTTGGGGATCAAACTTGCAACCCAGGTATGAGCCCTTGACTGGAAACTGAACCCACGACCTTTTCAGTGCAGAGGCCGATGCTCTAACCACTGAGCCCACCAGTCAGGGCCATTCCTTTATTTCTTAAGCCAAAGCCAAAACCAAACCAACACGGGGGGAAAAGAAACAAAGCCCTCTCTCTAAGGCCGATCAGCAATGTGCTGCTCTGTCAAGGGGGGCATTTTAAACTTCTTTTCCTCCAAGTCCGTGTGACACGGCTGTGCTTGCGGCCACCGCGCTGTGGTCCCGCTTTACCTTTTGCTTCAAGCATCGCCGGGGCTGAGCCAGCACAGGGCCCTTGCACGGGCCAGCGCACCCACATTTGAAAGTTTAAACCGTGGTGGATGGACCTAGAGGGCGTTACGCTCGGTGGAAGAAATCAGAGAAAGACAAGCACTATATGCTCTCACTCACGTGGAATCTAAAGAACAACATAAGCGAACGGAACAGAAACAGGCTCAGACGCAGAGGACAGGCTGACGGCTGCCAGAGGGAGAGGGCTTGGGAAGCTGGGTGAGAAGGTGAAGGATGGAGAGGCGCAGACTCGCGGTTACCAAACAGTCAGAGGAACGTAAGTGCAGCACAGGGGCCACACAGTCAACCACATTGTCGTGACTGTGCATGGCGTCAGGTGGGTGCTGGAAAAATCGAGGGGAGCGCTTTGTAAGGCATATGACTCTCTAACCACTATGCTGTGCACCTGAAACTGATGCAAAATAGAACGGAATGTCAACTGCAATTGAAAAATAAAAGATTTAAAAAAAAATTTTAATAAATAAATAAAGATTACACGTTGGTTTGGGAAGAGACACGGAGTCCACGAGAGGCAGCCGACTGGCTCCTGGGCCGGGGGTGTCTCAAAGGCCCCGTTTCCCCACAGACTCTGATAGGACTCGTGACTCCTCAGGGATCCCAGTGCATCGCGGGCGTCCATGTGGGGAGGGGGTTCCAAGGGAGTAAGGGGAGGGAAGTGGGGTTCGGGAGGCCGGGTCCACTCCCAGGCACGTCTCCTTCTTGCAGGGCCCCCGGCAGGCCGCTGGCCTGACACGTGGCAGGAAGCGCTGCACCGACGTGAACTACCCACCGGGTAAGTGAGCAGAAAGCCCGGCCGGCGGCTGGCACCAGGTGCCTCCCCCGCCTCCCCCCCCGGCGGTGTAACACGGGGACGGGATCGGGGGTGGTTTTCCCTTTGTTGTCATTTCATTTATTTCCCTAATTTTCCCTGACAAAATGTGCTACTTTATAATTAGAAAATGCAGTTAAGCGTGAATGTAAATGAAAGGACGTAAATGACATATTGCAAAATAGTTGTCACTTTATATCTAAACTCCCAGAAGCCCAGGAGCCGGGAGCCCCCCCGGCAGCTCCCGCGGGGATGGATGTGGTCGGAACCTTCGGTCCAGATCCAGACGGGACAACCTGCGACAGGCGACCCCTGAACCCAGCGATGCGCAGCCGGGCAGACGAAAACCGACTGGCGAATGCTCCGGTCACCCGTGAATTATCGATGTAAACGTCCCTGCTCGGCTTTTAATGGTGTTATTAAAACAACAAAGTACTCCGTGTCTAAAATAATTAACTTGACTAATCTTGTTTTCTCAAATGGGCTCTCTATGCATCACCAACTTAATACTCTAAAAAAGAGGGTGTCGGGTGCAGATAAACCGTTACCCACACTCGGGCTCGGATGCCGTCACCTCCCACCTTCTCCCTTCACACGGATTGGATCTGTCACTAACTCCCTATTTCTAGGCGGCACCCAATTTGGCTCCACAGCTGTGTGCTCGCACATTGCAAATGCACTTGCTAATCACCCCCGTTCTCGGTGTGTGAGCCCTAAAAATACACTCCGCGCCCGCCGCCCTTCCCTTCAAACACCGGGGACACATGCCATCGCCTGGAGCCCAGCCCAGCCCTCCTCAGGATGAAAGGTGTAAGGCCGGGTTCCGGCAGCCATGCAGCGAACCCTAATACATAACCAACGTCCCTATTTGTGCAACCACCACCCTTTCGTGGAAACGCGTTCTGGAAAGTGTGTCCAAAACCCAGCTGTCCCCGAGAGATGCAGCTGGAGGTCCCAAATGGGTCTTCGCCAAAGGGGGCGAAGACAGCGAACGAGCGCGACACACATCGCCATCCTGGGAGCCTGGGCCCCAGCCCCCGTCCCTGGGGCAGGTACCGGGGGGTGTGAAGGGGTGAGGTAGGGAGGGGTACTCACCGGGGGTCCGTCAGCACCGGGCATTCCTGGGAGGCCTGGTTTACCCAGGGGGCCCTAGAACAAACCAGACTCCATGAGCAGATGCCCAGGGTCTCCCTAGGCAACCCATCTGCTCCACACCTCCCAAAGGGACTTTTCAACACTTCTGCTCAAGCCAAAAGATGCTCAGAGGTGCCCCGCCCACTCTGGCTTGGAAGCTTCCAGCACACGGAGCACCAGTGAGGGTGGGTCAGCCTTTGCTGTTTCCAGGGCCTTCAGGTTTAATAACTGGAACCAGCGCTCCGGCCAGGTGAAGGCAGGCCCCAGGCCCAGCAAGCTGTTTGAACAAGCCCCCAGGGGTCACGCTGCACTGAGAGTCACCCCTTATAGGCCCCTCTGCTCCTCCCACCAAGGTGTTCCCGGTTCTCTCCCCAGCACCTGGGACTCAGGCGCCAAGGATATATTTGGGAAGTTGCCAAATTTAGCAAAAGCAAAGCAAACAACAAAACAAGATTCCCAGTTAAATTTGGGTTTTAGACAAGCATAAACAGTTCAAATTTAATGGGGAGTCCCATATGTACTCTTCTTCCTAAATCTGGCAACCCTATAAAGGCTAGAGAATGAATGAATGAGGGAATGAATGAAGGAATGAATGAGGCAATGAATTTATAAATTAAAGAATAATAAAGACCCAGGGCCTTTCTCTGGGCCTGTGTGCTCAGTGCTTAGCAATCTGAGCTTCCTCTGCTCTGGGTAAGACAAAGGCTCGCATCCCAAGCTGGCGATGCCCAGCGCTCCTCCCAGGCCTGGACTGCACCCTGCAGGCAGGCGGTGGTGCCCTATGCCCAGTTCAGCACACCTACCTTCTCTCCCGGAGGACCGATGGCACCCTGGGGGCCTGGAAGACCCTAGGAAGGGAAGAGTAGGATGGAATGGTCAGGAACTGGTTGGCTCAGAACCTTTCCCTGCCATCATCCACCTTTTCCCGACTCTCTCATCAGGCACCAACCCAGGTTCTAGGCCACCTTTGGGCTGCAGGTCCCTTTGGGCCGGACCAGCAGCACGGGGTAGCACTCAGTGGCTGCTCAGGCTCAGGGCACCACACTGAAGACCTGCACTTCCCACTGCACGCTGCCCAGAAACCCGCCCCCGACTCACTTACCTGGGCACCTGGATTACCCTGTTGTCCTGGGGGGCCGGGTTCTCCCTGGGGACCCTACAAGAAACGAAAGCAAAGGCACTGAATGGGGCTCTGGAGGGTGGGCAGGGGAGACTGTGCCTCTTTCTTTGGGGGCCTGGGTCCCCCATCCTGGCCTCTGTCCTTTCATCTGCTCTCATGCCCCACACAAGCACCAGGGAAGGCTGCCCAATGGGAAAAGGTGGGCGACCCAGCAGCAGAGCATGGAACCAGACTAGCACCTGCAAGGCTCTAGACCTTGGCCCTGAGCACTCATTTGTTTCTACAAATGCACCCCAGACAGCTGCCAGGAAAGAAGGTGAAAGGAACTGGCGAGGAGATATTCCATTCGGCAGAAAATTCCCAAACCATCCCACCACGCTACAATCCGCCAGTGCCCTGAGAATAGGTGTGAGGCCTAAGGCAGGCCTTGGACAGGCTCATCACAGCTCCTGGCCCAGTGAGGAAGGACATCCCCCCCTCCTGCACTGGGCTGATGTGGCCCAGTCTCGGGGTGAGCTCTCCCACAGGGCCTGCTCCACCTGTGGCGTGGGGCTGGGGGGCTGGGCCTCTGCCTCACACCCCATCTGATTTTGAAGATGATAGATCACCTAGGCCTGGCTAGGAGCACCCTGGCGGGGGATCACTATGAGTGGGTCTCGGGGACCCCAGAGACTTACCACATTTCCTTTCGGGCCCGGTTGACCATCCATCCCTGTCACACCCTGGATTAGATTAAAAACGGAGACTGAATGCTGAAGAATCAATGCCCAGAAGGAAAATCTGCTCAACACGGCTTGGCCCCCTGCCCACAATGTGTCAGAAGATGGCATGACTTTGGGGAAGGGCAAGGGCTTGACCCTGGATAAATCCTAAAGCCTTGATCGTCCAAGGGTAATGGAGCTGCCAGGCCCCACACTGTCAGGAGGGGGGGGGGGCGGGGGCAGAGTTCTCAAGAAGCAGGGCAGGGGGCTGAGAAGGGTGGATGGGCCAGGCCCAGCTCTGGGGAAGCTGCCTATCAGGACGGAGCCCCTGGGGACCATGGGCTTCTACCTCCTTCCAGAACTTTCCAGGAGCTGCTGGAAGTGCTTTCAAGCAGGGAGGCAATGTGGTGTCCAGGTCATTGTTTATAACAGCACAGGCTGTGTGCATGAAGGGGAGAGTTGTCAAGCCAGCTGGCTCTGTGCCTCCACCTGCAAATCCACACACCTGCTGCCAAGTTCCTTTTGCCCACAAGCATCAGAGCCCTGGCACCGTCACTGGGCAAGCGTGCCCGGCGGTGAGCATGGTAAGCTAGCTGCCTGAATGGCTGAGTGGGACACAAAGTGGGTGGCGGGGGTCTCTAGGGCAGTGATGGGAATACACATGCAAACAGGTGACAGGACTTACAGGAGGTCCGGGAGGGCCAGGGGGACCCTTAGGCCCCAGTAGACCGCGTGGGCCCTGAAAGAAAAAAGGAAGACTCAGACTCGGCCAGGAGTCTGTCTTCCTCCCTGCCCCTGCCCTGCCCCCTCCAGCCCTGCAAATCCTGGGCCCCACGAGCCCTACTGCAGGTCTCCACGCTGCCCAGGGAGCACAGCCAACAGCCCCACCTGCCCTTGCTCCATCTCTCCACCTGATCTCACCCCTCCACCTGGGGTCCCTGGAATTGATGGAGGACTCAGATGGGAGATCATGGGGCACGCTTACAGAAAGGGAAGTCTTTCAAATGGAGGGGTGCCCTTCCACACTCCCCAGGGCAGGTGAGCCCCAAAGCTCTCCACGTATGCCAGAGCTACACCTGCCCAGGGCGCTGAGGTTCAATTCTTGTTTCCAGCTCTCTCTGCAATCCCTCTACAATCCCTCTGCGCATTTCTGACAGCAGAGCCCACGGGTTCAAGCAGGACAGAGGTAGGAGAAACTAGGTCTCCGGCAGAAACATCGCAACTCAATGCCATGAAGCCTGAGCTCAGATCTTTTCTGGGGTGGCCACTGTGGCCTAGAGCTCAGTCCCTCCCTCACTTGGCAGTGAGGGGCACGTGTGTGGGAACAGTCCTTAGGACGGTTCTGAAGATTTGAGTGGTGACACAGCAGGAAGGAACCCACACCTGAGTCACTCATGCCCGCCCACCCACCAGGGAATTATGGAGCCTTCACCGAGGCAGTGATTTCAAGTGTCCTCAATTTTGACAGAACCTTTTCAGATGCAGTAGATGAGAAATCCTGCCCACGTTCATCGCCGCCTAAATGTTGCCTTCGTTATTTTAATACCTAGTCATAGAAATGTTTTTTAGGAGTTAATGACCTAGAAGGTATGGCTTAGACGTGTGTTAAAGAGAGAGCGGTGCTGATGAGTTCTCCTTCGTGGCTAATCAGACGCCCAGGGTATAATTTAGTCCCAGTGAACGAGCAAATGCCGACCCCAGGCTTTCCTCTGCGCAGCGTTCACAATATTTCTCCTCAATTAGCATCACCAGATGCACACGGCCTCACTGATGTCGATAAAAGAAATGAGACGTTCGAAAAGTAACAGTGAGTGAAAAGCAATTAATGTCCTTTTGTTGCTCAGGAAATTGGCTTTGGCCCCAAAGAGAAATCTGCTTTGGGAACAGAGCTTCCTGACGCCCAGGCAGGCGCATCCTACAGAGGGTTCCTTTTTAGAAAGTGCAGCCATTAGGAAGGGTGGCAAACTCTGGTTAGTTCAGGTCCTGCCACTGCCCCTAGACACTCACCATATGGACCCTGGAGACCCACCATGATCACCCTGGACTCCCTCCATGGTGGACCTAGGACATCTACCACGATGGAGACCCACCATGACTGTAGCTTGGACGCCTGCCACGACCCTCAGGGACCTGGACTTCCCCAGAAGGCTCGGATTGACTCCTTAGAGTTGCCCCACCAACCTCCCATGTGCTCCTCTTTTCCTTCCCAGGGAAGCCCCCAGATCTGTTTCTGTGTCACGGCTGAGCCCCCCGCTGTCGCTGCTCTGAGTTGATCCCTGATTCAACCCAGAGGGAGCCCCTCACGCAGTCGATCCCTGTGGCGAGGAGACTCAATCCCACCAGGTCAGCGGACTTACAGGCTCCCCGGGCAGCCCTCTGGGCCCAACTTCTCCATCGTCACCCTGCAGGGGAGAAAAGAGGCAGGATTTTAGGGACAGGCTCTAAGCCTGGACACCAGGGGGACGACGTCTCCCTCGGCCGTGCAAAAGGCCTGTGGCCTGGGGTTGCTGCAGCATGGTCAGCCAGAGTTCAAGTCCCCACAGCTCCGGGAAAGCCCGGATGTCCTCACTCCCGGGAAGCTGCAGGTGAAAGGGTGAGGTCTGGGCTCCGGGGCACTGCTCAGGAGCTCACAGCCCACAGCTCCAGTGAGGGGACATGGGCAGGAAACCTCGTGACCAAAGGATTAACGATAGAAATGAATGATAGAGTGAGCGATAGAAACTGGACAGAGGTAGATGACAGACACACAGATAGGCCGACAGGCAGACAGATGATAGGTCAGAACGTGAATGACAGAACTGGGTGGGGAGGAATCTGAGGAGTCACCAGGTCCCCTGGCCCAACCCTGAGCGAGCCGGCTGTCTCTGCTGGGGTCCTAAACACACTGGACAGCAAACCAAGATGCAACCTTCCTTCTGGCTCTAAAAGAAGATGCTGCCCTGGCTGGACTGGTTCAGGATCGGGAGCTGCTTGTCAACACTCGGCCTCTCCACCTAACACTGCACCCCCTCCTCCCTTCACCACGCACGCGTGCACACACACACACATGTCATGCCCACACACGTGCATGCACACAAAACACACCCAGTCCAGGCACACGCACACACGCACACGCCCTCTGATCAGGCGGCGCAGACATCCAGAGGAGCCCTCTCTCCTCCCTCATCCCACAGTGGACTGTGTGGAGGCCCAGACAGGTGGTGCCTTGACAATGCCAACCTGAGAGCTGGTGAGGACAGGGACACTGCCAGGCCTGGCCTTCCAATCCCCAGTCTGCTCTTTCCCGTCTACCTGGGATTCCAGACCTTTTCCTCCAAATGCCTCAACAACCCGACAGAATTGCCTGAGTGGGGTGTGTGGAGGGTGGGGATTAAAGTCTACTGCTGTGCCCTTCTCTGCCCCAGGACCCTTGTGCTTCAGTCTAAGGACAATACATGACCAGCAGCCCCAGGAAGATGCACCTGGCACACGGGGGCACGGGGGCAGCGCCCGTCTGAGCAGCCCACCTCCGGCCCAGGCTCCCAGTCCCACCTTACGGCTACACAGTCCCTTCTAGACTCTCCCCACCCTTGTCGCCTCCGCTGACTCTCCTCCCAGCGTCACCTGGGACACCTGTCCCTGGAGTGGGACACACTCTCTGAGACCTGTGACGGTGCAAGCCACAGCTGGACGCCACAGATCAGCAGGAAGGATAGTGTTTAAACATCTGTGATCTGCTTTTATCCCAGAGTTCTGGGCGGACAGTCCCCTCACAGTCCCGTCTGCCTCGCCCACTCTCCACCCGCCAATGCCACTGCCGCCAGTGTTCCACACACAGTTTCCCTGCCGAATTCCAAGGAGCTGGGCAGCCAGGTGTGGCCGAGACACGTCGGATACGTACCCTTTCTCCATCGTCTCCTGGCGGTCCGGGCGGGCCAGAGGGACCAGGGTCACCCTAGGAAGCCAACCAGAGCCAGGGTTAGCCACCCGGAGAAGGTCCCACACACACGCCTGTCCCAGGTCCTGCATGTCTGTCGTGGGTCCCCAACATGTTCTTTCACTAATTCTGAGACTGAAAATCCCACACTCACGGCAGCCTCTCCTGGAGTCCCAGGAGATCCACTGGGGGATCACGTGTACTGGCTTATCTGTGCTCACCTGGGGAACGGGTGTCCTGGGGGTAGCTGTGCTAGACCGCGCGCCCCGTGGGGACACAAGTATACAGGCCCCTGAGACACTGAGGTGGGGTCTGAGCTGCACCCCACCAACCTCTCCCCAGCCCCGCACTGCCCCCCAAGGAGGGCCACGCCCCAGACTGTGGGCGCCGTGAGGGTTGGCGCCCGTCCACCTCACACCCCCGGGGTGTCGGGCCTCGCACGCAGCTGGTGCTCAATACATGCTCGGCGGTCAGTCAGATGGACTGGCCCTGCCTCAGCAGCTGCCTCCCTTGGCTTCCACGTGGCTGCTGGAGGACGTGGCGCAGCAGCTTTGGCTGAGTCGCAACAACCATTTTTCAGTGTGTTACCGAACGTGACAGATAAACCTCAGTGAAAAGCGTGCACATGTGTGCACAGTGTGTGAGTGCACACGTTTGTGCATGCATGTGCATGTGCGCGCACACGTGTGTGTACCCATGCATGTCTGTGCACACATGTGCCTGCCTGGCCAGAATGTGCCTAAATATAAAAGAGGCATAATCTATGTCTGAGGAGAGAAAACTCCCAACGAGCTGCACAGAGCCGGCACGAGGCGCCCACTCAAATGGAAGCAGTGCCAGGCCGGAGCGCCAGGTGCCGTGCCCCCGCCCTCTGCAGCAGCGCGGCCACTGGGCCAGCCCCACCTCCCCAAACGGCAGCCATGTCTTCCCAAAGCTGCAGAAAGCTCCATTCAACAGAAAGCGGGTTTCCAGAAGAGCTGCCCCTTGCCCCCTCACGTCCTCGGCGACTGGGCCCCGCTGGCTGCTCCATCACAGCTGCAGAGAAGGATCGGCTCCCTCGGGGCCGACTTTCCATCCAGCTGTCCCGCTGCGCTCGCTCCCACCTCCACCCCCAGGGGGTTCCGTGAGTGGCCACTTTGGAATCGAGGGGACCCAGCTGCACCCAAGCGATCTGAGGCCGTGGGGAAGGGCCTCCCGAGAAACCTTCTGCCGCACGAAGGCCGTCAGGACCTCAGGCCAGGCGCTCTCACTCAGGTGGCACTCACCCTGTGGCCCTTCTCTCCGGGCAGTCCAGCCAGGCCGTCGAAGCCGCGGTCACCCTGCGAGGAGGACAGGGGGCTGCTCAGCGTCCACACCCTGCCCTGGGCCATGGTTCAGGCAGCATCTATGCACCTTGGGCCCCAGGGCCCCAGGGCCCCACATCACCCCACATTCCACTGCCTCGGGTCCATATCCCTGCCTCGGGCCCATATCCCCACCTCTTCTCCCCTCTTGTCCCAGAGTCACCCCCTCATGCTCACAACCCACTTGAAAGGAGCAGATTTGCCACCCAAACTAACTGCAACTGTCACATGCGCTGGTGAAATTCACTCGCCAATCCCCGGCTCCATGCCGACATGCCAGAGTGACCCAAACAGAGCCTCCCTCACCCCCAAGGTCCCACCCCAGATGCGTGTAAGCATTGCTACTTGTCACCATAATCCTATCTGTCATTATAACCAGTGTGTCAGCCACGTCATCAACACGATGGTCACCATCAAGGACACCAAGGGGTGGTGAGTGGCAGCCTACCTTGGGGCCAGTCTGCCCAGGCATCCCTCTTGCTCCGTCACTGCCAGCCCGCCCCTGGAACACAGGAGGGCAACGGGTCAGCACAGAGTCATGTGGCCAGAACCCAGAGGCCGGGCCGCTGGACGCCTCACGGGGAGCTCTGGTTTTTCTGGGCCTCGCCACCCTGAACTGCCAGCAGGGGTAACGCCACGTGCCCCTCTGTGTTTGGAGATGACGGGATGAAGTGGCAGGCGAGACCTCGCTGGAAGACTAAGGAGCCATGTCAGCTGGCTCATGACTCAGAGGGTGGCCTTGTCATCAACCCACAGCACGCTTCCTTCCCGCCATTTGGAATTCAAATTAACGTCTGGGTAATCGTTACAGGGCGAGAGAATGCAAGCACCCGGGGTTAGTCCAACTGGCTAAGGAGGACAGTGAGGCCCAGAGGGGTGGCTTGTGTCACTGAGGCCACACGGCTACCCAAAGGCAGGTTCTAGGCTGTAAGCAAGAGACTCCATCCATGGCCACTCCCACAGCGCATGATTTCCAGCTTGGACACAGCCAAGGACAAGTCCACAGGCCCCACCTGACTGGCCATGGGGCTGCCAGGCAGGGCCCAGACCTACCAGTGTCCACTAGGAACTTCCCACAAGCACCTCGGGGGAGACCCGCCAAACTCAAGGCCACCCAGACGGGGACAGAGACTCAGCCAGATGTCCACTGGCTAAGGAGGAATGGCAGCCAGCAGAGTGTAAAGGGCGTCTCTCTTCTCCACGACCCGTGTGCCCCTGAGCAAATGAGGCCATCGCCCGGTGACTTGTGACAGACAGACAGGAGGTCTAGGGAGCGGCCACATTTGGTCTCAGAGCACAGCCAAGACAGTAAGGGCGGCACCAGGGCCACAGGAGGTGCTTGCTCTGTGCTCCCCCCAGTTAAAGGTCCCCAGGAGCTGCCAGGAACGAAAAGTCATCTCAGAAAACGGGCCTGAGCCACACAGCTCCGGGTGAAGTGCAGATGTGACGCCAGGAAAGGGGGCACAATGGGGAGCCTCTCCTCAGAATCCTGCTTTCAGAAACCAAGGGAAACTGGTCAGAAGAGTTCCCATGATGCCAGTGTCGGCAGAATGCCCAGATGCCCCCGCCACTCACAGTGACGGGCTCCCTGCAGGCTGCCCCAAAGAAACCAGGGAGACGCGCGGGCCACCGACCCCAGCCCCTCACCCACTGTCTTTTCTTCTTCAGTGGACCTTTGGGACAAAGGGCACTCGTTCAAATGCAGGCGTATCCACGGCCCTGGTGCCATCTAACTCTGCAGCTCGTCTCATTGTGAACCACCCCTCATATCTGTTCTCTTTTCAGTTTTTCCCTGGGCCGAGAAGCTATTTCTAGTGAAACCTGGTAATAAGTGCTTAGAGATACACAGAAAAATTTAATGAACCAAAACACTTTGTAGAATCGGATCCAAAATAAACCACGTAATTACCTACCAAGAATCACCAAATTCCGGCCTTCGTGGCACTTTCAGAATCGTCTAGTCCAGCCCTGGCCTGGTGCTTGGAGGACCTGCGGCCCCATGGGGCAGCGTGAGGACGCGGTGCTTGACCGTGACCTCCTTGGTCACCCCCACTCACTAACCACAATGAGCTCCCGGGACGGGAGAGCCCCTAACAACCCAGGAATCCCTCTCTTCCTGTGCACCCTGGGACCAGAACAGGGACTGGTGGCTCACATCACAGCACTCCTTGAAGAGGTTCATACTAAACAAACACGACATGAGACACATTTTTTTCATGCACTGTAAACATCTGCTGGTTGGAAAGATGCAGTGTTAGAGCATGTCGTGGGTTAACTGGGATTCCCTTTGCTTGTCTGGATGAAGTTCATGAACTTATTCTAATTTACACATGCAGACCCTCTCGCAGTAGCCATGGTCTATGGAAACAACCTAGTTCCGTCCATTTAGTCACATCCCAACCAGAGTCCAGTGGCTAAGACGACAGGTGAGCTGTGACACGGCAACTCCCCCCAAAGCTGGGCCATTTCTGCAGAAACCAGGATGAAACACAGCCCACTGATCACTGAACTGTGTTCTCGACGCTCGCTCCCAAAGGGCCTGGGGAATTGCTTTAATTAAACATGTTTGTTAAACTAAATTAACGTGCTCAGGACAGAGGCGGGGGAGGCAGGGGCAGGTGAGTCCAGGGAGACAGTGCCAGCAGGCTCAGCTCACCACCCTGAGGAAGGGGACCCGGCCTGGAAGACAGACGTGCTTTGGACAGGAGGCAGCAACCCGCCACAATCTGCATGGTGGGCACTGGGGGCAAACCTGCTGTAGACTCCCGCCCCGTTGGTGCCCAGGCGGTCACTGGGTCAGAAAACACTCACCCTTCTTCCAGGCTTTCCAGTGGGGCCCGGTGGGCCCTGAACACCTCGGGGGCCCTGTCCAAAATCAGAGGGCAAAGCATCAGTGCCTGTCCATGTGTCTCAGAGACAAAAGCAAAGTCCCGTCTCATGCCCATCAACCCGGCCTTGGCTCGTCTTCCCAGCTGCCAACTCAAGGGCACCCTCGGGACAGGACACAGAAAAGCGCCAGCTGGCTCCCACTGCAGATACCTGCTATTTCTGTTCTGCGCCAGCTTTGCGCTAAGCGACAATTCCCAGACTTCCTCGAAGACATGCAGCATTTGGGGCACCCCCTCCCAGAGTCATGACCTCCCACGCATGGGAGAGCAAAGGCGAGGTGCCTACGTACCTGAGGACCCATGTCGCCAGGCTCGCCCTTCAAACCTCCGCTCCCGGGAGGGCCCTAGGGAGACACGTCTGGTCACAGAATGCTCAGCAGGTAAAGGCTGCAGGTGGCCGGGGTGCGGGTGCAGAAACGACTGGGGGTTGCCCATGGGCAGGCTCCCTCTGAGGGCCAGCAGACTCGGCCCCTGCCCGCCTCGGCCAGAACCCGAGGGGCGGGGAAAAGGGTTCATTTTTTGGATCTCTTCCTAATTTCAAGCGAAATTCTGGACAGTGGAGGCCATGAGTGCCACAAAGCTCACGGTGATGTTCATCTCCCTCTCCAAGATGAACTTGACCATGGTGTCACAGTCCATGGCTCAGGACAATGTGTGGACATCCTCTGGGTCCATTGCAAGGCAAGAGGCTATAGGAGGACAGCCCTGAGCCGCACCAGTGAGGAGGGCACTGACTACAGGCCTGGGACCAGCAGCCACGTCCCCCCTCCTCGGGAACGGTGGTGGGGACACTGAATGTTTAAATCCTCCATCTCCTTGCAAACTGCAAGGGCCACTGGCAGTCCCTGGGGATCCCACCTGCAGGGCCTGTGCCCGGCACACAGTGCACTCAGCTGTACAGCAGGGCCGGGCAGGGGGGGCTGGGAGCATGGTCGGCCCCCGCAGTGGTGCCCCGAAAGGAAGAGGCTCAGAGCCCCTGGTTCACGAGGCAAAGCTGCAGCCATTGTGACTGTGGAGGCTTCCCAGCCCCCAGCCCAACACAGGCCCCACCTGCCAGGGGCCACTCCCCACCGCAGGAGCCAGTGATAGAATTAGTGTTGATGACAATTTAAGACGTGTCCTCTCCTCTCCAACTCCCAACTCCCCCTGCTGGTGACTTACCATGGGGCCGGGTCTCCCCGTCAGACCCATCGGGCCCGCCGGCCCCCTCAACGCCAACTGCAAGAGAAAGTAGGACAGGCTGAGATGGCTGGTGCACTGGTCCTGACAGGTGAGGCGCGGCCAGGGACAGTGGTCGCTGGGAGGAGGTGGGATGCAGTCCAGGCCCCCACCTCTGCTCTTGTGGGGCTCCCAGCACCAACCACGATGGGAACAGAGAAGGTGGGGGGAGAACCCAGGTGGGTGCCACTTCCCCCTTTGGGGAAGGGCACTCCATCCACTGGGGGTGCTCAGAGCCTCGTGCTAACCTTTCTGGCTCCCCAGCCCTTCGCCCCTCAGAGTGAGCTTGCAATGCAGCCTCCCTGGCCGGACTGGGGTGGGGAGTGCGTTTTACGCGCAGGTTTGAGCTGAGAGACATTTTATTCCAAGAGGTGCATCTAGCGCCCCCCAGTGGCTGGGAGCCCTTCTGAGGGTTAACTAAATCAGTTCCAGGAGCAGCTGCCCTAGGAGCTGAATCCACCAGACACCTGCGGGGGACGCCCTTGCCCACCTGCGAGACGCTGTCCCACCAGCCCATCCACAGGGTGGCTGCACCTGCCACAGCAGTCAACCCGCGTTCCTAAAGCACCTGTCCCGCTCCCCGCGCGTGCCTACAAGATGCCATTTCATTTTGGAAGAATTTCTGCGTTACAAAAATCTCATAAGCCCATCACCCACCTAGCTTCTATTAAAATACACACAGACTAAAAGGCCAGCAGGCAGGCCCAGGCAATGAATCCTGGTAGTGGGCTCTGTCACACACTGTATGGCATCGTGCCGGCAATTTATCCCATGGCGACAACTCAATACTCTAGCTGTCCTGCAATTACCCCACGTCCCAATCATTAGTGCCATTCCACTGGTTAGGAGCCACACAGATACTGCCAAGCAAGGGCTGATTTAGTGGCTTCCTGTGACACCCCTTGCAGGCGCTCGGCTGAATTACCCAGCCCAGCCCACAGGTGGCGTCTCATTCATCACAAGCAAGCGACGCTGGGTCTCAGCAATTACAAACTCCATTCACTACCAGCTAACGTGCAGAGCAGAGACAAAGGCTCTGTGGGACCCCCAGGCTGAACTAAGGGCTTGGGGGCCCATGGGGGTTCTCCCAGATGTGTGTAGCTTGGCCCAGCCCATCGCAGGTACCACTCGCCTGGGCCTGGGGCAGAATGGCTGGGCTCTGCCTCGCCCCCTGTACCTTCACCCCCCAGGACCCCGACACCACTCACCCGGGCCTGCTGCAGAATGGCTTGAGCTTGGGACTCCTGGGCTGAGACCATGGGGCCTTTGGAGCCAGCATCGCCACCCCCTCCAAACCGGAACTGTGGGTGTAAAACGGGGTTCACCAAGGGTGCTCCGATGTGGGTGCCCATGCTAGACCCCCAGGGCTGAGGTGGTGTCCATCAGCCTCTTGAGTGACAGTGGAGCCTTGGAGGGTCTGGTCTGGGTGGGTTGCAAGCTGCCCTACTATGCCAGCACAAGGCTGCCCCAGGCACACCTGCCAATATCAGCCCTGGGCTCTCCTAGAGACCCTCCCCATGTCCAGGAAGCCCTTCCTGGCAGAGACCCCATGGCCTCCAGTTACTGCGAGGAAAAGCCAAGGGCCCATGAGAACACCTGCACTGAGGAGGCCTAGCAAGGGTGGTCCTGGCTCCAAGCCAGGTGACCCTGAGCTGTGCCCAGACCCCAGGCATCAGACAGACAGACAGAGACAGTCAGAATACTGATGTCCAGACCAACCACATACTCTTTATCCCAGGCTCCCCAGGAAGGAAATAGCCCCATGACCTTCATGCACAAGGTCACGGACAATTAGGCTCAAGGAGGGGCCAGCTGGCTAGCAGGCCCACAAGGGGGTCTGAGTGATAACAGTAGGTGTTTGACAACAGGCAGATGGCACAGCTTTCCTTCAGGGACCTAACACCGCTCCTTCTTAGGTGGGCCAGCCCTGGGCGCTGGCAGGGAGGTGTAGACCTCGACCACTGGGGTCCACTCCTCTGCAAAGGTGGGACACCCCCAGAGAAGCCTACCTCTGTGACACAGTTGGCCCAGAGAGTCTGACCAGGAGATTGTCCCCCTTGGAAACAGAGCCCAGGGCCCCACTCCCCATCGGCCGCCCACTCCCACAAGTAGGGATACTCACGGGCAGCATGAGCATGGTTCCAGGGGGGCCGGGCAGCCCATCAGCCCCAGGAAGACCTGGGCGGCCAGGGGGACCCTGTGGACAGAGGAGCCGAGAGGGCCTGGTCAGAGGGCCTGGACAGAGCTAGGCTGGGGCGGGAGGAGGGGGTTGGGAGCCACGGCCCAGCCAGAAATACACGGGACAGGCACGGAGCAGTGCAAGACCCCATGGCCTGGAATGTTCCAGAACCCAAGCCCAGAGAGGGATCATCGTTATGGGATCAGGATAAGGAAAGGCTCCTGGAAGAGAGGGAGGAGGGAGGAGGGAGGTCCGGGCAGATCCAGAGAGAAGGAAGGTGGGGGCTGCAATCCGGGGCCAGGGGTGCCACTCCAGGAAGGGGCAGGGATGGAGCGTCAGAGCATCCGCCCCTCCAGGACACCCCTTCCAGGTGTCCCTACCAAACGGGCAGGCAGCCCTGAGGAGCCTGCCCTGGCTGCTCAGAGACCCGATGCCTCGGCACTGTCACGAGGGGCCCCCGTCCGGGCCCGCTGCCTGCGTGTGGCTGCTCAGTGTCCTCCTCAGACACACGGGGAGCGCCTGCTCGGACAGACACAGCGAGCGGAGGACACAGCCGGCGCTCTGACTGCCACACGCTGGGCTGAGCTGGCCTCCAAAGCAGGTCCCAGACGGACATCCCTTGACAGATTCTCCGGGTAATTCCGGCTAGCTCAGGACTGTATGAATATAAAACTTTCCTATAAGACAGTTTCTTTTCAGAAAACATTTATCACTCAGCTTTTTCTCTCATACAGGCCGACACCCAACAAGCTTGAGGCTGATGAAGTTCGTTCTGCATCTGGATGGAAGCTTGACTCCATGCGCTGACGAAGGAGGTCCCATTGCCACACCCCGGCAGAACTCAAGGGTGTGGGTCCCAGTCCTCTGCACCGAGGACAGCGTGCGCTCACTCCATCGGACTGCGATGTCCCCAGCCAGGAAACGGGATCCGCTCCCAAGTCCCAGCCGAGAAGACCAAGAACCGGGTGGCTCTCCCAGCACTGTCCGCCTGGGCCGAGCTGACACGGGCTTGTCTTCCCTCCGAGAGCTGATGACTGCAGAAGCAACCCCTGTCCTTGCGAAATGCTGCGTAACACAGACTTATACAAAGGGCAAGTCCCGCTCCATTCCCCGGCGGTAATCAGAGATCAAGCTGTGTCCCTGCGAAGGGGAAGCTGGAAGCGCCAGACGCGGCACGAACGTGGCCTGGGAGGCGGTGTCCCCCTTTGGGACACCGGCACCTACACACTGTTCTGCAGGTGGCTCTTTCTCTTTGCCGCCTGGGCCCACTCCCGAGCTTAGCCTCGCCCTCTCGTGGCAGTCAAGTTTCCCACGGGCGACGACTCGTCTCGTATCTAATCCACCCTCTGCGGATGCACGTTTGGGTCGTTCCAGGGCTCAGTCCCACACATCCTGCTGCGCTGAATATTCGGGCATCCTTCCTAAGCAGGTCCATGGAGGCGGCTGCTGGGTCAAAGGACTGTACTTGTTTTTATTGCTAATGGGCCCAAATGGCCCTTGCCTGCCATCTCGGGGAAAATTCCTCAGAAGATAAAAAACTTGTTTGAAAAAAAACAAAAAACCCGAACCACATTCTGCTGCGCAGGTTTCCTCCTGGAAATCAACACTGACAGCCACTCACGGCTGAGCTTCTGCCTCTGGATCGATTCCAAATCAAGCTCCCCAGTTTAGAACTGGGGGTCCGTGTCTTCCGGGGATGTGTGTGTGCACGTGTGTGTATGCATGTATGTGTGTATAGGTGTGTGCAGCTCTGCCAAGATGCCCCGAGCTCTCTGGAGCACACAGAGAGCGATCCACACAAACGGAGCAGCCAGGTCGGGCCGCAGTGCCTGAGGGACCAGCAGGGCCATGCACTGGTCTGAGCCAGGTACAGTCAAAAGGCAAGAACCAAGGGGGCTGGAGGTCCCTCCGGTCATGAGCATTTTCCTCTTCAGTGCTAGGCCAGTGCCCGGCACTGTGGAAACGCAGTGAATATCTGTGCTGGGTGGACAGATGGATGGGTGGACAGACACTTGGAGCAACACTGAGGTTGAGAGAGTTTAGTCAACATCCGGGCACATCCTATACGCGTAGCATCCTATCCTATATCTAAGAGAGACAATAATGTCTGCTATGCCACGTGGGCCCCTCCCCTTGACATGTGGACTCGGTCACCCATGGGTCCACCTGATGACAGCTTTGTGGGAAGACTCAGCCGTCGCCCCGTCTCTCACAGACCTTTGGAGTGAGCTGGGTAGAGACTGCAGCCCCCACTGCAGAAGCCATGAGATGGGGAAGAGCAGTGGGGAGCAGAATGCTGGCGAGCCAAGCATATGGGGGGTGGGGGTGGGAGCGTCCTACAGGCCAGCTGAGGCCAGGCCACAAAGAAAGACCCGCCTATCCTGGGCCCCCAGAGCCACTGGACATAGAGACAAAGTGGCAGAGAATCCTGCTCAAGGCCCCACAGGAGCTAGACTTTGAGGTCACCCAGCCACAGGGAACAAGGACAACCTCCTCCCTGTCCACTGCTAATCCAGCGCTCAGCTGCTTCATCTGCAGGCGCCTGGCCACATCGCCCTGAGCACCGCTCCAAAGCCCGAGCCCCTGACAGCCAACACCCGCGGGCCTCCCTGCCAGGCAGCCTCGGAGGCAGACCCCAGGCTCCTTCCCACACACCAGGCCCAGCCACCGTCCACCCCAGCCCGGCAGGTGCGTGCTCTGCTCTGGGCCGCGTGCCAGGCCCTGGGGGTGAACGCCCATCAGGACACACAGGCTCCTAGCTTAGCCAGCTATTAGCTCTTCACCCGAGTGCACAAGCTCGATATTCATTAGCCCGGCAGGAAAAACAAAACGAAAGAAAGAAAAAAGCCAAGCTGGACAGGTACCCACGAGGCTGCAGTACCCCAGGGCCCCACTAGGTGTCAGAATGAAATTGCGACGCCCTCATTTCTCCTGCAGGGACCCTGAGGTGTGTCCTCTGGCCAGGGTGATCCCAAGGTGCATCCCTCTGACCAGGGTGACCCTGGGATCGGCCCATCTGTTCCAGAGCAAGCTCTCCCTTGATTTCCAACAAGGAAGGGGGTGGGGGGAGGAATCGAGGCCAGTGGAGTTCTCGGATGAGGAAGGGTCCATGCAGATTCTGGGTTACGCACACACAGCACTGAGCTCTCTGGCCACAGCAGCTGCTGTTGTGACTGTCACACGGATGCAAGGCTGCAGGGCCCTTGCTGTGAGCTGACCACCACTGGCAGTCTTCATGGGACGAGAGCCCCAGCTGGGTCTTACTCTTACGGTGTCTCCTGTCCCCAGCTCAGGGCAAGGCCATAGTCGACCTCCCTAAATCCCTGAAGAGACTGGATGCACGAAGGGGGTGGTGTGAGATGTGATGGGGCCAAGGGCAATATGGAGAAGGAAGTCACTGTGCGGCTGTCCTCTGCTCATGTGAGGACAACACCAGTCACAGAACAGGAGACACACGGACAGAGTGACGAGCCTGCAGAGCGTGGGATCCCAGGGAGCCGAGTCAGCCCTTACCCTTTCTCCAGGGTCACCCACTTGGCCTGTGGGACCCATCGTTCCTGGAGGTCCTGGGAGACCCTAGAATTAAAAATAAAATCAGAACAGAGTTCAAAGATGCAGCCACAAGCTAGACCTTGTCCCCGCCTGGCTGGGCCCTGGGATGTCTGCAAAATGAAGCAAGCACCCCTTCCTTCCATCCAGGAGTTTTAAGGGGTGTCCCTGATCACCCACCCCTGAGCACCTCCCATATGTCATGGAAAATAAAAGGTGGCACTCACTGCGGGGCCTTCAGGGCCTGGTGGCCCCTCCAAGAGCATGCCCTAGAAGAGACGGAGACACGTCTGAGACCCGGGACCCCAGCCCTCCGGGGCCCCCTGCTGACCCTGGTGGTGGGTCTCTGGGTCAGTGCCCATTGTCCTGTCAGGGGTCTGCAGCCTCTGTAATGGGGGCTATGGTGGGGGCCACGATGACCATCCTCTGAGCATTTCCAGGAGCAACGACAAGCCCAGGACAAGTTTGCAGGGAGGGAAAAGCTCTTGCCCCTCAGGGATCTGCAGGCTGAGGACACAGCAGGGGTGGTATCTGGGGTTCCTGGGACCACGGTGGGCACGGTGGCTGCTGAGACAGCATGCAAGGGCTGCACATGCTGGCCCTAGGGCAGCCCCACTGGCCCCTGGCCCCGACCACAGGAAAAACAGTTGCTTCTCTATAGGGCTGCACAATGTCACTGTGCCCTGGATGTCTTCGAAAGTGGCCAGTCCCCTTGTGAAACCTGGAATTACTTCCTGGGAGGAAGAGGTTATGCCTAGTAGGGGTGCAGGGATCAGCCCAGGTTCCAGCCCAGTGGGGGCTCCCGGCCAGGGGGCTGCAGAGCCCCTCCAACCCCCACCCCCTCCCCACCAGGATGCCCCAGTCGCTGTGAGGATGGACACTGTGTTTACACAGATGTGCACTCGGAGAAATATTTGTACTCGAGGTGTACACAGAGAGCTCGTGCAAAAGCTCTGTAAACCCAGCGTTCCTATTTCCTTCTCAGACGAAGGCAGCTGCAAAGGCTCAGAAACTGAGCTGGGATTAAGAGAGAAAACACTGGCCGTTGCAGGGCCTGGGGACTGCAGCTGTCTTCCCAAACATGCCAGCTGCTGTTCTCAGGGCACTGGGGTGCCACAGGGAAGGGATCTCACGGAAGGGAAGCTGGAAACCAAGGGATGAATGAGCCCAGCAGAGGGTGCCTGACCCCTCCCAGGCAAAGCCATCACAGGAAAGCACTCCCAGGGCCACCACTGACCAGTGCTCGATGACAACAGAGAGGGGGGCCTTGCTATAGCATGCTGGCCCCGTCCACACCCCACCAGGATGGAGAGTAACCCTAAGAAAAGTCTCAGTGTGACACACTCAGGACTCTTAGTGGAGGCCATCCATGTGCTAAATAGCACATACAAAAAACCAGTGTTTTTAACCACAGTGGAAGGCAGAGGCGGTGCCCCGTGTGCCTCTGAGGGACACTCACTAGGGGATATAAACCACTGGTCGGGGGCTTCCTGGTGCCTGAAGTCCCAGAGCGGCCAGGAGCCCAGCGCTGACTACCCAGCATGCTCTGGGCCGAGTGCTCCTGGCTGAGCGCATTCCTGCCCTTTGAAGGAGCCTCTGATGCTGCTGACAAATTACAGAAGGTGCCGATCTAAGTGGGAAGTAGCCGGCTGGGTCCCTGAGACAACGGAGAGAAGGAGCGGGTTCCAAGAGCTCCATCAACAGTGAGTCACGTCTCCCCAGAGGGAGGTCGCTGGGGCAGGTGGGGGGAGAGGAAACAGCTACCCCCACCTCCACGGGGTCGGGACGCCTGCAAGGTTGGTGGCAAGACCACGTCAGCCTCTCCCAGGACTCGGCCATCTGTTTATGGCAGCTAAGACTTTGAGGACATCTGGCGATGCTCCAGGTTGAGAAACTCCAACTGTTTACATGATCCCTCCAGGGACTCGGGCCCCAAGCCCTGTGGATGCTCTGAATGGGCGGGGGGTGCTGGGCGGGAGAGAACTCAGGCCAGAAGGGGAGGGAAGCCTTCCCTAACCGCATCCAGATGGCTCGTGTCCCCAGTGAGGACGAAATGGGCTTTCTGCAGACACGCTTTCCGGGTTGGACAGCCCTGTCTTCTCAGCCCTCCCCTCTGGCCTGCCCTCACCAGTGGGGCAGGGAGCTGACACCCCACCCCTGCCCAGACTGGGACAAAGGGCTCTCCTTACAGGGCCTGCCCAGTCTGGGGACATGAGCAAACAGGAAGCTTATCCATACAGAGGTGCCAGCCTAGCCCCCCAGAGCGAGGCCACCAAACCTGGACTCCACAGTCTGGGCACCTACCTGGGCTCCCACTTTCTTCCCTGGCAAGATGCTCCTTTCACTAAAGCATTGGGGATACCACATAAGGCACCCCAAATCTACCTGGGGCCCAAGACCATCTGGGGAAACTCACTGTGAGGCCTTACACCCCAGTAAGATAAGCACAGCTCAGACCACAGAGGAACCACAGTAGGGGGTTCCCAGCACCCCATTCTTCTAGGTGGCCCCCAGGCTGGGCTGCATTGCTCCTTCCCCCGTGGGTAGCCTACAGTTGGTGTCAGGACTTTCTGTGTCGCTGAGCAAGGGCCACCTGGCGTTGGCGGCCCCCCTGGGGCCCCTCTGCATTCTTCCTCTGACCCCCATCCTCTACCCTCAGACAAGCCTTTTCTTCCTTGGACCCACAGAAAGCTCCAGAAAGGAGACGTTCCAGCTCGAGAAAAAGATGTGTGTGCAGCACCCCAATGCCCAGTGGGAGCAGCAGTCACCATGCCCAGAAAGGCCTGGAGGGGAGAGCAGAGCAACACAGGACGGCCTTCGCATCCCCAGATGCCTCCTCGGCCTGGGAATGGCCCAAGTGGGAGGGCTCTGCTGAGCCTCTGTCTGCTGGGAGTTTCAGCTCAAGATGGGACACATCTTGTCTGTCCTGGCCACGGGGCTCCAGGTCTCTCTGGGGACATAAAGTAAGCCACATGCTGTGAGTCATGGTTCTGAAAGAACCTTCACAGTCTCCAGCAGGATGGAGGCCCCCAGATTCTCCATCCTGGGAGCCCATGGTCAGACGGGCCCTGGGAGCCCCAATGTCTACTCTGAGCTCAGCCATCAGGAACCGGGTCCTGGCAGCAGAAGTCACAGCCCAGCCCCAGCCTCGTGACAGGCCTCACTGCAGGACATGGGCCTCCTCCCCTCGGTACTTGGAGGACGTGGTGGGGTGGACCTCGGCCACCAGCCCTCCCACTCTCCCCGGCCCACCCCATCAGGCCCACCCCCACAGCGCAGGGAACCCGCCTGCCCAGCTGGCCACGAGGCACCTAGCCACGGGGATGGGGATGGTGGGGGTGGGGGAGGTTAGAGCCCTGATGGGGCAGCCCTCATGCCACAGGGTGCACCCTGGTCCGGCACCCAGGCACAGCCCCCTGAGGTCAGAGGACACCCCAGTGCTGAGCAGAACCCCACCAACACCCACCACCCCATGAGTCAGACCTACCCATGATCCCGCTGCCTGGCACAGCTGGGTTTTATGCAGCTGGGATTTCAGTGCACTGCCCATTTATGAAACTCCCCTGGCGGTTTCACAAGCAGTTTCCGCAACCTGACCGCACCGGGTGCGCCACACGCCATGCGAGCGGAGCCTGTGGTGGGCCAGAGCCCGTGGTGGACCTCCCCTCCCCCCGCCGCTGCCCCCCAGATCTGCAGCCAGCCCAGCCCAGGCCCCCGGTCCTCTGCGACCCTCCGGGGGGCTCTGCCTCCCTCTCACGACTTCCCACTGTCTTTGGACCAACTGTCACACAGCCAAACGCACAGGCGCACGGGCGCGGGGTGTGCCGGGCAGTCCCCACGCTCGACACCTGCGCGGCCACCTGGGCCCTCTGCCAGCGTCGGGAGCATTGCCGCCAGAGTCCCAGCAATAGCCATGTGTGGAGGCCCTGAGGTCACGGGGCTCCTCCCAGTGGAGGGGCGCAGGAGGCCCCTGGGTCCGGCCAGGCCCCCCTAGCCGTGGCCCACCCTCCGCCCCCGCCCGTTTCTGAGAGGCTAAGAAACCGCCCTTACTGGTTCGATGATGGCGGGCTCTCCCTTTTGACCTTTCTCGCCCCGTGGCCCGTCGATCTGGGGGTGAAAAACACAGACGGAGGGAGTGAGAAGAAAGGGAAGGGGGAGGGGACAGGGACTCCGTGATTCTGCTCACAAGGCAGGGCTGCTCCGGCCGGCCACCCCGAGGGCCCCCCAGGAAGGAGCCCCTCACCCCTTCGAAGATGGTGTCCTGGTTCGCTGGCATGCCCGGCCCGATCTCGGACGGGGAGACCGTGGGGTCGTAGTAGGGGTCGTAGTAGTTCTCCTCCAGGCTCTTGATGGTTTCCTCGGTGAACTCGCCCTCCAGGTCATCCTTCCCTTCCCCGGGAGATGCCGGCTGAGAGCAAGAGGGGCAGCAGGGTCATGCAGAGGACGGGGGATGCCAGGTAACTGCGCAGAGATGTCCCACCCTGCTCAGGTCCAGGGCCCTGGCCCACGGGGCTCAGGGACAGTGGCCTCCCGGGAGCCTGGAGTCTAACTTGTTGGGAGAGTTCCTGGTGGTCTCTTGACGTATCTTCTCACTCTCCCTGCAGGGAACCTGTCACCCCACACCCCCTTTCAAGACCCCGGGGCTAGGGCTGTGCCTGGGGAATTCGGTGGCCTCAGGGCTCCACTACGGGCCTCAGGGTCTTGAAATAACATGTGCCTAATCCCACGCCTGCCAACAAAGGGGTTGGGACCCATCAGACCCAGTGTGTCCACTCTTTGACCATCAAGAAATTGGCTGTTTTTAAGCTTTCCCATGTACCATGGGTTGTGCTGGATTCCTCCCTAATCTACAAGCTTGGCAACAACCCCAAGAGGCGGGCACATTGGTGCCATGTTGTAAATGCGAACATGAGATCCCGAGAGGGGATGTCACTTTCCATAGTCACTGGGGGAGGTTTCAGGCCCGGTTGGCCTGACAGGAAAGCCTGTGTCCTGCCCAGAAGTACCCGCCTCTCGCCTTGTACAGATCCCTGGCTCGTGCACCTGTCCAGCCTGACCCATCCCAGGCCACAGACAGGGACACGGTCTGTAAGCACAGGTCCTCATCTATCTCCACCTCAACCTGGACACCTGGGGACAGGGCTCACTCTACTCACTTTGCAGATAAGCAAATGACAACACTGAGAGCCGCTCAGTGGGCTGGTGATTCCAAACATGCTCAGCATCCCCGGGGAGCAGGGCCCCCCCAGGACACCCAAGAGAGAGGCAGAGAAAGGAGGAGAACCCGGGGGTCTCAACCTTTGCCTGGCCTTTCTCCCTGACCCAGCCACTGGGAAGAAAAGCAATTACGTTAGAGGTGTTGGAGGTGCCGACCGTGCTGGTGGGAACCTCAGCCCCTGTGCCGTGGTCAGGGGGCTGGTCAGGGTCCTCGATGCCCTCGACATAGCTGAGATCCTCGTAAGGGGGTGGCGTGTAGTAGTCCTCGCTGGGCACGTAGTCATAGTCCCCTATGCCAGGGTCCTCCTCTTTCCCAGCCCCCTGGCTGGTGTCAGGCACCTCAGGGGCCACCGTGGGGGGCAGGGGCAGCTCCTGAAAGGTGGAAGAGAGAGGCAGGGTTGGGGAAAGGCCGGTATAATGGGCCCAGGTCTTGGGTTTCCTCTGCCACAAAGCATGGGCCTCAGCCAAGATCCCCCTGGACTCTGGGCACAAGGGCCACCTCGGTCCCGGGGAGGAGGAAGCCCAGTCTAGGAGGGTGCTGTGGATGGACTGCAACCCGACTCATGCCCTTGAAAAGGGTCAAGTGTATCTCAGAAACTTCTTCAAAGTAAGAGGACATTCCAGATAGAACAGTATAAGCCAGTCTCCCAGCACCCTTTGGGGTGGGGACTGCCCTTTCACCTCTATGTCCCTGATGTCACACGTCACCATGGACAGCCCTCTCCAAACATGTCCCGTAAGGACGAATCACATACAGTCATTGGTTTCCCTGCCAGCCTCCAACCACAGCCTCCTAGGTGACCCCACATTCACACTCTCCATAGCTTCCTCCCGTCCCCCCTCTGCCCCCGCCCCCCAGACTCTGGCAGCAGCTGCCCGACCACCCAGACCTCGGCAATCTCCGTGGTCTCTTTAGCAGCTTCCACAGGCTTCTTGGTGGAGGCAGGCTCCTTGCTTGGGTCGTCCGTGTCCTCGTAGTAGGGGTACTCGTAGTAATAAGTCTCGCCTTCCCCCTCTCCTTCTGGGTACTGGAAGCAGATCGGGCATGTGAGGAAGGAGGGCCCCATCCGGAGGCCAGCCTGCTCCCTTCTCCACACGCTGGACATCTCAGGGGGAGGCCTGGACACTAGAAGGCCGAGCCCACCTCCAGCCACGAACTCCTCCAGCAACCTGGGAAGCTGAGCCAGCCCCATGAGAAGTCCAGGGAGGAAACGGGGGAGGAGGGCGCCCAGGTCCCCTTCAAAGAAAGTTGAGTCCTAAGAGGCCCAATCATTCTGACCATTTAGAACCTGAGGACCAGTCAACCAGCCAAACTCTGGGCTCTGCTGTCACTCAGGAGGGAGGGGCTCCTCAGCGACAGAAGGGAACCCTCGTCCTCAGGACATCTGCATGTCAGGAACTAGGAGGGGCCGGCCAGGAGGCCTCGGCCACAGGAACTCAGCTGGGAGCACCGTCCTCGCCGTCTCGGGCAAGTAAGACATGCCTGCACAGGGTATCCCCAGCTTCTGAGGGCCACCCCTCTTGTCTGTGACAGGTCGTGAAAGAAAGGAGGACAAGAGAGAGATGAACAGGACTGGATGCTACTTAAAAGAGATGGGAGAGAAATCTGAGCAGAGGTGGGACAGAATTCTCAGTGGAAGGGGGAATTACAAAAAAAAAATAAGATGCTGCTGGAATGTGAGGGCAGGGGGAGGTGAAAGACCGACCCCAGACCACAGCGGGTCACAGTGAGGGGAACGAAGCTTAGGACACGCTTCTCAGCCGCTGCCACGGTGGGAGTCAGAGGACCCATCGTTCTACAATGAACGGCCCTCAGTGCCTGGTAGACTCAGCCCATGAGGGCACCTGGGGCATCTCTGCTCACAGACACCCTGCCCAGGCCATCAGCCAGAGTACAAAAGGTACCTTGCCATGGTCATCCACAAACTTGTTTGAAACTGGAGGGGTGACAAATGTCCTTCGTGACTCGGTCCACAATCTTGCCCGGTGGGTTCATTCACAATGGAGGTGCTGTGGCTGCTGTGTCCCCCACCCCACCTGCCTGGCCCCACGGCCCCCACCATGAACCCAGCCAGTGCTGACTCACGTATTCATCTGGGTTGGGGTCCTGGGACTGGGGCGTGTCGGGGACGGCAGTGTCACAGTCAGGACTGTAGTGCTCACAGTAATCATAAGCCGCCCGGTGGTCCGAGACGAAGAGCAGCTGCTGGATATCACCCTGGAAAAGAGCAAAAGCCTTTGAGCACGCAGAACGCAGACACCCAGGTGCGCGCCCAGGAGATCAGCCCGACGCCTGAGAGAAGCCTGTCTTCAGCCAGCCTTCCTCTCTGGAACTGCTGCCTCCAAAAACCACGCAAGCCAGGCTGTTTTGCCCACCACGCCCTCCATTATCTGTTCATTCCCCTAACTACCATGCCCCCCATCCATCCATGCATCACCCATCCATCATCCATCTTCCATCCATCCATCCACCTAACAACCTACTCACCCAGCCATCCACCATCCGCCATCTGTCCATCCACTCATCCATCCATCATCCATCCATCCACCACCCATCCACCATCCATCTTCCATCCACCCACCTAACAACCTACGCATCCAGCCATCCACCATCCGCCATCTGTCCATCCACTCACCCATCCATCACCCATCCACTCATCCACAATCCATCCATCATCTACTCACCACCCACCCACCATCCATCCATCCATCCATACATCCACCATACATCCATCTGTCCATACATCCATCCATACATCCACCATCCATCCATACATCCATCCTGTACCAATTACTGAGCATCTACCAAACGCTAGCCACCACATCACACACAAGGGATGCAGTCATGGCCCAGAACCACACTGCCTGGCAGCGCCCACTCTCCCTAACATGTTGGACTTCCATTGTGCCCCATGGACAAGAGCAGGTGCATACCCAGACTGTGTATTCAAGAGGCTTTCACTGATGCCCCCTCAAGCCTCACCACCCCTTTCTAGCTAGGGAGCTCCTGTTCCTGTGCCCCTGCTCTGCTGTGGTCCAGCAAAAGGCATGCTCCACTCCGGAAGGGCAGAGCCAGGAGTACAATGCCATGAGCTTGACCCAGAGGAGTGGTGCCATCTGCACATGTCAGAACCACAGGCCCAAGCAAGAAGCTGTGCCCTCCCTCCCTTTCATTTGGCGAAGGTATGTGAGCCCTTTCCTGTGTCAGGAAGGCAGAGGCAGACACAGGAAGGGGCCAGATGGGGCCTGCCACCCAAGGTCACTAAGCGTGGGTCCCTGGATGGCTCCCGGGGTGTGTGAAGCAAAGTGCCAGTGGTGTGCACAGCTCTGGAGAGGGGATCTGTCACCCTCCCGATTTCCCAAAGGCTCTGTGGGAAACCTGGCCCAGAGATGCAGTGAAGTGGGGGTGACTCAATGGCCGAACCGGGTGACAGTCCTAGAGTCCAGAACAGGCCCATTAACACCTGATCGCTGAGGCATGGCTCCAAATACATGCCCCCCAACTTGGGTTTGAAGCCCCCGAATGATGAGGCAGGAACTCAGAGCTCTGCACGCAGACCCGTGTCCATGCAGATGGCTCCCTAGACGAGACTTCCTCCTCCTGAGGTCAGCCCGCGCGGGGCTCTGCCTCTGGCCACGCACAGACGGCCCCTCCTTCTGCCAGCGGCACTGACCGCAGCCCCCGTAGCCTTCTGCCATCCTGCCACTGGTCTCCCCCTCGCGGGGACCGAGGGGTTGCAGACCAGGCTGCCGGCTGCTGCCCGGCCTGGGGCCCACACAGCACACGGGCATCGCAGCTCAGCACGTCTCCCCGGCACGCCTGACCCACAGGCCCGCTCCGCAAGCTCCCCCTCCACCCCCTCCACCCCTTCCCTCCTCTCATGCTCCTCTCCCCCTCCGGATGGATGTCTGTCGGAGGCTCCTGGCTCGCGGTTTAACTCTCCAGCAGAAGGGAACATACGACAAGAGCAGTGAATCAAAACCACACGTTTTTATTAAGCAGCATGACTTCTCGTTCAAATTTCATCCAATTCAAATAAAATATTTTCTCCTCTCAACTGGCAGCTTGACATCTGAATATATGTTCTCCACATGCAGTTAGCAGAAGGCAGAGGAGGCCCGGGGCCGTCGGGGGCGGCAGGCAGCCGTGACCGCCAGCACTTGGTGTGCCCCTCGACAGAGCAGCTGCCTGGTGAAGGACCTGGACGTGTCCCGCACATCTCAGTGTCCCCATAGCCCAGGGCGCCAGCCCAGCACCCGGCGACAAGCAGGCTGGGCCCAGGGCATGAACACCTGTGGACGGGCACAGGCAGGACGTGCTCCCCTTGGACTCACCCCAGGCTCAGGACTCGTGCTGACCCAGCCCTCGGCCACCTGGTTCCCACCTTCCCCGCCACCCATGCCCCAAACTGCAGCAGACTGGACATGTTGTCAGGCGAGGGCTGGCCACAGCGACCCTGCAAGCATGAAGCCCCTTCATTTCCTGCACCCGCCCTCCTCTGAAAACGGCGGTACTTGTTGAAAATCACTTTCCCAACAAATAGAGTGGATTTTCACACCAAAAAACATGCCTGTTTGTTTTGTGAGCGCATCTCTCAGAGGGCAGGGACCTAGCCACTCCTCACCCCCACTGTGGAGAAGGGGAAACCGAGGCACCGGTGTTCAGGATCCATGACACTCTGGTCAGGACAGACCGGGCCCTTACAGTCTTCACCCAAGCATAACCTTCACCTTACGTTTTAAGCCACAGGCAGCCCCCTGGGAAATGCCCTTCTTCAGGCCCCAGGGAGACCTCAGCAGTTCCTTCTGTTCTTTCTGAAATGTCAAATCAGAGCCAACGAATTTCTGTCTGAAGCAAAGGGGCACGTGCTAAACTGTCCATCCCAGTGGTCCCCCAGCTGGGCGACCCCAGGCAGGACGCCACCTCTGGGAGCCTCAGTCCCCACCCCGCCCTCCTCCACGATCATGGGGACCAGGCAGAGAAAAACACCCTGCCCCAAGCGACGCTACAAACCCAGCACTCTAACTGTTCGAGCTCCCTGGACTTGGAGCTTACTCTTAGGTTGAAGATGCAGAATACTTGTGCGTCCCCTACAGATGTACCTCAGGGTCCTTCTCAACCCAGGTCTCCCAGCAGCCACCACCCCGTGACGTGGAGGCAGCACCCCCTTTGGCTGGCCCTAACCTGGTTCATGTTGCCCTTCAATGTAAAACGAATGGTCACAACTTCATGACTGTTCCGAAAGCATTTTCAGGATGTGATGTGAACCCAAGCTCCAAACTGCAGACTCCGAGATTCATCAATGAGCGCCCTCTCCTGGTGGGAAATGCTGGGGGCCTGGAAACAAAGCCCAGAGGGCACAGACAGTCCTGGACTTGGGTGTGTCAGTGTTTTGGGGGATGGGACAGAAGGCTGGAGCCCAGGCCAGGTAGAGATGTTAACCTGTGGCTACAAGGACCACATATAGTGAGGCCCCTGGCCTGCAGCATCTGGACAATGGCTCTGTGAGGCTGGCTGCAGGTCAGAGTTGCTGGTGGGCAGGGCCCTGACCCTTCTGGAGACACTGAGGGCACCCCAGGATTTCTCTGCTCCAGGTGATCTCTCAGGTAGGGGGCTCTGACCCCCCAGAAACCCGTCAGTAGCCTGGCCTCGATGTTGGAAGGGCCTGTTGCCCGATCTCCAGAGGCAGCCTCTTACAACCCCCAAACTCACAACCCACTGCCTATTTGCAGGATCTGAGGTTGTTTAGTTTGTGTTTGTGTGAGTGTGTGTGCATGTGCATGTGGGCATGTGTGTCTGTGTGTACGTGTGTGCGTGTGCACTAGTGTGTGTGCATGTTTATGTGTGTGTGCACGTATATGTGTGTACACGTGCGTAATTGTGTGTGCATTTGTGTGCATGTGTGTACGTGTGTGCATGTGTGCACATGCAATGCAGAGGACTGCTGCATCACTTTCTGCTTTGGGTGACCCACATATGAATGGAAACAGAAAGGGAGCCCCTGTCCTTGAGCACCTGCAGGACAAAGTGAAGGAGCGTTACTGCCTCTGGCCAGCCCTGGATGCTGACCTTAGAGGGTACTGGGGTGACACTAGGGGGCCTGGGACTGGGTCCCTGCCCATAGCAAC
This sequence comes from Miniopterus natalensis, assembly GCF_054644295.1. NCBI lineage: Eukaryota > Metazoa > Chordata > Mammalia > Chiroptera > Miniopteridae > Miniopterus > Miniopterus natalensis. The sequence goes on from NC_142092.1 coordinate 69,776,231, forward strand.
AGCCCACCAGTCCTAGGAGTGCTGGCACAAACCGATCACTTGTAGCCCCGAGGTGATGGCTTTCTCAGGCGCATAGCCCCATGCAGCCTCAGTGTCTCACGTCCCTGCCCACATCATGTCTGCATGACCCAACTCCTCATACCTTTCTTTGTGCCACACAGACAAGCCCACGTGTCCTCGCAGCCTCTCATCCCATTTCACAGATGCACAAACTGAGGTGCATTGAGGGGACCCTCTCAAAAGGGCAGTGTTGAGGCTCCCGAGTGACCACCTGCGGTCCCCACAGTTCCCACCCCAGAGCTGCCTGGTCCCTGTGAAGTTCAAGTACTATGTCTTGCACATCCGACAACCTTGGGCTCCCAGTTTCCATAAATGACACCATCACTTCATCTCGGCAGCCCTGGTGGGGGTGGGAGTGGGGCAGGCACCAGGCCATCCAGCCTCAGGAACACAGGCTGCACCTGATCCCACCTCGGATCCCCAGGCCACGCCGACTAATCGCTCAGTTTAGCTCTAATGCCAACCCCAGGCCCAGTGGCCCCAAGCACCTTGCCCTGTGGTGCCAGCTGCTCTCACACCCTCCCTCGCTCTGGCGATGACCAGTTTTCTTCTTTTACATGCCTATTTCTTTCCCTGCCAGGTCAGTAGGCTCTGCTGAGCCCCTAGAAGCTTCTGCCACTGTGCCCTGCATCATTATGGCCACTCCGCTCTGCTGCTCAGCCTGGATGCCCGGGGCAGCTATCAGCAGTCCATCTTCCTGCTGCAGTCACCGGGCAGCCCGAGAGGCCATCAGCTGCTGGGACACAGCAGGACGCACGTTGTCCTTGGTCCTCGCTGAGCCAGAAGCATTTTGCTGAGGGAATCAGTTCTGCCTTTTCTGATAATGAGATTTTATCCAGCCCGCGCTTCTGCTGTAAGCGGAGGAAATTACAGAGCTTTCGTTGGAGAGCTTTGCAACCTTGGGGACTATGGGGACAAAAGCCATCCAGTGTGCCCAAAGCAGGGCAGCTGTCCTAGCATGTCTATGCCGTCTCTCCTGTTTCCCCTCTTCTGTGCATTTAATTCTGCATTCCTCCTCGAAACGAAACCGAGTCCCTGGGGGAAGCCAGCCCCACACCACGGCCTGTCCATCCCAGCAGGCCCTGCAGGGGTCGTGCCGTTGGCTTTTCCTATGATTTTATAGCCTAATTTTAGCTGGAGCACTTCATACTCATAAAGGGAAACACACAGATAATTTGAGAAGACAAACACTTCCTGTTGGAAGTTGCCAAGCCTGCTGTCCAGGGACCAAAACCAAGAGGAAAGCACCAAGCTTTCTGCCACCAGCGGGCTCTGGCCACAAATCTACAAAGTCCTATTTAGTGTGGCCACACCTGGGGCACAGCTCGGGACCCAGGGACAGAGGGAGGAAGGAGGTGGGGAGCGCTGGGGCTCTGGCGGCCAGCACACCTGGGTTTCCATCCCAACCAAGTGAAACTTAGAAGCGTTCCCCAAAGGCCTTGAGCCATGGTTTCATGGTCTGCATGATGTGGGGGAGCCACCTGGGTGGGGCTGCTGGGGGAGCGAGCCAGGACTGCACTGCCCAGGGAACGGCACCCACGTGCACTGCTCTAGGGGTGCGCAGACCCAGACCATCAACACCCACCGGCAAAGCTTCCTCCCGGGGAGCTTGGCGGATTCCGACGGATGTTGCTGGTGCACAGTGGCCAGGGGACGCTGGGCTCCCCCTTTTCCATGGGCCAGTTCCTGACATTCTTGGAGATGACTTCACACATAAAAGGCCACCCGATTCCCCTGGTCAAGCTCTTGTGGCCCAAGCTAATCACATTTACAATCTGGCTGTGATGTTTTCACCCATGAGTCACACAATGGAACAGCAGAGGCTCCAGCCAGGGGAGGTCAAGGTAATTTTTTCCATGATTTTTGGAGAACCCATGGAGTGTGAGAGTGAGTTTAACACTATTTGCGTGAGTGTTAAAGAAATATCTCCGTGTGGTCAGAAACCAATTCCTGCTGCCCCCTGGGTCCCTCGCTGGTCCTTGTCTGTGACTCCCCCACTACATAGCAGCTTCAGTCTCCATCCAATTTTCACCTGCACCACCAGCCAGCTGCTGCTCCAGGGTGTCTGGGGTCCCAGTTACTCACACCTACACTGGTGCAGGCCGCAAAATGCCACGTGAGAGTCTCCATGGGGGAGCCAAGGGTGCAGGGATGGGGAGGAGGGTGGTCAAGTCCCAGCCCCACTGGACCCTGAAACTGGCTGCAGTGACTAAAGGGTCAGCTTAGTGAACTGAGAGGGGACACTTCATCCCCAGACCGAGAGACAGGGCAGTAGAGCCAGCGTCAGGGCCGGGCAGAGAGGATCCCCTCCTCAAAAGCCCACTTAACTTTATAAAGAGCATGGGTCTCACCCCTTCCCTGCCAGCTGTGCAGCCCTGGACATGTAGATGACCATCAGCCACGGTCTCAGGGGAACACGCTTGTTGCCTGGGCAGCACAAGACTGCAGCGGCCCCACCCTTCTCCCTCTGGACTCTCACAGCAGCAAGCTGTGGGGACTGGGTTGACCACAGAGCACAGGGACACACTCTGCGACAAGCTCCACAGAAGAAGGAACAGGGACCCTGGCATAACCATACAGAGAGTCAAGGCACTGACCACAAGTGATGGCACTAGATGCTTCCCTTGCCAGCTGTGGGCCTTAAGCGCATCACCTAATCTATCCAGCCCGGCACTTGTTCATTTGTAAAAGAAGGTAATGAGATCTCCCCACAGAAGTCTCCTGAGGACCGAGAGAAGGTCCGCGCAGAAAGCTCAGTAGGCCTTGGACATAGTGAGGCCGAGATAAACGGCAACTTCCATCACTATCATCACCACCATCACCACCATCACCACCACCACCATCACCACCATCATCACCATCATCACCACCACCACCACCACCACCACCATCACCACCACCATCACCACCACCATCACCACCATCATCACCATCATCACCACCACCATCACCACCACCATCACCACCACCATCACCACCACCATCACCACCATCACCACCATCATCACCACCATCATCACCATCATCACCACCACCATCACCACCATCACCACCACCATCACCACCATCATCACCACCATCACCACCATCGCCACCACCACCACCATCATCACCACCATCACCACTATCATCACCACCATCACCACCAGTACCATTATCACCACCACCACCACCACCGCCGCCACAACCAGCATTTGTAGCACCTCTATGATGAGCCCATGGAAACAAAGAATAAATCAGTGTTCCTGACCTCAAGCCTCAACCTCTTAGTGCTTCCTCAGGAAGCAGCCCAAGTGACCAAGCGACTACCTGCCAAGGGAAGTCTAGGAAGGCAGCCTGGAAGAGACGGCTTCAGAGTTAGGCCTTGGTGGAGGAGGTGGGTGCTACATGTTCATATCCATGAACATTCCATTCATTGTGCCCACTCTGCTGCCGCCTCCTCCTGTCCCCCTGTCATCCATCCAGCCTCGGGCACCGGCTCCTCTCCACCCTGCCGTCCCCATCTGAGGCTCAGACTGCAGGTCTGTAAGTCAGCCTCGGCGGGACATGGTCCAGACCCTCGGTCATCTGCCATCTGTTCTGAACACGCTACTGCAATGCCGCATCACACCCATGTCGCTAATGGGCTTGACACCTGAAAGCCCCGCGTCCTTTCCGTAGCAAATGCTGCACCTCGTCTCAGCCTGCTCCTGCGCAACGGACTGTTCTGAACCAGGCGCAGAAGCTCACATTTATCTTGACTGAATTCCATTTCCTCAGTTCCAGAACATGGCTTCTCGGGGCGTGGAGGCTGCAGGCACCTGGCCTTCCCAGGACTAAGAGCTTCCAGGACGGCATGGGCAGGAACATGAATCTGAGACGCATTTTCCATGTTCTCAGATCGAGACTCAGAGCAAGACCAGCAGAGACCGCCAGCGCATGTTCTGCACGACTCCCAGCTGGGCCCCCTCCAGCCCCAGGACACACTCTCAAGGGTGCCCCCCACCAGTCTCCGAGACTTTCTCCCAAGGCCACCAAAGGGCTTCCAGGATGGTTCACATCCCAGGGCCTGGGACAAGAAGGCAAACAGCCAGCCTTAGGGGCCCTTCCCTGTGTCCCTGTGTGTCCCCCCTCAGAGGGGTCTCACCACACCCCTCACACTCAACTGCAACTGTGAGCAGGCACTTTGCAGGTGAGACCGAATTTCAGCCCCTCCCCTCCCGGCTGAGCTTGCCGACCTCTCTAAATCTCCCCATCTACGGGGTAGAGGTAACGATAACAGCAATAGTAATCACTACTTATCATTAGAACTCTAATAATAACCACTTCCCTCGACAGCGTGGTCAGGAGAGCCTGAGAACTCACGGTGACCTGCGTGCCCACACCCAGGAGCCCTGGGACAGTACCCAAGCTCAGGCTTGCTGACTGCGGACCCATGCGGAGGGCTCTGCTGGGCAGCATCCCCTGTCGTCCTCACCACAAGCCTAGCAGCCCCGAGGAAACTGAAGCCCAGGCTTGCCCAAGGCCACGCGCATGGTAAGTGGGAGCCAAGGCTCTCCTGTAGCTCCCTCTGCCCCCTTGATGGCTGGCCATTCAAAAGAAGCTCCCCCACATGGCAGGACTCCCTGGCCCTCCAGCCGCCTACACCGTAGCTCCCAGGCTCAGGTGGGTGGGTTCCCCTCAACCACTCTTCCTCCCACTACAGGTGAGGCCCTGGGATCAGCATCTACAAGCTTCAAGCTGCTCCTCCAGGTAAGCCACCCACCCTCCTCCCCTCTTGACGTGACCCAGCCCGTCCCCGAGTCTGTGACTTCCCTCTGGAGCCAATGCAGCATTTCAGGTCACCACACAGTGACACTGCCCTCCTGGAGCCCCGGGTGCTGATCTTCCCAAGGGACTGACAGATCAGGAAGTCTGCTGTGAGAGGCATGATGTCACCCCACAGGCCTGGGCTCGCAGTAGCCCAGCAGCCTGTCTGACCGGCACATGGCCCTGCTGCTCTAGTTGCCACAGCCACAGGGTGTGGGGCCTGCCTAACTCTGTGGGTGTCTATGGACCCCCAGGTAGAGACAGGCCACCCCAGCTGCTGGGCTCAATCAACATGGACCAGGAGCACCCAGCAGGACCCAGGCCAGCACAGGGGCATGTCCTCAGAGCTGGACACCCACCCCTGAAATCCCTGGACCACCCAAGGTGTGAGTCCAGATGAAAGTCCTTTGACATAAACATCAACATGAGACCATGCCATGTCCCTGTGTCACCCTGCTCCTGCCTGCCTCTGCCGAGAACCCACACCCTCCCCGATGCCCAGCTGGTCACTGGCCCGAAGCCCACAGGCTGCCAGCCACCTGCACCAGGCAGTAGTCCAAGGCTACGCTTGCCAGCTGCCCAACCTTTCCTGGACCTGAACAGAAGATAAAAATGCACCCCAAACTCTCTGCATATTGTCATTGGCTGGTCAGCTGCCCATCGGAGCAGAGAGTCACACACAGGGCTGCCCGACCACCCCCCTAGCCCCAAGGGGCTACCCCCCCACTGCCTCCGACAGAAGGAAAGCACACACTAGAACCCGTCTCAGTTCATCTGGACAGAGAAGTCTGGGTCACATGGGCACAGCCACGGGGAGGCTGACAGAGAGAAACAAGTGCCAGTGGGTGCAGGTTTCCAGCCCAACAGAGCATGCTCTGTCCACACAAAGAACACTTCCTCCAGCTAACAGTCCCCCAAATGTCACGGTATGTGGGGGACATGGATTCGTACCCAGGTCTGGGCTTCACAATGATGTTCAACGTGCTCCACGCGTGCTTGGCCACCTCTGCTCGGCTCCGATGCCCCCGCTTCCCAACCGCACGCCTATTGGCTCTGCACCCACTAGATTGCGGGTTTCTGAGCCCCGCATTCTCTGATGCTGTGTCCCCCCGTGCAGTCCCAACACCAGCTGCCCCGGGAGGCCTTCAGCAAGTAGTCAGTGACAGGATGCTTGCTGGAGGGTCAGGGCTCAGAGGTCACAGCTGAACTCCTGGAAAGAACGTGTCAGTGGAAAAGCCAGGCCCTGGAAGAAGGGGCGCAGGCATTTGGTAAACCACTGGGTAGTCTGGTCAGAGCCAGGGTCACACCAGGTCTGGGGAGGCCGAGTGAGCAGGGTTTGCCAACACTGTTTTGGCCACACACCCAGGCCAGTGCCTGCACCCAGGAGGCCCCATGGCACAGTGTTGTCCAGCTAAAACTGGGCCCTGCCACAGGGCAGCTCTATCAGTCTTGATGGTCTCTATCCCCAGCTCTCTCCCTCAATGGTGCTCCATTCTGGACAAAGGGGGCCTCTGTAGGGCCACACGCACCCCAGGAAAAACCCCAGGGCCTCCAACAGACTCTAGAGTTGGGCAATTCCTATCTGGAACTGCACTGAATGCAAAACTCAGGGTGACTGGCCCTCTGCCGAAGTTCCCAGAATCCTTCAGACTCCCCCCTCGAGGAGCCACGGGACAAATTGGCTCTTAATGAGGGGAGTGGTCCCTCCAGGGGAAGAATGTGGCTGCTGGAGAAACAGTTTCCAACCCGCCAGCCCTTCCTTTTAAAGAGACTCCTCTAGAAGCCAAGTGGTTAAAATGGGAAACGTCCATACTTGGAATCTGCTGGAAGGTAAAGAACTAAAGCACTTTTAGTTCAAAAGAAATAAAAATTCTCTCACTTGCCCTGAGAAAAAGGGTGGCTGGGAGTATGAGGTTGACCCACCCGACTTTATTATTGCTCCGTGAAGGAAAAAAGCAGAAAAAACATGGTCTGTGGCCACTGGAGGCATCCCGGCGTCCCGCTGGTGTTCACTAAGAGACAGGTTGCATTTTCCAACGTGAACAGGTCTCGGAAGAGCCAGGAAAGTCCAGGGCTGGGAGAGCATGTCCTTCGGAATGTGAACAATTTGTGCTCAGCAAGCATCTCTCTTCCTGGCCTGGCTGTCACTCTCGCTCAGATCAAAGTCACTGCCGGAAAGAGTGACCCTCTAGAACTGGGGACAAATTCCTGCCCTGCGTCTCCATCGACAACCTGCCTGCCTTTAGCCTGAGTGAGAGGCGAGCAGAGAAGGAAAGTGGGCCATTCAATTCGAGAGCCACTTCTTTTAGAAAATTATCGATAGTTTCCATTCTGTAATAATAACAGTAGGGACCAGAATGCTGGCTGCAGTCCACACATACACTTGCTTCCCCCCACACAATATATGGGGTAGGCACTGTGATCGTCCCCGTTTCACAGACGGGGACACTGAGTCTCAGGCCGGTGAACAGCTGTACTGGGTCCCACCCGCCCTGGCCTCTGCGACGCTGCCCATCGTAGTGGATTCTTCATGTATTTGTGCCCGTGGGAAAAGGGCTTTTCTGGCTCAAGGAAGTAGTATTTGTTTTAGGATACTAATTTTTTTAAGATTGATAAAGCTTTTTCCTGACTCTTTCCAATAAAAGGCACAGTCAAGCACACGAGGCACTAGGAATTACAAAGACGCACAGCATAGAACAGCTACCACGCAATAAATTAACTCAAACCTGCCACATTGCCGACCTCAGCACACCTTCCCGCCTCCCGACTCGGAACTCCACAACAGAAAAATGGCCAGTGGCAGGAGTGGCCCTGGCTCCCGGTCACTGAGCAGGTACCCAAGCTGAGCACTTCATAGGTGAGCCCAGGTAAACTCCCTGGTATCACTCGAGGCATCATTACTGATCCCCACATTTTACAAATGAGAGTCCTAAGGCTCACCAGTGTCATCTTGGATCTTCCCACCAGCAAGAGGTCTACACCAGCAAAAACTCCATCCCAGTCTGTGCAACCCCCAAGCTCACCAAGAGAGCCCGAAGCCGCCTCCTGCCTGGCTGACAGCCCCGGGCACCCTGCAGGGCATCCCGAGCCTCTGGGCAGAAGCATGCTCAGAAGCTATGTCTGCATAACTTGCAAAATTTGGCTTTGTTGGTGGGATCCAGGCACCGGCCCACTCGGTGTCCCACAGGCTCAGGTGTGCTGGAAACCTGCTCTGCACAAGGGCTGCCAAGGTGGGCAGGACCCACAGACCCACCCTCACACACCTTCAGACCCACCTCCCCAGCCTTCGACCATCTCCACGCAGAGGGGCTGTTCGGACCTTTCCTTGGTTACCCACGCGGGGCCCCACCCCAACCTCCACCCACTGCGACGCTGGGTTAGTATCCAGGCGGCCGGTTAGCACCGTCAAGCCCTTCGTCCGCGGAAGGCAGTGCGCCGTGCGGACTGCACCCAGCCTCACCGATGCTGGCCACAGATCTACGAAGCAGGGCACTCATGATCCCATTTCACAGGCGGACCAGCTGAGGCTCAGAAATGTCAGAGTGACTAGCCTGAGGCCCCACATCCAGGACAGGAGAGAGCATACTGGCGCCCTGGGGACTGCACCAAGGAGGCAACCCCCCCCCGCCCGGACTTCAGTGTCACAGCTATGCCCTTAGACCATTGTGACTTAGAGAAACACGAGACTTCTGGATGCTCAAAGTCAAGGGGCGGGCGCTTTGGTTCGCAGCCCTCCCCACTGGCATACCCTGGAATCTGCACAGACGTCACCACCATTAAAACAGAAAGGGATCCATCCAGTCAGTGCCTTTCCAGCTTGGCGGACCCGATCAGTGAGTACATGGACCCAGGGACCTCACCTCAGCATGAGCTCTGGTGATGTGGGGGCTGGTTGGGCACAGATCGGGGCCTTTGAACATGGGCACTCGAACACGGCCGAGCGTGTGAGCCCATCAGGAAGCTGACGCTGGCTCTCGAGGACTTCGGGAAGAAACACTGCTCGACCAGTCCTCTGTCTCTGGGGACCCCAGCATGGAATCTAAGAGCTAGCAGAGTCCCTCAGAGACTTTGCCTGGTGTTTCCAAACATACCTGAGCTGTGAAACCCTTGTTTGCCCCAAATCTTCCTCCACAGCTGGTTATGTAAAAGACGGAAGGCCAGTGGAGGGGTCCTGGCCATCACCCCGCCTGAGCCAGAGGGAACATCGGTCACTAAAGTGCCTTCCAGAATGCAGGTTCCAGGGCTCTGCTGCAGCACCCCAGGGGGCGGGGCTGGAATCTGAACTTCTGCAGGTACCCGGGGCTCCAATGCACTGCTAGGCACCTGGGGACACTGGGCACCTGCAGGGGTCTGGCAGTGGATGGAGTTCTCTTATGCTGAACCCCAGTCTATGAAGGAGAGAAATGCAGGCCTCCCAGCGGGTTTTCTGAAGTAGGGTTTCCAGGGCCCGCTCTGTTCAGCTCCTGAGGCATTTCTCAGAGGAGCTGAGCTCCAGGCTGGGCACCATGGGCACTACTGACTTAGAACATCTATGAACTGTGGTCACACGGGTCTTCCTGAAGCTCCCACTCGCAAGGGAGTGTGCCACCTTGGTGCAATGCCCAGGGTCCCAGTCTGCTCGCTCTCTGAGCTCTGCCCACCAAATCCACCCAGAAGGTGGCTGCTCCTCTTGCCAGGATGGCCCCCAGATGTCAGAAGGCAGGAGTCCTTCCCAAGCTGGTCCATGGGAGACACGAATATTGGGCCCCTTGGACCAGGGTGGCCACCACTGTCCTCACATGTCCTCTCCATTCTCACAGGCCACAAACACCCCTTGGGGCAGCAGCAGGGGTTTCATTCAGACCAATAGAAACCACGGCAACATCAGAATGCCAGCCCGACCCCGATGGAGGAGACAGGACTGCCGACAGCAGCCACAGTGGCTCTATCCCAGCAGTGACCACTTGCCAACATCTGTCCCAGGTAGTTCATGGGACAGCCGGCCCGTCCCACTCACCTCAAAAACATCTTCATCCAGAATCCGGGTGCCGAACACAATGATGCCATTGGTGTCGATCATGGGGTGGTCACTGCGGTCCAGGAATTTCGTGGCCTTCTTTTTACAGTCCAGGATCAAAGTGACGTTTTTCTTGTGGACGCTGAGCGCAATTCTGTGCCACCTGCAAAGAAACAAGACAGCGGGGTGGGTGAAGGCGGCTCGTGTTACGGAACACCAGTGCAGGTGACTCAGCTGCAAATTACTGGGGACACAAGGAAAAAGCCTACTTCCTGCCATTCGGAGCTGAGCCCCTACAATCAGATCCCAGCCACACAATGAGCCATCGTGAGATGCCCTCCACCCTTGGAAGCCTCCGATTTCTTGTCTCTCAGACGAGGTGAGCTGTTTGAACTCACAAGCTCATGGGGAAGCCGCAAGCACAGGCTCTGGAACCTGGAATGGGCTGGCCAGTGGGTCAAGGGCAGGGGCGCACGAGAGTATAGCCCTATGTGAGCCATCTGAACCCCAACAGCAAATGACAGGCTGCTAGAGAAGGCTGAGCCCAATGCAGAATGAAGGAACCCAGGGATCTACAAGAAACTCTCAGCGAGAAATACAGGAGTTTTATCCTGAAGGTCTTCCTTGCACCTGGCCTCAGACGTGTTAGCCACTGAAGAGGGGACGGTCAGACTACCAGGGTTTAGGTATGCGCCCAACAGAATCCTGGAAAGGTCTGCCTGTTTTTTAGCCATTCCTTCCCACATCTAATGTGTCTGTACCGTCAGGATTCCTTAAATCCTTTGTGGAACAAGCGGGGTACAACCACATGATCTTCTGTGTCCCTCCTGAACTGAGAGGCTGGCGTTTGATGTGTTCCCATGCACTGTACCAAAGGGAGATGGAGGCCCAGGGAGAAGAAAGACCCAGACCCAGCTCTCAGGACTCCGAGCTCAGTGCTCTCTTCACCTGGTGCGCACCTGAGGGCGTCTCAGCACCTGTTGCTATAAAGCACAGCCTGCTAGAATGGCCCCTACCTGGCCCAGGGGCTTTGGGTGGCCTGTCCAGACCCTCCAGCAGGACTGGGTTGCTTGAGTGGTGCCCACTTACTTGCCATCTGACAGGTTGATGCCCCTGAAGAGAGGGTAATCTTCTGGCCCCGGTTTCCCCGTGTGGTCCTCGTAGAGGAAGACCGGAGAGCGGCCCATCTCTAGGCCGATCTGCTGGATGCCCTGCTCGTTGTAGATGGAGACCAGGAATGCCTGGCTGCCTTTCTTGGCTTTCACAGTGGTTAGAATGGAGAAGTCCTCGGGAAATGCAGATGCTGGAACAGAGGACAGAGATATGAAGGCAGTCGGGAAGCCGCCAACCGTGCCCAGCCACCACAAACAAACCAGCTCAGGGACCTGGCAACCTTGCTGCATATGATGGTGCACAGCCATCGGCTGCACATCTGCCCCTTGATCCAACTGTTCCTGCAGCCCTATCTATCCCCACATGGCAAAGCCTGGCCCCTTTAAGGCTCAGTCCAAATGCAAAGCGAATTGGTCCTTCCACCTGCGAGCCTTCCATGCCGTCTTCTCAGTCCCTACATTTTAATACCTCTGTGTATAAATCCTAATAAGAACCTCCTAGAACGTGAGCTTCCTGCGGGCAGGGCTGTTTCAGGTGCATCTCTGAACCTTCTGCGGTGCCTAAAGCTGTGCCTGGCGGAGTGTGTCTTATTCAGCACCCTCTGGGGGGAGGAGGGAGGGGCACAGGCAGGGGATCAACTAAAATTACAGTTTTTGCCATTTCCTGGTTGACAAGCAAAACAGAGAAAAAAGTAGAAGGAAATCAAAAGACTTCAATCCAAATTAGAAAGAAACAAAGCACAAAGAAACAAAGGAAGAACCCTGTTGTGTTGATGGGCGGTAATGCTCTTTGCAACACAGGCCAGAAACAATTTGAGGTCATTAATAGCCAGACCGCAGCGGGCCCTGCCCCACACGCTCCAGACCTCTCTGCACACATCCACACACATGCACATACACACATGCACGCACACCGTTCCTTTCGTCCCAGGCGCCCCATCAATTCTCCTGCCGCCTTGTGTGATTTGCAGTCTGCCAAGAGCCTGGGGGCAAACAGCGCATGGAGTGCCTGGGCTAATCTCTGTGTGGTCCAGCAGCCAGAAATGCTCAGCCCAGCCTGGGCCAAGGTGCTTCTCAGCACCGGTCAGCAGGAGTGATGGCCACTAAGGGGTCACACGGCCACACTGAGTGGGCAAGGTACAGAGTCTGCACTGCAGCCGCTCGTGCCCAATAGTGCTGGCGAGGGCTGTGGATCTGGCGTAGGGCCTGGAGAAGGAAAGGATCCATTACCCTTTCCTTTAGGACAGTAACAAGGTCAACCAGATGGCCCAGATCCCCAGTCCAGCAAAAACACTGTCTGTGGGTGCCCTCTGCTGGCAGGACTGCCACATGGCCGGACAGCTGGCCGCCACTTCTGGTCAGTAGAGCAGAGCCCTGCAGGGTGCCACGCTGGGGAGGAGCGCCAAGCCGAGGGTGTCCTAAGACATCCGGGAGGGGGGATGGAAGAAAAAACCTGATGTGGTCCCTGCATAGGACCAGGGTGGAGAGAGGTGAGGGCGAGGGTGGGGGACACCGTCGCTTCCAACAGTGAAACCAATTGTTCCCTAAAGGCCAGCTCGGAGTGCTGTGTGAGGTCTTGAGGCTGAGAAAGAGGCCTGGCTGAAAAATCCATGCCATGGGCCCCAACCCCTGGCTGAAGTGCCAGCAGGGAAAGGCCAGGGCCCCCCAGCTGGAGGTCAGGCACCTATGTTAACGAACTGGACGCTGGGGTCCTTTGGCTGTGCTCAGTGCCATGGCCCGGCCCTGCCCCCAAGGAGACTGCTCAAGGCCCCCTACCCCAGTGCTGGGGACAGCTCCAGGTGGCAGGGGATGGTGGTTCAGTGCAGAACCAACAGCCTGCCTCTCTATCTCCGGTTGGGAAGAATTTTGTTGAGGTGACTATTGCCACACAGCACCCACTGCACACTGTCCCTGCAAATGTGGTGTGCAAGGGGCAATCGGGGGTCACAGCCTTAGCTGCACCACCCACAGAGAGGGTGGGAGCTGCTGGGCAGGTCCCCAGAGGAGACTCCAGCTGCCAGGCGAGCAGCAGGACCTTGGGGCTCCATCTGGTCCCTGGACATGAAAGGGCACTGAGGGGCCCAGGGTGTGTTTGACCTGAAGCATCTCGGAGGTCGCTGTCCACGTCCAGGAGGACTGTACGACTATGATCTGAGCCAGTGACTCCCTGACTCTCATTCTGTTCTCCCCCCATGCCCACGCCAAGCCACTACGGTCATTGTCCTGTCGTAAAGAATGGAAGCCGAGGGAAATGAGAGAGCTCGCTTCGCCCGCCTGCTACACTGCTAGGACCGCGAGCCCCCACCCCACCCAGCTCATTCACATGCTCCTCCCAATTTTTAAATCTCTGGTAACAAATTTTCTCAGCTTGGATAACCTAAAAGGGATCATTATATTTAACTTTAATCTCTCCCCTGGCAAAACAGCAGTGGGTTTATTGTCACTTGGGAGAGGGTCCCTTCTAGTCGTGACTGAGCTGGATCCTGATATACTTCATCACCACTCCGGCTGGGAGAATGGAGCTACCGTCCAACGCTGCGGATGCTATTTCTCAGGGAAAAGTCACAGTTTTGGGGGGGGGGGGCTCCGCAAGAGGCCCGTCACTTGCTCATGTCATTTCCCCTTCACTTCGGCTGAGGCCCAAGGGCACAGGAGCAGTTCAGGTATACAGTAAGGGTATAATAAATGCACGTGCTATTAAACTGAATCCTGCTAAGTCAACAGTATTGGACTGTCCTACATTCTGCTGGACGGAAGCTGATTCTGGAGTCCCAGGCCCACCGTGAAGGGAAAGTCTGGGGTGAGAGCAGAAGGGGCAGGGGGACATTGTCACGTCCAACCCCAGCCTCGGATCCTGAACAGGAAAGGAGTCTCGGCGCCCCAGAATTAGCGGGGGGGGACAAAATAGAGAGAGGGCGGACTCAATCCTCGACAGGAGAACAGAGGAGGGGTCACCGTGCCCCTGGCCTTGCTGGGGCCACCTGACCACACCATCCCTTCTCTGCAGCTGCCCAGAGACTTGGGCGTCTCAAATGCACCCAGCCACAGCTACTCTCCGGGAGACAGACGCCGAAGATGACAAGTGGCATGTCCTTCCATGGCCCCAAGGAGCAGAGAAGTTGAGTGGTTTAATCAGGTCCCAGGCACACAGAGTCACGCTGTGCTGACCCCTAAGGATGTCCTTCCACAGAGTCCCTGACTCAACACTTTGGGACCTGCACAAGGGCCACAGAAATTCCCACGTCAACAGTCACGAAACGGGCCCCAGTCTACACGGCTGCGAGGCGGCGAGCCTTCCCTATGGGCCGTTCTACCTCATAAGCTGACTGACTGGGAAGCCCTGGGAGAGCCCTGTAAACTCTGAGTCTAATTGAGCTGCTGATTTGAGAGCTTAGGGGGAAAGTGGGCTTAAAAAATTCCTGTCTCGCTGTCCCAGGGAGATTTCTGCTAGAGCTCCACCGGTCAGCCTGTATTCTGAGGTCCAGGGCGACTTTGTGCCACAATATAATGCAAGTGGGAGGGGGATCTAAGGACACAAATTCCAGTGAGTTTGTCATGCCTGTGACCCCAAACTGAGTGACAGGGATCAGGTTAAAGGGACTGTCAGCAAACTGACTACAGGTTCGTTCCAAGATAAGATGCCTTATTGCCACAGGATGGCCTTTCAACGTGACAACATCGTGCAGGCACGGCACAGCGGGCCTCTGTTCCTGAGCACAGTCATCAGGGTCCTGGGCAGTCAGTGCCCTGTCTCCCCAGGACAGCAATTCTAATCTGGGCACACGGGGCAGGAAGCAGGCGATTCTGGCCAAAGACGCAGGTGAGCCTTCAGCGGGTGGTTCTAAAGGGTGTGTTTGCCCCAGGAGGTTAAGAAGAGCTTCTCTTGTTGTATGAAAAACGAGACCCCGAAGTTCTTCGTGGGGAGTGAACCGGGAGCCCTGACAGTGACCTCTATCTGTAATAATGAGTCAGACAGTCTCAAGGCTGGACAGCTGAACCCAAGGGGACTCAGGTGCCCAAAGGTGGGCTCTTTAAGAGATCTTGAAGGGACTCAGCGCCTCTGAGCAACCTCATCAACCTGAAATGATGTCCTTAAAAAGGTCTGAGCAAGCCTGACGGATTTAAAGAAAGGCAGAGAAAGCGCCTGGGGTAAAGCACAGAGATGTGGGAGAAAGGGTCCCAGGAGGCAAAAATGCAGCCCCCAAAATAGTGTGTCCTTCAGGGACCCAATGGGGACATGGGGTGAACAGAGAAACCTTACTCGTCAAAAGAGAGCCTGACTCTGGGTTCAGTGTCCGGGTCACATTCAAGTCACAGAGAAGATGGTGCACAGCCTTCTGATAATCACAGAGCACTTCCTACCACAGCTTTATCTGCCCAAGGTCCCCTGGTCCCTTTCTGATATGAATCAGAAAGACGAGCTCATTTAAGGCTGGGGGAGTGGTTATCAATCACTGGCCTATTTACCCTAGTCCAGATAAGCCCAGATCATTTAATTGACTCTGGGGTGGTAGGGAAGGGGTGTCACATACCGCTCCATGGCTGGGTGACAGGGACAACTTGGATGCCACATCTCAGCAGCTAACGTCGCTCCCGCTCTGGGTAGGTAATTAGAAGCAGAGCTCCGGCGCTCGGCAATTGATTCTCATTAAAAGCCCACGCTCTCTTGCTGAGACATGTGATGTGTGATTCATGTGTCTCTCAGTGTCACTGCCCCCAATTAAGCTTCTGTCTGGAAGCGTTTCCTTTCCCATGACCCCAGGAATTCCCTTAACCTTGTCCCCCAGAACCATTCATCCCCTTTATGCGTTTGGGCTCCTGGCAGCCTGTCTGCACTGGGGATACGCCTGCTTGGAGGGGTGGCAGGGCGGCGAGGCCCCACGAGCCGCCTTTGGTGGTAGATGGTGATGGCTGCAGGCTGGGTTTTCTCCATGAGGTCAAACCGGGCTCATTACAGGGGTCTCCTGGAGAACCGAGCGAGTTCTCCCGCACCCAGGCTTCGGGGACAGCTCCCGGCCGGAGGCTGGAGGGGGAGATGTACCCACCACCTGGCACACACCGCAGGTCTCTTACCAGGGTACAGCTGCTTGGTGGGCGCGCTGAGCTGGGCATCTTTCGTGACTCTGTACGCAACATCCGGGCCTTTGGAAGATCGCCGCGTCGTGCAAAACCCTGTTGTTTTCATTATTCCGTCGGGCAAGTTGTGAAAATCTAGAACCTTCAGGAGATCTGCTGGCTGAGCTGAAACGACAAAGGGGAGGCGTGGGGTTAGCCACAGGCTTGCGCAGGAGCACTCCAGGGTGGGGGTGGGGGTGGGCAGAGGCACCAAAAACCAACTCAGAGTCGCTGGGAGCTGGGTGCTGGGTGGAGCCAGGGACCCACTTTAGAGAAACTTGAATGTCCACGGAGTTACTGCCTCTGGTGGCCCGGTGGCCCCTTTGATCTTCCTGGGTGGTGCTCGGCTCCCACGGAAGTGTGGTCAGTCCCTAGCACATGGGTGACACCTCCAAAGTGCTCAGCACTGGGAACCCCTCCCACCAGCCCCCACAGTCTCGCCAGAAGCTTGTCCACTTGACCCCAGAGGCAGAGCCAGCACAGGTGCCCGGCACAGCCCCAGGCCTGGACGCGCCCGTGGGAAGAGATGGCCGTGCCAGCCACTGGCTCACCTGCCACCATGACACCGTGCCGAGCTCTGGCTCATCTCTGAGACTGGGTTCCAAGACTGGCGGTGGCCAGGGAAGGGATCAGAGATCCCAGCCCGTGATGCTCTTCCCAGACGTGCAGCCTGTGGACCTGTTTTCTCGATTGCTGGTGGGAAAGCTGTTTCCCAGGAGCTTCCGGGACCTGTTTATAGGCCGCGGCTACAGCAAGTTGAAAAGGCCACCAGACCTTTCGAGGCCCAATGCCACCCCTCCTGCTGGCCAGGGGCTCCCTGAGCCAGAGCTGAAAGAGTATTTTTATGTTTTATAAAAGGCACGGCAGGCGCCTGAGAGGAAGCTGGCAGCACAGGCCCTTTTGGGCGGTCCTGCCCTGGATGCGGAGCCCGCCCCTTCAAGGACAGTCTCGAGAAACCAGGGGCCTCAGCTCCTCCATCAGGATGAGAGCCCCGCTGGGAAACACCACTGGCTTTGGGACAGCCTATGTGTCACTTAGAGGAGACTACATATCCCAGAACATGCCCAAGGAAGGCCCCTTGTCCCATTCCCAGATGCCCAGAGCTAGATGAGCTGCACTCTGCCTTAACACCCAGGGCACCAGTGGACACTTGCAGAGCCCAAAAGGAACGGATGCCGGAGGCAGACGGGAGAAATGATTTGGAAACGCATAGTTGAGGTCTAGGTACCATGTGCCAAAGAGGCAGCGTGAAGACCCTGAGAAGAAATTCGAGATTAACACATAGGAGGAGCTCAAACACAGAAGCGTGGGATGGACGGACACACAGACGGATCGATCACTGACCACGCAAGAATGACCTCTGCGCCTCACCAACGGCCATCCCCACAATCACCTCTGCAGGTCAGCTGCCTACGCTCCTCCCAAGCTAAGACCAGGGAAGGAAAAGAACGGGGCTCCGTGTCACCCAGGGCCTGCCACCCCTCACTTCACAGCCGCAGCCCACAAGACGCCGACACAGCCACCCAGCGTGACTGCAGGGGGCCCACCAGGAAGCTAATGTGACCCAGGGTGTGGAACCGTAATGGCAGGACCCAGACCACACCGGTGAGCCCCGAGGACGCGGCGCACAGCCCTGCTGAGGATGGACCCTGCCGTCAGCCAGCCTGTGACGTGGTGGGGCGACATCACTCGCCCCCATCCCGGGAGCTTGGCCTGCTGCTGGGGGCTGGCTCGGGGATGGGCGCCTAGGGCAGCGGATGGAAGGGGGTGGCTGCTGTCAGGAGGAATGAAAATTGGTTCCTGGGGATCAGCCGGCATCTGGACGCCCCTCCTCAGTGCTCAGAGCAAGAAAGCATGACTGTGGCCGGGGCCCCTCTCGGGCTCAGCAGCCCCTTCCTTTGCAAGTGGAGCCCCCACCACCCAGGGCAGCACCTCCTCTGCCCACATGTGAAGCCACAGAGCACAGCCTGCATTCAGGAGGGGACAGAGGAGGGAAGCGGGACGAAGGCCTGCGTCACCACCTTGAGCTACAGACGAGTGTGGCCAGTGCTACCGGTATCCTGCCAGCCCCAGCCCAGGAACACTCAGGGAGGGGTGGCCCTCAGCAAGTGCAGACATCAGAGCCTCCTGTCCCCAGCCCTGGAGCCTGGGGGGGGGGGGGGACTTCAGAACAAAGCTACTAAGCCAAAGGACTCACAGACTGCACCTGCAGGGCTTAATTATTCACCCCCCCAGGTCCCAGGGGGAACTCATGTTGAAGGGACACAAGTGACAGCAGGCAGAGCCTTCTGTGTGGGGAGGGCTCAAGCATCAGGGGTGCCCAGAGCCCATAGATTGGCACTGGGTCATGACAGGCAGGGGCAGGGGGTGGGGAATGAAGACTGAGTGGTGCTTCGACTGGTAAATGAGAGCCCCACCCCACCTTGGCACTGAGAACGGAGGCAACAGGGCCGCTCTGCCCGGGAGGAACTGGGTTAGAGGCCCTGAGACAGTCGAGCTCCTGCCCGAGGGCGGGCCAGGGCCTGCCTCGGTCCTTTGCTTGAGTTCCACTCTTTTTTCTGCTCTCCTCTAAATAAACTATGCTTAAATACTTGCCGTTAGTAAAGATGCCTCTGCCGCCCAGGCCACCTGTCCTGTGGTGCCAGGCGGCATGCTGGGTGGCTCCCTCCACCCTGAGGTCTGGGTCAGGAGGTAGTGGTTTCTCAGAACCTGCCCTCTGGGCCTTGGAACCGGGAAAATCCCTCTGGATCCCACCAGGTCACTCCTGACAGGAGTCCCAACAGGAGGGGACCTTCCCCTAATGCCCCCTAAGCAAAGCAGTGCCCCCTGCTGCCCTACAATCAAGAGGGCTCTCACAGGGCTGTTCTGTCTCCCCGCCAGATCACCCGGGCCCCAGGGTCCTTCTCAAATGACAGGCTTGCACCAGATCCCGCCACTGGGAGGGGTGAGGTGGGGGCGTAACGTCTCCTTAATCCCTTTAGAAGGCAGGTTCAACCTCCCACCGACGGCCCCCCAGTGACTCAGGGTCTCTGGGGAACTGTGCGGATCTGGGCAGGGTCAGTCTCTACCCTGTGGTCGCCTGCAGAGCCACTGTCCACACACCTGCCTTCGCCACTGAAGCAAAACCACAGCCTCTGTGACTTTCACAGAACACTTAAGACCCGGGTTCCAACCAGGGCTTCTGGGTAAGGTGAGGCAGGCAGCTGGACACCTCAGCACCCAGCCAGGACAATGCTGGTCCCCCCTGCGCAGACACGGTGGCCATGCTGGGATCCCCAGGCCTCCCCGCCCTGGAGCTCCGAGACCTGACATTGACAGCGCCAAGTTCTCCAGACCCGAGCCCAGGGCCAGGTCTTGCCACTGTCTGTGGGCTACAGAGGAAAGTGAGCGAGACGGACCGACACTGTGAGCCAACTGCAGGGCGGAGCAGAGGGGAGTGTTTCGCACGTTCCAAAGTCAACATCATTATCGTCAAGAGAAAATTTAAGAGCTCTCTAAATAACCACCAAGGATTCCATCTTCAAAATTCTCAGAACTGTCTAATTTTAGACCTAGCGGGTCATAAATAGCACGTAGGCCCACCACCTTTACTCTGAAAGAGATGTGTAGAGAGGGGAGTGACCCTCACACAGCCAGCTGTGCAGAGTCCGGCCAGAACAGTCATCCTCGGCTTCTGCTCCACACGGTCCCGACTGCCTTCTACTTAGTACACGGGGTCCCTGAACCCCAGCAGCATCCAGCTGCTTTACTGGGCTGTAGACCACAGGCAGGCGGGGGCCCAGCCTGGCCTGGCACCAGCAGACACCCACAGTGATCGTCGCCAAGCACACACCTGTGGGAGCACACCCGCTCTCCCTGCTGTCATTAGTTCCCATCTTACACCTCTTGGAAGCAGAAAGAGCCACAGCTCTTATAGGACAAAGGGGCTGAGCCCCCCCCCCCCAGCCCTCCAGCCCCACACCAGCCTCCACATGGCCCCGTCCGGGAGGTCCACCCAGCAGGTTCGGAAACAAACAAGCCCTTCGGAGGCTCCAGCTAAATGTCTTCAATGAGCCGACCATGGGAACAAGCACAGGGGCAGGATGACACGGCCGAGGGCCCGAGACGGTGGGGCAGGTGGTGGCCATCCTGGAGCAGCGGCAGAAGCCCTGCCCCTTCCCGTGATTCTGGCCCACACCAGGGCTGTCATGCGTTGAGACTTGAGCCCCCAGGCCATGACCTCCTGTCTTCCACCTCTCATTCAGGTGGCCCCGAGGGTCGGACAACTGGCAAGTTCACATCACCCCCTTGTTGTGGCCAGGTGCTGGTCAGGTGTCCTCATGAGGGTCAGGCACATGTATGTGCCACCATCCAGCCTGAGGCCACCTACAGTCCATCCTGGCAACCCCTCCAGGTGGGAAGAGAACCCTCCACACACCCACACTGTTACTTGAGAGTAAGTCACACCACCCACAAGGATTCCCATGAGGGATGGTGGCAGGGACAGAGCACCCGGGGAAGGAGGCCTGCAGGAGTAGAGAGGAAGGCAGGGCTGCCAGGAGCTGCGAGCAGCCCCGCCTGGTGGTCTGGGGCCGGGCAGGGCTATTCCAGGCCCAGAGGGGCAGCACAGGACAGTCCCGGGCCCGCAGCCATGTCATCCTGCCCCTGTGCTTGTTCCCATGGTCGGCTCATTGAAGACATTTAGCTGAGACATTCAGCCACACAGAGATTCCGGGCTCCTGCTGTCCGGATGGCTGTGGGTGCCGGGACTCCACACAGAACTGTCACACCGAGGGACAGGAGGGACCTTCCAACCAGCCCCGAGAAGTCAGGGATGTGCCTGGCTCCTCACTCTGTCTCCCTCTGGTTGGTCACAGGTGCCATCCGTCTGTCTTTATGAACACAAATGACTGTATATGTCCTCTCCCCATCATTCCTCAAAGGGCCATGAACACAACGGAACGCGGCCACAGACATCAATCCCGCGGGCGCTGAGACGGCACGGGCAGAGGGCGGGCGCTGGGCACACGGCGCTGCCAGCGGGCGCCAGGCCAGGAGCAGAGCCCGAGCGAGCGGTGGGGAATCAGGTGACTAATCTCGGCTTCCTCTGGGGTAATTTATCTCCTTGTTCTGGAGGAGAGGGGCGGGGATGGCCCCAGGTGCCAGATTCTGCCACGCTGGGGTTGGCCGCGAGCGTGGCAGGCTCTGCACCGCCCGCCTGCTTCCCGGAGGCCCAGAGGGTTGGCTGGATGCCATCAGGCCAGCTAGGGTCACACTGGCAGAGTGCCCTGTGCAGAGAGGGCAGTGCTCCGGAAGCCGTGCTAAGGTGGTAGGGCAACACCAGACAATTGTGGCATGGCCCCAGCTTCAGATCACAGTCCCCAAGGGCTTGCTGAAATAGGCAGGCAGCCCCTGTCAGTCAGGCCGGCCTGAGCTGCTGGGGGCCTCATGCATTCAGCAGGTCCACTGAGCCCAGCTGCACTCTGAGCACAGGGGCCACACCACTTCTGCACTGACCCCCGTGTCATTCCAGGATCCAGGCGAAGCCTGTCTGCAGTGGCCTGAGCATCCCCAGCTGGCCAGTCCCCCTGAGTCAGAGGGGCTTCCTGCACCTGCTGGCGGGTCTTCAGGTCTCAGAGCTAAATAGACTGACAAGCTCAAAGGAACCAGGATACCCCAAAACCACGGGGCCTCAGTTTCCCTGCTATTAGGGGGGTCTAACGTCAGGAACAGCTTCTCCTGGGAAGCCTCGGACAGCAGATGAAATCAGGAGCATGAACAGCTCTGGCTTCTCAGGTTCCTTCCCATCCTCAAGAATTATGATAAGTCAAAGTGGCTCCAAGGAGAGAGCCCTTCACTTCCTAAACCTGGAGGACAGCAAGAGATCCCACTGTAAATAGTGCTGGGCCTCTACTTCCTGCGTGTCACCCCAGCACCCACCACAGCCTGCTCATGCCATGCCCTCCCCCACACTGGACTGGCAGGAGGGGCTCCTGGGGAGAAGCGCTGGACCCAGAGCAGACGCTCAGCACAGTGATGGAAGGAAACAACCAGTCAGTGAATGAAACCGACCAAGGAACAGAGGAAGGGAATGTGTCTTCTATAGACTGCAGACAAGCTCCAGGGAGAAGACACCTTCTGTGGGGAGGTTTGGAACACCCCATTAGGATGTGCACACGCATTGACCCAAATCCCCCCTTTAGGCCCAAACCCTGCAGGACATGCGGGGCGGGGTCGTCTATAACAGCAGAGAACTGAACACAGGCAGACAGCCCTCTGTTGGGAGCTGGTCAAATACTCTGCAGAGGCTGGACAGGAAGGGGGAGCCAGACAGCCTGACATGGAAAGACGGCCAAGATACACCCTTACGAGAAACAAGGCACAGAAGCACTCCTAGAGCATGTCCCCTTGTGCTAAAATAAACAAACGATGTCTATGTGACCTGAGACCACACCAGGTGATGCATGCACAAAACACCCAGGCAGGGCAGGGGTTGTGGCCAGGAAGGGCCTGAGACGTGGCAGGTGTCGAAGGGGCATGTCTGCCCATCACTCTCTATGTCCCTCTATGTTCCACTATGTTGCCACAAAAAACTTGCACAATGTTATTAACAAAAAAGCACCAAAACAAAATTTTAAGTGTGGCAGTAGTTTTAAAATGGCCTCAAATTCTTTAACTGCCCATCAAGAGGCAGTGTCAATGTCCCCTTCCTGTATTCGAGGTGGGCTCTGTGCCCACAGGACCAACAGAACCTGATGGAAAAGATACGTGCTAGCTTACAGATCTAAGCTCTAAGAAACCAATAGGTTCCACTTCCTGTGTCTCTTGGGACCAGACACCATGCTGTAAGGAAGCCCAAGTGGCCCCTGGGAGGGTCCCATAGAAGAGAAACCCAGCCGAGCTCCAGCCAAAATCCAGGACGAACTTGCCAAGCATGGGGGGAAAATCGTCTTGGAAATGGACCCTCCAGCCCCAGGGAAGCCACTCAACCTGCAGCCAATTTAGAAATGGCTGCTAGGCTCTGTTTTTAAACTTAAGCCCAGTTATCCACCAGGAGCCCTCCTTGGTAGGTATCTTCTTTCTTGGGGTCAACAGATCCATCTTAACTTTTATATATAATTTGAAGTAAGAATCTAAGTTTATTTTCTTTATTGAAAAAGACTATCCTTTCATCAATGAATTACCTTAGCACCATTGTAAAAAATGAACATATATATGTGACTCTAGTTTTGAAATCTACTTTGTTCCTTTGGTCTATATGTCTATGTCAACACCATAATGCCTTGATCACTACCGCTTTAGAGTAAGTCTTAATATTGCATGAGACCTGCAATATTCTTTTCAAAATCATTTTGGTTATTTTAGGTCCTATGCATTTTCATATAAATTTCAGAATCATTTTTTCGATGTTTAATTTTTTAAAAGCCTGCTGGGATTTTAATTAGCATTGCATTGAATCTGTAGGTCAATTTTGAAAAAAAAAAAAAAATGATATCTAAACACTGTCTTCTTGGCCATCAGAATGGTATACCTCTCCATTGTTTTAGATCTTCTTTAATATCTCTAAGTGATAGTTTATAATTTCCAGTGCATAGGTATTTTGTGAAGTATTTCTCTAGGTAGTTCATATTTTTGATGCTATTATAATGGTTCTTTACATTTCTATTTTCAACTGCTCATTGCTACTACCTAGAAATACAACTGACTTTCGTGTATTGACTTTGACTCCTGCGGCCATGCTAAACCTTCTTATTAGTTGTAGAAGCTTTTTTGCAAGCTCTTCGGGATATTTAACATAGATAATCATGTGGTCTGCAAATAAAGAGTTTTATTTCTTCCTTCCCGTCTTACGCACCTTTAATTTCCTTTTCCTAGCCTTGTTGCGCTGGCGAGGCTCACCACGCAATGCTGAGCGGACGTGGTGACAGCAGACATCCCTGCCATGCTCCTGACCTTGGGGAGAAGCATTCAGGGTGTAGACTTTACACAGATGCCCTTTATCAGGTTGAGGACATTCCCTTTTACCCCTCGTTTACTGAGATCTCCTCATTATAAGTTTAAAACTATTACAAAGTGGCATCAATCCCAATTTTGTAAACGCAGACATAAAACAAATACCAGAAAATAAATACATCAAAATGTTCAGCAAGTAGTTTATCTGGCTGCACTTAACAGACACCATCAGTAGCATTATCAGCATGTAATAGACACCATCGGCAGTAGCAGCATGGCTTAAACAAGAAAGGAATTTATGATTTTTATTTTCTCCTTTATACTTTTTTGAGCTTTTAACACTTCGATGATGAATGAGTATTGCTTTTTTAACAAATTAATGGAAAAACAAATGCCAATTAATGTCCGGCAGGAGATAGCATTATATAGGTACGTAGCTGTCCTCTCCACGTCTACCTAAAACTTCAGGGGGTTACATCACTTCCCCCAGGACCAGAAGTCACAGACCTTTTGGTCTTTGTTTTGGGAGTGGGCAAGTGTCTAGCAGGCCTTCATAAAACTGAACCACACAGCACTTCTCAGGAACGGCCACATTTCCCAGAGTCTGGCATTTAAAGTGGGCCACCCCATGCCATGAGTCCTCGAAGGGCCCCTCGGCAGGCCCGAGGCCAGGTCACCCTTGCCCCCTTCTGGGCTGAAATGTGGACAAAAGGCCGATGTGTGTGCTGGCCCACTGTCCTCCTGGCACTGGCATCGGCTGGTGCTTGCCTTGAGGTTCCCGTTAGAAAAGACAGCTTTAGAAACAGAAGGAAACTGGCCCCTGGAGGTGGTTAAAGACCTATTAAACGCAGCAAAGCAAACAGCATGATAGATGAGGTTTACAGGAATATTTCCTGTTACAAATCAACGTCTGGCTAATGCATCCCTTACGAACCAAACGCACGGTTCCTCCCACAGCCCCAAATGGCACTGCGTTCAGAGCTCAGGCCGCGGGGTGACCCTGGGGGGCTCCACTGGTCCAGCGGGTGCGGCTGTGGTTCAAGTAGAACTCTGCACTGGCATCTGCCCTCTGGAGGAACCGGTTGCATCACTTCCCCCAGGACCAGAAGGCGGTTTTGATGACGAGCTATGCAAGCGTTCAGATGCTCTGGACTATGACTCAACACCAGCTACGTGGACATGAAACGAGCGACGATGCTACCAACCCCCTGAGGAGGCGCCACAGGCCGGCGGCAGGACTCAGCGCAGCTTTCCACGGCCTCACCCAGGAGTCCGCACCACCCGCCCAGCCTAACTGCCTGGACCCCACACTCAGTAGGTTGATGAAGCCCAGTTTTGAGGTGTCCCTCTAGGCGGGGGAGCGACAGACTCCTCAGGTTTCACAGTCACAGGCTCAGAAACCTCCCTCAGCACCCCCGAGAGCGCCTCTGTACAAGAGTGCGTGGAGCTCCGCAGAGCCCACGTTACTGCTGCAAGATTCACGGGCAAGAGTCCACCCCACTGCCCCAGACTCGCTGGGCAGGCTGCTGCCCAAGGGAGAGCAGAGCTGTCCCTCCACGCCTCGCTCCACCCCAGCCCGGGGAGGCTCTGCAGCACCCTAGACGTGAGCCCCACCCCCACCTTCACGGTGGAGGCCCCTAGCAAGCTCATCGACCAGGTGACGACTGCCTTGGTGGAGAGAAGGCCCACAGTCAGCGGGACCTGATGTCACTGTCCACAGCAGGGACACAGCAAACACAAAGATAGCTGAAGACAGGGAGGGAGACAGTTAGCATCTACTGATTGTCTATTAGGTTCTAGAAGATTCCCTTTTGTTCTCTGTAATTCTGACCTAAAACTCAAATGCCTGTGTTATAATTGTTATTAACAATCCAACTTCTGAGAACCACCCCGTGGGCAGAGTGTTGTTCCATTCTCCAAATGAGGAAAGTGGGGTGACCCTGAAGGCCCACGTGACCTGGGATAAGCCACGGGCCCAGTGATGGCCAAGCCTAGTCCCAAGCATTAAATAACAGCTCCCGGACAGCCCCCAGGAGCAGAGAGGGGGGAGTGACTGGCTTACAGAGGGTGGAGGGCCTCATCCTATCACATGGGTCCCCCGGGTTCAGTACCTGAGGATAACAGGGCGCAGGCGGTAAATTTAGGCTGGAGTGTGGCCTGGAAGACAGCTGTGAAGTGAAAGGGCTCTGACCCTGCTGCCCTGATGAATCACCATCTAGGAATCCACCCTCAGGAGACAATCAGAGAGGCACAAAGGGTTGACCAGGAAGACGGCCAGCCAAGTGTCATTTATAACAGACACCACTGGGCCTCCAACCCAGCCCAGGGGAAGGGTAAGTCCAGCATGGGGATGCTGGGATGCTTGTGTGAGGACGTTTACAAAGGTTGGAAGGACACGGGAAGGGTCTGTGGCTAAGGAGGGTACAACACTGGTTCTGCCCGTGAGCTCGGCATGAAAGGGGGAAACGGTGAGGAAAGGGCTGCGGGCTGTCCGTGTCCTCCAGAAATTCACATGGTGAAATCTGGCCACATGAAAACCGACCGTGATACAGGAATAGGGTCCTCCCCCAGCCCCCATAATGAGAAAATGTCTGCAGTTTATAAGCCACCCAGTCAGCCCAAACAAGAAAAAAAAAAAAAGGCATCTTTATATTTCCCAAATTTGCTAAAATGAGTGAGCTTTACTTTTATAGTCAAGAGAAGTTAACAAAGGTATTTGGAAAATCAGTAGTTCTCTGAATCTATGACCAAATATCCTGAAATGTGGACTCTCCACCTCCCGGTTCTCAAGACGCGTGTATCTTACATTTTCCTGGCAGCTGGAATGCTTTCCTTGCTTCTCACACACACGCTCCCGCCCCATCCAGGTCCCAGCTCTGCTGGGAGCCCCAGCTTCCCTCCCTCATCCCCAGCAGGCCGAGCCATGGGCCTCCCTCCTCCATCAACCCCACACAGCGGGGAGAGGGAGGGGATGGGAGGGGGGGGTCTGCAGCTCACCTAGCCCCCCCCCCAGTGCAGTCCAAGAGGGGCAGCCTTAGCCTGTGAGGTGGAAGCAGGACATCCTGAGACACCATGTCTCATCAACGCACAGCCACTTACAGTATCAGACACTGGGAAATGGCCCGATGCCCAACAATAGGAGGAGACACTTCAAGCGAATTAGCCCTTCATGGAGGTCGTGGAAGAGCACGACGCCTTCCTGAGAGCGCGAATGTCCAATCGGACTGTGCCCCCTCCGAGGCCTTGGCCTTCCGGGAGGGCCCATGGGGGACAAGGCCCCTGGCTGAGTGGGACTGTGCCGCTGTTTCCAGACCCGCCACCAGCATGCATTTCCTTCCATTCTTCACCCTTTGTCCTTAGACCCAGTTGAATCTGGGCTTGGGGATCATGGGTGATTCTTATTTTCTGTGTACTTTTTGTATTTCCAAAATGACTTCAATGAAATGTATGCTTTTGCATTAAAAAGCATATAAATAATTAAGGAAGGACGAGAAGGAGGGAGGACATGCTCAAGGAGAGGGGTACCCCTCTCTCCACGAGTGGCCGTGGCCTCCCAAGGGACAGTCTTCCCTGCCTGGTGCTGCCGGGAGCCCTTCACACTGATCCCGCCCAGTGTCCATCCTCTGAGTGTCTGAAGCGTGTGCCCTCAATGCCCCGGCAGCATGAGCTCACCCCCAACCCCAACTGCAGGCAAACCACCATGAGGCCATGTGGGCCCGGCAGCCTGGCCCCAACATGCCCTCTGAGCTGCTGAAACCCGGTGCCAGCCCGCCCCTAGCTCGGCCCATGCCATCAGCGCTGGTCTCCATCTGACCTCTGACCCCCGTGTTGCGGGCACTCAACTTGCACTGCTTTTCCTCCCAAGGGGTGGGGGGAGCTGTCACGAGAACAGGGCAGCAGAGGGAGGGGAGACTGGCCTGGACTGGGAAAGCCAGGGGCAGCTGAGCACTGGCCCCAGCACTGCAGCCCAGGTTCCCAAGGCCTCGGGTCAGCCTTGCTGGGCAGGGCCGCCCCCTCCCTGGGAAAAGGCCAAGAGTCTCTTGAGCAGCGTTGCTCCTGATCCGCCTGGCACGGCAGAGCAGACAGTAGGTGCCCAGTACATGCATTTCAGGAAGGCAGTCTCTTCCACCACCCCCTTGGCAAAGCCGTGCCCGGTGCCTTCCAGGTGGTAGCTGCCCACCAAGGCATCTGCCAGGTTTAACCCAGAAACTGTGTTTCCAGTGCATTTCCAAGCAGGAGCTTCCCAGGGCGCAGGGCCCGCAGCAGGTGTGTGCACACAGGTATGAGGTTCAGTTTGCGAGCTTCTCCCGTTGCAATGACTCCAGAGATCAGAGCTACAGACCTAGGTGCTGGATCCGCGGCCCAGCGAGGACAGGGTTAACAACAGAGCCAGGACTCCATTTCCCAGCTATAGGGGCTCACAGGGGTACCGCCTTCCATCCAAACTGAGGCCCCACAGCCCCTCTTCCCCTTCCAGCCGAGTCTGGGAACAAGGCTGGGGAGAGAGGGCCAAGGGCCGCGATGAAGTGAGAGTCCCAGAAGCTCCTCCAGCAGGGCTCTGTCCCACACCAGCCCTGGGAATGTCCCTGTCGGGGAGGTTGGGCAGGCCCTGGGCAGGAAGCACTGCGCACCTGGCCGGTGTCAGGGGGATGCTGAGAGCTCAGCCTGCCCAGCTGGCACGGCCCGCCTGGAAACACCGGCCCGGAGCCTCCCAGGGCGCCGGGAAGACACACTGGAAAGGAAAGATCTGGACAGTAAGCGAGGAGTCGTCAGAGAAGAATGTGCTCAGCGTCAAGCCTGACATACCCCAGAGGTGGGTGGCTGCTCAGAACAGCAGATGTCAGGGCCCATTCCGGGGCACAGTTATCACTGGCTGCTTTACTACCGGAGAAATCAGATCAGGAGATATTTTCACAAGTGACTGGAAAGAGACCAGACTACCCCATTTCAGAAGGTGGGGTTTTTTGTTTTGTTTTGTTTTATTTTGTTTGGCCAAGATATTGACCAGGCATCAAAGTTTATGGGAAAAGGCACATGCCTAGAGCTAGTGCTTTTGTTGGGGCTTAAATTCAGCACTGGGAAGGCTAGATCATGGAAACCAAGAGGCAAACACAGAAGAGTCAGCCCAGACTCTGCAAGAGCAGCCATCCCAGGGAGGGGGCTGCTGGTTGAGTGCAGGTGAGAGAGTGGGAGGCGACAACCTGGAGCCATCCATCACCCCCTGGGAGTCCTGGAGATCAGAGCAGTTCAAGGTAAGGGCTCAGGGTGAAGACGGGGTCTGAAGAAGGGTGGGTGGAGCTGACGGTATTTAAAGAATTCCAAAACAGGGCTGAAAGTTTCTGGAAGTTATCTACAGGGTAAGAGAATTAATCCTTGGATTAAAGGAGCCTAAGGCAAAGGGGCCTGGAAAGATTCATCTGGAGATATTAGAGCTAAGAAGCAGGGTGAACACCGGGAAAAGCATCTGGAAGATGAAGGGATGGGGGGGTGTTGGCAAGAAGAGGGGTGCTGCAGAGGGGTGACCCGGGAGCCACAGGGGCCCATGTTCAATTCTCAGGTCTGCTTTCCTTATTAGCTGAGTCACCTGGACAAACTCTCCCTGACCTCACGGGGTTGTTGGAGGCAGTAGGAAGTCAGGAGTCTAAAGCAGCCAAAACACAGGGGGCCTTCAGTGCCTCAGCCAGCTGTGTGCCTGGGGGACTGGAGACGCCAGAAATCAGGTGGGTGCTCACACCTGCTTAGGCACACACGTCACACACACACATCCTGCCACAATCTGGTCATTTGCTTGGGGTCCCTTGAGAGATCTGGTGGTTCAGATTGCTAAGTGAAGACTAGTGGCTCATCGCCTAGTCCAGATTAATGTCAGTGTGGGACAACCAGCAGAGCCCTGAGCCCACAGACTCCAATCCAGCAAACACTGCTGGCCATGTTCCCTGGACCAAGCACCCTGACCAAATGCCAGAATGGCCCTGGGCAAAATCTCAGTTTCCTGTCTCCTCAAGCCTCTCTAGGGACATCAAGCCCAGACTACCCACCTCTGCCAGACAGTGAGGTACCCTCCACCCACCCCCAAGATGGCCCAGGCCTCCTCACGTCTGCCCACCCTGCTTCGGAGACCCAGCTCAAATGGGGTCAGCCAATATCCTCGGAGTTTAGAAAACACCTTCAGGTCAACCCCACAGCTATTTATTGAGCCCCTCCTATGCTGCAGACACTGAGAGATACAACAGAAATCCAGAGAGACCCCGTTATTGTGGAGGTCTAAACTGTGCCTCCTTAAATTCTCACCACAAACTTATGAGGTAGACATCTCAGCTCCAATTGACACATGAAGAAACTGAGGCATGGGAGAAAGATGACTTTTTTGAGGTCATACCAGGACAGTGCTGAAGCACCAGGCCCGAGGCCATGCCCAGGTTTTCATAGTGTCCAGGGGAGCTGGGGTGCAATATGGCTCCTGGCCTCTGGGTGAAGCACTCCCAAACCTTGGTCTTGAAATTTGACGTGCCAATGTCATTACAGTGAACAGAATCCCACTGTTCGCTGTGGATTCTGCCTACTGAAGTGACCTACAACTAGAAATGTCTAGGACCACATATGCAGGATAAGCCCTATTCCCTTGATTTTTAAAAAATTGAAATTCCCTAACTTTTCCCAGTAGAATCCATCTGGGCCATGCAGTGGGGGCAACCAGAGTAGCAAAATTTCTGAGGGATCTGACAGTTCTCCAGGACTCATGATCCTTGTTAAGGGAAAACCAAGAGTAGAACTCCTTTGAGCCTGGTCCTTGGAAAGCCTTCGGGCTCTCCCTGGGTTCTCAGACTCATCACAGGCATTTTGCTAATATGAAAAGGGGCAGGCTCCAAAAGCGGGCCTCGGGGCACTGCTTCTCTCAGGGTTTTTCTTTTCTGAAATGCTGATGGTTTAAAGATGTGGATCATGCCTGGGTCCAGATTCCTTCTTAACCAGCTTAACTCTTGGATCACCTGATGGATTGCTCAGCCCCACCCTGCCCTCAGAGGGGGGCTCCCTAACGCGCTCCCCACCTTATCTGCTACAACATTTGGCTTGCTGGCACCGATTCGCACACATCTCTTTCATCGTATGTCAACTGATGTTAAACAGACAAGACCTACCTGGCTATAATCCCTCTCCTATCACTCTTTCCTTCCCACTAAAATGGAAAAAATGACTCAGAGCAAGGCAGCTCAACCCTATACACATACTCTGCTCGCAGCTGGATGCAGGGCTCAAAATCTAATCCCACAGATGTCATCTGAGACGTGTGAGGATGACACCGGGGGGCCCAAGACTCAGGTGGCTTTGGAAAGTGGGTACCCAATGACAGGCCCCAAAAGCACTGCTTTCTCAATAGACCAGGCCCCAGCATGCACCACTGACCGGGCCCAAGGAGACAAATGAGGGAGGGAGGTCACCCGTGGTGGTCCTCAGGTCTCACCACCTTCCTTCTCTCTCAGCCCCCTGCTGGGATAAAGACCCCAGAGAAAAGGGAAAAAGTGACTGTGCTTCTGAGGAGGCGAAGACCCCACCTCACTCAGACTCTAAGCATCATACCTGTTCCCAAGAGGTTAAACAAACCAAATTTCTGTGACTCTGATGCTCCAACTCTGTACTAGCTGTGGGGCTTCTGTGGGCCTGTAAAAGGGCAGATGACATCTCTTACCTTGGAAAGATGTCATCAGGATAAAACAATATGTGAAATGAAAGCACTAAGGGGGAAGGAAGGAAGGAAGGAAGGAAGGAAGGAAGGAAGGAGGGAGGGAGGGAGGGAGGGAGGGAGGGAGGGAGGGAGGGAGGGTCCCAGAGAATCTTATTCTTTACCTTCAAGCTAACTGTCTCCCTCGTGTGTCATATGTTCTTTCTACTCTAACTCACTTTTCAGCTGTTAGACTCAGCAGAGGCCTTGGAGAGTGCCGGGGACCCCAGGGCCCGCACGGAGCCCAGCTGCCCCTCACCCCCAGGTCCAGAGCCTGACCATCCCTCAGCGGACCTCCTCCTGATGGCAAAGCAGTGGGTAGAGCCGAGAGCCTGCAGGACAGTCAAGTGGACCCCTGCCCTCCCTTCTTCCAGTTCTCTAGGCTGCAAAAGAACCCCCACATGTGCCTTCCCACCCTTGGAAAATGGCCTTCCCAGTGTCTGTAAACCCTGCTCCCAGGCCAGGCAGCTGTTTGTAATCGGCCAGGCCCTGCCCCAGGAAGGGGAGGTGGGAGCCCGTCCACACGGAGGGGCCCATGGCACTGCAGGGCGTGTGAGGACAGGCTAATGGAAAGGGGGGGTGGGGGGTGGATTGAGGCCTGGCTGCGCTAGGCCTCCTCTTGAAGCTCACCTTCCCTACCCCTCAGTCCCCCTGGCAGAATAACAGCCTTCCCTTAGGAGAAGAAAGACCTCACCCCACAGGGAGCACCTCTCTCCCCTCCGGGCACTCATCCCCTTGTAGGTGCCCTCCCACCTCCCATCATTTAGGCTGAAACCCCGCACTCAACCTGTTTCAGGTGAGGGAGGAAGGATGGTCCTTGAGGGGCCCTCCCTCACACACGCCCTCCACTGATTTTGGTCCTCAGGTCCTCCCCGTGGAGTGGCATCACTCATCAGGGCCTGCCCACCGCTCCGCCCACCTCTCCACCCGCAGGCACCGCACGGCACCAACCACCGCACCGCCCACCGCACCGCCCACACGCGTCGCGCCCGCCCCTTCTGAATGCAGCCCCAGCACTCAGAGCGCCCAGGTTGCTCCAGCGGTTCCCAGAGTCCAGCTGAAACACGGCCATTGCCCACACGCTACTTTCTGTGCTAAACGGCCTTTATGTAAACTCTGAACCTAAATCACAATAATAATTCCCTGGAAAGTCACCACATTTAGGAATCCTGTTTCCTGCATTTCTCTCCAAGGGAGTGCTCTTGGCCCCACCTCCTCGAGGTTAACATGTCCTAAAGGTGTGAGAAGATGCAGTGTCCGTGTGTCCTGCTTTGCATAAAACCAACCGGGACACGGCAACTCTTTGCTCAGAAACAAGAAAGCTGCGTCTACAAGGAACGCTGGACACGGAGGATGTGTCTTTCACCTCCTGTCCCAGGAGGAAAACCCAGAAACAGCACAGAAAAGGAAACTGGGGGCCCTAGGCATCCCAGATTCTCCTCAAAGAAAACAGAAAACGGGGAAGCAAAAGAAAACTAGCAGCAAACACAGATCACGGTAACTTCACCCCCCAGAGAGAACATAAGGATGGGAGAGAACATCTCCCCAAAGGGTACCTTGCAAACGTTGCTCCAGCACCCAAATCAGACTGAACTCTGGGCACAGGGCTGTGAGGCAGCTCGTCTTTCCTGCTCCCATCCGCCTCACTGCGCCTCCTGTTCAGGGCTCTGGGCCAGCCACTTCTCCCCACGCCACTGACCCACGTGGGCCAGGGCCCCAAGTGCCCTTCTGTCCCCCCAAAGAAGAAACCTTTGACGTTTACAAGACGAACCCACAGCGGAAAAGGCGAGCACCGAAGGGCTCCGAGGCTGCACTCACCCTTGGCAGGGGCCATGCATCTCTTTCTGAAGTGCAGGTCTCCCACAGCAACCAAAAGCTGAAGCTGTGAAGCCCCCTCCCCTG
Organism: Miniopterus natalensis; assembly: GCF_054644295.1. Classification (NCBI taxonomy): domain Eukaryota; kingdom Metazoa; phylum Chordata; class Mammalia; order Chiroptera; family Miniopteridae; genus Miniopterus; species Miniopterus natalensis. Next base: position 69,809,856 of record NC_142092.1, read on the forward strand.
GCTCTGAGATGGCAACTTCCATCGGTACACACGACAGTAACGACCCACACAAAACGGGGGCAGGTGTGTGCTTTCCACTGGGCGGCTGAGGGCCACTGTCATTCCTTCCTGCCAGCTGGGCTCGCAGAGCCTCCACTTACATACCTGTAGAATGGGACCAACCCCACCTGGTCCACGGTTGGAGTGAGGATCATGAGCACTCCACATGTAACACCCCGAAGCGATCTGGCTAAATACCCACAGGAGCCAGAGGAAGTGCCCTGGGAAAAGTGCCAAGGGATGCCTCCCTTCAAACTCACCTAGAAGCCACACGCCCTGGCAAAGCAGGCTCATTTCAATTGGCCAGAGCCCCATGGTGCTGGCAGCTGCCTCCCTCTGATTGGCGAGCACCCACTGTTGCCGTCGATTGCCTCCCTCCGATTGGCGAGCACCCACCGTTGCTGTCGATTGCCTCCCTCCGATTGGCGAGCATCCACCGTTGCCGTCGATTGCCTCCCTATGATTGGCGAGCACCCACCGTTGCCGTCGATTGCCTCCCTCTGATTGGCCAGCCCCCACTGGTGCCGGCAGGTGCCTCCTCTGATCGGCCAGCGCCCTTTGGGAGCTGGCAGGTGCCTCCCCGTGAATGTCTGGCGCCCAGGGTCTCGCAGGTGGCTTCCTCGGATTGGCCCTATTTGATGGTACATGTCTCTCTACCTCCCACCTTGCACTGCACTGGGGGCAACTGCCTGTTCAGGGGTCCGACGCCCTCACTGCGCCAGAAGCTCCTGTAGAGCAGGAAAGCTCACCTGTTGCTCATCTGCGCACCTGCTTCCTGTGCCCAGCACAGGCCTGACTTGAGTCGGAGGGCCACAAACGCTTCAAGCAGAGCTACTGTCACTCGCAGGTTCTCTACACAAGGGCCAGCGTCTAGATCTCTCTACAGGAGAGAAACTCCTAGGAGCCCAGATCACCACCCTAGGCCCAGCGCCCCTCTTCATTACCCCCCACCACCCTACTGCCAGCAGAAGGGAAGACAATCATTCCCACTTTCCACTGAGGTTAAAGCTCTTTTTCATTGTGAGACTGCTATTTATTTCAATGCAAGGGCCAGAGTCTTGACATTTAAACCACACTGCTACATACACACATTCTGATATCATTTTGTGGCATTTATTTTTTCAAAAAGATTTTATTAGAATCCCTATGACCAAGATGCTGGCAGGAAAGAACAGAAAAGTGAATTTCCTCAAAATAACACAGATCTAGGAAAAAATAGGGGAACCCCCATTTCCTGCGCAAAGACATCGCAGGAAGCAGGCTGGATTTCTGTACAATGAAGCTCTGTATCATGAACTATGGAGAAAAGTGGGTCAGACTGCGGTTCCATTTCTTAGGTCTGAGTCACCAAAGAGTGGCAACATTTACTCCGAGTGTGGGGTTATTACTTAGGTTGGGATTCTGCCAGAAAAACTAGTGGGTGAGTCGAAGCTGATGAGATGACAGCTTAGACTATGTGACGTGTATAACACAAAGTTACTCCATTACCCACGCCAGGCACCCGCACACATCCATTCATTCATTCATTCATTCATTTTACAAACTGCTCTCCAGCCGCCTGGGGCTGGCCTGGCTCACACAGCGTTGGAGCTCCACCTGTGCCCACCCTGGAACGCACCCCTCCAATGCATCAGTCGTCACCCCGGTCATGTCCAGGAGGTAGGATGTGGGCAGGTCCATCCTATGTCTGGACCCCAATTGCTCCTAGTAAAGTGGAGGTGGCCTGAGGAGGTCAGGGAGGAGCGTGGGCAATGTGGTGCGCCCACAATCGCCCAATGATGTGCCCCCATGCCAGAGGTCAGAACCATAGAAGTCAGAGTGAGAGATGAGATAAACTCATGGGGGGACACTGTCTGTGTCATCTCTTCTCATGCTTACCCCATGTGGGAGGCACTGGTGTGACTGTTCATTAGAAAAAGAGAGACACACGGCCAGCCAGAGACCAGAGCCAGGAGCTCAGTGCCTGTCCCCAGGCCCCCTGCCTTCTGCTGCCTCGGGGCCCAGGAAGGACATAACAGTGATAACAGGGCTTACTCTGTGCTTCCTACATGTTATACATTTGAACCCTCACAGAATGTTTCGGGAGTTACCATCATCACCCCCTTCTTACAGCTAGGGAAACTGAGGTATGGGAAGCTAACTGCACAGCAAGTAGGAGTGGTGCCAGGACCCGAACCCTGGCCGCCTGCCCCTGACCATTGCCCCACGCCCTGGGCTTCATGCCGCATCCCATGGCGGAGGCAGCTCTGCCCATGAGAAGGGCCAAAGCCAGGCCCGCCTTCGGGATCTCAGGGCCTCCAGCTGGTCCAGAAATCTTCAGACTAACATTTGGCAAAGTGCTGACACCAGCAAAGCGGATTATATGGAAATATAAATAGAGGGGAAGGCAGAAGCCATAATATAACATTGCCCTCCTGTGAGTAAAAAAAGACTTGACAAATTATCAGATCCAGCTGGCCCAGCTGGCCCTGCGGCGGGACCCACAGCCTCGTGGTGGCCAGCAGGCTCCATGGCCACGTTTCCTCCCTGCCTCGCCCAAACGGCAGGGTGGGACATGGTAAGGGGAGAAATGTCGTTTTGACAGGACCTCCCCAAACAGCATCCCTGCCTGCAGGAGCACCTCGGGAGACCATGTGTATACATGTGCACGTGCCTGCATGTGCATGGGCACGCTCATTCACGCGTGTATACCCACAAACACACACAGACACATGGGTCCACGTGAACCCACACATCCACACATGCACGTGCTCACACACACACATGCGACCTCAAATAGGCTTGTGAAACATTCCCACACATGTTGCCTCGTGTGACCTCTACAAGACAAGAAATATCTGAAGGGTGGGGTAACGGGGCAGGCTCTGGCCAGCACCCCAGAGGAAGCAGACCCACCAAGCAGATGAGGGGCCGAGGACAGTGAGGGAGCAGCCAGACCCAGTCGGCTTGCGGACAGCAGAGCCCTCGGGGTCTCTCTGTTGACTGGAGCCTCCAAGGACGCACACACCTCCCCCGTGGTGCTCCTCCTGAACACTTACACAGAAAGTGGATTGTAGCAACACCGTGCCTCTCCTTTTTGCAAAAATGCCACCAAAAACAGAGGCCAGGTGCTCACTGCATCTCAGGCGCCCCGCAGCGCTCTTTCCAGGTGTCACCTCAATCAGCCTTCACAGCCACCCTCAGAGCAAGTTATCTGATTTTCCCCGTTTTCCAGAGGGGAAGGCTGAGGCCCAGTGACTGGCCCCAGACCAGCCAACCCCCAGTGTCTCTCAGAGAAAGAGAAACTCAGTGTGCACTGACTTCTCAACTGCCCACACTGCCCCTGGGGTTTGACATCTGGTTGCCAAGGGTTGTCCCCTCCCACACCCAACTGCCTGTCACCCAGCACAGGGGCCCCCACACTCCCAGCCAAGGCTGTCAGTGTCTTCAGAACACCCAACCTCACAGGCAGGGGTGGAGAAAGGGTTAAGGAACCCCCAGGTCTCCCACTTTCCCCCTTGGAGACTCCCTCTTTCTTACAGCAGCCACTTCTGCTGGCCCAGCTCTCCTAGGACAAGCGTGGAGCTGGGGACAGCCTGTCAGCCAAGTTAATGAGGGGCTTTCCAGCAGAGAGAAGCAGCCAGGCCCAGGAGAGTCCTGCAGCAGAGCCCAGAATGTCCTGCCAGGAAGGAGGGAGGGCCAGACTAAACCCAGAGGTGGATGAGGGGACCTGCTAAGGAGACACTTTGGTGCACTTCTGAGATTGAAGGAAAGGGAAGATGGGGCGGGGAAAGGCCAAGTTTAGGGTCACCTCCTCCAGGAAGCTTCCCCAGATCTCCCCAATGTAGCCAACCCTCCTGGACTGCTTTAAAGGGACACTGGGCATGAAAACGACAAGTGAAATGAGCCATGTCCACATGTGTGCCTCCCGTTTGACTGTAAGCTCCTGGAGCGAGGACCTGCCACCTTCACCTGTATCTTTAGTAACCCTCCAGGCCAGGGTGCAAAGGCAAAAGGCTTCAGAAGCCAGCAGACCATGCAGGTGAGAGAAGGGCATGGTTAAAGACAAGGAGTGGTGGAGACTGCAGGCAGCCGGTGCCCCTGGAAGGCATTCCAATAAAAAAGATGGAAGGAAGGGAGGAAGGGAGGGAGGGAAGGAGGGAGGGAAAGAGGAAGGAAAGGAAAGGAAAGGAAAGGAAAGGAAAGGAAAGGAAAGGAAAGGAAAGGAAAGGAAAGGAAAGGAAAGGAAAGGAAAGGAAAGGAAAGGAAAGGAAAGGAAAGGAAAGGAAAGGAAAGGAAAGGAGGGAGGAACTGAAAACCTCTGCTGGCCAAACAGAACCCTTCCCCACCCCAGGGCCATATTTGGGCTGGGCTCCTAGGCCTGGACTGCAGCTCAGGGCACTCACTGGGCCTCTCCTAGGGGCTCCCAGGGGATAAACGGATGTAGAGAGAAGGTAAAATCCTGACAAGTCAAAGGCACTGAGGCCTGGCCTTGCAGGGTAGGAAGAAGGGAGAAGCTCACTCGGGGCCCAGAGGTTAGCAGAATCTGGGTCCCCTGCTCCCCCATTCCCGGGCCTCTCAAAGCACCAGTCAGCACCTCCCTGACTGAAGGCTGTGTGAGGGTCCAACGAGATGATGTGGGCACGGGGCTTAGCACGGCCAGGCAAGTGCCAGCAAATTCCTTACAATTGTTCCCATGTGCAATGGTCTCCGAAGAGGCAGGAACCTGCCCTGTTCTAGGTGAACCCAGTGCCTCAGGGGTCTAGTGACTTATCTTTGACCCTCCAGGGCTCAAAGCTAGTCTGCCCGCCATCACTGTCACTGTTATTAAGTGGGGCTGAGAGCAATGGGTGTCTGTTCCCCACAAGCCTCTGCTCCACCCAAAAAGGTCTGTGACCCAGGGATGAGGCAGGGACAATGGGAGACAGGGCCAGACAACCAAAAGGCAGGGGCGGGGCAGGCAGGCATCAGCTGTGCTTGGCTAAGGGCGTGGCCGTGGTGAGAATCCAGAAATATCTGAAGGGTGGGGTAACGGGACAGGCTCTGGCCAGCACCCCAGGAACAGGCCTGAAGCAAGCGAATCAGAGAAGGGACTCTGAACCTCGGCCAGGGGAAGAAGCGCCTGCCCCGGGCCACTGCTGGGTGGTCATAGCTGCTGGGCAGTGACCACAGCTCCAACCTCTCCAGCCACCAAAATCTGGAGCAGATGCGGGAAAGGGCTTCGGAATGGACTTGGCTCCCAGCTCCTCCCACCGACTGTTCTTTTATGGGGAGAAGCGGGGGGGATGGAAAGGATGTCTTCCCAGCCAACTTGATTGAGTCAGAGGAAATTTAACCATTTGATCTCAGTCAAGTCCCACCAAACTTGGACGATTCTTCCCACAAATTATTGCAAAAAGCAATCACGTGACTGGGTCCAACCAATGACATGTGGAGGAGATGACCTCAATTTCCAAATATTGGGGTCATGTTTCATTTCACATACTCTCTTTTGCCCGTTACAATGTTAAACGGCCCCAAATGCAATCTTACTTTTCATTCCTACGCACACGTGGCCAAGAAAAAGGTAGGAAAAAGAGCCATGTTCAGAGAAAACCCAGAAAACATCTGGCACACCCCAAAACGGGGAGGAGGAAAGGCGCCGGCTGATGACCCCTCCCGCCTCCCTGCGTCTCAAGTGGACAGCCGCCCTCTCTGGCCACATACCCAGGATGGCTCCAAATGGTCCCACCCTGGGTGGTGGAGAGAGGTCAGTGGACCCCGCCAGAGAGGTGACTTCTTCACGTGCTTCTAACATCTTTTAGACAAAAGCAAAAATGTCCAGCTCCACAGCCAGGGTCCACCTCCAGGCTTTGGCTTCCACGGCTGCCCCTCGGTTAGGAAGGGAAATCAAAGAGGAAGCAGGGGAGATGGGCAGGGGACAGAGATGGGGAGCAAACAGCCAACCCCAAACCCGGGCAAATGCATGCTCTGCACACTGCGCAGCCAACGCGCCCAACCCCAGTTTTTTGGGGGTGACAACTCCCCTGGTCAGTTCCCTCCTGAGTTCCTGAGACAAAGCCCAACAGAGGAGCTGGGACAGGGCTAAGTCCCTGGGTGCCATGGGGTCCCCTGACCACATCCCCACCCGGATGAACACCACTTTCCTGGAGGCTGCTATTGTCCCCCACATTCACTGGACCAGGGAGAAACAGAGCCAGCTAGCTCAGGCTTGCGGACACCATCGTGGCAGCCCAGGGGTAGACCCCAGGTCCCTGTGCCAGGCAGGCTCCCCTCCCCTCCCCAGCCCCCAATGGGCTGGATATCCTGACTCCTGCTCACCCTCCTTGGCCCAACAAGCACTCACTGCGCCAGGAAAAAGGAGAAGACTATCTTCATTGGCAAGTAAAACATGGAAACTGATTCTTCCCGTATATCTTCAAATTACAAAGCAGAGAAGGGGAAGGTGGCGAGGTGGTACCTTCTCAGGGGACAGCCAGCCTGAGCCCACTGCCCCATCCCTCTGCCTGTCACTTTTACCCATAGCTCTGAGCCTTGTCTCCCCACCTGTTAATGGGGACTTGGGTGACCTTCTAGGGCCTTGGGGGCCAATGTTCGAAGGCGTGTGAAGACCCATCCTGTAGGTAACCAGCAACGATGATGCTTAGAAAGCCACTGTCCAATCAGGACGCGGGGTGGGAGCTGCCACGAATCCTGCAGGCATTCGGTCAGCGCCAGCTCCCACGGGAGAGGGCTCCTTCTAAGGGCAGACCTCTGGCGGAAGGAGCCTACGGCTGTACATCATATAAACCGCTGAGTCCAAGCTCCAAGGCCATCTCCTGGCTTTGCTCCACCGACTCGTCTCTGGGGGCAAACCCAGGAAAAACCTGCCTGCCAGGGAGTCAGGGGGCTCGGGTGGGATTAGGAGCAGGGCTGGTCCACCACCCTCCAGGGCTCCCAGGGCCACTGAACACTTAGGTGGCCAGGGCTGCAAGAGGCCCAGTAAACCTGACGAAGCAAAGAGCCAGCGGGGTCCAGAGGCAGAGGGAGAGTGCTCTTGGGGGCAAGTGCAGGGCTGGGGGCTCAAGCTTCTGGGATTCCCCACAGCGTCCCCCACCCCAAGAATTGACAGACTGCGACTCTAGGGGGCGACCCTTCCCGGTTTTCAGGAGAGGAAGTTCTGCAGGGCTGTGCGGGCCAAAGCTGGGATGTGAGACAGAGAATGCAAAGTTCCTGAACAAAAAAGTTTGACGGTCTCGAGGGCAACCCTCTGGCTGATCCCACACGCAGCCGGCCCCAGGTTCGCGGGACAGCCCCACCCGGCCTGCGCGCTTGGCGCGCGCGCGGGGCATTGTGCTGGCGCGTCTCCCTCTCCAGGGCCCCCAACTAATGGCATTCGGAGCCTTGGCCAGTGCATTCCACAGCCAAGGGAGGAACGCCGAGCGAGCGCGGAGAGGCCAGCGGCCGGCGCCCGGTGACAGCCGCGCCCGGCCCGCGCCGCGTCCCGCAGCCCCGCCGGCGCCCCTCGCGCCCGGGCGCACCGGCGCCCTTACCTGCGCGGCTCGGAGGCGGCGCCCACAGCAGCAGCAACAGCAGCAACAGCGGCGGCGGCGGGGACAGCAGCTGGGCGCCCGGACGGAGCGGGCTGCGCGCTTTCCAGCGGGTGTGGACGTCCATGCCGGCGGGGCGCGGGGCGGGGCGCGCGGGGACGCTCGGAGGCGCGGGGCTCGGCCCGGGCGGCGGACTCGGCGGGGCGGTCAAGACCTCAGGAAGTCATGGGGAGCAGGCGCCGGCCCGTTCTCTTTGTGGCAGTGGCTCTCCGGCAGGGGTCTGCGGGCGCACCGGCCCCAGGGCAGGAGGGCTCGACCTTGGCCCGCGGGGCGGCCGGACCCCGTTCGGCTCGCTAGCCCTCGCCTCCTCCAACTCCTCCGACTCCCGCTCGTCTCCCCTGGCCGCCGCCGCCCCGCGCGACCCGTTCTCCGTGGGCGCTCCGCTCGAGTGAGGTCCTGAGCCAGCCGCGGGGACTAGGAGTGCGGACCTCGCCTTGGGCGCCGAGCACTTTTTTCCCGGGTTCCTCCCTCCCTCTCTCCTGGAAGGCACCCGAAGAGGCTGTCGATCCCCGGAGCCCGCAGCAAATCAGAGCCCGGCGCTGGGCTCGGCCAGACCGGCCCCCGCCTCCCACTGGGCGCCGCGGGCGAGGGGGTGGGGACAGCGGGCGAGTCTCGGCGAGGAAGGGGCTGGCCCCGGGCGGGAGCGGACGTGGGGCGGGCTCGGCGCCCCCGATCCCTCGGCGAGAGCGCGCAGAGGGGCGCGGGCCGGCCTGGGAGCCCCGGGCCCACCCTGATTCCACTCTCCCTGCCCCAGGTGCCCGCACCCAGCCGCCTTCCAGGAATTCGTGCGGAGGGGACCCCGGTTTGCTCATTTCGGGTTTTAAAAAAGAAAAAACTTGCAGCTCACCCCGCCTAAGTTTTCTTTTACTTGGAGGAGTTCAGAGCTCCTCTCCTGGGTGGAGACTGAACTCCCAATCCAGCCAGATCGGGGCGCCCAACACTGTAGCCCAGACAGAGGACCCGCCCTCGCCTTTCCCCTAACTGCTGATGGGACTGCGGAGTAAAATTAGGGTCTCACTTCCCAAGAGGTCTCCAAAGGAGCTTGCATGTTGCACATCTGGGCTACTAATCCAGAGAAACTGGGCCCACATCAGCACTCTGCACTCATTCAGCTGACTCCCTGCGTGCCCCTTTGGAGCTGACAGCAGGCCAGGGAGTGAGGGATTTTGATCCCAGGGGGCTGCTCCTGGGCGCTCCCTCTCTGCCTTCACTTCTCTGGGCCCGGGTGAGGTCTCCCTCCAGCAAGGCCTGCTGGGCTCCTGGCTGTACGTGGGAGCCCCTCCCATCAGGCTACCCAGGCCCAGAGAGCCTCCTGGCACAGAGTGCTGAAGCCCCAATCACACCCCTTCTGGGACAACTGAAGAGCTGGTTTTTAAAACGGGGCTTGGAGGTGAAGTACGAGAGCTTTTCAAACCTAAGCCATCCCTTCCTCTTTGCACAAACAATCCAGCCAGTGATGCTGAAACGGGGCTGGGACCCCAGCTCCCTGTCTCCAGTTACATCTGCAGACTGGGCGTGAAATTCCTCAAATGCCCTTTAGTTCCCATCACTCTGGAAACAGGACAGGAGGGGAGGGGAGGCATTGGAGGGGAGGCTTGCTGGGGGCCACCTGCTGCCTCTGAGCTGGGTGGTAGGTTGCTGGCACCACCTGATAGGTTCGGCTCCAAATCTACCTGCCCTCTCTGCTCCTTAGGTATCGAATGCTGCCCAGGAATAGAGGGGCTGCACACGCAGAGGGAACGGACGCTTGAGATACATTAAGTAAAGCAGACTTGTTCTTTCTGGTTTTCATATTTTTTACTTGATTTTTTTACGACTTGCATAAGTCATACATGTGATGGGGAAATGCATATGTTTGAGTTGCATGCATGTGTAGGTACATGTGTGAGGTGTGAGGTGTGTGTAAGCTAGAGCTACTGGTTCTACACTCTCCTATGTGCTTAATGAGAGAGAAATCCCATCTGACACTCCTGGAGCCCCCAGCATGGCCTTCCTGTTCCCTGGGATGCCCCCCACCGGTGGGAAGGCCAGCTTCTCCCCTGGAGACTTAGGGGCTCTGACACAGGTCAGTGGCCTGGTTATCGGAAAAGAGTGCAGACTTTCGAGGCTCCAGCTTTTCCCCAAGGATGCGTGGGTCTCCTCTGACCATCACCTGTGCCTTTGTGCTGGTCGCCAGCCCTCCCAACACCTGGACCTCAGGATGGTGCCTGAGTTTTGACCTGTGTTAGCATAGATGGTCCTTCAGGAGCTGAAAGTCAGGCCACACCCAGGGTCCCCCAGAGGGGTTCCCCAGAGAGCTGACCTCTCGGTAATGAGAAGAAGACATGCTCCTCATGGCTGCAAGCAGACAGCACCCATGCCTTTGGTCCTTTCCTAATCTCTTCTTATAAATAAGCCAGGACATTGGCTGAGTCCACCCTAAAAAGATGGTGATTTTACCTTCATCACCTCTTTAAGGGCCTGTCTCTAATACCGCCACATTCTGAGGCCCTGGGCGTTAGGGCTCCAACATGGAGATTCAGTGGGACCATTCAGCCCATAGCACCTTGGCGATCCCCGTCCGTGGGACTTTTGGAGAAATCCAAGAGTTTGGGACCCAGTTTTCCAAAACAGTAGGAGCATTTGGGCACCGAGGGGGTGCAGTGGGACCATGTCCAGAGGGAGGGACACCCTGGCTGCTCGTCCAGCCCTGTCGATAACCTCACTCCTTGGGCATATGGCATTGAGCGCCTGGCCTGTGACACTGTCCACACTGGGTGTGTGAGTGGGCACAGTGTGAAGGGAGGCACACGGGCACCTCTTGCAGTGGAACCTCTCGCCCTCCTGGCCCACAGAGACTTGCCCTTCCATTTCTGGGAAGGGGGTGCTCCTGGGCCTGCAGGGGCCCAGGGGAATGGTCACAGTCTTTGTGACAGCTGTGGGTGGGAGCCCGTCTTCTGAAAGCCGTGCAGTCAGCCATGTTCCCATCTGCCTCCACCTCCAGCAGGGCAGCCACTCGGCCTGAACTTGGCATCCAGACCAGGCCACGGCCTGTGCTGAATCAAGATTTGGTGAGTGACCCACAGCTCATGGGGATGGGCAGGAAAGCACTGGCACCAAACGGAAAGTCAGAGCCTTGTGCCCTGGTCCAGGTTATCACCCTAAACTCCAGGGCCCATGAGTCCATCTGAAATTCTGTGGGTTTACTTGAATGGTGGGACCACGGAGCCCTCCACCCATGTCAAAACCTCCACAACTCCATGAAACGCAGGCTTTTCCTCCACCCACCCACCCACCACAGCCCTCTAGCCCAGAACCCAGCAAAGGAGCTGTTTTCCTCCCAGAGCTCATATCCAGGAGGCCAAGACACTAGGACCACCAGCCCCTTGCAGGACCCTTCAACAGTCTGCTGGTGGCATCATTCAGACCAGACACAAGTCTACCAGGGGGCTGCACTTCTGATCATGGCACAGTGTTCCTGGACTCCAGGAGGCAGTGCTCCCGATGGCCAAGGAGTTGCCCCAGGGGGTTCCGGGACATGGAAGAAGCGAGTGCACCCAGGACCAGCCCCAGGAGAGGTAAAGGGGCCCTGGGAGCCCTCGCTGCGCCCTGCACTCTCCCTGCTCCTGCAGCATGGTTCTGCTCCCATGTCAGCCCACAGAGGCTGCTTTTCTGAGCCTCTGTGTTCCAGTTGGGCCAAGTAAACTTTGCAAAGTAATGGCATTTCCAGGCAGAGCAGCCCATGTGGACACCAGTCAGACTTTAGAACAAGTCTGCGGTGATTCAGACAATGTTGTGTGGACACACAGCTTCCTGCCCAGGATGAGCTGGGCAGGTTTCCCCCAGGAGAATGTTTTACAGACAAGGCTGAGTTTGCAGCCCAGGAAAATGTCAGCTGGAAAAATCCTTGCTGTTAACTTGGAAAGAACCACCTGGATAGTGGAAAGAACTGCCCGGCGGTTAGAGGAGTGCCCCTCAGACTTCAACAGCATTTCCAGGGTGGCTGTGATGGCGCCCCACATCGGGACCCATTGGATCCTCCTCACTGACTGGTACGGGACCTCTATTTTGGGAGACAAAGTGTCCATGGAGCCTGGAGCAAAGGGCCTTCTGACACCAGCTTCTCTTCTGGAAAATGGTGTGTGAGAGGGTGAGATGCACATGGGCTGTTCCGGGCACAGAGCACGTGCCCAGGAAAGCCTCCATCTATCTTCTCCCCTCAACTTCATGATCAGGGTTCCAAACCTCAGGGGGTTAACAGGTTACCCAGGAAGTGGAGGCACTGGGGGGACCCCAGGCCCACATCTGAGCAGGGTGTTCTCCTGGTTACAGCGCTTCGCGCTTCTCTCAGGTCTGTGTGCACAGACAGGTGACATGGCAGAAGGTGACCCGTGTGTAAATGGTAGAATTTCTTGTAAAGGTGAGAGGTCCCTGCTCCCATCTGCAGTGGGTTGCTGAGTCGTCTCCCAGATCTGGACTGTCCTGTGTCCCTGCAGGATTGTTGGCTGCTGAGGGCCATAGTTGTGTTCCCCGAGCCCCCCCAGGGGCAGCCACTCCAATGCTTGGACACACCTGTCCACTCTTTGAAACATCCATGCTTAATTCTTAGAAAACCCCAGTCCTGTGGTCCCTACAACTTCTCCTTAGTGTCTCGGGGCTGCTGTAGTAACAGACCACAAACAGAAAATTAAAACAACAGAAACGTATTCTCTCCAAGTTCTGGAGGCCATAAGTCTGAAATCAGGTGTCGTACGGCCTCACTCCTTCCAGAGGCCCTAGGAGAGGGTCCTTCCTGCCTCTCTCAGTTCCTGGGGGCTCTAGGTGGCCTTGGCTTGTGGCCGCATCACTCCAGTCCCTGTCTCCATCTTCAGTGTGTCTGTGATTTAATTTCCCTCTGCCGCTCTCTCATAAGGACACTTCTGATGGCATTTAAGGCCCACCTGGGTAATACAGAATGACCTCTTCATCTCAAGATCCTTAACCTAATTACATCTGCAAAGACCCTTTTTCCAAATAAGGTCACATTCACAGGGGTGGGGGGTGGGGGACACTATTCAACCCACCACTGTCTGTCCTGAACACAATAAACAGGCCTCTGAGCCTGCAGCCTCCTGGTACTCCCCACGTCCAAACCAGCCATGGTTGGGAGCACTGGTCAGTGGTACCTGCTGGGCAGCCTGCCTCCTGAGAGCTGGTCCCCTGGGCAGGGCTCAGGCTGGCAGGAGGACAGGGAGCTTGGAGGAGCCCTGAGTGTGACAGTGCACCGCCCAGGCGTGCCAACGCTGTCTGGGGTTGTTATTTTTTCCAGTAGGGCCCAGTTTTATTTGTTTTCATTTTTAGTATTAAACCAATATTTTTAATGGAAATAGGTCCCAGATTAGATTTTCTTCCATAAGAGGAAATAAAAGGGAAGACAGAGTTTAACATGAGCCTCCCAAACTGGAGTGCAACCCAGAAATCGAATTCATTTGTTCCTCAAAATCTTCGAGCACAGACCCTGAGCTGAGCGCCTGAGGATGCATGTGGCCCGGGTGCCACAGGGCGTGGGGAGGAGGCAGCTGTCTCAACACGTACGACCTTCACTCCTCACTCGTGCCAGGACACAAAGAGCATCCCCAGTTTGCGGGTGAGAATTCAAGCTCAGAGCATTTAAGATCAGCCAGGGCCCTGGAGCCCCAGCGGAGCCCTGCAGGGCTCCAAGCCGGTCTGTCCCCCACCCCTGCACTCCCGCCAGGGGGCACACTTCCTTCCAGCAGACACAGGACAGGAACCCCGGGAAGGAGCAGGTGCTGACCTAATGTTGGGGGACCCCGGGTAGGTCTGGCTGTGGGAGGCTGACAATGGCTCTCAAAACAAGCCCAGGCTCTCATCGCCAGAACCTGCGAATATGACTTATTTGGGCAAAGGGTTCATGCAGATGTGCTTCAGTGAAGGACCTGGAGATAAAGAAATCATCTTGGTTTAGCCGGCTGGGCCCTAAACCCCATCCCAAGTGTCCTTAGAAGAGAAGACAGAGGGAGATTAAAAAGCAGACAAATGGAAGGGAAGGCGATAGGAAGACCGAGGTAGAGACTGGAGTGACACAGACACGGCCAAGAAACATTGGGGACACCCCAGGAGCTGGGAGAAGCAGGAGGGACTCTCCCCTGGAGCCTCTGAAGGGAGCACAGTCCCATTGACATCTTGGTCTTGGACTTCTGGCCTCTAGAACTAAGAGGGATTAAATTCCTGTGGCTCTAAGCCACCCCGCCTGTCATCTGTTCATGGTCCTTTGTTAGGCAGCTGCAGGTAACAAGTACCACGCAAGGTAGGCTCCCACGTCCCCACACGGGCCCAGAGCTCAAAGGTGTGACAGACCAGCTGGATTCCCACGGCAGGCAGGACGTCTGGCACCAGGAGCCCACCTCCCACCGGCGGCATCTCAGGCTCACCCACATGCCTGTGCTCAGCAAACTCTGGCCTGGCAGCTGGGCTTGCCATGACCGTCCATTCGGCATTCACGTCCCACCTCTCAGCCTAGGAAAATCGAGACTCCATGCCAAAGAAAATGAAACAGAACATGTGCGGCACTAATGAGACCCTGGGCTCGGGCATCTCCAGGCCGCTCCCCGGAGGGCACCTCCCCGTGGCCCCCAGGAACCCGGCCAAAGCCTTACCTGGCGAGGAATTTCCCCTTTGAAGCCCATGGGCTGGTGCCAGTTTGGAACCAGGGATGCAGCTCCTTGCTGGGGAATAAAAGCAACGTGCCGTCGGCAAATGCTGGTGTCAATTGGGTTCTCTTTATTTTCATCAACAAGGAGGTTTGTTTTAATGGGAACCAGCAGAACCCAGCACGCAGACTTTCCACTCCTGCAGGTCTCAACAGCAGCAGCCTGGGTTCCCACCCCAGCGACGAAGTTTCTGGATGGGGGATGGAGGGAGACAGGAGGGGGCAGGCATCCTGGTTAATTCCGTCTCTCTCCTGGCCACCAGGCCCTCCCTGCACCTCACCCTCTACTCACTGGCCCTCAGCTGTGGGCACCGATGTCACCATCCCCTCCAATGCTCCTCTGTCTGCAGTGACACCAGGGACAGAGGCTGACTCCTTTCCCTGACTGCCAGAGGGAGGTACCAAGAACAGAACACCTCCTCTGAACTGATTGCACACCTTGGCCAAGATACGTGGCCTCTCTGTACCTCAGTTTCCTTCTCCGTAAAATGGGCAGCCTCACAGGGAGTCGTGAGGACTCAGTAAGATAATACATGCCCTTACAACCGGGCGCGCAGAAGGCACTCAGCTCACGTTTGCTGATGTCAGTCACTCTCTGGCCTGGGTTGGGAGACACTTAGCAGCATGTTCATTCCTGAACTGGCCATCACACAAACCTCAGACACTCAGAGGTTTCAACACTTAATAATCACGGAGCTGGTGGCAGCCCCTTACCCACTGTCCAGGGAACAGACCACCCACTGCCTCTCTCTTATCTCTGCAGACTCTGGAAGATCTAATCTTGACCCAACTGCTTCACCTGAGTTTGTCCACTTGCCAGGAGAGGTCCAGTGAAGGGCTGGAGCTGGCTCTTACCGGCTCAAAACAGCTGGCCATGTACTCTGTTCAGCGACCTCATGTTGTTGGCCCAAAATCAGCCATGGTAGGAGTATTTACACCACAGAAATTGGCAAATGCTTCCATCTGGGCCTTTTCCCTTAATGAGCCAGTCATTAAGCATCTACCAGCACCCCCACTGGCTCACCCTGAGTGGACCTGACCTTGGTCCCCTCCCAGGGGCTGGGGGTGGCTGCCACCTTACCCGAAGCCCTTCAGTAACGCCTCAGCACCAAGAAGAAGATGGGAAGAAGGATCTTCTCCTTATCCATTTTCAAAGCCTGGGTTTCCTGTGGGGAGGCCATCTGCTTTCCCCAGGAGCCGTCTTTCCTAAACAGCTATCTTCAGATATTGGAAGCACTGCCTTGTGGGAAAGGAGCGATTCCACATGGGCCCAGAGGAGAGCAGAAATCCACTGGCTAGATACTTGGGAAACAGTTCTCGTTTTATTCCACTGGTGTCTTAGAGCCACAGGACCCTTCCCAGGGTTCTTCTTGTCTGAGGGCTCAAACTTCAGCTCATTTTCGAAGCAAGGAGATCATTTCATTGTGGATGAATTCCCCCCGTGCCCAACTACTAGGTGTGCCTGTGCCCTCTGTCTTCATCACCCAGATGGTCCCCCGGGAAAGTGTGACACACTCAGCTCTGTGCACAGGCCTGGCCAGTATCAGTAACTCAATGCATGGTGATCACCAGCTCCCTTATTTACATTCAGTTCGAAACTTCAGAGCTGGTTGGGCTCCTGGAAGTGGGCTAAGTGTCAACTCTGTCACTTTAGTTCTCAACAAACACCCAGGAGGGCAGTGTCCTCATCACAGTCCCTAACTGAGGTACCAGGAGCATGCTGTGCACTGTCTCCTGACCCTGGTGGCAGCTCTGGGGCTGCGTTTATGAGCAAACTATTGGCTTCTGCTCAGACCAGCATCCAGATATCCTGGATGCAAAGCATGCTAGGGGTTTGTTTACTTTTTAAACAAAACAATTAATGGTAGATTTAAAAATGGGTTGACAAATGGTCTTTGGGGTGGGGGTCAGTGATTGCATTTGCCTAAAGATCAATCTTTAATGTCACAGAAAAAGGGTGGTTATTACCCAATGAATATGAGTATTTTTTTTTTATTTGTTTGCTCTTAACAGTTCATATAATACTTCAAATACATCTTTTTTTTTTTTTTTGTACTTCACAAGAAACTCATCAAAATAAGAAGAAAAACACAAGGTGCCCTGGTCGGGTAACTCAGTTGATTGGAGTGTCATCCTGTATACCAAAAGGTTGCTGGTTTGATTCCTGGTCAGGGCATAAGCCTGGGTTGGGAGTTCAATCCCCGGATGGGGAGCATATGGGAGGCAATCGATCAGTGTTTCTCTGTCACAGCACTCTCTCTCTCTCTAAAAAAAAGATCAATAAGCATGTCCTCAGGTGAGAATTTAAAAAAAACCCACAAGGAAGCCACGTCTTGCCCCAGATCACAGAGCTACGCACAAAGCCCAAGAGGGCCCTGAGGCCCCCAACCACTGGTTCCCTCCCCGCCCATGTGGAAAGGCTGCTTCCAAGATACAGAGATGATGGTGAAACACAAACTTGGGATCCCATGCATGGCACTCCTGCCGTCTGCCAAGCGCTGCATGGGTGCTTGACACACAAAACTGTCTTTAATTCTCACAGCCATCCTGGGACCCAGATGCTCACTTCTGCTTCATGAATGAAACCTGAGGCTAGGAGACGGGAGGGAAACGTCCAGGCTGGAATCTGGGCCAGTCTTCCCAGCTCCACGGCCATGTATCAGATGCTAGTCTGTCTTTACACCCTGAAGCCCTCATTGCTTAGGTCAGCTGAACTAGCTCTCTCCTGTGCTGAGACCACCTGTGGCTTGAGCTGGGTTCAGGGAAAACCATGGTCCTTGTCAGAAGGAGGGTGAAGGCTGATGTTCAGATGTCCACGTAGGTGTGAACTTGAGGCCCCTGGGTTTATTTGAGAAAGCGTTAGCTTTAGAGGCAGGAGGGCCTGTGAGGTCAACTCATTGCCTAATTCACATGGCTGACCTACTTTTCTCCTCTTTGGGATGCGACTTACTGCTCCAGAAAGACTGCACCCGTCTGCTGTCCTCTCCAGGCTGAGTGAGTCAATGGCAGGAAAGTCCTGGTCACCTCAGCCATGAGCAATGCTGCTGGGGGTGGGGGGGATGTCTGAGGCGCCAAGACAGCTCCATCCTCTGCAGAGGCTGTTTTCAAGGCTGGGACATCACTGGACATATCTCACACCTCAGCCCGCACTGCAGAGCCAGCTGGTAGCTAAGGGGCATGCAATCATGCTGATGTTGAGGTAGGTGGACACTGAACCGGGAGAAGCTAGTTCAGGGTGATGCAGGAACACAGAGCTAAGTTGACCATCATTTGAGCAAATGCCAGAGGGTAAGCCTAGATGGTACTGGCCTTTCTGAAACCATGTAGTGGCTACTATAAGGCTTCTGGAATGTTGTGGAAGCTTCTGCAAGGTTGACAGCCCCCTTGTGCATAGATATTATCAGAGGTCGACCAGATGGCCAGATGATTTCTTGGTTCCATTCTTTTTCATAGGGTTTGGGGAATTTCTTTCTACCTTTTTAGTTCTCAGAAAGAATCTCTCTCAGAGAATTTGCATGCCCAAATATAAACTCACTATATTCTTCCTCTGTTGCAATGGGAATCTTTGAGTGGTTTTAGAGACTTTTCAACAAACTCCTACATGTAAATCCTGGCAGGTCTCGGGAACTTGAGCAATTTACTTATCCCCTCTGACCTTCAACTCCTGCCTCTGGGGTTCTGGTGCGAATGAAACGGAGTAACTCACTCACAGTGGGAGCTTCTCGAGTGCCCAGCCCAGATCTGGGTCTCAGCTAGAAAATTTATACCTGGCCCCTGTCCTACGCTGGTGAGACCATGGACCTAGCCACCTGGCAGGCCTGCGACTGTGCTGTACAATGTCACAGCCACTAGCTATGTATTAAATACAATTTAAAATCAGTTCCTTGGTTGCACTAGCCACATTTCACATGTCCAGTGGCCACAGGTAGCTAGTGGCTGCCACATGCACAGCACAGACACGGACAGTCTCCATCTAAGCACAGAGTTCAGTGACTTGGACAGTGTTGGTCCAGAACCGCAACAGGCCCACTGTCAGCTGGGATGTGGGTTTAAAATGCAAATCTCTGCCCTCCACCCTGGGGATTCTGCTTGGAGGAGCCCAGATCCTAGAACCCAGATCCTAGAACTTGCACAGTTAAGAAGCTGCAGGGTGGCTCTGATGAGCGACTTACTGAACTAACAGACTCTCTCCACAGATGAGGTCACGGAGGCCACAGAGACCACGACCCCGGAGCAAATGAGGGAACTGCTCGTTTCTCTGGCTTCTGCTTTGGGATCACCCTCATGTCCATCGCCAGCTCAGCAGTCTGGGCTGGCCCAAAGGCCTCATCCATTTCCAGCTCCCATTTGCCTGGCAAGAGGGGTTCAGCCACCCCGCATTGCCGTCTGCTGCACTCGATGCCTCCGGAGTGATAGAACCAGTCTCTTCCCTGTGAGACCAGTGGAGCAGCCACATGCCCGTCATCCTAGAGCTCAGGGTGAGCGCCGTCCGTCCACTGAAAAACACCCTCAGCCCTCCAGGATGTCCTAATGGAAATGACTTTCACACGGAGAGAAAGCAGGCGAGGGAGCCAAGAACTAGCTTCTTGAAAATGAATCATGGAGCTTGGCTCGAGCCAGGCCTTGGTCTCCTTTCTGTCCATTCAGAGCTTGTAAAGCCTGCTCTGGATTCTCTGGAGTTCTGGAAAATTCATCAGCGTGGCCCGGAGGAGGGCTCTGAACGCCTGTTTTTGCCCCTCCAGCCTGGGGCAGCCCTGCCCTTCCTCCCACAGCTCTGACCAGCGCCAAGGAACCTTCCCCAGCTCGCTGGAGCCCACAGCGGTCTCATGTCCAAAGCCAGCTGCTTTCATCCGCCCATATGCTGACCCCATATGATGTCAGAGAGCTGCGGTTCCCATTCAGTCATCTGAGAGCTAAACCCATCAGCCCGGCGGGGTCTGGGCTCCGCAGGACAGCCACAAATGGGACAGCACAGGCCCCGCCTTTGAGGGCTCCGTCTGCAGCTCAGCAGCAGGCACCCCAAGAAGCTCCATTTTAGGAGCTTGTACAAAGTGGGGTGTGTGCCAAAGCACAAGCCAGCTTCCTTTGTTCCCCTGCCCCTCAGGGTCCAGCACAGGGTGTGGCACACAGGTGCCTCAGAGGCGCCTCCAAAGGCTTAGGGCTGCCAGAGCGCCAGCTCATCACACTGGGACCCAGGTGTTCCTGACTGGACTCCCGACAGGTCTACCCCCCCCTCACTTCACCCCCCCCCCCAACTACTGATGCAGGTGGGGCCTGATGACTCACTCAGGCTGGAACCCCGTCTCTTCCCAGCAGGGTTCTCAGCCTCACACTCTGACATCTGGGGCCAGATCATCCTCTGCTGGGGGCCGCCCTGTGCCGCTGAAAGATGAATCTCTGGCCTCCACTGATACATGCCAGTAGCCTACCCTCTCCAGCAAAACAAACAAAAAACACTCGCCATTGTCGCATGGCCCTGGGCTGAGAAGCATGATTGGGGGGGGGTCCTTGGCTGGCCTCCTGGCTGTGCGCACAGGTGTGGGCACCTGGTCTTCTGGGAAAGTGACCATTACACTCAGCAGATGCTCATAGGGCCACAGTCCTCAGAGATTCAGACCCAAGACCAAGAGATGTCAGGAAAGTTTTCAGTAAAGGGTCAGACGGCACCTATTTTGGGCTCTGCAGGCCACATGGCCTCTGTTGCCAACCACTCCTCTCTGAGGTTATGGGTAGAAGCCGCCCCAGATAATAATGATGGGGGTGGCCGAGCTCCAGCAAAACTTTATTCATGGACCTTGACATTTGAATTTCGTATCACTTTTATGTGTCATGAAAGAGTCTTCTTTTCTGCCAACCTTTTTAAAGTGGAAAACCACCGTTAGCCCGTGGGCTGTGCAAGCGCAGGCGGCGGGTAGCGCTGGCCCGTGGGCCGGACTTTGCTGACCCAGCCCAAGGCCAAGCACAGACGCCTGCAGATGTGACAGTGAGTTCGTCCAGCCGCGAAGCCATAGTGGCACCCCAGGGACCACTGCCCGACATGTTTGACCCTCCATGCTACACGCCCCACCCCACCTCGGGTCCCGGGCCCTGCTCCTGGGGGGCACTCAGCCCCGTTGGCTTCCGTCCTGGACACACTGGAAGAGGAAGAAACCATTCTCTTCCTGAAAAGGGAGGGTGTCTGGTGGCAAGTGGGAAGGGACAAACATTAACAGGAAAAAGCCGGATTAATCAGTGTCCCGGGTTAATCCCACTCGTGAGAAAAGTCATCAAATGTGACAGGGGTGTCAGGAAAGACACCAGCGCCGGGCTTATCAGAGCCCAGCCTCTCCACGCTTCTGGGGAGGCAGGCCCATTCCCCCCTGCGGCACTGTGCTGCGCTACCCCAAAGCCAAGCACTGATCTGAGACGCCCGCACCCCGAAAGGATTCGTCCTCCACAGACGGGCTGCCCTATCTATAGCTTGGCCTGGGCCTGCTCAAGATGGCAATTTCATGCCCGTCCATAAATCTGCAACCCGGCACTTGGAGGACAGCAGAGGAGTGCCAAGAACCGCAATTGCTGGACTCCCCTCGGGGCTGCTGAGGCTGGGACACAATTAGGATCCCAGGAGGGCAGTGGCCATCCGAGGGCAAGACACGTCGGCTGTGGGTGAGGGAGGAGCCCAGGAGGTCGTGTGGATGGGCAGCCTCAGGGAAGATGCCAAGGCGGCCCAGGGTGAAAACCCAGGCAGTCACAGGGACCCGGGATGCCCTGACAGATCCTCATGTGTTGCAGCGTTGGGCCAGATACAGGCCCTCCCCCTCTCCGCCCCCCAACATCACAGAGATGGACGGAACGCACCCCGCCCCCTGTACCAAAGGGACCAAGAAAAACACTCAGGGCAGGTGTCCTCTGGGTTGTTCCGAACTACAGACAGGGCACAGGCCTGACCAGGAGCTCCCTGTGGGCGTGAAGAGCTGGGCAGTCATAATAGCGCTCACTTGGATGAGTGTCTCACCAGAGAAACCTAGGGCGGGGGCCAGGGCGGTGATGGGGAGACAGGTGAGAGGTGCCAAACGCAGGCTGGGCGTCCTGTGTCAGCTCAGCCACCAGCCGGCTGGGGAGCTTGGGCACGTCGGTCAGCTGCTCTGGGCCCTCTTTTCCTCAATCATAAAAAGGGCCTTAGAACTAGATGGTTCTGGGGTTCAATTACAACCCAGCCAATAGAGCCCACAGCCAATCCTTCTCATCTCGCCCTACACGTTGGAAAGGCTTATTCACAGGACACTGGGGGCACAGGGTGGGGGCAGGAATGGGTCTTGGCTTCAGACAGCCGCCGGTTCAAATCCTAGCTGCCATGTGTCCCGCAGGACACGGCTCCTCCATGAGCCTGTGAGCAAAGATGAGCCCAGCACCAAACCTGCCAAGCTGGCCCGGGCCCGTCTCCCTGCCCAGCCTCCTCTGGCCCCTCCGGTCTCCCACAGGAAGAGCCAGACCCCGTCTGGTCTTCATGAAGCAGCACTTCTCCTAATCCCACAAGTGTCATGGGTGATCCCTGACCAGGTCTGGGCAGCAATCCCAACACTGATAGGTTATCTTTCCAGACGGCTACCAAGGTGCAGGCTGGAGGCTGCTCCACAGGCGATAGGGGGGCTGCCCTCAGACCCCACGCAGGCTGGGGGGCCCAATGTTGCCGCGTCCTGTCCAATCGGATTGCTTTGGCGATAAATGGAAAGGTCACTACAATCACTCCCACATTTGCGTGAAGCCGGCACTCAGCCTGGGGCTCACTCCTCCCCCTCCTGACCCGGCGCGGTCTCCACAGCCCCTTATCCAGCTCCTGGAGTTGCAGGTCTGTCACCCACCTGGCGTTCCAGGTGGCCTGATGCAGCCCTCACCCATGAGGAACCCTTCTAGTCAAGGAGCGAGACATGGAAATAGGCATCAGAGCCCCCCATGTGGGGAAGGCAGGAGGGACTTGCAGGCACCCCGAGAGCCCCGGTGAACCGCAGGTCTCCCTCTGGCCCCGGCTGACTGTGACGTCTCACCACGTCGTCTGTGGAGTTCGGTGCAGTGACCCCACAGCACAGCTGGAGAGTGCGGCTCAGCCCTGGGCCAGCGAGTGCCCAGCACAGAGCAGGGTGCTGGTGGGCTCCTGGCCCACCCGGTCACTGGGGGCCTGTGCAGGCTGGACATGTCCCAGAGTCCCGAGGAAGGGAAGGGACGGCGCCTTAGGACAGACGAATGCCGATGAACTTGAGGAAATGGAAAACATCAAATCCTTTCTCTGGCAGGAGAACAAGGAGCAGGGCTGAGGGGCCGTCTCGCACCCAGCCTTGGCTGTGCGTCCTGCCCACCAGGACCCCTGCCTCTTCCATGGCACATCCTTGTTCAGGAAGCTCAGCAGGACCCAGAACCCACCTCCCAAAACTGTCTCCCTGTGTATATATAGGAACTGGGGTCCCCACAGGTATCTTGGGCTGCCACCATGAGCAACATGGGTGAGGGCCTCAGTCACTGCATGGGAATCACGTGACCTCCTGTCCCACCCGGTCACCGGGGGCCTGTGCAGGCTAGACATGTCCCAGAGTCCCGAGGAAGGGAAGGGACGGCGCCTTAGGACAGACGAATGCCGATGAACTTGAGGAAATGGAAAACATCAAATCCTTTCTCTGGCAGGAGAACAAGGAGCAGGCTGAGCAGAGCCAAGGAGGGTTCCGGCCCCAGCCATCCGGCTTCAGAGCAGCTGGTCTAAGCGTGGAGGGCGGAGGGGTCCGGAGCAGCACTCAGCGTCCCAGTCAGGGAAGCCCACATGGGACGGCCCGCAGGAGGCTCATGGAAACCACTGGTTCCTAGTCAGGAAGTGCAGCAGGAAATGGCCTGAGCAACGCGGGGGTGAAGGAGAGAGATCTTTCCCAGGGCACCCCATCTGGGATGTACAGTGACCTTGGGGATAGGGAACGGGGGACCTATTCTCTCCTGCGTCTCCCGAGATCCATTCCTATCGTCTGGGAACTACAGATGAGCTCTCTGGGCCAAAGGAAACCAACCGGCCACTGCTGGGAGCCTGGCATGCAGAAGCCATGAAGAAGGCAGGGGAAGGGGTTGGGGACTCCACACTTAGGGTAGGAGGGGATGACCATCCTGCCAGGGTTGTGTGAAAAGCAGCACTGCTTTTAGCAACTGGAAGCCTTTGTCTGCAGTCACAGAGCCCTAGGAGCCCCAAGACTAAGGAGGGAAAAGGCTTCAGGAGCACACACAAGGGTGTGCTAAGGTCAAGTAGCTGCAGGACGGGTTGATTCAGCAGCTGGGTGGCACCTCCAAGGCCTCAGGCAGCCCCAGGCATCATACGTTACACATCAATGTTCCAAGGCAGAGAGGAAGAGAGCTTTCTGAGGATTATTTTAAGAGCTAAACCTTTCCCAGGACCACTCCTCACTCCCAGCAGAATTCCCCTCATGGCCCTTCTTGCCCCTGTATCAGAAAAGAGACCAGAATGGCTGTGATTGACTGAAGTGAGGACAAGGCTCTTGGCTGGAAGTGCATTTCAAGTTGCACATACACACATGCTTGCCAGTTTTACTAGAGTCACATTGTCAATAAATAAATTTGGGAAGAATTGATATGATACTCTTTCCCATTTATTTAGATTTTCCTTAAAGTCTCTTTTAAAAATTTACAGTTTTCTCCACAAAAGGTATCACCCATACTTTATTAGATTCATTTCTAAGGTTTTTTTTGCCAAGAAATAAATGATCCCACTCTCTTCTGGCTTTCACTGTTGATGTTGACAAGGTTTGTCTTTTCTCCTTGGTACTTTTCAGATTTTCTCTTACTCTTTGGGGTTCTGCATTTTCACGTTTATGCTTCTGGGTTCAGAATGATTTTTATTTGTCCTACTTGGGAATTGATGGGCTTGATGAACATGAAGATTGGTGTCTTTCATTAGGTCTTGGAATTCTTGGCCATTATTTCATCAACTATGGCCTCTTCTCCCTCTGTTTAAATGTGAGCTAAACCTGCTCTATTCCCATAATCCTTATCTTTTAAAATATATTTTCTGCCTTTTTCTTTCTGTGCTGTATTCAGGGTAATTTCTACAGCTCTATCTCCCAGTTTATTGATTCTCTCTTTAATTGTGTCTAACCTGTGGTTAAACCCATCCACTGAGTTTTTATTTTAGTTAAAATGATTTTCATTTTAGTGCTTATATTTGGCTTTCACTAATTTACTTGGTATTTCTTTTTCACTCTCCTGCTCCTTACCTATACTTTAATCTCTTTTATTTCTTTAAACATATTAAACATATTTATATTCTTGTCTAAGTCTTCCAACATGTGAAGTCTATGTGTCTGATTCTTCCAGTTACTGCATTTTATTATTTGTTTTTCATTTGGGTCTATTCATGGGGCACTATTTCCTCAAGTGTAATGTGATTTTGACTCTCAACTGGAACCCCTTGAAGTAGGTTTATTTGGGGGAATTCTTTGAGGTCTAATTCAAGGTAAGTTTTTCCAGAGAGGGTTTACATTCACTTCTGTCAAGTACTTCAAAGTGTTGCCAACCCATGATCACTCTAAACTCAATTTTCAGGTTGAAGCTCTTTGGACCACCCAGGTATTGTGAACTTGAGCCACAAACCATGTGAGGGCTGCTTTGCAATTACAAATTCTCAGGAAGAGTATTTTTCTTCACTCAGTGCCAAATTCTTTATAAACGGTTTTCCTGGCTGCCCCAGGGCATGTTGGGGATATGTGGAATACACTGACATGAGTCCTTTGGAGTCACAGCCATGAACTCAGAATCTCCTTGTAGGGGTGACAGTGGCCTTTGCTGTCCTCTGTCCCCTGTGATGCCACTAACACAGAAGCGGACAGTCACCTGAGGTCACTGTGGTGAAGGCCCATTCTGGTGCCTGGGATCCCATTCATACCAAGTTATTTTGCCCCAGAGAATCTTTTCTTTCTTATCAGGAGGGCCCTTATACAAAGTGATTCTAAAAATCAATCTGCAAAAATAAACAGGTGAGAATAGTAGCCAAGGCATTTGGAGAAAAGGGATAACAGTGAGCCACGACATCGTAATGGTTAATGGTCTGGGTTCACTTTACTGGGCTGAGGGATGCTCACGTGGCTGTTAGAACATTAGTGCTGGGTGTGTCTATGGGGATGTTTCCGGGAGAGACTGGCACTTGAGTGGGCAGGCTGAGTAAGGATTTCCCTCACCAGTGCAAGCAGGCATCATCCAATCCATGGTGGCCTGAGTAGAGCACAAGGCAAAGGAAAGGCAAACTTGCTCTCTGCTTGAGCTGGGATGTCCACCACCGCCAACCCTCAAACATCAGGCCCTGGCGCTCAGGCCTTCACACTGGGACTAGGATTTACACCATTTCCCCCCAATTCTCAGGCTCTTGGACTTGTATTGAATTACACCTCCAGCTTTCCTAGTTCTCCAGCTTGAAGGCAGACCCTGGAAGTTCTCAATTTCCATACCATGGAGATAATTCTTAAAACAAATGTCCTCTCACTTATCTATCTATCATCTATCTATCTATCTATCTATCTATCTATCTATCATCTATCTATCTATCTATCTATCTATCATCTATCATCTATTTATCTATCTATCTATATCTATCTATCTGTCTGTCTGTCTGTCTGTCTATCTATCTATCTCTATCTATCATCTCTCCAACTGTCCCACTGGTTCTGTTTCTCTGGAGAACCCATACATTGAAACATAATATAAAGCCTCAATAATTTTAAATGTGTGGCACCAGCTCATGTCACAGCTAGAGATCAGTAAAACTGAATAAATGGTCTAGAAACAGGCTCTGTAATAGTAGCTTTTCAAATCAGTGGAGGTAGAAAGAATTCTTCAACAAATAACCAATGGTTGTGTCATCGCTTACTCATTTGGAAAAAATGGTCAGTTAAGGCTCTATCTTACACCAAAAACAGCCCAGCATGCACTGAATTCCCACAGATGAAATCAGCATCACACGAAACCTTCCAAGGTCACCAGGACCTGGAGTGAGACCAGGAGGGACGTCAACAGGCAAGGGAGTCGTGGAAAAGAGAGAGAAAGAGAACTGCATTTCCACTGAAAACCCTCTTACCCTCCCTCCCTCTCATGTGTTCACTCGCTCAAATACCCATCTACTGTCCATGAGGCTTATGAAAATGGCATGGCTCAGAGTCCAGTCTCAAGGAACCCTTCTTGGGGAGACAGGCTTTATCCCGGGGCGCCCATTCGCTTCTGCCGAGGTAGGCCCCTCGCGCACCCGGCAGAAGGCCAACCACGCTCAGTTCCCACGGGGCTGGCCCTTCTGCGTGGCCTTCATGTTCGGAGCAGAAGCTGGCCATTGTGGCTGCACAATGGCCGCCTTGTTGTGCCCCCAACGACCCTGAGGCCCAAGGAGCCGCTGCCCCTCTGTGGCTTTATCTCCGATCGCCGTGCTCCCGGGCAGGGGCGATGCCACTCCAGATAAAAGGCTCAGGGAAAAACGATGTTTTCATCATCACGGGGCAATCAAACTGCCCTTGACCAGGCAGGGGTCCCTCTTCTCTTATCTGGCTCCGCTAGAACACCGAGGCAACCTCAGGGGTCCCCCCTGGGGGGCACAGCGGTGTCCACAGCTAGGACAAGCGGCGCCGTCTCATCTACGCTCTGGCCGGAGTTCCCTTTCCCTAAGAAGAAAAGCAGCAGTGACGGAAAGGAGCGATGATCCACGGTCTTTGTCACAAATGACAATATCAGGGACCGTGAGCTGTCCTGTGAGCGCAGATAACCACAGAGCCTGTCAAAGGGCATCAGTGCGAGCGCGTCCAGGGAGCCAGCTGAGACGCCGGAGTTACTCGGGCATCGCTCCTCCCGGGCGGGCGGGCTCCGTCCAGGAAGGACGTGGTGCCTGACCCCAGCGTCCTTTTCAGGCTGCCCCCTAAGGTGGGAGCTGGGGGACCTCTCAGGAGCACAGATGGCTCCCTCGGCTCTCAGTTTTCACAAATTCCGCACGTTGGTCTGGGATGTGAATCATGCTTCGGGTTTGGAAAACGTGGCAGAATCAAAGCCGACGGGCTGGGGCCACCCGGACGTGGTGGTAGGCGCGGGGGGCTGTTCTGGAAGCCAGCCGGGCCTATCTGACCTGGGGGTGGGGGCAGGGCCGTCAGGCTACTGAGAGGACTTAGTCACAGGCCAGCTTTCCCAGAAACGTGGACTCACCCAGCTCACCGTCTCAAACCACAAGCAGGGCCGCTGCTGCCCACAATTCGGCAATTCTCTGAGGAGTCTCAGACAATTTCCAGGGCTGCCCTGAAATTCCCAGAACAAAACTGTTCCTTAAGCAAGCACACAAAACTCCTGCAGTGACCGACCACACAAAGCATTCGGAATGTTGCAGGGAGACTAGGAGGGGGACGGGAGAGACTTTTCACCAAATAGTCTAATAGGGGCCCAGGAACCTAGCTGTGGGTCAGCACAGCCCACTAGAGATGGAAGGCTGCTTCTTCCTTCTAGAAATAGAGAAACTGAGGCCCAAGCAGGGGAAAGGACCCCCCCACCCCCACCCCAGCGGGTCCCAGAGTATCCCACAGCACAAGCCACGTGACATTCATCTACTCCAGAAATTTCCACCATTAGGTTCACTCCTTCGGGACTCATGAAGACATACATGCCCTTTTCAGTTTTATAACCAAATGCGCGAGGACTGCCATGGACTGGACCGGGCACCGCGGCCCCTCACTGTCCCGCGCAGCTGGAGTGCACCCCTCAGGAATATTTTTCTAAAAGCACAAACTACCTGCAGGAGGGCGCCTTCCTGTTCCCATCACACCAGG
Source organism: Miniopterus natalensis (assembly GCF_054644295.1). Taxonomy (NCBI): domain Eukaryota; kingdom Metazoa; phylum Chordata; class Mammalia; order Chiroptera; family Miniopteridae; genus Miniopterus; species Miniopterus natalensis. Next base: position 69,837,965 of record NC_142092.1, read on the forward strand.
TTAATGGCTGGCTGGGTATGCAATTTAGGGCCACAACCTTTATCTTTCAAGGTCACTAGGATGTGGCTCCCCTGGGCATTTCCTGTGAAGGAGAAATCTTGAGACCAACTTGATTTCTGCTCCTTTGTTGATAGATGTTTTCTCCCTCCCATGAGAACCAAACCTGAGCAGGGGGCTTGATTTTCCCACGAGAAACAAAGAGAAAATCAGCCCAGACACTGCCCCCCCCCCCCCCCCAGCTCCCAGGGTCCTGCTTTGGGTCAAGAACCAGGTGTGGGTCCAACCATCTCAACTTCGTCACTAATTGGATGGTGACCTTGGGGAGTCACTTTGCCTTTGTAAGGCACATGTCACCCCTCTAGAGCAAGAAGGGAAGACTTCCTTTCTGAATCTGTTAGCATGGGCTCAGTCATGCTGAGAAACAAACATCCCCACGTCTTCATGGTCTAGAACAAGGCCGTGTACGTCCTGACACCTGCACTCAGTCATCTAGGCCGCTGCGCGTGACTCTCTCCACGGCAGGGAAACGACCGGCCCTCTCGCTCAATGCCTCTGCTCAGAAGTGAGACGTGTCTCTTCCACCCGTGTTTTACCTGCTAGAGCAAGTCACAGGCCACCCTCCACGTCAAGGGGGCGGAAGTGCTATCCGCTGCCCAGGGTGGCGGGAGGAGCAGGGAGACAGCCACAAGGGTTGCCTGCAGAGTCCGTCCCGGCATAACTTTGGTGGGAGGCTGGGACAGCCAGAAGCCGAGTGATGGGTCTCTCCTCGCTGTGGGAGCCCCAGACAGGGCACGGGAGTGACAGTGCCTGAGCGTGTCCAGGGGGAAGGGCAGGTGGCTGGCGGGGCGGCAGGCCTTCCGCTGACTCCCCAGCTGCCTGAGCGAATGTCTCCTCGCCTCCCTCTGCTCCATGTGCACCAGGGACCTCACTCGGCTCGGGGGTCACCACGGACACTGCTTTACAAAGGAAAGATGTTACAACCTGGGGAAAATGGGATCGCCTGGGTTCCTAAATCCCCGGTTCCTTTGGACCTTTAAAAAACAATTTGCTTTTATATGAAGCTCAAAATATGATAGGACTCAGGTTGGGGACTTTGGTGTCCAGGGAAAAATCCCAGGGAATGAGGTGAGCGTCTCAGCTAAGCTGTCTAAGGCGGCTGGAGCGTCACCTTCGTGGTCCCTGCCTCTCTGTCTCTCTCTGTGTCTCTCCATCCCTGTTTCTGTTTTTGTCTTTCTGTGTCTCTCTGTGTCTCTCTAGCTCTGTTTCGCTCTCTGCTTCTCTCTGTGCCCCTATCTCTACCTCCGTATGTGCCTCTCTCTGCCCCGTCCCTCCCTCCCTCCTCCCTCCCCCTCCCTGTCTAAGCCAGACAACAACAGTATGATGTAACTTGAAGCCCAAGCAGCCAGCTTGTAAGTCTGAAGAATCCTCGGGTTTAGGTGTTTTAGGAAAGAACTGCCCCCCTCTTTCTCACGGGAATAGGAGAGAAGCAGCCCCGTCTGGGATGCACTGTCTCCCTGGAACAGAGGACCCAGACCCTGAAATCACCAGCTGGGCATCCCTGGGAGCCCGGAGACCTTGCTCGAGAAAGAAGGGCTTTCGGAGGCGGCCGGCCTCCCCCGTCCAGGGACCCCCGCTAACAGGCTGGCAGAGTCTGCAGGAGACAGAGCTGATGAGCCTCGCAGCCTCGCCTGGACCCGCTAGGCTGGGTGCTCACGGGGCAGCCTCCCCCTTCCAGGTCCCCCTGTCTGCACCCCTGTTCTCTGCTCCGCCGGGGGAGACAAGTGGTGGGTCGTCACCTCCCTCGAGGGCTGTGACTCAGAGCGGCCGTGCCCTGGATCCCATGGCTACCGAGCACATCGGTGGGTCGATCCTGCACGGAGAGGCAGGAAGCACGTGTTGTTAGGGCAGAGCCGTGCCCAAGGCAAGTTTCCACCCTGAACGTGGCTTTTCCTAACCAGCAGTTTGTCAGAGCCCCACCGTGGTGAGGGCCACCACCAGCGCTGGGGACTTAGACGCGGGGGGCAGGGCTCACTGGCTGTAAGAAGGCAGCTCTGGGAGGAGGGAATGAGACGGGATTGGAGACCAGAAAAATGCAGATTCCTTTTGATCTCAGTTTTGTTTGAATAGGTTTCTAAGGCAGGAAAATTTGAAGATGGGGGGGGGGATCATTCCAGCTTTTGCACAGACACAAATACATAAAATGCAGGATTCCTCTCCCCTCGCACGCTGGGGGAAAGCCAGGCTGAGTCCTCTCAGGACACGTCAGGGAGGGTCTGTCCCCAGAGATACCCCGAGCTGAGAGGCTGAGTGGCAGGCACATCCGGGAAGAGGCAGACAGCGAAATCCTCTCTGGCAGCAAGCCGAGGCTCACTCTCCACTCCGAGGTCTCAGCCATGGCGCTTCAGCAGCAAGAGAGACCACAGATGACCATCTAGTCCCATTTTACAGATATGGAAACAGAGGCGCACGTGAGTAATGACTTGTGCAAGGCTCCGGTTCTGTTAGCCTAGGACTTTCCCCTTCAATCTTAGCACAAGTGTGCAGCTTTCAGTCGGTCACTGAGGTTGAGGCCATAAGTGGGCCCCTCAGGGGCCACCCATGACCATCTGGGCTGTGGAACAAAACACCATGGCCTGGGCCAGTTAAACAGCACACATTTATTTCTCACGATGCTGAAGGCTGACAGTCCGCCATCAAGATGCCAGCATAGGTGGTTCTCAGGGAGAGCCCACTTCCCCGCCAACTTGAACATGGATGTCCACCGCAGCCAGGCTGTCCTGGCCCGAGTGCAGATGTAAAGGGACTCAAGTGAGCCACTTCTTTTAGGAGAAGCCCCGGGCCCCAACAGAGGCGGCCGTGGGTGGACTTCAGGCTGTCCGGGAGGATCCTCCAGAACCAGACGGGCCAGCTGGCCCTGCGCCTGGCTCAGCCCTGTCTACGCGGGGCGGCCCCATCCAGGATCCCGCATCCTGAGTTGCACATGCGTGGCCTGGGGTTGAGAGCCCAAAGGGGCCTTGTGGCCAGACGGGAGGGGGACAGCGAGGCTGGGGGGATGTTTGCACGGTGAGTCACAGCAAATGTGGAGCTCCCGTTACACACCTGTCCACTGGGCTGGAGACCAGGCCTCACGACCCACCGCGCCTCTGCCCCTCCCACCAGGGTGGGGCCCCGGGGGGGCGCAGGGAGGGCCGGCCACTAAGTCCTCGGAAACACACAGCCCATGGCCGAGGGCCAGTGTGGATTAGCGAACATCTGAAATGAAGAAAATTATGTCTTGTTCTAAAAACCCAAGTATGTTCAGAGTCAGCCACAGCTCACAGCGGAGGGTGCCGCCATCCTGGCATCTCGCTGGGCCTGCCAGCAGCAGGCATAAATAACTCGTTTCAGAACAGGATTGTTCAGAAGGAGGAGGGACACAATTAAAGGGCTGGCACTCTGCGATCTTGGGGTCATCGGGCGCCTTTGTGGTCACTACAAGCACCGAGCTTGTTCAGCCGGCGGGCGGGCAGGCCTCTCGGGGCCTCCGGGTTAAGACAGTGGGTCGAGAGCGCCGGGGACGCCTGCAGGCCCTGTCGCAGCTCGCTCCCACGTCGGCTGCGCTGTTTCACCAACAGGAGAAAACGCTCAGAAACCCTCCTGTGGCTGATTCATTCCAGAAGGCACCAGACTGAATATTGCTACTGTAAATAGAGCTCTTCATTATCCTGGGGCATTTTTTGGCCAAAAGACTAAGGGAATAAACCCAGGAAAGAGTCAGTCAGTGTCTGGGCTCCCAGCAGGCCCCCAGAGGGGCCGCAGGAGGTTGGAGGGAGCAGCGTGTTCTCGCCAAGGACGGAATCCGTGGGTGGGTCAAGCACGGCCTGCTCACTAGGCTGGGAAGTCCCGGGCTGCGCATCCGTGAGAACTGAGCTGGGAGGGCAGGTGCTCAGACGCCCAGGAGGGGCCGTGTTTCATAACTGTATCTGGCATTTAACTTACAGAGCAGGTGGAGTGACGACACGGGGAGATCAATGACGTTAAAGCAGTTTACTGCTTCCAGTTCTCAAGAGAAGGGGCCACACCATGCAGAGCCACACGGGGAAGTACCAGGGTGGGGCAGGAGGCAGGGGGAGGGAGGGGAGGACCCGGTGGGACTCTTGACTGTGTTTTCTGAGGACCTGGCGAGGCAGGGGAGGCAAGTCACAGCAAGCTTAGCGTTGGTGAGCTCGAATAGTTCTGGTGAGCTCTGTCTCCGGTTGTCCGGTTCCTGGCTCCTGCGGATTTCGGTGAGGGTAGTATTGGTTTGTGTGAGAGTTAGATAGGGAGGTGGCTGGAGCTGGAGCACTGGGTAGGTTGGTCTGTACATAAACCGCATGTTTGAAAGTAAGTTGTTTACTGTCTCTAGGAATTAGCCCCAATCTTGGGAAGGACAGTCTCTTCCCAGCCAGCAAGATCCCCAAGATGTCAAGGTATCATAAGATACAGAAAATAAAGAAGGTGATTAATACAGGCAGATGGACTCTTCTCTGGCCTGGCGCTTTGATCTCCTCCAGAGTGGTCAACACAGCTGGCCACTCACTGGTCCTCGATGTCACCTCCACTGGGCTCCAGGGTTCCTTCCTCTCCTGGGGTCTCCTCCTTGAACATTCCTCAGGCCCTGGTCTTGGGTGGTCTTCGCTGCTGTGCCTGGGTGAGCTCCTGGGGTCATGCCCAGACTGCAGGGGCCCCATCTGCACCTCCTCCTGGCCCAGCCTGAGCTCCTCACCTGGACATCCACCTGTCCACCCTTCTCTGACCTTGCCCATGCCCTAAATCTCTTCTTCCACGTTGTTTTTTCCCTGTGGTTTCTGTCTCAGTGGACAGACCCTCTGTCCTCTCCATGGCCCAAGCCAGAGCCCAGGGTTGTCCTCCTCTCTGCCACGCCCTGTCCACACTATCCAGCCCATTCATAGCCCCCCTGCCCCTCACGTCCAGGCAGTCGTGGATTCCAGCAGTGGCTCTCACCCTGCTGCTTGGCCCTGCTGCCTCCCCAGCTCCAGGCATGACCATCTTCAGACCTTCCTCTAGCCTAGACCCAGGGCCATCTTTCTAGAGCCCCAGGGCAGCATCTCCACGCAGGCCCCTCAGAGCTCCTTCTCCTTAGCAGTGACCGGGTGGGACAGTTCCCTGGTGCCTAAATGACTGTGCCAGGCCAGGGTCCTGCTCAGAACACTAGTAAAAGCCACCGCCCGTCTGCCTGGCCCCATTACTTTCTTCCTAGAGATCAGGAAGGAGCCTCTGGGGCCAAGAGTGGCCACAGTCCAGAAGCAGAATGTGGAGTCCCCCGGGTAGCACCAGGCAGTGCTCCAGCTGGACACAGATGCTGTCTGCCCGCGCTGCCCGAGAGGCCAGCCCAGCCCAGACCTGGGAAAGGGGGGAGGCCCAGCGTGGAAACGGGTCTGCACGCGCGAGACCAGTGTGGCCGCGGGCTTGAGTGAGGGAGGGGACTGCTGGGCAGACCTCCCAACAGCGACCCAGAGATGGCAACGCCCAAGAGTGCTTGTCCTGCGAATGTTGTCTTAGGAACCCTGCAGATATGGTCAAGGATTTTGAGATGGGGTTTACCCTGGATGACCCAGGTGGGCCCAGTGCCACCACAGAGTCCTTGTAACGGGGAGGGAGGGGGTCAGAGCAGAGGTTGGAATGGCATGCTTTGAAGGCAGAGGAGGGACCATGAGCCAAGGACTGCAGGGCTCTCTAGAAGCTGGAAAGGGCCAGGAAGTGAGTTCTCTTGAGCCTCCAGAGGAACCAGTCCTCCTGGACCATCGAGATATTGCACTTCCAGCCACCAGGACTGGGGGAGGAAAATGTGTGTGTTTTGAGCCCCCGGGTTTCTGGCTGTCGTTCCAGCAGCCACGGGGAACTCCTACGGGGGGAGGGAGACGGGGCAGGAGCTGGAGGGCTGAGGGGGTGCCCCGGAGAGCGGGCCTCGGGCTTCGGGAGGGGCATCCTCACAGCCCCTGGGGAGACACAAAGTGAGAGCGCCAGCCAGACGCTGTGAAAACAGCAAACACGACGACCTCACATGGGCTCACAAGGATCCTTCCACGTTGATCCCGAGTGGCAGGATGTCTAAAGTGAGTCTACCTGATGGGCAACCCTGCTCCCAGGCTCCAACCCAGGTGAACGGCTGCTCAGGAGCCTGGGACTTAGGAGCTGCCACCAGCTCATGTGTAAAAGAAGGACCACAGCGGTGCCGGGATGACAGCTCCCACTCACGGGCGCCACGCAGGCACAAGCACCACGCGGGCTCACAGCCGCCTTGGGGTGCGGCTGCTCCATTTCTCAGGTGAGTCCCTCAAGGTCACATAGAGGATGTATTTCTGATCCCAAAGCCAATGCTTTTAACCCCGATGCTTTAGTGTCATTCTACTCCCCTAGGCACTCTATCCTATTCTATTTATTTTTTAATCCTCACTGAGGATATGTTTATTGATTTTAGAAAGAGAGGAAGAGAGAGACCGAGAGAGAGAGAGAGAAACATTGATGTGAGAGAAACATCAGTCGGTGCCTCCCACGTGCACCCCAACCGGGGATTGAACCTGCAACCTGGGTATGCGCCCTGACTGGGAATCGAACCCACAACTTTTTTGGTGTAAGGGGCGACGGTCCAACCAACTGAGCCACCTGGAGGGGGCGCTCTATTCTTTTAATTTAAACAAAACAAAACTGTAAACACTCGCTAGTTTGGGCAGCACGAATTCTGTTTTTGAAAACCTGGGGCCTTTTCTTAACAAACCGTTTCCTCGTGGGCGATTCACGTCCCACCAAGACAGCCTCCGGAAAGTCTGCGGGACACTGACACTCTCAGACCCCTCCTGACCGTTTGCACAGAAGCAGGAGACAGACCTGCCCTGTGTAGCTGGCCTGTCCCTTGAAGGAGCTCCAGGAGACCATTCCCAATTCCTGGCACACCGTCCCAGGGTCCAGCATGCGCTCCAAGCCAGAAAACCGTACCTGCCAGGCCAAGCTACTCAGACCTCTCCGAACTGCAGACAGGCCACCCCCTCCGGGCGCTGGCACCGTCCTAGGTGTCGGAGAGGCCGGGGCGAGGCCACAGGGCTCAGCCACGGCAGTGAGAGCAGCCAAGAAGCCGGCTCCCCGAGGCAGGCACTGGCCTGCCACCGGCCCGGCTCCTCCCGGGGCCCTGCACCTGCTAACAGTGCTGGTCGCCCCGAAGGGATAGGTGCGGTCACCTGAGAGCCGCCCTGCACCCTCCCGGATCTCACCCCCAGGTCGGAAGGAGGAGTCAGGGAAGAGCCAAGACGCCCCACATCCTGCCGAAGTGTCCACCTGTCCTCAGCCGAGTCCCTGCCCCTTCTCCCGGCCTCACGGTGCTCCCCTTGCACCAGGGAGGGGAGTGGGTTAGCGCAGGGGCTGCCAGGTTTGGGGGTGTTAGCAATCAGCAAATTCTTTTTAAAATCAGAAGGCAGCCTAAGGGTTGCCAGCTTTTAGAAACCATCTAATACCACTTCTATCTCAGGACCGTCGGGAGGGCGGAATCTCAGGTTAAAGGGCCCTGCCAAACACAGAATAAATGGAGTTTTATGAAACCCGGGGCCTGTCGTCCTTGACTGGTTTATTTCACCGTGGACCTGGGGAAACGTCACCCCACATCTGGGACACACAGGCTGGGTGGCTCTAAGGGCATGACGGCTGCTGACGCTGAGTCATAGGTAATCCAGGGTCAGGCTGCTTTCACTGACGGGTCTCCCGGTCCATCTCCCGATCTCAGACGCTCTCTGAGGACCAAACGATGGCAGCCTGCTCTTCCGAGTGTCTCTCCTCGCTGCAGATGACAACCGCTGCATAAACACGCCGCTGAGGGGACACCTGGGCAGGGCCCTGAGTGCGGGATCACACGCTGGCCATCCGGGTCGGTCCCGGAGGCCCCGTTGGCTGCAGCTTGCGACGTTGCCGCAGGCATTCGTTTGTGTTTCCTCTGTGATTAATGGCCAATTTCCGGCCTGTCTTCCTTTTAGAAAATGCAGTTTATCACTTCCAACAAGGCTTTTCTTTGCGGAGAATGTGGACTGGCATGTTTCACTCTCGGTGAGCATGTCCCCTGTCTGTCGCTCCCCATGTAACCCAGAAACATGGGGGTGTGTCACTCAAAGTGTCCTTCCTCTGACATTTCTCCGAGCGGTGCTTTTGTTCCTCAGTCTTCTTTGCCCTTTAATCATGTATTTTCCTTCAATTAATAACATCCTTCAGATTGTTTTTTGCTTTGTCTTTTGCCAAAATACTTGATGAATTTCCTACACGCCAATGTTTCCAAAGTAACCTTTTCTCTTTAAAAGCACACAGCCCTCTGTTACACCTTCCAACAGGCTGTGACAGGTGTTCGGGGAGACTGGGGTGTGGTCGGGGTCACTGTAAGCAGAGCTCCAGGCCCAGAGGCCGGCGCCCCCGACTCCGGTGGAGCACTTGCCCAAGTGCAGGCCTGGGCGGGTCACACACCCCCGGCGCAGCGCGGGGCAAACCTGTGACGTATCAGCCTGAGGTGAGCCAGCTTTGATTTCCTAGTTTGACCTCTACTTAAGGTACCACAAAAGAAAAATAGCAAAAGATCCAATATTTGGGATCGGCACTCACAAACAAGAATTTTGGAGAGTGTGTGTTTATGTTTATTTCTTTAAATTTCAATCAAATAGGCTAAATCTGATCCTTGGTCTTAAGATTAGCTGGGGTGACCCCCTTGGGGTTCTAACAGTGTCACAAATATAAGAAAATACCTCATTTTGGAAACTGGCTTCCCAGGCCACCAAGTTTCTGGTGCTTGTCCCACATTCAGTCACTTCCTAGACGTGAAGTAGAACTGGGCTGGGTCCCCCCCCCCACCGATCCCGGGACAGGGTTTATGCTATTGAATGCACAGGTTAAGTGGGGGCATGTGACAATTCAGGACACTGAGTGTCCTACCCCTGAGCCGGGGACATGTCCTCCTTCCTTTCTCCCCACAGATCAGTCATTTAGTCCCCACTGAGGAGCGTTCAGTCACACAGAGAGGGACTCAGCTACACGGGTGAGCGGTGGGCTGGCTCAGGCCACGGGGCTGGGGTCCACCCTGACCCCAGTCACAGGCTGGCCAAGGAGGAGGCACCCGCTGCGAGTTCAGGGAGCAAGCAGCACAGGCCCCTCTGCCCTCCTGGACAGGCCCTGAGGCTGGCGGCTGGGGGTGCGGCTCTCCCCCCTTTCCCCACAGACCTGGAGGTGGTCCCCCTTCAGCCCCTGGCTGTGGAGCGCAGGTGAGCTCTTCCAGGGCGTAACCCTGCAGGCCGCACCCCGGCGACAGTCGTGGCTCAGGAAACACTCAGCCGTCTCACAGCCACTGAGGGCGTCATCTCTCAGATTTCACATTTGGCGGAAGCTTCCAGACTCCCATTAGCCAGACGTGCCCTGATGTGGTCCTCACTGCACCTCCTCCAGGCTCCCAGAGGCACCTGAGGACCTGGGCACCCCGTGAAGTAGGTGTCCTTTTCCCTGGGACCTGGCTTCGCAGCCACAGGGACAACCTGAGTCCCGGGAAGCCCTCCCTCCTCGCCTCCAGCAGGGACTCAGAAGTTCCCAGACAGCACTTCCACCTGTGTAATTGCTCCAGGTACGCACGGGATACACCCAGGTCCAAGGGGAGGGGAAGTTAACTGCACCCCTCCACAGGGAGGTGGCATCAGCGGCCAGGAATGAAGGCACTGATGGTGGCCGTCCCCAGATGTGTCACGATGTCGACATCTATAGTAACGGGTGTCATCTGTTAGGGTCGAATCTGTGCCAGGCGCTGGGCAATGGCCCTTTGAGGTACATGCTTTTGTCCCCATTTCATGGATTGGTAAACTGAAATTCCGGGAGGTCCGGTGTCTTGCCTGAGGCCTTGTATCTAATAAGTAGCAGCACCAGGGCCTCCCTTCCCTATTTTCTAGGACAGTGTTCAAGGGCACTCACACTGCCTCAGCTCTCCCATTATCTGAAATGCGTAAATTATTCTAATTCTTCAGTATGACATACAAAAGAGTATATAAATTATTACGAGGAGGACACCCATGTATCCACCACCCAGGCCACGCGTGACACAGCACCCTAGCTGCCCCCCTGCTGACCCCGGGCGATAACCACCACCCTGACTTTTACGATAATTGCTTCCTTCTTTCCTCTTTAGTTTTACTGTCTAATTATGCGGCCCTAACAATATAGTTCAGTCTGGTCTGCGTTTTCATGTTACACAGTGGAATCATACGGTAAGTATTCTTTTATGTCTAGGCCCCCTCCCCCGCCTCAGGATTACTTTTGGGGCTTATCTGTGCTGTTTCGGAGCTCATTCGTTCACATGTGTATAGGTGTGGCTCGGGGTCTCGTTCGCCGCACGCTGTCCCGCGTTTGCCCTTGGCGGGCACTTGCGCTCCGGCGGAGCCGCTCTGACCCTCTGGGACCGGCCTCCCGGGGCACACGAGCCGGGCTCTCCCTCTGCGAACGGGATCCCTGCTCGCAGCCAGGGGGTCTCCAGTGTGGCCGGACGACACCAGCCGTGTCCCCAGCCCCGCTCGCACTGGCAGAGGCCGAGTGTCCCCGACGCTTTGCATTCTTGCCAACACCTGAGGCCGACGGGCATTTCCATCTCTGTCCATCGCTAGGTACATAGTGACACCGCGCCTCGTGGTTTTCTGTTTGCCGCATTTTAAAACCAGTTTCCAAGGGCGCGATGTCTGAGTAAACAGCACCAAGCAATGGTCCCTCTTGCCTCTAGAAGCACAGCGGTTCCAGGGCTCCGCCCCCAACCTGTTCTATTTTTATTCCTATTACTTTTAATGATCATGGCAGTGCTGGAAGGTAGTAACATCTGTTTTTCTCTTATGACAAGGTTGCCGAGCTCGGGGATGGCTGTGAGTTCGCCCTGGGCGCATCGAATCTCGACGCCCGAGCCTTTGACCTCTGCCCCCTGCCTTCCACAGTCCCGTGGGCTGCCTCGGGTGAACGTGGCCACACTGTCCACAAATGTGGGCCAGGACGAAAGCCACCGTTCACTTGCACCTGGCTGGCATGCTCCCTGAGCTCTCCACCCTGTGGCTGCGTCCTTTGGTAAGTGGTTGCAATGAAACAGGTGTCAGACACTGCCATCCACGCACTCCTTCCCTCCTTCAACATCCTTTATCACGTGCCAATTGCAAAATAAACGACACTGAGCATTCTGGAGCAGTTATCCCTGCTGTGTGCCAGGCACCGTCCTAAACATCACAGCACTAGCGCATTTAATCCTTAGGCAACACCTCAAGGGAGGTACAACAATTTTCCCATTTGACAGGCAAAATCACCAGGGCACAGAGAGGTTAAGTAAGTTACCCAAGATCACACAGCTCACAGATGGCAGAACTAGCGATCAAACCCAAGCGAGGGCTGTGGCTCTCCAAGCATCATGTGCTCTCGGGACCCAGACACCATCCCAGTCCCCACCCTCCTGAAGGACTCACACTGCCAATTTCAGGACACACTAGACACAGCTACAGACCATGTGATTGCAAAAGGACCCACTCAGAGGACTACGGAAGGAGATGGAGAGCCCAGAAATAGAGCCACGTGAATAGAGTAGTCCCATCTGCTCTGTAAAATGCACTTTAAATTTTAGAATCGTTTTGATTCTATGGAAAAGTAGCAAAGACAGTGCAGAGGGTTTCCGTAGACCCGGCCCCCAGTGTCCCCCACTCCTAATACCTTCCATGGTCAGAACTCGGGGGTGGCAATGGGACATGATTGATTGGCTGGCGCTGGTGCTGCTGAGCAAACGCCACACCTTGTCCTGAGTGCAACAGTTTTTCCCTAATGTCCTTCCTCCGCTCCTGGACCCCACCCAGGACGCCACTTGACATTCAGTCGCCACGTCTCCTCAACTTCCTCTGGGCCGCGACAGTTCCTCAGACTTTCCTTGCGTTTGATGAACTTGGCCGTTTTGAAGACGGCTGGTCTGGGATCTTAGAGAATTCCCCTGAGCCGAGATTTGTCTGGTGTGTCTCATGGTTAGACCGGGGTGGTGGGTTTTGGGGGGAAGGCTGTGGATGGAAGGGGCCCTTCTCATCACATCGTATCAAGGGTCCATGTTGTCTCCATGACTTACCACCACTGGTGTTGACCTCGGTCACCTGGCTGAGGTCGTGTTTGCCAGGTTTCTCCTCTGTGGAGTGACCCTTTCCTTTTCCATTCTGTGCTCCGTGGAAGGAAGTCACTAAGTGCCTCCCACACTCTAGGGGGGGTTGGGAGAGAGAAGTATGTATCCACATAAGTCACTTGGAACCCTACGCTGGAAACTGGTGTCTTCTCCCCATTTATTCACTCAGTCCATCATTTGTATCTCTTGTTTACCTTGGTTTACACTCCAGTGCTACCTTACTTATTTCTGGCTTTGGCCATTGGCCATTGGGAGATGTTTCAGGTTGGTTCCTGGGTCCCTTTGACATGCCCTCATCTGTGTTTTGTTTTTCTTAACACACTCTTACATTCTGGCTCTATAAGATGCTCTAAACTCGGCACATATATTTCCTGTCCCAGACTTAGAACCAGCCATTTCTCCAAGGAGCCTGGTTCCTTTCACTGGAGATGATGTTAGAGACCAAGGTCTGGGTGCCGGGTGTGCTCATGGCTCTGGGGGTGTCATTGCTTCCAGATTCTCAGCTGACAGAACCAGGAAATAGATGTTTGTAAACTAATCTATGGTCACACACATAATCGTTCCGAATCTGCCCATCTCTTTCCAGGTTAAGCGAAGGTCTCCAGCTTTAACCCAGGGCCAGAGGGTTTCCCGTGCTTGTCTGTTCCCTCCCCTCGGACGGTGAGAAGTCTGGATTCCACCACTCACCCCTGTGTACTTAGCTGTCCATTCTGGACGCACATAGCTTCAGCATTGTGCACCCATCCCCCCACGAGGAACGACCTTACCAACTAGCACAGCGCTTATACCCAGAACTTATATCCAGTTCCTTTTATCTTCAGTCTTACTGTTTCCAATAAAAACACCATTCCCTACAGTTACGTGGATCCATGTCTGTTTTCCCCATTCCCTCCAGCGATGAGATGTCACACATAGGTAAAACAATTAGAGCCTTTGGTCACAGTCTGTGCTCCACCCTAAGATCCCCTCACCTTTTGGTTGGCTTTTTAAATTTTCATACATTGAGATTTACTCCTTGGGCTGTAATGTTGTATGGGTTTTGACAAACACACAGTGTCATGTACCCACCACCTTAAGAGTCCCCTCTCCTTTGCAATCTACTGCTTCCCCCACACCCAACCCCAGGCCACCACTGATCTGATTTCTATCTTTATAGCGTTGCCTTTTCCAAGATGTCACACACGTGGAGATCCTACAGGATATAGTCTTTCTGGTCTGGCTTCTTCCCCTGAGCAAAATGCATTTAAGACTCATCCACAATGTCACAATGGGTTAACATCGCACTCCTTTTCTTTGCTCAGTAATATTCCATTGCCTAGGCATACCACAGCTTTATTCTCCTACTGAAGGACATTGTGGCTGCTTCTAGTTTCTGATGATTCTGAAAAGTGCTACTATAAACATTCACACGCAAGCTTTTGTGTAGACAAGAGTTTTCAGTTCACTCAGGTAACTACATAGGCGTGTGATTCTGGGTCGAATGGTAGGTCTGTGTTTACTTTAAAAGGAACCGTCAAACTGTCTCCCCACGTGGCTGTACCATTGTGTGTTCCCACCCGCAGCGAATGGGGCTCCTGCTGCTCCACAAGCTCTCCAGCACTTGGTGACGTCAGAGTTTCATCCTAACAGGTGAGCAGTGGGGCCTCGAGGCCTCCGTCTGCATTTCGCTACTGACTAGAGCTGGTGAGCACCTTTTCATTCCCTCCTTTGCCACGTATCTTCTTTGGTGAAGTGTTTGTTCAGACCTTTTGCTCACGTTAATGGGGTTGTTTTCTATTTGTTGAGTTGTAAGAGCTCTTAACACACTCTAGATACAAGTCCTTTATCGTATGTAAGATTTGTGAACATTTCCTTGGTTTGTGGCTTGTCTTTTTCCTCCCTATAATTAGATCACCTTTGAGTCCTTTCGCCAACGTTTTGTACTTTTCCACCTACAGGTCCTGCGCACATTTTGTTGGATTTATACTTAAGTAACTCATTGTTTTTTAGTGCCGTTTAACTGATTTTTGACAATGAGGTGAAGACAGTTCAATGAAGGAAGTACAGGCTTTTCAACAGTTGCTGCTGCCAAACGTGGCCACCCAGATGGGGGGGAAATGAACACCACTTATCTCTCAGCAAACAAAAAAGAACAAAAAGTATCTAAAATTCCCCACGAGCCAGGTCCCCTTGTGCTCCCCAGCCAGGGGCCCAGCTGGCACAGTGCAGGGTAAACACAGGAGCCAGGCCGGCTGGGTGAGAACCCTGGCTCCGCCGCTTACCAGATGCGCTACTGGGGCCAGTGGCTTTAACGGCTCTGGGCCTCGGTTTCCTCAGCCACGAAACAAGACCAAGAGCACGGCCAGTGGGTACATGTAGGGAGGACTTGAGAGAACACACAAATGCATAACAGGGACTCAGTGGCCCAGAGAAAGCAAGCGACCTGACCCAGGCCCCACAGCACAATCCGATGAGTGAGATGGACACAAGCCCGTCAGCCACTGGACACACTCCCATGGTTGAACACATCGCCTGTGGACCACTGACCCCTGGGCTTCTCTGGAAAACTTGGACCCCACCCTGCTCCACAGCCCGGCTCAGGCCAGCTTCCGAGGCCTGGGGGGAGCTGCTGGACAGCGTGGGGATGAGCTCAGCCCTCACGTCTGCTCTCCAGATGCCCCATCCCCGCTGCCCTCTGCTTCTCAGGCGATGTTCTGATCCTGCCCCGGAGCACGCATTCCTCCGTTTGTCCTCAGAAAACAAAGGTTGCACGTCACGCATCTGTGCTGCCTGCTGGAGCCTGTGACCGGCCCGGGTGGCCAGTGGATGTCGCCTTGTATGCTGCCGGGGTGGCCCCACGGAGCTGAGAGGAGGGCAGGGCGAGGTCGGCCTCCCCCTGCGCAGGAAGGTGCTGTCTGCACAGTGAGGGCCAGGCTCACCTGTACCTGGCCGAGGCGACACCCGGCTCTGCGGGGGCATTTGCCCCCTCTGGAGTTTGGCTGCCATGGGGCAGGGTCCTTGCCTTGTTCCCTCTAGGACTCACCTGGGCGATGCTCCTCGTGTGTGGACGGCTCCCCAAACAGACCCCACACCCTTGGGAGCTGCTTCCGCCCTGTGCAGATGGGACACTGCTGAACTATTGTGACCCAGACTGTCCCTTTCACCCCTCACCGTAGGCTAAGGAGCAGAGCAGGAGGGATCAGCCCCATTTTTCACTGAGAACTGAACCCCAGGGGCTAGTTACAGTCAAGGCAAGCTCCAACTCAAATCTCTCAGGCCCAAGGAGGGGGGACCCAGCCCATCCTCCAGCCTCCCCTCCCCCTGCCTCGTCGGGGCTGCGCTTAGGCCACCCCTTGGTTCTCACACCTCATCTTGCCTCCTTGACCTCTAACGTTCACCTCCCACCATTGCCCATCTCTGTCTGCTCACCTGAGCCCCCCACCCCCTCCAGCCCACAGTGCATCTGCTCACCTGAGCCACCTGGGGCCCCTGCCCACCTCCCGCACCTGGCTCTCTGCCAGGCCTCAGCTCCCTCTGCATCTCCCTGAGGACCCACCGCCTGCCAGTCTTCTCTGAGCACCCCAAGTGGGTGAATTAACCCACCTGTGGCAACGTGCACTGGCCTAGGTCGTCACAAGCCAGTCACATACAAGAGTGCCCTGGTCACTTCACCTTGACCTCCCCACCTGCTCTTGAAGGACCTCCACATGTTTGGGTTCCTGTCCATGCCTGCCCAGCCTGGCTGACCCCGGATGCCCACTGGCCAGGCTCTGGGTGCCCCCTCAAGCCCTGTCCACCGGCATCCAAGATCAGCAGAGCAGGGCATTGCATGGTCAGGGCTGGGGGCCTCGAGCCCTGCTGGGTTGTGACCCCTCCCTGCCCCTGTTCCCTCTCTAACTTGGCTATTGGCCTTGTCAATCATCTCAGGGCAATTTCCTTTCTCGTCTGGACACTGATCCCTCTGCAGATGCTTCTTCCCTCTGTCCCCCTCCACCAGGGTCTCAGCCAAAGCCTCGGCTGAAGCCCGGGGAGGAACAGGGCGGGCGGCCGGGCGCTGGCATCTGCATGCCACTGGGGAGGGCAGGGCAGTGCTCTGCAGAGAGCCCGGCTGAGCGAGGCCGCGGCTGGTTCCGCTGCACCAGGCTCAGTGGCCACAGCTATGCCATGAGCACATTTTTAGACTGTGAGTCAACTGTTAACAGCGATTTGTTTAATCACCCAGAAGGAAGGCGGACTCGTAGGGAGGGAGGGGCTCCGAAAGGAGCTTGGGTGGGAGGGAAGGGGCCCACGGGGCAAGGGAGACATCCAGACAGGGGTGCACGGCGTGAGAGAGCCGTCAGGCCTGTGGGTCCGTCTCCACAAGGAGTCTGGGTCCCCGAGATGAAGGGCAGGACGGACTTGATTGTCCCGTCAACCAAGACACCACGTTAGAGACGCTATTGGCTCTGACCTGGGCTAGTGTCCCTCTCACTTCAACTCCTTGTTACAACAGAAACCAAACACTCATAGAAGCTGTTATTCTGGGTCCCCAGGCTGCGCCAAGCCTCCTGGGGGTGGAGGGGTGATTCAGACAAAGCAGAAAAGGCAACATGTGTCAAAAAGAGACTTCCTGTCGACGTAAGAAACGCTTAAACCTATAAGAATTTTTTGAGTTTATTTGAGCCAAATGGATGACAATTGCCGGGAAGCAAAATCTCAACGGATTGAGAGAATGCTCCAGAGAATGGCAGTTTCATCACTTACTTTATACGTCAGAATCAAAGGGGCAGACGTAAGGGGGTTACATGAACCCGATGGTGATAGATGAGGGAGGCGGGAGAAAGCAAAGGGGGGGGCCTCTGGGATTAGATGAAAAGGAAAATGATAGACACCTACGTCTTTTACACAGGTGGGTGCAGGGTAGTTAACATTAACAATTAACACGATAACAGTGGCACTGAGGGGACCCGTGGTCTCTGCTCTGGTGCAGTGAGGGGTCTGGAAAAAGGGAAATGACCTGACATTCCTAAGGGAGCTTATGATCGAAGCTGTTAACTCAGCTGAGGTAAAGACTGACCTTTGTCTAGAAGATTCTAGCCTGGGGCATGACTGCCGCCACCAAGGCTTTTAGTTAGGGAGTTTGCATTTCAGACCATCCTAGGTGGTTGCTTTGGGCCCCTGAGTTTGTAAGGCCCCCACAGGCCTCCCCTGAGCTTGTCGGGTTTAGTACGAGGTCTCTTTTTTGTCCACATTCTGGATCTAAATGGCAGTGGGTGTGTCCCATCCGAGGCTGTAGAGCAGGGCCGGAGTGGCGAGTGGCTGGCAGACCAGGCTCCCCCTGTTTAAGGACAGAGGGCCGCACAGGCGTTCACTGGGTGCAAGGCAGCTCCCGGGGCAGGGGCCCAGGCTGATGCAACCCGGCCTGGAGGGGGCCCCGCCCGCCCCATCCAGGCAGCAGGCGGCTCCCCTGCCATAGGATGTGGTGGCTTCTGCTGGATCCCTGGCTAGCTAAGTGTGTATACTGTGTATTTCCATTTATTTCCGCCCAGCATGGGGCTGGTGGCTGGCGTTCTTCCACAAACCATCCCCAGGCTCTGGTCGCAATGGTACTGTGGGGAGCCACCCAACTCCTCCAAGGGACCAGCACCCATTCCCTCCTCTCCACCCGCAACCCAGCCCCAGGCTGGCATGGAGTGGCATCCCCTGGCCAGGGCTCTTTCCTGAGAGGCTGGCCTGTGACACATGGGCGTTTCAGGGGCCCAGGCTGCCGGGAAAGTCAGCAAGAGCCCAAGATGTCCCGGTGCTCTCCACTGCCCAGTGCCCACCCTTCGAGAGGCAAAAAGTTGTCCAACAGAGGAAGGACTTCTGGGAGAGTGGCTTCTACTGACATCCGTGGTCAGAAATGGCTTGGGTGCCAGCACAGGAGGGAACCATCAATACACACAGATGGGCAGTGAGGGTCAGAAAGGGGGTCTAGAGTCAGACACACCTGAGCCACCACGGCTGACACATGGGACTCTGAGAGGTGCCTGACCTCTCTGCACCTGACTCTGTTCATCAGTAAAGCAGAGACTATGCCTGTGTTGTGGACTGTAGGGAGGGTGAGATACGGGAACATGTATGATTGTGACACACTGTTTAGCACAGGAAGGTTAACAGCCATCTGGGGCGATTGGGGGGCACAGCCCTACCTTGTAGCATTTGCCAATTTCCATAGTGTAAATATTCCCACCCTTTTGGAGTTCATGGCCCCAGCATGACATCTGACAGACCAGCACGCCCTGCTCTAGCAAACATCAGCGCATGGCCCCGTCACAGCCACACAGCCCAGAAGCTGTGGCCTGATGGAGCCTCGGAGCATCTTCTGAAGATGCAGCTGATGTGCGGGCATGCAGGTGACACCCTGTGAGGGTGAGGATGGGCCCTCCTCCAGGATATGGTCTACATCCAGGGCTGGGAGGAAGGGGTGGCCCGGCCACCAGCAGTCCCAGCAATTAACTGGGGAGCCTGTGGTCCTAGGAGCCCACTTTCCTATCCATATAACTTTAGGCTCCTCCAGCCAAGAGGCCAAGAGGTCAAGAGGGAGATAATCCACCAGCAGGGTCACTGTCCTGCTCGAGGGACATTGCCAAGGGCTGGGGTGACATCTGGGCTCCAGAGCCCCCTGGAGCTACGGCCCCTGTCATGACTGCATCCAGCACAAGCTCTCCCACTGCCCGGCCCCATGTTCCTCATTCCCCCCAAACTATCTGCATATAATTCTCCATTTCCGAAGCTTCCACAGAATCCACCTTGACCCCAACCCAGCAGTGCCAATGCCCAGAGGAGATATAAAGGAGAGGAGACAAGCTTCGGGGACCTGGGGGCCGTCTGTGCCCTGGTCTGTGCCCGCACTGGGAGGGAGCAGTGGTGGCTAGAGAGGCTCTGAAGCCCCCTCCAAGCACCCCTGCATTTGCCAAGTCAGCCACCTTTGGTTGTCCTCGGGACCCCTCCTCCAGCAGATAGAGCAGGGGAACATCCAGAGCCTTGTCCTGGGGGCAGGGCCACTGTCGTCCCCACTCCCACGGAGCCCCAGGTAACTCCGACTGAAGGAGGCTTGTCTGCAAGGCCTACTTTGATGTACGGCGAGTGTGCTTTTAATTAGTTGTACCAAAAAGTGCTGGGGATTGACTGTTCAGTGACTCCCTTTTGAGGGGACGGTGGGAGGCTAAACTGCACGTAAAGCAGCCGTGGAAAAAGGCAGAGTGCTCCTCCGAGTGCATATGGAAACCTTGCCTGGGATTTTCAGTAGGGTCCGGAGCCAACGTTTATTCCTCTAGGAAAACATCTGAGATTGTACGGAAAACCGGTGCAAAATAATTCCATGTACTCACATCAGGCAACCCCGCTGCTGGAACGACTCTCGTATGTAAAGTCAGGCTGCCCGGGCTGATCCAGGTGCAGATAAATTTCCCGACGTGCAGCTTTGAGGGAGTGAGAGGCAGGTCCTCTGGGCGAGACACTGAAGAGTTTGGTAGTTCTCTAAACCGTGTTCCTGGAGCCCTAAGGGGGTCCACTGAGCCCTCGGAGGCTGCCCTGGGGAGGGAGGCACACAGGCCGAATGGTGGGGGCCCTGCTCCCCAGGCATCGCCTCTGGCACCCCATCTCAGTCTATTTCCCATCCTGGGCTCCCACATATGACTTCATTGGACAAAAGGACCCTGTGGTTAAAAACACAGAGGCACACTCTCACGTAAGTGACAGCAAGGTCCCGGGTGGAAACAGAGGAGCAAGACAGAGGTGCCTCTGCAGCCACATGTCAAGTGGGTGCCGGACTGCCCAGTTCCACGTAGGCAGCACTCTGGGACCACATGGGTTGGGGGGGAGGGTAACCATGGCGACCTCCCTCCAGTCATCGCTAAGTAATTCTTCCACAATGTACAATCGCTCTGTTTACAGGAAGAATGCTGACCATATATTCTGGTTTTCCATGCACAATACTTCACTAGGAAAGAATGCAGAACCCACCAGGAGCAGCGCTGCACTCCTCACAGTCCACCAGATCCCTTCTCGCCCTGGGGGAGGTGATGGATGGGCTGCTGCTAACCTGCCTGGCCAGGGGCCCTGCCCGGAGGACGTCCCTGCAGATCAAGGCCTGGGGTCCTGCCGCCTGAAGCCCTCCTTGAGACAGAAGGGGCATTCGGCGGGGCCAGCCGTGGGTCTGGGGCTGTCATCGGGCCAAACCAGCCCGGCACTCATTGGTCAGAATGAAATTTCAACCCCGACTGAAGCCTGAGGAGAGATTCTCGTCTTGCCGGGTGAAGCCACAAGCGTTTCTTTGTGACTTCAGCTGGGCTCTGGTTCTCTGGGGGAAGACACACACACACACACACACACACTCACACTCGAGCTCTTGCAACACAGAGTTCAAACTTAGGAGGGGAAAGATGAGTTTCAGATGCTAAAAATAATCTCCTGGGACATTTTAAGGGAAAGAGATGACCCGCCCGCCCCGGGGCCGAGCTTTGGAGGAGCGTTTTCATTCTCGGTTTCCGTCTTTGATGGATGCGGCGGTCCTGTCCTTGGTGTTCCGAACGCAGCCTGTAATTTCCTGCAACCTGAAAATCCAGATGTTTTCCCCTTTAGACTCGGCAACTCAGAAAATGAATCAAAGTAAAATGCACATTGGAATTTTTTTTAACTTTTTTTTTAATGGGACGCGCATTATGAAAACTGCGCAAGTCCATGTGTCAGTCAATGAACGACGGCACAGCATGTGCCCAGGTGGCGGGACCACCTCCTGGGAGCCGCTCCCATCGCTGTCCCTTCACCTGTCCCCAAGGCGACCTCTACTATGCAACCTGGAGTAACAGAAATCGTACAGTAGGTGACCCTGGTATGGCTCCTTTCTTTTGTCCAACACGCGTGAGCCCCTTCACGCGTGAGGCTCCTCCACGCGTGTGCCTCATGCTCATTCACTCCCATCGGCGTCCACTCACGCCGAGGCCTTTCACAGAAAGAAAGGAAAACATCGGCTCGTTTTTGAAGGTGAAACGGGGGGCGGCCCTCCGGGGCGGGATGGCCTCCGAGTGCTCCCTCACCCCGTCCGCCACCCATGTGTGTGTGACTCAGGCCGCTGGCATGCTCTGGGCCTCCAGCGAGGGGGGAGGGACCCGGTTCTAAAGGCTGCGCCAGTGACAAGCGCCTCCTGCCGCTGTTCCAAGTGGGAACCACGCGACAGGAGCGAGCTTCCTTTCACTTGGTCCATTTCCTGCGCTTCTTTCAAAGATGCGGGGGAGAGGCTGGGCTAGGTGCCAAAGATAAGCAGTCCCTGTGTCCCCCCTTCAACACTCTCCTTTCACCAAGCGCACGGACACCCCCACCCACGCGCCATCCTCTCAGAGAGGGCGGGGGACCCTGCACAGGGTCGGGGTGCCCGGGCCGCTGGGAGGGCTGGGCCTGCCGCCCCGGGCCACTCGAAGAATCAGCGCGCAATCGTCAGCCGCTCGCTTGCAAGGACACACAAGGGACACACAAAGGACATGCAAAGGGCACGCAAAGAACCAATGGATCCTGTTTACAGAAGACTATAAATTCCCAAAACACAAGGTAGACAACAAGGACCGCACAGGACCAACGGGAAGAAAACGTGAAAACTAAGTTACATAAAATCAGACAAGCGGGAAGAAAGAGAGGAACTTCCTCATGGACAGGAAGCATATTAAATAGAAAGACTTCATTTCCTCTAAAATCATCTGTAAACTCAGCTGAACCCTACTCAGATAAAATAACTCACTCATGGGACCAGACCAGAAAAGCCTGCCGCAGCGATGACATCACCTCGGTAGCCCTCTCTGACATCGAAGCCACCACACTTCACAGAGCCCGGCGCCGGACATTGAGACCCATCAATGGAGCCGAGCGGGTCCAGAAACTACCCCAGGGAGACATGCGGGACCTTCTAACGTGATTCATCGGAGGGAGAGGACGGGGTGTCCCGTAGCTGTGGTGGGGCGAATGACTAGTCACTCGAGGCAAGAAGCCGAAGGAAGAACTGAATTCCTACCTCCCCCCTTCCACCGAAACACATTCCAGGAGGAGAGTTTAACCATGAGAAATTTAAAAAGTAGGGAAAACTACATGTGGGTTTATAATAGAGTCTTGGAGGAGGAGAGACCATTCTAGAAGTGCCAACAAAGTTGTATCAGAAAATACTGATTTTAATACATAAAATTTGAAATTTCTGCATAACATATACACACATATGTACAGGCACATATAGCTGTGTAACACATCGATGCTCAGACACTATATGCATGCATGTGTGTATACAGATATGCATATATATGCAAATACATCACATATATATTCAAATACAAAGGTAACCTGGCCAAAAAAAAAATACTTGCTACAGGATAGACCAAGGCTCAATTCCTTAGTAAACCAAGAACTTGTCCAAAGCAATGACACACACAGACCATGCACACAGAAAAACAAAACAAATGGCCTACAATTATATCAAAAGGTTCGCAGCCCAACTCGTATTATTTTCAACCTATTATGTTGGCAAAAATTTACAGTTTTCAATAGCTGGTGTTGGCGAGGGTATGGGCGTGGGGAGGGAAGAGGCAACCCTGGTGCCATGGCAGGGTGTCACTTGGTGTGCCTGTTGACAGGGCAATCTGGTCATAAATATTGACGTTTAAAATTCCACAGTGCATCTGCATATGTTTAGAGAAGTGGCCCATATACAGGCAGGTCAATACCTGGAGCCCCTTGCTTGTGAAGGCAAAATCTACGAACGATGGAGATATTGGCCCAACACCCAGGGCACTGACCACGGGCGCTGCTCTAGGTGCTCTGGGAAGGCAAACAGCGGCCCTGATAGGCAGGCACCCTCATCAGCCTCATGCTACACATGAGGATGGCACAGAGAGGCTTGGTAACTGTCCAAGGTCACACAGCAGGAAGTGCCACAGAACCTGGCGCTTGGCAGGGGTGTCCCAGCAGCCAGCGATGGTCCGACTACGGTGGGCGTGGAGTGTTCTGGTGAGTGGTTTATTTACTGGAATGATTTATACCATCCTTCCAAAAAGTCTGAGGCCAATTCTGCTTACCTAAGCACTCTGACTAACAGCAAATTGTAGGGTGGACATGACACGGGTGAGCAGTACCATCAAGCAGGCAGATCTGGTGACTCTGATGTGTCCAGGCAGATCATCACCATTCTGAAGACCACGGGAAGGTCCCAGGGTCCTGAGAGGAGCCTTGAGTCAGAGCCCTGGGGGTTTATAGACCCTGCACATCTGTCCCGCAGCCCACAGCCAAGAGTGACCCTTCTCTGGAGCCCTGCTCCCCAAACAGAACCCTGGGGCCGTCAGTCGCACTCGGCCATCCGCAGGAAGTTATCTGGAGCAAGTTATAACTTCAGGAGTAGTCCCTCTCCTCCGGGTTCCGGCTCTGGAGCTCTTCCAATGCGCCCCACACCCTTGGCAGAGATTCAGGGGGGTTGTTCCCTCTCGTTGAATCAGAGAATCAATGGGGGGTTTGTCCTGCAGACGAGCTGGTGGGTCTCTGAGTCACTGAAGGCCAGTGTGGAGGTACTGTGGGGAGCAGGGCCTGAGGAGGTCACGGCCCAGCTGGGAACAAGACATTAACAAATGCCTCACACATCCCCACATCTTGGGTCCTTCCACCCAGGAAGGTTCCAGGACCATTCTCTGGGGCCACCCCCAGACCATCCCCAGGGTCCTCAGGAGTGGGCAGGCGAGGCCACCGGAGACCACTTTAGGGGCCCTGAGGGAATGGCTTGGCTCAATGGCAGAGAGCCCCAGGCTCACTCTCCAGACAACGGGTCTACCCATCCCACTGCACATGACCCTCTAGTCCCAGGAGTCGAGGGCGTGCTCCCAAGTCGGGAACCTCCTCCCAGGAGGGAGACCCGGCGCCCAGCTCTGGCAGCCAGGCTGTGCGTTCCAGGTAGGTGGGGTGCACCGCCCAGCTGGGGGACAGGGAGCAGATTCCAAGGCACTGCCCCGCCGGTGAGGAAATAATCGTCTAGGGTCACGTGTGGTTCGGGGTGACCCCCTCGTGCAGCCACATCGACGCCCTTCAGAAACACAAAGTCAAGGACAGTGAGGGGTGGTGGGATGGGAACAGAGGGCCTTGCGGTGGGGCCTGACACGCCATTCACTCCAGAAGTGACTTTGGCAACTCCCTTCCCACTCAGTCCTCAGTTTTCCCCAATGAGGGGTTGCCTGCATCAGGGTTCACAGGGGCTCTTTCAGCTGGACCTTAAGGCCCCCAGGGGCTCCTTGGGCATCTCCACGGAGTGGCGGGGCATGTGAGGGAGAGAGGACAGCTGGTGACAGGGCCGCGGAGGGACAAGAGGCAGATTAAAGGGCAGCCATGGGCTGGGAGGGGAGGAGGGAGCAGGGCAACGCCCATGAAGGGGCTTGGACGGCAACCAAGGACCAGGCTTCAGCAGGCCCCACACTGGCAGCAGCAATGAGCGAGGGCGAGGGGCGAGGCCTGGGCCAAGGCGGGACACCACCTCCACCCCCGCCCACCCCCACTCCGTGCCCCCGGGGTGAGGCCCAAGAAGCCAGCTCGGCCGGAGGAAGACGCGGCAGCCCCGGCCCGGGTCCCTTCTCCCACGGCCACAGCTGGGTAGCAGCTGTTTTCTCCTGAAAGCTCCTCGCCCCCCCCCCCCCCACATCCTTTGCTTCAAGTGCTTTTTGCTCCAGTTGGAATTTCGTTCCAAATGGTAAATATTGTATTTCCATCTGTGAGGCTCCCACACAGATGACTGTAACACAACATGGAAAATACCTCTGCCCCTCAGCTCAGCCCGGCGTCTAGAGGATGAGCTGGCTGTGCAGCCAGAGGGCAGGCTGCTGGCAAGGCCCCTCCTTCATCTGGAGCGTGATAAACCGCAGGAATTGGCTCCCCTTCTCGGGGATGACATCATCAGGGTTGGAAGCAGGAGCCACATACCGGCTTTTGTTTCAATCCCGTCTGGCCCAGGGTGGGCACCGGGCTCTCAAAACCCTCCACCCCGTGGAGCACAATGGTCACCAGCGTGCACCCGGGCACCCACTTCCCAGCTGGGTGACCTTAGGGAGGTTACTTCCCCTCTCTGATCCTTGCTTCCCCTTCTATAAACGGGAGGTAAGAACGGAGCCCGCTCCACAGATTGTTGCCAGCACTGAATAAAGTGAGGCTTATAAAATGCTTAGCCCGCTCCTCAGGCGGTTGCAATAGCAGCAGCTAGGAACAAGGAACTGCCCAAGTTTAGCCTTAACATCAGCTTGCGGATGGGAAAGCGGTGCCCAAAACGTGCGGTTAGCTACTGACTGAAGGAGGGGCTGCTGGGTGTCGGGGCTGCGGACACGTCAGAAGGGTGCCTGCCGACCCCCAAGCAAGCCCTGCGCCGTGCCAGCCCTCACGCCCCAAAGCTAGTAAAAGGCCAGCCTCTTCGGGAATCCGTCTCCTGAGAGTTAACCACGTGGCTGCCGCGGCACCTGAGGGCAGGCCTGAGCCTCCAGCAGCACGTGCCGGAGTTCATTTACAAGGGGCGGCGGGTGGGGGGGTCCCTCCAGCTCGCCCTGGGACGCTGGTCTCTTAACGAAGTTCACACCCGGGAACAGCTGCCTCTGAAAGGCGGTTTTCATTAATTTCCTGGAAGACGGTGTTTTAATTTCCACGTGACGGGTCCCGGGAGAGCTGGGTCGGGGGGCCAAGCGCAGTGCTGGCCCCCCTGCAGGACCTGGCACCTTGTTGGTACTTGTCACCGCGTGATTTGTGTGACCATCACCAGCCTGCAGTTCTGGCTCCAGAGGACAGGCGCAAGCGGATGAAAAAGTCGTGATCACTTTCTCGGGGGACGTGCACACCCCACAAAGGACAGTGAGGACCTTCCGAGGGGTGGAAGTCACGTCATGTCTCTGGAATGCACTTCGAGCATCCCCAAAATGTCCACCCCAGGGCCAGGACCACCACGGTCCATGAGGCCAGGGGGGCAGAATCATAAGGTGTGCAAGAAAAGTGCTTTTTGGATGGACACTCAAGTGCTGGGAATCTCTGTTTTCTCCAGGCTCCCGTAAAACAGCAAATAAAGGATAGACGAGCAGGGGTCATACTCAGTGTGAGGCCGGGCGTGGGCAGGGTGAAGTCATGCGCCGGGGCTGCTGGGATCCCAGGCAAGGCGGCTGCCGCCCAGGGCCGCCTGCGTGAGCCCCGCACGTGCAGCCGGGGCCCCAGCGGCGGCAGAGCTGAGGCCACCAGCCCTTTCTCACCTTCGGGTGCTGCCTCCAGCAGACGTACAGATGGTCCATACGTGGTCCACGCGGGGCCAGGTCACTGCCTCCAGCAGGTTAAAAATATTAAAAGATGCCGATCATGCGGCCTAGCAGCACCGCGTGGACTCTGAGCCAGGGCCCCCCACGAGCCGGGTGCCCTGTCACCGTGTTTGCCTCAGCGTCCTTGCCTGTGAAGTGAGATTCATAAGAGCGCCTGTCTCATGGGAGCATCACGTATTCAATGAGCTAAAGTTTGCAGTTTAAAGAGGTGGAGGCACAAGGCAGGTTCTTCAGAGCGCGGGTTACACGGAGGAAATGCACAGAGAGGAGAGCCCGGCCCGCAGGAGGCCAGGGGCGCTGCTTTGCTGACAGACAGGGATCCAGGGACGGGAGACCCCGGCCTCCAGGGCCTGCCCGTCCACCCAGCTGGTGGGCAGGAGTGTGTTAAGAAGCCACCTGGGGCCGGAGCCCTCTGTGGAAGGGACAGCGGCTTGGCCAGCACCAGTGCCCTCCCCAGGGTCACAGCTCTGCTCCGCCTGCCCCTCCCCAGCCAAGGACATCTGTGGAGCTTCACCAATGGCCCAGTGACTTCCCAGCTCTGATCTCAGACGAGGTCCCCGATCCAACAGGCAGGGTGTTAAAGCAGCTTGTGTACCGACCCCACCCAGACGGCCCCGTCCACGTCTCCAGACGCGCCCAGCTCGGCCGGCCCCGGGCCAAGCGGAGAGGCTGAGTCCCAAGTTCAGGGGCTCCGAGTCAGCTCAGCCCACACCAGGGCCAACGGCACCCCCCAGCCACTCCTTGCTTGTGTTGTTGGTTTTGAGGCATTTTAGGGCTTTTTTTTTTTTTTGCTTGTTTTTGTTTGTTTTGACTATGAGGGAACATTTATTAAAACAAGAACGTGCTTAGCACAGAAGAAGCGACGAGAGAGCGGAGGCTGCGCTATAGAGCGTTTTTTTAAGTGTAAAAATGATCTCACACCAAAAAGCAGACAGCAGCAGGGTCCGGTAGAAGGTTCTGTGATGATGGCTGTTGTACGTCTGCCCCGGGCGGTTTGGTGGCCACGGGGCCCTGGAAATGCGCCCCAGGACCTGCATTTGAAGTCTAACTCCATCTTAATTCACACACGTGTACGCGGCCAGATGGGACGGGGCTGCCATACGGAACAGCTCAGGTCCGGGGATGACTCAGACCTCGCAGATCTCAACCTCTGTGAAGTTTTGCTTTTCCCAGAAACAGACCCTAAGACAGGGATTAGAGAGCGAGTTTGTTTGGAGAATGGAGAGAATGCGGGGGGAGGGGCGCAGGGAAGGGAAGGCCACCAGTTAGGAGCGTGTCCCCTGCGCGCCCGGGTGTACACCCAACAGAAGTGAAGGCAGGATTCAAACAAGCCCAGGTTCACCCACATTCACAGCAGCACCATTCGCATCGGCCAAGGGGTGGAACTGGCCCTGGTGCCCATCGGCCGACGGTGGCCGAGCAGTGCAGTCCATCCGCGCAGTGGAATAGCACTCGGCCGGGAAAAAGGAACGGCGCTCTGGCACTCGGGGCCATGCGAGGAACCTCCGAACAGTACGCTCAGTGTGAGCAGCCAGACGCAAAAGGCCATGCAGTGTGCGATTCCGCCTGCGTGAAACGACCAGCGCGAGCGAACCGGCAGACGGAGAGTTCATGGTTGCAGGGGCTTCGGGGAGGGGAGGAAGGGAGCGTGGGGGCTCATGGGCATGGGTTTTATTTGGGATGGTGGAAACGTATTGGAACTAGACAGGCGTCCTGTTTGCATGACACTGTGAATGTGCCAAATGCCACGGAATTGTCCACTTTAAAGAGTTAATTTCACATGATGAGATGCTCACCTCAACAAAAAAATGGGTGTGAAGCCCGTTCCCGCAGAGGGTGACTGTGGGTGCAATGCCGCGGGGGACTCCGGGAAAAATATCCAGGATCCGCCCACCGAGGGGTCGGAGCTGGCCAGTCATGATGGCAAGGCATCTACATGGCCCAGAGATGCGGCCATGGGGCTGAGCTCTCTGGAGGAAGACACTCAAGCAGGGGCCCAGGGGTTGTAGCTGGGCGCAGACACTGTGCTCCAGGTTCTCAAAATAATAGTAATAAACAAAACAGCCCAGACAGGTGAATGCCCCGCTGCACACCTCCCGGATCCCATCCCCTCCCCGAGACCACCTGTCTCCTGAAGGCCACATTTATCACCCACCTGAGTGGTAGAGAGTTACAGCCCCCCAAAGAGACCGTGTCCTAATCCCCAGAACCTGTGACTACATGACTTTACAAGGCCACAGGGACTTTGCAGATGGGATGGAGTTAAGGGTTCTGAGATGGGAGGTGGCCCTGGACGATGCGGGTGGGCCCAATGCCATCACAGGGGCCCTTACAGAGAGAGGCGGGTCAGAGCCAGAGAGAAGGCGTGAGGACGGAGCAGAGGTCGGAGGAGAGAAGATGCTGCTGCCTTGAAGATGGAGGGAGGGGCCCGAGCCCAGGAGTGTGAGGCTCTAGACCTGGGGAAAGCATGGAGGTGACGCCACCCAGAGGGAACCAGCCTCCAGAGGGGTCGAGCCTCCAGAGGGGACCAGCCTCCAGAGGGGTCGAGCCTCCAGAAGGGACCAGCCTCCAGAGGGGACCAGCCTCCAGAGAGAACCAGCCTCCAGAGGGGACCAGCCTCCAGAGGGGACCAGCCTCCAGAGGGGACCAGCCTCCAGAGGGGACCAGCCTCCAGAGGTACCAGCCTCCAGAAGGGACCAGCCTCCAGAGGGGACCAGCCTCCAGAGGGGACCAGCCTGGCTGACACACTGACTTCCCTCCTGTGGGACAGATTTAGGACTTCTGACCTCCAGCACCATGAAAGCACAAACGAGCGCTGTGATAACACTGAGTCGTGGCGACACTTCAGCAGCAGCAGGAACGGTGTTGATGGAACGAGCACTGGTCGTCCATCTTCTTCGCTGGCCCTTCTCTCCCGATTGTTCGACCTCCATCCTGCTGAGCCACGTGGCCGCTGCTCACCCTTTCCCTGCTCTCAGATTCTGCCACGTGGGTCCACCACAGTCCATTTGCCCAGGCACCTGCGGAGGGGCATCCACGCTATTTCCAGGCCCTGGTACTATAAACAACACTCATAAACAATCTCTCCTGTCTTTCCTGTTTTATAAACAAGAGTTTCTCTGGACTCGTGTTCTGGTATTTATTTATTCAGCGAGTACTCCTGGAGCAGCTGTGTGCTGTGTTACAGCGGGCTCACCACCCGCACCCAGGGACCCAGTCAGCCCTTTCCCTGGTGTCCTTGCCCCGGTCCCCCATGAGAAGGAAGCTCCTTCTCCTCCATCCCCACCAGCACCCCACAACTCCCCCAACAAACCTGCTCTGCTCGCCTCTTTCAACGGGAGCTGGGCCCTCCCGCGTGCGTGGGCAGGTGAGGCGTGACTGACAGATGGTTGGAACCAGCGTTCTTGGCATCCGTGCCCCTGCCTCCAAGACAAGAGGAAGGTTGTGTTTAGCAGACACGCACCGCCCATGACCAGGAGCGTTTTCAGGCCCGCACTTGGTACTGGCATGTCGTATTGTACAGCTGTGAGCTATGATGTCATCTCAGAGGCTGCTCTGGGCCTCCCCAATATGTGCCGGGCAAAGCACACCCCTCTTTCCATCATCTTCCACATAGTCATCACAGCGAGGTTAATAATGTCCCCGTTTTACAGGTGAGGGGCCGGAACTTAGAGGGGTGAAGTCACCTGCCCAGGTAAGAGCAAGGTGGGTGGAGCCTCGAGCTTGTTCTCCGATCGCAGGGCCTTCTGCTCTTCTGCCCAACAAGTGTCCACTTCTTCGTGGGACTGTCAGTTTGGTTCCTTTTAAGGTAGGGGACCCCCAAGAGGGAAGCCAGTCTTTCCGTCCTCAGCCCAGTCCCGGGGCTCAAAGTCTCTGATGCACCTAGACGACCTGGGACCTCATTTAAATAGTGAAATCATTCACTTCTCCAAAAAATACCTACTGAGCCCTGCCATGTTCCAGGCTGTGTGTCTGTATCTGTGTGTGTGTGTGTCTGTGTATATCTGTGTGTCTGTCTGTATGTCTGTCTGTGTGACTATCTGTGTATGTCTGTGTATTCATGTCTGTCTGTCTGTGTCTGTGTGTGTGACCATGTGTGTGTGTGTCTGTGTCTGTGTGACTATGTGTGTGTCTGTCTGTCTGTGTGTGTATCTGTGTGTCTGAGTGTGTAATGCCCTTGGGCGGGAGCCCACCACGCCTGCCGGATGGGGTAACGGAGTGAGGCTGAATCCCCTGGGTGGCTGTGCCGAGAGCGCACCTTCCTCCCCGCCCCACACCTCAGTACGTGTTCAGTAGACACATGAGTACCCGCCATGCTCCATGCCACCTTGCCAACCAGTCCTCTGGCCTCTCCTTCTCCTTCATCCCGAGTCCTATCCTTTCCGAGATCTTTGACAGTTTGTCGTCAGCAAAGTTGTTCTCTGATGGGGAGCCGCTCTCTCCTGTCCGGCTGCGGACAGGACTTCCCTTTGCTCTCAGCACTGATTTGCATCATGTCTCAGTGACTCACTTTTAACTCCCTAGCCTGCCTTTACTGAGCTGCCTGTCCTTTGTCACTTTCAGATGCTTTTCAGCTGTTATGTTTTTGATGATGGCCCCTCTTCCATCTTCTCCATCTCCTCGGTGGTGGCCAGCCCCTGAGAGGTCAGTACGGCCGGCCCTGCCCTCTGGGATCTCTCTCCAGGGAGCTGGCCACCAGGCCACCAGCTCTACATCACAGGCTGCTGTGAGGACACCCATGCACCCCCGCGGAGCAGCCCGTGACGAAAGGACTGGAGACCCCACAGACCACCTGCATCAGTCCTCCTACCACGTCAGTGGATCCTCGGAATGTACGTCAGTGGTCACTGAGGACAAGGAAAGAGCGGGAGGGGAGTGACATGAACGGGGTTTCCTTCGGGGCGATGAAGATGTTCTAAAATCACACAGCGGTGAAGGTCGCACCGTCCTGTGAGTGCACTCAAAACCACTAACTGGGACAGCGTCAGTGGGTCATGGCAAAACCATTCAAGACACTGGCTCGCGCCGTCACTGGGGTGTAACTTCCAGAGCCCCAGCATCCTCCACAGGACTGAGACCCAACTCTCCTCTCGCGGCCGGCCAAGGCCTCACCCAGCCTCTAATCCCACAGCGGGTCTGGCCCATCCCAAGGAGGCCTGAGGGCCGCGGAGCAGGCTCAGCTACGTTCTCAGTGCAGCTACATGCTTCCCCTGCCCCCACTCGGAAATGCCCGACTTCTCTTCATTTTCTCCTGTGTTCATTCATGCATTTGAAGGGATATTTGTTGCAACTGATCCAGAAGTTCTAAGTGTTGTGGGGTGGGGAGGGGTCTCAGGTTGGCATCCACCACGGAGTTCCCCACTGGACCCTTACCAAAGAACACGCAAGGACGGAGACCCTGACACTGGACAGCAGCCGGCCCCTGGGCGACCACAGCGACTCAATCCCTCCGCCTCGGCCTCTGTATCTGCACAACAGCTCCCCGCACACACAGACCATCCTCCATTCTCTCTTCTCCAGGAAGTTTCTGGAACCCCTGCAGCCTCTTGATTTCCCCCTTCGGGCTCCTTGCCCTCTTTCAGGCCGTCGCGTTTTCGTGCATTGTGTCGTCATCAAGATCTCAGTTGAGTTTCTTGACTCGTCCACAGAGCATGGTGGCCGGTTCTGGGCCATAGACAGTCCGATAGCTCCCAGACCCCTCTGTGTGAAATTTCTTGGAAAGTCCACTCCCCAAAAACAAAGCCCTCACCCCCCCCTCCCCGTGAAACCCACGTGGCCATCCTTGCGGCCAGGGATGACCGTGTAAGTGGCATCCTCTGGCCGTGGGACAGATCCCCCAAGGGCAGGGACCATTTTGGTCTCCTCACCAGCGTGTGTCCCCCACGCAGGGCCGACACACAGTGGAGACGCGGGTGATGCCCGCAGAATGCAGACGAGCGTGGCGTCCTTCCCCTCCGGCTGCTCACCGAGGGGCGGGACGCAGCCCTGCGCCAGCTCACCCGCCGGCGAGGCCGGCAGATGCGGAGCTTCCATGTCTGCCCCTTCCAATCAGAGTTTCCCTGGCCCTGACTTTTGTTTTGTTTTAACTTTTTTTTTATTGTGGCAAAACACACATAACAGTTACCATTTTGGCCCCTCTAAAGTGTACAGTTCAGGGGCACTCAGCTGATTCACGATGTTGAGCAACCGTCGCCGCCTGGTTCCGGGACACATGGCCCTGGGTGTTTTGGTGGATTCGCACTTGAATGTTTTGCTCTCTGTGTTTCCTGTGAGCTGGCTCAGGTCCGCGTGGCGTGAGGCAAGATTTCCATTAAGAAAATACCTGGATTGAAAGGACTAAGTTTGGGCTCCTTCAAACTTGTGACACTCTTGAAGACGCACGATTGATGAATGAGTGGAGGTTTTCTGGGCAGCCTCGGTCCGGCCGCGCAACTCTTTCTGGATTTTGGCAACTCGGGGTCTCTTTCCATGGACACCACCGGCTCCAGCTCCTGTGCTCCTGGCCCTCACCAGGGCCAGCTCCTCAGGAGCTCCCGCAGACCATACACTTTCCGTTTCCCTGGGTTACACACAAAAGTTTTGTCCCCTTGGCTCTGCACACGAGCTCTGTGTAATACAAACTGACCGCCGCCAAGAGGAGAGGCCACTGCCGGCATCCTGGGGAGGCCTGAGGGCTCGCTGCAGCCCGGTGCCCGGCTGCCCGCTGTCGTGGGCCAGGGGTTGCGGAGAGGAGACCCCCACCCCCCGCCCCCCAGTGGACGCGGCCGCCTAAGGGGCAACAGCCCCACTCCCGGTCTCGGTCTCGTTGTCACAGTCGCCTCTCTGCTGTTGTTCCCCCTCGGTGTCTTTGCCAGACGCTGAGTGGAAACATCTGAGACGCTCTGGCCGCGAGTCAAGGCTGGGATTTGAACATGATTTTGTCCTGGTGAGCAGCTCAGGGTTGCCTTCTGGTCGGCGCATCTCAGCCGCCCTTCTCTGCGGCTTTGTGGAGAGAAGCGAGGCCCAGCTCTGCCTGCTCTGTCGCCCGTCTGGATCCAGGCTGGAGGGGGAGGGGGGAGTGAAACAGGAGGGGCCTTGGAGATGGAGATGGCTCCCGGCCTTTCGGCCCTCCAACTTCATTTTACCTGTGACCTGATCATTACAGCCGCATGCCTGTCCACTCGGGAGTGCCCTTGAGGCTGCGGGAAGCACGACACAGAACGGGAACCCCTGCCCCCTGCCCCCTGCCCCCTGCCCCCTGCCCCCTGCCCCCTGCCCCCAGGCCCAGCCCGGCCTCTCTAGGCTGAAGGACAGCGTCCATCCCCTCCACCACTAGGGGGATGGGGAAGGTGGCGGGATCCCTCTGCAACCACCTGGCTCACGGGCCACCAACCACACTCAGGGTGCTGGCTGTGCCCGCAGAGCTGGGATGGGGCAGCTTGGGCCCTGATTGGATGGGTGACGGGAGTGAGAGCTTCATTCTCTAAACCCTGGGGCCCCTCACACGTGAGCTGGGACATGAGCAGCTCGTGTCTGGCTTGTGCAAGGGGACAGTCCACACTTTGCCCACATTCTCACAGGCCCGGCCGTCCAGCTTGCTCCTGGCCTGGCAGCCAGGCGTGGCAGGCATTTGTAGAAGGACCCCGCCAGCTTTAAAGGAGCCCCGCGAGCCCGCGCCAGGATGCGGTATGGAGCGCCTGGTCAAACAGAAGGTGACTATCAGCAAAACCCTTCATTTGAACTTAATCCAGACTTTGGCACCAGGGAACACAGAAAGCGACACCACGGAAATCCAGGCTGGGACGCTCTGGGTGACCCACGTGGTCTCCAGAAGTCACCGTGATGGGGAAACATGAAGGGGCAGGTGGGCTCTCCAGTGAAATCAGTCAGGTTCTAGGCCAAACAGGGTGTGAGGCATTTCAACCTATGCCTCAAATCCAAAAGCCACGGGCACATTTTTGGACAATTGAGGAAATGAAATATGGACTGGATGACAGATCATGTGAGGAACTGCCAGGTTTCCAGAGTGTCAGAAAAGTGCTATAAAGTGGAGAAATGTCCTCCTTCTTAGGACAGAATGCCAGCAGGTTTGGAGGGGACATGTCATGGTGTCTGCAACTTTCTTTCCAGCAGTTATTAGGCCAGGAAGGAGGGAGAGGGGAGAGGGAGGAGGGAGGAGGGAGGGGGAGGGGGAGGGGGAGGGAGGACGGAGAGGGGAAAGGGAGAGGGGGGAGAGGGAGGAGGGGGGAGGGGGAGGGGGAGAAGGGGAGGGGGAGGGAGGAGGGAGAGGGGAAAGGGAAAGGGGGGAGAGGGAGGAGGGGGGAGGGAAAGGGAGGAGGGGGAGGAGGGGAGGGGGAGGGAGGGGGAGGAAGGAGGGAGGGGGGAGGGAGGAGTGAGAGGGGAGGGGGAGGAGAGCAGGGGGAGGGGGAGCAGGGCCAGGACATAGGCACAGCTATCAGTCAGGATCTAGACAGAAGGCACAGTTGGGCTGGGGAGGTGACATTGGTGAAAGGACTCATTACAGACAGGCCAGGGCGTGGGGGTGCTAGCCTGTGGGAGTCTCTACCAGGTCCCCAGGTCTGCAGGGCAGGGAGCAGGGTCGGGCTCTGAAGGGGTGGCCATATGGAAAGGGGCTGCCACCTTCAGGGAGGCACAGCCTGTGCCCCACCCACCCACAAGGGGGGACCGCTGAAGCTGCCTTAAGCACATTTTTAAGTCTGGGTGGTGGCCCCATGGGCGACTGTGGTTCTATTTTATTTGAATTTTTGTTTGAAATGTTGAGTATTTGAAAACTTTCATAATAAAAAAAACGGGCAGGGAGAATGGAAATCCAGAAACAAGAGGGGTGAAGGACGACATCTCAGCCTGGGCAGGGGTACAGGCTTCAGCTCAGAAAGAGGCGAGTCCCTGTGGCCACCAGAGCAGAGCAGGCATGCGCCTGGTCACCAGAAAATAACTGGGTAAAATGTGAGTAATAGGGGGGAAAAAGGGCATTTTGGGCAAAACCAAATTCCATTAGACATGCTCCTACTTATTTTACGGCTTAGGGCTAATGTTATTCGGAATTCCGTGGGTGTGGGGGAGTTTCAGGGCCTGGCCAGTAAAGCAGACCCTGCTAGACCCTCACCGACAGCACCAAGCAGAGCTCAGGAAATTGGGCAAACTCTCTGATCAGCTCAGACAGGGTCCCCAGAGGTCAGGGATCAGCCCTGCGGCTGTCACACGAATATAAGGACCAGCCAACTGGGGGCCCAGAAAGGAGCTGGAGCCTCCCCAGAGCCACCGGCAGCCCTGAGGTCCCGAGGGCCTGGAGACCCGCCATCCAGGCAAGCCCACATGGCCCAGCCCTCAGCAGCAGGCTGGAGGCTCAGGTTTGTGTCTTGGTTGCTTAGCGCCAGGAGCCGTTACCTCACCAGCACAGAAAGAAGACAGGGCTCCAGTCCTGGGGAAGCCAAGTGCAAGGACAGGAGGGGCTGAGGGGCAAGCCAGTGGGAGGCACCAGGAGGTACCCCCAAATGTAAAGAGGAAACAGAGACTCGGAGAGCAGGAGGGACCCGCATCGCCCACCCTGTACCTCAGCTGAAATCCAAGGGCAGGAGGGCCGAGAGCATTGCCCGGGGGCCAGACAGACCTGGGTTGGAACCCAGCACCCCTCTACCGGGCTGTGTGCCCTGGGCAGGTCACCCAGCATTTCTGAGCCTCTGTTTGCTGCTCTATAAAATGGGCTAAGATCACCTACGACAGAGGCCCGTGGGGAGCAGCACGTGAGTGAGGAGGTGGCAAAGCAGCTTCTCCCACCATGAGCTGATGGATTGCTGTGTTCAGGCCCTGGGGCTGCTGTGACAGATGACAAGTGGGTGGCTTCAAACAACAGCCATTGTTCACTCCCAGTCCTGGAGGCCAGAAGTCCAAGATGAAGGTGTCACAGGGCCGTGCACCCTCTGGACACTCTGGCGGGGCTCTTCCCGCCTCGACCTGCTCCTGCGGGCCCCAGTATTCCTTGGCTCGTGGCTGCATCGCTTCATTCTCTGCCTTTGTCCTCACACAACCCTCTTTGTGACTGGTGTCTCTTCTTACAAGGACACCAGTCACTGGAGTTAGGGCCACCCTAATCCAGGAATATTCCATCTCGAGATCCTTAACTAATTACAGCTGCAAAGACCTATTTCCAAATAAGGCCTCGCTCTGAGGTTCCGGGGGGACCCTATTCAACCCATTGCACCTGGAATTACACGTGAGAGTAGCGACATCACCCACGAGTTTCACGGTAGGACAGCGAAAGGATGGTTGAAGGTACTTGGTAGAAAAGGGGCACAGGGTCTGAGGGGCGAGAACAGTGTAAGGCTGCTGCCCGGCGCTGGAGCCTCGGCTGTGTGTCTGAGGAGAAAGACTGTGGCGCAGAGGGTGTCTGTCCCCAAGTCCACACGGTGTGTCCAGGGCCCTTGTCCCAAACTAACCAGGGAGCAGGCAGAGTCCAAGAGCGCGGCTCTGGGGTCAGCTGGATGTAAGTCAAGCCAAGGTTCTGGTGTCCCTGAGCCTCAGTTTCCTCACTTGTAAAATGCTGATGAAGCTGAGAGAATGGCTGTGACAACGTGCTTTCCTGGCCGACCCCGACACCAGGCAGAGCTGAGTGATCATCATCAGCTCATGACCCGACCCAAGGCCACGCTGACACAACTGCTCCTCTCCCCAAGGCCTCTGCATCCTCACTGTGGGTTCTGTCCCTTGTGGGCCTCGCCACCCCTGTGCAGGACACGGTACGGCCCTGCCAAAGCCCCTGGGCAGCTGCACACCTGGCCCAGATGAGGCCCCACTCTCAGGCCTGGGCCTCGGCTCCAGCCTGGCCTGCTGGCAGCACCTCGAGCAACCACAGAGCAGCAGGGAGAGCAGCCAGGCCCTAGCCAGGCCCACTGCCTCCGGGGCAGCTTCTTGGCCTCAAATTCATGCCCCACCGGCCCCACACTGCAGCTGGCCCTGCCCCCCCCTTTCCTGATAAGGCCAGGAACCTGGGGACCAGGCCTGGCTCTGGGATTGAAGGTGGCAGCCCCACCAGGCCTGAGCACCCACAGCTCCTTGTCACCGGCTGGAGCCCACAGTTGAGCTGGCATTGTGGCTGGCCGCCAGCACCCTCCAGGCCAAGAGCTATGGTGACATCACTGAGGCCCTAGAAGGCAGCTGAGTGGAAACAGAAGGCACCTGGACTAGAACCTGCCTCAGGAAGCACCGTGAGAGCAGCCCACCACCCCGTGGGCCCAAGGGGACAGGACAGCTGCCCCATCGTGGTCCCTGCCCCACTCAGCTGCACCAGCCATCTACTGCTGGCTCCCTGGGCTCAGGCATGAGTGTGGGCACCCCAAGCACCTGTTCACTGGGGTCTCTGGTGCAAAGGCATGATTGGTGCTCAGGAAACACCAACCAGGCAAATAAAGGCCACCAGACTGTCCCCAAGCACGGGGAGGGAGCCTGCAGTCCCCTGTCGGGGGGGGCCACTACTGCGTCTCCTGGTGGTGCCACTCATGGCCTCCCAGCAGCCTCCAAACCATACGATTGACAGATGATCCCTTTCGCATGAAATGTCCAGAGACGCAAGTCCATAGCGACAGGAGCAGATGAGCAGGGGCTGGGGCGGGGGTCTCTGGGAGGAGAAATGTTTTGAAATGGATGGTAGTGATGGTGGCACATGCCTGTAAGTACACTAAAGCCATCCAACCTAATGGGTGGGCTGCAGGTGTGAGGTCCATCCCACCTACAACCAAAGGCAGCTGCAGGTAAGCCCGAGCTGGGCCAGTGGCACCTAGGGAGCAGCTCTGAGGACCCCCATTTGTAAGGGTCCAGCAGGTGGTGGGGTGGGGTGTCTGGCCTCCTAGTTTTAAGTGGGGCCCTCCCTGTTGGCAGTGGAGAGTTACAGAGACCACAACAGACTGTTATTATCATCATTGTCACTGCAGAGCTTAATTAGATCCCACTTAGTCCTCATAAGCTTAGACTCGGGGTACGAGGGGCCCATGTGTAAGGGGAGCCAGGGCACGGAGGGGCCGGGTAGGCTGCCCCAGGACCCACAGCTGACAGCTGGTCCGGGCATCTGGGGTGACATCAGACTGAATGCCAGCACATGGCCTGGCACTGCCAACAGCTGAGGGTTTGCTCCCTGGCCTCTGAGGTGGTCAGAGTATAATTTTCAAAAGTTAACAGCATGGCCGTCATACCAATTTAAATGACTATGTATCAACAGTTTATGAGCTCACAACGCAGGCACCAATAACAGGGTAAAGGCAGTTCGTGGAGCTGTTGGAGGACCAGGGAAGATATTCTGAAAACGGCTCCCTGAGCTAGAGGCAAAATGAGGCCGTGTCCCACAGGCATCGCCTTTTCTACCAGACACTCAGCTCCACGTTAATATAACTTCACGAAGTCTGAATCCTTCATCAGTGTTAAACAGCAAGGTCCAACACAGGGACACTTCTCTAGGCAAGCTCACCTGAGCCTGTTAAACAACGCCCCAGTATGACTTAGAAAGAACAGGGGGATTTTTCCCCCCCTTATTTTCAAGCTTTAAATACTTTTTCTTGACATTAATGAAAGAAATTGAAGAAGACATGAATAAATGGAAAGGTATTCCATGCTCATGGACAGGAAGAATTAATATTGTTGAAATGCCCATACTACCCAAAGCAATCTACAGATTCAATGCATCCCCATCAAAATTCCAATAGTGTTTTTCACAGAACTAGAAAAAACAATCCTAAAATGTATACAGAACCACAAAACACCACAAGTAGCCAAAGCAACCTTGAGAAAGAACAAAGCTGAAGATGTCACTCTCCTGATTTCAAACTAGATTCCAAAGCTGTGGTAATCAAAACAGCACGGTACTGGCATAGAAACAGACACTGGCTGGCCCACCAGACCCCTGAGAGGATGGGTGAGCACTGTGGTCAGCAGGCATGGCTGTGGGCCTGGGCCCAGCAGGGCTCTCTCCTCCTTTTAGACCCCACAGCTTGCCCAGGCTCCTGCTCCTGCTGCAGGTGGCGGGCCCAACCTGGGAAGGCAATCTCAGGGCCAGGAGACCTGTGGAGGCCATCTCAGGGCCAGGGCCCTCAGGAGGTGCAGACCTGCCTGATGGAGGGCGGGAGGTGGGGACGTGGCATCTGCAGCCCTGTTGGCGTGGTCCGTGGGAGGCCTACGGGGCTGACTCATCGGGAGCCGAGCAGAAAGGGGCCCAGCTGTTCACAGAGCCTTGGGGATCTCCCTGTGTTATTGCAAACTGGGGAGGGGATGGAAGGAGAGGGTTACTCACAGTGACATTCCTGCCTGCTGACCTCCCTGGGAAAGGCCGTCTCAGGCTGAAGGCTGGGGGGAGGGGGGCGGCCAGCGTGGGCATGGCCATTCCACTGCCTGGGACACTGAAGAGTTTCCAGGGACATGAGCCCTTTGGTGCTAAAGCCAGGAGAGTCTTGGGCACATGGGAAGGTTGGCCTCCCTAGTTGGGGCTGCACAGCTGGAGAACATTTAGGGTCCCTCCTGATACAACAGCCTGTGGTGGGGAAACTGAGATTCACAGGACTTAAGTAACAGACCCACAATCCCAAAGTTACTGGGACCAGAATCCAGAGTTTTCTGAGTGTAGACATTGCTGTCTCTCCTGAGAGCTGCAGTCCAGCCTGGTACAAGTGCCTGGCTGTAAGCCAGTGCTACACACATACACACACACATGCACACACATGCACACACATGTGCATGCACATACCCCGCACTCAGTGGTGCTCCTTCCTGCCTATTGGAGGCAGCCTCTGGAATCTTCTGCTCCCAGCACCTGGCAGACGTTTCCATCTGATGGGAACTGTGGGCTACGTGACCTTTAGGCCTGACCAGGGCATTTAGAGTCCCTAGTCCTTCAAGGGCTACAGGATCCCCACACCTCACACTCCCCAGTCAGAGCCCAGCCCCCGATCTCAGACGTCCCTTCCCACACCCCCGCTCCCCACCCAGGAGGCCTCCCCACAGCTGAGACAAGAGGACTGGGGGGGCAGACAACTCAGTGGCCTCCGGGTTCCAAACAGGCTTCGGGTAGAAGGTAGTCGGAGCCCTGGGGAGGTGTTTCCAGATCTGACTCAGTGTTTGCGACTTAACTCACACTCTCCCTCTTGTTACTCTGTGTGTAAATGAAAAGACTTGTGCCTTTTGATAGCTACACCTCCCGTATCTATCTGCAGGCTGCTGTGCGGCTGATTTAAATGCAATTAGGGGAGGAGAAAACAAGATGGGGGCGCAGGTAACCGTGGTGCCCACGGCCTCCCGCAACCACATCAAAAGTACAGATAAAATGTAGAACCACCCTCACTCAGAGCCTCCTGAAATCCGGCTGAACAGAAGCCCCACAACCAGGGAGCTGAAGGAGTACCGAGAGCGGGAGGAGGGCGGAGATGCACGCGGATAGGGGCTGAATCCCAGAGACCGGGCCGCGGGCCCATACCCGGTGCCGCAGTTGAAACCCAGGAGGGAATCTCGGCGGCGGAGGTTTCCCGGAGGAGGGAGGGGTCCCGGCCCCACAGCAGGCCCCCAGCCCAGGGCTCCAGGGCTGGGAAGAGACGTCCCCACAACTCCCGGCTGTGAAACCAGCGGGGACTGTGGCTGCGGGAGCCCCAGCAGCTCCTCTAAAGGGCCCGGCACGGACTCACTCAGACGCTCCCTCTGCGCCCAGCGCCAGGAGCAGCCTGAAAGGACCCAGGACACTCGGGGAGGAACTAACCTGCCTGAGATCCGGGCGAGAGGCGGAGGGCGGCTTCCTCCCAGGCAGAAGGGCTGGCGGAGGCCATGGCTCCTCTGGCAAGTCCTCCCCGCACAGCCGGCAGGCAGGCGCCATGTTTGAGTCGCCAGCACCTGACGCACACCTTTGGCCCCGCCCCGTGATTCCCGGAGGCCCCGCCCCTCCCACCTGCAGCTCATCCGGGCCATTTCCAGGGGCTTGTCTGTGCAAGAGGCCTTTCCTAAAATCTCTCAAACAAGCAGCTGCGGCCCCATACAGCTTGATAAGTGGCCCCAGGCCTGGCACTAGCGGCAGCTGCACTGGCTCATAGCTTGGCCTATCCTGGGCTCCTCCAAGCCCAGCACAAGGAGCAGCCAACTACGGTTTGCTGTGTAGCTCATGCTGGGTGGCCCTGGGCAAGGCACTGGCACAGGCTGACTTTGCACCTCCTAGGAGGCCCCAGAGACAGTGCACCTGGTGGTCAGACTCGACCACACTGGATTACAACCCTACCACATCCACGAGTGACACTCAAGGGGCGTACTTGGTGAACACCAAAGCTCCACTGAAGTAAATCCTGATCCATAAGGGTGTCTCCAGCACAGCAGCTCTCTGGCTGTAGTTGCAGCTGGTCCTCACAGCTGATTGGCCAGGAGATCAGTTTCTCCCAGTGATGCCAACAGCAACCAAGGCTCAACTACAACAGGACAGTGCACACAGCCCACACAGGGGAGCACCTAGAAGGCGCAGCTCAGGTGACTGGGGAGGCTGAGCGACTGGACCCTACAGGACACCTACTACACAAAGCCACTCTACATATTCCAGGAGACATAGCAGCTCTACCTAATACACAGAAACAAACACCTGGAAGCAGCCAAAATGTGGAGGCAAAGAAAGATGTCACAAAGGAAAGAACAGAAGAAATCTCTAGAAGAGGAACTAAATGAAACAGATCCAAGCAAGCTAACAGATACAGAGTTCAGAATAATGGTTATAAGGATGCTCAAGGATCTTAGTAAGAGTATGACGAAAATAATTGAGAAAATCGATGACATAATAAAGTACCAATTTGAAATGAAGGCTACAGGAACTGAAATGAAGAATAATTTACAGGGAATCAACAGTAGAGTAGAGGATGCTGAGAATCAAATCAGCAATTTGGAACATGAAGAAACAGAAAAACACCCAACCAGAAGAGCAAAAAGAAAAAAGAATCCAGAAATATGAAGATAGCATAAGGAGCCTCTGGGACAACTTAAGAGGCCCAACATTCGTATTATTGTGGTGACAGAAGGGGAAGAAAGAGAGCAAGAAATTGAAAACCTATTTGAAAAAAATAA
Organism: Miniopterus natalensis; assembly: GCF_054644295.1. Lineage (NCBI taxonomy): Eukaryota > Metazoa > Chordata > Mammalia > Chiroptera > Miniopteridae > Miniopterus > Miniopterus natalensis. The sequence continues at coordinate 69,880,499 of NC_142092.1, forward strand.
TTACAGAAAACTTCTCCTACCTGGGGAAAGAAATAGACTTACAAGTTCAGGAAGCACAGAGGGTCCCAAACAAGAGGAACCCAAAGAGGCCCATAGCAAGACACATCATAATTAAAATGCCAAAGGTTAAAGACAAAGCGAGAATCTTAAAAGCAGCAAGAGAAAAGCAGTTAATTACATACAAGGGAGCACCCATACAACTATCAGCTGATTTCTCAACAGAAACCTTGCAGGCCAGAAGGGAGTGGCAAGAAATATTCAAAGTGATGAAAAACATGAAACTACAACCAAGATTACCCAGCAAAGCTATCATTTAGTATTGAAGGTCAGATAAAGAGCTTCTCAGACAAGGAAAAGCTAAAGGAGTTCATCACCACCAGACCAGCACTATGGGAAAAGTTGAAGGGTCTTCTTTAAGAAGAAGCTAATGAACAAAAGAATCTGATGAACTAAATAGATCCAGAGACATTGACACAGGCAACAGAAGATCATATTTCAGAGGAAAGAGGGAAGGGGGTGGAGGGTGGGAAGAGATTAACCAAAGAAGTTATATGCATATATGCATAACCCATGGACACAGACAATGACGGGGTGAAGGCCTGGGGAGGGAGTGGGAGCGAGGTGGAGAGGGTAATTGGGGGGAAAAAAATGGGACACCTGTAATACTTAAAATAATAAAGATAAATTTTTTTTAAATAACAAAAGATAAAAATAAATAAATTAAATAAATGCAATTAGGAATTTTGTGCGGACTACATCCAGTTCCCAGTACTAATAGTTTCGTCATTTAGTCAAAATATTGGCCTTGGGGTTTTGTTGTTGTTGTTAAGCCTCACATGGGGATATTTTTTCCATTGATTTTTTAGAGAGAGTGCAAGGGGGGTGGAGAGAAACATCGCTGTGGGAGAGACACATTGACTGGTTGCCCCCTGAACTCACCCCAACTAGGACTGGGGATTAAACCTGCACCTGCAATCCAAGACCCTTGGGTGCATGGGCCGGTGCTCTAACCACTGGCCCACACTGGCCAGGAATATCGTCTTTTTTATCACACTGCTGTGATCCTCCAAAACTTTTTTCTTTTTTAAATCATGTCATGATTTTTTTAAAATGTCTTTATTGATTTCAGAGAGAGGAAGGGAGAGGGAGAGAGAGAAATGTCAATGATGAGAGTCATTGATCAGCTGCCTCCTGCACGCCCCCTGCTGGGGATGGAGCCCACATTCCGGTGCCCTGACTGGGAATCAAACCTTGATCTCCTGGATCCTCGGTCGATGCGCAACCGCTGAGCCACACCCGGCTGGGCTAAAACTTGTCTTCTTCTAATTACCATCAAAACAAACAAAATGTCCTTGTTGAAGGTTCCTTTCTCTCAAACTGAATTCACAGCCACACTGGCCACAGGTCAGATGTTTCACGTGGGCTGGTGCCGCCCTGTGGTCTTACCCCTGGTCCTCGTGCCCTTGGCTCTGTCACTGCTACCCATGTTGGATGCCAGTGTCAACACCATTTTATACAAGTTAGAGGCTCATCATCGACTCTCTTGAGAGAAGGAAATAGAAATTTACTTTCACTAAGGACTTTCCTTTTCTCTGCCCCCTGCTGCTGAATGGGTCTATTGCAAAATCTTTAAAGCATCACCAAACAATAAAAAAATAGCTGAGGGTTAGCACCATTCAGTAAATGACAAAACCACAGAGTAGTTAAGCCCAGTGGACATCACACCACGGCAGGAGCGCAGGCCTCTGTCCCCCACGCGGCTCAGTCTCCTAACGGGACGTTTCCCCCGCCCCGCCCTCTTGGCACCTCTCACTATGGTGATTACACTTGGGTCTCCGGTTACTTGGCCTAATGTCTCACCTCTGCATGGTCAGCTTCTTTGGGGCGGGATCTGGGTGGTTTTTTCCTTTCTCACCATTGTACTGAGCAGGAACTCATAGCTATGTAATAGGTGAATGAATGAATGAATGAATGAATGAATGAATGAATGAATGAATGAATGAATATGAATGAATGAATGAGTGAATGGGTGAGTGGGAGGGTTGCTCTCCTGGTGGGCTCCTTGCTCCCCACGGGCCGCGGCCAGCGGTGAGGCTTTGCTGTCACTCTGGACTCTCAGGAATGCTGCAGCAGCACAAGGAATTCTTCTCCAAGCCCCGACTGGACGCCTCACCCGGAGGACTGCGCACAGCTGGCCCCGCTTCCTCCCGACCGTCCGCTTGGACAGCGTGCAAACCAGCAACGCTGGGCCTTAATCCGCAGCAGATGCCGGCCGGGCATGAGCGGCTTCTCGGGAACATGCGGGCTGCTTCTTCGGGCTCGTGCTGACATCCTCAGAGGCCTGTCTGGGCTCGCTGGAGGCCCAGGCCTCGCCGGAGGACTGGGGGCAGCCCCTTCCCTCTCACCGCCTGGCACTTTGGCTGGGGTCCATTTCTCCTCCAGGCTGTCAGCCTCACGAGCCAGAACCCCCCGGAGCATCTCAGACAGGCCCAAGCTCTGAGAACACCCAAGCCTCACCTTCTCTGGCACCTTCCGTGACACCCATTTCCCTGACTCCGAGGGCTCGCACAGAATTTCACACATGTTAGCAATGACATGCTGTCCAGCCCATCATATGGCAAATACTAGCCCTGTACTTACTTGGAGGGGCTGGGGGCAAGAGGGGACACAGAGGAGGTCAGGGTGCTGGAGCAGTAAAGTGGGAGTTCCTGGAGCTGGGTGTGGGTTCAAGTCCTGGCTCTCCACTCTGTCTCTCTGTGACCTACAGCAGGTCACTTTATCACAACTCCCCAGTTCCCTCATCTATAAAATAGGGGGAAATTCTTCCATAGAGTTAACAAGCATTTACACTGTGCCAGGCACGTATTAGGCACTCAATGTTTATGAATGGCTTTGTCACGTGCCTACTGTATACCAGGCACCGGCTCAACGGTGGCCCTTGTGATGATCCCAATCCCGGGGCCACATTTCTGGCCACAGAGGACTCTGGTTTTGGCCCAGATTATAATGAATCTCCTTTTTCATCTGTGGAAAGAACAGAGACCCAGGATGACAAGCATGCAAATGAGGAAAGGAAGACAGGCTGGACCCGGCGTGGGGGCAAAGCCACTCCCAGCGACAGGCACCCGGCAACAGGCAGCCACTATTTATCAGAGCGTGTTAGAGGCCCAAGGAGACAAACGCTCTCTGAATGTTCTTCCAGTGAGTTCCTGAGCGAGATGCAGACGCAGAGCCCCAGCCTCCGGGTGCGCAGCGGCCAGGCTCGGGCAGCGTGGCACCCAGGGGACACGGTAACCAAGAGCACTCTCACCTCCTGTCACGATCCTTGGGTGTCCTTATAGAGCCGTCACTCTGGCAGGTCCAGGGCTAGGTGACTTTCACCCGTTCTCTTGTGGATTCTCCAACAACCCAACGGGGCAGGGACCACTGTCACCCCAGCTTTGCAAACAGGGGTTCTGAAGGGTCAAAAACTTGCCCAGGGTCCCAGGTGGTGGAATCAGGATTTGAACACAGGCCAACCGACCCCAGGACTGCTCTTTTAGGACCACTCACGTGGAAGAGAGACCCAGACCTTTTTTCTGCTATAAAACTTTCCCACTCCTCTGCCTGCCTCTGAGTCTCTTCCCAAGTGACAGAAATGACACCTGAACAAATAGCCTCTGCTTTTCTCACTAGGTTGGTCTTCCTTAATTTTCACCCAGGTCACTATGCTAAGAAAAGCCAAGGCTCCTTCTGAGCTCCGGGGTCAACTAGCAATGTGTGCGGTGGCCACAGCCCATGGGCAATGGCAGAGACGCTCAGCATCTGTCCCCTTAGAGCACTTCCTCCAGCTTCAGCCAGAGACGGGCCACCTCCCACTCCCCTGGTCCCAGTGCTAAGGAAAGGCAGGAGGGGCAGGCTGGTGGGGGAGACGGGGAGCTTGCTCACCCACAAAGTCTAGCCAAGAGTTCAACCCAGCATTTGGCCAAGTTTTCCACTGTCCCCTCAGCTGCCACTAGAATGAAATATAAGACACAGAAGTCCAGACTGCACACTATAGATGTCCCCACATTATAATTGTTTAGCCATAAATCCACACAAAATGGATGAGATCATAGATGGTTAAATCCCCCCAAGGAAGGGCTGCCGGCCAAGATGCAAAGGACTGAGCCTGCAGCCGAAGTGGCCAGCTGACCAGCGAGCATCTGACTCCCTTTCCAAGGTGTAGAGTCATTGCTGGGAAGCCACTGCCCACCAGGACATTTCCCAGACTCCCTTGCAGCTGGGTAGAGCCAGGTGACAAGTTCTCAGCACTGGAAGGTAAGAGAAGTGTAGGCTTTGAGACTGAGCACCCTGGGCAACCCTGCTCTCTCTCCATGCAGGATGCCAGGGAGCCTGGGTTTCCAGGGAAGTGCCCGGAGAACAGCCTGGGCAGGAACACCGGCTCTGCCTGCCCAGCCCCAAGGAGGCCATCCACCCGGCTAGTTCCAGGCCTGGGGTTCAGGTGGGGCTGCCTGGTGGTCAGATTTGGGGCCCTGCTGTCCCTGGTGTGACCTGGCTTTAATGTGTGAGTTGTCTGCAGGAAGCACTCTCTGTAGAATTGGCGGAGAGGTGATCACTGAGGGCACGTCCTAGAAGGTGGCAGAGACAAGGTGGGCACCGGGAGAGGAAGACCCTCAACAGAACCTGGCCAGGGTCTATAAGACATGTCCTCTGAGACAGGATAGGGCCACCACACTGGTTCCCCCAGTCCCTCCAAGAACACTCACCCAGCCCCAGCCCCTCCCTGCACTGTCCCAGACCACCCAAGCATAGGGCTGCCATGGGTCCTTCCCTAGACTGTGACCTGGGGAGGGGGAGGCTCGGGCAGGGCACCCCATTGCTAGTAAGTCTCAATTCCACTCCAAAGCTGCTTTGAGACTGAGCACAGCCTGCCCTCCCTGGGCCACTCTCTCTGTCCCACGTGGAGATGGAGCAGAGGGCTTGAGGTCCCACCCAGCCCCAGGAATCCTATGATTTCATGGGCCCATGGTTATTATCCTGGGATAAACTCTCCAGTCCACAGCCCACGAGCTGAGGAGCTCTCTCCAGCACCAAGGAATTGTGTGGGGATGTGACGCTCACACACCTCATGCCAACCCCGCCTGGCTGCAGCGCTGAAATCACCGGGCCTGACACGGAAAATCCCATCCAAAGGCTGCCGGGCATCTGGGACTTGTTAGGCTCAGGCCCCAGGTCTGAGTGGAGTTTAATGAAGTCTTAGGCCAGTGAATTTATGCCTGAAGCGATGACATGCATCCCTGCTTTGAGGGAGCCCAGGAACTGGGCCAGCCCCCGATTTGATCTCTGGTGCAGAAGATGCAAGTACACCTCAGAGGGCCCCTCAGAGCAGGGGAGCCCCGGCGAGGAGGAGAGCGCGTGGGCCAGGAGCCAGGGTCTGCGATCAGCCGGTTGTCCCTCATCCTGTGCCCTAGGCCTCCTAAGCCTCTGTCACCCGAGGTCCTCAGTGGCCAGCACCCCAATTTCTCACAGTGGTACCCTGCATTAGCTCCCTTGTTTTTCCTGCCTCATTTCCCCACTTCTTGATCAGTACTTCCTGGGATCACCCCCAAATACACCACTCACCCTCAAATCCGAGTCTCAGGGACTGCTTCTGAGGGGTTCCACCTGGGATGGTCACACTAGATGCCACACACTTTTTCTTAATGAGACAGATAGTAAATATTTTAAGCTGTATGAGCCAAGAGGCAACAGTGAAGATATTATGCACATATGTATGTTACCGAATAAAATGTAGTCCTTGAGAAATGTAAAACCCTTCTTAGGTCAGGTCTACACCAATGCAGGCAGAGGACCAGACGCAGCTCCCAGGCCCTGGTTTGCTGATCCCGGCTGTCATACACAAGCCCAGATCTCAGGGCCTTTAAGAAAGTAAAAGTTCACTTCTTGATGGTGATGGGGGCTGTGGCCTGATATTCCAGGTCAAGTGGCTGTGGGGGGACCCAGCTGACAGAGGCTCTGCCCTCTTCAACGTGTGAACTGACAGTGGGCTGAGAAATGAAGGTCTTCAGTCACAACCACAAGTAGCCAAATATTCCCAACAACCATGTAAGTGGGGAAGGGGCTCCTTCCCCAGTTGGGCCTACAGATGAGACCCAGACTCGGACAACACCTGGGTGGCAGCCTTTGAGATGCCGAGCAGAGGACCCAGCTTGGACATGACCAGACTCCCAACCCACAGAAACTGTGGGATCACAAGTGTGCTGTTCTGGGTGACTAGGAGTGTGGTCACCTTGCCACGCACCTCGCGCTAAGCAGTCGAGTTTGCTGCCTGGAAGTGGGGGCTGTCATAGAAACGCCTTGAACGGAGGCGGGAGCTTTGGAACTGGGCAGTGGGCAGAGGCTGGGAGGGTTTTGCAGAGAATGACTGCATTGCTCCGAACAGACTGTGAGCAGAAATTGAATGTTAGGATTGCTGTCAGTGAGGACTTGGAAGGAAGCGAGGGAAAGGTTACTGGGACGCAGAGGAAGGGGACCCTTGTGGAGCAGCGGGGAGTTCCGCGAAATTGGCCCTGGCAGTGGCGGCTCCGTGGGAGCAGGACCTGCAGATGATGCGTTTGGCTGGCTGGCTGGCTGGAGGGGCCTCCGAGTCTGGTAAGGGCTTTGTTTCTTCCTGTTGCGCACAACAAAAGGCAGAGGAAAAGAGGGAAACTGGGAGAATAACTGTAAATAAAAGGTACAGAACTTGATGATTTGAAAGTGCTAAGCTTCTCTAAATGGCAGACTGGGCTAAAATTAAGAAATGGCCTCTGAGCATAGACAGAAAAGCACCCTCAGTGGCCGTTCAGTTGTTTCAACTTTGCCGGGCAGAACTGGGAGGGGTGCTGCCAGAAGGAACCAAATGGTGGCTTTGGGAACCAAGGGACTGGATGGTCACCTTGAAGCCTGCTGATGACCTGAGGGCCAGGAGCGGACAGTCAAACCGGGTGTGAAAGCCCGGAGGCCTGCAGGGAGGTGGGGGTGGAGGCTCCTGGGACTAAGCCCAAGGTCCTAGATGGTTACAGTGGCTGACCCCACAGGCAGCCTGACGTCCCACAAGGCAGGCCTGCTGGGCCAGGATCAGGGGCCAGGTTAGGAGAACCTGAGGCCTCACACCTGGGATGGCCTGTCTGGAGACACTCACCCCCATCCTCCGAGGTTTGAGCTGGGAGTCGGCGCCCACCCAGCCTCCCACCTCCCTGGGAGGGACAGCACGGGCTGCCACCAGCTCCCCGCCGGGCGCTGGGCCTATACCCAGGCTGAGTCACGGCATAGCCTGATTTCGCAGAGGGGACAGTGCCCAAGGAGTGAAGAGACCAGCAGCGGGTGCCAGGAGAGACGGGGTACATGTGGACTCAAGTGCGAGGAGGCTGGAGCCAGGGGCCCAGTCACAGCATCACCCAGGAAGAGGCCGGCCCTAGGGAGGGGCAGGTTGGTAGCGCCCACTGGGAGAAACAAGGGGGGACCACGGGCTGCAGGGGGGCTGCCTGCGGGGAGAAGCCTGTGTCCTCATAAAGGCCACTCTAGCACACTGGGGCCCTGGCACAGGCTGAGGGCGAACCACAGGACAGACCCTCCGATGGCAGGGCCATATGCCCTGGGCCAATCCTGGGCAGTGGTGCTCTCCATCCGAGTGAGCAATCCAGGCTACGCGTGCCCAGCCCCCTGGCACCCTCTGCTGTGGCACAGCCCCCTTCCCACGGCCATCTGTCTGGGGGCCCCACATGACCAGCTGAAGGAGGAGGGGGAGGGAACCCCAGCCAGGTGCAGGGGTGTCAGCTGGGTTTGAGGGACAGCAAGTTCACCACGGCCTCAGGGGGCCCGGCCTCGGGCACAGGAGGCAGCCCTGCCCCTCCCGGCTGCCCCACCCGAGCCCTGAGGAGGCAGAGCCGAGGAGCCGCCCAGCTCCCCTGCTGACCGGTCAGCTCAGGGAGCGGAGCCTCGGGCCGCCTGACTTCTCCGCTGCTGAGCAGAGAGCAGTGCTGCCACCCGACAGACTCCCAGACACTGCGCCTGAAGCACTTTCAATCCAGGTCACAGCTGCTGTAAAACCTAAAGGCCGCTAATTTTGTCCACCTGGTTTCTATATTTCCTAAACAAAATTTCACAAAGGCCTAAAACTTTTCCCCATTCCAAAGTGTGCTCAAGAGCCCATTTACAAGGGTGGGGGGGGTCCAAGTGTGCCGGGGGGGGGGGGGGGGAGAAGGAGGGTGGGAGGGAGAGATGGGAAGGGGGAGGGAAGAGGGAGAGAGACAATGAGAACGTGTGTCTAATTCCAAGAGTCGGAAAGCAGCCCAAACTCTAATCTGATTTCATCAGCGCCCCAGGCTCCTGGCTTCTGGGCGCAGGCCAAGTTTGCCAAGAACAGCGGGCACCCAGGCTGGCCCCGGTCCGGGCCCTGAAGCCCGCCGCACACACCCCAGCCCTCGACTCCCGCGGGCTGAGTCAGTCGTGGCGCAAGAGGACCGGTGGCTTCCCGGCCACAGCTCATCCTAGACTTGCTGAGCACAGCCTGTCTCGCTCGGGTTGACTCCCGAGAAGTGGGGCGGGAGGCGGTGGGATGTGGTGCCCCCCGCGCCTCCTCCTGCCAGAGTTCTGGCCCCACTGGGTGCCCACAGATTCCTGCAGCCCGGCGCCAAGCTCTGTCCCACCAGGGCCCGGCCAGCACACCAGGCTCCGGGTGGGCAGGAGCAGCCGCAGCCGGTCCTCCCGTGACGGAACATTTACTAAGCGCCCATTTCCCAGGCAGGGGAACTGAAGCTCAGGGCTGCAGCTGAGACGTGGCCAAGCTGGGACCCGGACCAGAGCCTGTAACCACCAAAGCCTGTGTCTTAACCCACACGTCTCATCTACCTCAGCAGCCATCAGGTGCAACTTCCCATCACACAGATGGGCAAACTGAGGCCTGGAGGGGACGCCGCCAGGCAGTGCTGGCGCAGGGGAGTCCTGGCCGGCTCTCAGCACAGGCTACGTTGAAGAAGCTTCAGGGGCTCTCAAGGTTTCCAGGGATGCCACCCTCAATATGTGGGGGCTGGAGGGGCAGCTGACCCTGGCTGCATCCCCGAACCCAGGCTCCCAGCAAACCCACACATGCCCTGGGCTTTGGGGCTCTAGGGTGGGCAGAATTGGGGTGCAACCTATGCTGGGGACTGGTGGGCAGAAAGGGCATCAAGGGCTCCGAACTCAGCCCCAGCTCCACAGGCGGGGGCACTCAGGAGCAGCTCCGGCCTTGGCCCGCCTCCCCTCCCACAGCCTGCCTTCCTGGGAAGCTGCCCAGAGGAGGAGGGAAAGTTCATTTCCTGAACAAGCCCGGGAAAGGCGAGCCTGGGGCAGTGTCCACGTGGCAGTCCCCAGGGCCTGCAGCCACTGCCGCCTCACCCCAGGGGCTCCCTTCTCGCTGGGGGCCCCTCGCAGTCCTGCCCTCCCTGTCCCTCTGCCGCCTCCGGAATCTCCTTCCCTCCCAGGGAGGGGAAAAGGCCCTGAGGAGCCCGTCAGGGTGGGGGGCCCGCAGAGCTCTCCCACAGCAGCAGCAGGCTCCCCTGCTCCCCCCCACACCCTGGGCCAGGCTCTCCCTGTCACCTCTGTGCGCTAGCCTGCCCCAGGCACCCACCGGGACACAGGCTGAAAACAAAACCCGTATCTCTGGTGTGGGGTGCAGTGAAGAGGGTGAGCAGTGAACCAGCACACAGGGGATGCCTCCTGGGCTAAGGAAGGAAGACCCAGGAAGGAGATGTGAGAGCAGGAGAGGGGGGCCTCCTGGACGGACCATGGACCAGCGGAGGAGGCCCTGCCCAGAGTGGGCACCACAGCGAGGATGGAAGTGCCCCAGCCAGAGGGTGTGGCAAGTGCAAAGGCCCCTGGGCAGGAGTGTGCTCCCGACTGTGACTGCAGCACAGGGAGGCCAAGAGGCCCTGTGGGAGGGAGGGAGGCAGGGAGGGAGGGAAGGAGGGAGGGAGGGACGGAGCCACCCCATGGGGAGTTACCATCCCAGCTCTGCTGGGTCCCCAACTGCAAAGGCGGGCTCGCTCTGCACTAAGCGAGCCAAGCCAGCTCCTGATTTTCCCACGACAAAAGCAAGTCAGCCCACATCAGAGGACTTGGAGCTTCTCCCCAAAGGTGGCCCCATCCCAGCCCCCCTCAGCCTCCCCGGGACAGCAGGGAGAGCAGAGGCTCACCATGGGGGGATCAGGGCGGGCTTCCTGGGGCAGGTGTGACGTGCCCGGTTGGGAGAGGAAGAAGAGACAGGGAAGGAAAGCTGAGCAGCTTCCCTCGCTCCCGCTGAGGTATGGGCCTCTCCTACGTCCAGATGACTGTCGCCCACCCTGCAAGCCTCAAGACCACCCAGCCAGGACTCTTCCTTCCCCAGGGGCCGGTCCAGCTGAGGGAGCCCAGGTCCCACTGGGACTGCTCCAGGACCTGTGAGGGCAGGCGTGCGGGTTCCCAGAGAACAAATTGCTCAAGTCCAGACCTAACCAGCACAGAACCGGGCATCACAGTGCGGCAGGCTGGATCCACAGTGTCCTTGAGATAAACACCTGGGCGACGTGGGGGGCTCGTGGGGCCCATAGCGGCGGCAGCCATAGCAGGAGAAAGGGAGGGACTCGGCCCATCCACCCAGAGGCAACTGGACCTGAAGACAGGACTGAGCTCAGCCTGGGCTGTGGGACCACTTCCTCCTGGGGCTCCCCCTGAAGCACAAGGTCTGGTTATCTCCTGCCTGGGTCAGGGTTCACTCACACATCCCATGAGAACAGCGTGATGCCTGGTCCCAGGCCTTGGCTCACCCTCCTGGGCCACTAGAAGCCCAGGACCAGGCACGTATACAGCAGGTGTTCCATTAATGTAGGACCAGAGCCTGCAGTGAGCCTGGCCCAGCCATGACCAGAAGCTGCTCGCTCTCTCAAAGGGGGAAGGCCAGGGGAGGCCCGACTCAGACCACTGGCCTTTTCCTGGCGAAAAGCTGACAGTGGCCCTGGGGAAACCAAGGCCCCTCCCCAACCTGACAGCAGGGTGGACCCGAGGGTCTAAGAGGGCCCCACGTTCCTCAGCCACACAGCATGGCAGCTCTGTGGCCTGGCTGGAGAGGGGACCCCTCCAGAAATCATGTGACACTCAGACACGGAAGGACAGAGCCTGGCATGGGGGGGGTGGGGATGAGGGGTCTATGCAGAGACGGACCCTCAGAAACATCCTGCGAGGCAGGGGCTGCGACTTCGCTTGGTCAGCTGGGAACCAGGGAGGAACCCCGCAACCTGCCCGGGGAACTGGGCTCCAAAGATGTAGGGCCAGGCTGGCCCTTCTGTCTCCAAGAGCCTTAGGCTCAGCCGTGAGCCTCCGAACAGCCCCTCCAAACCTGAGGCCCAGCCTACCCCAATCCAGCCAGACCCCCTCACCCCCTGGGCTGCTCATGGCCAGGCCTCTGCTTAGGAGGCCTCCTCTGCCCTCTAGTGTCAGCAACTTCAGGGCCACGGGCAGTTGCCCCCATCCATGGGGGTCAGCCAGGCAGCAGGAGGCCCCGGCTTCTGGGAGAGCTCCCAGGAGGAGCCCTCACAGGGCTTGCGACTCCCACAGCCCCGTGCTCACCCGGCAGCCATGCAGTGGGGTCTGAGCAGCCGCTGAGGAGCTGAGGAGCGGGGTGGACGGTAAGGCCCACGGGCGTGCCAGCCACGGTTCCACAGGTCCCAGCTCAGGAGGCCGAGCCTGGGTGATGCCCTCTTGTAATGCCTGCTAATGTTTGAAGGCGGAGCCGGTCCAGCTCCCAGCTCTCTCACTACGAGGTCACCATCAGCCACGCCCCGCATGGCCTTGGCTGCCATCTGTGAAGTGGGTTGATGCCCAGTTCCCAGGGCAGTGAGGGTGCGGGGGTGCAGAAAACAGAGAGAACATGGAGTGGGGGGCAGGGGGAGGGAAAAGGGGAGGGAGTAAAGCAGGGATGGGGGCGGGGGGGGGGAGGCACAGGGGCAGGGAATAATCCAAGCCTCGGGCAAAGATGGGCCCGGCTAGGTCCGCAGTCTCTCCCTTCTCTGAGTGGGTCTCCCTCCTTCCCCCCCTCCTTGCCCGGTGCCCCACCCTCACCCAAGGAGTGGGGAGGACTCGGCACGAATCCTGTGGAAAAGAAGCGGCTACACATTTTCCAAAATGTTTTCAACATTGTTTTGGCAGCACGGCGGCTCCTCCTCGGCCAGAGTCATCCTGACATGAAACAAGCCGGGCCAGCGTCTGGCCCAGGCCCCTCGCCCGCCCTCCGGCCAGCCTGGCTCCCAGCTCTCAGCTCATCAGTGCCCCAGCCCACATTGCCCTCCCAGCCGCTGGGCACACCGCACACACTGGGCTGGGAGGCCAGCCTGCCCTCTTCAGATGACCTCTTTTTAGGGCCAAAACACACCTCCTCGCAAGTTGGTTTCTGCCAAATACCCCAGGCAGACCTCCCCAGCCAGGAAGGGGCTCAAGTCAACTATGTAAACCCTCATGGTGAACAGGGAGAAACTGAGGCCCAGAGAAGCGAAGTAGCTTGCCCGGACCTCAGAGCAAGGGGCCGAGCTGGGGCAGGTCGCCGGTGTTGTCTCTAACGGGTGGCCTCAGGTGCTGGCTCTTTCGGCCCGGGGTCTCTACGCCTCACCTTCCCCACCTGTAAATGACAGGATGGTTCTAGACGCTGGGGCTTCATTGTGCCTGAACCGCCTGGCCAAGAGCCTGATTCACGGAGGGCAGCAAAACCCAGCAAGGGCTCCAAGGACCCCAGATCTCCACTCCACTTCCTGCCTCCAGCTCAGCCCCCTGCAGGGCCCGGGCCAGCATCTGGCCTCAGGATGGCCAGCATCAGGTGACCACACCCGCCAGGTCCAGACCTGGAGCGGGCACGTGAGCCAAGGCCAGCAGGCCCATTGGGCCTGAAGTCAGGGACACAGGTCAGGGGTGGGAGCGGAGCCAATGGTCAGGCCAGCCACATGGGCAGAGCAGAGCAGCAGGGGAAGCAGAGGGGACAGGAGCGAGGCCATGGCTCTGGCATTCCAGCTCTATCCCCAAGAGGCCCCTGGACTCCCTTCATGCGCAGGAAGCTCCCAGGTGGCTGTCAGGGTCCCAGGCACTAGTACTCTCCCCACAGGCTGGCCTGTGGGTGTAAGGTCCTCACCAGCATAAGACGTAGCTGGGAGCCCCACGATATCTCGGGCCCCATGTTGCCTACCTGCCTCTACCCTGGGATGCAGAGGGTCACGGGCCATCCTAGGACTCACATTTCCAATGCAGACGGGAGCACTGCCTGCAGAGGTCGCTGGGGGCCAGGCAGCCAGCCTGGAAATAACTGGCCACCTCGGCCCCAAGTTGGCTGGGCCGAGACCTCAGACTGACTCCACCAAGGGCATTAACTCCCCATAGGCCGCAGCTGTGGATGCCAGTCTCACCTGTCCTCACCTGGCCCACTGGCCGCCGACTCACGTGTCCAGAGCCGCTCCCCTCCCCCACCCCAACTCCTCCATCACGGCCCGATATGCACCTGAGCTGTGGACCCAGCATCCGCTGAGACATCCACTGGACACCTGTGCTGTCCAGGCCTGGGGACACAATCCAAGGGCAGCTCCCAGCGGGGCACAGGGGACAGAGGCGTGCAGAGGGGCCCAACCCAGCCAGCTATCTCTGGGTCTCAGCAGGGCACTGAAAGACGAGGAAGGGGGGCCAGGTGAAGAGAGGGCAGGGAGCTCCAGGTAGAAGCTCGGGGAGGGCAGAGCAGAACAGAACAAGCTCCCCAGAGCCCTCCACAGAGAGCCTGGAGGCTCGGGGGCACCTGCACCTTCCCCCCTGGAGCTCAGACGCCACATGGGCCTTGGGTGCCCACGTGTCCTTTTAAAACTTTTGTATTCATTTTTAATAAAAAGAAGCATTGACTAACCAGGAAGGAGGCTATTGCTATGGGGATGTTTGGGCCCGACTCCTGACCAGTGACCTGCACAAATATGGAACGTTCTGGAACGTGGGGCAGGCGGAGGTAACACACCCAGGCACTGAGGCCAGATGGCCCAGGAGGACCAGAGGCCGCCCTGCTGCGGCCCCAGCGCCGCGCGTTTCCCCGGGACCCACAGCTGCCGGGCTGGGCGGTCTGCTGGCGGCCGCTTTCCTGCTGAGCTGTTCTGAGGTTTATTTTTTCCTTTGCTCCAACAAAATTGATGGACCGTCGTTTGTCTTCAGGCAGAAAAGTGGAACAGGGGAGCCCTGTAGGTGTCTGGCTCGTCTCCGTGAGAGGAGGCAGCAGGAGTTTGCCCGTAATAAAGAGGCAGAAAGCGCAAAGGGAACCCCAGACCCTGGATGGGCCCTGCGCTCACCCACCACGCGGCCTCGGGTGCCCAGCTGGCCACTCGCCCTCCCTCCAGGCACAGACGTGCCCCCCCCCCCCCCCCCCCAGCCAAGCAGCTCGGTACCTGGGCATCGGGACAATGGACCTCCCAGCACAGCCACTGACCACAGCCCGCGGCTGGGGAATGAGTGCCCCTCTCTGCCCCTGCCCCCCGCCCTTGCTCCTCTGCAGCCCTCCCTACAGCCCCATGGCCCAGTGGGGCATCCAAAGGCAGAGGCCAAGAGCACAGACAGTCTGAGCCTGGCCTGGACCAAGCTGCTGTTGTAGCAACAAGCCAGCTGCTGCGCTGACACCTTTGTGCAGCTTCCCAATTGCCAGAGGAGGGGGGGCTCTTTTTTACCCCCATTTTACAGGTGAGGAAACCGAAACCCAGGGAGCTCAGTGATGTGCCCAGGGCCGTACAGCCAGGGCTGGAATGCACAGCCCTCTAGCTGGGCACCACCACATTGTAGCACCAACCCCCAAACTACCAAACCGCCCACGCAGGCCCTGCAGGGAGGGCTCGATTCGCCTGCAGCCCTGGCTGAAGGCACGCTGCGAAGCCTGGGGCCCAGTTCACCTCCAACACCCCTGAACCTGTCCTGCATCGGACACTAGGATCCTGTTGGGGGGAGGAGCCAGGCATGTGAGAGCATGGACCCCAGGACAGGGCCACAGAGCCGTCCTAGGGAAGGGCCACGGCTGGGGCCTGGCTGAGCTGGGATTTGATGACTGAGCCTTCTGGAAGGAGCAGCGTCCTTGGCCCCAAGTCACTGTTACCACTTCAGGTAAATAAGTCATGTCTCTTCTGACATGACTCTGAAATGCCCATCAGGGTCCCAGTGGACTTCAAGGTGTGGAGGTGCCTGCTGCTTGACCCGATAATTGTACTTCTGAAAATCCATCCTCTATGGGCTGGGTCTGGCACTTGCACGCATCTCCTCTTTAAATCCTTCCTGTCTGCTATGATCCCATTTCACAGAAGGGGAAACTGAGGCACGGAGCGATGGGCAACTTGCCCAAGGCCATGTAGGCTGCAGGTGGGTGAGCTAGGAGTCACACCCAGGCCCGTCTACCTGTAAAGCCAGGCGCCCTCTCCGGGCCACATGCCTGGTCCCTGCTCCCACATCAGTCAGTACAACCAGCACTTATGGAAAGCCCTCCGTGAGCCAAGCCTTGGGCCTGGCCCTCCCCCTGGCTCTCCAGAGAGAAGACATGAAGGTCACACTGTGCGGTCCACATGCCGAAACCAGTAGAATTCAAAGGAGAAACAAACTTAGGCAGGCAGGGGTGGTTCAGGAAGGCTTCCTGGAGAAGGAGGTAGGGTCAGGGGTGGTCACAGAGCTCCCCCTGTAGAAGCCCCAGGGCCATGTTGCTAAGACCACTTGGGGATCATCCATATTGGGTCTTTCCTCACCTGCACCCAGCCAAGAGGCCCGGTCCAGGCTGGAGACCCGCTGTCTGAGGCTGGCCTGCCCGCTGAGCCCCTCCCATGATGCTATAGCCACAGACCGCCACTCTCCCAGGTGACATTGAGCCACAATCATCACACAGACCCACTGCCCCTCAGCTCTAGTCCCTGTATCAGCGCAGGTTCTGGGGCCCCTGGGGTGCCTGCCTTTCATCTCCTGTGAGGGATGAGGCATTCAAGGGGCTCCAGGGAGGCCTCTGACCAACCCATTTCTGGCCCGGGTCCCCAGCAGAGAACTGGCCCAGGGGTGCCACACCAGGGGGTGCAAGGCGGCTGCTCCTAAGGTCTGCGGCATCAGCAAGCACCCAGGGGCCTGCCACTCTCATCCCTCCTCTCTCTACAGTCCCCAGGAGATGGCCCCACCCCCACCCCTGACTTCGGGTCCCCCACCCCAACTTCCCCTTGAAGGACTCAGGTTTGTCCCCTTAGAGCCAGACCCCGGACATTCTTGGTCCCATCTCAGTGGGGAGCAGGCCAAGCACAGGCTCCCAGGACAGGTGGGGGCCGAGAGCTGACCTCTGCCTGATGCTCCCACCCTTCCCCAGCCGCGGAGTCAGGCTCAGAGAACCAGCCAGAGGGCAGCCATGGCCAAGGCCCCCACAGGCGGGAGTGGGCAAGAGCTCCCTGCTAAGCAGGCAGCCAGAGGCTACTTTGCACGGAAAAAATGTCTTCAGACCCCCCAGAGGCCAGGAGGCCCCAGCCCATGACTCAAGGCTCTGCTGCTGACGCTGACGCTTCCCAGGCAGACAGCCTCCGTCTTGGGCTAGGCTGTGCCCTGCCCGCAGGACCTATCACAGTGGGGGCCCACTCCAGGCTGAGCCCCACCTCCAGGCGCCAAGACCCCTAGCAGGCCCCCAGCCCTCTGTCCTGCACCCCAACGGCCCAGGCCCTACTGCAAGTCACTTGTCCTCTGGGACTCACTCCTTTCTAAGATGAAACATGGAGACGACGCCAGGCTAGGCCACCTACGCAGACCCCTAGCTGTGACATCCTTGGAGATGGCAGGCTGTGACAGATTTACAAGTGGCAGGCAAGGGTCTTCCTGCCCTGGTGGCCCCTGGAGGGGTCAGAGGAGGTCCACAGGTGCTAGGACCCTGGCTCAGGGATACACCCTTCAGAGACCCCGGCAGGAGGCACCAGATGAGCAGGGTCCTGACCCAGGGACCAGAATTGTCTCAGAGCAAAAGGGACAGAGATGGACTGCCATCCTCACTCCCACAGGAGCCAGGAGCCAGGAACACCATGAGGGACATATACTTGGCCTCGATCTACAGGGCAGACTGAGGAGAGGGCTGGGGCTGGGGCTAGGGCATGCTGAAAGCAGGGAGCCCTGAGGGCTGAGCCACCCCCAGCAGGCCCAGGGGACCCTCCCAGACCTGGGACCCCACCCCCGCCATGACAAAGGCAGAGAATGCAGAGAGGAACAGGCTGGGGACAGCTGGAGCACTCCACTCCCTGGCCCTGGGGCGCACTGTGGGGCTGATAGAAGCTGAACTTTTCAGGAGGAGCCAGGGGGCGCTCCCCTCCCGCCACGGAGCCAGGCCTGCTGTTTGAGACCAGACAGCCCAGTAAGTGCACAGCGAGGGACCCCCTTCTGCACACATCCGCTTGCCTCCTTCTGGAAAAGACCCCACAGCTCCTCAGCTGTCCTGGTCCCAGGGCCAGGAGTGGCCTGGGACCCATTTCGAGTTGTGTGTGCCACAAAACCACCCCGAGTTTCATAGTTTCCCACTGACGTCACCAGCATGGTTTGAATCTGAAGTGACTGCGAAACCCTCAGAGGCCTAATTGTAGTTGTCTTTGCAAAGTGAAATCAGATGGTTTTTCCAAACCTCCCCCACCCCTGCCTCCTCCTCTCTCCCTGTCTCTTTTTTTTATTATGTTCCTTGGACCTCTGCCAGATGTTTCCTTCACCAACAACCCTCCAAAAATTCACAAAAAGAGAGCGAGAGCTTGCAGCTTCCTGACTGCTGGGGTGGAGAAGGCAACGTGGCAGGGCGGGGGTGGCCGGCCACGTCTGCAGACCGGGGAGGCGGCGGGCTCCGACCAGATCCAAGTGTTCGGCCACCCCCATGCCCTGGTCTGGACACCCGGAGGACACGGCCACAAGGCCACAGCCCATCTCCCTGGACGCTGCGGCCCTGGCCCGAGCTGCGAGCAGAGCTGAGGCCCTGGCTGGGAAAGGCCAGCGCAGAGCATCTGACCAGGCCTGGGGCTCGGACGGACCTGGATGCGACTCCCAGCTCCACTGATCACACATGTGGCCGTGGGGAAGCCGGGCCTCCACATGGAGCTTCCACTCAGCAGCCTCTCTCCAGGCGGGCATCGGGGGCGCCTCATAGACCCGCTCGCCTGGAGCGGGCGCGGAGCGGAACAGGGAGGGCAGGTGCCAGAGGGCTCCCGGGAGAATGGGGGGGGCAGACAGGTGCCGTGGGATGGCAAAGGCCCCAGACGCCTCAGCAGTGTCAAAAGGGCCTGAAATGTACCGCAGGGGCCTCCTGGAAAGAAGGGTGTCTGCTGTGCACTGTGACAGGAACGGGACTGACACCTTCCCCCTCGCCCAACTTCAGTCACACTGGCACTGCAGGTCAAGGGTCCCTAAGGCCACCCTCGGGTTCAGTGACTGGCTGGAGGGACTCTCAGAGCTTGGGAGGCATCATCCTCCGGTCATGGTTTATCTCAGTGAGAGGGCAGGGGTGAAATGGCGCAGGGCACAGGCATGGGGCAGGGTCCAGGAGAGGCCAGGCTCGAGCCGCTGGTTCTCCTGTCCCAGTGGACTTGTGTGGGTGACAGTTCTCCAGAACCATGTGTGACAACTTGCGTGGGGTGTTGCCAACCAGGGGAACCCACCCAAGCTTCAGTGTCCAGGTTCCCCCTGGGAATCCATCACGTAGACCCCGCTGACGGCCCACGTGGGTCTGAGTCTCTGGCCCTCGGAGGTGGGGCTGATCGTGTGGTCCAAGGCCCCCTGTGAGTCTGTCATTAGCAGAGACTCTCTGGCGTGGCCCAAGGCGCCAGGTGACAAAGACGCTGTATCAAGCAGGGCATCCCCAGGGCCCAGAGGTTCCCTCCCAGGAGCTGGGCCAGGGCCGGACCTTTCCTGGGCGCGCCGGGTGTGGACGTCCCGGTCTGCTGAGTTAACCCTTTACTCCCACCAGCTGGGGACCCAGTTAGGAGGCTGTTGCCAGAATGAGCCCGGGTCGGGGAGCGAGGGAAGAAAACACGGGGCAGGGATGGCTCTGCCTTCCCTCCCCTTACAGGTGATGGGATGGAGGCTGCATGGGGGTCACGGAAGGAGCTCGAATCCAAACCCCGTGGTCTCAGGCTGCAGCGGCTCCCCTCTCCCGCGGGAGAGCCAGCGGGGCCACACCCTGGGCTACTCTGAAATTCGGGGCCCAGGGAGGGTGCTGTGGCGCAGCTTCCTCCCAGTCACCACGGGGTTTCTCCCCTCAACTCCAGGTGGATTTTGAACTTTGACACCAGTGCCCTTCACGGTGGCCACACTGCTGGGCCCTGCTCAGCTCCTCCCATGCCCCCCCCCCCGAAGAATAGGAGGAGACCATGTGCAGCAAGCGTCTGTCATGGGGGGGGTAGGGCGGTGCTTGAGGGCTGGTTAAGGCCTGATGCTCAGATTCCAGACAATGGAGGAGGGAGGTTTGGGGGGAGGCCTTCTTGCTGCCCCACCACCTAGAACCACAGAACAGCGCCCTCTTTCTATAGAAGGGACACCTGGCACCCCAAGTGTGGGAGGAGCCTCACTCAGCCATCACCGCCTTGGCCACCCCCTCACTGGTGGCCTTTCCAGCTGCTCCTAATGTGGATTTGACCTTTGCTTCTTTGTGGGAACATTCCAGAAGGCTCATGCTTAAAGGTTTTTAGGAACACAGCGGCTTTCCAGGCTGGTCCCTGGGGATGGCCTTCAGTGCAGGCGACCTCTGAGTAGCCTCGCCTGCCGTCCCAGCAGCAGCAAGAGAGAGCTCAGTTAGACCCAAGGAAGACTACACAAGCAGAAGCCAGGGGACGGTACCTGCATACAGACACGTTTCAGGACTCCCACCTGCACTTCCTCCCTGTAACACATTAGAAAGTTCTGGAAGGTGGGGCATGATGGCCTTATAAAACAGTGGTAGGACCAGGTAATACTGTCCAGGGGTCTGGGTGATACAGCTCAGGATATATAGCCCGCCTGTTGTAGCTCAGTGTTGAGACTGAGGGCTTGTAACTGGAAGATGGAAAACATCAGCCCTGACCCGGGGCAGGAAGAAGAGAATTTAAACCAGCGGTTCCTCAGCACCTGGGGGAGGTCACTGAAGGTCCTTGATTTCTTCAGACTGTCCTGGATCCTCATGAGCCCTACCTGGGGTTCCGAGACTGAAATTAGATTTTCTTTTCCCTATCTTGTACCTAAAGAACTCCTATTCATCCTTCAGTGCCCAGTTCAAGTGCCACTTCCTCTAAGAAGCCTTCCAGCCCCCTCCTCTTTGGCTGCTCCTCCTGTGTGCTCCCAAAGCACCTTGAACAAGCCTCCTCCTGGCACAGATCAGCCTGCAGGCAGCCGCATAAGAATGTTCTAGACTTTCACTGTACAGAATGCCACATGTGGCTTTTGAGAGTTTGAAACCTGGCATGCACAAGTAGAGAGAGGCTGTAAGTGTAAAATATATACCCAATCTCAAAGACTTGGTACCCAAAACATGAATGTGTAAAATAGCAATTTTATATTAATAATTTTTATATTGCTTAATGTTGAAATAATAATAATTTGATATATTGGGTTAAATAAAATAGATTATTAAAATTCACACGGCTCTTAATGTGGCTACCAGGAAAACTTTAATCACATATACGACCCAGATTATATTTCTATGGGGCCAACTCTGCTCTCTCAGAGCCAGCACAGGGCATGGCCCATGTGGGTTTCCCTGCAGTGTTTGATGAATGAATGAATGAATGAATGAATGAATGAATGAATGAATGGGTGCTCGGGGCCCAACACCATCACCTTGCCCCACGCCTCTGACTCTTCCCAGCATGACTGTCCTGTCAAAATAGACAATGGGTGACACTTACTGAACCACAGCTCCCTACTCTGGGGTCCACATCCAAACCACATGCATGTGACCAGCCCCACTGGGCACCAGGCCCTGAGCTGGGGTCTCAGGGGACCCCAAGGAGAAGACGGGGAGCTCCAGTGAGTGAGCAGCTACAGAGGTTCCCAGCAGGCTCTTGACCAGGGGCAGGCGGGAATGTTCATGAAGGAAGCTGAGAGGCATTTGGAGCGGGGCTGGGAGGAGGCAGCCCGACCCGACCGCCGGGTGTGTGGACACGCTGCGGTGTGGACGCTCACACGCTCACTTAGCCTGCCTCGCGGCCCCATCTCACCGCCCGCCCCTCTCCTCCCGAGCCCTCCCGCTCCGTTCCTGCTGGGATGTCCTTCCCTGTACCTTTGGTGGCCCTGACTGTGTTATAAGCTGTCCCCCAACCTGCCCCTCACTCTCCCCAGCTGCCCCACATCGCTCAGCTGGGACCACAGCCCTGGTCCCAGACGCGGGCGAGACGCTCTGTGCAGGCTCCCCGAAAGTCCCCAACTGCCCTTCTCTTCTGTCTCACTCTGAACTGGGAAGGGGCCCTCCTACGGCTTTCTGCAGGTTCTGGGGACAGCTAAGGGTGTCACATTGGGGTCCAAAGTAGCCAAAATACACAATCTCTTCACACCTGACAAGTTCTGGCCACAGAGGTATGCCCAAGGGACCCCCCCAAGGACCAGCCTGGGTGGATGCCCCAGGCACCCCATCCCCTGCATTCTGCATCCCCCTCACCCCGAGGCAGCAGGTGCACCCTCCTGCCCACTCCCCACCACGGGGTGTGCGGTGACCAGCTGGGAGGGGACGCAGGGGCTCTGCGGGGCCCAGGCAGGTCCCGGGGCATCTCTGCGGTGGCACCTGGGCTTCCTCTCTTCTCCGCTCTGTGTTTTGAGCAGGAAAGACAAGCGTTGGAAGGACCCCCTCAGCCAAGGTGAAATCAGAGGCTGGAATGGGGCCCCGCTGCTGCCACGGCCCCGCGGGGTCCTCGGCCCAGGCCCGGGGACCAGCCGCTGGGCGGCTCCCGCGCATCACACTGGGCTCTGGAGGCGGGCGGGGCGCCGGGAGGGAGGGCTGGAGGCGGTTGCCAGGGAGACGGCAGGGCTTAGCCAATCAGCAGGGGCCACGGGCTCCGCGGCGGAATGCGCTCGGCGGGGCGATGCTGCCCTCTGGTGCCAAAGTGGGGTGCTGACAGCCTGGCCCTGGCCGCCTGCGCGCCTGTTTTTCTGTCCAGGCTGCTCGCGCACGGCTGACCTTGGGGGCCTTTGGGGCTGAGCTATGGAGCGCGAACCTGCCACGAGTGGTTCTGTGATTGGGGTCATTCCCATTCTCAAACGGCTTTCACGCCTGGGGAAACTGAGGCTCGGGCACAAGCAACAGGTACCTAGTTAGTGATGCTAACCTTAGAGGGAGGGAGAGATGGAGGAGAGCCGGTCAGCCCAGCAGGACCCCTATGAGCCCCCCCCAGCACCAGACCCCAGTCCTGCCAATCGCCTCCTCTCCCTCCCCTCCCGCTCCCCCTTCCCTTCCCTCTGCCTCCTGAACGTGGGGTTTTGAAGGCTCCCTGTGGACGCTCTTTGGAAAGGCCGAGTCCTTGCTCACAGAAGCTGCCCTAGCTCACGGTAAACAGTTGGTTCCCATAAGCACGCACTTCGGCGTCAGTATGTGACATTTTTTATGTATGGATGCTGCATTAATTTTCTAAGTAAATGTTTTCATTTTAGAATCATTTTAGATCTACCAGAGTTGCAAGAACAGCCCAGAGTCCCGCGAGTCCCCAAAGGCCCCACCCTGTTCTCCCAGCGCTGGCATCTTAGGTTATAATGAACTAATGCACCAGTGTCTGTGTGTTGTTATCCACGTCATTAGGATTTTCTTTGGTTTTTACCTGATGCCCTGTTCCTGTCCCCGGGCCGCATCCAGGACCCATATGACACTTATTTGTCTCTTCGGGCTCCTCTGGACTGGGACAGTTGCTTACTTTTCGTATTTTTTGACGTGTTTTTTTCCTTGTGCTGGGCTTGGAGGTGCCCAGAGGAGAGGCCAAGCTGCGCGCCAAGGCCAGCTGTTGCTAGTGTGGAGCCTGGGGCCACTTAGTGTGAGGCACGGGGCACGCCGAGGCCAGGTGCTGCTTACTTGAGAGATTTTAGGAAAGTCTGCAGCACGAGCCAAGTCAGGTCGTTTGTATGGAAAAGCCACTGCAAACAGCTTGGGTGGGCCTGCAAGTTGGTGGGGTCGGGTCTCGGGGAATCACGGGGAAGGGGGCACAGGGACAGCCAGGTTGATGTGGCGCCCGCCTGCCAGCTCTATTGGGGGAAGACTCAGAAACAATGGCTTGTGCCAGCACTTCTGTCTGGGAGAAAGCTGCCCCTCCAGGCCTCCCCGTGATGCCAATTTAGTTCCTCCATATATACCCCTGGCACCTTTTAAGGTGCTGCCCAGCGCTGGAGCTAGAGGGAGCGGGTCCGGGTAAGCCCGTGTGCCGGCCCTTCAAGAGGGGCACCTGGGACTCGGCGGCCGCTGTCTCACTGAGCTGCAGTCCCCGCCGGTTTTTACAGCCAGGAGTTAAGGGAACTTCTCTTCCCGGCACTGGAACCCTGGGCTGGGGGCTTGGTGTGTGGCTGGGACCCCTCGATCCTCAAGGGGGACTTCTGCAGCCAAGATATCCCCCCCAATTTTTACCCACCACACATGGGTGTGGGACCAGCTGCGTCTCCGCCCCTCCTGCCAGTCTCAGGATGTGGCTTTTTTGACAGTTTTGAGGACTGGCCAGGCCAGTGTTTTATAGAATGTCCTTAATTGGAATTTGTCTGGTGTGTTTCTCGTGGCTACACCAGGGTGGGTCTGGGGGAACGAAGAAACTGAGGCCCAGAGAGGCCAGGACCTGCCTCAGGCTGAGCACACAGTAGGGCTGCAGGGCCCACTCACAGCATCTTCATGAAGCACGGTGCCGGCTGCCCCCCAGACCTTCTGATTTAATCATCCTGGAGGATGGCCTGGGTGTCAGGTCCCCTAAAGCCCCAGTGATTCCAACGTCGGGACCCCCTGCAGTAGGGCTGCAGGAGACACTGGAAGATGGGAAGGGACAGGGACAGGACGGGGTCAGGGTGGGCTCTGCTCCAGCATCACCAGCAGGGGGCAGTGCCACCTCATAACTGGGGCACCTCGGGTTAGGGCTTCTGTTCTGAGGGACCCAGCGCACCCTCGACAGCCTGGGGTTTCTATGGAGGTCCATCAAAACCAAGGGGTTGGCGGCTGGGCTGGTCCTGTCTCTGGGCCCATCTCCTCCCGGGGGGCTGCAGGAGGGGAGGCTGACCCAGGGGCTGCAGCTCCTCCCAGCCTCCCCTGGGTTCTCCCTGGGCATCCATGAAGAAGGTTCTGCAGCTTAAGGGTGGGTGGCAATGTTAGATTAAACGGCCAGTCCACTCCGACTCTGAGTCCCAGAGGTCCTTTGTGTCCTCTGCCCATCCCCAGGGTGTCTCCCCAGGATGCCCCCCATTTGCCATGCACGCCCTTTCTGCCTGATAGCAAGGCCAGCCCTTGCCTAGCACTGGGCTCCTGGCACCCAGCACAGGGCCTGGTATACAGTGGGTGCTCAGCAACGTCCCATCCAAAACGTCCCATCCAACGTCCCACGCTACACCCTCAACTCTTCCGAACCCCAGACCCTGCAGACTCCACTGTCACCATCTGATCCCGCTGGTGACAAACTTCTCAAGCTCAGCATCTCTGGTCCAGGGGACTGTCCTGGACCGGCATCACTATGACAACTGGAGGCAGCAGGGAGGCCCGAGGCCAGGCTGCCACGCAAGGCCCAGGGACAGCAGGGCCAGCAGGGCCAGCCCTGGTGGGGGCTCAGCACAGTCCTAGGGGCACTCACGGTAGGAAGGAGGGTGTTAGAGCCCTGGCCACCTGGCCACGCCCCTCTAGGCCCTTGCCTACTGGTTGCTTGGCTCCCCTTCCCCAGGTAAGCACACCACCCAGGTGTGCTCCCTGGAGGTCATCTTGGTCACTGTCCTGGGCTACCAGGGGCCCCTCCTGTGGCTCATTAGGAAGATGTGGCTCTGCCCTCCCAGGACCAAGGGTGGGCCTAGAGGACCCTCCTGTTCCTGGTGTTCCCCAGACCCTGTGGCACCTCTTTGCCCTGTGCTGTCAGAGCCTGCTCTCCGCAGGGGACACTCACACTGGCCCACTGTGCCCTCGAGCCCCGCTGGGCTCACTCATTCACTCCCTGGAGGCTGTGCCCAGTGCTGGCGGGGGCCTGCTCGGGGAGTGGGACCACTAGGGGCCCAGTGTCCCCCACAGTGCACTCCGCAGAGGGTTTGGGCATGTGGGAGGCAAAAGAGAGTCCCTCAACCCCCCAATTCTCCAGGCCCCCAGGCAGGGGTCCACGGCTGGCACACGTAAGCCAGTTGCAGCAAGACCCAGAGGACAGTGTGGGGCTGTGCTGGGAGGAGCAGGGCTGGCACCTCAGACAACTCCCTCCCATCCCCCGTGGCTCCCACACCCAGCCAGCCCAGGAGGTCCGGGCTGGGTCCCGGTGGGCGAGGCCAGGGCCCGGACCAGGCCCAGCAATCAGCAGTGGACTTGGCCATGGGTCTTAAATAGCCGATCGCTCCTGTGGTTCCCAGTCCCACGGACACCCATCATTCCGCCAGTTGTGGGCCCAGGGAGCAGCTCAGAGGTTCAGGGTGCAGCCACCACCCCAACACACCCTGGGAAGGAGAATGTGGGTGTGGGAGTCCAACTCCACCCGGGAGGCCTGCTCAGCCCTGCCTTGAACTTGCCAAGGCCTGAGAGGCCCTCCGCCCTCACTGCTCCCAAACACCCACAGTACACGGTCCTGGGGCTGCCACATGCCCGGGAGTGTGGTGAATGTGAGTGTGAATGTCGTGCATTCGTGTCTCAGTGACGGTGCACACACGTTAAGTGTGAGCATGTCCCGGGGACGGGCATCTCGGGCTTTGTTGCTAAGTTTACCCCCTCCCGGCTGGGAGTGGCCCTCGCCATCAGCACCATCTGTCCAACACCCTGGGGCAAGACCCTGGCCCTCAAGGCTCCCAGCTCCAAGGTGCCCAGGGCCTCCCCGGGGGGCACCTGCTAGAGGGGGGCACAGGAGCACCCAAGCCCAGCCCTAGGACAGCGTGCAGACGAAGGGCACTTACCACACGGGGTGGAGCAGATGGGCGTCATTCGAGTCTGTGCGGGGCAGTTAGACGACACTGTGGCCGCCCGCCCATTCCGGCCCACGGAGAGGCCGGGCCAGGCTCCTGGAGCAGGGGGGCAGCCGCGCAAGCGCTGTGCCGCGGGGCCAGCCCTGGACCCCGGAGAGGGGCTCCCGGGGAGCTGGGGGGAGCAGGAGGGACGAGAAGTGTCCCAGGGTCGAGTCCCGCTGGCGCACGGAGCTGGGACCTGGCCCGGGTCAGGCCGAGGGCAGCAGGGCTCCTCCGGGGGCGGCAGGAAGCCCCCCGAGCCCCTCGCTTGGCCGACTTCCAGACCCAAACAGGAAACCCCGGCAGAACAAACGAGGCCTGAAGGGTGAGGGCGTATTTTTAAACGCTCATATTTTGCTGTTTCTCCTCCCACGTTTGTGTCTTTCGCTTTTCCACGAGTCCCACACCGCTGTTCGTCGCCCGGGCCCTGCGGCCGACGCTGCAGAGCGGTCCCGTCGGAGCAATTTCACAGTCCAAGTTGCAGGGGGCGTGGCAGCCCAAAGGGAAGGTGCCCTTGCCGGTGCCACAGCCTGTGCTGCGTCGCCGGAGCCCCGGCTCTGCTCCAGCTCCATCCCAGCGTGTTCCCGGGAACATCCACCTCGAGCTCCGGAGCAGAAACAGAACAAGTCCCCCCTCCCGCCGCACGATCCAAGTATACATGACCGATAAAATTACATTTGTACAAAAATAGATTTTTTTTTTTTTTTTACCTTTCCCGATGCTTTAGACATTTCTCTTTACTCTCTGTATTTGTCACCTCTGAAGCGCCAGCTACGTGTCCCTGCTAAGGCATGGCTAAGGGTGGGGACCGGCTAAAGCTGTTTGCTCCAAAGCATCTTAAAATAGATGCATCTCCTCGCCTTGAGACAGTCATTCAAACCCGATTTCACCAAAGGAGGGGTCCTTATGTACTTGCTTACACGAAGCAAACTTACAGGAAAACGGGGGGAAAAGTCTTAATTAAAAATAAACACGAAGCGTTGGGAGCCTTGCGCGCTGCGGAGAGGCGGCGGCTCCGCGCGGGTTCTCCGTACAGGCGCGACCTCACCGTGGCCCCGCAGGGCAGGGGCAGGCGCGCCCAGCTCCTGAGGGGCAGCCCACGGGGACAGCCGCAGCTGGCTCCCCTCCCGGGCGCGCACCGGAGCCCGCCCGGCCTCCGCACTCGCTGCCAGCCCGAGTCCTCGGGGACTCCGAGACCTGGGAACCCCAGGGGGTGGAGCCATCGTCCCGGAGACCTCATGCTTCCAGGTGACCAGTGGCTGACACGGGGCCATCTCCGTGATCGTCTGGGCAGGCCAGCTTCCAAGGGGGTGGGGGGTGGGGCAAGCTGGCTTTGCCAGCACCTTCCAAACACGGGACGCGGTCATCTCCGATCCTCAGCCGTGGGAGCCCGATCTGGGTGTCAGAGTGTGGAGGCGACGCTGCTGAGGAACTGGCAGAGGCACCAGCAGGCCAGGGACCCGGGAAGTGTCCAGCCGGGCCAAGGTGGGGACGGCACGGGGTAGCTACCGAGCTGATGTTAGTGCTATCTTTAGAAAATTAAAGATTGTCCCACCAATATGATAATCATCATTACCAAAAAATCACCTTAATTGAACCAGATTGGTAATACTACTGAAGACCTGGTTAAATAAAAACTCTACCTCTCTACAGAGTAATGTGCTGTCTCCCCACATTTCACTTTCCAAACAGCACTGCATGTATGATCACGAAGACCGACTGGCGAGGACAGGAAAGGGCAGCTCCCACGGGCCCACGATGCCGGTGCGGGTGGGGCTGCAGTGCAGGTGGGGCTGCGGGGAGGCCGAGCGGAGGGACCAAGGGAGTTTCTGGCCTTGGGAGGTGGTGGCCGGGGGACGGGGGGGGCCTCAGTGTTTTACAGTGTCAGCCAGGGCCGGTAATGGTGAAGTTCCCAAGAAGTTGACCCAACAGAGGACCCCCGTCTGAGTTTTCTCCTTTGGAGCTACCCACGTTCCCCAGAGGCTGAGGGGAGCAGAAGGCTGGGCATGATAGGATGCGTCTGGCTGCAGAAGGCACCAGGGGCGTTGTGTGGGGGGAAGTTTAACATTCCCATGACTGAGGGGACCCCGAAAGGGAATACCTCGAGAAAGCCTATGTCACTGCCTGTCACAACCATGCCCCAAAGGCTGCCAAGACATTTGGGGAGAGTGTGGGAGGAGGGCAGCTGGGCAGGCCCTGGCATGCCTCAGACAGTGGACAAGGGGAGTGCCCAAGTGGCAGAGGTGGCCAAGGCTTTTACAGCCTCTGCCCAGGTGCCTCGAGCTCAGCTTGGGCTGGTGACTCTGGAAAGCAAAGAACGGACTGTCTTCCCGTGGAGGCCCGAAGGCCTGCCTCATCCCACTCAGCCCCTGCCCCAGCCTGGGGCACACACTCCTGTACCATCTGGGGAAACTTTGGGGACAGCAGGGCCCCCCACACACACACACACACCCTGTCCAGCGCTGCTAGTGGGGGTGGCAGGAGGCAGGAGGGAAGCCACCATTACAGAGCACGCTCTCAGGGGCTGTGCAGACAGGAGCCCCCTGCATCCCCCGACACCCTCTCCTCCCTACTCAGGCCTCCACTGCTGACAGATGCTGGGCCCACGGGGTGTGTGGCGTGAAAATGGAAAGCACTCAGACCAACGGGAGGGATTACAGTGCAAAAGAGGCCGGTTCAAGCTGAGAGCCCCGACTGCCCACCTGCCTAGGCTGGGTCAAAATGCTGCAGAAGTGGGTGCTGGGCTGAAGGGGGCCTTCAACCAGGGCAGGTGTTAGATTGAGCTCCCACATAATGCTCTGCCACCCAGACAACACCCACTGGGTGTTCCCAGGGGCGTCCAGCCCAGATCAGAGGAGCCTGGTGCCCCCAGGTTTCTGATTCCAAGTCTTGTGGACAGAATAGCCTGCCTGGGCCTTGCCCGAGAGCTCCAGCTTCGGCCCCACCTGCCCCTCCCTGTTGGGCTCATGAGCCCACAAGTCCCTCTGGCTTTCTCCAAATGTGCACAGCGGATCGAAGACCCTCTGGAAAAGCAGCCTTCCTCTCCTGACATCCCTATGGGGCTCCCAGGGGAGCGGAAAACTCTGCAGCAGAACCACATGGGCAAGGGGCTAGCCTCAGCCCTCCTCACGGACTGAGAGAAGATCTGGGGTTGAGCAGAGGCCAGGGCACTGCCATCCTGTCACCTTGGGTTAGGCGGGACCATGAGAGTAGGAGCTGGGGGAAGAAGCTGAAATGATGCAACGAGAAGACAGGCACACGGGCGACCGTAGTCCCTGCAGCCTTGAGGTGGCCCCAAAATCCGGCACAGAGGTCAGCTCCTGTCGTGACTGGCTCAGGGCCCACGGCAAGTCATCTTTGGAAAAGGGGCTGCTCATCCTTCGCTATGAGGGAAGAGAAGCCTGCTTGCCCCAGAGCCCCTCATCTTCCCGGGGAGTGGGTGGGAAACACCGGTCCCCCACCTGTCCCCTCCCCCTGATCATGGATGGGGTGAGGCTGGCTGGGTGCCAACACTCCAAACAGGAGAGTGGCTTGGGAGATTCAAAAACCCAAGACAGAGCCAACCTTTCCTGCCTGCTGCAGCTCCAGGGACAGGGCCCTGAGACCCCGTGAGCCGCCCTGAGCTCCCCTGGGAGCTGATGGTCACACCAGTTCTTGCCTCTCCAGCTGTTGCCCGGGAAAGCATTGCCCTGCTGGGTCCAAAGACAAGTAGCATTGAAAATAACGAGGGTGGCAACACATCTCTTAGGCTTAGCAGTGACAGCCTACGCCCCAAAGTCCAAACAGGCCAGGCAGAGAAGGGGCAGGGATGGGGCCCAGCCGAGGAGAGCAGCTGGAGGCCAGATGGGGTGGCCAGCCTGAGGGCCTAAGTCATTTGATGGGGGGCTTCCAGCATCTCCATGAGGAAGGTGTCGATGGGCGTGTCCCCGATGAGCTTGAAGAAGAAGAGATGTTCCAGGCACTTGAGGCCGATGGACCGCAGAGCTGGGAGGCGGAGCAGCAGCTTGGCAAACCTGTGGGACAGCAGGCGTGACTGGGGCTGGTGGTCATCCTGCCCTCCACCCTGGAGCCTGGCTACCTCCTGAGGACAGGACCAAGTCTCACGCCTGATCCCCCTCAAACCTGCATGAGACCTGCTTTTGCTGAGCCTTAGAGGAAAAAGACAAGGCACTCAGGCAGTGGAAACAGAACTGGGAAGGGCCTGGAAGCAGGAGCCCAAGGTGGGCAAAAGACCCTGGGTTGAAGGGACAGTGGTGGAACAGTGGCCAGGCTGGGGCAGACTGACCAGGCTTTGTGCGGAATTTAAAATATGTAGGTTTGTTCCAATAGCAATAGGGAGCCACAGCATGATTTTACACAGGGGAGAGCTGTAAGAATCAGCAATGCCACTGGCTACAGTGGGGAGACCAAAGGCACAAGAGCTAGTCCTGAGCCGGGGAGAGGTCTGTGCTGGAGCAAGCCCCACCCTGTGCCCTCAAGCCAGGCCCACCCCTTCCGCAGAAACAGCTCTGCTAGAGCTGGGCCTGAGCACAGGACACCCAAAGGCCCTGCCCACCCCCAGAGAGTTTCTTCAGAGGACCCTGAGTGGGGGAGGGGAGGAGAGAAGTTTGGGGGTTCTTAGAGGAGAAACATCAGGCTCAGCCAACTGGGACAAATGTCCCTCTGGGGACGTCCACATCTGCCCCAGGCCCCCTCCACATGCTGCCCAGGCCTCTCTACTCAGACCCTCAAGGGGCTGCAGGGCTGCAGGACCTCATGACTTATTAACAATGTCTGTATTTTGGGGGCAAAAGCCCTGTGCTTGGCTGCCACACAACCCACATTTTCTAGGCAAAAAACTCAGCCTGGAGCCTGGAGCGGGGCCAGTGAGCGAGCTGTTTTCTGCTGAGCTGGCGAGATGGCTGCGGCGGGGAGCCAGGAAAAACAAGCGGGCCTGCCACTCCATCCCGTCCTCCGACCTCCATCCGGGAAGTTTCAGTTTAAACCAAACCAGATGAGGCCCAGCAGCTAGGACAGAGTTAACTGTGTGGGCGCCAGCCAGTGGGCCGGAGGAGGGAGGCCTGCTGTCCTGGACCCCCACCGGGAGGTGCTCTTTTGGAGATAGGGGGGTACAATCAGAATAAAGTTGAGCTGGCTCCCTTCTTCTGACACATACTGTGCCCCAGCACCGCGGACCTGGAAATGAGACGATCCCCAACCATCCAGGCCCAGTCAGGTGGTGAGAGGCCATACTATCTATCTACTCTGCATGTGTTTACAAAGCATCTATTATGGGCTGGTATCTGCCCCTGCCAGGGGTGAGCGCCAAGGCCATGCGTCTAGTGGTTCCCTTAGTGGTGGAAGGGGGAGCACGGCCTTCTTTACCCCCTCCACAAAGACAAGCACCTACTGTGTGCCGGCTCGGGGCCCATCTTTGGTGGGGCTACAGAAAAGTGTGTGAATGTGTTTACACGAGGGCCTGGAGAGCGCCCGTCCTTGCTCTGGACACACCAGGTGTTCCCTGGGCTGCCATCGACCCGGGAGGGGCACCACCTTCTCCTCACACAGCAGTGCCTGGTGGCGGTCTTGCCCAGGGCAGGGGTCTGGACATGAGACCATGATGTCTATACAGGGCAGGGCCGAGGCTGGGCTCACCTCCCAGGCTGCTCTGGGTACTTGTGTTTGCAGTATGCCTCCAGGGATGCGTAGACCTTCTCCCGCAATGCCTCCACCTCAGCTGGGTTCGAGAGCCCCTTGGAATCTGCGAGGAAGAAGGGGCCACAGGTCAGAGCTCCTCACCTGGGAAGCTGCCCAGGACCTGCACACTCGGGCAGCTCCAACAAGGAAGGGCCCCTCCACACAGCACCTAAGGTGGGGGACAGGCTGGTCTCACGGGACCTAGGGCAGGTCTGCCCATCAGTGACATCTTCTGGACTGTCCCAGCTCCTGACCCTCAGCACTGGAAGCAGAACCTATCCCTTCTGGGCCCCAGGATTCTGGTCAAAGGGGCGCCACGCTTTGGTTGGCAGAACCCAGAAGGCCCAGCAAGAGGCCTCACCAAACCAGAGGCCGAGTGGGGCTCACAGAGACCATCTCGTGGAACCCTCACAAGGACCAGAGGAGGAGGCAGCATGGCGCGTCCCCATCATAAACAGGAGGTGCCGTGGCCGGGGGCGGGTGCAGACCATGTGCGGTGAGCAGGGTACAGACCGTGCGTGGAGGGCCGTACCCGGGTTGAACAGGACAATGGCTCGCAGGCAGCCCAGCTCCGTCTTGTCCATGTGCATGTCCCGCATCTTGGACACGAGCTCTGTCAGGACCCTGCGGGAGGAAGCAGGCGAATGCCAAGGCCACATCAGACTGTGCCCCTCGATGGGCCCCCAAGAAATACTCAAAGGACTCAGGGAGCTTGGCGCGGCCCTGGATGGCAGCTGAGAAGGGCAAGGCCAAACGGGGGAGCTGCCCAGACAGGGCCCGACGTCTACCACACCAGGCCCGTCCCCTCCTGCCCCGGGGCGGGCTCTCTCCTCTGCCTGGAGGGTCTGCATATGGGGTTTTATTCTAGGGACCTGGAGACTAAGGAACCTGTGACAGCCAAGCCAAGGTGAGCCAGGGAACCGGATGCGGGGGGCAAAGTCCACTGTTACCCGGTACTGAGCTGCAGATGGAGCAGGGTAGCCTAAGGCACAGTCACGGTGCACCAGCATCATACCCACACCTTGCAGTCCTGGGAAAGCTGGGCCCTAGGACATGGCCCTCCTAGGTCCTGCCTAGCTGCCAGAGGGGCCATGTTCCACTTCTTGTCACCAGCCATTTATTTCCACGGGGCAGAGCAACCCACCCAGCCTCATCGGAGCAGAAAGCCTGCCCTGGAACCCTTCGGGGAGAGCTGATCCAGCCTCACGCCCATAGCCTCTGTGGACCCAGCTTGTTAAAAGCCCTGAGAAGCCCTGCAGACAAGACATATCCATGCACCGTTTAAACCAGCGCCTCCCCACAGTAGGTGGCCACAACGCCTTCTTGCACTTAGGACATCCCAGGGGACTCAAGGGCCTGCTCCTTCATTCTGTGAACCATCCTAGAGGGCAGCACACTTCCTGGCATTCCCTCGACCCTGCTGCATGGCTAACAGTGGGGGCCACTGCTCACCTCCAACTGCACAGCTTCCATTCTCAGGGGCTCCCCTTGGACCTCTCTCCTCAGCATGCCCCTCCCCACTCCCTACTCCTGTGCCACAGCCCCCAGCCCGAGGGACCCTGGGACACCCCTCCCAGCCCTTCCCCCTCCAGGCAGCTGAAGCAGATAGATCCCCAGGAGGCCCCAGCCTGCCACAGTCCCCCTGGGCTCACAGACAAGGCCAGCCAGACGGGGGCAGCAGCTCCCGTGCACCTCGCCTGGTGGGCCATGTTCCTGGAGAGCGACCTGAATAAATAGACAGGCCATCCTGACCCGGGGCGTGGGCCTGCCCTGCACCTGCCCCTGGTGTGCTAAGCAGTGGCCGAGGTACAGACAGGTACATGTTTGAGCTCCACCCAGGAGGCACCAGGGGCAGTGACTGAGACGCAGCTGACCACCCAGGGACAGGCCACTGCACAGCACACACGTGGGCTGTGCTGCATCCCGGTCACAGCTGCGAAGATCCTGACACCTAACGGACACAGTGAACCGCGCCTACGGAACAAGCTGCTTCTGCTTTTTAAGAAGCGCAGCTCTCCTTCCCGTACGCGGGATCCCACCAAACGAATTGGAAGGAGATGGACCAGAGCGCTAGCAGGGGCTGGGCCTGTGAGGGATTTAACCTGTGCCTCTTGCTCTCCTTTGCATCCCGCATTGCCAGCCGCCGTGCACAGAACAAACGCGCGCCCGACACGAGCGGGGCGGCGCCCCCACCTGTCGAAGATGGCGCCCACCCCCGCGCTGTGGGCGCTGTTCCGGTGGACGTGCAGCCCGGTGGCGAGCAGGATCCCGTCCTTCACGGCTATGGACCGGTGCGAGAAGGAGGCGATGAGCAGCTCGTTCCAGCCTGATGGGGGACAAGCCATCGGTCGGCCCACCCTTCCCGTAACCCCCTCGCCCCTTCAAAGGCAGCGCGCACCACCTATCGCAGACCCATCCCCATGGGAACCCAAGCTAGGGTTCCCAAAATGGGTTACACGGAACCCTAACCCCATGAATTTTCCCCAGAGAGGAGGTTCCTGAGCACCTAAGTTTGGGAAACGGCTATCTACAGTGCACACTGGTATAGTAAAGGTGCTGAGAAGTCCTGCACAGAACACCTCCTGTGGCTGTTTAAGCCGGGCACTCCCAAACTGGCGTGCCCAGGGAAGTCTCTTTTTGCACGTGCAAGATGCTTGTGCCACAGAGCACCTGGGAGAGTCCCTACTGTTCTCTCTGGGACGGCCATGGGATAGCTTGTGCCACAGAGCACGAAAGCTCCCATGATTCTCTCTGGGACAACCACAGAATAGTAGCTGCCAGTCTGGTCCCAACAGCAAACTCTCAGAGATCAACGTGGAACCCCACAAAATAGTAAACTATTGAGTTGAAACAAGGAGTGCTACAGCCACAGGTCAAGTCAGCACTCTCATTATATCCGCAGAAGAACCAGAGCAGAAAAGATATATAAATAAAATTTAAAACAATTTCCGTGCTCAAATGTTTCCATGACACCTATCATGAGATGACATGAAGCCATCTTCAAATAAGAGCAGTAATGGTGTCACAGCCACCACTCCCAAGTGCTCCAAGGTTTCGGGCTTCGCAGCCAACTATCACGTGGATTTTCCCATGTCATCCTGACTACCATCCTACAAAGCAAGAATTAGCCCCACTTTATAGAGGGGGAAACTGAGGCCCAGGGAGAGGAAGGGGCTGCCCTGTCACAGTGACAGGATAACTCCCCCAGCCCTGCCAGGCCCAGCCACTCACCTGCCCTCAGCAGGATGACCTGGTCGTCCAGGGGCAGCTCGGAGAAGTGCGGGATCCGCTTGGCCCACTCCACCAGGGTAAAGAGCTGCTTGTCCGCCGCTTGGCAGATGTTGGTGACAGGGTCATTGGGCTAGGTGAGGGAGGGCACCGTAGTGAGTAGCACAGAGAGAACACAGCTCAGACCAGGCTTTACTTTACCTGGTGTGACTGAATATGCCCCCCAGAGACACCGTGTCCTAATGGCCAGAACCTGTGACTACGTGACCTTACATGGCCATAGGGACTTTACAGATGTGAAGGGTTCTGAGATGGGAGATGACCCCGCATGATGCGGGCAGGCCCAATGCCATCACAGGGGCCCTTAGAGAGAGAGGCAGGAGGTCAGACCCAGAGAGATGTGAGGACGGAGCAGGGTCGGAGGAGAGAAGACACTGCTGCCTTGAAGCTGGAGGGAGGGGCTCGAGCCCAGGAGTGTGAGGCTCTAGTCCTGGGGAAAGCATGGAGGCGCCGCCGCCCAGAGGGGACCAGCCTCCAGAGGGGACCAGCCTCCAGAGGGGACCAGCCTCCAGAGGGAACCAGCCTCCAGAGGGCACCAACCTCCAGAGGGAACCAGCCTCCAGAGGGGACCAGCCTCCAGAGGGGACCAGCCTCCAGAGGGGACCAGCCTCCAGAGGGCACCAGCCTCCAGAGGGCACCAGCCTCCAGAGGGGACCAGCCTCCAGAGGGGACCAGCCTCCAGAGGGGACCAGCCTCCAGAGGGCACCAGCCTGTCTGACACACTGACTTCACTCCTGTGGGACGGATTTTAGACTCGACCATGAGAAATATAAAATCTGTTGTTTTAATCACCCAGTTTGTGGTCATTTGCTGCAGCAGCCACAGGAAGCATCCAACCATGACTCATTTAGTCCCACTGCTGGGAACAGAGGTGGCACACAGATAGGGTGGCAGCAGAGGCCCTTCCAGAAAGTTCTAGCCAGAGGGGATTCCCCAGTCACCTCTCAGATGAGGAAACACAGGCGGGCCTCAGGGCACCCTCCTCCTGGCTCCTGGTAAGTGGGGCTTAGGTGGCAGACTAACCCTTTGGGTCCTGAGCAAGGATGGGACCGGCGCCCCTGCACCAGAAAGATGCAGAAATCCCTCCTTCCAGAAACCACGATGGCCAGGCTCATTTACAGAGCTTCCCTGACTGAAACCATCTGCCAGTGAGCAGCATGCAGTCTAAACACTCAGGGCTGTATGAAGGGCAGCTGAGGGCTCTCGGGGGGCCAGGGACAAACTGGCACCCAGGCCACCAGGCTGAGCAGTGCTAGAGCATGCAGAGCAGGGCACCTGGAGCCACAAGGAGAGATGTCAGCAGGGGCTTCCGGCACACATGGGCCAGAGCAGCCTGGAGACCCTCTGTGGGGAGGGACGGCAGGGCACCAGCACCAGGGATGACCCTATAGCCGCCTTCACACTGAAATCCCCCAGCTGTCAGGGGCTGGCCCTCAGTTACACGTCCCTGCCTTGGTTCCCTAGCAAACCTCTGAGCACTCACAGGGCCAGTTCTGTGCTCAGCCCAGGTACCACGTGCCCACACCCAGTACCCCTGCAGGCACTCACCCTCACCCCATCGGATCAAGGACCGGCAACCACAGGCAGAGGCTGGCCTGCCGGGGTCCCTGGCTTATGCACGTGACACACCAGCAGCCAGCCGTGTCAGAGGCCAGGCTGGTGCCACCACGGCCAGGCTCCACTTCTCAGAGCTCGCTACCCTGTCATGTGGCCATCTGAGAAGGACCACGCTCCTTGCCTCTCCATGCCGCAAAGCAGCCCACGAAGTGGGAGCCCAGGTGGTGGACAAGGGCCCAGGGAGCCATGCAAGGAGGAGACGGGGGTAGGACAGAGATGGTGAAGGCCCCGGGCTAACGCCCTGAGAAACAGGCGGTCTCCTAGCTGCTGGCCAACAGCCCCTCCAGAGCCTTCATGGGGTGAGAGCAGGCCTGGGGGATAAGCTGTCACCCTGAGCACTCTCAGGCAGGATGGGGCCTCGAAGGTGGGCACACTGTGCACCTGGGGTAGGTGAAGACAGGATGTGGGCACAGGAGCTGCAGGCAATGAGACCTGCACTGGCAGCACAGAGATGGACCTGGAAGGGGCTCCCTATGGGGACACGGGCTGAGAGGGGTTCCAGCTCCATCCAGCTGTGTGGCCTCCAGCAAACACCTAACTTCACTGAGCCTCAATTCTCACTCAAATAAATGGGCTCCAACAACAGAGGTTGAATGAGCTCCCTGTGCCTGAGTGGGAAGGACTGTCCCTGTCCTGGGAGATGATAGTGCGACCACCTGGCAGAGGCCCGAGGTTCTCCCAGGACTCAGGAGGTACCAGCTAAGCCTCCTGGGCCTCCGACTGCTATCTGAGGTCAACTGCCTCAAATGACCTAGGGACAAGGGCTCTCTAGTGAGCTGCTTGGAAGGGGGACCCAGGTCAACCCACAGGAAGCTGCAGCGTGAGGTCAGACACGAGAAGGCAGGTGCTCCCCTGCGGGACGCCCTGCGCTCCACCAGCCGCCTGTCTGCAGCCTCGACCTCTTTCCTCCGAAACCATGGGGAGAACAGATGCCAGATTTGTTTTCTCAAAATAATGTCCTTACTTGACAAAATTCAAAGTTGGCAGCCCTTTCTCGATCTCCCGATTTTTTTTTTTGGAGTTTCTGCTCAATCATGAAACCCTCACAGCTGCCTTCCCCCCTCACTGGGACTGGGGATATGGACCTAGGGCAGGGCGGAGCTGCAGGCCAGGCAGCACTGTCCAGGGTTACAGGGTTTCGTGGCTGGGTGTCCCATCACAGAGTGCAGGAAGCAGGGGGGCCTCTGCCTTCTGGAGCATCATGAGCAGATAAAAGGGGACCTCCACACTCTTAGACTGAGGCTGAGGGCCATGTATGAGCACCCACCTGCACAGAGATGTCACTGTCCCTGACCGAAGGTAGACAGTGAGGAACAACTCGGATGCCAACCCCAGCCTCATGGTGACAAGGGAGAATTCGCTCACCACACACACCACCATGCCATCACCATGTGCTAGGGGCCATGAAGGGAAAGATCAAGGCTGAGCCCACCTAATAGGGCCAGGCCCACCTTGGCAGGGGCACAAGAAAGATCCCAGGGACAGGGGCTCTCTGAGGAAATGACACCCTAGCTGAGACTGAAGCCTGAGGAGTCAGCAGGGGCAGCATGTGCAAAGGCCCTGGGGTTGGGGTGTGGGGATGAGCAGGGTGTGCCTGGGCCACCGAGCCAGGGAAAGAACGGAGGGAGAGATGCCAGGATAACCTTAGGGTAGACATGGACGACCTCAGGGTCAGCCACAGAGCTCTTTTCCCAGCCCTGAACCCACATGGGAGACACAGAAGAAGTCTAGACACGATGCAAACCTGGAGCAGATACAGGATCCCCAACAAATGACTGGACTGTGGGCCGGAGACAACGTGAAGTATGAAGGTTAAGTGCAAAGTCCTGGCTCTAATTCAAGTTATCAGAGAGTCAGCACCCCCAGGCACAGCTGCACGCCGCTTCAGCGAGGCCCTGGCAGATGGGGTCCTCCACCCAGGGGCACTCACCGGGCCCACAGTGCCCAAAGCAGCTCGGGTCCTTGCCAACTCAGTGGGAGGCCACGTGGGCAGGCCGCACTCACCGAGTTGGGGTTCAGCCCCATGTTGGCCTCCACGTACGTCTCAGTCTTGGGCTCGACAGCCAGCTCGGCCTCCAGGATCTTCTCCACCGGCATGTCCTCATTGGCGCTGCTCGTGGACTCCACCTCGTTCTCGTTCCGGTCCTTGCCCCGCTGCCGCTCCTCCTGCACGGCTGAGACACAGGGCACGCCCCCCTCACTAATTCATTCGGCAAATGTTCACACCAGGACCCATCCGGGCCAGCACAGCAGGGCAGAGGAGGCCCGGCTCTCATGGAGCTGACGGTTCGGCAGAGATCCCGACATGGAGACAGAAGGGCTTTGATGGGCCATGGACCCAGGCAAAGCCAGGAAGGCTTCCCAGAAGAAGGGGCAATGAAACTGAAGGAGCAGAAAAAACAGGGGCTCCAGTTCAGGCAGAGGAGGTGGCCTGTACAAGGTCCAGAGCCAGAGCAGCGATGTATGGAGGACTGAAGACATGGGGGAGTCAGGAGGTGGCCTGGTTTCTGGGAGCCCAGGAAAAGAAACCAATGGGAGGAGGCAGAGAAGTAGGGGTTCGCTCCAATTTTATCCCAAAAAAACATGTGGCAGAAAAGTCAAGGAGGCCAGGGTACCCCACACTGGGTGCTTAAAGACCTTTGACTTCAGAACCCATACAGCTCAAGCGGCCCTTTCCCAAGAGGGGGCCAGGAGCTCCCTGAAGTCACCCAGCAGGGCAGGTTCAAAGCGATGAGCCACAGCCAGGCCGCCAGCCCCACCTAGAGGGG
Organism: Miniopterus natalensis; assembly: GCF_054644295.1. Lineage (NCBI taxonomy): Eukaryota > Metazoa > Chordata > Mammalia > Chiroptera > Miniopteridae > Miniopterus > Miniopterus natalensis. Next base: position 69,919,960 of record NC_142092.1, read on the forward strand.
CTCCTGGGGCTCTCGCAGCCTCCCAGGCTGACTCCCATGTCCATCTCCCTCTTCTCTGGTGGAGACACCAAGACCCTTAAATGGAGGCAGGGAGGAGAAGGAAGGAGCTGGCAGAGGGGACGGGCACGGCAGCTGCGGGCACTCTGGCCCCCTGCCCCGCCTCCCACCGGTCCTGGCAGTGGGGGCTCAGCAAAGGGGCCTGGGGCCTCCCAAGAACACCCACCAGACCAGGTGCCACTGCCTCCCTCCCTCCACCAGCCAGACCCCACCTGGGTGTCCCTCTCCCTATTCCTGGCCCATCCCAGGTTCCCATCCCAGGTTTCCATCCCAGAGCCAGCGCTGAGCCTCCCAGGCCTTCCCGAGCACGACTGCCCTGTGGGCCTCAGATGGGCTGATCCCTGCCCCCTCCCTGGATACCTCCATGGGGCAGACACCTTCCATTCTCACCGACGCTGGCTGGCACAGGACCACCTCTGCACCTCTAGACCCACCCCCGTGCGCTGGCTCCAAGGGCACAAGCTTGGCGCAGCCTCACCCACACCCTCTCCCCCTTGGCTTCTGCATGGGTTTGGCCAACACAAGGAACCAGCAGCAGGGAGGAGGCTGGGGGAAGGGGGGGGTGCCCCACCAGACTCAGCAGCCACTTTTTCCGAAGGCCATAGTTCCTGGTGAGCAGCCCTCTTTTGGGGCTCTGCAAGCCCACGTTCCCCTGCTCCTCCAGGCGTGAGGTGTGAGGGCTCCCTACTTGTCGTGGGGATTCCCTCAGACCTGCTAGGTTCCCTGTCGCACCACCCACAGAGCTGTTACAGTCCCCGTTAACACCTCTCCACAACCCAGGGAGAAGTGCTTCTTGCCAGGCCCCCACCAATAGCTATGCAGAGAAGCTGGGACCCACGAGAGCCCCTCTTTGGGCCACTGGGCTCCCTGGGGGCAGGCCCTGTGTCCCTCCCTACACAGACATGTGGCTATTGAGAGCTGCCCCCATGCCAAGGGCTGCACTCTCCCAGACCCAAAGGAAGGGCTGACTCGAGTGAGGGCTTTCTGTCCACATGGTGAGACTCAAGGACCTTCACAAGGCGCCAGCTGGGCCAAGGAGCCAGGCAGGAAGCCTCGTGTCCAAGTTTCTGCAAGCCTGGCTCTTCTGGAAAATCTGACAGCAGGTGGGGGTGAGGGCTGGGGGGAGCTCAAGCTGGCAGGCAGATGGCAAGGAGCCAGCAGGGCTGCAGAAGCTCTAGCCCCTCCCCAGCCAGGCTTCCCCACCCTCTGCACAGGAAGGGGGGTGCTGGGTCACCCTCTCTGTCACAACAAACAGGGTTAGGAGCCAGCCAGCAAGGCTGATCAGGCAGGAGGCAGCCACACAAGGTGATAGGGACCTGGCAACCAGGCAGGCCCGTGTCCCTGGGACCCTAAGGATGGGTCCCCAAGGTCTGTCCCCTGGGCGGAACCCTAAATCCTCAGAGGCAGGACACAGCTGAAAAGTATGTGACTTCACTCAATCACTTCATTTTACCAGGTGGAGAAACTGAGGCTCAGATAGCCAAAGAGAACGGCTGAGCTCTCAGGACAGTGGCAGCTTCTTAAAGCAGTGGGCTCTGAGTCAGACAGTCCCGTTCCCAGACCCTGCTCTGCCCCTAAGAGCTGTGTGGCCCTGGCAAGTTCCTGGCCTCACTGTTCCCCAGCACCCTCAGCCCTACAATGAGTGAGGGTGTCGATCTTCAGGCTGGAGACCCACGAGGAGGTGCCTGGAGATGCTCAGCTTTGTCTGCGCCTCGGGTTCCCATGCTCCCCACCATGAAGCCTGGTCACAGGACATCCTCCCTCTCCAGGCAGCCCCAGGGCGCAGGGAGCCCGAGCTCACCAAAGGTGGCCGTGAGTGTGGAGGCAGCGCCCGAAGCACCAGTGGGTGGGAGGTTCCTCGCACCTGTCTCCACGGGGCAGCCAAGAATTAACAGCCAAGACTTTGTGAAGCACTTAGAAGTTGCACAAGTCAGCTCTGAGCAGCGTCATTATAAATGCTACAGTTTTATTTACGGGCAGCAGAGGGGGCAGGAGAGAGCTGCCGGCTCAGTCACCTTGTAGGTGGAGTCCCGTTTGACGGACGTTCCAGCTGGCACTGGGAAGCCTAGGGCAGGAGGTGTCTGGGAAGACGGGGCTCTAAGCACGGCAGGCAGAGGAGGCTGGGGATCCCCAGGAAGACCCTCTCCCAGCTGCTAAACACAGCCTGAGAGGGGGACTCAACCCCCAACACAACCAGAGTCCCCAACTATCAAAAGACCCACTGATACGAGGGCCAGCAGCAGTCCCTTGGCCAGAAAGGGTGTCGGGGTTGGCGGGCACACTGGGCCTGCTGCCTCCTCTGCTGTGCGCACTGCCAGGCAGCTGGGACCTCCCTCTGTCCTATATGTGACTCCCGGAGAGGCAGGACTGAATTTCACCAAAAGGCTTTGGTTAGGGTCTCTTGAGCTCAGAGGACATGTCCTTCCCTTTATTTAAGGGTCTCAATCCGGGACAAGGAGTCTGCACGTAAGAGTTATCATCACGTGACAAGCATGCGCGCGCGCACACACACACACACACACACGTGCGCACACACACATGTGCTGTGGTATCCAACCCTATCAGCCAGGCACTGTGCTGCCACCTGCCACTCTCCTCCCAATAAGCCGTGGTGGGGGCACCTTGTCGATGCCTCACTGTACACAAGAGGACATTGAGGCCCAGAGGAGCAGTCACCTGCCCAATGGTGACAGGGAGGCACCTGAACCCAGCCAGGGCTCTTCCTCTACAGAAATAATGTGTGGGACCGCATGCGCCTGTGCATGCACACACACGTGCACACACACACACCAGACACTGCCATTTGTACACCCCAGCCCTCAGAGTCCAGAGACAGGGCACAGGAAGCAAAGAGAGGGAGGCAGGAAACAGGGAGAGGCCTTCCTGGAGAAGGAAACAGAGAGGTGGGGTCCCCTTTCTACCCTGGGCCAGTATCACCCCAGGTGGGGGCCAGGTCTCCCCCCCTCACAGTGAGAACCCCCAAGCCTGGCGCCTACCACCCCATCAGACCAAGAGGCCCCCAAGCCCTGCAGCACACGCTCCAGCAGACAGGCCCGGGCTCAGCCTGGTGGAGGGCTGGCCAAGTGGCATTTCCCACCTGCGCCTCGGCCCCCCACCTCCCCCGGAATGCTGTGGAACGAGTCCCTGGTGGCTGCCTGTACTCACAGGCCCTGCCATTGCCCAACAGATGCTATCGTCTGCGGCATCCCTTGCCCAAGGAGGTGGGGTCCCGTCAGCCCTGAGCCAGAACCTCCTGGGTCTGCCAGCCCAGTGCCAGCCCCCAGCTGCCCCTCCTACCACTCACTGGGCAATGCTGCCTGCGTACCAGCCTCAGTTTCCTCACCTGCAACGGGTGCTACAAGCCTCACAGAGGGGGATCATGTGGCATCAAGGCCAGTCAGCACAGTTGCTCACCCAGGGCTGGCCCTGGGAGCCTACAGCTCACATCCTATATACAACTTCGGGTTGGCATGCCTGGTCCCCACTTCCCTTGGCTACCACACTGCCACGACTCCTGGGCCCAACAGCGCCACCATTGCCAGGAGTCCCCCTTGCAGTGGTTTGCTCAGAACAGCAGAGAGCAGAGGAGCTGTGTGTCTCAGGACCATTTCTGGGGGACTGCGGGCAGTGCCTAGTACCCAGCTACAGGCTGCAAGACAGGTGTGGGGGCAGGGGGGGAATGTGCCTCCTGACCCCTCTGGGCCACTCGTCCTGAGAGACCATGGAGCTCCCTGCAAGGACAGCACTGAGGCCACAGTGGGGACACGAGTCACTCCTCTTGAGGATGGCTGTGGACTGTGCCCCTCAGGCACCGGGAAACGTGACTAGCCACCACTTTGCTGGGGAGTCGCATGCCTGAGGAAAGAGCCCACTTGGCTCTCAGTGCCGCACAAAACCACCCAGCACAGCCAGCAAGGCCAGTTTCATGCCCTTGTGTCGGGCACGAGAGCTTTACTGCACGTTCGTGACAGAAACCCAGGAGGGGGCAAAGGGGAGCTGGGTCCTGGCAGGATCAGGTATTTATCTAACGGCCCGTAAATCAGGCCTCGAGGACACACTGCCTCCTTGATGTGCCCAAAGCACCAGACTCGTCTATCAGACCTGTGCTGGCTGAGGCCTCCCCAAGCGCCCCACCTCTCTGTACCCCAGTCTGCAGGGGTGGGGACAGGACCACAGCACTGCAGGTGGGACAGTGTGTGGAGATGGGCGGGTGCCCTGTGAGCCCCATACACAGAAACACTCCTGACAGCTGCTCATGACAAGAACCAGTCACTGGCGGGAGCCAGGGGAGGCAGCTCCACCGGGATGAAATGGGGCACCAGCCTCTCTCCCCAGGCCTCCAGGGACAGGACGCTGTAGTCTGAGGACACCCAGGCTCTCAGGTGAACAGGCTAGGGGATCTTACAAAGGGGCCAGTGTTTACTGAACAGTCCCAAGGACCTGCGGAGGGTCACCCTCTGAGGCCCAGGAGGGCACCGTGCCCTGCAGTGTGCCACATCCACCGACATCCTCAGCCTCTGCACACGCCGTCCCCTCTGGCTAGGCAAGTGGTCTGCCTGATACCTCCCCATTCTTTAGGCATCAGCCTGGCCACCTCCCACCCACCCGAACCTTGCCGGCTGCCCAAGGCTGGGGCGGGTGCCTCCTCTGGACTCCCAAGGGGCTCTGCACCGCCCCTAAGTCACATCAGGGGGCCTGCTTGGTTATATGATGCTCACTTTCAATGGAAGAACACCCACAACTCACTGCTATATGCCCAGCGCCCAGTGCGGTGCCCAGCATGATGCTCGGCACCATGACTGGTGAGCTCAGTAAGTCAAGAGATCGCAGCAATAATCCAAGCTTGCTCTGTGTTGCAGTGTAGGAGCCTCAAGCTGCATGCCAGGGGCCGCACTCTCCCCCTGGGACACTGGCACCCAGCACTCTGGCCAGGCTCCAACCCAACCATTACCTTCCACACGCTTGTCCCCTGCCCAAATCTCCATCCTTCAGGAACATTACTCTCTCCCACTACCTCCAGCAAGCCCTCCCTGATTACACAGAGCATCCAGGAGAACCGGGATAGGCACACAGGCCTCCCCTTGCCGGGCACCCACTTCTTCACTGGCCTAAAGAAATGAGTCCTGCGCTGGGAGCCTGAGGCCCAGATTCAGGCCTGCATGTGACTTGGACAAGCCCTGGACCTCCTGGGCCTCAGTTTCTCCATGGTGGGCTAAGCGCTATATGAAACTTGCACTCTGGTCAGAAAGGCCTGGCAGGCAGACACTCCACGCAGCCCAGGCCAGCCCCTCAGCTCAGAGCTGAAGCCCCCCCGAGCTCCCCTGTGGGGGGTGCACAGACCCGCTGCCCCTGGCTGGGAGTCGTGACAGCTGCAGGAGAAGGGCTACCGCCGAGCCCCCACCCACACCACTGTGCTCCACTCGCCCTGCAGCCTCAGAGAGGAAATCCTGCAGGACCGCGTGGCCCAGCTGAGGTTTCGGTTTCTGAACAAGAACAATTGGGGCTAAAGAGGAGGAAAAAAAAAATTATATTGGATAAAAACTGCAGCCACCACAAGAGGACAGTCAGGAGCCGGTGGAAGGAAATGGACACAAGCCAGTCACGCCTCGGCCACAGGAATAGCCATGTGAAGATGGGAACAGACCTCAAAACCCCAACCCCATGGGGCCCACCCCCCCCCCCGTGCCAGCTCGGATACTGACCCTCTGCAGAGAGTCACTCCAAGTACAGGAGTCACCAAACCTACACAGTGGGGAAACTGAGACCACAGACAGCAAGGAGCTAGGAGGCTACACTGCAAGCCAGGACAGGGCTTGGACCCAGGTCTGGCCGGGCCACTTGACAATTTCAGTGACTTCAGGATAGTGACCTTCATGCCACCTGCCCCACACCTGCCCTTGACAAATGTTGTCAATAAAATGGGTTCACAAATCCAAGGCCCAGAGGCCCGAGGCTGGAGGCCCACTCCTCCCAGGACCTGACTGTTGGGAGTCACCCTCACCAGGTTCACAGAACGAAGAGAGCGCAGCTTGACCCCGGCATCCGGCAGGCTTGGGGACACCTGATGGCCTCTAGAGTCCCCTACCCCCAACCACCTCCCCAATCAGCGCTGTCCCCACTAGAGCCTCCTCGACTGTCGCCTTACTGGATAGCAGGAATACAACCCCGGGACCCGTGTGCACTCACTGTCCCAGGCTCCTACCACGCCAGCCTTGGTCCATTCCCACCCCCACCTCCCACTTCCAGCCTTGGCCCTCACTGTCGTTCTGCCTCTGCCTGTCTCCCTAGAGCCAGGTCACTACAACCACGGACAGGGTTTGAACAACTGTCCCTAAGGGCACAGCTGTTCAGGACCAAGGCTGCCTCTTCTGTAATCCCAAAGCCTGGCATACAGCAGGTGCTCAGTAAAGATCTGGTAGGTGAAATCACTGGCCATGGGGACACACTACCCACAGTGCAACGGCAGTGGCAGCCTTTACAGAGAGTAAGCGCCCCATCACCAGAGGTATGCAAGGAGCCATCCACCACCAGAATGCTGTGAAGTTTCCCAGTCCAGGGCTGGAGACTGGGCTCAGAGAGTAGGGGCCCCACGAAGCCTACCTTCCCGCTTCATGCCCATGGCCAGGCACTTCTGGTAGCGGCAGTACTGGCACCGGTTCCGCTGCCGCTTGTCGATCAGGCAGTCCTTGTTGTCCCGACAGGTGTAGGTCAGGTCCTTGCGCACCGTCCGTTTGAAAAAGCCCTTGCAGCCCTCACAGCTATACACGCCGTAGTGCTTGCCTGCGGGGGCCAGGGGGGGCGCAGGCCATGAGCTCCTGCTCCCCACTGCCAGGCCCCTGGTTTCCACACCGTGGCCTTTGGGCTCCAGTGCTGGGGCAAGGACTGGGCCCCATCGGTACCTGCCTTGTCCACGTCTGAGGACAGTCGTCCTCCCCAGGGGCTATCAGGGTGTAGAAGTGGACTCGGGGAGCCCTTCGCCCAAGGCTCAGCCCAGAGGGACAGCCTGTATTGCTGTCCCCTATGCCACTGTCACCACCAACAGCTGCTTCCTCTCCTGAAGCCTCCAGACCACCCTGCCCACTCTGTGCTCCCCTATTTACTGTCACCTCAATGTGAAGAGCCGAGAAGGTCCCCTGCAAAAGGCCGGGAGCTCAGCACCCTCCTCACTGGCAGGCAGACTCCTGCCTCCCTGCACCCCGCCCGAGGGCCCTGCGGTCCTGCTGCACCACGTGGCCTACCTGAGGAGCGGTCCCCGCAGATGGCACAGATGTGCTTGGTGAAGGACGCCATGTTCCCTGAGGGGTGGGCCGGGACTTTGAGGACGCCATTGATGCCCAGCGGGGGCTTGATGTCCTCGGTGCTGCTGACGGGGTTCATGGGCGAGTTGAGCTAAGGAGGGAACACCGCGCTTAGCCCTGGCAGGGGATGGGAACCCAGGTGCACATGCCAGCATCCCCCCAACAGCCCTCTACCAAGGAAGGCGCTGCCACACCCCCACTTTACAGAGAGAAACAGGCTCCAAGAGGGGCCCTGCCCACCCCAGGCCACAGCCAGGGAAGAGCAGGGCCAAGCCCCACTGAGCACCAGCTGCATGCCTGCCCCCCACTTGCTGGGCCAGGCTGGTGAAGGCTGCCCTGCCCTCAGGGCTCCACCCTCCCACTGCCAACCCAGACTTCAGAAGGGGACCCCCGCAAAGCCCCTGTCCCTCGCCCACCTAATGAAGAACTGCCTCCCCTTACTGGCCACTCCCTGGACAGGACAGTGTGAGCTCCATGACCCTCCTGGTGAGCCAGGCACTTTGGGGATCCCCAACACACAGAGGGGCACTGAGGCCTGGTCACAGCAAGGAGGGAGGTCCACCCAGAGGCCACACTGCCCAGGCCTCGGGGGCAGGATGGGGCCTCCGATCACATTTCAAGGAGAGAGGAACAGAGACACCCCTTGAGCATCCGCAGAGAGGAACACCATTCCCTCTCCACATAGCCCCTCCGCCCTGCCCACGGCAGCCTGACGCCATGCCAGAGGAAGCGTGGGAAACTCACCAGTCACCCTGGCAACAGCTGCCGAGGCTGCAATGACACAGCAGTTTTGGTTCCGCTGTGTCCGCCCTGGCTCTCCAGTCAGCACCAAGGGCACACAGGTGCTGCCCACTGCACCCTGCAAGCCAGCCTGTCTCCCTAGAGACCAGGACCCTGGCTAGGCAGCCCCCAGTACCCCCACTTCTGCAAACCTCTGACAAAGGCGGAAATCGAGTCGTGCAGATGTCTCCGGGAATGGGCAGCAACAGCCGCTGTCCCCTGGTAGCCTCGGGCCCCTCCGCACACAGGAACCTCACCCCCTTCCTTCCCCGTGGCCCCCAACTCCCATCCCCCTTTCTCATGGGACAGGAAGAGCTCAGTGCTCAAAGCACACACAGCAGAAACCACCCCAAGTGGCATTTCACAGGCCTCCCGCCTGGAGCCAATCTCCCAGTCCTGGTCGCTCCGGGTCCTTTCTCCGCCTGGGTGGGCTGGGTGGCTCTGCGAGGATGCTTAACCCTCCAAGGAGCTCAGGCAGGCTGCATGGAGGCAGGAGGCCAGCTCCAAACACTCGGCCATCAAGACACAGGAGTCCACAGGGCAAGTGTCCAGGGGGAAGCTCTGTGTGACCTGTGCACTGTCTGCAGGAGGCAGGAGTGTGTCCCAGATGACAGAGGGGACTAAGAAGGGGCACAGCTAAGAGAAGGCACCAACTGCATGCCAAGTGCCCCTGTGCCCTGGGCTACTCAGGATGGCCTTGGACGGCTTGGGAGCTCCACAGGGAAATGGCCCCCCATTTCCCAGGCATGGACACAAAGGCTAGGGGAGGCCAGGGATAGCCACGGAGTGCACGCTGGGGCCTCCAAGTCAGCAGGCAGAAACCACGAAAGTGATCCAGCTTGTGCAGAAGGGAAAATTGAGGCCCCCAAGAGAGGAGGCTCACCTGGAGCCCCTCGGTGACCCCACCCTAGCACCTGCACTGCTGGCTGCCAGGTGCATTGCAGTGGGAGGGGCACAGGGAGGGCAGCCACAGCTTATCCTCGGGAATCTGCCTCCTCCAGCCACTGTGTGACTTTGGAAAAGTGAGCCTGAGGTTCCTCACGTGCAAGGCGATGCCAGCAGTGCCTGGTCCAAGGGCTGCTGCTGGGTAACTGAGCTGGCCCAACGGCCATGCTGACAGAACCCGGCTCAGAGCACGCCAGTCACAGCGCATTCCCACTTGGGCTGCCCAGAGGAGAGGCCACCGGCCCAGCCTGGGACGACAGAAGGTGGACATTCCAGGCAAAGGGGCTGCCCAACTAAACATCCGGAAGTGGGGGGAAAGCACCAGGGGCCAAGGGCAGACCCCAAGGAGCCAACTGTGGGGAGCCAATGAGGACATGGGAGGAGCCTCTCCAGGGCTACAGCCTTCCCCCAAGGTGGGACGGGGCCACCACTCCACGCAGCTGGATCAGCCTAGCGATCCCAAGCAAAAGAACTTGAACATGTCCGCTTTCTGTGGTTGCACAAGCCATGCTGTGTGTGAAGGGAGTCACCTGCCCTATCTTCTGCCCCCCGCCCCAGGTGCAGGCCCTTGGTACTGGGGCCTGCCCTAGGTAAACTGAGGCAGGGCCAGAAGGAAGGCTGGCTAGGATCCCACCAGGGAAGGAGCAGCAGGCAGGACAGATAGAGAGGTTTGTCACAGTCAGTGCCGTGGCCACACTGACTTCCAGGCCGTGAGCTGCACATCCCTGCCCTCCTGGGTTCCTCTGGGCACAGAGTCAGCCAGTGCAAGGGAGCCCTAGGAGACCCTGCCCATGTGGGAGATGAGGCTGAGCTATGTAACCTCTCTGCAGGACCCAAGCCACCCACTTTGGGGTTTTTTTCTTTCTTTTTAATCCCCACCCGAGGACATGCTTAGAGAGAGGAAGGGACAGAGAGAGAACCATCAATGTGAGAGAGAAACATCAATTGGTTGCCTCCCACACATGCCCCAACCAGGGACTGGACCCACAACCTAGGTTGAGGGAATCCAATGGGCAACCTACGGTGCACAGAGTGATGCTCCAACCAACCGAGCCACTCCAGCCAGGCCACCCGCTTTGCTTTTCATCTCAACTGCTAGACAGTCTCCACACGACTACCAGGGTGAGGCTACTAGGGGTCTGCAGGTCGTTCTTCCCCCTTCTCAGCTCCAAGCTGCCAGGCCTTGGGCTGGGTTCACAGCTCTCAGAACAGACCATGGTCAGCCCCCGGGGCCTCATTTTGCTATGCACCCCCCCCCCCCGGGGAGCTCCACAGCCCCCTAACTACGAGGATGCTGCTCTCCTGCACTCCACTCCTCTCCTAGGGGACCCAGGACACCAAGAGCCGGTTGCCGGAGCCAGGGTGGGGGCTCCGGCCCGTTTCCCCTTTCATATCCTTGGCCATTATTTCAGTTCCCGCTGGAGCCTATGGGACTTACTGAAATAACCACCCACCTCGCCAACACCCCACCCAGGTCTCCTGCTCATCTCTCCCCGGCCCTCTCCTCCACGCCCACCACGCCCTTCCTTCCCGATTGCACGCCAGGCCCCCCCACCAGCCCAAGTGCACCATAAGATTGCCGTTCGAGGCGCTCACCCACAGCAGAGCTGGAGTGGGAGGCTCCGGGCCCGCCATGTGCTGGGAGCAGGCGCTTGGCCCCCATCTGCCTATTAAAGCAGAGGAAAACCCTGTGAGGTACACTCAGCCACGCATGGACACCAGGTCACTGAGGTCTCACAGCCACAGTGCCCACAGCAAGGAGCAGGCAGGACTGGCTACCCACTGGGCCTGGGTAGGTCCTGAACCAGCGAGGCTTTGTTGAACTGGTGAGGCCTTGACACTAAGGTGCCCACGCTGTGGGCAAGCTCTGGGACTTGGAGAGGACACTTCCTGGGCCCTGCAATGGTGAAGCCCTAGACCAGGGGAGAGATGCAGGGCCGCTCAGGCACCAGTGCCTATAGTGTGGTCTGGATCTGCCCAGACCCCCACACATTCACTGCCCTGCAAGGCAGGATCAAGTGGGAGTGGACTCAGGGATGTAGCTGGCCCTCCCTGGCCGTGGACTGGTCCCTGGCTATGGACTCAGCAGGCACTGCTCAGCAGAGCGCCAGACCCTCCAGACAAGAGCAAAAGACAGAACCAAGCTGGTTCCAGCAACTCTGCCTGCGAGGTTGTGGTTTTGGAGCAGGGGGTGGTGTATGTTCCCTGAACTCCACCCACACTCCCATGAATATGGGGAGCCCCAGGTTTCCAAGGCAAACTGCTAAAGCTGGGAAGCCAAATTCAGCTACTTGGGAAGGAGCTATCGGGGCAGGGGTGATGCAGGGGGGCAGGGGTGATGCAGGGGGGCAGGGGTGAGGCAGGGGGTAGGGGAACCAGGCCAGACAGCGAGCACGGGGCTCAGACCATGGCAAAACCAAGTGCAGCCCAACCACCTACAAACAGACCAACAGCTGACCAGCAGGACAATAGTGAACATCTGGACACACTGGGTATGTTCTCACCCTCCCCCTCCAGGCCCGACTCCTGCCCTGATCCCCTTGACTACCTAGAGGGGCTTGGGCCCTTTGCTCACAAGCAACCTGGTTCAACAAGCATCGTACAGGGTCCTGGCTGTGGGCAGAAAACAGAGGACAGAGCGGCTACAGCCCTGAAACTCCCCCACCCAGTACCACCCAACCCCTGCCCCCAGACGGTCTAACAATGTCAGGGGCACCAGGCACCCCAGGTCTGAGGGCATCCCTACCACCCTCAGGTGGGCACCCTAGGGCCCAGCCCCCACACAGTCCCACTGCAGGCTCCCGCTGTGCAAAAGCCCTTGGGGCATCCAGAGCAGGCGCCAGCCTGCAACCAGCAGGAAGCTCATGAGGCTCTGAGAGCCAGCAGGTGCCCACCTCCGTCCCGGTTCCCAGTCTTCATCTGCCCTTTCCCTGTGTGCACCGTGCAGCCAGCAGAATGGGGGTGGGGCAGAAACTAAAAATAGCATGGCCGGGCCCAGGAAGGTAGCTGAGCCTCCCTCATTCCAATACCTCGGGCCTTCTGCCTGCTTCTGGAAGGCTAGGGGACAGGAGAAGGCCACCCTAGAGTGGTGACCACTGAGGGCTACATGCTCAGCCAGACCCAGGCTCAGACCCAGGCCAAGGCCACCTCTCCGAGGCTCTCCTTCCCAGAGATGAGGGGTGGACATGACGGCACCTCAGACATCCTGCAGGTGAAGCCCAGGCCCACCCTTGGCCCAGCCCCACACTTACCTGGGGGCTGCTGGTGCCAAAGCCCAGGGTGGGTGTGGTGGGCACGGACATGGAATGGGGACCCATGGGGGAGCTGATGACCGAGAAGGGAGGGCCCATGCCGTTGATGGGGGAGCTCAAGGTGCTGATAGGCGAGTGCAGCTGTCCTGGGGAGCCGAGTGAGGAGCCGATGCCAGGCCCCAGGGAGGGGTGCAGCGAGGGGGCAGCCATGGAGCCACGCCCCGTGGGGGAGTTGAGGGACGAGGAGTTCACCTGGGTGGAGAAGTCTGCAAGACAAGAATCCCCAGGAGGAAAGTCAGAAACCCACACCGACTGGCATGCCACCCCCTTGGCCAGAGACCGCAGGGGGCCATACAGTGGGGAGAGCCAGCCCAGGGCAAGGCCCCAGGCACCCCCCGTCCCAGGGGCTCACCGACAAAAATTCCCCAAAATACAGGCCAGGCGAGGCAGCGGTGCCCCAGCTCCCTCTGAGGCACCCCCCCCCCAACCCCACTACCACCTGGTTCAGCCTTCGGGTTCAGGCTAGGCCCCAGGCACACGTAGGACGAGATGCTGACAGACCCGTCAGCATGCTCTGGGATCCCTATCTGGGCGAGGCGGCCAAATGGCTGCCACTCGAACCCTCAACACCCCAGGTCTGTCCATCCAGAATGCCAATCGCCAGGAGAGCCAGCCCTTCACCAAGTTCTGGGTGCAGACAAATGCCCAAAGTGAAGAGGGAGGCAGGGGTATTGTATCACCCCATTTCACAGCTGGGGAATGAGGACCTGTGATCTTACACCTGCCCTGGCAAGGCACGGCCAGCACCAGAGGCCACCCACTCCCAAGTCTATGGCCTTAACCCTCAGACCACAATGCCTGGCCTGCACAGGGACCCCAGCAGCAGTAGTCGCAACACCAGACCCCAAGGAACCCCTGACTCCTAGGGCCCCAGAGAGGTGCACACTCCCTGTGTGCCCAGACTTGTGGCTGGGGACAGGGAGCTGCCAGGTGGGCCTCGTGGAGGGGGCCCAACTGTGTGCCAGGCCTGGAGTCGGGCAGCCCACAGAGACTGTGTGGAGGGGCTGGGACCTCCCACACACCAGTCTTTCATCTCAGGGATTTCAAAGCCCCAACAAGCGCTCATTAGCCCTCCCACCCCACCCGGAGGGCTCGGCAAGCAGAAGCACCCCCAGCGGAGGCTCTCAGGTGGTGAATCCACTGCCCGTGGGCCTGAGCAGGCAGCTACTGCTGGACCCGGCAGGATGCCCAGGGCAAGCCACGTCCCTCTCTGGGCTTCAGCCTTCCCATCTGCAGAGGGTCTCTTGGGCTGCCTTCCCAACCCGGCCCACAGCCATCGCACGGCTTCTGAGAAGTCGAGAAGGGCCGTGGGCACAATGGAGGGCCTCCGTCTACATCCCTCCCCCAGGTCAGCCACACACACCCCAGGTTGTCCACACACTCTGGTCGCACCCTTCAACAGCCATGCAACCTCTCAACAGCCCCAGAGTGACTTCAACTCCCTGACCCTCAGAGCAGGAACACTTGTGTCCTGAGTGTTCCCTGCGCACTGGGCCCAGGGCAGGAAGAACTGCTGTGCATGCCTCGTCCCCAAGTCCTCTCATCTACATTGGTCGCCTGGGCAAACTGAGTCTCAGGGGACATGCACTGTCAGGCTTTAGGGCACCACTACCAACCAGTAGGTCCGACTCCAGCCAAAGCCCAAGCTCTCATCCAGGGCCTCATGCATGAAGATGCTGGGCACCCTCGAGGCGGGGTGGTCCTGCAGGAACATGAGAAGCTCTGCATCCCTGCCAGACCCCCTCCTCTGAGAGCATTTACCAGTTCCACCTGGAAGCCCCCAGCCTGCTGGGCACTTCCTCCCTCGCTTCCCCTTCTTGGAAGGAAGGGGACCTGGGATTCCACTTTCAAGGCGGGGTGGGGGCCTGCCTGCCACTGTGCCCTGTCTGACTCCACCGGCAAACAAGCCTCATCTAATCCCTTGGAAACCCTCGCCAGTCACAAAATTGAGACTAAAACCACCTCATTGAACTTGAAAACAAAAGCTTAGAAAATCCAGAAGCGGACGGCAGTAGCACCTATTGGCAAAGATCCGTAATACAAATCAGCCCTATTAGTCGCTCAACTCCCTGGACCATGTGTGAACCAAGAGGTCTCTGCCAGGGCTGGCCCAGGCAAACAGGCATGAAGAGGTATCCGGGACAGCTACCCACGTGAATCCGTGAAGCACCTGTGTATCCCTGATCTCACTGTGACAGACAGGGAAACAGGCATTGGGAAGGCACACTTCTAGAAATCTATAGCTGCCCCTAGGCCGGGAATTACTATTATGTCCCAGGCAACTGCTGGGACACCTGGAGTACCCACCTCACCCAGCCTGCACCCACCACCTGGACCAGGAATCCTGAGCCAGCTCCGTCCCTGCTCAAGCCTCGGTTTCCCGTCTGTGCAGACAGACAGGCCCACTCTGTAGATGCAGGCTGGGGCTGATCAGGGCCTGCCCTCCCCTTCACGGGTCCAGAAGGGCCCTGATGACTTCGAGTTGCAAGAGAAAGGAAAGCAAGATGGACTTTGTAAGATCTGTTTTGCAGACATCACCAGAGCCCAAATTGAAAGGAACAAAGGCAACCACTAGGAGTATCTGGGGAAAGGTTGGACCCGGGGGGGGGGGGGGGGGGGGCTCAACTCCAGGAGGACCTCCAGAAGCCTGAGGGCCTGGCTGCCCTGAGGGGAGACACCCACCTTTCTTCCCAGATTCTGGGATTGAGATGGGCCAAGAGGGAGAAGTCACACTCCAGGGTTCTCAAAGCTGCCCCACCTCCTCCACCCTCCACAGGGGGAATCCGGAGGGTGGGGACTGAAGGTCTCTGAACTAGAGAAGGGGGCTGCTGTCCTGCCAGGAGGGCCTGCTTCTGGCCAACCACACCTGACAGGGAGTGTCCTGCCCGGGGAAGGGGGACTTCCCAGTCACACAGCTGCAGGGGCTTTGTGGTCCAGCTAAGCAGGTTGGGCCTGAGCTGCCCAGTTTGTTTGCTGCTCCAGGGCAGGAAGGGGAGGGAGATGAAGGAGAAAGCTTGGTCTTGGCCGGAAGGAAAGAAGGAGGGAAGGAGGGAGGTGACTGTCAGCTGCCAGGCTGCACCCCAAGGCTCCCCCAGCCCCCCAAGGCACCATGGGCACCCAGCCCAAGTCACAACTGTGAGGAGGGGGAGCCAATGAGATTGGAAGGGAAACTGGGCAGGAGATGAAAGATGGGCGAGCGTAAGAAGGGACTTGGGGAGAAAGAGGGGACACAGGGGAAGGAGACTCGGCCTCTGGGTGCAGCCCATTCCCCACATGAGGGGGCCTAGCCCCTCAAGTGAGCCCCTATCCTTTGCACCCCAGGGTCAAGGGTGCAGCAATTATTCCAAATGGGCTGTGTGCACCCCTGGGGACACCAAGTCAGGAGGGGGCAGCCACCCCCCCCCAATGCCTGCCTAGCAGGACCCTGGCTGCCCCCAGGCCCCAAACGGGTGTTTCCTGTTTACACAGACCGGCCATAGAGACACTTTCCCAAGCCTGGGTGACAATGACTGGGTGTGTTTTCTGGAGTCTTCTGGAAAGACACTGGCCAGGAAGGGAATGTCAAAAAGAAAAGGCAAAAGTGCCCAACACCCTCTGCTTCAGGGAGGCCCTGCCCACCACCCTTAGGCTGCAGGCTCTGCCTTCTCCAGGCTATTACCTGTCCCCACCCGCTGATAAGCATGGGCTGCGTGAAGGGCGATAAGGTTCTTCTAAAAAAGTCATACTTTGGACTTGCAGGGAACTTGTCACC
Organism: Miniopterus natalensis; assembly: GCF_054644295.1. NCBI lineage: Eukaryota > Metazoa > Chordata > Mammalia > Chiroptera > Miniopteridae > Miniopterus > Miniopterus natalensis. Next base: position 69,936,102 of record NC_142092.1, read on the forward strand.
ACATGCTTATCTGATCCTGGGCTCAGTGCAGCTGCAGGACACCAGGCTCAGGGCCCCAGCCCCAACCATGGGAGCCATCTGACACCCAGCCCGCCCCACCCGAGGGGGTGCACAGCGGCCTCTGGAGGGCAAAACCCAACTGCCAAATCTGGGGTCATCCAAACGTGGGCCTCACCGGGCCCCAAACCTGAGCACCTCACACCCCTTATATCCACCACAACTCCTCTGAGACCATCAGCAATAAGTAGGACTCAGGGGAAGGAGTCCAGAACCTGGGAACTCAAGGGACCTCCAAGAAGAGACGCCCTGTCCAGGCAGAGGTGATGCCCTGGCAACCCCAACACAAGCAAAGGGACCTCACAGAGCTGCTGGATTCAGTCCAGGAAGGCAGCATGGAAGAGGTGGTAGACAGATCTCTCATGGCACAAAAGTATTTCAGGCCACAAAACTGACTAAAATGCAAAATACCTGGAGGCCAGAAACAGAAGCCATGAAGCAGAGGGAACAGCCGGAATGATCAGTGCTCTGAGCAGGCTCAGAGTAGCGCCCTGGGCCCGCGTGTGAGGGCAAACGTTACATGCTGTAAACTTGTAATACAGAATGTTCTCACGATGACGGACAATGGCACGGCTGCTTCTGAGGTAGTAAGTTCCCCGTGACAGTTGTATGCAAACAGAAACTACAACCACCTCTCAGGAACAGCTGAGCACGTGGTCCCTAAGATCCCTTTGAGAGGGAAGGGATACCGGCACTGACCAAATTCCTGAGCTGTACAGGCTCCCTCCAGAATGCTCCCCAGGACCCTCCTGGACCCCACAGCAGGAAGCCGGGGAACCCCCACCAGCTCCCTTCCGGCCTCTGCCTGGCAGGCGGGGGAGGTGGGGAGGTGGCAGGAAATGCCAGCCTCATGCTGCCTAACAGAGGGTGGTGGTGAGTCCTAGACTTGGCCCCTTCCAGGCAGGCAGGGAACCCCTAGTTCTTGGAAAGGGGATCTCAAAGCTCCCCTAGGCCCTTCTAAACTTGCAGGAGCTGAGCAGACCACACACAAGCGGGGCAAAGAGGATACAAGGTTCCTCTGAGCAGGGAGTCCGATGCAGGGAAGGGGCAGACGGGGTCCAAATAAAGGAGCAGGGGGTGTCCCACGGGGCTGGAGTGGGCCAGGGGCTTCGAGTAAGTAGAAAAGGGGTGCCCAGGAGGGGCACAAATGGGTAAGAAAGACCCCCGCAGTGAGCCAGCACCCAACAAGACAAGGACAGGTTCTGAGCACAAGCGTCTGTCCCCACCCCTGCAACTCTGTGCCCCTGCCTGATGAATCCCCAGGACGAAAACCTTGCAGTGAGGAGCTTCCCAGGATGCCCACCACCAGCCCTCACCTTCTGGAAGGGCTGCTTCCCCTGCTGCCAGAGGAGGGAGAAGTGGCAGCCTGGTGGGGACTGCGGTGGGACCACGGCGCGTCAGGGTTTGGGGGAAGCTGAGGGTGGTTGGAACAGAAGTAGGGGCAAGAAGCTCCACAGTCCTACAGGGTTGAGGGGCCTTCAGGGACTAAGGCAGGAGGCAGGCATGGCCCCACCAGGTGGTGCAGCCCTGGTGAGAATGTGCTCTGGCCTCCCTGACCTCAGTGGCCCCTTCTATAAAACAGCAGAGGCTGCCAACATGGCCCAGAGGAATGGGCCCCACAAGTCCTGGCAAGGTGGATTCAACACACTATGTGCCTGCTTCCGACCTCTCTGCAGAAGGCAGGCCGACTTGGGGGCCTGGCCCCTCCAAACCCAGGAGCACAGCCGTGTCAGTTTACGGCTCAAGTGGCTTGGGCTGAAATTTCAGCTCCTCTGGGGTCACCTTGCCCTTTGCCCAACCAACAGCCCCAGGCCCAAAACCTCAGCCCCAGTGGAGGACACTGGTGAGAGGGCCCTCCTGGGTGACCAGGAGAAACCCCAGCCTGCCTCCATGAGCCTGGGCCCTCAAGCAGCATCAGAAGGGAGCAATCAGGCAGCCGGCCTCAGGGGCCCCTATGGAGAGGCCCCCAACTGGCCAGAAGGGACCCCAGCCTCTCCCTCTCCCAGGCCCAGCAAATCAGTCGGCCTGCAGGGGCCAGAAATCAGACCCCACTCCACACAGGAGTCCAGGGTGGCCCAGACCCACCCAGGCCCTAGAGGAGAGAGGAGGAGGGACAGGGTGAACCAACACATGCATCTCCTTCATCCCTGCTTCCCACCTGCCCACAGGAAGTGGCTCTAAGGAATTTCGGCCTCTGGACACAACACAGGGGCTTCACACTCCACATGCCCCTGGGAGACCACCAGCTGTAAGTGCTGCTTTCTAGCCCTGCCCCACCCAGGCCTGTACAACAGACAGGGATGTCCAGGGGCCAAGGAGGGGAAAGACAGGGGAAGGAGGGCTGAACACCAAAGGCCAAAGGACAGGCAGGATGCTCTGCTGAGTGAGGGATGAACACCACTACCATGCCAGCCCCAAGGTCACACAGGGACTTAAAGTGACCAGGGACTGTAGACCCAAGCAGACCAAGGCTCTGCCCAGGGCTTGAGAAGGGATGGGTGCTCTCCTGAGAGCCTCCAGTGTCCAGACCTCAAAGGGACCCCGGGTGGGCAGTCTGGCCACTGCCTCTATGAGCTCAGGTCCCCCAGGTTCCATTTGAGCGTGAGACCTCAAGGACTCAGGAATGCCCAATCCACCTCTGTGGTCAACAACCCTTGCCCAAATCAAGGAAAGCAGGGACTCAGCTCCCTGCCCCCTGACCCCAGGAGCAGCCATGCAGCTGGGCTCTCTCTCCTTGAACTCACCTCTCAGCCCTCTACCCCACTCGAATAGGAGGCCTCAATGGCAGGGACCTTGTCCAGCTCCCCTTGGAAACAACCTCAGCCCCCACTATGGGATCAGGAACTAGCTCAGAACAGGAGGGGGAAATATAGGGAAGTGAGGGGGCACAAAGTGAAGGCGAGGGGCCTGGAGGTACTACCCAAGGCCTGTGGTCCCTGGTGCAGGAGGACATGTAGCAAACACGATGGACCAGATAGTTAGACCCACCCCCCAATCCAAGAAAAACAGATAAAAAGGCAGGGGCAGAATCTTCAACCCAGGTCTGCGGGGCTCCTGGCCAGAGCGCTCCCCAAGGGACCTCCATGACCTAAAGAGGCATGAGGTCAAGGAATGGCGACTTGAACATCGTGACCCCCCAGGGCCCAGCCAGGAGACACCAACCAACCTCAAACTCCCAGGGCAGAGGGCATGCACCTTGCAATGCCCCTCATGGTGAAATTACTCTCCATAATAAAGCTCAGGGTAGGAAGATGTCTGCACCGGCATCCAGTGAGCCCTCAATGACAAGTCTGTACCATCACCATAATCACCATCGTCAGCATCACTGTCATCACCTTCACCATAATGACCACCATCACTATCATCACTTTCGCCATCACCACCAGCATCAACACCATCACCACATCACCACCGTCATCAGATCCATCACCATCGCCACCACCACCATTATCACCGCCATCAGCACCATCAGCACCATCACCGCCATCAGCACTATCAACATCATCTGAGCGACCCCTTGCCCTGCCCTGCCGTACAGACAAAAGGCTACACACAGGGACGCTGATGAGGACACTAAATGGGTTTTGCCACAGTGGCAAAGGGGTGGTGTTTCGGGTTCTGCTGGCCATACTGAGCTGGCCAGGGCTGGTGAGGGGCAGGGGGAGGAAGAGAAAAGGGTCCCAGGAGAGCAGCCGCACTCACCCAGCCCACTTATACAACCTGAAGGCACAGTGGTTGGGCCCAGTGGTTGGGCCCAGTGGCAGCAGGTGTGGCTGGAGCCCAGCCGCTGTGGGGAAGTGGGAAGCACAGCAAGGAGGAAGGTGTGGCTAGGAGGGGTTACCTATGACCAGTCATCCAGCGCCTGGGCCTGGAAGATGTTCATCAAAGAGCTGAGGAGTGATGGCACCAACACACTGGGGCACTAGGGCCAGAGCCTTTGTAGGAGGCTGCCCCGCCCGTGTCCACCCTCTAGAAGGCCATGGTCCATGGCGGCTGTGGCCACAGCCTTCACAGCAGGCCCAGCTACAGCAACCGAATGCATCGGCACCACCTGCCCCTCAGTTCTTCAGTGGCACTGCCATCACCTACCCAGCTGGCAGCACTCCAACAGATAGATACCTGCAGTAGGCACTATCCGGAGGCACTCTGGCTGCCAAGCTGCACACTTAACCTGAGGGGCTCTGCTCGAACCCCCCAGTACAGATGAGGAACCTGTTCTGAAGCGGCACCCACTCCCTAGCTCTTCACAGCTTAGAGAAACGCGCTGGGGGACAGATGCAGGACAAGGACACACACTACCCAGCCCCCTGGCTATGCCATGCCCCTCTCCACCAGGCTACCCTGTGTGCGCCTGGGTGCTACAGGGAGAAGACCCCAAGGCCACTCATAGCTTCAGGATAGTGGGTACCAGAGCCTGCTGCACAGACGCCTCCTCCAAGCCCCGTCCTACATGCTGCACAGACCCCCAACCACTGGCTCTGACAACGCCAACTCACACCTTCCCCTCCCTCTTCCCAGTGACTCCAGGGCTTCTCAGAACTTGGGGGGGGGGGTGGTCAGAAGAAGCCAGGTGAACACAGACAGAGTCCCTGACAAAGACCAGCAGGCAGGCATGTCCCCAAAGGCCTTGGGGGGGGGGAGGGGGCAGGAGCAGAACTGGCAGTGACTGAGCAGTGGCCATGGGACTCAGAGGCCCATCCTGGAGTGCTTGGCCCTAGGCCAGGTCCCCACTCCAAGTGCTGCTTCTCCATCCACCCAACGAGCAGAAACCTCACAGGACGCTTGTCCTCCTGGTGCAGGCAGGCCTCACAGCAATTACCTGGGACCCCCAAATCTAAGGTCGGTCCTTTTAGGACAGCTCCAAGGCACCCGATTTTACCAAGAGGTACCCACACCCCCACACCCCAGAGACAGCTGGGAGACAATGAGGATTTACGTGGCCTCACTGAAGTGAACACCCACCCAGGGACCCAGAGGTGAGGATGACCCGGCTTGGCCGGCACCAAGGAGCAAGTCAGGAGAGCACCGTGACAGCCAGCACCCAGCTAGGGCCTCATTCAGCAACACTCCCTTGCAGCTGGTTTCTAGAAAGGAGCCTCCAAGAGGGGGGCTGCCAGGTGGAAGCAGGCAGAGGGACAGCCACCCAGAAAGATGCCAAGGGTCCCAGAGAGTCCAGCCCTGTGGCTAGAGGCCCTTCATGCCCCTCCCCTCCTCTGGGTACAGCAGAAAGACTACCCTGACCTGCTGCCGGGCAGCTGGGCCATGCCTCCTGCTTAGTGGCTTAACACGTGCGGTGGGGCAGGGGGCAACAGTCAACCTCCAGGCCCACTGGGATCCCAGGGAGGAGGCACAGGTGCAGAAAGGGGTGCTAAAAGGGACAGGGTGCAGAGAAGCTGGGAGGTAGCTGAGATTAACCTGCGTGTGATGCTGTTAGCACCCTGGCCTGGGCCAAATGGAAATTCCTAAACACAGGGGCCTGCCCCACACTGCACTGGGCCGGGAGGTCTCCCTGAGGGCAGAGACTCCAGACACAACACATGATCTAAGGAGCAGCACCTATGACGTGTCCATACCATCCCCACTATGCTAATGTTCATTACAGGAGCTCTGTCCAGTCCTGCAGGTGAGCAAAGGGGTTCAGGGAGAAGGAGGCAATTCCCAAGCCAGAGCAAGAGCCACCCAGCCAGGAGCAGGGCCCAGCTTTCTGCCCCACTGTTCCCAACATACTCCTCCCTTATAAAGAACTCCCCATGGTCAGCCAGGGCAGCCGGGCACAGAGCTCCAGGCAGACACCCAGTGTCCAGCAGTGATGACCACGGTGGGGACGACAGGAGCGCAGGGAGGTGGAAGCACGCTCACCTCTCTGAGGCCAGGCAGGGGCTCCTGGGCGCAGCTGCCTCCCCTCCAAGCAGTCCCCCTGGACTATCCCCAGCAGCTCCTGGGTGTCTGCCCAGACAGTGCAGGAGGGTGGGCGGAGGGGGAATTCCTGGTGAAACCCCGCCTGTTCCACAGCAGCCTGCGGGGTAAGGGGGCCCCCCGAGCCTGCGGGCTGGCTGAGGCGGTTTCTCTTTAACAGGAAAAGAAATGATTCTTGTTTCATTTTGAGCCGCGCGGCTCTCTGGCTGAGGCCCGCCGCCCGCTGCTCTGTCGTGGAACGCCTGTGTTTTCCGCCCCCTCCAGCCGTTTTTCGCTCTAATTTTCAGCGCATCCCCTGTCGGCTCCTGGAACACACTTGCAGACACTCAGGCCGAAGCTCAGCCGCACCCCAGCCACCTGCGGTGGAAGTGAGGGGCTCCATGCCAGGCGGCAGCAAGTCAGAGCATTCTGGAATAGTAAGGGAGAGGGGACGCTCTGGGTGCAGCTCCTCTGGGCCCAGCATGGGTTGGCTTCTCCCAGGGACATCCCGGAGTCCCCAGACTGCCTGCTGAGTGTGGCCATTTTGAGGACATGCGCCGGGATGCTCAGAGCCTCCAGGGTGTGATCACCAAGGGCCATGCAGTGGGTGGGGCAGGGCGAGGCATCCCTGGAGATCAGAATATCTGCTCAGTTCCCGAGGGGTTCATAGAGGGCTTTCTGAGACCCCCGCTGCTGAGTTCGTGAGCCCTGGGCCACACGGCACCTTCCCCTTGGTAGACAGGCTCACCCACGCACACTGACTCAGCCGGCAGCACCAGCCTGGTGCCCGTCATGTGTGGGGGCTGGGCTGGCGGGGCCTCTGCAGACCGGAGACAGGGCCTCACCAGTGAGACAGACCAAGAACCAACCGTCTACCCGCCCGAAAGGGGCTTCCCCAAGCCTCCCCTCACAGGGGTGGGGCCTGCGTGGGCACTCTCTTGGACCATCACAGCGGCCACCCACCTCCCCACCCACCCAGCCCTACTGCACCCACACCTGCGTCTTCAAAACTCAACCTCAGCACATCACCCCCACCCTGCTGCAAGCCCTGCTGGCTCTCCAGTGCTCTGGGGAGACCCCCACCCCCGCAGAGCAGCCCCTAAGCCCTCACTGCTGTGTCCCTCCTGGTCAACTCAGTTGGGTGCCTGCCATGCTGACAGGATTCCCCACCTCCCACCAGCCACCCCTTGGGGACCAGCTATGCCAGGCTATGCCCTCCCCCTCCAGGTCCCCAGCAAGCAAAGGGACAGACAAATGGCTGCACTCTGCGCTGAGGAGACAGAGGCCCAGGGGCCAGGGGTGCACGCACAGACCCAGAACCTCCACTCCTGTCCTCATGAGGCATCAAACCACGTCCCCAAGTCTCTGACCCAAGGCCTCACTCCTGACACATCTGGGGAGGGGGTGGTAGCAAGGATGGCACAGCTCAGGATGCCGTGGCAGCAGAGGGAACAAGCCACTGGCCCTGCAGACGTGAGGGTGCACAGATGCCATGACAAGTGCCCTGAGGACCTGGGATGGGGCTGCAGGAAGCACCATGGCAGCACCCAGCCACGCCACCCACCCCACAGGGCCTCTAGGTGGAAGAGGGTATGGGCAGATGGACAGAGAACCCAGGGGAACCACGCAGCACGGCCACCAGGGAATGCCCACAGCCCCTTTGTACAAATGAGAGCCGCAAATGGCCATAGCCAGCTCAGCAAGCTCTCCCCATGGCCATCCCCTCCATTGGTCAATTAGCAGGATAGCCACTGCCCACTCAGTCGCTGCCAGAACCTCCCACAGCTCCCTACTGCACCCCACAAACTCCAAAGCCCTGGTCCACCCCAGAGGCCAAGCCAGGGCCACCACTCCCCAGCATGCCTGGCCCCACCGCTCTGCCACCTGGGGCCTCCACCCTTGCAGGCGCTGCCCCAGTGCCCTATCCTGGCCCTCACAGCCTTGCCACTGTCCACTTGTCCAGGTCCCACAAGCAAACTGGGGGTGCCTAAGGCCAAGGCTGATGTGGGAAAGCACATTTCCACTACTGGTTGCTGTCCTTGGGAACCAGTGCAAATTGCTTCCACGAACGGTGCACAGCATACACATTTGAATACCTAGGGCTGGGGGAGTTCACCACAGGCCAGTCAAGTGACTGATGTGTGCCCCAGCTGTGGAAGGGCCACCTCCAGGGGCCTGGGCAACCAGACCCCTGCCCTGGGGGTCGGGGCAGCCCAAAGGCTGGGGAACAAGCCAGGCAGGCAGCAGCCTCCAGCTCTCACACTCTCCAGAGAGAGGGGGGAGGCCCTTCAGCACCTGACAGAGAGAAGTGGGGAACCAGAAACATGCCTCCAAGGCTTCAAGCACACCCCAGTTCCCAGAACCCACACGCAGTCCGTGGAGCAGCAGCCCGGAGTGGGAGACTCTGTCCCTCCAGGGGACACACAGCCCACCAGACGCCTAAGGGGAACCTTAGTACCTGGCCCCATGAGCACTCAGCTGTCACCTGGATTGCCAGAGAAGACAACCATGTACAACCTCACTCCATCGAGCGCAACTTCCTCACCTACCCAGACCCAGGACAACTGCGGATCCCAGCACAGGAAGACCCCAGGGATCAGTAAGAATGCCTAATGTGCCGATTTCACATGGGGGACTTACAGGAGACACCCCTGCTCACGGCTGGTGACTTGAGTTTACACACAACACTAACGAGCTGCTTTGGGTGACTTCCCAGAGAATATACTGGAAAGAACTCAAAGTGGCAGCAAGAGGGAACAAGCAGGGGACAAGAGGACAAATCTAAGGTCACACATCCAGCACCAAGGTGCACATTCCAGGCACAGAAACCCAAAGAGCCCACACTCATCTCCTACAGGTGCACGGAGCAATGATCCCAGGCCACCTGCAAGGGAGGCAGTCAGCACACCTGCAGGACACCGCGAATGCTGGCCCAGCCGCCAAGTGCCCATGACAACCCCTGACAGACACAGACACACACAGCAGAGCATGACAACCCAGGGTGTTTTCTGTATGAAAGTAATTATATATGACTGCAAGCCTCTGTCCTGTCAAAAGCCTGGCCTGGAAATCTCTCTTTCCACACCTAATTCATAGATAAGGGACACCACAGCCAGGAGCTGAAGAGGCCTCTTGGTCACAGGTGACAGGGGAGACAGGGCATGCATTTGTGGCTCTCGCCCTCCAGGAAGAGCTCCCAGAGGGATGGGAGCCCAAACCCCCACCAACACCTCCGCAACAGGAAGACAAGAGCCCCCCGCCAAACCATGAGCGGAGAGTTCCCTGCAAGACAGGCCTTCGAGAAACCTCACACTCACAGCCCCGGACTGAGTGAGCCTCACGGTCACTCCCCAGGAAGCAGAGCAACGATGACGGAACTGAGCCGAGGAGCCCAGCACAGGCTCCAGGACAGCATGCAGGTCCACACACCTGGGTGCCTATCCCTTATTTCCTGACTGAGCAGAGTGGGGGAAGACACCTGGAAAGGGCGCGTAATGGGCAGGCCCCTGTCAGACGGCATGGCGCCCAGCTGGTGTTCTCTTATTTCAGGTCCAGCTCCAAAACCAGGTGGTTCCCAGAGACAGCCGGTGCAGCCCCTTGTGGCGTCCACCACTGTCCACACAGCTCGAGGGAGGCCAGGCCATGGCCCCCTCCATGGAGACGCAAGCCAGGAGTCCTAGACATGATGGGCTAGCCATTCACAAACTGCAAAAGGATTTTAAAAGGCCCGGAAGACCCAGAGGGTCCAAGCTGCCATCCGCTGGCCAGGTGTTGTTTGAGTCCCTCCCCTGAACCGCTGTGTGGTCCTGGAAAACCACTTCACATCTCTGAGCCTCAGTTTTCCCCAGAACCTGGGCATGGAAGTGTGCGTCCTCCTAGGGACATCTTTGAAGATAAGTGAGTGAGCCCCAAGAGCCCCGGCACAGGGTGAGTGATGGAGAAACCAGAGGGGATGGAACGTGCCACTCGGAACCCCCTTGTTCTTCCAGGCATGACAAGGTTCAACTGGGGCTGGCTGGGACTCCAGCCTCTGAACTCCAGCCTCTCACCTCCTTGCACGCAGGTCTCCTCCTCACACCCTCCCACACTGCCACAGGGAGCCGGAGCCAAGGCCCAGAGCAGCTGGCTCTGAGCCACCCATCCATCCACCTGTCCCAGGCTCACTCCAGGAAGCCCAGGCCCCACGCAGCTCCCTCACAGACGCTCCAGACACTGGACCCAGGAGAATGGCCGGGCCCACTGCACCCCTCCAGCTGGACAATCCCCACCATCCCCAGCCTCAGTTTACACATCTGTAAAGGGGAGTAAGCCACACCCCAAGGAGACATCCACAGAGCATCAAGGCAAGGAGAGAAAAGCCAGCCACTTTCCCCTCCCCACCCAGAACCCATAGCAGGCCAGAGCCCAATGGTCCTGGCATCAGGCTGTGAGCAAGAATCAGGATATGAACGAGACACCTGGCATGGCTGGGCACCACAGGCAGGCTCAGCAGCAGTGACGGGATGTCCAGAAGGCCCACTTTGTGGAAATGCCCAGTACCTGGCCCCCCAGACAGACCTGCCATGAGCTCCACACCCCCTAAGCAAGACACCAGCACCCTCCCAGGCCATGCCACCCAGTGCCCAGCAAACCTAGCCCTCACCTGCCAGCCACCTACGGTCTCCTGCCCGCATGCCCAGGCCACCTCCCGAAAGAGAGGCCAGGAGATGCAGCCTCATGGCAAGTGCAGGCGAAAGGTCCCACCACGGGGACAGCCCCATCAGCCCCCGGCCCACCGGCTCGGGGTCCCGAAGCCTCCGGCGATGCAGTGTGGCGGCTCAGTGAGCGGCAGGAACCTGCAAGGAAGGGGGCCCAGGAGGGCTGGCGTCTCTGCGAGGCAGCTGGGAGCTCGTCAGGAACAAATGGTGCTCGGGCTGGCCCAGTGGCTGAGTTCCCCTTTCCCAGGGCCCGCCCGGCCCACCACCCTCACCCAGACACCTGTGGCCACAGGCAGCTCCCATTGGCCGAAGCCAAGAGCTTCTTGGAAAAGGACAGGGACCCTGGCTCGTTTCCTCAATCTGAGACACAACAGTCCAGCCTGAAGGCAGCACAGCGGAGGGACCATCACCTGGCCAGGGGCTTGGGCAGGCGGAAAGGGCAAAGCCCATACTATGGCAAACAGACCTAAGTTCAAATCCTTTCCACAGCTTGCCAGCCGCCTGGCTGTGGGCAAGTCAGGTGACCTGGCTGAGCCCATTTCCCATTTGCATGCTGGCATGAAGATGGAGTAATGGTGCATGCCCCCCAACAGTACCAGCCTGCACCCCAGGAACACTCAATCATTAAGTGCATTGTGCCTGTCTTGGCCTGGACTGGCAGGTGGGTAGTGGCGCTGGGAGAAGCCCAAGTGACACTCATGGGGGTTCACATGCCCTCGGCCACCCTCAGGTCCCCACTGTGCCGTCCCCCCGCTCCCCGGCAAGAGGCATTCTGTGCATGGTGCCCTGAGCCCAGCAGTGAGCAGCAAGCATCCAGCAGGAGGGACAGCAAAGGCACAGGCCCAGAGACAGGGAGTCCAGGATGAAAGACGGGTCACCAGGCCTAGCAGCGCAGAGGGAGGAATGCAGCAGAGCCCCACAGCCAGGGAAGCAGGGCCTGAGCAGGACCGGATGGGCCACAGGCGGGGCTCTGCCTCAGAGGGGTTCTGCAGGAAGCACGGAGGGAAGGGGGCCTTCGTGGCTCCTGGCTGCCCTCCAGCCACACAACGGGGTCATTCTTCCGGGGCACAGAATATCTTTTGTGGCCCATCAGCCAATGGCCCAGCCCAGGGAGTGGGGGCGAGGGGGCTACAGCAAACAGCCTTCAGCTCCGAGGGCCCATGGCAGGCAAATAGGGGGTCCTCAGTCCCCACCCCCAGGAGGTCCACGGGCTGCCTGCCCAGGCTGCAGGGGCCGAGGCTACATGCACACGCTTACGGCCCACAGCCAACACTGGGGACCGGCGCCGAGATTTTATTTGAGCACTTGGAAATCCTGCTGCCCACAACAGCCCTGGCACCAGCCAAGGGACATCAGTGAGGCGGGGGCAGGGGGCTCACTCCTCCTGCAGGACACTTACAGAAGGGCCAGAGACCTCACGCCCAGGCTGACCATGCTGATGACCCAGCAGCAGCCCTGCCTCGGTCTCTCCTCCAGCACCCCTTGGCCGCAGGACACCCCACACCTGTCCACCCATCTGCTCACACTGCACTCTCCACCTGAAACCCAACTTGCCATGGGACCCGGGCAAGGCCCTTCCCCTGGGGGCCTCCTACTCCACTCACCCCACCTGCTCATAAAAGTCCACTCACCAGAACTCACTCAAGGGTGGGCTCAAGGATGATAGAGAAGTCCCCAGGGACTCCACTGTGGGGTAGAGGGGTCTGGACTCCCGGCTCTGGGGTGGGAGGTGGTATGTCATTTCCCAAGTTATTGGCTCAGATTTTGTGCCATGTGGATGTATTATTTTCATAGTAACGACACAAACCACCTCTGCAGTGGCCTGATTTTAGCAAGACCCTGGCCAGACAGTCCCAAGGCTGCTGCCACTCCTCCTCCGTGTTGGCTAGGATCCCTCATTCATGCCTCCCAGCTGCCTGCTCGTCTGGTTCAGCGCCCAGGACCACACCTGGATAAGCTCACTGATGAACAAGGGCACGGCACTGTCCTGCCCGAGTGAGGATCACACCCCAGCCTACCTCATGCTCGCCCAGCTCTAGCAGAAGGCTTTACTCCCAAGAGGCAAGCCATGCTAACTCAGCTGTGGCTAGCGGTCAACCGTGACCCCCAGGTCCTCCTCAGCTGCCTGAGGGCCTGGCCAGTCAGCCTGTGTTCCCAGAGCAGGGTGGGAAGCTTCCTGGGAGATCCTCTTGGCCCTCACCCTACTGAATCAGGTCATTTGTGCCCAACAAGCCTCATCACTTGAAAGCTAACTCCTGCACTCTTTAGCAACCAGGGAGAAAAGGGTGCTCAGAGCCACCCCCCTCACCCTGAACTCCACAGGTGGCAGGCAAGGTCCAGAATTGCGGGGGCCACCTCTTAGAGCCAACACAGATCCACCTCCTGCCTCCGCACGACCAATGCTAGGCCCAGGGCTCATCCTGACCAGGGGCCTGGCTCCCAACTCGCAACAACCCCACGGCCCCCCAGCACCACCCCAACACCAGAGGTCCTACGTCATCTTGTCCCGCCCCAACATGGCTCGTCAATGATGGGAAGAACCACCCTCTGGGCCCTCTTGCCATCCCTCACTTGCCTGCCAGGGACCATCGGGGCTGAAGAGCAAGTCCAGCTGACCAGGCACAGGGCCTGTCCCACTGGCTGGGTGGCCTCGGGGGTGGTAAAGCCTGGACACAAGTCCCTACCAAGGCCCACCTCCCTACTGACAACTGGGGGAGCCTCTCACATGACTGGGGGCTCAGATGGCCAACCTCCGCCATGCCCACCTATGCACAAACACAAGCCACATCTGTGTAGGTCACACAGACCTAGAGTCCAAGCTGAGCAAGGCTAGGTGCGTCCTGGCCCAAGGGGTCTCACCAACGGGCCCCACCCTAGGCAGGCACAGCCAAAGGTGTTCAAACACTTGGCAAGTGCCAAGAACATGCCAAAAGCTGAGCAGAACTGCAAGCAGCATGTGCCACCTCAGGGTGGGCATAAAAGTAGGGGGAGGGGGCACAAGAGGGAGGGACCAGCTCAGACCAGCTCATGGGTACATCCCTTCCCAGCCAGCATTTAGGGACACTGGTAGCTTGAAGTTTCCAGTTTACACCCTGGAAACTAGAAAACCACACAGATCAGAGACAGAGCCCTGCCCCCTGGCAGCCATGGACTACAATTTCCCAGTCTCAGCTTCCCCCACACAGAACTAGAGGGAGTGGACAGGTCACCTGAACAGTCCCCCCCCCCGGCCTCAATCCCACAGACCTACTGTTCCATCCAAGCACAGGGGTCCTTCTTGTCCAATCCCCTGCCTTTGGTCCACCTCACCAGTCCAGCAACATCTGACGTGGAGGCCCAGGTCACCCCTGGGGGATGGGCAGGCCTTCTGTTTCCCTCTCAGGTCTCTCACCCCACCAGCTGTCCTGGACCTACCCTGGCACCTAGCTCCTGGCCCCCAGGAAGTCCCCAGCCCCACGGAGGCCCCCTTCCCTTCCCAGGCCTCACCCCCCCCCCCCATCAAGAAGCCCAAGCCCTGGCCAGCACCCCTGGAGCCCAGTCAAAAGTAAACACACACACACCACCCAAACCTCAGCTTCCTTCCTCCACACGCGGCTGGCCAAAGCCGGAGCTGCCAGCAGCAAGAGAGCAGCAGCGGGGGGGAAAGGGGGTGGGCAGGAGGCGCCGGCCCCACAGTGGGTACACTGGCCCCCAGCACTGCCCCTTGGCTCAGCCAGCCGCCCCCTCACATTATTCACATCCTGGCAGGGTTGGGGGAGGGCAGTTGGTACCAAGGGCCCCCACTGAGGCCAGCCAGCTACTCCCACATGCCTGGTCTGGGGTGGGATGAGGAGGGGCCTGGGGAGGTCCCTCTGACAGCTACACCAGCAGGCACTGGGTACTATTTCGAATCCACCAGAACAGCCCCAACCGGAGGAGCACCCGCTTCCTCCTGGGACCCTATTCCCCAGGGCACCCATAGGGACAGGATGAGTACCTACTATGAGTACCTACTATGTGCTGGGCCAGGACTGAGGCACTGCCCCACTGCTCCCACTGTGAGTCACTGGACAGGCAGAGCCCCAGGGAGGTCAGAGATAATCCCAGGTGAAGCCACCCCCTCAAAGCTCTGATCAGGGAGTTGAGACAACAGAGCCAAGGGGCCTCCCACCCCCAAGGCTGCTGACCATCAGCTTGGAAAACCCCCAAATAAGCCCAGAGGTCTCCATCAATCACTCACCAAGGCCAACACTGCCTCCCTCTCTCAGAGGGGCCCTGTGACCACAGTACGGGTGGGCATTCCGTCCCAGGAAAGCCTCTGTGTCCAGTCCTGCCCAACCCTCCCAGCCCTCTCTAGTCAGTGTGGTCACTGGACCCTCTCAGCCCCAGCCCTGGCCCTCCAGACATCTCCTCCAGGAAGCCCTCCCTGCCCCTGCCAGACAGAGCAGAAAGGTCCAGACCAGAGCCCAGCTCCCAAAAACACCCTCAGAGAGCAGGGGCCCCACTCTATAGGTGCAAGCTTAAGTCTGAGCCCACCACTCCAGACTGAAGGCTCTGCAAGCAGGCAGGGTCATAGCTGGACCCCAGTCCCCCGCCCTCTTCAAAGCCTCTGCAGCCTCTGACCTATCCTAGCAGCTCCCACCTCCTCCAGGACCTCTGTGACCATACCAGCCCACACATCTGTCCTTCCTCAGAGCAGTATCCACACTGGCCTCCAAAAATCAGTTTTCCCCAAAAAGCTACGCCCAGATCACACATCTGGCAAGAGGCTGTGCAGGCATGGACCCTGGCTCTCACTGCCCTGTGCAGGTCTGAACCACACCCCACTACGGGGCACACAGCCCCATTCCTCCTGCGCTCAGCTGTCTCTGCCACAGAGTAGGCAGTGGGGTACTGACCCTCAGCAGGAGGCGGGGCTGCTGTCCACCTTGGGATCCCCACTGCTCTAAGCCCCCGACCCCAGACCCAAGTGCGAGGGGTCTGCAGGAGGTGCTTGGTGAGACTCAGAGGCCAGTCTTTCCCAGCTGGCTCTGGGGACAGGACCCTGGGACACAGGCACAGGAGGGCCTGGCAGGAGGTGCTGAGGCAGCTGCGGAGGGCCGTCCCCTCAGACTCCCTACACTGCCACACCTGTTCCCTGGACACCCGGGGACAGGGACCCACAGAGGTCCGGATTCCGATTCTATCTGCCTTCCCACCTTCCCCTCCTGCCCTTCCAGCGGGTGTTCCGTCTGCTTGAAAGGTGGGCCCTGGGGCAGAGTCTGCTCTGTGGTGAGGACTGACCTGGGAGGCCCCCGTCCTCATGGCCACCCAGACTCCCCATCCTGGTCCCACAGCACAGCCTGGTGGGAGGCAGGGCCTCAGAGGGCTGGCCCCATCCCAGTTTCTCTAGGAGGCCTTGGGCAGGCCCCCCACCCAGTTCTCTCGAGCCTCAGATGGTTCCCATGCCAGGCCAGCAGCAGGCCTCAGCACGTCAGCCACAGCCGGGCCCCTACCACCCCCGCTCCCAGGATCGGTGTGATTCACGGGGCCGGCATGCTGCCTCTGGC
Source organism: Miniopterus natalensis (assembly GCF_054644295.1). Taxonomy (NCBI): domain Eukaryota; kingdom Metazoa; phylum Chordata; class Mammalia; order Chiroptera; family Miniopteridae; genus Miniopterus; species Miniopterus natalensis. The sequence goes on from NC_142092.1 coordinate 69,952,279, forward strand.
CCCTACCTCGGGCGCCTGCCCTGCACACACACACCTGTCCAGACTTGATGCCAGCGGACCATAGGATGGGCCTGGGAACTGGATGTCCCAACACTGTTGGGCTGGTCAAGCATGGTGCCACAGAGGGGCTCCCAGGAGGAAAGTCATGCTTGGCAGACAACCTAGGAAATGCAGCCTCTGCAGGGCTTTAGCCCCATCCTGAGGGCCCCAAGGCCCAGAGGAATGTGGTGGGGAATCAGGCCTAGACCCACCTGCCCCCTCCTGGACTCACCCAGCCCACAGCTCAGCACCTGACAGAACGGGAAGGGCACTGCACCCTCCAAATCCAGGCCTCGGACACTGCCTCTCCCCATGTAAGGCTGAGCTTGTCCCTAGTCCCCCACAGGCCACAAGCATCAGGGTCTCAGGCTCTGGCCAGGGCGACTCAGAGAAGCCCACCTCCAGGTGGGGCTCAGCCAGGGCCTCTGCTCAAGTCTGGGCCAAAATCTCAGCTGTCAATGGGGCATGTCTTGTCACCTCCGAGGAACTAGGTGGACCAAGAGGGGAAATGGACAGGAGGGCAAGGCCCTGCCAGTGGTGAGAGGAGTGTGGGAAATGCCTCCAAGGGGGCAGCCACACCTCAGATCAAAGGTGCCAGAGCAGGCCTGGGACACAGAAGGGCCACCAGGCTACTGGGCAATGTTCACCACCCAACTTACCACCCTGGGGGCAGGGGTCCCTCCTGACCACTGGCCTCAGGTGGCCAGAGAGCAAGGGAGGCCCAGTCCCAGGAGCCCCCCAGGAGCCCACTGTGCTGAGTGCCCCCCTTGGGACAGCCTGCACTCCCTTCACACCATCCCTACCCCCCAAGGGTCATCCGTTCCCTCAGCAACAGGGGGCACTCAGGCCCTCAAGACCCCCCACTGAGTGGGGAGAGACTGGAGAGCAGGGCCCCACCCAGTGCAGGTGAAGGGGGACCAGGAAGAGCACTGCAAGGACAAGCAGGTGGACAGGGAACAGCATGCACAGATATGGGGAGGGGAGGGCTCAGGAGTCTGGCCCAATCCCAGGAGCTGTGTCAGCAGGAGAGTGACCCAGCAGTATCTACATCTGCTGACTGACTGAGACGCAGTGCAGGCCCCACCCCACCCCCACCAGCGGGAAGGCGAGGGGCTTCTGGCCCCACCATAGGACAGAAGCAGGCCTCTCTTCCGGGCACAGGATGGAGCAGGACAATCTGACTCGAGGAAACAAAACAAAGTCACAGCCAAGGGCAGCCTGGCTTTCCCCCTGTGCTCAGCTCAAGGGACTCAACGCAGGTGGCGTGTGGCCAGAGGGCTGCCTACAGGCAGAATCCCCACTGGACCCCTGGAGGCAGGTGGACAATCTGTGGCACCCCTGGGATCAGGAAACCAAACTCCCTCAGGAGTGGAGCCGCTGGGCAGGGCAAGCGCACGTAGGTCGGAGGCTCCCACCCCGACCATGACGGAGCTCTCCACTGAGCCTGCTGAAGCACAGCCCTGAGTTGGCAGGGAGGCAGAGAGAGCCCCCTCTCACGCCTGTCCCTGGCACTGCCACAGTCTGGGCTGGGCATCAATGCCCCCTACCCAGAGGACAGCTCCGTGGAGATGAAGACCAGGGCCTGTCCTCTGGGCACCCTAGAACCTTTATAAACCAGCAGGTATCCTTATTTCACCCCAGGACACGTCTCCCACAGGGGCAGGCCACTGCTTCTCTCTTCTGCAACCTTTTGGAGACAAGATTGCACGGCCGCTCGGGAGGCAAGGGGTAAAACTGCTTGGGGAACAGGACCCCACAGAGGCATGGGGCCAGGGTCCTGGTGCAGGACCCTGTGTACAACCCAAAACAGCAATGTCTGTGAAGGGCTGTCCTCCACTGCCCGCTCTCCCCGGGCCCTCCCAGGAGCTCAAGGCCTCGCCTGCACTCTCTGCCCCGCCCTCGTCTTACCCATAACAAGTGGCAGCTGCCAGCTTCCTGCAGAGCGTGCCCCTAATCCCCAGAGCACTCCGCATAAAGCCCGCTCACCACCCTTGGCACAGCCATCCACCCACTGTCCAGAGGACTGAGCAGTGGCAGGCCATGGGGCTTCACCCCCGGCCCCACCCAGCCCCATGCTGGCCTGCCACCCGGCATTTGCTCAGCTCCTCAGGGGTGACAGAGCAGGGACTCAGTCAGCACCCCGTCACCTCCCAGCACCGAGGGGGGCAGGACACAAGTTAGTCTGGACAGGAGCCTGTGACTGATTAAAACGCACATATAGAACCTCAAGGGAAAAAAAGAAACCAAACCCTAGAATAAAAATTTTAAATCTCCAGAAAACAGGGTGCTCCTCGACCCCTCGAAAATCCAACACAGTGGAGATGGCACACGTGGACCGGGGCGGAGACCCAACGCTACGCACAGCACTCGTCCTGCCACCCACACAACCCGGGGTAGGCCTCCCCATGTGTTTAACAAGCACATGGGAAGGGCCGAGCCCACAGGGTGAAACCCGGACACCCTGGGACAGCCACCACCCCCAAACACACTCTGTGATGGGGCAGTCCCATTTCTGCTCCTGCTCCCGCATGCCAGAGGAGCCATGGGCATGAGTCCCACCAACAAGGCCAGCAACCCACGACGGCAAGAGAACTGGGCCTGTTCACAATGAACTTGACAGAGCAGAGTTCTGCTTCCCTGCAGGACAAGACGAGACGGACGACCGCATGGATGGGCTGCGTGAGGACCAGCAGCTCATGAGCAAATTTAGTGAGTCCAAGAAGAGACAAACCCACATGACGGGGAACCTGGGTGACTGGGCATGGACAGAGAGGCATTCACTGTGAGCACACGATGCCCCCAAGCAGGGCAGCTCTGAGCATGCCCTTGAGTGAGTGGAGGCCAAGCTGGGGCTCCCAGGGAAGAACCCCTGCCCCATACCTGCTCCCCAGTCCCACCTGCGTCTCAGTCAGGCAGCCACGAAGACAAGTCCTGACCCCCGTGCTGGGGGACAACATAGGGTGATGCAGGATAGCAGCCAGCTCAGCCTATCAGTGACACCAAGACCACCGGTCTGGTTGAAGGCAGTAACTACCAACTCTGCCTGGGGCCCCGGGAATGGACAGCGGGGCTCCCGTGGACCTCAGCTTGGAAGCAGAGGGTTTGGGGTTCTGCCCCCCGACCAGGTCCCTGCTCCCAGTAGAGTCGCTCACCAGTCCCTTCCCTGGCCAGGGCCACAGGGCCTCCTGGAGGACCTGCCAGCTCAGTTCAGGAACAGCAGCAGCAAGGAGCCTGTCCAGGATTGTCCCCCGTGCACGGGACCCTGTGCTGGGAACTCTGAAACACACACCTTGACCAAAAACCTCACAAGCATCACTGTCTTCTTGCAGTGCTGAGGCTGAGACACACAAAATCCAACCTGCCCAAGGCCACACAGCTGGTCGGCGACAGGCCAGACGGTGAGCACAAGCATGCCTGGGCACACGGCGCAGGGGGAGTAAGGGGAGGCCCAAGGGGGCAGATGAGCAGAGGGGGCAGCGAGGGGTTGACAACGGGGCAGTGGGAGGCCTGGCCAGTCCCAAGAGGCCAAACTCTTCCTCCTCCCAAGAAGAGGGGGGTCCCTCCTTCCTATGGGAGATCCCAACTTTGACAGAAACAGAAAACCTATATTCCATTTTTGTTTAAAAAATAGTGAATACCAAGATATGCACTATCTTTCTGCCTGCGGGGAAGAAAGGACGGCACACAGGACGCCGGTGATACTAAGCTGGGATGGGGGACCCAGTGGCTGGCTTTTATTTCGTTTGGCTTTGGTAAGAGAGCTGCAGGGTGGTTGATTTTTTGGTTTTTTTCTTGGGTGGAGGGTGTTTTACAGAATCTCAGCATCTCCCTGACCAACCACTTGCACAAATGCTCCCACTGATAGCTTGCGCCAAGCCAAACGCATTCTTGATTTTCTCCAAAACCCACCTACCCCAGAGTCCCTCAAACCCTCCCCCACCATTAGCTGGAAGGAGCCCCAGGAGGGGCAGGAGCCTGTGTCCTCAGCTGTAAGATGAGCTGGCTGACCCAGCAGCCCATCCACATGGTCCTGGGCTGACCCCAAGATGAACTGGGTTTGCTCTGGGCCAGGGCCTGCCTGCAGCCTCTGCCAAAGCCTAGGACCAGCTTCTTGCAGTATCTCCGGGGCAGCCCAACCAGAGCTCTAGAAAGGTCGAGGCCCACCAGGGGCCCCTCCACCTCCTCCACAGAGCTTGCCTACCTCCCAGACCCCAACTGTGCCAGCCCAGTGCCCAGAAGCTGCTTAGACTCTGGAGGCAGGAAGGTCTCCTGGGGTGCCCAGGCCAACCTCAGCCACAGCAGCCACCCCCACTCAGTGCCTTGCCTGCCCTCCCACGTTGCCCGTGCTCTTAGGCCTGCCCACTCTCCAGCCCCAGCCCTGGGAACTGGGTCATTTCCAAGAACACACCAGCTCTCTCGCCTAGAGGCTTCAACATGCAGTTCCTGGGCCAGAAACTCCCACCACGCATCTGCAACCTAGTTTAAACAATACCTCCTCCTGGAAGCCCTCCTGACCCTCCCAGCCAGGACACAGGCCTCTCCTACCACACACCCTCCAAGAGCACTCACCACACTGCAAGTGCCCCCAGCCTACCTGTCTGAGGCCGCCAAGGTCTGGGGGCTCTGAGAGGCAGAGCCATAACTCGTTCATTGGACATCCCTGGGGCCTGGCACACAACAGGTGTCAAATGAAAGATTACTAAACGGATGGGGTGGGAGTAGAAGAGCTGGGAATGGGCCAGTACAAGCTGCAGGATTCACCATAGTCCTTAAGAACCAGCCAAGCAAGCAACAAGTTTCAAAGAGACCCCAAGGCACTGACAAGCTGTGTAACCCCAAGCAGGTTAAACAACCTCTCTGAGCCTGTATTTCCTCTTCTGCAAAGGAAGAGGAAATATACAAAGGAAGTGGCTAGGAGGCAGTGGATGAGTGACCATGAAGCTGGCCTTTCCTCATCTGTCCCCAAAGGTGATGAACACAGGTGGGGAGGTGCAAGTGGCCCACAGCCAGCAGACCCAGGTTTGATTCCTGGCTGCATGACTCATAGCTGGGTGGGGCCATAGGTATCTGACTCAACCCCACTGGGTCTAAGTGACCTCATCCTCAGAAAGGGGACAGTGCCTCAGCTTTAACTTCTTTCCCATGTTACAGAGTGCTAGTTAATGGGATACCCACTCCCCCACTGCCCTCAGCACTAGAAACAGGCAGATTAACCAGGTCAGGCCCTGCCCAGGGACACTCATGCAGAGTCAGATAGACAGACAGCCTTTTCCAGGAGTCCAAAGGGCCAGTCAGTGATGCAGCAGGAGAAAGCAGAGCAGGGGGCACTCTGTCTAGCTGCAGATATCAAGGAGGGCTTCCTGTAGGAAGCACCACTCCCCTCCAGCTACAACACAGTAGACTCCTACACTCCCCCAAACAAAATACTGGACTCTCTGTACATGGCTGGGGGATGATATGTCAGGCCTACATACATGTCCACAGTGAGGGCAGCCACAGCCCCAGGAAGGGTGGCAGGCAGACCAAAGGGGATCCCTGGGAGCAGGAGACACTGAGACTGGGGTCCAGCCCCACCACCTCCGAGCCAAGGACTACAGTAAACATCGCCTGTCTGGGCTGCAGTGTTCTCACCTGGAAAATGGATTAGTAAATCCTGCAGACAGGTTGTCCTAGGACATAAATGGCAGAAGTTGAGTACAGCACCTAGGGTATAGTAGACAGGCCACTGCTGAAGCAGACAGGCAACAACCACAACTCCTGGTGCACTTCGGGGCATCGTTCCTTCCCTTACTGTCATGCCCAGTCCCAGTGAAGGCACTACGTGCCGCTGGCTGGAACCCACACTGTCCTTCCCACCCAACCACAAAACTTCTGCCTTACCAGAGGATGGTTTCCGAACACCCCTCTCCACCGGCCCAGGCTTGACCACCTCGCTGTGTGGCCCTGGGTAAACCCCTCACCCTTTCTGGGCTCCCGCTTCCTCATCCATAAGAGAATCATCTCTAGGCCCCTCCCCTGCTGACAGGCAACAAGCAGAAACCATAGGCAGGCATGACCACAAGTTCCTAGAACCCTGGGCCCCACCCAGCCAGGAACCTAGCTGGGGTGTGCAGTAGCCCTCCCCAGGGAAGGCAGTCCTGAGCCCCCCTGTTCTTCCCCTCACCCAGATAACCAGATTCCAGAAGCATCCTCAACCAGTTCCACACTTAGGCTGTCCAATTACCTTCAGTGATCAGAGAGCCCCAACTACTTGCCTAAAGTCACACAGCTCAGAATGGCAGAGCTGGACACACCCCAAAGCATATTATCCCACTGTCCCTCTCCTCCCAGTCTGATCCGGCAGAACCCCAGAGAACAGCCTTCACCATCCAGCAACTTGGGCGCTGGCCCCTGTCCCCTGGCTGTATGCCCCATTCTGCCTCTCTGGGCCCCAATTTTCTCCTCTACATACAGTCTGCCCACTGCAGGGCAGTCCAGGTACCAGGCCCCACTCCAGCCCAAGAGAGAGGTATGCCACCGGGTGTTTTCTAAGCTTCTCCTTTCCCACCCTCTTCTCAATGGGAGAGTCAGCCCAGTAAGGGCCCACACCCCCAGTCGAGGCCAGAGGGCAGAGGGGTCTGGGACCCTTGGCTGCCATCCCTCTGCCTCCTGACTAGTGTCTGCCCACCAGGCTGGCAGGAAGTCCCTGGCCTTAGGACAGCAACATCACAGAATCCAGGGCCTGGGTTCAGATCCTACCCTCTACTCCAAAGCCACATGACCTCCCTAAAATGTGCAGGTCACGAGAATTACGTGGGCCCAGAGTAATGCCACCCTTCCCTAACGTCACCACCTCTGCCACTGCCCTGGGCAGCTGTGGGGAAGGAAACGGAGCCAGGCACCCTGAGAGGGCGGCCCGGGCTGGGCCTGGCACCCAAGATCCTGACACCCAGTCCTATGACAGGCTGGCAGGATGTTGGGAAACCCACGAGCCCTTATTTCAACACCATCAGCCACGTCACTGACTGGTTTCCACATGCAGCAGCCCAGGAAAGGGTCAATGCCATCTTGTCTACCCGCCTGCCCGGGCTTCAGCTCAGGCTCACAGCTCCCCTCGCCACCCCCAACTTGGATGATGGCCCCCACAGCCTGCTTCCCATGCCCGTGGGCCAGGCTGCAGGCCAGTAAGCCGGGGTTACCAGGCCAAAAATGAGCCACTAGGCTCTGCTCAGAGTCTCAGAGCCCCAGACCCGTGGCCATGAAAGGGGAACGAGAGTTCTCTGCGGACCAGCTGGGGTAAGGCTGGGAGAGAGCACGCTCTGGAAAGAGAAAGTGTCCCTGAAGCTAGCCTCTATCACCAGCCCTGGGAGGTGCGTCCGAGTCGGAAAGGGTGCCCTACTGCCCGGGGAACCCTGCCAGCCCAGACCCAAGAGGCCCCTGGAGAGCTTGCCTCACTGTCCACCACAGCCTGCAGGCTTTTACTGAATTTCAAGTAAAAACAAGTGTAGGGCCGGGACAGTAGTCACCACCCAAGGGCACCCATGCTCCAGGAAAATGGTCCCACTGAGCACTGAGGGGAGCCCCAGCCCATGCTGCCAGTGACCTGCCCCTCCAGGGTCCTGCCACTGCCGGCCCCACCCACCTGGCAGACTCTCGGGGTCCCCACACCACAGGTGCCCCCACCCTTATGGTCCAGCACAATGTGCCCAGCCGACTCTGGGGGACAGCTCGGGGGTGACAGAGAAAGGTGACGTCACAGCCCAATGGGCCTGAAATCCGGAAATGCGCCCTGCGGCCAGGCCGCGCCAGCAGAGACTGCATTTCCAATGAGGGCGGACCAAGCGCCCTTCATCAGATGCAGACCAGAGGCCTCATCACGCCAGGCGAGGTTCTAGATCTGGGGACAGGGCAGAGAACCCACTGGGGCAGATGGAGAGTGAACCAGGACAGAAATAAGGCAGGTAACTGGGGGTCACCAAGTGGGGGGGCCAGTCTGGACACAGTGGCCAAGAAAGGCTGCAGAGAACAGGGGAAGGAGAGGAGTCTGCTGAGCCCATGGGGACATGGGGTCGGGGCAGAGACAGGAGCGGGCAGGGCCGCATACCTGGGCATGTCCTTCTTCGAGGGAGGCGGCCTCTCCAGGGACAGGGGCTCACAGCGACTGGACCCAGGAAAAGATTTCATTTTAATGCCACCACCCCTGTGCTGTTAGCCTTATGCAGGTGACAACGGGAGGGAATGAGTGTCCCGTGGCTCCAGAGTAAGGATGAAGAGACAAACGGACTGCTGTTCCTCAGGTGAGGGCCTAGGCTTCTCAAGTTCAGGACCCCAGCCCTCGCCCCTCAGACAGTGGGGCCTTTGGGCAGCCTGGCCTGGAGCGTAGCCGCACAGGCTGGCGCCTGCAAAGGGAAAGAAGCAGGTTCGTAATGAACCTCACTGTGTTTGTTTAATAACAAATTACCCGGAGAAGGCAGAGAGTGTCTTATCAGCAAGGATCCTCCAGCAAGGCCGATAGCATCGACTGCTGTCAGGGAGCTCTGGGAACTATTAGCTTAATTAGCAGTTCCTGCAGGGTCAGCAAGAACTGCTGGCTGAGCGGCCTGGGAACCAGCATGTCTGCCAGAGACAACTGGGTGCGTCCCTGGGTGACAGGCTAGTGAGGAACAGGAACCCAGAGGTGCAAACGAGGTACCAGAAGACAGGAAGATCATCATCCCTCGAAGCTCTCCACCCACGGGCACGAAGGTCCCACGGGCGCAAACGACTTCTCCATGCCCCTCAGGGAGCCTCCGAACTCCTACCTGCCCACTACACAGGTGGGCAAGTCAAAGCCTGGGAGGTGGTACTCAAGGCAAGCGCAATAACCAAGGCAGACATTGAAGGCGGAGACGGGAGAAGCCACCACACCCTCCTTGCAAAGCCCTAATGGCCAGGCAAGAGGCTAAGAGCCTGCTGGGTTCACCTCCCAGCTCCAGAGGCTGGTCCCTTGACTGCTCCGTGCCATCTGCCCATTGAGGGTCGAGACCACCGCTGTGGCTGCCGCTCTAAGGGAGGAGCTGGCCTTTAGGAGGCAGGGGTCAGTCCTTGTTCCAGGGCACTGCATGGCCTCGGGCAAGGGATCCACCTCTCTGGATCATGTGGACAGTCCCTCCGCCCTTCACACCCTGACACCTTATTTCCAGGTGCAGCTTCTAGAAACAGGAGGACCAGGCCAGCCGAAGATGGATTCTCCAGCCTTGCTCAGCTCAGGAGACCCAAGCCTGTGGGTAGGGGGATACTTCTCCCTGCCTTCCCATGGCCAGGCTTAGTCGCACTGGCCCCAGGCCGGCCTCGTCCTGCCCGATGGGACTCAGGGACAGGGGCAGCTGCAGCTGGTGCCAGGAAGGGGGCCGCTTCTTCCGCTCCCCCTGAGCGCCTGCTGCAACCAGGGCCTCCGCTGCCGACACCCTGGGGTAACTCGTTCCAGATGTGACCAGTGGAAGACAGGAGCAGCCCTGCACCCTGCTGAGGAAGCTGGAAAGGGCCTGAGATAATGTGGAATTCCTGAGCCTGTGCCAAGGCCCATGGACCCCAGAGGGGGCGGCAAGCAGTGAGCAGGGGAGGAGAGGACACTCCCCCACCCCTACATGTGCCATAGACCACCCAGGCAGCACTGATGCTGGAGACACCCCCAGGACCACAGTCCTTCCCTGGCTGCTTCCCTGCTGGGGCCTGGCGTCTGCAAGCCTCTGACTCCCATCTGTGATCAGCCCAGCACCTCTACCGAGGTTGCTACTAAAACACCAGGGCCTGGCCTAAGAAACGGAAACAGTGTCAAGCCCACCCCCAGAAGGGACAAATCCTACAGTCTTAAGGCTCTGGCCAAGACAGAACAATGCTCCTAGAGGTGGCTCACTTGACCCGACCCCTGATTCCCTACCTCTTGGCCACCCACAAGCTTACGCAGACCTGGTTTCATCACTACGCCCAGACCCAAGTTCTCCCTAAAATTGCTAAAACAAGTGGAGATTTCTGCAAAAGGCAGCATAACACTGTTGACCCAGAAATCACACCAGCTGGAACTGCCCAACAGCCCTACACTGGACACATGCCCTCCCCACACCCCACGTGCGCTGAAGGCAAGACCCAGGCACTTTCACTGTCAGGAAGGGGCAGGGTGGGGCCTTCCTCCAAGGGCTGTGCTCAGCTGGACGGACAGTGCGATGCCAATGAGAGCACAACCATGCTCTCAGCACTCGGCAGAGCACAGGCACAGGCTCCTAGCAGGGTCCTCACCACGGCCACGTTACACATCCTTCTGCCCATGTGCACCATTTAGGGCCGTCCTGGGGGGCAGTGTCAGCAAGTCACAGAAACTGCACAGAGGCAGACAGCCCTATAGGGGTGAGGGGTGAGGAACAGAGTGGCCTGCAGGGTCCACCCCAGGCCCACTAGGGCCGGGTGCTTAGATGGGAAACCAGTGAGCTGTGAAATTAGTTGGTTCTCTGAATGGATGCCTCTACTCTACCCCCCCCAGGCAGGGAAGGGGGGTGAACAGGGGCTGCACCTCCGGGGCCCACCACCTGGCTCTCCGGCGAGGAGTACCCCAAAGCAGCCCTGCTGCTAGCAGGCTGTGCGGGGACAGAGAGCAATGAGGCCCATTGCCCACTCGACTGTGGTGATTACTCCGATTACAACCATTACCAAACACAGTGGCCCCCAGAAAGTCCCTGCCTGCAGAAAATGAGTGACCAGCACCCTAGGAAGTCCAAGGTACTGCCTCGGATGCTGGGAAAGGGCAGGGGAGAAGGAGTGCCAGCTTTGCCCTAATTGTGACAGCAAGGAAGTGCCCCACAGTGGGGCTGGGAGTAAGGAGGGGGCAGGTGGTCACTACAGTGGACACTTTGGGCAAGGCGCAGGCTCAGGCTTGAGGCAAGCAGGCAGAGCCTCTGCCCGAGGAGAAGTCCCCTCCTGGCCCTGAGCCCCAGCAGCCTGGCTCAGCCACCAGCCCAGCATTCACCACAGCTAGGAGCCAGCCTCAACCATGCAAGGGGTACCTGGAAAGTGGTGGTGGGCTCAGCTCCAACAGAGACTCTGAGACTCACTCCAGCAGGGCCTCCCATCTCTCCTGCTCAGAGGAAATGACCACACGAGCTTCCACGGCCAGCCTGGTGCCTGACTCAGCGGAAATGCTCGGGAAGCCACGGGCCCATCAAGTGGAGAGAAGGCAGCCCCACTTCTGGATGTGGCCCCACTACTGCGGATGCCACCTCTGACTCACTCAGCACATCCTGCCATCACGGTGCTGGGCACTGGGTCACAGTGGTGACCTGGGCCCACTCTGCTCCTGCCCCTTGAGCTCACAGTCCAGTGGTGTTGGGGAAGACAGGCCTTGGACAAGCCACCAAAACAAGGAGCTTGTGGTAGGAAGGAAAGAGGCAGAGGGGCTCCAGGAGCATCCAATACAGACGGCAACTCAGAGCAGGAGCCCAGGAGATGCCCACCCCATGCAGGGACCTCTGACCTGAAACAAGTGAGGTGAGCAACAGCCCCCTCCCGGGAGGGAGGTGCAAGATGGGAGAGGACCAGAGCAGGGGCTCCTCCTGCCAGCCGGACACCCTGCCAAGCAGATGGCCATACCTCAGAGGCATCCCCATGGGAGCTGAAGCTCCAGCCCTGCAAGGCTATGGGGACACTCTGGCTCCCCAGGGCACTCGCTGCAGGGTACAGACTGCTGTCTCCAGTTTACAGAATGGCAGGGGAATTCCCTACCCAGGTCAGACCAGGAGGAGGCCCAAGGTGCGCAGGTACTGAGTTCTTGTTCCAGAACCTCCTTTCTCCACCAGGTCACTTGGGCAGGTGGTGGGCGGCCCCAAGAGCCACAAGCCTGCTCCCAAACAAGGAATCTCCAGAGTCCCTCTGATTTTAATCAGAGTCATTACGTGCTTGCTCGGCAATTAGGACACAAATTACTGAATGAAAAAGCTCATTACCAACAAATGACAGCACTCGGGTCCCTGATGAATCGTGTGCCTTAGAGGCGGTCAGTATCCAGGAGCCGCAACACCTCAGCACCCTCGGCCTCATCTGTCACCCACACCTGCCAGCCACCACTGTCCCAGCCCTAGCCGGCCACTCTCCCACCGACCTGGACCCAGCAAGAGAGGGAGGAGAGGATGAGCCAGAGGGACCACGACAGCTGGACAGGTGCTCAACCCAGCCTCTACACACAGTAGGCCCTCAGCCCACGACGGGTGGTGGACCGGGCAGTGCCTAGGAAGCCACCCTACCTTGGGGGAAGCCTCAGTTTCCCCACCTGTGAAATGAGAGCATTAAATAGGCTCTCCAAGTTCCCTATGGCTCTGAGACCAGGTGCCTGACCTGGAGGGAGTTTCAGAATAAATTAGTTGATGAGCTAATGAGTGGAATGGTCACTGCATTAATATGATGAGTCAGGTGGCAGGGCACGTGGGAATGTCAAGTCTGACACCAAAAGGCCCACTTTCTCCCATCAGATAACATCAAACAGAGTAGGGGAGAGGAAGCCACAAGGGGGTTTTAAGACAGAGGCAGGCCTGAGCCAGGCATGGTGCGGCAGCTCCCCTGGTAGAGGCACCTTGCAAACCCTACCAGGCCTCGTGGGTTCCCATCCCACCCAGAGGGGGCTCCCAGATCCCAGACCCCGGGAAAGACAGGGCTCACCTGGGCTCTGACAGGCACTGGAGATGGGACCCGGTACTAGCCTGGGACCCCCCTGCCACAGGGGGTGCTCAGGGCCCTGCCTTCCTGGCCCCGTGTGCTCAGCCTCCAGCCCAGGTGGAGCTCCCAGACCTAGGCCCTGCATGGGGGCAGACCCCACTCACAGGGACCCCAGGACTTAGGTGGGGCTATTCCCTCCAGGACATTCCAACCAGAACGCCTCCCTCAGCAGCCCTGGACCCCGGACTCAGCCCCCACACACAAGACAGGCCCTGTGGCCAACGCGGCCTGGGACGGTTCCTCCTCCGTTTCTAAAGAACAGTCGCCAGGCCTGAGAGTGGGGATCCCCGGCAGCAGCAGCCTTTAGACAAGGTGCCCACACCCACACCAGCTCCTCAGGGAAAAGAAAATGGTTCAGGGAGGCCACACAACCGGGCACAACGAGGCCCGTTAGAATCCCGGATCTCTGACTCCCACCACAAGGCAAATCCAGGCCTCGCTGTCACAGCGTGATCCTGTGACCAGCAGGGGTGGGAGCGGGACGGAACAGCTGCTTCCTGCCAGCCCTGCCCCCCACCCCAGAGGACAAGCATAGCAGCCGCGTGTCACACGCCAACCCAGCACCCAGAGCCCTGGTCAAGGCCACTGGGGCAACTGGCAACTCCAAGCCCAGCCCAGGGCCCCTGAACTGCCCCAAGGGGAAAGCAGGGGCTTTAGATAAGGGCCTGGGGGCTCCCCCAACTCTGGGATCAAGTGGACATGATGAAGTCAGCCTGGACCATGCGGCTGACACGGTGGACACTCCACATGGCTAAATTGCATCACTGCTCCACAGCCTTGCCTGGTTCCGAGCCCCTTCTCCAGCCCTGGGACCCTGGGCAGCTGCTGAGCCTTCCACTTGCCCCTTTGGTGGGTGACAAGGAGCCTCAGCTCTGTGAGCCCCTCCCCCTCCCAGGTCAGACCCATGCAGAGCCCCCTTCCACAGGCTGCCCTGCCCAACTGAACAAATGCCCCGAGCCACCCCGTGAGGGAAATGGACAGGAGGCAGCCTTGGCCAGGGGCCTGGGCACCCAGGGCTGTCACATGGCCTTGCAAACTCCAGCTGGGGGGAGGGGACAACACAGGAGGACAGCCTGCTGCCTACCCTGACCAGGGCTCAAAGGTGGCTGTTCAGGACCCCGGAGCCACAAATGATAACTGACTGGGTTTATTATTTATTCAGTGGAGTAAGCAAGGGGTCTTTCAGTACCAATCTCCAGGAAAATTCAATGCACACCCACTAATGGCGGTGAGGGGAGTTAGCCCCAGGGTCCCGCCCTCGAGGCCTGGCATGCCTTCCCCCCACACACAAAGCCCCACTCAAAGCCCCACTCCGTGTCTGGGGAGAAGCGTGCAGACAACAGAGAGGAGGAGGAAGATTCATGGAATTCATTTCCACAGGGACTGGGGCCTGAGAGAGGTGGGGACCCGGGTGGGTGCTGGCCGGAAACACCAGAGAGGGATAGGGAAGAGGGGAAGTGGGGGGGAGGCAATCCCCCCCAAGCAACTAATTAGCTCGTTGTTGACACATAATTATCACAAGGTGTTCAAAACCCCTCGAGCCCTAAACCTCATCTTCTGGGTCTGTTTCCCCAGTTGCACAGTGGGATCAGTGGCTTTCAAATCAGCTCTAAGGCACCCTGAGATGGAGCAGGGAACGCCTCAGGCCCCAGCCCAACGGGAACACCTCCTCTTCCTGGCTTCCACCCTCAGACCGCCTGGGAGAGCTCTCCAAAGCCACGTCTGTGCTCGAACTCATAGGCCTCACCCAGTCCCTACCCTCTGGCTGCAAACCGTGTCTCCTCCTGGGCGCAAATTTCTCCTGTACACAAGAGGTGCTCCCTGAACTGAACAGGCCTCTCTGCCAGGGTAAGGGGTAGGTGGGGGGCACCAGGCTCACCTAAATGCACCACCATGTGGGGGATTTGAGCTCCTCAGCCATGTACCTGCACCTTCTCTTTCCTTCTTGGCTGGGCCCTGGGGGAGCGCTGGGCCCCCATCCTTTCCTGAGCCCTTTGCCCGCACACGTGGCACGCTTCCACATGCAAACTGGGCTCAGACCTGCCAACATTCCCAAGGCCACCACCACTGCTCACGGAGACCCCAGCCCTAGCCCAGGCCTGCCCCAGGAATGGCTTGTGTCTGGTGGGGCTGAGCAGCCTTGCCTGGTCCTGCTGACAACCAGGGCCAGGAGAGGCAGGGAGGGAGAGCCTGGGGGCAGAGATGCTCTGCTGAAACAGCACCCAAACAGAAGCCTGGAAAGCCAGATTCCTGGATTCCTTGATAATTTTCTGGAACAGTGACCCACAGGGTCAAGTCCAGACCCCATACAGGGCCTCTGCGACCTGACCAACCTCAGTTCTTGATCTCCCCATGTGAATGCCGAACTCCTCTCTCACCTCTGGGCCTTTGCATATGCTGTTCCCCCATCCATTTCCTTGTCTGGACCTGCTGGTTGTCACCTCCTTCAGCAAGCCTTCTCTCAAGCTCCAGCCCAGATTGATAGAGACCCTTTCACCCTGGACTGTAATTACCCATGTCCTGCCCCTCACCCCAACCATACCCTGCTCCCTCACCTACACCCTGCCTGAAACTGACCGCTGGCAGCCTGACTGGCCCCCGGCACAGCTCACGACTCATCAGGCCAGGGCACTCACCAGGCCAGGACTCCCAGGCTGGGCTGCACAGAACCTGGCTGTTTCAGCTCTGACCTGAGCTAGGAGCTCACAGTGGCCCCCTCCTTGGTTGGAGAGCCAGGCCAGGGTCAGTGTGCCTGTGCCTGGTCGTGGCCCTCTTAAAAGCAACACAGGGCCTCCCATGGTGACCACTGTGAAGGAGAAGGCCCTCAGGTACACAGGCAACCAGGATCTGTCCATGAAAACACATGTGGGCACAACACTCATGCCAACTGTGCCCCAGAGCATGAGCAGAAGCCCAGGCCACCAAGCTCCATGTTCCCGCACACTTCCCTGCATTCCCAGGATACTGTGGACAACTGCAGAGTTCCCAGGTATTTTCTGCCTCCTCCTGGGCAGTCCCTTCTCCTTGCTGACTTCAGTTCAGCTACAACCACAGGTCTCATCCTACGATAAAACAGGTCAAAGGTTGCCAGGCAAAACAGATAAGCGTATGAAGAAACAATGGTGCGCACACGAGTTCCCAGGAGAGAGGCTCTGACCAGACAGGCTGGGCCTTTCTGCTTTCTCCCGGCACTTAGTGTTCCGGAGGTGAGGCATCCCCTATCTGAAATCTGCTCAGGACTGGGTCAACCACAGTCCATCCCAGGCCTCGAGGGTCTTGCTCCCAGGGCCACAGCTGGGTATGGGCTCATGGGGGCCTCTGAGGCTCCCATCCTCCCCACTGACACAGCCGTGGGGCCCTGCGATTCACCCATGTGAACATTCCTGTAGACAGACCTCTTTCACCCCCGGGGCAGGTGAGGAAGCTGAGGCCCAGGAAGTGCCTGATATCCCAGAGCTACAGGAGAGGGGCCACGGCTGACCCAGCTCTCTGCAAGCCCCCCGCCTGGCATGCAAAGCCTCCTTTGCCCAGGAACCTGCCAGGAGCCCAGGATGCGGCAGGATACTGTGGCCCCCGCTCCTATGGCGGTGAACTCCGGCCAGGTTTCTCCTCCCAGAGAAGGTCCTCCACCCGGGAACTAAACCTGTCTGACTGCCCAGACACTCAGCGCCTGGCGACTATCTGCCCCATCGCATTTCTCAACCCGGCACCCAGCAAGCGATTGCAACAGGCTGTGGAGACAGATAAGGAGGCTCGGGTGTGGGCTGGCTGCAATGGGGGGGTGGATTTTTGTTTTGTTTTGTTTTGTTTCCGCCCCCACTGTGCCGTCTCTGCTCCAAGCCCCACTCGGCCAGAGGCTTCCCGCGGGTGTCCTGCAGGGGGCTGGGCACTGGGGCTCAGCACTGGGGCTCTGGGCCACCCGCAGGGCTCCTAGGTTGGAAAGAAGGCAGGCAGGGACCTTCTGTCACAGGGTGGGGAGTAAGCAGGTCCCCAGGCAGGCTGAGGATGGGCAGGTGTGCGCACGCGCGCACGCACACACACACCCTTGAGAAAGCCACCCCATCCCACCTACAAGGGCACACGTGCCACGAGCTAGGCTGTGACTGACCCTCCTTTCCAGCAGGGCCATGGTGAGAACGTCCACCCTTCCCTGTCTGAGGCCCCAGCTGTCTAGTCCAAGAGCCACTGAACAGACCTTCAAGTGTGCCCAGCACACAGGGAGCTCAGAAAACAGGGCCTGCACTTGGGGGTGAGGGAGAGGCCCTAGCGAGGGGCACTGACTCTACCCAGCAACTCTGCGGAAGGAGGCTGGTGGCTGAGCCACCCTCGTCTGCAGAGCTGTGTGATAGGAGCAGTGGGAGCACAGAGAGATCCCTCGTCTCCCTTGGCCTGGCTGTGGGTCAGGGCTCTTTCCTATGCCCAGCACACTGAGCCCAGCCCAAGGCCAGGCACGGGCCCCAGGCCCCACTGCCATGTCCTGTATGTCCCAGGTGTGAGCCAGACACCTCTTTACCACCTTAGAAAGACTTAACAAGGCAGGGTTTTCTTCTCCTCCCGGCACTGAGGAGGAAACCAAGGCTCAGGGTGGTTAAGTAACTTACCTACAGCCCCCTGCTCTCCAGTGGGGTTACCTGCAAAAGCCTGAGGCGGCCCCCTTCTCCCTAGGATCAGCCTGTCCAGCCTCACAGGGTTGGGAGCAGCTTCCCAAGAAGCACCCCTTGCCCCAGCCCTGCCCCCGCCCTACCCAGGTTGCAGGGGAAGGAACAAAGACCAGCAGGGGTCACACTTTCCTGGTCAGGGGGAAGGAGGCCTGGCAATGGACAGGTTTGAGCCAGGCTCCCATGGTGAGAGCTCAGGGTGGGCCTCCCTAGCTCCCTATGGGGACTGGCCCTGCCTCTCTATGGTGGCACATCAAGGCCCAGCAGCCATCCCAGAGGACAGGTGGCTGCCCCCCAAACCTGGTCAACCCAACCCACCCCCCGGCTTATGTGACACCTGGGAGCAGGCCAGCCTCCTCTAAGCCTCTGCTCCCCTGGGACCAGGGTGTCACAAAGCTTTCCAAAAAATGCAGACTCCAGGGCAGGGCAGAGCCTGGAGCCCTGGGAGGAATTCCCCTGCACAGCTGCAGATTGCACAACAGGCCAGGTCCCGGCCTGCCTCTGAGGTGTTGCAAGGACCCGCGCCCTTCCAGGCAGGAGAGTACTGTGGGGCAGGCAGCAGGGGTCTGGGCTCCCAGCCTCTGGCACCCAGCCCTGGCCACCAAGGGTACTTTGAAAACCTCTTTGTGGACAGCCACTACCCTAGCCCTCCTCTCGGGGTCTGCTGTCCTCCTAATTCTGGGCCTGTGCCCCTCCCTCCCTCCTCACCCCAGCAGAGAGGTGAAACCCCTGCAAGAAGAACATTAACCAACACTGACAAACAGCAACTCCTGGAGCTGGCTGCTCACCCTCCCAGCTCTCCCAAGGGCAGAGTGAGAAACTGAGGCCAGGGAGGGGTGGGGGTGCAGCCTAATGCCTCCCTGACCCACAATAAAGTCAGGCGTGTTTTCACTGTCTGTCATTGAGGTAATATGGCTCCCTGTCACCTCCAAGTCAGACGAGGCACCTGGCTTGCCTGGGGAGTTCAGACACCCTGGCCCACCAGTTCTGGGCAGCCTCCTGAGAGCAAAAGAGCCAATCTCTGGGGTCCATCTAGTCTGAACACCCCAAAACTCTGGTGCAGGCTCCCCAACTCCCAACCGAGACTTCCTAGTGGCCTCTCAGCCCGTTACCAGTCCTGGAAGGCCTGCGGGTACCAACCAGGGAAGTTGGAGTGCTCTGGTCTGTGGGATGGAAGCCACAGATCAGGGACTCAAATAATCATGGCCTGAAAGGTATGGAGGGCTGGGGACATGGGAGGGAGGTCCATCCAGATCTGAGACCTTTAGCAACAAGAGAGCTCCCAGAGACTGAAGTCTCAGGGGAAGCCCCCCCCCCACACACACACACACACACGGACAGAAGTGGAGCTGTGGGAAGGACCCCGGGGAACGCCAGCCCGATGATTTGCACCCATGAGTCTCAACCTGACTGCATATCAGAATCACCCAGAGGGTCGTGAAAAGACCCAGTTGCCAGGCACCAGCTGCTGATCTAACTGGTCTGGGGTGTGGCCCAGCACCAGGAGTTCTGAAAGGTCCCTGGATGATCCTGACAGGCGGCCAGGGTGAGAACCTCTAGCCCGGTCAGCACAAAGCTACAGCTAAGTCAGGTGGATTCCCCCATCCATCTCAGCAGGTATCAGCTCCTGCAGTCTTCTCACACCAGGCTGTTCAAGGAGGGAGGCAGCAGAATTCTGGACCAGTGGCCGCACAAGGACACTCTGCAGAAGTTAGGATGAGAACAGACATGACCTCATTACTCAGCTCCTGGTGGAAGAGCTCAATTTGATTAGCTGCGGAGGATGCAGACCCAGGATGGCACAGCACGCACCTCCTCCGCCCCATTCCCATCCCCGCAGACATCACCAATCCATCACAACACCCTTTCCCACTAAGGCCCCGAATTCTCACTGCCGAGCCCAGGCAGTCACAACCGGTCCATCAGAAGAGGCCCCTGTGGACTGACACAGGCCTCTGCTTTCCCAGGTATGGACTGAAGGGGTATTTTATGGAAGCAAGAGCAGCTACCGTCTGCATCCTGCCTCTTTCTCCAGGGGCCCACTGGACCCCGCTCTCTGAAGCAGCACCCCTCGGTCACACCAACCCCATTCCCACCAGCAGCTCCGGGACACTTCCCCCGGCTGCAGAAAGCTCTCTGTGCTCACCCTCAGAATGGTGGTGGATGTGTTTGGAGTCCCTGAGCCTTGCCAACATCATCAGCAAGAGATCAGGAATCTCAGGTCACAGATGGCTGGCTTACCAAACAGGTGCACCCAGCCCTGTAAGTGAATCACCTTTCAAAGGCACCAGGACGCTTCAGAGAGAAGGACCCTCCTTTCCCGAGGACTGGCATCACCACACAGGGCTCTTCCTGTGCAGGGAGGGCCAGGGAAGGGGCAGACTACCTGCTCCCTGGGAAAAAAAGGGTACGTTTAGGTCACCATCCTCAGGATGGGAAGGTCCAGCTGAGTGCCCTAGGGACGTAGCGAATCATTCCGTAAAGTCAGTGCTGCTCTGAAAGCAAGTTAAGTTTTGCTTCAAGCAAGGAGTGCCTGTGGCGGGGCCATGGGAAGGGAGACCAGCCTAATGTGCACAGGCATGCGGTGTACATGCACCTGCCTGTGCACATTCACATGCACACACACGTGCACACGTGCGCACGCAAAGCCCAGGCCACCTAGGATCCCCTCTCTGCCTCCTTCACACTGGTTCCAGGCCTCTCACAACCAAGGGCCGTCAGAAATTCCACCTTCTGGGATGTTTATGAGCGAGACTCCAGCAGCCTTTTAAATCCATTTAAGAAAATAAACACACCTCTTCCCCAGAGGGGCCAGCTCAGTCCAGCATGGGATCTAGCTTCCTCAGGCCTCAGGCCTCAAACCTCTAGCTACGGGCCTGCCCCTGCCAGCTGCCCTGGTAGCCCAGCCCCCTCCTCCCAGTGCCAGAGGGGGGCCCTGCACCCCAACTCAGTGAACACTGAGAGAGCCCTGGGCTGCTCACTCTCTTAGCCCATAGCCCAGGGGCCCAGCCTGGATGATGTGGCTGGAACCCCCTGTGCCCAGCAAACAAAGCCTCAGAGACCAACCAAGAATACAGTGCCCTCCTACCTTTCCAAGTGGGCAACACTGCCCACCCAGGAAGAGGGCAGAGTCCCCTCAGAGAGAGGGTGGGGGAGAACCTAAGTGAGGACTCACAGGGTCCTCAAGAGTCAACTGCCCTGAACATCAGCAACTCAGCTCCCATGGTCCCCAGGAGAGGACAGCTAAGGCATCCACATCCCCAAAGTGAGCAGGCAGCCTGACTGTGCAGACAAGCAGGAGCCTCCTGCAGCCCCGACGCAAAGAGCACCTGGACGTGAGGGCTGACGTCTCCCCTCAATCCCATGGCATGCGTAGGCCATGACTTTGTTCCTCTCGTGAAACTGACTCCCTAAGTCCATCCAGCATTTCGGGGAGGTGCAGGACGTGTCCAGCGCCGTCAGCAGCTAGGGATCAGCTCCAGCCCCGCCAAAGGAAAACAAGCAGCCCAGCAGGAGAGTGGCTGGAGGCTGGGTGGTCCAGACACTTAGCCTCACACGGTCTGCTGCTTGGCGAGCCGCCACTTCTGCCCGCTGCTGGGCAGGGGTGAGGAAGGGAGGACCAGGGCAGTGCCGCCTGTCTGGGATCCTGACGGGGGGACCCTCCCCAGTGCCCAAGACCCACCCAGGGACCCTGATGCAACCCTTAAGACCCCTAAGGGCGCCAGTGAGCAGCCATCAGACCTGGCTGGATGCTACCACCTCCCTGTCCCCCTGCCTGGCTCAGGGCACCCGCCCAGGGTTTCCAACACACCCATCTGGAGTGGCACTATCCATTCAGGGCCAGGCTCCCCCATGTTCGGGAGCCCGGTGTCAGCTCAGCTGCCCCTCTGTCTCGCCAGGCACCCGTCACACACCTGGGGCAGCCCCAAAGCCCACACCTGCCCTTGGACCAGGCCCTCTCGTCCTCAGCCCTAGAATGCAAAACACTGTCACCTGGCTACACCCAAGCACTGCTCACCCTTCACAAATCATTCCTGGGACCCTCACTTCCTCTCGAGGGGCTGTGCAAATGTGGCAGCTTTCCTAACCAACAGAAAGCCAGGCCTCAGCCACCAGGCTCTCCCTACCCTGACACACACGTACATGTGCCTATGCAGAAACCAGACTGTCGTCCTCACAGCTCTACTCCGACACGCGTGGACTGAGGATGACCCCTCAATCCATTCCAGGCACACACACCCCATGCCCGGCCACGGCCTCCTCGAATCTCTCTGTGGCCCCCAAGCGCCCACTCTGACAAACCCTACGCTGTACCGCCCACCTCTCATTCTGAGGATTAAAAACTCATTCGCGGCAACAGACTGGTTATTCCATCTCGGCCTTAGTTAAAGAGGGCCACAGGACAACGTTTTAAACAGCAATGTCACTTTCTAACTGACACGGCTCCATCACCAAGAAAAACACTCAAACGTGCCGGACACAGAGCCCCTCCTCCACCTCCCCAAGCAGGGATGGCTCAGCTTCAATAATTAATCTGCTGATGAAATATTCAGGGGCCAGGGAGGGGATCGCGTTTCCCTGGTGTAGATCCCCGCCACTCTAGGGGCTCCCAAGCTGGGGACACCACCTGGGTGATGAGGTCAGGATGCTCTGAAGAGCAGGGTCCATGGGGCAGGGGCTGGACACCAGCTATCCCACAGCCAGCACCGTTTGTCCTCTCCCCTGCCCCGGACATGTCACAAACCCTGTTGTTGGTGGCTAATTCCCTGGAGGGGGATGCTGTGGCCCAAGGTCACTGGTGACGTCCTCCCAGACCTCCTGACCCCAGCCCTGTCATGTTTGAGCCTCCACCAGTGCGACCCCCTTCAGAAGAACCAGGCCCGGCCCTGGCACTGGAGTTTCCTAAGCCTAGCTCCTAATGCCCACATTCCCTCCAATCAGGCATTTACACCTCGGGGGTACAAACACTTCTTATGAAGGCTGAGTCGGCTGGGAGGGGACACTGAGGCAGGAGAGAGAGGCTCTGCCCACCCTCCTATGAGCCTGTCCTCCCTGGGGGCCGGCCCACCCACAGCTCAGGGGCATGGCCAGGGTAGACAGTGACAGTGCAGTCCCTTGTCCCTGCAAGGAGCCACGAGGTATTGACGTCACCCAAGGTCCAGATGAGGGCACAGAACCAGCAAGGGGAGGTGCTTACACCGGCAGTGAGAGCCCAGGACCTCAGCTCCTGGAATGTATCCCCCTGGGCGAGGAAGCACCTGCCCGCACCAGGCCACCTTCCTCCCACCCCCGCCTCTGGACAGAGGATGGCCACCAAATGAGCAGCCCTGGTGCGGGCAGGAGACTCCCATCAAGGAGCCAGAAGGGCAGCAGGAGTGAGGCCACCACAGCAGCCCAGTCAGGCACCAGTGGCGGGAACCCCACTTGGCGGGTAGTTTTGATTTCCTGTGCAAATTAGCATGGTGAGCAAGGGCCAGAGGGCACGGCTGCCAGTCCAACACAGTGCTTCCTGTGTCTTCAGCCAGGTGCCCACTGTGCCCACCAAGAAGGGAGACAACGGAAACCATGGGCCTCGTCCCAACACACACGTGTGCGCACACACACAGAGTATGAGCCCCCACAGTTCTACACCACCAGTCCTGAGATGAGGACCGGTATCTCCCTTTACAGATGAGAAAACAGGTCCAGGGGGCCCCAGCTGGCAGGTGGGAACCAGGGCTGGGCCCTACGTCTCTCATGCCAATGCACCCACAGGGCCAGCCCAGGCTTGCTGAGGGCTGCCCCTCTCCCCCCAGGCACTGCACAGCTTCCACGCAGCCTCCGTGCATCCTGCCGTGCAAGCCTGACGCTGACCAGCTGCCCAGTCGGCCCGGACAGGTCGTTTAATCAAAGTGCACGAGACCGCTGGGCTGATGTGCCCGCCCAGCCATCTGGTGGGCCCGCTCTTCTGACCCTGGGCTTGTGTGTGCTCTAAACAGTTGGGTCCAGGACGTGGGGGAGGGGGCCTAGTGGTGCCAAGGACTTCAGGCAGCAGGAGCTAACCCAGTGGGAGGAGGGGACAGTGTTACGGGCGGAAGGAACGGTGTGTGCTAGATGTCCCTCCATCACAGCAGTCCCCTGGGACCCTGCCCACCCAGAGCCAGCCATGCACGGCCTCCTCTGAGCAGCCTTCCGAGTGGCCTGAGCCTGTGGGCACAGAGCTGCGAATCCAGGGCTCACATCCCAGATACACACTCAAAGACAGAGGCGCAGGCAGCCTCGGGGGACTGAAGACCCCAAATCTTATGAGACAAGACAGCAGGCCCACAGGAACCCAGCACAGGGTCTCCTGACGTCACTGGCCCTGCCCACTAATGCTGAAATAGGAGCTTCAGGGACTGAGAGACCCCAGCTTTAGCCCATCCCCTTCAGTTACCACTGCCAGGTACAGAAGCTTTCACCAAGAGGCAGACCCACTTGGTCCCACAAAAACTCTGATACATCAAACCTCGAGTGCACACTAGCGCCACCCACAGCTCCAGGGCGGGTCCCAGGCAACCGGCTGAGGTCCACCCACACCCAGCCCACCCAAGGGGGCTGCTTCACCCACTCCTGGACACCAGCCCCTTGTCCAGAGCCCCCACAGGCCCATCCCTTCCCACTCCCTCCTGCTGTCTGGGGATGCTTTCTCTCCCTGCCCACCAAACCTGGCCAAGCCCTCCACCCAGGCTCAGTCACCCCCAGCCCAGTGCTGCCCTAAGCAGGACCGTTGACCACACACACGCATACAGGCGCAAAGCCCAGGGTAGCTGGGAAAAGAGGGTTCCCACATCCTCACCATGAGGGGCAGCAGCTCCAGGCCCACCTGGGGGCAGGGAGCTGGGGTCTACAGGCCCAGCAAGACCCCTGACCTGGGGAGCCTCCACCAGAGCCCTCAATGAGGTGGGGGCAGTGCTCAGGGGACCGTGAGTCCAGCAGCAGTACCAGTCCCTACCCAGGCGGCAGTGCACGGCCAGTCTTCACACACCTTCTTGGTGAGGGCCCTCCCTTCACTGCTTGTGACAGAACTGGGTCTCCCACACGCCTGCTCCCTCTTTGCCTGCTGGCATGACATCACAGCACCCCTCACCCCCGGCAGAGCCGGTGTCGGAGACAGGCATTACTGAGGTGTAGAGTGCATCTCGGGGCTGGTCTGTGGTCCCCAAGGTGGGGGGCCGTGTTTCAGCTCCACACTTGGAAATCTGCTCTTGCTCGGGGACTATGTGGCACCCCCCCAGGGCCCAGCTGCGCCCCCCCTCAGTGCCTGGCATCCCCAGAGGCATCCAGGCAAGCATTCGTGGCCTGACCGTAGGTGACTCGACAAAGTCCCAGGACCCCAGGACAGGCCAAGAGAGTGACCCCTCTCAGGAAGTGACTACCCCAGGAGGGGTCCCATAGTTGTTGGACTTGGCCAAGACCCATCAATAACAGTCCCCAAGATCAGCTCAACAGTGCATGGTTTCCCCAGGCATAATCACCCCCAACCTGAGTGGGACCCACCCTTGATGGCCCTGAGCTCTGAGAGGCCCCTGGGAGCTGGCTACCAGGCACCCATCCCACCACTGATGCCATGCTGGACCCAACACCCACCTCTACGCAGACCCTTATGGCCGAGCTCACTCCCACCTCAGGGCCTTCGCACATGCTGCTCAGCCTGGAATATTCCTCCTCCATATCTCTGCCTGGCTGCCCCTCCTCGTCCTGCAACCTCAGCTCAAATGTCACCCCCACATACCTGGGAAGTGCCCGTCATCGCCACAGGCCCCAAGCCCCTGTCATCCCTGGGTCTGGGTGTGCGGCGGTCAGACAGGCCAGGCCACAAAAGGTTCCTCCACTCCCCTTCCTCAGCAGACACCCCAGTGGGCTCCCCATCCACTGGGCAGAGAACGTGGTGTCTGCCCCTTATTGCCTGGCCCCCTGGGTCGAAGGATGCACCAGCCTCCTCTGGGGGCGTGGAGACAAAGGCAGGCTGACCAGGGGGAGCCCACAATTAATCTCGGTCAACACCATGGCGGGTGGGTTGTCCTCCACCCTGCCATTTACATTTTTATTAAATCACACAGGAAAATTAGAAACATTATTACTTTCCTCAGTCTTTAACTCTTTCCCTGCCCTGCAATGAATGCAGCAGCCCCATGCTGTCCGTTTGAGGGTGATGTCCAGGCTCCCACCCGTCAGTCTGCCTGTCACCTCCACGGTGACTGTGGGGTCCTCCACACAGCCCAGGTCCCCCACTCATAGCCCCAGGTCTGGCACAGAGTGTACAGCCAGGAGGCTGCACCTCCCCAAGCCTTCCCCAGTGGCCTTGAGTCAGGGAAAGCTCCTCCCCCTCAGGCTTCAGTTTCCCCTTCTAGAAAATGGGAAGAATCAGGAGCTGATGAGGTCTCAGTCAGGTCCCAGATGTCACTCCTTCACCCACCAATGTCCCAACTCAGCCTCTCCAAGCACCGGAGGCCCCTAAGAGTTCTCACTACTGGAGCCTAGCAATGTAGCAAGGGGACCATCTCCCAAGGGTGAATCTTCCCTTCACCCCTCCCACGGGTGGGAGAAGGCAGCAGGCCCCCCGGCACACAGTCATGTCCCTTTTCACCTGCTGTGCTGACAGGGGGTGAGGGAGAGCACTGGGGTACAGGGCAAGCCAGGCAGTCTCTCAGGTACCCCCATTACCAGAACTTGTGCCCAGGCATGGGACAGACAGGAACCCCAGCAACAAATCACTCGCAAGATGTGCAGAGCCTCAGAAAGAAACAAACAGGCTAAGGTGGCCAAGGGTGACAGTGGGGGCAAGGTCACAACACTCAGGGGCCCGTGGGCGTGACACCCAAGTAAGAAGGGAAGACAGCAGTAGCCATGGGGTGATACCAGAAGGACATGTTGGGGAGGGGGGAAAGCACGTGCAAAGGACCTGAGCAGGGGAAGAACTGAGAACATCCTAGGAACAGGAAGCGGACCAATGCAGTTGGTCCCCCATGAGCTGGGACAAGTGCCAGGTCCAGGGTTGGGACTTCACCCCGAGGGCTGTGGCAGCGTGGGAGGCACCTAAAAAAGGACGGTATGATCAGGGTCAAGCGTTTTAAAACAAGTGAGCGCCGCAAGAAGGCCCTTGTGCTCCCTGACAGCACATGGCTCCGGCTGTCACCCCCCCATGTGCCCCAACCCTAGGAGCTGCCACTCCTACTCCCTATAGGAAAGGTGGGGAAAAGACATCATCAGATGCACAAGGCACTAGGCCGAGGGTGTGGGAGAGGTCCTCCCAAGTGGGAGCATCAAGGAGGGCTTCCCGTAGGAGGGAACATCTGGGCACAGCAGTGCTGCCACTGTCCCACCATGTGGCACCCGCCTGTGCTTATCTGTTGACCCAGATTTAGTCATGAATGAACTGGGCGAGAATCGAGACTCTAATTACTTTTCACTCTCCCTCGCCATGCATTATGCATTGACAGGGAGGGGGAAGGAAAGCACCCAGCACAATTAATTTCAGCTTCGATTGTTCGCTCCTGCCTGGCTCTCCCCACCGAGGAAGAGCCTTTTTTAGCTCCATGTTTCACAAATACCTTAAGGGATCAAGCAGGCAGCTGATGGTGGCAGACACTGGTGGCACTGTGGGTTGAGGGACACTCTGTCAATTTCAGACACTGAATTAAGACAGTAGATAAGAAAGACCAGGCCAGGAACACAACGTCAGAGGGACAGAAATGTGCCCCCTCCATCACAGTGGTCCCTGCTTGTCGAAGGCCACCGAGGCTGTACTTCTCAACCCCGACTCCAAACCCCTAGCCAATGAGCCACTTCCATGTGGCCCCAGGATGGACTGGGAGATCTGTGAGCCTACCAGGTGGCCCCACTGCTGACTGCCAAGGGGATATGAAAACCTCAGCACCAGATTCAGTCCAAACCTGCACCCTCCTTCCCAGCAGCTGTGTTCCAAGGAGCTGGGCCCAGCCTCAGGCTGTGGAAACATCAGCTCCCCGTATCCCCACTTGGCAGGTGGGGAGATTGAGGCCCTCACCTAAGAGCCCAGGCACTCACTGACAAGTTCTGGGGTACGTTGACTTCCATTTCCTCTACCGTCCGTGGGCCTGGCAGAGAGGCCACATGGAGCACTGGGCTGGGGCAGCTGGAGCCTAGGAGGCCAGAGGGCCAACCCGTTCAAGCAGCTCCAGCAATATGTCCCACAGATGCTGACTCCTACTCTGCCAGGCACCTCGGCCCAGGCAAGCTGGCTATGCGGCTGAGCCCCAGGAGGCAGGCCCCAGGTGGGTGGTTGTCACTGCTCCCCTGTCCTCGCAACTCCACATCCACTGGACTGTCGGGCCCAGTATTGATGTTAACAAGAACTCTTGAGTCCAATCTCGTCAATACCGCCAGGGAAATACAACAGAAGGTATTACAGTCATGAGGTGGAGGGGACCAGACCCAGGGGAGCTTCCTGGAGGAGGCTGCTTATAGACAGACACCTGACAGAGCAAGACGATGGCAGACGAAGGGGTAGTATGGGCAGCACCCAGAGGTAGGAGGACTGAGGGGCATCCAGTGTGGTGGCAGGAGGGGTGCAGGCCCAGGCAGCAGTGAGAACTTCATCCTATGGGCCCTGGAGAGCCACAGAGAGTGGTGCACAGGAGAGAGAGAGCAGTCCTACAGTGGAGACCAGGAAGAGGGGCAGCAGTGTGCCCAGGAGCCCAGAGCCCCAACCTCCTGCTGGGAACCCAGAGGCAGGAACCGAGAGCTCCACTTCCCACCTGCTTCACAAGAAGTCTGGGCCATGTGGCAGGCGCCCTGGCTGGGGCTTCTGTCAAGAAACCTCCGGTTTCCCCACCCTGTGGCTGCTGAGTCAGGAGCACAGGGGGCGGGCCCAAATCACAGCCCCTTCCTGCAGAGCAGGCACAAAGCCAGGCCCGCTGGCCCCAAGGTCCCTGCCGAGCACCACTGCATGCCAGGCTAGACCCCAGCTGGGTGCACCAGCTCCTGCCCCCTCCAAGCCCACTGTCCCCTCCCCAGGACCAAATACCACAACATCCTCACTCATCAGCACCAGAAGGGACCCCCTTGGGGTTGGGGAAATGAAGGTCGAGGCCAGGACTGGATGGACTTAGACAAGCTTAGTGGGATCCCCTCCTGGGCCATGGAGCAGATGTGGGACAATGGGGACCCGCAGAGGGCAGTGAAGCAGACTCTTGGCTTCAAGGGGGAGGAGACCCTGGAATTGGGCTGCAGGGACCAAGAAGAGCAGGGCAGGGCAAGCACAGGGAGCAAAGGCTCACGGTGAGGACACACAGCACCGCTGCCAGGACCTCTCAGGGCTCCAACGCAACCAGTGGGCCCTCCCCCCTCCCCGGGGACTGCCAGGTCTGGGGGGAGGGATGGCCAGGCATGCCCACCCAACCTTGGCAATGGGCCTGTGAGCATCACAGGCAGGAGGGCGCCAGGACATCACATGTGCTGACCAAGCCCCCACCCCCACCCAACTTCGGGAGGAAATGCTCTTTCCCACAGTTACGAAAGATCCTCTTTGCTTGAAGAAGAGGCAAACCCAGAGTCACACCATTCCTCGGCTCGCTGCCACACTCGCTGGGGTTGGGAGGCAGGTCTCCGAGGACCCAGGGTCCACAACAGAGCCCACCCACCAAGTAGCCAGGCACCTGGATACAGGCCCTTTCCTGGGAAACTAAGCAGGGAAATGTCAGTGGAGTGGAGACAAAACAGGGAACTTAATCCCCAAGTCTGTGTCAAGGCCGCACCTGGTGGTGGATGTCGCCTCCTAGCCTGGGAAATTCCTGTGCCCCAGGATGGTTCTGCAACCAGATGCCCCTGAAACCAGCCTCCCAGGGGAACACTTCCTCCCAGAAGAGCAGAATCTGGGCCAGGACATTCACATCCCCCCCAGGTTCTCAGCACTGTGTGCTCCCACATTCCACGTGCCGCAGAGTGTGACAGGCAATCCTTCCCGGGGCCCCTGGCACCAGAGCAAGAAATTCCTCTCCCCACCCTACAGATGAGGAGACTGAGGTTCAGAAGCACCCCCAGCCACAGCTCTTCCCCGCTCCTGGGCATGAACTGAAGGTTTGGCCCTACTTAAGTTCACCTTCACAGCCACCCTAGAAGCAAGGGCCATCACCCAAATTCACAGATCACAAAGTCTAGGCACAGAGAAGACATGCTCCCCCAAGTTACCCAAGTGCAAAGGGCTGAGTGATGGCCTGAACTGAGCATGAGTCCTGCTGCCCCAGCACACAGGGCCACCCAGTCCAAAGACAGCTTCCCAGGCTCCAAGGAAAAATCCCCCCTCCAGACGTGACAAGGTGGCCCTAGTAGCCAGATGCCCTCTGCCTATGCCACTTCCCAAGGGCAGGGCAAGTGGAAATCCCAGTCTCTGAGGCCTCTCCAAGGAGGAGGTGCCCCCCCCACCTGCCTCGCCGTGGGATTTGGTTTCCTAGCCTCTAATCAAGGGATTACCGACAATCCCGGTACCACACGTGCGTGCACCGCTGGGCACTGCCATGACCTCGCCACCCACATCGCTCATGCTGGGAAGAAAGGCCCTGGCAGCAGGACAAGGGCCCCTGCCTCCGGGCGAAGCCATCCAGGGCAGAAAGGGATAGCAGGGAAGCTGGGTGGGTGCCCCCTCAGCTCTCCACTCTCCCCTTAGGGCAAATTCCCCCAAGCCCCCAGGCAGGCCTGGGCACAGCAATGTCAGCCATGGAGAAACCAGGGGCCGTGGGCTATACCTGGGAAGCCCACTCAGCACCTCCAGGCTGGCAGAGGGTGCCGGGTACCAGTGAGGCTCAGCAGGACCAAGTCCAGGATCCACTGGCTGCCTGGTGTCCGCCAGCCCCTCCCCACTGAAGGCCTGGAACGGCAGCTCAATGCAGAGTCCAAAGCTCAAGCTCCAAGGCCCAGCCACCTATGGGGCCTTGGCAGCAGTGCCCCAGCTCTCTGTGCCTCAGTTTCCTTGTCTGTGGAACACAGGGAAAGGGTATGGCATCAGCCACCCCACACCCCCAAGCTGTGTGGTTCTCTGGATATGCTTGGCCTCTCTGAACCTGATCCTCATGTGTAAGGAAGTGCAGCGGGCTTGGCAAGGCTGGCACTCCACTCAAGCCTGGGCACCACCGAGGGCCCAGCACTCTCCCCAGCTGATCTCACAGTTCTGGACCCCTACCCACCAAATGCCAGTACAAGGCCCATCTGTGCTCACACAGGCAGGCAAGGGTCCCCTCACCCAAGGCGAGGTCATGAGCCCTGGGGGAGATGCCCCTCCAACCTAGGTCTTTACATCCCCCACAGCCAGCAGCACCCACCCTGGAAAGACCTCAGCTGGCCAGATGTGCCAACAACCCCCTCAGGGGTGGGTTTCACTGACCCCGCAACATGGCCTCAGTGGGTCAGACCAGGACCCACGGTGCACACGGTGTGAGAAAGGTGGCCCTGCCCTCGCCACACCCTGCTCAACACATCTGAGGCAGGAACACCATGGTTTATTTACCTGCACGTCTACGGCCCGGCCCACCCCACCCAGTGCATACGCCCACACCGGTCACCCTTTCTCCTCTATCATGGCCACCCCAAACTTAAACGTCCAGCCTCAAACCACAGTAGGGGTGTGAGGAAATTGAGTCATGTACCAGGGCACACCCACTGCCACCACCTGCTCCCCAGGTCTGGTCCCAAGGGATGAGAAAGGGCTGCCCCACAGAATTACCCGGCCAGAGAGTGAGCTCCCCGTCACCAGGTGTATGCCAGGTCCTCCCCTACCCAGGGTCACACACACACTTGCCTTCTCCAAGGGCCCAGAGCCAGGCCAGGAAGCCTGGTGGAGACTGGAGGGCGGGGGCCTCTCTGACCCACAGTTACTAAAAAGAGCCAACAGGGAAGTAAAAATAGGAAATAAAAATAAAATTGCTCCAGCCGCCCTGGTTGTTTGTGTAGGAAACAAGGCATCTCCTGGCCCCACAGGGCAGGCTCAGCTCTGGTGCCTCCCAGATGACGAATGTCCCCGCCCCACCAACTTCTAGCTGCTACCAGGACTTCAACCTCAAACCCAAGGCCCAGGGCAAGAGGCACCTCAAAGAGGAATCTGAGAACCAGGTTCAAATCCCAGCTGTGCCAGTCACCAGCTGTGTAACCTTGGGCAAGGAGCTGAGCACCCTCTCCTGGCACCACCAGCCTACCACAGGAGGAGTGCCCCATGTTGGAACTGCCACACGCCTCTCTCTGCCAGATGCCCCAAGGTGGGCAATCAGGAGAGAAGAGCCCTACAGGGGAATAAGAGACCGAGCCTGGCTCCCAGCTCGCCCCAGCTCGCCGGGCAGCTCAGACCTCAATTTCCTCATCTACACAATTACAGGAAGCCTTCCTTCCTATCCTTTCCTGTTGGGCCTTCCAGGATTGGCACTAGGCTTACTCGTGCTAAAGTGTGCATGACTGACCCTGGCTCGTTCTCTTAAGGTACAGGACTCCACAGAAGAGCATGATCTGATCCTGGAGCTGAGACGCCCCAGCCAGAGGGCAGGGGAGGACCGACTGGGCCAGAGCACAGCTCACGCATCCAATTGCCGCCCCGTCCCTGGCAGTGTGTGGGTTCTCCTCTGCTGGCTGCATTAGTAAGGCACCTGCCTGGTGCTGCTCATCAACTGTTTTGAGTCTCCGAGAGCACTTGCTGGGAGAAAATCTGAGTGCTGCAAACGATGAGTGATGCCTGCCACAGCCTAGGCCTGGAGCCCTAGGATGCAGGCCATGGATGAACCCCCTGGCCCACCACTGACTCTTAACATTCACCACCCCCTTGGCCACTCCCTGAGAACTGGGTGGACTCTGGAGGACTGACCAGGGAGGTCTGGGGATGATATCATTGGTCTGGCCCAGCACTGTCGACCCCAAACCACCCTCCGCACAACAGCCCAAGATCTTTCTAGAGCACACCTCTGTACTCAGCACTCTCCATTCTCCAGCCCTCGGGAGAAAACCGCAGTCCCTTGTACAGACCACCCGCCTCCCAGCCCCACCGCTTCTAACAGCACCTGGCTGACCCACCTGCACCTCCCTGCACACACCAGGCCGGGCCTGCCCATGCGCTCGCCAGTGCTGCCCCTTGGTCTGGGCTCCTGCTCCTCAGGGCACTAGCTGACTGAGGGGGCCACCCACAAGGACAGCGGGCCCACCTCGCACCTGGACCTGCCTGTGCGGGCAGCAGGTGAGGGGCACTGGGAGCACACACGTAGACAGACACCCAGGCACACAGGCTCACACATCTCACACACACATACCCTCTCACATACCCAGGCTCACACGCTAACACACACACACATACACACACTCTCTCTCTCTCTCTCTCTCTCCCCCTCCCTCCCTCCCTCCCTCTCTCTCTCACTCCAGCTCTTGACCCAGGCCACAGGAGTGGCCCTGCCCAGTCCCTTCACCCTGCATTGTTTTGGCTCCAGGTCCCTGAGGAGGGTCTGGGGAGGAAGAGGCCCTCTGGCCTTTCTGCCCAGTGCCCTCCAGCACAGACCTCAGCTGGCCAGAGAGCATAAGGTGGGTGTTCGCAAGGATGGGAGCACAGGATAAGAGGACAGACCCTGAGCTCCTTGACTTCCAGGTCCTGGGGATCAAGCCACAGGTCAGCAGCTCCAGCAGCCAACCCAACACAGGTACATGGGCTAGTGACTCAGATCCCAGCTTGGAGTCCCAGGTTCTGGCCAGCATAGGCCACCAAGCACCAAGTAAGGAGTCCAGACAGCCAGGTGGCGACAACATCATCTCTTTGTTCTCAGAAATGGGGGCTAGGGGGAGGCAGCCACCAAGAGGGCCCAGAGTAAGCCAGGGAGGGAGGCCAGGGAGGGCCATCCCAGCACCCTACAGGGATCTCCTTGCCCTGGTGCCCCACGAAACACCCAGGTCTGCAAAAGGCCCGCTTGCTCCCGCAAGGCTGTGATCTGCCTGCCCCTACCCTTACAGGGCCAGGCAGAGCACAGGGCCAGGTCAGTGCAGGGCCGGAGTTGGGGGGGGGGGGGGGGGGCTGGCTGCCCCCTCTGATAACAAGCTCTGCAGCTTATCAGCCCCATCCAGGGCCAGCGGGGCTCCCAGAGCCATACCCTCCCCCACTCCATCAGCCGGCCACCAGTGTGTCCCTGCTGCCCCACACAGGAGACTCAATAATGTCCACAAGTAGATAAGTCTCAGCAACAGGCTTCTCGCAAGGAGGCCACCCACACCCAGACTGCCCAATGCAGCTGGGCAGACGCCACGGGGAGCACACCTCTCCCACGAATTGTGGCCAGCAGCAGCACCCGGAGTTGTGACCCACCCTGACCCTGGGACTGGGGGCAGCACCAGCCATTTCAGGGAGACTGGGTCACCACCTGGGCTGGGAGCCGGTCACCCTGGAACCAGAGCTCCTGCACTCCTACAGCCAGGAGGATCAGGTCACGCCCTGACAAGAGGAGGCCCTCTGAGCACCACACATGTTCCTTTTATAACCCAGCCACGCCAGCCATGGGGAGCCAGAAATAAGTCGGCAGGGATCGCATGCCCAGTGCTGACCAGTCCCAGGCTGGGGCTGTGCCTGCATAGGTGCCCACCCTTCCAGGCCAAGGACAGAGGCTCAGAGAGGCCCGGGGGAAGCTGACGTGCAGGGACACAAGGAGGCAGGGCCAGAGCTGCACACATCCACCAACGCCAAGGCCGTGCTCACACTTGGTGCAGCATCTCCTGTAACCCTGGGCACTGGGCTGTCAGGAGCCAGCACCTAGACCAGGCCGCGTTAGCCCAAGATAGGTGCTCCTACTGCCCTGCTGCCGGGGTCCAGGTGGCAGGGACCCAGGATGGGCCTCCCATTTCCCAAGTGCACGAGCCAGCCCTCCTGGTGTGGCCACACCGGTTCTGGGAGAGGGACAGTCTCTAGCCACATGATCTCGGGCATGGCACACCCACTCCGTGTGTCCCAGTCACAGCACAGGGGATAACCTCACTCACTTTCAACAGATCATCAAAGGGCTGAGACGCTGGGTCGGGGGCAGAGGGCACCCCCCCACACCACACAGGGAGACAAGGACCACCCCTCCTCCTAAGGGTGAGGCCGGGGTGCCACCCTGCTGCTGGCTTCTTCCTGGTCCTCTGAGCTGCTACTATCGGCTGCTGCTTTGTGGCCACAGACCCACCAGGACAGCAGGCACGATTCTGCCCAGCAGCAAGGGCAAGGCCGGTGGCCCCATCACAAAAGACCCTGAGAAATGAAAGGGGAAGCTGGGGTGGGGGTCCTGCCTCCAAAGCTTGGCTCACAACAGCCCCTTGCCCAGACAGCCTGGAAGATTCCTCTCACAGAGTCCATACCCGGCCCGCTACCGCCTCAGCTCTCTGGGACCATCCCTGCCACCTGGGGGACATCACCTCACAGCACAGGTCTCTTCCCCGAACTCCAGCCCCTCTCAACAGCTGCCCACCCCACTTTTCCCTATGGTATCACACTTATCCCACACCTTAGTCCTGATTGTCCCCCCCAGACCTGCTCGCTACTGTTTGCCTCGTTTGGTAAAAGGCACATAGTCTTCCCAGGTGCTCAGGCCAAAAGTACTGGGACCCCTCCCTGACCCTGCCCTCCGGCCTCCACTTCTCACACAGCAGCAGAGCCTCCTACCAAGCACAGGCCAGATACTCCCTCCCCAGCCCAGGACCCTCCAACAGCTCAACACCCCTTCCCTGGGAGCTGAAGATCCAGAACCTTCTCCTCACTCTCTGATTCCATTCTACCTTCCCCCGCACTGGCTCTGCTGCAGCCACACAGGTAGATTCAAGGAGCCCTGCCCAGAATGTCTCTGACAAAACACATAGGTCTGAGGATGCTGAAACTGACTTCTCCTAGGAGAACTCCTATGCATCCTCTGTGACCCAATTCACAGGGCCCAAGCCACAGAACACCAGGGCAAGCTGTCATCACTCCTTCTGTGCCCCGTCTGCTTCCAGGACATCCTCCCACCACTACCCTCACACCATCTCTTCCCCCAGACAGGGGCAGGAATGACATCACATTAGTCAACCTCAGCTCCACACTCACTATGAGTGACCTGCCCTGACGCACATAACCAGCCCACTTTACAGACAAGAAAGCTGAGGCCCAGGAAGGTTTTAAAAATCTGGTCCAAGGCGACACACTGTCTGACCCCAAGCATCGCTCATCCCTTGGGGGGCTGGGCCTCACCCAACTCTGCCTCCCGAGCTGCCAGCAGGAGCCAGACATGTGTGGACAGACAGCTAGCCAGATGGACAGATGGATGAATGGACGGCTGTCAAGGTAAGAGGTGTACTCTGAAATTTCAGCCAGGCCTTGGTTCCCCTACCCACCCACCCACCCAAAAGCAGGTGCCTAGCAGCAGAGGAAGGAAACCAGGTCCCAACACACAATCATTTATAGCTGAGGGTCCACCCCCTCTGCACCTGGGCAGTGAGTCCAAGGAAACCAAGTTCTATCCAGCAGCAGATGATGTGTGTGTCTAAAGCAAGCAGGGCAGAAGGTAAAGGGCTCACCCCATTGACAGGAACACACAAGGTCACAGCCCCGACTGCAGGCTCCCTGAGGGCTCCCAGGACCCCAAGCATCGAGCACCGGCCCAGGGCATCCCCTAGCGGAGAGTCCCAGCCCTTCATCCCAGGAATCAGAGCCAGGAATCAAGAGGACTTTCCTCCCTTGAAAGCTGGGCCACACCCCCAGAAGGGTGATTCAAGTCATATGGCAATTTTAAAAGTCATCTTTGCAAGGGGTGGGCTCACCCTCACAACATTTCTGAAATGGAGTTTGCAGGGGAATCTTCAGATAATGTAAATTCATTCAGCAAACATTTCACAGGGCTGGTGCTGCACCTGGTGCTGTGGGTTCAGCAAACGGGACCTCCGAGCCAGCCCTGTCAGTGAGCAGGGCTGAGGTCCTGGGCCCCACACTGCTGAGCAATGCGCAGGGTCCTGCAGGGAGCAGCAGCACCCAGCAATGCCTCCCCCACCTCATATTCGGCCGGCACCCTGTCTTCCATTTTACAAATGAGGAAACCGAGATAAAGAATGAGAAGTCACAAAGGTCATGAGGCAGAGCCGATGGGACAGGCAGGGGCCCTGAGCAGCCACCCCCTTGGTCCAGCACCTGGAGGGGTCGGCCTCTTGTGGGGGAGGTTCCTGGGATCCAAGCCTTGGGGGGAGGTAGGCTAGTGCCCAGGGAGAGAAGAGGGAAGAGGAAAGGCCCTGCTCCCCTCCGGGCCATCCCTACCCCTCCAGCTGGGCCCAGGAATGTCACAGCCAGTGCTGCCCTGCCCCCAACCGTGGCCCACCTCACCACGTCTGAGTGGCCAGGCACCCAATGCCTCAGGCCCCACCTCCCAGTCCTCCTCCCGACCTTGATCCTGGGCAGAAAGTCCAGGAGCAGGGGTGGGGCGGGGGCAGCTCCACACCTCCCTGGACTCTGCCCCCAATCAGAACTGTTTTCTTCAATCCTGGCAGGGAGGGGGTGACAAGCCATCAGAGAGACCAGCACACACAGGAGACACCTGGGCAAATGACGCCTACAGCTGCCCATGGGAGAGGGGCAGGGGGAACTGAGGGGATGAACCATGGGATGTGGGGACAGACGGGGTAGTGGAGGGGCCCGACAATGGCACTCACCCCAGGAGCTGGGGATCCAAGCTGGTGTAACAATGCAAGGTGGGCCAGCGTGGGTGACGCTCTAGACTGGGACATTCTAGGGCCCAGGAAATAGGGGGGACATCAGGCCAGCAGGGGCCAACTCAGGGGGGCTCTAGGTCGCAGCCAGGCCCACTCCCAGCCCCATCTCCTCCCACAGTTAATTATTCCTAGACCAGCTGACCACACCCCCATGCTCATGTTTCCTCACCAGCATAGACCTATAACCTAGCCAGCAAGGGGAGGAGCTTGGCCATGCAGTCAAATAGATCCTTCTGAAATCTTCCAGGAAGGACCCCTACCCGTGGCCACGTGGACATTCCCTCTCCATACCCTTGGTTGGGGCCAGAACTCCCTCGGAAGGGTCCACCCATTCCCTCTGCCTGATTCCCTTTCCACAGTCCACCCAACAAACTCCTATTCATCCCTTAAAACCCACCTACAACACCACCTCCTCTTTAAAGCCTCCCTGAATTCCCAGGCAGTTTACAGGTGAGGCAACTGAGGCCCAGATAGGTGAATCCGCTGGCTCAGGGCCACAGAGCCCCCAACTCCGAGCTGGCAGTCATTCATCACACAGGGCAGCCTCTTTTACCATCAAGTTTTAAACATGAGAAAGCCAAGGAGAAGAGTGAGTGGTGCTTGATATGGCAGGAGAGGCTATGGGTCCACGTGACAATGAACAGAAACCTGGCCTCCACCTGGGAGGAAGTGAGGGTCATGAGGAGTTCTAGCATAGGAGGTCAGAAACCAAGAAGAAAGGGGCCTTGGGTGGTGGCCAGCATGGCCCCACTGCCCCCTGCTCAGCCCAGGCCTCATAAATGAGGTTCACTATTACCCCAATTACACACTGCTCACCCTCAAAGTGTCTCTCCATAACACTCTTAGTTCAAAGCAAAACCAGGCCTACCTGGAGTGACCACACATTCCACCCCAGCCAACTCAGAGCCTGTGGCTTCCTAGCCCTCAGGGACCGATCCCCCCAGCCCAGGCCCTGCACTGTCAACAGAGGAGGCAAGAGAGCCATTCCTAAAGAACAGGTCCCCAACTGTGCCACCCCAACAGACAGCCACCAGCTCATGGGAACAAGGCCAAGGTGCCAGGAGGGAAGGGCAGACGCTCCAGCAGTTAGAGGGCCCCAGGGAAACTGAGGCCCAGAGAGAAGGGACATGCCAGGCCCACTACAAGCTGGTCGGAGGGCAGGCCTGCAACTCCTACCCCAGCCCCAAGCTGCACCCCTGCTTGGGAGAGGGTGACTGCCTGCCCACGGGAACAGGGCAGGGCAAGGGGGCTCAGGGGACCTCCCAGAGCTCAAAGGCACAAACCACTCCCAGAAGCAGCAGCAACAGCCTCAGCTGAGGGCACCCCAAAGCCACTCTGAACAAAACTGGGTCTCAGGGGGTGCAGGGTAGGTGCCGCCTGTTTCAAGAACACCCACTGCGGCTCAACCCCCCGGGTTGGCATTCTAGGTCGTTACCAGCAAGGGCACCTTGGGCACATCATTCAACCTGCCCGCGTCTGAAACATGGGCATAACAGTCCCCCACCTTGTGGGTCTGTCCACACAGGCAGTTGGGCATAAGACAGCTCAGCACAGGGCCACCCCTAAAGCCACCTCTGACCAGTGCTGCCCATGCTCGGCCCTGCCTGAGGGGCAAGCTGGCAGCAAGGCAGGTGCCCCGGCCATGAAATCTGGCTTTGCTGGAGAGCAGGGGCTGCACTAGTCAGTCGTGGGGTCTTCTCCATTTCCTGGACACCCGTGCTGGCTGCTGCAGGGCTGCACCAGCCCGGCTCTGCCCTCAGGAAGCCTCAGAAATGAGAGAAGACGGGGTCGGCGCCTGGCACGTCTCAAGCCCACAGTGACCACGCACCTGTTCTCCCAGGCCAGCCTGAGCCCTCCACGTGCAAAGTCAGCTCATCCTCACGTGTCCCCACGAGCAGCACGACTGCCCATGAGGAGACAGCAAGAGGCCAGCAGATCTGACGCCAGGGCTGGACCCCAGGCAGCCCAGCCCCAAGCCTAAAACCGTACCCAACGCCCTGCACTCCCTACCGCATGAATGACTGAGTACAGTCGCTGATTCTTGCCGGGGAGAGCCAGCAGGCTTCTGGGACAGACACGGCTTTAGGGCTGATCCCGTAGACAGCGGAGAGGGCGAGGGGGGCAGGAGTCCCGGGCGGAGGCACAGGGCCAGCCAGACCCAACTGCTCCAGAGGGCTTTGGACAAGGCAGCACAGCGACTGTGGCCACCTGGGCCTGTCACCACCTGACCTCTGCCTGGGGCCAGTGTGGACACTTAAGCTAAATTGGTCAATTATGGGATACTTAGATCCCTCCCCGGGGCTTCCCAGTCTCCCTGGTTCTGGGCAGCAGCACCAGGAAGCCTGTTGAATCAGTAACCTCATTACAACCCAGAGCCCACACCGGGGCCAGCTTTGAACTCCGCGGGGTTTATCCACACGCACCGAAGAGTTTACACACGCCCTGGCCCCGGCCCAACTGGCTCTCCCCTCCCTTCCCTCAGTGCTGGAGGCGCCAGACTCAGGACAGCAGCCACAGACTCTGCTGAGGCCCATCACCACCAGCCCCACACCCAGGGCACAGTCAGGGAAACTGAGGCACAGCTGACACCACTGTTGATCAAACAAGCCCAGGGAGGTAGGGAGGCAAGGGCCAGGCTCAGGTCAGCCCGGGAGCCAAGCAAGGGCTCCCCTTTGCGTGCCTGGCCTCAGCTGACAGAGCTCGGGCCACTTGCCTCAGGAACTTTGAGCCAAGGGCGAGTAGAGGACCTGAGGAAACGCCTCACACAAAGGCACCGAGTGGTTTGGTACCCCAAGGGTCCCCCAATGTCCCATTCCCCAGCCCAAGGTTAGCCCCCACCATGGCACTCAGTTCTCTGCCCTGACCCCAGCAGGCCCAGCTGCTTTGCCCCCAAGGACAGCCTGTCCTCCCAACTGCATTTGGGGCTCTGGGCCTGGCATATCATTCCCAGGCTTAGGCTCGAGCCCTCTAACCTCTAGACAGTTCAACCACCTTTCCCAGAGACCCCAGGCTCCTCATGGACACCACTAGCACTCGAGGCCCCAGGACATTTCCATCAACATGGGGGGTGGGGCACAGGGTAGAGAGCATCTCTCCAAGGACTGGCCAAGGGCAGAAGGGCCTGGAAGGGAGAAGGGGACAGGACGAGAGCCCAAGCTCAGGGGTGGGGGTCCTCTCCCAGACACGTGCTCAAGGAAGGTGGAGATCCCCAGCCCAGCCAAGGGGCCGAGACTGACCCCAGGAAGCCACTGGGAGTCCACCACCCCCAGCCCTAGCTGCTGTGCTGAGTGGCCCAGCAGCATAAGGGGGCACATGCCATATCAGGCTCCAAGCCACCTGGGAACCTCCTCCTTTCAGCCCCTGCCTGTCTCCAGCCCACCCTCTGCACAGAGTTGGAGGCCTAATTCCAGCCATGAATATCACTATGACCTCAGCCACCCTAGCCCCCAGGCCCCCACACACCTGACCTGGTACCAAGACCTCATCTGGATGATGTGTCTCTCCAGCGTTCTCTCACACACTATTACCTTTCCCAGCTCCAGCCACACGAGCCTCTCTGGCCTTTGTCTCCGCTGCC
This sequence comes from Miniopterus natalensis, assembly GCF_054644295.1. Taxonomy (NCBI): domain Eukaryota; kingdom Metazoa; phylum Chordata; class Mammalia; order Chiroptera; family Miniopteridae; genus Miniopterus; species Miniopterus natalensis. The sequence goes on from NC_142092.1 coordinate 69,992,986, forward strand.
CCTGCCACTGGGAGGGTCCCTCCCCAATCATCTGTTGCAACCCTGCCTCCTCTTCAGAGCCCGTATCAGAACCAGCTCCAACAGACAGCTTCTCCACCCCTCCACTCCTCACCCCATCTCTGGGAGATGGTAGGACCAGGCCGGCATCTGACAGGTATGCCCTAGGCGTGGTGTGGAATGAACCCAGCAGCAAACCTGGGTCCTCTAAGGAAGGGGTTGTTGAGACTGCAGGATCAGCCCAGAAGGCTAGACGGGTGCATGAGCATGTGTGTGTGTATGCATGCATGCCTCTGTGTGCATGCGTTCATGTGTTTATATGATCATGTGCCCATGCGTGTGTGTGTCTCTGTGTGCACATTTGTGCGCATTCACATGTGTGTAGTACGTGTGTGCATGTATGCATTCGGATGTGCATGTGGGTGTTCGTGTGCGCACAAGTGTGCATGTGTATTGGGGATGGAGACCACAGTATAACCAAGGCCCCACCCTGCCCTAGAGACCCAGTGTGGCCACCCTTGCCCAACCCCCACCCCCACCAGGTCCCTCAGGAATTTGTTTGTAGACAGCTACACCCTGGTGGGGTGAGGAGGTGGGTACCAGGCCACAGAGGTCCTCAGGCTCTGGCTTCTGTCCCAATCCATGGCTTTCCAGCCCATCGATAGTCCCCACCTTACTCCACCCCCAGCCCAGGACAATCCTGGCTAAGGATCAAGGATCTCCAGGCCCCAGATGGCCTTCAAGGGGTAAAGAGGACAGAACATACGGAGTGAAGCTTCACATCCCCAAGTTCCACAGAACAGAACACTCAGGGCCCAAGACCCCAGGAAGCCAGGCCACACCAGACCAGGCCCCGGCAGGCGAGCAGTTTCAGAGGATGCTACCTGAGGGCTAGGAGGGCTGGGGGAACAATGTCCCCACCCCAGGGATGGGTCCTGCTCAGCTGGTGCTCAGGGCCCCCAGACTAGGAACTCAATTTGCAGAAAAAAGCAGGCAGCTGCCCAGGGACCCAACACCAGCACAAAGGCCAGGACAAGCTCAGTTTCCCCATCTGCTCAAGGGCCCATCTCCATGAAGCCTCCTTGAGGTCCTGAAAATCAAGTCCCAGGGACACAGCAGGGGCCTAATGGGTGGAGCCATCAGCACCCTCAAAGGGGCAGTGCAGGGCCCTGAACAGGTTGGAGAGATTTAGAAAAACAGAACAGGCAGGAACCATAGAGATCTGTCTAGATCTGGAGGCGAGAAATCAGGCCCTGAGCAGCCACCTCACAAAGGGGTACAGGGACACAGGGACACAAAGCCACAGTCACAGGGACACAAAGACACAAGGACATAGAGTTACAGGGACCTGGAGTCAGAAGGACACAGGGACATGGAAACATAGGGACATTGAGTCACAGGGATATGGGACACAGTCACGGACACACAGACACAGAAACATGGGGTCACAAGGACACAGACACAAGGACACAGGGTCACAGGGACACAAAGACACAGGTATACAGGGAAACAAAGTCAGAGGATACAGTGGCATGGGGTCTCAGGGACATACAACAAACAGTGCCAACCAGAGCTGCAGGCAGGGCCTGGCTGCAGGGGCAGGAGCACAGTGTAGCCAGAGCCAGCTGAGGGAGAGAATGTGAACATGTGTGTGAGCGGGCACACCCAGGCCCTGCACATGTGTGTGCGCATTCCCACTCTCCCTGCACCGCCTGGGCCAGTATTATGAAGCCGCTTTCTGCTCCATTTCACGTACGTTCAGCTGCTGAGCTAGACAATCGCTTTGTAACTCTAGGGTGCAATTTCCCTGTCTGGGAGGCGCTGGGGCACAACTGCTCAGAACAGCTCACACCAGGCTCGGGTGGGTGTGCAAGTGAGTCCCTGGTCCCACCTGCCTCCTGAGGGCCTTGGGGAGAGTTTGTGCAGGGGACCCAGCAGGGGAGGGCACAGGGCAGCCCTCCTTTCCCGAAACTGGTATGCACACTCGACGGCACCAGCCATCATCCCTGCTTTCTCCAGGGTCCCATTTTGGTCCAACACTTTGACCAGACCTGGTCCTGACCCGGGCAGGCGTAGGAGGTAGACACGCCCCCACGACAAACCAACTGCCTTCCCCAGCACCTTGGGACAGCCCTGACATGTGTCCATTTTACAGATGGACAGCAGAGGCTCTGAGAGGAGGACAGGCAGACCACACACACAGGCAGCAAGGACAGAAGACTAGACTCCCGGTGGCCTGACCAGCAACAGGACACTGCCCCCCAGGAAGGTACAGCTCCTGAGGTCCCCCCAGGGACGGCCACATCCTCCCAGAGACAGTGGGTGGGGGAAGCAAGTGACAAAGGGGCCTTAATGGGAGGGCGAGGAGGAGAGGAAGAGGCTCGGTTGGAACTGCACCTTGTAAAGTATAAACGCTTGCAGGCAAGGCAGGCGAGGGGAGGCACATCCTCTCCCCCACCCTTCCCCAACATCCCTGAAATCGACCTGCTTAACGAACATCCGGACGAAGGTCTGGAAGGTGATTCCCAAATGCACGCCAGCCCCAACAGCCACAGTCCACCCCTGCCCCATCCTTGGCCCCACCAGCAGCCAGTTCCCATGGAAAAGACCAGTTAATGGGCCACCTCAAGGCCCTGGCCACAAAAGGTAGCTATGAACAACAAACCTGGAGCCTGTGGAGAAGGGAAGGACAGGTCTTAGCTTGTGAAGTCTCAACCTGAGCCAGCTCAGTGGTCTCTGCTGTGTCCTCGGGTGAGCCACTGAGCCAGGACCAAAAGCTGGGAAGGAGCCCTCTCTTCCTAAAGGACAGGCCTTGCTAGCCACTAGAGCCATGGCCCTGAAACATGCCAACTGTGGAAAGAGCTCACACAGCCCAAGAACATGAGACTCTACAGGAAGCTTCCACTGGCTCTGGGCAGGTGTTTTAAGGCTTTCCCAACCCCCCCCACCCCCATGCCACCTTCTGTATAGCTAAAGTCTGTCCCACCTCGCTTACCTCGGGGCCCCTCTCCTGATACCAGAGCCCCGGGCATGCACACTCAGCCCCACCCAGGCAGGGGGCCCACTCCAGAGCACCCATTCTGTGCTTGCACAGTAATTCCACAACTACCCGTCCCTAGGCCTCCTTTCCCAGGAGAGGAAATAAAGACCACCAACCGAAACTGCCCCCAGAGCCAGAGGGGGTGGGGTGGGTACCAAGGCAGAGCAGGCAGAAGGCCTCCTGAAGGAGGTGCAGCTCCCCGCAGGCCCTGAAGGACAGGCACAGCTGGAAGAGCTAGTGGAGCCGCCTAACCCTGGCTCCGGGCCCTGGCCCTCTCTCCTCAGCCCATCCTCGGGGCCCCCAGCTCATCCCACCCATGTCTGGGCAAAGGGGGTCAGGGCTGCATGCTGGGCCCAGGCACAACAGCCAACCCTGGGGAAGGATGCAGGCCGGCAAGGCCATGGCCACAGTCAGGCCACATCTGAGAGCTGTTTTTCTCACCCTGACACTTCCCCGTCAACAAACAGAGCCCCCTCTGGAGTTTACCAAAACAAACACCCCAACAGTCAGTCGGCAGTGCCCAGGCGAGTCAGAGCTGCCTGGGCAGGCGGACTCCAGCCCAGCCTCCAGAGAGTCACGTGACCCTGTTATTTCAGGAGGCCCCAGAACGTGCTCTATTCTGGGTCCCAAATGCTCTGATGTTACCAGAAGTCCTTCACCAGGGCTCCAAGCTCACCCAGGTCCCAAAGAGCCCCCCAGAGGGTGGTCAGTGGGTCTATTACTCTGCTACTGCCACCCGCTCCCAGGGCAAATGAGTCACTAGCTGCCAAGAGGGTCTGGTGTGGCCTGAGACCTCCAGATATCCTTTACAGGCTCAACGTCCAGTCCCACTGTCCAGGCTGATAGCAGCACAGGCCTTGCCCACTGAAGGGTTTGGGGGCACCGGCCAGCCAAAGCAGCAGGGGCAGGAAGCAGTGGTGCCTTGGGAAAGTCACTTGGCCTCCAGATCTATACCTTGGGCTCACCCCAGCCCTCACTCGGTGGCTCAACAGGCAGCAGCTGGGAGTCTCTGGGCGGGTGAGGGCGAGTGCCCCAGTCCACCACGCCCCATGGGGCCCACCAAGCCCTCTCGGCCCGAGGCTCTGAAAGTGGCCAGACAACTACAAGGGGCAGCAGAACCTTCCCAGCAGTTCCTGCACAAGTCAGGCCTTCTGACACTCACCCCCCAGGAGGGATTAGGCTGTGTTGACAAAAGGGCTTAGGCAAGTAACCGCTTAAATGGACCTTCAACTCCACTGGACTTCAGTGCTGGTCACAAGCTTAGAAAAAAATAAAATGTAATCAGAGCTCAGGTCTCTCCGCTCAGGCCTGGGGTACGTGGGCTGCCTAAAAGGCCACCGGCAGAGCTGGGGAGAACCCTCCAGCCTCCTTGGGGTGGAGGGGGGCATCTATGCAGGTTCCTGGGGCAGTGGCTCATAGGCACGACCTCTCTTCTTCATGGGAACCCTGCAACCTGGGCCCCACATGTGCCAACTCCCAGGACATCAAGGACAGGGACCTGTTCTGCTCCCATCAGGGTCCTGCCGTGTGGGGGGTGGAGGATATGATGGAGCTGAGCATTCTTGTTCCAGAAAGGATCCTCTGGGAAAGCCTAGCTCACATGTGTCTGTATGTGTGTGTGTGTCTGTGCGAGTGTGCACGCAAAGCTTTAATGGGGAAAAGGAGATGTCGGCCCACACAGGAGCCCGCCAGCCCCACACTACGCCAGACAGTAAGTCACAAACAACTCAGCTTTCTTCCCCGCTCCACACACTCTGGCTCCACCGGCTGGGGGTCTGAATCCCAAATCCACCACTTTGTAGCCTGTGGCCTCGGCCTTTCCAAGACAGTTTTCTTATCTGTAAAATGGGCATGAGTGCCCACCCCTGGGGCTTAGGGGAAGAAGACCAGGGGCTGCTGAGGTCTTCATCACACAGAGTCAGGGAGGGAGTCTTCAATTTGACAAACTTGAAATCCTACCCCAGTCACCCTACAGCAAGCCCTCCATGAGTGTCCAGTGCTCAGGCCCTTGCCCTGACACCCTAGGGGCCAGCTCTCAATCTCACCAAGGTCCCTGCAGCTGTGCCGGGTTCTGACCACCAACCGGGTGGCCAAACTGCACCCCAGAGGGGTGGGCACACAGGAGGGGGGACTGACCGTGGGGTTTCATTCAGAATCAGCTGTTTTAATTTCCATTCAGGACAAATCCTTCACCCAGCCTGACAGCCTGGCTGCTGTCCCCACCACCAAATTAATATCCTTCCCAGCACCCATTTGTAAAGTCTCCCCACCGCCTCCCCCCTTCCCTGCCTCTCACTGGCTCCCAAATCCCAGGGTGGGCAACAACTGGGGGCGCCTGGCTATGGCCCCTCCTCCTTCCAGGAGGGTCCCAGCCGGGAGTTGGAGGACACTCTGGGGCTATGAAGATACCGAGCAGGATGGCAGCGGGAGGACAGGAAAACTGACCCTCCGTGCCTCTATAGGGCGTCCTCCCCCCAAGAGTAGGGCCAGCCCCAGAGAAGGCCCGGGAAAACACTCCGAGTGCGCCAGCCTGAGGGGCCCCAATTCTGGGATGGGGCATTCCCAGGTTTGACGTGCCTGGTCATCTGGCCCCTCGGTGACCCTGTCCACTGCGCCCGGGCTGCCCTGGGGGAGGAGGGTCCCGTGTGCTCCAGCCGGCGGCCTGCAGGACTCGGCGGCCGGGCGGCGGCGCGGAAGCCGTCCCGATACCAGGGCGGCGGGAGGCTGCGAGCGCACAAGTTGCTCCGCCCGCCCGGCCCGGTCCCTGCGCCGCCCGCTGGAGCCCGGCGCGGGGGCTGCGGGGCGCTGCCAGGCCGGGGGGCACGAACCCGGTCCCGGCCGACCTGACGCCCCTCCGGCCCCGCCGCGGCCCGCCGCCCTCCAGCTCCGCGACCCAGTCGGCGGCCCGGCGCTGGCCGGGGGCGCCCGCCGCCCTCGCACCCTCCCCGCCCCGAGCGCGCGGGTAAAAGTTGCCCGGCCCCCCGCCCCGGGCCCGGCGCCCCAACTCCGCGGAGGCCGGGCGGGGGGCGCCCCGCGCACGCCGAGAACGCGCCCCCGCCCGCCGCCCGCCGGCCCGCGAGCACTCACCGAGCGGCAGGAAATGTTTGGTGTCCATGTCGGCGGCGGCTCGGCGGCCGCGGCGGGCAGCGGCGAGCGCGGCGGCCCCCGGCGCGGCCGGCCGGGCCCGGGCGGCGGGAGCCGGCGGCGGCGGGGCGGCGGCGGCGCGCGGAGGCCGCGGCGCGGCGAGTTGTTGCAAAAGTCGCCCAACAATGTAAACTACTTGTGCTGCGCGCCGCCGCCGCGCGCCCGCGCCCGCGCCCCCGCCGCGCGCGCCCGCGCCCCGCTCCGACCGCAGCGGCGCCGGCGGGGGGGCGGCGGGGGGCCCGCGACGGGCGCGAACTCGGCGCAGCGCCGCCGCCCCGCCCGGCGCTCCCGCCCCGCCCGCCGCCCGCGCGCGCCCCCCCCGCCCCCGCCCGCGCGCGCCCGCGGCCCTCCCGCCCGCCCGCCTGGCCGGCGAGTTGCGAGCCAGCCAGCGCCGTGCAAACTTGCAAGTTTGCCTCCGCCAGGGGTTCCCGGGAGCCGCGCGGGGGCGGGGCGCGGGCGCGAGCAGAATTCCCTCCCCGGCCTGCCAAAAAAAAAAAAAAAAAGCCACTAGGGCGGAGAAGGAGGAGAAGAGAGGGGCTGGGGAGCCCGGCTCGGCCGGGCCATTGTCTGCGCGGCCGCACAAAGCTGCGGGGCTGCGCCGACCCCACACCGCCCGTCGTGGCCCACAGTGGGGAAACTGAGGCCGGGTGGTCGCGCCCCGACGCGAGAACGCAGGCTCTGCTCCTCCGCCGTCGGGGGGCTATTTTCTGGGGCCCTCAGCCCACCCCTCACTTTCACGTCTCGGGGGGGGGGGAGCAAAGGCCGAAGGGCACCCCAGCCCCCACGACGGACCCGCGGGAAGGGCGGAGGCTCACGCTTCCGCTGCCCTGGGACCCGACTTCTGCGACCCCTCTTCAGAGGCACGGGGCTGGGGAGGGGCCGCTGAGCGCTGGCCACCGGCTTTGTGGCTGGTGGCTATATTTATGCCTTGGGTAGTTCTCGGCTCCAACTTTTAAATTCAGGATTTGTTTGTATGAAAACGAAAGGAGGCCGCCTGCCCTGGACAACTTGGGCGGCTGGAGTTGGGGTTGGGTGTGAGTTACCTGCGGGGGCCTCCCTGGGCGAATGCAGCCCTGAGGCCCTCCATGCGCCCCGGCGCCAGGCTGGCCCAGCGCGGGCGGCTTACCCTCCACACCCCCGCAAGTTTGCTGCCGTGTAGACCTCCTTCCCCGTGCAGACCCAGGCTCTGGGGGACAGAAGCACGAAGGTTGCATAGGGTGGCCCTGGGGGTAGGGGTTGCTGATGGAGAGAGAGGTGATGACTGAGCATGGATGGCCCTCCTGGCTGCCCAGAGACAACCGCAGCCCTTGACAAGAGTGGGAGTCCTACTGCTTGGTGCACACTGCCCCCTGTGTGGCCAGTTGTAAGGCTTCCTACACCCTGGGCTTCACTTTCCCCTCTGTGAAATGGGGTAGTAACAGGACCCACCTCTACCGGACAACCAGGAGCTGGATCCCACAAGGGCCATTGAGACCTGTCCAGGACGGAAGCACTCGTTCCCTTGGGGTAGGAGCACCCTGGGGGTCTGGGAGGGTATGCACTGGCTGGAGAACCCTCCCCCAGCACAACCTTGTCCTGTCCTCCTGGTTTCTGCCTGATCCACACTCCCCTCCCCTGCTCTTGAAAGCCTCCTCCTTGCTGGCTCCTGGGCCCTTTGCCCACCTGCCCACTCCCCACACACGCACAAACCTTGTCCTGCCCCCGCACACACACCTCCCTCCATCCCCAGCCTGTTTAACCGCAGCCACTAGCCTCTAAATCTGATTTCCTCCTGCCAGGGATGGGGGCAGGCAATCACACCGGGAAAGGTCTGGCAAGGAGCAAAGCTAGGCACACTGACATGTACGGGGCTCGTGCTGTGTGCCAACTCAGTTCTCAGGCTTGTCTCCATCACCCCTGGCATGCCCTTGGCCGTGACACACAAAACAGTGGCCCGTTTGGGCCCCTCCTGCAGGCTCTTCCTCCTGGCCTGTGTCAGACCGCTCCACTCCCACTAGAGAAGAAAAGGCCATGAGCCCTCTCCATGCCAGGGCCCCTTTGGGTACAATTGGTCAGGAGGAGAAGTCTCCCCAGGACCGTCCATAGTGCCCAGTCCTTTGCTTGTCGCCCCAACAATTGGTGGGCAGTGGGTACTACCAACCCACCTGACTGGTGACAAGAGTGAGGCTGGAAGAGGTGATATGATGGTTTGTCACACAGCACTGAAGATGAAGCCAGCATTTGAACCCAGGGCCTGTCTTTGGAACCTCTGGACCATCGAGGATGTGAGCCAGTGACCAGTGGCGCAGCTCTGACTGTCTGCCACCTTCTGTGTTGGACAGCCCATTCATGCTCCGTGGCACTGGGTCTCAGTGCAGGGGACAGGGAAACATGAATGATCCCTGTTTTCCAGTGTCATGGGTTATTCATTCATTCAACAAACTTCTACTGAGCACTTACTAAGGGCCAGACCTTGTACTCGGGCTCGGTACTCAGGTGGAGGTGTGGTCCCAGGTGGACAGATATGGCCCGGACCCCACCTCTTCCCCTCACCAGCCCTGTGGCCTAGCCAGGTCTCTTTCCTTTCTGTGCCTCAGTTTCTTCATCTTCAAAGTGGGGAGAGCCACACCTTCCGCACTGAGTCACTGGGATGACTAACAGAGATAACACAGGTAGAGTCTGGCACCGAGTAGGAGTTCCGTAAGCGTCAGTTACTTGTACTGTTATTACTCGTATTATGAGATGATGGATTAGGCCCTCGGGAGCCCCCGCCCAGAGAGACGAGGAGACACACCCACAAGGAATTTTCGTTGAGGCAGAGTGTGATGGGCAGACATGAGGCCTTATGGACGGGGAGGGGAGAGCAAGGCCATGTCCGCGGGGCACGGGCGCTTTCGGGCATGGCTGGTTCTTGCTTTGGGCTTTGGAGGTGGGGGTTTGGGCAGAGGCAGGAGTGAGGGCACCCCCGGCAGGACAGGCATGAGCAGGGGCCTGGAGGTGGGAGGCACCCTGCACAATGAGGGAACAGCAGGCGGCCCTCTGGGCAAACAGGTTGGAACACGCCGGGCGTTTGTGGGAAAGCTGGTCCCGGAGGCCTGCAAGGCTGGGCTCAAGCATCTGTAGTCACTTCAGCCAGTGGGCAGACTGGCACCCTGGCTCCCACCCCCCCTCCAGCTGCACCCTTGCCACGGAAAACTCAAGGCTGTTTGGAACTGTTGGCACCTGGAGACAGGGAGCCCACACAGACGAATTTCCACTTGGGCTCCCCACCCCAGGGAAGGCACAGGGGCTCAGGGTTGTCAAGTGTGCGAGAGGGCCCCTCTGTTCCCAAGAGAGACCTAAGACGGCGTCACCCAGCCCAGGCCTCTCTCAGAGCCCACGTGGACGGGAGCGTGCAGGGGGCCCAGCGGCGTGCAGACCTGGCTGCTATCCAGTCTCGGCGCTGCAGACACTGCCTGCTCGCAGCCTGGCCCCTCTCACCCGGGGGTGGCAGGCACAGGGTGCTGAGGGAGAGGAGCCTGGGAGTCGGGAGAGGGAGGGCCCACAAACACAGGACACGGGCTCCTGGCTGGAAAATGCGTGTACTGCGTGTTATTTCTATTTTCACTCTCCCCTCAAGCTGGGGCCCTTTGGTGCAAATGATCCCACACGACACCGTCGGAGACAGTGGCTGCCCCATTTGGAGTGGCCAGATCCAAGCTAACCATGGAAAAAACCTCCCCCAGCCTTCCTGCCATGCGTTTCTGCAGCCAAAAATATTTTTGTAGTAATATCCATCTATTTACAACCTGGGATCTGAGAGGGTTTTGTTTTTCGTTTGGGGCTTTTTTATTCCCCCTGAAGGATGCTTTTTAAGGTACTTGGGTCTATTCCGTGCGCCTGTCTCGGCTCAGTCTTGTAAACAGTCTCCGGAATTGCTAGTGAATAATATTTTTAAAGTCGGGTGTCTGCCGGGCTCAGGCTCCTGAGACTGGCGTCTGGGCAGACGGCTCCCAGCAGCTCCTGCGACACCAAGAGGCACCTCGGCTGCTGCCAGTTCCTTCCCCCAAAGGCGGATCCGTGTGATCCCAAGCTGGTGACCAGCGAGACCTCACAGGGGTTTGGGGCCCTTGTCCCCAACAAGCATGGCAGTGGCTTAGATACTTCCAGCCTGTCCTCATGGGCAGGTGGCCTGTCTCTGTTCCCAAGCACCCTAGCCCAGGGTCCTTTCTCACCGCCTCTGTGGCTCCTTTGGGGATGACACTTTCTGCCTGGGGTGACAGATGACTCAAGCTGGCAGGTGGGGATGAAGCCCAGAGAGGCAAGGGCTCACCCAGCATCACATGGCAAAGTTAGATGGAGCAACCAGAATCATGTCCTGTCTCTCCATCAGCCTGGGGGAACAGGGAAAGGTGCTGGTCCCCACTGGCCTCAGGGGAGGGGGGGGGAGGGGAGGGGAGGGGAGGGGAGGGGAGGGGAGGGGAGGGGAGGGGAGGGGAGGGGAGGGGAGGGGAGGGAGTGCCACAGGTGCTCTGAGCAGGCAGCTTACCTCTCTTGTGAGGTGGGAACCTAGCTCCCAAACTCCAGGGAGCTAGATGGCAATTTGGGAAGACCAGTGCAGGTGACAGGCCTAAGGGGATGGGACTGGTTTGTGGAGAGGGACCAGGACTTCAGGGCAGCTCCAGGCAAGAGCTGGATTCCTTCCAGAGGCCTCCAAAGAAATGCTCCCACCAAACCCTAAGGCCACCAGGAAGAAGTCGTAGATGCCTGGGGGGTAGGTGGGCAGCCTGGGAGGCTAGAGAGTACTGGGGTGGTCCAGAGAGTTCAAAGTCAGGAGAGGAGGACACTGGCATTCTCTAGGGTCCTCTTGGTGCCAGCTCTACAGCACACTGCCTTGCAGACTCCTGCTTCCCATTTTACAGATGGAGACACTGAGGCTGAGAGGAGCAGTGACTGGCTCCCAGGCAGGCAGAGGCTCAGCATGTGGTCACCACCACAGAGGTGAATGGTCAGACCCCCTAGGGAAGCCTGGGGACAACCACCGGCCATGGACTCCTGCCTCCGGTGAATTACTGCATCTCCCTGCTTCTCAAGGCAGGGGGTGGTGCAGGAGGTGCCAGGTAAGACCAGAGCCCAGAGAGAAGGGCCAGGCAGCAGACTTGGAAAACGGGGTACCAGGAAGGGTATGCCACAGCATGGCTCAGCCACCAACTCTCACATGGCCCTCTCTGAACCTCAGTCTCTTCTTCTACAAGATGGGGGGAAAGAGCCAGCTAATCGTGGGGCCATTCTGGCATGAAGTAAGAACATGTCAACAGGAAAATCAATGTGAGCACGTCACAGGAGCTGAGCAGAAGGCTCAGGCTGAGAATGCTGGCCGGGCGCTCAGATCCCAACCCGGCCTGGCTCCTCTCTGCCATGGCCCTCTCCGGGAGCCACCCATCAAGCAAGAGGAGAATGTTTCCTCCGGGGCATTTATTACGGACAATTGCCCCATCAATCTCTCTCTATGCACATACATATACATAAGGGGATAAATATGCAGGGAGCCACCGTGCCCAGTCTCACTGATGGAGTCACTTGCCCCCATAAAGATAACGGGAAATGATTCATAATATTTATTTGACAGACATGATATGAACCGTAATAGCCTGTTGGGATTAAAAATATCCGTATGTCTCTGTCACCCACCAATGTGGTTTAAATATTATATATGTGGCCACCGCGGCAATGGGGATGGAGCGGTTATTGATGGGCCATAAAGGGGAGTCGTTTGCACTGAAGAATGGGAGAAGCAACTGAGGAGTTTGCCCAGTGCTCCTTGGTGCTCGCATCAAAAGAAGCAGTACTTAAAATTGTGGCTTCCCCACCCACAGACTGCCAGCGAGTGGGCACAGACTGCCCAGAACATGCCATCCTGCTGCCCTCCAGTCCGAGGAGGACCTGGCCTGGCAGGAAGCTGCCATCCCCACAAAGGAGGCCCCAGAGGGCCCGGGCCCCACCCTCTCTAGCTGGCCTGTCCCCAGCCTCCCTCCGCCCAGCATGAAGCAGAACCCCCTGCAAGCCACCCATCCTGTCCCAATCTGGTCACAGCTTAAAACCCTTCCATGCTCCCATCGCCCTTGGGATAAAGTCCAAACTCCTAAGAAACCCACCGGGTCCTCCCTCCCTCCCTATCTCCCTCCAGTGGGCACCCAGCCCTTCCCACAAGCCACCCCCTCCCAGGCTAGCACGGGACTGCTGTTCTGGGCCACCATCCACACCGGCCACGCCACATTCCACCCGAAGGCCCTGCTGCTGCCTGGCCCCTCTTGGCAGCTTGCTGAGCCCCAAGCTTGGCTGGGACTTCTCTGTGCCCCCAGCACTCTGTCCTTCTGTGTGGCCCATCTGTTTGCTTGATACTCCCCTGAGAGCTCCTGCCCCCAGAGGCCAGGGCCCCAGGGGTCACTGGCTTTCCTTTTCCCTACGGGGCACATGATGGGGTGTTCACCGAGGGAGGGGGAAAAGAAAGAAGGACAAAGGGGAAGATGTTGTTTTCAAGGGCCTATCTCCTCTCCAAGCCCTGGGGTGGATTCCCAGGGTCCCTGGTTACATCTCAGTTTTTCTATACTCCCAGGCCTCAGTTTACGTATCAGTACAGTAAATCTCCCGCACAAGGGAAAGGGGATAGAGGTCCCTTGAAAGCCTGGAGCATTTACCCATGAGGAAGCCTTTTAGGGTTTGCTTTGGGAAGGGCTCAGAGTCTTGCACTGAGAAAATGTCTTAGGGGGTTCACCCCCTTCCACCATCACCTCACCAAAACCCAGGGCTTTGAACCCCTCGGGAGCTGTGAGTGTTCAAGAAAGGAAGTCAGTTCTCAGTCACCTCGGCTGTGCCAACAGGCTGTACCTGCACTGTCCCCAGGAGTGTCTGTCTTCCCTCTTCTCAGTGTGGCTGCTGTTTGGAGTGTGGTGGTTGGGAGATGACTAACGTTTGAGAAGTGAGTTTGCTTCTCGCTTGATGTTTTCCAGGTTAATCACACCTGCGTATCCTTGATAAATCCAGGCCAGGTGGTGGAAGCGGGGTCCTGGGCTCTGAGGGGTCAGACCCTTCTGATCCAAGTCCATTCTCTGCCAGTGGGTGATGCCCCCGGCCTCAGTTTCCACCTGTGCAGCGGGAAGAGGGGGGAATGACAGACTGACCCTCTACGGCTCAAGTGTGAATCAAGTGAGACGATGTCTACAAAGAGGTCCGCCCAGGCCTGCTGAGCAGGACAAAGTCATGGCACAGTTAATAGGGTTATCGGGCTGGGTCGGGGTGCATTTGGCCGGAGCACCTCTCAGGCCCATCTCCCACCAAGGCACTCAGCTGAGACTCTGGCAGTTTCATGAAAGGTGAGGCCTTAGCATTGCCTGGTTTAAGCCACATGGCAGCAATTTCCCAATTGTCCTGGGGTTTATCTGATGCGCCCTGATCTTCCAGGGCACCGTGGCCTCTTGATGGGAGCAAGTCTGTTACAGCAGTCCCCCTATGGGTGGGGAGACGAGAGGGTGGCTCCAGTCCTGGGAGCTGAGAGGGTTAAGGGTTCCTCCCCACGAGGTTCTGTGTTCTGCTGGTTCGGCCCCTGGGTCTCAGCTCTTAAGAAGCACTATGCCTGGGAAGACAGGAGGGCCTCCTGGCGGGCCCTGAGTGCCACTCAGAGGTGACTGGGAGGGCACAGATTCTTGCTGTCACCAGGTGGCCACAGGGACACCACCAGAGAGCTGAGCTCTCGCCTTGCTACTGCACACCGAAGAGAGGAAGGACCCAGCTGTCCCCACACAAAGTGGCCCACACCAGTGATCAGGCTGTCCCAAGGAGCTGGCCGGCCAGGCTGGCCCGTGAGCTCTTGGCACTCACCTGCCCAGCCTCTGCTCCTCTCCGCTCACCCAGTTAAGAGAAATAGTGGCCAATGGGAACACTCTCATCCTGATGGCCTGAGGGGTGTTGTCTCCTGGGGTTCAGACTCAGGAGGATGCCCCTGCTTGCTCAGCCTGTCTGATGGCTGGCAGTGGGACAGGCCTGTCCTCTCTCCCGACCTCAGCGTCTTCTCTGTAAAATAAGCCCCCATTGCCAACAGGTGTGTGATCCAGAACTCTCTCCTGTGGGTCATCAGAGCAAGAACCAGGAATGAACCTGAGCCAGTTTCTCCCCATGCAGCTGGAGGTCCCAAGGAAACAAACCCAGAGGAAGATTCAGCGACGAGGGGCTTCGATGAGGCCCCGCGGAAGCTGCAAAGCTGGGAACGGCCCTGATGGCCGTCAACGACAGTCTATTGGACACTGAATGATCAGCCTCCAATAAAACCCATGCATGTGCTAAAAATAATATATTGCCAAGTGGAAAAAATGCCATTTAAAGTTATATGCGGAAGAATTCTAATTATAAATGCTTACACAAAAACCTGGGAAGAAATCCCCCCGTTTGTTCACCGTGGCGAGTTCTGGGGGTGTAAGCCAGGGCAGCGTCTACACGCTTCTTTGTAGTTTTCTTATAATGAGCCTTTATTACTTTTATAATCAGAAAAATGTAGGGTTAACAAAGGCCTGTCTGAAATGCATCTGAAACCTGACTCCTGGTGCCTGTAGCCAACCCCAGCTCCAGCCCTGTCTCAGAAGCCCCTGCCTGCCCCGCCCCCATGTCCCCCATGTGAGTCTCATGGGCCCTGGAAGGCAGTGGCCCTGTCTCTGAGCCTTCTCCTCTCTAGGCACCCCTGCCCTCCACCACCCTCATCATGGGGGGCCCCCAGCCCCTCCCCCGGGCAGGCGTTGTTCCATCGGTGGGGCTCAGGAAACATTCCGTGTCTACTTTGTAGCGATATGAATACGGTCACCCTCCCTCGGTCTGCTGCCAGGATATTTATCTGATCTGCCCACCTTGTCACCGGGCCAAGCGAGATTAATAATACACTTAATTTCACAAGCACAGAAGGTTGTGTCTAAATGGCCAAAATATTTGGACCACAGCTCGACAAGTGAGCTCATTTCGGTGGTTTTAAAGGCTGACGCAGAAGCACTTGGCTTTTGTTCCCGGCTGTCTGTTGCCAGCACAGCCCAGCGGCTGGGCTCATCCAAAAGGTTTGAGTGCAGGGCGGTGCCCTGGAGCCCAGCACCAGGCAAACACCCCTCCCTCAGCAGGGCCTCTGGTGAGCCAGCCTTGGAGGAGGCCGGGGGAGGGGCGGCAAGCCGGGAGCTGCACGGTCCAGGCCGCCCTCCCTTCCCTCCTCTCCAAGGTAACATACCGGTGCGATAATGTCCCATGGGCCAGGTCCCACCCGTGCCTGCCAGTGACTGCCAAGGCGAACCAGACATTCACAGAGCAAAGGCGGGACAGGGCGCAAGACCACAGAGAAAAAGGCAACGAGGGATCAGGGACACCCAGAAGGGGGCTCTGGGGCCCTCTGGGTGCTGGGCTTGGAGGGGGGCCAAGTCAGGCAGGGGACATGGGGGACAAAGTTGGGGAGGTCAGACCACAGCTGGGTGGGCAGGGCGGGGGCTACTCCAGGGAGTGGGGCTCCCGGCTGCTCAGGATGCTCAGGGCACAGCGAGGGTCCTGTCCCTGAAGGTTACATTGGCTCAGGTTTGGAAGGACCTTGATCACCCACCTCAGGTGCTATTGAAAGGGGAGCAGGAGCCCCAGAAGCGTATGAGCCCAGAGGGACTTGCCATCAGGTGACGGTAAGCCTGGGGGCTGCTGTCACCGTCACAGAGATCAAGGCCATCATCTGCTCCACTTTGCAGGGGGAACACGCTTTGAGATGCCAGGTGACTTGCTTTACCTGGTAGCTCTGCTGGGACACTGCTGGGAGCCCAGTTCCAAGAGGGCAAAAGCTGGTCCAGCCTGCCTGGGAGAGGAGGTGGCAGGGGACTGCGGCACCCGCACCTGCATCGCCACCCCAAGTCAGCTCAGCACTGGACCTTGTGCCCAAAAATAGCCTGTGGCCTCACCCTGCCCAGACCACTTTCCAAGTAAGAGTGCCCAAAACTGTCCCAGGCAAGAGCCAGGGAGCCCCCAGACCATCCTAGACGCCCTGAGGGTCTCCTCCCATGCCTGGTCGCCCAGGGCCACCCTGCTGGCAGTGCCTCGCAGGCCTTCCATGCCTCAGCAGCTTCCAGCAGACGCACGGCCCCCCCTCTGACTCCCTGTGCAGCGCACTGAGCTGCAGGGGATTAGCGCCTCCGGCGCGGCCGCCGGCCCTCCCTGACCACCTGAGCGCTAAGGCAGGCCGCTGCCCCGGGAGCGGCTTTGTCTGGGAGCCACTTGACAGAGCTCACTGAGCAAAGGACTAACAGGATTGCTTGGCCTTGTCACTGCTGCAATTACCCCCTTCAGCGCCTGAAGAGGAATTAGTGTCCACACTCCTCCCTACGCCCAGACCACCAGCCTGACTGCCCATCTCGCTTCTGCATTTCACAGTCGAGCTCATAGCTGAGCCCGATGTCAGCCTCTATGACAAGGTCCAGCAGGTGAAGGTGTCTGGACAGACAGACAGCTCTGTTGTGAGTCAAGCAGTCCTCTGCCCCAGCGTTGGGGTCCATGGAGTCGGGGTGCAGAGAGAGTGGGGCCTTCTGAGCACCCAAGGTTGGATTGCCGCTCTGCCAGTTCCCACGTCCATAGGGCCCATTTCTCCCCCCTAAGCGAGGGCCCCAGGACCTTCCCAGAAGACCCTGTAAGTGTCACAGATGCAGCATGTAGAGTGTCAGGCATATGGTAGGTGCACGACACCTGCTGAGTGTCATGGCTGTGATTGGACCAACGATGCCTACGAAGGACACTAACTGTACCTAAGCCTTGTGTCCCATTACAGC
Organism: Miniopterus natalensis; assembly: GCF_054644295.1. Classification (NCBI taxonomy): domain Eukaryota; kingdom Metazoa; phylum Chordata; class Mammalia; order Chiroptera; family Miniopteridae; genus Miniopterus; species Miniopterus natalensis. Next base: position 70,009,951 of record NC_142092.1, read on the forward strand.
AACCCCTCTAATGGACACAGTCAGTATCCGCCGGCCTCCACTGGCCCAGGGTGGCATCTGCAGGGCCCTTTCAGCTTCTCTCTCCAACACAGACCCAAGGGGAGAGTCCTCTGTGCCCGAGTGACCCGCACCCTCCAGGCCACTGCAGGGCAGGCTGGAGGAGACTGTGGCTTGGCAGGCCTGGCCCCATCACCTTCCGGTGGTGTGCCCAGCAGAGAGTCACTTCTCTGGGCCTCAGTTTCCTTGCTTGTAAAGTGGGCAGTGTTATAGCCACCTGGGCCTCTCAGGGTGGTTAGAGTGGCACAGCAGACACACAGAGCAAACATTTAATACATTTTCTTTTATAAAAATAGCACTTGACTATGGGGGAAAGAAAAGGAAGCTCCCAGAGGAGCCCCAAATTGTCCACATGGTTGAGGAAGGGGGTGCTCTCCTCCCATAAGCAGCTCGCCCACAATTCTTTTTTTTTTAATACTTTTATTGATTTCAGAGAGAGGAAGGGAGAGGGAGAGAGAGAAACACCAATGATGAGAGAGAGTCATTGATTGGCTGCCTCCTGCATGCCCCCTACTGGGGATGGAGCCCACAACTTGGGCATTGCCCTGGTCGGGAATCGAACCTCGATCTCCTAGATCCTAGGTCGATGCCCAACCACTGAGCCACGCCGGCTGGGCTCGGCCCCACACTTCAGAGCCTACCCTGCTGGCTGGCCTGCCGTCTTGGCTAGGCTCCTGTCAGGAGGAGGCACCCCCTCTGAAGCAGAGGCTCAGCCCCACCTCAGAGGGGGCTTCCAGCGAGAACAGGAGGGCACAACACCGGCTGATCTCACAGATGGTCACCAAGTGCATGCCCAGTCCACCCAGGGCACAAGGGCTCCTGTAGGCATTAAAAAGATGCCCTTACTCCAAAGAGCATGCCATGGGCTCTGCTGGGCTCCCCTGCTCCCGACACCTGTGTAATCTAGCATTTGGCTGCATTTTCTTTCTGAGCCACCAAAATAAAATATGAGTTATTTGTGTCGTTTGTCTGATCAGAGAAGACTTTGAACTCTATCCATGGTGGGGAGACACTTGTTCCCTGAAGAGGTGGGATTCCAGTAGAAGTTCAGTCCAAGATAAATGAGGTGTGTTCCCTGCTGTGGCCACAAAGTGGGGGCCTCCATGGAAGAAAAGAAATTCAGAAAGGGACCCCTTATCCTTAAAGTATAGACCCCTCATATTCTTATAGGGTAACCTCGTGTAAGGACAGGGGCCACAGGCTTGAGGGTCGAGCAGACCTGGCTTCAAATTCTGGTCCCTGCATTGTGACTTCAGTCCCTGAAACTCTGAAACCTCACATTTTCATCTGTAAAATGGGTGGAAAAAGCATGGTGTGGGCTCTGCAAGCACAGAGCAGAACACAGTCTGTGCCCGGGGTGTAGGCACCCCTTCCCCCTGGCCCAGGCACAAAAAGGAGCAGGTGACTGCCCGTGATCACACCCTCCCCCCTCCCCACCTCCCCCACTACCCTTATTCCCTCAGGAAGTAAGCCAGGACCCCCAGAATGCCCCCATTCTGGCAGGAGAAAGTGCCAGGCTGTGGTCAGCATGGGGACCACTGGGGGCTGCCTAGGTGCCACCCTCCAGAATATCTTGTCCTCCAGGTCTGCCCTGCTCTTAGAGCTGCTGATGGTATCCACGAGGGCCAGGGTAGCCCTCAGCTCACACTGTGCTGGGCTCTTTCCAGGCCCCTAGGTGGACTCCCTTCTGTGACTTTTTACAGCTCTGTGAGCACCAGCTTTTCCCCAAAATACACCTGCCTTTCCCCACACTGAGAAGGCAGAGGGCTGAGCTGCCCTTTGTCTAAAGTGGACTCCATAGCAGGGCAAGGCCAGGTGGGGGCTTAGGTCTGTGATGCCAAGCCAAGCAGCCACCTGTAGACACGTGCATCCAGGACGTGGCCAAGAACCAGAACCATCAGACCCGTTGTTCCAGTTAGCTGGGTGTACACACTGCCCCCACATACGGTAGCTCGCAGCAGCCATTTCATTATATTTCACAATTGTGTGGTCAGGAATCCCATCGGTGCCCCTACTGGGCAACCCTTCTGCTCCATGTGGCCTTGGCTGGGTTCACTTGGTGGTTGGTATTTAGCGGGCAGCCAGGCTGGTCTGAAAAGTCTTAGACAGCTTTGCTCACAAGTCTGGCTTCTGAGCAGCATGACTAGAAGGCTGTGCTCAGCTAGGATGTGTCTATGCCTGGGCTCTCCAGCATGGTGTCCTGGGCTGGTTGGAAGTCTTATGTCATGGCTTAGGGCCCTCAGAATATCCTAAGAGGTCTGGGGTTTGGGGAAGCTACAAGGCTCCATCTGACCTAGATTTGGAAGTCACATGGCATCATTTCCACTGTGTGCTATTGGTCAAGCGAGCTGTAGAGGCAGCCCAGATTTGAAGGGGGAAGAGTCAGACTCTACCTCTCAGTGGGGGAGGGATCACTTTGGAAGGCTTTTCGTCCAAGAGCTGTACAGTGAGCCCATAAGAAAGATGTTTTATCACCTCCATCAACATCACCATCTTCTTCTTTACCGTCATCATCACCATCATTGTCATCAGCACCATCATTGTTATCACCATAATCATTGTCATCACCATCATCACCAACACCATCATTTCCTCCTTACCATCATCACACCACCATCAACATCGTCATCACTATCAAAATCACCATGATCATCATCATCACCATCAACACCATCACCATCATCATCATTTTCTTTACCATCATCACAATTACCATCATCACCATCAAAATCCCCATCACCACCATCCCCATCACCACCATCACCATCAAAATCACCATCACCATCATCAGCACCACCATCATCACCATCATCATCATCAAAATCACCGTGACCATCATCAGCATCACCATCAGGATCACTATCAACACCATCGCCGTCACTACACCGTCACCACCGTCATCACCATGGACCTGTGCGTGTGCCTCCCTGAGGCTGAGGCTATCAGAATCCTATGGAACAGGGGAAGGAGCCGAGGCACAGAGCAGCATGTGTCTGTAGCACACTCTCCTCACGTGCCCTCCCTCCAGGTGCCCACTCCCCTGGCCTCCCCAGAGCTCTTCTGGAGGCCAGCCCACGACTCCTCACCACAACTTGTGCGGGAGGCTCTGTCATCCCCAAACCAGAGTCAGGGAGACTAGGGCACAGAGAGGGACAGTCAGGAGGCCAACCTCGTTTCCAGCCTTCTCCGTGGTGCCCCAGCTGTCCGAGCTCCAGAAGCTAGAGGAAGGGCGCGCAGAGCAGACGGTCGTGGTTCTGTCCGCACTAATCAGGCTAATTGGATAATCGCCACTCCTTGGTGTCGGTGTTGACACATCCTTGAACTAGCTTTTAACAGAAGCTTTCCTCTGAACCTGCTCCAGCCGGTGACTAGAGCCTCCTGCTCTCCCGGGCGGGGGCACGGGATCTCCTTTCTCATCGGGGGAAACACAGTGGGGAAAGGCTAAATGACTGTCCGAGGTCACGAAGCGACCCATGGATGAGGTGACAAGAGAAGCCTGCTCCTGCCCGCCGCCTCCGGCTCTGACAACTAAATCACCCCAAAGAGACGTTCGTGATTTCATTTCTATTCCGTCTGCAGGAGGGGAAAAATCAATGTTTGCTAAATGAAAAGGAAAAAAGATCGGCAGGAGGAAAATGTATTTTCAACTTTTAATAGGGTGCTATCGACAATGACAAGTCAAAAGTAAAACCGCAGGGCCAAGGGGCTTGGCTGTGATGGGGGCACGCGATCTCAGAGGCCGGGTGCGGGGCACAGTGGGGACAGCGGAAAGGGGCACAGGCTGGGGCCAATGGACTCCCCCTTCTACCAGGCCTGGGGTGGCCAGCAGCCTCTGAAGGAGCTCCAGCTGGACACCCCCAAATGGGAAAAGAGGGGAGCTAGCTGGGAAAGCAGGGGGAAGGAAGTCAGAGCAAGGATGTGGTCTCCCCAGAGGGCCAGCACCCTGCTGGGGTCCGAAGCTTGCAGAGGAGGGTGAGGGGGTCGGGCACCGGCTTCCTCCAGCAGAAGGCACCTACCCGTTCAGGTCCTCCCTCAGGCTTCGGAGACCTTCACGAGGGACCCGTCTGGGCAACGTGGATGGGCAAGGACCTGGTTTTAGTCATCCCTTGACTCTGGTGTCTATTTAGAAAAATGTCGAACATCTCCTAAGTGGCAGGCACAGTGTCCAGTGCTGGGGACATGGTAGTGACCAGAGCAGAGACTGGCCCTGTCCCAGGGCTTTCTGGCTTGGTGATTATAGTGATAAATAGTGAGCATTGCACTGGGATGATGGTGGAGGGTGGGGGATCCCAGGCTGGGGGCTAATCCAGCCAGGGGACTTGGAGGAGGCCACCCAAGGAAGGGACGCAGCGCAAGTCTCAGAGTTTTCAGCTGAGTGAAGTCCCAGAGCCAGGGGAGGGACTGGGGAGGCCAAGGAATGGACCAGAGTAGACTGGGCTCCTGCGGTCCTGCTCCAGGGAAGCGAGCAGGGGCTGGAGGTGCCACCTGCCTTCGTCTTCACCGTCCGGCTTGAGCTCTTGCACACGGGACAGGGTGTGCGTGGGGATGCTTTTGCCATTGGTACTCTGGTTTGCCTGCTAAAGAGACAGTGTCAGGCAGTCTTAAAAACATCACTTCAGGCAGAGACATGCTCCCGGGCTCGGTGCAGCGTGAGTAATCACAGGGAATTATCATCAATTTCTTTGGAAGGACTAAAAACAGCAACATCAAAGGGTTGGAGAGACTGCACTCACCAACTCCAGAAAGATTTTGGTTTTCGATGTAAACTTGAGTTCGTGCCTGTGGTAGGCAGCCTCCCAGATGGCCCCAATCACCCCAATCACCTCCTAGTGTCCTCGCCCCGTGTGGTCCCCTGCTAACTGAATGGAGCTGCCTGTGTAGCCAATCGGACATCGTGGAAATGATGCTGTGTGACTTCTGGGGCTCTGTCATAAGACACTGGCTTCTGCCTGCTCTCTCTTGGCTCAAGGGCTCATGTTGCAAGGACACTCAAGAAGCCCTGTGGAGACATCCGAGTGGGGAGGAGCCGAGGCCTCCCAACAGCCGGCACCAACTTGAGTGATGTGTGTGAGCCCCTTCAAGGTAGATCTTCCACTCCAGGCAAGTCATGTTGGCCCAACCAACATCTTGACTGCAGCCTCTCCAAGCAATCACTACAATACTTGTTAAGTTTGATTTGTGAACTGACTCCAGGAGGGAGACTAGGCCCTTTGGATTTTCAAAAACACTCTCTGTACCAGAGCAAAGATGGGGCTGGCCCCAAGACCTGAGCCCCCAGCTCCACACCCCACTTCCCTGGTGCTTAAAGGTCCTCAGTAGTCCCGGGCCTCAGTCTCTCCATGAGAGATGGGGTCAGGGTGGTCCCTTACCAGGACGAAGCTACTCCTGACTGCACCACTGAACCCCAACCATTGCGCCCTGAAGCCCAGAGACCCCATCTCCTCATCTGTAAAATGGGTGAGGAGATCCACGTCCTAGGACTGTTGGAGAAGTTGACGAGACCATGCCGGGGGGACGTGGGATAGGTGACCGGAGGCTTTTGCACAGAGGAAGTGAAGAGCCAGCCGAGGAGGCAAAGGAGGGAATGTGGCTCAGTTACGGCGTGAACAAGCAATCGAACAACGAAAGAAGGCCCGAGGCTCACTGGGGCGCTATAAGTCGGTCGTCTCTGGTCCTTCCAGCCAGGTGGGAGTTAGGTTGGGGTCCCCTCTGTCCCCTCACCAGGGCTGGGCCCAGGGCTTCTTTGCTGGGAGAGATGGGAGCAGAGAGCGAATAGTTTATAGAGTTAGGGTTGAGGCCGAGAGGCCCTGACTGGGTCCCTCAGGAGACCTCAGAGTGGCTGTGGGGTAGGGAGCGGGCATGCTGCCATCAGCCTCGGGTGTGACACCTCCTCCTGTCAGTCCCCTCAGTCCTGACTCTAGGCACAGCCTGCCAGAGCTCCAAGGCCCCGGGTGGTCTGCAGGCCCGGTGTGGCCCCTCTCCCAGCGCCTGGGGCCATCCGTCTTGCTCAGACCCTATTAAAATACATTATAAAGGGAAGAAGAGGGTGGGCCAGAGGGTGAGGGGGAGAGAAATGATGCTGCGTCAGGCCTTTGTGTGTTCCTCCCTCCAGGACCTCGGCAGGAAAGATAAAAGAGGCCTGCGCTTTGTTCTCTGGGCTGGGGGAGGCCCTGCTCAATGGGGTGACTCTGGGAAGAAGAGACACTGATGGGATGGAGGGTGGGACATGCCACATCTGTCTCAGGCCCTGCCCCTCCTCTGCTGGCTTTCACACCCTCAAACACAGCTGCCTGGGCGCCCGAACACTGCTCCACCGCCCACAGACCCGTGAGGCGCAGAGCCGGGCAAAGACCTGGGCTCCAGCTGCACCTGCAGTGGGAGAACCAGCCTGCTGATCTTGCAGAGATGCAGCTTTGCAGCTTTCCTTCCCCTAAAGCTGCTTCTCAGCTCCTGCTGGGGGCCATGATGAGCCCATGATGACAGCCACCCATGGGTGAGTCTTGCCCCTGAGATGGGACACTGGGCAGCTGACCTGGGATGTGGGCCATGTGGACAGCCCAGGCCTCATCCTGGGGCTGGGGAAAGGGGTAAAGCCACCTGGAAGCAGATGCTTCCTTCCCTCCCCCACCTCCTGCCCCATACAAGTGGGCCGGGCACTCCCTCCACCAAAAGATGAAGCCACACAGCCTGCTGAGAAGCCAAACCCCACAGCTTCTGTTCCAGCCCCTTGGGAGCCACCTCCTGTGAGCCAGGTGGGGGCAAGGCCTTTTATGAACAAGATCGCTTTGACCCTTGAAATCATTTGATATGGGTTGAATTCTATCCCTCCCCAAAAATATATGTTGGAGGCCTAACCCCCAGGACCTTAGACCATGGCCTGATGGGGAGAAAATGGGGTCATTGCAGGTGTAATTAGTTACAGTGAGGTCATACTGGAGTAGGGTGAGCCCCAATCCCATATGACTGGTGTCCTTAGGATGTCAGCCTGGGAAAACAAGACATAGACACACCGGGAGAAGGGCGCCAAGGCAGAGGAGAGGTTGGAGCTATCACTGTGAGCCTAGGAACCCAGGGCCTGCCGGCAACCACCAGAAACTGGGGAGGCAGGAAGGATGCTCCGGGGCAGGGCTCCCCGAGAGAGCAGCCTGCAGCACCTGGATCTCAACACCTTGAGGGCAAGTCCCCGCCGCCCCACCCAGTCCTACAGGGTGGCCACTGTTTGTTCTGTATCTTGAGTGGCTGAGCAAGATTCGTCTGGAGACTCACACCACAGCCTAAACCACTGAGTCAGGTACACTGAGGCTCCAGGCACGGACGTGTCTCCCGCCAGGTGACAGCCACCATGCGAGGGACGGAAGCCAGGCTTCCACCTGGGGTGCCCACCTCCACCCCTCGGGATCAGGTCCTCAGGAATCAGGTGTCTGTGAAAACTATCCCAGAGAATCATCCGGAAGCTCCATTTCCAGCCAGGGCTAGGGTTCCAGAGGTCACCCCGGGCTGGTTATCAACACAACGTATCGGATGAACTCCTGTCCCCTCACTGCCTCTGGGAGGCCAGGGGTGAGAGGATGGGGGGCAAGTTGTCAGCCTTCACTCGTCCCCTGGGCTCATGTCACTGTGGTCCTTCTCTCAGGGCTGAGAGACAGGTGACAGGCCAGAGCGACCCTGTCACCTGTCAGCGAGGTTCCTGTGGGGAGAGCGGGGCGACCTGCCCTTCAGTGCGGTGACTGCGATTCCACCGCAGCTGTGCCCAGGGCTGTGAAGGTGCGGGGCCAGCGGGCGGCGGGGACCCACACCGCAGCCCTCGCGTTCCTGAAAGCTCTCCCCGGTCTGGGCGAGCGAAGGGGCACGTGGTAGCCCAGGTCACAGTGCCCAGGAGGTGAGGCCTGGGGAGAGTGCCTCTCTCTGCCTGAGAGCGTGGGCTGGGCACCAGTGTCCCCGGCCCTCCATGTGGGACTCGTTGCACCAGCTCCTGGTTCCCAGGCCTCAGACTCACTGGTGTTTATACCATGGGCCACGCAGGTGTCCAGCTACACATGGAACATCGTGGGGCTTCTCAGCCTCTGTAACCTCGTGGGCCAGTTTCTCATCACACACACACACACACACACACACACACACACACACACACTCTTGGTCCCGTTGCTCTGCAGAACCCTGACTAACACACCCCCACACACACGCGCTGTGCTCAAAGCCACAAATAATGACGTGGGCTCAGTGCCAGGAAGACATGGTCTCGTCAACGCTCATTGCAAGTACGGCACATCAGCTCCGCCATCCTCACCATCATCAGATGAGAGGACTGGCGCTCGGACCTGGCTGGTGGCGAGTGACAGACCTGGGGATCCCTGTCCAGCTTGAGGTTTTGCCTCAAACCCCCTGGAGCCTGTGGTTCCTGTGCAAATGCTCAACCACAGTAAGGACCACGTGCGTGGATGCTGGCTGACAAGCCATGCTGTACGAGACCCTGGGGGTCCCAGACACACTCAGGGTACGTGAGCGTGCACACACCCCAGGCCTGTGTACACCGCAAGCACACACACATCTGCAGGGACACCCACACTCTCACATGCGTACCCCATGCATCTCACAAGGGAGCAGAATCGCATACCCACCCCTCCTCCACACAGCGACAGCCAACCCCTGCCGGGAACTGGGTGGAAGACGGAGGCCCACCCCACCCCCTCCCTGTCCCCAAAGCAATGACATCGTTCTCAGCTCCTGCCATCAGCGGCCTGGCTGATGGATCACCCTGTGTGATGACTCAGCGGCCATCAGCCAGTCTATAAAAACGCATTAATTCTGCTGGGGTCGCCCTGGCACTTCCATCAGAAGGCAAATGAGTGCAGCCCCCTCGGCAGCCTGCGGGTGAGGGTGAAGGGGGCGTCCAACCCGGAGGCCGTCGCAGGAGCTGGGAGGACAGTGACGGGACAGCCGTTGGGCCTCCAGCCCAGAACCCTAGGTACACCCCAGCCCAAGCTTCTCTCATGGGGGGCAAGGAGCCTCCTGAGCAGCCCTACCCCAAGGAGAGCCCAGAGTCCGGAGATCCCCCGGGGCGAGTCATGCTGGGACTATCAGCCATGCTCTGGGCCCACGCGGGAACCATGTTCTCCAACCCAAATACGTGTCCCCTTCCACGTTGATCCCATGCCTTGCCAGGAATAGAAAATATGTACTTTTTGGTGACTGAACCATTTTCATATAAAACAGAAAGAGACTAATAGCATCCGCCTGCATCAGACACCTGCACTTGGCCAGACACCGCGGATAGGACAGCCACCCTCGAGAGCAGACACCTGGGCCTGCCTTTCTGGCTCCGACCCTGCCTCTGACACGCAGCAGCTGCGTGGCATTGGGTAGATGATGTCACCTCTCTGTGCCTCAGTTTCCACATTTGCACAGTGTGGCCAGTAACTAGACCCTCGAAAGGTCTGCAGGAGGATTCTGTGAGTCAACATTGTAAAACATCGAGACCCTCGCCCCTGTGGGTGTGACAGGTTCACACGCTCATCACATAACTGAACACGCTCTAATAGCCACCGGAGCCTCGTGGCAGCCCTAGGGGTGTCTGGTCCTCACCCCAACTCCAGGTGAGGAGGCTGAGACCCAGGAAGGCCCAACCACTTGCCCAGGGACCTGCCGCTCACCAAGGACCCAGACCAACGCCCCCGTGGTCAACACTCGGGGTCCAGGACCTGAACTCACCCTGGGCTGGAAAAGCAGCCCTGGCCATACAGGGAACTCCGGAATATTGGGTTTCGTTGGTTCCTGAGCCAACATTTCTCAGAGCCATTCCAGAAAAATACGGGGGATATGCTTGCCCTCAAAGGGTGGTTATGAGCAGGATTTCACTCTCAGCCCAGGTCTTGGTTGTCGTCGCCCCAGCCTCACCAGCACTGGCTCACCCCGCTGTCCTGTCCTGCCCCATCCTGGGGTGCCGAGAAGCCATCTGAGTCCATCTCTGCTCGAAGGCCAGCACCAGAAGCCGCCTGTGTTCCCTGGTCGTGACACCCTCCACCCCGGGGCTGCACCCCAGACAGGGGCAGCCCCTAGGTTACAGGGACGGCTGCTCACTTCAGGGCCCAGCCTCCAGCGTGGCCTCTCCGCCCCAGCACCCGGCCCGGCCAGTTTGCCCTCCTGGGTTTGCTTGGGCAGGACTGGGCAGACCCCTGACAGGCTGCCCTGCGCAGCCCACTCTTGCTGCAGAGACCCTGGTGACTCCAGTTCTCCAGCAGGAAGCCCCTTTGTCTGTCCACAGAGGGGGAGGGGCGGCTTCGGCTTCCTGGGGGTGGGGGAGGGGGAGGGCTCGGCTTCATTAATCCCCAGGGGCTCAGGCCCCTCAGCCAGCCTCGAGCCCAGGTGCGTGACTGTCACCAAGATAAAAGAGACGTAATTAAGTTCCAATCAGCAGAGTGATTTGTTTTCATAATGTAATATTCCCCTCCAGCCCCTGGGCCCGCAGATCTGTCTCCGTCAGGCCTGCCCGAGTGGGGGTCCCTGTGTGCCTGGGCTCCAGGCCTTCCTGTCACCCCGGGGCCCAGCTGCTGGGGGAGCAATGAGAGGTGGTGTTCATCTTGCCAGCGTCCCCTTGGCCACACACCTCCCTCCCCCAACGCCAAGCTGCCGATGGTGATAATGAAGTCATTTTTCTAAGGAATGTCCACCTGGAGGACAGCCCCGTCGCAGGCCGGCTCCTGGAACTGGGAAGGTGGGCGCAGGGAAGGAGGCGACCAGGCGGGCTGCGGGGATGGTCAGTCTGTGCCATGAGCCCGTTGGGCCTGGAGTGATCTATGAGGGAGTTCCCGGGAGCCCAGCCTCTGCCTCTGCCTGGGCCAGAAGCAGAAAGGAGAAAACCTGGGGACAGATGCGGGGGCGGGGGAGGGGGTAGCAGATTCAGCCCCCCAGGGAAAGGTGACACAGAGCTTTCCCTCTCACCTAACCCTCGAAGCGCCCTAGCATCCCAATGCCACTGACTCTGAGATACCCCACCTCCCCCTCACCCAGCTGCACCCTTGCCTCCCACCCATGAGCCTCTGGGAAATGCAGCGTCTCCCTCCCTGTCCTGTTTGTACACCCTCACTGTTCACACACATCTATTCAGTCCCACTGTGGCTGAGAGGCCGGCTGGAGGTCAGGCGGACCTGGGTTCACACTTGGAGCCCACCAGGTACAACTCTTGGGTCATTCTGCCTCCTGGGGCGCCTCAGTTTCCCCATCCGAGAAATGGGCATCCTAACAGGACTGCAGTGGCAGGTGGCCGTGAGAATAGAGGCCTGGGGCCGGGAGCCAGGGGCAGGGGTGCAGGGGTACAGGGGTGCAGGGGTGCAGGGGAAGGACTCAGGGCCTTTACTGAGTGGAAGAGACGCTAGTAGGAATAATCCAGACGTCGCAGACTCCCAGAGGCTGAGGCAAGGAGGGGCCTCCGGGGACTTTGTTTACACCTTTCTGCTTTTCTGTGGCTTCCACCTTTGCTAAAACGGGTCTGTTGACTTTCAGGGGGAAGCGTGGCTGTGTGTGGCCCGGAGCCTGGCGGGCCGAGGTGGCATTCGGGAAGCTGCAGGGGCAGGCGGGTGGGCCCGACCTGGAAGGCGGCCGGGGCAGTGGCTCAGAGCACAGAGTGTGTCTGTGGGTAGGTCTGTGACCCAGCCCCAAGGCTTGCTGGCTGCTGTCCTACCGTGGAGAGCAGGGCTGTCGGGGCAGCGCACCGTCAATAGCAGCAACCCCGTGCCAGGCGCAGGGCCCAGCACCGCACACTGCCTCTTACATCTCAAACCCACACTCTGAGGAGGTGCTGGCCCCACGTCACGAGGCAAATGATCACCACCCAGGGCCTGTTCTGTGCCTCAAGCTTTCGTTCCTCCCACGTGATTCTGCCAACACCTGAGAGGCAGGTGAATGACTGCATTTCACAGGGAATGAAAACAAGGCCCAGAGAGGCTGAGTATCTGCCCAAAGTCGCACAGCTCCAAGTGGGAGAGCCAGGATTCAGACCCAAGGGGCCAGGTGAGAGCCAGTCACCCAACCTCCCATTGGTGCCAAGGTCTTGGTGAACTATGGTCAGAGGGAGACACAGCAAGGAGTCTGTTTGAGCCCTGGCCAAGCACCCAGCACATCCTCTGATGATAGAGCTATTTGGGGACAAGTGACAGACCCTGGGGCCCAAGTGGATATGATGAGGCCTAGTGACTGAGGGTACAGGGAGACCACCCAGACCAAGTGGGGGCTGCAGCATGGTCAGGTGGGACTGGAGCTGGGCAGAGCAGCAGGAGAAAGGGCTCACCCAGAGGGATGAGCAAGGACCAGGGAGGCCCCGCTGAGCAAACAGCAGTGTAGCCACCCAAACGGAGCAAAATGTGAGACTCCCTCCCCAGGACATGCCTCTAGAAATACTGGGGGACAGGACCTTACAGCCATGACTGTTATGGTGGGGATGCCCCACCCCAAGCTGGAGGGGTCTGAGGACCCTCAGGCAGCCTGAACCTACTTTCAGGGAAGAGCTGACCCCCTGGGTGAGAATTGCAGAGCCAGTCACACTGACCAGCTCCCAAAGCCCTGCACCTGCTTGTGAAAATGCAGGTTTCCAGGCCCCCACCCCCATAGGCACACACCATTGGAGACAGACCTGGAATCTGAGATTGCTGAGGCCCCAGGGGTTTGAAGACATCTGCCTGGTGCCTGGGGGCTGTGATTGGGCTCCTGCCCCCAGCATGACACCTGCTTGGGTTTGGCCCCCACTCGGCAACCTGGAATCTTTGGAGCAAAGCTCTGGGCTGCTGGGCACCCTAGCTCTGAGTGTCTTGTGAGTGAAGCTGGCTGGGCAGGGACAAGGAGAAGCAGAGAAGGAGCCTGAGATGCCTCCAGCAGGTGTTCAGTTGGTACCCACAGGCTGGCAGGGGTGGCAAACTTGGGTCTCAGTCACTGTGTTTTCAATGACTTACAGCTGGGATGGCCAGCCTGGCCCCCAGTGCCAACTGCAATCAGCTGGGCTGGGCTGCATGGAAGGGCAGGAGCCGGGCCCAGCAGCAGAGGGAGTCCCGCTCAATTAGTCATGTCTGCCATGGGTGCAGGAAAGGAGTCCAGGGTTTCCATGTCCTCCCAAGGGTGCGATCCCATCAGAGGGCAGCCACCCACCCTGCTGATGCTTGGCCAGGGCGTGGGATGTAGGTGGGCTGTCCCTTCCCACTGGACACTGCCTAGTGCGTCTCTCGTTCAGGGCATCCTTTCTGAGGCTTCTGTGACATGTTCAACTGCATGTTCGCCAGCCACCCATCCATCTGTCGCTCCGTCCATCTGTCCGCCTGTCCATCTAGCTCTAGCCAAGGTCTGTGGGGCAAGGCACTGAAGGGGCAGCCGTAGCCTTCCAGACGTGCTCACAGGCAGCACCCCCCCACCAGGGAGTCAGGTCTCTGCCCCCAAGAACCACTCTGGAGCTGGAGAGACACCCAAGATGAGCCAGTCAGGGTTGGCTGGGCTCTGCCAGGGCCCATGAGCCCCATGAGGAGTCTGTGAAATGAGGCTCTAGGAGGCATGAGCTGGGGTGGCAACTGCGCTCCCTGGGGGACAGGACAGCAGGTGCGAACAGGGAGGTGCAGACACTCCTTCCTGGACAGGGAAACAAGAGAACTGGAGTGGACGCCTGGTGGTGGACATAGGACACCGTGTGTGTGGAAGGGGTCCCTAAAATGGGGTCTTGGTAACAAGCGCTGGCCTCCAGTCAGACTGGGCCTGCGTCAAATTTTGCTCCCTCCTACCACCTCTGTGGTTGTTGAACCTCCCGGGGTCAGTTTCTGCATCTGTGAAATGGGGACGCTAGCCCTCACCTCGCTGAGGTCATGTTCTTGGGCACAGGGCAGAGCTGGACCCAAAGGCGAAAGCCCCTGGCTCCGGGATGGGCTCATCTGCAGCTAGAGGCCGAGACTCAGCAGCTTGGGCAGCTGCCAACTTCCCCAGGAGGCGTCCCGCCAGCTCCTGGTGAGTAAGAGATGTGTCAGGGAAGGCGCCAAACCCTGCGAGAGGGAAATAACGTGATCGGGAGGAAAAGCAGCGCTATTCAGGCAGCACAGAGCTGGAGCCTTCCCAGGTGCCCCAGCGTGGGGGCGGGGAAGCCAGCAGCCCGCAAGGCAGCTGTGCGGACCCAGCGGGCACGCAGCACGGAGCAGAGCTGGTGGAGGCAGGGAGCGCGCGAGATCAGGCAGCGGGCACGCTGGCCACTGCATCACAGCTGCCCGAGGCTCAGGCAGCGCCCAAGGGCGCAGGCAGAGAGAGCAATGGCGGGAATAGGCACTTGGAGTCTCTAGCACCTGCGTCCCCAGCTCTGCAGGAAGCCCCCCACCCGCAGCTGGGGGCTGAAGCCAGTCTGGCATTATCAGTGGGGCCAGTGCAGGCCAGCCCCTCCACCTCCCTCACCACCCAGTGCTGTAGTCACAGTTTTGTTAAACCAGGACAGGGGCCTGGCCCTGGCCTGGCTGCTGGGTGTCAGCTGCTGCTCCCTTGGACAGTGAGGTTGTCTGTGGAAGAGGCTCCTTGTGGACGGCATAAATGCAGACTGCCTGGCACCCTCCCAAGCAAGGCACCCTGCTCTTATCTGGAAATTGAGGCCCTGCACCTTCCCTACCCCAGCCACCCCCTCTAACAAAAGCTAACCTCCTGAGCGAGTTGGGCAACCATTGCCCGCAGACCTTTGGCACACTTGTGCAGGCTGGGATTCAGGTCTCTGCCCCAGAGAGCAGGGGGGGGGGGTGTGGGGGGGAGGAACCTGAGATTCCTTGCCCCAACTCAGGCTAAAAGCCACCTGGAAGACCCTCTGGGAGGGGTGTGGGCCAGTGGGGAGACTCAGGAGCTATCCGTGGGGAAGAGGCCCAGTCCAGGAGTGTGGCTGCCACCCTGCAGGCCAGGGCAGGGAGCAGTGGCATTTTCCACCCAGGCTTCTGTCATTCACTTGCTCAGGGCTATGCCTAGGAGCAGAAGAAGCCTTTGGGTGGGGTGCGAGAAACCTTCAGGGAACTGGCCTCCACGAGGTGCAGCCTTGAGCAATCAGGAGGTGCTTGGAAACGGGTAGAGAGTGCCAGGCCCCTGCCCCTGCCCCTGCCCCTGCCCCTGCACCAGGGAGCCCAGGCTCGGGGAAGGGAGTGAGAGGACATTTACACTTGGGGAGAAATTTGACCAAGACTCAGCCCTCGTGTGGGACAGAGAGCTGCCAGGACCCTTTAAGGTGTATCATGGCCATGTTCCTTCCGGACCTAACACATTATAAAGCCCTTTCTTGGTCAGTGTTTTATTGGGCTCACAGGCATCACCACCATTTTACACATTTTACAGTAAGGAAGCTAGGTCTGGCTGGCTTTGGCAGAGAGCAGAGGCAGAGCTGGGACTTGAACCCAGGCCTCCAGTGGATCCTGGTTCTTTACTGAACCACATTGCTGAGGGCTTTGGCTCCTGGATCATAAAGTCCACGACGAGAAGAGGGACCCTTGGCTTGCTCCCTGTGCCCAACACTGTGCCCAGCACCCAGGACAGATGCGACCCCCACCCACCCTTGCTCTTGGTGTTCCCCTAATCCTGGGGCCATGTGGACTCTTCCCTCCTCCTCTGGCCTGGACATCTCTGGGCTCAGGCTTCACTGGAACTGGGGCAGCCCCTCCGGAACCCGCAAGAAGAGCTGAGCACGTATAACCATTTTCTCGGATGAGTTATAATTTTCCTTCATTTCCCCTTCAAAACATACTAATTAAACGAACATTGTTGGGATAGCCGATTGAAATGCAAAGACGCGTCCCCTTTCTAAAGAACGTGCCCGTTTCTTTAGAGGCGATTGTGTGCATTGCATAAACTGCACACAGAAACACACACGTGCTCGCACACACGCGGGAGCACGCACACATGGGAGCACACACACGCGGGAGTGCACCCACATGCACTGCTGGCCCCGGACACCCGGCCTCACCCGAGCGCTGGGCCCGCGGGGCTGAAGCTGTCCTCTTCCTGGTCTTGGCCACCACGACCAGGGCACAGAGAGCCTTAGAATGTTCTGTTCTCCCACCGCTGCCCAGCGCCTGTGTTGAGGGGTTCGGGAGAGGCTGAGCAGCGACCCTCACAAGGTGCGTCACCTGCCATTCCAGGCTGGTGGCTCCCGCAGAGGGCATCGTCCCCTCCCCGCCCCTACCTCCCCTCGCCTGAGCCCACAGAGAGGCTCTGGACCCGGCCTGGGGATGGGGAGGCCTTGACCAGCCTGGTGAGACTGATCCCGGACTCCCAGGTGACAGGCTCCATGGCTCACGTAGAAATCTCAGCCTTCCAAAACCCGGGGTGGGGGGGGTGCTGGGCCTCCAGGTAACTGGGAGAACCAGGCGAGAACCAGGACGGACTAGCCACAGAAATGGCCTGAAGCCCCTGGCACCCCTCTAACTCACCACCCCCAGTCCCCAGGTCCCCTAAGGGAGCTGCCATCCTGACTCTTAATACTTGGGTCTCTGTCCCATGTTAACTTCCAACAGTGGGCTCTCTCACTGCGCGTCTGGCAGCTGTCATAGTCCCGCCCTGCTGTGCGGAGGTGTGGCCGGCCCATCTTGTGACCCCACGTGGATTTATCTCTCTGTGATATGCCCCAGGACACCTGGTCCTCTCCAGCTGGGGCCATCACCCCAAGGCTGCAGTGACCCACCAGCGTCTGCTGGTGTCCTGGACGCCAGCTGTGTCTGCTCGTGCCTGAAGTGAAAGTGCCGGGTCACTGGGTATGTGAGTCCCACAGCGACCATGGACGGGCACCTCAGAGGCGTCCTTCACTCCACGGCTCCTCAACGAGAGGCACATGGTTCTCCTGTCCGTCTCTCCATGCCCTTCAGTCCCAGCCCATTGATTCCTGTCCCCTCTCCCCTCGACATCCTGCTCCTTGAGGTCTGTGTTCACCCTGCGACCCATTCTCCTGGCCAGCTTGAGACCTGTGATTTCTAGGAGGCCAAGCTGGTCCTGGCCCTGGACCGGCCACTCATCACCTGTCCACCCATCTCTCCTGCACTCCGCAAAGGGCTGGGCACAGAGTGGATGCCCAGTACCCCCGGAACACCTTGGTGGCAAGGCCCAGCTGTTCAGCCTGCTGGGGCACTCTGGTCATCTTAAGGATGCAGCCCATGCCCTGACCCTAGGCTTGGTTTTGTCACCATGCCCTGGGAGCCTCTCAAGTCCGGATCCATGCCCCCCTCAGGGTCCCTGAGCACATGGATACACGTTTGGTGCAAAGTCATGTCTCCCAGGTCCCATTAGACCATGAACTTGGGCTGAGGGTTGGGAGCAGGGGCCAAAGTCTCACTCAGCAAGCATTTGAGGAAGGCTTCGCTGTCCCAGAGTCCCCGTAGGCTTGGCTGCCTGGTACCAGGGCCCAGCCACTGTCCAGTCCAGAGTTTACCACCTCCCCTTCTGCCGGAGTCCTCAGGCCAAGACCGTTTCCCTGTCTTTGGAAGGTGAAGGCCCTAAACACGGAGCCTTGACCCCAGAGACCAAGGTCAGGCCAAGGTTCCCAGACTGGTGACTCAGGCTTTGAGGAAAGTCAGGCCTCCCAGCCCTCAGGCTCTCCTGGCCTCTCCCCTGCACCCTCTCCCTGAAGACGGGTACTTGGCCTACCAGCCCCACCCCGAGGCACCTTGACACAGGTGGTAGGCCAGGGGTTCGAGGATAATGCACCACCTCTGTGGGGAGGGGTGGGGAAGGGAGAGGTCTTCGGGGTCCTGGAAGCCGCTGTCTCGGAGAGGCCTCAGCCCTCCTTCACTGGACCCCTCAGTGCTGGGAGGGGCAGGCCTAGACAATGCCCCTGGGGAGAGTGGGTCGGATCCATGCACCTCCACCTCTGAGAGGCCGTTGGTATGGCCCCAAGGCCCCTCAACAGTGTAACTGCCCCTGCAGCTCATGTTCCTAGAACCTCAACCCAGGGCTGCTGCCATCCCCTGGACTCAGGAAGCGAGGCCCTGCGGGTGAGCTGACACATTCGGGTTACTGGGCTAATGCTCGGTACCCTGCAGCATGGGCTCGGGACTCCAGCCCCGTCCACTCGCCTGTTTCTGGATCTTGAGGGGAAGGAATTTTTTAGATTATGTTCATTCCTAGGGAGAGAGGAGGTGAGTGCGTTGCAGTGGGGGGACCACAGGGAGCTGATGGAAACCAGAGGGTCACAGAGCTTAGTCCTGGCTGCAACTGGCTCCTTGAACTGGGAGCCCTGCGGACCCTGGGAGGCCAGGCTTGGGGAGACCCCTGCAAGGAGATCCCACTTCACTCAGGGGCTGAGGGCTCAGCCTCCCTCCCAGCAACCCTCCGTGGTAAACAGTGATCCGGTTGACATTGAATGAGCACCTGCAATGTGATGTGCATGGGACCTGTCACCAATGACAGAAATGCAGGGACTTCTGCTGAGACGGGGGAAGCCTACAGGGCTGGGCAAGCACAGGAAGAAAGGGCTTCCTGGAGGAGGTGACATAGCCACTCTGAGGTGCAGGAAGAGTCATTGGAGGAGGACTTTCTGCAGGGGAGGAGCAAGTACAAGAGCCAGGAGGCTGGAGCTGGTGCGTGTGAGAAATGTGTGTGTGTGGATATGAGTGTGTAAATATGTGTGTGAGTGTGTGAGATAGCATGTGTGGATATGAGTGTGTGAGAGAGAATGTATGTGAGTGTGCATGAATGTGAGTATGAGTGATTTGTGAGTATGTGTGAGTGTATGTGGGTGTGAGTGTATGTCGGTGTGAGTGTGGGGGTGGGTGTGAGTGTGTGAGAGAGGTCAGGTCAACAGGGCCTGTGGGCCATGATAAGTTGATAAGGAGTCAGGACTCTTTCCTGAGGGTACTGGGGAGCCACAGAGGGTGGTAGGGTTAGATTGATGATTTAGGCAGGTCTGTCCAGCTGCTGAGTAGAGGCCAGACTGGAGACAGGAAGTGGCCCAGGTACCAACTGGAGGCCACCTCAGTGTTGCAGGACAAGGAGGGAGGGGTCCTGGACAGGGCTGAGGTACACTGGGGACAACCTGAGAGATGTCCAGCAGATAAATGTATTGGGTCTAGTGTCTGGCCATAGAATGCAAGACCAGAAATAGAATGGGGAGATGGCTTTAGCCCAAGTGTCCCCTCAGACCTAGGGCCTGAGCCGGGCATCCTATGAGCTGCAAAGCTCCATCACTTGTCCCAGGCTGTTCACCTACAGGCCTACATGTGATTCCCCAGGGCCCCAGGAGCAGGACAGGACTCCCTGCGGGAAGGCAGTGGCACTGGATGCCGTAGAGAGCCCAGGCTCTGAGGCTAGACTGCTGGGCTTGACTCTCAGGCTGCCACTTGCAAGCTGGATGGCCTCAGAGGCATGACCTGACCTCTCTGAGCCTCAGCTTCTTCATTGGTAGCACTGAATGATAATAATAGTCAGTATAATAATATTGTTATGTATTAGTCAGTTTTGATGCATAACAAACCATCTCAAAACTCAGTTAAAACACCCAACAGTGGTTTCCTTGCCCCTGGGTTTGGGGGTGGTTCTGGTGGGCTGGGTTCTGGTGGGTGGGGGTGGTTCTGGTAGGCTGGGTTTGGGTCTGCTCCCACATTTCCTCATGTTCCCTGAACCAGTGGCTCCCGGGGCAGGTCACCCTAGCAGAAGGGAGCCAGCAGGCCTTGGGAGCACGTGGAAGGCCTGCCCTCACTCACCTCCGCGAGCCCCCCTAACCGGGTGGGGCAGGGAGCCCCATCCACCTCCAGTGAGAGGCCAGGGCGGGGCCCTAATCCCACCCGGGGTGTGAGGAGCTGGGCACCGGGCCAGGGCTCCACCCTCACCACCAGGCATTGGGAAGTACAATGCCCAGTGCTGTGTCCAGGACACACGAGCTCTGCCACTTGGCAGAGCAGCAGACTCTGCCCCACCCCACCCACAAGGACTTGGTCAGCTCTCCTCAGTGCCTGTGGAGTCTGGGAGGGGGTCTGATGACTTCTGAGGACCCCCGCCCCAGCTTCTTGTGCAAGGGGTCCTCTGAGACTCCACTATCCCTGGCAGGAGTGTCCTGGACACAGGCCACCTCCGCACCCACCAGCAGCCCAGCAGGGCCTGGCACTATGATGACTCTGCCATCTTGGGGGCCTATCTCACCCCCAGCCCTGTCCACCCTCACCTCCAGGGACCTGGGCCTTGAACACAAACCAGACTCAGAGAGAAGGGTGCACCTGTCTCAGCACCCCTGGGGGCTGCCCAAGCACCTTGGTCACCAGCACCACCCCCAATGCTCTAGACCTGCCCCAAAGCCTAGCTCACCTGGGAGCCTGGGGACCCCCAAAGCCCAGGAACCACAGACAGAGAGGTGTAGAAATGCTGGATGGGCCTCTCAACCTGTCTGCCCATGAGCAGAGAAGAAGGCAGGGGCGAGGCAGCCCTGCTGGGCTCCTAGTCAGGGACTCTGGATGGGCCTCACCTTGATACAGAAGACTTACATGCCCCTAGAGACAGGCATCTCACTCCCACTGAGGCAGCTAGTTAGAAAACTCTTCTTTTTTTGATCTGAGTCATGCCCGGAGTCCCACTTCTGCCTCCACAGGGCAGGTCTTTTGCATGTGTTAGGCTGAATGCAATGCTGGGCTGGGCTACCTGCCCCACAATAGGAACATGATTGCCCAGCCCTGGGAGGCTCAGGGAAACTCAGACACTGCAGGGAGACCTGGCTGAAGAGTCCAAGCCCTGCCCTGCTGTCTGTCAGGACTGTCACTGCCCCCTGCCCCTGCACCTCTGGGTCCCTGAGTCAACAGCAATAGGAGAAAAATCATCCAGAAGCCTGAACTCCAGCAGCTTTTCACACCTCCTCTCCTACTGGGCTGAGATGAGCAGCAATTCCATCACCTGCCTGGTGCTGCATCCAGGATGCTCCCAATGGGGGTGGGGAAGAGGGGGAGGGGAAAGGAGATGAGGGAGGGAAAGGTGAGGGGGGAGGGGGAGGGGGAGAGAGTGAGCTGCCACCTCGGCTCTGTTGTCCGTCTTAGCACCACTTAGCCCAACTGTTAAAAAGATTCCGAGGCAATTAGGCTCAGGGGAAGCCATAAATCTCAATAACCATCGGTCCAAGTTTTCTCCCCTCCTTGAAACAACAGATATAATTTCACTGGTGGCGGCCCAGGCTCCCAGAGGGCTTCCTGATAAAAAGCCACTTCTTCAAAACATCAAAACCAAGTTCCTCTCATCTTTCAAGCAACCAAAGGGTCAGGTTTCCCTAGAGGGGACAGAGGCTGAGGCGGGAGGAGGGGAGGCAGCTGGATGGCCAGGGTGGGTGTGCCCACGCTAGGCCGCGGGACAGTGGGGTGCTCAGGCTGAGAGGTCAACGGCAAAGCTGTGGGGTCGGAGATCATTTTGTGTCTCCTTGAATCGAACACAACACCTCTGAGAGATGGCCGTCACATCGCTGCTTGATTACCGTTAGTGGCAGGGTGCTCGCTACCTATCAAAGCCAGCTGGTCCACAGTGGGATGGATCCGCTGAAAGAAATGCTTCCGACACTGCCTCAGCTCTGCCTCCTGCAGTACCCCCGGGTCCTGGCTCTATCTGGAGACACACACAGTCATCTTCTCCTGATTCTCACAGGGAGATCTGGACCCCTGGAAGCTAGGGCCCATTGAGAGATGGAGTGGGGGGAGGGGAGCAGAGGGGAGGGGACATACTCCCATTGTGCTGCTGTGGTTTTATCCTGGGCAGGCTTTATCCTCAGCTGTGGAAAGGGTTTGAGGAAAGTCCTGGAGGAGTGAGCCCCACTACAGGGCGAGGAGAGAGCTGGGAAGGCGGGACTGCCCCACGCTGTCTGCCTGGCTCATTCCAGGTGGGGTGCTCTCTTTAGCTGTGGATCCCCCATCCTCTCTCAGTCCTGCCTTCGGGTCCACCAAGATGATAAAAGCAGACCCAATTCTTTTGTAGCCCCACTTCCCATCCCCCCAGCACCTTAAGGACACTGGGGCTCTGGGGGCCCCCAGGAAGGGTAGAGTATGGATTTGAACCCCAGCTCTCTGACCTGAGCCCTTGACCACACACTGGGCAGTGGAATTGGGGCCACTCTCCAGGATCTAGGGTCAGAGCAGGGACCCAAGGAGAGCACCTCAGTTGTCCCCCTTGATCTGTTCCTGCTCCTGCTCCTGCTCCAGGAACCTTTGCTTATTACTGAGCAATAATTAGGTGTCTCCTGGATGCCTGGCCCTGAATCCCTCCTTCCAGGCGTGATGCTCACTGACCTCTCACAATGACCCAGGGAGCAGGGAGTGCACTCTATGCTGTCCCCATTCTATAGAGGGGTGACAGGTTATCACAGGCACTGCACAGCCTCCTCCTCAGGGAGGCCTACCCTGACTATCCCCCCAGACTCCATTCCAGAGCTAGACCTAGTCTGTGGGCATAGCCTGGAGGTCCCCAGTGAGGACAGCTGAGGGATGCCTGGCCTCAGGATCCCCCACCCTGTCCCGTACATGCCCATCAGGACATCAGTGGGGGCCCGACCCTCATGACTGGCACCAGGAGCGTTCACCTGGCTCATGCCCACCTGAGATGAGAATCAGGGCCCAGGAGGCAGGCAGGAGGCCCTGTGACTCTACTTGTTCAGGCGTGAGCACCCTCGCCCTCCTCTGTGGGGCCTGGGAGTTCCCCTCCCCAGGTTGGCCAGGGCCTGCTCCAAGCACTGCCTCCCTCCATAGCTCACGGGCCCGCACAGGCACCTGGAGGTGGCCCCTCCAGCCAGGAAGGTCAGCAGCCTAAAGGAAGATCTGTGGGCCCCGCTTGGCCCTCCCGACAGCCAAGAAATTCGACTCCTGGGCAGCCCAAAGTCTCCACAATGAGCAGGGGGGCCCTTCACTCCTTCCCTCTCCTTCCTTTCTCCCTTGAGCATTTGACACACCTGTGCTGGGCTTGGGGCGGCCGACATGTGCGTGAGTGGGCCCTGGCCCCAGGATTCTCGTCCTCAACAGGTTGCTTTGACATGTGTGGCAGGGCCTGGGCCAAGCTAAGCTCAAAGTGCACATGCTGGGGGCCCCAATCCAGACCGGGGAGATTGGGGAGGACTGCCTGGAAGAAGTCACAGCCACACTGAGACAGTAAGGACAGGAGGAGCTGACTTGGGAAGGAGGAGGGGGCTAATGGCAGCCAGAGTAAACAGCATAGAGTGGCCCAGGAGCGCACAGAGCAAAGAGTGGGGACTCTCTGAAGGGCATCTGTCCTGCCAGGCCTGAGACTCCGCACTGCAGGTGTCAGGCTGCCCCCCATTGCCCACTGTGAGCCGGGGTTTGAGTCTATTGCTGTATGGCCTAAAAAGAGGGAAGGAGCAAATGAAGGGGGGTCTGGGGGAGCAAGTGAGTGAGTGAAAGAAAGCCAGCATAAGGGCAGGACTCACTCCAGACCCCCAGGAGAGCAGGGCGCCAGCGAGCGCTGGCAAAGATGCCAGGCGTCTGGAGACCGTGCCGACCTGTCTACAGCGGTGGGCGCTGAGACTTCCAGGCCCCGGCAGGCATGGCCAGCGGGGCCGGGGTGGTTCCTGGTGAGTCGGGGCCAGGACACCCTTGGCCGAAGACAAGGCTGGATCACAGCAAAGTGGAGGCATCCTGGGGCCTTCAGCCTGAAGGCGGGACACTGATGCCAAGGGCCGCCTCCTCCCCCATGCCCACGGTCTCCCCCTCCACCTGACTCAAAACCAGCACTGGAGAGCACTTCACCAGCCCCTGGCCCACACACGTGCACACACACACACACACACACACACACACACACACACACACACACACACACATGCATGTGCACGCACAGGCCCTTAACTCCTGATGGCTGGGGCCTGTTCCTCCCCAGGCCTGGCCCCCGCGTTATGAGTTCCCACTTCACTTAGGATACAGGCTCAGAGATGGTACCCGAGTAGGGCCACACAGCTAGTGGTTGGCAAAGCTGGGGTTCTAGTCAGCACTGCTTCTTAACCCTTAGGTCTGCAGCCCCCCTCCCCGGCCCAGGCCCAGGCCCTGCCCTGCCTGCCTGCCCTCTGGCCTGTCAACACAACACAAAAGCTAATCAAAAAGTCAATACATTTACTAAGAGGAACAGAACCTTTCCAAATGAAAGTTGAGATGCCTGGGGGGGGGGGGTGTCTAATTTTTATTCTATTTCTCCATTGAATTGTAAATCTGTCTTGGAGCTGAGCTAAGACATCTTCAGAGGTGGGGCCCTTGGGGGCTTTTGGCTCCTTCCCCTCCCCTCCATCCCAGACCGTGCAAATCAGGCTGATTGGGGTCACTGTTGGGCCCAGGGGTCACATGGGGTCCCCAAACCCTCAGCGCTAAAGGGGACACTTGGGGAAACACCACAGTCCTTAGGGACCCAGCACTCCAAAACCTGAAAGAGCCACCACGCCCAGGCGTGTTACTAGGCTGAGCGTTTGGTGGCAGCTGGCCCTCTTGGCCTTAGCATCCCAGTCCCACAGCACCCTGTCCCAAAACTTGGCTTCGAGACATGAGCAGCTTTGTCCCGTGGCTGCCTGGTGAGTGGAGAGCCGAGGAAGAGGCACAGGCCCGACATCCGGATGGGAGGCGGAGGCTGGGAGGTTCCGCTGTGGCCCAAGTCCTCACGCTGCGCCACTGCACAGGACAGGGAGGCCGCCGGGACGCCGGGCTGCCTGCAGGGTACACCTCCTCATTTACTGTAGCGTCAGGCCGAGAGATCAATCCATTACTCAGACGTGCAGGAGGAGCCGGTGGCCAAGGTCCGGATAAGCGGCTGACCTTGGCCCTCGGCTGACGTTTTCAATGCCCGTGGTTATACTAGACATACCGGGGTGATCGCTTCATAAGGCACATACGTAAATGTCTAATCACTATGCTGTACACCTGAAACTAATATAATATTGTATGTCAGCTGTAATGGAAAAATAATTTTTTAAAAAATGAAGTGCTGATAACAGCAGCCCTGGCACTGGCTCGGTGCCATGTCAGGCCCCGCGCTCCCCACCCGGCTGGGGAAGCAGAGACCAGCTCGAAGTCACACTGCCGGTCAGCAGCAGGCAGGATTTAGATCCGGTCCAAAGCCAAAGCCTTTGCCCTCAACCCTGCTTCGAATCCCCTCCCCAAAGATTTCAGAAACTGCTCCCGTTTCAGGCCATGGTCACCTCCACGAGGAGGCCGGGGGCCCAGCTAATGAATAAACAGTCTCTGTTCTTCAAAAAGATCCAAAGTCTCGTCATCTCATCCACGCGGCCGTTCTCCGGTGACCCCAGGCCTCACCTGGCAAGGCCAAGTCCAGCCAACTGGTGTGGACGTTGGCCAGCATTGGCCCAGGGGCCCTGACACATGTGTGAGAGAGAGTAGGACTGGAGGAGCCCAAGAGATGTCAGCCCAGCTAGGGGGAATGACCAAGGGCGGGGGACCCTCTTCGATGAAGACGGACCCTGATGGTTCATAGGTGAAATCAGGCAGCAAGCCCCGCCCGCCAGGGAAGAGCAGCTCCAGGCTGATGCTCACACCAGCTGACTCCCCCAGGGACCCCCAGCCTCCTGGTCCCAAAGCCTGAGGGGTTATACACCCCTTCTCCCAGCTTCAGGTCGCCTATTGGGGTGGGGGAGTTCTCCCTCCACTGAATCTCTCAGGGAAGGAGAATTCCCAGCCTCAGGTACCCACCCCCTCTGCACCTGACCTCAGAAACTGCACCCCAAGGAAAGGGACCCACCTCCCACAGTGCGGAGGACCCTGTGCTCCAGCGAGCATCACCCTCAACAGCTAGAGACTCAGCCCCCGGGGGAGCTTCAGTTAAGCAAGAGGGCACTTGTCCACTCCACCCCACAGAGGGGGATCAAAGTCTGCCCTTTCTGATATGAACGGAAATGGTGGATCGAAAGGATCCATCCATCTACCCAACCACTCACCCACCCACCACCGATTCATCTATCCACCCCCATCCATTACCCATCCCACTGCCCATCCATCCATCCATCCATCCATCCATCCATCCATCCATCCATTCTTCCACCCTACCACCCACCCACCTCCTCCTGAGAGGTTCCCAGCCCACCGGGGCATTTGGGAGTTTCTTCAAGGGACTGGCCATTTCTGGGGCCCATCAGAGACCCTGGGAGAGAGGGCTCTGGGCTATCACCTTTCAGTGATGGTCACTTAGAAAGCCTGTCTGTCGGAGAACTCTAAAGCCAAGACCAAGGGCCATGGCCTTGGCCTTGACCTTCAGCCCTGGGCGTGAGAGACCACGTTTCCCAGCACGTACTGTTTAATGTTTAACTTCCCAAGAGCTTTTCCAACTGCTAATGACACGACATTAATTTTGCACAAATAAGAAAGTTCAGAGTAGGCGGCCTGGAAGCTATCAGGAATCAGTCGAGCCACCACCTCCCCTCTGGCCACCAAGGTCTCAGCTTGGCAGTCCAGGGGCTGGGGGCAAAGGGCCACACTGGCTCACCAGCTCTTAAGGGTATAGGGAGGAGCTTGCAGTGGGGGAATCTCAGGAGCACAGAACCCCATTCTGACTTTCCCTACCTCAGTTGTTTCTAGACTCTGTTCAAAGGGTACCTCCTCCAGGAAGAACCCCTATCTCCCTACACCCACTGGAGTCACACTTACTGAGTTGGTCTCTGTCTCCTCCACTCTCCTGTGGGTCTGGGTGATAAACCAGCAACCTTCTTTCTTAGCCAGAGCCCCTTAAAGCAGACCTGGAGGCAAGGATGCAAGTGCAGGGAGCTGCTCCTGGAAGCACAGTGGGGAGCGGAGAAAGGCTGAAGACAGGCAATGCTTTTCTGAGTGGGTTTCTGCTGCAGGCACTGGGGCCTCTGTCCCATGGAGGCCTCTACATAACTGCAGAGCACACCCCCAGAATTGTCACCCTACCCCCCCCCCCGGGGAGGGCACCTATCCACCAACACCCTTATTGAGAGTCCTTCGTGGGGTGTTAACAACCCAGTATCTCCAGCAGGTCTCATCTGCAACCAATGAAATGCAGAATACCAGTAAGAGACAGGGGACAGCGCCTAACCACCCTGGACCCCCAGCAGGTCAGGAGCTGTGCAGGGGAGCCCTCATGCCCCTTGGCTCCTGGGTCAGCCCTGCTAATTCTCAATATCTCTGCTAGGAAAAGGTAATCACATCCATTTTAAAGATTAGGACACTGAGGACCAGACTGGCCACCTGGCCTTGTCAGTGGGTGCTGGAGCTGGGTTTGCTCTCACCACTGGCCACACAGTGTGCTTCGAAACTATGGGCCACACTCCTTAAATTTCCAGCCACACAAGCTCTGTTGCGTGCAGGCCTTGGAGCTCAAAGTTGGGAAAAATCCCAAGGAGGCCACCTTCTCCTGTATTGTGTCCCAGGGGGGCCACCCGTGGGGACAAGAGCACAGGATGGGGACCGGGAGACCTATTCCCTGGGCTGTGTGACCTCAGCCAGCGTGGAAACCTCCCTCTTTCCATCCACACACAGAGGGAGA
This sequence comes from Miniopterus natalensis, assembly GCF_054644295.1. NCBI lineage: Eukaryota > Metazoa > Chordata > Mammalia > Chiroptera > Miniopteridae > Miniopterus > Miniopterus natalensis. The sequence continues at coordinate 70,037,449 of NC_142092.1, forward strand.
GGGCTAGGGGCTGACGCAAGCAGTCAGAGACCTACTCGGAAACTCTGAGAACATTCCTGAGGACAGCCAGGCGGACGGGTTCTCCAGAGTCTTAATTAGGTAGAACATTCGGTCCTTTCCCTCATGGAAAACTCCACTGGTGATCAGACGGAAGACACACTCAGAATGACAGTGAAACTGTGAGCCCAGAACCTGCCTGCAGGGGGGCTCCCCCTCCCCTCTCCCCTCCCCCCCAGCCCTCTTGCCAGGTCTGGGCTTGGGTTCCAGAATCAGAACGATGTGAATTAAACTCCCATCCCAATGTTTTACTAACAGCGCCCCAAGCTCCGAGCCTCGGCGTTCTGGTCTGTAAAATGGAGATAATTCAATGGGCCGTGAGGCCCTGGGGAAGGCGGGCACCCTCTCGGCGCAGGGTCAGCCGCTGCAGGTGGTGCTGCCTGAATGTCTATACGTCACTGTGCGTCTGTCCAGAGGCTGGCTGAGCCCGCAGGATTCCCGGGCTGAAGTGGGGCCCTCCCGAGCTCCCGTGTGGCGCCTGTCCTGCGGGCGGCAGACGAGTTCAGGGACAGTGAGTAGCCACGGGGTGAGCGAGGTGAGGAGCCTCACCTTTGGTCCTTCGGCCCGGCCTTATCTCCTCTCCCTCCAGTTTGTCCTCCGTCTGTTTGTCCATGTCAAGGTGGACGGACAGCGGGTACATACAGCCCCACAGGCCGGCTCCTTGAGGCAGCGAGGGCGCGGGGGACAGGCAAGCAGAAGCCGGGGGTGGGCTGGGGGGCCTGGGCCTGTGGGGAGCCCGAGCCAGCTGCAGCCAGGGCCCAGGAGAGGCCAGGAAGAGCCCCACCCTGGAGGGCCTCTGGGGCTGTCCCCCCGACGGTGCCTCCAGCCCCCGCCCCACAGATGGGAACACTGGGGCCTAGAGACGGGGACTGGTACCTCATTGCTGCAGTCGGACGCAGGGCCAATGCCAGAACCCAGGCCTCCTGCCTGCTCGGTGGACAGTGAACCCCGAGGCTGGGGAAGTGGGGTGCCTGCTCCCTCTGCACCCCAATCTGGCCCCATCTCATCCACAGCTCAGGACCTGGGCTGTTGTCCAAACAACTCCGGAGGAGACTTGTTCAACACTGCAGTGCTTTGGCTGCAACTTCCTCTCTGCAGGGCACTGTGCTAGGCCTTCCAGAAACTTCTGAGGAAACCAAAACCCAGGCCAGTCCCTCTGGCCACCATGGGGTGGGGGTTGGGGGGGCACATGGGCTCACAGATGGTCCTCATTCAAGAGAAAATGATATGGTTTGTGGCAGAGGGATAAACCCAGTGTCCCGGAGGGCAAGACCCTCTCCCGCCCCTACCAATCCAGGAGACAGGCCAACCCTCCCACCAGGCCGCCCAGCTCACTCAAGATTGCCATAGACCCCGGGCAGCATGAGCCACTTGGGGGAGGCCAAGGCCTGGCCCACAAGATGGCCTGAATCCACCCCCCACCTGGGCCAACAGCCTGCCACCTGCAGCCAGGGTGGGCACAGACACCGTGTGCCACCCCACCCCGAGGGCTGACCCAAGCCTCCCAGGGTCACAGACCAACAGGAGTGCCATCTTCTCCCCTTGGCCAGCCCAGCCAGTCACAGGCCTGCCTGGAGACCCCCAGCCCAGCCCTCGGTTCACCCGAGGCCCCCAAACCCACATGATGCCTCCTCCCGTCGAGGGACTTAATGGAACACCCTTTCCTTCACCCCACAGTTGTTAACCCAGCGCCTGAGAGGCGTGGTCACCGAACTTGGTGAGCAAGGCGGGCTTGGGTCCTATCCCCGGAGGCTACTGTCTGGCCTCAGTCACCATGGGATTTCACAGCCAGAAAGTCAAAATGTCTCCTCAGCTAACCCCGTGCCTCCCAGAAATGGCTCAGCAGCACCAAGGGCCCACGAAAAGCAGGCCCCTGGGAGGCACGGCCACCCTCTTCCTCTCTTGCAGGGAGCACCTGATAAACCAGTGCTGACCCCCAGTCCTCCGGCGAAGGCTTCCTCCCTCTGGCCAGAACTACAACCGCACCCTGCTTTCCTTTCTTGCCGTGGCAGCTGGGAAGCTCTCTCTGGCTCCTGAGGACGTTCTCTTTCTTCTTCCATCTAGATTATTCCTGAGCTTTTCCTCAGATTTCCATATTTAAGTTCTATGCTTCAGTATGATTCTTTTCCCAGAAGTTTCCCAAGTTAGGACACAGAAATTGTCTAATTGTGTAAATACCCAGCCACTAACATTGTATAATGAATAATTTCCACTGGCACATGTGCTCGAGCACACACACACACACACACACACACACAGAACCGTCCCTCCCCGTAGCCCTCCCTCCTGGATATAGTGTATCTCTAAGGGCATGGGTGTGCTCCTGGGTGTGCACACACATGTGTGCAAAGTCACAGGCGTGCTGTGCCCAGGGGCCAACCAAAGCACAATCCGGCAAACATAAACAAAGGGCAGGGCAAGGGCTGTTCTTGCACAAAAGGGCTTCTCCAGGGCTGGATGACGCTCGGGGCGGATAAAAGATCGGAGGGAGCAGAGGGATCAGGCGCGTCCTTGAATTCTATTCTGGATCATAAAGAGGACAGGCCAGTGTCCGCTGGACTGGGCAGCAGTCTGAGCACATGGGTGGGTTAGCCCAGGGGACCCTCACAGCCACCCGTGATGTGGGTACTGTCACTGGGGGGGCTTGGCAGACGGAGGCCCCAGGCCCCCTGCGGCCCTCAGTTACGGACCGGAAAATGGGAGTTAGTGATTGTTCCTGTTAGGAGGAGGGCGGGCTCACTGCAGTGTCACAGGTGACTCTGACAGCCGGGCCAGCCTCTGTGGCTGGTGGCTTCATCTTCCAGATCTGGACTCCCACTCTGAGACTCTGACAGAAGTCATGGGCCATCCCCCCACAGAGAGCCCCAAGAGGAGCAGGCCTGAGCCAGGGCCACCCCATTTTTGTGCTGCCTGGGAGCCTGGCTGGTCGTTCCCTGTGTGACACTCTCCCTGGGGCCTGCCCTTCACCCCAGGGCAGAACCCAGCACCAGGAGTACACAGGCCAGTGGCAATGCCCCAACCCACCTCCCCTCTGCAGCACCCATCCTAAGCTACCCAGGTCCCCGGCTCCCCTGCCCATAAGTGTACAGTTGATGAGCCCAGTCACGTGGGGACCATGGTGGGGAACGAGATCTTGTACTTGTTCAACCAAAGAGGCAGGGGCTGCAGGGGCCCCTGTTCCCGGGGAAGCACCCCACCCCACCCCACCCCCTGCCGCATTGCAGAGTGCCTCTGCTAATCCTTAAAAACAATTCATCCCCAGCTGCAAAGTGCAGTAAAGAAAAGATAATCAGTATTAATATTAGTTATTGTTATTGATTTCAGCTTTAAAGAATTGATTTCCAGTCGGGGCCCCTTTTATGGGACTCTTTGCAGAAGACGCATGGATGCGGCCCACCACTGTGTGTATAAGCTGGCCCCTCCCCAAGCCAGGCTGCAGAATCACCCGAGGGGATGTGCAGAGTGGGGGGAGGTGGCAGCCTGGGCCAGACGCTGTGGAAAGGCCATTTACCCTGCTCTGTCCTCCACAAGGAGCTGACATCAGGGGCTGGGGGATCCTCCGTCCAGGGAGCCAGATCCTAAAAGGCCATGTCACCGGCCTGCTCTTTCTCTGTGTCCCCCACTCAGCCTCCCCCCCACTCCATCCCCTCCCCCACCTTACCATAGTCCAGACTGACAGGCCCTGTACAAAGAGCCTCGCTTCCCAGGCCCTCTCCCGAGCTCTTCCCCACCTCCCCCTGTTTACCCAGACGCCCTACTCCCCCACCCCTATTTCTCCTGAATTCCCAGGTCCATTGAGGCCCTGCTCTGGGCTCCTGCCCACCAGAGCCCTCCCTTGGGCCCACAGATGGTGCATTACCTGTAGAGATGGGCTCTGAGTCTGGTCCGCACACATTCAGGTTTGTCGAATGAATGAATGACTACAAGAGTTTTTGAGCCTTTTGCTAGGCGCCCGGTCATAGGATCCTAAAATGTCAGAGTCACGAAAATCTGACAATTTCAAGACAAGTTAGAGACGATCTCATCCACCCACTTGTACATACGGGGAAACTGAGGCCCAGGAAAGGAAAGTGAGTGAGTTCCCCAAGGTCACTTGCCCCCTCTGGCGCTTGCAAGGCAGACCACGCTGCTCTGCCAAGGGCAGGGGCGGGAGCAGACAGAGCAACATCTCCACGTGGGACCTTCACATCTACCAGCTAGAGCACTGTGTCCCCCACTGAGCTGCTCACCAGGCTGCTCCCTGGGGAGAGGGAGCCCTCGCCCCCTCTCCCTCCTTCCCTCTCTCTCGAGCATCCACTGCTTCAGATTTAAGAAAAGCCAAGCACTCAGATTTCTGGTGGTCTCCAAAGGACCATTTCTTGCAAATGACCTGACACCAAGATCCATTCATCCCTTCCCTCAACTATTCATTTTCCCGAGGAAGAATTCAGAGCACCAGCACCAGGAATAGCGAACATGGGCCAGAACAGTAGATGTGACAACCCCGGGCCTTTTACCGGGACGGTGACACGTGGAAACCACAGCCCTTGGGAGTATCAGTGAATCCTGCGATGGGTATTTGCTGCCCCACTGTGCGCACATCTGCCCGACAGTGCAGGTTCAAGGAGCCACTCTAGGGACCGAGTGCCCTCCCTTAACTCCCTGGGGACTGCAGGCTCCCTGGCCACCCAGCCCAGCCCTCCTCACTGGGGAGCCCTCATCTCCTTGCTCACCAGCGGCTCCGGAGTCCCCCTCAGCAGTGTAGGCAATGTCAGGGGCTCAGGGCCCCGCAGCTCACCCAGCACCCTCCAGGGTTCCCAGGCAGCAGCCCAGAGTCCCGCTTACACCGCCCCAGGCCCAGTGCACAGGGGTTTCCTGAGATTCCCAAAGTCACTGCCCTGGTGAGAGGCAAAGCTAGAATGGAGCCCCAGCTCTGTCTGATCCCAAAGCCCAGGTCCTTCCCCAGGGAGGATGACCATGTGCCTCGCCAGGCCCCTAAAGACAGCCCCAGGCCTGGGGCCTGACTGGTCAGGGGCTCCTCGGGATGCAGCGTCTCTGTGGCAGAATCGTCCCTTAGGGAAGAAAGAGCCCAGCGGCCCCTGCCAGCACACCTGCCGTGGGACTGTTCTGTGTGACTGTGAGTGGATTTCCCGAGGTGACGGTGACCATCTTCTTCCCCCCACGGCTGAGCCATAAAAATAGTCACCATCCCTCCCCCAGACTGAGGGCAGGCAGCTGGATGCCTCTGCAACCCGGGCCTCGGAGCCCGCGCCTCCTGAGTGGCTGATAAATTCTGCCCTTAGTTAATGAGGAGCCAGTGGGGCCGGCTTCCGTCTTCCACAGGCACCCCACTCTGGGCCGAGGACCCATGTGTTCAGTGTCACCAACACCGAATCAGGGCCGCTCGGAGCCCTCATGTCCGATAATGAATGAAGGGGGGGGGCCATTCCGCCAGCTCCGACTGCGGGGGGAATAAACTGGGTATCGCTCCAAAGTGATAAAATGGGTCTTTAAATAATTATCTCAGTCCCTCCTTAAAAGCTACATTGGGCAAAATGACTTTAAATATTGTTTTAGCCCATTACCAGCCTATAAATTAATCGCTCACAGCACACGGAGGCATCGTGAGGGGGCGATTGGGAGAGAGCAGCGGAGTAATTACGCACGAGGCGCGAAACTCCCGCCGAAGAGGCATATTTTACACTTAAATTATAATTAAATTTAGAGAAATCTCTTCCACCCGGTGCACAAATACAATCTGTGTCAACCTCCCCGAGAGCTGTGACTCTAATCAATTTATTTATTTGCTGCTGGAAGATGGTGAGCCCATTGCCGCCTGTGCTCCAAGGGCGGATGCAGGAAGGATCCAGAACGTGGCCCCTGCGGCATCTTGCTTGTGCCCAGGTTTGTGGTTGCTAAACCGAAAATCCAGACCCTGATCAGCAGCCTGCAGGAGGAGAAATGCAATGAGCTTCACGGGCCCAGGGCCAGGGGTCAAGGATCAGGACCAGCTGAGGGTCTGGGAGCCAGAGATGAAGCACCAGTGAGGGGACCAGGGAGCCCGGGCAGCACCAGAACCTGGGAAGTCTGCAGACCGTGCCCTGGGCTGGAGCCTCAATGTCCTCCCAGGATGGAGAGCAGCCCTCTGCCCCCCTTGCCTTAGCTGCTCAGCCTAATTAGAAAGCAGACGTACCATAAACACCCTCTTTCAGAAACTGAGGCCGGAATGGGGCTGCCCTGCACCTCAAAGCTCTCCTCAGGGCAATTTTTGCTCTGTCCCCCAAAATAGGCAAATTCCAAGACTACCCACCCCACCCGGTGCAGAAGTTGATAACAGCCTAAACGTTGTGAGGAGGGATCATCTCCCAGACCGCCGTCCGGGTCCTACCGGCCTCTGCAGGGGGCCTGGACCTGGGGCCCGGACTGGAGAGACGTTGGAGTGGACACAGCTTGCTGCCCTCACTGAGGGGTCCCTATGCTCAGTGCTGTCCTTGGTCCCTCAGCAGAAGGTGCTGTGGGAGCCACCGACCCAGTGGACAACAGGGAACACTGAGGCTCAGGGAGGCCGAGCATAGAGGCAGCAATTGGAGGAGCCGAGATTCAAACCCAGCACCTTTGGTCTTCGAGGACCAGCTTGCACCCACTACCCTCTGCCCACAGAGGAGGGGTGCTCACACCAGGCCAAGTGGGAGAAGAGGGAATCAACTGTGCCTCCACCCCATACCAGCAGGGGAACAGCTCCCCCTATGCGCCCCCTTAGCCGGCTGGGGCAGCCAAGACCAACCGCCGTGCACAGGGAGGCTTAAACAAGGGAAATGGATTTTCTCACAGTTTGGGGGCTACAGGTCCAAGATCAAGGTACCGTTGGTGTGTCCTGGGGAGAGCTCTCTTCCTGGCCTACAGGGGGCCACCCTCTCTGTGTCCTCACACGGTCTCTCTATGGATGCAGAAAGAGAGCTTGGGGGCTCTTCCTTTCCCTATAGGAACGCCAGTCCTTCAGACCAGGGCCCTACCCTTATGACCTTATTTAACCTCAGTCACCTCCCGAAAGGCCCCCTCTCCAAACACAGCTGCACTGGGGTTTAGTCAGGGCTTCCGCACGTGAATTTAGGGGGAACATATTTCAGAGCAGAACAGGAATGAGGAGCCGCAACACCAGCGTCACCCGTCACAGGAGTCTGAGGCCAGAAAACCCTGAGCCAGAATCCAGAACACACCAGGAAGCCCACCAGACCAGGCAGGTCCCTGCTGCATGGACAAGAAAGGGGGGATGTGTGACGACAGGCGGGTGGCAGAGTACACATTCGCCCAAATCACTAACCGCTGACCGGTGAACTTTAACCGCCACGTACCATGCAGAACAATGCACCCCCAAAGTGCATAGCTTGGCGGGTTCTCACAAAACCCAGATCAATACCCTGCAACCAGCCCCAGCCCTCTTATGGTGAGGAAACTGAGGCCTGGCATGCGGCCCAGCAAGGGCGCCCAGCCGAGGACGGCCGGCCGGGCTCCACGGAGGCCCCAGCCACCACGCAGCCAGGCTCCTGACCCCCCACTGCGCGTCCCCCACTTCCTGTCCCGCACCTCCATTCTGGGCGCCGTGGTAGGGAGAAGCCCTGAATGCAATCTGAGGCCATTTGAACCCAGAGGCCGGCTTCAAGGGAGACAGCCCGAGGCTGATCGCTTGGGTTTTTTTCTGGCAAAATTCACAGCTTCCGGTTTCTCAGATAAAAGGCTTAGGGAGTCTCTCAGATTGGGGCAAAATCCTCTGATGAGCTTTGAGCAGATAAATCAGAAGCAAGCAGAGGAAACACCCTGTCTTCCTGACACCCGGCCAGAAAACTCAGGGGAAATGTGCTCAAGACAAAACACACCAGGGCTCCCCGGGGACCTCACAGGCCCCACACGTCAGGGATTTGGCAACTGGCAGGCCGGAGTCCAGGGCGGGAGGGTGGGCAGCCAGGTTGGCCCACGGACCCCTCGGATGAATCATCCTAGAGGCAGCCCCAGCCACCCGCAGCCGGGAGCAAGGTCAGGGTGACTGCAACCCAGACCGCTCTCCTGTGAGTCCACCTGGGCCTCAGTTTACCCGCCTGTCAAGTGGGGACACCCATACTTGCTGGAAAAGTCCCAGTGGCCACACAGGAGGCCAGCTCCAGGGGCGTGGGCGTGGACGCCCTGGGAGGAAGGCCAAGGTCACCCGTCCTCCCTAGCAGGTTGGTTACTAATAGTCTCCGACACCCATTAACTCGCCACAAACCCATTTTTTCTCCCTCACAGTGACTCGGTGACATGGAAACCAAGCGGTTTGCAGCTGCCTCCGTTGGCATGGGGAAGTGTGGACACCCTCAGACCTTCTGGGTGTCCCACCCTCGCACCTCCGCCGGGGAAACACATAGCCTAGGCGCCTGGCCAGGACGGGCCACCCTGTTTCAGGCCGCATGAGGCGGCAGGGACTTCCAGAGCCCCAGGCGAGTGGGGAGAGCAAGGAGGAGGGAGGAAGGGCAAGGGCCCAGGGGTGCTGCAGAACCAGGGAAAGAACCGGGCAGCAGGTCCAGGGTGTTGTGCAGCCCAGAAACGGAGGCGGGGCAGCCCCAGCAGGGCCGGTCAGCCCCTGAGTCCACCGCGCCATCTGTCCGGGCCCTGGGCACACCCGCCCGGGCTCCAGCCCCGGCTCCCCAGTTCCCGATGAGGGTGGGGGGGTGGCGGGGAGGAGAGGCCTCAGAGAGGAAAATTACAGCCCAGAGCCCGGCCCTGGCTCTCCCGGAACGTCTGGCCCGGACGCTGCCATAGCAACGGGAATAAACAGACATTCATGAGGGGCTGTGAAAAGGCCATTGAGATGTGCAGTGGGTAATCCCCAGGCCCTGGGGAGGTGGCCCCCACCCTGGCCCGAGAGTGAGCATCACCAAGGGCCTGAAGCCTCGAGGGCCTGGCACACCCACCTAGAGGGTCACAGCCTCACGGGACCCCGCAGTGCAGTGGGAGGGTGAGGCGGCAGGGGGTCAGGAACCCCCACCTCTCAGAGCCGGAGCGAGAGGGAAAATGCCTTAGTGGGCCGCGCATGGGGCCCGGCCCTGACATTCTCGCTACAGGCATTGGTGGGGGGCACTGAAGGATTTTCCGAGGTCCAGGCCACCGGAGACGGGATCAGGGTGGTGCCAGCTGTGTTCATTCACGTGTGTTGACACCAGCACATGGCTTGCTAAGCGCTTCACGGGCTTGGACCATTGAACCCCCAAGCTCCCCGCTCCCACCCACGCACCAGGAAACTGAGGCCCGAAGAGGAAAGGACACGTCCAGCCCCGGCCGTGTTAGAGCATCGGCCTTCACACTGAAGGGCAGAGGGGCAGAGGGTTCACTTTCCGGTCAAGGGCACGTACCTGGGTTGCAGGTTCAATCCCCGCCCCTGTCAGGGGCACATTCTGGAGGCAACCAATCGATGAGTCTCTCTCACATCTATATTTCTCTCTCTCTTTCTCTCCCCCTCCCTCCCTTCCACTCTCTCTAAAAATCAATGAAAAAATTATCATCTGGCAAGGGTTAACAAAAAATAAATTTTTTTTTTTTAAAGAAAGGATATGTCCATATCACAGGCCTTCCGGGGGGTGTGGAGCCCAGAGCCCCCTCTGACTTCCAATCTGAGGCCCCCGGCCACTGCCTCCGCTCTCAGCTCAGGCCCCACATGGAGTGAGGAGGCTGCAGAGAGACAGCCGTGGGGACTAGGAAATGCTGGAATGTACGTGTCCCACCAGATGGCCCCGCCAGATGGCCCTGCCTGGCACCTGGACACCCTGGGAGAAGGTCTAGACCCCCCGGGCACCCACAGCAAGTGGGGTAAAGTGGGGAGAGATGAATGAAAGCGTGACCCCGTGGTGCCCTCGAGAGGCAGGCACAGAAGGGCGGTGGGGGGCGGGGCGGGGTCAGGCTCCACTGTCCGGGACAGGAGCCCCTGGGAGGCAAGGTCTGAGCTGGACCTGGAGGACAGTGGCAGTGTGCTGGACAAAAAGGGGCCACCAGCCGACTTGGGGGGAGGGTGGCAGAGGGGTGCGCAGAGGTGTGGGCAGCTCCCGAGTGATACGATCGGATTTGTGTTCTAGTACAATCCCTCTGGCTGTTGTGTGGGATGTGACCCCCGGGAGCTGATGTGTCACCGGGCAGAGCTGAGGAGGACAAGAGGTCAGTGTTCCAGACTAGACGTGAGGACCCCTCTTCCCTGCTGGTCCTTCAGGTGACCTGCAAACTCGCACATTTACCCAGGCCAGCTGGGCAACAGGGGCTGGAGCCCATGTCCCATCACAGGGCGTCCTGCTCTGAAAGGGGCCCCGAGTGTCAAAACTATTCCCTTCTTGAGAAGCACATGGGTGGGAAGGGGCCGGAGGGGCCTATTTTCTCTAGGCCCCAAAGGAACCCATTGGCCCCAACTGGAGCTCAGAGTCCCTGCCAGCGCCCTACCCTGGAAAAGTCTCGGGGGACAGTGCCTGGCCAGCTCAGGAGTGAGAGGCCTGTGCCACCTGGCTGCGAGAGGGGATGCTGAGTGGCGCCAGGATGGAGTCCTGGGTGCAAGGGTGGCCTGGACCAGGCACAGCATTGCCCCACTCAGGGCCCGCCTTGTGGCCAGGAACGAGTCCTGCTGAGCAGCCTCCGCTCCTCCCAGGCCATCCCTGGAGCCCAGAACTTGGCACCTGGCAGGAAGGCTGCCCCCTGGGACTGGCTTTGCTTCTCCATCGCCTCCACTGCCCAGGAGGGAGCCCCTTGGCCTCGTCAACAAGAACGGGGTGGCAGTCACCAAGTGTACCCTACTGGAAGCATTGACGCCACCGTTCCCACTTCCAGTGAGGAAACCAAGGCAGAGGGAGGCAGTCACTTGCCCGGGCCCACGCAGGCCCGTCTGACTCATAGGCTTACTCGGGTAGGTGCTGTGCTGGCTCCCATGGCCGCCGCCCCCTGTCCAGGGATCAGCCCCATGGAGTGGCCAGAGGGTTCAGGTCCCAGTTACCAATAGACTTAGGCCATGTTTGTTTCCTCGGCCCCTCGGCATCAAGTCCATGCTATCGGGGGCCCCTGGAGCTGGGCCCAGCAGCCCCCTGCTCCCAGGACAGGCACTCAAGGAGGGGGCGTCAGCATCAGCAAGGCTGTCTTCTCGCTGTGTCCCAGACGTGCGCTGGCGCAGAGGAACGAGCAGGCCCAGGCCTCTGTCCTGAGGTCTTCCTCGTGGGCGGCCCAGCCACCCTCTCAGTAGCCCCAGCTGCGCGAGCCCCACAATGACGGCTGTAAACTGCTTGCATATCCAGGGCCCTGGACCCACCAGCTCTGAGGATTCAGGAACCCAAGTACCATCTGCCTCGCACCTGTGTCCCATCCCCCACCCCCCCCGCTGGACTAAAGCCCCACTACTGTCCTCAGTCCTCTGGCTAAGGCTTCACTCCCAGGCCCCTCCCCTGCTGAAGCGCAAACACCCACCTCTCACAGCTGTTTTAAGCAAGAGCCCCAGGAGGAACGTGGGAGGCACCTTCCTCAGGCCACCTGCCCCTCCAGGCCTGGATGTAAGGACCCTACGATTAATAATGTGGTAAAAGGCTTCTCTCCTGAAGAGGAAGGGCCTTTATCACATTTCCCTTTTTGCCCTGGCTTCCAGGAAGCTCGGCACTGCACTTGGGACCAACCACACGGTCACTGTGCTTGCTTTCCCCACCCGACTCTGCCCTCTGGGGTTGGCTTTGCTTTTCCATCTCCTGTCTACCTTCCTTGGATATGTATGTCCCCCGCAAACTTCCCAGACCTTGGAGGAGTGCAATGGACTCAACCCTCATTTGCTTAATGTCTCATGCTGTGGAGCTGAGCTGCACCCACCAACCAGGCTGATGTCCGAATGGGCCTGGAGCTCAGGAGGCAGCAGGGCCTGGGGGAGCAGGGCTGAGAGAGAAGAGGGGTGAAGGGGATGGGTCTGAAGGGTTGCTCCATGGCTTGCTGGTTCAGGCTGCTGGGTGTCAAAGGGTGGTTGTTGTAAAAGCTGGAAGGGGGGCTGGAAAGGGCACTGGGCAGGGGAAAAGGCTCCAGGAAGAAGCCATGTGAGAAAACCAAGGCAAAGATCATTCTCCGAATTACCAACAGTCAGGAGAGGGGCAGTGGGGACCCTCTCCTCACAGGATAGCTCACTTTCCTCTCAAACCTGGACGCCCCAGCACCCAGGTTTAGATAGCTGTCCCCTTTGGGCACAACGCCTCCTCTGCAGCCCTTCATACAGTGGGCCCTGTGCTGACCCTGGGGACAGGGGGGCTCCTGCAATAGGAGTGGCTGTCTGGTGGGGACCCTGTTCAGAAGTCCGGTCCTTAGATGGGAGCGGAAAAGAACATCTCACTGACCCTATGGCTCCGGCCTGCTTTGGGGAGCAGCTGAGTGGGCGGCCTGGACAGCAGGTCTCTCTTCAGTTTGGGTTACAAGGTACTAATAATAAATCGGGGCCTATTCTCTGGGCAATATGCCCAATGGTCTGTGAGAAGGAGGGAGCTCCTCCCAGTCACCCCTGTGCTGGTTCCCAGTCTCCAACCTTTAACACTTCCTTTCACCTTGAACGCAGGGTTGGAGGACCCCGTGTTGGGGATCAGCAGCCACGGGGGCGGGGGGCGGGGACAGGCTGGCCAGCTGGCCTCTGTCCAAGCCCGCACCCGCCTGCTCACAGGGTGAGCCCAGCTGGCCCTTTAAGAAGCCGGGGCTGCTGCTGGCACAGCACACAGTTGGCCCAGCGCGGAGACGGGCACGTTCCTGATCCTTCTGGAAAGCTGAATTGGAGAGAAGACAAAATGTTCTTGCGCAGCTCAGTAAACAAGCCTAAAGTGTTTTGAAAGCCTCTGCCGGCAGAGAGGACTGTGAAATAAATGCAAGAATTGCAAAAGGCCCCAGCTGCTGGAGGGGGAGCGTGGGCGGCAGGGGCACCAGGCTGCCCCCCCAGGGCTTCGAGGGGGGAGGCGTGGGGGGGTCTCCGTGTGTGTGTGTGCTAGCGCCAGCGTGTGCCTATGCTCCAGGCCCCGCTGCGTGTACAGATGTGGGCTCCGCGTGTGTGCACATGGACCTGCCAGGGTGTGTGCATACACATGCCTCTGCTATGAACACAGGCGCATGTGAACTCCTGCGGGTGTTTCTGTGAGTGTGACTGGATCTGTCTGCACACACATGAAGCACATATGTGTGGGTGCACAGCGCTCCCCAGCGCTTCCCCTGGAGCCCAGCTGGAGGAGCCCAGGTTGGTGGCACCGTGGGAGGGAGCAGGAGCCTCGTCCCCAGAGAGCTAATGAAGGGTTCTGGGGCGTGGAGGCCTGGCCTCTAAAGGAGAGATGTCTACAGGCTCTGGGCAAGCCGGGGGAGGAGGCACACTGAGCTGAGGGCACAGGAGCTCCAGTGGGACTCCCCTAGGCACTGGGAGACATGTGGTCTTGGGGAGGTACAGACGCCAAAACCTGGCCATCATGATAAGGCCAGGTTCTGTGGCCGGCTCAGCCACTTCCCACCCTGTCACCTGGGGCATGTGGCTAAAGCCTCAGAGGCTCAGTTTCTCTTCTGTAAAATGGGCGGATTTCATCTCCCTCTCAGGCCGGCTGTGAAGACTGGACCAGAGCCTGTGTGCTGGGCAAGGGAGAAGCACGTCCCCCACCACCCACTTCTACGTCACCCGCAAGAGGCGCGTGGCCAAGTCTGGGCCCTGCAGCAGGATGGTCAGAGAGTGTCACCTCCTGCTGGAATCACCACCCCCAGCCCACCACCACTCAATCTGCACGATTCAGGACTGAGCGCTGGAGGGACAACACCCTGCTCAGGCCCCTGGCCCTGGGACAGGCATACGCAGGGCCTGGGCAGCTGGGAGGTACCAACATGTAGGAGAAACATGGGAGGCCTTGGGGCCACTATGGGGCACTGGGCCTGGCCTGGGGAGGGAGTGGGGAGAGCAGGAAAGACTTCCTGGAGGAGGAACCATCATAAAGGTGGGCAGGCCAGGAGAACTGGCTAAAACACCTCCAGGCACATAGTAGGTGCTTAATTGATGCATGTTGAGAGAATGAATGAACCTGTGAAGTAAAGAGAAGGAATGTCCCTGCAGGTCATGGGGATGTCCCCTGCTTGCCTGGCCCCTCAGCTACACTGCTTCTGGCTGGCCCAAGAGGTTGGGCTGGTGTCCCCCGCCTGCCAGCCCAGTGAGGGTCATGTCCCCCACAGTCTGCTTCTCTCCAGTGTCACAAACACAGCCTAAGGCCCAGGGCTCACAACCAGGAGCCCACTTTGTCCTCAGTGCTGCTGGGGAGCCGGGCAGCCTGGGAAGGGCTGGTTCCCTGAACTCCTGCCCAGACCCGAGGGAGGCCGAGGAGTGTCCTCCTCGCCTGGCTGCAGCAGGACACATCCCAGCCAGGAGGCCCATTTGGGACATGGGTGGCAGGAGGAGCTGCGGGGAGTGAGGGGGCAGCAGTCCACAGCCAATGCCAGGGCTGCCAAGCTGTCCACCCCTCAAGCTCCCCGAGGCTGGAGGGGGCTCCCCAGCAGGGCTGAGCCTCGGGTACCTGTGAGCCAAAACCACTCAGAAACCACAGGCCAAATGAATCCACTTTCTGAAGTGCCCAGGGACGGGGGAGACACCGCGATTTCTGTGCCAGCAGCCCTGCCCAGAAAAGCATAAAGCAGCAAATGGCATCGGGGGTGGGGGTGGATAACATGCCCTGAGTGGTTGCCAAGCCCTCAGCCCCCCCGCCCCCATCGACTGGACTCTGGAGCAGCAGTCAGGACACCCTCCTGTGTGCCGAGTGCTGGTCTTGGCCCTGAGAGGTCTGCTAACGCCTGGCATGCCCTCCATTCCCAGGAAAGTGACAAAGGCGCCAAGCATTGTCCCAGCCAGGGAGGGAAGAGGTAAGGCATAGGGGGAGGAGGGGTGACATGGCCAGGCCACCAAGACAGCCTCACAGGGAGCCAATCTCTGGGCCCTGGCGGCATTCCTCCTATAGACTGGGGGCTCCCTCCCAGGGGCCAGGCTGTGCCCCGCCCTCCCAGAGCCCCAGTGTCCACACAGCACCTACTGTCCCTGCCCTGGAAGCCATAGACCCCAGTGAGGAGGCTGCCTCTGTGCCTTGCCCCACTTCCCCATCACCCTGGAGCTGGGCCCCACAACCACAGCAGGTGAGGCTGCCAAAGGTCACCTAACGTGCCCAAGGTCACATGGTCAGCGGAGGGACAGGGCCTTGAACTGAGGGTCTGCTCCTGCTCCCAAGGGCTCAATGGTTAGGTCACTCATAGAGCAAGGAGGGAGCCCCAAGCCTGTGCCAGCAAACACACTCCTACCTCAGAAGCCCTCTTGGGTGAGGCCCCAACAACAACACCGGACATGGGGAGACCTTCTCTTGTAGCTGGTGTCCCCTGCTCCCTCCAAATGGAGACACACAGAGCACAAGGGTGTGTGTGCACAGGTTCCCGCTCTGTACACTTGCAGCCCTGACCCCCAGAGAAACTGTGAGGATCCAATGAGGTGCGAGGTGTGTGTGTGCAAAGTGCTTACAGGCCCAACAACCTGCTCAGGCCTTAGTGCCTTTCCAACCTCGGGGACCTGGGAGGTGACGTGAATGCCCCACCTCAGTGGCTCTGGGGCCTTCCCTTCCTGCTCTACCCCCACAAGTTTTAGGTGAGCATCGTCAGCATTGCCCAAGGGGCCTCCTGGGGCCCTGCCAAACAGGGGTCCCAGGGTGGTGGGAGTTTGAGGAACAGGCACGCTCAGCATGAGGCTGGTTAATGTCTAGCAGGAAAAACTGTTTGACCGGAACCTGGGCTCTTTACCCCAGAGCCCTTGCTTCAGGGACCCTGTTAAGATCCCACAGAGTTGATGCTCCAGGAGCAGTTTCTGGAAGCCCAGGGCCAGCCAGCTGTCTCCCCCTCCCCACCCAGCCCCTCAGAGCACAGAGCTGCAGCATCTGAGGTTTGGTGTGGCTCCACGGGACAGAGCCACCAAGTCAGCTAAAGGGCAGAGAGCTCTTCAACAGGCAGGGACAGTCCAAGTCCCCATCCCCACCCTCCAATGCTGGGCATTTCTCACCTGGTTCAATGGGCACTTAAGAGCTCAGAACCCCACCCCCATCTGTGCCCCCTAGAGTCCATCACACACTCTCTACCAGCATTAATTTCCAAAATATGGGTGCTAGCCCACGAGAACCTTGCTAAACAACCCTCCTTGGGTTGTTACCTCATTACCCCAGAATACAAGTTCGCATCATTCACAGGCTTCCTCTCCCAGTGCCTTCTTCCCTTTTCCAACTCAACTCCCAAAATTGAGGTCACATCCCCTCCTCCTGGGCCCTCTTCTCAGGGACCCAGAATGTCTAGCTTCACCGAGAGGTGTCTCCCAGTCTGCCCCACTCCCCTCATCACAGTGGCCTTGCCCAGTCCTGTCCTCTCCCAGCTCTGCGTCCAAGCCTGTCTGAAGAGCTGATTCATACTAGGGTGGAAATGGCTGAGAAGTGGGTTGCTGGGTGAATTTTTCCTGGAAATACATCACTATTTACATGGGGCTCCTACAAGTTACTGTTTAGCCAAAAACATGGAGTTTTAGAACAGAGAAGGACCCAGGCTTCAAGGTGGGACCTGCTGCCTAACTCACGGTGGTGAGACCTCAAAACTTCCCTGCCTGCCCCCTCAGGACCCACAGCAGGACATGACGACTGACCAGCCCACAGCATACTGGCAGCAGGGCTGGGTCACAATCCCTAGGGTCTGGCCTGCAGTCCAGACCCCCTCTCTTTCCAGACCCAACTGAGAGGGTGAGGCTGAGAGCCCTCTGACCCCTGAAGCATCCCGGGTCGTGGGACCACAGGAATCAGAGATGGGTCTCACGGGAGGGGTCCAGTGGGGACTGAATCCCGGGCCCTATCACCAGGCAGGCAGGAAGGCCAGGGACCTCCAAATACCGAGCTAATTGGGGTCTGGCAAGCACACTCCCAAACAGCAGGCCTGGCTTTCCTGCCCTGCTCTGCACACTGACACCACCCCCAAATCCAAGCTGAAGCAGCCCCTTCTGCCTGGGCCGCCCCAGGAAGCCTCTGACCCGGGGTCTCTTCCAGCCCAGAGGCTCCACCACGGCTGGGGCAGCTGGCCTGGGAGGACTGTCTCCCTGACCTTGGAGCCTGAGCATTGCAGGGACCCCAGCCGGAGACAGACGCAGGCTCCAGAGGCCCAGAGATGAGAGCTGGCCATATAAACAGCGATAGGAAACGTGTCTGCGCCACTCCAGACACTGGCCGGGAAAACCAAGCTCCCAGCGGAGCGCGGCCCACAGGAATTGCCCAACTGGCCTGTTGTAAGGGTTTTGGACTCTGGCGCCAGCCCTCCAGATGGCTGCCAGGGGCCAGGCCTCCTGGCCTCCCAGCCCCCTGAGTGCCTAGGGATTGAGGATAGTGGCTGCAAGTTAGGGTGGAAAGGCCAGGGGTGCCTGGGCCCCACTCCTGACCCCTGTGGACAGGAACAGGGCCTCAGGTGTAGCAGTGGCTAAGAGACCATTCTCATCCCAGGACATCCCTGGCGTGTCACCGGCTTGCCCCTGGGACACAGGGCTGAGCCCCCAGGGGGCTCCCCCACCTTTACATATCCTCACCAGTCCTGGGGGAAGAGACGAGCGGCCACCAGGATGGCCCTTAAACCTGCCCCGGCTGCAGCCCCTGGAAAGCCCCTTGAGCTCAGCGGGACTCCCTAAGGCCGTGTTCCTGGTCTGCCTGGGCACGCCGGCCTCACCCCCCGCGTCACGCCCAGGCTGGCAGGCTGGCAGGCCACCGCCGACCAGCCTTGCTATCTCCAGCCCGGGAAAAGGCATAGCTGACCCCGTTCCTGTCACTGTTATCTACCACATCTCCCCTTTTTTCTAAAAATCTAATTTTTTTCTGTTCAAGCCACCATTTCCTGAGCTTTAAAGTGCCAGATGGGTACGAGACCACCTCATTCTCTGGGCCCCACCACGAAGCAGATGCTGTCACCCATTCTACAGGTGAGAAACTGAGCCCCGAGTAGGTGAAGGGACACACCAGGACCACAGCCCAAAGCCCCGAGCTTTATTCCTCTCGGCATCCACCCTCTCAGTCCCCGAACCATCTCCCCTCTGTCCGGCAGGACAGCACCTCCAGCCTTGGCTCTCCTCTGACCAGGGTCACTCACGGCAGAAGCCCCGGGGCAGACTGGGGGTCGGATAGAAGTCACAGTCCTGCGAGGACCCAGGAGAGCCGTCTACGGAGCAATGGCTCCCTCTCCATAGTCCTCCGGCAGCTGGTTGACTCCAGAGGAAGGCGCCTCCACTCCTAAGCGTCCCCCGTCCCCACACTCACTCCCCTGGTGAGACTACCACCATCCAGGGGCTCAGTGCCCCACCCACCCACAGCAGGGGGCAGGGAGACACGGGCCTGGCGTCCAGGGTGCCCCAGACACCCTGCCAGAGCCTCAGTTCTTGTCTATAAAGGGGGAAGGATGGTTTCACTACCTCAAGAGCTCACTAGAAGAACACGGGGTGACATGCTCAGCACCATCCTCCTTACCAAGGGACTCCCTCTCCCCTGCTTCCTGGGACAACCGGCCCTGCCTGTCCCACACTCACCCCTGCAGAGCCACCTGGCCTGCAGCCCACGCCCTCCTCAGAGGTTTCAGGCCCCCACGCTCAGGCCCAGGCATTGCGGTTGGGCTCCCTACCAAGTCCTTGGTGGGCACCCCTGTGACATGCTGGTCTCTGGGCCCCACCTCCCAGCCCATGATCATGGAACCCAGGCAGGACACTGAGCCTTCTGGAAGGCACAGAGGTGATACTCCCTGGCTGAAAGCCCTGCTGTCCAGCTACGGCCATGCTCAAGGCCATGTCCAGGACCACCAACAGGCCAGTCCACAGGGGCACCCATGGAATCTGCCCGAAGCAACACGGCTAGTTAAAAGTTTTATTGATTGAACACAATTGAGTGTCAGTAGTAAAAGTTCTCCTGATGTAACCCACTTTTTCTTAATGGGTAATCTCAGACACTCGAGTTTGTATGTTAAAGGAGCTTTAGGACAATTTAATAGCTCATAAAATTTTATAGTCCCAGTCGAAATCAGAGTGATAACTCCGGCCTGCACAGCTATAGTTCGCTAAATGTCTCTCATCTATTTCCCCCTCTGTTTATTGGAAAGTTAACATCTGCTCTGCTATGGGAGGAAAGAAAAGAATGATCTATTTTTCCAGGAGAGAGGTAAGAGATTCGGGCTCTCCCAGCAGCATCTTCTTTTCCAAACACATGATACTCCTTTAAGTCAGAAGGAGGCTCAATAAACCGGCTGACCCGCAGCCTGTGCTATGCGCCCAGCGGGCATCGGCAACCCCCGGCGGCCACGAAGAGATTCGAGTCTATCCAGGCCATGGCCACGTCCTGGGATCAGCTGGAAACTTGTGGAGCCCATTAGAGTCGCAGCCCAGTGATTTATAAAGCACCCACTGTGTGCATGGTCCGGGGGTGGGGGGGCCACAAAGAATGAGGACATAAGGTCACTGCCTTCGAGGAGCTTGTCCTCGGAAGATAAAACTATAACCGAGCTCTGCACCCAGGCAGATAGGACGGGGGGGGGGGCAGCCCCTCGGAGGGCTTCCAGGAGGAGGCAGTGATCGGCTGGGGCTTCAGGGATGGGCAGATTCAGAAGCTGGGTCCAGGTGGCAGAACCTGGCTGCACACGTAGCGTGTCACCTGAACTCCGGAGGCTGTTTCCTCGCCACATTAGTGCCCACATCCGAGTGAGGGTAAAAGGAAATAAATAAAGTGTGTGAAATGCCGGCCAGTAGCTGGTGCTTGAGACATGTTATCCAGAAGGAAATTCAGGAAAACAGTGTGAGGGTTCATCAAATAAAGTTAAACATAGAATCACCCCAAGATCCAGCAATCCCACTCCTCGGTACATACTCAAAAGAATTGCAGATGGGGCACCAACGGGTCCATGTTCACCCGTGTTCACAGAAGCACCATTCGCATTGGCCACAAGGTGGGACCAGCCCTAGTGCCCATCAGCTGACGGTGGGCGAACAAAGTGTGGTCCATCCACACTGTGGAATATTACTCAGCCATGAAAAGGAACAGAGCGCTGACACACGCTACAACACGGATGAACCTCAAAAACATTCTGGAAGTGAAAGAAGCCAGACATGGAAGATCTCATTGGGTCTGATTCCATTTACATGAACTAAGCAGAATTAGTAAATCCTTAGAGACAGAACACAGATTGGCAGTTGCCAGGGCTGGGAGGAAGGGGGAGTAGGGTTTCCTTTGGGGAATGAAAATGTTCTGGAACTGGACAGAGGTGGAAGTTGCACAACACTGCAAATGTGCTAAATGCCACTGAATTGCACGCTTTAAAATGGTTAATTCATGGTATGTGAATTTCACCTCTATAAACTTTTTTTTTTAATAGAAGGAAATGCATATTAATAAATATGGTGTACGGAATGCTCACTGGGACCAGACCCCAGACACTGCATGTCCTTTAACCCCCAGCCTGTGAACAGTGAGCAGCGGGGTGTCCCTCATCGGACCCTGGAAGCTTGGAGCCTGCTGATCAGTGCCCAGCAGAGCCCGGACAGGGCAGACGGGGGGAGGGCCCAGGTCGGCTGCTGGAAGGGCTACATTAATTGAAGATAATTTATGGAGGGTGAATTATAAAGAGTGAAGGACAAGCTCTCGGGCATGCTGGCTGTACCTGCCCGGGAGCTCCTACCCTGAGTGCTCAGCTGGGGAATCAATCCACAGGGATCAGGGCAAAGCTCCCACCTCCCCCAGTCACACCCCTCTCCTGGCTTGTCTGGATTTCTCCCAGATTTCCCATTCCTAATCCCCCCCTCAGAGGGAACCCAGCTAGGGGGTTCTCCGTGCTATGCTCTCCCTAAGGCAGCCAGGCCCACGGGGTAAGGCTACCTGCGCAGAGAAAAGGCCTGCCCCTCCCCAGCAAACACGGAGGAGGCCCCCGGCCACACATGCCCAGTGAGGTGGATCCCAAGCTCTCCCACTGACCTGTCCCTTCCTGGCTGGCCTCCTAGGTTCTTGCCATCAGGGAACAGGATAAAACACAGGAGGCCACAAGACCCTTGTCTCTTCACATAGAAAAAGACCTCAGGGCTAGAGAACCAAGTGGGCACCCTACGGGTTAGGTTAGCAGGATGGACACCCACTGCCTGGCGGGGTTCCCAAGTTCGGGAAACTGCGCTGACATGGGGGCTTCAGGCCTGCCTGGGACCAGCCTAGGGGAGCCGCCCAGTATTTGAAATCTCACTTGGTGTGGAGGAATCTGCAAATCTTCAAACTCATAAATGCTCTACTGGCATAGGGACCCCTCGAATGTGGGCAGGTGTTATGGGAAAGTGCATGTGATCCCTTCCTGCTCAGAGAGTACTTGTCAGAGCCCTTGGCTTTGCCTGGGGTTGGCCTACTGTCTTCTCCAAGGAGCAGCTTCCGTCAGCTCCAATGCCCAATCCCCTGGTGAGAACCTGGCCCTGGGCACGTCACGGGAGCCACACACTGGGCCTGGCACCCAGTTCCCACCTCACGAGCCTGGGGTGAAACTGCAAATGGCTGAGACACAGCAGGGCTCTGCTTCCCCCGACCCCACACAGGCCCTTTCTGCCTCCCCTGTCCAGAGCAGGCTCCTCTCACCACCATCCCGTCTTCTGGGTCACCTCCTCGAGACCATCCCCTGCCCCGGCCACTGAGGCCCTTTCTCAAAGCCCCGAGCAGTATTGAAATCCATCTGCTCTATGATTTAACCCGTTTGTTTTCTGCCTCGGCCTTTATGGGGCCTGACACATTCCTGCCGGGTCCTCCAAGCAGAGAACCAGGTGGAGGTTGAATGACGGCTGAATATTGAACCGGAAAACACTTTGATCGAAGGACCTGGGTTAGAATCCTCACCCGGCCCCCAGACTGTGTTTGACCTGCAGCCGTTCACTCGGCCTTTCTGGTCCTTAAAACGGAGAGGACCCCGGGATCCACAGGCTACACCCTTCCTCATCATTGCCCGCCCTCGAATCCTAAAAATGAGAGGATTTGTTAGCAGGTCTCCACCCCACCCCACCCCCAGAGAGAGAAGCTGCAGTTAACTCTGCCTATTTGCTTCCCGGGCGCTCTCAGGAGAGGCCCCGACGTGTTAACACAAGTGCATTGTGGGCCCGAAATAATCCAATTGCAGATGGGGGGCGGGAGGGCGGGAGGCAGAAAGGGAGGGATAATTGAATATCAGAGAGGAAGCTATTCTCAAGCCAGCCGTTTCATGGTTCTCGCCCGTATTTATGTTTTCTAAGAGATCCCCGATATAAAGCTGTTCTCTTGGTTTATGACTCATAATATATACGTTATAGTTATAACATAGTACAGCTATAACCGTAACTCCGCTGATGGAATACCTACTGTGCGCCGTAAAACTCTCAAGGTGGGTCTTACGCTCCCACTATGCAGCTGGGAAAACCACGGCTCGAGGCCACGCTGCGCCTGCGCCCCCCCCCCCCCCCCCCCCCGCCCGTGTGGAGCCGTCAGGTTCCCAGGCGCCCGGCCCGGCCCCCTTCCATCATGGTCAGGCGTCGCGCTACGTTTCATTTTCAAGTCTGGTTACTACAGATGCAAAATGAAAAACGAGCTGCTGCCCGGCAAATGGAGCAACTCGGCGTGAAATGCAATAACCCCGGTGAGGACCGGGGCGGCCGGTCCGCCAGACAGATTAAGCGGGCAGGCGGCCGGGAAGCTGCCCTCGTGGCTCTCGGTGACGTTGAGAGGGCACGGGAAGGTCTCGCCCTGAAGGATGGAGGCCACCGTCCGGGCAGGAGTGGGGGCGGCGGGGGAGCAGCCTGGGACCCCGGCCCCCGCTCTGACTCCTCGCCCTGGCCCCGGGCCCGGGAGGGTGATTTTGCTCCCCCGCCCCTCAGCTTCCTGGCTGCTAAGGTGGACATCTGGGGCTGCCCTGGGACACTTGGAGAACACACACCTGAATGCTCTGGCACAAGGTGACAACTCTGAGGACGTAGTGCCATCCTGCTTGTGAGGTGGGCATGACCCTGCTAATATTGAATGACAAGTCTCTGAGAGAATGACAAAGTGGTGAAGGTGCTTTAAAAAAAATGTATATGAGCCCGGCAGTGTGGCTCAGCGGTTGAGCATCGACCCAGGATCCAGGAGATTGAGGTTCGATCCCCGCTCAGGGCACATGCCCGGGTTGCGGGCTCCGTCCCCAGTTGGGGGCGAGCAGGAGGCAGCTGACCAATGACTCTCTCATCATTGATGTTTCTCTCTCTCTCTCTCTCCCTTCCTCTTTCTGACATAAAAAATATATACATTTAAAAATTAAAAAATAAAGGAAATGTATGTGAAATATAACAATTCACTCTGCCTTACCACGCAGTTAGCTCTCTCCAGGAAAAGAGACAGGCAGCTCTGGCAATGGCTGCACTAACACAATCTAGCACCACAAACACAGAGGCCCTCGGGCCAGGTAAGGTCCCGACCGGTTCGGAGCCTGGGTGAATATTGGAGTCACCTGGGGAGGTTTTAAAAATTCTTGCCCAGGCCTACCCCCAGAGACTTGAGTTTTACTGGCCTGGGCATGGCTAGCCATCAGCCCAGACCACCTGACCCTCTGCCCCACAGGGCATCCATCAGGTGGGCCTCCTGCCTCTGTGCCATCCTGAGGGGCCAGGAGGCTGAAACCCCCAAATGGGCCAGTACAGCCCAATTCTCTAACATCATCAGAGCCAAGCAGCCTTGTGGGCGAAGTTACCAAGCCCCCAGACCGACCTGGAAGGGGCTCATGAGGCCAAGGTCCAGCACCTTCCAGTCAGTCTCAGTAGATCGTGGGACCAAATTAGCTGTCACCCTGAGCCTCTCCCCTCCGTCTGCTCTGTCAGACATGGACCCAACAGTGCAGCCGAGTGAGGCCCTGGCCTTGACCGTACTTGGCAGCCTGGCCATGAAGGGTCTGGATGCTCCGTAGGGCCACGCTGAGCCGATGCGTCCCTGTGCCCAGGGGAAGGCCCTTTCAAGCTGAGCGCCCCAGCAGCCACGTGCCCAGTCACATCAGAGACAAAAGAAAAAGTCAGTCACTGGGACCCTCTGTGTTTAAGAATTGGGTATTTTGATACCATAGACTTTTTGCATTCACTTTCTATTTAAGACTATCGCCTTAAAGCACATTTCTCTCAATCACGAAGCTTCCTAGAGCGTGGGACAAGTGTCTCACTCTCCTCCCCCTGGTCCCGGCCCCAGCCTCTCTGTGCTCTGTCATGCTGGGGTTGCCCTGCCGGCTCTCTGGGCCCCTGGACTCTCTGCTGGTCACTCTGGTGACCTGCCAGGTACCCCAGCAGGTGAAGACGTCCTCCTTACATCCCCCAGAGCATTTATTGTCACTGGCATTACATCATGATGATTAAAAGCTAGATAGCTTCTCCTCCACAAGAACATTTTGGAAATTCAGGAAGGGCAGTTAAGGGTTGTCACAGTGGCCGTGGCAGGGGCGGTGCCCTTGACAAGCAGGAAGCAAGGCCCCTCCATTGTGCAGACCATCCCCACTGACAACAATGCCGTGAGTCTCTCCCCACTTCTACTCGTCCCGCCCGACGTTCAGGTGGGTGAAGACTTTGCCGTTGCCCAAGCGAGGAGCTTACAGACCCGTATGTCCTGTGCGTGGCTAACAGTCACCCCGTCTTCCAGGGAAGTGTCTGCCTATACATGGAAGGCGCTGCGCCTTGCTCTATTTGGAACTTTACCATCTGGAAAAGTCACGTCACAGACAGACACACCCGCAGGCGCCAGAGGCCCACACCTCACCGGAGCTGCCTGCGTCCCCACTGCGGCTGTCAAGGTAATTCTGTCATCCGGTGTGAGATTTACTGTGGCTTCTGCTGGGGATGGGCCTGCCATTTACATACCGAAATCCTGTTATTTTTATTATCATCAATGATTTCCCTTTCATTTCTCCTTCATAGTACAGTCAGGACATCATACCGATTATTTTTTTAATTATGTGTGAGATGAGGTATATCCCCTAATGATTTGCATTTCTGACAGTAAAGGGAATGCTACGGGCCAACCCAGCAGCCAACTGTCCCCAAATCGCTTGGAACATTACAAAATGCTGGTGCCCAGGCCCCTGTCCAGATGCAGACACACCTGGTCTGGGGAGGGGCCCCGGGCAGAGGCAGAGGGGAGAGTCCCCTGTGTGGCCACAATGGGGAACCTCTGGGCTGCACAGAGTGGTGGTCTAGCCCCAGCCTGGGCCTCACTTTTCCCATCTGTGAAACGAGACCCCTCCAGATGCACCCGCGGCTGGGCACACAGACACGGGAAAGTGGCCGTTTCATTCTGCCTCCCCATGGAGCTCGCACACAGTAGGTGCTCATCGAATGTGTGTTGCCGTGAAATGAGACCCTGGGGGCCCGAAGGATGTGAACTGTTCCTCAAGAGGGGTGAGGGGGGCTCCCCATTCCCTGAGCAGAGGAAGTCATGCAGTTACTGGGGGGGCATTCCCAGTAGCTCTCCCCACCGGCACGGAATTCCTGTGGGGACTGTTGGGGGGTGGGGATGGAGGACCTGCCCAGGCCCTGCAGGAGGCAGGGAGCTGGGGGCGGCAGGGAGACAGCGGCAGCTGGTGCAGGAGTAAGGGACGGAGCCTTCCGGAGAGCCCCCCGTCACCTCAGTTGCTGCTGTGGAGGGGCAAATGGGAGCCCCTGCCTTGGAAGCAGCTCCGGGAGCTTAATATGCCCGTTTTCGCAGCCATCTGACGGCAGTGGGAAAGGACGCCAAGGAGCTTGTGGCTCTGCGACTGCAGCTCGGTTCCATCCCCTCCCCCACTGTGGAATCTTTTGGGGGTTGGTGTGTTAGTGTGTTTGCTGAAACTCCCTGGGTTGTTGTTTGTTTACGCAGGCGGGAGGCCCATGCCCAGCAGAGCCTGCCTCCCGTCCCCCCGGTGGGGCCCTCTCCGCACCCTCCACGCCTGTGAGAGGAGACCCCCACCCCAAGAGCCCTTTCTAGCTTCCTAATAAGAGGGACAAAGGATCCTTGTCTGGTTGTCGCGGGCAGGCTCTGGTTTCTGAGCAGTGTGTCCAGCCTGGACCCATCCCAGGCTGCCAACTGTTGGGTTTTTTACTGTGGTGTAACTTACATACTGTAAGAGTCACCATTTTTCCTGTACAATCCCGAGAGTCACATAACCATCGCCATAGTCAAAAGCTAGCACGTTGCATCGCCGCCCAGATCCTCAGGTGCCCCTTTGCTGTCGACCCTGCCCCAGCCCAGCGCCTCGCAGGGGCCCTCTCTGAGCCTATGCTCCGGCCATATAAGCAGGCCCAGGCCCAGCACGGGGCATTGGAAGCTCACCCCTCCTGCTGGGCGCTTCCATTGCTGAGGCCTGTTCCTCGCCGGTGCGGGCCTCCGTCTGCTCCGCTGCTCCCCAGCCGAAGGACACGGGGGGCCGTTTCCAGTGTTTGCTTAGCCAAGTTCTAAAAAATGGGTTCCCAGCCCGGAACCGGTTCGCAGCCTCCAGCTCCGGAACAGAGCCTGCTCCAAATGGGCTGCTGCGTGGGGACAACTGTGCAACCATGAGAGTGGCTGGGGAGCAGTGAGCCTCAGGGACACAGGGACATTGGACCCCGCCCTCACGGGTCCCCGCAGGTCCCCCAACATCCCCACACTCACAGCCCCCCCCGCCCCGCAATTGCCAGGTCAGGATTGCTACAGGCTACAGCCTAACACCTAGAGTCACGGGCCTTTAATCAACAGGGTGACACACCTGGGGGCCCCAGGGGGCCTGCAACCCCCTCTGTGGCTCCTCACACCCCCACCACCTCCCCGTTTGGGGGCACACAGGGCTGCGCCCGCCCTCGCCCCGCCTGTCCAGCTGGGGGAGAATGGACGGTGTTCCCCACAGCAGAGAGCTGAGCTGGAAGCGAGGAGGGCGGCGGGGAGCCGGCGCTCAGCCCTGTCTCCGCCGCCTGCGCCCCTTTGTTCCTGCGGGAGAGACGGCGGGGCTCGGGGCGCTGGGTGGCTGGGCCGGCTGCCCCCTCGCCTCTCTGCGGCCCGCCAGAGGAGATCACTCAGACCCTAATATGATCGCCGCGGGACAGGCGGAAATTGGAGTGTCCCCGGTGCTTGATTGTGCCAGCGCCAGCCACGGCCACAGGAACATTAGAGGCCAGTGTAATGGCCCGCACTCAGCTCCCCGCGCAGCCCCACCGTGACCTTGGGCGGCTCGGAGCCCATTGCTGTTTTAATGAAAAATCAGGAGCGAGGGGACGGCTGTGGCTGGGGGAGACATGGAGGGGAAGGGCACTGTGCGCTGCCCTGCGTCCCTCTGTCCACACCGGCTGCAGGCCACCCTGCTCCCACCACAGGCCAGTCCCACACAAGACCCCTCGTGGTGGGGCCTGGGGACCCCTGGAAACACAAAAAGATCCCCACCTTCAGGGGTCCTGGGTCCAACCTGTGCTGAGGAGCCAGCTGGGGGGATATTCAGGGGTCTCGGTGGGGGGGTGGGAGAAGCAATGACAAAGCCCCATGGGTTTGTCATCATCACGCCAGGACAAAGGGACACTCACTCACCCTGGCTGGGTCAAGATTCCTGCTCCACCGCCCACTCACCACCCTCAGTTTCCTCCACTCAAACAGCTCGGCCTTCCTGCAGCTCCCAGTGAGAATGACAGCTTCGATGGAATACCTACTATGTGTCCCGACTGTCCCCACAGTGCCCCAAGACCCTGGGCTGTCATCACCCCATTTCCAGATGAGGAAGCTGAAGTGACCGCCCA
This sequence comes from Miniopterus natalensis, assembly GCF_054644295.1. Classification (NCBI taxonomy): domain Eukaryota; kingdom Metazoa; phylum Chordata; class Mammalia; order Chiroptera; family Miniopteridae; genus Miniopterus; species Miniopterus natalensis. The sequence goes on from NC_142092.1 coordinate 70,065,284, forward strand.
ATGTCACGCAGCAAAGGGAGGGTAAGTCGCAGGGGGACACCCACCGGCACAGTCACACGTGGGCTGTTGCCCCTCACCTGCCCGGGCCAGGGCCCTGCTCCCTCACCTCCCTCCAGACTTGCTGCTCCTCCGAGCTGCCAGCTTCCTCGGGCAGGTGGGCCCCTAGCCCAGCAGAGCCCCCCATTTCCTCAGCTGTTTCAGCCACTTCTGGGCCCACGTAGAACTCAAAGACCAAAATCAAGGGCAGGGCCACCGTCTCTGCTGGGGAGGCTCCCAGCACTCCTTCCCCTCCTGGTGGCCTGAGGCTGGTGTCTGCCTCATGAAAGGCCCCCAGGCAGCCGCCCCCTTATACAGACACATACAAAGGCACAGTGACCCCAGGTTGACGCTGGCTTAGCCGAGTAGGGGATCCCAGCCCAGCTTTGTACCTGGCAGGGCCCTCAGCTACTATCTTTGGCTGGCTCTCCCCAGGGAGCTGAGGATGTGGGTGCTAGGAGAGGGTCTGCTGTAAGTGGGCTGGCCCACCACTCTGGGCTGAACTGAGGGTGGGGGAGCCTTCCTGCACCTCCCACCCCTCCCCAGAGGTTCCGACAGCTGGGAAATGGGGCTGGTGGGATAATGGGGGAGGGGTGCTTAGATCGGATGCCCCTGCTGGACCCAGGAGTCTGGCTGGGGTCCTTCCTGCCTCCGCAGTCCAGCACTAACACATGGGGCCCACCGACAACCAGACCAGCTACCACAGGAAAGATACTGGAAACTGGGACTTCGGCCCCCTCTTGTTGCCTTGTTTTCCACTCTCCCCTCCTCGGCCTCTCCTGGGATTCACATCAGCTTCACCTGCCCCAAGCACAGCTCAGGAGGGCCCCTCTCCTGTGGTTCATGATCCCCTTGTAACTCCAGGTCACACAGCCCCCCACTCTAAGGGTAGAGAAAGAGAAAACAAAACACCCAGTGATGATGGCCAGCAGGCACGGGCCCTCCCCAGGAGCCAGCTAAGGGCCATCCATCTGTTCACACCCTAATCCTCGTAGCCACCCCAGGAGGCAGGGTTATCGTCAAACCGGAGCACAGAGGCACAGAGAGATAAAGTGACCTTCCCAAGGTCACACAGCTCCCAAGTGGGGGGCCAGGATGCAAACGCAGATGATGAGTTCCAGAATCCACACCCTCAATCACCGCACTGACCCGAGGTCACACTCTTCCCACTTCCCACTTCCTTGTTTTTCTATCACTTCTTACTCCTTCTTAGAAAGTCATGGGACACTAGTCCCATTTCCCTGATGGGAATACTGAGGCAGGAAGGATGCAATTGGCACCCTGCCACCTCCAGGGAACCTCCCTGGTTTACCACTACTCATGTTCCACATCCCTCCTACCCCTTCAGGGCCCCTCCCCATATGCTCCTGCTTCTACGGGAAGGCTTGGAGGTTCAACCCCACACCCAAATGATGCGCCCCTGGGACCATTGCCTTGTAGTCTCGTATTCCTTACTCTGGGCACATTGTACAGCAAAGTACATGCATTAAGTACTCAAAAATGTTGACCTACGAGGTGACATCTGGAATCACAGAGCCAGAGCGCAAGTGCCCACACAGTCCACATCCCCAAGGAGGGAGGGAAGGCAGGGTGCGGGGGGAGGCAGTCACCATTCACTGGGTGCTCCCGTGACCCATGTCTCCCCATACAGCTTCTAAGAGCCTCGCGGTACCTCTGAGTCAAATGGCCTCCCCACTTACGGATTAGGAAAACCAGGCCCTAATAAGTGAAATCATGGGCAAGGTCAGCAGTCGGCAAGAGGCAGGGCTGGAGCTGGAGCCTGCCCTCCATGCCAGCGTGCGCTGGCTCCACGGTCCCTGGCGTGGCCAGGTGTTCTCCCCGTAAGAGGACAGGAAGGCCCACTACAGCCTGCTCCTGCTGCAAATGCGGCTGGCGCCGCCCCCAAGGGCAGGTCCGAGGCCAGCCTGCAAGGGCACCAGCCACTCTGGCCCTATGTGTGGCAGTTCAAAGCCCTGCGGAGTTTTTAATCACCCCCAAACGGCATGCAGACATGATTTATAAAGTGGGTCTGGACACTGCCGCCTCCACTCAGCAGGTTAGCACAGAGCTCTGGCAGCATCCACCAGGCTATATGTTTGGTCCAGAGTGAATCGCCCTTGACGGTCCCTGCCACATGCCAGCAGCAACTAACGGAGTCATTCCTTTGCCAAGGGACATACTGTCACCTGGCCTACCTGGCCACCTCAGGATTGGGAGGGCAGGGCCAGCTGGGGAGACGCTGCTGCTGCTTTAGAGTGGCAGTGACATTGATCCTCCTCGGCACCAGCCTGCTTGCCCTTCTCTGCCACCTGGCCAGGGGGACCCGGGGTCAGAGCCAGTGAGGGCAGGAGGGCTGGGCTGGGGCTGAGCCTCTCGGAAGAGAGGGAGAGGCCCCCATGGTGGAGGGAAGCTCTCACCAGACCCTTCTTCCCACTCCAGGTCACTGCCAGTGGTGGTCCATCTCCCAGCTAGAGCCACCGGCACCCCTTCGAGGCCCCTCTTGTCTCCCTGGGCACCTCCATGGTCACCACTGGTGCCCTCTCTCTGGGGCCTCTCCTCCTCCAGAGTCATCTCCTGAGTCAGACCGTGGAGCCCAGACTCTGCTAACGGCCAGCTCCTGCATGGTGTCGCGCCTTTGAGCCTCAGTTTCCTTATCTGTAAAATGGGCACCTCTGCCACGGGTCGTGGTTTGTCTCTCTCTGAGATAAGAAGAATGAAATGGTTGGTACAGAGCCTGGCCCTGGACATGCCCCATGACCAGGAGCTGTGAGCATTAACATCGTGGTTGAGGCCTAGTCCCTCACCCACAGGCCCTGGCCCCCTGCGTCCCGGACAAGCCACGCGAGTTCCCTCCCTGAGGCAGCTCGGTGTTCACCTCACCCCTCCTGCTCCAAAACTGCCGAGACCCCCTGCCCACCACAGCCGTCTCCCCTCCCCCAGCCCTCGAAGCCCACAGAACTGGCTTGCTCTGGCCGCTGCTGGTCCACGGGGACCCCGCGTGCCTTGGCCTGTCCAGCCCAGGCAGCTCCCAGCCCGGGAGGCCCCCATGGAGCTGTGGCCTAGTTGGCCACACGTTTGCCCACGTGGCTGGGTTGGTTTGTGGTAGAAAGGACAATGGGCCAGAGCCCAGAGAGGGCCCAGACACCTCACGTGAGCCGGACAACATGGTTCAGACGTGGCAAAGACTGAGCCCGTGGGGGTCCCGGAGGACAGGGCCCTGCCACACCAGAGGCCACGCTGTGTGAGCCAGGGCCCGAGGAACGCCCCGTCCTGCAGACCACGGAGCAGGGGCGCTGAGGATCTTTGCCCTGCTTAGGAACCGATGTGTGCCAAGTGTGTCCCTGCCAAGCAATTACCCAAACGGGTGTTTAGGAGAGAGCTGGCGAGTCAAGCTGCGTCTAAAGAAGACAAAGGGAAGTGGAGAGTCAGCGTTCGCCTGTTCACTCTCCCCCGGAGAGCGCCTGGGGCCCATGAATGTCAATCGCCATGTGCTCGCGGGCGCCGCAGTGATGACACCGGGGAGGGCGTCGTGGCTCGGTTTGCAAATCCACTGGGACGCTGTGAGGACCGTGGGCAAGCACAGCAACAGGGCCACCATCATGGCCATGTTCACGACAGCCAGGGACCCCCGCTGTGAGCCCCACCTCCTGGGACTGGAGTTAGTTCCAGAGCCTCCAAAGCCCCGGTCTCCAGACTGAGCTCTGGTGGTGACCATGACCCCTGCCATGGGTCACAACGAGCACAGGCAGTGTGACAGGCCCTGCTCTGAGGTCACGTCATCCCCACTCCAGGTGTCTGCGTATCCTTGGTTTTGTGAAGTCACAGCCACACGGGGTGGTGGCTGGATTTTGTTTTATTTGTTTGGGTGACTCACTCAGTGAGAAGTCGGCAACGCTGTGCGAGACCCCAAACAGCTCCCTGGACTCTGGCCCGGGGGGCCGGGGACCCAAGCCCCAGGCGGCGGGACGTTGCGGGCCCTCCTTGTGTCTCACCTGTCACCACGACACCAGCTCCTGCGTTATCCACTCCACCCCGTGTGGACCTAGACGTGCACAAGACAGAAAACCCGGTGCTTTACTGGAATTTCCGTTCTGGGCGGGGAGAGGGCGGCTCATAAGTAGACTTGAACTTGCTTGAGGAAAAAGATGCAATTGGAAAATGTCTTTAAGGAAAAAGTCATAACGAGGCGGGGATTTCCCCACCACTGACGGCAGAGGGGCGCCCACGGGACAGCCACCACTGTGCCCTCGGGAACTCCGTCACCATGTCCACAAGGCGGGCTCTCCCACACCCGTGCGGCCGGGGGCTTCCCCACCCCTTTTGCCCCATCCCCACCTCTCCATTATTAGTCGGGGCGCGTGGTCTCGGCAGGCTCCTGACCGATCTGTAGGGCCCTGCAGGGTAGGTGTCATGATCCCCCTTCCACAGGCAAGGGTGCTGGGACTCGGAGTCCCGCCCCCCCGTCCAGGCCACAATGAGTGGGGGATCGGGGCGAGTCCGTGTGACCCCACACACCGTGCTCCTCAGCCCTGAGCCTTGGTCCTGAGCCATGGAAACAGCACAAACTGGCCTGTCAGCTCCCGTTGTCCCCTCTGTCAACCTCAACACCACAGCCAGAGTATGTCCTAAAAGCCCAGTCCTAGAGGGTCCCTCCTTCAGGGGGACGTGTGCAAGTTCTCTGCTGTCCTCGGACCAAGACCCGACCTCAGCCCTGAGCCCCATAGTTCCTCCTATAGGAAGCATGTGGCCCGGTCAGGTTGGTCACCTCGAGCTCTGGGACCACTAGCCTCTCAGCCCTCAAGGTGGGGACAGTGATGTTTCCCCGGAGGGCGTCTCCCAGCCTGAGCCCCTGGCGTCCCAAGGCCCACCTTCCGCCCCTTCCATGGCTCTATCCTTACAGCCCAGCTAGGAAGTACCCCCCAAACCAACACCAGCCCCCACTGTGTGCTCTCCCACACCAGTGCCCCCCGTCACCCCATCTCTGCAGATTGAGCCTAAGGCCTCAGAAACAGAGGCCTCCCCCGGCTCCCGGCTCGGGGCGCTGAGGGCCCCTGGGCAGGGTGGTCACAGCTGTGCCGAAGGAATTGAGCCCACAGGTGCAGCCTCGCTGACCAAGCCAGCGACTTCCCGGTGAGTCACCGTCACTCAAGAACTCAGACCTCCTGTCACCACAGCACAGGTCCTGTGTCTGTTATCCGCTCAACATCTCAGACATGTCCTGGCCCCAAATCTAGAAGTGGGACCCAGACATGAGCAAGGCAGAAAATCTGCTGGTTTAAAAGAATTTCCATTCCAAGGAGGGAGAGGGCAGCTCACAGGTAAGAAGAGAAGACAGGGTCCAGTGAGTGTGGTGGGTGTGACGGCAAACAGTCAGGGACAGGGGCTGAGGGGGTGGGGTTCAGGGCAGGTACCCCAAGGCAGGGCCCTCCAGCTGAGAGCTCATGAAGTGAGGGAGGGACCCATGCGAACGTTGGGGGAGGCACTCCAGGAGGGGACAGCAGGACAGGACCCTGAGGCAGGAATAAGAGAACACAGAAGACAGTGTCCCAGGGTGTCCAGGAGGGTGTCTCAGGCCGGTGGGGCCAGATGGAGAATGATGGTGCCATTTAGGGGCAGGGGGACACGGGGAAGATCAGGACCCTGGCTTGGACCTGCCCATTTTGAGCGGTCAGATGTCGAGTGTCAAGTGGGTGGTTGAACATACGAAGCCCGGACCTCAGGATGGAGGCTGTCGCTGGAGAAATGCACATGAGCCATCCCTTTGCGGGCAGCACTTAAAGAGCTGGCGGGGAGGTCACGGGGCGGGGGCGCGGCGGGGCTGAGCCCTGGCACTCCAGGTGGGGAGAGGTGGGAGGGCCGGAAAAGCGACTACAGAGCTGTCCTGGCCCCAAACTAGAGACCAGTTATATTTTGATTCCTACCCCTGCCCCTGGTCGCTCTTCATGCCTCAGCCAGAGGGACCAGATTTTTAGGAAGATTTTCACCCTCAGGGTGAAGGCCAGGTCCTCAGGAGTCCCCTCCAGGAAGCCCTCCCTCCGTCCCCTGCGCTGGGATAGGCCTCTTCTGTGTGTTCCGTGGCGAGGCTCGCTCCTTGCTGGGGTCTGCTCACCACTGCACCCCCAGAGGCCTGGACAGCGTGGCCAGCCTGCCTTCGAGTGAGCCATAAGACGGCCGCAGAACCACAGAACATTACAACTCAGAGCACCTGCACTGGTCCGCCAGGCCACCGCCCACGGCCTCAAGCCCGCCTCTCCTTCCTCTCTGCTCGAGGCCAGCTTCCCCTTGAACTCCTCCTGTGACGGGGTGCTCAGCATCACTCAAGGCAGCCATGTTCCTGCTCTGATTATTCCTTCCCAGTGTGGGTTCTTGGCTGGAGCAGGGAGCCGGGGCCTGCCGTAGCCAGGGCACTTTGCCACTTTCTTGCCTCCCCGAGGCTGGGCACATGCCCAGCCGCCCGTTCGCAGGCAGAAGGCCGCTCCCACTGACCAAGCTCTCATACATGTGCTGGGGCACGTACCTTTTCCTTTGGACCCATTAGCGTAACCGGGTAGAAATAAAACCTCTATCACCCCCGAGAAAGAGTCACACAGGTGTTCCCAGGTTCTCTCCACAGCCCCTGGAGGCCCGCCCGCCATTCAGACCCATCATCCAGAAGAGAAATAATGTCGTTTCCATAAGCGCGCCCTCTCCACGGAGGCGCTATAAATATGTAGCGATGACATCGCGGCAGCGAGGTTGTGTGAGTGATGTCATCTCGGGGGGTTGCCTAGCAACCCCGACAACGTTTGGGAGGCTCTGACTCTCGAGCGGGGTAGCCACATTTCTGCAGTTCAGTTAATCAGCTTCCTGGCAACTCCGCCACGATGATCTCATTTTATTCATGATTATTTTATGTGCAATGCGCTTTTAGCTCTAAGAAAACACAAAGATTTAATTCAAAGCCCGCTCTTGCTTTTCTGTTTCCAGGGTGTCGTTAGCACGGCGTCCATGCAAATAACCATGGTAACACACGGGTAATTAGTGTAGCCGGTGCGCGGTATTAATACCGAGCCAGGCCGGCTCCCCATCAGCGCAGATTACGGCACGTTATTACCGGAGTAATTACCTGCAGTAACACACAAATTGAACTAAATGGTCAATTGAAGTAAAGTGAATGGCTTTTTATTCTAGTCCCTAAATAATGTGTCTGCTTGGCTGAGTGGTTCAAGGTAAATAAAACTCTCAAACGGATGGCCTCGCCCACCCTGGCCCTGGTGGAGAGCCGGGCTCCGGCCCAACAGGTATTTGGGGCGCCACCAGCCTCCCAGCTCCGTAAGGGCTCCCTGTGAGAGGGGACCGTCCCCGTGCCTCTGCAGAGCTCTGGGCCTGACGAAACACCCCGAGGCCTCGCACAGCTGTCTGTCTTAAGCTGTCTTACCCACCCCCCACCCCCACCCCCAGGGAGGAGGGCCCAGAACTTTCCAGACGGAGGATGGGGTGAAAAGTTAGCGGCCTTCCTTCCAGGGATGTTGTCTTGCCCCCTCGGGTAGGTGGGGCAGAGCCGCCTGCTTCCTGGGACAGGATGCAAGGAGGAGGGGAGGTCAAGGGTTACTCCTGCCTTTATGAACAGCGCGTTTCTCAAATTCCATAAACTTAGATCTTCAAACAGGAAGTCACACGGACCTCTCAAAGAGACCCCGAAAGGGGCACATTCCTCCGCTCCCCGTCAGAGAGGCCGCGGAGGGGGGGGTTGTGTCCCAGCAGCGGACAAAGGGAAGCAAAATCGGTCCTGTTCTGCGGAGTCTGGCGTGAAACATCCTTGGGTGATGCGCAGAGCGGCTCCTCGGGCAGGCCTGGCACCAGGGGTCAGCCTTCAGGACGGTGGCCACTGGCCTTGGGGCTGACCATCCAGGGCTGACACGAAACCTCAAGGGCACCAAAGCCACAAGGCAGAGGACAGGTGCCAGGGGAGCACCAGAGGGATGCTCGGGGGCGTCTGTTTAAGCTGACCCTGGAGGGGCGAGGGAGCGCCTGCACGAAGGCTCTGAGTCAGGGGACGGAGGAGGCCGCCATCTCCTCACGCAGAAACACGTGCAAGTGGGTACAGGCGCGAGGCAGGAAACCGACCTAAAAACCCACCGCCCTGTTTGCATTCCACGGCGCTGGGGCAGATTCACCTTGGGAAAGATGCTGTTTTTCAGAGAACATGCTCCACGGCGTTGGATTTCAGGGTGAGGCCACCGTGTCCGCTCTGGATTGGAGAGGCCAAGACAGGCAGAGGGGATTTGGGGGTGCACGCTTTCAAACATCCCACTGTCCAGCGCAAGGCAGCGATAAATATAACCGAGGGGGTGACCCAAAGCAGATGGCAGGACTAAAAATACGGTAACTGTCTCCAGAGATGACAAACAGAAGGCTGAGGGTGGAGGGCACAGTGGCCCAGGCCGGAGCGGTGCAGGGCCTGGACTCTGGCACTCCCTGTGGGGAATGGGTACCTGAGTCCAGCTGGGCCCAGGACACATGCCTGTAAAAGGAGACAAGAAAAGGGCAGGGTGGCCTGGGCACCAAGGTTGAGTTTAACTTTATAAAAAACTGCCAAACTGTTTCCGGCATTGCTGTAGCATTTTTTGCCCCCGCCACCGCCCCCCTCCCCCCAGTAATGTCTGGGTGACCCAGTTGCTCTGCACCCTCACCAACACGTGGAATTGTCACTTTTTAAAAAGCCACTATCACAGAGCCCTCAGCAGTCCCCGGTCTGTCTCTTTCTTTAACAGTGTTTGGACGGAACAGACCCAGGGACGTGCCTTCTACCAGCTGCCGACCACCCGCCAACCTCTTTTCCAGTCGCCACCTTCGGAACCACCTCAGCCACCCTGGGCCTCCGAGACCAGCCAACACCGTTTTTTGAGCTTAGCTCCCTACCTCCAAGCAACCGTGAGCTCCCAAATTAGTCAGAATTATTCCACCAAGACGGAGGCCCGGTCAACCGCCTGGTCCCTGCCCCCGCGGGCCCCCCACACCTACCTCTCCCTGGGCTTCTATGTCCACTGCGATGACGTGGCCCTGGCGGGCGGGGGCCACTTCTTCCGAGAGTTCCAGAGAAGCTCGAGGGTGCCAAGAGTCTCTTGAAGATGCAAAACCAGCGCGGTGGCCTCGCCCTCTTCCAGACGTGAAGGAGCCACCCCAAGGTGCGCGGGGCGACACTCAGGACGCCGTGGAAGCCGCATGGTCCTGAGGAATGGACCTGAGCCCGGCCCTGGTGGACCCGCAGGCCCTGGGTCCTGCCCGCACAGACCCTCCGCTCTGTGACTCCCCGAGAACCGCGTCCCGGGTGAGCAGGTGAAACCCTCAGATGGGCCACACCTGGCCGCCTCCGCAGCTGGCCCGCCACGGGCTGGGCTGGGCTGGGCTGGGCGAGGGTCTCTCCCAAAGGCTCCCCCTCGAGCACACTGAGCCTTTGGAGCCCAGAGGCCTTTGAGGGGCCCTGGGCATCCCCCTGGTGTAGGGCCTCTGCCTGCGCCTCTCCCCGCAGCCACTAGGCAGCCTTTTAACCGCCCCGGAGCCCTCTCCCTGCATTGGACCAAATGGAAACAATAAAGCCTTTTACAGGAAAAAAACAAAAAAACCCAGCCATTATCATAGGTTATAGTGGTGTCTCATTCAGCACTGATATAATGACTGATTATATTAAGCCTATTTTATGTGCTTATTTGGTGCCCATATATATATCTACTTTAACGATGTGTTCAAATCTTCTGCTCATTTTTATTTTTTTAACTTTTTTTTAAATCCTTACCCAAAGATAGGTTAATTGATTTTACAGAGAGAGGAAGGGAGCAAAACAAGGATAGAGAAAAACATTGATATAGGAGGCAAACATCGATCAGTTGCCTCCCACATGCGCCCCAATTGGGGATCGAACCCAAAACCCCGGTATGTGCTCTGACCTGGAATCGAACCAGAAATCTTTTTGGTTCATGGAACGAGGCTCCAACCAACCGAGCCACCCAGCCGGAGCCAAATGTTTTGTTCATTTTTTAAATTTTTGTTTCTTTATTATTGAGTTTGGGAAGTGTTTATGTATTCTGGATACAAACTCTGTATCAGACACGTGTTTTGAGATGATCTTTTCCAAGTCTGTGGGTTGTCTTTCCATTCAAATTTTTTAAATCTGATAAAGTCTAATTTATCAAATATTAAATGGATTGTGTTTTTGTTGTCACAATATAAGAAATCTTTGCCAAACCCAAGGTCACAAAGATTTTTTTCCATGTTTTCTTCTAGGAGTTTTATATTTTTAGATTTTATAGTTCTATAGATTTTATAGTTTTATATTTTGTTTTGAGTTAGCTTTTGTATGTGGTGCAAGGTATGGGTCAAGTTTCTTTCTTTTTTGCATATGAATGTCCAACTGGACCGGAATCGTTTGCTTAAAAAACTATCCCTTCCAAATTGAATTACTGTTCACCTTCAGTGAAAATCAATTAAACATATGCATTGGAGTCTATTTCTGGATTCTATATTCTGTCTCACTGATCTGTATGGATATCCTTTGCCAGTACCACACTGTCTTGATTATTGTAGCTTTAAAATAAGTCTTAAAATCAGATAGTGTGAATCCTCCATGTGGTTTTTCTTTTCCAGGCTATTTTGGTTCTCCTGGGTCCTTCCACATGAATTTTAGAATTGGCATGATGATTTCTACAAACACCACTGCTGTGATTTTGAGTGGGATTGTATTTAATCTCAAATTTTGGGAGAAATGACATTTTTACTATATGGAGCCTGCCAATCTATGAATATGGTATATCTCTCTATTTATTGAGGTCTTCTTTGATTTCTCTCATCAGTGTTTTTTAGTTTCAGCATACAGGTCTTGTACATGTATTGTCAGATTTATACCTAGGTATTTTATTTTTTTGGTGCTATTGTAAATGATTTTGTTTCTTTTTTAATTTCAGTTTCCAATGATTTATTTCTGGTACATAACATTATAATTAATTTGTTGTATATATTAACCTTGTATCTTGTGACTTCGCTGAATTCACTTATTTGTTCTAGTAACTTTTTTGTAGATTCTTTGAGGTTTTCTATATCAATGATCACATTGAATGCAAATAGAAGAATTTTATTTCTTTCTTTCCAATCTGTATATCTTTTATTTCTTTTTCTTGCCTTATTCCACTGGCTATGTGCTCCAGTATAGCACTGAGCAGGAGTAATAACACTGCATCTCCTTACTTTGGTTCTGAAATTAGAAAGTATTCCGTATTCACCATTAATTATGATGCTAGCTGTAGGGTTTTTGCAGACACCCTTTGTAAGATTGAGAAAGTTCCCTTCTTTCTGGCTTGTTAGTTGTTGTTGTTTTTTCATGAATAGATGTTGAATTTTATCAAATGCTTTTTTTTCATCTATTGAAATGATCATAAGTTTTTTCTTCTTTAATCTGTTGATATAATGAATTATATTGATTGGCTTTTGAATATTGAACCAGATTTGCATTTGTAGAATAAATCCCATTGCTCATGATGTGTTGTCCCTTTTGGATATTGTTGGATTTGATTTGCTAATATTTTATTGAGAATTTTTGTGTCTATGTTCATAAGAGATATTGGTCTGTAGTTTCTTCACTTGTAATGTCTTTGTCAGGTTGTATGAGGGTAACACTGGCCTCTTCTATTTTCTGGATTGTGTGTGATTGGTATTATTTCTTAAGTCTTTGGGAAATTTGCCAGGAAACTCATCTAGGTCTGGGGTTTATTGTTGTGGGAAGACTTTTAACATGAACTCTGTAATGTATATGGGACTTTAATGCATATGGGACTTTTTTCTTTTTGAGTTAGCTTTAGTAGCTTATGTCTTTCAGAGAATTTGTCTATTTCACCTACCTCATAGAATTTATGGGTATAAATTGTTTGCAATATTATTTGTTATCCTTTTAATAGCTGTAGGATCTGTAGTGATGTTCCTTTTTTCATTCCTGAGATTGGATCATGTGTGTCTTCTGTCTTTTTTTCTTGTTTAGTCCAATTAGAGATTTATCAATTATATACAGTCTTCTTATAGAGGAAACTTTGGTTTCCTATTTTCTCCTAATACCTGTTTTCTATGTCACTGATTTCTGCTTGTTACTGTTTGCTTCCATTTGCTTTGAATTTAACTTGCTTCTTTTTCCAGTTTCTCAAGGCAGAAGCTTAGATTACTGACTTTCTTTCTTTTTTTAATATATAAGCATTTAACTATAAATTTTCCTTTATATAATTTTTCCTTAAATAAATACAAGCTATAAATTTTCCCTTAAACAGGGTTTTAGCTGCATCATACGAAGTTATGTTGCGTTTAATGTTCATTTAATTCAAAATGTTTTGTCATTTCTCTTGCTCATGACCACTCCCCTAAACTAGTAGTATAGGGGCACCTGCAACGTGGCTGCCCAACTGGGCAATGGGATCATCAGGGACTGGGAAGCACCATCTGGGACTCTGGGACCCCCACATCCAGAATCCTGGCTGAGACTCCACACTGCCCCAGGCCAATCCCAAAAAAGCTGTTCAAAGTTGAGAAAATGAGTCAGGCCATCCCAGACGTCCCAGACAGCTCAGCTCTCCTCGGGCCATCCTGCCTGGTGCAGCACAGGGGCCTCAGCCTTCCTGAGGCTCTGGCAGTGGTTGGCACCCAAGGGCCTCTCATCCGATGCTCTAAGATGGGGGACTTCTCACCTCTGTGGCTCTATATCCACTACCCAAGCAAATGAGATGATAGCATCAGGAAGCCCTCCCTATCCACCAGGGGCAGTGGGCCAGCACATCCTGCTCAGTATCTGCTGAATATCCACAATATTCCTGTCAAACTAGAGAGTATGACGATTGCTTTTTCATATCCCCTGTGGTCAGTGGGCCAGTAGGGTCTTGTGTCACAGCAGAAGCTGTAGGGCAGGGGTCTGGCCTGTTTGGTCACAGAAGTCTCCTGTGAGCACAGGGAATATTGCTGCAGGAAGGAATGGTGCGGAGAGCCACGATCAGAGCCACCCGGGAAAGCTCAGACTCACCTGCCCACCGGCCCCCACCTCTCTCCTTCCAATGTAGAACCTGGGGAGTGTTTGTTTTTCTAAACCAAAGACATGGGTGTTTTTGAGGACAAATGGCAAGTCCGGAACCAGCAGCTTTACCCTGTAGCCGGCTGTAACCCAGGCATGGGCACGGATACCCACCCAGGGGGCGCCTGCAACGTGGCCACCCAGCTGAGACCCTGTGAGTGTGAAACACATTCCCAATTACAAAGAGCATGGAAAAATAAATGCATGAATCGTTTTATATTCATTGCATGTTAGGTGATCATATATGGAGCATGTTAGGTTACAGAAAATGTAATATTGAAACTAGTTTCACTGGTTTCTTGTTACTTTTTTTATGTGACTGCTAGGAAATTTAAAATTGCGTTTGCTGCAGGGGACCAAGGAGCACAGAGACTTGGAGGCAGCATTGGGAGCTGAGTGTGTCTATGCCCCACAGAGGACCCAGGCTGGCGAGGGAGAAGAGGGGCGTGTGGGGATGGACACGCCCAGGAGGGCACCAAATGCAGGGGCATGGTCACAGCAAAGGGGCGCAACTGTGTGAAGCCACTGCGTGGGCTCTGAGCCCTGAGGCCCACTGCTCGGAGGGGCCACGGTCCCTGTGCTGGACCCTGGCTTCGAGTCTCCTTGCTTTAGGCTCTGGCCTTTCTGGCCTCTGACTGCCCAGCTGACCTCGCAAGGCCTTCAGGTCCTGTGCCCACTGGGGCCCAGCCTGAACTGGCTCCCTCTGGCCTTTCTGCACTGGACCAAAGGAGGGAGGGAGCGGGGGAGCCCACCCCAGAGTCCAGGCCACCCCACCAACTGCTGCACGATCAGACGGCCAGAAAATAAGTAACCCTCCCCACGATCCCACAACTTGTCACCCGCCTCCATCTCTGGTTTTCGCCTCTCCTTTCACCTCCTTCTGCCTGTCCTCCTGTCCGCCTGTCTGCCTGTCCGCCTGACGCCCTCCCCCTCCCTGCCCCGCTCCCCTCCCCGCCCCCTCCCCGCAGCGGCACAGTGCGATGGAAGCCATCTGAGCCCGCCACACTGTACACAGTAACAAATCTCCCGCATTACTCCCAGTCCCTTATTTACGCCGGGCGCTCAGTAGCAATTCAATCTGAAAAAGTGCCGTGTTTTCGGAGGCGCGCAGCCCGAGAAATTGATGTTTGTGTTAATCAATCTCTCAGGCGCCCGCGGGGCTCGGGGAGGTGCCACACGAGAGATTTCTTCTATTGATTGATTGGATTCGAGCAGGGAGGGATGGGAGACAATCACACACTCTAAAAGCTTTGGAAATGGGCCAGGGCTCTGTCCCCACCCTGACCAGCCCGAGGTATGAGGGAGGCCCCTGGGGTCCGGGCCCCTAACTCCCTCCTCGCGCAGCGTCCAGCTCTGCCTGGGGGTCAGGACTCCTCACTCCAGGGCGGCTCTGCCTGACTCCCCATAGGACTTTGAGGTCACCTGTCTCTTGTCTGAGAAGGCTGGGCCAGGGACAGCACTGCCTCACACTGCCACCCTCCCAGTGCCCACTTGGTGGGTCCAGCGCCTCCTGAGAGGACCCCATGGGGCCCCAAGGCCGGCACAGGCAGGAGCTGGGCTCTGAGAGGCGGTGTGTGCTGATGAAGGCCAGAGCCCCGCGCTGGGCTCCCTCCGGCCTCCGACCAGGGCCCCGCTGACGGAAAGCCTCGGGCACTGGCCGGAGCGGCCGCCGCCGGCTGGGCCGGTGGAAATGAGGCCGGCACACGGCACTGGGGCAGCGCCTTAGCCCAGGTGGGCTGCTGGTGGGCCCGTGGTGGGCACGCCTCCCCGTTCAGTCACCCAGGGCCCAACTCCGCAGCCGGTGCTAGGAGCTGACCACCTCCCGGGGCCGGGAGAACCAGAAAGTGCCGGTGAGAAGTATGGAAAAGGTGCCCGGTGCTGAAATTCTCTGCGCCCATAGGCTGCTGAGAGGGCGGACGCAGAGACGAACGCTTCCGCGGTTCTCACTTATAGGGTAGGGCAGGCAGACCCCTTTTACAGACGGAACACTGAGGCTCCAGCTGGAGAAAGACAGGCTGGGGACCCTGGAGTCCGAGGCCTTGGTGCCTGGATGCCATCCCTGCCACCAGGGGGCGGCGGGGACCAGAGAGGTGGGCCCACTCCAGGGCACCCCTGGGGCTAGGCCATCTGCCCACTGCCTGCGTGGCTGGGTTTACACATCTAGGGGGCAGGGGGCACTTGCCCCAACAGGCCCATGACCAGAACTGCTGAATTATCCCTTCGCCCCCAGGCCACGAGCCTTTGGGAATCACTAATGCCAGAAAATCACAATAAGATTACAGTTCGACCCTTTTCTATTCCGTCATCACCATGGACTGAGCACAGATTGCGACTGTGTGATCCTTGCAGCCGTGACCCTGTGCTGGGGCACCTTTAGCAGAAACTGGAGACGGGAGACTGACCATGCCTGAGCAGGGAGCTGTCTTGTTTTCCCCGACGTCCAGAGATGGTGAGCAGCGACCGCCCCAGACAGGAGCAGGAAGAGTCCAGTCCTACCAAGGGGCCCCTCTCACTCACTTTGTGACCTCGGACACCTTGGCCCCATTGTCAGACCTCAGCTTTCCCATCTGTAAAGTGGGTCTGAAGAGAGATATTAGCAGTGGCCTCCACCCAGGTGGCCAAGCAGCCCCTGTCGGTAGCAACCATGACCTCTATGCAACTGGATGGGATGCACTGGAACCAGCTCAAGGACCCTCATCCTTGCCTGCCTTTGGGGAGAGCCCAGGTTGGATGGGGGATGCACTGGCCTAGGGTTCCATCTGCCTTGGACACCCATGGGTTGCCCTCGTGTCCCCTCCGAGATGACTCTCCCAAGACACGGAAGAGCTAAGAGCTGGGGAAAGAGGCAGCCCTGGCACGGCTCTGGACAGAAAAGGAGGTAGAATTTTAAGTCAAAAGGCCTTTTTTTTTTTAAGCAATAAAAGTAAGGGTTTATTTTTAGGAAGCGGCCCACGCCCGGAGACACAGGTGAGCTAATGCTCAAAGACCTGGCTCCCTGATGAATGGGCTGGTTATATAGGGGGAAGTGACTAATCACGGTGACTAAGGAGCTGGGTCGTGGTCAGGGTCCTGGTCTCTACTGATTGGCTGCACTAGGGTAGGGGGAGCCGATCCTGACGTCAGCCATGGTGCCACTTTCTCTGATTTCGCCGCATTTCTTGGTCTAGAGCTGAAATGCTCTGTGTTCCTTTGGGTAGGGCTGTTCACCAGTCTGTGCCTCAATTTCCCTATCAGTCTCCATGTGGCTGCTTCCTTACGTCCTTAGTTGTAAGACTTCCGTTCAGCCAGATTTCAGGCGGTTCTGAATGACGGTTTTTCTGTAGTTTAGCTGTAACTCTGATGTGGTTGTGGGAGGGTGCGAGGCCACGCTTACCTACACGCCATCCTGATCGGAACCTCCAAAGGCTTCTTTAAAACTGCTCGTTGGTGTGTCTTGCCCATTTCCCTACACACATCCACACGCTCACACACGCTCATATATCTTTGATTTCCCAACAAACAAACAAAGCGTCATCTCTGTTACTGCACAGAGTGTCCTGTTTAGGTTGACAAGCGCCAGAGCCATGACCCCAAACCGTCCCACCACAAAACGCATTCCCAGGAAGAGCTGGATGGCACGAATGAGGAACCCCTGCCTGGAAGCCCCGGGGAGCTGAGTCCCCTCTCGGCCAGCAGCCCCCACCTGCCGAAGGGGGGCCCCTCCAACCCGCTGCGACCACCATCAAGCACAGCTGGGAAAAAGTTCATGTTCAAATGAGAAAGACAAATTACAGACAAAGCTAAGGGGCAAAAGACGAACTTGGAAAGATATTTGCAACACATATGGCTGCACTAGGGTAGGGGGAGCCGATCCTATTAAAAGATTTTTAATATTATTAATATTTCGAGGGTTCCTACAAATGCATAAAAAACATGGATGTCCCATTAGGGGGAAAGTACACAAAGGAACGACACCAGTTCACACTTTCAACTTCACCAACTTCACAGTCAACAGAACAGACAGCTCTTTACCCTGTAGAAAAGCAGAGATTTTTTTTAACATCGAAAAGTAAGGAGATGGAGGGAAAGGCTCGTGGTTACCCATCCATCATTCTGGAAGGAAACGTGGTAACTGTCACACACACGAGCCACACCAGGGCCTTCCCCTGGACGTGGGACGTCACGTCGCGCTTCCTCCATCGGAGACCTGGGGACGACTATCTGTCTGAAAGTCGGTGTCTGTTATGGGAAAAACCCGTCAAAACAGTTCTTGGGGAGGGGACATAACTCATGGAACTTTTTATACAATGTGATAGCTTGTGGCTATTCAAAATCACGCGGTAGGTCTCTCGACAGATTACGTGAAGTCAGATAGCGACAGGTATCATCCTGGTGACATTTAAACACACACAGGGACATGGTGCTGACATGTTGACGCTGGTGGTCTCTGGCTGGTACAGCTGATTTTCTGCGTTTTCACTTTTTATTCTTCCCATTTTTTGTATAATGAACGTCTGATTTTCTTTTTCATGAAAACGAAACACACATTCACCGCTTTCCCAAAGCTCCCAGGGAGCCCAGAGAGGGGCCACAGGCGGGCACCCCCGCTTCGTCTGCGACCAGCCACGTGACCCGCATCGGGTCACTCCACCCGGGGGCCTCTCACCTGCGAACACTCTCACCTGTGAAGGGGACGGCGACGCCCGACTCAGCCCCGCCCCTGTGGTGTCTGAGGGTGAACCTGGAGCGGAACCGCGACCTGGCCCTCCAGGGGCCGCCGGCGCGTGTCCCCAGCTCAGTTACGGGCAGTGGCCTTGGAAACGGCGGGGTGACGGCCTTCTCACCGGATGAACTAACGCTCGACCTTCAGGGCCCAGCACCAGAGTCCCCCACCCGGGGCGCGAACTGGGCCCGTGGGCACAGGGCCCGTGGGCAGCGGCGGGCTGCGCGCTGCTCCCACCTCCCAGCCGGAGGGGAACCGCACTGGCCGGGCCTCGCCTGTCCTTGCAGGGGACACCGGGCACCAGCGTGCAGCCCAGCGCTGCCCAGCAGGCCACGCCACTGTCCAGGGACCCAAAGTGGCCAGAGATCATGGGGAGAGGCGCTTGCTGAGGCGCTCCGACCGTCGCCAGGAAGCCCACTCTCACGCCTTGCCTGGCCTGGGCAGGGTTAGGGCCCCCCCGCCCCCCCACTCCGCACATCGGTCTGAGACGGGCGGTGGGGGAGCTGGTTGGGGGGCAGCGGGCAGGGGGGTGGCCGAGACTTCAGTGATGGACACATGGAGCTGGAGGTGCCCGCAGACACGCAGGTGCCGGCGCCGGGCAGAGGCGGGGTCCACCAGCACCCGACGCCACGGGGAGACGGTGCCCCCGGACAGCAGGCCCCGTGGGGGAAGGAGGGGTGAGGAGCGGGGCGGCCCGGTGCTCCAGTCAGAGGACCCGGGCCTGCACCCCCGCTCTCACCACGCAGAGGTCACAGGGACATTTGGAGGAGGGGGCAGAGGGCTCCTGTGGTGCCCGCCGCGCTCAGTCCCGCCTTGCCGTCCGCGCAGAGCCGTGTAGACGCGTCCCTCGGGCCCCCGGCACCAGCCTGCAGGGGAAGAGGAGCTGGCGGACCAGAGTCCCAAGGTCAAGGGGCCGAGTGTGGAGGCCACTGGCTCCCAGCTGAGCAGAGGCCACAGCTCAGTCACTCCAGGCCAAATAAATAAGAGGACTGAGCAGGAAGAGAGGAGAGGACACACGGCTCAGCCGGTCCACGGCTCAGCCGGTGGGGAGCTGGGGCGGCACCAGGGGCTGCTGCAGGCGGTGGGGTGCTGGCTGGGGGGGCTGCCGGCCTGTTTGCTAAAAAGAAGGGCCCACAGCAACCCCTTCAAGGCCGAGGAATCCTGTGCTCACTGCTGGCTCCCCGGCCTGAAGCTTCAAGACGGTAGAGGGTGGGGCCGTGTGCCGCTCAGAGATGGTCTTCTTGCCCAGGACTGGTACAGGGCAAAGCACACAGTGGGTCTTCAACACACACAGGTCCCTGAATGATGTTTACAACTGCCGCTTGATGAGGTCTTCCTGTGTGTCCCCCAACAGCCCTGCAAAGTGGGCTGTTTCTATGCTCATTGCACAGTTGAGGGGTGCAGAGAGGGGCAGGGCCCCCCGGCTCCCAGGGTGGGGCCTGGTGATCCAGGGCCACCATCAGGCAGTCCCGGCCCTGCCCGGGATGGACTGAGCAGGAGTGAGGAGCCCACGATCGGGATCACTTCTGGGGCTCACATCCTGCCTCTCCTCCTCAGGGCAGCTCTTCTCACAGCGAGTCCACGGAGCCCTGCTCCCAAGGGGTGTCGTTGGTGCTGCTCCAAGGTGACGGAAGTTTGGGAAACGCTGGGTGAGCAAAAGGGAGCAGAATTCTTCCACGCAGGATGTCTCAGAGCCTTCAGCACTCTGAATGCTGGCCCTTGGGGAGCTGTGAGTGGGATTTCCCAAAGCACTGGCCACAGGTGGCCCTGGGCCCCGTGGTGGGAAGGGGTAGCTCTGGACAGAAGCCTTGGTTCTGCTAGAGCAGAGGCGAGCCTGGGCCCAGAGCTGTCTTCAAATCCTTCTCTGTGCTCTTCAAGCTGCGGGTCCTCTCTGAACCTCAGATTCTCCTCTGTCCCATGGAGAAAGCAAAGCCCAGATCCCAGGAGCAGAAATACCAGCTGTGAACCCCTGGTTCCAGCCTGCGCACAGTAGGCCCTTCGAGGGTGGGGTGGCTATGACTGGCCTGACTGGGGAGGGACAGAGGCGGGGTGCCTCCCTCTTCCTCCTGGGTCAGCCACACTCTGTCTGGCAGCATTTTTTTTAATTCTTGCAGTCTCATTGTGAAGGGTGGGTTTGGTGCCCCACACAAACGATTTGTAAGTGCTTCACCATTTTGATGGCCCAGGGGCAGGGGGCAGGGGGCAGGGGGCAGGGGCAGGGGCAGGGGGCAGGGTAGGGGGGATGCTGTGTTCCCTCCCAGACCACCCCCCCCCCGGGGGGTTCAATGCTTCTGGGAACCTTGGCTCTTCCTCCAGCAGGAGGGTCTCCAACTGGGGGACCAGAGCCTCGCCCTGCGTCACATCCCTGCAGCCCAAGTGTCCAGCCAGGGGACCCATACCACTAGCTGGCCATGTGGCCCACAGGGACCCATCTGCGCCTCGGGGTCTCGGTGGGAAGTGGCAGCATTACTGTGTTTGGACGGGACGAATGAGACACAGCACTGGGCCAAGACGAAGCAGGAGACACCCCGCGTCCTCTCTCTGGTCAGCTTGTCCCTGTAATGACTTGTTTGATCATTTGTCTCCCCCTCCTGGAACCCCGAGGCCTGAGGCCACAGAGGTAGAGAACACCAGACACACGTACGCCGTCTGTCACCCTGGTCACGTCCTCCCTGTCTCTGCGGCCACAGCCAGTGCTCTGGAAGGCGGACAGACGCCATCCCCTCCTCTGTCTCAGGCCACAGCCACAAACTGAGTGAGCTGAGGATAAAGCAGGGCGCTCTGCCCGGCTGTCTCAGGGGCCTAAAAGCGGCAGGCAGCCCAAGAGAGCTCCGGAGTGGCAGGGAGCCGGCTCCCGGCGGGGGGGTGACCTGTCAGAGTCCCTCCCTCCCTCCCACGGCCCTCAGGCCGCCGCAGGGAGCCGGGCCTGGATATTTATATCCTGAAGGAAGGGCAGCCCCAGCGCAGTCCACCAGCGCTTCCGGCCCACAGGGGCCACGGGGCCGCGGGGCCGGGGCAGAGGCAGAGCGCTGGAGGCCGCCTGGTCACGCAAGAGAGGCCTCCGGCCAAACGCCAACCCTGGGAACGCTCCATCCCTCCTCCCTCCGCACGTCCCGGGTCAGCGGTCACTTTATTAATAGTGGCCCCTCCCCCTGGGTGATCATCGCCCTCCCTGCAGGCTTGGCCAAGTGACCTGGGGACATCCCTCAGAGAGCCCCCTGGGAGTGGTGGCCAGGGACATCACAACCCAACCCAGAGGGCACACGGGGGGGGGGGCGCGGAGCAGGCTCCAGACACCAAATGTTCTCCCTCCCACTGTCACGGTTCATACCCGCTCTTGGGGCAAGAAGGAGCCGCACTTTGTACCCAGAGTGACGTCCCATCCTCAGAAATGCTAGAATGAGAGGGGAGGTGTCAGCATCTGAGCCCACGGATGCAGAGAGAAATCTGGAACGGTACTCACCAAACAGGCCTCACCTGGCCCTTCCTTCGCGTGCTCGTTGTAAAGCAGGGCTCCCGGTGGGAAACGCTGGGAGACTCTGGAACAGGCAACCGAGGCTCCCGGTCCTCCTGCCCCGGGCACCCGCGGGTCACCTCAGAGCAGCGCTAGCGCCCGGTGATACACAGGAAATGGGCCACCGAAATGGAGGCTTGGTAAGAGGAGGGCTGTTCAGCTCCTGTGCGGTTTTAAATGCGCACCCAATGACCAGGTATTCCACGGATAATAGAGAAAAACTGGCTTTTGAAAGAACGAACTGGGGAAGTATCTGCTTGCGCCTGGAGATTCTGCACGCTGCGTGCATGTCAGGAACCCTCCCCCACACTCACATGGCCACCGGCCCTGGCACCTCCCAGCATCTCCAGGTGCATCTGGGGACCCAAGAGCCTGGGCTCCAGACCCCAGTGCCTGCTGCACCTGCCAATGTCCTGAGCCTCAGTTTCCCCAACTGGAAAATGAGGCGGTAATAGCCAACCTCTACTGAGCTGAGCTCCAGCGCCGCAGGGGGAGGGAACTGAGACACAAAGCCATTAGGAAAGTTGCCCAAGGCCACAGAGAAGCCAGGCTGGGAGCTAAGAACGGTGGCTTTGCTCCAGGCGCCGAGGCTTAGACAAGGTGAGATGTGGAGTGCCCTTGACCCTGGACCTGGCGCCCAGATTGGTTCGTCCATCGCCACCAAAGGGACCCTGGGAGGTGCAGCCCCGCCCCCTGGCGGAGGCTTCTGGAATCGCCCGGTACGGCACCCCCAGAGAGGGCCTGTGCTCCCCACCTACCCCGCGCCCTGGGGAAAGGGGCCGCTGGCTGAGGCGGATGCCCAAGCCTTCCGGTGCATTCCTTCCCACAGAGAGCAGAACGCAGACGGGGGCAGGAGTCCCTGACCGCTCCAAAGCCAGCAGGACACGGGCTCACGGTCATGGGCACCCGCAGGTTGGGGCTGCCGGATTCCAAATGTCCCTGGAGGTCTGCGTGGTGGCCTTTGGAAGTGGCCTTGAGGCTAACCTCTGGGCCCCAGCAGTCACTCTGAAAGGCTTGTGACAGCCCCAGGAGGGTCCTGGGTCACCAAGTCTTTCCGTTCCAAAAGGCAATGAGTCCTCGGGGCCTGTCTGTTCCTGGGAATGTCACTTCTCTCCCCCTCCCAGGAACCTGGAAAAGCCCTTGGGGCCCGCTGGCCAGCAGGCAGGTCTGTGAACTGGAGGTGAGCAGGACGGGGGCCAGGCCCCCCGACTGCCGCCCCACCCCCACCACAGGCAGCTGCAGACGTTGCCAGCAAGATGCGTCCCCAAGAGAAACTCCCTTAACCAAGATTTAGCTCTAATTCTACCAAATCCCCAATACTGTGGGATGCCCCCGTCCCTGGTGTGGCCCTTCCTTGAGGCTGCGGAGAACTTCGAGCTGTGGAGAGAAGGCAGACCTGGGCCTGGGCCATCCGCATGGCTAGGGAGGGAAATGCCATGTGTGGGGGCCCAAACTGGCCTCAGACTTCCGGACAGCTGCCTGAGACCTGGTCCTGACATTTCTCCAGACCCAGCACAGAGATTTCATCAGGGGTCTGCAAAGTCCTCCAAAGCCACCTGCGCCTGGAGATGAGACTGGGGTCGGGACAACACAGGCTTTCTGCTCTGAATGGCCTGGATCATGACATGTAGTCACCATTCAGCACACGCTTGTTGCATGCTTGTGGGGCCAGACAAGGATGAGGTCGGACGGACGGGAATGGGGCTGGGTTTGCAGAGCCCAGAGCTCAAAGCTGTGCCTGCCCATCCAGAGGCTGCCACCAGGGCAGGCCCGGCGAGAGGGCCGCTGGTCTGGATAAGCCCAGGACTGCCTGCCATTGGGCCTTCCTCCCTCCCTTCCTTCCTTTTCTTCCCTTCCCTGGGCCCTCTCTTTTTTCCCCTCTGCACATTTTTCCTTTCGAGAACAGGGACCTCCACTCCATTCCATCAGCCCATTAACCAAGACAGGTGACTAGATGCCACTTGCCCCCAGACCTCATTCTCACAAGCTCCACAACCCACCAATAGGTTCTTCTTTTTAAAAGGGCGTGAGGAAGCCCTGGCTGGGTGGCTCAGTTGGTTGAGAGTCATCCAGTACACAAGAAGGTTTCGGGTTCAATTCCTGGCAAGGGTGCCTGTGGGAGGCGACTGATTGATGTTTCTCTCTCTCTCCCTGCCCCTCCCACTCTCTCTAAAAATCAATTTTAAAAAATTTAAAAACATCCTCCACGAGGATAAAAAATAATAATAATAAAAGTGGGTGGGGGAGGAGCCTGCAATTTTGATTAACACAGAATTTCCCAAATAAGTGTCTTCCCCACTTCCACAGGGCATCTGAGTCGTCCAGTGGAGCACATGAGAGAAATGTCACCTGGTAGGCAATTGACAAAAGTTGGTAATGCCCCTCCCATTACCAAGGTTACCAAATTTAGCTAACAAGAACCCAGGTTATTTGTGGAATCCAATGAATAAAATAAACTGACTAACAAAATAGGTCCAGAGGCATGGATGTACAGAACAGACTGACAGACCTCAGAGGGCAGGGGGTTCGGAGAAGGGAAGAGATTAACCAAAGAACATACATGCATAGCCCATGGGCACAGACAATAGTGTGGTGAAAGCCTGGGGAGGGGAGCGCTGGGTGGAAGAGGGCTGGGGGGGGGGGGTAGAAGAGGGACATCTGTGATACTGTCAGCAATAAAAATTAAATAAGTAAAAATAAAATAATCCAGGACAGTCAAATTTGAATTTTAGATAAACAATGAATAAGTTTTAGAATATGTGCCATAAAATATTGAGATAAACCCTTTTTGTTGTGGATCTGAGGTTTCAGTTTAATGGGGTGTCCTGTATTTTATTGAGCAACTCTACCATGACACTCGAGGGAAAGGCCTGGGGCTTCACCAGGGCTGAACAGAAACCCCACCACCCCCATTTCCACCATCTGGGAGTCAGGGGCTGGGTTCTTGCGCCAAACACTCTATCAACAACTTGCTGAGTGCCCTTGGGCAAGTCCTCCTCTCCTGTTTCTGCCTTCTCTTACTTCTGGAACGTTCTCTGGGCACAGCCCCTGATTTCATGCAGCAGCCTCTAGGGACAGCCTCCAGGGAAGGAGACTTAGGGTTCAGTGAGTTCCATTCCTGATAAATTCCCTGTAGGTGATCACTCTGCTCTCTCATCGGCCTTCTGCCCAGGACATAGACACATGGCAGATGCTTCCACTGGCTTGGTGCTCCCTGGGATGGAAGTGAGAACATGCCAGAACCAGGGCTGAAAGTGAGGGTCTCGTGGCAAGAACAGCAATACCAACCTAGCATTTATTCAACAGACCCTTGGGGAGCTCCATGTGCAGGCACCCTGCTCAGCCCTGATGTCGGTGAAGGGGCACATGTCTGCTGGCATTTGTGTCCTAGCGGTCTCAGCAGACTCAGGTCAGTGTGCATCCCATCCTGGGAGGGAGTCACTACCTCCAGGTCCTCCGACCCCGTGCAGGCCCTCTGGCCACCTTCCCTCCCGATGCAGCCCTTTGCATTATTCTGCAAATGCTTCCCACATCTTGTGTCATTATTGTGAAGTCCCCAGAGCAAACACAAGCTGCCAAGATGGGGGGAGGAGGCAAAAAGGGTTCATGAATGCAGATTCCTAGGCCTGGTTTCAGGCCCCAGATTCAGGTGGTGGGCCTGGAACCAGTATTTTAACCTCAGGTGGTTTCTTTTCATCCCATAGCTTGAGAGGCCTGGTCTGGAGCTCCTGAGGAGACAGCTGCCCTTCTTTCCAAGCCCATGGGGATCAGGAGTTGCAAACTCAAGGGAAGGGGGAGGCCCCACGTGGCCTGGCGATGGGCAGAAGACATCACTGGGACCCAGCCACCTTGAAACCGGACAACAATGGGTGCGGGCTGTCTGTCACCACTTGAGCCAATTAAGCAGAGACACATTTGAATCGTATATGAGCGTTTATTCCAAAACTGCAGGCAATATGGGAGAGCAGTAAGGGTCATCCACAAAAATCTGCTCTGCTGCCCCCCCATAAGCCAGCTCCTTATATTGGACAGGACAAAGATCACATGGGAAAGCAAGAATTACAGGCGTGGGGAAATAGGCAAGGTATAATGCTAACAGGTTACAGGCAATGTGGGCTGGGGGTTGCAAAGGGTGGATGCCTCCCGGGCTCCATCATTTCGGGAACAAGACTGTTCATCTTTCCATGACTGGCAGTGCTTGGAAAAGGGGACTGGCCTGCATTCCAAGGGTAATTCCCATGTCCCGGGGCCTACAACTCCCCGCCAGGCTAGAAACAACCTCGCACGGAACCCCCATGTGACCAGGCCTGAGGGGACCGGCGCCTCGGAGGCAAGGGGCTGGTGGGGGCAGGGGCCCGGCTGTGGAGCCCCAGAGTGGGGTATAAGCGGACAAGACAACACCGACTCCTCTCACCTCGCCCTCGGTCTGGCTCACACCCAGCTGCTGCCCCATTGGAAGTGTAATTTCACACAAGTTTACCAACCTCTTTGGCCCGAGTCTTCGGCTATAAAATGGGGGTGCTGATGGCACCTTCCTCGTGGGATGTGGGAGTGAAATGAGAGACGCTCGAGCAGGGCTACCCAGCCCTTGGCACGCAGCAGGTGCTCAGTAAGAACTCCCGTGGGCAGGGCCAGTGGGATCTGCGTCACAGCCTCTCCCCTCTGAGGGACCCAGGCCTCCCGCTGTGTGTGGGAAATGGGGGCGCAGGGCAGGAAGGGGGCTTGCCCAGGACGCGGGGTACACCCACTCCCAGCTGTCGCTGCTGCCTCTCCCCACCCCCATCCCTGCCGGGTGCCCTCCGGGATGCCGGCGGTCCCCCGGTCTCCCTCCTCTCCTCTCCACCCCTGCTCTGCACCGGGGGGGGGGGGGGGGGGGGGGGGGGGGGGCAGGGCCTGCGCGCTGCCCCGGGGAGCGCTGTTCCTACAGGGCTCACCTGAGCCTGTGACGGAGGGACAGAGGCTGGCGAAGCCGGCCGCCGGGCAGCGTCCACCGCCCTCCTGGGCTGTCTGTGCACGCACCCTGGACTCCGCGCACGCGGGCGTGTCTGCACGTGTGCACACGGACATGCACACAGGTGCACGCCCACGTGCACGCACTGCGCGCACACGCAGGTCTCCCGCGGCCCGCGGCCCACGTGGTTTATCAGAGGGGCGCCCCGGCCCCGCACGCACCCCCAGCTCACGCGGGCTCGCCCGGGAACCCCGGCCCGCAGCCGCCGGGAGGCCCCGCGTCATCGCCTGGGGATGGGCCGCGGTGCGTGCAAAAGAGGCGGGAGGGAGCCGCAGCGACCACAGTCTGCACGGCGGGGGCGGCCAGCTCCCCAAGCATCGGGTTTAAATCTTAACACCCTGAGGGAAGGAGGGACCGGCTGGGGCTCGAACTCGACGGCCCCCGGCGCCGGGCATGCGCAGAGCGACAGGGGCGGGCGCGGAGCACGTGCGGGCGACGTCCCGCGCTCCGCGGCGGCCGCAGCAGCCACTGTTCCCAGCGCGGGGCTGCGTCCGGAAGTCCGTGGAGCCGACCTTCCTTCCTCGTCCTCTGATTCGCTACAGACCACTTCCATTTCCGCAGAAAGTTCCCAGCCATTTCCCGGCCCGGGAGGCGTGTAGCTATTTTGTTTCCGGGGGAATCTAGTTTGCTGAAGGACGCTGAGTACTTCCGGGTGTTCCTCTCAACCTTTGATTGGCTGGGTTTATGAATATATTAGAGCACGGAAAAGATGTGTTTTCCCACCCGCTAAAATGAATATAGGTGCTTTAGTGTGGATATTGTGATCCCCAGAGCATGCGAATGACTTTCACACCCGTGTCTGAAATAGGCACCGGGAGTCACCGTAACCAAAAGGTGATGCTAATCCAGGGCTTTAAATAGCGGACGACGCACAGCTCCCACCGTGTTGTATGAAAGGAGAGAAGGTTAGCACTCCCCTTGACAAGGATGGAAGAGGCTCTCGGGCCTAACAACACGCATACGGTTAAGGCATTGCCACCTACTTCGTGGCATCTAACCATCGTTTTTTTTCCCTTCCCCCCGGCTGAGCGGCGGGCGCCCGCGCACCTGGACCAGGCGGGCCTTCACCTGCTCGGGTGCTCCCCTCCCGCAGGCGCCCCCCGCGCACACCCCTTTTGAAGCAGTCCCGCAGGAAAAACAGCAACTGGCACGGGCCAAAGGAACAGGACGTCTAATAGCTCAGTGCCCTCCGTGCAGGCCCCGCCGCCTCGGGCGTCTCAGCCACTGTACAACTTACACGGCAAGGAGCCTGTGGCACGATTGTCACCCACAGAAATACCAAACCTGTGCCCAGAGGAATGACTGTTGCCCTGCGGGCTTTCACCATTCCTGCAGCTTTGAACCCACTGGCAAATTCACTTTGGTGTCGCGGTCTCCTATGCAATGCGGTATTTGAATTCTTCGGATTAGTGGCGACAATTCCAGGTTTCCGCACTGCACAGTTGAGGAAAACCTTTGGCAAGCGTGCCTTTTATTCGCTCCCGTCGGGATTTTACCTTCACCTAGTTTCTGCCTCCCTCTCTCCACTCCTGCTCTCACCCCAGGTCCGGTGGGTGGTGAGCCCAGAGTCTCACCCAAGGGGCCCCCAGCCCTGGCACAGGAGCGGGCATCACTATTGGGCCTTCAGCATCCACTGTCCCTTCCTGCTTCCAAGGCAGCTGCTGAGGGAGTCTTGCACACGGGAGATTTGTGCCTCACACCCACAAAGCCAACACCATGCTTCTTCCAGTGCTTTCCTCACAGGTGAAGCCGGACTGTTCCTACACGTGGAAATCCCCAGAAAAGGGAACCCCCCTCCATGTCCAGAGCACAAACTGCTGTAAGGTTTGAATGGAGTGCTCATTTAAGGACCTAGAAAGTTGTTTATCTAATTAAACCAACCTGATGGACAACCCATTTTAAAAAGCACACAGCACCATCGACGGAGCTTCTGCAGAACCAGGAGCAGGGAGTCCAGGTGCAGCCCCTGGCCAGCAGGGGAACCCTGGGTCTCCAGATGCAGGGGGAGGTAAACCAGGCAGCTGGAGATCAACCAACCAACCAACCAACCACAGGCGGGCCTTGCTGGGACCAGTCCAAACCATGTTTGTGTACATGAATGTGCACATGGACGTGTATATGGACATGTATTACATACTTTTTTGGTTTGCTTTTTGTTAAGTTTTTATGGACCATCCAGGTGTACATACTTTACTTTTTTTTTAAAATATCTTTATTGATTTCAGAGAGAAGGGAGAGGAAGAGAACTGAAACATCAATGATGAGAGTCATTGATCGGCTGCCTCCTGCATGCCCTGGACTGGAGATGGAACTCGCAACCCAGGCATGTGCCCTGACCAAGAATTGAATCGCAATCTCCTGGATCCTAGGTTGATGCTCAACCACTGAGCCACGCCTGGCCGGGCCACACATACTTTTTTAAAGATATTAAGACAACTGGGAATATTTGATTGGAAACTACTTGAGGTGTGACTATGGTATGTGGTAATGTTTTCTAAGTTTCTTTTAGAGATTCTATGTATTTGCTGTTTAGATAATGAAATGTTGGGACACACTAACCGGCAGTGGCACATACACCAGGAGGTGCCATCTCTGGAGCTGGAGGACCGGGACATAAGGGTCTTCTCCTCTCATTCACCTATGAAATTCTCTGTAATAAAAAGTTCTGACTTTGCCCAGTGGCTAGAGCATCCTCCCACGCACCAAGAGGTCACCAGCTCAATTCCCAGTCAGGGCATATGCCCAGGCTGTGGGCTAGATCACCAGTAAGGGGGTTGCAGGAGGTAGCCAATTGATGTTTCTCTCTCTCTCAAATCAATAAAGTATTTTCTAAAAAATGATTGTGTGTGTGTGTGTGTATATACACATGGACATTTTTTTCAAGAAGTTCTGACTTCAGCAAATATATTAGGTGTTCCCTAAGATGGGTAAGAATCTGGGTGATTTCTTGTCTTTGCCTATATGTTTATACTGTCTATAATTAGTGCAAATACATAACTCATAGTAATACAGGCTATTTAAAAAAAACAACACATGACCTTCCATTCAAGGCCCCAGCAGTGAAATGTCTACGTCAACTCCGCCCCCATAACAGCTACATGTTAAGGTAAAAAATCCTTAGGGGACAAAAATACAAGACATGAAAATCTTTATTTCCAAAAAGAGAATGTATTTTTACATAAATCTACAACCAAGAATTCCAATGTAGAAAAAATACACTATATTCAAGGATACGGTGCTCCGCACACACCCCTCCTCCCAGGGGCAAACTGACACCAGAACCGACAAAACTGAAGGAACCTCGACGTCTCTCGGGAAACCCCAAAGCCAAGCCACTGGGATGCCGACACACAGACCTTAGCTTTTTCTATCAAGATGTGCTGCTAGTGTGGGTCCCAGCCCCCGAGCGTTTCACCCATTTCCTGCAGCAGTTCATCCCAAGGACAGGAACCCACGAGCACTTCTACTTCCAGAGGACGGGCCCTGTAGGCAGCTGATTCCCAGATGCCTTCAGCATTGTCATGCTCACCCTGTGCAACAGTGGCCACCAGAGGGTTCCCAGGAGACCTGAGGGCAGCCCCCACTTCCTCGCCACCCCATACAGCTGAAGGCTTCATTCACTATCTGGCACCATCCAGAACCCCAGAACTGGGGATTCGGGCCTTAGGAAAGGCAGAGAGGGCTGAAACGCAGACTGTTGACATCAGCCACCTGCACACCCAGCCCCTGGTGAGAACGCACCTTCCCCACACAAGGTCTCAGTGCTGGCAGACTGGCCGGGAGGGCCAGGCAGGTGGATGATACCCAAATCCCTGCCACTGAGGACTCTAAGAAGCCTGCCTGTCTTCAAGCCAGCGATCGAGGACGGTCACCAGCCCCTCAGAGCAGAGCCTAAGCCTGGAACTGAAGTACTGGGGCCTCCTGCACCCCAGCCGCCCCTAAAAGCCATCTGCTACATTCAACAGGATGTTTCAGGGCCTTGGGCTTCTTTTTAACTAAGACCTTCCCGAGAGTTCCTCCCCTGCCCCCTTGCTTACACAGTATTATTGTGCAGGGAGTTGTCTTCTGCAGCTCCAGGCTTCTGGAGGACAAGGTCAGAATGCTGTGCCATTGGGGGCACCTGCCCTTGACCAAGTCCTTTCACCTCCTGCCAATTGTGAGGCTTTTATACAAAAGCAGTGGAGACAAGCTTAATGTGAGGAGTCAGCTGCTACGCCTTGTGCAGTTCGCACCTTTTCCTACAGCCTCGCTGCTTGTTGTGTGAACACCGGGGACACAAACAGGGACCACTGAGTGCCACCACCATGCCATCAGCACAGGCACACAGACTTGCGTACACAGGGTTTTACACGTACACAGCCTCACAGGGTTTGTCTTTTCCAGACTTTGAAACACACTGGGAACTACTACAGGCAGGAATGGGTGGCAGGGGGGACCGTGTCACGACAGCATCTACTGGCCAGACCAGGGGACCCTGCGGAAGTTGGGCTGGGAGAGTGGCGACTGGTCACAGCGCTTGCACAGGGTAATAAAACATCAAAAACAGTACAGAACGTTTACTGGGGAAAACACAACTCTTGATAAACTGAACTTCACCTCACCCTTTTGTAATAAAAAATTAAATTTGTTGACTGAACACAATACAGACTAGGAATTCTTCCCCAGACAATGTGAGAGGAATTGGCAAGAAATGTCACCTTCTAGAACTTTCTGGTGGTAACACTCCCCCTTAGCCAAATGGTCTTCAGAGGAGGCTCAAGTGCAGGCCCCCCCAGGTCCCCAGGCCCAGACCCAGGAGGACCCCTCCGAGACACCTCGCTCCTTGCCGATCGGGTCGGCTTCCTGACGGCCCGCCCGTGGTACCCAAGGACCTAGCAGTCGCTCTTCCAGAGCTTAATGGTCTTGTCGTTCTCCAGGGCAGCTGAGGCGATAATGTTCTCCGTTGGGTGGCACGCCGTCGAGATCACAACATCTAAAAACGAGAGACAGTCAACACAGCTCCCTCCTTGGCACGGGGACATGCTGCACAATTCCAGGGTCGCACTCCCCACCCGGCACTGACCACTGCCTTGCACACTGCAATAGGCTTCAGGGCACCACTGACAGCGACACACACCCATAGCCCCGTGGACAGGAAGCAGGCCAACGGCAGGCCAAGGAGACATTGAGCCCATCTAGGCTGGAATGCTGTGTCAAGCAATGGCCTGCTGGAATGCTGTCCCCAAGAGGACGACAGAGGCCCCAGGGATAACAAGGCACTGTGGCTGGTTACACCAGGACTAGGTCTCAGGTGGTCTCTGCGTAGACAATGCACCCTTTCACCTGGGCCCAGAGGCCACTCCCACTCCTCCTACCACCACTTGGCCTGAGATACTCCAAGGGGCTGCTCTGTCATAGTGAGGCAAGTCCATCCCCCAGGCAGGGATAGCATATCTCATGGGCTAACATCTGGGGTCAGCTTAATGCATTTATAGATTTTACAAAAACTGAGCCCTTCCCCACACCTTCGAATGAGCACTGAGCACCCACCCAGGCTGTCCCCGAGGGGTGCTGGACCCCATGCCAGAAGCAGGCCAACTGTCAGTACCCCACCCCTCCAAGGTTAAGCCATTCTGAAGAGGGTGCTGCTGCTTTTTAAGGGACACACCGCTCTCTACAGACTATAGAAGTGAGGAAGAAAGGGGAGCAGGCAGTTGGGGCAGAGGGGGCACCTCAAATACTGAGGAACCAGTGAGGGGAAAAAGGAAGGGGGACCCTAGGTGCTGAGGAATGGGCGGGGCAGCCCCTCACAGCTGAGGCAGCAGGAACGGGCCTGCCTCAGAGACAGACGGTCACAGCCTGAGAGGACGCAGAGCCTCTGCAGTAGACAGCGGTGTCCTCACTTCCTGTACCATTCTGGACATGGGACCCGCACACAGGCCATGTGCATGGAGAAGCCACAGAGCCCGAAACTTCAAGGCCAGGCAGCGAGACAGTCAGAGGGAAAGAGGTTAAAGCCAGGACCTGGCCCTGGCCCTGGCCAGGTGTCCCCCAGGCCACCAGAGAGCCCAGGAAAGAGGCAGAACCAGGAGCCAAACACTGAAACACCCAACTATCGCTGTAGGCAAGCGAGACGTGGCCCCCAACCGCGAGCTCACCTGTGTGGCCCTGTAGTTTCTGCACAATCTCCTTTGTCTGAAGGTTCCAGATGTACACCAGGTTATCTTCAGAGCCAGACACAATCCACTAAGTGACGACGACAAGGGATGTGAGTCGGAGCTTTTACAACCCACATTCAGACCACCCTCCCGCCACTGCTGTGGGGAGTGGAGACACTGAGCCCCCGCCCCCTTCAGGACGGCTGCCTCACCCCCAGCCAGGACAGCTCTGCCGTCCCAGCACTGCTCAGAGAAACAGCCGCACGTGGCAGGCGTTTGGGATATAAAGTACTTTCTTAAATTGCCTCTTCCTAGGTTTCTGTGTTGCTTACATTTCAGCTAAATGTCACCATCTCCTGTCTTTACACTCTACCTGGACTAAAGGCAGGCAGGGCCAGGGTCCCACTCTGGGAGGAATGGCTGTTAGGACGGCCCCTCAGGAAGCCCGCCCCGAGCTAGCTTCTCCCCAGGAGAGCTGTGTCAGCGACCTGACTTAAAAGACGGGCCAGGTCCAGAAGCAAAGAGTGAAGACATCCCCTTTCTGAGTGACTGTCCAATACTTTTGTATCATATGACTTGGTTTGGCCAAAAAAACAGAAAACTACTGTTTCATGGGCACACAAAGCATCTGAGTACCAACCTGTATCGGGGTTGCCTCAGGAGGGTAAGCTGGGAAGGACGCTCGAGAAACCTACCTTCCCACCAGTAACAGAGAAATTTGCAAATATGCAGTATTTCTCATTCTTGTGACCAGTGTATGTCTTCAGGCACTGAAAAGAATGGGCAACAGTGTCTGTTCAGAGTCATGGCTTCCCTGCTTCTGGATCATTCCCCAATTCTGAGTGCAAGTACTTTAAGGCCGGCTGAACGGAATTCTGAAAAGCACTCCAAACACCCACAGCACAGAATGTTCAAAGCTTGGACTTGATCACTGGCAAGCTGCAGAAACCTGAGTCTCTGAGAAATTTGTCCCAAACCAACTCATTGAAGAAGGCTTTTTGAGTCCCCCCAGCTTCAGGTCTTGGCTCAGCTGCACCATCATCCAAAACCACGCCCAGGCCTTTGCACCGCCCAGCCCCAGCCAGTGACTCCTGCTGCTCACCTTCCCTTTGCTGTAGTCCCAGAGTTTCAGGGTGCTGGAAGGCAGAGAGGGGGGAGTCAAACACACATTCTGGGGCCTCTCCAGGAGGCCTTCTGTCACTGTGCCCCCTGCTGCTCTCACACCTGGAGCGAAGATAGGCCGGGAAGCCCTCCCCTTCCCAGTGCAGGTGCCAGCAGTGTGCTGAGTCCAGGGATTTGAGAACATCCCAGAGCACAGCGCAAGAACCCCAAATATTTACAGTTCAAAGAAAGACATTTTTAAAGAAAGCTGTTGGGTGCTCCCTAAACTGGTCATCTCATTCCTGCTAGAAAGGGACATGGGGTTTCTGGTCCCAGAAACATCCAGAACAGACTTCAGTGCAGCACTCTCCCCTCCTGGGGTGCTGAGGCAGGAAACAAGCTTGGGGCCCAGGCAAGGCTTCACTGAAGGGCTCCCCAACGTGTGCACAGGAAAGCCAAAGCCCAAGGAGCTCCCACAGGAGGGTAACGTCAGGCTGACAGCTGACAGTTGACAGGGAAATATGCTCCCAAGTGTGTTGGGGGAAACCAAGGTGCTCAGGGCAGAAAAAGACAGCAGCTCAGAGCATGTCCCACACTCCTTCAGATGGGGCCAGGGGAGGGGCTACCTCAGATGGATTCAGCCCAAGACACAGCCCTGCCAGCCCAGCATCTACATTCCAGAAGCCGGACTCCTGCAGGTTTTAATGCTGCACGTCAGGGGGCAGAAGCACTTACTTGTCCAAGGTCGCAGCCAGGATGTACTTGCCATTCGGAGAAAACTTCACAAAGGACACAGGTGGGTTGTCGTCATCTGCACAGAAACAGAGGGGCTGATGCACGGGCAGTGGGGCCTCAGCCCAGGGCAGGAAAGGAAAACACCCCCATTGCTGCTCAGGACCCTCCAAGTAAGGCCACTGCCACTGGTACCGACACCACCACCCTGAACGAGTCCCCCCAGGAGCCCACTGCACCTCCCTTCAGCCATTCCTCATGCCAGAAAACCAGAGGAATGAGGGCGGAGGTGATGCAGGAGAGCCTGCACCCAGCTGGCCCAGCAGGGTCCCCTGGAAAAAACACAGTCACCTGCAGGAAACACCCAAGCTGGAAGCAAAGGCGCAACACTCACCGATCAGTGTCTTCAGGCACTGGCCTGAAGCAGTGTCCCAGATCCGACTACAAAGCAAAAACAAAAAATTGCTAAAAAGCAAATTACAACAAGAAGCTTGTGTGTTGCAGTTCTTAATCAAACACGAGCTTTGAAGGAACACATGTCTCCTACTTTGTGTTTTCACTGCCAGGCTTCCCTTATCCACTGGTCTCGTTCACTGCAGGGCCCAGTATAGGCACTGTACGCACACAGACCACGTGTGTGCTGCAGTTCCTCTTCCGCAAGTGGCACGTTCACAACAGGGGAAGCCACCAAGGAGAAGTGGCTGGCCCTACGCCTCCTCAGCCCAGGGGAGGTCCCAGCAGCCCGGTCTCCACGCACAAACATACGGAGCGGGCAGTCCCAAGTCCCTTTCTGCCACAGTCTGAGAGTAATGTGCTACACTCCAGCTCTCAGGTATCCGTTCTCTTGGTAGCCATGGGTTTCCAATACTGGGTGCATCACATGTCACTCTCCCCCTGGTTAACACTCCATCTTTAAATCCCGCTCAATGTCACTCTTTGCTTCCTATCTACTCGACACCACCCACCCATCCTTTATGTCAAATCTGTAGTCGTTAATCACTTTGTGTTGGGTGTTTCCCGAAGACAACGAAGGAGTCAGAAGGGTTTTTAACCCAAACCTGACAGCCTTTGATACGGGTATGCATCCAATTCAGCCACTACTGTAACACCAAGTACATCGGGGTCTCATTTCTTCCCTGGTGGTACTTCTACATGTAGTTTTTACATTATCCTATTTTATTTTTGCTGAACACAAACAAATTTCTAGTCACACTTTCTTTCTCCCTTGCATGTGGGAAGTTTTACCCGAGTCATCAACTCAGCCAGTGGCTGCCCCATGACGTCTCCTCCCAATAACCAAGTGTGTTGTGACACTGTCCCTACAAACCCAACCTAACGTTCTGCACCTGCCCTGACCCACCACTTACATCCTGTCTCAAATCCTGCACACATGCATCACGCACTCAGAGTTCTCCAAGCACGATTCTGGGATTGAACTGGACGTGCTGCCCGAGACCCTGTCCTCTCTGCCTCCTGACCATAGTGTAATGGGACTTGTCTGGATTCACCCATTCAGGAAGGACACTTCCTCAGTGGGACGCTGAGCAGGTCAGCTCCAACTCCTCAGCTGTGAGCAGTTCCTCCCCCATCCACCAAGGCCCAGGTGCCTGTCAAGCGCATGTCAGTGTCTACAAGGCGCTCAGTCTAGTTTCGGCCTGTGCGGGGAGGCCACCCTCCTACCACCCCACCAGCTGTCTGCCTCTGCAGCATCCCACCACCTGAGGCTGTGCTGCGTGTCCACTGTCTGCAGCCACCACTGCCAGAGGGTAGAGCCCCGTCTTTTCCCCACTGCTATAAGCCCAGAAGTGTGCCGTTCACAAATACCTATTACTAAGGGGAGGAAACTTCACTTACCAGAGCCCATCGTAGCTACTTGACACTATCAGGGATCCATCTCGATTAAAATGAACCTGAGGGCGAGGAGTGGGAAAAAAACTTACTTTTAAACCATTGACACAGATCTCTTCTTCTCTGGACGGCCCTCCTACCTGTGCGCACAGGCACCGACCATCACTTGCTTTTACTTGTACTGATTTCCTGAGGCCCCTCCTAGACCCACGAGCAGCACAGTGAAAGGATCACAATTTGTTTTGCGATGGATGACAGAACCATGAAAAGAAAACCAGCCCAGGAGCACATCCTGAGTAGTTACACCACTTACTACAAAATGCAGTGCTGAGAAAAAACACAACCAGCCGAGACCCACGGCCTCCGGAGGCCCTGTCCGTGGACCTGCCAGCAGTGAAGGCGGCCTGACCCCAGCATGGCCAAAACCAACTTTCCCTGGCCACCCTTTACAAAAACAACAGAATTCAGGAGAGAAACACCCACAGACTCAGTAACCACCCTAAATGGACTCCAGTGCCTTCTCACCCACGTACCCTGCCCTGGGACTGGTCTGGAGGGGCCGTTTGCCCCTCCAGGACAGTGTCGCAACCTCGGCACTACTGATGCCTCGACCAACTCCTGCAATGGGGCTGGGTAGCGTACCTTTGTCCTTGATGCAAAAAGATGCCAGTGACATGTAGCTTTGAGAACCATAACATGTCTCCACCTACTGCCAATGTCCCCAGGGGCAAAGCCACTGGCACCAGAAGGCCCTGAAGGTTGGAAGCCAGGAATCCACATTCCCCACACACACCAGGGTGCTGTCACTCTGGACCGGGGACCACACATGGACACCACTGGTCTAGACTCTCAAGGAGCACTAGGAGCCACACATACAATTTTAATGTCCTAGTAACTATAGTCAAGAAGTAACAGGTGACATTACGTTGATAGGTTTGATTTTAGCCAACATGTCTGAAATACTCCTTCCACGTGTACTCAATATTCGGTTACTAACAAGACACTTCACGTTCTTCTCTGTGGTCTTTGAAACCTGAAAGCATCTTAGACTCACAGCACCTCTCAACCTGGACTCACATGCTCAGCTGCCGCAGGCGGCTGGTGGGCTGGGTGCTGAACAGTGTGGCTCTGAAAGGAGCCTCTCCAGCAGACACGAGGTCTCCTGATTGTCCACCTCCCCACACCAGCTGTATGAGCCAATACTCTTGTAGTAACTGTCACCACCTGTGCGTCACCTCAGGAATTCTTTATAATCCCCAGCAAATCAATCTAAGCACGTTCACCACTTTTTTTGACTTTGCAAAATATTCTTTTATTGGGCCACTAGACTAGACAATGAGCTGCAATGTCAACACCACGCTTTGTTCCCAACCATGTCCAAATATTAGCAGCAGCAAGCGTTTTCTACTCAACCAATGCTCCGGTGTCAGAGAGGTACATTCTAAAAGACAGCCAAAACTGTAAGTGCTGTGAAGAAATGAAAAAGGCAACAAGACAGAGCCTAATGGAGATGCCAGGTCTCAACTCAGATGAACAGTCACTCGGAGCTCTCTACAGAGGGAACACCTGGAGACAGTGGGCTCATACAAAAGCACAAGGCAGGAAACACTGGGTGAACGGAAAAACACAGGAGCAAGCGATGTAGGATGAGATGGACTGGGGATGTCAGCTAAGAAGCTGATACATCACTGGGACTATCAAGTACAGCACAGGGAGTATCAATAATATTGTAACAACTACGTATGGGGCCAAGTGGGTACTAGAAATATCTGGGGAACACTTTGTAAACTATGATTGTCTAACCACTGTGCTATACACCTGAAACTAATACAAAATAATACTGAACGTCAACTGCAACTGGGAAAAAAAAAAGCTGGTACAGGAGGAATCCAGGCAAGAGAGGGATGGCTGGACTAAAGGGGGGAAGGACAGGCATGGGGAGGGAGCCAGCAGAATACCAGCACCCTTGAAGTCCAGCTCCAAAATGTATCTACTAGAAAGCAGCTCAACATATGTCCTCTGCTCAAGGTCACCCTGCAGAAACTGTCACACAGTAGCAAAGCTGTTCAAACATGTCCACTGCAATCCTTTAGGTAAAAGTGAAAGTTACAAAGCAGCATCCACATCCATCGGGTTGAGTGACATGGTGTCAACCATCTAGAGGGTGAGCAGTGCCAGAGGTTGGGGGCTGCAGGTCACTCGCAAGGACAGGAGATGCCCAGGACCCTTCCTAAGGGGGACCAGCAGGTGCAGAAGCAGCTGAGCAGCATCAGTGCTATTTAAACATCGGAGGCGTGCTAGAGAACACATATTTACCAAACCACACCACCTCGGGCAGACTCCAGCCACTGGCAGCTCACCCTTGGGGCTGGGAGCTCAGGAGACTGACCTTACACTTGCTGCATTGCCTTTTTTTAAGGAGCACATTACTTTTGTAAGAAACAAAGGCTTAAAAAAAACACCCCTCCTTAAAATAAGGCCCCACCTCAGCCATCCCTGACCACTGTAACGCAGACAGAATGCTTTCAACTCATTTTCTGGTCACTTCATGCCTGTGAGAGTCTCTTCTACCAGGACCGTGCTGGGCCTGCGAGCACACCACCTGGGGGCGCTGACTCTAGGCCAGCGAGGGCCAAGCCTTTACCAACACTCCTCTCACGTCCTGTACAGATCAGGGCTCGCTGCAGACTCAGCTGCGTAAAAAGGCCTTCCAAGGCTAAAAATGATTAAAATCTGTCCCCTACACTTTAGAGAGTGAGTAGGAACACCTGCTCAGTAACAATGAACAAACTGTTTACGCGGGATTCCCTCTACTTTTCAAAAGGCAAAGATGGCCATGAAACCACCTCAGGCTCTTTGCTAACAAAGGAATAGTTTAGCCATTTTTTAAATGAGGCAATTAATGACCTCATGTGCAGTGCTGACTCTTAAGCTCACTGTGCACACTGCTGGCACCTGCAGAACAGCAGGACTTGGACCACACGGAGCAGGTGCTCACGGGGCCCCCACTGCCGAGCATTCTTACCATGACGGAGGCCATCCCTGCCCACCTCCAGCCACCACCCATAAATTAGAGTTATTAACTCCACTCTAAACTCACATTTGACCCCTAGTCACACTTCCCAGCACATGGCCCCATCTTCCAGGGCTGACCACCCGTCCTGGAAGGGTCAGTTTGGGGACACTCCCCCTACACATACTACAGCCACCTGTCTTTCCACAGGACTGAGATTCTCCAGGGTCCCCAGTGCCTGTCTTCGTCACCACCCTTTACTGCTGGGCAACTACCAAGACTGGAAGTTCACAGGTCAGAGGGACTTACAGCAGAAACTGGGTCCGAGTGTGCAGGCAGAGTCTTGAGGCACTTGCCGGTTTTCACATCCCATATCCTCACGCTCTCATCAAACTACAGACAAAAGGGGAGATCAAAGCCGCTCCGCAGGAGAGGAGCTGACAGACCCTCCAGAATCCAAGACCTGCCACCACTGTGCCCACCATCCCCCATGAGCAGCTCATCTACTGTGCCCCTCACACACATGCCCCCCCAAGGAGAGGCCAGCACACTTACGGAGCCTGAGACAATGAGGTTGGACTGGGGGTTGAAGTTACAGCAAAAGACATAATTACTGTGCCCCTTCAGGGTTTTCAGACACTTTCCCTAAAATGAAATATCGTTAGACTGTTATTCCCGATGACTGATAGCAGGGTCAGGATGAGCTATCAACACCTAACCTGCACCACCTGTAAAGCACACCTGGGACTGGCTGCGCTCCACCCACCACACCCCTCTCTACCTACACACGCTTCTCCAGGGGGGGACCCAGAGTTCGGCTTACCGAGCTCACATCCCATATCTTTAGGGTTTTATCATCTGAGGCAGACACAAGGAGGTTAGAATCTGACGACCAGGCCACATCTGATATTCCCTGAGGAGAAAAAACAAAGGATCACCATCTTGATGGGAAAAAGTGCGATTAGCCTGCAAAAGTCAAATCCCCAACATCCAACTAAAGACAAATAAGCAGTCATCCCACTCTGGAAATCCTCCAGCCAGTGCTGAGCACACAGAAGACACCACATGGGCCTTGAGGAAAAGCATGTTTCTGTGGCTCTGCCAGGACTCACAGGAGGACAAAAACTCATCCTGGGAAGTCAGAAGTATCTGCTTAAAAAACAGAAGTACCTTTCTCTCTCTCTCTCTCTCTCTCTCTCTCTCTCTCTCTCTCTCTCTCTCTCTCTCTCCAGAGCACCTGTACCTTCCAACCCTTCTTCCCTCAAGGTGCGCACCTTTGCTTGCTCTCTCTCTCCCCCCTTTCCCTCTCCCCCTCTCCTTCCCTTAAGCTCCAAGAGCCCTTCTTTTGCCTCTGTAACTTGTTTCCTGAGCCCACGAAGCCCAGTTGGCTCACTTATTCTACCTCTATGACTTTCTAAATAAACTTTCACTTGTATTAAAAAAAAACAAAACCAAGATGCAAATAACTACCAAAAAGAATGTGGGAGGAAACATCTTAACCTGACAGGCCCAGGAGAGGGGCCCCACCCACGTGATCGCTGGAGCTACACTGTCCAGAGTGTGCAGGGCTGATACCTACCAGCTTGTGACCAGATATGGTTTTCTCAAATTTTCCATCATAGGCACCCCAAATTTTAATGAGTTTATCTGCAGCTGAAAGAAAGGAGTAACAAAGAACCAAGGTTGTCCAGTCATCCAGAGTCTAAAACGTGGGTTTTCCCATATGAGCCCCTGGGAACAGTGTGAGGAACCCTAAACACGTGACACCCACTCAGGATGGCCAGTACCCTTCCACTCTCCCCGACCACTG
Source organism: Miniopterus natalensis (assembly GCF_054644295.1). Lineage (NCBI taxonomy): Eukaryota > Metazoa > Chordata > Mammalia > Chiroptera > Miniopteridae > Miniopterus > Miniopterus natalensis. Next base: position 70,106,266 of record NC_142092.1, read on the forward strand.
CCACTCAGGGTGGCAATGGGCACAATTTCAACAGGGAGTGACTTCTTTATAGTTAAACATGTAAGCTAACAGACACACCCATGCTGCATGCACCCAGAGGGGTATCAGAAAGCAAGCCCTCCCCATACCAGGTTCCCCCCAGCAGCTGAGGTCCCACTGATACCTACACGAACTTGCCAGCCACTCCCCATTCGGGCTGAATTTCACAGAGGACACAGCTTTCGTGTGGCCGGCCAGGGTGAATTTTAGAGCATAGTTTGGTTTAACAGGTGCAGGCTGTTGAAGAGACAGTACCCATCAGCAAAAAATAACCAACTCAATTATCAGTCTGGATTGGATTCCCAAAACTTAATGTCAAGCTCAGACCTACCCTTTGAGCTCCAAATCAGTACCAAATGCCTACCAGAACTCTGCATGTCACCCTTCAAACTGAACAAGTCTAAATCTGAGCTGTTAGTTCTCCTGCAGCCCCCACCTCAGTGTCTTGGATCCACCATCCTAATTCCCACCCCACTGAGACCAACATCCCACCTGCGCTTGCTAGCCCCAGGTCAGCACCCCTCCCCCGCCCCATGTGGAGCCCCAAGCAAACCTGAAGGCTTGCCCCCTTGGTGAAAGGTCGTGTTTTCTGCCTGCTATCTACAGGTGGGTCTGCAAACCTGCCTAGGCATCAGAACTGTGGACCAGGGTAGGGGTGCTTCATAACAGATGTTGTCTGGGTCCTACTGAGGCTCTTACAATCAGGACTAAGGAGTTACGTTGTCCTCCCCAGGGGACATGTCCTAGAAACCGACATAATAAATAAAATGGGCAACATTTAACTGAAGGGGGAGAATAAACTGATGGGCTTGAAAAGGTATTTCCAAGAATCTTGCAGCCTAGGTGCCCCTTGCAGTTGGACTCGCCTTGCTCTGTGTGGCCGATGACGAAGGAGTGGGCTGTGCTCTGGCAGCCTCCGTCTCCGGCTTCTTCTCCTCCGTTGCCATGGCTCTGAGGCCCACCAGGCAGTGAGGAAGACGCAGGCAGAGGGGTTCACAGCTCCAAACAGAAGACTCCTAGTGGGAAGAACTGTCTGCTAATCGAAACCTACAGTGCAGGACCTAAGTCAACAAGCAAACCAAGAATAAAAACCATTTGACCACCTTACTGAGCCTAGACACACTGCTCCAAATTGAGGAACCTAACTATTAACCTATCTCCTTGCTAATGCTTTTCAGATGCTACACTAAAATACCCTGCTCAGGCCCCTCTTGTAACTGTAATCAAAGACCCCTCCTTCAAAGGTGCTTCCTATTCTGTTACTCAAGTTCTGCAGGAATGCAGCACAGTCCAGGCAAACAAAATGCAATCTTCTTCAAAGAGCCATTACATAGAAACTAACAAGCCAAATTACAGGCGACTGAGCTCCGGGGTATACAAGCTTGGGAACTTATCCAAATTCTCAAATGCATCCCAAGTGATGGCAATAGTGCTAACAGCCATGTTTGAAAACACAAGAGCTCCTATACCCTCACTTGGCTGTCGCCATGTACAGGCTGCAGACACAAGTTGCTTCCAGAATGCCAGCAGCTCCAAAGGCTACAAGACACAGCTGGGAAGCCCAGAGCCCTGCCTGCTAGAGGAGGCTGAGTATGCTCGGACAGTCTGCAAGCAAGGGTCACACTGCAGGAGGGGAAAGACTGCAGTTCAGTTAGGTTTCACTGTGACAATGGGAACTACCCCAAAGCTGCATGGTAAGTGACCTTCCATTACCTGAATACACCTCATAAAAGCACACCAGGTGATTCTGAAACTAGGGAAAAAGTTATTCAGAGGGGAGCCACTAAGATGTTCCTGCAAATATCACTGGCCATCCAACTCTCCAAAGCTGGAATCATCATTAATGAGTTTACACACTGTAAATTCTTGTTTGGAGCTTAAAACAGGCTCCTTGTCACACCAAAGCAAAATGGAAGCCATCAAAAAAGAGCATGTCTCAAAGTCTTCATCCAAGAAGGGAAAGGAATTACAACGCAATACAGCTGTGCAGAGCACAGGGGCGGTCACGGCTGGTTACCTGCAGCAAGGATGGAGCCCACTGCACCCAAAGCCCAGTACTGGGGTGGGGGAGGGGAGAGGCAGGTCCGGTGGGAGGGAGTAGTGCTGGCACACAGCTGAAGCTCAGTAAAGGCTACTTACTCTGTGATTATCTTTTGCTGCCTTCCCCTTGGTGGGCTGGACAAATCCGGGGAGGGAGGAGCTAAGGAACAAGGCTAGAAAGCCTGTTTCCCACAACCTAGCCGGAGGAAGCCAAACACAGGGCTGAGACAAGGTGTGGCCCCTGGGGCGCCCAAGCCAACCTCCAGTGGGAACACAAGAGGTGAAAAGAGCACTTCAGGGGGCCCCAGACAGCTCATTTTAGCATAAGAATTGAGACCCACCGGGAGGTGAGGTGTGACTACGGCAAACGGACTGCCCTCAGGTGAGGGCAAGATGCCCAACCAGCCCACACCTGGGGCTAGCAAAACATTAACACAGTAAAATACCAGCTGGACTTCTAAGAATAGAATGCCCAGGAGTTTCTACTTAAGGGGAGGTTGGGTAGGAAGCTTGGCATTTTTCATAAACATGCAGGTGGTTCTGTGGAACAACTGTCTGGGGGCAACTGGGAAGGTGGTTAGTGACTGTCTCCTTAGAAGGAGGTCAGAGAAGGCTCTCCACCCAGGTGAGCCTAACCACCTAAGGCCAAGCCTCCCAAACCTCTGAGCACTTCCTGGCTGCTGTTAAAAGGAAGGTTCCTGGGCTCCGCCGCAGAGGCTAGGCCCACAGGTGTGGAAAGGACAGGAGGCAACCTGGTGGCTCCAAACGGGGAACACCGCTCTCCCTAGCGGGGTTCTCGGCTCTGTCCTGGCTCACCTATCCTCCCACGGGGCCAGGCCAGCCTGGGAGGCGGTGTTTAGCACAGGGCCTGCCTAAGTGTCGGTAAACGGACATGCTGGGAAGAAACGGCGTGACTAGGAAGGAGTGTCTTTTCACATCACCCAAAATGGCTCTCTCGGACCAGACTGGAGGTGGTCTCAGGCTCCAGGGCAAGCCGCGGTGGCCTCTCCCTTCCTGACAGCGGCCCCGCGGCCCGGAGACCCCATCCTGGGCCCGAGGCTCTCAGGGGAGCCGGGGCCTGGCCGCCTCGGGCTGAGGGGGAGCAGCAGGTCGGGGAGGGGGCAGACCGGGTTGTGCGCGCCCCGTCCAGGCCCTGGGGGGCTCATGGGTCTGGGGTCTTTCTTTGGGGGAGCCGTGGAGACAAGGGGAAATGCTGGCTGGCTGCAGAAAGAAGTCGCTGTCCCCAGGCTGAGGGCTTGTCACTAGGCCACTGAGGAGAAGCCGCACCAGGGGAGGGGGGTGCGTGAGGGGAGGGGAACGGGCTCTCCGCCGGTGAGGCTCCGGTAAGGGGAGGGGGCCGCCCGCACGGCGGTACCCGGAAGGGGAGGCGGCGTGGGCGCGCGGGGCGTCTGCACCGAGCGGCCCTGGAGGTCCGGGACCCGGGCCGAGGCCGGGCCCGCCGGAACACGTGCGGCGGCGGTTTGGGGGTGCAACGGCGTCGGTCCCCCACGCGTGCCCGCGGGCCAGGCGTCTCCCACTTACCTGCCGGGCTGCTGCGGGAGGGAGCGGGCGGAGCGCCCCGGGAATCGCGTCGGCCGCCGCCTGGGCGGGAGCCGGGCCGAGCTCGACGAGGCGGCGCGGAGCCGGCAATGCGCGTGCGCGAAGGGCCGAAGCGGCGTCAGGGCGGGGCGAGTGCACAAAGCCGGCCTCTCGGAGGGCCGTGACGGGGCGCGGCGAGGGGCAGAAGGCCTCGGGCAAGCCCAACGCCTTAAAGGGACAGTGTGTTGGGCGCGCTTCCTGCTTAAAAGCCTTAACCCCAAAGGTGGCCGGTTGCAGGCCGTTCTCCTGCACTTTCTACAAACTGAAGTATAAAGACACGACCGCAAAGTGCTAGTGTGCCCCTCGAATGCTCACATCCTGAGCTCGCCCTGCAGCGGGGCTCCCAGGGAGGAGCAGAGCTCCCTGGGAATCGAGGGCTGGCGGGGCCCTAACGTTTCTTCTGAGCTCCGGCCTCAGTCGCGTGCTGAGCGCGGCAGCTGGCGGGTCCAAGGCATCCAGCTCGGCCCGGGCCGTGCTCTCCGCGGGGTGTCTCCATGAATGCTCGGGACACCTCAGGAGAGACAGGGACCCTTACCTTTCCGCGTTGGAGCGAAGACCCCGAGCTCCGAAAGGTTCCGAACGCCGGCTCCCCCGCAGGGCGCACCCGCTTCTCTCCCGAGCCCCCAAGGAGGAGAGCCGATGGGAGCATGCAGGCTGCTGCTGTCTGCAAGGTGACGTCTCAGGTATCATCACCTGCAGTTACACATGGGAAGGGGAGGGCTCAGAGGCATGAGGAGCCCCTGGATCGGCTGTTCTGGCACTAAGTCCTGTGCATTCTCCCCCTACTGCGGAGGCATCTCTGCTACCCACGTGGGTCTTAGAGTCTTGGAGGTGGCCATGGTCTCCCAGCTCCACGCCCCAACCCTGGCCTATGGGCAGAATAACATGCAGTCTCTTATTTCCCAGTTTAAAATGGGAACACTGACTATGACACAGTCTACGGTGCAAACAAAAGGAGCATTTGAAATGGAAATGCCAGGGAAGTGAGCAGTGTGGTTGCCATAGACACAGATCAGGAAGACCGCAGGTGGTCTGGAGCCCCCCCCCCCCCCCCAAGGAGGATGCAGGGGCAGCAAAGTGCCCCTCTGGCCCCAGCGTTGCTCCGTGTGGATCTCCGTGCCCTGGAGGCCTACTCACTCATCTACTCACCTGGAGCGTGAGGCAGTGACTAAAGAAGGTAACCAAACCAGTTCAGGATGAAGAAGGGCGTCTTCATGCACTTACCCGCCCAGGTTCCACCTCCAACTGGCCTTTTTCAAACCTCTCTGAAGCACAGTCAGAACTTCTAAAACCCCAGCTCTAATCTGTCACACCCTAGTTTAAGCCTCAGAGCTGGCTTCCCATTGTTCAAATCCAAACTCCCTAGGGAGTGTACCAGACCTGCCTCCTCCTCTAACCTAGAGCCACCCCCAAACTGTGCACTCCAGGTCCCAGCATCAAATCGAAAGCACTTCCAGTCCTCCAACCCTAAAGGTGGAGCAGGTTAAGGGCCCTGACCCCAGAACTCAGAACTCAAACCTGGTTCCCAGGTAGATTGGTCTCCCCTCCCTCCTCCGGGAGATAGAAACTTCCAGTGAAAATGAGAAAATCCTTTAACTTTGTTGAGTGTTTTTGCAACCCATCCCTGCAGACATAGCTAAATCCTGAAACCAAAAACACAGCAGGGAAAGCAATTTAACTAAAACTTTCAAAACTTGTCTTAAATCTTAAATCCTTTTATATCCCTCCCAAAATGTCATCAGGCTGAGAAGAATCACAGATGGAAATGGAAGACAATGAGAACTACAGAGAAGGGGAACACATCTTGGAGATTTGTTTTTTCAGAACATCATCTGTGCTTTGGCCAAAGTGAACTAATTGGTAAATGAACCTGTTTCCATGAACAATTTAAAATATATATATCTATCTTTATTGATTTCAGAGAGAGGAGGGGAGAGGGAGCAATAGAGATAGAAACATCAATGATGGGAGAGTCATTGATCGGCTGCTTCCTGCATGTCCCCAACTGGAGATCAAGCCCACAACCCGGGCATGTGCCCTGACCCGGAATCAAACCATGATCTCCTAGATCCTGGGTCGATGCTCAACTGCTGAGCCACACTGGCCAGGCCATGAACAGTTTTTTTTAAACTATGTTTTTATTGATGTCAGAGAGAGGAAGGGAGAGGGAGAGAAAGAAGCATCAATGATGAGAGTCATTGATCAACTGCCTCCTGCACACCTCCTACTGGGGATGGACCACAAAAACCAGGCATGTGCCCTGACCAGGAATGGAACAGTGACCTCCTGGTTCATGGATCAACACTCAACCACTGAGCCATGCTGGCTGGGCCCATGAACAATGTTTATGAATACAACACTTCTCAAGGCTGTCCCACCAACTAGACGATATGAGCCCCTCCTCCAGGCTCTCCACCTCAGGGCACCCCTCCCCGGCCCCAGCCAAGGTCTCCTTGAGCCTCCACTAAGAGTCTTTCTGGCTACATTTCCACTGCCTCCACCTCCTCCCAGTGGAAACAGTCATTTTCTGGTGTGCTTCCCAGTTCTTGTCTGCTGGCTGAGCTGCGCTGTGCTCCTCCCGTAGCACCCTTGGCCAGTAGTGCCGGTGAGAGGAGGAAGAGTGCCTGTGTGCTCAATTCTCCAGTAAGTTTGTTACATGCTACCTCTCTGCACAACAGGCCTGTGCAGTGGGCGCCTTTATTCCTTCTCACAATAAAGAAATGGAGGCGCCGCCCTGCCTGGGTAGCTCTGTTGGTTAGAGCATTGTCCTAATACTCCAAGGTTGCGGGTTCGATCCCCAGTCAGAGCACATACAAGAATCAACCAATGAATGCTTGAATAAGTGGAGCGACAAATTGCTTCTGTGTGTGTCTCTCTCTGAAATCAATAAATACATTTTAAAAATATATTTTAAAAAGAAAAAGAACATCACCACCTTGGCCAGGTAGTTAAATTGGCTGGAGTGTCGTCCTGATTCACCAGGGTGTGGGGGTTCGATCCCCAGTCAGGACACATACAAGAAACAGCCAATGGGTGCATGGATGGGTGGAGCAACCGATGTTTCTCTCTCTCAAAAACAAACAAAAAAGAACAGCACCTTCTTATAGGGCTTGAAGCTTCTGAGAAGCCATCTTTAGTCACCTAGTGATAACTATTTCATCAGGAACAGTGGAGGGCTTCCCATGACGTGGCAGAGGAACAGATCATGTGGCAGAAACTCTGTGATGCCCCCTCGGCAGGCAGCAAGCTGGGCAGGGAGCACTGGCCCTTTAATGGCCAAGCCCCCAGTTTGGGTTCCGATGGCAGTTGATGAGGGAGGGTCTTGGATCCCAGGGACACAGGGGATGCCCAGGACCCAGGGCTTCCAGGAGCTGCTCACCAGATTTGCATACTGGACAGCCCGCCCCACTGGGCCACCATTCCAGGGAGCTGCTCACGCTGCCCGGAGAGCCCAAGGCGCCTGCCAGCCCAGGTCAGTGGGTTCTGTGTTAAGTTCCTTTCCCTGGTAAGTGTGACAGGGCAGCTGGTTGGGGAGATTTATGTCCCCATCTCCCCTTTCCTTGGGCGCTGCTCTCCCCCTCCCTCCACACTTCCCAGGGTCCCAGTGGACCTTCCACTAACCTGAGTCAGTTGGCCACTCTAATCCTTGTATCCAGAAAGCCATTTCTAGCCCTAACTGGGCCACCATCCTTCACTGTCTTCCCTGGCCTCAGTTTCCCAGGTACAGAAAGAACAGGTTAGGCTGGAAGAAGCATCGGCTCTTAACATTTCACTGTGCGTTTCCTGCTGATTCTTTCCTTCCAGGCCTTTGCCCAGTGTATGCCCCTCCCCCGCGGACCTGTCCCTTCACTCCCGTCTTCCTCTCACCCGCAGTAACCACCCCGAGCCTCAATTCCCCTGCACGACCTCCCCTCCTGATGCCAACCTCTCTAAGGTGACCCCGTAGGTTGTCCCACCCTAGGGTGACAATTCAGTTTGCTTGGCACTGTCTCATTTTAAAACGGAAAGACCCTGTCCCAGCAGTCACTCAGCCCCGGGGATGAAGGGACCTGAACTGTCCCTTCCTCAAGGTCCCCAGGCTCAGACTTTTGCTGCCCCTCCCCACCCCCATGCTTCTCTGTCCCTTCCTGTCCCTGCCAGCACCCTGGCCCTCACTTATCCACCTCCCTCACTACCAAGGGCTCATGGGAGCACGAACAGCCAGCCCAGGCCACAGTGCCTGCTGGGAGGGACACACAGTAGGTGCTTAATAAAGACCCTCCCAATGAATGAATCCTGGAATGTTTGCTTTCACTTCCTGTTGGATTTAAACCTATCCTAATTTGCTTCAAAGTCCCCACAACTAAATCTGTCTGCCCTCAACCTCGCCCCAACTCCAGACCGGGGGGTCTCAGGGATGGCCCCCCTCCAGGCAGTGGGGGTGGTTTCCAGGCACCCATCAGGCGGGAGGCCAGCAGGCAGCTCTCCAAGCAGGAATCCCTGGAATGTGGCTCCCAACGCCCCAGCCAGGCCCCACCTGTTCCGGTTTGCAAATCCCCTCCCCAACAGGCCGCTGGCCTGGGCTTAATCTCTCTGGTTAGAGAGAGGGGCCCGACCAGGGAGAAAGATACAGTTCGTGTGACTAGCAGGTGGAAATCAGGGGCCTAAAATCCAGGGGAATTTTTTTCAAAGCCTTTATTTAGATTTTTTTTGGGGGGGGGAGGGTGTTGTGCAGCAATGGTTCATGGGGTCATTTTTAAGGAATATAAATTTCGCTGCTAGTATTCCACCTGTTTCCCTGTCACGTCAAACTATTTCCATTTGTCCTTACTATTAAAACCCCCGCAGCTGCTCTTCCTGAGCTCCTACTGTATGCCTTTCACTCACCAAGGGTTGTAAATACAGTCTTCCTAAATCCCAAACTGGACTGTAAAATATGCTGATTTTTACAGATTAGGAAAATGGAGGCTCAGAGAGCCTCAGTGACTTGCCCCAGGCCACACAGCAAGGAAAGGACTGGGCTGGGGTTGGCCCTGCTCTATGGGCCTCCAGCGTCTCCCTGGAACCACACCACCCTTGTCGGTTTGCAGACACCATTTCCACATTTCCACACGAGGTGACTGTGATCACAGCAGCTGTGCAGCCTGCCTTCTGCTCAGCTTCTCAGGGGTTCCTACATGCCCCCGCCAGCCTGCTCCGTGCCCTTGCATGGCCGCAAGGGTTTCGGGTCTTTTCTGGGCTTTCACGACTATGGATTGTTTCTATGGAATAAGACCCAGGAGCCCCGGGACAGCCTCAGGAGGTGGGAGTATTGTACATGGGGATACAGGCCAGCGTGCCAGCCTGCGGGGCACCCCTCACCTGGCACTGGAAGGGCACCCAGAGTCCTCCACACCAGCCCCCGCCTTTCTGGGTTCCCATGGCTCGCTGAGAATTCCCCAACAGGAGCAACTGGCCTAAAATAGAACAGCTGACACAGTGAACCAGGGGCCAAAGTCCCAGGCCTGTGCCCGGGTGCGGGGGAGGCCAGCCACAGGCCAACTCCCGCCAGCCCTGCTCCCCGCGCCTGCCTCCCACTCCCTCCGTCCTTCGAGGCTTTGAGTGCCCCTGAAAGCAGCTAAGGGCCAAGGTCTGTAGGGAACTTGGTCGAGGCCGCTCCGGGGCTGGCGGGCGGCCTGGGCTTGCTCGCAGCTGTCTTTCCTTCCCACGGGAGCCCGACTTGGGGGACAGAGGCCGAGGCTGAGGCTGAGGCTGAGGGCCAGAGCCCGCAGGCAGGAGGCAGGTGCCCGCCGCGGGCCTGCTTTGGGAAGAGGTGGCAGGCTGCAGAGTGGGGCCGTTTGGCTGGGTCTAGGGCAGAGGGGGTGGGGTGCGGGTGGTTCTGGATTGTTCTAATACCAGACGTGGATTCCCCATCAATCTCTGGGTATCCTCTTCAAGCTGTCGGGGACCAAAGGGGGAGGGACTAGGAAGGAGGGAGGTCCTGCAAATCATAGAAACAGTGGTTCCTAGAACGGAGTAAGAGCCTGACCTCCGTGGCGGCTTGGCACACAGACGCCACTCCAGGCTTCCCTCGGGTGCTCGCCGCAGCGTCAGGTATAACTGTGAAATCACTGGACACGGCCTAACTGCCCATCCCCAGGGGCCATGTGAATCCTCAGCAGCGCTTCGGGTACTGGGACGTTCTGCAGCCACCTAATGAGAGAGGGAGCTGGGGACATGGTGCCATGAAGGGTCACTTGTGGCATCCTGAGAGAAAAAAAGCAAGCCATGGAGAACATGTGCAGGATGATGCAATTTCGCAAAACTCTATGTGGGGAAAGAGACAAAGTGAGACTCAGCAGCGGCAAAGGACCCCGAGGGCACAGACCTGTCCCAGGGTACCTGGGGAAGGGAAATCGCAAGGCTCCCAGGGGCGTCTCACTTGTGATCACTTTTTCTGGCTATGGTATGAGGGTAACAGTGGCCTCATAAATAAGGCCGTGCTCCCCCCACCCCCATTTTTTGGAAGAGACCGAGAAGGATCAGTGGTCATTTTTTGTAAACGTTGCATAGGATTCACCAGCGAAACCGTTTGGTCCCGGGTTTTACTTTGTAGGTTTTCCGCTGCCGATGCCATCTCTTCTTATGGCTTATTCAGATTGTGTGTTTCCTCCCGAGTCAAGTTTTGGGGCTCATGCGTCCCTAGGAATTTGGCCACGTCGTCTAGGCTGTCCAACTTGTTGGCTCCCAACGGCTTCCGCTGCTCTTACCCTTTTTACCCGTCGGGTCAACAGGGACACCCCGCACTCATTCCTCGTTCTGGTAACACTCCTCTCTTTCCCAGGTCAGTCTCGCTAAAGGCTTGTCGGTTTTGTTGATTCTACTCCTCCCCCGTAAAAACAACTTTTAGTTTAGCTGATTCTGTTTTTCTATTTTTCACTTTGCTTATCTCGACCCTAATCTTTATTATTTCCTCCCATTTGCTTGCTTTGCACCGTTTATTCCTGTTCTGGTTCCTTTAAGTGAAAGTTTAGGTTATTGACGTATTTCCTTTTATTTTATTTTAAAAAATTTTTTTATTTATTTCAGAGAGAGAGAAACATTAATGATGAGAGTCACTGATCGGCTGCCTCCTGCATGCCCCCGATGGGGGATTGAGCCCGCAACCCAGGCATGTGCCCTGACTGGGGATCGAACCAAGAGCTCCTGGATCCTGGGTCGATGTTCAACCCCTGAACCGTGCGGGCCAGGTTGTCATTGATTTCTTGCTTCATCCTATTATGGTCTGAGGAGAGACTCTGAATGATTTTAATTTCTTTTAAGTTATTGAGACTTGTTTTGTGGCCTAACCTATTGTCTGTCTTGGAGAATGTTCCATGGGCACTTGAGAGGAATGTGTATTCTGCCATTATTTGGGGGGGTGTGTGTGTGTGTGATCCATACATATCCATTAGCTCTAGCGGCCTTATCGTGTTATTCAAGTCACTTATTGCCTTGCTGGTCTTCTGTCTAGTTACTTAAAGTGAGGTACTGGAGTCTCCAACTGTTATTGTTGAACTGTCACTTCTCCCTTCCATCCTGTTTTTGCTTTATTGGTTTTGGGACCCTGTTGTTATGTGCATACACGTTTATCATTACATGTTCTTGGTGCATTGAGCCCTTCATCACCCTCCATCAGTACCTATCAAGCAAATAAGGAACGAATGCATGTACTATCTTATGAATGAGAACTTACACCTCATTTGTCCTTGCGACAATCCTCTGAGGCAGGTATTTGTTGTCCCCATTTTACAGATGGGTGGGCTAAGACTATTACCTGTCTTCTTGCTTCTGCGGTCACATTAATGCAGCACAGCCCACTCTTTCCGTTCATACCCAACACCTTTCCACTCTGTGCTTTTAAGGACCTTACTGTTTTTGTGTAAATAATCTACTTTGGGGGCAGGAAAACTGGGAAGTGAGAAGGCGTATCTCCAAGTTCCATCCCCTCACTGGGGTTCCGCACATCTTCCTAAGAACCAGTTAATGAACTCAGACTTGGATGTTTGATTCCTCAAATACTCCCCTCTCCTCCCCTATCAAAATGCAGGCTCTTGGAATATATTTTGCAAGTAAAATGTAAACCCCTATCTGGGTCCAAACCATGGCTCAGGCTAGTGATTTAACCTCACTCTGCCTCTCTTTTCATCTGTAAGGTAGGTCTAATAATCCCCACCCCATAGAATTGTCTGGTGATTCAGTGAAATTATACATGTAAAGCTCCTGACACAGTGTCTGGCACATAGTAAGTGGTCAGTAAATGATTATATAATTAGAAACCTCTGCTCCCCACCCTCCAGAGCTCTCTGTAGCTTAGTGTTTGCTTGGTGGAGATAGAAACTCCTTTTTTCTTTAGTTCTGAAAGCTGATCAGTCTCCTGGGAAAGGACTCACAATAACTAAACACTTAAGACACTAATGTATACCCTGTAATACAATAACATAACTGCTCTGTGCCTTTAGGGGCCTGGTGGATGAAGCCTGCAAGAGGGAGGAGGAGGCAGCTGAGGCCCCAGGCCCTGTCCTAGCCCAATCATGAGTTTAAGGCCAAATGGGAGCCTGAAGGTCAAGGCTATAGGCCTCCTCTGGGTGTTGTAGGGGTGAACAGGGCAGCTGCCTCACCTGGTGGAGGTCTGGCTGCACTAATGTTTGCAGATGGAGGCTGGAGGGTGGGACAAATGTGCAGAAGAGAAAATTTATTCATTCAGCAAGTATTTCTTGAGCACCCATGAGGTGCCAGACCCCTTGTGAGCCCTGGGGATATAGAGCCTGGCCTTCATGGAGCTGCCACTCTGGAGGGGAGAAGCCAGTAAATAGGCTCTGTAAGTAAGAGACCAAGGCAGAGCAGTGAGCTATGACCTAGGGAGGCCACAAGCCCCACCTTTCCCATCTGCCCCTTCCCCTCCCCCAGTTGAGGATCAGGTCCTATTTTTGTCCCCCGTGACAGATGAGGAAACTGGGTTGGGGAGATTAAGTGGCTCCACTTGGGGTATTCAGCAGTTGCTGGTGGCCCAACCTCATGGTGTTGAAACTCCAAGAGCCTGGGAAGGGAGAGAATAGTGCTGATGGGGACAGTCAGAGTCACCCAGGTCCCCTTCCTAAGGCAGTCCTGCTTCCCAAAAGGTCTCAGAGAGTGGCACTTAAACAGAACCTGAGGAGGTGAGCCCAGGGGCCAAGATGCCCAAGTTCAAGTGTCTGTCACATTGTTCTTACAGACTCTGCTCCCCAGGCTTCTTCAGGCGCAGGGAAGGTCACTCCACTAAGCCACCCAGGCCGAACATGAGTGGGCAAGAGAGTTGGGGGGGGGGGGGGCATGGGGAAGGGAGAGGTGGGACCTGGGTCCTTCCTTCAGAGCCAGGTCCCCAGGGAGGGCCTAGATGCCTGATATGCTCCCAGGGGGCACTCGTCTGGTCAGTGGTAGGCCCAAGGAGGGTCATCAGCATCCAGAGCATTCTGTCAGCAGCCTTGACCAGCCTGGCTGGTCAGGGGCAGGTTCTGCAAGGTGAAGACTAGGTGGAGAGGTTCTTTGTTTTGGCCTTAGGGGGTAAGTGAGGTGGGATCTTTTTAAATAATTAAGCAGACCATCCTGATGGCCAGAATGCCCAAGAGAATGAGACCCAGATGGCAGGATGTGGGCAAGGCCTTGGAGGTGAAACAGAAATCTGTAAGGGGGGTTACCAAACCAAAGCTTAGAGATGCATGCAACCAGGACAATAGCTCTAAGGAACCATTCTGCAGACCCTTACCTTCCCAGACCTTTTCCCCCTTGTAACCTAAAAAGGCAAAGGTCTTCCCCAGCCAGAGCCCTACTCTGGAGCCTTTGCCAGGGGCTGTAAGATGTCCTGGACACAGCAAGGAACAGTGGGGGAGGCTGGGAAAGGCTTGGGCCTCTCCTGCAAACTGTTTCCCAAGACTCTGGGCTTTGTCTCCTCTCCTACATATTAGTTCTGTGACCCAGAGCAAGTTACTTCACCTCCCAGAGCCAGTTTCCTCCCGTGTAAGCCTGGGGCAGACCACCTGTCCTGGGTGGGTGTGGGCCTAACCCAGCTCACTGGAGCCTGCACTCACTTCTTTGGCACTCATCAAAAAGTGTGCTCTTTTGGGGCAGTGGAGCTCTTGCTCAACCTCAATTACACCCAATGACCCCAGGGGCTTGGGATGGGTCCAGCCCACAGGAGGAAATTGCACCTTGAAATTTGCAGGTTCAGCAAGCACCGAGGGAAATTTGTTGTTTGACGTTTTTATGGTGGGTCTAATATACACAACGTGCTGCTACCTTAATTTATAGCTGGATAAAAATGTACTTATGTATACAGCGGAGTAATTGCTACCTAAAACACGATCCTAAACATATCCACGAGCTGAGCCTCTCATTTTACAGAAAAAAGGGCCAGGGTCCTTGTTTTTACCTTTTCGGCCCACTGCTGGAATCTCAGGCTAGAGACCTTTGGTTTCATGCCTGTCTTCACTGGGCAGATGGGGAAGCTGAGGCTAGGGGTGAGGTCTCCAGGCAGTCTGGCCAGTCGGGGTACTTGGGCTCCCCCAGACGTTGTGGGTACAAAAGGCGGGTGGGGGAGGTGGGTGGAGGGAGGTGGGTAGACGGGGGCGCAGCCGAGCAAAGCTCCTCCCCCGGCGGGGCCGCCCCTGCGCGCGCCCCGAGGCCCCGCCCCCCACCCTCCCGCGCGCGCCCCCGCCAGGCTAATTAGCAGCGCGGTTTGTTTACAAACAAGGGCGCACCGCAGGTGCGCGCCACCCCGGCCTTGCGCGACCCGGTTCCAGGGCGGCCCCCTACCCTCGGCTCCGAGACCCCGGGTGCGTTTGGCGGCGGGTAGGCGGGCAGGCGGGCGATGGCTGCGCTCCCGCCTTTTCCACGCCTCCCGGGGGCACCAGGAAATTCGCCTAAGGCGCACGTCCCCTGCGCCGGAGGGAGGGCCGCCCGGGGTCCCCGCCTCGTCGTCGGGGTCGGCCGGGTGGGCGGGAGCCCCGCCCCAGCGCGCCCCCCGGGCCGGGTCCCGGGGCGGGTGGCGGGCGGGGGCGCGCGGGGTGGGGCGCGGCGCCGGCGGGGCCGGGACATGTAGTCTGCGCGCCACGGCCTCCCCTGGGCAGCCTGGGCGCGGTCCGGACCGTGGACTACGACTCCCGCCAGGCGCCGCGGCGCAGCGCATGAGCCCTGCTCGGCTCCGGCGCGTCTATTATGCTGCCGGGGCCGGCGAGCCAAAGAGGAGCCGGCCGCGCGGGCCGGGAGGGGACGGCCGCCGGAGCCGCCGAGGCCAAGTACGCCTTTCTCTTGCTTCCTTGCGCGCGCGGGGCGGCGGGCGGCGCGGGCGGCGGCGGGCCGGGCGGGCCGGGCAGCGCGGCCTGGAGCCCCCGGCGCAGGCCGCCGGCGCGTCCGGGGAGCCGGGCGCCCGGGTCGCCGCCGCCTTCGCCTTTGTGCGCGGCCACGATGCAACAAAGCGCGGCAGCCGCCCGGGCCCCCTCTCCTCCGCCCTCCGCCCGCTCCCTCCCGGCTGCCCGCGTCCCGGGCTCCGGGGCGTCGCCGCGGCCGGGGCGCGCTGCCTGGAGTTGGCACGGCCCGCGCGCCCCGCGCCAGTCGGCCTCCCGTGCGTCCTGCCTCACGGAAGGGATTTTTTTTCCCCCCATTCCTCTGCCCGCCATCTTTTGGAGGGGAAATCGGGGAGGACGCGGCGGGGAAGGTGCGCGGGACGCGCCGTGCGCTCCGGCGCCACTTTCTTTGCTCCCGCCCCGCCCGCCGCGGCTCCCTGCCGCCGCCGGGAGGCTCGCGCTGGGGCCCTGGAAGCGGCCGGGGCGGGGGCGAGGCCAGGCCCGAGCCCCGGCTCTGCGCGGCCGCCCAGGAGCCGGCAGCGTGGCTTGGGGGGCAGCGCCCCCCCCCCGAGTTAGGGGCCCAGCGATCACTTGGAGCCCCTTTGCAGGGTCGTTGCAGCCAGGCCAGGAGGAGACGCAGTTCCCGTTTTGAAATCAGCCTGAAAATCGCTGAATTCGGGCGAGGCCGAGTTGGAGCGGGAGGAGCGGGGGCGCTTCCTCTGTTTCCTACTCCGGGTGGGCATGTTACAAGCCCATCGAGGAGACATGCTCACCCCAGACCTCGAGTGTCCACACGTTCTAGTGGGCTCCCCGTGAATAAAGCGAGGGGTACGCGGGAGGCGGATCCTCTCTTTCCACCGGTTGCTCCTACGGGGGCAGGGCCGGGAGGAGGCCTTGGAAGCTTCCTTTCGCTTGGAGCCTGGGGTAGTTTTGGAAAGAAAAAAGCAGAGGCACTGAACGGGGGTCTGCTAGGAGACCCACCTGGGCGGGTTTATCTTGTGAGTTCTCTCCCTCGGGCCCGATCCCTGCGTGTCCTGCGATCCTTACGTTTGGCTGAAAGCTTTCTGCCCCGAAGTTCATAATGGTGCCCCCAACCCACCCCCCGGGTTAACTGAGTCTTTTTGGGTGTGCGTGCGTACCAGTGGGCTCACTACCCTGCTGGAGAGGCCCCTCCTGGTCTGGCTCTGCCGCCCCCCCACTCCCCCCCGCAGGGAGGACCTGGAGGAAAGTGCTTTCTCCCTCGCTCTTGCCTTTAAAATGGAGCTCTGTTCCTGGATCCATGGAGTGGCCCCGAGGAGAGCCTTAAACCTGTGCGAGGTTGCCTGGTGTGGCTTTCTTCTGCGGGGAGTACTTTTGGCTTTCAAGGGGAATCAGGGAAAGGTCTGAACCCCTGCCACGGTGAACCCTCAGGAGTTAGGGACTCCTTCCCCGCCCCTCCCCCGCAGCTCTGAATGCGGGCCTTTCATTTGCAAATAAAGGTCTGTGTTTGCCCTTTTCTGTCTTGAGGCCTTGATGTGTGCTGGTGGTTGCAGATCAGGAGAGATTGGGCACGCACCGTGACCGGACTGGAGGCCACGCCAGGAGGTGGGTGGGTGGGTGGGTGGGGGTTATTTCTCTCAGACCTTTCCTGTAACCTGGGGGTCCCATGCCTGGGCCCTGGGTGTCAGGAAACCTGCCTTCAGGCGGCTCCTTGGTGGCTTAGATGTAGTCCCAGCCCTGCCACGGAGGTCCAGGGACGAGAGATTGAAAATGCTTTCTAAGGGTGGACAGTCAGCCCCGTGGTGCTGTTTGTTTTCTTTTTGGGAAATGGAGTAATTACTATTCTTCGGCGGGCTTGGGAAGTGAGCTTTGCAGAAAGGGGTTTGTAAACACTGCTCCCGCCTTTGACTCAGCGAGCCCAGCAGCCATGGCAGAAAGTGAAAGTGGGGTGTGTGTGGAAAGGCCAACCGCTCAGCTCACTTCAGGCGCCCTCTTCCTTCAGGTTGGCGAGGTGCCAGCCGACGACAGTGAGGTGCACAGACACTTCCTGGTTCTTGGTGGCACAGCGGTCCCTGGGGAATGCTGGTCGGAGGCCCCCAGAGTGGAGTGGACCAACAGGTCGCCAGCTTGGTGCCCAGCACCCTGTCTGGCTAGCTTTCTGTCCACTGCTGGTGGGCCCTGTTGTCACTGGGAGAGCAGTGTTCCTCCGAGAGTCCATGCAGAGGCCCTGTTGGTGAGGGCTCCCCCCCCCAGACCTACAGCCCACCCCCTTCGAGCACAGCTGCGACTGGGAACTTGTCTGAGGCCGCTCTGCAGGTGTCTTGGTTTTGGGGGCAGTTCTAGCACTTGACTCAGTAGTATGGGTGGCGAGTGGCCTGGTCCTTCCCTTTTGTCTCCCTGACTGGTCATCAGGCTGACACCCTTGGGAGTCTGCAGGCCACGCACAGGCAGGCCCGGAGACCTTGCATCCGGGGGCTGGTGTCTTGTTGGAGCGTTCTTACTCGGAAAGGAAACTTTAGTGAACTGTGGCTGAAAGCAGTGCCCTGCCTGCTGCATACTTGCCTTCTGGGAACTTAGGGGGTGAGAACTCAGCAACTCAGGTCTGCTCGGATACCCTCCATCCCACCTACCCGAGGCTGTGCCCCCTTATTTCAAGAGATCAACAGGTGTTTGGGTCGGGTACTTCTCACGGCCCAGGTGGGGACTAGTGCCTCGAAGTTTCTCAGTGTCCCTATGATGATGAAGCCCTTGGACATGCACCCCTGTCCTGGGTACCTGTGCTCCTGTTGTCAGAGAGTCATGGCTCAGGATCCTTAGAGCAGGGACAGTGAAGCAGGCTTTGGACTCTGCTGCTCAGTGCCTTGGGCTGAGTGTTTTTCTCCTGCTAGGTTTTAACTACTCAGAGAATCAGGTCTCGATCTGATCTACCTCTTTTATTTTTTAGGGCCTTTATAGCCTCGAGTTAGAGCCAGCAGAAAGATGTTTTGGAGGGAGCCCCCCTCCCTCCTTGCCGCAGGCCTCTAAAGTGTTGGGATAGTCATCAGGAGTCAGTAAGGTGTTGGGGGAAGTACTTTTCCAGCTCCTTGGTTAATGTCCTTCAGGTGCAGTGATGGTTCAGTGTCCCTTAGTCAGATTTTTCTAATGTGACAGGACGCTGGGCTTGGTGACTGGTGTGGCAGCATTTCCAGAGTGCTGTTTAGGAGGGTGATGGTGGGGCCAGAGTGGGGGCACCCATGTCACAGGTACTAAAGTGTCGTGACTAGCTGGGGTTCTGCTGGCTGTGCCCCCTATGTGCTCTGTCATCTTAGCTACCTCCAGGCTGTTGTGGCCAGGCCGTTTGTAGGTGTGGGATGATGGGAGCCCCCCATGCAGGCAGCCAAGAGCAGAAGGGGCAACAGTGAGTAAAGCCTGCAGGAATTGCTTGGTCAACACACAAGCAATGTGGGGTGTAGTAAACACCCCAGCCCTGGTGGATGCAGCTTCTTGGACGGGCATGTGGGAGCCCGTGGGTGGGCATTGTCAGTGGGGGTGGGTGATGGGGCAGGACCTCCTGGTGCTCCCTGTGCTCAGGGCAGTGCTGTTCCATCTCCAGGGCTCCAGGCTCTACACAACCTTCCCTGTGGGCAGGAGGGAAATGCACCTCTTCTGGACAGGTGTGGGCACCTGGGGAGTCTGTGTGTGTGTGTGTTTGTAGGGGGTGGGCATGAGATCCTACCAAAGACCCTGATTCACTGAGGACTGTGCCATCCTCGGTCCTGCTCTGGGCTCACCAGCTGGCTGCCCATCATGCTGTTGATCCCAAGAGGCTGCTGGAGTGAGGGGTGGGCAGGGCCACTGCATTGGATGTCAGGGTGGGCCCGTGGCTCTGGGCTCCCTGCCCTCTCTCCAGCCGCCATGCATCTTGGCTCCAAGACCTCCCAGCCCCGGGACCCTGCTCTTGGCCTCATTTTCCATCTCTTAATGATAGAGTAAGAGGCCTCTGATAGGGGGCCGCTGCCAGCGGTCCGAGGGTGACACCTGGCAGAGGACAGTGATCTAAGGAGACAGCCATTTCCTTGGGCAGGTTTGACATGTCTGGTGGTTTTCTCCAGTTTGGGGTTGCTGACCTGTATTGGGCGGTGAATGGGAAGGTGTTTGGATGGGAATTACAGGGATGAGGGCTGGGCCTGGGTGTGAGTCTGCACCCCACCCTGAGCAGGTGGAGGGTGGCCCGGTGCCTCAGGTCTCTGGTCTTTGTGATGAGGGCTGGCCAGACGCTCAGGAGGTTCTCTCTCCTCACCCTCTGTGATCCTGGAGACGAGCTTGGATAGAAGGGCAAGGCTGTGCAGAGGACATTTAGGCGTGGCATGGGGCGAGTTGGGTTCAGGGCCTTGTTGTGTGCGGCAGTGACCTTCCCGGCCTCCAGTTTTGTGCACAGGCCAGGGTGCTGGTGGTTTATAAAGCAGCACATGCTAAAGATGTGGGTTTGCTTCTGGTCCAGGAGAAGAGGGGCCCTGGAGCTCCCAGCTCCCTTCCTGTGACTCGACAGACTAGTGCCTGTGTGGACAGCACTGGGCACCAGGTGGACCTGGCTGTAGCTTTGTTCTAGAAAGTCCTGGGGTCGGTGGAGCTTCAGGTATACTGAGCCTTGGTGCCCACAGGGTCAGAACCCTATAAGCAGGACCATCTGACCTCTATGGCCCTCTGTGGGATGGCCTGGCCCAGAGAGGACAGCCCTCCTCCTCCCTCTTCAGGACAGAGTCTGGGCGCTGATCACGCCGTACTCAATCACCTGAAAACATCGCCCAGTGGAGGGGTCTTTCAATGCAGTGGTGGCCTGGCCTCTGGGAGGGGCCCTGCAGGGGTGCATATGGGGCAGCTAGGGCTCCCCAGAGGACCGACACCAGGTTGCAAAAGTGAGGCGAGTGGCTGACCCCCCACAGGTGAGTGGTGAGCCCTGCTCGGCAGGGCTGGAGGCACCGCTCTAGTGGGTGTCTTGGCTCCCAGTTAGGTTGACATTCTGTCCAGAAAGGAAGCCTTCCGAGGTGGGACTGCTAGGTGCCCGGGTCCCGCAGCTGCTGTGGGTACAGAGCCAAGAAGACGCGGGCGGTGTCTGGAAGGGAACCATGGCTGCTGGTCCATCTGTGTCCCGGTATCTGAGGACAGTCCTCCAGACCTGGAAGAAAGGCCCCTTGGTCCGGCCCCTGTCTACTTGCCAGGCCCCTGTGGCTGGAAACCCCTCCATCCGGTGCCTGGAGGTGAGCATCCCCTGCCACCCCTTGGGGTTGGCTCTCGGAGAACACCAGCTCTGCCTGAGGTCATGCTGAGGCTTGGCGTTGTGGCAAGAGGGCTAGTGCTGCGGCTGCCAAGTTTTCTGGGTGTTTTTATAGTGGCTTTCATATTTGTGGGTCCCAGCTCACTGGGCTGGGTCCTTGCTTTTGGAGAGGAGGTGTGGTCTAGATCCAGGGTGAGCTTGGGGCCCTGGTTGGGGCCACCTTGCTGTGGGCAGAGGTCCCTCGGATGACAGTGTGGTGGCACTGTTTCCTTCCCTGGGCCGGGTGTGCTCCATGGGTGGGAGGTAGCACCCAGCAGGGCCCAGCAGAAGGTGGGTCCTCACCTGCCTGTCTGCCCTCCCCTGGGGCCCCTCGCATGGCTGCCCTGGGGCCCCCTCCCCTGGCCTCACAGAAGGAGGCAGTTGGCTCCGTCTGTCACTGAAGCCGCTCTGCCCTCACAGATCCTGTTTCCTGAGGCCGAGGCTCCAGGGCGGCTGCTGGTCCACGTGCCTTTGGAGGCTGGCCTGGCCGCCTGGGGTCTAGGAGCCTGGGCAGCTACCCTCAGACTGGCCCTTCCCTTGGCCTCAGCTCCTTGTCCCAGCAGGACTGTTGAGAAGGTCCCGGGAGGGCCGTAGTGGGGGTTGTGTGTGGGGTGGATGGTCTCGTTCAGGGCCTGGCTTTGCCACTTTCTAGCTGGGTGACCTTGTGCCCCTTCACCTCTGAACCTCCACCTGGAAAACGGAGTTCATGTGACCCCCACCACTCCAGGCCAGGATGCAGTGGGAAGCCACCATCGGGGGTACAGAGAGCGAGCCCCCCACTCCCCAGGAGCCCGTGTTTGAAGGCACTCTTGCTGCTGGTGGGGTTGGTGCATCTGAGCAGGGCAGGAGGGGAAGCCAAGGAGAGTACAGCTCTGTCCCTCCTCCCCTCTCCCAGGCCCTCCTGAGATGGGTACTCACCCCCTGGCTTTCTTCCTACCTCTGCCCACCTCCCTCATTGGTGGCACTGTCCCCCCCACACAGATTCCCTCCCCTCAGGCCCTCAGATGTCCCCAAGTTAGGAGCCTCTTGAGGACCCTTTGGCTTGTATCTGCTCTGACCCCTGCCCTTTGGTGGTCCCTGCTCCTGTGGAGTTGTGACAGCCTTGCTCCTTCATGCCCCTCCCCCAGCCCCAGGCCCAAGTGAGGGCTCCCCGCTCTGGGCTGGGCCAGCCTGGAGCTGCCCCCTTGGTCTGACCCTTGCCCACCTTCCAGGCCTCGTCCTTCCCCCTCCATCTGGTGCCTGGAGGCCAGCATCGGCTGCCGCCCCTGGGGACGGGCTGTCTGAGAACACCAGCTCTGCCCGGGGTCGTGCCGATGCTTGGCGTCCTGGCAGGAGGGTCGGTGTGGCTGCTGTTGGATTTCCCTGCTCTTTCTATGGTGGCAACTGGCCAAAGGTCCCCACCTGCTTCGCTGTTTGTCCAGGACACTGATGCGTCCCTCTGGGCTGAGCAAGATTACAGGGGCTGGATTTCTGTGTTGTAGTCGGGGTCCCAGTTCTCCAGGAGGCAGGTCCAGAGGCCAGGTCCAGGGACCTTGGGAAGGGGCGGGGAAGCCTGTCTTTTTGTTGTGTTGGGGGGCGGGCCGGGTGTTGTGGGGTGCCTCCCTGCGAGCTGGCTGCTCCCACCCCTGCAGTCCAGCACAGGACCCTCGGGGGTGCAGTGTGTGTGACTTGGAGGGCAGGTGGCCGGTCAGTGTGCCCCCCTCTCTGCTGGCTGCCCACTTTGGAAACCTCCGTTTAGCACTCTGGGTCTTCAGGATCCCACCAGGACCCCAGAGCTGGGTTTTGCTTGCTGTTTGAGGGCTTTGTGGTTTGTGTGTTTCCGCTCCGGGCAGTTTCAGATCCTTGTGTCAAAGGCAGGTTGTCCGACTTTCACCAGGTTTGCAGGTGCTGCCCCGTCCTCGGTGGGGGCCCTGGGAAGTAGGGAGGTCCCTGAGCTTCAGTTTCCCTCTTAGAAACGGGCCCCCATCCCTGCCCTGCTGTGCCTAGTGCAGAGCGGGCACTCGGCAGTCCCTGAGGGAGCCCCACTTCCCTGGGGGGCATCAGGGGGGCACCACCGTGGCGTCCCAGCACCGTGACCAGGAGGGTTGGCTGCACAAGGGGAGTGTTGTCTGTGCAGTGAAGAGCGCTCGAGTGGAGTGGCTGCCAGCGGGCGTGTGGTGGGTGCCACACAGGAGCTGCTCCGCCGCGGGAGGCTGGTGGAGAAGGGAGTCGCCCCTGCGTTCGGCGTACTGGCAAACCTGTAGGCCCCCTTTCACAGAGAGGCTGGAGGGTGGGCAGAGACCGCGCCACTCTGGTGGGTGGCCACGTGGGTGATTCCACAGCTGTCTTTGGTGGATTTTAGACCCCACATCTCTTTGCCACTCTGTCTCCTACTGATTTTTGGTTCAAGGCTGAACCCTGGGGGAGGGTCAGCTATTGGTCTGTTTTAATTTCTCTCTGGAAGCTGCAATCGTCTTCTTGGTCTTGGAATGTGGCCCTGACCCCCCACCCAGACTAGGGCAGCTGAGGGGACAGCTGCTCTGCGTGGGGGGGGGGGGGCACACCCTTGCTTTGCGCTGACAAGTGGGCTCTGTTGGGATTTGTTGGGTAGGCTGGGTGATATGGGTGTGGCCGGCTGGACCCCAGGGCTGGCAGGTCTGCTGAGGCCGAGCAGTCCCTCTTAGGGGACATACCCTAGGAGTTCCCCTTTAGGGAACACAATGGGCGGCTGGGCCTGTCCCCACACCCGAGGGCAGCATCCCCAGACCTTGGAGGGAGAGACACAGAGCTCTGAGATACTGGACTGTCGACCAAGGGCATCCACGGGAACCCCTGACCCTGTGCCTGACTGTGGTTGGTGTTTAAGCATTTTTTCAGAATAGAAAGCCATCAAATTTTTTTTTTTGCAAAGGTAACAACACGTTCTACAAAGAAAATCCGTTTAGAAACGAAGCAAAATGAGAGAAGGCAGCCCCTGGGGGTCAGTGTGCACTGCGGGTGTGGGGTCTGTGAGTGCCCAGGTTCTCATCCTCTCCCTACCTCCTGGTGGGGATCCCCCAGTCGGCCTGCGGGTCTCCTTTCTCTTGTCCACACCTGCGGCGTCTCTGTCTGGTCTGGAGAAGCTTCCAAGGGAAAGGAAAGGCCAGGCTTTCACTATATCCACCTGGCTTTGAGAAGAGATGACTGCATGTGCAGTCCCTTGGATTGGGGGGTACCCGTCTGCCAGACATGTGCCGGGTGGGCACTTTTTGTCTGTGTCCCTCTGAGCCTCATAGACCCTGCTGGGTCAGTCTCCACCCCTTGAAGTAGAGCCGGATGAGGCAGGTTTCACTTCTGGCCGCTGTGGAAGGGCTCCCAGTGGCCTGTAGTGATCACTGGCATCCAGTGAGCATGTATGGGGCCAGGCACCCAGCTCAGGGCTCTTGAGTATGTCTGTTGGGAACCCTTGGTAGTGCCAAGAGGGCACCTGGGCCCTGCTGGTGTGCGGCAGAATTCCGGAAGCCCCTTTGCCCAGCTTACGGCTCCTGCTGAGCCTCTGGGCTGCTGTGCTGCCCCTGGGCATCTACCCCAAGTCAGGGATGCATCCTGTGGTTGTGGCGGGACCTGGCTTCCTGCTCAGCCATAGGTGTGGGGAGGTGGTTGGAAGACAGAGGGAGGCTGAGGGCCAGGCCAAGCCTGCATGAGCCACGCCTATCTGTCCTTGAGCTTGGAGGAGGCCAGTCTTCAGCTTGGCTCGTAGCCTTGGGCCCCCCTGTGGGCCCCGCATCCCCCGTAGCATTTTCAGACCCTGGCTGTATCCTGCCATTTTGCTGGCTCCCCGGGCCATGTAGCAGCTCTAGGTACCCACCTGACCCCTGGGGGTTGGCTGCACTGGGAGCAGGTAGGAACACAGCCTGTACTTCCCCACTGTAGCTCCTGGGCCCCTCACGCAGCAGCCGACAGAGCAGGCCTGTGCGGGTCTTGCTATTTATTTGTTCAACACCAGCCTGAGTGTTGTATGACCGACTCCTTCGATCTCAAGCCTCGTGGGGACACTGGGGGACTATATCCCGTGGCTGGTGATGGGCAGAGCTGGGATTGGCACTGGAGGCTGGCTCCAGCAGTCCTGAGATGCCCAGGGTTCTGGGAGGTTCGGGGAGGCCTTGCAGGGGGTGGCCTGAAGGAGGCGTGGGTATGAGTGAGGAGGGCATGGGCCCTGCAGGCCAGCTCAGGGACGGTGCTCTTATGCTGAGGGCCTTGAGTGGGGAGGACAGACCCCCAGGGAGATTCTAGCAGGAGGCAGTGGCACTTAGACCAGAAGTGGTCGACTCTGGACGAGTTTGGATATGCTGACCTGCTGGCAGTGGGCGTGGGGCAGCAAGGTGTTGATGACCCAGGTTTGTGCCAGGCTTGGGCTTTCTGTCATGATGGCAAAGATGCAGCCTCATCACCATCAGCACCAGCTGACCTACCTGCTGAGCCATGGTGCTCACCGGGACAGTACCCTGGGTTGGTGAGGTCCAGGAGCATGAGAGGTGCCAGCTCACTTTGGGAGGGCATGGAGCAGAAGAGCTGGGCTCCCCATGTGACAGGCTAGGCACCTGGTGTATGACCCAGGGCAGGTTTGCTTGGTGGGTGGATGTGCCTGATGGCTTTTTTGAGCCCTTTTCACTATTGGCTGCAGTGAAGAGAGAGTAGGTTGTTAGTCAGTGTTTCACAACCAGCTCTGGGGGATAGCCTTGACTGTGGCATGTGCCAGCGAGCCTGGTGCAGACACTCCACATGGCAGATTGCAGGCTACCAACAGGGTGCCGACCAGCTCTGGAAGTTCTCCGGGTTTCACCGATCTGCTTTCGGGAGTTGTGGGGCGGCTGGTTCCAGTGGTGAGAACGTGTTCTGCTGTGTCCTCCCCAAAAGCCATCTGGCCCTTTATGTGGTGGGCGTTGCCACCAGCCCTGCCCCATCTAAATGTAGTGATTAGTGCCCAGCCGGCGTGGCTCAGCGGTTGAGCATCGACCCTAGGATCCAGGAGATCGAGGTTTAATTCCTGGTCAGGGCACATGCCCGGGTTCCCGGCTTCACCCTCAGGGGACGTGCAGGAGGCAGCCAATCAATGACTCTCTCATCATTAAAGTTTCTGTGTCTCTTCCTCTCCCTTCCTCTCTCTGAAATTAATAAAGACGTTTAAAAAAAAGTGATAAGCATACGCCAAAAGCTAAAGCTTGGCAGCGTACACAGGTGCCTCTGGCCTTCAGGTTCCATGTGCAGCCTCCCATCTGCCTGTCCTGCAGGTGAAAGTGGGGCTCTCTAGTTGGTCTCCTAATGGCATTTGGGCTGTGGTGGTGCTTCCTCCCCACCTCTGCACTTGGGGAACATTCGTGAAAGCTAAAGGGGGGCCGGGGCGAGGTCTGCAGCCGCCCCCCCCACCCATTTACTGAGCATGCAGGGTCAGATCCACCCGTTCCCGCCCTCTGGATTGGCTGCGGCCAGCAGTGTCACAGCCTGGCTGCCATCACAAACCCAGAGCCGGTTCTCGCGGTTACCGTAGAACCTCACTCGCTCGGTGAGCGGCCTCACTCGAGGGTCTACCTGCCAGGCTCGGCTCTGTGGGGTCGACGTAGCTCTCTACCTGTGAATCGTTCACTAAAACCTTGCCATAGCCAACAACAGTGTGGTCAGCCCAGCAGGCAGACAGTGGGCGGGCAGTGAGCCGAGTCTGGTTCTTGGCCCCCACCTGGACGGCAGCCGCCTTCCCACCCTTGTGTTTCCCCACCTGCCCAGGTGGCACATGCTCATGTGATCTCTTGTCACTTGTGTCTCTCTGTTCACCTGCTTGAGACCACTAGAGAGTGGTTCTGTGGCAGGTGAGGGTTGGCTTGACCAAGGCAGTTGGCTTTGCTGTGACAACTTGGGTGTGCTGGGGGAGCCCATGGAA
Source organism: Miniopterus natalensis (assembly GCF_054644295.1). Classification (NCBI taxonomy): domain Eukaryota; kingdom Metazoa; phylum Chordata; class Mammalia; order Chiroptera; family Miniopteridae; genus Miniopterus; species Miniopterus natalensis. The sequence continues at coordinate 70,132,427 of NC_142092.1, forward strand.
GCTGGGTGAGGCAGCTGGGCCTGGGGTCACCGGCCATTCTCTGCTGTCCCTTCTCCCCATAGGTGCTGCCTGGTTGGGCCTGGAAATGGGATGTCGAGCCTCTGCGTGGAGCACAGAGAAAGCGAGGGCCTCCCTGAGCCGCTGCTGTGACGGCCAGTGAGTGAGCCGCCGGAGGATGTCCACCACCACGACGACAGTCACCCCCGCGGGGATGCCTGTGGCCCCAGGCCCTGTGAACCCGCCCCCGCCAGAGGTCTCCAACCCAGCCAAGCCCGGCCGCAAGACCAACCAGCTGCAGTACATGCAGAACGTGGTGGTGAAGACGCTCTGGAAACACCAGTTCGCCTGGCCCTTCTACCAGCCCGTGGACGCCATTAAGCTGAACCTGCCCGTGAGTGCCCTCCCGCTGCCCCTGACCCTCTGTTGCCCCAACTCATGGTCGGGCTGCCTGAGTTGGTGGTACCTTGGCATAGCTGGTGCCTAAGATGTGTGGCTGGTGCTGGTATGCCAGGCACAACCCGTGCCTCCGGCAGGGGGACAGCTCAGAGCCCATAGTGACCAAGGAGAAGAAGGGTGTTGGAGAATGGAGGGCAGCTGCCCCCAGGTGCAGGGAGGAGAACCTATGCCTTATGGTGACAGAGGAGGGGAGCAGGAGCAAAGGCTCACACATTCGTACACTGTCCCCCCATATTGTCCTCCACTCAAGATCAGATGCTCAGAGTGGGTCCTGGCCCACTTTCCAGGCATGCCGTCCCAACTGGCACTCAGTGCTGCCTCGACGTCTGATGGATTCTTTGGACCCAAATTGAGAACCCTGAGTGTGTAAGGGGATGCCCTGGACCAGCACTTGGTAGCTGGGTTCTGGACCCAGCTTAGTCCTGGTCACCTGCAGGCCCCCGAGTGAGGTTTGGAATTTGGGCGGGGGCTAGGCCTCCATCTCCAGAGTGGAGACCAGCTCCGGAGCTGCACCTCTGTGCGTCTCTAAGCACCTCCCTCCGTGTAGAACCCTTGTCAAATGGGAGGTTCAGAGCTGGCTGCATACTCGCCCCAGACCACACGCCCACCTGCCCTTGGGTGGCCAGCCATTGCCTTTGGCCCAGACCCATCCCTGCCTCAACCCAGAAGACCTCTCTGTATGCAGTCAGTGCACCTGGGAATTACAGAATAATTATGTTGAATCCGTCAATAACGCCTCTGAAAATCTCTCCTAGGATTATCATAAAATAATAAAAAATCCAATGGATATGGGGACTATTAAGAAGAGACTAGAAAATAATTATTATTGGAGTGCAAGTGAATGTATGCAGGACTTCAACACCATGTTTACAAACTGTTATATTTATAACAAGGTAAGAAGATGCATGTGGCTGGTCCCAGACCAGAATGCCTCTGTGAGCTGCCCACCAGCCCAGGGGAGACCTGGGGGGTGATCTGGGACTGGTCTGGGCACTTTGCCGCAGCTCTTGGATGGGCTCAGCATGTCACACTGTCACACTCAGGCCCCGATCCCCACATGGCGTTCCTCACGCACTGGCTGTCCCAAGAGCCATTGCCTTTGTGGGCCACATCCCTCCTGGAGGAAGTGAGGCCTTTCAGAGGAAGGTGGCGCAGACCAAGCCCTTTAAAACATCTGTACCCTGGGATCTAGACTTTCTCCATGTGGAAATGCCAAAGGAGTCAGTGCAGGCTCACGTAGGTGGGACGTCCTGGCATCTGCACGCACAGCAGTCAGAGATGGCTGAACGTGCTGTGACATCTACACACTGCCCCCCCACATGACAGGGAGCCCTGCACAATGGGGTTTTCGGGGAGAAAAGCAGATGAGGGAAGTTCCCTGAGACCCCAGCTGCATGAGGTCCTTGTTTCAATAGTGACTTGAAGATGACTCAGGGTGCTGAGTGTAAGGCCCTCCTTTTGTCCCTGTGACAAGCGAGGGGTGGATTTCAGTCTTCATGGTTTTCTGAGTTCTTTCAAAAGTTTCCACAGTAAAGTTTATTTCTTTTGCCTCCCTTCTGCCCTACCAACATCTCTTAACAAGTTTTACTTACTGATTTTAGAGAGAGGAAGGGAGACAGAAACATCGATTTGTTCTTCCACTTATTTATGCATTCATTGGTTGATTCTTGTTTATGCCATGACCAGGGATCGAACCCTCAGCCTTGGCGCACTGGGGTGACGCTCTGACCAACTGAGCTGCCCGGCCAGGGCCTCTTAATGAGTTTTTAATTAAATGTTTCTGAGCTCTGCCAGCTGTGTCCTGCAAGTGCATGGCTCCTTCCCTGGCATGTAACCTTGGCTCTCCCCGTGTCTTCAGCCCACAGATGACATAGTGCTAATGGCCCAAGCCTTAGAGAAAATTTTTCTGCAGAAAGTGGCCCAGATGCCCCAGGAGGAAGTTGAATTATTACCCCCTGCGCCCAAGGGCAAAGGCCGGAAACCGGCTGCGGGAACCCAGAGTGCAGGTAAAAGGGTTGGGTGTGGTCATTCTGTCTGGATGCCCTGGGCGGGTATCTCCTGTGGGTCCCTCAGCCCCTGTGAGCTCAGTTCCCTGTCTGTGAAGCCCAGGTAATAATGACATGAGCTCCAGGGGCCATGTCTCAGCTGTGTGGCCTGTTGGTTGTCTGAGAGACAGTGGCCTTTGGTGGTGGTGTCACACAGTCTGCCTGGAGCACTCTGGGGAGGAGATCGTAGTCTTGCCATGTCCCTATGCTCCTCCTCCCGGTCTTGGCTCTGAGGCTGCCTCTTCTGGAAGCCTGGAGAAATGTCACAGCTGTCCCTTTGTCCCCTCCTAGGACTTTGCCTCTTTAGCACTTACATTCTCTGTGACAGGAGAGGGGCTGTGTCACCTGTTGGGAAGCGTGGTGGGGATGAGGTATAGCACTGGGAGCCCTGGGGTCTTACCTGGTCCTGGGACCTGGCACTGAGGTGCATACTGATGGAGAGGCTGGCCAAGGGTGGCCTAGCCCTTGAGAGAAGCTGGGCGGGTCGCCAACACTGCTGGCCATGCTGATTTGCAGATGGGGACTGTGGGTGGTTTAGTAGCTCTGTCCAAGTCACTCAGATGGTTATTGAGGGAGTCTGAGTTAACCCCTGATTTCTCGGGCACAGGCCTGCTTCTTACCTGCTGGGTTGCATGGCTTGTCCTGGCTCCCTCTTCAAACTTGGGTCCTGGTCAGAGGTGGGAGGCCTTTTGTTTGGGTGGGCTCCGTGGAGGTGGCCATCATCCAGGGCCAGTGGTCTCCAGAGGAGGGGCTCCTCTGGCATCTGGGCCATAAGAGGGGATGGTCCAGGAAGCTTCTGGAAGTATTGCGTTTGCTCTGTCTGCCTGGTGGAGCCTGGTCTGTTCAACTTCCTTTCCTTGTCCTCCAGGTACGCAGCAAGTGGCGGCCGTGTCCTCTGTCTCCCCAGCCACCCCCTTTCAGAACGTCCCTCCCACTGTTTCCCAGACGCCCGTCATTGCTGCCACCCCTGTGCCAACTATCACTGCAAACGTCACATCGGTCCCTGTTCCCCCGGCTGCTGCTCCTCCTCCTCCCGCGACACCCATCATCCCCGTGGTCCCTCCCACGCCTCCCGTCATCAAGGTGAGTGTCCCTGGGGCTTGAGGTTGGTCTTGCATCTGAGCACCGGTCAGGGTTCCTGGATTGGGGCAGGCAGGAGGGGCCTCTGCCGCTTTCCCTGGCCACCAGCCGAGTGTCGGGTGTTTGGTGCATGTGACTTTTGAATGGGTCCTCGCCATCCCTGTGGGATCGGGACGCTGTTCCTGACGCAGACGGTGCGACTGAGGCTTGGAGCAGGTCACACAGCTGGTGAGGGCAGGCTGCACTTGAACCCCTGCTTCTCTGGCCCTAAAACCCTGGACTTTGCAGCCCATGGGTCCAGGTGGGGAAGGTGTGCGAGAGGAACGTGGGAGGGGCCCCGGCCCACCCCGTCCCTGTGCACACACTGATTTCCGGCCGTCAGTGTGGGGAGGGTGGTGGCCCTGCTGTGTCCTGAGGAGCTGGCCCCATCCATCGCCTCCACTTGCATCTTGCACCCATTAGTGTGAGCACCTGCACATTCGTCTCCCCTCTCACCTGGGGACTTTTCATGGCAAGGACTGTCCTGGCAGGTCTAGGCTCAGAGTGGGTGATCCTTGCCACATCTGGGGCTGGCGGGATTGCCATCCCCCGTTCTGCCCTGAGCAGCCCTGTGCAGGCACTGACGTGTATCGTCTTCTTCGGTTTGACCCTCACAGCGACCCTCTGGGGCAGGCAGTAGTCCCCCATCTTACAGATGAGGAAGCAGGCGCTCAGAGGGGTTAATGGCTTCCCAAAGGTAACATGCCCCCTCCATTGCTTTCCTTCCCCCCTGACCTTCACTGCCTGCACTTCTGGGCGGCCCCTGGCCAGGCTGCCCCACCGTGCCCAGCTGTTTGCCCGGCTGGTTTTAGAGCATGTCCTGTTTGCCATGGCCAGATGAGCCCCCCAGGCCTCTGCAGCACATGCTTGGCATCCCGTGGGTGCCCGTTAGGTGTTTGTGGATAGCCAGCTCGTGCCCCTGGCACCCTGGGGCAGCGGCTTGGCTGGGGCAGCAACCCTGATGGCGCTGTAGACAGCAGACCCCTATGAGGCCATTGGCCCAGGCGCTTGTGGCTCTGAGGGGCTCCTTTGCCTGCCTGAGCTGAGGTGCGGGGAGTTGGCTGAGTTGGTCTCAGGGACAGGGAACTCTGGCTTTGGAACACGGCCAGTGGTAGTGTCTGGAGAGACCTGTAGGCCTGGGATGCCCTGGCATTAGACATGCTCTCACTCACTGGACTCACCCCTGTGAGTGCCTGCCTTGGACATACCCACTGAAGGCTGTGTGGGTCATTTCAGCATTGCCTTCTCTCGCGGAAAGCTCTAGCTGGCTCCCACTGCCTTTAGGGTAAAGTCTAGATACGCCCACTCAGCCCTTGCAACCCTTGGTCCCAAATCTGCTGCTGCTGCCTGTGGCCCCCCCCCCCCCCCCAGCATGCTTTCCCCTTCTGCTCCGTACAGTTGTCCTTGGAGCATCAGTTTGGAGGCCCTTATCTGGGACTTTGCCTGTCTCGGCTGTCCCTGAGCCCGAGTCGCGCTTGGTGGCGATCCTGGTCACAGTGCCATCTCCGTAATGCTTGACTCTTGAGCCCCTGGTGCAGCGGGCCTGGGTGCTGGTTAGGTTGGGGGGGGATTGCATGCTGCACCTCACGGCTCAGGTGTGATGAGCCCACTGTGACCACAGAGCCCTAGGGACGAAGGGAGAGGGCAGCCCAGGGTAGGTTCCAAGTCCAGCCTCACCACTACCAGCTGTGTGACCTCGGGCCGGCGACGTGACCCTCGGAGCCTCCATCCCCGGTTGCGCGGGGGCAGCTGGGAGGAGTGGGCCTGGCCAAGCCCAGCATGGCTTTGCTCGGTGCCTGGCCGGCAGCGCTTCAGAGCGCCGCTGCGACCGCTCGCCTTTCTGTGGCCAGGCTTTGTCCTGGCACCTACTCACTGCTGGTTCTGCTGTCCCAGAAAAAGGGCGTGAAGCGGAAAGCAGACACGACCACGCCCACGACGTCCGCCATCACCGCCAGCCGGAGCGAGTCGCCCCCGCCGCTGTCGGACCCCAAGCAGGCCAAGGTGGTGGCACGGCGGGAGAGTGGGGGCCGGCCCATCAAGCCACCCAAGAAGGACCTGGAAGACGGCGAGGTGCCCCAGCACGCCGGCAAGAAGGGCAAGCTGTCGGAGCACCTGCGGCACTGTGACAGCATCCTCAAGGAGCTGCTGTCCAAGAAGCACGCAGCCTACGCCTGGCCTTTCTACAAGCCGGTAGACGCCGAGGCCCTGGAGCTGCACGACTACCACGACATCATCAAGCACCCGATGGACCTCAGCACTGTCAAGGTGTGTGGGCAGGTGGCCGGCCGGGGCCCTCTTTCCCTGCGCTGCCAACGTCCTAAGGGTCTGTCCTGGTGCCCAGAGCAGGGTGGGGCACTACGGCTCCCAGGGCCTGCCCTCCAGCTCTGAGCAGGGAGAGGGGCGTGTTCTGCCCGTGGGTCGCTGAATTTGTAGCTGTATTGTCATCCAGTCCCTTGACCCCTGTTTCGTAGTTTCTTTCCTCTTCTTACCCGTCTTCCATCCCAGAGCGTTTGCAGGTTTTTGTAAAATGTTACGTTAGGCAAGGAGGGCCCTAAGCTGAAACCAGAGCCCGGCCTCCCAGCTGGGATCTTCCTGCCCCAGGGGCTCCTCCTCCCCGGGCTTGAATGGGTTTTGCTTCAGGTCAGGCCAGTGTGGACCAGCAGAGAGCAGGCTGTGCCAGGTGTGATAGAGAAAGTGCTGAGTGCAGCGGCATCCAGAAGGCTAGGTTACCTCCAAAGGGGTCTTCCCCAGGTGCACACGGGGGGGGTGTCCCTGAGCCCCTGGCTGGCTTGGGCCCTGGCACACCTGCTCTGTCTCGGGGAGACTGCCAAGCCAGCCTGGTCTCTGGCACCCTGAGAAGCTCTGTGAGCTGTCCATGTGGCCCTGGAAGGGGCCCCTGCAAAAAGGGGTGGTTGTTTCTTTCCATCAATGATGTCTTGGCCTTGACGACTGGTCTTAGTCACTCTGCCTCGTTGGGCGGTAACACCAACTTTGGGTAGAATCTCCTGTTGCTTCCTTCCCCTGGCTGGGCCCAGGCAGGTGGATTTGTTTTGCTTTGTTTTGTTTTTTATTTTTTTAAACATATCTTTATTGACTTCAGAGAGAGGAAGGGAGAGGGGGGAGAGAGAGAAAAAAACATCAGTGACCAGAGGGTTATTGATCTGCTGTCTCCTGCACGCTCCCCACTGGGGATCAAGCCCACAGCCTGGGCATGTGCCCTGACCGGGAATCGAACCATGATCTCCTGGATCCTAGGTCAACGCTCAACCCCTGAGCCACGCCCAGCCAGGCCCCAGGCAGGTTTTGACCATGGAGGCAGCAGGAGTGCAGGCTCCCAGGTGTACCATCTCCGAGACTCTCTCCCCAGTGGGGTCTGTGGGGTCCTGGCTCTGGGACCCTTCACCACCAGAGAGGGCTGTGCCCCTGTCTCATTGTACCCACACAGGCGCCTGTCCCCATCCAGAGAAGACCTGGCCTAGACCTGAGGAGTGAGGGGATACAGGGACAGGGTCTTTCAGAAAGGGGAGCGTTCTCGCACCCCTGCTGTTTACAGGGGCCCTGAGGCTGGAGCGATGGGGGCCCCTCCTAGAGGCAGTGCTGGGATCAAGGCCTTTGGCTTTTCAAGCCTTGAGCTGAGCCGACAAGGGTTTGTCCCCAGGAGGGGGGCATTGTTCACAGTAGTGGTGCTCCGCATGTCTTTTTTTTTTTTTTTTTTTTAATATATCTATTGATTTCAGAGAGAGGAAGGGAGAGGGGGAAAGAGAGATAGAAACATCAACGATGAGAAAGTCGTTATTGATCGGCTGCCTCCTGCACGCCCCTGACTAGGGATCGAGCCCACAACCTGGGCATGCGCCCTGACTGGGAATCGAACCTTGATCTCCTGGATCCTAGGTCGATGCTGAAACCCTGAGCCATGCCCGTCTGGGCCCCACGTCTTTCCTAACCCGCCAGCTCATTCTCAGTTGCCACCTTATAGCGCCCCCCACTGGTGGCATTTTCCCCTCCACGTGCCTACTGTCTCACCTCTCCCCACTCTCCTGCCGGGCAGTCCCATGCTTCTGTGAGGGGCGGGCAGGCTAAGAGCATCTGGGTTTTCATGGAGAAAAAAACAAATCTCATTTCGTGAATCAAGTGGGCCCCCAGCATTGGTGGAGAGACTTCCTGGAAGCTTCTCATTCCCCTGGAGCCTCTACTGTCAGGGACCTCGGCGTGTGACAGGTGACCTCATACGTAGAGCTGGAAGCTTCGGGAAAGGAAGGGGTTAGGTGGTGGCTGCAGGAGCCAGACTTCTTGTCCCGCACTGTTCATCCCCACAGGGTGCCTGCCCCTCTGTAGGGTCCCGTGCACGAGGTGTTAGGGGTCCAGCAGTGGATGATCAGAGGGCCCGTGTCTTTGTGAGCGGAGTCTGTGACACTGCGCGGTGCCTCTCACGCCCTGTTGCTTGTGTGTTACAGAAGAAGATGGACAGCCGCGAGTACCCAGACGCACAAAGCTTTGCAGCTGACATCCGGTTAATGTTCTCCAACTGCTACAAGTACAACCCGCCAGACCACGAGGTGGTGGCCATGGCCAGGAAGCTGCAGGTAACCCGAGGTGCTCTCTGGGGAGAGTACTGGGCACAGGTGGGGTCAGCAGCTCCGGGCAGGGTCCTAGGAAAGACACAGGCTTCTCAGAGGACGTCCAGCGGGGAGGCCACGGGGAACCTCATCTACGCAACACATTTGTCCTGGTGGTGGCCAAGTGCTGGCCAGACCCCCAGCCTGCTTCCCAGGACTTGGTGACAAACTGGCCCCTCTGCCTTCCAGGAGCTGCGGGCTCAGGTTGGGGTGGGCAGTGAGCAGGACGTTCTAGCCAACGGTGAGAGAGAGAAGGCTGATGTCCCCTCTCCCGTAGCCTTACGACTGAAGGTTCCCATCAGTTCATGTGCTGGGGGTGAAGGTGGGGGGGCTTTTAGTGAGGCTGGTGGACGTTGTATCAGATGACGGGGGCCTGTTGCTCTCCTGGCAACAATTGCAGACGGCATGTGGGAGGAAACAGCTGTAGGAGGCTTGTCTGGCCACCAGTGTGGGACTCTGTCTGGGCACACCAGCCTCACACACAGTGTGCTGCACCCCACCCCCTCGAGGGTGCTTTCCCGCCAGCCTGGCTGCTGCCCACGTATTTCAGTGCTCAGGGCCTATTATTTTTCCTTGCCGTGGATTGCGTGGGCTGGTGCTTTGGTAATAACAGCACTGATGTTTTAGATGTCACGGGGTCAGAAAACTTTCTTTTTGGAGGAAAGTAAGAATTATGGACGTCTCCTCCTCGGTAGTTTTTCCTTTTACGGGACCCAGAACCTTTGTTTCCTAAGAGGTTTCTAGTCCCTTGCTGAGAACCCTTTTGAAAACCCTGTGGAGGGGCTCATGGCGTCCCCCTCGGTCACCAGGCCCCAGACCAGGGATGCAGGAAGAGCCTGCGCTCCCCCTGCTGGGTCCTGCTGTCTCACAGGGACTTACAGGACCGCGGAAGGCTTACGTGTTATTAAGGGACAGGCGGGCCACTCCCTAGAAGGGTGGCTACATCTGTGGCTGTTGGCCCTGCACTCAGTGCCTAGAGAGGGTGGGGGAGCCAGCTGGGCTGCCGCCTCGGTGTAGCTCTGAGGGCATCTCGGGGATGCTGGGTGCCTACTCTGAGTGGCTTCCCCAGGGGTGTCCAGGACCTCAGGTCGCCTCTGCTCCCCCACAGGATGTGTTTGAGATGCGGTTTGCCAAGATGCCAGATGAGCCGGCGGAGGCTCCCGCACTGCCTGCCCCCGCAGCCCCGGTGGTGAGCAAGGGCACAGAGAGCAGCCGCAGCAGCGAGGAGAGCTCCTCGGACTCGGGTAGCTCGGACTCGGAGGAGGAGCGGGCCACCAGGCTGGCAGAGTTGCAGGAGCAGGTGAGCCTTGTCTGTGTCCCCTCCCACAAGCCGTGGCAGTCCTTCCTTGCAGCGTCCTGGGAGGAGACCCGGGAAGTGTTAGCTCCGAGGGCCCCCTTGGAGGTCCCTGCAGGCCTGGGGCCGTGCTACTTTCCCGGAGCCCTGGTCGGCCCTGGGTGCCCACGCACTGTCCCATAAAGGTCTGGGAGGGAAGTATTGGCAGAAGCCACGCCGTGTGGGCCAGCTGCCTGTTGCTGTGGGGTGGTGGGGTGCAGGCTCCCTCGGGAATGAGGCTGTCCTCCCCTGACCTCTGACCACCGTGCCCCCTGCTTCACTCCTCTTTTGCAAAATGGGTCTCATGCCCCCCTCATTTCAGTTGTTTTGACGATGAATTGAGAAAAACGTGAAGAATTGTTTTCCCCGAGTGTCTGGCAGCCAGCAGGTGCATGATTTCTGGGGCTTCTGGCAGGGAGAAGAGAGCAGAGTGGAGATGGCCCCGCGGTCACCAGAGTGGGGTGGGCGTTTGACTTTGACTGGAGCCTCGTTAGAGATGACGCTGCCGGGAAGACGGCCCTGAGGTGCAGCTGTCGGCCCAGGTTGCCGTCTCAGCCCCTGCACCTGCCGGAGGCTGGAGCTTGTCTGCTCCCCTGCCCGGGGCAGCATGTGGTCACCCCTCGTGCCCGGGGGCCGCTGAAAGGAGAACATAGAGCACTTAGCACCCTGCCAGCGCGCGTCGGCACCGGGACCGTTCCGATTCTCTAGACCTGCTGTGTGAACAACTAACTCCTTTGTGCAGCCGGTTAAGGCTCTGTCTTCCTCACCTGAAAAATAAAAACGAATAAGAAAACGTCAGCTACTATTTATCGAGTCCTTACTGTGCCACCCGCCCCGGGCCGAGCGTTTCGCCAGGCTGCTCTGCTGCTCCCCGAGCCGCCCCGTTGCAGTTTCCCCAAGGAAACTGGCCCAGCGATGGGGCAGCGGGGGGCGGGGGGTGGGCAGAGCGTGGCTCTGACGCCACGTGCTCCTGGCGCCCGTCTGGTCCCCGAGGCGCGGCGTGGCCCAGGGGCGCCCGGCTCAGCTCCCGCCCGGTTGCAGAAGCTCCAGGGGCGCCCGAGCCGCAGGGAGCCCCTCTCAGCCGCCCGCTCTTTTCCAGCTGAAGGCTGTGCACGAGCAGCTGGCCGCCCTGTCTCAGGCCCCCGTGAATAAGCCAAAGAGGAAGAAGGAGAAGAAGGAGAAAGAGAAGAGAAGGAAGGACAAAGACAAGGACAAGGAGAGGCACAAGGCCAGGGCCGAGGAGGAGAGGAAGGCCAAGGCCGCCCCGCCCGCCAAGCAGGCGCAGCCCAAGAAGGCGCCCACCAAGAAGGCCAACAGCACGACCGTGGCCAGCAGGTGGGCCCGGCTCCGGCCCAGCGCCTCGTGCCCTGGGGGCTGTCCTGGGAGTGCTGGGTGTGGGGCGTGGGCCCTTGGCTTCCAGCCCTGGTGACTCAGATCCTAGGCCGCTGCACAGATAGCAGGGTAGGGGCGCGGTGGTCCTTGTCTCCCCCCCCCCCCCTTTGTAGGGAGGCCAGGAAGGCGATGGGCTCCGGAGGGTGTTGCGCAGCTCTCCATGGGGGCTGGTCTCCGTCGTGGGCATGGGAGCTGGCACAGCTGCCTGGCGGGACCCTCGGCGTCTCGAGGCCTTGGGGACATTTTGCTGGTTTGGCCCAAGAGTTTAATTTGGGGACATTGGGCATGTGGGGACTTGGGCTCTTAGCATTTCACTCCCACCAGCCTGGTAGGCAAGAGGGTCGCCGTGGCACAGATCAGCTCTGTGGCCCATCCATCGCACCGTGGCCAGGCGCTGCCCTGAGGCATGCCCGCCGCTGACAGGCAGGGATGACGGTGGGAGGCAAGGATGGGGGGGAAGGTGCTTGGGGTCGGGGTGCCTCCCCTGGTAGGGTAAGGAGGAAGGCTTCTTGGAGGAGGGGTGGCAGCTGCACAGGAGCAAGCCTGCCCGTAGAGGGTCCGGACAACGTGGCTCCCAAGAATCAGGAGTGGCGGGCCAGTGCCACAGAGGCCAGCAGATCTGTTCTTTGTGAGAATTAGGGCAAGTTGGCACCCCCGAGGTTGGGAGGAGGGTAGGCTGAGGCAGCCAAGGTTGGCTGGCTTTGTTGGGGTGTTGGCATTTTATCCTCAGAATGAATGAAGGGGAGTCATGAGCATTGAAAAGCAGTCAGATCCTGGCCTCTTAGTGGGAGCAAGAGGGAAGAAAGGCGGCCCCTTGGAGGTGACTGGTTTTGCAGGCGTGCGTGGCCAGTGTGGCCGTGGAGGGGCGGCGGGTTGCTTTGAGAACTGTTTGGTAGGCAGAAGGGTCAGGCCTTCGTCCCTTACAGTGGGAGGAGGGGGCATGCAGAGCGGGCGGGGTGGGGTGGGTGGAGGTAGGGGGCGGTGGGAGAAGTTAGGCTTTTTTGTACTGTCTGTCTGGTTTTGGTATTAGTATAATGCTGGTTTCAAAAATGAGTTGAGAACTGTTCCTCCTCTTCCCGTTTTCTGGGGTAGATCGGTCGAATTGGTATTAATTTGTAAATATTGGCAGCCCGGCCGGGCATGGCTCAGTGGTTGAGCATCGACCTAGGATCCAGGCGATCGGGGTTCGATTCCCGGTCAGGGCACATGCCCGGGTTTGCAGGCTCGATCCCCAGTCGGGGGCGAGCAGGAGGCGGCCGATCAGTGACTCTCTCATCATTGATGTTTCTCTCTCTCTCTCCCTCTCCTTTCCTCTCTCTGAAATCAATATAAAGATATATTTAAAAAAAAAAGATTTAAATAAATATTGGTAGAACTCACCAGTGAAAAGTAGGTTTTTAACCATGAATTCATTTATCTTAATAGATGAGGCCCGGTCAGGTTATCAGTTTGTTCTTGAGTGAGTTTTGGGGGTTTGTGCCTTTCAGGCCGTTGCTCCATTTCACCTAAATTGTGGCGTCGACGGGTTGTAGTGCCCTCTTGTCCTCCTAACGCCAGCAGGGCCTGCAGTGATTTCCTTTCTTCCATTCCTGATAGTGGTCATTTGTGTCTTTTTCCTGATGAGCCTGGAGAGAGAGAGATTGATCAGTTTTATCGGTTGGTCTAAGATCCAGTGTTTGGTTTCATTGGTTTCTCTGTTCGCACTTTTTTCCTTCATTTTTACTATTTCCTTTTGCTTGGCTCGGGCTTAATTTGCTCTCCTTTTTCCAGCTGCTTCAAGTAGAAGCTTAGAGGATTGACTTGAGACCTTTTCTTATAGAGTATTTAATGCTATATGTTTCCATCTAAATAAACATTGCCTTAACTGGACCCCTCAAATTCAATACGTTGTGATTTCCTTTTATTCAAAATTTTATTTTCCTTCAGACTTCCTCTTTGACCATGGGTTCTTCAGAAGTGTGTTGTCTAATTTCCAAATATATGGGGATTTTTCTACATACTTTTCAGTTATTGATTTCTAGTTTAATTGTATGAGGGTCAGCGATCAACACTTTAACATTTGTTAAGATTTGTCGTATGGCCCAGAATCGGTGAAGGCTCCATGTGCACTTGAGAAGAAAGTGTCTATTCTCCTGCTGTGTGTGGATGTCAGTTAGGAAAAACCAACCCAATAAAACCACCCAAGCAGGCAAAAACCTGATAGGTTGACTTGGTTGACAGGTGTCAGCTCTTCTCTGTTCTTGCTGACTTACCTGTTTTATTAATTACCAAGAGAAAATTCCTGAATTCTCCAACTATAGTGGTGGGTTTTTCCATTTTCCCTTTAGCTCTGTTGGCCTTTGCTTCATGTATTTTGAAGCTTGGTTTTTATTTTTTAATTTTTAAAAAATACATATTTTGGTTGATTTCAGAGAGAGGAAGGGAGAGGGAGAAACATCAATGATGAGAGAGTCATTGATCGGCTGCCTCCTGCATGCCCCCTGCTGGGGATTGAGCCCGAAACCTGGGCACATGCCCTGACCAGGAATCGAACCGTGATCTCCTGGATCCTAGGTCAACACTCAACCACTGAGCCACACCGGCTGGGCGAAGCTTGGGTTTGAGATGCACACACGTTTAGGACTGTGATGTCTTCTTGGTCAGGAGACTGTTTTATCATTATGCAGTGTCCCTCTTTTTTCTGATAATCCTGTTTTTGAAGTCCTCTTAGTCTGAAATTAATATAGCTACTATGGTCTTCCTTTGATTAGTGTCTGGTTGATTTTTTTTTCTCTGCATCGTTTTACTTTTACCCTACTTCTGTCTTTGTATTTAAAGTTGGGTTTGTGTAGACAGCATGTAAATCAGGTCTTGTTTCTTATACAACCTGTTCATCTCTTTTCTTTTAGTTGGTGTGTTTAGATTGTTTATGTTTAGTGTAATTATTAATACACTTGGGTTTTGGTTTACCAGTTCATGTCCTGTCTGTTCCCTCTGTTCTTACTTCCTCTGTCCTTTTCCCTGTCTTCTTTTGGGTGACTTAAATATAGAGGTCAGTGTTTGACCTGTTGAGTGGGAGATGCCTGTGGGGCATTGAGGGTAGTTGTTTCCTGGATGAGGCCTGGAAACCACCCAGCTGGGAGCAGCCTCTGCTGTGACCTGGGAGCAGGGTCTTCCATGTCCCTGGAGACATACCTGCAGCCCTCAGGCAGCCAGCCTGGCTTCTCTGCCTGGGGCACCACTTTGGGCATTTCCCTTGGTAAGAGGACATGGTCCTGGAGACGACGGAGCCAGACAGAAGGGGGGAGGCACTCCATAGGGGACGGGGGGGGGGGGGGGGCGACAAGGGACAAGGCTCCATGCCATGACACTCTTTGCCTTCTGCCTCAGACAGCCGAAGAAGGGTGGCAAGCAGGCTTCGGCCTCCTACGACTCGGAGGAGGAGGAGGAGGGCCTGCCCATGAGCTACGATGAGAAGCGCCAGCTGAGCCTGGACATCAACCGGCTGCCCGGGGAGAAGCTGGGCCGGGTGGTACACATCATCCAGTCCCGGGAGCCCTCGCTCAGGGACTCCAACCCCGACGAGATAGAGATCGACTTTGAGACTCTGAAACCCACCACTCTGCGGGAGCTCGAGAGATACGTCAAGTCTTGTTTACAGAAGAAGCAAAGGAAACCGTTCTGTAAGTCGCCGGGTGGAGCTTGGCCCTCGCAGCCCCCTTGCCTCCCGCTCCTCTGCAGCCCTGGGTGGAAAGCCAGGCAGCCCCTTGCCCCGCATCCCACCTGTCTGTGCTCAGCTGGGGACAGAGGACTTAGCTGAGACTGGGGTCATTGCTGAGACTGAGGGATTGCTGTGGCCACAGCGAGGGAGAACTGTGAGGCAGGATCAGGGCTTCATGTCGCAGCTCTGCCTTTCACACGGGGGTGTCACTGAGCCACACACGTCCTGTCCACTTTTGTTTGGAGCGGGAATGGTGGAGGAGGAGGTTTGGAGGAGGAGGAGGGCCTGCCCATGAGCTTGGGAGACGGTAGGCTGACCTCCAGCCCCCACCTCAGAGATTTTGTGATAGTTAAAGAAAAGGCTGCATGTGAGGAGCGCTTGGGACATGCAGGCAGGGTTTCCTAGTGTCAGCCAGCCCTGTGGTGAGGCGGGGGTTGCAGACGCCCAGGTGCCAAGGGGTGCACTTGGTGGCTGGCTGCCTGTCTCTCCTCTGCCCCGCCGCCTCAGCATCGTCCTCTCCCATAGCGACAAGCGGGAAGAAGCAGGCAGCCAAGTCGAAGGAGGAGTTAGCTCAGGAAAAGAAGAAGGAGCTGGAGAAGCGGCTGCAGGACGTCAGCGGGCAGCTGAGCAACAGGAAGCCCGCCAAGAAAGGTACCCATGGGCCGTGCTGCCCCAGGGCATGGTGTCCCCTGCAGCCGCTTGCTGCTCTGTCCAGAGGGGGATGGCCCGGGCAGTCTTGGTCTTCCACCATGTCAGGAGGCCCCAATTTTGTTATCTGTAAATGGGACAGAACCCCGGCCTTGCAGGGAGGTTGAGCATATGGGAGGTGTGGACCGCTTTCTAGAACGCCCGCAGGGGGCTCTTGGAAGGGCCCAGCTACAGTGTTTGGGGACTGGGCCCCATAGCTTAGGAGACGGTAGGCTGACCTCCAGCCCCCACAACGAGCTTTCTGGCTGCCCCCAGGCTGTAACACCTGTTCTCACATGTTAACCAACAGCACAGGTGGAGGGAGGCTGACTCCCAGCCCAGGCCCTGTGCTTTGTGGACTGCAGGGTCTTATTTTAGGGGAGCAGGTGGTTTGACGCCTTGTCTCCTTTCTCTGGAGCCTATAAGGAGGGGCAAAGACCTTTTTCCCAGCCCAGGGACAGTGGGGCCAGGTGGTGGTGGACATCGCTGGGTCTCATTTCAATGATCATGTAGCAGCCGGTGCGGCATCCTTGCCAGGCCCTGCTGCCCAGTGCCGAAATGCTAGTAGCCCTGCCTACTCCACCAAAGGCTGGGGAGCTCCCCTGGGTCACCCCTGGGAAGGGCAGAATGGTGGCTCATTGCTGCTGCCTGGCGCCACCTGACTGATGGGTGGGTGGGTACCTTTCTATATCAGTAGGTGGGGGTGCTTAGCCCCACCCACATCCATCATTCCCTCTTAGTAGATTGTGTTCATTTTTTTTTCTGTCTCTGGTGTGTTAGATTGTTTATTGACCTCTGAGATATATATATATTCTCTTTAAGTATTTTTTATTACTTATGTGTTTTTCTAGATGATTTCAAAATGACAATATTACAGATGTCCCCCATTTGAACTATATTTACTCATCACACTTCTGACACCAAATGTGTGGGGGTTTTCTCACACTGGTTGTCCAATCTCCGACACCAGCTGGGTGTCCAGAAATTCAGTTCAGTCCTAACACCATCTACTCAGAGTTAGTGCAGACTCCACAGAAAAAGGACTCAGCCCCACAAGACCGCCCCACCTCAGACTCCAGGTGCAAATCCTAGGCCTCCTGCACCTCTGACCCTCTTACTGGCTATAACTCTCGGTTCCCACGATCCCCTCCTCAGTTCAGTCACGTGCTACAACAGCTCACAGAACTCCGGAAAATGTCATACTTCCTGTTAGGGTTTATTATTATGAAGGGTATAACTCAGGAGTGCAGCCAGGGGTAAGAGATGCACAGGGCCAGGGGTGGTGGTGAGGAGCTGCCTTGCCCTCTCAGATTGGCCACCCTCCCAGCTCCTCCATGTGCCCCACTTCAGCCCCCCTCTCCCGGAGATGGGGTGGGAGCTCAAAGTTCCCATCTCCTAATGGCTTAGTCTTCCTGGTGACCAGCCCCATCCTGTGGCTATCTGCCCGCCCCCCCAGTCAGAGTCACTCATGAGCATAAACTCAGGAGGTGTGATCCAAAGGAGCTCCTTTCAAATAACAACATTCTTATCCTCTGGGAATTCCAAGGGTCTTAGGAGGACTATGCCAGGAACCAGGACAGACACCCGATACATGTCTTACAGTACCACAACCTCATTAACGCATTGATCCATTTCAACAAATACGTGTTCATATCTATCAAGTGACGGGGTCAAGAAGTGGGTGGGTGATGGCATGAGGTGGGGTGTGTAGTGGTGGATGTTCTGCAGAAGCCGTGTTGATGGATGAAGGAGTGGTGGAGCGCGTGGGTGTGAGCGGGGTGAGCCAGGTGAGCAGAGCGTTCCTCTCACCTGCTGCATCTCCCCCAGAGAAATCGGGCACGGCGCCCCCTGGAGGGCCTTCCCGGCTCAGCAGCAGCAGCTCCTCTGAGTCCGGGAGCAGCAGCTCCAGCGGATCCAGCTCAGATAGCAGTGACTCGGAGTAAGGAATCAAGTTGGGCTTGGCCAGCACTCAGCCCCTCCGGTGGCCGCCGCACACGCCGACCTCTGCAGTGTCCCCTCCTACAGTTAATATACTACTTCTGTTCATGGTGTGCAGGTTTCTTTTTAATCCAGTGTTACGGTATCTTCCCGTTTTTGCTTTAATAGGTCAAAGGTCTTTTTTTGTGTATACACTAGACTTTATGAGAAGGTGTGAATCTGCATAAAGTCTTTTCTTTGCCACTGAATTTGATCGCTTGGAGATGACAACTTCAGATGCTAACCTGGTAACTAGACAAACACGGAAGATGTCATCTGAATGTTCCTGCAAAACCCCTTTTCTTATGCCCAACCTGGTCCAGAAAGAATTTTTTCAAAGGCAGTTTCTCTAAGGTGGTTCTGTATTTGGAAGCTGTTAGCTTCATCTCTTGAGCCCTGAGCTCTGACCCTCGTGTCCGAGGGCCACCTCCTCCTGCAGGGGCTGAGGACAGAGGTGCTGAGCTAGACAAGGGGATCGCCATGGCTCCCATCAGAGCTTTGTGGGTGGGGGCAAGCGAGGGTGGGCGTGTGTGGAAGGGGGGAGTGGAGTTTTTCTGATCTTTGTGATGTCAGGAGCTCCCGGGAGGGGATACAGTGGTTGCGTGTGCAGGTTTCCATACACTGAAACTTTTACCTCAACTTAAAAAAAGAAAAGATTAAAAAAAAAAAAAAAGGAGACTTTTTTTGTAAGGATCAGCAATTTTCTATGAAAGTCCAGCCCAATGTGTGTCCCCACCTTGTTGTTAGCGCTCCCGCGGCCGCACACTCCAGAACCATTTTCCCAATTTCATGTATATATGAATACTTTATTTATTAACACCATTGGTCATTTTTTTTAAAAAAAGAAGAAAAACAGAACAAAATAAATGCATTAAAACAGTAGCAGAGATGCAGGCCCCCGTCGTGGTTTGCAGGAGAGCCCAGGTGCTCCAGGTGCTACCCCGTCCCTGCCGGTGCTCAATCCCGTCTGCGCACCACCCCGGGCCGTCGGGGGGTCGCTCTTTCTGTGTGTGCGTGAGGCTCGGAGACTTGCAGCTATAGACAGCTTCCCGCTGCAGCACGCTCTGTTTATTTGGGTGGTTTAGTTGTTTTGTACTCTCTTCTGGTCTCTTTAGGACTGTTTTAAAAGAAACCAATTTAGGGAACCCCAGTTATATAATATAAACTTTGTAATCTGAGAGGAAGAAATGTATAGTAAATCTAAGTCTTGATTTTTAACTTTCTATTGTAAAGAAAATAATAATATACAGAGTTTAACAGAAGGTTATGTTCTGGTTTTGTTTTTTCCAGAGGCTCCCATACGGCCTTTTGAGTGCAGGGATGCCCTCCACTGCCTGCCTAGGTTCTGAGCATTGTGGCTCCGGCCAAGAATGCACGGTCAGTTGGCCTTCCTGGCCCTGACCTCCAGATGGGAGCCCCTCACCTCCCGGCCTCCAAGGGAGGCGCTGTGGCCCCCACTGCCCTATGCCGTCTTCCAGCCACCAGCAGTGGCCTGGCCGCTCTCCAGGGGTGGAAGAACCTCTGGCCCCAGGAGGGTCCCTCCCTGACAGCTACACAGGGCTCCCTGCTCAAGCATTTTCCATGTAGCAGAAATGGCTGAAACGGCATTCTCCCAGACATCCCTGTGAGCAGTTCACTGAGGTGGGTGCTGGAGGTGGAGCCGTGGGTGCTGATCTGCCTGGATAGGGGGACTAGTCAGCAGTATCGTTAATAGGTGGCGATTTTTAAAAAATCATAACATTGATTCAGATTGCATCAGCCTTATGGCTGTGGGTACCCTGATGGATCTAGAGCTCTGATGAGCGAGTGGATGGTGGAGTACCATTTTTCTTACTGCTGGTGATCCTGACACTTGGTGAGTTTTGAGCCAGCTTGTTAAACTTTTAAGTTTTGTTTATAATAAAAAATATAAGTGGATTTTAAACTTGATGTTTTTTAAAGTTACCCTTGTTTTTCAAAGGTGTTTTCTAAACAGGTCTTTAGTGGCATATTTAAACTATGACTCTAAGGAATCAGTACCCGACAGCTCGACAGGTCTTACAGCAGGATCTCATCGGCATATGCAACCTGTGCGCACCCGGTAACCAGCAGACGCCGGTGTGGCGCTTGGGGGGGCTCCCGTGGAGCGCCTGTCCAGCGTGGGGAGCGAAGGGTCACCGTGTGAGCCGATAGGGAGAGAAGCACCTGGCCCTAGAGTTGAGCACAGTGGGAGTGTTCGGAGCTCTTACTTGTCCCCTGGTTCCATGAGAGAGGGTGGGTTCTCGGACCTCTCTTCCCCTCACCCAGACGGAAACCAGTGGCGTAGCTCCCTACTGAGCAGTTGTGGTTCATTGGTGCTGCAGTTTCTAAGGCTTTCTGTCCAGACTTCACAACTGATTTCTCTTCGGTCTGGGGGCACCTCCTCCACCCTCGAGCTCGTGGGTGTCGGTCATTTCCGTTTCTCTGTACTGGGAAGACTGCAGCTGGACAAGCAGAGTGGCTCCAGTGCCGAGATCTGCAGGGCAGCGTTCCTGAGCTTTTCTCAAGGGGACAGAGTGGTGCGTTAAGTAGGTTGGCCACGTGTAGGGAATGGCTTTGGAAACACACCTGGTGACCGTGACCGTGACCTCGACCGCATGGGCCACAGGGGCAGGCTGCGGTGTGCTCGTCCTGGGTGGCAGGACGTCATCTTGCTTACACACTGTAAGATACGTTTTCTTTTTGTTTTGGTTTGTTCTTTTGCGTCTTTTACAGTCATTTGGGGAAAAGCAGCCCCCGCGATATGGATTCGTCGCGTCCAGAGTAGGGCTGCCCCTTAATACGCGTAACACTTCCAGGAAGTTTTCCTTTTTATATTTAAAATGTTACTTTTCTGTATGACGTGCATGCAAGTTTACCGTAACTTTTCTTAAACTTTTTAGTGCCGTTTCTAGTATATTCCTGTAAATGTCAGTTACTGAAAATGAGTCCAATGTAAGTAGTTTTAGCTTGTTTATTGCAATGCTGGCCTCAACACAACAGAATAAAAATGGTAGAAAGTACTCTTTGATGTTTCTGGTAATCATGGACCCTTCTCCTGGGGCATTTGTTTTGTTTTCATAATAAAAGCAAAAAAAAAAAGAAAAAGGTGCCCTTTTGTGCCTTCTCCTGTGCTTCGGGTGGCTCCTGCTCTCTCCGTCTGTGGGATGCTCCCTTCCCTGCCCTCAGGGCCTTCCAATTTAGTTTCATAAGGCTGCCCCTGGCTCTGCCCCTTGGCTTGGTGGGGAGGCGCCAGAATTCAGGGGCATCGTTGGCTTCCTGAGAAAGTTAAAACTGTCTTTCCAGTTACTTGGGACTCTGGATGCCTGCCCTCCTAGAAGAGCGGGTTTCCTGTCTTCCAGCCCCCCCCCCCCATCGTTCCTCCTCTCCAGGCAGACCCTTCCCTCCTGCACCTCAGTCTGCTTTCCGGGACTTCAGGCATCAACCTTGTCCAGCTGGCCCGGTCAGCATTTCCCTGAAACCACGTCAGACGGGTTCATGTGCCGATGCTCCGGCACTTGGCTTCAGTGGAGAAGGAACGAGGTATCTCGACAGAAGAGTTCTGACACCACTTTCAGAATGTTGCCATCCCAGGAAAAGGTTCTTGTCGGCCCAAGTCCTGGCCTGACGACAGCCTACTCCTTCCTGCTAGTGAGCACCCTGCCTGTTCCCTCGGCACGTCAGCCTTGTCCAGACTTAGCTCCTCTCCTCTAGCCACCTCTCCAAGGACGAGACTGGCTGTGTCCCAGGCTTCTCTCAGGCAGGCAGTGTCTTCCTGCTAAGCAGCTTAGTGGCAGCTGTCCTCCAAATGTCCCAGTGCATGGTCACTCGCACACCCCGATGTGTGCAAACACCAGCCATGAGCAGTGCACCTTCCCAGATGCTGTCTCCGTGCTCGGGCCCAACCCAGCCACGACCCAGTCCTAGGTTGGTCTGAGGTGCAGTGAGCACAGAGCATTCCAGAGGCGTCTCTGAAGTTGGCTTTCTTCCCAAGCAGGACTTAAATAGAACCTGTCTACTGGGTGATGCCAGGTCAGGGCTTCTGGGCAGGTGCACCCTGACTGCAGAGGCCTCACCCTGCGAAGAGGGGGCAGGCTTCCCTCTAGCCCCGGAGGTAACTGAGGCAGAGTGATTTCAAGCCTCCTGGCCCCAGGCACCACGCCGGCCGAGGATCCCTCAGCAAGGACTAGGCCTTGGGCCAGACATGAATGTTTGGGGAAGGCAGTGTGACCCCACAGTGCCACTTCTAGGATGATGTTCGCTAACAAGCTCATCCAGTGGGGCGCAGGGCGTGCTGTGTGCATGGTGACAGCAAGGACACATATCTGCCCACCTGCGGGCTCCCAGGAGCTGCTAGTCAGGCAGTCGGAGCACAATGTAATGCCCGCTGAGCAAGAAAAAATTTCAAAACGGTGCATGGTGCAGGCCACCGCCTGTGAGTGTAACTGCATGATTGCATTCACGCATCTCTGGGGAGGGCACCATTGCTTTGCCTTCCACATTTCTGTATTGGGTCTTTCGCAATCATTAGATACTACTAAAAACAGCCAAGTTAACACATTAAGAACAAATATAGAAATAAGAGCATGAGGAGAGCTCTAAAGAATATTTATTTAGAAAAGAAAAATCAGCTTTGACAAAAGGTACTTCCACATGTGCATAGCCACTCAGACTTGAATTCCAGCAGACATCGAGTCCTGTCTCAGCGACTGACTCATACCTGCCTGCACGCTGGGCCTTGGCCGCCTGTGTACGGTAGTGACTGACACCCAGGCACTGCAGATGCTGGGGAGCGGCAGCCTCGGAGCCCCTCCTGAGATACTGTCTGTCGAGAACCTGCCTTTTCCAGCCCCGAGATCAATTTGAAACCCCTGCAAGGAACTGATGTGGAACTTAAAGGTAACTTTTGGTTTCCTTACTGTTTTTTGGAAGCACTTGCCTGCATTCGTCAAGTATTTGGAAGCTACCACACTGTGTCACCTGACAGTCATTTTGGTGACTAGATTCAAAATACAGGTGCAGCAAAGTTGCTGCAGAAATGCTCTGCCAGCATTTACGTTACATCGTTCTGGTCCCGCAGACGAGTTTTCAACCACGTACGATGCCTGTTCTTTCACTTTTTCCTAGATCTGACCCATTCTTCAGGCAGAAATGAACATTGAAAACAACCTACTACCTGAAACTAATACAATGTCAACTGTATTTGCAAAAAATTAAAATTAAAAAAATTTTTTAAACCTACCAAACTTGAAAAGGTGGTCTGTAAACAGGATGCCGTGCTTGGTTGATTTATTAGAAGCCAAACAGAAGAGCATACCTAGCGGTGTGCCCAGGCCAGGCTGTGCTGTGCCCGCAGCACCCGGATGGCTTGGAGGCCAGCCGACCAGTCACACCGACACTGTGCCTAGGGGCTCGGAGCCACTTCTGGGGTTCACGGGTCTTACACCACAGCTCCTTCACTGTGTTCACTAGTCTCCCCATGAGGCCCGGAAATCCATCGGACAGCTGACAGAAACGTGGCCACTGTACATAGTTGTAGCTTGTTTGTTGCAATGCTGTCCTCAACACAATAAAAAAGGTAGAAAGCACTCTTTGATGTTTCTGGTAATTAAGGACCCTTCTGTGGGGCATTTGTTTTGTTTTCATGATAAAAGCCAAAAAAAAACCCAACAACACCAAAAAGGTGCCCATGTGTGCCTTTTCCTGTGTGGTGCGTGGGCCCCCGTTTTCACACTGCAATCACATAACTGTACAAACCTTGGACTGGCCCGTGTCCCGGGAGACCTCAAGCTTGTTTCTGTCTCGGACTAGGATGGCCTCGTTCCCGTACTGTGAGTACCACATGCTTCGGCTCCTGCTCAGGTAGGTCCTGGGCGGCACAGATTCCAACTGCTGCTGCTGCTGCTGCCAGATGAGCAGGGAGGTGTCCCTGTACCGCTGCCGGGCATAGCCTTCAGACAGGGCTTTCTCTGCCAGCGGGACGCGACCGCTCATCCCTGGCCCGAGCCCCTGTCCTGGGCTCCTGAGCTCCTGAGCTCCTGAGCCTGTGGCCTCTCTGGGACAGTCCTGACTGCTCTGTGCTGAACGCTACGATGAACACGTTTTCAGCTGTTGCGTCTGGGGGTTCCTTATTTAACTTAATGGTAGAGAGGAAGGTTCAGTCCATGGGTGCGTGGCACCCTGAGGAGGGTGGTGTTGCAGGGAGACCTGAGAGGAGCCTCTGAGCATTCTGAAGACACCCCGGAACCTCCCGTGAGATGGCAAAACAGGTAAATGTGGCTCCCTGTGCACAGCTGTGTGCCCTTTATCAGGTGTGTTGACCTGGATGAGGCACCTAGCTCAGCAGGGAGCCTTGTCAGGTGTCTGGTGCGATTCTGACACCACAGTTGGGACTGCTTAACTTGAAAAGACGTATCCACTGAAAGGACATTGTACCGCTGGACACGTTGATGGCCGCGCCCAGGATCGGCCTGTCCCGGATCGGAGCTCGGGCGGCTCAGGGCGCGCAGCAGGGCGATCTGGGACTGACTCGTCCGGGGCCTGGAGCCAGCTTTTGCTCAGCGCTTTTTGTCGGGCTCGTCCGCAGCTCTTCCCCACCGTGGTGCTCTAAGAAGCGAACACACTGCCAGTTGTGGGGAGCCAAGGGCTCGGGTGGCAATGGCAGGTTTTATGATACAGAATCTTAACTCTGGATCAGCGTGAAGCCAAGCAAGCTGCCAACGGGTCTCAGTCCTGCAGTCACTCTCGGGGAGATCCAGGCCCAGCCGAGGCCCAGTTCTTTTTATTAACTAAGGGGTGGGGTGGGGTGGGGTGGGGTGGGGTGGGGGGGTCCTGGCAAACTCCTATTGGAGCGTTAGTGTCTGTATCGGCGAAGCAAGTCCTCGGGACCTGAGCCAGCGCAGGACACCGGGGCCTGCTCCGGCCAAGCCCCCGGCCCGCGGCGGCCTTTCCGCTCCAGGCATCCGGAGGCCCCTGGAAAGAAAAGTGAGGTCAGGCGAAAACCGAACAGAGAAGCCTCCTCGGCCAGCCCTGGCCCTCAGGATGCTCTCCCGGCCACGCAGATCCCCTTTTCCTTCCGCAGGGCCCGGCCCGTGTCCCCCAGGGCCCCCCCCCCCCCCCAGTCTGGCCTCGCCGGGGGCGGCCGCTGAGTCCTCCCATCGCCCTGCCCGCGTCCCCCGGCACGTCCCCATCGCCTCCCCCGCATCTCGGGTCCCCTCCCCCCCACCGCCCGCCCTCCCGCGCCGCTGTCACCCGCGCCGTGGGGTCTCCGTGACGCCCGGGCCCCGGGGCGAGGCGCCTCAGACGCTGGCGCCGCCGGTTGGCCGCGGGGCCGCGTCTCCATGGCAGCGTCCCAGGCGTGCGAGCCGAGCGCCGAGCGCCGAGCAGGCCCGCGCGCCGAGCCGGAGCTATCGATCGGGCCTCGTGGGCGGGGCCTGCCGCCGGAGGAGGGGGTGGGGAGCGCGGGTGCGCGGGTCCTCGGGCTCCCGCCGTAGGGTTGGTTGGTCCTAGCGTTTTACTGAAGCACTTTTGCGCTGCTGCTTGTGTACTTCAGCAACTGCTGTCGCTGTTGCTATTAGCGTTCTTACTCCTAGTGCGGATGCAGTTGTTTTTTTAAGTCATTGAACGCTGTCCCGGGGGAACACTGAAATAGGTCTCGAATTCACTCAGGTCACCAGGTCCCATCCTGCCCAGCCCACGTCCAAGCATGCAACAGTAACACTCTCCTTAGGTCCTGACTGAAGTTTTATTTAAACGCTCCCCCCCTCCCCCCCGCCCATGCTAACTAGGAACACGACGTAAGAGCCCGCAGCTGTCGAATTCATTTTCACAAGAACACAGAACATTTACAAACACTGACCATAGGGCAGACCACGCATCCGTTTCAACACATTTCAAAGCATGTAACTCGTGCACGAACGGGGTCACCGGAGAAACAGTCTATAAATAAACAGCAGTAAAGCCCGGCCGGCGTGGCTCAGCGGTTGAGCATCCACCTACGATCCAGGAAATCGAGATTCGATTCCCAGGTATGCGCTCGATCCCCAGCAGGGGGCGTGCAGGAGGCAGCCGATCAATGATCATCATTGATGTTTCTCTCCCTCTCCCCCTTTCCCTTCCTCTCTGTGAAAGCAATAAAAATATATTTAAAAATAATAATAATAAAAAGATAACTAGAAGAAAACTCATATATCTGATCATTAAGAAATATATTTCTAAATTTCTCATGGGTCAAAAAGGAACACACAATACAAATTTTATTTTTTTATTTATTTTTAAACATATCTTTATTGATTTCAGAGAGAGGAAAGGAGGGGGAGAGAGAGAGAGATAGAAACATCAATGATGAGAGAGTCATTGATCGGCTGCTTAGCCCGCAACCCCGGCATGTGCCCCGACTGGGAATCGAACCCCGATCACCTGGATTCCAGGTTACGCTCAACCACTGAGCCACGCCCAGCCAGGCAAAAAGGATTTTGTAAATGTCAGAGATTAAAAAAATATGACCTCATGAATTTTAGTGTATTTGATGTCTCTCCATCAACTGCATTCATTGACGGCCAGGGGGAATCAGGCGGTGGGCAGACCCACGCCCCCTTGGGCAGTTCTGAGGCTGAGCTCCCGCTCCATGCCTCTCCTGGGGTGGGGACAGGTCTCTCAAAGCCCCCTTCAGAGGCGCGAACACAGGAGAGCCATGCCTTCTGCAACCTCGCGCCTTTGGGGGACAGCCCCACGCTGCCCACTAGGGCAGCAGCCACAAGCCATGTGTGGCTTCCGGGCTCTTCCGTGTGGCTTGCCTGGCTGAGGAGCTGAATTTTTAATTGTATTGTATTTCAATTGACTTAAAATTTGGTACTCTGTTCAGTGTTTGGCAAACTTTTAAGTATATTTGGGTATGCCAGTCTACTTTTTCAATGATAAATTTTATGACACCTGAACACAGATCAAATGTTTCTGATGAGAATTTAGTGTTCAAGCTGACATGCACTGTGCGTGTAAAATATGCAGTGGCTTTTGGAGACTTTCACCTGAAAAATGGAATTTAAAATAATCTCATCGATAAATTGCCAGGCTGATTGCATGTTGAAATGACAATATTTCAGATATATTGGATTAAATAAAGTGTGTTATTAGAATGGATCCACTCACAATGAGTTATTATTCAGCCATAGACAGGAACGAGGTACTTGTTGATACTCGACAAATGAATGAGCCTGACGTTCTGAGTGAAAGGAGCCAGACACAAGGCCACATAGTATATGATTCCATTTATAGAATTGTCCACAACAGGCAGATCCATGCAGGCAGAAAGACCGGGGTGGGCAGGGTATTGGTGGTGACAGCTAGTGGGTCTGGGTATATGTTGGGGTGATGGGAATGTCCCAGGATTCAGATCACTCCTGCTGGGGTCGGGGCAACAGGACCAGCAGGCACCTCCCCTTGGCTGTGCTGAAGGGCCATGAAGGGCCCCGGGCAGGGCTGCCTCCCGCCAGCTCCAAGGCCGGTATTAAAGAGCAGTAGGGCGGGCGGGCTGTGAAGCTGTTCTCCCTGGTTCTTCGTCTTGACCCCCTTGGTGTGTGCCTCCTTTCAGGAGGGCCTGTGCTGCCCCGCAGCCAGCATCACAGCTCAGAGCCCTCAGGCCAGCCACCTAGCACTCAA
The DNA here is from genome assembly GCF_054644295.1 of Miniopterus natalensis. Taxonomy (NCBI): domain Eukaryota; kingdom Metazoa; phylum Chordata; class Mammalia; order Chiroptera; family Miniopteridae; genus Miniopterus; species Miniopterus natalensis. The sequence continues at coordinate 70,159,409 of NC_142092.1, forward strand.
GAAATGGGAGTGGCTGTTGCAGTCGGGACCACTGTTAGCATAAGCGATAATGTACCACGTTAAATGCAAATCTTATGTAGTGCGATGTTATACACTCACATCTGATGTTCAAATATGCTACAAACCTTGTTAAGATATGTTACAGATCAACAGACCATATAGCCAAAATTTTAAACCTTTGAGTCACTTTAACACATTTCCGTGGCTCCCATGAAAGAATATATTGGATTTTAAAGTCATAGTTGCAGTGCTTTGCCAAGCTGCTGGCTTTACATTTGGTGTTTCATTTAATGACTGTTTTTTGACCACCTACCACGGGCTGCTGAGCTGTATGCAGATGGCACAGGACAGAGATGGTCCCTGCTGCTACCCAGCTGACAGTCTAGAGGGATGAAACTGAGCAAACCAACCAACACCCATGGTTGGGGGAAGTAAGGAGGGTGTGGGGGTCAGCAGAGGAAGTGAGGGGTGAGCCACATGTGCCCTCTGCTGGGACGGCAAGTGCAAAGGCTCTGGGGTGAGGGCATGCTGGACATGGCTGGAGCACTGCAGGAAATGAGATCATCCAGGGAGGACTTGCAGGGAAGGACTTCGATTTTACCTCTGGTGAGGGCTCCCCCGTGGGCGGAGAGACAGGGCCTCACCAAGGTTTGAATGGATCCTGGCTGGCTGCTGAGGACAGACCCGTGGTGAGGGTGGTGCAGGTGGAGGCTGTTGAGGGGCTCGGGGAGAGGGGGCCTGCGACCCTCCTCCCATACTTGGGATATGTGGCTAGTATTGGCACTTCCTGCCCCCTGGGTTTCACCTGTTCCTGCTTCTCCTGTGGACTGTCCAGGCGCTTAGCACAGGGACTCCCTCACTAAAGAAAACAGTGTCTAAATTACTTGTGCTAAAGGTGGGCCTCAAGGGTACCCCTCACTTGTAGTCTGTGAGCTCAGCTCCAGGGAGCCATCTCCGTAGAATGCGATGGGACTTGCGCCCCCAGAGGAGTGCCACAGGCAGCCGTGGCAAACAGCTCTGAGTCTGAGAGCATGTGGACAGCTGTAAAACTTTCTGGAATGGCTCCCCTCGTCCTGATATATGCTCTGAGTTGACACAGTCTAAACCTGCTCATTAAACCCATTCCAAGTGTTCAGAAGAGTTTCCGTCAAGTTTTCATTCATTAATTCACTTGCATCCAGCCTGCCTGCAGAGCATCCCAAGGGCCCTGACTGTACCCATTAAAAAACTGGGACTCAGGGAAGTGTTGTGATTGGCTCAGGACAACACAGTGACCAGGCCTGAGTCTCCTGACTAGACTATTCCCGGTGCAGCTGGACAGTGACGCTCATAGCGGGCATCCAGGTGGCAACAGTGCCCTCCACACCCACCAGGGGGCATCAGACGACCGTCTGCATTGTTGGCCGCCCAGGACTGTGTTCCAGCCCGGGGATCATCATCTTGGTTGGTTCTCTGCCCAAGCAGGAATGACAAGGGCAGTGAGGACAGAGGCCCCTTTCTTGTTGAGGGAGCTACCTGTGGGAGAGAGACACAGGCATTTATGGAGCACTGTGAATAGGGCACCCCAAGTGAGGGGGGTTTGGGGGAGCCACGTTCTGCCCCAAGCACCGTGCCAAGCCTTTGGATAATCAGTCCTATTCATTCTTCACAAGGGATTCTCACTGGGTGGGTGCTACAGGGGAGGAGGGTGCATTGCCAGGGAAGGTGCCTGTGCTGGCTCTCGGAGTGGAGGCTGGATGGGCTGGGGTTCAGGCTCTGTCCCCCACTTTGCGATTTCACAGAGCTGCCGTGAGATTGTCTGCTTTTGTCTCAGTCGAGGCTGGCAGACTCCCACCCCCTGAGGCAGGTTCCTTCCTGAGCACGTTCACCAAGGTGCCACACCCGTTTCCTCCGAGGAAGGATGCAGGACAGGAGCGTGGAGCTCAGTGGTCACTTGGCCTGACTACTCTACTCCTGCATGGGCCCTGTGTGCCCTCAGAGGCCAGCTTTTCCTGACCCCCTCTCTCCACAGCCCCATGCTTCCTCTTCAGTTTGGGAAGGGTTGCAAGTCTGACTCTGCAGCAGCCAGTTCTCAGAACAGAGGGTCCAGGGGACCCTCTTTGGGTTTGAAATGAGGTGGGGGTGTCGCCCTGCTCTGGCTCCTGCACCAGGAGCCCCAAAGGAGGAGGGGGGCTGGGTTATGTGGGCCACTGCCCAGCACTGCCCAGCTAACACAGGTAGGGGTTCAACCACACGTGTCCAGGGTGGGTGACCCCTGGGATTGGTTACCCCACACCTGCACCCCACGACTGAGCCCTCTCAGAGAGGGGCTCAGACTTCTCCGAGGTGGCCTAGTCCATCAGTGGTGAGAGCCCGGGGCTCCTGACAGCTGAGCCAGAATCCACATCATTTCATTGCCAGATGGGCTCTTTATGTCCCCGAAGCCCTCCCTCTGTCACTGACGGCCAGCTGCGGAGAACACTGCCCGCCCCCGGGGGCGCGGCCCAGGAAAGAGTTCAGGGCAGGGTCAGAGGAGCCCCTGGCGCGGCCCAGGGCCGGTCTGGCCTCAGCTCCGGCCCTCTCCCCCAATTACTTATCTCACATATTCCAGCTCGGACGCCAGGCTTTGCCTTGTGGGCAGCTGTGAGTGGCCAGGGTGGCCTCTGGGTCATAAAGCAGGGGAATCCCAGCCTTTGTGCGGGGTCAGAAGGGGGGGCTTCCTGCCCGTCCCCGGGCCGGGGCGGAGGATGGGAAAGGAGCTCTGGGTGCGTCCCCGGTCCTTGCACCGCCAGCCTCGAGCTATTCCGCGGGGGCCGCTTCACGGGCCGACGGGGCGCAGGAGGCCTTCTGGGTCTGTCCTTCCCGGCCAGGCGGGGGGGCCCAGCAAGACAGGGGCCACCTCCTGACTTTCAGGCGCGGAAAGCAGGAGAAAGAAGGGACAGCGACCGGCCATCGGTCCACAGGCGGGGTCGCTCGCCTCGTGCGCAGAGCTCCCCAAAGTCCGGGTGCCGCCTGCAGTTATCCGGCGGGCCCTGGGCTCCCGCCCTCCACAACTTTTGGGGGGCGGCCCCGGGGCAGGAAGTGGAGTGGGGGTGGGGGCGGTGCTTAGGTCGCGGGGAGGCGCTAGGCAAGGGCCCCGCCCCCGCCCCGCCCGGCCCGTGGCCGCGCCCCCCGCGCCCCCGCGCCCCCGCGCCCCCCGCGCCCGCGAGCCGCTGAGCCGCTGAGTTGGAGCGCGGGTTGCAGAGCGCGGAGCCCGCGGGCGGGGCGAACAAAGCGACGGCGGCGAGGGCGGCCCAGGCCCGGGACGCGCGGAGCGAGCGACCCGCCGGGCCTTTGTCTCGGGCGGGGCAGGAACGGCGGCGGCCGCGGGGCGCCCCGAGCGCAGAATGCGGCGCGCGGCGGGGCTGACTGCGGAGCGCAGCGGCGGCGGACGGCGCGGAGCCCGGCCCGGGGCCCGGGGGGACTTGCGCGTGTGAACCGAGGACCCGCGCGCCGCCCGGCCTCTACCCCGCGGCCGCACGTGGGCGGGAGCGGCGGCCCGCGAGGAGCCCGAGGAGGAAGAGGAGGAGGGGACGGGGAGACCCGGGCAGCCCGAGAGAAGCCCCGCCCCGGCCGCCGAGCCCGGCGCGGCCGGGCGGGATGCCCCGCGGCCGCCGCACTTTGGCCCGAGCGCTGCGCTGAGCGGCCGGCCCAGCGGGCGCCATGGAGCAGTGGCGGCAGTGCGGCCGCTGGCTCATCGACTGCAAGGTCCTGCCGCCCAACCACCGGGTCGTGTGGCCCTCGGCCGTGGTCTTCGACCTGGCGCAGGCGCTGCGGGACGGGGTGCTCCTGTGCCAGCTGCTGCACAACCTCTCCCCCGGCTCCATCGACCTGAAGGACATCAACTTTCGGCCGCAGATGTCCCAGGTGAGGCTCGGGGCGCGCCGGGAGGGGTCCCGGTCCCGGGCGCGGGGACGCGCACCCGGAGGTCGCAGCCGCGGGCGGTTCCTGGGCAGTGGCTCCAGCGGCGGGGCTCGGGGGGCGTCGGGACGGGGAGCGGAGCGAGGGGCACGCCCCGGGCTTCGGAGCCCGCTCCTCCCAAGGGCGACCCCGGGAGGCGCGAAGTTGACCGAAGTCTCCGAAGCTGAGGGCGCGCCTCCGTCGCCCGCGGGCACTGCAACCCGGTGGGGCGCCCGCCACCGCCGCCCGCGCTCCCGGGCCACGGGGTCCTGCGAGTGTCCCCCCCACCCCGGGGAGCCCGCCGCGCCCGGGCCTCGTCCGGCGTCTCGTGGTTGGGCTCCGCAGGGGTGCTGGACACCCGGGAGGACGAGCAGGCGTGGCCGGGCCCCGCGCGGGGGGCGGGGCGGGGACCCCAGCCCGCGGGGCGCGGGGAGCGGGTGGGCCCAGGGCGCCGCCCCCTCGCCGGCCTCTGCCTCCTCCTGCACCACCGCCGGCTGGGAGGGCATCGGGCCCCCACGGGGTCCCCGCGCAACTTGGTGTGAAAGGAGTCCCCCATCACTTCCCCGGTTGGAGCCATCGGTGGGCACCCTCAAGGGTGGCCTTTGTCGTGGCCAAGGCCCGTGTGGCCGCTGGCTGGCAGGAAAATGTCTGCTCTGCCAGCAGGAGCTGCCTTTCTTGGCCCTTTAAAGGGAACTTGGCTGAGACTTAAGCAGAATCGTGGGCTTTCTTTCTGCCTTTCCTGGGGTGGTAGGACCCCCCCCCCAGCATGCTTTGAGGGGTCTCCAGGGGACCGGAGTGCCAGCCTGGGTCTGGCCAGTACTGCCCAGGAGCTACCTTCCCGCTGGCCCTGTATGTAGCCGGTTCCTCCATGGCCCAGGGCAAATCCAAGTGGACAAGGGCCATTCACAAGTGTGACATTGGAAAAGGGGCTGGGGTGAGTCACAGCTTTTCCAGGCTGGGCTTCATGGCCTCTGCCCTTTGGCTGTCACCGCCTTTCCAAGGAGGCTGGAGTACCCCCTTCCCTCCAAGGAGGAGGGGGAGTGTGGCCTCTGACAAAGAAGAGCCCTGAGGGGGCAGGGGGCCGCCCTTTCACTCAGTAATAGTAGCCCAGCACCGAGGAGGTGGACAGCCCAGGGAGGGAGCCCTGGTGGTGCCCTGCCTGCAGTCTCATCCATCCTCAGGGCTCCCCTGAAGCCAGCACCATCCTTAGGCTCTCTCAGTGCTAAGCAGCCCAAGGTCCTGGGGGCCCGGGCCCTGCTGCAGAGTGCTGTCCCAGATCCAGTCCCACCCTCTGTCCTCAGCCCCCCCAACAGGAGAAGAAGGGTTGCTGAGGGTAGAGCTGAGTGGGAGTGCCTCCCTTAGACTAACTGCAGGGGCTGCCCAGGCTTGCTGGCTCCTGGCAGATTTCCACCTAATTGGCAGGGTGACCAGGGCACAGGGCACAGCCTGGGGTGGGTGGGTCTACATAGCAGAGGCTGGGTCTGGTGGGCCACTGGGTCCTGGAGCTGCTCCTCCCCAGCTGTGGTTCTGGCAGGATGGGGGAGGAGGGGGTGTTGGCTGTGGCAGGTGGCTTGGCTCAGGCCCTGTGCTGGAAGTGCAGAGACTTCCTGGGGTCTTGGAGCCGTTGATGGGCAGCAGCACTGACGCCAGCGCAGCCCTTTTGAGCTCCCCTGCCCCAGTCTGGGTGATGAAGGGGTGTTAAGGGGGCTTAGTGGTAGGAGAACCGGGTGGGTGAGTGTCTGTGTGTCTTCATGGCCACATGCTCTCAGTGAAACAGGGCACTGTCACCTCCCAGGTAGGTGACCACCTTTGGGACTTCAGTTTCCCCATCTGTGTAATGGGGAAGTAATGGTAGCCACCTCATAGGCACATTGTGAGGATTCAAAGAGAATGTCCGTGGCGCGGTGCTGAATCAGCCGTAGCAATTTCAGGACAGTCATCTGGACACTGGGAATACCCGTCCTTGTAGGAAGATGTGGGCCGGTCTCCCAGACCTGCCATCTCATGGAGGGTGGGGCTGGTCGCACTGGTCTTTGTGTGGCTGTTGCAGGCGCAGGGATGGCTGCAGCTGCTCTGTGAACCTGGGTCACTGGGTCGGGAGCTAGACGTGACTCCATCTGTACATTCACAGTTAAAGAAACCATTGTCTTTACCACGAATGGCTGTGCAAGGTCTGGGAGAGGAACTTGATAGCCTCTCTGTGCGGTTGCTCTTTGTCATCCAGGATACATACAACCCTGGGGGGAGAGAAGGTGTCCTTTTGGTCCACGGTGGTTGGATCACTAGAAAAATCTTACCTGCCCCTCCTGTCTGGTCCTGCCCTGGGCTAGGCAGGATCCTGGAGGGATGTGCCATCCCTGTTTCACAACCGAGGCAGCGAAAGCTCAGAGAGGTTGAATGACTTGCCCCAGGCCGCACAGATGTGTGGCAAAGCAAACTCGAGCTTAGGTCTTCTGTCCAGGACTGTTTAAACAAATTATGGTTTCAAGACCTCCCTCGGCTATCTTGCTGACTTTCTGATGGATATTCCTGGCCTGTTTCTCAGGTGGTTCATGGCGTGTGCCTGTTTCCCTGGGTGGGTGGGCGGGGAGTGCGCGCCTGTTTCCTGGATGCTGGTGGTGTGGGCACGTCAGTCTCCAGTCCTGCTCAAAGGCCTCTGTGATGTCCCTTCTTTTCAGAATGCCACTCTGGCTTCTCATGGTAACATCATTTTTCAGAAGGTAATATTTGGAGTGTCCCTCCTCTTTGAGTTGATCTCAGCTGGATTATTGGCCCTAAAGGAGCTTAATAGCAATGTGCACTTATTGAGCATCTACTGTGTACAGAACCAGGTACTAGGAGGTATTCACAGAGAGGTCCAAGTTGCCTGTTTGTCCTGCCCTCCTGGAGCTGGCAGAGTATGCTTTATTTTTTTATTCAAAATGCCTGGAAGCCACCTTGGGTGTAATTAAACTAATTAGGTATGGCCACAATCTGCTGATCCTAGGAAGAGCTTGCATGTGGCTGGAGCAGCTTCGGTTGTGTGGTTCTGTGGTTGCTGATGCCAGCAGACAGCCCTCTCGTTTGGTCTGCAGTCTGAACCTTTAGGACACCACCCACCCTGCCTCGTGCCCACACCACCCTGGCAGGTGTCCTCCCGAGGTACAGATTGGGCAGCGGGCTGTAGGGACGCTGCACAGACAGGGCTCACCAGGGTTTTTCTCTCTCCGCCCACACCTCCAGCACGCCTTCTGGTGCTGGATGCTCCAGCCTGCTCCCCTTCCCCATGCTTTTTGTGTCAGTGTCCATTATGTGCTGTGCCCTTGCTGGAGGACCTCCCCTCCTCTGAGCCTGTTCTTGTAGGAGCTAGTCTAGAGGCCCCCTCCTCTGGGAAGCCTCCTCTGATTTCACTCTCTTTGATTCTTCCGGGGTGGCGAGCCTAGCCTTGGCCTCTGGTGTACATGCTATGTATCCCTAACCCTGAACTTCTCCCTCTTTGGTTCAATGTCCTTGCCACTTGGGAGCCATACTCTTGCTGGATAGGTTTCGAGTGATGGATGCCAGCACCGTGGGTGGTCATCTGTTTCCTTCAGACTGAGTCTTCATCTCTGGGTCCCTCAGGGCCCGGCATCCCTTGGTCCCTTTGCTCCTTGATGGCTTCGTGCCTTCTCTCTGCTGAGCCCTGTGCTGCTTGGCGAGGGGCCTGGGGCAGGCCGCGCACAGAAGCTTCCAGGTGAGCAGGGACCCACAGTGGATGTTGATGAGATGAGTTGCCTGTTGGCTGAAAAAGCGGCCTTCATGTGTCCAGACAATTCCCGAGTGCGAGCAGGAGGCTCCTTGGTTCCGAGGCCAAGGTTTGTGACACCGCGGCAGCTGGGAGCAGTGACAGGAGGGCTGATTCCAGTGGGAATAAGGAAGCCTTTTCTTTTCTTTTCTTTTCTTTTCTTTTCTTTTCTTTTCTTTTCTTTTCTTTTCTTTTCTTTTCTTTTCTTTTCTTTTCTTTTCTTTTCTTTTCTCTTCTCTTCTCTTTTCTTTTCTTCTTTTTTCGTTCTCTTTTCTGTTCTGTTCTTTTCCTTCTCTCCCTTCCCTTCCCTTCCCTTCCCTTCCCTTCCCTTCCCTTCCCTTCCCTTCCCTTCCCTTCCCTTCCCTTCCCTTCCCTTCCCTTCCCTTCCCTTCCCTTCCCTTCCCTTCCCCTCCCCTCCCCTCCCCTCCCCTCCCCTCCCCTCCCCTCCCCTCCCCTCCCCTCCCCTCCCCTCCCCTCCCCTCCCCTCCCCTCCCCTCCCCTTCCCTCCCCTTCTCCTTTCTTCTCTTCTCTTCTCTTCTCTTCTCTTCTCTTCTCTTCTCTTCTCTTCTCTTCTCTTCTCTTCTCTTCTCTTCTCTTCTCTTCTCCTCTTTCTTTTCTTTTTTCTTTTCTTTCTTTTTGGCAGATATATACTTTTTAATTTTGAAAATGTCTCAGACTTATGGCAAAGCTGTAAGTGCAGTGCACAGGACTTTTTCTTGACCCATGTGACCCATGTGATAGTAAGTTGGGGACTTGGTGCCCTATACCCCGTGTGTTTCCTATGACAAGGGCGATGTCTCCACACATCCAAACCCCAACACAGCTGAACCCCGACCCAGCAGCCGTAGTCCCGCCCCGCAGAAGCCTCTGGGCTCTCAGTACAGCCCTTTGCAGCAAAGGTTCACCCAAGGGCCTTGCGCTCTCTTCAGCCCTTCAGTCTGGGACAGTTCCTCAGCCTTTCCTGGATGTTCATGACCTTGACACTTTGAAGGTGGCAGAGTGTCCCTCCATTTGGGGTTTTGCGCCTGTAGTATTGGAGCAACTGTGATGCTCTGCTGCTGGCATCCTGTCTTGCAGGTGACGTGGTTTAGATTTGTCCCATCTCTGGGGATGCTGACTTTGCGCACTTGGTTAAGGTGGAGTTTGCTGGAAGTCTCTACTGTGAAGTTACTCTGATCCCCCTGTAGGTCACAGATGTTGTTGAGAAAGTTCTTTGAGACAATATAAATATCTAACCCTCCCTCCCTCTCCCCCAGTTTGGATTTTGGTTGCCTATTTTATTCCGTGGATTAGTGTCTATGACTCATCACTCATTGGGCTGCTCAAGTTGTCTTAGGTTTGACCGGTGGCAACTGCTTCAAGCGGCTTCTGTGTGTCTTTGATGTGTTCCCATCATTTTTTGAGCCCTGCCTTCCTTTCTGGCACAAAGTGCTCTAGGCTCCCCTTGTATTTGTCTTTGCCCCAGGCCAGGAATCAGCCGTTTGTCCAAGGAGCTCTGCTTCCAAAGTGACAGGAGTACTTAGAAGCCAAGATCTGGGTGCTGGTGTGCACACTGCTGCTGGGTGTCCCCGCTTCTAGGTGTGTCCGTGGTCAGACCTGGTTTGTGTCTGTGTGTCTGTGAGTACACACAGGTATCTGTGTATGTGACTGCAGACACATATATGCCCACATACAGTTATATTTGTATCAGTTTCTACCTATATTGGTGCTTCCAATGGAAATATGTGAGCCACATCTGTATTTTAAAACTTCTGGTGGTCGTATTACAAAAGTAAAAATAAGTATGCAACATTAATTTTAATAATACATTTTATTTTACCCATGTGCTCTCAACAGAGGGGTGGAAATCAGATCTCTGGGGGTGAAGAAGTTTATTCTTTTTATGCATAAAGCACAGATGTACACAGTACAGAACAGACAGTACATCTACGATATTAAAATTTCATGTGGGGAGGATGCTTAGGGAGAATACCTGGAAAAGCTCCTTGCGGGGGTGATAAGAAAAAAACCACACCGATTTCTCGGACATTAGCATTTCTACCTGGCACAGAGTGTGCGGAGGCAGCTGAGGAGTCCTGGGGAGCCAGGCTGCGGTGGGGGTGGGAGAGCAGAGGCTGGTGGTCCAGGGGCCTCGGCTTGGCTTCGGCATCGACTTGACTGGCTGGAGGGGCACTTGCAGAGCTGTGTGGAACAGGGTCCCAAGGCTTGTGGGTCTGGATTCACTTTCCAGGTCACAGGAGGGCGGCCCCTGGCGCTGGCGTGGAGTGAATTGGTTGCGTGGTGTGTGCTCACTGATTGCAAAGTCTGGCTTTAGCCTGGGCCTCGGGTGGAATAGAGGATGATGCTGTGTTCTTGGTGGAAAGCCATTGTGAAGGGTGATAGTCTGGGCCCGGAAATGGGCCATCTCAGTGCCGGCACTAGGGGTTCAGCTGGGCCTGGGCCTGGGGTGGGGGCTGAGCCTTGTTGGGAGCCTACCCCAGGGCCTCCTTTGAGCTCTTTCTTGCCATGAGGCCCAGGTGACCGAGGATGTCCCCTCCCTGGAGGAAACTCTTTCCTTCCAAAGAGGCGCTGGGTCCTGCACTGGGTCCTTCCTCCTGTGTTCAGGCTGCAGCTGTGGCCATGGCTGCTCGATTTTGAGGGGTGGGACGCCTGGGACAAGGCAGTGCTGGTGGGGCTGGTGCAGGGGTCCTGGGTTAGGCAGCTGCCCAGACTCCAGACCTGCAGCCCTGTGGCTGAGGCGCCAGGGTGGGCCTCCCTCTGCCTGCCCCTTGAACCCAGCTCCTTCTCCCCGCATCCCAGACGGTCTGTGTCGCAACGACTCAACTCTGGCCTCATAGTGAGAAAGCAGCCGTGGACGCCCTTGAGTGAATGAGCATGGCTGTGCCCCGGTACAATACGGAGAATGAAACTTGAATTTTATGTAACTTTTATGTCATGAAATACTGTTCTTTTTACCCCCCCCCCCAATTGTTTAAAAAGGTAAAAACCTGTCTTAGCCTATAAACTATACAAAGCCAGGGGACTGGCCTCACAGCCAGCAGTGGGCGGGCTCGCAGCTACTGGTCTGTGAAGGTGTGCTGGTCCCTGGGCTCCCCTCCCGGGTCCCATCTCAGTCTGCAGTTCTGTCCCCATTTGTATCCAGCGCCCGGAAATGTACAAGAGCAAAGCTTTCTCCTCTGCTTACCTGGTGCCAGAAAATGTGCCACCTGCATCCTAAGGCAGCTGCCTCCCTGTCCACCTGGGTGCCCAGCTGCAGCTCAGTGGTGCAGTGGGAAAGAGAGGGTGGGCTGCCAGGACCCCGGGGCTACCCTTCCCTCCTTCCCTAGCCCCTCCCGCTGGGAATTTGCCAGTCTGCCCCAGAGGCAGTGGTGTGGAGAATGGAGGACCCTGGGCCAGGGAGTGGAGGGCCCAGGGTTGGCAGATGGCAGCCCCGCCTCTTTCTCTCAGGGTGACCCGTGACACCAGCTGGAAGGGGTCACACTCTCCCTGCTGCTTCCTCTCCAGGAGCTCCTGGGCTGGCCAGGCAGGAGATGGGAGCAGATGCAGGGTTTGCTGTCCCGGCATTTGGGGCTGTGCTAGTTCTCAGGAGGTGCCGTCGTTTGGATCCCTGGGGGCAGGGTGACTGTAGAGGGCTTCAAGGTGGAGGTGATGCTTGAGCTAGCCTTGAAACTGGGTGCCTGTAGCTGCTGCAGGGACAGGGCTCTGGGGAGGCTCCTACTCTGCCCCCCTGGTATCCTAGATCACTGCTGCCTGGGCACACCCTGTCCTGGGAGGGTAGTTCCCTGACTGCCTGGCACGGGCACCTCCCTGGCCCTCAGGCCATGTGAGGCATCAAGTCGGGCTGTGCCCTGGTTAGTGGAGAGGTGACTGGGCCAGTCTGAGGTCACAACACTGCAGTCAACCTGGGCTCAGGAGCTGGCACTCCACACGTGGGTGTGATGAGCCCCAAGGCCAGAGAAGCTTTATGCCCAGCCAGGGCGAGCCCGCTCAGGGTCCTCTGAAACTCCTGCTCTCAGGGCCTCTCTGGTGGGCATCCTGTAGCTGCTACAACTGTTCTGTTTTCTGAATCCGAAAGAGAAAGGACAACAAACTCGAGGCGCAGCGGGAGGCGGGCCCGGCAGCCGGGACGGGGTAGGCAGCCCCCAGGTGAGGCTCCCTCCGCTGGCCACGGGTTTCCACAGGTCTTGCAAGTTTCCATGCTGCTAAAAACACAGTATTTCTGTTCTGTGGGCTTCGTTTGTTGGTCTTTGTAGTTTATCTAAGGATTACTATAATTATTTTTAACACACCTACCCACCCCTGAGCCAACGTAAACTTTGGGCCACAAATGCTTCTGCTGGTTTATTTCGTTGTATGTCTGGTTTCAGAGGCAGCATGCACACGGGGTGTCTGGTGAGAGTGGCCAGGCAGGCCGGGGGCACAGCTGCCCCCTGACCTCTGTTCCCTCCTTGGGGCTCCTTCATCTCTCAACCTTTCCAGGGCTGAGGACTTTGTAAAATGCCGCCATCACTGCCTCCCCAGTCACCTGACAAGTTCACCTCTTTCCTCGGGGCTTCGGCATCCATGGTAGGAGGTGTCTCCCCGAGTTGTGGAGGGTGGCAGGGTGGGTGTCAGGAGGATGGTACGGGCATGGACTTGTTCTGCAGTGGGCAGGTTTGGTTTCCGGATGTTTCTCTGCTCCACGCGCCTCCCCGGCCCACCCAGCCCTGCCTCTGCCTGTGCCCCCCAAAAACACAGGTTGGTTTCCCTGTTGCCACGTTTCCAGTTTTTGTTATTCGCATGATCGTCATATTTGTCTCCTAATTAGAGGATGCCGTCAGGGGAGGTGGTGCAGGCACCCTGCTGAGTGCAGGGTCCACCACGACCCCTGGGTGAGGGGATGCCACAGCCCCGCTGAGCCACCTGCAGGGCCACACAGCTCCTGAGAGGCTGAGCCTGCACTTGCCCTGCTTTCCTCACACCAGAGTTCCAAGTCCCATGTCCTCCCCTTGGAGGCTGGCAGATGGTTCTGGTCCCTCACATTCAGGACAACTACATCCTGAGACCCTCCTCCTTGCCCCTAAACTTCTTTGACTCTTGATTTGCCCCCTGCTCCAAAGTCTGGGGCACCTGTGCTCCCCTCCCCCAGCTTACCTGCTGCTGGGACAGGAGAGAAACCATCCAACAGTCATGTGGGTGAGAGACAGGACCCCTTTCAGGTCTGAGCTGTTTCATCCACAGGCCTGGCACGGACACTGGGCAACTGTCCCGATGCCACTGATCTCTCTGTGCCTAAAGCGCCTGTGGGCCTTGCTTGTTTCACCTGGAGCCCTGCCTGTGCATAGTCGTGTGGCAGGGCCACCGGGATACCTTCCGACTTCCCTCTCTCTCCAAGAGGGAGGCTTGAGCAGTGATGAGCCAGGATGTGGACTCCTCCGCTCCAGGCTCGACACTCAGCACCTTAACCAGGGGCCCAGGAGAGGGTCTCAGCTGAGGGGTCAGGAGAAAGGCCCCTCTGCTCCCTGCTGTGCAGAGCCGGCGCCTGATTCTGGGTCAGTGACGAAGGAACGTGAGATCTGGGGCCGTTTGCCTCCTGCCTGTGTCTCAGTGCCCCATCTGCAAAATGGGGACATCATTTCTGCTTGTGGTGCCTCCAAGGGTGGATGGGAGGAAGGCTCTTGGGGTGTCTGGATCCCCCTTGCAGGAGTGAATGACAAAGCCTTGTGCCATCAGGGCGTCAGCAGGGAGAGCGTGGAATTTGGGTGTAACTGCTCTTGTGGGAAGCAGCCTGGGCTCTGACTCTGGGGGTCTCTGTGCTCTGGGTGACAAGGCCCCGTCTCCTGGTGCTTCTTAAGGAGGGGTGTTTTCCCACGCCGCCGGGGAGTGCCATTGTCCCCGGGGACCAGCACGCAGAGGCAGCATCTGCGTTCAGTGAAATGTGGGTTTTCTGCTGTGTCTTTGGGAGAATCTCAGTTTCCCAACATGAGCTAATGACGTGTTGCTGCTGACACCTTCCCCACCCTGCTGCTCCCACGCCGACCGCACTCCGAGGGAGCCCTGCAGATGTCCCACTGCAGGGCCATGGGTGGGGGGCAGGCGTTTCCCGATGGCGTCATTAGCAGGAGCTGAGGGCTGGGCCATGGAGGGTAGGCGCCTTGTCTCGGAGTCAGTATATTCAGGCCGCAGCCCTCACCACCCACCGCTGTGTGTGTGTGTGTGTGTGTGTGTGTGTGTTTTCACGGTCTGGCTTACCTCTGCAGTGTGCTGTGTGGCCTGCTTCTCAGCTGCAGGATGGCATCTCACTTCTGGGACTAGGGCTGTGTGTGTGTGACAAGTCCAAGTGGACTCCGGGGTCAGGAGACCAGGTTCAGTGTTTGGTCTGCTGTGCCCCACACAGAGACTGCCCTCTCTGTGCCTGTCTGCATCTCTGATAAGGTGATGCCATCCACCTCCTCTGGGTAGTTTTGGGGCTGTGTCCACTCTCCTGAAGCAGCTGAGGGCTTGGTGGCGTTGCCCACAGAGCTCTGTCCGTCTGTCTGCTTGGGGAGCCCTGGCCGCCTCCCGGCCATGGGTCAGGACTCAGGTGTCTGCTGAACTGCAGGCTTTGTTGATGCCGGGGACCCATGGCCATGGCTCAGCCACACCCTAGACAGCTCTTCGGCCTCTGTCCTGCCCCCTCCCTCCTGCCTGGGCCTCTGGCTGGTGGTGGTTGTCTCCTTCCAGGTGGGAAATGGGCAGCCCAGGCAGGAGGCCAGAGTGCCATGGCCCCGTCTCCCCTTGCTCCGGCCCTCAACCTTTCTTTTGCTTTGCCATCTGGCGGCCCTGGGGAACTGCAGGCCGGCACCGGGGCTGCCTGTCAGTGGCAGCGGACATTGGATCTGGCCAGGACAGTTTCTCGTTCGAGGGCACTCAGCCCCCTCTGACGGTCCTTGGGAGTCACCTGTGTGTGCACTGTGCCTGCTCTGGGCTGCCCCCGGACTGCCTGGCGATGCTGAGATGGTCAGAATTAGTCACAGTGCTGGAGGCTCGTGGCCGTGGGTCCGGTCCCAGCACAGGGAATCCTGGGGGTAGGCACCACTGTCGCCCACTTGACAGCTTCGGAAACTGAGGCTCAGAGAGCACAGGGATTTGCCTGAGTTACCGGCGGGAGACGGAGGCAGCATTCTCTGCGACAGGGCGGGCGCCAGTGGGCTCCTAGGATGCAGGGTTTATATCCATGTGAACACTCCCGTCGGTAATTTCTGTGCTGGCAGCCACTCTTTTTTCTTAACTCATGTGTAATATAAATTTTTTTTCTCAAAAAAGGGAAGATAGAATTTTTGCACACCACTCCCTTCTCATGCAAATAAGCCCTGGGAGAAACTGGCCTGTCATCTCTTTGGGTGTATTTTGTGGTAATTTAGCTGCTTAAATGAAACATCTGTTAGCCAGCCAGGCCCAGGGAGAGCAGAGCGGCAGGTGGAACAAGAGTGCCCGGGCCTGGGCGGGTGTCTGTTCCTGGAGCACAGACTTGCCAGGCAGACCCACCCCTATGGGGGGATCACTGGGCACCAAGAGGCCATGCTGCCACCTGGGCTGTGGGAGCACTGGAGTGTTTGTACCTGCCCCCCTCAGGCCCCTGAGGACAGCAAGAACTTCCTTGGTCGAGGCTGGGCCAGTGGTGGGCGCCCCAGAATGGGAGGCACTCCGCCTTTCACTGCCACTGTTTGGGCTCCGCCATGGCCAGGGCTTAGGGGAGAAGCTGATTATGTCTTTACAGCCTACACATGTCCAAGGGACCCCAAAACCCAATCTGCCCTGCCATGGTGGTCAGGAGCCAGGTGGGGCTGGAGCTGCACTGTGGGCGTGGCTGTGTGTGTATCTGGACAAGCTGCTTCTTTTTTTATTTTTAAATATATTTTATTGATTTCAGAGAGAGGAAGGGAGAGGGGGAGAGAGAGAGAGAAACATCAATGATGAGACAGTCATTGATTGGTCACCTTCTGCACACCCCCTACTGGAGATCAAGCCCGCAATTGGGCATGTGCTCCGACCGGGAATCAAACCTCGATCTCCTGGATCATAGGCTGACGTTCAACCACTGAGCCATGCAGGCCGGGCTGGACGAGCTTCCTAATCACCCTCTTTCCACCCCTGCACTGCCCAGATCTCATTGGCTGCCCTGTGCAGTGGGCTGCGTGTGGTCGGTGTGGGCTGCAGTCCTTGGCTGCTACAGGCGCTGGAGTGTGTTAGCTGGTTTCCCATCCTTCACTTCGGAAACTGCTTTATGTGCATTCTCGGGACCTGGTAGGCACTGGTTTCTGAGTCACTGTGTGGTGTAAGGGGACCATGCTGGGACACAGGTGGCTCCTGTGGAGGACACCCGACCCCAGGGTCACTTCAGTTGTGGTCGGATTCTGGTGTGGGGGAGTCACCCCTTTCTTCAAGGGCCTTCCTTCCCTGCTGCCTTTTGGAGCTGCTGCTTTTAAGGTTGGCCAGGCCTCTCATCTCCCCCAGTGAGCCTTCCAGGATTTCACCAGCTCTTCCTGCAACTTCCACAGGTCATCTGGGAACATTTATTGAACAACTGCTCGGGCCAGGGAAAGATGGGTGAGGCCTGGCAACTCCTTCGAGGGATCCAGAGCCTAGGGTGGGGAGCAGAGGGTGCCCAGGACCTCTGGAGCAGCTGTCACTTCTAGGGGAGGTGACAGGAACTCAGAATCACCATTTTTCAAGGCTGTAGGGAACCAGGGTGATGGGGGCGCTTCCTCCTGGGGTGCCAAGGAGCCCGGGAAGTGGGTGGAGAGAACGCGATGTGCCTGGATGTGGCTTCGGGAAGTTCCAGTGCGGCCCCAGTACTGGGAGTGGATTGAGGGCAGGCCTGCAGCCCGGGAGTCCCGAGTCCGGAGGCCCGACAGGAAAGCTCATCAGGCCTGCACTGGGGGTGGAGTGGGGGGGGCTCGACGACCGCCTGCTCCAGGGGCTCACAGGAGGCCGGGTGATGAAGAGGGTGCCCCAATGTCGGCTGGGCAGTGGGGTGGATGGGGTGGCCACCCAGGGCAGCCCTGCTCTCCAGCAGTCCCGCGGAATCTGCCCCGACAGGCCCGGGTCGCTCCCCCACCCGCCGTTCTCCTCCTGGCTCGGGCTTCCTGCTGCTTTTCCGGCCCCTGCGGCTGACCCCGCCAGTGTCCAGGCTGGACGTGAGGCCTCGGGCAGGGCCGGTCCCCGAGACAAATTGGTGCGGGACCTCGTCCAGGCTTTCTCTTCCCCGGGCGAGTGTGTTCCCTCCCGAGCCGACAGGTTTACCTGCAGAAGCTCACACTTTATTGAATGGCAGCGAACAGTGTGAACCTTCCTCGGACGCTCGGGGCCGGCGTCGGGATCCGGCCTCGGGACCCAGCTCTCGGGGGAGGTCAGGCCCCAGTGCGTGTGATTCACCTCTCGTGACATGACAGTCTCCGTGGAGACCCAGCAAACTGCCTAAAAACCCACATACTTGTGTGTTATTTTAAAGTGGTTCTTGCTTGTGGAAAGAGTGGTTTTTCTTAAAAAGGGCCTTGCCTTCGATTGATTTCTTGGGGGCTACGTTATTGCTATTGATCCAGTAAAGCTTTAATCAGAAACAGCGGTGACGGGCGCTGTGGGGGGTAACTGGCACCTCCTCGATTTCTCAGCGATTGCTCAGCGAGGCGCATTGCTGTGACTCTGGGTGGCCGCACACGAGCCTCTCCTGGCCACCCCCCCCCCCCAGTTCAGAAGGTCACCAGGTTCTGCCCCTTCTTCCACCTGTTCCAGAATGGATCAGTTTTCCTGTCCTAATCTCTGACGTCAGGTGGGTCTCGGAGCCGTAAAATCTGGGTGTGTCGGAGTTTCTCGGGCAAGTGTTTTTCCTGGTGACACGTAAGACTAATTAGGTGGTGCCTTACACCTGACTGTGCCATCAGTGTCATGAAATGTAGCATTTTACACTCTTGTTTTTGACAGCTGCCTGCAGTCTGGGTGGTCCAGAGGGGACATCACCACCCCTCTGTGATTGGACACCCACAGCTCGCGTTTTAACAAAGCCTGCCCTGTTTACTTGCCCCGCCATAGGGATGGCCACTCAATGCTCCCTTCGGAAAGGCCTGGCCCAGCTGACTGACTTTGAGTGGGGTGGGGGGAGTTTCCAAGGCCAATCTGAGGCCAGGGCCCCTCCCTTGGTGAGCCTGGGTGCCCCTTGACCCTTACTGCTTACTGGTCCTCACGCCTGCCCTCTGACTCTTGGCACCTTGTAGGTCACCCTGGCCATGCTGGTTAGTTCTGGCCACTGGCTCTGCCGCGGGCTGGGGACCCTGATGGGTCAGTGGTTAACGAATACGCAGTGATGCTCTCTTCCCCCAGCTCCTGGTGCTGGGTCCTGATGTAGCTCGTCTCAAGGGAAGGGACCCCCTTCCCACGTACCCTGGGTCTGCAGGGTGGGTCTGCCATGGACTCAGGGAAGGGCCAGTCTTCTGTAGACAGTCCAGTCCCGCACCGTTTCCATCACCACTGGAAGGGCCTTTGCTCCAAAAAATAAATAGTCTCGCCTTTAAATAATTCACAGGGTTCTTGTCGGTGGGAATGATCAATACGAAAATGAAAGTGATGGTCGGTAAGCTGAACCCAGTAACATTCCTCAGTGACTGCAGTGGATGAAACAGCCACTCTCCGGGTGACACGGAGCCGTAAACTGTGCTCTGGAGGAGTAGACCTGATAGAATGAACGGCCACAAAGGAACCTCGGGAGGACAGGAAGGGGCCCTGGCCCGCAGAGTCAGACCCGCACTGTGTAATATCGAAGCGGAGATAACTTAACTAAAAGAAAGCTGGATGTTAGAACAGAAAAGTCAGCGTCAGACAACGATCTCTGCAGAACTGTTCCAGGCAGCCCCGGCCTAGCAGGGCTCATCCCAAATGGTGTTTGCAGCTGATGAGGCCACTGCCGAACTGTGGGTGTGCAGAAGCCCAGGCCCGGGGGCCTTGTAGGCGGGTGGGGGTGGGGTAGGGGGCTCTCCTGTCTGTGGGTGGAGAGGTGGAGCTGGAGGGAGGGCCAGGGCAGGTGTCCCAGGACACCCTGACCTGTGGACCCACCTGGCGGCCCAGGTGCCCAGGGGATGGTGAGTGAAGGGCCATTCAGAAGGGGATGTTCCGGGACCGAGCTGTCAGGAGATGGGGACGATGCTGGGGCCCTGCATGGACCCCTGAGGGATGAAGACTCAGGTGGGGTCTGCTGGGGGCTCCCCTTTCCCACTCTGGGCCTAGGGATGGGTGCAGAGCTGGGGTGGCTCAGCTCCCGCGACCTCTGAGCATCAGAGGCTGCCCTTCCACGCTGCCCTTCCACGCTGCTTCACACTCATTGATATGTGTGTCGATCCCTGAATGGCCTGTTCCCTGAGCAGCTTGGATGTGATCTGTCCGTGTTTCTTAAAGAGCGAGGTGCTGCTGGCGGAGAAGTTTCCCAAACTCTCCGGCGTGGGGATTGGAAACAGGAAATGAAACCCGTCGCCGGTCCTGTGGTCTGT
This sequence comes from Miniopterus natalensis, assembly GCF_054644295.1. Classification (NCBI taxonomy): domain Eukaryota; kingdom Metazoa; phylum Chordata; class Mammalia; order Chiroptera; family Miniopteridae; genus Miniopterus; species Miniopterus natalensis. The sequence goes on from NC_142092.1 coordinate 70,178,588, forward strand.
GGGAACCAGCAGTCGGCTGCTGGGCCTGCCATGCCCTCTGGCCACTTCCCTCCCAGCCGGCCCTCTGGCTCCATGTCGGAAGGGGGAGGGCGGCTGGTGCAGACCCTTGAGCAGAAGAGCCTCGTGGCCCCTGCTGGAGTGTGGGTCCTGGGGAAGGGGCTGGTGCAGTTCCTCAGTGGCCCCCGTCCCAGGTCCCCTAAGGCCTGGCCAGAGTAGACAGGGGATTCCAGGTCTTTCATGGGGTCTGTGGCCCCGGACACCAGCATTCCCGGACCCTGGTTCCAACAGAGGAACCCCAGGCCACCTCTGGACGCAAAGCCATGTAGTGGAGGGCCATTTTCTCTGTTAAAGCACTGTACTGCCCTTTGCTGCCCTGGGCTCCTCGGCCACGGAGACCCTCAGCCCTCACTGTACCAGACTCAGTCCTGGGCCCCGCCTGTCTGGAAAGCACCTTCGAGAAGGATTGGGAGGGGCATGTGGATGTGGCTGCTGGGGTGGCCAGATGGATTAGTGATGTCTGTCAAATGTGGGTGATGGCAGGAGATATTCTGCTTTTCTGCCCTTCTTGGTGGGCATCTGTGGTCAGCCTTGGAGCCTGCTGGGCTACCCCGTGGGACTGAACCCCTCCTCTGAACACCTGCCTCCTGTTTCCCCTCCTCTGCTCCCCCAAGGCCAGCTGCAGCAGTCTCTCAGTGGACCTCCCCTGCTCTGTGCCCCAGCTCTGCTCCCATCCCCTTGGTGCTGGCTCTGGGGTTTCATTCCCTGGACTGGCAGTGGGGGCTCCGCTCAGTGCCACCAATGAGAAGCCCGTCTTCCCCAAGGAGCAGTGGCTAGCTACCCTCCTATCTCCCTGGGTCTGGGACCCCCTCTCTGTGGATCTGGCACCCCCTGTTTTTAGGGTCCAGGACCCCCTCTCCCTGGGTCCGGGATGCCTTTGCTGAACAGAAGGTGCTGTAGTGTCAGGTGGACAGTGCTGCACACCTGGCTGTGGATCTTCCTGCAAACCAGAGAGGAAGCCCCGCCCTCACCTGGCCCCCCCTTCTCTGCCCGTGGGCTGTAGCCCTCTCCTCTGAAGAGGAAACTAGTGCCCGAACTTCCCCTTTCCTTTGTCAGATTGGTGCTTGGTTCCCTGGCTTGAGGAAGTAATTGGCATTGCTCTGAAGTGGGGGCAGGATGTGGGGTGAAGCTTCGTGGAGCCATTCTCCCGCGCTCGGGGGGCGCCTCCCACACACCCCAGGGCTGCCTTGGGCTTTGTCCAGTGGTGGAGGCCTCTCCAGGGACCAGGGGGAGGCAGGGAAGTAAGTCCTCAGTCCCTTGTGATTTAGAATCTAAACTGCGATGATGAAATTCCCCACAGACCAGAACATTCTCAGCTCTGAGCTCCCCACCAGTGGTGTTGGCCTTGAGCAGACAGGATCTACCCTAGAGACCTCAGAATACGTGGGCCCCCACCCCATTCCTGGGATTCTTCCCTGTGATAATGGAGCAGTGAGCAATAACCCTGCAGAGGAGTGTCTACAAGTGATGGCCCAGAGGTTGGGGCACTATGCCGCCCCCCCCCCCCAATACCCTGGAGTGGCCCTAACAAAGTGCTACAACAGAAATTTATTCTCTTGCAGTTCTGGAGGCCGGAGGTCTGAAATCCAGACCTCACTTCCTCCAGAGGCTCTATTGGAGGGACCCTCTTGCGTTCCTTGGCTTGTGGCCACATCACTCCATTTCTGCTCTGTCTTCGAGTGGCCTCTTCCACAGCGTCTCTCTCCTCTTTTGTCTTTTAAAAAGACACTGCTCATTGGATGTCGGGCCCATCCTAACCCAGGATGATTCCATCGTGAGGTCTTTATCTTAATTACATCTGCAAAGACTTTTACTCCGTTAAGATCAGATTCTGAAGTTCCAGGAATGATGATGTGGACATATCTTTGGGTTTTCCTGAGGTGGGGGCGGAGGGGTGTGTGCACAATTTAACCCAGTGCATCCTGCTTTCTCTTCTGTCCTGACATTCTTGGGTACTTGGTGCCTACTAGCTGGCCTTGGGTTTCTGGTGAGGAGGGGGTGTGGCAGTTCAGGCCCCGCTGGGTGGCTGAGCTAGAGGATGAACGTGACAGGGGTGTGGTGAGGTGGGGATTGAGTGGTGGGTGCCCCCAGGAGTGGAGAGGTCTCAGGGAGTAGGTTGCATGTCACTGTGGGCAGGAGGTAGAGAAGGGGGATGTGAGGAAAGCGTGGAGGAAAGGGGCTGGTGAGGCTGCTGGGTCTAGAGCAGTGGTTTCCAGCTGCACCTCTGGCCAGGCCTTGCGCATTGCAGCTGCCCGAGATTACAGGCCCTGAGGCCTGGGCGGTCGGCCTGGATAGCGAGGGTCCACCGGCAGCAGGGGCTCCCTGGTCCCTTTGGGTTTGCTACTTCCATCTCCCGTCCCCACTGAGGAGGCTCCACTAGGAGTTTCTGCCCTCTGGGCTCTCCTTTCAGTCTCTACTGGGCCCACCTGGGCCGCCCCTTGGTCTGCAGCTGCTGAGCCTCTTTCAGGTCCTGTGTCCGTGCCCTTCCCCCTCCCCCCGAGCCGCTCTGCTGCCCTCTCACTTCCCTTGACCAGCCCCGTCCCTCCTCCCGAAAATAACTCTGGGCGGGCAGGCACCTTGCATGTTTAGTCGGGGAGCCCCGTGTAACTGCTTCTTCTGTGGGGGGTGGGCAAGGGCATGGTCTTCCTTCTTGGTGTCCGGTTGCCTGGCACAAAGTAGGCTGTGACAGCTGTTTGAATGAGGGATGAATGAATGAATGAATGAATGGGGAATGAATGAATGAATGAATGAATGAATGAATGAATGAATGAAGGTGGGTGATGGGTGCCTGGGGTTTTCTGAGGTTCTTGTGGCTCAACGATTTCTACTTGGTGGAGCCTGTCTGGGCTGAAGGCTCTTGGACTGTGACAGTGGCGTCCTTACCACCACTACCACCACAGGCCTCTGGCAGAACAAAGCTGTTCACTGTCATACAGATGTAATAGTGAAACTGGAAACAACCGGAATGCCCATCGGGAGGGGATTGGATGAGGAATGTGTGGCCCAGGCCAGGGCGGGGTGGGGGAGGACTCCCAAATACCCAGCCCTGCATGGCCTGCTGGCAGTGAGGGAAATGGGGAAAGGTTCTGCTTCCAGTGATGAAATGCCAGGACTCAGGGTTGTGTATTAGTCCCAGCAGTCAGTTTTGTAGAAAAAGCAGTTAAGAAAGTGATAAGTGGTGCTTTTAGGTGGGAGATCACGTAGGTTTTTATTTTATTCCACCTTCCCTCTAAGAGAGGCTGTTTCTACATTGGGAGAAAAGACAAAGAAAAGTTTTATTCTCTGGAGTGATGTCCTGGGCACGCCTGCTGTTAAAATCAGACTGAACCCCGTTGGCAGCTGGTGCAGGGGGAGGCCCCTCAGTTCCAGTCTGAGCCTCAGTTTCCCCATCTAGTAAAGTGGTGATGGTTATTCCAGCCCAGGGAACACCAGAGAGCAAGGCCTTCTGGAAAGGGAAAGACCAGAAAGACCACTGCAGTGGGAGCCCTGGCCGACTGCAGGCCCCTGGGTGCCCCTTGTTCCCCGGTGAGGACTGCCCTCTCCATGCACTCTGAGCAGGTGGGGCCGGGCTGGAGCTTGGCTCCCTGAGCTGAAATACCAGCTCTGGCTCAGCTTTCCTGTGTAAAAACAACCGGGGGTGTTTCCTGCCCCCTCCTCCCCTGGACAGGCTCTGTCCCTAGGCCCAGCCCAGCCTCCCTCCCCCGCTTGGCTCCCCCCTGGGTGGGTGGGGGCGGAGGGTGAGTCTGCAGCTGTGAACATTCCTGACCCTAGTTCAGGGGAGAGAACCCAGCTGCTGGCCGGGGCAAACAATGGAGCCCCGCTCCCCACTCCCCACCCCCCTCCTGTTCTGCCCTGGGGCCTGGCGCTGGTTCTGCTGGAATTTCCAGAAAGTGCAGCTTCTCCAGTTGATCTTCACTTTTCTGACTCATTGGAAAAAGTAAAAACATGAAACAGCTCAGGAAAGGCAACGGTCCCTGGACCCCGCACCCTGAAGGCAGGTGTCATCCGTGTTTTGGGGCCTCCTTACCCATTGTGTCCATCACCAAGGTCATATTTGCTCCTCCTGAGAGAGCCAGAGACCCTTCCAGGAGCCCGACTGCTGGGGCGTGGTGTGAATGGAGGAGGGGGAGGTCCAAGATGATTCACATGGCAAAGTTTATCATGTTGACCATTTTTAAGTGCACAGGTCAGTGCTATTAAATACATTCACAGTGTCGTGCAATCTTCACCACCATCATCTGCAGAACTTTCTCATCTCTCCAGACTGAAACTCTGCACCCATTAAACACCCCCCCCCCTCCTCCAGCCCCTGGCAACCACCACTCTACTTCCTGTCTCTGAATTTGACCAAAGTACCTCATATGAGCGAAATTATACAGAATTTGCCCTCCTGTGACTGGCTTATTTTAGTTAGCACCGTATCCTCAAGGTTCATCTGTGGTGTAGCAGTTGTCCAGATTTCCTTCCTTTTTCAGGCTGAGTAATATTCCACGGTGTGGAGATACCACGTTTTGTTTTTCCATCGCCCATGGATGGATGGGTTGCTTCTGCGTTTTGACTGTTGTGCATAATGCTGCTGTGAACGTGGGTGTACAGCTTTCTCTTTGAAACTGTGCTTTCAATCCCCCAGATACATACTGCTGACCCCTGAGAAGGAGTACATCTGTCAGTAAGGACTCTTGTGCGACCAAATTCATATCAGAGTCTAGCAGTCGTTTGCAGAGGCCTCTCATGCACCCTGCATTTCAGGGGAAAGCTACAGACTGAACCTCCAGCCTCCTGGACGGGGCTTCCAGCCTCTGAATAAACCCTTATAATGAAATTCTTAGTATCACATTTCCACCAGTGGCCCGAGACCTGCCCTGTCCGATAGGAGCTCTGCAGCTATATTCTCATTTGCATATTTACTGATCAATCGGAGCAGCTTCATATTGTCTGGTCAGGGTAAGGGGTTCTGACCAATCAGGACAGTGCTATTTGGACCAATCAAACTGCAGATTTGGATCCCTCATTTGCATAAAAACGGACCCATCGGGGGCTAGGGTGGGCACCCCTTTGTCTTGAGGGGGTGAACTTTCTGTTTCTTCAGGAGGATGTGTTTTCCTGGTTTGCATGCTGTTCACCTGATTAAAGTTTCTCCTTTTACCACCCCCCAGATTGGGGACTCCTGTTGTCATTGGGTGGGTGGCAGTGACCTTTTGTTGACAGTACTCAGAAGTGGAATTGCTGGTTCACAAGGTAGTTCTATTTCTAATTTTCTGAGGAACCTCCACACTGCTTTCCACAGTGGTGGCACCGTTGTCCATTCCCACCAGCAGTCCGCGTCACCAGTCCTCGACGGCACCAGTCGCTCTGTCTTTTCGGTAGTGGCTGTTCTTACGGGTGTGATGTGGTCTCTCACCATGCTCTCCCTCCCCACTGTCCTCCAGGAACTGGGGAGGGGTCTGCCTCGTTGGAACTCCAAAGACTGAGTTCAGGTTCAGTGACTTGGGGAAACTGAGGCGCTGAGAGGGGCAGAGACCTGTCCAGGGTGACCGAGGTGTGTTTCCGGTGTCCCTCTGTCCTCGGTGGCCAGCAGTGATGAGTAAGACGGGGCCCTGATTCCGGGGAGTTCCTGTGGTGCATTTTATCCAGACGGGAAGCAGAGGCCGCTATGGCTCCGGAGGCCACGCTGGCCTCTCCAAGCCTGTGGACAGGCAGCGATTGACTTGGGAACAAGTTTTGTCCCCACGTGAGTGGAAAGGTAGTGACTTCAGAGGCCAAGGCTAAGATTTAATATTTAAAGGGCATCCCTTGCACAGGGGAGGCCCAAGGAGTAGAGAGAAAGGTGGGGGCACCTGGTGTCCGCATCAGGACCAGGACCCTCACCTGCCTCATGGAGGGTGTGGCTCCCCACGTGGGCCCCTGCAACCTGCGATGGAAATGACGCCTGGATATTTGAGGCACGAATGAGTGGATATTTGACTGAATGAGGGATAGGGACCCCGAAAGTGCGGGAGCTCCTGATGGGTTGCAGCACCCGAGGACAGGTTTTTAGAGAAGGGCCCTGGAGCTTGTGTCCTCCCTGCAGACGGGGCGGAGCGGCGGCCTGGCCTCTGCACCCAGCTTGGCGGAGCATCCTGGTGGCTCCTTGTGCGGGTGGCATTGGGGCAGTGGCAGGAGGAAGTACCTTCCTCTTTCCTCATGGTGTTAAACTTGATTTATGACGCACAAACAATGTAATGAAAGTGAGGTGCAGTTAAAAACAGGAAAGTGTGTTTGCGTCTGACCCGCCACCTGCTTGGACTTTAAAACCCTTCTCTCGGTCCTTGTCTACCTGCAGATGTATTTGTGCTTCGCTTTTCACTTTATTCATCCTAACACACGCACACACACATGTACATGCACACTTGCCCCCCCCAGCCTTCCTGGGACGCCCACATTTAGTCGCTCAGTTTTCACTGAGCACCTACTATGTGCTGCTCTTGCCCTGGGCACTTTGGGTCCTTTCCAGCACCTGAGGAGAGATGCTTCTCGAAACGCCTTGTGGTGCCTGCAGAGCCAGGCAGCCGGAGGGCCTCTCCCAGTGTGGATGGGTGGTGCATGGACGCTGCTTCTCCTTGAGCCTTGCCAGCTGGCCCTGCAGCAGCCTCCGGTCCCCACATGGTGATTCAGCGGGTGGCCTGCAGACAGACTGACAGACGGGCAGGCATTGGCTGAGGTGTGTCTCTTGGGGGGAACCTGGCAGTTGCTGGGGCCCACGCCCCTTCTCAGAAGCCACTGTGAGCCAGGGGAATAACTGAACATGACACTTTATTCTTTCTTCTTGAAATGCCTGGACCTGAGGGGGGATCCGCACAGCTTTGAGTGAGTTTCTGCAGCATTTTCCGCACTGTGGAGAAGGCTTTTTTCTGTCCCTTGATGTTCTTGTTGATGAGATTTTTTAAATTTATTTAAAAAATATATCTTTATTGATTTCAGAGAGAGGAAAGGAGAGGGAGAGAGGGAGAGAAACATCAATGATGAGAAAGTCGTTGATCGGCTGCCTCCTGCACATCTCCAACTGGGGATCGAGCCTGCAACCAGGGCATGTGCCCTGACTGGGAATCGAACCCCGATCACCTGGATCCTAGGTCGATGCTCAACCGCTGAGCCACGCCCGGCCGGGTGGTGATGAGATCTTAAAATTGTCATATTTAATTCGTTGGGTTGCCGCACACATGGAGGCCAATTGCATGATCGAGCTGCAAGGGGCGAGGGCGTCTCAGCTGCCTGCAGGTGCTGGCTCCAGCCTGCAGGTGAGTTGGGAGTGGCCTTCATGGGGGGGGGCACATGGGGGTGAAGAACCACAGGCCTGTTTTGGTGTCCTGATTTTGGAGTGCTCAAGTTGGACACCTTTCCATACAGACATGGAGGCAGCCACTGGACAGGCAGAGCTGGGGGCCTGAGACCCGTGGTCAACCTGAAGCTGGAGTCATGAGGGGCAGGGCTCCCATGGAGGGTGTGGCAGGAGGGTCAGGATTTGAACCCATGTATGTGTTTGAAAGTCAGGTGGGTCTCCCTGAGCCTCCCATCCCAGTTCAGGGGTGTGTGAAGCTGAAGCTGGGTGCTGTGACGTTCAGAGGGAGGAGGCGAGGTGGTAGGTCTGGGGCCTAGCACAGCTGCTCCCTGACTTTCCAGAAGCTGGGGGTCTCTTTGGGGCCCTTGTCACCCAAAGAGTTCTGGGTCAGACCTTGGGGTCAAAACCACATTTGCTGAGGGCCCCCGTGTGCCAGGTCCAGGGTCCAGGGACTCCCAGCCTGAGTGGTGAAGAGCTGGAGTGGCAGGTGGAAGAAACTAGGACTCTTGCCTCAGTTTCTCATGAAAATCCACTTTATTCACTCATCTTTTCATTCCACAAACTTTTGCTTGAGGGCCTGTGGGAGCTGAAGTCCTGGCATGTGTTTCAGGGCGTAAGGGCTGCAATAATAGCAGGATGAGGAACGGACAATAAGGGGAGTCACTCATTGGGACCAAAGAGCGGTGGTCTGGTCGGTGCTGGCTGTTAGGGATGCACTTGGCTTTAGTTTCAGTGGGCGAGAGGGAAACTAAGATAGAGGAATGTGTTCTGCTCGGGTCTCTTGGAGTTGTCTTGTCCAAACTGCCTTGGAGAAGAGGAGCTTGGAGGATGTGGGGATGCTCGGAGGTTGACCTTGAGGCTACCTTCCAGAAGGAAGGGATGGAGAAATGAAGTGGTGGAGGCAAGGGGTGGTTTCACAAACGGCTTGTGGCCAGGGCGAATGATATGACTCCGGGCTGCAGAAGAGAGAAGAGGGGTGTTGGATTTGCGGGATTTGGGGGGGGGGGCACGCCAGGCAGGGCGGAGCTGATCTCTCTGAGCCGAGCCTGCCTGGAGGAGTCACACAGCAGGCGAGTGGGATTTGAACCCTCCGGCGTCCATAAGTGGGCTTAGGGAAGATGACTGCGCAGAGAAACTCTAGAAGAGCAATTTCCTGCTGGATTTGTAGAAAACCTTTGGTTTGACCCTGACCTTGAAGCCTTGATAACACGAGTCACTCTATATCCCTATGGCTCAGACAGGCCATTAGCCTGGAGCAGCAGATCTTTTGAGAGGTGCTGGGAACAGTTTCCATCCAGGTAAAGGAGGAAATCACAGGTTCATTCCTCGGACAGCCGTGCCGGGCAGGGCCTGGAGCACCGTAGGCACCTATTAAGTGTCTGCTGACTGTGGATTGAACTGAACGCAGAGCTGAGAATGAAGCTCCCCAGCTGCTCCCCCCCCTCCCTCTCCCCCCACAGACTTCCAAACTGTACTTTTCCAGATTTGTTTTTCTTGGTGCATTTCCCTCAAGTGTAGATGAGGAAGTCCTTTAAGATCGGGACAGGGGTCATCATTTTGCAGCTGTCACCAGCTTGGCACAGCCTGGCTCTGCTTGGCTGCCCGCGTTGCCTCCCTTTGGCCCGAGAGCTCAACCTCCTAACCTTTCAGAACCGGCTTCCACAGCTCTGCTGAGCCCTGTCCCCATTTCACGATGGCAACTGTCTGGAGTGTGCGAGTAGGTGGTCCCATGAAGCTGTGACCACTGTGGAAGGCCATGGTAGAGGAAGGGGAGAGCCTGCTGGGTGAGCACAGGGTGCCGAGGAGCCACAGGAACACATGGTCAGAGGCCCGGAGCCCAGAGGGTGCCAGGTGTCAGCCCTGTGTCTGCAGCATCCAGACAGCCTGGATTCTTTCTCATGAACCAAAGGGGGAGAGGGCAGTGGCCGGGCAGAAGGCGGAGGCTCATGCGGAGTTTTCCGGGAATTGGCCAGAGTGCACTAGAAACCAGTCAGAGCATCCTTGTGGGAGGAAGTGCAGGGCAAGGGTCAGGGGTCAGAGGTCAAGAAGCTTGCTAAGGCTGGACTTGGTGAGCACGTAGGAGGCTGAAAGCCTTTTGAGTAGACTGTGGTAGTCATAGCTGGTAGTTATGGCTGGAGGACTGTGCCGTGGGGATGGAGGAGGCACCAGCCTCACTGGGAAATGCTTGCCTCGCAGGAGAGCTGAGATCAGAGGGACAGAGAGCCTCCAGCCCTAGGCGACCCCATGCAGCTCTGCCTTCACCCTATGGCTTGGTCCGACCTCCTCGGATGTTAGCCCCAGAGGAGGCTTCCCCTGTTCCTGGCTTTGGGGGCCTCTCATGGGTGGTGCCTTGCTTAGTGGCCAAGACCATGAAGACTGGACCAGACCACCTGGGTTAGAGCTGGGTCCTTCCCTCCCTCCCGTCCAAGTGGCATTTCCCAAGCCCTTTTTCCACCTGTGAAACGGGGTATGTGATTGTGTTAGAGGAATGAACCAGACGATGACCATGAGGGGTTTAGTGTAGTGCCTGGTGCTGTTTGTTATTGAGAAAGTGAGAATATCATCTGTTTCAGCCCATCTGAGTGTTAGAAACTTCACCAATGGTGAAATAAAACACATTGCTGACGTGGTTCTTCCTGGGTGACAAAATCTAGCAGCCTTGTGTTAAGCTGTCCGATGGGGAGCGGTGGGCACTGTGCTGCCATGCCCGACTGGCCTCTTTCTCTGGGCACAGAAAACCTGGCTGCTTGAAGAAGTCCCCCCCCTCCCCACAGCCTGCACGGAGACAGACCCGAGGGCCCTGCGAGCGCCGCTTGGCTCATGCGTCAGCGGCTGGCGCCCGACCGCGCCTTCTCCCAGGGCGAGTGCGGCGTGCAGCCGGGGCAATGGCCGGGGGAGGAAATGTTCGTGTTCAGTTGTCCAGACGTCATCGAAGCCCCACACTCCTCACGTAAATCCCCGCTGGCTGTGCTCTCCCCGCCTGCAGCGGCAGATGAGCTGGAGCCTCCCGGCGCTCAGGGCCGAGGGCGGTCGTGGTGGCTTTGGTGGCTCTGGCGCCAGCCTGGAGTTCCGATCCCAGAGATCCCAGCCCCGCCTCCCGAGCCTCCGTTTTCCCCTGTGTGGAATGGGTGACCAGTGACCCAGCCTGCCGGCGCTGCTGGGTGTGCTGAGCGGGCCGCCCCAGCTGGCTGGTGCAGAGGCCCGAGGACAGGAGCAGCGTTCGTGGCCAAACACCAAGTTCCACCTGCCTGCTTGTTTGTGGAGGGGATGCTTCTGGAAGTGAGGCTCGCCACTTAGGCCACAGCAGCTGTTCATGGGGACCCCGGCGCCTCCAAAGCCATCGTGGTCACCACTGCATGGCGGGGAACAGGGCCCCTTCAGAGATGTGGGCTGAGGGTGCTTCCTAGACAGTCCTTTCTTCCTTCCTTCACTTGTCCATTCATTCACTAGATATTGAGCCCCTAGGATGGGTCATTGTCCAGGGCATTTGGGACGCAGGGGGAGAAGATGGTCTCATCTGCTGTCCCTATGGACCAGCTCATCACCTCATGGCCACCTGTTTACCCCAAGGGCCCCAAATTTGAAAGATTTATTCCAGCAAGCTGCATCTATTAAATAATAATGAAGATGTTTTAAATGTTGTTTGGAATCAGCATGGCATAAATAAAACAAGAAATGAATTCATTTTTTCATTTTATTATTGATCAAAGACATGGTCAGCTGCCAGTCAGAGTCGGTGATTGGCAGGCTCAGCAGTGCGGCCCCCGGGGTTTCATATCACCGCGGCGGCATGTGACTTGTCACAGTGAAGCAGTTTTAGTGCCACTTGTTGAAATAGTTCAAGAAAATTCAGTGTATCAATGGGCATTTGGGGGGGCCTCTGTTGTATGACACTAATTTTGGATATGGAGACCCCACCTCTCTCAGAACGATGCAGAGGTTTCCCGTTTTGCTCCTGTCTCTCAGTGCTGGGGTACTCATGAGGTAGTGTGGGGACGAAGCGTGGCCCCTGGTATCCTGTGTGTATTAGATGCTGGGGAGATGCGAGCTCCATGGCAGGGCAGCCATCCTGTTTCCCTTTCCAGCGCTGCCTGGGGAGGGAGCCAAGTGAGGGGTAACAGAGGCGCTAGGGGGGCCCTAAGGCTCCCGTTCGGTGGGGCAGGGCCTCCATGTCACTTCGATGAGTGGAGCTGTGCCTGGCAGTGTCTCCCCAGTCAGTAGGTGGGCCACTGAGTGGCCACAGTGGACCCTTGAGCTGGGCCAGGGACCCCCCCCCCCCGAGCCTGGGGTACACCTGGGGCCTCATGGCTCAGACTCGGGGCCCTGCACTGGGGCCTCCTGAGAGCTAAATGACAGAAGACAGTGAGCAGCAGGCCTGGTTGTACTGGCCTGGGGAGGGGGCGGCTGGGCACAGAGCCTGGGTCCTCACATTAATCTGATTTTAGGCTGATTAGGGCTGAGAGCTGGCTGACATGTCCAGCACAGCCGCCCTGCCTGGAGGCGCCCCCAGCCAGGCCTGAACAGGGCATTGTTTGGTGCCAGGGGCTAGAGGCCTCCTCGTGGACTGGGGCTGAGGGGCAGGAGGTGGGGTGCCCATGCCCCATGGAGTGCCCTAAACAAATACATCGGGGGCTGATTCACTTGTGGGCCGCTTGGCAGGGTGCCAGTTTTCTGGGGACAGACGCTTATTGTGGCCTCTGAGCCTGACTTCTGAGGCTGAGCTTTGGTTTCAGGATGCCGGGGAAGCCATGACCGTCCTTTGTAGGGAGCCGCGCAGGCTGAGAAAAGAGGAGAATGCCTCTGGCCACAGGATGGGCAGCTTCTGGCCAGTGTCTGGGCCCCCTGTCACTCAGCCTGTGGCTGAGACGTGCCCGCAGCTGCTTTGGACCTGCGTCCTCTCACTCTCACCTGCAGGAGTCTCTCCCAGAATCTGCACCCATCCCTGCTGTGATAGAGGGATCGTGAGGCTTTGAATTGCCAGGCTCCAGCCACAGGTCCTCCTGGGCCCAGGGGTGCTGGGGAAGGAGGGGACTGGAAGACAGGTGAGTGGACATGAGCAGCAGAAACAGCAGCTGGCTTAGTGGAAAGAGGAACCCAGGAGGCTGGACACGGGCCCAGCCCTTCCTTACCCTGCTCCCTTCCACCTCTGGGTCTCAGGAGAGTGAAAGGGATGCTGTTGACAAGTACATAGGATGGGGACCTGGGGCTCATGGGCACCCTGGAGACCATTCACTGCTCTGAAGTGCGTGGGTTCAAATCTCAGTTCTGCCATCTTCTGTTTGGGAGCCAGAGTTCTTTTTATTTTTTAATTAAAAAATATATATATATATTTAAAATATATCTTTATTGATCCCAGAGAGAGGAAGGGAGAGAAAGAGAGACAGAAACATCAATGATGAGAGAGCCATTGGGGATGGAGCCCGCAACCCGGGCATGTGCCCTGACTGGGAATCGAACCTCGATCTCCTGGATCCTAGGTCTGTGCTCAACCGCTGAGCCACGCCTGGCCGGGGGCGAGCCAGATTCTTAACTCTCTGAGCCTGGGTGTCCTGATGTGTGAAGTGCGGGAACTCTTGGGGGGTGGAGCATGAAGGCATCAAGTGGAAACTCCGTGCGTGGATGCCTCATGGGCGCTGGAGCCTCCTGCGTCCAGGTTCTTTGCCCCGGGCCCGCTGTGCTGCTTTCCCTGAGCGCTGACGGTATCTGTGCACCTCTTCCTGGGGCGGCCTGGAGCTGGCCGGCGGCGGCTGTTCTGGAAGGTTAGGGCCCGGAGTGGCCATGGAGGGGGTGGGGCCAGGCCAGGCCAGGCTGACGCCGTGTCCTGCTCTGCGCCCGGAAAGGAAGCCTGGCTTTGCCAGCTGCGATTATGGTTAGGAACTGTGTAATTAACTCTAAAAATGGGAGGCTGAGGAAGAATTAAAATAAATGCTTAGTGGAAATTAGAGATGAGTGACGTGCAAAAAATAGGGGAGCCCGGCTGGCAGCTGCAGCGTCCTGTGGGGCGGGCGGGGGGACAAGGGGCGGAAACAGGCAGGAATGAGGGCTCGGCCGGGTTCACACCCCACCTCCTCGGTGTGCAGCCCGGCACATACGGCAGTAGAAACATATTCTGTCTTGCTCCGGAGGCTGTTAAGTCCAACGTCAAGGTGTCAGCAGGACTGGCTCTTTCTTGGGGACTTGAGTGTGCCCCAGGCCTCTCCCAGCTTCTGGTGGCTCCCTGGCCACCCCTGCCTTTCTAGGCTCCTGGGAGCAGCACCTGGGCCTCTGCCCCCATCGTCACAGTGCCTCTGCCCTGGGGTCTTGTGTTCCCTGTCCCTTATTTCTTTAATTATTTTTTTATCATGGTAAAATATATACAATATAACTATTACCGTCTTAACCATGGTAAGCGTACACTAGAGGGATTAGGTACATTCGCAGTGCTATGTAACGATCACACTATCATCTCCAGAATTTCATCTTCCCAAATGGAAAACCTGCGCCCATTAAATACTAGCCCCCACCCCTTCCCCAGCCCTGACACCCACCTTTCTCCGTGAACTTACCTACCCCAGGTGCCTCTTAAACGTGGAAGCTACAGTGTTTGTCCTTCTGTGTCTGCATTCTTCAAAAATGTCACATCTCGGACCACAGAGGGTTGTTAGATCCACATGTGGGTGGATATTCAGTTTAAATTAAGTGGAATAAAATTAAGGTAAAGATGCACTTTTCCAGTTGGAGCAGCCACAGTTCACGTGCCCAGTGGGCATAGAGAGAGCGTGTCCATCGTTCGGAAGGTTCCCTTGGCAACTGCTGTTCTAGGTTCCCGAGACAGAAGAGACGTGGCAACGAAAGTCGTGTGTATTTTTTTTTTCCTGTGCTCTAATGATATTTTGGTTGTCCTTTTTAGATTGAGGAAATGAAAGTAAGTGCACTGTGAAGGTGAGGCAACATGTGGGATCCATGTTAATTTCCTGACTTTGACATTGGTGCTGTGATTGTGGAAGGGGGTGTCTTTGTCCTTAGGAAATACACACCCAGATTTAGATGTTTGGGGGAGAGGGGGTCGTGTCTGCAGTTTTCTCTTACACATTCAGATAAATGACACACACAGTCCCCCCTCGCCCCCAGAGACACACACACACAGAGAATACTATATGACAAAGCAAGTGAGTCAGTATCCTCGGTGACCAGGGACCAGCCCCAGGCAGGACCAGAGGACTGGGCCGAGGCAGAGGGTGCTCCGGGGCAGGGCACCGCCTGCCGGGGGCGGGTGGGCAGAGATTCTGGCTAGGCGGGGGCACGCCCAAGGGAGCTCTCAGTGCAGCTTGGTTTATGCGGGGCCCATCCTTTCCCTGAATCTGCCCATTTGTCTGAATTCCCCTGTGAGCAGGGAATTCCCGGTGGCCCAGGCCCTCTGCGGCTCTAGAAATCGAGCCGTTGAGCACCTAGTAAATGGGTATTGATGGGGATGTCCGAAGCCCAGGTTGCTCTTCTGCTTTGTGGGCCACCGTCTTTGCCTAGCTGGACACCCATTCGGAGCTGGACTGGGTGGACTGCTGGCTCCCACATACCAAATGCCATTCTGTGCCCTTAGGGTATGAACTTAACCCAGTAGGCGCTTTGTGTTAGGAACTCAGGCCTCAGGAGCCGAGCCGCTCTCCCTGGTCTACAAGTTAGAATCAGCGGACAGGTTTCCACCCAGGGCGGAGTGACTCCAAAATCTGCGCTCCAGGCCACCTCGCCTGCTGTCCCCATAAGTTCCTTACCAGCTCCTTCTCACGGGGCTGCAAGCTGGCGATCCGGTACCCCCCCGTGCCTCCTACCCCATTGCGTTGCCAAGCCCAATTCAGACTGGGAGCCCAGGTATTGGGGTACTGGGTGGAGGAGCCGCCAGGATGTTGATCTGGGAATTTTGGCCTTTGTGCTGCTCCCAGCCCCCCACGACTTTCATGGGGTGGTTCCTGGCTGTTGGCTGTGTCAATTGTCAAGTAACCGGTCAGTCTGTGCCAGGAAGGAGGTGCGTGTGTGCCTGTGAGCATGTGAGTGTGTGTGCGTGTGTGTGTGCACGTGCTCCGTCCTTGCTCAGTCAAGGTCAGCATCTTTTTTTCTAGTTAAGATCATCAAGTTGAAATGTGCTGGGTCCCCTTGAACAGGGTGGGGGTGGGGCACATGGTCATGAATGACCGAGGTGAGCCTGAGCTGTCTGCGACGTCTGGGCCACTGGGACAGAGACCGGCGGGTCTCTCGCTGGAAAGTGTTGGTCCTGAGGGCGCAGGGAAGCAAATGTTTGCCGTTGCTGTTACTGTTGTTCAGTTCCACGGTTTAATGGCTTTTCTCTTCTCTTCCCTAGTTCCTCTGTTTGAAGAACATACGCACTTTCCTTAAAGTCTGCCATGATAAATTTGGATTAAGAAACAGTGAGCTGTTCGACCCCTTCGACCTCTTTGATGTCCGAGACTTTGGGAAGGTAAGTGACCTCTTCCTCCAGTCTCAGTCCCCGAGGCATGGTGCCCGAGGTGGCCGAGGGCCGGCTCAGTGGCCGGTGGGCCAGATAAACAGACAGGGCCTGGCCCTGCAACACAGAGCGGAGTGGGTGCTTCCAGCCCCTGCCCCGCAGGTGCAGGCGGGAGCCTGTGGCGAACAAGAGGGGCCGAGTCGGGGGCTGGGGGCACCAAGTGCCTTCCTCCTCAGACCATTCAGGGTGAGGCCAGGTGTCGAGGCCAGGAGGGTGGAGGCACAGCAGGGCGTGGACAGTGACAGAACAGGGGATGGAGCCCTGGGGGACCCGGAGTGTTTACTTCCTGCTCGGAATCCTCGACTCTTCATGGGAGAATGGGCTGCTGTTTGGACCAGCTCCTGAGGGGCCGGCTGGGGTGCTGCAGGTTTATTGTAGCGCTCTGCGAGAGGGGCCGTCGTGGTTACACCTGAAACAGGCTCTGACAGGTGTGAGGCAAGCGGGGGGGGTCGCCTGAAGCCCAAGGACCTGGAGATGATCTCCTAGGTCCACAACAAACAGCTCAGAAGTCTCCCCATGTTGTCAGAAAGTGTCACTTGGCAGCTGTCCTGAGAATCCTGCTGGCACAGGGGAGGGGACCTGAGGCTGGGCAGGTACAAAGACTATTTGGCTTCCCGGTAAGCCTGGGTTCAGGGTGCCATGTGCCATCAGATAGCACAGCAGGTCCAAGGTCACTCCTTTTAAATTGCTGGGATCAGGACCATGACCACTTCTTGAGGGTTTGGGGGCTGCGGGGTTGAGTGCAGACCGGGTTCGGATCTGCCCGTAGCCCAGGTGTCCCAAGTCCCTTCGAGCTCCTGCAAAATCTCAAGGCCGCCCTTCCCTCTGCTCCTGGCATGGACTCAGCAGTACGGCCACTTCCCAGAAGACCCGAGGGGCCAGTCTCCACCTGCTGACGGGAACTCTCGGGAGATATTTATTGCCTAATTTATCTGAGGACCAGTATCAGGGACTTGGTGTTTAGGGAAGTGTTCCATGGATACATGATTTATGAAGTGTACAGGGAACTTTGTGTCTGCAGTTGCAGATGCTGAGAGGTCAGTATTTGAAGGGCTGCAAGGTGTCCGATTAGCATCAATAGCTGGGACTTTCCCATAAGCCACCTGGGTCTGACGCTGATTCCGGCACCTGTTCAAGAGCCCGTTACTTTGTGTAGTCACCCAGTTCTTAGGTTCCAGTCCCCTCTGATGGCTCTGTCTGGGACTCGAAGGCCCCTGTGCTGCCCTCTGCCCGGGGTGCATTTGCTGGCACAGCCGCCGAAGCTTGCGTGGAGCACGTGGCTTCCTTGCCCAGAAGTGGCTCTCAGGTCCCACAGACCTGCTTTCAGATGGATCGGAAAAGTTCTTTTGCTCTTTCTCCTTCGAACAGCGGGGCCCTGGGCAGGGGAGCAGCTGATGGCTCTGGGCTCTGGAGAAGGGCCTTGGGAACATAGGACGTGCACACACACACAGCCACACGCACACTCAGGCCGTGTTTGAGTCCCAGCTCTGCTCTCACAGTGGGCAGCTTGTAAAGTGGTGATAAGAAAACTACCCTCCAAAGTCTGTGGAGTGGAAAGTCAAACAGGTTAGTGGAGTTCTCAGCACCTGGTGTGTGTCCCGGGAGGCACATCCTGGTTCCTAGCTGCCTTCTCCTTGGTCCTGTGGCCTCCTCTGGTCTGCCTGGGAGCAGCCTGTGCCAGTCTGTGTATGCGGGACATCTTGCGGGGGACTGTGCAGGAGGCCCGGCACCCTTGTTGAGTCAAGAAGCTCAAGTTGGTCCAGCCACCTTGCTGGGCCTGGGGAGGCTGGACATCCTGGTGGCCCCCCAAGATTTCTCCCTGGAGGTATCCCCTTGTCATGTCAGGGACCCGTTTCCAATGAGGTCTCATGCTTGTCCTCTGCTTGCCCCCAGCCAGGCTGCCCTGCATCCAGGGACCTGCCTGGTCCACTTGGCCCACATTTGCCTCCATTTTAGGCAGAATTAACAACCCAAGAGGAAGGTCTGCATGGCTGTATCTGCTGTTTGAGTTAAAGAGCAGAGCACACCCTCTAATAGATGGGTTTAACTCTCCTATTTATTATTCATTAAAACATTTTGCCAGGCTCAGAACTTCTGAAGCGGTTAAACCTGGCTGTCAGCAAGGCTGGGGGCGACCGACAGGCCGCGTATTAATTTAGTGCGAAGTGAGCTGTACAGCCAGTTCACCCAAGTGTGACTGTCTGTCCACCTGCCTCTGCCCTTCCCTCCCACTGGCAGTGAGCGCTCACATGTGTGGACTCCATGCGCTGTGTGCCAGGCTCTTTACATCCATGAGTCCCAGCCATCTTTCAGGGACTTAAGGAAGGAAGGAAACCGAGGCCCAGAGAAGGCATGTCTGGCTCGTGTCCCACAGTGACGGTGGAACTGGGGGGGGTGTGTCTAGCCAGGTCATACTGACAGCAGAGGTCAGTCTCATGTGTTCTGCTGTGTCCCTGCCCTCTGCCAAGTGAGGCAGCTATAGTCAGGGACAAGGTGTGGTCATTGTGTGGTTCTGCCATTGGCAGGGGTTGGGAAGCTAAGCAGGAGGCCAGCCCTCCTACAGACACCCACCCATCACTGTCCCCTGACTTCTCGAGGATGCTGGTGCTTCTAGAAATGAAAGTGGGCCAGTTGAGACACCTTTAGGGGCTCAGGACCGAACGTGATGCTGAGGAACAGGCCAGAATCAGTACCAGACACCGCTGGGCTTCACCCACGGTCACCTCCCTCTCGGGCTCTGGTTTCCCCAGCTGTAAAGGGTCTCTGAGGACTGGAGGGTCTGAGATGATGCACTCACTGTGTGCCGCCTTCGGGTGGTGCCCGGACGCCAGATGAGAGTGGGCAGGGTGCAGCCTGGAGCGTTTGCCTCACCCAGCCACTCTGGTCCTACCTCACCTGTGTGGAGCTGTCATCCAGCCACACCATTGATTTCCCCGAGCACCTGCATCGATGGACGGGTCCCCCCGGGCTTGGTCTGGTCAGGGAGGAAGGGAGCAGGCAGCTTTGGGGTATTGATCCGACACCCCTTGTCTCCGTCCCCGGGCCCCGCGCCGCCATGTGTTTGCCCATCTCCCCTTAATGTTAGCTCATCGTGTGGCGAGTGCAGACGGCCCTGGCTCACGGGCGGTCTTTCTGCTCTTGTTTGATGGCTCTCAGAGGCGGCTGCTGCGGTGAGTTCATTTGCTCTCACCGTCTTAATGTCGTCGGAGAGACACTCTGCTCCTCTCACAGCAGCCACTCCGCTAATGACTTATTAAAACACAGTTGCCGCGGAGCGGAGCAGCCTGCAGGCTCTGGCTGGGTCCGTGCGGGTGCCTGGCTGAGGCCGCCTGAGTTTCTGCTTGACAACATTTCCTCCTTTTATCTGCTTGTTGTCATTTTAGGACGATGTCAGACCACCTGCTTTCAGAAGAATTTGACAGCCCAGCACACACATGCACACGTGCTCATGCACACACATGTATACAGTCCCCCCCACACCTGCGCATACATGTACAACCAACACACACATGCACACACATGTACAGTTTGCACACATACACCTGCACTCATACCTGCCTGCACACACATACACACGTGTGCGCGCACACACAGTCAGATAAGCCCGTCGAACCCTGACCTGCCATTTTCTGCGTTTTTCTCTTTGGAGTGCCCGCTGTGGGCCAGGTGCAGGGGACAGAGTGGTGAGCAGACAGACGCCCCGGCCTCTGCTCTCAAGTGGGTGAGAGGAGGTGGGGAGATCTCTCCCACGTGTCTGAGCCTGGGGGCTGAGGGCTGAGGGCTGAGGGCTGAGGTCTTCGGGAACCGCCAAATCTGCACCCTGGCTGTGGCCCTCCACAGACCCTCTTGACTATCTTACTCCCCTCTCCTCTTAGGATTGCCCGTTTTCAAAGATTATGCATATGAAACCAACGACATTTATTAGGTAATTAGTTTTCCCATTTTTAATTAATCAAAGATTAATTATGAATTACATCTCCAGTTAGCATTTCTGATCCACATCTGATAATGATTTTCCCACACAGAGGGCACACCCACCAAGAAAGGGGCTGGCAGGAAGCTATGAGTTGGGTAGGTTCAGTTTGGGTGTGTTCAGGGTGCTTGGAGACCTCTGGGATGATGACCTTCACCCAGGGTCAATGACCTTCAAGGACCTCAATTTGGGTACCTTTCATTGTGGTCATCAATAGGCAGTGTGTTGGGTTTGGTGGTGTCTGCCCGCTGTGGGGAGGCAGCTTGGAGGGTGACAGGCAGCACTCCAATCTCGATCCAACCCTAGGCTTCTCTGTGCCGTGGGGCCCTGGGAGGGTTGGCCATCAGCTGGGGCACTCAGAGGGTGGGCACCTGGGGAAGAATGACTCCCCCCATTCACTGGTGTCAGTGTGGTCTTTACGAAGCTGCAGAACTTGGTGCCGAGGCCTCCCCAGCTGGGTGAGCAGGCAGTGGGGACACTGGGCATTTTTGCCCAACTATTCGGGCTGTCCTGTCACTGACTGAGCCAGTGGCATGGTTTGGGCCAGCCCAATGCCTCCTCCTCTGTGAAGCCACTCTGGGTTGCTCTAGTCTACAGGCTCTGAAGCAGCTGGCTTTAGCAAGCCTTCCAGCTAGAACCCTTATGGTGTCGGGGGTGTATCGGGGGTACACTGAAGCCTACACCCATGTGATGGGAGGACTGAGATGCCTTGGGGCTGACTAAGATGAGGCTCTGGGCTCAGCCTCTGACAGCAGGTCCCTTTACCTGCCTGACTGCTGCTGACACATCTGGAGGTCACTAGCTTGGTGTTAGTGAGGCCTGGCTCCTGGCAGGTAGTAGGGTTGATACACAGTAGCACCTTTGCCGAGCACTCTGGCTTCTCTTCAGGGCCTGGCACAGCACCAGGCACAGACGGAGCGCTGAAGTGCCCGCAGTGCCTGGCAGAGCAGGGCCGAGCACAGCTGAATGCCGTCCCCCGGGTCTGGGGCCAGCAGAAGGACAGAGGACAGAGGGTGGAGGGCGAACAGGCCTTTCTGTGCTCCGCCCGGGGACGCCAAGAGCCTACTGTTCGTTTTGCTTCCCTGGGACAGACCGCATCCATCTGGCTCTGGCGTTTGCGTCGTTTCCGGCTCGTGTTCCTTTTTGATCTGAGGCTGAAATATTTTAGCTGGTGGCAAAACTGGCTAAGTGCCCTTTCTCCCTCCCAAAGTGGGAGAATGTTCAGGAAAAATCCCGTGTCTTGGTGCCTTCCTTTGCTGAGGGCAGCCTTTGACCCAGGAAGTTGGCTGGCTGTGCTGGCCACTGGGACAGCGGGGCCCTGGCCGAGAGTCTGGGCACTGGGTTCCAGGGACCCCCTAGCAGGTCTGTGCGGCTTCAGGGCAGGTCCCAGGAGGCAGGTCTGTGGGTGCAGCACGGAACGCGGAGGCCTGGAGCCTTAGGCTCTGATCTCAAAGCCCTGCTGGGTCCCCCCCTTAGCTGCCAGGAGCCCCATTTCCCCTTAGTACCAGCTTCCCAGGTGGGCTCTGGGAACCTGGGGGAAGGGTGGCCACGTGCACAGGGGTGGTTTTGCCCTTCATCGGGCATGTGTCAGAAATGCAGGAGCGTGGCAGCGGGGGAGGTCTGCGGGGGTGATGGACAGTCCAGCTGGACACCAGGAGGGCGCGGCCGGGTCACAACGAGAAGGGTGAGAAGACGAGGTGCTGGCGATGAGTGTTGCCTTAGAAGCTGTGGATCCCAGGCGCTGAGGATGGGATGGAGTCAGGAAGGCCAGGTTTGGTTCTGCTCTGTGTTTATTAAATGCATGACCTTGGTCATGCTCCATACCCTTGTTGACCTCAGTCATCTCATCTGCAAAATGGGCATCAAATTTATGCCAGATTACATCAGCCTCGTGGAGTTTTGAAGGACGTGGCTTTGTTCCCGACTCTGACAACAGGTGCCTGGAAAAGGGTGCCCTGTCGGGGCTGGGTCTCTGGCCTGGATTCCTGGATGCTTCCCAGTAATGGTGGTTCGGGGTGGCCACCAGGCATGGGTTAGATTTCCATGTAGAGGCACTTGAAAGCACAGAAATAAGACACTTGAATGAGAGTCCGCGCTAAGACCATGCTCCCCCTCTGTTTAAAAATAGCTTCTAGCTGAGCTAGAGGTACCAATGCCTCTGTAACGTTTCTGATGGTTCCCCTATTAATTTAACTGGAGAAAATCACCCGCGAAGTCTTTCAAGTGGAAAAGGAGAGATGCCCTAATACGG
The DNA here is from genome assembly GCF_054644295.1 of Miniopterus natalensis. NCBI lineage: Eukaryota > Metazoa > Chordata > Mammalia > Chiroptera > Miniopteridae > Miniopterus > Miniopterus natalensis. Next base: position 70,200,684 of record NC_142092.1, read on the forward strand.
TGGGCATATCATTAGGAAAAGCAAATTAAATCATCTTTAATGGTGTTAGAATCTCAATCGCTCCGGAAAATGGAGTCGGTGAAGCAGGGAAATGAGAAATTGCTGACGCCCTTCAGCAGGAGGTCAGGGAAGGGGAGTTGGGGAGCACTTGTGGGGCTCTCAGCGGCCGAGGGCGGGTGAGAGCTGGCAGCTGGGTGGGATCTAGGGTGCTCCCAGCATTATGTCAATTCTCTCTCACAGTCCCAGCCTCTGCCCAAAGGCTGTGGGGCTGCTGTAGACTGAATGTTTGTGTCCCCTCCCAAATTCATATGCTGAAACCTAATCTCCAGTGTGATGGTCTTCTGGGTGAGGCCTTTGGGGTATGATTAGGTCATGAAGCTGGAGCTTCATGAGGGGGATCAGTGATTTTATAAAAGAGACCCCAGAGAACCCCCTCACCCCCAGCAACAATTGAGGACACAGTGAGAAGACAGCGTCCACAAACCAGGGTGCTCTCGCTGGACGAGTTTGCCAGTGCCTTGGTCTTGGACGTCCATCCTCCAGAAGGTGAGGGATACATGTCTGTCTATGGAATGTTGTTACTGCAACTCAAATGGACCAAGACAGGGTCCACCCAGCCTTTCCTGTCTCTAGGGTTCTCTCTCTGGGGTCTCTTTTTTTTTAATTTTTATTAATATATCTTTATTGATCTCAGAAAGAGGAAGGGAGAGGGAGAGAGAGAGAGAAACATCAATGATGGGAGTCATTGATCAGCTGCCTCCTGCACTCCTCTGACTGGGGATCGAGCCCGCAACCCGGGCATGTGCCCTGACCGGGAATCGAACCCCGATCTCCTGGATCCTAGGTCGACGCTCAACCTTTAAGCCACGCCCGGCCGGGCATCTGGGGTCTTTTGAGTTCTATTGTTTTTGAGCTGCTAGTGGCACTTTGGAGATTATATGTGTTCACCTTACTGAAAAGGATAGCTCCATCTTTTGTGAACATAAAAAAGCCCTGCTAGCAAAATAAATGAGTTTTTCGTTTCTCTCATGGTAGGTTCCCTGTTCTCTGATAGGTCATAAAAAATATTCAACTTGACATTCCACCGTTAGAGAATCATTCCTTTGACTTAAGCGTTTTCCTATTGATGTAGGCAACCCATTAGGCTTTATCATTCACTTCTTGGTGCCAAAGCATTTATCCGATTCTCTCTTGAGAGTGGGTCCTGATCAGGAACTGAGCAAGAACTTGGGCCCCTTGAAGGGGAGGACAGGGGTGGGGAGCCCCTGAGGGAAGAGAGGTGCTGAGTCCAGATAACCAAAGGAGCGCTTCAGGGTGGCCCATCACTGGCCCCCGGCGGGGGAGGGACGGCCTGTCCCTGCTTGACTTTGGTGAGGAGAGACTTTCTGGGTAGGCAGGGAGGGGAGCCAGGGTGTGGGCTGCGGGCACAGGCCCCGTGAGAGTAGCAGCTTCCTGCTCCCCATTAATTCTTTATGAGCACCGACTTTGCACCAGCCCCGAAGCTCCGGCTGCTTGTGTGAGGGCCTCAGGTTATCCTCGCACGAGATGGACTGGGACGCCCAGGTTCCGGGGTGGAGTGACTGGCTCCAGTCGCACAGCCAGTCCCCCCGCATCCACCCCTTACCCCACCTGCCCCGCGTCTGCCAGCAGGAGGCACGCACTGAATGCCTGCAGCATGACTGGTACGCTCTGTGGGCAGTGGACAAAGCTGTGGCCCGTCTGGGACGCTCGCCGTGGTCGGAGATGGGGCTCGCGCTGCCTGCCCTGCTCCGACCCCCCCCATCGGGCCACCGAGGTTCCCCTCAACCACTGCGCCCTCTCAAAGTGCCACACTCCCTGTGCAAAGCCGCCCCACCTCCAGCTCGGCTCCTCGGGCGGCTCAGATGACAGCCCTGAGCGGTGAGTGGGCACGTGCCCTGCTGCTCCTGGGCGCGCGCTGCCACCCCGGCCTTTTTTGGCGGCGCCCACCGCCCTGCCTTCTATGAACGGGCCTCTCCCCGGGAGAGAAACTTCCCAAATGAATCACTGTCAGTTAGCGTTCAGCACGCGTAATGGGCTCGGCCGGCAATTCATCTTGTTCCTTTATTCCGCCTTATCTGAGCCGACCAAGCCCAGCTCCGAGCTGCCTCTCAGCCTCCGCCTCCACGGAGGAGGTGACAACCCAGTTAGGAGCCGAGAGGCGCCTGGGAAAAGACCCCCCCCCCCCCCATGGGCTGGCTGTGGCCTGTGCCCGTCTCCTGCCAGGCTTTGGGAAGGGAAGACTTGGGTGCCCAGAGCTCCCACTGTGCCCACCGTGGAGACACTCCTGATGGCACCGGGGCCCATGGGCACTAGAGCTGGGGGCCCTTTCCAAGATGTGTAAGCACCACTACCCGCGCCCCCCCCCAGGCGGGAGGGAACAGAGACCGAGAGTCAACGGTGTGGGATCCTCCCCGTGCCTCTCTCCTCGGTACACTCGTGTTTTTAAGATTCACAACCAACACCTGTGTGCCTCTCCTTGGCTCCTCAGCTGTGAGCTGCCCTTGACCTCGAAGGACCTCAAGGGACCTTGAAGGACGTTGATGCCACAGGGCCGAGGGCAGACGTGGGGACCAGTGACCGCGTCGTGTTCAGCTGTTCCAAAGCTCCGGGCCTATTTCTCTGCTTCCTCTTTTGTTGGGAACTGGGCTCCGGCGACAGAGATCGAGAGCTGAGCGCCGGCCTCTCTCTCTCCATCTCTTTTTGGTAGCAGAATACACATGGCATAAAATTGACCATTTTAACCACTTTAAAGCATGAATTCTGTGGCATTCAGTAAATTCAGTGTTGTACCACCGTGACTGCCGTCTAGTTCCAGAACATTTCTGTCCCCCTTGAAGGAAGCCCATCCCCATTACCCCTCCCCCAGCCCCTGGCGGCCACCAGCCTGCTCTTAGCCTCCGGATTTGCCTCTCCTGGGCGTTCCGTGGACGTGGAATCACACAGTATGTGGTTTTTCTGTCTGGCCTCTTCTCCTCAGCATCTTGTTTCCAAGGTGTGTCCACGCTGTGCCCAGGGTCAGAACTGCATCCCTAACGGCACCCGCAGTTCCTCCGGTGAGGGACACGGGCTCTTCACGGCTCCTCCCGCAGGCGGCTGCTCTCACCCCAGGGCCTCGGCACTTTCCCAGCTGCACGGTGCCACCTCCGTCAGGTCCCCCTGCCCTGCCTGCCCGGCTTTGACCACTCCCTCTCCATCCCCTGTCATTTCCTTCAGGATGGTGGGAACCACCTTATTAACTTGCTGTGTCACTCTCCCAGGAGAGTGCTGCCCCGTGAGAGCAGGGGCCCGTCTCGGGGTCATCTACAGATTCCGGGAGCGAGCTGTGCCTGCGCACCCCTGTGAACGCTGTAGAACGAGCGAGCGAGCCAGGGCAAGAGGACGTCTGTTCTGGAGATTGCCTCAGGCACCCTTTCTCCCCAAGGGCAGCGGGCATCCTGGGGGCCTGGTTCTAACACTGTGTGAGTGCGTTACTGGGGAGCCATCTGGGTCCCCTCAGCGTCCCCCGGGTCTTGCTCTCCATTTGCTAAAGGCCCTAAAGCAGCTCAGCAAGGGCAGGACCTGGTCGGGTTGTTCCGGCGTCCCTGAAGCAGAGCATTCAGAGCCTGAGGTTCTCAGAGGACCCCTGCCTGGACTGCATCCCTGCAGCAGCGACTGTTTGAATTAGTGGGGGCTGCACCACTGAGCAGGCCCTCCCCATGACCATGGCTGTCTGCATAGCATCCAGAACGTTGACCCAACCCAGCTGAGCAGGCTCCGGTGTCAGCCGATGTCTCACCTTGAGGCCTTGTTGTGGGGACCAAAGCTCATCAGGATGTGGCAGCACTTGGTGGCCGTTACAGGCTCAGGTGGCATTTTTCAGCAGAAAGGCGTGATAGGGAGGGAAGGTCCCACAGGGAGCAGCGCACCCCGCAGGGCGCACAGTTGTCCCCACAGGTGTATACACTGTTACTTCAATGAGAGGATCTATCAGTTACAGTTATCTTTTGGGGAGAAGATAGGTCCCTGCAAACTGTGCCTGAGGCGGGGAACTTTGAAGAGGCAGCCGTGCCTCCACCCCACCCCGAGGAGGACAGACGCGGAGGCCCAGCCCAGCTTCCCGGTGCCGACTGTCTCCCCCGGGACACAGTTTGTCGGAATGATTCAGTAACCGTTTTCATAAAACGCTTTCTCTGCCAGGATGAAGCCGGCAGGTTTGTCGTTCAGCATGGGTTGCTGCAGACGCCTGGATCTGGGCCATACGTTGCCGTTTTGTGACTCTGAGTTCATTTTTGTGAGCTTGATGTTCCTACCAGATCTCCGCAGGCTCCTTTATTCCTCGTGCCCCCTCCCCCTTAGTAGAAGGTGTATGAGTGCTTGTCTGGGCCACGGTGACCTCCCCTCTGTCACCTTACTGGGTACTGGGCCCGCACACATGGTGTCCTCGGAGCTGTAGAAGCTGCAAAATCAACGCAGGCGAGTGACGTGCTCCTGCTGCGGGACACGGGCTCCCGCCACACGGGTGTGTGTGCGTGCGCCTCAGAGGAAGCGGGACTGGGAAAGGCGGCCACGTGCTCCTCCCCCGTCCTCGTCAGGGCTTCCGAACTGACTTGCAGCTCAAATCTCCCTGGGCCATTACGTTCAGAGGTTCCAGACTTTCCCGCAGAGGCCAAGTTGTCTTGGTGCACAGCTCTCACCGACTCCAGGATCTGCCATTTCTGTGGTTTCCTATGCGGAGACCTAGCTGGGAGCCAGTGTTCCCTCTGGGGGAGGTGACGCTCTGAGGTTCCCCATAGCCTCTGGCGCTGTGCTTAGGGGTGGAAGCCCCTTGCCCATAATTCCTGCTCTGCCCACCGCGGCCTTTGGGGACAGCTAGCAAATGCTTCTTTTTGACACCCAGTAAACCAGCCGATGGACCAGATTAGATGTGACTTTTGGGAGAAAGTGGGGCTCAGAAATGCACTAATTAGCCCCCCCTATTGCACAAAGTATTTGGGGCAGCTGTCAAGAGATTATATATTATAAAATGAAAACCTATGACCAAGACACCGATAAAGTGGGAGGGACAGTGAAGATGACAGGATCGTGGCCCAGAGGCCCGTATTGTCCAAACTCGGGTTCTGTGCTTCTGGACACTGATGTGAAAAGACAAAGACCACGCGTTTCATCTCAGTTTTTCCCGAGGGGCCAGGGCCCTGGGAGCAGAGCTTTCCCACACCCTGGGGCTCTGTTGAGGGTCCTCCGGGCACTGTTGTTGCACAGCTCCGGGGAGGCTGTTCCCTCCTGGGGTCTGTTGGTGCTCTTTGTGTAGAATGCTCAGTGCGGCCCCTGTGCTCTGCCACCCCCTCTTCCGGGGGTCCTGTACAGTGGGAACCATTTCCCAAACCTTTGCTCTCCCGCGACCACAACCAGGCTTCAGAGGTGGCCACGGGACACGGAGCGGAGGGAACAGGAACTAGTCCTCCATCGTCTCCCCTCTCTGGGCCTCAGTTTGGTTGGTAGGCACATGTGAGGTGGTTTTGTGGAAGTGAGGATTCTGGCCACCCATCCTCGCAGACTCTGAGCGGGCTCGGGGCCCCTATAAGTGTTTCCCGGGGCTGTCGTAACAGAGCACCCCAGACCGGGCTGAAACACAGAAATGCGCGCCCAGTCCTGGGGCCAGGAGGCGAAGGTCAAGGTGTCCGCAGGTTGCTTCCTTGGAGGCCTCTTTCCTGGTTTGGGGACGGCCATCTTCTCTCTGTGTCCCCACATCTTCCCTCTGTGTGATGTCCCTGTGGTTACTCCGCAGTCTCTGTCCGATGCAGCCCAGACTGTAACCGGGGGGTAGAACCCACAGCCACACCACCTAGGCCATGAACCAGGTTTGTTTCCTCCCCCTCTCCTTGAAGGAATTGAGAAGTGTCTTCAGTGACTAAGCTGAGCGGGGCCCTGGGGTTTGCGTCCTGGTGGCCTCAGAGCACCAGCCTGGGATCTGCTTCCTGTGTGGCCCTGGCCCATCCCCTGCTTCCTCTGGGCCCAGCCTGCCTCCTGGGTGCCTGTCCTCCTCTGTCCCTGAGGCAGCCTCCGAGAGTCTCCATTACGTGCTGACGTCTCCCTCGGGCATGGGGACCCAGGATGGTGTCCACTCGGCAGGACCCTCAGCTGCCCTGTGGCTGGCCCGGCATCAGCCAGCGGGAACCCTCTAAATCTGGCTTTTGTGACCCCCGGGGCCCACTCGATGTGTGACCTTGAGCAAGTGACTTAAGTCCATCCCTGAGTGTGTGTTTAGAGACTGCCGTGTGAGCCTTCTCAAAAGGGTGTTTGCTTTCCCTCCTGCTCCGCCTTCTGCCCAGGTTTCCAAAATAAACAGAGGCCTGTTTGTGTTCCGAGGACACTTCCCAGCTCGCACACTCTTGCCTCTCTGCTCATGAGCCAGGGTGGCCTTGAACCCAAACGGCACAGCCCCATAGACTCACCCGAGATGTGGCCTCTCCCAGCAGGTACCTGAGCAGACCCCCAGCCAGGACCTCACATGGGGTCTGACCCCTCCCTCCCTCCCTCCCTCCCTCCTCCCTCCCTCCCTCCCTCCTCCCTCCCTCCTTCCCTCCCTCCTCCGCCTCCCCCTCCCCTATATGCCTTCCTCTCCTGCTTCCCCCAGCCATCCTCTGCGCCCCTGTCCCGCCTGCTTTCACGGTCAGCCTCCCTCTGTTACCCAGCTGGACCCCCATCGTGGGTGAGGATACTGAGGTTTGGACAGCAGGAGTCACGTCTCCGGGGCACAGGGTGATGGGCTGCCTCCCACCACAGCTCCTGTTCTTAAGGCCACACGTGTCTCCTCCTCCACCTTTGCTTCTGCTTCTGCTGTGGCTCCTGGTCAGAGAGCACCCGTCCTGGCGTGAGGTGTCTACACTGTGTCCAGAATGTTTTCCACGGGTGGGAGGACAGCAGCCTTCCTTTGGCCTCTGGGCCACCTGGGCACGCTGACCGCTGGGGAAGCCTGGGGGAGCGGGTCAGGCAAGCCTGGGCTCTAGTCTCTAGGAGGGTGGCTGGCGGGCTCAGGTTGCCCCCTTGGAAGAAGTACCTCCTGTTCTGCCAGGGCCCCTTCATCTCTCTGTTGAGCTCCCTCCCCTCTTCAGAAAATTCCCACATGGCTATTAAGATATCTGAGTATTTTTGTATGTTGGGTATTAAAGATGCCCAGTCCTTGCTTTTCAGAGAGAGTGGAAGGGAGAGAGAGAGAAAAACATCGATTTTGGAAAGACACATCAATTGGTTGCCTCCTGCTCAGGCACCGACCAGGGTTGGAGATAAAGCCTGCAACTGAGGTATGTGCCCTTGGCCGGAATTGAACCTGGGACCCTTCACTTTGTGGGCCGACACTAACCACTGAGCAAACCAGCCAGGGCCCTCTTGGGTTTTTTTGGGTCTGCTTTTTTTGAACAGAAGAAATCTGGTCAGGAGCTGGGAAATCATGGTGTGTTCACACTGCTCGGCTTGCTGCAAATATTACCCCTGAGTCCCAATAGCCAGTGTGAGTTGGGTGCTGTCTTTATAACAGATGAGGAAACTGAGGCAGAAATTGCTCCATGTGGTTGCACAGGGCTGGGTTCAAGGCCAGGTCCTCCTGACTCCATGGAGGGAACTGTCACCCAGGCTCCCAGCCTTGGGTCACACACTGATGTCACCTCCTGAGCTCAGCCCATGCTCAGGGCCTGGTGTACCTGAGGCGTGCCAGGCTGGCACCTCCCCCGGATGCCCTTGCCTGCTGGAGGAGCTCTCAGGCCTGACTCCTGCGTGGTGTCCAGCTGGGACACACTCCAATGGTCCTTCATTTAAATGCTCGAGGTGTGTCTCCTGAATGACTAACCATCTCACCAGGGCCCGGCATCCTTTAATTGGGAGAAGTGCCACTTTTGTTTGTGCAGAAGGGAAATATTAAATTGTGTGTGCATACAATTAATCTTGTTAATAGCAACCTCTCTGGGTCTGGAAATTAGATGTTAAGTACCTGAAGCCAGCTGATGGGATGATGCCCTTTGGAACAAATCAATTAGCTCAGGCTCGTGATGCTAATTGGGATAAATTCCCGGTTTGTCAGCTTGGACACTTGGAGGGACGTCGTGGGTCTCATTTTGCTGCAGCGGGGCTGGGACTTGAGATGTGAGTGCCGGAGAAGCCTGCCTTGGTCTCCCTGATGGAAGGACAGGCGGATGCAGTGGTTCCTATGGGAACGGCTCTGGGTGCCTCAGCCCACCTGCCTGACAGGTGGGTGTCCAGGCCTATCTGCGCCTGTCAGGAGGAGGGAGAGAGTGTGTCCCAGCCTTTGTTCATAGAGCCAATGGGTGACAGGTGCCCTTGCGTGTGTTCACTCAGAGTGGCTGGTTTTTATTTTGGTAAAATACACAACATAAACTCACCTCCTAACCGTTTGGGTGCTCGGCTCTGTGGCATTAAACCTGTTCACCTTACTGCGCGGCCACCACTGTCTGTCCGTCAAGGGAAAACCAGAGCTGGGCGGGAGTCGCAGCGGTAGAAACAGATTTACACAGGGCTCTGGAAGCAGGGGGGGGAGACCTCATTGGAATACATCTCCGGCAGGTGGGGTTTGTAGTGCAGAAGCCGGCAGGGATCCGGGTGGGAAGTGACTGAGTGGGGACAGCGGGTGGGGGTGGGGGAGGGGGTGGTTCTGGTTAAACTGACGGAACAGGATTCTTGCAGAAGCCGGGCCTGGTATGGGGGTGTCACACATCACCTGGGGGTGGTGGGAGATGAATCCGATCAGATACTCAGGCTGTCTCCCCAGAACCCCACAATGGGGCCCCACAATACGCTCGTGCTGACTCGCAGAGGGTGAGCAGCCTGTGGGTGGTGCAGCCGGGACCTCAGCCCAGCTGCCCACATGTCTGAAAACCTGGCTTCTCCCTGGCACCCTCTCCCTGGGAATGGTGGGTGGGTGGACTCCTAGCAGCTGAGGCCTGCTTTGTTCCCCCCATTCAGAGGGGCCTGTGGGGGCCTCGCTGTCCCCGCCCTACCACATCCCTGGGGCGTGTTATTTATGCTTCCAGCCAATTAGTTCCTGCAGGGAGTCCCTGAGGGCTCCGTGGGGTGAAGGGTCGCTTCCCACAGAATAGGGCTGGCAGATGGCCCCACCCTGCCCCTCCCCCAGAGGGGGGGACCTTGCTGTCCTGGGGCCATGCAGGTGGGTGGCTCTGTCCTCTTAGCCCCAGGAAACCCCTCTAAGGTTAGCACCCCCCACCAGGAAGAACCCCCACTGCTACAGAAGAGAAAGACTGGCCTGGGGTCCTTGGGGCCTGCCTTGGTCTCACTGGGAGTCTCCAGAGCTGGAGCTGACTTACCGGGTGATGTGGGAAGGGAAGCCCTGTCCCCTGGGTCTGAAGGGCAGAGTCAGCCCCTGAACCAGCCGCTGCAGTTTGGAAAACGTGACCACACCGAGTAGCCCTGCCCCAAAGCCAGGTGGTCCCAGGAGCTTTCCCCGGAGTGTTTGTATGCAAGCGGGCTTTTGCGCTGGGCGACCAGCTGCTCTCCTTAACTAGAAGCCTGGCCCCTGTTGGGGGAACTACCGGGTTGGTTGTTCTAGAGACTCGTGTCCCAGCAGAGAACTAAATTCTTGGCAGGGTCAGTAATTGCCCCCAATTCATGGGCCTGTCTAGATTCCTTGTCCCCAGTAGGAGGAGGGGTTTGCACCCACTAGACCCTGACGCGGGGCCCGGGGGCCCAGGGAAGAGAGGATGCCCTGTCTGGGCCCGGGCCTGTGCTGGGCATGAGTCCTGGATTGGCTGCTTTCCCGCTGGGTGACCATGGGCCAGTTCCTTAGCCTCTCTGAATCTGACTCAGCCCCCGCCTCCGTGGCTGGCTGCTCTCTGCTGTAGGGGGTCCCAGGGCTTCTGAGTGTCACCTTGTGCCATTCTAATCCCTGAGCATTTAGGGGCCCATCTGCTCTGAAGGACTGGGCATCCTCAACCCTGGACCAGTGTTGGTGACTTTCAGTATCCCGTGGCTGCCACACAAAGGACCACAAACCACAACAACATAAAGTTCATTCCCTCCTGGTTCTGGAGGCCAGAAGTTCAAAATCCATGTGTCACAGGGCTGTGCTCCCTCCAGAGGCCCCAGGGGAGGATCCTTCCTCCCTCTTCCAGCTCCTGGGGGCTCCAGGCATTCCTGGCTTGTGGCTGCATCACTCTCATCTCTGTCTCCATCATCACATACCTTTCTCCTCTCCCTGTGTCTCTGTGTCTTTTCTCTTATAAGGACACCAGGCACATTGGATTAAGGTCACACCCTGCTCCAGAATGACCTCATCTTAACTAATTGCATCTGCATTGGCCCTTTTCCCAAATATCACTTTGTGAGGTTTTGGGAAGGGCATGAATTTGAGGAGACTCTCGAACCCAATACAGACCTCAGCTGTGACAGCAGCATATTCAGGGGACCTGTCCTTTGTGCCAGGCACTGGCAGGGCCCCCTTTGGGGACTGTGAAGACAGGCTCTTAGCCCTCGGGAAGCTTGCACTCTTGGGCTGAGCGAGGGGGGTGCAGGATGGACTGGCCGTCCTCGTGGCAGGGTGCCCAAGGTGGGCCTCGTCCTGCATTCCCCTTCCACCCAGCGCTCCGTTCCTCCCTCACGATCTTTCTTGGCTTCCCAGGACCTCTGAGGTGGGCCAGGATTCAGCAGGAATCGAGATGGACTTTTTTCGGAAGCAGTCTGCAGCTTTGTGGCTGTTTCCCACTTGTTTCCATAAACACTGCACAGGGAGGAACATCCCTTTGACCTCCCCCGAGGGCTAGCACCGCGCACACTGGGTGTGGGTGCAGGGGTCCCCGGCTGAGGCTGCTTAGGAAGGGCGGCTGGTTCCCTGTGGCGGTTGGGGTGAGCGGCCGTGCAGTCTGGTGCTGAGATTGAGGCAGAATCCACCCCGCACCCCACCTCCCAGTCCCTCAAAAGGTTGCTCTCATTTATGTGAGCTGCTGCGTGCATGCTGCACACCCAGCTAACTCCTGTTCATCCCCCAGGTCTCTGGTCGAACGGCACCTCCTCCAGGGGGCCCTCCCCTGATCCTGCCTGAGTCTGTTTCCCGCCTGCGGGATGTCAGCAGAGGTGCCCAGCCTGGGAGCTGCCGGGAGCATACTGACATAGGACCGCACATGGCGCGGAGCTCAGCCCTCACCTGTCGGACCTGCGCTGCCACAGGGCCCACATTCTCCTGTGCCATGAGGCAGCCTGGGGGGAAAATACCACATGGGGGCACCGGGTGCCAGGTGCCTCCGAGTTTCTCCTGGGCGCTCCAGCCTCGGCCTGGCTCGCTGGGGCCAGGAGCGACCGAGCTGATCCAGCAGGGAGAGGGTGACGCCCTCCCGCGCCGGGATTGTGCTCGCACTTAATAACCGAGTTCCTAAGCCGTTGTTCAGAGATGCGCGTGTAGATTGAAAAATGATTGCCGTGAGCTAAGAAATACAATTTTTGTTCCCCTTCCCGTTAAAATGGCCATTAAGTCGGGGAGGGCGATGAAGCAGCTCCGAAACCCATCCGCCACAGGTAATGGCTATTGTCACCTCTCCCCTATTAGCAAGCGGGGGTTTGACTGATAGTGAAGGCCTGGAGCCTGGAGCCAGAAGTGCTGTAGGAGGGGGTTCTGGGGAGAGGCTTGGACAGGAGGCTGAGGCTGTTCTGGGTGCTTTCCCTTTAAGGGCACTTGGCAGTAATCAGACCATCCAGGTTCTCAACCCTCTCTGCTATCGTGTGCAGGTCACCACTCTGACCCTCAGTTGCTTTGTCTGACAAGTGACGCTGACTATCTTGGGTGGTTGATGATTCAGTGAGACAGGGATGTAACTTCCGAACCCAGTGCCAGGCTCACGGTCAGGGTTCAGGCTCGTGGTCAGAGTTCAGGCTCATGGTCAGGGCTCAGGCCCACTTCAGCGTCAGTTCACTGCAGGAGGTTCCTGGCGGGCCTGGTGCTCTGAGCTGCTCCAGGCTCTGACTCAGCGGGATTGCCGTGAATGGTGTGAGTGCCCAGGGCTGTGGGTCATCAGCATCTGGGGACTGTGGCTTCTTGGCTGTTCTCTGGTGGACTGCTGCCATCCCAGCACTGATTCTAGGCATCCTGACGGGAGGGGCAAAACAGAATTCATTCCCTGTTTCTGGCAACTTTTTCAAGTCTTAGGTGGGAGGCAGTTTACTCCTCAGTGAAAACGCAGAAGATGCCTTAGATGGTGCCAGACGATCTGGTTCAGCTGGGTCCTACCTCTTTGACTTGTGTCCCTGGCAAGTGAGGTCACCTGTCCGAGCTCAGTTTCCTCACCTGGAAAGTGGAGATGATGGTCCCAACCCCATAGGACATGCTGAGTCAGGAATCAGTGTGCCAGGCAGAGGCAGGCATGGGTTGGTTGGGTGGGGCATGGGCCCACTCCAGGAGCCAGCTGTGTAGACAGATGCCTGCTTTGTGGCCCCTTGGTTCAGGTGTCCACTATGAGGGAGAGGGGAGGGACCTCTCGGAGAGGGTGAGATTTCCAGGTGAGACCGGGGCTCCACCCCCCAGTGCTGTCTGTAATGCGGAGTTGGCATCCCAGGCCTGGGCATGGGGCTGCTTTTGGGATTCTTGTACCTTCTGGGGCCATGACTCACGCCCTTGGGCGGCATACCTGTGTCTGGTGTTAGAGGCTTCGATCAAAGGGGAGACGAGCTGCTACTTGTTTGCAACCCGGGGTTGAGATGCCTCCTGTATTTAACACACCTTTATTCCCCGTTTTTTACCTGCCATGGGGGAGGGGAGGCCTCAGCAGGCAGTGCAGCCTGTGGCAGCTGCTGGTGGTAACTACCAGGGAGGAGGCGGGAGTGTCGGGAGGAGTGAGCGCATTCACAGACGGTGAGTGGCCCAGGGCCGCCCACCCAGCCAGCTCCCCAAAGCCACCACGTTTTGGATGGGCTTCCTGGCCTCTGCAGGGCCCCACTTAGCAGCCCTGCTCTTGATGCCTGAGGGTGAGGTTTGTGGTCCTGTCCGGCCACCATCAGCCTCGGATCCAGAGTGGGCGAGCTGGCTTTGCTGGGCAGTGCCAGGGTGAAGAGCTGGGCCCGCAGCCAGACGGGCGGTGAGCTGGGTTCGCCTGGGCTTGTCACTTGCCATCCGAAGCTCCAGGCCTCAGTTACTCCTCCATAAAATGGGAGGGGCAGCGGAAGTGTTTCGTGGGGGGGTTTGAGGGAATAAAATGCAATGAGGCTGGGAAAGTGGGGCAGGCGGGAGGCCTAGACAAAGGTTAGCTGTAGGCGTTGATGGAGCTGTGTCAGAGAGACAGAGCCTTGGGTGCCAGTGACATCCCCGCCTCCACACTGGGCTCTGCCTAGAAGTCACTGGGTGGCCTTTGCAAGTCTCTTATGTCTTCCCAGCTGGCTTTTCGGTTTCTCATCTGCACACTGAAGAATTTGGGCCAGATGGTCACTAAGCTCCTTCCATCAAGGACTTTGTCTTCCTAACTGATTCCTGCAAACCTTCCCGGTCAGGATCAGCTAACATTCAGGTTCTGGTCTGGTCTTCCCTGGTCCTGTGACCACAGAGCATTTGTCCTGATGTTACAAGACCAGGGACAGTAGACAGTCAGTGCTCAGAGGGACTCTGAGACCATCCAGTTTGGGCATTTCCCAGGGCAGACACAGGTTTCTTGTTTCATGCCAGATCTTTCTGATAGAAGCGGCTGCTCTGAGCATTGGGTGTGGAAAGCTTCAGCGGCTGCCTCTGACTTTAGCAGGAAAGAGCACTGTGATCGATTAGTGATGCCTGCCAGGAGCACAGGGGTGGGAGGAGATTTATGTGTGCCGTGCATTTGTCTTCTCTGATGTAGTGTTGTTCTTTCACTCCACAGGTGGGGAAACTGAGGCTCAGAGAGGAGGAGTAGTTTAGGTGTTCAGTGGCAAGTTTAGGACTTGAACCCGGGTCTCTGGCATCACGTCCTGGTTTGTGCCTCTCTGCTGTTTTCTTGTGGTTGCAAGTTAATTAAAATAGCTTCTGTAACATGCCTGGCACAGAGTAGGCACCTAATAACGAGTCCAGTTAGGGTCATTCATTCTTCTATCCACCCCACTCCATCTGCCTCCCTCCATGAGCCACAGACTGTCTATTGAAGAGGCCTCGGGAACCCTTCTAGCCTCTTCTCTCTGGCTCCCAAGTGATGTGACCCCACGTTTCTTGGCTTCCTTCCCCTCTGGAGGTGTCAAGGGCTGGGCTGACACTGGCTGGGGCAGCCGGCCACTGTAGCCATTTGCAGAGGAGAGGGGATGGTGCCCAGGAGTGAGGGTAGCAGCTCAGCCCTCCTCTCCCAGCCTGCCCACGCCATGTCCGGGAGGAGGGTAATGAAATCTCAGCCCCCCACCCAACACGGAGACATGGAGAACATGGGGAGGAACAGACCTGAGCCCCTGCCTCCTTCCTGTCTCCCATCTTGGCCTGAGTGTAGCAGTCAGCTGGGTCTCAGAGGCCCTGGGCCATCTACAGTCTGTCTCCCCATGCCCCTGACCCTGGTCACTGTCCAGTTCACAGCTGTGACATCTCTGAGGGCTTCTGCTCAGCCCTCTCCTTGAGGGGCTCACCAGGCCCTTTGAGTCTGTCCCTTGCATAGAGGCCCAGGACTCCCAGACATAATCAGCTTTGGAGGTGTCCTAGCCTTTTGTTCCCTGTGGGAAAGTGAGGCCCAAGGGGAAGGGCAGGCACTCAGAGGGAGCAGAGACAGGGCGCAGCAGCATCTGTCCCTTGGCCACTCCACTTTGGGTGGGGAGGAGGCCAGGGCTGTCTCCTGGCCTGGGAGGTGGCTGGGACAGACGCTCAGGGTCCTTGTTTTTGTGTGGCCTCCTGTGTGGTTAGGAGCGACTCAAGCATGGTCCCCTCCCCGAGCTGTGAGCCCTTCGTTGCATCAGGTTACCTGTCTGAGCTTCTGTTTTCTTAACTGCAAAACAGGCCAGCGCTGCCCCGAGGTGGGTGTCCATGCAGACAGACAGACGGACCCACTTGCAGAGGGAGTTGAAGGCGTGTTGGGTTCCGGGCTCCGCTCGAGGAGGTGCACTGCGGGCAGGGATGTGAGGTTTCCCTGAGGGTTCCATCTTTCCCCCCATCTTTAGTAGGAGGGCCTGGGACCCAGGAATCCCTTTGCATGGGCATCCATCCACTGACTGATCGGTCAAGTTACTGACACTGTAAGGCAGGGAGATTCGGGCTGCTGGTCTTGAGGCTTAGGGTGGTCTCCCCCACTTGGGTTTGAGGGTCTTGATGTGGACCCGCACGGCTAGATTTGGGGGTTCGGTTCAGATTGCACAGAAAGCTCAGTCCAGGTGCAGGAAAGAGGAGTGGGCTGAGGCTGAGATAGCCACAGGCCTTTCTATCCATTTCCTTTCCTCCTAAATGGCTTTTGAACTCTGATCCTCTAAGGATGGCCAGGTCCTCCTTCCATGCACCTTGTTCCAAAGTTGGTGCCTGTCGCTGTCTTCAGCCAGGGGCATTTTTCAGTTAGCTGCTTAGCCAGCTTGGGGCCTGGGTCCAGCTCACACCTGTCTCCTCGTGTCCCTCCGAGCAGCGTGCAGGGTCTGAGGAGTGGCCATGGTTTCCCTCTGGCTTGGGTTTGTCCTGCCTCCCCCTGTGGCAGGGCCTGGACGCGAAGCAGTGACTGCACATGGTCCATAATCAATCACTCCTTGCTGGCCGCTTGGCATCCCGACGGCAGCAGCCCAGCGTTCTCTCTGACCTTGCTCTCAGTGCGAATAGAGGAAAACAGAGGGGCAGTGCAGTTGGAGCTGGAGGAAGCAATTTGTAATGATTTGCTTCTAAAGCTGCAGCGGTGTTGGCTGTAGATTTACCGGCCAGATATATGAGTTTCCGGGGCAACCTGTTTAAATGAGGTTGGTAATCTTGCCGTTTGGCTCCGCAGGGCTGCGTGTGTGTCTCAGATGCCTGGTGATGGCTGATAAGGAAGGTCTGCAGCCTGGGCCCCTCCGTGCGGTTCCTGCTTACTGATTCCCGGTGACAGCAGGGGAGTGGGGCCAAAAAGCTCTCCTGCCCTTCGCCAGCGAGTGGGGTTGACAGGATATATACCTGCTGTTGCTGGCCTTGCCACCAGCACGCAGGAGCCCCGGGCCCCTTTCACAGGCCAACTTATATCTATCTTTGTTCTTCTGGATCATTTGTGGGGATGTTCAGGTTCACGTTCCTTCCGAGCTCCATGGGGCAGTGAGGTGCTGTGTGCTCGCGGTGGAGCCGCTGCGACAGGTAGTCTCAGCTGTGGTGGCTTACACGGAGGCGGGAGCATGTGTGTGTGTGTATCCTCTGCCCTACGCAGCCCTTCAAGGATGAAGGCTGATGACTGCTTTTCCCTCTTTAACATGAGGCTTTTTGAAGTTTTCCCAGAGGCTGCAAGGCCTCTTGAGCCAGGCCTGCAAGTGGCCCACCTGATGTTTGCTCCCATGAACTTGGTGGATGTCAGTAACTGCATGAGAAGCTGAAAAATGTGGCCCAGCCGGGCCTGGAAAAAGGGGAGCGGGGAGTTCTGTTGCCTCCTAACTCGGCCACTTATTGCTGGGTGACCTGGGGCAAGGCCCTTATTCTTTCTAGTCCCCAGTGTCTGCATCTGAGAAATGGAGAGCTGGGGGAGGGAATAGTACATACTGGAGTAGTGTCTGTATTGTGTGTATCCCAGTGCATGGCATGTAGTAGGTGCTCAATAAATGGCTGCTCATGTTCTGATAATTAAGAAGTGGGAGTTGGTAGGCAGGGTCTCATTGGAAACTTTGCTGCTGATCCTATTTGTACATCTACCCATCTACTCATCTATCCATCCACCCATCCATCCACCCATCCATCCATCCACCCATCCACCCACCCACCCACCCACCCACCCACCCACCCATCCATCCATCCATCCATCCACCCATCCACCCACCCACCCACCCACCCACCCATCCATCCATCCATCCATCCATCCACCCACCCACCTGCCCATCTACCCATTCATTCATTTATCCATCCACCCTCATCAGCATTTGCCAAGTGACAGCTCCGGAGGTTCCAAGGCATAGCTTCCCATGCTGATGTATTTGCCGTAACCCATTGAGCCCTCCTCAGTTTCCTGAGAGTGAGGGTCCCCCTTTAGTGTCCTGTTGGCTGCAGCTTGAATAGGGGGTCTGCTGCTGTGCATTCCAAGCTGGGGCTGGGCGAGCAGTGTCTTGTGATGAGTCTGATACCCATGGCATGGTGGGAGAGACCCACCCTGCATTTCCACCTTGAGGTCCAGAGTCAGGTCCCTTTGATTTGAGGAACATGTGTTAATGACAGAATTCGGGTAGAGGCTGCACCTTGGGTGGGGGGTAGGGTGGATACTAGCAGACATTTCTTTTTATAGAACATTCTCCTACTATATGAGTATATTCACTATAGAAAAATGTGGGATGAAAAAGGAGCCATACTAGCGCCGGCTAACATTTCATGTGTTGTCTGTCAGTCCCTTTTAAGGAGCTTATGTTTGTAAAAATTAGACCCTATCATACGTGTTTTACAACCTGTTTTTTTCTTTACTGTGTTTATGAATATGTTGTGGCAATAAATTCCCTCCTACCGCATCAGCTCACATGGCGGCGGAATTCCACTGTGTGGGCGTGCCTTCCTTTATTTTATTTCTCTGTATTTCTCAGTCAGGCTGCGGCCAAATTTTCGAGTGTTTGTAAATCACTGCAGCAAATACGTCTGGAACGAAATTGTTCGGCACACCCAGAGTGGAAACTCAGCATCATTTTTAATGACACCTCCCTAAGGCTACGCGCTGCAGAGTGCCCCCGGCACCCAGACCCAGATCCGGATCCAGGTCTGGGTCCCACGTGGTTGGGAACCGCCTTGTGGAGCTCCTTCCAGCGGAGAACGCCCACGGACGGCTTCTTAACCTTTCTTGGTACGGGACCCTTTGAGAGGGTGCTGGGTGATGAGGCCTCCAGAATATTCTCACGGTTACCTCCACATAAGTTGGCAGCCAGTGTTCAGGCCCGTACAGCCCCGGGGTCCCCTGGAGTCTGGTCCTGAGCCCTGACACAGCAGACAAGTGGGGACCTTACGGCTGTGGCTTTAAGGCTGGACCCCGGAGCTCCAGGCAGCCTGCACCGCTTGCCTGTGGTGGGGAAGCTCCAGCAGGGATGCTATACCCCTGTGGTCACAGGCCCTGCCATCACGTTGGGCGGAGCCCAAGCAGCAGAACCTCCCACCAGAGTTTGTGAGCTGCGAGGGCTCCTGAGAGGCGTGAGAAGGGGCGCCTGGCGGTGGGCGGGCGCACCAGGGCAGTAAGGGCCGGCCGCCTGGTAGAATCGCGTGGTTCCCTGTGCCCTGTTCAGAAGGATTTGCTAGTGGCCACACAGGGTCATCCTGGTCAAGTCCCCCACCCCTGCGCGTTCCTTTTGCTGGCCTGGGAATGAAGCTCCGTGGGCCCAGGCAGAGCTGGTTGTATGTGGGGTGGGTGGTGGGTGGGGACAGGAATGGAGGGCAGGTGTTTGTGTGTCTTCATTTTATTTATTAACTGGGATGAAGCTGAGAGATAAAAGTGGGAAAATGTCATCCTTTGACATTTACCTTTTCAGAA
Source organism: Miniopterus natalensis (assembly GCF_054644295.1). Classification (NCBI taxonomy): domain Eukaryota; kingdom Metazoa; phylum Chordata; class Mammalia; order Chiroptera; family Miniopteridae; genus Miniopterus; species Miniopterus natalensis. The sequence goes on from NC_142092.1 coordinate 70,219,277, forward strand.
GAGTTGGCAGCGCCGTGGGGGGTTGTTTTAGATCGTCTCCCCCGAGCCATGCCTCCAGGGAAGTCCAGCCCCATGCAGGGAGGTGTTCCCTGCTCTGTGTCCTTTCAGGAGGAGCCACTGCCGCCCTTCAACTCACCCGATGGCTGTATCGGGTCCCATGTCTGCCCCCAGCAGCTCTGGTCCTCAGGCCCCTGGAGCGGGGTTTCCCGTGGTTCCGGGAAGCACACAATTCAGGCGGAGTGAGGGACAGGCGCCTCTGGCAGAGCTGGGCGCATTTAATCCTGTTTAAGGAGCTGTCCTATCTGGACGGGAATCCAGAGCCGAGCCCTTTACAAACCACCAGTGACAGACTCCAGCCTGGAGCACTTTGACTGTGAGATCAGGGCTGAGGCTGCTGTGGTTACAGCAGCTGGAGAGGCCACATGGACACAGTGCAGACCCCTGGTGGTTCACTCGCTGTGACAGCTCCTCCCTGTATGAAGCTCCGCCTTTGCACTAACCCCAGGTCCGCAAATGGGCTTTGTCTCCTGTGTCGATGCTGACCGATGGCTGGTGCCTCGGGCTGACTCTGCAGAAGGGCTTCCAGCCTGGGTCTGGCTGGCTGGGGAGGAGTGTGGCAGTTGATTAGTGATGTCTGCCACGGCAGGCGTAGGAGAGGGGTGGCTTGTACACCCGATAGTGGCCAGGCTCTCGCAGTTCTAACATTTCTAGCTTCTATCCGATAACTAGAAGAGCATACAGCAATATTGCTTGGATGTTTTTTCTCTGTAAATATTTAGAGGCCTTAAAAGCCAAGAGTAACAGCCAAGCCATGTTGCTTGTGAAAGACCCCTTAGAGCTCACAGACCAGAGAGCCCGGCTGGGCCAGCTGCAGGGTAAGGCGATTGAGTCTTGTCTGAGAAGCACAGACGAGCTCTGTCATCCCTCAGGTTCACAGCCTCCGCGAGTCCCAGTCCCTGCAGCATAACCACCTACCAGAGGACGGCACACAGCGCGTGGCCTTTGGCCGAATCTGCCGTCTGACCAGGCTGAGAAAGGGCCCTTCTCTACGGTTTGGGTTTCTTCCCTGTGCCTTTAAAAAATTGCTGCTAGAAGGAGACCAGCCTAAAAGGAAGTCTGAGGAATGTGTCCCAGCTGCGGGTCCTTGGGCAAATGACCTGTTTCCCAAATGTGCACGGCTGGACAGGCTTTGGAGGGGTGTGAGGGTTCCCCAGGGTGAGGCTAGACCTAGAAGGCCCATTGGGCACAGTTCCTGGGACAGCCATCACCCAGTAGGGGGTGTCTGTGAATTTAGCAAGTGACCAGCATGGGTCATGTTTGGATTCCCTTTCCCCGGATGCAAGCGTGCACACTCACATACATGCACGCATGCAGTGCACACACTTCAGCTCTTAAGCACATGCACGCACATACAAACTCACATGCTCACAGAAGCGCACACACGTGATCACACAGGTGAAACTCATGCCCACACACACAATGAGGTCTCCACGTTGAGGCCGGCAACCACCTCCCTGGTGCCCCGTAATTCCTGTAACAGATTGTGAGCAGCTTCTTCCTGTGCTGGTTGGTGTGTGTTATACTTTGTGCCCCAGGGTCGGCCACCTCCCTCTCCCAGCCTCTCTTTCCTCATGATCATCTGCAGAGCCCGGTGGCTGCTTGCTGCCCGTCATTTGAAGATCTGTGGAATAACCGCGCTGGGGCCCTTGGAGCCGGGGTGGGGTGGGCGCTGTGTGTCTGGAGGAGGCCGTGGGGTGGGGGCCTCTGCTGGGGGAGGAGTGGCCATTGCTCCTCGCTGAGCATTTCCCTTCCTTGTTGACACGTCTGCCTGTCCGGGGACATACTGCCAGGACCCCCTCCCGCACTCTGAACCTGCTCCGGCAGCCCGGCAGCCCTCAGATATCGGTGCACCAAAATGACAAATTCTGTACAATAAATACAAAATAGGCATCTAGCCCCCAAAATGCTTTGCCGTTTTGTTTTTTTTTCCCAAGGAAATGTGCTCAGTGAACAGTTCTCTACTTTTACAAGACCCTTCATTGCAGTTTTATAATGACTTTCTGTTTTTTTGTGAATCACAGAAGCGTCCTTTCCTTCTTCCCCCAGGTCATCTCTGCGGTGTCCAGACTGTCCCTGCACAATGTGGCCCAGAACAAAGGGATCAGGTAAGCCCGCGGAGCCCACGCCCTCCCATCTCCACCTGCCCCCTCGGGCCTGGTCCCAGACATTGGAGTTTTCAGCAGTCATCCTCTGCCTGTGTCTTTATTGTGAATTTTCAACATGTTTTGGAATTGCTGTTGGCGGTGGCAGGGTGGGGAGGAGGGGAGAGGCTTCAGCTCACACCAGGAAAATCTTGCAGGCATGTTACTGATGGCTGCAAAATCTGTTTCGATTTAGGTAATAAGATCAGCAAATTAATCCTTTCACAGATCGTTGCCTAGGTAAATGCTCTCTCCACAAGTCAGAACCAGGATGCCTCATGTGGATGGAGTAGCTGGGGCTTGTTTGTAATGATGGGCAGAGCAAGGGGACCTGCCCACTTGGAGGCCTCAGGTCTTTCGGCAGGAATACCTCTACTTGGTTTCTGTTCTGCTCAGAATACTGTGGCCCTGCGGTCTGGCCTCTCACCTCTTGACACATGGATGGGGCCCACGTCCCACAGGGGAGAGGGGGAAGGGCAGCCCCACAGGACAACTGGTCATTGCAGATTCTGGTCCACAGATCAGGGTCAGAGAAACGTCTGAATGGGGACCAGATTCCAGATCAGGTAGGGACGGGCACAGGAGCTGCCCTTTCTGAATATCCCAGGAGGACATGGGCCAGCAGGGGGAACGAGAGTCTTGGGAGGGTGGTTGAACTCGGGGAAAGGGGCTTCATCCTGGTATTGTCTGTGGGGTGGCGCCCACCCGTAGGCTGGGAGTCCCAGGACCATGGTTCTGGGTGGACCTGGGGCCGGCACAGCTGCCCCTTGATGGGGCTGTTTGTTCAGGTTCAGAGTCACAGGGACATGCAAATGTTAGGGACCCCCCCCCTCCACAATGGGAGGGAGGGAGAGAGAGACTGGGAGAGAAACATCGATGTGAGAGAGACACATTGATTGGTTGCCTCCCACTCACCCCGGGGATCAAGCCTAAAATGGAGACACGTTCCCTTGACCAGAATCGAACCCGACACCCTTCGGTCCGTGGGCTGACGCTCCAACCACTGAGCCAAACCGGCTAGGGCTTTTGTTTTTAATGTCACACGTAGGATGGGCTGTGTAAAAATGTTCCTACACGACGTGTTAAACACATACAAAAGAACATTTAGGTCTTAGGGCACCAGCTCATGTTCTAGAGCGTCGCCGGTACCTTTGAGGCCCTGGTTGAAATGGGCTGTTTTTCATTGTTCTGAGGCCTGTGATCGGGGCAGTTTAAAATGTTTAGTTAGAAAGAGAGTGTCAGTCCTAGATACAAAGACAGCACGCGGTTTTTATGTTTTGTTTTTCCCAGAAACGATCGTCTGTTCCTTTTCCCGCTGGCCCATGACGAGGGTTGTGTTGTGGTTTTATGGCCCAGCCTGTTTCCAGCAAATTCCTTATCTAATGCACATCCACATACATACGTAGGCAGGAATGAAGTTTGTGCAACAGTTAGTCATTTTACTTGCTCTTTCACGTGATGCTAGAATGTGATCTCTTCTCAATTCTTTCCATATTCTCCCCGCACCGGGGGCCCTGGGGCCGGGGGGCCCCGTTACGTTACGTCCCTGGGGGCGGACGAGCGGCCTGGCTTTGCACGGATGTGGTCCTGCTGTGGCCTCTGCGCTTCCTTGGTGGTGTTCCAGGCTCTTCCCTCCCGAGGCCCAGGCTGTTCCCGCCCCATCTGCAGGCTCTGAAGGCCTCAGTTTTCCTGGGGGTTTACAGCTGGTGATGAGACCCTGGTAGTGGCTTAGAGTGTGGTGAAGAATTTGAGAACAGATCTGTGTCTGCCCCAGTGTGTGTCCTGCTTTCTAATTAGTATAAAGGCCCCCTTGGATTGGGTGGTGCCCACACTCCTGGTCTTCTTGCCCCTGTTCCCTGTCTCCTGTGGCCCTGGCATCCTGTTGGCCCCCGAGCTCCCAGCCGGAGCAGGTGCTTCACAAACTGTGGGCAGAAGGAGTCAGCCCTGCCCCCTGGGCCCTGGGCCAGCAGATGTGATTGGAAACCCACCCGCCTCCCTCTCTATTCTGGGAACCACCAGGTAGCACGTGGGCCCCCAGGCAGGAGAATGAAGATCCCAGCCCTGAAGGATGCGCCCAGTAAAGAGATGGCGAGCAGAGAGGATTGAGATCTGGCTGTGGAATTGGTGCGACCGGGTCCATACCCGGTGTCCAGCTTCCTGTGGGCCTCGTGCAGCAGGAGGCTTCTCTCTGCGTTGCCCTCGAGATGTGGGATAGCACGGGGGCTTAGCAGGATCTTCTGTGTTGGCCCAGAGAAGGGCTCAGTAAATATTATCATTTGTTTTAATAACATACCAGTAACAGAGTGTGTTGGGGGCCCCAAGACCACCCTCGGGTTCAGTGACTGGCTGGAGGGACTCTCAGAGCTTGGGAGGCCGTCATCCTCCGGTCATGGTTTATCTCAGTGAGAGGGCAGGGGTGAAATGGCACAGGGCACAGGCATGGGGCAGGGTCCAGGAGAGGCCAGGCCCGAGCTTCCGGTTCTCTGGTCTCAGTGGAGTCGTGTGGGTGACAGTTCTCCAGAATGATCTGTGACAACTTGCAACTTTTCTGGGGTCCTTCCTGCCTGCAGCCTCTGGGGGCGGGACCTCTGTCACCTCACACAGCTCACCTCTGCGAGCCAGGAGCTGGCAGCGCTGTTCTGAGGCTGCCTCGTGCAGCTCGAGGGGTCAGATCATTGTCCACGCTGGCTGCGAGGTTTCCACAGGCCATTGAACACCCTGGGGCCATCAGCACTTTGTGGAGCCCTAACGGGGCTCTTCCATTAAGAGCTTTTCACGGTGTTACTAATAAGCAAAAGGCTTTCGTTCAGCCAAACCCACAACCCAAGCCCGCAGCCTGGAAGAATCTTCCTCGTTTCTTTCACCGCTGGATGGGAGCCCAACGTGCCCTTTTAAAAAACGATCATTTCATAACACTCGTACTTTTCGTAATGAGCTGGTTTTCCATAAGAACCCAATCATATTTCTCAGAGGCTGCTGAATGGGAGCCTTAATCTGAGTCTGACCCGGTGCCCGGCTTCCAGCACTGAGAGAATGAATTTCTGTCGTTCTAAGCCGCCCAGTTTGTGGTACTTGGTTACTGACAGCCCCGGGACACAGACACAGCGGGGGACCAGGCTGGGTCCCTGAGCCTCTAGCATGCCTGGTGTGTGGCGTGCGAGGCTGCTCTTCCTGACCCTCACCCAGTGCTCACACAGCCCCTGCCACCCGAGACCTGGATGCTGAGGAGGAGATCTGCAGCTGGCAGGGAGCTTTGGGGTTCAGAGGCCCCCTCCAGTTAGCAGGGATGGGAGAGTGGGCCTCCAAGGACAGTGGCCTCCTCATTTGTGGTGCCCTGTCCCCAGTAGCATTCAGTGCTGAGAGCAGTAAGACTGTCCAGGACCCCGCTCAGCCCCTGTCCTTCCTTCTGGGGAGTGAGCTGGCTTCACTTGGTAAAATAAAACAATGCGAGACTTCCTCTCCAGCTGATACCACCGTTAAACATCCATCGGGGTGGCCGTGAAACATCGACTCGTTTTCGGAGATGGAAAAGAAAGTCTCGTCATGTTTGCGATGGGACTTATGCATATGCATAAGGGATGTGAGGTCATTAAAAATGCCTCTGGGCCTGGCCGGCATGGCTCAGCGGTTGAGCATCAACCTTTGATCCAGGTGATCCAGGTTTGATTCCCGGTCGGGGCACATGCCCCTGTTCAGGCTCCATCCCTGGCAGGGGGTGTGCAGGAGGCAGCTGATCAATGACTTTCTTTCATTGATGTTTCTATCTTTTGCTCCCTCTCCCTTCCTCTCTCTGAAATCAATAAAAAATATATTAAAAAAAAAGCCTCTGGAACAGCGGGGAGTCGGGGCCCTGGGCTGGGCCCAACAGTGACCCTGGCATGTATCCACTGCTCAGAGTGTCTCCCGGCCCTCCCAGCCTTAGCTCCTGGCGGGGCTGGCCTCTGGGGGCTGGGGAAACCAGCCCAGGCTTTGCCTGCTGACCTTGGAGGCAGTTGAGGTCCACTTCTCCTTTGGTGTTGCTGGAAGGGAAACTGAGGCAGGCCTTTATATTCCCCCCCTCCCTCCAGCACTAGAGGTGCTGAGCCAACATGATGCAGAGCTGCTTGGTCCCTGGTGGGGTTGGTGGCCGAGTTTTCTGCCACTTGGTGAATTCCTGTGTGCTCACGGGCCCCACACGCTGCCCCAGTGGGGGGATGTGGCTGGTAGTCCGGGCCCAGGTTTGGATGGAACGGTGTCCAGCCATGGCTCCTCCCAGGAGGGCAGCAGCGAGGCACCAGTGGTTCTGGTTAAAGCTGAGGCCTGGAGCCCAGCCCAGAGGTACTTGGCTGGGCCCTTGGGCCTGGACTCCAAGGTGAGGAATCGCAGGCCTGGACAGCTGGCTTGTGCCCAGCCCACCCTGCCCAGGGCTGCCTCAGATGCAGGGCTGGCGCCACCCAGAGGGCTAGGGTCCAGGTCTCTGCTTCCAGGTGGCCAAGCCGGCCTCCCCTGGTGCATGGTGGGAGGGCTGCAGACCTGTCCCCGCCCTCACGCAGGCTCAGGGAGCACTCAGAATGCAGCGTCTCCCCTTGTCCTGGACTGTTACTAGTCATGTGCCGTACTGTGTGCTGTGAGAATTTGACACTCGCACAGCAGATTCACGTTTTGGTTTCTTTCTGACTTACTCCCGTGCCCAGATGTACACAAATACAAGCCCCGTTGCCATGTGATTAGGGAGGGCGGTTGTCAGGGAGCAGCTGGGACTCTGCTCTGCCATTACTCCGGGCTCTGGAGGGTCATTTCGTATTCCGAGCTCTGTCCCGGCAGAGCCCTGGCAGGCCAAGGGGATTTCCTGCCTAGCCCGGGCACGTGTCCCCTGGGAGGAGGCCGAGATGGCATGGAAGGAAGCTGCAGAGTGACTTCGGGGCCTGGGACCCGCTCAGGTGGCTACACTGGCTTTTCCTCTCCAAACTGCTGCTGTTCCGAGAAGTGTGCAGAAAATCACAAATATATTAACTTCCCAGTTGGGAAGTGCCTTTCTCTGTCCTCGGCAGCCGTGCCAGGCCCGCCCTCCCTGGCACATGGGGATGGCAGGGACAAACCATTCTTTCCTGACTCTGAGGTCAGAGTGTCTTCCTCCACCTTGCTAGGGCCCCAAAGTGAGGAAAGAAATAGCCTGGCTGGGATTTGGGGGACACTTGGGTTTCTCCTCTGGGGGGGGACACTTAGCATTTCTTGCTTAGGAGACCACGCCTTGCCACCCTGCCCCCATCTCTGCTGCATCTGCCTCTGCAGACATCAGGGTCCCTGCCAGAGCTGTGGCAGTGGCTTTACCTCAGTGTCCCCACCTCCCAAACCCCCGCCTCACGAGGCAGAGAGACCCTCCTCCTCTGTGCTGACTGTGGTTTAAGATCCTGGTGGTAGTGGCCCTGTCCCCCAGCCCTGGGTGGCATTCAGGGTGGGTGTGGGTCCCCCTCCTCTCCAACACAGGGCAGAGCCTGAGCTGGGTGTGGGCATGGGCTGAGTGGTCTGGCCTGGCGCTGCCCCCTGACGTGATGGCCTTTCTGCCCCGGGTGGGGTGGCGGGCTGAGAAAAGAAACGCGATCCGTTGGCCTGTTTTGACAGTCCGGGCTGTGTAGCAGGAGAGCCGTTTTTAATCAGCGAAACCCTGGCGCTCCAAGGCCTCCCCGCCAATTAGCAGGCGGCACCCAGGTGACTCTCTCAATAATTAAACGGGCCTGTCGGGTCCTCCAGGCTTGCTCTGGATGTGCCTTTAAAGTTTGCCTGGCTGCCGTTTCCCTGGCAAGCTGGTGCCAGAGGGGGTGCTGGCTGGGCTTCCAGGGCCCCTCCCACCACGCTGGCCTCTTCCTTCCACTTAGCTCCCTCCCCTTGGCCTCGGTCACACCTCGTGAGATGCAGCGGAACCTGATTGCATCCTGGTGCCAGGACCTGCCACAGCCCCACCACCTATAATTCTGAGGCCAGTTTCAGAATGGGAAACCGAGGCCCCTCCAGGGGAGATGACCTGCTGAGGGCCCCTCAGGTCATGTCAGTGGCGCAAATTGAACCACTGTTGTCTGCAATGTGCAGGAGGGAGACCAGCTCGTCTGCCTTTTGGGCTGGGATTCCCTAGTCCCAGGCAAACAGGATGGGTGGTCACCCCCTGCAGGACAGGTGCTGGGTGGCCTCTGAGGTGAGTCTGCCTCTGCCCCTTCTCTCGGATGTACCAGGCGGGCCAGGGAAGACCAAGGTATCCGTGATGCTTTCCTTAAACATGCTTCCTTGGCTGGGACCTCGTCTCTGGGAGCCGGAGTCCCCACGTGCTCCTCTGCATGTGCCAAGCGAAGGGTGCAGAAGTTAGGAGGCGTCTCAGGCCTGGTGCTCTCCCATCTGAGCCTCACAAGGGCCCTGTTACCCCATGTTCCTGGGGAGAGAACTGAACTGCAGAGAAGCAGCACGTGCAGGTCACACAGAGAAGAGGTGGTTGTAGGGTTCAGGCCTCGTGTGCCTCACTCCCAAGCCTTGGGGAGGTGGGCACCATTGTTCTGACAGGTCAGACCCAGGGTCACAGCAGGTCTGTGACAGCCGGGCAGGATCCAGGCCTCCAGCTCCTGGGTCAGTGGAGCCCCTCCCCAGGCCCCCAGGTCCCTACCCCACGGAAAGCCGGCCCTGAGCTTTGGTGTTGGGAGCTCGCCTCTAGCTCCCCTTCCCCCATTCGCCCTGCTGAGCAAATATCAGCCGACTGGGGCGAGGAAGCCGCAGCTGGGGTTTCCCCTGGAGATCCTTAGTAACAGGCCTCCTACCAGAACACGTGTCCCTGGGCTGCATAGAGGCGCTTGGTTTAATTAAAGGGCATTTTTGTCTCCCTCCAGAGGTGGGTTGATTTGAAGGAGCCCCCTCCCCCTCGCATTTCATCTGCTCTCCCAAAGCCCTCGGTCCTGGAGGCTGGCCTTGGTGCGCACCAAGCGGTTCAACCTGAACTGGGCTCTGCACCTGTCTGCAGGTCCCTGCGGGAGTGGCGGGCATACAAGGGACTCCTGGGGAGCCTTGGAGAGGGCGTCAGGTGTGGGTTTCATAGAGAGGTTGCTGCGTGGGCATGGAGGGGTGCTGGTGGTGGGCAGGGAGAGTCAGGTGTGGGCGTGGTGCAAACCACGTGCTGCCCCCCAATTCCATCCCATCACCTTTTTACCTGGAATGTGCTGTTTCCTTTGCAGACCTGCCCCCTTCCTCCAGCCTGGGAACAGGGATCTCCTTTTTTCAGTCCCCAAATGACACTGAGGGGTGACAGACTGAGGGGCTCACCCCCTCCCAGCGAGCATGTGCTGGGTGCAGGCAGTGGGGGTTCCGTGCCCGAGTGCTCTCCTTTGACCCTGGCCATGCCCAGGGCTCTGTATTCCCTCCACCTCACAGACGTGCACGCGCAGACTCAGGAAGGGCAGGGCTGGGATTTGAACCTGGCCCTTGAACCTGGTGAGCCTCTAATCATCACCTGCACCTGCTGGCCCCCAACAGCTGGGCAGTGGGGGCTGGGCCCACCCCTGTGTTCAGGAGTCAGGCCCAGTTTCATTTTGCTGAGCCCCTCACATTCTGCCAATGAACCCCCTTTCCTCCCACCCTCCCTGTGAGTTATCCCTCCGGGTTCTGAGCCACCCAGGTGGATGGACACCTGTCTCCTGAAGACCACAGCCTGTGAGCCCCCTCTTCACAGCAGGAAAGCTTTCTGACCCCGACCCTTTCTCTCCTCCCAGATGCATCCTGGGATGACAGAGTGGACAGGGACCCTGGGCATCCCCCAGATACAGAATTGTGAGATTTTCATGGGAAAAGATTTTCATGGGAATAGTTTCAAACCCAGATAAGTGTGGATGCACAGCCCACTCTCTGTCTCCTAGAGAGTCTCATGACGGCAGAGCCAAGCAGGGCTCTCACTCCAGGGGCCCGCGATGGCTGACGGAGACCTGCTCACCTCACTCCTGTCTCTCCTCCCACAGGCCTTTTCCCTCCGAGGAGACGGCAGAAAACGATGATGACGTCTACCGCAGCCTGGAGGAGCTGGCTGAGTAAGGAACCGGGGGAGGCGGACTGGACGGACGGACGGAGGGAGGGAGGCCCTTTCCTGCAGAGCTGCAGAGAGAGCTGGCTGGGCCGGGCCGGGCTGGGCCCCTGGGTGCTGTGTTGGGGGATGTGGGCGTTTCCAGAACTGGGGCCCTTGGACCACGGGCCACAGCAGCGGCAGTGTGTGGGCTCAGGGTTGCCTCGTGGCCTGACAGGGCAGGCGTGGGGCTGAGACCAGGTCACCTGAAGCTACAGGGGTGTGTCCCTTCTCTGGGAGGCCCTGTCTTTGAGGTGCTCTGTGTCTGCTTCCTCTCTCTGAGAATGTCCTTGTGCAGCCACACACAGCCCAGGCTGGCCATCCATCCTGGGCTAGTTCACCTTACAGGCCTGGAGCCCCTCTCTGCCCCAGAGACCGACAAGAACCCTGAAGAGGTTGCCTGGCTCTGTGGGATCATCTGTGGCCAGGGGTGGGATTGTGTGACCTCCTGCTCAGGGCTGGGCCAGGCAGCTTCCCTGAAGGGGCAGTGGATGGAGGAGGCCGGGGTGCCCCGTCCTACAGCAGGGGAGCCTGAGCCGCAGAAGTGATAGGTTTGCTCAGCCCTGGGATGGCCCCTGGTGGCTCCAGACCTGGCTAGCTTTTGCCCTTAGGCCAGGCGGAGAACCCTACACTGGCTTCCTGCTGACGGGGAGCCTCGTTCCTATTTGACAGCAGATTTTTTTGGGTCCCAGATAAATGGCTATTTCTTCTGTTAAGATTCTTAACATCTCTCTCTTCACTCTATAGTGCAGGCTGGGGAGAGAGCCAGTGTTTACTATGGTCATGCCCACCCTCACATGCCCGCTGCCTCTGGGGTGTGGAGTCAGGCAGATATCTTTTGCAGGATGCTGTCTACTTAAAACAATTAGAGTCATTCAAAAATCAGACATCAGCATTGTTCTGGCAGCCTGATCTCCTGTGATTATGTGAATGAAATACCGGTGGGAATAGCTGCTTACCAGCCCATGTTCCTGAGCCTGGGCAGGCAAGGGCCCTGCAGTGACCCCACTGGGAATCATGGAGCTCTTTGGGGCGTCTGGTCGACCCCATGTGGATTAGAGGGCTGGAGAGCAACCTGGAGGGGGGAAATGGGGCCTGGGTGCAGCTAGGGCCTGGAGCAGCCTGCCTGGATGTCACTGCCCTCCCTGACCAGTCCCGAGAATCAGAGGGGGACTTAGAAAATGACTCAGGTTCACGCCAACACGCAGGGCCTTTGAGGGTGGGGCTGAATGAGGAGCAGCTCACCCACCTGTAGGAGGAGGAAACCGAGGCTCAGAGAGGCTCTGCTGGAAGGAGGTCCCCCAAGGATGAGAACCCGCAGCCCCCTCCCCCCCTTCCCGGTGCTTTCCGCCTTGGAGTCCCTTCTCATCTGCCAAATCTGGGTCTCAGTGTCTCCCCCCTGGGAAACCCCTCCTACTGCACCCCCACCCTGCAGAGCATCCACACCCCTGTTTGGCTTCCATGGGTGCACTGTGATTAGGTGGTTAAATGCCTGTCTCCCATAGACTGGCGGTGCCTGAGGTCAGGCCTGCGTCTTTATCATGAGCACCCCATTCAGGTCTAGCAGTGTGGGCGTGTGCACGTGGCAGCGGCAAGCCCCAGGTGGTAGTGACAGAGCCTTTACAGGGCTGGGCACCGCTGGGACCTTATCCCTGTGTATCCCTTTGCCCCAGTGCTTTGTGAGTCTGTTCTGCAGTGCCCCAATTGTACAGATAAAGAAATGGAGGCCTAGAGAGGGGAAGCCCTGGTTCATGTCACTCAGCTGGCAATTTGACCCCAAGTTTGTGCCCTAACCTCTCTGCCATGCAAAGTTGGAACCCCCCCAGAGCCTGGCAAGCTCCCTGTCCAGCGCTAAGGGTGCGGTCCATCATGATTTGCCATTTCTCCAAGTCACCAACCTGAGGTTGGGGGTCGATGCTCTCCGGAAACTTTCCTTGGTGGTCAGTAGACCGAGGGCACCTCGTGCAGCTGAGACATGGCAGGAAATAACCTCCTTAGAACCAGCCAGGAACCCTCCTCTCAGCTGCCACCCTGTGTACTTGTCCCCGCTGGCTTGTGGTGCACGGTCAGTTTTGGGGGTCCCTACGCGGTGAGTCAGGCAGCAGCAAGCCGGGCGCCCATGTCCCCTTTCTCTGCCCCTTCCCGAGTGACTGAGCTCTCGAACCAAAATGGATATAAGTCCTCTTGGACGGAAAAGCCAGGCTGGGGGATGCGTGGCTTCGCACAGTTCGGGAACATCATTCCCTGACATTAAGAGCGGGCCGTTTAATCCAATGAGTTCCTTACGGCTGCCGTTATTGCAAACATAAATCATGAATTGTAGGGATGGGATGAATCTGAGTCTTTAACTTGCGATTTGGTCCCAGCGGCTCCAGTTTAATAAATTTTTCATGCTTTTCTCCCCCTTCTCTTTTCACTGAGTAGCAAGATTCCCTAGCAGCCTGTCCCCGTGGACCTGGGGTTGATATTATCCATTACGGCAGTTTACAAGGCAAACAGAAATGCTATTTCTCACCTGGTGGTGGCTGGGGAGAGAATGTGGCTGTGTCCATTGAGACTGGGGCTGGGGCAGTGGCCCCGATCTCATCCCAGCGGCCAGGAGCCAGAGAGTGACATTTTGAACAGAACCTGCTTGTTCTTTCCTTTGGGCTCTTGGCCAGGTGTCAGAAGTCACCCAGACCTGATGCTCCACAGCTGTTTGGGGACCATCAGACACGGGAGCCACATGCAGGTCTCTCTGCCACGCAGGGTACCTGTGTGGCTCCTGGGGCACCGGTGAGGGACTGCCATGGCGAGTGCCCTGATGTCGGCTTCCATTCGTTCATTCATTAAATCAGTCGTGTATTTCTTCAGTTGCCAGCTGGTTGCTAAGCACTTTCTGTGTTTCCAGGAGCTGGAAATATAAAGGGGAGTGAGATACCCCCCTGCCTGCCAGGACCCTGAGCTCCGGGCGGTGGGAGTGGGGGCTGTAAGAGGGGCGAGTGCTAGAGGAGAGACGCCCACCAGACACAGCTCCTCAGTGAAAGCCGCCTCCCACCCACCCAAAGCAGGAGTCTGTCTGTCCTGCTCCCACCACACCTTGTTCCCAAGCCACCAAGACTCTTGTTGGACAAATCCAGGAGCCCTGGCTCTGTCATGTCCTATATGTGTGGCCTCTGGCAAGTTTCCCACCTTTCTGTGCCTCGGTTTCCCTGTTCTGTATCTTTTTTGGGGAACAGTTGGGAAGATCGCCAGGGACATTGCCGGTAGCACAGCCCCAGAGAACACACCACGAGTGCTCATGCAGGGACAGTGGCCTGGCCCCGGTTTACCATGACTGTGGCTGTGGTTGTGTCATCTAGAGAATCACACACGAAAGAAGCAGGTGAAGTTAATGTTAAGAATATATTTTTATTTAACCCAATATATCCAGACTGTTATCTAGCTCGACACATAATCACTACACGGACCGTTAGGGAGTAGCCGACATGCTCTATAACTGTAAGCGCAGCTCAGTCGGACTTGCCACTTTGGGAGCTCACAGCCGCGGGAGGGGTAGTGGCCCATCTGGGCAGCGTGGGTCTTGGATGTAGAATGTGACTCCAGGGGCTGGAGAAGTCCCAGTGTTTGAACTGATGACACTGGGCTAAGATGATGTTCTCAAGGGCTCTAAGCTCACGTTTGATGCCACTGAATAATGTATAATTGAGTAAGACAGCAGCTGGTTGAAAAAATTAACACAAAATAATGCCACTTAAAAACGCTTTATCAAGCAAACTGGGAGGCCTATTTCTAAATTGCTCTCGTGATTAATGCCTTGCATTTGCATATGTTTTATCCCTCCCTGAGAACCTCTTTTCATTCTGAGGTGCTCCTGGGAGCCTGGGGGTGCTGTTCCTCCTGTCTCATACCTGCCCTAGCCCTGGGCCGGCCTGGGGTTAGGTGCCTGAACTGGGGCAGCTCCTTGCCCAGGGCTGGGAGGGAGTTTGCACACAGAAACATGACACAGTGGGAGCCCAGAGTGGGGCTGGGTAAATGCCAGCTCAGCAATCAGGGAAGGCTTCTCAGAAGAGGTGACAACTAGACCTTGGAGCCCAAGTAGGAACTGCTGAAGAGCAGGGCTGGCACCCCAGCAGAAGGAGCAGTCTTGCAGAGGCCTGGCAGGGCCCAGTGCTCCAGAGAGCAGGAGGTGTAGGGAGTAGGGTGAGGCAGGAGAGTGAGGCGGGACCACCTGCCCAGGACCTGGAGCTCCCATCTCAGAGGTGTGGCTCAGCATCACCCTGTGGAAGTACAGCATGGTTTGCAACACCTCATGGGGTTTGCAAGAAATCAGAATTATCGAAGCTCCCTGGGACTCACGGGAGGACTTCCCTCCACCCCAAAAAGGCACGGTCCACGCGGGAACCCCTGCCGCCTCCCAACTGGGGTGTCTTCAGTGGCGGAGAGCACCTGGGTGTGCCGAGGCTGCTATGACATCAGTCTTGCTGGCTGGAGAGGGAACTGTCATGCAGGCCTTTGATGACAAAGCTGTGTCCCCCTCAGCTTTGGCCGCCACACGTGGCTTTCACGGTGTTCTGTCTTCCTCTGGGCGCATTAAATCCTCAGAGCCTCAGTTTCCCCATCGCTGGAGTGAAAGCTCCAGCTGGGTGGTACGGGGGTCCCTTCCAGGCAGAAGGATTCATGGTTTTGAGATGCCAGTTCTGCTTTCCTGGGAGTTGGAGTGGTTTCCAGGCTTAAACAAGTGTGACATGAAATGGCCGGGGCAGGATTCTCCGTGGATGGGTAGCTCGTGCTTTACTGCGCCGTGAAACGACCTCAGCTTGAAACGTGCCCCGTTGGCATCGTTGGGGTAATTTTTTAAGGTGCATAAAATGTAGGAGTTTCTGAGTGGATGCTGCCTTTGGTGGGGCGCTGGACAATTCCCTTGTCCCTGGGGAGTGAGGAGGGGGCACAGGTGATGGTGGGGGCTGCAGGCCACCCTTCTCTGCCTGGCCTGGAGGCCGAGGCCGTTGTGCAGGCCCCTTCCCCGCGGGGCACGAGGAGCAGTCGCTCTGCCTTGTGACCCTCTCCCGAGTGGCAGCTTATCTCCACCCCGGTGTCCTCCCCTGCCCGCCTCTCCTGGCCACAAGGTTTGTTTAAAAAACTACCTCCAGTCCAGGTATGTTCGGTCCACCTGGCATGAAAGTTCAGTGTCGCAAGGAGACCCTGGCGGGTGGAGGATGCCCACCGGTGAGGCCTGGATTAGGCCGGGGGCGGGGCAGGGTTTGGGGACGTCTCATGTTCTCCCCAGAGGATTGCTTTTCCAAAGGACACACATTTGAAAACAGACGGTACAGAAAGTCTTTAAAACAAACGAGCCCCAGCCCTGTGAGGCTGCCCCTCCCCGGAGCGGAGGTGTTGGCGGTCGCCCTCCCCTGCTCGGCCACCTGGCTGCTCACGGGCACCTTCCTGAGCCGGGCGCCCTGGCCCTGGGCTGGTAAGGAGGTGACAGCTAGACACAGAAAGGCCTCTGCTCTCCCACGGTCGGTCCGTCCCCGACAGGGCCACCTTGTTTGCGGTCGGCTGGGCTGTCTCCCTGAATGAATGCGGGCAGACGCCCCATTGCCACTCCGTCCTGGCGGAGCTCAGATGCATGCGGGCCAGCAGAGCTGCGTGGACTTCTATGAATTCTCATCTTTACCACGTCGCTAAACCCGGGCCTTTCCCGACCAAGGTGGTCACAGTGGTTCTGTGGTCCCGTTTCACAAAGTCTCTGCAGGTGGGGACGGTGGGGAGGCCAGTGGAGGGGAATTCTAAAGGCAGGCATCTTGCGGTTCTCCAGATGGAACAGGACCCAGCTGGGCTGTGGCCAGAGGGAGAGGTTCGCGTTCTGTCTTCTACGGGGCTCTCCGAATCCCTCTCCCCATACTGTCCCCTGGGAGCCCATGAGGATAAAGACCAGGCCTTTTTTGTTGTTGTTAACCCTTGCCCAAGGATATTTTTCCCTCATTGGTTTTTAGAGAGAGTGAAGGGGAGGGTGGCCCGGGTGGTGGGGGAGAGAGAGAGAGAGAGAAATATCGATGTGAGAGAGACATGTTGATTGGCTGCTTCCCGAATGAGCCCTGACCGGGACTGGGATCGAACCTGCAACCAAGGTACATGCCCTTGGCTGGAATTGAAACGGGACCCTTCAGTCCGAGGGCCGACACTAACCACGGAGCACTCTGACCAGGGCAACACCAGGCCTTTTTGTTACGTCGTTTCCCGGTGTTCAGCATAGACCTGACATACATTGGCACTTAAGATGTATTGCTTAAAAATGAATAAGCATAAGATACTAGGTTTCATTGTAAAAATCCTGTCTTTATATATCTGCTGTACTGATTGCCAAACTCCTATTCATCCTACACAACCTAGCCCAGAGTTATCTCCTCTAAGAAGTCATCCCCAGCCCTAACCAGGCTGAATGAAGTGCCCCTTCTCCAGAGGATTAAAAGGTACACCAGGACTATCTCTGTCACTGTGTTATTGTCTTCCTGTATTTGTGCCCCCCCACACCCAGGTAAGCTCCCATAAGGGTTGTCCTTGAGGGAACAGAGCATAGAAAGGGCAGAGAACTTGCCTGGGCCCTGCCAGCTGTGGCAGAGGAAGTGCCCATGGGGTGAGGTCCTGAGTCATTTGCTATTCCTCTATGGAGGGACCCGAGCAGCGGTCTCAGGGGCAGCTCAGTGGGTCCCCTTGGGTGCCCGGCCCTGTGCCTGGGTTTTTCCCTATCATCTCAGTCTTCACAACAATACCGCAGAGTGGGTGGTCCTGCCCCCATTTTGCAGTAGAGGAAATGAAAGCTCAGACAGGGTCAGTGACTTGGTGAGATCACACAGCATGCTTTCCACAACAGAAGAGGGTGGGAACCCTGAACCGTCTGCAGCTCTGGCCCTGGACGTTCCCCTGGGCCTCGCCTTGTGACCCAGCCTGATGCTGGAGAGGCCCTTCTGTGGCTGAGGGAGAATCCCTCTGGGAATCTGGTGGTGTGGTATTGCCTAGGTGTGCTCCTAAATGGCTTTGTCCTCCCTGGGCCCTGGCTTCCTACCTGTGGGGAGAGTGACCCCACCCTCAGAGGGTGTGCCGAGGTCGTGTGAGGCCAGGCTCCCTAATATGTAAGCGGTTCCTTGTTTGCAGACCATCCGGCCCACAGCCTGTCTTTTCGGGTCCTCAGGAGCCCCCTCTCTGCTGCCCCCACCGAATGGTGTCGACTGGGGTCAGGAAATGTCCAAATGGGTTTCCTAGTAACAAGTTAATGGTGGTTTGGTGTCCTGTTTCCCAGCCATCCGGCAGCCCCTGACGGCCCGGGACCAGAACTCACAGCGTGCCTGTCACAGTGAGGTTTCGTCTCACCCTGAGCACAGGCGCGCCAGAGGCAGAAAGCTGAGAGCTGGCTCGCTTTTCTTTGATTTTCTGTAGGTGGCGGTGGGGGGGGTGGTGGTCCTCTGTGAGCAGCTGACTTTCTGTAACAAGATCAGGACGCCAGGCGAGGCTGTGGGGCCCAAGGCCTCGGGGTCCGGGCGGGAGGTGAGGGGTGGGTTTCTGCCGTGTCTGGAGGGCAGCAGGCTGTGCTCAGGCCCCTCCTGGAGGCTCTCAGGCTGTTGTGAAGACTAAAATAATTGTCGGGATTTAGCATCTGTCGGCGCAGCTGCCTGCGGGGAAACAGCAGGAGAGAAAGGATGGGACAGAGAGAAGGCGGAGGGCAGGGTCGCTGACGGGGCTGCTGAGCGGGCGTCCACTCGGCTTCCGGAGCAGGGGCTGGCCCGAGGCCTTGCGTGGTGTGGGTCTGGCCTAAGAGGCGCGTCTGCTCTGGGCGGCCACGTCTCTACCTTCACCTGGGATCCACCCTGGACCCACCTGACTCCTTAGCTTACCCTTAGGGGTCACTAGCGGGAGATTCCAGTTCCTACAGACAAGAGACCCCCTTGCCCGGGCCTGGCCTGGAGAGCGATCAGGACCATCTCTGGTGCAGCGCTGACCCACCCCTGTATGTGCCCCGTCCAGGACAACAGGGACGCTGACTTTTTCCATGAAATATGGTCTCCGATGACTTGGAGCCTCCCAAAGCCATCTGTGCGGTCACCAGAGGCCAGTTAGGAGGAGTCAGTGCAGTCAGACCAGGCCGCGCTGTGGTGTCACAGAAGCACCTTTGAATTTTGCAGGGCCTTGGGGTCCTGTGCAAGGGCCGTGGGAGGTTGGGCTGGGCATTGGGTCAAGTGTACTGGGCGCGGATGGACCTGCACAGCAGCCTTGCCCCCCCGTGGGAGTGTGTGCAGGGAGCACGTGGGCCTGGCTACAGTTCTGGATGCCCGGTTCTGGATGCCAGTCTCAGCTGGACACATCATGCCGGAGCCTTGCACGATCGAGTCCGCCTCCCTCCCGGTCTCAGCGCTGCACTCCAGGACCCTTCAGATACCGGGGACCTTGTTATGCACCCCTCCCCCAACCCCACACCTGCCATTTCCTCTTCCTCCCTCCAGCGGCCACGGCTGTCGGATGCACTGGGCCCAGATGGCCGTGACATGAATAATCTGCTTTAACAGATGCCCGGGGCTTGTAATCTGTCCCCTGCCCCACCCAGGACACTCACGTTCGGAGAAAATCAAGGTTGCCGTGGATTGTCATGTGGGCCGAAGAAGCAGAACTTTTGGGAACCAGAGCTTGTCACCACCCCAAGAACGACACTGCTACGTTCTAGAAGCACCTGCATCTCAGACGTGACTCGGCCCCGTCAAGTCTCCCGCCTGCCCTGTGAGGTTCTGGGCTCAGAGCTGGCAGGCCTGCGCCATCTCTGTGTCCCCGGACCCGATAAGTTACCGGCACAGAATTGGTCTTAGGGATAGGTATTGATTTAACCAATCAAATGTGATAGTGTTTTCGTCTTCATTGCTGAGTTTCACAAAAGTCTAATTACTTTCATACTTTTAACTTAAAATAATCACTTCTTTGCCGATTCTTTTATTTCCCCTTCTCCCATAACGTGGAACATACGCAAAGTGAAATGTTTGGGCTCCTGTTTTGTGACTTCGAGTAATATGCGCGAACCTACGGTTCTTCGTGTCGGAAGCGGGGCTCCCGGGCTCTGTGCCTTGTGGAGGCCCAGAGAGGAGCGGCTCGGCCACCACGGCGGGAGGCCGGCAGTTTGCCTCCCCAGAGCCTGGAACAGGCGTGGACACGAGGCCTTCTGCAGAAGAGAGAGAAGAAGGGGGTGGTGCCTGCATTTTTGAGACGGTTCTGTCCCAAGTTAAGATGCCAGGATGCGGCTCCCTGGCCAGCGTGTCTTGGGGCCCTGGGGAGCTAGAAGCGGCGGGTGGAGCGGCGGGTAAAAGGGGAGCCGAGCGCACGCACGTTCCTTGTCCTTCTTTTGAGAACGAAAACAAGCTGAGAACTTGGCAGTGGACACGGGTGGGGCGACCCCCCTGAAGGTACTCCCGGGTGTCAGTCTGGCCTCTTCTCCGAGTACACAGAGCGGAAGGGACTGTCGTCTCACTCTTGCCTGGAGGAGCCCTCAGTTCCCTCGCGAGGTGCTCGCTGCGGCTGGGACGGAGAGTCTGCAGCCTTCCCGTGGGGCGCCCCCAGTCCACGCGGACAGCCGCACGCGCCCTGGCTTGAGGCAGCAGGAAGGAAACAGATGCCGGTGGGGCAGCCAGCAAGTTAGGGAAATGCTGGAAGGGGGGGACCCGCAGAGAGCCTGAACCTCCGCATCTTCTAATCCACCTCAACCTTTGGCTGACCGTTGAACCTCGTACACAGGGAAGGAGCCTCAGGTTTGCCCCCCAAAATTCAGCAGCTGGAGACGGAGCTCAGCAGCCACTTCCGCTGCTGCCCACTGTGTGAGTCCAACGAAGTGAACTTGTCCCTTAGAGCAAGCGTAACTCTCCAGAAGAACTCACAGCCTCCAGTCTACACTTCATTGTGTTCAGTGTCCAATAAAAATCATCAGACTTGCAGAGAAACGGGAAAAAGCGAGTCATAGAATAAAAACGAGCCAGTGGGCGCCCACCTTGCTGACTCAGATGGTATGTGAGCAGCTTTTATAGATACGGTCAGGAACTTAGAGGGGAAAAATGCGCCGAACGAATGAACAGATGGGGAGCTCGGCAGAGAAATAGAAACTCAGAAAAGGGCCATGTGGAGCTTCTAGAAGTGAGGGGCGCCGGAGCTGAAGCAATCCCGGGTCAGCCTGGGAGGAGGCTGCAGATGGCGGGGGAGCTGTTGAGCTTGGGGGGCGTCACATGAAGTTATACACTGAGTCACAGACAGAAAAGAAGATGGAGAATAGGAACAGAGCCCCAGACGTGGGGGGCAATGCCGCAGCTGCGATTGGCATCCCAGAAGGAGAAGAAAGAGACAGAAAAAAATTGAAAACACAGTGGCCCCTGACTTGCTAAATTCCAAAACCGCTATCATAAAACTACAAGTTGTTGCTGAGGGAAATTAAAGAAGACCCGAATAAATGAAAGGATATAGTGTGCTCATGAACTGGAAGATATTGTTAAGGCGTTAGCCTTCCCTAGGTTAAACTGCAGATTTAATACAGTTGCTGTTAGGGTCCCAGCTGACAAGACTGTGAAGGTGACGTGGAAACAAAAGGGCCCTAGAATGGCCTACACAACCCCATACAGAACAAAGCCAGAGGGTTTAAGCTACCGGGTTTCCAGACTTTCTATGAAGCCAGTCAAGACAGAATGGTATCGGCATAAGGATAGACGAATAGGTTGGTGGAATAGATGAGAGAATTTGAAGGGGTCTGAGCAGTCCGGCGGGAAGAAGGAAATTTTCAACCAATTATTCTGAAGCACCTGGATATCCCTGTGGGGAAAAAGTGAATCTCATGGTGTTCAGCTCACACCACACACAAAAGTTAATCTTAGATGGATCAGAGACCAACACAGACGCAGAAACTATATAGTTTCATAGAAGAAAACACAGGAGAAAATTCCTTGGAAAATGGAAGAAAGCGAAGATTTCTTACCCAAGACACGGGATTTCTTAGGCCACAGGACAGTCCGGGCACCACAGAGAAACATTGGAGAAGTCAGGGCTTCATTAAAATTAGAAATGGATTCTTACCACAAGATACCATTAAGAGAATAAGTAGCCAACGCCAGAGGTTGGAGAAAAGTTCATACAATGTATTTGACAAAGATCTTTTTCCTCCAAAATATGTAAAGAGCTCCTAGAATTCAATACGTAAGATGGGCGACGGATTTTTAGAAATGGGCAAAAGCCTCAGAGCAGGCCGTTCGCAAAGGAAGAGACACAAAGGACCACGAGTGCGCGGAAGAGCCCTCAGCACTGTCAGCCGTCGGGGAGACCACAGTGACAGCCAGTCCAGCGGCTAAAATCGAAAAGATCAGCACTCGCCAGAGCGAGGGAGAACCAGGGACAGCGGCTGCTGGGGACGCCAACCTGCATCCACGTTGGAAAAACGCCGGGCGGCTACCGAAGTTAAACGCGCCCCCCCTTTGGCCCAGCAACTCCGCTCCTCGGGGCATTTCATTTCCGAAGGCGGTGAGAGTATACGCGTATACACACACGCGTGTGCACAGACAGGTGCTCGTAGCAGCTTTTATTCCCAATAACCCAAACATGGAAGCAACCCGACGTTCACCGAGAGGAGACTGGTGACGCGTCGTGGCGCGTTCGTGCGATAGATCAGCCCCGGGCGATAACACAGGCGGCTTGGATGGATCTCAGAGACAGGATGCTGGGGGAAGGAAGCCGGGCACAAAGTGACCCACGATGCCGGCCATAGAATATTCTGGAATGGACAGAACTAAACTTTGGCGAAGAGCAGCCAGGAGGGCGGTTCCTGGGGAGAGGGAAGGGGACCGTTGAGGGAGGAGAGGGACGTGCGGGGAGATGCGAGTGCTCTGTATGCGATGGTTGTTATGCCGGGGTGTCCGTTGGTCATGGTGCAGCTAAGGCTGCATGTCAATCTATAGAAACTTTAGCAAAAAATAAAAAATGGTGAAAAACTGTCAGGTGTTCTGCTCACACTTAAAATGCAGCAGGTGCCCTGTAGATGCTATTTGCCCAGGGCACAGGGAGGGTTCTGAGTTACAAATGGCGCCAGGAAGAGGGGAGGGTGGTGGAGAAGGGACTCGACCCCTCGGACACCTTGTCCAGGACCCAGTGGCCCACTGGGGGGCCTCCAAGTATCTTCAAGTCCCACCTGTCCAGGAAGCTCCTCGACCCCTCAGCCTTCAGATGCCGCAGCTCCTCTTCGGGCTTCTGGCAGGACTGGTGCCTGCCTCACCCCACAGTCAGTAGATAGCTTCTTGGGTTCCTCTGAACCCCCCAGTGCTGGCTTCAGAGCTCAGCCCTGCCTGCAAGTACTCAGCAAGTGAAAGCATGGTGACCAGAAAGCCTCTTGGAGGAGGTGCCCCACGACTTGAGTCTTACAGGGCAGAGGTGGTAGCCTGGAGTAGTCAGAGCGTGACCATGAGCTGAAACAGAGGTCCGCTGAATTATAAGTTAGGCGGTGATTTCCTTGGTGCTCGTTTGGGGAGGCTCGTCGCAGCCGCGGGTCCCTCTCGGCTCTGCCGCTTTCCCGTGTGAGCTCTGCACCTGGACCTGCACACTGGGGAGTCCCTGCAGCTGTGGGCTGGGGTGAGGACACTTGGCCTGGAGGCAGGAGCCCAGGCCCCAGAGCTGGGCGCTCCAATGACTCACCGTAGGAAGATTCCCCTGAGGGTCCCACCTCTGGGCCTCCGCTGTGTGTGCCCAGCATTTACTGAAGGGCCGGAGTTGGGGCTCGGTTACTGTAGGTCCTTCTGAAGTGTGGCAGGTAAAGGCCGAGGTGACGCTGTGCATGCTGCGTGATTTAAACTCACAGGCACCTGGGAGGCAGGTGGCCCGACACCTCTCCTCTCCTGCTGGCGCTTTCCGTCCCTCTGACCGCTTCCCTCCTTGCAGTGAGCACGACCTGGGGGAGGACATCTATGACTGCGTCCCGTGTGAAGATGAAGGGGACGACATCTACGAGGACATCATCAAGGTGGAGGTGCAGCAGCCCATGGTAAGCCCCACCACGCCCTCGCCCTCTCTGATCCCTCAGCTCCAGGGCCACAGGGGGAGCTGGTCCCGAACGGAGGGAGCTCCAGAGGCTGCACCCGCCCTTCCCGGTTCCTCCCCTTCCCGGGCCCAGCCTGCTGTGGGCCCTTCGGCCCTTCGAAGTCTCCTAAGGAGAGCGGGAATGACACTTGTCATTGCAACCGTCTTTGATGCATTGCCGTGGAATTCTCCTCGGAGGCTGCAGGGCTCCGAGTCCTTCCCGCCCGGGAGCTGTCAGCCTGCGGCTGGAGCTCAGTCTCACACCGCACGCAGCGGCCTCCCCTCTGTGCGGCACCGAGGACCCGCTATTGTCGCACTTCGCCAGCTGTGCGTCTTTTGTGCGGGGAGGGTACTCATTTCCCAGCAGGCACCGGCTAATAGTTTCTCGGACGCCACTTGGTTTCGGTGCGGGTGTGTTGCCCACAGCTGCTGTGCCGAAGGTGGGGGTCCTGCCGGCCCGGCCAGGAAGATGGGGACCTGGTGGGGTGGGCCATAGCCCCCTTGGGCCTCCAAACTCCAGGAGGTAGTCGAGGTGCCACTTGCCAACTCCGGAGGCTTTTGATGCCATTTACTTTCACTGAAGAAATGGGGGAATTTCTCAAAAAGGGAATCTCAGTGTTGTCCTTCACATGGGAGCAACCAGCTAGTGGTGGAAAAACAAAGAAGCCCAGAGCAGCTCCCCGTGAGGCCTTTCAAAGAGGCTTTTCCCACCCGGGTGGTGCCCGCTGCCCCCAACGGCCTCGCGCGGGGGAGACGCTGGACAGTGGAGCTTGCAGCCCCCAAACCCTGCTCCTAAGAACGGGTTTCTCGTTGAGCCCTGAAGGGTGTGAGGGTGGGCTTCCTTCCCCACTGAAACGAGGGGTCCCAGTCTGTAGAGTGGGCTGTGGGGCTGTGACCCCAGGTCTGCTTCGGGTGATGCTGTCCTCCCCGGGCAGCCGTGCCGCGGGGCAGCTCTGGGAGGTCTGTTAGGGGCTGGAAGGCCAAGCCCTGGCCCTCCTGTAAGTGTGTGTGCGCAGTGGCCTGTGGTTATCTGGACGGTCCCTTGACCCCAGCTCATACAAGCTCCCGAGACCCCCATAGGGCCCGGCCTGCAGAGACCCTGGGGTGGGCATTCCCCAGAGCTCTGCTGTCCCTGGTCCTGAAGCCCACACAGTGGACCTGAGGCTGTTGGCGGGGCCTGTGGGGCTGGAGGCGATGCCCACCTGTATCCTGGGGACAAGCTGCCCCCCCTCCCCCACGCCCTGCTCCGCTCAGTGTCCTAACACTCGGCACTGGTGCCCGCCAGCCGCCGCGTCCATCCAGGCAGGTGGGCCTCCTGCCACGCCCTCGACATACAACAGCTGGTTTCATTTCATCACCTGTCACGTCTGGAGCTCTCTCAGCAGCCTGAGTGGGAGGTAACGGGGATGGTGACTTTACAAAGGAAGATAAACCAGGGGATGGCAGGTGTCGCTCTCAGAGTCCAGACGTGGGAAGAACTGCGATGCGCCCAGTCCCAGTGCTGCCTCCCGCCCAGCCAGGCGGCGCGGGCATCCCCCAGGCTGTCGGCTAAGTGCACCGACCCTCCCTGACCTCCCCACGCGCAGCCTGGATAACAAGCTGACGCTGCTAATCGGGTTTTCCTGTCATTTGTTTTCCATGCTCTCAGATTAGGTACATGCAGGTAAGCACTGCCTGTGTCCTCTTTGTCTACTTCTGCGAGGCCTCGGGCCCCTACCCCGGGAGACACTGTCGGGCACCATTTTTCCACACAGTTTTAGGGGCATCATGAAGCATCCCCATGAAGCTCTGAGAGGAACAGTGCAGCTTCCAGGCCGAGCGGGTCTGTCGCCTGGGACGGAGCCGGGGGCTCCTGCTGACCCTGGCCCCTGGGGCGTGTGCCCGGTGCTGCCCTGTGGAGCTGCGGGCCCGCAGACTCCAGCAGCCCTGGGCATTCCTGGAGGGGGAGGATGGTGTTAGGGCGTGTGCGGGTCCACATGTCTTGTCGTGTGTCCCAGCTGCATTTCCCCAGAGCCTTGCTTACGGGCGGATACTGCTCAGCCTGAAAGGACCCGAGGAGCGTGGCTGCCTCTGAATAGTCACAGCCCTGTCCCTGCCCCCGCCCCCCCCCAGCCTCTTTCCTGGCCTCTATGGCCATAGTCTTTGGTCAGTCCCACCCCAAACCATGTTCCTCTCAGAGGTGGGGGCAGGCCCTGCCACAGAGGCGTATCCCCCGGTGACCCCTGCCAGTGGCTACGTCACAGGACCCTGGTTGGAGGCTAGTGGACACTCGGAATTGGTGTCTTTCTCTGAGGAATTGGTGTCTTTCTCTGAGGCACTAGCTGGCTGATGTTGGGATGGTCTCTTCGTTGGCGGACATGGGTCCTCAGGGAGCTGGTCAGACCCTCTCCCTATGCACACAGTAGGTGCTTTAAGCATGTCACACCTGCTGTATGTGCTGGAGGGGGTGGCTTGCAAGGGCCTCACCCTGGCCTGGAAGCCTCCCTCGGCACTGTCACCAGTTCTCAGGTTCACACATCCCCTCCTCGTGCCTCAGTTTCCTCATTTGCAAAAGGGAGGGGAAGGCCTTGGGCCCCTCGGTCTCCCGTGTGGCCCCACCATGACCAAGCCCAGCGGTGAGCAGGCGGCAGGCCTGGCAGGCGTCCTGGCTCACGCTGCGTGTCCATCTTCCAGAAAATGGGCATGACCGAGGACGACAAGAGGAACTGCTGCTTGCTGGAGATCCAGGAGACCGAGGCCAAGTACTACCGGACGCTGGAGGACATTGAGAAGGTGGGCGGGGCGCCGGCCCGTTCCTGGTGGCCACCAGGTCCACCGCAGGGCCCTGGTCTGCGGGGAGTGCCGTTACCAGGAGGGGCGTCAGGGCAGCGGTGACAGATGGAGGAGCTCAGCGGTCATCGGTTTTGCCATCAGGAGCCCCTGCCAACCGCCAGTGCTGAGTGGGGTGACAAACCAACATTGTTTATCAGAGGGAACCTTCATGGCTATTCTTTGGTTGCAGTGTAGGGCCCAGTGTGGCCATGAGGGGGACACGTGAGTCCCCCACTGTATAGGGCACTGTGTGGCCTCCTGTGATGCCCCTTGGCCCCATGTCTGGCTCAGGCCTCTAACTAATGCTCCCCTCCTCCGGGCCCACCTGCCCCTTGTGTGCTGTCCTCCAGCCCCACTGACCGCCGGCCTTTCTGCAAATACACCGGGCACTGTCCCAGCTGCCCACCCTGGTCTTTGAGTGCCACCTCCCTGTCGCCCACAGTACCCCCCTTCCGTGAGTCCCAGCCCCAGGTCAGCTCCTCCCCTAGAACTCGCCTTCCAGGGCGGGCGCTTCCTGTCCACGGTGGGCCAGGTGGCGTTGAGGGCTGCGTACGTTGGGGGTCTCAGCCAGGGCAAGCAGCGTGCTTATGGTCCTCCCCTAACCATTCGAAGTAGGTGTTGCTGTCCCCGTGTCACAGGTGAGGAAACCGAGTCACAAACAGGCCAGGGCCAGCCTGTCCTCGGCACAGGCTTGCTCATTTGGACACTTCTCTCCTGTTCCACGCAGGGCCCCTCGGGGGAGGAGGGGAGGGAGAGGAGAGACGGCAAGTCCTCCGTAGGGACCTCCAGGCAGGAGGTTGAATATGTGAGGATCTTGTTGAAGGCAGGGCCTCGAGGACTCGGGACAGACCACTGCCTGCCACACGGTGCTTCTGGGGTTAGAGAGCATCTCTTGGCGGCAGTTTAGGGATGCACCCAGGAGAACAGGCTCAGGAATTTGAGTGTTGGGTGGGAACCGTGGCCCTGTCACAATCCAAAGGTGTTTACAGGGTGATGCCCCTCACTTCCTGGGCCTCAGTTTTCTCAGATGTCTCAAATAACGATAGCTATGCTCACCTCAGTTGCTGTGGGGTTTAATTCCAGCGCCACGCTGAGTGGGCCCCTTGGGGCTCTGCCCAGGTGGCAGGTGTGGGTGCTTGGTTGGTGCTCAGGCCCAATCCTGCCCAGTTCTGCACAGAGTGGAGCCCAGATCTCCCAGAACGCGCTCCAGTGAGCACTGAGCATTGGCCAGGTGCCACCCTGCAGGGAGCCGCTGACCTTGGCAGGGTTGTCAGAGCCCCTCAGGGTTGTCAGGCAGCTGTGGCCTGAAAGGTGGCTGCCCCCCCCTCCCAGGCTGAGATGGCGGCATTGGGTTCTCTCTTCCAGAACTACATGGCCCCCCTGAGGCTGGTGCTGAGCCCGGCGGACATGGCAGCTGTCTTCATCAACCTGGAGGTAAGGTCACGGGCTGTGCCCTGCGTGCAGACTCTGTCCCCAGGTCCTGAAGCGCTGCCTCCCTGCGAGGGGCACGGTTGGTCCTGGCTAAGGGGTGTTTTATGGCTGACAGATGAGGGGAAGACAGCTTGCCCTGAAATGTGGGGAACACCCCTCCCCTGGCCAGTGGTCCCAAGTCCACAATGGTGAAACTTCATCCTTCAGAGCCCAGGCCCTGGGTCGGCTACATGTGCCTGGACAGGCGGGTATGGCCGTGGCCGCGGACGGCGTAGGGGACGTCAGAGTGCCCAGGCCTCCTCGTGCGCCCATCCCTGTGGCAGCTCCTAGCTGGGTCACGCCCACACTTACCTGGGATGCATGCCCAGCGCCTGGCTTCTCACATTCGAGAGTGACTCAGGACCTGTGGGCCCTTCTAGCCTGGTGTCCTGTTCACACACTGACCGCTTTTTCCTCCCAGGACCTAATCAAGGTGCATCACAGCTTCCTGAGAGCCATCGACGTGTCCATGATGGGTGGGGGCAGCAGCCTGGCCAAGGTCTTCCTCGAGTTCAAGGAGAGGTGAGTGGCAGGCTCCTCCCCATCTGTGGGATCTCAGAAGGGTCCAGGCGCCTCTCTGGTTCCGCCCTGGACAGTATAGAGCTGGTGGGGTGACTTCACCCAGGTGGGAGTCCCTGGCTGTGTGTTGCCCGAGGCAGGAGGCCGTGCCCCTCTGGACCTGTCCTCACTCGTAAACTGAGAAAGCTGCCCACCCTCCCCCATCACAGCCTAGAGGGCCCCTCCTCCTGGATGGGAGGAGGCCTCCCAGGGGCTCCAGCAGCTCCCTCTGCCTCTGTCGCTGGGGGTCTTACTGGCTGAAAGACATTCCAGCCATGACGGCACACCTGGCGCCATGCCCTAGGGAATTGGGCACCTGGGAGATTCTGTCCCCTGTGCCCAGGCACCTGGGTGAGTGTGCCCACTGTGCCTGGGTCCCCACCCAGGTGGCATGTGGAAGCTGCTGCTGGTGAAAGAGAGGCCACCCTGGGCTGGTCTGAGTGAAGGGCTTTGGGGACTCATGGACATAACTGAGAGCCCAGGCTCCAGAGTCCCCACAGCTGAGACCACTTCCCTGCTGTTAGGGTAAACTGAGGCCAGGCCTATGCCTCTGACATGGCTGGTCCACGCCCAGCAACGGACTGCTGTGGCCTGGTGGGTGCAGGGGCCTGGCCCCCTGGGCAGTAGCCACAGTCATGGGCGCTCAGCTGTCCTGGCATAAACCAGCCCCAGCCTTCCTGGGGTCCCCTCACCCTGGGAGGCAAAGGGCTTCTCTCTTCTGGCTTTGGACCTTTTCAGGGGCAGGATGGGGGTACTGCACCCCCAAACTAACCCTGCCCTGGACTAGAACCACAGAAGGGGGGCCTCCTTAGGTTCGGGGAGAGCGGGGTGCCCCTCCTTCCCAGCACTGCGGCGGCCCTCCTCCGAGCCTAGCGGTATTTCACGCGTGGGGCGAAAGCAGCCGTGCGGAAAGGATAGAGCCGCTAACCGCGTTGGCACGCGAGGAGTTGTCACGGGGAGACCCAGTCGCTGTGCGCTGACAGCCGCTGTGAAGCTAGAGTGGCTCGCGGCAGCCGCAGCGGCTTCCTGAGCCTTCATGCGTGTGTGTGCGCGTGTGTGCGCGTGTGCGCGTGCGTGTGCGTGTGTGTGCGTGCGTGTGCGTGTGCCTGCATGTCTGCACGTGCACCATCCAGGCTCCTGATCTACGGGGAGTACTGCAGCCACATGGAACACGCCCAGAACACGCTGAACCAGCTCCTCGCCAGCCGGGAGGACTTCAGAGTAAAAGTCGAGGTAAGGGTGGCTTCCCAGCCTGTCCCCAGCCCGTCCCCAGCCCGTCCCCTGGCCTGTCCCTGGCTCAGCCCTTTGCAGCTGCAGCTTGATGGCCTCTTGCTCGCCCATTCTGTGGGAAGGTGGGGACGGGGGTAGTGATAAGACTTTTTTGTAGGTGATTTTAGCAGGTGATTTTTTTTTCTCCTTTTTGGGGTGGGGAGTGGGCAGGTGGAGGTCACTGTCTCAGGCCAGAACACAGTCTGAGTCCCTTGGGTGCAGCTGAGATAGGCCCCAAGGACCAGATCTGGCTCAGTGAGGGCCTATGACCCCTGACCCAGGCCTGTGCGGACCCCAGGGGTCCCCAGGTGACGGGTGTTTGCTGGGAGCTGTGGAGCCTCCCACTGCTCTCCCATCCTCTCCCTGGGCTCAGGGCCAGTCTCCTGTCGGGTTTCCCATGTGAATCCCTCCCCAGGACCCTGTTCTCTTCCCCCTCTCTGGGGTTAGTTAGGCTCCTACTGAGGCTGGGTTCCCATGTCGCATCCTGTTTGCAGAGTGCGGCCTGATGCAGGGTCCCTTTGCTCTAGCAGTGTGTCCAGGCAACTAGGGGGAGCCCCTGGCTCTGCAGGTGGTCCCCTTAGGGTGAGCTGGCTTCCCGAGGCTATTGAGGCAGCCCAGTGGGCACCAGCCCCAGAATCCCAGAGTCCTCGTGTGGCCATGGGGACCCGAGGCTGTGAGAGGCAGCGGGCCCCACACCTGTTTGGAGGGTTCTGGGAGCCAGGCCAGAGAAGGACTGGACACCTGGCCCCAGTCCTGGCCTCAGGTCAGCGCCCCCGGCCGGGGTGTGGGAACATCGGGGTCCAGCGTCCCCAGGCGAGGACGCGCCTCATCGACATGCCGCTCCCGACACCCAGGAATGCACGCTGAAGGTCCAGGACGGGAAGTTCAAGCTGCAGGACCTGCTGGTGGTGCCCATGCAGAGGGTGCTCAAGTATCACCTCCTCCTGAAGGTGAGACCCCCTCCCGTCCGCTGCCTCTGTTGGGGCCAGACTAGGACAGAGCCCACAGACAGGCCAGAGCGAGATAGATATATAATTTAAAATTTTTATTCTTTTAATTCTCACTTGAGGATACTTTTTCCATTGCTTTTCAGAGAGAGTAGAAAGGGGGGAGAGAGAGAGAGAGATGTGAGAGAGACACATTGATTGGTTTCCTTCCGCACGAGCCCCAATGGAGGCTGCAACCCAGTACAGAACTGAACCCGGGACCCTTCAGTCCGAAGTCCGATGCTCTAACCACTGAACCAAACTGGCTAGGTCCAGGGCGAGATATAAGCGAGCAGACAAATTAAGACAGTTTCTGCTTAGCGCATAAAAACTGTGCAATGTGTTAGGAACTGCTCAGTGTGTATGTGGAACGTTTATCACAGTGAGTATACAAAGGAAAGTTGATTAAAATTGGTAAGAGAGCAGAGAAAGTGGAAGAGACAGAAAAGCATTGTCTGGCCAGGAATCAGAGCGTTCCTGTGGCTCTCTCCTTAGCTGTCTCTGAGCTCCCTGGTCGCCATGGTAGAAATGGAAATAAGAAGTCCTTTCGGACGTATAGACCTGGGGAGAGACAGTGGTTTCTTCTGCAAGGTGCCAAGTGAGGCTCTTTAGTGAATCAACCGGTTACCTGTTAGCTCATCCCCTTGCTTTGTGCTACTTAACATCTCTTCTGTTATCCACAAGATTTGGGGACAACATCCCTCCCATGAAGCAGTGTGTCGCCCGCTGAGGGCCCACTGTCTGTCTGCTGGAGGGGCAGCAGAACCAGAGCCTGGGCTGGCGGGCGGATCTTTGCCCCAGAAGGCCTCACTCTGTGCACACACCCTGTGCTGGGTGGGGGCGAAGACAGAGGCCAGGGCCCCCGAGTGGTGACCCATGGCTCTCCTCTCACCCCGCCAGGAACTTCTGAGCCATTCCACCGACCGGCCTGAGAGGCAGCAGCTGAAAGAAGCACTGGAAGCCATGCAGGTGGGTGGGTAAACTGAGGCAGGGAGAGGCCGGGCCAGCCTGGGGCTTAGAGTATCAAGCCTGCATTCTTGGATTGGAATCGGGCTCACTAACAAGCCTGCTCTGTCACAGTGGATGTAGATTTTTGTACAACAGCAGGAGCAGGGGACAGGGTGGTGGGTGAGACCCACCCAAGGGCAGAGGGGCAGGTAGAAGGGGCTGCAGGCTTTCCCACCTGTCTGCTGGGGCTGTTACTGGTTCCCACGCGCTGGGCTCAGTTCTGGGCATCTGGCCCTATGCTGCCCACTGCCCAGCCCTGTGACTCCTGCTGCTAAAATGCCTGCCCCACCCAGCCACACCGAGTCCCCACCCTCCTCTGTCCCTGGAAGCCCACTGCGCAGGTACGCCTCCCAAAGGAGAGCTCAGCTCAAGTCACTTCCCTGCTCAGACACCTCCTGTGGCTCCCCACTGTCCCCCGAGCCAGGCACGAGCTTCTCACCTGGCATGCAGGCCTCCTCAGGTACTTGGGTGGCCCTGCAGCTGTGTTTGCTACTGTGCCCTAAGTTCCAGGCAGGCTTGGCCACGTCCAGGCCCCTGAACACACTCCATCCTTGCCCGCCTCTGTGTGGCTCAAGCTAGGCCTTTTTGTCACCAAGCTGCGTCCTACGTATCCCCAGCCTTTGCAAGGTGACGTTTCCCAGGAGGATTGCCCCCTCTGGGTTCTGTTCCCTGATGCTCCGTGGTCCCCGCTGAGAGCTCCTCTGAGCAGCCTCGTGCTCGTGGAGAACCTCACTCCGTCATGTGTGGACCCGTAGCCTGTGTCCCCGAGGCCGAGTGGTCGGACAGCTCTCCAGGCCATCTTGTAATGTTTCTGCCTCAGGACCTCACATTCTGCCCTGCCGCTGGGCTCCTTGTAGGAATGAACATTCAGGAGCTCTGGAGGGGAGGCTGGAACCTGCCCCCACCTGGGCCTGGCTCGAGGGTTCCATCCAAGGCAGCCTGCCCTCCTGCTGGGCAGGGTCATTGCCACCTGCATTGGTTCTCCGGGGTGGGGCTGGGTCCCCTGGCTCTCTCCAGCGCTGGGTGCCCCAGCCCAGTCACCATGTCCTCTGGATTGCAGTGGGCACTGCCCCCTGGTGGCCAGCAGGAGGCTGCATTGCATGGTCACCCGGGCTGGCCGGTGGGCTTCGCTCACGAGCAGTGGAGACTCTGGAGGCGGTGGCCTGCGGGGTGTCCACTTCCCAGAGCTAAGAATTGGGCTGATCCAGTTCTGGCTGCTTTTTATCTACTCTAATGTAGAAGGGGATCAGGAGCTAGGGGTTTGGGGTTCTTGGTCTACCAATTGGAGTGTGGTTTTGGGTTGGCTTTACCTTTTCTGCCTTAGTTCTTTCATTTGTCAAATGGGGGTGACCCATCTCTCTACCTTGCCGTGTGGAGAGCCAGCCACCTCTGGTGGATGGTCGAAGGTGCTTTGAAAATTCCCAGCCCCGGGTGGACACGGGGTGGGGGTGGGGGCTGAGCCCCTCTTGCCCTGCCCAGCACAGGCCAGCTAACCCCACCCCCGCCCTGTTGTTTTCAAGGACTTGGCAATGTACATAAATGAAGTTAAACGGGACAAAGAGACCCTAAAGAAAATCAGCGAGTTTCAGAGTTCTATAGAAAACTTGGTAAGTGTGGCCGACTCTCCAAAGATTGAAGGTTAATTATGTCCATTTACCATGTGTATTTTTAAAATGACTTTCACGATCGTCATATTGAATAAGCGGAAGTGTGAACACACACTTGTCTGGCTGGATCTTGGGAGCTAGTGTAGCCCCGACCTTCACACACCAGCCAGCCCAGTGCCCAGCGCTCAGAGGTGTCCTGCTGCCAAGGGGCAGGCCTGGGGAGGACGGTACTGACCACCACAGCCTCCCTCTCTGGTCTGGACTGAGGACTCTCTTGGTCCAAGAGGCCGTGGCTCCCAGGAAGCCTGAGGCTCCTTCTGGTCTGTGTACCCCTGGCCCAACATCATCTCCACTGTCCCCGGAGGGACAACGGAGCAGGTGTGTCCACGCTGTCGGGGAGCTGCCCTCAGGTTCTCCCTC
The DNA here is from genome assembly GCF_054644295.1 of Miniopterus natalensis. Classification (NCBI taxonomy): domain Eukaryota; kingdom Metazoa; phylum Chordata; class Mammalia; order Chiroptera; family Miniopteridae; genus Miniopterus; species Miniopterus natalensis. The sequence goes on from NC_142092.1 coordinate 70,252,734, forward strand.
CCCCTCGGTGTCAGTCAGGCAAGGTTGCCACCTCATGGGACCCTCTCAGAGGCTCATCCCTGGGTGTTGGGTGAGCCACTGTGTCCTGGTGGGAGAGGAGCTGGGCCGCCCAGGAAGCAGACACTTCCCCGCTTGTGCCAACTGACGTCTTGCAGACCTGCCAGTACTTGCCCCAGAGTTTCTCCACTTCTGCTCCGTTGATCACTTCTGGATTGTTCTTTGTTTCGGGGTCTGTCCTGTGCATTGTGGGATGCCCACTGGATGCCTGTAGCACCCCCACCCTTTGGGGGCCCAGTGATGACCACCAAATACATCTCCAGAGGTCCCCTGGGCACAGAACTGCCCCTGGCTGGGAACTGATGGCTTACACCAGGCATTTGCACTCTGGTCCCTGAACTTGGCAGGGTCCTGGTGAGTCTGTCAAACTCACGTCAACACAGAAGCTGTTTTGAAAAGGAAGCTCCTGGTGCCCAGGCCGGCTCCTGGTGCCCGTTTGCTCACCTGCACCGGCCAGGGTGAGAGCCCAGAGGACCGCCTCTGCATCCAGGTCCTGGAGAGTGCTCAGAATGTGTTGTCGGGTGAAGGAAAGAAGTTCCCAAGCAGCATTAAGATGCAGCTCCATTTCTCCTTTTTACAACAAAATCGGGACGCCCCGGCTCAGGATGGGTTAGGGACAGACGTGCCCAGGGCTCTGGCGGTGCCGAGGCTGTCAGGGTTCCCCTTGCCCATAGGCCATGTTTTCTCGATGCTGTATGATGGATGGGCATCACTTTTGTAACATGAAGAAAAACAATTTTGGTTTATTTAAAATTTTTTTTAACATATGAGTAATACTTGTTCCTTAAGCAACTGCGGTGGTGAGCAGGTGTGGCCTGTTCCCTTGGGCCTGGCGCCCGCTCGGCCCACGCCTTCTCCCGAACCCCGTCACCCTGGTGGGGGTGGCCCTTTTGTTTCCTGCACGTTAGAGGTGAGACATGGAGGCCCGAGGGAGTTGCGCAGGGTGCTCATCCCTCCCTGTGAGGCACCAAAGCTGCTGTGCTCCGAGTCTTGCCCCAGAAGCTTCTGGAAGATTCTGAGAACTCGGAAGAAGATGCTGAGAACCGCCCATCACAGCGCCTTGTGGACACAGCCTCAGGATCCCGGAGTGTGCCTCCCGCCTTCCTGTCCGCGTAGACACGCAGTAGTGCTCAGGAAACCGTCTCCGAATCGAAGCAGAGTGGCCGAGATGTGAACCGAACGGGAAATAGATATCAAGTCTCAGAGGGCGGTTTCACGGGGGCCTCTTCCCGTGGAAGATGCGCCATGGACAGGACCGCTGGCAGGACCCCGCCCTGCCCGCCGCCCTCCCCTGATAAGAGCTCCTTGTTCCCTTTAACTGGGTGTCTGGCTTTTCCTACCAGGTCCCTGCTCTGGGCACCACACCACAGCGGCCTGTGGAAGTCGCCCACCGTGAACCACCCTGTTCCCGCCGAGCTGAAGGCAGCCCTCGACGGGCTTGAGGGGGGGGCAGTGGACAGCTCCTCCCGTCATCCGCTGTTCCCTTGTTCTGAGCACCAGCCAGGACGCACCGGGTTCATTTCACTGGGTTTCCACCTCTGCTTTCCGTGGGAAACGTCCCCCTTGGGCTTGTGCCCACCTGCCCTTCCTCCGAGTAGGTGCTGGGACAGGAGGGGCCTGCCCTGGCACTGGGCTCATGGCCTTCCCTTGTCTTTCCCAGCAAGTGAAGCTGGAGGAATTTGGGAGGCCAAAGATCGACGGGGAGCTGAAGGTCCGGTCCATAGTCAACCACACCAAGCAAGACAGGTGAGTGGAGCTATGGCCCCAGGCGGGTGGCACCCAGCACAGCCAGGCGCCTGCTCCCCACAGGCCTGGAAACGGCTTTTCCGGTGGAAAGAGATTCCTGCCCACTGGGCTTTGTGTTGCTCCGTTTTAATTGCTTCCTTCCTCCTGGCGAGAGTGTTGGTGAGCCACGCCTGCCAGTCGCCACCACGCCAGTGGGGCTGCCCTGCCATGGCTGACACTGGGCTGGGCTGGGGGGCAGCTAGCGGCCATGGCTGACGAGCTCACAGGCTCCTGGGCGCTAGACAGACAGAGTGGCCACATGAGCTCTTTGCCAAATGACCAAGGGAGTGCCCAGGTGGGCGACAGGGACGGCTCTGGCTGAGCTGGCCATGTACTCCTACTGTGTGGGAGGCCTGGGGTCATGGCTGGGGTCACAGCACATACAGGGTTGGCTCCCATGGGGCTCCTAGTCTAGTTAGTGGGAGGTGGAGCTTGGGGATGGAGGAGCCTATGTATGCCTTGGGTCATGGGGGAAGGTCAAGGAGGGCTTCCTGGAGGAATTGTATCTGAGCAGCCGAGACCTAGCTGAGGATCAGCATTAGTAAGTGAGCCAGGCGGAGGGCAGGGCTCGGGCTCCATCCCGTGGCCTGGGAGCACGGTGCGCGGGGCCATGCTGATGGCCCCCTGGCTGTGCCGTCGGGCCAGGTACCTGTTCCTGTTTGACAAGGTGGTCATCGTCTGCAAAAGGAGGGGCTACAGCTACGAGCTGAAGGAGATCATCGAGCTGCTCTTCCACAAGGTGACCGATGACCCCATGAACAACAAGGATGTCAAGAAGGTGGGTCCTGGGCTCCTGGTGGTGACGGCGGGGCATCTGGGCCTCACAGGCAAGGGGCAGGCGGTGATGCCCCCGCTGAGGGGAAGTCGTGGGGTGGCCCTGGGGAAAGGGTGTGACAGTGGAAGTCAGTGCTGACCCTGACGGGGTGGGCTGCAGTGAGACAGCCTTGCCTTGTCAGTCACTCTCTCGTCACTGTGACGTCTGCTGAAGGCAGGCCCCCCTGTGCCGGCCCAGCACTTCCCTGGCCTTTACCCTTGACTCTTTCCTGGGAGTGAGCAGCACCCGAGTCACAGCTCCCAGTGAGGAGACTGGGCAGAGGGACCCAGCCCAAGTACTCTGGGGAGAGCCGGGCCTTAGACCTTGGCTGCCTGACTCCAGCCCACACTGGCCCCTGCAGCAAGCAGGCCTTCCTGCCCTGCCCACCCCCTGTGGAGGAGGGCTCTGCGTGGGCCTAGCCGTGGCTGTCAGACGGCTGCCCCGGCAGTGGGCTAAGGCTGCTAGGGGTGGGATCAGGATTCTGGGGGTGGGGCCATGACTGACAGGGGTGGAGCCATACTGCTGGGGGTGGGGCCATGACTTCTGGAGGTGGGACCTTGGCTGCTGAGGGTGGAGCCATGGCCGCTGGGATGGGGCTGCCATGCCCTCTTCTTCAGCCCTGTGTCTGCAGAGGCTTCTGCACCCAGGACTTGAGCACTTACCATGTGCAGTCCTGAACTGGATGTGGGGGCCAGGAGCCCATGTGCTAAAACCCCCAGACCCTGGACTTTGGAACTTACAGTGTAGAATGAGGGTCCTACCTGGAAGAGCTGTTGGGATGACCCACCTAACCCTGATGTCCACAACAAGCTACTGGGGCCCCAGAGGTGGTGACCTAAGGCCGCTCCCCAGACTCTGGGCTGAAGACGCAGCCCCCCAGGTCCTAGCCTCTGGCACCTTCCCCTCTGGAAGGAAGGCCCTTGACCTGGCTGTCCCATCCCAGGGCACTTGGCATCGGTCAGTATTGTGGGCTGTGGTGCCCACCGTGGGGCCAGGCCAAGTCTTGTAATGACCTCGTCTCCCGTTTTCCTTTCCTCTCATGCTTCCTAGTCTCATGGGAAAATGGTAAGCACCTGGAGCCCTCCTTGTCGCCTTCCTCACCTCAGGGCCCGATGCCGGCATTTCCTTCCTAAACCAGGAGTGGCGTCCCGGGGGACCCAGGTGGACCCGAGGAGGGGCAGGCCCTTGGCTTTCTTTTTCCTTCCCTGGTTCCTTAATTATGACTATGATGTGTGCAGGGTAAAGGATTTGCCCCTTATAGACGGTGTCAAGTGAAGTCCCACCTCCCTGCCTGGTCCTCACAGCTCCGCTCCCCAGAGGTCAAAGCCCAAGCTGGTCAGGGTGTTTTGTCTAGTGTCCCTCTGTCATCCTCTGTCTTTTCTCTCTTCCCTCTCTCCCTCCATCCCTTCATTGTTTCTAACACACGGGCTCAGGTTTTTCCAAACTCTCCTTCCTGGGCCCCTTTGAAGGCCCCAGAGATAGGCAGGCCTGGTGGGTGGGTGGCCGAGGGGGTGGGGCAGCTGTGTGGGGCTTTGTCGTGGGCTCCCCAGGCCCATGGCCTTTTCCTGCCTTTTTCTTTCTGTTTTGCTTCAGAGAAGTTTCTTTAGCATCACATTTAGGAAGTGAAAGTGGGTGGGCCGGTGTCGTGGAAGGGCCCGGGGCCAGTTCCTGAACATGGGCTCCCTGGGGACCCAGCTCAGTCATGAGGGACGACCCCAGCTGCACCAGCAGAGTTCAGTTGAGGGCACACCTTGGAGGGGGTGGGAAGAGGGGTCGTAGGAAGTCATGTTAGAAGGGTGTGCACACGCACCTTTGTACACGTGTGTGCAGAAACAGACATGAGTGCACTGTACCCATGCGTATGCACACACACGTGTGCACATAGGCAGAGATACATGCACATGAGTGCACTGTACCCATGCACACACACATACATGTGCACACACAGGCACAGGCATGCATATGAGTGCACTGTACCCATGCACACGCACATACATGTGCACACACAGGCACAGGCATGCATATGAGTGCACTGTACCCATGCACATGCACACACATGTGCACACAGGCACAGGCACAGGCATGCATGTGAGTGCACTGTTCCCGTGCACATGCAGGCACACGTGTCCTTGTGTCAGTGTGCCCAAAGCCCTGCTGTTGGCAACTGCGCCCCTCTCCTCCCGCAGTGGTCCTACGGCTTCTACCTGATCCACCTGCAAGGGAAACAGGGCTTTCAGTTCTTCTGCAAGACGGAGGACACCAAGAGGAAATGGATGGAGCAGTTCGAGATGGCCATGTGAGTCAGGGTGGCCGGGGGGTGGTGAACTGTGTCCGGACGCTCTCAGGTTCGGGCTCAGGCAAATCCCATAGACTGAGATGGGCTTTGTCACCCCTAGCCCCGCTTTGGTGGCATCCTAGCTATTTTACAATCTACCCGGGCAGGAGCACCCTCCCTCTGTCCCCGCCTGTCCCAGGTGGGCTCCGGTGACCGCTGCCCCGAGGCTGAGCTTTGCCTGCCTGTCTGGCTGGGCATTGAGTGACCGGGAATGGTTGTGATGCCAGACCCATGGCGGCCAGATCCTCACGGCCTTCCAGGCTGTGGATTGTCACCTCTTTGTGGAAGCCACAGGGCCGTTTTTCCATGAAATCTAGGAGGAACCCCAATATATCCAACTAGAGAAAGGTGATCAGTGGGTCATTGGGGTCCCCAGACACGTGGGACCTGAGGCCAGAGTGGCAGGGACCTTGTGTCCTCAGACTCTGCAGTCAGACAGGCAGGTGCGCCTCCCTCCCGGCCTTTTACTCCTGGTGAAACGGAGATGAACAGAGGGCCCAGGTTGTGGGGTTAGTGGACGGATCGAATGGGACCACGTCCAGGACACGCCAGAACAGGCCATCAGGCCAGGGCCATCTCCATGTCTGCCCCTCGGCTCGCAGAGGTGGTAGTTTTCTCCCCAATGCTCTCCGGGGAACACTTTTGAGTGTTCATCCCGGTGGCAGGAGTGTTGTGGCGACCACCCTCGGATCCCGCCTGTTGCTTTGTCACAGCCGCCCCTGGCTTCGTGCCGCCTGACAGTGATGTGTCTCCAGGTGGATCAGACGCGGCGCACGTCGCCCAAATGCTCAGGGCGCCTGTTGTGCGTTCGAGTTCACTGCTTGTTCCCAGGTCTTCATTCCTCACTGTGTACACTGAGGTCCTAAGCGCTCATCTGCTCGTCGTGCCAGGTGCCCTGGCCTGCCTGCACCCAAACCCTGTCAAGATGTAGCCATGACCTTCACGCAGGTCTCTCCTGCCTGTGCAGCAGATCCCCGTTCTAGCCGGGGTGTCGGGTAGACCCGGGCTCTGAGTCTTGGCCCAGCCAGGCTGGTTTGGGGCTTAGGGGATCTGGCGCCCCCTTTCCCTCCTGTCAGGTCCAACATCAAGCCCGACAAAGCCAACGCCAATCACCACAGCTTCCAGATGTACACGTTCGACAAGACCACCAACTGCAAAGCCTGCAGGATGTTCCTCAGGTGAGGGGCCGCCTGCCACGCCCCAGCCCCCGAGGGAGCCTAGTGCTGCGTGTGCCCTGTGTCCCCATCCCCGCTGGCCACCTTCCTTCACCAGCCCTGGCTGGGCCCCGTCAGCTCAGATCCAGCCGGGAGGGGAGGTGACTGCCCCTGTGGGTGCCCAGGGCCTGCTGTGTGGGATGGCAGAGCAAGGTGGGGCTGCTCTTGAGGAGAGAGGTACCAGGCTGCATGTGGGGAGGGGATCCTAGAGGCCCAGGGCGGTGAAGGACAGGCGCTCGGTGGGGACGGGGGCCGCAGGGCGGGCCTGGTGGTCTTTGGGGCCCTTCCCTGCAGCTACGGGGTGTGGAGACTGGGCAGCACCTGCTTCACCTCTGCCCCTCCTCCTGGCACAGGGGCACCTTCTACCAGGGGTACCTGTGCACCAAGTGTGGCGTGGGGGCGCACAAGGAGTGTCTAGAAGTGACGCCTCCCTGCAAGATCAGTGAGTACTGCCCCGCCCTGTCCGTGGACGCGAGCCTTAGGCATTGGTCCTCGGGGTCACACGTGGCATCCCCAGCCGAGGGTCCCATTGCTCACAGCCGCCCTCCGCCACCCTCCTGGCCCAGGCCGAGTGAGCACCTTCTCCTTTCCGGCTGTGGTGACCCCCCCAGGACAGAGATGAGGAAACCAAGGCTCAGAGAGGGGAGGACACCTGCCCAGCGTCACACAGTGTCAAGGGGCCAGGGGATTCCATGCTAAACCCTTTCTCCTAACTGCGATGTTGAGGGACTTTTCTCTACCTCTTCTGTGTCCCCTGCTCCATTCCAGTTGGAAACTTCTAGAGTCCTCTCCCCAAATGGACACAGAACCTTCTCAGCAGTTGCGTGGAGGCTTCTGATCAGAGAGAAACCCCTCGCCCTGGTTCTCCTGCACCCGGAGCACCTGGCCCCCTGTAGCTATAGCCGTGCTGCAGGTGGTTCATGTCTGCACGCACACACCAAGAAGAGAAGATTTTATCAGTTTCCCATTTACAGGCCGAGTGCCCTGATAGGGGAGGGGTGTCCGACGGGTCAACCCAGACCCCTCGTCCTTGCCGCAGGCCCCTGCAGCCCACGGCAGCCCAGTCAGGGTTCAGCAGCCCCTCCAGCCTCCTCCCGCTGGAACAACTCGGCTTTTCAGTTTTGCCCGCCAATACTGCCCTCTTGTGGCCACGTGTCCCTCATGCTGGGTGACTTGGGCATTTAACAAAATTTTTTTTGGCATTTTTGTTGTTGTTTCGAACCTAAAAGTAACATATTTGTCAAAAAGTTGGAGAAAAAAAAGAAAAAGAAATAAAGAAAATAAGTATCACCTGTGAACTGATCAAGAAATAAGCAAAGGCGATATTTTGGTCTGGGGCCTGGGCTGCCGTGTCGGACCCTCTCCCCCCAGGGCACTGGGCCAGCACTCAGCAGTAAATGGGCAACGGACAAAATCGGTTCTTGGCGGGGTGTCTCAGGTGACAAGCCAGCCTGGTGTGTTTTGAGTGCCCCCCCCCCCAGTGCCGCTTCCCTGAGCGTGGACTGAAGTTGGACGTTGCTGTCCCACGGGGACAAGGGGGCCTGGGCCGCCCGCATGCAGCACGTGGGGCAGGCTGGCCCTCAGCAGGTGTCCCTGCCCCGTGGCTCCTGCTTCAGGATGAAGCCTCGGTGCCTGCTCCCCAGGGACCCCAGTGCTCACCGGCCACTGCCCGTGGAGCCTCTAAAACCTTCCAGAACCACCTCAGGCTTTCCGGCTGCCCGTCCAGCTGCTCCGGGTTGGGCACCCCCCCCCCCAAACCAAGACGTTCCAGAGGCGTGATCTTTCTGGGTCTCCCCCTCTGACTGTTAAATACCGTTTCCTGTAGAAAAGTTGGAAAATGCATAAAGAACAAGGAGATGAAAGCATGCCGTCGGCCACCAGGCAGCTCCTTTCCTGTCGTACGCGCACGCCCACCCCTGGCTCTGCCTGGTTTCGTGTTTTTCGTTACATCTGTGATTGGGATCTTACCAGATAGGCAATTTCCTGGCTTTTGAAAGCCAGAGTTATTGTGAGCATCCTCCGTGGCATTACGGCCCATGGTGCGCCCCGGTTTTCTTTGAAGGAGCCTGTGGTGCCCCCAAGGGCGTGTGCGTGGTTCCCTTTCTCGACGTTCTCCCGGGGACGCTGTCCTGCCCCAGTCTCCTGGCGTTTTCCTCTGGGGAGTTCCAGGCTGCCTCTGGCCAGCGCATCGTCCTTCCTTCTGGGCTTGGGCTCCAGGCGGCTCCTCTGGCCTTTGTCAGTCAAGACGTCCCCGAGAGCCTCTCCTATGGGGAGCCTTCCCTGTGGGCACTGGCTGCGCTGTCTGGCACTCCCTGCCCGACGCCCAGCGAGCCTGTCACCTGTGTTCTGCAGGGTCTGCCCAAAGCATCTGCCCTGTCAGCGTAGGTGGTGGTGAGGTCACGGCAGCCATGCACGGCAGCCACTGTGGCCCTTGCGTTGTCCCACGTGGGGTGGCACACCAGCTTGGCAGGTGCTGGCCCAGCCTGGCGCTGCGTTCTCCCTTTAGGGCATCCGGGCAGGTGGAGAGGATCTTCGGAACATTTGCCTTCCAGCTGACAAGCTGAGGCGCCCGCGCCCTTGAGCATCCTGGCGCCTGTGTGTCTGCGACGGGATGTCAAGTAGGGAGCAGGAGCACCGATGCCTCCTTGTCACTTGTCCACGGCAGGCACCACTAACTGGCTGTGAATCTCCCCCTCGAGCCCAGGCTTCCCCCGTGACCAGGCAGCTGCTGCCTCCGGCGCAGAGTTGGCTGAGCAGGAAATCCTGCCTGCCCTCGGGCCCGATACCCAGCCTGCCCTCTCCCATGGGCCCTTAGAGCAGGGCGCAGAATTTGCCATCAGGAGTAACCGAGAGACTTTCATGGTGACCAGCTCTGTGTGTCTGTAGCCCGTGTCTGACGTGAAGGGCCTTGAGGGCACCTTTTTACGCTGTGGGCGAGAGCCGCCCGTCCCTGGTGCTGGCGGCTTGCCCTCTCAGGCCTGGCGTGCTTCCCTTTCAGGTTCGCCTGCTGACCTGGTGAGTCCGCCACGCTGTTCTCTTCCTGCCGCCCTGTACCCCTCACACCCCGTGTTCCCAGAAAGGCCCCATGGTTCCAGCTCCTGGCACTCCCGGGGCCAGGCCACACCGGCGAGCACAGCCACTGCAATCGTGAGCGGCCCCGCTGGCTGCTGCCCTGCCCGGCTGCCACCCATTCCGCTTGCCCAGTGGCTGGCTCTCGGCTGTGGGTGCCCAGCTTTGTGACGTGCATCTGCCCACCTGCCCCCCCCCCCCGACTTGGCTTAGAGGCTCTTATTCAGCTGACCTGAGGATGAAGTCCCTGAAATCACTTATGGGGTGCAGACATCGTGACCTGCCCCAGCTGCGGGGTCCAGTCAAGTTAACCAGCACTTAGGGGTGCTCACTAGGCCTTGCTTGGGGTGCAAATATGCCCTCATGGAGGAGGGGAGACACACAGCATCCAGTCATATGCAGCAGGACATGTCCCAGACAGACTAACCCCAGGCATAGAGCAGGGAGGCTCCAGGGCTAGGGTGGTCAGGGCAGGCTTCCTGGAGGAGGTGGGTGTTAAAGGTAAGGCATGGGAGAAAGAAGGGGGAGGCTGTCCCAGGGCTGTAGAGGGGCACAAAGGTGGAAGATATAGTAAGAATAGTGGGGGGTTGTCCTCTAGGGAAACAGGAGTCTAGGATGGGTCCCTGCTCCCATCCCCTCTTCCTGCCTTGACCCTTCTGTCTGGGGACATGGTGGGGAGTGTCAGATACTGGGCGGCCTGCCTTCAGCACTGTCGTTTGTCCTTGCCCTCACAGGATGCCTCTGGAGCGGGACCAGGTAAGTCTGTGGGCTTGGGCTCTCTCAGTTGTACTTGTCAGCGGTTACCCTGGGCTCTGAGCTTGGGCCTGGCCACAGTGACTATTCAACTCTCCCCAGCGCTCTGGGCTCGTCTCTTCCCCTGTGTGCTGTCTACTGGCCCCATGTCCCTCCCGCCTCACGGCCACCTTCCAGGGAGCCATCCTAGTATCTGCTAAGGAAGTGCTGGGCTTGGGGACAGGGTGCAGCCAGCAGGGGGTCAGTGTCCTGTCAGCCCAGGGACAGCCCTGATCTGCAGCCTGGAGGCCCCGAGCTGAGCGGACAGGGAAATGCTGCTGCTTTACTATTTTCTGTCTCCTGGTCCCACCACACACACACACACACACACACACACACACACACACACAGATACATATGCACACACACATGCACGCACATGCTCTGCATTGCGTCACAGGAGTGTGGCTTTTAAATGTTGAGAGTTGAGAGCATCACATGCACTGACAAACCTAGTCACACAAAAACACAGCCAGAGGCCATGCTGCTGCTTCTGGGAAGCGGCACCGGGACTGGGACCTGGAGACTGGCCCACGCGGGGCGGCCAGGCCAGAGCAGGACCCGGTCTAGGGGCGGTCTGCACAGTCTTGGGGGCTCAGCCAGGACCCCCATATCAGCCCCAGAGCTGCCCCAGAGCAGCTGTGACCTTGGCAAGTCCCTGGGCCCAGCTGACCCGACCCATCACTGACACAGGTAGCTCATCTCCTGCTGCACATGGCCGGCTGTCAGCCACACCCTCCTGTCCTGTCCTGTCCTCCACAGGTCCCAAGATGGTGGCTGTGCAGAATTACCATGGCAACCCTGCTCCCCCCGGGAAGCCAGTGCTGACCTTCCAGACAGGCGATGTGATTGAGCTGCTAAGAGGGGACCCCGAGTCTCAGTGGTGGGAGGTGGGTCCTGGGCCTGAAAGGTGGAGGCCCCAGCTCCCCGACCCTGCCCCAGGCCGAGACACAGGCTGCGTCCCCAGGCAGGGCTGGGGGTGGAGGGAAGAGGGCCGGGAGCAAGGCCTCGGTTCCTCGGGGCGTTTGCTTTTACCTGGGAGGGAGTGCAGGGTCCCCTGAGAGGAGGCCCTCCTCCTGGCATCACCGTTCCTGCCTCAGTGACGTCCTGTACACCTTCCCCAAGCGCGACCAGGGTCATCAGGTGTTGGGCGGCCTCGCACAGATACTTTGCTGATGTGAAAGTGGAGGGGAAAGGAGCAACTGCCTGGAGGCCCTGGGGAGGCCCTGGGGAGGCCCTTCCAGGCAGAAGGAACTGGGAGAGCAAGGCCCTGCCCTGCCCCAGGCCCTCCAGACAGGCTGCGTAGATAAGAGGAAGCAGCAGCCGGGAGGTGGCGCCCTAATCCCAGCTATGAGCAAGCGCTTAGCGTCTGTGGGCCTCAGTGTTCTCATCTGTGAAGTGGGGATGCTCCTCCCCTTCCTGCCCTAAGTGGTTATGAGGTCAGCGGAGGTACCAGCAGGGAGGTAATGCTGTCACACACGTCTCAGGGACTGTCCTTATCTGGTCTTTGTCCTTAGGAAACAGTGAACACTAAAATGCCCCCCCCCCCCCCCCAGCCAGGCGAGGCCCCGCCGGCCTTGACCGTCTCCGTCTTTCCCCAGGGGCGGCTGGTGCAGACCAGGAAGTCGGGCTACTTCCCCAGCACGTCTGTGAAGCCCTGCCCCGTGGATGGAAGGGTGAGCATGTCCACAGAAGTTTCTGGAGCATAGTGGCTGGGGTGCGGGGCTGCCCAGAGCTGTGTCCTCACTCAGGAAATCCTGGCTGATGGACGTTGTGAGCTGGTCCCGGAGCACAGTCTGCACCCAGAGACGATGGGTGGGGGCCAAGGGGCAGGGGTGCTCTCCTGTTTGAAGGACTTGGCCGGTTGGGGGGGTCACCTTCCATCGTGGTGTTAAAAACACTGACATAGGCCCAATACCACGAGCCCTGCCCCAGCAGCCCGCCTGGCCTCTGGCCCCACCTCCCCAGAACCCAGCTTCTGTGTGGTTCATTGCCCAGGGAACGGAGGAAGCGTTAGAACACTCAAGGCTTGAGACAGGCTTTGCTGACAGGTCAAGGGGGCCAGACGGCAGAGGAGGAAAAGTGTCACTTACACTGGGTGGCCTGGGGCAGGTTTGTCCCCATTCTGGACCTCAGTTTCCCCATCTGCATCCTCAGAAGTGGTAGGGAGGGGATAGTTTGCCTGTGAGGCTTTGCCCAGCATGTGGCCCAGAGAGGGGGGCCATGGTGGGACTCTGGCCGGGGAGGCCACAGCCAGGGGCCTGGAGAGCAGATGCCTGCCTGCTGCAGCTGCCACCTGGAGACCACCTGCTGCCGGCCAGATGCCTGCCCTGGGGCGATGGCCTATCTGTGGCAGAGAGCTGTGGGGTGTGCCCCAGTCCCCGCTGAGCAGCTCTGCAGCCTTTGGTCACACCCCTCCTGGGTATTAGGTGCACTGTTGGTTGGTTGCTACTCATTCATCCATCCATCCATCCATCCATCCATCCATCCATCCATCCATCTATCCATACAAACCTACTGAGCATTCATTCACTCAGGTGACGAGTCCTGGTCGCTGCCCTCAGGGACCTCGCAGTCCAGTGGCTCCGGGGCCCAAGGGTCTGGTTATTGCTGACAAGCCCCCTCTGACCCCTACTCTGGGAACAGCCCCTGCAGGGGCATTAACCCAAATGTTCTCTCTTGCCAGCCACCCATTGGCCGGCTGCCATCCCGGGAGATCGACTATGGTGCTTACCCCTGGTGAGTGGACCAGCCTGGCCATGGGCCCCCGGGCTGTGTGGTGTGGCCCCTGGGCTATGGGGGCGACCCCACAAGCCTGTGAGCAGGCCGAGTCTGGGTTCACAGCCGTCTCCAGGTCGGCTGAGCCCAACTGTCCCAGCCCTTTTCCTTCCTCAACCCTGAATGGCCTGGAGTGTGGGGGATCTCCACATCTCTTGGCAGTGGGTTTCCTTTGCTGGAGATCATCAGGGTCGAACATTTGGGAGAATCAAGTCCTTTTTTACACACTCTGCATTGAGATTCATCCTGTAAAATATGTAAAAGTGGTATTTAAGGTCAGATTTGCAATCATGCTTTTACTCACAGGGGCTGGGTGAGAACAGTGAAGGTGTTTGAATTAATAACAGCGTGAAGGTGGACGTCACAGGAGCAGGTTGGCCGCAGGGTCCAGCTTGCCTGTTGGGTCACCAGGCTGCCTCAAAGAATGACCGCCCTGCAGTGGCCACAGTAACGGACAGCTTAAGTGTGGTGACCCGCTACCCCGGAGTGCCTGCCCTCATGATTTGGGTTTGGGGCTCCTCTCTAACCCTGTGCCTGGCGGTGCCACGTGCCTGCACCTCGGCGTTCCCCGCACCCGGGCTCAGTGGCCCCGGTGTGTCTGAGAGGCCTGGTCTGTTTGCCGACGTCCCTCACCCCCGAGGCCTAAGGTACACGGGAAGGAAGGCGCTGTGATTTGCGCTGACCGATCAGCAAACAGGACTTGAAATTCGTAGCGTCAGGTCTCTTGTTTGTACGTTATTTACACAAGTCCCGATTCAGCCCGACTGGGAGGCGCAAGGGTGGCAGGTTGTGTTTAGGAAACAGGCCGGGGCTCCCCTGGCTGTCTCGGGGCTTAGTTTCGGCAGGGATGGCGGGGGAAGCTGTCAGGGCCTGTCCGCAACTCACAGAGGCGGTGGTGGTCCCCGCAGTGTGTTTCAGCGAAAACGCAACACGGGAGCCGTTTTTATTGTTACTGCCGTTTAAACGATGAAAACGTAACCTGATGTCTGTTACGCTGAACGTTTCTTGCAGGTCCCGGGTTCTGTAGAGCAGAAACCTCCAGTGGACTGGCTGAGATCTGGGGTCCTTATGACCCCCCTGTCTTTCCTGTGCCCACTGTGTTCGCAGGAAGATTCCCTTCCAGTCTCCTACCATCGGCCCCTCCCACAGGGCATGGCCTCACTTCCTAATGGGCTCATTGTGCAGAATAGAGTTGCTGTCCGGGGTGGATGCTGTCATAGGCTGTCAGTGTGACAACTCGCACTTCCTCCCTGTCTCTAGGTTTGCAGGCAACATGGAGAGGCAGCAGACAGACAACCTGCTCAAATCCCACGCCAGCGGGACCTACCTGATCAGGGAGCGGCCGGCCGAGGCCGAGCGCTTCGCCATAAGCATCAAGTACGTGATGGCCCCCCGGGGCCAAGGGGACTCGTCCCCCGGTGCCTTTCTGAACCTCAGAGCCCATGTCCCCTCCAGGTCTGGAGCTTGTTGGGTTGGGGCGGCCATGGAATGTATTGTCCAAACTTGGACGCTTTTGAGATGAAAGGGTGTCCGTGGGTCTACACACCCAGCTGGCCCAGGACCTGCGTGAACCAGCCTGGCTCCTGTCAGTCCTCAACTGCCCTGTGAGCTTGGTCGGACGTTTTCAGGTTACGGGAACGAGCTCAGTCACCAGAGCAGGGCAGCGATACTGTGAGGGGTCAAGGATTTCCCAGCGGTCCCCCAGGTGGGCCTCGGGGAGCATGGGAAGGTCACACAGCTGCCATCTGGCAGCTTCAGCCAGTGGTCTTCAGTCTGGGTGCCCTCCTGCCCAGAAGCCGTCCCTTGTGGGCCTGCTGTCATTTCTCCAAGACGCAGAATCTGATTGGTGGTTGGTCACCATTGGCATAGGCTGCCCACTGGATAGGAGTCCTTGCCAGGCCGATGGGCCACAGGCCAGTGAATAGAGGGTTCTGGTCTGCTGTCACCTGCATGAGGTCGAGAGCCCCACGCAGGGTTGCCTGAGTCCCACCAACCTTGCGTTCCTGGGATGTCCCACTTAGCTGTGGTGTGAAGTCCTCTGTATGCGTTTGGTTTGTGTAGATGGAAGTGTGGAGAGAGATTCAGTCTGTTGGAGATTTTAGCATCTGCAGTCGTAAGAGATATCTGTGTACATTTTCTTGCCTGTGGTGTCCTTGTCTGGATTTGGAGTCAGCTGGAAGGGGTGAGGGTGGTCCCTGGGGAGGAGGTAAGAGGAAGCTCGCCTGTAAGGATACATTGGGGTCCAGGGACACAGAGGGCATCTCGAGGATGGCGGGAGGGTGAGCGTCTGGACAGAGGGGACTGCAGTGCCAGGGCCTGGTGGGCGTGGGCTTGGCGTGTCTGTGGAAGAGCCGGAGGCCGGGCCGGCTGGAGGGGAGGGTGTGGAGTAGGAGGATATTAGGAGATGGTGTCAACGCTGGGGCAGGGCTGCTCCCCTCAGGCCTCCGGGGCCAGGGGCGGACCTTCGACCTACACGCCAGGCTGTGAAGGCCTCACGGGCGCCCGGGAGCAGGAGGAGGACCCTCCCGGTGCGGAGGAGAGCGAGCCAATCCCGAGGCAGGACGTGGCCGGAGGGAGGCGTGGGGCTTCCGGGCCTGAGGCCTCGCCGGCTGACCTGGGGGTTTGGAGCTGAAACAGGCAAGGGGGATGGACATACGGACGGACAAGCAGTAGGAGACGGGCCCAGAGCCCGGTGGGGTGGGGAGAGGCCCGAAAGGAAGCGGCCGTGGAGCAGGAGGTGTGAGCCGTGGGCCCGGGGCAGGGTCTTAGCTCCTGAGCCTGGACCCCCAGGGGCCGGGGGTATGTTGGCCGTGCAGTGACCACAGCAGCCTGTGTACCTCGCCCAGGTTCAACGACGAGGTGAAGCACATCAAGGTGGTAGAGAAAGACAGCTGGATCCACATCACAGAAGCGAAGAAATTTGAAAGCCTCTTGGTATGTGGTCCTGTGGCCCTGCCGCCTGGCTCCAGGGTGGGAGGAGGGCCCTGGGGTCCCACCTCGGCCGCACCGAGGAGGAGCAGCCTCCTGTGCCCCTCGCCTTGGCACAGTTAGGGCCTCCTTGCAGCCCCCCGAGTCAGGACTGTCCCCCAAACCCCCCAGAGGACCAGGTGGGTTGACCGTGGTGGACAGTGATGGGAGGGCCCAGCCCGCCCTGGCCCCCAGCCTCACAGCAGCCGGTTCCTGCCCAACCTCCTAGCGGAGCCGGAAACAGTGGCCCAGTGAGGCTCAGCCCAGGGCCTGGCGTGTAGCCAAGCTGCTCCCAACAGCACCCCTCCCTGCCTCCCCACCCCCCAGTCACAGCCTGGCTGGATGCAGGTCACGGCAAAGTCCTTCGTACGGTGATTTTAAGATTAGACCCATTAATTTTCCTTACAAGCGGCCCATGTACTGAGACCCACCGAGCAGAGACTCTGAGCTCTTAGACCCACAGTGGCCACAGAGAAGCACAAAGTAAAACAGGAAGTCCCCACAGCTGCCCCCTTCCCCATAAAAGGCCAGCGTTACGGTCACAGGCGAGTCCTCCCTCCGAGGAAAGCTTTGCTGTGGTTTGTGTGCACATTCCCAGGCGACACTGCGAGCCGGCAGGGTCGGGCTCGGCCTGCTCCTCAGTGTGGAGAAATTTGCCATTCGGCCAGCCTTCCTCTTTCGTGCCTGGTTCCCGCCTCGCATTCGGTCCCCTGGATAAGCTGTGATTTCTAGAAGCACTTCCCTGGCATTGGCCACGTGGGGTTTCCCGCTTTTCTCTGTTATAAAGAGTATGCAGGGAGTGTCCCTGTCCCTCAGCCTCAGCTTTTCACTGACTTCTTCAGAAACGTTTGGGAGAGAAATTGCTGGGTCAGAAGTCTTTGGGTGACTGACCACCCGTCCTGGGCCTAGTGCTGGGGGAAGAGGAAGGGAGCTCTCGAAGGTCGAGGAGAAGAGTCCCCTTTGTGAACCTGAGGCGGGGGAGAGGGAGGCCAGGGTACCCAGGAGGCCTGCCTGGAGGTGGCCACAGTCAGTGAGCATGCGTGTCCTGCAGGAGTTGGTGGAGTACTACCAATGCCACTCTCTCAAGGAGAGCTTCAAGCAGCTGGACACCACGCTCAAGTACCCCTACAAGTCTCGGGAACGCGCAGCTTCCAGGAGCTCCAGCCGGTCCCCAGGTAATGCCCATGCCCACCTGGCACACCAGTGCTCACCTGGAAGTGTCCGTTCTGTCCCAGTTCCCACAGCCCAGGCCCCCACTGCCCACCTGCCCTTGAGGAAGGCTTTATTTGGGTCACTGACCTAGGCCAGGAGCCTTTCCTGATTCCCACCCCTAGGAGCATTGACCTTGGCACTCTCCAGCCCATCACAAGCACTGTGCCAGCTCTGAATTGCTGCTCTGAGTCTTAGTGCCTTTGCCCAGAGGTCAGCATGGGGAGGGAACAGGCCGGGTTCCACCTGTCCTCAGATCCTTCCTTGTGCCCTAGTCCCCCCAGAGCCCCACTGTGAGGGAGCCAGACCCAGCACCTCTGTGAGCAGCTAGGGCCCTGCAGCCCAGGCCAGGAGCCACCTGGAGTCAGGGGCAGGGTGGGCCCAGAACATTGGGCATCCAGCCCAGGACTCACCCCACTTCCTCCAGCCTGCAGAACCATAGGCCCCGCCTGGGCAGAGCAGCCAGGAGAGTCATGACGGGTCTTTAGTGAGCACCTGCTGTGTGCTGGGCAAGGGGCTAGGCTCCTGGCACGTCAGTCCCCGTGCACGCATGCCCCCTGGGAGGAGGTGCGGAGAGTGGAGTGAGGGCAGCCCAAGGTGGCCGAGCTGCGCCCGTGCCCGGTGGGCGTCGAGGCCATCCCCCTGTCCCTCTGTCCCCGAGGCATGGCCGGGGCCCCATCCCTGCCGCCTGCAACTGTGTGCTGTGGGTTGTGTGGACGCTGCTCCGCCCCCCTTTCACATTCTCTCTCGCCTCTTTGCAGCTTCCTGCGCCTCCTACAACTTTTCTTTTCTCAGTCCTCAGGGCCTCAGCTTTGCTTCTCAGGGCTCCTCCGCTCCCTTCTGGTCAGGTACCGCCGCCTTGGGGCGTGGGGGGCCGGCGGCCTGGCGGGCCTGGCCTGGGGCTGCCTGCTGGCCCGCGGCCCCTGCCTGCAGGTGTCCACAGTGGTGCGGGGGGTTGGGGGCGGGGGGCAGGGCCGGGAAGGAGGTGGCTTGGGGCAGGCTGGGGCTGTTGCTGCACCCGAGGACCCAGACAGGCTTGGCACTGCCCTCCTCACTGCTGTCGCCCCTGACACGCTCACCCTGATGCCAGCCACCCAGCTTCTCAACCATTGTCCCTCGTTGCTCACTGAGCGCTTTGCCTCTGGTAGCGGCAAACAGCCAGGCGGCCACCCTTGGGGGAGGTGGGAGCAGACCCTGGTGGGCCCCCCTCAGAGCTGTAAGAGGAGTTCTGGGACTTGGGGGCAGGAAGACAGGGTCTTGGTGGCCCCAACCACACGGCCTCTGCTGCCAGAGTCAGAGCCCTCCCTGGCCCTGTGTGTGCTTCCCCCTCTGTCATGGTCATTGTCACCTGTCCATCAGGACTCCTGGGTCCTACCGAGCTGATCCAGCTGGGTTTCCAGTTTGGTTTGGGGATCTGGAAGTGGGGACATGAGGGAGACGAGCACCATGCCCTGGGGTCCCATCCAGGTGCTCGGTCAGAGTGAAGGATGGGAGCTGGGCAGCTGTCACTCAGCTGTCCACTGGCCTGTCCCAGGCACCGGGCATTCAGGGATGCCCTGCAGGGGCTGTGATGGTCAGAACGCTGGCATCTGCTCTCTTCCCCATGAGCACCGTCATTGCCTGCGACAGCCCTCAGTGTGGGTGGTGACCCGCTCCGATTCCCTTCACAGAGGTCACATCCCATGTGCCACAGTTTAGGCTCCCACAGAGGAGCCAGGGGCCCTGGGATTGGGGCCTGGCTGTCCGTCCGGAGCGTTTATGCTCTCAGGCCCTTCCCCTTGGACACAGGGCCAGACACCTGGGGAGAGAGACCCAGCTCGGCCCCAGGGTCCCACAGCCCCGGCGGGGCCCCACCCTGCGGCTGTGTGACGCCGCCCATCTCCCCGACAGTGTTCACGCCCCGCGTCATCGGCACGGCTGTGGCCAGGTACAACTTTGCTGCCCGGGACATGCGGGAGCTCTCGCTGCGGGAAGGCGACGTGGTGAAGATCTACAGCCGCATTGGCGGGGACCAGGGCTGGTGGAGGGGCGAGACGAATGGCCGGGTGAGTGGGCTCGCCCCGATCGCGCCCCGCTTCTGGGGGGCCAGCTGAAACTGCTGTACGGCTTCCCACACGGCGAAGGGCCTTGGTCTCTGTCCGCTTTTCCCCAGCTTTTGGGAAGGTGTTGTCATGTATCTTAATTCTACACATCTTGAACCTTGTAAGCTGGGACTGTTAGGTAGTTAATGCTCATTTAGATGCACTTCCCCGGGGCTCCCGGTTCCTTCCCGCATCGTCCTATTTCCGCCCAAGACCGCATGCCCGCCGCCTGCACTTCTTCCTCTTACACTCTTCAGGGTGAGCCTGCTGCCCGTAAATCCTCAGTATTCCTTGCATCAGAACAGGACTTTAGTTCCCTCTCTTTTTTAATGTTCTCCCTGTAAAATGTTTATAACTTCTTTTGATACAACGTCGAACTTAAGAGTTGCAGTAGCCCGGCCGACGTGGCTCAGCGGTTGAGCATTGACCTAGGATCCAGGAGATCGCGGTTCGATTCCCGGTCAGGGCACGCGCAGGGTTGCGGGCTCGACCCTCAGTCGGGGGCATGCGGGAGGCAGCCGATCAATGACTCTCTCATCATTGATGTTTTTCTCTCTCCCTCCCTTCCTCTCTCTGAAATCAATAAAGATGCATTAAAAAAAAAAAAATAGTACAGAGAACTCCCATGTGCCCAGTTTTGCCAGTCAGGAGCGACTTGTCCATTGCTTTACCATTTGCCTCCTCTGTCCCTCTCTCTCTGTGAGTGTGAGTGTGTGTGTGTGTGTGTGCATGCGTGTACACACCCGCACTTATTTTTTTCTAAACCATTTGAGAACCTGGGTATTGCAGAAATACCTCTTTATCTCTAAACACTCTAGTATGTATTTTGGAAGATCAAGGACATTCCCCTTTGATCTAAATGATGACCTAATCCACAGTCCATAGTCACACTTCACCAGTTGTCCCAATCCGGTCTTTTCTAGCTATTTTGCCCTGGCCCTGGGTTCAATCCAGGACCACGAACTGCATTAGCTTGCCATGACTTTCATCTCACTTTCATCTGGGACAGTTCCTCAGCCCTTCTCTGTCTCGCATGACTTTGACATTTTTGAAGAGTATGGGTCAGTTATTTTTATAGACTGTCCCCCAGTAAAGTTTGTCTGTTTTTTTTTCTTCATGATGAGATGGAGGTTCTCCATTTTGGGGGGGACACCACAGCGGGGTGCTGCCTCTTTTTCAGTGTTTGAATGTCCTCTCCAGAGGTAGGTGTGTCCCATGCTTGTGACATGAACTTCGATCACTTGGTTAGGGTGGTATCTGCCAGGTTTCTCCACCGTGAAGTTACTGAAATTAATAAGTACTTTGCAGACTAATACTTAGCAATCAGGTAAGTATCCTGTCCCGCATCAGGCTTTCACCTTCTAGTTGTGCCATTCATTGATGAATTTTGTCTGGTCGACTATTTCTCTCATGGTTGAACAATACCGACTTTCTGTCATTGCTTCTGCAGTTCTTAGTGGGCATTCTGTAAGGAAAACCTTTCTTGTCTACCCTCGGTCATACTTCCCCAGGAATCACCCATCTCTCCAAAGAGACCTGCTTGCTTTTTGGGAGCAACTGTGTTGAGTTCACTTTTGAAGGGTATTTTCACAGGAGATGGAATTCTCGGCCATGAGGTGTCTTGTTTCAGCACTTTGATGATTCCATTGTCACCTGGCTTCTAACATTTCTGTAGAAAAGTTAGTCAGATCTTAATGTTACTCCTTGTGGGAAATGGCTACACGCCTCCCCATTGGGCTACATGTTTTTAAAAAGTCTGTGTTTTTCGTCAGTGTCACAATAAAGTGCCTAGGTGTGGTTTCCTCTGTGTTCACTCTGCCTGAGATTTGTAGAGGTTGTTTCATCTCTGGCCGAATCAGTTTGGTCTTCATCAGTGTGGGAAATTTCTTCCAGTGGTATGTCTGCCCCATCGTCTCCTTCTAGGGCTCCATGCGCATGGTTGTTATGTCTTTGCTCCGTGGCCTGTGTAACCTCGCCCTGTTTTTATGTGTTTTCCATCCAGTTACTTTCCATTGGTCCATCTTCCAATTTATTAATCTTCTCTTCTGCTTTGTCTGATCTGCTGTTAAACCCTTCTACTGGATTCTTAATTGCAGTCGTAGTTTTCAGTTTTGGGAGTTCTATTTGATGCCTGAGTTCAATTCTCTGCTAAAATTTTCTGCTTTTTCATCAGTTTTCTGAAATGTACAAGTTAGAGTTATGTACATTCCTGATGATCAAGTCCAATATCTGGATGAGCTGGAGATTGGTTCCTGCTGTTGCGTTTTTCTCTTAGTTTCTGTCACGTGATCCTGATTGAGTGCTGAGCTTGTATATAAAACACTGTAGAGGCTCTGGATAATGCTATTTTCCTCCAGAGGGGATTTTTTTTTTTTCTGGCTGGCAGTTAGCAGATTCATTGTAAACTGCTCAGGGCTGGTGCATTTTGGGGTCACACCTACCCCTGGGCCACGGCTCCACTGGGCCCTCAGCCTCAGCCTCTTTTCCAGGGCTGGCTTAGCCTTTTGAAAGATTCCCCATCCCTACAAGCCTGTACTCACCCTTTCCCCCAACACACACACACACACACACTTACTTGATCCTGTCATCTTTTTCTTTTTCAGATCGGCTGGTTTCCTTCAACATATGTAGAAGAGGAGGGCATCCAGTGACGGGAAGAATGCAGACAGGACCCGAGGATTTTCTTGGAAGGGTTGTACCAGCTCTGAAGTCCGTCTCCAGCTCCGTGACCCAGAGGGGGAAATGCCTGCCGACCTTCCAGTCTTCAGTAGCCTGTAGGGATGGGGAGGGTGTTCAGAGTCCTAAACGCAAACCGTCCCATCACCAGTCTGCCCTCGGTGGCCTGTCCTGGGTTCGCCACTTGTACATAGAGGAAATCTGGGCCAGCCCTGCTGTGACTGTCCCACCAGAGTGCTGAGGAGAGGGCGTGACAGTGCCATTCAAGCCAGGTGCTGGGTGACAGCTGAAGCCAGAGCTCATCTTGCCCCTGTCTTGTCAAGATGGCATCAGAAGCCTAGGTGTGAATAGCAGATGCTGTCCCAGGGAGGGCTGGGGATGGCAGAGGGGACCTTCCCCCCGCCCTTGCTGCGTAGCCCCTGGGCTCCCAGCCCTCCTGCTTCCTGCTGCTCCCAGGGGTGACCTCAGGCTTTGAGAGGCAGTAGGGCGCCTGCAGCCCCAGCGTGGGCAGCGTGGGCACTGCAAGGGGCCTGCGCCGTCTCCCTTGACCTTCTTATGTCCCTCTGCACCGGGGGCATGCGGAGACCCCCAGGCAGGTCCCTCCCGGGAGGGAGCCCTGGGAATGAGGAAGTTGCTGATCCTATTCCCTGCTCAATGGTACTGTCTTTTCCCTGAGTCCAAGGTCGTCTGTCCTGCCTGCTGCCAGGAGACATCTTTTGTAAACCCTGATATGGGCGGGAAGAACACGGGTTTCCCCTCTGTCCCTGCTGCTCACATTCCTGTCCAGAGGGGGCCCCACCACTCCCGCGCAGGGGGCCTCTCTGGGTCTCCTGTGTCCTGCAAGATGGTCCCTGAGGGTCCCCCAGCCTTTGCACAGAATGTTGGCTCTCACCCTTGGCAGGTCTTCCTTCCAAGAGCTCCTATAGTTCAAGAACTAGGCCAGCCTGAAATAAGTGCTCTTGGGGGTGGCTCTCTCTCTGTAGCACCCCCTCCTGACCTCTCCTGGCCTTGACCTCTCTCTGGCTGGCTTGGCTAGACCCTGTTTCCTCTGCCTGGATGTTGCATGAGACCTAGCGACACTCTCCCTGAGCTCCGTGCCAATGCTACTGGGGGGACCTGGGCTTCGTGTGTCCCCTCCTCCCTTTGGTCAGCTGCACAGCCCTGTGCTGGGAGCAGGGGCCAGGCTGGGCCTCATTTGCCACGCTGCCCCCTGGGGTTCAGCCTTGTAGCCTCCAGGCTGGGCTCCCACACTGGCACACTGGCACGGGGAAGAGGCGGGGAGGGGTCCGAGGCTGTGAGCAGCAGGGAGAAGAGAGACGACAGCCTGAGGAGGCTTGAGAAGTGAGGGTGAACAGGACCGCCGTTAGGGGGCAGTGAGCAAGGGGGGGAATCGGCCCTGGAGGGAGCAGACCCAGGTCCCTGTCACCAGGGCGCACCCAGCACTTTGCGCGACCCTCGGCTCGGCTGGCCAGGCCGCGAGCCCCGGACGGGAGGGGAGGAAACCAGCCAGCCCCTTTTTGTTTACTGCTGTCGGAAAGGTTTTGTTTTTTCGTTTTTGTTGGTTTGTTTTTTGTTTGGCTTGTTTGCTTTTTAAGGGAAAAAGAAGGTTGTAATTGTTTCGTCCAAAGCTCCCGTTATATGTCTGACTAGTAAGGAAGGGGTTTTGTGACAGCCAGGAAATGGTGTGTATTTGAGGCCATCCCGAAACAGGCCATCGTGATACGGAAGGACACTGAGGAGACATCGTTTACAGCCCCGGTTCTTGCGACTGTTTTGTTTGCTTGTTTGGAAACACGGACTGCGCGGCTTGGTTGGTTTTTGCACTGCTCAGGGCCGGAGGGCAGGAGGGCCAGGCGCAGGCAGGGATCTGGGGGCTCCGGCAGGAGACGGGGCACCCTCTGGAGGGGGCTGTGGACCCGGGGCCCGAAATTCGCTGTGAACACGGGGGCCCAATGCATGTGGGTCAGGGGTCTGGGGTCCTGCAGCAGGAGGCGACCCCAGATGGAACACAAACTGTACATTTGCCAATAGGTTTTTTCATACCATGGTTTTTACTGCAAATAAACCTAAGTTGTTTTCTCCGAGAGTGGCTGACTTTTCCTTCCGGGAGGAGGGCCTATTGGATTCCTCTGTCGTCGGCAGGGTCTGCCCCACCCAGACACTGTCAGCTCAGGGGACATGCTGGGTCAGACACAGGCCTTGGGGGAGGCCCAGCCTCAGGCAGAGGCTGTGGGTCTGAGGAGATGATGCCAGGGCCACCAACCAGGCTCCTCCTCCGGCGGGCACAGCACCCCAGGTTCCCAGGCAGCGTCCTGCGGAATCCCTTGGCTGCCCTCAGAGGGGGACTGTCTTCCTGTCCGGAGGGATTCAGACCCCGCCCTGCCCTTGTGCGGGCCCTTCACCTCCCGAGCCCTCTGCTTTATGTGTTGTAGATGAAATTTGTGCTCTCTGCTGAGATTGGGTCTGTGGCCTAGGATGGAGGAAGGGTAGTAAGATAGAGATTTCTTTCTCCCCCATGGGAAGCAGTCAGAGGCCGTGATCTACGGGTGGTTTGGAGCCTCCCCACCCCCCACCGACTCCTCCCATTCTCAACATGTACTTACCTCCTCACAGTCTGGGCCCAAGGTGGCTGCTGGAGCTCCTGCCATCGAGGCCATGGGCAGAGCGGAGGTCTGCACAGTGTGTCCCCTCCCCCTCCTTCCCCAGAGTCTGGGACTGCTGGCTGCAGAGGAGGCTGGACATGTGCGACCTGAGCTGGGTGCACGCCACCCTGGAGACCGTTGGGCCCTGTTACTGAGGCGACAGAAGCATGGCCGTTGGGGTGGGCCACCAGCGACATGACCCAGCTCGCAGGGTTGTGAGGGTCAGTTGGGCCTCCGAACCTGGTGCATGGCCGGCACTTAGCAAATGTCAGACTTTGTTACAAAGGAGGGAGCCAGGTTCAAATGTTTGAGGTGACACAGAGGTGCCCTTGAGGACTGGATGGGGGTCCTGTTCTTGGGCCTCTCCCTCTCATAATTCCACAACGGCCACAGATTCCCCTAGGGCAAGGCCGCCGGGAGGCCACTGTGTCAGGAGCTTTAGAGGCACCCCCCGGATGAAGGACAGACACAACCATCTTCTGAGGTGCTGTGGACAGCCCTCCCGTCCATCCCGACGCCTCCGCTAGAAACAGGAATGCATGTCAACCGTGCAGAACCCACGGCTCGGCTGGAAAGGAGGGCCCATCCCGGAAAGGAGGGCACAAGCCAGAGCAGATACCGGGAGCCCAGGCCAGGGAGCCCGGGGGGTCTCTGCCCCCTGGGGTTGAGACCTGGGTTCTGACACTCCTGGCATCAGCCACAGGTCCTCAGAGACCACGAGCTGGGACTGGGGCCCTGCATGGAGCTGGCATCTCAAAGAACCCCCCATGAGAAGGAAATTCTAATGTGGATAAAGCAAAAATGACGGAACAGGATGAATATTTCCATGTGCTTTTATTTATTTATTTTTATTGATTTTTAGAGAGGGAGGAAGGGAGATAGAGGAACATTGATGTGAGAAAGATGCATGAGTTGGTTGCCTCCTGCTTGCGCCCCGACCGTCGACCAAACCTGAGACTTTGCGGTGCAGGGGACAGTGCTCCAACCAACTGAGCCACACGGGCCAGGGCTTTAATGTGCTTTTTTATCTTTCCAGAAATGCAAGACTGAAAAGCACCTGGTGCCCCAGGACACACTTACATGGAATGGTTAGTCCTGGACTCCAAAGATAAAGGAAATGAGCCCTGGCCGGGCTGCTTGCTCGGTTGGTTAGAGCTTCATCCTGAAACAGGTTGCCTGTTTGATCCTCAGGGCACGTAAAAGAATCAACCAGTGAATGCACCAGCAAGTGGAGCAGCAGATGGATGTTTCTCTCGCTCGCCCTCTCTCCCCTCCCTCCCTCTAAAATAAAATAAAAAAAGATAAAGGAAATAACCCACTGGGTGTCAGGTACCGAGAGCAGGTGCCTTTGAGAGGACAGCTTGGTGTACCTCAGCCGTCACCCGGCACTCAGTGTGGGGCCGTGCGACTGTGCCCACAAAGTCCTCGTGGAGAGAGGAGCCCAGGGCCCATGATTTAAAGAAATCACCGGGGGCGCAACTTGGTTCAGCCACGTGAGGGGGAACCACAGCTCAGGATCGGGGTGAATATTGCACCTCTGCCTCTGTGGGGCAAGCCTTAAGGCGAACAAAGGTAAAGGTGGCCTCAGGGAAGAGCCCGGAGGGGCGGAGACGGAAGGGGGGGAGTGGAGGGGTGCTGTTTCGTCTTCTCCAGGTGGAAGTCAAGAACCGTTTGCGTCCCCTGAGTAAGAGGGGCCAGTGCACTTCGTGGCACAAATGCAAACACCGGGAAGGGCAACGGAACCGAAGTGGCGTGGAGACGGGCGAGGAAGCGTGGGGCAGGGGGTCACGGAATTTCCTCCCGGCTCATGGCTGCTGTGAGACGAAGGGGCTGCTCTTCTGTCTCCGGCGGTGTGGGGGTGAATCGGGTTTCTGTTGCCGCCGTAAGAAATCACCGCAAACGCGGTGGCCTAGAACAGCACGCACCTGTTGTCCGGTGTGTCCCTGTCGTGGAAGCCCCACGCAGTTGCCTGCACAGCCGTGTTCCTTTCCGGGGTTCCAGGGGAGAAGCCATTTCCTTGCCTTTGCCAGCCCCTAGAAGCTTCCTGCAACCCTTGGATCACGGCCCCCTTCCTCCAGCCTCAAAGCCAGCAAAGGTGCCTCTCTGACCCTTCCATAGTCACACCTCTGTCTCCCTCTGGTCACCGCTGGGAAGGGGTCTCTGCTCTGAAGGGCTCATGATTACTTTGCTCCCTTGCAGACAATCTGGGAAGTGCCTGTGGGCATTTGCCCAGCTGGGTGAGCTTGAGTACCCGTCAGCCTGGCCGGGTCTGGGGAGAGGGGGCAAATCCCAGGGCCCCCTAAGTGCCAAGTCTAATAGAAAAGCCCCTTCAAAGATGGGTCCCCGGTGGGCCTCACCCTAAGGGTCAGGATGTGTAGAAACAGCCCTCCCCTGCTCCCTGCCCAGCTCCCAGAATCACCTCAGGATGGCAAGGAAAATTCTTTTTCGTACCTTGGCAGTGGGTGAAAGGAAAAACAAAAGCTGCCCTGCAAATATGTGTGAGGAGGTAAATTGTGCCCTTCCCAGAAAGATGTGTTGACCTGCAACCCCCAGTACCTGTGAGCGTGACCTTATTTGGAAGTCAGGTCTCTGCAGATGTGTGGACAAGTTAAGACGAATGCGGTCATTGGGTGGGCCCCTGGAGCCGGAGAGAGGAGGTTGTTTCTGCCACCACCACCACTCAGGGCCTGGGGGTCCCGGTCGGGGGTCAGAGGCAAAGTGGCAGGGTGGGGACTGTGGCCAGCTGGACAAAATGGGCCCTCTAAGCGTGTTTGGCAAGGGTGTGGGCCCAGGGCCCGTGGATCCCAGCTTTGCAGGAGAAGCTTGGAAGTCGGGATTTTTATAGGCAATCCCCAGCGTACCTCCTACAAACATGTAAACAGCCCGGGCAGCCAGCGTGGGGCCTGGAGGGTTTGGCTGGCCGAGCCGGGGCGGCGTGGTGATTGTGGGGTCTTTTGTCCCTAGCCGCTGCTTCTCCACTGCTCTCTTTCAATGCCCTCCATGGGGTGAGAGGGGACCCGCACCCCAAGCCGCCCTCCATGGCAGGAAGATCCTCGAAGCTCTGTCTCCCCTCTGACAATGGTGGTGCCAAAAGTGTGGTCCGGGTCCCCCCAGGTGATACGAAGCACTGGGCACCAGCCCAGCCCCCTCAGTCTCAGCCACAGGAAGAGACCAATTTCACCTCCACATTTGTTTCACTAACAAATAATGCTCGAGACATATCATGGGGTGCACCGGGAGCCCTGGCACAAAGCCACCCACACCCTCCGTGTATGCCAGGAGTACCCCCCTATTCCTGGGAATGCCTGTGCCCAGGTGGCAGAGCCTGAGCCATTTCCTCTGACCCTCAGTGTGTGGGTGCCAGGGAATGGGATGCCCTCCTTCCTCTCCGGAAGATCCACCACTTACCCTGGATGATAAAACATTCTGTCTTCATGGAGTCGTCGGGGTAGTTGATGTCATTATTTTTTTAAAGGTTTGAATTGGAGAAATTAAACTGGTGGTGTAAATCCAGCCCTCCACAATTCTGGAAACTTCCCTGGGCCATGAATTGCCCGGGGCTGCTGCCCTTGGCTGTGTCTTGGCTCAGTTTTCCCCATCTCTACAATGGGTAACTCTCGCTCAGGGTGCTCGGCACACTGCCTGCCCCCCAGCAGGTGCTCCAGGTGGCACCACTCAGAGGCAACAGGGGCCAGGTACCAGGTGTGGCTGGGCACCACCTTCCTCTGGGTCAGATGTCAGCAACTCTTATATTGTTAGTGTTCCTCTTTCTCAGGGCCGAGGGCAGATTTGTCCCCCAGCCCCTCCCCCTGCTCCACCCTGGACTTCGGCCCAGTCAGAGTGTGGCCTGCAGACACCTCCCTTTGTCCTGGAAGCCTGGCCAGCAGGCGGGGCAGAGGGCTGGCTGGGGCCTGCAGACTGGGCCAGCCCCGGCAGGAAGGGGGAGTCTCAGGGCTGGCCATGCAGGCAGGGGCGAGTCCACCACATTCCCTCCTGGATTTGCAGTGGGGAGGGGGGAAGGGGGAGGATTTCTGGCCCAGCGTACATTGCAACTATGATTTGCACGTGGTTTTCTTCCAAGTGCACTAAAAGGACAGGTGATAACAAACAGGTAAATTTATAAAGCTTCTTGGAGTGGACCCTGCAGAGCTTCTAGTCCCTACTTGCCAGGTGGGGAAACAGGCTTGGTGAGGGGAACCTGCCCAAGATGGTATAGCAGGACCTCCCTAGCTAGAACCTGGCCTCCCTAGCTAGAACCTGGCCACCTCCTGAGCTATGCCCTCCAGCACCTCTCCCAGACGCGAGCAGGGCCCAATTGGTGACCTAGGTGACCATAGCCAGGCCTGGCCCTCCAGCCACCACCCCTTGTCCAAAGTCCAGGGGCAACAGCTGCCCATTTGGCTTGTGACAATTTTGCACCAGCTCTTGTCTTTGAGTGCAGGGCCAGGAG
Source organism: Miniopterus natalensis (assembly GCF_054644295.1). Taxonomy (NCBI): domain Eukaryota; kingdom Metazoa; phylum Chordata; class Mammalia; order Chiroptera; family Miniopteridae; genus Miniopterus; species Miniopterus natalensis. Next base: position 70,281,603 of record NC_142092.1, read on the forward strand.
CGGTCTGGGCTGTCCCAGCTGCTGCCCTGGGGCTCAATGGCCAGTGCGTCACTCCCCCCTGTACTCTGCACACAATGTTCTCAGGAGGATGTGGCTGTGCTCCTTCCTTGTCCTCTGACCTGTCCTTTACCCCGTCGAATGGGTGCAGCTCTGATTCAGGCTGGTAATGGGGGAGCCAGGGGAGTGATGATGGACTCTGTCCACATGGTCAGGCCAGAGCCCAGGCCACCTCCTCCAGAATACCCTCCTGGGTTTCCTGCTGGGAGGAAGGACAACTTGCTCAGGAGCAGCCCCAGCACAGTGGCCCCGTTACTGTGGAGACTGAATCTTAGTTGTCTCTGGGTCTCCCAGGAGTGCTTTGTATGCAGTAGGTGCTCAGTAAATGTAGAGGACATACAAGCCAGGAGCAAGACAGCCGGACCACCTTGGACTATGTTCCTTACAGCAGCCAGTGTTATTCTACTGTCAAATAATCATAATTTAACTACAACTTTCTTTGATCCAGTGGGAGGAGGGCTCCTATTTTACATCAGCACCTTCTCTGATTCTTTGCACATCTGGAGGTATATGTGCTGTTCCTCTGGGCATCTCCTTCTGCCTGGGCATAGACAAAATGCCCAGACCCAGAGTCAGGCTGCAAGATTCTGGTCTACCTTGCTGCATGGCCTGAGGCAAGCTGGTTCTGCTCTCTGTGTCCCGGTTCCCCCAACAGTCATCCCTGCTCCGGGGAGCCAGGGTCTGTGCAGTGGGAAAGCCAGAGGCTCAGGGGCGTCCCCAGTGTCACAGAGGGATTGGGAGCTCTGGAGAGCAAGAAGCAGACAGCTTGGGCACAGCCAGGGAGGGCGGGCAGCCCAGCTCCCTGCCCGGCCTCGAAGGCAGTGAGCGTGCCCCGTCCCGGCAAGCTCAGGCTGGGCAGGCGTCTGTGCTGGGGCTCGGCACCTATCCGAGGAGCCTGCAGAAGGCCCGAGGTCCTTCCTGGAACAAGGCTGCCGCTCACCGGCACCTGGTGCCCACCGGCGGCCAAGCCTGGGGAGCACCGGCTGGAAGGGCAGGCAGCAGCCCTGGGACCCCGTCTTAGAGCCAGGAGGTGCGGCCACCAGCCCCAGCACTGAGGCTTGGTGATGGGGCCTCGGGGTTCGCAGCCCCGCTCTGCCGGCCTGGGAGCTGCCTGCTTGGCCGCTGTCCCAGCCGCCGGGCGGCCGGCGTCCCTGGCGGTGGGCGGGCCGGGCAGGCCACGCTGCAGGGGCGGGGCCCAGTTCCCCCAGTTCCGGCTGGAGCTCTCGGGAAGGAAGAAGCCGTCAGGAGGGGCAGGACCCAGGCTCTCCCTGGGTGGGTGGGGTTGGGACAGGCCCAGAGCTTCAGGGGCATCTGTCAGCCTGTGGCTGCTGCAATCGATAGATAGTTGGGCTGGGTGGGTGGGACCACAGGCCACTGTGTGGGCAAGCTCCCTGCCCCCCTTCACCAGGTCAAGGCTATACCAGGTACTTTCCCCGGTCAGCCCCTTTCATCTTGCAGCTCCTCTGGGTCCCCCTTTACAGCTCAGCCCCCACCCGTCTGTCCTGCACCCTCACCCTTAGCAATGAGTGGTCATGTGGCCAACTCAGGGGCGGGAAAGAGTTCGAGGGGGAGGGAGAGCAGGTTAATGTTGAAGCAGCTGCTTCCAGAAGGTGGAGGGCCATCGGGCCGCCCCAGCCCAGCTGGAGAGCTGGGACTGGCGGGCGGGGGGGGCAGCGCACGTGGCAGCTTCCCAGGCCAGCTGCATTGGTGCTGGCACAGTTGGAGGGAGGGGGGGGGCCCAGCAGGGGTGCTGGGCAGTGCCGCGGGAGGGGGCAGATGCCTGGCCAGGGAAAGTCGTCTTGGCACCTGCGTGAGGCCGGCTTTCCACGGGTAGGACACCGCTCAGGGGCTCCTGGAAGGCTGAGGAACTTCGAGCACTGAAGGTAGGTTCAGACGCCAGCCGAGGGGCCACCTGTGGGAAGAAGGCAGGTGGGCTGTCCGACTGTGGGGCAAAGGGTGGCAGAGGGACTGAGAGGCTCTGCCCCAACCTCCACCCCGCCTCCCCAAAGCCTCTCAAATCACAAGTCCCTGCTCTCCCCTCTGCCCCCTCCTCAGAGAGGGTCACTGTGCTGGGGCAGGGCAGCCCCTCCTCTCGAAAGCTGGGCCCCTCACCCGCATCCCCACTAGGGAGGATGGGACAGGCATCTGTCGCAGTGGGTCAGGCATCTCCCCCAGCCTCCCCTCCCCCAAACCAGGCCCATGACGTCTGCAGACCCGAGGTCAGGAGGGGGCAGGAGAGCCTGCCACACACAGGCCTGGCCCTGCGCCCCTGCTCGGCCACATAGCCGCCCTGAGACCTTGGTCACCTTAAACCTCCATGTGCCTCAGCCTCCTCCCTGTAAACTGGGGACAACAGTCACAGTGACTTCAGAGCATCTTGCTGCATGAGAGCGCGTGCCACGAGCGGGCACTGGGTACGAGCTCGGAAACGGAAGTTGCCTTCTTCAATTAATTAGTTAATTGGCCATCAGTCCTGTAGGTGGCGTGGCCTGGGGGGAGGTGTCCCAGCATGGGAGCACGGTTCCCTGGGCTCTCGTTTGCCCCGGCCTCCACGGCGCCCTGTCCGCATCGCAGCCAGCCCTGACTCTCTCCCCAGCTCGCTGTGCTGATGACACCCGGAGTCCCCATGGCCTCGCTGAGCCGAGCCCTGCGTGTGGCCGCCTCACGCCCTTGTCGGAGCCCTGCTCAGGGCCTGGGGCCGCGTTCCCTGACCAGCGGGGCCGGCCCCACCACCGAGAAGAGCGTGCCGTACCAGCGGACCCTGAAGGAGGCCCAGGGCCCCTCGGCGGCCGCCCAAGGCCCAAGCCGGCCCCTGCCCGGCACAGCCAGCGTGGTGGTCATCGGCGGGGGCAGCCTGGGCTGCCAGACCCTGTACCACCTGGCCAAGCTGGGCGTGAGTGGGGCCGTGCTGCTGGAGCGGGAGCGCCTCACCTCTGGGACCACCTGGCACACAGCAGGTAGGGCCGGGCTGCGGGCGGGGGGCCCGGCTAGACTCAGCGAGTGGCCAGGACGCCACAGGCCTGTCCGAGGCAGCGGAGCGGAGCGGGGAGGACATGGAGGACAGATGGGGGTCCGTCTGCGGGTGGGCAGATTGCTGGCCCTGCGTGTCCCTCAGTCTCTGAAGCTGTGGTGGGAGGAGGGAGCAGACTCTGCCTGTGGGACCCCCGAGGTCGAGGCTGAGGCCAGAGCTGGGAGCCAGCTGTCTACTCCAAGAGCAGAAGCCCCTTCCCGGACAGCCACCTGGGCGAGGGGTGGACACGGGGCGTGGAAGATGGACAGGGAAGGGGCTGTCCTGTCCGGTTGATGCAGACGGGGCTCCCCCAGCGCCAACAGATGTGTCTACCATTCTCTTGCTCCTAACTAACTGGTGGGCGCGTATTAAGCACCTACTGTGTGCATGTCCTGAGGGTATCCGAGCTTCTGTCTCAACCCTGGGTCAAGTGCACCAGTTTCCGTGGGATAAACACTCCTGATTCGACCACTATCACGCCGCCAGCGTGAGGTCACCGCACGTGCAGCTGGAAAGCGTTCAGGCGTCCTGGGAGGCGACCCTCACCCCGCAGACGCCACCTCTGGCTTCCCATGGCCCTGTGTCAGCTGGGGTGCGGCCCCGCCCCTCACCCGGTCTCACCCCTGCCTCCGCTCCCCAGACTCTGCTCTGTAGGGAGCGGCTTTGCGGATGAAGGGCCCACTTTGGGTAAAATAATCCTTCTGCCTCATGGGGCTGCCGGGTCTCCCGGTGATGGGTGACGGCTCAGTCCAGGGCTTGGCACACAGCAAGTGCTCAATGAACGGAGCCTTTGATATTGTCACTCCCTGAGCTGCCCAAGGCCCAGGAGTCCTGTCCTAAAACTCAGCCTCGACCGTGTCATTTCCTGCTCATGACCCTCTCGGGGCTGCCCTTAGCCTGCAGAGGTGCTGCCTGATACTTGGGAGGCCGGGCCTTCAGGGGAAGGGGTGCAGCACCCCCAAGCTGGGACAGACGGTGCCCGCCCCTCCCCGCCAGGCCTGTTGTGGCAGCTGCGGCCCAGCGACGTGGAGGTGGAGCTGCTGGCCCACACGAGGCGCGTGGTGAGCCGTGACCTAGAGGAGGAGACGGGGCTGCACACAGGCTGGATCCAGAACGGGGGCCTGTTCATCGCGTCCAACCGGCAGCGCCTGGATGAATACAAGAGGCTCATGTCGGTGGGTGCTCCCCTGCCGGGGGTGGGGAATCAAGTTGGTGGGTGTGTCCCTGCAAGGAGGGTAGGCGGCATGGTGCAGGGAAGGCGTCGGGACAGATCTGGTGCTGTCCTTGCCGGCTGGGCCCCTTGGGAGGAGTGACTTTGCCTCTCTGAGCCTCAATATCCTCACCTTTAAAATGGGTGCATGCTGCAGAGCACAGCGCACTGGGCTTCCGAGGCAAGAAACCTCAGGAAACGGGATCTGTTATCATCACGCGTGGTGCCCACGGGGGCCCCTGGGAGTGGCAACCAGCTAAGGCTTCCTGGAGGAGGGAGGGTCAGAGTTGAGCCTCGGGGCCCAGACGGGGAAGGGAGTGGTCGGGAGACGTCTGTCCCCCAAGGGCTCAGTGCTTTCCTCTGGGTCCCCTAGCTGGGCAAGGCCTATGGCGTGGAGTCCCACGTGCTGAGCCCGGCGGAGACCAAGGCGCTGTACCCGCTGATGAACGTGGACGACCTCTATGGGACCCTGTACGTGCCTCATGATGGCACCATGGACCCTGCCGGCACCTGCACCACCCTCGCCAGGGCCGCCACTGCCCGGGGAGCACAGGTACCGATGGCCACCAGGCCCTGGGTCCCCTGCTTCTGCCCCCCCCCCCCGCCTAAGAACCCCGAGAGTGGAAGGCAAGAGAACAGGCTCCATTCTCGCTGTCGTGAGACCTTGGGTCGGGCAGGGCCTCTCGGAGCCACCTGGCCGGCTCCTGCGGGGGCAGCTGTGCCTCGGTCTGTCCGGGGTGTTTGCCTCCTGCCCTCCCCGAGGCTCCCGCCCCGCTGGACAAGTGGCGCCTCCCCCGAGGCGTTCGTGCAGCTTTCATCGCTTGTCTCAAGTGCACACATAACTGTAGAAAAACAATTAGAAAAGTCAAATAAGCACAAAGGAAGGAATGAAATCGCCGGAGGTAACTAGTGTGGGTGTTTAGATTAATCTGAATATATCTTCTGGGAAGACAGATAAACATGTACAAACGGGAGCACCCTACGCCAGACAGTAGACTGCAAACATGTCTTCGTCAAATGAGCTGTTTATTTTTTTTAAGTCACTTTATACAAAAGAGCTACTGTGTCTGGGGACAAGTTCTCCAAGTCAAGGAGCGCGTGGACTCAGTCCCAGGCCTGTGGCAGCAGGAGTGCCCCGTGAGGCCCGACCTGTCAGAAGCAGGGCTCTAGGTCCCATCGGGATGGGGGCGGGGCGAGCCCCACGTGCCTTTGGTCTCCCTCTCACCCCAGGTCATCGAGAACTGCCCCGTGACGGGCATCCGCGTGCGCACAGATGACTTCGGAGTGAGGCGGGTCGCGGCCGTGGAGACGGAGCACGGCACCATCCAGACGCCCTGTGTGGTCAACTGTGCAGGTGGGAATGGTGTTCTGGCTCCTGAGCGGCCACGCTGGCTGCTCCCTAACCCTGGCCGTTCTGGGGGGGCCGGGTGTGCCCACAGGCGTGCTGAGGAGCCCCGTGCCCCCGGGCCGGTGCCCCCAGCAGGTGCCGGCAGAGCTGACCCGTCTCCTCTCCGCCTGCAGGCGTGTGGGCGGACGCCGTGGGCAGGATGGCTGGAGTCAAGGTCCCGCTGGTGGCCATGCACCATGCCTATGTCGTCACCGAGCGCATCGAGGGGATCCAGGTAAGTGGGCAGCCCAGGGCCCTGTGTCACGGTGGGGGCCTGGCTTGTGGGGCGGCGCAGGGACCTGGCTCTGAAACTCAGCACCGACACGTGGTATGACCCGCCGCCCCGCACCTCAGTCGCCTGATCAGTAGAATGGGCCCCCGACACTGCACACTGGGTGTTTTGGGTGGTGTGAGACCCCAGTGAAGTGGCAGAGCTGCAGCCGATGATGCTGACGCCCTGGGCCCTCGGGCACAGCTTCTCCTGGATGCCCAAGCCCACCCTGCCTCCTGCAGCCAGCCCAACTCCTCCGCCTGTCTGTGCCCAGGCGGTTCGGGGCAGCCGGTGTTTGCATGCTCCCAAATACACCCCGATTCCTGCCTCAGAGCCTCCCTGGGAGCCCCGCCCTCTCCTCCCCTCCCCACTCATCTCTCCTCTCCAGGGGTGGTGGCTGGTGGTGTCCTGTCATCTTGGTATGGACGGCTCCCCCCCACTGTCTTCCATTAATTTCCCTCCCTCTACCCCCCCTTCCTTTATTCATCCTCCTCCCCCTCCTCCGCCCAGGGCCCTTCGTCCACCCACCCACTATTCATCTGTTTACCCGTCCAAGTGTCTGTCCATCCTTCGGTCCAAGTATCCATGTAGCCTCCCTTCTTCCCTCCCTCCTCCACCCACTTATTAACCCCTCCACCCACCGCTCCATCTCGCCCGCCCCTCCGCCCCCCGTCTCCACCAAGCGGTGACTGGATAAACCCAGTGACCCAGGCTCTGTTCGAGAAACTGGGATCATAGCGAGAAAAGGGCCGAGTTCTGGTCGGGGTCCCAGTGCGGCTGGGGAGGGTATGGACGGGTGAATAACTGTGTCCAAAACAGGCCATCGAGGGGTCTCCGTCTGTGGGCAGGGGGGCTCCTGTGGAGGCCGTGTCTGGCCGTGGCAGAGGGACGCGGTGGGGAGCATGGAGCAGGGCAGCCAGGACCTGCAGGCCGTTCAGAGATGGGGGCCAGAGGGTCTAGGGTGGGGACAGTGTGAGGCGAGACTGCCCTTGTTTAGGGTCAGGCCCCAGCAAAGAGGGTCCTGGGAGCCTTGTCCCTGCCCTCCCCGGGGCAGGACAGGCTGGCCGCTAGGTGATGCAGAAGTGGAGGGGTGGGGCAATGGGGCCCAGGCCAGGGTCCCACCTGCTCTGGGCCCTCCCATGACACAGGCTTCCCCGGTTCATGGAGTTTACTGTAATTCCTCCTGAGGGCTCTGTGCCACTGCTGGGCGGGCACCGGAGACAGAGAAGTCACCCTGCAGCTGCTGGCAGGACCAGTCTGAGGCCCTGGTTCTGTGGGGAGAGCTCTTGGTGACCACCAGAGGTTGCGCTCAGGCCGCCGTGGGCTCAGGAGGGCTGAGCTAATGCTGGGGACAGCCGAGAGCAGGGCAGGGCAGGGCTGAGTCCAGTGGAGGGGTGCCCCCAGGACAGCAGTCTCCGTCTCTCCATGCCCTGGCACCCCCTGCTGCCTGACTTTGAGGCACCTCTCAGGAGAAGCTGGGCAGTCGTCCAGGGCCCCTCTGTGAACTTCAAGGTCAGAGCCAAGCTGGGGCTCTTCATGTTAGTTACCAACGCTGCCCCCCCATGGGGACCCGTGTGCTGTGGGGAACCCAGGCTGTGCTGGTGCACCAGCCCCAGAACCTCCGAGACTGTCTGTAGGAGAAAAGGGGAGATTTGGGGCAGGGGGCCAAGTCACAGGCCCTGGGAGGCCAGCCGTCCTGAGGCTGAACCTGGTGGGTCTGGACCTGGGAGAGGCACCGGCCTCCGGCCTCCGACCCCACGGCAAGTGTCTCCCCCTGGCAGGTTACAGGACAAGCTCCTTCAGGTCAGGGGCTCTGGGGGTTGTGCCAGGAGGCCTCTGGCACTGTCTTGGGGGTGTGTGCCCCCCCCCCCAATCAGGAGGCTCCCTGGCTTCCTGGCTTGGCAGTCTTGGGCCACAGGACAGAGTCTGCCCAGATCTGGGTGTCAGGGACCTGGTGTTGAGGGCTCAAGGCCTGAACCACACACCCTCGATCCTTCTGGGCCCAGATGGCTGTGACGCCCCAGGGACCCCAGCCCTGGGTCCCTTCCCCCTCTGGGCCTGGTCTCTGTCCATCCAAGACGTGGGCCGGGTGCTCTGGTGGTCTCCATTGCCACCAGCTTTCAGAAGCTGCTCTGCCCTGGCGCAGGCTCTGGGTCTGCATCTAACTCCTCCATCACCCAGCCCAGGCCAGTCACGGCACCGCCCGAGCCTCAGTTTCCTTTTCTGCAAAATGGGTAAAAATTGTACCTAGTACCCAGGGCTGTGCTGAGGGAGGTAACTGCGATGGGGCCGAGGGCTGAACCTGGTGCCCGGCGCGCAGCAACCGCTCATCACGTGGCAGGAAGACGGTGCCCATGACCAAGGGCACGGGGTGGTCCAGCCGCTGGCGCTTTAGGGGAGGACCCACAGGGCTTGGAGGAAAATGGGCTGAGGTAGGGAGACAGGGATGTCAGTGGGACTGGGGTCGGTCACACCTGTGGGGTGGGCTTCTGTGTGGAGAGGGCAGTGAGGGTGCCAGTGGGCGCCTTGGGGCTGAGCTGAGCGCGTGCTGGGCACTGCCAGGCAGCCTGGGCCTTGTGAGGTAGGGAGACAGGGTCACTTATCCTGCTGGAAGGGAAGTCATGGGCTGTCCTGGCCACTAGGTGTCCCCACCACCCTGCTCTGTGGAGCACTGAGTTTTGTTTAGTTTGCACAGGAGCAATCACTTCTGAAGCGCCCAGTTACTGAGAACTTCCCGGCGCCCCTGCCCACAGCCCTCCACACCACATTCCCATTCTACAGAGGGGCCTCGCCCTGGGTCCGCATCCAGGCAGGGCTACCTGAGAGGGGGCAAGAGAGAGGCCCCTCCAGTGCCCAGGGCAGTGGGCCTCCCCATCCTGCCTGCTTTCTGAAAAGATTTGTCTCGTTTATTGGTCAGTGTTTGCAATATAATGACAATGTTAATATGGTTAACTCCTGGGCAAATAGTGTCCAACTTTTTGTGTTTCCTGGAGTTGTAAATAGTATCTTTTTTCTGGTTGCTCAGTTTTCCATTTAACTGTCATGAATTATATCTCTTATCTGTCTATCTATCATCTATATATGTATCTATCTATCATCTATCTATGTATGTATCTACCATCTATCATCTATCATCATCTATGATCTATATCTCTCTCCTACCCACCTATCAACATTATCTCCATCCCCCAAACCCCACACCCATTACCAGTCACTCCCCATTGCCCACCGCACCCACCTCCAACCTTAGATAATCACTCATCTGATTTCTGTCTATGGATTTTCCATTTCTGGCCATTTAATGAAATAGGATTGCACCATATGTGACCATTTGTGTCGTTTCCAGGGTTCATCCATGTGGTGCATGTATTAGAATTTCATTTCTTTTTCATGTCTGAGTAATATTCTATTGACCACCACATTTTATTTACCCATTCATCTGTTGCTGGACAGTTGAGTTGTTTCCACTTTTGGACTGCTGTATGTAATGCTGCTATGAATAGTCCTGCCCAAGTTTCGTGTGGCTGGCTGCGTTCTTTTCCCTTGGGTAGATACCGGGGAGTGGAATCGCTGGGTCCTACGGGAACTCTAGGTGTAACTTTTGAGGAACTGCCAGACTGTTTCATCCCAGTGGGGTGAGGGGGCATCTTATAGTTCTGAGTTACATTTTCCTTTTGACTGATGGTGTTAGCATCTCTTTTTTAAAAAATATATCTTTATTGATTTCAGAGAGAGGAAGGGAGAGGGGGAGAGAGAGAGAGAAACATCAATGATGAGAGTCATTGATCAGCTGCCTCCTGCACGCCCCCCACCAGGGATTGAGCCCGCAACCCGGGCCTGTGCCCTGACTGGGAATTGAACCCCGATCACCTGGATCCTAGGTCAATGCTCCACCGCTGAGCCACGCCAGCCAGCAGTGTTAGTCTCTTCATGCGCATATTGACCATCTATGTACCTTCTTTGGAGAAATGTCTGTTCAGATACTTTGCTCCCGCTTTCTTATACCCTTCTCTTCCCTCCCTCCCTCCTACATTCCTCCTCTTTTTATATCTTTGCTGCTCTTCTATGGGGTTTGGGGAAAGAGAGATTGAATGGGGCTGGTTGTGTAACCCAGGGCCCCTGGGTCCCCTCAGTCCTCGAAGTCCTACAGCAAGGAGGAGGCGGGTGGGCCCACAGTGGGCCTGGGACCCCTGGTGGAAGCGTGGGGCCCACCACCCAACCCTGGCTGACCCCAAGGCTTCTCTGCTCTGCTTTCCAGAACATGCCCAACGTCCGTGACCACGATGCCTCGGTCTACCTCCGCCTCCAAGGGGACGCCTTGTCTGTGGGTGGCTACGAGGCCAACCCCATTTTCTGGGAGGAGGTGAGTCACAGCAGGAGTGACGGAGGGGTTTGGGGCTGCGTCTCAGCCTAGAGAAGCCTTCTTTCAGGGAGCCACCTCCTGAAGCTCCTTGGGTAGGCACCTGAGCAACGGCAGGTCCCCCTGCCCCAGAAGGGTCAATCCCATTTTCTCTGACCCTTGAAGGACCTGCATACAGGCAGATGCAGACCTACAGCAGGTGGAGGGCTCACCTCAAAAAGTCAGAAGTTAGAGGCTATGAAACTGTAAAATGGCAGCTTTAGAAGATAGTGAGAACATTTAAGTCCCCTGTCCATCAGCTAGCAACCCTGTGCTCCCCCCCCCAGCACTGCGTCTCCCCAGGCCTGGGCTCTCCTAGCAGCTTCTGGAGTTAAGCGTAGACCCAGTGGCCCCCTTGGCCACCTCAAGTGTGTGTCCCCCTCGCTCTTATATTCATGCATTTAGCCAACAAATTGAATCAATAATGACCAATTTGGGCCAGAAACTGTTTTACTTTCTTGGGAAATAGGGAGACTAAGGTAAAAGTCCCTGTCCCAGGAGGCCTGTATTTTGGTGGGGAGACAATAAACAAACAAAGAAGCACTGAGCACTCCTTGAGGAGGTGACACCTGAGCAAGGCCCTGCAGGAAACAAGGTGGGCGAGGAGCTGCCGCAGGTGGGGGTGAAGGCCCTGAGGTCAAGCTTGCCCTTCTCAAAGAACTTAAGGAAGGTCAGCATGGCTGTGGGTCAGTGGTAGGTGTAGGCAGGGTGAGCTCATGTAGGGCTTTGCAGACCACAGAGGAGTCATGGGGATCCACGGGAAGCTTAAGGGCAAGAGGGGGCATGACCTGACTTAGGAGAAGGGATTGAAGGAGGGTGGGGAGCAGGGCCTCCAGGTAGAGGCGGTGGCTACAATCAAGGGCAGAGCTGGGCAGGGCCTGGAGAGCAGACCGGCCCTGCTGACGGGTTAGCGAAGGGGAGACAAATGAGGACACCTGTTGGGGCCCAGCCTAGCCCTGTAACTCACCTGATGCGGAGACACTGCAGCTCCCGTGGGCGCCGTCACAGGGCAGGCCCTGCCCCTTCCCCAGGTGTCGGACAAGTTTGCTTTTGGTCTCTTCGACCTGGACTGGGATGTGTTCACCCAGCACATCGAAGGCGCCGTCAACCGGGTCCCCGTGCTGGAGAAGACGGGGGTCAAGTCCACGGTCTGTGGCCCAGGTGAGTGGGGAGGTCTGGGCGCGGGGGGCTGGGCTGACCCTGGAGCTGGTCTGCGCCAGGCACAGACCTGGGTATCCCTACCTTCTCTTGTTCCCTCCTTCCAGCAGCCCTGGGTGGTGGGCATCGCTCTACTTCTCTTTGTAAGTCAGAGACCTGAGCTTGGCCAGGGCAGAAATTTGCCCCTGATGAGCAAACGACCAGGCTTCTTCCCGCCCCAGTGTGAGCTCCTCCTGATGTCCAGTCTGGGCTCCTAATCTCCATTCGACTCGTCCCTGGAACTCAGTGTTTCCATCTGTAAAATGGGCTGTGAGCCCCTCCCAGCGCACTGTGGGGCTGAGCGAAGAGAGGAGGGCCAAGCCCTTCCCTGAGGCCATTGTCACAGGGCCTAAAGCCGAAGTCTAGTCCAGCTAATCCCCCACTCTCCCTGCTTTCTAGAATGCTCCATCTGGCCTGGACCCCAGGCCGTCGGCCTCACTCCTCTGCTCTCTGGCCTCACACCCACTCAGTGTGGATAGGCCCTGAGCCTGGCCCTGCTCTCTGCCTCCATAAAGGGGCTGGGAACGAAGGTGCTCAGTTCTCAGGGGAGTGGGGCACCTGGCCCACAGCCCTGACCCCAACCTGCAGGCCAGTGCTCCAGGCCGGGGAGACAGACCCACAGAGCTGCCCCGTGCTGAGTGCCTGTTAGAGGCTGGGCAGCGCCCACGTGACTGCAGCCCCAGGACGTGGGCTCCAGGGCAGGGAGGCAGCCTGTTCCAGGTGAGTGCGCAGGGGCGAGGCTGCGGCCGGAGCCCTGGCTGAGGGTGGTCTCTGGGAGGTAGGAGGGACCGAGCTGACCTCGGAGCCCAATGCTTACTGCCGGGGGACTCTGTGGTTCAGCCCAGAAGCCACCAGTGACCAGCACCTACAGGATTACTCATTTGCCATTCATTCTACACTAGCTGGCACCCCACCTGTGCCAGAGGCAGGCTGGGGGATCCAGGGCGGTTAGGTGACTGCGGCCCAGTGGGACAGGTCCGCCCTTGACGAGCGTACAAGTGTGATGGGTGTGTGGCCGGCTGCCCAGAGGAGGGACAGCCGAACCAAGCCCTGAAGGGTGAATGTTCTGGGCAGGGGGAGCAGGTCGTTTGTGGGCCGGAGACACACCACCCCCATCGTGGTTCCCACAGAATCACATGGGTGTCGTCAGCCTCCTTCCTGGCACACGCAGGAAACAGTTAATGCTCAGCAAATGGGCAAGGTGAGCTTGCCCCCTTTCAGGGCTGTGGAGGGAGGTTCGGGAAGATGCAGCGTTGCCCGGAGAGGAAGCTGTGCCTGAGGCTCTGAGTTCTTTGTGCCTCAGTGCCATCACCTGTGAAATGGGGGACAGAGCTACTCAGCAGGGACAGAGCTAGGAGGAGAAGCCACACGAAGGTGAGGGCGCAGCCCGGGCCAGCAAACTGTAGCGGGTCCCTCCCAGGAGTGGATGCCAACGGCCATGCCCAGGAGATAAAGTGACGTCTGTAGGCCATGCAGGGAGTGGGGGGGAGTATAGGAGGGGGGAAGGGTCCTGACACCCATGGCTGTGGCCTGTGGGGCGTCCAGCCCTCTCCATCCTTGCGCACTGAGTATCGGCACAGCCTCTGGCCCGAGCTGCTCTAATCTGTTCAGGGCCTAAGGGAGCCTTTGGTGAGAGGCACAGCTCCCCAGGAAGAGGCAGAGGGGTGCAGGGCACGGGCAGGGGGCAGGCTGGCAGGGCCCTGAGCACTGGAATCAGGGAGCAGGCAGATGACCCGCCACCCCCCACAGCCTCCTTGGGGACTGGCAGTGAGAAACATGGGCCTGAAGCAATCCCAGGAGCACAGATGACCCAGGGAGCGGCTCAGCTTAATTGGACCGGGGAGTCATTGCTCCCACGGAGCCTTGCCGGGGCGCAGACGAGCGAGTGAGGGAGTCTCGAGTCTGGCTTCCCGGCTGTGAGGGAGGTTTCTGGGGAAATCAGCGTTTCTCTTTGCCAGGGGAACAAGCACAGTCAGGGCCTTTGGCCTCTGGAACAGAGCCTGTAAGTCCCAGGCCCCCTGACTTCGGGGAAGTGGGGGGTGGGCAGAGCTCTCGTTCCAGGGTCGGGAGGTCAGAGCCAAGGTGGGGTCTCGTCTGTCCCGCCTGGAGGCCCCGTGCACCCTGCGTCTCTGTGTGGCTCGGTCTTGAGTTGTTTGGTAAACACTTAGACCCTTGTCCCGGAAACCGTGCTGCTGGCTGTCTCCTCATGTGCCCCGAGGTTGTCCAGGACTTCCTGCTGCCTGCCCCGGGCCTGGGGACAGCTCCAGCTTCCCAGTGCTCCCTGGGTCATCCCTGGATGTAACCATGGCCTCACCTCTCCTTTTTATTTTTTAAAATAGGTTTTTATTGATTTTAGAGAGAGAGGAAGGAAGAGGGAGAGAGAGAGAGAAACATTGATGGGAGAGAATCAGCATCCATCGGCTGCCTCCTGCGCGCCCCCTTCTGGGGACCGAGCCCGCAACCCGGGCATGTGCCCTGACCGGGAATGGAACCTGGTGTGCACATGGCTCCTGGGTCGACGCTCAACCACTGTGCCACACCAGCTGGGCGCATCACCTCTCCTTTTGCCCAGCTGTCCCTGAGCCACCCTGCCTCCACTCTCCCTGCAGCCACCCCGCCACCTTTCTGCCCTCCAGGGTGCTGCCCTTTGTTGCTCTTTGGAAACCTCCCCCAGGTCCCCCAGAGTTGGGCCTCTTTCAGCTCAGAGGCTACACCCCCACCCCCCAGGTCAGGCCTTGGTGGCTGCAGGGAGCAGAGGTGAAGAACTCTGGCTGGGGGCGAGGCAGCCCTGACCTGCAGCCCCAGGTCCATGGTTCACTAACAGGTGACGTGCGATAAATCAGACCGAAAGCCACCACTTTCCCTGTCAATAACCCTGGTGGGGACTCCCTGCCAGGAAAGGCTGTGAGAGCAGCCAGCCCTGCCAGCAAGTGAGACCCCTGCCCCACTGTGTTTTCTTACCAGACATATTCACTCTCTGTCTCCCTCGCTCTATGGCAGCTCCCTGAGGGGTGGGATTTGTGTTGTCCAGAGCTGACTCCGGGGCACATCTGGGTGGGCTGCAAATATCTGTAGACAGGTTAACTCACAGCCCTGGGAGGTACATATGTGATTCCGATTTTACAGCAGAGGGAACTAAGGCTCAGAGAGGTGAAGTGACTTGTCCGAGGTAACACAGCTAGGAAGAGGTAGAGCGGGGTTGGAACCCAGGACTGTGGCTGCAAAGTCCAGCCTTTTGTAATTATGCCCGAGGGTCCCTCTCCCCCCATGTCCTGGCCTCCGCCCAAGGCACTCTGGCAGCACAGAAGCAAGAGGCTTGGTCCAGTTTCCCAAAGAACTTATGACCATTCATTCAATGAACATTTATCAGGCTCCTACTATTTGCTGGGCCCTGTGCTAGGCCTAAGGACACAGTGGTGAGCAAAGCAAAGCCCAGTCCCTGCCCTTTTGGTGCTCATGGTCCAATGGGCAAGAGTGACTGGCAGTGACACAGCAGGGAGATGGTGCAGTGAGGGGGAGCCATAAACTGTGATTGGGGCCCCTCATCAGCAGGAGAATGGTGATAGCTATGGGACAAACCTGGACTCCGTAAGGCAGAACCTGGCTCAGGTTGGATGGTTCTGGCAGTAAATGCCAAGGGGCTCAGGAAATGTGGTGGAAGCAGTCAGGGAGGCTCCCTGGAAGAAGTGGCATTGAGCTGGGTCTTAAGGATGGGGAGGGTCTGGATAAAGGAGGCACATGCAGACCCCTGCCTCAATTATTGACCTCTTGGGAGACCCCACTCCAGGTGTGCACAACCTGGAGGGAGCTTCAGGCCACCCCTTCCTTCCAGAGTCCTTCACACCTGACCACAAGCCCCTGATGGGGGAGGCGCCTGAGCTCCGAGGATTCTTCCTGGGCTGTGGCTTCAACAGTGCAGGTGAGTGCGAGCAGCAGCCCACCGGTGGTCTCTCCTTCGGTCCTCAGAGCTCCCCTAGGTGGGGTGAGGGGGCTGGCCCAGGAGCCCTGCACCCCCTGACGGGTGGAGACAGGAGAGGCCTGCAGGGACAGATGAGGTCCGGTTGGAAGGCATGCAGCGCCCAGGTGTGAGATCCCGGGCTTGGGGAGTGATGCTGCAGATGAAGATGGGAGAGGCACAGAATTGGGGTGAGTTCTGGGGATGGGTTGCAGACTTGTGACTCCACTCCTGGCAGGAATGATGCTGGGCGGCGGTTGTGGGCAGGAGCTGGCCCACTGGATCATCCACGGGCGCCCAGAGAAGGACATGTATGGCTATGACATCAGGCAAGTGCCCTGGGAAACTTGCAGGCAGGGCCTGGCTCCTCACCAGCCGCCCTAGGACCTGGCGTGGTGGGGTAAATAGCCAGGGCTATTTTGAAAGGAGCCGTCCCTGAAATTCAGAGGGCTTCTTGGAGGAAGAGGTAGCAAGAGAAGAAAGGGAGGAAGGCTGCCAGGAAGGAGTGGTGCTGAGGGCTCCTGCGTTTGGCAGCTCCCCGGCCCTTTACAAGTTCCCAGGATCTCTAGTCCCAGGGTCTTGCCTGACCCGCTAGCCAGCTCCAGGATAGCAGTGGGATCAAGTCCTCCCACTTTGCAGATGGGGAGACTGAGGCCTGGGGAGCAGGAAGGACCGCACAAGTAGCCCGGGAGCGGGATGATCGTTATTAGCATGTGCGCAGTGGCTGGGAGCCACTCGCGCGGTGAGCGGAAGGAATCAGGCCGAGCAGTGTCATTCCGACCCGGGCAGGGGTGCACGTGCTGCTTGGTCTGTGTCGGTAAAACCCTCACAACAGGCCTGCACTTGGAAATGCTAAGTAACCCTGAGCTGAGGCCAAGGGGCACTGATGTCAGAGCTGGGAGGCGTCCTGGTTGCCCTGCAAGTCGGGGCCAGTGACACAGGTGCTCCTAGACAGGTGGGAATTGGTGGACCCGGCTCTTGTCCCCAGGCAGCAGTCAGGCAACAGCTTGAAGGAGCCTCTGCGTAGTCAGCCGGCTCTGCTGTTCCTGCTCCTGGCAGACGGCCCCCCCAGAGACCCCAGCTGCCGGTGAGGTGCAGGGGGTACAAGTTCAGGTCGGCATGCCCCTGTTCATCGGCTCCCCTCGTCCCTTCCTGGCCTGGTGAAGACACTACACCCACTGGGGGGTGTCTGGCCCCTGCAGAGACAGGCTGACAGGCACTGAGATGCCCTGGCGGCCACCCCCTCCGTGGTGCCTGGCACAGCATGGTCTGCTCTGTGGCTGCGCCTACATGCTCTCCCAAGAGAGGAATGTTCCAGAATGAGAAATCTGTAAAGGGCTTCAGGGATGGACCAGTCCAAGCCCCTCTTGCTACAAATAGCAAAAAAGAGGCACCAATGGGAGAGGCAACTTGCCTGAAGTCACCTAGTGCTCCACCTACAGGGGCAGGGACCCAGCTTCCCACCCTGGGCCAGGCTGTCTGCTGTCCCCCGGCCTCCCTTGGGGTGAAGGCTTTGGCACTGGAATCAGACCCCCTGGGGCTCACACCTGCCTCACCGGATGGCCTTCCTGTACCATAGTGTCCATGCTGTCTGAGGCCCTGAGGCTGCCTGCTGAGCCCCTGCCCAGCTGGGAACAAGTCTGGGCCTCCCTCCGCCAGCCACCTTCCCTGGCAGGAGCGTGCCAAGGGCTGGTTTGTGGCTGGGAGGCAGAGCTCCTGCCTGAGGAAGTGAGAGACTCCCCCTGAGCTCCCACCGGGATCCCCACTGTCAGAACGGTGGGGAAGGTCACATGTCCCATCCCGGGAGAGCGACATTGGTGTCTGGTGCCTGGGGACAAGTCTGACCAGGGAGAGGACAGATAGCCCAGGGTGGCCCTCCTGGCCCCCTCCGTCTGCCGCTCGGCCCCCCAAGCCTGCCACGCATTTCCAAGCTCTACACCCCGGCCCACTCCGGAACGCTCCCGGACCCCGTGGCCAGCTCCATCGCTGCCTCTCCAGCGGCGTGTTCTGGAAGCTTCTGGCAGCATGTAGCCCAGTTTGGGTGCAGGCTGGGTCCTCTGGTGTGGAATGAGTCAAACCACGTGCCCCACGCATAAGACACCCCGCCTGAGGCCCCTCCAGGAATGACAGAGGTCCTTGCGGGCGGCACTGCCCTCGGCCCGCGCTGGGAATAGCTCCTTAGACGGACAGCGGGTGCTGGTGGTGCCAGTAACAGTGATTCTCATAACAGCTCCGCCCCAGCCCGGGTCAGAAAATCGTGCTCACAGACCAGCCCAAACTAAGAGTCCATCGGCCTGATGCGGTTCAGACAGGAGCCACTGGGGACAGAACCCACGAGGACAAGACGGGGAGGAGGTGGCCCTGGAGGAGAGAGATGCCAGCAGCGGAGAGGGAAGGGAGGGACAGAACAGGAGCTGGATGAGGGGGTCTGCAGGGCCCCCGACGCAGGCCGGCCAGGCGTCCAGCTCCAGCCGAGGCAGGTCCAAGGAGATCAGATGGGCCAGCTGGCCGCCGGGGGCTCCAGCCGCTGTGCCCACAGAGGAGCTGGAGGAGGGGTCATGTGTGGGGGGGTTACAAGTGAGAAGCCTGAGCTCACCAAGGTCTGGGGGCGCCTAAGGCCCCACAGCAAGAGAATGGAGAGCCAGGAGCTCCTCCTGATGCCTGAGCCACAGGCAGGACTCGGGTGGAGGGAACGAGAATCCGGGTTTGCCCTGGGTCCCTGGTACTTGGCAGGCCCTTCCCTACCAGGCCCCCGTGGCCGTGACCGGCCCGTCCATCTGTGACAGGCGCTTTCACCACTCGCTCACCGACCACCGCCGCTGGATTCGCGAGCGCAGCCACGAGTCCTACGCCAAGAACTACTCTGTCGTCTTCCCTCACGACGAGCCCCTGGCAGGCCGCAACATGCGGAGGGACCCCCTGCACGAGGTACCTGCTCTGTGCTGGCCAGGTCACTCTCGGAAGTCCCGGGTATTGGGGAGACAGGGTGCATGTGGGGCCCCACCTGCGGGGCAGCTGGTGAGAGGCGGCTCGTTCAGTCCCAGGTGCTTGCTAACAGAAGGCGCTCAGAGCACGCACCTGGGCATCTTTTCTGGCCCCTGGCCCCTGGCAGCAGGGGCTTCTGCGAGGCAGGTGCATGGCAGGTGTGTGTGGTCCCATGTCAGGTGGGCGCAGCCAGACGGCGGCACGCTCCTGCGTGTGGAGCTGGCTCCATGCCTGCCCTCCCTGCCGAGTTGCTGGAGTCCCTGCTGTCACACCTAGGAGTGGGGGTGCTGGGCCACCATAACAAAATGCCTCAGACGGGGGCCTGAGCAGCAGGAATTCATTCCCCAAGGTCGGGAGGCTGGGAGGCCCAGGTCAAGGTGCCAGCCAACGGGCTCCTCCTGGCTTTTGGACTGCCACCTCCTCTCTTGTCTGCTCCTGGTGGACAGAGACAGTGGTGTGTCCCCGGAAGGATCAGGGCCTCACCCTTCACACCTCATTTCACCCCAATTCCCTCCTCAGAGGCCCCATCTCCAAATACAGTCACACTGGGGTTGGGGCTTCCATGTAGGAGTTTGCAGGTCAGGAAATCAGTCCATAGCTGAAGGTAATTCTCCAGGATGGGGATTTTTGGGGAGGGGAATGCTGGGGGAGCTCTGGTGTGGGAGCCTGGGCTTGTGTCCTGGCTCTGGGTGCGAGGACCTCTTTGCCCTCTGCGCCCTCGGGTGTAAAGAGGCAGATTCATTTGCTGTCTGCCCTGCATGGGGGTGTCTGACCCCGTGTGAAAGGTGCTGGCCCTCCCCCACCCCAGGAGCTCCTTGCACGAGGCTGCGTGTTCCAGGAGCGGCACGGCTGGGAGCGGCCAGGATGGTTTAACCCTGGAGGCACAGCCCCGGTGAGTAGCCCCCCATGTCTTCTCTCACCTCGACACCTGCCCAAGGTGACCGCAGTCCTGCTGTGGTTACTGCAAGTGGAGCCTGACTCTCTGTGGGGCGCTGAGCCCCGTCAATCTGCCCGTGATTTTGGGGCATTTCCTCTGCAGAGGCCCCAACAGGTGTCACTCACCACCCACAGGGGCCAGGCCTTCCTGCTCCACATGGGGCCTGGGGACGCTGGTGCTCCACAGCGAGGAGACAGCACACGTGATGCTCCCCAGTTTGCAGGAGAAATTAGAGCATCTTCTCATAATTTTGTTCACATATTTTTGGCAATTGCAACTGTTAGTTTATGTGAGTGGGAGGGTTTAGCGGAAGATTTTGCATTCTGTATTAGTTGTAAGCTGGGATTTCACAGCATCCTGGCCTCGGGGTGCCCTCCTGGGGGCTCCCAACCCCTGGCCCAGTGCCTCCAGGGACCCAGGCCCTCAGACAGGAGTCAGACCATCCGTTTGTGAGCCCCTGGGGCCGATCCTCAGAGGCAGCCGATGCGATGCTTTAAGCCTATCAGGGGGGAGTATTTTATCCTGATTGGAACAAATTAAAATCCCTTTCCTGTTGCTATATTTTGCCAGTCCCCTTCCAGCACAACCTATCTTCCATCTCCATAGCAACCCATGTCCCAAAGAATGTTCCAGGCCATTGCCAGGCAAACAGGGAGCCAGAGCTCCCTAACGGCCTCTGCTTGGGTCTCAGAGTCTCACTGGGCACCATCCCTTCCCCTGTGGGCCTGTGGGGACCCATATTCCCCACACAGGAGCCCAGAGCCTCCCTCGGTGCAAACCACTGGATGAAGGTCATGCTCTGCCGGGTACTCACCTGTGACCTGGGACAAGTTTTAATGTCTCTGTGCCTTGGTTTCCTCATCTGTAGAAAGGATCTTCCTCCTTAAGAGAGAAGGCACTTTGAGCAGGGCTTGGTCCCAGATCTCCATGGCAACAGCCTCAGGAGCAGTGCTGGGCCATCCCACTCCTTCACCCCCATCCCCGGGCCGTCCCCCACTGCCTCGGCGCTGAGTTAAACGCCCTGACAGTGGCCCTGAGGTCCTAGTCAATCGGCTCCTACCTCCCTATCTCTCTGCACCTTGATTTCACCAATTTCTTCTCCATCCCCCTGGGGGCCCCTACTGACTCAAAGACCCCCCAGCAGCAGCACAGTGGTTAAGGTGTCGTTTGTGCAACTGTGTATGGGGGGCCTGAACCCACTGCCACCCCACTGCTTGTATCCACAACACACCCCGCCAGAGGGAAACTCGGACAGGGTGGGGCCAGATCTGTCTTGTGTGTCTGTCCTTGTGGGACCAGCCCAGTGCCTGCCAGGCCATATCTGTGTAGGACAGGAAGGAGGGGGGGGACCAGGGACGACCATGCCTTTGTCTCCCAGGTTCTCCAGTATGACTACTACGGGGCTTATGGGAACCAGGCACACGAGGGCTACACCTACAACCGGCTGCTGGGGGATGAATACACCTTCGACTTCCCGCCCCACCACGAGGTGGTAAGTAGCTGTGTCCCCTCCCCTCCCCCACCCCTGATGTAAGAGACAGTGGGCTTCCTGTAGGTCCATCCCCCGCCCCTGGCCCTGCAGAGCTCCTGCCCAGGCTCTCAGCTCCATCCTATCCCCTTTTGGGGCTGACTCAGTTTCCAGGAGGGACCAAGTGATGCTTCCCCTCCCACACTGCTCCTTCTGCCTGCACCAAGACTGCCGGCAGTCAGGCCCGAGCTCAGTGTTACTGCTCAAGGCTGCGGGCCTGGGTCTGGCTGTGCGGCCTCAGGCCAGGGGCTTCACCTCTCTGAGCCTCTGTCTAGAACTGAGAGCTGTTGTGGGGGCTGAATGATGACCTTCTCCTTCTGGGGCCAGTGCAGTGGGCCCTCCTCAGAGTAAACCCTCGAGGGGACACGCAGAGCAGACCGAGCTGGGGAGGGTCCATGGTCTGGGGCCTGCTTGCTGGCCTCTCCCTCCACAAGTGGGCGGGTGAGGCTGGCCAGACAGGGCACCTGGTGGCTCACTGCTCCTCTCCCCAGTGCCTGGCTCCCTGCGCCTGTGGGGTGGAGGAGACAAGGTCCTGGGGCCTGGGCTTTCCCCCGACATCTGCACCACACAGGGACGTTCCCATGGGCAGCGTTTACAGGAACAGTGCCAGCTCCTCTGTAATTTTGTAAAGCGATTGCCAAGTAGAACATGGCTGTGCCCCGCTACACGGGTCTGAGTGAGGAGGCCGGGTGACGTCTCCTCAGGCATCTGAGCAGCAGTGGAGCCAAGGCCTGAGCCTGGGGGTCCCCAGAGCCCAGGGAGGCCTGGGAAGCATCTTTGAGAGGCTCTCTCACAGTGCCTGAGGGTCAGGCCGCACAGCCAGCTTCCTGGGCCTGAGACCTGTGTGGACACACGGGGCCCCTCAATCAGAAGCACCCTGGGCTGGGTGTAGTGCTCCGTGGTTGCACCTTGAAACTCTTCATATTTATGAACAAAGACCCACACTTCCATTTTGCACCAGGCCTCACAATTGTGCAGCCATCCTGAAGGGAAGGAGCATTACTCCCATGATTCTCCCAAAGCTGGCTTCAGTGGGGGGGGTCCCGTTAAAGGCCTTGGAGGAGGCCTTCTGAAGTGGAGTGGGTGGCACGTGCATCTGAAGCTCAGGGTCCTGGACGGCATCCTGGGGAGTGACTGGGGCTCTGTCTGGCGCCTCTGCACCTGCAGCTCCTAAGGCTTGCGGATGCTCTGCCTGTGAGGACGTGGGAGCTCGCAGGGGATGCCAACTTGGCTTCCCGCTGCATCCAGCCCACAGACGCGCCCAGACTTGTTCTCAGCGTTGGCAGCTTCCCGAGCCTGGGTAGACGCGAGTCAGCCCAGGAAGCTGCTTCAGATTTTGGTTGAGGCCCAGCAACATAAGCAGAGGTGCCCGTGGTGGTAGGAGCTCCCCAAAGGGTGGCATGTCTGCAGGGGGCGGAGCCCCAGCGTCCGGGGCACAGGCGTGTGCAGACCCAGGCTGCTGAACAATCCGGAGAGAAGACTGATCCACCGCGTTGGCCACTTTTCCTAGTATTAATCCTCCCACTGGCCACTCACCCTGATCCACCCACATGGCACCCCTTTCTGCAGAGCTGGGAAGATGCAGGGTCGCCTCCCAGGACTGACGCACTGCCAGGCAGACCTGGCCGAATGGATGGCTCTGCCTTTTCCAGCTGTCTAACCCCAGACACGTCATCTCCCCTCCCCTCTGGCACCTGAGTGTGAGGCTGCACACAGTAGTCACCCTAGGGGCTGGCAGATGACACAGGCTCCTGGCACCCACTAAGCGCTCAGTAGGTGGGAGCTTTGCTGTTATAATTTTTTCCAGTGATAACAGTGAGGTTGGTCCATCAGCGGGGTTTTGTGCACACACTTTATCAGACTGAGGAATTTCCCTTCTGTTCCTGGCTTACCTGGAGCTTTTGTCATGAACGGGCGTCAGATTTTGTCAAACACGTCTTCTGCATCTACTGAGATGGTTATGTGGCTTTTGTCCTTTGTTCTATTAATATGGTGCATGACCTCAATTGACTTTATGTCAGCCAAGCTCCCGTTCCTGGGATAAGTCCTACTCCCGGTGCGTGATCCCTTTTCTACGTTGTCGGGTTGGGTTTGCTCCTGTCGTCGCAGGTGTTTGCGCTCAAGGTCGTGAGGTACATGGATCTGCAGCTTCCTTATGACACCTTTGGCTTTGGCATCAGGGGTAATGCTGGCCTCATGGGAGTAGTGGGGAGCGTTCCCCACTCTTTTCATTTTTTGAAAGAGTTGTGAAGCATTGGTATTAATTCTTCTTTGAACGTTTGGTAAAATTCACCAAGGAAGCCACCCCGGCCTGGGCTTTTCTTTGTGTGGCGTTTTAAAGGACGAATTCAATCTTTTGTCATTGTTGTTGTAGATCTGCTCCGATTTTCTGTTTCTACATCAGTCAGCTTCAGCAATGTGTGTCATTCTAGGAGCTGGTCCCTTCCATGTCTAATTCTGTTGGCGAGCGGTGGCCCCGGGTCGCTCGCCACACTCTCTGCATCCCCATGAGTGGCGCCCAAGGCCGCCCTTTCCCTCCCGAGCCTGGCACTTCACTTCTTCCTTCGTTGCCCGTCTAGCTAACCGTTTGCCAGTTTCATCGCTCTTTTCAAAGAACAACTTTGACCGACTCTCTCCTTTCCTGCCCTCTCATTTATTTGCATTGCAACCTTGGCCGTTCCTCCGTCCCGCTTGCTTTGGGCTTAGCTTGCTCTTCTTTCCCGGTTTCTCCGAGCGGCGGGAGGCTCCTGCTTTGTGGGCTCCCCTAGGCTCCTGCTTTGCGGGCTCCCCTAGTACCCGAGCGACGGGCACAGAGCCCCCGCGAGCACAGCTCGGCTCAGCCCGTCACTTTTCATGCGTCTCGGGTTCATTGTCACTCAGCTCAGTGTTTTCCAAGTCCCCTCGCTGTTTTTCTTGATCTGTCGGTGATTTAGGAGCGTGCTGTGCTGTTCAATTTCTCTTATCTGAGAACTTTCCAATATCCTTCTGCTCGATTTCCCATGAAATCCCCTTGTGGCCCAAGGATGTACTTCGTATGGTTGTAATCCTTCTAAAAGCACTGGGTCCGGGCTTATGGCTTATGGTCTACCCTGGGAGTGTTCCCTGGGCCGAGAGGAACGGCACGGTGTTTCTGAGCTGGAGGGGGTGGAGGGGAGGCTCCGAGCCGGTGGCAGCGCTCCTGAGGGGAGGCGCGTCCCAGAGCCCCCGACACCCGCCCCCTGGACCTTTCAGATCAAGCGGGAGTGTCTGGCCTGCCGAGGGGCCGCGGCTGTGTTCGACATGTCCTACTTCGGCAAGTTCTACCTGGTGGGCTTGGATGCGAGGAAGGCTGCCGACTGGCTGTTCTCTGCTGATGTCAGCCGACCCCCAGGTATGAGGCGCGGGGCGGGTCATGCTCCTGTCACTCTTCAGAGCTGGGCAGAACGCCATGGGCACAGCTCGGGGCACTGGGGTGAGGTGGCAGCTCACCCTCTCACCTCTGAGCTCCTCCAGCACTTAATGACCTTGTCTTTACATGATCACATCTTCCAGGACCCTATTTCCAAATAAAGTCATGTTCACACATACTGGGGATGAAGACTTCAACACACCTTTTTGGGGACACGATTTGACCCGTAGCACCATCGATCCAGCCGACCACCCAACCCACCTACCCACTTACACTGCACCTGCACTCGCCTCCTTCATTGCTCCCATGAATCCACCCACCCAGTCACCCTGCCCCCCACTGACCTGCCCCCCCATCCCCTCGCCCCACCGCTTCTCCATCCATCTACCCCCTTCATCCATTCCCCTTCCACCCACCTGCCCTCCGCCCTCCCATCCATCCACCCCTCACCCGTGCACCCCCCCACCTCCCATCCGTTCTCTCATCCCCCAGCTTCCATCATATACCCACTTATTCTACAGACATTCACGGAGCCCCTGCCACCTGGCACAATGCTTGGAGCACCCAAGTGAGCGAGATGTGAATCCTGGTGGGTGGGGTGGGGTGGGGGACATCAATGTCGAGATATTTCAAGAAGGAAGAAGCTTCCTTCCTGATTCTCCCGCAGGGATGACAGGGCTAGGTGACCTGCCCCCCCCCCCCTCGGCCACCCTCGCAGGTGTGGTGGCTCACTGAGCGAGGGCCTTTCCAGGGCACCCTGCCATGCGGTCCTCCAGCCTTGCGTGCCCTGCCCTGTGCTGAGCGCGCACGTGCTCCGGGCCGGCACAGACAGGTCTTCCTCTGCGCAGGCTCCACAGTGTACACCTGCATGCTGAACCCACGGGGGGGCACCGAGAGCGACCTGACCGTCAGCCGCCTGGCCCCCGGCTCCGACGCCTCCCCGCTCGCCCCTGCCTTTGAAGGTAAGAGGTGCCCCTGAGGGCTCCTACACCTTCCCTGAGTGGGAACCTCTGAAAAGTGGCGAAGGCCTCAGATTCTCCCAGAAAAGTACTCCCTTGGCATGTGCAGTCCCCGGGGGGGGGGGGTGTCCCATACCTGCCCCCCCCCCCCCAGGGATGGTCCCATGTTTTGTCCTGTGTGCAGTGGGAATCCAGGGCCCTGGGGAAGGTCACTGTGCTCTGGTTGTCAGTCACTTTCAAGGAAAGAGCATTTGTTTTCTCACTCCGGGGTTCTCAGGCCACCCTCACCGCCCCCCCTCCCTGCCTCACCACCCCACAATCCAGCTCTGACTCTGCTGCTTCCCTTCCAGGGGACGGTTTCTACCTGGCCGTGGGCGGGGCTGTGGCCCAGCACAACTGGTCCCACATTACCACGGTGCTGCAGGACCAGCAGTTCCGGTGCCAGCTCATTGACAGCTCAGAGGACCTGGGCATGATCAGCATCCAGGGCCCTGCCAGGTGAGGAGAGGGCGGGGTGCACCTGGGGACCTGACTCTAGTCCCTCCAACTGGGACCCGGGGCAGAAGCCCTCACTGGCCCAGAAGGGAATATTCTGTTTAGCTAAGCGATCTGGGGAAGCTAGAGATACCCCGCAGGGTAAATCATTTCAAAGTATTAAAATCAGACAAACCCTTAAGGTGATAATCAGACTGACCTTACAGAGAGTCAGTACGTGAGGGTTCAGGGGTCATGAAAGGGCCTGAGAGGTGTCTCTGGGCCATTGATACCATCTCAGATTTATGTAGTAAATCTGGCAGTGGGCAGAGCCTGGCCCTGGCTCTACCGGCTACCTGGGCTGAGAATACTGCCCTGCGCTGAGAAGTCACCTGCCCCTTTCTAAACGCTCCCTAAACACCTCTGGTGAGGGTATACGGGCGGATCACTCGCTCACTCACTCATTTATTCTCTAAGTATTTATAGAATGTTCCCACCCTTGAAGAGCCACAGCCCGGAAGGCCCTCGGGCAGGAGAGTCTTAGGCAGAGGCGCACCTGAGCAGGTGTGCACTTTGGGAAGGTCCCTCTGGCTGGGCTTCGGAGGAGGAGCCCCGGGGCTGGGGGACAAGGGGGCAAGCACATCGTGTTAAAAGCCACCAGCCGGCGCCTGCGATTTGGCAGCTCTGTGCCAACGTCTCCTCCCCAGCTGGTCCTGACTGCCCGGCCTCCCGCCCAGTCCAAGTCCTAGCTGCCCTCGTGGGCACTGCTCAGGGGCACATGGCAGACGCACAGTGCGTGCTTGCTGAACAATCAGAGAAACTCTGAGTAGGTGTGTACTTGAGCTGTCAAGTGTTTGAATTTGGGCTGCCCGTGGAGACCCAGGTCCATAACGGGGGCATTTGGGCAAAGCCTGGAGGGAATGACTAAGGGCAGGGGCAGGGGAAGTGGGTGGGAGGGGGGAGGGTGCAGGAGGAGTGAACTAAGTAAGGCCAGGAGGGAGGCAAGGGGGCAAGGTGTCCAGGGAGGGAAGGTGTTCATGGACACAGGGAGGCACAAGCATGAGTCAGAATGCTGGGCACCGTGGGGTAGGGGTGGTGAGGAGGGCGCCCCAGCCCTCGGGAGCTCACACACTAGCCTCCTGCGGGATGGAGGTGGCATTAGATGCTTATCTGGTGTTGGATAGATGACTATCCCGGGCCTTGGTTCACCCGGCTGAGGAAGGAGCACCTTGAGAGCGGGTGTGTGGGTCTGGTTTCCACCAGGGTCTGCTGCTCTTTCCTCGCTAGTGCCGAGGGTGCTTTCCTAGCTGACTGGTGTATATTCATGTTGGTGTGCTTTCATTAATACCATGTCCTCTGGGTCTGCACCATGAGGACAGGGACTTGTCCTGCTCGCTGCTCTGTCCCCAGTGTCCTCCCAGCACAGAGTAAGGACACAGGAGTGCCCAGCAAGTGTTTGTTGATTGACTGACTGACCAACTTTGTTCTCACTCACAGCCGGGCCATTCTCCAGGAGGTGCTTGATACAGACCTGAGCAATGAGGCCTTCCCTTTCTCCACCCATAAGCTGGTGAAAGCTGCCGGGCACCTGGTAGGTACCAGCTGGGCAGCCATGTACTGAAAGGATGCAAACCTAGGGCTGGGACTTGGGAACATCCAGTGTCCTTGGGCAACTCTGTTTACCTCCCAGGGCGTTGGTCCTCACTGTGAACTAGGGACCACGGCTGCCCAACAGCTGTCAGGACCTCCAAGGGGTGATGGGTCTAAGCTGGCCATCAACCGAGCTCCACCAGGTGCCTGGCACCCTGGGGCTCAGTCCCAAGCTTCTGCTAAGAAGGCAGCCTCGGCCTTGCCACCTGCACAGCTGCCCACGGTGTCCCCTTCCTCGGAGGTGCAGGGCAACCCTCCCAAGTCAGGGTGACGTGTTTTTCCTCTGCCTCCTTGGAACAGCAGGGCTGAAAGAGCTGAGCATTTGCGTTCCGGCAGGTCTCTGTGCCCTCTGTGTGTCCCCCCCCCCCCCCCGCCACCAGCATGGCAGTTGTGGGAGGAGGCGGGGCTGCTCGGAGGAGCACTGCCAGCCTGAGGAGCACCCCTACCCGCCAGCTCAGACAGCCCGGGACCCAGGACCCGAAGCTTCTGAGACTGTGGACGATGTCAGGGCTCCGTCAGAACTGGCTTCCTCAGAGGCCCTGGGGCCAGGGTCCTGGTCCAGCTCTGGGTCAGCCCGCCCCTTTCCTGGGCCTCCGTGTCCTTGTTGGAAATTAGATACTGTGATCTCCACTCTGAGTTCTCGAGGCCAAGGGGAGGAACAGGCAATGAAAGTAACATCAGCCACTGTTAGCTTCAGGCCACTGTACCGGGCACTGTTCTAGGCACTTCGACTCGAGATTGCCCCACTGACCCTCATGACAGTGTGCGAGGTTCATCTCAGTCTTCTCAGCCACGGTGCTACTGACATCTTGGGACAGATGTTCTGTGTTGGGGGCCGTCTGGGCAACCCAGGCCTCCAGCCACTTGATGCCAGGAGCTCCTCCAGTTGTGATGACCAAAAATGAGCGAGTATCCAGACATGAGCGAGTGTCCCCAGGGGACAGAATTGCCTGTGGGTAGCCACTGCTGTAGGATTACCCACAAGCAGGGGTGGCAGTCACGTGGGCAGCAGTCACGGCCAGGTCCACGTTACCCTAGAGGACAGATTTTCCCTCCAATTGAGCTCAGAGAGGTTGGGTGGGCCGCCCAAGGCCGCCCAGCCAATAAAACATGAAGAGCTCACAAATACGTGTCCAAAAAGCAGATGTGACTGTCAGGACGGCTTGGGCGGACAGACAGACAGCCCTTTTCTCATCTTACGTGTTCATCTGGGGGTTTGGGCTGAGAGAGTGCGAGGGAACGTTGATCGGGAGCCATCCTGGCCGGCAGAGGGTCTGGAGGTCGGACCGAGTCTGTGTCCTGTTAGCAAATAAACAGCATTGCGATGACATCGGCAAGGAGGCTGCCAGGGAGCCTGAGATAAAGGCAGCTCTGCAAGCGGGGCCCAGGCGGCCATGCTCCGCTCCCGCCCTCTCTCCAGGGGCTGTGCTGGGGAACAGGAAGCTGGGGGGGGGGTTCTGTCTAGCTTGCTTCCTGCCTCCTTGGTGCAAAGCTGCCTGC
This sequence comes from Miniopterus natalensis, assembly GCF_054644295.1. NCBI lineage: Eukaryota > Metazoa > Chordata > Mammalia > Chiroptera > Miniopteridae > Miniopterus > Miniopterus natalensis. Next base: position 70,310,510 of record NC_142092.1, read on the forward strand.
TGGGACCAGAGAGGGTGGGCACCTTGAGAGAGCGACACAGCTTGACTTGAGGTCCTGGTGGCACCCAGCCTGTCCCGTTGCAGCTCACGGGGTCCGTGTAGCCTCTAGCCGTGTCTGGGGGGGCACTGGTTTGAGAAGCGGGCAGGGGAGCTGTGAGGCTTGGATTCGCTCAGCCTGCGTGTGGCTCGGGGCTGGGGAGAGGACCAGGTGGGAGCACGCCCCGCTCGGCCAGGGGCTGCGGTGAGGCACCTGGAACTTGGTCTCGGGCTGTGGGTCCAGCTGCCTCCCCGGGCCTGGCCCTGCTGTCCGGCTGCTCCGTGGCCTGCAGGGCTGCAGAGCGGGGCTGGTGGCAGCAGAGGCCAGACTTCAAGATGAATCTCTCCCCAGGGTAACAGGCGGGCAGACACGGGTGGGGGCGCAGGGGGTGCTGGGGGACTCGGGGAGGGGGAGGGGGGCTAGGGTGTGGGAGCCCCTCCTCACTGTACCCTCCAGAGCTGGCTTCCTGGCTTTGTCAGAAAGGATTTTACTGCTGTATAAACGCGTGCGCACCCCTCTGTTTCCAACCAAACTGCAGCCTGGGGCCCGGGTGCGACCTCACTCCACAGCACCCCTTCAGGCGTGACCCTTGGCCTCCCTGAGCCTTCCCTTTGCTGACCGGGCAGGGGACGGGGGCCCTAAAGCAGATGCCAGGAGAAGCTGGCGTGAAGCTCGCCTGCCCAGCTGGGCATCACCATGTCACTGAAAATCTCAGGAGCATTTGCCAAATGAGGATAAGTACAGGAAGCCCTGCCTCAGGGAGAGACAGACAGACGGACAGAGAGACAGAGAGAGAGAGAGACAGGGAGAGACACAGAGGGAGAGAGATAGAGAGAGGCAGGCTCCGGGGGCTTCCTTCCCTCTCTAACCTCTGACTGAATTTTAACCCGGAGGCAGGACCCGCCTGCGTACACACCTGAGTCCATGGCTTCATTCTCTTGCAACATTGCAGCCAATTTCTTGTTCTTTTAAATATTTCCTGAGACCCACGCTGAACGCCACGCCATCCTCCCTCGGCTCTGCAGGCACCTGTGCTTGGCCATGGACGTCGGGGCCATTTCTTGTCCTGGGAAGAGCCCTGTGACGAGCATCCCTCGACAGCGCCCCTTCTACAACTCTGATTATCGCCCTGAGACAGATTTCTCAGCACAGGGACCCAGAGACAGTCATTGCGAGTCATCCGCAGTGGGTTTGGTGTCGTCCGTCTCCTCCCCAGGGCTGTCCTGGGCCTTTGGGGGAGGGAGGGGACAAAAGCAGAGACCTTTGCTGTGCTCCCGGCCTGCAGAGACTGGCACCGTCCGCTCATACTCGGCCAGTCTGGGTTCTCCGTGAGTTCTAGTGTTTTATTCTAAACAGAAGGTTCTATTGCCAATGCTGAGCTTTCTCCCCGGCCCCCTCCCAGCCTGGCTCTGGACTTAATGCCCACATGTGAGCTGGGAGCCTGCCAGGTGCCGGCTCTGGGGTGGCAGCTGCAGCCCTGCCCCCCAGGAGCTCACACTCTAGTTGAGGTTGGGGGTCGGGAAGGAACCTGCAGCCACAGCCCAGCCTGCACTGGAGAGTAGCCTGGGTGGGACCAGTGGCCACTCTGCAAGGAGCTGGCATGGAAATGAGGAGGGTCCCAGGAACATGTTCAAGGAGGGTGAGTCACGTCTTGGCAAGAAGAACACAGATGGTGGAGAGACCTGGTGACTTGGGCCTCTGGGCTCGGGGATGAAGGGCACCTATGCCATGAGGGAGCCTCTGCCCTAAGACTCCCCCTGGGGGACAGTTGGCAAGCCAAGGACCCAAAGCAGCTGGCCCACACTCCTGCACAGCACCCCACCCCACTGCCTCCTCCAATGTTCCACCCCTTTTCCCACGGACTCCCCCACCCACTGCCTCCTGGCCCTTTGGCAGGACTAGAGGACCAGGTTCTCCAGGGTAGCCGACAGAGACTTCTCCATCCCCACGACCTTGGCCAGAAGCTCATCCCGAGGGCCAAGGGCCTGGGGTGGGGTGGGGGTGCGGGGCTGACTTACTCCTTAGGAAGACTAGCTGAACCTCAGGACACACAGGTTCAATGTCATCAGGGCGGGTGGCTTGTCCTGCGGGGTCACTGATGTGCTTCAGGAGGGAGCTGGGTCAGCACAGAATCCACAAGCTCAGGGGAAAAGTCCCCCCAGTGCTCAATAGAGCTGGAAGCCGGCAGGCCTGGCTTCCAGTCCCACCCCAGCCTTCTTTGGGGCCGCCTCTCTGGGCCTCAGTTTCCCCATCTGTAGCACCGAGGCTAGACAATGTCTAAAAGCCTTTCTGGGCTGCCCCACAAGTCTGTGCAGACATCCCGAATTCCCCTGGATCCAGGGGGATTTCATATTCTCCTAAATAAGATCTTGTCTTGGCTTCCACGCAGGTTGGCGCCCTATCCCTCAATGTGAAGACACGCTGAGGCCGGAGTGCGGGGCTGGGCCAAGTATTTATGGGAGATAGTTGGGCTCCGGCCAAGCAGATGCGGTGGAGGAATGTGTGGGCCTGTGTAGTTGGCAAGGCCTCCTGGTCGCAGTGTGCGGACCAGTGAGGCCCAAGCCCAGAACTGCAGCTCTGGCCCAAGGTGGGTGGGCAGGGCCCTGCCGCTGCCCACCGGGACCCACCCTCACAGCAGTGGGGCAGGTGGGTGACCCTGGCTGAGAGGTGTCACTGTTTCGCAATAATTCTTGCTGCTTGGCTCAGCCCTGGGCTTCCTGGATCCTGCATTCCTAAAGGGAGAACGGGGGGCGGGGGGATGCTGTTCCCTCAGCAGCCAAATGACCAGATGTCCGTGCTTCCCACATGTTGGCCTCAAGGCCATCGAGGTCCCCGGTGGGAAACACTCTCCTGGTGTGGTCACCGAGGCAGAGGCAGACGTGGTGTTCCCCGACAGGGCCCCCTCTACGGAGCAGCAGGAGGCCTGGAAGCTCAGCATGAGACATGGCGATAAAGCGATTTTCTCCTGAAAATTAATTTCAGGTCAAAAGGAAATTGAATTTCTTTTCCTGATGGTGTGAAGTGCTTGCTGTGGATTCAATTACTCCAGGGTGGAAGGTTCTCCCATCTTCTACAGACAGTCACCTCCATGGAGGCTGCCTTTGCCAGTTGGGTTTTAGCCACAGTCGCTTTGCACACCCTGTGCAAATTCGCCGGGGCCCCCGGAGATGGGGGCACCATAAGCCAAGGCACCTGCAGCCACTACTCAAGGCGTCTGATAGGCAGTGGTGTCTTCTTGCTGTGAGTGTAAGGACAGGGTGTGGTTGGAGTGAGGTTGGCGGTGCTGAGGGACCCTGGGGGGTGTACGTCTGAGGTTCCAGAGCGTCCTCCAGGAGAACCTGTCCTTCCCCTTCCCCTGCAGGGAGCGCGGGATGCCCGGCTCGGCAGCCCGGCGCTCTCTGTGGGCCCAGAGCTTCCATTAGCAGCTTGAAACTGGCTCCAGGCAGCCAGGAAGGTGCTCTTTCCTCTGAGGAGCATCCCGGGCATGGTCTGTGGCCTACCCAGCATTCCAAAGGCTGGGAGAGGAACCCCAAAGGTTGGCAGTTTCCATGGAGCTTATGAGACCCTCAGAGAAGGTCAAGTTTGTGAAATGTGGTTTGAGCATCATGCCTTTTATTTATTCTTATTCTTGGAAAATTGGTTTTCATCACCACCACCACCACCATCACCTCCTTCATCACCACATCACCACCACCACCAACACCACGGCCACCACCATCACCACATATTAGCCTTCTGGACCAGACCACTAGGAGAGATTGCACACCCTATAGCAGAATGTTTTTAGAATCAAGGATGTCTTTGGAGCTTTCAGAGGGTTTTAAAAAATGAAGATTCTCTGAACATACCACCAACTTGCTTCTTTCTTCTCCTGTGGGTTTGGAGCCCGGGCCTCGCAGAGGGCTGCACATGCTCTGGTTCCTGCCCATCTCCTGCCTCTGGGCTTCTGGGACCCTCATTATTTAAGGGGTGAATGAGCTTGGTGGATGCGCCTGCTGTGTCAGTGGTGCTGTTACACAACCAAATGCCCTGGAAACTTGTGAAACTGCCATGGGCTAATGTGATCTGAAAAGTTTGGACATGCTGGCCTGCATCTGTGGGCTCATCTGCGGGCTCATCTGCGTGAGCCCTCCTGCAGAATTTACGCAGAAAGGAGCACTCCGGGCTTGTCCTGATGGCGCACATTCTCAGAGCATCCGTGGGAGCCATGTGGCCTCCCCAGCCCTGGGCACCTGCACGGCCTTTGATCCACACTAAGGCAGAGACCCTCCTTGGACTCAAGTCATCTCCAAGGAGAGCTGGCAGGTGGGAAATTCATTGATACACCAAGCATGGAATCAAGCCCCCCAAATCTACATTTTACTGAAACCTGAGCATATCTCCTCCCACCCCAAAATGTTTGAGTGGGTCAGTGTAGAGCACTGTATGGTCCTGTGACTGGGTCTACTTCCTCTCTCCCTCAAGAAAGGACAAGTTACAGTCCCTCTGGGCTGTAGATGCCTGGCCATGGAGAAAATAGTGCTTCGTTTTGTTTTTATCACCTTAACCATCTTAAAGCATATGGTTTAAAGAGTTAAGCACATTCACGTTGCAACAGATCACACATTTTTCATCCTGCTAACCTGAGACTCTACGTTCATTGAACAGCTCTCATTCCTCCCCTCCCCTAGCTCCTAATAGCCACCATTCTACTTTCTGTCTCTATGAATTTGACTGCTTTAGATACCCCATATAAGTGGAATCATACAGAATATGTCTTTTTGCAACTGGCCTATTTCACTCAGCATAATATCTTCAAGGTTTGTCCATGTTGTAGCTGGTGTCAGAAGTTCTTTCCTTTTAATGACTGAGTAATATTCCAGCACGTGTATGTGTCACACTTTGTTTATCTATTTTTCTGTTGATGGGCACTGGGGTTGCTTCCCCCTCTTGGCTGTTGTGCATAGTGCTGCTGTGAACATGGATGGGTTTGCAAATATCAATTTGAGATCTTGCCTTCAGTTCTTTTGGATATACACCCAGAAGCAGAATTGCTGGACATATGGTAGTTCTATTTTTAATTTTTCAAAAAACCACCATCCTGTTTTCCCTAGCAGTTGCACCATTTTACATTCCAGTTGTGCCCAAGGGTTCCAATTTCTCCACACCCTCACCAACACTGGTTATTTTCTGGGTTGTTGTTACTTTTTCTTAATAGTAGCCATCCTAATAGGGATGAGGTCGTATCTCACTGTGGTTTTGATTTACATTTCTCTAATGATTAGTGATATTGACCACTTTTTCATGTGCTTATAGGCCATTTGTACGTAATTTTTGAAGATATCTATTCAAGTCCTTTACTCATTTCTTAATCAGATTATTTGTTTTATTGTTGATGAGTTGTAGAAGTTCTTTATATATTCTGGATATTAAGCCCATATTGAGTATATGATTTGCAAATATTTTCTCCCATTCTGCACTTTGCCTTTTCACTGTTGATTGTATCCTTTGATGCACAGAGGTTTTCACATTTGATGTAGTCCCACTAGAATATTTTTGTTTTTGTTGGCTATACCTTTGGTGTTGTCATATCTAAGAAATTATCACCAGGTGCAGTGTCATAAAGCTTTCCCCCTATGTTTTCCTCTAAGAGTTTTACAGTTCTAGGACTGACATTTAGGTCTTCAATCCATTTTGAGTTAATATACATATATGGTGTGAGATGAGAGTCCAACTTCATTCTTTTGCATGTAGGCATTCAGTTTTCCAATACCCTTTGTTGAAGAGCCTGTCCTTTCTCTATTGTGTGGTCTTGGCACCCTTGTTGAAGATCACATGACCATATACCTGAGGGTTTATTTCTGGGCTTTGTTTTCTATTCCATTGGCTTATTTGTCAGACTTTATGCCAATACTGCACTGTTTTGATTATAGTAGCTTTGTAGAAAGCTTGAAATCAGGAAGTTGAGTCCTCCAACCTGTTCTTTCTCAAGATTGTTTTGGCTATTTGAGGTCCTTTGTGATTCTATATGAATTTTAGGATGTGTTTTTTTATTTCTGCAAAAAATGCTATTGGGATTTTTGATAGGGATTTTATTAAATCTATAGGTTGCTGTGAGTAGTATTGATATTAAGTCTTCCAATCCATGAACATGGGATGCCTTTCCATTTATTTGTATCTTCTCTCATTTTTTTCCACCAAAGTTTTGTACAAGTTTTCAGTGTATAAGTCTTTCACCTCCATGGTTGGGTTTATTCTTAAGTATTTTATTCTTTTTGATGTTATTGTAAATGGGTCATTAATTTCCTTTTTGAATTGTTCTTTGTTAGGGTGTAGAAATGCAACTGATTTTTGTGTGTTGATTTTATATCCCTCAACCTTGCTGAATTCGTTTACTGGTTCCAACAGTATTTGGGGGAGTCTTTAGGGTGAGAAAAGGGTTTAAGCAAAACCTGGTAAGTCCTCCCTGATGACCTTCCACAATTCTGTGACTCCACCCACTGCCTGAGGTTCCCATAAGAGTGCAAAAGTTTCCTTGGGACTTGCTTTTAAAGTCCATCCAAGCCAGCATATACTGGCAGGTGGCTATGTACCAGCCAATGGTTTCCCAAGAAGTTGGTGCTCATGATCACTGGCCCGCTCCCTTTTATCAGATGGAGGCATTAAGGCCCGGAGAGGCCAACCCAGAGCCCATGTTCCAGATGCCCTCACACTTGGCTGTTTCCCCACCTCCACTGCTTCAGAGGAGAAAAATGAGGGATGTCTTGAGAATCAGTGATTCTGTGGACTTAGAAAGGCACTTGGAATTCCCCAGACCATCCCTCACTTTTCTGGGGAGCAGAGGTCCGTTGGGTCCTATTTCCTTCAGTCAGGAAGCATTTATTATTCATCCCCTCTGTGGGGAGTCAGACGCAGCAGCCCCCCACCTCGCTGGCCTCTGGGAGCTGGGAAAGGGCTTCAACCCACCTATGGAGTCCCATGAAGCCCAAGTGCCCAACCCTGTCACTTTGCTGGGGACGTGTGTGTCAGACTTGCATCCTCGATCCTGGAACTGTTAGTGGGTGAATTTTAAAGGGATTTTTATGTTTCACAACGAGCTTGGCTTTGCGCCTGAGGCTCCTTGGTAGGCTGTCTAAAATTGGAACCTCGTTGACAAGGCAATCTTTGTTGGGGCCTATAGCTTGCACCAGAGAGGCAAGAAAATGTCAACAGTACATTTTCTGTGTCAATTTTGAGTTTTTTGAGAGGCTGGGGCAAATGGCAACTCAGAGCAAATGTGTGCTATTTCCAAGCTTTGGGACTCCAGCCCTTGGCTGCAGCATGGTTAGAGAGCCGAGTATATAAGGAACCCATTCTGTAGTTGGGAGCGTGGCCTCCACTCTCCTGTGCAGATATTATCTTGGTGGGAGCTGCCCCTGGTGGCCTTTCAGCTCAGAGCAGCGGTGGGGTAAGTTCCTCGCTCTTTGTGACCTCTGTGACTGGCTGTGCTCTCCATGTCCCAGGGCTGAGTGCTCAGGCCTTACCTTGAGGACACTGTGGCTTCAGCATTTGCCTGAAGGCCTGGAAGTAGACACCAGTTGCTGGGTATCTAAATGACATGTAGCCAAACCCAGTGCAGGATAAGACACATGCTACCGGACGGGAGTTACCCCATGCTGGTGGTGGCCTCCTTGTAGCTGCTTGCCTGGTACACAGGTATGAGGGACACACATGCCCAGAGACCAGCTGTCCCTGCCACAGCTGCTTGTGCTCAGGCCAGACATTGGGTCCTAAATCCAATGACAAGTATCCTGATAAGAGACAAAGATGAGACAAATGCAGAGGAGAGGCCATGTGACAATGGAGGAAGAGATTGGGGTAATGCAACCACAAGCCAAGGGGCACCCGGAGGCTGGGGAGGCAGGGACAAATCCACACAGAGCCTCTGGAGGGAGCGTGCCTGGCTGACACCTTGATTTTGGACTTCAAGCCCCAGAACAGAAAGGGAATACATTTCTATCGTTTTAAGTCACAGAGTTTGGGGTCATTTGTTACGGTGACCCCAGGACACTCACACGGTTACTTAGAAGGAGAGCTGAGGCCTGGGAACTGCGTGTCCACTTTCTCCTGCTTGCCACACTGACTCTCCTTAAACATTGTCAGAGTGCTCGTGGAAGTTGCCTCAGGAGACCCCACATTTTGATGGTGGGCCAGCCTGGGCTCAGGGCCAGCTGATAATAATGGTGACAATGGAACTGTCCACCCGCGAGTGGCAGCGGGGCCTCAATCGCAGTTGTCTGACCCCAGCCTTGTGTGAGCTGTGACTGTCCCCCCAGGTCCGGGCCATGAGGCTGTCCTTCGTGGGGGAGCTGGGCTGGGAGCTGCACATCCCAAGGCCATCCTGCGTGCCCGTGTACCAGGCCGTGATGGCAGCAGGGGCCAAGCACGGCCTTGTGAACGCAGGCTACCGGGCCATTGACTCCCTGAGCATCGAGAAAGGTGAGTGCAGGTCCACCTGGTGCTGGTGGGAGGCCAGAGCCCTGCTGGCGGGCGGAGAAACTGTCCCACTCCTGCCCCGTGACACTCCCCCCGCCAACTGCCCCATGACCCAGGTGTTCCATCAGCCTGGGGACGGTGCTGGGACCTCTGACAACCACCCTTGCCCAGTGCTGTGGAGATGGGGCGGGGGGTGGGTTGGGGCAGGCTGGGTTTGGATTCGGTGCCTAGTTTCCTGAGTATGCCAGGCCCCTTCTCAAGCCCTCTCCCAAGTGTCTTAGCCAGTGGTGCGAAGGCTGGAAGGCCAGTGGTGTCTGGTCCAGGGGCACTGAGCCGTGGTTCCCCCTCCACACAGGCTACCGGCACTGGCATGCAGACCTGCGGTCAGACGACAGCCCCCTGGAGGCGGGCTTGGCCTTCACCTGCAAGCTCAAGTCCACCATCCCCTTCCTGGGACGCAAGGCCCTGGAGCAGCAGCGGGCCGAGGGCCTCCGCAGACGCCTGGTGTGCTTCACTGTGGACGAGTGAGTGTCCCCTGCTCCTAGGTCCATTCAGGACGGGGTCAGCAGGGGCATGGACACGAGCACAGGGCACGCCTTCCACCAAGGCAAATTTTCAAAGAGAAAGGTCCTGCCACGCCTTGGGAGGGTGACCCTGCCTTGAGCCAGCTTCCTCGTCACCGTGCTCGGACCTCCCACTGTGTTCCAGTTCAGTCTTCCCCACATCTCTCCAGGATGGAGCTACCATCCCCACTTGCGTATGGGGTCCCATGGTGTCAAGGGATGGGTGACTCGTGCCAGCACATAGCAGAAGTGTGGAGAGCCCCTGCCCCTCTGCTCTCCCTTGAGGGGTGGCTTTGAGCATGTTGCTCAGTTACGTCCCCGGGAGCTGGGCCCACTCTGTCCCTGGAGTTGGGCACCTGGATTCCACTTGGATGGAGTCACTTTGCAGTGACAGTTCGTGCTGGCGTCAGAGCAGCCACAGTCTCCAGGAGGGCGAGGCTCCCGCTTTATTGATTTGGGGCTGACAGCCAGCGCTTCCTCTCCCAGAATTCCGGGGCCTTCAGAAGAAGTGTCAGACTGATGCGGGGCGGAGGCGGGGGTGAGCGGAGCTGTGCTTTGTCATAGTCCTGTGGCGTCTCCCTGTCCCTGACAGGCTGTCTCTGCATGACTGCTTGTCCGTCGCCCCGGGAGCAGCTTAGCTGTGTTTGGGGCACAGAGAGGGGAGGGGTCTGCAGCCTGTGGTCTGTCCTCAGGAGAGACTGGGCCAGGACATGGCCTGTGCACTCACAGAGAACACCTGCCCTCTGCGCTGGGCCCTGGGCAAGGCAGGGGCCTCCTGAGCCCATCCCCACAGGGGGAGGTGGCAGAGAGCGTGCAGGACCCGGCGGCACCACACTTACAGAGCCTCCTTCCGTCCCACCTCGCCCACCGGCCAGGCGGGGCCGAGGCCGCTTCCCTCTGGCCGCAGGGCAGGAGGCGCCTGACCCGTCCGGGCTCCCCCGCTCGGTGCGGGGGCACCGCACTCCAGTCTGCTCCCCCTCCCCTGCCAGGTGTGTCCTGGGGAGGGGGCTCTGCGGTCCCAGCTCTCTTTGTGCTCTTCCAGAAAAGTGCCCATGTTCGGCCTGGAGGCCATCTGGAGGAACGGCCAGGTGGTGGGCCACGTGCGCAGGGCTGAGTTTGGGTTTGCCATCGACAAGACCCTTGCCTACGGCTACATCCGGGATCCCAGCGGAGGGCCGGTAAGTCCTGTCCCTTGGCCCTGCCGAAGGAGCCCAGGGGGCGTATTAGTAGGGACCACATGCCACTCTGGGTGGGCCACTGCTTTAGGAGCCTGAAGGCACCAGCAGCCTGTGCTACCTGCCTGAAGGCTCCAGGGGCACGTGGAGCTTTGAGCCCCACCGTGCACATCACTGATCAGCAGCCTGGCCTGGAAGTCGCCTCACTCCTGACACTGCTGTCACATAAAAAGCCTTGTTGGTTTTTCACTTTTTTCACCTGAGTTTCCAGGAGAGAGGGGTCCCCTAATGCCCAGAACAGAACCCCCCAGATATCCTCCATGGGGCCCGGACCCAGGTGTAATTGCTGCCAGAACTTGCTCTGCTGGACCCAGAGGCTCAGGTCCTCGGCAGGGACATGGGGACACAGAACCCACCTGCTCAGACAGTTCCTTGGTTCAGAGAAGGGCCCTTGGCACAGTGATTGGAAGTGAGGCTGAGATCCTGCTAAGAGAAGCAGGCAGGTGTGGGTCCGGCACCCATCAAGAAGTAACAAGTGACAACGTCTCCTCCTCCTCTGCTCCTAGGTCTCCCTGGACTTCGTGAAGAGTGGGGACTACAGCCTGGAGAGAATGGGGGTGACCTACCCTGCCCGGGCTCACCTGAAATCTCCCTTTGACCCTGACAACAAGAGAGTGAAGGGGATCTACTGATGGGGCCCATGGGGCAGGCCTCGGCTGCTCAGGAGGCCAGAGACCTGCCCCATCCATGACTCCCACGGGGCCTGCACCACCCTGGGCCCTGCGACCTGGACCCAGGCCAGAACTTGGGTCCTCCCTACCCTCAGTCCAGGCCTGTTAACCCCCAACAGATATAGATAGGGAGGGTGGAAAGAAGACCCCTAGGGCCCAGCCTGTGGTCACTGATCTAAAGGTGGTCTCTAGTCCACCCCATTCTCCCCAAACAGACCCATAGTGTCTTGGGCTCTGGGTCCGTGACAAGCTTCCTAGAAGGTGCTTAGTCAGCCCGGATGAGCCCAGAGTACAAGAGGGAGGCAAAGAGGCCCCACCTGCTATTCTGAGCCTTGGAGATTTTCAAGGTGCCTCCGGAATCAGGCACAGAGCAGGATTGATTAGTAATGTCTGCCTCAGGCACAGTATTAAGGCAGGGCTCACACGTGTAGGCTAGAACTGTCCCTGTGACCAAGGCCACTCGGCAGGATGGTCTGTTATCCAGATCCCAGGAGAGGTGGAAATCTGGAAGGAAAGCTCCTCCTGCCTTGACCTATTAGTTTATCCCTTGGATCCTCCTGAGAGTTTCCAGCTGTGAAATCTGGAAGCAGGGAGCAGGGGGTGAGAGGGGCTTTGGATCAGTGCCGCCCCTCACCCATGCAGAAATGCCATCTCCTGCCTCAGTTTCCCCTGGAGCCCCTTGGAGACTATATCTCAGTAAGAACCTGACAGAATCCTCCTGCCTGGGTGGCCTTTGTCCTTGCTGTGCCCTTGTCTCTCTTTTCTTCCGGACCCTGGGGGAAGGACCTTGCACAAGGACTTAAAAAGGGAGGGATGCCCTGCTCCCCTTTGCTGGGCATCTGCCATGTGACCATGCCTCCCAGCCTGGGATGGGTGTCTGATCGCCCCACCCACACGCCCAAGTCCCACCCCCTTCGCCTTGCCCCCCAGCCAGATTTCATTGCCCACTGGGCACCCCAGAGGCCAGGCAGCCTTAACAAAGCTGCACTACATGACATGCCCAGGGATCCCTGGCTCTCTGGGAAGCAGGGGTGGTGGACGCTCAGGGGGCAGAGAGGACAAGATTCCCACAGAGGAACTCAAGGAGCAGTGTGGTAATTGGGGTGTAGGCCTGGCCACTCTTAGAGGCTCACACACTGCTTTGGGCTGAGCTGGGACAGGCCAGGCTAAAGCTATAGCCAGCGAAGACGTTTGGGTCCAGATGGCCTTTGGAGAGCTAGCTGGCCCCCTTGCCAGACCCCAGGCTGGGGCGCAGGGGCCTCTGGCTTTCAAACGCCTTGGCAAAGGAACGCCTGCAGCCTCCCTGCTCACCTCTGACCTTGGGAGGCCGAGTGAACCCTGAGGGGCCAGAGGAGGCGAGGGGAGGCCCCTTTCCCAGACAGCCTGGCCTGCTTCTCTGGTCTCTGTGATTTGGCTGCAGACCCCTGGGTGGGGTCCACACACGTGTTCATTCCACAGCCTGCTTTGGGGGGATGCTGAGGGCGAAGAGGTTGGACTCAGTTTCCAATTCAACTTCTTCCTAAGGGGCTGAGCTCAGAAACAGAAACTCATGTTTTGCCCATGTTTGTGTGTTTGCAAATGTGTTCGAAGGCAGCATCTGGACCCCACCTAATGGACCCAGCCCCTCTGAAGTCAAAAGCATGGAGTAAGGCCTCCTGGGTGCTAGTCTAGAACCTCCCACGGAAGTCTCCCTAAGCCCCTACTAGGACTTTTCCACAAAAACAGCAGTTTCTGGTCTGGGAGCCATGGGACACGGTGGGCTGCCTTTCATCCAGGAAGCTCCTGAAAATATAGGGGCGTGTGGAGTGTGGGTGTGAGGTGGGTGGAGATGGGGAGGGGAGACGAGTGAGACCGGAGGACACGGAGCCGCGCGTGACCCAGTGCCTTCCAGAAGGGCCCCGGGCCCCAGGCTCTGTGCGTGTGCAGAAGCCCTCAGCAGGCGCTTGGCAGGAATGAGAAGCTCCGTGTTTGGCTGCAGTGGGGGCACCCAGGGCTCCTGGGCTCAGTTTCTCCGTCTGCACAGCAGGATGGGTGTGTGGGGGCCAGGGACCGAGCAATCCTTTGACAGTTGGGGAAGCCAAAGTGTCTGTCCCCTCCAGGGCATTTGGAGGTATTTCTGGTGGTCACAGTGGGGTGCTGCTGATGCTTTGGGCTGGGGGCCCGGATAGATGCACCTTCCACAGCAGGAAGGATGATCCTTAGCCAGGAAGACTGGTCCTGCCCTAAGTACCCCATGGATAACCCTGCACCCCCAGGGTGGGCGGTCCAGGGCTCTGTCCAGGGCCAGCCAGAGTCGGGCCTGCTGCCCCGTCAGGGAGAGCCAGAGAGCTGAGGATGAATGTGCCCCTTCTCCTGCCATGGAGCTTGGCCAAGCCGGTGCTCTCTGGAACCTCAGCCCTGGGCCAGGCTGCCCAGAACTTCCTGCAGTGATGGAAACGCTGTTCACCTGAGCTGCGCAGTTCAGTAGCCCCGGACCGCATGCAGCTACCGAGGGAGCAGAGGCCCAGAGAGGGAAAGCAGCTTGCCCAGGGTCCCACAGCAGAGGGAGGAACGGGAACCCAGACCCTCACCTCACTCTTTCCACCACCCTCACTGTTCAGAAGGTGGGCAAGCCTGGATTGTTGTGAGAGGGGCTTTGCCGAGGCGGCCCCTGGCCCTGACGGGTTGTTTTCAGGAAATAAAGCGGTCCCCCAGGTGTCCTTGCTTAGTCTTAAGTGAGGAAATGGGAGGCCGATGGCCCCGACTCTGCAGTCAGACCTGGGGCTACTCCGGGGCTCTGGGGCTCCGAGACCCCCTCTATGGATCTCGGCACCTAACTTTAGGTCTCTAAGCCTCAGTTTCCCCATCTGTCTGTGGGAGCAGAAACAGCACATGGAGCGGGCTTCTTAAGAGTGTTATCACAGAGCCAGTGTGTAGAGTGGCCGCTTTATCAGTAACACTGGGCAGGCAGTTGGGGTGAGAGCGCTGTCCCTGCCAAGGTGGGTGGGACAGGGCACAGGCAGGGATCTCTGTGGGAGGAGCCCAACAGCTGCCCCCAGGAGGAAGAGAAAGACCAGCCTGGAGCTTGAAAGTGAACAAAGGTGGGGGGGAGGGGAGGTGTCACTGTGGGTAGCAGAAGGTTCTGGAACCCGGTGTGATTTCTAATCACCACTAATCCTCCAGGGGACCCCGGGCGAGCCATTTCTCCCCAGTTCCCGCTTTGGTGAGACTGGAATACCACAAGTGCCTCTCAGGTGTTTGGGGACAAAATGCTGGTGGCCAGGAGGGCTCTGTGGTGCGAGGCAGGTGGAGCTCTGGGCTGACCAGGGCCCCTGTTCGCACTGGCAGGCGGGCGTGATGGGGAGGGGTCTCCTCCACCTGTCATCCTAGGCTATAAAGATGACCGAGGGCGGCTCTGGCGGTCGGGGCCTGGCATTTCACAGCCACCCGCCCTGTGGCTCGCGGCGCGGGGAGCCGTGATTTATGCGGCGCAGCGCAGAGCCGCCCTTGCTGTGTGATGGAGCGGCGCTCAGCTGCCGCCTGCTGTGGTGTAAGCAGGGGCTCCAAGGCCCGTCCATCACCCCTCTTTCCCCCAGAGGCCGCGCAGTGTTTTGCTGAACTGGCTGAACAGAGACTAATCTGTTACTCCCCACAGAAACCAAGAGCTGAACTTGGCCTTAAATGGGAGGCGGCTCCTTGGGGAGGAAGGCGGAGGTGGGCAGGGAAGCGAGGCTTGTTCCAGCTCCCCCGGGCCTGGTGCCCACATGGGAAGGAGCTCAGCCAAGGCTTTCTCCGGTGGGAGCAAGGCCGCCCTGTGTGAGCTTTATTGTCTCATTAACCGGCAGAGCGTTGGCCCCATTTCACAGATCAGAAAACTGAGGGGCAGGGAGGTGACATGGTCCGCCCACGTTACACCCTCACTAAGAGGCCAATGGGCTTCTAAGGCAGGTCTGATTCCAGAGGCTGGGCTCTTATCTGAGGGGAGAGGAACCCGGGGCTCCTTGTCCCATTTCCCCAAGGAGCTGGCGCCCAGATCCTTGCCTGGATCTTCACCATCTTGTCTTTGGTGGTGGTGAGTTGCTGTGAGGGTTTCCTTTAGGTGGGCGAAAATATCTATTTACCGTGAAATGGAGCAATTTCCCAGGCGAGTCTCTAACTAGCTAAATGGCTTGTCCTGCCTCCGTGGGCAGGAAGCCGCCCACTGTGATGGGAGCGCCACTCAGCAGGGAGGCGTTTTAAGTAGCACTCGCACCTGGCACACTAGCACGTATCGCCACCAGCGGGGCTGGGGATGTGGGGCTGCATGGGGTGAGTCTGCCCCACAGTCAGGCATGGCTCATGTCCCAGGAGGACTGGTCACTCCCAGAGATGTGGGCAGGGCTTTCAGGGCACTGGACTCTAGACCGCCAGCTGGGCGAGGGGGCCTTCGTGTGTCCAGTCCTGGTGGGTCAACAGGGAGCTCTCAGGGGAGCCTCTCAGCCATGCAAGGGGGAGAATGCTGGAATGAGCCGTGGTCTCAGGCAGGGACATAGTCCAGCCCCTTCATCCTGGGCACACTGAGCTGTTTTATGGGGGGTCTTCACGGGGGGGGGTGCACAGAGCTGTCATGAGCCCGCAGGGATAGCATAGAGGGGGAGCGAGGAGATGGCCTGCCACTCAACCTTTGCCCCCACCAATGTTGACCGCAGTGGGGCCCATGGGGCTCTGACCAGGCCTGGCTGGGCACCGAGGGGCGGGCTCTTCCAGCTCAGAGATGATCTCCGGCAGGGGCTGCAGATCCCATTCACCCTGCAATGAAGGGACCTCAGGGTAAACTGAGGCTGGAGGGGTGAAACGGGACACCATCTCCCCAGCCACTTTTCCCAACCACCTCCTGGGTTCTTGCCCTCAAACTCACCTTGTCCCAAAACAAACTCCCCTTCCCCCACCCCTGGTGGCTACTTGGAGGTCCTCACCTGGAAGTCACCCTGGCCCTCCCACCGCCCTGCCCACCCTCACTTCAGTGCCCACCCAAACGAGGCAATCAGAGCCCCTGGGTGCAGGCTGGTGTTAGCCGCTCCTCCCCTACAGGCTGCAACAAACCCCATGGTGCTCCTCCATCCACCCCACTGCTCTCCGCGAGGCAGCCTAGGCCTTTCCCTTGTGGCTGGGATGTCTCGGTTAGCAATTAATCCAGCTCCCGGATGCACTCAAGAAATCTGCCTCTGGCATCTGCAGAGCGTTCCCTTGACTAACTCAGCCCTGGGGATAAATGAGCTGCCTTTGAACCCCAGTGGGTCTCATATGAGGAGGCGAAACCAGCTCCCAGCTTCAGGCTGTTCCGCTTCTCACCTGCCCCGCCCCCTCCCTTTATTTTTAGGCTCCGGGGGAGGTTGCTGGCGCCCTGCTCACACCACCAAGATTAGTCCCGTGATGTGGTGATGTGATGTCGCCCAGGAGAGGGGAGCCCATGTGGGTGCTATCAGTTTCTCCCTCTGCAGGTTTCTCCCTCCGCAGGCTGTCTGTCTGGGCTTCGCCTGTCACCACCTGATTTCTCTAATAGTTTTGTGTGAGTGCTTCTCGCCAGCTCCTTGGAAGGGAGCCCTGTCACCCCACGATAGAGTCTCCGGGGGCCTGAGGCTGATGTGGACACAGAGGTATCGATAGGCAGCTGCAGGACTTGCTGCTGGCTGAGGGTGGACCAGCGTGCACCCCAACACTCCCACCGGGGGGTGTACCTGGAAGCGGACCGCCGAGGACTTGTTGCAGTGCATGGAGATGGGGGCGAAGTCGTACAGGGCCTTGAGCGTGTCTCGGTTGAAGGAGTTCCAGGGAACAGAGGCAAACTGCTCGGGGACAGAGGCCTGTGGGCAGGTGCAGACCTCCTCGCTATTGAACCTGCAGGTGGGAAGGAGCGCCCCGTCGGGGTGTGCAGACGGGAGGGGAGCCCAGCGGGGCTGCCTGCCTGGGCCTCCCACAGGCTGCCTTGGCCCTGCCTCCACGCCAGCGACGCTCACAGGCTTCATCTCTCACGCCACCGTGGATGGGCTGGGTTGAGGGTGTTTCTCAGGCCAAGTCGGGACTCAGCAGGAAAGGAGCGCGGGGATCCACCGGTGACGCCTCCCACAGGCTCCTCAAGGGAGGGCGGAGGTGTGGTTGCCACAGGTGTGCCCACCCTGCTCTGAGGACCTAGCCTGGATCCTTCACTTCCACCGCCCCTGACAGGGCTGGGGCTTCTGCTGGGGCTCTCGGCCACCCCAGGGAGCCATCACCTGTTCACAAGGTGGAAGTACTTCTGCAGGAAGCCGGGGTCCACGGCACTCTTGCACAGCTCCAGCTGCGTCTGCGGGTAGTAGTGCACGTAGTTGACACACATCTCCTCCAGGATGCTGAAGCCCCCCTGCGGGGCGAGAAGGGGCTGTCAGCACTGGCCCCTCACTTTCAGATGCCAGTGCCTGCTTTCAGCGTTTCCAACTGGTCAGTGCATTCATCCATCCATCCATCCATCCATCCATCCATCCATCCATCCATCCATCCAATGGTGCCAAGTGCATCTCTGCTCTCTCTCCAGCCACTGTTTATGGAATGAGTGAGGGAGGGACACTGCTGCCCTCCAGCAGCCTACACCCTACGTGAGGAAAAAGAGGTCCCTTTGAAAGTGTAGACAGTCCCGAATTGGAAGCCCCAGGTTGCACGTGCTCCGGGGCCGGGTGTCGGGGAGGAGTCAGGGTGACTTACCACGGTGGCCAGCTTCCTGTCTCCCGTGTTGTATGTACAGGAAGTGATCAGCACATCTCCCTGAGGAGCCAAACCAACAGGCGCCCCTCAGCACCTACCCCCATGGGGTAACAGGTGCTCCAGGACTGTTCTCACGTGTGACTGAGCCATAGCAAGTGTGGTCATCAGTCCATTACTGAGGAGTCATCAGTGGCCCCTGTGTCCCCACATGTGAATGACACAAGCTGAGTGTTCCCAGAGAGTGATGACTCTTTAGTTTCTGTGGTCCATTAGTACACAGGCCACAGGCAGGCCACTGGTGGTTGTGCAGACTGGTTGGCCATGTCACAGCCTTCAGTGAACTTGGACAAGTCCCATATGGCCTGGGGCTCTCCTGCAAGCTCAGAAGCCCCACTGGGCCTTCCACGCCCTCAGCTCCCTCTATAGCCCTCATGCTTTGTGGTCAGCTAATTAGGGGCACAGAGTCATGTCACCCCAAGTCCCATCTGTCCCGACCCCTCTGAGGCCTCTCTGTGAGGTCCCAGTGAGTCTCACCATGGGACAGCCCAGCCCCTGCCCTGCACGGACGTGGGAAACACCTTTGCACTTCACCCTCATTGCTGTCTGTCTCTCCCCTCCAGGAACTGCATACCCCTCCCAGCCTCTCCCCTCCAGGGACTGCACACCCTTCCTGGCCTCTGTGGCCCTGGCCAGGCACTTACCGGGAGGACGGAGACCACCTTCTTTAACATTCGGATCTCCTGGGCAGGCGGGGGGGAGAGAAGGGGGACTTCAGAGAACTGCAGACCCAGCTCCAGCCACCTCCCGGGCCCTCTGGGAGTATAAGTGTCTCCCAGCCCCTTGGGGGAAGCCAGGACTGGCCCAGTTTGGCTTCTGCCAGGAGGGATTAGAACAAGAAGGGGGGTCCCAAGACAGATGCTACCACTGGGCTGCCTGGGTCCCCCAACTCCACAATCGGCCACACTTCAGAACCCACCATGAGTCCCTCCCTTAGATTAAATCCCACGGGGAGGGCTGGCGCTATGCACCCCTCCAGGTGTCTGGGCCTGGCCCAGGACAAGGAACCCCAGGGTGGGGGTGTTCCTAAGGCTGTTGGGAGAGAGACGGTCAAACAGGCTGGGTGGGGCGGGTGGGGCCCTACCTGGAAGTGAGGGCTGTAGTGGCCATCCTTGTTCACAATGACCCTCTCTCGGCCACCCCGGGCCAGGACGGTGGCCACCTTTCTCCCTGTCAGGTGCGTGTGGAGCTGAGAAGCGAAGATGTGTATCCCCAAAGGAGGCAGGGCCTGCAGGGTAGGGCGGCAGGTCTAAGTGCTGACCTGCCTTCGCACGGCCCTTGCAGGGCCCCGAGAACCGGGCTTCCTGGCATTTTGTGGCCTGGGCAGCTCGCTGGCCCCACCTGGTTCGCCCCTGTGAAGTCCACAGTGGAGACCAGGCTGTGCCGTGCTAGGTAGTGGTTAAAAGGCAAGTCCCAGGACACAGGTTTACTATTCAATGTGCTCATTTTTAAACACATGTGAGGGCATGGCAAAGTACGTAGAAGTCTGGAAGGCACAAGAGCCACTAACTGGCTACCTTGGGGAGAAGGGAGGGGCGCTGGGGCTGGGAGCCTTATCCTGAGCTGCTTTGCCTGCGTGTGTTTTAGTGGTGAATGCTCGTCCAGCTTACTCGTGGAATAAATGCATATTTTTAAATGCAAGGCCTGGAAGGACTGGCCTGCAGTGCGGACTAAGCGGGTGCCTGGTTGTTGCTGGAGAGGGAGGTGCACGTGCTGACCAGCCTGCGGGACGCTCCTTTGCACATGGAGGTGAGAGGGGCCGTGGGGAAGCTGCAGGGGGTTAGGGTGAAGGAATCACAGCCACCAAGCTGTCCGTTCGCCACCACCTGCAGGACCTCAGCCGGGGAACCAGGGCGGCGCCAGGCCCAGCCACTCACCAGCTGGGTGCACTTGTCTGTGCAGTAGCCAGTGAGGACGAATGCGGTCTCCTGCGGGGGAATGGCCATCACAGGCGTGTACACCAGGCCCAGCTCCATGATCCCCGCGTCGAAGGGCCGAAGGGTGGGCGTGTAGTACAGGCGGATGCCAGAGGAGTCCCGCCGGCCTAGGAGGAGGTGGGGGGCGGTGAGCAAAGGCCTTCTCCCCTTCCCCCAGGCAGACTGACCCCCAGCTGCCCTCAGGCAGGAGGAGCCAGGTCACCCCACCCCTGCTCCCGCCTGCAGTGTGTGCCTTTGTCCCCACACCTGTTTGCACCAGGAGGCGGGCACGCCGTCACTGGCATCACAAGACTCCGGGAACTCACACTTTGCAATGCCCATGTGGAAAGAAAGAGCCACTGTTGCTGTGGGGTCTAAGCCAAAGGCTCGGGGAGGCTTGACAAAGGCAGGTAACGAAACTGTGCCATGGAGTCAGACGTGATGGGATGCATGCAGTGGATTTGGGGAGCTCCAGACCCCTCAGACAGCTTTGCAAAGGCTTCGATGGTCTTCCTCCACATTTAAAGGAACCCAGGCTGGAAACAGCCTGCAGGACGGCCTGTCGGTGCTATTTGGGCAAAGAGGAGTCCATAGGACCCTGTCCTCAGACCATCTCTTGGAGCAGCCGAGCTCGGCCCTCATCAAAATGGGAAGGGAAAGAGCCCCTGTCTGTCGCAGTGGACAAGGAATGTTAAGGCGCCTCATTTTTGTGGCTACTGCCCTCCAGGATGGAGGCAGATCCGGGGCGTCTACTGAGCAATGCCTCAGGGAAAACCTCAGCAGCTGCCTGGACCCTGGAGCTAGGTGACATTAAGGGTGCAGCCCCCTGGCTTGCACAAGGTCCAGGGCCCCACTTGGTCAACAGTGTGCTGGGTGCTCTCAGGCAAGTCACTGCCCCTCTCTGGGCCTCAGCTCAAAGTCAAGGGCCTCTTCCTAAGGAGAACTGGGTGCTTCTATCCAGCATGGTCCAGCCACACCTGCCAGCTCTTCTTGAAGTTGCTAATTGCTGTGTCCATAAAGCTCCCTGGGCAGCTTTCCAGTGGTCACATGAAGGTGAGGGTGAGAGGCCCAGGGACACTGCCACCCACAGGCACAGCCACATGACCATGTGGCCTCCAGCAGCCTTTCTCCTGCCCTCCCCCTGCCTGGACTTGGTCAGTGATGAGGTGCTGAGTACTTCAGGACGGAGCATTGGGAGGGCCCCATGGGAGAAAAGAAGGGGGCTGGATGACCCACGGAATGCATAGGAGAGCTGGGAGATGGGTGGGGAGCCCAGGGGACCCATGAATCATTGTCCCCAATTTACAGACGTGGAAACTGAAGCTTGGAGCCTGATCTGAGGACCCTGCCCAAGATCCCAGGTCTCAAAAGTGGCCGAGCTGGGATTGGAGCCTAGGGCTTTGTTGGGGAGTCTGGTGGCTCCCTACTCATTTGCTTGGAGGTGAAGCCAAGAACATCTACCCCTGCCTCTGCCTCCCCCCTCCCCACTTCATGCCCCCACCCTGCAATGTCCAAACTCAGCCGGTATCTCTCTGGGCAGTTGCATCAGAGGGTAATAATAAAAAGGGAGATGCAATTGGCTCCCATTCCAGTGGGGATTAAATAATGAAATAATCATGGAATTTTGATATTTATGGAAAAGCAGCCCACCTCCAGATTTGTGGAGTGACAGGAGCATCCTTATATTTGGTAAAGGATCCATAAATACAACCAGATAATCAGGGAGAGACAGGCTTCCCTGACGCTTAAGGAGTTTTCAGAAACCCATCTGCTTTCAGGTTTTAAATGAGCAGTAAATCCTGTCTCATGCTAAGGCCCGAGCTGACTTATACCCTTCTCTGTGTGAGCTGTAGATAATTCCTGGGGCGGGAGAGTCGGCTATGCTGCCAGGAAGAAAGTCACTGCAGCCCAGTGCCCATGTCCACAGGGGAATGTTACGCATATGAGCTTTTTCAGCCTCAGTAGGGCCATGGGAGGTGAGCAAATGTCGCAGGGTGATGGTCACCCACCCAGGGTCACGGAGCTAGGGGGGGACAGGCTAGGACCCAGCCTGGAGCTAATAATTATATCTCTCATGCTATTTCTATCCCTCACTTACACAAGTGAAGTAAGTGTCATTTTTTTTTTTAATAAAAAAAAAAAAGAGAGAGAGAGGAGGAAGGTTGTGTGTCTACTTATGGTGGAAGATGCTGGTGAAACAGAGGAAAATAGTTTCAGTTTCTGATACGGTTATCAATTGGCGTCCCTATCCTACAGACTGACTCTGGTTGTCCACCTTCAGGCTCAGGGTAATCCAGCAGCAGCCCCCCCCCCCCCCCCCCCGACTGTCTGCTTTCACTCAGACTAACATAACATCTCACAGACTCCTTACAGGTTTGGAGTCAGACCAGCCTGGCTCAGTTCAAGGGCAGGCCCAGTCATTGCAGGCTGTGTGACAGAGACCACGGAAACAGTCCAGAGCCAGACTTCCAGGCTCTGAGAATTTCTACTCACTTTGTGGTCCCCGTGGGGTCCCTTCATTCTGGGCCTTAATTTCCTCATCTGCAAAATGGGTACACAGAAACTTCTACCTGCCTTTCCCAGGGGCTGGTACCTGGGACAATGCCATGTCCCTGGTCCTGAGCCAGCCCGGGAGGACCCTGCCCCGGGGAGCCCACTGGGGTCACAGGAGATGGATAGTGAATGAGAGACATGAGAGGGACCCATGCCCAATGGGTCATAACAAGAGGCTAGACTTTAGGGGGAGTCCAGTGCTGAACAGAGTCCCCAGTTCTCTTCCTGACTCGACAGGGCCGAGTGGGAGGGTTTCTGAAGGGAGGGCGGAGGCGGGCCCTGGAGAAACAGTGCTCGGGGCTCCCTACCTTGTATCTTCAGCGGGTTGTGGTAGTGAACTTCCAGGCGGAGGAACCTGGACGACCCGGGGCCCCCGAAAGCAAGGCCAGCTTCTTCTGGGTAGTAAAAGGCCTGCAGGGAGCAGGAGGGAGGGGTGTCAGGTGTTCAGGTTCCGAAGCCCCGCAGAAGACAGGGTGTCGAGGGGTGTCCCAGGTGGCAAACCCACACAGCTGTTGGCGCCTGGGCCGCAGTGGGTGGGTGGGGGGCAGCTGGATCGGAAGGACGCTCCCCCACTGACAGGCGCCTCGTGACCAGCGCGCACGGATATTCCTGGACGTGGGGTGGGGGAGCAGGGGTGCTGGTGCCCCCGGTCAGCCTACTGCCCACGCCCCCGCCCGGCCTCCTCTGGACATGGAGGAAGCTGCAGAAAGCCCCTCAGACGCAGCCCAGGGAGGCTACGACAGGCCGGCCGCCAGCTGGCCCGGGGCCACCTGTGCACAAACCCCTCCACGTCCAGTCAGCACCACGAAGAACATGACTTGTGGGGCTTTTGCATTTTTACAGAAAAATAACCAAGGCTGGAAAAAGTCTCCATGGCTTAAAGGAGCGGTGGAATGTAGGCAACGTACGGAGAACTGGGGGTATTTGGGGTGTGGGCCCTCTCTGGCGGCCTCATGAGTGGCCTGCGGTGCCCCCTTCTCGGGGCCTCTCAGAGAAGTAGGGGACCCAGATGTGTGGAGGCCTGGGGACCCTCACACCCCAGAGGCGGCCCAGGGGTGACTCACCTTGGCGCCCAGGGCCCAGGCGGCCAGCACGTGGCGGCAGTAGTTGAGGCGCTCGGGCTTCATCTTGGAGTCGCAGGGCCCGCTGAACTGGGGGAAGCTCTCGAACTCCGCTGCGCACTGGAACACCTCCATGTGGTGCACCAGGGCCTCGTTGCCCTTGGTGACGATGGGCTCGTACTGCGGGGGTGGAGGGGACACGGTGTCTGGTCACCCCACTGGCCCAGCGGCTCCCCTGCAAGAGCCTTGGCTTGCCCATCTGTAAAATGGGAGGGTCGAGCCAGGTGATTTCCAGGGGTGTTTCTGGGGCTCAGGGGTTTGAGGGTGGAGCCACCAGCCTGGAACCAGGCAGAATCTGCAGAAAGCCCGTGAAGAGCTACAGAGCAAAGGAAATGAAGACCCAGGAGAGCCATTTCCTGATAAGGAGGGGACAGGAAAGTAGCTGTCCTTGAGTGAATGTGGCAGAAGCTGAGCAAGGACACAAAGGCTGCCTGAGGCTGAGCCTGAGCCCGGGGACCAAGCGCAGCTCTGAGCCCAGCGGCCACTTCCTGCTGGGTGACTTTGGGCACTCACGTGGCCTCTCTGGGCTTCACTTCCTCTCCTGGGAGCAGGGACGGTAATACCGGTGCTCAGTGGGTGCTACCGTGGGGATGGGGGTGGGGCCTTGGACATTCAGCAGCCATTGTCATTACTGTCCTGTCTCTGGATGGGTGTTTAGAGCAATTGCGTTCTGAGTTAAGCTGCTTCTGAATGAAGGGGGAGGTGGCCTGACAGATGATAGACAGCAATTCTAGTCCCAGGGGAAGACGCAGAATTCAAGGTATCCGTTGCCTTGGTCCAGGCTGGGAAGCTGGGGCACAGAGGCCCTGGGAGGCGGGGAGTGAGCAGGGTGACAGGATCAGACCATGCTTGTGGCTGCAGGAAGGTCGGGGGTGCCCAGGGTGCAGGCCATCACAGGACGCTTGGTCAGCCGGGACCCCGGACAGCTCCCCAGGACAGGGACTGCTGTCTGCAGGCCCCCACATACCATGACAATGTGGTGCCGGGGGAAGCCCTCGGGAAGCTCAGTCATGTAGCACCAGTACGTGGTCTCCTGGCCGGGGATCAGGACGTCGGGGGCATGGATCTCCATGGTGCGCATGTCTGAGGGCAGGGCCGGGATGGAGATGTTGGGCTTCAGCAGCTGTACTCTCTGCAGCCCCGTCTGCAGGCCTGAGGTGTTGATGGCCTCCAGCGACGAGACCGGCTGCTCCAGGATCCCGTACACCAAGTGGACGGTTCCATCCTGCAGCCGAGACAGGGCCCTGCGTTTGCCCACTCGGACCCCCAGAGCAGGGCTCCTTGGCAACCCGGGGAATGCCAGGTCCCTGCCCTCCCTCTCCTGGCAGGTGGCATGACCAATAAGGCTGCCACCAGCCCCACTTATGTTGGACAGTGTGGACATAGAAGGTTCTAGTCACTGCTGAGCTAGAGGTCGCAGGCAGACTCAGGAGGCAGGGGCAGGGGCTGGGGCTGGCTTTCTCATGTGCTGCCGTGAACGTAAACCCACATCCATGTGTGGGATGTGGTGCGGGAAATGCCTAACGCGGTCCTTTGGGCACCGGTGGGTGTCCTGTGTTTATATATGTGGTGGCGGTTAATTGCTCCCTGACTTCATGGCCACATACACCTGGGAGGCCGTAAGCTGCTCTCTGCGGAGGTGACTCAGCAGCAGGCACCCAGCCTGGAGGCCCCGAGCTGAGCGCACTGGCCCCTGGGCCGGCCCCCGCACAGTTCTCAGGGAGGGTCCCCTGCCGGCCCTGGCCGCGTCTTCAGGGAAGGGGGGCCAGGACGCCTCAGACAACCTGCTCTGAGGACACGCTTCCGACGCCAGCTCGCCCCCCGCCCCCCCCAGCCTCTGGGCTTGTTCTTCCCCTGCCTGGCCTCGGTTTCCTCCTCTGGCACACTGCCAGCCCCTGTCGCTGCCACACCATAAAGGTCACACAAGATGGCAGTATCGAAGTGCACCGA
Source organism: Miniopterus natalensis (assembly GCF_054644295.1). Lineage (NCBI taxonomy): Eukaryota > Metazoa > Chordata > Mammalia > Chiroptera > Miniopteridae > Miniopterus > Miniopterus natalensis. The sequence continues at coordinate 70,335,762 of NC_142092.1, forward strand.
AAGGTTAAACGGATCTTGTCTCCAAGGACAAGGCGGAGCAGCACCAGAGGCCTATGGTTTTTTGGATCTGTTGTGGCTGCGAACTTCCAGGCAGGGCTGGTGGGACCTTACAGGTCACCCGGGTGCCCCCTGTGCTCACAGACAGGTGAGCAGGCCCAGAGGAGGAGGGGGCCCGCCCTGAGCCTCAGAGCTGGTTGGCAACGAGGCCGGGCTGGGAAACCCGTTCTCCTGGGCTCTTTCCAGAATTCCACCTGGAGGCAATGGGCCCGGAGGAGGAAACCATCAGGAGCAAGGTCACTCCGGTCTTCGTATGAGAGGCTTTGGGGCAGGACCCTTGTCTAGAAACATGTCATCTGTGTGACAACAAGAGCCTTTCTTGCAGGACCAGAGGCTGACAGCAGACGAGATCTCCCCAACTGCCTGTCCTCACCCAGCTGCCCATGGTGTCCCTCCTTGGCTTTCTCTCTGGAGACACTGCCCCGGGATGCAAGAGTGCTCCCTGCAGCCCACAGTGTCCTGGGCTCGGCTACCACCCACCTCGATGAGGTAATCCTGGGGGTCACAGGTGCTAAAAGGCCTCTTGATGAGCAGGGACAGGCCCTCTGGGGTCCTCTGTGCCTCCAGCAGCTGGTAATCCTGCTGGGTGTCCAGGTGAATCTGTCCCTTCTGGTCACTCCAGGCGTCCTGCAGAGACATGATCAGGCCTGGAGCACCAGGAGCCAAGCCAGAGGGCCAGAGCACAGGGTTGCTGCCCACAGCACAGCTCCCTAGGACACAGTGGCCCTGTGGATCCAGGGGTTCTGGTCGGGACGAGTGGCTCACTCCCACTTTCTGTGTCTGCCTGGAGACAGCGCAAACCCGTCTCACTTCCTCTGCGGCCTTGAAACAGGGCTCCAAAGGCCAGCTTGGGATTCCAGGGCTGGTCAGCCTTGCAGAATCCCAGGCCTCTGGGCGGGACCAGGAATCTGACTTGCTGAGAATGTGCCATGGTTGGGAACCGGACCTTAGACAAATACTGCTCCCGTTGGTCTGCGGAGGGAGGAGCCATGATGGCACATGGAGCTTGGAGAGGGGAGACAGGGAGAGGGGCTGTCCTGGGCAGGTGAGAGAAACCAGGCATGGTGCTTAAGGTGCACTCAGCCCCAGTGCCAGTCCTGCCCTCCTACACCCCTGAGAGTGAGCACTGCCTTAAACACTGAACCACAGGCATCTTGCTCCCCTTGCCCAGGTCCTAGCCTTGCTTGGAGAGGGTAAACTGAGGCCCAGGGAGGAAAGAGACTTGCTGCATTCTCCCAGGATGCTAAGCAGATCTGGCTGACCCTGCCCTCCCCCACCCACAGTTGCTTCCCTTGCACCGGGGGCTCCAGGCCAGCAGGGAAAGAAGTCCCCCTGGGGGTGCAGCAGGGAGGGAAGCGCCTTCCCCAAAGAGCAGACCTCTGTTCTGTTAAGGAACACCACAGGTCCTTGGCCTGAGGACTTTTTTAAAGCCCTGCTTCCAGGGCTCAATGTTTTCTTCATTTCCTTGAGAAAAAATAAACCTGCACAAGATTTTGCAAAAATGTTCCCCAGAGAAAAGTGCCACCGCGCAGCTCCTGCTGGGCCCACTGCTGGCTTGCAGAGGGACTAATTTTAAACGGCGGCAGAAAGTTCAGTTGTAATGCTTGGGCTGGGAATCTAGAATGTATTTGTTGAACATATTGCTGAAGGAGGAAAAACAAGGCTGACATTTGTTTGCATAGGAATTTGTTGTGCAAATTAATCTTGTAGTGCAGGAGGGTGAGGTCCTGGCTCACTTGGCAGCCGGGAACAGCTGGGGGGGGGGTGGTGTAGATAGTACTCCTGGGTCAGCTGCTCCAACAGGGGCTCCCCCACGTCTTTCTTGGTCGTGACCCCCTGAGCTACTGAACATCCTTAGGTGTGGGAGGCAGGGCAGCCCAGGTGCCAGAGCTGCCCCAACCGGGCGGCTCTGGCCCATCCTACCTGGGTGGCCCCAAGCAGCTCCTGCAACTACTGTCCTCACCTAGGAACCAGGCAACACACCCTCCTTCAGAGTTGTCATGGGGATTGAATGGAGCAGTCAGGTTCCATAAACATCAGCCATTGGCAGCTCACGTCAACTCACAAAAACCCAAAGTGGAGAGCGATTTCTTCTGATGAGGACAGAGGCCAGGAGTCGGGGCTGCTGCCCAGGTCACGCTCACCTCTCCTGACTCGGCGCCCCTGCCAGGTTGCCCCACTTAATGAAGTAAAAGCCCCTCTGTTCACAAATAAAGAAAGTGCCCTCTAACTTTAAAAATGTTTAATTTTCCTGGGTCTGTTTTGGTGGAAAGGGGGGTTTGTGCTCCAAGAGACCCTGGTGGCCAGCCCATCTGGGGAGGAGGGCGGCTCAGGACAGGTGCTGGGCCCCCAGCCCCAGACCTCCCTTCAATCTGTGGAGGCCCAAAGTGGCTCTAGTTTAAAAAGAAATTCCCCCCTCTCTCCACCCTTTACAGCGAGAGTGGGGTGAATTTTGACAGCAAGGAGTCAAGAGCTCAGCCCCATGGGCCTGCCCCACACGTGTGGGGTCTGCACCCTTTCTGTTTACCTACAGGTGCAAAACTAGGCCTGCCAGTGCCCCGTCCTGGGCTGGGCATGCATGCCAGGCACTATGCTTGGTCACGTACGACCACTAGGCCCGAGTGGGAGGGCGTGGGTGTCCTGGAAGGTGTTTGTGAGAGTGGAGAGTGTGGGGTCTGCGCTCACGGGGTGGGGTGGTGGAGTCATGTGCATTTATGTGGTGTGTGTGTCCTTCCTATGTGGCCATGCTCCTTGGGCACGTAAGGGCCCATTGTCTGGGGTGTGCAGTCAAGGGCCATGGAGGGCATCTATTTCTCGTTTTGTCCTCAAATTGGCAAGCTCGGGACACAGGGTTGAGGAGGGGGAGTGTAGGAGGGAGGCCAGCTCAGGGGCAGGTAGGGGCAGGCCCAGGGCGGAGGAAAGACTTACCCCAAAATAGGCACTGCCCCAATTAGTCCAGAGCACGACCAGGTCGGCGTTCTCCAGCTCACCGCGGTCTGACATCCCAAACAGGACCCCAGCCTTGGGCTCCCGCACCAGGAGCTGGAAGTGGATGGTCTCCTGCGCATAGCTGACGTTCCAGGAAAGCTCCAGGGACCCCTCGGGGTCCAGGGGAATGTGGTAGGGGAAGGTGCTCTCAGGGGGTGCCGAGCCCTGCAGTGCGGCCACCAGGATGACCAGGAAGACGGCCACCGCTGTGCCGTACATGGAGGCAGCCTCGCGCACGCTGGGGCTGGGGACCTGCATGGCTGGGTGAGCTTGGCCGCCCCACCTGGCCATTTATGTCCTGGCCCTCTGGGGGGTGGGCCCAGGCTGCAGCAGTAATCACATTTGTCTGGTGGGGAATTGAATTGTCCTGGTGACCCTCCTACCAGCTCCTGCCCCAGGCCAAACGCTTTGCCTCCCTTGCTCTCCTAATTGGCACTAATGCCACATGGATATCATCAGCGGGAATTGAAGCGGACTGACTGAGTGCGCTCCCTCTGAACCATCTCGGAAGAGCTGTCAGAAAGCAGCACCTCCCTGCAGCCCTCCGGCCAGGCACCTGGCTGACCACCAGGCCGGCTGTCCCATCCTGTCCCCCTCCGGCCAATGGGATGGGGCCCGTTCCATCCCATTCATGGATGGGCAAACTGAGACCCCAAGGTTATCTCCAAGGAGACTCGTGAGTAATGAGAGCATGCTGCTGTGGGCCTGGCCCGGTGAGCCATTTCTACAATGCTAGAGGGACCAATTTCAAACTAAAAATACAAGCTGCTCCCCAAATAGGCCCTGTGTTTAGACACTCTCTCCATGGCTTGCTGTTCCTCTCTGTTCCCCCACAGGCTCCAGCTGGCGCCACAGCTGCTCCAGAAGGAGTGGGTACAGTGCTGGGGGGCAGGGGCAGGTGGCATGGGTGCAGCACCGGCGGGGAGGCTGCGGGGGGCATTTCTGGGCAGTACACTTGGTGATGCTTTGCTAAGGGCTGAAGTGTAGAGCACCTTGCTGGAGGGGGACAGATTGTGGAACGGAGTGGGAGGGACAGCCTGCTTCCCTTACCCAAAGCTCCCAAACCCTTGACATCCTCTAGCCAAGAGTGCGCCCAGCCTGAATTTGAGCCCTCCCAGGCCAGCTGGCCCATTGTATAGTTTCTCCACACACCACAGGGCCTTCCCACAGACCCTTCAGGTCTTACAGCCCTGAGAGCCTCAAGTGTCAAGTCTCATCGCACTCAGCTCACTCCCATCCTTCTCTGTGCAGAGAGGGCTCAACACGTGCTGCCACTTCCAGGAAGTTCTCTCTGATTACCTCCTGCTCTGAATTCAGCCCCCTCCCTTCAGGCACCCAACTTCCTTCCTTCCTTCCTTCCTTCCTTCCTTCCTTCCTTCCTTCCTTCCTTCCTTCCTTCCTTCCTTCCTTCTTCCCTCCCTCCCTCCCTCCCTCCCTCCCTCCCTCCCTCCCTCCCTCCCTTCCTTCCTTCCTTCCTTCCTCCTTCCCTTCCTGTCTCCCCCCTCCCTTGGGTGGGTGCCTATGCTCCTGGCACACATGGTGACAAAATCCAGCAGACTAGAAGTGGGTGACTGGCTCCTGGTGAGCCTTCCCAGGTAGCTCCGGCTTGAAGGCAGGCAGAACAAGCCCCAGTTGCCCCTATGGGCTCGTGAGACCCTACGGCCCCCGTCATGAATTGCCCAGGGTGTCAGTGCTCTAGGTTCGAGCCCTGCTGGGTCCTGGCTGGGTACCCTCGGAGATGCACTTTCCCACCCAGCTCTAGCCCCACCTGGAGCTTACCCGCTGGCTCCCTGCAGCCCAGCTGTTCTGGGGAGTGAGGCAGTGAGGCCTGGGAGCCAGGGCCTGGGATTGGGGCCCGGAGCCCTGGGGTGCGGTGCCAGCCCCAGCCCCCTGGCCTCGGGCCGAGTGCACCTCCGGCCTCTGCTCCTCTCTGGATGAGGGGGATCAAGCCACTCGGAGAGCGGGGGCGGGAGGCCTGGGGGTTCTCAGTAACCGGCAGAGTGTCAGGGACACGCATGTGTTTTTAACAGGATTCAAAGACCTCCTTTGGCTCAGAAGCAGGCTGCACACCGGCCTTCCTCCCACATTTGACAAACGGATTCAGCTGATTTCAGAAATAATAATTACGGAGGACTAGTAATTAGCAGGAGGTGGGAGGTAGGGCAACACCCAGCCCTCCACGTGCTCTGTGCCGTGTCACCCGCACTGGCCTGGGGCCCCGGGTCTGTCACCATCTCAGACACAGGAGACGATGCCTCAGGGAGGTCGAGCAGTGGGCCTGCGGCCCGGGGGCTCTCAGCCGGGGCCGGGGAGAGGCTGCGCTCGGAGGCTCCGAGGGCAGGGAAATTCCCGGGGGTCGGGAGGAGCGGGCACTCGGAGGACGGGAAGAGCCAGCGAGGCTCGGCCGGGCGGAGCTGCTGCCCTGCTGGCCGGCTCTGAACCAGGCGCCGGCCTTTCAGCGCTCAGCTGCCCCCCCCCCCCCCCCGGGTGTCCTCTGGACAACGGGGTGCTGAGCCGGCCTCCTCCTTGTGAGCCCTCAGGCGGGGTGCTCTGGCCCCCCCCTCCCCCAGCTCTGTTCTGGTGCTGGTTGCCCTGCAAAGGTGGGTGTGGGGTGGGCTGGGGCGTCACCCGGTGTGCCACTGCCACCTGTCAGGAACTGAAGACTGTTCACTGCTCAGTGCCTGACTCTCCTCCGACGGCTGACCTCATTCGGAACTGATTGCAGCATTTTAATAAGCCCTTTGCTTTTCCACGTCTTTCTGGTGCTGTCTTCCTTTGCCCACTGTAAACCCATCGCCTCTGCCACGTGAGGCCAGCTCCACGGATCCCCAGCCCCCCGGTTTGCAGCAAGTTGGAGGGGATGGGAGCTGAGCTGGACAGCTCCCCTGCGACCACGGGTGCTCTTGTGGTGGCAAAAATCAAGCATCCAGCCCATGGAAGCACGAAAGATGACCCTCCTCCAGGTGACACGTCCCCCCCGAGGAGCTCGGGCAGCTCCGTCCCGTCCCTCCCTCATCCTGAGCAGGCTGATTGTGACGTGAAGGTCTAAGAAACCACCTCCCCGGTCAGATCATCTCCCCACCTGAGCGGGTAGGTTCTCCCCTGAGGATGACGTCACACCCACTGCCCTGTGTCTGCTCAGAAATGCAGGTGGCCCTGAGATTAGGAACACACACCCGAGGCTCAGGACACTGAGGGAGGGGAGGGCACTCAAGTGCCCAGAGCACCCGAGGCCATCTCAGCTCCTCCCCCCACTGACTCCCTTCCTGGCTGCTGGGCCAGAGCCCCCACTGGCGTCAGAGCTCTGTGCCAAGCATGAGAGGTCTCTAACCCCAGGGGGGCTGGTATTTGGGGCTTGGGAGTGACACCCCCATGGAAGCACACCGCAGCAGACTCAGGGCTCTGGCAGGACCCTGGAGCACCCAGCCAGTTTACCTCTGCATCACACAGAGTGGCCAGGCTGCAAAGCCTCAACTGTCATTGATGGCAGGGGACTGGGCACAGCCTCAGTCTCTTCTGAAGGAAGGGGTCAGTGAGAGGGGGTGGGAACAGCCCTTAGCTCAGGGCCCAAGTCAGCTTTTCTGGACTGAAGCTTAAAGAGTGGGGGCATGTCACAGGGTCCTGGGCTGGGTGGGACCAGCCTGGCCCACTTCGGGGCTGGTGGATTTGAAAATCAGATCCAAGATGCTGGCACAGCTCCCTCCTGGCCTGGGTGCCCAGTGCCATCTGACCCATGACACAGAACAGCTGTGTCTGCATCTGAGAGTGCCGGGGGCACAGTCAGGGGCATGCTGTCCCTTGACATTTACATCATTGTCACCAGCAGGAACATGGTTCTTGCCCCTGTGAGGGTGACACAGATGGAAAGACCAGGGGCACATTCCTTACCCTCCATACCTTGTTCCATCATCTGCCACCTGCCTTGGTGGGCTGCACGCTGGGACCGCACCACACTCAGTCGGCTGAAGTGTGTGACACGGAAACTAAAAGTCCCTGGAATCCCAACCTCAAATACAACCGCTATTAACTGCTCAGGGCATAGACTTTCAGAATTTATTTTCACTATTTAAAAAAAAAATTAACTACGTTCATTATTTATCATTTGTTATTTTGTTATGTTTATTACCTAACAAAATTTACCAAATTAACCATTTTTAAGCATACTGAGGACTTCCTTCCTTTTCGGGGCCGAGTCATTGCCTGTGCCGATGGCCACGTTTGGGTTACTGTCCATCTGCGACGGGCACTGGCTATGGTAACTATGCTGCTATGAACGCTGATGTACAAATACCTGCTCGAGTCCCTGTTTTCAACTCCTTGGGGTTTGTACACGGACGCGGAGTTGCTGGACCCCGTGGTACTTCTGTGTCTGATGCCTGGAGGGGCCCCGACTGTGTCACATGCCCGCTGTTCCCGCTCGCCCGCCAGCCTTTCCACACCCCGTGGACGCGCCCTGACCTTCTGCACCGTCAGCGCCACCCCTCTGCTCGGATGACTCTCCATATCCGCTGTACATGCTCTAATTTATTAACCAGCTCCCTAGTGGTAAACATTTGGGTTGTTTGCTTTTTAATTTCAACGCAGGGGTGTGACGTCTATCCTTGCACACTCGTACCCATGATTCTTTGGGACAAACCCCTAGAAGCGGAACTGTGGAGCCAAAGCCGTCCGGTGAGGTCACGTCCAAATGCAAACGGCCTCATCACGAGAACACGTCGCCTTGGGCTGTTCCCCGCTGGAGACGCTGCCTCCCTGGAACAAACCTGCTCGTCGAAGGGCCACATTCGCTATTGGACCAGGCAGCGCCCTCCAGCTACAATGGGATGCGTCACATCCATACACACAAATCCAATAAAGCGCAGGGCTCGCCATCTGCTTTGCAAAGACGAGACTTTGGAGACGAGCAGGTCTCCATGCCTGGGGCCTCTGACATTCACGGAGTAAGAGGGGGGCGGCGATCTGTACACCCTGATCCAATTGTCCCCCCTGCTGATCAAGTTATAGAGAGACTCGCCCAATACCGTGCTGGGGAAGAGGCGAATTAAACTGACTGGGACAGAGGCCATCTGCCACACGTAGGAGGTGAGGAGGTGTCATGAGCTGGGGCGGGAGCGGATGGGGCATCTTTCTGAGTGGCACTCACTCAATATCTAGACAGGATGTCTTGGTCGGGCTGGCTCTATGCAGCGACACTGCCAAAGGCCTGCTTCAAGCCTGAACAATGGGCCCACGTTTGCAGCCTTCCAGGATGGTAGGATGCTATGGTCACTGTGTGGTCACTGCTGAGGGTTCCAGGCCCATTCTCGCGGTGTCCCTGGTGTCAATCTCCTTGCCTGGCCTGGTCTGGTTGATGTTATTACCCCTCCTCCTGGGGCTGAGATCCTCCCTAACTCAGCATGACAAGAGGGCTTTTTAACCTTAAACAAACCACCTTCCCCGCATTTGGACAGACAGACGCTTCAGGATGCACCTTGATGGCACCTCCAGCCAAGCCATGTGACCGTGGGGGAATCGACATTACCACCCCTCGCTCATCAGTTATTTCTGTGGCTTCAGCATTTGGACTCCTTCTGCTGTGTGGGCTCGGGACGCCAAAAAGACCCAAATTTTAGTCTTGGTCCAAAGACCATCCCAAACGCATGGCCGCTGGTGCCCGGTGCGTAGGCCTGCCGAGGCCCCACCCGCCCTGGAGAGGGGCCTGGTGGGCATCCAGGGCCACCAAGCTCAATAACACTGAGATCATTGTAACATGGGAAGGGAAGAGTACTTCCCCCCCAAATCCTAGCAAGTGTCAGAAAAAAAATTTTGGGGGAAAAATAATTCATAACGGAATTGGTTTAAAAAATGAAAAACAGTCCTTTTCAGGGGAACAGAATTCTGTAGGAATCACAAAAAGATACAAAGAAACAAAATGAGAGGAAACCACGTTCTGGAAGGTTCTCAGAGAAGACTGTGCAGAAGCAGCTGCAGGCCCCCAGGACCAGAGCCACGGAGGCAGATCAGGTGGGTGGGCGGCGATGGGCGGGGTGGGGCCTTGCGCTGCGGCTTCAGAATCAGCGACTTGACCACTCACCCCCCTCCCACCCCACCCCCTCTGTGCTGGCCGGTAGAGAGCCCCTGAGTCCTGAGCATAAAGCAGAGACTGGTCACCACACCAGACACTGCCTGGGGAACAGCTGACCTCGGTGGAAGACAGGCACCTGCCGCATGGCCGGGGAGGGAGGGAAAGCAGCCCGGAGCAGAGCCGTCTTCTCAGGAACAGAAACTCCGACACCCGGGGACTGACTGAGCCAACAGCAGGAGACTCTAAAATAGCTATAATTACTATCTTTAGGGAAATAAGAGGGGTTATCATCTTCGTGAGGCAAGAATGGGGTTTGATATAAAAGAACTAATTAGAGAGCTTGGAAATTTAAAATAGGCTGAAAAGCAGAAAGGAGACATCCGAGGAGCAAATCCGTGAGCTGGACGATCAGGCCACGCGCTCTGCACGGAACCCGCCTTAAAGGGCAAAGTGATGGGAAGCACCAGGGAGGGGTGGGGGGCAGGCTGGGAGGTAGCAGCTGACCCACTGGATCATCAGTTCTGAGAGGGCAGGCTGTGCACCCCTGCACTTCAGCACCCATCACTCTGCACAGTAGGTGCTCACTCAATGAGTCAGTCAGACTTAGCACCTGGGCGTCAGGTGCTCAAGCTCAGAGTTAAACAATTGCAGAAAAGGTGATGTTAGTATTTTAATCGATGTGCTATGTGAGCACAGAAGAGATAACAACTTAGAACCCTCCTGGGCTCCTGGATGCTGCAACATTCAAGCTGGGCCTTGTAGGGTGCATAGGAGTTTGTCAGATAGTGATGGATAGAAGGGTATCTCTGGTAGAAAGGGCATCTTGGGCCAGCACATGCAAAGGCAGTGAGGCGTGAAAGTGAATAGTGAGCTCGGGAAGGGCCAGGCCTGGCGTGTGGCTGGGCTGAAGGCTTGGGGGGCGGGGGAGCCGGCCTGCACTGACGGCTAAGGTTGTCCTCTGGGTGGTGAAGGGGAGCAGCCAGGGCTTCCTGCCACTCACTGCCTCAGTTTCCTCATCGGTTCCACAGGAGAAATTACAATGGCCAGGCGCCTCGGAGTGGGGCATCAGGAGCAGAAGGACGCTTGGCTTCTGGCCACCCTGAGTCCGGGTGGCTGAATATCTAGGACCAGCGCAGAGCCTCAGGAAAATGCTTTCTCATGAGAAAGTCCCGTCCATTCAACAAACGGCAGCTGCAGCTGCCGCAGGGAGACGGCAGAGAACGAGAGGCAGAGCCCTGCCCTCGTGGGTCTTCCATTCGGGGCCGGCGGGCGGCGGAGGGGCCGGCTGAGCAGACAGCGCCCGAGAGTCTGGGCCCTAAGGAAACCGCACCGGGGCTGGGTGGCGGGGCCGGGCAGGGAGGGGGGAACGGAGAGCCCTGGCGGAGCAGGAACAGCTGTGATCTCCCCCCACTGCGCCCGTGGAGACTGCGTGGGGCAGCAGGGCTCCTTGGCTGGAGCATAGACCCATTGGTGACGCTCTTTAGGCCACCCAGGCCACCCTGATTGGTGGGGGAGGCAGCCGCAAGGCCAGGGCAGGAGAGACCCTTGGCTCCCCGCACCATCTGCACCCCTCCATCTGTGACCTGTCCCATCCTTGGTCCGCCGTTTCCCCTCTGCCTCTCCCATGCCCTCCCTCCTTCCCGCCCCAGTCCAGATCCGCCAGGGCAGTGGGGCAGGTGTCAGGGGCCAATTCTTACAGGACAGCGACGGCCAAGTCCACGCTTTCGGTCTTTGTGCCCCAGAGACAGTCACATGCTATAGGAACTTGGGTGGCAGAGCTGCCCAGGGCATCTCACAGACTGTCCTGAGATAGCAAGAGGGCCCAACCTCACGGGCATCTAATGTCACGTCATGATGTTTGCAGGTGTCGGTCACGGGGCACCCCAGCTTCATCCTTTCTATTGAAACGAACGGATCCGGCATCCTCCAAAGTCCGTGCTAACAGAAGCAGACTGGCTGCGGGGAGATCGCGTCAATTTTGGGTTCCCACCCTCCAAATAAGCACCCTCTCGTTTCTATCCCCTATTTTTCAGCAGGACAGACTGACAGCCATGCCCAGGACATGCTGGGAGTGGCCTTTGGTGCAGAATCAGGCAAGCCATTCACTTTCCCCAAGTCTCAGCTTCTTCACTGTAAAATGGGCACCGTAAGAGTGGTTCTCAGCTCACTTGGCTGTCAGGAGAGCGTGAGGGTAAAAAGCACACAAGAAATGTTAGCCACGGGGCGCAGAGTCCTGGGGCCAGCTCCCCCACTCAGGGGACCCTTGGAAACCTCGCCCACCTCTGAGCTCCCGCGTAATGGGGGCCTTGCCTCTGCACCCACAGCGCGTGGCGCAGGAGTGAAGGGATGAATGAATGACTGCAGGCTGGGATCTGCTCAAGCCGTGGGAAGTGAAGATCAGATCATGAGGGCTCTTGTTAACGCTTCTCTGGAGAAATAAATCCCAAAATGGATTTGTCATGGCGAACCCGCCAGGGCCCCCCCCATCCCCCCTCCCCCAGCCCGGCAGGACTTGGCAGGAGGAACTGTGAAGCGCAGAAGGGGCCCTGAGGGACCCTTAACTGATCCCAAGCACCTCACTCGGCACCATCCCCTCCTCGCCCGTCAGCCTCGAAGAGCCCTAAAGAATGAGCTTATCAAGCTTGCTGTCACAACGTTTTAAAATGTTGCAGTAATTAAAAGCCAGCAGTAATTTCTATTCAAACAGACGAAGCTGTCTTTTCAAACCAGGGCAATGGAAACACCCCACACACCACGTGTGCACCCGAACACTCACATGCACGTCCCACACGCCCGCCCACTCCCGTCCCCTTGCACACTGTTGCCTAATCCCCCCCCACACACACACTTTAATGCCTTGTTATTCTAGTCACGTCCAAAAGACACCCAATCCAAAATCCCTTGATCTAGGATGTGAGTACACACCGCAGAGCCGTCACACAATAATCGCAATGTCACGCATGGCCAGTCTCGTGATATATATATATATATGTTTAATTCCACTGCTCTTTAAGTGGGCTTGACCTAGATGGATAATTTGGAGCTGGGCAGAGTCGCCACAGGCCTCGTTCAATCCACGGCAGGACCCCTCAGGAACAGAAACGATTCAAGTAACAAAGGTTAATTTATTCATTGCCTGAAGGTGCGGGCAAGTTCCGCAAGCAGGTGCTAGTCATTGGGCCCAGCGCTGTTTGGGGAGAGAACTCCGGACACTCAAGTCCTTCGGTTCTGAGATCCACCAGGCGGGCGGCTGAAACCGAGGCCACGGAACGGGGCGCCCACTCCCGCTGCCCGTCGCTGCCCCTTCTGAAATCTCAGGGGCATCCAAGGCCCGAAGGGGCCCCCGGGGTCGGCTCGTCTCGGCTGTAAGCAGATGGCCCAGTGCTGCTCGGACCTGTCTGGAGATGGTGAGCTCAACCCCCTCCTGGGGCTCCCAGGAAGAGAGCTGGAAGGGCCCTGGCAGTTATTCTGCACCTCCTGGCAAAATCTGCACGCGCTCGGGGAGCTCTCTGCTCCTCTGCACTCTGCAGAGGGCACCTGGGCCAGAAACAGCGGCTGGGTCCAAACCCTCACTCCCAAGATCCCAGGTCACTCCCCCGAGTGCATGTGTGACCGTGTGTGGTGTGTGGCTGTGATGAGAAGGTAGTGGTCCCCACAATCACCAGGATTATTTTCAGGTCACTGTGTGTGTATGGAGCTGTGGAGCCCTAGAGAGACACATGGTCCCTCCCTACAGGGGACCCACACTTGCCCACAAGAAATGTATGGACATGAAGGTCCTATCTTCATGCACCGGGCTGATCTCACCAACATCCCATCTGCCCTCCTTCAGAATGAAGCCTTGTAAACTGCCACACATGTTCCAACGTGCTGGGGTTTTTCAACCAACTGGGCCATCTGTTGGATTTGAGTTATATCCATGGTGCTCTGCGCTGTGGGAGGCTGCTGGTGATGGGGACATAGTAGCCGCCGCAGCCTGGTGGGGAGGCGCCATGCCACCCCCCCCGCCCCCCGGGGCTTGTTTTTGGCTCACATGTGGCTCCAATCCTTTTTTTGCATGCTCACGAGGGAGAACTTGCTATTTAAGGAAACCTGGGGGTGAAGGGTTTCTGTAAAGTCAGACCAGTGGCCCCCTTTATTTTTATTTTTGGAAATGAAATTTTTCCTTAAAATCAGGCCATGATTTGGTCACACACAGAGGAGTTTGGTGGTGACCACTGGGCATCGTTATCCAAATGAAATCCATTCAATGCAGCCACATCCTTGCTGGCTGTGTGGCCCAGGTTAAGCCACGTCACCCTCCATTGCCATCTACACAGGGAGGACAGGAAAGGTGTCTACTTTACGCATTGGGGGAATATTTGGTCCTGGTTTCAGTGAAATGGGCTCAGATCACATCACAAGTGCCAAGAGCCCATGTCCCCGCTCAGCACCGGAGAGAAACCAGCGCCTCGTGGGATCGGAGCCCCAGAGCCCCGCCGGCTGCGCAGACCCGCAGCTGCGAAATCCCACGGCGCGGTGCGAGCAGGCCCGGCAGGCCCGGAGAGGCTGGAGCCGCTGGGTGAGGAGGCGTTGGCACCGCTGCGCCTTTAAAATCCTTGCAACACATTGGCCAGGATCTAAGCCATCCTGAGCTTTAAAAAAGAAGTTGCTCAGTTGTCATAATGGGGATTTTGACTGAAAATGTTGATTTAAAGGATTCCTATGCTGACGCCTAGGGTACTGATTGGCTGGCCTGCATCTCTCACCTAGCTTTCGCTCCCCCCCCCCCCATATGGAATTTCTATTAATGTTTCCATCTTTTTTCCTAGGTTGGGGAGACTGTAGAAAATCTGGAAGGAGGGTGTTAGGAGCACTCGAGTCTGGTGTGCTGCCCCAAGCCTAACGTGTCCCCCTGCAGACTCAGTACAACAGCACCTGTCCCACCGGCTTGTTGAGAGGGCTAAATGAGACAATGCAGGCAAAGCCCTGAGCCTTGTGCCTGGAACATATTAAGCCCATAATGAGTGATGTTTATCACGAGATAAGTGCCTGGTGGAAGCAGGGACCGCACACAGTTAATTGATGAACCAAGCACAGCCACCCATCCCTCCACCAGTCCCTTAGGAAACGAGGCAGGTGACGTTTAATTATCTGGCTTGGAAGGGACAGAGATGCTCATGGGGACAGGCGCCAGCTCTGCCCACTCGGGAAGAGGAGTGAGGTGCCGCCTGGCTTGTGGTAAGGAAGCTCTCCAGGGTCAAAGTGACTTGAGTAACTCTGGGAAATTAGGCAGTGGCCCTTGCCAGGAGATCCAGCAGGAGAGGCGGGCTGGACACTGGTATCTGCCTGTTTGGTTTGCAAACACTCACCCTCCTGGCCCCGTGGTGTGGCTCCGAGCAAGCCGCTTACCTGTCTGCCCTCAGCCCATCTGCAAGGAGGGAATGGACTCCAAGCAGGTCACTTTATGCCCTTTGTCTGTCCTCAGTATTCTCAGCTTTAGAATGGGGGTAAGTAACAGGTTCTTCCTCCCAGGGTCTATCTAGCTTCTTAGAGAGAACATTAGGGTCAATAAGGCGCACATTCAGGAGCACGTTCAGTGTGCCGGGCACAGTTCTTCATACTTTGCATATCTATCTCAGAACCTTTTCAATTCCAGATCTTTCTCAGCCCAGGGTCCCTGTGGCTGCAGCCTCCTAAGTGTCTGTAGAACAGGGGTCACTCACTGGTGTCCTGGATCAATCCTTTCGGGTGAAAGGACCTGGTGTTAAAAACCTCTCCCTGGTACCCAGCGCAAATCGTGCTTCCCTTTAACTTCGGGGCCACTGGTCCCAGCTCTGGGCTTTGTGGTCCCAAGGAAGAGGTCCTATCCCTTCCCCTTGATATCCCGAGTGATCCCCAGCCAGCCACCAAGCCCCAGACCCCGCCAGCCCAGGGAGGAACAAGCTCTGCCCCTTCTGTGCTTGCTCTGTGGTTGCTAACCGAGCAACAGGGACGAGCTATGACAGAAGCGAGCACTTCGTGAGCCCTCCTTGTGTGCCAGGCCCCTGGATGTCCTGGAATTTCATTCTCAGACCAACCTCGCAGGCTCTGCTGCGGCCCGTTTGGACGATGGGAACCAGAAACTGGCCGAGTGAGGGACTTGCCCCAAGGTCGCACTGTGGATAAGCAGCCGCAGCTTCAGCCTGACTCCAGATCCCAGCGCTGCGGACCCGGGAGCGCCTGGAAAGCGAGCGCGGAGCCGCCGGAGCCCCGCAGGCGCTGGCGGGTGAGGCTCCCGCCCGGCCCCGGCCCGGCCCCGGCCCCGCGGGAGGTCGAGCGGCCTCGGCCGCGCGGAGAGTCGTCAGCACCAGAGACAGCTCCCTGCAGCCCCGACGGAGGGCGGCGCGGCGGTGGCGCGCCCTCCCCGACCGCCGGGCGCGCGCCTCCCGCGCCTCCCGCCGGCACGCGCCCCGCGCCCGGGGACCCGCCGCAGCCGCGCGCGTGCCGCTCGCACGGAGCCAGCGCGGGCGCCTGGAGCCGCGGCCGGAGCTGGCAGGGGCTCCCGCCTGGGCACACGGTCGGCCCCGCGGGCCTCGGCCTCCACGGCGCCCGCCTCGCCCGTCCTGCCCCAGCTGTCACCGCAGCCGTGGCCGGGGCATGAGCCGCCGTTACTAGCTGCCTGCCGCCGGGACCGACGCCGGCCGCCCCGTCACGTGCCCCCAAGTCCTCGGCGGGCCGGGGCGCACCGATCCCATGGTTCAAGGTAAGGGCCGAGCGGGGGTGCGGGGGGGGGGGGCATGGGGCGTGAGAGCGGAGGTTGCAGGCGGGGGAAGCCCTGAATGGATGCCCAGATGCCCCCCTCGTCTGGAGAGCCCGCTGGAGCCTGTGCCCGCCGCCTGGCCCAGGAGCTGCCTGGGCCAGCGTCACATGTCCCATCTCTTCCCCTTCCAAGTGCGCCCCTGTGAGGAGGCTGTGGAGAGACCAAGAAGGGCAGCGAGGGCCTGAGGGAGAAGACCGGGCACCCGCTGTGCCAAGGGACCCGTCGTCTTTCTCATAGCCTGGGCATGAGGGAAACTGGGGAGGGAAAGTTTCCCAGAGGAGCCTGGCCCCCCTTCTCTCTGCTGCCAGCCGCTGAGACCTTCCATTTGGGGGGCTTGCCTGCTGCCAGACACAGTGCTGGGCGCTGGACCTGTGATTACCCGCTCAGTCCACCCACCGCCCATGAGGAAGAGGGCATTGGCTCTACTTGGCAGATGAGGAAACTGAGGTTCAGGGAAATTTGGTCACTTGTCCAAGGTCACACAGCCAGCAGGTGGTAGAGGTGGCCTCAGACACACATCCTCTGCACCACCTCCCGCCCCCCACCAGCTCTGTTTGAGATCTCAGCTTTTGGGGTGGGGAGCACCAGACTGTCGTTTGGTTCTTCCCGCCAGGAATGAAAAGACTCCAAACACCAAAAATCCGGCACGTGTTTCCCACCCGCACTCCCAGCCCTGCCATCTCACCCCACTCGGTGTCCTGTAGCCCCAAGGCCAGGGACTGCGTGGCCCGAGTGGGCCTCCCAGTGTATGTCTCCTGGCTACTCCCGTGGCTGCAAGGCAAAAATCCTGAGGGGCAAGTTCTCTGACCCCTCTGGAGGATCAGGGGGTGTCATGGAGGCCTTAGCCCCAACAATTGTCCCTTGGGTGTTCCCAGGAAGCTAGAGCTCAGGAAAGCCAGAGGGGCCACTCTGCCAGCCTTCCCCCTGCGCTCCCCATCTGCCCAGGCTGGGCTCTTGGGGGGTTCCAGGCACCATGAGAACTACTAACCTCCAGAAAGTTCAGACTCGCTAGGAAAGCACACATGCCCATCTTCCCACTTCCCCCCTCTCCCAGTGGCATTGAGGATGGAGTCCAGGCAACCGGGTCTCTTTTTAGCTAAGCAGGTGGGTGCAAGCACCTTCTGAGCCCGAGGAGGGGTCATCTTCACTCCTCTGGGCACCGCCTGCAAGCTTTCTAAAGAGCTTGGGTGCTGGAACTTGTGAAAAGTCCATCTCACTCCCAAGGCTGGGCTCAGGCAACATGGGGTTTTGTTCGTTCTTGCCTTTGGCAGTGGTTTGTGGAGCACCTGCATGACTCGAGGAGAAAGACAGACGGGGTGATTCTTGTGTCCCGGTTGCTACTGAATTCCCTTCTCCCCATCAGCTGAGTTTCCACGGTGCTGACTAGTCTGGAGTCCCTTGGAAAGCTTGAGAATGGCTTTTTGAAGGATCCGGGGGTCTGGGAAGGACCCAAAGGATTTCCCAGCCTCAGTGCCCCCGGATGCATTGGGTGGAGGGCTGGGGAGCTCTGGGAGCAGCAGCTGGCCTCCGTGGAGCGCGCTAACACTGCTCAGAGCACTGGTACATGGAAGTATCGCAGCGTCTCCACCTTGGTCTCTCCAGAGGGGAGAGGACGGCTTCGAGCCCCCAGACACACACTGCTTATGCCAGCACAATCGTGGACCATGAACAAGGGCACTTGGGGAAAATGTGGGCCCAGCTGGAGGAGCCGAGACTTATCCCAGTTCTCTTCACCTTTCTGGGTGACCTTGGACAAGTCACTCTTCCAGTAATGGGGTGGATCGTGTTGTGTCCCTAATGGGCCATTACAGCTCTGTGCATCTGAGCCCTGAACGGAATGGGAGGAGCTGTAGTGTTGGAGGCGTGCGGAAGGGTTGTGAAATCTCGAGACTGGTCTGAGTCCAAGCCCCCAATCTTTCCACCCCCACTCCCCATTTAAGTGATCACCCCAGTCTTGCATGTTTGGGGGCTGGCTCTAAATTGCTGACTTCAGGTGCTGGTTCTGGGTGAGCCACACGGCCCTGCTGACCTGGAGGTTTCATGGCACCAGGACCCACTCCCACCGAAAGGCGGCCGGGTTCCTGCCACGTGGGCCTGCTCCGCAGGACGATGGCAGCGAGATCCAGGGAGGAGTAATTGCCGCGCTCAGGAGGGGCCAGGGAGCGGGCGGAGCTGCGGGAGAGATTTATTACGTCTCAGTAAATTATAGCTGACTCGAGGTCTCGGGGCAGCAGGCGAGGCAGTGCGGCAGCCGGCCCTTGTCCCGCTCTCCTCGCAGCCCCTGGCCCTGCCCCTGTCTCCAGCATAGCTCGTTCGCATCTGTGCGTCAGGAAAAGGCAGTTTGTGTGCGAGAGACAGTGGGGTGTCAGGCTTCCTGGGGCAGCCGCTCCGCCTCTAGATGTGCAAAAGCCGGGGTGCTTCTGTCTTCCCCACCAGCATAGGGCTGGCAATGGAGAAACCCGTGTGGGGCGCCAAGCCTCTGTTCCCAGGGTCAGCTCCTCTGAGGCCATGCAGCTGGGGCTTCTCAGCTTGGCTTTGCGGCTCCTCCTGGTGCTGGTTTTCCTCGTGGTGTCTCTGTCCCTTTGGGTTTGCTCCACAGGGGATTTGACAAGACCGGCATCTTCCACGTTGCCAGCGCCTGTCCCACTGCTGAGCAGAGAGGCTCCTGGGCACCAGTGCACTTGTCTCTGTTCAAAGCCCTTTGTTCCCTTTGGGATTAGGTCCCTTCCCTGAACTGGTTTCAGATGGGGGCTGCCTGAGGATGGAGGCACTACAGGGGCACTGAGGGGACTGACCAGCTTGTCCCGGGGGAGGGTGGGCTGCCCAAGGGTCCTGAATTCAGGCTGAGCTTGGGTTCCAAGCCTGGCATTGCTGCTTCCCAGCTGGGGGACCCTGAGCCTTTGGCCCCTAGGCTATGAAATGGGGACTATGACCCCTACTTCCCTGGGGGCCTTGGAGGGTTAGATGACAATCTTGGTGAGAGCCCTGGGGCCTCAGGAGTGCGTTGGGGGGGGGGGGGGAGGTCATATCAAGCAATGCCTGTAGGCTCTCCTTGGCAGATGGGACAGGAACCACAGGAAGTGTGAACCTGGGAGGGACGAGCCAGACCTGGCCTTTAGAGAATGATCTCGGGCTGCAGCTGGAGGTAACGTGGAGAGGGTGAGGCTGGAGGCAGGGAGGTCCAGAGGAGGCCACTGCTGTGCAGTCAGAAGGGACACAGGGGAGGCCTGGACCAGGAGAGTAAGAGGTGCGCTGGGACAACTGAACAGCCGAGGCAGGGGTGTTGGGGTGATGGGAGATGGCCCTGGACTGCTGAGCAATGTTGCTTCTATAACATCCCTCGGCATGGAGCCTGGGCAGATGCTCACCCCGGCCGGAGACGGGGCATGGCCGGAGCGCAAGATGGGCCGAGCGTGAGTGGTGGGGATGCAGTCCCGGGAGGAGGTGGGCCTTGAGGGGCACTTTCTGTCCCAGCAGCAACTATGTCAGAAGTGTGATTGCACCCTGGCTAATGTGACTGCCTGTCATCTGGGCGTGCTCCCCACCCACCTCAGGGTTTCCATGGGAGGTGGCCCTGGCCGGGCCTAGCTGGGCCCCACACCCCTATGCTTGATTTTCCCATGCGGCACAAGTGTGAGGAGTCTGGAGGCTCAGGTGGAGGCTGGTCAAGGCCTGGGCACTGGTCCCCGAATAAGCCAGGCTGTGGCCTCCGCTGCCACCTTCTCTGGCTGCTGGGGATAGGTCAGCAGTGTGGCCAAGTAGATGAGAGCCCAGCCTTTGAGACTGTCCAGAGCCTTATCTATGTCCAAGCTGTGTGTTCCTAGTGAGGTTACTTAGCCCCTCTGGGCCTTGGGTTCTTCATCATAAAATTACAATAATGACATCCGCCTGCGGGGTGTGCCAGCTTAGTTGGCAGCTGGCTGGCTGAGGAGGGGGGTCCATGTATTGCCAAGCCCTGGGAAAACTTCTCGGCCCAGCCAGGCTCACCCAGCTGGTGCTTGCTTCCTGGCCTAGCTGCAGAGTGGCCTGTGGGTGCCCCTGACAAGCAGGTACACCCCACACTGTGAGACCACCCTGGCTCCCTGACTGCCACCTGCATCTTGGTGCTTCCCAACCAGGTCCACCACAGTGGCAAAGGCGGCTCCTCCCAGGTGACACTCCTGGCAGCTGCCTGGCAGGTGGCCTGGGGTCAGGCCCTCAGTCCCTGGAGAGTAGTCCTCTCTCCTTTTGCCATTATGATTATTATTGTTATTTGCAGTTTGTAGCTGCACATACTGTGAGGAACAGGGCTCCTCCAGGTGTGGGCTGCAAACCAGCAGCCTCAGCGCCCTGGGAACTTGCTGAAGATGCAGGGCCTCGGGCGCCCCCACACCTTCGGCTCTAACAGGCTCCCAGCTAACTCTGTGCTCAGTGAGGTCTGAGACACACTCTTCCAGAAAACAGACCCGACACCGAAACAGAAACACGGCTCTGCCTGCGGAAAGCGTAGGGGACACTGTCTCTTTCACGCTACTTATATTTTTAATTTGTGTATGTGACATTTTCATATACTTTATAGGGTTTTAAATAAAATAAGTGTGTGCTTGCTGTAAAAGAAAAGTTGAGCAATCCAGCTATGTTTTTTTCTCAGAAAGCAGGAGCCCCGGTTTCCCGCAGTGCCCACCCCCGGGTGCTCAGCACAGCACCGCAGGGGTCCTCTGCGTGTGCCCCCTCCTGTCCTTTTATGAGGGGGCTTGATCGGGCCTCCACGTCAGTCTGTTCTCTCATTTATTACCTGGACCCGTGTTAGTAAACGGGCAGGTAGGTCATCCCAGGTTGTCACTCGCATTGTGCAGCATTTATAGATTTGTTTGATGGTGCGATCCCTACGGGGAAGGTGGCGGGGGTGGAGAGGGGGACCGCACTTGTGAATAGACTGAGAGCCGGCCGAGAGCAGTTCTCAGGTACTGTAGCGGCTGGAGGCGGCCGGGGTTCAGGGGAAGGTACCCTGGAGGTGGATTGGAGCCAGGCCCTGAGCCTGGAGTGGGGAGCGGCAGGTGGGTGGAGAGGTGGGGCGCTTCTGCCACGGCCGGGATGCGGGCAGCAGTCTGTTGATTTTGGCCAGTGGCCCCCGAAGATGCCACAATGGTTGCCAACTCTCTACTCCCTGTGAGGATGGGAGAGACCCAGCAGGGCCTTCCAGGGTCTCCTTGGTTTTGAGGCTCAGTCTGTGTTGTGATTGAGGCTGGTCTCCCTGTGTGTGGCCCTCACTCTCACCCAGTGGTCCCTCTGCCAGGCTGATGAAGCCCCCCACCCCCAGTGCTGCAGAGGAGCTCCCAGTGCTCCCGCCTGCTGGCCCTGCCCGACTCAGCAGCACGCACCAGCCGGGGCTGCGGTCCCCGTGTCCCCCTAGCGTTAGCTCTGATCAGTCTGCCAAGGGGTGATATGAAGCAGGAGCGAAGGCTGGGGCTGCACAGGGACAGGGAGGCAGGAGCGTGGGGGACCCGGTGGTGGGGCTGGAGGAGACAGCCGGAGAGCATCAGGGCTCTGCCCGGGGGCCCTTGTCCAGGCCTCACCTGGCAGGGCTGGAAGTGTCGTGTTTGCACCTGTTTTCCAGATTCCTTTACTTGGCCTTGGCAAAGGCACTTCTGCCCGAATGTTCGGGAACTTCCCTAAGATACAATGATGATGCTTAATTTTCTGGTTCAAAGACAAGCGCCGGGTCCAGACCGCGAGAGGACCCCCCCCCCCCCCCCGCAGCCCCGCCGCTGAGGGAAGGACCCACCTGGGGCCGGACTCCACTCGCCCTCTCTGGTCGGGATCGCCCCCCGAAACATCTCAGACAGCCTCCAGGAACCTGATTCCGGGGGAGCATGAGCCGGTTCTGGTTCAAAGGGGGACAGTGAAAAAAGGCTAATATTTCACCAGAAAAGCAGCAGCTTCTTGCTCACATGGTCAACCTGCAAGCGTCTGCTATTTACCTGTGTTTAGAGTTTGGGTAAAACACATTATGCAGAGACTCCTGGCTCCGTGCGAACCCATTTACAAAATTAAAAATATCAACTTTAATTTTACTTTCACGGAACTTCCCACACGAGAGTTCCCGCTAGTTACTAAACAGATTTCTATTTTAAAAAATGTTGTTTATCTTGCGATGCAGTGTCCTGAATAATCACTTCTGTGGGCAGTTTTAGTGCCGCTGCTCTGTGTCCTGTGTTTCTCCACGCGCCCTTCGCTTTCTGGGAGCAGCCGCGTTGGTGAGCGTGGGCCTTGGGGGGGGGGGGGTTGTGTGTGAAGGAGGCAGGAGGCGTGGGGGGGAAGGCGCGGGGCAGGTGGACAGGGCCCTGGCTGAGAATCAGCAGAATGAGCAGGCACAGGCGTGAGGACCCCGCAGCTCGGCCCGGCCCCCATGCGAGCTCCTCCCAGCTGGTGAGCTTAGGCATGTTTGTAAACCTCTCTGTGCCCCAGTTTCTGGTCCACACAGACAGGAAAGTTGTTGCCTCCTCAGGGTGGCGGTGAGGACTCGTGTTACCCATGGAAGACCTGGACATCTGGTACTAGCATGACTTAGGGAACCTGGGGCTGGGAGTGGCACCAGAGGTCAAAGTTGGGGCCCTGCTGTCCTGTGCAGCTCGCAACTGATACCCTGCTTAAAATCTGTCCCAGCTGAGGCTAGAACCAGACCTCCAGGGCCACACAAACGGCCTGGTTTGGAACAGACCCTGTTAACCCCACCCCAGCTGCAGCACTCACCTCTCTCCCCCACCGTGTCGCTGCATGGAGGCTTTCTGGAACATTCCGAGACCCTTCCTCCCTGCAGTCATCCTGCCTGAAAGATGTCCCCAGGCTAGTGCCCTTCAGGGAAGAGTTCCTGACTCCACATCACCTCCCTGGGAAGTCAGCTCCGTGACACGCTCTCAGGTCCCCTCTTAACACCTAGCTCTGTGGTTCGTCCCCACTGTCTGTCTACAGCCTGGACGGGGTGTCCCTGGTGGAGGGCACCTGTTCATTCTGTTCAGCACTGAGCCCCGCCTCTGGCACAGTGCCCAGCACACAGGTGGGGCATTTGGTAGGTTTTTGTCGGAAGTCTTTGGGCCATTCGGAGGGCTGGCCTCTCCCGAGACTGAGCCACCCCACAGAACCACAAACGGGGTCTATTTTGTGGTCAGGGCCTCCCATCCAAACATTCAGAACGTCCTCAGGGAGGAAGCGGCTCAGAGTGTTCCCTGTTCCATGCAGCCCCGGCCTTCCCCAGCTACAGGAGTGTCATCATCAGAGGTGGCTCTGGGGCTGGCAGGCTCCCTGGGCTGGGCCTCAGCCGATGGCCGGGCCTTGGGGGTTCACCCCACCATCCTTCATCAACAAGACTACTGGCTTTGGAAAGATTATTTAATCTGCAAGACATACCCTTTCAACAACTCTCCTACACTCACTTAAAAATGGCTGAGCCCAGTTTTTTTCAAAAAATAAAATTGATGTAAAACAAATGGCTTCAGGCGGTGTCCTTGCTGAGGCCTGGGCCACCAAAGACTGCACAGGGCAGCTGAGTTGCCCTAGAAGTTTACAGTGTTGACGCCGGATCGGCTGCAGGGAGAGCCTCGCCGAGAGCGCAGGCGGGGGAAGTGGGCCCGTGCGAGCTTCAGGCCTGTGCCCAGGGCAGGCCTGGCGGGCATGGCTCCATAAGCTGTCAGATGAGTGGGTGAACAAGGGTAAGGACTGGGCCCTTTGAGGCCTCTGTCCCCAGGATGGCATATGCACAGGCAGGTGGGGCCCTCCTCGGGGTCCTCATGGCTTGTACTTGGGAGAGAACTTGGGGTGACCCCCAGGAGGAGCAGGAAGCCTAAAATTTGGCCAGGACCCAGACGTGGTGCCACCCCTTCCTTTCCCAGGGCGGAGTTGGAGACCCAAGCACCCAGGTTGATCTTCTTGGATGAATTGTGATTTCAGGAGGAATGAAGCTCCGTTATTGTTCATTGAGCGGGTGATTAGACTGTTTATATCCAAACCCCTTCCAGATCTGAGAGAAGACAATTTGGGGAGCTCTTAGATTCTAAGCATCCTTTGTTCAGATGTTCTGATTCTCTAAGACAATAAAATGTGGGGTGCTTAGATCTGGGAGTCCACGATCCCACCAGCTTCGATGGACAGCTCCTCTGAAAGCTCTGGGATCTCTCTGGCTGTCCACTCGCCCTTTCACCCTCTGCCCCCTCTTCACCTCCACTCCCACCCCCACCGCAGACCCACCTGAAGCCGCAGAGCAGAGCTGGGCCTGCTTTAAGTGAGCTGCACTGATCTCAGACAAAAGCAGAGGTCCGGTGGGGGGGTTCCCTGGTAGGTACCAGGTCCTCTGGGGGCATCTGAACTTAAAGGGGAGTGTCCAGATGGGGGCAGTGGTAGTCCATACCCCCCACCCCCTGCTGCTGGGTGGTCCAGCCACTCCCTTAGAACAACCAGGGTGCCTTGCTTGACTCACTTTTGTCCCTGCTCATCTACTTTTCATTCACCATCAGCAACATACATGCTCACACACACATACATGCACACACACATACTCACATGCACAGATACATGCACACACATATACATACATACTCACATGCATACATCCATACATGCACACTAACACACACATACATACCAATGCACACACAGCTCTGGGGTGAGGGGCGGTCCTGCCTGAATTCAACAGGGCAGGGCTGGCCCGGGCCCCTTTGTCCGCTCTGGGCTGTCTCCAGCTGGGGCCAGAATTCCAGGGCATCCCAGTGTGTGCTGGGCAGCCTGAGCTAGTGACACAGAAAGGAGTCCTGGGAATTGGACAAGGTGACCAGCAGCCCCGGTTTTCATTGCGCGGACCTGTGTTTCCTGGGTGACCCCAGCCCCTGGTCCTCAGTGCTCACCTAGGAATGAGGGTAAGGACTCCTGTCTTCCTAACTCACAGGGCTGCTTGCTCCAGGGAGATGCTATACTGGAAAACTCAGCATAAACTAGAGGGCTGTAAAGATACAGATGTTATTCTAAATAGCCATTGAAATCGGTCCTAGGGGACAGTGGGAGAGGCAGCTGACAGTGGTGGCTCTCTCGCTCCCTCCTTCCCTCTTCCCTCCAGCCCAGCAGCCACGCGCCTGGTTCCGGGCATAAATTTATGTTCAAGTGCCCTAATCTGTTGGGTTAAGGAGAGAGCCCACCTCCTCACTTCAGCACCCGCAGCTTACAGCTGTAGCCATGGAAACTGCCTGTTACCTTGTGAACAGCTAAATATATGTATTTTGGGTGTGTTGTTTTTAAAACATTACAGGGATTTCTCTTTGGCTTTCACACTCCTCTGGAGATAGGCGAGGTGAAACAGGTATAAGGTCCTTATGCAGAACATGCCTTTCAGCCCCCCTCCCTGTGCCCCCTCTTCAGGGCCAGGGTACCCAGCAGGGAGATCCCCTGAAGGGCTGCCACCCCCTCAACTTGGGCCTTCCCCAGTCTCCCACGAGCAGAGTACTTCCCAAATGGCTCCCCAACCCACCACTTGGGTTGGACCCAAACCCACTGAGAAAATAGGAATGTGCCGCAACAGCAAATCTGAACAGCATACCTGATAAGGAGTTGAGCTGCGGGCCCTGCCCTCCCAGAGTTTATAGCCAAGACAGGGAGACAGTGCTAATTCTGCTCTTTATTTCACCTACATTTTGGAAATATTTTTTGCTGGATAGAAAATCCTAGGTTGATATTTTTTCCAGTACTTTGAAGATACTGCCCCACTGCCTCCCTGCTTTCATTGTTTCCAGTGCAAAGTCTGTGGTTAGTCTTGTCTTTGATCCTCTGCATGTCATGTGCCCCTTTTCTCTGTTTTTAAGGTTTTATTATTATTATTGGTTTTAAACAACTTAATTATAATGTTCCTTGCTGTTGTTCTCTTCGTGTGTATGTGTGTGTGTGTGTGTGCTGCTTGTTCATTGAGTGTTTGGGATCTGTGGGTCTATCATTTTCATCCAGTTCGGAAAATTTTCAGCCAATATTTCTTCTAAGTATTTTTCTGCATCTCCCTTCCTTTGGAGGTTTCAATCACACATATATTAGGCCACTTGAAATTTACCACATCTCATTGAAGCTCTATTTAGTTACTTATGTCTTGTCTCTTTTCTCTGTTTCATTTTAAATTGTTTCTTTAAGTTCATTTATCTTCTGCAATTTCTAATTTGATGTAAATTCTATCCGGTGTATTTCACCTTAGACATTGTAGCATTTTTTTGTCTCTAAAAATTTGGTTTGGTTCTTTTTAGCATCTTCTGTGTTCTCCTTAATGTGCCCTATTTTTTCTCTAGTGCTTTGAACATGTGGGCGTTAGTTATAACTATTTTAATGTCCTTGTCTCCTAATTCTGTCATTTGTGCCTTTTCTGGGTTAGTTTCAAATGATTAGTTTTTCTCTTCATTAAGGATTGTGTGTTTCAGTCCCTTTGCATGCCAGGTAACTTTTTACTGGGTGCCAGATGTTGTGAATTTCACCTGCTGGGTGGTGGAGCCCTGTACATATTTGTGGGCTTTGTTCTGGGACATAGTTGTCATTTGGAAACAGTTTCATGCTTTCAGCTGTAGCTTTTATGCTTCATTAGCATGCAGAGCACTCTTCCCAGAGCTCCATGAATTATGAAGCTCTCCTCTCCAACAGGTGGAAACAGGAACTATTCTGGACTTATGTGAGCTCAGAGTATTGCTCCCTAGAATTTTTTCCAGTGGCTCTTTCTCTGACCTCAGGTAGACGCAGTGCGCATTGGCATGTGAGGACAACTGATCTAGAAAGCATTTCAGGGAGGAAGGAGCTCCAAGCTGTTTCACGGTGATGGGCAAAGGCCTAGAATCGCATCCTGTGCTTCTCCCTGGACTCCAGACCCAGACACACCTCCCTCTTGGTGCCTCAGTTTCCCCGTTTTTCATGAGGACACTCATAGCACCTGTGCTGAGAGTCCTGTGAGGGTTAAGTGAAATACTGATGGCAGCGCTGTTAGCTCAGTGCTGGGATGTAGTATGTGTTCAATAAACAAATCCTGGCACCTTTCAAGCCTCACACCTGGACCAGGAGCTTGGAAGAGGAAGTTGAAACGGAAAACTTTAAGTCAAGCAGCAGAAAGATCTTTAAAAACCCAACTTCTGCACATTGTTTTTTCAGGGGAGAGAAAAAGCCAGCACTCTGTGCAGCTGAGCTAGGGCTCATCCTGGGGTCTCAAGTCCCACCCACTCCAGTTTCCTGACATGCTGCCTGTGGACCGCAGCCCTGGAAAGTTCCTGAATGGCTCATCTCATCAGCCTTTCTCCTGCTGGGGACCCCACACTGGTCTGGCCTACAGCACCATGCTTGCCCCCCCCCACTTGCCCAGGAAATGCTGGGGGGCAGATAGGTGCAGGAGGTAGGACCACAGGGGAAAGATCCCCTCTCTTTCCTTCCCACGTTCAGGGTGTGTTCCAGGCAGGCTTTTCAAGTGAATCTCAACTCAATCCCATCTGCCCATATTTGGAGCTCCTTCTGTGTCCTTGCACTGTACTGACCCCTGGTGGCGGGAGGACTATAGAAACTTGGCAAATCAGGTTCTTGCCTTCATGGGGCTTATGTTCTGATGGGGCCAGGGAGGCAAGTGCAGCCCGTCCCTCCTACCTACAGGCAAGCTGGGGCAGGAAAAGACAAGACATCAGCTTTGGGGTAGCACCCCCAAATTCACTCCTGCTCCCCACTTCTGACCATGTGACCCCAGGTACAGCTCTCTGGCTGTTTCCTTGTCTGTAAACTGGGTGATGATACCCTGCTCAGGCTCTCCTAGGCAGTGGGGAAGCTGAGCCTTCGGGTCAGCCCAGGTGGGGCAAACCTGCTGCCTCCAGTTTCCTGGTCATGGTCTGGGGCCTTCCAGCTGCCCAGGCCCTGGCCTGAAACCTCTCCTCCCAGCACACAGAGCCTCGGGCTCCTCAGCTTCAGCCACATTACCATGGACCTGGCAGGGACTCAAAGATGGGGCACGCATCCCAGCGAGTTCCTGCGTGCTGGGTGGGTTCTCACTTTTCTAGTCTCTGTTTACCTCTAGAATGTGGGGGTGGGGTAACCGTGGAGAGATGAGTGTGAGCCCTACTTTTCACAGGCCCAGAGCGTGTGGGCGTGCCTCAGTGGGCAGCTGCTTGTCCCTCCCGGGGAAAGTCATACCCCCCGGGGGAGTCAGGGGTAAATGAGATCAATGCAGCGGGCGCACCCGCACCGAGCTGTAGCCACCTCTGTTCTTATTAACCCTGACAGTGTTGAACTGGCGCCCAGAGAAAGGAGGGGCCGCCGCTACCCCCCACCCCAGCCTCCCACCCCACCCCACTCCCCAGCTCTGCCTGGGTCCGACTAGAACTTCTGTCTATTCTTCAACAGCTCAAAGGCCCTGCGGTTCATTCACTCACAGCGCGCACCCGGCACCCGCTGTGGGCCCCGCTCTGGGCTGGGCAGCGGAGCGGTGAACTACAGGCACGGCTGTGCTCTCACAGCGCTGGCCCCAGGGGCTCTCCGCCGAGGTCTAGAGGGAGCTTCTGGAAGTTGGGAACCCCAGAACTGAATGGCAGAATGGCACAGTCCCCCAGAAATGTGGAGCAGGTACTCAAGGCCACAGAGAGGGCCAGCCCAGGGCATCCCAGGCTTCTCCTAAATGCCAGCCCCTAGCCCTGCTGCACCTGGCACTGATCCCCTGCTATGGGCACTTTCTGGCCTCAGAACAGAGGGGGCACAGGCCTGGCTGAGCTGAGCTGGGCTCGGGATGAGCCTGCAGGCAGACGCTCGGGGTGCCGGTGGGAGCTGCCTCTCGGGTCCCAGCCCCACTCCCGCCCCTCCCCGCCCCGGCCAGGCTCTGGATAATATCGAGACCAGACCAGCCGCAGCTCTGCCGCACACTTGCCTGTCTATTTATTACCCAGCGCAGGAATCTGGGAGCCCGCGGAGCGTGAAATGAGGAACAAATGTGGAGCAGGTCTAGACAGGAACTCGCGGCCCTCGCTCCCGCGGACGCGGGGTGCGCCTTCCAGGTAGCGGAGCGCTCGGGGCCAGACAGATGTGCTATGGAGGAGAGCCCTCCCCGAGGCCCGGGAGGAGCCAACCTGGCCTACAAAGATCAGCCACGGCCAGCCTCCGCCCCCCAGCCTCAGTTTCCCTATCGGGAAATGGGCCGCACCACCATGGCTTAGCTGGAGGGGCCGCTTGTTAAGCAGATTCAGGGCTCCGCTCAACCGCTGAGGCCTGAGCATCTGTGATTTTCTGGGCGCCCCAGGTTCTGGGCCGGCAGGGTCGGAGGTTGCTGGGCTAGGATGGGCCCCAGGCCCGGCCGGTGCGGAGGGGCAGGGCTTGGTGACCGCAGTGGACAGAGCCTTCATTGAGCATGGTTGTGCCCCCTGCACTGAGCCAGGCACTGAGGAAGGGGGGGAAGGGACCGTGAGACCCCCTCCTGAGGTCTCTGAGGCAGGGGGGTGGGCAGAGCGTGGAGTCAGGGAAAGGAGGGGTCTGAAACTGCATCAGGACGCGTGTCCAGATGCAGCCACGCAGGGTCCTCAGCCGGGGGAGGGGCCCTGAGGGGGAGGCAGGTGGAGGCTGGCGTCTGGCTCCGCTGCCAGGTGCTTCCTGCCCCCTGCCCCCAGCACCACCCCATTTGGTCCTCAAACCACAGCAGACCACCGGAGCTCCTGGAGGCTGGCTTCCCCACCCGCCCAGGGGACACAGGGCTATCAGAGGGGACTGTGCCTGCCCAGGCCCCTCACAGATTCTATGGGGGGTGCACACCCCATCTCACACCCCATCCCTGTAAAAACCCTGGGTGGGGACAGGGAAGCAAAGCCATTTATAAAGCTTTAAAACTGTTTATGGTCCCAGGGGCCACATTAGCAATTCAGCAAGACACTTGCCAAATTGTCTTGGCTGGCAGTGTGGCAGGCGGCCTCCACCAGGCTGTCACTGGGCCTGCCCACATCTCTCTGCCTCCCAGCCTTGCCTTCCAGGATAGCTCAGAAGCCACCTCCTCCAGGAAGCGCCCCCCCCCCCCCCCAGGCCTCCCAATGCAATACTGCCCTCTCCAGCACTTGAGTCTCGAAGCCCTTAGTTGGTCCTTGGGACCCAGTATCACTGGGTCAACCATCTTCCCTCTAAGCTCCCGGGCAAGCACGCATTCGACGTTTGCAGCCCTTCCCTTCTCCACCCAGCCTGGGCGGTGCCATCCTGATTTATTTCTTGGATCAGCAGTGTTTTACATTCGTGATCCTCAGACTTTGTCACACATCTCAGTCATCCAGACCCTTTGCAGACGGGCTGGTTAAAGATGCAAACCTAGATCCTTCAAGTCCTGGCAGGAATTGGCTGTCTAAACCCTGCCATGCCCGTGTTACAGATAAGGAAACTGAGGCCCTGAAGGGGGCCTCTGTCCCAGGGTTACTAACCAGTGAATAGCAGGATGTCCTCCTACCTATCTGTCCTCTTAGGCAGGACAAAGGCCTTTTAGGATTGTCACAACTGGGCAGTTCCTGGGCACAGGAAGGAGTCCAAAAGGCTCAGTGAGGGCAGCAAAGTGTGGGAAAGGGACCTCTAGCCACTGTTTGTCCACTAACTCACTATATGAAGTCACCAATGAACTTCCCTCCCCACCCCCTGCACTGGCCTCAACCTTCCCCTTGACCCCACTCAGAGCTGTGAGACATGGTTCCTCCCAGTGTTGGCACTTTGAAATTCTGTGATGTGTTTAAAGTAAGTCCAGGAAGTCTTCCTGGAGGAGAGGGCATGTTCTGGGCTCCAGTGGCAGAGTAGGCCCTGGTGAAGCAGAGGGAAGGGCATCCTGGATGTGGGGTACAGCAAGGGCAAAATGACTCAGGGAGATCATGTTGCTCTCAGGGGCTGTTTGGAGTTAACTGTGGACTGATGTCAGGCCTGGGTACGAGTGTCTGCTGGCCGGGCCTGGGCCGGGCCTGGTGCCTATAGCGGGCGTCGCTGCCCCTGGGCGTGCATGTATCTGGAGAGCGAGGCTGAGACGCTCCAGCTGGACAGGGCTGGGTGTCGGAGCCGTCTGTGGCTGCTGACAGCGCTGGGCGCCTGGCCTGAGCCTGCACCCTCCCCATCACACCAGGCCGCCTGCCGCTGAAGACCCTCCTCCCCAGAGCCAGGGGCCAGGAACCCTCTGTATCTCAGACCTGGGAGGGAGGCTCTGTGACCAGCGTGGCCACTCCCCAAAGCCCTCAGGGGCCTGATACAGGGCTCAGACCCAGAGGGGGACACCAATATTAACAATAGCAGTCTGAGCAGAGCACACCAGCCGGCTGGCAGAGTCCTTGACGTCTCCATTTTACTAATGAGTAGGGAACCGAGGCACAGAGAAGCCTTGTTCTTACAACTATGTGGAGGCAGAGCCAGGCTGGCTCTCGGGGTCCAGCTGGGGTCTGGGGGAGGTGCTGCACCTCTAGGCACAGACTTTAATCCCTGCATGACCCCTGATTTCTGCCGAGCTCAGTGAGTTCTCTCGTCGATGAAGTGGGACCAATGATCTTTCTGGGCATAAATAGCAGAAACGCATTCAAGGTGACATATTCACAGTCACTCTGCAGATTTGGGGAGGGAATTGGAACCCCATGAGTCAAGACCACAGACAGCCTGGCTTTCTCAGGGCACCTGCGTCCCTCCTTTCTCCCTCCTGGCCCAGCCCTTCTGGGCCTCCACACACCTGGCTGGAAGGACCTCCTTAGCTGCAGCTGGAGTACCCTGGTCTCCACCCAAGGTCAAGTTACCAGCCAGTGTCTAGCTCCCAATGTCACTTCCCAACCTTGGTGCTGGTCCACCCTAACCTCAGGAAGCTATGGCCAAATGGGCAGGTGCAGGGGGTACAAATGCAGCTCCCAGGCGCATGGCTCAGGGACAGGACATGGGGGCTGGGCCGGCACCCCGAAACCATTGCTGCAGTAGTGCGTGGGCTGCAGAGTATGAGACATACTATAGAGGTGTGGGGCTCGGCAGTCAGGAATGGGGGGACATGTCCCTGCCACAAGATGTGATAGTAACAGCAGATCCGGCCTTGACCCCATCCCTGAAACTTCTGGGTGCTGGTCCCCGCCCCCACCTCATCTTCAGAAGTGGGGTCCACACCCCATGGGGTTAGTGTGATGTCTCAGAGAGGGGGACCTGCCTGACAAGCGTGACGGGAAGATGGTGACGCTGACGCCCTCTGGGCCGGGGCAGCCCTGGGTTTCCTGTGGCAGGCAGTGGGCGTGTGTGGCTGTCTGCTGGGGTGGGGACCATTTGCCGGAATGAAGCTCGGGGACCAGCCCATCCTGACGAGGTACAGGGTTTGGCTGGATCACTGGGAGTGGCCCTGCCCTTCTCCGGGCCTCAGTCTCCTCACTTGCAAAGTGGGGTCCCAGTGCCTGTTCTGCCTGTTCTGCCCTCCACGGCTCCCTGAGGACTAGGGAGGGGCCCCTGGGGGTCATTCCGCTGCTTGCTCTCCGCCACTCCAGAGTAAGGCCGGGGTGCATGTGGTGCCCCGAGCCCCGCAGGACAGGAGGGTGCAGGGGCCCAGGCCCAGCGCTTTGCCCGCAGCTGCCAGCTCTGCTTCGCTTCACCTCAGTGAAGAGCATGGAACGCATCTGGACAGCAGGCCTGGCCCCCACCCAGCGTCCCCCCCCAGCCACCTCATCTGCACACCCAGCTCCCTAGATTGGCCTGTGTCGGGCTGTACCCTCGGCAGGGCTGGCGGGCCAGCTGGCCTCAGCCGCCCCAGGGGCCAAGGCAGGTCGGCTGCCCGGCAGGGCGCCCAGGAATGTGGGGGTCCCAGGCTCCTGCTCTGTTTGTCTGTGTGGCCTGCACTGTGTCTCCCTGACTCGGGCCCTGTCGGTCAGGCTGTCTGGATCTGCCTGTCTGCACCTCCGTCTGTCTGCATTTGGAGCTGTCTGTGAGTCTGTGTCTCCTTGTCTAATCACTTTGGGTCTGTCTAGATCTGCCTCTCTGCCTGTCTGTCTGTCTGTCTGTCGGAGGTCTGGGTTCCTGACCCAACCTTGCCTCTAATGCACAATGTTGCCTGGGCAACACCCTTCATGATAGTTCACATCTGTGTCCCCCCTTCCTTATGGTCATAGGGGCCCCGGTCATCCTGTGCTCCCTCCCAGGCCACCTGACTGTGGGTCTGCAGACCCCACTACCACCTCCTCCATAAACACCCCCCGCCTCCCACATACCTTCCCAGCCCCCCCGCCCCGGTGCAAGGGCTCAGCCCCCTCCCGCCCAGACCCGGAGTCTCTGAACGAAAACCCCATCTGTCAGTTATCCTCACACATTCCTGGAAGAGAAAAATCAGCCTGAATTCCAGCAAGTCCTTGGCAGGGTTTATCAAAAACTTAAGAAGCATACATACCACTAAGCTCTTCACTGCAAATTCCTGTAATCGCAGAAAGTGGGAAGTCAAAGGGATGCCCACCCGTGGGGCGCGGCGGGCACGGGGCTCCCCCAGCAGCGCAGCTGTGGGCAGGAGCAGGCTGCTCTGTCAGTTCTGCAGGGACCCTGGGGAGATAGGTGCGAATACCCAGGGAAACGGGGTCGTTCTGGGGACAGACCCCCAGGTAAAGCAAGGGACATGCAGCGTTTATAGGGAATCCCATTTTTGCTTAGAAGGGGGAAGGAAATATGTATTTTCCTATGTTTTTAGAAAGAAGCAATGGAGGGACCAACCCAGAATCAAATGAAAGTATCCTCTGGGCTGAGCGGGGGGGGCAGGGATGGAAGCAGGGTATTCTGCCTGAATGCACGGGGTTATGCTCTTGACTCTGGAACCAAATGTTTTCTACAATTAAAAATTAAAATTAAACCAAGTTTTAAAAGGAGAACACTAAGCGGAATAAAAGAACAGGAGTACCAATTTGGTGGGAAAACCACATTAACAGCTAAGTCATTACACATCCCTAAGGGGGTAAAAACAACAGCCTCCAAACAAGCAAATAAATATCAAAATCCATTCAGTAGACTTGTTAGTAAACTCATTGGTAATGTTATTTTTAATTGTTATATATAATGGGAAAACACAAATAAGTGTGTTATTAGGAAAAAGATTGTTACTGTAGAAGTCATATAGACACCAACCTTGAACAAGTAATAACCCTGTAAGCTCTCATTTTAAGTAGAAATACCAGTATGACTCATGTTTTATTTTTCTCTTCCTAAAAAATAAAAATAAAAAATATTCCCGAGCTCTGGTCACTGAAACGGCCTAGAACCAATGGAACTAGAACCAATGGAAACCCAGGAGCAGTGAGCACCCAGGTGCCCAGACTGTGTGCTCTACAAACCCCTCCCACTGACAGACCCAGGGGCTGCAGAGAAGGGATGGGTCCAGGTTTGGGGCAATAGGAGCCAGGATATCCTGTGTCTAAAAGCAAAACACCCTCAAGGATTAGTGGGGTGGCATCAAATCACACAGTAGCCAACTTGGAGGGGCCTCCAAACCCACGGTCCCCACGGGATCATTTGAACATCAGAAAGAATCATTGCTTCTTTGAATCAAAACATAACAAATGTATAAAAGTCAGGAGATCACAGTGATACGATGAAACAACCACAAACCTCCTGAGGCACCACCTTCTTCTGAAAATTGATAAATTAAGAACTGAGCGCCCATGCCTTCGCTCTGTGGACTGTATTTTAGGGTAACCATCTAGGTGATAGGGCAAGTTCTCGGGAGAGGAGCAGAGCTAATAAATGCAGAAGAAACGATAGCATTCAAAAACGCAGTGCACAGCCCCTCTCATGAAATAACAAGCCAGGGTAAGCACCCCCAGGGGCTGCTAAAAGCATCAGGCGGGAGGCCGATGGGGGACTTTGCATCAGAAGGATTGGGCTGACCGTGGCTGGACCCACTGCTTAATCTCAGCACCACTCAGAGGGACCACAGTCCCCGGGCCCTGAACGGGATGCGATAGGAAGCCAACTCAGGGGACAAAGCAGCGATAGAGGAACATGTCAAAGGCCGCTTGAGGAAACCCCAGGCTGCTCTAGTACAAGGAAAATTCTGTAAGAGCAATGGCCCAGTTTCTTCTCTAAACAACGGGGGTGGGGGGGGGGGTGAATGGGAACCAGACTTTGCTAGGGTCAAAACAGCCAACCGCATCCGGCCAGTGTGGCTCAGTGGTTGAGTATCGACCCGTGAACTGGTTCGATTCTGGTCACGGCACATGCTTGGGTTGCAGGCTCGATCCCCAGCGGGGGGCGTGCAGGAGGCAGCCCATCAATGGTGATGTCTCTTTCTCATCGATGTTTCTATCTCTCCCTCTCCTTTCCTCTCTCTCTAAAATCAATAAAAACATATTAGAAAAAAAAACCAAAAAACAACAGCCAACCGCAACAGATCCTGATTTGAACAAACAAGCTGTGAAAAGTCATTTTGGAGGTGATTGTGGAAAGCTAAATGCAGACTGGATTTTTTTTCTAAGTCCCCCTTTGTCAGACTTTACACGTGAAGTATTTATGATTTAAAGGATATGCTCTGGCCACCCCCCTCACATGCCATCCCCCTGCAAAGAAAATTGATGGATGGGAAACTGAGGCAGGGTGTGTTGAAGCCAGCTCCTACTGGTTTGTGAGAGGTAATTGCTAACCACTCAGGAATTTTGCAAGCCAGACGTTAACCTTGGTAACGTGAAACAGCCATAGCAGGAACATTGACGCCTCAGACCTCAGCAGATGTTCCAAGTGCGGAGGCTTTTATTCTGAGAACTGGTTTATCAGCACCTGGCTGGACAATCCAACCCGAGCCCCTGGTGACAGCTTGTTCATTCCCTCTACTTCTGTTTGTGTGACATTTTCCGCAATAAATAGTTTAAAAGGGCACATCCCTAGGCCTGCAAATCCCACTTCTAAGAATTGATCCTGGAAAAGTATTTGAAGTAGGTTCTGTAATTCAAGCGGCTCCAATTACTTAGCTACCAAAAAAAAAAAAAAAAGCTTTTTTAAAACATGGGCCTAATACATTTTTTTTTAAATGTAAACAGCCTAAATATCAAAAAGGAGAAAGTTCTGGAGATGGGCTGCACAGCAACGTGAATATACCTAACAGCGCTGAGCTTAATTGAAACTGGTTCAGGTGGCGAGTTATATGTTATGTGCACTTTATCACGATTAAAAATTGTAAAGAAAAGGGATCCATTATGTCATACAGCGGAACAGGGTTGGAAGTGATGTTGCAGAAGAAAATGTGGTGCTATGAAAAGGTAAGGGTGATCTTTTGGGGCGGAAAAAGCAGTTTATAAAACCATATGTTTAGCTGGGCTGCATTCAGGTACATTTTTAAATGCACGAGCCTGTGGAGCCAGGCTGGAAGGGGGCCATCCATTGAGAGCACGACGCTGGGCGCTAAAATACATGCTCACGAAATCGGCCCGAACCCCAGGAGCCAGGCCGCCACGCACACGTCACCTCCCGCAGATGTGGGAACGGGGGCGGGAGGGCGGCCCGGACCTCCTCCCGCCTGCTGCACGCGCCCTGGGGTATTTGATTCCCCCCTTTCCCCGTGTGTCGTGAGACGTGGTTTTTGGTGTGTTTTTTTGTTTTCTTGTTAGTCTTCATCGGAGGGAGGGGGAGAGAGAAACATCGACGTGAGAGAGACACATTGATTGGTTGCCTCCCACAGGAGCCCCTCCCGGGGCCACCGCTCTAACCCCTGAGAACACGGTCCAGGGCCTGAACCACGCTGTGTGTGTGTTGCAGGCTGTTGATGGAGAAGGGGGCGGATGACAGCCGGGACGGTGGTCATCACCGGGGGCATTTTGGCGACTGTGATTCTGCTGTGCATCATCGCAGTTCTGTGCTACTGCCGGCTACAGGTACTGGGGGGGCTGCACGTACTGGGGGGCAGGGGGAGGGCCTCAGAGGGAAGCCAGGAGGGTGGCCCTGTCGGGGGATGGAGCCCCCCACAAAGCCTGGGGCCCAGGAAGGGGGAAGAGTCAGGTCTCGGATAAAGTGCCAAGCAGACAGCCCTGGCCTGACTCCGCCTCTGGGGGCTCAGTGACCGCGGCTGCCTGGCGCCCCTTGCCCAGGGCTTCGCAAACACTGAGGCTCACAGAGGGTAAGGGACTTAGCCAGCGGCACACAGCCATCGAGGGGAGGGCAGAGGTGAGCGCTTGAGCCCTGCTCTCCCCCACCCACACTTCAGGGCAGTCTGGGGGCTGGGGGGCGGGCACATCTTTCTGAGGAAGGAGGGGAAGCCACGTGCAGGCCGAGGCAGCACACCCCAGTGCTGAGGCCAGGCCGCCTGACCCTTTCGTGCCTCGGTTTCCCCACCTGCACGATGGAGGTATTAATTGCACCTGCCTCGGTTGCTACGTGGATAAAACGAGCGAACGCTTCGTTGCAGAGTGTTCGGCAGGGCGCCCGGCCTGAGTGGTGGTTGTGGGTCCCGGGGTCAGTGCCCTGCCCGCCCCGGCCCCCTCTCTGTGCTCCGGGGGAGGTGGGCAGTGGGGTCACCAGCCCTGTGCCCGCAGTACTACTGCTGCAAGAAGGAGGAGCCTGAGGAAGACGAGGAGGAGCCCGACTTCGCCGTGCACTCGGGCCTGCCCCCGCTGCACTGCAACCGCAACCTGGTGCTGACCAACGGGCCCGCGCTCCACCCCGCCGCCTCCGCCGCCTTCGGCCAGAGGTCCCCGCAGGCCCGCGCCCTCTGCCGCAGCTGCTCCTACTACGAGCCGCCCACCTTCTTCCTGCAGGAGCCGGAGGACCAGGGCGTGAGCAACGGAGGGGACCTCGTGGGCTACGAGGCCCTCGGCCGGGAGGGCGCGGAGCTGCCGCCCGGGCCCTTTGCAGGCCTGCAGGCGCTCAACCCCGGCCGCCTCTCGGCCATGCGGGAGGCCTTCTCGCGGAGCCGCAGCATCAGCACCGACGTCTGACAGGCCCACGCCCCTACCCCTCCGCACCCCCACCCCTCCACCCCTCCTGCCCTCCCCACAGGTTTGGAGACCATGGAGGGGTCCCTGCGGCCCGCCAGCCTGGCCCCAGACCAGGACCTGGGCTTGGCCCAGCCTTCCTCCCATCCCTGTCATCGCGGGGCCCTACCCTCAGGGAGCTCCAGGGCTCGCTGCAGGGACAAGGCGAGGGAAGGCAGGCAGGGCCAGGGCTAGAGGTGGCCAGGGCTGGAAGGGAGGCAGGGGTGATGCAGCACAGGCGAACCGTGGCGTCCAGGCGAGCACCGCAGAGCGAGGCAGGGCTCCGGACCCCCTCGCCATTTAGCACAGGTGGGGTGGGAAGTGGCCTCCACTCAGCCACCTCTGGCTGCGCGGCCAGCCCTGGCACTCCCTCCCTCGGCCTTAGTCTGCCTACCTGACCCAGGACGGGGTGGCCACGGCAATGCTCGGGGCCCTGCAGCCCGCCTTCCCTGGCGATTTCAGACCAACTACTTTGTCCCTCCAACCAGAATGGGGTATGGGGGGCTCTGTCTCTCCGCCCCCACCACACCCCTAGCTTCAAGTGCCAGGCAGCTGAGACCTCGGCTGAGCTGATCTCTCTGCAGAATCCCCCAGAAGGGGGAGTTTCAGGGCGACTGGGCCTCAGGGATGCACAGTCAGTGATTTTGCCAACTGGCTTTTTGGTGAAAGAGGCCTTGTCCCAACCACCTGCTCCAGGAGTGTCTGCACTAAAACAGCCCAATGTTCAGACCTGACCTGGCGGGGTGGACAGAGCCATGGACCGAGGGCTAAGAGACCCACTCACTCTCCGTGAGACCTGAGACAGGCCCTCCCATCCTGGGCCTCAGCCTCTGGGAGCCCTTCGAGCTCTGGTCCCGGGGGACAGACCCGTCTCTCCCTGCCCCGTTTCTCTGGAGGACCTGGGAGCCAGGCAGGCCTGGCCACCCCGCCCTGCTCTGAGTGAAGGCCTCAGCTGAGCCCACTCTCCACCACACTGTCAGTGGAGCTGGAGGTCTCCCCTGGAGACCCCTCTCGGCTCCCTCTCTCTGGCTAGGGAAGCAATGCCCAGTGGCCACTGGAGAAATGTCCCAAAGCCAGGGGCGCCCACCATGGGGGACGCAGCTCCTCACCCTGGCGGAGGCAGCATTTCCTCTCTTTGAAGCAGGCCTCCCTGCCCTCTCCAGGGCTCTCTCTGCCCCTGGAACCCTAGGGTAGGGTAGGCCCCATCTACCCAGGAAGATGGATGGAGCTCCGCAGCCACCAGCCTTCCTATAAGACAAACCTGTGAGGGCAAGTGACCGTCCCTGAGCCATGGGCAGCCCGAGCTGCTCTTACACGAAATCGCTGATGAGCTGAGACGGCTGGACTGGACGTGCGCGGAGCTGGCAAAGACTTACTATTTTTAGCATTCTCAATTTTCCCCCTCATCATCCTTTCTCCTCCTGCCTCAGTTTGGACACGCTACTGGAATTCATCCCAGAGGTTCCCAGAGCCCCACTCACCCCCCTGCCCTTGTGGAACCCCACGCGTTTGTTTCTGATGCATCAGCTTGGGGGGCGGGCGGGGGGGGGGCGAGGGTCAGGAGGTGGCACTTCCCGGGGCCGTTACGTTCCATTTTCCTCTTTCCTTTGCTAATCCCTGTCCTCTGTGTAGATTCATAGATCAGTTTGAAATGAGAGAAGCACCACCCATGCGCGTTCACTCAGGCCCACTGCGGGGCCTGCCCGCTCCCCGGGCACAGCAGGAAGCCAATAAATGTGTCTTCAGCACACCGCACCGCTGTCTGCAGCCCCGACCCTCTCTGCACCTTCTGGGAAGAGCTGTGTGCAGCCCGGTGCCAGGCGGAGCCCGCCTTCTCCTGTCCAGCCCGTGGGGTCAGGGCTCCCTGCCCGGAGGGGTGGCCACAGCGAGCCACGTTCATCTTTGAGTTTCCCCGGGTGCCGTGTCCATCTTCAGAGACTGGGGACCATTGACGTAAATTCTGAGCTCCTGGAGAGCGGTTGCGGGGGACGGGCTGGGTCACCTGGGGCAAGTGACTGACATCTCTGGGCCTCGGTCTTGGCATCCGCACAGAGGGGTGATCATGACAAAGACTAATGCAGCTTTTAGGAGGGGACGACACGGAGCTGGCAAACTGGGCACAGAGCCTGGGCACAGGCATTTGTGGGCGCACGATAAGTGTTGGCCGAAAGGACACAGGAGAGGAGATGGGGGTGGAGAGTGGGGTGAAGAGCAGGGGTCAATGACAGGGCACGATGGTGGGGACACTGGGTTACGGTGACTCACCTCAGCCAGTGACCTTGAGCAAGCCCACCACACAGGCCTCCAGTGTCACTCAGTCACACCATGCTAAACACTGCGGGGCCCCTGCTCTGGCCTCAGTTTGGGGACAGGCTGGCCCTGCATCCCAGGGGAGCAGCCACTTGCCATCCCATTACCTGTCCCCAAAGGAGACGCTGCTGTGGCATCCTCGCCCTGCCTGGTCCCACGTTGCTTTCAGCGTCCCGGACACCCCCAGGCTCTCCTCTTTGTACAGGCTGTTCCCTTTTCCACACTCCTCCCCACCCTTTCGTCTGGAAGAGCCACTCCTGCTGTTGGACCAGCCTAAACAGAACCTCCTCCGGGAAGCCCTCCTGTGTCCCTGCGCCCCAAGTCCAGATGAGTCCTTCTATGAGGTCTCGAAACGGTAATGATGGATGTTTCCTGAGCTCTCAATGTGGGCCCCTACCCGCACGTCTCATCTCCTCCCTCTGCCCAGCACATCCTGAGTGGGTGCTTTCTCCCGAGGTTTAAATTATGGACTTTTCGCCAGCATCCCCCAAGGGCCCTCTAAGCTCCCCCTTGGTCCTCACAGGCCCCCATGTTTTACTAGGACCCTCCAGGCGCCCCAGGTCTCCCACTCCCAGGTCCCCACCATTGGTAGCCTCAAGAATTTGACTCAGTTCTGACTCCAGCATCGAGTCCTGGTGCCCCCTGAACGCTCCTGCCTGCGGGCTCCCCACTCTGCCACCTGTCATTCCTCGGGGAGCCCGCAGCTCCAGCCCCAGCCCTGTTCCCAGACCCGAGGCCTCAGCAAATCTCCCTGAAGCAGGGAGCTGGACGGCCCCCCCCGACTCTCACAGCCCCCCAGCCAGAGCACTGAGAGCCCACGATGCGGCCATAAATACAACCTCTTTATTAACATACAGAGTACTGACGGAGACGACAACGGGGATGCCGTGAGGAGTGCCCCTTCCCGGGCGTAAAGTGCGGTGGGTCCCTCCGTGCGTGAGCTTGGTGTAAGGGAAGCGCCGGGTGCTAAGATGGGAGATAACGTTCCTCTGGAAGGAGGACACCTAAGTGGCCCAGGACCCGAGGCAGCACCCGCATCTTCCTGCCTGCCCTACGCCCCCTCCCACCATCCGCCCTGAGGCAGGCGGGACCTTCCCAGGCCGCCCAGAGAAGGGAAGGGGCTCGGGGGCAGGCGGCTGGTTACCTTCACCTCTGGGCTCTGGGCTCTGGGCCCTGGGCAGCTGGGTGCTGGGCTGGGTGCTGGGGGCAGCAACCACAGACACACCAGGCTCAGGCTCTAAGAACAACTGCCTGCAGCAGGGGTGGCTCTGTCTGGGGAGGCCGACAGGCGCTGGGGGGCTCTCCTTCCCGGGGAGAGCAGAGGCTCAGTGTCACGTCTTCACGGCCCCGGGCGCCCTGCAGGGAGGGTGTCCATGGGGGCCCCAGGGGCGGGGCGCTCGGGTCTCTCAGGCAGCAGCTGCCAGGCTAGGAGTGGGGGGGCCTGCAGGACCGGCAGCACGCCTTGCTATAGTACCAGTGGCCGCAGAGGTTCACCTTGATGGCCAGGGCGCAGTTGGTGCCCGGCTGGTCTTGGCAGCTGTCATCTGGAGAAGGGACACGATGGGAGACATAGAACATCAGGATAGGACCTCTCCTCCACCTCACCCCACTACTCCCACTTCTCTTTTCCTCAACTGAGGGAATGAGGTCTGCACGAGGGTGGCCCTGGGTGACAGCACCTGTGGACAGGTGGCCCATACGTGCCCATTCCAGGCTCAGGGGCAGTGGGCCTCCCAGCCCACTGCAAGCACTCAGGCTCTATTTCTTTGCCACCCCTTCTAGGACCTTCATATGTCCCGACAGGTGGTTTGACCTATGCTCAGGGAAGGGTGATGTCCAGGGACCAGGATCTGGAGGAGCCATTGATCTCACCCCCAAAGTATCCCTGGGAGGCCCACAGGTGACACCTCCACTCAATAGATCCAGAGCTCATCACCCACCCACAGTGCCCCACTCCAAGCCCGGCTCGTCCATCTTCCGGGTGCCGGAGCCAGAGATGCTTCGGCCCCTCGCCGCCCTGCCTCTGCGTGCCTAGCACTGAGTTCCCACCCCCACCCACAGCTGCCCTCCCATCTTCTGAGGTCAATGCTCTTTCCCAGGTGCAGGTCTCTGCATGGCTCCTGGAGACTCTGAGCACCAGTCAGGCCTCACCTGCTATCCTTCCTGC
This sequence comes from Miniopterus natalensis, assembly GCF_054644295.1. Classification (NCBI taxonomy): domain Eukaryota; kingdom Metazoa; phylum Chordata; class Mammalia; order Chiroptera; family Miniopteridae; genus Miniopterus; species Miniopterus natalensis. Next base: position 70,378,040 of record NC_142092.1, read on the forward strand.
CCTCACCTCCCAGCCAGGCTCAGCCATTCCAGAGGGAACCTTTGCTCCCCAACATGCCCTGGTCTCCGAAGCCACGAATGGCCCAGTCCCCTGGCTGATGTCTGCACCTCCTTGAGGCCTGGCTCTGCTCACAGCTCCTTGAAAGCCCTGCCCCACCATCAGCCTTCCCCCTGCTCACCTGGGGGCTCTGTGGGACAGGGCTGCAGGTCGCAGGCCTGTCTGCCGATGGGCTTTACCAGCGGGTCGCAGCCACGGACAATGTCGGTCCCTTGGTAGCACTTCACATCTCGCATCCGCACGCCCACCCCACAGGTCTTGGTGCACTGGTGGGGAGAGTGGGTATGAGAGACCCCGCCATCTCACCAGGCTGCTGGGTCTCAACTAACACAGGGCACAAGAGAGCTGGGGTGCCGAGGGCAAGAAGGGCACTGGCTGGCAGTCAGGAGACTGATACTCAGCCCCACCCAGTGCTTCCTTAGTCTCCCCGCCTGCACAGAAGAGGGTGAGCCCCTCCTCTCTCAATGATCCCTCCAGGCTTTCCCAGGTCCTTCCATGCCCAGGACATGCGGGCCAGGGCCCAGGGAGAGCGCTGGTTTTCCACTCCAGTAAAAAGCTGTGTTCGCTGTGGGCCAATGAAGCAGAGCTTCCAAAGCCACCCCCACCACCGAGGCTCACTGTCCAGATGTTGCCCTCGGAAAACCCCGCTGAGCTACCCAGAACACCAGGGACAGCTGCTGACCCCAGTTATCCGGCCATCCTCCTGTCAACAGCCCGTAGGCGGTGGCTCCCTCTCGCTCCCCCCACGAGGCTGACCCCACGTCACCCAGGCCCATCTGGGACCCGGGCCCTCGGTTCCCTGGGCCCACCCTCCAGTCCGGTTTGCAGAGGACTTGGTAGGGAGGGCCGCCCACCGTGCCCCCTCCCAGCTTGGGGGCTGGCCCAGTCTGGAGAGATGAAAGGCTGGCTCGGCACTGAGCACGGAGGACAGTCAGCCTCGGGTGGACGTCCCGAGGAGCCTCTGGACGTGCCCCGGCGCCTAACTCTCTGTCCCTGGGGAGTGGATGCAGCAGCTGGAGGAACAAACTCTTACCGAGCCTCCCCCCCAACACCCCCACCCCCGTCCATGCCAGTCACCCCTCACCCATTCACTTCATCAGGGCACTGCGGGGATGCCCCTCCCCCAGCACTCCCAAGCTGTCTTTTGGGCTCTCCCCCCTTCATGGCTCTCCCCCTTCCCAGGCTGGCACCCAGAACAGCACCTGCACCTAGTAGGTCTTGGCCGCACCCACAGCTGCCCTCCCATCTTCTGAGGCTGATGCTCTTTCCAACGTGCAGGTCTGGGATGGCTCTTGGGGACCCCAAACCCTAGTCCAGCCACACCTGCTGCCCTTCCCCCCCTCACCTCCCAGCCAAACAGCCATTCAAGGGGGCCCCTTGCCATGTCCTGGTCTCTGTAGCCACTAGCACCTCCTGGTCCCCCTGACTGACGCCCCCAGGAAAGCCCCTCACCTCCCCTCAGCCCCTCTCTTTCTCCCCAGGGTCCTTTGGCTGGCAACACAGAATGAATAACTACTTGTTCTGGTTCTCGAGTGAGTGCCTGTGCTGTAGGGTGAGCAGAGGTTCATCTAGGTCAGGGTTTGAGCCCAGATGCCACCCTGAGTCTCCCCACTGAGAACCCTGGACCTGGGCAGGGATGGGGGCATGCGGAGGTCCCGGCCCTTCCCATTCTGAGAGCGGGTAGCACTCATGGAACCCCAGGCTCACCCCCGTTTCACCCTTAGAATCTCCACCTTGAACGCTTAAGTTTTGGGATGTGGCATCTACCCATCAGGTGACCAAGAACACAGAAGCCTCCCTTGTGGGTGTCTGAGACACACTGTGGAATATAACAGTCACTGTCCTGGGCTTCCAGTCCCATGTGACACTGTGTCATTCATCGCTTCCTATTCAGAGTTGGCCCATGAGGAACCCCTAAGGGGCCACCTGGGCTGTCTGCCTCATGACGGGTGGCCGGCACATATGTTGTCAAATGCATGACTAAAAGGCTGCAATGCAAGGCCAGAAGCGTGCCAGGCTAAGAAAGGCCCTGGACCAGCATTGCAGGGATCCCAGAGGTGAGATCCAAGAAGGCTTCCTGGAAGAGGTGGCTCTCCTACCAGCTGACTTGGTAGAGCTGAGAAGCTTTCCAGGGACAGAAAGCCATGATGGAGGCTACAAGGGGGACTGAGGCGCACTTGGGGCAGGAGAGGAGGTACAGAGACAGGATCAGCCCTCAGGCCTGGCCCCAGGCAGCCTCAGAGGGGCCAGCGGCGCTCACCTCAGACCACGGGCTGGTGTACCACTTGAAGCAGGGCCTCTCGAAGCACGTGCTCTCCTCAGGCGGCTTCTTGGCCAGCCCGCACTCGGGGCCACTGCGTGTCTGCGGCTTCCCATTGGCCAGCTCCATGCACAGGACCAGCCTCTTCTTCACGCCTCGGCCGCAGGTGGTGTTGCACTGAGGCCAGGGGACAGAGGGGGGTCAGAGGGCAGAGGCCAGGAGGACTAGAACCAGGGCGCGCGGGGACTCGGGTGGTAATGGCTTGGTCAGTAGCCATTGGGTAAAATGCTGAGATGGGTGGCAAATTGGCCGAGAACTCTTTGTCCCAAAAGGGATTTGATCAGAAGCAATTTAGCAGAAAACCATCCGTTATGAAACCGAAATAGTTAATGACAATTTGGCCCAAGATGCTTTGGCGACGAGAGGTCACCTGAAACAGCTGGTAGAGGGCAGTCGAGTGGAGAACAATTTGTCTGAAACCGCAGGCTGTGACCATGAAGTTGGTCATGAGAACAAGGACCCGTGGGCCAGAAGCAAGCACAGCCGCCAGCCCTTTCCTGCTTTTCCACGTGTGGGGAGTGTGGGAGCCACGGCCGTGGGGACGGGAAGGGACAGTGCTCCATCTGCATGCATTGCTGAGCATTTGCCTACTTAGATTGGGACTTTTTAAGGAGTTTTCCTACCTTTTTGGCTTTTTCTATTTCAAATTAATTTTTTAGGGACTCCTGCCATTATAGCGTACAATTAAGCCCTCGTTTTGACCAGTCTGTCGGTCCGGCCACTTGGCTCTCAGCCAAGTGCTCTCCCGGGCAGCGGGCCCTGCGCTGGGCTCAGAGCACTCACCCGCTCCCAGTCCTGGGCCAGCCAGTGGGCAGGGCAGTTCTTGTCCCCACAGGGGTGGATGGCCAGCGGCTTGGTCTCCATTTGGCACTGGGACTCGGGCACCACCCGGCCGTCGCTGGTCTTGCAGTACACGTGCCTGATCATGCGGCCCTGGCCGCAGCTGCCACTGCACTGCAGGGGGACACGGGGTTAGAGCCCAGCCCCCCCAGGTCCCTGCCGCGCCCCCGGGGCAGCCTGGGGCAGCCGTTGCCATGGTGACCACGTTTTAAATAACATTTTCTGTTCTAATTACAGAAATATTGCGCGCTTGATAAAAACACACAGAGAGAAAAAGCACAACCAAAATTCCCAAAAGGTCATCTGTGCACCCAGCACCCAGAGGGGACCCCAGGGAGCATCTGAGCATCTTTCTTCCCCCACAAGAGAGACACAGACAGACACGCAAGGAGACGGACAGCAGGTCACAAAGGGGGCTGCCATGTGGGCCGCCTGCTTTTGGATAAAGGTCTTGATTCTTCATAATAACAAGGAGAAAGGCCAGTTCTCCCCCCAAACCTCACCCCAGAAAAAAGGGGAGACCGAGGCGCAGCGAGGCGAAGCACCGGGGCCCACTCTCACTGGCCACCCCTGGAAGCACCCCCTCCCAGGGCCCTGCCCTCACCGGCCCCCAGTCAGAGACGGTCCACTGGCGGTCACAGGGGGGCCCCGTGCAGTCCTTCTCCCCCACGGGCCTGGTGTTGGGGTCACACAGCTTCTCGTCCTCGGAGCAGCGGATGTCCCTGGTCACCACGCTGCGCTCCCCACACTTGGCCGTGCACTGTGAGGAGGGGCGCCCGCGGTCAGGGCCCGGTGGCAGGGGCCCCGCCCGCCCCCGCCCGCCCCCGCCCGCGCCCAGGCACCTCGGACCACTCGGACATCTCCCACTGCGGCCCGCAGGCCGGGTTGCGGCAGGTCTTGCGCTCCTCGGGCCGCACGGCCTCGGCCGCCTCGCACAGGTCGCTGTACACGGAGCTGTCGAAGCCGGGCGACAGCATCTTCCAGCAGCGCACGATGCGGAACTGGTAGCCCTCCCCGCAGGTGCGTGAGCACTCGCTCCAGCTGCTGGTCTCCCACCTGCCCGGAGGGGGGCCTTCAGTGACCCCGCCTCCCTTCCCGTGCAGCCCCACACCCCAAGGGAGTGCACCCCTCCTCCTTCCCCAGGGGTCCCAAATCACAGGAGCCAAGCCAGACGGGACACTGGTGAGGCCCCACGGTGGAGGCTGCTGCCGTGGGGACCCCGAGCCCCCTAGGAAACACCTAGGTGGGGTGTGGGCGGGCACCTGGAGCGGGCGCTTGGAGCGGGCTCGTTCGTTGCCCAGGAGCCCAAGCTACCTCCACCTGCTCTCACCCACCCCCCTGGAGACTTTGGGGAGCCAGGTCCTGGCCCTGGCCCTTTGCTCACACTGGGATCACACCCCCGAGTTCCAGAGCCCAGAACCCGCCATGGAAGCTCTGAGGGGAACAGCAGGACCCAGGGCCGCACCCCCACCTTCTAAGAAAGGAGTGAATGGCAGGTAGCGGAGACCCTGAGTGGGCGGGGGAGCAGCCAGGAGAAAGGGGCACGTAGCAGAGTCAGGGAGCAAGGTGAGCCTGCTCCTCCTACACACCGACAGGTGACAGCAGGCTGACACCCTCGGGCTCATCTGGGACCCCTGCCAGCTCCCCCGTGACCATGACTGGGAAGAAGACACAGAGGGCTCAACCTCTGACCATCTGTGAGGCAGGACGGGGGCCTGGGGCTAGAAAGATGGGGCCTCGCCCTGGACGGGTTGCTCAGTGGTTAGAGCATTGGCCGCAGACTGAAGGGTTGCAGGCTCGATCCCCAGCCCGTCGGGGCACATGCGAGAGGCAACCAATTGATGCGTCTCTCTCACATCGATGTGTCTTTCTCTCCCCCCCTTCCACTGTCTCTGAAAAACCAACGGCAAAAATCTCCTCGGGCGAGGGTTAACAAAACAAAGTAAAGAAAAACGGGCCCTCCCCCGACATCACAGGGACAGGCAGTCCGCTTGGAATCTGGGGTATAACCCCTTAGGGCTCGTGAAATCCTCGCTGCACCAAGTAAGTCCGGGGCAAAGGTGTCACCCATAGTACAGAGTAATGTTCAGAACAGTTTCTCAATCTGCTTCGGGAGGCACTGATTGAGCACCTACTGTGTGCAAGCACTGTAACAGATGACACTACAGACACCGAGGGACTCTGACAGGCAGGTCAGCGTGGCCCCTCCCCACCAGCCCCGCCAACGGAGCCCCCTGAAGGAGCAGGATGCTGACTCCTCTGCTCCTCTGGGCAGAAGCAAAGCAGAGCCCAGCTCCCCCCACCCCAACACACACCCTGCCAGGGGCACTGGGTGCCCAGTACCTGGGCTGGCACTCCCTCCCAGCACAGAACTCCTGGACCGGCTCAGGGCGGGTGAGGGCATCGCAGTAGCTGTCGTCCACCTCGATGCCATCATAGCGGACGCACATGGCGTAGGTCGACATGACCCCTGGGTTCAGGACAAGGGAAAGACCTGTGAGCCACACCTGAGCACCTTGGAGACCAGCAGGCAGGCCAGGTGACCATGGGCAAGTCACCTGGCTGCTCAGAGCCCAGCTTCCTGGTTTAAATCGGTGATAATGACAGTAACCAGGTTATAGAATTATGACAGGAGAGCTCAGTGAAGACAGCTTTGAAGATCTGAACTCTGTCTCCCCGTGTCCCAGTCTGACCGCTATGCTTTGTACCCCCTCACCCCCACTCCATCCAGCCCAGGCTGGGCACCAGTTCATATGTCACAAACCCTGGGCTTTGAAGAAACTCAAATTGGTCCCTGTAAAGGCACATGAAGCCAGGTGTCATTAATTTTTATTCATTCAACAACTACCCATTCATGGGTGAGTGGGTGGGTGAATGGGTGAGTAGATTGGTAGGTGGGTGGGTGGGTGGATGGATGGATGGATGGATGGATGGATGGATGGATGGATGGATGGATGGATGGATGGATAGGTTGCTGGGTGAGTGGATGGATAGGCTGGTGGATAGGCTGGTGGGTGGGTGGGTGGGTGGGTGGGTGGATGGATGGATGGATGGATAGGTTGCTGGGTGAGTGGATGGATAGGCTGGTGGGTGGATGGATGGATGGATGGATGGATGGATGGATGGATGGATGGATGGATGGATGGATGGGTTGGTGGATAGGCGGTTGGATGAATCAGTGAGTGGGTGGGTGGATTAATATAGATTGGAAACCTAACCATTCCGGCCTTCCCAGATATTCTATTAGATCATCAGGCCCCCTGCCCTCCTGTGGCATGCTTATCAAACTCCCTCTTGAACAATCTTTATCCAATGTTTCGTGTGTTTCCCTTTCTGGGCTCCCCAGGACACCATAAATCCCATCAGGGGACAGTATGTAAAGGTCCAGCTCCAGCCTCGTATTGTTGATTCCTTGACCACCTCCACCCTCTACTTCTCTGCCCTCCTCCCTCAGCACCCCCATGCCTGGCACTCAGCTGGAACGCAGGCCACACTCGCTAAGCAGTGCTGCGTCCCCGCCAAGGAGCTAGGATGACTCAGGGTAGTTGTCAGCAACGGTGAAGGCCTGGGTGGGGTTAGGGCCTGTTATCGTTGTGGTTGTTACTGTGTGCATAAGAGAGAGAGGGAGGGAGAGAGAGAGGGAGGGGGAGAGAGAGGGAGAGGGAGGGAGAGACTCGCCTTCCTAAATGATGCAGAAATGGACCTCCCCTGCTGGGTGGCCAGCCCCCAGGAGGAAATCAGTCCCCTATAGCTGGAGAGCCCCAGCCCCCTCGCTCTCCCTTCCCTGCGCTGTGTGTCTGAAAGCCAGGGGCTCCTGCCTCTCCAAGCCCCAGCCCTGGACTGAACAAAACAGCCTGGGAAGCAGCACACACGGGGATTCTTTCTTTTTTCTATGGAGGACGGGCCAGGCTGCAGTCACGGACCCCCCTCTGCCAGCACTGGGCTGTGCAGTCTGCAGCCCTCTCTGCGTGGGAGGCTGGCTTCCTGGCCAGGTCTGCTGGGAATGTTCCAGGCCTCAGACACCAGCTCTGAGGCCCAGAGAGGTCCAGGACTGGGGACTCACAGACCCCCACCAATGCCCAATTATTCATTCACTCCCTGTCCAGTGGGGACCCGGCAGGTCCCCACCAAGAGAATCTGGAATTCAAGTCCCAGCACAATCTCCCCTGGTGGGGTGACGTGAATATTGTCAGACTTTCCAGGCCTTGGCTTGCTCGTCCCCAAAATGGGAACCTCCCTGAGATCCTGGGAGAGAGAAAATACCAATTTTCTGGACTCCCTTCTTCATTGCCTCAGTCTTGAACACAGTGCTTCCCAAACTTTCTTAGACAGGGAGCCCTTCCTTTAAATCGATGACCACAAAACAGAGGGGATGAAGCTTCAGGTCCCCGGGCTCCACTCCCCTCACTCCTGTGTCCTGGGGGTGCCAAGGAACCATTTGAAATCACTGAGAGAGCACCAACCAGTTGGCCTGCATTTCTACCACCGCAGAGCATCTTTGAAGAAAACAAGGCAGCCTCCCTGTTTGCGGCTGAGCTTGGAGACAGGAGATGTGCCTCCTTGATCTAAAAGCCCTTCATGTGACTCCTCAGCAAGCACAGGATAGCAAAGGCCCTGCGGCATGTCGGTAACACTGCTGGACTGTCACAGATGCCACATGCCACAGGAGGTTTGTAATCACCACCACCTGGCCTGGCCTCGGTGCCCATGAGACAAGGCTTTGGGAGGAGCGGGCCACTCTTGAGCAGCAAATGCAAAGCACAGAGTGAGTGGGAGGCGGTGGCACAGGGCCAGACCTCTCATTTCACATCGATCCCCACGACCACGTTTGACAGGTAGAAAGTAGAGGCTTGTGGTATAGTCCCCCAGATAGTGCATCTCAGGTGCTGGCTGGCACCCCACAAAGCTTGGCTTGTGCCCTCCAGGTGCCAGGGGTCAAACAGTATGTCCCATGCCCTGCTCAGGGAGACTGGGCCCCAGATTCCAGCCCAAGAGCCAACACAAGAACCCATTGTCCCTTCTGAGCCCTGCAGGGCCACCTCGCCAGCTCTTCCCTTGGGCCCATATCCTGAGATGCCAGCCAGGGCTGCAGGAGGTGTTACCAAGCCCAAACCACTGGCTGCCCAGGTCTGGTGAGTGGCTTGCCTTGTCCCCCTCACTCGCCAGAGGCTGCAGGGGCATCCAGTTGAGGGAAGGGGCTGGGGCAGGGTCATGAGCTCTTTACATTTTCATAGCAGCCCCAGCTGTCGTCCAAACCCAATTATGAAGTCCCGGATGTAGACAAGGTAGCACTCGGGTCGTCCTACCACATTTGCCAGGGTCTTAGAGCTGGCTCTGACCTTGCAGCAGCTCCCAGGAAGGGGGACAACCAGAGCTGGCAGCAGATGGAACCCAGTCCCTGGTGGCTGCAGCCAGTGTCTCAGTGTGGTGGTGGCCAGCCATGTGGACAGACAGACATGGCTTCAAGTCTCAGCTCAACACTTACTAACCACCTATGTCTGCCTGTCAGGCCCCACCAAGGGGTCCAGTCCCCCTCCCACCTCCTCCTCTGATGAGTTCACAGAGCTCAAACCATGCTCTTGGTCCTAGACCACGTGGGCCTGTCTCCCCCTTCCTAGGTTCACTGTAAACAAAAGTGAGCCACCACCACCCGAGATTTCTTACTTGTAACCAAAAGGACATTTGTTCTAATAGACATGATATGAATGCAATCATGAGGAGCACTGAGGGGTGTGCAGAACCTCACCCGGTCCTCAGTAAGCAGGATACCCAAACCCCTGTGACATCAAACTACCTCCCAGATCAGCGATAAGCAGACAGGCTCCCTGCGGGCAGCGGGGAGCGGGAGCAAGTGAGGGGGCTGCAGCCGGCAGCCCAGACAGTACCTGTGGTGCAGGTGGCGCTGCAGGGCTCATGGGACGAGAGCTTCCACCGGTACATATCCGCCGGACTCACGCCTTGCTTGCGTGCCTTGGGCCTGGTCCTAAAAACAAGGCCAAGCAGAGGAGGGGTGAGAAGTCACAGCACTCACTGACGGGCTGGAGTTTCCTTCGGGGGGGTGTGTCATCTGTTGGGAGGCTGTGCTTTTATGTGACAGCCCCAGGCAGTGCCCCACCTGTTAGGGTAGGAGTGCCCACTGTCTAGGCCAGACAGATGGGAGGGAGCACCCATAGGGTGGCATGGATTAGGATGGAAGGGACGTTTGTCCATCTCAGTGACAGTCCAAGCATCCTGCACGGCAGCTTGTCACAGCTCCTTCGGCCGGGGGTGGGGGAGAGTTGTGGAGAATTGGGGCCAAACCAGCATTGTGACTGACGCTTCCACACACTCGCTTCTCACTATTACCTTCTAGCATCCGAGAGTGGATCCCCCCCCGGAAGGGACATCAGAAGGCACCTACGTGCTGAGAATGTACCAGGACTCTATCTTTCGGATTCTGATTGAATGGGGACACTAGCCATTCGCCTCCAATTATCAAAATAGAAAAGCTCAGCGCAGACGGGGGCGTGGCCGCGTCCCCTCCAGACGCCTCTGCCCAGGTCTGCGATGGCCGCTCTGCGAGGAGAAAGGCACGCAGCCTCCCTGCCAGCAACCAGCCGGGATTCTTGGCTGGAACTCGGGCAGCCGGAGCCAACTATTGTTAGGACTGTTTGCTTCTTTGAACCAGTGGGTGTGCTGGGCCCAACCTCAATATCCGATGTACAGGCTCCTTGGGGACTCAGCAGGGGAGGAGAGAAGTGGCTGTGGCCGAGGCAGCAGCTCCCAGAGCACAGGGCCTGCGCTCCGGACAGGGAAGTCTGGCTTCAGTGGGCCCCCGGAGTCCCGAGACCCGTGGAGCCAGAGAAGGGGACAGGGCGATGGCTTAGCTGCCGTACAGTGTCCAGGCCTGGGTCTCCCTCGGGGATACTGCAGCAGGCCCCCCACCCCAGCTCCACCTCCCCTGGGGCCCGGAGGAGCTGGCTGGAGAGGAGAGGAGCTAAATTTCACAGCTCGGAAATTTGGGCACATCCTCAGGTCCTTTCCTGGGACCTGCTGTCAGGCTCAGGACAGTTGCAGGACAATGTTGGCTTGGATTCCAACTTTGGGAATTTCACGAGTGGGTGAGAATTGCTGTTACAGTTTGCTTTTGCATGAACATCCCCTAAAGGCCCACCAGCTCCCGAGAACCAGGAAAGAATCTACCGACTGCTGACCTGAAATAATGAATGTACTGACGCTGCTGCATAAACCGAGGGAGGGGCCGAGGGAAGCGGAGCAGGGAGAACCAGAGGGAGGGAAAGGCGGGGCAGGCGGTGAGCAGGTGGCTGCCTTCACAGCTCCTCAACGCCCCCGGGCCCCCACCCGGTGGCTTCACACCAGGGGCCTCCCAGCCTTTTCACAGCTCCTCTAGGGAAGGGGAAGGTCCCCCCCACCCCAGTCCTCCTTAAAAATGAGAGGAAACTCGGGGATGTAAAGTACCGCATAGGAAATACATAGTCAATAATATTGTCATAACTGCCCATGGTGCCAGGTGGGTACTGGAAATACCTGGGGGAGCACTTTGTAAACTGTATGATTGTCTGACCACTATGCTGTACACCTGAAACTAATACAAAATAATACTGAATGTCAACTTCATTGAAAAATAAAAGAGAAAAAAAAAATGAGAGAACATTTTAAATGCCCACCCCCCATTTCTCCCAGACCCTGTCACCTGAGAACAAAGGACCCCTGGAGAGCTGGTGAGCCCTGTGAGCAAGGCCCTTGGGGGTGGAAGAACCTGGGAGATCTCTCCCTAACATTTGATTTGGAAAACACTGAGCTGTGCTGATTGGGTGGCCCACCCTCCTTTCAACAGCTTTAAATCCCCCCCAAGAACAAGAGAGGAGCAGGTCCTGAGCCCTCCCCCCCACCGGGGAGAAGTCATCTTTATCTAATTACACACTCCTGGGCCAGCAGGCGGTGACTCACTCCCCACTCCAGGGAGAGTGGCCCGTTCAAAATAACCCTTCGATTTTAAGCACAAATGGTATTTCTGGAGGAGCTGCCTACTGTGGACAAAAGGGGGCCACATGCTAAACCCGACAAGCTCAGGGGAGGCCCTAGTGGGGGGCCTTACAAACTCAGAGGCCGAAAGCAGCCACCTAGGATGGTCTGAAATGCAAACTCCCTAACTAAAAGCCTTGGTGGCCGGTGGTCATGTCCCAGGCCGGCATTTTCCCCTAACAAAGGTCAGTCTTGACCTCCACTGAGCCTGCCTGTCGGCTTTTTTTTTTTTTTTTTTTTTGCCTCTATGATAACATACCTGATAACATACCTTTGGAACATCAAAGTAATTTTTTTCCCCTAACAAAGGTCAGTCTTTACCTCAACTGGGCCTGTCTGGGTTTTTTGGGTTTTTTTGCATCTATGATAACATACCTGATAACAGCAGAGACCACAGACCCCCTCAGTGTTACTGTTACCACGTGAATTCTTGACTGTTAACTATCCTGCACCCGCCGGATGTAAACGGAGCACAAGTCCGTCCCTGCACGTCTATCATTTTACTCCTAACCTGGTTCTAAAGATCGCCCCACTTTGCTTCCTCCCGCAGCCCTAATCCATCACCAGTGGGCTCATGTAGCCCCCTTAGTCTTCCTCTTTGGTTCTGACGTACAAAGTAAGTGGTAAAACAGCCATTTCCAGAGCATTTTCTCAATCCTTTGAGATTTTGCTTCCTGGCAATTGTCGTCGGTTTGGCGCAAATAAACTCAAAAACCTCCTTGCAGGTTAGGGCATTTCTGACACTGACACTCCAGGAGGAAAGCGCCCAGGAGATCGCCAGTCCCCCCCCCCCCCATCACCCGCTGCCTCCGTCTGGGAGGGAGATGGTGGCCCCCCGCCTTGCTCCTGTGCCCCAGGCAGGTTAGGCTCTGGGGTGACGGCGCTTGTTTATAAATGAACCAGAAGGCTCTGCTCGCTTTTCTTCCCTCCAGACTGTCTAGGACGCTTGTCCCCACCGTCTACGGCTGGGGCCGGGGCCTCCCTTGATTGTTTGAGGCCGCCCTGAGGAGATGAAAATAACCTTTCCTTTCTGGGCCGCCCCTTTGATTCGCCCTCTCGGGAGCAGACTCGGCTTCCTGTGTTTGGACAACTCGCCCAGACGGGCTATTTCGGGGCCGCTTCAGCCTGGTGGTTTCCCCGCCTCTCCCGAGGCCCTTTATCTTAAAAGACCATCTTTGGTCTCCGCCGGGCAGCATCCTTTGATGGCTGCCAGCGGGGAGCCGCCCCATCGCTCCACGTCTGCGCCTTTCTGAGGGTTGACAATTGATTATATCGATTCCTGCGACCCCACAAGCACTGAAAACCCAATGTGCCCCCATGGGGCTGAAGGGGCGGGTTAAGATTCAACTGGGTGGAGGCAGGAGAGACTCTAAAATGCGGCTTAAGGACCCACAAGCTTATGCCTGACCTGGCCCTTGGGGCATCCTCTGACAAGCTCCTCTGTTAGGGATGGGGAAACTGAGGCCCAGAGAGGGTCTGAGCTGTGTCTGAGTCACATGGTTGGCAGAGCTGAGATGGAGACTCAGGTCTCCAGACACTAGTGCTAGAAGGGTCCCTCCCCCACTCTGGAGGTTCAGTGTATTACTGATCAGTTCTGTGGAAGAAAGGGGGCCATGTACTAAACCCGACAAGCTCAGGGGAGGCCTGTGGGAGGCCTTACAAACTCAGAGGCCGAAAGCAACACCTAGGATGGTCTGAAATGCAAACTCCCTAACTAAAATCATTTGTGGCTGGTAGTCACGTCCCAGGCCAATATTTTCCCCTAACAAAGGTCAGTCTTGACCTCAACTGAGCCTGCCTGTAGGTTTTTTTTGCCTCGTTGATAACATACCTGATAACATACCTTTGGAACATCAAAGTAATTTTTTCCCCTTAACAAAGTTCAGTCTTTACCTCAACTGAGCCTCTCTGTCATTTTTCTTTTTTTTTTTTGCATCTATGATAACATACCTTTGGAATATCAAAGTAATTTCCTTTTTTCCAGATTCCTCAAATCACAACCAGCACCAGAGCAGAGACCTCAAATCCCCTCAGTGTTATTATCAAGTTAATGTTAACTATCCTGCACCCACCTGTGTAAAAGACGTAGGTGTCTATCATTTTCCTTTTCATCTAATCCCAGAGGCCCCCCCCTTTGCTTTCTCCCGCCTCCCTCATCTATCACCATCGGGTTCATGTAACCCCCTAACGTCTCCCCCTTTGATTCTGACATATAAAGTAAGTGATGAAACTGCCATTCTCTGGAGCATTCTCTCAATCCGTTGAGATTTTGCTTCCTGGCAATTGTCATGAGTTTCGCTCAAATAAACTCATAAAAATTCCTACAGGTTTGTACATTTCTTACGTGAGTTCTGCTTGCTCAGCCCTCACTAGGTACTTCCAGGTGCCTAACGTACGTGACAACGGCCCTGGGGTAAGAGGAGCCCACCATGAACATTCAGAAACCAGGCTCAGAGCCCTAAGCAACTGGCCCAAGTGCTGGCTGGTTGGAGCCCTGCCCTTTGTCCATGAGCCCCCTTTCTCAGACTCAGATCCTGATGCCCAGGACAAAGCCTGTCACCTTCTTCCAGCCACTGGATTGCATGCCCCAAGGCCCCACTTCCTGCAAGCTTTTGGGCCCCAGCTGGGAGCAGAGGCCCTAGGGCAGCCACCCAAGGCTCCAGAACCTCCCCTCGGTCCACATTTGCAAAGAAAAATTCCACTCAGAGCCCTTTAGCTGTGTCCCAGATGTGCCCACAAGCTGTATGGCCTGGGTATGTCATGCAAGCTGGGGCCCTCAGAAAACTGCTAACATGCAGGAGGACACACTAGAACCCAGGCCTCTGACCCCCTACTCAGATCCACGGGGCAGGAGGGGGTGTGGACAGCAGTGACCAGACCTCACCCACCCCACGGTGAGGCCTCACTCCCATGGCCCCCGCTCCAGAGGCCCATGGACAGGGCAGCGGGCACGCCTCCTACCTGGCCTTGTGCGTCCTGTTCCCGGCCGAGGTTGGGAGGCTGGCACTTGCATTGGGGAACGGGGCCTCTGAGGAGGTGTTGGTCACTCTGTCACTGCTCAGCTCCAGGTAGGACCCATTGAGCAGGTAAGCTCCGGCCCCCTCACTCTCGTCATAGTCAACATAGAGGCTCTCTGCTGGGGAGCTCCTCGGGGTGCCCTGCACAAAGATGCTGTTGACCGTCTCGTTAAGGGCGAGCTCCTTGGAGTCAGAACCTGCGCCCAGGAACTGTCCAGAGATGACGTTGGCTGAGAGGAACTCCTGGGAAGTAAGGCGGGCGTCGGTCTCTTGGTCATCTTTGTCCCCTGAGAGAGCCATCCCTGTGGCGTTTCCGTCTACAAAGGAGACAGGTGGCTCAACTTCAAGCAGTCGCTCACATGGTGGGGCCAGGGCTGCCTTGGAGGTGGGGGACCATTGGGGCTGGAGGCAAAGACTTGAACCTGGAAGCCCCCAGAGGCGGGTCTCTGCCCTGTGAAAGGACACAGCACCAAGGGGAGCCCCACAAGCTGGCCTGGACAATCTCTTGTTGAAGAGGGTCTCCCAAAATTCATGTCCACCCAGAACCTAAGAATGGGAGCTTATTTGGAAATAGGATCTTTGTCGAGATGAGATCATCCTGGATTTAGGGTGGGACCTCCATCCAGTGACTGCTGTCCTTATAAGAAGAGGAGAGGACACAGCGAGACAGTCACAGAGGCGCAGGTGTGTGATGATGGAGGCAGAGACTGGAGTGATGCAGCCACAGCCAAGGATGCCTGGCACCCTAGAAGCTGGGGGAGGCAGGAAGGACCCTTCCCTAGAGCCTCCAACAACTGGGAGAGAATCCACGTCTGTTGTTCTAGGCCATTGGTTTGTGATCATTTATTGTGGCAGCCCCAGGACACTAACACGTCCTCTATAGTACCTTCTACTTAAAGATGCTGAGGGTCTTGGAAACCCGCTCCCCAAGTTAATGAGGGGATTCTCCTCAAGTCTGGTCCACCCTCCGCCCTCAGAACAACCCTGATGAGCTGTGGCCATCAGGAGAACAGCTGAACTGTCACCGTGGGTCTCGGGGACCCTGACTCTGGGCTCACCACTATGTCTCCAGCCACACGTCCTGCCTCATCCTCTGTCCACTGGGCTGACCCTCCCTGTCCTCTCGTTCCCACCCCTCTCCCCTGGCTGTAGCCGGCTAACCCTTACCTGTTCCCGAGCCCTCAGATCAGGGGTCACGTCACGCCCCTCTGGAACCTATTCCCTTCCAGAGCTCTTGCCACACTTTGTATGCTGTCTGTCTGTCTGTCTCTACCAAATGAGCAAGAGCATGGGCTCCGGGGTCAGACGGTCCTGGGTTTGACTCCCAGCTCCTTCATGGTAGACTGTGATGTGGGCAAGTCCTCCCTCTCTAAGCCTCAGTCTCCCCTTCTGTGAAGTGGGGGCAAGTACATCCACCTCAGAGAACGTATGCCAGAGGGCGTATGCAAAGGCCTAGCACTGTGCCCACCCAGCACTCCCACAGGTAATGGGCACCTCTTGCCAGGCCCTTCTGCGGTCTGCGGGGGACGGAAGGCCCTTCCCCGAGGCCCCTCTCCCGAGAAGCCCCTGCCCAGCCGGCCCCCTCCTGGTTACCTCGGAAGCCGTTGCCCCTCGGGGGTCCCTCGCAGGCCCCACCGCCGCTCGCCTGCTCGCACACCTCATTGGTCTCCTGGCCCTTGCTCAGCCCCAGCTCGATGCCCGGGCCGGGGGGGCTGAAGAGCCGGTTGTCCAGGCCCAGGCGCTCGGCGGAGGCCTGGCCGAAGAGCGAGCGGTTGTGCTGGAGGAAGCCCAGCAGCCCCGGCGCGCCCAGCTCCTGGCTCTCGGCGCTCTCGGAGGCGGGCTCGGGGAAGCGGTAGTACAGGGGCTGGATGCGGTGGGCATGCGGCGGCTGCAGCAGCGTGTACTCGAAGGTGATGGAGGGGCTTTTGCCATTTTGGTTCCACACCTGGAGAGAAGGAGATGCGAGCCCATCCTGCCTCACCCCAGCCCTCGCCCCAAGCCTGGAGTGACCGCAGAGCACATTCGCGTCTGACCGCGGCCGCGACTCCCACCCTGTCCTCCACTGTGCGAAGGGGTCTGGGTTCCACGGGACGTTACTTCGGTCCCCTCCAAGATGACGTTGTGTTTAGCAGACCTGACGAGCAGCAAGTGGCCCGGGGGGCCTTGGTAAAGCGGGTGTACCCACAGGATCAAAGATGAACCCCAAGAAGATTCGGTGGCCCCCACACCTGTGAAAATCTCAGGGTCCAATTGCCTAGGGCACACCAGGACATCTCCTTGCAAGCAAAGGGCAAACTATGGCGTCCCAAACCCTCTATCATGAAGAAGAGTTTTGGACACAGCCTAACCCACATCCAGGAATACTGGTCCAATCCAAATGCCGGGTCGCAGAAAAAGGTGCCAGCTCTGAGCAGGGTCCTGTCATAAGCTGCATCGCCCAGAAACCAGCAGCCTGTTAGAGCAGCAAAAGGTGAAGCCAAGATGAAGCTTAGAGAGAGCAACACCCCATGAGGATGGGGCCCCGGGCACCCTCCGTGACACAATCCACACTCTAAATCAATCACCATGACAGGGCGCAGTGTCCCCAGGGATAGACCACATGAGTCTGGGAACCCAAACCTGGACGTAGCCATGGCCATCATTCCCAGTGGCCCACTTGAGGGTTTGGGGTTTCTGGTCTCTGCAGCTCTAGGGTCTGTGGGTCCAGAGTCCTGATTCCCGGAGTGGACCACTCCACCAGGAGACGGAGCAAGAGTCTCGTTCACCGGGAAGCCATGACTGCCACCTGCTATGTTTGGGCACCTTGTGCCAGGGGAGCAGGGCGGGAACGGGCCCCCGTCTTGGCACGTAATCACCAAGGCAGGATGTATGCTTTACCCTGGGGGCAGCACATATTTGGATGGTAGCTGGACAAGTGTCGCAGTCTTGGATTGAAAAGGGCCTGGAGCCCAGGAGCCCGGACCCCTCAAATAAGAGGGACTGGGACACCTGGCCAGGTAAGCCACCTGGACTAGCAGAGGTGCCGGCCGAGGGGAAAGGGAACCTAGATTGGATAGCAGAGGAGGGAAATGACACGATGCAGCCCCCAGGCCAGCTGCCGTTCAACCCACCAGCCTTCCCGTGTAAGGCTCCCCAGGAAAGAAACCCACCTGAACCCCCGGGGAGCTCTTCCTGCCAAGGTCAACTGATTACACACAGCAAATTGTGCAAGCAGGAGCCGGCCTGGGCCCCACCTTCAGTGAGCCGCCTGCGGCGGTGCTGCTGACAGTCACAGCCGAGTCCCCCCCCAGGAATTTCCCTCAGCCAAAGGAATCTGCCTCTCGAAGGTCACAACCCTTCCCTAAGGCTTTCCAGTGACTAAGCTACAACCCCTGACTCAACTCAGGTGACCCTGAGGGGCTACTGCCACCCCAGAGCTCCTTGCAGGACTGGCTGGAGCTTCTGTCACCCTGCCTCAGAGCTCAGCACCTTCCTCTGTCTAGTCCTGTCCCCAAGCTCCTCACAGGCGCTGCTCCAGAGACCACCCTCAGAGTCCTCCTGCACACAGACCTCCAACTCAGAGTATGTTTCCCGGGGATCCAACCTGCACATGGCTCCTCCAGCCCGGGGGCAGAGCGGGGCCAGCCTCCCTCAGGGAAGATAGAGACATGAGGCCCCCACTAGATTCTGGGGCCACCTGGGGAAACTCTTCAGCCAAGAAGCACCTGATTAGAGACCCCTCCAGCACAGTTGTTAAATAAAAGGCTGGCTCTGGCACCAGGCCAATTGTGCCCCTTACAATTTTGTGACTGGGCAAGTCACTCATCTCTCTGTGGCCAGGGTTCTCAGTCTATAAAGCGAGGTTACGAATACCCACCATGGTGAGGCCTAAACAGCTCAGGTAGGTGGGCTCTGTCCCCACCATGTCCCTCTGCCGTGGCCTGAAGAGCATCCAAACTGCCCATCCTGATGTCACCTGGTTTCAGTGTTGTCACACTTTCTGGGTGCTGGGACACCAAGCCGCAATGGAGTACATTTGCACACTCCAGCCACAGGACAGCCTCCGACTGTCTCCTGCCCTCTCTCATGCCCTACGCGCGCCCTGACCCCAGAAGCTGTGGGTGTCCTAGGGGCAGTGGCAGGGAGAGGGCCAGGGCCACCAGCCTGTATGGTCCCTCAGCATTAAGGACCCGGCAGAAACGCCAGTGTCCGTGAATAGGGGGTAGGAAACTACATGGAGGACAGAAACCCCCCAAGTGTGAAGTGGGTTCTGTGTCCCTGTACCCCTGTCCAGGCTTCCATCCTCATGTCCCCATGCAGTCCCCAAAGACCTGCACAGAACCTCCCACTATGCCTATCCACAGAGAGGGTTAACAGCAGGAATGAATGGATGGATGAATGAATGGATGAATGAATGAATGGATGAATGATGAATGGATGAATGAATGAATGGATGAATGGATGAATGAATGAATTAATGAATGGATGAATGAATGAATGGATGAATGATGAATGGATGAATGAATGAATGGATGGATGGATGGATGAATGAATGGATGAATGAATGAATGAATGAATGAATGAATGAATGAAAACACAAGTGAGAGGGCAGGAGAGTGGGTGGTTGGGTGAGCAAGTGAACAGGTAAATTAATTAATGAATTAATGAATTAATGAATAAATGAGTAAGTGGCAGGCAGAGTAGAGGCAGTAAAATCTGAGTGAATGAATGAAGGAGTGAATCAGTGGATGGACAAATGAGTGACCGAATGCTGAGTGGGGGCCCTGCCACGTGCGTGCACACAGTGGGCCGCTGTGTGGTGTGCCGGCCCGGAGGCCCCCTGCTTGTCGCTGCCCCAAGCCCGCGACACACGCACCATGACATTCAGGCCCTGGTTGGTGGGCCCCTGAGCCACGATGTACTCGATGCCAGTCTCGTAGACATCCATGGGCCGCCGGTACTTGACCACAGTGCCAGCGATGTTGAAGTTCTTGGGGCTGTCCACCTTGAAGTTGCCATTGAAGAAGTAGGAGCCAGCCTCATCTGCAAGGGCTGATAGGTAAAGGGCACCGGTCACAGGGCCTGACCAGCTGGAGGGAGGTTGGGGGGCAAGGAACAATGGCCACCTGCCCCATGACCCTCCCTAAATACCCCGAAGAGAGAAAACTCCACGCCTGGGGGAGTGGGACGCCCTGTCTGCAGCCAGCCTGTGGCCCTGGCCAGTGGATGCTGAGGACACTCGAAGCCACTTTCCTATCAGCCTAAACTAAACAAGGACTTGTCTAGACCACTGAAGATAGCTGGCCCGGGCGGCTCAGTCCTGTCATTCTGGCTGCCTCTGAAGGGCCTGGGGCTCCAAGGTGAGCAGGATCGGGACTAAGCCTCCAGGTCCGGAGCAGGAGGTTAGTGCCTGGGGAGGCACGCACTGGGCAATGGGTGCCAGCCAGGCTCTGCTGCAGAGTCACGGTGTGACCTGGGGCCAGCCGCTGCCCCCAGCATCCTACCCACACCGGCGGAGGGGACCTCAATGCCCCTCTAGGACCCACACTGAGTAACACTGCAGCCCTGGCCTGGCTGGCCCAGAGCGCGGCCCCCAAGGCCCCAGCAGGCCCTTCCGGACCACCCCAACTGACCGGCTCCCTGCCCCCGCTGGGCACCGTGACGCTATGCTGCCCATGTCAGTGTGACCAGGCTGACCATCAGCCTAGCCACCCCTTCTGCCAGACACGCTGAGGGCACCGGCACTGACTCATCACACTCTCTGTGAGGCACTGGGTGGAAGGACCTCAGTGGGACGGCCCCTCCGAGGCCTGGCTAAAGCCTAGTGGAGCCCAGACAGCAGGAAGGAGCATGCAGCCTCCAGCCGGGCCCTGCTGGCCTGGAGGCCTCAGCAACTGCCCAGAGCTAGAGTGAGGGCCAGGCAGCCGACCCTCCCTGCGGCTGTGGAGCGTGAGCACAGGTGCGGGCAGGGGGCAGCGGGAGGGAGGTGCCAGGCTCCACACTCAGGGACAGGGCATCTTCCAGGGACTGGCCTGCGGGAGGGAAGAGCTCAGCTTCCAAAGCTCCTGATGCCATAGGGGTAGAGCAGCCAGGCGTGAGATTATCAGGCAAACACACAAGCGGACATGTCTACTGGAAAAATACCCTCAGCACAGCAGCGTCATCAAATAATGTGAATGAAACCAAACCGTGCGTAGCAGGGCACGTGCCGGTGCCGGCCGTCTGGGCCCAGCTTCCAGGTATGCGGGCAGGGTTAAATCCCCGGCCCGCATCCAAAACCTGTTTCCTGACAGTAATGACCTTCCTTCCTGTGGCTTTCCCAGGGCTCCATCTGAGGCCGCCCTTGATATTTCCATGCTTCTGTTTCAAGAACGATCGCTTGGCAGCCAATTCTGGGAACACGGCGTTTCCTGGCCTCACTGCGGGCAACCGAGTGACTGGCCTGGCAGAGGCCTGGCTCCCGTGAACAGATGCCGGGGCCCAGAGTGTGCACCCTTTGCCGGGGTGGGGCTGGAGCCCACTCGACCAAGTCACCTTAAAAGGGTGGGTTTCACCCCATTAGCCCTGGCTCTCACAGGGCCACCGTCAGAGGCAGGAAGGTGAGCCAGGCTTTGGAAACAGAGTCCCTCTACCCGGGTCCCCAGCCTGCCCCTCACAGGGCAAGGCCATGTGCAGAGCAGCTCACAGGTGTCAGCGCCTGCCCACCTCAGCCAGAAGGGCCTCAAGTGGCCTCCTGGGGGTACAGACAAGGCTCATGGCCAGGCCAACACTCACTCCAACACTTTCCAGAATTGTCACCAACACAGGGCCTCACAGCCTGGGCCACTATGCAGATAACTACAGAATCCTCACGTTGGAGGAGCCCTGCCAAGGTCCAGCTTCCCAAAGGGGCCCTCCTGTGGCAAGAACATTCACTCAAGAGCCCCAGATCTCAGTCCACACAGCACTTCTAGTGCTGGCCACCCACGGCCTCAGACAGGCCACCTACTGCCACTTGCTTTGCCTCAATCTTCTCCCTTCCTGAGTCTCACTCTTCTACCCCAGAAAAGGGACCCCACTGTCAGTACCTCCAGCTTTGCCAGGCTCTCCAGGGACGGTAAACTCACTACCTGACATCATGCCTCCCTCCATGGTCAAGCAGCTCTGAGCTTCCCTATGGCCCTCCCCCCGCCCCCACCCCCCCACACACACCTGGTCGAGTTCTGGCTTCTGCGACCCATCCCCCTCTCCCCTGCAGGAAAGGATCCAGGGTCCATTGCCCCTTCTCTGCCCATCCATTTTGCCCCATGCTAACCCATGAACCTAGGTAAGGCAGCCGCCCAGGGCCCACAGACATACCCAGGACATCGGCCGACTTCTTCCGCTCCACGATCTGGATGTCTCGGGCACCAGCTGGAATGTGGGTCACCAGAGAGTAACCTGGGGGAGATTGGGCAATGGTGAGCAGCAGGTCTCGTCATGGCCACTACCTCGCAATTGGAAAGGCAACCAGATGGTGGTCACCACTCTCCTGTGCTCCTGGTGGGTGAGGGGCACAGTCTAGCTGCACCCAGGCCCCAGAGGCATGTCCAAGGTCCTGCCGAAACAAACACCTTGTGCAATTGAAGGACTGACCATGGCCCCAGCATGGGCCCAGGTTTACCCAGTTCCCCAACCCTTTCCTACCAAGGCATGGTGACGTTCACCAATACCTGCCCAGCCCCTCCTGAGGGACACCGTAGGCCACAAGGGCCGTAAATCTGTACAGTCAAATAGGCTTGGTCCAAGGTGACCCAAGCAAGTTGCTGGAGCCCTTGGACCTCAGTTTCCTCATTTGTATAAAATGAGGATAAGAAAGGGCAAGGCCCCTGGCAGCTAAGAGAGCTCCACAGAGACCCCCAACAAAGGGACCAGGGGCTGTGAGAAGTGGGCAACTGAGGATGGCAGAAGTGCTGTTAGCAGCTGGTGGGGGGTGGTCTGGGGAAAATGAGAGGGTTTTTTTAAAAGCCCTAAGACATAAAAGCCTTCCAGAAGATGGGGGGAGGAGGTGGTCTTGTCTCAGAAATTAGGTTTATTGGGGTTGACGCTCATGTCATAGGTTCCCACACAAGAAGTGGTAGAGTCCAGTGCACCTGCCTGCCCAGGTGAGCTGTTCCTGCAGGCAGCACCATCACCATCACAGGCCCCTGAAGCCCCGAGTTTGTCCCTCCCTCTCAGCCAGCAATGTGCTAAGTAGTTAACAACTGGTTCTTATGGGGGGAGAGGGGGAGGAGCTGTGGCGTTGGCCAGTTTCCATGGTGTAAACACACCCACGTGGCCAAAGGTAGCTCCCAACACGATGTCACTGGGTACAGAGTTGGAAGAGGTGGGTGACAGGAAGGGAGGGACCCAAGGTGCCTTTCCTCGTGCTCCCTCCCATAGGGAGGCCTCCAAAGAAAAAAGCCTCTGCCCACTGCACTCACAACACATAACTAATGTTCCCCCCCCAAAAAAACATAGACTCTGCAGAACAGGGCACCTCAGAACCTGCGTGCCCAAACTCAGATCTGTCAGCAGTGAGAATGTGACTCATGCCTCAGTTTCCCCCTTTAAGTGTGGCAGTCACATCTCCCTGCGTAGCTGCAAAAGTCAAACGTGGCCCCCAAGCCAAGCGTGTGCCGGGGCACCCGTATTCAGTAGGCGCTCAATGAAGAGCTGCTCATTCCCAGCCAAAGGGGACCCTACAGAGCCCCTGGCCAGCCCACCTGGGCCCCGGGTGGAGGATCACATGGCCCACAGGTGGGGGGAGGGGGCAGGAACTTGTGCAGTGACACTCAGCAGGTTGGAGACACGATCCCCGCGGGATCCCGGATGCGGGAGCAGCGATGCTCTTACCGAGGTTGGCATTTCCCTTTCGGTAATTGCCCATCACGTGGGTGCAGCTGCTACCGTCGCCCTGGCAGACGCCGCACTTGTCCAGCGTGTGCGTGGAGAAGAGCACCCCGTCACAGCCGATGGGCTGCAGAGAGAGAGGCGGGGGGGCTGCTGGGAGTGCTCCAAGGCCCGGGCCCCCGGGGCCGCCACTGCCACAGGCAGACAGGTGGCTGGTCGGCGCAATGAGACCAGCGGTACTTGTGCTACAATGTTTAACAACCTCACATTTTCCAGACACGCAAACCCCTCGCAGGTCGGTGAGCTTGCAGGACGTGCCGTCGCGGGCGGGGACCATGAGCTGCCGCTGGCCGTCCACGGTGGTGCAGTGCAGGTCGCATGGCTTGCTGGAGATGTGGACATAGTCATCTGGGGGAGACAGAGGGTCTCAGGATTGGGGGCCGGGTTCAGGGACTTCCCCTCTCCCTCCTACTGAGACAGCACTCCCCCATTGCACAGATGAGGAAACTGAGGCCCAGAAAGTGGAAGGGACTTGCCCGGGGTCTCAGTGGCAGAAATGAACCATGATGCAGGTGGTGTGGCCCAGCCCAGGCTCTGGGCATTCCAGCCTCTGCCTCCTTGTGGGTAGGGACAGTTCCCTTCTGCAGGAGGTCTGAGCCAATTGAGGGTCTGGCCACCTTGCACTTACCCCACGAGCAGGAGAGGCCCGCTCACTTACACTGCTGCTTGAACTCCCGACCTTCAACGGGACCCCTCCCGCTGGGCCAGCTTGCCCACCTGCCCCCCATTGCACGAGGCTATTCCCTCGCATTGCCCTCAGGAGCTGCCCCCTCCGGCGTGGGTCTCCCCAGGGTCGGGAGGGCTGCCCCCGCACTCTGTCCCGCTGGGTGGCCCAGGCCATGGTACCGGGGTACAGGGGCTTCCACTGGTGCGTCCGCCCGTTGTACACGTGGGAGTTGAAGGAGATGCACTGCTCCTCGCGGAAGCTCCTCCCGTCCGGCGGACACTCCTGGGAAGCGAGACACGGGCGGGAGGCTCCAGGAGGAACTCAGCCCGACAAAGGCATTTCTGTCCAGGCCGAGCAGGAAGCGGCGCAGCCGAGGGGTGGCCTCTCGCTCGCTCTCCCCCTCTCACTGGCTCTCGGGACGGAGCAAGAACGAGCGGGAGGGAAGCTACCATTCCTTAGACGGCCATGTGCGCTGGCGCACCCGGCGCTCTGGGCAGGAGCCTGGATCCTCCTGCCACCCCAGCTTCGCCCTGGCTCGGGTGAGCCTGCGCCGGCTCCCACTCACCCTGCTTCCTCCTGCGTGTCCCTGGCTGCAGCTGCAGCACCTGCAGCCACAGCACTTGATGCCTTGACTGAGGGTGGGCCTGAGGAGGGACCCGGGGCAGGAGGGAGAGAGCTGGGCAGGGCAGCTGGTCATGCTAGGGCGGAACCGGAGCTCGAGTGGGTCCCCCTCGGAGATCACAAGGGTCCGGGAGGACAGCCGGCCCACACAGAGGTGCGGCCACTTGGCTCCCTTCAGCCCCTAACTCCCTACACGTGTGCATATGGAGATACACACAGACTCCCGGAGACTAGGACACAGGGACACGCACAGAGACCCCAGCAGCACTGTGTCTCTGCCCCTTGCCCTGGAGTTTAGGCTCACATTGGCTTTGGCCCCACTGAGATCTGCCTGGAGGCCAAGCCAAAGTTGGCACCTCCTGGCTGGCCCCGGGACCTCTGTGCCAGCACACAGTTAATGGAGAAGTAGGAGGTAGGGGGTCTCCTAAGCAGAGGCCACTGTACAAGGGGGCAGGGGGTGGTGGAGGGGGGCAGAGCTGGGCTGCAGTGTTTCACAGGTGGGGACAAGATACCAGGTGGCTGTCAGTGTCCCAGCAAACTCCTGGTGCAGAACTTGTAAGCACAGGGGTCTTCAGCCAGAGGCCCCCACCCTGGAGCTTTCAGCTCCGCCAGCAGCAGGGAGTCCTCTGTCCCTGCCATGCCAGGAGCACACAGTGGACACCCCAGATCTTAATTGCTGCAGGCAGAGTGCTCTGAGCCCAGGGCCCTTCGCCACACTTCTCAACAGGATGTAAGTGGCAGGCCCAGGACAGTGTCCAAGAAGACATCTGAGACCTGCCTCGGGGGTGTGGGAAGGACAGGGTCGTGGTCCCAGTGGGCAGAGCCTCACCTGCACTCTACACAGCTGATACCGCTTGGATGTGCCCGTGCAGGTCCTGTTCTCAGTGCCCGTGACAGACGTCCTCCTGGTGGGAAGACATGGGCTCTGAGTTAATGCTGGGAGCAGCCAGCTGCAAGCCTGACCCTGCTTCTGCTCCCAGATGGCCTCTCGGCTGGCCTCCTGGCTTCCCTCAGTTCCTCTGACCAAGGGTCCTTCCTCCCCACTCAACCCTGCTGCCCCACCAGAGCCCATCGCATCGCACAGGGGGTCAAGCAATTTGAGGGTGTTTCCCAGCCCCTTCCCAGGGGAGGGGTGGTATCTGATTCAACAGATGCTTCACACAGCACGGGGCCACGTCCAGAATTAATAATAATAACAACATTTACCATGTGCTGCCCTGTGCTAAATAGCATACACACATATTCTCATGTATTCTCAGAGATGTCAGGTGGGCTCGAGCATGATCTCTACCCCACAGATGAGAAAGCCGATGCTCAGAGAAGTTAAGTGACTTGCCCAAGGTCACACAGCTAGGAAGTGGCAGAGGCAAGATTTGATCCCAAGTCTGACAATAGCTGCTGCACCATATGCTTTTCCCATGTTTATTCCACTCAGGTCTTAGGGCCAGGCGAGCCTCACCCTTGCTGACAGAGTCTTAGAAATAGGTCCTGCTTTCTCACGAAAGGTCTATGCCCAGTGCCAGGAGCAGGATGAATCCCAGGATGCCCCTGGCCACGACCCCTCAGGAGCCGTGTCCCTGATGGAGGCCCCTGAAGACTGAGTCCCTCCCTGGCCTGTGCTCCTCAAACTGAAGACACGCTTCCCAGCCTGAGACCCACCCCCTGCCCCTGCCCCCAGCTGAAGGCCAGGCTGCCCCACCCTCAGGCCAGCCCCTTGGGGTCCCGTGCTCAACTCCGCACCTCTGCTGGAGACAGTGCCGCTCCTGGGACGTCACCCCGGCCCCACAGCTGCGGGAACATGCCGTCCACTTGGTCCACTCCCCCCACCAGTAGGCAGTGGCATCCGCACCCCCCTCCAGGCTGTTGGACGTAGGGCTGTTGTCCTGGGTGAGAGGCCCCACAGAGGTTAGATGCTACAGCACCAGGCAGGACAGGCCTGCCATCCCCAGGCCCTGGACAGGACAGCCACTTGGCAGCCTGGGCTCAGATTTCTGGGGTGGTCTCAGAGGGAATTTCCAGGGGATTGTGGGCCCCGGGTCCTTCCCATCTGGAGATCTAGAACATCCTGGGAGCTCAGCGAGGTCCTAAGGACTTACCTAACCAGCCTGACTTCTTTCTCCTGAGCAGCCCAGGGCCCAGCCCTCCCATCTACGTGCCTTACTCCAGGACTTCACTCTGAGGGAGGCAGTCAGCCCCTCAGCCCCGATCCTGCTGAACAGCAAGGGCTCTGGAGTGGCCAGAGGCCCCTGCTCAGGGGTTAGTCTGACTACATGTAACACGTGTTCCTGGCAGCTGATGGGGGGCTCTGGGAAGGCAGTCTGGGACCCCTGGACACGTGCCCCATAGCCTGGACACCTGCCACACGGCCCCTCTGACATCAGCCCATCTGAGTGAAGGACCACACTCCCCACTCACCATGGCCCCGGTGGATGCCACATCCCCAGCCACAAGTGCCATAGCCAGCAGGGACCAGACCCAGCGTGAAGACCACCATCCGCAGTCCATCCTAGGAAGCAAGGCCACTGTCACCACCAGGCCAGGCCCAGTTCCTCTGTCAGCTGACCAGGGTCCACTTTGGGGAAAAGCCCTCAGGGCCCACCCAGTGCTGGGGCCACAGGGTTATCTGGGATCGGTTGGTAGTGGCTGCCCGGTGGCCCTGCTGAGAGAGCTCGGTGAGTGATTAGAGATGCCTGCCATGGGCTTGAGACACAGTGATGGTGGTGTGAGTGCTAAGCTTGCACCCCCCAATCTGAAGGCACTTGAGGTCATGTGCCATACTTCGTCTCTGAACACCTGAGCTCCCTGGGAACACCTGTGGAGAAAACCAGGGACAGCTGAGGGGGTTGTGGGCCCAGGCTGCATCCATTGGTGAGGGAGTTGAGGACCTGAACTCGGTCCATCACCTTGGCCCACGGACCCGGCCCAGCGAGAGCACCTTGGGATTTTTACCTGCTCAGTGCTTGCTGGTCACATGGAAGAATGACTTTGTGAGGTGTGGGTCCATGGATGCCCCAGGCTCTCCCAGGCCCTTCCCCTTTCTGGCCACAGCTCCCCCCTGTCCCTGAGGGGGCTGGGCCTAGGGCCCTGGGGATCTCAGGCTGGGTGTCTATGCCCCTGGAGTGGAGAGTGTGAGTGGCCCAGAGCCACAAGACTGTCTCCTTCTCTAGAAGCCAGGACCCCAGCCCCAAACACTACCTGACCTCCCTACTAGAGGGGCCTCCAGCCTCCTGGGCCCTCAGCCTCTCCATCTGCTTCCTTGGTGTGGACTCTGCACCCCAAAGGGAGGAATGAGTGGGCCTTCGGTGGCCTCAACCTAGGATTTGTGTCAGGCCTTGAGTGTCACTTGCCAGCAAGTTGGAGAAGGGGTTTCAGAAACCGCCAAGGCCCTCCCTCTGCAGCCTGGAAACCAGAGAGGGAAGCCAACTTTCCCAAAGCCACACAGCAAAGTGGCAGACTAGCCCCAGGGCCCCAGAGCAAACTCTGGGACTCATGCCCTGCACCAGGCTAATTCCAGGGGGAGAAGGTGTGACAGCCCCCCACCCCTGCCGGTCCAGAAGCCAGCTCCTCTGAATCTGCCCTCTCTCCTCCACCAAACCCTTACTTCCTTGCAGCTCTAGCACCTGCCGACACCAACAGCCCCCTTACACCCCAAGAATGTCTCTGCCCTGGACAAGACAGCAGTGAACCCTGGAGATGGGAGCTGGAGTCCTTGAGACCCCCCCCTCACCAGCTGCCTGCCTGCCCCTCCCTGCCCATCTGCGCCCCTCCCCCGCAGGCCTCCCTCAGCATCCCCACCACCACCACCGGCCTCAGACAAGCAGAGCCCCCTCCAGGGTCCCATTGGCTAATTGGTGCTCCAGCTCCTGCCTTCAGGCTGAAGACAGGTGCTGAGCCGGCCTCACACTTGGTTTTCATTAAGGCTCCAGACACCGCTGGCTACAGGCCAGGCCCGGCTCACGCGGGATCCAGCCCTCCCTGGGGTCCAAAAACAGCCACCGGCCAGCGGGAGAGGTTTGCTGTGCACGGGAGAGCTGCAGGCGTCCGAGGCTGGAAGCTGAGGGGCCACCCTCCCTGTGCTCCGAGGGTCGGGACCCCTCCCCATGGGCCCTCCTCCTGTTATATAACCTCCAGGGGGCTGGGGGATGCTCAGGGGCTCTGGGCTGCATATGGTACCCAGGGAGAGCTGCGGAGGGAAGCAGGCGGTGGAGGTGACCTACCTGTCCCGGGTCAGCAGGTTGTCCTCCAGAAGAAAGGGGCTGAGTGGCTGCAGGCAGGCGGCGCCAGGTGCGTCTGCGGGGGCTGCTGGGGTGCAGAGGGCTGCGGGCTGTGCCTCTCGCCTTCCTCCCCTCCCCGCCCTCCTCCACTTCAAAGAGCACCCACGAGCGGGTTCCCAGGGAGGCGCGCAGCCCAGTGGCGGCTCGGCGGCGCGGCCGCCTTTATAGCTGTCAGGCAGACAGGGAGGAACTCACACTTCCCACAGGCTGCTCCCCCGCCCGCCGGCCGGCCTGGCGCACACTTTAACCCGCTCCGCGCCTCTGGAGCCTGGCCAGGCCGGCCCAGCTGCCTGCTGCGTGCTGCTCCGTCCAGGAGCGGCGAGCAGGGAGGCCGCCTTCCCCGGCCCAGAGCTCGGGGTGGCGTGTCCGGTGTCCAGACGGAGCGGCCGCTAGCCTGGGGTCACGGAGGAAGCCTAGTGCCGGCCCCACTGTTTCTACCTCCAGAAGGGCCCATTCTCTGGCACTCCCAAGAATGGAGTCTGGGAGGTATGAGGCATCCCGTCTGATGGGTCCATTTCACAGATGGGAAGACTGAGGTCCAAAGGGGAGACCACACTTCCAGGTCACCCAGCCAGGCTCAGAAAGGTTCTCCTGGGAACCAGAGGCCTAAGCAGGTGGAGGAGCTGAGGGAGACCCAGGAGGGCTCAGTCAAGGGCTACAGGGAAGGGACAGAAATGGCCACAGTCTGCTGACCAGATGGCTAGAGTGGCCAGGGCCAGTGAAGGGAGGCGCGGGGAACTCTGTGCAGATGTTTGACACCAGCTTGGCGGGGCACAGTGGCCTGGCTGGGCACACGCCAACTGGGCAGCCCCGGGCAGGCCAGGCACAGGGCTCCAGGCCCGTGTTCCTGCTGAGTCAGAGCGTGGAGCCCAGACAGAGTGATTAGCGCTCCCCAGCCCCCAGGAACCTGGGCAGACCCCAGACTTTGCGAGACTGCCCCTGAAGCCAGGCCGAGACCCCTGCCTTGCACACCAGGTTCCCCCAAACCTACCCTCCTGGAACACAGAGGCCTCTAAATTGTGAGGGGGGCAAAATCAGGGCAACACTTGGTCAGGTCACCTGAGCCTTTTTGTCCACCCACTGCCTCTGCACCCCAGATGTAACAAGCCCACAGTGGCACCTGGAAAACCCTCCTCCTTCCCTCTGCCTTCCCACTAGGAGGGACGGTGGTGATCTCCTTCAGTGGCCTCCTTAGCAGCTGAGAATTATTCCACCCCTGGGAAAGTTCTACTCTGTGTCTGGCCACCAACGGGAATGATTGGGGAAGTGACCTGTAATAACAGTAAAAACAGCAAAGCCCACTGCCGGTGCCCTTCCTGTGCCAAGAGCATCTGTTATGCCCATTTTACAGATGGAGGAACTGAGGCTCCGAGACCGAGTGATGCCCAAGGTTGCACATCTGCCAAGGGGCATATCAGGGAACCCAGTGCCCTTACTGATCACCTCCTTTCCATCTGTGGGGTTGTCATTTTCACTGTCCCCACCCCTGTAATCCTCAGGGAGGCAGGTCTTACTTATCTTGCTATCCCTGGGGCCCTGGGACATTCAGTGGAACCAAGACTTGAACCCAGGTCCACACTGCCCCCTGGGGTCAGCATGCTGCAGCGCAGACACACACACACTCCCGTCCCGCTGCAGACAATATAGATCCCTCTCACTCTGGAAGCCTCTGCCCCTTCCCTTCCCCTCCAGCCCCACCCAAGGCCCTGCACCCCAAGCACCTTCATCCTGAGCTCTCCATCCAGTCAACACCAGAATGACTAACGGCTTCCCTTGGGAGGGACCCCACAGCCGACCGCCAACCAGGCAGGGTCTGGAAGACAGGCCTGCCACCTACCACCCCTGCTCTGTGACCTCCTGCAGGTGTGTGGCCCTGGGCCTGCCATGCTTCCACCCCATCCCCCCTGCCTTTGGGAGCTTGCTGGGCTCCCCCCAAAGTGCAACCAGGGAGCCCCCAAACTCCAAATCCACAGGGAGCTTTGACTGTTCTTGCTCCACCAGTGGCCTAGGAATTTTAAGGGAGACATCAGGAGCCAGGGAAGGCTTCGGGGAGCCCTGAAACCCTAGGAACTGGGGAGATACAGACTAAAGCAGAGGCGGGAAGAGCCTCTGAAGGCCTTGGGTGCTCGAACGCAGAGCTGCTGTCAGCTCTGTAGAGAGATGGTCAGGCAGCCCTCCTGGCCAGGCAGGCCTCAGGTGTCCTGGGGACCACCTATGGGGGGCCCAGCCAGGCTTACAGGGCAGGAACCCAAAGTGCCCAAGGAGCCTCCTGGCCGGGTCCATAAGTGACAGGACAGCAGCCCAGGCCACGCTCAGAGGGGCCGTGCCTGGGGTTCATGCTCCGCAGTCTCTGTACTGAAAGTCTGGGTAAGTTATCCTTGAATCCATGTTCTGGAAGGGACGTTTGGATGGAGCCTGCAGCAGAACCAGGAGCCTCAGCTGGAGCAGACCCACTCGCCTCCACCTCCCAGGACAGGTTCTCGGCTGCTCTCTGACCCCAGGGGTCCGGAACCAACTCAGTCGTGGGGGGGGGGGGGCAGGCCACTCACCCTGGGTGTATCCTTGTGCCCGAAGGAAACTGCGTTAACAGCAAATAAAAACCACCCTGCTCAGCTGGGAGAGGGTGTGGAGGGAAGAGAAAGCTTTGTCCTGCTTTGTGAGCAAGAAACCCCGCATTCTGCACTGAGCCCCACAAGTGAGCCAGTGCCCTCCAATTGCTGCCCCTGGCCCCACCCCTCCTGGAACTCAACCAGTGCAGGGCCCCCTGGGGAATCACTGAAATAAATTCTTTCAAGCCCCCATCTTAGCTCCTGCTCCCCCTCTCTGGAGCCCTTCTTTCGTACCCCCATCTGCACATGCTCAGCACCCCCAGATGATGGACCAAGGCCACTTCCTCCAGGAAGACCTCAGGTGCTCCAGCACTTTGTTCTGGCTTCTTGGCTGGAATCATCTTCCCCAAGCTGTGGCTGGTTCACCCACACCCCAGAGCAGGGTCTGCTCCCGGTTCACGCTGCACCCTCAGTGCATGTGGGGAGGAGCATACAGTCAGGGCTGGATGTGTCCGGCAGCTCCTGGTGCCAGGCCTCCCTGTCCTTTGGGGGTCAGTTCGAGCTGCGCCTTCTACCCTCCCTGGCAGAGCTCCCTGCTGGCCACGAGGTGGCCCCACCCACTGTGCACACACTGTCCCCATTGGGCCTGGGTGGGAAGGGGTGCCGTGGACACCTGTTTTTTAGAAGGAGACTGTCTTTCCACCAGAGCTTTCTGGATGTCTGAGGAGGAGCTGGGATAGGGCAAAGGGCACGTGTCTTCGGGAAGTGGAGGAGGGGCGTGGGAAAACCAGGCTGAGGGCAGAAGCAGACTCAGGCGAGAGAAGGGGTGGGGCATGAGAGGGGCACAGTGGACAGTGGGGTGGCCGGCCCTGTTCTGAGCAGCCAAGTATCCAGAGCAGAGCTCAGAAGAACCCCACACACGGGCCAGAGCCTGTGCGAGGTGGCCTCACCCCTGGCACGCAGAAGCCAGCCATTTGGGTCTAGAGGGCTGCCCGCCTCTCATCACCCCCCAATGTCCTGCCTGTCCTCTCTGCTGCAGCCTAGGACCTAGGCCCTAGGCCACCAAAGAACCATTTGGCCAGGCCCCAGAGGGCAGCCACAACAGCCAACCCCTCCCCACAAGCTTCCTGCCCCGCCTGGGCCCAGGGGCTGGACACTTAGGAAGAATCACCCAAGACCTCCAGGGTCAGCAGTGGGAGAAGGGACCACAGCACGGACTTCTCAGTCTCCGCCTCTCCTGCTGTGTCGGCCAGGAGCACTGGGGCTTCCTTAGGCCAAGTCTTAAAGTCAAATAGGGGGACTCAGAGGGGTAAGGCCTCTCTTGCTCCAGAATCCACAAGAAAAAGGCTCCTTAGTCCCCAAATCTAGAGCAGGGAGGGGCCAGGAGAAGCCCTGGAGTGGCTGGGAAGTGAGCATGTTGCCAGAGCGCCAGGGGCAGGCCACCCCTGGGAGGGGGACAGTGAGGTCGCCGGAGCTGTGTCTGTGCAGCATCCTGGATTCATCGCCTGCCCAGGTGGTCGGGCCGAGCCTGGCTGGCAAGGGCACAGTTCCAGTGAGGACAGTTTTCTGCCCACAAAGGCTCCCCAACTATATGCCACCGGGCCTATCGCCAAGCATAGGTTGGGTCCCCAGGAGCTCTGTCCCCTCTCTGCCTCACCCCTCTACGCGCCAAGGAGGCAGGTCAGTGAATGGGAGCACCAGCAGCAGAGAGGGGAGCAGGCGGTGGCCTGGTAAGCCTGGGTTCCAGTCCCAGCCCTGTCAGGAGCTCCTGGGTCCCCTGAGTAGCCCTTCCCCCGTGGATGGATGGTGAGGTCTCCTTTCAGAGGACAAGAACTCCCCGGAAGCACCACGAGTTCCCTCATTAGTGGTTTTCTGAACTGACACTTAGAGAGGACTCCGCGGGGACCCGCCCCCCCCAGAGAGCTCCGCAGGCAGGTCCGTGCTCACAGGGACCCTATAAGGCAGGGACCTGCGAGCCCCAGTTTGCAGATGAGGAGCCCGAGGCTCCCTGGGGCAAAGGGTGCAGGGGAGGAGCCGTCCACTGGGCTCGCCTGGCAGGTGTTCGGGAGCTGGGGCGGCCTGAGCTGCTAATGTTCAGCCAGAGGTTGAAGACGACACGATTGCTGTCACAGCCCGGTTGCACACACAGACTCACATGACACGGGCACAGAGCAGAGGCCAGGGCAGCAGTCCAGGCCGGGACCCCAGGGAAGGAGCTGAAGGGCATCGAAGCCTAGACCGCTTTCCACCAGGTGCAGAGGGGCCTCAGTGGACCCTACACGAAGAGCCACAAGGGCCACTGTGTTCTGGGCTGACCAGAGCTGCGGGGCGGGTGTTCAGACTTGGAGGACACAAATGCAGCAGCTGGCCCGGCAATCCTGGGCCGGGCAGAGCAGACAGACAGCTGTCCCGGAGGCGGGAGCCGGGTGGCATTCCAGGCATTTCAGCACCTCTATAAACCTCCTGCTCTGGCCGATGAGGGTGAGAGAAGGGGGCGCAGCAGGTGGGTTCCCACTGCCCATTCCCTGTACTGTGGCCGCCCCACCCCACCCAGGACGGGCCCCTGCTGGGTCCCAGTGGAACTGA
This sequence comes from Miniopterus natalensis, assembly GCF_054644295.1. Classification (NCBI taxonomy): domain Eukaryota; kingdom Metazoa; phylum Chordata; class Mammalia; order Chiroptera; family Miniopteridae; genus Miniopterus; species Miniopterus natalensis. Next base: position 70,411,885 of record NC_142092.1, read on the forward strand.
TGCCATCTGCTGGGCAGAGCAGGGATGCCGCTGGGCCTGGGGGCTGGGAGGGAGGCCACACCACTGCATCTGAGACACTGGTCAGGATGGGGGCTGTGCTGGGACCGTAGGCCCCAGCCTGTCTTCGCACGTCTCTGGGCCTCAGTCTCCTCCTCTGTGACATGGGGACAGCAGAGGCATCTGCCCAGCCCCTGGCTGCTGACAGGGCTCAACGGGACAAAGTAGGAAGAGGGATTGGCACCGAGCCCGGCACACGGCCAGCGCTGAATAAATGTCTGTGTGTGTAAGTGGTTTTCAAGACACACGGTACAGCGGGGCTTAGGAGAAGGGAGAGATGCGCCCTACGGGGGGTCAGGAAAGGCTGAGGGCCACAATCCGAGCAGGGGAGGCAAGCTCGGTGAGGGGGTCCTGGCTGAAGGAGGGTGTACGCCCTGTGAGGTCTAATTTGGCCAAAGCAGGAGCAGGTGAGGTGGGGTGGGGGCGGGGACTGTTGAAGGCAGCTGGCAGGCAGGGGCCACTGGAGGGCGGGAAGGACAGGGGATGCCAGCGCACGTCTCCACTGGCTCAGAGCCTGCCCAGGTTGAGTGGGCTCCCAGCCCAGCCCGGTCCTGGCCCCCCCACCCTGTGCCTCCAGAGGCAGCAACACCCCCAGAGCAGCCAGCCTGTCTCTCCCACTCTGTCTCCTCCTCTCCCAGCTCCCCAGGCCAATCGCTTCCCCTGCTCCAGGGAGAACCGAGGGTCATTTCAGTCCTGTTCAGAGCTGGACGCCTTCCCCCAAGCCAGCTGGTCTGTCTCCAAGCGGCCAGGTCTCGGATGGGAGCCACATGTAGGCCACCCCCAACTCCATTCTGCACTCGGGCTCCCCACCTCGGACGGCAGCTAGCGAACCAGCCTTTCTACAGGGGCTCCTGGGGCTGCCCCAGGCCCAGCCACCTGTCTCCCCACTTGGTCCCTCCTCGGCCCCTTCCTCCTTAATCACCCAAACACATGTGCAACCACTCTGGCCTCCCCCCCCCTTCCTCCTGGTCCCTCCCCCGAGCTTACAGCCCTGGAGTTTACAGCTGCAACACACACACACTCATGCACAAAACCAACTGTGGAATGTGTTCCTGCTTCTGAGCAGGGTTTACTGCTCCAGAGAGTTCTCTGCTAGCACCTGACATCTAATCGCATTTCCTCCCCACACGTTTTCTACTCCTACTGGAAGCTGGGGCTGGGGCTGGGGCTGAGCAGGAGCTGCCAGGCGGAGAGGTGGGCAGGGATGATCACAGTGTCCGTGGCAGCTGAAAGGGGTCGCCTGCCTCTTACCCAGAGCCACACACACGGAGGATCTGGTTTCTCCATTTGGAAAGGGAACTGGGCTCCTAACTGCCAGACTGACATATGCAGCCCCCTCCCCCCTCCCTAGACTTTCATTCATTCTTTTAACAGTCATTCATTCAGCAGTGTTTGTTGAACACCTACCATGTGCCAAGCCCAGGCACCGAGGGAGAAGGCCGTGAGCTGGTCAGAGAGCCCAGTGGGATCGCAACCCGAGCAACCCCTCAGAGACAGCTCTGCAGTGGTGGGTGCTGGGGTGGGAGGGAGCGGGGCACCTGGGCTTGCCTGGTGGGGAGGGGAGCCTTCCCACAGAAATATGTTCTCGCAGGGAAGGTGGGGAGGCTGGGAGGAGGGGCAGGGTCTGAGAGTATGGTGGAGATGGGTGTGCAGCAGTGGGGGGAGCAGAGCAGGCCACAGATGGCTCAGTGGTCTCCTGAGAGCTTGGACCTCACCCCGAAGGCTGTGGGTACCATGGAAGGTACTTAGGAAGTAGAATGACATGAGCAGATGTACCAAGCAGCATCTTTCATCGCAAACAGCATAAAAGGGCTCCAGCCAACTTAAGACACAAATAAGATTTCTGGAAAGGTGTGAGGCGCTCCCAGAGGAAGGAGGGGGGAGCAGCAAGGCCTCAGGAGCCGGGGACGAGCAGAAGCCTCTCTCTGAGGCGCTGAGATATACCTGCACCACTCGGTCTCACTCCTGCTATTCCCACAGTCCAGACTCCAATTCCCCTGGGGGAACAGACTGGCGGCCTATCCACACAGTAGACTACTACTGGCCCATCCCCCACAATGTGGGCGGATCTCAGGGAGGTTCCAGGGAAAGAATCGAAAAAAGACAGCCCCCAAAGAATGCACACTCCACGATTCCACCTGTAGGAAGTTCTAGAACAGGCAAAGTCAGCAATCAGAACAGAGGCTGCCTCTGCCGCAGGGAGTCACTGCAAAGGACACGAAGGACACCCTGGGATGAGGGGTTACTGTGGTGGCCACCCACGGGTATGCACGTATCCAAAATCATCAAGCTGAAGGCTTCAAATCTGTGCATTTTGTCATATGTGACATCATTATATCATCATAAAAAAAAAAACTGAAACAGGAATAAAAACTGTTCTTTTGCTGACAACAAATAAGTAAATGAATCAGGCAATCAATTAATAAAGCAGTCAGTTCTGGGAGAGTCAGCCTGGATGGCTCACGCACTCCCATTGTTCCTTGGCCAGAGGATAAGGGGGCACCCTACCTGATAGTTCCCCCAAGACTTCTTCCAAGAAAGGAAGGTCAATTTTAGGAGGCTAACCAAGGAATGTTGAGAAGGCAAGCCTCAAGCCTCAGAGATACCCTGGTCTGTTTACTTCTGGTGTGAAACAATGTAACCAAGCAGAAAAGAATGTCAGTTTCACTAGTCTGGTCACCAAGGAAACCCAAGCCTGAAAAGAGCAGGCGAGTAAGAAAGAAGTACATGTGGGCTGGTAACACGTGAAACTTATCTACAAGGTCCTTCCAGTGTTTAGAATTGGCTAAACCTTGGGTTCTCTCACCTCTAGCTGCCCTGGACAGGTGACGGGAGCCCAAGTCCACTGATCCTCTCATTCTGGGCTCCCTAGTGCCCTGGGGAGAGAGCCGGGATGGAAAGTGGCTGGAAGCTGGAGATTGTACTCATGGGGACTTTCTCCTCCAAGGTTGTTGCCTCCAAAAAGAAGTACAGTATGGTCTCCTTGAATCAACAGCTCTGGCCTCTCAAAAAATAAAAATAAAAAAACCTGAGACAAGTGCTGATCACGTGATGCCTCAGCTGTTGGACCCTCTCCATGTGCTGCCCGACATGTGTGCTCAGATCCCCGCCTCCCTTCAGGGCATTTAAACCACAGCTGCCATCAGAGCCCCTCCTCCCTTTGGTTTTCCCTGTCCCGGGGACCCGGGAGGCCTGCACCCACCCCTCTCCCTAGCCAGTGCCTTCTTCCCTGGCCCATGGGGACGCTCATGGCCAAACTGCTCCTGCCCACCCTCAGCAGCCTGGCCTTCCTCCCTACCATCAGCATTGCTGCCAAGAGGCGGTTCCACATGGAGGCCATGGTTTATCTCTTCACCATGTTCTTCGTGGCGGTGAGTCTGGGCTGGGGGAGGACCTGTATGGGGCACTCTCCCACAGGCGGAGGAAAGGGGCTGTCTTCCCGCCACTTTCCTGTATTTCCCGATGAAGAAAGGTGATTTGGAGGTGAAAGAAAAAGCCCAGAGTCCAGGAGGGAGGGTTGGGGGAGACACTCCTTCCCTCTGGACCTCAGTTTCCCCGTTGGTGCCAGAAAATCACTCTGGGATTGGTGTGAGACCAAGCCCACCGTGGGCCAGGTTCAGTCCACTGAGGACAAGCCCTTTAGGGTGCCCCTTTCCTTGCCGCTGGCCAACTACTCAAGGCCACTGTGGCTCCAGCTTCCTCTCCTCCATCACTGTCCCAGCTATAAGATTAGGGCGGTGGAGCGGGGCGGAAGGAGTGAGCCAGGCCCAGGAAGGGGTTAGCGGGCTGTGGGGAATGAGCGGGCCGGGGGAGTCTCATTCCAGAATTCTGGAGCTGGCCCCGGCTCAGGAGGGCCTTGCTCGAGGGCTGCTCATCTCTCCTTCTTGGGGCTTGCGCGTCCGGATGAGCCTCTTAGCTTTCCCTCTCTCTTTGCCCGCCTCCCCCCGCCCTGTCTCCCTGTGGGTCTCTTACTGGTTTTCCCTGCATCTGATTTTCTCTCTGCATCTATCTTTTTTCTTTCTTTCTCTTGGTCCGTGTCTGGTTGTCTCTTACTTTCTGGAACTACATCCCCGTAGAATCTGCTCTTTCTAAATCTCTGGGTGCCTCCTCTAGCTTTGTTCCTCTGACCCTCCATGTGTCTCTGACTCCACTCATCCCTCTAGCTTCCATCTGTCTTTCTACTTAAGTAACTATCTATCTGATCAATCATCTATGTAGCTACCAACCTAATCAATCACCCACCTATTCACCTGTCATCTATCTACGTCTTAGTGCCTTCCTGCCTCCCTCTCTCTGCTCCCCTCTGAGTCCTCCCCTCCTCCCCCCGCTGGACTCGAAAAGTGGCTCCCCTCTCTCTTCCTTCGCCATCTTCCACCGGACCCCTCCTTCATTTCAGCCCAACTCCCCCGAGAAGCATGTGCTCCCTGACTCCTTGGCGGGGCACTGCCGGACGTGAGAAAGCACAAGCCTCCCACCCTGGGCCAGCCCCTGGCCCCCTCCCCGCAGCAGCAGGGCCTCTGTGGGCGGGCGTCAGGCCGTGCGGCGCAGCCCTGGGTGGTGAGGCCTGTGAGCACACGCGTGTGCTGGCCGACTCGTGTCCCCGTGTCGCGCCTGCATCCTGGCTGGCCTGCAAGGAGAGAAGCTGGGAGTTCATGTGGCCGGCACTCCCACAGGCAGCGGTGACCAGGGCAGGCTGGATCCTTTGATGGAATCGGGTTCCCTGCAGCTTGGGTCTCCACCTCTGGGTGAGAGGGACCTTAGCTACAATGGTGCTGACTAGGAGCCAGTGTCCAAGGTGGGGACTTGCTGGGTGCCGTATGCACACTGTCCTATTTGGTCTTCTCAGTGCCCCGTGAGCCTGGGGTTGTGACAGGCTTATTTGACAGATAATGAAACTGAGTCCCAGAGAGGCCAAGTCCCGTGTCCGGTAAGCACCAGACGCTCCTGAGCTGCGGGCTTATTCAAGGCATTTTGCTGATGCCAATCCAGTTGCTCCTCCCAAGGCCCCAGCTTGGGTGAGGGCCAGAAAGTCTATTAGAGGTGAGAAACGGAGGCACAGAGCAGACTCAGGGCTCCTCTGCGAATATGGGGGTCTCAGGGCCAGGGGGCGGAGCCGGGGGTCTCACCGCCCAGGCCCGTGATAGACCAGCCCAGGAAACCACAGGACCGTCAGGCCACCCTCCCTGCCCAGGCTGAGCTGGCCCCACAGCTGCCTCCCCACCACCCTCAGAGGCCCGCCCTGCCCCACCCTGCCCCACCCAGAGTGGCAGGGGCAGCTGCCTTCTGTGACAAATGTCCTCGGGCCTCAAAGCCACACTCTGCCCCTTTCTCTGGGAGCCGCTCGTGGCAGCATCGCAAGGTCTGCCTCCCACATGCCCCACCTGTGTTGACCCTCCCATGACAGTTGACATTTTCATGCTGGACACTGCGCTGTGTGCTCTGTCACACGGAGTCCCCTGGCTCACCCCACACAGCAGGTATTCTTGTCCCCATTTGACAGAAGGGGCCCTGAGCAGTCAGCCACTCGCCTGAGCTCACATGGCAAGGAGCTGTGAGGTTGGCTTGCAAAGGCTGTGTGTGCTCTCTCCCACCATGCCCACCCCTGCCGGTGCCCTCACTGGGCCAGGTCTGCCCGCTGCGCCCAAAGATGGAGGGAGGCCTCACCTGCCTTCCTGTCTAACAGAGAGGAACCAAGCAAGGGCCTGGTGAGGTGGCCCCTCCTGGAACCTGCTCTCTTTCAACTGCTCCAAACCCTGCCTCCCTGACCCTGCCCTTACATGGGAGACACTTGCTGAGCACCAATTGCAGGGAGCTGGGGTCACGGCCAGGATGAGACAGAGATTATTCCTGCTCTTGATGGGGGCAGGGCACAGACACTTCCCAGAATATCACAGTGATTAAGTCTGTTTCATACACTGTGATCGGTGCTACAATGGAGAGGCATGGGGTACAGAGACTGCAGACACGAGGCCAGGGTGAGGCTGAGGCCGATATAGTTCTAGAAGGAGAAGTGGGGAAGGAGAGCATCCATGTCGCTCATAGGGCCTGGCTCTACCTACAGAGCCATGGGGAGCAGTGTCCGCCTCCTTCCTCTCTCCCACAGGGATCTGAGCACCTTGATCAGACCCCACCTGAAGCTGCTCTCCCCAGCTACACAATCATGTCCACTGTTCACTTGCTGTCTTCTAGCCTCTTCTTTGCCAGCATCACTTCAAACGGTGCAGCATCCAGAGCTCAACACTGAATGGGTCTACAGGAACAGAGAGGAGCAGAACTGTCTCTCTCCCCCTTGTTTGGGACACCATAACTCTAATAATGCTTCTAGTTGCAATCAGTAAGAGCTCTGGACAGACCCCAGCTTGCTTCACTCACCAGGTGACCCCAGGTTTCCCGCTCGCCCTGGGCCATCCATCCGCCTCCAGACAGGCTGCTCTCCTGTCCGCCTCCTCCCTCCTGCCGAGCTGGGCCCATCAAGAGTCCATTGTGCCAGTTCCCAGCTTGTTTATGCCCATGGAACTTGTCAAAATAATTATGTCATGTAATTAAATATGACTTAAAATGATGAAATGTGTACACGAAAGGAGAGTTGTTTTCTGTTAGAAATAAGTTGACGGCTTTGAAAGTACTCCATACAGGAAAAACTGCTGTTAAATTAAATGTTGGGAGACAGATGGGCGACCCAGGATGCTGCGTTCGGCTTGTGCGCGGGGTGTTTGGGCCTTCCCGCACGTTAAAGGAACAGAAGCTGAAAGCTGGAGACCGGTGGTTCTCCCCACTGGCGGCATAAGCACCAGCCCAAAACCCTGCATAAAACACAGATCTCTGACCCAACCCCGGCCTGCTGAGTCAGGCACCCTCAGGGATGCCCAGAAACCTAAGTCTCCACGAGCCCCCGGGCGTTCTCATGCCCACTCAGGTCTGAGAAATTCCACTGTGGGGTAGCCTAGTCATCAGAGGGGTAAATTGTGGGAGGAAAGGCCCCCCAGGGCCCTGAAGAGCAGACTGGCACCACACATTGACCTCACATCCAAAGGTTAGTGAAAGGGGGCCCAGGGACGGGCTCTCAGTGAGCCTGGTGTGGAGGGGACCTCTGCAGACTCCATCTGAGTGACACCCAGGCCCTGGCCACAGACCCGCTGAGGGCAGCAGTGCCCCCATTTTACAGATGGAGCCATGAAGGGGCTTTGCCCAGGGTCTCACAGCCGGGGAGTGGCCTGGCTGACCGCGGGCACGGCTCCGGGCCGCCCACCGCCCTGACCGCCTGTGCTTCCCCGCAGCTCTTCCACGCCTGCCACGGGCCCGGCCTGTCCGTGCTGTGCTTCGTGCGCCACGACACCCTGGAGTACTTCAGCGTCTACGGCACGGCGCTCAGCATGTGGGTCTCGCTGATGGGTGAGTGGCCCCCTCGCAGCCCAGCCTCGCCAGGGCCCGTCCCCCCCACCCGCCTGCCCGCAGACTCTGCTCCCCACCCTCACTCTGAAACCCCCTCTCCTGGGCTTCAGGGCCGACGCCGCTCTCTGACGCACGGGGTCCCATTTCCCACATCCTTTTAAAATGACACACTCGACAAAGGCTGGTTGTGACTTCACCTGGAGGAAGGGGGAGTCAGAGCGCCCCGCCTCCAGGTCCTTCTCCTGGAGAACCCCTGTCCCAGCTCAGGCCCTGCCCCGAGACCTGTTCACACACAAACACACACAACTGTCAGCTCAGTTTGGGTGGAAATGGGCTCATTCCGCAGCTCTTTTTCACTTAGGGTTGTCTCATGACAATGTCAGGGCTCAGTCCCCCTTCCACGGGGCTCCCCAGGTCTCTGTGTCTGTGTGCCCTCCCCCTGGTGGTCCCATGGAATGGTGTCACTTGGACTCTGTGTGCTGAGCTGTCCATTAAAGCAGCTTCCCACCAGCATAACCCGAGCCACTGTGTCCATGGGCAAGTGGCAGCTGGAAGTCAGACCTCTGCGTGGCCAGGCTGGGCCCAGGGTCTCGCTGGCTGCGGGGATACCAGCCACACCCGGGCCCCTAAGGGGTGCCTGGGGGTTGGGGAGCAGTGGCCCGGAGGAGCGAGGGGGCCACTCAGCTCTCCCAATCTCTCTCCCCGGCCCCTCTAGCACTAGCCGATTTTGACGAACCCAAGAGGTCAACCTTTGTAATGTTTGGCGTCCTGACCATTGCCGTCCGGATCTACCACGACCGCCGGGGCTACGGGGTGTACTCGGGCCCCATCGGCACAGCCGTCCTCATCATCGCGGCCAAGTGGGTGCGTACTGTGTGGCCCTCCACAGACGGGACCCCTCCCTGACTGCCTCCGCTTACCTCCCCTCATGGGCAGGCAGACTGGACACAGCTTCGGCTAAAACACATAGAAAATGACCCTCAGGCACCCCAGGCACGCAGATCCGGTTTGTATCATGTCTATAACTCACTAACTCTGGAACTAAGCCAGTTACTGACCGTCTCTGCCTCAGTTTCCATATTTGTAAAGTGGGCATTCCAGTAACAGTCCGGTACCCACCTCATAGGGTTGGTTCAAAGATAACACACCTTAAAAATGGGCACAGAACTGGCTCCTAACGTGCTCAACAAGTGGGGGCTACTTATTCGTGAAGAGAACGGCTGCTTTGGAGATGCAACATCATTGAGGATGACCTGAGGGCTTCCTGGAGGAGATGGCATTCGGCTTGGCTCTAATGAGAAGGGAGGGTGTAGTGTGAGGCTGACAGGGAGATGGACCTGCTCGTGAGTACTGAGGTGGCCTGAGCAGGAGTGTCCAACACTGATGGTCTTTCACTGGCACCCAGAGGCCTGACACCCACGAGGCCCTTTACACATGGTCCCCAGGCCTCCCTGTACCCTCTGTCATTCCAGGGCCCTCCTAGCTGCAAGGACCAAAACCCACTCAGACCAGCCCAAGCTAAAGAGGGACACTGCTGCGGCAGGATGGGCCCGGGGCCGTTCCTGGGTCCCCAGAGCAGGGAAGGGGCTGAGCCTGGCAGGGAGCAGAACCCAGGCCTGGGATACAGTAGGGTAGCACTCAGGGAAGAGGCTCGGGCTGGGCAGGTGGTGCAGGCCCATTTTACAGACTCAGGAGGGTAAATAAAGTTTTGATGGCGAGCTTTCCAAACATACCTGCTCCTCTGCACCCCCAGGAGTTGAAGCTTTATTTTGGTTCATGAAGAAAGCAAGCACGGGAGGGACCAGCAAGTTAACAAGAAGTCCCGCAGAAGGGCCCAAGGCCAGGCCTTGACTTTTGCAGCAGCAGGAGGGTCTCCCCGCTCCCTCTTGGGGAAGTGCAGCTGGCCCCGGGCTGACCCAGGAGGCCCTCGAAGCGAAGCGGCTGTGAGTGGAGAGGAAGTGTGCTGGGTCCGACTTGTCTGGACTGAGGAAGGACCGGTTAGGGAACATGCTGGAATGCATAAACAGAGAGCTCTGGGCTCTGACAATGCGCTCACCCCAGCAGGAAGCAGGATAAAGGCTCCTTGTTCTGGCCTGGAGGGCTGCGCCTCCCATAGCTCTTGGCCAGCTCGGAATCTGGGCTGCATGTGAATCAGCCAGAAGAGCAGTCACTTGCTGGTGTCCCCACTAAGTGCCACAGGGACTTCCACGGCCCTCAGGCTGTGGGTCTGGCCACGGGAACTGAGAGGGCTGCCTGGCTCCCTACATCTGGGGCTCAACTTGTGTTTTCTAGGCCATTTAACGTGGAGTTTATTTTGGATTTTCAAGGACAGTTGTTTCCAGGAAGGAGGGGGCATTCTTCTCTCGGACGCTCATCCCTTCTTGAGCAGAAGTGTGTGACAGGGGCTGCACAGGGTCAGGACAGGGCATGACCTCTGGCAGGTGCAGGACTGGCTGGATGACAGTGGGCACCGCATGCATGTCAGGGTGTCTCCCTGAGCCCCATCTCCTGCCTGAGGATGACGGGGTGTGAGTGCCCAGGGCCAGCTCTCCCTTGGGTTCGGGGCTCCCACTCCTGAACGGACACTGTGACCTAAGAGCTTTCCGGTTGCCACTGTCCCCGCAGCTGCAGCAGATGAAGGAGCGGAAGGGCCTGTACCCCGACAAGAGTGTCTACACCCAGCAGATAGGCCCCGGCCTCTGCTTTGGGGCCCTGGCCCTGATGCTGCGCTTCTTCTTTGAGGTACCCTGGTGGAGGGGCAGGGGGTGGGGAGAGTGGTGGGTCCGCAAGAGCCCACTTTACAGGGCCAAACCCTCCCAGGCAGGTGTCGGGCGCCTCCCACATCCCTGGCAACACTGGCAACGTGCAGAGAACCTGCCTCTGAGATGAGATGCATAGCCCAGAAGGGGCCTGGGGCTGGAGCCCACAGCTGGAGGGAGCGAGGGGTGGGGGAGAGAGAGGGAGGAGGCAGGGGTGGGGCTGAGGGGTGGGGGAGAGAGCGGGAGAGAGAAGAGCCTCAGCTTCCTTGTCAGAGGCCCAGCAAATGGCTCGGACCCTCAGGGGAGACCACTTTGGCTGGACAGTGAGGGGAAGCCAGACTCCCAAGGACAAGTGAGGGGTCAGGGAGGAGCCTATGTCAGTGGCAGGTGCCAGGCACACAGTGGAGGCACCGAACATGCAGGGAAGGGGGCTTGGAGAGGAGATGAGCTTCGGAGACAGGGTTGAAGCCACAGACTGACACCGCCCTCCCCGCAGGATTGGGATTACACCTATGTCCACAGCTTCTACCACTGCGCCCTGGCCATGTCCTTCATCCTGCTGCTGCCCAAGGTCAACAAGAAGGCGGGAAGCCCGGGACCCCCGGCCAAGCTGGATTGCTCCACCCTGTGCTGTGCCTGTATCTGACTGCACCCCCACCCTGCCTCTAGGTCCCCTCCGGCCCCATCTGGTGCCTGGCGCACTCTCCTGTCCTCCCCCAGCCCGGAGTGTCCAGAAGAAACTCTGTCCTAATTTTCTGAAGGTCCCAGGGACTCGGGAAGCACCTCTTTGCCAAGGGCTTCCTGAAAACCCACTTACTAAGTTTCTATTGGGTGCTAAGCACCGTGCTGGGAAAAAAAGAAGTGTCCCCCTGCTCCTAGGCTCGGGCATGGCTGACCGTGTGCGGGAGCCTGGAGCCGCCTGGGCTCTCCACCTCCCGTCCCTCTCCCCCCAGGAGGCCCAGCGCCGTCCCAGCCGCAGAGCGGTTCTGCCCATCGCAGGGTCTCGGGTCCTCCCCACGCCATCTGTTTGCTCCAGGAAACTGGTGTCACCACTTCTGTCCTATGTCCCCGGGTTCTGAGCATGCCCATTTAGGCAGCCGGGGCCAGCTGGGTGATCACCCTGGGCCAGTTCTGTCCTGGCCTCAGCCTGCCTGCCCCATGGCCATCCCTCCAGCTGGGTCCCTAAATCAAGTGTTTTGATGACAATAACCAATAAGAAGCACCTCGATTTATTGACCTGACTGGGAGCCCCAGCGAGTGCCCATTTCTGTCCTCTGAGCCCTCTGCCCTGCTTCCAGCCCTGCCTGGGCTCCTCAGCGTGGGAAGGCGGGTCTGGGTGCGGGGACCTTGAGCAGAGGCTGGTGGCAGCCCACAGCTGGGCTCGAGGGGAGGTCAGCCTGCTCCGGTCCGGAGCCTGTCTGCACCGGGCCCCGGGGGGTGGCGGGAGCTGGCCTCCCAGACATCACCTCACAAACCTGAGCCTCCCCGTGGTTCAGCCCACCCCGACTTCCCGAATGATCCAGGCACATCTGTCAGGCAGGAAGTTGCCTACACCTGTCTGGGGCCTGTTTGTGTTTCCAGACCGTGCAGTTACCCACATCCATCCCACCGCGGGGGACGGCCCGCTATTTGTCCAAAAGTCACCTCTCTCATGCCTTAGGGGGCCGGGAGAGAGCTGGCTTCAGCACCTGGGCCTGGGGACAGTATGGCCCCTTGGCCAGCCCCCACCCCCCCCACGTCTGTCAGCTCCCTGACCACCCAGAGGTCCTGTGTCTCGGGCCCTAGACACCCACAGCCTGGCACTGGCTCAGCACCTTTCTGTCCCCATGGTCTGTAAATGACAGGGCTGCCCATGCTCGGCGCTTAGGACCCTCACCAAGCTCATTTTCCAGCTGAGGAAGCTGGGGCTCCACAGCTTCAGGGCCATCCACCCAGGCCTGTCCCCATCATAGGGCCGAAGGCACAGGACACGGCAGGGGCCTCTCTCCATCCCCTCCTCCCAGGAGGAAGAGAGGGGCAGGTGCTGCTCCCATTGGCTGCAGGTCTGATTGGGGGGTGTGCACACATGTACACGCACATGCACACACCATGAAGAGACAGTGCACCACAGAGTCTTCCCCTCTGGCCGGGGGACACTCACAGATCACAGCACCGGGCTGTAAGCAAAGGGGAGACTCTGGGGCCCTGTGGGGTAACCAGGGGACATTACTCCGTAAACAGGCATCTGCAAGGTGCCCATCACCTCCCCCCAACTCCCTCTGCCCTATCCCCTCCCTCCCCCACCGCCCCCTTGCCGCCCCCCCACCCCAGTGAGCACGCCCGGCTCCCACCTCTGTGGCAGCGCATGGAAAGTTGGAAGCAGCGGGATGCTCCCAAGCAGGGAGGCGGTGAGGGCCCTGCCAAGCGCGTAAGGGCCGCGCTAACAGGCTGCTCACTGTGGCCGTGCTGATTTATGAGGCTGTCTGGGAGCCCAGCCAAGTCTGTAAGTCATGGACAATTAGGAGGCGCGCTCCAGCCCTCAGCCCGGCCGCCTCTCGCCTCCAGGCCGGCCCCTCCCCTCCCGGGCAGGTCTGGCCCCTACAGGGACCCCTCGGAGAGGCCCAGGGTGGGCCCCTGAGCCCACTTTGCAGATGAGGACACTGAGGGTCAGCATGTAGGCAGCTGGCCCCCTTCCCCTGGCCACTGGCCACTGAGTTGGTGGCCGTGCCCAGGGCCTGGCCAGTCATCCCAAAAGCATGTTCGTCTGGCTCAAAGGACCACTTTGACTTCGTGGGGGCTCTACCCGAGGGCCAGGAGGGGAGTGCCTGGGAGAGGGACCAGAAAAGGAGGAGGCCACCCAGAATGGCCACCTCGATACCTCAAGGCCAACCAGGAAGAAGTGTCACGGCCTTCAGACCGAAACACCTCTGAATCCCAGTGTCATCCCGCCCTGGGGTCTTTGTGTCCCTGGAATCTGAGATGCACGGCACCTGGTGCCAGGAAGGGCTCCTGAGCCATCCTGACCCACCTTACGCTCCTGACAATCGGATCTCCCTCCACCCAGGCTTGATGGGGGCCTGGGGACCCCTGAGTCCTGGGGTTTCCGTGCGTGAGCGCCCGAAACGCTGTCCTCGGCGTTTCCAGAGCCCAGAGCAGGGCCGCGCTGAGCGCCGGCTGTGACCGAGACGAAGGTGCTCGGGCATCCAGTGCTGCGGCCACTCTGTGCGTGGCTCCGGAGCATCGGAAACGTGGCTGGTGCAACGGAGGAGCTGAGTCTTTACACGTGCGTTGCTTTTAACCAATTTAGATTTAAATAGCTACACGTGTAGGGTTGCAGATACATTATAGAATGCCTAGTTGCTTTGAACTTCAGATAAACAACAGATCACGTTTTTGCCTAAGCTGGTGTCATACTTGGGGAACCTTGCCTGAGACACACCACAAAGTGATCACTGTGCACCTGAAATGTAATGGCTCCGGCGTCCTGTATTCCATCGGGCAGCCCCACCAGTGGCCGGTGGCCACCGCCTGAGCCATCACAGCTGCAGGAAACAAATGGATGGGCTGTTCCCTGGACATGTGGGTTGGGGACCCTGGGTTAAACGAAGTGACCCAGGCGGAGGTGCTGCTGGGCCCAGTTCTGGTGGTGGCCTTACTCCGGGGACACAGGAAGGGGAAGGAGGCACAGGATGGTGGCCTCACCCGTGGATCTTGTCTGAACCAGGGAAGGGGGACACACAGGCCCTGCAATAGGGTCCCTGGGCCTGCAGAGCAAGGAGCAGAATCCACCAATGCCCTGGCCTGGCCACACATGTGCCCGTGCCCAGCACACACCCCCTCCCGCACACAGGCTCGGAGCCCGGCGGGGGGAGGGCGCCGCACACCTCCGGCAGCCCAAACGGAGAAGTATTATAAACATTTACAACAACTAGACAAAACAGTCTATTGTAGCGGCCCCTCCGCCTCCCCCACCCAGCCAGGGTGAGGTTGGCATGGCAGGGGGAGCCCTGGGCCCCCGCCAGGACGGCCTCCGTTTGCACAGCGGAGGTGTTTTCGTCTGAGGGCAGTCTGCGCTGTGGCCTTTGTCTGCTACTGAAATTTCCTGTCTGTTACTCTCTTCTCCAGTAAGACCATCTGAAACCCAAAACTTTTATTGCCCCTTTTAAAAAGGCTTTACAGCTCCCCATCCACCTCATACGGCGCTGGAGCTGCTATTGTAGTTAGGGGAGCGCTGGGCTGGGCGCTGCAGCCACAGGGCCTTGGCGGGAGGAGCCCGGGAAAGCGGGGCCAGGTATGTGGGCAAGACGTCGGCAGGAAGCCCCGGGGGCGTGAGTCTGGCTCGCTGGTTAGCTGATTAGCTGGTTAACAAAGCTAGGTGAGCAACAGGGCCAGCCACAGTGGGTCACCTGCCCTGTGGGGACCTGGCTGCCGTCCTGGCTGCCCCCTCACTGCTTGGGGCCCCCAGGGCCTGCATCTTCCCCCCGGTTTCCTCACCTTTGACTGGGAACAGCAGCCTCAGGCCCATTAGGGTGAATTAAACCAGAGGGAGGCTAGACTGGAAAGTTCTTGGGAGAGTGAAAAAGGCAGACAAGGGAGCAGGAGGCCAGGGCCAGGGGGTGGAGGGTCAGGTCTCCAGGTGCAGAAACAGACCTGGGAGCCAGGCAGGCTTAGGGCTCAGTTTTTCCTTTAGGGCTATAGGCAAGCTCCCTGAGTTCTCCCAGTTTTCTCAGCCTCAGTTTCCCCGTTTGCAATAGTGCCCACCTCACATGCGTGTTACCAAGGTTAAATAAGAAAATTGCATACAAAGCACTTGACACCATGTTTTTATAAATGGCATTTTTTAAAAATAGCATCATTATTATTTTCATGATCGGTGGTCATGGGCAAGCAAGCAAGTTTCTAGAATGTCGCAGAAGGGTCCTCACCACCAGGGGATATTCACCCCAGCTATGGCACCAAATACCCCCATTTGCAAAATGCTTAAACCAAGTGTTTGTTACAGACTAAGGAATTAAGCAAAGAAGGCTGCCTGGTAGAGGCAGGTTTGAGACTAAAACTAGAAAAGCAAAGCAGACTGAACCATGTGAGCCTGCAGAAGCCTAACAAGGTGGGCAAAATTCACGAAAGAGACCAGAGGATGCTACCTGCAGGAGGGACAATGAACCAGGAGGGGGCAGAGGGAAGGAGCATGAGGAGAGAGGGTGACACTGAGAGAGAATGGGCTGTGGCATAGACAAGGCTGGCTGGCAGACTCTCGCCAGCCCTTGGGCTCCCGCGTGGTACAAAGAGTGGTGGCCAGGTGGCACCCAGAGATACAGCAGCCCAGCGGATCTCAGCCTCGGTCCCCAGCGTACCAGGGAGGGGTGTTGAGGTAAACTGTCACCAGTGGTCACAGCCCAAAGCTTTGGAACGGCTGACTAGTTTTGTAAAATAGTATAAAGTCAAGGTCACCCCAGTTTCTTTGGTCCCTTGCTCCCCTGAATGCTTTGCAGAGTGGGAGAAACAGGGACAGGTTCACCCAGAGGGTAGCAAGCTTCATACACGCCAACTTCATGCCCAGCGGGGCCAGGAGACTTTTGACACCCTCTGCAGTCAGAAAGCTCAGCACTGGCTGGGCCATCCCAATCTGCACTGTGCTCCCCAAGCTCACAGAACAAATGGATGTCTTGGTAAGGGCAGGCTCGTCACTCTTTAAAAAGCCCACTGGCTAGTCAGTGACCTCAGAAGCTTTAGTCTTGACCTCTTGCTGATCTGTGCACCAGGAGCAGGATAGAGGGGCTGGCTCTGGAGTGCCCACTCCCCAGGGCTGTGCAACCTTGGACAGCCTTCAGCTCCCTACACCTCCAGAAGTAGGGACCTCTGCTTATCCTGCTGAGGCCATTCGATGAGACAATGGAGGTGACAGTGTAACCGGAAGCAAGATTCAACTGCCTGCCAACAGGAAAGCCAAATTCGTGGCACAGATGCTAGTGAAAAAGGAAAGTGGTTTATTCAAGTGCTGGACACCTGAGAAATGGGTGACTCTTGTTGGAAAGCCCATCTTAGCACCTCAGTGCAGGCAGAGGCTTTTATAAGGAGGGAGAGAGAAAGCACAACAAAGAAATAAAAGGGGGTGTTGAAAAGTTCTCCAAGTGCAGGCCAGCACAGTCCATTCTGATAAGGACCTTGAAACTGGTCAAGTGATGGTCTGGTGTGCACCATCCTGGTCTTCATCACCCTGGTTTTACAGTTGAAAGTCAGCAGATCTCACAGACTGAAGGTCAGAGTTAGTTCCTAGGATTCTGTTACAGACGTGCTGTTGATCTTCAAGCTGCGTATTAGTCAGAGTGTCATTTACAGAAACAATACCAAAAGAATGGGGGCGTGCACTTCCCCAGTCTTACAATAGCACCTCACCCATGGGCCCCAGTGCAGAGAAGCTGTGTTGGCTCAGGAAGGCCAGCAGAGGTGCATGGGACCCTCCATCCCACAAGCAAACCAGTGCCATATTGTCAAGCAGCTGTCTCATACAGGGTGAGAGCACGAATTCTGTATCACCCACCCACTCACACTGTGGGGAAGCAGATGATGACAGCTCTGTCCAGCCCTCAGGGAGCCCCATTAGCCTGGAAAGCTGAGATCTCCACCCAGGAGGCAGCCAGCAGATGGCTGTGACCACCCCAGGTTCAGGGCCATGATGGGTAGGCCTGACTCTCTGCCCTGAAGGCCACAGGGAAGGAAGAGGTGAGGTCCTAGGAACTGCGTGTCCAGCCCCGTTGCTCCCTTCTCTCCCTTCTGAGAACTTAGGCCTTTCATGCCTTCATTGGGTTTTGTTTTCCTAACAGCTCGGCTAACAGGAGGCGGCAGGCTGAGGGCCCCAGTCAGAGCCAGGCTATCGGGTAGCTGCGGCCACATCTGGAAGATGTTTGGCAGAGCCCCTGCCCCCCCCTCCACCGCAGCAACAGGCCTCAAAGCAGCAGCTGATAAGCGCCTGCTGCCGGCTGGGACTCCGGGAAGCTGCGGGCCTCAGACCAACAGCCCTGACTTCCAGGGGTGGGGGAGGAGGGCAGAGGCCTCCAGCCAGTTCCAGAAGTCCTATCATGACAGAATCCAAGATGAGGGGACAGAAGGTGCCCTCAGAGGCCAGTGAGGGCTGGTTCATTTCTCCTGAAAACTCCTGCTCGTCTCCTATGGGCCTCAAGACGCCCATGTCCTACGAATCGTCATGATCACCCCCGTGACAGATTTCACAGCCTGAAGGGGCTCTCACACCTGTGGCCACGTGCTCACCCCAACTCATCGTGGCCATCCTGGCTGCCCCATTACACAGGTGGGAAAACTGAGGATCGATGAAGTGTGGGTGAGCCTGAGATCCTGCACAGAGGGAGCTGAGACTTGGCCCCGTTTGGCTGGGGCTTCCTAGTCCTGTGCGCTGTGCTCTGCCACTCATGGCCCCTCATGGCCCCTCATGGCCCCTCGTGTCCTGCTTTCCAAAGGCACAGAGACAAGTCCACTGTGGGCCATCCAAGCCCCTGGTGCTGTGTCTGTTGTGCCACTCAGGGGACGTGGCTGCTGGGTTTGTGGCTCCAGCAGCGCAGCGCTGACCCTCTCGCTGCCCAGGGGCATGAGTGACCAGGCAGGCGGCCGCCGGCAAGTAAGGCAGAGCGTGGGTCAGATGAGGGTTGTGAAGGCCCCGTGCCTCCGGACGCTTCTGCGCACTGCTCCGTGGGCCCTGGCTCGGGGCCCATCATCACCTCCTGGGACAGGCGCTGGGCTGCCTCACTTTGATTTCCATAGCAGTGTCTTCTTTCTCCATTGCAGATAAGGGTTTTTAAGCGATCCCTGTTCCTGGTTTCTAACTGGTCCCGGGGTCAGTCACTTTCCAAGTGAGTTGAGATTTGCTTTCTGCCCCGTGGGAGTCCGCAAAGCAGGTTTGCTCTTCATGAGCCGCCCGAGTCCCTCAAATCAAGCCCGTTGGTCTCGTTGCTTAAAGCCGTGATAGCCTTTCTAAGTAATCGCTGTTAACTACGGAGAGAGGGGTAATGAAACCTCCCACTCGGGAAAGAGCAGCCTCCAAAACCTCACACTGTACTCCCAGGTTAACTCAAAAAGCCGGAAAGCAGAACACAAGAGAGCATCTTTGTGACTCTGGATGAGACAAAGATTTCTTAGCTACGCCAGCAAAAGTGTGATCCATCAAAGAAAAATAATTCATACACTAGCCCAGGGGTGGGAAACGTCCAGCCCGCAGACCACATACAGGCCCACGAAATCATTTAGTCTGGCCCTGCCAAAGCACCCGCAGGCTGGACTCGAAATTTAATAAATCTAGGAGCTTTTTTCATAGCTAATTTTTAAGTTGATAATTCTGTATGGCCCTCGAATGATGTTATAAATATCCAAATGGTCTCTGGCAGAAAAAAGGTTCCCCACCCCTACAATAGACCATCAAAATATAAAACTTTTGCTCTTCAAAGGACATCATTAAGAAAATACAAAAAGACAAGAAACAAACTGGGAGGAAATATTTGCACTATATGTGTGTGTGTGTGTGTGTGTGAATATACATATCCAGAACATATAAATAAACTTTCAAAACTCAATGATAAGAAGAGAAACTACTCAAGAAAAAAATGAGCAAAAGATTTCCACACTTCGCCAAGGACCTGCGAGCGGTCAGTAGGCCCACGAGACAATGTGGGCGTCACCATCAGTCTCCAGGGAAAGGCAAACGGCAGCGAGCTACCACCTCGAACCCGCTAGGATGGCTCGAACCCCATTTTCTAGAAATAGAATCATCCAGTTTCTAGAAGGTGGTAACACTTGGAGAGACAGAAGCAGGTTGGTGGCTGGCTGCCTGGGGCGGGGGCTGGGGCCTGGGGTGCAGGGACTGGCTACAAACAGGCAGAGAGGACACTTGGGGTGATGCAAACCATCTTAAAACTGTATTGGAATGAGGGTTTCATAACAATGTAAATTACAGAGGCCCATCGAAATTAATAGGGGTGAATTTATGGTGTGTAAATTACACTTCTGTAAACATTTTTTTAAATCTTCCACTCGAATGGTGGCGTTGCTATTGCACGTAATTCTGCCAAATTTTGCTCCCTGGATCTTGAGGTGCTCTTACTAGGGCACAAAGGAGGAACAGTTACATCTTTCCAATAAATCAGACCTTTTGATCTTTAAGCAATGAATTATTTCCCAGTAGTTCTTTGTTGACTTAAAGGATATTTTTCTGATGTGAATATAGTTTCGGGAACTTTCTCTGGCTTAGTATTTGCATTAACTTTTCCTTTCTGTCTTTTGGTGCCTTTATGTGTTAGATACTACGTTTCTTAAAAAGAGCTATGGCTGGGTTCTGTCCTGTCTATCTGGCCTGACACTATTAGCCTTTAACTAACATTGTGTTAGTGTCTGTATACTGTAGTTGCCAATATAGTTGGACTGATTTCTACCATCTTATTTTGTCTTTTCTGTGTTTCTTTTTCTCTCCTTTCCTGCCTTCTTTTGGATTATGAGTTTTTAAATTCTACTTTCCTCTCTGTTGGCTTAGAATTTATATACTCTTCTATTCCCTTAGTGGTTGCTTATCAAAGTCTATACTAAATTAATACTTTTACCTTCCTCTGGACCATCACAAGAACCTTTAGACCCACGCAATTCCAATTACTCCCCACCTAACTTGAAGGCCATTACACCTTGTATTTTTTGCAAGGTATACATGACATTTTATCACTCTGTTTGTATCAATTTGCCTACATGGGTAACAATCTTTTTTATTTTTTCATGCCTAGTTCCATTCCCACTGTCCCCTCTGGGGGTTAATTTCCTTCTGCCTCAACTGTCTCCTTTAAAGCGTCCTCAGGCATGAATTGTTTGTGGAACATTGTCTTGATTTTTATTTGCCCATCACTGTCTTTATTTAGCCCCTTTTTGCTGGATTTTGAATTCTAGCCGGACAGTCCTTTGCTATCAGCATTTTGATGACATTATTTCTCTTTTGTTGAGTTCCTGTTGCGGCTGCTGAAAAGCGGGCTCTCTGCGTAACTGCCTCTGACGGTCAGCTAGGTTTTTCTCTCTGGCTCTTTTTCAAGCCTTCTGTGGTGTTCGGCATTTTTAACTAGGTATGGATTCCTTTTCTTTTTTAAATCTTGCTTGAGATTCATTAGGCTTCTTATATTGGTGGGTGGCTTTCTTTCGTTAGATCTGGAACAGTTTCAGCCTTAAGCCCCTTCAAATACTGCCCCCGACCCCATTCTCTCCATATATATTTTTTCCGAAACTCCAGTTAGCAATATGTTCACCTTCTCACTCTGTCTGGCATGTTTTTTCATATTTCCCAGGTCTTTATCTCTCACTAGTGCAATTTCTTAATTTCTTTTGCCTCGGTCTTCAGTTTACTAATTCCCTCTTTAGTTGTGTCTAAGCTGTTATTAAATTATCCTTTGATTTTCAATTCAAGTATTGTGTGTGTGTGTGTGTGTGTGTGTGTGATTTCTAGGAGTACGCTTGTTCTCTGTTAATGTACTCAAGTCTCTTTTGTTTCTTCTATAAAATACATTTGTTCTATTTTCTGGGCCTTATATTTCTAATATCTGAATATTTTGCTCATCCAATCCTACTGTCCATTGTTCTGTTGCTTTCACTCACGATGCCTTGTTCCCTTGTGTATTTAGTGGAATGTTTGCTCTGAACTGCACATTTGCCGTGGGACTTAGTAGAAAATTTCTGAGGCCTGAGAGCAAGACAGGGGCACTCCCAGTCTGAGAATCCTTTAAACTGAAATCCCCTGTCTGTGGCTTAGGGGTAACTGAGGGAGTGAATCAAGGCTTCACACCATGTGGGACAGCTTATAATGATGGATCCTTAGAAAACTGTTCCTCCTCACCTCAGCACCGGGGCTTGAAATGTGCAGTGTTCATGCAATGCCCAGCGGGCCGATGGATTTTCTGGTTGGCCTTGATGGTGAGGTGAAGCCCTTGGGAATCCCAGATTCATGGAGGTGGTCTTCTGTTGGACCTCCAACATGCCCAGGCTCTGTGCTTTGTCTTCCTCTGGACCCGAAGGAGCCAAAAAAATTAAAATAAATAAAAATGATGCTCTAGTTTACCTATGAGAATTGAAAAGTTTTTATTCTCCATATTCAAAAAGAGAAGACAGATTGTCCTTTGGCCATCGCAACTAGTAAATACCAGAGCCAGCTTTAAATCCAGCCCATAGCGTCGGGGACAGCTGGCTCCCCAAGGTCTGTGCCTTACAACAGTGGCCTCCCCAACTTCACAAACAACAAACTCAGCTTCCTGTTTCAGGGGTGGCTCAGCAACCAGATCCCCTCACCTCAAAGCCAAGCCAGCTTGGATGCGCCACGTTCCCCTCCGGGTCCCCTTTTCCCCATCCTGGCCTGAGGACTCCGCACTCCCAGCCGGCTCAAGACAGCATTCAAGACGGGCACCTTTTATTCTACCCAGAACTGGAGCTGCTTTTAGCGGGAGGGTCTGTGCAGGTTCTCAATTACCCATATCAATAGGAACAGAAACCTTGTACCCTTACTTTATAGATGAAGAAACTGAGGCACAAGGACATTGAATAACTCACTGCAGGTGACACAGCCAGTATATCACAGATACAAATGTCAGAACCTGGACAGCCTGGCTCCGGGATCTATGCACTTAACCGCTGCCTTTTTTTTATTTAATTCTCACCTGAGGATATTTTTTTCATTGCTTTTCAGAGAGAGTGGAAGAGGGAGAGAGAGAGAGAAACATCGATGTGAAAGAGACACATTGATTGGTGGCCTCTCACATGCACCCTGGATCGAGGCTGCAACCCAGGTGCATGGCCTTGGCTGGAATCGAATCTGGGACCCTTCAGTTTGCAGGCCGACGCTCTAACCACTGAGCAAAACTGCCAGGGCCGTCACTGCCATTCTCAACAACTGAGTCAGTGACAAGTGAATTCATTCACTCATTCATCCAACCTTTATTGACTTCTATATGCCAGGCCCTGTCTGCGACACTGGAGATCCTGTAGTGAATGAGACATGACATCGCCACCCTTGGAGCTTGCATTCCAGTGGGAGCAGTCGCAGGAGTGCTCGGAGCGTAGCTACGGAGCCCTTCTCCACGGAGGCGCAGGGAGGAACCCGCACAGGCTCTTCCTTGCAGGGGGCCTGGGCCCGCCCTGCCTATTCGGGCTGGGTCTCAAGCCGGGACCTCTCCTCTCAGTGCAGTGGCAGGAGTGAGCCCACTAAACCAGGGGACCGAGGCACAGAGAACTTCCGTGATTTGCCCAAGGTCCATGGCCGAGCTGACGTGTGGACACAGGCTGTTTCCCCTCCTTGCAAATGCTCCAACAGGACTGAGTGGAGAGTTCTGGGCCTAAGCCATGCGGATTCCCGGACATCCACAGTGACAGTAGCAGTCTGGCTTCTCGCTGCCAGTGACCCTGGTGGTCCCGATGAGGGAGTTACGAGCTAGTCCATTGGCTGCAGACAAACCTCTCAGCCCCGGTGTGCCTGTGGGGGGGGGGGGGGGTTGCTCAGGAAGCCACCACTTTGCCTACAACTCTGCAAGCCAAGAAGGTCTCGGTCTCATCCTGTTACCCCAAGGGTCGTGGGTCCCCGAAAGGGCCCACACCTGTGGCCTTTGGTCAGCAGAGCTGCCGGGGAGAGGGGAAATTTTCCAGTGTCATTCAGAGAACAGCTGGGCACAGCTGTGTCCTGAGGACACTGCCCCAGCCCCGCCTGGAACACAGGGTCAGACGCCATTCTCAGCATGGGCCCTGCTCCAGGAGGCCAGGCGGGGGGATGGCGTGTCCTGGGGCCTGGCTGGCCCCCTTCCCAGCCTCCCAAAGCAGTCCCCCGCCCCCACCGGCCCTTCGGGTGGGAGAACATCTCCAGCCCCAAACCAGAGGGCGGTGGAAGCTCCTCTGGGGGCCTCTCAAGCAGGGTGCCTTCTGTGGGGTGGAGACAGGGAGTCCGGCTGGAGGGGGCTGTGTGGTTTCTGGAACCCCAACCATGGTTTTCATTGACCTGCTCAGAAGCCACCACTGGCACCTGAGAACTTGATGAAAACTGTCCCCAGAATCCTGCACAGGGGCCACTGTGGTCTGAGCCATCCCTGAGCTGAGACCCTCCGCTCACGTAGCCTGTGCCTAGCAGGATGCTGGGGGCCGCGTCACCATTCACCCTGAGCTCGAATTCCAGCTTCGAAACTTCGGTGGCTTCATGCCACCGGCCACGTCGAGCTCCGCGGCCCCCAGCAGGCTGGCCTCACCTGCCCTCCGGGTCGCATCTCCTGTGAGGCCCCACCCCCAGCACCTGCTTTATGCCTCTGTGTGCGTGTGTTTGGGGGGTAGGTGTGTGTGGATGCGGAAGGGGTGCCCTCATGTCCCCTGCACCCCACACCGTATGTGCCTCTGCACCTGCCTGTTAAAATCCTGCTCATCCTGCGAGACCTGGAGCAACCCCCACCGTGCATCGCCTCCCCCAGAGCCCCCAAACGGCGCCTCCCCTGCCCCCGCCCCGCCCTCGGGGTCCCCTCCAGCTCCCGGCCCTGTGGTCCGCGCCACCCCATCAGCGCATGATGGACAGAGAGCTTTCTGATGTTTTTAGTGATTTTCAGTTTACTTTTCACCACCTGAGCAACACGCAGGCAGCGATTCTAGGTTTGTTCAAAACAACCACCCGACTTTTTCAAAATGCCCCCGTGAGTGTTGTCAAAAAATTCAACCTGCCCGGCCGGGGGTGGCTCAGCGGTTGAGCGTTGACCTGGGATCCAGGCGATCAGGGTTTGGTTCCCAGTCAGGGCACATGCCCGGGTTGGGGCTGCAGCCAATCAATGACTCTCTCATCATTGATGTTTCTATCTCTCTCCCTCTCCTTTCCTCTCTCTGAAATCAATAAAGATATATTAAAAAAAAAAAAAAAATTCAACCGTGCTGACCAACGAGAAGCCCGTTCGAACCCCCCGAAATCGTGGCCCTTGTTTTCCGGGACACTGGCGGAGGGCCGCAGTGACAGTGTGCTCCCTGTGTGAGCTGATTCTTCTCAGACAGCCCCTCCTGGGGGGGGGGGGTGCTGTTATCCCCCTGGATTACCCCTGAGGGGCGGGAAGTGCAGAGGCGCCAGTGTGCCCAAGGTCAAGGCCAGTGACCGGACAGGACTTGGCCCCGGGCAGCGGCTCGGAGCCCAGGAGCCCGCGGTGTCCCTGCTGAGCACACGACGCGTTTGCTCCGCTGACTGGGCCTCTTTCACAACCTCCCGGCCCACCTGCAATGTCTCTCAAACACCTTCCTAGGTCAGGGGCCCTGTGTCCTTTCCCAAGTCTGTCACCTCCCAGACCACCGGGTCAGTCCAGCCGAGACGGGGCGGCCGGGAGCTCCGGGAGGGGCCGTCCAGGAGGCCGCGCCCGGGCTGTGGCCGGGCCCCAGGAACCCTTCCCGGAGGCCAGGCGGCTGCTCCGCCCCAGCCGCCTGGCGGAGTCGGGATCTCAGCTCCCGACGACGGGGGACAGGCCAAGTCGGCTGGGGCTCAGCTTCCCAGAGGCCAGGGGCCTGTTCCAGGTCTGTGCGTCTGCGGCCCAGGCCAGCCAGCTGGGGGGAGCGCCGGGAGGCCCCGCACAGTGGGGGTGCTGCCCTCGACCTTAGGCAGCCGCTGAGGAAGCCGAAGCGCGAGGCGCTCAGGGCAGAGCCGGGGAGGCGCCAGACCCGGGACCGGTGGCCCCTGAGCCCCAGGTATCAGGCAGCTGAGCCTTACAGCGGCCCCCAGCCGTCACCTGGGAGCTGTCCAGGCAGAGGTGTGAGCCCCTTGTTTCAAAAGCGTCTGGGAACGTTTCTGAAGCCAGTGTCTCTGAACTGAAGGCCACCCACCTGGCCTTTCAGGGACCAGACCCCAAGCTCGGAGTTCGTGACTCAGATGCATTCTGGCTGGACTTTGACAAAGAAGGAGGGACGATTGCCATGGCTGGTGGGGACACTCTGGGAAAGGGTTGAGGGGCACCCAACTGTTACTCTGATAAGAGTCTGGTGGAACGGGAAGGAGAGGGCCCTTCCGTCCTTGACAGCTCAGGGTGCAGCTGGAGGGGTCTCCGTGAAGTCGACCTCACCCATAGGTGGAAATCGGAGCCCAGCAGCCACGGGCACATGGACACACAGGCACACACGACCACACATGCACACACGCCGGAGCCCCGCGTGCTTCTGCCCCTGAGATTGCAGCCACAGTTCAAAACGCACATGGATGTCCAGGGTGACAGGACCACCTGAAAGCCAGGCCCAGGCCATGTAGGCACAAGGACATGAGACAGACCCCCGGGCACACATATGGCCTCCAAAATTTCACCTCATGCCCAGGCCAGCCCTGAGTGCCCAAGACTGGGCACACACATCCCTGCCCCCCAGCTGACTGCTCCCCCTTGACACGTGCTCAGTCTCTGGCTCCAGCCGCACCTGCTGGGTGAGCCCCTCTCCCACCCAACACCACGGCCCCACCCTGGGGCCTCCAGAGCTGCTCTTAGCTCAGATGCACAGGGGAGGCAGGCTTGGCCCCACTCCAGGCTGGGCCGGGGCCTCTCCAAGGGCCTCTGTAGCCTGTGCGCATGTCCGTCTGTCCTGCTCTGGCCTGCCCAATGGTTCTGTGGCGTTTGTCTCCTCCCGCAGACCTGGGGCAGGTCTGGTCACTGAACACCAAGTGCACTTAAGAAGCATATGACCATCGACAAGCCACTGAGTGCTGTCACGAAGCTCACTGGGGACCAAGCCAGACTCCCAAGCAGGAAGTGGGGTCACTTAGTTAAAGCTTGTGTGTGCGCACACATGTGTGCCCGTGTGTACATGCACGCACACACGTGCTCACCTACAGGACATTTGTGTACATGTACCAGTGTATATGTGCACACGTGTGTGTCTGCGCAAACGTGTGGAGTGGGCTTGGCCTCCTGGAGGCAACAGTTGGTGGGAAAACTGTCAGGCATGAGCTCTGTGCAGGACGGGGCCCCTGCGTCCAGGAGGAGGTGGGGGCGATGTACCTATAACTGAGGTTCCAAGATGGTGGGGGCTCCAAACTCCCGCCCTGGAGACTCCCCACAAACTGCCCTGCAGTGCACTCAGGCCCGGAGAGGGTCGGGGTTGAAACACACACACACACACACACACACACGTGTGCACACACAGTGGCCGGGCCCCGGGGTGCTCCTGGATCAGCAGTCTGGGCAGCAGGGCTCCTAGGACCTGTGCCTGCGGCTGGGGCCACCAGACTGCTTGCCTTCCCACTGCCCTCTGCCTGTGGGCTGCAGACACTCCCGAGGGCCGTGGGAGGGAACAGAGGGCGCCCTGGGCCCTGGACAATGCCCAGCAGGCAGAATGCAGCCTGCCCCGGGTGAGCATAAACACCAGGCTCCTGAGACTGTCCTTGCCTGCAGACTCAGGTGACCCTGAAGTCCTCCCCCAGGACGGTGCTGTGGTTCCCGACTGAGGGCCAAGGTGCAAACCTCAGGGCCCCACGATGTAGGCATTTAAAAGGCAATGGCCAGACCTGGTTTGTTTTCCGGTGACTCTAGGCACAGCCTCAGTTGTGAGGGGAGCCCCCTGGGGCAGCCCCCGCCTATTACTCTTGGCCCCCAGCCCTGCCCACGATGGGACAGGGTGAACCCTCCTCAGCTGGCAAGATGACAGCCCACAGGGCCGGGCACAGTCCCCACTCAGCCACTTCCCGAGAATGGGGCATTGGCAACTGCAGAACAGCCCTGTGCCTCAGTTTCCTCCTCTGTGAAATGGGGAGAATGGTCCCCACTGCGTTACAAGGCCGAGGAGTGAGGCCCAGTGTTTGCGCACAGACCAGTGCCGGGCAGCGCCAACCGTGAGGACGGGAGCACCCCCCTCCTCCATCTCACCAGGAGCCCAGAGATCTCCCAGGGACCCGACCACAGCTGGGCTCCTGGGGTGCCCTCGGGTCTCCCAGCGGAACATTTTTGACATATTTTTAACCATCAGCAAAACAGGATGAAAATTCAGTAATTGCTTTTGGCGGGAGTCCATGGGCCAGCACAGGGGCCAAAGCTAACGGAGGGGCGGCTTCCCCGGCCACCTGCAGGCTGGGGTCCCTGTGTGGCCCATCTGAGCGCGGGGCCAGAGCCCGGGGCCAGAGCCCGGGGCCGAGTGGTCCGGCCTGACCCTGCGGCCGCCTGGCCGGCGGGGGAAGAGGCGCGGCCAGGACAGCGAGACTCGCTTACACGCCGCGAGCCAGGAAGCGTCCGGCCATCTGAAAAAATGTGCTGTCATCCTTGAGCAAGAGAAGCAGCTGCTGTGCTACTTAGCGGCCCACAAATAGTTGGCCGGGTCCCGGGAGAGGGTGTTGGCTGAGGCCGTGAAAGGCAGACACGCCGGGCTGGCCTGGCGGCGAGGCCTCCCCAGCCCTGCCTGCCCCCAGGCCTGGCCCATCCCGACAGCGACAGCGGAGGCTGAGCCCCAGGGTGGTCACCATGCACCTGGCTGGGTGGAGGCCCAGGTCTCACCCTTCCCAGTACAAAGGCCAGAGGGGGAACTCACGTCACCTGGTCAGATCGGACCCTGTGGCCACACCCCAGGCGCCTCCTCCCCTCCAAGCCTTGGATCCTGGTCCGCCAAACGAGGGGGAAAGCAGACGGTCAAGGTCACAGGTGCCCATCCAGGACATCGGGCATCCAGCTCAGAGCTCTGCCTGCATGTGCCCCCAGAGACCCCTGCTCAGCTCTCCCCATTAAACAGGTGACCCTAGCTTAACTGGCTGCCCTGCTGGGACCCCAGGAACAGAGCGGGCAGAGGTCACAGCCATGCCCTGGGGAGGGGCTGATGACCAGAGAGGGGATGGGTCAGCCTCGCCCTGGTCTTTCCCGTCCCCTCTTTGTGCCCAAGCAGGAGGAACCTGATACATGTGGGTTGGTTTACACTCCTCGAAGGTCCCCAGGAGCGTCGCTGGAGGATGTCTGCCCAGGTCTTTGGTGTGATGGAGAAAGAGGGGTCCCTCCAGGGCCCAACTCTCAGGACCAGCTGCCCCATGTCATGAACAAAGATGCTGTCGCCGGGCACCTGCCATTCTGCCGTATGTCCACCTGTCTCCACCCAGCCCGTCCTGGGTATGCCGTTCTCACCTGACAGAGCATATGGTGGCAGGGCTGTGACTGGCACATGCTCCAGGGTTCCTGGTTGCACTTGGGCTCTGACAGGTGCCCTGCTCCCCAAGGCCCAGAGCCACTTACCTCTCAATGGGGTGCCAGGCCCGGCTACCCGCCTCCTCTCCACCCCCTCCTCCTCTGAGCTGACAGGTGGCCCTGACCGTCTTGAGAGGCACTTGCATACCCCTGGGCGGGACAGCCCATGTCCCTGAGAGAGCGCAGTGAGGAGGGTGCCCACCCACCTGCCAGCTCCTTACTTAGTCTCCAGGCCCCTTAATCCCAGTGAAGAGGGGCTGACGGCCTGCATCGGGCAGGAGTGCATGAGGCTGCAACGCACAAAACCCAGCTCATGCAACAAGGCACCAGGCTCCCGACATCGCCAAAGAGCCGGCTCCCGCTTCGTCCCTGCGGCCACCCTTCACCTGGTTCTCACCTCCTGGGACGCAGCGGGCAGGAAGAACCGAAGCCCCTGCCCGGGAAGCGCGGCCCGCCCGGGCCTTCCCATCCAGCCGCCCGGCCAGGGCGGACTCACGGGGCCCGCTCCGAGGGCGGCTCCGAATCTGTCCGCAGCCAGGCACATCGCCCCCAACCAAGACGGGCCATTTTAGAAAGGAATGGGGATGGCAGTGTCGCCCCACCCGGGGCACTGACGACAAAGGAGACTCGGGCTGCGTAACTCCCCCAAGTCGTCTTCCACAACTGCACCCCTTCCCCAGAGAAGCTTCCTGGCCCCTGTGGGCCACTGTGACCGGGCCTGGCAAACACCCACCAGCCCATGACCGGGCAGGCTGGTCCAGTTCCATCCGGCCCTGGTCTCCTGGGGAGGCCACATGGGTTAAACACATAAGCACACACATGTGCAGTACCTATATGTATACATGCATACATGTATGCCGGTGCACACATGTACAGAGCCGTGTGTGTGCATGCACATGTGTACACGTGTGCACATGCAGGTGACGTAGAGACGCATATAAGAGTGTGTGTACACAGACACCCCTGCGTGTCCGTGCCGCATAGCATGTGCATGTGTGTATGGCCATGCTGTGTGTACATGCACATACAGAGACATGTGTGCAAACACATGTACACAGACACGTTTGTGTGTGCCATGTTGTGTGCCCATGTGTGTGCATGATCATAACGTGTGCACATATACATATATATGCACACACAGGCACACGCTAGAAGCTGCCTGCTCCCAGCATCTCCTCGCCAACCAGTTCGAGAAGCCCCCCGCCAGGACTCTCGGGCTCTCCCGCCCCAGGCCCCAGGCCCATCCTGTCACCCTCTGAGGCGGCCAAGCAACCAAAAGCACATATTTTCCTAACCTCAGGCATCTGGCTGCCCCAGCACCCCCTGGGAGAGGCAGGAGATGAGACAGGAAAAACCCCAAGGTAGAACCACAATGTTTACAAGACGGGTCACTGAATTACTCAGAACAATATTTTCCTTGCGGTGCGATCCCTTCCTGGACGAGCGCACACAGATGCCTGTGGGGCGCTGCTGCGGGGGCCGGCCAGGCGCTGGGGCAGCTCAGAGGCCAGGCCACCGGGCATTTCCCTGAGGACGAGTCAGAGTGAAAACAGGCAGAGCCGCCAGGTGCGGCCCACCAGTGTCACCCGCCAGCCCTGGACCAGGGCTCCCCGGAGGTCACAGCGCCTTGGCTGGCCTGGGCTTCCCTGCACCCCAAGGCTGGAAGCATCTCTGGGGCAGTGGAGGGGGAGCCTGGAATCTGGGCACTTGGAGGGCAGGAGCCAAGGATTTTGCTCTGGGAGGCTCTGAGAGGGTGAGAGGAGGGACGTGGGCCACGGGACCCCCAGCCCAGCCCACCCTGGGGAAATCTAACAGTCTGCACCCTGGGTCACAAAGGGCACCCCAGATCTCAGAAGCTGGGTCTCAGGGTCTCCATCTGACGATGTATACGGGGGGAGCAAGAGTAGAGATGTGGAGAGAGCTGGGGGGCAACAAAGCTGAGGGTACCGGTGTCCTGCCCACAGCCCCTTCCGGGCCAACAGGAAGGGGTGTGACAGGGAACAGAGAGGAGCTCCCCTGCTCCTGGGGCAGAGGCCAGAGGCCCTGGGGCCACAGTGGGCTGCCTGCCTCCACCCTGGGCCCTGAGCTTGGGGCTCGACCTGTGGGACAGGGAGGGGGAGGAACAGTCCCAAAGTGACTGGGAGGAATCGGGCCTCCCTCTCTGCAGGAGGCTCAGCTGAGGAGCAGGGCTCCTGTGGCCCATCCCATGTCCCCATCATGCTGGTGACAGGTCTCAAGAACCACTGTCCAGCCACCAGGCCCTCCTCTCAGTGCCCCCACCTGAAACGCCCATCCCCACTTCTCCAAGAGGTCCCCCAAACCTCCAGGATCCACCACAGCACCCTCCCCACAAAGTCTCTGAGGCTCCCACAGCCCCGCCCACTCCCCACCTCCCTTTTGCTGGGCAGCCGGGGTCCAGGCCCTGGACTAATCCATCCGGGACAGGTACAGAGGGAGTCTCAGCTCCGGCACCCCAGCCCGGACACAGGTGCACTGTGACCCCAGGGTGCTGGAGAAGCAGGGAGGAGGAGTCCCACCCCTGGGACTCTGGGGAGGACAGGATGTGGGGGGGACACCCCGGAGGCCTTCAGTTTACAGAGGGACAGCGGGCAGGAGGAAAAGAAGAGCCTGAAGCGCCTCGAGCTCCCTGGAGGGCTCCCTGTCCCCCTTCCCCACCTCAGGCCTGGCACACGGGAGGGAGGCGTCCTGATAAATATTTGTTCCCTAGGAGACAGTGAGGTCTGGAGCCTCGGATCCCAACTTGAAGGTCTCCATGCTCCTCCCACCCCCACCCTCCGGAAATGGGTATCTTCCTTTGTCAAGGTCCCAGAGGGGCTGCCGTGGGCAGGATGCACCCAGGGCCTCTGCAGCAACCACCCCCCACCAAGCAGCTCTCTCCCACCCCCTCTGCCTCCCTCCTGGGGACCTTTTTGGTAAGGAGATTACAGATTCAAAAATGGAGGGAAAGAAAATAAACAGCAAATGGTAAAAGAAGTTCTGGGTCATGAGATGTGTGCTTATTCACATCTCAAAATTTTCCACTTTAAAAAATAAAACGCCTTCCCCTCCTGAGGCTGGAAACCCCAAGGGGCGTATCAGCAGATGGTGCGATTCTGACTTCAGCCACCAGGTGGCGGCCAAGACCGGCGCATCCCCAGTGGTCGCGGCTCAACCGCTGAGCCAGGCCCGGCCGCGCTGAAGCTTTTCTTTTTTAAGGAGAGAGAAGAAATCCCCGAGGTATTCCAGGGCCCACTGAAATAACTTAAAGGCATCTCTCGGTTTAAAAAGTCTCTTAAAATTTAAACTTTGGGAAGGTTGTCAAACAAACTTAACCGAAAGATTATATCATAACTTTTGTAAACTCAGGTGAAATAGACACACGTTTTTATGGTAATAACTTTAAAAGTTGTGAAACTTAAAAACAGTTTTATTTTTTATTTTTTAAATATATCTTTATTGATTTCATAGGAAAGGAGAGGGGGAGAGAGAGAGAAACATCAATGATGAGAGAGTCACTGATCGGCTGCCTCCTGCATGCCCCCGACTGGGGATAGAGCCCACAACCCCAGCATGTGCCCTGACCAGGAATCGAACCCCAATCGCCTGGATCCTGGGTGGACACTCAACCGCTGAGCCATGCACGGCTGGGCAAACACAGTTTTAATATTAAATATTTTGTCCAGACTACAGAATTCTGCCTAATTTATATGTGTTTAATCTCTTTAGGCCAATAAAAGATTACACCCTAGAAAGGCCACCTGGAGGCTGAAAATCCACCACACACAATACAAAGACGAACACATATCACATAAAGACAATACACATCATTCGAATTACTAATTTTTGCAGAGAAAATGCAAGATTTTTTTTTTCATTTGCCCTTGATAATCCTTAAGAGGACTGGAAAAGGGGAGGGAAGGTCCTACGGACCAAGCAAGAAGATCTGTTGAGACTCAATAAAGGCCTCCAGAGCTGTGGATGAGCGGCGGAAGCAAAGCAAGTCTTGGCCCCAGTCTAAGGAATTCAGCAGCAGGAGAGAGCAGGCTGTTCTTATTTTTCTCTTTATAAACTTAAAACTTTCGAAACCTTTTACAAACCTTTCTACAACTTTCACAAACCTCCTTAACTCATTCAGAAATAACTATCCTCAGAACAACTCATTTTTTCTTTTCCCTCAAAAACGAACCTCCAGCCCGGCCGGCATGGCTCCGCGGTTGAGCATGAACCTAGGAGCCAGGTGATCGGGGTTCGAGTCCCAGTCAGGGCACATGCCCGGGTTGCGGGTTCGATCCCCAGCAGGGGGCGTGCAGGAGGCAGCCGATCAACGACTCTCTCATTATTGATGTTTCTCTCTCTCCCTCTCCCTTCCTCTCTCTGAAATCAACTTGGAAAAAAACCTTAAAATAAATAAACAAAATGACTCTCCATACCTCATGCCTTCTATTACCAAAACCATGTAATTTCTTTCCAACTTAATTAAAATTTCTAATTTAGAAGTCTCAATTTCCAATGATAACCAAAAAGTAAGCAACCAGTGTTCCCTAAATTGACTTTTATGGACACATTTCATAACCTTTAGAAACACAGGTTCCTCTACTGGTAAACACACTTTCAAGAAACACACCTCTGACAAAACACTATAGACACTAACAGTTCCAAACCCACTCCCCAGCCCCACTGCAACAGCCAAAAGCAGGCGGACCCAAGACTTGTTTAGCAATTAGCATCTTAGTAGTTCATGTTATTTCAAAATATCTATTCAATAACTTTTATTAAATTTACTAATTTAGGAAGGAATAACTGAAATAAGTTAAATTTACTTACTCAGACATGGCTAAGGTTTTTTTGTTTTGTTTTTTACCTCAATAATTGGGTTGCTACCCAATGTTGATGATGGACTGACAAACTCATTCACCCATTTTTGGAATGTTTCTTCCCATTTGGGTACATTTTTTTTTGTAGTTTACAGACAGCATATAGCTTAGGGTCACCTCTGAGAGCCATGAAGTCTCGGGTACATGGAACCGGCCCATTTCCCTGGGGAATGGTGACACAGGTCTAGCTGGAGCAACAGCTAAAGTATTTCCTTTTGCTTCCGTGGTGGCAGCTTTAGAATGTTCTGGAATTTTGATAATTGCCAATTGTTTAAATTTTGTATGACATTTAACAATTCCGCAACCTCTTTCCTCTTCCGTATGGGCTGCCTTGGAAAGCTAAGAAGCCCCGCTGCTTCTGCGCCGCTCTAAGGCTGTGAGCTCCCCGAAGGCACAGCGCCTGCCGGCCGGGTGCAGACGGGCTGCCTGGTCCTCGCGGCCTGACCGGCCCGAATTAGAGCAATTAGGCTTGTTGGGCAGACTTCATGCCGGCAAATGAGAACCTTCGACGATGTCCACATGGGAGTCCTCGCATCTCCAGCGCAGTGACATTCCTGCCGACCCTTTCAAGACCCGCCTGCGGACGGGTTAAGTCGGGGTGATCGAGGGGCGGCCCGTGGCCGTTCCTGGGCCCGAGACGGCGGCCAGTGAGCAAAACGCGATCGTGAATGTCTTTGTCCTGCAAAGAAAGTAGCGGCGTTGCTGGGTTAAGACTGTTCCAGCGCGTTGAAGTGAAATCAGCTGCGGAGGAAAGAAGCAGGCAGTGCTCGGGGATGCGCGGCGATGACAAACGCCTTCGCGGCTTTGCGTGAGGTGCCGCGGCGGGGTGGCCGCGCCGGGGAGGCCGCCCGGCTACTGAGCCAGCTGCTGACTGTAACAGCCTATAGGTCTAGGGTCATCTCTATTTTTGAGTTAAAATGTCCATAATTAAGGTGTCCCAGAGTGGAGGCTCTAGATAATTCTTCAGAGATTTACGGCTTGTTTCCCTTCTGGGTTCCACTGAATTGGGTCAGGTACAGAAAGAGGCTGGGCCATCGGTGAAAATTTTGGAATTCAACTGTGACACTATTCAGTCAAACCCGGGAATCCTCTAAACTGCTTGCTTGCTTTTTTAAATCTTTATCCGAGGAAAGGGAACTTTAGTTCCAGGCAAGGAGTGGGTCCCGCTGGCCGAGTTTAAATGCTGACGGAATTTAAATGCCGTCTTTTAAAGGTTAAATACTCAGAAACCTAAGCATACGTTCTTTTTTACAGGCAAAGGAAAGAAACCATTATTTGTACAGTTGATCCGGGAAAATATATGGAGTTTGTATGATGCTGTCTTTTAAATGCCGTCTTTTAAAGGTTAAAGGGGAAAAGATAGGGTTCCTCTGAATCGTTCACGGTTGATTGATGGCCCGTCTTTAGACGTCAGAACCAAAGTATTGCACCCGAGGTAAACAAAAGCAGAGCTTGTTCTTCGCTATCCGTGCCCCTTTGTAGCTGGCTGTTGTGACAGGTATATTGTGTGCTTTTGGGCGTCTAGTAATTATCTAGAGCCTAACACGAAATCACTCACATGTAGGATTCGAGTGGAATAGCTAGGAAACGTGACATCGTTTAAATCAGCTTTTGGTATCTAGGACACTGGGTGGGACTCTGCGTACGTGCCTGGGCCGTGGCCGCCCAAGTAAACCTGTGCCTTCCCGGGTGAAGCGGGGACTGACTCCCTTCCCACTGGGGTGCCGAGCAGGGCACCACGGAAATCCACCGGGAAATACCGCGGGCACCCGAGTGCCGAGGGGGAGGCTGTGGGCTTGGAGCCACGGACGCCTGGGAAAACTGGCTTATTCACAGCGCTGAGGCTCTGCACAGACCTCAGTTCCTTTTTGATTTCTTTACTAGGAGAATTACAGGGCCTTACGTGGAATTATAAGCTCCCTCTTTTATGGTAATTTTAATTTCTCCTAAACTATTCCTAAGGGGAAACGCCTTCCCGTTGTCCTGAGCAGCCCATGCTTGTTGCTGTGAGTTTTTTGTGTGTTTTTTCTAAATCCCATTCAGTTTCCTATAACCCTTAGAGTGGACAGGCATCTCTACAGGAGTTTTCCTGCGAACCTTATTTAGTAATTCTGTTGCTTTTGCTCCCAGAAACCAGTAGGTATGTTAACTGGAATAGGTTAGATAAAGCCAGGATCACATGTTCTAACAGCGAAATTTCTTTGTGAACCCATCAGGGTCCCGGAGAAAATCGGGAACAATTGCTGGTTCCTCTCTGGCAGAGCCCAGCTTTTCTCCAAAGGGAGCTGTTAGGATTCGTGCCCTCAGTTTCCCCCCAGTCAGGAGGGCGTGGGGGTGGAGACAGAGGGGGAGGAAGGCGGGAGGGGGGCAGGTCGGGACGCGGGAGCCCAGAGAGCGCGGGACCTGGTGGAGGGGCTAAGGAATGGGGAGGAATGGCTTGCAGGCATTTATTAACTTCCAAAGAGTTCAGAGGCAGTCTCTAAAATTTCTTATTAATATATATATTTTTAAAAGAATTTATTTGTGCTTCTCCTAGAAGCTTCTAATTTCCAAATCAAGATATGCTTTCCATTCATTCATTCAGTTTAATTTTAGAGCCGGAATTTTTTTTTTTTTCCATGTAAAATCTTAATTCAGGCACCCAAAGAGAACTGCATTTTGGCCGTTTTAAGTTGACATATTCTAGGTAAATCTTCCCATTTCTGTACAGCGCTTGCAAGTAAAGGCTTCTCTCAGGAGTTTTCATGAGGGCTGGGGTCTGGGAGTTCCCCACCTTGGAGGCACAAATGCCCATGTTAATTTTAGGCTTTTTAAAAATTTTATATCTTTAGAGTCTGAGCAAATTTTCAGGATTTTCTATAGTGGGTTGAAGTGTGCTGCTTAAGGGTTGAGCTCCACGAGGCTCTCACCCCTCAAGTCGCATTCAGCCCTCTTACTCGCATTTCCCAGCACCCGAACTCGTTTCACAAACACCCGGCCTCACCTGGCC
The DNA here is from genome assembly GCF_054644295.1 of Miniopterus natalensis. Classification (NCBI taxonomy): domain Eukaryota; kingdom Metazoa; phylum Chordata; class Mammalia; order Chiroptera; family Miniopteridae; genus Miniopterus; species Miniopterus natalensis. The sequence continues at coordinate 70,448,102 of NC_142092.1, forward strand.
TCACTTGCAACATCCAGGCCACGCGGATTGCTGCCCACGTGCCCGAGCACCTGCGGCTGGCGCAACTCGCAGCCTCCACCTGCCGCCCCACTCCCGCAGCAGAGGCTGGGCTCATCTGGGTCCCTGCCTCCAGTGGGGGTCTTGGGGGTCTCCTGAGGTCCCGATGGGGCTGCTGTGAGGGGCTGCCCACTGGGTGTGACCCAGGGTGTGGCTGGGAGGCCAGCCCCTCCCTACCTTCCATCCCCACCCCCTACCTTCGGTGTCCCTAGCTCTGCTCCCACTGTGCCACTCTGAGCCAGGCCCAACCCAGTGACACCACCACCACCCCTTTCCAGAAATCCACATTAGCCAGATTCTTGGAGGGGCCTGTCCCACACCAGCCAGGACAAGAGCAGGAAGAAGAGCAGAGCCAGGGCTGCGGCCAGGCTCACAGACGGCACCAGGTCGGAGTCCTGAGGGCCAGGAATGGCATCACCTGGAGCGTGGCGGGCGGCAGCGAGGGCACCGAACAGCTGGGCTTCAGAGACCGTCTCCCCCAGGGGCCCTGGGCGGCCCATCTGTGGGAAGGAGGCGGTGAGGCACAGGACTTCCTCTGCGAGGGGTCCCCCCATCTCTCTCCCTGGATGGGAAGCCCTCCAGACATAACAGGAGCAAGGGGCCACGTGGGCAGTGACTCCCTGAGCCTCAGTGTCCCCCTCTAAAGAGTGAAGAAGGCCGCAGAGGGAAGACAGGCCTGGACCACTGGCATTCGGGCCCAGCCTCACCTCTTCCCCAGCGCCGGAGGGTCTGGAATGCAGCTCCGCCAGTTTCCAGGGCACTCGGACTAGTCTGGAGAGACGGCTGTCACACTGCAGAAGGAGCTATGTCAAGGTTGCCCACTGCCCTCCGCCCACAGGGCAGCCGGAGGGGTGGGCACCAAGTTACCCGAATCTTACAGATGAGAAAGTGAGGCTCAGAGAACAAGGCGGCTCCCTGGACTAGCCCGCCCAGGTGCCCCAGGGTCACGGCAGCCAATCCTCAGGCTCCTCTGAACAGGGGCAGAGTTCAGGCCAGGCCACCCTTTAGGCTCCAAAGCTCTGGCTCAGCCAGAGAGGCCGGGATGGAGATAACCCGGGAGTCAGGGTGGTCCCTGCCCGACCCGCTCCCAGCCCCTACAATTCTGCAGGATGCTTACCTTCTAGCCACGGGGCTGCCCGCCCTGGGAGGGACCTGTCCCAGAGCTGTCACTGTCCCCAGCGATGGGCAGCCTGAATGGATGAGCTAAGGGCCCTCCCTCTGAAGAAGGGAGGGGCTGCAGCTGGGGGCGGGGAAGTGAGGGGCCCAGCCCGGTTGCGGGTATGTCCAGGGCAGAGAGGGGAGCCCGCCCTCCCAGGCCCAGGGAGCCAGGTGTTCCCACTCCCAGACCAGCATGGGAGGCTAACGAAGTGAGGAGGGCTCTGAATTCAAGTTATCAAGGGCCTTCCAGCACCACCACCCCCCTGCCCTGCCGTGCCAGGTACAGGTGGGGGAGGGGAAGAGCGATGTACACGCCCTGTCCCCCCAGAGGCCAGGCCCCAGTGGCCCTTCAGAGCAGACCCAGGTAAGGATGGTCAGGAGAGAAGGCACAAGCCCGCCAATGGGAGGGCCGAGAGGGGCCTGAGAACCACAGACGGGGTCCTTGCTGGAGGCATTTCTCCTTTAAGGGCAAAGATGTTCTTCGCGTGGCTAATTTTAAGAGCAAAAATGTTTGAAAACAGCCTTAATGCCATGACAGAAGATCATGAGCAAATCCAGGTCCATGTACTTCAGAACCTTCGGGAGCCATGAACACGGGGCCGTGTACACGGAGAGTCAGACCAGCTTTATTCCTTCACCCAAAAACTGGAAATAACCCCGACTGCCCATCGAAAGATGGTGGGCACTGTGGCGCAGGCCTCCGAGCAAGAAAAAGGGAACCACCCCTGAAAAATGACACGGGTGACGCGCGCTGCGGTGCAGAGAGGAAGGAGCCAGACAAAAGGGCACTTCAGTGCGGTTCCCTTTCCCCGAAACTCTAGGACTGATCAGATGGACCCAACCTACAGTCGGAAAGAGGAGCTGCAGCTTCCTGGGGGGGGGGGGTTCACAAAGGAGCCTTCTGGGGGGACGGACTGTCCGATATCCCCATGGGGGCAGGAGTCTGTGTTAAACAGCTGTGGACCCTCACCAGCCTACATACACTTAAAATGCAGTCATCATGTTACCATATGTAAATTACATCTTAACAAGAGAACAAAAAAATGGGGGGAAAGAGCTGGAAATAAGAGCACGACTCCGTAGGAGGCTCCAGAGCAGGAGAATCCAACCTGTGAAGACCGCAACCAGGGTGGTGGGACTCAGGGGGGCGGGTAGGACTGGGGAGGTGATCAGACGCTCCTGGTTTTTGACCTGGGCAGTGGTCACATCGAAGGTTATTCACTGAGCTGCACATTTTAGGATGTTTTACGTCTTAATTTTAAAAATACGGTTGAGGGCTGTGCAACATTATCAATGAGTCACCATTTCCTGGGTGTGCCTGGATCCAAAGCCTACGTCCCCGACGGCAAGAAAATGCTTAAAATACGATGCACAAAGTGGTCACACGACTGTATACACACAAGAAGGGTGAAAATGCAGGCAGACCCCTGGGCCAAAGAACCTAAAACACCAGCAGGGTGAGGCTGTCAGGAGATAGATGTCTCTGTTTTCTCGACTGTTACTGTAGTTGTATTTCTTTGATAATAAAAGGGAATTCTAACTTTTTAAGAGCACTGTTTTAATGGTGAAAATCTGGAAATAACTCAAATGTTCAACAATAATGGGTCAATTTTAAAATACATGTTGTGGCCCACTGGCGCAGGAAGATAGGGTGGGATCCAGCCCTTTCTCTGAAAAGTCCAAAGAGCTGGAACTAGTAACTGTGTTTTTTTGAGAATGGTTTTCCAGGGAATTTTCATTTTAAATTTCATGTTACTACCTGGAGCTTCCAACAAGCCCAAGTTATTCCTGCAAGCAGAAAAGACCAGAAACGTGGGAAATACAGGCATGGCGCACTGGAGCCGGCGCCCGCTCCTCCCTCGGCCTTCACCCCACAGACCCTCGCGGTCCCGGGTGCTCAGCCTGATTTCACGCGGTCACGGGAGGAAAGGGAGCCACGCGGCGGCGACTGGGGCGCCCTGCGGGGGGAGGGAGTCGAGCGCGAGGCGGCGCTCACGGCCTTCCTGTGGCAGCGCACTCGAGCTCGCTGTGTGACCTCGGCGAGACGCTTTGCCTCTGGGGCTTCGGTTTCCTGCTGCCTGGAGAGGCTGAGCCCCAAGGTGGGGCGCGCTCTGCGCCCCCGTGCTGGTAGCCGGCTCAGACCCCGACATGGACACGGAGGCGTCGGCAGGGGCTCTGCCCCCAGGACCCACACGAATGTCTAGCCGCTCCCCTCCGGGCCGCCCCCGGGCCTCCAGGGGCGCACGAGGCTCGGACCGCGCCCCGGGAAAGCCCAGCCGCCCCGCCCTAGCGCTGCGCCCGGCCCCTGGCACCCGAGGCCGCGCCCCGGGAAAGCCCGGCGGCCCTGGTCCAGGGCTGCACCCCGCACCCCGCACCCGAGCACGCGCCGGGAAAGCCCGGCGGCCCTGGTCCAGCTCTGCACCCCGCACCCTGCACCCCTCACCCCGCGCCCCGCACCCCGCGCCCGAGCACGCACCGGGAAAACCCGGCGGCGCTCCGCATCCGAGCATCCGCGCCCTCGCGGCCGCCCATTGGCCAGCGCCGACTCTGCAGGGCCGCCCCGCAGCCAATCGCGGCCAGGGGGCGGAGCTGCGGGCTCCGCCGGATGCTCGCGGCGCTGCATCCCGACGCTGCCCGGCGGGCTGCGCAGGCGACGGCAGAGGCTGGCCATGCAGGAGCCCTTGCTGGGAGCCGAGGGCCGGGACTACGACACCTTCCCGGAGGAGCCGCCCCCGTCCCGGTCCCCGTCGCCGGGGGAGAGTACGCGGGTCGGGTGAGAGCTGCTGGGCACGGGGGCTGCGGGTGGGGGCTGGTTTCTGTCTTGGGCCTCTTCTCCGGGAGTGGCCACCAAGGGACCATCTGGTCCCCTCCTGCCTCAGAGAGACTAGTCCTATTGAAGGAGCTGGTTGTGTGTCCCCCCTCCCCGCCCTCCAGTACCGGGCCCAGGCCGCAACTGGCACAGATGGAGCCTGAGGCCCAGAGAGGGCTAAGGGCTTGCCTAAGGTCACACAGCAGGCCTGGCGTGGCAAAGCTGAGAGCAGAAACCAAGCGTGTCTCAGCCACAACCATGGGCTGTGGGGACTGTATCATGCCCTGGGGTTTTCCCAAGGGGACTGGCACTCAGACCCTGGGGAGGTGCCGATCTCGCTGGCCCTCCACCCAGCCCTCCCCAGCACTGCCCTCTGAGTGGACAGCCCTTGTACTCAGGAAAGGCAGCAGACTAGGGAGGAAGGACTCAAAGCCCCGATCTCTCTGCCCCAGCCCTACCACCACCAGAGCCCTACAGAACAAGAGGGTGTTCCTGGCTACCTTCGCTGCTGTGCTGGGCAATTTCAGCTTCGGCTATGCCCTGGTCTACACGTCCCCTGTGATCCCGGCCCTAGAGCGCTCCTTGGATCCAAACCTGAGTCTGACCAAAACGCAGGCATCCTGGTTCGGGGTAAGGGCCATACTTTGAGCTCGTAGGAACAGGGCAGGGGCACAGGGTCCCACTGAGATCTGTCCCCAGCTAGGAACCCCCCTAACGCTCAGCCTTAGAGCCCCTCCAGGGCCCAAGTCCGCCCTTCCCCACACTCTCCAGGCTGGGGGTGGAGGAGGGGAGTGAGGCCCAGTGGTGTCTCTGAAGAAAAAAGAGGAAGTGAAAGCCGCTGGAGAGGGCGTGGGAAGGAGCAAGTGGGGAGGCATCCCTTAATGTCTCCACCCAGTGGGGCTGAGAGAGGCTGAGGTTTCCCCAGACCCCCCACACGTGGAGCTGGGCTGTCACAGCAGAGTAGACACCTCCCTGGATGTGGGGGGTCTGGGACATCAGGTGCCCGTGGAAAGAGGCCCTGGCAGGAGCGAGGAGGTCCAGGACACATTGGGGGCATATGGAGAGGAAGAGCACAGGCCTGGAGAGTCCGAAGATTCTAGAACTACAATCTTAGTAGCCTCAAATTTGCAGTTACAACATACTAGCTAAGATAGTATACCCACTGGGTACTGAGCACTTACTATGTGCCAGGTGCATGCTTGGTGCTTTACGTGAGAGCTGGTTGACTCCAGGGCCAACTGTCTGAGGGTGGCTGCCACCACTCTTCCTATAGTACAACTGAAGAAACTAAGGCTCGGATAGACTAAGCAACATGCGCAGTTCACTGACTGGATCCTACTCACTATACTGCACAGGAAATCCAAGAACCCCCAAATCTTAAAATTCCAGGAGCTTCGAATCATAGAATCCTCCCATCTGCTATGTTACAATATTAGACAATTAAATGTCAGGCTGGACAGAACCGCTGTGGCACGTGGCCCCACCTCCTCCCCAGAGCAGGACTCCCTGTTGTGGCATCCCTAACAAATGGTTGTCTTCATGCTGCTTGTACACCTCTCTAGATGAGAGGCTCACTACCACTCGGGGCCTGAGTCCTGCAGCCCAGGCTCCCAGAGCTAGCCTGGAAAAGCAGCTGCCTCTAGGCTCCGATGGGGAGAGGGGATGCTGGGTGCCCAGACATGTCTGCCCTGCCCCCTTCTCTACAGTCCGTGTTCACCTTGGGTGCTGCAGCTGGGGGCCTCAGTGCCATGGTTCTCAACGACCTCCTGGGCCGGAAGCTGAGCATCATGTTCTCGGCCGTACCCTCGGCAGCCGGCTATGCGCTCATGGCAGGTGCCCGCGGCCTCTGGATGCTGCTGCTGGGGAGGACACTGACAGGCTTCGCTGGGGGGCTCACAGCTGCCTGCATCCCGGTAAGGCCAGGACTGTCTACCCCAGGTCCCCTCACTGTCTCAGTCATGTGCTAAGCACCGTCAGATAAGGCTCCTGGCCTCCAAGTCCACCGGTCAATGGGGATATGTTTGCCAGGGAACCTCAGCTCACTTCCACCAGCGCTGCTAATTTCAGAGACACCTGTCCCCATGTCCCCAGCTGCCCCCCACTGACTCCACAAATTTTCTACCCCGTATCCTGACAGTCAGACATGTTACTCAGTTGGAGAAAATCCACATTGAGCAACAGGGAGGAAAAGGAAGTCCCTGCCCTGCCCCATCACTGGAACCTAAGTCTTACCCACCACTCCCCACACACTGACAAGGGGCTAAGGCAAACCCAGCAGGGGGTGAGGACTGCTGCGGGAAGCAGAGTGGAGTCTGGGTACTCTTGGACTTCCCACTTCCCAACCTCACACTACCCATTGCTGAGCTGAGTGCTTCTGCCCACTTAACAGTTAGGAAAACTGAGGCCCAAGAGAGGTCATGAGGTGAGTCATGATCAGGACAAAAAACCCACCAGAAACCCCACTTCCCTCTTCCTAAGGATCACCGGGGCCACCTCTGCCATCTTGACCAGGCCCCTGTGTTCTCACCAAAGGCCGGGGTGGGGGCTGATGTGTCTTGCAGGTGTACGTGTCTGAGATTGCTCTCCCAGGTGTTCGTGGGGCTCTGGGGGCCACCCCCCAGCTCATGGCAGTGTTCGGATCGCTGTCTCTCTATGCCCTTGGTAAGACAAGCACCGAGCACCTCCTGTGTGCAGGCTGGGGAGTCACAGGGTGTCCTAAGCAGACGCGGTAGAAAGGGAAGGGATGTGCCCCCAGATGATCTCCAGGCTGGGAGGCAAGACACCTGGCTTCTTTGCCACCACCATGCAGTGTGCCTCCAGGCAATTTCCTGTCCCTCTCTGATCACCAGGCCCCACCCTACCTGGGCAGTGAGGGCTTCTTCAGGCCAGGAGTCTGAAACTGTCTTTTGACAACAGAATGCTTCCATCAAGCAGCCTTAGGTGGGAAGTCCACATAGAAAAGGGGTCGGCACAGCTGGTTGAGGTTGGGGGGTTCGTGGCAGAGGCCCGGGGTCTTGCTCGTTCAGGCTACCCCTCCATCACCCTGCTGTGGCCCCTTCTGATCTAGAGCACAGAGGCCTGGGCTAATCAGTGTGGAATTCCCAAAGGAGGCGGCCCTGGGACTAGCCCTAGAGGGCAGATGAGGTTGCTCAGTGGCCCAGTGGGAGGGGGCTCTGCGTCCAGCCTGAACCCCAGGTCCTCCTTCCTCACCCCCAGGCCTCCTGCTGCCGTGGCGCTGGCTGGCTGTGGCCGGGGAGGGGCCTGTGGTCATCATGATCCTGCTGCTCAGCTTCATGCCCAACTCGCCACGCTTCCTACTGTCACGGGGCCGGGACGCGGAGGCCCTGCAGGCGCTGGCCTGGCTGCGTGGGGCCAATGCCGACATCCGCTGGGAGTTCCAACAAATCAAGGACAACGTCCAGAGACAGGTGCGGGGGTCAGGGGAGGCATCTAGCCCCACACACCCACCTCTGACACCCACAACTGTGTGTGGCCTTGGCCAGTCACCAGGCCTTTTGAGTCTCACTTGCTTTTCCCGGAAAACTGAGATACCAGTATTCCCACCTCCAGGCGTCAGAGCACCTGACCCAGAGCATGCGGTCCAGGCAGGAGATGCCTAGGGACCCAGAGATACTGACACGCAGGAATCTGCCTTGGCCCACAGCTAATCCTGGGGCCTGGGGTTCCAGCAGGGGTCCTCCAGGTAGTCTCCTGGAGGAGGGTAGAAGGGAGTCTGCCCAGCTCTGTGCAGTCCAGGGCAGGGTGGCCCCTGCTGGAGGGGCTGGCCCAGCCACCTCAGCATTGGCCTTGTGTCTCCAGAGCAGCCGCATGTCGTGGGCCGAGGCTCGGGACCCCCACATGTACCGCCCCATCGCCATTTCCGTGCTCATGCGCTTCCTGCAGCAGCTGACCGGCATCACGCCCATCCTTGTCTACCTGCAGCCCATCTTCAATAGCACCGCTGTCCTGCTGGTGAGAGCCCAGCCCCCACACCCCGCCTCTCAGCCTCGGCACTCTCTGTCCCTTACCTAGCACCTGCTCGGCACCCTGTGTCAAGGTGCACGTGCAAGTGGAGACTGCCAGGGGCTCAAAACTTTCTATGCCATGCACCCCCGTTCTCAGAGTAACGTTTGCGAGTGAAGCTTACATGCTTTAAAGTGTACTGGATTACAAAGAAAACCAGTTTTATAGAAATGCAGACCGCTTGGGGGCCGTGGGCCCCAGGCTCAGAGCATCTGCCTCTTGCTGAGGCAGTCACCTGCCCCCAGACCTCAGCTTCCTCCTCTGCAGAATGGAGATAAGAGATATGTGGTTTCATTGCCTGTCCTGGGCTCAGAGAGAGATGAGATTTGATTAGTCATAGCAAGCTCCACCAGTATTGTCATTGTCACGACTGGATCTTCAGCTCAGAGGTGGGCATGGCAGTTGCGCCCCTGCCTGAGAGGCCCTGCAGGCCAGGGCGGGTGACCAGAGAAAGCGCCTGGCACACAGTAGGTGCTCGGTGTCTCAGTGCTCCAAGGAGCTGGGCCAAGGCTTGGGGCTTGAGGGCCCTGCAGTGCTTTGCGGGGATGGGTGGGATGGCAGCAGCAGGCCGGGGTCCCTCAGCCCCAGTGGCTGCCTCTCTGCAGCCCCCTGAGGATGACGCAGCCATTGTGGGGGCCATGAGACTCTTGTCCGTGCTGATCGCAGCTCTCACCATGGACCTGGCTGGCCGCAAGGTTCTGCTCTTCGTCTCAGGTGAGTTTCACCATCTCTCCAGCAGCTGCCATGTGTTGTGCCCCTTGAGGTGGGTGCCCTGTGCCTGGGGGCTCCAGGAGGCTTGGGTCAGACCTGCCCTGGTGGCCCCTGCCTCCCCAGCACCTGGCATAGGGCCTGGCATGCACCAGCTGCTCCAGAAAGGCCTGCTGGTGCTTCTGTGAGCAAACAGCCCACTGATCCATCATGGTGCGTGTGCAGGAAGCCCAAACACAGTTGGCATGGGAGCCTGCCACTCAGTGGAAGTGACCAGTCACAGACGGGCCATGACGGTGGCCTGAATGAGAACTGGGCCACATGGATTGGCTCTATGGAGGGAGCTTCCAAGGAGCAGCCGGCTCAAAGGGTCCTGGCCCCCCTGAGGGCCACCTGTCTGTTCACAGCTTCCATCATGTTTGCTGCCAACCTGACACTGGGGCTGTATGTCCACTTCACTTCCAAGCCTCTGACCCCCAATAGCACCATGGGCCTCGAGAGTGTGCCATTGGGGGGCACAGAGCAGCCCCTGGCCACACCCACCAACTACCTCACCTTGGTGCCCTTGCTGGCCACCATGCTCTTCATCATGGGTAGGTGTGGCAGTGATTCCACGGGGGTGGGGAGTTTGGGGGGCTGCTGGCCAGGGAAGGAGGGGCTGTCATGTGGGTGGGGTGTAGGGGACATGGCTGTGTTATGGGTAGGGCACTGCTGTCCTGGGTTGTCTGGGATGGTTGGGGAGGGGTCTCTCAGCAGCTCAGGGGAGACAGAAGAGGCCTCTGCCAGCCCCCGGTGGGGCCTGAGCTGCCCCTTCTGCCTTCTCTGGTCAGGCTACGCCATGGGCTGGGGGCCCATCACCTGGCTCCTCATGTCTGAGATCCTGCCCCTGCGGGCGCGTGGCGTGGCCTCGGGGCTCTGCGTGCTGGTCAGCTGGCTCACGGCCTTCGCCCTCACCAAGTCCTTCCTGCTGGTGGTGGTGAGTGCTGGGGACCTGGGCCCTCCGGCCTCTGCCAGGGGCTGTGCTGAGGGTTTCTCTACTGTGTTCTCTAGGAGATCAGCACCCATCCCCTCCACTGAAGCCCATACAGCGAAGTCCCTTCACTACAATTAACTGACGGAGGAGCTGGGGAGCTGCTGGGAAGTCAGCTGACTTCCCAGGGGGAAGCTACCCCACTCGCTTGCACCATCTTGCACTATCGCCCTCCAGGGCAGCTGGGCCTCTGCCTGAGCACTTTGGGTCTCTACAGCGTGCCCTCCTGGCCAGCCCACGTGTGGTATCATATATGCCGCACACACACACAGCTCCTGCCTGGCTTAATGCCCTCCCCAATGGGTTCCAAGCCCAGCTGGCCCTGAAGCCAATGGCATCTGAGCCCCAGCTCCCAGGAGGGAGAATCTGATGGGGCAGCGCTGGGGGTACCTACCCAGGGCCAGGCAGGACTGGGGCCCTGGAATGGGTGAGATGGCTGGAAGGCAGGGTGTTCACAGCCCCAGCAGAGGCACAGATGGGCATGGGGCGGGAAGATGTGGAGGGTGTCCCAGGAGAGCAGGCGCAAGCTCCTAGGCTATGGTAGCAGGCTCCCTGTAGGCAGGAGCTTGGAACAGCTCAAACGGAAAAGATAGGCACTTGGGTGGGGGACAGGGGTGCCTGAGCCGAGGCTGAGGCCATTTGGCCCAGGCCAGGGCAGGCTCCGAGTGAGTCCTAGGGCCCGTACCAGAGGAAGGCTGGGTGCAGACCTCCAGGGCAAGTGCCACGCTAAGGCCTTTACATTTCTTCCTAGAGGGTGTGGGGAGCCCTGGGAGGTCTTGAGTAGAGGACAGAGTAGGTGGAGGCCCCCCAAGGCTGGCTAATGCTAGCAGGGCCCAGGAATCTCGTGTGGGGAAGGAAGGACCCTTGGTCCCCGTGTGACCAGGCACCTCCTCTCCACCCCCAGAATGCCTTCGGCCTCCAGGTGCCTTTCTTCTTCTTTGCTGCCATCTGCTTGCTGAACCTGGTGTTCACTGGCTGCTGTGTGCCGGAGACAAAGGGCCGCTCGCTGGAGCAGATCGAGTCCTTCTTCCGGACCGGGAGGAGGTCCTTCCTGCACTAGGTCAGGGTCCCTCTGGAAGGGGCCAAACCACTGGCAGCCAGGCCTTTGTGTTGGACACTAACCTGCACCAGGAGTCCAGCAAGCAGGAGCAACCTGCCACCAGGCCAGAAGCACGACAGGCCCCCAGAGCGCACTTTCCAGCACCAGACAGCCAGCAGCACCATCCAGCCTTGGCCTCAGTTCAGGCAGCCTGTGGTGCTGCTCACATATCAGCCAGGACAGACCCAAAGAGGAGGTAGCCATGAACCACAGGGGACAAGGCCACACTGGGCAACCTCAGGCCCAAGTGCTTCCTCATACATGTTGGATGCCTCTCACAGAGGACTGTGATGAGGACAGATGGCTGGAGGCAGAGGAGTGGCTCCAGTCACTTGACCGCCATCCAGCACATTGGCTATGGGAAGGCAGAAATCTGCACCTGAGGGCTGCAGACACCACGGGCAATGTCCCAGACTCCCACAGGCTGGGCTCTGGACCCAGCACAAACACTAACTCCTGCACCAGCTCGACATCTGGGAACAGGAGGCTCCATTGCTCCTGGATACAAACGGTGTACCCCCTATTTATAAAAATAAACTGGGCTGTGACCCTCCAGAGGAAGGAGTTCTGGTAGGTGAGCCCCCCTAATGGCCAGGCTAGACCCACATTTTTAACCATGGTTGCCAGGGCCTGCTGTCCCAGGTGGACACCCTTATTGCCACCCTGACCTATCCCCAGTGAGGCAGAGGCTCAAGGCAGCCTGTGAGGGCAGCCTGGCAATGGAGTCAGCCCTGCCCACTCTTCCTAGCTGTGGGACCTCAGGCAAGAGGCTGGCGGCACAGCAGGTCCCCGATAAAATGGTAGCCATTCCCTGCTCAGCTGGTGTGGGGTCGGGGCGTCCCTACCACTTAAGGCAGAGCGCACAATTGAGCAAACAAACCACCAGGCTTTATTGCTCACAAATTAAGGTAAACACAGAGTAAATGAGGACCAGAAGTCAGAGTCAGACACATGGAGGCAGGAGTGGGCCCTGTGGCCCGGCTCTCAGCCACCTGGACAGATGTTCCTTGCAAGGCAAGACTCCCACTGGGAGACAGGGTCACCCACTACAGGACTGCTCGTTAGACTCGCTGGGAACCTTGGGCAAGTGACCTGCCTGCTCTGGCCCATGAGGGAGGGGCTGGAGGGCCCTGCCACCTGTGTGTCCGACTCTACAGTCCGCCCTTTACCCACCCAATTTCCTCACAGGGTACAGGTGCAATCTTCCTTGCCATGCACAGCCAACCTCTCCTATAGGGTGGAAACCCATCAGCGAGGTCCCTGTAATGGGCAGGAGGGGGCTGAAGTGACACCCGAATCCCCTTCCTAGATAAGAAGAGCCAAGAGGGGCAGGAGGACCCCTGCTCCTCCTGGGAGGTAGACAGGTCTTATTCACGGCACACATGGGAGAAAACACACCCAACAAATGCGCACACACATACCATAGGCCTGGAGCCCACAGCCCTTTGAACCCAGCACTGGCCTGAGGGTGACCTCAGAGGACCCCTGAAGGCACGTGTCCCAACACACCGGCCACACTGCAGGGCCCTGGGGCTCAGCCTGGTCAGGATCCCTGGAGGGCTGCTGGGGGGATGCTGCTGACTGGGACCCACTGATGTGTCCCTAGGGCAGACAATGCCTGCCACACTCAGCCTCAAAAGGGGATGAAAAGTCCCTTTAGGAAGCCAAGACCCAGGCACAGCCCTGGGGCTGGTTTCAACATAGCAAGAGGGGCCCCTGAGCTCTGAACAAGCCCAGCCTGGGGGCCTTCGAGGAGGGAGAGCAGGAGCTGGGCCCCAGTGGAGCACTTTCCATGCCAGCCCATTTCTGTCCAGTGCTGCCGGGCTCAGCCAGGCCCTGTCCGACATGCCTAACCCCTGAGGGCCAGCCAGGCAATCAGGCCAGTGGGCTGAGGCCATGGGGCAGAAGAAAGGGACGAGTGTGGAAGGAAACTGGGGGAGATGAGGGTACAGGTGAGGGCCGCTCCCTGGGCACCAGCTCTCCACGCTCCCTGTCCCCCACCTAGGTCTTGCTCCCTGATGGGCTAGCACCCAGGGCAGTGGGGACAGCAGTGTGCCCAGCTCTCAAAAGGCTGGGAGCAGGTCTGCAGGAATACCATAGCTCAGCCTCTCTTAACAGGGCTCAGCAGCTGTTGACAGGGCAGGACTACCCACTTCCTTAGCACCAGGGGAGGGAGAGATGGGAAGAGCCTGGGAGCCCAGGCCAGGCCCTTGGGAAGTGTCCTGAACCAGTATGTCCAAGGCTCCGGGGAACTCGTGGAGGCACTTCCACCCAAGTGTCCGGCTGCGGCCAAAGCTGCTGTTCCAGGTGCTCCAGGAGCATTGTGGCTGCACTGTGGGCTCCCACGGGGGACAGAGTGGCCAGGGGTCATGGACGACAACAGACAGCCCTCCAGACACTGCTCTACCCTGATGGTAGGCAGACAGAGACGGGCCTAGGTGGCTCAGCCTACCGGAGGCTCTCCTACCTGGATTGCTGAGGAGGCTCACTCTGGCTAATGCCCAGGCCTCCCACCTGGAGACAGGAGCAACGTCACCAGGAGAAGCTCCTCCTAGGCTTTCAGTTCCCCAGTGCCCTCTCCCCAGCACCTCTGCACCAGCTCAGGGCCAGGAGATGCCAGTCTGAGGAGGGGGGCAGACAGGAGGACTCCAGTGGTGGGGGCAGGTGCAGAGAAGCTGATGGGAGCCAGGCAAAAGCTCCTCTTCCAGGTTGTCCCTCGGGGTCAATGCTTCAGGCCCCATCCTTGAACTTGCTTATACAGAACCCGAGGGGCGAGAGGGGGGCGGTTACCCAACCCGCATCACAGATCCCCTTCCAGGGTATCTGTGAGCTTCTCCTCATCCATTTGCTGCTTCTGCTGCTGGATCCTGGCATAGGCGATGGCATCACCCCTGGGGAAGAGAGCAAGTCAGCGTCACAGTGCGGACAGACCCCAGGCACACAGCCCTCCGAGCCACTACCTGATTCCTGGCCAGTGACCCTGCCATGACCTGCAGGCAGGGCCTACTGGGCCTTCAGGTTTCCCCAGAGAGCCTGGTGGTGGGATGGCAAAGATGTGTCTTGTCACCTCTCACAGTGGCACAGGCTGCCTGGGTGCCGGGCCCTGTGAGAGGGCAGTGCCAGGTGGGGGCCCTGCATGGGGAGAGGCTCTCACAAGCCCTGTTGCCATCCCTGTCACAGGCTGACAAGGCAAGACTGAGCCAACAGGAGGCCTCATGAATTCTCCTTTCACTCCCTGGAGCTGATCACCCTGATGATAATGATGAATCACTGACAACCTCTGTGCCTGTTTCCACAAATGGATACCAAGGGCCACTCCCAGACCTTCCTCACGGAGACTCAGAAGGCTGGAAATAAAGACCCCTCCCGCAGTAGAAACGCACTTTTTGCCCAGGGCAGAGAGTCCGTACAGCACTCCGGTAGCAAAGGCGATGGCATTGCCCAGCAGCGTGGTCAGGGTCAGGCTGGTGATGATGGGGACGATAGCCATCCTGGGGGAGAAGCAGAGGTCAAGGGGCATGCCCACCCTGCAGCCACCACACCACTTCCAGTCCTCCCTGGTTCACCCCCACCACCTTCTCAGACCATCAGGTACAGGAAGGATCCCGGGAAACCAGCTGGGACGGAGATTCACAGCCAGCCTTCCTAAGCCCTCCAATATCCAAGAACTTGTCTGCCCACTTCTGTGTATTTTCTGGGAAGGGGACTCAAAGCTATTGTCAGATTTTTTAAAAGGTCTGTGATCCACAAAGGGTTAAAACAGCACTGAGATGGCCCAATCCCCTGTTTACAAAAACAGGAAGATCAGAAAATCTAGTGTCAGTTCAGTCCCTTACTAGCTTTGTGACTGTGGACAAGTCGCTTAACTTCTCTAAGGCTCAGTCTCTGTATTGTGGTATGGGGATCAAACCTCAGAGGTCTCGAGATTGACCGAGGGCGGGTAAGGCATGTTACATAGTTAACACAATGCCTGGAACAGCATAGGCACTAATTAAATGCTGGCTCGTATTAGCGCAGTAAAACCAGCCCTATGTCAACCAGAAAGGTTCCAAAGATTAAAATGCGTAAGGCACGGAGTCTCGTTGCAAGGTTCCTGGCACCAGCAGCTAACTGGCTCAGTCCTCTGTCCAGTCCCAACTACAGCTTGACGCCACCTGGCGGTAGGTGTCCACTCAGGCTTAAGTATCCATGGGGCTAACCCTTGATGGCAAGATTTCCAGACCAGTGGCACTGAGGTTAATTAAGCCAGGAAAATGTAAGGGGACATGAGGACCAGCATTCTGTCCTGCCACTTCTTGGACGAGGCTGCCCGTGCGTCCCCCTGCCCACACACGCCCTGTACAGAGGAGACAAGACAGTGGCCTGCAGCCATCTGGTGGGGAGAATGGGGCCGGACCAACTGAATTCTGCCAGGATTTCCAATCCGGCTGGGCGTGTGATCCTGAGGTCAGTTACCATACAGCTGATCCTTGAACACACACAGGTTTGAACTGTGCAGGTCCATACATACGCAATAAATGTGTACAGCACTGTAAATGTACCTACATTTTATTTTCTTCTTTATGATTTTAATGTTTTTTTCTCTAGCTTACTTTATTGTAAGAATACAGTATTTAATGCCTATAACAGACAAAATATGTATTAATCAACTCTTTATGTTACCAATCAGGCTTCCTTCGGGTCAGCAGTAGACTATTAGTTCCGTTTCTAGGA
Source organism: Miniopterus natalensis (assembly GCF_054644295.1). NCBI lineage: Eukaryota > Metazoa > Chordata > Mammalia > Chiroptera > Miniopteridae > Miniopterus > Miniopterus natalensis. The sequence goes on from NC_142092.1 coordinate 70,463,699, forward strand.
GTCACAAGTTATATGTGGGTTTTTGACTGCATGGGGTCAGTATCCCCTAACCCCTGGGTTCTTCAAAGACCAACTGTAGGTATAAAATTTCTAAGTGATAAAAGAATAACAGAAAAAACAAAAACAAAAACAAAAAAACAGGGGGACAGTCCGTCAAAATAACATTAAAGGCAAACAACAAACTAGAAAAATATTTGCAGGAAATCTAACAAAGGATTAAGAAGTCTTTAGTATAGAGACCAATAGAACTTACTAAGTGAAACACTAAGATGCGAATAGGTAAAAAGCAAACTGGGCCATTTTCAAAAAAGAAAATGCAACCAATAAAAACATGGAAAAATATTTGCCTTCTCAGATAAGAGACAGAATGTGGAAATGGTGCAGAGCGCTGGTGAGTGGACGGGAGAAAGCAGATAAGCTCCTCGTTGCAAAGCAGTCCAGTCACTCGCTGAGACCTTCTAAAGGATCGTGCCCTCTGACCTAGTAACTCCACACCTGGACATCTGTCCTTGGAGATCACTATAAACAAAGGAAGGTCTAGAGAAGTTCACCACACTTGCCTTAGACCACAGTTTACAAATGCAGAAGAGCATGTCCAGTTGGAGAAATACTCCTAGCAGTAAAAGTGATCTTAGGAAGTCCCTGTGGCAATACTGAAAATGATTATATCATGACATTTAATTTTTAAAAAGCAGGATATAAATTTACTATTATGGTTATACCTGTGTAAGAAACAGGTTTAACTAAATGCCTGAAGACACACATCAAAATGTTAACAGGGAGAGGGGCTTCAGGCAACAATTCTCTATTTCCCAAATTATTTTTAATGAATATATGACTGCTGACATTTTAAAAATACGTTAAAAAAATAAAGATCAGGGCCAAGGACACAAAGATGCACAGTGTTTTGTGATCCTGTAGTTTAGGTTCAGGACAGATGGTTCTGGAAAGGGACACACAGCCAAGCTCCGTCCAAATGGCTGGGCCTCCAGGAGGGGAAGAAACCTTTGAAACAAGAACCTTTGAAACACCTTTAGAGGTGTTTACCTCTAAAGATAATCTAGGTAATAACTTTTGCAGCTGCTGCTGCCTGAAGCTGCAGAGAGCCTCCCAGGCACCAGGCACTACTCTGGAATCTTCTATGGATGAAACACACTGTGCAGTTAGCTCCTCTCAAGACTCAGCCGTGGAGCGCAACATACTGAATTGGCTGTGAGATAGGACGCAGCAGAGAAGCGTATCTGGGAGGTGCATTCCATCTGCAGTGTTTCTCCCCTCACGTTGGGACGTCTAGCTCGACCACATTCTGGAAGGGCTACGTGGACACTTGGCACACAAATGTACCAGAATGCGTTCAACAATCCTGACTGATGGGCCAGGCGATTCTCACTTTACTACACGTGATGCTGTAAGGTATGTGTGGCTCATGTCTGAACCTTGTATAGCTGGGCAGTGGGTCCCATCCTATAGCAGCTACCATGATGAGCCCAAAGGTATCCCAGGCGAAACCTCCACCGAGTGACTGGGGGCATCTGTCCCCCTACCCCTGGCCAGTGCCGCCACCACCCTTCAGGTCACCATGCAGGCAGCATAGGAACTAAGTCAGGGCCCTGCCCATGGCCCCTCACCCGCTCACCCGCAGTAGAAGCCAGCCTTCTGCCAGGAGCTCAGCCGGTCCGCCTTCGCAGCCACCGTGTTGGCAAATTCAATGAAGGGGCAGCAGAAGGGCGCCTCGCAAAGCAGCAGGATAAAGGCGTTCATGCTGGAGAGCAAGCGGGAGGGGAGCGCAGCTGACCGACTGGCCTCTGCCAGCGTCTCCCCACTCCCCACTGTCCCCCACGTGTCCCCCTAACTGAACTGAATGCTCCTGAGGGGAGAATCTGGATCTTCCCTTGACCCTTCCCATCTCTGAAGGAGGAAAAAGACCCCCCAGGCCACGGCACTGCTAGAAGCCCGCAGCCAGCTCCTCATCGGGTAGCACTTGCTGCTGTTCTCACCAGCATCCCCAGTGGCACATGGACCGGGAAAGTGGGAGCAGGTCAGTCTGCCCACAAGCAGGGGCAGAGAGCTGACGCAGCCCCACCCAAGGGAAGTCCACACTTGAGGAGGGAACTCAGCAAGCCCTTGGTGCAGCCCCGTGCCCAGGCTGGGGACAGCTAAGCCACGGGGACTGAGGGTGATGCTTCAGTCTTCGTGTTCTCTGTGACTACATCACAGTCACAGACCCTGGACCCTCTACCCACCTCCAGGCCAAGGGGAAAGTTTCCTGGTTACCCTCTTATGACAGAAATACAGGCTCAGGGCACCCCCAAAGCCAGCCTGTGTCCCCCAGAGCAGGAACTGTCTACACAACTCACACTGTCCAGGCCTCCAACCTCCCACATGGGCCAGGCCTCCCAACTTGATCCTCACCCATGCTTGGCCAATTCTTTCCCTTCCAAGGGTCCAGTGCCTCTCCCCTGTTGGTCCTGTCCCTATGCCTCTGGACAGCACAGGTCTCCACGCCCCCACCACAGCAAGCCCCAGATCTTAGCACTGGCCTGAGTTCCCTTAAGGTGGGACCACATCTTGTCCATTTCTGTGCTCCTCCCAGACCAAGCCCCATGAAGACACAGACCATGCTTGGTGCACAGCTACTTCTCATGTGCCTGGGGTGGTGTCAGACACTGCCAGAGCTGCACTGGCCAGTTCTCATCCCTCCCTTCCCTTCCAACAGGATCAAACTACCGTAGCAGGGGGTAGGCAAGAAATTCATCTGGGGCGTGCTAATGCCTGATCTTGCACCAACTCTGATCTACTCCATCTGTGGCCAGCACTGCTTGCCCACCTCTGAGCTGGATCTCCTGATCCTGCACCTGACTGCAACCCATCAGAAACCATCCTTTCAAAGCAGTCGTCGGCTGGCCCTGATGGCCTGGGAGCTCCCAGGGGCAAGGCCCATGGCAGTGGATGTGGTGCCCACAGAGTCAGACTCTGCAGACACTAGGCAAATGTTTGTAGCCTGGGACCTATACCCAGTAAAGGCCTGGGAGGGCGTTCTGGCCCTGGCCCTAATGGAAATCAGGAAAACTGAACACGGTGGCACGGAGGAGGTGGAGATCTGCATGGTGGCCTGTCAATAGGCCAGCAGGAAAGGCACATGGCTACTTACATCATCCACACGCCCGCAGCGATGTTCAGAGGATTGATGGTGATGCAGTTGAAAAAGCCGGAAATGGCACAAGCTTGAAAGCAAGAGACACGGGAAGGAATTAGCAGAGAGGAAGGGACAGGGTCTGCTGGGAAGGCCACCTGGAGAGACGGCATGTGACATCACAAGAATACCTTCCGACACCCCATGCCTGGCTCTTCTCACAGAACCTAGAAGTCTTCCCTCTGCCACCTGAGGTGAACATAACTGCTCCCTGTCACAGGTGAGGACACAGGCTCAGACAGGTGAAGCCCAGGCCACATAGTAAGGGTGTGGCTGGCTCTCAGAGCTCAGCAAGGCTGCAGGGGCCTCTCACCCTCTCTATTCCAGGACATGAAGGAGCCTGCCCTCTGGACCCCAACTGTACCAATACCCCCCTCACAAGATGGTTTGGATGACAGAGAGAAGTCTCTCCAGGGCAGGTGTCCCCACTCACAGGGCTGCCACATAAGTCCTCTGACTCAGAAAATGTGGCTTGGGTTTTGGTTGTGACAAGGGCTCCCTCTCAGAACAGAAACCAGGACAGGCAGAGCTGGGTCACAGTGCAGCTCTGACCTACACACCAGCTGAGTGACCTTGGTTAGCTGTGTTCTTTTCACCTTTCAGGCCTGTTTTCCCTCCTGCACACAGGCCAGTTCCACAGCCCAGCCCAGCCATCCCTGAAACAGCAAGGGGTCACGTTGGGGAGGGGGGCATCCTCTTCTGTCCCTGAAAGTGGCTTTTCCGATGCCCCAAATGTGGAGCTTTGCCCACCCCTCTCGACTGCACCCTATGGGAAGGGTCTGCCACACTCGCCTCCCTCCTCTACCCACAGCATGTAGCCCAACTTCACCAAAAATTCCGGGAGCCTGCCAGCCAGAGCCAGGGACCCAGCCTGGGCCGTCACTGGTGCAGGGCCCACTGAGGCAGTGATCAGACACCAGTTCATTAAAGTTGCATAGCTCCCGTGCACCTGAGCTCTGCAGCACCTGGAATCCTGCTGTTTTCCCTGTAACCCTATGCAGGCAGCAGGTAATGGAGGAGGAGCGCAGATGAAGTGAGCCCAAACTGCAATGGGACTGCCTTGTGTGCCTCCCAAGACCTCCTAAGATAACGTAGTTTCTGTCTACTAAAAAGGCAGTGCCTGTCGTGGGCATGTCACAACACATTCAGGCCTCCAGGTACCCAGAGCCATGGATGCTGAGTGCCCACAAGACAACATTGCTCTGTCAGCTGAGCCTGTCTCACCTGGCACCAACCCACACTTCCTGCTGCAGCTGGCACTTTGCCTCCAACGCCAACCCTGCCCCCACTGCACTACCAACAGCCAGCCTAGGGGGAGGACCCAGCCAGGTTTCAACCCAGCCAGGAGTCCCTTACAATCAAGGACTGGAGGGTGTCCCCCCAGAGTCTGCAACACTCGAGCTAAGAGAGTGAGGTGTCCTATGCAACCCTCTCCTCCCGAGCCACTGCCTCCAGAGAATGGTTAAGACCCAGGGTAATGGGTAGGGTCGTAGAGGAGGGCAGCCCTACCCCCAGGGGACCAGCCAGAAGCACAACCCTGATTTCATCTCTCAAACTCCTGCACCCTTTGCATTCTACCCTGAAATAGACTACAGTTGACCCCTGAACAACGCAGGGGTTAGGTGAGCCAAGCCCCACACAATTGAAAATCTGACTGTAACTTTTAACTCCCCAAAGACATTACAGTCATCCCTCATCGAGATTGGTTCCAGGACCCCCGTGGATACCCAAATCCACAGATGCTCACGTCCCTTATATAAAATAGCGTGGCTGGCCCTCTGCATCTGTGGATTCCCATCATGGATAGAAAACACTGTTTCTTCCATCCATGGTTGGTTGAATCACAGATGCAAAACCCAGGGATACAGAGGGCCTAGTGTATATTTACTGAAGAACATCCACGTCTAAGTGGACCCATGCAGTCCAGACCTGTGTTGTTCAAAATTCAACTGTAGCCCTGGTTGGTTTTGCTCAGTGATTAGAGCACTGGCCCTCGGACTGAAGGGCCCATTGCATTCCGGTCAAGGGCACGTACCTCAGTTACAGGCTTGATCCCCAGCCCCCCTCAGGGTGCTTGCGGGAGGCAACCAATTGATGTGTCTCTCTCACACTGATGTTTCTTTCTCCCTCCCTCCCCCCCTCCCCCTCCACTTCTACTCTGAAAAGCAATGGAAAGAATATCCTCGGGTGAGGGTTAAAAAAAAAAGGTCAACTGTTATTTGGTGTTCACATAACAATCACCTCCCCCAAACCTGCAGGTGAAACACATTTCAGGGCGATGCCACACGTTTCTCCTGCAGCTCCATTTGTAGCCCTAACGCCATGAACTCCTGGGGGTGGCCCAGGTACCCCCCTTTGAGAAGCACAGAATTGCATGGGATGCCAGGGTTAACCAGGGAGTCAGCAGGATGAGGGCCTATGGGCCAGTCAGGATCTTTCCTTTCTCCCCCACTGACCACTGTCATGCCCCACAGCACCCCAACTCTGATCTGCCAGGGAAGCAGCTCATCAAACTTGAGAGGATCGTATCTAAGGCCTGACCCCGAGCCCACCAGTCTCTCCAACAAAGTCAGAAACATGCAGTGACAGGGACCCGGGGACCTCTGGTGATTTGGGGGAGGGCCCGTCCCACTGCCGCCTCTGGCTCAGGGCCTGCCCTGCCAGAGCAGCCAAGTCCCAACCCTGCACTACCTCCACCCAGCTGGGGGGCCGGCGGGACTGGACCGGGACCCTCGAAACTTTCTCCTCCTGGCAGGTCCGATCAGGGTCTGCCCTGCCTGGACCCCAGTCCCTTGTGCCAGACCCCGGCTCCCTTTCTAGACCTCCTGCCCTCTCCCGCTCTCATCATTCAGGGTTGAGGGCAGCAGGAGAGGGGGACTATTCAGACGGACTGGCATTTGCCTTTGGAAGGCCTGCCATTCGATCTCTACCTTACTGTCCTAGCACGCTGCCTTCCTACCTATGTTCTTCTGGGGACCTGTGCTAAGTCGGCCTGACTCCCACACGCCTGAGATCCGGGTGTGTGTGTGGGGGGGGGTACTTTGGGGGGCAGGAGGGGAGAGGAAAGGTGGCTGAGGCGGAATTGACAACAAAGGGAACGCTCTAGCCTCCAAGCGAGGAACCTGCCTCCCTCAGCTCACCACCCGGCCCTCAGGAAACACCCGCCCCACTGACAAGCAACCTTCGCCCAAGGGAAAGGGCGGCTATGCCCCACCCACGCCCGAGTCAACAGGTGACGGGGCGTCGGGGCCGGGCAGAGCCGGCTTCGCCGCAGCCTCCGGACACCCTCGGAGTCGGGCCGCACGGTCCCCACGCCCGGGGCCGCGTCGAGCCCGGCGCTCCCCGCCTCAGGGTCCCTCCCGGAACATCCCCAGAGCTGCCAGCTCAGGGGGGAAACCGAGGCACAGGCCGCGGCCGGTAACTATAGCAACAGCGGGGCGCCGCTCCCACCGCCCGTCTCCCCGGCCCCAGCCCCCGCCCCGCGCGTGCCCGGAGACCCCCGCCCCAAAGTCCCTCTCCGCGGAGGCGCGCATGCGCAGTGGGCTGAGGGGCCGCCCCCCGCCCGGACCCGGTACTCACAGATGGCCCCCAGCACCCCCGACAGGCGACACAGCCAGCGGTACCACCATGTCATGCCCTCCTCCTCCGCGGGCGGCGCGGAGCTGAGGGACTCTGCTGACGCCCCGGCCGAGGAGCTCATGGTGCCGCCAGGCGGCGAAGCCCACCGCCCGCACAAAGGGCTCCGGAGCCCGCCGCGTCGGCCGGCGCGCTGCCTTGTGGGAAGGCGACCACTTATTAGCACGGGGGGGCGGAGCCCAGGGGGGTGCCCGAGCTCATTAGCATAGGGGGCGGGGCTCGCAGGGCCGCGGCGAGTAGCGCAGGAGGCGCTCGTGCTCATTAGCATAGGGGGCTGGTTGGGTGGCGCAGGACGCCGAGTGGGCAGGTCCGCCCAATGGGACTAGCCCGGGGGCGGGACTTCGCGGAGAAATAACAGGTAGGTGGGCGTCCGCGCCCCACGGCGACTCCACGCTCCACGCCCCTCGCTCCCGGGTGGGAGCGGCGAGAGGTTTGATCCGGTCAGCAGCGGTTCCGGGGCTCGCTGGCGGCCGGGGGGTCCCCGCCGTGCTGCCGAGCGGGTTTTCAAGCCAGACTGGGACAGGTCACGTGAAGACGCCAGTCAGACCGCACGTTCCGTTTATTGATCCCCGAAGGGCTGGGGCTGCCTTTCCAGCGAGCCCCCCCTTGCACCCCTAACGTTCTGAACGCCGGAGGCGGCGCTAACGGTGATAGTGAAGATCGGCGGGCGTTGGAAGCGGAGAGCACCCCGGAGCTGCCGGGCGCCGAGCAGGCGCTGAGAGGCAGCTTCCCTGCTCTCCTTCCACGCGCTGCGCCCCAGGGACCGCTGCGGGGTGTGCCCGCAGAGGCAGCTAGGGCAGGGCACTGCGGGGTGTGCCCGCAGAGGCAGCTAGGGCAGGGCACTGCGGGGTGTGCCCGCAGAGGCAGCTAGGGCAGGGCACTGCGGAGCCCCCGAGCCCTGGGCTGCAGCGTCCAGTACTGGCCCCGCAGGCGGGCCTGTGTTTCCAGAAAGCCCTGGCTAAGCTCCATCTCGGCCTGGCTGCCCTCCGACTCCCAGTAGAGCGCTCGCTGCCCGCGGAATGTCATCGTTTTCAGACTGTGGATGTCCCGGATCTGGGGGGAAAGGGGCCGCCCAGAAAGGCAGGCCACAAATGAGCATTAGCTACCGTTCATGGAGCCTTAACATACAAGCATCGTACACTCAGGGCCACATTTAACCCTCACTCAACAGCCCTATCAGGAGGACACTTATCCTACCCAGGAAACTGAGGCTCAGAGAACTCATACCACGTCCCCCAGGGCACAGGGCTAGGGTGCCACAGCCGGGACTTGAGCCCAGTTCTGCTGGATTCCAGAAGTCGGGCTGCCTCATCCAGAGGAGCCAATACCCTGCAGAGGACGATCGTCCCAGAACACACGAAAGCTCCTGGCCGGAGGGGTTGGCCCCCTCTTCTGGCAAAGTTCATCAGACCCTAAAATCTTGCTCCAGTCCTGGGTTACCTGGCTGTCTACATTAGAAAGGGTCTTGCCCGGGCGGTTGTGGCTCAGTGGTTAAGCGTCGACCTAGGATCCAGGAGGTCAGGGTTTAATTCCCAGTCAGGGCACATGCCCGGGTTGCGGGCTGCAGGCGATCAGTGACTCTCTCATCATTGATGTTTCTATCTCTCTCTCTCCCTCTCCTTTCCTCTCTCTGAAATCAATAAAGATATATTTTTAAAAAAAGAAAAGAAAGGGTCTTTTCTGTCTCTTTCTTGTAGGGAGCACAGTAAACAAGTGTTGGTGAGTAAGTGGAGGAAGTTCTTCCATTCTTTCACTACTTTTGAGGTTTTGGGTCTGAAGTAAACTCAGGGGGTCGTCTAGCCCAGCACCCCGGTCCTTGTCCCCAGGGACAGCTGTCCAGAATCATAGCAAAACTCAGGCCACTCCTGTTGCCATCATGGTAGCCTCACCAAGATGTAGCTGGCATCAGTTCCCTCAGCTCCAGGGCCCATGTCGGTGGCCAGAGCGTGGATGGCGATACGGGCCCACGGAGCCACGTCGATGAAGATGCGGCAGCCCCCCACATTTCTCCCATCTGAACTCATCAGTGGACTTGTAATTTCACCCCGGGGTCCGAAGAGCTGCATGTCGCATTCTGCAGGGGAGAGCAGGTGGGTGGACTGGGTGTGGGCCATCTCAAGGACACAGGAGCCCTGGAAAGACCTCTACTGCCAGAGGCCAGGGCAGCTCACAGCTGGGAAGAAGTAAGGGGGACAATATGGCGCTGTGGTCAAGACCAGGACTCCCAAGCAGAAGCCCCCCCTGAATCCCATCTCTATCACCTCCTGCTGTGTGATCCTAGGCAAAGACTTTAAACACTCTGAGCTTCCATTCCCTCCTCTTTAAAGTGAAGGGGACGATAGCAGACAATGGGCAGGGTAGTTTTTAGGAGGACTCAGCAAAGTCACACGTGCAAAAGTGCTTAACACTGAGCCTGGCACAAGGATGGGCTCCAACCCACGGCAGCCCCTCTTGCCTCCCCTGAGGCAAGCACCTGCGTGGGGAGGCTGGGAAGTGAGGAGCGATGAGAAGGCAGGCAGGCAGTCGGCCCCTGGACCACTCAGCACCTAGCTACACACAGAGGAGCAGGGGGGGCATCGTCAGATCTCTAAGGAGAAAGAAGCCCTTTAGTGTCCCACTTCTCACCTGAGGCCTAGGGGGGACCCAGGAACCTCTGGTACTGGCTGGGGAAGCCATCTTCAGCCAGCTTGGGCTGTTGGGAGAGGGCCAACCTAGAAAGCCTCCTGAGAAGCAACCTAGAGAGCTACCTGAGGACACTGACAGGGCCATGGGCAAAGCAAGGGGTCCCTGGGACGCCATCCCGTGCGCATGTGCACACTGCCTGTTCTGTGGGGGATGAGGCAAAAGGACTGTGCATGGTAACAGGGCTGGGGACAGCAGCTCACAGAAGGGTCCTAAAGGATCGTGAAGGAGAGGAGTGCCAGGGTCAGGGCATGGTGGCCTGAGGGACAGGGTGAGGATATAGGCAGAGTCCCCCTCTGCCCATCTCGCTGAAGCATCCCAGAGAGGAAGGGTGAAGCACACACCCTGAGACCTCATGCTGACCACTCATGCAGATGGACACCGGCCACTGCAGGGTGGGGATGCTGGGGGTGTCCAGGAACGTACAGCTTCATCTGGGTCGGCTCAGCTCCGTCTGCCTTGCCCACCGCCCCGCTGGCAGCAGCACCCACTCATTCAGCCTCTGGGGGTGGGGGAGGCTCCAGGGCCTTGCCTACCTCTGTGGAAGGTCCCGGGGGCGGGCCGGCTGGAAAACCGCAGCACCACTCCGCCTCGCGGCTGCAGGCGGCGCTGCCGCACCACCAGTGTGTTGGCTTTGGAGCTGAAAGTCATGCCCGACAGCTTCCTGCAAGTCCTCCTCCACATGAGCCTGCCCCAAAGCAGCAGCATCTCCCCTAGGAAGTGGCAGAGCAGTGAGGGCCCAGCACCCCCAGTCCAGGGCTGCGGCACAGTGTCCCTGGGGTAGAGGAGCCCAGTTTGGTCCTGAGCCTCCCGCCTACTGGCAGGTGCTCACGTGGCCCTAGACATACCCGTGCTGCAGTTGAGGGAGCTCTCAAGGACTTGGAGGATCACCACCTCACCCAGGGGCCGCCCAATGGCCACTGCACAGTCAGCCTGCCCCGGGCCACGCAAATCAATGACTCCTGTTGGCTCAAGGTGCTGCCCGCCACAGGGACCTGGACAGGGAGCAGGAGCACAGGTGAGCAGAGCTTCCGGGTGGGGCACCCCCAGCAGGGCAGGGCTGGGGTTTTCCATGCTGAGGAAGGAGGCTGACATCCTCCTATGCCCAGCCAGAAGCCTTCTCAGGTCAGGGGTGGGGGCTGCAGGGGTCAGATGGCACCATTCAGGGCACAGAGCCATTTCTGGATGCTCTGCGAGAGGGAGGCAATGTGTAAGTGGTGCTTGGCTTTGGGTCACAGGCCTTGGGTCTGACTCTGAAACCTTCAGGTTACCTTCCCTTGATGATGATGAAAGTGAGCTTGCCCTTGGCCTGTGAGGAAGGGGCTAGCCATGAGCCTGGCCTCCCAAGCCCATCCCTTCAGCCCAGCTGCACACATCCCAGTGGCCCAACAGCTGTGGCCGCAGGACAACCCCCCCCCGGACATCTCCAATGCCTCTGCCACCCCTCCTGCAGCCAGCCAGCGCCCAGACAGAAAGGAGGAAGGAACATACTGGACTCCACAGGGCTTTCCCAGGGCGCCGGTAGGAGCCCCGGAGTCTGGGGCACTGGGGAAACGAGGCGGGCCCAGGGCTGGGGCCACTCTGAGGAAGCAGCCGCAGGGCCAGCTGTGGTCTGTCCTGAGGCAGTGGCTTCCTCATGGGGCACCAGGATGGGTGTCCCCTGCCCTGCACAGGGCCCGGCCCAGCAGCCCCGCACAGTTGCAGGCTTGGGCAAGTGCTGGCAGAAGTCGGCTGGCAAGGGCCCCCGGGCCTGGGGTCCCAGGCAGGTGTCATGCCGGCGCTGGATGCCATCCCCACAGGAGACAGAGCACTGCCAGGAAAGAGGGAAAGGAGTCAGCTGACCCTTCCTGAGGGTAACAAGGACAGGTGACCTCAGGCCAGGCACGGTCTGATATAACCTTTGCACAGCACTGGAGGCGGGTACCTGTCTCCGTTTTACAGAGGAGGACACTGAGGCTCAGAGAGGTTACCTCCTATGGGCCTCACAGGGAGCAGGAACAGGGATTCAAGCTCACGTCTGTGTCACCCTTGGGGCCTCCTTGCCTCTCCAAACCCTAGAGCAGGGATCAGGCAGCATGGACTCCTCCTGTCAGTCTCCGCAGCCCGTCTGCCCTGCCCTCCTGCGCTGCACTGCCCTCGTCCGAGCCCCCTTCTCCCCTGGCCCAGATGCCCCTGGTCCTGCTGACCAAGGCACGTGGTGGCTATCTGCTTTGCCCCTCTCCACACCGTGAGCGAGCCTCTGAGAAGGACCCAGCCCTATGTACTGCCGCGTTCCCGTGCCCTGTGAGGCGCTGGGCCCGGGTGGCGCCTGCCTATCCGTGTGGAACTGCGTTGTCAGCTCTTCACCTTCCCATGTCTCCAGACCTCAGAGCCTCTTAAGGCCCGGTTGCCCTCCACGCCTCTGGGCCTTGCTGTCTTCCACCTCTAGGTGCCCCGGCTGCCCCTTCCCAACAAACCCGGCTTTCCATCTCCTTTCAGGGAGTCACAATGACTCAAAGTTCCCCAGGGTCCCATGCGTGAGGCCCCTCAGCTGACGCACTCTCAGCTGCAGGCGCAGCACTCACCGGCGTCCAGGCGCTGACGTGCCACTGGTAAGTGCAGTCTGCAACGACGCAGGGGATGCTGGCCTGTGGCCGCACCAGAGCTACACAGGCCGCCCCGTCCACCTCCACGTCCTGGCCCTGGTCCAGCTGCACGCAGGCTATGGAGCGTGTGGCGGTGCCTAGGCCACAGCTGGCTGAGCATGGGCCAAGGGACGTGACTTTCCACCTGCAGGAAGAGAAGACCCCAGAGAGACGCTGCACCCCCACCTCCACTCACTAGATACCAGTAGCATTCCCAGCCCCAGTCATGACAATTTATTAAAATGTCTCCAGACATCGCTACATGTCCCCTGAAAGGCAGAATTGCCTGGCTGGAAAAGCCCTGCCATTGAAGGAAGAAAGACAATAAACAGAAATAAATATTAGGAGGCGGCAGATGCTGTTAAGAATAATTAAGCAGCCCGGCTGGGGGTGGATCAGCAGTTGAGCATCGACCTAGGATCTGGGAGATCGCAGTTCGATTCCCATAAATCCCAGATCACCTCTAAACATGACGTGGAAATAAGTGGGGGTACAAGGCCAATGTGTATTAGCACAAGCAACAAAATCAACAGACATTTTGGTAGGATGGTAAATGGGTCATAAAGCTGCCAATTTAAGACAATTTAATATGGGATAGGAATAGGGGAGGGGGGCCAACAGAGTGTGGTAGAAAACCTCCACATGGATCCCAACAGACCCAAAGGTTGAGGGTGTGATAAGGGGCCACCGGGAGAAATTCAACAAGCACTGCTGGTCAGTGACTTGGAAAAATAAAGCTTGCTCCCAGCTTTGCAATATGCCCCAAATAAATCGTAGACCGGTTCAAGGGGTTAAATATAAATGGATCTCATCTGTAGGCGTGTTTCTTTAAAAACGAGACAGATGGGCGGGAAATGTGGCAATATGGTGACACCTATTAAATCTGGTAGGGGACATAGGTGTCTGTTACTTTCTTTTCCGGCCGTTTCTGGACGATATGGAAAAGCATTCCATTATTAAAAATGCAAGAGCACAATGAGGAAGCCACGGAGGAACTGTGAGCGTGGTGGTGAGTGTCTGCTCTCCCCCGGGGAGGGCTCCAGTCTGGTCTCTGGGCCCCCCCGGCTTGAGCACTATTCTGCCCTGCGTGGGCTCCCCCAGCGCTACCCACACCCTCACCCCCATTAGAACCAACAGCGCCGTGCCACTGAGCCATCCTTGGGTCCCCATGGCACCTGGCCTGGCTTCTGTACACACCAGGAGCTCAGGCCACCTGCTGGACGTCCTAGGGCTGCTGACCTGGGCGGGCAGGGCTCCAGGCTGCAGGCTTCCTGCTGCTCTGGGTGAGGGAGCCCCTGGCACTGGGCATCCGGCAGGATCTCCTCCTCTTTGTCCTGCCCATGGGCCCGGGCACAATACAGGATCCTCCGCATGACCCCTCCCCCACAGCTCACGCTGCAGGCCGCCAGCTTGTACCGCCATCTGGGGCAAACCAGAGTCAGAAGAGGACCCAGAGAAGCCAGGAGGCCCCCTCGCTTCCCCACACCAGGAAGGGCCTAGAGAGGCTCTCTCTCTGGGGGTCACCCTTACCCCTCCGCTGAGAGGCACGGCACAGTGGACAGAACATTCAGAAGAACCCATTTTACAGAAGGGGAAAGGGAGGCAAAAAAGATATGTCCAAAAGGCAGTGTGGGAGGGGCAGGGCACCCCGGGGATCCTGCTAAGATGTCTGTGTCCAATGGGGATCCCAGCCCCACCACCCCCTGGACCTGCCTCCCGCTACCTGTGCCACGTTGCACCAATCACCACCCATCACACTAGCTGTCTCCAGTCTGCCTGATATATCGTCCATCGCCCCTTGGCCCCAGCGTCTGCTCCAGGGAGGCAGGGATGCTTGTCGTCTGGTTCACTGCTGTGGTCCCTGGTGCCAGAACAGTGCCTGGCACAGTAGGTGCTCAGTAAAGAGCAGGCGATGACAAAATGAACCATCAACCAACAATGTGCGCACACAGCATCCTGGATCCAGTGCCCTGCGCTCTACATGCAGCCCCGTGAAACCCCCCCAGGACCACCTGCCTCCCTGGGAAGGGCCCACCTGGCGGGGCAGGGCTCCGGACTGCAGGCCTCGAGGGGTTCAGGCTGGGGCACTGGCCAGCACTTGGAGTGAGGTAAAGAGATGTAGCGTCCACGGTCCAACCTCACACAGCGCACAGCCAACGGCACCTGTCCCCCTCCGCAGGTCACTGGGCATGGCGCCAAGGCTCGGGTCTCCCACCTGCAGGGAGACCATACCCAAGGGTAGGACTCCTTCCTCCACAGGGGACACAGGCTGCTGCCCCGTGCACAGTCCCCTTCCCCACTCACCAAGCCGGGCATAGGGCAGCCTGACAGACCTCCCGCCGGCTCGCCGGCTTGCTTGCCAGGTCACACAGCTCTTCCTGGACAGGTGTCCTGAGGGTAGAGTCCATGCACATGAAACGCAGCTCCATGTGGCCTGCAGGAAGGAAGCAGGGACCCCGTGCCCCAAGAGGAGGGCTCAACCGGGACCACAAGTGCGCACCTCTCTGAAAAGCTCTAGCAGAGGGTTTGAGTCTTGGCCCTGCCACTTACCAGCTATGTGACATTGGACAAATGACCTAACCTCTCTGAGCTTCAGGGTTTCTCATATACTGATGCCTAACTTTCAGGGATATGTATAAAGATTTTTAAAGGGGAGATATGAAGTGCCTGATACATAGTAAGTGCTCATAGTAGCTGCTATTATTTACTGAGAAGCGGTATAAGAACTGCTATATGAACACCTCTCACTGTGTTTGTCATGAACATATTGGGAGCATCCTCAAAATAAATCTGTGGTCTCCATTCTAAACGTGCTGAAGTTTTACTGAGCAAGTTGGTAGGGGGGACATTTAAAGAACACTGTATCTTAGGATCAATTTTGTTTCTTTGGTTTGGCCACCGGGAACTCAAAGCTAAATTTGGGGCGCATCTCTCACAGCTTTTCTGGATCTTAAGAAATATGTTTGCCTGGCCGGCGTGGCTCAGTGGTTGAGCATCAACCTAGGATCCAGGAGACTGAGGTTCAATTCCTGGTCAGGGCACATGCCCGGGTTTTGGGCTTGATCCCCAGTAGGGGATGTGCAGGCAGCAGCCAATTAATGACTCCCATCATTGATGTCTCTATCTCTATCTCTCTCTTCCTCTCCCTTCCCCTTTCTGAAATCAATAAAAATATATATATTTTTAAAAAGAAATATGTTTTTGGTGCCAATATGCTAGATTTTATGATCTTCCCATCTTTCCACCAATCACTGAAAATGCTACATGGCTGTCTGCGCTTTGCCCCAATCTCCTTGTACACTGTGTCATGTGCTTGCGTGGTTGGAATTTTCAAAAAGCTACTCCAAATGCTTTTCAGAACCAAGCAAAATGTAGGCAGGTAAGAATTAGCTAACAAGTGCTGGTCTTCAGGGGCCTCACCTTTGCCACAGGAGACGGAGCACGGCCCTGCTAGGGGAGTCCACACGTGTGCAGCGGGAGCCCCCAGCCTGGTACTGCCTGATGGGGATGCAGCCTCCATCCCCAGAGGCTGGAGGTCCAGCTGTAGGGGGCAAGCAACAAGCTGGTTATTCCGGGCACCCCACCTCCAGACCTCTGCCCCAACTGGCGCAATCTCTTCAGGAGAAAGAAGTGGTCACAAGCACCCCAGGGGCTGTCCCTCCCTGCTGATCCTGGCTGGGAAGACTTGCTCTCCGGCCCCCAGGGGATGCCTTCACCACACGCCCTACCTTGGGCTCTGCATCAGCGTGAGTGGTCACTGTGGGGCAGGACTGAGAGCTGGGGCTCAGAAGCTGGATTGGCCAACACCTTTGTCTAAAAGCAACAGCACCCAGCCTCGAGCCCCTGGACACTGGGTGGGAGCCTGGCAGTGTTTCTCCATGCAGCCGGGAAAGGGCAGCATTCTAACAGGGCCTGGGTCCCCTCAGCCTGGCTTGTTATGGGGACGGGGGCTTCCCAATGGACCCTGAGCTCTGTTTCTAAGTTTATCCTTGGACCAGGGATCCGGCAGACAGCAGCCCTGCAGAAGGATAGTCTTCCCATTCTGGCCATGAGGCCAACCCAGGGCTCCCCATTCTCTCTCCCAGACAAGGACCCAATAGCCACCCCCATTCCCAGGACACTCCCATGGCCCCAACCCGGAGGACATACCACCTCCATACAGGGCTCGAGGGCAGTTGGTTTCTTGTCTGTAGAGGAGGGCTCAGCAGTCACTGGTGCCTCTGGGCCATCTGTTGCCTGCACGCACGTGACATTCTGTACGGCCAGGTCTGCTCCACAGGCCGAGGAGCATGCGTCTGACACCTCCCACCTGATGGCACAAGACAGCCATCAGGCCCTGCCTCTGCCATCAGGCTGTCTGTGCAGCCTGGCCACTGGGGCAGGGAGAACCTGCTCCCCAGGATCCAAGAACCCACAGAGGGGCCCCACAAAGGAAGCCCAGGGCTTCTCCCTGAAGTGCCAACCGTGGTGGACACTGCTCAGCACCAGGGCGCAGTGACACAGGCTTGACCCTTCGGCCTTTCAGAGGCGAAGGTGGGCCTCCCACCAGATAACCACATGGCTCCCACTGCCCAGCAGGTGCTGAGAATCATGTGTCAGATGCAATCCGATCACCCAGGTCAGGGACAGAAAATTGTTCCATGGTGCCAACCCGGAGAGGCAGTGGCTGCCTGGAGAGCTGTGTTGAGAAGGATTCTGAGGCAGGAGCAGCCCTCAGTGGGCGAGTGGTGATCCCTATGTCTGCTGTGGACTACAGAGGGGAAAAGGAGCCCGGAGCCAAGTGTGGGCCACCAGGGACCCAGGCCAACCCCTTCCCCAGTGGGGCCCAGAGAGGAAGGGGACTTGCCTTGGTCACCTAGCTAATTAGCAGTAAGTCAGAATGATAAGCCACTGTCAGCTTGGGCACCAAGGGGACAAAAGGCACCAGGGAAGTGATGACAGTAATGACGAAGTGACATTTATTGCTTCACATTCGTGGCTTCACTTGGTCCTCACAACCCCTCCCTGAGTAGGGACTTGGGAACTTCAGAGAGAAATTAGGTCCAGGGTTTCCTGAAGTTGGCATCCCTAACTCTGGGCCACTACTGCCTATCACCCAGGATGGTGGCCCCTGGCTAGAGGCCTTGGGCAAAGGTGTCACTCAGAAGGGGCAGGGCTCAGTACAGGGACAGGCCCTGGCAGAGAGAATCTGCCCCAGACTTGGCGCTCACCTGGGGGGGCAGGGCTGGGAGTTACAGGTTTCTACCACCACTGGCTTCTGGGCCAGCGCTCGGCACCGGGCCGGGGGCAACGTCCTCAGACGGTGGCCCTGGGCCTCCATGCAGCGCACTGCCCGCTCCCGCAGGCCTCCCCCGCAGGAGGCGCTACACGGGCCGAAGTCTCCAGCTGCCCAGCTGAGGAAGAGAGGGACAGAGTATCAGGCCCCTAGCCACGTCCCCACGCTGGTTCAGGGGGACAGGGTGAGAGGCAGACAGATCTGTCCAGCTGACTCACTTCCCTGGTCTGGGCTGGGCCCCATGACCCTTCGGGTACCTGAACACTGCACAGGGACATCCGGCCCGCCCTCTAGCTCTCCAGGTGTCCCCAAGCTGCACCCGAGTCTGAGGACACCTGTATAAAAGTGCAGGTGGTAGCTGCCCCAGCCCTGCACCTAACAGGAACAGCTTTGTCCCTGACGTTATGCTCCTACCAACCACACCTGCCTGGCCAGTGATAGCCAGGTACTTTCCATCAGGTGCTTTCTACGAGGTTACCTCCCTGAGTCTCCCCCACAGCCCTCCCAGGTAGGGTGACCATCTCCATGTTAGGGACCACCTCAGCCCAAAGAGGGCGTGTGCTGCCCGCAGACAGGGTACATCAGGTGTGGTCACTGTCACCTGTGTCTACCTGAGGCTCAGTGTCCTCACCTGCAAAATGGGGACATTGACAGCACCCGCCTCATAGGGCAGTATCCAGTACTAAGCGATAACATACACAAAAGCTGCCTTGCCCAGACCATGAGGCAAGGGCCCCACGGTCCAGGGGAGAGCCCCGCAGCCATTCTGACCCACCCGGGATCCGCAGACAGCACTCACTATGGGGGGCAGGGTCCAGGGCTGCAGGATTCTGACCAGGCCGCCGGCTGCGGGCTCCCTCCGCACTGAGCAGCCTCCACCCACTCGCTCCTGGCCTGGTCCAGACAGCTGTAGGTCACCCATCGCAGCCCTGCGAGGAAGAGGGGGGCTAGGCCACCTCCACACCGGGGGCAAACCAGGCTTCGGGCAAGCCCTGCCCCGGGCCTCACCTGGCCCAGGCCTCACCTGCCCCACAGCTCACCGAGCAGGACCCCCGCACGGCGGCCCACACCCAGGCCTGCCGCAGTCTAGGCTGGAAGTAGGTGAAGGTGATGTCTGGGCGGGTGACGTTGCCATACTCCTCGCCATAGCGCCTGTACACCTGCACAAGGACGGTGGGCTCAGGCCTTATCCAGTGAGCTCCCTGAGGGTCACTGTCATCGCCACCCCCGAAGGCCTTCAACTTTTCACTCCTCCATCCCTGTATTATTTTGCTCAGCAAGCCATAACTAATGTTGACTGCACTGTCATCGCCACCCCCGAAGGCCTTCAACTTTTCACTCCTCCATCCCTGTATTATTTTGCTCAGCAAGCCATAACTAATGTTGACTGCACACCAGGTTCTGGGGACAGCACAGCAAACGGGACACTGTCCCAGCCTCCAGGAGCTCCCAGTGGGTGGGGTGGTGACAGATAATCCTAAAGTGCCTGGCAGGTACAGGATAGCAATATGAAAGGGTATAGGTTGCTAGGGGTAGGGCAGGTCAGGATGGAGCTTCTGGGGACATGGAGCAGAGGGGGGTGACGGGGCCTTCAGACAGAGGGGAGCCCAGGCAAGAGCCCGGGGGTGGGATCAGCAGGAGGTGAGGACTGAGCGGTCAGCAGGAAGGGGCAGATAACTCCTGAAACATGCTTTGACCCTTGGAGGCAGGACTGTGATCCCATTCTACAGAGGGGGAGACTGAGGCCCAGATGACGCACACAGCATCAGGGAGTCAGGATGAGAATCTGGGCAGCCCAGCATCTTTGCCCGAGAATGGCAAAGCCTAGGAAGGGAATGCTCAGGTTCCAGTCAGGCCCTCACAGTGCCCGGCCCTTTATCCCGGACCTTCTGGGGGCCTTACTTCCCCAGCATCATAATGGGGCATCCCCAGTCCTCTGGACACTTTCAAGATCCAAACTGGCACACACTTTGAAGCATGGCCGCCTCTCATGGCGCCCACATTGGGCACCAGGCTCTGCCACACACTTAATGTACGTTATTTAAAAACGAATTTTCGCAACTTTACAGTATAGGTATGCTCCATCCCATTTTTCAGATGGGGAAACTGAGGCTCAGAAAGGTTAAATCTGCTGTCCAAGTTCCTGCAGAGCCAGGATTCGAACTCTAGCACACCTGAGCCCACAGCCGGGGCTCTTGACCCCAGCTCACCCTGCTTTCAGCTCCTGGGCTGCCACTGTTCCTGGAGGGACGCTCCCCGATCCTACCCCCTTGGGTCTCTAATCTTGGCACTGGTCCAACCAGCCTCCCCCACTGTCTCGCTCCCTACACCCTCCTCCAACCAGGCCTGACAAAGGCCCCATCCCAACTCCAACTGCACAGAGCCCCTCAGGAGCCCCCGGGATGCCCAGGAGGAAGCCCAACTCCTCACCTGGCCAGGAAGGCCCCTCAAGGTCTGCCCCGCCCTCTAGACTTTTTGCCTGAAGGGTCCCCTTCCTTCATTCCTCCTAATTACCTCTCCTGTGCTCTCGGGACACTTCCCGCCTGGCTGGCCTGAGCATTAGCTCGTCTCAGAACCCAGCCCTGCTGCCCCTCCCCGGGGAAGCCGTCTGGGCCCTGCTCAGGGCTCTCCGTCTCACCCACTGCCAGAGCTCCAGGGGCTCTGTGGGTCCTCCCAGTGACCGCTGAGTGAACGAGTGAGTGAATGAACGGACAGACAGGGAGCCCCCGGAGGAGGCCTTCCTGGTCACCTGGATCTCTATGTCTTCCTGGGTGGGTCCCCGGATGAAGATCTCCTCCAGGCGGGGCAGCCGGTCCTCAGTGAGGGTCACTTTGTACTCAATTCGACTGTCCTCCAGGAGGGAGGGGTGGGTGGTGCTGGGAGAGATACTTAAATTCCCAGCCACCACGTAGCGCCCTCGGATCCTCACTGCTGTGGGGGGAGTGAAGCCCGTCAGCACATCAGAGCCCCCCACACCCAAGGGAGGTGGGCTCCACCCTCTTTCATGGAAGAGGTCCTGGTTTAGGAAATGGGCCAATGGGATGTAACCTCCATGGCCACATCTGCAACTGTCCTCCTGAGTCCCCAACCCCCAGGAGCAGGTCCTCCTATGTCTTGGTCTCTGCAAGGCACACCCTTCAAGGTACACACAGGGGTCTGACCACAGCAGGCTTCCTCATAGCAGCGACTCTGTGCCGCCTTCCAGCACCTAGTGAGCACTGTGGGCTGCCTTCGCTCACCAGGTGTACTCACACCAGCTCTACAGGCAGGCTCAGGGGCTCAAGGACAGCAGGCAGGAGCCCCACTCTGGGTTCAAAGGTCAGGTGTGGGTGTCCCCTGGACACGAAGTCCCATAGTGGCACTGACTAGTGAAAAAGTTGGCTCTGCCCAAAGACAGGTCTGGCCTTTGTCCTCGGCTTCCGGGAGGAAACCTGTGTCAGCCGATAGGAGTGTCTCTGTTTAAGATGGGGTCTGGCTACAGCAGAAAGACCAAACACATGGTCTAGGGCCTTTGGGTCACATGGCATCAGTCAACCTGGAGACTGAGATCGTCCATGTGAACATTCAATCGATCAGTCAGTCAATGAACCAATCGTGCCTATATAACAAAGCTCGGAGAAAACGGGACACTGAGCCTGGGTGAGCAACCGCGGTTGTCAGGACTCCATGCATGTCACATTTCCGTGCTGGACATGGAGCCTCCCAGACCCTGCCCTGGGCGTCTCTTCCTTGGCTAGTTTTATTCTGTATCCTTCCTGTTTTCAGCCATAACCGTGAGCATAACAGCTCTGAGTTTTGGGAGTCCTAGTGAGCAGTCCAATCTGATGGTGGCTTGGGGAACCTCCAAACTTGAAGGTGGAGTCAGCAGTGCAGGCATCTTGGGGACCATGCCCTCAAACCTTCAAGGTTTGGCTAACTCTAGTGGGCATCCTCTGGCCAACTCACCCAGGTGTGTGAAGAGAGGCTTGTGGTTGGCAATGTAGACACTGGTCAGGTTGGGAGTGAGCGTCAGGAATGTGACATACTCTAGGAGGAAGCAGAGGAGGGTGGGTGGGCTCAGTCACCTACATCACAGTCAGGGAGCAGATTTCAGTGTTACCACAAAAAGGGCTTCAACACCAAAAGTTCTCAATGTGCGCAGGCTGCCTCAAGCAGCAGTGAGGCCCCCGTCACAGGGGGCAATCAAGGCCAGGCTGGCAAAGTGGAGGGTGGAAGCTGAGGCCTTCTAGGAGGTTCCAGGGCTGAGCAAACGTGTGGACCCCCATCCCACCCCACCCCAGCCTGGTCATCGGGCACCAAGGCTCTGGGCTGCCAGGGCTTCTTGGGGATTGGGGGCCGCCCCTACCTTTGGCTCTTCCGGCCATGAAAGAGCCGTTCTGTGGGCTGCACGTGCTGTTGTCCCCTCCACACACCTGGCACACATCTGGCACCTGCTGGGAGTCCATCTGGCCATCACAGCCGAATGTCTGTGCAAAGGGGAGTGGCAGGTGAGACCCAGCTGCATGTCATTGAAGGGCAGCCCCCCTGATGCACACAGCTCCGAGCTTCTCAGATTCACATGACCAACTGGGCCCAGTTTTAGAGCATCTGATGTCCCTTCAGGAAGCAAGCTTAAATGACTCGCCCCAGGTCAAAGCGCAGATCATAACCCCCACCTGACCCCAAGGTCTACCCTTTGTTCCAGCGTCTCCCCGTGCAGACTGCTGAAGCTTCACGGGGCCAGAGCCCACAGACTTCGTCCCCAGGAGAGGCCTTTATGTCTTGGCTTTGTTGGGACAGGCCTTGGGGCCACAGGGGACAGAAAAGCACACGATGCCCTCAGGTGCCTACCCTGCAGCTGCCCAACACGCATAGGCTTAGGGTCCCGTCCTCCCGAGGGCCACTTGGCACACATCGCGTCCCATCCTGGAAACTGTCCCCACGCCTCACAATGAAGCTTTCGCCAACGGCCCGGCACATGTGTCTGCACAGAGCATCCCCTGGGAAGGCGGAGGGACAAGGAACACTGATGCAGGGTGGCAGGGAGCAGGGAGGGCAGTGACCCCGCAAAGCATGCTCCTGGGGGCCCTCACCCCACCAGCCCTGCCTAGCTTCACCCTCGGCATTCAGGGTGGGATCCTATTTTCCCCCTGAAGCAGCATCGCAACCACGATGTAATACACACTACTGAGCGATGATCCAAGGAGCACACTGGGTGCTTCCCCTGCGTCATCTCACTGAGTCCTTCCAGCAGCCTGAGCAGTGAGATGCTGCTCTTATCCCCACTTTACAGATGGGGAAACCAAGACTCAGAGATGACCTGCTACAGGGGGCCTGCCAGGATGGCTCCATGGTCCCTCTGATGCACAGTCTGAGCCTGAGTCCTGCTGTCAACAGCATAGAGCGATGGGGGCCGACTCTCCCCGCCCTCGCCTGGCTCCCCTCTGCAGCCCAGGCCCCACCTTGACTGTACTGCACAGCAGGGCCCCAGCGGTAGAAGGAGGTATTGCCGGGGGAGAGGTGCAGAGGCTTCCCCTCGGTCTCGGCACACTGCTCAGACATGAACTCCAGCTGGGTCGTCTCGCAGGCCTGGCCAGAGAGCAGAGGACAAGCACAGAAGGGGCCTGGGGTGTAGGGCTCAGGCAGGGGCCCCAGGATGGGGGGCTCTGACAGGGGGCTCTTGGGGCAGGGGGTTCTAGGGCAGAGGACCTAGAGCAGGGGACCCTTGCCACTGGGAGACAGTGAGGCACCCTGCAGTGTGAGGGCCAGACTAAGGGTCTGAGCCTGGCTCCCGGCTGCACCTCAGTTCCCTGCTCTGTGAAGTGGGGTGACAGGAGTCTCTTTCTGCTGATAGGGGAATTCCAGGAGAATTTGTGAGGACTCAGGTCAGGGACTACCACCCAGCAGCACAGAGGAAAGTGGGGCAAAGAACACTGCTCTTGGACCCAGGAGCCCAAACTTCAGAGAACAGGGTCTTTATTTATTCACCACGCATGTGCCTCTAGAGGCAGGTGGTTAGAAAAGTCCTGGCAAAGGGCCTCGCCGCAAGAGCCTCAGTGCCAAGGCATCTGAGAGAAAAGGATCGGAGTGGACCCGCTAAGCAGGGCCAAGGGCCACAGATGCCCCACACAGGCGACCCCCACCCCCATGCCCCAGATGAAGACTCCCTCCAGGTCTGGCCTCCAGGGTCTGCCTGGAGAAAGGGGGAGGAAAGGTCTCACCACATGCAGATCCTAATGTCAACGCAATCAGTCCAGCACTTCACACCCACTCTAACGGCCGTGATAAAAAAACATGGACAATTAGCCTGGTGGTGTGGCTCAGTGATTGAGCATTGACCTATGATCCAGGAGATTGCGGTTCGATTCCCAGTCAGGGCACATGCCCGGGTTGCGGGCTCCATCCCCAGTGGGGGGCGAGCAGGAGGCAGCCGATCAGTGACTCTCATCATTGATGTTTCTCTCTCCCTCTCCCTTCCTCTCTCTGAAATCAATAAAAAGATATATATTTTTTAAAAACAAAAGCATGGACAATTAGCCCTGGCTGGGTGGCTCAGTTGTTTGGGGCATCGTTTTGTACAACAAAAGGTTTTAGGTTCGATTTCTGGTCAGGTCACATACCTAGGTTTTGGGTTTGATCCCCAGTCAGGGCATATGCGGGAGGCAACCAATCAATGTTTCTCTCTTACATCGACGTTTCTCTCTCTCTCCTTCTCGCTTTCTTCCTCTCTCTCTCAAGTCAATAAAAACATATCCTCAGGTGAGGATTAAAAAAACACAGACGATAAGTGCCGGAGAGCACGTGGAGAAACCGGACCCCTGGCACACTGCTTGTGGGAATGTGACATGGGTCAGCTGCTGTGGGAGAGGTTTGGAGGTTCCTCAAAGAGCTAAACAGAATTACTGCGTGACCCAGCAAATCCACTTTTAGGTGTATACCTAGAACAACCGAAGACAGGACTCAAGCAGGTTCACGGACACAGAGGTTCAGAGCAATACTATTCACAACAGCCAAAGGGTGGAAACAACCCAAATGTCCATCCACAGGATGAATGGATGAACAAAATGTGGTCCATCCAGACAATGGACTGTTACTCAGCCATGAACAGGAGCAAAGCACCGACACCCACAACATGGATGAGCCTTGAAAATATGATGCCAAGTGAAAGAAACAAGGAGCTGTATGCTCCCGCTTATAGGAATTGCCCAGAACAGGCAAATCTATAGAGACGGGAAGACTAGTGGTTCCACGGGCTCAGGGAGAGGGGATGGGAGTGGCTGCTAATGGTCCCAGGTCTTGCTCTGGGGTGATGGGGATGCCTTGAAACTAGACAGAGGTTGTAGTTGCACAATATTGTGAATGTACTAAATGCCACTGAATTGCACTTTAAATTAAGTTGATTTCATGCCATGTGAAATTCATCTGCATTTATAACTAAAAGAATCACAGTGGCTTCACAGTGCTGAATTGTATTACTGAGAAGGGAGGGGTGTTCTCACTGAAGATACCAGGGTGCCCTGAAAGGAGACGGCATTTGGGCAGGGAGAGGACACTTCAGGGTCCCTCTTCTCAGGCATGGGACAGTCCTGGTGTACACACTATGGCCCCAGTGTAGGTGTTAGTAGCACCCCCTTCACTCTCAAAATTTCTGGTGTGAACCACAAATTACAGCTACCCTGGTCCTTCAGCTCCTCCAGGGCCCAAGCTGCCACCTGCCCCTGTCGCCCTGCCCGGGAAGCAGGCCTACCTGGGTGTTGCACATCTTGGCCTGGAGGTCAGCACCTACGCATGCACGCCCCCCAAAGGCAGGTCTGAAAATGTCCAGGAGATGCAAGGGGTAAGAAGTGACCCACCGATGCCCCACCAGGGAAAATGAGCCACCACCCTCCCCCAACCTTTCCCCCACCCACCCCCAGACCTGGGGTTGTTGCATTGCCGCCTCCTGGTGACCACACCTCCTCCGCAGGAGCGGGAGCAAGGACTGGGGGGACCCCAAGCTGACCAGTGCCCGTGCACAGCCCCCATGGGGGTCAGCTCTGCCAGGGAGCGGCAGTGACCCTTGGAGCACCACTACAAGAGAAGGACAGCCAATCTCCTGTACCCATGGGCACCCTGCAAGCACCCCACACCTGTGGGCACCTCACACCAGGGGTCACAGCCACAGTGCACATGCGGCATCTTGCTGCCCACCACTCCTGACCAGGTGACCAAGGTCAGCTCCAGGGCCCTCTGCCCTGGCTTACTGTGTCCTCCTGTCTCCCACCCCAGGAATCAGGGCTGCCAGGCTACAGGTGCCCTGCACAAGCATGCATGAGCACACATGCACACATGCTCACGCACGCTCACATACGCACGCTCCCACACTCACATGCTCCCACACACCCTCACACAGGCTCACATACGCTCCCTTGCTCCCCGCTCGGACCTTCTCCAGGCCGCACTCTGTCCCGTCCAGGAGGGGAATGAGGAGGCGGCTGCAGCTGCTGTGGTCCAGCGGGTCTGTGTGGCAGGAGAGAGCCTGGCACATGTCCTAAGAGGAGAGGCAGGTGGCCAGCACAGGGGCCACCAGGGCCTGTTAGGTCAGTGTCCGGCCTTCACTGTCCCTCCCAGGCTGCAGGGCACAGTGACAGCCACACTGCTCTGTGGCACTGGTGGCCGGGAGGATGAGCATGGCTGACTTGTCCATCAGGAACAGGGACGGTGGCCCACAGTCCTTTTAGGGACCCGTGAAAGTGTTTTCATTTCTTTTAACATCAGAAGAAAAAAGTAAGTTTTCAGATCAAAGAAAATGTTCTAGTTTATAATATTAACATATCTGTTTTTATACTAACACACATGAAAGTTTATATGTTTTATAAAAACACTGAGATATAATTCTTAATATTTTGCACGGAGGAAGGGGCCCACAGAGGCAAAAGTGCCTGGGGCCCATGGCGTCCTGTGTGGCCCTGGGAGAAAGTCTGTCTTGGGGGTGCCTGCTCCTTTCACCCCGCCCCCTGCCAGCTGGCGCCTGCTGCAGGGTTCGGCGGGGTCACCTCCTCTGGAAAGCCCTCCAGCTCCCATTGGGCTGCAAGCCCTTGGAACCTGCCTATTTAGAATCAAGGATCATGGGCTCAGGGGCCGAGCCCCAGTCAAAACGCAGACGTGGAGCCCCGGCCCAGAGCCTGGGGATTGAGAGGCAGCTGAGAGCCTGGCCCAGGGTTCCCACGGCGCACCTCGGGGCGTGCGCCGCGCGGAGGGGGCTGCTGGATGCGGGCAGAGGGGGCCTCCAGGAGGGACGGGATGGCCGGGCACCCACCGCACGCTCCGGGGACTCACCAGGTTCTCCCGGGTGAAGGTGCAGGCGACCGCGGAGGGGCCGAAGGCCACGCGGCACTGCTCGTCCGCGCCGTAGTAGAGCCCCGGGTGTGCCTCGGGAGGGCGCCCCGCGGGCCCGGACTGCGGCCCCGGCGGGTCCCACACGCAGCGCGCCCGTCCTGCGCTGTGACAAGGCCCGGGGTGGGCGCGGGTGGGGGTGTGGGGGGAGGGGGGATAGGCGTGTTCAGCCGGTGTCCCCGCCAACGGAGGCAGGGCTGGGCGCAGCGAGCGGAGGTGGTGCCAGAGAAGAGGGAGGGGCCGGGCGATGGAGGGGTCCTGGGAGGGGCGCGGGGCGGGCGGGATGGAGGGGTCCTGGGAGGGGCGCGGGGCGGGAGCGATGGAGGGGTCCTGGGAGGAGCGCGCGGCGGGCGGGATGGAGGGGTCCTGGGAGGGGCGCGCGGCGGGCGGGATGGAGAGGTCCTGGGAGGGGCGCGCGGCGGGCGGGATGGAGGGGTCCTGGGAGGGGCGCGCGGCGGGCGGGATGGAGGGGTCCTGGGAGGGGCGCGCGGCGGGCGGGATGGAGGGGTCCTGGGAGGGGCGCGGGGCGGGCGGGATGGAGGGGTCCTGGGAGGGGCGCGATGGAGGGGTCCTGGGAGGGGCGCGCGGCGGGCGGCGGCCGGACGCAGGGAGGGGAGGGACTGAGAGCGGGTGCGCGAAGGGACCGGAGTGATGGGGGGGAACGGAAGGGTGGGCACAGGAACGGGTGGGATGGAGGGCTGGGTGCAGGCAGATGGCGGAGGGTGGGGAGGTGTGGCTACCTGAGCAGGTGCAGCAGCTGCCGGCGGCTGCAGGGGGACCACGCGAGGCGCCCTCGGGCGGGCGCGGCCCCGTCGGTCCCCATCACGTGGCCGCTGGGCCCGCAGCCGCTGCCGGGCGCGCCGTCGTGCTCCAGGCCGAAGCTGCGCGGGGGCGGGGCGCTGAGATCAGCGCGGCCGGGCGCGGGGCGCGGGCGGGGTCCCCCCTACCCGGCTGGGGCACTGTCGGGCCACAGCGCGAGGAAAGTGGGCCACCAGCTCACCCCGCGGGTAGAGCGAGTCACGCGGCCGCCCTGCCCCGGCTTCCTGCCAGGCTGGGCAGGTGGCTGGCTCCTGCCAGCTTTGGGTTGATAAATGCCAAGAGGCTTTAGCGATGTGCAGGGCAAACGAACCCCTGGCGTTATAAGTCTGGGGAGGGTGGGGCTCCGGGACCCTGGGGTGCCCCGCCCACGATCACTTTCTGGATCTGGGGACTGGCTCTGTCAAGTTCGTGGACTAACTGTGCAGTGCGTTTGGAGAAAATGTGCGGACCTCTGACCTCCCTCCCACTCCCAGTGCGAAGCGATGGTTTCCAAGACCCTTTCCCTCCAAACAACACGTGGAGTTGTGATGGGGGCGGGGGGGGGGCATCAAGGGGAGACGCAGGGGCGGGAGGAAGGTGGAGCTGCTGTGGGCCGAGCTGGGGACAACAGCTGCGCTGCCCTGGGGGGTGGGGGTGCAGGGTTCCCCAGAAGCACTCAGAGGGACTGCAGGGGTGGGCAGGCCGGCAAGGAAGATGGAGAACAGATTCATTTCTTTACTTCAGGAGTCTGTATACTACTTGAATTTTGCAGCGAGTGTTACTTTCATAATTAAAGGACTGAAAACCTAAAAGCAAAGAACCCGCCGCCTTGGGTAAGCGATACGAGGTAAGAGCAGAGATTTGCCCACAAGATGCATAATGTTCATAACTGGAAACATCTGGAAACAACCTAAATATCCAAATAGGGGATTGCTTAAATAAATTAACAGGGCATAGGAAAAAATATTTTTAAAGACCTGGGAGAAACATATTGTTGCATAAAAAAGCAGGTAACAGCCCTGGCCAGGTGGCTCAGGTGGTTCGAGCATCCTCCCTGCACCAAGAGGTTTTGGGCTCCGTTCCCGGTCAGGGCACTTACCCAGGTTTCGGGTTCGAACCTCCATTGGGGCGAGAGTAGAGGAGGCAACCTCTTGATGTTTCTCTCTCACATCAATGTTTTCTTCTCTCTCTCTCCCCCTCCCTCTCTAAAATAGTCAATAAAACATATCCTTGGGATTAAAAAAAAAAAAAAAGCAGGTAAACCAACACACAGTATAATCCTCTTTTTCAAATAAAAAACTCTGTGTGTGTGAAGACTAAAATTAAATATAAAACATGAACAGATGTTAGTTCTACATGGTGGGATTTGGGATAATTTTTACAGCTTAGCTTTTCTTTAACTGAATTTCCTCCAAACCTTATTTTCTGACTGCTAAGTTAATTCTGCTTGCTTTTAAAAAAGTTTCCTTTAATGATTCAGTAATCATGAAGCATCAGATTTCCCAGCCCTTACCCCCACACACACACTCCCTGGTCCGCTGGGGTCAAGGGCACAGGCTCCTTCCAGCACAGGCCCTGTCCAGGGCCCACTGCCAGCCTCGACCTCCCCTCCCAGGGGCCCAGGTCAGCTCCTTGGCCTGAGCTTGGGGACAGCTTGTGGGGCCACATACCTGTGTCCAATCTCATGGGCAATGGTGACCCCCAGGTCGAAGCCGGTGTCTTCAGTGATGAGGCAGCTCCATGAGGAGGAGCAGGCGCCCCCCAGCTGGGTGACTCCCCGAACCTGCCGGTTACCGTCAGGCAACTCCAGGTCAAACCTCAGGAACAGAAAATAGACAACTGGGCAGTGCTGAGGTGCCTGCCTGCCAGCCGGGCCACCTGTGCAGGGAGCAGGAAGGCCAAGGGAGCAGCTCCCAGCAGGCTACCTGGTGATGTAGAGGACCAGGTCAGCATGCCCGGGGTCCCTGTCGTCCTGGGGGTTGACCGTCCTGCTCCATTTGCAGACGCTCAACAGTGAGGAGGTGATGTTGGTTGTGATGTTTGGAGCATCCTGGGGGAGCAGTGGCAGAGCCTGCATTTACTGGACCCACACCAAGCAGGGTGCTGACTGCTGCAGGCCTCAGTCCCCATAACAACCCTGTTCCAGTCCCACGTTACAGATGAGGAGACAGAGGCTCAGCAGTGCCAAGTACGGCCACAGCTGGGATCCGGGTCCAGATCTGGCTGGAAGCTCTGCCATCACCCAGGCTCTATGGCACCAGGTAGAGGGTAAACAGGACAGAAACGGGTTTTCCAGAGACCCTGGGCTTCCAGCTCGGCACCCACCTCGGGCTGCGTGAGGATGATCATCTTTACCAGGTGCACTCGGAACTGAGCCCCCAGGGATGGGTCCCTCAGCAGTTCCGACCCCTGTGGAAGGGCAGGTGGGAGAGGTGAGACGTGGGTGGGGGTAGCCGGCCCCCAGCAGCTCCTGACTTCCAGGGACCACTGGGGAGAGGGCCTGGAAAGGATGCTCCCTCAAAATGCTGGTCCTTGAGCTGGGAGACAGCCAGAGGGATAGGCAGATGTGCTCTGGCCCTCCCCTTGCTCATGGTGTCGGGAGCCCCTCTCCCCTCGCCCAGCGCTGCCCGGCGGAGCACTCACCATGTTGAGGTTGGTGAGCACGTACCGCTCCGTGTCCTCCTGGTGAGCCTGGTAGACATCAGGGCCTACGGCCACCAGCAGCTCCAGGTGCAGGACGCTCCCCTCCACAGCGTGTCTCCGGAGGCGAGAGGAAGGAGGGCCTGGCAAGGGACGAGCAGGCGAGCTGAGATGGAAGTTTCTAGGTAGCAGGTGGACTGTGGCTTTAGCTGCCCGGTCAGCCGTCCTGATGGCCCTCATGTTCCCCACGGCCAGGCCTCTCTGTCACCCTGTGCTCCTGGGCTTGGAGACACAGTGGCAGAGCCCTGTTTCTGCCACTTACCACTTAGGGGGCTGTTAGGCCTGATCCCCAGCTTTCTTGTGGGGATGTGGGGGAATATGAGAATACCTGCCTCCTGGGCACAGTGACAGCTGGGTGAGTGGCTGGCCCTGTGCCTCCCCCTCACAGCCCCACCTTGGTCTTCCTGGAGCCAGCCTCTCAGCATCCTCAGACACCCACGAACAGATTTAGGACATCTGTGTCCTCCCGACCCCTCAGAAGTAAACACGCTCAGAGGGTTGAGAGGTCCCAGGTTCTCACACGTCACTATATTGTGACTGTTAGAACTGGTGGCGCCTGGCCTGCTAACGGGAGAAGTTGCTGGGTCTTAGGAGGACAGCCTTCTCAAGACATCTCGAGGGCAGGGCTGAGCTCAAAGGACCTTGATCCTATTAGTGAGTGACTGGATATTTTGGGGCATGGATGACAGTGTGGGGCCTGGGCGGGAGCTATTGTGTGGCTTTTATGTCCTTCTGGTCACCCCAAAACCCCACACTGGGCATATACTAGAGAACAGGGTCACCCCGAGATGGCAAGTAAAGCCCAAGAAAGCATAACCCCTGGTCCTCCGGAAAGATATGTCTCCCCCCAATGCCCCCACCCTCCTACCCACCCCCAGCACAGCCCCAAACCTTGGTCAGTGTGCATCTCACCACTGAGAGATCAGTTACAATGGGACACCCCTAATTCTCTCGCCTGACCACTAGCCTACCCTGCCTCTGGTCCTCACCAGTCTTTTGATCCAAGTCACCAGTGTATCTACCAGGGAGAAGTGCATGGACACAGCCCTCCAACAACGGGGGAAAGGGTTTGGCTGGGACTGGACCCTGCGCCTACCCTGATTCTCACAGAAGAGATAAATATTTACATCCATGGCCAGAAACCACAGGGCTCCTGAAAATCAGTCAGCTCAAGGGAGGCCCAGGAGCGGAAGGGACCAGCCAATTAGTGACTGCGCTTGAGATACTGAGCAGAACCCCGGGGTCAGAACCCTGCTGGGTCCAGAACGCGCAGGAAGTAACAGAGTTCATTAGCGGGGCGGTGGCAGTGGCTCTGACCTCCTCCCAGCAGAGCCACCAAAAATCCCAGCTCCCTGAGTCAAGGGTGAGGTACCCCCAGGCTCGGGGAAACTCCCCTCGCCAAGAAATGTGAGAACAGGTACCTTTTAAGGTAGCACCAGGGCCTGAGTAAGAAGTCACTTCCCGGGACTCCAAGGCCTGAAGAAATCCCTGCAGGAGAGAGGAAGACACACCAGGGAGGTGGGAAGGGGCAAAGGCGAGACGGGGGAGGGAACTCGGAGACCAGTGAGGATGGAGGGGTAGGGTCTGCCCTTCACCGGGTGAGCCGACAGTCCTGAGTCAGCACCTTCAGTGAGCACCCTGCAACCCCTGAAACCCCAGGCGCAGACTCCTCCACCCAGTGCGAGCCCAAAGCTGAAAGAACCCGCCCCCCTTCTGCTGGACGCAGCCACCTCTCCCCCCAGGGACCCGCTTCGGCACCCAGAAAGCTCAGCTCCCCAGGGCTCCTGTACATCCACCCACCTTCTGAACATCAGGGAGTCCCCAGCAGCCCAGGAGGAGGACCGCAGAGGTGAGAATGCCCCACAGGCACGTCCCCCAGGGGTGAATCTCCCTCATCCTCAGCAAAGCCGGGGAGATGTCTGGAAATCAGGCCCGTGTGGAAAGCGACAGACCCCGCTGGGCGGGACCATCGGGCTGTTTACTCTTGGGAACTTCCTCCCGGCAGGGGCCTGGGGGTGGGCAGCCGGCTGCAGGCTCCTCCTGCTGCAGCCTGGGCCTTGGCTCAGAGCACCCACCCGGCCCTGCGCCCTGGCAAGGGGCTGGACCAAGGTGCCCAATCCCCAGGACGGAGCCCCGGCGCAGGGGCCTGCAGCTGTGGACACAGGCAGCACGCTGGGGCTGCGGGCTGGCTCTCACCAGCTTCCAGGCTCCGACAAGCTCTCTGCTGACACCTCTACTTTCCGTGACCTGCCCACTGTCCTCCCCTCATTCCCTTCCTCACCCGTGCTGCAGGCCCCCCACTACACCTCCTCACTCAGCCGTTGCCTATTCTGTGCCTGAGGCTCCCCTGCCAGAGCCGCACCCCCCTTTATCTTTCACAGGCATCCCACCCCGTCAATGCTGTGCTTCCTGCAGACCCAGACTGACACATGGCCCTAAGCCCAGCCGCAGCTCAGGGGTCTGGGTGTCTGTAATTGGCTCCCAACTGGTCTGTGTTTTCTGTCTCACTCACTCCCCATCCCATTTCCCACAAAGAGCGGCAGTCAGACGGCGTCACTCCCCAGCTTTAAAACAATCTCCCCTTTGCCCTGAGGATCAAGTGTCCAGACTCCTGCCTGCAGCCTCCCAGGCTTTATATTGCCCTCTGCCTGCATCGCCACCCTCCCCCTTTGCTCACAGAGCTTCAGCTTTTCACCCCTCAAATACATCAAACGCTTTGCTGTCCCTCGGACCCCTGGCCTCTTATTCAGGTTTCAGCTCCAACGTCACCTCCCCAAAGAGGCCTTCCCTCAGGACCGCACCTAAGTGGCCGTCCAGGTGGGCTTGCCTTATTTAGAAAATAAAAAGCAAGAGGGCCAGTTGAATCTGAATTTCAAGTTATATATATATATAATTATTTTAGTATAAGTATGCTCCAAATATTGCAACCACTGCATGGATGTATTTCCACTAAAAATTATCCTTTATCTGAAAGCCCTGTTTCTCGGGCCGTCCTGCGTTTTGTTTGGTAACCTAACCCCTGCCGACCTCTACTACATCTCCTGTTATCATCTCTGTTGATCACTACACAAATTATCGTGTTGATGCATTATCTGTGTTTCCCTGGAGGCCCCTCACACACACAGAGGCTCGGGTGGAAACTTTAGGGAAGCGGAGGCCTGATCCGCGTTGCTGTCCAGGTCTGGTCCCGGGCAGGGCGTGGAGTGCCCGCAACTTCTTATTCTCGTCACATAAAGCAGTAAATAGCGATTCTTACAGCGCTTTGCCATTATCGGGCATGGCCGCAGTGCCTCCGCAGCCCCGTGGCTCTGGTAAGCCGGGCTAAGGGGCCGGGGTTTCTCCTTCCCGCTCCTGGGCCTCAGTTTCCCGACTCCCCAGGTAGATGCCAGGTGAGGCTGAGCGGGGCGGGCACCGCGCGGGCTCCTCGAAGCCTGGCCGCCCAGCGCCCCCTTGCGGCCACCTGCGCCTCGGCGCTCTGCGGGCCCAGCCGCGGTGCTACCCCGACAGAGGCCCCCCCAGTTCCCTTCCGGCGCCTGCGTTTCTCATCCCCATCCCGGGTCTCGTGAGGTCCCGGGCTTACCCTAACCCAATCCTAGGTCGCCGGACCTGAACGCCGCTCGCTGGGGTAGCGACCCTTTGCCTGTGCGGGCGAAGAACCCCGCCTTGGTCCCCCGAGTGCGGAACTAGAGGCGAGGGCTCGGTTTCCAGTCGGTCTGGGAGAGAAGAGTACTTCCGGGGGTTGGGACGCACGTGTCGAGGTGAGCGTGGGGGCGCTTCCGGATTCGCTGGCCGGCCCTGGGGGCGGGTTTCCAGCCCGCTGGTGAGTTGGGGGGCCGGCCTGACCCTTCGCTGGGTCGGCAGAGCCCGGAGCCGGGGCCAGCGCGCCTCGAATGGGCGCAGGGCCGCGCTCGGGGAGGGCGGGGGGCTCCCTCTGCCGCCGGCCTCGGCGTGGACGCCGCGCTCTGCTCAGGCCCTAGATGGTGCCGGGATGGTGAAGGCGAAGGGACTGACCCCCAGGCGGGCCCCGGACGCCCCCGCGGCTGAGCCAGGGCTTGTCAGGAAGCTAACACGAAAGAAGAAGAA
The DNA here is from genome assembly GCF_054644295.1 of Miniopterus natalensis. Lineage (NCBI taxonomy): Eukaryota > Metazoa > Chordata > Mammalia > Chiroptera > Miniopteridae > Miniopterus > Miniopterus natalensis. The sequence goes on from NC_142092.1 coordinate 70,498,044, forward strand.
AAAGAAAAGGTTCTGGAAAAACAAAGCGCGAGAAGTAAGCAAGAAACCGGGAAGCGACCCCAAAGTTGTGCTGCGACCTCCGAAGGCCCCGGCGAACTTCTCCCAGAACTGGAAGGCGCTGCAGGAGGTAAGGGGCCGGCGCTCGTTTCCCCGGCATCGCGGAGGGCGGGAGGCAGCTGCTCAGGGACTCTCAGCATTGGTGTTTCTGTCTCCGTCTCCCTCTCCCTTCCTGTCTCTGAAATCAGTAAGAACACTTAAGGGGGGGGGGGGGGGGGCGGCTTTTCCCAGACCATTTGAAAATGAATTTCAGTGCTGTGGATAGGAAGAATATGAAGATGCGATGGGGGGGGGGGGGGGGGGCTATACACACATGTAAGTTTTTTCAGTCTCTGGTGCGTGATATCCAAATTAAAAATTGTCATGTGTTTTATTTTGGGTCCCATTAGGTGTTGAAACAAAAATCACAGACCCCGGAAAAGCCTCTTGTTATCTCTCAGATGGATTCCAAAAAGGAGCCCAAAATTATCCAACAGAACAGAGAGGCAAAGAGAGGATCTCTGTCAAACAGAAAGGTGCCAGCACCTCCCACAAAGGCCAGTGGAGCAGAGCACAGTGAGAAAGGAACCAAGAAAAAGACAAATGGTGACATTTCCCCAAAACAAGGGGACATCAAACATAAGAAACGGAAAGCTAAGGAGGTGACTGCAGCCTTGACTCCAGCCCTGCCCACCGAGTAAGTACTGGGGGTCTCTGCCCGAGCACCAGCCATGGTGACGGGCATAGCCTCCTCTGCCACCCCACTGCAGCCCGCTTGTGGTCTTCATTGCTGAGGACAGAGTCATAGCGACTAAGGCCTGTCTCCTTAAGAAGCCGAGAATGGGGCCCTCCCTCAGTCCCTCCATCACCTTGCTCTGATGCTGTTTGTTTCTTTGGTCAATAGCTGTTTCCCCTCGCCTAGAATGTAGGCAGAATGAGGGCAGGGCCTGTTTCATAGCTGCTGTATCTCCAGGGCCCAGAGCAGAGCTGGGCACTGAGTACCCCCAGTGAAGATTTGTGGAATGAGCGAATGTCAGAAGCCAGGAAGACCTGAGTTTGAAGCCAATTCCCGCATCTTGCTAGTTGGGTGGTTTGGGACAAGTTCTGACGTCCCCTGAGCTTCCCTGTCTGTTTTTGGCGGGGGGAGGTGGGGGTGTCTGTGAGATGGGATATACTGGCTGAGTGACCAGTGGTTACCCAGCAGACCCTGTGATGGTCACTCACATGGGGAGGACCAGGAGCCAGTGGCCGCCTCTGAATGGCTCAGCTGGAGGTGGCATGTTTGTAAGTCAAGCTGGCTGCATGTCGCAGAGGTGTCGAGGACAGTTGCTAAGGGGGGTAGGGACGCCACAGTCTGGAAATAGAGCAGTAGCCACAGGCCCTCCCTGCTGAGGCCGACGGTCATGTAGGAGAGACAGACGGTAAACTATTTCAGTAATTCAGTAAGCGTGGTTGGAAGGAGTAGGTCCACTATGTGGGGTCAGAAATATCTCTAGGAAATGACATTTAATCAGAGCCTGAAAGGTAATTTAGCAGGCAGAAACTTACATCCCTGCATGGACATCAGAGTCTGACTTGAGGGCTACTGGTCATTACAACATGGTGGGGTTTTGTGTGTCCATTTTATCAGCATTTGTGTTTACATATGTTTCCTAAATGTTTGATACATGAACATACTACTTTGTAACTAAAACGGAAACATTAGCTCAGTCATTATATCTCGGTGGAGGGTTGGGCGTTTCTATTTTGTATTCTTTACGTTTACTTGCAGTTCTTAAATTTCAGATAATGAGCGTATTTTTTAAACAGAAAAGTGATGAATGGAAAAGTGTCCTGTGATTAAAATAGCATGAGCTGCTGGGCCTGGGAGTGGGCATTCAGGCCAATGGCGGTTAGGGCGTCTCCACTAACCATACAGTCAGCCTGTTTTCTCTGCCTTTTAGACAAGACATCTGGTTCGATGATGTTGATCCGGTGGATATCGAAGCGGCCATAGGCCCAGAGGCAGCCAAGATAGCGAGGAAACAGCTGGGTGAGAAGGAGAATGGTGTGGCGCTGGTGAAGGAACAGGCCTTCAGCGGGTACGTGGCTGGGCCTAGCGGGAGGGCAGGACTGCCCCTCTGCTCACCCCTCTGCTCCAGCTGGACTGGGCAGGCACCTCCTGGTGTCATAGAGCTGGTCACAGTGGTGGTGGTGGTGTCAGTGGAGAGCTTTTGTTGCCAGTTCCAGGGTACTGGATTAAACTGGAGCCTTTGGTCCCTTTCAGCCTGACAAAAGCCTTAGCCATGGACTGTGAGATGGTGGGCGTGGGCCCCACGGGGGAGGAGAGCCTTGCCGCCCGCGTGTCCATTGTGAACCAGTATGGGAAGTGTGTCTATGACAAGTATGTCAAGCCAACCCAGCCGGTAACTGACTACAGGACGGTGGTCAGCGGGATCCGGCCGGAGCACCTCAAGCAGGGTGGGTCATTCCCAGCTAATGAGCTTAGAAAGGATAAGCAATGACCAGGTTTACTGTCCTCTTGGTCCCTTTTCTGGAGCATTCCCCATAGCACAATTTCTAACAGTCTCTCCTCCCATGGGGCGAGTGGTCTTCAGATGACTCTCACCCTGTGTGTTTGTACCTCCACACCTCAGAGCCACCCAACCTGAAGACCAGAACACTGTCCCTGAATTGTTCTGGGTCACTAGGCAGCGGGGACTGAAATGGAGGCCAGTGAGGGGGGTGGGAGGTGAGACAGGTCCTCATGGATCTTTGTGACGACTTTGGGAAGCCATGGGAAGGTTGTGTGGAGCAAGGGGCCTGGTCTGCTTCAGGCTCTAGCAGATTCTGTCTGGCTCTGGTTGTCAGAATAGACTCAAGGGCCATGAGAGTGGAGATAGGAAGACAAGGCATGGCTGGTGGTGACCTGGTCAGTAGGTGGCTGTAGGTGACATGCAGCCCAGCTTGGATACACCCCAAAGGCCGTGTCTGTGGGGCTTGCTGATGGGATGGCTGTGGGAGGAGCAGACAGGCATCCGGGATAATACTGAGGTTGGAGACTAGAAGAGATCCTGGAAACTTTAGGATCGAGGCCACTGCTCTGTGAGGGAATGGCCACTGGGTCCCTTTTTCCTGTGCACACAAAATGTGCTGCTCCATACCCCAGCCTGTCCAGCCTGCAGGTTCCAGGCTCTAACCGGTCCTGCTTGGGTCAGGATGGTCGCCGCAGCCCTCCTGTTGGGGATTGGGGGGGGCTCCCAAGGGGTCCGCTGAGAGAGCAGGGGGGCTGCCCCAGATGGTGGGAGGTAAGGGCCAGAGCGACACCTCCCACCATCTAGGGCCAAGGACCAGCCTGTTTTTGTCTCCAGATGGAGAGACACAAAACACCAGCCTGGTTTTTTAGCAGATTCAGTGGTCAGTGGGCAATGCGAACCTCTAAATGCCCACTTGGGGGTGCTGCGCTGGGGGGGGGTGGACTCTGGCCTGTCTTCTTCCAGCTGGGGTGCAGAGCCCTTGTCCCTGGTGGGTGGATGGGAAGGCCATTGGCCCTCAGTTTGGGCTGTGCGGGCCTGAGGTAGCTGACCCCGGATCAGTACTCAGCCTGCCTGTCCCTGAGGTATGACCAGACAATGGCCAGATTTGCTGTCATTCAAAACTACTACTTTGGTTCGATTTCAGGAGAAGAATTTGAAGTTGTTCAGAAGGAAGTGGCAGAGATGCTGAAGGGCCGGATTCTTGTGGGACACGCGCTGCATAACGACTTAAAGGTGCTGGCCTTTTGGCGCCCGCTGCCTAACACTCCACCTGCGTGCACCTCGTGGGCGGGGGGGGGGGGGGGCAGTAGTCTTTGAATCCGTTCCTATGCTGGGAGCATCAGATACACTGAGTTCTCCCTGTGTTTGAGGAGCAGCTCTAGCATTGCCAGGCCCCCCGCCCACTGCTCTAGCACCTTCCACATAGACATAGCCAGGCCACTGCCCCTGCAGCCTTCACTGTCCATGTGAACGGGGCTCCTGTGAGGTCAGAGCCCCTTCTGTTGGGAAGCAGTCTGGGCGGCCACTCGCAGCCACGGCCGGCTCAAAGGCTGTTGTGATGGACTTAGGTGGTAGGCTAGCTCAAGGGGTCCACTTCTGATGCCGCAGAGGCTGATGCCCCGGCCTTTGCTCCTTGAGGGTCTATCCCGATGAGAGCTGAACCATGGGGCAGGTGGAACTGGAAACTGCTCTGCCTGGCTGGGCTGTTCAGACTGTGTTCCATAGAACCCTGAGTGCTCAATGTTCAGGGTCCACTCCATGGTGGCATCCACTGTCTTTTAAAATAAACCTTGAACTACCAGGAACTCACCAGTCCTCTGCCCACTGAAATGCCTTGTATGCCCACCTCCGAGGCCACCTCCCTGTTGGCCTGTGGCTCCCTCCTGAAGACTGCTAAGGTTGTAGATGGGCCACTGCAGCCTGTCACCAATCCTGGTTCCAGCATGTGACTCTGCTCAGATACAGGCACCATCTGCCTGCCTGCTAACTATGGCTTAGTCCCCCACTTCTGGTCTCAGTGTTGTTTCTATTAATGTGGTGCTTATTGTCAGGCATCATCCTGAGTCGGCATGATAATTTTCTTTCAGAAGTTCAAATTTGTGTCAACTCTTTATTTTATTCGTGCGTGTTACATTGGAATTCCTTGTAAGGAGTCATTTGAAATTAAGTTACAGCCACAAACTAAAAATGGCAGTGACCATCACTGTCTTTTCTTTCAGGTACTTTTTCTTGATCACCCAAAAAAGAGGATTCGGGACACACAGAAATACAAGCCTTTCAAGAGTCAGGTGAAGGTACTTAGCATGGTCCCCTTTGTTGTGGTTCTTTGTGTTTTGCTGGTTCACATAATTGGAGCTTCTAGTCCCTGGTAGCTGACTTATGGGCAAAAGGGGTTTTGTTTGCCCTTAACCCAACTAAAAGGAATCTCGGAAGAAAAAGTTTTAAATGTCACCCTTAGAAGTTTGGGTGACCTAGGGCAGGTTATGCTCACCTCTGATCTCTGAAGAGACCAGCAGAGGGTGCTGAGGGCACAGCCTGCCCCTGAGCTGAGCAGAAAGCAAGGCTGGAGGACAGAGATGCAGGTTCCTCCCGCCCTCACTGTGGCCTGGCAGGGTGTCACCAGCCACAGGTGCTTCCAGTGAAGGTCACTTGGGTTGGGGTGCAGAGCCTGCAGCTTGGGCAGCACCTGCAGGGGCCTCTGCCCAGTGGGGCTGTGTGCTGTCCTCTGCCTCCACAGAGTGGAAGACCATCCCTGAAGCTGCTGGCAGAGAGAATCCTAGGGATCCAGGTGCAGCACGCAGAGCACTGCTCGGTGAGTCTCCTGGGGTGTCAGTCCTCGGGATTGGGGGCCATCCTGTCACCTGGTGGCAGACACGGTGCGGCCTAGGCAACTTCTTTAGAAAGCTGCTGGTCCATAATAAATGACCTGGCACAGCGGGCTCACAAAGGGTTAAATTCTGAACGTTTACGTTAAGCTAGCACAATACTAAAAAACTATTGTAATTGTTTGGAGAAAAAGTTCCAGTTAGGGCTGTGTGGCCCGCGCCAGCGGCCCCCTTGGCCCTCTGTGACAGGTCCTGAGATGTGGGTGCCAGTCTGCTGGCCCCGGAACCCATCCCTGCTGCACTGTGGCCATTAGCCCTCTGGGCTTTTTCTGCCCGGTGCCTTGTGCCCGGGCGCCAGGCTCAGTGGCATCAGGCTCAGGGTGCACCATCCGTCCACCAGCATTCTTAATGTTCGGTGTTGTCTGAGGCTCCTCACGAGGAGCACGCTGGGCCTGCATGCCTTCGGGCTCCTCCTGAGTGGGGCACTGAGCTGCAGGGGCGCAGTGAGGGCCCTGTCACCGTCACTGGAGCACTGCCCTGCTTGCTTCCTCCTCCGCTTACCCAGGGTTTGGCTTTCAGGCTCAGGAATTGTGGGATTGACTGTCATGTGGCCATGCGTGTGACCTGCTGGGATAGTTATCGGGTGTTCTGTCACCTAGATTCAGGATGCCCAGGTAGCAATGAGACTCTACGTCATGGTGAAGAAGGAATGGGAACACACGGTCCAGGACAGGCGCCCCGCGGCCACCGTTCCAGTCGTCGGCAGGGACAACATGTAATGGGAGCCACCGCCCCACAGCAGCATCTCTGTCCATAGGCACTCATGACCAAATGACAGGACAGATCAAGTCTCCTCACAGTGGTGACAAAATCGTGGCAGCAGGGGATGGGGCAAACATGCTGCCGGGAACAACCTCTTCCCTCTGATTTCTCCATCTAAGACCTGGTCGTGCCCTGGGGGACATGCTGCATGGTCAGCAGCATTTGTCCTGGGTACAGCAAGCAGGTGGCGGTGGGGACCCATGTGTAAGCACCTGGCCAAGTCCCAGAGTCAGGACATCAGGACAGGAGTTGGGGCTGTGCCTACACCCTCCTGTCCCCACCCATGTGGCAGCCCGCTTGCTGGGTTTCGCTGCATCCCAAGGCAGGAAGTACCCAGTGTTCACTGGTGATGTGAAGATCTCTGCCAGACTCGAGGAGCCCAGACCGGTGTCTGCAGCCAGCTCAGCCACAGCCTCACTGAGGAGTTTTCTGTGGCCTACTTTGGATTTGGAGACTTCTGATGGTGTCCTTCTCTCCCCACCCCCCACTTGCCACCAAATTTAAACTCGAGGTCATAGCCGCATTGTGGCCCCTGAGCATGGTGATAAGTTATTGAAGTGCCTCTCCCATGCTGGGACCGACATGCTGGCCTCGGGCGATTGGAGCTAGAAAAGTGGGTTCCCATGGGTAGCCTGGCCCAGGATCTCTGAGAACAAGAGTGGGGAGCAGCCAGGTGCCCGAAGCCCAAGGCTTTCTTGCACTTCCTGACAGGTACAAAAAGGTCCAAACTCACCAAGGAAATGATCGGACATAAATGAGGTTTTTACTTGAGACGGAGCTGATGGAACCTGTTTCTTCCCTTGTTCAGAAAAGTCTGGAAGGCCTGGTGTGTCTGATGCTGCCACCAGATCCAGCCAGGGCTGAGCCTTGTACAGAGACTAGAATCCAGCACCACAGCCACCCCCTCCCATCCCTAAGGAAAATGCCATTTCAGTGGGCAGCTTTATGAGCCTCGAGAGAAGGCACTGGGTGGGAGACGGGCATGGGGGATCTACCTCTGGCTGAAGCCTGCTGCCCCCGGGCAGAGCGGGGCAGCCCGGCCACCTCCAGTCTCAGGAGTACTCTCTGTGCATAGGAGGCCAGCTCCTGGGAGGAGGAGACAGGTAGGTCTGTGGCTTCACCGCTTGTCTTTGAGGATTCCCCTCCTCAGGATTTAGACATGGAACCACAGACAGTGATCCAGGTCACTCCCACATAAACCTGGTTCTGTGGGCCATAGAGGTGGGTGTGAGGCCTGGTTTGTGGAGGCCCTGCCAACACTCACCAGGCTGGAGGTGAAGCGCTCCTTGATATCCTGGACAAGGGGCTGGATGCCACTGCTCACCAGCTCAGACAGGATATCCTCTGTGGGCAGAACGAGGATCCTGAGGCGGGGCCCTCTGCCCCTCTCTGGGCGCCCCAAGCCCAGCCGGCCTGATTCTCTCATGACTCCCGGCTCGAGCATTTCTGAGAAGGCCAGCAGGGCAAGGCTGGGCCCGTCCCACTTGGGCTTACCATCAACACCCCAACCCTGGGCTCAGGAGCTGGCACTGCAAAGCCGGCCAAGTGCATGGTAGGCACTCGTGTCACAGGAAAGGGACATTCAGACGGATGGTGGGGAAGGGGATTCTCACGGTAGGAAACGAGGTGGACCAGCAGCAAGCACAGGTTCTCCACCACCTCAGGGTGGTCCTTGTGAAGCTTGTAGGTGTCCTTGATGAGGGTAAGGCCGCTGCCTTCTTCCTGTGGCGCCACCACCCGCAGTGCCGCCATCTCTGGGGGGGCGAGGGGAGGTAGGTGACAGAGTTTGTTGCTTGCAGCTGCCTGTGCCTCTGTGACCTCTGAAATGGGGTGATGGCAGGACCAGGTTCCTAGGGTGGTTGTGTGCAAAGTGCTTGGGACAACACGGGCCTCAGCCGCTGGCAGAGGAGGCCATGGTTTCCTGCAATTGGGACCTCCGAGGTCACTGTTCTCCACTGCAGTTGTAAAGCTTGTAAAAGCATCTGCCTGCCTCGTTTCCTAGTGGGAACCAGCACCCACCTCCCTCTCCCCCCAGGCAGCAAAAGGCCCTGAGCCCCTCAGGGGTGGTCCCTGCCTGTAGGGAGGGCACTGGGTGCTCCACGGGCCTCTAAGCAGTGACCTGGGATGCCATGTAGGCGACTCATTCTCCGGGAACCTGGGGTGAACTGACATTTAGTTGAGATGACTGTCACACAGCCAGCAGGTGGCCAAACTACAGTTCTCACTGGGACTCTTGACTCTGGGGTCCTGCTCACTGGATGCGGACAACCCTGCTCCTTGTGAGCTGAGCCAAGTCCCTTTCGCCCTCAGGACCTCAGCCTCCACTCCTGCCCCACAAGGACACAGGTCACCTCCAACACAGACTGCTGCTGGTGGGACCTTGGGCAGGGTGGGGCAGGCCTGGAGCCCAGGGTGCCTCCATCTGAGAGGGAAGACTCTGCCACGCTCTCTGGAGCCTCCCTCCCAGGAGTGACGAGGGTCCCACTCCCTTCAGGCCCAGGCAACTGCAGGCTGAGTCTCAGACAGAGCCTGGCTTTGCTTGCCTGGCCCAGCGCAGCCCAGCCTGTGCACACGCCCCAGAACACTGGGTTAGGACCAGACCTTAGAGGGGCTGAACCCCCCTCACACACACACCAGCTGGAGACCTTGGCCGGTCCCTAGGCCGCAAGGTTCTGCCAAGGGTTATTATAGGGGAGCCGGGCACAGGGCCTGACACAGTGCGTGCGTGACACAGTGGGGTTTGTGTTGTGGAATGGGAATTGAGAGACCTGTCTCCTGGGCTGTTTTAATACGCTAGACCTGTAGGAAAATCTGTGCAGGCCCATGGACAGGGAAAGCCAGGAAGAAAAGTACCCAACGTGTATGTCTCCAAGGCAACTTCTGACTGCTGGGACTAGAGGCTGTTTCCTTTCTTTGATGGTTTGCTTTTGTTTTGGGCAGCTAGCAGAAATCACTTGAGTTTTGCCCCTACCTCCCAGTGGCAGCCAGGTGTGTCCCCAGGCTCACCGGACACCTTAGCAAGGCTCGCCAGCCCTCGGTAGGCGCTGTTCACCAGCAGGACTCTGTCCTGGCACAGCCGGATGCTTTGCAGGAACAGGGACACTACTTCTTCAAACAGGTGCTCCTTTATGCAGCCTGCAGCGGGGCAGTGTGGCCTCGTCACCTCCCGGGCCCAGGGGCCACCCCTTCCAGCCCCTGGGGCTTAGTACCCTCACCTAGCAAGGACAGCAGCCAGAGGACTGCACAGCCGGCTTCAGCCATCTCCGCATCCGCAGGGTAGGTGGCGAGCAGCCTAGCAATGAGGACGGGGGCTTTCTCCAAGGAGGCCTTGCTCACAGTGACAGCTGGAACCAGGACAGGATGGAGGACGGGACACCTGGCCCTTGGGTGCATGTGGGAGTGTACACATGGCCCCCCAATTCTGCCCCCAAGGACAACAGAGCAGAAGCTGTGGTGAGGTCAGTTGTCTGCAGAGATGGGAAGGTGGCTGAGGTGAGGGGGGAGCTTTCTATCCCACTAGGGAGATTGCGGAGGGTGAGGATTCTCTGAGTCCCAAGGAGAGGCTTGGGGACTTCTGCACTGGGTGTGAACAGGGCTCTCCCAGTTTCTGGGGCTTTCCATGGTGAGGAGCCCTCTTTTTCTTGGGTAAAACTACCACCCCGGTGCTGGTGAGCCAGGATGGGGCCTGGAGAGGAGGGAGGAGCACAGCCTGAGTCCCTTTTCTGAATCAAAAATGAGGCCAGGATGCCAGAGCCCAGGCTAAGTTCTGAAACCAGGGACTGTCCGAGAAATCCCAGGCCGTGGGTCCTCTCCCCTTCTTTCATTCCCTCTGCTCTTGGCTCTCAGAAGAGCCCTTCATGGGCCAAGGTTTGTCCTGAAGTGGGTAAGGAACAGGACGAGAAGGAACCCTCACCATCCACCAGCAGGACCCAGAGCAGGCTCAGGCCGGTGATGCAGATGTCCCTGTTGCTGGAGGTGTCCAGGCGCTCCAGGATGTGTTCAAACAGCCCTGCCTTCTGCAGCTCCTCTGCATCGCACTCTGTTGGGTGGGCCCCGGAATTAGGACTGTAGAGAGCCCCTCCTCCAAGAAGCCCACCCTAAGCACCACCTTCATCCTACGCTGTTCTCGGGCACTGCAGTCCCATGCAGCCCACATTCCTAGGCCCCTGCCCGGTCAGTCTCATGCCCAGCGTGGGGTCCAGAATCCATCCCCTGGGCACAAGTCCCAGCATCTCCCATCCCATTACTGGGCTGGGCCTGGCCCATGTAGCTTTCCTTCCAAGGGACCTGGCCCTGCCTCCTGGGGCCGCAGAGCAGGCCTATCCTTTCGAAATGGTGCCCTTTCCCAGCAGGACGGCCGGACACCCAGCGTGCCCGAGAATCCCGATGGGCGCCTGTTGTCCCAATGTGCCTATTCATAGCACCCTTTTCACTCCCCAAAGTAGATTATCAGGTGCCCAGCCCCAGCCCCTGGCCGGCCACGGGACTCGCTGTCTTTGGGCTTCCAGAGGACCCGATGAGGTGGGGAGGAGTGACGCTGTGAGGCCCTGGGTACTGCCCTCCTCCACACTGTCCCCGTCGGGCTGCCCTGCCTGCCTGCCCGGCGGCCTCAGGAGCCCAGGTGCTCTGTGGAACGGAGGTGAGCAGGGCAGAGGGGCAGCGAGGGCGCCAACGTGAAACAGGCCTCGGCGTGAAGCCCTAGCCAGGGCCTGTGCTCATTTGTGGAGGAAACGAGAAAAGGGCGAGCCGGGGGAGCAGGCCAACCAAAGGCAGAGCAATGGAGCCGGGAGCGGGCCCAGCCCCTGGCAGCCAGCCGCGGCTGCGGGGGGCAGGCAGACCCACCCTGGCTGCAGACAATGGCGAGGAGACTGTAGACCATGACCACGAGCTGCTGGGCCTCCGGGTGCCTCCACATGACGCTCAGCAGGACAGAGGCGATGGAGCTGTCCCTCGGCACCTCGGCGGCCGGGTCCTGCGCCAGTGCTGCGTGGGCCAATGGAAGAAGCCTGGGGTTAACCCCCAAAGCTGGGGCCCAGGGGCCGCCAGATAGCATCAGGCGTGTTCCCTCTAACTTCATGTGAAGGAATTGGAGGTGGGCCTTGTTCTGACACAGCAGGTCCCCACGAGTGCTTGCGGCACGAGGGCGTGAAGGATGCAAGGGCGGGGCACCTGCCCAGCCGGCACAGCCAGACGGGCCCCATGCAGCCCGTACAGGTCCGGAGACCCGGGCCTGTGCCGAGGAAACGTTTCACACGCACGAAAGCACCCACCTTGGCCCAAGGTGCGCAGCAGCAGGGAGCAGGCGCACAGCTGGATGTCAAGGAGCCTCTCGTGCTGCTTCATGATGATCAGCAACACCTCCACCACCTCCATCGGCCACGGCAGACCTGGAAGGGCGCGTGGGAGGTGAGCCTGGGCAGAGGAGCAGGGCGGAGGGGTACAGACCGCACTGGGCGCTGGACGGTGCTGGCATCTGCCGGGCATCATGCAGGGGCGCCCGGTGGACGAGAAGGCGGTGAGGAAATGTGACCAGTCGCCATGCTGAGTGCCTGCCATGTGACGCTGGCACGGCCCTGAGCAGACTACCTATGACCGCCTCACACACAGAGAACACTGGGCAGAGTGCTGCCTTTGGCTCCCGAGCCCCGGGCTGTACCTGCCCTGAGAGTGGACATCTGCGGTCCCGGGGCCGTGCTGTGCACTGGGGGGGACGGGAGGCAGTGGCACAGCTGAGGGTCCTTCCCGGCCACGCCCGGTCCCCACTGCGGCTCCCCTCCCAGCCTCTTTCCTCGTCGTCGGAAGAGTGCGGCAGGAGCCCCTCCATCTCAGGCTGTGTGAGACTAGCAAGGACTAAAGAGCCGGCCCCAGGGACCCGAGCCACAGCCAGTCACCTGCACACTCGTCTGAGGCAGGTGTGGCTCCGGGTGGGTGGCAGGAAAGGCCACTGTGGGAAGGGGCCCAGCAGCCGCCCTCAGTTTCTCCAGGAAAGCAAAATCTCCTTCCCATGGACTCTATCCTGGCCACAGCCTAGCTCCAGAGGGGGTCACGGGGAAGGAGCAGAGGGAGGAAAAGGCAGATAGCCAATATGAGGTCTCTGCTGCCTCATTACAGGCCAGGAAGGGGCCTCTGAAATCTCTGATGCCCTAGCCATGGGACAGACCTCTGTGGAAGGATGGATGGTGGACAAAGGAATGAGAGAAAGAAACGGATGGAGGGTGGGTGGATGGTTGATGGATGGGTGGACAGATAAATGAACAGATGGATAGGTAGATGGAGGGATGGAGGGATGGATAGAAAGATGGTTGATGGATGGGTTGACAGATGGGTGAATGAACAGATGGGTGGGTGGGTGGGTGGGTGGATGGATGGATGGATGGATGGTTGATGGATAGATGACTGGGTAAATGGGTGGGTGGGTGGGTAGGTGGGTGGGTGGATGGATGAGTAAGTGAATATAATGTGTCAGACTGGTGAGACTGGTTGGGTGGATAGATTTTATGAAACCATGTTTTGGAAAAATTAAAAAGATTAATACTCATTGATGGAAAGTGTTGGGGAAAGAGGGCTCACAATCACTCTTGACAGGTGGGTAAGTTGGTGCGTCTATGGAGGGCGATTTGCAGCATCTATGAAAATGTGAAATCTTCACACCCTGAACACCTAGGAATTTATCCTGCAGAAACACACAAATGCTCACACAGGCTCCAGGGTGCTCAATATAGTATTGTTTACAACACTGGGAAATTAGCAACCACTCAAATACTGTCGATAGGGATGATGGAAGATATGGGGTGTCTTCAGCATCCATTAAAATCCGGTGAAGGGAGGTCACTGGAAACACTTTGGAACCCAAGCCACCCCCTACCCCCAGCTGGAGAAAAATGGTGACACTGAAGAATTGCGCCCTGCCTAATCCAAGCAGGTCATAAAGATGTGGACCCTGCCCTGGCTGGTGTGGCTCAGTTGGTTAAACATTGTTCAGTGCACCAAAGGTGGCAAGTTCAATCCCCAGTCAGGGCATGTGCAGGAGGCAACCAACCAATGTTTCTCACATGGATGTTTCTCTCTCTCCCCTTCCTCTCTCTAAAGTCAATAATTTTTTAAAAGTTTAATTTAAAAAACAAAGGACACGGACCCTTATGGAATAGAGACCAGCCTCAGAGGTGTAAGAGACATTGCTGGAGAGCTTGGGGTAAGGGGTCAGCCCCCCCACACACCCACCCAGGAGCTGGGGAGGGTGAACAGAGAGGGTCTCTACCTAGCTGGTCATCAGGCATTCTCAGGAGCCTGTTCATGACCTTGAGCTGGACTTCGGGCCGGCTGGAGAAATTCTGCATGACCTCTGCAGGAAATAGGACAGCGTGCTGGGGGTGCCTGCCTGTACATCCACCCAACCTCGGCCAGGTCAGGGACTCTTCTGGGGGCCAGGGCAGCTGGGCCTGGCTGCGGGCACCACCTCACAGGTCCACGTGATCAGGCTAGAGGCAGTGCTCTTATCCCCACTTTTCAGGCCCAGCCCAGCAACCTGTCCAGAGTTGAACCTGAGCGTGCCTCACTCTGGCTGGATGTGGCCAGAGCCCTACGCCCTGCCCAGGGCTCCTTCTACTGCTCCTGAGGGGAGGGGTGGGCAGCAGGCTTCCCTGCCTTTGATTCATAACCAAGAGCTCCCAGCCCCAGAAACAAGCCTCAGTCTCTAGAAGCAGAGCCCTCCACCCCAACTGTCTGAGTGAGTGTCTCACAGCAGCCCTGCTTTACGTGAGGAAACAGAGGCTCAAGGCCACTCAGTGGGCTCTACTGGACCCCTTGTCTGCCTCCAAAGCCCATGACCATGAGACATGGGGAACCTGAGCAGCTAGTGCCCCGTGGGCACCCCTTCCCACCTTTAAACCCTCTACACCCTGTCCCCAGAAATGGACAGAGGTGGCAGAGAGGGTGTGGGGGTCTCTTGTCACAGGCAGTGCTGCAGGGAACCACAAAGAGGGCGGAGGGAGTGAGCAGCCCCCTCCCCCCCACACACATCAGGAACACACAGAGCTAGGAGAGTGGAGCTACCCTGGAACTTGAAATGACCTCTAGACCTCCGGGTAGCCATCAGGTGTCAGTCACTGTGCTGGGAGCCCCAAGGTGCCCCAGCCTGGGACACGAGGTAGAGACTAGTACAGGTGCCTAGGGCGCTGTGTGCTGGGCAAGCACTGAGCCAGGTGACTGGAGGCACCCTGACTGAGTCCTGAGTGTCAAGTTGCAGAGGGAGCCCCCTGTGCTCCCTCTCCCTGCAAGGGTGAGCCTGCTGGCCCAGGGCTCTGGTCACGCAGCAACCCCACAGGAAGTGCTGCTGAGTGGGGAAGACACTGGGCACTGGAGCTACACTGGGCACTGGAGCTACTGGAGCCACTGGGGTGTGGATTCCAGGGGTGGGGGTGAGGGGGCCGGTCAGCTCTATGGAGGACTCCGCAGCAGGGAGAGGGGAAACGGGGGTGCAGTGGGCCATGGAGATGAGCTCTGCTATAGGTAATGGAAGCTGGGGGGTGCCTGAGCCGGCAGCACCCGGAGCAAAGCAGCTTGCGATGGATGGAGGGGCGGCCCGGGAGCCTTCCTACCCGCTGGCCACGCCAGAGGAGCAGTCCAGGGGGCCGGGTTGTGGGGGAGGCACTGACCCTCGGGAGCTAAGACACAGTGGCCCCGTGGTGCCCTCCCCCTCTGGGTCCCCGTCATCACCTAAAATGCTGGGCACATGGCCTTCCAAAAGTATGTCAGAGATGAATGCAGGCACCTCCCGCCGGTGCAGCATCATGGAGACACTCAGGCACCTGAAGTTGCTGTTCATGAAGGTGAGTTGGATGATGTCCCTGGAGAGAGCGACAGAGCCAGAGCCGTGAGCTCGCCCTCCAGGGGGACGGACAGGCCCCCGTGGGCGGACGCTGGCCCCACTTCCGGTTTGGACTCGGTTTGGCAGCACCTCTCGCCCTGTCACAGGCGTGTCCAGCTGGCACCCCAGCAGCCCCACCCCCAGGGGAGACAGGCTCACGCTGGGCAGACGGAGGAGGGTGCCGAGCCCTGGCGCTTTCGCCTGCATGGGCCCTTACTCCATAAAAATATACAAAAATCAGATTTTACAACTGTGGTGGTGTAATGGCAAGTGGAACTGAGGCTGGATCCGTTATTATAGATTCACTTGTTGCTTCTGGTTTTAAAATAAACTAGAATGAGTCCATTTTCCTGGCCCTGTCGTCTCCCATGCTCAGGACGTGCGCTCAAGGCCGCTGTTTGGAACAGCCAAGCCCAGAGATAGCAACGGTCCGTCAGGCAGCGGTGCACAGGCGAGGCAGGGGCTGCGGCCTTCAAACGCCAGGGGGTGTAGACAGTAAAGTGGAGAAACGTTGAGAGAGAAACTGGAAACTTTCAGGCAGCTCCAGACCCTGAGCTCACCTGACTGTGATTCGCTCCGAGGGGTTGATCTGCAGCATCTGGGGCAAAAGGGAACTGAAGGTCTTGGCGTGGGGGACCCGCCTCTCCTCCATGGTCCTTAGGACACAGTTCAGGCTGTCCGGGAGGGTCCGGATGGACTTTCGAAGCAACATGGCTTCTGTGGCCTGAGGAAATGGGGACACCACTTCTCAAGTTTCAGAACCAAATGAAAATGGCCCAGCGGAACCAGGGGGAGCGAGAGGGGAGCAGGGTGGGAAGCCGCGGCAGCCACCTCCGGAGACCGCCTGAGCCCGAGTCCTAGAAGAAGCAGAGGTTCAGCGAGCAGCCAGCGGCCTCTCCCTGGGCAGAGGGAGTGGCCGTGTCCCTGGGGCAGGGGCCTCCAGCTGAGCTGAGCTGAGGCCCCACCCTGGAGAAGCATCAGGCCTGCCTGTGGGTGACAAACAGCCCCGTGTTCTCAGGCCCACACAGTACAGTTCCTGCTGCTTGCAGCTCAGTGTTCCTTAAACAGCCAGCGCGCAGCCCAAATCCCACGGAGTGCACCTGAAGTCAGTTTTCTCACCCCTAAGGGGTGAGGAGAACACCTGGGTGGCAGCTGCGAGGGGCAGACACCTGTGCGGGTTTGAATACTGCCACCACGGTCATCATTACCCACGGCCAGGTGCTGAGTGCACGGGGTGGGGGTCCTCCCAGCCGGGGCAGGGGGCTATGCACGGACCTCCCACACAAGCACAGAGCAAGCGCAGGAGGCAGCAATGGAAGAGTGGGCCCCTTTGTGGGTGAGATGAGCAGGACCGGCTCCATGTGCTGCTGGCCGGCCATGGCAAGTGGGGCTTGTGGGTGGCAAGGAGCGGTGGGCAGGAGGCAGCTCACCTCCATGAAGGAGCAGCTGACCATGTCAAGAATGATGCAGCCCAGGGACCAGATGTCAGATTTCTGGCTGAAGGAAAAGTGGAGGGCTTCGGGTGCCATCCAGGACTTCTGGAAGGGGTCTGTTGGGCAGAAGGGGAGGTGTATGAGTCCTGCGCTCCCTGGGGAAGAAGCAACTTGACAAACGAGCCCTTCATCACCCTGCTCTGGGGAGGTAGGGACAGGCTGTCTGTAGGGGGGAAGGGAGAGGATCCTGCCTCTTGATCTTCAGTGAGGCTGCCCATCTAGGCAGGCGCCCACAGGCTGGCCCATTGTGGCTGCAGTAGTTGGAAGGCTAAAATCTGCACCCTCTTTAAACATCTTGTCCCTTTAAATATCAGGACCTTGAGGCAAAGTTCCAGTTGTTCCCCCACTTCTAAACCTGAACCCTAGGCAAGGAGCCCGCTGAGCAGGGTCCTTAGTTGAGCTCTGTCAGGTCCTGATAGGCCTCAGGCAGTCCCTCCCTCTGTGGACCTCTATTCCCCAGCCAAACAGCAGAGGGGTCGACTCCAAGGACTCCTGCCAACTACACCTCCAGTAGATCCACCCTCCCACCTACCAGTCCATCCATCTATTCACTTGTCCATCCACCCACCCTCCCACCCATCTGTCTACTCACCCATCCATCTATCCAACCACCCACCCATCCATCCATCCCTCCTCTATGCACCAAGGACAGTGCCACCAATGCCTGCCACCCCAGAACTCTGGAGTTCTCCACCGTGGTGGTTGTCTCCATCGCTGACAGCTGTTAGAGGCTAGAAACCCGGCTCCCTTTGCCCCCGTTGCCTTTTCTAAGGAAGGAGAGCTCATGTCCCCTTACTCCCCACCTCTACCATCTTCTTTACTTTAGGACTCAGTAATCTAACCCCAGCCAGTGTCTGGCACCCAACAGGCTTCCACCTCTACATGTCAGTTTCCTTACTTCTGAGACCTTTCTTCTGCCTCCATGAAGGTTAACATTTTCTGGGTGTCATTTGGACTCTGCATGCCTCCCCCCATGGAGGTGCTCTGGCTCAGTTATAGTCCAGGCAGGGGGGCTCTTTGCCTAGGGGGCAAGTCTAGGAGGGGTCTGTGGGGACCTTCTGAGCAAGGAGAGGTTTGATGTTGCCTTGCACAAGCACCCAGAGTGGCTACTGCCCTCTGGACTCCAGGAGCAACCAGCTTCCGGTGAATGGCCCCTCCCCCACTGCTCCCCAGCCACCGCAGTCCCAGGCCTGGGGGGACCCCAGCCACCTTCCTCTGCTCGGATGTTCCACTTGGCTTTGTGGGTCATCAGTGCGTTGCAGCTCAGGTCCTGCAGTTTGCAGTGGTTGATGTTGACCAGGGCGATGTTGGAGGGCTTGAGGTTTCTGAAACCAAGGGGCACACCTTTGCACCCTGCCTGTGGGGCCAGCGTGCACCCTGAACCTTAATTCCTGCCCCACCCAGTTCCACAGAAGCAGCCCACACTCCTCTCTTCAATAAATGCCCCCTTTGTAGTCCACTTTTTAAATATTCTCTCCTATAATAAACAGAAAATACAACTGGTTATTTTAAATTGGAAAAAACAAACCAACTACAGGTAGGAAACCCAATCCTTCTGCGCCTCCTTCCAGACCTGAGCTATGCCTCTGCTTGGGGCTAAGTTTCCCACGGTGATGGCCACTGACGTTAACACGGAGCCGTGAGCATGTCCTTCGCACACACGGCCCACATGCTTTTCCTCCCTCCTTGACGTATGATACTGGTCTAACCTGAAGTCATTCCCAGACCCTCAGGCCCTGGGTTCCAGAGCTCAGGCTGGTGCTGCCAGCATGTCACAGGCGCGCCACCTGGCCAGAGGCCACAGCAGTTTAATCTCCAGTCCTGGGAGTGCTGTTATCTGCTTTCTTTCCTGTACTTTAGAACCAACCCGCCTGAGTCAGCTCACACTTCACGAAGCTGAGTGGGGAGGGTGAATCACTAGAAGCTGGGGGGGGGGGGGTGGACACTATCCTGGGAGATAGGTGCTCTGGACAGGTGCCTGCCTTCATCCCGGCCACATGGCCTGCGGCTGTGCCTCTCGCCTGGATTCTACACACAGGCACTGCTGTCCGAGCCTTTTCTCCTGAAACCACCTGGCCCCCAGTCACCTGTGGATGATATCCAGCTGATGCAGGTAATCCAGAGCGTCCAGCACCTGGCCCAGCATGTTCTGCATCCACTGGGGAAAGGGTGAGAGAGAGATGCCAGGATTGGAGGGGCTGCAAGCTCCCCGGTGGGGCCCCTGCAGCTGTGTGTACAGGTCAGTGACCTCTCAGAGTGGCCGGCAGGACGGCAGCATCTTTTCTCCTGAGTCTTGAGACGGGGCTGAAGCTAGCCAGGAGCTCAGAGTCAGCTCAAGAGGCTCTGCCTCAGGCTCCTCCGACAGTGAAACCATGTCAGCCAGGGCAACACCCTAGTGCCTGGACCCCACACTCCTGTCCCCACTCCTCAAACCCGTGTGCCTCGGGCTCAGGCCCTGCATCCCACCCCTGTGGCCCATTGGCCTTGTGGGTGGCAGAGAGGGTAAAGTCTTTGGGGCTCACTTCTCTATGTCATCAGAATGAAAAGAGCCCTGACAGAGAACACAGTGACTTTCAAACTGTGTTCCTAGGAACCCTGGATCCCACCTTGGGGTGTCAGAAGCCGAGTGGGCAGGACCCTGGGCTTCCTTCCACTCCACCTTCCACCGCCCTCCCTGCCCCCGATGAGAGTAGATTGGCTTTACTTACTGTGTTTCTGAGGACATTTTGTGCTTCAAAGGGTCCTGCCACTCACAGAAAATTCAAGACCCTCCGAGCCTGCCTCTGAGACCCATGGGGGGGTGAGGAGCTGCATGCTCCTCACAGCCCCTCAGCAAGGGGATGGTGGGGAGGCCCACTGAACAGAGGGGTGCTCAGAGCAAAAGTAGGCAAAAGTCATCTGGGGTGGATTGCAGACCTATATGTGAGAGCGATGACAACCCAGCCCAGGGGATAACACGGCCCTGGGGCAGGGAAGGCTTCTCCTACAGCACCCAAGAGCACCTGCGTCAGAGAAGCCACAGAGAAGTCCTTCATCACAATGAAGGACTCTGTCATCGAGCTGTCGTTAAGAAAGAGAACTGGCGAGTCACGGGTGGGGAGAAGACACTCTGGATACCCGTATCCAGGACACAGAAAGAACTCCCACAGTTCAATAAGACAAACCACCCAGGGTTTAAAGGCACAAAAGACTTAAATGCGAAAACACTGACACACTGAAGTGCTGGCCAGGCCGTGGAGCCGGGACGCTCCCACTTGTGGTGACGGCGAACTCCGGGTCGACCGAGCCAGCTCGGGACCTGGGATGGCCGCTCAGGCCACACACACCTGCGCTACACCCCAGCACCTCCACGCCCAGTGTCTGCCCAGGCAACATGGCATTTAGGTCCACCAAAAAACACTCAGCAACACCTTCCTCATAGCCCCAAACTGGAAAAACCCAAAAGCCCCCAGCGCTCACCCAGACGCGGGCCTGGGCGTGGCCATGCAGTGCAGCGGAGCCACGGACAGGGGCGACTCTGGACCCGCTCACAGCGTGCGTGGGCCTCACGGGCACCAGGACGAACGCAAGAAACCAGACACAACGGACTGCCCGCTGTGTGAGCCCGTGTATAGGGGCTTTGGGGCCAGGCAGAAGCCGGCCTGGACCTCCTGGAGCTCCAGGCGTCCCGCGTCCTGATCTGGGCGGCTGTGAGCGCCGACTACGCAAAGTCGCCCAGCTGTGCAGTAAGATCCACGCACGTGGCAGTGTGTGAACGCCTCCGCTCACGGCCATAAGAGAAAGGATGGCCAGACCCCAGTGGCCCTGCCCTCCCCTCTTCCCTCTTGCCCCCCACTCCAACTGCGGGGCCTGTGACATCACAAGATCCAGGTGGTCCCCGGGCCTGGTGTCCTAGACAGTCTGTCTTACCTCTGAGTCAACGATTGTCCTTTCCTCCCTCCTCCTCTCGATGATCTTCTGGAAGTTTCCCTTGCTGTAGTCCATCACGAGGCAGAGGAACAAAGAGGAGATCTGCTGGGGACACGAGGTCCCTTAGGCAGGTGCCCCAGTTCTGGCCCCAGATGCCCAGGCCAGGAGCTTTTGCATGGGCTGCCATCCGCGGTGGCTAGGGGAGTACTGCCTGCCGGGGGCGGGGGGCCAGCCCCTCATGAGCAGCTCCTGCTCGCATCTCCAGCCTCACCTCCCACGCCTGGCTCCATCTGCACTTGGACTTTTCTGACGGTGGCAGGGGCCTCTTGGCCACCACACATACTGATGCCTGGGCCAGGGACCTCACCCCTTCACAGGCTCAGCTTACATTATTTCCTCCCTTGGAGAAGCTGCCCTAAAGGGGACCCCAGCACACTGCATCAAGGGTCTCAACCTAGGGCTTTAGGAGGACCCTGCTTTCCTTCCCATAGTGAAATGTCCTCTTGGCTTTTCCACATCTCCTTAAGAGCATTAGGGGTACTCAGAAAATGCTTGGGGGTGATGGCCTCTCCCCAAGGCTTTCCTCGGGGCCCAGTCAAAAGGGAGGGAATGTGTGTGAGGGGGACCCTCCACTCCTGCTCAAACCCTTGGTTGTCAGCTCCAGACGGGGATACTAATGTGGAGATGTGATTAGGGTCTGACACTCAACAAGACGCCTCGCAGCTGCCCTTCACCTGCAGGCCCACCCCCATCGCCCCTCCACCTCAGTCCCTTCTGGGGTAACTGAAAGCTTCTGGTTCCTGTACAGCCAAGAAGTCACACAGCCTATAGGATGAAGCGCAGGCTTGGGGCTAGGAGGCCCTGACTGGCATCCCACTCAGCTGTTATGAGCTGTGTGGCCTTGGAGAGCTCCTTAACGTCTCTGAGCCCCAGGGAAATGAGGACAGCACTTCCCACCTGCAGACCTCCTTGGACCTGAGGATGAACATGCAGCTAGTTAGTAACCTGTACGGGTCCAGAGGTCTAGGACAACCTGGTGCCAGACGAGGGGGGAAAGCAAGGGACTGGCTTCCTGGCGCCTGCCTGCTCCTTCCGTGAAAAGTCAAAACTCCACCCTCAGAGGCGCAGACTCACTGAGCCGGTAGCTGTAGGGCCAGCTCAGTAGCTGAAGGCACCGGGCACTGGAGTCATGCCCACCCCACCTCACCTCCTGGCTGGGCCCCAAACTAGAGAGAAACTGGGAGGAACATGCTTCTCTTAGCCTTTGCTTCTGAGACCTGGAATAATGACCCCTCTTCCGCTGAAGCTGTTGGGGCTCACATGAGATGATGCCCAGGGAGCCCCCAGTGTGGCCCTGATAAGTGCTGAGTCAGGGGTCACGTTTAGAGTCACTGCCATTGCCCCTCGAGGGTGATAACGGTGCGGAGTGCTCTGCACTCAGTTCGCTGTTCCTGTGACCACCGAGTGGCCCGGGCCGCAAGCATCCGCTCTGACCCACCTGGCCGTTCCACGTGATGAACATCTCCCGGTAGAAGGAGATGTGGGCGTGCCGAAGCTTCAGCAGGGGCATCAGCTGCAGCCACGAGAACAGAGGGGGGAGAAGGTCGGGAACAGTGGTTCTCGGCTAGTGCTCCCCTGTGCCATATCCCAACAAAAACACAAGCTTCCAGCTCCAAGCAGTGCAGGGCACAAGGAAAATGTGCAGCTAGTTGGTGGTTAGATGTGGGTCCCGCTCCAGCAGGTGCATGCAGGCTGTGCTGTGTGACGGAGGAGCAGCTCCTCAACCTCTCTGAGCCTCCTAGCCTTGCCTGAAAATGGCGGTAACAATGGTATCTGTCTCACAGCGGTGCCATGAGGACTGAGTGACCTGATGCAGGCTCAGTGCCTGGCATAGAGGACAGAGACCATAGGCAGGGGTGGCTGGAGAAGGTGGTGAGGCCCAAGGGAAGGGGTCACTGATGTACCCACACCCACCTTGCCTCCTGGTCCCATGCCCCCATCCCCAGCTAGAAATGCTTTGAGAGGAACACACCAGGCAGCAGAAGGGGCCACCTTAGCCATTGAGAACCAGAAGGACACGGCTTGTGTGGAAAGTTGGGTGTGAAAGCAGGTCGCCTACGGGGATGCCAGAGGGAACAGAATGTGAAAAGCTGTGAGGGTGCGGGGGCTACAGTGGCTTTCTTTCCCTTTGTCAGAATGGGGCCTGGATCCATCCCTGCGCATCAGTCACACTGCGGACCAAGCAGCTGTTTGCGGGCAAGGGCTGAAAGCTGGCAATTCCAGATCAAAGACAAACAAGAAACCATTAGATAGGACGGCAGACACTTAACTTCATGTGAAATTCCAGAAAGCAAAGACAACTGCTCAGAGCCTGTGCGGAGCAACCAAAGTGCACACAGCTATTACTGCTATTGCCATGAATTAGGATGTCATTGTCAGTCCTGACTGGTTGATTCAAGGAATGTGAAATAGTTTACATTTTCTTCGTACACAATTCTGTATTTTCCAGATTTTCTACTGTACCTAATATTTTTAAAATTGAAAACAATCTTGTAAAAGATGTATATTGGTAGATTAACCTAGGGACCTGGCCAACATTTAAATTTTATTTTCTCTGAGAACATATGTTCTAAGTTGTTTGCACCTAGATTTAGAAATGAGTGTTTGGCCACAGACTCCCTTCATGACCTGGGGGCTTCTGGCTTCACAGCACGGGCCAAGGACAGGTCTGATCCTCCCAGCCTCTACCCAGGCTTCCACCCAGTCGCTCCACTGGAGGGTACAGAATATTCTCTGGGTGTTCCGCCTCATGTCCTCCAGGGAGGGAACCACACAGAGAGTTACCTCTTCCAGGGCCTCATTGGCGTGATGATCGTCAATGCATTCCACCTGCAGGGGCACAAGAGCACTAGCTCAGTAAACGTGTAGTAAGCCATCACCAGCATCATACCACCACCACCATCACCACCACCACCATCACTATCACCACCACCATCACCACCACCACCACCATCACCACCACCACCACCACCACCACCACCACTATCACCACCACCACCGCCATCACTATCACCACCACCATCACCATCACCACCACCATCACCACCATCACCATCACCACCATCACCACCACCACCACCATCACCACCACCACCACCACCACCATCACCACCACCACCACCATCACCACCACCACCACCACCACCATCACCACCACCACCACCACCACCACCACCACCACCATCACTATCACCACCACCACCATCACCACCATCACCACCACCACCACCACCACCACCATCACCACCATCACCACCACCACCACCACCATCACCATCACCACCACCACCATCACTATCACCACCATCACCATCACCACCATCACCATCACCACCACCACCATCACCACCACCACCACCACCATCACCATCACCACCACCACCACCACCACCACTATCACCACCACCACCACCATCACTATCACCACCACCATCACCACCACCATCACCATCACCACCACCATCACCATCACCACCATCACCACCACCACCACCACCACCATCACCATCACCACCACCACCACCATCACCACCACCACCACCACCACCACCACCACCACCACTATCACCACCATCACTATCACCACCATCACCACCACCACCACCACCACCACCATCACCACCATCACCACCACCACCACCACCATCACTATCACCACCACCACCATCACTATCACCACCATCACCATCACCACCATCACCATCACCACCACCACCATCACCACCACCACCACCACCATCACTATCACCACCACCACCATCACCACCATCACCACCACCACCACCACCACCATCACCACCATCACCACCACCACCACCACCATCACTATCACCACCACCACCATCACTATCACCACCATCACTATCACCACCATCACCATCACCACCACCACCATCACCACCACCACCATCACCATCACCACCACCACCATCACTATCACCACCACCACCATCACCATCATAACCACCATCACCATCACCACCACCACCATCACTACCACTACCACCACCACAAGTATCACCATCATCATCATCATCACCACCATCAATTTGCCAGGGGTGCTAGGTGCCTACCATGCATGTCCCACCACACTGAACCATGTGGGGGGCTGGGAGATGTTCCTAAGGCAAGGATCCAAAAATACTTGGAGCAATGAGGACATATTTTCTCCTGCTGCAAGGGTAAGTGCAGGATAGCAAAATATAAATTCTAAGCTATCATTAGAAGATCTATTTTCAAACCATCTTGAAAGCAGAAAAGAAAATAATGTGTTGGCCCCAGAGCCAAACACCTCTGCTCTGGTTAGCAAAGTCTCTACCTCACCACTTCATTACTTATCCGAATTGGGAAGGCTGTCCCCATCACTGCATGGGGGGGGGGGCAGGGGGAATGTATGGAAGGGGGAAGGGTGGGGGGAAGGGCGGCACTAAGCTTCGAGTCTGCAACACGCTTGGTGGCAAAGACTGCAGTCAGATGTGACCATCACCTCTACCACCAGATCCTTACCCAGAATTTGTGTCTGCTCACAAGACACACAAATGAATATCTCTGTAATCAGCGATCACAGATGAAAATGCAGTTAGTGGGTTATTCCCAGAGCCCTGGAAAGACCCTGGATGCGCAGCACAGTGTCTGCCTCTCTTTTCCTCCTGTTCCCGGGGCTTGTGCTTAGGTCAACTCGGCCAACACACACTGAAAGGCTTAAAAATGTCACATCTTTTGTCCTAGAAACCCCACCCCTAGACATTTATCCCAAGGAAATCATGGATCCTCAAAAAACTTAGCTCTAAGGTTGTTTATCAGAGCTGACTACACAGAGCGAACAAGCTAAGAGCTCGTAGCACAGGAGGGGAGCGGCTGGGTCAGTCACAGCACAGCGCGCTGGTGGCTGGCGGCCCACGCAGCCAGGAGGGCTGAGGCGGGAAGCTGTGCCGGCGGCGTGAACAGTGTTCACAATACGCTGGGAGGAACAGGTACATTATCAAGCTCAACACCCGTCCTTGTCAAAACAAAGAAGTGTATAAATGCTTAGAAAAAAGACTGGAACGTACACAAGCCCCTTCCTACGACAACCCCATTCTTTTTAAAGAAAGGTTGGTTGACTTTTGATTGCCCGGAAGGCAGGCAGCAGTCCTGCCCGTTGGCCCGCCAGACAATGGGGGCTGTCCCCAGTGATGGAGCAAGAGGTAGGTGAGGACACTAAGCCTGGCCACCCGGGTAGAGGCCACTGAGCTGCCCCCAGACAGGAGGCCTGGCAGAGCAGAAGTGCTCTCCACCTGCAAGACAGCCCTGATCCGAGGTATCCCGGCCATCACCCAGGACCACCAGGGGTGTCAGCTTTCTTCCCCTGAGCCCTTGGTTTATCTGGACCACCAGACTTGGACACACAAAGGGCTGTTCCCCTCAGCTCTGCATCCCACCCTGCCATGCCAGCCTGGTGAGGAAGTGGAAGAAGGGCCTGGTGTCCGGCCCTCAGCCCTGTGTGACCTTGGGCAAGTCCCTGCCCACCCCCTCCACCCCCCACCCCGCTCCGGTTGGTAAAATGGGTGGCCCCCAGTGAAGTAGCTTGAATTCAAATCGTCTTGGGAACTGCGCCCCGCTGGCTGGTCTGCAGCCACCCGGAGCCTCCCTCTCCTTGGCTGTGAAGTGCGGTCATGGCTCCTGCCTTGCTGGGTCAGCAGGAGATTAAATGAGATGACGCATAACTGAGTGAATAGTAGGTATGGTTGTGGTTGTCAGAGTGAAAATGAGCATTTCTTCTCCATCAAGTGAGAGGCATGTGTACGGGGAAGCTTGAGGGGCCTCAGCCACCCTCACGTCTTACCCTTGTTGGGATCTGACTGCTGGCAAAGGAGAGGAGTCCCACTGCCCTTTCGCTATCATGGGGAACATGAAGGATGTTTGGGGAACCACCCCCACTGGGTGCCAGGGATGCGGTGGCCTCTTACCTGCTTTATCAAGAATTTTACTTTGGTTTCTGTCTTCTTCACCACCAGGTTCACCCCCAAGGCCCCAGGATTCAGCTGGTTCAAAATCTACCAGCGAAAAGGAAAGAAGCTTTCAGAAAATGCACACAGCTTTTCACTTTCCAAGGTGCCCTCCACTCCTAACTTCCCTCCGGGCACAGCAAGCATCCCTGCCCTGCTCTGCAGATAGAGGAAATGGCCCAGAAGGCTGAAGAGACCTTTGAAGGTGGAACCCAAGCCCATCTCTTTGGGGCTGATTCTGGAGCCCTTCCCACCACCCCCTGCCACTTCTCCAATTCGCAACGAGGATCAGCGGGCATCTAAGAGCCACCACAGGGCTTTTTCATTCTCTCTAGCCCCCTATGATCCCAACTTCCAGCACCCACCTCCAAACTGGGCATCCAAACAAGAAAGTAACTGGTCCATAATTGGTGCAATCATCGTCACAGCCATGCCTGTGCCTGGCACTGTGCCAAGCATTTTACATGTCATCACCACTATTGCTATCTCCATTTTCACATTGGAGGAAACTGAGGCACAGGAAGCTAGATCCTCGCCTGAGGCTACAGCACTAATGACTAAGATGGCCTGGATTAAACTGGAACTCCAGGGTCTGATCCTAGAGCCTGTGCATTGAGCCAAACCTGCAGAGATGGCCGCCATGCCATACATGTGGGGTTATGGGCTGAGGCTGGACAATGGAATTACATTTACCACAGGATGCAGGGAGCAGGGCAGGATGTGGAGGAGAGATGTGGGGGATGGAACCCTGGGTCTAGAGACTTTTGGAGTCCAGAAAAGTTTTAGGATTCTGTAATCCAGCCCCTGTGAGTGGCCTGAGTCCTGCTCAGGGTAGAACAGGGACAATGACCTGAGCAGTTTATGCTGCGGTAAGAATGCACATGCTTTTAGGTCCTCTTAGGTGGCAAATAAGACAGTAAAATGCCCCTGTGTCTCAGATCAAGACTATTTTTTCCCCCCCTGAAAAGCTAACTTTGCTTTTTAAATTCTCTGGCCCCCAGAAACTCATCTGCTTCACCACTGGCTGACTGCCTTGTAGTCCTCCCACATAAAGTGAGAAAAATCTAACTTACAAATTATTTTCAGGGTAATGACGTTTTTACGAAGACCAAATCTAACATTTCATAACGTTGACATGTTATGTATAGAAGCATTTACGCAGTCACTCATTTTTATTCCGCAGCTTTCCTTTTGTGAATTTTTCAGGTCCTACACATTTTCGCAGGCCCTGGAGAAAGCCCAAGTCCCCCTACGGTGACTACTGACAGGGCGTTTTAGGAGTTTGGGGGCTCCCGATGATAAACTCTGGACGTTCTAGGGTGTCCAGAGAATGATGGGTGTCTAGGAAGAGAAGGATGGAGCTATCTTCCACTCCAAACATTCAGACAGACAAGGCCCAGAGAGGCAAAGAGCCCCCAGGATGTCGCTTTGGAGGCATCCTATGAGCTAGAGGCAGACGCTGGTCAGAAAACGGGTCCCTTGCCTCCATGGGGTGACCTCACTTGCAGTCTCTCCCGGGGCTGTGACCGTTAAACCAGGCTTGGGGTTGGTGGCAGGAGGTCCAGGTCCAGCCCCATATCGTTGGCCCCTTGTCACCCCAGCCTCCCCGCCAGGGGTCAGCTCGGCACCTGGTACTTTTCCATCGTGACTCCCGTCCGATTCGCCCTCCGTTGGCACTGCGGGTGAGCCCCTAGCTGCACCTGCTGTCGGACCCTCAACTGAGCATGCTCAGTTGGGACGGCGTCTCGGCAAGCATCCCAGCCCCCACCCGGGGAACGACCCTCAATCCCGGGTGTGTCCCCCAGACCACGTGACCCTACCCCACCCCCCGCCCCGCCCAAACGGTATCCGGTGGGCCAACGTTGCGTCCCTCTGGCAAGCAGGCCCCCCATGGTCAGGCCGCTTTAAATCTCGTGCTGGGTGGAGCCTTGAGCACGGCGGGCGGGGCCCGAGCTCGGTGGGCGGGGCCGGGGGGACCGCGCGGGGTAGGTGCGCGGTGGGCGGGCCCTCAAGCGCGGTGGGCGGGGCCTCGAGCGCGGCGGGCGGTGCGGCTGCGGGCGGTGCGAGGCCCCTTTAAGGCGCGGCCGGGGCGGGCCCCGCGGCGCGGCCCCTTTAAGGCTTGGCCTACGTGGCAGCCGCTGGAGCAGCGGAGGAGAAGCGAGGCCGGTCGCCGGGCACTTCCTGTGGAGGCCGCAACGAGCGCGGGCGCTGACGGGCCGAACGCCGAGCGAGCGAGCCGAGCCTCCCGCCGCCGCCATGGGCCAGAACGACCTGATGGGCACGGCCGAGGACTTCGCCGACCAGGTGCGGCCTGCGGGCCCGGCCGGCCTCCCCTCCCCGGGCCCCCTGCCCCGGACTGTCCCCCGGGTCCCCGCCGCTCCCCATCCCCCCAGCCCCGAGCCCGGGTCGCTCCCAGAGCCGGGCTCCCGCCCGAGCCCCGCAGGGTCCGTCCCGAGGCCTGGGCCGTGCCCTCACCCCTCCGGATCCCACCGGAGGGATCGCGCCCCCTCCCCCAACCACGGCCCTCCCTCCTCGGCTCGTTGCCTGTCCCTGCCCCGGACACCCCCAGACCTGGCCTCCGGGCCCATCGTGCCCTCTCGCCGCCTCCTCACCACGGCTCGGGGTGTTTCTCGGGTGACCCGTCCCCCCAGCCAGCCCGGGGCCTTCCTGGAAGGTGAGGGGCGTGAGCGGCTGCCTCCCCGCCTCCTGAGAAGGCCGCCCAAGTCCTGGGGATTTGGGGGGCATCCTCCATTCCCAGCTGTCGGGGTGGTCCCTGCACGCTTTTCTTTTTACTGGGCACTCTCAGGAGGCGGGGTGGGAGCTGGGACCCTGAGCAGGGGTTGGTCAGACTGGAGGTCTGGGGGAATCCTCCCCGAGGAAAGGGGCTCCCTGGTATGCACCCCAACTACAGAAAGCACAGCACTTTTTCCTTTCCCTTTCCCAGACGTGTGGACTCGTGGGGTCCCTTTGACCCTGCACGTCCCCTCCCTGGACTCTGCCCTGGGACTGAATTGAATGAGTATCTGTCTATCTGTACACAAACCTGGGAGGAGGGGACGCTTGTCTTCCTGGGGATTTTTCCTCCCAGAAGTGTACAGGTGGCGTTCTGAGCCACAGGGAAGCCCTGGAAGCGGGCAGTTGGGTAACACTGGTAAAGGTATTAAAAACTGGATGGACAGACTCAGATCCTGGAAGGGGGAGAGGACAGAGCTCCCACCCTCTTGTTTGACTTGCTTGGCAAGAAAAGCGGTGGGGATTATTTAGCTGTGTGCCTCTGGCTTATAAAAGTATCCCGTTATGTGTACAGATCGACAGCTTCATCCCTGCAGGCAGATCCGGGTCTGGCCGCCTTGCTATTCTTGCCTTGGTTCACTTGTTGTGTTTATACTGGCTTTGCCAGAGTTCAAAGTTGTGAGGTTAAGGTCTTACCTTTTATGGGAGTGGTATCGAGTCATCCTCCTCTGTGGCTGGGCTTCTTGGAGGGTTTGAATGTGATTTTTTAAAAAATAAGCCATGTTTTCTGATGAGTTATCAGTGAACAAGATTTTCCGCTGCGCCCCCCCCCCCCCCCCCCCCCCCGGGTGATATCTCTCTAGTGTGGTCTCATAATTGGGTTCTCAGTGCACCACTTTCCTGTGACCCAGTGCTTTAAAACCACTTTGGGGCAGGGGGCTCTATCGACCTGGAGAAATAGTTTTTCCTAAGGTCACGATTTTGTGTTTACAGACACAGTTTAAAAATTGTATCCCTGGCAAATACAGTTCATATTGAAAGCTCTCAAGAACCACGTAGGCTTCTTTGTCAGTTTTCATTGACATAATTTTAGTGACCCAATTTTAGCTGAGGGAACTGTGAGAGCTATGAACACTAGCTCTTCAGCCTGGAAAACCCTAGTTTTGCAAGTGAATTTCATAATCAAATCTAGCTAAAATGTCTCTAGTAAGCTGCTGCCAACTATCAAGTGATAAACTCTCCTACTGAAAAAAAAAAGTTCAGCTCTCTTTACATAACCCTTCCTTCTTTTCCTCTCATGCATTTTGTTTGTTTTAAATGAAAGAAGCAGAATCTGGGACCTGGAAAGGCTGTAGAGGGGCACACAGGGCCACCCTGTACCGAGTTACTGTGGGAAGGAAGGCAAGGCCTGCTGAGGCTCGTGGGCCAGCCGATCCCAAGGCTGTTGCCACATGTTCCTCTCCTGGCACAAACACAGGGAAGAGGCATGCTGCCTAAAAATCAAAGTGGACCAAGGCCGTGTCTGTCTGGGAGTGCAGCCTCAGT
The DNA here is from genome assembly GCF_054644295.1 of Miniopterus natalensis. NCBI lineage: Eukaryota > Metazoa > Chordata > Mammalia > Chiroptera > Miniopteridae > Miniopterus > Miniopterus natalensis. The sequence goes on from NC_142092.1 coordinate 70,528,836, forward strand.
TTATCAACGCAGGGCCGCCATGGCAATGGCAGAGGATGTCAGCAGATGCCTCTGTGTGGGCGACACAAGAGGGCAGAGGTCCTGGTGCTCTTCAAAACCAGTCAGGAGCCTCTTCTGTCACAGGCAGGCTGGGTGTAGGAGGATGTGGGCGGATAACAGGATGCAGAGCCGAAGTCATGGCTTCCTATGGACAAACCTGGCCAGCCTGGGGTGGCACTTTGATTTTTAACGTTTATCCACATAGTATTAAAGCAAAGCTGCCAATAATAAAGGGGCGAGAGTCCAGGCCTTTAAAATGAAAGTGATCTGACTTGAAGGGAATAGAGAAATATTGAAGTCACTGATCAGATAATGTGACATACCTATTTTTTTTTCAAACCTTGTTTTCAGAAAACAGAAACAAAAATGAAGTGACAGGATTTGACCAGAAAGTCAGGGCTGCTGAGAGTGGGACCTAAAAAGGCCCGTGCGTCCACTGGTATTTATGACAGTAATACTGACCCTTTAACTGCACCAGCACAGCCAGATCCTCCATACATATCACTGTGTCACCCTCTGGACAGGGTGAGGTTGGCCACGGTGTCTTCATCTTGATGTGGGGAGGGAGGTTTGCCGAGGTCTTGCACAGCACATAGTGGGCTGAAGTTTGAATCCATGTCATGGTACCCCAAGTCTGGGCTCCTTGCTGCTTGGCCATACTGTGACCTTTCCTTCAGATCTGCAGAGGTGAGCACAGGGTAAGCGGTCAGATTTGTTTCCGCTGGCAGGCTCCTCTCAAGCTGTCTCTCTGGCATCAGGCTCCTTGCCCTGGGCAGCCAGGGACAGTGTCCTCCTACTCCCAAGGGGCCAGGTGCTGGGGAAAGTGCTGAGAGGGCTCTCTGCGGGAGCTGGGCACTCGGAAGCCATCTGAGACCAGGTCAGAAGGGCCGAGACTAGTGAGCTGAGCAGTCCACAAACGTCCTGCTCTGCACTGGTCCTCGCTGCCCCCGTGCAGAACGTGAAGTCGAGCACACAGACCCCGTAGACTGGAGTAGCAGCACTTACTGAGTTCTGCCTGATGGCTCATCACCGAGGTGACACACACTGCATGGGGGCTTACTGTCCAGCGTTGCCTTGGTATTTTTACCTGTCCTTTGGCATGACAAAGCCAGTCCCTGGAGCTGTCACTCCCAGGAGCTCCCCTTTGCCTCAGTCAAGCATTGGGTAGTAAGGATGGCTTTATAGGACACTGAATGGGGCACAGGCTGGTGTTAGGCTCTGGATTAACAGCTTGGGGATGCCATGGGTGTGGGTTCTGAGCATTTGCCTCTTGCTCCTCCCCTCCGCCGCCCCCGGGCCTCCTGCCTTGCACCATCACGAGTGGGGAGAGAGGACAGAGGGGAGCACTCTTCCTTAGGAGATTGAGAAGCCATCACACCTCTTCTGGGGCGTGGAGACATGGGGAGGCTGGTTAGTGAGGCTTCCCCGGAAGGTGAGGTACAGCTGTGTTCTCTTCCGTGTGGCTGCTCTACAATAGGTAGGTTCTTTGTCACACATGGATTTTGAGTAGAGAAAACCAGCCCATCTCTCCACCTTAAGGCCAGTTGACACCTTCCTGTCCCTCCAGGTGCTACAGAGCAGCACTCAGGGAGACTAGACTGGGGAGTTCTGGGGTCACAGTGGACATGCATGTGTGAGTCACTGAACTCCTGCACCTGCCTGACTCAGCCCGAGGAAAGTCACCCGGCCACAGGCCCCAGTTTTCAGGGATGTGTGGGCATGAGTTGGCCCTTGAGAGGGCAGCCCTGTCCTCAGTGATAAAGAAGGCTGGTCCTGGTCCTCTCCAAGTTCTCACTAACCAAGACTCGCAGACTGCTTGCCTCAGTTCCTTTCAGTCCTGCTCTTGAGGAGAAAGTAGGTATTTTTGTGTCGTGCGGGAGCTGCAGGTGGCTGTGTGACAGTTGCTGTGTTTCCAGAGTTATGACTTAGGCTGCGGGAGCTGGGCACTTGGAAGCCACCTGAGACCAGGTCAGAGGGGCTGAGACTAGTGAGCTGAGCAGTCCACAAACGTCCTGCTCTGCACTTCAATCCCCTAAAATAACAACCCCTTGAAAATAAATCTCAGCTCCAATATTTCTGAGGTCACTCAGGTGCTGTTACTGGTTGTGAAATGGGCTGGATTGAGGGCCTGAGATTCCTGTGAAAGGCCCACCCCCAGAGCGTGGCTGACTGTCCCTCCTGCAGGCTCCCCTGCTGTGTGTGCCTCCAGCAGCTTGTCGTGACTCCCTCCTGAGAGCAGCCCTGGCCCTCAGGCCTGATGGCTGCTGGATGCCGGCCTATCGGAGCACCAGGCAGGTGATAGCTCTCGGCCCTCAGGTGCTACCTGGATGCCTGATGCCTGGCCCTTCTCTGCTCTCCTGAGGGAACACTGGCTTTGGGATGCTGTCTAGAGTGGCATGGTGTGGGTTCAGTGGCCAAGTCTGGACCCTGGTGACCAAAATACATGTAGGAAATAAGATCAAAATTGGGTCCTTCGTGTCCAGTCCAGACAGGTGCTTATTAGAAGGTTGCTGGTTTAAAGGGGGCTCTGTATCAGCCAGACTTATAAAATAGTAAAACAGCCCTAACCTAGACCACTGACTTTGGAAGTCAGTATGTAGTTCAGAGCATAGACACCTGGATTGTTGCAGCTTTTTCCAAAGTAAAAAGACGTCTGTCTCCTTACTCTCGGCATGTCTGCCTGGGGAAGCGAGGAGTGAATTACCTGTCTGAAGGGAAGGTTCTCTGCATTGCCCTTTAATCCTCTTGATCCAGACACTCAAATTAAGAGTACAGACTCATCACAGAGGCTTTTAAACCCTGCCCCTGTCTCGTGGGCTGCTGTGCCTGCCAGTGGTAGATAGGGTACTCTTAGACCAAAGCCCCGTGCGCCCGGGTGCAGGATGGGCAGACTGGGCAGGGAGCGGCTTTCAGTTCCAATTGGGAGGCAAGTCAGAACACCTCCAATGTTTGTCACTGTGTCCCTGTGCTGCCTTTGGGGTCACCCCCATCCCAGGAGTCCCACCGTGGCTCTAGTCTCAGTCTGCCCAGCCTCACTGTGCTTCCCCCAAGGCGTAACAGCAGGTGAGGCCTCTGTCATTGCCAAGGTTTCTCAGTGGGGCCGGAGCACAAGGCCCTAGCATTAGAGCCAAGGAGGTGCTGTTCATCTCAGGGACTAGGGGTGATTGCACCGTTGCTGGACATTTCAAAAGCATTTGGGCCATGAAGCAGAAACAGGAGGGGGCATGGCGTCAGCGGTCCCCGAACCCCCTGATCTAATGCAGTGTGTGTTTACACTGAGTGTATTCCTTTGTTCTCTACGTGGACTCCAGAATTCATGTAGGAGTACTTGGGACGTCTTTTTTTAAACTAGGTCCTTCCCCCTTCCCTCTCCTCCTGCTTATTAAAGTTGGAACGAACCTTAGCAACCATTAATCCAGCTGTCCTCACTTTGTAGAAGTGTAGCACAGACACCCCCCCCCAAAGTAATTTAGTTTGTCCATGGTGTCACAGGGCACCGGCTGGTGGGTGGCAGAGCCAGGAGGAGGACACGGGCTTCAGCCTCAGCCTGAGGTTATGTCCCATGCCTGCTTGGCTGGCTGGCTCTGTGACTTCTGCCATCACTGCAGTGGGGGTGATGGGCTGAGCAAACGTGCGCAGAATCGACAGCTTGGAGCTCGAGCTCAGTGGGTTGGAAGGGAATGGACACCTGACTTGTGATCGCTCCCTCCCAGGTGAGCCAGGCTTCTCTGTGCTCAGGAGCCAGAGCTGATGAACGAAACATCCAGAGGCTCATTAACTGCAACAGATAGCATTGGCAGTTTCTAGCACTGTTAAACAGCTTTTCAAAATGCCAGAAATTCAGAAATGCTCATATACACATCTTCATTTATTGCCACAATTGATTTAATCAGCCTTCAGAAGGGCTGTGGCATTAATCTGACTGTCCCTTTAGGGGTCAGGCTTATGGATGCCCTTTAGACTCTCACTTGCTGACACATCACTCATGTGGGTGGGTCCCCGATCTTTCTCCCGAGTTCCTGCTGTTATCATGCACCCTAGGATTTCTGTCCCTTTGTATCTCAGCTTCATACGGTTGGTAAGAGAAAGTGCATGTGAGACACCTGGTGACATTTGTACCTCAGTTTCCATGTGCATTTGTTTCCTAATCACACCACCATAAATGGCAAGGCTTGCACGAAGCATGTATTTCTCTTTGACATTAGCCAGTGATTTTACACACTTGATTTCATTGCTGTTGAAACAGCTGTCCATCCCATTGGTTAGTGTGTTTTTAATTCACTTTGGCCCACTCAGGCTTTTAAAAAGCAATCCCTGAGCTTTCTAGCCATTACCCATACCAGGTTCAGGTGTGTATTCACAGTTATGCATGCACGGTTGCCTAGGCCCGATTGCGAGCTCTCCAGAGAGGAACTCTGTGATGGGCTGGGAGATGCACTGTGGGTGCTGACTGCGCACCTGTGCTGGCCAGAGCCTGGCCTTCCCTTCCGCTGCTCCAGAGATGTCCAATGAGTGTAAACACGTGAGCTTACTATTGGCCGACCATGAGGCCCTCTAGGCCTGGGACCCTGGCTGTAGCCTAAGGGGACTGTCATCTCAGGAGCACTCTCAGGTCTCTAGCATTGCTGGAGTGGCTGGGAGGCCAAGGGCTCAGCTATGACCAGCAGGCTGGGTCAGGCCTCAGCACAGTGTGTCCAGTCAGTACCTCTGGGCGAGCCCCTCTCCCCTAGGGGTTTTAACTTGTTGATGCCCCTGCCTGAGAACAGAAGCTGTGTCTTGTGGCAATTCTTGTTTGAAGACTGTAGTTGTCACTACACGTGTCTGCTGAGATGACAGAGGAGGTCATAGAAGAGCGTCATGCTGTCACCTTATGGGGTCTGAGCTGCCTCTGGAACTGGCACACAGGTTGTTACCCACACGGCATGCTGGGAGCAGGTGCTGAGAGTCTCATGTACGGCACCCAGGAAGCACCTGGCTGGGGGCTGGAGGCTGGGGGCTCTGCCACAGCCCCTCACCAGGGTGTCTGTGGCCCGACAGTTCCTCCGAGTCACGAAGCAGTACCTCCCGCACGTGGCGCGCCTCTGCCTGATCAGTACCTTCCTGGAGGACGGCGTGCGCATGTGGTTCCAGTGGGGCGAACAGCGGGACTACATCGACAGCACCTGGGGCTGTGGCTACCTGGTGGCCTCCTCCTTCGTGCTCCTCAACCTGCTCGGACAGCTGAGTAAGTGGCTCGGAGGGTAGTCGGGCTCCCTCACTGATAGCAGGGTGTTCAGCCCTGGGCTGATTGCTGGGGGCTTGCTAAAGAAATAGGATAGCCTGACCGGCGTGTCTCAGAGGCTGAGCATCGACCTATGATCCAGGAGATCGTGGTTCGATTCCCAGTCAGGGCACATGCCCGGGTTGTGGGCCCGATCCCAGTTGGGGGTGTGTGGGAGGCAGCCCATCAGTGATGACTCTCTCATCATTGATGTTTCTGTCTCCCATCCTCTCTCTGAATGAACAAAGATATATTTTTTTTAAAAAGAAAAGAAATAGGACACAGTCCCTGTGTTTAAGTGCCCAGAGCAGATGCTCGTGAGCTGGGTGGGCCAGTGAGGAGCCGGGCAGTGAAAATCCAAGGTGTCTGGAAGGATAAATCGAGATGAAGGGAGAGACTAGGCCAGAATGCAGCTCACACTGGCCTCAGGCCTTCCTTTTCCTCCTGGACTGTCTTCTGTGGCTGCCTCCACCCTGTGCACGCAGGGCAGAACAGGGACTTGCATTTTCGGCCTGTCCTGCTTGATGCCGCAGAGCCTGTGATGGCAGCTGACTCGGAACAAGGGCTGTTCTCTGTACCAAGTCAGCAGTGCAGCTGACGCATGCGTGCGGTTCGTGCTTGTCCTTAATCGTCCCACAAGTTGATTTTTGTGTGGGGTAGGTAAGTGGGCTGCTGCTGTGCCTGAGGGCCAGCTGAGGTGGCCAGTGACTATGGCAGTGTCTCCTCACCCGGGACTCGCCTACAGCCCCCTGACCCTTGCTTTCTTCTTTCCAGCTGGCTGCATCCTGGTGCTGAGCAGAAACTTCGTGCAGTACGCCTGCTTCGGGCTCTTCGGAATCATAGCCCTGCAGGTAAACGGGGCCTGAGGTCAGGTCCCATTCAGGAACCGCAGTGCTCCAGATAAACAGGGCGTATGGTTGGGGTCTCTCCCAGGAACCATAGTGCTGCAGGAAAACGGCACGAGGTGGGGGTCTCACCCAGGAAATGTAGCGCTTCAGGTAAACGTGGGGGCCTTGCTTCTTGCTATGGTTGGAGCAGAGCTGCTGAAAAGGCATTTTTGAGGACTCAGCATCACTCCCCCTTTGGCCCTCTGTCTCCCTCTCTGGAGCTCCTTTCTTGAGAAGCGGCTCAGTTTTCCTCAAGACAGACTCGGAGAAGGGACTGCCAAGCAGGGCTGGAGAGGCTGGTGCGCTAAGGGCTGAGCTCTAGGTGCCCGCCTTTGCCACTTGCCTGGGTTTTCTTTGGCAAGAGTATAAATCACAGGTTGGCTGCCATCAGCACCCTATTCTTGTTACTGTTTTGCTTCATGAGGACCTAGCTGTTTGGATGCACTCTTCAACATGCAACCTTTTAGTCTGGGATGGTGGTTTCCGAGCCACCATGTTCTCCGCGACACCTTGGGCGCAGCTCTGATTAAACAGGTCCAGGGCCACCAGCATGCTCTGAGACATGCTGAGCCAAACTTGACCTTGGAGCTGTGTCAGGTGTCCTAAAACGGTTCTGTGTATCTTAAATTTTAAAAAAAAAAAAAAAAAAAAAGTTGCTTAATGCTATTAATTCTGTAGAAAAAAAGGTTATTTGAAAAGGCTGACACTCATTTTTCTCTGTCCTCTGTTCCCCTCAGACGATCGCCTACAGCATTTTATGGGACTTGAAGTTTTTGATGAGGTACGTGTGTTCTGGTTGGGGAGGTCACTGTACTTCCTTCCACACCTAAACTCTGTTCTGTAACCGTCAGCTGAGTAAACTTCTTGGGGTCAAAGCTGTGCTGCTTATTAGACTCTGGTGGACGTTGGCCGAGCAGCTCCACCCCCACCCGGGGCCCGTAGAACATGTGAGGGTGAAGTCGCAGCTCCTGACCTGGGTTTCCTGAGGGAGAGAATGGGCATCTGAGTGGAAACACTTTTCACAGGGACCCAGCTGGTCAACAGTAAAGCTAAAACAGGACCGGGTTCCAAGTGTGCTTGGGTGACCTGTCACTGTCTAGTGGCACAAACACACCTGTGTCTTCAGTCATATAAGGGTTTCCGAGTCTGCTCCCGTGGACTTGCACATCCTGGTCCTGCTTGGTCTGCAGAAAGGGGCGCGGGGGCCCTAGAGCCTGAGCTTGCCATGAGCCTGGCATTTCTGTTCCACAGGAACCTGGCCCTGGGAGGAGGCTTGTTGCTGCTCCTAGCAGAGTCCCGTTCTGAAGGGAAGAGCATGTTTGCGGGTGTCCCCACCATGCGTGAGAGCTCCCCCAAACAGTACATGCAGCTCGGAGGCAGGGTCCTGCTGGTCCTGATGTTCATGACCCTCCTTCACTTCGACTCCAGCTTCTTCTCTGTAAGTATTCCTGCTCCTTGAACCAGGTCTGGTCTGCCGTCCTTCCAGCCCCTGCCCTGCTCTGCCCTGGTGTGTGCGAAGCAGAGCCAGAGCCGAGGGGCCATTGGAAGGCGTTTGCTCAAAGGAAGCAAACCTTTTGATCCTATTAAAAGAAGCAGAAAGCTGTCACATTCTTGTGTGCCAAGAACCTGCCTTCCAAACAAATGAGTCCAGAATCTTGGGCCTCACCGGAGGGTCCTGGTGCCTAGTCCTTATACAGACTGTTTTTCTTTCCTTCCTCACCTTTATCTCGTAATCTTTGTGTGCCGGGTGTTGGGGATGCAGAGTGGAAGAAGGTTCTGGCTTTGTCTCTAGGAGCTTACAGAGCAGGTCTTTGTAGCTGAGTGTGCGCCCTGCCTGGTGAGGTTCCCAGGAGGATCCGCAGGCCAAGGGACCAGGAGGCTGGTCCTAAGAAGCACTGTTACACGTGGAGGTCCACCAGGCCCAAACCCAAATGGTCTTGGGGAGTCACCCTGCTGTGTTTCTGGGCGCTGCTTCATCTCCTGCCCCCAGCACCCGGTTTCATCCCCACCTGTAACAGCCCCAGCTGGTGGTGGCCTCTCAGAGCACCGGGCACAATACAGCTCTTCCTCACATGCATTTTGAGTTCTTACTTTCCACCTATGCAGATCCTCCAGAACATCGTGGGCACAGCTCTGATGATTTTAGTGGCCGTTGGCTTTAAAACCAAGCTGGCCGCCTTGACTCTTGTCGTCTGGCTGTTCGCCATCAACGTGTATTTCAACGCCTTCTGGACCATTCCTGTCTACAAGCCCATGCATGACTTCCTCAAGTACGACTTCTTCCAGACCATGTCGGTGATCGGAGGCTTGCTTCTGGTGGTGGCTCTGGGCCCCGGGGGCGTCTCCATGGACGAGAAGAAGAAAGAGTGGTAACAGACCCCTTCTCTGCCTGGCTAAGACCCGTGGCTGTCCAGGACTGGTTCGGGGTGGATTCGACAAGACTGCCGGCATTTATGTACCCTCTTCCCTTCCCTGCCTTGGTAAAGGCACAGATGTGTGAGAAATTTCTCTGCAGACCCGAGATTTGATGGCTGAATCTGCTCTACACCTGCCACCTGCTCTCTGACCAGTCAGAGCCAGCGGACGCTTGGCTCCTCCCTCCCCACGGCAGGCCTCCGCTCTCCTGTGAGCAGCTGGGCTGGTTGCGGCCTCTGTCCTGTTTTTGTTTTGGTTTTTTTGGGGGGGTGGGGGCCTTCAAGCTGTACTATGAGCAGATACATTTGTGTATCATTCAAAGCAGTCTCCCTCTTATTTTTTTTAAAGTTTACGTTTTTTAGCTAAAACTACGAAATGATTTCAGATGGCCCAAACATCAAAGACACCGTAAAACTCTCTGGTTTAAAATCGCACCAGTGGCTTTCACGTTGTTTCTGCCTTGCATTGTAATAATATAAGGACAGTGAAAATACTTAAGAGAAACCCAAGCCCCAGAGAATGAGGCAGTATTAGAGGGGCCGCTGTTCATGGAAAAAGTCATTGATTAATCAGGAAATTGGCCCAGACTGGGGCAGTTTATATGGGATCTGGGAGCTTACATGGCTCAAGGTGGGGATGGAGATAGAAGTCCTGTAGGAAGCCCCCAGGAGCCCGCAGGGACCCTCGCGCTCACCTGCATGCTTGCAGTTTGGCCCCAGCTGCTCCCGTGACCTGCTGGGGAGGAACAGTGACACGCAGCTAGCAGACCAGTTACCTCACACTTGACCTTTCGCAGCCAAGGCTGAAACTGGGCAGAGCTCACCCTGGCCAGGTGCCTGGGTTTTCTTTGGTCTGAGGGATTCTCCCAGGCTGCGCAGCCACGACTTATGTTTTCACAAGGCTGTTGCTTGCTCAGATCAGCTATCTGCTATGCTGAACACAGCCCAAATTACTTTTTACGATTTGTGATGCCTTACCGATTGGATCTGACTCCTATATTTAAAGTTTTTTAACATTGCCTTACACTGTGTTTCTCTTCTTGGGGTTGTGAGCACTTGCTGTTCTCTGCTAGTCCGCATCGTAGCAAAGGCCACCAGGGGAGTTGGAACATCTCTGTGCCTCCTGTTGTCCTCCCCTCAATCCTTTGGGGACAGACCGACTTGGCCAGGCTGACCAGGAGGCTGGCCTCGGGGCTTGGCTCTCTGGTCATCAGCTAGGTGTGCGAGCCTGAGGGCCATCCTGGGGGCGAGGAGGGGGGAGGTAGTCCTGAGCCAGGTTCCATGTTTACCTTCCAGGCTAGGGCCAGGGTGAGGTGGAGCCTCTTCTTGCCCCCAGTAGGCTTTGCAGGGCGGAGATGGCTGCCTTTTGCCCACCAGGGCTCTTAGAACTGAACCTGGCTTTGCAGCCTGGCCCCACCTAACCGAGGGGAGTAAGATTGTACCACTTCACCACTCGTCCCCCAGCCACGATGGAGGCTCATCCTGAGCGTTATTTAGGCAGAGCCATGGCTGAGGGATGTGTTCCTATTCCCGATCACTCAGATGCTCACTACATGGAGGGTTTCACTTTCTGACTAAGCCTCACCAGGGTCATCTCATGGTCCACACCCCCTTCCCTGTTAACACATCATGACAGCCCCATCGAGCAGCACCCTCAGCCAAGTTGCATCTCGCTATAGCACTGTTTCTCGCACATATGGGTCCTTCCTGGCTCTGTGCTCAGAGACCTCTGTTTGGTCGTCCCTGGTCACCATCCATGCCGGAGGAGGTCACTCCCACCTCCCCGGCACCAAGCAGGCTAGTGCCTGGGCCCAGGGTAGACCTACATCTTTGCGGGAGGAGTGGAAAATGATCTACCAATTGGTTTTGGCAAAACAATTTTTGAAAAATTTTTTGCTTTATGTGGGAAATAGGTATCAATCTCATTTTATGCTGTATTTTATATCTTAGTTGTGTTTGAAAACGTTTTGATTTTTGGAAACATCAAAATAAATAATGGCATTTGTTGTATGCAGTGTGACCCTCAGGTGCTGTCTAGGTGGGTGCGGCCTTGCCAGGGCTCTCCAGGTGCCACAGTGAGGACCACTTAGAAGCCACATCCAGACAGGATTCTCCCCTCCATGTTCCTGCTGTGTCCTGAGTGTGGGGGACGGGACCCTGACACCTGGGGGACAGACCCAGCCCTGCCTTCTGGGGAAGCCAATCAGTGGATGGAGAAAACCCCAGGACACCCCAACAGTTTGGGGGTCACGGCAGGCGGAAGAGAAACACGGTGACATACCCCAAGGACTCTCAAAAGGCTGTGTTTTCTCTGGCAAACTTTTATTAACCCGACTGCTTAAAGGAGCCGAAGCGCTTCGGTTTGCGGTGATGGCTTTTGAACTTCTTTGATGACGAGCCCAACTGCTTCTGTAATGGGAATACTTCCAGTCAGTTCCGAGATGAACGGGTGCAGAGTCAGGCTCCCGCCCCCCAGCCCACGGGGAGGTTTTAGCTGGAAACCCCTAGGTCTGCTCTCTACCCAATTTCCCTTAGAGCTGCCGGGCTCATCAAAGGCAGGGCTTCGAACCCCCAAATGCAACAAAGGCCTTTACCTCTTCCAGCCCCATTCTCATTTACCAAAGGGAACGAAATTCCTGCCCCATCCAGAAAGGTACAGGGTGGTGCCTAATCTGGTCCCTTCCTCTGGGTTCCTGTGCCACACAGGCAGCTGTCCCTCAGACCAGTGATCTTGGACCTGCTCCGCGCCCCCTGGCTCCCATGCAGGTGCAAACAGAAAGCGGCGCCGCCCCATCCGAGCAGCCTTGGCTCCTAGCTCACGCGGTGTTGGCTTGGGATGTTACCTGCGCCAAGGGCTTTTATTTTTCTAAAGAAGCTGAAAACCATCGCTGAGGACACTGCTGCCTGTCAGCAGCCCTGGGGTACCCCTCACCTTCCTGCGTTTGAGGGCCAGCTCCCGGGACACTTCCATCTCTTCTCTTGGCTTCTCGTCATCATCTGTCAAAAGGTCATCAGGATTGTCCCTGTGCTCAGTCCCACCCAGGTCCTTTTTGGTGAACAGCTCGGCTGGAAGGAAGAGGGATCGGCTGGTTCAGGTTAAGGTCACCACCTATGCAGGGGGCTAAGGGGTCGAGCACAGGGAGGAACAGGCCAGAGCCCACTTGCTGCTGGAAATGGACAGGACAGCGGTGCTCTGAATCTGCGGAACAGTCAACAGGAGGGGGGGAGCACGTTCGTACTTACATGGGTACAGGTCTGCCATGCTGTCGTCACTGTCACTCGGAGCTGTGCCGTCCCCATCGCTGGACTCAGGTTCCCAGAAGGCTGCTCTCAGGTGGGGTGGCCTGTCACCATCCATCTGGTCCTCCCTCCTCCTCCTCTTGTGCAGAAGGCAGGCGGGCACGTACTCCACACCCTGCTTCTGACACTCTTCATCTGGGAGACAGGCAGCACACTGCCCGGTTCTCTCCATGTCTCCCATCCTCTGGGCCCTGTACCCACCCCACTACAGGTACATCTCAGCTGTGGCAGGGAAATGCCACAAGCTAAGTTCCCACCAGGCCAGGAGAGGCCAGGAGAGGCCAGGGGTGTGTGGCTGAGGCACAAGATGGTACAGGTCTAAGGGCCTTGAGCGCCCTCCTCTGGCCGGACCCACCAGGCTCCAGGAAGCAGCAGCTGGGAGGGCGCCAGGCTGCACAGGGCCCAGCGCACCTGACCCGGAAACCACACCAGCTTAGCACCAGGAGACTGAAGCCCCCTCAGGCACAGTGACTGGGAGCCTACCCTGGACGGTGGGCTCTGTGGGAGTTGGGAACTCCTTTGCGGACCTTTGGCCAGGAGCACAGGCAGGAATGAGACTTCCATGGAAAGACTTCACTGCAGTCACACTGTCCCTTCCTGCGCTGAGGACTCAGATGCCCTCCATCAGCATGAGCCTCCCTAGTCCAGTAAAGCTCCCTCGAGGGGCAGGTGGTGACAGGGGCCTGGCTCTCACTATCCCCCCAACTCCTACCATCACTCATGGGGTAGATGAGCCCTGCTGGGATCACTACCCAATTCTAACCACCTCCAAGACCCTATCCCCTTCTCCATGTCTGCCACCCACTCCCAGGCCCCACAGTAGCCTTGTCACAACCAGCACCCTTGGCCAGGTGCCCTCACCACCATGCTGTGCCTCCTCGTGCGGTCTCCGCCCCGTGGTTCAGCATTATGCTCTCTCACTGACCAGAAGCAGTCCAGCCCCCGCAGCGCCTTCCTGCCCACCTAAGCAGCTGCCCGCGACAAGATGAAGCCCCAGGCCCTGCTCCTGCACAGGCCCTGCTCCTGCACAGGCTCTGCGGGGCCCCCGAAACAGGCGTGGAAAGTGAGCCGCCTCCGCTTTCGGCCTCAGGTGGAGACTGGGTCTCACGCCTCACCGGGAAGCAGTAAAGCCTTGCCCTTCTCGCCCTCGTCTTCCCATCACCAAACCCACCCGACTGCCCTACTGGGTCCCCTCCCCCGCCTCACGGGCTGCAGCCCACTGCCCGGCGCCAGCCCAGCCCTCTCCCCGCCACGCCACTCAGCTGCCTGTCTCATCGCCCGTGGCTAACGTGTGGTGAGTCCATGGCTTCCTCCTTGAACCTCCTCTGTCCCAGACACCCCGTCCCTCCGCACCTTCCTGGGCTCCTCAGTATGCAGGTCCCACCCCGTCCCTTCTCAACGGGCTCCGTGGACCCAAATGCCACCTCTGTGTAGTGATCTGCATCACCTGAGTGCTGGCCCGTGTGTTCGATAGCCACCCCCTGACACGCCTCCCATTTAGAGTGCTCACCTTTCACTCAATTTCCCCACAAGCCCATTATTCAGACTCCTCTCTCCTACCTTCATGCTGCCGACCGTCACTGAGCAGTTCTCAAGCTGGGAACTTGGGAACTGGCCGGCTTCTCCTGTCCCTCACCCCTCACCAAGCAATCCTACCCTCCAAAGCTAAAACCTGTCCACATCATCCCATCTTCCCTGCCAGCACCTGGAGGCCAAAGCGGAGCCCCAGCCACTGTCTTCCTCTGGACAACTGCACAGTCACCCACTGTCCCCTCTGCACCCCTCCCCTCTGCTCCTCAGAGGAACAGTGATGCTGAGACACATCAGTCATGCCAGTCCCTGCTTTAACCCTTTCAGTGCATTCCCGCTGCACGTGCTCCTGACCATGGCCTTCAAGACCCCCTGTGCTCTCGCCCCACCCACCTTTCTAGCCCAGTGTGCATGGTGGCACCAAGAAGGCACATCCTTCAGAACCCCCCAGGGCCCAGCGTGTTTCTGCCTTGGACCTGGCCTGGATCCTGTCCCCTGCCACTCCGCACGTCCCTCAGTCTCAGCCGAGAGGCCCTCAGAGAGCCTTTCCCAGGCCTCCTGAGTCTGGCAGGCCTTCCTGGCTCCCCAGGACCGTCCCCTCACAGCACTCATCACGACCTGTGATTAGGTAGGTCCTCCAGTAACGTTCCATTGCAATGCTGATGAGATGCCGCAGGAACTTAACTCTAGTTTAGATCAATCAGTGGATGGTAAAACTGGCTTCGTTATAAGTAGCTTAAAGTCACAGAAGCTATGGATGACGATTGGACGTACTGTACTGGGAGTCGGCTTCCTGCTTTTCACCTCTCTTATTGTTTGGGGCTGGTGCATCCACCAAGTATTGCCAAAGAATGATGCAGGTGCCACTTCTGCCCTCTAGGGGTGCTCATCCTGGGAGGGCAGGCATGCACCCAAATACCTGTGACTCAGGCAGGCTGTGCCCCCCACATCACTTACATTTATGCAGAGCTTTCTGGTAGCGCCGGCCCTGAGTATGCCTCAGTACGTGCTCTGGGGACTTGTTGATGTGCCGCAGGGTGAGTTTGCAGAACAGCTGATGCCTAAGGGTCAAGGAGACCTTGGTTTTGCAGGGACAGTTCACAAGAAAGGATCCAAACCTGCTCTCCACCGTGGCTGCATCCTGCATCTCAGAATCACCCTCAGAGGCTGATGGGGGCGGAGACGTCTACGATGTAGGCCTGAGCATCAGGGTTTTTAAAAGCTCCAGAGCAGCCCCACTCCTCCGAGGGTGGAGAACCACCGATCCAGACAGACCGTGGCCTGTCTGCTCGGCATGTGGCCTAGCCAGCCTTCCTGATGCCTCTGGTGTGAGAATGCATGCTGAGGATTCGCCCTTCAAGTTCTCCATAAGGGAGAGTGTCCACCATGCCATCACATCTTCCTCCTGCCTATGTTTATCAAGCATACACTCTCAGCTAAATCAAAGTTCTCCGTTAAAGTAAAAATGTGAAACTGACCTCGATCAGAACCTCAGGAGACAAAGCACAAGCGCTCCCCATCCTCTAGGAAGCTGACAGGTCCAGATGACAAACCTCACGTTTACAAAAAGCCAAGCAAGCTCAGGAGGGACCGGCCTCGCCTGGAACCGCAGGTGACTCACAGTCCCAGGGCTCCCACATGCATCCCAGGTCTAACCCCTGGGCAGGTGGTGGTCCAGCAGGGAGGGGTCGGGGATTCCGAACGTCGGCCAGACACCGGCTGGAACTGTCCCACCCGGGGCCCCCTAGCGGTGCCAGGCCGCCCGCCCCCGCCCCCGCCCCCGCCCACGCACGGGTTCTTGGTGCTGGGCACGATGTGCGGCTCGAACTCCGCGTAGTCGAAGGCCGGGGAGGCGCGGACCAGCCTCCGGTACTTCTTGCCGCTGGTGTAGACCTGGAGCTCGGGCAGACGGCAGGGCAGCTCGTGACCGGTCAGCGCGCACCTCACCTGCGGGCGGGCGGGCGGGCGGTCAGGGGGGTGGGGTCGGAGGGGTGTCCCGTGGTGGGGGCGGTCGGGGAGTGGGGCGGTCAGGGACCCCGCGCACCTTGCAGGCGCCGGGCTCCAGCCGCAGGCTGGGGTGCTCGCGCAGGAAGGCCCGTACGTCGGCCGGCGGCTCGCTCATGGCTGGGGGCCGGCGGAGCTGGAAGCCGGGCGCCGCTCGAACCACGTGGGCCGGGGGCGGGGCTTGGGGCGGGGCTTAGCGGTGCCCCGGAAGCAAATGCGGTCGGATCCCGGAACCACCCGCGGGGTGATGGCGGCAACGGCGCGGTTGCTGGGGCGGGTGCTGCGCGTGGCGGGCACGGGGCCGGTGAGCGGAGAGGGGCGGGGCGGGCGGCCTGGCGGGCGGGGGAGGTGCCCGCGCCCCGGACCCGGTAACCTCAGCCAGCCCCTCTCGTCTCCGCAGGCCTCAGCCCGCGCGGTCTGGAGGAGCGTCCCTGCGGTGCCCCCGCGCGCAGGTGAGGACTCGTCCAGGTGTGACCTAGCCTCTCGGGAAAACCGCCCCGCCCTCCGCGGTGCAGGGGCTCGTGGGCGCGGAGATAGCTCTGATCGCCTTCATTAGACTCAGTGCCTTTTAATGGAGCCTTGATTGCTTCTGGGCTCTCCCGAGTTACTCGGGTGGCCTGAGACGTTAAGTAATTAGCTACCCGACGTCTCACTGGCCTAATGAGGGGCCAGCCCAAGACTGAAACCAGGTGTCTGGGATCCTAAAGGAAAGCACGTCTGATCAGCACAGTTTGCATGTTGCCTCTGAACTGTAGCAGGAGTGCTGTGCGCACACGAAGGGTACTTTGTAAGCCTGCCTGCCCCAGGCCTGCCTTCTTACCATCCAGGAGACCCACGGCGCCTTCATGTGATGGACTCACCTCAGAGCTTAAATGTACTGTCTGTGTACATCGTTCCGGCCTGAATTTATGACCAATGAAAAAGCAAAGCTGGCGCGCCCTCCCTCTGGGGAGCATGCCAGCACCTTTCATGTCCCCTTCTTCCCCGCGGGGCATTACCTTTGCCTTTCCCTCTCATAAGCCCCAGGGCCCCTTCTTTTGCTTCTGTAACTTGTTTCCTGAGCCTAGGCAGCCCAGCTGGCTCACTTCTACTACCTCTAACTTCTAAATAAGCTTTCTAATTTGAAAAAAAGAAAAGAAAAAATAGAGCTGTTGAGAGAGCTCTGTAAAGCACTGTCCTGAATTCATGTCACATTTCTGTCTCTTCAAACCACAGTGGCCAATACCAGTGCATCTTAGTGCAATAGAACACATCACAGCATACTCCTGCGTAAAAGACATGAGGTGGTGCCAAGAATTACCCAGGGTCATGGTTGGTGGCAGAGCCAAGACTAAGCCCTGTGTCTTGCTGAATCAGTAAACATCCACTGAGTGCCATGTTCCAGGCACTGGGCTAGGAGCCAGGCTGGACACAGGTGCTGCTAGCTGGCTCCTGACTGTAGGTTGTGGGCTGTTTCCACCTCCTGGACCACATGCTCTCGGGCAGTATGGCAGAGTCTTCAGGGGCTTCCAACCCCATGCCAGTGTTGTAAAACTTCCTAGGGCCGGCCTGGAGGCCAAGCAGGTGTGGCAGTTCTGCTGCAGAAGCACCTGCCACAAAAGCCGAGGACGACTCCTTTCTCCAGTGGTGCCTGCTTCTCATTCCTGTGACTGCCTTTGGCCTGGGGACATGGCAGGTAAAGACTGGCCTCTAGCTCTTCTGGCTCTGAGCCCTTGGCCCTGCTGCCATCTGCTTGGGCTTATGCTGTTTCTGTAGGTCCAGCGTCGGAAGTGGAAGCTGAAGCTGATTGAAGAGCTAGAGTCTAGAATTATGGCTGAGCCTGTCCCTCTGCCAGCAGAGTGAGTGTGGGCTGCCGGCCTGGGGCTGGTCTCAGTGGAGGTCAGTAGTGGAGCCTGCTTCTGCTTGTGGTCCTGGCCCTCAGATGGTAGCCCTCAGGATCAGTGGTCCTGCTGGGCTTTTTGCTGACACGATTGCCCTTGGGAAGCTGCCTGAAGTATATAGAAAAATCTGTGATCCTGGGTTTCACCCTCTTTTCAGGTCCGGTGTACCTGAGGGATCCCCCACAGTGCTTATGGCCCCCTAAAGCAATAACTCTTAGCTGGTGGGTAAGAGCAGGCATTGTCATGTCTTAAGTGGTATTTTGAAAAAGTGCCGTAAATGATGTTACTGCCCTCTCCCCATTTCAAAGCACTGTCCTAGAGGAACAGCTATATTCAACAAAGCTTTCCATTCAGGGACGCAAACCTGTGCTTGCAGATGGGGTTTTAGCGCACACAGGTCAAGTACATGCAGGAGTCCATTTTTAGCTTCTCCTGAAAATGTGGACTGCTTGGCAGCACAGGTTCACTCCCACTTGACATTAAAGGGATCAGCTTCCCCTGTAGTGGGCACCCCCTGCACCCCAGCTGTTCCTACTGTGCCTGCACATCACCTACATTACCTTAGGCCATGGTGGGCTTTGTGGTTTGCAGCCCTAACGGGGTCTGTCTTCCTCCCAAACCAACTTTGCTTGGCCTCAGCTTCACTTGTCCCCTCTCCCATATAGCCCAATGGAGCTGAAAAGTCTGGAGTACAGGCCAGTGAAGGTCAGGGGGCACTTTGACCACTCCAAGGAGCTGTACATGATGCCACGGACTATGGTGGACCCGGCCCGGGAGGCCCGGGAGGCCGGCCAGCTCTCCTCCTCGGTCCAGAGCGGTGCCTACGTCATCACCCCGTTCCACTGCACCGACCTGGGGTGAGTAGATGTGCAGGGAGATGACTGGCCTGGCAGATGCCGTCATGGCAGCTTTTCTTTTTTAAAAAAATAGTATATAATTTGGTTTTTATATATCTTTTATAATCCTCACCTGAGGATATTTTTTCCTTTTTTTTTCCTTTAGAGGGAGTGGAAAGGAGGGAGAGAGAACATCTGTATAAGAGAGACAAATCCATTGGTTGCCTCCCACAGGAGCCCCTGTTGGGCTGGGGATTGAGCCTGCAACCCAGGTGTGCCCTTCGCCAGGAATTGAACCTGTAACCCTTTGCTGCACCTGCAGATGCTCTAACCACGGAGCCACACCAGCCAGGGAAGCTTATTTTCACCTTTCCTTCTCAACCCCCAACTCTGGGAAATTCAAGATACCTAGAAAGGTTCAGCTCCTTGAATAGTTTCAGACTTGTAACTCTGACATTGTTAAGCCAATTCATTTGACTTATTACTGGACAACTCCTATATGTCAACCTCTGAAAGGGAAGATGAACTGTCCAGTGGCCAACTCATTAAATGACAAGTGCAGCATGAAGGGATAGCAAGAGGGACTCTTGTCTAGAGGGAGTCAGCTTAGGGAAGCTTCCCAGGGTACTCTTTGGCCCAAACTTGAAGGGATGGGGAGAGTGCATTCAGGGAAGTGTGCAGGAAGGGGCAGTGCAATAGAGCAGCTTCCCAAATGTCAGTGTACAAATGAAACCCTGGGTCCTTGTCAACCGCAGCTTCCTGGCTTTAGGTCTGGGATGGGCCCCACTGGTCTCTAACAAGCTGCCCCTCATGGCTCCCTGGTTTGGAGGGGAGATTGGAGGCTGGTGTACAAGGCAGTTGCTCCAATAGTTAAAGGGAGAAGAGGGCATCTGAACCCAGGCCCTGGTGGTTTTAGTCACTGGTTGCAGGTTGCAGTGGGTGGGGCACCAGGAAGAGAGGTGAAGGGGTGGGGGAGTGTAGCCTTGGTCTCCCTTCCAGGAGTTGATGGCTCTTACCAATCAAGACATGGGCACAAGAGGAAGACCTTCCCAAAGGCACACAGCCTTTCTGGGGTTGGAGGCACTCACCCAGCTGGTGTCCATTGTCCTGCTTTAAACCCTCCTCCTGCACCGAAGTTCCTGAAGATGCTAGCGCAAACAGGGATCTTTATTCTCAACCTTTCCTCCACCTGAAACTGCATGCTTTCCTTACTCTAGGATCAGCATCCTGGTAAACAGGGGGTTTGTCCCTAGGAAGAAATTGAATCCCGACACACGGCAGCAAGGCCAGGTAAGAAAGGGAGCGAACTCTTTCCTCAGGTGAGCAGGGCTCTGGGAGCCACCTGTTCTCCATGCTGTGCTGAGGAACAGCCTCACACTTCCTGTAACTTTTAGGTTGAGGGAGAAGTGGACCTGGTTGGGACCGTGAGGCTGACAGAAACCAGGAAGCCTTTTGTCCCTGAGAACCACCCAGAAAGGAACCACTGGCATTACCGGGACCTGGAGGCCATGGCCAAGGTCACAGGCACAGACCCCATTTTCATCGATGCAGACTTCAGTACGTTGTGACAGCCCAGATCAAGGAGCTTTAGTAAATGCCTGTTGTTTGTATTCTAGTGTGTTGGGGGAAGGGATGCTGGTCAGTTACAGGTAGAAGGCTCTTTGGAGTGATTTGAAACTGGCCATAAAAAAATGACAGCTCTGGGAAAGAGCAAGCTAGGAGGGCCCCAAGGAAACAGCTGTCCAAGTGGCTGGAGGGAGAAAGTGCCAAGAAGTAGTGGCCTAAGAGATTGCAGACACTGAGCCCACTGTCTCTGCAGAGAGCACAGTCCCTGGAGGACCCATTGGAGGGCAAACGAGAGTCAGCCTGAGGAACGAGCACATGCAGTACATCATCACCTGGTGAGTCCCGTCCCCAGCTGCTCTCAGCCCCTTCCCCTTCAGAGCCTTTCACCAAACACTTTCTTTCAACCCAAGGTATGGACTCTGTGCAGCTACATCATACCTGTGGTTTAAAAAATTCCTACGTCGGACTCCTGGCACGTGACAAGATTAGCTGATACAGCCCCGTCCTGGGAAGTCACTGAGTAAACATTTCAAGCGATTTGGTTTTATGCTGGGCCATGTACTATCCCTATAAATAAATCGCCACTACACACGTTGTGCTTTTCTTTCTACATAAATGAGCTTGTACCTGGTTGATAAGAAAACCCAGGGTTGGTTCAGTGTTTCAAGCATACGTGCGCCTGAGCAGCAGTTTAAGGCAGCTTTTTCAAAACTGACAAAGCAACTTACACAGCAGTTCTGCCCTATAGGTGACAAATAAGGACCATGGTTGGAAAATACACTTGCTACCATCCCAGATTTCTTACTGGCAAGAAGGTAAATCACTTTCAACCCCAAATGCCCAAGACACTGACTGAAGGAGATTTCACTTGGCTGAAGGAGACTTTTTATTACTTTTATGTACAGAAAACTCAACAGTGCACACTTAGCCCAGCTTCGTGGCCAGTTCCTTAGCCTTGGCCTTTTCCAGCTTGGCAATGCGAGCCACCGACTTTGGACCCAGGACATTGCCTCCCCAGTGGCGGCGGATCTGCAAGGACAAGAGCAGTAGTTAGTCTAGCCTGGTGTTCCCAAAGCATGATAGTCTGTGGTACTCTGCCCCATTGCTCCAAGTTGATCACAAAACACAACTGCTCAGAAAGAGCCAGCCAGTCCCCTGACCAAAGGCTTGATTTACCCAAGATGGTAGTTTGCATCAAGCTGCTTCTTACCTCATCGTATCTGTCGTTGTAATTGGTCCTGATAGCTTCCACCAGCTTAGCCAGAGCACCTTTGTCTTCCCTACCAAGACAGGGAAATGTGGGTCACTGACTCCTGGTTCCGCTTCCAGAGAGCAGCAATTACTTTGTTTTTTGCTCCAAACACAAGCCTTTTGCCTCAGATATAACATAACCACATGGTTTATTCAGGTGAAGAAATTCGTAACCATCATTGGCAAAGGTTCAGGTAAATGTAGTCCTTTAAGCTAGAATGTTTGATCTTTAAGGTAAAATCCAAAGAAATTAAACTGGGGGCTGGGGTGGGCAGTTACCTACGGATTCTTGGGGTTTGGGGCCACACTGCATACTTACGAGTTAACCTGTGTGAAAGCGACGGTGGTGCAGGTCTTCCTGTGGACAAGCCGTCCCAGCCTGGCCTTCCCCTTGATAATGCAGTAGGGAACGCCCATCTTCCGGCACAGGGCAGGCAGAAAGACAACCAGCTGGAAGACAGTGTGAGCTCTCAGAGTGTATTTTGACCAGAAACAATGACTTAAAAGTTAGCAGGGTAGCAATTGCTCAGGGTTAAAAAGCTCATGTATTTGCACTTCAAGGTTTAATTCAGTGAGAAATTCACATCATTGCAAGAGCCACAAGACCGGTTGGATCCCTTGTCGGTACTGTCCTCAAATGAAAAGCTGCCAGCCCACTTTGGCCTCTTAATGTGTAAAACTCAGAATCAAGCTTTACCTTCAGGTACCGACATAAAGAACAATCTAAGTAGAGCAACCAATGCTTACGCAAAGGCCAACATACCTCGATGGGGTCCACGTCGTGGGCAATCACCACCAGCTGGGCCTTCTTGTTCTCCACCAGGGTGGTGACAGTGTTAACCCCTGGAACACACACAACCAGTTTGCATGGGGGGGGGGGTTGGCTGTTCACAAAAGCAACTCCACAGTGGGTCCAGCTATGACTTGGGGTTAAAAGCTTGATTTTACTCTTCAGTGATTCCAGATAAATACATGCCTGACTGCCAACAGCCTGCCCCACCCCACCACTCAGCCTCTGGAGGAGCCCACTCACCTGCTCGAAGGACAGGTGGCCTCTTGGTGGGGACATCGCCTTTGCCAGCAGCTTTTTTCTCAGCCCGGGCCAACAATCGCTGCTTCTTTTCTTGCTTCGTCTCTGGTCTGTACTTGTGGGCCAGCTTAAGCAGCTGAGTAGCTGGGAAAATATCCATCAGCTTAGGCTTGTAGTTAAGTTCTAACCTTCGTCACTTAATGTAACAAGTGTTAGGTCGCTGTCCTGAATGTTACACTTCAAGAAATCTCAGGCCATACGTAATCCCTTCACAGTTATGCCACCTTCAGGTTCTGGAAACTAGACAAGGAATCCCAAATTTCAATAAACTCAACTACCATGCAATACCCACCACCCAGGAAGAGGCCTTAGGTCTAGTGCTGTCAACGTCAAGACGGTAACAATATCATTGGCCAGTAAGTCCTTCTCAGCCACAGAACCTACCTGTTTGGCGGTCCAAGGCCTGGGTGAACTGGTTAATGGCAGGAGGCACTTTCAGACGCTTGTAGAGAATAGCCCTTTGCCGCTGCAGCCGAATGTAGCGGGGCCATTTGACAAAGCGGGTGAGGTCCCTTTTGGGCTGGATGTCCTGTCCTGTGAAGTAAAGAGCAACACTGAGCCAGGCACTAACTCCTGGTCGAGTTAACATTTAGGGCCACTCTGAAGAGTGCAGGTGCATCAGCGATCTTGGTGGTTTCAACGTGTCATCACATCTTGCAGAGAGCAAATGTTCTCTTACATCATTTGCACACAAACGCCTAGGACCCCAGGAGACCAGCGATACCACTCCAATCAGACAGGTGTCCCTGCAGCAGCACTGTGCTCAGAGCCTCCCAACCGGTTCCATCACCGCCCCATCTCAAGGGGAGAGGTTAAGTACGGAGCCCAGTTTACAGCTACAAAGTGGCAAACGGAGAATTCCAATGCTGGCAGCCCCCCGCTCCAAACCCATAAAGAGAAACCCTGTTCGATAAACTGCTTTTCGTTGGCAACCCAGCCATTTCCGTTCCCCTTTCTTACTCACCAATGCCAAAATTCTTGGGCCTTTTCTCAAACAGGGGATTGACAACCTTCTTGGCCTCCTGCTTCTTCACGACAGCAGGGGCCGGCGCCACCTTCTTCCCCTTGGCCTTCTTTCCCTTCGGCTGGGCAGAAAGAAAACCCAGGTGAACCACCTCGGCCCCCACTAGTTCCTCTGGAGAGGCGTGAGGCTCGGGCTGGCCGGAACCAGCCCCGCGAGCAAAGCTTGGCCCCCAGGCTCAGGCCCAGGAGGCGCAGCAGCGAGCCCGGCCACCCCGTTCGTGCATCAGCGATCTTGGTGGTTAGGGACGTCCTCACCATTGCTCAGATAGCAAATATTCTTTCACATCATCTGCACGAGCAGTGACAGCCACGCAGCCACGGCGCTGCCCAAAGGCTGAGGTCAGAGGTAGGATGCGGACAGCCGCGACCGGCCCCGCCCCACCACGCTACACCCCCAAAAGGGAACAATGGCCCCTTTAGGAGACCGACTCCAGAACCAACAAGGGTGGACTCGGAACCGCTCGCCGAAGGCCTCGGAGCAGTCTCCAGGCCGCAACAGCTCCAAGCCCCGCACTGCGGCGCGGCGCTTGCCGGAACCTCCTCCCCGTCCGCTGGGGAGTTTACCCCAGCCCAATGCGTCTGTGCCAGGCCCCGCGGGGCTCTCCTCGCGCCGGGCGGTGGAGAGACCCCCGCGCGGCCGAGCCCCGAGGAGGATGGCAGCGGATAGAACCCAGGCCCCGCGCCGGCACTCCAAATCACCGACACACTCACCATGTTGGGTAGTAGGAGGAGAGAGAAAGGGAAGAGAATTGTGGGAAATATGTATGCACCCTCAGAGATCGCGAGAACTGGAGCCTGCGCGGAATTTCGAATTTAAAGCGACAGCACGCCTTTCGCGGGACTTCGGTAGGGGGCGGTGTCTAGAGCCGGAGGCGGGTCCGTGAGATCGGAAGGGGCGTGGAGGCCGCGGCTGGACGCTCGGGGACCTCCGGGGCGCCTGGGAGCCTGTTCTCCTCGAGGTGGGCACGCTCGTCCCCCACCCCATCCCGGCCTGGTGCCCTCCGGGCCGGAGGCCTGCGGACAAGGTGCGGGCCTTGGTGTGGCGGGGCGGGGTCACCGTGGGATGTACCCCAGAATGGCTCGAAAACCGCGAGCTCGGCCGTTCGGCCGTGCGCCAGGCCCCGGGCTGAGCGCTGGGGCGCGGGGAGGGAGGGTGGTCCCGGCGAGACCACGGAGCTGGAGGCTCTCGGCGCTCCGGGGCCCAGCCTGGAGCTGGGTGGTTGGGGTAGAGTCGGAGGCACCCGTCGGGTAAAGAGATGGGGCGGGGCTGGAGGCGGGGAGGCGGCTGGCCGGGGGGTGGGGCGCTCCTGCAGGCCTCACGGCGCGCGTGGGCCTGGCCTCAGGGGAGTCTGGGCTGGACCGGGCAGGGTTTTGCGGGCCTGCCAGGAGCCCTGGGATGAGCTTTCCCAGGGAGAGGGCGCAGTGCCTCTGCGTGCGAATGACTGGACGCGTTTGTCAGGAAGGAAATCCCCGGAGATCTGTTTTCCGTGGCCGCGGAGGGTGGGCGGCTGGGGTTGGCTCTGCTCACATCAGCCTCCGGGTCCCAGGTGCTGACTAGCGGCCCCAGGCCTCTGCTCCCTGCGCTGAGGTCCCGCCATGGCCCAGCAGAGAGCCCTGCCGCAGAGCAAGGAGACGCTGCTGCAGTCTTACAACAAGCGGCTCAAGGACGACATCAAGTCCATCATGGACAACTTCACGGAGATCATCAAGACCGCCAAGGTGGGTGGGGCCAGCCTGTCTCCTGCACCTTCTAGACTGGCCTGCTCTGGTCAAGAGTGTCACAAGAGCCGGGCTGTGTGGCTCAGTGGTTGAGTGTCACCCTATGTACCAAGAGGTTGCAAGTTTGATTCCCAGCCAGGGCACATGCCCGGGTTTCGGGCTTGATCCCCCGCAGGGGGCGTGCAGAATGCAGCTGATGATGCATCCATGTTCCTATCTCTCTCTCTGAAATAATAAAAACATTTTTAAGAAAAGAATGTCACAAGACTGCTCTGAGCCAGGTGGTGAGGATACAGCAGCAGTGAACACACAGGCAAGGCCCTCGTCCCCATGGGGAGAAATTGAAGGGGGTGGGCAGCCAGGGGATGGATGATGACACAGGTCAGCAGATAAAACCAGCTAATTACAGGTCTTGATGAGACAGCTGTAGGGGGGTCTAGTCAAATTGCCAGGTTCAACATCCAGAACCACTTCCTAGCAGTGGGTTCGGACAGGGCCTTGATTTCTCAGTGCTTTGGTTTCCCGAGTCATAGGGCCCATGTGATGACTAGATGGGTTTATCTATGTAAAGTGGTTACCTCAGGCCTGACAGGGACCCAGACATCATCGCATTGCGAGTGGGTACTGTCAGGAAGAGAAGCTGGGGAAGGGCCCTCCCGGTAGGTTGAGCGGTCAGCGTTGGGCTCAGTGGGGCTGGATCTTGGCGTGACCATTGTGGACCTGGAAGACTTGAGTCTCAGTAATGGTGAGAGCTAGCGTTTGCTTAGTGTGCACTGGACGTCAGGCTGTGTTGGGAGGGCTAGTGTCCTGTCCCATCTAATCTTCACAAGACTCTTTGAAGCAAGTAGCATTGGTCTCTCCATTTTCAGAGGAGGAAACTGAGGCTCAGAAGATTTAGTAACTTGCCCAAGATCATTCTGTTAATAACTGGCAGAGCCAGGATTGGAACCCAGCAGGTCTGGCTCTTAACCACTTCGGGTTCCCTGATGCCAGCCTGTACATTCCCCCCTGGGGAAGCCCTGTCCAGGTGGATGGACTGGGGCAATTAATAGCCTGGGCCTTGGACAAGACAGGGTGGCTGGACTTCTGGCTCCTGCATTTACCATCTGAGATACACTGAGCAGGCCCATGGCCCTGTCCAGGCTTCTGTGAGAATTCTGTAAGATAATATTGGTCGAGGGATTAACACAGTGCCTGGCACCCAGGAAGTGCTCAGTAAATGGTCACTTTTAAAAAATCACTGTCTTTTTTACTCATCTGTTCAGTTTACTGAGTGCCCGAACTAGTGGCACTATCTGTCCTGCACAGGACTCCACACCCCAAAAAGACTCGACCAAGACCTCCCTGCGCCTGGCACAGCAGTCAGCATGCGTAGGCATCTGTCTGTCCAGACGCAGGTGCCTGTGCTCTCCTTAGAACAAGAAGGAAGCTGAATGTCACCTGAGGTCTGGGTAGTATTGCCCACTGTAGAGAGCAAGACAGGCAGTGTGTGGAGTGTGGGTGGGTACAGTTGGCAAATGCCTGTGGCCGGTGCCTGCCCTGCCGATTAGACTTTATTATCTCTCCTAGATTGAGGATGAGACGCAGGTGTCCAGGGCCACTCAGGGCGAGCAGGACAATTATGAGATGCACGTGCGAGCAGCGAACATCGTAAGTCACCCGATGGAAGGCCTGGCCTGGGCTCCAGCACCTTGGGGTCCCCACTGTGGTCTCCTGGGTAGGGGGAAAACCACTTCTTAGGAGACCCCCTCAGGAGGGCTGTGTGTGGCAGTGTGTGAGGGGCATGCAGAGAGCCGGCCACATCTGTCCTGTAGAGTGCTATGCAATTGACGAGAAAGGTTCCGGAGATTCGTCCCAGGTACAAAGGCAAATGTCCAAGTGAAACGGGATGTGCGTTTTGGTCCTTTCTGATGTCACAGGACAGGCACATCAGTTATTTCCATAGGTGTGTGCCCATGGATGAAAACACATAGGAAAAGTTCCCAAAGGAACCCACCCAACTGGCACGCAGCTGCCCCGAGGACAGGTGGTTAATCGGGATAGTAGTTTCATCTGTGGGCTTTGGGGGTTTGAGAAGCAGAATGCGCACTTGCATCACTTGTGTGATTGGAGATCAGTACCACCAGGTCAGAGCCAAGGGCCAAATGAGGGTGGGGACTGGGAGCTGATGGCACCTGCTGTCTCCCCCGGGCCGCCTTGGGAGCATTTCATGCAGTCGAGGGGACTGCTGGAGACCCTGCTCTCCCGTATCTTCCCTCCTGGCTCGCTCACTTCTCACAGTGACCCTGCGAAGGTCAGTGCTATAACTCCACTTTGCAGATGAGGAAACTGAGGCCATGGCTTGGGGCATCAGGCCCATGGAGGAAGGGTGCTGTCGCTCCCTCACCTGCCTGCTCTGGTTCCCATCACCACAGGTCCGAGCCGGTGAGTCCCTGATGAAGCTGGTGTCTGACCTCAAGCAATTCCTCATCCTGAATGACTTTCCGTCGGTGAACGAGGCCATCGACCAGCGTAACCAGCAGCTCCGAGCACTGCAGGAGGAGTGTGACCGGAAGCTCATCACCCTGCGGGACGAGATCTCCATCGACCTCTACGAGCTGGAGGAGGAGTATTACTCGTCCAGGTACAAATAGGGCTGGACCCGGACCTGCAGAGGTGGGCCCGGCCAGCAGGCACGGCCCAGACTCACCCGGCAGCCCCGAAGGTCCTGTTTCCAAACCCTGTCTGGTCTCGGCAGCAGAGCCCTGTGCCTGGTTTCAGAGCAGATCTCCTGGTCAGAGCGTTTGATCAACAGACACTTTCCACCGTCCACCGGGCCCTGGGCATTGGGATGGAACTCACACAACTTCCAGGGTTGGGAGGGCCAGAGCCAGTATTCCTGCCCAGGGCGCCGGCTGCCTCTTTCTGAACCTGTGTACTCCTTTTAATATTGAATGTTCAATATTTAAACATTCCAGCCAAGGCTGGGCTAGCTCTTCTTGGCTGCCCAGGCTATGCCCAGGATGCCAGTGCTTGCCCACGGAGGTAATTCTGTGTGGGCATCACCAAGCCCCCACAGTGGGGGGGCGTAGGGGTCCTGGGAAGGAGGAAAAATCCCAAGTAGAGGATGGCCTTGAGAACTGGGCCCAGGGTGCATGGGCCACCTAGTTCCCATTCAGCTCAGCCTTGTCCTCTGAGCCAGCACCTCCTCCATGCCAGGATCATGCTGGGCCCCAGAGATATAGCAGTGGGCGCGACCCATCACCCCAGCCCTCGTGGGGCCACTTAGAATCCTGAAATCTGAGGCCTTGGAGGTAGAAGGGCCCTGAGAAATCTTAGTCCAAGTGTAACTTACATGGGAGAAACTGAGGCTAGAGACTGGGAGGCCTTACACCTCTGTACCCATTAGCCTGGAAAATCAAGACTCAGTCCAGCAGACATGGAGTCCGGGTCCCCTTGTGCTCTCAGCCAGATAGAGCTGTCCTTCCTGGGGTGGGTTTTAAATGCTGCTTTCTGTCCCCTGCTGGGGACATGGCTCACAGCCCCACTGGTTTTGCAGAATCCCTTCACGTCCCCATGTTTCTCCCATCATCCCCAGGGCAGGCCTCTGGCCTGAGCAGCTCCAGGACAGCGATTCAGCCCTGCCTTTTGAGGTTGAGGGCAGGTCACTCAGTGGGGCTGAGTGCCAGGCTTCCCACATCCTGCCCCATCAGTCTCTGGTTCTCCCACAGGGGCTTGGCCAGCCTGATGGCCCTTCCTGCATCCCTGGGGCCTCAGGAGGCCGAGTTTCTCCCTCATCTGTGATGCCTGTGCATGGCCAGGGCTCAGTGAGTCAGGGCCTGTGGGCTGTGTACCCTCCCTGCTTGTCCCCTGGCGTGTGTCCTGAGTCCCCCTCCACCCTCCGCAGCCCAATGCCCTGCTCGCCTGCCTCCATGCTTGCTCGCCCGCTTTCCACTCATGATTTGCTCTTTGTCTACTTCTCACCCTCTGCTGTCCTTGGGCCACCACTCTGTGTGACCAGGATGGTTTCTGAGACTGAAAGTTGAGGGAGGGAGCCACAGGCAGGGCAGGACGGGGTGCGGAAGAAGGATCCGTCACCCCTGCACAGCCTCTGCGAGCTGTGCTCGTCCCCTACACCCTTGTCCCGGGTCCCAGCTTCCATTAGAGAGAAGGCAGGGTGTACTGTTCAAGGGGCCTGTTTGCAGTCGCACAGCTGGTACCATGGTACAGGATGGAACGTCAGGGCCTCTGCTCCTGTCACCCCATTTGGGCTCAGTGCCAGCCAAGGGCAGACCCAGAAATAAGACAGTGTCTCTGCCCTCGGGGTCCTTGCAAAGTGTAGGAACCATTGAAGGACTATAGTCAGCTTCAGACCCTGGCCGCCACTACCAGTGAAGCGGCCGCTCCCAGCAAGAGGAGGGTGGCTAGAGCCAGGATGGGGATGGCAGCCAGAACAGGATGGGGCTAGAACAGCCAGGTGACAGACAGGGTGGACACCTGGCAGATCAGTAGACGGACCTGCTGAGGTCACACAGACCTGCATCAGCTGGTCCTGGACAGCTCCTCCCTTGAGGATGCTGAAGGACCCTGACGCAGGGGGCTCCCCGTGGAGCTTGACAGGAATGCCCACACGGGAGAAGCAGGTCTGCAGTATCGTCTGTTTTCTTAACTCTGCTTCTGTCTCGCCTTCCCTCCCCTGGCTCCCATCTCTGCCTGCTCCTGTCTCCCTGGGTTTCTGGTGGTGGAAAAGCTCCAGTCTTTGCGAAGCTAATGATCTGCCTCTGTGCGAAGCTTACTGGAGGCTGGACCTCGACACAGACACTGCTGATGGCCTTGCGGCCCCTCTGCTGGCGTCCCCGGAGCCCAGCGCTGGCCCCCTGCAGGCCACCGCCCCTGCCCACTCCCATGCTAGCGGCCCCGACCCCACAGAGCATGCCTGAGCCTCTCTAGCTTCCTCCTAGGATCTTGGGAACAAAATTTGGTGCTCCCTCCTTCCACCACAGCCTCACTCCTCTCAGCCTTAGCTCCCGCTTGGGGAGCCTCTCTGGCCTCCTTGGCAACCTCGTCGGCCCAGGGACAGCTCACCCAGGAGTGTGGAGATAAACCATTTCCAGGGTGGCCCACTCTTCCTAGTCACCTCTGTTCACTACCTTCCCGGCGCTGGGTGGAAGGCAGTTTCCAGAGCAGTCTGGCCTGCTGAGACCCTAACAGCAGGCAGAGAGGATGCCTAATGCTGGGAGACCTGACTTGAGCCTGCTGTCTAAAGTGGGGAGGGGGGCTCTGGGTGGACAGTACTGGCCAAATCCAGACCAGGCCTCCTGTGTAGAGCCACCAGAGGGTCCCTGCAGGGCTGGGGTTGGGGCGCTGTGGTTCTCACAGAAGTCTGACAGGCAGGGGTCCTTCCTGGTTCAGCTGCATACACATTCTGTTTTGTTCTGTAAAAGACTGTTGAATAAAAATAGCTCTGCCCTTTTGCTTTGGTTGGTTCTTTGTTGTTCATACCTGACCATCCTGGGATTGCCTTGAACTCCCAGTGGCTGTTGGAGTAATAGCTCCTGGACTCTGCCTGGACAGCCATGGGCTCCAGGTCAGCCTTCTCCCCTTGGGGACTCTGGGCAAGCAGGGGCTTGGTCAGTGAGGGGTCATGGCTGCATATTCCCATTGCCTAGAACTGCCTGGGATCTAGATCCTTAACTGGTGAACAAATGAAAAACTGCCATATTGCACATTGCGGGGCCCAGGCACCTGTACCTCTGGTCCCTTCTAGTCTTCACTACACCTAAGTCTGTTGTCACTGGCACTTCAGGGAAGAGTGGCCACTGGCTCGAAAGGGGTTGATGGGGTAACGGACTAGGAAGCACAGTGGCAGAAATCAGTATTCAACCCAGATAGAACACTAGGCGCAGTGCCACTGTGCCCAGGTCACCTGAGAAAATGGGGAGGGTCACAACAGAGGAGCCAGGACTTCAACCCTGCGCCCTGTCACTGGGATGCTTTATCTCACGAGGGAGACCACTGTCCTGGTGTATGGGAAAGGTAACAAACAGCCCACAATCCAGTCTCAGAGACAGGGAGGGACACAAGCTGACCCATCTCAGGTCGCAGAGATCCCTACGGCCAAGCAGAGACACCAGACAGGTGGCAGCCTGGGCCCCAGCCCTGGCTCCTGCCCGGGTTTCTGGGGTAGGCTGGGAAGTTGCTTCCCCTTTGCATGAGTTTCCTCATTGATAAGAGAGGTGGTGAGCTCTTCCTGCAGCATTTTAATTGTGCAAATAACTGGTATTTAACCACTAAGGGAGAGAAAGGTTACAGCCAATAGGAGTACTTGTGGGGGAAAGGTGGGAAGGAGTGGGCTGGACTTCAGGGTGGGGTTTGGATTACCTTCATTTTCTACACTGAGTAACAGAAGGTCCACATCATTCACTTTTCCCTCCTGGGCTAGTGCCATCCTTCCCCGTGGAAAATGAAGTTGTTTCTCCCTACTAAAGCAAAGCAGGTCTCCTGCATCTTGTCCTCTGCAGCCCATGCCCCTGGCAGCAGAATGCGGTGCAGAAATGGGCTGTTTGCCTCTGGTCCTCAAGAGCCTGAATTGAACAGGTTGTTTCCCCAGCCCTGGCCAAGCAACACATCTTAAGGTCCTCAGTGGCCTCCATGTTGCTAAACTCAGGGCCATCCTCAGTCCTTCTCACCTTTGTATCCCAAGCTTTTTATTCTGAGAATGTTCAACTCCCTGGAAACATGAAAAGGCAGGACGGAGGACACACGCAGACCCGCTTATGCATTCAGTTTGCACCTTTGCTCGTTCTCACGTATAAAAGCCATCTGAACGTCAGCTGCAGACCTCACGACCCTCACCTCTAAATACTTGTCAACTTGCCCCTCTAAGAGCCACATTCTCAATGGCCCAGTGCCAGCATCACACCCCAAATGACCAATTATTCCGTAATATCATCTAGCATCATAGTATTCTAATTTCCCCAATTGTTCCCCAAATGTCTTTTTATATCTATTTTTATTTTGCATTGCATTTATTTATTTCTTACAGTCTTTTAAAATCTAGAACAGGACCAGAGTAATGGTTGGAATAGGTCGAGTTGAATTCCGGATATACTTTGAAGGGCAAGCCAACAGATTTGCTCAAGAATTGGGTGTGGGGAATAAGAGGAATTGGGTGGCTTCAAGGTCTATCCCATGTGCCTAGAAGCACTGAGATGAGGAAGGAAGGCAGTGGGGAGAATGGGACTGAAGGAGGTCAGGTCCCCATTTGTACACAGCAGGTGGAAATGTGTGTTAATACCCAAAAGTAGGTCTGGAGTTCAGGGGAGTCAGCAGTCAAGCCATGAGCCCCAAAAGGGATCACTGATGGGGGAGAGCTGACAGGAAAGGGAAGTGGTTTAGAGACCCAGAAAGAAGGAAAAGCCAGCTGCGGGAGGAAGGCTTGCTGTCTGGGGTCCCCGAAGCCATGTGAAGACTGGGTTTGGGGGAGAAGGGAGGATCAGCTGGTCAAACCCTCCAGCCACATCGCACATAAAAAAGTAATTTACAATTAAGAAGGCACAAAATCAAGATCTTTACTCGGAACCCAACAACTTTTTCCTCTCCCTGGCCTCTCGCAACTCAGGCGGTACAGACCGCCCCCCGTCCAGCGAAACCGCCACGAAGCCGGAGAAAGGACGGATAACCCCAGGCTTGGAGTGGGCCGGGAGTCCCACTGAAGGAGGGCCCTCCGTCACTTCCGACTCCAAGGCAGCCTTCAAAGGGCTCTCAGTTGTGTCAAAGCCTGTCATTTCCACGAGTTAAGGAAAAAGGTGTGATGCTCCCCGGCCTAGGCTGGAGGACACCCCCCCCCCGCCCCGTCCCATCCCTTTCTCCTTAGCACTCCCCATTACCGCCACTTCACACATTCACCTCATCACCAGTCGCTCCTGAAATACAAACTTGATGAGGGCACAGCTGTGAGCCTTCTTCGCCTCCTGTACCCCCGGGGCTCGGGACCCGCCGGGCACCTGCTAGGCGCCCGGTCCTTTCGGAACCAACGAGGTCTCGCCGGCTTCCACGGGGGGGTCCGAGCCCCCAGACACATCTCTTCCTGTCGCCCTGCTTACTGAGTGCCTACTGTGTACGGGGCACTGTGCTGCAGACGCGGAGGCCGGGACGGGGGGGGGGGGGGTTAAGCAATACCAGCCCTGACCCCTTGTCTGCCCGGAGGTAACCCACAGGCCCCGCCACGCCCACGGCCCACAATGCTTTGCGCTCCGCCCGGCGGCCGCTTCCGGCGGAGCCAGGCGTGACGAGTCGAGCGTCGCGCGACGGCGGCTCGGCGCTCGACTGGCGGCGCCTGCGCACGTGCCATTTCCGGCGAGCGCGGCGCCCCGGCAGCGACCCGGGCTGTTTGGGATCGTGCGGGCCGCCCGGCTTCGCGTGAGTCGCTGCGGGAACCGGTCCCGACCTGGACGTTGCGCCCTGCCCTCCTGCCCCGGAGCAGGACCCCGAGTGAGCACCGCCCGAGCCTCCAGCCATGGCTTCTCTGCTCGCCAAGGACGCCTATCTGCAGAGCCTGGCCAGGAAAATCTGCGCCCGGCCCAGCCCGGAGCCGCAGAAGCGCAAGTCGGGTAAAGCGCAGCCCGGGGCCGGGACTGGGCGGGCTTCGGAAGGGGGTGCCCCCACCCCCCGTCGCGGCGAAGTCGGAGCCTTGGGGTGGACTAGACACGTGTAAAATACTAAAAGGAAATATAGGTGATGTTTAAAGTCACCGGTGTTTCCCCGGTTGCCGGGGGCATCAGCCTGGGGATCCGAGGGTTTCAGCGCCATCTGCCCACCGGGCAGGGAGCACAGCCGGGGTTTGGGGGACGTGACCGTGCGGAATGGGGAACGTGGGGCGAAGAAAGGATTAGAAGATAGCTCCTTGAGTGGGGTTTCCATGGCCGGGGTGACGAGGCTGCCCTCGGGAAGTAGATACACAGCAGGTGGAACAGATAGAAACGGGCCTGCTGGGACTTGTAAGTACTGCCTGGCCCTGGAGGAGGACAGCAGCAGGGTCTGGCATGGAGCTAGCGGAAGATAAACAACTTTTCTTTTTACGCAAGGAAAATAGATTCATTATAGGAAATTAGAAAAAATGAGTTTTCTTGTTGACGAGACATAACCGAAGTCTCTGTATTTCCGTGCATTTCTAGTTGTTGTTTTTCCTGTCTCACCAAAACAGTTTGGTTCCTATGCTATATACTCATTTTTCCACTGAAATGTAAACAGTTTATCCAGCTCTTAAAGTGAAAGCTGGCGTCATTATTTTTATGGTTAGAGTGGCTGGCTCTGCAGCAGTGCCATCGTTTGTTCCTGGAGATGGGTATTTAGGTTTTTCTCCTATTATTTCACTTGAATGACATCGTGATGAATATCCTTGAGGCCACATCTTTGTGTGTACCCAGGATGAGGTCTCATTGCTGGGTCTAGTGTGGGGAAGTTGATCAGGGTTTCGATATGTGTGGCCAATCTGCTTTCTCTAGGAAGTTTGTGATTCTGAGCTCTGCGGATAGGGATCACTGGATCCTTCATCCTGGTTCGCTTTTGGCATCTTTTGGGATCAAAGCCTTTGCAAGACCTCTTGCCTATTGAATGGGTCACAGAGATTGGGACTGCATTGCTGTCTCATTTTGTATTTCAGTGGGCAAAACTCAAGGCTCAGAAGCTGCTGGACCCCCAAAAAAGAAGAGGAAGAGAGCACAGAAGAAATCCCGGGAGCACAGAGAGAAGTCGGTGGAGCCCAAGCCTCGAGCCCTGGGGGAGAACTCCCAGGCAGCTTCCCAAGCCAGGAAGCCAGCAGCAGCCAAGGAGGAGAAGACCTCTGGCTCTTCTGGGTTCCCAGCAGGTGAAAAGCTCCAGGATGCTGGGCAGGGCCAGCTGGGATCCATGCAGACAGTCCTCTCTAGTAATAAGAAAAGGCATTGTCAGGCACACTGGGATAATGGGAGACTTCCCAAAGAAAAAGCTTTCAGAGGACAGGTCACAGAGGCTTTTTGGGTGGATGGGATCCCAGGGAGTACACAGTGGTTCCAGGCCTAATGGTGACCAGGATCTGGTGCACAGCAAGGCTGTAAGGACCTAGAACAGCTTGGCTTCAAGAACATCACTGCCTTCAAGTTTCTGAAGGGGCGTCGTGAAAGCTGACTTGTTCAGGGGAACCATAGGCTGCAGAAGTTGAAGAAATGGGAGATGGATTTGGCTTGACCTGTAGGAAGCATTTTATCATGACACACAAAGATGTCCTGTCCCTGAGGATGCTCTGGGGGCCAATCCCAGTTGAAGAGGCAGAGTAGAATTTATTGGAACTGTCATGCAGATCCATCAGTGGCCACCAGGGGAAGCAGTGCATGGAGACTCTGAAGCCGGGCCCTTGGAAGGGGACTGAAAAGTCAGGGGGGATCTCCTTTCAGTCCTCTGATTCCTTTTTTGCAGATGGCCTGGCCGCAGAGCCCGACTCCTTCTTTGCCCTGGATGTTCTGCGGCAGCGGCTGCATGAGAAGATACAGGAGACCCGGGGCCAAGTAGGTGTGGGGAGAACTCGGGTGCCAGGAGCAGCGTGTTTCCTACGGTGGTTTCCCCCTCTGCCTAGAGAGGAGGTGCACTCTGCAGGGTGGGTCCCCAGCTCTGCTGGCCATTGTGGGGCTGACAGGAGGGGCCTCAGCGGCTCTGGTCTACAAGAGATCAGGTGGTATCATCTCAGGGAGCCTCAGTCCCTGGAGTCACTTACATTTTGCTGCCTAGGAGAGGCTTAGCCTCTTCCCTCTGGGAAGCCACCTTTGCTGAACACCACACCGGTGGCACTTCTGTCCATCTAAATGTCACAACAGCCCTGTGAGATAGGTGAGGGCCTGGGATGAACTGACTTGCCCAAGGTTACAGCCACAGCAAACATCAAGACCTGAATCAGCCTCAGCTTTTTCTGCTGAAGGCCATTGTTATCCCTCTGACTCAGCCACCACTGCCCTTTTGCTGGGG
The DNA here is from genome assembly GCF_054644295.1 of Miniopterus natalensis. Lineage (NCBI taxonomy): Eukaryota > Metazoa > Chordata > Mammalia > Chiroptera > Miniopteridae > Miniopterus > Miniopterus natalensis. Next base: position 70,564,612 of record NC_142092.1, read on the forward strand.
ACCTCTCTCAGGCCTCTTGGTATGTGGGGACAGCCCCCCAGCTTCTTTCCGCACTGCCCTGGGGCAAGCCCAGGTGCTGGTTCCTACTAATGCAGGCTCTAGGCCCTGCCTTCCTGCAGTCCGGTCTGGAGCCCTCGTGTTGGCCCCGCAGTGGTAAAGGCTGTCGGTTAAGCAGAGCTTGGGCTTGTCACCACAGAACAGTGCCGTGATCCCCACAGGAGCAAGTTCTGACCCAACACCGAGTTCTGGGTGGTGGCCTTGGCTAAGCCACCTGCCCCACATGCTTATAAAGTGGTGACAGCATCTCCCATATTGGGTCACTGGGAAGATTCTGTGAAACTGAGTTTGTGAAGTGCCTTGGTCAGTGCCTGGGAACTGGAACCATGATTCTTTCTTGGGGGTCTCCTTTTCCGCTTGGGGTCAGTTGCGTTTTGGGTGACAGGTCATCTCAGAGTGGAACGCTGAACTCAGTGGGCCCTGGTCCTACACAAGGGTTTCCTCCTGAACCTTCCTGCCCTGATTCCACATGCGGGTCTGGGGCCCGAAGTTGAGTGAACTTGGCTTACCCCCTGCAGTGCAACACCAAGGAGCTGTCCCCTGCCACTTTGGAGAAAAGACGGCGGCGGAAGCAGGAGCGGGAGCGGAAGAAGAGGAAGCGCAGGGAGCTGAGAGCAAAGGAGGTGGCCAAGGCCACGGAGGCCACAGAGGCTGTGGTGCCGCCCCCCGAGGCACCCAGCCAGGAGACACAGGGGCAGCCGGGGCTGCTGTTCAACAAGGTGAGGGCTGGTGCGTCCTGGAAGCGCGGGGACCCCTGGCTGCGGCTGCCCCCCTGAAGTGAGGGTCGTGGCTGTGCATGTCCCGGGCGCTGCCAGGCTGCAGGGCCGCGGTAACATGCGGCGCCCTCTTCCCAATTTCTCGAGAGGTGGAGGTGAGCGAGGAGCAGCCGACCAGCAAGGCCCAGCGCAGGAAGGAGAAGCGGCAGAAGCTGAAGGGGAACCTGACGCCGCTGACCGGTAAGAACTACCGGCAGCTGCTGGAGCGGTTGCAGGCGCGGCAGAGCCGGCTGGAGGAGCTGCGCGAGCAGGATGCGGGGAAGGCGCAGGAGCTCGAGAGCAAGATGCAGTGGACCAACGTGCTGTACAAGGCCGAGGGCGTGCGGATCCGCGATGACGAGCGCCTGCTACAGGCGGCCCTGAAGCGCAAGGAGAAGCGGCGCGCCCAGCGGCAGCGCAGGTGGGAGAAGCGCACGGCCCACGTGGTGGAGAAGATGCAGCGGCGGCAGGAGCACCGGCGCCAGAACCTGCGCAAGAAGAAGGCGGCCAAGGCCGAGCGGCGGCTGGAGAAGGCCCGCAAGAAGGGCCGGATCCTGCCCCAGGACCTGGAGCGGGCTGGCCTGGTCTGAGGGGCGGCAGCCCTGACCACTTTGGACCTGGGCTAGCCCCCAGGCTGCAGACTGTCACACTCACAGGGCCCAGGTCATGTGTTATTGAGGACAAGAGCCCAGATCCCAGACTGGGGGAAGTTGAACCAGATCTGGGCTCCAGCCTTCGCATGTGGAGGGCGTGGGGACTGGAGGCACTCGCCGCTCCTCCTTCCCCTCTGCATTCACAGGGGCAGGGAGGGAACGGCCTTGGTGACTGCCCGTGTCAGTCCAAAACTCACTCGGAAGGGACAAAAATCCAACTCCGGTAGCCTGAGCCAAAGGAGGGGCTGATGGCTCTTCACTGGGAGAAGGACGTGACCTCAGGCATGGCTGGACTTGAATTACTGTAAGTTTATTGTAAGAAGGGTAAACATTAGAGTTCAGGTTAAACATACACATTGAGAATCCTAAGATAACCTTAAAAGACAGTAACTGTGTATGTAGTAAACTAAAAGAAAAGGGGGGAAACGGATGGGGCAAGATGTCCATCCAGAAGGCAGGAGAGGAGCGCGCAGAGCGAGAGCTGGGAGGTGAGTGCAGATGCAGAATAAGGGGAGGGTCCAGCCCAAGCCCACGGGCGATCACATGAATGCCAGCTGAAAAGGCTCCGGTGGATTTTATGGTGATGTGGATTATATTTCAATAAAGCTATTAAAGTTTTTTTTAATTACACTCCAGTTATGAAGCAGATTGTAACTGCAAGGAAGCTGGTGTGGCTGTTACTGGACAAAGTAGACTTTAAGGTGGAAAGCACCACTGAAGATGAAAATTGGGAAGGGGTTCAGTTCACAGGCCCTTCGCCTGCACCAATAGCTCCCAGGCTATTTAGCAAACAGCTGCTGGGAGAACTCAGTTTACATATAAAAGGGGGGGTTAACATCTCTCTTAGGAATTGATACACCAGACAGACAAAAACCAGGTGGATACCGAAGGTCTGATGGTAGTGTTTGCAAGCGTGATCTAATGACATGACAGTGTCAGGAACTCTGATGGGAACCCACCACCTGCCAGTCCATGAAGCAGCCTTATATTTCAAAGGCTGGGCATCATACAAAGGATATGACCTGGCCTTAGCATGATTTAGTTTAAAAAATTTAAGAGTTTATTGATAAAACTTCATGTTTGGGCCAGGCAGACGTGACTCAGTGGTTGAGCATCGGCCTATGATCCAGGAGATCGCGGCTCAATTCCTGGTCAGGGCACATGCCTATGTTGGCTCCATCCCCAGTGGGGAGGGGGGTGCAGGAGGCAGGTGATCAATGACTCTCATCATTGATGTTTCTATCCCTGTCCCTTCCTCTCTGAAATCCATAAGAAATAAATTGATTTTTGGAAGTTTAAATTACCAAAATTAATAATTCCTAATATTAAAGAATGTTGAGGGTGGAAAGATAATGGAAGTGCTGTGCATTCAAGTTTGTGGGAGGCAGGTAAAGCAGTGCGGGAAGCACAGCCTTCCAGGGTGTGTGTGTTTATTCTCGGTGTTGTGTGCTGCCAAGGGGTGCTTTGTGCAGCACAATTTCCTGCCATCTTGGTTGACCAGCCCTATCCCAGAATTCTGTTGTTCCACCCTCTCTGCACCCAGCAATTTCTCCAGATTGTTTTTCATCTGTCCCAGAACTAGGTTCTGTGCACTTCAGGTGCAGGAAATACGAACGCAAAGTCGCAAGAGAAAACTTCCAAGGGCATGTGCCTCGGTTGCAGGCTCAATCCCTGGCCCCTGTTGGGGCGCGTGCGGGAGGCAACCAATCGATGTGTCTCTCACATCAATGTTTCTCTCCCTTCCACTCTCTGAAAAGCAGTGGAAAAAATATCCTCGGGTGAGGGCTAAAAAAAAAAAAAAAGACATCTGCTCTGTGAAAGACTGTCAAAAGACTGAGAAGACAAACCACAAACTGGAGAAAATATTTGCAAAGGACACATCTGATAAAGGACTATTATCTAATATATACAATGGACTTAAAACTCAACGATTACAAAATCAACAACCTGATTAAAAATAGGCAAAAAACACGAATACATAGCTCACCAAAGAAGACATACAGATGGCAAATCAGCTTATGAAAAGATGCTCAGCATCATGTCCAAAATCCAGAACACGGACAGCGCCAAGTGCTGGCGAGGATGTGGGGCAACAGGAACTCGGTCACTGCTCTTGGGAATGCAAAACGGTGCCGCAGCTTTGGGAGGCAGTTTGGTGGTTTCTTACAAAACTAAACATACTCTTACCATACGACCCAGCAATTGTGCTCCTTGATATTTACCCAAACGAAGTGAGAACTCTTTCTACCCAAAAACTGGCACGTGGATGTTTATAACAGCTTTATTTATAATTGCCAAAACTTAGATGCAACCAAGATGTCTTTCAGTAGGTGATGGAGAAATGAATGGGTCCATCCAGACAGCGGGATCGTGCTCAGCACTGAAGAGAACTGAACTATCAAGGCATGAGAAGACACGGAGGAAACAAGCGCAAACACTGTGAAAGAAGCCAATCTGAAGAGGTGCAACTGTGATTCCGTCCCTGTGGCATTCTGGAAAAGGCACAACTATGACGACAGTGAAAGGAATGTAGGCTCCAGGGGTTACATGGGGAGGGAGGGGTGAGTAGGTGGAGCACGGGATTTTTAGCAGTGAAATAATCCTGTATGCTCCTACGATGGCGGGAACGTGTGTCAAAGCGCACAGAATGCACAGCACCAAGAGCGAGCCCTCCTGCAGGCTGGGAGTTGGGTGGTGATGGGGCCAGTGCAGGGATGTTGACGGTGGGGTGGCTGTACGATGTGGGACGAGCGATCCTACGGCAACTCTGCTTTCCCCTCAGTGTTGCTGTGAACCTGTAACTGCTCTAAAGAAGGTACGTTTATCGGTTAAGAAAACAGAGCCCGCCCGTTGGATCTGAAAGCGTCAGTAGGAAGGGCCACGTGTTACTCCTGCTCACACTTCACGGCCCAAGACAAGTCACACGGCTGCGCCCAACTCCCAGCAGGCACAGGAATGCAGTTCTACCCACACCTGGAAGAGGCCCCCGGACATTCTGTTTGTTTCTTAAACTTTACCCAAGGAGATGTTTTTACTGATTTTAGAGAGAGAGGAAGGGAGAGACAGAGAAACATCCATGTGAGAGAGAAACATCGATCGGTTGCCTCCCATACATGGCCCGATGAGGGATCAAACAGGCAACCCAGGTATGTGCCCTGACCGGAAATCGAACCCACAACATTTTGGTGTACGGGACGATGCTCCGACCGACCGAGCCTCTCGGGTGTTGAGAGTCCTAACACCTGAGGAAATATGCCCGCCACCACTCCTGGTACAAATACTTATATCGGGGCTCTTAGTTGCAGGCTACGGAGGATGACTGTGTTGATTTAAGCCTGACCCGAGAATTTTACACTGAGCCAGACCAGACTCTTATTCAAGTGTAAAGACAACAGACAAACATCCTGAACATACAAAAACTCAGGACTGTTGTTTCCATGAACCTTTTTGAAAGAAGTGCTAGAGAACAGGCCTCTGCAGCCGCACTGCAAATAGACAAAGGTGACAAAGAAATGACTGGTAACAGGACCCAATTTAAATATAGAACCAGGTCATCAGCAAGGGCGAAGACTGTAGTTTCAGAATGTAAGTAGAAATTAAATAATTCTCACAAAGATCAAGAAAGGAAAGGGGAGAGAAAAGGGGTTTCTTCATTGTGAGAGAGATGAATAAATGATATCATTTAAAGCTATAAAGTAATGGAGAGGTAAGTATATTTAGAGTAAATATTTAGATTACAGCTGTGGGGAACACTCGGCCTGCGCATGTTCTGGCCTGGCCCTGCCAAGGTCTCACCAAAGAGAAGCAGTTCCAGCCATCACATTAGGGGTGAGTTAAATGTTTGAGCAAATACAGCAGGCTAATTTTTAAGTTGATAATTTTATATGGCCTGCAAATGATGTTATAAATATCCAAATGGCCCTCGGCAGAGAAGAGGTTCCCCACCCCTGATTTAGAAGAATCACCAAATTGGGTGAGGAGGGAAAAGGAAGAAGGACAGAAGAGGAAATCAGCTAATCTCGTCATTCGTAACAGGGCGTAAATATATGCATTGTTTAAGTAAACAGGGTGGAAGGTATTCCGTGAAGTTAGTCATCCACGTGGCTGAGCGGTTGAGCGCTCGCCTATGAACCAGGAGGTCACGGTTTGATTGCCCGTCAGGGCACATGCCTGGTAGGGGCCTGCAGGAGGCAGCCGATCAATGACTCTCATCATTGATGTTTCTCTCTCCTCCCTTCCACTCTCTGAAATCAATAAAAACATTTTTTAAAAAAATTCCACAGACTTAAAAAAAACAAACCATCTGTGGGGTAACCTCCTCGGACAAGCACTGCCAGCAGTGGGGTGAACATGGACACGGTGCTCCAGCTGGGAGCCGAAAAGGCTGAGCTCCATGGAGACCTGGGTGGCATCCTGGGAGGTGGCTTGGGCAGCCATCCCTGGGCTCTGGTTCTGCAAATCCTCAGTGGCCACACTCACTTTGAACTTGTGCTTGCCCTTGTTGGTGGCATAGCGCACCTGCCCATCACTCAAGGAGACAGCGCAAGTGTCCCTGTCAGCCAGCTCCTCCCCGATCTCCTGGTTGGCGCTCTGCAATGACAGTGAGCAGCCAATCTGGAGGCCTCAGAGCCCTGCCTGGCCCTAGTGGCTGCTGCTTCTGCCCCCTCGACCTTCTGGCCCGGCCCTGTGTCTGCACAGACTTCTACTTGGAGGAAATGAGATTCACCTCCAGGGCCCAGGCATGTGCAACTGGTGTGCACAGATGGCACCCGAGCTGGTGTTTGGTCTTCAAGCCGGGTAGTGGGTGTGACAGGGTGGAGTCCAGGGCTGTGCCCAGTGATCCTTCGGCCCTAGGGGGGCAGATAAGAGAGCAGAGGAAATGAGGAAGGCATGGGTCAGACAGGAGACCCAAGAGAGGGACAGAACGACTTCCTTGGGACAAAAAGTGGGTCAGCTTCCAGGCTAACGTGGATGGCCCTGGAGGATCCTGTTCAATGTAAGGCAGCCCATGCAGGACACTGGAGGACTCCACTCCTGAAGGGGGCGAGAGGGGTACAGCTCATACAGGCAGGAAGGACAAGGGTGGGTGCCAGGGCTGCGGGAGGGGCTGGGGGCTTCGTGGTGGTGGGCAGAGCTTCAGGTGCAGGAGTGAGAAAGCCCTGGAGGTGGATGGTAGTCATGGCCGCATGAAACCAGAGCCTTTACAGCCTCGAAGCATCCAGACATTCCACAAGTCCACCAACCACACAAGAGAAATAGCCGTGTTAATGTGGGACTTCCCTTTCTGTGGCAGAGGAGACAAACGGACAAGAAATGCAGCCTTTTACACCCAGAGTGGGCCTCTCTGAGGGGCACAGGTGTCCTTTTGGAGCAAAAGACAGGTTTTCTTGACAATTAGCAACATCCTATATTCATGAAGAAATACCTGCTTCAGTCCTGGGGGTGCCAGCAACTCCCCAGTGAACTGAGAGTTGCCTGACGTGACAGGAATGCCACTGTCCTGCTCTCAGTGGGCAGTGGCAGTGCCTTGGGCTGGACGGGCAGCCCGGCGCCCGCCAAGAGGATCCTGATCGGGCCTCACCTTCACCTCCTGCCCGCATGCTGAAGGCACCTTTCAACTTCGAGCAGGACTCAGGAAGAGAAGGGATCTGGCTTCAAGCAGCAGCCCTGTGTGCCCTGAGCCCATGACTGGTGCAGGTACTTCCTGCCTGCCCTGGAAGTGACGTCTGGGACCCCGTTTGTCAGGAGGGGCAGGGACCACCTGCCTCATCTGAGCTGAAGGACCTAAGGAGCACCCAGCGGGAAGCTGATGGCCCGGCTGCTCCAGGCCCCAGGGAAGGGGGCCTGTCTCCCGCATTCCTGTGAGGGCTGGAGACAGGGCTGGTGGTGCCCAAAGCCAAACAAGGCCTATATTTGGGGAGTGGGGCAGTGCCAGGCCTCAACACTTCCCTCCATAGGACAGGAAAGGGAAGCGCAGTTGCGGCCCAGCGGCCATGAAGGTTGCAATCCAGGGCCCCCCATGTTCTCCCTCTGCCCTTCCCGCGCCCCTCAGCGGCTGCGGATTTCCTGGTGGTTCTTGGGCACAGCCACGAATCTCAGCTTCTTCAGGACCCCCGGCCAGCCCAGGAGCTGCTCGTCCCACAGGTACTCTGGGGACAGCACCTTGGTGGGCTTGTGGTCCAGCAGATACCTGTTCAGGTGGCTCTCGTCATGCCAAACGGCCTCGATGGCATTGGCCCGGTCAGCCATCATGGCCTGGTGACAGGCTGTGGTGAGCCGGTGAACCTCGGACACCGACCCCCCAAAGAGGGCCCCCATGTAGTAAAAGTCGCCCTGGTCCGGGGGTATGTACGCCTGGGACTGAGGCCGGCGCTCGTAGGTGAAGGCCTCCCTGGCAGCCTTGTAAAAGCCGGGGTGCAGGGTGCCGAAGAGCGGGGACAGGATCTCCACGCCCACATGGTCACGGAAGCGCATGTCCACGTCCGCGCACACGAGGAAGGCCACCTCTTTCAGGAAGCGCCGCGCACAGAAGTCACTGATCATCTCCATGCGGCGCATGGACACGTCCTGCCAGCGCGCAGCCGCCGGGACCTCGAGAACCACCAGGCGGCGGCCTTCCCGCAGCGGGACGCGCGGCACCTGGGCCGGCCGGTCAGTGAAGATGTAGTAGTTGACCCTGCGTCCCACCATGAAGTGCTCCTCCGCGGATTCCAGGAACAGCTTCAGGAAGGCCACGTACCTACAGGGACAGGAGATGGAGTGGGCAGGAGGGTCACTGTGGAGCCCGGCAGAGGGACCCCAACCCTGAGGCGGTGGAGCCAGTGCACCTTCTTCAAGGAGCAGCCATGCTCCTGGCCTGGCCCGAGCAAGCTGCAGGCTCAACCTCCCTAATTCTCTGTTCCCAGAGATGGGGGGCCGTCAGCACCCCATCATTGGAAGGAGGGCCTGAGGCTCAGACGGCTGGAAACAGAGCAGCCCCTAGGTCTGCAGAGCTGGGTCTGGGTCACTCCTGTGCTGTGTTCACAGGAGACCTAGCAGACCCCCATCCCTGCCTGGCCTGAGCTGAGCACCTGCTGGCACAGCCCACCTTTTCATGCCTTGGCAGGCTGCTTGAAACCAGAGGGCCATGCCACCAGCACCCTCCTTTTAAGTGGGCTGTCCCTGCCCCCACATGGCTATCTCTACCCCTAAGGATCCTCCCTCTCAGGCTGCAGGTGTCTTGCTGACAGGGTCCTCATAAGCTGCTGGTAGTCTCAGGAGGGGTCACCACTGAACTCACGCTCCCCCTGCCACATCATGGATCAGGTCCATCTCATGGGAAGGGAGGGGAGAGGTGAACCCCAGGAATATGAGGGGCTTGCTTAGGCCCCAACTTAAGTCCAAGGGTGTAGGCTTCTAGGTCAAGTCTGTAGGGGTGTCTCCCATCCCGGGAAGTCTTCTCCAACTGCCTCAGATGGCTGGTTCTTCCCTGAGGTCTCCAAGGGCCACCTGCCTCCCACCACAGGGACAGCAGCTCCCCCATCATCAGGCAAGTGCACTGAGCCCTCAGAGTCCCTGAGTTTCTCGGGCAGTGCTGAGGTGCTTCCCCTGTGCCTGCCCCACACCTGTTAGTAAATCCCTCACAGGGAAGGTGGGCACTAGGGTTAAGTAGGGGACACCCCCCCATGCTGAGAGACATTCCAACACCTGGAGCCCATCCCAAAAGTCAGGTACAGCCATTGCCCTGTGAGTATGGGCTCTGGGCTTTCACCTCTGCCCCTTGGGAGGACTGGGCAGGACACCACCCCACACTGCCCTGGACACAAAGACAGACCCTGATGGACCTGTGTCTCCTCTCTCCGGTGTCTGCCCTCTGTTATGCCACACGAGGATATTTTTCAGAGAAAGAAAGAAAAACATTGATGTGAGAGAGACACACTGATTGGTTGACTCCCACATGCATCCCAACTGGGGCTGGGGATCAAGCCTGCAACCGAGGTATGTGCCCTTGGCCAGAATCGAACCTGGGACCCTTCAGTCCACGGGCCAACGCTCTAACCATTCAGCCAAACCAGCTAGGGCACCACCTACTTACTTTTTGATGGCAAACACAGTTAGCCCAACGGTGACATTCTGGAGCCGAAACTGCTCATTCAGGATGTCAATGTTGAAGGTGCCCTCCCAGACGATTGGGGCCAGCCACGGGGTCAGGTCAAGGACATCTTTCCTTCTGTACCGTGAGAGAGCCACACAGCAACATGTGAGCTGGCAGGAGGGTGAACACATGAGGCCCTGCGCTCACCACCCCTACGGGGGACCCCCACTCAGCCCCATTTTCTCAGCGCCCCCGGATGACCATCCTTCCAGACGGACTTGGCATCTGCAGGAAACCTACCAGATGCAAATTCAGGTGCAAACTTGTGCAAATCACCTCAACTTACCAAACACTGCACCCTGAGACCCCAGGGGGAGCTGGGGCTTGCCAGCCAAAGGGGAGCCTGCCCTGGGAGGAGGGCCCCTCACCCTCCACACTTTCTTGGGTGAACAAAGGACAGGAAACAGGAAATGAAACCACAGGGGGAAAATGGGCAGAATCTCTGTGGGGTTCCAGATTCAGAACTCAGGCAGACCAGAGAGGAAGGAATGGGCACAGCCAGTTGCAAAAGAGATTTCAATGGGACTGCCCTGCAGTGTGTTTAGGACAGCGAGAGTGACAGTAAATTCCAAGAAATGTACTCACGAGGGTGTTAGCGCCTTGGGCTGGGGATAAAGCATCCTGAAAAACAGCACAGTGTGGGGTGGGTGAGTTTCAGGAAGACCACGTGGCAGTCCCTAGCAGGAGGCAGTGTGGTCGCTGAGAGTGACTGAGGCCTCTGCCTTCTCCGGAGACCAGGAGACTGCAGGGAGCCCAGTGGCTGCCCCAGGCGCTTCCTGGACCGCGCCTCGGGGAGGGCAGAGCCTGAGTGTCAGCTTCCCTGTTTGGGTAATGGGCCGTGGAACCAAGGCCTCGGGGCTCGGACTCCCTCTGACCTGACGCGGTGGGATCTCAGGGTCCTAGCTCAGTCCACTGTGGGTGGGGAAGGCCTGCAAGTGACCTCTGCGTGGGTAGGTCGCCCAAAGAAGTAGCTGGCCCAGAGGAATAGCCCTCAGACATGCAGCCCGCCCACCTGGTCTCAAGTGGCTCTGCTGCCTTACTGGCTGGTGACAGGAACACGTCCCTGACTTGGTTGTGACAGGACCGTGTCAAGGGCAACAGCCTGGGACATGTGTGTGCAGCAGCCAATCCCAACTATAGTATTGTGGAGCCCCAGGAAAATGAGCCAGCTGACCATGGGTCATTGACAAAATGACTGCAATTTACATTCCTGGATGGCATTTAAATAGCGTCTGCCCTCTCTGGCGTGGCCCAGTTGGTTGTAGCATCGCCCTGTGCACGGATGGGCTGCAGGTTCGATTCCCGGTCTCGGTACCTATAAGAGGCAACCTATCGATATTTCTCTGTCACATCAATGTTTCTCTGTCTATCCCTCTCCCTTCCTCTCTTTCTGTGATCAATAGGGTTTGAGCCTCGAGGAGGAAGGAAATTCTGACAGGTGCCCCATGTGGATGACCCTTGTGGTCATTGTACTGGTGAAATAAGCCAGTCACAAAAGGACAAATACCCTGATATGACGGCCCTACACCAGTCATATTCATAGAGACAGGAGCTTACCGGTGCCTGGGGGAGTGGAGGGGAGTGAGTGTTTTCTGGGGACAGAGTGTCAGTTTGGGAAGGTGAGAAAGTCCTGGAGAGGACGGTGGCAGTGGCTGCACAACAGTGTGAATGTACCTAATGCCTCTGAGCTGGACTCCTAAAAATGGTGAAGATGTTACGTTTTAGGTCATGCGTATCTTACCACAGTGAAAAATTTAAAACAGAAAATGCAGAGTGGCCGCCGCCGCCTTGGCTCGGATTGCCTGAGACAGTCCTGGTTTCAGCTCCAAAAGAAGCCCACAGCCCAGGGCCAGCTGAGCCAGGCCAGCCAGGCCGGTCGGTCACCCCCTTCAAAGCCAAATGCCATTCAACTGGTCAAGGCTGAAGCAGCAGCTACACGCGCATCTTTCCGGGGCTTGCACGGGGAGGGCACAGCCTGACTCGGGCCTTGGGGAGGGAGCAGCCATTGGCATCCGAGCACAGGACGACAGACAGCCTGTCCCCAGCGTCCCCGCCTCTGTCTCCACACACACTCGGGCTGGAAGGCATGGATCTGACGGGAAGGTACCAAAGGAAGACACTGTACCTTGGTAATTTCACGACTTGCAGGCCAGTAGGTTTTCTAGCTGCCTTGCTGCTGAATGAGAACAGAGGGGTTTTACCAGGAGAACTCAGGGTCCATGTTCAGGGATCATAGCTGGGGGTCCTGGTGGAGGGGGACAGGGGTGGCCTGGAGTGTGGACATGGACTCTGTCTAAAACATGCCCTCACTGTGGGCAGGGGGCCTGGCGCTGGCCTGTGTCCCGTATGTCTCAGGCTCAGGGACATCAGACACTGCAGTTGGAGGGTCACCCAAATCTGAGCCATAGGGCCCCACGTTCACCAGACGCTGCTGAGCTGAGACTGAGCAGGTGGTGGTTCCAAAGGTGTCTGCACGCTGGCCCCTCCCAGCATGAGGTGGGCCCAATCTCCAGCCCTACACAGGACTGGCCGTGGTCCCCAGTTTCTGACAAATCAGACGCATAAGAGCTGATGCTGTGAGACTTCTGAGGCCAGGTCACCAAAGGTGACACAACTATGTCTTTCTTGGGGACACTGATCTTGGAACCTCCCAGCCTAGCTGATACAAGGAGGAACTGGCCTGATGCCAAGAACAGGAGGAGAGAATAGGTCCTGGCAGGGTACACAGCAGGTGCATAGGCCCAGACGCAGGACCCCAAGCTTGTCAGGATGACACAGAGCCCTGGGGTCGGGCACAGAGGTAAGGCCACAGTATGGGAGATGTGTTTGTTGAGGCAGGCAGGCAGGCAGGCAGGAGGTCATTCCTGCGACACACAGGGGACCCCGGAGGCAGGAGGTTGGAAGGGAGGTCGAGGCTGAAGCCAGATATGTGGAGTCAGTTGTGCCCAGGTGACCCTTCAAGCCAGGGACTTGGCCGAGCTGCTCTGAGAGTGGGGAGGGGGAAGAGGAGGAGACCCTGACCCACCAATGTGTCACCACAGGTGGGGGTGGGAGCCCACAGGACACAAAGCCAGTGCCCAAGGCTCTCAGGGGCACGTGAGCCCATCCCTCACCCACTCACCCTTCTCCTTCTGGTGTGGCCTCCAGCATCGGAATTCTTGGGCTCAGGACCCCCGTGCTGCGGAAGACACCCAAAGCCCTTGTTGAGGAGCATGGTCCTGGGACAGCCTGTCCATCCCCATGAGGAGCAGGAGGTGGGCACAGGGCATGAGCCCAGAGTTCCCAGAGCAGCTGCCAGGACTCAGGTAGGGCCAGGGCAAGTCTCCCCAAAGCTTGTGACTGGTCCCAAGAAGGGACCGTCACTGTGGCCAGTGCCCCCATCTGAGCCCCTGACGCAGCTGGAGTGGGTCCCCACGCATGGCCAGCTGGGTCCAAGGCTGCCCCAGAGACAGATTCCTAGCAGGATCCCCAACCCCCAGTAGAGCGGCCACGTGACTTCACTCCCCAGGGCCAGGACCTCCTCCATCTGGAAGCAGCTAACAGCTCGGCTCCCAACTGCCTTCCCCACTCCCAGCCACACAGCTGAGGGGGGTTCCTGGCCCTGCCCTGACTCCCCACGTGTGAAGTGGGGGGAACAGCTCACTCACAAGGTGAGGCTTCAATAAGAGGGAGTGTGGAGCCGGGGCCACTGGTGGGGCCATGAGGCAGCTGACATCAATCCCATCATTACTGTTGTGACACTGGGGCCGGAGGGGGAACTGCTCAGGGCACCCCACCAGGATCTGATTTGTGCCCGCTGCTGCTTTTCCCCGAGCCGGGCAGAGCTACAGGGTCACGCACACTTCTTACCCCAAGAAGACCATGACCAGTGTGATCAGGAGGAAGGTCAGAAGACGAAGTGAGCAGCACTTTGATTTTTCTGGAAAACAGCAGGGGAAACCCGGTCACTCCACTCTCCTCCCCCCTCCAGGCCCACTTCTGTGTTGTGACGCGGCCGTCGGAGCCCACAGGCCTGCAGTGCACGAGAACTCGTTTCTCCACATCACTCTCCCACCCTAGGGGACGCGTAGTGGCATCTCATTGTGACCTATGACTAAAACGGTGCACTGGAAAATTTCTAATTAATACACATGAAGACAGCAAAGGAGGAGCAGAACAGAACAAAAAGACACAAAACATAGCTAAAAGTCAGGTGGAAATCCAACCACAGCAATAACAACACTGAAAGGGCACAGATGAAATACTCTAGCAAAACACACAGCTGGCCTGGCCAGCGTGGCTCAGCGGTTGAGTGTCGTGACCAGGAACTGAACCAGCAACCTTTCGGTGCATGGGACGGGGCTCAACCAACTGAACCACACCAGCCAGGGGATCCTTCAGCTTTTTCTTATCTGGGAAGCTCTTTAATTTGACCTTCGAGCCTAAATGATAGTCTTCTAAATGAGTAATCTTGGTTGTAGGTCCTTGTTTTCATCACTTTAAATATTTCCTGCCAATCCCTCTGGCCTGCAGTGTCTGTTGAAAAACCAGCTGACATTCTTAGAGCTCCCTTGTAGGTAACTGCTTTTCATTTGCTGCTTTTAAGATATTCTCTTTGTCTTTAACCTTTGGCTTTTTAATTATTGCATGTCTTGGTGTGGGCCTCTTTGTATTTATCGTGTTTGAGCTCTCTGCACTTCCTGGGTTTGTATGTCTATTTTATTTGCCAGGTTAGGAGAGGTTTCAGTTGTTATTTCTTCAAATAGGTTTTCAATTTCTTGCTTGCTCTCTCTTCTCCTTCTGGCATGTCTATGATGAGAATGTTGGTACACTTGTAGTTGTCCCAGAGGTCCCTTAAACCTATTCTCATTTTTTAAAATTCTCTTTTTTTTTTTTTTTTTTGCTGTTCTGATTGTTTTTGCTACCTTGTCTTCCAAATTGCTGATTCGATCTGCTGCCTTTATCTAATCTGTTGTTGATTCCATCTAATGTATTCTTTATTTCAGTCATTTCTGACTGGCTATTTTTATGGTTTCTATCTCCTTTTTTGATATTTCCTATCTCTTTGAGATCATCTGTTGTTCCCCCAAGTTCATTGAGCATCCTTATAAGCCGTGTTTTGAGCTCTGCATCTGGTAGATTGGTTGCCTCCATTTGGTGTAGTTCTTTTTCTGGAGTTTTTATCCAGTCCTTTCATTTGGGCCATGCTTCTTGGCCTCATTCTGGCTGCCTCCTTCTGTTTCTTTCTATGTATTAAGTAGAGCTGCTACATCTCCCAGTATTGGTAGAGTGGCCTTAAGTAGTAGGTGTCCTGTGGGGCCCAGTGGCACAGTCTCCCTGGTCACCGGGGCCAGGTGCTATAGGGGTGTCCTTTGTATGGGTTTTGTGTACCCTCTTGTTGTAGCTGAGTCTTGATTGCTGTTGACATGTCAGTGGGTGGGATTGACCCTCAGGCTGACTGGCTGTGAGGACTGGCTGTGACTACAACAGACAAGCTGTTGTGTGTGGGATGGACCCTACAGAGCAGGATTTGCTTTAGCAGGGCTCTGGTGCCTGCCAAGTTCACCCTTGGGTGTGTTGTTTGTGGAGCTAATGGGGTGGTGCTCTGTTGTAGTCTGAAGCCAGCCACAAACTGTGTTGGTTCTGGGGCCTCATGGAACAGGACTACCTGTGTCCGGCCTGGGGCGACTTGGTAGGAGATACAGAGTGATCTGTGGTATAGCTGCCTGTGCTGGGCTTGGAGGTGTCTGGGAGTGGTTATGCTATGAGCTGAGGCTGGCTGCCACTAGTGCTGGACTTAGGGTTGCCTAGCAAGAGGTACAGGGCAGGCTGAGGCCAGCCGCTGCTGGATTGGTGTTTTTTTTTTAACCTTTGAGAGACTTTTAGAAAAGTCCACAGGGCAGGTCCAGGCCTGTTTGCCAACAATTTAGACAATTTAGACGAAATGCACAGATTGTTGAAAGACACAAACTAGAAAACTCTTAGAAGAAAACATAGGACTAAATGTTTGTGACACTGAGTTAAACATAAAGTTCTTACATATAACACCAAAAGCACAAACAATAAAAGAAAAAAATGTTAAATTGGAGTTAATCACAATGAAAACTTTTGGATTAGGGGGACTGGATGAAAGAAGGCTTACCACCTGCCAACTTTGTCCTTTACTGTCATCTCCAAGGCTATGTCCCGTTTCTTCCTCTCTCTCGGACTGTCTCCCTCCCTCAACCCCCTGTCCTCCCTCTCTCCCCTAACACGTTCGACTGATTTCCCCGGGGGGAGGGGGGCAGGCTTCCCCTGTGCTGGGTCCTCTCCTTGGCACACTCGTGTCCTAGACTTTCACACACAGGGTATGTCCCCATTCATGTCTCTAAGGCTACCTCTTCACCTGGCTCACTGTGGCAGGCCAGCTCCTACTCCTTATCAGGTGTTTTAAAATACCGGTTGAATAAGTAAACTGACAAAAGAAAATGGGGAACCTGAGAATGGGGACTAGTTTGCCACATTTCTCAAAAGACCTAAACATCTTAATCTACAAGTTTGCATCCAGTCGCCTCATGGGCCAGAGAGCACTGGAACCGGGGGTATGGAGGCCAGCAGCAGAGTCCCTGGTCCTCTGAGGGTCCCAGAGCACCTAAAACACTGGTCCGTGGAGCCTGAGGCCGACTAAGGCAGCATAACCCCCGGGCTCCAGGCAGGCTTGGGAGATGTGTTCCTGACCTTGACGGGGGCGACTGTTCCACAGGTGTCTACATGGTGGGCCGGAACTTATATAACCGTGCACTTTTATGTGTGACGTGCTGCATAAAAGTTATTAAAATAATTGGAGAGGAAAGGAGAACAACCAAACAGGGCTGAAGAGGGGGGATGGAGAGGAGCCCAAAGGGATGCAGGGCGCAGAGGCCGGTCTTCCTGGTCACACAGACCTGGATTCCAGACTCCACTCTGTCCCCTCCAACACCTGGGATTTTCGACAGTGTTCTACACTTGATAAGCCAGTTTTTCAGGAGTGTATTATCCACCACGTTTCCTGAAGGGTCAGCGACCCTGAGCCGAGTCCTGGCCCACAGTCCAGATTGACAAATGGGGCCCCTCCTTGGGAGCAGGGGCGCGACTTGGCACCCATCCAGGCGGTTCTTCTCGGAGACTTCCCCTCTCTTCCTCCTCTAGCCTCCGGGCCGCCAGCCCTCCTGGCCCTTCTCCCCCAAGCCCAGGTGACGCCTCTGCTCCATGTCATGCCTTCCTGAACCCAACCCAAAAGTTCAGTCCCCAAATGTGTATACACAAACTACGCTGAGTGCAGGGGCCGTTTATCCCCTGTGGCACTTCAGTCCTGGTCCTCGGCCCCCTTTCCCAGCCCTGCAGCTGCACCCCGCGCCCACGCGAGTGCATTCTGCTCTCCGGGATGCGGAGCCCACGGCGCACGAAGAGTAACTGCCCAGCCTGGAGCTCGGCCAGGCGAAAACAGGTGCGCAGGCGACTGGGGACCAAGGCAAAGGGCCGAGGCTGCGCGGGCGCCATGAGGGGCCCAGGGCCTGCTCCAGGGGGCTGGGGGAGCCCGCCGGGCCGTCAGCCGCCGGAGTCCCCGCTCAGGGAGAGGCCGGTGTGTGCACCGGGGGGCGGGGGAGATTCCTGGAGACGGAGGCGCGTCCACAGGGCCACCGGGCCTAACCAGGACCGAGGACCCCGAGGCGAGCCCCTGCGCCTGCCCTGCCTGCGGGGTCCCGAGCCCCCAGGGTCTCAGGAGGCTCCAGACCTCCGCCCGCGGCCGCTGCGCACCGGCTCCGGGGGGTGGGGGAGGCCCTCGAGGCCCGCGGCACCGGGCGCACACCCGGCTCAGCAATCGGGGTGCCCGGGCATCGCGGGGCCGCCACTCACCTGCCTGCGTCTGCAGCGGCTCAGCCATCGCCCCGAGTCCCAGCGCGGCCGCCTCGAGGCCCCTCCAAGCTGCCTGCACGCCGGCCCCTCGGCACCTTCCTCAAGAGGCTCCTGGGGGCGGGGTGCGGACGATCCCGCGGCGCCGAGGCGGCCACGCGCGGCCCCTCCCCTCCAGGCTGGGACTCGCGACGCCCGACCCGGCAAGGGCGACAGCGGGGATCCGGGCAGATGCCAGGGGCGCGGGGGGCGGGGGGCAGGAAATCTGGGTCCCTAGGGACAGCGGCCAGGTGGAGAGGCGGGGCCGGCTCAGTAGACACCGAAGAGGCCGGCGCCGCGCCCAGCCTGTCCCCGGAGGCCCGCCCCCCCGCACCCGCCGCCTCCCCGCACCCGCCCCCCCGCACCCGCCGCCTCCCCGCGCCCAGACGCCCCGCCCCCCGCGCCCGCGCACCAGCGCGGACCAGGCAGAGGTCCCGGCTCCCCGAAGGCTCGCCCCCGACGCCCGGACCACCCGACGTCCCGCCCCTTGGCGTCCGGGCTCCTGCGCTCCAGCTCCCCTCGCAGAGCCGCACCCCCAGCCCACCCCACCCCCGCCCCCACCCCCACCCCACCCCCGCCCCCACCCCCACCCGGGCTCCTGCGCTCCAGCTCCCCTCGCAGAGCCGCACCCCCAGCCCACCCCACCCCCCGCCCCCACCCCCACCCCGCCCCCACCCCCACCCGGGCTCCTGCGCCCTGCCGAGCTTCCCTCTCCGACGGAGCCCCCCAAGTCCCGCGGGAGGTGGAGTCCCCGGCTCCGCCCCCGGCCCTGGGACCCCCTCGCTGTCCCGGGACCCTGCTGAGAGCCCGCTCCCCGCCCTCAGGACTGCGCCCGGCCTTCAAGGCCTCTGCCCAAGGAACCCGGAGGCCGATGGCAAGGCCCTGGCCCGCCACCCGAAGGGAGGTCGGGGGCTGGAAGGGACATCGGAGGGTGGGCGGAATAACCATGAGAGCTCTCTCCTCTCCAGCTAGTCTGCACAGGCGCCTCTCCAGAGGCTTCTCTGCACTCTTCCCGGCACCTCTAGGAAGGGCTACAGTGACCCCCCCCCCCTTTTCCAGGTGAGTAAACTGAGGCAGGGCATGGGGAGCAGTCTTGGAGGTGAAGTCAGGTGTCTCGCTCAAGCCTTGAATTCATATTGCTTACTTCCCTGGCTCTGTCCACTTTGTTTTTCATCAGAATTTCACTTCCCCTGTGCTTTTGCTATCAGGGAGCACAGGTGTCCACCAGAAGCCTGGTCTCCTGGGCTTGATGCTGGTCTCTCCCTCCAAGCCTCTCCCTTACCTGCCTGAGGACCAGGTCCCCTCTGGCAGGAAACCAACCAGGGTGGCTTTTCTCTGTCTTCCACCTCTGGGTCCCCTGGGACTCTGTTATCCTGAGGAAGAGAGAATTGGCCCATCCTAGGAGCAAGGGGTCTGTCGTGTTAGGGGTCCCCCAACTCTGCTGGGAGCACTATTACCCCAAATGGCCCTGGGAAGCAGCTGGACAGCTGGACAGGCCTCAGGTGGAGGGTATTTCTCATTCCCATGCCGTTTTTGCCCTAGGGCCCTGGTCTGCTGAATGAATCACTGGGAACCTTTTGTAGCAATCTCGTGTGCCAGGCATTATGTGCTTTTCCCGTCGTTACTCATTACCCCCCATCTGAGTCCTACCTTTTAAAGGTAACCAAAGCACAGAGAGGGCAGTGACCTTGCACACAGCTAGCGGCAGAGCCAGGATTTGGACAGGAGAGATCTGGTATGGAGGCTGCCCTCTTCTCATCCCACCATGACCCAGCACCCGCTGGAGCCCCAAACCCAATTCTTGTCCAATCTCGTGGTTCCTACAAAAGCTGCCATAAATCTTCCCTGCTCTCCCTCAGCCCCAGTTCTGCATCCAGACGCTGGGCTGGGCCTTGGGGCAGCTTCTGTTTGAGTGTATTGAGAAGTGGGAAGGGTCTGAGATTTGATCCCACTTGCAAACTAACAACCGAGCCTGCCATCACTTCCTAGATGCTGGCAGAAGACAGCGTTCGGGGTCAGAGAAAAGGACTTTCTACTCACTGTGTGGCAGAAAGCAGGAGCTTCATGTCCCCAGGGGGTCCCTGGGCCCTGGAACTCCAGGAACCTTGCTTAGGCCTCTGGTCTGACCCACCTCCTGAGCATTAAATCTGCAGAGAGGGATATTGGTCTCGGTGGAAGAGCCTTCTGTCTGCCCATTCACAGCTGTGCCTGCCAGGAGCAGTTCCCAGTAAATGCCTGCGGGCAGAACGAGTGGGTGAGTGCCAGCCGCACAGAACTGCCTTCACCTGTCCCTGTCCTCCACATGCTAGGGGCCCAGGCATGGATGACCCTGCCCTGTGACAGAGCTGCCACCAGTCCAACCTGTTCTCTCCCCATTGTCACCTCCCCAGTTTGCAGTCCTCTTATGACCCAAATTTGGGCAGTCAGTGTGTGTGTGTGTGTGTGTGTGTGTGCGCGCGCACGTGTGCGCACGCACGTGCCTGTGCCTGTGCCCTCGTGGATGCCCAAAGCGCCCCACATGGGAGGAGGTAGGGTGTCCCCCCGTATTTTAGAGGCTCTCATTCCCAAAGCAAACTCCATGGAAGGGTTACTGCTGGCTTAAAAGGCCAGAACCCTCCTTGCTCCTCTGGACTCTGCTCACTTCATGGGCCAGGGGCCAGTCTCTGCTTCTCCTAGACTCAGTTTCCCAATTGTGCCATGAGGTGTTGGACAAGGAACTGCTTAACCTGGCTTAGCTTGGACGTGGCCCTGACTCCACCCCTAGTTGGGTGTGGCGAGGACACAGTTGCAGGTCCATGGGCCTCCCTCCTGCAAGCAGATGCATGTTGACCCTGGAAGGTGCAACGGGGCCTTGTGCCCACAGCTGGGCTCACACATGGGACATGCGCGGCCGGAAGGCTCATGCACGTGACACCTAATGCTTGTATTTGCAACACCAAGGGCTCCCCACGCAGCTGGTCCCTGCTCCCCGCCCCCCGCAACTGCTGTGACTCCCCCACATGCACCTGAGCCTTGAGGCCACCCCCATCCCAGCCAGGGTGGCTGCAAGGTGAGCATGGAGACCTGGAGACAGGAGAGTCACGGAATATACCCCCACCTTGCTGTCCTGGTCCCCAGACTATTCCAGAGTCCAGCTGGGTTCATGGCTGGGTCAGGGGGGCTCGGGAGCCTCAGTGGCCACTGAGTCTGGGCAGGGAGAAGGTCAGGATGCCCCTTCCCCCTTTTCATAAGTGCCCTCAATGACATAGAAATGAGAATTTTTTCAATATGATAAAGGATATTTATGAAAGACACATCTCTTATACACAGTGGAGAAAGACTGGAAGTTTTGTCCCTACGGTCAGGAGTCAGTCAGGATGCCTCCTTTTACCACTTAACATTGTAATGGAAGTTTCATAAGAGCAAGTAGACAAGACATAAATCAATGAAATAGAATTGAGAATCAAGAAACAAACCCATACAAATGATTTTTTTATTTTTTTGGTTAATCTTCAGCTGAAGATATTTTTTCCATTGATTTTTTTTTTTTTTAATTCTCACTCAAGGATATGTTTTACATTGCTTTTTCAGAGAGAATGGAAGGGAGGGAGGAGGGAGAGAAAGAGAGAAACATCGATGTGAGAGAGACACATCGATTGGTTGCCTCCCACATGCACACCCTGACCAGGGCCAGGGATCGAACCTGCAACCGAGGACGTGCCCTTTGCCGGAATCGAACCAGACACCCTTCAGTCCACCGGCCGACGCTCTAACCACTGAGCCAAACCAGCTAGGGCTGTTTGTTTTTTATTTTTATTTTTTTATTGATTTCAGAGAGACGAAGGGAGAAGGACATAGAAACATCGATGAGAGAGAACCGTCAATCGGCTGCCTCCCCAGCGCCCCCTACTGGGAACTGAGCCTGCAACCCAGGCAGTGCCCTGGCCTGGAATCCAGCCAGCAGCCTCTGCCTGCGGGGACAGCATCCCCCCAGCCACTCCAGCCAGGGCAATGTACTGTATCTCCCTGATGGAGTTCCTACGTTCAAGAAAAACAGACGTGCCCGCTGTAGGAAGAGCCAACAACTCCGGGATCTAGGTCTTAGCACGCTCGGACATGAGAGAAACGGGTATGAAAACTGGAGAGGAGGAAGGAAAATGCTCTGCGCCCACAGGACACGTGAGCTGATAGAGCAGAGAATCCAAAGACGCGGCCTAAAGCCCCGCAAACTGTAGGAGAATCCGGTGGGCACCAGATGCGCAGGATAATACAGAGAAACAGGAGCTTCCAGTTCTTAAAACAGCCACTGACAGAGTCAAGGTCAGGCTCGGCGGGGCAGAGCTGTCGGAGGCGGGGCCTGCGGAGTGGAAGGGAGCCCGCGGGGGAGCCATCGGCGGAATTCAAGGCGATTAGCTGGGGGGCCGGGTTGGGGGGGGTGTCACCTGGAAGCATCTAGGCTTCCGACCTCGGACCTCCCACCTCCGGGCAAGGCTCTGCATACTAGGATGGGCTTGCCCGTCTGTTAGTAATTCTTTAGAAGCGTTTTATGTTATGAAAACAGTTTCTATGTTAAATGTGCTTGGTTAGGAACTAAGAATAAAACC
Organism: Miniopterus natalensis; assembly: GCF_054644295.1. NCBI lineage: Eukaryota > Metazoa > Chordata > Mammalia > Chiroptera > Miniopteridae > Miniopterus > Miniopterus natalensis. The sequence continues at coordinate 70,586,684 of NC_142092.1, forward strand.
TCTCACCCTCTCAGGCCTGAAGGAAGCTCCCACTCGGTGACCGGGTGGGGTGTCCCCTGGGGGTGGGGGGACAGAGTGCTCCAGGATCACTTGGCCTCCGGGCCACCCATTTACCCTCCCTCTGGGCCAACCTGGAGACAGGATCTGGCCCCTCCCTGCCCTTCACAAAGGGCCCTTGGTTTGCATTGGAGGTGGTGATTAAGTTTTGTTTGGATCCTGTGAATGGAGATCACCTGCCGCCACCACTCTCGGACTCCCGAGAAAGCTCATCTGGAAGGGAGAAGGCTCTCAGAATGGGAAGCAGTGCACCTCTGAATTGGGAGCTAGGAAGATAAAACAATGGCCCCCCTTGTGCCCCCACACCCCCACGGCTGTGGGTGCACCACCCCAGGAATCCCGGAGCAGCCCTGGTCCCCCCCAGCTCCAGCTTCCACCAGGGGCTGATGCCCCACCCCTTCCCTTTCCTCCCAGACCTCCTGAACTCCAAGCAGGGTGTCCAGCCCCTCCCAGGATGCCCACTGCACCCCCCTCGCCCCTCGCAGGTGAATTGATCTTCCCCTCGAACATACAGGCTCCTGTGTTCAATCTTCCTTTCCATCTATGCCCCCAGTGAGAACCTGGGAGGCCTTGCTGACCCTCTGTACCCTTCACTTCTGCTACCCACACAGCCTGGCCACCTGCCCCTTGCATGTCCCAAACCCCCTCCTCCTCTGTTGCTGTTGCCCATCCCTTGGTCCACTCTCAGTGCAGGAGATGACTGCCCTGACTGACACGCCCTGAGGGTCTCTGCTCCCCACCTATGGGCTAGGATCCTGGAGGCTGACCCCAGAAGGAGTGGGTGGAGGTCGGTGAGCCCCAGCAGGGCCAGCTCCTCTGCTGGGCCATTTCTGTTTGCTGAACTGGGTGGCCGGGCCTTGCACATGCTGGGCAGACCCAAGCTGAGTCTTGGGAGGAGACTGGTGTGACTCCATCTCCAGACGATTCTTCCAGCACCTTCTTAACTAGACATCAGAGGTCAGGCAGCTCGTTAGGGCAGATGAGGTGCTCCTGTGCGTGACGACTATGAGTGGACACACGCTGCCCACTTGTCCCAGTGGATCAACAGGAGAGAAGGTCTGTGTTGCCCCACCTGGGAGCCACCTTGATGGGGACAGGGGGTGTCTCAGGATGAGGGGCATCGAGAAGGAACAGTGGTAGGCGGCCATGAGGGTCAGCTCAGCCCCATGACCAGCTACAGACGGTCGGGAGCTGTGGCCTGACCACTGACTGCCCTGTTTGGAGTGTCCTCTGGGACCTGGAGGAGCTGCTCCCCAAAGGTGAGTGGAAACATTGGCCTGTGCACATAACAGGACAAAGGGATCCACACAGGTTGTCACTCAGAGCCCCTTCAGGAGAGCCCCTCTGAGCTTTGAGGAGGCTGCACCCCCAGGATGGAGCATGCAGGAGAGACTGGGATGCCGGCTGCTCTCCACTAGGGACCATGGGCCTGGGGCCTGATGGTTGCACTCACCCAGTGGGAGGGACTCCCCACACCCTGTCTCCGGGGAAGCTGGGCTGGGTCACCCCTCCCAAGGTGAGAAAGGAGACCCTGGCCCCAGTTTTCAGCTATCAGGCACCTCATGGCAAAGCCCCAAGGTCCTTTTGGGAAACTAGTGAAGGCATATTCAGGAGCAGAGTCACACCCAGCTGAATCCCCTGTCCTTCCAGCCCTGGCTTCCCCACCTCCCTCCCTGTTCCCACCCACTGGAGGGTGCCACAGAAAAGGCCGAGTTGCAGGAAGTGCTGAAGATCTTTATACAGAACCAGGAGAGGGGACCCAGGGCTGGGGGGGGGGGGGGCGGAGCCGGGGGTGCAGAGTGGGCTGGGGCCAGAGGGTCCTTCCTTGTCTTGCAGGAGAGTGGTCCTGGTGGTGCAGCCCTGGGGAGTGTAGAGCCCCCTGCCCTAGAAAGGAAGGAGCATCAGTGAGGCCAGGAAGGGGAGGTTGGAGGGGGCAGGGGTGGAGCTCTGGGGGCTGCAGTGGCAGGGGGTGGGGAACAGGTCCCAGCTTCTACAGGTGCAGGGGTGTGGTGGGGACAGACCTGGGCCCATTGTTCCTGAGTTGCACAAATAGCAAACCCAGCAGATAAAGAAAGGACTCCATAAGAGTCCTTCCTTTTTGGGACAGATGTTTGGGACAGACACCTGAAGCAAGGACCAGGGCCCAGAGGGGATCTCAGGGCAGAGAAGGCTCTGCCTGGCCCACATGGGGTCCCTGCGGTCTGTACTTGAGGGTGCCCCCTCGCCGTCCCCCCAGTGGCCCTTGGTGTCCCATTAAATCCAGGACTCTCATTCACCTCGAGGGTCACTTACCCTAATCACTTTCAGGAGTGCATCTTTCTGTAGAAACCAAGAAAAACCCAGGAGTGAGATGACCCCCTGGATGAGGGCCCTGACCCCATCACTGCCCTCAACTCAGACTCCAATAACAAAAACCCAGAGTGGGGACCCCAGTGTCCCTGTGACATGTCCCAGCACTGATGTCTCCCTCTCAAAGGGGATAGAGGGAGGGGATGGGAGGGTCAGGGACACAGTGGGACATGAGGGACCCGAAGGAGGCATGAGGGGACAAGTGGGATTCAGGGTGTACATGGGAGCACCGGCTGAGTGGTCCCCTTACCCATCGGGCCGGGCATGAAGATGTCCTCCGGTGACCATCCCTTGCGCTGAATGAATCTCTGAAAAGCTTCCAGGGCTTCTGGGTTAATATCGAGATTTCTACCTGCAGGGCAGTGACCAGGTGAGCCCGAGGTCTCAGGGAGCAGAGCACGGAGCACGGGCACCCCCGGGCCCCGCGGCCTTACCCTGGAGCGGCTGAGTCTGGGAGAGGAGGGCTCAGCCAGAAAGTGGACGGGAAGCAGGTACGGAGGGGACAGGCCGCCACCCAGCTGACAGGACCCCGGGAAGGGGGATAGCATGGGGACACTCTGAGCCACTGAGGGCCCCTTGGGGACCTGGACCCAAGCCTGCTCCCAAAGCTGAACTTCAGGGTCCTGTCCCTAACCTGGAGGGACCTCATGGCCTGGAGGAAGTGAGCTGTCCTCTAGCCAGAGAATTCTTGGACTTCACCCCCAGCCGGGAGGGTCCTTGCGGGAGAGGACTTCTATCAGCAACACCCTGCCCCCGCGCTGACTGCCCCCCCCGCCCCCCTCGCTCCCCCCCAGGGGCCCCAAGAAGAGGCACTTTGCTCTAGGATGGCCGGAATCCCTCTGGCAAGCTGTCAGGTTACTGAGGGAGCCGGGACTGGCCACCCCGGGCTGCAAACTGATGGGCACACAGGGACCACCGCGGGGGAGCCGGCTCTGGAACCAGGGCTCGCCATCGCCCCTACCCATGAGCTTGCTCGTGTGGAACACTTCCCTGCGGTGCCGGTCCTCGTAGTACATGATGTAGTGGCCCTCCACGGGCAGCTGCTCCACCTGCATGCAGTACCCGTCCCCAGCTGCGGGCACAGGGAGATGGGCCTCGTGTCTTAAAATTCCTGGAGAACACACTCGAGGCCACATTAAGGAACACTCTGGACTGTTTCGGCTCCTTGGCCATCCTGAGCTGTACCGAGCGCCCCTTCACCCAGGCGTCCCTGCCAGGCCTATGCCCACCGTAGGCTCCCCCCAACATGGACCCTGACACACGGGGGGGGGGGGGGGGGCGTGCCTCCTCCTGGGGAAGGAACTGAATCAAGCTGTGGAGTTGCCAGGGGCCAAAGGAGTGGGACCAGCAGCTGCCCCACCGCCCTGCTTCCCCTCCCACAACCCTCAGTTTTCCCGAGGGGTGAACAGCCAGGCCCCTCATCCCTGCTGTGGATCCCATCTGGAGCCTGAGGGCAGAACAAGGGGACCCCTAGGAAGGGGGAGGCCAGCATCCTGGGAGGGCGCAGGGAGGGGGCAGGGAGGGGGCTTGGCGGAGCAGGACTCACAGACGCTGTAGACCCCCGGCTCCGCCATTCTCTGCATCACCATCCTCTTCTCGTGGCACTGGCCCTTCTTCCTGAGCACGGGAGGGCCGGGAGGGCCGGGAGCCACTCAGGAAACGCTCCTGAGCCAACCCGAGCTCACCGGGCAGGTGGGCCCCTGACCGCCACCTCCCGCCCCCGCCACTGCCCAGCCCAGGACTCTTCCCTCCCAAGGTCGGGGCATTTGTGATGGGAAGAGGCCTCAGGAGGAGCTGTGCCAGGGCTACCCCGCAGCCTGGGGAGGGGAGAGGGAAGGGGCAGAGGGAGCCTCACATGAAGGTGAACGAGAGCTCCAGGTCCCCCCCATCCAGGGCTTCCACCATCAGGGGGGGCATCTCCTTGGGCCTCTTCTCCTTAGGCAGGCTCTTGTTCATCACCATGGCCTTCACGAACCATGTCTCTGTGTTCTGAGCAGGGCGGGGGCCGTGAGCCCACCACAGGCAGCCAGGTCCTCCTCACCCCCACCCGCCTTTGCCAGTGTATTGGCTGCAGCCCCCAAAGGCAGCTGGGGTCCCACACATCTGCACCCCAGTCTGTCAGAACAAGCCCCACACTCAGAGCTCCCAGCCCCAATGAGGGCTGTTTGGACCCCTGGGATCTGCTCTCTGCAGGGCCCATGCCCAGGCATCCGAGAAGTCCTCACTCCAGAGGCCCTGCAGGGTCTTCGGGTTCCCAGGCAGCCCCTGAGCCAAATCTGCTCCCTGCTGCAGCCCCTGAGCTGAGGAGGGGCCCTGCCTGAGTCCGGACAGACCCCTCCTGACCACTCCTTTTGGGGAGCGCAGGGTCAGAAAACCCACCCTAAGTTATATCTCCTAAGACAGTGCCCCTGGCCACTGCCCGCCCCCAAGCACTCACGGCCTTACCCCTGCACCAGCCTGCCCTGCCCCTTCCCACGCTCACATCCGGTCCATCCAAAGCGAAGGACAGGGGGTCCTGGGCCTGCAGGGCAGTGACCAGGCCGAACACAAGGGTGAGAAACAAGGCTTTCATCTCCAGGGCTCTGTGCTCACGGTCACCAGCGGGCGGGTCACCTGGGGCTCTGGACAAGGCTGTGCAGGCTCCCCACAAGGCCGCCCTTTATATCCCTCAGGTCCTGGCCCCTGAGCACCTGGCACAGACCATACCCCTCCCAGCCGGCATCGAGGCCAAATGGGATCTGATGAGTGGTGATTAGTGTCACAGAGAATAAAGGTCATAATGCCTTCCGTGTTTACACCTTCCAAGGGCGCCCACTCTCAGGTGAGCCACCTGGGGGAGGACAGTATCAGAGTGACAGCATGGGCATGTGTGCCCTTGGAGCCCCAGAGGGGAGGGCATGGCTTCGGTACCCTCCCCCACCTGCCCCTCCCGGCCCCCAGGGCTGGGTCTCCAGGAGGTTCTCTGGAACATCACCTGCTGTGGAGAAAGGGGCTAAGCTTTAGAGATGGAGGTTGGCAAGGGGCCCGGGTCCCCAGAACCCCAGCTCTCACCTGGCCCCCCCCCCGTGTTTGCTCCTCAGGCTGGGCCGTTCACCCAGATCTTCGGGGGGCTGGGGGCTGTTTCATGACTCAGGATCAGCTGAAGTATTGCCTCCTCAGAGGGGCCTCCCCAGATGGCCCCCCACCGCTTCATTCCGGCCTGTGGCTGGCCGGGGGTCTCCTTCAGAGGACACTCCTCTCCGAGTTGTCCTGCCCACTTTCCCACTGAGAGAACTGAAGTTCCTGAGAGGAGGGGAGGATGCCTGTGGTTGGTTCTCAAGTTTGTCACTGTCACCTCTGTAGGGATGAGTTGCCACCGAGGTAGGCGGCCCCTGCTGTTTGTTGCCTAAAGGAATAAACCTGTTACTGACTCTCTTGGAGCTTCTGAGGATTCATCTCCCATTGGGGGGACCCATAATTTCTCCCCCTTTAGATTGTCGTGCACTTGCTGAGGGTACAGGTGAGTCCCCCCACCCCTGCCTGCTCCTCGGGTTCCTACCAGCCTCAGTGAACCTGGGGTGCCTCCTGCTTTCTGCCTGGAGTGGGCCCCGGGGACCAGGTGCCATCGGAACGTGTCCAAACCCACATGTGACTCCCTTCACATTCATTCTTCTAGAACTCCCACCCAAAGTGCTTCCCCTGCCCCTTGTCAGCTTTGACCCCTCACATCCCCCCAAGAGAGACCTCAGAGAATCTCATTCCTTCTGGATAAGTGGCTGAGAGGCCACTTGCGGGCCTGTGCTCAGAGTTGATAGCTCTGCCAAGCTCAGCCCCAGCTGCCCCCTGACCAAGAACTTGGCCTTCTCCCTCCCTGACCCTGTAGTTCTTGGGCCCGAATCATCTTCCTGGAGACTCACAGCTGACCCAGGCCCTGTAGGCAGGTGCCGAGGCCACACAAGGCTTTGTGCTTCTCTGGCCCAAGATTGACACCACTGTAGACTGCACGCCCCCAGGTACTCACTAAATTATAATAAGTGCTCCCTAATTAGCCCTGGGGCGGAGGCTCTGACTCAGTAATTAGCTCCCAGCTCCAAGGTGCTGCTGTGCAGAAAGGCAGCCCTCCTGGGGAGGGCGGGGCCATGCACCCCGGACCAGGGATTAGTAGCTACACTTCGGTGTCTATCAATGAGGCGGCTTTCCTGGCCCCTGTGACAGTACCCCAGAGATCTGCTATTTCACTTGTTATATGGGAGTCACTGATCTTAGCATCTTAAGACACAGGCAGATTTAATTCAGTTCTTGAAAATGATGGTAGAACAGCACGCGGGGATCACTGGGACAACAGGCTGCCCCCATGAACCTAGACTTATGCCACTGGAGCTCCAGGGGCCTCCCATCACCCACAATCTTGCCCTGTGCCCAGCGGCCTGAATTCTACCAAGTTCTCCAGTTGTGGTTTTTTTGGATATTCGATGTGTTCAACTGGTGTTAGACACCACTGGGAGGCAGTGGGGCAGAGGAGGGGAGAGCCTTCCCTGCCCCCAGTGCCCCCTGGTTTGAGGCGTTTCCCTGGATGGCGGCATCCCTATGATGGTAGTTTCCTCCGCAGTGCTAGCTCTCGCCACTCTGACCACCTGCCCTTTGAATCTCAGGTGGTCACGGCTCCTCAGGGCTGCTACTTGCCCAGGGTCTCTGGGCTTTCCTGGGCATTTGGGTAGAAGAAGGTTTTGATGGCAGCACCAAACAAACACCAAGGCCAGAGGGTGTGCTGGCTGGGGCCAAGGGGCAAGTTGGAGGGGTAGGAAAGGAGGAGGCAAGGTGACTATCCATCAAGGTCAAAAGAACACCTGGGCCCGGCCGGGCGTGGCTCAGCGGTTGAGCGTCGACCTGGGATCCAGGCGATCGGGGTTCGATTCCCGGTCAGGGCACATGCCCGGGTTGCCGGCTCGATCAATGACTCTCTCATCATTGATGTTTCTATCTCTCTCCCTCTCCTTTCCTCTCTCTGAAATCAATAAAGATATATTAAAAAAAAAAAAAAAAAAAGAACACCTGGACACTGGCTTGTTCCACTAACCGTCTATTTTCATTAGTTTAGAGATGGTAGCTGGCCACCACCCTGAAGCCTCGGTTCCAGGATTTGCCAGAACGAAGGTGATTTGGAGTAAGAGTGTGTCAGTGCAAGGGGTGGACTGTGGTTGGTGATTCCGACAACACACCCTCGGCCCACCTGCAGCTGGAGTAAACGATTCCCTCACACTGACAGGCCAGTGCCTCCTGCCTCAGGTGCCTGCATTCTCTCCTCTTCTGTGCTTCCCTGACACATGTGTGAGACCAGATGTGCGGGTGAATTAACATACTCAGTTCAAAGGGATGGTAACCGAATGGCTAAATGTCCTGTTCCCCAGTGGGACAATCTGAGATGGTTCTGCTCTATTTCTGAGAGGGTCTGCAGGGGGACCGAGTCCCATGGCTCACAATGGAAACCTCATTAACATTCCCTTTTGTGGGTTTTCAACTTTCTCCACCTCACGTGATTTCAGACTTCTGGCTTCTAGAACAGGGAGAGGATGTTCATCCTCTGTGTTTTAGGCCACCCAGTTTGTGGATCTTTGTTACAGCAGCCCCAGGAAATAAATACAGGCCCTAACATAATAATTATGTCAAATGTAAATGGACTAAATACACAAACTAGAAGACAGGGATTTGCAGAGTGGATTAACTACCATGGTACAACTACATGCTGTTTTCAAAAAACTTACTTCAAATATCACAGTAGAGGCAACTTGGAAGTAAAAGCATGGAAAAAATAAAAAAATAAGTAAGTGAATTATGGTCCAGTTATCAGTGGATTGTCTCTGTGATGCAGCATTAATGGATTTGCCCTCCACTGTTCGGCAGTAATGGAGCTGGACTAGTAGGCATTCCTCTTTTGCACCTGGCATGAGTTAAGCTTTGTTAGTAGAAATCTTAGGACAAAGGGACTTCCCTCCTGGTTCCAGGGTATTTCCATTTTTTCTTTTTCTTTCTCCCACTCTACGACTGGCAGTGGCACATGGAGGGCGTGTCCATAGGTCCCTACCCACACTGAACACAGAGGATCCCCCCGGATGGCTTCCTATGGAGATTCAGTGGCGCCCTGGCCCCACAAGTGGGTTCCCAGTGAATCCTACAGGCTTCCCAGTCTCAGCCCACCTGCCCCTGAGAGGGGAGAGAGGCCTCCTGCTTGTCAACCATGTTTCCCCACCTGCTGGCCTCTGCCCTAACCATGGACCAGTTCTGGCCCTGGGCAACCAGCAGACTTCTCCACCATCCCTAGGGTGGCAACCACACCTTCTCCAACAAGGTATGAACCCACCCTGTGGTGGGGGGGAGTCCCCTCCCAAATTTGTTTATTTCTTAGCTACTCTACTGTAATCCTGGGCTAGGCTCTATAGTTCCCTCTACACTTTTATATTTCATTGTTTATTGTATAACTTATTCCTGCTCAATCTATTGTATGGTTTCTGCATAGTGATTGAATGCTGGTTCACATAATTATATATTTTTAAAGGGGGTCAGTGCCAAGGGGAAAAGTCAAAGTGGGACAACTTGAATAGGGAGTGTTGGGACAAGGGGGTACTTTGTGTGTTAAATGGCATGGTCTGAGACAGCCTCAGGTGACATTTGAACACAGAATTAATAATAGTGAAGGAAATGAGGAAGGAAAGTGGGAGGAACATCTAGTGAGTCTCTAGGTGGGACAGTGTCTGGAATGTGCCAGGATCATAAAGGAGGGCTCTAACCAACTGAGCCACACTGGCCAGGGCAAATTGTACATGTTTAAAAAGTGGATATTATGGTAAATAAATTGTATCTAAAATTTTAAAAATTTAAATCACCTCCTCAAAGAGACCTCCCCAGACCACACCAGGACAAGATGTCCCATCACCACACCTTGCTCTTTTCACTCTGCTGCTTCCTTGCCATATTCTACTCAGGACACATTGTACCCTGGGGTGATCTTGCTCATTTACTACAACCTTATTGATTATCAGTTGTCATGTGTGGTAGATTAATAATGGCTGTCCCCAAAGACATCCACATCCTAATCCCCAGAGCTTGTAAACATGTTATCTTAGATGGTAAAAGGGACTGTGCCAATGCGATTAAGCTCCTTTAGATGGGGAAATTACCAACCTCTGTGGGTATCTGGAACTTTCATGAGCTCATACTACCTAGTGCAGACAGGGACTACAGGAGAGAGGCCACAGCGTCTCCTGTATAACTTAGGGTGCCTGCCAGTGAGTGGCCCCAAGAGTTCTATAGGCTCACAAATTTTCTGTTGGCTTTAGTTCTCCATCAATGACCCACAGTGCTCCTGGGAAAATTCTTTTCACTCCCTGGAGGTCCTGTAGATGAGAGAGAGGCTCAGGGGATTGGTGGATGAGGAGATGGGTTAAGAAAGGATGTGCCCCGCATGGTACATGGCACCCAGGGTGCAGGGAAATATCATTCCCTGTTGGGAGCCCTTATTTGGAATTAGGTGGGGGTCATTGTTCCGGCTGAGGCAAGGATGCTTCATGAGTAAAGACAACCCCAATGGGTAGACAGGGAGAGAGGGGAAGGAAGGCCTCCCGCGTCCCTCGTGCTGTGTGTGGTGCTCCTGGGTCCCACAGGGAACCTGGGGGGCCTGTCTTGCTTTGTGGTGTCCTTGCCTGGGGCTGCAGTTCCAGGGCTGGCCACAAGGGGCGGCCTCCCAGGTGGATGCAACTAACTGGAGCAGGAAGGAGTCATGCGGGGGTCACGCAGGCCGTCCCGCAGCCTCGGAACCAACTCGCACCTCCCATTGCTAGCGTTGGTCTCCAAGCCTGAGCTGGTCCAGAGCGGGAGGGAGGGCTCCAAGATCCTCCCTCTTACTCATTCAGCAGCGAAGCACCAAGCCCTCACCCCGGGTGGAAGCCCCGATGTTTCCAAGGGTGATGCTGAGAACGACCCAGGGCCCCTGTCCACCAGGAGCTCAGTCTGGAGGGAGAGGAACAAAAGCTCAAAATCAGAGACCGGTGAAGAAAAGAGCACTGCTAGGGGGAAAACAGTGCTGCAGGGGGTACCTGGGTCGGAAGGTTCGAAAGTCCTTACTAAGTGACATTTGCTGTGGCCAGAAAGACAAGAGGGCCCTGAACACGTCAGGGAGAGGGCACCCCTGGTGCAGACAGCAGGCACTAGTGAGTTTGGCCAGAGGCCTCAGTCTGTCCATCATCAGGAAGGGTGGGCGGGGCTAGGAGGTCCCAAGCCCCACTCCCGGGAAGCCCGGGCCTGGCCTAGGTCCGAGCAGTTTTCTGTGCGTGCCCTGCCCCCTGGTGGGCGCTGGCGGTAGCGCAAGGTGAGAAGAGCTGAGGATAGGGAACTGGGGGCTTTTTTTTTTTTTAAAGAATAGTTTATTTTTATTTTTTTAAAAAGTTTAAAATATCTTCATTGATTTCAGAGCGAGGAAGGGAGAGAGAGAGAGAGATAGAAACATCCATGGTGAGAGAGTCACTGATCGGCTGCCTCCTGCCAGCCCCCTACGGGGGATCGAGGGCGCAACCCCGGCACGCGCCCTGATCTCCCGGATCCTAGGTCGATGCTCAACCTCTGCGCCTGGTTTTACTGATTTTTAGACAGGAAGGGAGAGGAGGAGAGAGAAACACAGATGTCCTAGGGCGCAGACCGGACAGATGGCTAGTGGAAGGCTGGGCCCGGGGACCCCGCGCGGGCTGGGACTCCGGGGCGGGTCTGCGGGCAGTGGGAGGAGCTTGGGTCGTGGAGCTCCGGAGCCAGCGGGACTAGCGGCGGGTGGTGGGCGGGCGCGCGGGCGCGGGGAGGGGCTGCGTCCGTGGGCGGGGCGAGCGGCTCCTTCGCCTTTCCGCTGACCTCCCCGGCCCCGCCTCCGGCAGCCGGCCTTCCGTCCCGCTCCATCCGCCCTTTTCCCGAGAGGGGGCGCCGGGGGTAAGGCGGGGACCCGGGCGTACGGAGTCCCTGGTCTCCGGGTCGGGGTGAGCCCCTGCGTCCGTCCTAACGCCGGTCTGGCCGCTGGGGGTGAGTCTGCACCCCGCAGGGACAGGGGCGCTCCCTCCGCCCCACCCTGTTCCCACGCGGTTCCTGGGCGGAGGAGGAGCGCTCTGCGACCCGCGCCCCGAGCCCCGAGCCCGCACTGCCGGCGGGAGTCGAGGTGCGCGCCTGGGCTCCCCGCTCCTGGGTGCGACCCCCGGCTGCGGCGCACAAGGCTCGCGCCTGGCTCTGCGTGGAAGGAGCGGCCCCGGCTTCTCGGGCCCGCGGGCGGCGGGATCTAGCGGAACCGGCGTCGAGGCGGGGCTTGGGGACGCTGCGCGCCCTGCCCGGGCGGGGAACCCGAGGCCCGCAGCGGGAGGAGGGGGAGCGGGCTCGCCAGAGGCCACCGGACTCCAGCTCCGGGATGTTTCTCTGACCTCGGGCTGCCTGGGGTCCTTTGCTCGCTGTGACCCGGACCAAGCCAAACGCTTTACAGCCCTTCCCGCACCTCATCCTCGGGGGTCCGTATTGTCCTTTCTCCCCGCCAACCCAGCCCCATTTGTCCCGGGAGATCCCTGAGGCTGGGGGGGGGGGGGAGTGACTTACGGGCTCCCAAGCCTGTGAGCGCTGGAGCGCGTTCCCGCGGCCCCTGGAGCGACCCGCACGCCCTCCCCGGGGGACGCGCGGCCGTGTGCGGGCTGCAGGGGCGCCCGTGTCCTCGCGGTTGCTCCCTGGACCCCTTCTCCAAGTCCGGCCCAAACGCCCCCCTCTCGCACTGTAGCCCCAGCCCGGGGCCCTCTGCTCACCGCCGTGGGAGGAGTTTGAGGGAGACCTGAGTGGCCAAGCTGGGGGCCCAGTGTCCCCCCCAAGGCACCGCTGCTGGCGTCCGCTGAGCGCTGAGCTGGTGAGAACTGGCGCCCGGAGCCGCAGGAGCTGGGCCTGGGGTCCCCACTCCCCTGGTGGGGCAACAAGAATGGGGCCACTGTCTTTGCAGGTGTTCCCGGCACCGAAACGGGCTCGGAGAGAGGCTGACTTGCCAAGGCACACCCACCCTCAGCAGGTGCCTGGCCTCAGGCCCGGCACCCAGCCATGCGCTGCCACAGACTGGCCCTGGGCCTGGGGCTCTGCCTGCTTGTGGGCATGGCCCTCTGCGCTCTGTGGTGAGCATGCCCCATGGAGCCCTCCAGCCCCACCTCAGACTCCTCTCTTGGCATCTCAGCCCCCAGACCTCACCCCTTCAGGGGATGCCCACCTCTCCTGTCCCCCAATGGGGACCGCAGATCCACTACTGGGGCCTTCACTCCCACTAATGTGCACCAAATGGGTTTTCAGCCTCTGGGCCAGCTGCATCAGCTGTGTTTTTCCTTCCCAGGGTATATGTCGAGAAGTGGCTGCCATTCTCCTATGTCCCCTATTACCTCCCCTGCCCAGAGATCTTGTAAGTATGGGGCTGGGAGAACTGGGGCACTGTGGGCTGCAAGGAGTGGGGGAGATGGGAGTTTTAAGGTCACTTTGGCTGCAGGTTCTTAGGTCTTAAGCTCACGATCAGTATGGAGTGTTTGGGTAATTTATGGGCTGCCTTGTTTCGGTCTTTTTGTGTCCTTGCAACACCCCTTCTGCAGTTGGACCTTGAGCATGTTGCATAGCTCCGAGCCTCACTTGCCGCGTCTGTAAGATGGGATGGTAGGAGTGCTCCTCCCGGGCTCCCGGGATCATAGAGTGAGAAGGTGCCTGAGTAGCCTGGGGTGGCACCTGACTCATAGTGGGTGCTCAGGAAACAGGGCTTTTAGGACTTGACCATTTTGCTCAACTCTGTGTTCTATGTGGATTCAAGGGACAAATTAACATGTGACTAAAGTCTTGCCCACATAACACATCTGACTTTTTGACAGTTCAGAGTGAAAAAATGGGTTGGGACAGTGTCAAGGGGGCATCTGGCCCCACCGTGTCCTGTTCCGTGACAACTAAAGGAAAGTTTAAAATCTGGAGCATAGCCTACTAATTAACAAGGCATGTTTTATTATTATAAAAACTTAGACTATAGCCCCAGCCCAGTGGCTCAGTTGGTTGGAGCATGCACCAAAACGGTTGTGGGTTCAATTCCCAATCAGGGCACATACCTAGGCTGTGGGTTTGATTCCCGGTCAGGGCGCGTGCGAGAGGCAGCTGATCAGTGTTTCTCAAGTCAATGTTTCTCTCCCTTCCTCTCTCTCTCTAAAATCAACAGAAACAGCCCTGGCCGGTGTGGCTCAGTAGTTACAGCATCGGCCCATGCACGGAAGTGTCAGGGGCACGTACCTAGGTTGTAGGTTCAATCCCTAGCCCTGGCTAGTGTGGGAGGCAACCAATCAATGAGTCTCTCACATCGATGTTTCTCTCTCTCTCCCCCCTCTCCCTCCCTTCCACTCTCTCTAAAAATCAATGCAAAAAAAAAAAAAAAAAAAATCCTCTGGTGAGAATTAAAAACATAATAATAAAATAAAATCAATAAAAGCATATCTTTGAGTGAAGATTAAAAAAATTTAAACATAGAATATAGTAAATTAGGAAGCTGGAAAACAGAAAAGACAAAAAAAAAAAAAACCCTGTTGGGTCCCACCAGTCTGAATCTTGCTCCAATTCCGAAGTTTGTTTTCAGCTTGTTGGTTGCTGCACTTTGTAAATGAACACACTGGGCATCTACTTGGTTCTAAAAGCAGAAAGGCTGCTTGCCATTGAAAATAGTTGTGATCTCAGGTTACAACTAGTGAAATTGAAGCAGTAATCAAAAAGCTCCCAACAAACAAAAGTCCTGGACTGGATGGCTTCACAGGTGAATTTTACCAAACATTCAAAGAACTAACACCTGTCCTTCTGAAACTATTCCAAAAAATTCAAGAGGAGGAAAGACTCCCAGGCTCATTTTACAAGGCCAGCATAATCCTATTTCCAGAAGCAGATAAAGACACTGCAAAGAAAGAAAATTAGCCCAGCCGGTGTGCTCAGTGTTGAGCGTCAACCCAGGAACCTGGAGGTCACGATTCAGTTCCCCTCAGGGCACATGCCCGGGTTGTGGGCTCGAACCCCAGTGGGGGGCATGCAGGAGGCAGCTGATCGATGAGTCCTCTCTCATCATTGATCTTTCTATCTCTCCCTCTCCCTATTTAAAAAAAAAAAAAGGAAAGGAAATAAAATGGAAGGAAATGACCTGCCAATATCCCTGATGAACATAGATACAAAAATTCTCAATAAAATATTAGCAAACTGGATCCAGCAAGACATTAAAAAGATCATACACCATGATCAAGTGGGATTTATTCTGGGGGTGCAAGGTTGGTACAATATTTAAATTTTTAAAAAGTTGTGATCTTAATGTTTTTGCGATTTTTATCCTGTTTCCCAGGAGTGGGTTTATTTTTCCTCCTGTGTCCATACTCTTCCTGGTCACCATCGCTTAATTCCACAGGGAATCCGGTTCTTTCCAATTTCCCAGTGTTCTAAAGTAGTTCCTAAGGAGCAACTTTGGATATAAAGCTTTTTCCATCTTAAAGGTCTTTTCATCTGGTGTGTTACCTTCCTGGGTCAAAGGACATGGAGAGGTTCTTGACCTAGCTTGTCAGGTTGCTTTCCAGAAGGACTCAGGCACACCCCATGCACCCCAATACTGCCCCTGGGCCCCTGCTGGAGGGACCAGGAACTAGAAAAATTAAATACCAAACCCCCTTGCTGACTGGAGAGGTAGGAAATGCTGTCTCCTGGCTGAGATTTCATGTGTTTCATTCCTCCAAGCCCCCCTCTCCCCCAGGCCTTCTGCTTTCCCATTGATCACATTTCCTCTCCCAGGTCCCCTTCTCCCTTTGGCCGTATGCAGTTCTCTGTCATCACCCTCAGCTGAGCACATTTGCTGCATTTTTTTCCCTTTCCAGTTTGTCTATCTTTGGGTTCTACCGAGTTATTTTTTTCTAGACACCAACCACCCTGCCACTCGGTGACCCTGGACAGATGCTTCTGTAGAAGCCCAGCCCCTGCAGAGCAGACAGCAGTGGGGAGGGTTCCCAGTGCCGCCTGGAACCTGGGGGGTGCCTGCCTCCTGGGGTGCTGGGCTAATCTCAGCTTCATTCTGCCACCGCCTGGCACTAACGGCTTTCTTGTCTCTGTCCACTAGCAACATGAAGCTGCAGTACAGGGGGGAGAAGCCATTCCAGCCTGTGGCACAGTAAGTGGACTGTCATTTTCCCCTTTGTGGCCCAGGGGTGGGGGCTGCTTCTTTCACCACTGGCCCTTCTCGGTTGCAGGTCACAGTACCCTCAGCCCAAGCTGCTGGAGCAGAGGTAGGTGCTGATTAGGGTCTGGGTGCAGCATGGAGAGACCTGGGTTGGAAGGTGGGGGGTCAGAGCTCTGACTGATAACTTGGGGTGGTGGAGGGGCCAGGTGGCCTTGGTGTTCAGGTAGGCGGAGGCCTGGGCTCCAGTCTAGCTCCAGTCACACTATTTGTGTGACCCTTGGGCAGGTTACCCAACTGCTCTGCACTTTTTTGGTCCAGGTGGGTGGTAATAATAATACCCACTTCACAGGAGGCTGGGCAGGGTTTGTGAACTGCGATGCATGGTGCCTGCTTCATGGCAGGTGCTCAATCCAGCACCAGTGACAATATTGACAACCCCATTCATTAGGCACTTAGCCAGTGCCTCACATGCCAGGCTCCTCTAGACACCTGAGGTGCCTTAACTCCTGGTCCTCCCGACCACCCTGGGAAGTAGCTGTTACTATCCCCATTTTCTACCTGAGGATGCTGAGGCCCAGAGACAGGGACGAAGCTACCGGGGGTCACACAGCATGGGAGGCAGGGCCAAGGTGAGCCAGAGGTGTTCACAAGGGAGGGTCTCAGCCTCCTTGGCCTCCCCTGCTGCCAGGCCCACAGAGCTGCTGACGCTCACGCCCTGGTTGGCACCCATCGTCTCTGAGGGAACCTTCAACCTGGAGCTTTTGCAGCACATCTACCAGCCACTGAACCTGACCATTGGGCTCACGGTGTTCGCTGTGGGGAGGTGAGTAGCAGGCTGGGCAGGGGAGGGGTGGTCCTCTCTCAGCCACTGGAGCTCACAGTCTGGGGTGAGGCAAGAGCTGGACACAGCACCCCGCCTGGACACCAGGGAGGCCACGAACCAGGTGCTGCGCCGGGGGAAGGTAGAGAGGAGAGTGTGCTGGTGGAAGGGGGGCTTCCTGGAGGAAGGGGGTCTGGCCCTGGCATGGAACAGGAGGGGGAGGCAGCCCGAGTGAGGGAACAGCAGAAGCCAGGTGGTGGTGCTGCTGGAGCCACCGGGGATGACGGGTTCTTGCCACCAGGTACACCCGCTTTGCCCAGCACTTCCTGGAGTCGGCGGAGCAGTTCTTCATGCGCGGCTACCGCGTGTGCTACTATGTCTTCACTGACGACCCCGCGGCCGTCCCCCAGGTCCCCCTGGGCCCCGGCCGCAGCCTCAGCGTCATCCCCATCCGGAGGCACCCCCGCTGGGAGGAGATCTCCATGCGCCGGATGGCGACCATCAGCCAGCACATCGCGCAGCGCGCGCACCGGGAGGTGGACTACCTCTTCTGCGTGGACGTGGACATGGTGTTCCGGAACCCCTGGGGCCCTGAGACCTTGGGAGACCTGGTGGCCGCCATCCACCCGGGCTACTACGCGGCACCCCGCCAGGAGTTCCCCTATGAGCGCAGGCTGGTTTCTACTGCCTTTGTGGCGGCCGGCGAGGGAGATTTCTATTACGGTGGGGCGGTCTTTGGGGGACGGGTGGACAGGGTGTACGAGTTTACCAAGGGCTGCCACATGGCCATCCTGGCGGACAAGGCCAACGGCATCATGGCAGCCTGGCAGGAGGAGAGCCACCTGAACCGCCGCTTCATCTCGCACAAGCCCACCAAAGTGCTGTCCCCTGAGTACCTCTGGGATGACAGGAAGCCCCAGCCACCTAGCCTGAAGCTGATCCGCTTTTCTACACTGGACAAGAATACCAACTGGCTGCGGAGCTGACAGTAGAGTTGGGGCTGCCATGGGCAGGGACCCAAGCCCTGCAGCCAGCTTCCCCCACTGGAGCACCCTGCTCGCCCCAGCGGAGCACTCAGCTTGTACCAGTCAGTGCCTCACTTCTCAAGCCTTAGCTGAGACCTGCCCTGTCCTGCCTACCTCTCTGTCAAGAAAATCCAACTGGAAAGCAGATGTGGAAGAGCCTTTATAAACTGTAAAGGGCTGTGCCCACATGAAAATGCAAAGGTCAAATGTTGCCCAAGAGAAGGAGGGCCCAGAGGCTCCCCAGCAGATGTGCCTTCATGCCTTTGGGGCAGCTGTCATCTGCCCTACTCAGTGCCTGCATTCCCACCCCTGCCCCCTTTTGTTGCCCGTTGCCCTTCAAGTTGCACTTGTCACTGCTGGTTGTGAAAGGCATCCAGGTCCGCTTTTCTCTGGCTGCAGGGCTCCCAGTACAGTGATGTCCCCCAGCCAGATGGACCCAACTCCTCACTCAGGACCCTGGAGTGAGCCTGTGGAATGGCTCTCTCTGGTTTCCAGTCCAGCTGCACCCATGGCAGCCACCCTCCCTGGCACTTGCCACTTTGTAAGAAGGTTGGGGCAGCTTTAATAAAGGTGGCATGTGCTAGCCCCTGACCAGGGTTTTTCCACCTGTATATCCGAGTGTCTGTGCTGCTGGCTATAGGTGATACAGGCAGCCTGCATTTCAAATGCAGTCAACTTGGGTAAGGGGGGGGGGGCACATTTCCAGAAAACCTAGGCTAAATCTGGCTGCCACAACAAGATTTCATCCCAGTTCTCCTGGGAGACTGGGTGAAGTGCAGTGTGCTGCCAGACATGTCATTCCCAACTGAGTCGAGGGGGCAGCAGAGCCCACCAGCTGGACCCCCTATGGGCTCTCAGTCCCTGAGCACATAAGTGTTTGCCAGTCCACCTGCACCTGCATCAGCCTCAGCCCTCAGGCCACTGGTGGGCAAGCTGCAGGCCTAGAATTAGAGGACCTTCAAGCCCTCAGTGTGGCCCCAGAAGGACTTCAGAGCCCCACAGTGGTTCTGTCACCTTGGGGTAGGAGTGGGTTCAGGGCTTGGCCCAGTGTCCCCCACCTGAGGGCAGCAGCATCTTTGCCATGGAGAGGAGACATGGAGGGCAGGAAGGGGTGCACTCTGGCCATATCAGGATGAGTACCCACCCACCTAAATGCCCCTGGCAAAGCTGGGTGCCAGCCCTGGGCCTACTCTTCCTGTAATGTGGTTTGGCTGGTGATCACAAGGGTCAGGCAGACCGAGTAACCAGTGTGAGGAGACAGCCTGGGCTGGAGAGGCCCTGGGGTGCTTCCTGGGCAAAGGGACAGTGTGGACCTGTGGCCCATGTGGCCTCATTGGGGAGCACCTTCCCAGGGAGGTTTGGGCCTGGCCCAGGGGAGGCAAGAGTCTGAAGCAGGGTGGTGTTGCAGCAGGACCTGCCCCACTGGGTTTGAACCCAGGTTAACCTGACCCCAAAGGCTGTGCTTGCCCTGGAGCCTGAGGATGTGACCTCTGAGCCCAGCCTTGTATTTGTCATTTTGTTCATTGCTTAAAGTACCTCTGCAATTTAAAAAACTTCAGAAGCCCCAAAACTGATCTGTTCTGGCAAGACTGGTGCCTGTAGCTAGGATCTGGTCCTGTCAGACAAGGGCTGCTGGGCTGTCTCCAGGCACCCCCACCTCCCTGCTGGTCAGGCTGGTCCCCAGCCCCCAACCCTTTAATTCTTCCCATCCATGGAGCATCCCTGGCCAAGGCCCTCAGCTCCTTTCAGGGAAGTAGCTTGACCCCTGGTTAGGTTCCAGGAGTTGGGTCCTGTCACTGGTGTCTAAGGGCCATGTCCTGGGATGGGGACCAGGGTCAGCCATAGTCCCCAGGGGTGAGGGCCAAGGCTGAGAAGGCTCTGGGTCTGAGAGAGACTGGGTCCAAAGCTGGTCTGGGAGTGAGGTGGGGGTTCCTCTCCCCTGAAAGGCTGATGCAGGGCCACCTCTTCCTGAGGCCTTCCCTGGCCAGGGAAACCCCAACATAAGACAAGGCCTCCGATGGTCAGTACAGGACTCAGGGATGGCAAAGAGCAAAGATTGTGAGCCCCCAGTTCACAGCTGGGGTTGGCCACTCAGAGCTGAGCGATCCTGAGTACTGGGGCTCCTGAACAGCAGTAACTACCCCAACACCAGCCCATCTGGTGGTGATCCCTCCTTCATGGGCTCCTCCAGCCAGGGCTGCAGCCGGGACAAGGTGGATGGACTGCGTGTCTGGGGTCCTGCCAGGAAGAAAGGAGAGAGGGGTACAGAGAAAAGGTGGAAGGGGCGGCCTCACCTTGCTGCTTGCACTCGGTGTCCGTTCCCATTCCCAGGTCCCCTTGACCCAGCCATCCACCGAGCTGCCTCTGCAGGTGGCAAATAGGGACCAGAACGAAAGCACGGGGGTGTATACGCGATGACTCCCTGGTCTCCAGGTCTCCACGTCTCCACGCCCACAGGGCCCAACACCCGGCGGACTTCGCCGGGTTGGGCTTTGGGTGGCCCGAGGTCCTAAGGGGGTGTAGGGAGCACGCAGCAGGCGACGAGGGCTGGAGACGCGGGACTCGCGGAGCGGCGTCCCCGGGGCGCTGCGCGCGCGCGGCAAGGCGGGGCTCACGTGCACGCGCCGTGCGAGGGCCCGAGCGCGCGCCCGGCCGTGGCTTCCAGGCCCCGCCGCGCCCGCGGCGTCCGCACAGCGCGGGGAGGCGGGTGCGCGCCCCCGAGCGCGCGCGGCGCGGCCCGCCCCTCACACCTGCGGCGGGCGGGGCGGGGCCGCGGCTGACCCCGCCCACCGGCCGCTGCCCCGCGCCCCGGCGGAACCGTGCGGCAGGGCCCGAGCGGCCGGCGGCGCGGCGCGGCGCAGACAATGGGAGCGGCGCGGGCGGCGGGGGCTGCGCGGCCCCGGGCCCCGCGGGGACGAGAGGCCGCGCCATGAGCCTCGAAGCCGGGCGCCCCCCTGTGCGGCGCGCGGGCCGAGGCGAGCGGCCTCTGCGAGTCCCGGGCCCCACCCTGGGGCTGGCGATGCGCTGCCAGGGCTGAGGATGATGGTAGATTGCCAGGTGAGTGCGCGCCCGGCCTGGCCGCCCTCCCCAGCGGCGCGGGCGGAGGGAGGACCGCGGGTCCCCCGCCACACCCCATCCGGCGGGAGGGAGCGCGGCACTGCGTTCACGCTCGGCGCGCGCTTACGCAGTTCCGCGTTCAGTCCCTCCTGGTACAATTGGGAAACTGAGGCCAGGAGAGAGGCAGGGAATGCAGAGGAGCAGGGAGGGGTCCAGCCTGCTAGGCCAGCCCCAATTCTCCCGTGGGGTTTCCTTTGGGAATGAGAGCCCCTAAGATCCTGGGGGTACCCCTGTTCACCCTTCCCTTGTGGGGCCCTTTCCTCTGGGCATCCCCACGTGGGCACAGGCACGTACACGCACATTGACTTCACAGGTGGGGGCCGTGGAGTGTGTTCAGAGGAGAGTGCACCCTGTGCAGGTGACAGGGAAAGCAGAAAGAGGCTGGAGGCAGCCCGGCATCAGGCAGGAGCTTCTAGTCTCCTAGCAACATGCCAGGCTCCTAACATGGGGAGGGGAGAGGTGCCGGACTGATGGCCAGGGAGTCCCAGAGGTGCCCAGGGGTCTGCCTGGGTTAATGCCATACCCAGGGCAGCGTGGAGGGGACTTGGAGTCCTGTGTCCTCCACTCTGGGCTCCTGGAACTAGGAGGAGACCCCCTGCTTATTATTAGGGAGGGGGCTACAGGAAAGAACACCTCAGCCTATTCCTTTATAAATTGAGGTGCAGAGATGGCGTGACACCAAGGGTCCCATGGGCCCCTAGAAGAGTCTTGTCCCTGGCTCTCCATCCATAACCCACTGTGCTCCTAGTCCTTGCAAATTGCTTTCTACTCCCTCAAGATCCTTCTGTGCAGCTTGGGGGTTTGGGGTTCCCGGGGCCTGGGTAGTGCAGAACATGGCAGAGCACTGGACTACTCATCTGGAACCAAGGACAAGGCCATCCTTATTGGAGCCTTGGGGTCTTCATTTGGAATTGGGTCTGGAGTTATTGCCCTGGCTGGGGTGAGGAGACCTTGTGAATGAACTAGACAGCAGGATAGTGGAGGGAAGGCGGGGAGCGAGAGAGGCTTCTGGGGTCCCAGAAGTTGCCCCCTGGAGCTTCCAGGTCCTGTTCCTTTGCCCTCTGGTGCCAGGGAGAGCAGCTGCCTTGACTACATTCAAACAAAGGTGTGTGTTTTGTTTTCTGGTTTTCTTGCCTGGGGAATGCAGTGCTGGGGCTGACCACCAGGGGGCGGGCTGTGCCCACTGCTCAATGGAGCTGCTGGAGCAGGGAAGGGACACTCAGGGGTCATTCTAGGCATCCCGCCGCCTCTGACCCAACATGCACCTTTTGTTATTTGTCTCCATGTCCACAGTGTGAGCTGCCCAGAAGCGGGAGGGGCTCCGAGACCCTCTCATTATTTATTCAGTGTCTGCGCCCCCAGCAGCCATCCTGAGCAGGAGCTCACAGCCTGGAGGGACAGGTGGACAGAAGCACAAAAGCAAATCCATATGGGAGAGAAGAGCAGTGCAGTGGGGAAGGGAAGCAGGTGCTGAGGGAGGGCAGGACCCTAGGTCAGGTCTAAAGGTCTCCAGAGTGACATTTATACTGTCATTAGAAGGACAAGAGGAGTCCGCCCTGCCCAGGTCTGGGAACAGTGTGTGGGTTGGGGGGTAAGGGGAGCTCAAGGTGCGGAGACTCGGAGGAGGTGTCCTGTGGCCAGGGTTGGTTCGAGGAGGTACAGTGCTGGGGGTGATAATTGGGGCTGGTATCTATTGTGCGCTCACCTGTTCTCTATCTTCACTGCCCCAGCTCACCACCTGCGTCATCAGCAGGTTCCTGGGGCTGTGCCTGGAGCACTGTCTTTGCTGCACTCGGCTGGGGTAGCAGAGGTGGGCCCAGTCGGGATTGTATTTGCTTCCTGGGGCTGCTTTAACAAAGTACCACAAACTGGGTGGCTCAAAACAACAGAAGTTTCTTCTCTCTCAGTTCTGGAGACCAGAAATCCGAAATCAGGGTGTCGGCAGCGCAGTGACTCTCTGAAGGCTCTAGAAGAGGAACCTTCCTGCCTCCTCCCGCCCACCTCTGGTGGCTACCGGCTTCCTTAGTGTCCTTGTCTTTTAGATTCATCACTCTAAACTCTGCTTCTGTCTTCACATGGCCTCCTCTGTTTCTGTGTCCAATCTTTCCCCTTCTGCTAAGGACATCAGTCGCTCGATTTTGAGTAGGACCCACCCTAATCCAGTGTGACCTCATTTTACCTTGATTCTATCTGCCAGGACTCTATTTCCAAATAAGGTCTTATTCACAGGTGCCTGGGTTTAGTTAGGATCTCAACATATCTTTGGAGGTAAGGGGTAAGGCACAATTCACCCTACAACAGGGACATTGGCTGATTCTTTCCCTGAAGACCAGGTACCCAGGTGCTCACAGGTACAGGAGGAGCAGTTGTGGTCTGAGACAGTCTTGGGATTTGCCTGCAGCTGGGGGTTGTGGGTGTAAGTGGAGCCTGAGGTGTGCTCAGGGACAGCTTGCTCCCCAGGCTCCACTCATCCTGGAGCAGTGCCAACAGGTGGTGCTGTGACCAAGGGGCTGCTCCAGCATTGCTTTGAGTGGCAACAGCATAGACAAAGGTCTCATCTCCAGTTTCCAGGAGACAACACTCAACTGTAAACAGACAGGGAGCACAGTCATTTCAGGGGTGACATACTATGGAGGAAGTCAAACAAGGCAGAGACATGGGGTAGTGATGGTGGCGACTTGAATGGGCAGCCAGGGAGCCTGGCAGGGGCACAAGTGCAGCTGTTCGGACGGAGTTCTCTTCCTCCTTCACCTGCAAGCTGAGCTGCTTCCAGGGGTCCTGCAGCTCTGGTTCCCCTGTACTTTCCAGACAGCTCTCCCGTTACTTCAGGGCAGGGTGTGTCCCAGGCCTGGGGGGGGGGCACACGGAAGGCAGTGGGCTGAATGGGAATGAGTGGGCTGTCCGGGCATGTTGAGGCTGGAGGAGTCCCTTCCCTAGAGACCCTGTCCCAAGCTGGGGTGGTGCTGCGTGAAATCCCCCCCGTTTGCATGGTGGGGTTCCGCCCTGTCCTCCTGTACAAAGCAACGAGGGCCCCCAGCTCCTCGCAAGAGAGTGGGCTCCCTCGGGCATCAGTGAGAGAGCAAAGTCCTCCAGGAGTGGAGGACATTTCTTACTGTGACCCCTGGGTGCTTCTGACTCCACAATCCTGATGCCACTAGCTCTTGACAGTGGCTCATTGATTCGAACAACAGATATTTATCCGGGGCCTCTCTGCTGAGCACCTGGCCTGTGCAGAGCACTGCGGCTCCTGTCTGAGGGGATGAGACTGTGGAGCAGGGATGTGGGAATGGGTGTAAAACAAATGAGAGCCTGTGGGGAAAGCACTGGGCTGCCAGTAGGGGCACGCCAGCTTCGGGGCCGTGCTCTGCAGAAGAGCCTCCCAGGCCACTCCCATGCCTCTCTCCTGTGCTGTGGAGGCGCCTGGTAATGACCGCTGGCCCATAGCGTCTTCCCTGCACCTGGCCTTGGGCTGCAGTGTTTCACTATCTGTGAGATAGGTGCCACAGCCATCCTCATGGGTGGGGAAACTGAGGCACTGGAAGGTGAAGGGACTCCCACTGCTAGGTAGTGGCAGGACTGGTGGGGGCAAGTCCCTGGTGCAGACAAGCCTGGAAGGGGTCAGCATGGGTGATGGGACCAAATATCTTCCAATTATAGGGAGCTTCCAACAGTCAGGGCTGGGCAGGCCCCAAGGTGGTGGTTGACAGTGCGAGTGGAGAGGCTAATGAGCCGCTTTCTTCCTCTCCCCCTAATGAAGGCCTCGGGCTCTGGGCTCTGCATTGTCTCAGGTTCTGCATGTTTGAACCTCAAGGAGTCTTCTCTTAGGGTCACATCCTCCTCCAAAGACAGCCAAGCCAGGGAGAGGGCATTCCCCTAAAAATGACAAGCCCCAGAAGGGAGAGTTTCCATGGCAACCCAGAGCAGTTGCTTGGCAACTACAGGACCCCAAAATACTTACCTGCTGGAAAGCTCAGGGCTTGGGGCTTTCCGATGGCCTGTGTGTGGACCTCAGCTACTCCTCATGGCTGATCCACCCCCACTTGGCATCCCCGCCGCACCTCCTTGATCCTTCCTGAGGAAAACCCCAGCCAGCTCCCCACTTCCCATCACCTCACCCTGCCAGCTAGGAGCTGGCACCAGGCCAGTCCCCTAGCAACGGAGGCTGTTTCCTGGATACCTGAGTGACAGGTGACAGTGATGAGGGAGAAATGTCAAAAAATGCAGGCTCAGAGAGCACAGTGAATGAGGCCTGGTGCCAGCCAGTGAGGGGCGGGGGGCCTGGTGCCTGTGCTTTGCATCCCCTGTACCCTGCAGCCTTGAGCAACCTGGGCCGGGGCGCAGGATGGCAGGGCAGGGAGTGGCTGGGGTGTGTAGAGCCTGTGGAATGGGGGGACTGTGGTTCTGGGCCCAGGGGGAGGCAGGCAGCCTCACCATTAAGGCTACTGGCTTTGGAGATGGACACCTGAATCTGTGTCCCGCCCCGCTCAGCGCTTGAGATGGGGTGTCCTAATCGGGGCGTTGAACCCCTCTGAGCCTTTCTGCTACCCTGCTGTGAGGAAAATAGCCACCTCTGAGTTGCTGTGGAGATGGAGGGAAATGGGCCCTCTCAGGGGCTGCTTTAGTTTGTGGGTGCTGACCCTGGGTCCAGCAGTGCAGAGTACTCAGATGGGGGGGTGTCCAGCCAGAAGGGAGGGAGGTGCCAAAGCCCCGGGCCACAGGAAAGGGCCCCCGTGGTGGAATGCAGGGTGACTTTGGAGCTGGTATAGATGAGGTCCAGTGGCCTGCACCTGTTCTCTCTGGGGAGGGCAGTGAGGGGTGGGGATGTTGATACCCCCCCAGGAGTTCAGGGTACACTCAGGGAACCAGGATTATAATCTCACCATTCTCTCTGTGACCTTGGGCCATAAGCTCACCCCTCTGAGCCTCCCTGCCCGCATCTGTCACACAGGGAGAGGGTGTGCCCACTTCTGGAGTTGCCCGGAGGCTGACCTGGTGCCCTGTCCCTGTGCTGGACTCCTGTGTGGGGTCTGTGGGTGGTGGGGTCTTGTGGTTGATCCCGCGGGACTGCACAGCCAGACTCCGCCTCGCAGACCCCCGTTAGAGCCAGCCAGCGGTGGGAGGGGGCGCGGCGAGGGTGGCGCAGACAGTGGCCCCAAGTGGGGCCAGAGGTCTGGGGGAGCAGGGCTCCTGGGCTGGCAGGGAGCTGCAGGCTGGGCTAAATTCGTGCTGGTGGTCCTGTCGAGTGCTCAAGCCTGAGCGCTCGGGTGGAGAAGAGGGGCCCAGGAAGGGAAAGAGGCCACCCCTCACCCCCCCTCCTGCTAACCCCAGGAGAAGGGGCAAGGGAGGAGGGGCAGGAGGCTGTCAGCTGTCAGAGGGAACTCAGATACCAAAATATGGGAGTGCTGACCCCACCCACCCTCTGCTCCCTGAGCGGTGGGTGCAGAATTAACCAAAATGAGGCTGCCCAGCATCCTCCCCTTAAGAGGGGACCCAGGTTGTCCCCTCCTTCTGGGTTGGATGGGATCCAGAATTGGTTCTCTTGGGAGAGGCACAAGGGCCTCTTCTCTGGAGTCTACCTGACTATGTAGAGCTGGTCAGTCCAGAGGAACGTGTCCTTGGCAAGTGAGTGGCCCAGAGTCCAGAAACTTCCCCACCTGCACCCCTTCCCCTCCACTCACCCCATCAGGACTCCATCCTGACCACAGGCCTTTGCCCCACTAGGCCCTTTCCCTGCAATTGTCTGGCCCCAAACTGGGAGGGTAAGAATGTGGGGGAGGAAGAGGGTACTTAAGCCCTTGGAGCTGTTGCCACCTGAACTTCATTCCAGTGGGATTTTTACTCTACCTACCCAGCTCTGACTAGGCTGTGGGCCAGAGGGAGGAGGCAGCCTGGCCCTGATTATCTCCATCACCATCCATCTCAAAGGGGCCCTCGCCCCTGGGGCATGTGGGAGGTCGAGGCTGTCTAGAGGTCAAGGGGGAGTGGATGGGAGCCCTGGCTTTGACCTCAGAACCCCAGACAGCTAGCTTCCTTAATTCTTTTTTTCCTTGGTCCCCTCACCTGTGGACTCATGGATATTAAGGTGTATGAAATGTTCCTGAAGCACCTGGCACTTGTCACAAGCAGGCCCTCTGCAGGTGCAGGAAATGTCTGTTCCCCTCAATGGAAGGCAGATGGCCGAGTGGCCCACCAGCTGTGAAGATGGGCATCCTTCACTGCCCTTGGGGAGCTGGGGGCCAACCTGAGTTGAATCCACATTTTTCCAGGTGGGGAACCAGGGGCCCAGAGAAGTTCAGCAAATTGCCCAGGACTGACTTTGATTCCCACCTGGATCGCCTCAGTCCCTGAGGCCACAGTTCCAGGCCCAGAGCGTCCACAGGGTATGCTAACCAGGAAGTTACCTGGAGTGTCCTTTGACCCTCTGGTTGCTCAGGGTTGAAATTCAAGGGTGAGGCAGTGGACCTAGCCCTGGGTGGCAGGGAGGTGACAGCTGTGGGCTTCGGGAGTGGGCAGGTGCGCAGTGTCTGTCCTGGGAGGGCTGAGCTGGCCTCCCTCTCATAGCCGCCGATTGCGATTCTTCAGGATTTCAAGGGGAGTTTCCTTCCCAGACTCTCGGGACTGGAAAATCCTGGCACAGAGCACATGCGCCTTCCCCTCCCTCCAGCCCTGGCACCGAGTGGGCACAGGGTAAGCCCTGAGGGAATGTGGACAGTGGGGCCATGGAGTGGCCATCAGGGTTGCCGGGTTTCTGGGGGGTGCCTTTGGTGATGATAGGCACCATTGAGTGACTGTGTGACCATGTGCGTTATCTTTTGCCACCTGTATGCATGGCAAAGTCCAGCTTTTGACAGAAGGACAATGGTTGGCAGGAGGGTGGGACAAGGGCAGTGTCTCTGAAACGGGTCACTCAGCCCCAGGGCCCTGGGAACCCAAGGCATTGCCCTCCCCCTCGCGTGGGGGAATTTCCTTGCTGGAGAAGGCCTGTGGGAAAGAGGGCAGCGGGCACCGGCCCTGCCACCTCCTGGCAGCCAGCTGGAGCCCCAGGTCCTTTCCAGAGGCCAGGGCAGCTCAGGAGGTCCCCCTCTGAAAGGACAGTCTTG
This sequence comes from Miniopterus natalensis, assembly GCF_054644295.1. NCBI lineage: Eukaryota > Metazoa > Chordata > Mammalia > Chiroptera > Miniopteridae > Miniopterus > Miniopterus natalensis. The sequence goes on from NC_142092.1 coordinate 70,614,344, forward strand.
CTTCCCAGCCCCTGAGCCCCCACAGGCGGGTGGTGGCGCCGGGCACGCAGTGTCCCTGGCACGGCAGGCCGCCTCCTCACTACAAGGGCCCGTTTGTCCCAACTTCGCTGGCCCTGAAACCCCAAGTAACCAGGCTCTGCTGGGCACAGGGGCTCAGCTCTCTCTCCTCAGCCTCAGCAGACCCTGGTTGTGCTTTCTGAGGGGCTTCTTAGCCCAGTTCAAACACTGAGGCAACTTCTACATTACCATGAACAGAGACCCATTCCCCACTCAAGGGCATGGGGCACCCAAGTTTAGGAAGGAGGAAGAACAGGTTGAACCAGAGCTGAACTGCCTGCCTCTACCACTGACACCTGGAGGCCGACTTGATTTCTTAGTTTCTTCCCCCCACCCCCCACCAAGAAAGCTTGGCTGCCTGACTCCCCTGCCTGGGCTTGCCTCCCACGTCTGCTCCCAGCCTCGCTCTCAGGAAAGCACTTTCATGGCAGGTTGGCAAAGCGCCATGCTCTTCCTCCTTGCCATCCCTCAGGCTATTCTCCAGCCTCATCACCTCCTCCAGGGAGCTTTCCTGGTGATCTTCCCACAAGGAACACTTTGGCCCTGAACTCTGAATATTTTCGAGTCCGGGAACTTTGAAGCAGGAGGAACCATTTGGACCATCAGGTCCACTTGTTCATCCAGGTGTTGGTTGGAGCTCCCATGGGCCAGGAACCATGCCAGATACATCAGAGAGCAGAGGCCCTGCTCTCAAGGAGCTTGCACTCCTTCCAGTTTTAAAAAGAGGGAAGAGCTTAAAGAGCGCTTAGAACACCAGAGCCCTTTCCACTCCTGTGATGTGCGTGCCCGTGTGAGGGGTATAGCCATCCGTCTACCTGTCAGCAGCGTGAGGCTCACGACAGGCCGGCAGGCATCATTCAGCACTTGGGCATGAGGGGCGACCAGGACAGGTGTGGCTGTTGTCCTCAAGGGAGCTTAGAGCCCAGTGAGGTGGTTGGGGGCAGGCACGAAACTATCCCACAGTCGGTGAATTGATTTTATTAAGGTTTTTTACTGCATGTTATTTTCCGAGCTCAACTACCCTATTTAAAGTCACAGCACCCAAACCCCCTTCATAGGCCCCGTCCTAAGTGCTTCCAGCTGATACTTCATTTAACCCGGGCAGGCTTTTGGAGGCAGAGGTCATCCCACGCATGGCCCAGGTTGAGGCTCAGCAAGGGAAGTAACCTGCCAACTTCCCCCAGCCAGTAAGTGGCAGGCTGGGGGTTTGAATGCAGAGTCCCAGCTCAGAGCTGCCGCTTCGACTCTTAAAGTTCTCAAAGTTGAACATTGGGCTCCTTGGGAGCTGGATGTGGGGGCAGGCCCGAGAGGGCAGGGAGCTGGCCTCATCTGCCATGGGAGGGGGCTGCCGGTGCCCTTGGCAACGCTGGCTCCTGCCAGGCATGACGCCAGCGGGAGCGGCTGGGGCAGGGCCTGGATTCTCGGATCTTCAGCTTCTCAGCAACCTGTATGACTCAGTGGGTTGGTAAAAGGCCAGCCAACGCAAGGGATCCCTGTGGCAGGCTAACAGCAGCCGGAGCCGCCGACCCTGGGTTACTCTTCTGCCTGGGGTGGGGCCAAACCTAAGTTTCCAAAACAAACACCCCCCCCCCTTTGTCCCTCAGCAGGTGCTTCCTGTGGCTCAACCATTCTGGGGGTTCCCCAGGTCTCCCTTTTCTGGAGGCTGTCCTTCTACGAGTCACTCTGAGGCTGCAGCCCCCATCAAGCCTCCTGGAAAGCAGGGGCCCTGCCCACAGAAGGTCCCATGGGGATAGAATCGTTCTGGGCTCTTGTTGTAGAAGGCGAGGAGCAGCTGGGAGCACCAGTCTCAATACCAGACTGCTGTGTGGTTTTGGGTGAGTTTGGGACCATCTCCAAGTTTTTGTCTCCAAACTCACCTGCAAACCTGCCTCATGTATCATGACAATTAAATGATAGCCATACCGGCACATCAGTGAATAGTGGAAATGCTAAGGGGTCCCTGACTCGGGCTTAGTCACTGGGTTGGTGGGGAGGGCAAATGGGAAATGGAAGTCAGAATCCAGAGCTGGGCCTCATACAGGGGACAGACCATCCACCCTGCTGACAGGGACCCAGCAGTCCCAAGCCTGCCTATGCTGCCGGGAACAAATCCACTTGTGATCTTGAACCTGGTGCAGAGTGGAGGAAAGCAAGCTGCCCTGGGGGCCGATAGGCCTGCTGCGCACCTCACCTTGGAACTGACCCGCTACGCAGCCTTGGGCAAGTTATTTCCCTTCTCTGGGCCTGGATTTTCTCAGTTCGACAACAGATAATTACTGTGGCTTCATCAGATTCTGAGTGGGAAAGTGCTTTGTCCCCGTGGAGGAGCACCAAAGGCAGGGCCTGGCTGGGCTCTGGGGGAGTAGGGGCTGTAGGAGCTGCTCCCACCTCCAGGGCATCTAAGTGTGGGCAAGTATTTGCCTCTAGGTTGTAGGGTGTCCGATGCTTGCAGTGCATTGGTCCCTTGGAGTCTCTCAGTCAGAGCCGAAGAGGGGGGAGAGGCCAGGTATGGAAGCATGCCTGCACCTACGCCCTCCCTCTTCCTGGCTCAGGGGCTGGGTCACTGGCTTTCACAGCTGTGGCGTCACCCCTACCTAACAGAGCCAGGCTGGCAGGGAATGTGTGTTAAGCGACTTGATCATGGGCCTCAGGTTACCAGAAATGAGGGGGAGGGGAGCTGGGCTGCCCCTAGCCCCCAGCCAAACCCCGAGTCAGGTCAGAAGGCTGCAGGAAACAGGAGCAAAAGCCAGGCGAGGCCTCTCCTATCTGCTTCCTGGACAGGATGTCGTTCTGTGTAAACAGCTTTGAGAGGAGTCACCACTCTGGCTGAGTCACAGCTCCTAGCGACAGCCACGCAGTGTTTATCAACAAGGCGCTTCACCTCCACCAGGGCCTGCCCCCAGGAGCTGGGAAAGGGGAGAGGCCCCCACAGATGTGGGCTGTAGCAGGCCCCCCCCAGGAGTCCTCCCCCAGAGAGGGCTTGAGTCTGGGCAGAGAGGAGCGTTGGAGCACATCTGTGCACACGTGTCTGTGAGCCGGTTTTTGTTATGTCTGGGCTGGTGTGTGGCTGGCCAGGTGTGATATTCCCACGGCCACCTGGCATGGAAGGCAGAGCACTGTGGGACCGTTGGCAGGTCATATTGACCTCGGTGTCCTGGGAAAAGTGAGGGTGTTGGCAGCGAGAACGGCACCAGGAGTCAGACAGGACCGTAGTTCAGCAACCTCTGTACTTGAGGTTTGGCTAAGAAAGATTTCAGAGCCAAGACTCAAATTATGAAAGTTTATTTAGAAAGTCACAGGGGTAGAAAAAATGGGCTCAGGTAACAAGTTACAGAGGCTAAAGAGGGGCCCTTGGAGTTTAGGAGAGAGAAGGGTAAAGGTAACAGGCCTGCCCGGGAAGGGGAAGGTGATGGGAAAGGCGGGAAGGAGCTGGCAAGCTCAGCTTCAGAGGGGAGAGGGAGGGCTTCGGGGGCCCTCCGGGCCTAAGGGCTTTTAAGGGCTGGGATTTTAGGGGTGGTCCCAGGGGAGGGTCTCAATAGAATATTCAGCAGCTTTCCAGGTGTGTCCTTTCAGGGTCGTGGTCTCCACTGGTTGGTCAGCGCCAGGGGGTCGTTTAGTCAGTGCAGTGGGTCCTGATGTCAGCCATGGCGTCGCTTGTCTGGTTTTGCTGCGTTTCTGGGCCTGGAGCTGAAACCCAGCTGAGGCCTAGATGTTATCCCTAAGGGTTAATGGCCTAAGGGGGTGGTGGTGCAAGGGCCTGCATGGGAGTCGCATGAGGCCAAGGAGAAGTCGGGGAAGGTCCAAGCCGTGTGACCAGCAACACGAAAGGTCAGGGGGTCTAAACCACACGACCAGCGATATGTTAGGGGAGGAAAGGTCACCCTGGGGGCCAGGGCCTTGTTTTCCCCGTTTTGCTGGTTGCTAGGCACCCAGAGCTTTCTGCCCTGATGACCTTCTGTACCTGACCCTGCGTCCTTGCTCTGCTCATGTCTGTCTAACCTCCTACCACAAGGGGAGAGTGGAACCGTCTGGTGTGACAGTGGTCAGGGCTGGTGTGAGTGCTCCCAGAGGCCATGGCTGTACAGAGCTCCAGGCACAGTAGGTGCAAATGAAGTCCCCTGTAGGCCAAGCCTCTGCACGCAGCAAAGTGGTAGGGGTGCAGATGGAATGTCCCTAACTGTTCCTAACTGTCTGCAGTCCGGTCTTCGTTCCAGGTGGTGACAGTGATGTGGCACACCATATGGTGACACCAGACCCACAGGGAACAAAGGCGCCTCTGCTCTCCTTCCTTGGGAGGAGGATTGGGTGCACTTGCTCCTCCCGTCCCAAGGCCCTGCCTTTCTTGCCTGCAGCTGTGACTCAGGCCAAGCCTGGCCTGGCTCTGAAAGAAATAGCCCCAACCTGGGCACTGAGGCCAGGCAGACCTGTGCTAGAGGCTGGGGCAGGGGAAATGGGGGGGTGATAGGCTGGGAGGCTGAGAGGGGTGGTAGTTGGAGAAGAGCCCAGAAAGGCTAGTTTGGGCACAGGAGCTATGGAAGAGAGATGTGGTTCCCTGCACGACGCCTGGTTCCTGGGAAGCACTCAGTTAAATGCTTGTTAAATCCAAGACAATACACAGACATACCTAAGAGGGCAGCCTGGTTCACAATGGGTCCCCATCACCCCCTACCCCCTCTTACTCCAAGGGCCTCTCAAGCTCTCCCCTGCGCTCACACACATTCACACAGATGGAAATGCTCTCCCATCCCCTCTCCCATTGGTTCCTTCTATAGCACTAGGCCATGGTCTCACCTTGAGATGAGGCCACAGCTCAGGGAATGCCCCTCATTTCATCTAATGCCCCCAAAGGCTCTGGAGAGCTCCCAGGGGGACCAGACTGCAGCAAGGGATATCCGAGGTCACACTCCTGACAGCTGGCAACATGGGGCTGAGAGGCCAGGTACCCAGGGCTGTCTCCCTCCTTGGAGCTCTACCGAGCCCTGCCTCACCTGGTCCTGCTGGAGTCTGCTCAAGATCAAACCCTCTGGCCTGTTGTGCAAGCCTGCCCTCGGGAAGGGGTGGACCTGAGTGTGGCTCTGTGCCACCCTTGTGGCCTCCCTGCCTGGGGGCCAGGGTTGCCTTGCAGCGCCCAGCACGGTTTGCTGCTCTTTGACAACTGGCATTTCTGAGTTCTCCACTGGGATCCAGTTGCAGGGCCCACGCCGAGCAGACAGACCGCGGACTGCCATCTGGAGCTTGTTCTCGGGGACCGAGCAGGCTACAGTACTCCTGGCGCAGGGGCAACACCTGCCAATGTTCACTCAGTATTTATTACATGCCAGGCACTTGGGCAGGCCTGTGACCGTGGGAGATGCTCAAAGTGCAGGTCCCCTGAGGGCTGACCGCGAGCCAGGCCCATGCTGAGTTCCCGTTAGATCCTCCAGCATCCATGTGCCCATTTTACAAATGAGGAAACTGAGGCCCAGAGATGCTAAGTCACTTGCCCAGGGTCCTAGAGCTGGCTGATTCTGAGCCTGGTCACCTCTGCTGTTGCTCGAAGGTCAAGGTTAAGTGTCCCCATTGCACAGCAGGCTGTAGTGACGCAGGAGATGTGGGAGTGGGGAGGAGAACCTGCAGGGGTGCCTGGGTGGAGGTGAGCACTCAGGGGCTGGGGGCAGGGAGGACTTTGGATTCTCCTGGGGGTGGAACAGAAGCCACTGAAGGGACTTGGCAGCAGGGGGAGATGTACTTTGGCCTTGGGCATGAGGGTTGGCACAGAGAGGCAGGAATGTCGCTGCTGCAGGGTCCACCTGGAACCCCCAGCTTCATTTCTCTGATACCCACCCACCCAGCCCTCTGCCTCTAATGCGCACCCACGTCCCCTCCTAGGGGTGGGAGTTCAAGGTTGAGAGCTCCGGGGAGGGCTGGGGAGGGCGGGATTTGAGTTTGAAGAACCTCTGTACCCCCCCCCCCCAATGGATCAGGAAACTGAGGCTCAGGGAGAAAGAGGAACCTGCAGGTCCCACGTGGAACCAGGTCTCTGCTCACGGGCTCCGAGCCGCCTGCTCAGCTGTGTCCCACGCGCCCCACAAAGCCACCGGAACAGGATGTGAGACATTTCAAGAGCCAGAGCTGGCCTGGCTGGGCTCGGTGGCAGGGCGGCCTGCAGGGCCCATCATGTGCCTGCAGGCTGGCTCCAGAGCCTCTGCGGGCCCCCCTCTGCTCCCTACCTGCGCGGCCCTACGGCCCCAGCCAGCTGCCCACCAGGCTCCCAGGAGGGTAAGGAAGCAGCCCCGGCCCTCCCCCTCTGGGTCGCCCCGGCACCTCTGGGTTTGGGGACGCGGGCCCTGAACCTGGCGGCAGGAGCGCCTGTGGGCTCTGCTGAGCTCTGCACAGACGGGTCCTGCGTTCTCCCTGTGAGGTCGTGGGCAAGTCCCTGCTCCCCCGAGCCTCAGTTTTTCCATTTGTCGAATGGGTGTTGGACTTGGTCCATGGCTTCTACTGTCTGCTTTTACAGCAAAAATGAGAAACATGGAGGCAAGGTTATGAGTTTTTCTTAAATGTATTAATTTATCGACCACCCCTTTTCCTGACAGCATGCCCTCTTGGTTACTGTTGGCGTCTTCTGAAATAATGGTAATTGTGGTGACAGTATTGTTTTTTATACTACCCTACTTGGCAAACTAAACAGTTGTCAACCCTACTTTGGTTCTGCAGTTTAAAATGAAATCCCTTACCTGGGTGCCAGGGGTGGAGGCGCTCTGAGTGGGAGAGGAGGCTTCCAGGATGAGGCCAGGGCCTGGAGTAACTGGGATCTTGGGTGTTCCCCCCACAGTGCCTGGCTGGTTCACACACACTTGGTCCCCCGCTGGCTGAGCCTGGTTTTGATCTCGGTGACTTGTACCTGCCACCTTTCCGACTCTAGGTGTGATTCCTCCACAGGCAGGGGGAACCAGTACAGGGCCCCGGGGTGTTGGAGGAGATGGCTAGGCTCACCCCAAGATAGCAGGTCTGAGCTGGAGCCACTGGCCCCTCAGGATAGAGCCCCATCCACACTCCCTTGGCTGGCCCGTGGCCTGGTACAAGCGGGAATTCCTGGCCCTGCCCGTCATGGGAGCAAGTATGACAGCCATGTGAGTGACACCAGGTCTAGGCACTCGGGTGCTCGATTCCACTGGGGCAGGTGGACAAACAGGCAGACTGGCAGAGGCCTTCCCGAGGAGCCCGGGTTCCACCCCACCATGGCCCGGGAAGCCAGGCCTGGGGTGCCCAAGGGCAGGAAGGGCTGGGTGTTCCTTGCCTGCATCTCTGTGGTGACCGCCAGGAGGTGGGCCACTGCCCGCCGTCCTAGTCCTACTATCCGGAGCCCCACACCTTGGCCAACACCTCTGCTAGCCCCAGCCTCGGAGGTGAGTTCCCAGGGCAACCAGTGCCGCTGCAAGAGGCTGGGTGGTTCGCCTGGTCTTCCCCTCCCGTGGGAACTTGTTGAAGGAGTTTGGCTGGAAGCCGCTACAGGGGAGTCTCCACCTGCCACTGGGTGTGAGAGAAGGGGGAGCGCTGCCTGTGGCGCCCGCCTGTCCGAGCGAGCCCTCCGGTCTGTCTGCCTGCTCCTGGGCCCGTCCGAGCGAGCCCTCCGGTCTGTCTACCCGTTCCTGGGCTGGTGGGCGGCCCTGGGTTGTGTTAGGTGCTCCTCAGATTACAAAGGACTTTTGTGCTTTGTTTTACCCTCGGCTCTCCTGAGAACCAGGTGGTGGTATTATTATTGTTGTTGTTCCCATCTTACTGATGGACGTTCTGAGGCTGTGTGTCTGTGTGTGGGGGGGGGGGGGGGGGGTGAAACAGCCTGGGAAGGTGCAGAGCAGGGGCTTGAACATATCTTGGCTCCAGATCTTGAGGAAGTTTCCCAAACACACAGGAAAGAATGATGCCATTGGGCCTGGGTTGTTCCCGGCCCCATGGTGTTGTGACAGCTGGCTGAGCACCCAGCAGAGGAGGGGAGGTCGGGCACACTGGGGTCCCTCGGGTGTGATGGGTATTTCTCAGGCAGGGTATGGTGTCTCCCACCCAGCTCTGCTGTGGGACAGTGCTGCCTCCTGATCAGTACCCCCGCTTGGGGACAGGTTTGGGGCTGAGACCAGGACCTGCCGGGCCATGTGTGCCCAGTGCTCACCAGCGTGGGCTCTGTGAGGGAGGTGCCTTCTGCTTCCATTTCTCACCCTGCCCATCTCTTGTTCTCCGGGTTCCAGGCTCAGTGTCAGTCTCGGTCTCTGTCTGTGTCCCCTCTGCTTCTCTTCGTCTGTCCTCTCCTGCCTTCCTCCTCAGGCTGTCACCTGTTGGTTTGGTAGCCTTTAGAGGTGTCAAGTGTCAGTGCCCCTGGCATGTTGGGGCAGCCCACTTCCCACTGTGTAGACGGCATTCATGGCTGTGACCCTGGACTGTGCGCTTGCTCTGTGAGTGTCTCTGTCAGCCTCCAAGGGTCAGCGGCAGGGGCTGTGAGCGCCCCTTTCCGGGGAGGACCGCAAGCCTACAACGTGCTCATGGCATCCCAGAGCGCGCCGTTTCTGTGGCTCCAGGCGTTGATATATCTTGTTCTCATTGTCCTGGGACAGTAATGCCCAGTGAGGTCAGAGATTTGGGGTGATGATGTCACACCCTCCACCCAGCATGGTCTCCTTAGGCTTGGAGGTTGCTGTTTCCCGCCTCCTGACCACCTCTGGGCTCTGCCCCCTGCCTGTGGGGATCTCCTCTTTCTTTGAAGGAAGAGAGGCCCCTGGAGGTTCCCAGAAACCTAGCAGCAGAGGTGGGGCTAAGCCACGCCCACCCGCTGTTACAGGCGCTCCCACACTGGGCTCAGGTGTGTCACCTCCTGCCAAGGTCTGTGCTCATCCGCCCACAGAGGGCCACCCCAGGACCCAGGCAGGCCAGGAATGGTGATGTCTGTGTGGGGGAAATGACGGAGGAGCCTGGCCAGGCCACACCCTCTTTGTGTCCTCCCTGGACTCTAAATATAGACCACAAAAGGCAGACAGACAGGGTAACCTTGACCTTCCAAGAGAGGTAACAGCTTTTCCACCAAGGCCTGACCTGGAACCTGGCCTCTGGTCCTCACTGGGCTACCCGCTTCCTTCGTGCGTTTGGCCAAGCCCAGGTTGGAGGAGGTGAGGCCAAGGCCTGTGGTTACCCTGACATTGCCTTGAGCCCAGTTCTTGCTCTGAGCCACTACACACCTGGCAGACCTTCCAAGAGCTGCCCAGAGGGCCCTGTGATTCACCCACCAGGGGGGAGGGGGAGGCGGGAAGTATGGGCGAGGCGGAGGAGATGATGGCTGGAAGCCCTGGGGATTGGTGCAGTTCTGTGTGAGCCTGGTTGGGTGTGGCCAGAGAGACCCAGAAATGCAGTTAGTGCCTCACCTAGCAGTTGGTCTTCTGCCTGAGGATGTGCGGGGTGAGGTGGGGGGGAGCTTTTGAAGGGTGAAGACTTCTCTGGCTAACTTATGTTAAGGGGACCATGGTGGGATGAAAGTTGGAAGGAAAAGGGGCCCCAGGTTTGGCCTGAGCACACCTTTCCCTTAAACAGGAGGTGGCTGTTCAGGGGCCCTCTAAGCCAGGGAGTGATGGAAGGCCCAGTGGGGCCTGTGGCAAACCCAGACATGCCCTGACTGGAGGGGACAGCTGCTGGTCAGCTCCCTCCCAGCCTCCTGTTGCTTATGGGAACACAGACCTTGTGTGGCCAGGTCACCTGAAGTTACAGGAAAAGCCAGAAACGTGGATTTTTATGTGAAATCACCTGACCTTTCACGGTTGGCTCAAAAATTGAAAAACATTTTGCTAGCCAAACAAAATGCACGTGTGGGCTGGGTTTGGTCTGGGCCTTGTGCCTGGCTGTCTGTTCAAAGCCTGTCTTTGGAGCATCCTCTGTGAGCACCATCCCACGTGTGGGACGGCCCGTACAGCATAGTGGTGTACTCAGGGGTTTCTCATGACGGCCAAGGAAGGGTAGGTGCACTCCACAGGGAAAGGCTGGGAACCTGGGACAGCTGGGGTCGGGGCGCACCGTGAGCACAAGGAGGAAAGGAGTGATGCCAGGTTAAAATAATCCCAGGGGTCCTACAGTGCTCTGTGCTGTTCCTCCCAGCAGCCCCTTCCACGAGACGTGCTCTGCCTGTGCGGTCTTGTTAGTTATGCCCCCTCACACAGGAGAATGCTTGAAGGTGAGGTGACCTGCTTGGGGAATGGGGTCACACAGTAAGAAAGGGATGGGGCTGGATTCAAACCCAGCCTGTCAGTGCCTGAGCCTGTCTATGCCACACTGCCACCCTGGGAACTGGGTGTGTGTGTGTGTGTGTGTGTGTGTGTGCGCGCGCGCGCGCGCAGCTCAGCCATGAGCAGGCTTACCGGGACCCCAGAGGGGAGTCCCAAAGCGAGGGCATGTGTAGTGATGAAACTGCCCACGTCTCCCCTCCCCCACTTACCTGACACCCAGGACCTTCAAAGCCAGAGAGGTGGTGGCGTTGGGTGCACTCCCCTGTGCACTCATGAATTACATGGTCTCTGGGGGCCCTTTTCCCAGCTGTAAAATGGGCCTGAGTTTGTTTCCCAGGCCCCTCCCTGGGAGAGAAAGTACGCCCCCGGCTGGTGCTGGATTCATTTGGCAAGTTCTGAGAGCTTGGCCCCAGGAGAAGGGCTGGGAGGAGAAACTTTGAGCCAGAGGGCAGCGTCAGCTGTCCTGGTCACCCCTTGGTTGCTCTTTGAGGTCATCCTTCTAAATGTACCCTCCCCACCTCACCCTCCCCAGGGTCAGGTCATGGAACCTTCCTAACCCCCTTCCTAGGGACCTCCATGCCAAATCCAATCTACACATCTTGCTTAAAAACAAACAAAAACAGCATTTATTACATGTGTGATTATAAAACAATTTTAGAAATAGAAAATTCAGACAAGTGAGAAGGAAAACTGTAGTAGAGTCCAGAATAACCACCAGGACTTGAAGAGTAGGGCCCTCTCTTATAGGACCAAGGTTTCCATAAACATGCTCTTATAGGAATCCATGTCCACATCTCGGCTGCCACCTGAGGGTGAATTCCTAAGAGTGGGATTACCAGGCCAAAGGGCATAGTGTTTTTAATGTGCTTAATAGAATCCCAAATTGTTTTCCACCCTCACTGTCCCTGGGTGCTTAGGTGGGCACACAGTGGGAGCTTGCTGGGGCCCTACTGTCCGTGGATATCTGAGGCTTAGCACACGGTGGGTGTGCAACATATGCTGTGGTTATGTGTAGTGTGGTCCTGCCTTCTTGTTTTACAGGTGGGAAACGGAGGCCTAATGGCATGGGACCGGTTCTGGGGACGTTGGTGGCATTGGCAGGGCTGCTAACAGTGATTATGGGCCTCAGTGAGGGTTGAGGCCTGACGCCCGAGGCCCCAGCATTGGGTTAGGTGTGTGTGTGGCGGGCAGGGAGGAAGGGGGATCTGTTCATTTATCCATCTACAGACACTCTCTAGGTAACCTCCAGGATCCTTCTTCCCACTGGTTTCTAGAAAGCATAGAAGGCTCCTGAGCCCTGCTGTCCCCCAGCCCTCAGCAGCCTCACTTCCTCCCTCACCTGTACCTGAGGACACAAGTGGTCCCAGCTGACAAGGCCAGCGGCAGGTGCCCCAGCGGGTATTTGTACTTCTTGATCTCTTACCCTTGAAGGCCTTTATCCCTCAGCCCAGTGATGCCTGGTCTCCTTTCTCCCCTCACCTCCCTGACTGCTCCTCCTCAGGTAGCAGAAAGGAGATAGTAAGGCAAAGGCCCCTCTCCACACACCAAATACACACCCCAACACTCAGGCCTTCCAGATGCACGTGGGCACCAAAGACAGGACCGTGGTTCCAGGACTCAGGAGCTCACAACAGGGCCCAGGCGCCAGCTGAGTGCTGTTGGTCAGTAACCCGGTGGAATCCTCTCAGATGAAGAAACTGAGGCTCAGAGAGGTTAAGCAACTTGTCCAAGGCCACAGAGCTAGGGAGGGGCTTAACTGGAATTGTGGGAGGTGAGTCTGACTCCAGGGCCTCTGACTCCACGCGTACACAAGCCACACACCTACCCAGCACACACTGCGCGAGCGCACGAACCCACGCAAAGTGCCTAATCGCGGTGGCCGCAGCCCCAATACACACCCAACGCCCGTTCCCGAAGCACACGCGCAGCCGGGAGGCTCGCGGGCGCCCCGCCCGCACGCACTCGCCGCCCTCCGCATCTCCGGCCCCGCCCCTCCACGCCGCAGGCCCCGCCCTCCACGCCGCAGGCCCCGCCCTCCACGCCGCAGGCCCCGCCCCCGGGCGCGCCCCGCCCCCGGCCTGACCTCAGCGGGGCCGGGCGGGCGCAGAGCGCTGGCAGCGCCGAGCCGCGCGGGCCTCCGCCGCCCGCGCCGCCCCGGGTCCCGCGGCCCGGCCGGCCGCCCGACCGCTGCGAGCCGCCCATGGTGCAGCGCATGTGGGCCGAGGCGGCCGGGCCTGCGGGCTGCGCCGAGCCGCTGTTCCCGGGCTCCCGGCGGAGCCGCAGCGTGTGGGACGCCGTGCGCCTGGAGGTGGGCGGCCCCGACAGCTGCCCGGTGGTGCTGCACAGCTTCACGCAGCTCGACCCCGACCTGCCGCGCCTGGAGGTGGGTGAGCCAGCGCGGCCCAGGGAAGGGTGGGTGGGCGCCCAGCGTCCTGATCGTTCGGGAAGGAGGGTCCTGCAGAAATCCCCCTCCTTGCTCTAACCTCAGGGCAGCAAGGGGGACGTGGGGGCCGCCAGCGCAGCCGGTCCAGCAGTTTAGGGGCCAGAACTGGGTCTACTGGCCCCTCTACCCATCCCAGTGCCTGCCCTCACTGAGCCCAGGTGTGCCAGCCTCGTGCCCCTGCAGCCCAGAGAGACCTGACTCCGCGGGCTGTCATTGTCTGTTTACGTCTGCGAGCCCCCGACTGCAGGAGTGGGCCCTGTGGCACCCTCCGTGCCGGCCCCGGCTTGCACAGGCAGTTAGCTTCGCAATACAGGTGACGAACTAGTGGTTAGGGCGGCACACTCCTGGAATCCCCAGAGGTGGTTTGGACCACAGTGGCCTTCCAGACATTCCTTCTTTCGGGTCAGAGGTAGATCTGGTGTTCAGGGCTGCTCAGAGGAGGGGAGTGGGGGGGAAGCAGGCCTCCAACCTGTGGGGTCAGGTGTCCAGGCAGGGAGGTTGGGACAGGGACCTCCTGTGCCCGGAGGAGTGACTGACTTATTGCTGCTTGATTAGAAAATGCCCCAACACCAGCCCTGGCCTGGTAGTTCAGTTGGTTAGAGCGCTGTTCAGATACGCCAAGGTTTCAGGTTCGCTCCCTGGTCAGGGCGCATACAAGAATCAACAAATGATGCATAAATAAGTAGAGCAATAAATCCATGTTTCTCTCTATCTCTCCCTCCCTCCCTCTCTAAAGTCAATAAATAAAAAGTAAAAAAAAGGGAAAGGAAAATGTCCCAACACCTTAGATTTGAGAGGATTCAGAGAAGGGGAGATGTGCTTGTCACCAGCGGGAGTCAGGGACTTGTTTCCAGTGTGCTCTGTGCAGCGGAGTTCAGGGGGTCATGGAGTCATGCAGGCTGGGGGCAGTGATACCTTCCTTGAACTGCCTGACTGTGCACCTGACCCCTGCAGCAGAGACAGCAGACCCAGGGATTGAGCCCCTCACCCCACTCTGCCTGGGCATGGGGCCCGGTCGGAGGCCAGCCCTGGGTTGAGGGGCTCAGCACGTCAAAGCCGAACCAGAGCCTTAACAGTGAAGTTCCTGAGCCCCCTTGCTGGTTAGGGCCCCCCTGGTGTCCTGCACCCCCCTTTATCATTTTAGGCCCTGGTGTGTTGTAATTGCTGGCAGTTTACAGTCTGGGTCTTATGTCTCTGTGTGTCCCCAGTACCTAGACAGGGCCTAGATGTATATTTGCCCAAGGATAAAGTGTGTCTCCATGCCTAGCATGGGGGGAGCTCTGGGGGGCACCCCGAGCCTGGGAGACCCTTTACTCCTGGGCTTGGCGTGTTCAGGACTCTCATCCACCCAAAGCTTTGGCTTTCATTGGCGCCTGGAGCAGGACCCCTGGGAGGCCTGACACCAGCCCAGCACTCATCTGACTTTCATTACATCTGGCAGCCAGTCGGGCTTTGTGTGCCGGGAGGGTCTAGCCTGCATGCTCACAGGGGCCAGGCAGGTTCCTGGCCAGGGTGGGGCCTGCTGCTTGGCCTCCCCCCCCCTCCCCCATGCATCCCTGAGGACCTGAGAGAGAGGCAGATATGAGCCCAACCCTTGCCCAGGGGTCGGCCTTGTCTCTGCCTCCCCTCCCCCCTTCCCTCCTCCTCTCCCTCTCTCTCCCTCTCCTGCTGCTGTTGTCCGGGCCTCAGCACTAACTAGATCCAGGCCATGGCCACTGTTTAGAATCAAAGGGGAAGCTTCTGGCTGGGGCAGGAAAACCAGGGTCCTGGCAGAAGAGGCCACTGCCGGAAACCAAACACAATGACCATTACCATGGGTCGGTGGAGGGGGCGGGGAAGTCCCTGTCCCTCCTGCCAACCCTCCCTCCCCATCCTGGGGCTGATTTCCTGGTCGCTGTAGTGTGCCAGAGCTGAGGCAGCCCTGCTTGTGGTCCCTGTCCTCTCTGGAAACCACCAGGCCGTTTCTGCCTTCCATCCCCCATTTCCCCTACAAGCCTCCACCCGTCCTTCCCTCTGGGCTGCCAGATGTCCTGTCACATCTGGGCATCTCCCCACTCGTCATCTTGATTCTGAGCCAAGCCACCACTGACCCAGCTCAGCCTGTGCGGTTCTGTGCTTCTGGAGTTCACCCGGCCTGTGCCCTGTCTCTGGGCAGGCCACTGCCTCACCCAGGCAGTTCTCCAGTCTGTAGCATCTACTGGATGCAGACACCACTCCATTCCAGCTGGCTTTGCCCAATACTCCAGAGCAGGTGCCAGGCCCAGTTTATAGGGGACTGGAGCTCCAAGAAGGGAAGTCCCTGATCTAAACGAACACACAGCCAAGAAGGATGCAGCCAGGATTTAAGCATGAGTTATGTTCTCCTGGGTGCCTGTGTGCAAGAGACCAGAGGGATCAGAGAAGGCTTGCTATCGAGGCAATTTTAAGTTCATGAGGAGGACATTGGAGCTGGGGTGGTGGTGGGGAAAAGAACCAGGCCCAGGCAGCCCAGAAGCCCCCTGGTCGAGTGAGGGATAGGGATGCTTATAGACCAAGGGAAGGCAAAGTGCTTTGGGCTAGAGCACACTGTGGGGAGCTTCCAGGAAGAAGCTAGCCCACAGCTGGCCCCCCAAAGGTTTAAAATAATAGCTCATAGGAGCCAGAACTTTGTGGGAGGCCCTGTGTTGAGTAATTCCATGCCTTACATCATTTTGTGTTCAGGACTATCAACAGTCCATTTAACAGATGTAACAACTGAGGCACCAGAGATTAGATTGTACAGCCTCTCTAAGCGAGCAAATGGCAGAGGCAGGATCCTGACCCAGTGTGCCTACAAGGCCAAGTGTAGTCTATGGGTGGAACAGAATGCGGGAGGCTTCTCTGTTCTTGGGGTAGAGATACACAGCGGGGTCTCCTTCCACCCTCCCTGCCTCCTTCAGGCTCATCTGATCTCCTGACCCCACTGTATGCAGGTCTTCATTTCAACCTCCAGGGCCTTTGGAGGCCCCAAAAGCATGGCCTAAGGTGTAGGTCTGTCTGTCTGCCATCTGTAGAGCCCCTACAAACCCTCCGGTTCCCCTCTTGCTTTGCTCCTCGGGCTGCAGGAGAAGGGTGGGTACCTGGCTGGTTCTGGCTGCGAGATGCTTGAGCTTGCTGGGCTGTTTCCCTGGAGGCTCAGGGAAGGCCGCGCAGCAGGAGCGGGTGGTGGGGAGGTCAGCCCTAGGAGATGCTGGATGGCTCATGGGCAGGGCTGGGGTCCCATCCTCCGCCTGGAAGTTGGACATACCCAGGCCCCGTCTTCATTGGAATTGGTTTGGCCTCTGAGCGAGCCAGTGGGGGCGGTTTCAGGGGCTGCTGGCTGGCGGCCCAGACGGCTACCATGACGTGGCACCGTGCTATGGCCACCCTGTCCCAGGCTTGGGCCTCCAGCCTCACAGGCCCAGAAACACCATGTTCCTGGACACACAGCTCCAGTGAAGTGACTCCCCGATTCAGCTCTGAGGATCTGCCTGCTGCCGCCTGGAGCCTAGAGCAGGAGGCTGGCCCACGGCTGGGAGTGAGCAGAGCGTAGGGAGGCAGGGCGGGAGCGCCCAGCAAAGGGCTGGGAGTGGGGAATCTGGGTGCGGGTGTTGCTTTGGCATTTTCCTCTCCTGTCCAGGGAAGTGTTGGGTGCTTGCTCTGCAGTCAGGCCTGGAGGCGTAGTGTTGTTCTTTTGAACCGAGGGGCAGAGTTGAACGTGCTGGTGAGGAGCTTGGCTCTAGGGGGAAGAGCGGCTCTGGAATGCTGGCTCGGCCCTGCAGCCCTGGACCTGCTCCCGCTCCCTGAGCCTCAGTTCCCTCTTCTATAAAATGGACCTGGTGTCAGTTCCTCCATTTAGGGTTCTGGTGAGGAACGAGCGAGACAGGTGGCCTTACAGGTGGTCCCCATAGTGCCTGGCACAGCATCAGAGCCCGGTAGGTGGTGGCTGCCCAGTTGTGCTTCCTGACCAGGTTCCAGGGCAGTGCCCACACCCTGGGCTCCAGGTCAGTGTGGTGCTTCCTGGGTCTAGCTCTCGTAGCTGACCTCGGCGTGGGTGCCCTGGACACCCCCTTTCAGAGAGAGGTGCGGGTGCGGGGAGTTGGGCCTGGCCTCCCCGACTGGCTGTGTGACCTGAGGCAGTCCTTCCTGTCACTGGTCTCTTCTACCTCCCTGTGACCAGGGGCTAGACTCTGTTCTGAGGCTGTGACCATGGCAGCCACCAGTATAGCAAGGCCCAGATGTGTCTCTATAGGACACTAGAGTCACAGGCCAGGCTTCGAGTCCCTGCCTCAGCTGCCGCTTCCTGGCTCGTGACCTGGGCGAGTGCCCCACCTGGCTCCTTCCTCATCCATCGGGGGGTGTTGGGAGGATTTAAATGTGGTGAGTGTGCCGAGGGCCTGGTGCCCAGGAAGAGGCCACAGGTGCTAGACACTGTGGTCCACGGCGTTGGGGCTGGACTTTCAACCAGCCCCACCCTACACCCTAGGGACCAGGCCACCCTCCTCCTTAGCCATCACCAGCCGTGACCCTCGTGGGCCTGGCCTCTGGTGGCCCACTGGCCAACAGTCAGGACCCGGCCCTGGACAGGCAGGAGGGAGGATGGGTGGTGGGCCAGGCCCGCCTGAAGGCTGGGTCTCCCCTCCCCACTTGAGGCCACTTAGGGGCTGTCTGTGCCACTGGGCTCAGTGCAAGACACCTAGCTGCCACACCAGCAGGGTCACTCATATTTGGCATTGTCATCCTACCTGCCCTGGGCTTATAGTCTAAGAGATGTGCCAGGACTTGAGAAGCCCTGGTTCTCTTCTCAGCCTGGATCATCCTTTTGGCCTCAGTCTCCAGCTCTGTATAATGGGTACCTCGGCTTCCTGAGGGCTGAGCAGCCCTCTTGATCTGTCTCACATTTGAGCTCCTGTAACGGAACAAAAGGAGAAAAAGTCAGAGAGCTGCAGGGCTGGCTCCAACCCATAGACTTTAGGGTGACCTGGCCCCCCTCCAGGTTTCAGGAGCCTCTGGCAGGCCTTCCACAGGTTTCCTGGGAGTTTTTTAGTCGTCAGCTCTGGGCTGTGTGCGTGCCCCGTGTTTTACAGCAGCAGCATCAGGTCCTGCTTGCTGGGCACTTTCGTGTGCCAGGCGCCAGCCTGGGCTGCCAGCATTCTTAGGACCGCCGCTGTCATCATGTTAGAGAGATGCTCTTCTCATTTCACAGAAGCTCACTGAGGCCGAGGGCTGAGGGGCTCAGCAGAGCTGGAGTCAGAGCCCTTCGTGAGAGACTGTACTCGGGTCTGGTGGGCCCTGAAGAGGGGCCTCATGCACCTAGGGCTGCAGGGGGCTGGTGGGAGTCAGGGCCTCGGGGCAGCCTCTGTGACCGGGTGGACCCAAGCAGTAGTTCAGAATGGTGAGCTGATGCACACAGAGGCCCTGAGGCCGGAGCCACCCCTTCCCTGCCTGAGGGACCTGAATCTCTCCTGTGCAGGAGAGGAGACTGCAGTGTATGCCGGAGCCCCTCTCCTTTGGCCCCAGCCCTTGCCAGGTCTCCTGAGGAGGAGCCAGTCTGCAGCCAGGGGCATCTGTGGCCCCTAGTTGTCACTTCCACAGGAAATGTACATGAGCGGGAGCAGAGGGCTCATCAGGATGGGAGGTGGTGCAGTCATGAGCTGCTGCCGGGAAAGGTGGCTGGGCTGGGGAAAGGCCCTGTAGGTTCCATGAGGTCTGTCCCCAAATAAGGGGTGGGACCGCCCTGGCAAACCTTGACGGCATTTAGGCTTGGCCTGCAATCAGTCGGAGACACAGCATCCTGCTGGCCTGCCACCCTGAGAAGGCTGATCCAGTGACATATTAACAGATGCCACCCAGGCCATTTCTCCTCCTTGTCCCCGGGGCTCTTGGCTGTACTCTGAGGGACAGTGGGGTGTGGGACACCCTGGGTGCCCATTCTCCTGGCCTCTGCTCACCAGGGCCTGGGGCACCCCACCACCCTCACTCCACTTGACCCAGGTGGTGAAAGGCCAGGCAGTGTAGGTGATGCACAGCTACTTACTGGGTCCCAGAGCCCTGGGGACGTCAGCAGGTGCCTGCTTTGGGTGGGACAGGAGGCTCTGTCCCCTGAGGACATAGTATCCATGGGACATTCTTTTCTCCCTAACAGCTCAGTGCTGCCCAAGGACGCTTGCCCTCAGGACATCTGTTTGCTGGGCCAGCCCCCTCCTCCCCAAGGGCTCCCAGCCCCTGCCCAAGTGTCCTTGGGGCCTGCTGCCCACATGACTGCTGCTCCTGGGCTGTAGGGCAGCCTGCTCTGCTAACATGGTGGCCCAGGGTCATTTGTGGACACCAGGGCCCTGCTCTTCCTGCCTCAGAGGATCCTGGGGGCGGATGCCTGGGCTATTGGCGGCTTTCCTTCTCTGTCCCTGGCAAGGAGGTGAGAGCAGGGAGCAGATGCCCCACTCTGCCACTCTCTGTCCGGGACCCGGGAACTCGCTCTAGAGTCTGCCCCAGTCATCTCTCGGTAGATGGTTTAAATGGTGCCTGCGTTCAGAACTGCGGTAATGGCCTGGGTTTGTTCCTGTGTCTGCTGCGTGAGGGAACCAGGGAGGCAGGGTTAGCTCTGCTTGGGCTAGAGCAGCTCCCCATCTGTGCGACAGGGCAGTGACTCCCCTAGCCCAGCCTGTGTGGCTCAGCATCCAGCCCTGCCCCCCAACCGGCTGGCAGAGGGGGCCCCTCCAGGGTGGGGGAAGGGCTCAGGGATCACATGACACCCAGGCAGGGCCGGCCAGCTGTTCACAGCCAGCGAGGCCCATGGCTCACTGCGGAGCCGCTATTTAGACCTGAGGCGCTGGCCCTGCCCATGGGTTAGCCTGGCCCGGAGCACTCTGTCCAGCAGGCCTGGATGGAGGCCAGTGGGAGCCAGGTGCTGTGTGGGCTCCCAGGGGGTTCAAGTCCAACGCCTTCTGACAGGCAGGTCCTGCATCAGGTCCAGCCAGACTGCTGCCAGGGACTCGGGCACTCAGGACGCTGTTTGGCTCCCAGCTGGGCCAGATGTGGCTGAAATCCCCAGGAGAGGGACAGGGCTTTGTGGGAGGCTGTCTCTGGGACCTTTGAGGAGATGTGGGGGTGGCCAGGGCCCTGGCTGGGATGGGGCATGGCGGGGCTAACAGGCCCCTGAAGCCCGTTGTCTGCACCCCCCTTCTGAGGGGCTCTTCCAGGCAGGGAGGGGGTGTGAGGCGGGGACAGTTGCATCTGTTTCTGTTTTTCTGCTCCGGGAGGAGGAATTCCCCTCCTCGGTGGAAAGGCTGGACCTCCCCCAGCGTGGGCTGTTTGGGGTGTGTGGGTGTGGGAGGTGCTGCTGGGTGGGGGACCTCTGCTGTGGGTTCCCTGCTGACTTCCAAGAAACGGCTGGCTTTCTCCCTGGAGGAGGCAGTGGCGAAGGGTCAGGAGCCTGGTGTGATTGCAGCGGCTTTCCCGTTGGTACAATGCCTGGAGTGGGAGGGCGGCCTTGGGTCAGAGGAAGTGGACTTCCAGAGGATGGCTCCCGGGCCTCCCAGAGTTCTCTGGGGTGGTCAGGAAGTGAGAGGCCCAGGCCCCCCAGGCCCTGACATCTTGGGGTACAGTACAGGATGCTGGCATCTGGTTCCTGCCCAGGGGCCCCACTCAGGCCGAGGGCTTTAGGGAAGGGCTGTCAGTGTGGCTCAGGCTGAGTCAGCACTTTTCAATGGCCTCCTCTGAGCTCCACATGCACCCTGGCGGGGCAGTGACCTGTGCATGGTCCCAGCTACTGGCATTTACCATGTGATTGATGGCCATGTGCCCACTAGCACCTCCCAGCAGCTCCTGAGCTCTCAGAGGTAGGCATCTTTACTCCTAGGCCCCCTCCTGCTACAAGCTCACCCTTCCCTGGACAGGGCCAGCTGGGAGGGGGCTGTGAAGCCCAGGGAGGCCCTGACTCAGTGGCCTTGTCTGGGCCTTGATGACACAGCCCCCAGGCTAGCCTGCCCAGTGCTACGGGGCCTCTGCCTCCGAAAACAAGGGCCTTTCCTTTCTGTCCAGGGTCCAGGTTTTAGCCAGATGACCCCTCTTCCTGACCCAGCCAAAGTCTCATGGCTTTGGGGTCCCGTGGAACCCCAGCTATCAGCCTGCAAGTCAGCATTTCATCTTTCTCACCCTGTCCCCACGCACGTGATGACACACAGGGAACTGGGAACTCCTCTGTTGCCCAAGAAGGCACAAGGCTGTGAATGAGCAGAAAGGGAAGGAAGTGGCCTCACATGTGGCCTCGAGGATGCGCCACACCTGCCCCAGACCCACAGTGCTGACTCCAGTGCTGGGCCAGGAGGAGCTGCCACCCCTGCTGGCTCAGTTGGGGGGCCAGGGGCAGGCTTGGCAGAGGAAGGATGGAGGTGAGGGCTGCTATATCTGCCTGGGTGCAGTTGGCTGTCAGGGCCTAGGGTTCCTGGTCTGCCACTTACCTGCAGCAGCATGACTTTGGACAGGTTGCTCTCCTCTCAGCCTCCATGTACTCATCTGTGAAATGATCAAGTAACAGTACTTGTCTTGTGGGGAGGGCACCCTGGGCAGGAGCAGGTTGTTGGGGGTTTGGAAGGCCGGTGGGCTCATCTCCATACCCAGCTCATGACTGGCAGGATGGAAGGGGTTCACCCTGGGCAGTGCCCACCTGCCCTGATACTAATTCCATCCTCAAGCTGTCATCCTGTTTCATTCGGGACTGGAGGGCTGTGTGGCCACTGGTCTGGACCACATCTGGGGAAGGGAGGTTGCCTGGGGCGCCCCTGCAGCGTCGCCGGGCAGGGCCCTGACGCCCGCCTGGCGGCCCCGCGCTGTCTTTACAGAGCTCCACGCAGGAGATCGGCGAGGAGCTGGTCAACGGGGTCGTCTACTCCATCTCCCTGCGCAAGGTGCAGGTGCACCATGGCACCAACAAGGGCCAGCGCTGGCTCGGGGTGAGTGTGGGTGGAGGGGCCGCCACAGCCACAGCCCTGAGAAGGCCGCGGGTTCCAGATGCCACCCTGGTGACTGCACCCTGCTTCCTTCCAGGACTTTCCTGCCCATGGGCCCCACAGTCCTGCTCCCAAAGGAATCCGCTCTCCCCTACCCGCCCCCACCGTCCAGCCCTGGACTTGGCCGAGCACAAGTGCAGAGTCTGTTCACATATTCGTGTGAATATCAGAAAGGATGCTCTTACACCGTTTCCACTTCATGCTAGCTTGGGAGCATTCGTGCATCTGGCCCCAGTGTTTCCTGTTTTGGCTGCTGTCCCTGCTGTCCCTTGGAGGTTTCCTTTGGCTGTCCTTCCGCACCTCTGGGCCTTAACATCACCACACTTAGTAGGAAGGGCTGCTTTCACCCCAGAAAGGGCGGGGGCCCAGGCTGCTCTACACTGTTGTCTGTAACTTGCTCTCTCGCTGAGCACAGCCCCTTGGCCCCTGCAGCCCAGAGCTGAGCCCTGACATTCCAGAAGGGAGGCAGTTACCATGGGGACTCAGCCCCTCAGGGCCTGGGGCCTGGCACCGCGCTGCCCTGAATGTCCTGTGTGCCCTGGTGTGCTGCTTCCTCCCACCCTGACAAGCCTGTTTCCTTGCCTCTTGAATGCCAGGGCTCTCGGGGGTAATGCTCTTACCACAGGGAAGTGCGGTCTTTCCTCAGCTGGCTGACCACCTGCAGATGTTAGTATTTCTTGTCCTCCCCCTCCTCAGATCTACTTTTAAACCTGAGAACCTTCTTCTGCTGGGGACACTCATGCCCCATCTCCTGCCAAAAGTCACCGAGCACTTGGGTGTCCATCTGAGCTCCAGGCCCCCCCTTTTGGTGGTCCCTGCCGCAGCCACTGACCATATGTCCCTCCTTCATCCCACCCCAGTGTGAAAATGAGTCAGCCCTGAACCTGTACGAGACCTGCAAGGTGCGGACGGTGAAGGCAGGCACGCTGGAGAAGCTGGTGGAGCACCTGGTGCCAGCCTTCCAGGGCAGCGACCTCTCCTACGTCACCATCTTCCTGTGCACCTACCGGACCTTCACCACCACCCAGCAGGTCCTGGACCTTCTGTTCAAAAGGTGAGCTCCCCACCCCCTACTGCTGTGTGTCTCGGGAATACCGCTTCACCTCTCTGAGCCTCAGTTTGCTCATGTGAAAACTGGGGTGCTAAGAGGACGACCTCCCAGGGTTGTCAGGACTGTGGGGAGGGGCTGCCCACTTCTACTTTTCCTCTCCCGCCCGAAGCAGCTCTCTGCCTCAAGCCTCGCCGCCCTGTGCCCTGGGGTGGAACGGTCTTCCCATCTGAACAGAGGTCCCAGATTCTATCTGGGGTCCCCCCTATGAGTGGCCAGCGCAGGGGCCCCTGGGGGCTGTCTGGGAGCCCCAGACCCACTCAGATAACTGTAAGGTGCCAGTTGGGGTTCATTCATTCCACTAATGTATGTGAAGCTGCTTCTGTGTGCGGGCACTTTTCTGGGCATGGGACATAATTCAGTGAAAAAAGAAACAAAAAACCCTGCCCTCCGGGCCTCCGTCGCAGTGGGGGGCGGGGCAGCCAATGCCACAAGACATCATAGCAGGTAGGGTAGATGTGACGCCCTCACTGCCTCCTCTAGATACGGGTGCATCCTCCCCTATGCCCACGAGGACGGCGGACCCCAGGACCACCTGAGAAAGTGAGTGGACTTCTGGGCTGGTGGGAGGGCCTCCTGTCTCTGCGGTGGGACATTTGGGGGCTGAGGCTGGGGGTTTGGGCAGAACCCTGGCCCCCACACATTTTGCAATTCTGCTTCTCTGGGGCCTGTAGCTTTTCCTGCAGGAGGAAAGGTGTTGGAGCTGTGGATGGGGCCAGGTCTCCAGGGGGCAGAGTGAGGCTGGGGACTCAGAGCTAGCCCTGGAGAGGACCCGTCCCCACCACAGCCTGCCCCAGTCCCGCTTGCCCTGTCCCTAGCCTGGTGCCCTGCTTACACGCCGGCCCCACCTCAGTCCTCCAAGCGCAGCCGCATGTGGGGCCTCTGCGGCTGAGCCTAATTTCCCGGAACAGCATCAGAGGGAACACGAGGCCCACGCACGTCACAGAATAGGGCAGCATGTCGGGCATGAGCTGAGGCTGTGGACGAGGGCCCATGAAGGCTAGGCAGGACACACTCTGCTGGCCCCCTCCTCCCTCAAATGTTTAAGCGGCACCTACTGTGTGCCAGTCTGTGCCATGATCAGAGCAGGCCAGCCCCTCCCTGGCCTCATGGAGCTTACAGTCCAGTGGGGAGGGAGCAGAGACAGACAAAGGGGGTATGTCAGGCTTCCCCAAGGCAGGAAGGTGGTCACACCGTCGATGCAGAGCACCCTCCCCTGGAGACTGCCAGCCCCTGCCTGTTCACCAGGCCTGCCCCTGCCTGGACAGCCCAGTGCAAGTGGGCAGGAGGGCACTAGCCTCTGGATGGGCAGGGACAGGCCCAGAGTCCCGCCCCTACAGGGGTGCCATGGGAGGGCTGCGTGGAGGGAGAGGCCAGGCCTCTGACTCTGCTGTCACCCCCACCCCCAGTGCCATCTCCTCCATCCTGGGCACCTGGCTGGACCAGTACTCAGAGGACTTCTGCCAGCCTCCAGACTTTCCCTGCCTCAGGCAGCTGGTGGCCTATGTGCAGCTCAACGTGCCTGGCTCCGACCTGGAGCGCCGTGCGCACCTGCTTCTGGCTCAGCTGGAGCACGCAGAGCTTACAGCAGAGCTGGAGGGTGAGGAGAATGCGGCGGGGAGGGGGGGTTGTCAGTCCTGGACACACAAGGAGGAGCCTCTAGAGGCTGCGGTGGGCCAGGAGCAAAGGCCTCAGACCACTCATGTGGTGGACTGTAGGTGGGGAAGACATCCTGGGCTGAGGCTTTTCTAGAAGGCAGTGGTGTGATTTTTGTCTTGGAAAAGCAGGCGTGTTGCTGAACTTTTCTCCTCTTACAGCTCTATCACCAGCTCCAGCACCAGCTCTAAAACCAGCTCCAGAGCTAGAGACAGCTCCAACACCAGCTCTAGCGCCCAGTCCTACGCTGACTTCAGAGCTAAAGCCAGCTCCAGTGCCAGCTGTAGTGCCCAGTCCTGTGCCTACTTCAGAACAAGAGCCAGCTCCAGCGCCAGCTCTAGTGCCCAGTCTAGCACCATGTCTAGTGCCCAGTCCAGTGCTGACTTCAGAGCAAGAGCTAGTGCTGGCCCGAGAACTTGAGCCTACGCTTGAACCAGCTCCAGAGCGAGAGCCAGCACCAGCACCTCTTGCAACATCAACTCCAGAGCTGGACCCAGCTTTATCACAAACTCTAGAGCTAGAGTCAGCTCCAGCACCAGAGCCTTCCTGGCCTTTGCCTGTGGCTGCAGAGAATGGGCTGAGTGAGGAGAAGCCTCACCTCTTGGCATTCCCTCCCGACCTGGTGGCAGAGCAGTTTACCCTGATGGATGCGGTGAGCAACTCTTCTCAGCAGGCGGGCAGGGAGGGTGCACCTTCCTCTGGCATCTGCTGCCCACATATGCCATTCCCTGGTCCAGTGCTGATGTCCTGGCCCAAATCCCAGCTCCAACAGTGGAAACCGCGTGAAGTGGGCAAGTTTCTTAACCCCAAGACCTCAGTTTCCCTGTGGACTGTGGAGCTGGGACCCTACCCCCATCCCATCTCTCTGCATAGTGACAGGATTAAATGAGGTGGAATAATAGAGAGCTAGGGGCCTGTTTGGTCAGGAAGGGGAGCTCCCCCCATCTGCCCAGGAGGCCTCACGAGCCTCAGCGCTTGTTAGGCTCCTGATGTGCCTGACTAAATGGCAGGCACCAGCCTGGCCTCTAGTTGCAGACCCATAGTGCATGAGCCTCTGGACAGGGACAGGCAGGCGTGTGATGGAGGCGCGGTGGCACCTGGTGTGTGCAGGTGGAGCCACTTTCTCGTGCTCAGAGGTAGTGAGGATGGGCTGGTGAAAATGCCAAACTTTCCTGCCAGCGTTTCATCCTGGGTCCCTCGTGCTGGCATCCACAGGGGCCAGGGAGCCAAACCCAGAGACACCCCCCCCCCAGTGCTCAGTCCATGTCCTCAGTTTCCAGGGCTCCAGCACTGACCAGGGCCTCTCCCTGGGCCTGAGGGAGACTGTGCGTGCTGAGCTGGGGCGTAGCAGAGCTGAGTGACACTCCCCTGCCCCCCAGGAGCTGTTCAAGAAGGTGGTGCCCTACCACTGCCTGGGCTCCATCTGGTCCCAACGGGACAAGAAGGGCAAGGAGCACCTGGCTCCCACCGTCCGTGCCACCGTCGCCCAGTTCAACAGTGTGGCCAACTGCGTCATCACCACCTGCCTCGGGGACCGGAGTGTGACGGCCCGGGACAGGGCCAGGGTGGTGGAGCACTGGATTGAGGTGGCCAGGGTAGGCCTTGGAAGGCCCCGGGGGACCCCTTTGCTGCCTTTACCCACTCACAGGGCTGTGGTCTGTGGTACAGGCCCTGCATAGACCCCTGGCCTTTCTGTTTCACGGGCTCGATGATCGTGACTTGCACCCCCCCTGCCTGGGTGCTCACTCAGCTTCCTTCCTGGGCTGAGCTCAGGTCCCCCCACCGCCACCCCGGAGTGTTACTCATCGGGGCCCAGGTCCCCTGGGGGTGGGGGCTCCAGGCATCTGTCTCATCCAGGAAGGGAGGTCCCAGCGGGGGGCCGGTGGGAATTCCAGCCCCGCCTTACACAGTCTCCTCCGCCACCAGGAGTGCCGGGTCCTCAAGAACTTCTCTTCGCTCTACGCCATCCTGTCCGCTCTGCAGAGCAACTCCATCCACCGGCTGAAGAAGACGTGGGAGGAAGTGTCCAGGTGGGCCGGCCTCCCTGTAGGAGCTCCACGGTGCCCCAGGGACCGCGCACAGGGCTGGGCCCTGTCCCCTCAGTGAGCCTGCCACCTGCCAGGGCCCGCGGGTGGGTGGGGTTTCTAAGTGTCCATTGGCCTCCGGCCAGCAGTTCTGCCTCAGGACTCAGTTTCCTTATCTGTCAGGTACTGGATTGAGCCACATGAAGTCAAAACTGGTCACAACAGAGGCACTCAGTAGAAATGGGAATGGGACCCAGGTGACCCATATGAGAGCCCTCCCCACCCCCTACCCCTGCCAGGCCCACGGAGCCCTTAGGACCCCAGTGGAACCACCTCGCAGGCAGTTCGGGTCTTTGGGCTCTGTGATGAAATGGATTTGCGCTCATAGCCTCCCCCGTGCCCCAGGGACAGCTTGCGGGTCTTTCAGAAGCTGTCGGAGATTTTCTCTGATGAAAACAACTACTCGCTGAGCAGAGAGCTGCTTGTCAAGGTGAGAGGTGGGGCTGAGCTGCGCAGCAGGGGTTTCTTTGAAAACTTCCAGGTTTCTTTGGACTTTGGGGAGGGGGGACCTGTTTGGTCCGTGGGTAGGTGGGGGCAGTTTGGGGGACAGGAGGCCCAGGAACGGAATGGCTTGGGGGTGGGTAGGCTTCTCTAGAAGGGGTGGGTGAGCTACAGGATTAGGTCTCCTGCTCCTGTGCAGTCTTCTCCCACTGGCACTCCAGCACCCTCCAGGCTGATGGTGGATGGTGTGGGGGTGGGCAGGTCCCTGCCGTCCCTCCCAAAGAGGCTGCCCAGGCATGGGTCCAAATGACTAGACAGATCTGGGTGCATGTGGGCGCAAAGGGCAAAGGGAGGAAGTCCTCACTCACCCTATGCTCAACCCTGGCAGGAGGGGACCTCCAAGTTTGCCACCCTGGAGATGAACCCCAAGAGAGCCCAGAAGCGGCCAAAGGAAACGGTTAGTGTGCCTGAGCCCCTGGAGAGGCAGGAGCTGGCCTCCAGAGCGCCCCCTCCTTGCTGCCATCTTGCCTGGCATGCCCCTTTAGACCTGGCCTCCTCTGAGCCCTGGCAGGGCTGTGCCCTGACCAGCTGGTGTCTTGGGGGACTAGTTAGAGCCACTAGAGCAAGGGCCTGGGGAGGGATTAAGGGGTGGAGAGGGCTGGAGACCATATCATCTTGGAGATTTGCAAAATATCAGGCCTGGAAGGCTCTAGAAGGAGTTTGGGGTCAGTGAACACTAGGAGGGGGATTAGTACCTAGGAGTCCCCAGGTCCCTCCAAGTGGGAGCCCTGGGGTTGGGGCTAGGGGCCGAGGCTGGGGGGTATCCAGGGGAGTGGCCATGGGCCTCACTTATCACCTCCCACCTAATGTCACAGGGTGTCATCCAGGGCACCATCCCCTACCTGGGAACATTCCTCACAGACCTGGTGATGCTGGACACTGCAATGAAGGACTACCTGTATGTGAGTGAGCTGGGAGCTTGGTGGGGCAGGGCCAGGGCCCTGAAGCCCAGGAGGACAGTGCCCCTTACTGAGCCCTGAGCTCCCAGCAGGGCACACCTCATCTCATGAGAGCCCCGGGCCCCTGTGTGTTGGGGCACCTGCCCATCTTACCAATGGGTAACCAGCTCACCAACTGGCTGGTGGGGCTCAGAGCTGCAGATTTTGGCCAAGCTGGACACAGCCCCTCCCTCAGGCAGTGCCCATGGGCGAGAGAGGCCAGACCCTTCAAGGTCAGGCACATGGTGTCTGAGCAGGGCCTCGTCCAAGGCTTCAGTCCTCAGAGGGTTGGGTGATCAGGCACCCCCTCCAGCACGCAGCTCCCAGGACCCACCCAGGGTCCAAGCTTGTGTGCATGCCCTGCCCCCTGGTGTATACTATCGGTAGTGCAGCCTGAGAGAGGTGCCACTTAGTCATGGGCATGGGGACACTTTCTAATAGACACTGGCTGTCTGCCTTCCAGGGGAGACTGATCAACTTCGAGAAGAGGAGGAAGGTGAGTAGCCACAGCCCTCACTCCAGAGGTGGAAATCAGAGATGCTGCCTGGGTAGAAGACTCTTGGTTCTGTCCCCCTTCTTGTTATATTGATGGGGAGAGTTGGGTACAGAATGGGGAAAAACCTCTCCCAGTAGAGGGTGGGGGCAGGAGGTCAGAATCAAGGACGATTTCCTGGGGAGGGGCTGTTTGAACCCAGCTCTGAGAATTGGGTCAGACCCGGGTGGGAACAGAGAAAAGGAAGGGACCCAGAGACTGGGCCCTGGCCTGCCCAGCACCTCACCAGGCCATCCCCATCCTGCCCTCTGGCCCCAGGAATTCGAAGTGATCGCCCAGATCAAGCTGCTCCAGTCTGCTTGCAACAATTACAGCATCGAGCCCGAGGAGCAGTTTGGGGCCTGGTTCCGGGCCACAGAGCGGCTCAGCGAGGCTGAGAGGTGCGGCGGCCGGGGCAGGGATGGGGTGCGTCACAGGCGGGCCGTCCCTAGGCCAGCTCCAAAGAGCCTGTGGCATGGGCTCTTGGTCAGCACTGACCCTGTTGCCTGGTGAGATGGCTGGGTGTCCAGCTGCCGGCATATGCTGGGAGGGAGACCTGAGTGTGGCTCCTGGTAGCTCACAGCTACGGCTCTGTCCTGTAGCTACAACCTGTCGTGTGAGCTGGAGCCCCCCTCCGAGTCGGCCAGCAACACTCTGAAGGCCAAGAAGAACACGGCCATCGTCAAGCGCTGGAGCGAGTAGGTGCCCGCAAACAGGGACGGGGGCTGAGAACTGGCACTGACCAGCCCTGTGACTGGGGGAGTCACCTTACCTCTCTGGGCCTCAGTTTCCTCCCCTGAAACGGGGTGATGCTAAATTATGTCAGATGGCTGGAGCAAATGGGGTGCCTGGAGCAGAGTGCAGGGGACAGCATGGAGGTGGGATGTGTCCCAGGGGAGGCCTCCCCCAAGTAACCCAGCCCTTCCTTCAGCCGCCAGGCCCCCAGCACAGAGCTGAGCACCAGTGGCAGCTCGCACTCCAAGTCCTGTGACCAGCTCAGGTGTAGCCCCTACCTCAGCAGCGGGGACATTGCCGACGCACTGAGCGTCCACTCGGCCGGCTCCTCCAGCTCCGATGTGGAGGAGATCAACATGAGCTTTGTCCCGGAGTCCCCTGATGGACAGGAAAAGAAGGTGACTGCCTCCCCCCACCAGCCTTTCATAGCCCCTCCCCTCCAGGTTCCCGTGTGCCCCCGCCACACCCACAAAAGAGGCCAGGAAGCCCCAGCTCCTAAACAAAGCCCCCAGAGCTGGACCCCAGCCTGGGGCGTCCTGCAGGGCTCAGGGCTTCTGCTGACTGTGCCGTCCCCACAGTTCTGGGAGTCGACCTCCCAGTCGTCCCCGGAGACCTCTGGCATCAGCTCGGCCTCCAGCAGCGCCTCCTCCTCCTCGGCCTCCACCACGCCCGTGGCCGGCACCCGCACCCACAAGCGCTCCGTCTCCGGGGTGAGCAGCTACAGTGCCTCACTGCCGCTCTACAACCAGCAGGTGGGCGACTGCTGCATCATCCGAGTCAGCCTGGACGTGGACAACGGCAACATGTACAAGAGCATCCTGGTGAGCGGCGGGCCCCTCAGTGCCCGCACTCTGCCAGGCAGCACAGGGGTCGGACACCTGCACCGTCCTGCCCTCCTGGGGCGGCCTTCCAGTGGGTCAGGAAGGACAGACGTGAAGAAGCCAGGGCTCGGTGGCGACTGGAGGGCAGTAGACGGAGTTTACATCACAGCCAGCAACCCGTCTGGGGGAGCACCAGGCCATGTCCCAAGGAGGGGGTGTGCCCAGGTGTTGGAGGGGCAGCGAGCAGGCCCGAGGTGAAGGGGCAAGGGTCAGGGGTAAGAGTCAAGGTCAGGGGAGTGTCAGGGGCCTGGATCTTGTCGGAAGGAGACAGGAGTCACTGGAGGTTGGAGCAGAGGAGGACAGCAGTGACCTGTGACTTTTGTCTCCGGAGGGGATGGCTGGGGCTGGGAGACGCAGGCAGGAGGGGTAGGAGGCTGCTGTTGTAATCCAGGCGAGGGAGCGGCGGCCGGCTGCGCCAGGCTGGTGGCAGTGGAGGGGGCCAGCAGTGTCAGGCCGTGCGTGTAAATTGAAGGTCAAGATCAAGCCAGCGGGATTGATCTGTGGGGTGGAGGGGACTTTCCTCATTCTCCAGAACTCGGCTGCAGATGAGCTGTTTGCTGCCCCCCATCCCCGCCATACCCCACAACTGGGCCAGGTGCCCCGTGACACAGTCACCTGGATGACCCTGTATCTAAGGCCCACCTGCACTCCGGCCCTTGGGGTGGAGGCCGCAGGGGTCGGCCCCTGCTGACCACGACAGCAGCCTCCACTCAGTGTGGACCTGGCATGTCAACAGCCCCTGGGCAGCCCGGGGCTCTCACCTCCAGGGCTTGCTCATTGATACTATTGACTCATTGATACTATTGCTGGAGGGGCAGTTGGTTTCCCCAGGTAGTGTGGGAGGAAGCAGCGGGCTTGCGGGAGAATGGGGAGTAGCAACAGTTAGGAAAGACTCCTCATGGTTGCAAGGAGGCCTCCTCGGGGGACGGGAGAAGATGGCAAGACCCCCACAGATCCAGCACCGGGCCAGAGGCTGTGAGCCCCAGTGCATGGTGCCAAGGTGGCCCCGAGGGTCCCTGGCTGCTGCATTCTGGGGGAGCTACTCTAGGACCCTTGTCATGATGGCCTGTCCCCCGCCCTGATCCAGGTTACGAGTCAAGACAAGGCTCCGGCTGTAATCCGCAAGGCGATGGACAAGCACCACCTGGATGGGGATGAGCCGGAGCACTATGAGCTGGTGCAGGTTATTTCAGACGAGCGAAGTAAGCTGGGGGCCAGTGGGGGTCACCATGGCGGGGTGGGGATAGCACCAGGCCCATAGCCCAGGACCCGCACCAGCAGGGGGCAGCACACCAACCTGCTCCGGGGCAGGGCTGGGCACTCCAGTGTCTCGTCCCTGCCCTCCTGGGCCTGGGGCATGAACCCAGTTCACGACTGGAGTGGCGGGCAAAGGCCTTTCTCCTGGAGTAAAGCCGCCAGGTGGCCGGGCCCACGGGCCATTCAAAGGGGCCCTTTCTCGCTAGGGTGGGAATTGTGTGTGTCAGGAGAACTGTGACTGCTGTGGACTAAAGTACCAAGTATGTTAAAATCCACGGGCATGTGACACTGTCTTAGTCTGTCCCCACCAGTGTAACAAACCTCCTCAGACTGGGAGGCTAATAAACAACAGAAATTTACTTTTCATAGTTCTGGAGGCTACAAGTCCAAGATCAGGGTGCCAGCATGGTTGGCCAAGGGCCCTCTCCCGGGGTGCAGACCGCTGACTTCTGGCTGTGTCTGCACGTGGGGAAGGGCGAGCTCTCTGGGGTCTCTTTTATAAGGGCGCTAATCCCATTCACAGGGGCTCCACCCTCATGAACTTATCACCTTCCAAAAGCCCTACCTCCTGATCCCATTACCTTGGGGGTTAGGATTTCAACAGCAACTTTGAGGGGAGACAGACATTCAGCCCACAGCAGGGGCTGCTTGTGAGCAGCTCAGTATTCTAAACCCTGGGGAAGGAAGAGTCTTGTCGGCACAGACTCGGAGCCAGATGGCCAGGGCTCAGGACCTTGGGCAAGTTCCTTACGCCCTCTGTGTTCTCCCACAATGGAAATAAAATAGCCAGAGTGTTTATGTACACGGGTGGGCAAAAGTAGGCTTACATCTGTGAGTACACAGAACACAGAACTTATTCTTTTAATAAAAAGAATAATTTGTTAATTATTGTCTTATTTTTCATACAAACAACTGTAAGCCTACTTTGGCCCACCCCTGTATATGCTCATGGTACATACCTGCGCCATAAAGGTTAACTGTAAGTGTCACCCCCACTTCCTCCCCACTGAGCTGGTCGCCCACCATGGCCCCAGACCATTGGTAATGATGCCCCCACAATCCCTAGAAGCTGGTTTTTAAATCCTCTCTCACTGTCTTGCATCATCTTAGTGAGGTGGGCAGGGCAGGTGGGACCCATGCTACCAAAAAGGAACAACGAAGCCGACACAGCTTAAGGACCGGGAGGGAGAGCCACGTGATGGAGCCGCACAGGTTCCAGCCCTGCAGCCCCCGGGGGGCGGGTGGAAAACAGGAGCCAAGTGTCAGGACCTGTGGGTGCCCAGCACCCAAGCAGCATGCAGGCCTGCCCTTCACTGGGCCCAGAGCTCTTGTCCTGAGCAGGGTGGGATTCGGTGGCGGGAGGGTGGTCTGGGGCCTGCAGAACCTATTCCTGCTTGAGACCCTGGTCAGCGATGGCAGTGGGGGCAAGGAGGTGGTATGGGTGCCAGCCCCAGAGGGGGACTCGTGGAGTCAGATCCCTTGTCAGCAGGAGTCCTTTAGGGTTCATCATGCCTCCGCAGTCTCCTTGGGCCAGTGTCATTAAGGGGGGTCCTTGGGGACCCTGGAGTTGGGTTGGGGTCTTGGTCCTTGGCTCAGGCCTGCCCTGGGGGCTCTCATACTGACCATCCCTCTTCCCTTCCCCCATCAGAGCTGAAGATCCCTGACAACGCCAATGTGTTCTATGCCATGAACTCTACTGCCAACTATGACTTTGTCCTAAAGAAACGGACCTTCACCAAGGGGGCAAAGGTCAGGCACGGAGCCAGCTCCACCCTCCCCCGCATGAAGCAGAAGGGACTCAAGATTGCCAAGGGCATCTTCTAGCCGGTCCCTCGTGCTGGCCCAGCCTCAGGACTGCCCTTTCCAGGGTCAGGCTGGCCGGGCAACGAAGCACTTGCTGACGAGAGTGGCCCAGGCCAGGCAGGCACCTTCCGCCCAGCCTGCCAGCCCAGGCCACCCCCAGACTCCAGTGTCTCCCTGGACCTCTCCCGCCGCCGGGATTGACGCCTGCCCATCAACGGGCTGACCTGGCCTCCCGTGGACCACTCGCCGCCTTAGGTGCCTTCTGCTCTCTGGAATCAGAGGACTAGTGGACTTTGCCAAGGAGCGCTGCCAAGGGGCACGCCCGCACTACACCTCCCTCACGCCGTCCCAGGTGTGGGTCACTGCCGTCTGTGCCCACAGCACCCCAGGGCACCCACTCATCCACTGGATCTGACCACTGCAGTTCACTCCTCCCGCCCATGGACACCAGCCGTGCCATTCACTGGGGTCCTGGCCCCCTCCCACCACTCTAGCCTTCCTCGGGCTGCACCAAAGATCCCATCGTCAGGGCCAACCGAGTGAGGGAGTTCTGCGCCCCCAGCCCGCTGGCTCTCGGAGAGGAGAGACCCTCTTTGTGGACCTCTCTTCACAGGTGACTGAGGACTGTCCCAGCCGAGTCCCCTTGACGTCACAGCTCACGACACTGCAAGTGCCATTCACCACTGCATCCTGGGCTTCACGAGACCGCACCGGACAGGGTCCATGGGAAAGGAGGGTTGGGGGGAGGGGAGGGGGTTGAATATTTGTATAAAAGGCAAAAATCATGTTTACTGGTTGGGGAGGGGCAATATTTATTTGTTGTAAATAGTAAATGCTAGACTTATGATATTAAATCCCTGTTTCTACTATAGACCGGGAAGGGCGCTTTTGTTTGTCCATCTCGTGCTCACTTAAACGACATGCAGACGCCCGCAGTCTGTTCAGGGGGAGCCGTGCGGGGCTGTGGGTTCACTCTGCAGGAGAAGCAGAAGGGCCGGCGCCCCCCATCTCTGGCTCCTATGGAAATGCCTGGTTCCACCTTCCACAGGGCGCCTGGCGACTTGAGCATCATGAACCTGGGCAGGGAGCTGAGACAGCCCTCGGCACCCCAGCATTAGAGGTCGGAGGTGCTCTCACAGGGCCTGGCAACCACCTCGGAAATTTGGGTGTTGTTAAAAATTACATTTGTGACAGAAAACGTTGGAGTAAGAAGCTCCAGGGGTCATGTCTCCATGGAAACAGCCATTAAGCTGGGGAGAAAAACCTGCTAGAATCGTCAAATTTGGGCTCTGGAACCTCATCAGACAACAGCCAGGGCGGCTGGACAGACACGAGGTGGGGACGTCTCACTGACTGCAGAGACCAGGGAACAGAAACCAGGGACGATACACAAGAAATGCAGGTTTTGCAAAAATCGTTTGGAAAAGTTACTATAGAAACGGAGGGCTGCATCCCCTGGCCAGTAATAAAGGGATCCCCGGGGAGGGGGGGCGCCTGGTCCCAGAGTCCCCACTTGTAATGCTCAGTACCCAGTTCTCCACAAATTACAAAGCACAGGAGACCAGGGCTCATTCCCAGGGGGAGAAAAATAGACTCTCCCAGACATTGAAACTACTGACCAGGGTCCCGTGCTCAGGGCCCTCGGTGCGGTGTTACTAACGGCTTTATAGATATGAGAAGGATTATAAGAGCCCTGAGCACAATTCTGTGTCAACATCACACACAGGAATGTTGTTCAGCCACAAAGGGGAGTGGAGTTCCGATCCCTGCCACAACAGGGACGGCCCCTGAAAACATGGTTCCACTTACAAGGAATAGCTAGTCCTGGCTGGGGGCTCAGTTGGTTGGAGTGTCATCCGGTGCACCGGAAGGTCGTGGGTTCGATTTCTGGTCAGGGCACATACCTGGGTTGCCGGTTCAATCCCTGGTCAGGGAGCATGTGGGAGGCAATCGGTCAAGGTATCTCTCATGCCGATGTCTCTCCCTCTCTCCCTTCCTACCTGGAAATAAAAAAAGAAAAGATACCTAAAATAGGCACATTGAGACAGGAAGGCGATTAGCAGGAGTGGGGGGCAGGGAGCTACTGCTGAATGTTTTGGAACTAGATAGTAGTGGCGATGGTTGTGCAATAGTGTGAATGCAATTAAGGTCAATGGGTTGTACTCTTAGAAATAGTTCAATTACCGTATTTTATGTTATGTATATTTTACCCCAATTTTTAAAAAATAACAGTTGCAAGGACGAATTCCCGACCCGAGACGGGGCTGCCTTTCCCTGGAAGAAGAGGGAAGACTTTGGGTTGGCTCGTGGTTTCTGTCGCCCAGCAGTGAGGAATTTGTAGGCTTGAAGTTCGAATGGAGCCCATCAGCGCTGCGTGGGGGCATCGTAAACAGACCGAAGCCTGCAATGTGGGAAGGAAGAGTGGGGGAGAGTACTGGCCAGGGCCCTCTGTCGGGTGGACTTAGCATTCGCAACTCTCTAGGGGTCCCCCCGCCCGTCCTTTGCCTGGAGAGGGATCCTCCGGGAATCCTGTCTCTGTCCTCAGAATTTCTCCCCGGGCCGGGATTGTGTGCAGGGAAAATATTTGTGATGCGGCTTTTAAGGCTACAGCTGGGCCTCGTTCCGCATGAACCTGCGCCCTGTGAACTAGGGCCTGCAGCATCCCTGCAGCTCTTCATGCAATTAATTTCACCCAGCCACGCATGCGCCAAGTCCCTCCCTCCCCCCTCCCCCTGCCCCTGCCGGGCACCGACGGCCACGCATCCCCTCAGGTCTGATGAATCCCGGGTGAGTGTGGGTTTGCCGGGATAAAGGTGCTGATTCCCGCCCGTGAGAACCTCCCCCCACTCCACACTCTTCCTCTGGCCAAGATGAATCCAGGGCCGTGAGGTTCTGAGGTCCACCGTCTCAGGCAGTCACCAGGTTAGGGTCACTCGTCCTAAAGGGTGGATGGGCTGGAGCCCTTAGCGCTTGCAGCCCCCTGGGATGACTGCGTTCTTTGTCCAAGTCTGTGCTTTGGTTATGTCACTGGGAGGTGGGCAGTTTGAAACATTTTCGGGGGGAAGGTTGAAAGATGTGGCATGAAGGGCGGGGGAGAAATGCCACCAAGGCTGCCCACCCATGGGCACAGCCTCTCCAAGGAAATACTGGACCGTGTCCATCAGGGTGGTAAGCAGACGCCGTCCTGAGCTCACCCAGGGCTCCGCCGTGATCAGAGCTAAAGGGGAACACCTGGCCCAGTGGGAGCCTCCAGGGCCCTCAACGGCCTCCAGCCTGCGTCTGGGTATTTTCAACGTCAGCCCTGGGAAGCAGCCTGTAAAGGCAGAGCCAGACGAACTGTGGACCAACCTGAATTATCCCAATGCCTATAGGTGTCCCCCAGACACAGGGCTCAGACGACTTGCCTCTGCCAGGGAGGCCTCCGTGCAGCCCAGGGTGGAGCATACAACTGGGTCCCGGCAGCCCCAGCTACTCTGACGTGGTCTAGCCATCCAGGGACGTGACTTCCTGAATGACAGACGGGACTATGCTTTCCCCAATGAGAGAGAGAAGTGCCACGTCCCAGGGCCCCTCCAGGGCCCAGAGGAGGCCCTGGGGTCCGAGAGGTCTCTCTTGCAGCGCAGGAGGCTTCAGAGAGCCGACCGGGCAGGTGGAAACACTTGGGGGAGTCGTGTGCATGTTAAGGTGGCAGAGGACCGGCACACTGGGGCATCCTTGGGCCTCCACTGGCTGGGAGCAGGGCCAGTCCCAGGAGGGGTCCACACACAGTGAGAGGCCATTTCCCTCAGCCTTTGATGAACCCCCTCTTCACACTTGAGAGCCCTTGACCCAGCCAGGAAGCCCAGGGCAGTCAAGGTGGTCACAGGCCAGCCCGAGCGCCCCTGCCTGCCTCCCACCCCCCCAGGGGGTCAGGTCTGCCTCCGCACAGGGCCACAGGGCTCGGCTCCCCAGGCTCAGGCTCCCATCTGTGGGCCGGGGAGGGAGAGCGCTACACACACACCTGTCAGGAACCTTCCCCTCTGAGCCTCACCCCTGCGCACAGCGACTAAGGAGTGCGGGAGGGGAGGAAAGGCACTCCCCACCCACCCACCGGTGTCATGAGCTTCGGAGTCTCAGGCCTGGGTTTGAATCCTTGCTCTGATGGCCCGGAGCACGTGATCCCCCCTTGGGGTCCTTGTTTCCCTCAAAATACCTATAACTGTCTAAAATGGGGGTGTTCACAGCGCCCACCTCGCTCACGGAGCCATGGTGAGGCCGGGGTGGTTGAGCCCTCGGTGTGGTAGGTGCCCAGTCCCAGACCTCGCAGAGGTGGGGATGGTCCTGAGTCTGACCTCTGCCTCCCGCTCCCCCTCTGGCACCGCCCATGGCCCCTGCCGGTGGGCACCCACCGCCCAGCCCTCTGTGCCCTGTGTGCTGACAGTCCAGCGGGATGCTTTATTCTCTCCTTGACTAGGATCCAGGTGGAGGCAGAATCCGCTTCTCTGCCCAGGCCAGTTCCCCAGACCCCAGTCAGAACAGAGGCCGCTCCCCACACCCCAGGAGACGGGGCCGTGGCTGGGCTCCACGGGTCCAGGGGAGGCCATCGCCCACAGGGCAGGGCTCCCCACTCAGGTGTGGCAGAGCCTGGCCCCTCAAGCCAGCAGCCTGGTGGGGAGGGACACACACCTGAGTCCCAGCCCTGGCTGCGACACTCCTCTGACCCCGTTTCCTCCTCTGAAGCGAGGGTGGCACTCCACTGCTGAGCTGGACCCTGACAGGGACCACAGGCAACAGATCATGAGGGCAAAGAACGATGCCAGAGACAGGAGAGGCTTTATTCAGGAAGAGCTCAGGGGGGAGGTGGGCTCCTGGGGGGCCCACCCTGTGGACTCTTGGGGCCAAGGACATTAGAAGCCGATGGCTGCAGGCATCTGAGCCCCCTCAGAGTCACCAGCGGGGGGCTCAGGGGCAGCCTCAGAGTCGTCTGTGGGAGGCACAGGGGTGGGCTCAGAGTCGGCCGTGGGGGGCACAGGGGTGGGCTCAGAGTCGTCTGTGGGGGGCATGGGGGCAGCCTCATCTCCCACCACTGTGGGCAGTGTCTGGTAGGTCTGGGTCCAGTAGCGCAAGTAGTTGCTCCTGAGGTGCTGTTTCATGGACGTGCCATCCATCATCTTGTTAATCTCCAGGTAGTTGCCATTTTCCTCGGTGTAGGGATCCCATTGCGTGGGCACAGCTGAGTGGCCCGTGTTGGGGTCCCTGCAGAGTGAAAAAAGGCTGTGTGGGGGCTGGGGGCTCACAGGAGGCTGGCAACCTGTGCCCTGGCCTGGCTTGGCCCCGGCTTGCCTGGGCAGTCCTCTGCCCTACGTGCTGACCCGAACCATCCGGGCACCTCACTGTATCCCGGGCACTGGCTGGGCACGTGCACATCCTGGGGCCCAGCCAGGAGCTCTTATCCTCGTACAAGGATGGGGAGACTGAGGCTCGGGGAGGTTAAGTGTGAGGGGACCGGAACTGGAACCCGGGCCTGTAAGGCCAAGGTGGCAGGAGCCCTGGCCCAACCTCACCCCCGCCTTACCCAGTTCTGGCAAAGTTGGTCCAGTAGGCGATCATGGCCTGGGAGACAGTTCTGTCTTGGGCCCGGTAGCCCAGGGGCGTGGCGAAGGGCTTCCCAAAGATGTACTGGAGGTCGTCGGCGTGGTCGGCCCCTACCCAGCTGGGGTAGATGGGCATCCGAGAGGGGTGGGAGAACAGGTAGGCGTAGGTCTTGGCACTCCTGAGGAGGGGAGGGGAAGCCGCCCAGGTTGGCAGGGTGCTCTCCTGGCTGCCCAGCCCACATGGGTCCCGGAGGAGGCCGGGGTGTGGGGAGCAGGGAAGGGCCGGGAATTCGCCCAGACTCGGGAAGAACCTGGGACCCTGTGCCTGGGGAAGGGAAAGCGTGGGTTTGTGGGGTCTACGATTTTAAGTGCATTTATGCTTCACCGCCACGGAACGCACTGAGGGGTCTCCCGCCTACAATTCGGTACCAAGGCAGATTTTTTTCTGCAAATGAGTTTCTCTTCTTCATTTGATGGGACAGGCACGTGCCCTCAGACACACCGGCAGGACACTCAGAGCTGAATTTATCGCTTCGTCGCTGCAAAGCTTTCATCCTAGACTTCTAGGTATTGCTTAGCCCCCCACGTTTCAAGCGCTCCTCATTTACGTTTCCTTCTCATTGGCTCTCATTTGTGGAGGTTTCCAGTGTGGCCACAGGCCAAAGTTGTTTTGAATGTTGGCAAAGTCGAAACCCACAACAGAGCCCATCAGCCTGTGTCCTGTCCTCCCAGCAGGGGGCGGGGGACACACACGGGAGGCAGACTTAAGGTGCTGCGGGGCGAGGCCTGTGGCCTGAGGGAGGGTCTTGTAAAGCCCCCTGAGGCTGGAAGATGAGGAGGGGCCTTCTCAAGCCTTGTCGGGCCGGGCAAAGCAGATGGCACCGGCGGGGACCCAATCATGGCTTTCCCAGGCCTCCCAGGCGCCCCGCGAGCCACCTACTGGTGAGGCCTCGGTGGGCAGGTGCCTGACCCCGGGTGGGCATCCCCTTGCCCAGGTCCTCACTTGGCTTTGGCTTTGTGCTGAGCCAGGGCCATCTCCGTGGGCATGAGGAAGAGGACATCAGTCTCAAACTCCACTACCGTCTTCTTCTTGGTCTCCTGGGATGAGTCTTGGGCCCAGGACGCAGTGTACATGTCAAAGGTGGTGTTGGCACCCCTGAGCCCCTTGATGATGGTGAGCCCTCTGATCAGCTTGAAGAAGTCCTCCCTGCAGGAACCAAGTCGGCACTGGACCCTCCACCCAGGGCCAGGGGGATGGGGTCCCCCCCACCCCCGGAGGGCTGCAGGTGGCCCTCTGCACATGCTGACCTCCTCACTTGGCTGAGGCCTCCCCCGGCGGCCCTCGGGCGCTACCCTGGGCCCTGGGCCCTACTTACTCCGTGACATCCTGCTTGTCCTTGTCGATAGCCGGCATATCAACACTGGCAAAGATGTGACCATCCATGCTGTTGGTGCCAGCGATGTAGTCGATGTCGGCCGCGTTGGCAAACAGGTTCATGGGGTCGTCGGGGATGAAGTCTCCGTCAACGACAGGGACGAAGCCCAGATAGTTCACCATGGGGTCTGTACGGAGGCGGCAGGTCCTCGCACCTTCCAGAGCCCACCCGCCGGTCCCCAGGCCGAGGTGGAGGGCCCTGCCTCTCTGATGGAGACCAGGGTCCTCAGCCTATCCCTCTGACACTGGGGCAGGATAATTTTATGTCGTGGGGCCACCCTGCGGGTGTGGAGCAGCATTTCTGGCCAGGACCCGCTGGGTGCCAGCAGCACCCCATCCCCAGTGTGACAGCCAGACTGTCTCCAGACTGCCACATGATCCCTGGGGGCCAAACCACTCAGGCTGAGCACCACTAGGCTGGAGACCAAGTCTGTCCCCTCACAGGGTGGACATCCCTGTCCTCTCCCTCTCTTCTTGCTCAGCCAAAATCAGGAGGAGGGAGACTGAGAGCAATTGAGCCGGTGGAGAAAGGGGGGGCTTTGTTCTAGTCTGGTAGCCAGACACTGCCAGGTCCGCACTGCCCCCCAGACCCCTGAACTGACCCCGAAAGGACCATACTCTGGCTCCAGGCCCGTGGACTTGCTGCCTTGGTCAGGCCCAGCCCAGTTTTCCTCCAGTTCCAGAAATGGTTGATTTGCATTTGGGGCCATATTGTTTGCTCTGGTTCGGTCCTGCCTGGCACTGTGGCTAATGCACAATGGGTGAGATGCAAATGAGGGGCCTCCTGTACTTGGCCTTGGAAGAACTAGCGAGAGAAAACAGCAGCCTGCTGAGCTGATGAGGCTGCCACTCCGAGGCTCTTTCTGACAGGGTCCCTGCCGTCCTGGGGACAGAGCCGCAGAGCTGGAAGGGCCAAATTCTACAGCAGGTGCTCAGTGTGTGTGTGGAATCAATGAGTGGAAGAAAGAATGAACTGTCGTCTAGTACAAAGGCTCTCCGTCTGGGGTCCCTAAAATTGTGTGCGAATGACCGTGTACATGTGCATTTTGGGGGGTGGGCCCAAATGTTCATTGGCTTCCCACAGGAGTCATGACCCAGGGAAGATAAGAGGAAAGAATGGCCCTTCCTCCCAGCCAGCCGGGGCCACAGAGTCTTGCAAGGGCAGGGATGGCATGGGGCTGTCTAGGGCTGCCAGCGAGCTGGTGACAGGGCCAGGCCTCGGACCCAACACTTCCCCTCTTCTTTAGGAGCATGGCCCTCCCTCCACACAGGGCCCCCACTCACGCTCCAGGCCTGCCAGTGGCATCTTATAGGCCAGGGTCAGGGCACGGGTGTCGGTAATCTTCAGACACTTGGCCATCCTGGCAGTATCGTCCAGGGGGCAGCCCACCTTTTTGGCGATCTGGGGGTTAGGGGGAGACAGATAGATGAGGCCAGTGCTGGGACAGAGGGCGATAGGGAACTGGGGTATGGGACAGAGAGAAGAAGGGAGGAAATCTCTTCTGGCATCTAAACCAAGCCCCTCCCTCACCCTCCGCGGCTCCTCTTTACCTGTTTGGCCCAGGACAGAGGGTTCTTCTGGATGGACCAGGAGCTCAGTGCCACGCCGCTCTGGCTGATGGCTCGCCGGATGAGGCCCTTGTTGTAGGGAGAGAGGGTCTGCAACACACAGAGGTCCTGTCACCGGTGCCTCACCTTACCTGCCCGCCCTGGGCTCTGCCAAGGACAGCCAGAATGCCAGCTCCAGCCCTGCTCCTCCCAGCCCCCATCAGCTCCTTCCAACACCGTTGGAGGTAGGCCCACCCCTCCTACGGTCCCCAGACCTGCAGAGAGACGCTGGCACCTCCGGCTGATTCCCCAAAGATGGTGATGTTGTTGGGGTCCCCCCCAAAGGCCGCAATATTTCTCTTCACCCAGGCGATGGCCATGTGCTGGTCCCGAAGGCCGTAGTTACCTGGGGCGGGGTGGGGAGGGCCTTCCTCAGGGACTGGGGGCGGGAGGGGACTCCCTCCTTGCACGGGGACCCTTGTCAAGCCCAGGATGGTACACGGTGGGTTCCCAGGGGGCTGGTTGAGTGGGGTGCTGGAGGGGGTGTGGGGGTCAGGTAGGGGACCACGAGCAGGGGGGCCAGGCTGCTCTTCTCTCTCCCTGACATGGTCCCTCTTGTCTGTCTGTCCTGCAGCTTCTGTGTCCCTCTGAGTCGCCACCTCAGTGTCTCATCTTCTGCCTCTTTCACTGGGCTCCCTGTCCCCCCTTCCTGGTCCCTCTCTGGGTCCCTGTCTGTCTGTCTATCTGGCAGCCTCTTCTCTTTTGCTACAGCTGCCAAGGGGCTCCTGTGCCTCACCGTCCATCTCCAGCTTCCTGGCTCTGCGAATAGAATTCTGGGCCTTTCTGGGGGGCTGTCGGGAGTTGTTTGGGATCAAGGGGTGCTGAAGAGTGCCCCACACTGCTCCCCCACCCTTGTGCCCAAGGCACCCAGCGGACCTGGCAGG
Source organism: Miniopterus natalensis (assembly GCF_054644295.1). Taxonomy (NCBI): domain Eukaryota; kingdom Metazoa; phylum Chordata; class Mammalia; order Chiroptera; family Miniopteridae; genus Miniopterus; species Miniopterus natalensis. Next base: position 70,657,085 of record NC_142092.1, read on the forward strand.
TTGGGGTCCCCAGTGCTGAGGAAGCCCAGAGGCCCCACGCGGTAGTTGAAGGTGACCACGATGACGTTGCCCCGTGTGGCGATCTCTTCCCCGTCGTACAGGTAGTTTTTGAGGAAGTTGGCCCCTTGGCCGGACCCCATGAGGAAGGCTCCTCCATAGATCCAGATCATGACAGGCAGGTTCCGGGAAACTGAGGCAGGAGAGAAGGCCCGGTGACGCCAGATGTCTCCTCCCTCTACCCCTCCGGGGGCTGATTTCAGGGATACTCAGCTCTGGAACCCCACACACAACCAAGGGGCAGGGCTGGGAACTCTGGGGGTCTGGGCACCTCCTGCAGGGTTCAGGGGGCTAGAGGGTAAGGGGGTGGGGGCAGACTCACCTTCCTTCTTGCCCTGGGGGACCCAGATGTTGAGGTAGAGGCAGTCCTCCGACCCGTAGGTGTCGTCCTGGCTGATGGTGGCTTGCAGGCAGCGCTTCTTGAAGTTCTTGGCCTTCAGGGTCCCTGTGGGTGACCGGAGGGGCTGGCACGAGGGTGGCGGCCCCACCACGCCACCCCAGCCACGGGCCTGCCCAGCACCCACCATCACCCACCTTGCCAGCCGGGGTGTCGCTGGGGGTTCTCCAGGGCCTTGGGGGGGGCGGCGAAGGGGATGCCCTTGAAGACGTCCACATAGTCGCCGAAGAGGCCCAGCTTCTTGTTGACGCCCTCCACGAAGCCGCCCTCCGTGTACACCGCGCCCAGCTGCGGGGAGAGGGGCCGGGCTCAGCGGGCTCAGGCTGGCGGCCACCCGAGCAGGCCCCGGGGCCCAGGGACAGCTTCATGGGGGCCAGTCTGCGCCTGAGGCCAAGGCCCCCGCTTGTCCACGTGACTGAAGGAGCAGCTTGCTGCCTTCCCCGCCTCCAGGGATGTTCTGTCCCTGAATCTCAGAGGAAGCTGCTTCAGCCAGTGTCCCTGCTCAGGGAAGTCTTCCCACGAGGCCAGGAGAGGCGGCATGGAGGTTTGGATTCTGGCCTGGCTGGGACCATGGGCCTCAGTTTCCCCATCTTACGGTGGGTGACAGCAGTGTCACCTGTTGTCAGATGTTTCATGTGCACAGAATGCTTTGTGCCCAGCTTTGAGCTCCCTGAAGGGGGGGGCACCTAGTTCTCCTTCCCTTGTCCCCCCCACTGTGTCTTGTTGGCCTGGGCTCCCCACTGGGAAAGCCCCCCACCCCCCAGGCCATCAGGCCACTGCCGTGTATCCGGGCCTCACACTGAGCTGGCCCCATGAGGGCCAACACTCCCGATCCTCAGGAGTGACTTGGGGGCTGGCATGTATCTACCCCTGTCCCTGGGGGGAACAGGCTTTCCTGCCCGAAGTCGCCCTGTGGGGAGCGGCTGCCTGGTCAGAGCCAGGCCCTTATCCCCTCCCAGTGCTGCCCCCAACAGCTGTGCCAGGTCGCAGCTTCCCATCCCTCCCCTGTGCTGGGGTCCAGGTGGGCAAGAGCAGGGCAGCCCCGCACCCCAGGCCCAGCTGAGACTTCAGGGCCCTGCTGGGGTGGGGAGAAGGGTGGCTGGACTTGGAGAGAGGAAGGGGCAGAAGCAATACCTGCCAGGGGCTTTGGGCTGGGGCAGAGGACCCAGAGACAGACGTAGGCCTGGCCCCTCTCTCTCTCCTATCCCAGGAGGAGCCTGCTGGTTCCAGGCCTCCAGGCAGTCCGCCAGCCTCCTGACCAACCTCCCGGCTGCTGGGATGGGGAAGAGAGCCAGGTCAGTGCCTAGGGGACTAGGTCACCTCATGGAAGTGTCTCTGTGTGACTGAGATTGGCCTGAGCACCCCAGTGGAGAGGGCCAAGGGCATGGGACCTTGTCATCCAGGCAATGTGTATGTGTGTGGGGAGGTGGCCCTGGCTGCTGGAGCAGCGTGGGAAAAACCCGGTCCTTTCAGCATCCAGAAGAGGACTCCCCCGAAGAAAGAGAGGGACCTCCTCAGTGGCAGCAGGCACCCAGGGTCCAGGGGCAGGTCCCAGGGGCAGCAGGGCTGTGGAGAGCAGGGCTGAGGTAGCCGGGTGAGGGGAACAGCGCGGTGGGGCCCTGGAGTCCCCCATTCAAACCTGAGTGGAGCTGTGGGGTTTCTGTCCTGGAAGAGCTTTCCCTGCTCTGTTCTTCACACCCGTGGGAGGGCAGAGGAAAGACAAACTCTATAGATGCCCCTGGAGGCCTCCCGACTCAGCCTGGAGGGGACCTGGCCACCAGCAAGCGGGTGGGAGTAACCCCATCTCAGGAGCCAGACCCCGGGTTAAACGAGACCAAGTTCCAGACTCCTGTTCAGACACTGGGGCTGTGTGATGTTGGGCAGATTGCTTGCCCGTTCAGGGCCCCCATCTCCCCTCTGTAACAGGGGATGTCACCATCCCCAGACAGAGGAAGAAGCCAGAGGGGAGTCGTGAGTCAGTTGCCAGACTCGGCAAATAAGCATTCAGGACGCCCAGTGTCATTTGGACTTCAGATAAACAATGAATATTTACCTTCTGTTTTTAGCATAAGTATATCCTTCTGTATCCTGTGTGGAACATGCCCACACCAGGGATTGTTCATGGTTCGTGAAACTCAGATTCACTGGGCGTCCTGTGCTTTACCTGCGCCCGAGTCACTGTATGAATGGGGGTGCACGAAGCGTAGAGAAAGTACCCAGGAAATGCTACTGCGACTGGGGTTGGTTCTCTCAGGTGCCTCTTTCTGCCAGTGACTCGTCTGCCTGCCTCCCTCCACTGTGTCTGCCCCGTTTCCAGGCCTGGTTTGGGGGGGGGGCGCCCCCCTGCTGGGCTCTAGCTTACCTTGGCCGCGCTCACCACCGCCAGGCAGCAGGTGAGGCCTAAGACAGCGAGCTCCAGGCGCGCCATGGTGCGGGTGCCGCGTCCGGGTGCCCTGCCTCCGGCCCGTGGGTATTTATGGGGCTGGAGCCAGCCGGCAGCCCGGGTTGGCAGCTGCCTGTGGAAGGTCCCTCTCCCCTCCTCCTACCTCTGCTCCTTCCTCCAGGCTGGCCACAGTCCAGGCGGTGTGCCCGGAGACAGCTGCCGTTTCCAGCTGGGCTCAGGCTGGGCCAAGGTCACGCAAGTGCGTGTTCACACACACACACACACACACACACACGCACACGCGCAGGTACAGGGATAGTCCGCATCTCTCAGGACCCGCTGTCACCAGGGGCCTGGTGCCCACAGTGCACCTGTGCAGGTCACTGGGAATAGAGGCAGGTGGCACAGGCAGGGCTATAGGGGTGGGGGTTGGCTGGGTGCACGTGCCCCGCATTCTGGCTCATTTACAAGGCCTTGCTTTCACCCTCAGAGGAGTGGGCATGCTTCGTCTCCACGCCCTGCCTGCCCGCCCCCCCCCGAACGCCTGAGCTCAGCAAAGGGGGTTTATAGGGGATTGGGCATGTGACTTGCGGGACAGGGATGGCTGCGTGCTGCTGGGCAGCCAGTGTGACTGAGCCTTGCTGCCGGGGTGATCCTGCTCTCAGGGCGTGGGGGAGACCTCACACTCAGCATGAGCAGGCCTGGGAGGGGAGGACAAGAGGCTCAGGTGGACGCGGGTGTCGGGGGAAGGGGGCTCTAGCCCAGCCTGGTGGGCTTCCCTGAGAAAAAGGAAGGGCCTGGCTACAGAAATGCACCAAAGATCCTGGAGAATACCAGAGAGAGGCAGAGGGAGAGAGACACAGAGAGGCAGAGACGGAGAGACAGAGACACACAGAGAGGGGGAGACAGAGATAATAAAGACATGGAGAGACAGAGAGACAGACAGAGGAAAGAAAGAGCTGAGCACAGAGTATTGAGATAACAGCAAAAGAGGCCACCACTGTGCTTCAGAAAGTGTATTTTACTTCTGTAACCAGAGGAGGTTATTATTATTATTTTAATAGGTTTTTATTGATTTTAGAGAGAAGAGAGGGAGAGAGAGAAACATCCATGATGAGTCATTGATCGGCTGCCTCCTGCACGCCCCCTGCTGGGGATCGAGCCCACAACCCGGGCATGTGCCCTGACTGGGAATCAAACTGGGATCTCCTGGATCCTAGGTCGATGCTCAACCACTGAGCCACGCCAGCCGGGCCAGAGGAGGTTATTAAAAAGTGGAAGGCCATCATGGACAAAGCCTAAGGTTCTTGCCTTTGAAGAGTTGGCCTCACAGCCATCTCCAGGAATGGGGGTGCATGTAGGAGCCAGGGGATAGCAGAGCTCCCAGGCCACAGCCCCTCGCCTAGGCCCCGGTAATCCCCCTCGCTGCCCAGGAGCCGGCGCTTTTAACACAGGCCACAACCCCACATGTCCTGCCTGCGGTGGTCACCAACACCCACATGGATCTACAGACAGGTCAGTCCCTCTGTCTGCCTGTCTGCCTGGACCTGATCCAGCGCCCAGATGTTTTGTGATGTAGGTGGGGAGGGGTTAGAACAGGGGGAAGAAGGCGCTGGGCAGGCTGGGCCAGCGTGGGTGAGGACTGGGGAGCAGAGGGTTTGAGGGGTGCTGCCACGGACAAGGAAGTGCATTTGTTAACGCCTTTTGCCCACCTAGTCCCATTCTGAGAACCTGTTCTAAAGGAAGTAATTCTGAGGACGTACAGTTGGCTAATAGATATCACTAATCACCAGAGAGATGCAAATTAAAGCCACAATGAGGCGACACGTCACACCTGCCAGAATGGCCCCATCAACAAGTCAGCAAACAAACAACTGCTGGTGGGGCGCGTAGAAAAAGTGACCCTCGTGCCCTGCTGGTGGGAACGCAGACGGGGGCAGCCCCTGTGGAAGAGAGTGTGGAGTCCCTCAAAAAATAAAAAATGGACATGCCTTTTGACCCAGTGACCCCACTTCTGGGAATATATCCTAAGAAGCCTGAAAGACTAATCACAAAGAACACGCACCCCTATGTTCACAGCGGCGCAGTTTACAGCAGCTGAGATCTGGAAGCAGCCCCAGGGCCGGTCAGGAGATGATGGGTAGAAAGCTGTGGGGCAGTCACACCGGGGAACACTACGCAGCCGTGAAGAAGGAGGACCTCTTACCTTCCGAGACAGCGCGATGGGCCTGGAGAGCCCTGTGCTGAGTGAAATAAGCCCGGCAGAGGAGGACGAGTACCGTGTGATCCCACTCATGGGGAACCTAATGAACAAAATAAACTGACGGACAAAATAGGGCCACAGACATGGACGCATGGAGCAGACTGAGGGGTCTCAGAGAGGAGGAGGGAAGGAGGGCGAGAAGAGATTGACGAAAGAATTTATATGCATATGTGCATAGCCCATGGACACATCCAATAGACAGGGGAAGGACTGGGGTGGGGTGGGAGCCAGGTGGAGGGGGGCAAAGGGGGCAAAATTGGGGCCACCTATAATACTCTCAACAATAAAATAAATTTTAAAAATAAAAGAAGTAATTCTGAATGTAGGGAATGGGGACTCGTGTGCTCAAGGATATTCTGCGCAGTGTTGTTTATTGTAGTTGAGAAAGGAAGGGGGCAGAGCCTTAAATTTTATTTTATTTAAAAATATATATATATTGATTTCAGAGAGAGGAAAGGAGAGGGAGAAAGAGATAGAAACATCAAAGATGAGAGAGTCACTGATCGGCTGCCTCTTGCATGCCTCCAACTGGGGATCTAGCCCGCAACCCGGGCATGCGCCCTGACTGGGAATCGAACCCTGATCGCCTGGATCCCAGGTCGACGCTCAGCCACTGAGCCACGCCTGGTTGGACGGAGCCCTAAATTTTAATGACAGGGGTGGTTACTTATTTAACAATAAGGGGCCCACAGGGTCCTGCACAGAGTAGGTAACAATAAACAGTGAAAGTTCCCAGAAATACCCAGAAGAGACTAACATTGTCCAACAGATGAGAAAACTCCGTGGCTGGCTTCTTAGCCAAGTTGAATGCGCTCCTAAGTTAACCGTGCCTTAGAGAGCTCCCGTTGAGGGCATTCATTTCACCCAAAAAAGATCTGGCCAATGTTTGAGGTCTGACAGAGACTCTGTCCTTGACCAAACTCTACTCAGGCTCCCCTGGACTCTTTTTCAACATGGTGCCCCTGTATTGTCCACTTTGAGAAAGACTCTTGCAGAGTTGCTGGAGCCAGCACCCCCCCCCCCCCATCTGATCACTCTCCGTGTCTAACCAGGCTCCTCCTCTGCCGTCACCTGGCGGCTGTCACTCTGGCCCGTCTGCCCCAAGGATCCTGCTGGGTCAGTCCAGCCAGAGTGTCCCTTACCCCTAAGTGCTCTGTTAGTACTTTCCCACCCACGGACCCCCTTGCTCCTTGGCTGAACTCCCACTCGCCGACACGCTATAGAACTGAGAGTGGGTCTACACTGAGGTCTCTAAACCATTGCCATAGTCCTGAGTAAAACCGGGTTTTGCCACTTTTACTACTCTCCTTTTTCTTGCACAGTTACGGCACCGTCACTCAGCTAGGATCCGGTTCATCGCTGGGGCCCCGGACCTCTCCCCACCCCGCGAGTGTGCGCCTCTGAAGACTCTGTCCTCTCTCCTGACTGACGGGGAATCCACTGGTGAGCTGACTCCTGAGCCACTGCTCTGGGTGACAGTCCACTGAAGCACGGTAGGGACAGGTTTCAATTCTTAAGAGTCTGATATACTTTAGAAGCTGGGTTGGAGTCCCAGGTTTCTGTGTAAGAAGCTGGGTTGGAGTCCCGGGTCAACAGAGGCTGGGTTAGAGCCCCGGGTCAACAGAGGCTGGGTTGAGTCCCAGGTCAACAGAGGCTGGGTTGAGTCCCAGGTCAACAGAGGCTGGGTTGAGTCCCAGGTCAACAGAGGCTGGGTTGAGTCCCAGGTCAACAGAGGCTGGGTTGAGTCCCAGGTCAACAGAGGATGGGCTGAGTCCTGGGTTTCTCTGTAAGAAACTGGTGTAGAGCCTCATCTTCTCTCTGTAAGAGGCTAGTCCCCGTGTTGGAGCCCCAGGTGTTCTCTGCTCATTAGCATAAAGGTACCTTTAGTTAATGCAGAAGCTTCTCTGTGACCAGAACGCCCTTCTTGACCCCCTGCTGACTCTATGCCTGGACTTGTGGCTTTGCGTATTTTTCTGTGGGAAGATGCCATGGCTGTTATTGGGTGCTTGGAGGGTCTATGGGTTCCCAAAGAGTCTGTAAGATAATTTGGATAATTAGGCTGGACCTAAGGTCTGAATTTATATGATTGACAAGGTAGAAAACTCACCCAACTTAGGCAAATACTTAAAAGAAATTTCCCCCGGATGGAGCACATTCTGTGAGGGCCGAAACGCTTACATTGACATCACACGAGGCAGACACTGCCAGAAAGACTCAGGTCCAACCCTGGAGCTGCCACTCAGCCACTGTGTGGTCCAGAGATGTGTCTTCACCTCTGCGAACCTCCCCATTGGTACCTCTTTACACAGGGTGGGCAAAAATAGCTTTACAGTTGTGAGTACACGAAATAGTTTATTCTTGTATTTTTAATTACTAATTATTGTATTATTTTCCATATAAACAACTGTAAACCCACTTTTGCCCTACACTGTATATATAAGCTCAGAGAAGTAAAATCCTATAATCTTACACTTTAATTGGGAACTATCTGTATAATCTCATTATTTACTTTTTTCTTTGTAAAAAAAATACGTATTTCTGCCCTGACCAGTTTGGCTCAGTGATTAGAGCATCAGCCTGTGGACTGAAGGATTCTGGGTTTGATTCCAGCCAAGGGCTCAATCCCTGGCCCCGCCGGGCATGCAGGGGAGCAACCAATCAATGTTTCTCTCTCTTCCTTCCACTCTCTGAAAAGCAATGGAGTGAATATCCTTGGGCAAGGATTAAAAAAAAAAAAAACTAAAAAAACCCCCAAAAACATATTTCCTGGCTCTGTGCATTCAAAAGCACTAGAAGTAAAGAAAACCCAGAAGCAACAAGCACCACCAGGTGCCCAGATTAGGGTCTCTAAACACCATTTCCACACCAAGGAAGCGGGTGTCCTAGGATGATGGCTGGGTGGGGCCTGGGCCATCGTGGTGGCCAGGAAGCAGGAAGGCACAGAGGACCAGAGGGTGTGTCAAAGGACACAGGAAGCAACCTGAGGCCATTCTCAGGCCAAAGATGGGACAAGCTGGGCATCAAAAACATGACTGATTGTTTGAAACAAATTTAAGAGTTTATTAGGAAGCTAAAAAAGAAAAAAGAAAAAAGTGCCCCTGGTCCCCACTGGCCATTGCTGGGATGCTAGGTGTTATTCTGCAAACCGACAAAGGGGGAAATGCATTTTCCTGCTCTTCCAGCCCCAGGGGTATTGCAGGGGAACAAATCCCGAGGTATTTGAGGAAGAGTCCTTTATGGAAGTCCAGCTAGTAACTGCACAGAGAACAGCAGCGTTCTAGAAATCACTTGCTGGCAATAGCTGAGGAAGGGTCAGATCCAGGCAATCACTGTGGCTGTAAAAAACCATGAGACAGGCCAATGGACGAGGGGGCCACACCTGAACCTGCTGGTCAAGGGTCACGTCACTGGAAGGACCACATAGATGCAGGGCCCCCCGCAGGATGGGTGTGCTGCCTAGGAAGAGGTTCCTGAACCTGAATTGCTACTAAAGTGTCAGTATTTCTGTGGGTATTTGATATTTTCCACAATAAAAAGCTTTTCAAAAAATGAAGGTGTATTTAGGTTCCTAAGTGAGGAGTCATCATATACGTTTAAAAAATCTTTATTGTTGAGAGTATTACAGATATCCCGTTTCCTCCCTTGCCCCCCACCACCCGGCTCCTGCCGCCCCCCCGCCAGGCCTTCACCACCCTATTGTCTATGTCCCTGGGCTATGCACATATGCATGTAAGTTCTATGGTTAATCTCTTCCCTCCCCCCTCCCTCTTCCCTCTGAGATCCCTCAGTCTGTTCCATGCATCTATGCCTCTGGTTTTATTTTGTTCGTCGGTTTATTTTGTTCATTAGATTCCACATGAGTGGGATCACGTGGTACTTGTCTTCCTCTGCCTGGCTTATTTCACTCAGCACAATGCTCTCCAGGCCCATCCGTGCTGTCCCAAAGGATAAGAGGTCCTTCTTCTTACAGCTGCGTAGTGTTCCCCGGTGTGACTGTCCCACAGCTTTCTATCCATCATCTCCTGACGGGCCCTGGGGCTGCTTCCAGATCTTGGCTGTTGTAAACTGTGCCGCTGTGAACATAGGGGTGTGTATGTTCTTTCTGATTAGTGTTTCAGGCTTCTTAGGATATGTTCCCAGAAGTGGGATCACTGGGTCAAATGGCAGCTCCATTTTTAATTGGCAGAACCTGTGTGCTTCACGCATACGGCAGATGTCAGCGGACTCTGGGTGAGGCTGGGCTCAGTGGCAGAGGGTGGGTGTGGCGAGGTCCCTGCCCCAGGCTCACCTTCCTCAGGTCTGCAAAGGGAACAGGCCGTTCCTGGGAGATGGGGACCAGAACCAGATCCTCTCCCTCTGAGGTTCGGGGTTCCTAGCACAGCTCAGAAGTGGAAGAGCCCCAGCTGAGATCCACTGGCAGAGAGCAGAGCCTCAGAGGGAAAGCACACGGAGAGGGGAGCAGGAAGCATGGGCCTGGCCCAGCCTGCCTCTGGGAAGAGCTGCTTCTGGCAGTGTTGGTTGTGCCCTGGCCCCAGCAGCAAGGTCAGGGCCATTGGGCCACCTCCTCTACAAGGAAGGTTTCTAGCACTGTGAGCCCCTGGGGCTCCCGGTCTGTCCTGGGGGGGCTCACCCGGGGCCCTGCGCCGCCGCTTCCACTCCAGGCAGCCGTGGGACCACAGGGTCTGTTTCCTATGAGCCTCTCAAGAACACACCTGTCTGTAGCACTAAGGGATGAATGGACAGGAGGCTGTAGGACCCTCGGGGACAGGGACTCTCACCCGACCCACTTGCGAGGGGATCAGGCATGTTCTTAGCTGTCCCAGCATCACCCCCATGAGGTCACTGCACGAGTGACTGAAGGAACCACAATGGACCAGCGGGAGCCCGAGCCCCTGGAGGACACCACACTGACACCAAGTCTCCTGGGGAACTGTCTTTAATGAGGACAATGCCAGCTGGGCCTGTCTTTGCCAGCCTATCCCAAAAGGGTAGGCTCTAAACCCAAGGACAGTCTCCTGCCAGCTGTGACCATGCACCAGGTTCCTGGTGCCATCCCTGCCATTGGTCACGAGACCCCAGCTGAGCCTGAGCCCCAGCCCCACTCGCACCATCTTCCCCTCCAGCTCTTGCTGGTCTCAGCCCGCTGGACACTGGGCTGGCTCACACTGCGGGAGCCAGGGCACAGCCTTCAGGAATGTCCCACCACCCAGGGCCCGATGGCAGCCCTGAGCAGGTCACAGGCAGGACCAGGGTCAGCTGCACCCAGCGCTGGGGTCCCATTTCCTCAGAGGGGCCTCCCAGGCCGTTTTGCGGCTGGTTGGCGCCCGGCCCGGGCCCAGCCACATCACACGTAGTCCAGGATCTCCGTCTCCATCTCGTTCTCGCTCCCGTCCGACGGCTTGAAGTCTTCGTCTTCCCCAGACTCGTAGGCCAGCTGGTCCTTCCCGCTGTCTCCACCGCCGTCTCCATCGGCCTTGGCCGGGCTGGGGAAGAGAGCTGGAGGCGGGAGACAGGCCAAGTGCTCCAAAGCAGGCTCCTGGCAGCCCCAACTCCAGAACAGGTTCCTGCACTCCAGGGCCCTCAGGACGACGGTGCCTGGGCTTCGGCAGGCGCGCTGTGGAGTGTGGGTGCCAGGGACCTGGGCTCGGGCACATCCAGGAAACATGGAGGCTGCCAGCTTTGCACACCACTTCCCCGAGGTGCCTCAGGCAGCCTCATGGGCCCAGTGCTCCCCAGACATGTGCATGATATTTTGTGGGTGCGTTTTTTTGGGGAAAGGGCCCACAGCCTTGATTAAATTGTTGAGGGAGCTGTGCCCCAAACAAGGCTAAGAACCTCTGCTCCCATCAGCTCCCTGGGCAGGGATAGCGCAGGCTCTGGGACACCCCCTACCCAAGCCTTGGAGAATCCCTCTGCGAGGGGCCCTCTTGCTTACTTCCCACCCCCAGCCTCATCAGACCCACAGCCCGGCAAGTACTCACTCCCCTCCCTCAGAGGCCCAGCTACCAGGGCTCCCCGCCACCCCCCCACATGGGCAGGCCAGGCAGGGTGACAGGACCCAGCTCCTACTGCCCCTGCTCTCCCAGGGGAGGACAGACAGACTGCAAGCACATGCAGCGGGAACATGTCAGATGAGCCCACCTCCTTGCAGCTTCTCAAGAATGGGTCCACGAAGGACACCTGCTGTCCCCAGAGTAGGGCCAAGGCACCTGCCCCCTCCACCCAAGCGGCTCTCACCAGGCCTCTTGGAGCGGATGGTCTGCCGGATCATGGTGGACATGGCGTTCCTCAGGTCGTCGCTGGTCTTGGGGAGGCACCACCCGTCCCGCTCAGTGCAGGTCTCCTCGGCCCCGTCGTTGCGGTGAATGATCTTCTGCAACCTATAGGGGTTGGGACACCGAGTTCCAGGGTGGCTTCCTGCTAACAGGGCCGGTAAGCAGTGTGGCAGAGGGCACTGTGCTTAGAGAAACAGCACTTAGAGCGACATGGGAGGGACGGCGCCGGCACCGAGGACACCCAGGAACACCGGTGAGCTTCCCAGCCCCTCAAGCTGCACAGGGAGGTACATACCCCTTTTCCTGGCGAGTCACAGCTCTCACCAGCCTTTAAGCTGCATTTAACGTGCCCCCAGCTTTCCCACCCCAGTACCCCTCTCCCAATTTTTAAACATCTCTAAGAACAACCAGATTAAAGGTTTCTGGGATTCTGGTCAGTTCTGAAGGGTTAGGACTGTGTCATGAGCCCGCACGTGGGCAATGGAGAAGCAGGCTCCACAGGCAACATGTCTGCAGCCAGGCCAGCGCTGTGCCCGGGACACCGAACAGCCAGCTGCTCAGAGGTGTGGCCCACAGTGACCCTGGGAGCCGCTCCTGAGCCTAGATGGAGGACTCAGCAGGCAGCACTAAATCCTAGGCAGGCAAGCCTTCTCACTGAGAGCAAGGCTGACAGAAATGGAGGCCGTGCAGGGAGCTCTGTGGTCCCCAGGCAGTTTCTCAGCCCTGACACCCGTCACATGGCCCCATGACGGGCCCCCTCAGGTACATACTCTTCCACGTTCAAGTCGCACAACTGGTAGAACATCTGTCGGTACGGTGGCAAGGCGCCCTCCTGGAAGATGTAAACTGAGTCCTGGGGAAAGAGGGAAGACACAGGGCATGTTGGGGAGCTTTGCCCTGGGGGAGGGTGGTGCCAGAGACCCCTACCCTGGGGCCATGGGGCCTCTCCAAGGAGTCAGCTAGTCCCTGGGCCTGGCAGGCCTGCCTTTCCTTCCTGGATCCAGGTGCGGCGGACAGGCCCAAAGCCGGGGGATGTGGAGGAAACCAGCCCCGACTCCCTGGGAGGGGCAGACCCTGGAACCGAGAGCCTCCTGCCCGGCAGGCCAGTGCAGTGGACGGGGTGTCCCACCGCCTGGGGCCGGGCCCCGCTGTGTGCGCTTCCTGCAGTCTGCCCTTCCCATTCCGTGCCAACTTCTGCTCATCGGTCACCTTGCGTAGCCCTGTACAGCGCCCTGACAAGACGCGGGGTAACCGAGTGTCTTGCTGTTTTCCCTACCCAGCCACGAAGTTCTCGTGTTGGGGTAATGGCCAAAAATGAGGCCTTGATGAGGGCGACGGCTGTCAGGTGATGGTGTGGCTGTCTCACTGAGAAGCCAGCCACATCCCTCACAGCACCTGACTCCCACCCCTTTCAGTGGCACTCACATTCTTTGCCACCCCATGTGAGGCAGGACACTCCCAGGTGGGGGATGCAGGCTGCCCCGGACTGTGGAGCTGCTTGGAAAAGCCTTTGGGAATTGCCGCCACTGCTGAGTAACTGCTAATGACAGTGTGAGCCTGTGAGGATAGGACCCTGGGCACTCGTCCACGCAGCACCCTGGATCCTAAGGGTGTAGTGTGTGTGCCAGGCCTGCATGAGGCAGGTGCTCCCCTCCCCACCACTCCTCTCTCAACCAGGAGGGCAGCTGCTCTCGCCGGGGCTCCGGGGGCACCCACCTTGAGCTTGTACTTGTTGGAGGCCGATTTCCGCATACCAGCTGACCCTGATGGGCCCAGGCCCTGCTTCAGGTCACGCATGGTGGCAAGCTGGCTGGCTGTAGGGATGACAGCAGTGCTTCGGAATATAGGGGTGTTTCCCTCATGCTCCCTCCAATCTACCCCATCTCTCCCTGTGGAGCACTGGCCTGCACCACCCTGGATGTCCCCCTGGGGATGCCCCCCCCCCCCCAGTCCAGAAACCATGACCTCAGCGCTGGTGTGAGGGCCCCTAGGCCCTAACTCGCAGAGTGAGCCAAGGTGCTTACACGTCTTTTTGACAGTGATGGGGAGGCTGTAGTTATAGGTGCTGCGTTTGGCCTTCACAGGCATCTCGTTGGAGGCGTAACCTGCAGGCGAGAGAGGATACGTCAGGTGCAGGCAGTCACAGAGCCCCTCCCAGGGCTCCCTGGGGACAGCTCCTGAGACGACCTGGGGTAGGAGCCACCGTGTTCTAGCATCGACCTTGCAGGGCCACATGCTGGGGCTCTGGGCGCAGTGGCTAGCTGCAGGCCTGGGGACTGGACAGACTGGCTGCCTGGCCTGCGCCACTGGAGCCACAGAAACCGGAATAACCAAGAGAATGGGCGACTGTGGTTCAGTAACCTGAGGGTCAGCCGTGTAGCAGGCCCAAGCTCGCGTCCTCAAGTCCACCTCATCTCAGACCTCACCGGGGCAAGGCCTGTTATCCTCTCCATGTGGATGCACCCTCATCACAAAAGAGAACGCCAGGAACAGAAAAACAGAAAGCCAGGTTTTAGTAACTTTTACCGTATTTCATTCCACAACGGATTCGGAAATCAAGAACTTGATAAATCTTGGCTTCTGGGTGTTTTCGGGGGTCATACCCAAATCGAATCCACAGGCTTCTCCAGGGGCCTGTTATCTGTAGGCAGAAAAGGTGGGAGTGGGAAGTGGGGCCAAGGCCAAGACCCGGCTCCCACAGACATGCAGGCCAGATGCTGCCCAGGGAGGGGGCGAGTGGAGCTGGACACATGGCTCTGGAACCCGGTCCCAGCTCTGCCACATGTGGCTATCACCTTGGACAGGTCACTCAGTCATTCCAAGCACTGGTCTGTTAGATGGAGATGACATGAGCCCCCTCTCCCACAGAGTTTGTGAGGATTAAATGAGATGAAGCCCCTGAAGCCTGTACCATGATGCCTGGCACATAGTAAGTCCTCAGTAAATGTGATTTCTGTCCTAAGGGATGGGAAGTACTCCAGAGGTCCTCGTGTCTGGAAAGCCCATGTGAAAAGATAGATGGCGACTCTCTAAGCCCAGAAGAGATGCGCCTTTCTTGTGCCCCACCACCTGTCATCACCTGTCACTACCGTCATTACCTGACACCACTTGTCACCGTCACATCTCATGTTGGCCTCTGCAACACTCTGCATGGGGACCCTAGCAGGTAGGATCCTTTCCCCTCAGCCCCTCTGGGAAGCTCAGTGACACCCCCATCTCCACCCACCTGGACTGAGTCCAAGGTGGATCTCCTAATGAACCCTACTAAACCCAGGTGGGATGTGTTGGGGCCAGTGGCACTGTGGTTAGGGGCCCCGGCTCTGCAGTCAGACAGGGTGGGAACCCTGGGTGGCTCTGCCACTCACTGGTTGTAAAACCGTGGCACCTTAAGTCACTTCTCTGTGCCCAGGCTCTTCCTCACAGGTGAAAAGGGAATCTGCTGCAGCCCCCGGGGAAGAAAAAAGGACAGATGTGCACACAGCACTCGACCCAGTGCCTGGTCCTCAGGGAATTCTCAGCACAGGGTCACTTGAAGACATAGAATCCCTTCACATCAAAGTTACGAAATTACTCTTTCATCCTAAAATCATCCCAAGGGCCCAACGTGTTCTAAGAGCTGTGGAGGCCTTTTTGGGGGTGCCAGGACAGGGCCACCTGCTCTGGCTGTGGCTTCAAGAGGTTGTGCTGGGGATCAACATGACACTACATCAGAAATTTCTTGGTGGGAACCAAGGGGGACAGCTGGGCAGACACTCACCATGTAATAGGCCACGAAGGGCAGCAGAACCTTGAGCTTGTCAGGGTGGACACTGATCTGGGTTCTGACGGCGTTGCGAGACCAGATGGGACGGACGTCAAACAGCTGGGGGGAGGCATCAAGGCAGAGGCTGGTGAGCACAAGCAGCTTCCTGCCCACTGGCTCAGACTGCACAGCGTGGGCTGGGCCCAGAGGACCCTCCCAAAGGAGTTGCTGGAGGGCAGGGACTGACCCAGCAGGGACTGGCCTCCGGGGGCCAATGCATCCACAGCTCATCCCTCCTGGCCCGGAGGAGGGCTAAGGGCCAGTATGGCTGGAGTGAGGAGGGCCAGGGCAGGGAGGGCCCTGAGCCAAGTTAGGATCGGGCCATGTCCAGGGGAAAAGAAGCCTCAGACAGTGCCCCCTCCCCCTGTGATTGCTAGAAACACTGCACGGGGTCCATACAGTCTCTTTAAGAAGCACTCCACCCCACAAGAAACAGTTAACTTCAGCAAGAGGCGCACCTCAGCCAGCAGGGAGGTGGCCTCACCAAGCACCTGTTGTCCGCGCCTGCGGGGTATCAGGAGCAGAGCCCCAGCCTGCGTCTTCCCCAGACCCAGAGGGCAAGGCAGGGCAGGACTGCCCTCCGACTGACTGGGGGAAGCATGGGCCTGGCACGCGGCAGGGTGTGTGCATCTGGCACGAAGCAAACCCATGAATGAATGAAAGAGAGCGTCCAGGATCCTGGAGCTCAGCACCAAAGCCGTATTTGAACGATGCTCTGGCTGTTTACCTCCCTAAGGGACCCAACAGAGAATTCTCAGTAGTGTTTTCGACCTTGGCAGTCAGCTTACATTGGCACGGCCTTCAGGTGTGACATCTGGAGGTGAAAACGTCCCACATGCTAACAAAGCAGTTTAAAAGAGTAGCCCAGCCGACTGCAGAGACAAAGCTGAGGGCGAGCCCAGGGGCCCGCGGGGGCGGCCAGCGCGTGGGCGCTCACCTTCCTCAGCTCCTCCTCCACCGCCCGGTCCACGGGGTTGGTGCAGACCCTCCTCCACGTCTGCGCGGCAGCCTCCAGCGGCTGCGTGGGCACCTCGTCGTCCTCGAAGTTCACAAAGACGGCGTTGTGGAGGCGCCGGGCCCTGCTCAGGCCGATCAGGTTCTCACCTGAGATGGGGGGGTTGTTGTAGCCTTCCCTGGGGGCAGAGAGGACCGATGAGAACTGGAGTGCTGAGGCGACCCCAGGCACAGCCTGGCTGCACCCGGCAGGGAGCCCACCAGGCCTGTGACGCTGGTGGCCCATGTTTGTGTGCTTTTCCCTGCAATCTGCATAAGGGAGAGGGTCTCAGCGCCAGCTACTCCTGCCTGTTCTCAGCTGACCATGGGGAGAAGGGCCAGCGACACCAGACAGCTCACAGAGGCTCTGGGCCTGCAGCTCTGAAGCTGGGCAGGGCCGACAGGTCCCAGAGGCTGAGCGTGTGTGTGCAGGGGGGCTCCTATTCGCGGCTCATGACGGCTCATGCGCGCACCCATCAGCCAGTGAGACACTGGGAACAACCTAATACCCATCGGGCGGGAACGGTGAAATAGTTACCGTGCAGCCACACAGGACGGGACCGACCCGCCGCCAGACCACAGCTCTGCTCGCTGACCTGTAAATTCACTCACTCAACCCTCCAAAGCACCTACGAGCAAGCACCGACTCTCCTGTGAAGTAGCTGAGGCCACAGGGGTTAGAAACGTGCCTAGTCAGAGCTGGGGCTCACGCACAGGGAGGCTGGCCGCCCTCTGACAATCGAGTCTAACTGGAGGCAACTAGACAACATCCAAGTGAAGAAACGATGGACGTCACCAAGTGTCACGCAGCAGAGGCAAAAAGCAAAGGTTCTGACACTAGTTACGCTGGGTCTCTCTAGTTGGCACAGAACATGCCCAGGAAAGTGAATCCCAAGGTACCCAGAGTGTCAGCTCTTTAAGGCGGGGAGTCAGGAGCGGCAAACCCAAACTGAAGTGGGAGGAAAGTATGAACCCCCACAAGCCCCTCATCAGCTTCACGCATTATCATCACACAGCCAGTTTCGTTTCATCTGCACCCCACCCCAAACTCCCTAAATTATTTCAAGTATATTTTAAAGTATGTCCTGGACGCCACAATTTTATTCAGGTGATTATTACCTTTTAAACTTGTTTCCCTTTTACCTTAATTTTCTTCTTTTTTTTTTTTTTAAAATATATCTTTATTGATTTCAGAGAGAGGAAAGGAGAGGGAGAGAGATAGAAACATCAATGATGAGAGAGTCATTGATCGAGCCCGCAACCGGGCATGTGCCCTGACCAGGAATCGAACCCCGATCACCTGGATCCTAGGTCGACGCTCAACCGCTGAGCCACACCCGGCCAGGCTACCTTAATTTTCTATATGAGTACATGCCATCTGCATATTTATGAAGAACAAAGTGATTTTCACATTAGGAAACAAAACTATAAACACAGGATTGAGTCTGTGTCTTTTTTAAAAAAAAACGTGACTCCATCAGAAACCATCTGGAACAGGAGCAACAGTATCCTGTCTTCAAAGACACCTCCCTGAAACCCCAGACACCCCACGAAGGAAAGTGGCTCACTGCAGGGCCAGGGCTCCCCGCACCCACTCCAGCTTCCTCGAGGAGGAAGGAGCCACCAGGCCAGCCTCCCGCAGTCTTGTGTCCCCGAGCCCCAGGAAGGCCGTCGCGACAGCAGTCGATGGCAGCCCTGGGAGAAAAGGCAGATGCTTTCTGTGTGCTGGAAAATTGATAAACCACGTGGCAAGGACAAAGGGCCTGTGGGTCCAAGGACAGCTGGCCCTCCTCCCTGGTGCCCTCCTGGTGTCCCGCAGGACAGAAAAGTGACTCAGACACTGTCGCTGGAGTCGAGGCTACAGTGCACTGGGGGCTCTATTCTCTTCTGTATATTTGTTTGTTTCTGACTTTATAAGAGTAAAATGCTTGTGAGGAGAAAAATAGTCAGAACGTCTCAGAAACGTACATTTTAAAAATGGATTCTATCGCCCTCTGCTTTAAGCTCAGTGGCACTAACACCCAGACAGACACGTCACTCCCAGCAGGAGGGGCTGGGGCCGACTTAGTTGTGCACTTCAGGGAAGCCTGCTCTTTCTAACAAGCCCGCCCTCCTCCTGCAGTCAGAAGAGGGGTTGGGGGAGATGTTATGGGTTCGACAGGCCTGAGGCGTCAATCACAGTGACTGTGCAGCCCACCTGGCTCTCGAGTCCCTTCTGAGACACCCGGGGAAACTGAATGAGGACTGGGTACTGGAAGACAGTAAGGAAGAGTGTAAATCTGCTACCTATGGTAACAGCATTGCAGATAAGTCTTTTAAAACAAGTCCCTCCCTGTTAGAGACACACGCTGACTTGTTTCCTGAGGATCTGCTGTGGCGCTGGGGTGGGGATGGTGGAGATAAAGGGAGCAGTGGAAGGTTGCTAGTTATTGTAGCTGGTGATGTAGGTGGGGGTCCCACAGATAATTCTACTTTTGGGTATGTTTGGAGCTTTCTAAAAAATTTTTTTTAAGGAGGAGAACACCACACCTTTTCCTTAGGAGAAAATCAGGCCCCTGAGCAGGATCTGCGAGATCTTCACCCCTACCTTTCTCTGGGGTGACCAGTCCCCTGACTGTACTTTGATAATCCCCTGGTCTGGAATGTCCTCCCGGATCTTCACCTGCCCAGCACTGTCATCGCTCAGGTCTGTTTCAAATGTCAGCTCCTCTGAGGGCCCTCTCTGACACCCTTAGCCCCTGCCCCCCTCCCTGTCCATTACGACTACTTCCCTTTCATCTCCTGTCACACAAGCATGTGGACACTCATTGTTCACCCATGTTCCATCCAGCTCTCCAACTCCCAGACCCTCCATGTCCTGTCCTCCCTGACGCCAGGCTCCAGAGAGTGCTTGGGGCCATGACAGGTGGTCACTACTTGTTGCAGGAAATACTTAAGGAGGTAAGAGAAAGTTCCCATACAGAGATAACAGTTTGGACCCCAGCCTTCCAGGTTTTTCTAGGCTTCCAGCATCACACCAGTTTATTTTTATACCACAGAACCTGCTCTAACACCTGCCTCTTTCATAGAGCGGGTGTACCCTGGACACGCACGTCAATCCACGAGCCAGCTCCTACAGGCTGCACGGTGTTCCCTGGGACAGACGGTCCATCACGTAACTGACCACGTCCCTGTCAGGGACTGATCACTGATTTATTACTTTATCACACCCTGCCAGGCACTTGCTACTGTAACTATTTCAAGAATCTGCCGTGTGAGCCCCCAGCACGGCAGGGCAGTGTGTACTGTCACCATCTCCCACATAGACGGGACGCTGTGAGGGAGGCCCCAGCTCACTCAGGACCTGAGCGCGGTGCCCGCGCCCGCCTGCTCTCCCACACCAGCTCCCAGCTTCTTACTGCAGCCAACAATCAGTAAATCCTCTCATAACTGGATCTTTGAACTCTTAGGTGAGAGTCACTGTAGGATAAATTTCTACGGATGGGAATGTTTGGGAAACAGAAAAAGAACATCTAAAATCGTAACAGATTTTGCCAAACTGCTCGCCAAAAAAGCTGACCTCATTCTCAGAGACCCGTCAGTAGAGGGTGTCTGTTTCTCCACACCTCAAGGTGCACACTTTTGGGGATGGGTCTTCAAGTCCAAAAGGCGACATCCCAATTCACTCTCTGTGGTGTAGGAACAGCTCTGAGCAAGGCCTCCAGGGATGCAGGGTGCAGGGCCCAGGGTACATCTTTGCCAGGGCTAGTCACCAGCTGCTCTGCTCTGGAGGCACTGGGGCCATGGGCTTGAGCACAGCTGGCAGCCCTCACCAGCCAGAGGGGAGGTGACGCTCAGCTACCAGGTCAGCAGGCGCTAAAGTCCTCCACATTTCTGGAAGTTTAAAACATGCTATGAATAATCCTTTAACGACTATCACCACCTATGGGCCATTTCTCAAATTGTCTTTTTCCTTTTGCTAATCTGTTTTTCCTACTCTTGCTCCCCCAACGCTTCATCCACTGGGGTCATAAATACTGGCAGAGGGCCTCTCACAGGCCAGCTGTTCTGGACACCAGGGTTGCAACAAAGAACAGAAGAGGCCTTAGTGTAATCACTACCTCCAGGGAGCTCACACTGAAAGTGAGACATTTAGAACTTTGTGTCCTTTTGTGTATAATTTGAAAAACTAAAGCATGCAAAAATACGGACTGCACGGCAATGAGCGAGGGGCTGGGATCAGAAGTCAGGGGCTCCGGGGCTGCCATATGCCCTGGACCAGTCACTGACCCCGAGCCCCATCTCCCCTTTGTCAAAACATGCACAGAGCTTCTCTCAGATGCTAAATCACTGGCCATGGAGGGGGCTATGATATTATTCTCAAATTGGGCATTTTCAAACTCAGGTTTTTCTTTTCTTTTTAAATACTATTCTGTCTTGGCTTTTAGACAAAGGAAATCCCATTCTTTCCTATCACTGTGTGGCTGGGCTCTAATGTAAAATCGACATTTGACATGGCCAGGCCTGCCTTGCCTATAACCTCTGGGGGTCTCTCCATACTGTCAAGGTTGTCTAAATGAAAGCATTTCGTTTATACAAATGCAGCACTCACACATGTTCTTTTTGGGGAGCACATGGCTGCAGGCTGGGAGACGGCTGTGATACACACCATGATGCGTGTTCACCTGGCTTTTCTCACTCTCAGTGTAAGAGAAATCACCTGAGTGAAGAGACACGCATCCCTCTGCTCAGGAGATTGTGTTCTCGCGAGCGGACAGACAGTGAGCAAGAACATAGTAAGCAAGGTCACGGCAACCACGAGGGCGATGGCACCTCAGGAGGTGGCACACAGCTGGGGCAAACTAGGGCTGGTGTTTGGAGGTGAGTGTGGCAAAGGGAGATGGGCACAGCGAGGATGAATTACAAAGATGGTCATGAAGTCACTGGGAGGGATGGGGACAGGGAGGGCGAGGGGCGGGAAACGGAGGTGGTGGAAAAGTGCTGGGCTCAGAGGGGGACACTCGCAGGTGGGATTTCTGATGTAGTGTCATTACTGGTGACAGCAAGGTCAGGAGGGTGGCAATGACCAGGGACTAAGCCATTTCTTGGCTGGAACCAAGTCCCAGAGCTAGGTTATCTGTCCTCTAAGGGCCCTCCAGCTCATGAGCACACAGGCACCGCTCACCAAGGGCTTTCTGTGTACTTGGCCGTGTGCGGAAACTTCCCGTGTATTTTAAATTGAATCCTAATGCCCCTGTTGGGTAGGTACTCAGTATCGGGTTTTTGAGATGAGAGCTGAGGTCAGACAGGCTAAGGGCATGCCTGAGGCCTCTGACGCTGAGTGGCAGTCACGCCCCAGCCCAGGGCCCTTGCTTTGCCCCTGACACTGCAGAGGTGGGACTCACCGATGCTGAGTCTCTGGTCGATAGAAGTAGTCAGCCGGGGTGTCCAGCCGGGAGAAGATGGGCGGAGGGATGTAGAGCGGCAGCTCCTGATGGAAGAAGCCCTCCTTCTCGGGTCTGAGCATGAGCACTTTGTCATACATTGACTTGTGAGCACCGCCCGCCTCCGTGTGCACGGCCAAGTACTGGAAGTCAGACATTCCTGGGGGGAGAGGCAGAGCGGTGGCCGACACTGCAGCCAGGGACAACTCTCCTTATTATACCTGCCCAGGAAGGGGCAGCTCCCATGCACCAAGGCCCATGTCCCCTTGGGGAGGTGCTGAGCAAGCCCCACGGTGGAGACTGTGGGCCTTTGTGGCAAGAGCTGAAACCATACGCCTCCGCAATGCTCCCATGCACTCCAAGTCACTTGGATAAATAGTATGTGAAGGTTGGGGAGTGGGGTAGGGCTCTGTGGTACATGAGAATAAAGTCTGGGTCAGCGCTTCTCGAGATGTAAGGTGCCTGTGACTCAGCTGGGATCTTGCTAAACGCAGATTCTGAGATGCTGCATTTCTAACAAGCTCCCAGGTGAGGTAGGTGCTGCTAGTCCAGGGATGCACTCTGACAGGTGAGGTGCTGGCTCAATTAGAGATGAAAAGTGAAATCACTCAGAAAGCCTTGTCTGAGCAAAACCAGCCCACTCTGGTGAATACCACATCCCACCAGAATGAGCAACAGTCAAAATGCCAACCCCTGGGGTCCTGGGTCCAGGTCCTGTTTTAGTTTCTTTTCTCTTCCTATCCCCCTCTAACCTTCTCAATCTTTCTTAAGATTCTGAGAACTGCAGCTGCAACTAAACGTTTCTAAGTGCCCCGCACACAGTGGGCGGGCCCCTTAATGGGCATCACCTCCCTGAATCTTCACAAGGGCCTAACGAACTCAGGGCCCCACTGTCCAGACAAGGAGACTGAGGCCGAGAGAAGCCTAGTGATCTGCTCAGGAAGGCACAGTTCCAAAGTCCGTGTCGTTTCCCGCTCCCCTTCTCCCTCCCCCGCCTTACTGCCTCCCTTCCTGACTGGAGCTCCCTGTGGGTAGCAAACTTGATTGAGGAAGCCACGGGAGACATCCAAGAGTACAAGGAACATGAGGTCCCAAGGGGCTGAGGTGATCTGGAAAGGCTTATTAATCCTCACCTGAGGATCTGTTTCCATTGCTTTTCAGAGAGGAAGGGAGAGCGACACAGAGAGAGCAACACCAGCAGCAGTGAAGACGGAGATCAGGTTTCACAACACTGCGGGGGGCTGAGGACTGGAGACCTGCTGACCAGTTTTATTTGGCCCACATAATAACTTTGAAAATTAGGACACATTTCATGCAACTCCAGCTTCTCTTAAGAATGCAGAAACTGCTCTAGCCGGTTTTGCTCAGGGTTAGAGCATCAGCCCGTGGACTGAAGGTTCTGGGTTTCATTCCGGCCAAGGGCATGTACCTTGGTTGCAGGCTCAATCCCCTGCCCTGGTGGGGTGGGTGCGGGAGACAAACAATTGATGTGTCTCTCTCACATCGATGTTTCTCTCTATCTCTGTCGCTCTTCCTTCCGCTCTGAAAAGCAATGGAAACAATATCCTCAGGTGAGGATTAATAAATAAATAAAAATGCAGAAATCGAGCAGCGGTGAGCCCACTCAGGGTCTGCAGGAAGCTGTTGGCTGGAGGGAAGAGGCTCCCTCACCTCTCACCCCTGCGCATTCCTGGCTCACTGCACTTACGTGGCTGACCTACAAGGCTCCGGCAAGCAGTGGGGACACAGGCCCTGAGATAACCGAGTGCAATAAGAATACACTTTGTAGTTACCTTGAAATTTGTATATGGTGGGGACGGTGCCAAGGACCTCCACATTGAAAGTGACCTTGGGGTGGGCCTCGGGCCCCAGCACCCCCTCCTGCCGCTTTGTCTTCCTCCTGATCCGGAGCAGCAGGCTGCTAGTACTGAAGCGGTTGGCGCACACGGGGTGGCAGTAGGGGTCCTTGGGCCGGAAGTGCAGCTCCAGCCTCTTGGTGGGGTCTGTATAGATCTGTGGCAAGGCCAACGGAGATGGATGAAGCAGTGGCCAGCTAAGCAGCCAGCAGGGAACTGTTCCTCTCTCTCAACAAAAGTCTGGTGGTGACCCAGGTGACCAAGGAAGGGCCAGGAAGCTCATGTTTCATTCAGAGCGTAGGTCCCCGAAGACTCACTTTTCAAACCCAAGTATCTTAGTTTTTATCTGGCAGAGAAAATGAGGATAGTCTCTTCCTTCTCAGCAGTTTGTGAAGCTGGAGATAACTGCCAGTTAAGTAAAGCGGTCATGCCCAGTCAGTGCCAGAAATCAGGGGACTCCTCCGATGTGGCTTCTGGGAGGTATTATCACCTGAGTTTACTGTGGAGGTAACTGAGGCCACTTGTCCAGGGCTTCCTACTCTGCGCACTAACTACCCACCCCAAGGGTCTTGTATGCAAGTGTTTCCAGGTCCGAAAGAGATTAAATCCATCAGTAACAAGCATTTTGGCTCTGACTAGCTGCTACTTGTCCTTTGCAAGCCTTGGCTCCTTCTTAAAACGGACATAATAAGAGCGCCTATTCATTGGAGTGTTACGATGATTAAATGAAAATATGGGCACAGCACTTAGCCCAGCTCCTAGCTCATGTTGGACACTCAACTGTTCCTGCTGCAGAAGAGTGAACTATATGGCTACCTTTAACCCTAACAACAGAACACTTCGTCTCCCTCTCATGTAGGTCAATGGTTCTTAATCTCCGCGCGCCTCTGTTTTCTACTCCTGTGGAAAGGGGCTGTGGCAGCCCAGGCTGGAATGCAAAGAACACCCCCTTCCCTCCCGGGATCTCCCTACAGCCCTTGTCCCTCGGCTTCCGAGGAAAAGCCCCGCCCACTGCCCGCACCAGAACCCGCCTAAAGCTCCGTCGCCTAGGAAACCACACCCTTTCCCCCGGGTGGTCCCGCCCCTCCGGCCTTAATCTCACAGCTCGGTCCCTCCCGCGGTCCCGGAGACTCCCCCTTCCTCACCCGGGAAACGCCTTCCTCGCCGCCCAGGGTCGACAGCATCTTGGACACGTCGCGCACCAAGCCCGGGTACTCCACGCACACCAAGCGCCGCTCGCGCCGCAGCTCCACGGGGATGGCGACCCCCCGCCCCGCGTCGGCAGCCCCCGCGGCCATCCCTGTGCGGGTCTGGCCCGGTCCGCCGCGGTCAGTCCCGCCGCGTGCTCCCAGAGGCCTCGCTTCGATGGTTCCGCGAAGGATTCGTTCCGGCCTCCCGCACTGCTCGCCTTTCTCTATATCCCCGGGCTCAGCGAGACTCCAAGGCCTCGGAGGGGAGGGGGGGCGCAAAGGTCCGAGGGAAGGCCCCAGGACTCCGGGGTGAACCTTCACTCTGTCCTCAACGCCGTGTTTTTTTAAGTTAAAGGGTTGGCTCGAGGGGCGGGACAAGGGCCTTTGTCTATCACTTACCCGCGAGGTTTTAGCCAATGAACAGTCAGGCGGAAGGCAGGTTCCACCCCTTCTTTCAGCTCCATAGTTTTAGCCAATAAGGAACCAGGGCTAAGCCGAGTTCCCGCCCCTTCCTCGGTTCCAGCCAATGATGGCTCGGGGAGAGTCGAGGTATCCTTCCGGCCCGCGTTCTCGCGTGGGAAGGTCTCAGTAATAAGATTACCTGGACGCGGAGTCGGCCGCTCCGTTTTCTAGGGGCTGCGGCCGTCACCCCTGCAGCCCCCACAGCTCCCCGACGCGTTTCTAGCTGCGGGAGGAGCCGGGGAAGGGGGCGGGGGAATTACGCTTTGTTTTTTTGTTTTTTATTTTTAAAAAATATATATTTATTGATTTCAGAGGGAGAGAGAGAGAGAAACATCAGTGATGGGAGACTCGGGATTGATCGGCTGCCTCCTGCAAGCGCCGGACTGGGGATCGAGCCCGCGACCCGGGCGTGTGCCCTGACCGGGGAATCCAACCGTGATCGCCTGGATCCTAGGTCGATGCTAAACCGCTGAGCCGCGCCCGGCCGGGCTCTGTATTTATTTGTTTTATTAAATTTTTTTCCCCTTTTTTGTTTGGAGGGAATTGCTCTGAATGCTCGCCAATGCCCCAGTCAGTCCTTGCATCTCTTATACAGGTATTAAGCGCCTGTTGTGTGCAGGGTACTGCTCTGAACCTAAGAGAAGCAGCAGGTAAGCGGCTGGGTGGAGGACCCTGAAGCAGGGACAGGAGCCATTCAAGGAAGTTGTGGGTGAGAAAGGGGTTCTACAGGAAGTAACTTCATGGGGTGATCTGATCATAAGTTTATAAATGGGCAGGTTATGGTCGTATTCACGCCCCGGGCATGTAACTTCTTTAGTAAAAGGTTTATCTTTGCCGTAAGCAAGTCCTGTGCATTGTTTTTGTGCATCTAGGTTAGCACACCTTTGAAAAATAAGGGTAACCACCCTCGAGAGAGCACATTATCTTGTTAATTATTCTGTAATACAATCCCCGCCTTACTTTCTCCCACCTTCATTCCTTAATTTCAAATGCATTAAAGAAACTGCAAAACTGTCACTCTCTGGAGCATCTGAGATCTTGCTTCCTGGCAATTGTCAGTTTGGCTCAAATCTTTAAAAAAACTACACGTTTGGATGGTTTCTTACATCGGCCGAGTGACAGAAAACAAAGCTATAGGCAGTGAAGTGTGGGGTGATGAGGGGGTGAGAGGTCACAAAGGCCAGACAGATTCTAAAAAGAATGTACCTAACCAGTTGGTTTTTCCTATGTGATGGAGACCCCTTGCAGGGAATGCCACTGTCTGAACTATGCGTTTGAAAGACTCTCTGGCTGTTGTGTCGAGACTGGATCAGAGAGGGCAAAAGTGGTCCCTGATAAACCAACTGAGAGGCTGCATAATCCAGGCAAGAACTGCTGCCTGGCGCCAGGGAAGTAGCTGTTCGAATGGAAAGAGGGGACTGTATTTGAGGATATTAAGAGATAAAAACCAATAAGAGTAAGGGACTTCTGGATATGAGTACCCCAAGTTTCTGAATCAAAAGATTACTTCATTGTTATAGATGAATTTAAGGAAGCCAAATAAATGGGTGCAAAGACCACTACATTTTAAAAAGATAAGTGTGTAACCTGAATGTGAAATATGTCATGTAATTGAAAGACTCGGCTGGGCACCCCAAAACTTTGAAAGAAGGGCCCCCTCTGAGAGCACAGTGAGGAATCAGCCAGAAGCAAATGATGGACGAGCCAGAGGATCCACATATTTCAGCAGGAAGCTGCATGGGATTTGTTGTGGTTAATGCTTTCATGATATATATATTTTTCCATCTCTTCACTTTCAATCTTATCCTTATATTTTAAGTCTGTCTCTTGTAAGCTGGATGTAGTTGTGTGGGGTTTTTTTTTGTTAACCCCCTATCTAACATCCTTTGTCTTTGAACTGGATTATTTGTTTTGTATTTAATGTAATGCCAATATACAGGGCGAGGCAAAAGTAGGTTTACAGTTGTTCGTATGGAAAATAATACAATAATTAATAATACAAGAATAAACTCTGTTTCACGTGCTCACAACTGGAAACCTATTTTTGCCCCTACCTGTCTTTAAATTTAAATCTTTCCTGTTACTATTCGTCCCATCTGTTCTATTTCCTTTTCCTCCCCTTTCTCTTCCTCTTTTATACTAATTATATTTTATTATTTTATTTGTCTTTTACTGGGTACCCTAGAGATTATAATATGAATCCTTGGTTTATTAAGGTCAAATATAAATTAGTATTTTTAACACAGCCATGACAATGCAAAGACACATTTAGACCCCTCTTCCCTTTTGTTCTATTGTTATCATGACATATGTTTGTATATATGCATATAGTGTGTGTGTGTATACTTTAAATCAACTTGATTGAGGTACAATTTACATGCAATAAAATACACCCAGTTTAAGTGCATAGTTCGGTGAGATTACAGAATATTTCAATCAGCCAAAGAATTCCCAGATCCCTTGGCCGTGAGCAGCCTCACCAATCCGGCAGTGGAAACAGATGGGGCCCAGGGCCCTGGCGGGTGACCACCCAGGCACCTGAGCCTAGGGCTCACTCAGACAGGCAAAGGTGGTGCTGGGACCTGCCCCCAACTCCCTCGCTCCCACCATGCTGGAGACTACCCACAAGGCAAAATTTCTCCCAAAGGCAGGTGCAGAGGATCCGGGACAGTCCATACACATGGTTCAAAATCCAAGACACCAAAACCTGGTGGCGGAAGGGTCTCCCTCCCACTCATGTCCCCACACAGAGGACCGTCTTTTCTCTGGAGGTGACTAAGGTCACCCGTTTCTTGTTTATATCCCTCTGGAGGGAATCTTACTAGTTAGAAACAAAAATCATATATATGTTTTCCATCCCCTTTCAAAAAGGGAGCAGCTGGCCCACAAGCGGGCTGTTAATTCTGTCTCCCCTAATAAGCAGTTGCACGTGTTTCCAGCCGGCTTCCCGGGAGATGCTAGTAAGCCTCTGGCCTATCAGTCAGCTAAGCTCAGCCGACCCCAAGTGGCAGCTGAGAGGCACTCCCCGCCCTGCCGCCTTTTTAAACTTGACCGTGCGTCATGGAAACCACCGCGCCGCAGCCGCGCGCTCCCCCGTCCTTCCAGGCGGGTGCACGCTGTTCACCGCGGGCCGGGCCGGGCCGGGCCGGCTTTCCCAGCCCGAATGCCAGGGGCACCCAGGTTGTTTCCAACCTTCTGCACATGCAGTGGGGTAACGAATCCCCGTGGCGTGTCGTTTCGACCTGGGCGAGGTGTCTGGAAGGCACCGTCGGGTCAAAGGGCATGTGTGAGTGTGACTTTGTTAGGCCGGCACGGAATGGTCCCCCAGGGGTGGTGCTGGGACCTGGCCCGGGGAGCCGGTTTCCCCCGCGCCCAGCAGCGCCCACCTCCCCAGGCAGGGCGCCCCCGCGCCCCCGCGCCCCCGCGCCCCCGCGCCCCCGCGCCCCCGCGCCCCCGCGCCCCCGCGCCCCCGCGCCCCCGCGCCCCCGCGCCCCCGCGCCCCCGCGCCCCCGCGCCCCCGCGCCGGGGCTGCCTCCGCCTCCCGCAGACGCCAGGGGGCGCTTCTCTCCCTCGAGCGCAGCGCGAGCCCTCCCCGCGCGCCCTCGGGCCTGCGCGGCTCCGCGTTGTTGGGGTGGCCCCCAAACCCTCTAACAGAGGTTCTGCGGGTGCCGCTCCCCTCCCCGCAAGTTCCTCGATGCCTTTGCCCCCCACCCTGCCCTCCTCCCCTTCGCCTCGGAGTAACCTCTGGGATGGGGGGCCCGCCCCCCACTGAGAAGAGGCCCCCTCTCGGGGACCCTCTCCAGGTTGTTGACCGCGGGGCCTCTTCGGGCGCCTGGCACACACTGAGACGCCGAATTGGGGGTGACTAAGGAACGGACGGAGAACCGCCCGGAGGCGCCTCCGCAGCCTCCCCCCCCCCCCCCCCCCCCCGCCACCGGGGGGCTCCGACCCCGCCCGGACCCTTGACCAGGACAGAGGACCCGGAGCGGGACGGGCCCAGGCCCCTCGACAGACAGACAGACAGACAGACCGGGCTGGGGTGTCTGCTGCACAGGGGCGCTCAGGGAACCCGAGAGGGGGGTGAATGACCAGGAAGAAGGAAGGAGAAGTGGGGAGGAGGGGAGGGGTGGCTGGGGGCAGGTAGAGAGGGGAGGCGAGTAGGGAAAGAACGGGGACTGCCGGCCCCACCCTGGGGCTCTGTCCTTCCATCCACCTGGACCCCTCCCTCGCTGGCCCCACACTCTGCGGGAACCCTGATTCCGTGGGCAGGGTTTTTACCTGCAGATTGAAAAGCCTTTGGGTGCAGGTGTTTTTTGTTTTTGTTTTTTTTTAAATGGATGTTTTTATTGATTTCAGGGAGGAAGGCAGAGGGAGAGAGAGAGAAGCGTCAGTGACAAGAGACAGTCACTGATCAGCTGCCTCCTGCATGCCCCCCACTGGGGATGGAGCCCCCAACCCACGCCTGTGCCCTGACCTGACTGGAAGGGTGACCTCCTGGTTCTTAGGTCCAGGCTCAACCCCGGAGCCACGCCCGCCAGCAGGAGGTTCTATAAAGTTCAGCCCAACTTTGGATGAGGCCGTGCCCGCTTTCCCCCTGGAGCCAGCAGGGAGCCTCAGGGAAGGGAAGTGCTCTGCTGGAGGAGGGTGCCGCTGGACAGGCCTTCAGAGTGGTCAGATTAGATGAGGGCTCCTCCCTGGACCCGGCGTGGGTGCTGCCCCCCAGGTGAGATCTGAGCTGGGGTCCCCCGGGGAAGCAGTTCTCAAACGGGTCCTCGGTCGACAAGGACTATGCTTCTGAACTGCCATTCACAGTCCTGGCCAGATGATTAGGAAGACCCCAGCCCCAGCCCCACCCTTGCCACGCACCAGCCCCTTTGGGGTGGGGAGTGGTCAGGCCCATTAGTTTGCCTGTTGTCCATCTGTCCATCCCTCCATTCATTGCAAAGTATTTATTTGCTAGGTGCCTGGGAAGCAGCCCAGATCTTCATGAACCGTGTCCAGACAATGGCAGGTAGCTATTTAATGACAGTTATGGTCAGCATCGCCGGGGAATTCCTGCGGGCCGTGAGAGTCTATACCCAGCAAGGTGAGGCCCCCTTGTAGGATGCACACGGGCTGAAAACAGAATAAAAAAGGAGCAAAGCTGGAGAAGAAATGAGGGACCTACCTTCAGGCAGAGGGAACAGCATTCAGGATACCCAGAGGCAGGCAAAGCCAGTCGGGAAGAAAGAGCGGGCAGGCAGGGATTCCGGTGGGGCTGCCTCGCAGGCGCTCAGTCCTGGATGCTCTCCCGCAGCCCCGAAGCGCCCTCCCTGCTCCAGCCCAGAGGAGACTCTGCATTGCTGGCCTCGGTGGAGGGACAGTTCCTGCCGTCTCTCCTCCTGGACCATGAGCTGTCTGGGGCTGGGCTCTGGCTCTCACCTTTGTTCAGTGAACATCAAGGTCACATGTAGCCACCAGTGTTTTTTTTTTATATATATAGTACTAAAATATACATAAAAATAAAATTGCTACTTTAATGTTTTTTTAAAAAAATATATGTCTTTATTGATTTCAGAGAGAGGAAGGGAGAAGGAGAGAGAGATAGAAACATCAATGATGAGAGTCGTTGATCAGCTGCTCCCTACACGCCCCCGACTGGGGATGGAGCCCACAACCCGGGCATGTGCCCTGACGGGGAATCGATCCGCGATCTCCTGGATCCTAGGTCAGTGCTCAACCGCTGAGCCGCGCCCGGCCGGGCTACTTTAACAATTTTTAAGCGTACAATTCAGTGGCATTAAAAGTACATTCACACTGGTGTGCAGCTGTTACTGCCATCCATCTCTAGAATTCGTCATCCTGCAAAACTGAAACTCTACCTATTAAACAATAACTTTCCATCCCCCCTCCTCGAAACCTGGCAACCACCATTCTACTTTCTGTCTCTCTAAATTTGCCTATTCTAAGGACCTGGTATGAGTGGAGTCACACAGCATCAGTCCTTCTGTGACTGGCTCTTGTCACTGAGCGCCGTGCCCCTCCGTGTTGCAGCAGGTGTCAGAGCGCCTTCGTTTTTAAGGCTGAGTAGTGGCCCATCGTGTGGGTGGATCCGTGTTTACCCATCATCCGTGGATGGACCCCAGTTGCTTCCCCTTTTGGCTGCTGGGAGCGATGCTGCTAGGAAGCCTGCTGGCTTTTCTTGTCTCTGGCTCAGCACCTAGGGCCAAGCACACACTCAACAAGCAGTGGGTATTTTGCAATGTTCCAGGGTAAAGGGACTATGGGCCCCGTCCGGACCAGCCACCTTCCTTCTGCATCTGGAGGCCCCGAGGAAGAAGGGACTTCCCCAGGGTCACAGTAGTGCACTATCTGGTCACCTACGCCACTCAAGACATCCTCACAGACTCCTGAGAAATGAGCTCAGAAAGCCTCCCCAGATAAAGGAGGTGAGGTAGCAGACGCTTAGCCCTGTGTGCCAAGCACTGTGCGGACACTTGTCCCCAAGCCACTTCCATTCCAACCTGACACTGACCCCCGAGCCCTGGAAACGGAGACCAGAGACTGGGCCACTCCAGGCTGCTGTGTACACCTTACTCCGCAGGACAGCCCTGTGTGTGTCTGTGGGGGGGAGCACTCTCATTTTACAGACAAGCAAGGGGCCCAGAGGAGAGAAATGACTTGTCTAGGATGACAGAACTCTGCACAAGGCTGACTGCAAATCCGTCATTGTGTTCCCCATTCTCCACTGGTCAAGGAAGCCTCACTCCCCAGCCTCCTCCCAAGTCCAGGGTCTGAGGAGGAGTCGGGGCCCAAGGGCACTCTCCAGCCCTGGCCGGCCCCCCACCTGGAGAGCAGGGTTCCCCCTGAGACTCTCCAGGGCCCAGGTGGCTAAGCCGGTGGCATTCCCACTCCTTGCTCTGTCCGTCCTCTTAGAGGACCGTCGCCCTCAGTGCAGCGGGCCCTGCGCGGGTCCTGGTTTGCAGGGCCAGCTTGCAGAGGACCGGGGTGGAGGGCATTTGTGGTCAGGGCACCCTCCCAGCCAATTTCTGAGAAGGCCCCCACCCTTCTCTTTCTCCCTCCAGGCGGGGGCTGGGATGGCCACACCAGTGCCCGCCTGGGGTGCTTCCTCTTTACCGGGCTTGCTGCTCGGTGGCCAGGCCACCCAACGGCCTGCCTGCCGCCGGACTTCCTGGAGGCCAGGCCTCGATACCCACACCTGCGGCAGCCCCTGCGCCTTAGAAGGTTTATCTGCCGGAGGGGCTTTGAGGGGAGCTGGTCCCTTATCTCCATGCCAGGGGCCTGCCCTACAGTTGGGGCTTTGTAATCTGACATTGTGATTTTTCACCCTTGTTTTTCCCCCCAGGGAGGGAAGATTTGCTGAATCACCCGGGGGAGGTGGTTGGAGGGGCTGGGGGAGAGGCAGCTGGAGGGCGGTGATAAGTCTGGGGCCCGCGAGGGGCGCTGGGAAGGAAACCCCGCTGTGACGGTTTCCAGCTAAGATTGTTGTTCTGCACAACTGCCCTGGGGACACTCAGCTCAGGGGCCTCAACCTGCCCCCACAGGAGTGCAGGAGGCTGGGCCACTGGTGCTGCCCTGTCAGCCATCAGGGACTGGATGGCAGGGACCCTGAGAGGCAGCAGCGAGCCAGGGGCAATGTGGACCCCACTAGGTCCCCCTTGCTTTACACACTGGCCTGCTGCAGCCCCAAGAGGGGCGCTGGCGGCCCCCCACCAGTCCCCCAGCTGGACGGAGAGGAGCCAGGCAGACCAGGGGCCTTCTATCTCCCCAGGGCCTTTGCACCTGCTGTTTCCTTGGTGTGGAGCTGCTCTCTCCACTTTTGACAGATCAAATTATTTTCAGCTTTCAGATGTCAGCTTCCTCCAGGAAAGCTTCCCTGACCCTGGGTTGGGTTGGTGACCCTTCAGCTTCCCAGCATCCCCTAGGTGTCCTTCTCCTGGGTCTTGACCCACCAGGGCCCAGCCCTGGGGTTCTCTCCTCACAGCCCTGAGAGGAGTTGCCTTGCATCAGGACTAAATGTCTGGGGCTTGCAAGGTAGGAACGAAATCCCCAGAGTGGTTGGGCTGACTGCCCAGGGCCCCTCTCTGTGGCCCCCTCTGTGGGCCAGGTACAGAGACAGTCACGTGAGTTACCCTGGGGGGGCCGGGAACGGAGGCCAGGCCGCCTGGGCAGAGGCTTCTGCCCCCTGATTTCTGATTCCCCTCAGAGTGCGATGGGCAACCGCAGCCCCAGGGAACAGGGGTGATTGACGCCCCTGAGTCAGTGGCCACATCCCCTGCAAGTCCCAAAAGGGACTTCTGGGGCAGGAAGAGCTGCCCACGGTGGTCGCTCCACTGCCTTCCTGCTGCCCAACTGAGCTCAGAGATAAGTCCTCGCTGGGCCAAGAGCGGCCGGGGGGCTCCGGCCTTCCCCAGAAATCATGTCAGGGTTCCTCGCGTGGAGGAAGGAGCCTGAGCGCCACGAGATAACCCCGTTATTTTTAAGAGCTCCGGGAGGAAGTCCCAAGTCACCCTTTGCAGAAATAGCTCTGAGCCTCAGCCTGGCGTCTGTGGCTCCAGCTGTCAACAGGGACAGCCCATGAGTGTGGCCCAGTTCTGTTCGTCACAGGCCCTGGGCCTGTGCTCCAAGGTCAGAGCCACTGGCAAGGAAACTAACAACAACTGCATTTATTTATTTACTGAAAGAGCAGCGGGTCAGCTTCCAGAGGTGCAGGCAGGTGCCAGCAACAGTGAGCTAGCTGCCTATGGACCTACCAAGTTATTTAACCTCTCTGGCCTCAGTTTTCTCATCAGGAAAATGGGGATAATCATAACGCCTCCTTCGGAGAGTTCATTTCTATAAAGTGCTTTGCAAGGCTGTCTGGCCCTTGGTAAGCTCTCAATACATATTAGATCTTAGTTCGTCAGCGTAATGCTGAGGGGAGGTCTAAGTGGAAACAATGTCAGGCACCGCTTTTCCTTCTTCCTCAATGTCATGCTCCTGTGTGGACTTTCCTGCCCCCATTGGCTGTGGACCCACAATGTGCAAGCCCCACTCTCTCCCCCCAGCCGCCACCCCACCCTCCATTCCCTTGCTCCTGCTTAAGAACTGACCCCTAGACCCCTGGAGTGTGCTTGTTTAAGAGGGAGAGAAAGAGAAAGGCTAAGCTAGACATTTCTGAAAACCACAGGTGCCATCTTCCAGACAAAGAAACTGAGGCCTAGAGGGAAGTCCTGAAAGTCACCTTGCCAAGTGGGGGCCGGATCGACATCCAGCCCCCTCAACACCCCATCCAGAGCTCTCTCCTTCCCTATCCCTCTCTTGCGAGGGGACAACTCAGTGCTTCTCAGTGGGCTTGCCCCGGCCACCCACATAGATGGCGATCCCCACGCGGACACCACACCCTACCCCGCACCGTCTCTGTCTGTTTCCTCCGCCGAGTTCCCAGGAGGGGGCATTTTGTCTGTTTTTCCCAGTGCCCTGCTTATTTCCACCACTAGAATGGTGCCTGGCATGTGATGGGTGCGTGACAAATATGAGTTGATAAATGAATGCTTTCAGGCCCGTTAGGGTGGTCTTTGTGCCTCTGGAGGATCCTGGGCCCGGCCTGTTACGTGGGACTTGGGACACTCTGCCCGTTCTGCACACTTGGCAGGCCTGAGCTCTGTTTGTGCCCCGGGCAGGCAGAGGTGGTGCCTGCAGATTGCTCCTGGCTGAGCACCACCCACCAGGGACCCTTGCAGGGACCCTTTCTCTCTCTCTCTCTCCCTCGTAAACAAATCACCTTTCTCTACCCTCCACCCCCACCAAACACAAATCTCCACATTGTTATTGTAAAAATCATAGAAAAGCCAGGAGAAGTCTAGAAAAAGGGATTTTAAAAATCCACCCTGATCCCCACCCTGCCACCAAGATCACTTTCCAGAACTTGGGGTCCCCTCCTTCTGCCAAGTGGTCCCCACCTCCAAGGCCAGGCTGCCTGCGCGGCTGTGCCTGTGCGTGGGCCCAAGTGAGGTGCCCCTCTCCCCTCGCAGGGCCTGGTCTCCCATCCCTCCTCCCATTTCCCACTCCTGGAACCCCCGGGTCCTTGTCAGTCTGCCCCTTGTCTACACTCACTCGGAGACTCAGTTTCCTCATTCACAAGGCAGGATGATTACATCCCTGACTCCACGAGCAGTGATCCCCGGGACAGTGACAAGTGCCAGGCTGGACATTCGGGGGGGGGGGATCCTTAAATGAGAAGTGCATCCTCACACCCAGACCACAGGGACAGGGAGAGAAGAGGCTGGCGTGGGATGAAGCTGGAGGAGTGCTCACTACCTCATGGTTTCCCTCATATCTTCTGGGGAGTGGAACCTTCCAGAAAAGGGGACTTTTTATTTGGGCCTTGCAGAGGAGCAGGGGAGCATGGGCCCCATTCTGTGGTCCGGAAGGCTGTGACAGGGAGAAGTGGGGTCTCCAGCCTGTGCCCGCAGGGGGCTCACTCTCAGCTAGGGCTGGGCTTTGGAGGTCCCCCCCACCCAAAGGAACCTCAGAGGCCTCTTCCTCCCTGGCCTCTTTCATTGGGGTGAAGTGGTTGGAAGTGTCTCTTTCTCTCCGGCTCCCCTTCTCCCGCTCTCTGAGCCACCAGGCCCCTGATAACACTTGGAAGGCGCTATCGGCAGGGAGCCTCCTCCCGCCGGGGGGCCTGCTCCATGCTGACGGTTGGCAGCCGGCACCATTTGATAAACTTATCAGGTCAAACCTGAGCCTGGCAGCTCCGCACAGCCCCTGCCTCAGATTTCCCTCCTCCTGCCTTCCTGCAGCCCCTCCCACCATTGAACCCTGGGCTCTGCCTGGCTCCAGCCTGGGGCCTAATCGAAGCAGGACACCAGCCCTCCACCAAGGCCAGAGGAAGAGCTGGGTGTCCAGCCTACACCCCAATGCTCCCAAGCCAGGGGCTCCACCTTAGCGTCCCCC
Source organism: Miniopterus natalensis (assembly GCF_054644295.1). NCBI lineage: Eukaryota > Metazoa > Chordata > Mammalia > Chiroptera > Miniopteridae > Miniopterus > Miniopterus natalensis. The sequence goes on from NC_142092.1 coordinate 70,693,124, forward strand.
CCCACCTGCCAAGGAGGCGCCAGGGCCACCTTAGCACTTATTGGGGACCTTCCAAGTTCTGGGCCCCAGCTAAGTGTCCGGACGCAAAGGACTGACCCAGTATCTGCCAGGAGGTGGTTCAGGGGGTTGGGGGTTGGCGACAGGCCAGCAAGCACTTGGAAGGAGCAAGGAGCCTGCCCCATGGGCTGGCTGTGCATGGACAGCCATGGACCCTGGGGGCCAGCTGCTTGCAGGGAGGGGTGGGGAGGCAACGCCAAGGCAGGGAAATGGTATTTGTGCATAGGGACTCTTTTTTTAATGCCACTGATAAAGTTATCATGCATGCCCATTGCAGAAAAATACAACACCCACCCTGAAAAACAGGGAGAAAAAATACGCACAGCCCCTGTATTCAGCACTGTTGATACGCGGCGACGCTTTATCCTGCAAACTTCCTTCCCCGCGCGCAGCTAACAAAATGGAATCACATGGTGTATACTGATTTTTAAACCACTTTTCACTTACGATATCACGAATAGCTTCCTATGTTGACACATTTACTATGCAAATCTATTTTCTCTTCCATTTTTTTAGTAAAACACACACACACACACACACGCGCATCCAAGCCTCTTGCAGACAGCACTGAGAGTGAAACCCAGCCTCCCTCTGGCCCCAGGAGCAGCTGCCCTCAGTGGTTGGGCGGCCTTTCTTCAGATTTGTTTCTCCGAGCACCTGGAAGTGCCGCGTAGGACCCCACGCTATCAGTCGTCGGAGAGCAGCGGTCCTCCTGTCCCCCCGCGGCTGCACCTCCCCTGCCTGGACACACCCTCGTCCCGCAGCCGGTCTACTCGCGGGGGAGTTTAGGATGGCTCCAGTTTCTTCCTCCATTACCCACGGGCCTCAGAGGACAGTGCCCACCCGTGACGATTCCTTTAACTCAGAACCCTAGGAGCGGAATGGAGGGCAGGGGGCGAGCACACGTGGAAAATTCACGTACTTGAGCTGGGTTTCAAGGGTTCAGGGGAGGGAGGAGAGCATTTTCGGTGGGGGGAGCACCCTGGGCAAAGGCACAAGTGTGAGAAATGGCAGCAAGAATTCCCCAAAGGCCTTTGGGGGGGGCGGATAACAGGAAAGACTGTCCCGCTCGTTCAGGGTCCCAGGGAAGCGGACAGTTCGGCCTTGACGCTCTGCGCCCTCCCCTGGGGGGGGGCTGCCCTCCCGGCCGCCTGCAGGGAGCAGGGAGGAGCTGGGCTGGCCCCAGGAGCTGCTATCACTCCGGGTGCTGACCCCCAACCAGCTCCAGCCCCAGGGCCCCCGCGGGCTCCGCAGGCAGCACCGTGCCGTGGATTGTCCTTCTAAAGCTCCTCTGACGTCTCCTGGGCTCCTTCCCTGGCTGCAGAGCAGCCGACGGCCCCGGTGGTTGTAGGAGACTCTCCCGGTTCCCCGGGCCCTCCTGCTGCCCAGCCTGCGCCGTGCTCTGCCTCACTGTGTGTGTGTCATAGCTTCTGGCCTGAACAGATTTTTTGTCACTTTCTGGGCGTGTCTCCTCTATCCCCTGCCACCACGGCCACCCCTTATGCGCCCTGTTCCTTCTCTGGAGTAGCCTGCACCCGCCCCGGGTGGGAGCCCACCTAGGGCAGTGACGGTTAGGCCAAGGCCAGGGGCAGGGACTTGAGTCTTTAGTCTTTAGCTACATCTGGTCTCTAGGGAACTTTACGAATAGGATCTATTTTTCTAGATAATCCAGGAACCTAAGCCTTCCCCTCCCCCCACTGTCCCAGCATCCAGGCCCTGTCTCCTCCCGTCGCTGGTCCATCCACTACTTCTAGACCAGCACTCGCCGCTCTGGGCAGTGGCAGACGGAGACAGGCTGGTGCCAACCCAGGCACACACCCAAGCCTAGGCCAACCCTGGGAGACTCATTTTCATCCTTATAAGTGATTTCTATGGAACCCTCCTCTGGGCATCTCCCAGTTTGTCCCTCAGGGGGCCCTGGTCCTGGGGCTGGTGGGGCCTGGCTTCCCTACTGGGGCGTGACCTGTTCTTGCAGGAGGGTACAGAGCATTGGGACATTTTATCCGAAAAGTAATTCAGATGTTGCATCCTGCTCCCTAATGTGGCCAGCTTGTTTTAATAGTAAAATATTGGTTTTGTCATTTACTGTGGGGTAAATTGATACTTTAGGTTGAGTCACCAGCACCATTCTGAAGTCTCACGTGGCCCCACCCACACCCACCCAGCCCGCAGCAGTGGAGGGTCGGTGTGGCAGTCTGAGAAGTGTGACAGTCCCCCATCTCACCGTGCAAATTCAGAGGCCACCAATCACCCCCTATTCTATACAGAGTCCCCTGGTGTCATGTAAGCAATCCTGTAGCCCCGGTGGAAAGGCCACTAGACCGGGGGAACCAGAAAACCTGAATTCTGTGTGACATTGGTGCTAACAGACCATGTGACTTGACCCACTGCTTCCCCTCTCTGGGCCTCGGTGACCTGGTGTGGCAGAGAAGCCATGTCCCCTTCACGGGGCGGGACACTGCCTCCCAGTTCACACGCCAGGACGCAGGTGGTGGGAATTCCAGATTGGGGGGGGATGGTGAGAAGCAAAGGATAGGGTGGTCGGACCCCTTCAATCGCACAGTGGGTTACACCCCCCACACCAACCCCAGTGTGATGAGCAGGCCCCTGATCCTGAGAAAGGGACAGCATCTGACAGGGAGCTCTGCTCCCACTGCCAGGGGACTGCCGCTGGCACCTTCTAAGAGCCTCCTCCAGGGGCCACAGCTGTGCATGTGAGGCCCACCCTTCCAGTGAGGAGTGGGGTGGGGAAGGAGCAGGGTGCACTCTGAGCAGCCCCCAACCCTGACTGCCTTCTGTTTCAGGGGGGAGAGCAGAAGAGAGGGAGAAGCAGATTTCACGGAGCCCCCACACCCGTCCACACGCTGGCCCTCTTTCTTTGCAGCATGCAGACGGGGTCCAGCCCCACTGCTCCGAGGCTGCAGTGCCTCCCCCACACCACTGTGGGTGCTCAGTGGAGGGGGCCTGCAAGCTAAATCCCGATGGCCCTGAACCTCAGCACATGAAGAAAGACGCATTGTCTAGCTCTCAACCCGCCCAGCCACAGAAGTGGCTGAAATCCTGGTATAGCTGTGGTTTTGTTTAGCAAACAAGGAACATGCAAAACAGCTCGCACGAACGTGTGTGTGTGTGTGACCCCAGCACCCACCCTTGCACTAATCAGACCTAGGAGGTGCGTGCCCCTTACCCCACGGTGTGTGTGTGGGTGTCAGGAACCCATTCCAGGCCGGGCCCCACTGTGTAGCTTTGGGCAAGTCCCTTCCCCTGTCGGGGTTCACCACCTCCATGGACAGGAGGAGGGAGTGGTGGTCTCCAGGCTTTCTTGGCTCTGGTGTGCTGGCTGCTAGGGGCCTTCATCCTCTGACTTCAAGAGCCAGGCCTGGGGGACATGAACTGGCAGCCTGCTGAGGAGGCCAGCCCACCTTCCCATGCAAATCTTGAACCCCACCCCACCACGCGTCTGCAGTCGGACAGGTTTGTTCAGGGGAATTCTGGCTAAGGTAAATAGGAAGAGCCTCTAGAATGAAATATGCTGGGGTCCTGCCCAGCCAAACCCAGAGCCTGGGAGTCCCCAGTCCCTAACGGCCTTGGAACCCCGTACGGTCACGAGGACTAGAGGAAACACCTGCAAATGTCATTGGGAGGAAAGGTAAACTGGAGACCTGAAGTCGAAGGCTTGGAATTAGATATCCTGATCCCAGCTCTGCCCTCACCCGCTGTGTGACCTTGGGCAAGTTGGGCGACCTCTCTGAGCCTCCACTGCCCCCTCTGTAAAATGGGATAGTGACACCTCCTTGCATAGGTTAGAGGCAGTGTGTGGAAACCCTGGGCCCAGCTCGGTACCTGGAAGTGACTCACTTAGAGGTGTCCACTGCTGCGGGCCAGGCCTGGGCTTGGCACTGAGCGCGTGGTCCTGCAATGTAAGCGAGGAGCCCTGGGAGCCAGGTGTTCAGAGGCGGGAGAACCTCGGGCTGGAATGACCACGGGAGGAGGCATTCGGGGGGGCCTTTTCCCCACCACGTGCTGGGCCCTGCTCACTGGGCCCTGCACACCTCTCTCAGGGCGTCCTCCGGGAATGAATGGTTATGCTCCCGATTCTGCAGAGGAGGCACTTGACCTGCGTCACACAGCTAGTGAGGGGGAGGGGCGGCACCGGCCTCAGTCACATCTGTCAAGCCTCTTTTGCCATCTGAACTGACATTCACCAGTTCCAGGACCAGGGCGTGGATGTCACCTCTGGGGGCCGTTACACAGCCCACCACAGCGATCAGGTGGCCCTCGCATGGGAAGCTTATCCCAGATCAGCCGGGTGGACCCCAGGTGATCACAAGGGGGAGGCAAGAATGTGAAGGTGGAGTGAGGCGGGAGGGGAAGCAGAGAGCAGCTGGATGGGCTCTGAGGGTGGAGGCAGCGGCCTCCCGAAGTCAGAGGAAAACATTTCCCCCGGAGCCTCCAGAGGGAGTGCACCCTGCTGACACCTAGAGTGTAGCCCGGGGCCCCTGTTGGGTTTCTGAGCTCCAGGGACTGTAAGAGAATGAATTTGTGTTGTTCGAAGCCGCTGAGTTTGTGGTGACTTGCTACGGCGGCCACCGGAAATGGACAGAGCCCGGCAGCATTGACCTCGCCCTGCCCCCTGGCCTTGTAGCACCGTGTCCAATGCTTCTGCTCCTGCCTTATCCGTCTGGTCTCCATACTCATCCCCCAACCTGTCTGAGGGCAACTGCATAGCTGTCTCTGCTTTTCAAGGACCCCCCCCCCCGCCAAAGCCTCATACACTAGCTTGCACCCAGTAGGCATTTAATAAATGCTCGTCGAGTGTAAACAAATCTGTGTTTATTTCAATTAACAGCAGTTGAGGGAACAGGTTTTTGACAGCAATAACTGCTGGTTTCTCCAGCCCCGTGGTCTGAGGGCAGAACTGGACCCCAGCTGAGTGCCGGTCAGAAGTAGGGGGTAGCCAGCAGGTCTGGCTGAAGTAGAGGGGTGCTGGGCATCCCATGGGGGCAGGAGGCAGCTCTGACCATCCGGCAGCCTGAAAGAGGCCCCCTAAAAACCAAGGGGACCAGATCCCAGCATGGTGGGCAGAAGGCACCAGGAGGATTTCTCTGTGGGTCCGGGCTCTGGTCTATTCGTGGTATCCCTGTCCACGTGGGGCTACTCTGGTCTTCTGAGCTCTGCCCTCTAGAAGGCACCCAAGTTTTTATATCTTCAGCTCAGAAAAGACCCAACCCAGCTCCCAACTTTACAGCAGAACTACTGGTCCAGAGAGGGAAAGTGATTTGTCCAAAGTCACACAGCAATTGTGTGAGTCTCAAAACAAGCTGGAAGACTCCCATCCGGTGTTGCCTCCAGGAGACTGGGGATCTGGGTGCGTGAAGCTGGCCTTGCTCCGGGTGACAGGACCTCAGGACAGGCTGGCCAGGGGCCGGGAGCGGGCACAGCCTCACTTGAGGTTGTGCTGGCTCTCGCGGTGCCGCCGCAGGTCCACCTTGCGCTGGAAGCCCTTGGTGCAGAGCTCGCAGCTGAAGGGCTTGAAGCCCGTGTGCTTGCGGCTGTGGGTGATGAGGTTGGAGCTCTGGCTGAAGGCCTTCCCGCACACCTGGCACTTGTGTGGCTTCTCACCTGCGGGGCAGAAGCGCCGGGTCAGGGTTGTGAGCGCCAGGCCTGCTGCCCCAACGCCCTGCATTCGATCTCCAAAATTTTATTATGCTTTATCTCGCTACCAACCCACATTCACTCTGACACCTCCCCGCCCCATACTGGATTGTACCCGGGTTAGGGCAGGGACTAGATCCATCTGGTTTACCAATCTAGCACAGCTCCTGGCCCAGAGCCTGGCACAAAAGAGGCCCTTGGTTAACAGCCGAGGAATGAATGAGTGAATAAATGGGGAAATGAATGAATGAATGAAAAATTCACCTGCTAGTCTCACTTCTACCTGGAGATCAACACTGCTGACTTTTGCTGTTTCTTTCTAGTATTTTCTCTCTGCATTAAGTGAACTTAACTAACACAGTGCCTCCAGCCCTCCTGTTGGAGGGAACCCCCTCCATGTAACTTGACCCCACCATCCTAAAGCTGGGACCTTTTAACAGTGAAAGGTGAGGGTGCCCGGGCTCTGCTTGGGCCCTGCCTGGGCTTGGACGGGCTGTGCCCGGGGACACAGGCCGGGCGGTGGAGCTGGGGCTGGCGGCCTTACCTGTGTGAATGTAGGTGTGCTTCTTCATGTCCGACTTCTGGTGGAAGCGCTTGCCGCAGAACTGGCAGGGGTAGGGCCGTGTGTCCGAGTGGATGAGCAAGTGGGTGGACAGGGTGGACGAGCGCTTGAAGGCTTTGCCACACATCTGGCACTCAAAGCTGCGCTCCTGCCGGAGGAAACGAGGCCCTGGGGGGTCAGGCGCAGGCGGGGCCTCGCGACCCAGGGCTGCCAGGCTGGGCGCAGGACTGGACCCGGCCGGAATCCCCTGAGGAACAGGACACTCTGTTGGGGTGGCCTGGAGGAGCAGGACCCAGAGCCCCCAATTCCTGCCTCCCAGGAGGCGCTGAGGCTTGAGGCCTGAGTGGCCTCCTGTGGGATTTTTCCTTATAACTTTCACAGTATCCCAAACAAAATACATGTTTGTTGACTGGTGGACCAGCTGATTTGGGAGTTTTTGCGGGGGTTCACAGTTCATGTCCCTTAACCCTGAGTGAGTTCCTTGAGGCGGGATGGTTATGGGCCGCGCAGTGGTTTGGTTAAGAGTCTGAACTACTGAGGTCTGCTTCTGGCTTCTGCATCTTACTAGGCACGTGACCTCCCTGAACATTGGAACAGGAATAGCAATGACCTCAAAGGGTCATGGGGAGGATAGGAGGCAGAGAACCGGCACATGGTTCATGCTCGCCAATGTAAGCTCTCGCCACATTTCCTGCCTTTCCCACCTGAGCTTTCGTACTGACCCAGGTGTTGGCGCCTCAGGTCAGGTGCAGGCGCTTTTCTGGAACATAGTACTAAGGAAGGGGCTCCTGCCGCAGGTAGGGCTACGTGGGACGAGACCGACGTTTAAGCCTGACTTTAAGATGCCAAGAGTCGAGGCCCTCAAAGGTAAGGACACCTATCCCGATCCCCAGGGGACGCGGGCCCATTTTTGAGCCTCACAGACACAGTGCTGCCCCCACAACCAACCTGGGCCAAGAGCCTCTTCCAATTGTGCAGGAAGCCGACTTGGTCCATCAGGGAGTGGGGGGTGTTAAGAGTGGGTATTGGAGAAAGACCACGGAGGCAGGTAATGAGGGACCCCCAATCTGTGTCACCAGCCATGGCCCTGGACCTCCTGGGAGTAGCACAGAGCAGGAGGGGGTGGGGTCCAGCTGCCCACCTGGGAGTGGATGTGTGTGTGCTGCTCCAGGCTCACCACGTGGCCGAAGGTTTTGCCGCAGACGTCACAGGCGAAGGGCCGCGTTCCGCTGTGGGAGCGGCGGGCATGCACCTCAAGCCCGTGTGGGGTGGAGAAGACCTGGGAGTGGGGGCAGAGTGTGAGGCCACGGAGGGGGCGCTGCAGAGAGGGAGCCCGGCCTGGGTCCCAAGGCGCCCCACCCCCGCCTCTGCGCCCAGCTCAGGAGGAGCACCAAATGCAGATTCTGCTGGCCCCTGCTGTGCGTCCCGGTGGGGGCGGGGGGTGGGGAGTCCCCTTCCCTTTCCCTTTCTGTGGCTGGGTTTCCTACCTAAAGTGGGGGCTGGGGGATCTGGAAAGCCCCTCCTAGCCCTCTCTAGAGGCTGAATAGCCAGCCCAGTGGTTAAGAACCAGAGTTGGCCAGAGGCAGGTTTGGACCTGGTTCTGATATCTACTCGCTGTGTGCTCTTGGGCAAGTGACTCAACTTCTCTGAACCTTAGTCCTGTGTCCAGTTCCTGGGGCTCATGCACATCAGGTGCTTAGCACAGGGCTGGGCACATGGTCAGGGCTCAAGGAATGGTGATGAGGACAGATTGTGGATCCTCGACGCCACCAGGGGACCCGAGATGCACAGGGAATGCCCGGCTTTGAACACCCCCTGTGCCGCATGCTGCGGGCGGATGCACAGCAGGGCCAGGAGCCCCCGCCCGCTGCTCACCTTGTTGCACTTGACACAGTGGTACGCCTCCAGCCCCGGGGAGTAGCGGAGGCTGAAGTCCAGGGCCGGCTCGGCGCTGGGCACCAGAGGGCTGCCGTACAGGCTGACGGAGCGCTCCAGGAAGGCAGACTGCATGGTGGAGGGGGCGTGCCGGTAGCTGCGGCTGTAGGACGCGGCCAGGGCGTCCCAGGAGAAGCTGGGCTTGTAGAATGGGGGTGAATCGGAGGGTGGCGAGTCCCTGTCCTGGGCTTGGGACATCACAGCAGGACCCTCTGTGGAGAGTGGGACACATGCCTGGTGGTGACTTATTTACACACAGGGGGCCCACCCCCCGCATGTGCTGAGGGGCTCCGTATGTAAGTGCCAAGCGTCCCCCCGCCCCAGAGTGCCCGCCTGGCCCACTTCATCAGCCTGCCCAGCGGCTCCCTCACCCCCACACTGAAGCCCTCATCTGGAAATGAGCTCCCGTCCGGGAGAGATCCAAGCAGAAACCTGAGAGCCCAGCATCCAGGTGACCTCGTCAGTCCTTCCTGACTCCACGACTCCAAGGTCCCTGCCTCCAGGAGCCCCTCCACCCCCTCACACTCACTAGAGAATGGCTGGGGGTCTTGGGCCAGGTACCTGGTGCTGAGACCATCCTGGTCAAGCTCTGGTCCAGCTCCAGCTCCGACTCCGGCTCCGGCTCTGGCTCTCGCTTGAGGTTGGTCCAGTCCAGACACTGGCTCGGGAACAGGGTGCTGAGAACAGGGTCATTGCTCGGGACCTGCTCACTGGCCACTGTGGGGAGATAAGATCATCAGTGCCACCAGCTGCAGCCCTGCGAGGGATCCAAGGTGAGGACAGGGCCCTGGAGGGAGACCTGTTTGCTGCCGCCTCTGGCTGCCTACGCTCAGGGGCTCTGCCCAGATGGGAGGCCCGGAGGCCTGGAGGAGACCCCCTGCAGGACTCTTGGACCAGTCTCGGTTTTTTGGAGCACCCGACTTCAGCCCTAGATTGGACCCCATTTAGGACCCACAGGACCTCATCTGCGGCTACCGAGGGCCAGCTCCACCCTGAGCTCTCATCGCCCCAAGGGCCCAGAGAGATGGGTTCATTCATTCATTCATTCAGCCAACACGGACGGGCTCCCCCTGCTCCCAGACCTGGAATGGGGGGATGAGCTGCTGCAGCCCCGTCACGTGGGGCAGGGGTCTGGGGTGCAGGGGGGCAGCCTGTGCTCTCACTCACCCGGGCTCAGGACTGGCGGCCAGACGGGCTCATGGTCCCGGACGCGGGGCTGGTGGTAATTGTGCGCCTTCTTGCTTTTCACCAGGAAGGAGCGCGGCATGGTCAGCGCCCACACCTGCAAGGGGACAGGTGGGGACGGTGAGGAGAGTGGCTCTCCTCTGCATTTTAGGGCCTCCTCCTGGCGGAACAGTGTTCCCCCAAAAGTGCATGTCCACTCGAAACCTGTGAGTGTGACCTCACTTAGAAATAGGGTCTTTGCAGATGTGATGAAGTAGAGGTCATACTGGGTTAGGGCGGACCCTAAACCCCATGTGACTAGCGTCCTTAGAAAAGGGAGATTTGGGCCTATAGACGCAGACACACGGGAGGACACCACGTGGAGGTGGCGGCAGGGATGGGAGTGATGCAGCCACGAGCCCAGAGGCGCCAGGGAGTGCTGGTGGCTGCCAGGACGTGGCAGGCAGGCGTGAACCACACTCCCTCAGGCCCGAGGAGGGAGCCCGCCTCATGACGCCTTGATTTGGGGTTTATAGACATCAGAACCCTGAGAGAATGCATTTCTGTTGTTTCGAGTCTCCTGATTTGTGACACTTGGTTATGGCAACTATCAATCTTAACCCCCCCACACCACTCCTTGCTAGGAAACGGACACACAGACCTAGAGACAACCCAGGCCCAGCCTGCTGTGGCTGCACCCCCCCCCCCCCCCGTCGCATTGAAGCAGGGAAGGAAGGTGGGGGGGTGTCTCCAAGTGGGATGCACTGCGGCCCACATTTAGGAAGCTGCATCTGCGTCCTGGCTGGACTGGCCTTCAGAGGCCACAGGAAGGGGTGTTCTTGGCTCAGGTTGTAAATCCAGGTGCTTGTGGGTTAGAATCCCAGCTCACCTCTGTGCAGTTTGGGGCAGGCGCTTAGCCCCTCTGGGCCTATTCTCTTTTCTGCATCTGAGGCGTTCCCCCTCCCTGGGCTGCAGGGGCGATAGGGCCAAGCGCGGGAAAGGGATTACGGCTGCTCTGAGCAACAGCGAGGGCCTGGTGATAAGGCCCCGGCTGGCAGCACCCGGAGGAGGAAGTTTAGAGAAGGCAGCTTGGAGCTGGGGGATGCCCCTGAGCCAGGAAGAAAAGGGACCCCCAACTGTGCCCAAAGCCCCCAGGGGGCATCAGTGGCCACCCTGCCAGGCACCAGCCCAGGCCTGGCTCTCCCTGCTGTATGTCTCAGTGTCCACATCTGCTAAATGGGATCACAGCCCAGCTTCGCGGGATTGCTGGGGCAAGAACGGACCTTCACTTGTTACAAACAGGCGTGTGAAACGCCTGGCGCGGTGCCTGGGCTGCAGGGAGCGCTGAGAAGTGGCGGCATCTCAGTCACAGGGAGAGAAGCGACAGGAGGGCAGGCACCGCTGTGTCCTGTTGCCTCTTATCACATCCCTGGCCTGGCTCATAGCAGGCACGCTCTAAGGATGGGGACAAGCCCTGGACCAGGGACAGGGGCCACGCTCCAGGCCCTCCCCCTCTGGGCTCTGAAATGAGGGGGTGGGACCCTAAAGGCTCTGGGGTCCCATCCAGCTCTCAGATTTGAACCACACAAAGCCCGCCTGGCCCGCCGTCTTCCCCAGGCTTGCTGGGCAGCCCGCGGTAGCCTTATCTCCCAGGGACAGTCTTCTTCCTGCCTCCTCGCCTGCACCCCCACCAGGGCTCCCCACAGCCCCCTTCCTTCCCCCTTCTAGCTCTTGGCTCCAGGAACACGCTGGGGAGGCCAGGCCCTGGGGAGTTCGAGAGGAGACCTCTGTGCACTGGGGCAGGGCTGGGGAGCTGGGTTCCCCTTGCCCTTTGTTCTGGGGGAGCCTCCCAGGACCATGGTCTATTTCTCTATCAAGAGATGATTTATTTATTTATTTTTTTACATAGTATTTTATTAGTAAATCAACTAGAACCAAAGGAAGGCAAACTGCTTAGTCTCAGCTCGGTTAACCCTGACCTGTGAGCCGAGCCGCTATTACACCATTTTATTGAGGAGAAACGGAGGCTGAGAGACTGGCTCGCGATGCCAGGGCAGGGCGAGGTGGAGCAGGACCCGGTCGTCCAGCCCCAGGCCTCCGTGCCCTTGACCACTGGGCCACAGGGTCCGGTGTGGAGGGAACGAGCAGACAGGCAAGGAGGAAACGGGACAGCGTTCAAAGCTCCCTGGGCTGCATTGCCATCAGATCCAACACCCGTGGGGCGTGGGAAGCAGTGACTGTCTTCCCGGGTCATGGGGTAAACTGAGGCAGAGAGGGGAAGGTGGCCTGCCGGCGTCGCACAGACAGTTCGGTCCTGTGCGCCTGTCCTGCTAGGACTTGCCCTCCGGCCCAGCACCGAGATGCGGCCAGCACCCCAGGAACACAGCCTGCCTGGGGAAGCGGGGGAGGCTGGTTGCTGGGGCAAGAGGGGGGAATAATGCAACTCCCATGATCTTCGCATCTTTTCCAGAACCCAGGAGGCCCCATGTTGGGCCCTAAAGAGTTTTGGCGAGAGGCGGGGGAGCGAAGGGACTCCCTCTGGGAAGCTTTGGGCTCCCCTTGGGCTCAGAACCCCAGGAGACCCGGGACCACAAAGCAGCGACACTCTCCCAGGTTCATGAGCTCCCCGTAGGGCCCACCTCACCCGGATAACTTCCTTCTGGCCCCTGTTTGCTGAGTTGAAAAAAAAAAATAAAAAAAACAGGAACCAATCACCTATATGGTAGTTAATTAACAACCACACCGTTTTGATTCACATGAAGCCTTTCTGAGAAAGAGCTCGGAGCAGAGATTGTGAAAGAAACCCAAGATTTCTTCATAAAACAGAGACCTTGATGGTATCGGACTCCGGAAAGAGACTCCCTGTTAACATCTCTTCAAAAAGCCCCAATCCTGATAGAGGGTCTCCCCACCCCGAATCAGAATCTCAGCTGAAACTTCTGAAGGGGGGTGATCCCGCACCCCGACTTCCAGGTGGGGTTGGAGCAGCAGGCGTGTGAACTCCGAACACCAGGCCCTCCCTCGGACCTCCCGCGGGCCAAGTCTGAGCGTGTGACCTTGACCGCATTAGCCACCAACCTGGGCCTTGGTTTCCCTATCTCTCACAGGGACGGTTGGACTAAGATTTCTACACTTCCCTTTTGCTCTAAAATCCACGTGCAGTTCGTTGCCCATCCGTCGGCGCGGGGCTGGCCCACCTTGACTGAGACTCCTAGCCCGGGTTCCCCTTTTGGGAGGGTTGGGCAAGACTGTGTCGTTTCTCAGAGCCGCTACCGAGGAGGCTTCCGACTTCCTTTATGCTTAAGGGGAAACACAAACAAACAAACACACAACCTTTTCCATGAAGGAGCAGGGGGAAGTGAGCGCAGGTCACTTTGGGGGCCGGCGCGGAGAGGGGTCATTATTTTTCTTTGCAATTTGGAAGGAGCTCCCAGATGTCTCCTCCTAAGTTTAGAGAATGTAACATCGGAAGTGAATTGAATCAATATCTGGGTGTATCCCCAAAAGAATCGAAAGCGGGGACTTGAATAGGTATCTGTGCACCCCAGTTCACGGCGGCATCATTCACAACAGCTGAAAGGTGGAAGCGACCCGAGTGTCCATCAACGGACGACGGGCGAACTCGATCTCTACATGCAGTGGAATAGTATTCAGCCTTGAAAAGGAAGGAAATCCTGACACCTGCGACAATGTGGATGAAACCGGAGGGCGTTACGCTGAGTGAAACAAGCTGGTCACAGGAGGACAAATCCTGTGTGGTTCTGCTTTGAGGCACTGTCGACAGCAGGCAAATCCACAGAGACCAAAAGTAGACTGGTGGCTGGGGGAGGGGAGCGGGGAGTTATTGTTTAATAAATACAGAGTTTCTGTTTTGCAAGATAAAAAGGGTTCTGTAAATGGACAGAGAAGGGAGAGCACAACCATGTGAACATACTTCGCGCCACTGAACTGTACACTTAAAACGGTCAGTGTCGCATTATGTGTATTTTATCTCAATAAAACCAAAAATGAGCCAATAAGGCGTGCCCTGAGCATTTCTGAATCAGAGACTAAAGAAGCTCCCGCTGGTGTGAAATTTCTGGAAACAAATGAACAAGACCTGTCTGTCCACCAGGGCCGAGAGCAGAGTGTAAGGTTCTCTGCTGTTTCTGGAAAGGGGGAGAGCCCGTGTCCCAGGGCAGCACCTCGTGTGCTCGGGCGGTTTTCCCCGGCCGTGATCTGCGGTGATCTGGCCCCAGAGCCTTAGGGAGCCCCGTGTTCTCCACCGGGGCCCCCAGCCCACCCCACCCTCCTGAAAGCCTCGGGGAAAATGGTCTGCCCTGGTTCTGAGGGACTCCGCCTATCAGACCCAACCCCAGCAACTTTCTGAGGTTCTCCAAGAACTTTCTGCAGGGAGACCAGCATAGGGACCCCCACATCTGCGTTGGGAGAGACCTCACGCATCTCCTTTTCTGGACAATCCCCCTGCGCCAGCTCCGAGGATGAGAAACCCGCCACCTCACCGAGTCTGAAAGTTCCCATCGCCCGCGGGCCAGTGCGCGGGCGGGCTGTGCGCCCCGGAGGGCAGGCGCGGCTCCCGGCTCCCACCAGATCTGCATCCAGAGACTGCAGGTTAATCCCCGCACCCCAAAATCTCATGAAAGCTGTGGACTTTTCCCCAGAAAAAAAGTCCACAGGCATGTGCCCACAGCGAGTCCGTGGACTGTCCCCCCAACAAGCTCTATGTTACAGCAAGTGCCTCTCCCCAGACGCCCGGACTCCAACTTGGCTTTTTCTCCCCCGAAAGGTAGAAGAGTCTGTGACGCGGGTCCCCACCCACGGTCCTACTGCTCTGGAGCCTGGGGGAGACGGGGGAGGCAGCTGCCCCTCTGCCCTCAGCAGGCTCCGCGTTGGAGGCCACCTCCTTCCCGTGTCCTGGGACGGTCGCCGGGACTGCGGGATGCCAGGTAGCGGGGCTTCCTTCGCGGCTCTCAGTCCCAGCCTTACTTTATAGACAAAGAAGGGCGCTCATTACGGTGCCCTGGGCACCCAGACAGTTTGCGCCCCAGGGGGGACACCCGCTCAGGTCCTCGGCGTGTGTCTCGCCACACCGCACCGGGCTCGCCCGGTCTTTGGGGTGTGGGTATGGTATGGGGCGCGGAGGTGATGCCTGTCAGCCCGAGACTGAGTTTTGAGCCGGGTGGTGGCATTTCCACGCAGCTCCCAGCCTCCCGCCGCCCTGGGGACCAGGCTCCAGCGCTGCCGCTTGTCTCGGGCCGAGGGCTTCATCCCACAGGAGGGATTTGCAGCCCACCTCCAGTTTCCTAGAAATGCCACAGGGGCTAGGGAACCTGCCTGGAGACGATCGAAGTCACACATGCAAACCGAGAAGATGCGGCAGGGGCCCGTCCCCGCCCCGCACTCACCTGCGCCGAGCCCGCGCCGGTCCTGCGGTGGGAACCTCGCGGCCACTGTCCGGGGACGGCTCCCCTCCGTCAACTCTGTGGCTCTCGGCACAAATAGATACTTCTCCTTTTCTCTCTCTCTCTGTTTTTTTCCTCTCCTGTTCCCCTCCCTGATTTTCAATCTGATTATTTGTCAAAATCTGGCGGCGAGGGCACAGCCAATGGAGAGCGAGAGGCTGTATTTGCTTATCGCGGCTTCCCAGGGCCCTGGCTCCGCGGCTCCCTCTCTCCAGAAGGTTCCAACAACATCTGGATGGAAGGAAAGGGGTGGCTAATCATTAAATTTAAAAATTAAAGTTGAAATAAAAAGTTTACTTGTAAACCTGACTTTGTATAGAGAACTTATAACTTTCTTTAGCTTTTCTTCCTCTCTCTCTCTCTGTCTCTCCCTCTGTCTCTCTCTCTGTCTCTCCTTCTGTCTCTCTGTCTCTCCCTCTGTCTCTCTCCCTCTCTCTCTGTCTCTCTCTCTGTCTCTCCCTCTGTCTCTCTCCCTCTCTCTGTGTCTCTCTGTCTCTCTGTCTCCCTTGGTCTCCCCATCTCTCCCTCCCCCTTCTGCCTCCACCAGTTCGAGTCCCCAGCGGGGAGGATTTCTGTGACAAAGCACTTGGCTAGTGGGCCACTGCAGGCCCTCTAACAGAGGCCCCCATCCCTGCAGAGGTCAGCTTTGAGAAAAAAAAAAAAAAAAAGCCCAATTCCTGTCCCCACACTCGACCTTAGCAGGAGTGAAGGAACAGTCAGGTGTGTAGTCAATGGTCAGCCAGACCCTCTGCAAGCTCAGGTTCACGCTCGGGTCCCCGGGCCTGCGCGTGCCGCCATCTGGTGGGCACAGAGGAGACCAAGGAGGTCCACAGGGGCATAGGGGTCTCCGGCCTGTCCCGGGTCACCAGGGGGAGAGCAGGGATGTCGGAGGTTTCATTCCACTTGGCACAGAGCCCCGCTCTCTGATCGCACCCTCACCTCCCCCCCATCCCACACCTCCACCTCCTCAGCCCCGACGGCTCAGGGATGACGGATTTATTTCGGGAGGATTTGCATAAGGCAAGGACTCACAGAGCAGGGCACTGTTAGGACGATTTGCATACCCTTCCAGCCTCCAGCTCCAGAGCCTGCGTTTCCCTCAAAAAGAAAACAAGTTTGGTGACAAGAAGCCCCGACTCAAACTGCAAGTCCAAGGTCTGACAGGGAGAGAGAGAGGGTTTCTGGTGAGGTCTCTGCACTGGGTCCAGCCTGGATGTCACCGGGGGTCCTGTGGTGCCACCTGGGCTCATGTCCCAACCACAGGCCGCGCACAGGAGATGGTCGCCCCCAGTCCTGGGTGTCTCTTCCTGCTGGAGATACATTAGTGGAAATACCTGGAATATTCTTTGCATGTTGCACATTACCAGCAGTCAACTAAAACCATTTGAAATTATGCAGAAAACTTAAGGTTCAGTTTCAGGCACGGTTGGATCCAGGTGCTCCAATGATAATGTCTGGATGGCATTCCTTTCTGCCTCAGGACATTTGCATGTGCTGTCCCCTCTGCCTGGGTAGCCTACCTTCCAGATCTTCCCACAGGATATGGGTCTCTCTTTGGCCAGGGCTGGCAGACTCTCCTGCCAAAACTGCACTAAGAGACTAAGAGAGGGGAAGATGGGATGACTTCTGGAGGGAAGAGCAGTAGCCCCACAGAATAAGGCCAGGAAGGTGTTTGGGGTCATAGCTTCCACCTCCTACCTTCTGTCTTCTCACTGTCACCTGAATATGCTGTGTTCTTGCTGGGGACCAAATCCCGCCTTCTGTCTCTGCCTTTTCTGTTCCCCCTGTCCAGAATGTTTTTTCTCTTTAGTCTCTTCCTTCACAGCCCAACCCAGCTCTCAGCTCCTCCAGCAAGCCTTCCCAGACTCCCCACAATCTCTGGCGTCACCTGTGGTCCAAAGGATTCGGCCCACCAGGGACAGCCCTTGGATTCTTGAGTTGCTTTGTCTGTTGTGGACACTGGGCGGCGTCTCAATGTGGCCAGCAGCTGTCTGAGGGTGGGAACATGTGGAGTCTGTCCTCTCACAGCAGGCAACAGGGCAGGCTGGCCGGAAATGCTGGCCTGCAGGAACCTTGATCAGGCTGAATAAATGGGACCCGCTGCCACCAAGGGCTAGCAGTGGGCAGTGTGCGGAGCCCCTACCCCCTGAGGACACAGGTGGGTTCAGAAGTTCTGTGGGAGATGGGGAGGGGTGAGTGTGCTGTGCTGGGGGCGCAGGGACCAGCTGGCATTAGCTGTGTGACCTTGGGCACCTTTCTGGCCTTGGCTTAGAACGGCCACAGAATGGGAAAGCAACAAGTAGGAGCTGAGCCCATCTGCCCGGGAATACATGGATGAAATGGGTTGTTCTAGCATTGGGGGTGGGGGGGGCTCCCAGCAAGCCCCCTGCACCCTGGGGCCATTCTTCTCTACCTGCCTCTTGGAGCCAGAAAAGCCCCCCTCCTCTGTTCTGCTGTGACTCGGTCCTTCAGGGAGATTGTGGAGCTCTTTCCAAGCCCAGGCTCCTTGGCAGGAGCTGCAGGGCCGCTGAGGTGGAGGGTGCCCCACTTGCAGGTCCTGCGGGCTTACCACGGAGGGCGCAATTCACTGTGTCACCACGAGGTGGCGCTCCTGACCGCTCTGCCTTCGGCAAAAACAAAACACTAAAAATTGTCCGTGTGGATCTATGTAGGATGCACGTATGCATGTATCATCTATCTATCTATCTATCTATCTATCTATCTATCTATCTATCTATCTATCTATCTATCTATCTATCTATCTATCTATCTATCTATCTATCTATCTATCTATCTATCTATCATCTATCTATCTATCTATCTATCTATCTATCTACCTATCTATCTATCTATCTATCTATCTATCTATCTATCTATCTCTATCTATCTATCTATCTATCATCTATCTATCTATCATCTATCTATCTATCATCTATCTATCATCTATCATCATCTATCAATCATCTGTCACCTATCTAGTGTATCTAATTACTGCTTAAATTACAAAAGCAAAACATGATCAGAGCAGAAAGAATAAAATATGCGTCTCTGTCCTGCCGCGTACTTAGCTTTTCTCTCTCCCTCCCTCCCGTCTTCTCTTTCTCTCTCTCTTTCCCCCTCCTCTCCCTCCTCCTGCCTCCCCCCATCTCCCTCTCATATGCATGTGTGCATATCATGTTTTTGAATTCAAGCAAATCTTTATTATTAAAAACACTCTGTATTGACCCTTGGCTGTTGAGTCCCACGCGGTTAGGCAGTAGCTCCCCCAGTCGGTGAGCTCAACCCTTCTGTCCTCGGGCCTCCATGAGTCTCAAGAGAGGCAGCAAACAGGCACCCAGGGACCCCTCTCTAGGTTCGGGAGATAAGCCGATCCCGAAGCCCACCTGCCTGCACCCTCCCCCCAGTGGCGAGCCGCCAGGCCCTGGGCACAGGTCTCCATCAGCTTTCCTCAAGCCAACCTCCCGCTGGGCGCCGGTGGGACCCGAGAGGCAGGGGGACGGCGGAGCCTCAACTCACGCCTCTGAGGTTTCAGAAGGGAAAACTGAGGCCCAGACAGAGACGTGCCGAGGGCACAGGGCTCCTGAGAAGCAGAGCTGGGACTGGGACCCGGCCTCCTAACTCTGCTCGAATGCCCTTCACAGTGGCGACCGCTCTTACTGCCTCCGATGTAGACATCTCGTCTGCCTTACAAAACATAAATGCCCAGTGGCACGAACAGAGCCCGTGAAGTCTAATTCTCCAGAGTCGCTGGGTGTGGTGGAAGCGTCATTCTGGTGTTCAGGCCGCCAGCTGGGTGACCTGGGGCACACTAGCCTCCCGAGACTCCTACTTCACGTCTGTAAAATGGGGCTAAGGATATGCCTCCCTTGGGGTGGTTGTAGACAGCGACTGAAGAGAATACGTGCAAAAAAAAACTTTAAATGTGTGAGACCCTATTCTCAGCAGCGATATGCGACAGCAGACTGTGGAACTCTGCTCCCTGTCTCTCTAATCACAAGGTCAAGAGCAGCCTTAGTGGGGGGGGAGGAAAGAAAACACCCCGTGACGTCAGCCTGAGTCCCTCCCGCGGGTTGATCATTAATGAGCCGCGGGCGCCCGGCTCCCGCTCCCGGCCTCCGCTCACTCCCCCCTCGCGTCCTCTCCGGGCCCCACGGGAAGCCCACTCGGAGGCTGCAGAGACGGGGTGGGAATCAAAGTCCTGTGACCATTCGCGCTGGGAGATGGGGTGGGGGCTTCACAGGCCTTGTCTCTTTCAGTCCGAGGGAGCATTTTACCACTTAGGGAAACCGAGAACCAACTTCCAGGTGTAGCTGGCACCAGGACCAAGTCCACAGTGACAGTGGGGGCGACCTGCCCGATCCACTAGAGCTCGGAACCAAACCTAGCACATCACAGGGTCAGCAAGCGGGTGATGCATGAATGCAAGTCAACGCCCTTCCCAACAAGCTGTGTGCGTGTGCACGTGTGTGTATGTGTGTGCCATGTGCATGTGTGTGTGAATACGTGTGTGTGCGTGTGTTCACTGGCCAGCCTTAGCAGGGCGAAAGTCTCCCAATGGGTCCCTCCCTCCCCAGGGAGGCCCATCGAGTAGCGCCCCCAGTGGTGACAGACTTGGTGCCCCTGTAATTTCAGCAAACAGGAGTTTGCTGTGGCCGCTGAGAGGGAGAGGCCCTGTTCCCGTCACACCCTACCTGGGTCAGAGGGCTCATGGCTTCTCCAGGCCCAGGAAGCAAAGCCTGAAATGAATGCATAAAGCAGGGAGGAACCCGAGGAAGGGCATTCGGAGGGATGCACATACTTTCACCGAGGACAAGACATCCAAGGTCATCTGGGAAAGAACCCCCTCTTTCCACACTGGGGGCTCTATCTCAACGCTGGGCAGCACCTGTGGGTGGAACCAACCGGGAGGGAGCCTTTCGCCCCCTAGGATGTGCACCCAATTTACATCTGCTTTGCATGGACCCGCTGTTCAGAGATTTCCAAGCTACCGTCTCATCAGAGTCCCCTGAAGAATGAGCCTGCAGGGAGGGCCCCTCTGCCGAGGAAGAGAAAACCGTGTAGATGCTGGGGGGAGAGAGGGAAGACCGCGGGGTCCTGTGACACAGTCGACAGTCCCTACAGCCTTGAAAAGCGATCTGTCCAGGCATTGCTGCAAGATGAGAGGATGCAATTTTTAAAAGACACTTGTAATGCCCGGCTGGTGTGGCTCAGTGGTTGGGCATCGACCCAGGAACCAATTCGATTTGCCCGAGGTGCGGGCTCGATCCCCAGCAGGGGGCATGCAGGAGGCAGCCGATCCATGATGTCTCTCCCTCATGGATGTTTCTCTCTCTCTCTTCCTTCCACTCTTTCTAAAAATCAATTTAAAAAACATTTGGAACAAAAAGATAGGTGTAGAAAGCACCCAAAGGAGGGACTCAACGAGATGTCTGTACCCCATCTGTTATGCAAAGAGCTGAGGTCTGAGAAGGCAGCACAACCCATTTACATGAGCTAACTATATATATATACATAGATATATATAATTTAGTCCATTTGGACACAGTGCTAAACAGTGAGGGGACAGTGCTAAGACTGGAGAGGCCAGGGGTGTGGAAGGCTTTGGGGACTGCTCTCGGGAGCTTGGACTTGACCCTGTGGGAGGTGTGTGGCCACCGGAGGCAGGGCGGCTGGCAGGGGGCTGAAAGCTGAAGCAAGAGGACAGCGGGAAGGGATGAGCTTACGGCACTGAGAGGGAGGCGCTTTCGGCTAGTGCTGTCCTTCCAAAGGCCTTCAAATCTCATGGCATCTGGAAGGCCTCTGGTTTGCAAGGGACGGAAACCCAACTGAAAGTAGCATCAGCAAAAATCGTTATTGATTGATTCCTGGAACTTGGAAGACCAGGGCGAAGCTGGTCTCAGGGACCCTGGAAACTTGGGAGAGAGCACCTTACATTTCTCTTTCCATCTCTGTCTCTGTCTCCATCTCTCTGTGTCTTTTCCTTTTGGCTGGACTTCTCACGGAGCTTGATGTAGAAGAGAGAGGGACAGGGTCACAGCTTTCTCATCCCAGTGTAGTGACCCAGGAGGAGAGACAAAATCTGTCTTTAGCATCCATATAGAAACGCCCAGGGAAGGACCCTAACTGGCCCAGCTCAGGTCACATGCCCAACTGTAGGCTAATCACTTTGGCTAAACGATGGGGAATCTCAGATATCAGTTGGGCCCAGTCCAGGTCCCTGGGGCCTGAGGGTGGTACTACGGTTGTCCCCAGGATGGGGCAGGGGAGACACTGCAGACAAATGTAATGGATGTGCGTCCCATGCGTGAGTCAGCACCGCCTGCCTACAAGGTGGGCAAGCCCCTGGCACAGGGCAGGCTCCAGGGTGGTACGTGGAAGGTAGTGGTCTGATTAACATCTGTTTAGCAAGGGGCAAAAATCAACCCCTGAGAAGAGGAAAATGACTGGGCAGCCCAGGCTAGGCAGTGGCTGGAGATGGCGGCAGGGCTGACCCTGCCTGCCCTTTGCAGACTCTTCTCAGGAGCCCCTGGTAGTCCATGTGGAGAGAACAGTCACCACCTTCTTCCAGAGCCATGTGACTGTGCCCCCTAGAGGGCCAGGAGCGGATGAGTGTCGTTGCTCCCTTCCCGGGAGGGAAGCATCTCAGCAGGATGAGGGCGCCAGGCCCAGGACAGTTGGGGGTGGAGAAGGAGCTCCTGGGTCAGAGCTCGGGAACAGTGCCGTCCCCCGACCCCACCCCTTCGCCTGAACTCTCCCCATCACCGGTGGTCTCAGCAATCTCTGAATGTACCTGAGTCCCCGCTCTGGTGTGAATGCAAAGGCAAGACGGCTTGTGGACTGGAGGGAGTGGGAGGACCCCGACCCTCCCCCTCCTCCCCTAACCTTTCCATCTCTGGACCCCAAGCTGACTCTGCTTCGGTGGCTGCACAGAAGTTAGCCTCTGCTGAACTGACGCCTGGGAGTGACAGAGGCCGACTGTGAGCACAGCCAACACAGTAACAAAGCTAACATTTACTGGACGGGGCTCTACGCTAGTTATAACTTAATATCTTATTGAACCCACCCCAAATCTCCCTTAGGTAGGCATTATTTTTACCTCTACGCTGTGCGTGAGGAAACAGGCTCGCTCACTTAGTGTGATGGTAGGAACCTGCATTCAGACTCCGGTCTGTTTCGACCAAGAACTCTTGGTTTCCCCCAACTGCCTCCGTGACCATGCGCGAGCAGCGGTGCATCCCCAGCTCAGTGCTCATTTCCCCGTGAGCCGGCAGGGGCCCCAGGAGGGCTGGGGGTGAGTGGGTAGGGGCAGAAACACAGCCTGGGCTCTGCTCACGTGGGCTATGGGCCCAGAGAAGGTGCCTTTTTCTAATTTTCACAGACGCCATACAGGCTAGCAGCAGCCCTACTCTGGGCCATGCTGGTCCTCTGCATTCTGACAAAACCCACCAGGCTGGCCACTCACACACCAGGCCCCTCCAGTCATGCTCTGCCTCGCGTTGTGACCCAGCTGGTTCCCACGACAAAACCTGTCTTTCCCATAACTCACCCAGCATCTTCCTGCCTCCAGGCTCTTGCTTCTCTGGTTCTCCCGGCCTGGAATGCATTTTTCTCCCCAATAACCTCCTCCCATTTCATTTTAATAAAACCCAGCTCTCTTGCCTTTATTTACTTATTTATTTTAAAAGGTGTTTTTATTGATTTTTTTTTTTTTTAGAGAGAGGGGAAGGGAGAAAGAGAGAGAAACATTAGTCGGCTGCCTCCTGCACACCCCCTCCTGGGGATGGAGCCCACAAACCAGGCAGGTGCCCTGACTGGGATTTGAACTGGTGACCTTTTGGTGTGGGAAGGGGGGGAATGACGCTCAACTGAGCCACACCGGCCAGGGCTTTTCTGCCTTTAAAACCCAGCAGGTTGGGGCGACCAGAGTGGCTCAATTGGCGGGAGTGCCGTCCTGTACACTGAAAGGTTGCCGGTTGGGCACATGCCTGGGTTTCAGATTTGATCCCTGGCTGGAGTGCGTATGGAGGGCAACCGATTGCTGTTTCCCTCTCACATCGATGCTCCCCGCGCCCCCCTCCTCTCTCTGAGCACGTCCTCTGGGGTGAAGATTAAAAAAACAACAAGCCCGGCCAGATGCCCGCTCCTTCAAAGAGCCTTTCAGACGCCACAGTTAGACTTCATCTCCCTGCCTGGCGCCTCCCACGCCGCTTTGCATCAGTCACGCACTTGTGTCCTGTCTCAACGATACAGACATCTGAGGAGCATCTGAGGAGCATCGACTGTCTCCGCAAGGTGCTGGGAGGACCGCTCTCCTACCTTATCTCCCTGAACCTGCGCCAGGGTCACCTTCTCTCCCCAGGGGGAAAACTGAGGCTCAGAGGACTTCCAGACTCCTCCAGGGGCACACGGCTGGGAAGCGGCACAGCAGGAACTCAGTGAAGGGGTTCTCATTTTTTTCTTTTAAGTTAGTTTTTGTTTTTGTTTGTTTTTGTTTTTTAAATATATCTTTATTGATTTCAAAGAGAGGAAAGGAGAGAGAGACAGACAGACAGAAACATCAATGATGAGAGAGTCATTGGGGATCGAGCCCGCAACCCGGGCATGTGCCCTGACCAGGAATCGAACCCCGATCGCCTGGATCCTAGGTCGATGCTCAACCGCTGAGCCACACCAGGCCAGGCAAGGGGTTCTTATTAAAAAAAAAAAAAGTTATTTATTTATTCCAGGGAGAGGAAGGGAGAGGGAGAGGAACATCAATGATGGGAGAGCAGCGTTGACGGGCTGCCTCCTGCACGCCCCCTGCTGGGGACCGAGGCCTCACCCCGCCCTTAGGCGGGGCCAGGAGCCCCAGGGCGACCCCACCTGGGCCACGGGGAGGTCCCTGCTCAGTCACTGTGCGGTTCTCATTTTAAAGCCACCTGCTCTGGGAAGCATTTTTTTTATTTAATATTTTTATTGCATTCAGGGAGAGGAAGGGAGGAGAGATCATGGATGACCTGCCTCCCGCGCACCCCCTTCGGGCATCTAGTCCGCAGCCGGGCCGAGCCCGACGGGGACCCACCGGGGACCCTCCTCCTGGGTCCAGGTCGGTGCTCACCCCGAGCCACGCCGGCGGGGCTGCGCAGCGTTTTTTTTTCCCGTTGAGACTTGGCTTCCCCACGATGGTCCTCAACGGGGCTCAAGTAAACTCATACGAATCTTCTTACAACAATAAATCCATCCACCGAGCCGCCCGCTCGGATCAGGCGGTTCCCGCAGACGTCGCGGACCAGGCCCGGGCTTTCGCAGACGCTCCGCGCGGCGCGGTGCCCGGGCGCAGGGAGCCGCCGCTCGGCCCGGGCTGCCCTCCGCCCACGCGGGCCCCGGGGCTCCGCGGCCCGGTAGCACCGGGCCTGCCGGGGAGCAGCGGCCCGGGGACGGCGGCCGGGCCCCGCCACACCCAGCCCCGCCGGCTTGTTTACGCCTCTGCCGCGGCCCCTCCCGCCGGGCCGGCCCGGCCACGTGACCGGGGCCCCGCCCCCCGCGCTCTCGCGAGGCTCCTCCCGCAGCGCCGGCTCTTCTTTTTGCCTCCTTGGGAGTCACAAGACCTCTCAGCGGCCTCCCGTCGGGATCCTTCCGCCTGGCCCCGCCCCCTCCTCCGCCTGATACACTCTCCTCGGTCCTTTCACGGCCGGTTCGCATCCTCCGTGACGAGCAGGGCGGCCTCTTGCGTCCAGCGTGGCTGCGACCGCGGTCATTTGTCATTAGGTGCGAAGGAGAGGCGAGACCCCCGCCCCCGCCGCCGGGGACTCTTTTTTCGTGAAGGAGGCTTCCGCGGGCCGGGGACGTTTCACGACAGGGGGAGGTGCTGTACGTCCAAGATGGCGGCGCCCTGTAGTCTGGAGGGACTGTGAGGTAAACAGCTGAGGGGGAGGAGACGGTGGGTGAGTATGGGGGTGTCGCCCCCTCCTTTTCACGGGGCCTTCTCGGGGCTGCCCTGGCGCCATGACCCCAGTCGGGGAGGCCCCGGGCGGGCGGGGGCAAGGGGCTCGCTTGCCGGGGAGGAGACCCCGGGGAGGGGGATTCGGAAAGCTTCCCTCTCCCTCTTATTCCGCGCGGTCTCCGGTGGGGCCGCGCCGGGCCGGCGGGTCCCTGGGATGGGGAGGCGGGCCTGGCCGGCACCTCGCCCGTCCCGGGCGTCCGGGAGGACGGACGGATGCGCGCCCGGGCCGCGGCTCCCAGGGCAGGGGGGTAGGTGGGCCCCCTCGCCGGACCCTCACTTGGTGGGGTGACAGGTTCCCGGCGGGGTGCGGAGGGCGGCGGAGAGACCCCCGTCGGTCGGCGGGGAAGGGCCGCGCGGCGGGGCTGGTCCCGGGGCGCGAGGAGAGGGGGCCGGGGTCGGGGCGGAATGAATGGAGGCTGCTGTGGGCGCCGAGGGCTCGCCCGGGCGCGGGGTCTCCGCCGGAGCCGGCAGGACCGGGTCGCCCCGCTCCCGGAGGGCTTGTGGGTGTTTGACGACGGTGGAAGACAGTTACCTCCAGTCAGCAGAGGTGATGCCTGAGAGACAGCTATTTGCGGAGCGGCTCCTGGCCGCTCATTCATTCATTTGAGGAACCGGAGGGTGGAGGGCTTGCAGCCCGAGAGCTGCTGGAACCCAGGCTCTCCCTTTGTGTTTCCCGGTGAAGAGTTTTGCTCGGTGTGTTTTGGACGGGGGGTGGGGGGGTGTCTCGGAAGGGGGTGCGGTCCTAGTCCCAGCAGCTGGCGTTCGCGGAGTCCTTGCTGGGGAAGGGCTGCGCCCCGTCCTCGGCTCAGCGACGGCGACGCCTGCGCCCCTCGGACGCAGAAACTGAGGCCCAGCGAGGTGCGGGGAACCCGCCTGAGGCCGCCTCGGGCAGTGTCCGAGCCGGGACCGGAACCGGGGTCGGACCCGTCCCCAGGCTGCGGCCCGTCGTTATTTATACCCGCACGGCTCGGCCCGGCCCGGCCGTTTAGTTATTCGATCAGAGCTGGCCCGTCACCCTAGTGAAGCGATTTGCAGGAATCTGTTGGCCCGGGCCTGTGCTCCAAAGCCCTCGTGCGTGTGTGTGTGTGTGCCCGTGTGCGTGCGTGTGTGTGGGCATGCGTGTGTGCATTCATGAGCGTGTGTGCATTCGTGTGCGTGTGCGTGTGTGTGCATGCGTGCACGTGTGCGTGTGCATTCGTGTGCATGTGTGCTTTGCATGCGTGTGCATGCGTGCGTGCGTGCCCGTGTGCGTGGGCATGCGTGTGTGCACTCGTGTGTGGGCGTGTGCGTGTGGGGGGTGCATGCGTGTGCATGCGTGTGCGTGTGTGTGTACTTCTGAAGGGAGTGCCTTGCTCCTGCGCCTTGGCTTCTGCTTCAGAGGCGGTGCTGTGCAGCTCAACATGCGGATCTAGACTGGAAAGTACTTGATACCTTTACAACACTGGTGAGCTGACTGCAGAAGTCCTTGCTGGTGTTTTTTGTTTTGTTTTTTTAATAGAAAGCATAGGGATAGCACTTGACTTTACATAGAGTGTGCCGTAAAAGTACTAAATAATAATAACACTCTCCTGAGACACTGTGATTTATAATTTTGGGGTCAATGGGGACTCACCCATATTCAAACTGGCTGGCAAAGTGGAGCTGTACGTTTCCAGAAGCATGACAAAGCGGGATCTTCTGGGAGCCTCCATTTACAGAGCAACCACCTGTGATTCTTAGGCTGAACATTGCTGTGTAGACCTGGGGTATGCCAATGTGAAAACTGATTTAGGGTTGTGCAGGGAAAGGTGCCTGTAACAGTCCCGCATCCTTAAGAACCCGCAGCATTCTTTGCTGTTGCCCTGGGGAGCTGCAGAATCTCCTTTTTAACCATCTGGTATAAACTTAAGGGGTATTTATAGAAGACGTAAATGGAAACTATCCTCTTAACTAAAGTTAATATCTTACCCAAAACACACTTACATCACGTGCCTGGAAGGGTGGTGATGTAATAAACTTTCTTTGCTTCATGCATTTCCTGGTGTCATAAAGACTTGGTATGTTTCTAAATTCCCAGTTAGATTTCCAGCTGGCTCCAGGCCCTCTCACTTGCTTGTGTTAAATTGGAGGGTGTCAGATCCTTTGACTCAGTGATACTCTTCCTCACTGGATTAAGAGCAAAGACCTCCAATACTGCAACTGTTGTGGTGTAATGTGATTCCTTCTGTGCATGCCTGGCTTCATTTGAGATGAAACCGAACAGTCTTACTAGGACTAATCACATATATACCTGTCTGTGTGATGTTTACAGAATAGTAAAATTGCTGGAAACAAGATCTCTAACAGTGTTCATCAGAATCTCCGTCACAGATGTCAGGCCCCGTAGTAGGTAGACCTGCATAGTCAGTCTTTGAGGACCCCCTGGATGTATATTTTGGGAGAAGTCAAAGGTGGTCCTGATGTGCACCAGAGGTTGAAGATCAGTGCCTTAAAGTTTCAGTTGGCTGGCTGGCATGGCTCAGTGGTTGAGTGTCAGCCTATGAACCTAGAAGTCACTGGTTCGATTCCCAGTCAGGGCACATGCCTGGGTTGCAGGCTCGATCCCCAGTGGGGGGCCTGTAGGAGGCAGCCGATCAAAGACTCTCATTATTGATGTTTCTCTGTCTCTCTTCCTCTCCCTTCCTCTCTCTGAAGTCAGTAAAAACATTTTTTTTAAAAAGTTTCAATTGGGCTATTTTTCTTTTAAATTACTATTTATTGCAGAGGCATTTTTAAAAATAGCTTCTAACCTCTGGTGTGTGTAGTGGGGTGAATTTTGGGCTCTCAATTACAGCTGACTTGATCTTATACCTCTGTCTTTTTCCCAAGTTTGGTAGGGTACAGGCATGCTCCTTCTCTGGGTTCCAGGGCCATAGTGTACTGAAATGAGCTTCTCCTGGAATTAATTGGACATTCTTGGATGCAGATGAGCCAAATACAGTAATATAGCAACCATTTCAAGCTTTATAAAAGTCAAATAGCTCTCTGAGCCTGTTTCTTCATATGTGAAATAAGAGAGTTGGATTGTAAATTAGAGTATTCCTAAGTCTAAATTTCTGTGATTTAAGATCCTCCTGGGGCTTCAGTTAAACATTCTGACTAAATTGATTGAATAAAAATGTTAATGGGTTTATAATATATCAGCAAATTGGTGACTTTTAAAAGCATGACCTGTTTATCTTTTCCTTTGTATCACATTATTTTTAAAAGGTAATTTCCTTTAAGTTTCTCATACGATAAATCCCTTTGAGAGATTATTTTAATTTTTATTAGTTTTGTCTGTCATTTAAGTAGCTGCAATCATGAAAGAAAAGTGTACTCAGCATTCAAACCTGTAGTTTTTTGCTTTAAATATACATATAATTAATATGTACTCAAACACTGTTCTTTCCTTCAGTGTTTAATATAATTTAGTTTGCATGAAATACTCATCCCCCCTCCCCCCAATTTAGGTGGGTCTGAAAGAGGTCTATCATCAGGAATTTTCTGGTTTACTTTTAAGCCTGTAGTTACTAGATATTAGTAATTTAATGTCTAATGTCTCTTTTGGGGGTAGAATAAAAAATTATATATATGTGTGTGTATGTATATCTCAGTTAATTCTCGGGACCTTGCTAATTTTTTCTTGTCCCTTTTCTTGTGCAGTGCTAACTTTTGTTCTATACAGGGAAGTAGCAAAAGGTAACAATATTTCTAAAGATTGAAGGAATTCAGATTGTCATCTAATGAGTAAAGTGCCTTAAAAACCAAGGTTTGATACAAAACAAGGCAGTTTAGTTACCCGCCTAGAACTCACAGGTCACTGTGTAAAGATAATGGCAGTAAAGACCATGAAGTATTTGAGTAACGAGGGACAAGTGTGTCCTTCTGTTGGTGATGGAAGACACAGTGCAGAGTGATAAGAACAAGTGTAGTGGCCTTAATGTCTGCAGTCATTTAGATGTGCTGCTTTGAGTGGCTCACAGGGCACAGTAACAAATGAGAAATGTATCCATTTTAAGTTAAACAGTAGTTTTATCAGTGTTTCAAATATAAGCTGTTGAATGGATAGACCGCAGAGCCTATGTATCCGGCAATACATTTTGTTTAGTAGTAATATTGTTATAAAGTTTATATGTGTTGAGTGCTTATGAGTCAAACACTGTGCTATTTTGCAGGTAAGATCCTATGAACTCTTCCCACAGCCTTAACAGACAGGATAGGGAGGTGAAGGACCTGAGGCCTAAAGCCACTTACTCAGCTGCTGAGCTGGGATTTGAACCCTGCTGGTTCACTCCAGAGCCCCCAGATTTAGTATTTCAGTGTGTTAAACTGCCTGGACTGCTGATCTCATAAACTAACTCATAGGTCAGTGGTTCTTAATCTTTTTTTGGTGGTGGTGGGGGGGGGGGCGCTGGAGGAGGTGGCTCAGTTCCCCTCTGAAAATAAACTATGGGTCAAATATCCTTCCCGTTCCATCACCACCAAGAAAATTCATAGAGATATGAAATGCTGGGTATGTCTTCAGGAACTTCATTCCAGATAGATTACTGCTCTTAAAAATGGACTTGGGCTTCATTAAAAACAATCTTTTTTTTTTTTTAAACCAGTAGGTAAGGAGAAGCCCAAATCTTTTAAAGATGGGCCTATGTACTGTTTGTATTATAAATCATCTTGTCAGACTTTTATATTGAAATATTCTTTACACTTCACTGGAAATTCAGCTTTGGGTGCCACATCAGAAATGAAGAATTCAGGGATGTAACTTGCTAAATGCTTGTCAGGCCTGGCACTCAGTCTGTGCTGGTACCTTTAGCACCTGGTACAATTCCTTTGGGTCTTCCCCAAGGTTTATGCACTATTTCCCCTTGAACCTCAGAGTAGACATGAAATGTATACGCTTCCTGTTCCCCGCCTTCGTCCTTCTTTTGTCTGGGCCAGTGGCTTTCAACCTCTCCTGGGCTTCAGAATCACACAGAAGACCCCGTTCCCGAAGTTTCTGACTCAGAGGTCTGGGTTAGGCCCACGAATTTGCTTTCCTAACAAATTCCAGGTGATGCTGATGTTGCTGGTGTGAGGACCACATTTGAGAACCACTGTCCTAGACTATCAAACCCTATGACTTTATTCTGTGGATGTTTCTGTTTTAGTCCTATGAGCTTGAAACCTAAAAAAATATGATAGTTTGCTCAGATTTCTTTTAGGGGAAGCCCTGTATGGTGACTTTTTGACACATACATGATATCTGTCTGGCCTGTATTTTCTGGTAAATAATTTTGTTCATGCTAATAGAAAGTCAAAACATAAACATTATTTATAGAAGAAATACACCGTACCAAAATCAAGCTCTGTCCCTGCAGGCGACCTTTGAAATAGGATACAACCTTCAGCAAATTGTCCATGAAGCTTCCTGATGGCAAAATTCTGAATGGAGAGTCTGGACTCTCCTGCCCCAGCTTACATGACCTTGAGAAGGACTACCACTGAGACCATTTAAATCACATGTGACTACACACTTTGGCAGGTCTTGCCATCAGCTGTTTTACTCACATACTAAGTAGTATTTCCTGCCCCTTTTTCTTTCCTTCTGTGTATTGGTAGGAAGAGGGACTGGGAGTTGGTGTCTTACCTTTTTTGGATGCATTTGTGTAGGAGGCAACTTTGTTCACCTGATAGAATATTACCTCAGATAGTGTAATAGTGTCTTATTAACAGATTATTAGTATCTGTATTGTTAACATATTAACTGTATTATTAACATACAAGTGCAATATTTCTGATTTATATCTACTGTACTTGATAATGAAATAGTCCACCTATGCCTGAACCTGTATCCAAGTTGAATTTGAGTTTTTTCTTAGTGAAAACCCGAGTGATAGGAAACAAGTGTAGTGAAGAGACATCTGCCTTCATTTATACCCATAGTTGTTTTTGTCACAGACAAGTGAGTACAAAGTTATCTCAGGCGATAGCTCTGCAGTCACCTATTTTGTGTAATTTGTAGTTCTGGGACTTCTAGGGGAGAGGAGGCCACAGACAACACTGGCTTTCCAAAACTCTGAATATTCAGCTGATACTTTCAGATCAGATACTTTCTAAAGGCCTTGTAGGTACCTGCCACACACGTTCATAGAGGTATGGGTAGCTCTTAGCCATCTCATGGCCCATCATGCATCTTGGCGAGGGCAGAGATATGTGACGTGTGTACAGGTCCTGCTGATGACAGCACCATGTGGCAGGTGCCCCAAGTTTGCATGTATCCCAGGTGTCTAAGCCATCAATCTGTAAGCACCCACACTGTGGAATTGAGGTGAACTGTGACAACAAATTGACCTACCTTCCTTCTGTTTAATCTCAAGACACTAAAGTTCAGAGCCCTCATCTTCTTTCTCAAACCTGCTGTTTGTTCAAAAAGACGGCTTGTAGAAGTGCAGTCACAACATTGCCATAGGTGAGAGCATTGCTTCAAACTATCACAGGAACAGCTCCATTGGGAGGCTCGTTTCTTTTTTGGTTTGGCTTTTGAAGCTAAGGTGGATTGACCCTGTTACGCTCTGACGGGTGTTTCCATCCATGCCCCTTGAGGGTGTGCACATCTGTGACCAGTCCGCTTCCTTCCTCACTTCTGGTCAGGGAAGTCATGTCACATCTCACTTCACTGACCAGAATGGTTCTGCCCTGTAGTCCCTCTGTAGGGCAGGATTTAACTACAAAGTAATGAGAGAATAAACATAAGTATCAGTAATGGCAGGTAGCCCTTGACATGCCAATGCCACAGCGATGCTGATTGATTGCCATTGCAGTTTTTTGTGTAGTGATAAAGGTGTTGAGGAGTCTTCATGTTCACATTGGACAAAAACCTGATTTCCTGTGCCAGTGCCTTTATCTAGGACAGTGGTGTGGCTGGGCAGGCCGCAGGATCCCATCTTATATATATCTGAATTTTACCCTCACCTTAGATACTGCTTTTCAGGTAAAAGAACCAACTGGGATTAATTGCAAGAAGTCTGTATGACTCGCTGGACTAACAGCTGATTGAAGGATTCTGGAGATTAGAGGCTCACATGTTTAATTCCACCTTTTTAGTTGGTTGAGCGACTGTGGCAGGGCAAGCACGCCCTGTCTGAAGGGCCAGCCTGCCTCCCAGCTCTGCGCACGTGTGCATGTGCCACTGAGGACCATGGTGTAAATGCGTGGAGTGTGCTCCACGAGGAAACAGAATCACCTTGTTGTCTGGGCAAGAGGTTTTCATTGTTAGAGAGTCAGTTGCTCAATCCCCTGGTTTGACTTTGACCAGGATGGTACGTTGAAGGGCTTGTTTCCAGGCTTTTCTGTGCTCGGGGTAATTAGGTGTATATAGTATGTGAGGCTCAGCTTTCATACTCTACAGTCAGCCCTGGAATGGCTACCAAACAAGCTGATGAAATCTTTGTTCCCAAGAAGAGGGTTGTTTGCCTCTTGTGTGGCAGATGCTGAAATAGGCCCTGTGTGTCCAGTGGTGGACCGCATGGTCTCTGTCCTCTTGGAGCTTCCAGTCTGGAGGTCAGCCTGTACCTAAATACATTTTGAAGCAAACTGGAATGTATGTGTTTATATATACTCATATTTGACATAGATGTTTAACATGAGATAATGTGGACAGAAAGTAGGGGAAGAAAGTAGAGAAATGCTCGATCAACAAGTACAGTAAGTCCTCACTTAATGTTGTTAGGTTCTGCAACTTTAAGCAAAATGATATATAATGTAACCATTTTTATTATAGGCTAATTGATATAAAGGAGTCGAGTTTTATGATGTTGAAGGAACAAGGCCTTATCTGAGGACCTGCTGTGCCAGGCACTGTGGTAGCTGCTAGAGATACAGTACTGACTAAGCCACTCTCTCCCTGGATGTACCTTCCAGTCTAGTGTGGGAGGCATGTTCAGTAACTAATTATATAGGTGACACAGAAATGCAGGCTGTAAGAGCACACAATGGGACCTGACCTAGGCTGGGCCTTGGGAGTGGAGGGAAAGGAAGACTTCTCTGAGGAATGTGTGTTTAAGCTGAGATTTTAAGGGTGAAGATATAGCTTGGGGGGAGGGAGGAGACTGGTCCTGAAATGGAGGTGAGACTGGCTTGGCTGAGAGACTAAGAGGCTAGTGGGGCTGGGTGAGGGGGGAGTGGTGGGTGCTGAGGCGATGCAGGCCCATGAAGGACCTGGGGCTGCTCCACCTTTGGGGCTGCCCCCTGGGGCTCCCATTGTTAGCACTCCATGCCACACACTGTGCCCAGGGCTCCTGGATGCATCGCCTTCAGTCACCACACAGCCTTATGAGGAAGAGGCCTTTACTCTTGTTGCTGTACAGGTGCGGTAGGTTAAGGTCAGACATAAGAGACTTAGGATAAGTAGCCAAAAGATACGCAGCCAAAAGATGGCAGAGCTTGATTTCAACTTGGACCCTCACTACTGCCCATTTGTTTATAGCTCTAACACAGGCAGTTAACAAAGGCAGAGAGTACAAGTTCCGCACAGTATAGAAAATTTCCCAGCAGCCAGCTGTTCAGAAATATGGACAGGGAGAGGTAGGTGTGCCCAGGGATTTTAAGAGTTCATTTTTTTGGAGAGCAGATGCCACCTGTCAGGGCCAGAGTAGGAAGGAGGTGGGCCCAGGGGAACCCTAAACTCACTCTGGTTGGGTCTGGTTTGCTGCATTGTAAGATTACTATGTACATATTTGTGTTTTTCCCTCCAGTGACCATGAAAGACACCAGGTTGACAGCACTGGAAACTGAATTACCAATTGTCCCCAGAACAGGTAAGGTATCAACTCAGCCCACTGGTTGGGGAGACAGAGGGAATTGGCCATCTTGTCCATGGTGGTACTGGTGCATAATGTTTTTTTGCACGCAGGATTTAACATTTATGATGTTAACTGCTTGCCAGGAACTGGACTGTCTATGGCATGAAGTAATTGGTCAAATTACTGATGATTATTAATTGCTTATTCAGTGCCGGGCACTGTTAAATGCATTACTTTTCTCTTCACAACTGCACTTTTGGTGTATCCCCTTTTGACAGATGAAGAATTGGACTCTGAGATGTCATCTAATTTTCCTAAGGTCATACGGCCAGTACTTGGTGGGTCCATGACTCAAATCAGTTTTCACAGCCAAGCTTGGTTTTAATCATTAAATTGAAGTGCACTTGGGACTATAAACGTAAATTTGGTATAAATGTAAATTTGGTATAAACCAAATGTACTCTCTGGACCCTACCCCTTAACCTGCTCTGGAGTGGGGCCTGGGCTACAGGTTTGCATACTTTCCGGGTGATTCTATAATGCACATCCTGGGCTGAGCGCCCCTGAAGTCACAACTTAGCATTTGCATTTTAACATGGCTTTATCTGTTGGTTGTCTTAATTCATTTTAGGGATGAATTATATGCTATTGGGTCTAGGAACTAGAGGATTCTCAGAGCCCCAGGATATTTCCTTCATAATTATTGAGGCCCTGGCCTTCGGATACCTGGTCAGTCTTAGTGAGCTGACTGATCACTGAGATGTAAGGTGGAATTGATCAGCAAGAGTGCCAGAGCAGCACGTGGTATGTCTGTGGGGACACAGGGAAGGTGTTTAGTAGGCTGTTTTTATACACAGACACCTAATGGGATTCATTTAATGGCTTGAAGATTGCCATTTACTATATTCTGTCACTGTCTGCCTCACCTTACATAGTAGGAAACAAGTAGGGATTTTTGTCTTAAGATCAATGTCTGTTCACAAACAAGGACTCAATGTAGGTTGTAGATTGTCTAACAAAAATGTGGAAGCAGCGTACTCTCACAGGGGAGGCTTTCTAAGTTTGTCTTTTCATTTTCAAATTTTTTGTGTGTAGTTAACACTGACCCTTTTTTTAATCATCACTTGATATGTTTTTTAAAAATTGATTTTGAGAGAGAGAGAGAGAGAGAGAGAAAGAAACATTGGTGATATGAGAGAGAAACATTGATCAGTTTGCTTTCCGTACACACCCAAACCGAGGATCAAACCCCACAACCTAGGTATGTGCCCTGATCGGGAACTGGACCCACTGCCTTCCGGTGTACAGGACGATGCTCCAGCTAACTGAGGTTTGAAACATACTTTGTCAGCACTATCAGCAGCCAGGTTGCGCCTGTAGTCACTGGTACACATGTGTGATCCCGAACAATCACCTTCAGCTGCCACTGTTAGTCCCATCACTGATGTTTCTGGACAGAGCTGATGTGATTCGGGAGAGTGTCTGATGGGCTGTTTTCTGGAAGGAAGCTGTACCTGGGGCAGACCTCGAAGATCCTTCATCTTCAGTTACTGCAGACTGTTGGCTGTCTATAGCAGTCCTTTCGACAAGCTTTTTGTTTAAATTTTTGCCCTTCATAGACATAAAACTACAAGAAACTGTCTCTGTAAAGTGTTTTTGTAAAGTCTGTTTTGAAAGTTGATAAGTGAGTACAAAATGTGTTTGAGTAATTTTTTTCTTAACATTGTTTTCTTCTCTCTTTTTTTTTTTTTTAAATATATCTATTGATTTCAGAGAGAGGAAGAGAAAGAGAGAGAGAAACATCAGTGATGAGAGAGTCATTGATCAGCTGCCTCCTGCACACCCCCTGCTGGGGATGGAGTTCACAATCCCAGCATGTGCCCTGACCGGGAATCGAACCACGATCTCCTGGATCCCAGGTTGATGGTCAACTGCTGAGCCATGGCGGCCGGGCTTCTTCCTACTCTTTATATTCTTTATGTTTGGCTTGAAGATGGTTTATCCTGGATGCTATTTAGTGTGATTTTAGATTTTTTTTCATGACAAAATTGAGGTGAAAGTAGACATTTTTTATTCATTCTCAGATGTGAAGTATTCCCAAATATGACTTTTTCTTGAAAGACTACACACTAAATGCAGTTCTTAAGGTTATTTTGTTTGTAATAAATGCTGAAAAACCAATTCTATAAAAATTAAAATATGCTTTCTGTCATTTAGCCAGGTATTAAAATATTTGTAAACATTTGACTCAAAGAATAATTACTGTTATTTATAGTGATCTAGCTAGTCTACCCTATTGATATTCACATTATTAGTTAATGTATTTAACTAGTTGAAAGTTCTCAATTGTTTTTTAATGTAAAAGTCACATCATGCTCCGGCTGGTGTGGCTCAGTTGGTTGGAGCATCGTCCAGCGCAGTGAAAGGGCTTCTGCTCGATTCCCAGTCGTGGCTCATGCCCAGGTTTCAGTTTCAGTCCCTGGTTGGGGTGCGTGCATGAAGCGACCGATTGATGTTTCTCTCTCATATTCATGTTTCTCTCTCTCCCTTTCTCCCTCTAAAATCAATTAAAACATATTTTTAAAAAGTCACGTCATTAACTGCCGATTTTATTTTTATAAGTATACATCTGTACTTAAACTGACAGAATTTCAGCCTGTCATACATAAATACAGAACTTATGTGTTACCTCTATTTGAAAGCAATTATTCAGGTATTAGTAGTAATTCTAAATGCATGCCTTGTCCACTTTGCACATTGTGTGGATTAGATAATATGGTGACAACATGAACATGTAGTTATTGATCTCTCTCTCTCACACACACACACATACACACACACACACAGAGTCAAGGATGCCAGGAATGCTGCCAAAGTAGGCAGTTGATAGTTCAAATTTCACACCTAAAAACCAGGGCCAGGTATCGAGACAGACCTGAAGGACAGTTAGCCCTGTGAGGATGTGGGAGAGGAGCACTCCAGGGATGGAGGGAACAGTGTGTGCAAAGGCACTGATCGAGAAGCTTTCTTCCTGGGTTTTCAAAAACAGAGACTAGAGCAGAGAAATGAAGCAGAGGGGTGTGAAGTGAAGGCAGAGGGAGGTTGGGGAGTTCATAAATGGCTGAGCTGTGGGAGCCTTAGAGGCTGCTCGTGAGTTTGGCTCTTATTAGCTCCACAGGAAGCTATTGTTTGATTTTAAACAGGGGAGTGATAGATTCTGATATTCATATTTCAAGTCTCTTGTTTAGTGGCAAATGAGTTCTAGGGGAGCAGGAATGCAAGCAGGAAGGTGGTGAGGGAGGCTGCTGCTCTCTTGTCTCCAGGGGCCATAATGTGGGTTTGGACTGGACTTACCTCAGATGTAAGGGTAAGAGTGGTGGAAGCAACAAGGTGTCTCCTAGATGTCTGCATCTTGACCTTTTACTGAGACCAGAGGATGGGCAGAGTGACAGGGTTTGGGGTGGGTAGTGGGTGTTGGAAGTCCTGCTCTTAGTATAAACAGTGTCATCTATAGCACTGTGCTGTGCATGCGGCCACTAAAGATAACATTAAAGTAGCTGGAATGTTGCTTTGCATGTAGATACAGACATGTATTAACC
This sequence comes from Miniopterus natalensis, assembly GCF_054644295.1. Taxonomy (NCBI): domain Eukaryota; kingdom Metazoa; phylum Chordata; class Mammalia; order Chiroptera; family Miniopteridae; genus Miniopterus; species Miniopterus natalensis. Next base: position 70,730,320 of record NC_142092.1, read on the forward strand.
CAGATACTGACTTTCGGCTTCTCCTACCTTCTCTGTTTTCTATACTTGGTTCTTTCTAAGATGGAAGAGAGACTGGCACGGCTGTAAGTGGGTATTTCACGTGCCTGTGGCGCTCACCTTTCTGTGTTTGTTTCCAGCAACTCTTCCGTAGGTTGTAAAGTGTGTTTAACGCTTGCGCATCTCACCCGCCACCACCAGCCCAGCCCAGGCTGGTTCCTCCCCGCCTTTGTGTACCCACTGAGCCACGGCCATTTCTCACATGTGCATAATTCTCCAGTGTGCTTGCTAGGTCTGTCTGCCCTCCGTAGCACCTGCACTGAGGCCCTTAAGACATATTTGAATGAGTTTAAAAAGGAGAGATGTTCCAGTCATGGGACTCATTCCAAAAGCTTATAATTCAACTTTTGTCAGGGCTTTTTAGAATATTGGAAATCCTTGAACTTGGGTCACTTAAATGACAAATCTCATACAAAGCCCAATATTTATATTTTTTCTAGGGATTAGGAAATATGTTTAAAGGGTAGAATTTTAGAACCAAAGAGAAAAGCTTGTTGCCAAAAATGTTCTAATGTGTTTTAGCTGAAACCTTATTTTTGCCTTGTGTAAAGCATTTGGAAAGAGTAGGCTTCAGAAACCAGACTTCTATGCCTAAATTATATTTACACACTGAAAAACAAGCTGGATGGTCCAAGTCGGTCAGCCTGACCACTGCCAGGTTGACTGGATGGTCGCCGTCTTTGTTTAGAACTGAGCTTATGCCACTGTGCTCTGGGCTCCTCATTTGGGACCAGCCCTGACAGGGCTGTCTTCTCAGTACACAAAGGAGCATCTCCGAGACCGTAAGTAGCAATTTTATTGGAACAAAACTGAACTTACAGACAAAATACTTTAAAATCTAAGGGTCATTTGTGATTTACCTGAAGTAGAAATGAAAATGGGGCTAGGAAGGTAAACGTGCTACCTCGGTTGCAGGCTCGATCCCCGGCCCTAGTCCTGGTGCGTGTGGGAGGCAGCCAATCCATGTGTCTCTGTCCTGTCAATGCTTCTCTCTCTCCCTCCCCATTCCACTCTCTCTGAAAAGCAATGGAAAAAATATCCTTGGGTGAGGGTTTAAAAAAAGTCATCTTGAAAGCAGTGTCCTGAAGACATTTATTGGACTCTTCCCAATGACATGCTGCACTGCTCAGCGAGTGTTTATTTGCGCCACGTGCTGTGCTGAAGTGTGTGACTGACATCAGTCATCCCGTTTAGCCCTCTAGGAAGAATACACCCTGGCCAGCTGCTGCCTTCACCATGGCGGTAATTGAGTCCAGCTCACAGCAAGGCGACATTGGTTTCTCTTCTGTTTTAAACTCTTTTGTGGTAAAATCTTACCAGTTGTAAGAGTTCTGAGCCCTTTCAAATGGCCTTCCTTTGTGATTTTCCTGTAAGATTTATATTTATAGGTGTGACTATAAATACTGTGTACTTCATGATTTACTATAAAAAATGCATTTAGACATTTTAATTGATTTCTCTGACAAATGAACTTCTGACTAACCAAGAGCCAAGTCAGTGAATCGTTACTGGTTATAATTAAACAAGAACGTAGATGACAGTAGTTAATACTCTCTAGTTTCTGGGGTCATTGCTCCTTTACATTTGACATCCTGTAGGAGGAGCTTAACTCTGTACATAGTGTTTCTCAGACAGGGTTTATGTATCACCCAGATAGGAATTACCTGGGGTGCTTATTAAAATGCAGATTCCTGAGCCCCAATCCAGTTCTGGATGGGCCCTGGAAGTTGCGTTTCTAACAAGCATCCCAAGTGATTTTGATGGACACTAAAGCTTGATAACTTCTGGTTTAGCTTATTCAAAGGAAAACATAGAAAATAAGGGTGTATTTGTGTGTATATGTGTGTGTGTGTGTGTGTGTGTGTTTTAAACACATCTTTATTGATTTCAGAGAGAAGAAAGGAGGGGGAGAGAGAGAGATAGAAACATCAATAATGAGAGAGTCATTGGTCGGCTGCCTAGCCTGCAACCTGGGCATGTGCCCTGACGGGGAATCGAACCCCAATCTCCTGGATCCTAGGTCGATGCTCAACCGCTGAGCCACGCCCGGCTGGGCAGGGTATATTTTAACATGGCTGCAAGTGGCATCTGTCTTCATTGGCCTGGGGACTGGGCCAGCCTTGTTCTGCTTTTCCATGTGACCGTGGCCAACTCACTCATCCTTTTTGAGTTTCCATGTTCTCATTTATAAAGGAAGGGTGCCAGCTGGTTCCCTCACACAGTTGCCGGGAGGGTCAGCCACATGCTAGCTTTGTGTCCCATTTAAGGGCTTGGAGCTTTGGAGTCAGGCGGACCTGGGCTCAGCCTTCAGTTCTTCCCTGGTTTTGCCTCTTGCTAGCTTTGTGACCCCAAGCCAATGGCCTGACCTCTGTTGCTATCCCTATAAAAATGGGACCAAAGAACCAGTCACATGGTACTAGGAGAGTAGTGTATTCGATGGTGTTCGTAGAAGGTACGCAGTTCCTGCCTGACACATGGTAGCAGCTGTCACTTGTTTTTGAAGATAGAGCTTTAGAGACCAAAGTGGGGAGGTACACGAAGTGGGGAAGTGCAGCCACACTTGGCGAGTGAGGTGACGCAGGATCGGTTCTGAGTGGTGCCGTGTTTGGTTTCTCTGGTGGTTGCATCTGGAGAATCCTTCTCATACATTTGCCACAGGCAGCAGCGTTCACGCGCCTGGCTGCTCTCATCGGCGAGGTTCTGGACATGCTGTTCACGGCACTGAAAACACACGCTGCTCTGTCCCGCAGGTGTTTTCTGTGGGGAAAACTTGATTGTTTTGTCACCCTGTGTTCCTTTTTCTCAGTCTGGTAGCAGCACCAATGAAGAGCCTTCAGAGTCTTTAACGAACGTCCTGGACCCTGCACAGCACGTCCGTGTAGGAAAATGGCCCAACAAGCCAATATTGGGGAGCTGCTCTCCATGCTGGACTCCCCGGTGCTGAGTGTGCGTGATGATGTCACGGCCGTCTTTAAAGAGAACCTCAATTCTGGTGAGCAGGAGCCTGTTCTTTTCAGCTCATCTGCAATCGGCAGACATTGACGTAGCGGTGACCAGAATCCTGCTCATAAATTATGGTTTCATTTTCTCAAGAGAGTCTTTAAAACCACCAACAAAGAGCATACATTGGTGAAGTTACGCTGTGTGTTTTAATTGCAGAATATTCAAATATGTACACAGACATAGACATAAGAATCCCATAGTGACCCCCTTGAACCCATTGCTTGTTTCTACCATTCTTATTTTATCTTAACTTCACTGACTCCCCCCATCCAAGTATTTTAAAGCAAATCCCAGATATACCATTTTATCTGTAAATCATATGTGTGATTTTTAATATGAGAAATCCTTAACCTCCCTTTAATTGGAGGAAAACAGTTTAAACAGTACCTGTTTTTGCTTACCAGGTGGGTAAAAATCAAATACGGATCATAGAAATAGACATTGTTAGCAGGAGACTAAGTTGGTGGCCAGCCTTTCTGCAGTATCATCAATTTAAAAACATGTACCATTTGCCCACCTACAAGAATCTGCATTTCATTATAGCCTTGAATGAAATATAGTGAAAAATTGGGGAAAGCCAGGTGTCCTTCAGTAGCTGAATGGTTAAATTAGCTGCGTGGAGCCAAGCAGTAATGAACAAGGAAAGGGTCAATAAAGAGAATGAATAGGTCCTAGGTGCCGACATCGAAAGGTGTCTGCACCACCTCATTAAATGACAAAACACACAGGCTCTGAGGATATGGACTTGGGGGCGGTGTGCGCACGTGCTCGAGAGAGATTCAAGTAGGAAGGTGTTTGAATGGACATTTACCAAAGTCTAGGGCATTTCTCTTCGGAGTGGGTTGGGAGGCAGGTGGTGAGGAGACTTCCATTTTCATTTTATGTACTTTAATATAGTCTGAATTGTCAGTAATAGGCATGGGTTATTTTTGTAATTAAAAGAGTAATAAAAAAGATAGCATTTATGTGCTTATGTGGATATTTAGACAAATAAACTTAGTGTTATCTTATTGTTAAACCTAAATGAATGTAAGGAAGCAGAAATAGAATGCTTCGTATGACTGTGGGTAGCCTATAGAGGAACGATTTCTGGATTTTGTGACAGGCGACTATTTGAGGTAAATTTGAACGTTAAAGGAAATAACTATGAGAAACTACCCTTGTCTTTGTTCAGACCGTGGTCCGATGCTTGTGAACACCTTGGTGGATTATTACCTGGAAACCAGTTCTCAGCAAGTATTGCACATCCTGACTACCTTGCAAGAGCCACATGATAAGGTAACTGCCAGGGTGTAGAGCGGAGCGTGGGGGACATTCTCCCATGTGGTGCGCTGGCTTCTCCGTACACCAGCTGGGCAGGCCCCAGAGCTCTCCCCTCTAGCTCCTACCTGCCGCAGGGGCCCTCGTTCCCAGGTTATCACCACATGTGAAAGTCATCTGCAGGGTCTACGTTTCTGGAAAAGTTTAAAAAATGAAATAAATTTCAGAGGCTTTTTAAGATCTTGCTGTTTAAAGAAACCTGGAATCCCACTACTGTAATTGTGCAGTGCCAGCCTGACCCATAGCACAGCCCTGGTTAACCCCGTGCTTTGAATAGGATTTTTCAACTTCTAATAAGCCTTGGAAAATGTAAAGCGCAGGTAACTAATGGGGCTAACGGGTGAGTCCTGTCTCCCAGCTTTTGGGAGGTCCCTTACATTTTGCTTTTCCTTTATTTTTTGGTTAATCCATACCCTAGGGTTTTTCCCCCATTGATTTCTAGAGAGAGTGGAAGGGAAGAAAGGCGGGGGGGGAGAGAGAGAGAAACATATCGATGCCTCCTGCATGTGCCCTGACCCAGGCTGGGGATTGAACCTGCTTCCCAGGTAAGTGCCCTTGACTGGGAGTCAAGCCGAGACCCTTTGGTCTACGGACTGATGTTCTAACCACTGAGCAAAACTGGCCAGGCATGCTTTATTTTGCTTGGTGGTCAATAGCTAGTAGAGCACTTTAATGGCAGACTTTGGGACATCTTGAGTTTGTATGCTGGTGACGCTACCAGAATTTGAAGGCCTTGCCCTCTTGTTTTTTTCACTCTGGGCTGAATTTTAACTTCTGTTACTACCTGATTTATATTTGGGGCCAAACCATGTAGCTGGGCTACTGTAGCAGTGAGTATGCTTCCAGTGGGATCCCTTCGCAGCTTCAACAGCAGGCCGCAGGCTGGGGGCCTGTGGTTGTGGTAAGAAGTGACCTCTTTGTATTTCAAAAGGAGGGCCTATGAAGGAGTGTCCTACGAAGGAGTGTCCTCAGGCCTCTCTGCCTCCCGCCGCAGATGCATGTTATGGGGATCCTTTTTTAGGAAGTGCAGACTGGCTGTCCTCTCTCAAGCCAGATGCAACAGTGTTTTGTTTGCCAACATGGTTTAAAAAATCTTGAATTTGATCTCTTTACCTGTGGCACCCTTGCTCTACATCAGGGGAGGCCTTGGGGGCCAGGAGCCTATCACTGCCAGCTTTGTTTGTGTGATCCTTGTATGTTCATCTAAGGGTTTCCTTTGGTTCCCTTGACTCCCTTCCACCCCCAGCTTTACTAGATATATTTCCCTGTTCTTTCACGTTTTTAGCACCTCTTGGACAAAATGAATGAATATGTGGGCAAAGCCGCCTCTCGGTTATCCACCCTCTCGTTACTGGGCCACGTCATCCGGCTGCAGCCACCCTGGAAGCATAAGCTCTCTCAAGCACCTCTTTTGCCTTCTCTACTAAAATGTCTCAAGGTATGATGTTTGTAAGGATTCGAATTAAATGGCTTTGTGCATGTCGTCTCTAAAATGTTGAGTAACTTCAAGCAAACCAGCTAGATTTTAACCTGAGCATTTGAAAACTCCAGGCATTCGGTGTTTCTTCCTAAGTACAGAGCTGGGCCGAGTGTTCTCAGGGCATCCTGACTGTCCAGTAGCTTTTGTCCAAGCAAATACAGTAACGTTTCGGTCAGGTCTGTTCAACGTCGCTCATCCCAAGTCTCTTCGACTTCATCCTTTGCCGGCCTCCCCTCAGTTGAAACATGCTGGTTTGTCTTTGGGAAACACTTATTCCTGGTCACAGCTCTAGTCAAAGCGCCTGCTGAGTTGCGCTCTACTTTTTTGTACCAACCTTAGTTTTTCTACACAGGGAGTCAAACCTAAATAGAACCTTATGGTTTGTGTGTTGACAGTGGCTTGCTGAGCTACCAGAGCTCTGTGCTTAATCTGTTCTGGTTCCTGGACTTGTTGCCTACCTGTGAAGTTAGAAAATGAGATTAGTGTGAAGTGCCTGCGCCTCGAAGAGACTGGACATGCCTGGCAGTGTTTACCACAGGCGGGCAGCACCTTAGGACTCGTCTGATACAGCACCCAGCACAGGGGTTTGTGTCTCTGCCAGCAAGGGCACTAGCTGCGTTAGGATCCCTAGAGGGGGTCCCAAGGAGTTGCACTGATAGGTGCCATAAAAACATGCACGTAGTATTGGGGAAAAACAGGAACAATCTTAACTTTTTTTTAAAACCCTCTTCCAAGGATATGCGTTCATTGATTTTTAGAGAGGGATGAAGAAGGAAAGAGAGAGAAACATCGAAGTGAGAGAAACTCTCATCAGTTGCCTCTCCTTTGTGCCCCAATGGGACCGAACCCGTAATCTTTTGGTGTATAGGGCGACACTCCAACCGACTGAGCCACTCGGCCGGGGCAGCAGCTTAATTTTTTTAAGCTACTGGGTTGATGAGGGTATAACCCAGTTCTGAGGCACACCATGTGGTTCGATTGCAAAACTGTCTTTTCCAAAAGGGTAGGCCTGGAAAATTACTCATGGGCTGTTACCCAGCCTTCAGTTAGAATGTGGAGGACTTAGGGGCAGTCCCTTTTACCGGAACTCATTCTACGTCTCCACCAGTGTTTTACGTTCTTGCTGCTAGACAGCTGCCATGACCAAGAGTATGGTGCGTGATGTGGAAACCAAGCATATTTAAAACTTTATTTCCAGCCTGATAGATTCCTTTTTAAATGGGAATAATGAATGTCTTAATTTCCACAGGAGTCTTTTGATTACAATCTTGTTTCTTGAGTCTGAATTCCAGCCACTTGGCAAACAGCCATGATTTGATCATGGGCCAGCTGAGCTGCTCTCACCGTCCAGGTGACTCACCCTCCGCTGGGCATCAGTGTCCTCATTAGCTGGCAGTGACGAGGCTCAGTGTCGAGGTTATCAACGGGTCAGAGGTCACCACAGCGGCTTTATCTTCTCTTGTTAATCTTCACCCGAGGATATTTTTCCTTTTTTTTTTTTTTTTTTTTTAAGAGACAGTGGAAAGGGGTAGAGAGAAGCATCAATGTGAGAGGGAGACATCGATCAGCTGCCTCCTACACATGCTCCCTGTTGGGGTAAGGATCCTGCAACCGAGGCATGTGCCCTTGACCAGGATTGAACCCAAGACTCCTTGGTCCTCAGGCCAATGCTCTAACCACTGAGCCAAACCGGCCAGGGCTCCACATCACATTGTCTTTTATTTGCTGATTTCTAAATACTGTGAAGGTGAGCCATTAAGTACACTTGTTAGTGCTAAACTAATTTCTTCTTAAGTCACATTTCTGTTGTAATCTTTTGAAAATAGTGTGTTACTTGTCAATGTGTAGTGTTTTTTTGAATTGACTTTAAAAAGGTAAGTGTTTTAGGATTTGGTTGGATGAACAAAAAGCAGCGTTTCTTTGTTCTGTTACAAAGCAGCTTCTTCAGCTTCCTCTGAGTGCTGTGAGTGGAATGTCCTCTGGCTTGAGGACTTGGGAGTCGCTCTGCCAAGTTTAACTCCTCTCCCGGACACGTGTCCAGATGCAGACTCCTACAGGCGAGCTGGTCCTCAGCAGTTTTCTTGTGGCGTCTGTTGCAGTGTTGTCCCTCCAAACCCTTAGGGACTTAGGGACAGGTTATGAGTCTGAGCAAGCCTCTCATTTGGGACCCTTGGTTTCAGAACCTTGTCATGTGCTGTGCTACGCCTGATGGGTGTTTTTTCTTTCTCGGCTTTTCCTTCACAGATGGACACGGATGTCATCGTCCTCACAACGGGCGTCTTAGTGTTGATAACCATGCTACCAATGATTCCACAGTCAGGGAAACAGCACCTTCACGATTTCTTTGATATTTTTGGCCGCCTCTCATCATGGTGTCTAAAGAAACCAGGTAAAGATCTTCTGTACCTGTCGTATCCTACCAGGTGGATGCTTTCAGTAGTGATGGCAGGTCGTGAGCTGTAAGGGGGGACACGTAGACTTCGGTAGCTGAAGTGGGTGTTGTCACTGGCTAGATGAGGAGCTAGCTTGGGGCGTCCACTGTAGGCGGGAACAAGAGGCATGCCTGTTGAGATGCCTTTCTTCTGTTGGCTTAAAGGATTCATTCTCAGAGAAATGGAGTAGTAGGAGGTAAAGCTTCCTGACTTTCGGTAAACCCCCTAGTCCATGCCAGGCAGCCAGCACTAAGCTTATAGGACATTCTTGCCTTAGTCTGCTGCTCTGTAATGACAGAGCATAGACCCTTGGCTCTAAGAACTTGGTCCTGTGTCTGGGAGGAGGGAGAATGCAGCATGTTCCAATGCTCTTTCACGTTTCAAACACAGTGGGCTTTGTCACACCTCGGCAGGTAGCACAGCTCTATCAAAATCACTCAGAAGCTGTACGCACATGAAATTCCCAGCATGAGATGCTCATGTTGCAGGCATGAGCTGTGAGCCCTGTGAAACAGAATCCTGTGGCTCTGAGCAAAGCCCCTGTGGTGCTGGCCGGTTATTTAGTCGGCTCTCCCTGGGGGCAGGGATGGTCTGTTCATTCTCTGGAGGAGCTTTCTGTACACTGTGGGCTTGGCCGTTTCCACCGGGTCCAGGCAAGGCTACATTAAGTTTTCTTTCTTTTATCCTCACTGGAGGATGTTTTTCCATTGCTTTTCAGAGAAAGTGGAAAAGAGGGAGGGAGGGAGAGGAGGGGAGAGAGAGAGAGAGAAACGTAGATGTGAGAGAGACATATCGGTTGGTTGCCTCCCCCATGCTCCCCGACCGGGCCAGGAGTGAACCCACAACTCAAATATGTGCCCTTGATTGGAAATTGAACCCGAGACCCTTCAGAGCACAGGCCAACACTCTAACCACTGAGCCAGTCTGGCCAGGGCCACTGTCAGCTCTTTATAAAGCTAATTTCAGCATGTTTTTTTTCACTATGTAGTTACAAATTTGCATAGCGAAGACTACATACTCTTTCCCAAAGATTCTCACACCTTTGTTCACAAATATTTGAACCTTGTTGTGCACCAAGCACAGTGCAGGACACTGAGAGTACAGAGGTGAGTTGACAGAGACGTTCCCAGGAAGCATGTGCTGAGCAGTCTGTGGACAAGGAGCATCAGAAACGTTAGAGCCAGTGACTGTCATTATAAAGGTAGTTCAGTGTGGAGAGAACGTCTGGGCCCTTTTCAAGGGATGACTGGAGAGGAAGCAGAGATTAGCTCAGTAAGAGCCTGTGGATCACTCTAAGTAGAGCGGAGTATATCCAGAGGCCATGGGGGCCATCAGCGGGTTTTCCGCAGAGGTGTCTGGTGTGCTCACATTTGCTTTGTAGAAAACCATTCCCCCTCTCTGGGGCAAAGTGGGACTGTCCATCAGCAGGGAGTCATACGGGAGCTTTGGAGGCATGTCTGTTGGGCACCATCAGTCTGTGTCTAGCTGAGAGTCTCCCCTCGATGCTTTCCTTTTCAGGCCACGTGGCGGAAATCTACCTTGTCCATCTCCACACCAGTGTTTATGCTCTCTTTCATCGCCTCTACGGAATGTACCCTTGCAACTTTGTCTCCTTTCTACGTTCCCACTACAGCATGAAGGAGAACCTGGAGACCTTTGAGGAAGTGGTCAAGGTAAGTGAGAACTCTGTAGACAGTTGGCATTTATAACTTTTGTGTTAAATGGTAGATAGGAATTCTGAAAAGAAATTCCGCCTTCCCCCCAGCCCAAGACCTGCCACCCCGGCCCTAGGCAACTGCTGATCTGCTTTCTGCTTTATAGACGTACCTGTCCTGAGCATTTCACATGAACAGAGTCATGTGACATGTCTTTTGTGCCCGGCTCCTTTCACTTTACACAGTGTTGTAGCGCATATCAGTATCTATTCTTTTTTCTGGTCTAATAATACTCTGTTGTACGGAGATACCACAGAAGTTAAGCCTCTTTTTTGTCAACCGAACTCTTCTAGCCAATGATGGAGCATGTGCGGATTCACCCGGAACTAGTGACTGGATCCAAGGACCATGAACTGGACCCTCGGAGGTATGGAAACACACTAGTGATATATTTCACACTCTTCTGAGAGATTGAAAATGGGACCTAGGAGACGTCCCTCTTGAGAAGTTAATGGGGAATACAGGTTCTTCTGCTATAGCGTTAGTCCCTTTTGAAGGACTTGGACAGTGAAAACTTCCACTGAGTCTGAAACATTCCTGAGAGACAAGGAATTGGTAGCTCATTTATTTATTTATTTTATTTAAAATTTTTTTTATTGATTTTAGAAGAGAGGAAGGGAGAAGGAGGGGGAGAGACACCTATGTGAGAGAGAAGCATACATCGGCTCCCGTATTTACCCTGACTGGGGATGTGCCCTGACCGGGAATCGAACTGGTGACCTCTCGGTGCATAGGACGATGCTCAGCCACCTGAGCCACACCAGCCAGGGCTCATTTAGCAGAGGGGATGCACTGTGGGTGCCAGCCCCGCAGAGCCCCCCGAAGGGCTTCGAGCTTGGTGGGCCCAGCGATGGTGTGAGGCAGGAGAGGAGGGTGTGTCTGAAAATAGGTGGACGGTGGAAAATCTGGATGCTGAGTGTGGATTCCCCAGGAGCTTTCTCCTGCTTCGCCAGGTGACTGCCATCTTCTGTGGAGCCCTGCAGAATCTCCCAGGTCCAATCCGTCCTCTGGAGAAACAGCCTGCAAGGCTCCTGATTTGAGAACACCGGGCATGGCAGAGGATGAGTCAGGCTGAAAGGAGGGGATGAGTGAGATTCTGCTTCTTGAGCCATGAGAGCGAGGGGTCCCAGGAGATGAGAGCAAGAGCCGTGTCCCAGTCTTGGTCCAGCTGTCCCTTCCTTCAGAGGTTACAGGAGCCCCTTCTGGGGGAGTCCTGGGAAAGACAGGCTTTCCTTAGCCAGAGCACCTGGCAAGGTCTAGAGTGAGGACCAGGAGTTGGATGAGCTGCTGAAATAATTGCAGAGGGAGGAGACCTCTCTGTTTGCTGCTTCTCGGCTCACTGATCCTGCTCCCAGGAATTGGTCAGTGTGGACTCCTTCTGTGGGATGGAATGAATGTCCTCAGCTGATCCAGGCAGAGAGGGGGCGTAGGGACTTCATCAGTGCATAATCAGGGCACACTAAGTACACGTGAGTTATCTGGGGCAGGGTCACCTAGGCGCTGTGTCCCTCGGTTCAGAACAGTACAGTAGCAGCACCTCGATGTCTGTTCTGATCTGCACGGGTTGTCTCTGTCTTGCTCAGAGCCGGCATCTTACTCTCTGTGGATTTCCCTTCGCTGGTGTCCTCTCAGGGTCTCCGTTTCCTGTATATTGTGTCTTCCCTCTTGGTTTGCTATTGTTTTCATGGGTTATATCGTTCAGCAGTTTCTGGGTAAAGGATGCAGGTTTTTGGCTGGGGGTAGACTAGGAGTCTCTCCCACTCAGCAGTTTGAAGGCATTATAGTGTCTCCACTGTGCTTCCAGTGCGGCTGTGGAAATTGAAGATGTGCTGGTTTCTGATCATCGCGTTTGCTGTGTTTCCTCTGTGGGAGCCTGCAGTCTTTTCTTTGTTCCATAATATTCTGAAATGTCCTAGTGATGCCCCTTGGTGTAAGTCTGCTCTCATTGTTCAGTCTGGAAATTCTTCAGGTTCTAGGAAATGTTCTTTATTTTATGCTTGGTTTCCTTTCCTCCGTTGTCTCTTGTCTTTTTTCTAGAACTAGTATTCAAATTGGGACCCCTGACACGTTCTCTGCTCCTTTTTGCTCTCCCATTTTTTTCTCTGCTCTTTTGTTCTGTTCCCTGAAGATGCCCTTATCTTTAGTTTTAATCCTATTATAGTTCTGTTTCTAATACCTCAGAGCTTTTTCTGTTCTCTGCTCCTTTTTTACAGTGGCCCATTTTTGTCTTTGGGTGCAGTCTCTCGTCTGTGAGAATGTTGATAGCTGTTTTTTTTCAGGGGTTTTCGGAGGTTGTAGAGTGGGATGTGTGTGTTCAGTCTATTCTTCTAACTTGGAAGCCTCCTGGGTCAACTTACAGAGCCTCCCTCACCTCGGTAGGCAGGCAGGGGTTATCTGGCTTTTGAAGAAAGCTCCAACTCAAAAGATAAGACCCAAGGTAAAGCGGAAGAGGCGGAGCTAGAAACTGATCCTACAGAGCAGCAGGAACTGTCAGCAGTAGCTCTGGAGATGAGGCGCTCGGGCGCAGATCCCCAGGTCAGGAGGGAGGAGTCAGACGCAAGAAAGAGCTCCTGAAAATGAAAAGTGATATCCCAGATAAACATTTCAGTGAAAGGTTGGGAAGGCGAATTTGAGGATGCCTCAGGAAGGAGGCTCTTTGGGAGAGGGTGAATTATCCTGGCGTCCCGTTTGCATGTGTTTATGTAGACCTTATACGAGGCATTGTTTCAGAGCTGTTGGAGTAAGTTTAAGAGGAGTTAGGAATAGATACACAGAAGATTGAAGAAAAGCAGAAGAATTCCAATACCAGGACAGTAAATCGAGCAAAATAACTATTGTCATAGTAGAACTTTGGCTCGATCATGAGTAAATAGTACTAATGTAGTCATAATAGTTGTTGAAAATCAATTTTGACAAAGAACAAAACAGTGGTATATTTATTTTGAGAGCACTGAGGAGGAGGGAAAGAGATACATGGAAGTGACCTAAGTTCTCACCTATAATAGATGATGTGTCACATTCAGACATCAGGAAACTGAAAGCATAGGGTATAGTTTTGAGAAACACTGCGGAGGGGTCACAGTTCAAGCAGCTGCCAGAGTGCTGGAGGGAGAGGTATGGGAGGGACCTTTTATACTGTGCTGACTTTAAACTGTCATATTGCTTTGAATCTAAGGTGCCATTGAATATAGGATGTACTTATGTTGTACTAAGCACATTTGAGAAGGAAAGAATACCAAATAAATGAACAAATGACTGGTTAGCCTATGCTTCCTAGTTTCAGAGGTACTAAAACATGAACAATCCCTTTAACCACCAAGGAATTGTTGTGAGTGCATCTGTTACTCTGATTAAACTAAAATGTTCCTGCTTTGTCGTGAGTCTCATTTTCTTCTCTGAGATAGTCTTCCTGTGTGTACGTATGTGTCCTGACTCTTGCTGTCACTTAATCACTTTCCGGCCACACTGAGAACGTGTCAGGAGGAGACTAGCACCAGTACCACAGGCTGCCACTGGGAACTTAACCTGTATGGTGACCCAAGAGGCTACGTGGGAACGCCAAGGTTCTCCTTAGGGAGCTGCCTCACGTCCCCATAGCCCGGGTGCTTTCATCCTGTATTTGACGTCACACTCTTAGCATCAAGGAGTCAGTGCTGAGCGGCCTAGAACTGTCATGTAGGATGGGATGTATTGCTAGGGGAGACCCAGGGGGTGCCCCTGTGCTGCTGGACTGTTTTTCTGTTAGCTTTAGAACACAAAGATGAGAACATCTGTTGATTACTAGTTACTTAGAAACATGTAGAGCAAAATTGTGTTGTCTAAAAGGAAGTTTGTAGTTGAGCAAATAAATGTATTAATTATCAGGGCCTTGTTAGGGCACTTGGCGATGACCGAAGGAGTAGGAGGAGGGAAGAAGCATCACCTGTGTCTTGTTCCTTTAACTTGAATTATTAGCTAGTCATATCTGTTTGTGCATCTCTTGAGGAGTTTTGTTTCCTTTACTCATGTAAGATTATATCCTGATTTAATCTTTGTCATTTTATGTCATTTAATCTTTGAAAGCATAGTTTTTAAAACCAACTCTCTTAAGGTATAATTTAGATACAATGAAATTCATCAGTTAAGTTTTGACAAAAGTCACAGTCACAATAGAAGAATGTATTGTTGCTCAGAAAGTTGCTTCCAGCCCCCCTCCTGGTGAGCACTGACCTGCTGAAATTGTGCTTTTTCATTGAGGAGTCACAGTTTTTCCTGTGCAGAGTCTCTCTCTGGTTGGACTTTGGGTTACTTCCTCTCTTCCTTCCATCACGAGCTGTGCTGTGCTGTGCTGAGCGCTGGTGTACATTATGATGCATGTGTGTTTCCACAGGCCACGTTCTCTGCAGTGAACTGTGGCTCACGTAACAGGAACCCTAGACAGTTCTTCAAATATCCTCGTGGGCTTTCTCTAGGTTTGAGACTTTCTGGGCTGCATTTGTTGTCTGGAATCAAGGCTTTGATAGGAAACCTTAAATCAGGCTCAGCTACCTGGCAGTTTCCAGGCCGCCCTGTTCTTTGATTACCTGTGTTCCAAAGGAGATTTTCCCTGGTGACTGCTCTGCATAGTTTGTGTTCTATTTTGAGGCAAGGCCTACTCTTTTGTTGATTAAATTCTTCTTTCAGATTCGTTTCTGGCAACTTGATATAAGCACTTTAAGTGGGGAGGACACAGGTTTGTGAAACGAGTGGCTAGTTTCTGATTAATATTTCCCGGGCTGGTGCGGCTCTGCCTTGTGCTTTGCTCATCACGGGTCAGTGGCTGGCTGGAGTGAGCACTCTTGTGTATTTGATTGATCACGTGCATTACAACTTGCACCTCTTGACTTTCTTTGCCTTTTACAGGTGGAAGAAATTAGAAACCCATGATGTGGTAATTGAGTGTGCCAAAATCTCTCTGGACCCTACGGAAGCCTCCTATGAAGACGGCTATTCTGTGTCTCATCAGAATGCAGCCCGCTTTCCTCCTCGCTCAGCCGACGCCACCACAAGCCCTTATGTGGACGCACAGAATAGCTATGGTGAGGGGACTTTGGCACTTCCCCGCTTTTCCACTTTGTCTTTGGAAAGCACCGTTGATTTCTGCTAACTTTTTTTTTTTTCCTAGAGGAAGACTTACTTCAGCTCCTACGAGTTGTTTCCCAAATATTTAAAATTTGAATTTGTTTCCATTTTCTCCCGATTAATTCCGCCTTCATGTTTAATTTAGTCCCATGTCCTTGATCTCCTACCTGATCGTATGCTTAACAAAGAAAATGGATTTAAATATTTGACTTCTAGGCTCCCCTTCATAAGGGAATCTTTCTACTTTTCAGACACTTGCAGTGAGGCCCTTGGGCTGTAGCACTAAGTGTGAGTGAGTCTGGACAGTTTAGAACTGGGCTGTTACAAAGTGTGGGCTTATCTGGTGGCAGCACCCACTGAGGCTGTGATTCTGGCCATTCCTTCTCGAGTTCTCCTGCAAACCCTGTTGTTCATGTCCAAAGAGCACTTTGAAGTGTTCCTTTGTCCCCCAGGATGTCCCCTTCAGATATTTTTTAAATGTAGAGAACTGAGTATTATTGAAGATCTAGAAGACCGTACTTTAAAAAAAAATTAATTTGAGAGAGAGAGGGAGATCAGTTTGTGTTCCACCCATCCATGCATTCATTGGTTGCTTCTTGTAGTGCCCTGACTGGGAATCAAACCCACAACCCTTTGGTGTACAGGACAATGCTAAAACCAGCTGAGCCACCTGCCAGGGCCAAGTGAACAAAGTTTTTTGTCAGAATAATGGAAAGCCACACACTGATGCCATATGCTCTTTCCCTTTCATTGCAGGGAGCATGACCTCCACCCCTCACTCCGCTTCCCGGCCGACATTGTCCAGCACACCAGGGCAGCTACCTCCGACTCTGAGTTCCCCTGCGACACGGCTGTCAGCTGAGCCGCCACAAGTACGGTGTCCATTAGTGTGCCTGCTTCCTTCTGTGCTCGCTGCTGAAGCTGATAATTGGTCAGGATTTAGTATGTAGTCTGGGAAAATCTCAGTGCTTGTTTCAGAAAGAGTTATTTCTAAGGATGTTACATTAGCAAAACCCAGTTGGGTCTCTCTGGAGTCTAGACTTGGAAAATGCAACTTGTCTCTTGATGAAGCTTTAATAAAGTGCCTTTTTCCAGTTTGAAGTGACCGTCGGTCATGGACGTAAACCTTGGGTGGTTGGTGTTCATTCCCCATCGTTGACATGCCTTCCTGACTTCCCAGGCCACTCTCTGGAGCCCATCTGTGGTTTGTGGCATGACCACTCCTCCCACGTCTCCTGGAAACGTCCCATCTGATTCATCCCAACCTTACAGTAAAGTCTTTGGTACATCTGGTATGTATGTCTTAGGTTGGATTTGGTTGGTGGGCTGGGCCTGCCTTTCATGACCAGAATGGTCTCTTAGATCTGATAGTGAGTCTGGGGGACTTACTGTAGTAAACATGATGTTGATACTTAAAACTCTGGGGCTTCCAGAGCATGTTAAGTGAACCTAAAAAAAAGACTAGCCTAGTTCCCCAAAAAGCTAACTCTAGCAGCTTTCTTCGCAGTAATAAGCTGATAATAATTCGGCAGCTTTTCTAATAATTGGACTTCGGGACTGTGTGTGTTCTGTCCTTGTCTCTGAGCAGGTGGAAAAGGAACTCCCTCGGGAACCCCAGCAACCTCCCCTCCTCCAGCCCCACCCTGCCATTCGGATGACTGCGTGCACGTTCCACTCCCACAGCCCACAGCCACGCCCCCCAGGAAGGTAGGCTCGAGGTCTGTGGTTCTGCCCAGGCACAGCGACTGCTCGCTCCCACGCTCACTTTGTGAAGCCCATCATGCCAGATAGAGCTTCAACCTAAAATGTGATGGATTTAAACAGAACAATTGGAAATAGACCAGCCAGCAGCTCTCCAGGTGGTATCAGCTGACTCGGCATCCTGAAGCCCTTCCAGGGAACCCACAGGGTCAGAAGTGCTGTCACAGTCACAGTCACACTAAGCTGTCTTTCCCCTTGACTGCGTTGAACTCATGGTATAGAAACTGGTGGGGGCTGGCTGGCCCCTCAGCATGAATCAGAACAGGCACCTGCCTGTCCTGGGGGCCATCAGGCTTATTCCTCGGCATGTTTTTTCATTTTAAAAGAAGAAAAGGAAACAAACAGACCAAAAAAACTAACTTGAGTGTTCTATGGAAAGAGGTGGAGGTTTTTAGTTTTATTATATATTGGCCCTTGGGAACGTGTATGTGTGTTATTACTGTGATGGAAGATGGAAAACCCACAAAGCACTTCGTTGCACACCCGCCGTGCTGGTAGCTGGGGCAACACGCAAGCGTCCGAACTGAGAGCTGTCCGAGCTGCTTTTCTTTATGAAGTGCTAGTTTTATTTTATTTATTTTTAAAAATATATCTTCATTGATTTCAGAGAGAGGAAAGGAGAGGGAGAGAGAGATAGAAACATCAATGATGAGAGAGTCATGGGTTGGCTGCCTCCTGCACGCCCCCGACGGGGGATGGAGCCCGCAGCCCGGGCATGTGCCCTGACCGGGAATCAAGCCGCTGTCTCCTGAATCCTAGGTCAATGCTCAACCGCTGAGCCACACCCGGCGGGGCTCGCCAGTTTTTTATTTTATTTTATTTTATTTTATTTTATTTTATTTTATTTTATTTTATTTTATTTTATTTTATTTTATTTTATTTTATTTTATTTTATTTTATTTTATTTTATTTTATGATTATTTATTTATTTAACATATCTTTATTGATTTCAGAGAGAGGAAAGGAGAGGGAGAGAGACAGAAACACAGAGAGTCATTGATTGAGCCCGCAACCCAGGCATGTGCCCTGACTGGGAATCGAACCCCGATCGCCTGGATCCTAGGGCGACACTCAACCGCTGAGCCATGCCCGGCTGGGCGCCAGTTTTAGTTTAAAGAGCATTTGGCTGACTTACTGCGGTTATTCAGAACTGAGCATGTCTGGCAGTTAGTTAAAAGACAAACTGAGCCTGTCACTTCAAGATAAATAACACAGTATTTGTTGCCGATGATAAATTCACCTTTCAGGCGAAATTAGAATATTAAAATACTGGTTCGGCCACCACCAGTGGTAGCTTCCTGTAGACTTTCACGAGGAGATTGAAGTGTCTGGTTCCTGAGTTGAGTTTTCTGCGTCATCTAGTGAAATGTTGCAGCGTATGCGTAACTTGGTGAGCCAGTATTTGCTAAATGCCCGCACTGCGATCTTGCAGCCTCACACAGGTGGAAGGTGCGTTCAGGTAGAGGCAGACTAGTGGATACACACCGTGTGGAAGGTGAACTGCCGTGGCTTCAGATTTCATGTCATGACTCACCTGTAGGAAATAACCGTCGGGTTTGGGTGCAGTGTGAAAGATGGCTAGCCCCGGTAAGGTCTATCGGCAGAGTCTTAACATACATCTGCTTCTTACCACTGCTCATCTGTGGGGCCTGGGATTTTCTTCAAATGCTTTATCCAGAATACCATATCGCAACAGATTGCAGGCAGAGGCAGACAGGAGAGCCCAGCTTTCTTCCATTCAGCCAGGTGTTCAACTTGCAACAATGTAAATCAGCTGCGCTCTCCTCACTCGTCCATTCTTGCATGGGGAAATACAGATTTTTTTTCATAAAAGTACATGTTACTTATGTTTACATGCAAGGGATTTATTATTTTTGAGTAATGAAAATAGTTTAAATTCGTCTTTCAGTTTCTAATCCCATAACTGTCACTGGATATGACCACATAAAAAAAATTCTTGGGATTCTCAATAATTTTTAAGACTATCAAGGCATCCTGAGACCAAACAGTTGGTGAACCCTTTACATCCCTTTAATATCTACTAAAAGTGTAGCTATTTGGGATATTTCTTTTACACCTGGGGACATGTCCTCAGCCTTGCCCTGTGATGTAAGCGGTACCTTACCTTTT
Source organism: Miniopterus natalensis (assembly GCF_054644295.1). Classification (NCBI taxonomy): domain Eukaryota; kingdom Metazoa; phylum Chordata; class Mammalia; order Chiroptera; family Miniopteridae; genus Miniopterus; species Miniopterus natalensis. The sequence continues at coordinate 70,749,318 of NC_142092.1, forward strand.
CAGGAGGAGAGAACGGAATCGGCCAGGCCCTGTCTGCACAGACAACACCATATCCCCAGCGACCGAGGACTAGGTAATGTCCCGCGCGATGTCAGGCCTCGCTTGTCTCTCCTGTCTCCTCGTGGAAATAGGGAGATTCGGGAATAGTGTGAACACTGAGGCCTGGAGGTAGCGAATTGTGTGCTTAATCTAAATGCCAGCCTGATGGTAACGGCAGATGCAGTTTTTAAGTATCACAGTGAAGTACCTACGTGTTGAGCTGGCCAAGCTGCAGTTTTATCTGGTCTCTTGAGTGTTGAGAACGGAGAATTTTGTTTCCTGTGGGGTTAGTTTTTGGCACCTTCAGTGAGAGGATTGGTAGTGCTTAGCTCTCTGTAGCGGCCTTGGGACAGCTGTTCCTGGCCTTTCTGTTCACCACGGCGTCCTCCGTGGTGGCGGCAGCAGTTGCACGGTGTGGCAGCTTCCAGCGTGTTCCTTTGACTTGAATTGTCTGTTTCTCTTTAGAAGAACTCCCTGCCAGCAAGGGTTCCGTCACTCTCAGTGATCTTCCAGGGTTCTTAGGCGACCTGGCCTCTGAAGAAGACAGCATTGAGAAAGATAAAGAGGAAGGTAAGAGCCATGGGGTCCTGGGCCTAGAGGTTGTAGGAGATGGTAAAACCCTGAAACCAGGCTTAGAGTCTACACTCCCAGGCTTGCTTCGGGGAAAAGGATGGGACTTTTATTCTGGGCCCAGTGCCAAGTAAAGGGATGCCGCTTTCTGTCTTTCCCTCTGGGTGGCACACAGCAGCCTGCCACCCCACTGCCTGGCCCTGCCCGGATCGCCTTCTTACTGTGGTGTGTCTGTCGCCCTCCCTCCCCTTAGCGGCGATATCTAAAGAACTTTCTGAGATCACGACGGCTGACGCTGAGCCTCTGGTTCCTCGAGGAGGCTTTGACTCTCCCTTCTACCAAGATAGCTTCCTGGGCTGTCCGAGGAAGACCCCGTCAGCCGTCTCCAGCGCTCAGGGCGCCAGTGTGCACCCCGAGCCTCTGAACTCCTCGCTGGACAAGCCTGGGCCTGACACACCAAAGCAAGCCTTTACTCCCATAGAGCTGCCCTGTGGGGGCGCCGACGAGAGCCCTGCCGGGAGCAGGGAGCGCCAGACGCCTCTGGAGACCAGCATCCTCACTCCCAGCCCTTGCAAAATTCCTTCTCAGAGAGGCGTGGGCTTTGGAAGTAGGCAGCCTCCCCCCTACGATCATCTTTTCGAGGTGGCATTGCCAAAGACTGCCCATCATTTTGTCAGCAAGAAGACTGAGGAACTATTAAAGAAAGCACCAGGAAATGTAGAGGAAGACTGCACACCCTCTGCCTCCCCGCTGGAGGTACTGGACAGGCTGATCCAGCAGGGTGCTGATGCACACAGCAAAGAGCTGAGCAGGTAAGGTGCGTGGGCTCCAGTCTTCCACAGTGTCAGTTGTATGTGGGATCAGAACTCGGGAGGGTGCAGACCATCATGCTCCATCTGGGAGCCGCTGCTCCTCCTGTTTGGTCAGACATCCCTCCATCCGGCTGCCTTTTTGTACATGACTGTGTGTGTCCTCTAGACGTGCACACTGAACTGGTCAGCCCTTATAAGATGTCCCATTTTAACACGAGTCTTTCTCTCTTTACGTGGGCCATTTGTCCACTGCACTCTGAGGAAGTTCAGAGGCTTCCACACTTGCTCTCAGAATTGGAGGGTGAGGTTATGGTATTTCAAGTATAGGAATGTTTGTCACAGGGTCCCTGTCTGTCTAGCTATGGGTGGTTTTTCTGTTTGCTGTCACAGCTCATTAGGTAGAAGATAAAATTTACAGCCTTTTGGTGCAAGTTCATGTGGCCCCTCCCCCAGGATGGCGCACGTGGTTTCTTAGATCTGAGACACTTTACAACCTTTTATTTTTTAAATTTTTTTCTCTTTTTTTTCTTGTCTGACTTTTTTTTGTGTGTGTGTCTGACTTTTATTACTCTTTTCAAAGGATGTCCAAGGAAAGGGTAAGGGAAGTTTGAATCCTCTGCCATTTCTCAATAGGCTCTTGGGGAATGTTAGTTTTTCATTTTTCTTCTGTGTGATCATCTAAAGTAGAACACGACAGAGATTGCGGTATTTAAGATCGCTCTCTTTTTAAAGATTGATTTTAGAGAGGGCAGGAAGGAGGGAAAGAGGGAGAGAGAGAGAGGGGAGAAAGAAACATTGATGTGGGATAGAAACATTGATCAGTCGCCTCCATATGCCTCCCTGACTGGGAATCAAACCTTCAACCTTCTGGTGCACAACATGACGCTCTAACCAACTGAGCCACACCTGCCAGGACTAAGATCTCTTTTTTAATGAAATCCAGTGTAATAGGCCCAGGTAAATTACCTGATTTTTCCTTAAACTTGGGTGACAGGAGCTTCATAACCCAGAGCTACTCCTCATGTATTTCAATAGAGGGTTGAAAGCAGGTAGCTCTCAGCGTGTTCGGTCACCAGTCCTTGGAGATCTGAGCAGAACATGCAGGCCGCAGAGTGAGCTCAGCGTTGGGCCTTTTCACACCAGAGACTTGGGTGCACATCCTGGGGCACTGGCCCTTGAGTGGCCTGTAAGGCTCCTCCGCTGACTTCACCGTGGACTCGCAGTTGGAGACTTTCTTATGCCACAAGAAAGTGACCTAACCTTGCCACAGTGAAAATTCCAGATAAGTTTCTTCTAGGTAAGATTGGTAACTTTGTGATTCAAAAACTTTCTTCCTAGGTTGTCTTTACCCAGCAAGTCTGTCGACTGGACCCACTTTGGAGGTAAAGTTGTTACTTTAGCTCCAAATCCAGCCCACACGATCCTGCTTGTTGCCTTTGGGAGGTGCCCTATAGGAAACATCTCCCCTTTGCTACTGTTCCAGCCCCTCTGTCTGCTTGGCTAAAGAGTATCTCAAGTGTTGCAAAGTCAGCATTTCCTGTTTTTGAAAAGTGTCAAAGACCATGCACTTGGCAGTAGAATTGTAAAAAGTGCAGACCTCACTCCCAGCTTCCAAGTGCAGTAAATGGTACTGTTAGAGTTCTTGGGGGAAAACATACCAGGGAAGGAAGAAAAGGAATCTCAGAAGTGCATGCATATGGGTCCAGTTTGTGGGGGAAAATAAAGAATGCTCTCAAGGAGTCACCCCACATTATGCCCGTTGTGATCCTGTAAAGGGAGATAAGTGGTAAATGCTTCCTTGTCTCCTAATGAATGACTGGTGCAGGGAACCAAGTGGTTTGACAAGTGAGCGGCAACTCGTTTCTTAAAGAATTGATTTCTTAAGCTAAGAGACCACGGGCGGGGGCTTGATTGAACGATATGTAAAAGGCATCTCTGCCACCCTCCCTCTGCTTTAAAATCAGGCTCTCCTCCCTCAGATGAGATCCGCACCCTCCGTAACCAGTTGCTTTTACTGCACAACCAGTTGCTCTATGAGCGTTTTAAAAGGCAGCAGCATGCTGTCCGGAACAGGCGTCTCCTCCGCAGGGTGATCAGAGCAGCGGCTCTGGAGGAGCACAACGCTGCGATGGTGAGTGTGGTGGGGGGCAGGTGGCGGGGTGGTGGTCATTCCTTGCCTGTAAAGAGCAGCCCTGAGCCGAGTCAGAGTTCCCTGCCTTGCTTTGCTCACTGGTGTGGCTTGGGCAGCCCACCTTATCTCTGAGGTTAACACGTGATTGGCCGTGTCTCTGAGCTCCCTTGCAGTTCTTGGAAACTGTGGGAACAACTGATTTTTTTGTATGTTTGTAATTGGCTACTATGAAACAGGGTCAAAAGATTATTTTGTTTCTCCAAATATGAGACCAGCTCTGCTGAAGCTGTTTTATGGCTAAATCCTTACGGCACAGTTGTGAAGCCAGTTAGACCTGGAGATTGGACCCTGGCTCTGCCACTTAGGAAAGTAAGTCAGCCCCCTGCAGCCTGCTACCTGGTGTGTAACATGAGAGGAATAGCAGCACTTGCTTAGTGCCTGGCGCAGGGTGAGCGTTCATTAATGTGCATCACTTTAGTGACCTTTGCTAATGTGAAACTTGGTAACTCTGGAGTTAAAGCCCAGTTAGACAGTAGCAAGCGGTCAGGTTCTAGGTCTGTTGTTAGTTACAGGGTAGCTAAGACTTTAGATGAAATGTTTGCATTTGAACTTGAGTATCACTGCCCATGTTGGAAGGCAGCTAAAATGATGACATCTTTGGTCTCTGCTAGAAAGACCAGTTGAAGTTACAAGAGAAAGACATCCAGATATGGAAGGTTAGTCTGCAGAAAGAACAGGCCAGATACAGCCAGCTCCAGGAGCAGCGAGACACGGTGGTCACCCAGCTGCACAGCCAGATCAGACAGCTGCAGCATGACCGTGAAGAGTTCTACAACCAGAGCCAGGAACTGCAGGTACGCACTGCCACGCCTGGCAGTCCACCGGAGAGGGCACGCAGCACCTTGCTCATCGTACTGGAGGTGAACCCTTTCCTCTCGGAAACCACAGCTGCTGGATCTCATGGCAGGTCCATTTTATTTAGGGCAGAGGTCCCCAGCTCTCTTGGTTCATAGGTCCCTCAACGTTTCAATAATTTTTTCCTGGTACTCTGCAGCCAAAACAAACACCTGAAAATCTGCTTATTAAGCAGATCTAAACAACTTAGTGAGTAGTTGTTCTGACACCTTAGTAGCTGTTTGAAATAATATACATAAATTTAAAAATTTAAATTCATTTTTAAATGACACAATTGCTTACCAATGCTATGTGTACACCTTTTGGGCACTGCACAGAGTTTCAGACCCTGGAATCACCCTCATTTCCTCTTTCACACTGGTTTCCCCCTGGGGGTTTTTAGCACTTTGACCAACTGAAGCTCACCTTTGCAAAGAGATGGCGTCATCCAAGGGCAGGGACACTTCTTCCTGAAACTGAACCTCCAGCCAGTAGTGCACACAATGACCAGCAGATGGCACTGTGTTTCCCTCAAAAATAAACTGTCCTGCAAGGTTCCTGGGAGTTGACTGCATGGCCCCAGGATTCTTTGGTGCAGTTTGGGAACTGGGGCCTTTTATCCCTTTGTTAACAAATTAGGAAGTCAGAAACCCACCATAACTTGCTTTTTAAAACTAAGAATTAATTCCTGATGGGCCACCGAGGAACCAGGATCTGGTGGCTCTCTGGGAGCGGGCCTGCTGGCACTCTGACCACATGGCATCTCTTTGGACAGACAAAACTGGAGGACTTCAGGAACATGGTGGCAGAGCTGCGCCTGGAACTGAAGAAGGCCAACAGCAAGGTGTGCCACACAGAGCTGCTGCTCAGCCAGGTGTCTCAGAAGGTAAGACGTGGGGCGAGCTGAGCTGTCCTCCCAGTACTGCTGACGCTCCTTCAGAGGGGACAGATACGTCACTCCTTCAGGTGGGTGTGTCAGTGTGAGGGAGGGAGTCAGCCCCTTCCCCCCAGGGGGCATTTGGCAAAATCTGGAGACATTGTTGGTGTTACTGACATGGAGTGGGCAGGTGCCAGGTATTGCTAAACACCTGTGTGTACAGGACGGTCTCCACAGCAGGGACCACTGGCCCTTGCCCTCACCTGTGCATGTCCCAGGAGGTCCTCCACACTGTGTTTGCGTAAATGTGCGAAGTTTGTTCAGAGTTTGGAGCTGTGATCCCTCTCTCTTTGGGATTCACTGCACTGCTAGGAATCGCTTAGTCAAGAGCGGTGAGTCTTCCCTGGGCCTTTACTGCCAGAACCGAATGTCCCTGCTGTGGTCCTGCCCATACCCATCTTCTCTAGGCGTCCTGGAGTGGCCACCTTTGATGTGGGCATGGGTACCTCTTCCCCTTTGCCGGCTCCATTTTGAAGTGCATTTCTGTCGATTTTCATTGTCCCTGGATGCCTTTCTTTGCTCCAGCGTGTATCAGGGGATTGAAAACTGTGGGAGTAGTCGTCTCTGCCCTCGCACTGAAACGGCCTACTTCTGGCTCATTCCCTGATGGCCACTTGGCAGTTGTGTTTTGTCGAATCTTTCATGGCTTATTCATGTGTTTTGCTCAGCTCTCAAACAGTGAGTCAGTCCAACAGCAGATGGAGTTTCTGAACAGGCAGCTGCTGGTTCTCGGGGAGGTCAACGAGCTGTATTTGGAGCAACTGCAGAACAAGCATTCAGACACCACAAAGGTAGGCCGGGTGCGGGGGCCAGCCGCTCACAGGACCCAGGTGGTGTGTCTGCGGCAGTTCAGAGTGGCTTTATGAATCATTGCCTAGAAGATGGTGCTGTGGTCCTTGTGTCCATCTCCAGCCCTCCCTGGCCTAGCGATACAGGCATTTCTCAGCCATCATGTGAGCCTGTTCCCCTAGTTGGGTTACTTTGAAATTGAGGCAGGTGTGAGTGAGAGCACTTGCCGGTAACTGATCAGGAGGTGATCAAGGTGTTTCTCTTCTATTACCCACACCTCTTTTACAGGGGAGGGGCGGGCGGAGGGAGGGAGGGAGGGGATGCAGCCAGGCCTGTTCTGTGCCTCTCAGGACTGGCTGTGTGCTGGTACTCATATTTTTCTTCCTTTTCATGTTGAATTTAGTTTCAGCAGGTGGTGGTTCAATGCTGGCAATGAGGCCAGCATTGGGACAATCTTAACGTTAATTAGGGCCTCACAGTGGTGTTGAAACAGAAGTTTCATGTCACTTTATAAATAGCCTCGGGTGATGTTAGGGACTGAGTGAGGAATGGATTTTAATAGCACATGCTCAGATGTTTCCTGTCACTGACTTCTCCGTCACACACAGCTTCCTTGGTAGGCGTGCTGTGCTTGCGCTTAGTACAGTGTCTTAGAACCAGAGAGGCGTAGTTTTCATAGTGGAGCACTCCTCAGCCCTCTGCGCTCAGCTCAGATCCCTTCAGAAGGAAGTTACATGCAGAACTTCCTCTGGAACCAGCCATCACTTACTTTGGAAGTATAATGGCTCTGGAAAAAGAAAGTGGGAAGCACACCTGTGGGACAAGAGAACCTCTGAAAAGTTTGCTTAAATGCAGACCTGATGTCTCCTGAGAGGAGCACAGGTGATCTGCTTCTGTGGTGCCGCCTGTGGCCTGAACACTTGTGCACCAGAGCCTCCAGCGTGCCCCCGTCCTCTCTGGGCTGTTCCACAGTTCATACACCCCAGAGCCTCCAGCGTGCCCCCGTCCTCTCTGGGCTGTTCCACAGTTCATACACCCCAGAGCCTCCAGCGTGCCCCCGTCCTCTCTGGGCTGTTCCACAGTTCATACGCCTGGTAGCACGATGCCTTCATTTGTAAGCAGCAGCAACAAACACTAAACTGGCCCTAACCAATGTGGCTCAGTTGGTTAGAGCATCATCCCATGCACCAAAGGGTCATGAGTTCGATTCCCGGTCGGGGCACATACCGAGGTTGCGGGTTCAATCCCCGGTCAAGGCTGGTACATGAGGTAGTTGATTGATGTTTCTCACAGTTCCCGGTTGGTCAAATCAGAAGTATAGAGACAGCATCAGGGAGTCTGGCTCTTTCCACTCCTCTCACTTTGTGGCCTATCCTGTCAGCCTTGCCTTGGGTTAGCTGTACTCATGGTTGCAAGGTGTGTGCCAGTTACCGCTGCCACAGGTGGATGCCGTGATGTCCTGTGGAAGGGAGAGCATTACTTCCTGCAGGTCTCTCTGCAAGGAAACCTTCCCCAGGAACTGTCTACCAGACTTCCCACCCTTGCTATCGGCCAGGATGGTGTCGTGTGCCCTTCTGTAGACAGTCATTGCCTTGTGCCCATCAGGGTTTGCCCCGGACCAAGAGCTGGGCTTCCCCTTGTTCAGTCAGGCACAGAATGGCCAGTGGGTGAGGGGCGCAGTGCCTAATGTGGTGGTTGTAAGAGTGGGTGTGAGGGTGTGTGAAAGCACATGGACGTGCCTGGTTCAGTGCTTTGTCTGTTTGTCCATAAATCACTGCCATCATTTATGACAAAGTCTGATCTCTTCACTGACCGGTGCCAACGTCTGGGCTGAGAGGCACAGCTGGAACAGCCATGTTATCTGGCTCCCAGTTCTGAGCTCCAGACAATTGCAGCCCCTGCTGAGGAAGCGCTGGTCGTACTGGCCATCTTGAGCCTGGGATGCCTTTGAGGGAGCTCCTCGACCTGCCTCTTATTTATTATCTTTTTAAAAAAACAAACCTGGTAAATTTTGTTGTGCATATTTCACCACAGTAAACACAGCATATGTAGCATGTGCTTGTTGGGAAAGGACCCTCCAGCGTCCTTCCTGAGCATTAGTGTCCGCCACCTCTGGGGTTTCAACTGGTCCCACCGTGGCTGGCCAGTCATTGCCTGGCATGAGTGACACCCCTGTCAGGGCACCTCTGCTGCAGGTGTTGCTTTGCAAGAGACCTGCTCAGCCTGTTGTGTTCTCTCAGCTGGTCTGAACAGAGGGAGAATAGGCAGGGAAACAAAGGGCCCTCCTTCCCTGTGCCGAAAGGACACCCGCAGGTCAGCGTCTCTCCCGTTGGTGTTTTGTGAATATGTTTACATAGTCAATCACACTGTTCACATGGTTTATATATATAGTCTGCTTTTTATCTCTTACTAATATATATCATTTTAAAAAGCTTACAAATATAAGACATACTTTAATTTACTTAACTATTTCCCTGACAGTAGACCTAATAGTTTCTAGTTTTTCGCTCTTCTAAATATGCTGTGATGATTCTTTTTGTGTCAGAATGTCTATTCATATTTGAAATTATTTCCTTTGGGATAGATTTCAAGGAAGGATCCCTAGGTTAGCGCTTCCTGCCAGCTCACTTTCCGGAGCTTTGTACCAGTGTATGTTCCTGCTCGCACTACGCTGCAGTCCCTTCTTAGTGCTCGCTACCTTGGTTTCTCCAGGTGGACGTGGCATGGTCATTGCCAGAAGCCACTGACTCCAGCCCCTCTTTTAGGAAGTGGAAATGATGAAAGCTGCATATCGGAAAGAACTCGAAAAACACAGAAGCCATGTGCTCCAGCAGAATCAGAGGCTTGACACCTCTCAGAAACGGATTTTGGAACTGGAATCTCAACTGGCCAAGAAAGACCACCTTCTTTTGGAACAGAAGAAATATTTAGAGGATGTCAAACTCCAAGCAAGGTAACTTTCATGGAAGAGGTTCTTGGGTGGTGTGTGTGTGATGTGGGGTTTCCCACATGCTGCTGGCCTGTCTTTTCAGAGGACAGCTGCAGGCCGCAGAGAGCAGGTATGAGGCTCAGAAACGCATCACCCAGGTGTTTGAGTTGGAGATCTTAGACTTATATGGCAGGCTGGAGAAAGATGGCCTCCTGAAAAACCTTGAAGATGAGAAAACAGAAGCAGCGGAAGCAGCAGAAGAAAGGTAGGAGCAAAGGGTGGGCGTCAATGGCCTTGCCATTGGTGCCACTGACGGAATGAGGACTGCGTGATACAAGTTAGAAGCGATTGCAGCAGGCGGGCTCTGTCGGTTTCAGAGAGCCCCAGACACCTCTTTCCCCAGGACGCCCAGTGATCTCCCCATGTTCCCTTTCCTGGGCCCCAAATCCCTTGCTATGGTCACGGGAAGAGTCCATATTTAAGATTGCATCTCATGTCCCTAGTTGTCCCCTGAGGAGATCTCATGCTTGAGTCCTCTGTTGTAAATGTGGAGCGGGCTCGCAGAGGTCAGGGTCAGTGTGCGCACCCCCATCATGGGCTGGCAGGGGTCAGGGTCAGTGTGCGCACCCCCATCATGGGCTCGCAGAGGTCAGGGTCAGTGTGCGCACCCCCATCGTGGGCTGGCAGGGGTCAGGGTCAGTGTGCGCACCCCCATCGTGGGCTGGCAGGGGTCAGGGTCAGTGTGCGCACCCCCATCGTGGGCTGGCAGGTGTCAGGGTCAGTGTGCGCACCCCCATCGTGGGCTGGCAGGGGTCAGGGTCAGTGTGCGCACCCCCATCGTGGGCTGGCAGGGGTCAGGGTCAGTGTGCGCACCCCCATCGTGGGCTGGCAGGGGTCAGGGTCAGTGTGCGCACCCCCATCGTGGGCTGGCAGGGGTCAGGGTCAGTGTGCGCACCCCCATCGTGGGCTGGCAGGGGTCAGGGTCAGTGTGCGCACCCCCATCGTGGGCTGGCAGGGGTCAGGGTCAGTGTGCGCACCCCCATCGTGGGCTGGCAGGGGTCAGGGTCAGTGTGCGCACCCTCCCTCCCAGACATGGACACCACAGTCACCACCTGCTTTTCTCCTCCTGGGTTTGTTGCAGGCTTGACTGTTATAATGACAGCTGCTCGGATTCTGTGGCAGGGCACAGTGAGGAGGCATCTGGCCACAACGGTGAGACCAAGCCCCCCAGACCGGGCAGCACCCGAGGTGGGGGTGGAAGCAGAGGCGGCGGGGGCAGCAGCAGCAGCAGCAGCAGCCAGCTCTCCACCCCTGAGAAGCCCCCGAACCAGAGGGCAGGCCCGTTCAGCAGTCGGTGGGAAACTACCGTGGGCGAGCCCTCCACCAGCATCCCCACGACGGTTGGCTCACTTCCTAGTTCAAAAAGCTTCCTGGGCATGAAGGCTCGAGAGTTATTTCGTAATAAGAGTGAGAGCCAGTGTGATGAGGATGGCGTGAGCAGCCTTTCTGAGACTCTAAAGACAGAACTGGGCAAAGACGCGGGCGTGGAAGCCAAGACTCCCCTGAGCCCCGACGGCCCACACCCATCTCCCCCGAACCTGGACAGTGTTGGACAGCTGCGTATCATGGACTACAACGAGACTCATCAGGAACACAGCTAAGGGTGGTGGCCAATCAGTGTTAACTTGCGTGCTGCTGGCATAGACCAGGAGGTGTGGTGCCGTTTCCAAGCTTTCCTATTCCCAGGGTTTGAGTGGCTGGCTCACGCGGCAGAAGTGGGATGGAAGGAGGTCCTTTTGACAACTTCCTGAATGTGGAACGGTTTTTGGATCTGGCATTGAAATGCCTCCCCCCCCCCGCCATTGACTTAGCAGTGTGTACTAACCGAGGGCCAGTTTGCATTCCTCAGTAGCTTTATTTTCTTCCCCTGCCCCTCCAAGGTTGTGTCCTTTGAACCAGTGCAATATGAGGCCAAATTTCTCTGAGTCTAACACACCACTCTCTGCTCCCTAAAGTTCAGATAGCTGGGCTGGCTCCCGTTAGCCAGGTGACAGGTGGCACGCAAGTAATCTGTTGGCCCTCTCAGAGGAGGTAGCATGCTAAGCTGACATCTCATGAATACTTTTACAGGAGACTTTTTCGCTGCTTTTGGTTCTGAGGTTCAGCATCTAAAGCAGTGGGTTAGAAAATGATGGGTCGGTCACCCTTACATTCTTCTGGCGGCTCTGATAAGCTTCCTAAGAAGTTCTCGTGAACAGAGGCCTGTTGTTGGAAAAGTCTAGAGCTGGCACTGTGGAGACATAGTCCCTTTTGTGAATGCTCTGTCCCCTCCCCACTACCTCTTATTTATTTGGTGTTTGCTCGAAAGCTGGTACTGGTCTGACCACAGGCTGGTGTGTGGAGTAAACCTGCTGTCTGCAGAACGGAAGGGCTGTGATGTGGGCAATTACCCGAGAAACACGTGTGGGCAAGGAGCTGCCCTCCGGGCAGGGCTGTGCTGGCCGAGCCTGAGGTAGCTGTCTGCGTGTTCCCTGTGTGTCCCGGGTGCCTCTGTGTCAGCTTCGTGGTGTTCCAGCAGGACGGCTCTGACGGGCCACAGAGTTTTTTCAAAGCTTAGTGACCATTGTTTCTCAGGCTTCAGAGTTGCCTCACTAAAGTAGGTTCTAGGCCACCAAAAAGGTAACAGCTTTTTACACCAATTCTGACTTTGAGGGGCCTGCTGCCCTCCCACATGTTGGTGATGGCAGAGCATCTCCCATCAGGGTCCTGGTGAGTTCTGTCAGAGGCTGGCTGCTGGGGACCCATGGGTGTCGCACATGTGTGCTCAGGAAAGGTGACACCAGCTGCAACACTGGTGGTGGCAGAGAACCAAACTCCACAGATGCTCCTGAAATAAACGCTAGAAGCCTAAGAATTCTTGCCTGGTGTTCCGGCTGAGGCGAGGAGAGGCTGGGAAAGAGCTGGCGAACCCAGTTTCTCTTTCTGTTCTTAGGGTTACAGTACAGAAGGTTCAGCCTCAAGGAGGAAAAAGACCAGTGATGGTACGAAACCTTAGAGCGTGTCCTGGCATCCCTCAGCACGGGCCGGCTGAGAGACTGCGCCAGCACAGCTGTGTGGGCAGGAGGCCTCCCTGGGACGGTGTGCGGGCGTGACTGACCCACCCCAGCCTGCGAAGGCTGTCAGCAGGCACGGCGACACCCTCCCACGGGGTGTCCCACGCGGAGTGTCACACCACCCATTTAATCCTTTGTGTCCAGAGGAAAGCTAAAGGTCAAATACGTTCTGGTTGCCTAGTTCAGATTTAGAAAAGGAAAGCAAACAGATTCAGAGAGGAGAAAGTGTTACAGGGTCGCTGTCGAGACAGTTCTGAATGTTAACCCTGCTCCCGTCCAGGAGATCGAGACTTCAGGCGCCTTAGTCACAGTGTTTCCCCTGGCTGACTGGCAGAGACAAGGAGGCCCATGGGAAGAAAGGAAAACAGTTTTTAAAATGGGCAGATTGTAAAAATACAGGAGGAGGAGGCAGCGTGATGAACTGGGCTGAGGCTCCAAGGCAGTCTCTGTGCCAGGGCCCTGGCAAGCTCCTGCAGCCTGGGTGCTGTCTGCTCAGCTTCACAGCTATGGCTGAGCCTGCAGAGCTGCGCTCAGTCCCCTCTGGGTTCCAGGTGACCATGGGTTTTATTCAGCCAACGCTGGGATCAGGCCTGGAGTCATGTGGAAGTGGCCCAGCCTAACAATTTAGGCTTTTGTGTTGCAAAGGCCTCAGTCCTCAGTTTTGTTTGGTTTGGAACGGATAAACCTGCCAGGAGTCAGCAGGCCAGCCAAGGCTGCTGCAGCGAGCTAGCATTCTTCAGGGTGGGAGGCTGACCCAGAGGCAGTCCTGAGAATCGGCCAGGCCCAGGGGCAGGGAGGCAGAGGCACAGGAGAGTCAGTGTCCCTGGCAGATCCTGGGCTGACGGGCGCTTGTGGTGCTCACATGGGCTGGGCTGGGCTGGGCTGGGCTGGGCTGGGCTGGGCTGGGCTGGGGGGTCTCTATCCAGCCACCGAGCTTGTTGCCTGCCCCAGTGCTGTGGCAGTGTCCTGGTCCCCCTTGACACTGACCAGGGTCAGCACAGACCCCGAGAAGATAAGAGGCCGCTGCTGGGGCAGCAGGGGATTTATAAGAGGAGCACTACAGTATCACTGGGTGGGCGGGAGAGGAGACCGCAGCATGGTCTCCACAGGGAGGTGCGTCCCTGAATCCGCTACAGGTAGCGCTCCGATCTGTGTCAGACACGAATTTAGGGATTTAAAAGGCTTTGACAAGGTTCTGCCGAAACACGTAAAAAACCCATTACTGTGGGGTTGGGAGAAATACTGGTCATGAGTAGGAAAACGGACTGAAGTCCAAAGGTGGGAGAGAAAGGCCATTTCTTGGGTTGAGAGGTTTCAGAGCTCTCCTGGGAGACGGTGACCAGCTCTATAAGGTGGGTGGTAGACGTGGCCTCCCCAGGCTGTTCAGAGTTTTTCAGGAAAGAAAACTGCTGAACCTTTGGGAATAAGCTGCTGACAGTTGTTAGGCTCTGAGTGGAGAGAAACGACAGATATGCTGCTTTGTGAACCAGAATATACGTACTGTCCTCGGGGAAATAGTCCAAACTCTTCCTGGAAGGTAAGCTGTTAAAGCCCAGGATCAGGTCCCAGACGCCCCTGGCCTTTGGAAAAATTAGCCCATGTGCCGCCTTGGCCAGAGAGGCCACACAGCACAGGGCAGATCAGGACAGCCGGAAGCAGCTCCAAACCCGCAGTCCCCATTTGCAATAGCACGTGGAGCCTCCAGTGGGTGTTCTTGTTGAGAAAGATTAAACTAGCAGCTGCGTAGAGGATGACGAATGATGTGCTCGTGGTGTTGAGAGGACCTGTGAGCTGGGCCGCACGGCTGTGGGTGTTTCTGTGTAGAAACTAAGGAACGTGCTCTGACTAAATACTAGATAGAACAGACCAATGAAGCCGGGAGGAGATACCGAAGAACAGATGAAAGTACTGCTTAGATACCCAGTTTCCTAAGTGCGCACACTAGGAGGTGTGGGAAGTGTGGACAGGTTTACGGAGGGTTTGGGTAGAGTGAGGGCTCAGCCCCAAGCTGACGCCGCCACCTTGTGTGGGGACTGAGAGTGGTCCCTGCAGCAGCCCAGTCCCGCCCAGGAGTGTGTCCCCATGGGGACAGCTGTCTTGTGGGATGGCCCAGATCAGCACGTCTTCCTCTGCCGCATTTTTACCCTAGGTACATGCTTTAAAACTGACCAACAGTGCGTATTGGACAGTACACCCAGTCTAAAGATGTTCGTGTGTCTGTTTACATCCAGAGCTCTATGACACATGCTCCCGCCCCCCCTAAGGATTTGATTGCACTCGACTAAGCTTTTCTCCAGAGGTGAAAAAACCAGTTGAGGTCTGAGGTCGGGGCCTGGCCCCAGGCTGCTGCTGTGACCCTTGTCCCCAGGTGGCTCGTGTCTCTGGCCATGACTCTGATGTGCCCAGGGAGAGCTGTTTCAGTCTTTTCCACACCATCCCTCGGTCCTTACATGCTCTCCTGAGAGTGGCGGGAGCTACACGGGACACTTGCTTGGGACAGTTGAGCACCTGCGCCCACGACTGCTTTCAGCCTTGAAACGAGTTATTGAAGACAGGAGCTCCCCCCGCCCTCGTTTCCGTTTCCCTCTCCTTGCCTCCCCTTCCCACAAAATTGTCCATCCTCTGGGCTTAGTAAGCTGGTTGACCCATTGGAATAAGTCTTTTAGAGGAGACCCAAGAATTTGAGACCCCCTCCCCTCCCACCTCAGCGCAGTGTTTGGACAGGAGGGTAGGGTACTGCTCTGTGCAGCTGACACTGGCTTATCAAAGGCAGCCAGGCATTTTGCACTAGGAAGAATCAGTGATCACTTTTCAGAAGGCGCCCACGGACCACAGACACCTTATGGAGGAACAGATTTTGCTGACATAGACCTGGTTTTATAACTCAATCATGGATCAAGCGTGTGCAGCCAGCCTGCAGGGGAGGGGTCCCATCACTGAAAAACAGATTTTTTAAACTGACTGCTTTTAGTTAAATTTTAAAAAGTCATCTCGTCAAAAGGTTTAAACCTTCCCGCCTCGATTAAAAAAGCATGTCACACAATCCGCATCAGATGCCATCAGCGTGACCAGCAGGAGGAAATGGTACAATCTCAGTGAGTGGGGACTGGAATCCAAAGGGTTTGCTGTCCTTAGAATGTTCTAAAACGTCAAGGCAGTTGCTTGTGTTTAACTGTGAACAAATAAAAATTTATCGTTTTGCACTATGCTGTGCTGCTGCGAGTGGCTCCTGTTGCCCCTGAGGGACTCATCCAGAGATGGGAAAAACTCAGGGTCTGGGGAGGCTGGTTACCTCCGGGTGCAGAGGAGAGTGCCGACAAGTGTCAGAACCTGGCTTTATTCTGTGAGATCATTTTTGTTCTGGCAAACAGCCACAAATCCTCAAAATTACCTGCCTCCAATTCATGCCCTTTCCCCAAAGAGTGGCCTTCTGGTGTGTCTGTGGGAGTTGACTTGAGTCACGGCTATGAGAAAACTCACAGGTTGCTTACTGGGCTGCACTGTGTCCAGCCTGGGGCCCACTTGTGTCCCTAACGGTTGGCTGGCACAGTGGGCTTAATGCAGCCCTTTGGTGGAGCCCAGGGACACTGAACCTATCAAGAGCTGGCATGCAGCACTTTCCCGTGCCTGGGAATGTGGGAGGAAGCGGGCCCTGTGCCATGGGGGTGGGGACGGAGGTGGAAACTGCCTCTAAAAAATGGTTAGAGTGGTCCTGGCCTTACTATCTCTTGCTTGGGACATCTTGGGACAGTACCAGGGACTAAGAGCTCCACCTGCAGTGTAGCTCCACCTGCAGTGTAGCTCCACCTGCTGCCCCCTGGAAAGGGGTCTGCTCTGCCTGTTTTAAGGGTGGAAGCAGTTCCTTTGAGACAAAGACTCAGAGGTGGCAGCTTTTCGTTTTGTTTGGAGAATGCAGGTGTCCCTGTCTGGGTAGGTCTCTAACACAGGAGGGGTAGCCGCGGCCTTCTGTGCGTCTTTGGCAGATGTGCTCCTGTCTAGTGGCTGCTCTGTGCTAGCCGTTTCACTGGTGAGGCCACTGCCCAGTGTCCTTGGGGTCTCAGGATAAATGTGGCTTTCTTTAGGGATAAATCCCAGGAGACCACGCCAGGCACACAGGTAGTAGAACACTTTTATTCTTGACGTTAGCCCCCGAGGAAGCAAGAATACAGAAGCTAAGTCGCCCCCTGTGAAGGAAAAGCCAACAGTCAGATAGGACTCCTGGCAAGCTCGGAGCTGGTGACACATTTCACACGTCTGGGCCTCGCTCATGAAGACCAGGTAACTGCCCTGCACAGGAGCCCAGATGAGAGACCCTCCAGCGTCTCTCAGTCTCCCTCTCCCAAGTAAAGGCGGAAGGAAGGAAGGAAGGAAGGGCTCGTTCCCTTGGGCTTTGGTCCAGAGACCTGGTCCCACTGAGGGCGCTCAGCATGCTGACCCGCAGCAGCCTGGAAGCCAGGGCAGCCCCGTCCCGCCAAGAGCCGCGCCTCCCAGCAGGTCCCACTGCGGCCTCCTGGCTCCCGCTCAGCCTGGCGAGGGCGCGCTGGGCGGGAGCTCCAAGAGGACGGCCGCGCAGTCAGCCTCGCTCTTTCCCATCCTCCCTGGGACACTACCAACCACTCCGAAAGTGGGGCTCCTCTCCATGGGCACAGAGCCTGCCCTGAGAGGCGAGGGAAAGTTAGACGTTAGAGCGAGGGAGGGCGCGAGGGTCTCAGGAACAGATGGGGCAGCTCCTTTGGGGTTAACGAGCGGCAGGGACTATGGGTGCCAGTGAAAATGGATCCACCAGTGAAACCGGGTTTAGTGACAGTCCCCATGGGCCTGGCACTGGGTCCGGACGGGCAGACAGGCCACGGGCTCTGGGTTACAGTTTCCCACCAGGTGGTCTCCAGGGAGGTTTTGAACACCCTTTGCCTTCCCCCCGGGGCTTGGGGCTGTCTTTCGTGAGCTGCCCACACTGGTGTTTTCCTAAGCAAGGCCGGGCGCCTTTGGTCAGGGGAGGCAGAGCAGCCGCCGCGGTGGCGTCCTGGCGTGTCTGGGGCTCACTCACATGCTGCAGCGCTTTGCGGGGCAGCTTCTCCGAGTGGGCGATCCACTCTTTCATTAGATCCAGGACAATGGGAATGAGGCTGACCACGCCCCCGTAGTGGTTCCTGGCCTCGTCACAGCTCAGGTGGTTCACCACGTCGTGAGGATACCTGCAGGGCAGCAAGGGGGCTGGGTGAGCCCCCACCCCAGCGACTCGCCACACGCCAGACCTCATGCGGGCGTTTTGATCCTGACCTCCCAGCAGAATCGCCTGGGAGGTTTTAGCACTGTGCGCCCAAGCCGGCTCCCGGTTCGGGGCCCCCGGTGTGAGGGAGATTTGTAGAACCCGGGTGAAGGGCTGTGGACGCCTCTAATAGCTTCAGAATATGCTGCGTCCCCGTGACTGTTCCTGCCCTAATGTCTCAGCAGCTTCCTTGAGAATTTGGGACTTTGGGCAGTGGATCCCCAGGGCTCAGAATTAGGGCCTGGGATTTCCCACCGGCTTCATCAGTTCGGGCTCACCGGCCCTCTCAGCAGAGGCCCCTCCTCTTCCCCCCTGCCCACACGCATAGGCCGAGGCCTCAGGAATAGGGCCAGAGTGACTTACTTTGCTCTCAGGCTGCTCAAGTCGTTGCTCTGGCTCACAAAGGTTTTACACTTGTCGAGGAAGTTGTTGGTGACCGGGGTGCCCGAGTGCAGGGCTTCGAAGTTCTGGCAGAGCCTGCTGAGCTCCGTGCAGATGTCCAGGAACATGAGCAGGATGCGGCGGTCCGTGGAGTTGTTGCAGTAGTGTTCCATGTAGCTCTGCACCTGCCGGGCCGGCGCCGTGGCGTGAGCGAGGCCGGCCGCAGCCCGGCCCTGCCTTAGGGGCAGGCCTCCAGGAGCCCCGCCGTGCCCTCCGCGCCGCCCAGGGCCAGCGGCGAGATGCCAGCCATGCTGGAGCATTCGCACAGAGAGCACCGTACAGAGCTAATGGCGCTAACGCAGTTGAGTGTCCCAGGCACCGCAGAATGCTTTGCAGGCCCAGCGTCACTCCCTCCTCACCTAAACCCTACACCTGGGCAGCTTTTAAACCCCCGCTGTGCAGATGAGCAGGGGAGGCTCAGGGCGGTGAGGTACCGAGCCCGCCTCGGCTGTCAGCTCGCGCCCTCGCCAGTCCCCACAGGCCTAAGCCAGGGCCTACGGCCCCGACTTTTCATGCCACAGTCCCGCTCAGACGACTGTTGGCAGGGCCACCCGGACTGACATCCTTTGCAGTTCTGTCCTGTGTGTCCAAGGCAGAGAAAGGAGGGACAGCCAGTCAGTGGAGCTGGGGAAAATGACCACCCACGTGAGAAAACCACTCTTTACCTCACACCACAGACGGGCCACCTCTGGGAGGTGAAGCTCTTCAACCTCCAACCCGACTAGCCCTGCGGAGAGTGTGCCGCAGACCCAAAGTGGGAAACAGCCTCGGAACAGGGCCGGAAGACGCTCGGAAGACGGAACAGCTGACCTACTTTCAACTCCTTTCCTGGGGGGGTGTAAGGGGTTCCCTCCTGGCTCAGGGGACTGTCTCTCCGGAGTGACCTGGCTCCACCCAGTGACTCTGGATCTGAGGTCAGGCAAGGGTGGGAGGACTGACCTTTGCCGGAAAGGAACTGGCTCCATCCAGGCGGCATTCCCGACCCACTTCTGTCAGATGGTTCCCCCACTCTCCACGATCTGGTGGCACCAGCACCCCCACCACCTCCAGCACCCATAAGGCTCTAAGTCGAACCCCGGGCTTCCTGCTGTCACCGGTTGCCAGCTCTTGCTAGCGGATGTCTTTCCAAACCAGTTGCCTGAAGTGTCCCTTCCCCAGCGCCGTAGCTTTGCGGGGGGCAGAGGCTGACACCCTCCGCGCCCGCCCGCCCGCCCGGAGCGGAGCGATGTGCTGTAACCACAACAGAGCAGCGCCCCTGGCCGCCTGTGGTGTGCGCCCGACCTTCGGAGGGCAGGGTGAGGGTGGAGAGCCGACACTTCAGATGGAGGGTCAGACTGTGGGGCCGCTGTTACAAAAGCCTCCACTGAGCCTTCTCACTTTACAGATGAGGAAACTGAGGCACAGAGGGGCAAGCCACTGGCCCAAGGTCACGGAGGTGGCCTGGGGTAGAGCTGGGATGTAAGCCCTGGCCGGCTGAGTCTTGAGCCCACATTTTTAATGCTTTGCTATAGTGGCTCCCACGCGTGGCGAGGGAAAGAATGTACGGCTCGTCCCCCCAGCCAGGATCTGAATCCTGATTCTGGCACGAGCATGCTTCCTCTCTCTCGGCCTCAGTTTTCTCATCATTCAGGCGAGGGCCGGGCCTGCTGCCGCCCGGGAATCTCTGGCCTGGCGGGGCCCAGGATCCTGCCCCTGCCCTCACCTGCTCGATGCTGGCGATGGGCCGGATCTTGTCGTGGGCGTTCTCCCGGCAGTGCTCCAGCGCCGCCACGAAGGTGAACTGCTGCTGCTGGAACAGCTTGTACTTCTGCTCGATGCTCCGGAGGGACTCCTTCGCCTCGTTCATGGTTCTCCCCTGGGCTCACCCCCTGGAGAGCGGGAGCCTGTGGGAGGCAGACGGGAGCACTGAGGGCCCAGGGCCCAGGCGCGGACGCAGCTCTGCAGTCGGGTGCTGGGTGCATGGCCCTCCTGGCGGAGTGCTGCATGCGGTCCCCACCACCTGGAGGGCAGGGACTACAGCAGTCACCCCCGTTCTGCAGAGAAGGGAATGAGCCCTCCCGTGCAAGACCCCCCAGGCTGCCCACGAGAGAGCTGAGCCTGGCCCAAACCCGTTTATCCCGGAAGGACACATTCTTTGTGGTAAAATATGACTTCCTTCCCTCCACTGTGGATAAGAATTTCTCTGGTTTCCAGTCTTTCCAGACGGTGGGTCTCTCTTTCTCTCTCTCTCTCTCACACACACACCCCGGCACAGCCTCCAGTGCCTCCCTGTGGTGTCAGTGAGAACTGGGATCAGGGAATGTGCCACAGCATGTAAAACCTGATTCTATCAGCTTGGACTCAAATTGTTTTAAAACATCGGCCACTGCAGTTGGTGGGATTCTTTCCGGTGGACCAAGCACAGGAAGGGTCGGCACTGGGCTGCGCCTTCCCAGCTCTGGTCGGGGCAGGGCCCTGATTCCGGTTTGCCCGGGCCCCTCCTCCCTGCCTCCTGCTAACTGCAGGATGACCCTGACTGGGAATGTGACTGCCGAGGGCAGAGCTCTCTCCTGGTGCCTCACTGTCTCGTGCGGTCCAGGCGGTCCGCAGCGCCTCTAGAATCTGCCCTGGGAGCAGAAAGGCTATGGGTTCTCCCCTCCGTGACATCATAATTTTGCTGAGCACACACCAAATGCTCCAGGTCACAGATTTGTGGAATGGTAAGAGTTAGAAGGGACTTCAGCAGATGAACTCCCCTTTACTTTGGGGGGAGGGGGCTCATGTCCAGGATGTCACAGCAAACCTGTGCCACGGACCCCCTGACCCCAGGCTTCCTGACAGCTAACCAGCATCCTCGAAGCTGCCACACCGCCGACCCCGCACCCCTGGACCAGCACACCTGGACCCCAGGCCTGGATGTGCCCCACGTGAGCAGGGTCAGAGGAGGCTGCGAGGGAGGGAGGACCCGAGTGAGATGCTACAAGGGAAGGACATGGGGAAGGACACTTTCCAGGCTTCCCGGTAGGTCCCAGGTGGAGAGGTGTGAGGACAGGTTGGAGCTGGGAGGCACTTCCTTCTGTGTGTCCCTCAGCACCTCGAGCCCAGAGCAGGGCTGGCGCCAGGGAGGCCGTCCCTGTGGCAAGAGGAGATGGTGTCGGGGATGAAAGGAAACGCAAGGAGGACAGACCAGAGGATGGCCTCCGAGCCTCGATGGGAGCAGTAAGTCAGAGAACCTGGGAGGGCTGGGAGACACAGCCGAGTCCTGGGCAGGGAGCTGAAACGCAGCCAGGCTGCCATAAAGGAGCCGCACCCGAAGGGACCCTGACAGTTGGCCCCGTAAACCCGAGTGGGTCCACTGTAAACAGAATGGAGCGCACTTCAGCGGCAGTGGCCCGAGTCCACCCCGGGAGCCATGGCGCCTGTGTTTGCCAACAGAGCAGCGCAGCTCCACTGGGGACTGGCTGGTCCAGGGCCAGGCAACCTCCCCGCACTCAGCACCTCCCGTCTCTGAAGTGGGCAGGCAGGAGGGGATGCAGTGGGGGTCCCCTGTGTGCAGGACACTATTTAGGGTGCTGGGCTATGACATTAAACAAAACAGGTGAGATTCCCCACCCTGCAGGAACTACCTTTTAGAGACGGAGGCAGACAAGGAGGACCAGTGAATGGAACGTAGATAGAGCAGAGAAGTGGGATGGGGTGTCAGGAACGGGGGGGGGGGGCACAGTATGCAAAGGGGCGTTTGCAGGAGGTGGCTGGGGGCAGTGCAGGTGCTCTAGCTCGCAACCGGAGCCAGGAAGGCTCGCCCGCCACCCCCGATCCTCATAACCACAGGTTACTCGACGGGGCTCCAGGAAAACCCTGGACGCGCCCCACCACAAGTCCCATGAACAGGGTACCACAGCTGTCCCCACGTGACAGATGCTGGGAAGCGAGCAAGCCAGCATTTCCCCGCTCACCTCTGCCTGACTTTATAAAGTCTGGGCTCGTAACTCGAGTATCTCCCTCCTTCCCTCTGAGAGGGTCCACCAGAGACATAAGGTCAACTGTGGTTGGGGGTTTGGGGGTGTGATACCAAAGGCCTGAAATGCTCCAGCCCTCCGCCAGGGCCCACGCACCCGCCGGACCCCAGGATCCCGCTCGCTGTTCCCGTTCCAAAGCAGCGGGGACTAGCATTCAGGGGCTGCCCTGTGCGCCTGGCTCCCTGCCACCCTCCGGGGGCTTCCCGGGGCTGCCAAGTCCTCCAGGGATACAGCACTACCTCGGCTGGTGGCCCCAAGAGCCCCTGAGAGAAAAACTGACTCGGTTCTTGATCCTAGCGACTTGTGACATGCACAGCAGGAATGTCGTGAGAAGAGCTGTAATAAGCTATCCAAAGTGATCGTCCCTTGAACGAGAGTCACTGCAGCCAAATTAGCCGGGATGAAAGGCACAGGGTGCAGACACTTCTCGATCTGGGGGGGAGGGGGGGAGGAAGGAAAAAATGATTACCCAATAGGTTTTTGGCTTTAATTGATTTGTATTTTTCTAGGCTGCTAAAGAAGATTAAATCGTGGTATGAAAAGCGCCTAGGGCTTAAAATAAATGAGGAGAAAGGTAAGTCATTTCAGAAATGTCCAGGAAGCAAACTGAACGTCTCCAGTGCAAATTGCAGGCTTGGTTGTGGGGTTCTTTGTTCGGGGGGGAGGCGGCCTCCTTTTCTTCCCCGGCTGTCTCTGCAGTTGGGTTTGACAAGCCTACCAAGGCCTGTGCGCTTTGAGGAAGCGCTTCTGAGGGGGAGGCAGGACTCAGCCTCTCCTGTCGGAGGGCCAGTCTCCGGGCAGCCGGCTGGTGGGAAGGGCTTTGGCCGGGAGGCAGGACACCTGGTTCCCAGCCCTGGCTCTGCGTCTGATTAACAGGTGACCTCGGCCAACAGTTTCTCCCTTTCTAGGCCTCAGTTTATCCGGCTATAAGGTGAGGGAATTTGGATTCGAGGCTCTTGGAGCGGCTTTTGGATTCTCATGTTCTGTGATCAACCACCAATGGGGGAAAAAGGCCCAGAAAGAGGACCTGACTCGCCCAAAGTCACTCAGACAACTATTTCTCACCATTCCAAGCCTCCAAATTCTCATGTGCAAGACGGAAATGAAGGTACCCAGTCCTCAGGGTTGGTGCAAAGATTAAATGAGATAATACTAAGAGCAGCTCCTACGCAGTGCGCCCTTACTAGAAGCCAGTTCCTGTCCAATACTTCGGAACCCCCAGTTCCCAGGGGAAGAGAGGGGCACAGGGCAGGCTCACACAGCTGGCAAGCGTGCACCCGGAATTCGCACGCTGGGCGATCTGTATCCACCTGGCCACACGCACCCCCCCCACGCGCACAGGCACCCAGGGGAGCGCGGAGCCCACGGCGGCGCCTCCCGCCGAGAACCGCAAGAGCTCGAGCTCCCAAATGCAGGGCCGGCGCCGTCTCCCCGGGGTGCACGCGACCCCCACGGCGCGCACCCCTCCGGGCCCCGGGGCAGCAGCGGCGGCCGCCTGCACCCCCGCCCGCCCCCCGTTTCCAACCCCGGGGCCTAACCTCGCTCGCTCCGCAGCCGCCTGCGCTCTGAGCGCCCGGAGCCGGAGAGCCCCGCGGGTGTCGGGCCCGGGAGGGGCGCGCAGGCCCTCCCCGAGGCGGGAAGGCGCGGTGGGCCGGAGGGTGCGGACGCGGCGGCGGGAAGGGGGCGGGGCCGCGCCGATTGTGACGCGGTCGCCTAGCAACCGGGCCACGTGGCCCCCGGGGCGCGGGCGGGGCTCCCGGGCTCGGAAGCGGCGAGTTCGGCGGAGGGTTTCCCGCGAGACCCTCGGCCCTCGGGCCGCCCCGTGGCCTCCCTTCCCTCCCCTACCTCCAGTCTTCATGCCAAAGATGGGGAAACGGAGGCCAGGGAGCCGAACATCTGGGCGTGGAGCATCGGCGGACCCGCAGCAGGATCCGCTTTACCCTCGGGGTGTCGTCCGGCGGCTCGGCACGGGGGGGGGGCCCCCGCCGGGCACACCGCGGGCCCTCGGAGGCCGCGGCCGGGAGCGGCCCGGGTGCCCCCTGAGCGCGCCCGAGGGTGGGCGCGGCCGGCGGGGAAGGCGCTCGCCCGCAGCACGAGTCCCCGCCCCGCGGCGCGCGCCGATGACGTGCCGCGGCGCCCCTAGCGACGGCGGTCACTAGGGAGCGGCGCCCGCGGATGACGCCAGGAGCGGCGCCCTTAGCAACGGCGGTCACTAGGGAGCGGACGCGCCGCGCGGCGGCATGGACGCGACCACCACCCCGCACCGCATCCCGCCCGAGATGCCGCAGTACGGGGAGGCGCACCGCATCTTCGAGATGATGCAGGTGACCGCGCGGGCGCCGCTCCCCGGAGCGTCCGTCCCCCCCGGGCTCCCCCCCCAGGCATCCCCGAGACGCCTGTGGCCGCTGGAACCTCCGGCCTGCACACCGGGGACACCGGGCCTCCCTCCCGCAAGCACGCGCTTCCTCCGGGAAGGGACTGACGGGGGCCAGCTGTCCCAGGGCTGTCCAGGTATTTGGCAGGTAAACATTCCCTCCCGCCCGGGAGGGGCTCTGGTAGCCGCGATGGCCCCGCCCCCCTGCAGACATCTGCGCTGGGCACTGACTGTCACTGTGCCGGGCACTGGGACGGGGAGGCAATGATGGGACACACGGGGCCGCAGGAGCGCGTGGCAGGATTCCCCCAGTGAGCATGGTCAGGAAGGTCCGTTTGCACCAGGGCCTGAGGACCGAGGAACCTGTTCCAAGCTGAGGGAGCAGCACTGGCTCAGGCTCAGGCTCAGGCTCAGGGGTTTGTGAAAAGAACAGAGAAGGCTGGTCTGCAAAGTACAAAGGGGCAGGGGAGAGGGCCCTGGGACTGCCTGAGTCGGGCCGTGGTCCCTCCAGGTGCCTCCCCAGCTGTACCCACACGGCCCCTCCCTCATGCCTCTGCTCCCTGGACCCAAGCAGCTGCCATCTGGGGCAGGGGCTGGGTCCCGAGTTGAAGGCGTATGGGTGGTGTGTGGTGCAGAGACGAGGCCTCACAGCCATTATCCATGGTGACCGGGGTGCTGGACCACCTGAGCCAGGGGTTGTGTTAACCGCCTGGGTGTCTGCCCTGTACCCACAGAACATGCTGGAGCAGCTTCTGATCCACCAGCCCAAGGATCCCATCCGGTTCATGATCAATCACTTGCAGCGAGACAATGACAACGGTGAGCACTCGGGGCCCTCGCTGTCCTGGGAGCAGCGGTGAACCACTCTGTCCTTCTGTGTCGGAAGGGAGGCCAGAACAGGGCGGGGAGGGGTTCTGACAACTTGGGCTGGTGGTTGATTGAAAAATGCCTTAATTTCTTTGGGAACACAACTAATAAAAGTTCTCTCACCAAGTTATTAGAAGAAAAACCTCGGAGTGGCCCACGGAGTCAATCACTAACACTTCCGCCTGCCACAGCCAACATCGCCTGTTGGGTTTAAGCTCCGTGATCGCTCCCCTTGTCAGGTGTAAATTTGGTTTCTGGTCTACCCGACAGGCAGCATGTGGGGTTTCCTGATGGTCTCATTATGGGCGCCCGTTAATGAGTTCCAGAGCTCCCCACACCTTGGCCTGAGTGCAGGTTGGCCAGACCCAAGGCCAGAGCATGGGACCCGGGTGTGGAGAGAAGAGGTTCCATTCCAGGGTCGATCTGCCATGTGGAGTAGGATTGTCCGTCCTGTGTGAGCTGTCAGGAGAACCGGGCTCTTGGCACTTTGATGTTTCTTTCACTGGGGCAGGAACTGCTTTGAAGGAGCGACTAGCACACCAGTGAGATTAGTGCTTGGTACAGCGGAGGCAGATGACTGCCCGAGATGCCCCGTGGTGGGCCTCAGAGGCCTAAAATGAGAAGGGATGCTAAGTAGCTTAAAAAAAAAAGAGAGAGGAGGCCCCAAGCTTGCAGGTGAGCCGGGCACGCCTGGCGCTTCCAGCGAGTTCTTTCCGCAGGTCCTCATGGTGTCAGGCTTGGCTCCAGAGTGAGGACCATTTCACAGACCTCAGCCAGGTGGTTCATAGAGCGCCCAACAGTGCCCTTTTCTAGTTGGGCAGAATTGAGAATTGACATTAACTGTGAGCCCGATGCCCCAGGTAGACATGGAGCTGTGACCTCGTGGGCCCAGGAGGACCACCTTCCGCAGCTGTCCACTGTGCCTTCCTGTGCTCCCGGGGCGATTCACTTTGCCCGTCGGCGATTGTTCTCAGAGGCCTCTGGTCCCTGGTTCACACGTGGGAGGCTCACCTGCTTTGCAGGGTGGGTGTTAAGCCACCTTCCTTCCTGGTGGGCCTGCTGCAGACCAAGCTCCCCACCTGGCCTCACCCACTGCCCCGTCTGCCGGAGGCGGAGGTGTCCGGTCCCGCTTCCCCGGCTCTGGGGCTGGGCTGGGCTGGGCGCAGATTGCTAAGCTGAGTGTGTGAGGGCTACTGGGAGCATTTCTGCCCATGTTCAACTCTGGTGCTGCCCCCTCCCCCCTCCCTCAAGCAACTAGTAAGGCCAAGGGACCGTGACACAAAACTAAAAGTAAAACAGGAGCAAAGCAGAGCGACAGGGCAGCTCAGGGAGCGCAGGGGCTCCACTCCTGGCCCCACGACCAGCTCCTGCCGTTCACCCCTCTCCTTGTGGAAAGAGACGGTGAGGCAGCCTCGCTCCCTCAGTTCCTCATTTGTAAAATGGGCGTCACCTGAGATGGAGGAGCGGCAGCTCTGGCCCCGTGGGGACTGGTCAGTGACGCTGGCCAGGCCCTGACGCTCCCTCAGGGCTCCAGGTGCTGCGATGTCGAGCTGGAGCTTCCGCTTGTGAACGTGTATCAGATTTCCCTAAAGTAAAATGGCACTTGACAAAAATATAAGTATTCGAACCCTAAGCTGGGTCCCGATGGCCCGTCATGCTGTGTTGCTTTGAAAAAGTCTCTTGGGGAGCGTTTGGGCCACCCCGTGTGTCTCTAATTCCAACCCCAGAGCTCGGCGCGTCACCCTGGCTGAAAGCTCCGGAGCCTGAAGCCGAGGCTGACCCCTCCTTCGTGTTTCAATCTTGCAGGTGTCCTTTTCAGTGTCAAACCATCCACTGCAGCAGAATTTTAAGTTCAAACAGCCTTTCTGTTTGGGATGCAGTGTAGCCGACGCCGGCCGCGCGGTCCTTTGGGAGCATTTCCGCCGCCCTGGGCCCGGGGTCCGAGGGTCAGGCTCCCTTGTAGCCCCGCGGCGGCCTGTGTCACCTGGACGCTGGACTCTCAACACTCCACTTCCTGGGCCTGGGTGCCGAGTGGCCAGTGGCTGGTGCGGGAGGGATGAGGGGAGCCACCCGCACACGGGCTGGCAACCCCTTCACCGCGGGAAAAGCAGATCGGGTACAAAGTGAGCATTTAGAGTAGCCCTGGGCAATGCTACGGCAGGCGATGGCGTATATAGCGGCGTGCTCTGTTTTTTATCAAACGTTTGTCCAGGAAAGCTGTGTATTAGAGCTCCAATACCTAAGGGTTTCCTTGTGAATTTTAAATCACGCTCCTAGTTAAACCTCAAAAGGATCTGTGGATGGAAAGGCTTTTTGATTTCCTTTGAAGTGGTTGGGAGAAGTTGATTACTCTTGGCAGCCAAGCAGCCTTTATGACACTGTTTATAAATAATTACGAGCAGGGCTGGAGTTTCAAGGTGTTAGATTTTAAGAAACTGAAATTAATCAGATAAATGTGTGCGAGAAATTGGGGGTGGGGGCATGGATGTTCCCTTTTAGAGCATTTCCATAGATGTGTGCAACTTGATGTCGCCTATGGGAGCCTGGGAGGGTTTCCCCAGCAGCCTTTGAACCCTGTCGCTTTGTCAAGATGAACGTGTGACTCGGGCGTCAGCTCGTTCCCCAAACGCCCTTGCCGGGGTGCGTCTCCCTTCTCCTCGGGTCCCGCAGGCCCTGAGCCCCGTCAGGTCTGGCCCTGTTTCTGAGGAACCTTGGTGGAGGCCTGTGGTTAGAGCCCTGATTGGAGGGGCAGCTGGGCGATGGGCACATGAGCCAGACCCACGTCCCCCCGCTGCGCCCTCTCTCTGGCTTTGGCAAGCAGCCCCCCACCCCATGGTCCGAGTGGGCTCTGCTTCAGTGCGCGGGGCTCCTCCACCCTTCACTACCCTCCCTGCTGCTGCAACGCTGCCCCCCAACCTTTCATAGGGCCCCCCCCGCTGTGGCTTCTCTCATCCAGGAGGAGGGCCCAGAGGCCTCGCCTCAATCTGCAGAGGTTGGGTGGTTGTCTGAGTTCGCCTGTCAGGTGAGCCCACAGTCAGGGGTGGTCTGGGAGGTGCTCTCCCTGGTGGCCCTGCAGGGCCTGGTGCCTGGGTGACTGTGAGGGCACGTCTGGTGGCTGCCCCACAGCTCACACAAGTGAGTGGCGTTTGGGGCATGGCCGCCGTGTCTGGCGTCCAGTGGGTCAGCGCTGTGCCCCCCAAGGGGAGTCCTGAGCCCTGGGCCTGGCTCCTGCCTGTGTAGGAGTCCGCGCACCTCACTGGCCTTCGACTCAGCTCGTCTGCTTCCTGCAGCTGGCACCTGAGAATGCCGAGCGGCACAGGGCACCTTTGTCAGGAGGCAGTCATGTTGGTGACAAAAGTGATAGGCACTCAGGACAGCTGCGGAGGAGGCCACTGCCACCCAGCTGTGTGTGTGGCTCCGCACAGCCCAGGCTGTGGCAGAGGCACTGAGACTTGGCCCTGCCCTCGGGGAGCCTGCCATTGGTGGGGGAC
Source organism: Miniopterus natalensis (assembly GCF_054644295.1). Classification (NCBI taxonomy): domain Eukaryota; kingdom Metazoa; phylum Chordata; class Mammalia; order Chiroptera; family Miniopteridae; genus Miniopterus; species Miniopterus natalensis. The sequence goes on from NC_142092.1 coordinate 70,777,972, forward strand.
AGTGATACGACTGGCTGCTCAGCTGTGGCACAAGCGTTGGGTGGGGGTGAGGAGGACAGCCCTGATGGGGAGATGACAAGCCAGGAGGCAGGAACGTGGAAAACATCCTCGGGCAGAATCAGGCAGCTCCGGGCCGCGGGACCCCCAGGGAGACGAGGCTGTTCGGGTGACCAGGGCGCACCGGCCTTCTGCTGAGGTCACGCCCCTCCCTCCGGGCCCTAGAGGACGTGAAGGGACACAGAGCCCTTTGTCCAGGAGAGAGTGGGAGCCGAGTCCCCGATACTGAGGGGGCAGGACGGACGGTGGCCAAGCCTGCCTCGGAGGGAAAAGCGGACGCGTCCCACAGGCGGTCAGGCAGTGGGGGGCTCCGGGGGTGCACCTCGCCCACACCTTCCTGCCCCCACATCTCTGATTCACAGGAGAGGCCTCAGGCATCCGAGAAACAAGTTACTGCCTCTCACACGTCGGGGGGCTGATGGGCCAGACCTACAAGCGTTCAGCGACGCAGGAAACAGCAGCGTCCTGGAGCAACCAGTTGGCCCACGGGAAAGTCCCATAGCGGCAGGAAGCCTGACGGGTGCCCGACCGACGTCCTCCGTCTCCGCGTCCTGAGAAGAGAGAGGTCCCGTGGCAGAGGCGGGCAGAGGGGGCTCGCCCCCGGTCGTGGGCTGGTGAAGTTATCCCGCGACCGTCGCCAGGGGCCGCGATGCGCCTTGCTTTCCTCGGCGGCATCCAGTCCAGTGCCGAGCATGGAGGAGGCGCTCAGGGAATACTGTGGGGTGAACCTGGATGATCTTGACCTTTCCCTCCACATTTTCCCTGAAAAAGAGAAGGTGCTGTGAATTTGGACGCGGACAGTCCCCTCCCCGCAGCCTGGCAGGAACGGCTCTGCACCCAGACGTCAGAGGCCCAGGCGAGCCGGAGCGCACCTCTGTGCGTCTTCCCCGACCTCTGTGCTGTGCCCCTTGCTTCCCGCGGATGGGGGCGTCATGGTCAAGGCGGCGGTCAGCGGGTCGTCTGTCCAGGCGCCGCGTTCTGTTCCCTGCGTTTTGACCCAAGCTCGCTCACCTTCCACGCTCTTCTGATGTGTCCATTCCCGTGGCCGCACCCACTCAGCAGTCTGGTGGCTGCTGTGGGAACTCCATGGTCCACGGACCTGCCAGGGCCCGGAGCCTCGGAGCCTCGGAGCCTCGGGGCCTCGCACTGAAGCCAGCAGCCCGCGTCTCCATTTGCATAGAAATGCCCATGTCTGAAAACAAAGACTTTCCAGCCTGGGGTTTTATAAATCTGGCCCATATGCTGCAGGCGTCCCCCATTATTTCCCGCTGTAAAATGATGGGGAATACAATTTGCTAAATAAGAGGGCATAAATATTAGGGGGAAAAAGCTTCGAAGGTCGATTTACATAAAATACAGCTTTACTCGAGAGCACGTCCCCGAGACAAAGTCCCTGTTTAAAATGCTTTATGATGTTTGAAATCTCAATTGTTCCTGATATTTATTAGTTTGGAAAACAAGTTACCATGTCCGTGTCCCCTTGGAGACAGAAAAATAAACCATCGCAGCGATCGCTTACCTCTAAGCACAGAGAGAATGTTCTCTGGTGAGAGCATCCCCGAACCACTGGGTTACAAACGACCGTGTCACTTGCAGAAAATGAAATCCGGGGCGGAGAGAAATAAACACTGTGTACCCGGGGAACGGAAGGCGGGAGGCTGCTTTGTCATATCGGTTGGTGACATTCAGATCTCTTTACTCCGCAGTGCCCAAGATTGTCATACTCGGTCCACCGGCCTCGGGGAAAACAACCATCGTAAGTGCATCGCGTCACGTGTGCGACACGGAGGCTGCACCGCGGCGACTTCCATCCCAGCTGAGCTTTTCTTCTCTCCCTTCCCCTGCTTCTAACTTATTTTCTTACTGTAAGAGGCAGTGTGTGTTCATAGTAGAAAACCTAGAAAATACAAAAAAAAACAAAAAAAACTCAAGCCCAGAAGTATCTATAATTCCCCAGCCGAGCGGAGACGCGCGTCACTCCGACGCGTTGGGCTGTGCCTCCCAGGGCGCGCCCGCGGCTATGGGACGCCCACCGCCCACCTCGGTGCCGCCCCCAGGTCCTCCGCGAGGTGGGCCCGCTGGTCAGACCGTGCACCCGGTCCCCAGGACTCGGGCACGGAACCTTCAGGTTCACTCCTAACGTTTTAATTATGAACCAGTGCAACTGATGAGAGGGGCACAGATACCCCTCCCAGGTTTTACCGGAGTTTCTCATTTTGCCGTGTTTGCCTCGATGATTTTCTTTCCATTTCATTTTTATATTTGTTTATTCATTTGTTTATTTTTCTCACCCGAGGACATTTTTTCCATTGCTTTTCAGACAGAGTGGAGGTCGGGGGTCAGGGAGAGAGAGAGAGGGAGAGAAACATCGATGTGAGAGGGACACATTGATTGGTCACCTCCTGCACGCGCTTGACCAGGGCCAGGGATCGAGCCTGCAACCGAGGCACGTGCCCTTGGCCAGAATCGAACCCGGGTCCCCTCAGTCCTGGGCCGACATTCTAACCACTGAGCCAAACCGGCTAGGGCTATTTATTTTTCAGTGTGTTTTTATTGATTTTTAGAGAGAGAGAAACATGGATGAGAGAGACATCGGTGGGCTGCCTCCTGCACACCCCCTGCTGGGGTCGAGCCTGCAGCCTCTCGGTCTCTAAGATGACAACGTTCAACCAAGTGAGCCACACCGGCCAGGGCATGAACTTTCTGGCCTTTAAAGCCTGGTTAGTTCGCCTCAGCCCACCCCCCTCCAGGACTGTGTCCTCACTGGGCACCGTCCGCCCGGAGGGTGTGCCCGGGGTTCCCTCACCAGCTGCCTCCCAGGGTGGCCGATCCTCCCGCACAGTACGTGCACGGGCTCTGCGTTAGCATTCGCGTAGCTGTTCCACTCACCCACCTGTCCGGCCACCCACCCGTCCGCCCGTCCCTCTGTCTGGATTGTCTACCCTGCTCCGCAGGCTCGGGCTGTCCGCTCCCACTCCCACGGAACCCCTTGTTGCGTTCCTGCTGGAGTCGCAGGGCTCCCAGCCCTGGTCGGCTGGAGCGTCACCAGGGTGCCCTGGAAAATGCAGGTTCCCAGGCGGTCCTCCGTACTCTCCTCATCAGCATCTCCTGGGGCGGCCCAGGCGCTTGCGGAACGTGCCCCCGAGATGATCCTGAGGTTGGGACCCGGGTGGTCGCCTCTGGCTCCCTGAGCCGTGTGGACGCGGAGTCGAGGCTCTGTGAGGACTCTCCTCTGGCAGAGGGCCTTCGTCTTCCAGACGGTCGACACCCTGGGGCCACCCTGCCTCCTCCCGAGCTCTGGCTCTCCTCTGACCACAGGGTAGAATGTAGGAAGCATTTGTGACTCAGGAGCAGAGGCCTCCTTCTGTCAAGTCCGAGCGTGGCTGAGGTGCTCGATGTTGTCCCCCCGAGGGTGTCGGTGCCTAGCTGTCCCGTGTTTCACTGTCCCCTGCCCTCCACCTCTGTATGGGGACACATAGACTCTAACTTCACAATAAGAGGATATACAGTAAAATCCAGACAGAGGGCCGCAAAGGGCTGTTGGCTGATGGCGTCACCCACATTTCCCAGCGCGAGGAGTGGAGAGAATTAGGGTTCACACCTGCCCAGAGGACCTTCAGGGCCCTCGAATCACCCTGACGCCAAAATGGTCATCGGTACAAGCCTGGTGTCAAGACCTTTCATCACATGATTATTCTGGAAAGTTTACTCTTCGCTTGTCTGCATAGCTCTTGTGAAGGAGCCTAAACTCTCGTTTGGCCAGCAGAGGTCCCCTCCCCGCCTCCAGGAGCGTCAGTACCTAGTGTGGCCTGAGCCACGTTCAGGGCCTCTCCCGGCATTGCTGTCACTGCTTCCTTGAGCTCACAGCTCACGGTCCCCGGGCCTGGAAGGGCCCCCACGGCGGCCAGCAGCAGAGCCCGCGCGAGGCGTTCAGCTCCGTGCGGAGGCCGTGCTGGTTGGCAGGCCCGCGGGACCCCGGGCTGGGAGGCGCTGCGTGGGGTTGTCTCCCGTGGCCGCCTCCCCCCCAGCCGGGAATCGTCCCGCTCCCGCGTGGCCGGTCCGTTCCCACAGGTGGGGAAGGGCCCGGGCGCTCTCGGGGTTCCCTCCCCGCAGCTGGGCTCTCCCCTCCTTTCCTCAGGCAATGTGGCTGTGCAAACACCTGAACAGCAACCTGCTCACGGCCGAGAACCTGAGAGCAAAGGAATATTCCTCCCTGGCCGAGGACGCCAGGAGGCACATTCAGGCAGGGCAGGTAGGAGGCCGGGGGAGCTACTCTGGGGTCATCTCATTTTCTGCAGAATATAAGCTTCTCGGGGTGGGGGGAGGCAGGCTTATTTCCGGAATACAGATGCTTTTATTAGGCTTATAAAAGTGGAGAGCGAGGAGGGAGTTGGAGATTCCTCCTGGGCTTCATTAGGCTAATTATCAGCATATTTCAGACCACGTCCAAGTGCTTCCAAGGGTGTCTTGTTGGGGTTCTTTGGTCTGCAGCCCGGGTGGAGGGGAGATGAAAGGCAGGCATGGGTTTGGATCCAGGAGTGAACGGTTCTGAGGTGGGAATGGAATGGGTGTGCGTGGGCCCCTGCTCGCGGCCTTCTCGCAGGTGGTGCCCGCCAGGCCAGGCCGCTCATTAAGCATCGTCTTCAAATCGTCTGCTGATTTGGAGCCTTCGAAGCTCCCTTTGTGAGTGGCAGTAACACCAGACACTGATGTCTCCTGCTAACCTCGGCTCTGCGCTCCTACATGGAATTCTCTCGTAGGCATTTCCAAATGGTTTCTGGAGTCCTTCCTAATTGCCTGATGTGTGCCAGGGGGCGCCAGGGCCAGCTCCTCCTCCTGGGCCCTGGGAACTCCAGCCAGCGGGGAGTCCAAGGTGCCATGAAGCTAACAGGGCCCAGGATTGGGGCCCGCGGCCCCCTGAGGTCGGCGGCTCCTTTGGCAATGAGTTTACTCGGAAGGGTTCTCTGGGCAGCCGCCAGGCCCCGCCCTGGCCCTGCAGGAGAGCAGAGCCTTCCCCAGGGGCGCACCGTGACGCTCGGGAGGGATGTGGAGGAGCCCGGGGCCACGCCACGTGCCACAAAGCCCATGTGGGCCCGGGCGTGCCTGAGGATGCTGGGGCTCCAGGCGGCCAGGGATTGGAAACAGCTTTTCTGTTTGTTTTGAACTGTTTATTATAAAATATTGTGAAGATGCCCAGGAGCAATGAGACTAACATAAGACCCCTATGGACCCACCACGCGGCTCCAGCCAGCATCAACTCATGGCAACCTTGTTCCATGATGTCCCCCCACTCGCCCCACCTCGACTCTGCTCTAGACAGAAGTTCATACTGGAGATCAAAGTGACTATGAGTCCCGAGCAAGTGTCACCCAAAGGTGGCACAGGCACATCAGGGGCCCTGAAGGGTGGGGCCTGCTGATGGGACCACTTGGGCTGTGTCATCCCGGTGAGGAAGCCCAGGCTTGGAGAAGTGAAGTGAGGCGCCCCAGGGTGCAGAGCCGGGGTTCCACCCTCCACCCCCGGCTGCCTCTGAACAGCAGCAAACCCGCTCCGTCTTCAGGGGTGGGGCACCTCCAGGTGAGCACCCAGGGTCTGCTCGGGCCCCGGCAGCCAATGCTGCCCTCGCCGACAAGGGGCAGGCTGAGTGTCGCTGTGTTAGCGAAGGGCAAGGTCAGGGGCCAGGGGCTGCGCCTGGGCGGGGCCTTCTCTGAGACCAGCAGGGGCTCCCGTGGGCTCCATCAGCTTGTCCCTGTTTCTCCCCCAAAGAGGCTTTGGGGCTGGGGTGGGGGAGCACGACAGAGCTCTGGGAGGAGGGAGCCTGATTCCCTCGAAGACAGCTTGGCAGGGCTCTGAGAAGCAGCCCCCTGGAAGCCCTCGCTGCGGCAGTGTGACACATCAAAGCTGGCATCGGGACAGCGCCGCGGCGGGGGGCACCCAGGAGGGGCCCAGCTCAAAGTCACCAGCCAGTCCCCGGCTGCACAGACTGCAGGGGGCACTGTGCCCCACCCGGACCTGTCACCTTTCAGCTCATGTTCTCTGACTGGTTGCAGAGCCCCCCCCAGTCCCCTTCCCCTGAGTCCTTCGGATCCCAGTACCTGTTTGAATGCCATCTGCTGGATGGGTGCTGTCGGGGAAGGGAGATGGATTTTTGGAAACTGGCCTCAGGATGTAAACTGGCTCTGCCCGGGTCAGGAGGGGTCAGGAAAGGGTAGGAGGGGGCGATGAGGAGAGGAAGGGCAGCCTGGGAAAGTGTCCTGGGATGGCCGGGAGGACGTGAGCAGCGGCACAGACACCCTTCCTCTCCAGCGGCTTCTCCCACGTGGGGCAGGGCTCCCAGTGCTTGAGATGCTTCAGACACCGGTGCTCCAGGTGGGGCCCCCGGACCGGCGGCATCCCCTGAACACCTGTGAGAACTGCAGCTGAGCCCCCCGCCTGCCAGTTGTGACCTTTGGCGTCCGGCGCCCGAGCTCAGGCCCCCCGTGCTCTCTCCCGCAGGCGGTGCCCAGCACGCTGCTCGGCAAGCTGATCCAGGAGCGCCTGGGCGAAGAGGACTGCGTCAGCCGGGTGAGCGGCCCTGCGGGCCCGCTCGGGCTCCCGGGCGGGGGCTCTGTCACCACACGGGCGGGGAGGGGCGCGTCCGCCTCCCAGGGCAAGTCGGAGCTTGGTGAGGGTCGGTCTGCAGGTGGAGGGACACAGGGTGGAACCTGGGAGGCCCCTCGGGTGCCTGTGGGAAGAGCCGGCCCATCGCGGAGGCCACGGGGGGCCTCTGATGAAAGGATGGCCACAGAAGTGGGGGTGGGGGGTAGATGGGGCAGCCGGCCAGCGCCGATGAGGCAGTCTGGGCACCCTGGACCTGGAGGGGCAGAGGGGAGGTCGGGCGTGCCCCAAACTCTCCTTCCATCCTCTGATCCCCTCCAGTGCCCCCTTTGGAGATTGGATCAGTTGCCACTGCCAATATTTAATCAATTCTGCTTTTTTAATCCTCACACGAGGATATTTTTTCCATTGCTTTTCAGAGAGAGCGGGAGGGAGAGAGAGAGAGAGAAACATAGAGAAGCATCGATGTGAGAGAGACACATCAGTTGACTGCCTCCTGCATGCTCCCCGACCCGCGCTGGGGACTGAGCCTGCAACCGAGGCACGTGCCCTTGACCCGAATCAAACCCACGGCCCTTCAGTCCGCAGGCTGATGCTCTAACCACCGAGCAAACCAGCCAGGGCTCACTCAGTCTTCATGGCAGTCCAGTGCGGGCAGGACTCTCGTCACTCCCGCTTTAGGGGTGCAGGGCCTAAGACTTGCAGAGTCTTTCCCAAGGTCCCATAGTCATCCCAGGGCCGAGAGGCGCACACGGAGTCCTGCTTTGGCCACTCTGTTCCTGTCGTGCCAGCGCCTGCTCGCCGTGTCCCTGCGGGCGGGCGCTTCCCTTCCCGTAGCCTCACAGTTCCGATTGGGTGGTGTCCAGGCCAGCGTTACCCGCAGAGTAAAGAAATAGCTCCTTTCGTTTGTTTTAAACTTCTCCTGAGCCCGGCCAGTGTGGCTCAGCGGTTGAGCATCGACCTAGGATCCAGGAGATCGGGGTTCGATTCCCGGTCAGGGCACAGGCCCGGGTTGGGGGTTGATCCCCAGAAGGGGGCGTGCAGGGGGCAGCCGATCAACGACTCTCTCATCATTGATGTTTCTCTCTCTCTCCGTCTCCCTCCCTGTCTCTGAAATCAGTAAAAAATATATTTTAAAATAAAATAAAATTTCTCCGGAGCTTCGAGGGGCATCTGCACCCTCCCACCTCCCCGTGGGAGCCGGGACTGCAGGAGCAGGGGGAGGCCCCTGGCCATGTGCTGTGGTTGCTCGAAGACAAGACAGACGCTCGTCCAAAGTACACAGGCTTCCTCGCTTCTGGGGAGCAAAATGACACGTATGCATATTCATTTACATGGTGATTATTATCATTTAGCTGCACGGAGACTAGAATTGGTAATTTAGAGCACAGGAAAGATGCAGGGCATAGCGTTCAGGGAGAGATAATACATTCACGACCCGTCAGGGCTCTGTAGCTGATGTTGCCCCCCCTTTTCTCTTTGGTGTAATGTAGTCTCTTTGAAGAATTTCTTTGAAGTGACCGTCAAACGCGTTAGGGAACGAGAAACCAGCACTTCGCATTGGCCCCGTCAAAGGAGGCGGGCTCTACTTGCGGGGACGGCCGGCCTTTCCTAGGGACAGCCGCGTCCTTGAGGCCCCAGGGCCAGGTGCTCCGGAGCCCGTCGCGGGGCAGAGGGAGCTCAGGGGAGGCAGTGAGCGCAGGAGGTTTGGGGGAGGCTCAGTACCGCAGGGCTCCTGAGCCTGCCTTCGTGTTTGCTCTCCGCTTGTCTGAATTATTAAGAATCCCTTTCCTTTCTGGGGCACCTAACCCGCCTCCCCGGTTCTCCCCAGTCCCGTCTTCATATTGCCGCCAGGGGGAACCACTAAAAAGTCAACGCATTTATTTCTTCGCTGTGGTACTTTCACATGGCTCGAAAGTCAAAAGGCACCCACGTCCCCCTGTGCTGCTGCTCCCCAGCCACCTGGCCCCTTCCCTGGAGGCGACTGATGTTAACACCGTCTTGAAAAAGCATCCTTCTGAAGACTGTTTCATACACAGAGAAGATTTGTCTTTTAAAAGCGAAAGTCACTGCGCCCCTCCGCTGCTGAGACCCTCCCCGCTTCCCACCCTGGGCTGCACCCGCGGAGCCCCCGCGCCCCGGCCCCCTCTCTCTGCCGAGCCCCTGCTCCCTGCCTCTGGACCTCCCCCCGCTTAGCCGGCGCCTGCCCCACTCAGGGCCTGGGCACACTGGCGGGCAGACCCCCAGGGGTTCCCCTGCTCCCAGGGTCCATGCCTGTGGCACCCCCTCCCCTTGCGTGGGGGCAGGGCCAACAGAGGGGGGCAAAGGCGATGAGGCGTCGCTCCCCGGAGGACGGTGCATCGTATAAGACGCTGCCTCAGTGGGGCAGAGGGGCCTCGCCCTTCCTGGCCGGGCGGAGGGAGCTGCCCAGTAGGGGAAGGCAGCAGGAGCGGCCCCCAGCCGGGCGCAGCCGGAGCCTCAGCCACGCGCCCGCTGTGGACGCGAAGCTGCTCTGCCTCGGTCGAGCCTCCGGATGAGAGCGCAGCCCAGCCCATCACCACGGCTGCCCCGAGAGACCCCGGGCAGGGAGCCGAGGGAAGCGGGGTTCAGACTCCTGCCCCACAAACGTGTTGTGTGAGGCCCCCGAGACTGAGATGATTTGTCACGAGGACTAGAAGACACACGTGCCTGCTCTTTTCACCGGCTGAGGTCCCCCTCGCCGTAGCTGGACAGCTGCTTCCCCGTCCTCAGTCTCAGGTTAACGTCACTCCTCCGGGCAGGTGCCCTGACCCCGTGCAGCCCCCGGCGAGGCCAGGGCTTCTCTTACCCACCTTCTCCGAACTTGAACTTCCACAGTCGTCCTTAGGACTGTGAGTTCTGTGAGGGTGGGGGCCGGCCTGTCCCCTTCGGCAGACTCCCCTGGAATCTCACATGGTACCTGGCGCAGACTCCGAGCTTGGGAAACATTAAGGAAACAGATAATTGAAAGCCATCGGATAACTCCCGGTTCTGCGCCACCGAGGCAACGCAGTCCTACCCCAGCTTGCTCTTGGCCCAAGGAGTGCGACGGGCAGGCCCGTGTCCGGCTAAGAGAGAGAGAAGCATCGATGGACAACCACCCTCCTCCCAGCTGCGGGAGAAGGGAAGGCATGTGTGCAGTTACGAGGGCTTGTCAGACGGTGAGGGTTTTATCCCCAAGAAAAGGCAGAGGCCTCTGTGCATCAGGAATGTGATTGATAGGTGTGCAGATGGCCTGTGTCCCCTCCACTGGCCCGAGCTGTCCCCTGAATATCTGGGCTGGTGACAGCAGTGAGGGAAGGGAGCAGAGGGACCCGTGGGGAGAGGTGCTTAGATCTCGGGGCGTCTCTGTGCAGAGCACCCCAGAATCGGGCAGGCCAGGCCATGTGGGCTCTGGCGCGCGGTGCCCGGTCTGAACGAGGCTGTCTCGCTCTCCCAGTTAAGTGAGATCTCATGAGCCACGTGCTCAGCAGCGGGCGGGCCCTGAGACCCAAGCAGGCTGAGGAAGGGGCTTCTCCCATGCCCCGGGGCGGCGAAGCAGTTAGGGTCACTTAGGGGCGGGGGCAGAGGACTGCTCCTCCCTCGGCCCCGAGTGAGAAACCGTCCCGGGCACTTCTGGGGTTGGCTAGTGACCTGCCAGCTCTAAACATCTCCGGTCCCAGCACCTGGCCAAGGTGTCTCCCCAACGCCCCTCCCAGAAGCAAAGGCGCGAGATGGAGCCTGGCCCCTGGGAGGTGTGGTTCCTTAGGCGGGGTGTGAAAAATGATGACCTTGCCCAGGGTCCACTGGGCCTGGGATCTCGTCATAGTGAAGGTCGGGGGGGGGGTGGTAACAGCAAGTCCAGATTGAAGCCCAAACAGAGGTTCGGGGGCAGAACTGGTCCATCAGGACAGAGACACAAGGGGCAGTTAGCTGGCATTCATTGGCACGTGTGCCAGACACTGTGCCAGCTCTGAGGCACTTTCTGTTTGAATCCTCACAACTGTCCTATGGGTCTGTTTTTTTTAAACCCTTGTCTGAGTATATTTACTTGTTTTTTTTTTAAATTGATTTTTAGAGAGAGAGGAAGGGGGAGAGGGAGCAACACCGACTGGTTGCCTCCTGTCCTCCAATCAGGAATCGAACCCACAACCCCTGGGCTCCAACCAGCTGAGCCCCCTGGCCAGTGCTAGCCTATGGGTTTTTGACAACTAAGACTTACGGGTACCTACTGTGCGCCAGGGACTGTTCTGGGTCATGTTAGGCACAAACAGAACAAAGAGAACCCACGGAGCACCCACTTCCACGGGCGCAGGCCGGGGGCGGACAAGCAGCTGCAGCGGGAAACCCACCGCGGGTCCCAAGGAGGGCAGGCCTGTGTCCTGAGAGAAAAGCAGGCCTTCCAGGAGTCCAAGTTCAAAGCACTTGGCTCCACATAATCCCCGCGCCTCGAGCTGCAAAACTGTGACCACGCTGCTGAACTTTGACCTTGCCCCCCAGATTCCTGGTCAGGCAGGTCTCTGACCACACTGCAGGCAGGGCCACCCCCCACCCCCCAGTTAACAGTAGGTAGGGGGGTCCCTTTATGGCACATCACATGCAAACTGGCATTCTCGGGTTCGCTTCGATCTCACGCACCACAGAGATGCTCAGCTGTTCCCCACGAAGGAGGCGGGGAGGCAGCCGAGCGGGGCCGGAACCGAGCTCCCAGGTTTCCCGGCAGGTCCCGGGAGCCTTCCCCTCCCCTCCCCTCCCCTCCCCTCCCCTCCCCTCCCCTCCCCTCCCCTCCCCTCCCCTCCCCTCCCCTCCCCTCCCCTCCCCTCCCCTCTCCTCCCCAGTGCAGCTTTACTCTCCCGCTCAGGCGTGAGCCGGTGCTGGGCGGTGGGAAGGCCGGCGGAGAGGCCCGGCTCCGGCTGCGGAAGCCCAGCTGCTGTTTCATTTGTCCTTGAGGCGTCCTTGGGCCGGCGTGCGTTACCCAGCTTTCATCCGCTGGCTGACGGCAGGGGGAACACGGGGTCTTCCTGCCATTGTTTGGACACTCACGGGTTTATGGATGTCACTGGCAGCTCCGAGGAGTGCGGTTTTATGGATCAGCAGCTCTGCCGAGGCCGGGCTGTGTGGTTAGGCTCTCAGGGCCTCAGAGGGGGGTCGGGCGTGCGTCACGGCGAGGCGGGGACACCCTCATGGGTCCCTCACCTGTGGGCGTCTCTGGCCTCTGTGACCGAGGCCATGGTTGGCTGGTCGGCCGGTTGGTGTGATGCAGGGCTTCTTAGTGGCATGTGTGGCCCCGTCTGCGGGCCGAGCAGCAGCACCCCTGCTCCCCGTGGGCAACAAAATCACCTCATGTGTCCTATGGCCCCTCTCACTGCCTTGGGGGGGAAAATGGATGTGGGAAATGCAGGACAGAGCTGGATGTCCGAGCAGCTCAGGGACTGGAGAGCACAGGGCTGTGGAAATGGGCCTGGACGGCACCACCAGCCACGTCACCTCTAGCGACTCTGAGACCGGGGGGGTGGGGGGGGGCTGCCTCCCGAGAGCGGGAGAGCCCTGCGAGGGCACCAAGCCCGGGCAGCAGCCCCTGGTCCCCGCTCCTAAGCTTTGGTGATGTTGTCCAGCCAGCTGTCGCCCATGAGAAGCAAGGAGTGCGCCAGGGGCTGCAGAGAGGAGCCGCCATCCCCGGGGCACCCGCCTCCGCCAGACACTGAGCCGGCCCTTCATGAGCATCGTCACACCAAGTCAGAGCGCCGTCCCGTGCGACTCCTACTTTGCTGACGAGGAAATAGTCACACAGCTGCTACGTGGGAGACCGGGGTCCCCATCTGGCTCAATACCGTCAGCCCATAAGATCTGAAAGAGTCGTGGAACAAAAGTGGATGGTTTTTAGCTATGATCTGCAACCTATTAACTACCCTGATCTTAAGTATAAATAACCTGACAACCTAGACTGTTAATTATAAGTAAGAGCGTTGGTTAGAGTACAGGGGCAATGTGCATTTATTGGTGTGCCTCTTATTTACGCATTAAGACGTGGAAGCCCCGCATCCGCACCGGCGAGCTCTCCTCTGCACATGCAAGCGGCCTCCCCACGTTCCCCGCCAACAATCGCGCAGGTTGGATTTTTCCTGGAGCAACAGAGCAGGGTCTGGTCTCGGGAAGCAGAGCTGAGAACGCGTCTAGGGAGATGTGCAGGGAGGTCGGGCCCCAGGGAGCGGAGCCGGAGGGAACAGGCGGAGGGCATGTGTTTTCCGATGGCCGTGACCAGACAGGGCGGGGGCTGTGGACGGTGAAAGTCCCCTGGTAGCGGCACGGCTGCTCCAGCGTCCCCGCTTCTCACCTTGGCGATGACTGACACCCGAAGGGCCAGTCTTGTCTCTGAACCAGGGGTGGGCTCTAAGATGTGGGAGAGGAACAGGCCTCGCACAGTGTGTGGGTCGCCCACCCCCCTCGCTTCAGCGGGAGCCTGCCGCGTCCGAGCCCGAGCACGGAATGTGAATCCGTAAAGCCGGTTATCTCTGCAGTGGGTCAGCTCCGTGTCGCCCCGGACTCGGAGCTGGGTGGCCCTGGCCCATGTGGGGACAGACAGTGTAGCCTTCCAGCCGCGTCTTCCTCCCCAGGGCGGCTTCCTGGGCTACCCAGGCATCTGATGTGCGTTTGACTGTAAAATACTTTTTAGCTGTTTGCAGATAAATAAAAAGCCTCTTGAACTTCACACCGGTGCCCTACCGGCTTTGAACACCTGGCTGTAGCTTCAGTCTTGGGGAACAGACGTGCCTGGACCCGCGTGTTTGCATAAAAACGCCCCGCGTGGGTCACCGAGGTGCACGGCTCCTGCGCAGCTCAGCCCAGTCTGAGCACATGCAGTGTTGGGCTGTGCGGTAAAAAGGCCCCGGGAGCCCCAGGCTGCCTGGGGTGGGGCAGAGCCGGACGGTCCCGTGACATTCGTGGACTCGAGCGTGGTCGGGAATGCCAGCGGTGTGGCATGTTGTTGAGGTTAAACTTGGAAATTAAAATGTTGCTAGTCATCAAAATGCAGTCGGCCCTTGAACTGCATGGTTTGAACAGCGTGGGTCCACTTACATGTGGAATTTTTCCCCAATAAATGTAGAGTCGGCCTTCCGTATCCCCGGGTTTTGCATCTGCGGGTTCAGCCAAGTGTGGGTGGAAAACAGTACTTTCAATCCGTGGCTGGGGATCCGTGGATGCAGAGGCCGACCATATGCACTGTGCCCTGTGGTCCTGTGTAAGGGACTTGGGCACCTTCGGACTGTGGTACCCACAGGGGCCCGGAGCCAGCGCCCGCAGGTGCCGAGGGAGGACCGCGGGCGTTGTCCTCGCTGATTGTCTCTGGGACACATCAATGTGCCAAACTTGGTCTTTTAAGATGCATTTATTTTCTGGCTGATAAGATGTCTCCTCCCTTCTCCTTTCTGTGCTGGGAAACCACGAACTACTTCATGAGGAAAAAGGCTGCGGTGCATCTGTGTCTCGTCCCCGGTTCTGATTCTGAGCTGAGTGAGTCCGGCTTATTGAGTCCAGACCTTCAGCCCCCGGTGGCCTCCTCGGGGCTGTGAGGAGTCCGCTTTGGGCCCCGGGGGGCGCCCCTCGAGTCTGCACTTGGAGCTGGGAGCTGGATGGGGCGTCCTGCGGGAAAACGCAGGGGAGCGCCCCCTCTGGTCTTTGGGGGGGGGGGGGAGACGACTGCATCAAAAAGGCGGAGGGCCCAGAGGGCAGGCGTCACGCCCGCGCCGTGGCTCATTGCGCTTTAATAACAGCCAGGAGGGCGGGAAGGCCAGCGTTCAGAGCGCTCGGCGGCCTCGCCGGCTTCCCGGCTGCCTGGCTGCTTTGCTTCCCTTTCTTCTCAGCCGTGACATCTGCTCGGCGCTTGTCCCTCCTGTGATTGCGCACCCCTCGCAGCTGCGCGGACCCCCAGCTCGCCGGTGCCGGGCTGCCCCGGCAGCCGCCTCTTTGATGTGTGATAAAACAGAACCAGGCCACGGGGGTGTGGGGGCGCGAGCCGCGGAATATCAATCAGCCCGCTCGGAGCAAAGCCCGGCTCCGGCCGGCAGGCGGCCCGCGCAGTGTCAGCCGGGTGGATCCTGCCCCGCTGCAGCGTCAGCCGGATGGATCACCGTTCCAGTCGGGGGCGGCTCAGCGTCCGCGCCCAGCTCTCCTGGAAGGCAGGCCCGGGCCCAGCGAGCCTGCTGCTGGGGCGGCCGGCTGCTTGCTGACTGTGCCTTCTTGCTTTGCCGGCTGTGCAGCCATGAACTTGCTCTCAGCCGAAATTGCTGTTTCCCTTGAAAGTGCAGCCCCTCTGGCAGCCGGGCAGTTCCACGACCCTCTGCAAACGCAGGCGCTCTGGGAAAGGTCTGCTGGGGCTGAGCCTGGGGCTCCCGTCCTGAGGATGCCCCCGGGACCGGCCCTCTGGATGCGGGGGCCTTGGTCACGGTGCCCTGCCTTCCTGGCGGACCCGCCTGGGCCAGCGCTGGTGAAGGGTCGCTGGGGCTGCCTTCCCCATGCAGCGCGGGGCTGCACTAGTGGGGTGTGGGGCTGCCCTCAGGGGTCCCTGGGGACCTGTTTCTTAGCACCTCTGATTCTGAAGGAGCAGCCTGGAGAGCTGCTGGCCTGGGATCTGCTCCAGGGCCCCCACCTTCTCCGCCTGTAGGCCTCAGATCCGCGCAGGCCCGACGCGCCGGCGAGGCCGGGCTAATTAGGGAGATGTTCCTCGTTTGCTGCACTTTTCCTGCGTAATTGGGAGCCCGCTCTCTCCAGTGAGAGCTGTTCCCCTGAACAGTTCTAAAAGCTTTGGACCACATACTGCTTCAGCTGCAAACGTATGTGCGACAGCTAATGACTGCTCGCGATGCGGTATTAAACGCAAAGCCCTCCTGGCGCCGGTGCCGAGCGAGGACCGGGCTCCAACCCTCCTTCAGCTTCAAAAGCGGCTCAAAACGCCATCACCAGCCCTTGTCCTGGAGGGAGCAGCTGGTGGCCCCCAACCCCTCCCCAGCAAATAAAGGGAACCCGTCTGAGTGTAGCTGAAGTTCAGAAACCCGGGGCTCGCCTTCCGGGACCCGGAGAGCGGGGCCCCCAGACTCTGCCGGCGCCTGCGGCGGGGCGCATCTGTACGCGCTCGCTCTTCTTGGAGAGCCGCAGCCCAGCGCCTGGCTGGCTCTAACAAGGACTTGAGGGAGCAAATGGCTGTTAAAATTCTCTTTCGCACTTTTGCTTTGTTGGTTTAGGAACCAGGGGTTCCGTGGCTGTGCATTTTCCTGCATAATTTAAGAAATTAATGGGAGCATGCCTGATTCTCCCAACACTCTCTACTCTGTAAATCTGTTTAGCTTTTCTTTAAAACTGTCACTTGAGGCTGTTGGAGCCTAAATATTTATTTTTTAGAAAGACATTTCTTGCTCCCGTCCACATGGTGTTCTGGGAATCAGGTGTCACGGGTTATGAGCGACCTTGGGTCTGAGCTCACCCCTGTCAGTCCATCCTCTGACCTCAAAGCAACCAATTCTCATAATGACCTAGAGGGCGGGGCCTGTGGCTGGGGGCGGGGAGTGTCCGGGTCCCCATCTGAGAGCCAGTGTCAGAACCGTCCCTCTCCCCCACTGCAGAAAGGAGGAACACCTGGAGCTATTTGTGGCTTTATTTCACTCTTGCAAAGCTCACCTTACCCAATTTACCTGGCTGTCAGGTGGAAAGCATTAAATTGTGTGTGTGTGTGTGTGTGTGTGTGTGTGTGTGTGTGACCTGGCTCACGGAACTTGAAAAGACGTCAGACACTGTTTAAAGTGAACGTTGTTGAGGGACATCAACAACAACTTAAGCAAACGGGAAGATCGTGTATTGACCAGATATTGCAAAAATGTCAGTTCTTCAAAAGTTAACCTCTGCAGTTCATGTCATTACCGAAGCCTAGTTGAATTTCGATTTTGGGACTTGGCAAAATGTTTTTGCTGCTTACCTGGGAGAGCAACGTTTTTGAAAAAAGACGAAGGAGGAACACGACCTGTAAGATGAAACAATAAATTATAAGGTGGCAATAGTTTCAACAGAGCGAGGACCGCACAAGTGTCTGTCTATAGGCAGCAAGAGGCCGGAGCCAACGCGCAGCAGCGCTCAGGCCGCGATGGAAGCCGCGGTCGGAGGGGGAGCCCACGAGGCTGGGGCGGCTGCTGGGCCACCAGAAAACAAGTCTGAGCTCCGCCTCGCATCACTCTCAAGATAAAATGTGGCTCCGTTCGGTATTTAACTGTAAAGACAAACCATAGGAGAACAGGATGGAAATGCAAGTGAACGTTTCTCAGCGTTTGCACAAGTCCACACGACGTGAGAATCTGGAGGAAAGCGATGGCCGACCTGGGCGAAGGCCCGTGTGTGAAAAACAGCCCCGCCCGCGAAACTGAAAGGCCAGAGGCAAGCTGGGGTCTGTGGTCCTGTTTGCCAAAAGGAGTTAATGCTTTTAACATGTAAAGAGCTCTCGTAAATAAATAAAGGGGTAAAACCCCGAGGGGAAAGTGGAGAGATGGCATGAATAGGCATTTTTGGAAAAGAAAATATTCGACCAGCCAATAAACATATGGAAAGAAGGCCGAGCCTCATTAATGATCAAAGAGATGTAAATCAGCAGCGCGGGCCCAGGCGTTCCCCAGGGGCGCCTGCCCTGGTTGAGGAAGATGCAGGGAGACAGCTGCCAGCGGACTCGTGGCCGGGCCAGGCGGTGTCGCAGGGACCTGGCAGAACGCGTCCAAGGTCACAGGCGAGGCGACAGCGTTTAGAAATTTATCCAGAGGCTGTTGCATGTGCATCAGGAGGTCCGCCCAGCGCGGTTCCTAGACAAAGGTGAAAAAAGGGAGTGAAACCAAGGGAGCGGCCGTGAGGGTTGGCGAACGTTCCCAGCTGCGCCCCACAAGCCAGGCAGCCGCCAGAGCTCCCAGGGAAGGAGCATCTTGCGACGAGACGTTCGTGGAATGTTTTTGCTTTACAGGAAAACACACACACACACAACCCCCCCAAAAAAACCCAGACTACAAATGCGGCTGATTTTACTTTCTTTGGTCTTAAAAGTTCCAGACTTTCTATAAAGCTAGCATATTCCTTTATTAATTCCCCCAAAAATCTAAAAAATAAAAATAGGAGAGCACCTTTCCAAATTCTCTGCCTAGGGCTGGATTCTGGACGGCATCCCGGAAACTCGGGAGCAGGCGCTGATGATGCAGACCCTCGGGATCGCCCCCAGGCACATCGGTGAGTGGCCCCCCGCCCCCCCTGCCAGGGCCCACCCACAGTCCAGGCACCATCCCAGGGGAAAAGGGGGCCAGTGCTGTTGAATATTTTAGAGAACCAAATGCATTTGGGGTTCGTGCTGAAAAAAGTGGGGTTTTATTTTTACCCTGGTGGTTCCTTGTTCCAGGAGTCCCCCACCTGAGAAACTCTTTAGGAAATCACCTAAAATGCGGCGAAAGCGTCACGCACAGAGATGTCCCTCGCGGTGTTTTGTATGACAGTGAAAATTGTTAGCAGTCAGGCGTGTGCCGTCCCGGTCCCCAGGCGTGTCCTTTGTGTTTCGGTGCTGAGAAGACCCCTCGGGGTGGGAGACGGTGGTGGTTTTAATGTCATTACGCAGAGAGACGCCCATGAGACAAGTGTAGGGCCGTGAGGTTCAGCTGTCTGGACCCGGTGCCCAACGCGCCTGGTTTCCTTCCTCCTGCGCCCAGTCGTGCTGAGCGCTCCGGACACGGTGCTGATCGAGAGGAACCTGGGGAAGAGAATCGACCCTCACACCGGAGGTGAGCCCCCCCGACCCCCCCATGCAGCAGCTTCCTCGGCGGCGGAGCAGGTGACGCCCACTGAGCCCCCCTGTCCCGGCAGAGATCTACCACACCACCTTCGACTGGCCCCCCGAATTGGAGATCCAGAAACGCCTGGTGGTGCCCGCGGGCATCTCGGAGCAGGAGACGGTGCAGAGGCTGCTGGCCCACCACAGGAACATCGTCGGGGTGCTCCCCCTGTACTCGGGGATCCTGAAGGCCGTCAGTGCCGACCAGCCCTGCGTGGACGTCTTCTACCAGGGTGAGCGCGGACGGGCCGCGGGTCACTGTGCGCCACAGGCCTCCCCGTGCCAGCGTCCAGGACGTGCCCGGGGCCCAGAAGTCAAGTCATGGAGGGCCCAGGGTCCCCGTGGGGCGGAGCCCCTGGGAGCACCCCACTCGGAGACCCTGGGCTGACGTCTACACTCCACGGGGCCAGCAGACTGGACAGTGAGGGGCGGGAGGAGGAGAGGTGAGGGACGGGCTGGGAGGGACGTGGCAGCAAGCCTGGCCCTCAGGGTGAGGGGGAAGGAAGAGAAATTCTATAAAGACGGAGAAAACAGTAACACAATCCCACCCCCACCCCCACGAAGACTGAAAAACCACAGTGCAACTCGGGTGCTGTGCGTCCATGTAAAAAACCCCTGAAGCGGACAGGTGGGGGTGTATGGGGGGGCAGTTGAACCCCGAGACTTTGGAGCCTGGTGACCTGTGTTCAAATCCCCACCACACCCACCACGGTGCCTTCCGCAGCCCCCCAGAGCCGAGCCTCGGCTTTGCCATCCCTGAGATGGGAGCCCAAGTCCCGCCTCCCGCAGGCCGGGGTGGCGGCCACGCGGTTCTGCGGGTCATGTCTGCGCACAGAAGCGGCTCCGCACGTGGCAGACACTGCGCTCCCGTCGGAGAGGCCAGAAGGGGGGATGTCAGAGCACTCCTCTCCCCGCCCAGCTGCATCAGCATTTCTAAGTCTTGCCAAGCTTTGGCTGTCTCCAAGGCCAGTTATCCCTCCTGTGTGGTGACAGGTAAATGACACATAAAAATACCCCCAGGTATTTAAGACGCTTGGCAGCATACACGGGCTTTTCCTCACGTTCTCTCAGATCCTTCGAGGGGAGTGCTGTTGGGTGGGCAGGAGGTTCTGGGCTCCCCGTAGCCCCCACCTGCCCCTGGGCGCGAGTAGCTTCCCCGAGAGCCCCGCATGGCTCGGCCTGGCTCCCGCCTCCCGCTCTCCGCTCTCGAGGGTCAGCCACCGACGCCGGGTGTCTGGAAGTAGGACCGGGTGCTACTTTCAAAACGCCGGCTTACGGGTGGCCGGGAACTTCCCACGGGTTTTGCATCTCTGAAGGGTCGTCAGCCGCGAACACTGCACTCAAGATAAACCACCACGGCATTTATCTTGTGCCAAGATTCTGAATTTATACATTAATTGCTTTCAAATTATTTAATTAAATTTAAAAGTTCATGTGATCGTTCATAAAGAGTTCATGCCTGGAATTGTAAATGAAAATGTGAGTGTCTGAATGTATTAATTATTATTAATTAATAATGTGGAGAAAGAAGTGAGACTTGGAAAGCAGAATTCTCTCTGTTGTTTTTTTAATCTCTCTGCAGTGCACCCAGCAGCCACATATTTTTTAAAGGAATAATTAGCTGTGGAGGCTGTCTGGGGGGTCATTACCTCTAGTTAACTTGGTTATTTACTGTAAATTAGGCGCCGTTTGTAAGCAGGCCGCTTTGCCGGCAGTGTCTGTGCTCTCCGGCTGGGCCGTCTGAGAAGAGAGAACCTTGCTAGGAGCGTTTCCTCTGGGCTGGTCCCACCGGTGGAGATGTCACCGTGCAGTGGGTTTGGGGAGCCCCCAACCCTGCCAGCTCTGTAAGTGGGGACAAGAGGAGCTCGGCCCTCCTGGGCACGCCAGTTCGAGCCTGTCGAGCGTTTAGCTTGGCGGTGTCGAGGGTCAGCACAGCCTCGCAGGCAGTCGATTAACTCACCTGTGCCTTCAGGTCTGAACACGAGGGGAACTGTGGTGTTTCTAACGGTCCCTCCAATGAGAATCCCTGCAAAGACTTGAGAGTCAAAACCTGCACCACGAACATATTCTACTGGTTCTCAATTTTGTACCCCCCCTCCCAGGGGACATTTGGCAAAGTCTGGAAATATTTGTGGTTGTCACAACCTGGGAGGTGCTGCTGGCACCTGGTGGGTGGGGGCCAGAGCTGCCGCCCAGATCCTACACTGCACAGGACAGGCCCCGCAGCCAGGACCCAGCGGCCCCAGGATCAGGAGGGCGCGGGCGCCAGCTCTGCCGCGGATGGCGGCGGTTTCAGGGAGGCTGGGCTCCCGAGGGCAGCCTGTTGGCTCAGCCCCTGGTCGGGGTGGAGTCTATCTGCAGGTGGGAAGGTGTCACGGGGACGCCTCTAGCTGACCTTGGGCGCTGGATGGTCTGGGTCCCTGGCAGGAGGCAGGGCTGGGCAGGGAGACCCCGTTTTGATGTGGGCAGCCGGGGAGCAGGCACGGCCTGGGCCTCAGCTGGAAGGCAGCTCCCCTGGTCAGGGCCTGGCGACCCCCTTTCCCGGCCTCCTTACCTGCCTTCACACCCTCTCCCCGTGCTCCGTGCTCGGGCAGGAGGTGGCCGGGTTTGACGTTCAGTGGCTTTGGCGTGGGGGTTTTGCCCTGTGCGGTCGTCTCAGTGTTGGCGATGCTCCCGTGTCCCCACTTCTTTGTTCATCCAGTGCCAGGGCGCAGGAGGGCGCATAGCTGCAGCCACCCCTCCCGGGCCTGTTGGATGGCCGCCTCTGTGGGGACTCCCAGCAAAGTTGGTGTCACTGGAATGTGGCTGCAGATTATTGTAACCAATTCCCGAGTCCTTTGGAAGCCCCGAGGGCCGGCCCTGCGTGGCCCGGTGTGGTCATCAAAGCCCGTCCTGCCCCTAGGAGGCCGGCCTGGTCCGGCTTCAGGTTAGAGGCCTGGCCAGCAGGGGTTCAGCTGGGAAACACCCCGATGCAGTGGTGCACATCGTGGGTCCTGGGACCAGCCCCCCACAAAGCAGCCAGCCAGCCCCTCCCATCTGGGTGCCAGGCCCGAAGCCTAACCCCTTCCCCGCAGCCTCGCCCTGCTCGGCAGGCCCAGGCCGGACACAGGAGGTTTCCACGGAGCTGTGAGGAGAGGGAGAGTCCTGCTGGGGAAAGAGCCCCGCACGGTGCGGAGCGGCTTCCCTCTCTGGGACCTGTGTTAATTCTCCTTCCTCCTGTCTTCCAGCTCTGACCTACGTCCAAACCAACCATCGATCCAACGCCCCGTTCACCCCGAGGGTGCTGCTCTGCGGGCCCCCGGGCAGTGGGAAGAGCCTGCAGGCCGCCCTCCTGGCCCAGAAATACGGCCTCATCAACGGTGAGTGCCCGGCCGCCGCTTCCACGGCCTCCCCGGCGCCCGCCCTCCAGAGCGCTCCAGGGTATGGGGGTGGCAAGGAGGGACCAGTGTCGCCTCTCCCTTGCTCCCTGCTCTGAGCAGTTTTCAGGGAGTCCACCTGTGCAGGGACAAGGTCCCCTCCTCCCAAGGGCAATGCTGTGAACACACTGCCCAGTGAGGACAGGGCCGGGGCCCGGGAGCCGGGGCAGTTTCTAGCCGTCCTTTATTGCCCCTGCCGCAGTGGTTTCCTGTGCTCCGCCCCAGGGGGGCCTCCCACCAGCGCCCCAGCCTCCTCGAAGCCTGAGCCAGCTCCTGCGTTATAGGGCCTGCTGTTTGTTTATACTCTCTTGTCTCCTTTGGCTCCCCAACCCAGGTCAGTGTGTTTACAGGCAAACAGTTTCTGAACCAGAGGAAGGCTCGCTCTGCACAGTTTCAATAAATATTTCACCAGGAGGAGAGAGAGTATTGAAGTCAGTCCTCCAGGTCCTTCCCAGGTGGTCCCCGGCTTGGATGCCAGCCTGTCTTCAGGGGGGAGGGGCTGCAGAGGACCCGGCGTGGCTGGGGGAGTTCGGGCGCCAGCCCCAGCCAGCGCTTCAGCAGCCTAAATAGCCTCCGCTGCATTTACGAAAAAACAGGAACCTGCACCCCAGCATATAAATACATGCTCCCCCAATTATGCATACATACCACACCGATAAGCGTGTATACACACACACACACACGTACACCACCCCAGAAGGATCACGTTTTCAATAAAAATGCTTTTCAATTATGCCTCCCACAACTTAAAATTCCGAAGACACTGAGACTAGCTAGGAATTAGTGACAAAAATCATACCCACAGAATGAAGACAGAGAACTGAGCCAGTCATTCCGATTCGTAAGGAAACGTGCGAATGGTAGTGATGTTAGTATTTTGCTAAAATTTCTAAGCGGTCGTATTCTCATTGATTAGTGTGGAAAAATAGCCCAGACACTTTAGGATTAAAAATGCTTTTGCTGGCATCAGTGGGTTTTTTTAAACCATCACTCAGAGAATTTCTTCTCCTTTGATTCCCCCCCTTTAAGAGCATTAGACTGAATTTCCAGCTCTGGTTGGCTTTTCGTGGGAAGGAGCAGCAGTCGGCTTGCAAGCGGCTGCACGTGTGTCGGGCTGCAGGGCTTCCTGCCATGTGGGGGGACGTGAGGGTGGGTCTCACAGCAGAGGGTGGCTGAGCCCCAGCCAGCAGCCCTCACCGTAGCCCTGCTTTGCTTAAGTCGCCCTCACCGCATCTTATGTTGTTCATGCAGACACTCTCACTCAAGACAGCTTCTCTTTAATCTTATTTTTCCATTGCTTTTCTAGAGAGAGAGTGGAAGGGGTGGGGGAGAGAAACATCGATGTGAGAGAGACACATAGGCCGGTTGCCTCCCGAATGTGCCCCGACCTGGGGCGGGGAGCGAACCTGCAGCCCAGGTATGTGACCCTGACGAGGAATCGATGCTCAGGTGCGCAGGCCGATGCTCTCACCACGGAGCACGCCGGCCAGGGCATTAATTTTATTTTTCAGTTGCAGTTTACATTCAACATTATTTTGTGTTAGTTTCAGGTGTGCAGAATGGGGGTTAGGCAACCGGGTAAGGAAAAGCAATGTTTCAGGTAAATTGTTTTTGGTGCCCCAATGAAGAAGTGAAATTACCAGGCTAGATCTTTCTAAAAATGAAAATAGAAAAGCTCATCAGGGCTTTTGCTTTGTCCCAAAGAGCCATTTGGGGGCGAATCTTCTCGAAAATTGAGCATTTGGAGACCAATTCAGAAAGTTCTCATTTCTCCAAGGTGCTCTTGATAAACGCAAGACATCACGAGCTTCCCATAAACCGATTTAAGGGGACTGCTGTTAACAAGACGAACACCGCGCGGTCCGTAGAGGTTTGCGGAGGCCTGTCTGCGCCTGGAGCCCCTGGCACTGCCGCCCCGCAGGGCCACCCCCTGGCTGGGTCTTCATCTCCGCATTTATGAGCCTCTCAGTCCTGGGAAAACACCTCCAAACAGACACACACCCCAGCGCCCACTCCAACAAGGTTTACTGAAAGTCTCCCGGCTACAGTGGGCAGGGATACGAGCGGGCGCAGTGTTTTGACAGAAAGGCCACTGTTGATTAAGATGCTCTGTTGATTAAGACCCTCTGCCCGGTGCCTTCACTCCTGGGGCTTTCACGTTACTGAAGCACTCATTTATCGTGCACTGTCCACAAAAAGAGACGTCAGAGGGCCAGTTACGTCAGTCAGGCTCAGCGCAGGCAGCCGAGCACCGGGCAGCCGTCCACCAGGAACCCGGAGAGCGGCTTGCTGTCCGGGCGCCTTGTTAAGCGAGGGCGGGCGGAAAGCGACCTGCTCAGCAGTGTCAGGGGCGGCCTCATTTTTGTTCAAAAAGCGTGCTGGTCTATGCCCAGAAAAAAACCTGGTTATTTCTGTAGAGTGGTGTATGACCCAGCTCTGATTTGTTTTGTTTTGTTTTGCAATGAGCATGAATTTTCTAACCAGAGACAACCACAAAGGATTTCCTTAAAATATTAATGGTTCGCTACAGCGCTGAATGCAGTTCACGTTACCGGGTGCACAGAGCGGGCACGCGTGAAAAAGTAGGAGGGGAACCTGAGGGTGCAGCGTGGCCCTGGCGGGCCGGCCTGGGCCTGGGGAGTGAGCAAAGCGAACTGCGGCTGACCCCACGCCGCTGCGGGGCCGACTGCGCCCCAGCCTCGGTCCTTTGAACCTCCCGGAGAGAGACCGTCACTGCCTGTTCTTCAGGGAGCCCGGTGGCGCCAGGCGGCTGTGGCAGGGGCTCTAAGCCGTTCCTCCCCAATACAAGCAGTGAGCACTACATGCCCGCCCCCGACCCTTCTCGCAGCATTTTAGGAGGTTCTGTTTTGTCAGCCGGTTCAGAGTATTTTCTAATCTCCCTCGTGGTTTGTTTCTTGACCTATGTATTATTTAGAAGTGGATCGCTTCATTTCCAAAAATTTGGGGATGTTCCAGGTTTGTTCTTGTTACTGATTCCACACTTAATTCTGCTGTGGTCAAGAACACACCCTGTGCGATTTCAGTCCTCTGAAACGCATCGGTACTTTTTTACGGCCCCGCACGTGGTCTGTATTGGTGGCTCCCACAAGCCCTGAAAGGAATGTGTGTCCTGGTGCTGTTCACAGTGTCCTACAAACGTTAATCAGGACAAGGCGTTTGGGAGCGTTGTTCAGATCTGTGTTTTTCACGATCCCTCCTCTCTCGTTGTTTCAGTTACTGAGGGGGTGCGTTAAAATCCGCAACTCTGACTGTGGTTTTGCCTGTTTCTCTGCCAGCCTTCGCTCCGTGCAATTGGAAGCTACGGTATTAGGTGCACATACACCTAGGATTTCCCTGTCTTCTGGGTGAAATGACCCTTTTGTCGTTAGGAAATGTCCCTGTGCGTCTAGTAATATACTCACTTCCCTGACGTCTGCTTTGGTATTAGTGCGGCCATGCCAGTGTCTGGATGGTATCTCTTGGGAACTTTTTCTTTTAAACTGTCCATGTCTGATATTTTAACTGTGTCTTGTAGACAACACAGAGCTGGGTCTTGTTTTCTAAAAAACTAGCCTGATATTCTTCTGCCTTTCTGTTCCGTCCATGTCCACGTAAAGTAATTTTCATACGGTGGGGGCAGGTCTGCCACCTGGGTTTTTTCATCTGTTTGTGTTGTCCTTTGTCTGTTTCTCCTCCCCTGCTAACTTTTGGATTACCCGGATATTTTTTATCATTTTTTTATTATTTTTTTATTTATCTTTATTGTTGAGAGTATTACAGGTGTCCCATTTTTCCCCCCAATTGACCCCCTCCCCCTTGTTCGCACCCCCTCCCCAGGCCTTCACCCCGTCATTGACTGTGTCCATGGGTTATGCCTATATGCATATAACTTCTCTGGTTAATCTCTTCCCACCCTCCACCCCCTTCCCTCTTTCCTCTGAAATATGATCGTCTGTTACATGCGTCAATGTCTCTGGATCTATTTAGTTCATCAGATTGTTTTGTTCATTAGCTTCTTCTTATAGAAGACCCTTCAGCATTTCCTGTAGTGCTGGTCTGGTGGTGATGAACTCCTTTAGCTTTTCCTTGTCTGAGAAGCTCTTTATCTGACCTTCAATTCTAAATGATAGCTTTGCTGGGTAGAGCAATCTTGGTTGTAGTTCCATGTTTTTCATCACTTTGAATATTTCTTGTCATTCCCTTCTGGCCTGCAAGGTTTCTGTTGAGAAATCAGCTGACAGTCATATGGGTGCTCCCTTGTAGGTTACTAACTGCTTTTCTCTTGCTGCTTTTAAGATTCTGTCTTTGTCTTTAACCTTTGGCATTTTAACTATGATGTGTCTTGCTGTGGGCCTCTTTGGGTTCCTCTTGTTTGGGACCCTCTGTGCTTCCTGGACTTGTAAGTCAATTTCTTTCCCCAGGTAGGAGAAGTTTCCTGTAATTATTTTTTCAAATAGGTTTTCAATTCCCTGGTCTCTTTCTTCCCCTTCTTGCACCCCAATAATATGAATGTTGGGCCTCTTGCAGTTGTCCCAGAGGCTCCTTATACTATCTTCATATTTCTGGATTCTTTTTTCTTTTTGCTCTTCTGGTTGGGTGTTTTTTGTTTCCTCATGTTCCAAATTGCTGATTTGATTCTCAGCGTCCTCCACTCTACTGTTGATTCCCTGTAAATTATTCTTCATTTCAGTTCCTATGGCCTTCATTTCAAATTGGTACTTTATTATGTCATCGATGGTCTCAGTTGTTTCCTTAATAATCTGCTTAAACATCCTTATAAACAGAATTCTGAACTCTGTATCTGTTAGCTTGCTTGGTTCTATTTCATTTAGTTCCTCTTCTAGAGATTTCTTCTGTTCTTTCCTTTGTGACATGTTTCTTTGACTCCACATTTTGGCTGCTTCCAGGTGTTTGTTTCTATGTATTGGGTAGAGCTGCTATGTCTCCGGGAATTCGTAGAGTGGCTTTGTGTAGTAGGTGTCCTGTAGGGTCCAGTCGCTCAGCCTCCCCAGTCACCTGAGCTGCGCCTTCTAGGGGCTCCCCTGTGTGGGCTGTGTGCACTGTCCTGTTGTAGTTGAGCCTTGGTTGCTGTTGGCGTCACTGGGAGGAACTGACCCCCAGGCAAATCAGCTGTCAGGACCAGCTGCAACTACAGCCAAGGAGCTGCTGTGCTGGAGACACCCCTATGGAGCAGGATTTACTTCTGTGGTGCTTTGGTGTTCACCAAGTGCGCCCCTTGAGTGTCACTCGTGGATGTGGTAGGGTTGTAATCCAGCGTGGTCGAGTCTACCCACCAGGTGCACTGTCTCTGAGGCCTCCCAGGAGGTGCAAAGTCAGCCTCTGCCAGTGCCTTGCCCAGGGCCACCCAGCATGAGCTACACAGCAAACCATAGCTGGCTGCTACTTGTGCTGGGCTTGGAGGTGCCCAGGAGAGGCCAAGTTATGAGCCAGTGCAGGCTGCCGCTAGTGCCAGGCCTGATGCCACTTATCAAGCTGTATGGGGCAGCTGCTGCTTGTTTGAGAGATTTTAGGAAAGTCCTAAGCATGAGGCTCCAGAGGCCACTTGCAGAGAAAAGTCCCTGGAAATGGCCTGGATGAGCTGCAGGTGGGGAGGGCGGGGCCTCCGGGAATCACGGGGCGGGGCCAATGGTGGGAGTCAGGTTTTGGCGATTCAAATATGGCGCCTGCCTGCCGGCTGTGTGGGGAGGACTCGCCAAAGGAGCCATGGCCTCCGCCAGCCCTTCTGCCTGGGGGGAAGCCGCCCTCCAGCTCTGGCCCCAATTCCAGGCAGGTTAGTTCCTCCCCGAGTGTCCCGGGTCCTTTCCGGCTGCTCCCGGCGCTGGGCTCAGAGGGAGCGTCCGAGTGAGTCCGTGCCGGGCCCTTTA
Source organism: Miniopterus natalensis (assembly GCF_054644295.1). Classification (NCBI taxonomy): domain Eukaryota; kingdom Metazoa; phylum Chordata; class Mammalia; order Chiroptera; family Miniopteridae; genus Miniopterus; species Miniopterus natalensis. The sequence goes on from NC_142092.1 coordinate 70,805,766, forward strand.
GAGGAGCTGCTGGGGCTCCCGGAGCCTCCGGGACCTTCAGGGACAGTCCCCGCTGGGTTCACAGCCCAAAGTTATGGGGCTTCTCTTCCCAGCCCTGGAGCAGCCCTGGGCTGGGGGCCTGATGTGGGGCTGGGACCCCTCCCTCCTCCGGGAAACCCCCACCACCGAGATGCCCTCCCGGCTTTAACCTGCGGCACCGGGTGTGGGCCCGCGGCACGTCTCCGGGATTCAGCCCCGATCCGCGCGTCTCCGCCCCTCCTCCCGCTCTCGGTGCTTCCTCAGGTCCCTGGCTGCGGGGCTTCTGTGCAGCCGGATCTCAGAGGCCCTGAGCGACGGCGGTTCTGTATTTTCGCTGTACGTTTGATGTGGCTGCGGGAGGCGGCGGGGCAGCTGCTCCCTGTGCCGCCAGCTTGTTTCTCCTACCCGGATATTTTTTAGTAATCCTTACCGCAGTCTCTCTTGACTTAGTATCACACCTCTCCGTGCATAACATAACCTCCCAGCGGGGTGTCCCCTTCCGCCCTGCCCCGTCCTTTGTGCTCTTGTCAGGCACGTTGCCTGTACTTACCTCGTACGCTCTTCAATGTGCTGTAATTGCTTTCACTTTATACGGTCTCTTTTTAAAAGTCAAGAAATGCGGGGGAGAAAGGCGCTTGCCTACGCCTACATGTCAACACTCTTCTGTCTTTTGTGTAGATCCAAGTCTCTGTCTGTTATCATTTTCTTCCAGACTAAAGACCTTCCTTTAACATCTCTTGTAGTGAAAGTCTGCTGGTGACAAATTCTCTCCGCTTTCGTGTCTGGAAATGTCTTTGTTTCACCTTCATCCTTGGACGGTGTTTTTGGTGCACATGGGGCTGTGACAGCTGCCGTCTCTCAGCACGTTAAGGGTGTCGCTCCTCTGTCTGTGGCTTCCGACGCGGCCCCGGGTGATTGTTGTCCTTGTTTCCCTGTAGATAAAGCATCCTTCCCCACTCTGACTGCTTTTCCTATTTTCTCTTTGTCTTTGGTTTTCAGAAACTTAACTGTGATGCATCAGGGTGTGGTTTCCTTTGTATTTGTTCTTCGTGGGTCTCAGAGATTCTTGGATTTGTGCGTTCATGTTTTTCATCAGATTTTGAAATTCCTCTGCCATATTTTCTCACATATTTTTGTCTTCCTCTCCCCACCCCTCTCTCTTCTTTCTGGGACTCCAATTACATGTATGTTAGACTTTGGATATTATTCTCCAGTGCTCTGCTTTTTGTTTCCATCCCCTCCTCCAACCCCCTCTTTGCCTCAGTTTGGTTACTTTCTAGGACTGTTTTTCCCATCTCCAAATTCACTACTTGCAAGCCCATCCTCAGTGTTCTCCAGTTCTACAATTTCATCTGTTGTTTTTTTGTTTTTTGTTTTTTTTTATACTTTCCATTTCTCTGCTGAGATTTACCCGTCTGGTGACTCATATTAACTACCTTTTCCTTGAAGTCTTAAACATATTTATAGTAGCTGTTTTGAAGTCCTCGTGCACTAATTCTGACTTTTGTGTCATCTCTTGGTCTGGTTCTATGGCCTCTTTTGTCTTTATAGGGCTCACTTTTCCCTGTTTTTGTGGCCTCTCAGGTAGTTTTTTATTGCACGCTGGACATCGTGGTTCTCACACTGCTGAGAGTCTGGTTTGTGTGTCTTGCTTTAGGAAGACTGAGTGTAAAGGGGTTGGGTTTTATCACACGGTGAATCCAGTGCAACATCCACTTGACCCCGTTGAGGCTTCTATTCAGTTTTGTGAAGGTGGGGCCAGACTGGACTCACCCTGGGGCTGGTGTCTCTCTACACCACAGGCATGGCCTCCTGGAGTCTCAGCTCCGTGTCGGGGCGTCCGGCTGTCAGAATGCCGGCGTCTCCCGCGCCGTGTGAGCCTCCACTCAGCTCACGGCTCCCCGGCAGCTTTTACCCTCCGGGCCTCGTGAGGTCTCACCCCACATGTGTGCAGCTTTGCCCAAACCAGGGACTCTAGTGGACCCCCCGCAGGTCCCTGGGACTCCTCGCTGCACAGCTCCCTCCTCTCCATTACCTGCGCCCGGAACTCCGGCTGTCTCAGAGCCCAGGACCCGATCCTTGCTTCCCGCTCACTGTCTGGTCTCCGCTTCTCCTGTGCTGCGGTTTGGAAAGTGACCATGGGCAGGAAAACCAGGGTGGATGTGGGGCTCCGTGTGTCCCTCCTCCTAAGAATCACAGCCCTGGTGTCCGCTGTGCCTGGAAAGAGTTGCTTCATGTTGCTTCACAGCTTTTTAGGATAGAAGATAGCCGTGATGCCTGTTCCCCCTTCATGGCCAGAGCTGAAGCTAAGCATGGGTTTGATGCCACACAGACCTGGGTTCGAACCCCAGCGGTGCTGCTAACAGGCTCCGTGACCCAGAACAGGGGACTTCACCTCTTCGAGTCCCTTTCCTCACCCAGAAACAGCAGGTTGTCATGAGGGCTAAGACAAAGCCCGCCTGGCACAGCGCCCGGCACCTGGCACATGGAGAGGTCCCGGTGACCAGCAGCCTTTGCTCTGCTCCTGTTTCCCTGAGCGAGTGAGGCTGCGGCCGTCCGAGGACAGTCACTGCTGTCGTCTCCACGTGAAGGTAGCCTGTCCTCACTGAGGACGGAGTCTGGTGATGGTTGTTGTCTTAAGCATTCACTTCATTCAGTGAATTTTAGGCTTGTTGGTTTGTTTGTTTCTTTAATATTGGAAGAAAAGTCCTTGGCCTTAAGATTAAGAAAAGCAAGATTGTGCAATTAACAACTCACGAAAATATAGCTCGAACCTTCAGCTTTGGCTGCTACAGGCTTTCATTCCACACTTCTTGACCGACACCCCTGCGTGTTGGCCTTGGCTGAGGTCTAGAAACACCTCGTGGGGGCTCGTGACAGAAAGGCCCCAGATTGCTTGACTGTGACTCCAAAGGGGGTTACAGCAAGGTCAGGGTGCTCCCGTGGTCGGGGTGTTCCCGTGGTCAGGGTGTTCCCATGGTCGGGGTGTTCCCGTGGTCAGAGTGTTCCTGTGGTCAGGGCTCCCCCGTGGTCAGGGCTCCCCCGTGGTCAGGGCACTCTCCTGGTCAGGGCTCTCCCATGGTCAGGGCTTCCCCGTGGTCAGGGCTCCCCCGTGGTCAGGGCTCCCCTGTGGTCAGGGCTCCACTGTGGTCAGGGAGCTCCAGTGGTCAGGGCTCCCCTGTGGTCAGGGCTCTCCAGTGGTCAGGGCTCCGCTGTGGTCAGGGAGCTCCAGTGGTCAGGGCTCCCCTGTGGTCAGGGCTCCCCTGTGGTCAGGGTGCTCCAGGATGCCGCCTGAGTCACAGGGGGGCCAACAGGGCACATTCCCTCCAACAAGTCATCCCGTGGGAGCACCTCGCTGACTGGAAGCAGCGTCTTCCCCGCCGCCCCAGCAGGAACAGTGAGAGGAGAGCACGCGGGGCACGTTGCTGGGCCCACGCGGTTCCCCAGCCGGACGCTAGCCCTCGGCCTGCCAGAGCCCCGCTGGGAGGCTCCGGGCGCACCCAGGCCCTGCTGTGTCCCCCACACCGTCCATTTTTAACACGTTCTTTGCCAAATGAATTCTTTCTCATTCTGCATCTTCCTCCTCGGTCTCTTATTTGCCAATTCCTTTTTAATATTTCCTTTCCTGGGACACACACCCACACTCGGGAAACCCTTGCGTGTTTCCAGCGACCCTTCCCCTCGCGGGCAGCACTCTTTCTTTTCTTTCTTGTCAGTCTTCCTCCTGCTGGAAACGTAATGGGCGCCTTTCTGTTCCTCTCTCCAGTCTGCTGTGGGCAGCTGCTGAAGGAGGCCGTGGCCGACAAGACCATGTACGGCGAGGTCATCCAGCCCTATTTTGAAAAGGAACTGGCAGGTAGGCCACCCCTTCCACAGCGGCTCTGGAGAGAGCGCCCCCGGGGGCACGCAAAGCACCTGGGCGCTCAGGTCCGGGGAACAGCCGGAGATGGAAACGGCTCCCCTGTGAGCAGAGGCTTTAGTGGCTCCCTGGTGGGGCCTCGGCCCGATCCACGCGAGGGGCTTTGCGGAGCCACTGTCCTCACTGGCGGTTTGGAAGGTCCCCGTTTCTCAACACGTTGCTTCCCGGAACCGACGGCGCAAGGCGGAGGCCACGGAGCGCCCACGCCTTCGTTAGTCCACGCGCGGGAAACGCCGTGGCAGCTGTTCCCACCTAGTCAGCAGTCGGGGTCCAGGCGGCTGCGCAGGTGCTGCTGCTCCTCACAGGGTCTCCCGCCGCCTGCCTGGCGGGGGAGGCCGGACCAGATGATCTGTCCAGGCCCCCCACCCATGATCGCCAGTCCTAGTATCCACCTGAGGACGGGAACCTTTGAGGGATTCTAGTCCAGTTTCCCGCATCCACAAATGAGCCACGGAGGGGGACGGGCCGCCGAGGCCACTCGGCCAGCTCGTGTCTGGGCTTCCCTGGTCCCCGTGCCTTCCTCGGGCGGAGCGTTTTCCGTGCCCCACACCTTCCTCCTGGCGGAGCGCGGTGCCCGCGTGCTCGCAAACACGCGGCCGCCTTGGGGCAAACGGACAGACCAGGCCGCAGGGCCGCCCGCCCACCGCAGCTGGGACTTGTCGCTCTGTCAGCGTCCTGAGTGCGCCGTCCTCCCGTCTGCCGTCTCTGGTGAGCCCTGCTGTTCATTTCCATTGCTGCGGAAACAAACTTAGTGCTTTAAAGCAGCTTGAGTGCGTCATCTCCGGGTCCCGGAGGTCAGGAGCCCTAACGTTGGTGTCGGCCGGGCCGGGTCCTTCCTGGGGCTCTGGGGGGACCTGCTCCCTAGCCCGTCCCAGCTCCCCGAGGCCCTTCCCCCCACGTCAGCCAGCAGCTCGGCGTCTTCCCATCTTTCTCCCTCTGGCCCCGAAAACGAAACCCACAAGCTTTTTTGGTGATGGCCGCGAGGCAGGGCTGTTTTCTGGCTTGGTGACCGGGAAGGAGACCCGGGCTCCGACCCTCCAGGCTTTGGGCCGCGTGTCCCTCTGCAGCCTGTTGTTTGCTGAGACCCTGCAGCTCCAGCCGCCTGCGCCTCCTGCAGAATTAAAGACACAGCCACCCCTGTGTCCCATCTCCTGCAGAAGCACTGCATCCCCCCTGGCACTAATCCCGGCCCCGCGGGGTCACGGAGAATGCGTGTGCATTCAGAACCACTGACCGGCTCGTTAGCGGCTGCAGAGGAGACCAGGGCGCTCTCCGGGCGGAGGAGGCTGGAACCCTGGCCTGGCAGGGCCACTGGCCTGGAGCCGGAAAGGGACAAGACGCCAGCGCTTCTCCTAATCCCGTTCGAGGGGACTGTCCTTCTGGACGTGGAAACTGCTTAGATATCCGCAGCCTCACATGTCTCCCAGCAGAGGCCCCCCTTCTCGGATCCCGTGTCGCCGATGTCTGGGACCCGGTGTAGCTGGGTGGTCATCAACCCTGTCACCTCCCCGCACCTGAGCTCTAAACCCATCTAGAGGCAGCCCAGAGTGTGCTGGGGGAACCGGGGGAGGATGTCAGGGTCTGGGGGCTCTGTTGGGCTTCCCGACCCAGCCTCCAGGTCCAGGCCTGGGGACAAGTCAGCTGAGCTGCAGGGGTGGCCCCTCACCCAGTGAACAGCCACACGGTGAGGCTGGGGACGGGGGAACTGGCCCAGGCCCTCCCTGGGAGAGCTCTGCCGGGCGGGGGCAGAAGCGGGAAGGGACCCATCCCCACTGGGGCGGGGGCCAGAGGGACGCGGCCAGTCCAGTGAGAGACCCTCCTCTCTGGGGGAAGCGAGGCAAAGGGGCAGAGGGAGCAGAGTGTTTGTCTTCCCAGCGCTGCCCCAGGATCAGAAGGGCCCTTCCCAATACGCAGACGGCGGTTGCTTTCTTTTGGGGGCCTATGGGGGCCTCTCAGATTTCTCTCTTCACGTCCTCGGCATGTTTTAGACACCTCCCCTCCATGCCAGCCCCATTCCCCGGGGTTTGGGTTCCCAGTCACCCCACAAGCATTTCCACCTGGGACACCTGCAAGGTTTGGGGGGCTCACGGGAGAGCAGAGGCTCTTGGAAAAGACTCAGAGGACTTGTCACCCTGGGGCACAGCCCTGGCCCCTCCGAGTGGGCAGCCAGAGCCTCCTGCCTGTGGCCAACCCCGTGCAGAACCACACCCTCGCCACCCCGTAGACCAGGCAGTGTCCTGGGTACTGAACCCCCCCCCCCCGGGGACGCTGTGCCCCCTGCTGCTGGCCGCTGGCCACCTCAGCGAACCTCCCGCCGTCTGTCCCTGAGCTCCTGCCACTCAGGCTCCTGCCCTCTCCGCTCACCTTGGAGCCGCAAGCCCCGGAGACGGCGGCTCTGTCACCGAGGTGCATGGAGGCCGCCCCCGCAGTCATCACCACCGGCATCCAGATGTCGTCCTTCCCCCGGAGCCACCCCCCCTCGTCCCCAGGGACTCAGATGTCATGTCCCAGCCGCGACCTCTGCAGGCTCGGTTATGTTCCCGTGTCCTCACGGGGGCTGCCAACACCTCCTCCTCCCGGATCAGCAGCGAAATTAATAACTGTGTTGCTTCCCCGGCTTCTCTGTCTGCTGGGCAGGGGACCCCCGGGCCCCGCGTCGCGCGCCCTGAATCTCTTGATCCCAGGCCCCCGTGACGTGCGGTGGACGGAGGCGTGGGGAGAAGCTTAGGCAGGGCCCCGCGCTTGGAAATGTGTGGGTCCGACCCCTGCACGCGCTCCGACCGAGCTGCCGCGAATGGACGAGTCCATCCCGCCGCCTCCTACGGTCACCGGGCCGGCCCTGGTCACGCGGCTCCGCGGCTGGAGCTCTTGTCCCTTTTTTGTCTGTTAGTTAGTTAGCCCTCACCTGAGGGTATTTTCTTCTATTGATTTTTTTTAGAAAGAGTGTAAGGGAGGGAGGGGGGAGGGAGGGGAAGAGAGAGAAACGCGGCCTGAGGGAGGCACGTCGATGGGCTGCCTCGCGCCCGCGCCCGGACCGGGCGGGATCCACCCCTCGGTGCGCAGGCCGACCCTCCGACCGCCGAGCCACACCAGCCAGGGCTCGCTTTCCCGTGGCTACGAAACCAGTAAAAAACTGTCCTGGGCTCTTGGAAAAGTAGCCTCTCAGCTGCTTACACGCCCCTGGAAGTGAGGAGGCTGGTGCCTCTGCGTGACGTGTGCCGATGGGCTTTTACTCCCCAGAATCCGGCGAAGGGGCCTCTTACTCTCCTTCTCCGCTGAACTCCTGGTGGCTACAGCGGCCACCAGCTCCACGTGACGGCCGTGGCTCCTTCCCTGGGACACCTTCCTGCCCAAGGGCCTTGCTGCGGGCGAGGTTTCCTCACTGGGGACCTGGAGCGTCCCGAGGGGGCGGCCAGCTGCCTGTGCCCATTGGGCTGCCCGGTCCCCAGTTTTCACTTAATGTGACAACCAGCCCCCCTCATCCACCTCAACTCACTCCGAAAAGTCTGCACAGCTGTATTTTTCACCTTTGTCCCAAGAATTTCAGCTGTAAGTTATGGCCTCGTGTGTGTGTGTGTGTGTGTGTGTGTGTGGCTCCGTGTGTGTGGCTCTGTGTGTGTGGCTGTGTGTGTGTATGTGGCTGTGTGTGGCTCTGTGTGTGTGTGGCTCTGTGTGTGTGGCTCTGTGTGTGTGGCTCTGTGTGTGTGGCTCCGTGTGTGTGGCTCCGTGTGTATGGCTCCGTGTGTGTGGCCCCGTGTGTGTGGCCCTGTGTGTGTGGCCCCGTATGTGTGGCTCCGTGTGTGTGTGGCCCCGTGTGTGTGGCCCCGTGTGTGTGGCCTCGTGTGTGTGGCCCTGTGTGTGTGGCCGTGTGTGTGTGGCTGTGTGTGTGTGGCCCTGTGTGTGTGGCTCCGTGTGTGTGGCTCCGTGTGTGTGGCTCTGTGTGTGTGGCTTTGTGTATGTGGCTCTGTGTGTGTGGCTGTGTGTGGCTGTTGGCAGTAGAAATAACCTGACTCCAGATAGTGGGCTCTAATTGGTGGCACAGAAGGGCAGCCTCCTACCTGGCTCTGCTGGTCGCTTTGTTCTTGAACGTTGCTTGGGTCTTCTCTGACCCCCAGGGAAAGTATCCAAACAGCCAGAGGTGCGTCTTGCCCACGTTGGTTTAGGTCTTGCTCTGAGTGTGAGATGTTTGTCCTGATCCGTCTGCTCTGCACTCAGATCGAGTGGGGCTGTCCGGTTGGGGACCAGCCGTGAGGGCGTGTCCCCAGCAGTGGGGGCGGAGTCAGACTCTAGTTTTTGACATTTCCTGTCTCTCCAGGAGCAGAAAGGGGACTGTGGGTTCCGACACTCGCCACCCGGCCTGGTGGCCAAGTTACCGTGAGCTACTAGCTCACCTCAGCCCTGTAGCCAACCCCACCTGTCAGCATCCTCCCAACAGGCCCAAATCCCAAATCCCTGGGTGCACACGCCAGACATTCTGACCTGCAGGTGAGAAGGCAGCCGCTTTCCCCTACAGCCAAATCCTGGTGTGCAGGAGAGGTCCCGAGGAAGACAGATTATTACTGTTTCCCGTGCCCCTCCCTAAATACTTCTGTTTGGAGAAGGTCCCTTACGGCCCAGCAGAGCCGGGGGAGAGGCGGGAGATTTGAGGGAGAGTCGACTCTAATTTGCACCCTTTCTGGTCATGAGACCCCACCGTGGCCGGCGCAGCCCTCACGGCACAAACCAGCCGGGCAGCCCCAAGCTGGGATGGTTACCAGCGTCTTCGAGAGCCTTCTGCGCCTCCGCATCCCGGGAGGCGTGGATCAGAGTGCAGCCAAAGCGCCTCCTTTTTAGGGGGAATTAATATTCCCATCACTAAATCCACACTAAAGATTTGACAATAGGCCAGCTTTGTGCTTTTGTTAAAAACTTGCAAAGGTTTGCTGAGTTGAAAGACAAAGTAAACCTCCCCGTCTGAGGAGGTAAGCGGAGCACAGCCCGGTGAGCCGGCAGCGCCCCGCCCGCCACGGAGGCCCGGGGGACGGCGTCTCCAGCAGCCCGCGTGCGTCTGTAGCGGCGGCAGGCCGCGCCCGGCGCTCTGAATTATTTACCAGCTGATTAATAGACTCGCAGGGGTATAATTAGGAGCGGGAGAGGCGGTGGGCACAGCAACCGGCGCAGCGCTTGGGGGAACGGGAGACTTTATTTTTTTAAAGAAACTTTCTAGGGTGCTGGGCGTTTGAAGATAAGTTGGGAAGAGCTCAGTGCCTCTTCTCTTTTGAAGTGGAAATAGGACAGTTTGAATCCGTCGAGTTTAATTTTTCACAAGCTTTAGGGGCCCCCGCGGTGCTACTCCCTTTTTATTACTGAAAAAAACTCCACATTTTTCTTTCATTTTTCTACACGCACATGTGCACGCCCACACGCACACATGCACGCACGCACACACATGCGCACGCACACATGCACACACACACACGCACCCACGCACACACATGCACCCACGCACACACGCGCACGCACACGCACGCAGTCCGAGCAGTCGGTAATAAGCACGTTCGTTTGCTCTCTCGCTCAGCGTGTGTTTTATCTGTTCCCTCCCCGAGACGCGTCCCCCGTCCCTCGGGTGCCCCACCGGAGCCCCGCTGCAGGGCGGCCGGCGGGTGGCCGCGGCCGCGGCGCTGATGCATTTTCATGGACCCTCACCCGGCCCGACAGTGCTTTTGAAGTGGCTCCTTGTTTCAAGTCAAACTTCTGGCTCCTCCGCCGGGACCGCTACAAAGGTTTCCTCCTGGAAAGCGGGTGGAGTCTTCCAGCGGCGGGGCCGTGGCCGAGGGGCCCGTTCACGAGGACGGACAGAGGAGGGGGTCAGCGCCCCGTGTGTCAGCAGCTTCGTGCCCCCAGAGGGCCCAGCTCCTTGTGTTTTTAAAACTAGACTTTCATCTCTACTGCTTCTGTATCGTCAAAATGATGCTTCACCTGCATCATTAAAAGGTCTGTCACCATAGAGGCCACAAAGCTTTTGTTCAATGGCCAGACCAGTGGGGAAACTGAGGCAGCGAGGGGCCCTCAATGCACTCATGCTCCGGGTCAGTGAAATCCTTTCTCCCCAGCTGGGCGGGGGCTGTGTCACCGGCTGTGCCTGCTGCACCGGGTGTGCCCAGGGCCCTCGCCCTGTGCCGGGCTCCCAGGTCACAAGACGAGGTGAGGCAGAGCCCGCGCCTCCGCAGGCCTAGGGTGAGCCCGAGCGCGTGGCGTCCTCCCGCTGACCAGAGCCTCTGGAATCCTTCCCCCCACGGCAGCCCCTGTGGCCTCCCGCCCACTCAGCTGTGAAATCGGCTGCGACAGGCTGGACCCCGGGGCCCGAGCCGCCTCCTCCAGCCGTGAGGCCTCCCGTGCAGCCGCCCAGGGCTCCTCTCACACCCACGGCAGGTGCGGCTTGAAGCCCCTTCCCTCGGGGACTGTCCCTGACACCGGCTCTTTCTCGTGGGCTGTGAGCGGGGCCTGGTGACCTTCTGCAGCCCCTGTGTTTCGGACGGTGGCTGTGTCCCTGAAACGGATCAGGGATGTGAGAGTGGCTGGGGTTTGTCAGCTAGCAGGCGGCGCTGAGGCTTCCCCACAGGGAATGTGGCACAGCTGTGACCGACGGGGGGGCGTGCGGCCCACACCCTGCAGCTCCGCACCTGTCCACGCGGCTCTGAGTGAGGGGACCGTGGGGGGCGAAGGTGGGAATGTGGTGGGGAGGTGGACTGGCAGGCGGAGGGACACGCAAGGTGGGGAGGGGAGGGACCCATATAGAGCATAAAGGGAGGTGCCTGTCCCATCCAGTCCCTTCCACCCTCCCCGCAGCCATCCTGTGGGACCCGGGGAGGCGGAAGGCGAGCAGGAGACTCCTTTGCCCTCTGCGCCTCCCGCCTCCATGCGCACATCTGATTTACCCTCCAGAACCCGGTCGCACTGCCCCACCTGGGGTCACGGTCGGGTTCCTGGGAGGTGAGATGGACCTCGCCTCCCAGGCAGGAGCCCCACGGCAGCTGGGCGGGAGCTTCCCTGACGCCTGCATTCTGGGTAGGACACCCCCTCATCTTGGAGGGACAGTGGGACAGCAGGTGGTAGAAGGCAGCAGGCAGCCTGGCGGGTGTCTGCAGGTGGCCAGCTGCCGTCGCTCCTTGACAGTCAAGGGAGCAGCAGCTACAGGTTTGGGCTCTGAGTTGCTCCCTTGATGCCAGTTCTGCCTCTGCCGCCTCCCAGCTGTGCGCCCGTGGGCGAGCCAGGTCGTCACCCGCAAGGGGAGCCCTTCGTGGCCTTGGAGTCATGGGTGTGTTCTGTGTGGAAGGTGACATTGTGTCTATAAAAGTCCAGCACAGGGCGCGGCACAGCAGGGCCGCGGATTGGCTGCCTGCTGTTGCTGTTACTGTTGCTGTTGCTGTTGCTGTTGCTGTTACTGTTGCTGTTGCTGTTGCTGTTGCTGTTGCTGTTACTGTTACTAGCAATTATACGAGTGACAGGTAGTAGCAGTGAGACCCAGTAGCTACACACACATGTTTCTATGTGGAATTTTAAAATATTTTATTATTTTCCTGTGACTGCTGCTGGCATTGGGTGTCTGGTCCCTGTGGTCACCAGGAACTGGCAAAGGCCCGGTTTTTCACACCTCTGGTGCCCCAATTCTCTATCACAGAAACTCTACGGTTTACGGGCATAAAATGACAACTATCTGATTATGCTCCTGATTTCATAGGTCAGGATCCAGCAGGACGCGCAGAGAGGGCTCGAGTGCGCCCCGCCCCAACGTGGGCCTCGGTTGGCGCGGCTAGACGAGCGGGAGGCCTGGGCTGCTCCTCCAGCGCCCTGTCTGGTCCTCAGCTCTGGTGTCGGCTTGGCTCCTGGCTCTTCCCCTGTTGCATCTGCTGAGGCCGCTGTGTCCTAGATGGAGCCTCCATTCCCAAGCCTGGTGACAGGGGTGATGCTTGGCAGCGCTGGGGCTGGCCGGACGTCTCTCACCCAGACAGCCCCTCCCAGTGGCCAGCATGGGCAGGACCAGCCTTCCCACCTGGTTCTGGGGAAACCAGCACCCTGGGGAGTCCAGGGCGGCGGTGGTGGTTGGGTGGAGGGTGGATCAGCTGCGAGGCTCCTGCCCGATCCTGGATCTTGTCCGTCAGGCTAGTCAGTAGGACCAGCCCAGATCAGCAGGACCAGGGCATCCCCGATCTTCCTTGCAGGGGAAGGTGGGAATGAGTGGCTCGGTTTTGCTCAGATTGGCTGCATCTTGTGGCTGCGCTGAGGCAGACAGACAGCCTTGCGGACCCGAGGAGCTGGGGACCGCATGACTTCATGCTGCCACATAGGGGCTCGCCAGTAGCTCAGAGACCTGTGTCCAGTTCTCTTTTAAAGAGGAAGGAACCCCAGGTGGGAGTTGAAGTGACTTGTCCAAGGGCCCGCTGTGAGTGGCCTGCAGAGTGGGGGGCATGGTTCACACTGCCCCTTTCCCTGAAAGGCCAGTGGGGAGCAGAGATCAGGCAGATGGCCCTGAGCTAGGTCATCTGCCCTAAATCTGGGCCCCACTGCCTACTAGCTGTGTGGCCTTGAGCAAGTTGCTTCCTCTCTCTGTGCCTCAGTGTCCTAATCTGTAAAATGGGGTTGTTGTGAGGATCACATGAATTAGTACTTGTATGAGAACAAATATACGCTTAGAACAGAGCCGAGCTCACAGTGAGCCCGGCAGCACATGCTTGTTAAGTGAATACACCGTCGTGTCTTTTCCATCCCAGAAAACTGGGCCCGTGGCTGCTCCCCGCTTCCCAGCAGTTGCTGGTTTTCTCCTCAGAGATCAGGTGGGCGGTAGGTAGTGTTTGTTCTCACTGCCCTTGAGATGTGGGGGCAATAACTCGTTCTGAGTCCCAGATCCATCACAACGAAGGAGAATCGTGTCCTTAAACCCGACACCTGCAGTGGACAGTGACTGGACACCTGCCCTCCGGCGGCGCCCTGTCCTGGACAGGCTGGCAGCCTCCTCTCATATTCCCGTTTTCACTTTCACATCCCACTGAAAGACGGAAAAATGTGTTTTCAGATCAGACGAACTAATTATCAAATCATTACACACGGTGAGGGTGAGCATTTTTACTAAAAGTCTGGTTAATTTGCTAAGTGAAGTGCTGTTTGTTTATAGGAGAATGTCTGTGTTTAAATGGTCCCGTCTGAAGCCTTGCTCGAGACAGACTGGCACCTGCTGTTGGAGGGCCCTGCCTGGCGACTGCAGCGCCCCCATCACCTGCGGGCACCTCCATCCTGCCTGCGCCCTGTGCCCGAGCGGACGTGACAGAGGGGGAGTGACAGAAAGTGACAGGAAGGGGCAGCGGCTCTCAAGGGATGGACAGCGTGAATAGGCCCCTAATTGGTAGGAGCCTGGGGATAATGTACTTTTCTAGACTTGAAAAAAATCTAATATTCAGAAAGTTATTTCCCGGCACCACTGTCTGCCAAGCAGGTTGAAATGTTATTGTTACGCAATAGAGATGTTAGAACATAGACTCTTAAAACCTACGGGGCCTCAGCAGGCGCCTGCTCCATCGTGTGCCTGGGAGCCCAGGCCTGCAGACAGAGCTTGTCTGGAGCAGGCGACTGGAGTTTAACAAGGGGACAGGCTAGGTCCAAGGGTTTGCTCCCCCCCCTCCAAGAACTGCAGGGCGCAGCCACTTGGAACAGCCGATTTCTCCTCAGTGACTTGGAGGGTTTAGAAACGCTGGTTATGGGTTTGTGCTCCTGTGGGGCGCAGTACCCACGACCCACCAGCAGGCGGCAGTAAATAACAAACAACCTGCGTCACCGAGGCCGCAGCTCCCGCCCTCCAGGCGCTGGTGGCGTGGCAGGTCCTCGGGAGGCCCTGGGGTTTCGTGGTTTCCGGTTCTGGCTGGGGGAGGGCTGGCAGGGCGGGAACCAGCACTGGGGGGGGGGGGGAGGGGAGGGGGGAGGGGAGGGGAGTCTCCCAGAAACAGCTTTTCTTGAATTACAGTGGTAGTAAGTTGGGGACCCAAAAGGTCCAACCCGTGTCCTGGGCCAAGCCCCCAACATTCTGGGGAAGAGAGTGAGGGGGGAGCCCCATTTCTTCCAAGCATCAGCATGCACGAGGTGGAAACAGGACGAGCAACCCTCTCCCTCCTTCACAGTCCTGGGCCCCTCCAGGCGGGGCGGGGGGATAAGAAAGTTCTGTCTTCCATGATGTCCCCCTTACCTTCATTCCTGAGACCCTGAAAAAGGAGAGCAGTTACAGGGACAGCCTCAGGGTGTGTGCGTGTGCGTGTGCATGTGTGGATAGACTGTGCAGTGGCTGTGTAGCGTGTGTGCTGTAGGGGTGCGTGTGCAGGGGGTGTGCAGGGGTGTGTGGTGAGGCGCCCAGCTTTATTGTGACTTGCCCTGGGGGGTGGGAGGGTTGAGCCACTTACTCTGGGTCTGTCAGTCAACCCGGGGTCTGTTCTGCCTTCCGGCACTGGCTGAGGGAGCCGTTCCCTTTTCTCCACTTCTGTCCTAGCCTTTTGGGGCCCGTTCCAGCAGCCTGTTCCCCTTGGGCCCCAGCTGAGCCCCAGCTCGGGGGCCCTGGCTGGTGGGCGGAGTGCAGGAGCGCAGACGGACAGCAGGTGGCAGCGTGGAGCAGCCGGAAGGCGCCAGGCCGGCCTGCAGGAGGCCCCCTCCCGTCCCGGCCCTGGGCTCCCAGCCACCGGGAGGCCCCGAGCTGGGCCCTCCTAACTCCACGTCAGCTTTCAGAGGGGACTAGGCTGAGGATGGAGCCAGACCTGTGCCCAGAAAGAACCACAGTCCCGTCCCGCCATCTCAGGGTGGCCCCGCTCACACTGGATGGGGACCGGCGCCTTTAAGCTGAGATCCTCGGGTTGAAGACGGGGGAAGGGGGGGCAGGTGTCCTGGGTGGCTCTAGGGACCTGGCAGGATCCCTGTGAGGCCTGGGCGCCTCTCACCTGTGCCTGCCGTCAACCCTTATGCCAAGCATACCACACTGGCAGAAAACAAATGGACTGAGACTTTAATTACCTCGAGGTCAATGGAAGATCTTAAGAACAAAAAAAGACCCGAAACACGGCGTGGCCTCATAAAGTCGTGGATGCGCATGTCTTGCACATTCTAGACTTGGGGCTGACAGGAGAAGCAGCCCGTGGCTGAGATGTGAACTGTAAAGACACATGGAGCCCGAGGCCCCTGACTTACTGGAGAGACAGGGCCTCCCTGAAGTTGCACCTGGCTGAGCAGAGAGTGAAGGGGGGTGGGCAGCGGCATCCGGCCGCTTTAAACGTCCACAGGCTGGTCAGACCACGTGTGGCTGCGGAAACGAGCCAGCAGCCTGCAGGGAACGTGGGCGCAGAGCAGAGAGCCCCCCAGGAGCAGGAGAGTCTGTGGGCTCGGGAAGCAGGCCCCGGGCAGGGTCTCCGGGCCCCTGCCTTGAGCTGCCCCCACAGCTGGGGGGCGCCCCCCGGCAGGGTTGGCGGCCTCGAGGGAGGCAGGTCCCCCCGGGGTTCCTGGTCCCCTTCGCCTCGGCCCCGACCCCCAGGGGGGACACCGGGAGACCCCTATGATCCGCAGAGGCTTCTCTGCTGGGAGAGGACTGTGGAGCCCCTGAGCCTCGCAGCCCCTCGAGGCCCCATGCTCAGAGTTATCGATATTCGACCTTGACTGAGGGGCAGAGGCAACGGCCTCGAGCGAGGGGCCGGGCCGCTTTCTCAGGATTGCCCAAGAGGCAGATCTGGGCGGTTTCCGGAGCAGGCGCAGTTACGGAAGGACACAGTCCCCACCAGCGCCCGGCTGTCCCCACAGCGTGGCCTTCTGAGGAGACTCCATCTTTAGGCATTTAAATAGTTCCCTTTAAAAAACAAACCACTTTTTAAATGGAAGGCTTTACACATTGTTTAAAAAGGACAGGGCACCCACATGGACCCGCCCCCAGTGTAACGAACCCACGAGAGTGCGTGGCCTCCCCGTGTCCAGGAACAGCAGCAAGACCCCTCCCACCAAGGTCATTTTGGAACAAGTTCCGGACGTCCACGCGTGTCCCCGTGATGCCTGTGTAGCTTGCGGGCGGGCTCGGGTGCAGAGGAAGGGCCACTGAGGGGCGGGCTCCGCGGTGTTTCCCGTCGCAGGGGGCCGATCCCGCGCTCAGGAGAACCGAGTTTCTGTTCTATGCACACAAGCGCTTAAGGAGCCGAAACGCCTCCTGGTGTTTGAAAAAGGTGCTATTCACTCATCCAAAGAGCGTTTACTGAGCGCCTAGCACGTGCCAGGCACAGTGCCAGGCGCTGGTCCTCTGTCCTCATGGAACCCCGTCTTTCGCGAGAGGCAGATGTTACACAGAAAACTAGGGTTAATGCCAAGGGTGCCAGCGACAGTGAGGCGAGGCACAGGGCTGCCCCAGGTGGGGGCCGTCCTCGGGGGAGGCCGAGTCCAAAGGCTGGCCCCTGGCAAGGCCTGGCAGGGACGGCCTGGGTGGAGGGGCTGTGCGTTCGAGAGGAGGCGAAGATGGGGGGTCACCTGGCTGGGAGGCAGGAGTCGGAGCTTCAGAGCCGGAGCTTGTTGGCCATGGGGGAGGGGGCGGCTCTTACCCCCGGGCACTGGGGAGCCACTGCCGGTTTAAGCAGGAGAAGAGACAGGATTAGCTGTGTGCCCTCTCATTCACGTTACAGAGCCAAAGTTCTCATTAGGGCGAAGCCCCTTTTCTGCTCCTTCCTGGGGACTGGGAGAGAAGGGCTGAAAGGCACAAGAAAATCAAATTCGGGGAAATGCGTACGGCTTAGAACAGGTTCTGACTCTGGTGACGGGTGGTCACCGGGATGCCGTGGCCGAGGGAGACAGCAGAGGTTTGTCTGCACCGCTCGCCCCGAGTTTACTGGCTGCCAGCCTGGGGACGCGTGGGGAGGCTTCAGGCGTGTGCAGCGGGGTCGCCTGCCTGACCCACGGGTGCCGGAAGGCGGGGACCAGCATCTCCAGAGAGGCCGCCCCCACACCTCCCTCCGCGCTACAGCTCCCGGAGCCAGCTCTCGTGGGGCCCGCGTTCACAGCAAACATGGTAATATTTACCAAGTATTTCTGCAAAAATGAGTGTAAAGTGCAGGCAATGCAGAGCAAATTGCTAGAATGGAGTACATTAGCAACATAGGACATTTAATGGATCTGAGAAGAGAGAGAAAGGTTTCAGGAAAATGTCAACTGTGAAATGTAAACAAGAGACTTCTCGCTGTCTCATCTCCCCGAGACTTTATTTCAGTCTCCAGTTATCACTAGAGCTGAGACCCTGAGAGATTCGAGCCCTACATCGCGGGGGGTGGGGGAGTGGGGCAGAGAGGAGAGCGGGTCGCTGTGGACCACAGGCTAGCAGAGCACCTCGCGCACCCACTGATCCCGCCTGCGGGGCGCAGGGCCCCCGGCGGGCCTGGTGCACGTCTGGGAAGAGCCCTGCTGCAGACCTTCTGGGGAAACGGCCACTTGTTACTGGAGGGCTGGGAACTACCCCCGGCCACCGAGGGGCAGGGAAAGGTCAAGGTCAAGGTCAAGGTCACCCTTGACCCATCTTAGGCAGCCACATTCTTCCCGTCACTGGGACAACGGAGGGACCCGGGAAAGGGCACCCTCGGTCTTGTCCACCGACACCCGACTCTACCAGTTCAGTTCACGGTCAAGTCAAGTCGAGAAGCCCATGGGCCGCAGATTCTCCCTCACGTTCCTGTTGGGGGAGAGGTGCCCAGGACGGCAGGGTGACTGACCCCGTCCTTCCTCCGCAGTGCCCGACAGCATCATCATGAAGGTGCTGGCCCAGCGCCTGAACCAGTACGACTGCCTCCAGAAAGGGTGGGTGCTGCACGGCTTCCCGCGGGACCTGGACCAGGCCTACATGCTGAGCAGCGTGGGCTACGCGCCCAACAGGTGAGCCCGCCCGCCGGGGCCGCCCGGCTCACGGCCCGCTGACAGCGCCCAGCTCCCAGCCTTCGCGGCTTCCCCGGGCGGGTCCCGTGCCCGGACCCCCCCCACCGCCTGCTCGCCCAGGGAACGGGGACTGCGGCTGAGGCTCCAGTCCCGGCGCTGTCCCCTCGCGGGGCCTGAACTCCTTCAGCTGTGAACTGTGGAAATAACCGAGGGCCACCCGGCGAAAGCACCCGAAGGCTTTCAGTCCGGGAGGGCTCTGGCCGGGGAGGCGGCCGCCGTCCCCTGGTGTGGCAGAGACGCTGAGGAGGCGGCGAGGAGCCGAGAGCGTTCTCGTTGGAAACGGGGCTCCCGGTGTCCGGATGGCGGCTGTGGGCCTGGGGAGCTGAGGGGCCCCCGGGAGCGGGGCCCCGTGTGCCTGGCCAGGGGAGCGGCTTTGGAGTTGTCCTCAGGGGCGGACAGACATGCAGAACTTCCTAAGTCCCTGCTTATGTGAGCCTTTCTGTCACCTTTATTTGTAAGCATCCAGCAAAGTAAAGAATTCTTGGGGCGCATTCCTCCCTCTCGCCCACCGTCTGGGACGGAGCCTCGAGGCCGCGGGAATGTCAGGCTTTCCCGGCCGGG
Organism: Miniopterus natalensis; assembly: GCF_054644295.1. Classification (NCBI taxonomy): domain Eukaryota; kingdom Metazoa; phylum Chordata; class Mammalia; order Chiroptera; family Miniopteridae; genus Miniopterus; species Miniopterus natalensis. The sequence goes on from NC_142092.1 coordinate 70,824,226, forward strand.
AGGGGCGCTCCCCCCGCCCCGCACACACTTCCCCAGAATGTTCTCCCGGGGTCGCCTCGGTTACGGCGTCCGCATACAGGGGGACCCCGACGTGCGGGCCGCGCTCCCCTCTGTCCGTAGCTTCACCCTTTCTGTGTTGTTCCCGCACGTCTGTCCCTCACCGTGACTTGATTTTCTGTCCTACTTATTTCCCGTTGTTTCTGGTTTGTTTTCCATTCGTACGACGCTCTTACGTTTCCCTTAGTTTTTTTCCCCCCTTAACTTTGTCAGCTGCCTTTCATCCCCTTTTTTATCTCAACTTTTCTTGTCTTTTTTTTAAAAATATATTTTATTGATTTCAGAGAGAGAGGAAGGGAGAGGGAGAGAGAAACATCAGTGATGAGAGTCATTGACCGACTGCCTCCCACACCCCCCACCAGGGTTGAGCCCACAGTCAGCGATTCCCGGTCGGGGCACATTATCCGGCCAGGTTGGGGTCCCCGAAACTCTGTCTTATTTATATCCCTGGAGTTGGGGCTGGGGGCTTCCTGCCGGGAGACTGAAAGGTCTGCCCAAGTCTAGGGCCAGGGGCCCAGCGGGAGGCTGCCCATCCTGTCCTCTCGCCCACCTGCCCGGGCGTTCCCAGGGACCGCGGCGCCGTGAGGCTGTTTCCCCCTCGGGTCTCCGGTGACGTGTCAGAGGTTAGCTTGTGTGTGAGCTCACCCTCCACCAGAAGAGGCAGGGCATCGGGAAAATGGGGAACAGTCACTTAAAAGAAAGGCCAGGGCGGGTCAGTGACACGTGGGGGACAGAATCAGCGTTTCTGAGCCCCGAGGGGCAAAGCCCGCTGTGTTTACTGGCCCTCTGCTCGGACCGGGCCTGCGAGACCCGCGGGGGGCCAGGGCGCTCGCTGCAGAGCCGGCGGGAGGAGCCGCGGCTCCCACTCGGGCCAGCCTGCGAGGGGACACGTCTCTGATCACCGCGGGGAAAATCGGTTTCTAAAGGCGCAGTGAATCGTGCCAGTGTCATTGGCCTGACCCTCCGGCCCGGGCGGCGTGGATTCGGTCGCGGCCCGTCCGACCCCCTTGGGCGACACCCGTCGCCCACGGTGTGTTTCTTTCCCTCCTTCCCGTCTCCGCCGGTTCCGTTTCCCCAGCTTTGCTTTCCGTTAAACATTTTTACAACTAATTCAGGGAGTAATTTTCGTCGTCAACCTTCAAGTCCAGACAAAGGCTAAGGAAGGAGAAATATTCAGCAGGGAGCCCACCTGGCCCTGGGCCGGGCCCGGGGGTGGGGAGCAGGCGGGCGGGGCTGGTTCCGCGCCGGGGGAGTCTCCCCGGAATTACAGCCCCGACGTCAATCTGGGACCACAGCAGAAGCCTATCATTCAGATATGAAAGCCATCCACAAGGGCTCTTTTTTTTTTATTTTTAGGAGGGTTCAATGAAATGAGATTAAAATAAATTTACATATATATCAATTTTATTATTAGAGTATATTCACACTAGTAAATAGAATTATTGGGAAGGGCAAGCTGCTCTGTGCATTGGACACAGAAATAGACCTCCTTGGCTTATCAGAAAACAAAGTTATTGTCTCCTTGTCAGATATAAATCTCTTCCTAGAGCTAATAAAGGGTTGGTGTTCAAATGCAATGTTTTGCCTGACTCCTACCTCACAGACCCGTGGCGCATAATACTAAATTATACCCCGCCGGGCGGCATCAATCTTGGGAGTCCGACATCACACGGAGAGGGAGATGAACCAAGTAATTGATGTGTGGAAAAGAAGGAGGAAAACTTATTTGAGAACAAATAAAATGGGCTATAAAGTTTGTTAAAATGTAATAGTAACAGTTAAAAAAAATAAAACAGAAAGGGAGATAGGAAAGAAACCAAGAACCAGGCAAGGCTGCATCCAGAAGCCTGCCCTCTGCACGGCCGTGAAACCATTCATTTCACGCTGCAAGTTTGCAGCAGGTATTTCCTTTTCAAATTAATGTTCACTGCAGAGAGGGAGTGTAGGGCGCTGATGGATGGGAGGTTGGCGGGGTACCAGCCAGACTCTTTCCTGTGCCGGCTGCAGGTTCCCCTCGGTGCTGCAGGGACGGGCCGGCAAGCCATGGCCTTGAACCTGCCCCCCCTGGCTGCAGGCAAGGCCTGGGTCCCAGGTCAGAGCTGCTGCTGCGTCTCAGAAATCCCTGGGAGGGGGGGACAAGGGGGGAGCCTGGCTGAGCCAGTGGCAATGGAATTCAGCAGGATGGCGGCAGGATTTTATTAGCGTTGTCTCCTGTACCATTTCTCCCTCTGTTCATTGGACTAAATTTGGGGACTATGAAGAAATCACCAAAGACGGAGATCTAGTTTGTGTCCCAGGTCATTTTGTGCAAGTTGGAAACCGCTCAGTGTGGCAGTTTTTAATTTTTTATTTATTATTATTTCTTAAACTCGACAGTTGTGTGTCCCACATCCAGAGGAGCCCCGAGGGGGTTTGGTCGTCCCTGGGAAAGCAGTGATAGGTGTCCTCGCACTGCATTTGGCTCCCAGTTGATGCCAGGTGTGTCTCTGGTTTTTGCCAAAGGCACAGCCTTTCCTCCAGGGAGCAGAGGGTAGAGCCACGGAGGGGACCCAGGCTGACAAAGTCAGGGCCAGGTGGCCCCTGCAGGTCAGCGGGCCTGGGAGCCGCTCAGATTTCCTAGGGGTGGGGGTGGGGGCCTTCCAACAAGCGCTGGCGGTCCTGCAGGCTGCCCTGGCGCTGGCAGGAATACCTTCCTCCTCTCCTCCCTGAGGCGCTCTGTCCGGTTGTGCCCAGTCCCTAGGTGTGTCTCCGAGGCACTTCGCCCCTGCCGAGCCCTCTGACCTTCAGCCATCCTCCTTCTCCTCATTGAAAAGCCCCTCGAAGGTTTGCTCAGTAAACCTGGGCTGGGAGCAGCTGTGTCCCTTGCCTGGGGCCAGGTGGAAGAGCCCAGGCCTGAGCCCAGCTCTTTGCTCTGTTACTTTGTATCCTTTCTGGAAGAGCCCAGGCCTGAGCCCAGCTCTTTGCTCTGTTACTTTGTATCCTTCCTGCAGCGCCAGCGCTTAGCACTTATCCCTGCTCCCCAAATGGCTTGAAAAGCTACATTCTCTCTGTTTTCTTCTCTGCCACATGGAGCACTGACCTCTGCCCTTTACCAGGACAGCCCTCCTGCTGTGCAGAGTGACCGGGGTCTGTGTGCCCGCAATCCATAACCGGAAAGCGCCACCAGGACTCGGGCCGAGCTGGCTCCTCCTGGCGGGCCCCCTGTCCACGTGTCGGGCGTGGTTCGCCTTCTGGCCGGACCTCACACAGCCAGTCCCACACTCAGGCCCCAAACTCGGGCGTTGCCGGTTCGTCTGTTATTGCGGTCATCACGCATGTGATTCTGAACTCCTGTAACATGAAAAAGAGGCTAAGATGGCAAATACAGTCATACTCTGAAGGGGTGGCCGTCAGTATTTGCCACAGCAACTCATTATGTGTCGGTTCAAATCACTTACCGCTACTTAAAATATTTTTCTCTGATAGGAATCTGTTTACTTTTCCTGTCTTCGGAAGACACTTAGACGCCCGGGGGGTTGGAATTGGGGAGGATAGTTCCCTCCTCTCCCCGCAGCCGTGGCATTGGAGGTGACCCCGAAATAGATATAGACAAAACCTCCCGTTTGTCCAGACCTCGCAGAGTCCGGTGGGCGGGGAAACCGCCCTCGGGGCATTCAGTGGCGGGGTCAGTTATTCTCCGAGTGCTGGTTTGGCTCCTTGGTTGCGACTGTGCTACGTTTCGACCGTGCGGCTGTGGTTCGTTCCGCCAGCAAACCCCAGGCCCGTACAGTTTACAGGCCCGGGCGCTCTGCTTGGATTTACATGCTCCTTGCGGCTTAGTTCCCCATGACACTGTGTTTTCGGGGCAACACAGTGAACCCCTTGGGTAATGGCTTTGCCATCGCTAACGTCTCCCAAAGCAAGAAGGATGCTACCATGTCTTAAGAGGACGGCAGAGGGACCAAAGGAAAATTAAAATGCAAACGAGAGAGGATCTCTTGCCTCCCTCCCTCTCTCTCATCACCACTCAGTCGTCCCAGGAAGCTCCCCCATTTCCGCCGCTGATCCCCGTGCGGATTAGGGGTGATAAACAGCCCATTAATGGAGGCCTGAGCTAGGAAATGGAGTTGGAATCAGCAGCGGGATGCAGCGCTGACTGAGGTTAATAACTCCATTACTCCAGCGCTGCGCCGCCCGCCCGCCGCGCGGGATCTTAGCCTTATCTCCTCCTCATTAATTGAGCTAATAGAACCCGGGTGACCCTGCCCGGCTGCCGCCGCCGGGGGTTTCCCAGGCGTGGGCCGGAATACTTATCACCGACCGCGCGCGCGTGGGTGCCTTCTGCTTGGGGAAGGACGCTGTTGCTCCACGACGGGTTGGCTGCCAATGGTCAAGTCCCCGTGTCACTGTCCGCACAGGGTCCCCAGGTCACGCTGACCCTGTCCCAGAGGACGGTGCGGCCAGGGCCTGCCACGTCCATTGGCTCCTGTGGGCAGAGGCCCCCGTGGGCGCAGCGCTTCAGCTTCAGACTGGATGGCCCCGGAGGAGGTAGCTGTCGCCTCAACAGAGCGTCCCACGGGAAAACGGAAGCCTGTTGGGGATGGGACAGGGCAGACCGAGCCTGGCCTCCGGGACTGGGACCCAGCCTGGCCTCCAGGTGCTTCTCTTTCCCTCGGCACTTGGCAGCCACCTCTCCTGCTCTGCCCTTCCCGCCCCTCCCGAGTTTCCGGTGGTTCGATGCGTGCTCGTGACAACGGTGCTTTGCCGCTCACTGGGTAAGAGGTCTAGGGGCCCTACTAAACCTTTCTGAGCCTCAGTTTCCTTAACTGTCAAGTGGGTCATAACCCCACCCTCTCCCCTCACCCTCTGCTGGGCTCACATGGACGTTTGCTGGGAAAATGTGCCTGGACAGGATGGGTGCGGGGGAGAATGTTCTGTACAACCGAGATAATGTTGTTAGTGGTTAAAACTCAAAACCCGAGCTTCCCGCAGAAGTCCGCTCGCCCCTCGGCGCCTCAGTTTCCCCAACTGGACAACAGGGGCAGTCCATGCAGAACGTCAGGTGTGAGGACGGGATGAGAGGATGCAGGGGAGCCCTTAGCGGAGCCTGGCGCCGGCGGGCTCCCCGCGTGGGAACCTTGAGCATCCCTAACGTGCAGGAGCTCAGAGCCTGCCGTGCGGACCAGAGCTTCTGAGAAGCAGGGTCGGGCCTATTCTTGCCAAAATACCCGCTGCACGGTCTTGAGGCCCAAGCTGGCCCCTCGGCTGCTCCGGGCAGGTTGCTTCCCTCCAGTTGGAGGAAGGTAGCTCCTGTTCACCGGGTGGCTCGTGGGGCAGAAGAATGATTCTGCAAACAGAGAGAATCGCACAGTCGTCACAGATGCCACGAGCCAGACAGACAGGAAAAGCTTGATGTTGGAATCTCAGGTTGGACAGGAGCCATGACCCCAGTCCTGGAAAGATGTGAAATCTTGTCACCTGTCCCTGCTGTTTTATAAGATTTCAAGATTGTGGTGATGGTGGGACACATCACAGTGACATCAGAGAAGCGAAAGGAGGACCGTCACCCACAGCTTCAGAAGAGAGGTGGCTGGCACTTGGGGCCAGGCGGGGAGCCCCACCCTGGGGATGGGCTGTGGCCAAGCTGTGGAGGGCAGGGGGAGGGGCTAGCCAGGCTGTCTGTGGATCGGCTCATTTAAATACTTTTAGGGGCCCAGGGCATAGGGGCCGTCCCCAGACAAATGTGGGAGCCCGTGGCAGAAGTGGTCGGAGTAGGGACTTAGCAAGGTGCCCGAGAAGGGAATGGAGAGTTACTAGCCCTGAGTTCAAAACTGGCTCAGTGTCCAGCATGCTGCCTGGCCTGCGACAGCGCCCCCCACAGGCCTGGCTGTGGGAGCCGGTGCTCTGCTTGGATGCGGCAAGAAATACTAGCTGGTGATGGGAAGTCGGCAGCCTCCTGGGTGGGTCACAGCCCGGGGCAAGAAGGGTGGAGCGCCCCAGTGCCTGAGCCCCAGGCCGTGGCCAGGAGTGGTGGTGACGGGCCCTCAGCCCACTCGCCTGGAGCTGTGGCATTTTAATCTTTCCGTAAATAAGAGCTGGAGTGGAAAAGGGACTGCCCCCCCCCCTTTTTATCCTGCCTGGGGACTGGTGACATTTTGCCACCCATCTGCAATGTTTGTGCAGGAAAAAGTCGGAGAGCCTGATTCTGAGCAGCTGTGGGAGGTCGGGACTGCTTCTCCTGGGTTAGCACTTAGCGGTGACAGTGTTACTATAGTTGCGACAGTGTTACTAGGTTTGTCATCTGCCCTTGAGAGCCTAAGAGCAGTTCCTTCGGAAGCCACAACACGGAAAGTGTGCGCGACCCCTGCTCTCCCTGCCTGCAGCCTCGAGGGTCTTTGGGGTATAAAGCACAGTGAATTCCCAGAGAGCCGGGGAGCCCAGGCCCCAACAGGCTGAGCTCTGCTGACCCCGCGGCAGCCGGGACTCGGGGCCGGCACACTGTGGCGCCTGATAACCGCACGCTCGGAAATTCCCGCTCGCCCCCTTCGGGGTTCCCTCGTCTTCACTGGTGATCATCTCAACTCCCTTTCCCCTGTGGACTAAGCTCTTACCAGGGGTCCCGTGGGCCTATCCAGCGGGTCACCAGTGGCGGCGACTGAGCCGGTGGACGGCAGACAAGGTAAACACACCTTCCCGCCGCGACCACAGCCATCTCCCGCCTCGGGTGGAGACTGACAGGTGACTTTTAACAGCGCGCAGCCCAGGGCAGCTGGCATTTGAGTCCCGCTCTGCTGGAGACTCCCCCAGGCGTGGGGGTGTGACGCTCACTTTAGCTTAAATTCATTTCCCCGAGAAAGGCGAGGGGACGGAGCTGCCAGGTGCCTGGGAGAAATCCTATTTGCTTTCTCACCCGCAGGAGCCGCGGGGACACATCCGCGCCCTTCAATTTCCCATCTTCCTCGAGGCATAAATCAAGCGCTGAACCGCCGGCCCCGCGCTGCGCTTCAAAGCTCGGCCTCTGCCAGGTCCGGTGGCAGGCGTCTGAGCGCCGGAGGCGCTCCTTCCTAAATATCACGGGAAGTTTTAATAAGAAAAAGCTTTTTTAAAAAAGTCTTCCCCATGTAGAAGTTCAGCTTTGCTTTTTCTGAGATTGTCACACTCTGGGCAGTGCCTCCTCGCTGGCTTTGAGGTTTCTGCAGATTCCGGACACCCCCCACCCCAAAGGCAGGTCATACCCCTCAAAGCAGCGATGGGGCAGAGCCTCCGTCCGGGCCCCTGCATTACCTCTCCTTTCTCTCCTGGGCCTGAGCCTCATGAAGCGTGGGTTCTAGATCCTAGGATCTAGGGAAGGCCTGCCAAGCCTGGAACCCCCTCCTCCAGGAAGCCTTCCCTGATGCTGCTCCTTGCTCTGCACCCTCACAGGACCTTACACATGGTGCTTGTGGTAGGAAGTGGCTGGATAGTGCAGTGGTGGAGCGGAGAGGCTGTGGGATCCTGGCTTTGCCCCTTCCAGGTCAGGTGGCGTTTGGGGTGGGGGTGTCTGGAATCTGCACCTCAGGATCTCTCACCTCAGGATCTTCCTGTGCAGCTGCTGCTTCCATCCTGGGGGCACAAAAGAAACAAAAGCACAACACTTGCCGTTGCTCACACTCTGCTTGGGGTGGTCCCCTGGAGAACAGGAAACAGGGTAAAGGGGAGCAGGAAAGGGGGTGTCGGGAAGGGGGTGCTGGGTGTGTGTTATAAGGTGGTCAGGGAAGGGCTTTCTGATGAGAGGACGTTTGCACATCGTGGGGATACCTGGGGAAGAGCGGTGCAGGAACAGCATGTGCAAAGGCCCTGAGGTGGGGGTGGGCTTGGCACATTTAAGGGGCAGCACAGTGGCTGTTGCAATGGAACAGGGAGAGGCGGAGATGATGCCCGAGGCAGAGGGTGCCCAGACCCTGGAAGGCTCGGACTGTTCCTCTGAGTCAGGCGGAGTCACGGGGAAGTTTGAGCAGATGAGTGGTGGGATCTAACTTACGATTTAAAAGGATCACTCAGGCTACTGGGTGGGGAACGGACTACAGGCAGGAGGACAAGGGCGGACTCAGGGTGGCCAGAAAGGGGGCTGTTGGCAGAAATCCAGGTGGGGGATTCTGGTGCCCTGGCCCACGGTAACAGCTGTGCAGGCGGCAGAGAGGCTGCATTTCTAAGGGCAGACAGGGCGTCTGAGAAAGGCGGGCGTCAGGGAGAACTCCTGTTTTTGCTGGAGCTCCTGAAGAATAGAGTGGCTGTCTGCCCATCAGGGAGCAGGTGGGAGGACCAGGCCTGGGGGACGGGGCCACTAGCTGGCCTTGGGCAGAAGATTGAGAGGCCTGTTCGCTGCCGTAGCAAAGCACCACAGGCTGGGCGGTTTGAACGGCTGACATTTATCTTCTCACGGTTCTGGAGGCTGGAAGTTCAAGATGAAGGTATCGGCAGTTTGGGTTTCTCCTGAGGCCTCTTCTCTCCGCGTGGCTCGTAGATGGCCTCCCTCTGGCCGCCTCTTCTCAAGGTCTTTCCCCTGAGCACGTGCACCCCGGTGTCTCTGAGCATCCACATTTCCTGCTCTTATAACACACCAGCCAGACTGAATCCGGGCCCACCCGAAGGGCCTCGTTTTAACTGCAGCACCTCCTTAAGGCCCCGTCTCCAGATGCAGTCACACTGTGAGTGCTGGGGTCAGGCCTTCAGCATGTGGATTTGGGAGGATATTCAGCCTGTGTGACACTTGCTCTGGCAGCCGAGCAAACCGGTGCAGCACACTCGTGAGCATCTCAGCTGACCCCCGTGCCCGCCCACGTTCCAGCCAGGACAGGTGCCTGGGAGCCCCGGCCTCTCCCAGCACCCCCTCTCCTTTCCCGGCCCCGTCCAGGCTTTTCTTTTTTGATTCTGAGATTCAGGTTCCTGAAAGTCAAACCCAGTAGGCCCCTGGAGGCTATCTCCTGTAACCTCCAAATTGCCCAGGGAGAAACTTAGGCCCTGAAAGACTCGGGTCACCTGAGGTCACCCTGTGAGTGGGAGCAGAACCGGGCCTCCTGGCCCCAGGCTGGCCATTCTTTGTCTTGTTTGTTCTGCTTTCCTAGTCCCAGCACAGTGGCAGGTGAGCAGTTGCCCACCCTGCAGCCAGCCCCCATCCGGAGGCCTTCCTGGGTCCCCTTCTCCTTCCCCTGCCTGCCCCCGGGACAGATGGGGACAGTGGGCTGTGACTGCCCTTGTACCTGGCCCATGTTGCGTCCCGTTTGCATTAACCAGATGCCCCTCTCCAGTGGAGCTCTGGGAGCGTCCCCCCTCTCCTCTCAACAATAATTAGCCTTGTAAGACTAATGGACAAAATCGTGTCTAATTACCCTGTTGAAGGCCCAATTATGCGATTAACATTTGTGGACTATAAACTAATGATGAGAAGAGCCTCTCATTTGCATAGCATTAAGCTAATTGAGCTGCAAGCCGGGACGGCCGGGGTGGCGATGGCAGGGTTCTCTTTCTGAGAGGATACTAATGACCAGGGAGGACAATCCACCTGACAGCTTTATTAATTAACAGCGATCTGGTTACCTGGCAGGACTGGCAAGTGGCGGAGGGCAGAAAGGCTGGGCTTTGTCAGAAATGAGAGAAGGGCCGGCACCACCGAGTTATCCTGCCAGCACTCGGCTGTGTCAGAAAAGCGTGTGATCACCTTGAAGGCCCATTTTAGAAACGCGTCTGTAAGATCTGGCCCTGGCCTTTCTGCCGTGCCCTTCACTCATTTAGTCGTTCATTCGCTCTCTGGTCCGTTCATTCCACCCACACTTACGGAGCGTGTCAGGCTGGGCCCCTGCCCAAGGGAGTGTCTGGGGAGAGGGCTCCGTTCGGCTGCAGGCTCCAGCTTCTCCCAGAGGGTTCAGATTCAGCACCAGGCAACCTCAACGTTGGAAATGTCAGACTTTGAGGTATCCTTAGAGATCATCAGTTCAAGGCTCTCATTTCAGCCCCCAAAAATTGGGGCTTAGAAAGGCTGAGAGCCCAAGGGTCAAGGTCCCCAGACTTGGAGTGGCGGGTGGGGCTGCTGGTCCTGTCCCTGCCCTGCCCCCCCTACCCACAGAACTGCCCACAGGACTGCCCACAGGAAGGTGTCTTTTCAGCACCTTCCTTAATCCCAGGGATTGTATTTTAAGTATTTAGACATTGTCTGCTAGGGAAACTTGCCGGAAGCCTCTCCCATGTGCTTCCAGGCCCCTGCCCTTCTCCCTCAGGGCACTGGCCATCTGGTTTTCTCGGCTGCATGCTTCTGCTCCCTGAGGGCAGAGACTATGTTGTGCTCACTGTTTAATAAATAGATGATTGAACCAACTAAGGAACCATTCAAGTGCTGTGGCTGGGACTAAAACCCAGATTGCTTTCCAATGAATTCTAAATCATGGATTTTTTTAAACAAACAAAAATAAGGTTATGTGTAGGTCCTCATATGACTTGCTTTTTCCATAATAAAATATTGTTGTACATATGTTTGTACAGTGTTACACTGCAAACTATTACACGGTAATAGTTTATGTACACAATGACGCAGCCCAGATGTGTTACAATGTATCCAAATGCCCTGTCAGCAGACATCTGCTTCCTGCATTTTTCTATTATAAACAATGCAGCCACGAAGATATGTGCAATAAAGCTGGGATAATGTAGGGAAGGTGCCGGTCAGTCTAACCTGAAAACAAAGATAATTGACGAGAGGGGTGGGGCCCCTACAAACCCTCAAAAATCTGGGAATACTTAATCCCCCAGACAAAGGAGCTCCCTGTCTTGAGTCTCTTGGCCCTGTGCTCCTGTGGCTCTCTTGCATTCGCCTGTGTTCCCTCCACAGCTGCATGGCCCACAGCCACGAGGGACCCCGCACGCTGTGGACTGATGCTGGACTGAGGTGTGCCCCAACAATGAGTGAAAACTCTGGGCAAAAGCTTTAATCCAAGTCCTGCTGAAGCCACAGCTACACTTCTTCCTTGGTGGGATAGCGGGGAAACGGGACCTTGGAAACTTGGGGATTTAACTCCGTCCAAATAAATGACATTCATTCTCCTGTGCAAGACTCAGAAAATTCTTTTTTTTTTGGTGACATAGCGAGAAGCCCATATCCTTCAGCAACCGGCAGCGACAAGGAGAGCACCCCACTGATAAGAGAACCACTAAGGCAAAGGGTAGTATGTATAATTAAAAAGTTACTTTTATTTTTTAACTGAAAGAAGTCAGAGATTGAAGGAGTACAAATAAATATTCAGTGAAAAAATAAGTCCCAAAAGTAAACCAACTGAAAATGAATCATCTGAGCCTCTGACTTAGGTTAGAGAAATAATCAACCTAAAGAGTGGCAGGGAAAAGACCATCGAGATGGAAACCGAGGGAGGAGGAAACTAAGTGACGGGGCGGCCACAGTCAGTTCTTTGATAAAAGTAATGAAATTGGCATGTCTCTGGCAAGATTGAGCAATAAAAAAGAAAGACTGCACAGATAAACAATACTTGGAATAAAAATGGGGACATATCCATAAACAGCAGAGTTTAAAAGGGTAAGAAAAATATTATGAACAACTTTATGACAATAAATCTGGAAACACAGACAAGGTGGATAAATTCAGGAGGAAAAAAAAAAAGTCTTACCGATGTTGACATCAGAAGAGATAGAAAATCCAAGCAGTCCTGCAATTACGAAATACATCCGAGTAAAACTTTCCCATCCCCCAACACCGCTGCCCAGACTGCTCCCGGCGGCACCGTGAGCGTGACTGAAAAACGGGCAGGTGACCGTGGAGAAGGGGCTGGTGAGCTGCCACCAAGCCGCACGGCGCCAGCCCATCCCGCACCTGAAGGCAGTGAGCTGCAGCCCTCGCGTCAGCGTGGAGGAGTCTGAGAAAAGTCATGCTGAGGGGAAAAGCCAGTTGTAAGGGGGCATGTCCAGCAAAACTGAACATGTGTAGGTGCTCATACACATTTTAACAGTTCCCGATGGTGGCTCTCTTCTGATGTGAGTGTAGACACAAGATAGGATTGGTTAGGATCCCTCAGGGGGTTTCAAGTATTGGGGTGATGAATTACTTAGGTAGTGGGGTCCCAGGGCTAGTTTTATGTTCTATATATTAGAATGTATCCACCAGAATAGAAATTATTCTAGGGGGAAAAAATCTTTGTCTTTTTTTTTTTAATATATCTTTATTGATTTCAGAGAGAGGAAAGGAGAGGGAGAGAGAGATAGAAACATCGATGATGAGAGAGTCATTGATCGAGCCCACAACCCAGGCATGTGCCCTGACCGGGAATCGAACCTCGATCGCCTGGATCCTAGGCCGACGCTCAACCACTGAGCCACGCCTGGCCGGGCAATCTTTGTCTTATTTACCAATGTATCTCAAACTCCTAAAATAATGCCTGGCACATAGTAGGTTCTCAGTAAATAGTTGTGACCAGAGTGATTGTATGTCATGCCACTTATTTATATATATAAAAATATGTCATAGTTTTAAAATGGAGAAAATATTAAGTTTTCTTCTCACCCCAGACCTTTGCTCCCTTTCCCGGAAGCAATCATTGTTCTTAATTTATAGGGTGTTCTTTTAGAAAGTTTCTCTGCAGCAATAAGGAGATTTAAATATATGCCTTTATTTTATATAGATGGAGGCCCACTACACAACCACTGAACATGCAGTCAAGCGTACGTCCTTATGTGACCTGGTTTTCAGTTTTCTCTTAACTGTGTCTGGTGATGTTTCCCTGTAGCCTGTACAGCTCTGCTCTCAGGCTTTTTCACAGCTGCCTAGTATTCCAGCCTGTGGCTGTACAGTCATTAATTTAACCAGGCCCCTGTTGAAGAGCATTTGGACTGTTTCCTTTCTTTCCTTCACTTTGCAAACAGCACTGCAGTAAACATCCTGGCTGTCTGGCCCTGCGTAGTCATAAGATTGTCCCTACAGATTCAAATCCTAGATGTGGAGTGGCTCAATGTGGTTGTATTTTTATTCTCAGTGGGTGCTAGCATTGCAGACCAAAGGCAGGTGTCCTTTGGAAACAGCTGGAACATCCAAGGAGCAAACGCTTTGCTGAAGTGAGGGACGCGGGGCTGCAGGACTGCAGAGGGCCAGGGGCCAGCGGCGCGAGTGATGTTCCCGCAGCTGCCTGGCACGTGGCACAGTTCAGCTGAATCGCACGCACATGCCCAAGCTATGGAAATGTGTCACATCACAAACTCAAGTTTCGGGGAGCATAGCTTTCTCTCAGGATCACGGGTGGATTTAAAATATACCCAAATGTTTTCTTTCAAGAACGGTTGTAGTGCCCACAGCAGTTACTTTTCGATTTACGTGCTGAGTATTTAATGACAATTATTTCAACTGTTATTGCTTCGAGCCTTCAGCCACAACTCAAACATGGCGCTTATGAACATAAAGGCCCATCATGGACGGAAATTGTTCTCAGGGGCCCGCGCTGCCTTCTGGAGAGGCCGGAAGCCAGTGTGCCCGGCGCCTCTGCGAGCGGAGCGCGGGGGTCAGCTTGTGATGCGGTGGGTCCCCGCACACAGCCTTTGTGGGGCGCAGTCCTTGGGAGCTCTGGGCTCAGACTCAGCTCGGGCAGCTTGTCTGGTGCCTGGTGGTAGAAACACGCCAGGGTCGTCCGTCCTTTGTGAGAACAGGTGAGCGGCCGGGAAGCATGGACCTGGAGCTCCCTCCGGAAGCAGGCCTCTCAGTCTCCCTGGGACCGGCCGCTGGCTGGCGTTGCTGTGACATTTTCTCAGAGCGGTGGGTTTAATGTTAAACACGTGAGCTTTGGAGGCAGAGCCCTGAGTGTGAATTGGTGCCAGCTGACAGATGCTTAGCTGTGGGGGCCGGTGAACAGGACAGACAGACGAACTCCCCTCTGGGTAGGGGGCCACTCAGGGGCAGGAGGTCAGTGAGTGAGTGAGTCTGAGGCATACTGCTCTGGTCAGCTCTGAGGCCCCGTGGACTCGTGGAGGCTCATGAGAAGTTGGGAGGAACAGCATGCCGAACAGAGGGAACAGCAAGGCCACGGCTCAGAGGCAGGAGGTAGCTCCAGCTCTTCTGGTTACTTCACCTCTCAGACCCTCCGTTTCTTCGCTTGCAAAGTAGATTTAACAGTGCACATGATGCGGAGCGGCTGCGGGTTCAAGGAGACAGTGCAGGGGAATGTGCAATAAGGAATCATTATGTGAGCGAGTGAATGATAAACTATAGCCGTCTCCACTGTCGTCCAGGGTTGGCGCGCTCCTCTCCGGCGCTTCCCAGACAGGACTGGATTAACCAGCAGGGCCTCGGGCACAGCCGGACCACTCGCTCTGTGAGAGATGGTTCTGCTCATCAGAGGAAAGAAGTGTCTTTCTGTCTCATCCGTCTTTTCCATTTGCCGAGAGGAGGTGGGCCCTCCTTCCCCAGAGCTGGGGAGCTGGGGAGCTGGGGAGCTGGGGAGCTGGGTGGGCTGGAGAGGCCTCATCCATGGAGGGAGCCCTCCTGAGCCAGGCCCTTTGCTCCCGAGCCCTCCAACCATGGTCATGAGCTGTGGAAATGTGTCTCCCACTTTTCCCCGTGGCTGCTCCTGGATTGAAATGTCAGTCACTTTGGCTGCCCCTGGACAAAGGCATTCATCTGTCACCTGCAGGCACCCCCGGCAAGTGCTGCCACGTAATAGAGACAAAGGAAGCACCAAACCGGGAGTGGCTGGGTCCGAAATTATGTACTTAACTCATAGTTGGTGTAGAGTGCTCCTAAAATCTTGATCATGACAGAAAGGCTGATAAACACTTGAAAACACAAATACTCGGGGAGGAAATGGCTCTGTGCAGCATTTGGTTGCGGCCAGGCAGACCTCCCCAGATACCAGCCTGGTGAGCTCTATGCAGGATGGGCAAAAGGCGGCTTACAGCTGTTCATATGGAAAATAATATAATAATAAATTATAATACAAGAATAAATTCTGTGTTTCTCATACAGCTGTAAACCTACTCCCCCCCCCCCCCCCCCCCCCCAGTATGCAGGGTTGGCAATGATCTCGAGTGAGCTGTTTCATGGGCGGGGGCGTAAAGGACCTTAACCCGACGAGAGGCTCTGCCTCCGTAGCTGCATCACTGCAAGCCTGAGCTCTTTGCCTTTCAGGTATGTGATCGAGGGGCACAGGGGCAATGGCTGGGGACGGGACCCTACTGGATGCCAGCAACGGACGTGCAGGGACGTGCAGGGAAGCCGGTCCGGTGGAGGACGGGCCCTGCCACCCTGGCCTGCTGTGGCCCCTGACCCTGGGTGGAGCAGCTGTGTGGGTAGGAGCCCATCATGGGTCTGAGGCAGCCTGCATGCAGAATTGGAGGGCTTCTGGGGTCCTCTTTGCCCCTGGGGTGCTGCTAGTGGGCTGCTGCTTCCCCAGCTGCTGGTGTGTGGACCTCAGCAAACAGGAGGGTCACTCGTTTGTAGGTTCAGCAAACTCTGGTTAAGCCCCATGTGAGTGTTATGTGCAGACAGCACAGGCTCAGGGGATGCAAAGGTGGGTGGGCCGTGGTCCGGCCCTCCAGGCCCCCTCCCCCAGGAGCTCTGCCTTTCAGAAGGGGGTGGAGGGTGCTGGACCACAGCAGTCTCTCCCAGGGAGGTCTTGGTGCGCAGGGAGGCCACTGGCACCGGGAAGATACCTTTGATGGCGCTCCGGTTCCCCGACACATGGAAAATAATACCTGCTAAATATTTCAGACAACCAGTTGTAATCCAAACAGCCACAGCAGCGGGTGCTGGCTCCTGTCAGCTGGAAGAAGGGAAGGTGCTGATAAAAATATCCGCACAGCCTGGCTGAGCAGGTCAGCGGTAATGTGGCCGTGAGGCCTTTCCTTTAAGTGGTCGGAAAAAAATGGAATCAGGTTGGAAAATGTTGTCC
The DNA here is from genome assembly GCF_054644295.1 of Miniopterus natalensis. Taxonomy (NCBI): domain Eukaryota; kingdom Metazoa; phylum Chordata; class Mammalia; order Chiroptera; family Miniopteridae; genus Miniopterus; species Miniopterus natalensis. Next base: position 70,840,173 of record NC_142092.1, read on the forward strand.
GGTCGGGTGAGACGGGCACGGCTGGGGGAGGAAGCGGGGCGTTCTGCTCGCGTCCCTCTGCGGCTCAGCCTCCGGAGGGGAGTGAGCCAGCCGTGGCCTCGGGAGCCCCGACCTTTGGGGATGGAAATGCCTGTGAAAGGGGCGGGGCTACTAGGGCCTCCACATCCAATCAGGAGGGCGAGGGGACCCGAGCGGCTCCCTCATTTGCATGCTGCCTTGTTTGTGAGTCAGGAAAATGTAAGGAGCTGGGTGGCGCCCGGTCCCCGCTGCGCCCCCGGACTCCTCTGGGTCTCAGGCCTGTGCCTGCAGTCAGGCTCCAGGATAATGAAATGCAAACAGCCATTTCTGTCCTGGACTGAACTACATCTCCGCCCGTTCGGGCCGAGGTGCTTCAGAAACATCAAAAAAAACGTAACCTGCTCAGTGCCTCCCGTTTCCTGCCTCGCACCACCTCTGCCCGCGTGTCCCATTTGCCCTGGGGGTTCCGTGGGGGTTCCGGCATCCATATCCTCCCTCCTTCCTTCCCCAGAGTGTTTGCTCAGCTGAGCGGATTATCCGGGAGCCGTTCACCCAGGGGTCTGGGACTCGGCCTCACTGGCACATTCTGAGCTGCATGAACCGAGGCCAGTTATTTCAGCTTAAGGGAGGCCTTCCTCGAACCCTGCCTGTCGTCCCCATTGTCCCCTTAGCACCACTCTGGGAGGCTGCAGGAATGAGCACTGAGAGGAGGGGTGGAGGGGGAGAGGGGGTCCCACCACAGCGAAGGTGCCCTTTGCACCCCAGCAGGGCAGGGAGGGCATGCCATTCAGGGCCACCTGGGGGAGGGTGACCCCCAGTCCTCCAGCGAGCACACTAGCATGTCCTGGAGCCAGCAGCTGGAGCCCATGCCGAGGGCCCTTCCCTACCCAGGATGTGCACCTGGGGTAGGCTCCAGGATGGCTTCGGCCCCTCCAGGAACTCCGGCCCACCAGCTGAGCAGACTGTGCCACTCTACGGACACGTCCCGTGAGCACGGCTAAGCAGGCACTGCCCAGGCCCTTCTAGAAAGAAATCCTGGCGCCATGCCATGGGGGCCAGGTAGAGGGTCCGTGCCTGCTGCCCACCAAGCCCTGGGCCTGCTCACCCACTGGTGGGCGTCTTGCCAATGGAGAAGCAAGATAAAGGCCCAGGAACCGCGGGGCCCACTCTCGGTGGCGGGTGACTTAGGTAGGTGACTTTACCTCTCTGAACGTCAGAGTCCTCATCACCCAGTTGTGGCCGGCGGCTCCTTTCCAGGCACTGCCCCAAACCCTGGGGCGACAGCCACGAGGAGAAGGTTCCCAGAGGAGGAGGCAGACAGTCACCAACAAGCAAAGGAGAAATACCCACAGAGACAGTGCTCCGTGGGGAAGACAAAGGTCTCCGTGCTGTGGCGCAGAAGGCCTGGCGGCAGGCGGGGTGACTGGGGAAGGCACCTTTCAGGGAGGGTCAGTTAAGCTAAGACTTGAGTGAAAGGAAGGAGCCAGCCCTGGGGTGGTGGGGGGAAGAGCCATCCAGGCTCGGGCAGGAGGGCGCCAGGCATGTCCAGGGCGGCTGGTCCGGAGAGCAGGGCTGGTGCTGAGAGGGGTAGCGGGGGGGGGGGGGGCTGTGAAGGCTCGGGATGCCCTGAAGACCCAGCACTGTCCCTCTTACGGGCAGGGGGGAGGCGGGCGGGCAGGAAGCCCAAAGAAGCTGGCCACAGGGCCGGGGGCAGGATGGGGGTTATTGCCCTTGTATGTTTCAATCATTTCGTCACACAGGGAATCCACTTACCATAGAAAAGCTAGAAAATGTAGCTAATTGAATATTTTCGATATCCAGAGATAGTCAATGTTAACACTTCGGTATATGTACTGACACTTAGAGATACTCTACAAAAAGGGGATCTTAACTGCAAACATTGTATCACGTCCCTGTCTTGCGCTTCATACGCTACATGGTAACCTGCGGCCCCCGGTGGGTGGGTGGGTGGCTCGCAGCCCCCCTTCCCGGTCCCACCCAGGCTCAGGGTTACTGCAGGGAGAGGCCTTGGGGTCGCTCCCACCAGGGCCGGTAGGCTTCTGCCCACGAGTAATAGGTTTAATTCATGGGCGACTATCGAAACCCGGAGTCTTAAATTGCAGCCCCGCGTCCCCAGCCAAGGACGTGGAGCGGCTTTATCTGGAAGCTCCGGTTTCACCTCCCGGGTCGGTTCACTGAAGAAGTTTAACCCGGAGCACAACCAGATAAACAGTTTAACCCTGGGTTTCTTTGCGGAGGGCAATTAGGGGAGTGTTCTCTTGGCGCCGACAGGCCACGGGGCTGGCCCGGGCGAGGCCTCCCAGGGCCGGCGCCCTCCACCCCTCCAAATCGAGTGTCCCCCAGCTGCAGTCATTCACGTCCAGGGTGCAGTTCGTACCGAACTCCTACAAGGAACGTGTCTCTGGATGCGGCCTGACGTCAGTGCAGGCGCAGGACAGGAGGCGACGGCTCTGGGGGCGCCTCCCCCTGAGGCCACTCGCGTGGGGAGGACCCTGCCGTGACCAAATCGCCAGGGGGAGGCTCTGTGGCATGGCGACGTCTGAACCTGTGTCTGTGCTAGTCCACCAGTACGAGCTGCCCACCACAGGGAGAAATTTGGGGAGGAATTTGGGAGTGGCCTTCCTGGAGTGGAGCTCGGGGGGCATTGCCCGAGTGGGGGCATTCTGGGAAGTCCTCTGAAGGGCACCGGGGAAGTCGCCGCAGTGTCTGCTATGGTCCTGTGTGGCCTCCATGCCCGAGAGAAAGATGCAGGGCGTAGATGAAGGCGGTGGAGGCCTGGCAGCACGTGGGAGGAGGTCGGAGAGAGACAGGTCGGGAGGCACTTGCAAGGCCTGGGAGCCCAAAGCCTGCACACAGCAGAAACTCAGTAAAAATGAGCCGGGTGTCTACACTGCAAGCCAAGCAGGGCGGAGGAAGTAGGTCGTGGAGGAAATGAAAAGACGGCTGGGGGCTTGTGGCTGTGGCTGTCCCCACTCATCCTGCCAACTGCCCACAGCTCCCACCAAGCAACCCCTCAGAGAGTCTCCCTCCGTCCTGAGGACCAGGTCCTTGAGGACAACGTAAGTCAGTCAACAAGCATTTACTGAGCACGTACTGTGCACTGGGCACTGTTCTAGGAGGTAACAACAGGGCAGAGAACCACAGAGATGCACCTGTGCCTTCAGGGCTGGACAATCAACGTAAATAGTGCAACAGCCCAGCTTCCAACGTGCCTTTGGGGGTGGAGGCCGCCCCTGACTGTGTGCATTTGTGAGGGACAAAAGCGGTGAGTGGAGCCTCCTTAAGGGCACAAGCTGAAGTCTCTCGTCTCACATGATAATAATTCAGCTAGAATGACCCAGGCCATCATTACGTGCCAGACCAAGTACGAGGCCCATGGACTGGCTCCTTCGATCTTCACCACCTCTGCCTGGCTGCCCCGTCCCATCCGCATCTTAGAGACGGAGAACGGGCGGGCCCTGGCTGGGGAACGTGCCCCTGGCCACTGGCCTGTTGTCCTCGCAGCTCTGGGCGCGAGAGTGGGTGCCAAGGAGGTCCTGTCTTAGGAGTCCCAGGGGGTGGAGGGTGTTAACGCGGGGCTTGTAGTTTGGTGTGTGTGCGCGCTTAGCTCGCGTGAGACCCGGGCGTAGAAGTCGGAGGAAGTATTTGAGAACCATGACCACCTGGGATGAGTTGGGGGACGCTTGTCCCGGTCCCCACAGAGTAAACTAGGATTTTTGCTATGAAGGTGACGTGTCTCTGCTCCAGCTTGGAGTCGGCCACGTGTCCCCTGCACAGCCTCTGGAAGCACGCTGTCCTCCAAGCTCCGGGGTGATCTTCTTGTGGGGGCTCATTGGCTCTTCTCTGAGATTTCCTCCCGAGCACACTGGAGACAGAGCTTCGAGTCTGGGTCCGAGTTTGCCACTAACTGCGTTTAATGAAGCCCTAGTGGCCACCTTGTGTGGAGGGACAGAGTCAGGCCTGGAGGAAACCCTTAGCTCGGAAGCATCGCGGGTGAAGTGCCCGGGGCAGTCTGGGCCTCTGGGTGACTCCAGGGCCCCCTGCACCCCGGACCCGGGCGTGGTGGGCTTCGAGTTCCCGGAGTTCCCGGTTTGCCACCGTCCTGACGCTGCATCCGGAATTGTTGGTAAAACAAAAGCCGATGGCCTGCTGGGCCCTTTTAATCACCTAATGGCCGGGGACACCCGACGCCCCGGCTCAGGTTCCCAGCCTCGGCCACGGCCCCGGCCACTGTAACTACAGCCAAGTTTGGCCCGGCTTCTCGGTGTTACAGCCCCGACACGGACGCACACAATCGAAGTATTTGAGAACAATGAAATATGCATGGCCATCGGTGACAGCCCCATAAAGTGCGGCAATTAGCCGCGTAATCCGAGAGAGGGAGCCGGCCCTCGCAGCCCGCGGCTCCCCATTAGTTAAATGCATTTTGTACGTCCCTCATCCCATCAAATCAACTAACACTTCCTTTAATTGGCTCATGAATTATACAGCCGCCCCGCATTATAATTTAATCGCCTGTAAACATTCATAGGGCCCCGCTGTAAAGCGAATCGCGCTCATTAATTCGTTAATTTCAGCAGATGGAAGGGGAGATCGGATGAACCGCGGCAGAACAGAGCGCCCCGGGCAATGGAAGAAGGAAAAAAGGTGGGGGGCCGTTTAGGTTTTTAAGGGCTGTCAGAAACTCAATCTGTGAGCTGTCAGCAGCCCGGACCCGTCCCCACCCCCTCCGCTCCGCCGGCTGCGGGAAAGTGACTGGCGGATTCATACGGAGGCTTGTCAACCGGCTTTAAACATCAAGCCAGCGGGTAAACCGAGCCCGATGTAAATTAATTCTTGTCTTACGGGCCCCCCTTTCTCTGTCCCCATGAATATTTCATGGTGGGCAGCATAAATATTAATTCTAATAGCTCTGCACAGTGGTTATTATTTCTGTTTTATGACAAATATTCATAAAATATTCAGGACCCTTTTTTAGAATATTTACACACTTGATTGTGAATATCCCCAGATCCCCCGGGACGCTGTAAACATATTGGGGTCCTCTTGATGGACTTTCCCCCCTCCACGACTACCACTGGTTATCGGTATTTAATCACACTTAGGGTTCCCGGGACGTCAGACCGGAGAGATTGGAGGGCTGGCGGGCACTTCCCCGGGCCTGTGAAACCGGAGCGGCTGTTCTCCTTTGACACCTGGCGGCCCGACAGAGGTCACCTTGCCGTTTTATTTGGGAAACAGCATCGGTCCCTTTTGCGTATGTCTGTTCTCAACCGGGAGCTCCAGCAGCAGCCAACTTAGTGTAATGAAATTCTTTGCAACATTTATGCGAGGACTTAGCATGATTTTGGAGTAATTAAAGCGTGGGTTTAACGGGCGCGGGCGGGTTCCGGAGGAAGGCAGCGGCCGGCGGGAGGAAGGCTGCTTTGGAATCCATGCCATTTGTCTTTAGCCCTCGGGGGCAGCTGACCGAGGAGGGGTCCCAGCCTGGGGCGCCGGGCGGGCATGTCTTAGGTGACGGAGCACACGGGGGGGGGGGGCCCTAGTGGGGTCCAGCGAGCCTCGAGGATGGGGGTGCATATGCGGGGTCCACCCACCCCCACGAGCTCTCCGGGACCGTTGGGGCCACTGGGACCACTGCAGGGAATGAAGCCGAATCCTTTTCCTGCGCAAGGTAGCAGGGCTGCCGAGAGCCTGGCGGAGTCAGCCGGAGGCACCGCCTCCCCTCCCAGGCCTCGGATTTGGATCCCAGGGCCCGGGCCACGTGCTTCCTGCGAGCGTTTAAGTGGGACGGTAATGTGTGTGCCACGTGTGCCACAGGCGCCTGGCCCGTAGCGGGCACGCAAAGGTTTGCGGTGACGGCGGTGGCTAAGGAGAGGCGGGGGGCTGAAGGCGAAGCCGCGGAGTGTGGGAGCCGCTCCAGCGCCCTGAGTGTGAGGCGGAGGGCGGAGTGTGGCCCGTGCCCAGGAAGGACGGCAGGCCCCCGGGAATGCGCAGCATCTTCGTCACGAGCACACGGGTGGCCAGCTGAGCAGGTAACCAGGCCCCTCAAGCAGACACAGAGGTGAAGGGCGACCGCGGGGAAACGGAGCGACACGTGTGGGCGACGGGTGGCCCTTCCTGGTGACCTGCTGAGTGCCGGGCACGAGGAGCGTGGGGAGAGGGCAGTGTCGGGGAGTCTGGACATGGGGCCTTTCCCGGGGCTGGGAAAAGACACTGGCCAGAGTTTATAAAGCGGTCCGGGGCCAGACGAGGGTCTCCGGTTTAGATGGCGCCGCGAGGGGCGCAGGCTGGCCAGGCTGGTCCCGTAGCTCCAGGCGCGTCCGCCGCGTACGGTCATTGGTGCTTTAAACCCGTTTGCCTTCCTCTTTGGGGAAAGTTAGCAGAGCGTCCTGGCCACCAACCACCTGCGTCTCGCGGTTGTCGGGAGTCTGGGTGGCCGTGCGCAGGGCGGTTATCCTTTCCCCCGAGCGGTGAAGGAGGCAGGACTGTTGAGACGACTTTAAAATGGAGACGGATTATGCAGGGATTTGAGCCCCGGCCGCCCCCTCAACCCGAGGCTGTGTTTGTTCAGCGCGTCGTGACCGGCCGGGCGTGCGCGCTAACTCACTGGTTAACGACAGTCAGGGCCTGTCCTCCTCGCCCCCGGAGACTTCGGACGCAGGCAGCGTAAACCCGCCGCCGTGAGCTGTGCACAGTTTTAAACACGCACTGGCCGGGGGAGCCCCTTTGCAGGGCGGGAAGTACGGCCTGAGGGCTGGCCGCTCGGCGCTCGGGTTTAAAGTGAGAGCGAGACGGCTTCAGTTCTCAGGTTGGACCCTTGTCAGAGTAAAACACGCACCGTACGAAATTTTAAACTCTGTCCCCGCTGCGCTGTCCCCTGCAGCAGTGACACGGGTCCACAGGGGTGCCCTTGGCCCGGGGACCTGCCCATTGAGCTGATGGGACGCTTCTCTCCGAGAGGGACTCGGGCTCCTCACGCCCACCCTCCGGCCGGTCTCCGCATAGCCTGCGGATTTGTTCAGCGCCTTCCGTGTGCCCCGCGCGAAGGCCACCGACCGCGCAGGGAGGCAGGCAGCCCGGCGCCCGGCCCCAGCTCGCCCCCAGTGTGTTCAGGGGCGTGGGTCCTTCGGCAGGTGGCCCAAATTGTATCTTTGATTTTTGGTCGTCTGTCCGTAATTCACCTGCACCTTCCGCGGCGTCTCTCCAAAGTCCCCGGTCTCTGCGCCGCCCTCAGCTCAGTTCCGCGCGGCTCTGACGACGTCGCGACACTGCCTGCTCCTCGCTGCCTCCCTCCGCTGCTCGCCGGACCGAGGCCTCGTCCCGACAAGCCCGTAAGAACGCTTTCTCCGGCCCGATCCATGCGAGCGCCCCGCCCATGGCCGCTGCCCAAGGACTAATCGGCAACAGCTTCTCGGCCCATCACCTCCCCGATGGGTCGTGGGCACACGGTTTGGTTACACGCGAGCTGACCATTCTACGTGTTCGTGTACAGCCCGCCCACTCCGAGCGGCCTTTGCTTTCTTTGCCTTCACTGCCCTCCCTTCCCCGGCCGTGAACTAGCAGCAGAAACACAGCAGGCAGAGCGGGGCGGGCGGGGCAGGCAGTGTGTGTGCGCAGAGCCCCGCGGGCCCCACGCCGCCCGCGGGCCCGGAGCCGGAGCCTCCTGATCAGAAGCTCCCGGCGTGCGGACTCGGGGACGCGGGACGCGGCTCCTCTCCAGCGAGGCCCTTCCCCGCTGCGCGTCTCAAGCACCGACCTGGTGCGTCCTGCTTCTGATCTTGCCGGCCTTTCACGAGCCTGTCCCTTGAAAACGACAAGTGGTCCTGATACGCTGGGTTAAAAACCTTTCAGTCGGGGCTTGTTTGTGAAGCGGCTTCAATTACCAGGGATTCGCAGCCGGCGGGCATCCTCTCTGCTGGCTCCGGAGCGGCACCGGCAGCCCCAGTCGCCGTGACAGCCACGTGGCGGTGCTGCCGCTGGGCCTCACAGGCTCCGGGGTGCGGCGGGGGCCCCGCACGCTCGCAGTGTAAGGGATAAAAGCACATTGGAACACGGCCGCTCCCTGTGTGCAGATGCACCCCATCCCACATGTCTTATCTGGTGGCTGTTATTTTGCAGCATGTTGTGAGCGGAAGCCATTATCTGGGACGTGTGCAGGGAAGAAGCGGGTTTCCATGCCCCCCCCTCGTGGACTGGACCTGCAGGTGGCTGAGGCTCCCGTCCGGTCCCAGTGAGGGTCTTCCTGGTGACGGGGCAGAAGCAAACCTCTGCAAACAGCCTGGGCAAAAAGCGAGAGGGAGCGGAGAGGTGGTGGGAGCAGCTGGCCTGGAAGGAGAAAACACTGACCCAGGGACTCACATTGTTTTCAAGCTCACACACTTTCCAGAAGGGACCGGCACTGGAGGGACTAGATGTTTTACGTGTCCTTCGGTAACAACTGCAGGAAACCAGCTCAAGTCAGTGTAAGCAAAGGAAGAGATTTATGTGTTTATGTCAGGGAAACGTTGAGGGGTGTGTTGGCTTCAGGCACAGCTTGATCCAGGGCCCCAAACAATGTCTCTTGGCATCTCTCTGCTCTCTGGGGTGGCTTCCTCTTCGGGGAGGCGCTCTCTGAGTGCAGGCCCCAGGCAACCCCAGGTCCCACACCGTCGGCCTAGCAGCCCCAGCAAGACTGAAGCTCCTTTCTTCCTGGTGAGCCGGGGACAGCCTCTCGTGGGCCTGGCTTGGCGTGGCCTGCGCCCTGACCCAGTTCCGCAGCTAGGAGGGGCCGGCACTCAGATGGGCCACATCTGGGCCTCCCTGGGGCGCAGCCCTGCGGCCCTGGGGTGAGTTAACTCCAAATGAGTCACAGGGATGAGAGGGGATCAGGGTGGCACCTGTGAGCTGAGGGGAGCAGCGAGTGTGGGGACAATGGGCAGCAACTGGGCAGCCCTGCCTGTACCTCCTCACAGTTGGCCATGGCTGTGTCCTTCGTCTCTCAGACCAGAGACTCAGAACCACTTTTAAGAGCTGACACCTTTGAGAAGTATGAACCCATTCCCCCCCCCCCCCGAAAATGTGTAGTCAACGGTCTGTATCTAATTTCTGGGGCTGGGGAGCCTGCAGAGGAGCCAGGTGTTGTCCGAGGCGGCGGGTTCCAGTCGCTGGGGGAACACTTGGCTCCCTCTGGTACCTGCCAGACCAGCACTGCTGGGCAAGCGTGTGGGCATCCCACAGCCACGGCCCCCGCGGGCTCCGATGCGGGTGGTTCCTGGGAATGAGGGCCATGTCTCGGGCATCTGGCCCCGGCATTTCACAGAGCTCTCCACCCTCCCAGTCGGCGGAGTTTTGGCCGCGGTGGGAAATCAGGCAGTGGACGGTCTACACAGACCACTAGGACTGCACGCCGCACGCCCACTCACTCGTTCTTCACAGTGCGTCCCGGGCACCTGCTGGCTGTCAGGACTCGGGCCCGCGTCGGCCGTTCATTGCCCTGGGCCCAGCAGGTGGCACCTGGGCCGGAGAGACTGGTCCACAGTCCTTGGGGACCCGTGTCCCATTGGACCCAGCCAGGTGTGGCCTCCTGGCAGCCCGCTCGACACTTCTGGGGTGACTGAGCTGGAAGAAGCTCCCACCCTAAGAGTGGAGGGGAATCTCATTTATGTGCGTTTTTCTTGAACTCAGAGGTGCTTCTTGCTTGAGTTTACTTGAAAGTGAAATGAACAAGGCTGTGGGTGCACAGGGAGCGTTTGTTGTCACCAATGTTATTGTCACCGATGTCCCCAATGGAAGCCGCTCACATCAGTCATCAGCCTGGATGTCGATGGTGATGACTCCATTAGGTGCCGCGTCTCAGTTCCATGCGAGGGGCGTATACAGTGCCTGGCACCCCGCGGGCACTCAACAAATGTACGTACGCATTCAATACGCAGGCAGGAAGTGAGCGATGGAACATTCCAGAAGCCACTCTTAAAAACAGTCGGAGAGGTTTTGATGCGAGAAGGCAGGGCCTGGGTTAGGTCTGTGGGCAGGAGCCGCGAGCAGCTGCCCCGCTTGTCTCCACCCCGCACTGTGGACACTAGGGCTCGGCAATCCTTGCGGGGGGGTGTCCTGTTCATCGTAAGGTATCTAGCCATATTCCAGGCCTCTAGATGCCAGTGCCACCCCCTCCCCAGTTGTGACATCCAAAACTGTCCCTATTTATTGCCAAGTGTCTTCTCGGGGTAAAATCACACCCGATTGAGAACCTCTCTCGTCAGGTTGTATAGAGAGAAAGGGGTCCATTGCCAAAAAGGGGGGATTAGACCATTTGAAGTAGGCGTTTAGGAGGTGCATCCCCCAGCGCCGCCCGTCGGAGAGCCCTGGGCTAGGGGTGAGTGCTTGACTCTTCCTCTGGGCTCTTGGCTTTGGAGGACCCTGCTCGTTTGGGTCCGGGGGGGCCCCTTTCTGAAAGAGGAAATGAGGGAGCTGAGCACAATTCCCCCCCAACCCCACCTCTCCCAGGAGGGCTGGGGCAGCCAGGGAGCCTGAGCTCCTGGGGAGGGCATCGGTAATAAATGACCCATCATAGTACCAGCTGCCGTGTTTGGGCACCGAGGATGCTCAAGCCCCGCTCTGAGCTCGCGCACAATTTATCTCATCAGATCCTCAGCACCGGTCAACCATTAGCCCCATTTCACAGTTGAGGAAACTGAGTCTGAGAGAGGTTGTGTTAGTGGCCCGGGTCACCCAGCAAGCGTGGAGGTTAGAGTCTCCCCCATCACGCCGTCCTCCAGAAAGGACGGGCCATCTGCTCTCCCACAGCTCACCTGAACGACGCCTCCTGGAAAGCCCCCCCGGAAATGAGGGGGGCTGGGAGCCATCTTGAATCAGGTGCGGAGAGCTTTCAGAGCAGGGAGGCCCCGCCTGCATCCCTCCCAGTTGACCTCCGAGAGCTGGGTGCCTGGAGCCCCTGCAGGTGGCTCCGGAGGCCCCCCCACCTCTGGGTTGACCCGACCCTGGTCTCGGTGGGCGGCTGGGTCCTCTCCAGCTGATCCTGGTGCCTGTCCTGTCCCCGCAGGGTGTTCTTCCTGAACGTGCCGTTAGACTCTGTCATCGAGCGGCTGTCCCTGAGGAGAACCGATCCTGTCACCGGAGAAAGGTTTGTGCCAGGCTCCTGGGGGGCGGCCATCTGAAGGCTCCGGGAACAGGCCCCACTGGGCACCTCCTCCCTCCGCCTGACTGACCGATGCTCAGCGGGACTGCTCCAGGGACAGCACCGGTGGCTACTGACAGAAGGCTCTAGAAAGGGGTGCACCCACTAGCTCCCCTGGGCAGCCCCATCCACCCGCTTTGCCTGGAAGAGAAACCAGGAAGTGAACGTCGCGGGCGCCACAGCTGTGGTCGTGACCTTCGCCGGTGCTGTCTGACCCCAGCATGTGAGCCGGCCGCCCCGGCAGGTGTCACCTGTGCGTGTCACTGGGCCTTTGTTCTCACAGTGAGGCCGCACACATCCCTGTGGGAACCAGTTCACCTTTGAGCCTTCCCAAGGTCACAGGGGGTGGGTTCTGAGTTTTATTCTGCAGTCTCACCAAGTACAATCACCATGTTCGCGTTGAAATGCAATTTAAAGTCCCTGCAATCACTAAGGGGTGAAAGCTTCCAGTTACCCCAGCAAGCCGCGTTTCTTGGCAACCAGGACCACGATTCTTGGCAACCAGGACCACGTTTCTTGGCAACCAGGACCACGTTTCTTGGCAACCAGGACCATGTTTCTTGGTAACTAGGACCATGTTTCTTGGCAACCAGGACCACTCCAGGAGTAGAGTGAGGGGGGGCCAGGAAGGAAATACCAGGATTTTTCTAAACTACAGGCCTGGTCTGTGCTCTCATCCTGGCTGTGGGGGGACAGCCTTTTGCTGACCCCCCTCAAGTAGGATGGCCATCAGGTCGCCCTGGGGTCTCTGCCAGCAGGACTGTCTGTGGCACTTCCTGTCATCTCCGCTCCCATTTGTCGTTACCGTGTCCCCTCCCCCATTTCACTGGAAGCTCCAGAAACACGGCATCGACGTCCGTCTGTCCTGCTTGTCATTGCGTTGTCCACAGCAGATGAAATGCCAGACGTAGAGCAGACGCTAAACACACATTATTTGGAAGGAAGAAGAAAGAGAGGCAGAGAAAGGAAGCAAGGAATTGGGGCTTCATCTGTGGCTCCATCCTGTCCCGGTGTGGACCGCATCTCCCTCCCCTGGGCGGGGACCGTGTTTTGGTCTCCGTAGCTCCTGCACCCGGCCGAGGCTGTGCACAAGGCCGGTGCACAGTAAATGTTTGCTGGTGGTGACCCGCTTGGCCCACGGTCGGACAGAGGGCCCGTCTCCCCTGCCGCCTGGGCTGCACCAGGGTCGTCTGCATCCCCTGCTCTCTTGCAGGTACCACCTCATGTACAAGCCGCCTCCGACCATGGAAATCCAGGCCCGTCTCCAGCAGAACCCCAAGGACACTGAGGAGCAAGTCAAGCTCAAAATGGACCTGTTCTACAGGAACTCGGCCGAGCTGGAGGAGTTCTACAAGCAGGCCATCACCCTCAACGGGGACCAGGACCCCTACACAGTCTTTGAGTACATAGAGAGCGGGATCATTCACCCCCTGCCCAATAAAGTCCTCTGATGGGTGCAGAGCAGGGACCATCCCCAGGGAAAGGAAGCTGATCCCCCGCCCCCACCTTCTGGAGCCTCAGCCCAGCCAATAAAGAGCGCTGGGTGCAGTCCCAGACTCGCGTGTCCTGAAGGGAGGTGGCTGGAGGTGGCCTTGTTCTGGGGCTTGGGAGCGCAGGAGGGGCGAAGCCCAGGGAGGCCTCGCAGCGGTGTGGCGAGCGGGGCAGAGCCTGGGTGCTCTGTGGCCTCAGTGCCCGTGCCCTGTGTGCCAGGGAAGTCACTGACCTCGAAACTCTTTCTCTCCCTCTCCCTTCCTCTCTCTGAAATCAAGTAAAAAATTTTTTCCTCAGTGTAAATAGCCCCATGTGGCTAGTGGCTGCCGTGCAGGACAGGGCAGTTCTAGACACGCTCAGCTGTTTTGCTAGAACCCTGTAGAGGGCCGGACTTCAGGCCCCCCCGACATGCTCCCCTGTGACCCGCAGAGCCCACAGGGCCCAGGAGCGGACAGGAGGGACAGACAGTCTTTGGAGTGGCACCGTGGGCGGACAGAGCTCGTGATCTTCTTTCGAGAGCCCTGCCCTCTCCCGCCATTGCTCTCTTACCTCGTTAGGAAGAAGGTTGGGTGAGCCCTCCACTGACAGAAGAGGTCACTGTAGCCACAGAGGGTAAGTGACTAACCTCAGGTCGCTTGGACTCATGGCTAGACCCAAACCCGGCGCTCTGGGCCCTCTGTCTGTGGGGCTTCAGCAGGCTGGGTCTGTCCGGGCTTGAGACTGGGGTTCCAGTCTCTGAGCTCTGGGAAGCCTGGGGATCCCTGGCCTGCTGGCTAAAGCCCCTGTAGCCTGGGGTGGCCCAGAGTCCCTCCAGCAAGGACCTGCCCCGGGCTCTGGCTATGGAGTGACTGCGGTGGCCGCTGGTGTGCACTCACCTACGCCTCCCTGGCCTGCCCTCCGGCTGCCCCAGTCACAGGCAGGGTGGTCCCAGGCCTGTCACCGGCAGGGCGAATCCCTGGCCTCATGGGGCTGGCCCCTCTCCAGAGGTGATGTCCTCCCCTCTGCACCCTTTCAGCGGGCAGCTCAGCCCCTGGCCCTGCTCAGGCCCTGGGTACGGCCTCCTGAAACTCCATCAGGGCCCTCCCCCGCCCAGGCCCCATTTCTTCCCAACCCCCACGGGGAAGACGGTGTCTACCCTGAAAGTCCCTGAGCATGGGTTCCACAGGCCCCAGGAGGCCCCAGAAGGGGTCCTCGCTACAGCCCAGCTTGCAGACGCTGTGCTCAGTACCCAGCATGCGCTGTGCCCGCTGCATCCAGTGCCCCAGACGGGAGGAGACCGTGAGTGGGAAGGAGGCCAGCGAGGCCTGGCTGAGGCCCCCATTCCCCGCCCCCCCGCCCCCGGGCTTGTTTCGAATACCAGAGGATGAAACCTCACTATACTGGTCCTGTCTGGTCAGCAAAACACCATTTGGACGTAAATTCTTAGCCAAAGACAAGACATTATGAAGCAGCCTTCTTTTTTTTTTAACCCTCACTTGAGTATATTTTTTCCATTGCTTTTCAGAGAGTGGAAGGCGGGGAAGAGAGAGAGAGACATTGGTCACCTCCCACTCCTGTACCGGCTGACCCAGGGCCGGGGACTGAGCCTGCAACTGAGGCACATGCCCCTGGTCAGAATCGAACCCGGGACCCTTCAGTCCCAAGGGCCGACCGCTGTAGCCACTGAACCAAACTGTAGTCTAGGGCCAGCCACTTCTTTAGTTAGCGGAGTAATGCTTGCTTTGTGGATGACCTCTCCCCTCCCCCACGCGAGAGCCGTCCTGCCCTTTGCACCCACTCCAGGCAGCACTTTGTGAGGCAGGTGACTTCCTGCCAAGACCAAGGGCCCTGGGACGAAGCAGCCTGGGGCCACAAGCGGCCGTGTGACCTTATGACCTCAGGATCCTTGTATGAGAACAAAATAGTCCTGGCCTCCTAGGCAGCACTGGCAGGCTCTGTGGGGTGAGATGAGTGATGGGCAGGCTGGGAATGGGGCCCACGCACAGCCACGCTCAGTAACGCACGGGTCTCATTCTCTCAGCTCCCCGGGCTGTGCTGTTTTATCCATAATTGAGGGGGGCGGGGCTCAGAGAGTTAAGTAACTTGCCGAAGGCTGCTAGTGGTGAGGCGGCTGGGGCTCATGGAAGAGCTCAGCCAGCTTATGGTGCCACTGTCCCTGGGCGCTGTGGACTCTGCAGGCCCCAGAGGAGCTATTCCAGTGGGACCTGAAGCCCCGGCCTTCTACGGGCTCTATCAAGTCTTAAGAAACTACTGAGTGTGTCTAGAACTGCCCTGCCCAACACAGCAGAGGGACCAGGCCCCAAGTCCCTGGACCCAGAACTCCACGTGAAGACAATGTGGCACCTGCCTCCCCCGAGGCAGGGTAGGGGTGAGTGGCCTTCCGCCAACACCCCGAGGAGCTCATCCCACCGCCTCCTGCGGGCCCTGGGGCATTGACTGGACTCTGGCACCGCCCTGGTGCAGGGACAGCACAGGGACGGGCCTGGCTTCATGGAGAAGTGTGGGGCACCTCCCCGGTGGGCCCCACATGATCCTGCTCCTGTAGGTAGCTGCCCGGGACAGGCCACGAGCAGAGGGCCCTTATCCCCCCGCTGCTTGGCAGGCAGCTCCCTGCCAGCTGGGGCTGAGGGCTCTGCTAATTGGCCTAATTGGGCGGCGGTGGCGTCATTAGCATCCGCTTCCGTTGCTGCCCTTGATCTGGGCGCTTCCTGGCCCCCCCGAGAGGCCCAGTCCTGTGGCCTGAGGGCCAAGGTCTTGTTAACATCCAGATCAGCAGGTGCTTAAAGGTCACTGAGGTTGGAGTCACTTGCAAGAGAACAAATCTTTCCGATGTTGTCATGAATGTAAGTCCTCAGCTCATTTTCAACCTCTTTTATCATAAATGCTCACTGCAAACTCTCCCCTCGCTCGGCCCCCAGTGCGTCACCCTGGCTTATGTCTGGTTAGAAGGTCCCCTCCCTGTCTGCTCCCCTGGCAGTGGGAAATCCAGACCATGCGGGGTCCCTCTGGGTGTTCCCCACCCCCACCCGCAGCCCCCGCAGGTGTTTCTCCTGGGGGACCCTGTCTGCAGCTGAGGAGACCAGTGTTGCACCTGCTGGGGACTCTGAGCTGCCCAATCAGCTTCCCTCCCCTGGGAATTTGGAAAGAGAACTGGGGGCAGCTGGTCACTCTTCTGGCAGCTTGCAGGGAGAGGGCATTTGAGGCAGCAAGGCCCACCTCATTCAGCCAACAAGTATTTATCTAGCGCCTACTCTGTGGCCGGCCCTGGGGATACAGTAGAGAGAAACAGGAAAAAAAATCACTCCCCCCTCGTCTGAGGCTTACACTTGACAAAGATGGCAGAAATGAGAGAAAAAGACCATCTGATTTCTGAGACGCACCTCTGCCCTTGGTCCCCTAAAACATCCCTCTGTCCTCCCAGCATGCACCTCTTTGTCTAGGCATCTGGCAAGGTTGGTGGCACAGAGGTGTGGTCAGGACGGGTCTGGAGATGTGCCAACAGCAGGTGAGGACGGGCTGGTTCTGCCAATCTTGTTGTTTTAATGGCAGTGCCACCACCGAAAACTTCCAACAGTATTTACTCAATGGGATCTGGCAGGATTCCCCCTAGGGGAGGTGCAGGTGACATGGTGACTTAAGTTTTGAGGCGCATGTGATTTTCAGCCATCTTATTATGATATGTTTAGGCATAGTTTTCATTTTTTTAAATCCTGTGTGGTGTTCGACTAGCTTTTCTGGTTGTTTTCAGCAGGAGTGTTGGTCTGAGTTACGCGTTTATCGTTGTGAAGTTCGTGCGATTGGTACTTGGTTTATGGACTCACCAGATGCTATTAAGCTGATGGTGACATACGTGGCCTAAGATGTTACTGACGCTGTGGGTTATTTCCTCTTATGTTCCTCATACATTGTCTGGAGTAAACCAAAGGCTGAGTTGATTCCGAGGTGGCTGCCAATGGCCATTTCTCTCATGGTCACAGCCCCTCCTCTGCTCATGTCTGGGCATGACTGTCAGGCCTAAAGCAGTTTCTAAGCTTCTCTACACTCCACATGACCATGATAAGATATGCACACAACACACAAATAATTCTGTTATTTATTTATTTTGAATAAAAAATTGGCCAGGATAACAATACTAGCGGCTCTGCATACAAAACACAACACATTCGAGGTTATTTCACATTTTTACAAACCTGCCGCTATGTACAGCACTGGATATTCACAGCAACTTGATTAGACTCTAAGGACTTGGAATCACACGAGCAATGGGGGAATCCAAGGCGGGGAAGAGCTAGAACCCAGTGGTCTCTCGCTAACTGGAGCCCCGGCCGGCGGCTGAGAGACAGGGTCTCTGTTCTGCCTTCTGCAGTCATGACAGGGCTACAGGTTGACAAACACCTTCCGGGACTTCCATCCCTTTTCTCTATAATCCTCCCCGCTTCAGACTCTCCCAGAAACCTCTGCCCTAGGGTTAGATAAAAGCTCAGGACACTGGCGCGTCGCCTCCAGGGAAAGAGGCTGAATAGTGCTAAGGACACGGCACCGTCAGGTTCAACCCAAGCAGCTCAGTTCAAACCCAAGAAAGAAATCGGCCGCCTCTGGTCGTGCGTCCTTTGCAGTTTTGAACACTCTGGAAAAAGTGAACTGTGCTTCACTGAAAGGTGGCAGGAAGCTACTCACTCACATGTCATGAGCAAGGCACTTGACCTTAGGTGCTGCCGGAAGTACCAAGACGAAACAGACAGTCCTGCCCGTGAGGAGCTTACAATCTAATAACGACCACTATGTACATATCTACAATGGAGAGGAGCAGCCAATTTTTCTGGATGGGGGGTCGTGTTCCAAGCAAAATGTGTTATTATTCTTAAACTTATTTAAACACAAAAAGACTTAACACACCACCTGATCAGATGACAAAAATTTTTTTAAAAAATCTTCTTTTTATAACCTTAGGTTTTTAGATGCCTGTTCTTTTTATTTCAAAAAATGTCATACGTAAACATACAAAAATTCAAAGTCGAACACAAAGATTAGCACGGGCATTGGGTAAACATAAAATACACATCAGTACACACAATGCAGGCTTATTTTTCTATACAGACTTATTTTTATATAAACAAGTTTGATATTCACTTTGCTTTCATACATTAAAGTACAAATCTGATTCAGTCTTGAGAAAGACAGAACTGGTTTTTGCATTTAATTCTGCCTTAGTACCAAAACCAAAACAAAGTACCCTAAACCCTCCCAGCCTGTTAGCCAAGTGACAGACCTGCTGAAGAGTCTGAAGTGCCTCACGGCCACCACAGCCGCCTCCGTTGTCCAGTGCGACCACTTTACAGGGTCTTCCAATAAAAGGAACAGGGTTTCATGATGGCGAGGGAAGCAGTTTTTTATTTTAGAAATACACATAGCATTCAGAATTCTGAAATTTATTTCTCCCAACCCATTTACAACATTTCAACCAGACAGCCTATACCTCAGCTCTGTCAGCGCGAGGTCCACCTTTCCCTTTTTCCATCGCCTCCCGAGCCTGGAGGGAATGAATAAGCGCCCTGCTGGCAATCCCTACAGCACTGCTCTAACCCAACTCACTCAGTAGGACCTCCAATTGTGCATTAAGTCTCCTCACTAGAGTAAAGTTATAACTAAAAGAAAAAGCTAAGAAAAGCTGAGTCACCCACCAGGATAAAGACTGGGGGAGAAATATTCATACACCAAAAGGACTCACTTCTTCACAGGACACCTTTACAGTCATTCCCGTTAAATTTATTGTTTTCACACCAAGTTTTCAAAAACAGCCCTGTCTTAAAACAAAACAAACTACATCTGCCTGTGGGAGGCTGTAGCCCATCGACCACGGGCTCAGTCTCCCGAACACCTGCTGGTTCATCAGGGCGCTGAAGCTACTATAGTGCTTTAGATCACTGGACGCGACTCTACAGTCTGCAAACTTGACTTCATTCAATTCAAGGATAGTCAAATTTCACATGCTCTATAATCATGACAGCAGATATCATGTCAGCAAATGTGAAGACCCTAACTCCAAAAACCTCTTTTAGCTTCAAGAAAGAACAGTCGAATTTTAATAGCTCTGAGACTGGAGGCATAGTCTAAAACTCTGCTTAAAGCTACCAACTGACACTTCCACTAAAAACCAAAATGAAGACAATGCATGTGGGTTAGATCCTTTAGGGCAAGGTGAACCTCTAGACACTGCAGGCTCCCTGCATTGCTGGCGCCAATACACAGAAGAGTGGCCTGAGAACAGAAAGATACATTCACAACAGATCACCAGGCCAGGCAGAGGCTCGAAGCCATCCATGGTGGGCTAACTGCAGAGATTCATTTATTTGTCTTGCTGTTTGTGCTGCCCAATCTCTAAGAAGAAAAAAAGGCAGAATGTATCTTTCCTTTAAAAAATTTAGGCTTCCTGCCCTGGCCAGTGTGGCTCAGCTGGTTAAGGATAGACCCATATGCCAAAACGTTGCTGGTTCTATTCCTGGAGAGGGCACATGCCCAGCTTGCAGGTTCAATTCCTGGTCAGGGTGGGTGCGAGAAGCAACCAATTAATGTTTTTCACATTGATGTTTCTCTCACCCCCTTCTTCTCTCTCTAAAAATCAATAAAAACATATCCTTAGGTGATGATTAAAAACAAAAACTCTCAAAAAAAGAAAATTTTTGGGAGGAGAGAGAGGTCAAGGAGCTAAAATCCAGCATCCTCCAGGACAGTGATTTCTAACCGGTGTGTTGCAAGAATTTTTTAAAAATGCAATTCCTCACTATTGAGTCAGGGGCACTGACTTCTTTTCCCTGAGACTGTCATACTAAAAAAATGACAGCAGCCAACACAACAGTGGCTTACGGGTGTGACTGAATCAAAATCATACGTATTTTTTTGGTCAGATCAGCAAAAAATAAAATATATTTTTTGGTGTGCTGCAGAATGTTAGTAATTAGTTCAGGTGTGCCGTGAGATGAAGGAGGTTGGAAATCACTGCTCTAGCCCAAAGTCCAGCCGAGAGTTACTGAGCGCTCTCACACAGAAAAGCATTGAAGGAAACAGACACAGTTTGCCAAGTTAACACTACCACCTTTAGAAAGAAAAATCTGCTTTTAGAAATTTTATCACTAACCTATTTTTCTTTCAAACATGAAACCTGTTCGCTCTGACATGTCCTAAGGCAGAGAGAACTAAAGGAAGGGAAAGCAGAGCGGCTGGAAGCACTGGGCTGACGGACTCTGGAAACTGACCAGGGTCATTCCCGGTCCACTCCAGGAGTGCAGTTCACCAAACTCCAACGCAGGGAAACTGCGGCAGGGCCAGGGCTCCAGGGCCCAGCACTGTCGTCCTCCCAGCAAGCACTGATAAGCATCAGTTTCTTCCGACTTTTATCTGATACCAGATGATCACAACAAACTGTATTTTAATATTTAAATATTACCTTTAACGTTCTTTTAACCCAACTCATGAAACTCCCTATGGGTCTAACCCACACGCTTCTCCGAGGGAGCAGCAGGAAAGCACCACGCTTCGCCACGTTCTGCAGACACTACAGTAGGTAGAGATCTGGGTGGTGGACACTCGAGGATTTCAGAACAAATATCAAGCATAATAAGTAATCAATTTCTTGTGCAGAATAATAGGAACAAATTAAGCCCAGGCAGAGAAAATGAGATACAGGTGTGGACACCAGACTCCCCAAATGCAACAGCGTTGCAGCTCACAAGGTTGAGCTGTGTAGAATCGGCTGCCATAAGCCACTCCAGAGGTTGCTGCAGTGACGGCTGAACCCCAGGAAACCCCTAGTCAGATTGGGCAGATTCCAGGAAGGCAGGGAGGGGATGCTAACTTTAACCCAGGAGAGGAGCTCGGTCTGGGGTTCCTGGTGGCCTCCCACTCTTCCAAGGTGTCCTGGTCGACACTCCCACCAGGTGTTCTGAGCCCTAGTGAACGGAGGCGCGCACCGTGCTTGTGCTGCCTTTCAGCCTCCCCATCCTCCCAGGCCAGCGGGTTCACCTCCACGGACTGGGTGGCAGGAAAGGGGTTTGCCTAAGAACTGCACTAGGCTCAGTCCCGCGGAGAAAAGCCATATCCTAGTGAGAGTGGCCGTGTATATTCCTACCAGACACACAGTAACCCGGGAGGACCCTCTTCAGTTAACTCCTAAGACACAGTAACCCGGGAGGACCCTCTTCAGTTAACTCCGAAGAGCGGTTTTCCCCAAATGCGCAAGTGCTTTAAATAAAAACAACGTGAGTCTCAAATGGCAGCAGCACCACACAAACGGCAGCAGTTCCCCGACAAGAACGACACTACCAACCCCGAGCAGGAACAAAACCTAAGCGAAACGAAGCGCTCATGACTATCAAAGCGGCGATGATTCCCTGACATGATCCCGACCGTTACTATCACATCTCTGGTAAAGTGAAACAGCTACAGGCAAAAAGCGGATCAACCACACCTGCCCACTACGCGGCTCATGATTCTAATGCTGACTGGTCCTTTCTTGAAAACCAACTTAACATGCCCGACACTAACTTCTGCATAGACGCCATTCTTGAAATTACCATCAAAATGAGAAATAGCAAGTGAGGCAAAATGTCTTTCACTAAGGACACAAAATAAAAGCAGGAGGTTGTGTTAGAGTCAAGGCAAAACTGATGGCATGTAGGAAAAGTCAGAAGTTCACATTCTGTATTTCCCATCCAGTTTTCCAGAGATACGCACCATTTCCAGCTGTGTGCGAACAGTCCTGATTAGCACCAATCCCTAGGATACTTAATGTAAAAATCCAAGAACACTAATTCCAGAATGGCTATTTTTTTATTTTAGGTTTTAAAACCAATTAACATTGAACGCCTTTTAGCCCACAGAAGATACCTGTATTGTAATACCAAGGATGTCTGTGGAGAGAAGGAACTCGCAGCCCTGCCAAGCGGCTGCACATACAGTAGCGCCCGGGCGCGAGTACCACCCGTCTGAGCTGCCGTCTGTCTGGCAGTCTCTAGGCAGAGTCTACACTCCTGTACCAGACAGCAATGAACCATCTGCAAATGTCAACATTAAAAATACTCCAAAGTTTTAATACTGAAAGGAGAAAATATTCTTCTATGTACAGATATCTGTCTTGGTTATCACAGTTCTGTCGGAAGCAGGGACACGTCCCAGGTAAGCTGGAACACTTGACATCCTTATACACACTGAGGAGTGGGGGCAGGAAATCATATGACACGGGAGATCATTAAAAGTCAGTCACAATTATTAACTTACAAGAGTCATCTGACCTTTTGACACACTAAAACCAATTTTAGTTTTGGCTTCAACCTCTTAAAAATATAGTTTTAGGAAAATGTTTTCAAACAAGAATCAGAGAGGTGCAGTTCTGCAGCTGTTTGTTGAGAACATAGCAGGTCCACATGGTCAGACACTTGGAACATCTGCTGGGACACTGACACCACGTACAGACCATTTCAGCTCCAGGGAGCCACAGGCAGGCAGTCCCAGCCCGAGGTGAAGAGCAAATCCCGAGTCAGCCCACAAGGCCCTTCTCCTGAGTCTCTGGAAGAAATGACTCTGGAAACAAGAGGGCATTTCTTCAAGTGTTCCTCACTGGGTAAGGAGTGGGGCTAATGTTCACCTCAAAGTCACTTGGCTCTGCACCTAGTCATTTGCAGACGGCCTCTGGTCCCCGAGATAGAGGGTCACTTCAGAGATGACTCCAGCCTCTTCACAGACACAAGGAGCGCCTCTCCCCTGTGCGGGCCAGGCCTCCAGAGCACCCGTCTCTCCAGGCTGGAGAGTGCTCAGTAGATCACACGCCCTGTCCACTCCCACCACTGCTGTTCAGAAGACAGGAGAGTCGCAGAAAGGACAGGGGCTTTGCAGCAACCTCTTGATCCAGTCAGGATCTGCAGGGGAAGACAGAGGTACTGAGCATGGGCTTCAGAAAGGGGTCAGGTGGGTGAGTGGTGAATGAATTGCAGTGTCGAGAGCTGGGCATTCTGGTCCCAGCCCCCCACTCACGACGTTCTAGCGAGGCTGGGGAAGCCATGGTCCCTGGAGCTCTCAGTGTGTGGTGACATTCTGATCCTTCTGTAATGATCCATGAAACAAGGGCACCGAGTGTGTGTTTCATAGAGCTGAAGTTCGCAACTTAAAGGACTATATTTTCTTCAGAGAGTATTATCACTCATACACTGTTTACATTAAAATATTCTTTTTTGTAGCTTTATTGATTTCAGAGAGGAAAGGAGAGGGAGAGAGAGAGAGAAACATCAATGATGAGAGAGTTATTGATCCGCTGCCTCCTGCACGCATGTGCCCTGACTGGGAATCAAACCCCAATCGCCTGGATCCTAGGTTAACGCTCTACTGCTGAGCCACACCTGGTCTGGCCAGTATTTGTAATCTTTAAAAGCGCATTAGTGGAGAAAGGAAAGCACAACACCCCCCCCACCCAAGCGGACTGCCGCGCAACTCAGGGTCAACCGGCAGAGGCGCGTGTGAACCTTGCTTCAGTCTTGTCCTGGTTTCCTCCCTAAATGGTATACTAATTTTCAGTGCGCATATAAAGTCTCCCAAATTTGTTTCAAAATAATCCAGTAAGAGGAGGGGAGAGGATGGGGGACCACGGATGAAACAAAAAAGGCCGTGAGTTGGCGACTTTTGCAACTGAATGATGGGCACATAAGGATTTATTAGGATCTTTTCTCTAATTTTGTGTATGATGGCATTTTCTATAAAAAGTTAAAACAACATAAGCTGCCAACACACCAACTTCTCAGAATCAGAAAGCTTCAGCCAGTTAAAAGTCAAGCCTAAGGGTGCAGTTTTTTGCAGAATGTTTTCTGCTTCACTTCACTGAGACCAGGTTCCCCTCCAGAACGTGTACATAATTGTCTGTTATGACAGCTCATTTGGTTAGTGTGATGTTAATGAACCTCAGGGCATAAATTTGACATTCATGGGGTTGTTTCCATCACGAATTCCTTGCCCACATCTCTAATTTCATCTCCAACTAGTTATCTCAAAAGTGTTGGCTGTGTCCCGGCTGGCCTGGCTCAGCAGTTGAGCATCAACCTAGGATCCCGGAGATTGTGGCTGGATCACGGTTAGATTCCCGGTCAGAGGACGTGCCCGGGTTGTGGGCTCAATGCACAGTAGGGGGTGTGCAGGAGGCAGCGGATCAGTGACTCTCACATTGATGTTTCTCTCTCCCTCTCCGAAATCAATAAAGATATATTTAAAAAAAGAAAGAAAAGGAATGTGGGCTGTGTCCCTGGGGCCATCGGAAAAGACTAGAGACCAGCCAGAATAAAACCCCGTCATGGCAACTAGAAGGACTCCATGCACATATCCCATGACTATCCAGCAATGTCATTTACAGAGTTTTCATTCAAATGTGACTGATATGTCAGGTAAAACAATCTTGGGCATTTTAAAAAGTAATTTGCAGTGGCAACAAAACAGCAGACGTACATGCTAAAATGCAATATAGACTTGAACATGACATTCTGATCATCGATTTTTAATTAGTTGTGGCTTCATGGTGATACTGTGGAGGGCAGTGCGCGCCTCACCCCAGCCGGCATGGGCCTGAGGCACTGGCATGCTCCACCTCAGCCTCCCCAGCTGAGAAGGCACTCACTCACCTTCTGGAGCCGGGTGGCGGGCAATGCTGTCGTGGAGCAAACACCTTCTGTATATCAGACTCTGACAGGACTGGTAGGTTAAAAAGCACCTGAAAGACATGGTATCATCAATTCTACCAACACCGGAAAGTGGCACAGTGCTGAGGGTAACTTGCCAGTTATTCTAAAAGCCATGGTAACCAAGCAAAGAGCAAACATTGTTCACAAATGCATGGCAACACCATATCTGGCTGGCTGGCTGGACTCCACCACCTGCACTGAGGGAAGGAAGCTTGTCAGGTTCCTAAGCGAGAGATACAAAGTTTCTAATGCACAGTCAGCAGCTTCTTTTTGGTGTGTTTGCAGCCTTGGGAGAGTTAGTCTGTCCTTACCTGATTGTACTTGGAATGTGTGGTATGCTAAAAAACTGACCACGTGTTATACTGAAAGTTATTCTCGTGATTAAGATTAGATACCAGCACTATCTCTAAGAATCTAACCACACAGTGGGGGAAACCTGGAGGATGCAGAAGACAAAATTAATGGTATAAAAAAGATGGGACATGGACAAATGTTAACAGGCTCAGGTCCATCCAGTGCTGTTCACTGCACATCTCCCAGGACCAGGCAGGCAAGGAAGGGGAATGCAGGGCGCTGGGAAGGAGTGCACTTGTGTCTGCAGGGCAGGTTTTCCCAAAAGATAAGAGTTTTTAAGTTGAGCAGCCAAGGAGCAGAAAAATACAAAGAGGAAAGAGGTGGGAGGGAAGAGTCCAAGCAGGTTCACTTGGAGTAGAGACGGGTGTACAGGAAGGAAGATCGCACGGGAGAGCAAGCACCCACCCTCACCTGGAGGAAATGGAAGCATTCTGCCAGTTCAATCAGCAAAAATGCAAAGACTCTGTTAAAGAACCCATCGGGCACTATAATGTGTGGTGGCTACACCTGTGAACTCTGCAGCAAGAACGCCAGGTTCTAGCTCTGACATCCACCACCTGTGCTGCGTGAATGAGCACATGACTGACCTCCCCCAGGTGCCAGTTTCCTCATCTGTGGAAATGGAAATCACCGCAGTGTCCCTGTGCACAGTCGTTGTGAGAACACAGTGACTCAGGACACGTGCACCTCTCAGCAAAGTGCCTGCCACATTGACGGTGCTTGAGATGTTGGCAAGTTATTGTCACGAGCCGACTACTACTACAAACTTGCACAGAAAAACAGGTCCAAAGATGGACATCAAGGACACGAAGCAGACAACTAAGAATGTAGGGTCAGAGGCAGGAGAAAAGCAGGGATACTGTGTCTAGGAAGCAAGGCGTTGGGAATGCTCTGAGCAGGGGGAGGGAGTGACCGACTGTGTCCATGAAATGAGGACTCGCTCAGGTTCCCCCTGGAGTGAGACTGAGGGCAGACAAGGAGGGGACTTCTATCTCTTACTATAAAGTTAGACCAAAAAAGTACATCAGCGCTTTTATATTCCATTAACGTTAACAGGTATTACTTTTGTAATAATTTTTAAAAATTCAATGCTACTTCAAAGGAAAACAGTATTCCCCAAATAAAGGCTCTCCTACATATGGCAAGCAGTAAAACTCTCTGACGGGCGCCTGGCTGCTGTCAGCCTGAAGTAAAGCGTGTGTGCCAGGTCTGATAACAGCAGTTTGCTCCAACCTCATGCCCAGGCAGTTCGTTTGGGACGAACACTTTACAGTGCTCTGTGCCACACGAAACTGAAAACGGCGTGAGAGCAGGATCTGCTGCAGAGGGCTTACCGGAGCCAGATGTGGCCGTTGGAACAGACGGCCTGCTTGCGATCCGTGAAGGGCAAGATCTCTTTACACAGACTACAGTGCTCGGGGAAAGTCTGCTTGTTCATCTTCTTTGAGATGTGGCCAATCAGCACCTGGTAAGACAAAGTGGTGGGCAACGTTGGAAGGCAGGGCAGCCGGCGCAGGTGAGTGACGCACACGAACAGGACGTGTGCATTTCCACCGTTCTGTCTGGGAAGTGGAAAGGCTAGACCTTCGTCCTTGCCAGCTGGCTGAGTGACAACAGGGTGGACTATAACCACTGAAGGAAAAACTGTTCTGAAAACCAGTCTTGTTACTTGCCTTGTTTTCGCTGCTTCTGAAACAAGGACTTCAGAGTTCTGTTAGAAGAAAAGTATTTAGCTATTACTTATAATGTTCTGATTTTAAGAAGGGAAAGCATAATCTCTACATGCAAAATATTACATGAAATACTAACTTGGTAGAATTGTCCAAATCTATTCTTCAAGAAAGGATTACAAAGGAAAAAGGTGATCAGGATTAAAAATGATTTCTCCTTCTGATGGCACCAAGGCCTGAGCAATCCAGTCTAGTCACCTGCAGTGTGAGATCCACTGACCCTCGGCAGAGCTAGGGTGGGGCAGGACCCACTGTGGGGGTGGGGGGAGGTTGACAGGGCTGGCGCAAGGCCTTGTCCCAAGTTCATCTTCCCCTTTCTCTGCTTTGGTCTTAGGGTGACACTACTTTAACAATGAAAGTCTGAAAAACACTGATCAACTTCATAATTTTGTAGGAAAAACCTTCAGTGGCTTTATCTTTGGGATGGGCTACACCAACCCTTCAGAACCATCTTGTCTTACTAGCAGATAATGTCCTTTGAAGTTTTTAATCCATTTACACTGGAGCTCTTGTGGAAGGACCCTCTAAACCTGCCATTCCCTAAAATTAGTTCACTGAAGTTTTGAAGAAGAGCAAGGGGGGGAGAGAGAGAGAGACAGACAGACACAGGTTTTTGTTGTTCCACTTATTTATGCATTCACTGGTTAATTTTGTATGTGCCCAGACCGGTATCAAATCCAAAACTTTGGCATGTTTTGAGAGGACACTCTAACCAACCGAGCTACCTGGCCAGGGCCATAGTGGGATTTTTAAGACATGAATTGTACTGTTTTCAATCAAAACTCAGTTGCTGTTTTTCCTTCTTTAAGAGCCACATGACCAGGCTAAAAGGAGCTGCCCTGCTCACACAGCATCTGGACAATCACTTTACACCAGTGACTTCCAACCATCTTCATTTCGCGGCACATGCATACTCATTACTAAAATTTTGCGGCACACCGAAAATATTATGTTTTGCCGATCTGACCAAAAAAAAAAAGGTATAATTTTTATTCATTCACATTGGACAGCTACTGTTGTGTTGGCTGTTGTCATTTTTTTATTTGACAACCTAAGGGAAAAGAGGTCAGTGCTCCTGACTAGTCAGGTATTTTTGCATGTTTTAAAAATTCCTGGGGCACATCAGTTGAAACTCACTGCTCTCAACCATCACCAACCAACTTCCATTACATATTTTCTAAAATGTTGAGTTACTATGTCGTTGACTATAATATCCCTGCTAGGTCCTTGAGAAACAACGATACTAGAACACTCCACACAATTAGGCCACAATGAAACAAAGTTTAAAAGTTGACTTTTAAAAATGAAAGGTCAGTTTCATGAACAGTACATCTTAACTACTCTTGAAATTGTTGCAAACATCCTATGAGCAATAATTTCAGGGGTGTACACATGCGCGCGCGCGCATACACACACACACACACAATCTCTCTCTCTCTCTCCCAACAAGAAAATGCAACAGGTGATTGTGAACGGTTTAACATGAGGAATAACAATATCTGAATTCATTGCCTTCAGTGAATATTTTAAATAAGACTTCAGGCAATGAGATGTCAATCTTCGAAGTAAAAAGGACCAGGGCTTTTGTGTTGGTATACAGCATGTTCCTCGTAACACAAGTTCTTCAGTCTGGATGACACTGACCCACACCAAGTTAAGAAGGGTTCTCTTCTGTAGGGTACCATCTCAGAACCTGTAGGATAACATGCACTGGGAACCTGGAAGAGGGGTGTGGAGCACGTAGGAGTTCCCCAAGTTTGGAACCCTGGTATTGTCAGGGAACTTGAGTTCTGTGGACTACATTTTGGGTAACACTAAGATTGTTCTAATACCAAAATAAAGATTCTACCCAGTTTCTGTAAAAACAACACAACCAATTTACTTTATATGCCCTTCTTAACTAAATCAGACCTCCTCAAGTCTTTTTAAATGGAAACATCACCCCCACCCCCCACCAAAAAAACCCAACTTTCTGCAAACAGCAAGAGATGGGTGCCTGGTGCCACACTTCTGCAGCTGTGCCAGCCCAGTCACACACTACCCTCCCAAGGACAGCCTCCTAGAGCGCACCCTCAGCCTGGAAATCTCATCTTGCAAGCCCTGCATGTCACTCACAGCCACTGAGAGAGAACTCAACTATTTTGTGTGACAGGGACATGTCCTCTGCACCAACCCGTTTCCTATTTATTCTACAGCACCCTGTGCCAATCACCTACCTAAAACATGTCAAAGCAAAAACTGAGCTTTAGAAATTCAATACAGGTCAGAGACAGCAGGCTTCCCAGTGTCTGCGCTGTTGTCAACCAACACCTACCCGTGCGGTTCGGTCGTCACACTCCTCGTCAGACATTAAGAAGTTACAGAGGCCCCGGGTGGGGATGCTAGTGTTCTCAGTGATCCAGGTGTGGAGGTACACTTCCCCCAAGACTCGCTTCATGTGCTCCCTGGTCAAGTGCATTTCCACAGCTTCGATCTTCCCCTGGATCTCAAGGAGTTTCTCCTCCATTGGCTCACGGCCGCCATCTCCAGACTGGGTGAGGGAGTCACCTGTGGGGTCCTCTGAGTCCCCCTCTTTGCTCCTCTCCTGAAGGCCTTGCTTAGTCACCTGTCTGGAGGACGTGCCTTCTTCTTGCTGTTCATCCTCAGCAGTGCCCATCCCAGGTGAGTCGACTAGTAAGATTTTTGAGTCTTCCTGGCTGGGTTTCCACAGGGCATCTGAAGGGGATTTCTGCATTGACTGATACAAAATCCTCAGGAGGAAAAGTTTGAAACGCCAAAAATAGGTGGCCCCACTGCTTTCGATCTTTTTTTCCAAAGCTTCT
Organism: Miniopterus natalensis; assembly: GCF_054644295.1. NCBI lineage: Eukaryota > Metazoa > Chordata > Mammalia > Chiroptera > Miniopteridae > Miniopterus > Miniopterus natalensis. Next base: position 70,869,499 of record NC_142092.1, read on the forward strand.
TGTAAAAACTGAGGGATATGTTTATCTTTTAGAATCTTCCAGCGTACCAGGTCTAGCAAATCTACCTGCTTAAAGAGATTCTGAACTGAAGATTCCAGGAGCTGAGCAGCTGCCTCTTCAAAGGTTTTGAGAGCAACAAACTGGACCTGGTAGTTTTTGTTAACAGGATGGAGGCCATTGAACATACCCTCGGTTGTAATGACGGCCAGATATGCACCGCAGGGGCTCACCGCTATCCCATGTGTCCTCACTGAGCCAAACACATCTGACAGTTTAATCAACTGGTGTTCAAACTTCAGTGCGACGTCTGTGAAAATGGGAATCAGCTGCCTCACCTTGCCATCGCTGGAACAAGTATATACTGTTCCGTTCTGCTTGTCTGCTGTCATGGAGACGATCGGCAGCGAGTGAAGGCCTGTGACGTGGGAATTGTGAACATTCAGACCTGCTTTGGAGATCAGTAGGAGACACCAAAACACATAGGGTCCTCTTGCAGCCACCACTAAGCTGCAGCTGCACTTCTGGTAAGGGTGATAAAGCGGGACACACCTGATGCTGTGCACGGGCAGCTGGTCCATTTCTTTCCACAAGACCACAGGCTGCCTTAAAGTGAAGTAGCCTTTCACTGCTTTGAGGTTGACAGGGAGAATTTTCACAGGTCCAAAAGCACTCCCCACAATAAGGCCGCTCATTTTCCGACTATTGTGTTCGTATTCCCACCAAAACAAGACACTCGGAGAGCTGATTCCCGACTCGATCGTGCTGCATGAGGAGATGGACTCCTTCCCTACAAAAGGCAGCTGAAACTGCCACACAGCGATGTTTCCGTTTTCAAAGAGGACGGCCAGGAGCACGCTGCCCACGTCCCGGCACTCATTGTTGTGCTTGACCTGCTGGGTGGTGCAGATGCCTGACCACTCCATCCTGACTGGTGTCTGCATGCTGTGTCTCCTCTGGAACTCAGAGAAGTCTGCCAGGCTCCCTCCCGGGGCCTCATTTTTAGAGAACCTGTAACTGGTCTCATAGAGACGTTCTCCGTAAATCTCAGTCAGATCGACCAGCTGGACCCACTGCAGTCTGTTGAGGTTAGCCTGGATGGTCAGGCGATTGTCCAGGGTCAGTGCTGCCAGGAGGCACCTGCTGTTGGCATCGCAACCCACGGGGGACCAGCTAGTGTATTTGAACCCTCTCATTGGAGGCAAAGCCTTCCCCTCGGGGTTGAACACCCTATCCAACATGAAAGTCTGGCTGACGGTTGGGTCTGGGGAGCTGGCAAATTTCTCCTTACACTGAGCAACTTCTGCTTTTGAGCCAACCTGAAAGTAAGAGATATAAAAACTATCAGATAAATATTCACTCTAGAAATATATGTATATTACTTAGGATGTATTAACTGAGTCACATTAGTATATACAGAAATTCTGCATCCGTTCTGTTAATTTTGGTATGAGATGCATCTAAAAGATCTAAAACTAAATGAGCATATACTCAGAGGATGGTGATTTTTTTAAAGGACTGGAATAAATGTCGTCATTATCCATAGCCTCGTTTCCACCATCTTAGAACTGACGTAAGCAATAAGGGCAAGAGAGATGCGCTTGATTCTTAAGAGTCTATAGTATTGAGCCGAAGCAGTCACAAAATAAGGGCATTAAAATGCGTGAAAGTATACATCTTTGATACAATTAGATATCTGGATTTTTACAGTATCTTTGTAATACAAATGCAAACTTTAAGTTTTCTATCTAAAATTTCATTTACAAATTATGCTGAAAGTCAACTCCAACTGCTTTCCACCATTTATATAATGTCTGCTCCAATTATCTGCTATTCCCTGAACATTTCCACTCCTACCTTCCCTGGCTCCCTTGCCTAGGACGCTCTTTCCTCCTATTGAATCCCACCCAGCCTACCAGGCCTTCTGAGATCATTCTAGCTTTCATTCATCTCTCTGTTCTCCAAGTCTGTAGTGTACATCAGCAGTGCCTATCTATATGATGTTGATCTCTTTAAAAAGATTTTAAAGGGACATTGAAGATGGTGGAAAAGATAAATGACCAAAAGAAAGTGGTCCAGAGCCATAAGGAAATGGCCAGGAAGCCTAAAGTGGAAAAAAAGCAGGGGTCAAATAAAATATGGTTTCTGTTATGTCAGAAGTAAGAAGAAAGGACTTGACCACTGTGTTAGAGAAATGGCTCACAGAGAAAGCAAGCAAAATCTTTCCATTTCTTTTTGGTGTCAATCTCCTTTCACCTAGAGGCTGATCTTCAGACTGGAAAGGGTGAAAAAACGTGATTAAAAAGGAATTCAAGCCCTAGCCAGTTTGGCTCAGTGGTTAGAGAGTCGGCCCATGGACTGAGGGGTCCTGGGTTCGATTCTGGCCAAGGGTATGTACCTCAGTCTGCAGGCCCCAGTCTCTCTCACATTGATGTTTTTCTCTCTCTCCCCCACTTCCACTCTCTCTGAAAAGCAATGGAAAAAATATCCTCAGGTGAGGATTTAAAAAAAAAAAAAGAATTCAAGCCTAAGACATATACAGGTATAATAAAAGGTTCTTTAAATGAGTTTAAGGCCCCGAGCCCAGAGGAACTACACTCCAGGACACAGAAAGAACTTGGAAGGTGTTGAACTCTGAACCACTAACTGCATTCCCTGATAAAGCTTGGACAACTGGGAGTGTGAGTGCAATAAATAGTTTAAAAATATCCCCCATAAGGTAAATAGGTAACAAAAGCTACAGACCATTAACCTGATAGGGAATGAAATTCCTCAACGTACTAACAGGTGACCGGTTTGTGTGGACAGCCGTGACCTTCGGAGATCAGCACCGGTAGCTGGAAAGGGTACTTTTATTCTTTTTTCTGCTGAAGCTGCTGGATGACAGAATAAATAATCATCTAAAATAAGGCAGGCATAAAGCTGTCCAACAAACGAACCAGATGACTGACTTTTCCTAAAATGTTACACAGAACAGTACTCCCCTAAACTGTCCCATGAGAAGGAATTTTGTGGCTACACAACATCCCCTCTGAAGAGTCACAGGAGCACATTCAATGTCTTGGCCAGGGAGCTACCACAGAGAATATGCAAACTCTTCTAAAAAATAGAACCTTTGGGGGTGGGGGCGTCATCCTAAACAATACTCTAGAAATGGTGTCTTGGGCAGTGTATCTTGATTTTAGAAAGGCACTTAAGGTAATCTTCTGGATACACTTATGGACATGCTAGAGAAATAGTATAAACTGGAAATTCCAGGTATAGGTGCGGTTTTCTTGCCTGTACAACGTAATGCTAGTAAGACTCTGGAGCTGTGTGTGGATAGACACAATTTAAAACATGATACAATGAAACCCAGACTGAAAACCTGTGCTCTGATGCCAGACCACCCAGGTTCAAGTTCTGGCTCCGTCACATAACAGCTGTGACACCCCCCCCCCCCCCCCCCCCCCCGCCCCAGACCTCTGGCCCTAATTTCCTCACTCACAAAGAAATACTACTGCATATCTCATAGTCAGGAAGGTTAAATAAGTCAGTATGTGTAAAGCATATATTAGTGAGTACTCAGTAAATGTTAGCTATGATGATTACTGCTACCTCTCCGGGGAGTAAGTAAATGTAAAATGCAGGTTAAAGCTGTCCGACAAATGAAGGGTGGAGATATAATTGTTCACCAAATCCTGTAATACGATAAAGTAGAATAGTTAAGTTTACTATAAATAAAAGCTACTACAGAACTAAAAGTAAACTTACAGAATTTGTAGCCCAAAGCAGCAGCACAGGATGAAATAGAGGAAGCTCACGCAACCCTTGGTCCTACTCACTGTAGGGAGAATTCTTCATAAAGTGGAGCAGCATGAATCTGGACCCACAGGGAAATTCCTTACGGTTTTGTGCAGTAATTTCTAATACATTAGTTTGAATGAGCCTACTGCATATCACAAAATTAGTTGACAAATTAAAATAAATATTCAGATGCCCAAGGAATATACCACTTAAAGGGTCCAGCTCCCAGAGGCCCACCCCCAGCCAGCCATTTAACTATATACTATAGCCTTTCCAGTTGGCCACTATTACTACTAATCCCTACATATTTTGTAAGCATCTAACAAGTAAAAATTTATTTGAAGCTATTAGAGAGTAAGCTTCTCGAGGGCAGGAACATGATTCCAAAGACAGGCAACAGTTATTAACTTAACGTAGCAGGTGGAGTTAATACTTTTAGACACTCCTAACAACGGATACTCAATAAAAGCAGTTACACATGTTAATAGAATTTGGACTGCATACAACTACATGAGTTTCTAAGTCAGCAGTCCAATGGGAAGACTGTAACATTCTTAAATCACTATTTTATTGCTTTTCAGACTTATATCACATAACCCTAATGCCCAGGACAGTAACTTGAAAATGGTGGCCATGTGAACTATTATATAACTGCACATTTTTCTGAAAGAAATTCATCATCTAAACAACAGAATCGTAAGGCTAGCCTTCTAGCCGTGCTCCACACTAAAACCATGATCCAGGGGGCAGAGTGTCCATTTCCTGTGTCAGAGAACAGGCAAGCTGGACAGCACTGAGTAGGTGTAAAACCCCAGAGATGGTCAATGGGTAGAGCCATCAAAGTACTGATACAGACTTTTTTTACATTCCTACCATTTCACCAGTGTTATTCCAGGAGTCTCTTTTAGAGTCGCAGGGACAATTCAGCTTCATTCAGCAGGCAGTCCTAGGCTACTGAGAACACTGATTAACGGTTTGCATGACACGCACACCAAAGAGCAGTGCACAAGACGAAGATGACACTATATTCAGGCAAGCTATTGGTCAATTATTAGTGGGATATATAAAGATTCCCTAATACTTGTCAGACCGTTGTGGAACCGACGACGGAGTCAAGTTTCTATCATACTACGGACGTCTTCCTACCCACAACCACGGCGCTGACCGACTCCTGTCCCTCCATACTGTAAGCTTCATTTTTTTACCTTGAGCATTTACAGTGGGCCAGGAACTGTGCCAATTGGTTAATGTATGTGTTTATGTGTATACATATGTAAATGTCCACATGTGTATTTAATTTAATCTTCCAAAAAGTCTCAGTGAGGTAGGTTTTATTATGCCCTTTTATACACAGGCCTATCTTGCTACCTTGTGCCAAAGCCCGGTGTCTTAACCTCTACTTGACACTGACCCAACAATCATCTTGCCTGCAGTCCAGCCAGACTCACTTTCCTGAACCATACCAGGTCAACCTGTGCTTATAAAACCTGAACAGCATGTTAGGGCTTCCTAGATGGAATGAAGCCAACCTCCTCTGACCGACCTTCAATGTTACCATATTGGCTTCACCTCACTTTCTCGGACTCTGTTGACCCATCCTTACTTACACCAACAATAGTGAATTACATTAATAACCTTAAATATGTATATGCATGAGATGACACCTTATTCCTGCCACCTGGGTGGCCCTCTCCTTCCTTCCTCTTACAACCCAACGGCTATCTTCTTTTAAGACTGCTGCAGATTCCCTACCAGGTAACCTCCCCAGAGAAGTGCCTCCCCCTTCACTATTCCTCTTTAAATGCTCTTTGCTAAAGTGCTAAATCTCTACTGCACTGACACACAACACTTGCAATTTTCTCTAGCTGAGGTACATATGAACATCCTTAGATACAGTAAGTTCTTTTTCTGCAGAGGATACACTGTATTTTTGGTTAATTCTCACCCAAGGATATTTTTTCCATTGACTTTTAGTGAGAGTGGAAGGGAGGGGGAGAAGGGAGGAGGGAGCACTCGCCCCAACCATGGCCAGGGACTGAACCTGCAACCCAGGTTTGTGCCCTGTGCCCTTTGGTGGTGCACTGGCTGAAGCTCTAACCACCTAGCTACACCAGCCAGAGCAAGGATACACCTTTTAAAACCCCTTTCTTCTGCCTCCCTCCTTCAGTGTTTTTCAATTTCATAGCATCACCAGCACTTGTCCACCTGATTTGTTTATATTTGGACCAATTTGTTCATATCTTCTCCAAGAAGATCTTAGAGGGCTTAGTAACATAAGTTTATCAGTGATCTAATTCAACACCAAGTTGTCCATTTAAAACTTGAATTAAGTATGCTAAAAAGTGGTGTGGGCTTTCTGCATTTAAAATGGCTGTGCAGGGTAAGAGGTGGTTCACTTTCACATAAATACATTCTCTGTACGCAGATACATAACTTTACAGCGCTTATCACCATCTGATAAAACACTAGTTCATGACTTGCTAAAGAATGTAAACTCCATGAGGGCAGGGACTGTGTTGTACACCGATTTATTTCCAGGGCCTCAATCAAAGCCCAGCAGATACAGTGTATCCACATCTGTCCGCTTTGGTAGGTCACATAGACACACAGAGATCTTTAAAGGAAACGGAAAGTTTTTACAGTGTACTTTCTAAACCACGAAAATGAACCTTACCTATGACTTACTACTTTAAAAAAGCGAACTTGAAAATAGTATTACGACAGTAAAACTTAGGAACCCTAGGGTTCTGAAGGCAAACTTAGTTTCCACGAAGCTGCAAGCACTAACTTTACGCGGAGGCCTTGGACTCGAAGTTTAAGGGCTGCATTTATGGCCAGAGGCTTTACTTTTCAAAATTCCGCACCCGGGAGGTTTTTAGCTACTAAAGAAAAACTGGAGTACAGGCTCCAAGATCTCGCCCCTCTGCCCGGGGTGAGAACCACTCCTAACAAAGTCGCTGGAACAGTTAAGACAATGGGAAGGGCCGACGTTGCTTCACCAAAGCGAACGAGGAGCCAGAGGAAGGCAAACAAAGCCAGCCAGGGGCCTCGGGGAGTCGGCCCCAGACAATGGGAGCCGAGGCCGAGGCGAGTCTGGGGGTGGGGGTGGGCCAGCAGGGGGTGGAGCCTCGGGAAGCGCCGCCAGGGAGCGCGATCCGCGCCAGCAGCCCGCCCGGCGAGGGGCGCAGCGGGCCGGGCTCCGAGGGGGCCTCCGGGGCTCCGTGCGTGTGTGTCGGGAGGGGGTGCGTGATCCGGCCACACTGGGCACAAACAGCCGCAAGGTTCTGTGTGTGTGCTGCCGGCTACGGTGACCCCCGGCGCTTCACCCTACGCGCTGGGTGCAGGGGGAATCCCCGGACTGGGCGCGGGCCGGTGACGCGGCCGCGGGAGGCCCGGGAAGGCTTACTTTGAGGAGGCAGCTGTTGAGAGGGGCGGGCACTGAGGTGCGGTGGATAACCAGGTCCTGACCATGGTTGTGCACGTCGCAGATGAGCTCCAGCACAGCGATGCTGCGGGCCGTGGACACGGACACGCGGTGGTCTTCGGACCAGGCCAGCGGCTCCAGGCCGCTCACCGCGTACTGCAGCTTCACGGCCGGCTCCCGCCGAGTCACCAGCAGGCGGAACGCGTCGCTGGGCCCGGGGGTCGCGTCCGCCCCCGGCTCCTTCCCGGCCGCCTCGCCCTCCTCCTCCTCCTCAGGCGGCGCGGGCCCGTCGGCCGCGGGTCCCACCCGGGCTTTGTCGGCCGTGTTCATCTCCCGTTTGATGCCGCGGCCCCGGGCCCCGGGCGCGCCAATCCCGCGTCGCCGGCCGGTTGCCGCCTCCCGCGCCCGCCGCCGCTCGGCCCCGGCGCCCTCCGCGGCTATTTTCTCCCCTCAGGCCCAAAGCGCCGCCGAGCCAGGAAGGACCCCGTCGTTGCTAGGCGACCCAGCCCTGCCAGGTGGCCAAGACGCTGCCTGTCTAAAAAACGCGCCACCTCGACGGGCGGGACCGAAGTCCCCGGGCTTGGCCGCGCGGGTGGGCTGGGGGCCGGGAGCCTCAGACCCCATTAGTGACTTCCCCAGGGCCACTAAAGCAACCCGAGGGCAAACGAAGGAAATGTTGGTTAGATGGGCACGGCCTCTTCTTGTTCCTCAGAACGTCACAAGCATGAACTCAGGGGTTGAGTGCATCCGCTGCCACAGGCCGAGCTACTAGGGGTGCCAAGCGGGACGGCCACCCCGCCCCGTGGCCCCGGTCACCAGTGGAATGGGCCGTGTGAACGTTCGCGGGCCCCGCGGACCTCGGAAGGGGCGCGGCTGCAGGCCTCGGCGGGGCAGCTATGCGGGGTCCTCGCGCGCGTCCCACGTGAGCTGGAGCTGAGCCGCAGCCCGAGCTCTCGAGGCCCAGACGCGCCCCGTGTGCCCGCGTGTGCTAGTGTCTGTTCTCCGGCCATGGCAGTCACCGACGAAGTGCCCCTCAGCCTTCCCGAGGCCCCCGCCGGCGCCTCCGGGACGTCCTCCCGGGCCCGCGCGGCCCTGGCGAGGCGGGTGAGTTCTGGCCTGGCTGCAGGCCCGTCTGCTCCAGGCCCTGCCCGCGCGGCAGGCCCAGCGCCGCCGCCTTGCCTCTGGGCCTGGTTTGGAATAATTTCCGGAGTTGGGGGGGAAAGTCAGGCAACTTCTGGAGGTGTCGCTGAGCAACTCGTATCTAAGACCAGGGTCCCCCGCCCCCCCCACACACACTCGGAGATGTTTTGCGGGGGGGGGCGGGAGCGAGCTGGGGCTGCCCGTTGGTGGAGTCGGAAGAAGGGATTGGAGGCCTTTTCCGTAGAAGTTAGGAGCGCGGCTCGGGCGTGAGGCGCGGCCATGTCACCACCCACCCCTCTCAGCCGCCGTTTTCTCGACTGGGAGGGTCGTTTGTTTCAGCCATCGGGACCAGAGACTAGAACTTTCTTTTAAGTGCTTTCAAAAAATGGCATAGATTTCATCCGTGTGCAGTGGAGGGGCGGGGGGGGGGGGAGGTACAACTCATCAATAGAATTCCCTGGCTAGGGGGGGAGAAGGCCTTGAACTGGAGCCAAGCCAGAGTCGAGAACTGGATTCCAGGATGACTGACTTATCCGCTAGACGAGGGGAGGGCTACGGGCAGGAAGCCTGTGGGACCATCGCGTTACCTCTGGCACCGGGAAGGGCGCGATCTCTTACCAAGGAAGTTTTGTGTGCGTGTTTTCTCGAAAAGCAACAGATAATTCTGTTCAGGAGTTCATTGCCAAGATTCAGTGCAGTGCGTGTGTTGAAGCTGAAATTCCTCGAGGTTATTTTGTGTGGTGTTTTTGGTGGTTTGTTTTTTGTTTTTTTAATCCTCGCCCGAGGATATTTTTTCCGTTGCTTTTCAAAGAGCGAGTGGAAGGGGTGGGGGTGGGGGAGAGAGACACATCCGATTGGTTGCCTCCCGCGCTGGCCTCATCCAGGCCCGGGGTTGGGGCCTCCCACCGAGGTACTTGCCCTTGGCCCTGATCCAACCGGGACCCTTCGGTCTGGGGCCGCCGCTCTAACCACTGAGCAAACTGGCCAGGGCCCTCGCGTTCTTATAAGGTAACACTCGGTGCCTCCATTCTCGTTGGTGATTTCTTTAGTGACATGGTTTAGGACTTAGAGGCTTGGGAGTAAGGAGTTTTCAGCTAGCCTACGGTGGGGGGGTTTGGGAAGGGGAGGGGAAGCGCAGAAGAGCCCTGGGGAGCATGGGATTTGGAGTAGGACAGACCTGGGATTAGACGCCAGCCTTGCAACACTCCAGCTCTGTGACCTCGAGGAAGTGACTTCACCTCTCTGATCCTTATTTTTCCTAGCCATAAAATGAGAACAATAATTTCTACTTCGTGTAAGATTATGAGGATTCAATGACATAATATACATAAAGATTGTACACTTTCTGACCCATAGAGGCCTTTAATAAATGCCAATGATAAAACATAAATAAGTTCATATCGGTTCCATTTTGTGTAATAGAATTGCTACATCAGGAGGTCAGTGGGGTGCTTGTCCAATGTACTTGCCTAGTAACTGACACATAAAAAGCATTTACTGAAACTTTGAGTGAGTTGAATAAACATGGAGTACCTGATTTTAGGAGTGTTTGAACTATTGTTTCAAAAGGGTATTAATGAGGTGATGACAAGTGCCTGCATTGGTCTTGTTTGTATCTACATTTTCATTTGTGTCTTGAATGAGAATTATGGATATACTTACCAAATTTGCTAGTAGCCTGAACTTGGGATGTGTAGCTAATATTCTGGATTTGGAAAGACTTTGACAGCTTAAATTCTGCTATATCTAACACTGTGCAGGATATTTTCTTTCTAAAATTTTTTTCTTTGTATTATTAAATTAATACAAGATTATTGTAGAAAATTTCAGAAGTAGATTTTTTTTAAAACCACCCATAACTCTGGTTAATATTTTGGTGGATGTCCTTTTAGAAAACAACTCAAAACAAAATAGGGATCAGATATTCATGATATTTTCTAACAAAACAGCATACAGTTAATAAGTGGTATTATAGCATTATTGTCAGGAACCTGGGCTGTGGAGTCGATGCCCGGGCAAAGCCTCGATCGCTCTGTGGTCCTGGGGCAGCTTACCTCACATCTCAGTGTTCTCAGCTTAAAATGAGGTGATATCAGCACTGGTATTGGTAAATGAGATAATTCATGTAAGTACTTAGCATACCACCTTGCGTAATATCTACTCAGTATGTTTATTAACATCAAAGACATGGTATCTAGACTTTTAGGGCTAGATGGGCCCCAGAGGTCATTTGTCAGGAATAGGAATAGACACTCAGAAGTGATTCGCTTAATGTTGTGCAGCTAATTTTGAGTAGATCTAGATATGTCCTTGCTCCTGTCTGCTCAAATCCCACCTCTTGAAGCATTCCTGTCCCCTTGCCATAGGGGTAGTGTTGGTAGTCTTTCCTGTTTTGTGCTCTCATAACCCTTGTAGATACCTCTTCTAAAGCACAGCTATAGGTTTGGATGTCCGGTTTTACACTTTTTTGTCTCTTCCATGAGTCTGTGACTTCCTCAGGGGGTTGACTGATCTTTCAGCTATGTAGCTTAAGGATCAAGCTACTTGACAGCTGCTAAGTGGTCAACTCTTTTTAAATTAATGTATTGTGGATGGGGGGAGCTAACAAGTAGTAGAAAAGTATCCAGACTGTGGAAAGGGAGAATTCCATTGTGTGTAATGGAGCACTTACCTTGTACCAGGCAGAAGCCAATGCAGGGGGATGACTGGGTGGGCAGGAGGTCAGGAAAGGCTCTTCTGAGGACCCAGTAAGCCTAGATCTGAAAGATGAGTATGAGTTAGCCAGCCAGAGGGAGGGTTGGAGAAATGGTTGTGGGAATAGCATGTGCAAAGGCCCTGAGGACAGAAGGAGCATGGTACATGCTAGGAATTAAGGATGACCAGGATGGCAGAGGGTACAGCTGAGACTGGTGAGATGGGCAGAGCCAGATTCTAGAGGACTTTGTACATCAAATTACAGATTTTCGATTCTAGCCTAAGAGCGATGGAAGGCCTATCTAATACTGTGTTTAACTCTGAGTACTTGCTTTTAGAGAGAGGTTGACGTGGGAATAAAGGGTGAGCTGGATGGTAAGGGATCTAAAGTTTGTGTCCTATTTGGAATATTTAGTCCAAAGAGAAAAGGAGTCATATGATGTTCTAAGGAATTACATACAGAGGAAGTGAGCTTGTTCCGCTTTGCAGCAGAAAGCAAACCTCAGGCTTGTAGGTAGTAGATGTTTGAGACAGCCGATCCTGCCTGAATGTCAGAAACAGCTTCTAAACTCCTAGAATTTGGTCTGCCTTGAGGGCTGGAGACCAGTAAGAGATGTGCAAGCAGCAACGGCAAGGACTCCTGTCAGGGAGCCTGTCCTAGGAAGTCTGCATGGTGGGAGTGGCCCTTCCACCTTTATAGTCTCCGAGAGTCCATGTTCCGAAATGTGTCAAGTCTGCGTATTCATCCCACCTTGCAAATGACTCAACAGACCTGATACTTGACTTCATCTCTTTCTTTAATCTGAAAATTCATGAACTTGGGACTTTATAAAAATAAGTTTGTAAAATGAAGTAAGTCAGTACTTATGATTACTATTAAAACTTTGAAGTTATGTTTGTTGAATTACTTAGATATAAAAGACCTTTTGGTTGCCAGGAACAAAGCTGATTTTGGTAGGTTAGTCTGAAGCCGATTGTCATAGCTAAAACATGCCAACGTGTACGTGAAAGTCATCTCGGGCTAAGGGGAAAGAACATATTCCCAGAGAAACCAGAGCTCCGCAGTAGCAAGCACTGGCTCTTCAGGATGCTTCCATTTTCCTGTGTAAATTGGAAGAGAAGCCAAAGAAAAGAGAGGAATTGGGTGTTTCTTCTCCTGGGGGCAGTTTGGACAGCGTGTGCTTAACCACATTAAATTTATGGAAATAAGCAATGGGCAAGAAAATACCTGGTGGTGTAGCCTGCGGTCGGCGATCAGGTGAGGACTTGCAGGGTGAGGAGAGTTGGAAATAATTGTGGTAGAAGTGATGGATGGAGCAGGGTTCTCGTTTGGAATGGAAATGGCGAGTAGGCATTGTCTCCACACCACCTGAATCTGGGGGAGCAGCTTGAGGGGAGCATGACAGCCATCCAAGCACTCTGGGTGGAGCAGTGATGAAGGTTTCCACTTCCTGGGCCTTTGTTGGTAGAGGAAAAAGATTCCTTCCTTCCCCTTCCTCCCTTCTCATGTAAATAGGTTCCTAGGGATGTGTACTGACTTAGCACACACACTTTACCAGGTGGGTTCTCTCTTCTCTTAAAACAGACTTCTTTGTTAATATTCAGCCCAAAAAATGCTTCTCCCTTCCTGATCCTCACCCTTATTTTGGTTGAGTTGGCGGTTAAAGTGGGTGGTGAGGTCTCGTATATAAGTGAGCTGAGCTTTTGTGGGGCTTTTTTCTTTTTTTGATTTTGGAAGCAAAAAACTGAGTCAAAGAGTCTGATTGCAGACCCTAAACTGTTGCTTGGCATATGGGGCGTAATGATCTCTGCAGGGAGAGATGCAATTCCGTGGGCAGTCACGCTTCACTCTGAGGTCTGTCTTCATGGACTAATGCACCTCTTGCTGCTCTTTCCTTGGGGGAACAACGCAGCGCGCACAGGCCACCAAAAGAAAACGCCAAGCGTCCAGTGAGGCTGCCTTAGCCAAACGGAGGAGCGCAGCATCCTCTCTCCCAGCCAAGAAAACTGCTGCTAAAGACGCCAAGAGGAGTTTTAAGGGGAAGGCACAGAAGGTGTTTTCTCAGAAGAAGTCTTTGGCTAGCACGAGTGAGAAAAACCAAGAGCAGAAGCCGGGCGTTAAGACTTCATCGTTGTTTAAAAACAACCCTGAAATTCCAGAGCTGCACAGGTATGCCCAGGTGCAGGGCCCCTCAGGAATAAAAGGAGCTAATTACTGCCTTTTTCTTTGTTTATTGGAACTGAGGCCTGGGTTTTGTTCATCATTTGCAGACCTGTGGTCAAGCAGGTGCAAGAAAAGGTATTTTCTTCAGATGCTTTTGATGAGCTGGACCTCCACCCACATCTGGTAAGTCTCTCCGTGGCTCACGCAGTTGGTTTGGCATGTTTATCCGTTCCGAGTGCCTGGAGTGAGTCTAGGAAGGGAGTCCAAGCATGGCTCTTTCTGCTTCAAATCACCTGGGTGAGCTCAGACTGATAAGGCGCTCTCCCCGGACAAGGCAAGTGAGCTCACGCATCGTTCCCCGTGTCCCCTTCCCGCTCTCACCCCTTTTAAAAATGCTAAAGGCTTTCCTCACCTAATTTAGCCTCCTTTAAGTCAGCCTCCTGGGTAGATGCATTGAGGCTGTTCTGGGTGGCAGATGTCACGGTGACCATAAGAGGGAACTGAGCTGTGTCTCGCTGTTAAGGGCCATCTGTGGTTATAAAGAATTGAAGGAGAAAGAGACTATTTTAAGATGCATTTTCTACAAACAAATGAGCCCGCCTCCTCTCCCTTTTTTTAGACCATGAGTGAGTTTTCCATGTTTATTTCTGAGAAAGGAGAGAAAATACATGAACTTCAGTGATTTCCTTTGCTTGCATGTCCTGGCTCACCCTCCTCCTCCAGGGTGGGTTACACAGCTTGTCTGCTCACCTGCGGGTCTGAGAGGTTTCTCAGCCTGGCTGCTGCGGACACTTGGGGGTAACTCGTTGTAGGGTGTTGAGCAGCATCCTGAGCCCCTACTCACTTGATGCTGGTAGTATCCCCTCCCACAGTTGTAACAACCAAAAATTTCTCCAGATGTTGCTACATTGGGGCAAAACTAGACCCAGCTGAGCACCACCGGTTGGAGGAGCTTAATTTGGTCATGGCAATCAGTTTCATCCCTGTGGGTTGTTGTTGTTTGCATCCTTATTTGCAAATATAAATATTTATATTTTGGTATAAATATATTAAATATATTTATACCAAAAATTTGATAAAGAGTATTTATTTTTTGTCTTTCAGATTTCCACATTAAATACAGTCTTGAACGTATTTAACATGACCAGGTAAGAGTTCCAAGCCAGCCTTGATTTTCTTATTACTTAAGTGGGTAAAATTGTGTGAAATCTGAATTGTCTGTGGAGGAATGAGCCAATTTGTGTGTTAGTGTTAGAGATCAATGCCAGGTTATTGACTGTCGAGGGCTTGACATGTCCCTTAGCCACTTGGTTTCCCCACCTGTCAAGTGGGGAGACCGGCTCCCCCTTCATTTCTGCCCTCAGCTCTAAACTGTGAGAGGTCTCTGTCCAGAAGATGGTCTGCACAAGATCTCACTGTTGTGCTTCCCTGACAACAATTTGTTAAAAATATGGAATTTATCATGCAGTTTCTTAGTGGTAAGAATTACAGTCTACCTAAAAGACCAGGAGTAAATATTTGGTTGGGTATAATGGGATACTGAATTTTTTTTAAATGTTAATAATGAAGATTCCTGGAAGCTAGAAACAGTATTGAAAGAGGAGCATGCTCCCTGAGTGTGTACTTCTGTAAGCAAAAGTAAGAATATTAAGAATAAAATAAGTCCCTCTCACCATTTGTTTTGTTCAGCTTTGGCAATGAAATTTAAATGATTTCCGTCCCTTTTTAGTGGCTGGTTTTTAAATATGTCGTTAATGATTTCAGAGAGAGGAAAGGAGAGGGGGAGAGAGAGATAGAAACATCAATGATGAGAATGTCATTGATCAAGCCCGCAACCAGGCATGTGCCCTGACCGGGAATCGAACCCCGATCGCCTGGATCCTAGGTTGATGCTCAACCGCTAAGCCATGCCCGGCCGGGCTAGTGGCTGGTTTTTAAATGTGTATGCGGACTCATACAGGACTCGGTGTGTTCCTACAGTTATGTCTTGGTTTTCTGGGGTGTGAACAGTCCTGGCTCTCCAGGGGGGTTTCACAGCTTCCTTTTACTCTTCTGCACCGGGATCTGCCCCTAATGTTTTACTTCCTTTCCTTTCATAGTCCCTCTTCCAGAAGGCAAGAGAGCGTGTCTCGTGCTTTCACGATAGCTCCAGGTTGTCGTCATGCTTGTCCTGTTTTTGTTTTTAATTAGTGTAATGGAATGGCCAGTGTCTGGCTTGCCTCAACATTTCAGCTAAGTTCCAGAACTTTAACTGAACTTTTATTCTTGTCATCAAAAGTTTCTCAGCACCTTCACTTGAATGTCTAGGTTACTTCTAAGGGGGCAGTCGATAACCAGAGCGTGGGGCAGTTGGATTTTGTGTGTCCTGTGCCTCTCCCTGTAAGCATGAGCGGTATTATGTTCTGAATAACCATGTGTTCTTTCTTCTTAATGATCCAAGTGTCCAGAAGCAAAGCATTCCTGCATTGCTGGAAGGCAGAGATGCTCTCGTGAGATCCCAGACGGGCTCAGGTCGGTCATCATTTAATTTCTACCACTTTTCCCAGGGTACCTAGGCCACTACTGTGGAGTAGGTTATATAGTCATGTCTGTCTTCTGTGGTAGTGGCTGCTTTGTTTTGTTTGGGGGAGGGGAGGCCATGCTTACTTATGATTAGAGCCCTGAATTAGTTCACACAGTGAGAGGAAGGGGATGATTGACAGCCATGAGCAGGAACCGTCATGAAGTACAAGTTCTGCTCTCATTCCTTGGAGCCTGTCTCAGAGCTGTGCCAAGTCCCACCATCTGTGGCCAGAGCTGCCCGTCCTTGCTCCAGTGGGATGAGTGTTTTCTTCTGGTGTTAAACACAGTTCTGACCCGAGCACACATTGTTTGGATGCCAGCCGTTTGCTCAGACAGGCAACACTGCTTTTGCATGTTCTGGAACAGCGCAGGCATGCTCTTCTGACCCCCTTGTGCCCTTCATGGTCACTCAGCTGCTCTCCACTCCCCCATCTCAACTACCATTCAGGTGGGTGGAAGCCCAAAGTTATCACCATCCTAGGTTGCTCTTTGGTCTTTAGCGACTGGGGCTGGCGCTCAGCCTGGCTCCTCCCACACCAGCACCACACAGTGCATTTGAGAGGTTAGGACCACTTCAGAGGGGGACTGTCTAGCTTCTGGAGACAGTCCTCAGGTCGAGCTTTTGTGTAGTTTAGGAAATGTATCAGTGTGTCGCGTGTTAGAGGGAGAAGGGTGCTGAAGCTGGTGGTTTATTATAAAGAGGACTGAGTTTACAAAAGGAGTGTGAGACAGGTGAGCTCCGTTTCTGCCTTTCCTGGCCATGTGACATGCTCTTTCCTTTCCCCAGATTCAGTGCGGCCCACAGGGAGCAGGGCTGCTTTCCTTTACTGTCATCCACAGGGGCTCTGGTTTTAATTACTTTTTTGTACTTTTTTAAAAGGTAAAACTCTTGCCTATTGCATCCCCGTGGTCCAGTCCCTTCAGGCAATGAAAACAAAAATACAGGTGAGTGTCAGGTGTATTTTTCTGCTGCTGTTCAGAGTGCATAAGAAACCATCAAACTGAAGCACAGCAGTAATACTGGGACCGAAAGAATCTGCTTTCACTTAGCATTGTTTCCTTACTTTGTTAATTCATTTATCACACAGCATGTTGCCTCTGAAGACTGTGCCCAGAGTATAGCAGAGTAAATGTATTTCACCGTCATCGTAGTGGGTCCGATAGGGGACATTTGTCAGATGCTCCCCGGATGTCAGACACTATGCCGGATGCTTTGCCTGTGTGATCTTGAATCTTTAACTGCCTCGGCTCCACCAAGTTGTCGGTATTACTGTTACCCCAAGTTTTCATGAAATATGGAAGCTTGAGGAAGTTCAGTAACTTAATCAAGACCATGTGGTGAGTAATAGGGAACTGCATTCCTACCTCAGCTCTCTGTGGCGCCAGAAACCAAGCTCTTCTGCCTACGAAAGGTGAACATAATATTAAAATGTGATTTATCATGAATAGTAGATGTGAAAATAAACACCCAATTAGTGAGTCTGACAATGGGCCTCTAGTATTGAGCATTGTGTAGAACTTATCTTTAGTTGTGAAACACATTTAGTTAGTGCCTGGGCCACAGTTGGGTTCTTGGCGTTGCCTGGGAGGCCAGTTAACTGCCTCGTTCCATAGACATAGGTGTTTCAAAACCTGGCCCAGAATCTCAAACACAGCCCTGGTTAGTCTTGAGGGGAAATAGCAAGATTAGAAATAGGAAGTGAGGTAGGTTCACAAATAGATAAGAAGAGCTAATTGGTTCGTGTGTTTTTTTTCCTCGGTTTGAACATACAGAATTAGGCATGTCTTGAGCTCACCTGGTATTTGAGTGCCAAAATAAATAATGAGAGTGTTGGATTATAGCCCGTAAACTAAAATTCCATGAGTCCAAATTTGGCAGATGCCACAGTGGGAGTGTTGCAGGCAGGAGTCATCACAGATGCTAACATGAGTGGTGAAAGTGTGATGAAATGGGATGTTTACATAGTTTCAGAGTAGCTCCCCACAAGTTACTTCTTAACCACAAAGGGAAAACAGTAACCTTTCAACTGGGAAGCCTGGCTGTCTCCTCCTAATCAAGCGATCAGAGTTGGCATTGCCAGTGCTGAGATGTGTGGACCTTTTGGGTCTCCTGCAAGTTTCATGGAGGACGCAGCTCCACTTCTGTGGTTTTCTTGCCAAAAATGCATAACCCAAATTTAATCATAAGCAAACATCAGACAAACCCAACTGGAAAGACATTCTACAAAGCAACTGACCAGTACTCTTTAAAAGTATTAAGGTCACAAAAGACAAAGAAATACTGAAGAACTACCCAGGTTAACAGACAAAGGAGATGTGACAACTAAATGCAGGTCTGGTCCTGAGCTGGATCCTAGTCTAGGCAAAGGACGTTAGTAGGTCAGTTAATGGAATTTGAATAAGGCCTGTAGATTAATTAATCGTGTTTAATCAATGTTAATTTCCTGGTTGTGATCATTGTACTGTGATTTTGATAATCCATACCATGTAAGGCAGTGGGGAGAAGGGCTTAAGGGAGTTCTTTGTAGTATTTGTGCAATTTTTATTGATCAATTGATTGATTTGTCCTGTAAAAAATGTGTGGAGGGAGCAGCAAATTCCAGGCACCCAGCAGTCCTTCGGTTCCTTTGGGGGATGGGAATGGACCTCTCTGCTGTGCGTTCATTCTCTCAGTCATTTTGGCTCTGATTTTTCTAACATCACATCCATCTCTTCACTCACTTCTGCCCTGCGAAGAATCGCTTTCCCTTTCTTCTCGTCTGTGTAGTCACACCTTTTGAAATGTCAGAATCCCCCACCGTCACAGCGAGGCTCACTGATGCTGTCATGCTAACATGTTTACCGTTCTTGCCTGGCTCCAGCGCAGCCTCACCAAACATGCTGAGTACAGGCGGCTCCAGTTTGAGTTCCAAATCCTGTTCTCCTTGTGGGTAAATGTCTCCTGTGCAAAACACGAAGACCATTCTTGTGATTGAATTTGCTGCTACATCTGCACTTAGCTGCTGCTCTGTTTTGATCCAGTCACTGAGCACTTTCAAGGTTCAAGGCACCGGTGATTTTGGGGCCTTTATCGGATTACTTAATTCTCTTCTTGTGTTGTTATTATTACTACTATTACTACTTTCAGATATAATGTACATGGCAAATAAATTTAAACAGTACCAAAAACTGTATAGTGAAAAGGAAGTCATCCTACTCCCCCGCCTTCCCCAAGCGGTGTGGTTCGTAGGGTGCAGTGGTCCTTGTCACCAGCCTGTCGTGTGTCCTCCCAGGGGTATTGTTTGCATGTTAAGCAAAAATGAACTTGCACAGGTCTTCTTGTCCCTTTAATTGAAGCGTGTGTTTGATACACAAATGGTTGCTTGTTATGCATAATGTCATGAGCTCTGCTTTTGTTCACATGACAATAGGTTTTGGGGAAAGTTTCTTATCTGGTAAGCACCGCGTGATCTGCCTGGTTTTTAAAGGGCTGCCTAGTATTCCGCTGTATGTACAGTAAGTTAGTGAATCATTCCCTCATTGGTGGAAGCTACAAACAGGGCTGTTATAAATACTCTGCATTCTGGAAAATACCACTTCTTTATGTACACGTACGAGCCCATCTTTTAGAGAAATTCCTCTAAGTGGAATTTGCATTCTTATTTCACAGATAATGTCAGAATTGACCTTTACAGGCATCATACCATTTGCACTCTCACCAACAGTGCACAAGACTTCCTGTTTGCCCGTGCCCTTATCAACACTGTCAGCTGTTTAATTTTGCAAACTTGATGGGAAAAATACTGTATTATAGTTTCAGTTTAAATTTCTCTTAGGAGTGAAGTTGAACATCTTGTGTGTAAAAGTCATATTTTGAATTATTTCCATAAATTAACTGCTTATGTCCTCCATTTTTCTGCTTGACTTGGTCTTTATTTTTATTTTCAGTTGAATTATAGACCTTTCTTGTAAGGTGGGGAGATTGGCCTTTCTCTTATATGTGGCTTTAATTTTCCCCCATGTTGTCATTTGACTCTTGATTTTGCTTGGGTATTATATTTTCATTCTGAAATTTTAAATTTTTATGTAATAAAATTTATTTGTGTTTCATAGTTTCTGAATTTTATGTCATCTCTAAAAAGGTGAACTTAATTTTTTTCTAACATTTTTATAAAATTACCTTTGAATAATCCAATTTGCCCTTATAAAAGGCCCCTGATCTTATTTCCTGAATTTCTCTATGTAGTTGATTCTCTTCTGGACTCTATTTGCTACGGGAAACTCTCTATGCCAGTATCAATTTTTTAAAACTACTGTAGATTTAAATTGTTTTAACACCTGATGTTTTTTCGCAGAAATGTCTTTAAAATCAGACATGTTTGGTTATATATGTTGTTATATGTGTTCATATATATGCTCCTATGCATTTTTGTTAAAATTGCATTACGTTTATTGATTGATTAAGGAGAATTAGCTTATATGTAGTATTATCCAAGAGCAAGATACATCTTTCATTTATTCGAGTTTTATTTTATGCTCCTCAGAGGTATTTTAAAATTCTCTTTATGTGGATTTTGTACATTTTTGTTAGGCTTCTTATCTTTTTTGTTGCTATTATAACTGATTTTTCTCCTTCGTTTGTACTTTTTCATTTTCTGTGTTAGAAAGCAGTTGATTTTTATATATTAATTTTGCATTCACCTAGTTGTGTTTTTTTTTTTGGTTTTTTTTTTAGGATAAAATATCTGGTAATAAGACAGTTTTGCCTTCTACTTCCCAGATTTGTACACATTCCCTCTCTAGTCTGATTCATGGGCCAGAACCCCTAGAACAGTGTTCGTGATGATGAGG
Source organism: Miniopterus natalensis (assembly GCF_054644295.1). Lineage (NCBI taxonomy): Eukaryota > Metazoa > Chordata > Mammalia > Chiroptera > Miniopteridae > Miniopterus > Miniopterus natalensis. The sequence continues at coordinate 70,890,096 of NC_142092.1, forward strand.
GTGGTGGGCATTGTCCTGGTTTTTTTTAATCCTTACCCCAGGATATGTTTTTATTGATTTTCAGAGAGAGGAAGGGAGAGAGAGGAGGGGAGAGAGAAACATCGATCGGTTGCCTCCTGTATGTGCCCCGACATGATGGAACCCGCGACCTAGGTATGTGCCCTGACTGGGAAGCGATCCTGCAACCTTTTGGTGTGTGGGACGACTCTCCAACCAACTGAACCAACCAGCCACGCTTCTCCCTTTTTACTGAGACTGCTCCTGATGTTTTACATGTGGCCACTCATACGTTCTGTCATCTGGACTCTTGTGACCTTCATTCAGGGCATTTCTTTCCTTGTTGACAGCGTGGTGATGGCCCCTATGCGCTGGTGCTGGTGCCAACGAGAGAGGTAAGCTGTCTCATGTTTGGATGAGTCTTGAGCGAGTATTTTCAGTGGCATCCTATTGAATTTGTGAGTGGTTTTGCCATTTTCCTCTACTGCACAAGCCGCTGGGCCCTTTCCTTTGCCCGGAACCATCCTCTGGTTCCTGACAAGAAAAATTCAAGTACTCTTTGAAAATCTTAAGTTTCCCTGTTATCGAAAAACTAATCACACTGTACATTTCTGTCTTTTTAAAAGAGACTTACGTAATCACATTTTTGTATTCCCCCACCCCAACTTAATTCGAAAATAAAAGCATTCGGTCCTAAAGATGAACTTTTTTTTTTAAAAAAGGGGGCTACTGTGCCAAAAAATGTTCCTAAAAGTTGAGCTTCTTGGTATTTTTCTTTTTTCTTGGTGGAAATCTCTTTTGTCTGGTGTGCTTTATTTGCCTACAGAGGTCATTTCAGATTAGGGTATGTTTTTTCTGTCAGATGCAGTCACTTTCCTGCAGAGAGTTGCTTGTGGAAATGGAGGTTCCATGCAGCCTCTGACAGCCTGCAGCGCCCCAACAGCTCAGTCCAATGCTATTTAAGTTTCGACAGCAACGAACCGGCCACTTCCTAGGATGCTTTGTGAAGACGGGGCTCTACAGGCTCTTAGAGTCTGCGTGTATATGTGTCTGTGGGCATGGGGATTGTGGACGGTTTTTCATGGTGGTGAATGGTTATAACCTCGTTCATCTTCACTTTCTCTGGTTTCCGCTGGGCTTGTTGGTTTCCTTTCATCAACTCGAGGAATGGCCATCTCTTGGTGTTCAGCTGCTGCTCAGCCTTGGCACATTCCTGGATACAGTCATATCACATTTAAAGTCCCCAAAGGCCAGCCTGCTGCATCACTTCCAATTCACCCTTCATATAAATTGCATCTTTCTCCTAAAGAGAGCTGAGTTCAGATCGACACCTTCATTTCCTCCCGTCTTTGTGTACCAGAGACTTGTACTTCTTTGCGGCACTCGGGGAATTTGAGCCAGCAGAGGGAGCACAAAACACTTTTTGTATCTGTCCAAGAAATAGATGTGATGCGTCTGCCCACATTCTGCAAACTGACAGGTCTCACAGTCATTCTCACATCAAGGTATCTTTTTCGAGTTGATTCTATGCTAGGATTTCTTTTTTCTTAAATCTTAACTTGAGGTCCACGTTTGGACACCAATCACTTTACATTGTCTAAGTTTAACAAACAATAATTTTTTAATATTTACAGCTGGCACTGCAAAGCTTTGACACGTTCCAGAAACTGCTCAAGGTAAGGCACGCCATGAGTTCACTTTTACCTTTTTTCCTGACTTCTTGAGGAAAGAGAAATACACTATAGTCTTTTCTTTATTTTTAAAGAGCTAGGAATTAGTCTTAATTTCCCTTTTTCCCCGGATATCCCTGTTCTTCTCAGGTACAGTGTGTAGGTTTTTATTGATATAAACCTTACTAACTACCTGTTTTTAGTGAGCAAGATTACTAGTGTTTTCTGGTGCTTAAAGTTTTATAATCTACTTACCACAGTCGCTAGTAAGCCACATACGGACATTCACAGATATAGCAACCTCAAGGTGATCGAGTGCAGAGCAACTTAAAAGGCTGCGAGTGCAGTTTAAGAAAGAGAGGCTCCAGGCCAAAGCCAGCCAGCCCACCCAGTTAGGTCGAGAATTGAGTGGGGAGGGTTGTGCTTAGGCTTCATTTTAACCCAAAAGAACAAAAAAGAAGTCAGTGGACTTACTCTACTGTGTGTTTAATTCAGGCTACTTGAATCATTTCCGAAGCTTCCATTTCTGTCTCAGAGTTGGAAGGTAGTTACACATCCTTTAATTCAAGCTATTGCAGACCGTGGCCCTGGGTGTGGCAGTGCCTAAGAATCGTGTCTGCACAGTAACACCTCAAAGAGCGAGAAGTCTGGGTCCCCTCCCGATTCCTTTGAGGAGAGGAATTTGGACTCCGTCTCTGTGTTTGTGGTAAAGGGACTTCGCATTGATTCTGGTCTGATGTCTTTCTGTAGCCATTTACCTGGATTGTGCCTGGAGTGTTAATGGGAGGAGAGAAGAGAAAATCAGAAAAAGCCAGGTAGGGGGAGGTTTGTTTGTTAATTCCTTTTTGACTCTCTCTGTCCTGCCTTCCTACTCAGTAAGACTTGGTCCTTCTCAACCTGGAGAGAGCCTGTCTCAGACTGTGCTTCCTAGTCTCATGTATAGGGGCAGATTGAGTCAGCAGGGAGCAGTTCCCTCTAGACAGTGCTGTTTTTAAAATAGTGATGAACCTGCAGGGGGTTCCCTTCAGATGTGGTCATGCCCTTAATGCCATCCTCTGGTCCCCCTGTTCAGCAGTCCCCCTGTTCAGTACACATCTCCCATTGGCAGTTTGGGGTTTTGTTGTTTTTTATAAAAACAAGATCATAAGCTTACATAATGCTTTGTACCTTGCTTTTTACACCCAAAAACATTGATTTCTAATTCTGTGTTAGAACTGGTAATGGGTATCAATAAAAATTTTTTTTATAACAAGTAAATTCCAAATTGTCTTTTAAAATAATTTTTATTGTATTACAGTGTAATGCTTAGTAGTAACACCCAACGGTGTGTGTGGTCTGTTGCTGAGTAGTAATATTGAAGTGGAAACCTAAAGATACGGGCTGAAGTTCAATTCAGCTGTGAGTAACAGGCAGCAAACAGCAGTGCCACCCACAATGTGGAAGGTTTGCTTTTCTTTCACGTTTAAGAAGCCTCACGGCCCATCAGGGCTGGCATGTGCTGCAGTGTTGGGACCAGGCTCCTCTATCCTTTTGTGCCACTAAGCGAGGCTTCCATTTTCAGAGTTACCTCGTAGTAGAGGTCCCGCCATCACATCTACTTTCCTGCAACAGGAACAGAGACAATCAGACCTCCCCCTACAGGTGCTCGTGGGATTTGCGTCTTCTCTGTCCTCTTACCTTGTTCTAGAGCATAGGCCAGGGTCATACGTCACTGCTAGGAAGCTGGAGAATATATTCAGCCAGAGAGTGGAGCTTTTATTACCATGGACTAATGGGATAAAGGATGTTTGAGGAGTCACAAATTAGATTTATTCTACCTAGTCCATGGAGGCAAAGCTAGGCCCATTATATGGAAATTATAGCAGGGATTCAGCCTAAGAAAAACATTCTGGGATAACTGATTCAGGTAAGAGGTTTCCTGGCATGGATACCTTGAGGAACAGGCTAGACCATGTATCTAGGAAGGACCTATGACTCAGGTAGAAGGCATCAGAATACATAGTAAAGATTCCTTTCAGAGTTAAGGTTTTAAGATTATAGTATAATTGCAGACCTTAACAACTGTATTCTAAAGGAGAGGGAAACTTTAGAGAAAAATTAAAACCATATTTGTCATGATTTCAAGCTGTGGCACATGGTGCTAGACACGAATCTGTCTCCTTTGCCTTTTCCTGTGTTTTCTATTGATACCTCCCAGTGTGATTTACTTGCTTTTACAGTATATAACTTTAAACAGGCTCCGCAAAGGAATCAATATCCTCATCTCCACTCCTGGGCGTCTGGTGGATCATATTAAATCCACAAAGAACATTCATTTCAGTCGCATCCGGTGGCTGGTTCTGGATGAAGCCGACAGGTGAGGCTGGTCACAGAGCATGAAAGGCAGGAGGGAAGGGCTGTTTCTGTCTCCTTTGCGACTCTGAAGCCCCTAGTATCACATGCAGTCTTCACATGGATTAACATTTCTTCTTTTGAAACTGCAGAATCTTGGATCTGGGTTTTGAAAAGACTATCACAGTGATACTCAATGCGATTAATGCCGAGTGCCAGGAACGACAGAACGTCCTGCTGTCGGCGACTCTCACGGAAGGTGAGGTGAAGAGATGCTCTGTGCTGAGTGAGGAGGGTGGACACAGCTGCAGGGGCCTGTGTGTGGGCAGCTGTGCTCAGCCTTGGGGCGGGGGAGGCATCTCAGATGACGGCCCAGGGCGAGGGGGCAGGTCCTAGATCCAGGGCCACAAATCAGGACAATGCTGTAGGCGTTCCTCGGGTGGGGACCACGAGGAAGGCCAGCTGCCACCATCTGTGCCTGCACGAGGTTTTTATTGCTGCTGTGACCCAGTGAGAGCAGGGCTCTTGTCCTGACAGTGACGATCTCTCAACCACGTCCATTTTTTAGTGCAATCTCCTGCCTTTCTCCTAAAGAGGTATGGAATGTAAAAACATACATGTTCTTGAAGCTCATTTCTTTTTCATTCTCGTGAGATGGAACTTCTTAGCTGTCTTTTAGCTGTCTTTCATAGATGGGACACTGGGGCTTGGAGAAGTGGCATCACTCCACTAGAATCCCATAGCAGGTCCTGTCTCAGCGACAGGACAGCTTCCTTGCTCTTCCGTCTGCTTCACTAGTTTCACCATCTGTGTTTCATATGCACATACCAGATGCCATCAGTGCGGCTGATCTGCTCAGTGTATTCCAGATAACACAAATTTTGAGAATCCATGGATAAGGGATTCTGTGCTTGAAAGTTTGGGAAAGCCACACATTATCTCCTCTTGGTAATTCATGGTGCCCCATCACACAGTAAAGGTCCCGAGAAGGCCTGTAAAACCTTGTGAAAGAATTCGTGGAACCTTTTTACCTGGGTTTTTATAACTTAATTGACCACAAAACCCTTTTGGGGGGATGGGCAGCAGACACCTGTTAATATCCCCTCCAATGGTTTCCCACAGGTGTGAGCTTAGAAACACTGGTGTGGGTGGGTTGTTGGCTTTGGGAAGAAATCTGTGGGTCTGCCCCACCAGATTGACAGTTGGCAGATCAGTGGTGGCACTTGGTGATACCCATCGGGAATTTCCTTGTTTGTCTGGCTCTGCGGTGTGTCTGGGTGTGCATATGGGACCAGTTCCATGGTGTGTACCTGTTATCTCTTTTGCCTTTTCACTTTTTCCCAGGTGTAACGCGGCTCGCTGACATCAGTTTACATGACCCAGTCAGTATTTCTGTCCTGGACGAGAGCCTTGATGAGTCTTACTCAACGAGCGAGTCCGATTTTGATGACTCTGATTCACAAAGTAGTGATGACGAGCTGGATGGTTTTGCAATTCCAGAGGGTCTCGAGCAGTATGTGGTATTGGTTCCCAGCAAGCTGAGGCTGGTCTGCCTGGCAGCCTTCATCCTGCAGAAGTGCAAGGTAGGACTGGGGGCCAGACTTAGCTCAATCGAGGGGGGAGAGACCTATGTCATTCGTATCAGGCACTGATGGCAATGAGTTGAGACGCGCACACAGTTTTTAGCCTGTTTTTGAAGGTAGACCTAGTAGGTATCCATCAGTCAGTGGTTCTGGGACTGTGTGAAAGATCAGAGGTCAGTGATAGCCATTATGTTCAACTTGAAATCTATCTTAAGTATCTTTCCTGGGATTGATGTTGGGAACATCACAGGGTAGGAATGTGCTGGATGTAAGAGAGAGCTAGGAGCCTGTGCTTGCGTTTTTGAAAGACGCCCAGTATTTGTATATTTATTTGTTAGTTTCATGTGGCACGCTCTCTGGTACATGGGGAAATAGTATGTGGAGGGCTTGGGAATGGAGCCTCAAGATGCGCTGCACGTGCCTGGGCTGGGCAGTGTCGTGTGTGGTGAGGCCCAAGCAAATGAAGAGCAGGGCTGACATACAGCCTCACCCAAAAGCATGTTCTTCTCAGGTGTGGGAATGGGACCAAGGTCATAGCTGTCATTTCCCTTTCCTGCAGTCTGGTACCATGGAGTATCAGTGTTAATTTTGAAAATAACTCAAAGCCGTCTGTCACCTGTTCCCCAGTGGGGGCCGGCCTGACTATGTATTTTAGAGAAATACTTGTTTTAGTGTCACCTAATAAAAACGTGTGGTGGTTTTTCCTCTTTATGTTGATGTAGTTTGAAACAGAGCAGAAGGTGATCGTCTTTTTCTCAAGTTGCGAGCTGGTGGAGTTCCACTACCACCTCTTTCTCCAGACCCTGCTGAGTGGCCCGGGGGCCCCGGCATCAGGGCAGTTACCATCTGGCTGGCCGCTGTTCAGTTTCCTGCGGCTGCATGGCAGCATGGACCAGGAGGTGAGCAAGCCGGGTCTGTCCAACTTGAATGCACCCTCCAGGGTCAGCACTGGCTCCCGCCAGGCTTGGGCAGGCATTGCCTGGGGTGGGCGGCCCACGGGAACTGGAAGCTGTCGCCCTCCCAGGCGGTGTGGGCGAGGAGAGCCTATTGTTCTGCCCCCCTGCTCCTGGAGCTGGGCTCGTCCACCTGAGAGCTCACAGGCCGCTTGGCCTGCATCTATCTCAACCAGCTGTTAAGGCAACGGAGCACCACTAAGTAGCTGGCACCAGGGAAGGGTTTTGCCTTTTTAGTACCCAGTGTGTAATTAGGGCTTGATGTCTTCAAATTAAGAGCATTAATGGAGCTAAATTGTGGCTCCCATATGGTACTGCTGAGCATGACTGCTGTCGTTGTCAACAAGATGCAGCGCTCGCTCTCAACACTTGCAGTTGTGAGAGGGTCTCTGTGTCTCAGCTCTGCCTCGGCTCCGAGGAACGTTTTTGTTTGGGAAGAAGAGTAGAATTCTTTCCTTACTTTAGGTTCTTGCTGCATAACCCAGTCCTCTACCTATGAGTAGACCGTCCACTTAGGGAGTCAGGGCAGAGCGCAGAAGTCACTGTGTTGTGCAAGGAGGGGGACGGATGGGGCCTGAGATCAGGGCCATCTTGTCCTAGAGGTTGGTTACTAGCCAATTAGAAATAAGGAGTGAAGGAAAGCCAGAAATCAGGGTAAGATTGGGCTAGAACCAGCTTTAAAAGTAGTAACATTTTTAGATCCACGAGAGACAGTAAAGGTCATTAAGTCTGTTAACCTTTTTTTTTTTTTTTTTTTAATGATTCAGGAAATGAAGGTTCAGAAAAGTGAATTTCTCAAGGTGACTAAGGGCACAGCTTATTTGTGACAAGATTATATATAATTTCCTTAATATCCCAGCCTTGGTGAATTTTATAAGCTCTTGGTTTTCACCTTCTGTATCTCTGATTCAGTTGAGTTTGTTGATTTCATAATGAGATACCATTTATGTTTTTGGGGTTTTTTGTTTGTTTGGCTTTTTTTAGTTTCCTAATCCTCTAGGTCTGTTTTCACCAGAGGCATCCTGCAGGATAGTCTGGGGGTGACAGAGGAGCTGGATGTGGCCTCACAAGGATCTGGGAATTTAGATAGATCATACAGGAGATTCTGTAGTGAAATTAGTTCAGATTCATTATAATAGGGTGGTAATCTCGGGTGTTGATAGGGGTATTGCCCTGGAGGCAGACTTCTGGTTCTATTCCTGGCTCTATTCTTTAATGGCTGTGTGACTTCAGGAAAGCATTTATTTCTGTGCCTGTTTGCATGTCTCTAAAATGTAGCCAATAATAGTACTTACTTCATGTGGTTGAGACGATTCATTGAGTTAATGCAGATTAAGTGCTTAGCACAGGGCTGGCACATAGTAAGTGTTCAGTAAATGTTAGGGGCAATTATTATTATTTCTTCTTCAGGAATGGTTCAGTTTTTCAGTTTAACAGTTGTTAATATTTTATTTAGGTGGTTTTGTTTATAAAGTAGTCTTCATAGCCTCCCCATGGGATAGAAGAAGATGGGAGTATCTGTATTTAAGGGTAAATACTGAGGTTAAGTGTCTTGCCCAGACTGAGCTAAAACAGCCAATCACATATTCCTGGCTTCTCATCCTGGCCACTGTTCCACATGACCTGTGGTCTCCCTAAATGATTGACACGACCCCAGCCAAGTTATGGGCATCAGGGAGAAGTGACAGTGTGAAGTTGCTGCCTGGTGGCTGTAATGAAAGCTCAGGAGTAGGTTTCCTCCTTCCCCACATCTGGATCTATCATATACAGGTTTTCAGATGTATCTCGGCTTTCAGGAACTGTTCTGATTTGACTACAGTGCATCCATTAAAATGGTCCCTTACGAAGACCATGCAGCAAACTGGACCAACATAGTCTCCTTGGGAGGGCCTGAGCACTGACTCTGGAACAGCTTCCTGGGTGCAAGTGCCGGTCCAGCCCTTTGCTGAGTGTGTGTCCCTTGGGCAAGTTCCTCGGCCCTGGTGCCTCGATTCCTCCTGGAACGGGAGTGATGATAGTACCTGCTTGGAAGGTTGTGGAGATTGGATCAATACAGACGTGTAAAGCATAGGCCAGCGTCTGGTACAAGACATTGCTCAGTGCACACTGTCCTAAGTGAGGTGTTCCGGGGGTCCTGCTTATGTGATGACACATGCATGTGAAAGGACTGCAGTGAGGTTCCCTCAGTGACACGGTGGCTGTGCCAGAGTGGAGGGAGAGACTTCATTTTTTTTCTTTTTTCCAAACTTGTATTATTTTATTTCCCTTTTTGGTTGTTGCTGACAGATGTACATGGCCAGGTCTCAACTGCTTGCAACACTGGCTTTGCAATTCACACGGAAAGCCTTTAAGTGTATACTCCTTTTGGTCCAGCAAGTCTGCCTTTAGGAATTTACCCAAAGGGAATAATTTCACCCACAGGACTTACCTCCAGAGATGTTTACAGAGCGTGTCGCAGTGAGCAATTGGCCACAGCCTCAGTGGCCAGTAGTGGGGCACCAGACTCGTAAATGGTAGCGCACCCATCCCATGGGATACTAACCATGTCTTCACGAGATGCTCATGTCCTATTGATATGTGGTAAGAGTGTGCTATAGTATAAGTAGTATGGGCCATTTTTCAAGAGCTCCTCCTTGGATATGTTTTGCACAGGAAGGGCTGGGGAGGGAACAAGGGGTTACTGGTGGTGGTGGTGGTGTGCTTTGAGCAGCGGGATATTGTGTTTTTTTTCCTTCGACATAAATACAACTTTTCTACAGTTAAAATATATGGAGTTTGTAATTTTTTTAACCTTTTAACAAAATTCCCCTGCAGGAAGGGTGGGTGGTTCTTCATTGCTCTTGCCCCCCTGTAAAAAGTGTGTCCCTGTGGGCTGTCTCTGCTCCTGGGTGGCTGTTCTGGAGGATGTGCCCAGCCTGGTGCTGTCTCAGTCTCACTGACACGTGCTGCCCCCATGCTTTGCTGCTCTGCCAGAGTCCAGTCCTCAACCTATAGGGAGAGTCCTGTTAGATGTGAAGACTCACGGCTTCCTCTTTCTTGGCAAGGCCTCTCTGTTCTGTGCCTTAATACAGGTCCAGCAGAAGGAATTGGGAAGTTATGGGAATCGCAGCCCACCTCACTGGAATCAGTCTCAGAGCTATAAGGCTTTTCCCTTGTTTTTGCAGGAAAGAACAGCAGTGTTCCGTGAATTCGCACATTCCGGCACAGGCATCCTTTTTTGCACGGTATGTATCATTCTGTGCTCCATGTGATGTTTGAACATTTCTGTAATTGGTGGTTGTAATTTTTTTCTCTTGACAATTTGCCTTGTGACCAGCTCCACAGACAGCGGGAATACCAGGGGCCTCTTGGTGTGGCTGGTTCCTTTGCACTTCTGGTTTGTCACCTGACTTTGTCACAGGTAGCCGCTGCCACTGTGCAGAAGACTCAGCGATTTGCTCACTAATAGTGACAGCTGTTGGTCTGAAAATGTGTGAATCTTGGTGATTTTTATCCACCTAAAACTTGTAAATTACAGCTATCGGGAGTAATTAGAGCTGAGAAAGTCTTTCCACAACAAAATCACTCCACACAGGAACGCCTATGTGCTTGGGCAGAGCTTGTCTGCTGTTGTCTAAAACTACCATTTGCCCTGCAGTTTTCAGGCCCGTTCCCTCGGCCTGTCTTTGCCACCCTGGAGGCCGCCGCCTCTGGCACAGTTCTGGTGTTTTTTGTGAATCCTCACCCGCTGATGTTTTTTTCATGGCTTCGTAGAGAGAGTAGAAAGAAAGAAGGGGGAGAGACAGGGGAGAGAGAGAGAAACACTGATGTGAGAGAGACACATCAATTGGTTGCCTCCCACACACGCCCGACGGAGATTGAACCTGCAGCCCAGGTACATGTCCTTGACCAGGAATTAAACCCGTGACCCTTTGGTATGCTGTAAGCCGTTCTGACCCCTGAGGCACATGGGCCAGGGCAGCACTGGCCGTTTGAATGCATGTCTTGTGCTTTTTTGAGATGGAAAGTCAAACCTTTGAGGGCCCTTCTCTGGGGATGCACTTCACCATAGCTGTTGTTCACTCTTAAGATTAAAATGCATTCCCTGTTTGTACCATTATGGGTGATGCAGCTTAATCCCCAACTGATGATTCGAGAAATCCCTGTCTGTACAACAATGGAATTGCACTATGACTAGAGTAACCCGGTGATCACATGCTATGCAGAAACAGACGTTTAGCTCTTTGAACGCCTGCTAGGCCTCTTTAATGCATTTACTTTTTAAGGAATGCCTGCTCTGTATTCAGTTTTAAAGGCCTAAACGGTTGTTTTCTTCCTAAATTTAGAGCGTATGGCCAATACGCCAGTCTTCTCCCAGTGTCCTCTTGTCCTTACTCTGGTGAAGGGCTGGAGAAGGGCTGGTGGGGCTCCTCTCTCTCATTCTGAGCCACGACACAAGCACAGCCTCCTGGTTCAGATAAGTTCTTCATTCACTCTTGTATTCCTTCTACTGCTGCCGTATTTGTTTGCTTTAGCCTGATGCTTCTGGCGTCTGAGACTGGGGAGTATGAGACACGTTGTAATAGATCATGCCTGGGTGGGGGAGATATTGTCACTCTGCCTCCTTTTAGGCAGCCTGTTGCTTGCCAGGTTCTCTGAACGCTCTCCAGGAGCCTCCTTAGTGTTAATGAGGAACGTGGGCCACGTCGGGACAGGCAGATGGGGAGCTGCTGCTTCGGATAAAGAGGAGTGGTGGTAACTGTTGCGTGGGGATTTCTCCCCCTTTATCCCATACCTTTGCCATTTTGGTTTATCACCCCAGGGTCCTTTAACAAAGCCAGCAGACTGCATGTGTGACAATGTGAGAATTGTGTCACCACACAAGAGCTCACAATTACGCTGTTTCCTTTACTGCCTGAAAATCCCTCCCTGCACCCCACCTTCCTCCCTGCTCTATTCTGTTATGAGGAACAGTCAAGAGTGTGTGTGTGTGTGTGTGTGTCTGTGTGTGTCATCTTGATTGTAAACATCTGAAAACAAGGATCTTTTCATTTCTTGCACCAAATTTCTTAGGACCTGGTACCTGGCTTTGTACACTGGGTTCTCAGTAAACAAGTGACCATGGTGACATGAGTCCAGGCCAAGGGAGGAGGGTAGGAGAGACCAATTTGTGAAAGCAAGTCTTGACACATTTGAAGTGTAATTTGTGTCCCCTAGAAAAGTAGATTTAAGAAGCCAAGTTAGGAGGGGAGCGGTGATTAGCAGGAAGAAGTCATTTGAAAGTTCAGAGCCCACTTTCCCAAGTGGATTTAATTAATCATAGGATTCAGAGGTAAGACACTGAGTTGTCTACAAAATATTTCCTCCGGGTTATGGTGAAGAGCACACCCTAAGCCAAAGGAAGGGAGTGTGGCTTTAATACGTTGTTACATTGATGAAAAGAAATGCCATTGAGAGCCTGGAAAGTGGAATGTCCCAGCTTCCTCTCGCTTTAAGGCTGACTCTGGTGCTTCCTGGTTGTCCCTGGGTAACCAGAGCATGGTGACCTGCCCCAGCAATCGGAGCACTTGCAGCTGCACCTGGGTCTGTGGCTGGTTGTCTTGGACTAGCGGCTGTCCAGCACCTGTGTTCTTCAGACAGTACCTAAGTCACGTCACCTGTGTTGCTTTCCTCTGCCTCCTTTTTTTTTTTATTCTTTGCTTGAAGTACTGTTATGTCTGTGGTTCTTAATTTCCTCTCCTCCTGGGGAATTTCCACTGTGCCAGGAGGCTCAGAGACAAAGGAGTGAGGCCACAAGAGTCACAAGAATGTCAGCTAACAACCCAAACTAAATGTAGGCTTTCTCAGTTTTCTAGGGGGCTTGTTTTTTAGGTAAAGTTTCTCCTTTCCACTTTATTTCATTATGTTAATGGCAAGATCATTGGGAGATTGTTGGCTGTTGACTCAGTTACGCTAACTCATGTTGCCAGTTTTTTGGCTGCTCCAGCCAAGATCTTGCGCCTCTGACAGCTTCTGCACTCTCTCCTTCCTCCTCTGTTTACGCAGCCCAATCTGTCACCCGGACAACGGGGGCCTGTACCCTGCTGATGGCTTTCCACACACGGCAATAATGACTTTTGGCAGGCCGGGAAGGCGGCAGAGGCGAATTCGCTTCGTCCCTTCCTCAGAGAGCCGCAGGCCCCCTCTCCCTGTTAGTAAAAGCACTTTGTGAGGTTCTTGGGTAAATAAATGAGTCATTTTAATCCAACTGACAGGCTGGCACCTGAGCAAGCTGCCTTCCATCTGTACTCCTCGGTCTCATGGAGGCGGCCAATTGTCAAGCCCGGGGCCTTCACGGCCTTACCACTGAGTGTCTTTCAGAACTGACTTTAGCGGTTCTTCTGCCCTAATTAGGTTGGAGGAGTGCAGTGGGGCTAGATCTAAATTCTCAGGGTGGGCAGAGACTGAGGCCTCTGCTGAGTCCAGCAGGTCAGGTCCTGGTGCCCTGTTGACAGCTCCCAGGAGCAGGGTCCTGCCTCTGGGGTCCTCTCCCCCGTGAGCAGAGGGGAGAGGCATTCACTTCACTGCCTGGTTGCCACCACCCCGGTTCTTTTTTTCAATTCTCACCCGAGGATGTTTTTTCCGTTGCTTTTCGGAGAGAGTGGAAAGGAAAGGGGGAGAGCGACATCAATATGAGAGAGACACATTGGTTGCCTCCTGCACACGCCCCGCCTGGGGCCAAGCCTGCAACTGAGGGTTGTGCCCTTGGCCCGAATCGAACCTGGGACCCCTTGTCCAAGCCTCTAACTATTGGGCCACATCAGCCAGGGCACTATCCCAGTTTTTTACCAGAAAGCGCAATACTTAGATTTGTATTTCGCAGTGTTTATATACATGGTTGCATTTGATCGTCACAATAACCTCAGGAGATAAATAGGGTAGGTCTTATAGCCATTTTTAGGTGTGTAAACTGAGGCTTGGAACTGAGTTGACTCCCCCAGATCTTATGGGTCCAGAAGGGCTACTGGAGTCCAGTCCTCTCTCTTCCTAGACCAAGAAGATTAGTCTCTATGGACACTTAGGCTCAGAAGGGAAAGACGTACTTAAAGAAATAGCTGGAGTGAGTGACTTAGCTCACTGTGGTTGGCTGTCAGTGAGGCCTCCCCACCCCAACACAGGAAGTGGCACACAGGTTGTCATGAGCTAGGCCACCCAGGTGGGAGGCAGAACCTTGAAAAGTCAGAGAGAGAGGCTGGGGGCACTTCTAATTCAGCGCTTCAGCGCATTTATACTCGAGGAGTTTCGTGAATGTCAGATGCTATATTAGAGTTTTTTGGTTGAACCTACTAAACTGATGAGCATTACATTTTCTGCAAAGCCTGTGTGTCTGTACAACTTGTGCAGCCCATTGTCTGCATGAATCTCCCACTGCAGAGCACATCAATAACATAAATAATTTCTTAAGAGCTTAGCATACTGGAGAAGCCATTGGTTTTTCTGAAGACTTGAGCCGTGGTTAGTGCAGAAAGCAGTTCCAATCCCCTCTCGCTAGAACTGAAGAGTATTCTCAAAGGCATTGCTTGGGACAGCAGCCTTCAGCTTCCAGGGCACGTGGCAGCTGTAGGAAAATACCTTGTGGGTGCTCTACACTTTTAGTACATTAAACTTCTGTCTAACACTTCATGAAGGCAGCCTGGCCACTGGAAGGAGACCAGCCCATCCCAGGTGTCACCAGTGAAGGCTGACAAAGCCTGTCCTGCCTCAGTGCTCCTGGGTGAGTTGGATATGGCGGCACGGTGTCTTCCCTCAGTCCCATCTCTGAGCCTGGGGGATATAGGGAACGATTGTTTTAATGTACTTCTTGCAGAAACTTTGCACAGGATTATTATTTTTCAAAAAAAGCTAATTATACCTATGAATCCTTAGTGGTACTTAAGAGTGAGGGGAGAGGGAGGAGGGCTGTTCTTGCAGAAGGATGCCAGCTCTCAAGTGGAAGGAAGGAAGGAATGCTAGACAGGAAGTCATGCCTCACAGCCATCAGCGTAACAGTTAAGACAGACAAGCAGAACCAACAGATGCTGAAACCACTGGGCAGAAGGATTTAGGAAACAGTTTCCAAGTTTCACCCCCCAGTTTACTTACTAATTACAAAGTGAAAGGCACCTTCCGATGGAGAGAGCTGGTGGGTGCGCCGGGAAGTACACACCGCCCTAATGTCATCTGCAGTACAGTTGGAGAAATGTGAGTCTGGGCTATTAGGAAATGACGCAACATTGAACTCCTCAGGGGTGATACAGTGTTGTGGTTGTGTAGGAGGATGTGCTTTTACTTAGGAGATGCGCACTAAAGTATTTAGGGGTCAAGTGTCATGATGTTTCCAGTGTACTTTAGGTGGTTCAGAAAAGCGTGGTTGGAGAGAGGAAAAGAGGAAGCAGACGTCCCAACGATCAGCATCAGTGAATCCAGGTGAAGGCAGATAAGTGGTCACTCTACTACTCTCCCAATTTTTCTGTAGGTTACATTTTTCTAAATAAAAATTCGGGGGGAAATATTCATTGTTAAAAGGAAAACAAAACAACCAGAAAAAAATGGAAGGAGAAAAGTAAAAGTCACCTAGTCCTCTGCCTGGAAATAACTCAGTGGCAGTGTGGCGACCCTTCCGGTGTTGGCTCTCAGTTTATCTGCAAGACACCTGTCCATCCCCCCACCTGAGTAATGTTTCGTTTAGATTTGGGTTTTTCACCTCCTTTTTTTCCTTGAATTTTTTGGTGGAAGAAACTAGACTGTTTGTCCCATTCTGGATTTGCCTAACTGTGTCCTCGTGATGGTGTTTCATTGCCCCTCTTTCCCCCTATTTCCTATAAGCTGGTAGTTGGGTCTACACCCCTAATTAGGCCCAGGTTTGAGGGGTTTGTTTTGGTGAGAATAGGTCATACTTTGCACTGCCTATTGCAGGACAGCCGATCATCTTTTTAGTTTTCAGACATTGACATCGTCTCAGAGCCAAAATTAAAAAGGCCCATTGGAGGAGGTCTAGCTTCCATCCTTTCCCTCCCCCATCTCTTCCTGTCCAAGTAACTGTTTTTATATAAACTTTGGGGGGTTTTCCCTTTATTATTTCTTTTAGAAATAAGGGCAAGTATATTATCCTCGTTTCTTACACAAAAGTGCTATACACACTTGAAATATATCCTAGAGAGTCTCCATGTCAGTCCATAGGAATCGTCACTTTCATGGCTGTGGGGCGGGTGTCTTCATGTGAGATCCACTGTCTCCTGCTGAACGTGGGTGTTTTTTACCAGTCCTGCAGTCACAAACTGCTTACACGAATAGCTTTGTGTGTGAATCAGTTTGTATTTTTGCCAGTGTATCCTCAGGATGGAATTCAAGAAGTAAGATTGCTCTGGGTCAAAGGGCAAATACAAAGCACTTTTGCTGGATGGTACCGAATTCCCCACTATAGAGGTGTGTACTATTTTGCATTCCTACAACGGCGCATGGAAGGTACCATGCCTTCTCTGGTGTCAGAGCAGTGTAATGTTATATGGCCTTGGAACAATAGTTGTTTTGAAGATCCGTCAAGATAACGCAGGTAAAATGCTCCACACAGTGTCTGATGTGCAGTAAGTGCCCGGATAGTGTGGACTGGGGGTATTCTTGTTACTACTGTTAGCTTGAAGATGAATGCCAAGTGCAGATTTATTGCTGAAGACTGTAAGATTCCCATGTTCTCGTCTCTGACAGGATGGCCAGTGAGCAGAATCTTTGCTCTTTAGGTGGTGACCAGCCAAAAAGAAAAATGAAATTTCCATTGTTTTATTTATTTAAATTTTTAAATCCTCACCTGAGGATATTTTTTCCATTGCTTTTTTTGGAGGGTGGTGGTAGGGGGAGAGAGAGAGAAACATCAGTGTGAGAGAGACAAATCGATCAGCTGCCTCCCCACACGTGCCCCCACTGGATTGGGGAACAAGCCTGCAACCAGGGTATGTGCCCTTGCCCGGAATCGAGCCCAGGACCCTTCAGTCCATAGGCTGATGCTCTAACCCCTGAGCCAAACTGGCAAGGGTAAACTCTCCATTGCTTTTATAGTTTCGCCTGTCTGGTTGTCTTTGGCCTGCGTTCTGATTTAGCTGTCAGAGAGGCAAGGCATCACTTGATCCTTGCTGCTCTGAGTCTGGTAAGCAAAGGCACAATAAATACTTTGCAGCCACCTCCACGAGGGAGTGCCTGGGGTGATCTTCCAGGAGCCCACCTCAACACTAGGTCGATCGCTTTGCTGATGGGTGCAGGATGGGGGTAATAACCCACAAATGCATTTGTCATAGGGTGGTTTACAGATAAAATGTAAAAGTACTGAGACACTGGATGTTTTCAGAATTCCTCCAAGGCACAACTGAGAACGACTTGTGAAAGATCTGGGCTGCCCTGTGGGTAACGATCTTGTGGGGAAGTGGTTGTGACCGCCTCACCCGTGGGTTCCGGAGCACTTCCCCTAGTCGGAACTTTGAACCACAAATGGACTGGGTGGCTTCCTGAGGCTGTCTGCAGACTGTGTGTGTGTGTGTGTGTGTGTGTGTGTGTGTGTGTGTGTGTGTGTGTGTGAGCGAGCCCTCGTTTGCATGAGATCATCAACGGATCTGTGACCTCGGAATGGTTCAGAAACTTGGTCCTAAGCCATATTCTCTTCTGTTTTGAAGGATGTTGCGGCTCGGGGCTTAGATCTCCCTCAAGTCACATGGATTGTTCAGGTAATTTTTTAGTTGTTAATGTGTGAGCTCGAGGCAGGAATATATGATCATGAGTAGATGCGTTGGCTCTAAGTAGAATAATTATTACCCTCCTGGGTGTTGCCCTGGTAACCAGGCAGCAGCCGGCCTTGTCTGCACAATTCTCCTGACAGCTTTCCTTAACTCAGCCCACCTAACTGCGGCAGCACAACAGCCAGACTGCAATCACAGGAGGAGGGGGCCAGCTCCCTGGCTCTCAGACTAATGCATGTCACACACAAAGTTTCAGCAATCTGAAAATAACAGGAATTACCCAGGCCCCTGGGAGGCCTCATTGTGTCCAGGAGGAGATGGCTCAGCTCTCCTGAGAGCCGTGTCCTGTACATTGACCTGCAGGGGGCAATTAAGTCCATGAGAGCATCTTATACAGACCGCTAGCCGTAGACACTTTGCCAGAGGGTACAGGTGTTAGTGCTAGAGCCTGGTGGCTTTAGTTTTGTTTTTTCTTTTCGTTAGCGTGCAGAATGGTATTTTTAAGCCTTCCGAGTGCGGGCCAGGGGACAGATGCCTTGTTTTCGTGAGTCATGGTTTATTCACATTCTAGTGCAGCCGCATGCCTATCGCTGGCTGGGAAATCTGCTCTGCGCACCGCAGGTGACCACTTTGCGACTAGAATCAGTGTCGTCTTTCCTGCTGGCACAGAGCGAGTTAAAGAGGAGGAGGCAAGGGCAATTTGTGTGGGAGGCTAGGCGCAGAGTCGATCATCTGGAGCTTTGTATTCTGAGTACTATTGGGCCTAGTGTGCCTGGCTTCCAGTGTATTGTAATCACTTTTGCCCTCTGATCTTTCATTCATGTAGCAGCGGAGGGATAAAGGAAGAACGAATACCTGGTCAATTAGTTATGATGGCGAAGTTCTTGCCTTAGACAACATCTAAGGCTGTGGATGATTATTCTGCTGAGTTATAGAATTGCCCTTTCCCTGATTCAGGAATGCTGTCCGTGGGAGCAAGAGCATGTCCCTATGGGAAGGCAGCTCTGCTGGGACAGAGGGAGCTGCAGCCAGGAGGTGGGGACCAGCTCCTGGTGACCCAGCCACAGAGCTGACTTCTGGTCAGGGTATTCAGCCCCTTGCTCCTTACCCTGTCCAGTGTCCTCTGTGGCCTCACCCCCACTGCTTGTCTGTCAGGGAAGTAGGCCAAAGTCATGTGGTCATCTGCAGAAGTTTGCCCCCACCTGCCTACGTTTTCACCTTGCATAGTCACCTCAGTGAAAAGATGCAAACAGGAAATTGAAGAGACCTGTGGAGAGGTAAAATTAGAAATGAGATATTGGGATGAGACGACA
This sequence comes from Miniopterus natalensis, assembly GCF_054644295.1. Taxonomy (NCBI): domain Eukaryota; kingdom Metazoa; phylum Chordata; class Mammalia; order Chiroptera; family Miniopteridae; genus Miniopterus; species Miniopterus natalensis. The sequence continues at coordinate 70,908,664 of NC_142092.1, forward strand.
TCTCGTTTATCTCACACTTGGCCACTGTTCACGTTTGCGTGTCAGAGCCTTGTTATTTCCAATGAAGCAGGAGTTTCAGGGTTGAGTGACTTCTCCTTGTGATTGTGTTAGGGTAACCATAGCACCAGGATTTAATTCCTGGGATACCTGGAGGCAGGTGAGGGGTATTGCACTTCCAATTAACGGCAGCCCCTTGATCTGTGAATGCCTCCGTTTCTGTTACCCCTTTTAGTACAACGCTCCATCTTCACCCGAAGAATACATCCACCGGGTTGGGAGAACCGCCCGCATCGGCTGCCGCGGGAGCAGCCTGCTCTTCCTGGTTCCTTCGGAGGCAGAATATGTCAGCTCGCTGGCTTCTCACAAAATCAAGTGAGTCAGAAACCTGAACGGGCTTCGGCTGATCTCACCTAATTAACTTTCTGTCGCTTCTTATAGTGGCTGGGCCTTGTAAGCTGACGAAGAGCCATTAACCCTTGTGATCCCTAAATGAGTCCCAGAATAGCCAGTGGCAACAACTAAAACCCTTAATGCCATCAGCACATGACAGCTTTCATTGCAGTGCGAGACTAAGTCATAGGGCGATCTGTCGCACTCCGTGTTGCTTGCACAGGGGCCCGTTTCGTTTCTCTCATAGCCAGATTCATGAAGATCTTTCCTAGTCACAATTTTTATTTCTTGCAATTAATGTTTTGTTCCTTTAAAGTTGGTTTATTTTTGAAAAATATAATACTTTTTACTCATCACACAACTCCCCTTCCCTCCAGAAAGCAAACCCAGGAGAAAGTGATTGGGGTTTGCGCACACCCACAGGCGGCTTCAGCCAGCTGTCACCTTGTCAGCCTGGTCAGGTGCCGATGCCTCCCGATCCCGTGTAAAGCCCCCAGTTCTGGCCCTTGTCACGGCACAGAGGACTAAGTAGCATGGAAGCTGAGTCAGGGGCTTCCATCAGACTCCCGACCTCACTTAGGAAAGACAAAGGAAGCGAATAACAGTGAGAGCAGCTCTCCAGGGGTCGTTCCAACGTGAGCAGAGAGAATTCACGGTAGCCCCAGAAATGTATTGTTGTCCTATTTCCCACAAAATCTCTGGCCCTGACATAACAAGATCTCCTAGCAGGCTTCTGCAGGCATGCTGTTTTTCACCCTAGCCCACGTTCCAGAACTTCTGCTCGGACATAGCACAGCTGTGCACAAAGGGTCCTGGAGGCCCCGGAAGAGCTGTGTCTGCTGGTGGTTGCTTGGGTGCCCTGAGAGCTCACGCTGTAACACCAGCCGCAACTGGGCTGTGCAGCTGAGCGTGGGGTCTCACTTCCTGGTGCTTCCCTTTGCCCTGGCCTGTGCTCTCTGTAAAGCATCAGGCTCTCCCCTGGGAAATCATTGCAGCCCACATGGGAACCTGCTGTGGGCGACTGAGTGCAGACCACCCAGTGGGAGAGAGGGATGTGTATGGCCGTGCCCACCAGTACCTGCCGGGTTCTGCTCTCACCGTGCTCAGCTCTCTTTTAGGGCTGCTGGTGTGAACTTTCATGGACTGTGGCTTATTCAGGAAATGTGCCTGACCTCCTTAATACAGTTTTTCAGTTGAGAGGGTGTTTTTATTTGTTTCAGGAAGATGTGCATATTTTATCTTGCTTAATAGAGAAATGTCATGTGGACCAATCATTTGTCACTGAGAGCTTAATCGTAGACTTGCGGAGGAAGTTCAGAAGGATAAGACAAGGAAATACTAAGAGGAAGAGAGTTTAGTCTTTTGTGGAGAGAAAATACCAGCTGGTGTAAGGACATTCATTTAAGGGGAAAGAGTCCTGTAGGGTCCAACCTCGCTGGTTTCTGCCCCAAAAAGCCACTTATGGAAGTGCTTTTTCCTGGAGCACAGACTGCTTCCTGGGCTAGTGGGAACGACCTCGGTAACTTTCAGACCTGAGTTCTGGTCTATAGCCCAGCGCTCTGCTTCTGGTCTGTTTGAGGTAGGCTGTATTGTATGTTGAATATCTAAGTATAGACTGTTCTTTGACTTAATACAAATAAATCTTCTAAGAACTAACGGCAGAATGCACTGTGGAAAGAAGCAGACTTGAACATTTTATGAATCCAAAAGGTATTCCTAAATGTTTATTTTTTTAAAAGTTTAATGTATTGATTTTAGAGAGAGGAGGAGAGAGAGACAGAGAACTATCGATTTATTGCTCCACTTATTTGTGCATCATTGGTTGCTGCTTGTATGTGCCCTGACCAGGGATCAAACCCCCAACCTTGGAGTATCTGAACAACACTAACCAACTGAACTACCTGGCCAGGTTGGAACTCCTAAATGTTCTTTAAAAATTAAAAAGGAGAAAGAATATATGTATATTTTGTGCCAAGAATCTGAGAGCCAGGCAGCGGGATGCTGGGATGGCTGATGAATTACAGGAAAGATTCGGGACAGCAGCAAGGGCCCTCACACTCCTTGCTGCCTGCCTCACACTCTGCACCATGCAACTTGCCCTGACAATTCGATTTAGCAGACGGGGCAAGAGACAGGTGCCGTGGGCCGCTTCCGCCCCTGTCTGAATGCTCAGGACTATTTCTACATCCTTTTGACTTCTTTGTATTTGCCAGCTCCTTCAGTTTCCCTACTTCTCCTTTAAATGTGTTTCTAATGAAAGTCATCATTGGTTTATTAAAATGTAAATACTTCATCAGAATGCGTGTTTCTTAGATCAGGCATGAGACAGTTCCCTGAATTTATTTATTTATCTGCTTCTTTTCTTAGTAAGGTGGGCAGTTCAGATCTGTTGCTAGAAACATAAGTAAGCAGAGCAGCTTCACTTTGTTCCTCAGAAGGAAAGGTTTCTGAGACCAGGAGGAAGGCCCTTTCAAACTGGAAGTCACTCTGGTGCATACTCAGCCCTGTTCGCAGAGGGCCAGTGGTCCCCCGCCTTGTGATGCGGACACACTGCAGAGCAGCAGGCCTGGCAGGAATGTCAGCATTGCCGTGCACTGGAAAAGCTGGCTTTTCTGTGGCATATTTAGTTCTTTGTATCCCTGACTGAAGGGCATTCTTGGCTCTTCTTTCTCCCTGTTTGAGATTTGACCCCATGTTCTCATGTTTCTTTTAATTTCTATTTCTCCTTTATTTTTCCACAAGAAAGAAAGGGATGAATGGAGGCAAGTTGAGTAGACAAAGGGAAAGATGGGATTGGGCTGTGTTTTCACCTCCTTCAGACAACCAGGCATAAATAAGAGGCAAATTCAAAGCCATAACCTTTCTCTCTTGTATGAAAAATAGATTTTCCAAGAAATCATGAGCATTTTCCCCAGCTCCTTCCTCCAATACGTACTACGCCTTCCTGGCTGACTCTCTCTGCTATACAAAGATTTCACATATCCGTGGGGCCTGGAGCTGCAGCAGAGGGGGCTGCAGGCTGGGGCGTGCAGGGAAGCGGTGACACATTTCAGGTAAATAGCTGTCAGAGACATGACATTTTCATTCATGGCTTTGGCAGAGTAACCTTTAGGGGAAAGGGGGAGCGTTGCCTGGTCCCACAGAAGAGATTGCTCTTGGTATGCTAATCTGCCATTACATTTTTGAAAAACAACATACAAGAAAATTATTTATCTTTTTGTGATCTGTTTTTCTCCCCCAGCACTCCCCCTTCCCTTTACTTCCTCCCTGGGATGCGTCGTCAGCCACTCCATTTCCTTTAGTCTCTCACATGTGATGCACGCACTTCCCACGCTCTAGTGCTGTGGACTTTACTGCCCGGCAGGTCAGACAGCTCTGTTCGGCTCCTGATGGCTCTGGTCACAACCAAAGCCCAAATTCTGCTTTCAGCCGTTTCTAGATTCATCAGAGAGCACTGGTCCTCACCCTTAGTAATTAAGAGACAAGAGTCATGAAGATCCTTCAGGGTGGATTGGAAGTGGGTTCTGGGGTACAGACACCAGGTGGTGGGCCCCAGTTCACCTTCACTGGCTTATTCCCCCCAACAGTTAAGGATCTTTAGCTTACCTGCCACCGCCATGCCTTTCCTAAGTCCAAAACAGAAGGAACTATCTGAGATGTTTTTATCTCGTCATCTGCTCGTCAGGGTAATACATCAATAACCACACCTACTTACTTAGTATTTGAGGTTTCATAAGAAATAATGACATTTGCCCTGGCCGGGGAGCACATTGGGTTAGAGCATCATCCCAGTACGCCAGGGTGTGGATTTGATCCCCAGTCAGGGCACATGCAAGAATCAGCTGATGAACGCATAAATAAGTGGAGCAGCAAATCGATGTTTCTGTATGTATCTCTCTCTCTTTCTCAAATATTTTTGAAAAAAAGAAATAATGAAAAACAAACACAAAAAAAAGAAATAATGACATGATCCTTATGCAGGAAATTATAAATGCAACCCACTTAATATTCACCCAGGAGGAAGGAACTTGTTGGAAATATTCCCCACCTGCCCCTGTAATATCATGAGGTCCCCTTCCTTCCAGGTTCCTGAAGGGTTAGGAGCATAGTCCCTTTCCTGGGAAGTACTGCTCCTGCTTTATGCCTGGCTTGAGAATAGGCCAGCGTGGATGACTTGAGAGAACGAGAAGTTTATCTTGCTCTGCCCTTTCTTTTACAGCGTTTCTGAGATGAAGATGGATGATATTTTGTCTGTCCTGACAAGGGATGATACTTTTCAAGGGAGACGATGCGGAAACCAGGTGAGTTTTATTATTGTGTTTGCTGCTAACAGATGTGACTCACTTCTCAACTTGGGGTAGTGGAGATTTTGTTACCGACAGTTGTTTCCTGTCAGGTAAAGTGCATATTGGAGAACCAGGAACATTAGATGAGGCCAGATCTGATTGTGTCTTTTCTCTCTGTTGCTTCTGGGTGTGCTTGCTGGTCTCATCCAGTGAATGGACCATGGTCTGTCCTGGAAGTCTGCCAGGCGGCAGCAGGCTTCCCAAAACCAGGCCACTCTAGGCTGGACGCGTCTGCAGGCAGTGTTCCCCGCTCAGCCTGGTGGACCCTCTCCAGATTGTCACCAAGGACAACTGACTAGACTGTGTCCACCCAAGACAGCACGTCTCTTTTCAGAGACACTTAGTTCATCCATTTGTTTAATGTGTGCTGTACACAAAGTAAAGTGTGAGCGTGTGTATGTGTGGTGTTGCTGTTTGTAATTTTGTCTATGAAATATTAAGTTTTTGGATATTTTACATTTATTTTCTTATGCCTGAGGATAGACTGGAAAATCAGAGCCAAATAGACCAAGCTTAAGAATTTCTTTTATCTGTTAGTACGTGTGTTTATTTAGATCAATATCCTCCCCAGAGCAGGGACTTGATTTGATTGGCCCTGACTTAAGTTCTCTTGGTCCAGAGAATACGTAAGGAAAGGGGAGGAAATAGTACAGTGTCTGTCACCTCTCCATGTTCTGGACTCGGGACTATGCGAGGCTCTTCACAGGCTGGGTCCAATTTAATCCACCCACTTTATAGATGAGGAAACTTCAGTCTACAGAGATGAAGGGATATTGATGGGCACACTAGTTATGCATCCTGGGATGTGAGCGCAAGCAATCTAAATTCAAAGCACACAATCTGTACACCAATATGCCTCCCCTGGAGCTGGTTGAGGTGTGCAGAGTGGGCAGGAGCATGGCCTCAGGCTCACTCCTGGTCCCTTCCCGGTGGTGTGGCTTTGAAACTGCCTGGGCCTTCCTTGTCCTCAGTTTCTTCATGTGTAAAGTCGAGATAACGGTAGTGTTCTCTCCTGCAGACACTGCAGGATGGAATAAGAAGTAACCCAGAGCCCAGCACAGGTAGCAAAGGGCATTGTGTTGATATTGCCGCTGTTCTAATTGTTATCATTATTGTCACATCAGTTAGTAGATGTGGAGCTAGAGCCCGCTTGGTGACACATAGCCTTCTGCTGTAGCACCACGAGAGAAATGCCAGCATCTGCCTGCTCCTCAGAAACAGCAGTAGGACCACAGCTGAGACAGGAAGGGTCACTCAGTCCACTCCTTACTGAGACACTCCAGCCCAGCCTTGGTGTCGGTGTCCACCCTGGGTCGTGCTGTGTATCCGTGGGGCCTCCTGAAGGACATTCCTGGAGGAGGAGGAGTGGTGCAGCTGCGGCTCCTCTGCTCCTTAGGAGCAAGCGGACCATTTTCTAACATCTGCCCTCTGGGGCCTTGCAGCCTTGGTTTTCCTCTTAGAGCCTTTGCCTTGGACTGAGGCCAGCTCTGAAGCCTTGCTGGGCCCAGAGGCTGAGGCCCAGGGTCACACACACTAGGGTTTAAGTACTTTCTTCACAGCTTGTGGTTCTGCATTGTGGGCCAGTTAGCCTCTCCCAGCCTCAGTCTTCCCATCTGTAAAATGGGGAGAACCGGAGTGCCTGTCTTGTAGGGTGGTTGGGAGGTTTAAATGAGACGAAGCATAAAGCACTCTGTAAACCCTGCACACCGTGGAAGTTCGTCCTAGGCCCGGGCCCCTGCCTTGATGGCACAGAATGAATAGAGTGTTTTGATATTTTTAAGGTTTGGTGATCTTTGTTTTTAAAGAGAAAAAGTGTTAAACAAGGGTGGGCTTTCAACTACACCAAAACACCCAGTTAACTTAGAAAACTAAGTTAATCATACTGGGTTCTAGGTGTCATGTTGATGAAAATCTCACTCGTTTGACCTCATGTAACTTGAATTAAGAGGATGAACAACTAAACTCAATCAACAATATTACTAATTGTCACAGCCTGAGAGTGTTTTGTGCATGACCCATGTGAGTAGTAGAAGGAATATAGTAGATGCGGGGTCCAGCTTTTAGTTCTGTTTCCTGTAGGAAGTGCAGCAGCTCTCGTGGGCTGCTTTCCTCTGGGGCAGCTCTAAAACACAAGCCAGTGCTGGGCATGTAGGAATAGGCCCAGTGGACGGGCCTTTCCCGCGCACAGCCGGGCGCTTCATTAGATGCCCTCCCCACCCGCTGGGTAAAGCCTGTTGTAAATGTCCCTTTGGCACGTATGTTTTTGGGCTCCTATGAACAGAAAGCAGGCGAGTGAAGCATCTGTAAAATGTATATTTCATATTTAGGTACATAAAATATATATAGCTATGCCTGGGTGTGTGACTGTTCATCCACCTACAAAGAGAATAAATTTGATCTTTCAACTTTACTGGGACGCACTCAGAAGTTTCTAGGGATTTGGGGGGTAAAACTCAGGTTGCCAATAAAGTGATTAAAACAAAATCCTTCCATTTAGTTTTAAAATACTTTAGAAGTTGGCAATATCAAGACATGCTTCCCTCAGAAAAGCCACTCTCCCCCCCACACTGCTACCACTTAAAACTTTTTCCAATGACAATAATTGGTCATAGTTATCATAAACTCCTCTGTTGCCTCTTGATACGTGTGGGATTGTTATCTTAAACACATACACGCATGCAAACATGTTTTCCCTGGAGTTCTTTTGTCCTGTGAAATATGCCTGTAAACTTATCCTAACAAAAAGCTGTTGCTGGTATCTCAAGACACTGAAATTAAAATCCCTAGCCCCTTGCCTCAGTGCCCTTTGATCGTCTGGTCTTTCCAAGACCAGTCCAGTCTTTCAGGCAGGGAGTGCCGAGTGCAGGCTTTGGAAATGTATGTTTCCAACCTGCCTGTGGTCCTCTAGGTGCTGGTTGGCTTCATTAGCCAGTGCTGAATCTGTGTGTCTTTGAGGGTGCGAGAGCCGGTCCTGTGGGGGCTCACGTGCCCGCAGGGGCTTGACCCTCTCTCATTATGGGAGCAGTTTACCTGTCTGGGGCTGAGCTGGTACTGCGTCACTCTGCCCCTGTCTTTGGTTTAAATTTAGACTGTCCTCCCCAGAAGTCAACTAAAAAATGCCTCATTCATTCTCAAGAGGGGCAATTTTAAAATAAAGTATTTCTGGAAACGGGTGAGGGTAGTAAGACACACTTTTTCTCAAGGATATTATATTTTCTGCCATTAACTTTTTCTCCTATTTTCCTGAAGCTGACCTCACTTCAGACGTGTGAACCTAGTTTTAAGGCCTTTTTCTACGTATTCCACCTGTACACACACTTGCATTTTTTATACGTGTATATATGTAATTTTTTTTGGCTGGGAAGAAAAGATGCCTCATTTTGAAACCTAAAGGGGGGAATAAGAAAAGCCCTTTGTAATATATTGCCATATTATCAGTAAATCCCCTGACAGTTGTGTCACAGAAGCAAGTCACCTGTCACTTAAGCTTGAGGTCTCTTTAATTTTCTCCTGGAATTCGCACCAGGCTGTCTTTAATTTGAGGCCTTTATTGGAATTCTGAAACCTCTCTGCCTCCCTGGCTCTCAGATCTATTCTGAGAGCTGTTACAGAATGTATACAATAACCAACAGAGGGATTCGAGAGGGCTGGCGCTCTGTTTATTTAACACTCTAGAGGGATTTTTGTGCTTAGTCGGTCCTGGCTGCCCGGCTTTCAATATCGCTTTGACAGCCATTCTGCCCTTCTCATTAATTTTAAACAGTTAAAACACAGGAAAAAGAGGGAAAAGTTTTCATTATTAAAGTGCTTTACTTTTTAATAACAGAGGATTCTGTCCGCCAGGGGAAAGGGCATCCTCGCTAATTTCACATTCGTATTTTTTAAAAAAACTCGAGGAAGGTGACAGTCGCACTGTGGAGGTGGCTTAACGAAAGGAGGGCAGCACAGAAAGTTTGCATTTCACATCAGTTAAGAGGGTGAAAAAATCCTTGTTAATGACAACAGCAAATGTCCACTTTCGTAACACAGCTCCAGAATGACTTTTCTCTTGACATCTGAGTGGAGCATACCCTTAGGGGGACCGTGTACTGTGAAATCAGCTTGGCTGTCATCAGCCAAACAGGTAGTAGGAATGATTTGACTAAACCAAAAACATTTTCAGGGTGTTCAGTCTCTCTTAATACAGAGATGAATGTCGATTCCCAAGAATGGGGCTTTTTCTTCTCTCCCTTTGTTCTTCCTCTGACAGCTCTCAAGAGTGAGCGACACGGTAGTCAGGGTCAGGCACGGCAGCCAGGCCAGGCGCTGGGCTTCGCTGGTTTTCGTGGTGACTCACGGGGGGGGGGGGGGGGGCAGGAGAGGCTTGATAGCACCATTCAGAGTCAACGTATCAGCCAGATGGGCTGCAGAGCGTGTTCTTTAGCCTCTCAGTTTCACCTTCAAGCATTCATGTTTGTTTTAAGATAGTATAAGGAACAAAAACCACTTGTTTGGGGGAGGTGTGCTATAAAGAATAGAAATCTTTTCTCTGCAGTGGTTAAAGGTTGAAAAGAAAATGCTATTTTATTAACCCGTCCCCTCTGTAGGGTCTTTCAGTGCATACAGGTGTGGCTTCTTATAGGGGATGGTTTGCTGGAACAGCCCATATCTTGATAGGTTCCTGGGAACTCAGCACAGTGGTTCTGGGCTGTAAGAATGAATCTGCACCAGCCTGGGAATGAGGAGACATGCTCTGAAATCCCAGGGTGGGCCGAATTTCAGAGAGCTCACCGTGGGATGCTCGCACAGAGGAATCACTGTGCCCCGTGGATGGGGGCGAGGGAAAGGGGAAAGACTCGGCGCCTAAGTAGGAGATACAAGAGTCATTTGAAAACAGCTTAGTTTCCGTGATGTTTTAAATGCCTGAATTGGACCTGGAAAATTACAAGTGTCTCCAGTGGACTTTCATTTTGAACATGAGTGATAGGAGGCCAGGAAGGAAAGTAAATAAATAAATACGCAGTTCTGATCTGCTTCGTCACAAAGCCATCCTCGTCTTTGCCTGACTTTAACATCTTTAGAGCTCCCTTTTTCCCTAGTAATATTGAAAGGATTACCCTGTAGGCCCTGAGGTGGTTACTGTGTGATTTTACTGTTATTAAATCTATTATAAACTGCTTCATTATTCCTGACTCTGACTCTGTCTCTTTTTTAATCCTTCCGTTACCCTCCCAGGCCGATGGCCCCCAGGAAATCCGAGAGCGAGCCACGGTCTTGCAGACAGTGTTTGAAGATTACGTGCACTCCAGTGAGGAGACTGTCTCCTGGGCAAAAAGAGGTCAGTCGGTTTCTTAGGTGGTTGTGGAGGGCTAGCCCAGCAAAGAGCGTCGTCCTCACCTCCATCCGCACACCCCAGACGGGTGTCTACTCACCAGCAAAAGCCTTCAATCTCCCTAATGCTGCAGGGTTCAGGAGCAGGCACGGAAGGCTTTAACATGATATTAAATGTTAATTTCACCCTTCCCTGTGTTTTGCACAAATGAGGCTTTATCTCAGCTTACATCAGGACTAGAGCTTTGACCCAGCAACATGGGTCTTCGCAATCTGTTTTTCTCCTTCTTTGAAAACTGGATAGAAGAGAGATGACATGTCAGTAGGAATCGTAGAGATGGAAATTAGAGATGAAGCACGGGCTGGCAATATTATACCTAAGCAGTTCTGTTTAAAAGTACAAAGAAAGATGAGAAAGAACAGTGCTGAGGAAGGGCCTAGACCATGAGCCCAGTTCCTAGGGCATTTACAGAAGAGTTGGGCATTAATTTAATATTCAGACCCTTTATAGGGTAAGTTGTCTCCTGGGATCACCAAGCACTAGGTGTGGACTGAACAGTTCACTTAAGCAAGGAGCAGAGTGTGGAGAGCTGCCTGGCTTCTGCGGGAGAGCCTTGAGCATCTTGGCTGGTGACTCTCTGTGCTAATGAGGCTTCTTCCCTGTTGGGAGAGCTATAGTTCTGGATAGTTACCTGCTGGGTTTTTTTGTTTGTTTTGTTAATCCTCACTGGAGGGTATTTTTTCCATTAATTTTTAGAGAGTGGAAGGGAGGAAGGGGGGGGGGGGAGATGTGAGAGAGATACATCTATTGGCTGCCTCCTGCATGCGCCCCGACAGGGGCCAGGGATTGAACCTGCTACCCAGGTACGTGCCCTTGACCGGAAATTTAACCTGTGACCCTTTGATGCATGGGTTGTGCTCTAACCACTTAGCAACACCTGCTGTTTTGAGAAGAATGCCTGGCTGGCTTACGAGTACAGCAGGTTCCTGGAATGTCGTTTTGGCCAGCATCTTTTTCTTAGAATGTTGATGAGCTGCCATAGGAACTTCACTCTTATTTATATCAGTGAGGCTGTGGTGAAGCCATTTTCATTATATATTGTTTTGCTTGAAGCCACAGAACCTGTCCACATTAAGTGAGGACTTACTGTGTGTGAATACCATAGCATCCTTTCTTTCCTTCTTTTTATAAATCAAAATTTCTTTCTAAACATTTAACAAATATGTGTTGAGTTGGGCACTGTTCTAGGTGCTTGGCATACGTCAGGGATCAAAACAGACAAAAATTCTCACCTTTCTAACATTCTAATGAGAGGGCAACAATGAGCATAATAAAGAATAAATTATACATAAATTAGTCTATTAAAAGGTGATCAGAACTGTGAAAAACATGGAGTAGAGTACAGGCTATGAAGGGGATGGCAGGACAGTACATTTTAAATAGAGGATCTGAGTGAGCCCTGTTGTGAAGATGACACTTGAGCAAAAACTCAGAGGAGTCATGCCTGTGGTGGGATTTGAGGCAGCAGGAACAGAGATGCTGAGGACTCAGGAAAGCAGCATGGCTGGGGGTGGGTGGCACAGAGGCAGATTACATGGATCACCTCAGCTGGAGGCTGGTGGAGGACCTGGGGTCACCCTGAGTGAGACAGGAGCTGTTGGAGGGCTTGGAGCAGAGCTGTGTGTGGTCTGACAGGCTTCAAAAGAATGGGGGGGGGAGGCCAAGGGTGAAAGCTGGGGGATGGGTTACAGGGCGACCATGGACCTCAGGAAATAGATGGTAAACATGGGTTAGTTGGCCAGTATTGCCCAGTGCCTATTATATATCTTAGCACTCTGAAAGCAGGCCAACTGCACAAGGTGAAAGGTGAACTCCCAGTATTTGCCCCATAACCCCTGATACCTAATCAGTATGCATCCTTCCAGCCTGGGTCTGATAATAGTCTACATAAAATCTTAGCATTTCCCTGAAGCAAACTCAACAGTACCTAAGGGTTTTCCAAAGAACCTGCCTTAGTGACTTTGCAGCTTGGTCATTTGCAGGAAGTTAGGCAGACTCAGTTTGCTGTGCGGTCCATACTGGGCATTGTGCTGCAGAATTTCAGGATTAATAAGAGTTGTGATGAAAAGAAGAAAACCCACACCAGCATCTTCAATTTGGTGCCGGAGGTATTTCCAATATTCTAGGGAGACTACAACTACTTTAAGGTATCTTGGTCATCAGAGGGAATGTAGTTTTGTGTTTTCTCATTACTGTTGAACTTGTTAACACCAAGAAATAAACAGGTATTTGTTTTCCTTGGAAAGGCTATTGGAGTGGGGCCACTCCCATCGGTTTCATACCGGGAAGGAAATAAGTATATCATTGTTCTTATCTGCTAATTGATTTCCACACCAGATTGGTGATGGCCTGGGACAGGCTGCATGTAGCGGGTCTCAGTCACCCCTCTTCAGACTTGGAGCTCTTTGCTCTTCTTGTCTCTCCTGTTACTGAGGACTGTGAGTTCTGAAGGGTTGGGGAGATCTACACATAATTGCACTGTAAATGTGTTGAATTTACATGGGGACAGCTACCACACCCCACAAGTGATACTATCTTTTGCATTTCAATCTTTTGCATATGCAAATCCCCCACTCCTGACTTGCCTCCTTTTATGCCATTTCAGAACCCACCTCATGAATAATTAACAAAGCAGCTGGTTTTGCCTTTGTGGCAGAAAACTAGTTGGAAACTGGGCCAAGTATGCATTTGTTTCCCTTTCTCATCTTCTGACCCAGTCACTGTTCATAACCAGCATTAATTGTTGTCAGTTTCCAGAAGCACTTGCCCCTTTTTCCTCTCATTTCTTGCATCTTTTTAGCTAGAGATTCAAGTGGTAAAGGTGGTAACGAAAGTTTGAGCTTCAGACTCTTAAGCGGAATCCATTCCCTGCAAATTCCCACTTGTCCTGCAGTTTGCTCCTCCCCACCTTCCTGTCTTCCCGAAGAGCCGGGCTAACGCACGCAGGGATTATGCTTGGCTGGGAAGGGATGCTTTTCAGAGTCAGGACAACCCAAGCCACCGGGGCAGGTCAGCCCAATTCCCTCTGTGTCAGAGACAGGCCCATACTTGGCCTGAGGCTTTGTCTCTCAGAAAATGATACTGAGCTGCCCCCTGGCCCCTCCTCTGGGTAGTTGTCACTGTTGATGTCGAGTGGGAAGATGCGTGTGCCTGAACTCTGGACACGTGCATGCTCCTCAGGGCCAGGCTGGCGTTTGCTCCCTCTTACCCCCTCCATCCTAAGCGTCGGCATAAGACACGCTTATTCTTGATCAAACGCCCAGAAGTAAACTTGATTCTATGAAAAAAGGCAAAATGGCCATGTAGGGTATTTTAAAACAGATTTCCCTTAATTCATCAGCCATCTGGCTCTGAACTAGGAATCGGTGACTATGGAGCACTCACACTCTGGCTGCAGCTTCCTCCGTCACCCCAAATAAACGTCTGCTTTCATTACTTCTCTATTTTCTGCTTGTCCTGGTCCCACAACCCATTCCTAGTCTTGACGTGGCCCACACGAGCCCCTTCCTACCCCTCAGAGGGTCCTGCACACAGCTGCCCCTGCACCTGACTCCCTGCTCTCTGAATCATCCGAACATGGGAGTCCACACAGGGCATGAGGATGACCAGCTGCCACTGTCCCCAGGAGCCTGGAGGACAAGGTTCAGAAAGAGGCAGTGCGAAATGCTGCCTGCCCAGGGAAGAAACACCTGCCGCTCCTGGGCAAACTCTCTCCCTGTAAAGCTGTGGGTAGAGCACCTACGGCTCCTGGGATAGAGCTTGTGCGTCGATGTGGGGATGAGGAAGGGAGGGCGCACGCAGCAGTGGGGGCTGATCTGCTTCAGCAGGGGCCGGGTGAGTGAGGAGGCCTGGGCCAGCGTCTGGGTCACAGACTTTAAAAGGGTCAATTCTTTAGTGGGCTCGGCTCGGCTTGGTTTCAGGCTGGTTTCTTAGATGAGTAAATGTTGGGGGCTAGGGAAAGAGAGGGGATGGAGGAAAAAGAGGCCTGGGCTCCTGGGCCGGGGCAGATGTATACTTTGCTCTCGGAGGACTGGGGTATGTAGTAGTAGCTTTGTGTCTGGAAGTCTGGTGTCAGAACCCACCAAACAGCACCGGCCATTGGAAGCGTTAAAGATTTTCTTTGAAAAATCAGCCAGTCCCCAGTTATTAAAAAGGGGAGTAAGCACAGACTTAAAGAGGGTGCAGAGAAGTTGCCTTGGTTATTATTTCTCATCGATTGGGAAAAGGAGTTCACTTTGCTCAGTAAATAGAGCTTTGATGGATTCCCAGGACCTTCCAGGAGCTGATCTGCTAAAATGACACTTTTTATTACTGTTCATAAACGCCAATCTCCCGGTGCTGCTGGGATATTACGGTTAAGCTGCGGGCAAACTTACCAGTCCAGTGGCTCAGCAAGCCAGGGTGAGGGAGGCTGGTATTTAGACCGTCTCCACTAGGTGCACCCTCTGGGCTCTGTGTGGTCGCAGAGGACTGTGCTGGGAAGTACAGTGAGCAGTGACGGATGGGGACAGTTTTCAGAGCAACCCCTCCTGCCCTGTGGGTGAGAAAGGGCAGACTCTTAATTTTCATTGTTACTGCAGGATGTTCCAGGAGAATCAGCTATGGGAAATCTTTCCTCAAAGGAATGTGAGTGTCGGTGGTCAGAGCTTCACCCTCCTGGGACCAAGTCTGGTTTCTCTGGCTGTCACCCAGTCCAGGTCTAGGACAGAGACCATTTCCTACACTTTAAAATAGGACTGAAATTTTCATGGTTGAATGTCTGATGAACATCCACACTGTTAGCAGTCCTTAAGGGGTGAACTATTCTGTGGGCTGTTTCAGAAATTTAATCCCTTCTTTAAAAATTCTGTTTCATGTGCTGGCCGGGTGGCTCGGTTGTTTGGAGCATTATCCGTACACTGAAAGGTGCGGTTTGATTCCCAGTCGGGGCACATGCCCAGGCTGCAGGCCTAGTCCTCGGTTGGGGCGCATGTGGGCGGGGGCTGATCTGTGCTCCTTTTTCACACCGTCGTTTCTCCCCCTCCCCTTCCTCTCTAAAAAAAAGAAAAGCCAATTAAAAAATCTTTCATTTCCTTTTGCACACCCTTTGAGTGGGTAAGAAGCACTGTATCAGTCAGTCCTGGATACTTAAGAATGAATTTGGTTTTAAAATCCCATGAGTTGTCGATGAAGTGGCACCAATGATTCCTCTGGATTGGGGAGCTGGAGACGAGGCTTGTGGTGGAGGCAGCACTTACTGCACTGGCTTCACTCATTCCTGTATGTGCCAGGTACTGAGCTGGGCCCCAGGACTAATGAAGAAAATGCGCCCTGCCCTCTGGTTATTAGACACTACACAGTAAAGTCTGAAATTATATTGGGTTTATTTAAGTGATAATTGCAGCCTATAGTGTTGTTTTGTTTGCTCATTTGTTTTGAGGAATTAAAAAAGACACAGGTATAGGTTGAGGTTTTAGTGTGCGGGGTACTGCTGGTTGGGTGCCATCGGGCCTGGCGAGGTGCCCTGCCCAGGACAGCCCTTTGGCCAAGGCACAAGTGGCACTCAGGGCCCCGCCCCAACAGCCTCCCCCCTTCATTTTCCCTGCAGCCCTGCAATCCTTCATCCGGGCCTATTCGACCTACCCCCGGGAGCTGAAGCACATCTTCCACACCCGCCTGCTCCACCTGGGCCATGTGGCTAAGAGCTTTGGGCTGAGAGACCCCCCCCAGAACCTGAGTGGCCCGGCTGTGAAGAAGAAGAAAGCGAACGCGAAGAGGTAAGATGCGTCGAATTTGTCCTGTGACAAGTGGCCGAAAGTCCGGCGGGTGTGAGCTCTGTTCAGGCTGCTGGGTGCTCAGTGGAACTTGCTCTGTCTTTGGTTTTCCTGGTAAGTTATCACTGATACCTGCCCTTCTCTCAGTGTGATAAGTGCTTGGAGCAAGAGGATGAAATACCTAACTAACATTTTTAAGGTGTTGGCAGAAATTCGGTTGTGTCTTGTTGGTCTCCTTCACTGTCCGTGTAGAGTAAGCAGGGACTTCCCACAGTTGGAGCTTCCCCCTGGGAAGCCTCTGGGACTTGTAGGAAGATTTCTGGTGGGTTCCCTGAGGGTGGACCCGGTGGCAAAGCTCTCCTGGTGAGCAAGGCGGGCAGCACTGAAGCAGCCCCCTCCCCCAGGCTGGCTCCCAGGCCACTGTCCTTGGAGCTGACGTACAGTACCAGTGCTGAGCGCTCCTAGAGGTGAGCACATTGAGTCTCCCCCGACTCGGAAAGCATATTCAAGATCCCCCCCTCCCCCCTCCCAGCTCATGGGAGAGGAAAGTCAGAGTAAGGAGCATGGCCCTGTGGGCGCTGGGCTCTGAGTCCATCTTCAAATGTCAGGAGGTCCTGAGATGATCTCCCTCAGCAAAATACATTCATAAAAGTTCTTTCTCTCCTCAAAGACACTGTTCATTTAGTGGCAAACCCAGCCCTTGTGGGAACTGCAGGGTTTGATTCCATGAGTGGACGAGGTTGCTTGCGGAGTTTGGGTGGATTGCCATCATTGCTCATGCTGCGTTGGTGGGAAGGACACAGCATACAGGTGTTTGGGTACCAAGGAACCCTTGTATGCTCTGGACAGGTATTTTGCCTTGTGTAGCCTTATTTTTGCATATTAATTACAAATGCCAATATCCACATGCCCTTCCTGCCTGATAGGGGGCTTGTAGGCAGCACCCCTCCAGCATGCTCCATCCTGCACAGGGTCACCGAGAAGTGCCGGTGGCATTGTCAGCCTTGTCAGGTGGCTTCTCTGGTGGAGGGAGAAGGACCACCTGTAGGGTGTAACCATTGCTATTGGAGCCACAGCACGTGGTCTTAAGTGCTGCGCAGTCTGATATGAGCTTGTGAGCTCTGGAATGTGTCTGCCTAACTTCTCAGAGCCCCTATTTCCTCAGTGACCAACAGGAGAAGGAAATCTAGATTTTTAGCTACTTCACAAGATGGTTTTGAGAACCAAAATGAGGTCTTAAGTGTAAATTTGCCTTTTGAACCATAAAGAGCCACACAGATGAGGCCCTTAGGACACAGAGCTAGAGACTAGATGAGTTAAGATTCCAGAACCTCCAGCTTGATCTGGGCAGGGACTTGGCATCCATGAGGCTCTGGGTAATGGGTAAAGAGTTTTTTTGGAGTTTGTAGAGGCGTGGTGGTTGCCTTCCATTGTTAGCTCTTGTGGAGCACAGTAGTCTGAGGCAGGTGTTTCTCCACACGCTGCTGTTCTGAGCTGCCTGGGAGACACACAGCCTGGTGTCCTCCAAGCGGGTGGGCACCTAGGGTGCAACGGTGCGGGGCTGCAGTGCATCAGAGGCTGGCCCTGTCTTGGGTTTGGGGTAGCTGATGTCTGCGTATGTTAACTTTGGTTTTGAGTATATGACAAACCATGAGGCCTGCACTTGGGTCCGAGAGTGACCTCCTAGTGATCTAGGCCTGGCTATCCTATCACGTCTCTGAAACGTTGACTCTGAGAAGGGAGGACAAGGCCTGCCAGGTGGTGACTGGTAAGAAACGCATTTTGTTTCTTTGTCTCCCCACACATCAGTGGATCCCAGTATTTCATTGTCACAGGTGATCTACTTCCATGACCGGGAGTTTCATCAGCAAGTGTTAATCCAGACAGCAGCTCCTCAGACTGGCATGTCCTCAGCTCCCACCCAGATCCTGGAAGGCAGGGAGGCAGTTGGGAGGGGGACTTGGAGCCAGCATTGTCCTTACCTTGAGAAGCCACTAGGGAGAGGCACTCCGCCTCCTGCTTCTGCTGACCCTCGCTGGCAGATGGGCACCAGCCCGCCTGTGCCCTGTGAGCAGGGGATTTCACAGGGCTTTATTTAGGGAAGAATGGGCTGATTAGCCGGTAAAGAGCGTGTAAGATGGTATGGGGCAGCCTTTGATGTCTGGCTGGCAAGGCAGGGAGCCGGGGTGAGTGACAGCAGTGTGTCACAGGATTACTCCGCCCGTGACAATACCGCTCTCTGTTCTTGCCATGTCACCACTCTGTTACAGCTACTTTTTCCGTGGTTATGCTTTTCTTTCAAAGGCGTCTCTCTCCACGCTCCTTACATCCCCCCACCCTACCCCAGCCTTGCTAATGCAGGCGCGCTCGGGAAGACAGTGGTACCTTCTTTTATTTGGGGAAGTCTTGTCACTCCTGACGGAAGAATGACTTTGCAGCTAATCTGCACATGGACCGTATAATTGTGGTCAGTATGAGCGGTGGAGAAAACCTGACAGATCAGGGCTCGAGCAAATGCCAGTTGCTGCTCTCTGAGGATTGGAAAGAAAAGTCTGCTAAACCCTACAAAGTGCAGAGACTTGTGCTGTGGCCACAATGACTGTTCTGAGCTGAGGCGTCTCCTCTGAAATCCATCTGTCCAGAAAGAGAATGGGTTCCTTCTCTTTTGTGTGGGCGATAAAATAATAGCACTCCATTCTCTACAGTGTTCTGCATTCCATTGTATGGTGCTGACTGCCTGGAAAATTATATGTTCTGTGCAGACCTCTGATATCTGCAAACCTAATCTGCCAGCCTGTCGGGGGAGTCCTACCTCACCTCTTGCACAGCAGCCGAGGGGTCCAGCCCGTGTGTCTGGAGTGTGGGCAGGTGGGTTAGGTGGGGGGCTATCAGGCATTTCCATGTAGTGACAAAGGGGATTTTTATCTTGTCTCTATTCCTTTACTTGACCACTTTTCAGAAAACCAATAATGGTCCCCAAACGAGATCTTAATCCCCAGGTGTCTGCTTTCCTGGTCCTCAGTTCTGAAAGGGAACACTAAGTCATTCACAGTCACAAACCCTTCGACGCCCACACACACCTGTCAGAACGGCCCCCGCCCTGCCCCTAACACCTACACACATGTTCAGTCAGGGAGCTGGTGCTGAAATGTTGAGTGGCCCCTCAGCAACATCTCTCACGAACACGTTTCCCTCCCCTGAAAGGAAGTCTGGTTTTGAAGCCATGTAGATTCAGCAGACCCTGAGAAGGGAAGCTGACATCTCCCAGAATTTCTCTCTACCCAGGAGATGCTGAGACCCAGCGCTGTCTGCCGTGAGAGGCAGAGCTGGGCTGTTTGCCAGGGTGTCTGTCTAGGCCGTCACACACATGAGCAGAATGTGTTCAGGAACAGCAAGCAGACATGGGTCCCTCATCTGTCCGACACTCTAGAAAATGGTTCAAGAATATAGAAAGAAACTAATGGGCCTGGAGGTCTTGGTGTTGCAGTGACAGTATGCGAGAGCGTGTCTCCTGTTGCCACCCTGACACGAGTGGATTATATGTGATAATTATAAGAAATAAAAAGCACCATTTCCCCCAGGTGGTTTGGTTTGTAGCCAGCTAAGAGTGCTTTTACCCCTGTGCCTAGATATCCTTAGTGCCTAGAAACATCCAGCATCATCTTTATCAGCCATTCAGTCGTTTTGCTCCCATTCTGAGCTCCCTCCCTTTAAAATTAGTAGCAGACGACAAATCTGAATTGTCGACTATTCTTAAAAGAAATACAGTTTCATTTTGTTTGTATAATACATTTTCTCAAACCAGCCTAGCTAAAGTGTTATCTGATAGTTATTTTGTCAGACAGGTAAACAATTTAAAATAGGGATCTCTTATCCCTCAGTACTTCCTAGATCTGGTGTGCGTGGTTGTCAGCGCTCAGCAGCCCGTGGTCACTAGCAGAGGGCACATGGGCTGCCCTGAGCACTGGTCACTGCAGAACCCCTAATACCCGAGCGCCTCCTGAGCCTGTTACATCTAGGGTTCTAGGTGCAGTGTGGTCTCTACAAGAAGCAGACATCTTCACGGGACCTTACTCACCAGACTTTTCTCTCTGAAGTATCACTGATACTTGTCACTAAAGTTCAAATTAGAGATTTCGCTAAGCTCCATTTGGGGTGCCTCTTTCATCTTTGAAGCCCTTCGCTGTTTCACTCTGTGATTCTCACCCTGGCTTGTTCAGTAGTTGTTAAGTAACTAGCAAGAGTTACTATGTTGCACACTCTGCTGGTGTGAGAAGTTCATACCCTTGTTCCTCTCCTTGTTTCTAAACGACAGTGGGGGTCCGGGTTGAATCATTGATCATCTGTGTGCCCTTGGATGAGTGACTCAGTTTCTGTGCCTCTGTCCCCTCACCTCTCACATGGGGTGGCCGGAGCCTCACGGTGTTGTCCTGGGCCTCAAGGCTGAGGGTGAGTGTAGAGCCTCAGCCCAGTGCCTGGGACGGGAATACACGGAGCATGTGTTGGTTTTAACGACATCCCCACACATGTCCCTGGAATAGAAAGTGCAAGTAACTGTCAGTTTCTTCCCACTGTGAACTTTTCCTCCCGAACAACCTTGAAAACAGACCGTTAGCTCTGAGCCCCACCTCGGGGAGCTGCAGCTGCACCTCCCATGAAGCAGGCATTTTCATCATTAGGAGCAGCTTGCCCGCCAGTTTTTATGTGGCATTTACAACCTCTCTAATATCACTTAAGTAGCTGAGGGCGAAGCTGGGCTCTGGACCACTGGAAATCTCCTCGGACCTGTGGAGCCTGTTACCATCCTGGAAACGAGATCAGGCTGGATGGAGCCACCCTGGGACCAAGGGCTTGTCCGTAGACCCCCTGCGTGGAGTCGAGACCCTTCTTGCCGGTTCCAGACCCGCGTTCACCACTACTGGCCTCCTTAAGTCAGACTCTCCTTAGCTTCCTAAACTGTCTTCATGACTGGCGGCCCTTCAGCGTCACCTGGACTCCTAGAACAGCCTGCTGCTGGGCCTTGTGAGGCCACTGCTCCACAGGCAGCCAGGCCTCCACCCCTCCCCATCCTGCCGAACTCGAATCAAAACCAAGGACCACAGACCCCTCTTCCGGGCTTGCGTGGCCTGGCCTGGCCTCGCCGACCTCGGTGTCTCCTGCAAGGATGTCCTCTCTGACCCACATGCTCAGGTGGACGCACACAGCTCTGCCCTCACCTGCTCTGTCATCACAGCCGTTTTACGTCTGTCAGTGTTTCTCTCCTCTCAAGTGGAGCTCAGTGGAAGCCCTATCTGGTTTTCCTCATCACACCCAGCACCTTCTGCAGCACCTGGCACATGATAGGTGCACAGGAAGTATTTTTAGGTGAGTGGAAGTGAAAGCGTTCTGTGATTCTGAGAGGAGCAGCATGAAGGGAAAGAAAAAGGACTTATTCTGACATGAAAAGACGGAAAGGCCTCTGAATTATTTTGTGAGCCTATGGGTGGAGGCTGGCCTTTCTGAGCCCCCTCCCCCCATTCCACTCATCAGCCAGTCTGCCCAAGAAAGCAGCATGGGACCACCTTCCTCGTGGCATCAAAGCAGCATCCCCAAGAGGGACCGAGCCTCTGCTGCTTCCTCGACCTCACAGGTGGAGGAGCCACCAGGATCAGCCCACAGAACGTGGAGATGAGCAGGACGGGACCAGCTCACTCAGCCTCTGCCTGAAGAGCAATGGAAACAGCTGGGACCCCTGGGAGTAGCTGTGGGGACGGGTGTTATGAGTGTCCTGTGAGCAAGGGGAAGTCTGAAATCATGGAGCACGAGGTTGACATGATTGTGAACTTGACTAACCAAATCTCAAAAATTGAGACCCAGACTCTAGAACCTGAAGGGAATGTGGTCCTCAGAACCGGTGACGGGTGTCTTCCTCCACACCGGAGGCGGGGGCGATGCTGGCCGAGTGCATATGGTTTGAGGTGAATTGGGGTTGGTTACTACATGGAAACCTAGAGCCTGGCTGAGCCACACAGACTGTAGACTAGAGCTCATTGAACTGGTCTCTTTATTAAGCCACGCTGTGGATCTTCCTTTGTGCTCAGGGGAGGTGTTCAGATAGGACAAGGGACTGGAAGGTGGCTGGGTCTTCCTGGGTGGGGGGCACTGAGATAGTCAGGGGGGCTGTTTGTCATCCTTTTCGATTGTTGCATTCACAAGTGGTTCCACGTGGGTTGGCCGTGTGGGCACAGGCCACAGTGGGGGCCTCACCGTTCCTTGCTCTGCCATCAGGCACTGCTGCCCCACCTTTCGGGGCTCTTGTTTAATTACAGCTGTGTACATGCAGCTTTTTACACTTGGCCTTTTGTTTCCACCACTATTTTTTTCTCTCTGACTCCATGCAATTACCAGCTCTCTGCCTACTCGAACAAACACACCCTCATCCCCACTGGCTAATGAGGTGATTAAAGGGATCTCACAGTGACCCTGAGCCTCTTCCACACCTGGGTCACCTGCAGACAGCAGGAGCCCAGAGCTGTGCTTTCAGTCAAGCAGTCGGGGCTGACAACAAAGAACAGGAGCCCAGCCTGCCTCTCCTGGGAGGACGCTGGAGATGGCACACTTGCAGTTGAAGCCTTTGGAGCACCAGGACTGGAAGGTGGGGCCAGAGGCACCAGGGAGGCCGAGTGCAACAGGGCAGTGCGCAGCTCATTAGCTGGTTCTTGCATGGACCCTCCAGTTGGTGCCATTTCAGAAATCAAGAAGGAACACGATGGTCCCCAGCTGTCCCCTCACTGCACAGTCTCATTTTAGTTGCCCTAAGCCCTGCCATCTCAGAACTGGCTGCTGTCTCCTCCTTTCGTCTGTCCCTACACTCCTTGGGCTCCTTCTTAAGTAGGACATCCCAGCCCCTCCACACTTCATTGATGCCAGAGCTTTTCCATGTGGTTGTGACCTGTATGAAATGACTCCAGGTCACATGTCATTGTCATTCCAACGTCCTGATGTCTGAAATGCAGAGCAGTATCTTAACTGCTTGATAGTCAAGACAAGGGGTGTGGTTTGAGAACCAGTGTTCCGAGTGACAGCAGGTGACTGCTTGTTAGTTTTAAGTTCTTTGGTGGTGGAGGCAGCAGCATTTCTCTTGGGGGCTAGTGTGTGCCCTCGGCTCTGCTGAGTTCACATGCATGGTCTCATTGAGACCGCATGAGGTCCCTGTGACCAGAGAGGGTCCCCAGTAACCCCTGAGGAGATGGACATGCCAGTCATTTAGCTCTGTGCCTGAGAGATCCCGGAGCCCACACTCCTAGCTCTTGCCTGCTTCCTAGCATGTCCCTTTTGGAAGCTTCTAGTTTCTAGACTCAGTATTGGGCAAAGTAACAAGCATGTGAACCGTGTTAAGGTGTTTTTCTTTGTGAACAGCTCATTCTTTATGTAATGGGATGTAATCTTGAAGCAGGAGAATTTGGAAACCACCAGAGGAGCAGACCCTGGCATGGGTAGTAGAAGTGCTGTTTTCTTCGGGCATGGTCTCCAGAGATCTTTGAGAGGAGATGATCATGGGCAACACCTGGAGGTGATGATGTCTCCAGTTTCACCCAAGTCTAGGGCAGAGGGTGCAGTGGAGGAGGGTGCAGTGCTCCCAGCCCAGTCCCAGCCCTGGCATTGGGTGCAGCCTGACTGCACAGTGAGTGCTAGAGGGGTGTGTGGGGTGTGGGGAGAGATGGTGAGCGTGGAGCACTGGGCACCGAGGTTGCTCAGTTAATGCTGTTTCCTCTGCCCGACCCCATTTTCTCTCTCTGAGTCTGTAGATGAAAAGTGAAAGCTTCCAGACCCTCCCTGAGTGCTCCCCTGCCTGACTCTCGTCCCAGCAGCTGCGTTGCTCCTTGGTGGGTCTGTGCATCCTCTGTGCCAGGCCTCCCAGCAGTGGGCTCCCTCTTCCAGAGTAGACCCTGCTCGCTGTTAGAACTCCTGTCTTGAAAATGAGCCCCAGGTGATCACTTTCTTATTCCACTCTGGTCTCTGAGATTCAAATGCTGAATGTGCAGGATTTGCAAACATAAAAAGACAAGGTGATGTGATTGTTGACGAAAGCAGCCCTGGTCCAGGTGACCACGTCAGCTATGTGAAGATGCGCCTGTGTCCTCTGCCTTCCTGCCCTGCACTGGAATGATAGTCACATCCCTGAGCGCCTGCACCACAGGCATTGCGATCAGTGCCTTGACTCATTAGTTCACCTAAGCCTTTTGTGAGTAAGCTGCTGCCACCCTGGGACAGTAGTTCCCCAGCCTGCGTAGGACAGTGCCAGGATCCTCCCCCTTGGGGCGTGCCTGACCCAGGCTGATGTCCCCCACACCTCCTGCTGCTCCTGGGTCACAGTCCATCGTCTGGATGGCTTGTCTCTCGGCCTAGGTTCTTTTCAAAATCTTGTTTGTAAAACTACCCAAACTTATGGTGCGGATTGACCAGCAGAAAATCATGCAGCTGATGGTGGTGAGGCTCCCGGCCACCACCATGTGCGCTCAGTGCTGTCCAGGCTCTCTGCAGTGCAGTTGCTGAACTGCTGCCTCTTGTCCTCCCATCATCATCTTGACACTCCTTTGCAGCAGGCTAGGGCTCGCACCCTGGCCTCCTGGGTCCAGATCCAGCGCCTCAGCCATTGCAGCTTCTTGCTTTGTTGCTTCTGGGTCATCTGTATGCTGTGGCTCAGGATAGAACTCAGCATCTGCACTCTTGTCATTCTGCCTGTCTGCACATCTGGTCATTGAAACCACCCACCTTCTTCTGTGACTCAAGAGCAAGAACTTATGTGTGCCCCTGGTCAGTTCCACCTTGTAGCTGAGGCCCATTCTTTTGACCTGTTAGGGTGTTGTGAGCATTGGTCACCCAGTGTGTCAGCTGTCCCAGCAGGCTTTTCATCTGCAGATGTGATATGCCCCATAGTATCACCCCAGTCATTGACAGTCATGTCAAATGGGACAGGCTCAGGGCTTGAGCTCTGGGGCTTGGTGCTGCAATTCTGCCCCTCGCTTAGCAGTCTCATTCGTCTTTTCAGGGTATAATCAGACAGGTTACAAATGCACATAATTGTTTCCATGTCCACCTTGTATTTCTCCAGCTTAACAATTCATAGTATTTTCACAGTGTCTAGCACGTTCTAGTTGATTTGCCTTTATATGAGCTCTGCACCTGTGTGGAGGCCCCTTTGACATATGAGGGGATTAAGCCATCAGCTGGGGGTGAGGGGGCTGAGCTGGGAATCACGGCAGGCTCTGCCAAGTTCTGGTCCTCCGCCCCTCCCAACAGGGCCTCCCTGCCGCCCCTGTCCATGCCTGAGTCCCGACAGAGCTGTAAGAGTTTAAGAGTTTCGGGCACTTAGGCTACATAATCTCAAAGTTCCCACTGTGTCAGGTTCAGTGTCAGCCCTTTACTCTTGGACATCCGCCGTCTTTGGACATCATCTCTGTCCTCTGCCCTTGTGCATGCCCCTCCAGGCAGCAGACCCCTCACAGCGTCAGCCTGTTAGGTGCCTGCCTTGGCCTGGGGCTTGGAGCTCTCCTGCCCTCCCTGGATCTTGTTCTTGGGCATAAGGCTGACACTTTTTAAAAAAATATATCTCTGTTGATTTCAGAGAGAGGAAGGGGAGAGGGAGAGAGAGATAGAAACATCAATGATAAGAGTCATTGATTGGCTGCCTCCTTCACGCCCCCTGCTGGGGATCAAGCCCAAAACCCAGGCATGTGCTCTGACTGGGAATTGAACTGGGATTTCCTAGATCCTAGATTGGTGCTCAACCACTGAGCCACGCCCTGCTGGGCTGACACCCACTCTTTATCCATTTCTGTCTACAAAGCCTCTCGGGAATTGTGCGGTAACTTTCTCACCAGAGATGGGATATGTTCAGAGCCCTGGCAGTTTTACTAAAGCTAGAGTTGGTTTGATCGGAAGAAGTCACCAGAAGGTGTCCCTAAGTGGCTGGCCTACCAGCTGCATCTCTGCCAAACAGAATCCAGAGGCTAAAAGAGTTGATGCAGTTGGTTTTCCTTCAGTGACTGTAAAAGGTGTGCAAGCTCTTCCCCTTCAGTAGCTAAGTTCCCCTCCCACGCTGGCTGGCTCCTTCCCTGAACTCCTTTGTAGCGCTAGAGGGACTGCTTGTCAGATTCTCCCTGGAGTTGTTTGTTACTTCGACTGTCATCTGAGAGCCAGTGAAACCCACCCAGGCACTGCTGCCTTTCTAAACCTGTGAGAGCCAGGCCGGAGAACGGGAATGGAGTCAGCCTCCAGCTACTGGCTGTCCTTACTGCCTCCAGCCCGGTCACTCAGAGCCCAGGCTTCTCTTCCAGTCAGGGGCCAGCTTTCCCTCCTTATGGACAAAATCAAACAAGTGGAAGGTTAAAGGCAAAGAGGCTTTGATGAGTAAAAATTAAAATACTTTAATATTTCAGCATAAGGCAGAGTTCTGCCTTTTGATTTTATTTTCCTAAATGAATATGCCTTTTTTTCTGATTATAGAAATAATGCGTGTTCATTGTGAAAATTTAGGGAATAGAGAAAAGCTTAAAAATCACTGATAAACCCACAACCCAAGTTAACCTTGATTCACACTTTCCATACCCTTCATTCTTTCTCTGCATGTATACATGTGTGGACGTTTTGTGTATAATGATATTGAACAAATCATATGATTTTTTAAACTGCTTTTTTTTTACTTAAGTTGTCCAACTATTACTTTTAAGATACACTTTACGAGGGTTCCAAAAGTCTTTGAGATTTGAGATAATGTGAACGTTGCTTTGTGTTAAGTGTATTTTATGCCAGGAACTTGCTCCTGGTTTTGGTCACGACTTACCATGAGGTGGTTCAGTGGGCAGGCCCTGGAGCCAGGCTTCCTGGGCTCACATCCAAGCTCCTCGGGTGCTGCTGTGGCCCCGCACATGCCACCTACCCTCTCTGGGCCTAGTCTCTACCAGGAGAGGGGGGTACTGCTAGTACCTGTTTGCCAGGCTTGTGGAGAGTGAGTTAAATACCCCTCAAGGCCTTCAAACAGTACCTGACATGCACTAAGTGCCCTTATGAGTGTTAGTAATGTAAGTATTAGAGTCACACAGCCAGTTTGAATGGCTTCAGTTTGACCTGTTTTATATCCATTAATAACCCACATAATTGGTATTTGCTTAAAAGTTGTTTGAGTATATTTGGAAGAACCCGTTACTGTTGGCCGATATCACCCCCAGCTCTTTACACGTGGCCTGTAGGAAGTGGTCTGCACGTCAGAGGGCCGCTCGGGGGCCACGTTTTGGGTCCTGGGGGAGGAGATTAATAGTCCAGCGACTGCCTAGGATAACTTTTGGGCAGAAATAAATTCTCCGCATCCTGCCATAAACCAAAATTAAGTCTAGATGGATTAAAGCATTGATTTTCAACCCTTTTCATCTCATGGCACACTCAAACTACTAAGATTTTGCGGCACACCAAAAAAACATACTTTTTGCCAGTCTGACAAAATAGGTATAATTTTGATTGAGTCACACAGGACAACTATCGTGTTGGCAGGTTATTTTGTTTTTTAATTTTTATTGATTTTATTGATTAAAAAATTAAAAAATTAAATTGATTTAAATTGATTTAATTTTTATTGATTTTATTGGAGCAACATTTATTTGTTGCTCCGCTTATTTATGCATCATTGATTGATTCTTGCATGTGCCCTGACAAGGGATTGAACCTGCAACCTTGGCATATCAGGACGATGCTCTAACCAACTGAGCTGCCCAGCCAGGAATGTCATTGTCATTTTTTTATTTGACAATCTCTTGCAGCACTGGTTGAAGATCACTGACTTAAAGCAATAGCAGACTCAGAAAATATACTTAAATATTTTTAAATGCTAGGATGCAGAGACATTTCTAAGTATGACCCTAAAACATAAAAAAATATTGATAGACTTGACAATACATAAATAAAATAAAAAATTTTGTCCTGCCAAAGAGTGCCATTAACAAAGCCTGTGTTAGAATGGCTTTTTACCTAGCATACTTGTCTGATTTTTTTTTTTTTTTTTTTAACATATCTTTATTGATTTCAGAGAGAGGAAAGGAGGGGGGGGACATCAATGATGAGTCATTGATCGGCTGCCTAGCCCGCAACCTGGGCATGTACCCTGACCGGGAATCGAACCCCGATCTCCTGGATCCTAGGTCGATGCTCAACCGCTGAGCCCGGCCAGGCTTGTCTGAATTTACTGATAAAGTTGGAGAAGGTCCTGAGATCTCTTCTCCAGGGGTCCTCCCACAGCATGTTGATTTACTAACTGGATTGTCACTTCCCCTTATTGGCAGTGAGAGAGGCACCGCCCTGCTGGGTAATCCAACCTGGTAGCAAGGGGATCGCTCAGCCTCCACTACAAGGGACTTTCCTGTGGTTGGATAAACTGATCTGTTGCCTGGTAACTTCGGGTTGGTGGAAGCTCAGGAAGCCCATTGGAGAGGGGCTTGGGTATTTGGAGGTCGAGGAGAGCAAGAAAGTTGGCAAGTTCCTGGGACAACTCAGCTTGGCAGGAGAAGGGATCAGCCCATGTGTGCCCGTCGTGTGCTTGGGTTTAGAGCGTTTCATCTTCCATCTGTACTTGGCCTGTTCAGCACTGGGCCTCAGAACAAAGGAAAGAGACAGGGAGCTGGCCAAGGGAAAGGTGGGTCCCCTTGGGGTGGCTGCTGTGCCAGCAAAGGGGTACCACTCAGGTTGACTCTGAGGCTCTCCCAAGGGTCTGGGTCTGGGAAATGGGAGCCCCTGCTTGCTCTCTGGACAACCAGAGCCTCGTAGTTGGGTTTGTGTCCCACCTTGAAAGTACTGTTGACTGTGAACAACTCAGGTGTGAACTGCGGGCCACCTAGATGCGGCTCCTCGTGTAAGTTCAAATCCATGGTGTTCGAGGCAGAGCTGTGTTTTCCATCCATGGTTGGGAATTGGCGTATGTGGAGGCCCAACATAAGTTATACAGATTTTCAACTGTGCAGGTGGCCGGCGCCCCTAACTCCACATTCTACTTCCACAAGGGTCAACTATACATTGAGTAGAATAAAGTCATAAGTACCTAGGAAATTTTGAGGTCATAACCTCAAGACAAGCAGGACTATGTCCAAGACATGCTTGCTTGCTTTTTTTCTTTTTAAAAGTACATATTTTTATTGATTTTAGAGAGAGAGGAAGGAAGAAGGAAAGAGGGAGAGAGAAACATTGATCAGTTGCCTCCTGTATGCATCCTGACCAGGGCTCAAACTTGCAACCTGGGTATGTGCCCTGACCAGGAATCGAACTGGTGACCTTTCGGTGCACAGGATGACCCTTGAACCAACAGCCAAGACCTGCTTTCCAACACATCCGCTACCGCAGGGTGGACTTGAATGTTCTTAGTAGCTGTCCCTGTGCAGTGGCCGTCACCCTTAGACCACCTTCCCCTCCCAGCTGTATTTGTCTGGGAAGTGGACCGAGTGGGGGGTGTGTGTGTATCTGTTCGTCCACCCGAGTGTCGTACATGCTGATGTAGCCTTTGCAGTGTCCACTGGCCCCGCCAGTCTGAGCCGCAGCCAGAGCCTGTCCTGCCCACAGTCAGTGTATCAACCACCCAGGTAAGGTTCTGGTTATTTACTTGCTTCAGCTGTGACAGGAGTAGTCGCTGGAGCGAGTGGCGGAGCTGATGCCGGGGAGGCTATTTTGACTGAAATTTTGCATATTTTGAAACTGGTTGTTACACTTAGAATTATACACGTTGTGAGTGCCTGGTTCAAATGTGGGGGGAAAAAAAGCGTTCCTTCCTGTCACAACCCCTTCACTCTGTCTGTCATGTAACCCAACTAAAAATAAACTACGAGACAGAACTGGCAGCCTTCAGTTTGGAGAAGTTCAGTGCTCTCGGCGGCCTGTCTCCTGCGCTGCCAAATCGCACACCACCGCCTGGAGGTGGGGCCCCGCCAGGGACACTGTCACAGTCCACCGGGCAGGGTCTCGGACTCAGGGCCGTTCCCTGTGGGAACGGGTGGTGAATCTGCCTGCACAGGGCCTCAGAGTCAGTCTGCTCCTGTGTGGCCTTGAGGAGTCGCTTGGCATCTCTGAACCTCAGTT
This sequence comes from Miniopterus natalensis, assembly GCF_054644295.1. Taxonomy (NCBI): domain Eukaryota; kingdom Metazoa; phylum Chordata; class Mammalia; order Chiroptera; family Miniopteridae; genus Miniopterus; species Miniopterus natalensis. The sequence goes on from NC_142092.1 coordinate 70,938,618, forward strand.
TCCTCAATTCAGCCAGATTGACCACAGTCCCCATGCCAGTCACCAGCTGACACCTCTGTGTCTTGCTTTACTTAACCCTTACAAACCCCTATGAGCTGTGTTGTGAGCATCAACCCATTTTCCCGTGGGGGCACCAACCGGAAAAGACTGAGGCACGCGTTTCGTGTCATTGAGCTAATGAGCGACAGCCGGTCCCATTCTCGGCATCTCCTTCACCCTCTCCCTCCCCCTCGATCCTTCCTCCTGTCGTCTGCCCCATCATCCTACTGAAACATTTCTATATGACACCAAAGGGCTCCCCCGTGTCACCTGGTCATTTGTCACCGTGCTCCTGCTGGGCCTTCCTGTCATGCCCGATGGCTCCATCCTGGACCAGCAGCCTGGAGGGAGGCGGGAAGAGCATAGGCTCTGAGTCCGCTTGACCGTTTGCATCTCCGCTTCCGCACTTACAGCTGGATGGCCTTGGGCGAGCCTTAGGTTCTTTGTCTGTGAAATGGAATGATCACCTTACCTGCCTCATCAAAGGAAGGTTGTAGGCGACAACACAGCCCAGAAAGTGCTTCCCGCCGCTCTGGTCTCCTCACAAGCCCTGCCCCTGACACACACACCCTCACTATATACTCCGGCCCTTCAGTATTGGGTCCTAGTTATCCCCTTGCCTCAAACCCTTTTTCCCACCAAAGGTTGGCTTTGCGTGTCTGCCCGAGTGTCACAGTGGACACCATTGTCAGACTGTCACAGGCCCAGCTGATTGAACCCTGCGCCCTGGAGCCGGTTGTAATTAGGCGTGGCTGTTTAATGCGGTGTTGAGGCTGGTGTAGCATTCCGCACCCTCCTTTTAATCGCAGTGCTAGTCCTGTTTGATTTGTGGGTTTTAAAGGGTTCTGTTACATTTATTTTGACCACCAGTTTAGTCTAATTATCCTCCAGTTATTTCAGCCAGGAAAATGTTGCAAATCTAAGTAGTCAAAGGCCACATCTGCCTCGTGTAAGAACCCCTAGCAACTTACCTGCAGCCACTGCCGCTTGGTGGTGAGTATTGCAGCATGGCAGTGGGGGCCGTGGGGGCCGTGCTGCTGCTGTTTTGGTTAAAATCCCCAGGGAGCCACAGCTGGCCTGGGTGCAGACCCTCGCATGGCTCCTCAGCACACCTGGGGTTGGGTTTTCAGGTCAGTGAAGAGGTGTCTGGATGGGTGCCCCACCCCTTGCTATGTGGCCCCCACTGAGCAGGCCTAGGCTCAAGCCCCTGGAGGTGGCCCAGTGCTTTGAACCATGGACCTGCGCAGGGAGGGGTTTTCAAGGTGGGTTTTCTCCATCCTCTGGCAAACTGCCGTATCATACAGCTCGCCTGCCATCAGAGTGAGAGTGTGGAGTGTTCTTTTCTTCCCAGGAAAACAACACAGAACAAAGCCTCACTTTTAAAAATGCCGTGATATTTTGCCACCATTATGAAAATCTGTCATTGCCGTATCTAATCTTCTGGTGCACAGAATATCAAAACAAGCACTATTGAAGGGATTGTACTTCTGTTCATACAAGAATGTCAGTTCCACAGTCTCGGAACCAGCTGCTCTCAGCCTCCTTCTGAATAGGAACGAAAAAAATAATAAAGTTTCTCTTCCCTCTGCCATTGCTGTTTGCAGGGCTGACCTTCGGAAGAAGACCCAGAAGAAACACCACCTTGCCGAGATGCTGCGTTCGGAATTTGAGAGTGGTTTGGAGGCTGGCGGCGCCAAGGTCAAAAAGCAAAACAGAGACACTGAGCCGGACAGCCAGCCAGACAGCCAGCCGGGCAGCTCCAGCAACGTCTGAGACCCGCGCCCGGCCCGGGCAGTGGGAAGAAAGAAAGAATGCCCCCATGAAACACAAAGAAACCCAGAAAGGCTCACTGAGGGACAGGACTTCCCAGAAAGTGTTTTCAAACTTGGCCACCACGGGGTTGGGCCTGGGGTCCCGGTGGCCCCAGGTCAGTGTCCTGTTTTGTCAGATCTCCCAGTGGGTCTTTCCCTGAAGACGGACCCGAGACTAAAGCACAGCCTTCTCTCTGGGGAGGAGCCAGCGGGGCCCGTCGGCACAGTAGCTTAGAGCTTAGCCAGTTAACCCGCCTCCTAGCTGTCCTATGCCTTGCGTTAGCCTAGCGCGCCCACACTTATCCTCACGCAGATCCTGCAGTGCCCACTGCTTACTGTGAGAGCCTGTGCTGCCCGGCGGCCGCGGGGACGTTCCTGCCCCGTAACGCGGGCCTGCGGAAGGTCCAGTTTTACCCCTGTATTGGCATGAATTTTGTAAAATGGGTTAAAATCTGGATTTAAATTTGTAAAAGAGAATAAAAATATTTATCCAATCACTTTGTCAATGTCCAGATGCTTTGTGAGGGGACCAAAGGGGTTTGGGGTCAACGCAGCTCCAGCATTCCTGTCTGCAGGCTGTCCCCAACTCCATGTCACGGTCACACGTGTTGCTCGCCCTTCATGCCCACGGACAGCTGACTCTCAGGCTGACCGACTTACTGTCGCCTTTCTCTTATCTGCCTTTGAAGTCAGAAGGCACCAGGGCCCTGAGCTTTTTCTCCCATTGAACTCCATCTTGTCTCTGAGTCTGGGGCCTTGGTATTGTGGCCCAGGCCCCAGCCACCCCGCCCACATTGTGTTTTCTGGGGGGTTTGAAAGAGGACCCCCACGGCGTATTGATTTCTCAATAAATGTAAGATTTGGACACGGGCAACTCCTGGGGGTCTGGAGGAGAGGGGTGAAGCCGCAGCACCTCTGCCCGGCCCTGCTTGCTCTCCCCTACTTCTCCATCTCCCCCGTTCTCCCCTTGAATTCCTGGGGTGAGTGCGGAGACCCCACTGCAATAGGCCCTCCAGACCCACATGGACTGCATGGCCCGGAGGACCCTGAGAGCGGCAGGTGGGCAGCACCGAGGGGCCGGCATCCTGGCCTCTGCCCCTGCCCGTCTGGGAACACGGAGCCACGCGGGCGCTGGGTTGCAGGGGGGACGCAGGCCCTTCCCGAGCTGCTGAAGCTGGTAATAAGGCTGCAGCACACGCCAGGGCGGCGGCAGACCTGCCCTTTATTTTGCTGCAGGATTGTTCACAGGACTTGGATGAGGAAAGGAGGGGTCAAGCTACAGACAAAACCCAGCTGTGAGAAACAGGATTAACGCGGGCGACTGGGATGATCAAAGAGAAACCCCTCCTCTCCCCCTCCCATTAAAGGGCGAACCCGGAGAGGTCTGCATTCCTGGGGGAGGAAGTGCTAGAAACGAGCAAAGTGTGTAAGTGGCTATAATTCCAAAATGAAAACTTACACTTCGTCTGCTAACACTTCAGTGAGGGTTCCGTGTCATAGCAGAATCAGTCTATTACCCCCAGTTAATACAGAAACTCGGATTTAGCAGATTTAGGGTTAATATTCTCTAAATTTAAATAACCTTAAAATAAATCTCTCTCTTATTACAGCTCTTGACAGATTTTACATTTCAGGCATCAATTAGGCAAAGCTTTAGCTTAATTCCACTGTACATATTCTAATTTTGTGTGTATTTTCAATCATGCCTTTTTTTCCCTTCCATTTCCCCAAACTTAGCATGTCCTCACTTCAAGCCAGAGAACGTGGCCATTTCACGGAGTGTCGCAGCCTAAAAGCCCTTTCCCCCTCGTGGGCCCGTGGAATGCTTTTTGAATGCCACGTTCATGTCGGCGACCCTTAGCGGTGACACATCGTCAGAGGGGCCCCCATTCCCATGCACCGAAGGGCAGAGAGCCCTGGGTGGGCGATTAAGTCGGTGCTGATGCAACTGGAATGGCATCTTCCACTTAGACACGCAGAGAGCCCACCAAGCCCGGGCAGAGGGGGTTTTCACAAAGCCTGGTGGGTTCCTTTGATTTTCTTTCTCCCTGTAGTGAAGGGTAGGCGAGATTTGGGGATGAGGGGAGTAAAGGAGAACCCCTTAAGGCAGGTACATTCCAAAGGGCTAGCGGCCTTGCCCTGCAGCACTTCAGCCCCTCACCCAAAAGTCCGAGGGAGCCCTTGGAATCCAGCTGTTGCTTCCAGGAAGGCTTTTCCCACTGGCGAAGTTGCCCTGCGGGCGAAGGGTGCTTAACTGCTCTTGCTGAGTTGCTGCCTGACCATTGCACCTTACCTCCGTCCGTTCCACCTTAGGACACACTCAGCCCTGTGGGGGCAGTGGGGCGCCCTGAGAATCAGCTCCACTTCTCAGACATTTCCAGAAGCCTTGCAACAGGGCTCCCGGGGGAATCTGAACTTTTCAACTTTGTTGCCCCTCCCCCGTTGAGTCTAGACTTCTGGGTGGGGGGCAGGAGCTAAGGAGGGGGAGCCGAGAGAATGCCTTCTGGTGCCTCTTATTGTCCTGCCTGCTGGGGGGGTGGGGGGTGGGGGGCTCACATTTTTTTCTATTTTAAACGCGGGTTCACCCAGCCCCGGGGTTGGGAACAGAAACCAATCTCACCTTGTAACGAGAGGAAAGCAGAGCCCACCTCACGCCAAGGTTGTAAAGTTATTATTACAGACGGGAAGCGCAGGACAATTTAGAACATTGTAATTAGAAACTTGTCGGGAAGGCTTGTCCTTCATTAGTGTAGATACGAAGCCGCCTCTGCGGTACAAGGACAGTTACATAGTCAGGAGGTGTCTGCGGTTTACACTGCGCTGTGTAAATGTGAGGGGCCGCTGCAGGCCGCCCCCCTCCCTCCGGCGAAATGAGAGGCACACCAGTGCAAGGTGTCCTTTGATAGATTTTTAATATGATTTTAAAGAGTTTTGTTTGGTCTCATTTTCATTCAATGAGATTAATTTGAAGCACTTATCCCCTGGGTTTAAGTCAGTCCGTGTAGGATTTGGGCAGGGTTTGTTGCACGGGGGGTTTTGTTTGCAGGAGGCTCTGAGAGACTCCTTTCCCACTTCATTAACCCCGAGTTGGGGACAGGCCCCCCTTCGCCCCCACCGCAGCCCGAGCTGGGGATTTACCAACCCCCATTCACATGCAAAAGAACCCGAAAGCCGAGGGGCTCCTCGACTTAATTAGCTGCTGTGCATTTTGCAAAATTAGAATAATACCCTCGCCGTCCCCTGAAAGGGAAAGCGGGGGTGTGAGGGTGTTGGGGGGTAGGGAGGGCACCAAGCAAGGGTGGGGGTGTAGTTCAAACATGCCCCCACCTCTCCTCCACCAGGCAGCCCTCCCACACAGCCACCTGCCGTCAAACGAGGGGGCTCAGGCTCTTGAGTCCCCCAAAATTCCCAGCCCGGGGAGTGTCCTCCGTCCGCGCGCCTGAGCTGCAGGTGGCGTGGGGGAGGGGAGCACCTGCGCCACCTCCCGGGAGGGCGCGGCCGCGGGAGGTGACCTTGGCCCTCTGGTCGGGAACTGGAGGCCTGGAGTCTGGCTGAGATTTAAACTCCTTCCCCTGAGACCCTGGAGCCACAGGCCCGGCCTGGGGTCCACGCTGGGGTTTGGCTCCCGCCTGCGCCTCATCTCCTCTGGAGTCAAGGGGAAGGGAGGAGGTGCGGGAGTGGGGGGTACCCGCTGGGGCGCCAGGTTCCCAGCGAGGGCTCTTGGGGTCCCACCCGGGGCGCGGCGGGAGCTGCCTGGGCGCCCGAGCGGCCTGAGCCCGGACGCGGAGGGGCCCACGGGGGGAGCAGCCTCGGAGCCCATCTGTCGGCCCCGCGCCCGGCCGGCCGGTCACCAGCTGCCGGCGCCCTTGTTGCGGCCAGATGAGCCGGCTCAGCGAGGGCACCGCAGCCCGGCCCGCAGCCGAGCGAGCCCGGCCGCTGACCCCCACCCGGCCCCCGGGACAGGCTGGGAGCGGCGAGGAACCAGATGGAGAGGCGGGGGGCGGGCGCGCAGCGGGTTCGCCGCGCTCTGCGGAGAGGAAGACTGAGGCCGGGGCGGCGAGACCCCTGCCCAAGGCCCCGGGCCCGGTGGGGGCCCCTGCCCACGACCGCAGCGCCAAGGAAAAGGGGGGGACCCAGATATTTCCTTATTGAGGATGGACGGAGACCAGGGGGAACGGAGGGTGGTCACGACGGGCTGAGCGCGCGGACAGGCGCCTGGTCATTTGTAAGAAGTTTATTTCGACATTTAAAAAAGAGAGAGAGAGAACCGGAGGGGCCCGGCCGCCCCGAGACCGAGGCGGGAGGTGGGGGCTGGGGGTCGGGGTGGGTGGGCCAGCCCCCTTAGCCCCTTCCTGCCCCGCCTGGGAGGGGGAGGGCACAGGCCACAGACTCACTGATTCACGGACACGGTCACGGGCTCGTGGGTCACGAATAAATAACTTCATATACACTTTGCACACCGTATGTACAGCCGTGCGCCGGCCCGCGCTCCGAGGGGCTCCCGCTCCCCTCCGCCGGTCGGGGTGCGCGGAGGGGCCTTGGTGTGCAGCTGGCGCGAAGGGGGCGGGGACTGCGGCTCAGGGGGTCGCCCCGGCCGCTTCCGGGAGGGACCAGGGGTGCCTCGGGGGCCGGCGTGGGGTGTAATGTATGTACATCCGCGGGTGGAAGTGGCTCCCGGAGGGACTGGCCGAGAGGGAGGGCGCCGAGGGCGGTTCGGGAGACTCGGCCCAGGGTCCGGGCCTCGGTAGACTTGGCATCTGGCCCTTAGGGGAACAGTGGCCGGAGGGCGGGACAGGGCGCCCCGGGGAGGGGCCGAAGCCCCGCGCCCTCCGCGCAGGCGGAAGGGGCGCGCGCCTCACCGGGGCTGCGCGGCGCGCGGCAGGACGCCGGCCAGCGGGGGCAGCGGCGGGGGCGCCTCGCTGGCGCCCTGCAGTCCGTGAATGAGGATTCTGGGCACCAGGGGCCTCTGCAGGGCGGGCGGCGGCGCGCTGGGCCCGCGGTACAGGTACAGGGCGGCGCCGGGATCCAGGTTGGAAACCAGGCTCTGCGGGTAGAAATAAGGCGACGGGAACATCCGCTGGAGCGCCGAGTAATTGCCTGCCTCCGCCAGCAGCTCCAACCCGACGGCCGTCTGTCGCTTCCACTTGGTCCTAGGGACGGAAATAAAGGCGCGCGGCGCGGTCAGGGCCGTGGCGCCCCGACACCCCTGCGCCGCGGGGACGCCCGGGGGGACAGCGCTGGTGCGTCACTATCCATAACCAGAGCGCCGGGCACGGTTCGCACGTGGTACGTGGCTCGTTCAAACCTCCACCGGCCTTCCGTGGCCATGCGTACCCATTGAACAGATGGAAACCTGAGGCGTGGGCCATTTTCCCAGATCGTCTCGAAAGTGGGAGAGCCCAGGCTCGAAGCCAGGCTGTCTGACCCCAAAGCCCGGGCTCTAACCTGGCATACTCTGCCCAGGGCACTCCCCGACGGGAGGGGGGATCCTTGCAGCTGGTGTTGGCGCTTCCCCAGCTTTCCGCCCCCTGGAGGGGAGGTGGGGTGGGGAGGGGGTAGGTGTGCTAGCGGTGTAAACCGAGGCTGTTGTTTCTCTCAGCGGCACCACCTGCAGGGCCAGGCCAGCACCGCCGAGATACCCAGTTGCCGGCCCTTCTCTGGAAGCTCGTGGGCCCGGGACAGCAAATGGAGAAGACACGCACCAGCCACCAGCCACCAGCCGCACACCCTCTCCGAGCCACCCAGGTCTGAGTCTGGGGCAGCCCCGTAGCCTGTCTGGCACCAAAGCCACCCGCAGTGCGGGCGGGGTTGGGGGAGCAAGGACGCTGGTTGCCAGAGCTGTGGCCTGGATCCCTCAGTGTACCTGGCCCGGGAGGCTGGGCCAGCCCGCTGAGGTCCACTGAGGCCGGCTCAGCCACACCAGCCCCGTTTCCCTCCCTGAATTATTCATCGTCATCATAATTGTGTGATTACTGTAACGGGCCTTAATTATTGATGCCCGGAGCAGTAATCGGTATTTATTATTAATGGGGCGATGTGTTCTGAGGCTTGTTTATGGAAAGCCCATTCTGGCCTCTGCTCGGAGTCCAGGAGGGACCCGGGGTGTGAGTGTTTCCGTGTGACTGTGTGAGTCCTGTTGACATGTGTGTCTGTCTGTGTGACTGTGGCTGAGTGTGTGTGTGCGTATGTGTATCTTTGTTCCTGAATGTGTTAGGGAGATTAGAAAACACCAGGTTCAAGGCCAGTGCTCAACACCAATTTCCCGCCACCCAGTCCCCAAGGAGCTGGGGTTTCAGTACCGGAAGGGCTGAGGGGCCCAGCAGGTAGCACTCCGCCCTCTCCCATCCCATCAGGCAGCGGCCTGGGCTGGACTGCTGCTACTTCTAGCCGCTCACCCCTGCACCCCCCCACCCCCATCACCCCCACCCCTTCCCACAGGCTGCCTACTTGTCCTCCCAGAAAAACATTCTGGACCTAGGCTACCACCCCTCCCCGGGCCTTCCTTCCACGGGGAGAACTCAGTGGCCCGCAGACTGGAGCTAGGGCTGGTCCGGGTGGGGTGGTAGGACCTGGCTGGGATGGAGCCCGCCTTGGGCCTCCTGTGGCCCATGGGTCTGTCTGTCTGCCTGTCCTGGAGAGGGATGACTGGGCCCTGGGGAAACAGAATTTGGCTCCTCCTCTCTGATCATTGCGGACTTCGGGCAAGGCCTTCCTTCTGCCTGGCGTCTGTTTCCCCACTTTTACAGAATGGGGAAAGCTCAGAGGCCCCTCCCTTAGAGGTCAGGACGCGGACTTGTTTCATGGAGGGGCAGATAGAAAGGAGAGGGCCCTCTCCGTCCCCACCCCGCCCGCGGCCGGGCCTCACCTGCGGTTCTGGTACCAGGTCTTGACCTGCGTGTCGGTGAGGTTGAGCGAGGCGGCGAGCTCCATGCGGTCCTGCACGCTCAGGTATTTCTGCCGCTCGAAGCTGCGCTCCAGCTGCGCCAGCTGATGGTCGGTGAAGGCGGTGCGCGCCTTGCGAGGCTTTTTCAGGCGCACCGGGGGGCTGTCCCGCGAGCTGGAGATCTCGCGGTCGCCCTCCTCCCTCACTGCGGAGACAGCGGCGCGTCAGGGCCCGGCCTCGCCGCGCTCGCGCCCCCGCGGCCGCGGGCCGGTCCGCGCGCCCCCGACCGCGGTGGCCCCGCTGCGCTCAGGGGCGCGGGGGGCTGCGGCGAAGGCGCTGGGGACCCGGACCGCGGGGCCCCGGACCGAGCAGGACCGATTCCTCGGGGAGAATAACCCAAAGCCGAGACAGCTCAACCCGCTTTCCCCGCGCCGCGCTCTCCGGAGGGGCGAACCCGGCGACTGGTTGGGGAGGGGACCCAGCGGCTCCAGCGGCGGGCTGCACGGGTGCCTGTGCCCCGCATCTGCGCCCGGATTCTCTGGCCGCATAGGGGCGCGGGAAGGGACGAAACTGAGGGCCAGGGTCTGGGGAGAAAAACCCGCGTGAAGGGACAAAGTGCTGTGCACCGCGCGCGAATCATGGTCCTAAAGAATAAATAATTGCACCCACATCTCTCCAGGCCCCGCCGTGGAGGCGAATCTATAGCGATGGTCTCCCTGGTTCCTAACCGACAGCCGTGCGCGCGGGAGGCCGGGCGCCAGGGTGTCGCGGGCGCCGGATCCGCGAGCGCCAGGCGCTGGGCGAAGCAGCCGGTGGCGTTTGTCCCTCCCCGGCCGCGTGGCCGGGTCTGTGCCTGTCAGCACGGTGCCCACTGTGGCTCCCAACCAGCTCCGCGTGGCGGTCGTGTGTTTCCGACCCTTGGTCGGGACACCCCGGCAGGGTCCCCACTCCTGAGGCCCAAGGATGGGGCCCGGCGCGGCCGGTTTGTGTTGTTTTTTTTGCCAAACACTAGGGATGGGGTTGAAGCGCACACTTGATGGAGCAAGCTCAGCGGGCTCCCTCCTTCTACCTCTAAAGCAGTGATATAACTAAAGAGGCCACTTCCCCCAAATTGGCGCCTGGCTGGGGCCCCCCCACTCCTATTCTCCCCGCGTTTTCCTTTATGGTGAGTTTCATTGTGCCTGGCGTTTGCAGTGACAGGGTTCAGCTGAATGCGAGTTGATTTCTCTCTGTAGGAAACAATAATCCGGTTAATTGAGCCACTGGGGAGTGAGACATTTCAACCGGAAAGGCCCAGGTTTGCGGCCGGGAGGGTGCGGGGACCGTGCGCACTGGGGCGGGCTCGCAGGGAGAGCGCCTCTGGGGACCAAATGCCCGGTCCAGGCCCCACCTGGCCCTCCCTGGCCTCCCCGGCGCGGCCACTTAGGGGCCTGGCCGCCTCAGCGGGGCTGTTGGGATGGGGGAGCCGGTTTCTGTCTATGCTGTCAGGTAAAGTTTAATCAAGTGCAAGGAAACAGTTATCCGAACCCCAAACATGATAGTGTGGAAACCTTACTTTTTGACCTAATTGCCCGACTATTTGTGAAAATCCCCACTCTGGGGGCTTAGGTCTGAAGTGGGGGTGGGAGGGTTGAGTTGCGATGTCAGGAAGATCGAGGCCTTTCTGTAATCCCTCCCTGGCACAAGCTGGAGCCTTCGGATGTGCCCTCCATGTGGCTCCAGGACGGGCTCACCTTGCAGGGCCTCAGATCCCGGCCTGGAGGCCACACTTGACCGCCCCAGAGAGTTTGAGACCCCCCCACCAGTGTCCTTGGAGCAAAGTGCCAGTTGGGTTTCTTAGCCGGTGGCTCTAGCAGCTGGAGTCCGGCAGACCGCCTTGCTTCAAAGCCCAGTTGTAGCTTCTTAATTTAAATGTTATCTTAAGGAGCCTTCGATAGCAGAAACTAGGGACCCACTGACCAGGCTCTCCTTGGAGAAAATGACTCAGCATGGAAGGTGGGTGGGGGGATGCCCACCGGGGCTGGCTTGGTGTGTCTATCTCTCCACCGGGCTTCCTAACTGGGCCCAGAAAAAGTCACCTCCACGTTTGAGAAATGCTCCAGACGTGGACTCTGGGGGTGGACGTCCCCACTCCCTTTTCACCTGGGGGGGCCGCTTGGCGGCACCGCCTAGGGGTGGGGGTGGGGGGGACCTTTCACCTTCCTCCACTCCAAACCTATTTAATCGAGATGTGGACAGCCGGCCCTCATCACCTCCCTGATCAGATATCATCAGGGACAGGAGGAGGAAATTGATATTCCAATTATCTTAAACGAAACCTCTCCTCCAAATCCCAAATAAAAGGAGACAGGAGTCAAATTCTCTCACCAGCAGGAACATCACCCTTAGCGCCCGGTGTTGCTGATTCTTGCCCTCACTCTAACCACAGAGCGGGGTGTTGTTGAGAATCACAAATAATGCAACATTGTTATAAATACGTGTTTCGGTTGCCTCTCTGCCCTTTGCCCTACACCTGTCTTTCTCCAGGGCAGGCTTCCTTTGCCTCTGTAAGCAGCCCCTGGGGGAGAAGCAGGGTTTCCGGGCCGCGTGCCCCCGGACCCCCTTCCTGGGAGCTCAGGCGCAAGCTGCCCGTGTTGTAGGCACGGCGGGCCCGCAAGGCTGCCGGCGGCTCCGCTCCGCTCGGCGGCGCCTGGGGAAGCGAGCGGAGGGCAGCGAGGTGTGCAGCGGGGCCCCGATGGGTTTCGGTTTGAGGTCAGGGCATGTCCACAACGAATTCTTGGCTGGAAGGAGAGTGTTAAATGAGCCCTCCTATATTTTTGTGAGGACCGAGTACAAATAGGGGCTAGGAGGTGCAGGGCCCCACGACAGTAGAGCAGCTGCCTTCAGAGGGAAGTTCTGTTTGACGAAAAAGGGTTCGGGAATTAATGATAAGGCTGAAAGCTCTGAAGGGCCTCTGCCAGTCCCCAGTTTTCTGCTGGATGGGGACACCTCACTCTCTCCCTCGGCTCGAGCCCTGACTGTCCTTCCCCTCCTGCCTCCCGGCTGCTTCCTGGAAAGAACTTTGCGCCTCTGGCCTCATCAAAGAGCTAAAGTCCAGGCAGGTGCCCGGGGGCGGGAAATAAAATTAGGGTACCCCTTTCTCCTTCCTTCTTTCTTTCCCTCCTTCCCCTCCTCCCCCCCTTAATCTTGATCTCAGCTGCCTGGTTGAGACGGGATAAAAGCCAACCACAACGAAAAGGTTCACGGAGGTGAAGGCAAGTGAAGGGCCAGGGACCCCAAAGGGAGGGAATGGGGCTGGTCACTGGGGAACCCCTGGGTCCCACACAACCAGAAATCGATTGCTGAATTCTTTTAAAAATCAAATTCCGTGAGAAGCGCTGGGTGGGTGCAGGGTCCCCCTCTCACTAGACCTCTGACCCTGCTCCCAGCCAGCCTGCCTGCTGGCTCTGCTTTGAAGTGAGAATCCCTTTCGCAGCGAGATTCACAGGGCCCAGACCGCACTGGGCCCAACGGAAGGCAAAGCCTGGTTTCTCTTCCCCTCTGGAAATTCAGATTAAAGGGTGGACATTTCTGACTGCCCTCGGTGCTCCTGCTGAAATTTCCTGCGAGGTTTTCACTCTTATAAAAAGGGCGTTCAAGCAGAGCCCTCCGGGTCTTCTGTTGTTTTGAGGTCTTTTCTCAGTTACCCACTGGCCAGATAGGAGCCTGCTCCTGCCCACCAGCACCCCCGGAAGGGTAGACCCAGCTGAAGTTTGGAAAGTTTGCTTTGTGCATTTGGGGGGATCTCTCCTGGGGCACACAGCCTCCCTCTCCCCACTGGATCCACTGGGCTCTTTGTTGCTCAGAGGCATAGCCAGGGGCTGGCGGGAAGGTTCAGACAAGACCGACTGCTCGGCTGGGCCCTGGGGCTCCAAGCCAGCGTGTGCTCATCCCCGCGTGTGTGCGCTGAAGTTTTAAGAAATATAGCATCCCCACCCCCCAAGTTTTCACCTCCCGTTTTCTTACCTTTATACTCAGAGTCTGACGAGGCGTTGCTACCACTTTTGTCCAGCTTGTCTCTAAAGTCCTCCCCCGCCTTGGCCGAAAGACGGCCCCCTGGCTCAGGGGCTGCCGGCTGCCCGCTGCTAGAATAGGGCGCGCAGGCTGCCAGTGGTTTGCAGTCAGCAAGGATGTCCCTGATCAAAAAGGAGGAGGTCACTGTCCGCGACTGGGCTGGGGCTGAGAGCTGCCCCGGCTGCAGGTGGGAGTCCAGACCTGGGCCCGATGCCCCGCCAGGCCGCGGGGCGCCCGTCTCCAGACAGTCCCTTCCTGGTGAGGCTGGCGAAGAGCAGTCGCTGCTGCTCTCCGAGCGGGGACTCAGCTCCAGGGGTGAACGGCAGTCCCCAAGCAAGGGGTCCCCCTTGGGAAGGGCGGGGCTGCCTGCGCGGTGGGAGAGGATGGAGTCGATCCCGAAGCCATTGGAGCCTTCCATAGCCAAGCTGCACCCTGTCCTCTCCGAAAGCTCCCCACCCACCCCCAGCCCCAGCCGCCGCTGCCCTCGCCCCTAGCTGCGGGCTGGCATGGGGAAGGCGGGCAGGGAGCCTGCGGGCACCTTGGATGGAGTTCAGCCTTGGGGGAGCCCAGGAGCTCTGGGCCAACCTCCTCTGCGCATTAGATCCAAAAGGGCTCAGCGCGTCTTCTGCGGCATCGCCCGAGTCGCGGAGCCGAGGGGGGGGGAGGTGGTGGTGGGAGTGTCAGGGAGGAACGGGAGGGAGGGTGCGCCAAGTTGGGGAGAGCAAAAGGGGAGACCGACGGCCCGAGCGCTCCTTTGGCTCCGAAGAGAAGCGAGGATGTTGGAATCTAAATAAAGAACGGCTTTAAAAAAAAAATCCAAACCGCACGCTTGCTCCAGGCGAGCGGTGGCCGAAGGCAGCGGGAGAGCTTGGCGGAGAGCGCGGGCTGCCAGCCGGCGGCACGGAGCGCACCTGGTGTCGTCAGCACCGCGGAGAGCGGCGGCGGCCCGGGCGCGCGGCGCGGCACCTGCCCGCGGGCCCTCTCCCCGCGCCCCGCGCCCCGCGCCCCGCGCCCGCGCCCCGCGCCCCGCGCCCGGGGCCGTCAGCACCGCGGACAGCGCCTCCCGGCTCCGCGCGCGCAGCTCTCCGCAGGTCCGCCGCGCGCGCCTTCGCTCCCCCCTTCCTTTAAAAAATGAACTTGTGTCACTTTTACTTTGGGGCTGGGTTTTTTTGTTGTTGTTGTTTGTTTCTTTTTTTTTTTTCTCGTTATGTTGTGTGCGTGTTTTTTTAAAGGGGACTCGCCCACGTGTCCCCGGAGTGATGACGCTGATTGGCTCTGGCCGATTTTGGGGGTGATGTCACAGCTCCGCAAGCCGCGGCCCGATTCCCTTTCAGTTTGATTAAAAGAGACACTGAATTAATTACAGCACAGACCCAACTGTTTACCGGCGATTTCCACGCGGTTTGCTTTCATTAGGCCGGTGATGAGGCTCCTAATGAGGGTGATTAGCTGAAGGGGGGACGGGCTGCGGGGAGGGGGCCGGGGCCCGGCCGCCGCTGCCCGTGGTTTGCGACGCGAGGTTTTTTTTAAAGTTTTCCCCGACCCTTTCCGGCAATTATTCAAATTATTCGTCCGCGGGGCTGTCGTGGACCCTTTTTCTCGCCCCCTCCCCGGTTTTTCTCGCTCCAGCCACAGAAAGGACCCAACCCAGAGGAGAAACACGTGTGCGCGGAGAAGCCCCGTCCCCATGCGGGGCGTTCCCGTCGGGTTCTAGATGTTTCGAATGTAGGACAACTTGCCGCCCTTTCTCTGCCCTCTTAGGGCCCTGCGGCGGGCGGAGGGGGGAAAGCTGGGGTCTGCCCCGGGAAGGGCCGGGACGACGGCTTCACTGTGGGGCGAGGGTGGAGGACGTGGGGAGATCGTGTCTGCGGCGTTGGGGGACCCCTGGAAATCCGTGTGGCCCGAGGGAGGTGGCGCCACGCACAAAGGCGGCAGGGACCCCTGTGCGGCCGGTGGCCCCGGTGGCTTGGCCGCCGGCCGGTGTCCGTACCTCTGCACAGGGCGCGCGAGAGCTCCCGGGGCGCGTAGAGACGTCGGCAAACGGCTTCTTACTCCGCGCCCAGCGGGGCTCGCCCGGGGAGGTGTTTTCTAGGCAGCGCTGGAAACGCGGTCTTTTCACTGTGAATTTCGCGCCCCCTCGCCCTGCCCCCTCCCCCAAGGTCTAGTTCGGGGCCTTTCAGCGGCCGCGGGGCCCGGCGCTGCGGGCAGATCCGAAGCGCGTTTCGGGCCTTTGGACACGGCCTGCGGGGTCGTGATGGGGTCTGTGGTCAGAGGGCGGAGGGGGACGAGTCCGCGGGCCTGCACCGCGGCCCCCGGGTCCGAGGCGTCCTTCCCCGGGAGCTCAGGGCTTCTGAGGCGGGCCCGCGCGCTGCCGTCCCCTCCCCACGGGTCTCCAAAGAACTACCCGTGTCCCGCGTCGGGCTCGGCGTCAGAGACCGCAGCGGAAAAGTGAGCCGCCCGCATCCCCCCAAACCCGAGGCCCAGTCCGCACAGCCCCGCGCAACCCGGCGGAGCAGAAACTTTCCTTTCCCTCGGGCGAGGCCGGCGGGGGCCTCGCGCCGGCTCCGCGCGCTCTCCCCCTGCGCCCGCCGGCAGATTGGAAGCGGCCCCGCCGCCGGCCGAGCGGGGGCCGAGGACGGGCGGCTCCCCGGGGACGGCGACCCCAGCTCGGCTGCAAGCTGTCGGGGAGGCGGGAGGGCGGGCGCCGAGGGGCCGCGAGGACAGACCCCCGCCCTCGCTCGGTGGCCGCTGCAGCGCGCGCCTCCCGCGGCGGGGCCCAGCCGAGCCGGTCGTTGGTTTTCGTTTGGTGGAAGGGGAGGGGGGCGTAAGTCCCGGGACCCTTCCTGCCCAGCCCCCAGCTTGGGCCTGTTCCTGCCCTGGGCGCTCTGGAGACCCCGCGCCCCTCTCCATTCTCTCACCGCACCTCTGCTTCTCTGGGCCTGCACCCGCATCTCCGGAGAAACTTCACCACCCCCGCAGCACCCAAGGCCCCAACTTGGGTCAAAGGGACGCCCCTCCTGGGCCTGTTAGAGGCCGTGACGCTCCCGGGGCCGGATCCGCGGGACCCGCCAGGCCGCTAGAAGTCCACGTCCTGTTGCCCGCGGGCGGGTCCGAGCGCCCACGCCCCGAGCGGACGCGCGCCGAGCGGCGCAGAGACCGTTTCTGGCCTGCGGGGTTTTAGGCTTGGGTTTGGGTCCCCGACGCTGCGAAAGCAAAGCCTTGGGCGGTGCGGGGCGCTGCGGAGACCCTAGCGGAGCGGGGATGGGGGGCTGCGGGGGTGGAAGCGAACCTCTAGCGGCTGAAAAGAACCGCATGGACCCCAGCCCCTGCAGCCCTAGCCCGCTTCTCCGAGCTTCTTAGAGCCCAAGAATATTTAACAGGCTGTTAGTATACCGTCATTAGTATGAGTGATCGCCTCTAATGTAAAACATTGTATGCGATTTGTTTCATTTGGAATTTACTGGAGGATTCCGCCCTGTCTCACTAACATAATTTTATTCTTGTTCAGGGGTTTCCAGCCCCACCGGCCGTCTCCTCCCCCTTCCTTCATCACCTGGTTAGTCTGCCTCTCAGCTTGTCCGCAGCCTGGGTTTTGTGTGTGCTCACCCGGGCCCAGGTTTCCTGAGGGGGAGCCCAGGAGCTGGCATTTTAGAGGTATCCGGGGGATCCTGGGTGACCCGTCCCTCCCTTTGAGAAAGGAGCCTGGTTGGTCCTGGAGGGATATAAGGGCTTTGAGGTTCTCAAAGCTGGGTGTGAACCTTGGTAAGTTCCACAGCCTCTCAGAGCTTGTTTACTCAGCGGGAGGGGAACCCCCTTCCCTTCCTTCCCTTCCCCAGCCTAGGTCCTGCCCTTGGCTGTCCTGGCACCTCCCCAGGGAGGAAGCCAGGCCAGTGTGGGGCTTGAGGCCTCGGGGAAGGAAAGGGAATCAGTGTGAAAAGGGCATTTCTTGGACCAGGCTGCCAGGACCACTCGGTCGGAACCAAGGGCCCAGAACTGCCACCCAGCGCCCAGGCCCCTCTTCAGGGCTCTCACCCCTTCTCCCCAGCCTCCCACTTGCACTTTGAACCTCTAGCTCCAAATTGTAGCCCCTGCCCAGCATACTTTGAACTTGTTCCTTTAAACCTTCAGTTTCTTGTGGAACTAAAGCCCTAGAAAGCCGCATGCCCAGATACACCAAAGAGCAGAGCAGCTGCCCTTCTTCAGGGGCAGGGTGGGCATGGCACAGACTGGCCCTGACAGGCCCGGGCTCTGGCCCTGTTCCACGTGCCCGGACCTCAGCTTTCCCTATAGGACAAAGATATTACCATCAGAGGCTGATAGTGAGTGGCCAAGGTGGGAGAGGCCCGTGGACTTCCAGGAAGAGGCCTGGCTGTACCTGGGCCTCTGGGCTTGGGCTTTGACGTGGGTCAGGAACAGGCTGGGAGTGCCTGGGCCTCTGGCTGACTGTGGTTCCTACCGGCTTCCTTCCTCCCAGCCCCACCCCCCTCCCCACTGGATGCCACTCAGCCCTGGAGCACTGGCAAGGTTGCTTTGGCCAGTTCTGCTCACCTTCTGAGCAGGCAGAGAGCCATGTGGGGAGACGTGCTCAGAGTTTTTGAGAATGATACTGAGGGGTTCTCTGCAACGCGAATGAATTGTGGCTAGAGTGCCACTCATCACAGTCCTGAGCAGTCGGGGCTGGAGGCGTGTAATGCGACAGGCTGTGTGACAGGATGCCAGCTCCAGAATCAGCCAGACTTGAAGTAGGACCCTGGCTCAGAATCCAGGGCTGGGACTCAGGTGAGGCAAGTGAGGTGAGTCACCCAAGTCTTTACTGAAACTGTTACTATTTTGTCCATCAGGGATTTAAAATTTTTGATTTACAAAATATATTGTTTGTCTTGGTTACTGAGTTTTGTGGCAACCCCATAAATGTGCCTGAGGCAGGGGCCTTACCTGCCCCACCATAGTCCCAGCCCTGCTCTGTGACCCCCAGCACAGACTTTCTGACCCGTGGTTTTCTCAGCTGCGAGACCCCCATTGTCACTTGCTCATTGTGAGGACTCTGCACGCAGAGTGGGTCCTGGGGAGTAGCGATGACACATTTCATAGTAAAACTGCTGGCAAGGATAGCCAGAGCTTCATCCCCCGCAGGTTAGAGCGCCCCTGCTTGTCTCCCTAGCGCCTCCCCCCAGAGAGGTCAGCATCCCCCTTTGCCCAGGGCCTTCTAAGCAAAACCCATTTTCTATGTGGAGTGGGGAGGGGGTGTGGGTGACACAGGCCAGGCCTGGGTGCTGATATCGCTGCTCTGCAAACAGATGGGTTGGACAAGGATTTGGACGATTTGTGGGCTTCAAGGGCATGCTGTTCTCAACCAATTTTTTTGGTTTGGCCCCAAACCCCATGGAGCTCCTGAAACCAGAAAGAGAGCATCTCCCTCCCTCCCTCCCTCCCTCCCTCCCTCCCTCCCTCCCTCCCTCCCTCCCTCCCTCCCTCCCTCCCTCCCTTCCTCCCTCCCTCCCTCCAAGCATGCAGGCTCCCCATGCATGGTGCATGCTAGATGCTGGCAATGTCAAGGAGAGCAGGACAGAATGGAGCTCACAGAGGCCAAGGTGCCCATCCATCTACATTCCCCTTCATACATTATTTCCATTTGTGGATTCAAGTTTATAATTCACCTGCATTCAGTTCTAGGAACCTGGATAAAAAGCCAACCTAGTTTTCTTTGTTTTGTTTTGTCTTAATTCTTTTAATGATTTCAAGCATCAAAGATTTTCCCAAGTAAAAAGACATGAAGCAAAAAGGTGTTCTGGGCCCAGAAGGATACATGCACAAGACACACGTGGCGGGAGGCGCAGGCCTGCGCGCTGTGAGGCAGCCCACCTTGGCCCCTGAGCTGCGGGCCTGCTTGCTGCCATGGAGACGGGCTTCTCGGAACCCGAGTCTGTGGTTCCTAGACCAGCACTAGACGAGGAGCTGGGATGGGTGAACCAAAACGCCAGACCTTCTCTGTCTGGGTCCAGGGGCCTCCCGGGACTGGATTTAGATTCGTGGCCTATGAGCGATGCTTCCTCCTCAGGCTTCCAGCAGCCCTGCCAGGCCAATCGCAGAAACTGCCCCTGGTTTGTTGCTACCATTGCTGCTAAAAACCCTGCACAGCATCCAGACTCCAGCCCCCCCCTTCTTACCAAGGAAATTATTAATTATCTGGTTCTATGAGAGAGACAGGGAGGGAGAGAGAGGGAGAGGGAGAGAGAGAGAGGCAGTGACAGAATGAATGAGGGCTGGGCTTTGGTTGAAAAATCTGGAAACAGACCGGAGTCAGTGGGGCTTCAGCATGAAAAGAAAGCTGACCTCCCTCCCGGCCCAGAGCGGGGCTCCAGTCCCAGTGGGCTGCTGAGTAACTGCAGCCCTGTCTCCTCAAGCCCCTCCCAGCTTCCTGAGGCCTGGTTTTGGAGGCTGTCCTGCAACCCTCTTGCACCCCAGGCCGACTCTCGCTCCCTTTCCCACCAAGGGCACCACCTCCCTCCTGCCTCAGAGGGGACTTCCAAGAATTTCAAGCTGACCTGGTGAAGGTCCAGACCAGCTGCCCTCCCCGCCCCCTGCCCCCGGCTCATGAGGACGGCACACATGGGCCTCTTTGGTTAAATCTCTGATGGGCTGTTGCCAGGAAACCCAACCAGGAGGTAGAATGATCGCAAATGCCAGTCAGCGGGGAAGTGAGCAAAACCGGGTGCATGTCACACGTGATGGCCACCCCCACGTGGCACTGGCTGGAGTGTGACTGGGGGACTCGGGATGGGACGCTAGGCTAAGCTCTCCCTGTTTCTGCCCCGCTTGGAGAATAGCCTGAGGGGCAGGCCCTGGAACAGGTCAGTCACCTGCCTGGATGGCTAGTGGCCTAACTGACTCAGCTCCCTCCTCCACATCTCTCTTCCATCTGTGAAGGGGGATGGCGGTGCAGGGGGCTAACAGATGATCCCCAAGATGACCCCCTCCAGGCTGGAGCCTTCTGGACTCTACCTTAGGTCATGAAGGGCCGTCAGAGGGACACAAGTTGTGCGTGGGGGACCCCTCAGCCAGGGTCAGCACGAGTGAGCACACACGTTCGTCAGATGCCACAGGATACCTGAGAAGGCGGAATGAGACGGAAATCCGACCTGGGGCTTTGTGCCGGCACAAATAATTAATGAGGAGGGCAGAGCCAAGCTGAGGGAGGGAAGGGCCAGGAGCCTGCGGCCTTGGACTCGGGCTTGCCAGCGGGTGGCGCTGTAGGACAAGGAGCTGGGGAACCCTGGAGGGGAGGCGCTTCAGACCCAGGCGGGGAGCACCCAGAGGCTGGGATCTGCAGGCGAGGATGGAGGGTGCTGCCCCAGGACACCCGTCACAGCCCCGGCGAGGCTCACAGCCCGCTGTGTGCCTGCTGGGGCGGGGGTGGTGATCGCTATACAAAAGAGATTTCCCACAGCTTTTCCTGCCCAAGTCCACGCTTTCCCCTTGGCCCCTGTCCTTGGAAAAGCAAGCCTGGAGGGGCCACTCGCCCGTGGGCACCTCTCTTGTTGCCATGGCAAAGCGTGCCCCGCCCTTCAGTGGACAGAGCCTAATTTCAGGTCTTCAGGAAATCCTGTGTCCTAGTGTGCCCCCTTCCCCTCCCATACAGGGTTTCAGAGCAAACAAGTGTGTTGAGTTAAAAGCATCTTGACCTTCATGCAGCTGGGCACAGAGGAGGTTGGTCCTCTGAACGGCCCGCTCTCGCCCCTCCGTCACTCACAGGGTCTGGCTGCCCCTTTGCAGTGCGATTTGTTGATAAGAAAATAATAATTCACGTGTATCTATGACCCTGGGCTGGTCATGCTATACACATTCTTTAATGTAGGCATTATCTAGTTTAGTTTGAGCAGATGTCTGGTGCCGGGGTCCTGTCTCTCTCATAGATGAGGCCCAGGGAGGTTAGGACACTCGCTGAAGGTCACACAGAAATTCCAGGGTAGAGCTGGGCTTTGTGCTCTTCACCTGTGGAATGGCTGCCGGCTCAGCTGCCAGGCGCCTCGGGTGCTTCCTGCTGGAACACGGGGCTCCCTGCTCCCTGGGGGTCAGAAGGCTTCAGGTGGCTTTAGCCAAGATGAGTGAGGGCTTGTTTCCCTCTGGCTTGTGTGGTGGGAGGAGGGTTTCAGGCCCTTGGGATGGGGGGGATCTAGGAAGGCCCTGGCCGAGCCAGATTCCGAGGGGAGCGGATCGTGTGGCATCGTGAGGGAACCCGATGCGCTGCACCTGTGCCGCTGAGGGGCGGGCTGCCCGGGAAACACTCGGATCTCTCAGGGCCCGTCTCCATCGGTCTCCCTGCCAGGCCCGGCCTGTTGGGCGAGTCACAGCGGACCTTCCTGCGGTGGGCCCTCCCACAGAGACCACTGTGCACTTCCTGCAGGCCCGGCCCTGGGCCCTGGGCCCTGGGTCTGAGATTCCTGACCCTGTGCAACTCCCCTTCCGGAGAACACAGGCCTAAACAAGGGATCCTTGTTGTGCAGACAATGAAACAGGTGGGCGTGAATTTAACTGGAGGCCGACTCTGGGGAGGCCTCTTGCGGAGGGGGCTTGACTTTGAGCTAAGATAGGAACAGAGAAGAAGGGCAGGCAGGTGACAAGCTGTGGCCCAGGTGTCCCAGGCAGAGGGAAAAGCAATCCGAAAACCTAAGGCAGGACTGAGCGACTGTCGCCTGTGGACGGTGGGGACAGAGGCGGGAGATAGAGCCAGAGGGATGGCCCCACTGTCTCACCTGGGGTCCCAGCCTGGTCAGGAGTGGGGGTCTTGCTTCAGGATGGAGGGAAGCCACCAGAGTGCGGAGGGGCTGCTCCGTGGAGGTGGGTTGTGAGGGGGATGCCAGGCGAAGGTTAAGGGCCCTACTGCAATTCCCCAGGGAGAAGATGGGGCCGGAGAGAAGGGATGGACCAGGCTGTTCTTGGAAGCGATGTTGCTGGCTCGCTGCTGGATCAGACATCAGAGGTGAGGGAAACATCTGGCTTCAGCAGCTGGGTCAACCTGATCTCGTTTATGAGATGGGAAAACGGAGGGAGAAGTGAGTTTGGTGGGAAAATCAACTGTCTGTCTTGGCTCTGCTGGTTTGGGATGAGTACCCGGCGCAAGTGGCGACGTCGGGTGGGCTTGTAGCTGGGGAGGAGTCCTCAGACTGGAGATGGGGTGTTGAAACTCGGGGACGAGCTCGACTCCGTGTGGGGGCTGCCAGGTGTTGGGGGGAGGGCGTGATGGGCCTGAGGAGCCTGAGATTGGTTCCCGCACCAGGTATAACTTTGCTGGTTTTCAGATAAGGTCACGGAAGGATGACAAGCAGCATTTTAATTGAAAATAGATCAGGATGTCATTGGAGGGGAGAAGCCAGATAACATGCTGAGGGAGCGAGGGAAGAGCTGCCCAGGGGTTGGCTGGGAATTTCCTGGGCCCCTGCGCTCCCAGCCCGCGCTCGCCCGAAGGCTCTCCCCCCGAGGGTTGACCTGCCAAGGTCAGTGTTGGTGGAGGAGCCCGTGGTGGCCTGACGGCCAGGGCGGCCAGGGGACCGCAGGCCCCAGCGCCACTGCTGCCGTGGTGAGACTCAGGCCTCCCGAAAAGAATGATTGAAACTCATGTTTGGAATATAAACGAGGGCTCTCGGAGGATGTCACTGTCACGATTCTGCAGGAAACACACGGGCTGTTCCTGATGCTTCCTGGGCAGAGCCTCAGATTCCTTGGCCCCAGAATCTAAAGTCTGCCTGGTAATCTGAGTTTATCTCACGGGGTGAGAGCTTGAGAGGAGAGGGCAGGCGGCCTGCCAGAGGAGGGGGCATCCCTGGGGAGAGGGGCGCTGGGCGAAGGAAAGCTAGTGTTGGCTAATCTAAAAAGGGGACTCAGCAAAAATAACTAACGTAAAGCCCGAATCTGAGGGCCTTGCAGGAGCAGAACCCACGTAAAAATAGGAGAGTGTCTTATGTGAGTTGGGGCAAGAAAGGTGAGGCCTTCTGGAACTTTCTACTGTGTCAAGGAGGCTTTAGGGGTGGGTGTAGTTGCCCATCCGCAGAGTCCCCTGGCGCACGGCACACTCTTCCCTGTGGGCTTTGAAAGCTCGCTGGCGGTCAGCCTCGGTGGGGAAGGTGTCCAGATGGGGGGCCACCTGTGGATGGAGGGGAGAGCAGGTTAGTGGGTGTGGGTGCTCTTGGGGGCTCGCCCGGTGCTCCCCTCCCCGATTCCCTCGCTTGCCTGCCCCGAACTCCATCTTAGAGTCATAATAAAATTGCTGAGAGGGACAGAAGTGAGCTGGGAGTGCCCTCGCCCCGGGCGGTGACAGGCTATGGGACCGAAGGCTGCCGGGCAGGGCTGCCCGGGGCCCGCGTGGCAGTGTTTTCCCATCGGGCCTGCTCATTGTGGGGTAAGCGAATATCACATGGTGATGGCTGGGGTCACCATGCAGGGGGACCTCACAGCCAGCGTCACCCTTCACATGCCGCTTTTCCACCATTAAAACCCCCAACAGCCCTGGTCAGTTTGGCTCAGTGGTTAGAGTGTCAGCTGCGGACTGAAGGGTCCTGGGTTCGATTCTAGCCAAGGACAGGAACCTCGGTTGCAGGCTCGATCCCTGGCCCTGGTCGGGACACATGCAGGAGGCAACCAATCAATGTCTCTCCCTCACATCGATGTTTCTCTCTCTCTCTCCCCCTTCTGGAAAGCAATGGAAAAAATATTCTCAGGTGAGAATTAAAAAAAAACCCAAAACCAAATAAAACAACAAACCATAAGCCGCCCGCTGCCAGGGGACCTCGGGGCGCTTCCCTCACGCTCCTCCACAGGGTTGGGAGACGCGCAGGGCTGGGGGACAGCGTGGTGCTGGCCCTGGGGCCCATCAGAGCCGGGGTTCACCGGGTGGCCGAGGTGGAGGGCTGCGGGTGAGTGGGCCCACCGGGCTGCAGGCAGCTTTCGTGGGCGTTAGGTGACAGGCGAGAGAACGGACCAGGGAGAGGGTGAAGTGCGGAAAGGAAGTGGAGGGGAGACCCGGAGGCGCTCACGGGGAGAGCCTCTGTGCTCGGTCCCGGAATCTGGCCCCACCGCGAGCACAGAGGCCTGGCCCCCTCGCCCCTCGGGGAACGCCATGGCCCTTAACCAGAGCCCGAGGCCCCACCGTGGCTTCCCGAAGGCAGAGATCTGGGTAGTGTCTCCCCCGAGGCCCTGGGCAGAGCCGGTGTGGCCTCGGTTTCCTTGAAGCCCGCATCCGCTGCCTTGCTCGGGACACTGTCACCCCCGCCCCCTAACCGAGGTCTGGGCCGCTGCTTAGGGTCAATGAGACGCACACCTCAGGTCCTGACCGCAGGTCCAGGGGGCTGTGCTCAGCGTCAGGGGAGAGCAGGGAGGTCAGGATGCACGAGGGCCTGAGGAATCCAACTTGACCATCCCCCGTTTACACACGGGGAAACTGAGGCCCAGAGAGGGTTTGGTCCAGGGTTGGCCCCACAAGGAATCCGTGGCAGACAAACTGTATTAGCACCATGCCCCAACCTCGGGGCACTAAGTTCTGGATTCTTTCTGGAATATTCTGCTTCAGCTGCTTCTCCTGCTGAGGCTTGTCAGTTAGTTATTCCGGGACGTAAACCCACGGTCTTCATCTCTGGGGAGTGTGACCCTTTCAGGACTCGACAGAAAGCCATGGACTCTCTCCTCTGGGAAAAAGACCCGCAAGCCCTAGTGTAGGAAACAGCGCAGGCTGACGCGGGAGGTCCGTGGGCCTTTTGTCCCCTCCTGGGCCCTTGGTGGCGGTGTTTCCGGGAGCATCGGGGCCCCAGCCGCAGGTTTCCGACTTCTCGGCGGCGGGCAGGATCATGCAGGGCCCTCGCCAGTCACCTAATGCCCACCGGGCCCAGGGCTCAATACCTGGAGTTCAGCTCATTTGATCCTATTCTCAGCTTAATCTCCGGTTTCAGAAAAATTCCCAAGTGGCCTCAAAAATGTTATTGAAAAGAGAGGAAAATAGCCAGAAAACAAAGGGCTTCTCAGGTACACCTTTGTGTCCCCTCTGGCAAGGGATGGCTTGATTTCGACACCGTGACATGATTTCCCAGAAGGCAGCTAGAGATGCTCAGTAAGGCTGGCATGTCAGGTCTCGGGGGGCCTTGCGGGCACCCCCCTGCTTCAAATGCCTGGCCCGCTGGAACTCCCAGGTCTCCAGGGCCTTCTGTAGCATTCGGAGTCGCGACAGTTCTGTCCCTGGTCGGGCGTGTTGTCCGAGGTCCACGCGTCCGCCATCTCCACACACACCGGCCCTGTGAACGTGACCTTATTTGGAAAAGGGGCCTTTGAAAATGTAATTAAGAATGTAGAGATGAGAACGTTCTGACTATTCAGAGGGGCACCCTGACAGGCGTCCTTGTAAGAGGCAGAAGATGCAGATGCAGGAGGGAGGCCACGTGAAGACGGAGGCAGGGACTGGAGCCGTGTGGCCACAGCCCAGGAGCCACCAGGGGCAGAACACGGGAGTCCACGGAGAGGGGCTTCAGCCCTCAGAAGGCCGAGCAGCAGGGTGCCCCTCGGCGGGTTGTCCGGGAGGCCACCCCTGGGATCCCACCTGCTCCCATCAACAACAACGTCATAACCACAGACCCAGGATTCGCCATGTATGTCACACAAGCCTCAGAGCATCCAGGTGGTGTCCCCATTTTACAGATGAGGAAACGGAGGCCCCCAAAAGGCGGAGCCGCTTGCCCTAGGTTGCACAGGCTGAACCCCGAGTGGTGGGACTCTAGGCCGCATCCTCGAGCCTGAACGCCACTGTCTCACGATAAAAGCTTATGAGAGGACTCTCGAGAAAGTCACTGCCGGGAACGGGTGGCTCCCAGCCCGCACGCTCCGCTCTCTCCTCCTAAAATAGCAGCTCAGCCAGAGACAAGGATCCTGATTACAAGTCAGGCCTCAAGCTGTGTGTGGTCACGACCCTGTGGACCCCCGGAGTCAAAGGATGAGAGCTGTGGAGCACGGAATTCCTTCGGAGAGGCTTCTAAATTAAGCCATCTGCAGTCTGTCTCCGCCTGGAGCTAAGAAATTGTAACGGCTTTGGCAGGAGACAGCTCTGCTGAGTGGAGCTGAGCTGCTCCCTCTAAGGTCAACGCAGGTAAATAAGAGGCGAGTGCCAGGGCTGCCAGCAGCCCTGGGAGCTGGGTGGGTGGGACGGGGCGGCCATACCCAGGTTGGCCAAGGCGCTGGTCCAACCTTTGTGAATGGGGAACATCTAAACAGCATTGTCCAGATACGCACTGGGTGCCTCCAGCACCGGGGATACACTGGCGAGTAAGATAGGCCAGGGCGCTTGTCCACATGGACCCCCAAGACGGCCTGGGAGGCAGCCACTGAACACACCCTACGTGCGATTGATTGTTTAATCACAATTTAATAAGACTGAGGCCTGGGGAACTCTAACTCCGTCTGGGGGCAGGAAGGCCTTTCGAGAGACAATGAGGGCCCCAGCCAGGGGAAGAGGAGGGGAAGTGTCCTAGGTGGTAGGGACCAGCAAGCCAGGGTGCTGGGGGGCAAGGAGATGAGGGCGGGAGGGGGGCGCCATCAGATCTGAAGAGAGGTCTGTAGTCCGAGCTGCCCTGAGGAACCATAATTCCCTCCCTGTCTGGATGCCGGATTGGAACCCGAGACCCCAGACAGCCGGGGTTGGGAGAGACCCTGGAGGTCCCTGAGCCCCACTCTCCCGTTCTACAGATGGGAGACCCGAGGCCCGAAAGTGGGAAGCGCTTCTCCCAGGGTCTCCGGGCAGCCAGCTCACCCACCGCCTCTCCCTCGGCCCCCACTTTGCCCGGACCTAGATTCCCGGGTCCCATTTCCCAGTTCATTTGAAAGCACCCACACTTTCTGACCCGCTCTCGGTGAGCCAACGGTTCACCTGATGGATGCCCTTAGTGGTGAGATGCCGTCGGCGCTTGGTTGGTTTTGCCCTTGACGTCGTGGTTTCCTTCTCTGGGGTTCCGCTGTCCCCCCTTTCCCAGCATCTGGAGCCCCCTGCTTTCCCTGACGCGGCCTGTTTCCTCACCCTGCCGTTCACGCAACGCGGCGCTGGCAACCCTGTCGCCCTCTGCGCCTTCTTGTCTCTCACCTCACAGGTCCTGAGCATGTTTAGTATCGCTCAGTTCTCCTTTTATCTAGTGTCTATTGAATCTCTGTTGGGATTCCTCCTTTCGGCCTTAAGTTATTTATAAACGTGCTTTTAACTTTCCAGGCAGTTTTGTTAGTTACGTTTTGTGACTGACTTCTCATGGAACCTCTTTGGCGCTCAAGCAATCCGTGTGGTTCAGACGCTTAGCTAAGGTTCGTCGGGTTTTTGCTTTTTATGCCCGTTTGGGGAGCCGGACCCGCTTTCAGCAGGACAGCCCGTGCCCACGTGGCCCGGGCTGGGGTCGGACGTGGCGGGGGCCCTTCCACTGACGCACCGGTTACTTCACTCCCCGCACGAGCCCCGAGCATTCACGCCGCGCTGGACTCTGCTGGGCGTGGGGATACAGGGCACTGCGGAGCCTCTGCTCTCAGAGAGCAGGATCTGGTGACAAAAACACAACCGCACGACTCACTGCTCAGTCCTAGGCGTGCCGCGGATTGCGAGGGGGACCAGGCTCCGTGAGGCCTTATGACGCGGGGAGAGCAAGCGGGCTCGGGGCCAGAGCGGCCTCCGAGGAGCTGACAAGCGGGGCGTCAGAGGACTGGGAGAGGTGGGAGGTGAGTTGGCCAGGGGGCACGGTGCGGGGCGAGCTCCCCTGTTGGTTGTTGGAAATGCGTGTGACGCCACTGGGAGCAGAGCTGTGCTCGCAGGAAGTTTCACCACCGGTGCTCAACGTTCCCCGCGGCCCCCCCGTCGGGCGTTTCCTGCGCCCATCTCAGTGCCTAGGAAAGCGCCCCAGACCCAGGACGTGACATGTGGGTTGTTTTCCTCTGCCTGGTGGCCGCGGCCTTGGGCTGTGTGGAACAGCTTGGTCCACGTGAGCAGCGTCTGCCTTGTCTTTCCCCTGCCCTTGCCGCCGTCTTTCCTCAGCAGGAGGCCTTGGCCGAGCGGGGACACTGAGGCGGCCACAGCCGGGCTCTGTACAGCAGGGGGCGGTGGCTTCCTTTGCGCCCGCTCTGCAGCGTGGGCCTGGTGTGTGCGCGCCAGCCGGAGGGGACCCGCCCTGTGCCGGGCCCGCTCACAGGCTGGGCGGCTTCCCGTGTGCCCGACGTGTCCACTACAAGGGGCAGTGGGGCCGGCTGACTCCGGTCCCCTCTCGTCAGCCACAGGATGGTCCCCTAAATGGACACCAAGTCTTGGCCAGGTCTGGGGGCTGAGAAAGCAAAAGGCAGGATTTGAAGAAAAAAATAGCCAGTTTTTTAAAAAAAATAACCTGCCAAACAGCTTTAAAAAAAAAAAAAAAAAAAAAAGACAGCTATAGAGATTTTAGTTTAGTTTTTTTTCCCCTAAGTGACAAGTGCTCAGGTGACTGGGAGAGAGGTTTTCTTTAAAAGATTGAGGGGCTGTCTCCTCTAATGAGGCCACTTGGAGATTATGGATCAGTCCCAGGTCAGTAATTTCTGTCAAGCTGGGGCAGCTGGAGGTCAGAGGCCCCCGCAGAACACGGATCCGCGGGAGACGTCATTGGCGAACGGGCCGGGTCCTGCGCTCTGATGTTGCAGGCTCGGGAGTTGAGCTAATTAACGAGGGCGACAGGCTCTCCCGGGACATCTGGTCCCCTAAATTGTTGTTCTGCTACCAGCTCTCTTTTCTCTGTGGTCCAAAAATAGACAGAACAAGGACACAGGACCGGGCCCTCCCTGCTGACACAGACACATGCTGTGCTTCAAAGAACATCCAAGCTCGGCTTGGAAACAAACCTCCTGCTGCCCCACAGGCTCTAAAGCGAGATTTCCGGAATGTCCGGGCGAGGGGGGTGGAGCGACGGCCCCCTGGGGGCGAGGGGCGTCCTCACCTGGTGAGAGAGGAGACTGAAGCTCAGGGTGGTTAAGACACTGGCCTGAGGACACCCAGCTGCTCCCCTGGCTGTAGGGTTCTCCACACTTGCTGGGGCAGAAACCAGGGCAGCCCTGCGTGCCTTTGAAGATGAGACGCGAGTTGCTGTTTCCAGAAGCCAAACCAGTGTCTCTAGATCACTTCCAAGGACTGGCGGAGGCTAGTCAGCAGCAGTTGGGATCCAGATTGAACAATGAATCCATTTGCCAGATGCTGGAGGGTGAACAGAAGGGTGACGCCAAGGTGGGTGTTTGTCCGAACTCCCTGAAGACCCACTTCTGCTGCGTCAGCTTCTGAGTTTAACAGGTTTCAGGTGAGTGAGAGTCACAGTGAATAATTGGGGGAAACTGAGGACACACCAGCCCCTCCCTTGTCGTCCGAGGCCACTTCATGTGGCCAGTTATCACTCTCTTCCAGGCTCCGAAGACAGAATCCAGGTGACGTGCACTGATCTAACTCAAGTGGGCTATTTTTTTTTCAAGTGGCCTGAACCTTTTCTTTTAAACAGCTATATTGAGATATTCATAAAATTTACTCATTTTAAAGATGAACATTTGGGTCGCTGCCACTTTTGGGCTATTATGAATAATGCTGCTAGAAATGTTTGTGTTCAAGTTTTTGTGGAGACGTGTGTTTTCATTTCTGTGGGTAGACACCTAGGAGCGGGATTACTGGGTCACGTGGGACCTCTAGGTTTAGCCTTTTGGGAAACTGGTACAGTTTTCTCACCAGCACCTTATGGGGGTTCCGGTTTCTCCACAGCCTTGCCAACACTTTCTATCGTCTGTCTCATTGCTGTAGCCACCTAGTGGGCCGAAGTGGTATTTCACTGTGGTTTTGATTTTCGGTTCCCTGAAGGCTAATGCTGTTGGGCCCCTTTCCTGGGCTTCCCCCATGATCCGTGTGTCTTTTTTGGAGAAATGTCTGTTCATACCCTTTGCCCATTTTAAAACCGGGTTATTTACATTTCATTACTGAGTTGTCAGAGTAATATTAGCATTTGTGGACACAGTCCCTTATCAGCTATATGATTTGCAAAAATAGTCTCCTCTTCTGTGGGTTGTCTTTTCACTTTATTATTTTAATTAATTAATTAGTTAATTAATTAATTAAAATCCTCACCTGAGATATGTTTTCATTGATTTCGAGAGAGAGAGGAAGGGAGAGAGAGAGAAACATTGACGTGAGAGAGAAACATCGACCGATTGCCTTCTGCATAAGCCCCAACTGTGGATCGAACCTGCCACCTGGGTGTGTGCCCTGACCAGGAATCGAACCCGCAACCCCTTGGTGAACGGGATGATGCTCCTGCCAGCCAAGCCAGCCGGCCAAGGCCTGTGTGTAATGATTGATTAGCAAGGTGTGCCATGGGCCTGGGGCCTCGGGAGGGCTGGAGGGGGTGCCGTGTTTTCGCTCTGAGGGATCCAAATGGAGTGTCCTTGTAACAGGTTGAAGGAGGCGGGTCCCAGCGAGGAGCCGCCCGCGTGCTCCCCTGCCCTTCGCTGTCCCTCCCTCTTGAGGCCGCCGCGGGTCAGCTCAGCCGGCCGGCCTGTGGGTAGGTGGGGGGGGCGTGGAGCCGACGAGCCGGAGGTGAGCGGGAGGCTGGCCCCGGAGCCTGGGAGGACTCCCTGGAGTCTTGTTATTCAGAGAGCACCCCATTTGGCGTGGGCGCGGGGACCAATCGAGGACTAACGAATGCTCGCACTGTCATCCCGGGGGACAGTAATGTGTGCCGCTTGGAAATAAGTGGTGCTGCTTTTAAAAACCACTGAATCCTTATGTAGGATGCAGAGCCGAGGGAGGGAGCTTGCTGGCGGCAGATAACACGGGGCCTGGGACAGAAGAGGGGGCCCTCCTGACGACACCTGAGTGTGGCGCTAAGACTGTCCTGGGCGTCGAGTCTGCCTCAGGTGTCCTTTGGTCCAGCACATCTGGGCTGTTGTCCAGCAGGCTCCTGAGTGCTCTGGCTTTTCTCTGGTGCCTCGGCCCAGCCGCCGTCGGGAGGCCAGGAGGCCATCTAACCGTCACCGTCCGGGCTTTGCCTCTTGCCTGTTCTTTGAAACCCCTCAGCCCAAGAGGAATGTCACGCTGGAAGCTGTTCCGCACGAGCCAGACGCAAGAGGGGAGAGGAAGACCCCTTCCCGCCTCCCCATCTCCACCTTGGGGCCCCGTCCGACACACACACACACGCACACACACACACACACACACGCGCGCACACACACACACACACACGCACGCACGCACACGCGCACACCCGGGGATGCAAATGATAACCGCCGAGCCATCACTTGTGAAGCTTGACAGAAAATAATGAGAAACACTAAATCTTTTATAAGGTCAACACTCGCCTTAGCCGAGCAGCTGTCAAACAAGAAAAGAATTTAGCGCCGGAGCCACGAAACTTCCATCGGCTCATTAAGCCCAACAGGGCCCGGGCCTGGCGTGGCGGAGGAGACGGGGCCTTCCGTTTGGTGTCAGTAATTTGCGGCGGAGGCAAGAAGCAGCAGCCAGCGCCAAAGGGGCCTGGGGGGCGGCTGGGGAATCGTTAGCGCGCCAGGAGCGGCCTCAGCTCCTAATTGGAAGCATTGGGCATTATCAACGGAGGATTTGCCTCAGTTCCCTGACAGCTAGTGGGCCCAGAATGATCGCCCACTTGTCAGTGTAAAAGACCATTAAAAACAAACCATTTTGATTTAATTGGAGGCGGTGCACTGCGGGGCCAGGTGAGGAGGCCCGTCAGCCCCGCTCACCCGGACGGCCGCCTCTCTCCCTCTGTGATGGGGCCGGGGGTGGGCGCGTGTCTGTGTTTTCCAGGGTTTTCGCCTTTCAGAAACCGAGTGGGGCCTGGATGGGAGATGGAACGAGACTTCACAGCAGCAGCGAGGCCTGTTTTCAATGGGGTTGTCAACAAATGTGGTGACAAGTAGAGCTGCCAGGAAGAGGGCCCCTTTTTCTTTCCGGAGCCCGGAGGATGGCGGTCTGCGTGGCACCGCACTTCTGGGAGGTGCCCGGGAGGGCCCAGCTGCAAACAGGCGGTGGGGCAGTCTGGCCGGGGGCTGCCCTGCCCACGCCGATGACAAGCAGGATACGGGGCCCCGTGGTAGACTGATCTCTGGGACTTTCCCCTTGTTTTGTGCACAAGTGAGAGCTCAGGAGGGCGTTGGCGAGGGAGAGGCATCGCTGAGGCCCTGGGAGGAGGCTTTGTGAGTGGGACAGGCCCCAGCGGCTCGGCCTGGTGTCAGCAATGCTCCCCGTGGGGCATGGTGCTGACGATGCCCAGTTGAGGATGCTCCGTCCTCTCGGTGAGAAGAGGCCACTTGCTATAAACATTCACCTGAGGCCCCCCCCCCGGGTTTTCCCACCGGCGGGGCCTCTGGGCCCACGGAGCACCTGTGTGTATGAGGCTTCTCAGGACGCAGCCCCCCTGATGCCAGGGGCTGTATGTTTTGCATGTTGCTCCTCGGCATCGTGAACGCTGCGGGTACTTGATAAATATTAATTGGTGCTTGCCAGCTTTCAGAGAGGTCTATATATTTGTGTATTAATCTCAGCCCTGTCCCACAAGCGGCGATCTCATTTGCTGCCTGCAGCTTCTTCGACAAGACAGCGCCTGCAGGAGCACACGGGGCTGGGGGCGGGGGGCGTCTTCGGAGGGCGCGCAAGACACCCCAGCCGATCCCCTCCTAAGCCTCCACCGTTCGTTTTGATGAGAGATCAGGCTGAGAGGAGACGCCAGATCCCTGGTGAGCGTCCAGTTCCAGAGCTCCAAATTTTGCTGCCGAATTTAGACATTGGGGACCCCTTAATTACTTTCCCTGGAAGTTTACCCGACAGTGCGCTCTCAGGTGGTGCGAGGTGGTTATCCGCGCCTGGTTCCTCAGCCCGCAGTCTCTGAGTTTGTGCTTGGCTGTAAATGAGGCCCTTGGCTGAGCCGTTCGCACGGTGCCCGTCAGTGCCGTGTCGCTTTTCCGCACAGCTCCTGTGTCACTGCCGGGGAAGCCGGGTCGCTCAGATGTGTGGCGTCCGTGGCCCGCTGGGGTGGGATGCATGCGGTGTCGGTGTTGTCTTTCCCCTTTTGTCTTATTGGAATAATGACCAGGAAGGGTTTTTTTTCCGGTGGGTTTTAAGAAGAGGCTGACCCTGTCAGGTCACAAATAAGAACATTAGAGCTAAGTGTCCTCAACTGGACAGCAAGGCTGTTGAGGCCATACTCTGGGCCCTGTTCTGGGAACGTGTTGACAGGAGATTTTGGGGTAACCGCTCTTAGGGACAACCTTAGACACTCAACATATCTTGGCTGGGTGGACAGACGGATGGATGGATGAATGGATGGACTGATGGATGGATAGATGGGTGGACAGACAGCTGGATGGACTAATGGATAGATGGATGGTGAGTGGATGGATGGATGGATGGACCGATGGGTGGGTTAGGAGCCTGGGATAAGGCGACGGAGACCTTAGAAATGCACCTGAGATTCAAGCAGCCTAAGGATCCTCTCCGTCTGCTTTGCTCAGCTTGACTTCTGAGTAGGAGAGGCGTTTTATTTTATTCAATATTTCTACCTTACCGCCTTACGAGTGACTTGAAGGGGCCTAATGAATTTTACATGATATGAAAGAAGATATTCCAGGTTGCAGAGGCTTTATGAAGATAATGTAGAGTCACACTACCCACCCCGTGGGGTCACTGCCCAGCCCCTGGCACAGTGACGGGCACACTGAGTAAGCATTTGGGACGTGGTGGCTGCTGGCGTTACTACTGTCAGCAGCACCCAAATCCAACTGTAAGGTTTTCCTGCAGTTGCCCCCGAGAAGGGAATATTCGCATAGATTCTTGTGTTGAGTGGTTCAGGTGACACTGACGGGCATCTTCAACCACAGTCTTGTTCAAAAATATGTAGAAAAGCAGTTCAAGGTGGCAACTCGCCTATGGCTGTGGACAATGGTAGACAATGTGACTCCGGGGGGCCGAGGTCGCGGGCTCTGGGGCCCACCCCAGTCACTGCAGCACAGGGCCGCACCTCCGAACACTGAGAATTCCCTGCCTGGAGGGAGAGTCAGGAACCCAGGCAGGACAGTGTCGGACGCTGGGTATTTGTGGGACTCTCAGAAGAGGGAGCAGGTGATTCCGTGGGGTCCAGAGGGAGGAATGCAGCCAGGAGGTGGGAGATAAAAGGAGGCAGATTTCGACTGAACTGGAGAAAGGGGTTGCTCTGGACTGAATTGTGTCCCCCTAAAAGTCATACCCCCCAGTGTGATAGTGTTCGGAGGTGGGGCCTTTGGGAGGTGAATAGGTTTAGATGGGTTCCTGGGGGTGGGACCCCCATGCTGGGATTAGTGCTTTTATCAGAAGAAACAGCAGAGCGCCCCCCACCCCCTCTCGACATGACAAGACAGCCATCTGGAAGCCAGGAAAAGAGCCTCACCGGAACCCAACCCTGCCGGCACCCCGGTCTTGGACTCCAGCCTCCAGAACTGAGAGGAATAAATGCCTGTTGTCGGGGCCCCCCGTCTGCGGTCTGTTGTCCTAGCAGCCCGAGCAGACTATGACTGCAGTTCCTAATCCCGGCTTCCTTTTGAAGCCCCAACAAGCTTCGGATCAGACGTGTGAAGGGGTATCCACCTGCCACCCTTTAATTATACCTGTGTAAGAGCGGCCGGCGTCGACCCAGGGAGCTGGGGGAGCCACTCCCTGAAAACACTGGGTCAGGGTCCTGGGTGGGGCCCTGGAACCTGCAGCTCGAACCTCTCCCCAGAGGACCCACAGGCACAGCCAGGCTTGAGAACCACCTGCAGGAGCCGATGCCAAACCTGGTCTAACCCAGACACTGTTGCTCCTTGACCCTTCCTCGGCCAGGCCCCTGGCAAGCGCTTTACGTGTACATTGCTCTTGACCCTCTCGCCTACTGTCCTCACTCCACAGGTGTGGACACTGAGCAGTGTGGGACCTGGAGCCCGAGGCGTGGCTTTGAGCCCACAGGCTCAGCCCGCCCTCCACGCCTCATGCCTTTTGATACAGGAGGCCTGAACCCCGATCAATGGCTTCTTTCCTCTTTAGCCTCGGGCCAAACTACGGTTTCAAAGATGCTCGGGGGTGTTATCAAGGCCTAAAGGCTTTCAGGGCAGTGGAAAGTTGTGTTTATTGCAAGGGCTTAAAACAGCCAGAGCAGGGCTGGCCATGGCCCCCTGGACACCTATAAAAACCGAGTCCCTGACCACTGTCCACGTTCCTTCCCAGGCCCTGCATTTAGCCCCCGTGGCCCCTGACCTCAGGCACAGGTCCTTCCTATTTATGGGCCCTTCCACGGCCAGAGGGTGCCAGCCCCCACCCACTCTGCCACTTGTTAACCTCGAGCCTGGGGCTGGAGACTGACCTCTGAGCTCTGGCTTCCCCACCTGGGCAGCGTGACTTTCCCACCGCATCAGGCTGCTGGGAGCAGGGACGTAACCGACACCGTTCATCAGCGCACCCGCCTGGCAAGGAGGAGGTGCCGGCTGGGAGCCGCCGGCGCTGCGATTGTGGCTGCCAGCTGGGAACTTGGGCTCAGAATAGCTCTTGGATGCCCTTCCCTCTACACCCCAGCCAGTTGACTTTGGCCAAACTCCCCACTTTTTTTTTTTTTTTTGCACCATTCTAAGGCCTCCTGTCCCAAGGCCTCTGAGGAGAGGGAGGGAAGAGGCCAGGAAAACGCGGCCCCGTCTCGCCTTCTCCCCGGCGGGTGCTTGGTGCTGCCCGTGGGCTCCGCGTCCCCCGGGAGACGGGGAGGGATGTGTCCCTGCCCTCGGCGCTTAGCTGCGCGGGTCCCCGCCTCTCGGCTCATCTCCCCCGCGCTTCTGACAGACCTCAGGGAACGCACTTGGGTTTATCCGAGTGAGTCATCGAATGTTGTTTATCCGCTAGAACCCGCGGCGGCCACGCGCTTGGCCGCTTCAGTCCCGTCACCCCGCAGCGTCGGCGCCTGGTGACAGGGGCTGACAAGCGGGGCCGCGTGGAAACGAGGGATTCATGGGTGACACCGAGGAAGCCGTCCCAGAGGTGGCAGTTGGCCCGGACTCCTCCTCGAGCCCAGGAGAGTCTCTTTAGATCTCTGAGGGTTTATTCTCTTGGGGGTGAGCTGGAGGAAGAAGCTGGAGACCCCGCGGCCCCATCGGCTCCCAGACTCCCCCGTGAGGTGCTCGCCGTCCCTGGAGACTGGAAGTGTCTAGCTGATGCCAGAACAAGCGGACTTACTCTACATTCCGGGCGCTGTTCACACAACATCTGAAATATTTTCATGCCCGGTTGGGGAGAGCCTTGTGGATTAAACCGAAAACTCTCGGGCGCTGGCAGGATTCAGGGGACAGCCAGGCTGCGGGTCCCCAGGCTGCGGGGCTGGTCTTGGTAGCAGTGCCAGCTCCCGCATCCCCTGGCCTGGACGCCTGACCCCTCCCCATGACCGGCCTGGCACAGACGCGGGACCTCTCCCCCCATGACCCGGTTTCCCCCAGACTTCTCCAGCCGCTGTTTTGCCGCTTCGTCCCCAGGGCTCCAGCTCTGGCTCTTTGCGACTTGCCAGTATTTGAGCAGCAATGTCACCTTGTGAGCAGGTGCCTAAAAATTCTGTACCTCTGAGGGGCCGGATGCTGTAAGACCAATTAAGGCCCTGCTTTCACCCCTTCTGCATACGGATCTGAGTGGTAACGGGGGGACCTGTACTTAGGGGAGGAACGTCAGCTGCATCAGGACCGCTGACTCACCCTTCCCGGTGCCCCGTTCCCGCGTGTGACACATTCCCCTCCGCGCCCCACACGGCAACATGGATGTTCTTATTCCGGGGAAAACGCAGCGACGGGATACTTAAAATACATCACCAGTGTGGGGACTCGGAGAGGCAGCAGGTCTGGAGGCTGCCCTTCCTGGGTCTGCAAAGAGTGACACCGGGGCTGGACACAGCTGGGCGAGGGGGCGGCAGTGGGGTGGCCGCGTCCTGAGCCCGCCCTGGGGTTTAGCGGAGCTAACTTCACAGCCAGCTATGATTTGTAAGAGAACTGAGGGGTGGGAGAGAAAATCCTTTCCTTAGATTCAGCAGCTTCCGCTAATCAGCTGCGTCTGGGTGTCCCTGCTTGGCTGGCTGCTGATTTTCCCGCGCCTCCCAATTCTAGGAGGGAGCCGGGGCCCAGGGGACCCCAGGCAGGGCCAGTCTTCCACAAAGAGAGGAGCCTGAGCCCCGCACCCGGAGCACAGGGGCTTGTAAATCACACTGTTAGCTTAATGGCTCAGGCCATTATTCTAAAGCAGTGGGGCTGAACCCACCCAGTGAAAACAGTCAATTTGTTTACACTTTAGTCACTGAACGCCTCTGTAATGCCTGTAATGTCGGGGCGTTGGCCCTGTGGTGGGGGAGGTGGAATGTAGTGGAGGTGGAGACCTCCAGGTGCTTGGGCAATACCCCCCTAGAAGTGGACTTTGGATCTTCGTTATAACGTGGACTTGGCCATAGAGACCTGGACCCTGCAGGTCGGCCACCTTCGCTGCTGGGGCAGAGCGCCAGCCTCCGACCTCCACGCCTGATGGGCACCGAATATGGGAAACTGGGTGTGGCCAGAGCTTGGGCCCGGTTGGGAGCCATCAGAGGAGCTGGGCGCTTGAGCACTGGGACAAGCATGGGGTGGGGAGGTCGAGTCCCCATCCTTTAAAGACATTTAAAAAATAACCTCACTTGTTTTGTCGAAGATCCATGTACTCACTGCAAAAACTCAAACAATGCGGAGAAGAGCATTAGAGAGGGTAAGACTCAGCCTCCACCCCACCCGAGACCCCGGCTGCTGCCACTTGGGGCTCTCCTCCGACGTCTGCCCTCGAGCACACACACCTGCGGTCACTCGCGGCCGCCTCTGTCCGAAACGCTCACACGGCCGGTTCTTTCTGTCAATACGAGGTTGTGACGTGCCAATAGGTACAGACCAAAGTTGTCATTTTCAGTGGCTGTGCAATATTTCACAACACTGCAGGTCCTCTCTCTATATTACTATCATGTACGTGAGCCACTGCCTGGCTGGTGGCATCCGGCCTCCACCGTCCATTGTCGGGACCGCCATAAATATTTGGGGCACTGGCCCTTGTCTCCGGGCCCTTGTCACCGGCGGCCCTTTGTAAAGAGGGGGGAAGCATCTGTTTTTCTTGACTTAGTATTAGGTGGCCGGAGGCTGTGTGCTTCAGACCGAGTCACTTTTGAGAGCAGCAGGCGGGGCTATTAATAATTCCACCTCCCATCAGGCCCAAAGCAGGGCTGAGCTGGGCAGGTGACGTGTGCGGCCCGCCTGGGGGGAGCCCGAGGAGGATTCTGCAAAAGCGCGTGGACAGGTGGGCTGGCCGGAGCCAGGAGCGTGGTGACTGGGTGGTGGGTAAGGCGACCATCCCCGCCTGGGAGCTTGAGTCGCCAAGTAAG
Organism: Miniopterus natalensis; assembly: GCF_054644295.1. Taxonomy (NCBI): domain Eukaryota; kingdom Metazoa; phylum Chordata; class Mammalia; order Chiroptera; family Miniopteridae; genus Miniopterus; species Miniopterus natalensis. The sequence goes on from NC_142092.1 coordinate 70,976,843, forward strand.
GTTGGTCTCTCTCCTCTGTCTGAGGCTGCAAACCCTGGGCACCCTGGGGCTGAAGCTTCTCCAAACCTCCCCGTCTAGCCGTGTACCTGCGCAGTTACCTGTCTGCACGTCTGTCCGTCCAGCGCCCTGAAGCAGCATATGCTGATGCTGAGAACGGGACCTGGCACAGATGTGATCAACACGATTTGTGAATGAGTTAATGAGTGAGTGAGTGAGTGAATGGTCACCAGGACCATCCTCATGGCAGCTGCCATTTATTGGCACCTTAATAGGGCCAGGCCCTCGCTAAACCTTGTGCACGTGTGCTCTCATCAGCCCTCCCAGCAGCCCTGCCAGGGGAACGTCCCTGCCCCGTTTTGTAGAAGAGGAAAGAGGGTCTTGGACAGGTAAGGCCACCTGACAGGTTGGGAGTGACAGGGTTGCCATGTGACCCGGGTCTGGCTGACCCTGGAGTCACGCACGGAGACACAGCACCCCTCTCCCTCTCTGCTGGCCCCTCGCTCGGCCCCGGAGACGCCGGCACGCCTGGTGGAAGGCACGTGAGCCCCCAGCCCAGCCATCCTTCCACTCGGGGGTGGGAGGCCATCAGTCCACACTCGTGCCCCAAATGGGAATCGGAGCTGTTCCCTGACAGTTCACTCTGACTGTGGGGTCTCCCACCTCCAAGAGCCCCCGTGCCCCTCCCACATGGCTCCTTGACCAATGGACGTGGGACCGTGGAACCTTAGGTTGGCAGAGACCCTCAAGAACTAGCCCAGCCCTTCATTTTCAGATGAGGAAACTGAGGCCCAGAGAGGCTCAGAGGCCAGCCCAGATCTCTTAGCTGGCTGGTGGCACAGCATGAATGTCCTGGCAGAAAGGCCACTCGCCAGCTGCTGGCTGACCCCCCTCTGGGCACCGGCCATTCGAGGCAACTGCTGGTGGCAGAGACTGTAGAGAGCCCCGGAGCCGCGCGGCCTAACTGCTGGGATCCTGCGGGCCAGCGAGGAATCCCGGCTCTGAGGGACCCCTCCCCTCCTTCTCCTGGTCCCTCGGGCTCACGGCCCTGTGAGCGCAGCGGCAGGGGCGCCCCCGGGGCCGGCGGGGCCGTGGAAGCCAGCTTGCTCGGCGCGGGTGCCCAGCCCGCGGAGCGGTCCGCGCCTGCCCGCAGCTTTTCCCTGTGAAAGGTGTTTAATTATTTCTGACAGAGTTCAGCGTCGACATCTGTTCGCGAGCGGGAGGTGCATGTGGGTTATCCATCACCGTGACGGGCTCGGCTTTTTTGGATGTGCTTGTTCCTTTCATAATGGGGCCGGGGCGGGGAGGGGCGGGGCGGGGGATCGGCGGCGACAGGCCACGACACGCGGCAGACAAAGATCCTCTTGGATGCTGGGCGCTGGCGCGTTTGGTTTGGAAAGGTGGGTTTAATCAGGTCTGTGAAGGGCTTTTCAGTTTGCCTGTCATTCTGGGCTGTACTTGTCAATCATTCTTTTGTCCACTCCTTCCTTCATTCCTCGGGCACTTACTGACCCCCCCCCCCCGGCTCGGTGCCAGGCACTGTGCTGGGCGCTGGGGACGTGCGGGGGCCTGGCAGGCATGGTCCTGATGGGCTCACATTTTACTGGGGAAGATGGACGGGGAATAGCTAAGGGCCCAGTTAGGTAATTGATTGCAGTCTGGATAAGTGAGGGGAAGGGGGGGAAGGGAGCCGTGCGGTGGGGAGAGGGGACCTGCTGGGGTGGGGCCAGGTGGTGAGGGAAGGAGTCCCCAGGAGGCTTTAGAGGTTTAGAGGAGAGGCTTAGGCAGCCCGGGGCTGAACCCAGGATCCCCTCACACAGGGCAAGGCCTCCCCCTCTCAGCCTCAGTCTCCACGTCAGTAGAATGGGGACATGATGTCTATGGGGACTGATGTCTTGCACAGTGAGAGCTCGATAAACACTCTTGTGGGTGTTATTTCTCGACAGGGAGGGGACTGAGCATCTGCCGGTGGTGGCGGCACTCTGGGGGTCTAAGAGCCTGTGCTGGGCTGTGACACGTGGCTTCCAGAGTCCCACGACCATCCAGATACGACGAGGGCCACCCTGCACCGGGGCCTGCATTCCTGTTCTTCCCTGGTGTCTACGGCACAATGGGCAGGGCCTTCAGCTTGGGCCCTGCAGCCGCAGGAACCTGGGTCCCAGGCCAGCTGCTCCCTCTACGCAAGGCGTAGGGCCCCTTGTGCGACACAGCACACGTAAACGACAGCACAGTGCCCGGCACAGAATCAGAGGCCAGCAGCGCGGGTCGGCGGATGCGGCCCGTTGCAGTGTTTTCTGCCAGCAGGGTGGAGGCTGGGAGAGGCTCGGAGGCTCCGGCACACCGCCTCCTTTGGAGAGGAGCGGGCGCTTTCTTTCCGCGAGCTCCTGCTGTGGGCGGAGCCGCTGTGGGGTGCGGGTGGGAGGGGCCTTGCCCTGGACCCTGGGGAAGACCCCAAGCCCTCCTTTGTCATTGCCCTGGGGCTCAGGCAGATGCTAAGTCAGAGGCGAAGGGGCCGAGGGGCTGGAAAGTCAGAGAGAAAAGGGCAACAGAAGGAGGCTGTGGACAGAAACCGCGAGAGAGAGAAGGGGGGGTCGGTTCGGGGGCCGGACATCGGAGGGACGGCGAGAGCTGAGCCGAGGGGTGCGCGGGGTCAGGGCGGACGCGGCACAGCAGCGCCCCGGCTCCCGGCGCCTCCTGAATGGCGAGTCGTGTTCCGGGCACGGGGGCGGCGGGCTGACGGGCGGCGGGCAAATGGTCACTGACACGTGCTGACAGAGGCCACTGGCGGACATGAGGGGCCGCGTCAAGGGGGCAGCCAGGCTTCCCTGCGAAGCTCGGCAGCTTGTTCGATTGCATTAGGCTCAGGAAGGCACCGGCCCCTTCATTGTCCAAATTGCAGTTTAACTCGACACGGCAGCCCGGCCCGGGCTGCTTTGTGCAGCTGTCTTCCCGGGGCCAGGCGTGTCCCCTGTGGCCCCTAGAGGGGCTCAGTGGGCCAGGGCAGGGCATGAACAGCCCCCCCATCCTAAAGCTGCTGTCCCCGGATCGCCCAGGTTCCCTCCCCTGCACGATGCCCCCAGCTCTCCCGGGAGCCCCTGTGCAGGCTCGGCTGCAGAGCCACCTGGCCGACCCCACTCAGTTCTGAGGTCGGAGATCGCCCTGGGTGTGTGTCACACCCTCACATCAGCCCCCAGGAGACCTTTGCTCCCACCTCCCGAGGATGCCACCCCGCCGGAGGTTTAGTGCTGGTGCCATGAAGCAGTCTTTCGTCCCCAAGTCCCCAGGGCAGGGTGTGGTGCTTCGATGGCCCCATCAGTAGACGGGGTTTGACCCAGACAGTGTCCACCCCTGAGGACAGACAGCCAGGCTCCAGTAGTTAGACGGATCCTTAGCAGCGTTTGCTGTGTCCTGTCTGTGACACGGGGACAGAGCCAGCAGCAGCGGCCCCTTCAGGGAGTGTGAAAGGTCGTGACCTGGGCCTCAGCATGGGCACTTAGGAAGCTGAAAACTGATAGCCACCGCTGCTGTTGTGCCCCTGGATGGTTAGAAGCCCACAGAGCCCGGCTGTCTGGAGGACTGGTAAGGACCACACTGGGCGGCCCTGGCAGGGAGGGGCAGGGGGAGGGGACTGACCTTCTGGAAGTGAGGCATTTGCCAGAGCGAGTCCAGCTTCACAGGCGGCTTGTACTTCCTCAGCTGGCTGCTCCGCGTCTCATAAAGCTTCCCCAGGGTCACCTGCAGGCCCGAGAAATGCAAAGCAGGCTGCTCACCTGGCTGCTCGCCTGACTACCTGGAGAAACCCGAGCTGCGGAGAGAGCGCTCGAGGGCAGAGGGCTGGGATTCCTGGTGCTGCAGACCCGTGGGTCCCTTTCCTCCCGCACCCAGCCCTTCTCCGAGTTGGGCTTCAGGGTGCCTGCCCCATGGCTCTGGCCCTGCCACAGCGCAGTGGACGTGGAGGGGGGACCACAGGATGCTGCGAGCATGTGGTTCCAGGTTCTGGCATGCAGCCGCTTCAAGGGCAGGGACCGTGTCCCAGGCATTCTTGTCATGACCCCGGCAGCTAGCACAGCCCTGGCGGTTAGCAGGGACTCCACTGCGTTTGAATGGAGGGTGCATGATTCACGGGATTGCTGGCATCCCTCTGAGCAGGTCCTCCCTGGGGCCGCTCTAGGAAGTCACTTGCATTAGCTAATTAAGGGAGGATCGTCTCTGGAGTCTGAAGGTGGGTCGTGGGAGGCTCTGGATCTGGTAGATTTGTGACATTCTGAGTTGCTGTAAGTAGCTGCTAATTAAAAAACACGACTCTCGATTGGGGCTATAAAGCAGCTTGTGGTGGCGAAGCTCCCTCTGAAACTGGTCGTTACCACAGCAAGTTGACTCCTCCTTGAGCCATTAACCAATAAACTAGTCATAGGCTGCTTTTAAAACGTTATTACCATGCTCTGCTCCGTAATGAACTGGAGTCTTGGATTCTACTGACTGTTGGGAACAGCTGGGAGGGGCCCTGGCTCCCTGCCCTCTGGGGGCTTGGGGACAGCTGGGGTCCCCTGTGCCTCAGTGACTCTCCTGTCCTGTCCCGAGGGCACCAGGATCCCGGGGAGGACTCCTCCACTCCCCAGGTTGGCCCTAGGACATCATGGGTGCTGTCACTGAGCCCTGAGCTTGCCTGTGATCGGCAGAAGTGGGACCTTAATCTCTCTGAGCCTCAGTTTCCCCATCTGAAAATGAAGCAAACTGAGATGATCTGATGAGATCCTAGCCTCATAGGGTGCTCAGGAGGACAAGCGGGAAGACGGGGTACATGCCTAGGCCCCTTCTCAGCAGGGAGTGTGGCAGAGGGACAACAAGGGTTGAGGTTGTTGTAACAACCAGAGACACCAGCGTCATGCTTCTGGGGAAGTCTACAAAACGCTCCATGGACCCAAAGCAGCTCTGATTCTGAGATGGTCGGTGGGGATCTCCTGCCACTGATGCCATTAGAATTGGCAGGGTCTGGACATGGCCTGTCCCCGGCTCCACGTCCCCTGGGTGGGCATCTCCTCTCTGAGCTTGATTTCTGTGCCTGGGGAGCAGGGGTCACACATGCCTCCCGGGCTCCTGTGAAGCGTCAATGAGGGGATTCTGTGATGTACGTGAAGCGTTCAGCAGGGGTCCGAGTCATTAGTTTGAAACGAGATGCACTCCTAAAGTTTAATAAAGGTGTTCCCTGTCGCACCTCCCCAGAGGTGGGTGTTCTCAGTTCCCTTTGCCTTCTTAGCCTTTCCTTTGTAGCTAGCATGGGGCGCTTTTCTGTGCAGGCCAGGTCAGCTGAGTTTTTGTTTTTTAAAAAATATATATTGATTTCAGAGAGAGGAAGGGAGAGGGGGAGGGAGAGAGACAGAAACATCAATGATGAGAGAGTCATTGATCGGCTGCCTCCGGCACGCCCCCTGCTGGGGGTCGAGCCCGCAACCCAGGCCTGTGCCCTGACCCGGAATCGAACCGCAATCTCCTGGATCCTAAGTCGATGCTCAACTGCTGAGCCACGCGTGGCCAGGCAGGTCAGCTGAGTTTAAAATCTGATTTCCAGATGTGTGAGGTCATGGGGAGGTTTGGTGGGAGGGTCCTCGGGTAGGGGTCAGGAACCGGGCTCGAATCCTGCCTCAGAGGCACACGGGGCCAGTGCATCGGGACCCCGCAGAATCTTCCACTCTTGGGGCTTAAGTAGCGGTTGAATCTCATCATTGCCAAGACCCTCTCTGGCTCTAACTTTCTAAGGTGCCTGGTCAGCACAGTAACAGGCAGCCTGACTCCCAGCCACCCCGGGGACAAATGTGCGCAGGGCTCAGTCTCAGAGCTTTGCGGGGCCAGCCCTTCCTGCCCTGCCACCCGGCCACGCAGCCACTTGGGAGCGAGGCTGCCCTTACCTTGTGCTTTTTCTCCAGTTTGATGGCTTTCTGGGCGGCCTTTTGCTCCTGAATCCATAGCTGCTGGTACCGGTGCTGCAGCAGGTCGAACAAGGGGGTGGATGGCCTGCGGGGAGGAAGTCCAGGCGGCCGTGAGGTCTTGGAAGGGCCGGGGCACCCTCCCTCAGGCCACCCGCCCCCCTGTCCAGGCTGCAGGGCAAGTCCCTCTCCCCAAGGCTGCGAGAGGCTCTCTTCAGCCTTCAAAAGCTGAGGAAGGAGTGGATGCCATGCACTAGTCATTCAGCAAACCTTGGTTGCACACCAGCCGAGTGCTGGGTCTGAGAGCGTGACAAAGACGGTCCCCTTCACTGAGTCTGAGATGGGCTCCTTGGAACCCTCTCTTTGACTAGGCCTTGTCCTTGGGCTCCATTCTTGGCCCCCTGAAGCCAGTCTTAGCAAAGAACCCGCGAAGCCAGTCCCCAACCCCTGCCTTCACTGAGGACCCTCTAAGTCAGTTTAGCAAGACTGCCCCCACCCTTGACGGCTCCTCTTAGTAACTGTCCATCCACTGACCCCTGAACTCTGCTCCTGGAACCTTGTGAATATGACTTTATTTGGAAAAAAGGGCTTTTGCAGATAGAGTCAAGTTAAAAATCTCAAGATGGGGTAAGTAATCATGTACATGCCTTTAGGATAGGCCTTAAATCCAATGCCTGGGGTCCTTATAAGAGATGCACAGAAGAGAGACACAGGGAAGGCATGCGAGGACGCAGGCAGAGATAGGGGTGGCTCTGTCACCAGCCGAGGAGCGCCTGGGGGCCCAGAAGCCAGAAGGAAAGAGCCAGGAAAAGATCCTCTCCTGGAACTCCAGGGGGAGGTCGGCCCTGCCGACACTTTGGTTTTAAACTTCTAGTCTCCAGAACTGAAAGAGAATATATTTCCGTTATTTTAAGCCACCAAGTTTGTGGCAGTTTGTTTGGCAGCCCCAGGACACGGAAACACAGGGGTTCCTCAGCACAGACTTTGGGAAACACCAACAGAAACGGCTGTGCGGCTGGGGGTGCTCAGAGCGGGCCCTTTGCTGGGAAACCGCAGAGCCCCTCACAGCCCGAGGAGCCCCAGGGCAGGGGGTTGCACGCTCTCCTTTGTGACCGACCCCTGGGGACCTTGTCAGAGGCGTGCTCCTAGTGGGTGGGTCTGGAGGTGCCTGGCTCAGGACCCCCACTCGGAGATCACAGCCCGACGCCCTGAGCCCCCCGAAGTCCCTGAAGGTGCAGACAGCCTTCTGAGCGGGTGGGCACAGGCATTTGTCTGGGGGGAGGACCCACGGCTTGTCACGTTTTCAGAGGTGAGGTGCGTGTGCCCCCCGGAAGGTTGGGAGCCTCTGATCATAGCCCGTGACCTTGCTTCACAGACAGGGAGCGAGGAAGTAGAGGCACCGAGAAGAGAAGCCACCCCCAGATCGTGCAGCTGGGACCTGAGAGCGAGGCCTCGAGCCTGGGGCTTTGCACGGTGGTCCTCAAAGTCTTTGAAATCACTGTCAACACTTAAAAATCGGGGAGTTTCCCGGCGCGGACCTCCCAGGGACTGGCTGACCCCGGCTCTGTGTGAATGGGGGTCCAGCGGCTTTGAAACACCACCTGCTCAGAGGTCTCTTCCCAAAGCCTCCCGCACACATCCACAAACAGGGCTCTTTGTTTTCCTGTCCCTTTACCCCTGTGGCGACTTTTATTACTTAATTATTACACACCCCATGCTCCTGAGCCGCCTAATTTATGGCCATGCTTTCTGATGACACGGGATGCGTAATCTGGCAACATCTACCCCAAGAGGCCTTCGCGGCGGAGAAGCTGCCTTCCCACAGCCCCTGCAGCGACCTCCCGCCGCAGCGACGGCCGGCTGGCCTGACCCGGCCCGCCTGGTGCGAGGATGAGCTCAAAATGGACCCTAGGTTTAAATGTAAACTAAGGAACTTTTAAAGAAAATGAAGGCGAGAATCTTTGGGCCCCAGGGGTAGGGTAGGTGACAGGTTCTTAGATTTGACCCCAAAAGCATGACCTGCAAGTGGAAAAAAAAATAGATAAATTGAACTTTCCCAAAATGCAGAACTTTCGCTCTGTGAAAGATCCTCTTGAGAGTGAAAGACCAACCACGGCCTGGGAGAAGATATTTGCAAACCACGTATCTGGCAAAAGACTATGGAGAATCTGTAACGAACCCTCAAAACGCAGCAGAAACAAGCCAACGATCCAGTTAGAAAATGGGAGACATTTTACCGAAGAGGATGTGCGGATGGAAAATAAGTGCGTGAAAAACCGCCGGCATCCCTGGCCGCTAGAGAAATGCAGGGCAAGCCCACGGTGACATGTCCCTGCACACCTGTTAGTACGGCCGAAATAAGGAACAGGGACAACGCGACACGCTGGCGACGAAGCCGAGAAACGAGCCCTGGCGCACGTTGCCGGCGGGAAGGTAAAGGGAACAGCCGCTCGGAGGGCGGTTTGCGGGCGTCCCGCGCGGGCCCGGCCACTGCTTCTTGCGGGGAATGGGGACTGTGTCCGCACAAAAGCCGGTGACAGATGGTCGTGGAGGCTTATGTGTCATCGCCCCAAACTGGGGACGACCAAGCCTCCCTCAGCGGGCGGGTGGCTGGAAAGGCCTCGGTCACCCGTGCTCCGGGGGACGCAGCCGGAGGAAGCGAACCGCTCGGACCGGGCCGGGTGCTGGGCGAGAGGGGCCAGGCTCTGAGGTCACACGCACAGTTCCATGCTCGTGACGTTTGGACATTTCCAGGGACCAGGCCGTGGTGGGGAGAGGGGCCACCAGGGGAAGCGAGAGGGAGACCTTTGAGGCGACAGGACGGTTCCGCGCGGCGATGGTGTTACGCGGACCTGCGCTTGCGATGAAATGCGCGGTGCCCAGCGCGGGACGGGCGCAGGCGGGCGGGGAGCTCTGCTGCGCGGCGCCCATGCCCGTTTCTCAGGTCCACAGTTCTGCAAGGGCTTATCACGGGGCACGGGTGAGGCGCGCTCGGGCGCTCTGTTCTGCTTTGTAATTCTCTGCGAATCGGAATTTCTTTCAAAGGAAGATATTTTTATTTATTTTTTTAAAAATTATTTATTTTTTAATCCTCGGCTGAGGATGTTTTCCCCATTGCTTTTCAGAGAGAGAGTGGGAGTGGAGAGGGAGAGAAGGAGAGAGAGAGAAACATTGATGAGAGAGACCCACGATCGGTTGCCTCCCAGACGAGCCCCGACCAGGGCTGGGGATGGAGCCTGCAACTGAGGTGCAGGCCCTTGGCCGGAGCTGAACCCAGGACGCTTCGGTCTGGGGGCGACACTATCTACCGAGCCAGACCCGCCAGGGCAGGAAGAGTTTTAAATGCAATCAAGTATGCCAGAGGAGACCGAGAAAGCTTCCTGCTTTGTAGAAAAATATTTAAATTACTGTCATACAAAGAGGTAATCAGAGAGTATGGAGTCAAAAAATGTAGGGGAAAAATGAATACAGGGTATTTTTTTCAAGTGTTATTTTTCTGGACTTTGTGGTTTGCGGTATTTGTCTGCTTACTTAAAATTTTATTTTTTTCTGATTTTCCCCCTCATTCTAATGAAGTATTCAGTTTGACACCTAAACTTGCGTTCATGATTTTGAATTTTTTTTTCTTAAAGAGAGCCCCAGACTTGAACGGGCTCCACAAGACCCGAGGCTGCCCGCGAGTGCAGGTGAGATTTTTCTTTTAATTATAAGGGAACATTATGTATAACTTTATGCTAATAAATGTGAAAAACCAAAACAAAACGGGCGATTTGTCTGGGAAGATATGAAAGACTCGAGATGGCTGAAGAGCATATTCAATGCTACCAGAGCCACGGGCACCGGGCCCGGGCGCGTCTACACACGGGCTCCCCCGACCTTACTGTGGACAGGATTCCAGGGTTTTCCAGAGCTTTTTGCCAAAAGCTTCCCGAATCTTTAATGGTCCCCAACCAGGAGAGGAGAGTGTGTATCTATTGGTCAGTCTCGCTTACGGGAGCAAACGGCCGAATACTAACTGACTATTACAGATCAAGTCCGGCTGTGCGTTGTGTTGACTACTGAAGGTCCTGTTGTGACGTCCCTGCCCATCCTGAGCTGGGGGGGAGGGAGGGGGGACAGGAGGAGTGACCGAGAACAGCCCACTCCCTGCCCCTTCCCGCTGAGCTCGGGGGGTGGGGGGGAACTTTCCTCCCGATGAAGCTGGGAGTTTTGACTGTTACGCTGGACTGGATGTACTAACTAGTGCGCCGAGACAGTCTTTTGTCACTGGAAGGGGCCAGAAACAGCGTGGAGGCCTGAGACTTCCCCTGGGAAAGGGCCGGGAAGAAGCTGGCCCCCAGAGCAGGTTTGAACAGGGCAAGGACACACGGGTCCTCAGGTTCCCCTGCAGCTCCCAGGTTCACAGCGCTGGTCACAGTCGTGAAAGCCATGGTGCGTCTCTGTTAGAAAATACTATATAGCTGCCAGAAAGAGTGCAGTGGTCACACGGGTAACGGCCCAGAAAGGTCTCTGAGACGAGTCAAGTGTAAAAAACCAGGTTGGGAGGGAAAGAGCCAGGCTCGTGCAGGTGCATCCACGCAGGTGTAAACCCACGGAAAGGGACTGGAAGGAAGCCGGCCAACGATGATCCTGTGGGGGGACAGGTCTGGTGGGAGGGGCGAGGGGGCCCTTCCCCTTCCAGTCCACTTACTGGTTTTATATGACACTTTTTCAATTAATAAAGCCAAAAGGAAGGAAGGAAAGGAGGGAGGAAGGAAGAAAGGAAAGAAAGAAACCTAAGTCTGAAAAGTCAGGGGACTTGCCTGGGGCCACACGGTAAGGATGGTGTAATGGGTCCGGGTCCCCAGATTCAGTGTCACGACTGGAGCCCACCCAGTGCCCCACCCCCACCATGCACAGCCTGGAGGACATCAGACCAGAGCCCTCCCTTTGCTCCACAAGCAGCCCGGGAGGGAGGGTGGCAGGCCGTCTGGGCCCGAGGAGGCCCTTGGCTGGCGCCCAGCCCTGCCCGTCCGCCTTGGGGAGTTTAGCATTTCCCGTGTACTTGACTTCTCCGGATGCATCTTTAGGAACCATTTTTTCTTGTTTTCTTCCGCAACTACTTTTTGCTGCTGCCTTAAAACATGTTCAGTTTTTAAAAAGGTAAATGTAGTTCTTTACAATAAAGGCAGGCATTTTTTCCCACCCCAAAATGAATGATTTTTGCCACAGGCTGAAAGCCCCTGTGGTCTCGGATGCAGCTGTTCTCTGCAGCTTTGTTTAAAGGAGCTGGAGGGGGTTCACACAGAGGATCTTAATTATTTATCCTCACTAAATGAGGTGGGAAAGGTGCGGTGGGGAAGCTGGAGCCCAGAGAGGTCAAATGGCTGGCCCAGGGTCACACAGCACACTCCAGTAGCAAAGCCTGGACTCCCAAACCCTCGGGCTACAGTGTCTGCAGCCAAGAGAATGTGCGACTGATTTCTGCAAAGACTGAAGGGGACAGCGAGCGGGCCGACTGCAGATAGAGGCCAAACCCACCCAGGAGGCCTGGCCACGCTCATGTAGGACCCTGGGCCTTCCCAGACCCTTGCTCTCTGCACTCTGGGGTCACAGGGCATGCGGCAGCCGTAACTATAATCGTCACAGCTCAGGCTTCCTGCCTGCTTCCCCTAGAGACAGATATTAATATACCCATTTCACAGATCAGAAATCTGAGGCCCAGCCAGGCGTGGCTCAGCAGTTGAGCATCGACCTGGGATACAGGAGAACCCGGTTTGATTCCCGGTCAGGGCACATGTCCAGGCTACCAGCTTGATCCCCAGTGGGGGGCGTGTAGGAGGCAGCCTGTCCATGACTCTCATCATTGATGTTTCCCTCTCTCTCTCTCTCTCCCTCTCCCTTCCTCTCTCTGAAATCAATAAAGACATATTTTAAAAAGAAAAAAAGAAATCTGAGGCCCGGAGAAGTCCAGTGACTCACCCAAGACGGCACAGCCAGTGAGTGCCATGTTGCATTTTCATGGGGAGCCATGGTGGTGAAGGCTGAGCGCCCGCGTAGGGACGGCCATCGGAGCCCAGAGGAGAGAACGGTTCGTTGAGCAAGGGCCTGGGGCGAGGAAAGTCCTCTCTCCGCCTTTTGAAGGGTCCTTGGGGCTGAACAGAAGACGGCCAGGAGGGGAAGTGAGCCAAGGGGCCTCTAGACAGAGGGGTCAGCGCGAACGCAGACGGCACCGGGCCGGGCGGCCTCCTGCCCTGTGCCCGGCAGGGGCAGTTGGGCTGTCCTGTCCTGCAGCTGGCTCCTCTGGACTTCTCGGCAGTGTCCCCTCTACACAGAGGAGCCCCTGCGTCCTGACGCCCTGCTGTCCCGTCCTGGGGGTCTCCGGCTCTCGCGCTCAGGGTTTCCTCTCTTTCTGAGCACCCCCCTCGGGCACAGCGAGGATCTCGCTGAGGACTTCGACAAATCGTGTGCTGATAACCTGGCAGGAAGGGCTTGGGAAAGTTCCCGCCGGCCTGACATGCCCGCTAACAACAAAACCGTGTCAGAGCTCGGCCCGGAGCCGGGGCTACGGCGAGGCGAGAGCCGCCGGCTCGGGGCGGGCCTGCGAGAAACTTCAAATTAGTTCAACCAAGTCCATCCCGCTGCCTGGCGATTGATACCCCAGACCAGGGGTTGATCGGGATGAAGGGCCGGGCGGGCGCGGGGGGTGGAAGCGATCATTTGCAAACATTAGGCTGACACTTTGCGCGCGTGGGGTGAGGGCTGACAGCTCTGATTTGCCCGCGCGGCTCCTCTCCGCCGGGGAGCGCGCTGCGGATTAGAGGGGCCCCTTTCATGGCAGCCGGCCCGGCTCCGCTGCTCATTAAAACTTCGCGGAGCCGCAGAAGTTGGCGGAGGAGAGGACGCGGCAGGAACCTTCTGAGGGGCTCAGGTACACACTGGTTGAAAGGTGTTTGAGGAGGCAGCCTTGGGTCTGACAAACCGGATTTTAGTCTGGCTCTCCGTTCACAGCGGGCTGAAATAATTGGTCATCAGTGACTACTAATTCGGTTTAGTAGCCAGAGGCAATTTTTTTCTTCCCGGAAAATCAATGACAGCACGGAGGCCTGTTCAACGTGATTCCACTCCAGACGGGCCCCGACTTGACGCTTGATGCTTCCTCCAGTGGAGACAGCTATTTTGTTAAAATGAAATTAAAATCCATCTCTAATACGCCAGCAGTCCCAGAGGGTGGGAGAGGCCGGGTGCCCGCGCGGCCCCGGCTGGCAGAGTGGACAGCGGCCTCCGGGCCGGCCGCCCGCGGCTCCCGGCTGGCGACGTTCACACGCGGAGCCACTGGCTTTGGAGGGGGCTGGAGGGCTGGGCCTCTCAACCAAAACTGAACCCGCGTCGGACACCCAACCGTGGCACCATCTAAGGAGACCCACCCCTCTGCCATCCTCTGGAGGGGTCCCTTCTCCGGCTGTGGCCTGGGGAGGGTGCCCTTGTGTTCGCGGATGGCACCCAGAGGTGCCCTTCAGGACCGGGCTGCCTCCCCTTTGCTTTCTAAGTGGGCTGGCCTGACCGCCAAGTGACTTCAACGGCCATCTACTGAGCACTCCGCCTGTGCCTGACGCCACCCAGCTGTTCTTTCTAACGTGCAACTCTGACTGATGATCCCCACGCGGTACCAAAGCCACTGTTAAATCATTGTTTTGCTTTTTCGCATTGAAATTTTAATTGCGACCGTGGCAGCTTTCACATGCAGTTGTAAGAAATAAAACGGAGGTCCCCTGACCCCACCCATGGTAACATTCAGCTTCCCCCCATGGTAACATCTTGTGAAGCTAAGGGACAAAACTGCATCCAGGATATTGACATTGAGACAATCCCCCGTCTTATTCAGACATCCCCAATCTTACTCTACTAATTTGTGTGTGTGTGTGTGTATTTCTTTTTTGTTTTTGTTTTTTAAATATATCTTTATTGATTTCAGAGAGAGGAAAGGAGGGGGAGAGAGAGAGACAGAAACATCAATGATGAGCGAGTCATTGATCGGCTGCCTAGCCCGCAACCGGGGCATGTGCCCCGACCGGGAATCGAACCCCGATCGCCTGGATCCTAGGTCGACGCTCAACCACTGAGCCACACCCGGCCAGGCATGTGTGTGTATTTCTATGTGATCTCATCACATGTGTAGTTCGAGTACCCAGCACCATCGCAAGACACGGAATAGTCCGTCACCACAGCATCCTCCCGGCCACCCCGCCCGCTCTAACCATACCCACCGCCCTCCCACTGCGAGCAGGTGCCAGGGACCCATTACAGGAACCCTGCTAGACAGGAACTGTTGCTATGACACCCTCATTTTGTTGGTAAAGAACCACTGACAGTCCCATTGACATCGAACTATTGATAAAGAGTTAACAAGATGGAGTGACGTGCTCTGCATCCATATCTGCACTGACAGGGCTGCAAACAGCAGCTCTGGGGCATGGCCGGCCTGCACACACGCTTAGTTTGACCTGTAGCATTCTAAAAACTCGTGCTAGCAATGTTTGTTTGTTTTTAAACAGAATGCACATAAAAGTCCAAATATCTGGCTTCCCTCCATGAGGCATTAGATGGCCTGGTGACACAGGGCCCACATTCGCACATGCCCATAGCTGGCTGGAGCTACCCCCTTAGACCAGGCAGGTGCTCAAGTTGGACACAGTCCCCACCAATCCCTATTGCCTCACACAGGGCTGGTTTCACCCTTTGACCTGCCAGGCCCCTTGCAGGCATGTGAAATTATAGCCCCGGTTCTATGCCTCTTAAATCACAAAAATACTTGGTGTCTCTCCTTCTTTCCAAGGGTTCAAAGGACTCTACTGATGAGCTCACACCATTTATTCTGGCCTAGGAGGTAGTATTAATACCACTTACAGATGGAGAAATGGAGGCCCATGGAGACGGACATGGTGTGCTCACAGTCTCTCAGTACAGGAGCGGGGTAACACTATGTCGAATCTGGAGACTTTGGGCTTCAAGGCCAGTTTCCCCCCTCCCACTGCCTTCATCTGTGCCCCTCCAGAAAGAGGGGGGCTGGAGGGTCGGAGGCACAGCGAGCGATGGGAGGAGAGAGAAACTCCCTTCAAGGGTGAAGGGTGACGAGGCCTGAAGGGGAAGCCAGGGCCCAGGAGGCATGTGCCTGGGCCCCGAGACACTCTTAGTGGCCCATGAAAAAATTAAAATTTTTTTTTTTAAATCAGAAGAAAAAAAAATAATCCAGCCTGGATTACAGTCATCTTTATACAAGCACAGCCAAAAGATATTTTTAATTTTTTTTTTTTTTTAACAGAGGAAGGGACTCATGAAGACAAGTGTGCCCAGGGCTCATGGAGTCTGGTTGCAGCCAACTGCCCAGGAGCTGAAACACACAGGGGCTTGGCCAGACTCGGAAGTTGCATTTTAATACCCCTTTCTCCCCCCATTATGCGAAGCCAGAGACTCTCACCCTTGAGGGTGAATGAGAACCACCCAGAGAGCTTATTAGCAGTAGAGGTGCCTGGGCACCACCCTCAGACATCCCGACTCACCGGGCCTCTGAGGGGCCCAGGCGTCTGCATTTTACCAAGGGTACCACCCCCACCCCCACGTGGTCCCTGGCACCCCTGGAGGGTGACAGCACTGAGCCTTTCTTATGGAGGACCCTCCAACCCTGCAGCCACCATCACCTGGTCTGGGGTGGGCTGGCCGACAACTTCTGGCCCCAAGGGAGGGCTGTAGCCCCTTCATTCCCCCTCAGTCCCCCCCTTTTCTTAATTGTCCCTCCTTGGCCCGAGGGCCTGTCTTTTCTAACTAGTCAGGAGGAAGGGGTGGTAATTGAGGCAGCCTCTCTCCCTGGCAGGACTCTTAGAGCTAATTAGAGAGGAGGGCCTCTGGGCTCCTGGTTAGTTTTTAATTGTTTGTGGATCCAACATAAAAGCTAATGACAGAGGAGGGAGGCTTGGTGAGCAGTGCACTCCTGACTTCTAAATTTGTGTGAGGTCATTTGCAATTTGTTATCATTTTTCACAAGGGTGGATTCAATTAGCAGTCCCCGCACCGGCACCTGCCCGGGGTGGGCGAGGGATGGGCGAGGGATGGGCGGCCAGCTGGGCGGCTTTCAGGGAGCTCCTCGCAGCCTGGAGTGCCTGCCCCGAACCCGGGAGCCTGGGGGCTCCCCTTGTGCACCCCACCCCGTCCCGGCAGGGCCGGCTATGGCCTGAGCCCCTCTGCAGAGGGAAGGCTTGATGGAGCCAAATGGACATCTCTGGGAACGAATGGCCTCTAGGCCGCTCAGGAACCTACTGCGCCCGGGACCCTGGCACCCGGGGAAAGGGCGAGTAGCAGATCGGCCATCCCTGCGGGCAGGTGCCAGGCATCCAGGCAAGAAGCGGAGCACCTCCAGAAGCCGCCGAGGGCCCGCTTCAGCCCGGCAGCTCCGCTGTGGCTGTTGACCCCGGGGGACCCTGCACACCTGGGGAGGTCATGGGGCAAAGGGGAAGCACCGTACCCCAGCAACGGGAGATGTGACACCCACGGTGGGAGATGCGACGGCCTGCCAGGGTGACATTTGCAAACGGGGGTAGTGAAAAAACCAAGTTGCCAGCCCTGGGCTGTTTGCTCAGTGGTTAGAGCATCCGCCCATGGACCCAAGGGTTGCGGGTTCGATTCCCAGTCAAGGGCACGTTGTACCTCGGTTGCAGGTTTCCAGGTCAGGGCGTGTGTGGGAGCCAACCAATGGGTGTGTCTCCCTCTCTCTCCCCTCCCTCTCCCCTCCCCTCCACTCCCTCTAAGGAAATCAATGGAAAAATATCCTCAGGTAAGAATTTTTTAAAAAAAAGCAAGTCGCCACGCAAAGTGATTTATACGGGTATGAAACCACACTAAATAATAGACATTATTTAAGGACACGTCACGCAGGGGCTGGCAAGGATGTGAAGACCCGGGAACCTGGATGGGAAGCATGGCTGTTCCCACCTCGGGATGGGCCCCAGGAGCAGAGGGAAGGGCGCGGGGCTGGGGGGGGAGGGGCTTCAGGCTGTGTTTGTTATATTTTATCTCTTTAATAATTTTACAGAAAAGGATCTGAAGCAAACCCGAGTGGTGGGTTCAGGGAGCTCGTTACGGAGCTTCTGGGCCTGAAACACAGAAGAGAGGATCGCAACACTGCTCCTGGGGAAAGCGCTCACACCCGTCAGCCCCTCGCCGATCACCACGCAACTGGTTGCACACCACTCTCCTTTTCTTCACGAAAATATGGTGGGCATCACGTAACAAGGACCCGGGGCAGCCATTGTAACATAATAATTCTAAAGATAGTTTTTGCAACACTGAGTGGTTCCTAAAATGCAGGGCTTCCTGAGTTTGTGTTAAGATGCTTTGGTGATTGCAGTGGGGTGAATTGGTGGGTGCCCCCCTCCCAAAAAAAAGATATGCCCTCTTCCTAACACCCAGAACCTGTGAATGTGACCTTCCTTGGAAAAGGGCTTGTAGGAGATGTGATTAACTTAAGGGCCTTGAGGCCGGATCACCCTGGATGATCTGGGTGAGCCCTAAACCCAATGAGAAGTGTCCTAATAAGAGGCAGGAGAGGAGAGGCCACGTGGCCACAGAGCAGCGATGGGAGTGATGCGGCCATAAGCCAAGGAGTGCCAGGAGGTGCCAGAAACGGAACAGGCAGGCATGGTTCTCCCCTAGAGCCTTTGGACGGAGTGTGGCCCCGTGACACCTGGATTTGGGACTTCTGGGGTTCACGCAATGTGAGAACGAATTTCTCACATTGGTCTTAAAGCCACACAGTTTGTGATAATTTGTTACAGAGGCCCCAGGACACAAACAGCTGAAGCTCAGTGCCCTAAAGCCCGTGCCCTGGAAAGAGCTGGTCATCCCATGTGCTTGGCATTAGAGTTTTGTCTGTTTCCAACATTGGGGATGGATTGCAATCAAGTTCTCTATTCTTCCTCAAGCAGTCAGGCCACATGCATTTATTGAGCACCTACTGTATTCCGGGGCCAGGGATGCAGCAGTAAACAAAGTCTCTCTGCGCCCTCTCTCCCACCCTCTCCGGCGTTTTTTCCATTTGCTGCCTGTTTCACTTTGTGTCTTATTTCCTCTCTGTATCCCAAACACCTGGCATAATGCCCAGCACCGGTGGGCACTAGATGAACACGCAGCATAGATGGAGAGAAGAAATGTGGCCATGTGGTTGTGGACAACGTCTCTGGGCCTCGGTTTCCCCATCTGTAAAATGGGGATGAGAGACTTGCTGCCTAGAGGGCCTTGTTGTGGGTCCCGCAAGCAGGTGTGACTGGAGCTCCGCGACTTGCCCCACGGGAGCTGGAGAGACGGAAGCTGGAGTCGTTACTAATGAAAACTAGCGCCGGGCGCCGGCTCGGGCCGCAGGGCCTGCTCCTGAGCGGGACTCTTCTGCTCTCTGGCCGGTGGGTGTGTCAGCGGGACCTGGGTGGTGGGTCCCGCTCCAGGCCTGCTCTTCACGCGGTGCCCGGGCGCCTGGCTGGCTCCAGCAGCACCAGCTCCTCTGTGTCCCGTGTCACAGGAGCTACCGTGTCCCCGGAGGGGCAGAACCAGCCGCACCCCAGCGGCCCCTCTGTGGAGACAGGCTGTGCAGGTGAGGAGGGGGCGGCGGGCCCAGCCCCGGGAAATTCAGAGGCGAGCGGAGCCCGTGCTGGGCTGGGAGGCCCGAGGGGAGCGGGAGGGGAGCGGCTGGGGCTCGTTAGCGCCGACCCGGCACCCGCAGCTCCTGATGGATGGTGGGGCCCGCGCGGGCCGGCCCCGGGGAGCGGCGGGCCTATCCATTACGGGGCCATCAGCGCCTCCCAGCTCCCCTGCTCCCAGGGCCTCGGCCCGGGCCGGGAATAAATCTCTGTCTGGGCGCAGGAGCGTGAAGGAAGCAAGCCTAACATGAAAAATGGCTCCTCCCTGCCTCTGGCAACAAAGCTTCGCTGGGGGCAGGAGCGAGCCGGAGCCAGGGAGCTGGGGAGCTGGGAGGGGTCCCAGGGCGCCTGGGCTGCAGGCAGGGAAGGGGGGAGGCTGCGGCCCTCAGGCCACACCTGTCCCCAGCTGCTCGTCTCTGCCTGGGCTTCTTTTAACAAGCGCCCTCCAGATCCGGCCCCTGGAAGCAGCTGGGTCTGAGGAGACAGGTCTCTGTTGGACCCAGTTTGGGGTGTCCCAGGCCCAGCCGGGCAGTGATGCGTGGGTCTGGGGTGTCAGCTGATACCTCCGCTTCCTGTGAGAATCTGCTCTGGCCACTGAGTGCCAAGGTCCTGGAGTGAACTGCCTGGACCTGAGTCTCCGCGTTTCCACCTGTGACCTCTTGCTAAGGGGCATAACCTGCCTGTGCCTCAGTTTCCCCATGGTTAAATGGGAGTTCCGGGTTACTCTGTGGAGAGCCTGGCCCACACCATGTGCTCATCAGCACTGGCTGCTGATCACTGTGACTGTCATTGTAGATGCCATCCCGATGCTGAGGACTCGCCCTGTGACAGGAGGCCCGCTCCGTCGTGGACCGGGTTCGGGTTGAGAAATGACTCCCTCTCCCGGGGCCTGGCTCTGCTTCTGGAAATGTGCAGCCTGGGCATGTGGACAGCAGCCCCGGAAGGAGACATGGCTGGAATCCTGGCTCTGTCACCGACTGGCCGTGTGGCCTCAGGCAAGTGATTCTCTGAGCCTCAGCTTCCCCATCTATAAAAAGGGGGTAATTGTCCCTAGTTGATAGAGGTGGGAGGATTTAATGAGATGATGCCTAGCAAGGGCTCTGCAAATGTTAGCCACGAGGGTTGCCCCCCAAAGCACACACATTGGTCCTTGTTTTGTCTTTGAAGCCCCTGAGAAAAAAAGCCCCTTCATGGTCCTCGTAGCAGGGCCTCGGAGAGTTGAGGGCTGTCTGCGTCTTTTCTCACTCAGCTAGGAAGACCTCATTTTCTGTCATGTTCCTTGTACCAAGTGGTCTCCCTCCCCCCAACCCATCCTCTACCCTGATGTCTCCCCTCTCCTGTTTGTGGACCTTCCCTGAATGTACAATGTCTGACTTTTTTTTTTTAATTTGATGCCAGAGGTGTGACTTAAGCAGCAGACTTGAGTAGGAAGGTCACCTCCCTTGTTCTGGACTTGCTACCTCTATTAATTTGGCCAAAGGACACATTCAGTCTTTGAGGTGGCATCTCCATGATGCTGATCTTAATGTCAGCTATAGGGGGACACAGCAGAGTGTTAAATGACACAAGACTCCTGGCCGTGCCATCTCCTCTCTGGGTTTCAAAGGGACTGTCTCTTCACTTTCCATAGCTCTGCCTCAGAGCCTTAAAAGGCCCTGGACCATATTTCTCCCCAACAAATATGTACTGAGTGCCTGCTGTGCACCACGACACAGCGGTGTCCCTGCCCTCCAGGGCGTGGGTGTCCGGTGGGAAAGACGGGCGTGAAGCAGAGAACTGCGGGCGCTCCTCGGCTTACGATGGGGCTGGGTCTCGATACAGCCATCATCCGTTGAAAATACCTTAAGTGGAAAATGCACTTAACCCTACACGGCAGAGTATTATTTGTTTACCTCCGTGATCACTGCCTGCCCGGTATCACAGGAAAAGATCACAATTCAGAAGTCAGAGCACGGTTTCTACTGAACGGGGTATTGCTTTTGTGCCCTTGTAACGTAGAGAAATCGTTAAGTGCGGCCAGCGTAAGTCGGGGACCGGCATGTTTAACTATAGTTGCTGTCGGTGTAGAGCGCCGGGGCTGGGGGCGCCTTTGCCGGCCTGGAGTTTCAGGCCCAGCGAGGGGCCTTTGCGGGGTCCACATGCTCCCCCTTGTGGTCGGCCTGGTTTCGTTCAGCCGGGGCTCAGGCCACCAGTGAGCGCGTCTCCCCAGCCAGAAACAGTCCCGGACCGACCCCGGGACAGGTGCCTGGGAAGGGGCTTGTTATTCTTTTATAGGAGTTTGGGTGGGCGGCTTGGATTTTGGCCGTCGGCTCTGGGAGACACAAAATAACACAGAGTGATGGATGGGCCCACTGTAAATTTGTAAAATAAATCAGCTTGGCAGAGAGATTCAAAAAAACCTGTCAGGCAGCAAACATTTTTTAACAGCCTGTAGAATTCCTCCACCCTTCACATTTGTCACCGTCAGGCTGTGATGCGTCTGATAGCTGGGCGAGCAGGGCGCAGGCGGGAGGGTGGGCTGGCAGCCCCCCTACCTTTCCCTTGTCCCTTGTTTTCCTGTGGTCTGAGCGCCTTCTGCACCCCGATTGGAGGGTCTGACTAGACTGATGGGGGGGGGTGAACTAAGAATTCTAATGGAAGTTGCTCGCTGCTGCTGGCATTTGGATTCCAGGGCAGCCTTGGTCCCTGCACTCATTCAGCAAACGTGCCCTGAGGCCCCTCCACCAGGGCACTGGGTCGTCGCCGGGCCGCTGGGGCGAGCGGAAGCAGGCCCAGAGCATCTAGCGTCATGGGGTTCCTGGGTGCCCCATCAAGGAGTTCACTGGGAAGAGGGGAGCCACTGAAGGTGAAGGTGAAGGGAAGTGACACATCAAAAAGGAAGCTCATTGGGCTCTTTTGATGCATTCAGATTAAGTTTAAAGCTTCCAGAAAAATCCAGACTGGATGGCCTTGCGCAGTGTCGGGATATTCTATCTCGGCTCCCCTGTAGTGCAGAAAAAAACTTAGGTAGCGTCTCGACCTGTGTCCCCCGATCCTTGTGTCTGTTAGGCAGGCAGAGCAGATCGGATCAGATCGGATCAGATCGGATCAGACCAATCCCCATCCGGCTGCAGAGCAGCCGGGGGCAAATGGCTTCACCTCTCGGACCCTCTGTCTCTTCTTCTGTAAGGTGGGGATGCAAGAGTTTCAAGCTCACGCTCGCTGGGCTGTGCGGTGATTTAAGGAGAGGATGCCGTGCTCAGCTCCGTGTCTGACAGGTAATAGTAACAATAATACATAGTTGCAATGATTAGTTCAAAGCGGGGTCTACACCTTCCATCTGGCCCGCGTCAGACACTGACACGCAGGGGGCTGTTTGCTCACTGACTGAGTGATGGATCCTCCTGGTAGCATCCTTGCCTTGCCTGTGGCATGAGGCTCCGGGCAGGGCGGTGGCGTCCAAAATCTGCCAGGAGAGCCAGCTGCCGCCCACCCCCGCCGTCCCTGACTCATCACGACGGACAATGCCGGGCCAATTAGGAGCAGTAACAATTAAGATGCGCCGGGGACATGTGAGCCTTTGCAAACACTTATTAAAACGCATCAATAATTAAGTGCCTCTTTAATAGTTACATTTCTGGCCTCCGGACATATCTGTTTATCAACCTTGGGTCGCAGCGTGTTCTGAGAGCTGGGTTATGGCCTTACACGTGATGATGAAAATTTAAAATTTCCCCCTAACTTGACTCTGAGATCGGACAGTGCCGGGGCGGCGTGAGGGTGCGTGGGCCTCTCCCGGCTGCCTACCGCTGGAGGCATGATGCTAGAGGCTCTGCGCAGCCTCCGCTAGGCCCCGTCCCCCGTCCTGGCCTGTGACAGGCGAGGAAGGATACCTGCCCGAGAGGAGCGATCTTAGGGTTAGCAGTTGCGCGCAGAACGCCGGCGCTGTGTGAGCGGAGTCACGGCAGCTTCCGTGAGGCCCCTGCCGCGAGTGGAAGACGGAGCGAAGCAGCAGTTGGCTGAGGGACCGTGATGACCGGCGTGTACCCGTGGCTGCAAACTCAGCGCAGAGGGGACCAGGCAGGTGATGGCAAGGAAGGAGCCAGGCTGGATGGGGGCTGGGTAGACAGAAGAGCACCCATGGATTCCGCCCAGAGGGGGCGCTGTCTCTCCGCCCCGGCCCAGGCAGGGGTGCCCACCTGGGTGGCCTGGGCTTCTGACTTCTTAAGAGAACCGGGAAATCCAAGTGTTTATATGAAATCTGACTTTTTAAATGTGGCAACTCATTCAAAAAAAAAAAATTTTTTTTAATTACCACCTGGGACAAACAGACATCTGTGTGGATTGACCTGCCTACTTGGGGCCCCTTTTCCAGACAAGAGCTCGGTCTCCGCTGCCTCTTAGCCTCAGAGCCTGGCGGGTGGACGTGTACCTTTCCGAATTAGTAACAATCTGTAAGCCACTGGTGTGGACTGGGAACCAAATGGGCTCACTGGAAAGGAAGGGATTGACTAATCGTCAGCTCAGGCCCGGATCCCATCTGGTGCGGAGAGGCGAGCGGCGGGGGAGGGAGGTGTGAGGCCCCACCCATCTGTTTGTTTTGTCCCCCCTAAAGTGGACAAAGGGCAAGGGGATTGGGTATTGGGGGGCCGGGAGGGGGGAGTAGCCTGGTCAGTTACAGCCCCTGAGCTCCCTGCCACCCCCAAGCTTCCCGGAGCTGTTCCTGCATTTAGTCTAAGGCGGGACTTTATTTTTTAAAACGTATGCGGTTGTGAATAGATGGTGCTCGCTTGTTTCTTTATTTATTGATTGGACCAAATTACCCCAACCACTCCTCGGGTAGTTGAGCGTGATCGGATTTGGTTTTAAACATGCTTTTAAAGTAAAAAAATAAATACGACCGTGGCTTGTGAAAGGTGATCATTAGGGAGCGCTCGGCCCCATAACTTGAAAGTAATAGCCCCATTAGGGGGGGGTGAGTCCTGAGCCGCTCCTCCTGAGGCTGTGAGGCCCAGGGGCGTGTGTGGGCAGGTTAGGCGGCTCAGTAAAAGCTTTTCCGGCAGCCATTTAACCTCCATTTACGAAGAAATAAAGCGAAATTGATGCTGATTTGGGCCTGCTTTGGGGGGTATTTTTGTTCCATAAAAGCCCTTTTGCTTGCAATTTGCTGAGCTGCTCTGTCACATCGAAAAGGGCTGCCGTTGATCAAGATAAACCTTTATGGCCATGATATTTGCTGCTAACAGCAACCTAATGCAGCATTTTCATTTCTGTGCAATTAATGTTAACGTCTGCTACGGAAATTGTCATTAAATACCATTTTAAAATCCATTCAATTTGCATATGCAAAGCCCATTTGCCATCAAGGGAGATGCATCCAGCTCTGCATCATGTCCTGTCCCTGGAATTGTGGCCACTTAGTTTGATAGCAATTTAAGATTTTTATATTGAAAGCCAGATGATAATGGATGTCCTTTCTGAGCCCAGATGATGTAAGCTTTGCCATTGTATATAGAAAAACGGAGTCCCAGGCCTGGAAACTGTGGGTGTCGATGCTGTACCTCAGTCCCAAGGAGGCAAGGCATGGAAGAAAGAGCACTGGACAGGGAGTCCGCCGGCCTGGCTCCAGGTCTGGCTCTTGTCTGGTCACAGCTTGCTCTGTGGCCTTGGGAAAGTCTCTTTACCTCTCTGAGCTTCTAGTTTCCTGTTTTAAATAAGGGCTTTGAACCAGGTGACCGCTGATGTCTGTATCTTCCCTCCCTGCCCGGGCCGGCTGTAGCCCTGCCTACCTCCTGCACAGGGTTTTAATGACAATGAAACTAAATTGACGTAGGGACAAAACATACCCGAGAGACCTAGGATGCCCGGTTACTCTATAACGTCCTATTTATGGAAGAGAAAACGGAATTCTGGAAGGAAAGAGAGTTTGGGACAGAGCTGGGACTGGCACCCCAGGCTGACTTGGCCAGGGCTCCTCCTGGACACCAGGCTGTCCTTGAGACGCTGGTGACCTGCGTGGACAAGTCTAGCGATCTGGTGCCCAGCGAGGACTGTGTCCCTCTGTGCTCCAGGCAGCCTGTGAGAAAAAGGCAAGGAGGGCGTACACGTGCTGAGGGTGGCAGGTGGATGGGGCGGGGGAGCCCGGGGAGATGCCCGGCGTCGGAGGGGCTGAGGTGGGGCAGTGTACAGACGATTAGTTACTCCAGCCCAGAAGTGACTTTCCCAGCCGTCCCTAGGTCAGATTCTGGGCCTGGGGGCTGGCGGATGGAAGTGCATCTCTGGCGAGAGAGACGCGAGGCCGGGGCGGGTAGGAGAGCCGAAGAGATGATGCTGGTGAAGCGGAAGAACAGAAGGTGTGAGCAGGTAGGATGGCAAGAAAGGCAGAGGGAAAGGCGTCCGAAGGGTCGGCGGCACGTGCCTCGGAAACCAGCAAGGAGGCTCCTCAAAGAGTTAAGCTTAGGATTCCCACGGGAGCCGGCGACTCCATGTCTGGGCATGTGCCCAAAGGACCGAAAGCAGGGGCTCGAACAGATACCTGCTCACCCAGGCTCCCGGCAGCACCGTGCGCAGGGGCCAAAAGGCGGGAGCCACCCGGGTGCCTGTCAGCAGAGAGACGGATGGACAGCAGGTGCTCGGGACGCACAGCGCAACCTTGTCGGGCTTTAGAAAGGAAATTCCGACACCCGCTAGGGCGTGGATGTGACCCGGGCCGGCCCGTCCGTGTATTTCACAAACGCTACGCACCGGGGCTCGTTCAGGGTCGGGCATCTCGACCTCAAGGCCTTTGTGGTTCCTACGCCCTTCCCACTGGGGTCACTGAGACGACAGGATGGGACTGACCCTGGCCCCTCTGTCACAGGGCGGAGAAGCTTGTCAGAGGCTGGAGCACGAACTGGGACGCGGAGAGAACCACAAAGGCTGGTATCACCCCATTGCCCAGATCCAGCTGTGCCTGAAGCTCTCCCCCTGGGCTTTTCAATCACGGGAGCCAATGAATTTCCCTTAAAAAAAATCAAGGCAGTTTGAGTTGATGACATGCAGCCACATTCTAATTTTTTTTTTTTTAATTCTCACCTGAGGATATTTTTTCCATTGCTTTTCAGAGAGAGTGGAAGGGGGGTGAGAGGGAAACATGATTGGTTGCCTCCTGCACGCGCCCATCCATCGAGCCACCAACCGAGGTACGTGCCCTTGGCCGGAATCGGACCGGGGACTCTCCAGCCCGGGGGCCGGCCTCTAGCCACTGAGCAAAACCGGCCAGGCCCCCATTCTACCGTGACA
Organism: Miniopterus natalensis; assembly: GCF_054644295.1. Classification (NCBI taxonomy): domain Eukaryota; kingdom Metazoa; phylum Chordata; class Mammalia; order Chiroptera; family Miniopteridae; genus Miniopterus; species Miniopterus natalensis. Next base: position 71,002,686 of record NC_142092.1, read on the forward strand.
GGACGTCACGGCCTCTGACCCCGTCACTGTGACCGGGTGTGAAGGACACTGACCGGCCGGGCCTGTCGCTTGCCGCTCCCCGAGGGCGAGTCTCGCTCCCACATTAGTCCTTAACCCGGCCGCCGCTGAGCACCCCGGGTGAGGAATGGAGCCCGGGGTGCGGCCACCTTACCGTGCGCGGATCCCAAAGGTCATATTTGGAGGCAGGGAGGGCGGGTCCCGGAGGCGCCGCTCGTCCTTGTTGCTGACGCGGACATCGTTGACCTGCCGGTAGAGCAGGTTCTCCCGCGCCGTCACCAGGCCCGTCTTCACCGCCCCGCGGTTCATGGCGATGTAGTTCCGGGTCAGCTCCTGGGCACAGGTGGGCTGCTGCTTGAACACGTGCCAGTGGCCGATGGCTGAGGACAGGCAGAGACAGGCCGCGCGGAGGTCAGCCCGGGAAGTAAAGCCCTTCGCGCCTCTAAGGAACGGGGCCGGGTCCTGTTCCTTCCCGTTAGCCTGGGGCCGCTGCGGGGACCCCGCGTGGCTCCCTGGAAAGCGGGCGTCAGGACCCCCAGGATTCCAGAGGGCCGCCCAGCACCCTTCCCGGAGCTGGGTTTGCCTGGCCCTGAACCCCTTTGGGCGATCAGAGGGCCGGTCCCGAGCCCACCCTGGGCCCCCAGCTTAACCGGCACAGCACAGGGGGTCTCCGGCCTGGGCCAAGGCTCCGCGCAGGCCGAGCTCCCTCCGCTTCCCCACGCGTTCCCCGGGACCGCACAGCCCTCCCCACCCCGGCCAAGCCCAGGCCGGGTTTCCACCGGGGGGGCCGCGGGGCGGGCGAGAGCCCCAGCTCGGAGCTGCTGCCTCACCTTCGGGGACCCCTCCGTCCAGCCCCCGGATGTAGAGTCCGTAATTAAAATCAATTCCGGGGAGGCTGCAGCTTCTTTCCCGGGGCTTCCCGAGCTCAGCCTGCGGGGGAAGCACAGGGAGCGAAGGTGAGGAGTGGAGCTCGCACCAGCTGCTCTGCAGCAAACTTAGCAACGGGGAGCCACCGGGTGCCCGCTTTGCCCCCGGCCCCGTGGGCAACCTTGGGGCCTGCAGGGCGTGGACGACAGGGCCCTTCTTGAGAGGAGCTGAAGTTCGGATGGGCATGAGGCTGACGGGGGCACTGTGCTGAGGAGCCAGCCTGGAAAGCAGGGCGGTGGCCGGCGGTCGGGTGGGAGGGGACAGCGCAGTCCCTGCTCCAGCAGCTGCCCTTGTGGCCGCCCAAGGCCTGCTGGCTCCCGCTGGAGGCCACTCACCCACGCGGATGCGCCCAAGGGCCCCGGAGCCCCGACGAGGACGGGCATCTTTCCTCCCTAGCTCTGCATCCCTACTCGGTGACAAGCCCCGCCGTCACCCTTGGCCGCTGGACAACTGTTCTCACCCTCTGGGTCTCCGGTGAGCTCCTCCTTGAGCCCCCAGAAGGGGTTTGTAGGAAAGACCACGCTCTGTGTTCCCAGCCACATTAATTCCCCTGTTTCACAAGTAGGGAGACTGAGCCCCGAGAGGCGGAGCCATTGCCCCCAGCCGGGCGCTTATGGGAGGCAACTTGATGTCTCTCTCACATGGATGTTGCTGTTTTTCTCTCTCTCTCCCCCTTCCTCTCTCTCTAAAAGCAATTTTTAAAAAATGAGTGAATTGTACGGTGTATGAATTATGTCGCAGTAAAGCCATTAAAAATGACAAAGTCGCCCTGGCCAGAGCGGCTTAGTGGTTAGAGCACCGTGTCTCGGGTTCGATTCCCGCCCTCGGCCGGGGTGTGTGTGGGAGGCGGGGTGTGTGTCTCCCTCACATCGATGTCTCTCTCTCCCTCCCTCCCTCCTTTACACCCTCTCCGAAAAAGCAATGGAAAAATAATCTTCAGTTGAGGATTAACAACAACAACAACAAATTACAAAGTAGTGTAATTAAGTCATTAATTGCGTGAGGATCAGTTTAATGCCTGTCTCCCCAGGTAGACTGTGAGTTCAGTCTTTATTTGTTTAAGGTTAATTTAAAAACTTCTTTTTTTAAAAAAAATAGACTTTTTTTTTTTTAGAACAGTTTTAGGTTCACAGCAAAATTGAGCAGAAGGGACAGACTCCCCATCGGCCCCCCCGTTGGTCTTTATTTTCACCCCTCTTTTTCCAGGGCTCAGCATAGAGGAGATGCTAATAAACAGGAGGGTGAATGAATGAACGAAAGGCCCACATGGAGATTCTGCTTGTTCTTTTCTGCACAGAGCCTGGGTGGTTTCCTCCCTCTTCCTTCCCGTCTCAAAGCCCAGGCCCTGACCTTCGAGGGCCCCGGGTTCTGAGTTCCAGGCGGATGCTTGGGCGTTTGTTTGAATTCCTTCCACACGACTCTCTCTGAGCTGCAGACAAAGCTCTGGCTTCTCATTTGTTTATGAAAATGATCTGGCCTCTCTGATGACTGCCGGGGAAGTTAATTAAAATGTGACTTCTCTGGGAGAGGCCTCCCTCCCTCTGGGCAGGTGCAGGTGGGCAGACTTCCAGCTGGCAGGAGAATGACAGACAGGCTCAGGAGCTGGCTGCCACTCTGGGTGGGCAGAAGGGGTGGGAAGAGGCGGGAGTCTGACTCTCCACACTCTTTTTCTGGGAATCAACAACTTCCAATGCACAATGAAGCCTTAGGCTGCAAAGATCATCCCAGTGGGGGGTTCACTCATTTTTTTACTCCACGAATATTTATTTTCTACCTGTTCAGCATCAAGCCCTGTGCCCAGAGTTTGAAGGTGAACAAAGTAGATGCATAGGCCCTGCCCTCGTGAAATTCATCTTCTTGCAAAAAGGACAACTGAACAGATTGCCTCTAGCTCTAAAAACTTGTGAGTCCACAGAGTGAGACGAGATATTTGCAATACATGCATCTGACAAAAGACTCTTATCCATCATATATAAAGAGCTGCTACAAATCAATAAGAAAAAGGCAGCCAATCCTGTAGAGAAATGAGCAGGATTGGCACTTCGTTAAGAGGATGCCCGAGTAGCCAAGACCCATAGGTTAAGGTGGGAAATGCGAAGTAGAAACTCAGAGCTCCTGGAACTTGGTGGGCGTCTAAGCTGGTGTGACCACTGTACAGGAAAACTGTTGCGCCGTATCTACTAAAGCTAAACATACGCCAACCTGGATCCCCCACAGAAATGAGTGCCCAAGTTCACCCAAAGATATGTCTGAGAATGCTCATAGCACCTCAATACGTGATAGCCAAGTACCGGAAACAGCCCTAAATGCCATCCTAGGTGGGGGGAAAAAGTTGTGACTTATTTATTCCATAGAATACTCTATAGCAGTGGTTCACAACTGGGGGGGCTTTTGCCCCCCACCCCCGAGTACATTTAGTTCTGTCTGGAGACATTTTGCGTTGTCTCAGCTTAGGAGGGAGCACCACCCTCCCTCTGGGGGTGGAGGCCAGGGGGGCTGCTAAGTGTCGCACAATACACAAGACAGCCCCACCCCAACAACGAGTGATCTGGCCCCAAGCCAGTAGTGCCGAGGCTGAGAAACACGCTCCACCAGCGGGAGTGAGAGACCTGTAGGCAGCCACACGGTGCTGCTCACACACAGTGTGCAGTCAGAGAGGCCCGCACGCAGGGCTATGCCCCTTACTGAGCACTGTGTCCTGGGAGCTTTTCGTGCGTCTCCCTGAACGCTCTGCCAACCCCACGGGGAGGTAGTTTTCCCACTTTACAGATGGGAAAACTGAAACTTAGAGAGGTCCTCGCTTGCTCCAAGCCATCCAGGGGGTAAATAAAGAGCTGGGGTTAGACTCGGCTCTCGGACATCGTAGCTCAGCGCTCGCCCCACAGCAGCCCCTCACGACGACTCCGTAAGGGAGCCCACATTGTCGTCATGGGACAGATGGGCAAGTGGAGGCCCAGGAAGGGAGGGGACCGGTGAAGCCCTGTCCGCCCTCAGATGCAAGCCCTCCTGTGTTTCTCATATTTGTGGCTGAATTCTAAGGCACCTCAAGCAAAATCCTCGCCGTCTTTTGAGGGGCACGCCTTAGCTTTGCGCCACGGGGATTGAGAAACAGCTAAGCTGCTCAGATGTGACCCACTGGCCTAGTCCCTTGTCATCGAGGTGTTAGAATCAAGAGGCGAACTTGGAGAAGAGTCCCAGCTTCGGTTCTGACCACCCCACCCTCCCCTGCAGCTTTCAAACTGTGCCTTTCTCCGAGCTTCCTCTGTCACAACGTGGCTTGGCTGGAATACGGCTCTGGGTGACAGCTGTCCCCATCAGCAGACAGCTTCATTAAACCTCATTAAGATGTCATCCCTCTCTGCCTGAGTTCTCATCGCTCAGCTCTAATTAAAACCATCGCTGTTCCTGTCCCAGGGGTCCTGGGATTCTCTGGGCTCCTTCTGCACCAAAGCTCCCTCCACCCCCCAACCTGAAGGACCAGGCCCCGGAAATCAGCACTGGGAACCAGCCCCCGGCCCGGAAGTCCCCTCGGAGCAGCCTGTCGCCGGCGTGAGGACCGCTGGGGCTTTCCAGGGACCAGCACAGGTGGTGTTTCCCGACGGCTGCTGCCTCTCGTCTGAAGTCACCTGAGGCCCAGGAAGGAAGGCCCCTGGCCCTGGAAGCCTGCCAAGGCCCGTTTTCCTGGGACAACTTCAAAGCAAATGACCGGGTCTTGCAACTCAAATCTAATTATTTTCCACTCAATATACTGTAAAACAATGTTAACCAGAAGAGGCAGGAATGGGCGAAACCAGGTGGCTTTGATTCTCGGATGGTCTGAACTGGATCTCCCCCTGGACAGACAGGCTGGTGGTCACCCCCAAAGTGCTGGTTTTCTGTCTGGGGGCTCGATGCCTGCGTTCCAGACCTGCCTTTGACGTAAGGAGCTGCTCCACGCAGGAATCACTCCCACCTCCTGGCAGCCACGCAGACCATCGCTCATTAACCCCCAGCCCAGCGTCTAAAGTAAATGAGTGTTTGTTCGACAGTTGAAAAGCCTCCGCTCACTTTCCTGCATCCTATTAAAGCGTAGTTACGTGAAATCCCACGGTTACGGCCTGGTAGTTATTAAATAAATATCCGTGTACGCTCCCCGGCCCATGCATATGCACACACAGACCGTTGCGCTCGCGGAGGGGTAGTTCATTATTGTAAAACAACTTAAGATCCTCGAATGAAAAGCACAATATAAATGCAAATTGTGATCATGATTAGCATAGAGGATATTTATTTATTTCCATAATGAGAGCCTCAGATAAACAACCACGTGAAATAAGGTGCATTATGCACCAAAGGGCGCGCATCGTCTCAGAAGCCGGGCTCTCTGAGCCTCGGGCCGTGTGTGAGTGGCAGTTGAACACCACGGAACGATACTAAGCCACACATGAGGAGACCACATCCACGTGTGATCAAAGGCAAATAAAATAATGTCAAGTGAAAAGAGGCACAGCAGGATTTAAATTTTACATAGACTGTTATTGCGGCCGTGCGAAAAAAAATTCATTGAAAAAAATACTGGAAGGAAACACGCAGGCCGACCGACTGCGAGGGCCTGCGGTTAGAGACGGGGGCCTTTGCCGAGGGGGTGGGGTTTCCTCTGATAATTAAAGCAGTCAAAGGGCAGAGCTGCCTTGTAGGTTTGTTTCTATGCTATGTATTCCTGCCAAGGGTCAGAGTTAAGGCTCTTCTCTGTCATTATAACTCTGCTGCAAATTTATAATGGGGCTGAGGTTGTGCCGCAGGTGGGAAGAGGTGCTGGGGAGGCCCCCCCGCCAAACGGGACAATAGGGAAGCCAGCATGTGAATGTCACGCAGGACTGAGTCCCAGCTCTCCCACTTCCCAGGTGACCTTGGGCAAGTCACTTAACTTGCCTTGTCCCGTTTCTGGACTGCGAAACCTCGGCAGGCCACATAGAGCGTTTAGCGGTGTCTGGCCCAGATGCGTGCTCAGGGAACAGCGGTTTCTGCCACTGCGGTCGTTGTAGGTGTGACTAGAACAGCTCTCCAGCTCAGGCCAAGGGGAGCTGGCCGGGGGACAGCGTTCCAGCCCCACGGTGCCCGCCCCCCACTCCACTCGGCCCTCTCTGGGCTCTCACGGGCCTGGGCTGCTCCTGGTCCGCCCAGGGCTCCCTCGGTGGTGCCTGGACCCTATCGCCCGCCGCCCGCCGTATAGTAGCTGATGTATGGCCCTTGCCGCGGGAGGCGGTCACGGTGACAGGGCCCCCGGCGTTCCTTCCCCTCCCCCTCGACAGCTTGAAACCAGGTCCTTCATTTGCATTTACATGATCTCGCTGTGCAGCTTATGAGATCGAGAGATTTATTTGCTACTTAGCTTGATGTTTGATTACACTCGGAGAAGGCGGCGAGCCACGCGGTGCGCGGATGCATCGCTCTGAGCCCCCGGCCTCTGGGGGCCGGTAACTCAGCCGCAGGTTTAGGTGGATGGGGGGGGAAACGTGCTGCGTTTTGAAAAAGGCAAACGTGAGAGGCTGGGAGAAACAATCACCGTGATTTGGATTAAAAAACAAAAACAAAAGCAATAAAAACCGGGCTGGGTGACATCTATGATTATGAGCTGGCCCAGGCCACTCTTAGGAGGGCAGCCCATTGTCCTGGGGAATGAACTCCCAGAAACTTCAGGGCAAAATCAGACGCCCCTAAAAGAGGTGGTGCCTCCGATACAGGGAGGTGGTGAGGGGTGACTCCCGATTATCCTCATGGCCCTCAAATCTGAACGTCAGGGTCACACCTGCTCTCCTGTTCCACCTGTGTGGCCTCGGCCTAGTTACTCAGCCTACCTGCACCCCAAGTTTCTCACTGATAAAATGTGGAAAACAACCCCCTCTTAGGTTCATGGCTGAGATGGACACAGGCTGGGTACCCAGGAAACAAATGGAGGTGTGATGGGGATGACTGGCTGTTCCCTGAAGATGGGGGGACAAAGCGAATCCCCTAGCAGACCGAGATCACTCGGTGTAGTGCTGTGCAGTCCACCGTCACCTCTGCCTGGTGGGTTACCCACTGCGTGGGGTTGAATCCCAGCCAGCCCTCAACATTCTGCTCCTAGGTACAGATGAGGGGGGCCAGCCTGGGTGCTTGCTTGCAGCTGGGTGCACTCAGTCCCAGCCGGGTGTGATTAGGTGCTGAGCTGCGGTGGCCAGCCTGCACCTGTCACCTTCCAAATCCCAACAGAAATCACTGGGCACATGGTTGGGACTTTACAGTTTAGAGCTTAACAACATGACTTGGGGCCCCTCTGCCTGAGTTGGAATTCTGGCTCCTTAACTCTGTGTGACCTTGAACAAGTTGCTTGGCCTCTGAGCCTCAGTTTCCTTACCTGTAAAACAGGCATAATGAGAGGGCCCAGCTCATAGGGTTACTGGAACAGTTCACAGTGCAGGGGAAGCTCTAAGCAGAGGGCCTGGAAGGTTCTTATAAAAAGTCCTGCCAGCCGGCGGTCTGGCCCCATGAGCCTCTCCACTGTTTTGAACTATCAGTCACTTTGTCTCCATCGGTGTGACCGGACAACTAGCTATAAAATTAACATGTCCGCTGGATGGTCCGTCACAAAGTTAAACGTAGAATCACTAGGTGACCCAGAGATTCTACTCCTAGGTATAGACCCAAAAGAACTGAAAACAGGTCTTCAAACAAATCTATGTACATGTATATTCACAGCAGTGCTAGTCACGAGAGCCAAAAGGTGGAAACCACCCAAATGTCCGTCCGCTGATGAATGGGTAGACATGTGCTCCACCCGTTTGCAGCAGAATATTACTCGGCCATGAAAAGGAATGGAGTCAGTGCTGGCACCGGCTCCCACGTTCATGAACCGGGGAAACATGTGCCAAGGGAAAGAAGCCAGACGAAAAAGGTCACATATTGTAGAATTCCACTTACGTGAAATGTCCGGAGTAGGTAAATCCATAGGTGAGTGCCAAGGAACAGGGCCGGGGGGGGTGGCTGCTTGACGGACGTGGGGGCGATGAACTGTCGCGGGGCTAGATAGAGGTGGTGATCACACCACATTGGAAGGCGCTAAACGCCACGGAGTCGTACCCTTAAAAATGGTTAGTGTTTCATTTTATGTGACTTTTGCCTCAGTAAGAAGAAAAATTAATACATCCACAGGAGGGATATGCCATGCCGCCCACCCGGGCAATTTAGGAAACTCCCTCCCTCTCTCTGGGGTGGGAAAGAATAAAAATGCCAATAAAGTGACTGTGGTCTGACGGCAGGACAGCGTGGTGGGGAAGCGTCGCCCGACGTGAAGGAGGCGAGACTGCGTGGAAGCGGAAGGCGGGGTGGAGGGCTCCGGGCTGGCGCCGGAGCATTTAAGGCCACGTCCCGTCTGGTCTCGTTGCTCCGATGGTCCGCGTGGTGGAAGCTGGTGCAGGCGTGTCTGTTGGAGGCCCACGGACCGGAGACACGTGGTCGATTCCACTTCACATCGCGTCCGTCCTCGGCTTCGCGAGGCCTTGCTTTCGGAAGGCTGCTGCGGCGAGGGAGAGGGAGAGGGAGCCCTGGGCCGGGAGCCTGGAGACCTGGGTGCCAGCTCCCGCCGCCTGCTGGCTGCCTCGTGTGTCCCGGGGACACCGGGGGTCAGTGACTTCCCCTCTGAGGGCCACAACCTGTCGAGGCTCGGAGAGGAGCTCGGGAACCTCAGGGGGCGATGAGGAGAGGCTCCTGGGGAGAAGGCCTCATCCCGACCCGGCTTCGATCCTACGATGCTTGCGTTGTGTGCCCCCAAGTCTGCGTGGGGTTCTACGGCTTTAAGGAAAAAAGGGAATTCCTCAGCTAGGCCATCTCAGAGGGCGGTCCTCTCCGGCTTCCCCTCGGTGTAGACAGATGGGTTTGAATCCAGACTCTGACCCTCCTTCACTGCGCGGCCTCTTCGAGTCTCAGCTTCTCGCTGTTGGTGAAACGGGGACAGCCATCCCCACGTCCCCACCTCAGGGTGTAGAGACAAGATTTAGATGAGACAATGAGGCGAGGCGCCCGGGGGTGCCCGGCACACAGTGGGTGCGCGCCAGCCGGGACGGGCTCTTCCTTTCCCTTCCTCTCCAGGGGGTCGCTTGTTTGGGGAGCGGGAGGAACCCCTTTTGTTCCTTTAGTGTGGCGCCCAGCGGAAAAGGAGGGAGCTTCTGGACGGCCGAGAAGTGATACGCAGGACACGAGCTCCCCTCTGCCGAGGTGGGGCTGACGGCCTGAGAAAGGAGCGGCACGGTCATCTGGTCACTTGGTCAGCTCGGCTGCTGAGGGTCAGAGCCAGTGGACCCCAGAGGGAGCAGAGTCAGGAAAGGGGCTCCCTACCAAATAAATAAATAAAACAGGGAAGGAAGAAAGGAAGGAAGAAAAAGCGCAGAATGATCTATGTACTTTTCAAAACTTAAAGCAGAAATCAAAGGAAAACTGAACTGTTTTAAGTTTTGACAGCTGCAGGGATCATTCTGTTTGGTTGCGCTATTTATGTTTCCATTTCCTTTATAGGTTCATTGAAAATCGGATCATGTAATAGGGGAAGGAAAATGCTCAGTGTCCCCCGCCCAGGCCCCCCAAACCCTTGTTCCTTCCTGGAAACAGATGAAAACGCCAGCTCCAGTGACTTTTGTTTTGATGTATATTTCATAACATCTCATTGATTGTAAGTTTTATTTCCATGTCAATAAAAAAAGCCCGGCATTGTAATAAATGAGAAGGAGTTTAACACAAAACGGCAGCTGACCCGTTGGCGTGCGGGGCGGCGGGGCCGGGAGCGGCTGCGCGGAGACGCCTGTTAATCAGGCGGCTATTGATTCCTGCGCCGGCCGGCTGGCGGGCAGGGTCCGGCTCGGCGGCCTGTGGGCTGTTTTCCGGTTGCTTCTGTGTCGCCGCTTTGCAGGGAGGGCGATGTGAGGACCTGGGCGATGCCGCTCCTCTTTGGCAGAGGCCCAGCCGCTCACGGGGCGCAGGGCCCTGTGCTTGGTCCCGTGGAGCAGAAGAGACGCAGAGTGATCCGGCTGCGGCGGGAGGAGGGTAGGGAGTGGGTTCGAGGGTTTGGGCCGATCAGGGAAGAAGACATTCGCTCGCAAGCTTTACTGATGGCGGGTGGCTAGGAGTGCACAGGAGGGCGGTCCCTCACACTATGGGACGCCGGGGACTTGCGGGCGAGGGGCCTCCCTCCAGAAGGGAGGAGGCGGCAGTTACAGGGGGGAAGGGGGGGGAGAGGGGCTCGGGTGTCCAGGTGATGTGCTCAGAGCGGGGCAGGGAGGTGCGGGCCTGAGAGCTCTGAGGGGCGGCAGCTGTGGCTTCGGGTCTCGTGACCATAAGGCTCTGCTTATCCGTGGCCTGCAGATGCTGGTGCAGTTTCGGGGAGCATGCAGAGCAGGTGGGCCCGAAATGGCTGAAGATCGGCTTCTTTGGGCTACTTTGAAAGCAATTGGTTGTTGAAAAATTTGAGCTTGGTCTGGTGGGCGTTGGAGCGAACAGGCCTCAGCCTACTGTGAGGAGGTGAGCAAGCAGCGAGCCAGCCCGGGGCAGGGGCAGGGCAGCCCGCGGCCCATTTATGAGTAAGAGCCCCGGCCACACGGGCTCCAGCCTCACCACCGCCCTCTCTTGCCGCGTCTAGCCACAGCCTTCCTTCAGTTCAGCTCCTTCAACTGCCCCCGGGAGGCCTATGTTCAGTCCGCTCCCCCTCCTCATCTGCTCCTGGCCCCCCCAACCCCTCGATAAGTGTCACCTCCTTGGGAAAGGCCCCTGGGTCTGCAGCCCTGTTTAGAAACCCCAGAGACCTGATCTCGCATTTCCCTTCCTGGAGGATCTCATCCTAACGGCTGGATCGTTTGCGGGGTGCTTTCTGCCGAGTCTCGCTCGGCTGCATGTCCGTTGCATGAACGCAGGGGCAGGCCCGTCCCATTCGCTGTGGCGTCCCAGTGCCCGGCACACAGTAGGTCTTCAGCACACGTTTCTGGACTGCTCACGTGCCTGAGCACCAGTGGGTGGTGCAGGCGTTTGATGCTCTGGAAGCTCATGGAAGCAGCGCCCCTGCCAGCCTGGGTCGGCTGGGGCAGGCCTTCTGGGACACGGTGTGGAATGTATTCCCAGGTCCTCCGGGGCCTTGACCGGTGAGGGCACCGCGTGGAAAAGCCTGCCCTGCCCAACAGTGGGCCTCCAGCAGCAGGACGGGACTGAGTCTTTGACAGGCGGGCGGGAACCAGGAGGGGCGGGAGATGGGAGGTTAAGGGGAGGGCCAAGCCAGGAGGACAGCCTTGAGGTGGCCCCCTCCCGCTTCTCTGGCCTCGGTGTTGCCATCGGTAAAAGGAGGGAGCAGAGCAAGCTGACCCTGGGGCCCTCTCTGGCTCGGCCTTTTTCTTTCTGGAACATGCCTAGGCCCGTATCTCCTAGATGGACGTCACCGATTCTTCGTTTCAGGGAGGCAGAGTGCTCGCCGGGAAAGCTTTACGGCCTGTCTGACCCGGGCGCCAGCGCCAACTCTTCCACTTGTTCGCTCCTCTCTCCATGCCACCCAGCTCGTAGGTCTGGTGTGAGGAGAGAACATCCAGCGCCCCTCACACAGAGGCCTCGCTAAGTGTGGGGGGCAGGATGGTGGCAGTTATTACCAGAGAGAGGTGACACTACCTGTCCCGTCTCCATGAGCAGTGCCTGGGCCTGGAGGCCGGCTGGTGCCCGCCTGCCACACGCACTCAACCGGACTCACCCGAGCGGAGCCGGCTGGGCCGCCCGGGGCTGGAACTCCACCCCGCCCTCTCCAGCACAACCCACCAGCCACTCTGAGGGCCACCCCTGGGTTTGTGAGGGGTCCCCCGATGCTGAGCTGCACCAAGCACAGAGAATGGGATACTGAAGACCTTGGAGCAGCCAGCCCCAGCCCGGCCGCCAGGGCCTCCCCAGCACGGCCCGCCGGGGTCTGAACCCACCACTGAGCCCTGGACAGGCCCAGGCCCGTGGCGGGGAGGGGGGTGCGGACTATGGAAAAGGCCTCGGCGCCCCTGAAGATGTTCTAGCAAAAGACAGCTGAGCAATTAACTGAGGATGAGGCCTGGGCTGTGAATGATTTAATGGGTGGCTTCTCGGAGGGAGTAGGGCTGATAACTCAGGTAAAGGTTTCAAATATATGTCATAATTGCTACATGTGAAATCCGTTTGTACTTAGCTTTTAGTCTTGGAAATTTACCAAGCTCTGTGCTGCTCCTACAATTAATCATTGAAGACTTAAGAGTGAGAAGACCCATTACTGTGAAAGGCTCCGGTGACGCTCTTGATCCAACTAATAAAATAGGCAGATTTTATAAAAATTTTCCTCCTCTCCGCACACAATCGGGAGTGCTGGCCGCCCTCCGTGGCTGCCGCGACTGCTTACAAACTGGTCTAGGCCGGCCGGCAATTACCAAGCTAGGAGAGAACAGCATTTCGTAATGAGTGACAAGCTGCTGGGCGGAAATCTAATTTGGTCTAATTAAGCAGCCTTTTGTGAGGATTTGTCTTCCGATGGAGAGAGCCAGCCAAGGAGATCTAAATGCAAATCAGCCCCGTCGCTTCCGTTTAGGGGGCGAGGCCGCGACGTGTGTCTTCGGGCCCAGCCCTCTCCTTCTTCAGGTGACGGGTCCTCTCCTTGTCACCTGGAGCTCCCGCCGGCCCCACCTGCCTTGGAGGAGCCTCACATTTTTTTTGTCCCCTGCCTCTCAGATCTTTCCAAATAGGACACCTCGTGTCGACAGGGCTGTCAGGGAGCTTTTGCTTATTCAGGAGCAAATTTTATTTTGCCCAAAGTAATAAAAGCCAGCGGGGTTTTGCTTATTAAAGGAACCCGCTCTTGTTCTCCGAGGTGCACCTTCTGAAGTCGGAGCAGCCGGGAAAAACCACGCCTGCGTCTCGGGTGCGTGCAGTAGACCAGGTACCCGCCTGGGTTCCCCCGGGCGGTCCCTTTGAAGGCCTGGGGCTGCAGCGCCCGCCTCGTCGGCCAGATCACCGGCTCCATCATCAGGCTGGTGGATGCTCTCGGATTCCCTTCGGCCCTGGAGGCTAACGACGCACCGCTTGCGCCGACCCAAAATGCCTGCTCCAGACGCTCAGCTTCGTGAGGCTGCTTCAGGGGTAAGCGGAGAGCATCTTCAGCTTCCGTAAGTCACTGGAAGGACCACAAGATTCAGACACTGTTGGTTATGGTTTATCGCAGCAAAGGGAGCCGACACAGCTCAACTCGGGGTCCAGGAGACACCAGGCGCAGGACTGCCGGTTGTCCTCTCCCAGTGGACAGCATTTACTCTGCCCGACGTCAACCATCGGGGGACAATACTCACAAAATATTGCCAACCGGGGAAGTCCACCGAGCCTCGTGTCCAGGGTTTCTGGGGAGTTTCGAACAAAGATGCAGCTGACCGCTCACGTGCCCGATCTTTGATTCCAGCCCCTCCAGACACTGAGGTGAAACTGTGTTGGGCGAGGGCCCCCCACAGATCACATTGGGAGCAGGGACCAACCGGCGTGGCCCCAGGCCCCCGGGTGAACAAGACTCTAATCGGACAGGACAGTCCAAGGGCTTAGACGTTAGAGGTTTCCCTCCCCGGAGCTGGGCCAGGGCTCGTCCTTTCTTTGAAATGCCCGGGGTGTGGACAACCCAGGTCTGTTGAGCCGACCCTTTGCTGCACATTGGCTGAGCCTGTCGCCCACCCAAGTGAAAGTAGAACAACTGAGCCCGGGTAGGTTGGGTAGATGGGAAGGAAAAAAACAAACCGCATTCCCTCACTGACTCCACGACCCCCCGTCTTAGCTCTCTGTGCTTTCGAAGAAACCGCCGGCGTCATCTTCCAAACGGGAACGGGTTGAATGAGCGAGGGAGCGGGCGGCTCTGCCGTCTCAGAGGCCCCTCTGTGACCGCTGGGCCAGACCCGCAGTGCTCGCGCCCTGGCGCCCGTCTGAGCCAGCGGCCCCCTCGCTTTTCCGCGCGAGTCCGGCCGTTCCCTTCCCCAGCCGGCCTTGGCATCAGGAACGCCCGAGAGAGGGGGCCAGGGGGAGGGACCTAAACCAAACACAGGGCAACAGAGGCACCGAGCATCCTGCAGAGAGAAACGGAGACGGGGGCGCAGCAGCCCCTTCTGCCCGTGAGTGCTGTTATGAGCTGGATGCTTGTGTCTCCCTGAAATTCATCCTCCTCAGTACGGCGGAGTTAGGAGGTGGAGCCTTTGGGAGGTGGTTAGGTCATGAGGGTGGAGCCCTCGTCAATGGGATTAGCGCCCTTATAAGGAGAAACGGGAGAATTCGTTTGTTCTGTTTCTAGCCCATGCGGACACAGGGGACGCCAGGAAGCGGGTGCTCACCCGGCACCCAGAGGGCAGCCGTCAGGACCCTCCTGACTCGGCGTCAACACAAGGCCCTCGAGCTGTTCAACTCAGAGGCGATTCGGTCAAGAAAGCTGCCAGCATTGTTTCGTGCAGCTTCTATGTTCCTCCTGCTCCTGAACCATCTCCTTCTCCCTGCTGGCTCCGCTGGGTGTCTCCCTTGACCGGGCCACGTCCTCGGGAAGCTCAGCCCCACCGTGGGCCTCCTCCCTGCCCCAGCGACCCCTGGGCGGGGAGACTGGAGCCAGCCTGGGGCCCTGGGACGCTCCCCTCTGCAGACCAGCCTGAGGGTGGGGCCCAGTGGTGAATGGAGCCATCGGCAGGGAAACTGAATACGTGCTCTGACCCAGGGACGCCCGTGCCCCAGGGCACATGCTCTCCGGGGGGTTCTCCCCCATACCTGGGGAATCTGACTGGCCGCTTCAGAATGCCAGAGAAGTCAGGTTCTCGAGGGCAGGGAACAAACTGCGAGGCAGAGCCCAAACGTTTGCTCAAAAGCTTATGGTGCAAGTCCTTCCCGCTCAAAGACCCCAGGCCCGTTCATGCAGCAGCGGCTAGCACAAGCCTTGTGCTGAGTCTCCCCCCCCCCCCCGCCCCCGGCAACAGTAGAATAGTGAAGAGTTTTTGTCCGGAATGATGCGTTTTCCTTAATGTAAAACCGTCTCAGAAGGACAGAGCATCTTTTCTATTCCGCACCCCAGAAGTCCCCTAAGAAATCAAATATAATCCTCTTTAAGAAGCTTTAAATAATTTTGAGCTTTCTTATTGACTTATTAAAATGCAGCTTAAAACACGCCTTCGATGCAATCCCTTTACAAGGGTCAGGGATATAAAATTTGAGGAAATATGATTAGTAGACCAGTTCGAAAGACGTAAGTAATCGGACCCAATTTTGACTATTGCAGAGGAAACTTCCCGCGGCATCTCCGATACCCCCAACCTGCGCTGGGGCGGGCGGGCGTTCTCCCCGCCTCCGCGCTCTGTCCCCGCGCCCCACTCCTCACTGCCCGTGGTCCCTACTGGCTCTCGGTGCAGGAAAATCGCTGCCACGACCCTCCCCGCGGTTCCTCTGCAACCCATCCCCGGCGGCTTCATCTGCCTCCCTCCCTCCGGTCTTAACGACTGAACTTTCTCAGAAGCCCCTTTGTTAAGAGCTTCAAAGGGCTTAGAGCCGTCCGAGGGTGGCCTTTGATCCCCGGCGTCCTCCCGCGATGCGAACCAGCAGTGTCCTGACGCGCCGCAGAGCACACGTTTATCCCAGTCACGGGAGCCGTGCTCCTTCCCGGATGGATGGAGCCGGAGCCACAGTTTGATCAATTTTAAATGTTTGAGCAAGTGAGTGAATGGAATGAACGAACGAACGAACGAATGCCCCGGCCTTCCTACGCCTATGACCGTCCACCAGAAACCACACAGAACGGGGCCTCGGGAACCCACACTCTCCTGGAGGAAGGCGGCCACTGGACCCCCCGCATTCCCTATTTAAATAAGCAAGATGCTGATCTTAAGACGTGAATTGGACCCTGTTTCTAACCAAGCAAGAGTTCCGTAAATGCAAATCCTTACACGAGAAAAATCCCAATTCTGTAAAAGAGTTTTTTTGTTTTTTAAAAATGCGTCTTTACTGATTTCAGAGAGGGAAAGGGGGAGAGAGGGAGAGAGAGATGTGAGAAACATCCACCAGGTGCCCCCTGTACATGCCCCAACCGGGCATCGGAACAGAAACCGAGGTATGTGCCCTGACCGGGAACCGAACCTGCAGCCTTTCGGTGTATGGGGTGACGCTCCAACCAACTGAACCACACTGGCCAGAGCTATAAAAGAGTTTTGACACCCTCAGGGCACCCCGACTATGTCTCCAGAGCAGGCAACAGGGCCTTGGGTCTGTCGGGAGGGTGCTGGCATGCTCTGCACTCTGAGAGGGTCGGCACCAGCTCCCATCGCAACCAGGCGCCGTGCCCGGGTCCGGGAGGCTCCTAGCTCACGTCCAGGGATCCTCCTGTTCCCGGACATCTGGTTTGGCCTGGATGGCTCTCTCCCGACACAGGACGTCTTCCTGGGGGTTCTTCGTGCAGGTTTGGGAGCTGTGACTCCCTGTCTGGCACGAATCTAAGCTGTGACTCCCTGCCTGGCATGAATCTAAGCTGTCACTCAGCTGAACCACCTGGAGTGAGTGCCATCACTCATCGCAGGTCTGACAGACAATATCAGGTGTGTGCCAGGCTTTGGGCTCAGCGCTGGAGGTATTGAAATGAAGGACACAATTCTTGGTCTCCCAAAACTTGTGATTTCCTGAGGTACAGACAGAAAGGGGTCACGGGGCAGGTGGTCGTGGGACCTGTGACGGGTCTGCCCTATTGCCAGATTTAGCAAATAAAAAAAGGCAGGACATCTGGTTAAATTCAAATTTCAGATGAACGATATACTTTTTTATTATAAACATGTCCCAAATATTGCATGGGCCATACTTAGTATTCATTGTGTTTTTTCTGGCAGCCTCGCTGGGTAAGAATGACACAAAGGACATCCCAGTCCTTCCTCAGCGGAGGGCCAAGGGCTGTTGTCACCCTCATCAGAAATCACTTAGCGTCATTTTCAAGTGATTGGCGTCCACGTATGTCTTCATCTGCTTGGGCGGCTGTCACAGAACACCACAGTCTGACTTCTCACAGCCCTGGAGGCTGGCGAGTCCAAGATCAAGGTGCCAGTAGATTTGGTGTCTGGTGAGCACCCACCTCAGGTTGCAGACCACAAGAGGATGAGAGAGCTTTTATAAGGGCACTGATCTCATTCGAGAGGACCCCACCCTCACGACCTGATCACTTTCCAAAGGCCCCACCTCCTAATACCATCACCTTGTGGGTTAGGATTTCAACATTTCTTTCAGGTAGAAATTATACTCCCCTTGCAAGAGAATGCCCCCTGGCAAGAAGGCTGTGACAGCTGCCTTAGCTGTGACCTGGAGCGGGCCAGGGCACCAGCCCCCTGGTTATGTTTCTAGCACAGTGTAGAAATATCCCAAAGGAGAAGAAACGTGAGAGTCTGAGACAGGGCTGTAGAAGTCTGCGCGGGACCTGAGGGTGTGGCCCTTGACTCGGTGTGGTGACGGGTCCAGAGAATGACAGAAAGAAGAGGCTGGGCCTCACTGTGGGCAGATGGGTGCTCTGGGTGACACTGACGGTGTCCACTCTGGGGCTCTGTGACCCGCCATAGGGTTCTGGGGACCTGGGTTTGCAGCCACCTTGGTTTTGTGGGACCTTCCTAACTTCTGATGCTTTTGCAACAGCATCGTTGCAGGTGGGTTTGGGGGTCACAGGTGCCAGGACCGAACCTCCCAGGCCCACAGCTTTCCTAACCAATTCTAATGCTCTCACTGCCTCCTGGGGCCTCTGGCTCATCCGTCAGACACTGGGGCAAAGGGATCCGCGGGGCTCCGAGGGGCCTGCAAAAATGTGCTGGTTTTGTTTCCCAAGAAGAAGAAAAAGAAACACATCCATTTGTAAAACAATTTTTTTAACGGGCTAACGGAGGCGGAAGTGCCCTGAGCCTGTGACCGTTACCTGACGCGTGCCCTGCGTGGCGCCCAGCACCACTCACAGAATGCTCGAAACACTGGGCTCGCTTGGGAAAGGGCCTGAATTTCTTCCTCGGGAAGAAACAGGCTTCCAGGTTTGGGGGCACGGCTGCCCAGGAGGCCGCACACACTCCAGCAGAAAGACACGGAGACGGAAGGAGAGCGGACTCCCCCCCCATCTCCCCTCATCTCCCCCCCCCAGGTGCAGAGGAAGGCTCGGTGCTCAGACTCCGCCAGCGCCTCCACCTGGGTTCTAATCCAGCCTCCACCGCTCGCCAGCTGCGGACCCACGGCGGGGGCATCGGTGGCTGGACCTCGGCTCCCTCATCTGTAACGTGGGCGTGGGGAGAGCTCCCCTCCCCCCAGCTGCTGTAATGACCGGGTAGGGGGCTGCCTGGAGGCACCGGGTACCAGGCCCGGCCCCTGGGACAGCTGCTCTCTGATGACTGCGCGGAGGTGCCTTTGAAATGCCCACTCTTTAAGAGCGCTGGGGCTGCCCGTGGCATCTGAATCAGGCCTGCAGACGGGCCCAGTGCCGGTTTCCCGGTTCTGATATTCCGTTATTATTTCAGGTGCCACCACTGGGGGAAACGGGGTCAAGGGTACTAGGGACCCCTCTGTGCTATTTTTGCAACCTCTTAGGAGTCTGTAATTATTCTGAAATTAAAAGTTAAAAAAAAGGGAGCCAGTGAAACACTTCATAAAGAGAATGTCGACGCCAGTAAAGGGTGAATGGCCTTTGTCGATGACCCTCGTTTTCTGGGAAACGCAGCGGAGCCGATGCGTCCCCGCATGCCCCCCCCCCCCCGCCCCCGTTCAGCTGCCGTGGTATTTTCCTTCATTATGCCGGCGCCTCTGAAGTAAACCTCTCTAATTTTCTACACCACAGCTATTTATTTAAATGCTAACTCGCATTATGAAGTGATAATCCACGCGCGCAGGAGATAATTTATGAAGCATTTAAATTAAGAGCAGCAGCTAATTGGGAGCATGTGTCTTATAAGCCTTGCTAACACCAGAAAACTACAAATTAGGGGGGAAAGGGAAGGTATTCTTATCTTGCTTTTAGCTTCTTTTGGGAGGCACTTGGGGGGAAAACGACCTCTGTGACTGCACATGCTGCCCCGCCCGCCCCTCTCCTGCCTGGGGTCCCTGCCCTGCAGAGATCTTCTCCCCGACCAAGCCGTGGATCTCCCCCAGCACCCCCTTTTGTGATAAGAGAGCGTCTATTATTTTTTTTCTTTGAAAGCTTCTCAGCTCGATTACAACGATGCAAGTGGCCTAGATTACTATCGAGGTATTTACGCCTCATTGGAGAAAGGGAGGAAATTGGTGCCAGGGGAAATCAAAACAGGTTGCATTTAAGAATTATTTTGGACCTTCCCTGTTGAAGAGGCGGCCTGGGTTTACGTGCATAGGCTGAGTATTAGACTTGAACCCATGGGCGCTGCGTGTGTGTATGCTTGATCACGAGCACCCGCGTGTGTTCAGTCACTTATTCTTGCAGAGGGTTTAAGTGAGCACCTACTATGTGAAAAGCACTGGGGATGGAGCAGTGAGCAAAAGAGACACCGCAGTGAGTGGCCGCGTGATGCTTGCGTTCTAACCAGGAAGGCAGGCATTACAGGATGATGCATTTAATTATTCCTGTGACAAGTCTTAGAAAGAGCAGGCTGCTATTGGGGTGTAGATCGGGGAGCTGCAGCCTGGTCTGCAGTGGCCAGGGTCTTCCCTGAGGGAGAGGGATTTGAGTTGAGAGCTGCAGGGTGAGGAATAGCTGGGCGAGACTGAGCTGGGGTGGGGGGAGGCACAGGCCCCCGTGGGGCCACATCCTGGGGAGCGTGCCCCGGCCTGAGGCTGGGGTGAGAGGCACGGCCTCGTGCTGGGAACATGCAGGTCTGCGGCCCATTGTAAGGGCTGTACAGTTCGGGAATATCGAGTACAGTTCCCACCCTAAGTCCAGAGATGGTGTTTCCAGGTCAGTTAAGCAGCCGCCGTTCTTTCCCCCGAGCTGTGCTGGTCGGCACCGCAGCCGCCAGCTCCCGTGTGGCCGCTTGGTGTGGTGAGGCCCTAACCGAGATGTGCTGTGAGTGTAAAACACGCACCGATTTCAAAGACGTAGTGCAAAGAAGGAATCTAAAATAGCTCATTAATAATTTCATGTTGATTACGTGTTGAAGTGATGAGATTTTGAATATATTGGGTTAAATAATATATTATTAAAATTAATTTCACCTGTTTCTTTTTATTTATTTATTGCGGATACCGGGGCATTTAAAATTGCATCTGTGGCTTGTGTAGTTTTTCTACGGGCTGGTGCTGGTCCAGACCCTCATGCTCCGCAGCCAGGTGGCACCCAGAGAACAGCTTCAGAGACAGGTGCATCTGAGCTGGGACCCCACCTCTGCCGTCCCCTGCTTTTTAACCTGCTTATGTAATTTAACCTCGCCCAGCCTCAGTTTCCTCATCTGTAAAATGGGGACGTTGGGAGGGTTTATGGGAAAATGTCTGCAGAGGCCGAGCCTGGAGCCTGGTTGGAGGCCACAATTAATGGCACCTGCCCCATCCAGCAACCCATTTCCCCTTCCTGCCAGGGAGTGAGCTCCCTCAAGACGGGCCTGGCTCGTGTCCCAGCACCTACGGGGTGCTCGGGGGTGGCTACGTGTTTATTATTGTCGAGCACCTGTTCTGTGTCCAGCAGAGGGCTGGATGGGGGGGGGGGGCGAGGAGAGGACCAAAGAAGGGAGCCGCCGCGTATACACAGAGAGGGTGCTGGGTTTCCAGGGGTGGGGCGGAGGGCGGCGCACTCGGGCTGTGCACCCCCGGACGGCGATTTTCAGCACCTCTCACGTCGGAGGATATGAACACCCTTTGGCCCAGCGACGCCTGGACAGGCTTATCCTGTGGAAGTACTTGCTTGTGCGTACAGTGCTTTGCTGGGTGTAACACACAGAGCAGTGTGACAGTGCTGCAAGCCTTTGCCGGGTGTAACACACAGTGCAGTGTGACAGTGTTGCAAGCCTTTGCCGCAGTGTAACACACAGTGCAGTGTGACAGTGTTGCAAGCCTTTGCTGGGTGTAACACACAGTGCATGTGACAGTGCTGCAAGCCTTTGCTGGGTGTAACACACAGTGCAGTGTGAGTGCTGCAAGCCTTTGCCGGGTGTAACACACAGAGCAGTGTGAGTGCTGCAAGCCTTTGCTGGGTGTAACACACAGTGCAGTGTGACAGTGCTGCAAGCCTTTGCTGGGTGTAACACACGGTGCAGTGTGAGTGCTGCAAGCCTTTGCTGGGTGTAACACACAGAGCAGTGTGACAGTGTCGCAAGCCTTTGTTGGGTGTAACACACAGTGCAGTGTGACAGTGTCGCAAGCCTTTGCCGGGTGTAACACACAGTGCAGTGTGACAGTGTCGCAAGCCTTTGCTGGGTGTAACACACAGTGCAGTGTGAGTGCTGCAAGCCTTTGCTGGGTGTAACACACAGTGCATGTGACAGTGCTGCAAGCCTTTGCTGGGTGTAACACACAGTGCATGTGACAGTGTCGCAAGCCTTTGTTGGGTGTAACACACAGTGCAGTGTGACAGTGTCGCAAGCCTTTGCCGGGTGTAACACACAGTGCAGTGTGACAGTGTCGCAAGCCTTTGCTGGGTGTAACACACAGTGCAGTGTGACAGTGTCGCAAGCCTTTGCTGGGTGTAACACACAGTGCAGTGTGAGTGCTGCAAGCCTTTGCTGGGTGTAACACACAGAGCAGTGTGACAGTGTCGCAGGCCTTTGCTGGGTGTAACACACAGTGCAGTGTGAGTGCTGCAAGCCTTTGCTGGGTGTAACACACAGTGCAGTGTGACAGTGCTGCAAGCCTTTGCTGGGTGTAACACACAGAGCAGTGTGACAGTGTCGCAAGCCTTTGCCGGGTGTAACACACAGTGCAGTGTGAGTGCCGCAAGCCTGGGGAGGACTCGGGCCGCCCGTGTTCTGGCCCGTCATGGGGTAGAATGAGAGGCGCCTTTGAAACAGGAGGAAGTGTTGCTGCACCTGCAGCTTCGAAACCACGTCCCAGCCCAGGCACAGATAAAGTGGAATAAGTGAAGGAAAAGCCGTTTGGGGAGAAACACCACACACGGGAAGGGAAGGAAACCTGCGTGCTCGGCAGTGCTTTCTGGGGGACTCGCAGAGAACGCCCCACAATCGCCCCAGGAGCCCAGGCCGGACCGGGGGCTGGTCTCCTCCCTCCCCCGGGGAACCCGCCCGTCTCTGCGGCTCCAGAACTGAGCTTTGTAAACAAGGCCACGCACTGAAGCGGGCAGCTCGTGCTGGGAGTCCTGTGACCAGCGGCGTGACAGTGACTAATCGCTGCCTCTGGGCTTCTTTCTCTGTCCCTGAACGTGAAGGAGGGGAGATGTTCGACGAATAGGTGTCAGGCGCCGACCGTGCGCAAGGGACCACGGAGTCCTCTCCGGGTTTCCCTGATTTCTCCTCCTTAACATTTGCAGAGAGGACTGGAAAGGCCCCTTGGGGCTTTTAAAAAATGCTTACTGCCTTCTCAAGGACGCGGCTCCGGAGCAGAAGCGGGGAGAAGTGGCGGGCGCGGTGCGGCACCGCCGAGGCCTGGCTGGGCCCGCGCGGGCGGCGCCTCCTTAACAAAGCGGCGCCCGCACACTCGGGTAATTGCCTTGCTCTGGCCGTCGGTGTCATCGCTCATCGCCGGCCGGGGGAGCCCCGGGGAGCAGTCTACCTTTGCTAAACCAATATCCCCCGTGACAACCCCCCGTGGTCTTCCCGCTGTGGTCCCGGCAGAATAAATCCGCCGTTGCTCTTTGCTGAATGATCATGAGGACATGATTAAAGCTCTAGATTTATAGCTTCGTCGGGCTCGAGAAACCAAGCTGCTCCGGCTGCTAGGCCTGCCCCCCGGCTGCTGGGGACAGAGAGCGGGGAGCAGAGCCGTCCCTGGGCCGGAGGGAAGGCTCCTGGAGCAACGGCAATTAACACCATTAACACCACGTTAGCCGACCTGCAGCAGGTGCCGCTGGGACGGACCACGGGGTCCTACCTCGTCCCGCCGTTAGGGGGAGAGACAAGCAAAGCGACCCTGGGATCCGGGCATGTCCTTGGGCACACATCTCGTCCAACACGTGGGGCTGACTCACCGGAAGCAGCTGGCCCTCTGCGGGTGCCCCGCTCACGTGGGCTAACTGTGAGCACCCCCACGCGTGAGGTCAATTTTCTGTTTGTTTGTTTAATCCTCACTGAGGATATTTTTTCCGTTGATTTATTATTATTTTTTATTTTTTAGAGAGGGTGGAAGGGGGTGATTCTATCGGACGGAACGGAGGCTGATGCTGCTGTTGGGCACCAGGTTCTCGGGCGGCTCCGGCCTGCACGACCCAGTGCCCCGATAACCGTCTCCATTTCACTCTGGCCTGCGCAGACCTGACCTGTTAGCATGTTCTCCTGTTGAGTAAAGATCCTTGTTAGAATCAATACTCTGCCTTCATGGGCAAGACCGAGTGGACAGATAACACAGGGACAGGCAGACTCGGCTGAGATGCCTGATGGAGGAAGGGACGTGGCCCCGGGACGCCCCCTGCCAGGTAGACCCAGGCGGACAGGAGGCGCCTGTCGCTAGGGAGAGGTCAGAGTCCCTGAGAGTGTCGCTGCAGCTGCAGAGAGGACTTGTGCGGGATGCAGGCCCGAGGGGCCCGGGTTGGGGCCAGCACGGCTCTCTCCTGGATAACAGATCCGCCTTTATGTTGTGATTTAAGGCCTGGCAGGGTTTTGTTGCTTCCACCTGGACCTCACGCGCACGGGGAGGCCGCTCTGAGTCGGAAGGAAGCCCCCGCCTCGGGCCATAAACGGGATGGGGGGGCCAGGCCTTGGGGCAGCAGGCTCTGGCCGTTAAACTCCTCCCTGTGTGTGGGGGGAGCCGGGCGAGTGACCCCCGAGGGCTGGATTCATTACGTGGGACGCGCAGACCGGTCTAAGGAACGGCAAAGAGAGATGCGTTAGGAGCCGGTTTTCTCCGCGGGGGCGTCCACAAGAAACGGGCGCGCCTTTCGGCTCCTTGCCCCCCTTCCTCGCTGCTTCCCCGAGAGCCGGCGGGAGCAGTTCGCCTGCGACTGCGGGGGAGGCTTGAAATATTGCGCAGGTGGCATGTGGAAGGTCCCCGCGGCCCTGCCCCACGGCTCGCGCGCAGGCAGGAGCGGGGAGCGCCATCCGTAAGCCGGCGCCGGGCCCGGCGACAGCCGCGAGCTCTCCCTGCCGGGCCGTTGGCGGCGATGTATTTCTCCCTGCACTAAGCACCGTCTTCCCCAAGCCGGCGTCGCGGTGATTTATAAACCCCGTTTCTGGGGAAATCCAATAGATCAAAGCGAGGACTAGGAAGGCAGCCGGGAGCAGCTGGGGGAAGGTGCGGGCGGGAAACAAACTGCGCGCGAGCAACCGCGGTGACACAGCGGCAAGTCCTCGCCGCACTGTGATCAGAGAAAAACAATAGCGACATCTCTGTTTTAATCCTGTTTTCCCTTCGTGAGAGGTGGCCTCTGGTAGGGCACTGGGGCTCTGAGCGGGGCGCGGGCATGCGTGGGGACAACGGGCCACCCGGGAGGGCGCCAGGCGGAGGGCGCCAGGCGGAGGGCGCTGCCCCGGGAGTGCTTGAGCCTAGCCTTGTCCTCGCCATCCCCACCTTCTAGGTGACCATTCTAGGGGCCCAGAGGGCTCCTGAGTAAATAGGAGGGGTTGCCCTTCGTCACCTGCGCAGCGGAGGCCACCCTGGGGTGTGCCCTGGCCTCCGCATGACCTTTTACAAACCTCCGGCCAGGTCAGAGGCCTCTTCCCGTCATCTCCCGGTTGGCTGTGGCCCAAACTGAACCGTGCCTTTGACCGGCTGTCTTCTGTGAAGGCAGGAGGAAGGAGAAAGAGACCTGAGGCCCAGGGAGCCATGCAGGGCCACCGCGAAGGACGCCCCTTGGGAATCTTAAGTGGACTTCGCCCCGCGATCGGTCCATCAGCACGAACACAGAGGTCGCTCAGGGGCCGTGCTCCGTGCACCCCGAGGGCATAAGCCACGGTCCATCCCTGTCTAACTTTTTTAGAAATTTTGGTTGAACACACTTCTGGAGCCCACTTCAGTGTCCACACTGGCTGGACACTCGGGAACTGTAGGGAGGGTGCCCTAGGGAGCGTCAGGGTGGGTGGGCCGAGGGTGGGGGGCAGGCTAGGCTGCCTGGAGGAGGCGCCCTTTGAAATGGGTCTTGCAGGAGCTACTGTGGACGGGGTCCCTCCTCTGTCGTCCGTTCTGAGCAGCTTTCCCTGCCTCCCGCCCGGCTGTTTATCACAAGGAGAAATACGAAGTGCTATTTTTTAGTCACTCATTGTCTATATTTCCCCCGTTAGGATGCAAGCATGGGAGAGGCGCTTTATCTGCCTCGCCCACCATTTCCCCAGAGCCCAGAACGGTGCCTGACACCTGGCTGGTGCTTCATTAAAAGGCACTGGATGAGTGAATGAGTGAATGAATGAATGCCAGGCACAGCCCTCGCACTTCCTCATTCTAGCCCCAAGCTACGCTGCCCGGTATGTGGGGTCACCCCCATTTTACAGGTGGGAAAACCAAGAGCGGTGAGGCAACGTGCTCAAGGTTTTGCAGCTAGTAGGTGGCCACCACACTCCCCGGCCTCCCCATATCCTAAAGTTAGAGCTACTGCTCTCCATTGACAGCTGTGTCCTGTTGGGGGCTGAGCAGAGAGAGACTGGGGGTGTTTGATTTTGAAGGTGAGAGCCCCACGCGGAGCAGAGCGCGAATGGGCTCCGCCGCAGGGACATAGGCGTTGCCAGCAATGAGACCCCCGCACCCCTAACAAGGCCTAAGGGAAGTCCTGGTAAAATCTGCAGGTGGAGCGCAGAGGCGGCCTGCTCCCGCCCGGGAGGCGGCTGAGCTGGGCCTGGGCCGGGCCTGGGCCTGGGCCTGGGCCTGGGCCTGGGTTCTCCCCGCGGACTGATTTTACCGGCCTGTCTTTCAGAGGCCAACCCAACAACACAACACCTGTACGAGGGTGTAACCAGGAGACAATTGTGTGGAGTGTCGTGACATTCGGACGCCCCCACTTAAGGGGATATCGAAAGAAGGGCCTTGGCGTAGGGCACAGGGGGAGAGCTTGCTCGTGTTTGAGGGTGACGGAGGTCAGCAGGCTGCCCTGGGAACCTGCCTGGAGTACTTGGCATGTCTACCCTGCAGGTTGCCCCACCAGCATCCTCTCGATGGCAAAGGGGGGCTGGCCTTGGCTGCATTGACAGGTGTGTCCACGTTTTAAAAAGCCAGTAGGCTTGCCGTGTAGTTAAGAGCGCTTGTGTGCTTTCCTGTAGGCGTCTTGGGTTCTAGAAGAGGGTCCACCGCATGGCTCTGTTCAGCAGGCTGCTGTATTAAACTCTCACCCCACGGGTACAAGGGGGATAGGCGGGGGCCTCCCCAGAACACGCCCCCACTGGGCACGAGCGAGCACATCGATTCCCGAATCTCTTCCCTTCGTGGCAGGAGGAAACCCCGGGAACATCGGGCCACTTCCGATGGGAAAAGGCGCTTAATTCCACTTTATTTGTGTAGGGAAGGAAAAAAACCAAAGTTTCACCCTAAAAGTTGAAAGAAAGCCAGCTATTAAACAAAAACCTCAGAAAGCAGGCACGTTCCTGGGATGACAAACCGCTCGCTGTGTTTTCCTCCTGATCTGATTTTTAAACCGACGAGGTACAAGCCTCCTGAAAACTGGACTTTCTAATTGAAATATCAATAAATTATTTCTTATAAAGAAGCTACTAGATGCTGCAGTAACCACTAGGAAATAGGCCAAAAAAAATTTAATAAGAATGTTTTTCTCTGCTTTGCCAAGAAATACAATGGTAGAGTTTATTGCTTACAGAACGGTGCCGCCTCTCCTCAGATTGGATAGGAAAACATGAACCCCGGTAAATTATGATGCCCCTAAACCCCAGAGAACGTGCATCAGTTACTGGGGGTGCCGCCGTCATCCTCGGGGCAGCCTACTTATTAGGGCCGTAATTTATTATTATTATGGTTTGGTGCAAATACACGGGCTGATAAAATTCAAATCTATAAAAACGAAGGTCCTCCTTTCTCCGAATCAGGGAGGGACAAGGTTCCGATAGGCGGTATTTACTGTAAATTAGAAAAGCACATTGTTCGTGTAGGCTCAGAAGTGGGGGGCCAAGAGAGAGACAACTGGAGGGGAAGCAGCCCCTGTGACCCAGGCTCCCTGGGTCCGACCCCAGGACCCAGGAATTGCTACAAAAGTGGGGAGCGGGATGAGCTGTGGGCCACCGTCCGGGGCTCCTGGCCCCAACCTCCGGACTGAAGCCCTTTTCATGAAGATGTTTCTGTTATTTCTAAACATCAGCCTTTCAGCTTCGATGTTAACCAACATTGAGATACATTTCCTTCTCCAAGAGATACAAATTACATTGGCTTTTTTAAAAAAAGCTTGAATGTTTCGGTTTGGAAAGATTTTAGCAACCACTGAGTTACTCCCTTTCACCTACAGAGCAGAAAACTGGAGTCCCCAAGGGCACGGGACGGAGAGCCCCAGCTAAGGGGCCCGCCGGGGCCCCGGGTTCATGCAGCCTCACCGCCGTGAGACTCGGCAGAAGAAAAGCCACGAGCCTGACACGGTGCCACAAAGTGCTTCTCAGACGCTTTCTGATTAGGAATGAAGCTGCCTTTAAAAATCAAAGAATCTGAGAATCAGAAATGGCCGCAGGGGCATCTGGTCTACCCTGCACCTCAGGTTCCCTACGTGTTCCTTGTGAAGTCGCTGGTCCTCAGCTGCCGTTTAGCTCCTGCAGGGGGCGCCCCTGCCACTGGGAGACAGTCGGGTCTCGGGTGTCTCTTCTTTACATCCAACTGAGGGGCCCCCCAGAGCTTCTACTGGGGTCCTGGTCCTGGGTCTTGGCTGCCTGGCAAGGACGTGACACCGGGTGGGGACCCGATGTTGGTGGCAGTTAAATAGCCCTTCCCTAGAGCAAAACAGAAGCGCCATCTCTGTGTCCGTGGGACGCTTCTGCAAGGACCTGAAAATCATAATTGGATTCGACTTGGCCTTTTCTTCTCTTTTGATGGGTCTTCCCATGGTTTCTGGGCTCTGCACCAGCCTTCCCCCCTTCTCCATGCCCGCGTGCCCCAGGTGAGCAGAACCGAGCCCAGGCGCTGTCTGCAGAGGCGGAGGGTGGGGACAGATATTTCCTACTCCCGGCATCGGCGCCCACGGGCTGCTGCAGGAGTGTGCTGGGAACAAGCTCGATTGCCCCCTTCGGCTCCCAAGAAGGCAGGTCAACGCTCTCGCCAAGGTGTGGCCTGCAGAAGAGCTCAGTCCCCCGTGGCCCCTTCCCTGCAAGCTCACACCAACCCGGAGGAGGGGGCACATGCGCAGTGACCGGCCCCGACGACAGCAGAGCGAGCCCTGACGGGCCTGAAACGGGAGAGTGATGGGAACGGATTTATATTTTGAAGGGTCCCTGCGACTCTATGTGGGGAACAGAGCGATGAGGCCTGGGCAGGTGGGAGATGCCAGGTAGGAGGCAATTGCAATTAGCCTGGGGAACCAGCCAGGAAGGCCCTGAACTGGGGGGGAGCGGCAGGGATGAAGCGAGTGGGATGAAGGGCCTTTGCGAGTGTCCCGGAGACGTCACTCGTGGCCCCTGCCCTGTTCCGAGACCTCTGCCCAGTGCTGGCCGACGCGCCCTCAGGTGAGCCTCGCAGCAACCCCAGGGTAGGTTTACCACCCAGGTTTTCCAAAGAAATGGAGGCTCCGAGAGGGCGAATAAATACCTGCCGGCGTCAGACAGCTAGAAGTGGTGGGGCTGGGCTTCAAAGCCTGGGGTGTCTGTCTGTCTGTCTCTGTGAGACAGAGAAGCCCGTCAGGAAAGATGTTTTATGGGGCCTCAGGGAACGAGGGAGCCCTTCCATTTCTCCTCTGCTCTGTCTTCCCAGGGTCACGCAGCCAAAGTTTTATGATGTTTGTATAATATCCACCTGTGTGTGTGGGGGGGGGTGTTAGAGCCGCTAAAACCTGAGCTTTTTTCCTCTCTTCATTTCTGAATTAAAACAAAAAGCTGAATTAGCCCTCCGCCCAGGAGACCGGTACTACCTTGCGAACAGCTAGCACCTCCAGCTTGTCACCTAATTAAGCCACACTCCCAGACAAAGCGCGTAACAGTGTCACCGCATTACCGACGGCCGCCTCCCCTGGCAGCCCCTCGCCCGCGGAACACAGCGCCGGCTGTAAAGCAGGCGTCCAGGCCCGTCCCTCCCGCAGCCAGCCTTTGAACGTGGGCGGTTTCGTTAAGGATACTCTAGGGCTGGGGCGGAGGGAAGGAGCAGGTCGGTTCTCTAATCAGCCGGGTTTTCCGCTGCGTTGGACCCCGCAGCGCTCTGGGAACCCACTCTCAACATTCAGGCTGCCCTGGGCGTTTGAGGGCCCCGCGCTCCCTGCGTCAGCAGCTCCGTGTGCGTTTGAGGGGACGGTGCGGGTGGAGCCACGGAGGGAGGGCGATTGGTCGGCGTGGGCCAGGGCCACGGCCACGCCTGCGCTTGCTTGGCCGGGGGGCGGCGGGAGAGGCCACGCTCCAGGTGGCAGGAGCGAGGGCCACGCCCAGGCCGGGAGCAGGCACAGGGCCCGCCGCAGGTTTGCGGAGGCCTGCTCTCCGTTACCTGCTAGGCTTGAAATGGGACGGGAGTTAGGATAATATGCTTTTGTTCCCTTCGGGAGGGGTCCCCTGAAACAGAAAGGGACCCGTGGATTTGAACTGGTCCACTCTCTATCCCTGCAAAGAGGCCGGTGCGAACGACAGGTGTGGGGGGGGCCCACCCGCCGCCTTCTGCTCCAGGTTTCACTCATCGGCTGACTTGAAGGGGAAACACAAGACGCCGAAGCGGCGGCAGAGTGCGGGCTCTGGAGTCAGGCCCTGGTTTCAGCCTGGCTCCCATGTCGCTGCCCAGGACCTGGGGCCACGTCACCTGACCTGAGCCCACCTGGCTCCCCTCCTCTGCGGGACCGGAGGCCTCGTGCCCTCACCAGGCTGCCGGCGGGAGGAGCTGGAGTGAGACGCGTGGGTGCGTCGCTTCGCTCGCTCTGACCCAGGGCAGCGCCCGCGGTGGACCGCGGCGTGACCCTGGTTGTGCCATCCCGCCCCTAACTGTGAGAGGTCAGAACCGGCGGCCATGCTCACGCGGTCTCTGCGCACACGCGTGGACAGCCTCCAGCGCACGCTTGTGAGGCTGAGCCCGCGGCGACCATGTGGGTGACGGTAAGAAGCCCAACTCTTACTGGGGTTTTCTGGCCGAGTCTCCTGCTCAGAATTCAACCCTTCAACCCAAAGGGCTCCGAAGAAAGGCGGGGACTCGGGGAGTGAACCGGGCGTTCACTCGGGGCATGTCCGTTAGCTCTGAACCCGAGGTAAGCGCCGCCCCCGCTCCCCCAGACTTTCAGGTGAGGAATGGACCGCATATGACGTGCGCCTTGCCTCACCCCGTCTCTGGCATGTCACCCCACGACACCGGGGCCCTGGAGAAGGAGAGGCCAGCGTTGAGCTCTGCCCCCTTCGCTCATCAGCACAGCTGCACCACGTGGTGCCCGTGGGTGTGGCCCGGGGCAGCCTGCATGAGAACCACCGAAGCGCAGGCTCTGGGCCCTTTCTGGGTCAGACTCGGCAGACGTGGCTGCGGGCAGGTGAATGAGGCCCGAGACGCACTGTAAGGCGTCTGTCCTGCGCCCTTGGAGCTGGCGTTTCTACGGCGAAGAAGGAAAGGAGGACCCCCCCCATGCCCAGCAGACGCGGAGGCCACGGCAGAGGCTGGGCCCCGGGCCCAAGGTCAGAGCCTGGTCCTCTCTGGGCTGCTCGAGCTGACTTAGCTCCTAGGCCCTGAGGAGGCTCCTCCGCCTGTTTTCTGCGGTGTGCTCTCTGGCAGGTCAAGTTCACCTGTGCTCGCGGTGCTGGGAGGGGACCTAGACCCACCGCGATCATTCATAGGCCGTTAGATCAGGATGGTCCTTCCTAAGCAGCACGGCTGTGTAGGGCCGACAGAAGCTGCCTCGCGCCCCAGGCCCCAGCCCCGGCCGGAGCCCTTCCCCCAGTAGGACACCCGGCGAACACAAGGGTGAGAGAAATAAGACTAAACAAACGCTCTTACTGGTTTTGTTGTTTAAAAGCCAGTAACCTGGCCCCGGCCAGTGTGGCTCAGTGGTTAGAGCATTGGCCTGCGCACCGGAGGGTCATGGGTTCGATTTCCGGTCAAGGGCACATACCTGGGTTGGGGATCCGACCCCCACCCCTGGTCCGGGCACGTGTGGGAGGCAACCAATCTATGTGTCTCTGTCAGGTCGACGTTTCTCTCTCTCTTTCCTCCCCTCCCCACTCCCTCCCACTCTCTCTGAAAAAAAATCCAGGGGAAAAATATCCTCACTCCTCTGGTGAGGGCTGGAAAAAAAAAGTCAGTACCCTGTACGTTCATGTTCTTAGCAGCATCACTCACAGTCACCAAAAGGTGGAAGCAGCCCCAGTGTCCATCCATCAGTGGATGGATAAACCAGCCGTCGTGTAGCCAGGCAATGGAATATTATTCAGCCACGAAAAGGAATGAAGCTCTGACGCTGACTGCAAATCTGAGGGCATTGCGCTGAGTGAAACGAGCCGGGTGCTGAAGGAAAGCTCCTGTGGATCCCACTTACATGAGGTGCTCGGGGTGGACCCGTCCAGAGAAACAGGCGGTGGAGCGGCAGGTGCGGGGCGGGGGAGGGGGCAGGGCAAAGCTAAGCTGCGGCGGGCACGGAGTCTCAGTTTGGGGAGGCGGGGGAGTTCCGGAGACGGTCGGCGGTGACGGTGGCACAGCGGTGCGAGCGCTCGCGATGCCAGGGCACTGCCCACCGGAAATGGTCAAGGTGGCGAAGTTTATGTTGTGTGTATTTCTCGCCACAGTTTTTTAAAATTCTAAAACGAACACAAAGGCGACGGCCTGCACAGGCCTGTGTTCTTCCCGTAGCAGCACGCGGTTTACGCACGGCTCCCAGTGGGTCGGACACCGCGGCCTCTCAGGAGCCCAGGGCCGAGCGCGCAGCCGGCCCACGGGGCCCCGGCCTCCCGCCTGCGCACCCGGAGCCTGCGCCTGGCCGGCGAGGATGTGCCGAGCTCCCTTCCCCGTCCCTGGCACGCATCCAGCCCGTAATCAGGCAGGTCCTCAGAGGAGGGAGGATACCTCCTGCCCAGATGACAAGCCGTGGATTACGCGGCTCTCTTCCCAGATGTGGCATTTGTCTCCCTGACGATGCTGCTGCAGGTGGCTCTGGGCTTGCTTGGCCGGAAAGCTCCATCTGAGCGCCTTATCCTCACAAATGCCTTCCTCTGCGGCATCTGCCTCGCCCGGGGCTTTCATTTCCAGGCTGACTTCCCTCCGAGCTGCAAGGCCCCTCTCGGTGGGAAAGGGGAGGGGAGGAGGGTCTTCGGACGCCAGCGAGGGGCCGGGCGGGGCCCTTCGCCCCGGTGGCTGCTCGGCTCTCATCAGGGCCTATCCAGGCGTCTGACCAGTCGGCCGCCGTCATCCACGTAGAGCCCGGCGCAGTTGACAATAAACGGCTGTCGAATGAACTCAGTGGTTGATTGAATAAAATAGGGAAATGGCCCAGAACCGCCACTGGCTTCATGCGGTGTTGCGGGAGCAAAATTCATGTTCTGCGGACCCTGATGAGTGCTTCTCGGGCGCCCGCGTCGACCAGCGTGCCCAAGAGCTCCTTGCGCATTACCCGGAGCCCTCTCTCCAAGGTAACGCTCTGATGTGAAGCTTACAGAGAGACCAATATAAGCGACAACGGCTGACATCGTGATAACGTGATGATCCAAAACGAGAACTGCGGCCTTGTGGAGCTTAGCACGGTGTTCGGGTTCACGCAGGACGGACGCTGACCAGCCTTAAATTGAGGGACTTCTTTTCAATGAGCATCAGTGTCCATCAGCGAATGAAACGCATGCTGAGCAAAGGAAGCCAGACACGACAGATCACATCTTCTGTCGTTCATTTTACGTGAAGTGTCCGGAATAGTCAAATCCACGGAGACAGAGCGCCGAGCAGGAGACAGGGCCGAGGGGACCGGACAGCCGCTCGTTAGCGGGTGCGAGGGGTTCTCAGCGGATGAAACGGTTCAGAGCCGGAGGGCTGGTGGGGGTGAATATTGGGACTACACCCGGTGCCACCGAACTGTGCACTTGAAATGGCTGCTTGTACGTTGCGTGGATTTTGCCTATTGGTTTATGAGATTGTGCAAAGGGATGCAGCAGGGCCGGCCGGTAGCACAGATGTCGTTTTTCTCCTTGAGGGATAGTCCCTTTGAGAGGCAGATGCCATTCTGTCCGGGCGAGGTGGGTCTGGAGATCTGCCCCACCTGACTCCTGGTTGGGCGCCTGGCTTCCCTGCTGGCTTGCAAGCTCCCCGAGGGAGAGCGGGGGCTTTTTTGGTCTTACTCTCCGCATTCCTAGTACCCTCGTTGGCTCCTGCTACGTAGCAAATGCCAAGCAAATATGTGCCGAGTAAATGAATGACGGCAGGCGCTGGCTGTCGCGGAGCCCGGGGGCAGGGTGGGGGACGCTGGGCTGTCTCTCCTCAGCCCGGAGTGAGCAGGCGGGTACCTGGGACCTCGCTGGAGGTTCTGAGGTGGGAGCTCGGGGCTGGGCACTGCGATGCTGCATTTCCAACAACGTCCAGGGACTTGGGTGCTGTGGTCGCCCAGCCACACTTAGAGGAGCTGGAGTCCGGGCCCGCCAGACGCCAAGCCGGGCCACGGCGGTGGGTTCGGGTGTCAGATCCTGGGGGTGCCTGTCTCCCCCGATCTCACTGAGGCGAGGAGCCTGAGCACTTGCTGGTTACCCCGGGGAGGGTGACGAAGGTGACTGGCCACTTTCCCCCATGGTTCCAAGGGAAGCTGTCGTTTCGAGGCAAACACGTCCACTTCAGTTCGGAGCACTCGGTGGGGGACGTGTTCTTATGGACGGCGGGGGGGGGGCCTGTGGCCCCCCAAGGAAGCAGGCTGTTCCCTCTCCCTTTGTGCTTCCGAGCGTGTAAACTCCGTTTGAATCACAGCTAATGAACAGGTCATCTTGTATTTCCTAAATAAAACAGGCCGCCTTTCAGGGGACCCGCCGCTGTGCATTAAAGAGCTGTCAGCTCCGGTAGGATCTCCCTGAACCCTGCTCCGCAGAAGCACACCTTGTCACTCAGAGCCGAGCCGGTGGTACTGAAATATCTCCGTCTGCGTAAATAATGAGTCAGGTTGCCTGAGAACATCCCCCCCCATCCTTCCCCTACTCCCCAAGCAACGCATGCAAATGGCAGACTTCTGGGGTGAGAGTCTCCACGCTTCCCATTCAAACAAAGGCAGGAGGTGCCACCGCCCCTGGTGCTGGGTGTGCCGGAGGCAGAGGGGGTCGTGGGAGGGGTTAGGGGCAAGGAGAGAAGGGTGACAGGGACGAAAACAGTGGTCTTCGCGAGCTTCAAATCAAGGAGGCTGGACTGTCACTCAACAGCTATTTTTGGGGAACACACGCAGGTGGTATCGGGAAGTGTCATATACGGGAGCGAGTTGCTGAAGAATGGCCCAGACCCCAGGAGGTGTTTGCGTGAAACGGGGCAGCCCACGCAGCCTGCGGGCCCCAGGCCTGGTCCAAGGACCCTCCACCACCTACCACGGGTAGGGCCTTAGTCCCCTCACCTCTCCGAGACTCAGGTTCCCTGGCCCTCAAATGGCAAGAATGACAACAGCCTCACAGGGTGGTAGCAAATGAGATAAATGCAAAGGTTCTTTGTAAACCCTTGAGCGTAATCTAGATGCTAATTATTATTGTCAGTAGCTGGTCAATGGAAATCCAGGCATGGGCTCTGGCATCAGCCCAGCTTTTATTATATTGTGTTATGTTATGTTATGTTATGTTATGTTATGTTATGTTATGTTATGTTATGTTATGTTATGTTGTTATGTTATATTATATTATTATATTGTATTGTATTATGTTATATTATTAACTTTTAATTGCTATAGCATTAAAGCCTCTAACTCTACATGTAGACTGGTGGAAGGGTTGTGACCAATGACTTAAAAGTTGTTTTCCCTTCTGAATGTTCCCTGCCTAAAAGTCACTCTGCATGTGTCTTCATGCCGTGACAGAAGAGGCGGGGCACACATTTTTTCTTAAAGCAAGAGTGGGACATGCTCGTTTAATTGACTTGGGTCAACTAACCAACACAACTTTATCTGACCCCACTTTTTAGTAAGTTGAATGGTGGCCCCCAAAAAAGATATGTCCCCAGAACCTATGAATGGGGATCTCATTTGGAAAATGGTCTTTGTGGATGTAATTAAGTTAAAGGATCTGAGATCATCTCAGATTATCTCTAGGTGGGCCCTAAATCCAAAGATAAGTGTCCTTAACAGAAAGAATCGGAGAACTCGGACCGTGTCACCACCGAGGCAGACTGGAGTGATTCTGTCGAAAGCCAAGGAACATCTGGAGCCCCAGACGCTGGAAGATGCAAGGACGGGCTCCCAAGGATGCCCAAGGCAGGGCCTTGGTTTCAGCCTTCTGGTCTCCAGAGCGAGCCTATGCCTGGGGTTTCAAGCCATCTAGTTGTGGTCGTTGGTTATGGCAGCCACAGGAAACGAATGTGCCTCCAAATCCATAACCAGACTTTCCTCTCTGCCTGGATTCTCCCTGGGAATGGGCATCTGCTGCTGACGGATGGTGAGCCCTCCCTTCCTTCCTCCCTCCCTTCCTTCCTTCCTTGTCTAGTGGACAGTGTGCCGATGAAGTCATTAGCTGAAATCACTAAGCATTTAAGGGGTTGAAATGACGGCAGAGGGCCCTGGGGTGCCCTCCAGATACTGCCGTGTCAGGTCTCGCTGGCTCCATTAAATACCATATCAATTGAATTCTTGCCATCATGGTCAAACCAAATGTCGATAGGATCAAAGTTAGGGCTGTTTGAGCTCAGTGACCTTGTCTCACCAAATACCACTTGGTGCCTGGCCACCCATCCCGGGGGGCCGAGGCTCTCATGAGTGAACTGGCCTCTTTCATTTTTATCTGGTTCAAAGTGAACCCAAGCCAACCCCTCTTCCTAGAAGATTGTCATCACTGACAACAGTTTCAGATCACTGAAGACACGCTCACACCGTGCAGCGAGGTGATGGATTAAGAAAGGGGCTTCTGGCAAATTTCTGAAAAATCTCTCTCTCTCTCTCTCTCTCTCTCTCTCTCTCTCTCTCTCTCTCTCTCTCTCTCTCTCTCACTCTCAGAACCCAAAATGGAAGTTGCAGCATTAAGTAAATAAATAAAGTAAGTGGGCCATCTCGCGGTGACACTTTCATTAGCCCGCTCTCTTTCTGTCTCATTAGCCTCCTCGGGGAGAGGAAGGATTGTTTTAATTAGCAGGGTTTGAAGTCGGCTCAGGTTGCCTCCACTCCTGCTGTTCCCAGGATTACCCTGTCGGCTCACGAATGCAATACAAATCATTAGAGCCCACACCACCACCTCGGAAGGCGACGGGGAAAGGGGACCCGCCCCAGGCCGTGTTAAGTGTCTTGGAACAATGTTCTTTCTCTACGCAGTCGGGTATGATGCCAGAGCTTTACTGGGCTCCATCAAACGGTTCGATATCCCCTCTCAGAAAAGCTCTCTCTACATGGGGTCCGGCCATGTGCTCCCTTTTCCCCTTGGCACCTGGGCTGCCCAAGCAGCAAGAGCATCGACGGGATTGCACCTCCCAAGTCCCCGTTTGGATTTACTTGTTAAATGCTCAAACCAAAAGGCTGACCAGAAAATGGCCTAAGCCCCCAGCAGCTTCCTACGTGGAGCTCTGAGGCCCCTGGGGCTGGAAAACACATGCTGTTGATACAAATTGTTTTCCAATGACACAGAGTACTCCACAGACATAGTTTACTTCCCTGTGAGGCCAGATGGCCGGTTCGCGAGTATCACCCACCTGTGCACACAGCTGTGTCTTCCTTCTGGAGAACACACACCATGTCTTTAAATCTTAAAATAAGAGTGTCTTAACCTTGACCTGGAAAGTAGATCTGGATGTTCCTGGAAATGCCCAGGTGACTTATTGACTAGGAAACAGTCTCCCAGTGCCTACAGCTCTTGGTATAAAGTAGGTGCTCAATAAATGTTTGTTGACTGGATGGATGGATGGATGGATGGATGGATGGATGGTAGATAGATGGCGGATGGTGGATGGATAGACGGATGAATGGATGGTGGATGGATGGGTGGATGGATGGATGGAAGGAGGGATGGATGGATGGATGGATGGATGGATGGATGGATGGATGGATGGAAGGAAGAATGGATGGATGATGGATGGATGGTAGATGGTGGATGATAGGTGAATGGATGGATGATGGATGGGTGGGTGGATGGAAAGAGGGATGGATGGATGATGGATGGATGGATGGATAGATGGATGGAAGGAAGGATGGATGGATGATGGATGGATGGCGGATGGTGGATGATAGGTGAATGGATGGATGATGGATGGAGGGATGGATGGATGGATGGATGGATGGATGGATGGATGGATGGATGGAAGGATGGAAGGATGGTGGATGGGTGGAAGAAGGGATGGATGGATGGATGGATGGATGGATGGATGGATGGAAGGAAGGATGGATAAATAGCTCTGTGAGAGAGAAAAAGAAGTATGGTGTAAAGTCTGCCCTCAGGGGTATCTTACAGATGGTTAGTGAAGCGAGTTGGTTATGCTTAAGGGTTACATACCAATAACAAGTACCATATAGAGACAGGCCCAAACACGACTGTTTACCCATGAGTGGTCTGCAGCACACTGGAGAGGACCCCAGAGCTCTAAATGCCACATCCGCAGCCCCCATCAAGACAGTGGCTTCAAGTTCAACATGACAGATGCCACTCTAGGGATTACCTTGTTGTCCTTACCATAACTTGTGGACCAGGGACCAGGCCCCAAGCCCAAAGCGGTCACATGTTGAAGCCCTAACCCCAAGGACCTCAGAATGTGACCTTATTTGGCCACAGGGTCATTGCAAAGGTAATTTGTTAAGATGAGGTCATAATGGAGTAGCGTGGGCCCACAGTCCAACATGACTGAAGTCCTCATAAAAGGGGAAGTTCAGATGTAGATGCACATGTATGGAGAAGGCCAGGGAAATATGGAGGCAGATCCTGCCTCACAGCCCTGGGAGGAGCCAGCCCTGCTGACGCCTTGATCTCGGGCCAGGCTATGGTCGTTTGCCAACAGGGCAGGGGGCAAACTCGCTAGACCTGAGAATGAGCCGAGGAGTCCTAATGTAGCAGGTGGGATTCAGGTGGGCGCCACAAGGAGAGCTGATGGGCAGAGGAGACGGTGGGCAGGAGACGGTGGGCAGAGGAGACCGTGGGCAGAAGAGACGGTGGGCAGGAGAAGGTGGGCAGAGGAGATGGTGGGCAGAGGAGACCGTGGGCAGAAGGGCAGAGCGATCACGTTGGGAAGGGAGCAGCAATCAAGTGGAAGGCGCATGTTATCTCAGAGGAGAAAATGTCTTGCACCCACGAAAAAATCAGCCTGGTGCTCGGGGGAAGCCAGGCCTGAGCGGCCCAAATCCAGTCAAGGCTGGCCCATGTGTCTTCCCGTGTATTGTCCCCAGCCTGGAACCAACTCGGCAGCGGGCTGCGCGCATTGATGAATTCATTATCTCATTAGCAGCGCCTTCCCTACGTTTAGATGAACAGCCGTGTAATGATCACCTTGCCTGATGTAGATGGCGTCGTTTTAAGAAATTATGGCTTAAAGCCATCGTCTCTCTCCCCTTCCCTCGGCCCTCCCTGCGTTATTCCTCAGGAAAAAAACCAATTAATAGCAGCTACACGGCTGTAGTGCAGCCTGCTGTACAATGTAGCGACGCCTAATGGAGTTTTAATTTCCCCACGGTGAGTCAATATTTGCTTTAAGAAAGAAAAATGTCACCGTAAACCACTGCCCCATGTGAATTTGGTGGCGCAGAGGGCGAGAGGGGCTCCTTCTCCAGGTGAACGGGCGGAACGCGGGCAAGGGGGCGGGGGGGGGGGCTCCCTCTTCGCAAATACGGCTGCTTGTGGCTTTCGCGGCTCCTTTAGACCATGGTGGTTATTAAATATTTTGCGTTGCAAATGCAGATAACTGTCAGAGACTCACCCACAGTTTAAAGGGTCTGAAGCAAAGTCATTATAATAAAGGAGAGGAACAATTTATTCCAGCCTATTAATAACTTGGAGGGTGCAGGGAGGGAGGGGAATACAGCATCAGGCATTCGCATTCGAATCCTACTTTTTAAACAATGTATATGAGACTTTGGCATGTGGAAGCCGAATCCTACTTTTTAAACAATGTCTATTAGGCTTTGCAGGATCGCGTGAGGAAATCGAGCTCTGCAGCCCCACCCCCTCTCCCATAAGAAGTCTGTCCAAAGATGATGTTGCTCGTTCTGTTGAAAGATAGTTTCATTTCCTTGCTCAAAACCGGTATGAAAAATTTGCCTTGCCAAATGAACATTGTATACTGAACTTGTCAAATCCCTTCTCCTGACACAAATAAAAGATAACATTGGGTGGCGGCATGTAAAACAGCTCCGACAAGGTAGCAAAGGGAGACAAAGAAATCCACGGATTTTGATTCCCTCCGTTTCCGAGGCGGGGCCGGGGGGCCGGTGGGTACCAGCTCGCACGTGCTACAGGTACCGATCGAACAAGTCACTTTCATGTCGCTGTTCAATGGTATAATGACCCTGTTTCCAATTAGCCAGAACATGACAAAATCTCAACTTTTATGGCGGCAAAAGCTGCCAGGAAGGAGGCCGCCTGAGTGACAAGGCCCTTTATTCAAAAGTTTACGGGGGCACCGTGTGGCTTTAATTACTCGTCCTGACGCAGTGGGAAATTATTCCTAGCGTGTTTAAAAATAAATAAGGTGAATGATCACCCTTTCATTAGATCTGCACTCCTGTCGTATAAGTGACTTTTTTTTTTCCTATTAAAATTGTTGATTGAAGGCCGTTTGCTGTTTATCAGTTCAAAATTACATTTCCGCTCTCTTAGGGGCTGCCGTCGTTAAAAATCACACCCGGCGCCTAGTTAGGAACAAGAAAAGACTCCTAAAACCGCAATTTCAGGGGGAGAAAAACACAAGCAAGGAGCCCAGATTGCACCTTCCTGTCCCCAAAGGGCTCGCGCTCCTTTGTTCTGCTAAGAAAAATTAACCTCAATCTCAGCTCCAGGTCCCCAGGTTGATTATCATAGTCATTTAAATACTGTAATCTCATTTTCAGCATTGGGATAAGGAGGGGGGGCACTGGTGGGGGGCACGGGAGCGAGGCTGGAGAGAGAAAGTGAGGGGGAGGAGAGGAGAAAACAGAATAAATTATCTGACAAAGGGAAGCCGGCCTTTCTGCTCACAGAGCCTATTTCGGATCCTTCCACTTGATTGGAAAAGTTGATGAAGTTTAAATGAAGCAGAATTAGAACCTCAGGCCGCCGAGTATTGACGGGGGATACGCAAGAATGTGCAATTCAATAGCCCTGCTTAGGGCGGAAAGCAGGGAAAGGCCTAAATGGTCTAATCTTCAATCGCATCTCACACCCACACGGACAAGGCGGGGTAATGAGTGAGGCCAGATCAGGCCTGTTGGTTAAAGAAATTAATCCCCGCAGCCGCCAGGAGCCGGCTTTGATGCCTGTCGTGTGGGCCCCTGTCCCAGTCCATCTAAATGCTAACGAACTGCGAGGGTGCGGGGACTGTGCTTTTCATTGCTGCCGCTAATCTGATAACAATTTGCTCTCGCTGATGAGGAGGTGGGGAGGGGTGAAGGGGAGAGGAGGAGGGGACCCCTTCCCTTGAAAGGGTGAGGCCATCCCGGTCAGCTCTGGTGGGAGTTGCGCCCCAGCCGCCCTAGCTCCCTGGCCAGCAGATGCAATCGTCTGGAATCACCCGAACGCCAGGCGCCGCGCGACACCCAGTTGCCACGCTCCTTCTCTACGTCTTGTCTCTTCTTTAAACTTATGTGCAGACTCCGGAAGCTGCCCCAACCTGATGCCTTCTTCATATCAGGCTCTCTCCAGACTTTCCCTCCCAACACACCAAGCTCGGGGCAGCCAGTGTCTCCCCTTGTCTGGCCATTTCTACATCTAAAGTGACCTCCTCTCTCATCCCCGCGTAGCCGAGTCCTGCCCGGCCTTGCAGCGACCACACCGGGGCTTCTCGGGACCACTCCAGGCCACGGGCCATCCCTCGTTCTTGTAACACTCCTGTGTGTCTGAACCACACCCCTGGCCCTATTGTTTCAGCCTTGTGTGGTCCGCTTCTAGGTGTGCGTGTGTGTGTGTGTGTGTGTGTGTGTGATCACGCGTGCACACGTGCGTGTGTGGTGTGGCTCATTTGCCCAACTAGACTGTAGGTTCCATAAGAACAGAAAATGCACCTGAAGTGGACCCTTTAGTTTAGAGGGATGGAGATAAACTGGACTCTTCTTTCCCATCAGGACAAAGGGGTCTCCAGGTGACAGACAGTGTGGCACAACCTGTCAGGACCGTGACAGGCTGTGGCTGCACACAGGCCCCACACTCGGCCATTCAGCCTGTGTGACCTTTGAGTGTGTCACTGAGTCTTTCTGAGCTCAGAACACTGACCCTGCAGAGGTGAGACCATGTCTGGAAAAGTCTGGCACTTGGCAGAGACTCAACAAACAGCGGCCGCTGGTGTCACTAAGTGCTTTCTGACTTGCACGGTGGTTACGCCCTTGGCCTGTGGAGACCTGGCTGGAAGCCTGGCTCCCCCGCATTAGCCCGATGACTGTGGGTGACTTGTGTAGCCTCTATAAGCCTCAGCTTCCCCATCTGTACAATGGGAATGACACTAGTCCTGTCTCCCAGGATTGTTGTAAGGGGAATGGTGACTAAGAAGGGCCAGCGCAGTGCCTGGCACACAGCGGGCTCCACACAGGGCAGCTGCTGTCCGCTGGCACGGGGTGGGAGGATCAGCTGGCCAAATGGGTCCTCAGACAGAGCTTCCTGAAAACCCGGGGTCCAGGCCCCTGCCTCCTCCCACTGCTCCTGGAGAAGTCAGGCCTGGAGCACCCGTCAGGCGACCCTGGGGGCTCCAGCTTGAAAAAGCAGCCACTGCCTGAGGAAGACGGAGCCATCAGGGCCACCAGACAGACGCTTCCCTTTAGAAGGGGAGTGTTTGAAAGACCTGCCTAAACCTCCACCTTTATGCCCACTGGGTGCCTGCAGAGAGAGTGAAGTCTTCAGCGACAGTTCATACAGGGTTGGGAGGCAGCAGGAAGCCCAGTCCTGGCCCCGAGGGACCCCCGGGAAGCATCCCACCAGGTTCCCGCAAACGACTTGGTGACAATTCAGAGCGTGACGGGCTGGGGGCTTGTTTTACTTCCAGTAGTAAACAAATCGCAGCCACTAACCCTAAACCATCACGCATGTCCTGTCCGTTGGCACTGGAACCTGCAGCCTGGCAGGAACCCAGGGGCAGTGAATGGTCCCGGCCAGCAGAGGAGATGCCCTCCTCACGCCACAGCCTCCCCCTTGGGCGTCTGTCCCTGCCGGCCTGCTCTCCCCGGCTGTGCAGGGAGGAAGGCGCTGGCTCTGTGAACCGCTGTTGATGTCTGTGGTCTTTCAGCCTTGTGCTCTCTGCCTTGTTCAGTCCACTTGCTCTGGCCCCTGCAGGTCTCATGGGACCTGGGGGCCTCGCCAGGTGTGGCCTCACTCCCGGCCCAGCTTCCTCTAGGCACTTGCAGGCCCTGAAGTATCACTGCAGCCTCCAAAGTCCCAGGTCCCTCCTTGCCTTGGAGTCACAAAACCTCTTACTTTGTCTGAAACCATCTCCACCCATCACCCACACAAACAGAGACATATGCGAGCTCTACCCCCAGCCCCTCTTAACTGACCATCTTGACTCATCTCAGAAGGTCGGGCTACAGTGTCACATCCTCAGGGCAGCCTCGTGGTTGACGCCTAGACTCGTGGTTGACGCCTCTTAGCACCCTGGCCTCCCTCGCGAGCAGGTCTCTCCAGCAGGTCTCACCTGCAGTAGGAATAGCTGCCGTGCTGTTTGTCTCCACCAGGGCCTGGCCGGCTGCCTGCGGGCTGAACTGAGGCTCTCCTGTGCGCCGAGGGACCCTGGGGCCCAGCACACTGCCTGGCACCTAACAGTCCCTCAATAAACATTTTGCGAAAGGTCGAATGAGCAAATGAAGGGTTCTGGGGTGAGGGGGAGCCATTCAGGGGTGCAGGGCCAAGGCTTAGCGACATCTTGGGGCCTACCCAAGGTTTCAGAGTCAACAAGAGTGCAGGAGCCTGAGGTCCTGAGGCCTGGTCCAGGGGAAGTGTGCAATGCGTGCATAGTGAATGAATGAATGAATGAATGAATGAATGACGCGTAGCCCGGGGAAGAACCGAGGACTCCCAAGCCTGGTGATTCTGTACATTTCCCTCCTCCACCCCACTGAACGTGGCATCCCTTCTTCTGGAAAGCTCTCTCTCCAGATTTACTCTAAGGCTAATGAAGCTTTAGCTGCAGGGTCCTTCCTTACATGTGGCCCTTTCCAAGGCCTTGGACTTAATTTCCAAAATCATTTATAATTGTGTGCTCTGTTTCTTAAAGAAGCATCCCCAAGTTTCATGGTCTTCAGGCCATAGGAAACCTGCATCCAGCTCTGCCCCCACGTCTCCAGCTCCCTGCACACACTCACTGATCTGTGTCAGTTTTCGTCTCACGCCATCTAGTCTGCGACCTTCCCGTGAGCACGCGCCCTGCGCAGACGGCTGTCACCGCATCTGTACCACTTGGCTCTATGTTCTTATGCCGGTTTCTACGAGACTGTAAGCTCTTTGCAGGCAAAGCCTACATCCAGGCTGGTTCCCCGGTATCCTTGGTGTCTAATTCTGTGCCTGGTACACAGTCGGTGCTCACACGGGCCTGTTTACTCCAGCAGTGA
The DNA here is from genome assembly GCF_054644295.1 of Miniopterus natalensis. Classification (NCBI taxonomy): domain Eukaryota; kingdom Metazoa; phylum Chordata; class Mammalia; order Chiroptera; family Miniopteridae; genus Miniopterus; species Miniopterus natalensis. The sequence goes on from NC_142092.1 coordinate 71,046,628, forward strand.
GTGAGTGAATGCGTCTCCCGCTACCTCCCTCATATGCTCACGGAATCCCAGAGCTGCCCGGTTTCACTGAAAACACCTCGCCCGCATCAGACGCTGCGCCTTCGCCCGCCAGCCCCTCTCCGGGTGCCCCCCTCTCAGTCTACCCACCGGAGCCAACCTGTCCCACAGCCCGGCCCAGGTGCTCCCCCCCGGCTCCCGTCTTCACGCCTCGCTATTCACACTTGCCTCTCATTCCCTCTCCTTCCACCTGTAATAACTTTTATTATTGGTTTTAATGTGCAAAGTCTGGTTCCCCTTTGACCAGCCCATGAACTCTATGGGAACAAATTCTTAAACCTCTGTGTTCCCACCGGTACCTGGCACATTGTGGGTGTTCGACAAAGATTTGCTCATTGGGCTGATGGGCTCCCTAACAGTCTCCAACACGTGCCACGACCTCTTGGGAGACTGAGGGAAATATGGGTGCAATTCTACATAATGGGGACATTAAGATGGCATTTTAATGTGGCAATGTGGCCAAAAACACTATTGTTCAGTAAAATTGACCAACAGAGCTGCCAGCAGTTTTTCTCCTCTCCCCTGCAATGTCATGGCCATGAGCTGTCCTCTCAGTCGGTTTGGGGAGCCCCCATCTCCGTGGGAGGATGCGGTACCTGGGGCTCCCTCTCTGCTGCGGTGACACAGCCTGGACGCTATGCTGCTGGCTGCGAATGGCCGGCCACCGGGCAGCGAGCGGGTCGCCGTTCACAGATGCCCTGCGTTGAAACCAAAGAGCTTCTCGGTTTCCACTCTCACTCTTCTGGACAAACACAAAAGATTTTGATCTACACAAAGACATTCATCTTGTTCACTTCTGGGCTCATTGGTCTCCCAAATATGTATTGTTTGGTTCATATAAAAGATCAAAAATGGCTCTTTTGGGCCCATTATGTGTTTTCTACAATGCTCTTGGGGGGCCATTCTCCCCGCTGTGGGCTACTCATGTTGACCTTTCTGCTCATTGACCCACATCGGTCAGTTTCTTGACTGAAGTGCCTTGAAATGATTGTGCCCTTACATTAGTGGGTGGAAAAATACAGCTGTTTTCTTTATAAAGAGCATTTATTTGCTTCCCTGAAATGCTGTGCTTAGTGCCACGTCGAGAGTGTCGGGCTACGGGGGGCCCTGGCCACCATGAGTTTAATTTCTGGGGCCCTGGATCAATTCTGTTTTAAGTCTCAGATGAGCTCATGCCAGGGAAAACAAAACGAAACCAAACAAAACCCTTGGAAGGTGGTGGGCCAGGGAAACAAAGCTTGTATATGGCTCAGATTACTCAACAAACCGGCCCTATGCTAATTAGTTTATCCGATGAATTATCCAGCCACGCTCAATGGGTGGATGGCTGGAAACGCTTTTAATTTTTTTAGGCTACAACATGGGGGAGGCTGGAGATAGACGAGCCCCCGACGAAAGCCAGCAGACTTATGGAAGCCATAACTAAGGGGAAGGCGATGGATTAAAGGGGGGGGGAGAGGATTTTAAAATAGACATAAAATGTATGGGCGGGGGGACAGAAGCAAACAGTGGATAGAGAAGCAATGAAATCGAAACCTTCTCATTTCTATCATCTTTGCCTTAGGTTTTCAAGAGCCCCTAGACCATGGGTGAACTAATAATGCATCTGGAGAGCGAAACTGCCCCTCAACTGGTCTAACTCTAGAACAATCTATCATAACGATTCTTTCATAATCTCTCCCATGAGCTAGTGCCCTGTTTCAGTCTCCGTTGCATCCCTGAGAAGTAGGCGAGGTAGGGATTAGCACTTACGCTACACAGAGGAGGAAACTGAGGTTCAGAAATTAAGCCGCTTGCCCGAGAGCCCTCAGGAGAGCTCGAAAGTGGGCTGCGTTCACCCGCCAGGCGGCCCCTCTGCGCCGGGGCACGCGGTGCAAACGTGAGGCGGGTGACAGTTCTTCAACGAGAACACAAGGGGGGAAAGTAGGCGCTCGGGTGGGTGTGTCTCACTATAAATCGATTTTATAAGCTCAGAATTACAGCATTTACTTAAAAGCCAATTGATGAGAATAAGAAGGTTGTTTTGAGCAGAAATGGGAAGGAACAAAGGGACCCCGGCAATGGAAAATAGCAAAACCGCCCGCTTACAAGCGGCCCCCCTGGGCCTGCAGCACCTGCGCCGTCTCACTGAGTCCTCACAACTCTCCCATGGCCGGGTGCCAGCTACTATCACCCCATTTTACAGAGAGGAGACTGAGGCTCAAAAGTAAGTGACCTCAGAGGTGGCACAACAAGGACGCGGCTGAGACAGCCCCCGCGCCTGGGCCTGCCCGCTCCAGAGCCTGCCGTCTGCCCCATCCCGCTGGCCCTTCTCCCTGGGGAGGCGGCTGCGGTTTCCTATCTGCCCGGGCAGCCAACTTATTGCCGTATTTTTTGTGGTTGTATGAAATCGACAGCTTGGGCCTGGAACCGTTGAACAGTCCACATCTGCGCTGACTCGGGAGCTGGAGAGGAGTCGGGGGCAATTCACTGAAGAGCCTTAGAGGGAGCAGCTCGGCTTCTGCACTGGTTGTGGGCCCCCCCCCATCGGTCCTGGAGCACGGGACTGGGCGCAGGAAAGGGAGGGGGCCTTGATTTTAAAAAGAAAAACAGGAGCAAGAGAGACAGTGGCAAAGATAGATATTCCCTCAGAAATGAAACCTACCCGCTGGCCGGCCAGCCAGGGCGGGGCCCTCAGGGTGGGAGCTCGGCTTAACCCCCCTTCCTAGGGGTCCCTTTTCTCCCGTGAGGTTGTAATTGAATGTAAAAGGAGTCGAGCAGTCAGTGGTGTCTTCTCTTCGAAGGATAAAGCTGAGTGTAACATTTTCACATTTTACTCAAACGTGATAAAAATCCCGACCCACGCTGGGCTATTGGTGCCGCTGTGCTTGTCCACCCGCTTCCTTGGCGTGTGTCTCCGGGCGCGTGTGCTCTCCAGCATCAATATTTATTAGTGATGTTAAGCTCTTAGCAGGCATGGTGTAGTTCCTAATTAGGTAGCGCCTCCAGTGTGAACCCACCGGCTCTAAATAAATGCTTCCTCGTGGTGGAAATAAATGCTTCCTCGAGAATGATCCCAGCAGTGGCACGGAGACTCGTAAACTAAACCAGAGTTGGGGTGAAACCTATGAACACTTGGGATCTACAGGGGGTGCGATCATTCGGCCCCAGAGGGATGAGCGTCTTCCAGTCCGCCGCTGATCCGCATCTCCCTCTGCACCCTTTAAGGTCCCGTTCCAGGCCCATGTCTTCATAAAGCCTCCTAGTCCTGCTTAGGGTGCCCTCCCTCAAATCTCAGCCCTTCTGGGTCATGTAACTCATTTGAAACTTGCAGGGGGTGCCCCATGACATTGCTTTTATTATTTGTGTGTTTGTGTGTGTGTGCACACAAAAATAAGAGCTAACACTTCCTGAGAGCTTTCTTTAAGGCAGGTGCTGTGTTAAGCAACATACATATGCACCACATATGTGCATATTTATATATTCAATCTCCCAGCTACATAGTTAACTCCTCGTGGGTAAGGGCTGAGCTCTGAACTTGTTTCTATGCCTCCAAGGAAGCTTGGGATGGTGCTGGGCACTTAGTAAACACTCAATAAATATTTCTTAGCTGTCAACGAATCCCGAGAAATTAGTAGAGCTCACCTTGGAAGCAATGCTGAGCAAAGTGATCTGGGAATCAGACTCATGGGCCAACATTTCGACTGCCTGCTGTAGAGATGCACTCAGTCTGGGTGGCCATTAATTAATCAGTGTAGCGTGGGCCCAAAAGCATGGGGCTGGAAGTCAGGAGACAAGAATCTCATCCCCCTTCTGCGACCATGTCAGAGTGGCACCTTGGATGAGTCTCTTCCCTCTCTGGGTCCTACTGTCCTCGAAAGAGGGAATTGGGTGAGATGTCTGTAAGCCCCCTTCAGGGTGTGATATATGACTCTGTTTCACAAATGCATGCACTCTTATTTGTGACACAAACCCCCACAGATAAACAAAATCATCAATAAATTATGAGAAAATCAGGTGCCCTGATCCTTTGCACTCTCGGAGGGTGCACGCCCGCCTCTCCGGGGCGACAGGAGGCTCAAGGCTGTCAGTCGGGCAAACCGAGCCATCTCTCCGGCTGTACTGACAGGCCATCCGCGGAGCTCCGTGGCAGGGAGACGATTCTGCGTTGAGTCACAGATTTCCGGGGAAATGAGAGTCAAGCAGGGAGAAGCTTGGTTCATTTTCTACTTAATTTTATTCTTCCCAGAGAGTCACATTTGAAGGAAGACCGGCTAACAGCACATAATAATAGAGTAGAAGCTCTTTCTAACGGGAGATATTTACATCTTTTCGGGGCCACAGGAAGCACCTGCTTGATTCGATCGTTCCCGCTGATAACTAGTCGGCTTGGTTTTAAATGAGGCAGAGGGTCTGGAGCATTTGTAGATGAAATGTGGGCTTGGGTGTCTGAGTGTTTCGCTTTCCACTTGGTTGCTGTGGCACCTTGCAGACCTGCTCTGAATGACTGACATGTATTCGTCCTGGAAAACTCCAAGCCTGTGCAGTAGTGGCGCAGGGTGTCCAGGCGGCGTGCATGGGTTTTAAATGAGACACAGGCTGGTCCAGTTCACCGGAGGAAACATCTGAGCCACAGCCCCGGGTATGGGGGAGTAAGTGACTATTTCTAAGGGGCTCGATTCTTCCCATACAGACGCAACCTTCAGGTTCAGACTCAGCCAGAACCAAAATACACTCAAAGCCGGACATGCCCCGGTGGAGAAACCTACCACAGCCAAGCCGCGAAAGAAACTTAGGTAACCGATTATTTTAAAAAATATTTTCAAAAGGCTCCACTATCTTGAATACTTTCAACCTTCTTCTTTTCTTGAAAGCTGAAAACCCCAAAGATTTTTATAATTTTAAAATGTTTTTAAGTATAGGAAGCTGTTGAGAGTGGTAAAAATAATACTGAGCTGGCAGTGGGGACATAGCTCCTAACCCAAGCTCGGCTCCCCCAGATCGTGAGCAAAGAGCCACCACAGATGGCCTCAGGGTGCCCAAAGGCGGGTCGGGAAAGGTACCAGTCGAGGTCCCCCCTCCCTCTCAGTGTCTCTGCTGCTTGTATTTAGGCCAGCGTTGGTAGAAAGTCCTGTGGCGGCGGTTAGTATTGAAATTGGACATAAGTAACTGGGGCAGAAGGTAGCTGCGGCCCAGCAAGAACTGGGGGGAGGGAAGGAGGAGAGGCCCCCTGGCCCCCGGCTGCCCTGACGGGGAGGAGCCGGGTGCAGTCACAGAGAGCGCCTGGGCCCAGAACGCAGCCACCTCGGGCCAGGGCAGTCCCGCCCTGCGGCTCATGCCCTGAAGACAACCCCCTCGTCAGCAGTCAGACGTCTGCACTTTCTCCAAACCTAAGCTCGGGGCACAGAGCAGCGGTTGGATTTGTCCTGGAAGCTGTTCATCTAGTGCCATCCAGAGGCCACATGTCCTTGAAATGGAGCTGGGGAAGCAAAAGCGGAAAAAGGAAGGGAACTTGACTTCTATGCCTATTATATTATCTGTGTACAGTGTTCATGTACACATGTATGTACATATGTGCACACACATGGAAATGTATGTGTGTCTCTAATGTGTGTGTGCGTACACTTACATGTGTGTAAGTCCCTGTGTATAGCTTGGGGTGGGCACCACACGCCACCAATTCACCATGCTGAGCAGTAACTGCAAAATGCCATTCGGGTCACATTCAGTAAGGAATTGCCCGCAGTGACTTGGGGGGGGCGGGGGCAATGACCTAACGCTAGAGCAGCAGGTCAGAGGTGGGGGACTCGGTTCTCCCCCTGACCCCAGGACGGTGAACCCCACCTCTCTGGCTCATCTGTCCACTGAGAATGGCCCTTCTCACCTAGAAATAAGCGAAGGGCCTTGCTCTCCTTGGGGGCGGGGGTGTCATAAGAAAGGGGGGGGCGAGAAGGCTTCTAGTGCGACAAGCCCGGGGCAGCGCGCGGGGGAGGCGCGGGAGGCCCGTGTGTTCACAGGAACAGCGAACGCAGCTCATTCCAGCGCGATGTTAACGAAGCTCAGGTTCCCTGCACCCCCAAAGCAAGACCGCCAACAAAAACCTCTAGGCGCCCATCCGCCGCCGGGGTGCACCCGCCGAGTCCCGGCTGAGCCGGGGTTACCGCTCCGCCTCCCGCCTCCCGCGTCCGCGGACTGCGCGCATTTTTAAAGGCGCACTGCCCCCCAGTGGCGCGAGACAAACGTGCCGCGTGGCCCGCCCCCCAACAGCCAACCCCCAATTTGATTTTGCCTGGGGCCCCGGGAAAGCGTCGGGCGTCGGGGGGGTGGAGGGGGGGTCACCAGTCCGAAACCAGACTGAACGCGGGAGCGCGCGAGGAGAGGCGCCGCGATCCGGTTAGAAACCTGGGGCCCCTCGCTGAGCCCGCGGGGCCTCCCGGGGCCCGGGTTCGCGCTTTTTTTCTCGGCGCTGCACCTCTGGATGGGGCTCGACCGAGCGGAAATTGGCGTGGGAAGGGTGCTGCGAGGGGACACAGGGCGCGCAGGGAAGGGGAGGCGGCGGCCCGCACCCCGGGAGCGCTGGCAGGAGGCGCGTGAGGGCGCATCTGGGTGCGTGCGACCCGTCGCCCCGTGGGCTCAGCTGCAGGCTCCCGGGTAAGTGGCAGCGGTGGGCGCCGCAGGCCCACAGGAGTCGGGGGCTGTGCCAGGGGTCCCGCAGGCCCACAGGAGTCGGGGGCTGTGCCAGGGGTCCCGCGGGCCCACAGGAGTCGGGGGCTGTGCCAGGGGTCCCGCGGGCCCGCCCGAGTCGGTCTTCCCGGTCGCTCCCTTTAATTGGTGCGGTCATCAGCCCACTGTGAGGACGGGGAAGCTGGGGCTCAGACAGGTGCCACCTGCCCGTGACCGCCAGGGGGTGCAGGTCTCTCTGGACCGGAGCTGGAGCTTTCCGCGCGGCGCAGAGACCCGGGCGGCGGGGCAGAGACCCGGGCGGCGGGGCCAGGGCCGGACGCGCGGCCCCCCGGCCGAGCCCGGGCTCAGAGGCGGGGCGCCCGAGCTCGAAAGGGCGGCGGCGTGCGGCCTCTCACCTTGACGATGAGCGGGTTCTGAAACATGGAATCCCGCACGACCCCCAGCCTCTCGTTCTCCATGCCGGGCCGGATGTCGGCCACCGCCAGGGGCCGCCGCGGGGGCGGGCAGATCTGGCTGACCGTGCGGCGCACCGGCGGCTTCTTCCTGCGCGGGGCGTCCTGGCAGGAGCTCTCGGCCTCCGGCATCCTGGCGGTCGCGGGGAGTCGACCCGGGGGCTGGATCCGGCGCCCTCGGCAGCTTGGGGACCCGCGCGGAGCTCGGAGGAGCCCACCGCTCGGACCCTACCACTCGGACCCAGGGGTGGGCACCGGACGCCGGGCTCCCTCCGGAGCGGGGTGCGCCAACCTCTGCAACTCCCTCCCCTCGTTTCAAGGAGACCTAACAGCGCCTACGAGCCCCCTCTGGCTCCTCGGAGCTGCTTCTGGGCGCCGTGCTGCAGTTCGGGGAAGGAGAGGCGGCCGAGACCCCCCTGAAGGAAGAATGGAACGGCCTGTCCCCATGGCGACGGGACGCCAACGGTTCCACGCGGGCTTCGTTTCTTCTAGGAAACTCTTGGCGGCCACCTAAGTGGACGTGTTCAGAGTTTTCTTAAATAGACGTGAGGCAACCCCAAGAATTACTTGTGTTAAAAGGCGACAGGGCCCTCGAGGGCCATTTAGTCTCCCAAGTCAAAGATTCACACACACACACAGACACACACACACACAACAGGCACAGACACACACAGAGACACACAGACACACACACCCGGCACACACACACCCGGCACACACACACCCGGCACACACACACACAGACACACACAGACACACAGACACACACACACACAGACACACACACACACAACAGGCACAGACACACACAGAGACACACACAGACACACACACACACAGACACACACAGACACACACACAGACACACACACACACAGACACACACACACACACCCGGCACAGACACACACACACACAGACACACACACACCCGGCACAGACACAGACACACAGACACAGACACACAGACACACACACGCACACACACACCCGGCACACACACACCCGGCACACACACACACAGACACACACACACACACACAACGGGCACAGACACACACACACACCCGGCACAGACACACACACACACACAGACACACACACACCCGGCACAGACACACACACACACCCGGCACACACACACCCGGCACACACACGCACAGACACACACACACCCGGCACAGACACACACACAGACACACACCCGGCACAGACACACACACACACACACACACACCCGCACAGAGTGCTAAATGTTTCACGATGAATTAGGAATCCTCACTGGCTGGGCCATCTCACACTACTTGCCCTCCTGGATCCCTGGCATTTTCTCCCGTGAAACAGGGAGGAGAGTCTGGGGTTAAATGAGATCAACGGTGCCCAACTTTGGGCAACAGAAGGAAGGCGAGTTGAAAAGCACAGATTCGCTGAGCCGGAATATCTGGAAATGGGATCCGAGGGAATCTGTATTTTAAAATATCTCCCTCCCTTCCTTTGGATTTTTTTATTTCGAAAAAGTTCAAAGCTGCAGGAAGGTCGAAAGAAGAGTACAATGAAAACCCATGCAGATTTCACCGAGATCCCCCAGCCCTTAGTATTCACCACATTTACTTTCTCAGGGTGGGTCACCCCCCCACACACACACACACACACGTTGAGGAATTATTTTGAAAACACCTGCAGACAGTGTTGTATTTGACCCCAAACACCTCAGCAAGTATCTGCCAAGAACAAGGAGCTTCTCATACATAACTACAAGGCCATTATCATGACCACGGACTTTTAATCTTTTAATGTGATGCTATAATGGTGCCCGATAGGCAGCCCATAGGCAAAGTTGGGGATCTGCCCCTTTCACAAGCTTCCCGGGTGAGCGGAGCAGTGTTTTTGGAACCACTGGCCTGGAAGTTCTCTCGTTCCTTCTAGTGCCAACCTTTTGTGGGTTTCTTCCCCCACCACCATCACCATTGAATGCCCGCACCGTGAGGAGTTCCCCACAGGGCAAGCTGCATGGCCTGAGAACCTGCACTTCACCTACGTGCCAACAGCGGACAACACCAGCCCCACCTCCAGAGTGGCCCGGACAGACTTCCACGGCTCACCCAAGGCCCGCAGCAGCCCTTGGTGGTGACATTTGGGGTGTGTGAAGTGTGCCTGTGGTTTCTCCAGCCTGCCTCACTTCCGGACTTTTGCAGAAACGCAGGCTGTGCACTTTTCGATCAAAGCCGCTTGGCAGCTCACACGGAGGAAGTGGGGTGGTGCAGCGAGGGGCAGGAGAGTGGAGCCGCGGAGAAGAGCACAGGTGTGAGTCCTGGGCGGGCCGTAAGTCCCCTTGGACAGGTTACGTGAAGCCCTAGTTTCTCACCCACGAGGTGAGGCCGATGACACCCAGTAAAGACACCTGCAGCCCAGGGTTGTTACAGGATTGAGAAAACAAGGTGCCAATATGGTCATGTTTGCTGTGCAATAAGGCTGGAAACTTGAGCGGTGTATGCGCACTTTTAATCACAGCTAAGTGTCTTCAGGACTCAGCTGAAGGGGGGGCTGGAATAGGTCTCGGGGGCCCTCTCTGCCTCATCTAAGCTTAGTGTGCAGCAGACCTGCACAGCTGCCCCCGCCTGCCCCTGAGGCCGCATCCTACCCCTCCCCGGCCGCTCGCTGAGCCCAGCCGCCCTGGCGCCCTTCAGCTCCTCGGGAATCAGGTCGGGGCCTGTGGCTTTGCTTCCAGCGCAGGACACTCGTCCATCCAGATGCGGGCTCCTGTAGAACTTGGCTCAAACGTCGCTCCTCGGAGAGCCTTCCGGCATCCACGGAACCGCTCACCGTCGCCAGTCACTGTCCATCACGCCGCTCGGTTTCGTCTTCCGTGTGGGAGAGCCTGCAGTTATCTTGGCTGACTGTGCGCCCGCCTTGCTCAGGGCTGGGCCCTCGCCGTCCTCTCCGCTCCTGGACTGGGGAGGGCGCTGGGCAGGCGCCGTTAAATAAATGGGGTGCGCGCACGAATTAGCCAGACCGCGGGAGAAGTCGGCCCACTCGCTTACTTTTAGGATCCCGCCCACTCCATCCCACCCCAGGAACGAAATGGGCAGAAACCACACGGCTGTCACAGTCCGTGGGAGGGGGCTGTCACCGTGGCAACGGGACGCCGAGGTGGACAGGAAGTGACGCGCGCGACCACTTCCGCTTCCGCCGCGGCATCACTTCCGGGGCGGAAGGCGGGCGGTGGCGCTCGGGACCGTCTGCAGGTAGGAAGCGGTTCAGGTTGCTCCGGGTGTTTCCGACGCGCGTGTGTAAACCGAGCGGCGGGCGGCTGTCGTCCTCCGGGAGACGCGCCCGTGGCCTGGTCTCCGGGCGGGGGCGGCCGCTGCAGGCCGCTCCGCACGGGGCCGAGGCTGGGTCTGCCCGCTGAGGGGGCCGAGCGGGCCCTGCGGGTGGTGGGCTCCCCGGAGCCCGCGCGGGCGGCGAGGAGTCGGGGCGGGAAGCGGAGGCCCGCAGGGGTGGAGATCGGCGCGTAGCCTTCGCTGCAGGGACTCTCTGGGCCCAGAGGACGAGGCCCCGCCGGCGGGAGGCCCCTGGTGGTTAGCGCCGGAGGGGGCGGCGGGGCTCCCGGGACACGCCGCACACCCGGCAGGGCCAGTGGAGCCGTCGGAGGCCTCCGAGCGACTTTCAGACTCAGACCAGCCTCAGCTCAGAAAGGCAGCGCGGAGGAAACGCGTTCCTCGGGGACGCGGCCGCCTTCGGCACGTCCCGGAGGACGCCGGGGACGCGGTGTTTGCGGGAACCGAGGGGCAGCGTCCGCCGCGGAGCCCGGGCGCCGACCTGACCGGCCGCCGAGGGCCTGGTAGCTCTGTGGAGTCGTGGGCCTGGGCCTAAGAGGAACGGGGAATCCGTACCATGTACGTAGCGGGCAGTGACCGTGTATTTAAAGGGTTGTGTTGAATTCAAGAAACGAGACGGAGGAACTTGGGTGTTTACGAAGAAGACAGTGGTGGGGAGTGGGATATTTAATGCAACAGCCTGCTCTGCTCCTTGCTGTGAGGAGGTCCTGCGGGATGGGCCGGGAGAGGCCTAGGCGCTCGGCGAACGCGCGAGTAGGGAGGGTGGGACTACGAAGTGGGTGGAAGGGAGGAAACGGAGAGAGCAGTTTCTCCCAAGAAATGTTGCTGTGAAGGGGAGGAAGGGGATGGGGCGTTAGCGTGAGAGGATGGTTGCTTCCTTGTTTTTTGCTTGTTTTGTTTAATTTAGAGGAGCCTAGAGATGGATGGAGTGTTCCTAGAAGGCAGCCAGTGCGGACAGGCTAGAGATGGGGGGATGGGTGACCTGAGGGATCCGGGTCTCTGAGAGGCGGCGGGAGGCTGGCATCCAGCAGCACGGGCAGGGAGTGGCCTTGTCAGGAGAAGGGTCACTTCCTTTGCTGCAGCAAGAGGGGAAGAGTGAAGGGGACAGGTGCACCCAGGCATGCTGGGTTGGAGGGAAACATTTCTTATCTAACGTGTGTGCATGAGGGAGGTCAGAGGCAAGTTAGTTGGCTGCAGGTGAGGGGAACAGTGGCATTTAGAAGTCTGCTGAGAGTTAAGGCGATTTGAAATAGTTCTTTCAAGAGAGCGGGCAAGTGAGCTGTCTGGAGCAGTGCTGTCCAGAAAAACAGCGTGCAAGCCACGTATGTAATTTAATATTGTGGCTAGTAGCCACAGTAAAAAACATGAAAAGGAAAAGGAGGAATTCGGGATGTATTTTATCCAACAGTATTCAAATTACTGTTTCAACAGAAAGCAATATGCAAAAATCATGACTGAGGTCCTTTAGTGTCTTTGTTTTAGGTCTTTGGGACCCAGTGTGCCCTTTATACTTAGAGCGCAGTTTGGCCTGGCTGCCTTTCAGGTGCTCAGCCGCCTCGTGTGGCTAGTGGCTACTGTAGCAGGTCTAGGTGGGCATAGTTCAATTGCTGGACAGTGTTCAGGTCCCACCTAGAATCAGCAACCAAGTGTTTAGAGTGGTGCTCATCTGCCCAATTGTGATTTTTTTCTTCTCCAGCCGCCTTTAGCAGTTTAAGCACAGCCAAAGAGAAGGCATTGATTCATTCCATAATATGTATTTATTGAGCTCCTCCTCTGAGCCAGGCACTATGCTGGATGCTGGGACTACAGTAGTATACTGTATAAGATGGACAAAGTCTGCTAGACTCTCCGAATAGTGGGTCAGCCTGCAGCACTGACCTGGCCTATAGCTGAGACCTTAGAGAGGTCATACCTAGGTTCCCATGAGTCTCTGGGTGACATCAGGGAGGAAGGCCTCAACCAAAGCTCTCGGTGCCTCCATGGAAGGTGAGACCCTGAGGCTGGGGGATTTGGTGTATAGTGTAAGTCCATGTGTTCGGTTGTAGCTGCTCTCCCTCCAGCCACACAATTCCTCTAGCCTCTTCACTACCCAGGAGAAGCTAGGTGTCTTCTGTAGAAAATGTGGTCACCATTCAGACCTGAGAAACTGCTGATAACAGAGAGAGCTCCTGGATCCATTGTTAAATGAAAAATAGCAAAATGCTGATCAGAATATATCGATGCTACCTTCTGTGTAAGGAAGGAGGGAAATGAGAATAGTTTATGGAGTTTGAGCCACATAAATGTTTAACTAGTCAAAGAGAAATGAAGTCTTAAATATTGAAACACAGAAGCAATACAGAGCAAGGAGGGTTATAAGACTTGTTTGTAAAATTATACTTGTAACCATCTCTTTTATAAAGTTCATTTCTGTTAATGTACTTCAGCTGCAAAGTGCATGTGCTCTCTGAGTATTGACATTGGTGCCTTATGAAATCTCATTCCAACTTAGTGTAGAATTCTGACTCTTTGTTGGACATTAACAAGGCCCATCCAGCCTCTTTCTCAGAGGTGACCTTCTTTTTGAGGTCAGTGGACACTGGATGTCCCCACTGTGAAGACATTGGTGGTCTTGCACTCTGATGTCAGATAGAGTTCCAGGACATGGCTCCCCGATGGTGGCAATACAGGCAGATCGCCGCCTTCTTGGAATTTCCTTTTCTAGCAGAGGAGACAGACATTAAATGACTAATTAAGTAACCTTCTTATTTTTTAAAGCTACAGTTGGGCAAAATGTTACAAAAATTAAGTACAGTTTGCTATGAAATCAGCGTAGCATTTGGGGAATGGGCCAAGCCCAAGGGGTCATGGGAATCTTTCTTTTTATTGCTTTTTTTGGGTAAATACTTAGATATTTATATCCTTGAATTGATTGTTTTTAAACACAAACAAAAGCAACCTATACCCTTGTTCTGCCCCTTGCTTTTTATTTTGGACATTTAAGTAATATAGATAAAAATGTAGCACCCCATCCTCATTACCCCAATTAAGAAAGAAAAAAATCACAGCTATAGGAGAAACTGGCTCTGTACTTGTCCCTAATCCCTGAATTTGCCAATTTAATCCCCATACCTATGTTCATAGTTTTACTCATATGTATCCATTGAGAAAAGATACATAAAATTGTTTGTGGATTTTAGACTTAATATACGTGGTGTCATCATGTGTACATCCTTTTGTCTAGGGAAAGCTTTCTTGAAGCAGTGATGTTCCAGCCAAGCGCTGAAGGATGGAAGGAGGCGAGGAGGAGGGGAGGCAGCAGAGAGTGCTCTGAGACACAGGGACTTGGGTGCTGTCAGACCTTGAGCCAAGGGAGGGAGTGTGGCATGTTTGGGGGACCAGAAAAGGGCACATGTGGCTGGAGCACAGAGTTGGAGGAGAGGTAAAAGGTGACGCTGTGGGGAGCAGGACCTGGCGGTGCAGGGACGGTGGTTCCCCTTAGCTATTTTTTCTCTGTCGTGAAGGCGGTGGGAGCAGGCGGAGTGGGCAGCAGCGACCTCCTGAGCGTATGCTCTGGCCTAAAACGTGTAATCATGACTCCAGCCTGCCATTGTCATGAAGTTCCATTTTCTGTGATTTTTTTTTTCCTCCCAAGGCTAGTGTTTAAAATGCTTTGCAAAAATAAGCCGTTGTTGTCAAGTTTCCCTCTAGGAATAAAATGGAAGGCGAGTCGAGCAGATGGGAGATCCGCACTCCAGTTTTTGACAAGAAAAAGAAGAAGTATTCTGTAGATAAGGAGAGACACAGGACGCATGCCCAGGAAGGTTTCAGAGACGTCCCCCCAGCAAGCGAACAGTCTCACAAAACGAAAAAAAAGAGAAAGGACCGCCAGCATTTGGCCTCGTCTGCTTGGAAAGCACCAGAGCTCCTTGAGGAGCCCGAAAAGGCCGCTTCTGCAGCCAGAAGGCGGAGGAGCAGCGCCCCGGGGTTACAGGACGAGGCGGGCGTGTGCGTCCTGGTGGACAAGGCGAACATCGAGAACACGTCGAAGAGCCGTAGGAGGAATGTTGACATCGTTTATGTTGACATGAGCAAGGAACAGGAGGCAGCCAGAGCGCCCGGAGCCGCTGAGCCGCGTGCAGTTTCTAAGCGACATGAAGATGAGTCGGAAGAATCACGCAGAAAAGTGAGGGAGGAAAGGAAGAAGCGTAGGCGGGAAGCTGCGCCCTGCGATGCGGGGCTGGGAGACCTGGGCTCCGGTGCCAGGGCCCTGTCCCAGCCCGAGTCCCTGCTCTCTGTGGGCCTCGAAGGCGCGGTCACACAGCTGCCAGGGGCTGCTCAGAAAAAGCCTAAGAAAAGAAAGAGAAAGATTTCACGTAGCCAGGAATCTGAGGGTCCCGAGCCTGGGACCTCGGAGGGCTCGCAAGTGGTCCCAGGTGCGGGGCCTGCAGAGGGCTGGGAAGAGCCCTGCAGGTTAAAGAAAAGGGCTAAGAAAAAGAGGCGGAGGTCTTCTGCTGAAAGCGCCCCAGCTTCCGGCGGTGGGCTCTCGGGGTGCCCCACGAGCTTCAGGGACCCGCTCCTCGACTCACTGGAAGGCACCGGCTCCTCGATTGAGGAGAGCATGACACCCCGGCCGCGAGAGGAGCCAACCCAGGAGTGTCCGCAAGAGGTGCAGAGGTAACGCGGCCTGTCGTGCCTCCTGAGGGCGTCTGTCTTCTGTCCAGGTTCTGCCTGGGGCCTCTGTTCAGCACATCCCTGTAAATGGCAGGAATCCCAGAGATAGGCCAGGAAACGTACAGCGCCCTCTGAAAACTGTGGACCCTTTTCTTAGACAAATACACACAATTTCTTTTCCAGCTTCCTGTCTGAGTAGTTAGTTGATACAGTCAAACTTACGAAGAGGAAATTTGAACATTTGGCAGACAGTTTGGGGATGAATTAGTGATTGATACATAGAAAACCATGCAAAGGGGAAATGTGGCTATTACCACAGTAAAAATAACTGTAACCATGGAAACCCTGGCATTGATTTAACTAATTAGTAACCATTATTATAAAACTTAACTCATTGGAAGGGTCGGGGAGAGGTGTCTATGGCGGTAGCAGAGGGCTTAGCTTATTAGGAAGTCCGCATCTAAAACAAAATTCATTGAGAAATAGTAATGTAAGACATAATCTCTGGTGGAAGCAGTGTAGGGCTACACGTCTACCTTGTGGGCAGCCTCTGAAGTATGGATCCGAGTTAGCAGTTACACCCGAGTTCAGACATCCCCAGCTGAACCACCTCTCGTCAAAGTGAGAGTCATTTCAGGAAAAAAATTTAAAAGCTACTAGGGCAACTGATGTCTTAACACTAATCCAATTCCCCCTTTAGGTTAGGACCTGCAGATGAAGAAAACAGCGTGGAATGGGCTAGAGATTCTGAAGCTCGGCATTTGTCTGAAGACTCGGAGGGTGCAGACGTGGACCTGGCCTCTGCCGTGCGGCAGCTCCGAGAGTTCATCCCCGGCATCGGGGAGAGGGCGGCCACCACGATTAAGCGCATGTACCGGGATGACTTGGGACGGTTCAAGGAGTTCAAAGCGCAGGGTGAGCTTGGGAACCTCGGTGCTGTTGAACTTCCCTCCAAGCACAGCTGGCCCCTTTCTTCTGTGAACATTCAGTTTTATAGATTCACAAGAACCGTTCTTCAGCTACTTTCAGTTTTATTTCCATCCAGGATTGTGTTTTTTTAAAATTGAATTTATTGAGGTTAGCTTGGTAAATAAGATTATATAGGTTTCAAGTGTACGCTTCTATAGCACATCCCTCCAGAATTATTATCCGAGCTGTAAAACGAGCCCAGTGAAGTGCACTGGTTTCCCCTTTGCCTGGCTCTGCTGGGGGTCAAGGAGGTTGGCTGGTTGTGGCCTGGGAAGGATACGGAAGTGAAATAAAATTAAGTACATTAACTCATCAACTTCGATGAGGTGTGATTTCTTTCCCTGAGACTAATTTGAGGGTGAGCTGGTGGAGTGGGCATGGTGTCAAACGAGACCCAGCCTGGTTCCTCCTGGATTGCATTGTGTTGCAAGCACCTCCCAGGAAGCTGATTGGATTTGAGGATAAACTGCGAGCGTGAGGCCACGTGCTAACTGAGCAGTTTGCCGAGTGCTGCTGTAAGGTCCAAAACCTCTGGCCATCAAGAAAGAAAAGGGGCAGTCGTGGGAAAGATGAGCTTTGAAAACTAGACAGATTTATAGAGCAGGGTCTATAGAACGATCCCAGCTTTGTATATTCTGTGCTGAAATTTTTAGAGTATTTTATAAAAGATATTTTAGAAATAAGTCAAAGAATAGAAATACACTGTATAACGCAGTCAGCATGTAATGAAACGTGAGTGCTTTGAGTTTCTAAGAGGAATAGACTGTCAGGTGCAGTGACATTGTCCCCCCATACATGTGCGTGGTGAGCATACGTGTGACGTCCATACCAGCCAGTCCACAGGCAGCCATGGGGGGCAGCGTGGCAGAGGAGAGTGAAGGCGGCTTTTCTCAACTTTTATTTCTATACTCTCAATTTTTAATGAATATACATTCACTTTTTTTTTTAATATCTTTATTGATTTCAGAGAGAGGAAAGGAGAAGGGGAGAGAGAGAGAGAAACATCAATGATGAGAGAGTCGTCATTGATCAGCTGTCTCCTGCACCGCCCCCCACTGGGGATCAAGTCTGAAACCTGGGCATGTGCCTTGACCAGGAATCAAGCTGCGATCTCCTGGATCCTAGGTCGATGCTCAACCACTGAGCCACGCCCGGCCGGGCACATTCACTTTTTAATATAAAAGAACTATTTTAATAGATTGATGAGTAAGGAAGGTCCCTTGGAATGGGATGACCTTGGGAGAGGAGTGTGGCTTGAGCTGAATCGGAAGGACAGCTGAGTTCCACAGCGGGGACCAGAGACTAAGCTGTAGCGCGCGAGCCAGGCTGCTCCCGGTAGGGATGGGCAGGGACAGGCTGGCGGGCCCCTGCATTGTCACCGCTGAGGAGCTAGTGCTGGGTTCGCTTTCATTCATTATTGACAACACATACTTTCTTTCCCTCCCCAAATCCTAGGTGTCGCCATTAAATTTGGCAAGTTTTCTGCAAAGGAAAATAAGCAGTTAGAAAAAAACGTGCAAGAATTTCTGTCCCTGACTGGAATTGAGAATGCGGACAAGCTGCTGTACACGGATAGGTACCCAGAGGAGAAGGCCGCCATCACCGACCTCAAGAGAAAATACGCATTTAGACTGCACATTGGTGAGTCCAGAGTTGTCACTTGACCACCCTCGACCTCTCACCTCATATGGCACCCATGGTGGGTGCTCAGCATAGTGCCAGGCCCTCGGCGCATGGGGACCAGTGTTCTCATTGGCAGCCTGTGTTTGGGGGATCAGGAGTGTGTTCATGCCTCCCAGGTATAGTGCTTTACAGATGTGAGCAAGAATGAGATGATCAACTTCTAGCTGTCCGGCTTGGTAATAACTTTGCTTTTGGTTTCCCTTTCTGTTCTTTGTGGCCTATGTTTTGCACTTACCACACAGAGCACATCCTATAGGCACCAGGGTCTCCTGAGTGTTCTAAGTGTGGCTGTGTATGTGCCCGGTAGCTGGAACCCTTCCTGGAGGTGATGTTTGGAAGTCAGGGTCATGAAACGATACAGCATTGGCCTGGAAAAACCTCTCAGTTATAAGGAGGTTAATTTCTGAGGTGGTCTCTGGAGAGCTCCCAGGAAAACGGAAGAGCGAGCCGTGTGGGGGGCTTGTTTCATCTGCAGGGAGCGAGGAAAGCTTAATCGTTTGGAAAGTTTCCTATGCAGAGCGGGTGGCACGTGTCCCCACTTTAGCCCCCCTTTCTCCAATTCAAATTATGTGAATGTTACTCTGCCTTATGAGGGTCTTTTCCATGAGTTTCAGGAGGCCGGAGCTGGAGCCGCTGCATACACAGCATCTAGTTTTCAGACGTCTCCAAGAAATTGGGTTGATTATGTACATCCGCTTTCCTCGACAGCTCCCTGCAGGACATGGTGACCCAGCCTTGCCACGGGTCTAGGGTAGTTAGTGCTATTGAAAGGGCTGTTCTGGGCCCCTTTATAGCTGTGACCACTTCATGCCACATGCCCACTGATCACCTCTCTGACTTTAGGTAAGGGCATCGCCCGGCCCTGGAAACTCGTGTACTACCGAGCCAAGAAGATGTTCGATGTCAATAATTACAAAGGCAGGTAAGAGCTACGTCTTAGCAGCTGGACACAGAGTGTCTCTCTGGTCTGTGCTGACACTAAATCAAAATGTCCACACGCCAGGTTAGAGGTAAAGGCACGAAGATCCGTGTGAAACCAGGTGTGTCTCGGTGTCAGGTGGTGTCTTCTTGGCTCATTTCCATTTCCACTCTAACCTCGTGTGGTCTCCCCTGAGTCCTCACTTTTTCCTTATACTTTCATTTCCACACTCACTGTGCTCTACCTCTTTCTGTCACTCAGGAAGTCTGTCTGCTAACTCGTGAGTGCCTTGTGAACCCGGCGTTCCTTCTGGGGGCGACATGCCCCTGAGCACTTAGCCTGGTTCTCAGGTTGTCAGTAGATATTTGAAGGTGGAGGTTGGCACCAGTACGAGGTCACATGAATGTGATTCAGAGATTAGATTCTACGCAAGTGCTTATGTGGCGATAGTCATTCTTTCCTCCCTTTTTCCTAAATAAAATATCCACTTACAGTTTGTTTCCAACATTCCAAGTAAAACCAGTGTAGGTGAAGTGTGGGCTGTGGGGAAGCCCTCTGCTCCAGGACGAGGGGACGGGTGTGAGAGCGTCAGCTCCTCCTCTGAAGGCTTGAACAGCGGCCAGCGGCTCCCCAGCTGGACGCCCTCTGTGAGGCAGAGTTAGTGCTTCCAGCAGGGCCAACTGGGTTCTACCGAGCTACATGATTTGAAACCAACACGTGTGTTATCTGAACTACAAATATTGATATGACCTTGGTTTCTTTTAAAAAATTTTTTTACCAATATAGGCCCAACTGCTGTGGCTCAGTGGTTGAGCATTGACCCAGGGACCAAGAGGTCACCAGTTCGATTCCCAGTCAGGGCACATGCCCAGGTTGCGGGCTTGACCCCCAGTAGGGGAGTGTGCAGGAGGCAGCCGATCAGTGACGACTCTCTCATCATTGATGTTTCTCTCTCTCTGTCTCTCTCTTTCCCTTCCTCTCTCTGAAATCAATAAAAACATTAAAAAAAATTTTTTTTTTACCAAAAGAAAAAATTAGCCTTATGTAGAGGAAAGGTCCCCCACACAGGCTGACATCCATCCTACCCTTGGAGCCAAGCCCCAGTTTTAGACAACTGAGGACAGAACTTTAAGGGAAGTCCTAAAGATGACATTTGAAATCAGACTTAGAAGAATTCTTTTGGGAAATGAATGGTGATAGGTGAGGGAACATTTTCCTACCTGTGATGTAAGTGTGGGAATGAAATTTTTAGAATAATGAAAGTCTGTCATTCTAATAATAAAGTTCACTCAGTTATTTGTACCATATTTTTTGCGTTGTGGTCACTGTTTACCTTTAGAACATTTTTCCAACTTAAGGAATTCTTAATTTAAAAAAGTGTAGAAAGTCAAAAATAAAGAATTTTAATGTTTCCTTTTTTTTGTACATGCAGTCTGGCATTCTCTTTTTTGCTGCTTCAAGGGTGCCCTTAAGTTTTTTTTAATCTCAGAAAGATCCCAATTGCCTTGAGAAGGAAACTACTAGAAGGCACAGTTCTTAATAGCGAAGGGCTCAAGTCTGTTTACCGTACTCTGAATGCGGCGAGCGTTGTAGGCACATTAAGAAATTTGTGCAGTATTGTGGGTGAAGTGTGGGGCCTCTAGGGCTTAGATGGGGATGTCCTGATCCCATTTGGCTCTGGCCACTGTACTGAGCCTGGCCTCTGGCCTGGACTGTGGGGACAGATTGATACGGTGACCACAGTGGAGATGCCTGGATAGAAAGTGACAGCAGCACTGGTCATCGGACAGCCTTCCCCTTGGTCATCGGACAGCCCGCCTCTCCAGCTTTCCCAGGACTACAGGGGACTGTGATGACAACGGTCTTTAATCTTGTAGTTAGTGCAGAGTTGTTGCAGCCTCTGGGTGGTAGGCAAGCCATGGCCAGGGTATCTTTTTCTCCTGCAACAAGTCATTATTAACTGGGAGCGATTGCTTCATGGGTGCACGGTGCCCTTTGGGGGTGATTAAAGCCTAAAAGCGAGATAGAGGTGATTAAGGCACAACATTGTGAACCTGCTAAATGTCACTGAATCGTACTCTTTAGAATCATTAGTGTTGTGAATTTCGCCTAATTACAAAGTAAATTTTAAAACAGAATTATAACGTGTTCCTTTTGTCGTAGGTACAGCAAAGGAGATATGGAGAAGTTAAAAATATACCACTCCCTCCATGGCAATGACTGGAAAAAGATTGGGGACTTGGTGGCTCGAAGCAGCCTCTCCGTTGCCCTGAAGTTCTCCCAGATCAGCAGTGGTGAGTTGTGGTCTCTGGTGCCCACCTGGGTGAATGAACGAGCCCCACCAGCTGTCGGCCACCATGACCCAATGCCCAGGAATCGTTGCACCTGTCTATAGAGCAAGCTTTTGCTTTTTAAACCATCTTCTAACACTGATTTATTTCACTTCCTCCTGTGACATTATGAAACCGTGACCTTTAGTCACAAGACTGATGGCTACCACACCTCAGTTCTGTCGCTTTCAGCGCAACTGTGACTGCTGCCCAGTGGACCGATTCCAAGGAGGCTGGGCGGAAGAGGCCCTCCCCCAGCTGGCAGGGAAACTTGGGGAAGGAGGGGTGCAGCTCAGGGACTTTCCCCCAAACCAGTGTTGCTGATCTCCTGTCTCTTTCTCTTTCATCAAAAGCTTCCTCACTTATATTCTTCACATGAAAAAATCCTGTTGCTTTAAGGGGACAGTCTTTAGTGGCTGTCACTGTTAGCACAGGGCTCCCATGTCCGCCATGTGGGCAGGCGCTGATTCTAAAAATGGATCCACCACCACTGTAGTAGCTTCATTTTAGTTTGTGTGTAACTATCTGATAATCTTACCTTCTTAATTGAGATGTTTCCCATTGTCTTCTGAAAGTGTCTGACTTACCTCTTTTTTTCAGACTTTACTTTTTTAGAGCAGTTTTGGGTTCACAGTAAAATTGAGAGGAAGGTACAGAGAATTTCCACATGCCGCCTGCCCCCAGTGCACAGCCTCCCCCACCATCAGCCTCCCCCATCAGAGGGGTACGTTTGTTAGAGTCCACGAACCTACACAGACACGTCCTAATCCCCTGGAGTCCAGAGTTGGCATCAGGGGTCATCTTGATGTTGTACATTCTATGGGTTTGGACAAATGTGTAAAGACATGTATCTGTCATTATCATTTCGTTTGTAATATTTTGTTTGAAAGAAATAGATTAGCCACTCTCAGACCATCCTTTGTATCTACAGAAAGAAACCATGGCGCTTGGAGTAAGACGGAAACCCAGAAACTAATCAAGGCTGTTGAAGAAGTGATTCTAAAGAAAATGTCTCCCCAGGATTTAAAAGAGGTAGATTCTAAACTCCAAGAAAATCCTGAGGGCCGCCTGTCAATTGTTCGGGAAAAACTCTACAAGGGCATATCTTGGGTAGAAGTCGAAGCCAAAGTAGAAACCAGAAACTGGATGCAGTGTAAAAGTAAGTGGTAAGTTTTAAGGCTTCTTTTGTAAATTTCAGCAAGTCTCTGTCTCCCTCTCTGCACAGTTTTTGCAGAGTGGGCAGATGGGTGGGGTTATAAGAGTATCTGTGTCCCCCATGTGGAAAGCCTTCCATGCCAAGAACCGCACCCCTCGTTTGCTGCTTCAGCTCCTGAGTGTCAGCATCTGATTTAAGTTAGCACTTGACCAGCCCTGACTCGCTGTACGGCTTCCTCATAGGAACTTGAACCTTTTTAATCCTGAACACAGACTTCTGATTTCTTCAGTCTGTCCCCTTTTAAGTCTTTGATAACAAGGTGGTTTTCTGTTTGTAGCATTAAAAATAAAAAATCTAACATTCAGGGGAGAAATCACAAGCACAGTGATCAGGGGTAGCTCTGCCTTTTAAATATTGCTGTCACACCCGCGTCCATCTGCCTTTGCCTAAAGTGGGGAGCCCTGCTCTTCATCTTAGAATGTCAGGTGCATCCGTTGCCCCAGGCACCTTCAGTCCTGAGCGTTCTGCACATTCTTGGCCTCGTGTAGCTTTTCCCACCTGGAGGTTCTCTGAGCTGGCCCTGGAAGCAGGGCTCCCAGGGCTCAGGACCCACCCCTGCACAAAGGAAGCTCGGGCATCCTGACTGTCAAACAAGAAGGCGGTTCTGAGCACGCATACTTTATGCTAAAAGCAAACTCCTAGATTATACTGTTTCTTGTTTGTGCACCTTACATTCCACTGTAGAGTTGTTTATTTTAATAGAAGACTAGGCTCGGAAATACACTCCAAAGAACAGATAACGTTTGGGGAAAAGTGTGTAAGAAGGAGGAACCAGAGCCCTCCCCACCCCTACATTTTAGCCTAAGAAAAGGGTGGGTTGTGAGCCTTAGTCGGAGGGTTGATGGTCAGTGTTAAAGAAAGTAGACCACCTTCAGAGTCAACGAATTTAAACAATGTGTGAGACTTGAGTCTCAATTTGAAGAAAAAAGCAGGACACTTGCAGCCTGAACATACATTTACTTCATGTATCATTGAAATGACCTCAAGTGACAGTTCAAAGCAGTGAATGAGGATGGCTGTTAATAAGAACATGGGTGCCATCGCCACGTGTGTGCCACGTCTCTCCCATCAGGAAGGTGAATTGCCCTGGCTCAGTGGTTGAGCATCAACCTGGGATCCAGGAGATCACAGTTCGATTCCTGTCAGGGCACATGCCGGGGTTGCGGGCTTGATCCCCAGTGGGGGGCGTGCAGGAGGCAGCCGATCAGTGACTCATCATTAATGTTTCTCTCTCTCCCCCTCTCCCTCTCTGAAATCAATAAAGATATTTTTTTTTAAAAAGTGAGTGTGGTAGCTAATGACCTGGCCATCAGATTGTGACATTTTTCTGTGCAAGACAAGGACCTTTTTAAATAAGTTGGATTGCTCCTCTCTTTAGGACCTTAGGTCATCTTCCCGATAGCCGTTAGCTTTGCACCTTAGAGGAATCCTCCGATCTTCCAGGACTTCACTAAATTGTCCCATGTTCCAGCAGCTGGAACGGGAGTCAGAGTGACATCCTTGTGTGTATAAATAAGACTAAACCGAGTTTACAAAGAGTCCCTTAGCACCTGCTGATGGCTTATTCTTTTCGCCTTTTAAACTTGTTTATTGTGGAAGTTACCACACAAACGTAGGGCTCCTTGTATTCATCATCCAGGTTCAGTAACCACTGCTGTCTATCATTTGGTGTGCCCTGTCCCACTTTTTTTGGAAAACAGGTATATTGTGGGTGGTGGCAGATGTGGGCAGGGATGAGTTGCAGATCTGGAAAGTGGTTCTGAGGCAGGAGCTTAGATGAGAAAAAGATAGGGAACCGGAACAGAAGCTGTACCCTTGAAAGTGAGCTGTGCTTTTCTTTCTTTTGATGCAGGACGGAGATTCTCACCAAGAGGATGACAAATGGCCGGGACGTGTACCGCGGAGTGAACGCCCTGCAGGCCAAAATCAACCTGATCGAGAGGTGCGTGTGGGAGCGGCGCCGGCTCGCTGCCGCTCTGCCAGGGCGGTGTTCAGCCGCAGGCCGCGCGGGGGTGCGCGGTGCAGGCCCCTTCCAGCCCCTGCCCGTGTACGACGGTGTTTCCCTTGCGTAGGTGGTTCGTCCTAAACGAGCATGATGGTGATAGTGCCTGCCCCCGAGTGCTCCTGGGAGGAGTGAAAGGTGCATGGAAAACCTACCACATACGCAACAAATACAGTTATCTTAGCCTCGGGAGGTTTTCCCTCCGATGTTAGTTATTTCCCCCCGGCCGCGCCCTGCTGCTCTCCATCACGTGCAAGTCGGTGCCGCTGGGGCTGGGCCTTTGAGTTCTGGGCCTCGCAGAGCCCCCTGTCCTGAAGGAAGGGGGTCACGGGTCTGTTTCCAGAAGCCTGTGAGATGGACTGGGCTCCAGTTGAGTAAGAAACAGTAAAGAGCAGACAGAAGGAGGCTCTGGATTCTGTGCCCCCCCCAAGTCCAGCCGTGTTCCCCCTGCTCATCCTGAACCCGCTGTAATGTTGCTGGCGTGCCTCCCCGTGTTCCCACCAGAGAGACCCCATAGATGAGCGGAGCCGAGGAGACATCCCATGTTGGGCTGCCCAGGTTCCGGTGTCGGTACCGCCTGGCAGTTGTGAAACCTTGACCCAGGGACTCAGGCTCTCAGCCCCATCTCTGCGGCTATAGAGTGGAGGTAGCCCCCCCGAGCTCCTCAGGGGCGCTGAGGGTCAGTGAACTAGTGAGCGTCATGTGGTGTGTGCTGAGCACACAGGTCCTGCTTCTGTGTCTGCACTGGGGTGAAAGTGCGTTTTTACCGTGACAAGCACCATGGTGTGGGAGGATACCAGATAATGGGGAGGTGCAGAGGGCTCGGGAGGAGGAAGGGTGGCTTTCCAGGCCGTAGCCCACTAACTTAGTCACCTTGGGCTCACCTTGGGCTAGTGGTCTTACCTCGCTGGGCCTGTGCAACAAGGGAGCCGGCACCAGTGAATGTGCATCCCCGAAGATGGCCGTTGTGCTGATGTTTGCTTGAAAACTTCAATTTTATGATTTCTCATAGGTTGTATGAAATAAATGTGGAGGATGCTAATGAAATAGACTGGGAAGATCTGGCTGGTACCATAGGGTAAGACTGTCTGTTCATATTCATGCTGCATGTGGGCTTATCTGGAAGTTGTGTTTATGTGCGTGTGTATTTTGAACCCCCACTCTGCCCCCACAGAAGGCACCTTGGAGGAGTGAATGGAGTGAGTCCAGAGCCTCAGAAGCTTCAGAGAGCTGGCGCGTTGTGAGACTAGTAGAGAGCCCCACGGGCCCTTTGCCCCCTTTGCCGGTAACCAGCAATTTGCAACATTTGCGTTACCCACCCCTACTCCCTTCTCCAGGGTAATTAAATGCTTCCCTTAACCATTTGAGCGCTGGTGGTGGGCGGCGTGTCCTAAGGGTGTCATTCTACAGCTGTCATGCTGAGGAAAGTTGACTTTGACAGTGCTGCTCTATAAACACTGTCCACATTCAGACGTCACCACTTGTCCCAGTCCTGTCCTTTCTCCCAATCTGAGATGCAGTCCAGGATCACAGGCTGCGTGTCCTGTCTCCTCGTGTCCGTCAGTCTGTAGAGTTGAAATGTGGGGGGAACCTCCCTCCGCTGGAGTGTCTGATGGTTCCTCCCGGTTACGTTAGGGCTTTGGATTTCAGTCAGGAACGTGCTGAGTGCAGTTCATCACTCACATTGGGAGGCCCTGGGTCTGGTTTGGGCCAGTTTGGCTCTGCTGGCACCTGTCACGTTTCGCCGCTGTAGTTTTTATGCAGTTGCTTTTGGTGGCGGTTTCCTCCTGGTGATGAGAAGGCTGCTGGGAGAGATTTTGAGACGGGAGAGCCTGTTGCTCTCTCGCTTCCCTCGTGGTCTCGGCGCGGTGCTCATTTGCACCCGAGGAGAGAGTGCCCCCGTGTGCATGAGCTGCCTGCCTTTCCTGGAGCCCGCGGTGCTCCTTTGCACCCCAGGAGAGAGTGCCCCGTGTTCGTGAGCTGCCTGCCTTCCCTGGAGCCCGCGGTGCTCCTTTGCACCCCAGGAGAGAGTGCCCCCGTGTGCATGAGCTGCCTGCCTTCCCTGGAGCCCGCGGTGCTCCTTTGCACCCCAGGAGAGAGTGCCCCCTGTGCATGAGCTGCCTGCCTTCCCTGGAGCCCGCGGTGCTCCTTTGCACCCCAGGAGAGAGTGCCCTGTGTTCGTGAGCTGCCTGCCTTCCCTGGAGCCCGCGGTGCTCCTTTGCACCCGAGGAGAGAGTGCCCCGTGTTCGTGAGCTGCCTGCCTTCCCTGGAGCCCGCGGTGCTCCTTTGCACCCGAGGAGAGTGTGCCCCGTGTGCATGAGCTGCCTGCCTTCCCTGGAGCCCGCGGTGCTCCTTTGCACCCGAGGAGAGAGTGCCCCGTGTTCGTGAGCTGCCTGCCTTCCCTGGAGCCCGCGGTGCTCCTTTGCACCCGAGGAGAGTGTGCCCCGTGTGCATGAGCTGCCTGCCTTCCCTGGAGCCCGCGGTGCTGCTGCCCTTGCACTTGCGCCAGGCCCGCTCCTGAGGAGAGGCCACTGTGCTCAGTGTCCGGGTGGCTTGCTCAGTGACCGAGGGAGAGCTAGCCTGCTAAGCACAGTCCTCTGTGCAGATTGCTGAGGGTCACGGGGCACAGGTGTTGGTGGGCTTTGGGAAGTGGGTGTTGAGGGATTGTTTGGCGTTTAGTTTGGAAGGCGGACAGGAGCATGGCTGCTGGTGCAAAGTTGTCATTGACCCATCAGAAATGGTTTAAACTGGTTCGGTGGTCAGTTTATTATACTTTGGGAAGTGGCCAAAGAGCAGTACCTCTTTTTAACTTGGAGAACTGGAATCTTTTAGTGACAGGCCCTGCCAGGAATTACGGGCACATGCTAACCTATCAGTTAGAACCCTTTCCTTCCCTAGCTCCCCTGTGGGGTGGGTCCCTGAGGGGTGACAGTGTCAGGTGCTTAGAAGGAGGGGGACCTTGCTTTGTACCCCACCAACTTGCGTTCTGGGGGCTATGTCCAGAGAGCCCACCCTTTGTACTGTCAGCCTACTTTTTAAAATCTGACTTTTCCAATAAATTTTTGTGTATTTTGTGACATTTCAGATCACATGTCTTAAATGGGTTTTTAATGATTTTAAGTAAAAATTAGATGTATATTTTATAATTTTTTAAAAATTGATTTTTGAAAGAGAGAGACCTCAATTTGTTGTTTCACTTATTTATGCGTCAGTGGTTGATTCCTGTTTGTGCCCTGACTGGGGATCAAACCCACAACCTTGGCGTTTGGGGACGACGCTATAGCCAACTGAGCTACCTGGCTCATGTATATTTTTAAAATGGATTATTCTACTTGAGATTTATAAGTCTCAATGCTGTAACATGGAGATTATGGCATCTAGTCAAATACTGTTTGAAATAGTACACCCTCAAAGTTTTACTAGTGAATTAAAACAGTGAAAAATAATTGAAAGTTCATTATCTCTAGGTTTTTTAAAGCGTCCCTTGTGAATCATTTAGGCAGGATTTAAAGACAGCATTTTCACCTAATGAGACATAACACCTACTGAGTTTGGCAATGTCTAGACCAAGTATCGTCTGAGCCTGAGCTGGGTCGCAGAACATCACGCCAGCACGTGGCCTTGTGGGAAGCGGGTGGCGTGGTGCCCTGGAGTCAGAATGACCTGGAACTTATTTAGCCGTCCTCAGGCAGGTGGTTCCGGCCTTGTCTCGGTTTGCTCACCTACACACTGGCTTAATAGGACCCAATGGGGCCCTGAGGAGGTGACGCAGGGCAGACTCAGCCTGGTGCCTGGTGCTCTGTGTTCAGCTAGTGGTCGCTGTGATGAAGAGGTTGAAGGAGCCCGCCCATCTTTTGCCTCTATGTCGTTAACAGATAAAATTGTCTGTGGTCATCATTCTAACTGATAGATTAGCTAATTATTGAAACAAATACGTCACACTTTCATTGTTTAAGAAAAAGTGTCCAGGAGTGAAGTTAGTGGTTTTCACTTTAGAAACTGTAAGATGTGGATGTTTTGGTTTTACTTACTATAAAGTGAAAATGTATGTGAGTCACAAAACAGCATCAGCATCTGCTTTTTTAAGCTTCACAAAATAAAAAACTGGGGCCCTCTGCATTTGAGTGGTGACAAGTGTGTATTGATCCTAAGTGTACTGATTAAGAGTGTAGAATTTGGAGTCAAATCACCCGTGTCCAAACTTGCCCTGTATTAGCTTGCACAGCTTCTCTGCCTCAGTTTCCCCATCTCTCAAATGAGGGCAGAGAGTCGTGGCCCCCTGATAGAGGGGTCGTGAGGCTTGTGGTTGATTGTGTTTGTGGCCATGACGATTTCACGCTGAGGGTGAGGAAAGCTCCCGAGGTCTACAGACCTCACCTCCGTGTCCCGTTAGCACACGTGCTGGAGTGATCGGCTTTGAACTCACACTAACCTCTTTTAAACTTTTCCTTCCTAAAGGGATGTTCCTCCGTCTTATGTTCAAACTAAATTTTATAAGCTGAAAGCGACCTGTGTTCCCTTCTGGCAGAAGAAGACTTTCCCAGGTCAGTATTTTCAGTATCTGAACGGCTAAGGCCACGGTGTGCAGTGCCATGCGACGGTAGTGCCTTGGGCACATGATGGTCACACCACACACACACACTTCCAGGAAGAACGTAAGAGACCCGCTTCCTTTGCGGCCACTTGTGGGTGGTTTAGATGTGATTCTCAGACCTGGGTTATCAGAGTCATGTGGGCAGCTTGTTAAAAATGTACACAGCGGGGCCTCATCCCTGACATACCAAATGCTGGTCTCCAGGCCAGTTCAGAGGCGGGATTTTCCCTAACAAGCTCACAGGAGCCTCAAGTGGTCTGCCTGGCACCAGAGTTTGGCGACCACTGGTCTGGTGCCCCTCTGCCCTGGGGTGTGTGATGAAACACCTCCTGCATTCTGCAGACGTCACTCCCTGGGTTTGAATCTTGGCCCCTCCCCGACTAAGCCCATGACTTTGGGCAAGTTGCATAACGTCTCAGTGCCTTGGCTTCCTCACTTGAGAAACGGTTCAACAGCAGCGCCTGCCTCATAGGATTTCGAGAGGATTGAGCGAGCGCGTATAAGCAAACCAGTGAGAACAGCCTGGCACAGAAGAACCACACGAGACATCAGCAATGCCCCTGTCCCTTCACCCTGGGGAAAGGTTTTGCACAAGTGACTTCAGAGGTAAACCTTTCTCTTTAGAGATTATCGACTACCTTCATGAGACGAGCCTGCCTCTGCTCAGAGAGAAGCTGGAGAAGAAGATGGAGAGAGGCCGTGCGAGGCTGCAGACGCCTGCGGCGCCCAGGCGCGCCTTCCTGTTCAGGGACATCTTCTACTGCGACAGAGACAGCGAGGACGACGACGACGGGAGTGGGCCGAGTTAGGGGCAAGGTGCTGCGTGTCCATTCTCTGGCTTGGTTGTATTTCTATACATGTGTCGGTAAAGCTGTTTTTAGTGTTGTTGGCTAGTAAAGAAGATGCGGTGGCCAAAGGGCGGGCACAAAAGTGACGGCCTGTGCTGTGGAGCTGAGTCTGTCTGCATGTGAAGAGCAGGAGCAGGGTGTGATTTAACACCTGTCACGTTGGAGACAGTCGCATCGGACGGCTTCTGTGCGACCGCAGAACCCCAGGCCCCCGTGCAGCAGAGGGTTCATGTCCCGTAAACATTTCACTGCGTGGATTCAGCTCTGCATGGATTCAACTCTTCGTGCATTCAGCCATGCGTGGATCCGACTGTTCGTGCACCGGCAGAACGAGGGCATCACTGGCTCACTGTGCACACGGTTTGCTTCCTGCCGCTCACTTGTTTATGTGTCTGTCTAAGGAGATGAGTGTCAGTGGGAAGTCGTGGGCGTGCCATTTCCTCATGCAGGTTTCAGTTCCCGTGCACCTGTCACAGGGTGCTCAGCCTGCCTTCCTGAGTGTGTCCCAGTGTTTAAAGATGTGTATTTTCCGGACATGATGCCCCCTCAGAGCCAGTTACTGGATTCACCTGGTGTCCAGCTGCAGGGAAAAGCTCAGTACTCTTCCATTGCTTCCAGAAACACTGGCTCCATTGGACACGGAAAGATGCCGCGTGGGTGTCAGGCACACTCAAGCCTGCTGGAATTTCAGGGGCTACTCCAGCAGTCGGGAAGCAAAAGCACCTCAGACATTTCAGATAGGATTTCATATTGGGATCTAGGCTGCAAACTTGTTAAGCAGGATGGAGGAGTACACGGGGAGATGGAATCACCCAGTGATGGGCACCTGAGGGGAAGCCACTGCGGCCTAGTGTGCCCCGGCTCCTCCACAGCTCTGCCCCTCCCTGCCACTCAGCCTTAGCAGGAACCTGTCTCCCTGGCGCACATGGCTCCTGCCACCTCCTGCCTTTCAGTTTCTCACAAGTGTCCCGATGGGTAGCCCTGGGCAGGACCCAGCTGGTGGAGGAAGTAAAGTCTCCCGCCTTCTGGCCACATCTGTACCAGCGGCTCCCAGGCAGGAGCATGTGGTAAACAGTGTCCCATCACGGTGGTGGCGCCGTCTGTGCCGAGTGCTCTCTCTGACGTCACCTGTTACGTCATGATGTGATGTGGCTCGTTCATCTGCAGAGCTAGATGCTTCCCAAACCTGCCGTCGCCAGAGAAGGAAGAATGCAACAAGCCAGTTCCAGGTCCTGGGTCACCCGCGTGTCCCCAGCACCCACATAGTGCTGTGCATACAGTACACACTCAGTAAACGTTCAGCAGACAAACGAATATTTTTTTTAGAAAGCATTCAGCCTCGGTCACCTCCTCCCTCAAACAGCTTCCATGCTGGTGGGGATGTAAATTGTATGCTCCTTGTGGAGGACGGTGGGTAAGACAGCTGGTCCGTAAGAATGTACGTGTTTTACGGCCCCACAGTCCCACGGCCCCACGGGGCCTGAAGCGATGGTGGAAGCAGTGCACTGGAACAGCACACATCATGTACATAGGGAAACACGAGTGCTCCTTAGTAGGAAACTCGGTAAGCAACTGTCCTTCCTATAGTGGACTATCATGCGGTGTTAAATGCTGGCAGATTCAGTTAACATAAGAGTTTACATATTTTCTCAATTTTGTAAAAGTAAAAAGAATAAAGGAGATTGTGTATATATAGATACATTAAAACGTGTGGAAAGAATTAAACCCAGCATGCGATGGTCCTCTGGGTGGTGGGACTGCGAGCACATGGGTTAGAACTCTCGATCCGCACGGGCCGGAAAACCAGCCTGAGATCCGTGGGGTCTGGCACTGAAGGCCGACCATCCAGGAGGCACGTTTTACTTCAGGGCCAGACCCGCGGCTCGGTCACCAGGATGTGGCTTCTCCAGAGTCCGCTCACCTTCAGTCCCCCGGGCACAGCACCTGGTGCCCGTTCTGGGGAGAAGGGGCCCCCTCCTGCTCTTGCTCAGGTCCTGGTGTTGTTCCCAATGCCCAGGCTGAAGCTTGTGCCGAACCCCGAGCTCCCGCTATAGCCGGGAAAACAAGGTTGCTTCTGGAACTGGGGTTTAGCACACCCCCTGAATGGCTGAGGGTCAGCTCCCCAGCAGAGGATCGGGGTCCCACGCGCAGAAGCGTGAACAGATTGAGGTGAACCACGAAAGTAGACAACAGCCAGTCGACATTTACCTGTGTCGTGAATGTGACCCAGTACACGTGTGTACTTTGTAAAAGTGATTTTTGTAAGTCACCGATGTCTCCCATGCGCCTCCGGCCATACAGATGTCACCTCTGCCAAGTACCCCGTTTACATGAGAGCCCAGGAAGGTGGGGGGATGGGCTGGGGCAGGGGCAGGAGGGCGGCGGGCGCGAGGGGAACCCGTGGCTTTGGGTGGGGTGTGCAGGGTCCCCGGCACCCCCGAGTCTGCCTGAAGAGGAGGGACAGAGAAGAAAAGCGGCTGGAGGCATGGACTTGTTGGCTCCATGACGCGGACAAGCCCGCTCGGAGCGAGGAGAGGGCACAGGAGGCACCGGCACAGCGGGCGGGTCGGCCCGACGTGAGCGAGGGGAGGAGGGGGCAGGCCCGTGCCCGCAGTGTACACGAGGGGAGGGGAGGCGGGGGCAGGCCCGTGCCCGCAGTGTACACGAGGGGAGGGGGAGGAGGGGGCAGGCCCGTGCCCGCAGTGTACACGAGGGGAGGGGGAGGAGGGGCAGGCCCGTGCCCGCAGTGTACACGAGGGGAGGGGAGGCGGGGGCAGGCCCGTGCCCGCAGTGTACACGAGGGGAGGGGAGGCGGGGGCAGGCCCGTGCTCGCAGTGTACACGAGGGGAGGAGGGGCAGGCGGGGGCAGGCCCGTGCCCGCAGTGTACACGAGGGGAGGAGGGGCAGGCGGGGGCAGGCCCGTGCCCGCAGTGTACACGAGGGGAGGAGGGGCAGGCGGGGGCAGGCCCGCAGTGTACACGAGGGGAGGGGAGGCGGGGGCAGGCCCGTGCCCACAGTGTACACGAGGGGAGGAGGGGCAGGCGGGGGCAGGCCCGTGCCCGCAGTGTACACGAGGGGAGGAGGGGCAGGCGGGGGCAGGCCCGTGCCCGCAGTGTACACGAGGGGAGGGGAGGCGGGGGCAGGCCCGTGCCCGCAGTGTACACGAGGGGAGGAGGGGAGGCGGGGGCAGGCCCCTGCCCGCAGTGTACACGAGGGGAGGGGGAGGCGGGGGCAGGCCCCTGCCCGCAGTGTACACGAGGGGAGGGGGAGGCGGGGGCAGGCCCCTGCCCGCAGTGTACACGAGGGGAAGAGGCGGGGGCAGGCCCCTGCCCGCAGTGTACACGAGGGGAGGGGAGGCGGGGGCAGGCCCCTGCCCGCAGTGTACACGAGGGGAGGGGAGGCGGGGGCAGGCCCCTGCCCGCAGTCTTCACGCTGAGCTCCGCGCGCCGCGCTGCGCGTTCATAAGCAGCGCGCGGCTGTCCGTCGCGGCCCAAGGCTTCGCTGCACAGCCAGGGCCCAGGGCGGCCGCGGAGGCGGCGACGGGGAGCAGGCGAGTCCCTCGGGAGCCCGGGCTGCGCCTCCCAACCGGGGGTCCCCAGGGGGGCAGCGGGCAAGGGGCGCTCATCCCGGGCAACCCCCCTGAACCTGTCCCCAAGGCCCCCCTTTCTCTGCTTTCCAGGGAGTGACAGCAGCCCCGCCGGGTGTCCTGCTGCTGCTTCTGCCTTAAGCGCTCGTTTCACCCTGAAAAACCAACCAGTTTCCCACTCAGACCCAGACACCGACTGTGCCCGGTGCCCCTTCCGCCACACGGGACGCGCCCGGCCCTGCCCCGGCCCGCCAGCCGCCCTCCTGCTCCGGCCGCCATCCCGGGCCAGCGAGCGCGGCGCCGCCAGCTGAGTGTGTGCCGAGCCCTCGGCGCCGTCCGCGCCCTTCCGGGGCTCCCGCAGCGCCGCGGGAGGGGGAAGGGGGGCGGGGGGGGCGGGGCAGCCCCGGGGCGCGACGCGCGCCCCGCACGCGAGCGGCGCAGGCGGGGAGCCAGCGGGCGAAGGTGCCGGAGACGCGCCAGCAGAGAGGTGGGTCCCCGTCCGCATCAGGGGCAAACAGAATCCAAAAAAGTTTTTAAGTCCTCGCCCGAGGTTGCGTTTTCCTTGATTTTTAGGGAGGAGAGGGGGAGGGAGACACCGGTGAGGGAAGCGTGGGGCGGCTGCCCCGCGCCCCAGGCAGGTGCCCGGGGCGCCCCCACCCCTGAGCCCCGGCTGGGGCCACAAGGAAACATTTTTACTAAATCGACGTTAAATGTCTGCGGGCGCGACAGATGCCCGCAAGTTCGGTGGTTTAGGCCGCACGCAGTGGTCGCCTGGCCGCCCCGAAGGTCAGGGGTCCTGTGGAGTCCTTAGAAAGTGGCCAAAGGGGCCGCGGCAGCTGGCGACCCGCTCGCAGCAGGCGCGACGCGTGGCGCCCGACGAGCTGAGGCGCCCGACGAGCTGAGGCGCCCAGAAGCTGAGGCGCCCGACGAGCTGGGGCGCCGACGATTTGAGGCGCCCGAGAAGCTGAGGCACCCGACGAGCTGGGGCGCCCGACGAGCTGAGGCGCCCAGAAGCTGAGGCGCCCGACGAGCTGAGGCGCCCGACGAGCTGGGGCGCCCGACGAGCTGAGGCGCCCAGAAGCTGAGGCGCCCGACGAGCTGAGGCGCCCGACGAGCTGGGGCGCCCGACGAGCTGAGGCGCCCAGAAGCTGAGGCGCCCGACGAGCTGAGGCGCCCGACGAGCTGGGGCGCCCGACGAGCTGGGGCGCCAACGATTTGAGGCGCCCGAGAAGCTGAGGCACCCGACGAGCTGGGGCGCCCGACGAGCTGGGGCGCCAACGAGCTGAGGCGCCCGACTTGCTGAGGCGCCCCGGGCAGGCCGCCGGCGGGTCGGGAAGGCTCCCGGCGCGAAGGTGCGCGAGGCCGTCGATAGGGGGCGCCCCCCGCGCCGCCAGTGGGGACTCGGGGCGGCCAGGCCGCCGGGGCGCGGCCGGGGCGTCCTCACGTCGGGCACGAGGCCGAGGCTCGGGGCGACGCGGCGGCAGCGCCGCTCCTTCCCCAGCACGTTTCCGCTGACCTCAGCCGGCGGGACGGAGAGGGCGAGGGAGGGGTCGCCGAGGGGCCGCCTCCCGCGCGCCCCAGGCTGGGGTCCGCCAGCGACCCCCGCACGGGCCCTGGCCCCGACCCGCGGCCTCCCGGCTCCGGGGCGCGCGCTCGGTCACTGAGCCCCCGCCGGCCGGGCACAGCGTCTCCATCGCAGGACACTTGGAACCGCCGCATCCGCCAGGCGCGCGGCCTAACCCGGGGGCCCACCTGAGGGCGCCCCAGCCCGCGCTCCAGACGCGCCGAGGCCGGGCCCGCGACCTGGGCTCCCCAACAGCGCGGCGGCCCTACGGGGTCGGCCCCTGCTGGGAGTCGGCCCCGCGGCGGTGGGGGGGGGGCGGGGTCAGGGCGCAGCGGCCTCGGGGCACTTTCCGGGGGAAGAAAATGCCTCCTGTCTGGGTGGGAGGCGGTTACGGGAATGTGCGGGGCCGTTGCAGCTCCTGGAGCCCCACGCTTCCGATCTGCGTGTCCTACTGGGTGTCGTCGAGTGTAAGTTACAGCCGACGGGCTGCCGGAGCGAGGGCGGACGGGGTGAAAGCCGTAGGAACTACGACCGGAGCCCCGGGCCGCGGAACAGAGACCCCTTTGAACGCTCGGGGGCTGCCCGTCGGTCCGTCCGAGCGCGCGCTGGGAGGGAGGGGTCAGGCCCGGAAAGGAACGGAAGCGCTGACGTCATGCGTCAACCGCGGACACGCGAAGCTCGCACTGCGCACGTCAAAGCGGCTACGTCGGTGACGGCCTGGTAACAAGGTGTCCTCAGTTGCAACTGTTGCAGTTCGGTCACAGCGCCGGAAGCCTTACGGGCTCCAGTGGGAAAAAGCTGGGAAGGATCCGTCTGAGATTCGGGGTGCTAAACATTTCCGCGGCGCGGCCACGCACATCTGCTGAAGGGTACGGGGCCAAAACGTGTAACTTTTGTAGAGCTGTTTTCGCAGCTTATCTATGGGGGTCCCTACCCCACCTCCCCCCGACGTTTTAATATGGGTGGGCTTTTTTTCCCCATTTAAAATAGTGATTCGTGCCGTTCAAAATAAACATGAATGTTAGCCCCAGGTTGGTATTCATGAATTTTATCACCGCGTTTTCAAGAACACTGCTCCCCAACTGGTTTAAGTTTTGGGCTCCGCAGCTCCGGACTGTACCCCCGGATCAGCTTCGGGGCGTAACCCTGCGTGTAAGACAGCAACTGGCAGAAAAATGCATTCAGAACAATGTCATAAAGTTGAAAAGCAGGCAGAACTTCCTCTATTGCTTACGGATTAAAAACAAATGCGGCAAAATGATAAGGCCCACAGGGGATTCGGAAGCAGGACCAAACCACGGCTTTCGTGGGACCCGGGCACTTCTTGTCTTCATGGGCGCGTTCCGCCTTAAAAGTATCACAAGTCATCTTTTGTGACCAGATTGTTATAAGCACAAGTATATTGTTAAATATTAAGAGATTTTTTCAACCTAAAATTTCGCTTCTTTCCTGACTTACAGGACGTTGAAACGTTTTCACGCGTCCGGAGCCCGAGCTAGCGTGTCTGGCGCGGGCGCGCTGTTGGGCGCTCAGGGCAACGCCGGGCCGCGCGGCGCGAGCCGCCTGGCGCTTCACACCGCTCCTCGCGCAGCGCAGGCTGCAAGGACGCTCAGTGACATGGTTATCTCGGGGGAACAGAAACTCAGGTGATTTTTTTTTTGTCACCTTATCTTTTAAAAAAAAGTTTATTTTTCGTAGTCATCCAGGTCTGTATTTTTAAAAGTCTTACATAAAAATATTATTTAAAGAGGGACGCATGTACAATTTAAAATGCAGTATCGTTTGAAACAGTTTTGTAACTCTCTTAGTTGGACACTTCAACTGACTAGGGCGAAACTACCTCGCGCGGTAGAAAAATCCAGAAGCCGGGAGAATAACGGTTTTCCGCCCTGTGTTCCGACGTCAACTGCCAGATTGGCAAATTAGCATAACGGTCGGCCGCGGGGAGGGGCTTCCCGTCAGCCACGCCCCTCGCCGGAACCTTCCCTCGCCAGAGCCCTCCCGCGTTCCTGGCTTGCCGCCCCTCATTCTTCGGTTGAGGTTCTCGGCGAGACCGTCGCCCGCGGACGTACTGGACCCGGCCGGCCTCAGCCTCCTCTTTGCTTTTCAGCGTTGGTCAGCAGCAGTAATTATCTGGTCTTTCTGCCTTCTCTACGGTACTAGAGTAAAAGCTAGTGGTAGTTGCTCAGCATCGAAGTCGGTAGTTAGGTGTTAAAAAGAAATGGGCAGGCCTTCCGGTGGTGTTTTCACTATGATACTCTGTATTGTTTTCCTTTACAATACTTTAACGTATCCTTTTTATGAAATACAAAGTATATCTACTCCCCCAACCGCAATACTTAATGTATCCCTTCCCTTTAGTACGAAGTGTATCCATGCCTCCAATTACATGTTGATTACGTATCAGGTCTTTAAAAGGAACTCTAAGAAGGAAACAGAATTCCTTCGCAGGCCGTTACACGCCCTCCTGGAACATCTGAGGCGTAGAAAACGGCAAAGAACAGAGGCAGAAGCAGAGAGGTAGGCGCCCGAGTCAGCGGGCGGGTTAGGGGGTCGGGCTGCGCCCCCACGGGGAGGAAGTCCTGAGCAGGGCCGCGTTCACTCGGCGGCGGCAAACTCCGCCCCCACCGCGCGGACGCCCCCGATTGGTGGGTTCGGCAGCTCGGAAGTGACGCCAGAGCCAGGTGTCCGGGTCGCCCGCGGAGCTCGGGCGCGCCTTCCCACGCCCCGCCCCTCTGCGCACCAAAACAAGCGGCGGCGGAGGCGGGGCCTGCGGGCGGCGG
This sequence comes from Miniopterus natalensis, assembly GCF_054644295.1. NCBI lineage: Eukaryota > Metazoa > Chordata > Mammalia > Chiroptera > Miniopteridae > Miniopterus > Miniopterus natalensis. The sequence goes on from NC_142092.1 coordinate 71,084,285, forward strand.
ACCGCGCCCGGGGGCGGGGCCTTCGCTCGCGGCGCCCGCGGGATTGGCGGCGGGAGAGGACCCACACTTCCGCCCTCGGCCGGCTGCGGGGTGGCGGCATGGAGGCGGGCTGGCGGCCGCCGCGAGGCCGGGCCGGGTGAGGAGAGCGGCGGGCTCGAGGTGGCACAGGTGGGCGCGTGCGCGGCTGGTGCGCGCGGGGCCCCGAGGAGTAACAGTCGCGGCGGCGGCGGCGGCGGCGGCGGCGGGCGGGGGAGGGGCGGCTCGGGAGCACCCCCATGGTGCCTGGTGGGTCGCGCCCTGCTGCCTCTTGCACCCCGGGGTCCGGGCGCTGGGGGCCCTTCTCCTCCCTCCGCGGTGTCTATGGCGCGGAATCGTGGGAGCTGTTTTGGTCTGGGCATCGCGTAGTGTCCTCGGGTGGATGGGGGGTCTCGCTGCAGAAAGTATGGTCCCCTCGACGCCCCTGCCTTTCTCCTGCTCCGGAGTCTCTCCCTTTGGAGAGAGCGCTTTTCCCGACCGGCCGCCTGAGCCCCCCTGGCACCTGAAGGTGATGGAGCGCCGACAGCCGGCAGAGGCGCGCTGTGTGCCCACCCCGCCTTCCTGCCGGCGGGCACCGGGCGCCCGGCGGGCACCAGGCGCGGGGCTCGACGGGAAAGAGCCTTGAAGTTAGGAGGGGGCGTGACCTTTGAAGGGACCGAGGTGAGTCCGTGGCCGACGGTCCTAGGGCGAGCAGGCCTGCATTTTCTCATGGGGCACTTTTGACAAGTGCCTAGGTTCCTGAGTGGGCCCAGCCCCAGGGCCCTGAGTGCCCCCTGTGGAGTCCGAACCGCAGCTGCACCATTTCTTCATTATTTGGGTCCTACAGAGGCAAGTTGTCTATAGTCTCTGTGAGCGGGAGCTTTTTCATCAAATGAAACATCTGGCTCTGCTTAATTGGATTTGTGTGAAACTCAGAGTATAAGTACTGCTTTATCAGTTTTTGTTTCTTGTTTTTCCTTATTTCAGAAATGTTCTTTTGGGAGCAGAGTCAGGGTATGTATGAATGCAAGTCCTCACCCCAGAATCTCGACTGAGAGGATCACATCTCTGTAAGCCATTAGCCCAGGTACTTATTTATTAAGCAAACATTTAAGACATTTTTTCAGTCACCTGATATGTGCCACGCTGGAGTAAAAGTGATTGTACAGAACAGATCTTTACCCTACAGATTCAGAATTGCTGAGAATAGCAGCTCAGCCCACTTGGAAGTGCAGTGATAGAAACAGAGTCCTGAGGCAATGGATAAGAAGGTCCTAGGAGACCGAAGGGAAGGGAGAGGGTGGGTCAGAGGAGCCCCAGACATGATGACACTCAGGGATGGGTTGGTTGCACAAGGGTAGTTCTCACATCTGGCTTTTTATGAGTCACTGGTGGAATTCTTTTAAACAATTGAATCTGAATTTTATCAGTAGTATCTCGCCATCTGCCTTTATTTATGTATTTTAATTTTTAAGCTTCTTTGGTGAGTTTGATGCACTTACCAGGGTTAAGAACCAGGCAGAGGTATGAAGGATGGGTGCTCAAGGGAGATGGATGAGCTTCCGTAAAGGCAGAGACTGCCAAACAGCATGAAGCATCTTCAGGAGAGCAGGTGAGGGTTCCGAATGGCAAGAGCTGATGTTGATGCCAAATGAGGCAGGGCCTTGTGTGCTGAGCTCAAAATTTGAAGTTGATCCCAAGACTGTGGAGGAGTCACTTGTGCTTTTTCTTTGCCCTTTTGCAGCATTTTGGAGGAGGAATTGGTGGTGGGTCAAAACAAGAGGCAGAAGAATCCGTAGATTGTAGAAGAGGCGTGTTCTATAATCCAGACAAATAATGAGAATGTGTTAAACTAAGGCCGTGGCAGTCTCACTGAGAGTAAAGTGCAGGTGTAAGTGAGGAGGTGGGCTCTTTGGAACTCCGAGCAGTGGGGCTGAGGGGGAGAGTATAGGGTGACTGCCAGGCTCCTGGTTTGAAAACTGAGGGGATCGTAATGCCGTGAATACAGAGTACCGTAGTGAAGGGAAGGCCTTTGTTCTTCTCTGGGTCTTTTTACTTGGAGGTGCCTGTCAGGTGAGTAGAGGTTCCCTGTGTAGTTGGATGTTGACTGTATCTTCGTGGACTTCTGGGCTAGGCTGTCACTTACTGAGCGTCTGAAACACAGCTAAGCACTGCATCGAGAGTTTAACACACGCTCTGAGTCTTTGGGAAGCTTCAGAATAGGTAGTAGTAGAAGCAGTGGTTTGAATTAGGTCACCCAGAAAGAGGATATTGAGGTTAGAATCCTGAGTTCAGCCTTTGGAAACTTGAATATCTACAGCGGCGAAAGGAAGAGGTTTCGGAGAATGGAAGACGGGGTGGCGTCTTAGCTACGGAGCGCGTGGCCAGCATCTCCTTTCTTGTTTCACAGTTTAAGATGCAACCTGCATTAGTAGCATTTTATGCATCACTTTTTAAAAAAATTTTTAAAATTGAAGTTTAGCAGGGAAAGATAGAAGAACGTGGTTATTTGAAGTTTCTGGCTAGCTGATATCAAGAAGTGATATCCCCAGGGTGAGTCTATGGAAGGTTCCAGCTACACGTCTGGTTAGCTACACGCCTGTGTTATTGACACATCATTGTCCAAGGTAGACAGTATAAATTGGCTCTTTTTGATGCTTGGGGAGTGGTTCTTATTTCTGTCCTACAGCTTGAGGATTCCCTGGAAACCCCCATCTGTGGTTCAGTAATGGTTCCAAGCAGTTAAAAATCTGATGAAATTAACAAAACCGACCTCCAGAAGAACTGAGTTGGGCAAAAACTTAACAGGATTCATGGTCATCTACTAGTAACTTTCCCTTAAAAGGAAAATTACAATATGTTCTTTTCAGAATTTGCTGGGCTTAGCTATCAGGCCAGTGGTGGTTTAGATTTGGGGACGTAACCATGCATATTATGGCAACTTGAGCGGAATCACCGAAGCATGTTCTCGTGATGTGTCCTATAGCACCATTCTCTGTGTATGTAGATTCCATGGTGCTTAGCTGTTGGTTATATGGGAGTAACTCCCATCTACTTGGACAAAATTTATTCCTGCTTTTGAGTGTGGGAGTAGCCTAGCACTCTTGAGTGAGTGAAATAAAAAGCGGACACTGGAATTTTGTTAATGGAAGGTTTGTTTTGCTAACTGCTCTGTTAACATGTTATAACAATTAAAGTTATTGTTTTACTTCAGTCCCGTAATTTTTTCGGTTTCAATAGACTGCAAATCTATTTTTCCTGTCAAATCATGCTTGAAGTAATTGATGTTTGATGAATCTTCAAGTTTCACTTTCTATTGTTAAGTCTGAGTTCACTCCCCATATTGAATTAGATCACCAGAAAAAAATGTCTTCTGCACACTTTAACTTCCTGGTGGTGTGATTGGCTTTTCGGGTACAAGAAACTGTGCTTTGAATAAAGTAATTTTATATTTTGCAAAACCTAATGATATTCAATATGTTTGGTAGTCCCTAGTTTGCAGCACCCTTGTGCAAGGTAGGCATTGGTAAAATGAACTCAGTTAGCATCGGTATCAGGAAGGGCAGGACTCCCCAGGAGCTAGCATGCAGTGACGACTGCTCCTCACAGTACCCTTTTGCTCTGCTCTTCAGGGAGCTCCTAACTTAGGACTTAGTGAAATTAAATTTCTTTCAAATAAGTTTGGATTGCTCGCTCTTTTTAAGTCTCCTTTTTAAATGTCCTTTTGTATATGTAGTATTTAAATGTTGAAAGCTGCCCTAAATTCTTTTTAGGAGCATGAAGAAAGTACACAATATTTAATAAATAAAAATCAATTCATAAGACAAATATGTATTTGATTATACTTATGCATTTATGTGTTAGTCTTTAATCATCGGTATAAGAAGAAAGTAAGGAAGCTTTAAAAAAGTCAGTTTATTTTAAAGAACCGGCATTATGCCACAAAAGCCTCAGCAGTAAAATATGATTTCTGTCAAGCTGGTATCTGGCCCTGGCCGGTTTGGCTCTGTGGTTAGAGCGTCGGCCTGCAGACCAAAGGGCCTGGGTTGGATTCCCGGTCAAGGGCAAGTACCTGGGTTGCAGGTTCCATCCCCAGTCTGGTCAGGGCGAGTACAGTAGGCAACCAATTGATGTCTCTTTCTCTAATCGATGTTTCTCTCTCCCTCTCCCCCTCCCTTTCACTCTTTCTAAAAATCAATGGGAAAAAAATAATCCTCCAGTGAGGATTAACAACAAAAAGATGTTGTCTGAATTTTAGGGTGATACGCATTCAAAACCTGCACACTGCCAAGTTTCTGTGCCCAAGTATTCATTTCATGTTTCTTAACCATTTTTTTGTCCTTTCTTCCCCTTCCTGAAAGGAAACATTTTAGGCATTTCTTTCCTATGAATTTCCCATGAATTTTAAAACTAGTAATGTGGTATATATGTCTGTATAGTTTATACATGTATGTGCTGTGTACAGAAAAAGAGTAGGACTAACCAGTTTCATCTCTGAGGAGGATATCACCCCTGAGGAGAATGCATGGGTCAGGTCCATCCGTTTAGGAAGTGAACTTAGTTGAGTTTATAACTTTTCTTTCCCATTAGGTGATACTTTACATTCACTGTATACTTAAGGTCAAGTTTCTCAAGACAAGGTTTGTTGGATAATTTCCAGGCCCAGTTCCCAGTCAGTCATTAGTTTCATATAAAAGAACTCTCGCTTTGCTTCCCTTTGAGTGTGGTTTGCTTCTTGTTTCAGACGGGCTGATAGCTGTTGAGGTGTTACTTTGGGTGTGGCTGATGTTTCTTCGTGCATAGACTGGGGCTCACGGGTTTGGGGCAAGCAGACTGCAGCACTGAAGTTGCTTCCTCCTCACACTGCGTCAGGGGTTATAAACATGGTCACACTGGTGATGTTAACCTTGAGCATTTGGTTAAGGTTGTGTTTGCCAGGTGTCTCCACTGTAAATTACTGTTTTCCCCTTTCCATACTCTCTTCTTTGGAGGTAATTTACCAAGTCTGGCCTGCACTCAAAATGGGGTGGGATTAAGTGCCGCCTCTCGGAATGGTGAGTGTCAATATATTATTTGGAATTCTTTATAAGAAAGATTTTTGTCCCTTCTCCCACATTTGTTTATTCAACCATTTATTTATACCAGTATGGATTCATGTATATTTACTTTATACTGTGGATTATAATCAAATATTACATTTATTTTGTTCAAAATGTTTGAGCTTTGGCCATTGAGAGCTCTTTCAGGTTGGCTCCTATGTCCCTTTGCCATGCCCCCCCATCCTTTTGTATTTTGAGCACTTTCTGGCACTAGAAGGTGCTCCGGGTTCGCCTTGTATTTTCCCTGCCCCAACCCCTCCCTCCCTCATGCCCTCCCTCTCTCACTTATTTACTTGTTTGTTTATGTTAATGCCAACATCTGCATTTGATTTAGCCACAATACCCTGCTTACTGGCAATGAGCATCCTGTTTGCTTTTATATGCATTTAGTTAGGGATAAAAATAATAGATCTTAGCTTATTTTTATTGCACCTCATTAGACTTGGGGATCTCTCTGGGTTTTGGCTTTCCTCGTATTTGCTAATCTCAGTTTCATGCCATCTGCAGTTCTGATAAACCTGCCTCATAGGTCTTTTTTCAAATCTTTGACTCATTTGGTTATCGGGATGTCCTGGTATACTCTTGCTCCTTTGCTCTCCTTGGCACTGCTAGGCTTTAGAAAAGTATTTAATCTTAACCTTTTCTCTTGATCTTGGATGGTAGAGGCTGATGGTATTATCAAAACAAAAAGTTGGAGACAGTCAAAAACTTAAGTATCAGACTCAGTAGCAATAGATTAACATTTGTAGCTGGTACAGTGCATTGATGAGCAGTGCATTGATGAGGCAGCAATTCACTCGGGCAAATTCATGTGCATATATTCTTTGTAGACAAGAGGAAATGCTCTCCGTGAGTTTTTGTTGTTGGTATGGATGAGTAAAAGGCTTCCTGAGTGTGTGTTTGAATCCTCACCCAAGGACATCTTTCCCATTGCTTTTCGGGGGGGTGGGGAAAGCGAAACATCGATGTGAGAGAGAGACAGAGAGAGACATCAAGTGATTGCCTCCTGCACACACCCTGACCAGGGCCAGGAATTGAGTCAGCAACAGAGGTATATGCCTTTGGCCAGAATCGAACCCAGGACCCTGCAGTCCACAGGAGACTCTCTAACCACTGAGCAAATCGGCCAGGGCGGTTTCCTGAGCTTTTGACTCAGCTTCAGTATGTCAGCAAGACACCCAGCGTCTGTACGTGGAAACACTGGCAGTTCTCTGTCTGAATATATTTCCTATCAGTATTACATAGTTCTGAGCCTTTTCTGTAGCACAGCTGTATTGCCTTATGATGTTTATAACTAACGAAGTGCTTTCATTTTATTATATTTTTCATGTGTCAAAGACAAGGTTTGAGGAGTGGGCTCAGATTTGAGTTTAGTTCGTGCTGGCAGCTGGCCAGCAGGTGGTTCTGGATGTGGTGGAGGTAGGTTTCCAGTTGAGGGTGACGGTCGTTAGAGGAAATGCACCCATCCTTTGCACAGAACAGACCTGAAGTGTCTTGTTTGCTTTAGTCGTTGGTTTTTCTGGATACAGGTACAGAATGAGCACGTGCTGTTGGTGTACGCCAGGTGGCGTGTCCACCGTTGAGTTCCTGCAGCGCTATGCGTCCAGGACCTCGTCCAGTGAGTTCCAGACCGCAGACGAGGACCTCTGCTACTGCTTAGAGTGTGTGACCGAGTACCACAGGGCGAGGGACGAGCTGCCGTTCTTGCATGAGGTAAGTTACATCACCTGGGGAGTGTTTTTCATGCTTGATAACTAGGAAGAAAATAAATTTGACCTCTTTTGGGAGCATTCAGGGAACTGCTCATTTAAACTTGAAAGGCAATACGTACCTCGAGTACCTAATTCATTGCCTGCTGTGCAATAGGTGCTGAGTCAGTGGTCACCGACTGAGGGAATTGAATTGAAACATAAAGCAGAATTTTATGACCTCTCACTTTTAGTCATTTTGATATAAAACAACTTTATGAAGTGATGTATGGGCGTATTTGGTTTATGTGTTTATGTCAGTATATTTGACAGTGTTATAAATTCATGTGTCTGAATGGCTTGGGTGGTTTTTTCCCCTCTTTATTTTTAAATGGGTAAATGGTATAAACCTCTAAGGGCAAGCATGTTTTCTAGTCATAGTAAACCAAAGTAAAACATACAGTTTTAAATATGTAGCCATGAATACTTGGTTTATTACATTTATGTGGTGGAAAATACAAGGTAGAGAGCAGGAGGGGGATGAGTTATGACTCTGTTGGGAAAATGTTTGCAATTACGAAGTTTCCCAGTTATGACGCAAACAGTGCCTTTATGCTGAAGCTGATGTCTTAAGGAAGATACATATTTGAAGGTTGGAGCCTAGACAGGGACAGAGAAGGCTTAGCTCTTGCCTTTGACAAAGAAGCTCCAGCTCCTCATTTCCTGTTTAGTGGGCTGATTGCACGTCGAGACTCTGATAGTGAAACTCTGTACGAGCAGTGTTTAAACCTCTCGTGCTCTGCGTACAGTAAAACCTCAAGATATGGAACTGATTCAGGTGAGGGGGTGTTCGTTAAAGCCAAAAGTCTGTTATATAATAAAGTAGGTTTTCCAAATGTGCATGTTAAACAAATTGACCTTTTACTTAATGTAGACACGTTTGTATAATTAAGAATGTATGAAAAGTTTAATTTCACAGAAAAGTTTTCTATATGTATTACTATGATTTTAAAGTTATACTGAATGGGTCTAGTAAATGTGTGCATTCGCCAGTCACTGCCAGTAAACACATGCACATGGCTGGGGAGTGGCTTAGCGCACGTGGCAAAATCCACCTGCAGGAGTTAAAACTGCTGCAGAAAGTCACGACACCAGTCAACAGCACTAATTACCCTGTGCGGCAGTGTGATCCACGTGCAACATTGTTTATGAGTGGTGACTCTTGGATTTAAATATGTGGACTATAGTTGTACGTATGTAATTCAAAATTACTACAGTGTTTTTTCCAACATATGGCCTATTCGCTAACATTTGTTTAAAATAACTGAATTAATAACAAAAAAATAACTTGTTAATTTAATTGTAAGCAAATCTTGGTTAAAAGCATTTTAAAATTAACAGGGTGTTAATTTTCACATACAACATGCGGGCCAGAAATGTTATCTGTTAAATCTGAAGTCTGTTAAACCGAAGCCTGCAAAATCAAGGGTCTACTGCACTCATGTTCATGTATCATAATGCGGCCATAATTAGTGACCGTCTTCTTCCAACAAATCTAATATGTGATCTGTAGGACTTTAAGTTTCTGAATCCTATGCTTAGGAAAGACTTTCAGGCCCTCACATCTGGAATATTCTGCTGACAACCAGAAATAAAGCACGGTGCCCGTTGTTCTTTTCCTGTAGGCTTTATGGGAATTAGAAACCTTCCGTCTCATAAACCACTTTGAAAAGTCCATGAGGGCGGAAATCGAAGATGATGATGAGTTGTATATAGTTGACAACAATGGGGAGGCACAGCTGTTTGACTTCACTGGCCAGGACTTTGAAAATAAGCTTCGCGTTCCTCTTCTTGAAGTCCTGAAATATCCGTATCTGCTTTTACATGAGCATGTTAGTGAGTATCAAGTGTTCTGCAAGTTACATCAGTTTTATCATCTCAGGAATTGTAAGGATTTAGGTTTATCTGTATGAAAACCTGTTTGCTAAACATGTAATTAGGATATTTACTAGTATTTTCCCCAACATTTTGTTGTCAAAGTGTCCAAACATAAAGTAAATTGTGTTGTGAACCCCACATACACACCATGTAGAGTCCACCATTGCTAACGTCTTGCTGTATTTGCTTTATTATATATTTTATTCACCCATTCAGTACGTGTTCGTTCTTGTGCCTTTCTCAGCCTTGGCGCTATTGACATTTTAGACTGGATTAGTCTTTGTTGTGGGGACTGTTCTGTGCACTATTCTGTGTACCAGTGTCCTTGGCCTCTATCCACTAGATGTTATAGTACCCTACTCGCCCCCACCCCAGTTGTGAAAACCAAATAAAAAATGTCTCCAGAAAGTACCAGATGCCCCCTTGGAAGTTGGGCAGGGCTGGGGAGAGGCAGAGTCATCCCTGTCTGGGAACCACTGGGCTGCAGTGATTTTCATGAATCACTAGAGCATGTTATGGCTGCCTAGATTTAGGTCATTTATGTTTGCATATCTTAGTGTGAATCTCTTAGAAATAAAGACATTTTCTTGATCTGTCAAATCTAACAAAACAACACCTTTAAGGCATTTCATATCTAGTCCATATTTACATTGCCCCGTAGTCACAAATGTGTTTTGGCTGGTGTGTTAGAGTCCAGGCAGGGGTCATATGTGACATTTGGTTTCCCTTTCTTCATCTTCTTAACCCAGAAGTGTATTCGTGCATGCCCTGTGCACACACCTTTTTTGCTGGTGTGGTGGTGTTTTGGTGTTTTTCTTTTTGTTTTGTTTTCCTTAATTGACTTGTTGAGACCATATAGTTTCCCTGTAGAATAATGCACATTCTGGATTTTTCTCATTGTTTTTTGGTGATGTTATTTAATTTATGTGTCTATCCCTCTGTATTTTCAGTAAACTGGAAAGTTGATCTAAAGATTTGGTTAAGTACATTTAAAAATAGATTTTAAAATTCTAACAAGTTATTTTTTCAAATGTTTATTAAAGAATACTATGTGCAGAAAAATATATAAACTTGATATTTTTTCACAACTAAACACAACTTTTGTGGCCACCACACAGACACAGAAACGATGACATACCCCAGGAGCTCCCCTCATGCTTTTCAGGTTATTATTCCCTCCTCCCCAGGGCCAGCCACTGTCACTAACCATAGTCTTTGAAGCTTAACAAAGTAAAGTCAGTTCAGCTGATAGGGTGAATATATGAGTCTGTTGAGGACACTTTAGAGAGTGAAGAAGAAAGTTTCATAAAGCAGCAGGAGTTAGAGCAGTGCTTGCATGGTAGAGCAGTGTAGTGTTCAGACATAAAGCAGCCATGTTTGGGGAATTTAGTGTTTGATGATGGGAGCATTTCAAACCAGTGGGGAAAAGGGATTCTTCAGTAAATGAGAGCAGGACAAAATAGCCATTGTGGGGTGGGAGGTGGGGGGAAGCTGACTTTCTTTATTGCTCCATTACCAAATAAAGTCCGCACGAATCAAAATGTAAAATGCTGATGGAATTGGACCTATAACCATACTTCTAGGGAGACACCCTATGGAGATAATTATGCCAAGAAAAAGATGTATATACCAGTAAAGTCAGAATGACTCATAGGAACCACACTGGGATCAGTTAGTCTTTGGGATAGGTACATAGTGTTCCTACGTTTACAAGGGACATGTTTTCATTTCCTTACAAAACAACTGAAGGAGTGAGATTTAGGGACTCCGGATAAGTAGGTAAAATGTATATCAGATTTACTGCCTTATTTTTTCTGTTTAGATGAGTTATGTGTTGAAGCGCTTTGTCGGATGGAACAAGCGAATTGCTCCTTTCAGGTTTTTGAGAAACAGCCTGGGATCTATTTGTTTTTGGTTCATCCCAATGAAATGGTGAGTATGAGTGTTAGGCAACAGAAGGACATACGGTTATTTTTTTGCATATATAGCTGTATTAGAGGTTTGGATGTGCATTTTTAAAATGTCTGTCAGAGTATTCTGACAGCTGCTGCTTCAGCTCGGAAGACAGAGGGAACACTTGGGACTGCCAGTGCGCTGACCTGAGCCAGCGAGGGACGGTTCTCACGCGCCCCTTGTCTGCCTGTGCCCCTCCAAAAGTACCAGCTGCAATGTGTGGAAAAGTTATTTTACTCATAGATGAGATTTTTAAAAGTGTGGCTGGGTAGAGGGGAAGGGAAAGAAGGTCAGTTCCTAGATGTGAAGAGGAGTGTGAGAGGCGGCAGCGCAGCAGGGAGCAGCGCCTGGGTGTGGGGCGTGACGCTGCGCTCGCTGCGTGGGCTTTCTGTTGAGGCCCCCTGTGCATTTTCCTTCTCTTTTTAAAATGTTCTTTCATTGAAAATTACAAACATGTAAAAGTAGAATGGTATAGTGAACCCTGTATACTCATCACTGAGCTTCGTCAGTTATTAATATGTGGTCAATATTATACTCCCCTTTGGGATTCGTTAGAGCAAACCTGAGGCGCCAGAGCATTTCATCCATAGAACACTTCAGAAAGTCTCTAAAAGATAAGGACTTTTTATTTATGTATTTTTACAGTCTCCACATGGCTTCGTCTTTATATCCCTAGCTATAGGGACTTGTTCAACTAGTGTCCAGATGGTTCTCAAGGGTAGTAGTGCTACAATTTAGTTGTAATTTTGATGTGGTCATGGGAGGAGGCGAGCACGGCATTTATCTACTCTGACATCTTGACCAGAGTTTGATACTGGCTTTGGGGAAAAACAAAACAATACCATCCCCACACCTAAAATAATAATTTTTAATGCCATTTCTAGCTTTTAAATGAATGGAAGTGATGATCTCCTAAATGCTTTATTAGGGTTAGTTTATTCAAATCAGGATCAAATAAGGTTCACACATTGCATTAATTAGTACCTTGTGTCTTTTAAAAATTTCTTTTGGTCTTTGTCTTATATTTTTATAAATTGATTTTAGAGAGAGAGGAATGGGGGGGGAGAAAGAAACATCGATTTGTGCTCTGCTTATTTATGCATCACTGGTTGCTTCTTGTATGTGCCCTGACTGGGGATTGAACCCGAATCCTTGGTGCATCAGGATGACTCTCTAATCCACTGAGCTGCGTGGCCAGGACCTAGTATCTTGTGTCTTTTAAAATCTATAGGAAACCCTATATTCTTAACTAGGTTTTTGCTGAGTATAGACAGTTGTTTGTTGAATGAAGTAACGACTGTGTTATGCTTTTAGGTTCGGCGTTGGGCTATCCTGACTGCGAAAGGCTTGGGGAAAGTGGACAGAGATGATTATTATGACTTACAGGAGGTTTTGACTTGCCTTTTTAAAGTCATTGAGTTGGGCCTGTTAGAACATCCAGACATTTATACTACTTCTGTCCTTGAGAAGGGTAAACTGATCATCCTGCCCTCCCACATGTATGACACTTCCAACTACAAAAATTATTGGTTAGGTAAGTATTGTCACTGCACAAATGTTAGTATTTTCCTGTAGTTCTTATGAGTATCCTGCAAAAGGAAGTTGTCTCTTTTGGTAATCTTACCAAAATTGCTAAATACAGGATTTCTTAATTTCCAATCCTTTTGTCATTAAATTGACATAACCATTACACATCTTGTTCTTACACATTTATTCTAGAAACCATCTGTGTGAGAGGTGCATTTTCAAATATAGCAAATAGATCTTTTATTTGAAGCAATATTAGATGTAAAAAAATACTGGTAGAGCAGTTGACTTTAATAGTGTTTGATCTGCTTTAAAAACAGGCTTAATGCCTCTTTTTCCATCTGTAAAATATTCCCCCATAGAAAGAGATATTAGTTTTGGTTTTCAACAAGTTCTACACTGACTCAAAATAGTTCCACCCTACTTCATTGATTGGAAGTCTTACAGTCCTGGGTTGTATTTGGCAGTGGTTGGTACTTGAAATGTGGCGATCTTAAGATTGAGGCCATCTTAGATTTGATGAAATACAGATTGTGTGGTATTCATCTTAGAAACTGTTTTCTGACCAAGTTTGTGCCGTGTTCTCTTTATTCTCAAATCACTCTCAAGTCCTGTTACTCAGGAGCAGTTGTATATGAAAATATCAAGGGTTAAATATCTGAGGAACTGGATTCTGTTTTGCTTCATCTTTATGCCATGTTGTTGTTCTTGTTGTTGTTTTGTTAATCCTTAACAGAGGATATTTTTTCCATTGATTTTTAGAGAGAAGGGGGGTGGGGGGAGGGAGGGAGAAACATTGATTGGTTGCCTCCTGCACACCCCCCCCCAGTGGGGCTGGGGATTGAACCTGCAACCCAGGTACTTGCCTTGACTGGGAGAGAATCGAACCTGTGACCCTTTGGTTCATAGGCTGACGCTCTAACCACCAAGCAACACAGGCGAGGGCCTGCCTTGTTGGTTTTTTGCCAGCTAAACCAGAGGAGGTGTGAGGGTAGTAGTATTTAATCAGCCTGAGGAGACTGTAAATGATCTTGCAGGCATCTGCATGCTGCTGTCCATTCTGGAGGAGCAAGCCATGGATTCACTGCTGTTGGGCTCAGACAAGCAGAACGACTTCATGCAGGCAATACTTCACACCATGGAGAGGCAGTCAGAGGGTAACGCACTGTGTTTGCTAAATGCTTTTCCATACAGTAATGATATACTGGTGTCACTGCAAGAATTGGGTGAACGATGTGGAGAAAAGAAACTTTTGTGGTTTAGGTCACAGGTTCAGAATTCTAAATCGGAAGGGACCTTTAGAGTTTAATTCAACGCCTTTCTTTCATCAAAGAAGACATGGAAGTCCAAGTCAACTTAATTTTTCATGTTGAAACACCCAGTTAGTGGTAGAATTAAGACTAGAATGTATAGGAGATAAATTTTTAATGGCAATTTAGTTAAAATTGTGGAGAAATTCTTCCCTGTCCCACTGTTTCTTTTTCCTGGTTCTTCATTTCATTTTGGTTCTCTATTGTTTCACTGTCCAGCCTGGTGACTGCTAGTCAACTGTGGCTCTGCAAATTAAAATAAAAATAGAAGACTTGGTTTTTCAGGTCTACTAGTTTATTTCTGGTGCCTACTGTGTTGAACAGAACTGAAGTGGAACATTTGCATCACCACAGAAAACTCTGGGATGGCACCGCTCAGAGAGTCAAGAAAACAGGGTCTAAAACTTGTAGTCATGTTTCCTATTAGACCCAACCTTCTTTTGCTTGTGATTGTATCAGGCCGATTGGGGAGAATTTGTGCTTAAATAAGTGTCTCTACTCTTGTCTTCTTTATGAAGGAGTGAATCAATAGAGACCAAGCGTGTCAGATTCTATGAAAAGATAATAGATGTCATTTTCCCACTTTGAGCCCTCTTTAGGCAACTTGAGTGTGGCTATGAACTCGTTTGTGGGAGATTCTGAAATATGTAAATGTTATTCTTTTTGTTAATCCTCACCCCAGGATATTTCCCATTGCTTTTCAGAGAGAGTTGGGGGGCTGAGGAGAGAGAGAGAGAAACATTGATTTGAGAGAGACACATTGATTGGTTGCCTCCTGCACGAGCCCAGGGGCCGGGGATCAAACCCCCAACCAAGGTCCATGCCCTTGGCCAGAATCGAACCTGGGATCCTTCAGTCCAAGGCCAACGCTCTCACCACTGAGCAACCCAGCAGGGCCCTGTTGTTATGTTTTGATCACACATTTTCTTGCTCAAGTATTCCTGATTAAGACTCTTACTAATTTGTTTGCCAGCATTTACTACATAAGTTGCTCATGTCTCTGCATGCCTTGCACGTAGAAGTTTGTTCTCTCTGTCACTTCAGCTCCCTAACCTTCAGAATGTCACACCTCTCTGAAGCCTTTCTTAATTGTCTTCACCGAACTGTTGACACCCTTCCTTAATTTGACAGCTTACGACACGTAAGACAGTGTGTCGGCCGCAGTAGCGGATAAGAAAGTACATGACAAGGTCTGCATGACTGGCTGTATGATAAAAAGTGGAGCCTAAGGGCCCTGAAGGCGGTAAAACTGGAATTTCTAGGGAGACTGGAGAACAGGACGGCACAGCGAGTTAGAGCGCGTGCCTCGGAGGGAGGGCGCTTGCCATAGACGGCCGCCTGGCTGGGCACGGGTGCCGGGGAGGAAGCTTTGGAGCTGCACGGGGTCCGAGGGCTTTGAGAGGTGGTGGATGTGAAGGCTTTCTGCTTGTTTGGGGAGAGGCCAGCTACCTGTCTGTGCTGCAGGCAGGGAATGATTACGGGAGTGTGATAAAGCTAGGGAGAAACCATAGAGGACAGCCTTGTAAGTGCTTGACTGGGGACTTTGACTATTCTTAGCAGACATTAAGGAGCAACGGAGTTCTTGAAGGAAGGGAGTTCCGGGAGAAGTTGGGCTGAGTAGGAAAGACCGTTTCAGGTGTGGCAAACGGTGGGAAAGTTGTTTACCTAGACTATTTCAATTTGTTCCCCATTTAAAAATTTCTTTTGCTCGAAAAAAATGCAAAAACAATTAAAAAATTTGCCAGTTTTTTAAAACCTGTAATTGGCAGTACTTTACTTTTCGTTTCTTGCTGCTTTGTTTTTAGCTTTGTTGCTACCCAGATCAAAACTGCTTAATTCTCAATATGGTTTAGTATTGTTTCTGACTGTTTTGTAATTTGGCAATAACTCCATTGTATTTCAGATGATAGCGAAGATCCTTTCTGGCCGGCCCTGCACTGTTTCATGGTCATTCTGGATCGCCTGCGATCTAAGGTCTGGGGCCAACTTATTGACCCTATTGAGGCCTTTCAGATCATTATCAACAATGTGAGCTACAATAGAGAGATCCAGAACATACGCAACAGCTCTGTGAGGTTAGTTCGTGATGTGCCAGGATCTCGGTTATTTGCAAGGAACTCTGTTGTGTCTTAACAAGAGGGGTTTTCTCTCTTTCCTCATCATTTCTGTAATTTCTCCCTATTCCTGATGTTCCAGGGCCAAGACAGAACCGGAGTCTTGTGTGGATGGTATGGTGACTTGCAGCCAGATTGTGTATAATTATAACCCTGAAAAGACCAAAAAGGTATACAACAGTTTGAGCATTTAGGTGACATTGTATTGCCTTTAATCTATAAGGCCATGTTTTACATAATTAGTTGAATTGCAGATTTTATGATATGTGGCTATCCTGAACCAGCTGCTGCATAAAGGCTTTATGGTTGAACCAGACGTGTTGTGCATGCGGCAGTAATGGACTTAACTACAACGTGCATACTTTAGTTTTTAAGTGCATTAGGAAGGGTGGAAGTTTATGGGATGGGGAGATAAGTGCCAGGACTAGAAATCAAAACCAGTTAATGGAAGGAGGGTTAGAGTAGCATGGAGGTGGTGTAAGTTTACCATTACATGAAACCTGCACCTCAGAATTGAACTACAGTTTCATTTTCTTGAGGGTATGTGTAAACCAAAATAGGAAAATGCAGTGACAGAGATGTTATCATTACTGCTCCTTTGGAGCCACTGCCAGATGACTTCTCAGAGCTCTGTGCAAATGCAGTGGTAGGAAGCTTGGCACATTCTTGTTTACAATTTGTGTGCTAACCCTGTCACAAATGGTGTTTGTTTGACTGAATGTCAGTATTTCTTTGTTTTAGGATTCAGGATGGAGATCAGCCATTTGCCCAGATTATTGTCCTAACATGTATGAAGAAATGGAAACATTAGCCAACGTGCTTCAGTCAGATATTGGTCAAGACATGCGTGTTCACAACAGCACGTTTCTGTGGTTCATCCCTTTTGTTCAGTCCCTCATGGATCTTAAGGATTTGGGTGTGGCTTATATAGCAAAGGTCATTCACCATCTGCACTCCCAAGTCAAAGATGTTCTCAACCAAACAGCTGTTGTGTGTGACAAAGTCACTGAGTTTTTTTTTCTTATTTTGGTGTCAGTGGTTGAACTCCACAGAAGTAAAAAATGTTTGCATCTGCTCTGGGTTAGCGCCGAGCAGTGGGTGGAAGCCATTGTGAAATGTGCCAAGCTTCCCACCACTGCATTTGCCCGGAGCTCTGAGAAGTCATCTGGCAGTGGCTCCAAAGGAGCAGCAATGATAACGTCTCTGTCACTGCATCCAATGCCGTCAAACTCTGTACAACTCGCTTGTGTGCAACTGATTAGAAGTCTCCTTAAAGAAGGTTATCAGCCTGGGCAGCAGAGTCCTTGTAAGCCATTCTGGGATAAGCTCAACTTATTCTTGCGAGGAAATTTATCTCTAGGTTGGCAGTTGACTAGTCAGGAAACCCACAAGTTACAAATTTGTTTAAAGCAAATTATTAGAAACATAAGACTCAAAGTGCCTTTGGTGGAGCCGGCTCCTCCATGTAAAATCCCTCCTGCCTCTTATAATAAAGAGGAAAGTGAACAAACAGGGAAGATGTGTGAAAAAGATGTGCACTGTCTGGAAAATTACAGCCCAACATCTAAAGAACCAGTAAAAGCTGCTGTATATCCAGTGCAAGAGTGTAACATATTAAGCAAAGCAAGTAACACTGTGGAAGAGGGTAAGGAGCAAAATTACATAAAAGATTTGAAACTAGAGGACCATCTCTCAGCTGAGTCATACTTAAAGCAGAGTAGTCACCACCTGGCCACTGAAAGAGCCCAAGATCAAGTTAAAATGCACACAAGGAAGCAGAAGTCTGTAAAAGGTAATTCCTCATGTGCACCACAGAACTGTGCTTCAAGAAGTGATGCTGAAAGGGGATGTGACAGAGGGGTAATGTCAGCACGCTTGTTGACTGATTCTAATGCTGAGTCTCTGGAAAAGGTGTCCACGTCAAAAGAGGATTTCTCTCTAAAGGATGGTGTTCTTGGCAAAACTTCAAAAGCAAAAAGTAAGGCACAGAAAAGTGAAATGTGCGTGAAGTTATCTCATGTAATGAAGAAGCAGCACAGGAAATGTGCCTTGGTCGGTAATACTGTGGACTTGGGAGGAGACCTATTTGTGTCTGACACTGAGAACTTTTGTTCAAGGACAGATACCGCAGGTCAGAAAAGGGATAGCTGCAGACACAGCCTCTCTCTAGAGCCTACTGATGGTCTGGGTCAGAAGGATGGAGGACAGGAATCGCATAATGGCTTATTGCTGAAAAATAAGCAGTTGAAGAATGAGTTAGATGTTCCTCCTTCCCGTGAAAAGTGTCGTCAGGTTCAGGAATGTCAAGTTGATAAAGAGCTCTCATTTACAGAAATCAATACTTTGATGCATAGAACATCTCTTTCTAAAGATCCTGTGACTTTTCTTGGATCAAGAGATAAGGGAATTAGCAAGAGCATTGATCAGGTTTTTTCTGACCAGAGAGAACAGGCCCCTAGCATCAGTCCTCAGTGTGACACCCTAACAGATTCTCAGGTAGACAGAGACCTCCACAAATTATCTTTAATAGCTCAAGCCAGTGTCATTAAGTTTCCATCAGATTCAACTCAAAAAATCTCATCCCAGCTACAAAGAAAAGTAAAAGATAAAAGAAGTTTCAGAGCCAGCCAAAACGATGTCAAGGAAACCTGCCATGAACCAGTTATCATCATTTCAGATGATGACGGTGATGGTGATGGACGAATTCCAGATTCTGAGAGAAACAGTAAACAAGGTGAAACGTGCATTGAGAAGGAGTGTCCTGGGCAGGGTGCTTCAGCAGCTACTCCACATGTGAGCAGGAAGCTAGCAAAGGAAGAAAAGGCAGATTTCCTCGTGCCGTTCGAGGACTGCGATTCGCAGGTTTTTGAGTTTGAAAGCCAAAAGAAAGTGTTTTCGGTTTGGCAAGATCAGAAACCAGACAGCAGGGATTCAGTTCAAGAGGATGAAAAAAGCTGCTGTGTGAGTCACACAGCTGATATCACAAACGACTGGGGTTATGATACAGACTATCCCATGTTGGAAGAAGTTACCAGCAAGGGAGCAGAGGGCATCGAGCGTGCAGAGCCACAGAACAGCAGTACTCTTGAGGAATTATGTGAAATTCGAGTAAAAAAACCCAAGAGAAAGCAGTGTAAAAAACTGATGGCTGAAGACACTTTAAGGCCTTCATCTTCTCTCAAAAAGGAGGACCAGTCTGATGGTCTTAATGAGAGAGATCTAACTGAAAATGATTTAAAAATTATAGACATGAGGACATCTCCCAATTCAAGTGTTGAGAGAGCCACTTCGGTTTCCCTAAAGAAGTCTCCAAAGCTTCGTACTTATTCCAAACCTGTCAGGAGAGTCTCAGTTTCTAAAACGCCCAAAAAAACATATTCAGATACCAAAAAAGGGCAGAATAAGAGTTCAGATTACATAAGTTGTAGGACAACTCCTGCTATAGTGCCACCAAAGAAATTTCGCCAGTGTCCTGAACCAACTTCAAGGGCTGAGAAACTTGGTCTGATAAAGGCTCGTCGTCAGGCGTTTGAGTTGTCTCAGCGATCTTTAGACATCATAGATCAGTTGCGTGACCATGGCAAAACTGTTGGAGTAATTGATAACCAAAAAAAGACTAAACTGATTTCTCCTCAGACTCTTCCTGTGAAAGATAAGAAATTGCTTGTGAGTCAAGATCTTCAGTTTCAAAGGCAGACGAGACCCAGATCTCGACGGAGCAGACGAGGACTTTACGAAAGCGCGGGCACTGCAAGAGCAGGACCACGTGCAGCCCGGAATTCCAACCCGGTCGCCCCAGAGTTAGGTAGGTCAGGTGACGGTAACAGAGGAGGAGCCGAGGCAACAGCTAACAGCAGTGGACATCAGTCGACGTGTGTGTCTCCTGAACGCGAACCTGTGACAGCAAAATACGTTTCTCCGGCGGCTAGCGACACTAGTGTCCCGAAGCCGTGCGATCCCCCAGTGTTAAATGGGAGAATACCAGCACGTGAGGCGGCGCCCTCCGCTCCCGAGGGCCCGGCGGGTGGGCAGCATTTAGAGCCGGCAACTTTGAAAAAGGGGCAGCCTGACTCCGACAGCGACGTGGAGGGAGATGATATCTTCTTAACACAGCATGATCCCGAAGATATGGACTTGTGTTCACAGATGCAGAATGATCCTGATAATAGACTCATCGAAGAGGTCCATTGGAAAGATAGGGCTCAGGTAGAGGATTCTGTACACTGGCCTCAGTTGGAATCTCTGAGTAGCGCAAGATGCAAGTACAAAGATTGTGCTGAGACTGTGAAAAGCCAGGGCGACTACTGCTCGAAACACTCAGAAGCTAAAGCCGCCGATGAAGATGTCTTCCGTAGACCGGGCCTGCCTCTCTCCGCTCCGAGGCCTCTGCGGCCTTCCACCGCGAAGGTCTTTAGCTCCAGCAGCACTTCACGAACTGCTCATCTCTCCAAGTCTTTGGAAAGCGCCTCGGCGCTCCCGGGCCTAAAGAATAAGTTAGATGGGGGACAGTCTGTTCCGAAAGGAGCACAGCTGGCCCCTCTGGCGTCTCCGAAGCTGGTGGGTGACCTGAAGATCCCGTGCAGCGTTCTTCATTCCCCGACCCCGAGTGGCCCCAGCAGGCAGGCGTTCACACTCCCGTTTGCCGAGAGCAAACCTTTTCCGTCTGCTCAGGTCAGCGCGTTCTCGTCGTCACAGTCCACCTCCGACGCCTTCGTCAGAGAGGTCTTGAAATGGAATTACGAGATGTTTGTGAAGTTTGACCAGTGTGGGCCCCCGCTGAGTCTTTGTCAGGCCATCTCAAGACCCGTGCCTGTCAGGTTTCAAGACTCTGGAGATTATTTCAAGGTTTTCTTCCCTCTGGTGATACTGAATACTTTTGAAGCAGTAAGTATGGATTTTAATTATAACATAATTCAGGTTTTGAAGTTGCTTCTTTCCTTAACCCTGCTGAGTGATGGGCTGCAGTTAAGACTACTGGGCTCATGATGCTGCAGCTTCTAGGCTTCATGTGGAGCAGACATCTGTGCCTGACACTGCTCGAGATGCTGGTGGCCCTTCACCTCTGCCCTCTGGAGCTACAGGCACAATTCAGTGCCGATGCACTGAGTCCCCAGCTAGCCCAGGGGGACACGTTTGTCAGCGCAAAGGGAAGGGAAGGTTTCTCAGAGGAGATAGTCTCCCATCTGATTTTTTTTTGGAAAAGTAACGTAGGCCTTTATTCAGCTTTTCTTGAAGATGTGGCAAAGGATAAGTTACATTGAGCAACAACACCCAGTAAATCCTAAATTTCTCTTAGCACATCCGTCTTCCCAGGTTCTTGCCCATCCTAGCAGCTGCTCTCTGACTTCAGCTGCCTCCCTTTCCCTCCCCCAGCACAGCCTGTTCTGGTTCTTCTCTTTCCCTCACCTGCCCGAGGACCGCCCCGTGAGATACCCGATTCCCAGTTAGGTTTGAACCTCGGGCAAGCAGGACAGTTCTCTAGTGTTAGCACCTAGCAGCGTTGTTAAGCCTAGGTTTCGTTGTTTTGACGTACATTCCGCTTGGTGCTTTTGGAGCTCCCTGGATTTGTGATTTGGTTTCCGACATTAATGTGGGGAAACTCAGGCCTTATTGCTTCAAATGCTGCTCTGTTCTTCCTCTTCGGCCTGGTGTTCCAGTATCTGTCTTTGCCCCTTTTGTAGTTGTGACAGTTCTTGGATATCCTGTTCTTTTTTCCCCAGCTGGTTTTCCTCTTTGGTTTTCAGCTTTGGTAGTTTCTGTGGCTATAGCCTCAGCTCAGATTCTTTCCTCAGCCAAGTCTACCAACGAGCCCATCAGACGCCTTCCCAGCCTTCCTCTCTGTTCCAGTGCTTTCGATCACTAGCATTTCTTTTTATTCTTTCCTGTCACTCATATCTCTGCTTACATTGCTCACCTATTCTTACATGGTCTTCTTTTTCCAGTATCCTCTTAGCATATTAACTGCAGTTTTTTCTATTCCCTGGTTTGCTGGTTCCAGCACCCATGCCGTACCTGACTCTGCCTCAGATGCTTGTTCTTCAAATTGTGGTGGCTTTTCACTATTTTAATTGATTTATTATTATTTTTTTTTTAGAGAGATAGGAAGGGAGAGAGGGGAGGGAGAGAGAGAAAGAACATTGATATGAGAGTGAAAACTGATTAGCTGCCTCCTGCAATCCCCCTGCTGGGGATTGAGCCCGTAACCCAGGCTGTCCGGAATCGAACGGGCATGGGACAGCACCCAGCCAACTGAGCCACATTGGCCAGGGTCATACTGTGTTTTTTGCCTTTGAGGATGCCTTGTAGTTTTTGTTGAAAGGTGGACATGATATACTGGGTAAAAGGAGCAGCAGTAAATAGTCCTTCAGTGATGTGGGGCGTTGTCGGGGAGGTGGAAGTGTCGTGTAGTCCAGACTGAGCGCCTTACGCACGTTTGTCCCTCACCTCTTTAGTTGGGACAAGAAGGCTAGAGTGGGCTGGACTTGGACTCGGTTACTTCTCTTCCCTCAAGTACATGAGGTTCTGATAAAACCCCAGCGGGTTAGGCTCTGGTAAAGTGTTCCCCCACAGAGGCCTTGTTAAGAAGATCTGAGTGCTGTGGTGTGTTTCAAAGTGTTTCCTCTTCCCCTCCCCCTGCTGGAAGCAAAGGGGTTTTCTCCAGTCTTCACTGTGAGGATCTGATAGAGCTCTCAGAGATAAAACTCACCACATGTGGGCCCCTAGAATTTTTAACGTTAGAGTTGTCCATACTGAGCCTTCAACAGTTTGTCCAAGTTCGGGTTCTTCTGCCTGACGCAGGTTTCTGTGTAAGGGTTCTGCTCTGTGAGTTGTGCTTATCTGTATCCACCTGTCTGTCTCCCGGTTCTGGGGGGCAGCAGCGTCACTTCTCTGGAATATAAGAGGAGTTGTTGATTTTTTCACTTTGTTCAACTTTTTACTTGTTAGGATGGAGTGGCGACTCCTAAGATCCTTACATGCCAAACAGAAACCTGGAAGTCGCCAATTAACTTTCAGTGTTTCTGTCACCTGGGATTCTGGGTTCTGGATTTTACTGTGGCTTCCTTTGGGAATTTTTGCTGTTTGAGAATTGGCTTTCCAGAATGTTCTTGCTTTCTTAATTTTTTTGTTTTTTGCTTTGTACAGGTAGCACAGGAATGGATCAACTCTCCCAGTAAAGGAAAATTCTATGAGTTGCAGTTACGAAAATTTCCTGCAGAATATAAAAAATACTGGGAGTTTGTGGGTAAGTTCTTTTTTATGTTACTTGGAATGTATCATATCATAATTGGACATTTCTGTTTGAGGAAATGTCATTTTCTGGAACATAGATTTCTTAAACTGAATTTTTAACCTCTTACAAAGAATATGTTAAAGTCTTAATCAGGATAATTACTGGGACAGTTATGAATATAAAATTTATGCTTTTAATCATTCTGTAAATAGAATACCACAGGCCAAAGTGTCCATGGAAGCTGGGCATGGGAGAGAGGGTGAGTGAAGGGGCAAGATGTGGTGAGGGGCGTGTTGTGATAATAGTGTTTATAGATTCTGAATAAATCTTCCTGCTGTCTGTCCGCTCATTTCATGATCAGTGTGAAATACATAATCACATTTACGTATTAGTTATAAACAAGCCACGTATTCAGAACTCTTTAAAATAAGTGTAAGACCTACCCATCCCCCAAACCCATCCTATTCCATGGATTCACCTACGAAAAAAGCACGTGTCTGTTTGGGGTAGGTGCTCTATGTTCATTGTAGCACATTCAGATAATAGTAGCCAGCAGTGAAAGAGACATTGCCCAGTGCTCCTGTCATTCAGAAGTACTGTGGACACACTAGTGTGTGTTTTACTGCCAGACTTGCCACTCACCTGTGTGAACTGTGTGTGTGTGGGGGGGGGGAGGTGTGGAGGGGGAGTCATTTTACCTATTTTGTGACCAGTTATTCAGCAAATATTTATTGGCTTTATACAGAGTGGGGCAAAAGAAGGTTTGCAACTGTGAGTACGCAAAACAGTTCATTCTTGTATTATTATTTATTAATTATTGTATTATTTTCCATAGGATCAACTATAAACCTACTTTTGCCCTACCCTGTATATACTATCTGATCGTATATGATTCTAGATGCTGGGTATGTAGCTATTAAGAAAACATAAAGTTCCTGCCTTCGTGAAGCTTCCATTTGGCGTATTTTCACTTACTGTGTTGTGGATGTCTTCAGAGCTGTGGAGAATGGCAGTGCGCTGAGTATTTGTAGTCGGCCCTTATAAGCATGTTCCATAGTCCCAGGCCACCGCTTGTTGCTGGGTCGGTGTGGGCGCCGCTTGCTGTTTACACTGCTGTAAACACCGAGTGAGCCTTTGTGCTGGTCAGACCGGATGCAGCGCATTCTGAGGCTTGAGTCATGCCGCCTCTGCCTACCGAAAGAAATGCCGTTTCACTTCTGATGCAGGATTAAGGATGTACATCCCCTCATTTGCTGGTTTAAACTTTTTAATTTTACATATGAAGATGTATCTCATTTGAGATGGTGGTTTTTATCCCCAGAGCTTCACTCGTCATTTGTATTACTGGGAGTCGGGGGCAGGGGTAATTTGCTGTTTGTGCCTTTTGCCTTTTTTCTATTAGGGAGGTTTTCTTCTTAATTTGGATGCTTTGTTGTAAATATTTATACCACTGGCATTCTTCCTTCCCCCTCCTTCCCTCCCTCCTTACCTGAGGATATTTTTTCCATTAATTTTTAGAGAGAGTCGGGGGGGTGGGAATAGAGAGACATCGATTGGTTGCCTCCTGCACATTCCCCGACCAGGGCTGGGGATCAAACCTGAAACCCAGGTACATGCCCTTGATCGGAACTCGAACCCACAACCCTTTGGTATGCGGGCCAAGGCTCCAACCACTGAGCCACACCAGCCAGGGCTGGCATTTATCTTGATCATATGATAGATTCACATAGTATTTACTCTAGTGTCTGGCTTCTTTTATTTAACATGTCTGTATAGTTCTTCAATTTTATGTGTATATTTGTTACTTTTTCCGTCACTGTGCTGTTATACCATTGTATGACTATATCACAGTTTTGCTGTTGGTAGATGGTTTTTCCCAACAGCTTTGACCTATGTGTCAGAGCTCTCCAAGACACCCCCAGGTTCAGTGATTCCATCAGGGGACTCAACATATTCTCCTGGCTATGACTTAATTATGGCGAAAGGATACAAAGCAAAATCAGCAAAGGGGAAAAGCACATGGAGTGAGGCCTGGAGGGAACCAGGAGCAAGCTTCCCGAGTCCTCTCCCAGTGGAGTCACACAGGACACACTTAACTTTCCCAGTCATGAGTCCTGACAGCACAGGTGAAATGTCACCCACCTGGGAAGCTCCTTAGAGACTCAGTGCCCGCAACACCTGCTGCCCAGCCTGAATTCCCTACTTCCAGAAGGAAAGTGGGTGCTTGGCACAAACCACATTCTTTCTGCAGGCTGTGTAGGCCCAGTGAGCTGTTCTCATCAGTGAACGATGAGAACTGTCCCGAAATACAAGTTCCCTGAGGCCAATGGCCAGCCACGTAAGCAGGCCTGTCACAGGGTCGCAGCCTTGGGCCTGCGGTGTTCACCTTCCCACATGACGTTTTATGAACGGCGATCACTCTCATGTCCTTTAGTCGTCTTGTGAGGGCATTTTGTGGAGCACATCCAGAAGTGGGTTGCAGAGTGTCAGGGCAGACTCATACCTAAGTTCAGGTTGGGCAGGTAATGCCAAGCCTGCTGTACAGATTAGATTGTACGCCAGCAGCAGGGTCTGAGAAGTCACTCTCTGCGTCCTCACCAACACGTCTGTGTTGTGTTAGTTTCAGCCAGTGTGGTGTGTGTATTGGCAGCCTGCTGTGGTTTTATTCTGTGACAGCCTTTGTAATGGTGAGATTCAGCCCCTTTCATGGAGTTAGTAGGTGTCTCATAACCTCTTTGGGGAAGTGCCTGTCAAAGGCTCTGGTTCACTTTCTGTTAGTTGCCTTTTTCTTACTGATTTGTAGGGATTCTTTATATAATCGGCATGCAAGCCATTCTGCCATGTTAGCTTGCGTTTTGACTCTCTTAGCGATGTCCTAAGAATTCTTATTTTATACTTCATGAGAATTTCTTATTTTTAACATAAATGCATTTGTGTGTGTGTGTGGTTAGTGCCCTGTGCCTCATTTAAGAACCCTTTCCTGCTGCATCTCATACCGATACTATCTTACCATCTAGAAGAGGTGTCGGCAGGCTACGGTTTGCAGATCCACCACATATCCTGTTTTTGCATTGCCCTAGATTAAGGTTTACATTTTAAAGGACTTTGAAATGAAACGATGGTGAATGTGCAGCAGATACCATATGTGGCCTGCGAAGAAAAGGGTTGGCTCTTTACAGAAAAAGTTTGCCAACCTTTTTCTGGAGGATTTGTTGTTTCATCAACCTAGAATTGATTTTAGTACGTGAGTGATGTGTGGGGTCATGTTTCATTTTTTTCCCTAGTGAAGATGGAGTTATCATGGTGCTGTTTATTGAAAAGACCATTCTTTCTTGCTCCACTGAGCCTCATTTGTCACAAGTCTGGTGTCTGTTGACTGTGCAGGTCTTTTTCTGGGATCATTTTTCTTTTTATTGGATCATTTGTGCCCATATCACATTGCCTAGTTCCTTAGCTTTGCTTTATAATAAGTTGGGTTGTTTTTTTAAAAATATGTTTTTGTTGATTTTAGAGAGAAGGGAAAAGGGCGGGGAGAGAGAGAGAGAAACATCGAGAAACATCGATTGATTGCCTCCTGCATGACCCCTGCCTGGGATCAAGCCCGCAACCTGGGCATGTTCCCTGACTGGGAATTGAACCGGTGACCTCTTGGTGCATGGATGATGCCCAACCAACTGAGCCACACCAGCCGAGCTGTAATAAGTTTTAATGCCCAATGTGTAAGGCCTTCTACCTGTTTTGCCTTCAGAATGCCTTGGCTATTAGTATCCCTTTGCATTCCCAATATGAATTTTAGAGAGAAAAAGTGTGAAAACTTGTTAGGAATTGACATCTTTTAATACTGATTTTCATGTCATCAGTTATTTAGGTTTATTTTCAGTAATGTTTTGTAGTTCTATATGGAGAGGTTTTAACTCATCACCTTTGGTTAGTTTTTTGGGTTGCTTTTGGTCATTTGTAACTTTATTTCAGTGAATATCTCTAAGAGATATGGACCTTAAAAATCATAGTAAAATAATATTTTGTTGCTAAAATATTAACAGTTTCTTAATATCAAGATAGCCGGTCAGTGTTCAAATTTCCAGTTTCCTCAAAAATAACAATTTTTTTCAGCTGATTTGAATTAAAATCCAAGTTAAGTTCACTCATTGACATTGGTTGATTTTTTTTTTAACTATAATTATATCATTCATTTTTTTCCCCTCTGTGATTTATTTGTTGAAGAATTTGGGTCATTGATCCTGTAGAGTTACTCACTGTCTGTATTTTACTGATTGCAACCCCCTAGTGGTGGTCATTATGTTTTTATATCCTCTGCAGTTCCTGTAAATTGATAATTGGATAATGGGGTTTATTATTTTTTAAAAAATATATCTTTATTGATCTCAGAGAGAGGAAAGGAGAGGGAGAGAGACAGAAACATCAATGATGAGAAAGTCATTGATTGAGCCCGCAACCTGGGCATGTGCCCTGACCGGGAACAGAACCCTGATCCCCTGGTTCCTAGGTTGACACTCAACTGCTGAGCCACGCTCAGCCAGGCTGATGATTTATTTTTGGCAAAACTGTCATCGATGATGGTATTTTCCTTTATCAGGAGATGCCTGATACCCAGTTTCTCCTCTTTTTGTAATAGTTACAGCTGTTATACTTAAGGCCTTGATTAATTTATTCAAGGACACATTTTGTAATGGTGATATTTTTATTGGATCATTTCTTCATTTATTAGCTAGAATGGTTCTATAAAGAGAAATTTATATTATTTTGTTACTCAGCGTTATATTTTACAAAGAAAGGAAGAATGAGTACTTGACTCTTGGCCAGTTTTCAGAATAATGAATTAATTCCCTGCAGGCACTGGTGTTGACTGATGAGCTTTTCAAAAGTCATTTCATGCCCGGCAGGCGTGACTCAGTGGTTGAGCATCGACCTAGGATCCAGGAGATGGAAGTTTGATTCACGGTCAGGGCACATGCCCGGGTTGCGGGCTCGATCCTCAGTGGGGGTCTTGCAGGATGCAGCTGATCAATGACTCTCTCTCATCACTGATGTTTCTCTCTCTCTCTCCCTCTTCGTTCCTCTTTCTGAGATAAATAAAATATATATGTGTATGTATATAGATATATATATCTATCTATGTACACATACACACACATACATATTTTAAAGTCATTTCCTTGTAAACGCACTGACCTAAACACACTGTGTTCCTGTCCATTATAATTGACTGGCTCCTTCACATTAGCTTCGGCGCTGCTTTGACAGGACCCTGCTAGTTTTTAGTGCTTTCTCCCTCTCTCTCAGACCTTTGAGTCATTAAATCAACAGAGGCGAATAAAAACGAGCCAACTGTAAAATGAAAAACAGTAGAAACAATTGAACCTAATTATTAAATTTATTACCTTTTTTTGTTCTGATTGAATGCTGCTTTAATTTTTTTCCATTTTTAAACAACGTTTCAGTTTTTCTTTTCTATTAAAAATTATTCCTCTTTTACTTTTTTAGTAGTTGGGTTAAAACTTACAGCATGCATCCCTGATTTATCAGCGTCTGTGGTTTTGATAGGTATTTTAAATGTCTTCATAGGTAAGGCAAAATCTTTAAAAGACTGCCTTGGATCCCCATCCCAGTTGTATGCTGTCGTCATGTATTTTACCTGTCTGTTTTCAGCTGAGAGCCCTGACTTGTAGCGCCTTGTGCAGTCCTTTTTACTGATTCTATCAGTTTGTGTATTTCTTCTCTCCTTGGGCTTGCTTATCTCAGATGGGTGTTGGTCTTGTTTTGGAAAGTTGCTTATAAAAATCATTTGAGGCCTAGGATGATACTGTCTTCTTCCAGAGGGGATTGGCCTCGGCTTCCACCATGCTCCTGGGGGCACTGGCAATGGAGTCATTGTAATCTGGCTTAAGGGACCGAGTCTTTCTAAAGTACCCAGGTGACTTGAAGCTGGGCTGCTGCCCACAAAAAGGCTAGTTTACTTCTGCTTCACCCTTGGGTGTGGTCCTTCATGGTCCCAACCGAAAGCAGGAAGGTTACCAGGGACCCAGCTCTGTGCAGGCCCAGGACTCCAGCTGTTGTTTTTTTATTTATTTTTTGAGAGTATGTTTATTAAAACTGGGGACAGTGAAATAAACGAAGGGCTTAGGGTAGAAGAAGCAACAGGAGAGTCTAGACAGGGCTGCTTTGGCTCCCTAGAAACATAGGAAAGAAGTGAGCCAAAGCGGGGCTGCTCTCAGCTCACTGGAAAGTCAGAGAAAGGGAGGGGCCTTGGAGACAGGTTTGGGGATTAGCTCAGGACGAGCTGCTGCTGCCCACTGCTCCCTTGGTTGCAAGTCTCATGAGGACCCGTAGTACTTTGGGAGAAAAGGTAAAGATACACGCCTGGGGAAGAAAGGCTTGGGCATGCTCCAGAGAGAGCCGGCCCAGCTGTTGTCTTTTTAGTCCAAGGTCATCCCAGGTGCTGCTTGGCCTCTTGGCTGTCACTCCCTGAACAGTTCAAAGTTGTAAGGGACATACTGGCCTGAAACCTTGTGGATCTCAACAGAGTAATTCTTCACTGTTCTATGTGCTCTCTGATGCCTTCAAGTAGATATTTCTTATGTGCCACATTTAAAAATCTTTTTGGGTTAGTGGTTCAGTCTGCTTCATGCCAGGACTTCATGCTTGAGTTCAGTGTCTGTTGCTGGATTTGACGGTTGGCACTGAACAGTTTTATTCTGGTGCTTGCTGTTTTCCCAGCCGCATTTAGTTTACAACTATCCTTTCCCCTTGTTTGAAATGTCACCAATAGGCTCAAAATCCTTAGGTGTACTTGGATCTGTTTCTGGGTTTTCCCCTGGGATTTTGAAAGTGGGGAACAAAAGAGAAAATTTTTTGATTAAAAACTAAAATAAACGTCAAGGAAAGTAAATGTGTCAGCTACTTCTGAATATTATGTTTTTATCTGTTTTAGCTTTTCAGCAGTTTTTAAGAAACATTTGATGATGCGATGTAATTGATATTTGTAGACTACCGTGTTGAAGTATGTGCGAATCACTGGTGCTGTCTACGTGCTGGGAGTTTGTACAGGGCTTAGGGTCCTTTAACTTAACTGTATTTAAAATAATTCTGGGCGCCTTCCCTCTCCCCTTTTCCCCGTGGGGCATTACCTTTGCCTTTCCCTCCCCTAAGGGCCCTTCTTTCGCCTCTGTAACGCGTTTCCTGAGCGTAGGCGGCCCAGCTGGCTCACTTCTACTACCTCTGTAACGTTCTAAATAAACTTTCTCTTATAGTTTGAAAAATAAACTAAAGTAGTTCCGTTAGGATAAACCTGACTTACTCTTGTTCTATAGTGTTTCTTGAGGAATGTGAACTGTCTAAACAGCTTCATCCAAAGGAGAATGACTTGGTGTTTCTGGTTCCTGAGAGACCGAGTGGAGAGAAGAGAGATGCCGAGGGGAGTTTCGCCCACGCCTCCCGTGAATACCACTGTGCTTATGTCCACAAGTTTCGCCGCACTCCCGTCAGTAAGTACCCGACGGGACACTGAAGAGCAGGCGCCAGCTGTAAGCTCAGCTCAGCTTCCCTCTGAGTCCTTTACTGGCTGTGTGTTCGCTCTACAGGCGACCCTTGAACAACATGGGTTTCAACTGCGTGGATCCACTTAGATGCCAATTTCGTTCAAAAATACTGTAAATGGATTTTCACAATAACATCATCTTTTTCCAGTATAAACACGTGACATTCAAAGTGCCTACTGTGTTATTGGTGAGGCTCTGGTCAACAGTAGGCTATTTAGGAGTTAAGTTTTTGGGGAGTCAGAAGCCATACATGGGTTTTCAACTACATGAGGAGGGGGTTGGGCACCCCTAACCCCTGTGTTGTTCTAGGGTCACCTGTACATTTATTGGACCTCTAGATTGATCATATGCCATTCAAGTCCCTTTTTAGTTTTTCTAGACTCATCTGGAAAAGGTCCAGTATTTATTGCTTTAGACTTATAATTTAAAAGCTCCCTTTTGTAGTGTCCTCTACTGTGGTATATCCCTTCATCTGTCATTGTGTTTGTTATGAAACAGACAGCCTGTAAGCCACCTGTTCGTTATATCTTAAATCACATTTCAGCCTTGGCTTTGTGACTCATTATTAGTGCGAAGACTAAACATATCACTAACTGTGAGGGACACCTAGAGGGGCTTACTGTTTCCATCACCTTGTCCATTGGGTCATGGGGACTTCTCTCCCTAGGGTAGAATAACAAAAATAATGTTAGCTGAATTTAATGAGCACCTACTGGGTGCCTTATCCTGCCTGTCACATTTATCACCCTCCCCCAAAGCCCTGCAAAGTAGTGAGAATTAGTTGTCCCCGCCTGGCAGGAGGCCAGGGCTCAGGGATGTGAGGTCCCGCAGCCGAGGCCATCCTCCCAGTAAATGTAATCCAGTGTTGCGACCTCCTTTTGTTTGGCCACAAAGTGCCCTCTTTTTATTCTAGGCCAAGGCCAAGCTGCCTTCTGACGTTGATGCTTGCTTAGTCCCAGTGATGTGAGGGAAACATAATTTCGTTATTCCTTTTCCTTTTTGCATCACATTTTTAAAACAGCGACAAGGCTCCTCAAAGCCCAGCGTCGGGCTGCACTATGACTGGTGTGTCGTGCTTACTGTCAGTGCGACCAGAGCTCAGGTCTCTGTGTAAATGCACAGAGAAGAGCAGAAGCAGGTATATACGTGCTTTTGACTCTTACAAATGATTACATTTGCCAAATTTATATTTCTAAGGTAGTTTCCTCCCTTAATTAATGTGTCCAACCGTCAGACATCTCCACATTTCAAACCTCGTCCAAAGAGAAATGCTTGATTGCCTGCCTGCCGCCTGCTCTTCCTTTGGTTCATCCCATCTCAGTGAGCGGGGCAGAGTCATCCTTGGTCTCCCTCTTCCTTTTCCACCCACATCTAGCCCATCAGCAAGTCATTTCCACTCGCCCCACCTCTGCCACTCCGTCCTGGGCCATCCTGCCATTACTTTTACGTGCATGACTGCAGTAGCCTCCTGAGTGGCCTTTTTGCAAGTCCCCACTCAGATACCGCCTGATCAGGAAGATCATGGTGAAATGTGCTGCGATCAGTTCCCTGGTCACTACACAAAGGTAGCTGAAAGCTGCCCCAACTCTTATCTACAGTGACCCCTGCCTCACACCCGTTGGCACTTCCTCATTCCCTGTCTCCCTTCTTTAGAGCACTTGCTGTCACCACCTGTTTATTGGGTTGTCTGTCTCTCTCTGCAAAAAAGAAGCCTCTTGAGAATAGGAACATTGCCTTGTTCTCAGGACGCAGTCAAGAAGTGTTATTCAGTGAATTGTTCCTGTAATGTGTCCTACAAGAACACACATTATAAAATACCCAATTCTGAATAACCTCCTAACTGGACATTGCTCTTCACTGGTTGCTGAAGTTGCTGTTTCTCTGTCTTGACACTAGTGCGGAATGGGAAGTATGAGTGTTCCCTCTCCATCCAGACTCAAGATAACTTTGCAGTCAACTTAAATGACGTGGTGAAATGTTCTGTGATCAGTTCCCTGGTAACTACACAAAGGAAGCTGAAAGCCATGTCTCTGTTGAGTAGTCGAAACCAACTGGCCAGAGCGATTCTGAACCCAAACCCCATGGACTTCTGTACAAAAGATCTGCTAACTACAACGTCTGAGAGAATTGTGAGTGATGATCATATGGTAACAGGGAAGGTCAGGAAGTTTCACGTCGGGATGTGAGAGAATGTGTTATGCGTATCTGCTGCACATTCCCGCATCGACAGCAGGCTGCGCACCGTGCACGGGGGTGCTGTTTGGGGCGTAGTTGTCTTGAATGCTGCAGAGTATGAGGGTGGTTCGCTGGCCTCGGGAGAAGGGTGTGGTGCTGGAAAGATTGGGGAGTGAGCTGGAGGAGCAGCATTGACGGGCTGGGGGAGCACCCCACCTAATATCTGTCAGGTGATGAGGTTCAGGCACAGGGGAGTTGGCTGGTATCATTACAAGTATGAGGATGAAGCTGCCGTTTTGGGTGTATACAGATATCACCAGAAGAGCTTCATATAAGTTGCTGGAAATTAACACAGAGAAAAGCAAAAGGAAAGGAATATTTTTGAGCCCCTGCTGTGTGCTGGGGCTTTCGTGTGTATCATCTCAGTCAGTTCTCACCTTCAAGGAATCCCAGACTTAATGGATGACAGAGGCTGGGGCTAAGAGAGGTTAGGAGTTTAAGAGACCTGGCTGGTGAGTGAACCTGAGGTTTAGACTCAGATCCACCCCTAGATCCTGCTCTTTCCACTGTGTCACTGTTTTTATTGTCTGAGGAGAGAACTGACTAGAGTGGGAAGAACCAAAGAAGAAAGAGCAGAGAAGGACAGAACAGCTTATTGTCACCATCTTTATAAAAATCCCAAATAAAAAAAAGCATACTTGTATTTGTCAGTGGGTGAAGCCTGCAGACACTAAGTATCTCTTTCCTGTAGTGAAGTGGTTTCAGGTGAAGGGTGGGTCCCCTTGGGGTCTTGCGCTGCCACCGCTGCCGTTCTCACTCCCGTCTTTTTGTGTAGACTGCCTACTTAAAAGATTTCAACGACGACCAGAAGAAGGCCATAGAAACTGCATACGCCATGGTGAAACACTCCCCAGCAGTTGCCAAGATCTGTCTGATTCATGGGCCACCTGGAACTGGGAAATCAAAAACCATCGTTGGCCTCCTGTACCGCCTGCTGACTGAGGTAGAGATGGTGGGGTCAGTGCTGGGGCTGAGGACACGGTGCCACTGACCTTGAATTAACCAGCGTGCGCTGTCTTCTCTGTCGATACTGTGTGGAACTTTGTCAGAAATGGGGGAACAGAGGGAGAGAAGGTTCTAAGAAGTAAAAAGGGCAGAAAATGCTGTCTTGGGTGAAACTAATCCTAAGGGCCAGGGGGTAGTCTTCTGGCTTTATTATAGGTCACATCGGCCAGGGCACCGTCTTTCATTTCTTCCTGGGCTGCCTTTGGGTTGGAGTGAGTACTGAGTGAAAGCGGCTGGGATAAGATTCTGTGACTGAGTACTTTCACTGTCAGTGTAAGATGCAGGTGCTTTTATATAGTAAAGTTCCCTCCTACAAGGGAACTTTCAGACTTGCCTGGAAGTAGAGAGCAGGATAAAACAACTTAATAGAGCTCATTGGTATTTTTTGTCTGTCTGGTGCGTGTGTTGAATTGTCGACCCAGAGGAGGGGACACTTCGATGAAAACTCCAACGCCAAGATCAAGCAGAACCGCGTGCTTGTGTGTGCACCTTCCAACGCGGCTGTGGATGAGTTGATGAAAAAAATCATCCTCGAATTCAAAGAGAGGTGTAAAGACAAGAAGAACCCTTTGGGTATGCTACTTGTGGCTGTTCATTTGTTTTGGGTTCAGTGGGGGCAGCTCTGAATGACAGGAGCAGGCCAACTCTTGTGATGACTTGTCGTGGGCTGTGGGCCCTGTGTCCTTAATGATTCTGTCAGCAAATATTTACTGGCGTTTTCTCTGTGCCAGGCCCTGTGCTGAGTGCTAAGATTTCAGCTGTGAAACCCCCAGAAGACAGTCTCAGGAGGAAGTGGGTGGAGGTGTGGGTAGAGAGAGGACAAGCTGTGAGCTCTCTAGTAGGAGAGAAATGCGGCTGCTTCGGGCACCTTCCTTCCAGTGGCCCTGACTCAATCATGTGAGGGCTGGGGAGGGCTGCTAGAGGAGGTGGTGTCTAAGGTAAAACCTGAGGAGTGCAGGAGTTAGCCAGGGAGGTGTGTGTGCGGGGAGGGGATGCCAGAGGCTGGAGAACCCAGCTCATTCAGGACGCCTGGAACGGAGTATGCTCCCCGAAGGTGAGGGTGATTCCTTCCCTGTGGCTTCCCAGGGCCTGGTGCAGACTGGAAAGCTAGAGCAGTGCTCACTGTGGCAAAAATTCTCAGAGCGCTCCAGTGAGCAAGTATTGAAACCCTCTGTCTCCATGCTGGGGGGGAAGCTGAAGAGCAGGTTGTGGAGTGTGCCAGGGTAACTCTTCAGCACAGTCTACGTTGGTGAAGAGCTCAGCACACGTAGTTGGGGGACGCTGAGTGCAGATGTCAGGTAACTCCTGTCTGCATGACCCTCATTCTGACAGCACACGCCTTGAGTGGTAGGGTTACAGTTCGACTGTTTTCTCAAGCTCATAGTCTTGTCTTTCCTGACCAAGTTTTGTTTTTCTTGAGGTTACCTGACAGTACCTTTTATCAGTTAGGATTAGATGTGGCTGCAAATAAGAGTGACTCCAAATACAGTGGCTTAAGTATGATAGAAGTTTCTTTCTTACTCAGAAGGCCAGAGATTGGCAGCTTAGGACTCGCACTGGTGTCTCAGAGACCTGGGCTCTCTCTGTCCTGCTGCTCTGCTGTGTGTGGCCTCCTTCCTTAGTGTGCCTCATGGTCATAGATGGCTGCTCCAACTCTAGCAGTCACATCCAGCAGCAAGTGTCTGGGGTAAAGATGAAGGAGGGACACAAGGAACATCCTAGCCTTGTTTTCAGGAAAGTTCCTAGACACTGCCAGGAGCACCTCTGCTCACTTCCTTTGGGCCAGAACCTACTCACATACATGGCTGTACCCAACTATGAGAGAAGCTGGGACACGCCACTTTATTCTAGAGGATCACACAAGTTTTGCTTTTTACCGCATATGTGTTACCTACAAATAGAATTCATTGGCTTGTAAACTTACAATACATTAAGTCTGCCACTTTCCAGCTATCATATGTTTGTGCGGTTTATGATTTTATATTATATCGCTGTCTGTCCACACAGTCGTTCATATCAACTGCTGAGGGGT
Source organism: Miniopterus natalensis (assembly GCF_054644295.1). Classification (NCBI taxonomy): domain Eukaryota; kingdom Metazoa; phylum Chordata; class Mammalia; order Chiroptera; family Miniopteridae; genus Miniopterus; species Miniopterus natalensis. The sequence continues at coordinate 71,119,991 of NC_142092.1, forward strand.
ATTTCATTGTAAGGTGCACAGTGCACTCATTACCTGTTGATAGACATTCAGGTTATCTTCCATTTTTTTTATTTCAAACTTTATTGCAGTGAACATTCCTGTAAGCAGGTGTTTTTCTCCAGCGCAGGCATAGGAATGTTTACTGTAGCCAGTGGGTGGGGCTGTGCTGTCACACAGGCGCCGCTAGGGGGAGCGCGCTGAAGTAACGCGGCTCTGGGGCCTTACTTTCACCCCCCCCCCCCCCGGTGCTTCCACGCAGCTTTCTAGGGGTTGTGGAATCAATTTAGGGAGACCAGAACCAGCGTTCTTAACCCAGGTACCCAGGTAAAACAGAGCAGAAAACATCAGAGGACAGGCAGCGGGGTGAGTTGTCTCGTAAAACGTCTTTCATCGCTGACGGGTGAGGAATACTCCATACGAGAGGACAAGGTCACTGGTGCGCTGCATGTGTACCTAGAAGTGGAAATCTTGAGTCTAAGGATTTGTGCGTCTTCAGTTTTCTAGACAGGGCCAAGTTCTTCTTGAAAGTGATTGTGTCAGTGTATCTGGCTGCTCCAACTCCGACAGTCAAATCCAGCAGCTGTACCTGGCCGTGCGCAGGGCTCAGTGCTAACTGACCTTCCCTGCCGGGTGGGTGAGCAGCGCCCCAATGTGCGCTGGCCGGCAGCAGGGCTGGGCAGCAGCCGGGGGGCCAGGCAGTGAGGGTGGCTTTTTCATTCTTTTTCTTAGAGAGAAAGTAGCTCCTTCAGTAAGGAGAGCCTTTTTCTCCTCTCTCGCTATTTCATTCTCACTTCTTTTCACTGCTTCCTATGGCCCTGGGTGTCCTTTAAGGAAATGACACCTTGCCATTAAGTATGAGTTTGTTGCTGGGTTTCAGTTTGTGTACCCTTTATCAGAGTAAAGAAGTTCCCTTCTCAGCAGCGTTTTTATCATGAGTGGGTGTTGAGTTTGACCACACGCATTTTTGTTTTTGTTTTTTTTGCATTTGCTGAAATGTCAGTGAAGTTTTTCTTCCTTAGTCTGTTAATGTGGAAAATTACAATGTCTCTCTAATGATAAAATAGCTCTGATTCCTGGAATAATGCCAACTTGGCCACGTATTACTATTTTTAACACATACCTGGAGTGCTAATGCTTTATTTAGGATTTAAGAAGTTATCCATAAATGAGGCCAGCCTCTAATTCTTCTTTGTCGTGTTTTTCTGGTTTGGGCATTGATGTTACACAGACTTTAAAAAGGGAACTGGGAGGTTCTGTTATTCTTTGAAGTGTTTTCCAGAAGACCATCTCGTCCTTGCAGGCTAATGTGTTTTTAGTGGTTTTTGTTTTTAGCTACTGTCTAAATGTCTTTAATTGTTACAGATCTATTCAGATCCTCTAGATTTGGGTTTTGCTAATTAACATTTTTAAGAAAAATTTGACTTCGTCTTAGGTTTTCAAATATATTGGTATAAAGTCGTTCCTTGTGTTCTCATTTTTTAAGTCTCAGCCGTATGTCTGAGGGTCACCTTTGTTATTCCCTGTGCTGTGTATTGAGCCTCTAAATTCACACGTGGCACGGGCCTTACTGGCAAGTCCCAAAAGAGAATTTTGCCAGCCGAGCCAGGACAGGGTGCGTTCACTCCTTTATCCTGCCACGTCTGTCAGGCCCATTGGCTTTCTATGCGGCCGTAACTCCAAGCTGCATTGCAAGACTTCTGTGTCTTGATTGGAATGGGAGTTTTGCCATTGTAGATGTTTGTCAGACTCTGTAGAACTAAAGATTTTTAATCTCTGCAGTTTATTGAATGTAAATTAAAAAACACCTAAGCACTGAGGCATTGAGCAGCCCTCACCCTTCACCCTCTGTGACCCATAGGAACTCAGGGCTTTCAACTCTGCTTTTCAGCTTTCTCTTTGTTTTTGGCCCTAGGGCTTGTCCAACCTTCTTACGAACGCACCTACAGTTTAAAGGATGTCTGTCATAATCTGTGGGGCACCTCTCGGTGTTTCTGGTGGAGTGGAATGCGAGGTGGACCAGTTTCAAAGCTTTATTCTGAGGATTCTGCAGAAAGGGGTTGACGGTCAAATAAGATTCTGTTTAGAAGTTCACATGTGTAGTAATGTAGAAAAGTCCTTTTGAAACATCCTGTGGTTTAGATACATGTTTTAATTCACCATTTCCAAATATATTTTACCATGGAATGTTTTAAAAAACATAATTTGAGAAACAGTATAATGGGTTCTCAGCTCTGCAGTGTAGTGTTTATGTACGACCTTGTTAGCTTTTATTGGGTAGAAATGGTTAAGTTCCTACTGTATAGGGTTGTTACAGAGAATCTCTGGAATAACATGTATGAAGCTCTAGTGGAGTTCCAGGTATCTAAATTGATAGTTCACGTTAGCTCCCTTCTCTGATTGTTAATATATTTGCTTAAAAATACATATTATAATGGACAGAGGTTGGCAGTGTCCTCATCAGTCTCTTAAGTGTGATTTTTATCAACAGGAAACTGTGGAGATATCAATTTAGTACGACTGGGTCCAGAAAAGTCTATTAATAATGAGGTCCTAAAATTCAGTTTGGACAGCCAAGTTAACCACAGAATGAGTAAGTACTGGACACGGCCCATGCTAACGTTAGCTGGTTCCTTTTGGACAGCAGACAGTGGTTTGGGTATTTAAGGCCACAGGTAGACCCTAGAGATGGTCTGGCTTTGAGAACTGGTTTGTTTCTTATTGTTATACGTATGTGTGTGTGTCAGAAGTGGCATATAATTCTTTCTTTTTTTTTTTTTCTTTTTTAGAAAAAGACTTACCTTCTTATGTTCAGGAGATGCATAGAAGAAAGGAATATCTAGACCATCAGCTAGATGAACTTTCCCGCCAGCGTGCTTTATGCCGCGGTGGGCGGGAAATACAGGTATCTGAGTATTTCTTCACTAATGGTTTTTAATAACTCACAGACACACAGACCAAATGATGAGTATTCAATGCCGTTTTTCCCTGTGGAATAGCATAATTTGTTGACGAAAATGTATACAAAAGTGGTAAGCCACCCCAGCTCGGAAAACCCACAGGCACAGAAGTCCTCCCTGCCGTTATCCGTGCATCAGTTCCAAGGAGGAACTCGGATTAGGCCCTGGGAGTACAGACAGGTCTATTCCCTGTGGTTAAGGCAATGGCTGCCATGGTTAACCAAACCTGTGGCCACAGGTGATGGAAGTGTGACTGATTGCCACATTTGAACCATTTGGAAACAAGTGAAGGAATGACGACCCAAGGGTTGGGATACTCAAAAGTAGCACACATGTCCTGTACTGGGCCCAGTGGAATCTCATGTAGTGTGAAGAATTTATCAGATTAACAGTTGCTGCTAAGTGGAGTGCAGGATGCTGAGTGGTGAGCACTGCTCAACAGCAGACGATGAGAGAAATTGAAATAGAGAAATTTATTACTCACAGGTCCTGGAGGAAGCACACAGCATGCCCCGAGAGGCCACACGGAGGTCAAGGCAGAGTGCAGACAGGCAGGGCCTGGGGCACATGCCTTTATTTATTTATTTATTTTAAGTATATCTTTATTGACTTCAGAGAAAGGGAGAGAGAGAAATATCAATGATGAGAGAGTCATTGATCGGCTGCCTTCTGCACACCCCACACTGGGGTGCAACCTGGGCATGTGCCCTGACTGGGAATCGAACCTCGATCTCCTGGATCCTAGGTTGATGCTCAACCACTGAGCCATGCCCAGCCGGGCATATTTTTTAATTTTTTAAAAATATGTTTTTATTGATTTCAGAGAGAGGAAGGAAGAGAGAGAGAAACATCAATGATGAGAGTCATTGATTGGCTGCCTCCTGCTCGCCCTCTACTGGGGATCAAGCCCTCAACCCAGGCATGTGCCTTGACCAGGAAAGGAACCATGATCGCCTGGTTCATGGGTTGACAGCCACTGAGCCACGCCAGAGGGCCACATTCCATTTATTAGGGCCTGTGGTTGGAGTGCTTTAGGGTTCCTGGGCTAAGGCTGGGTTGGTCAGTTCAAACCAAAAGACCTTATCTAAGAAGTGCTTAAGGGGAATGTGTTGGGGGCAGGGGAGACTTGGTCCCAAGGGCTGCTGGAGAAGTCGTATCAGGAGCTTACATTTGCTATGACTGGGCTGCTGCCTGGGGCATGCGCTTGTGTGAAGGGGCTGGTGTCAGTTTAAGGTGTGCAGGCTGCTTGGCCAAACAGAATGGAGGTGGAGGCAGCAATACTGTGGAGTAGCTGAGCCAAACTCCGGACACCTAGTGACTCAGAGTGTCAGGACTTCACTGGCAAAGAGAAAACAAACTGTGTGAGTGTCCTCATAAAGTGCAGGCTCTCCCTTTTGAAGTGAAGCAGCCATTGGAAAGCATTTTAAATGCTTATGTAATTTTCATGATGACATTCTAATTTTTTCCAGAGGCAAGAATTAGATGAAAAAATTGCCCGGGTATCAAAAGAAAGGCAGGAACTTGCTTCTAAAATCAAAGAGGTAAGTCGTTTACTTACAACATTTTCCTGTTGTTTTTTTTTTTTCTTTTCTTTTTTTTTTGAATTTGCTTTTTTTGTTTTTTTAATCTTTATTGTTGAGAGTATTACAGGTGTCCCATTTTTCCCCCCCATTGACCCCCTCCACTTCGCTCCCACCCCCTCCCCAGGCTTTCACCCCGTTATTGACTGTGTCCATGGGTTATGCATATATGCATATAACTTCTTTGGTTAATCTCTTCCCACCCTCCACTCCCTTCCCTCTTTCCTCTGAAATATATCGTCTGTTGCCTGTGTCAGTGTCTCTGGATCTATTTAGTTCGTCAGATTCTTTTGTTCATTAGCTTCTTCTTAAATAAGACCCTTCAACTTTTCCTGTAGTTCTGGTCTGGTGGTGATGAACTCCTTTAGCTTTTCCTTGTCTGAGAAGCTCTTTATCTGACCTTCAATTCTAAATGATAGCTTTGCTGGGTAGAGCAATCTTGGTTGTAGTTCCATGTTTTTCATCACTTTGAATATTTCTTGCCATTCCCTTCTGGCCTGCGAGGTTTCTCTTGAGAAATCAGCTGAGAGTCGTGTGGGTGCTCCCTTGTAGGTAACTAATTGCTTTTCTCTTGCTGCTTTTAAGATTCTCTCTTTGTCTTTAACCTTTGGCATTTTAATTATGATGTGTCTTGCTGTGGGCCTCTTTGGGTTCCTCTTGTTTGGGACCCTCTGTGCTTCCTGGACTTGTAAGTCGATTTCCTTCCCCAGGTAGGGGAAGTTTTCTGTAATTATTTCTTAAAATAGGTTTTCGATTTCTTGCTCTCTTTCTTCCCCTTCTGGCACCCCAGTAATACGAATGGTGGGCCTCTTGCAGTTGTCCCAGAGACTCCTTATACTATCTTCATATTTCTGGATTCTTTTTCCTTTTTGCTGTTCTAGTTGAGTGTTTTTTGTTTCTTCATGTTCCAAATTGCTGATTTGATTCTCAGCGTCCTCTGCTCTACTGTTGATTCCCTGTAAATTATTCTTCCTTTCAGTTCATGTAGCCTTCATTTCAAATTGATACTTGATTATATTATCAATTTTCTCAGTTGTTTCCCTAATAGTATGCTTAAACATCCTTATAAACAAAATTCTGAACTCTATATCTGTTAGCTTGCTTGGATCTATTTCATTTAGTTCCTCTTCTGGAGATTTCTTCTGTTCTTTCCTTTGTGACTTGTTTCTTGGCCTCCACATTTTGGCTGCTTCCAGGTGTTTTGTTTCTATGTATTAGGTAGAGCTGCTATGTCTCCTGGAATTTGTAGAGTGGCTTTGTGTAGTAGGTGTCCTGTAGGGTCCAGTGGCTCAGCCTCCCCAGTCCCCTGAGCTGGGCCTTCTAGGTGCTCCCCTGTGTGGGCTGTGTGCACTGTGTTGTAGGTGAGCCTTGGTTGCTATTGGTGTCACTGGGAGGAATTGACCCCCAAGCCAATCAGCTGTGAGGACCAGCTGCAGCTACAGCCAAGGAGCTGCTGTGTTGGAGACACCCCTATGGAGCAGGATTTACTTCAGTGGGGCTTCAGTGTTCACCAAGTGTGCCCCTTGAATGTCACTCGTGGATGTGGTAGGGTTGTAATCCAGCATGGTGGAGTCTCTGAGGTGCACTGTCTTTGAAGCCTCTCTGGAGGTGCTAAGTCAGCCTCTGCCTGTGCCTTGCCCAGGGCCACCCAGCATGAGCTACATAGCAAACCGTAGTTGGCTGCTACTTGCGCTGGGCTTAGAGGTGTCCAGGAGAGGCCCAGCTATGAGCCAATGCAGGCTGTCGCTAGTGCCAGGCCTAGGCCACTTATCAAGCCATATGGGGCCCGCTGCTGCGTCCTAAGCACGAGGTTTTAGAGGCCACTTGCACAGAAAAGCCCCTGAAAATTGCCTGGATGAGCTTGCAGGTGGGGAGGGGAGGGGCCAAAGGTGTGAGTCAGGTGCTGGAGATTCAGATATGGTGCCTGCCTGCTGGCTGTGTACGGGGAGGGCTGTCCACAGGAGCAATGGCCTCTGCCAGCCCTTCTGCCTGGGAGGAAGCCACCCCTCCACCTCTCGCCCGGATTCCAAGCAGGTTAGTTCTTCCCCGAGTGTCCCAGGTCCTTTCAAGCTGCTGCCCAGCGCTGGGCTCAGAGGGAGTGCGTCCGAGTGAGTCTGCGCGCGGGCCCTTTACGAGGAGCTGCTGGGGCTCCCGCAGCCTCCAAGACCCTTAGCGACAGTCCCCGCTGGTTTTCACAGCCTGGAGTTGTGGGGACGTCTCTTCTCAGCCCTGGAGCTCTGGGCTGGGGGCTTTTGTGGGCCTGGGACCCCTCCCTCCTCCGGGAAACCTCTGCCGCCGAGATTCCCTCCCGGGTTTAACCCGCGGCACCGGTTGTGGGCCCACCGTGATCCAGTCCTGATCTGCCTGCGTTTCCACCCCTCCTACCACTCTTGATGCTCCTTAAGTTCCCTGGTTGTGGGGCTTCTGTTCAGATGGATTTCAGGAGGCTCTGAGTGAGGGCAGCTCTTTATTTTAGCTGTAATTTTGATGTGGTTGCGGGAGGCGGCGGGTGCAGCTGTTACCTGCACTGCCATCTTGATATGTCCTCTTTTTCTTTTTTTAATTATGATAGCTTAGACAATCTCTGGGCTTTTATCAATTGCGTTTAAAAATGTTTTTATTATGAGAAATTTCGAACAAATACAGAAGTGGAAATGGTGTAATTACATGTATATTTACATTTGTTTCTGTAGCCTAATAATGAGTTCTTATCACCACCTGAGATTTCTAAGGAAGAAGTGATTATAGAATAGCTTTCCTATTCTAGGTCTGGGTAAGTATCAAAAGCCTCTTGTCAGATGCTCTACTCCACCTCCCCGAACTGCGCGATCAACTGGGATATCTGTAGCCAGATGAATTGTTAATAAAATAAGTTCGTGGGTGTTTCGCTATTAAAAGGAAGAAATAACATGCATCTGGATTCAAGCAGTGACAGTGGCAGTTCCCTATGCATTTCCTCAGACAACACAGCGTTTCCATTGGGGTCAAGGATGTTCTCAGTATTTTTGAGATTTTTCTTTTGAATCTCCTTGTTAGCCTTCCCTGTGTGGCTTTATAAATACAATTGCGTTTAATGTGTATTTGCATTAGCAATTTATTTCAATTAAAAATTAGGTGGAAACTTTTCAATTTTAAACTGAGCCAAACTCAGTCTTCCAGAATTGAGGGAGGAAGTCCGTGTTTGCAGGCAGCGTGGCTTCCGCTACTGGTCATGTTGCTCTGTAGCTGTGGCAGTTGACTGTTTCCTCACTTGGCTGAGAAGAGATGGGCGATAGCGCTTCGGCACGTATACTTTGCAGGGCCACCATCGCCACCCTCTGCCCGAGCTCACACGAGAGCCTCGTAGTCCATGCTGACTGTCTGTCCTGCACAGGGCTGAGTCACTGCTGCTTTTCGGGACTGGGACCAGGCTAACTCTGCTGAGATACTAGTTTGCGACTGAACCCTGCATGGTGTGCAGTGAGAGGTGTCATTCACTGTGCCTGGTTCCACCACAGTACAGTTGTATCTTTGGTCTGAGGTGGTGAATTCACGTATGTGGAGGGCTGACTTAAGTCACACTAGGATTTTCAATTGTGCAGGTGGTTGGTGCCCTGAGCGCCCGCGTTGTTCCTGGGTGAGCTGTATGTTGCCTTATAGAGGGAGACCAGGGTTGTGTTCTAACTGGAAGTAGAATGCTCATCAATTTTGCAGGTTTTTTTGTTGGTAGTAGCCTTTATAAAAGGAAGAATAGCTTTATGAACTTAAAAACAAACAGAAAAACACATGTTCCAGCCCAGTTCTGACCCGGCTTTGCTCAGACAGTTGCTTCCCAAATTGGGAGGGTGGTTCACTCCCTGCATAGTCTGACCCGCCCACATACATCTGGCCAAATCAAACGCTGGATGAGCTTTTCTCTGTGCCTGAAGTTGTTCTAAGCTTAGACTGTACTGCAAATAGTATTCTTTCCCATGGTTTCCAATCATCTTGGATGTTTCTGCTGTTTTTCCAGATTGAGGTTCTCCCTTTATGTTTACTAAATTTTACTCTCACATAATAAAGGTGGGTGTTTTATAGTAAAATAGGCTCCCGTGGTCTAAGATTTACATACAGCTGAATGGTAGTGAGCCTCTGCTTGTCGCAGGTCCAAGGCCGCCCCCAGAAGACCCAGAGCATCATCATCCTGGAGTCGCACGTCATCTGTTGCACCCTGAGCACAAGTGGCGGTTTGCTGCTCGAGTCTGCTTTCCGGGGCCAAGGAGGTGTCCCCTTCAGTTGTGTCATCGTCGACGAGGTCAGTGAGCAGTCGGCCATTCGTCTTTGACTAGTGCTATGGGGAGTCTTCTGTGAACGGGGGGCCGGGGGTGCTGAGGTGTTAACACGGTGGTCTTCGCGCCTGACTTTCCCCGCCATTGCGCGTGTGCATTCGTGTTGAATGTGCTGCCGGGGACTCCTCACGCCCAAACCGCTCTTGCAGGGCGGATTCTCCCTCGAGGGTGCTAGATTGTTCCTCCCAGAGCCCCTCCAAGGACTGCCTGAGCTGCTCGGAATCGCTCAGTTTACCTTTTGCTGCATTTTTAACCTAACTTTGGACAGCTCTGGGCCACACTATTTTCCCAGTATGTTTATTGAGCAGACAGTTTTTAGGTACCTACTGTTTGCCAGACGTAGAGCCAGAAGACAACAGGGATGGAAATGAGATAGAGAATTGGTCCAGGAGGTCCAAGGTCCGTAGTTGCCAGTGAGAGCGGGCAGAGGGGGCCGTGGTGAAGCGGCGGCCAGTGCCAGCCAGCCGGGTCTTGCAGCAGAGAGCCGCTGAGGAACAAGGAAGACAGCGGGACGGGGCGGGGCGGGGCACAGCCAGCAGCTCCAGCAGACCTTCCAGCTTGTGGCTGGCTCCCAAGTGTCAGTGGCACCTGAGTGGTGACTGACTTCAAAATACATGTGTGATATTTTTTTTGAGTGTTTTTGTTTTGTTTTGTTTGTTTCTCTAAAGAAAGTTTTTGCTTTTGATATTTGGTGCAGAAGGAGAAAGTGTTCTCTTTTCTGAATGGTTAGGGTTAGAGCTTTTGTGCGTTAGGTAAACGGCACATGGGTAAACAAAAAGATAATTAAGCTGATTTCTCCATTCTGTACTTTGTCATTCAGGCTGGGCAGGCTTGTGAAGTTGAGACCCTCACCCCCCTCATCCACCGCTGCAACAAGCTCATCCTTGTAGGGGACCCGAAGCAGCTCCCCCCCACAGTCATCTCCTTGGTGAGTCCCTCGCATTCTGATCAATTTAAAGTGGAAGAGGCTTTTTTTGGAATTGTTTGGGGGGCAGTCTTTGTTGGATCATCGTTTTTTATTTGCAGGGAAAAGTGTTGGAAAGTCTGGGAAAAGAGATCCACTATTTGAGTCTTAATAGTCGAAGTCTTTGAAAATGCCCCTTTGTTGGTAATTGTGCTTGTGTATGTGACAGGAGCCATGTCGGAGACCAGAGACTAGGAAGACCCTGCTCCATGTGCTCTGGGCTTTTCCTTTTGGGACAGGCATTGTGCAGCAAGTAGTCTTTAAGAGGGCTTATTTACAATAACATTGTTTCTGTTTGAGAGCATAATCCAGAAATAATTGTTAAAATCTGTGTTACTTTTTTTTTTTGCTTTCGTAATGGAGTCAGGTGACTTCTGTTAGCATCAGAATAGCTTCAGTGTGGTCATTTACAAGATCACCAAACTCCATGGCTTTTCAAGGGCCAAGTTCAGAAACATCTTTCTCTGACTCTGGTGGTTGGTAATGGGTCCAAACCTTGCTGTGCACATACTAGAGCACAGTAATTGTTTTTATAACAATGGGACAGGTACAGGCAGCTTCTCCGAGATGACTGCTTTCTTCCCCCTTCCAGAAGGCACAGGAGTATGGCTACGAGCAGTCGATGATGGCCCGCTTCTGCAGGCTGCTGGAGGAAAGCGTGGAGCACAACCTGAGCGGCAGGCTGCCTGTCCTGCAGCTGACTGTCCAGTACAGGATGCACCCGGACATCTGTCTCTTCCCCTCCAATTACATTTACAACAGGAGCCTGAAGACCAACAGGTGGGCTTCGCTCATCACTTGGTGGCTGATTTTGTTTGTAGGGTTAGCTGCTTAGGAAGCAGAGCGAGTTTACTCTGTTCTTAAATCTTGTCATAAAAGCATAAGTCAAAGGTTTCATAATTTTCTCTAATTATAAAAGTCATGTTGATTGCAGCAAATGTTGATAAGAAAAAAGAAGGGGGAAAACGCCCCTATTTGTACTGCCCAGAAGTAGTTACTAGTGACATTTTGGTGTATCATCTTCTAGTCCTTTTACTATGTATACCTTTTTAATTTTTTTTAACTCAAAAAAATCATACCATGCTCTACATAGTAGTAAATGGCTTGCTTTTCTTACTTCCTGTATTATGAGTAGCTTTCCAGTTATAATTGTTATGCTCTAATTACAGAGCTCATTCTCTTAGCACCAGAGTAGAAATAAAGTTGGATTTCTACCTTCCACTAAGGCATGTTTCAGTAAAAGAAGGTTCTTCTTGTGCCCTCATTTGCCCCAGCTTCCTCCTTACAAGGACAATGGTGATACTAATTTAAGAATTGTCTATATGACTTGTCTTGTGTCCTGAGTGGTGGCTGCTTTCTTGTAGGGGGACTGAGACCACGCGGTGCTCCTCAGACTGGCCGTTTCAGCCCTACCTCGTGTTTGATGTCGGGGACGGCTCCGAGCGGCGGGAGAATGAGTACGCTCCCCCCCCCACTCCCAGGGAGGCCCCAGAGCCTCAGAGGGCTTGGTCCGTATTCGTGTTCAAAATGCTGTCCATACACATCTCTGTCTAATGTCAGAGCCTGGTTGCTGTTATCTAGCAGGGTGCTAAAATAAATTGCTAGCATCTTTCTCTCTACATTTCAGCCTTTTAATCCTTAAGTGTGTAACGAGGATCATATTACCTAATATGTGGTTGGCACTTGAGTGAATCCATGCCAAGCATGTGTCTTTTTCCATCTTTTTTAGCTCATATGTAAATGTTCAAGAAATAAAAGTGGTCATAGAATTGATTAAACTTCTTAAAGACAAAAGAAGGGACATCACTTTCCGAAACATTGGCATAATAACCCATTACAAGGCTCAGAAGATGATGATTCAGAAGGAGCTGGACAAAGAATTTGAAGGAAAAGGGTGAGGCAAATGTGTCTTTACAGATATTTCCAGTTTCTCTGTTGAATTAAAGAGAAGAAAGAGGGACTAGAAGGGAAGGAGGAAAGGAAACATTGTGGGGAGTGATTTTATACCAGGTGGTCAGGAGTCGGGGTCGGGGTGGGCACGCTTGCAGCCCTGTGGACAGAGCCTCCTGCCTTGGGTGCTGATCACAGGAGACCTGACAGTGAAACTCACCGAGCAGCTTCCCAGACCTTTCCCTTTAGGTCCATGACTGTTGGTCTGAATTCTGATTCTGAGGAGATGCAGGGAGTCACATTGTCACTTAGAATAAATGGTTTACCCTTTTTAGTGTCTTTATGTATAGGGAGAGGATCATGTTTTTGTCTCCTTTTTACCTCAACAGTAAAATTAAAGATTAAATATTGGAAATCCATTGACTCAAAAGTGTCTTAACCTAGAAACACACAAACTACCAAAATTGACTCTAGAAAAAATAGAAAATGTGAACAGACCTCTAAAAAGTAAAGCGATGGAGTTAATAATCAAGTACTTTCCAACAAAGAACTCAGGACCCAGTTTTGTAAATGGGTAAATACATTTTGAGCCATGTGTACAATCAAATCTACAGTCATGAAAGGAAGCACTGGCCCGTGCTACAACGTAGATGAGCCTTGAAAACACTGAGCGAGAGAAGCTAGGCTCAAGGGCCACGAGCTCTGATCCCACTGACATGAAATGTCCAGTGCGGAAGAGTCTGTAGCAATAGAAAGTAGATTCCTGGTGACCAGGGGCTGTGGGGGAGGGAAAATTGTGACAGGGTTTCTCTTTTGGGTGATGGAAATGCTGTGAAATTAGTGATGCCTGCACAACATAGCAAATGTACTTAAAAACCACTGAAAGGTGTACTTTACAATGGGGAGTTTATGTTATGTGAATTATATTTCCATAAGTACAGATACCATGAAAAAGGTTTCTGAGAAAGACTACTTTATGAATATGTATGTTTAATAGTTATCTTACCTTTTCCAGTAAACACTTCTCTTTTGTAAACAGGCCAGCAGAAGTGGATACTGTGGATGCATTTCAGGGTCGTCAGAAAGACTGTATTATTGTCACATGTGTCAGAGCAAACGCCATGCAAGGCTCAATCGGGTGAGTAACTGTCATCATTGAGGTTTTAAGTTGTGAAATTGATCCACTGTTGGGTCTGCTTCTCCTGAGAGCTTTTATATTAACCCATGACATGGCGTGAATCTGTTCTGTCATTTAATAAGAGTGAAATAAGTCATTGGATCAAGTGTGTTTTGCAGGGGCCTGCTGGTCTCCCACGGGATGTGTCATCTGTGGCTTTTTCTCATCTCTCTGTGTTTTCTGCTTTGGCCGAGTTAATCTTAACTACAGTCAGTTTACTTACCAGAGATGCTCTGGGCACTGTAGTGGGTGACAGAAAACTCCCCTGAGCCTCAGGGTCTTAGATTTTTTTCTTCCCATGAGTAGCAGATGAAATTTACAGATTGTAAGTATGTTTAATTGTTCTTAAAATAGTAACTCAAGTTCTCTCTGCCCCTGCCTGGAAATAGTCTGCATGTACAAATGGAGGCCAGTTATCTCAGGACCACTTTGTAAACAGCGCATTCTTTTCCAGCTCACCTGAAATTTCAGCTTTACTGTGTAGCAGTTCTGTTATTTCTGAGCTCTTTCTGACCTGTTGTTAACATTTGTCTGAGGTTTGTGTGTTTCTGCACTAGTTCCACAGTATTTTAGTAATCTCAAATAATTTAAATTCAAGAATAATCGATCTAGTATCATATTTTTAGGATGTCTTGAAGGCTTAGAAATCATACTGTTAAAATTGCCAATATTTTATTCGAGTCAAAATAGGAGATTGACAGACAGATGCATCCCTTTGAAGGAAAGCACTGGGTATTTTGTTTGCTGTTTTTAAGGGGAATTGCTTCTGTGCCAGGTACCCTGTGTTGGGAAGATGAGTGAGGAAGCACTGTGCCTTTACGTGCCGGAGCCCACGGAAAACTGTCTAGAATACTACCTGTGTCTCACCCACACTGGTGCACTACGTCCCTCTGTAGAAAGAAGTAACTCTTTTTTTCTTTGCCTAGATTTCTGGCGAGTTTGCAGAGGTTGAATGTCACCATCACACGAGCCAAGTACAGCCTCTTCATCCTTGGTCACCTGCGGACCCTGATGGTAGGTCATTCTTGGTGGCCAGAGAACTCGGAAGCTTGCCCATTGTTACTGATAGGGGCTGAAGGTTAGCTTTTATTTTCCAACATGACAGTGGTCTCGAGGGTCCATGGAGACATGAGACAATGAGCCTCTTCCCTGAGTTCTGTGTTCCCCAGCAGCTTCTCCCTGGAGCTGTCATACACAGAGACTACTCAGCCTCAGCCTGAGCCCAGGCATCCAGTGTCCTGTCAAGGTGGCCTTTAAGGAAATCGTATCTGCATCCTAGGATGTTAGATGATGGGGGAGTCATACACGTGAAGTGTTAGCACCCGCCGAGTGCAGCCGCCGTCTCCTGTCTCGGCCCTGAGAGCAGAGCAGCGGTGTGGGGCTGGACGCAGGACGGGGTGCAGCTGCGGCTCCAGGGGGGCTGCCGGCAGGTTGTTTGGGAAACAGATGTCCGGCTTCACTTGGTGACAGCACAGCCAGCTGAAGCTAAAATGTGCTGCTGGCCTGGCGGCGGGGCTTGCTTTTGGTTTCCCTCGTTTCTCTCACAGTCGCCAGCTGGCTGAGGAGAGGTTTCCGCTCTTTGGTTGGTGCCACCAGAGGGCGCTCAGTCTCATTGAACTCTTACCCGCTCTGTCTTCACCTTGTGTTGTGTACCCCCTTGAAAGAATTTTTAAAACTGTGTACCTCCTATTCTAAGCTTAAGTATTGCTAAAGGCTTTGCTTCTAGTGTATTATAAAATGCTGACATTTTAAAATGAAGCTTTTAAAAACAAATCGAATGCATCGCTCTTTAGTGCCTGCAGTGGACGGGAGCTCAGCATTATCTCCGCTTTTTGAAACTGAAGTTCCTTCTGTTCATTCTCGTTGGGGCTAAAGTTGGGGAATAGGTTTTTGTAATCAGAAATCTTTCTGTTAATGTCACTGTGTTGCTTCTCTGCCACACAAATTTATATATAAATTGAACATTTAAAAACTTATCTTTCATAACTATTTGTGTAAACTGTGAAGGCTGTACAGAACTGCTCTGTGCCTTTTTTTTTTTGCAAATTCCTGTGAATCTATAGTTTCCTCGAAAGCCTTTTTTTTTCTTCTTAATCCTCACACGAGGGTATGTTTCCATTGATTTTAGAGAGAGAGGAAAGGGAAAGGGGAGAAGGAGAGAGAGAGAGAGAAGGAAAGCTAGATGTGAGAAAGAAATATCAATTTGTTGCCTCCCATATGCTCCTCAACTGGGGATTGAACCCAAAACCTGGCAATCAAACCCGTCACCATTTGGGGCATGGGATGACGCTCCAGCCACGTAAGCCACATCGGCCAGGGCTCCTTGATGGCCTCACGGGCCCAGGGCAGCAGTGCCTCCTCTCCCCTCAGCCTTTGTTCTCATGCTCCCTCTTCCTACCAAGCCTGAGTTCTGAAGGTCATGCAAGAGCAGTTTACTGCCGAGGGAATGATCAGAGGGAGGGAGGAAAGGGGCGCGCAGCCGGGGCTTTCCTTTCCTTAGATGTGCTTTTCTAACCTCAGCTCCTCTGGAAGAGACAGAAAGTGGCGCAACGCATAGCCTTGGGTGAAGATGATTTTAGCCCTTTGCAGTTTGGGTGGCCTTCGGGAATTTGATGAAAGCTATGGTGTTTTTTCTAAAACAGTCACAAGCACTCAGAAGTTAGGGCTTCCTAAAGCCAAGCCTTCCTGCTCCCATTGTCATCCCTGCAAGAGGCAGGCAGGACCAGATCAGCAGCCAGGGCACTTCCTGAGGGGATGACAGAGTGCGCTGTCCACAATGTCCAGTGCACTGATCACTGGTCACACGTGGCCACCGAGCTTGTGAAACGTGGCTGGTGCACCTCAAGTTTTCACTTTATTTGATTTTAATTAGTTGATATATAAATAGCTCCCTGAGGCTGCTGTTCAGGTGCAGCCCTGTCCTTGCTGTTGTGCAGCAGGCGCCACCATGGGGAGCGGTGGGTGTTCTGCTCACAGTGGTCGACTCGGACAGGCTGTCGGGCTGTATGCTGACCTTTTTTCCCCCCACCCTGTCTAACAGGTAACAGGTCCTGGAGAATCTGTTCATGAAAGCCTGTTTCCTTTGTTCAGAAATGAAGCGGGGCCCTCCCGCTCCCCAGGCATGCGAGTGTTTGTTGGTGTGTAACTTTTCTTCCCTCTTGGTTTCAAGGACAATCAGCATTGGAACCACCTGATTCAGGACGCACAGAGGCGTGGTGCCATCATCAAGACCTGTGACAAGAACTACAAACACGACGCCATGAAGATCCTGAAGCTCAAGCCTGTACTGCAGCGGAGCCTCACCCACCCTTCTTCCGCAGCCCTGGAGGGCTCCAGCCCCCAGGGCGGCTCGCCCAGCAGCAGGCTAGACAGAGAGCGGGTCAGGACATTGCTGCCTGCTTCTCTGTACCACACACCCTTGGATGGTAAGGAAGCTGCTGGTACTGTTGCTGCAAAGGACCCTGAGAAGCCTCCTGTTAAAGACCAGCTTCGGGACCCACGACTGTTCAGAAGGATAAGCATGAACCCTAAAGCCAAAGGGAACTGCCTAAGGGACCCAGAGCCCTTGAGCACCCAGCTTCCTGGAGCAACCCCTCCCTCGGGAGAGACCAGCTTCCCTGCGAGTCCCCTGGCTCTGGGCAGCACTGGGGAGCTGTCTACGGCCACAGGGAGCAACCAGAGACCTCACGTGCCATGTGAACCTCCTGTTGCCAGCGCTGACTCCACAAATAAAAGAACCTGTGGCCAGGGAGGGGAGCACAGGCGCCAGAGACAGACCAGGGCGTACAGTGACGGGGACCAGGGGATGCTTAGCTCTGTGAGCCTTCACGCCAAGAGGACCTGTGGCTGGGACGACAGGAGACCGAAGGAGGAGGGCAGCAGTGTGAAGAGAAGAAAGCGATAGTAAAGCCAGGTGACGTGCCTGTCGGCCACGGCGTTACTGCAGACAGGTGGCTGGCTACTAGGACGACCCAGATAGTTTTTTTCTTGAAAGGAGTCTGTGTGGTGGTGGTGAACATGGAAAATGTATCCGAACCCCTGAGCCTGTAGCTCATCTTCAGTACTTTTTTGTCAGTTGCAGAAACTCTCAGAGGGCTTGTGTGTAATAATGCCCGTGAGGCCACAGGCTTGAAATGTTGGTCTGTGGTTCTTCTATAAAAAGTTAGGTCAGACTGGAGTGAGTGTTGTAAAAATTGAAATTATATTTGTATAGCAAATAGCAAATTCCTTTTAAAATTTAACCTAGTTGATAGCTTTTCTTCCCCCTGCTTAAAATGTTAATCATTTTCACCAGAACAAACTTTATATTAAAAAAAGAGAGAAAAGGAGGTGGAGGGCGGACCCTCTCAGCTCTTGTTGCAGGCAGACTGGGACAGGCCAGGGGTCCAGGACATGCGGGTACCACTGCTGGTCAGTGTCTAGTTCTTCACAGAGGCACCGGGAGCCTCCTGGAGGAGACTCTGGGGAGCGGAGTTCTGTTAGGTCAAGTTCTGCTGATGCACATTTTTAGACGAGGCCCCTTGGCACAGACATGATGTTTGTGACAAGTTCAGCTACCTCTTTTAGTAAGCACCTAGCTCTCCAGCTAAAATTCTTATCCTTCCTGAAATAGATGACTGAAATGAAATATCTCTTGAATTAACATTCAGACGCCCAGCATATTGAGCTTCCTGTAACTGGTGGGTCCCCCCCCAGAGGTGGCCCAGGGCTGGGTTACTGCGGGCTGCTCTACGACCACCTCGGCTTGCTGTGAAAGCCTGCAGGTTGCCAGGGGAACCCAACCGAAACATTCGTTTTAGGTAGAGCCTGGAAAGCTCCATGTTAAATACCTTCCCAGGGGTTCTGGTCACCAGGCAGCTTAGGAACCATGAGGGCAGGCTGGGCATAATACATAGTGTCCCCCCAAAAATGTATACACAGTTTAGCAGCTGATATCTCAATCGATGTATGTTTCTTTTCAAAGATTTACCCCATTGGAATTAATAATTATTCAAAGTGTGTACAATTTTGGGGAACCCTGTATTTTAGGCATGAATGAAACACCCTTTTCAAAGAGAAGGCTAGAAGAGGGATGGATGTAAGTACTTTCAGTTCAGGACCAGGAAGAGTTGGCGTTTCCTGGGATCTCGGAGGCCATCCTAACCTGTGAAAATACACCGGGGCTGAGAGCAGCTGGTGGTAGGGCACCGTGCTTTTGTGGCAGAAAGTGGCCGTAGTGAGTGGAGGTTTGAGAGACTTGGAGAAGGAAGGGGTGTGAATCTCAGAGCCCACTTTTCCAAACACATACAAAATGAACTGGGAATATTGCAGGTGTGAGCATGCGTGTTAGTGGCAGCTGACAGTTGTTGAAATCGGGTTTGGGGGACTTCACTGCAGCCCACTAGCTACTTGGGGAAGGAAAACAAACCCCAAAGACGAGTGTGCGCCAGTTGAACTTTGCCATCTGATTTTTAAGCAAAAAAGGCTTTGTGTTAGTCAGAAATTCTACTGAAGCACGTTACTAAGAGTTCTTTAAAAAGCAATGTTTGGTGGCCAGAGTTTAAACATTCTACTCTCTCATTGCCTGTGTTCTCACTGGTGTCCAGACAGCACCCCTGTCCCTTGGTAGCACATTTTCTCTGGGGGGGCAGAGTCCATCCTTGGCTGTGCCACCAAAGAAAGTGTAGGGTGGGGGCAGGGGCTCCATGAGCTCCCCACAGGTGCCTTGGGCAAGAAATCTCATTGTTACTCTAAGTTTACTTTCCTGCTGTCCTGGTGAAATGCTCAATTTAGCAGATATTCGGAGTGATGACAACAATGTAGTCTGACAACTGTAACCTTGTAAAGGAGGCATGGCAGAACTGCTGGGGTGAGGCGGTCACCGACTGCTTCTCCAGCAGGCAGCTCAGGAAACAGGTGTTCCTGGGATCGTGCTTTGTTGCCGTGCCCGACGGCCCGACGGCGTTCTTTCCGGTTCAGTTGGATGCCTGTCCTCACGCGCTCTGTTCACCTGTGGCTCCCCGGCCCGATTGTGCCTGGTGTAGCTGGAGACCCGCGTAATCCTTCCAAGGAACAAGCCTGTTTCCTGACAGCCTGTCCCAGCAGAACACGGTCATACCTGACCTTGCCTTTGAAACCATTTGTTGTTCAGTTGGTAAAGGTATTTGCATAAAGCGGTCCATATGCATTGTGTGGCCTCTCTTGAAGCGGCTGTCCCAGCAGCGTTGCTCACGCGCAGTCAAGCTAACGGGCAAGGTGGAAAGGGCTCCTGCTTCATCCTGGCCGAGGCGTCACACCTCTAAGTGCCCTGCCTTCTCTCAGTGTCAGTTCCCACATGAATATATTCTACCAACTTTGCTTTTCCTATGTAATCTGTCCTGGGTTTATTGTGCACAGTTTATTGAGTTGTAGTTCTCATGTATTATCAGAATTTTGATAAGTACATGTGAATAATCTGTGAGTTTTATAACCAAAATGTACCTAAACTGTTTTCTAAAGTTAGTTGTGCACATTATAGTTTTTTGCTGAAGCTTTGACTTTTTCTATGCTCTGAATTCCTAGCTGGGATTTGGAAAACATTAGGTCTATTGTCTTTGTTAAAACTTAAATTTTAAGAGAAAATAGCAGAATTAAAAAGTGGAAACACAACTGACACGGGTTAGGAATTCTCTGTGTTTGAACTAAGGCACAACATACTCCCTAGGTGATCTGCCGGGGCTGCCATGCTGAAGTTACTTGGTGGGGACCTGTTTTCTCCAAACCTGTTGTCCAGCCCCATTCCACTCCCTGGCTCCCCACCCTCTCTGGGGCCTTGTTCGTAAGGTGATGAGGGGCAGCGTGGGCAGCGTGGTGGTGCCTCAGAGAGTGCAGCTTGGTCCGGCAGGAGCGTGTGCTCCCCCTAGGCTGCGATTGGGGGGCACATGAACAGCAGCCTATGAAAGGAGCTCCCAGGGCCCCGTCCGTGGCGGGGCAAGTGTAGATGTCCCTGTCAGAGCTGCATGCTGATGGACGCATCAGAAGTGGAATGCGTTCTGTGAAAGCTGTAACTGCAGGGAGTTGCACCTTGTAGCCTGTGCTCGTTAGAAGGCACGTGCCCTCAGCCTCGGTGAGTGTCCCCAGGGTGAGTGAGCAGACAGCCTCACCAGCTGCTTGCTTATTCCAGATGCCTGTCCACATTCCCAGGAGGGTCAAGTGACGTATTTGGGGGTTATGGGCCTAAAAAATTCACCCAATGGCCTGATGAGAGCTGTGCACCCTGCAAGGGCCGTGTTGGAGGAATTTGCTACAGTGGGAGCCATGATTTCTAAAGTCACTCCCGCCCAGCTCAGGCGCAGTCACTGCCACCTCGTGGGTTTCCCACTCATTGAGGGATAAATAATTCAGGAAAGAAACTGGAATTTAGCTCCAGCTTAAATAGAATTTATAGTGGTGTGTGGCACCATGAGGCAGGTTCTTCGCACACGGGGCTCCTCCATCACTCTAAAAGAGTTGAGTTATTGTCGCTCTTCCTGCACAGAAGGCACCGGCCAAGTCAGATGGCATAAACGGTGCCCATGGGTGGGGTGCTGGGCACCGCCGCGACGGCCATGTGCCGCTGGTCCTTGCAGCCCGAGCTCCAGGCAGCAAGGCTGCAAACAGAATCGTTAGTTTTCTACCCACAGGTGCACTTTGGAGTCACCGGGGAGCTTTTGCAAACCTCCTGCTCCTGGGCTCTACCCTAGAACTTCTGATTTAGTGAGCCTTGGGCCAAGTGAATTAAGGTTAGCAAGCTGGGGCTAAGTTTGTGACCCGGGGACTGCATATGTCCATGGTGATTCTCAGGCCACCGATCAGCACACACTGGCAGCTCTTACCACGTTTTGTGGAATAAATCCCCTCCCCCAGTGTGTGAGATGGAGGGAAAGCGAAAGGCCGATGATGAAGTACACGGCGTCGAAGTGCCCACCCAGCATAGGAGTAGGACGCCACTGATAGGGGGGCCTCTCCACGCCCCCCTGGTGGGGACCGCCGCCCTGCATTGCATGGAGAGCGTGGGGCTCCTGCAGGCACTTGGGGAGTGGGGAGAGGAAGTGGGCACAGCTGGCATGTTGACAGAATGCGCCAGCAGTGTAGCGAGCACCAGGGCACCGACTTGTTTAACCCTCACCGTCACCCTATGCTGTCGGTGGGACTTTAACATCTCCGTTTCACAGATGAGGAGACTGAGGTGCTGAGACGGAGTCACTTGCCCATGGTTACCCAGGTGGCCCTTCGCCACCATCCCTTCTGCTTTTGGGACCACCTTCCCTTTCAGGGGAAAATGGGCACTGGGTCAGCTGTGAACTGTGCCACCAGGAACACAGCCACGGAGACTCGGGGGCCTGGCCAGACCCCGTCATGCCCGAGGGGAGCATGGGCCAGGCAGTGGGAAATCTCTGCCAGGAGCCAGGGTCCTGTGGCCAGCAGACCCCTGGCTCTGGGTGGGGAAGAGGACACTGGGGGAGGGGGAGGGGCACAAAACCCAAGGGTGGAGTGCTGCCTTTCTTATTTTAAAAGGTCTTTTATATTCAGGATACATTGCTTAATGTTATAAAGTAGGTTTAAGAAGGGTGTATATAAGGGTGATTATTGTTAAAATATAATAATAAGCCCTGGCCGGTGTGGCTCAGTTGGTTGGGCATCATCACATGCACCAGGAGGTTGTCAGTTTGATTCCCGTTCAGGGCACATGCCCTGGTGTGGGCTCGGTCCCTGGTGGGGGGCATGCAGGAGGCAGCCGATCGATGTTGTGCGCTCACATTGTTTTTCTCTCCCTCTCTCAAGAAAATCAATAAACTATTCTTTTGAAAAATAAAGTAAATAAAATAGAGGGCAAAGGGGGCAGCTGTGCAGCTCAGTGTTATAAGCTTGAGCTTCTGTGCAGTGAGACTGGATTTGCATCTGGACTCTGCTTCTTTTGGGCTGTGTGACCTTGGGCAACTTGCCTACCCTCTCTGTGCTTTCATAGTTTCTTTGTGCCCTTTCTCTGGTTGGGGAAAGACACCCCACCTCCCTTGATAGAGTGGGGAATGCTAGATAGGAAGGGGTGGGCACAGGGGTGCGTGGGTGGGGGGATAGGGAGAGTGGCAGGCAGGGTTGCTAGCTGGAGGCAGGCCTGGGAACGAGGGCAGTGCTGAGGCAGCACCTAGGCCAAAGGGACAGCAGGGGGCGCTCTGGCCACTGTGGGCAGGATGCTGGGTGTTGCTCTGGCTTCCTGGGGCCCTCCCTATGCCTCTAGTTTCCCTGACATGTGTCTGAGCATCCTGAGAGCCTTCAAATAATGTCCTTTTCTGCCTAAGTCACCGGAGTTGTCTTTGGGTGCGGTGCCTCTGCTCCGCAGCCGGGACACTGTGGGAGCCCCAGGATTCTCAGCCGGGTGATGGCCATGTGAATGGAGCCCGCTCTCAGCTCACTGCTCTCAGCTCACACTCTTGAAACAGAGATGTCAGCCCTCAGCCCAAAGCTTAGGGGGCTCAACAAATGCAGGAGACTGTCGGCGTGCGGGTGTGTTTTATGGAAAAGTATTTGAGACATATTATCAGGATCAGTAACAGTTATTAGCTCTGGATGGAGGATTGTGGGTGATTTTAGTTTAAAAATCATCACCTCGCTTTTCTGAATCTAACTCCCCTACAGCCGGGATTTGTGTTTCAAAAGAAGAAATTAGCAAGTAAAGCTTTTCTCCCCTGGGCTTTTCACCAACTCTTGTGGCCTGAGATGTGCTGGGATGGGATGGGAGTCCCATGGGGATGGGGTGGGGGAGATTGGCCCAGCCCGAAGTGCTGAGACCGGGGCAAGGTGCACGCATGGGGTGAGCCCCCCTCACCCCTGCCTGCTCCAGCCTGGCCCGGCCGGCCTCCTGCCCGGGTGCCATAAACCGCCTCTCAGCTGGATGGTGGCAGAAGAGGCAGAATCTGCCGACCCAGCGGTCTGCTCTTGTAGAGGGGAGGTGGGGGCGGGGCCAGGCTGCCTTGGCGGGGCGGGTAGGCAGGCATTTCCCCTGGCAGCAAAACCATTCCAAAGAAGCCTGGCTCCCCAGGGCCCCTCACTGCAGGGGAGGAGGGGACAGGAGCAGTTGGGGGCCAGCCCTGGGGGGATGCCCCTTGCCTGGGGCACTGGTCTGGGTTAAACTCTCGGCTCTGGTGTCAGGCTGTCCTGAGTCGTCAACTGCCTCTCCCTCTTAGGACTTCAGGCAAGTTCTGTCCCCTCTCCTAGCCTCCACTTCACCTCCTGTAAAATGGGTATGCCCCTCCCTTCTGCCTGGCTCAGTGGTTCTCAGCCTGGGGCAACTTTGCTCCCAGTTTGCAAAGTGTGGACGCACTTTTGGTTATCACATGGGAGGAAGGTATGGCTGGCAGCTAGTGGCTGGAGGCCAGGGATGCTACAAACATCCTACTGTGCACAAGACAGGCCCGTCCCCCAAGCATTACCAGCCCCAGATGTCAGTGGCTCTGAGGCTGAGAAAGCTGCCTGGGGTGAAGGTGAAGGGAATCTGTATCCATGTGTGCACAGCGCTGCGGACAGTGGCTGTATTGTCCAAGCTGTGAAATGGGAGCCTTCTCTTTACCTCTCAAGAACCAGAAGTCAAAACAGCTCTGGGGATGAGCACACACCGTCTAGGCAGAGGCCGGACTATGGCTCTGGGCTCCACTAACCTTGTTTTCTCCTCTCAGCTGCTGGAAGATGTCAGAGTTTTCCAAATGGCCACTGGCAACCTTCCCTCCAGCCTGCGCTGAGGTCAGGGCTGAGCCTCGTCCTCGGGGACCGGGGCTGCCACTCTGATTTATGACACACTCTACCTCCCTGGCCCTTCCTCGCACAAAGACTAGTCCCAGGGAAGCTGACACAGCGCTGCTCCAGCTGGGAGAGGTCGGGGAGGGCAGAGTGCGGCCACCGAGGACCCTCTCCTCCCATAACCCTCTGGAGACTTATGGCAACACAGCCAGGGTGACACAAAGGGGTGTGTGTGTGTGTGTGTGTGTGCGCGCGCGCGCTTGTGTGAAGTGGAAGCTGTTGGTTTCTGCCCAGAGCTCCTCTCTGGGAGCCCCCTTCCCACTGCTGTGTGGCCTGTGAACAGCTTACACCCTTTCTCTATCAGGGATTGCACTGTGGCCCCTACACCAGCAGGAAGCCAAAGACTGACTGACAGGAGGCTGCCCCCTGCCTCAATCTGGGATTTATGCTCCAGAGCCCCATGTGGGGGCCATCCCCCCTCAATTCAGCAAACCCACGAGCCCAATCCCTGTCAAAGTTCTGCTACTAGCGAGGGAGCTGGACCCAAGACGGGGGGGGGGTGGGGGGGTGGGGGTGGCGGTGGGGGTGCATCACTGTGATTCCTTTGTATTTTGAAAATTATTTACTGATTGATTGGAGAGAGAGGAAGTGGGGGAGAAAGATTTGTTGCTCCACTTCTGCATTCATTGGTGGATTCTTGTATGTGCCCCGACCGAGGATGGATCGAGGGTCTCGCCTACAATCTAGTCTTGGTGTATGGGGATGGCACTATCCACCTGAGCCCCAAGCCAGGCCCTTCCTTTGTGTTTAACGCCGTGATCGTTAGGAGGAGGGCAGCTTGTTCACAGATCACAGCCTGTGTTGGTGGCTGGCTGAGGTGGGTTTGGGTCAGCTGCCTCGCCTGTGCTCATTTACAGGTGGAGGGTGCAGGCAGGTGCTGTTCCTGAAAGAGATGGCTCGAGGCAGCAAGGCCTCGACGCCTTGGCCTCAGGCTGCGGGGCTCCCGAGTTTCTGTCGAGGGCACTGGGCGGCGTGGGCCGAGGCCCAGGGATGAAGGGTTAAGCCTCTCTAGCTTCGGTGGACTCAGGGCCCCGGACGCTGGGTGTGCACGGCCTATAACTTAGGAATTGGTAAGTCTGCAGGTGACAGAAAACCCAAATTCCAGTTTGAATCACATCAAGGTTTATTTTTTCTCACATATTAAGAAGTGCGGAGGTCGGTGAGCTGGGCTGGTCCCGGCTTGGCTGGGTCCTCAGAGAGGAGCTTTCCCTTCCTGGCTCCCAGTGGCTCTCACCCAAGGTCGCCAGGCAGGCCCTCCCCACAGCCCTGCTGACTGAGCAGTGGGGGTGGGGGTGGGGGAAAGCCAGGGCCCCAAACTGGGCCTACTGAGGCTTGGTGTGGCAATGGGGGACGGGAGGTTTCTAAGGAACTTTCTGGAAGCCCCACTCATCACTCCTGCTTACATCTCATTGGCCAGAACTGTGTCCCTTGGCCACTCTTATGCACGAGGAGCCCCAGACCTGTTTAATTTCAGCTGTGCTGAGTGGGTTCAGTCAGTAGGAAGGAGGTGCAGCCACAGGGACCTTACAGAAGGCACTTCCTTTGGGGGCTGGGAGCTGACCCCTGCAACCTGGTGGTGGGGGTAGGAGCTGGGGGCGGGGGGGGGGTGACTTTGAAATGCAGCTAGTCATATCTAATAGCAGTTGTAGCTCCCCCTCCTTTGCTGTGTTGTAATCTCACCATTCTCAGGTCAGGCTTTGTTAAACTTGGTTTAAGCATTGCCTTGGGGACTTGAGGGAGTGTGGCAGATCCCCTGCTGGCTGCTGCTGGCAGAGTGACTGCCGGCAGGGGCTGTAGGAGCAACAAGGAGCCAGACCCGGATCCTTGGCCCTGGGAGACTTCCAGGCTGCGAGAAAGTAAGTAGGTGGGAGGGAAATCTGGGTGCAACCCCTAAGCGCTGGGAACACGAGGCACCCTCCCTAGCAAAGAGGCTCCGTTGATGGGCCCCATCCTTCAGAGCTTCCTCTCACAACTGCGCTGCTCCTGGGTCCCCTTGGCCATCCCTCCTGTGCCCACCCAGGACTGTGCCCACCTTGGTACTCTCCAGCCAACAGTGGGCTCTGGAAGGAGGCAGCAGCTGCTGACACTGGGCCTGAGGCTCGGGGTCGGGGTCGGCCGGTTGAGACCACACAACCATCCCGATTTCTAAATTGGAGCCTGGAAGTCGCTCTATTAGAGAAGGCTGGGCCAGTCCCTTTCCTTGGACTTCTCAGCAACGATATCAACGCGTCCACCGTGTGCTTTTAAATTTGAGGACAGCTGAGAAAAAGTGCAATAAACTGGTTTTTGTTTTGTTTCTAGTGAAGGGAGGGAGGCAACCTCCCAAGTTTGGGCAACATGGGTCACAGGCCCGCCTCGCCCGGCCCAGGTGAGAGCTCTGCTGGCCAGCCTGCGGAGGGCGGGGCTGCTTGTTCTCCTTAGCAGAAGGGCTTGGGGATGTGGCCTGAAAGCGAGATAGTTTAAGGCTATCTTGTGGGTTCCTCTTTAAATCCCAAGTGAACACAGAAAGAAAACAGGCCCTGGGGGCAGCAGTGAGCAGATTCTTTACTCCGATTACACACCATCACCCACCCCGCGGGGACCGGCGGCCGCTCGCGTCCCTCCTTACAGGGAGTGGTAAGTACAAACAAAAATAGTTCTCTACAAAACAGTTTCCAGCCCTCGCAGCCCTCCTTCCTAACTCCCTCCCCCAGACGGCGAGTTCCTCGTCACTCCGGCCTGGGGTCTGGTGGGTTGCAAAGAAAACCGAGAAGATACAAAAGAATCACGTCAGCGACTGGAGCTGTAGGCAACTGGAGTTGAGGGCCCGCTGGCCGGTGGAAAGCCAGGGACAGACGCAGGGGGTGTCCGCAACAGTCGAGTGTGTGTGTGCCTGGGGGTGCTGGGCGAGCAGCGTTTCTCCCCACCCCCCGTCTCACCACCAGCCAAAAAAAGAGAAAGAAACGGGCGGCCGGAAATAGAAAAACAAAGACCAAAATCGCAGCCGCTGGGCCAGGACCCCCAGCGCCCCCTGCCGCGGGGCCGGGGCCCCGGAGGTGGTCTGGAGGGCGGAGGGCTGCTGAGTAGCACCTGGGCGCAGCTCGAGCCGCACCCTTCTCGCCCCGACCCCCAGGCGCAGGGCTCAGGACGCAGCGCCCGCGGCGCGCGGGCCCCTCTCCCGCCGGTGCGCCCGCGCGCGGCTCAGCAGCCCAGGCGGGCGGCCAGCCCCAGCAGCAGCAGGCAGCCGAGCAGGGTGGCGGGGCGCGGCGCGGCGCCGGGCGCGCGGTCGCAGTCCAGGCCCCCGGCGTCGGCGGGGTCGCAGCGGGGCTGCTCGCAGCGCACGCCGGTGTAGCCGCGCGGGCAGGCGCAGCGCTGGTTCTGCACGCAGGTGCCGCCGTTCTGGCAGAGCAGCTGGTCGTCGTCGCACACGTTGGCTGCGGGGCGGAGGGGCCGTTATCTCGGGCGGTGGCCCGGTTGCCGCCCCCCGCCCCAACCATCCCCACCTGGGAGCTTCTGGGATGTGCGAGGCCCTGGGGACGCGGCCTGGACGCACTTGGTGCGAAACGTCCCTGCGTGGATGGTAACCAGGGCTGGGAGACCTGGCCCCTGCCTCCCTCCCGCCGCTGCTCCTGGCTCTCCCGCTCCTGGGCACTGGCCTGGGTGCGGTGCCACGGTCCCGGAGGGCCCTCCCACCCTCTTACCTGGGCTCACACCGGGTCTCCGCCAGGCCGCTTCCCAGGACAGCGCCGCTCCCTCCCTCCTCCAGCTCCCTTCCCAAGGAACCCCAGCTCGACCTCTCATGATTCCCACCTGACACCGACCCTGTCCCCAGACCACAGCCCCGCCACCCGGCTGGGCCTTTGCCCTGGCGACATCAGCTCCCTGGCGCCCTGCCCCACAGCGCCAGGCCCCGCCCCATGGCCCGCCCCCGGCGCCAGGCCCCACCCCCACGGCTCCCTGCCCTGCCCCCGCGCCAGGCCCCGCCCCCACGGCTCCCTGCCCTACAGCGCAGGCCCCGCCCCTACAAGGCCCCGCCCCCGCCAGGCCCAGGCCCCGCCCCCACGGCTCCCTGCCCTGCCCTACAGCGCAGGCCCCGCCCCTACAGCAAGGCCCCGCCCCTACAGCGCAGGCCCCGCCCCCCAGCGGGCACACTCACGGTAGCAGCCCTGGCGCCAGTAGTGCGTGGGGAGGCAGTCGTCGCACTTGGGCCCCGCCGCGCCCTCGCGGCACTCGCAGAAGCCGGTCTCGTTGCACCGATCGTGCACGGAGCCGATTTGGTTGCAGTTACACTCTGGACGGACAGGTGCACCGTGTGCGGTGCTGTCAGGGCGACTTGTGGGCACGGACACCACCCCGCCCGCCCCGTATTCCTTGCAGCCCGGGCTCCGCACTGCCATGTCCGCGTGAGCCCGCGGGCGCATGGCAGGTGGGAGCGGATGGGGGTGTCCGAATCTCGAGGGAAGACCGGCTCCGTTCCCGGGCATTCTTGCCGCCCCCCCCCCGCCCCCCGGTCTGGGAGGGACCCTGTCCCGCTCCAGGCCTCAGTCTCCCTCCACACCTGGGACTGGAGCAGGGGCTGATCCTTCCCAGCTCCAAAGACCTGTGATCTGACAGGTGGGAGGAGCCTCATCAGAGGCAGTGGGGCCTCTGTCCCTGGGGGCTGTGGTAGGTGTGGGTTGGGGGGTGGCCCTCACCTATAGCTCCTTTCCAGGGCGCTTGGAGGAGCAGCCCAGCCCCAGAGGCCTCCAGGCTCCCTACTGGTGACCTGGGGCCTCTGCTGTGCACAAGGGGGCAAATGCTTCCCCTCTGGGAACCCTTGAAGCCCAGTGCTGGGTCTAGGGGTTAAGGCACACAGACACTGAGGAGGGGGCGCCGGGGGAGCAGGGGAGCCTCTAATCGGATCCAGGGGCCTAGCCATGTCCCTGCAGCTGGCCCACATGACATTGGCAGCACAGTTCCGTTTGGATCACTTTAGAGTTGATAGAATTATCGGAAGGCCTGAGCTGTAATTCAGACCGACAGTTCCAGCTGTGGGCAGCCCTTCCCCTTCCCAGCCAGAGCTGGCCTGGGGGATGGGCACTGGGGTCCCCAGGGCGTTGGGCACCAGGGCTGACTTGGCCTCTGCTGGAGACAGGGACAGGGGTGGTGGGCAGTCTGTCCAGGCTGCTGGCTGTTGGTTGGGGGCCATGGCTTTGGCCTTGTGGGATGGCCTGTCTCTGCCCAGGCCCAGGTCCCCAAAGGCAGTTCTGGAGCAGAATTTGAAAAAGCAGACCAGGTGGAGGGCAGCTCTGTAAGCTGGGCTCTGCTTATAAAGCATTCAAGAATTTCACTGGAGGATTTTGTGGCATTAGCCACAGATAAAAGGTTGGAAACCTTTGATCTGACCCACCTCCTGATTTTACAAACAGAGAAACTGAGACCCAGAGAAGGGAAGGAAATTGTCCAAATGCACACAGCAAGGCAAGCACGAGAACCAGTGCCCCTGAAACTCCAGTGCCCTGGGGGAGGACCCAACGGGAGGTGATTAACAGAGCAGATTCTTTAAAGAGGCCTGAAGTGGGAATTTCCACAGCCTCCAGAGGGATTCAGACACAGGCCTTCAGACCCCACCTAACGCTGCTCGGCCGTCAGGCGCCCTGCACCCGGGGCCAGCAGGGTCCCAGGGCCGCCCTGCCCGCCCGCCCCGCTCACCGATGCAGACATCTTCATCGTCCAGCTCGGCGGAGCCGTTGCGGTAGAAGCCCAGGCGGCAGTGCTGGCAGTGCTGGCCCCGCGTGTTGTGTTTGCAGCTCACGCAGGTCACCACGTTGAGGAAGTCGATGTAGCTGCAGCGGTTGGAGTGGCCATAGCACTCGCAGTCTGGGCCGGCCGAGCGTGAGAAACACCAAGGGTCAGTGAGTCCGAGGAGACTGTGCCTTCCTGCCGCCCCCTCCCCTTGCACTCGGGAAAACTGAGGCCCAGGGAGAGGAAAGGCCGCCCCAAGACAAGCAGGGTGCAGGACCTGGCACAGGACCTGGGCCTCCAGCCCCTCTGTACCATTTGAGGAGACAGGCCCACAAGCTTGGGCCTCAGCCCAGAGAGTCCCACCTGGCCCTGTGGCCAGGCCCCAGGGAGGGCCGGTGGGCAGCACCTGCTGGGTGCCAGGGCAAGGTGCTCTTAGCGGGGATGCCCGAGAGATGCCAGGGTGATGAGGGATGATTCATGCAGGGAGGATGGTTCATGCCACCAGCCTGGGAGCTCGGGGAGGGCAGTGCCTGGGTTCACGGTATTCACTGCGTGTCCCCAGTGACTCGATGAAGGACAGGTACACGCAGGAAGGTTGGGCATGATGGAAATGGCCAGAAGCTTCCTCCCCGTGCTGCTTTGGAAGACGGTTGGAAGGAAAGGCGCCACCTGCAGGGTCCTTCCTTATTAGCCTGAGCTCTTCTGCAAATTTGATCGACACCAGAGGGCCCCCTCCCTTTGCCTTCCCCTAGTCTTGGCCCAGCTTCTGACTCTAACACGGAAGGGGGGTTGGGGGGGATGGGCAGCCATCTCCACACCACCCCGCTGTCTCCTCCAGCCCTACATCTGCTCCAGGGGCTGAGCGAGTCCTGTGACCTTCTGGGGCAAGTGTCCACCATTGGAGGTGGATCCCACGACCCCACGAAGGGGTGGGGTTTGGTGAGGAGGGTTGCCTTCCCTGACACAAGAAGGGGGGCCATTTCCAGGTGTCCCTCCTTTGGGACTCAACACCCCCTTGAATAAGAAAGCCAATGTGGCTACCCCCAAGCAAGGAAGGATGCTGGCCACCCTTTGAAACACCACCGGTGTCTCCAGAGGACCCAACCTCCCTTCTGTGATGAGAAAGGGAGGGATGACCAGGTGTTAGGGGTCAAGGGCATGGGAAGCCTTGGAGAAATGAGCCTCTGAGAGGTGCCCAGGAGGAGATGAGTCTCCTGGATGTGCTTCCTTCACACAGTTTCTCCAGGGACAAGAAGGCAAGGTGTCCTTCAAGTGTCCCGAAGAGCAGTGTTGGTGACTCCCGTGTGCCAGATCTTGCTTCAACTAAGACGAGCCCCTGGGCCACCTCCCAGGGGAGCTGGGATGTGCTATTTCTGGCGGCTGCTCTGCCTGCCCTGTGCTGCCCACTGTGCCTCTGACTCACTCCAGCTCCCAACTCCCTTGGGGCGGGAGGGCTAGAAGGAAGCGAGGCTCAGTTTCACCTTGACCCAGCTACTCCGGGAGGGTTTTCTGAGCCTGGTGTGGGCCCTCCATCCTGCATCAGTGTTTTCTAGTGGAGGGGGGCGGTAAGGTGTTGGAGGAGGGCTGACCCGGCCCTGGGGCCTTCCCTTACCTTGGAATTCTTCAATAGGCATCACTTGAGGAGATTTAGGCCTGATCTGGAAAGGTTTGGAGGCCTTGGCAGGGGCAGGGTTAGTGGTGAGGGTGCCCGCAGCTTGGAGAGATGACAAAGAAACTCCTCCATCAGCCCTAGTTAAGCTGCCCAGGCCGGGCTGTTGGGGCCCAGGAAAAGCCCAGCAAAGGCTCCCAAGGAGCCCTGCAAGCTCTGGGCAGCTCTAGCACCTGCTCAGATTTGAGGTGACAGAGCCTATCTGGGATCATGTGGAACGAGCCCTGCCTCTGGTCCCCCTTTGGAGACCAGCTACACACCCAGCCAGATTCATTTTCCCAAACTACTCCTGCATCCCCGCAGCGCGCAGGCCCGCTGCTGAAGCTGGACAGCTTCTGTGATGGATCGAAAGCACACTCCCGCACTCCCGTGAGCCTCACACCCACTCTGAACCTGGCCTGTGGCCTCTGGCACCTCTCTTCCTTCATGAAGCAACCTCCCTGCCCCAGGCAAAGTGAGTCCTTTACTGTCCACGATTCCCACGAGCCCTGACTGTCCAGAATCCACCCCACGTTTGTGGGTGAGCCTGCCGGGGGCATCACCCGCTCAGCATCCCCTTCCCCCTGGAAGTCTTTGGTGCCCCCGCCAGTCCAGGGCAGGGAAGTGAAGGCTCCAGCCGGCTCTGTCTGCATCGCCCGGGAGGATGCCGGCTCAGGGGCCTCCAGGTTGCTGGGGACTAACTGCAGCCCCTCCCTGACGGGTGGTGGTTCCAGCTCCAGAACATCCTGCCAGCAGAGGGCGCGCAAAGCCCTGCTCACTGCTCAGAGCTGGTGCGGGCAGGGCATTGAGTTGGAGGGCTGGGGTGGGGGGCAGGGTTGCTGCCTAAGGGGGCATTAGTCTAATGACAAGGGAACAGGTGGGCTGGGACTTGGATGGCTTCCCTTCTCGGAGACTCGGGCAGGTCCCATGTGCCTCCTGTGTGTTCCATCTATGGCTACAAACAGGCCTACGCCTGTCTCTTGCCCCTGCAGTCAGAGAATGAAGCTCTCCGCCTGGTATCAGGACCTTCCACCCCTCTCCCCACAGCCCTCCTTGCTCAGGTGGGCCACTCACTGCCACCCGACCACCAAGCCTTTGTCCCGCTCGCTGGCACTGCTGCGTGGAGCCTGCCTCCCCCTCCTCCTGGCCACCCCTTCCCCCTCAGGAAGCCCTCTCTGACACTGAGCTCCATCAATGCCCAGACAGAGGGTTCTCCACTTGGCTCTGGAGCCCTTGGGGGGGGGGTGTTAAGCGGGGTTGGTGATGCCACACTGACCCTAAGTAGGTGAGAGTTAGGTGTGGGGCAGGTAGAGCTCCAAGGCTCCTCCCCTCTGCTCCCTGGGGCACCCTCCCACCTCAGGTCCCCACCATGCACACCTGCTACCTCCACTAAGGGGGAGGGGCCTAGGGGTCTGAGAAGGAGATCCCCCCATACCTTCTGCACTGGAGGAAACCTGGGGCCAGGGGGGGCTCTCCCCTGGGGGGGCTGCTGTCCATGGTCTGTTCCACTCTTGGGGGGAAAGAAGAGAAGGAAGTCATGCAAGGGGCTGGGGCTGGGGGTATCCTGGGGACATACTGAGGCATCACGCCCCCCAGGCCTGTTATCAGAAGCAGCACTATAAGAGGCAGCTCTGTCTACACTCGCCAAATAGAACTAGGCCCAAATCTATGGGAGAGGCAGTGTCTACACTACTGCAGCCTGCAGCGGGCAGGGCATGGACTGGAAGCCAGATGGGAGGCCGTCTCCATGCCTGAGAATCTGCAGACTTTGGGCAGGCCTTTCTTCAGGGGGACACCGATTTGGGGACTCTTCTACCCTCCCTATGTGGTCCTGTTCCCACTGACGGGCAGAGTCAATGACAGGCAGAGTCGGGTCGAGTCCGTGTCTGGGCCCAGAGCTCTCTGCTGAAGTCTCCGGCTAATGGTTATAAAGGGGGCGTATGTTCTGGCCAAGACATCAAACATGGTCCAGAGAGTCCAACCCAACGCAGGAACGGCACGCCCTCTTGCGTCTGGCCTGCCCCCCAGCCACCACCTTTCCCTCCAACCCCTGGGTTGAGCCCATTTTTACCAGGGACCCCAGTGTAAGTCAACCCCCAAATGCCACAGCACCCCCTCCAAGACCAACAGGACACACAGCCGGGAAGCAGCGGCTGGCAAAATGAGGGTGCTGCTCTGAGCCGAATTTCAAAGGACAGGCCCAGAGGGGCCTGGGAGAAACTGGATTCTTTCTGCTTCTAAAGGGATTACTCGGGGTGCTGGCTGGTGGGGAAAGAAGAAAATCTACCAGCTAAAAAGTGCGGGAGACTTTCCAGCTGGGAGCCAGGGGCCTTTGGACGTGGAATTGACATGACTCCGGTGCTCAAAGATGAGCCCAGCCCGCAGGCCCCAATCGCAAGGGCTTAATTAGGGCCGAGCTAAAACCTGCCCGAGGCTCTGGCTTTGGAGCCTCCCTCCCACCGCACTCCTGGGGGAGAGGATTGGCGGTGGGAGCGGCCTCTCCACCGGCAGCCCCTGCCCTGCAGACAGCTAGACCCGGCGGGGGGAGGAACACCGGGCCTGCGGTTCACGGGCCCAGCCCGACTCAGGCCAGGGTCCGAAGCACCTGTGGGGAGGCACCTGGGGAGACTCAGCACCTTTCGGGGACTGGGATGGGGGGGAGGGGAGGGCGGGAAAGGCCCCCGCTGGCCTCTCCAGGGACAGGCTCAGGTGTGCGGGAAGGAGGTTCTCACAGGGGCCTCTGTCCTGTGCCAAGACCAGATGGAGGCCCGTCTGTTCCTTCGGAGTCGGGACCTGGGAGCTGTGCAAGCCAGGTCTTAATGACAGCACCGCCTCACAGCCCCCGAGGTCACAGGGTGATAGTGCGGGGCGGCTGAGTGCACAGGGAGGGCCTGGAGTCACCGAGCCCCGAGTTCGAGTCCTCCCCAAGTGCCTTGGTAATCCTGTTACCTTGAGCCTTGCTTTTTTCATTTCTTCTATCTTTTCAAACAACTTTCTGGTACATCTGTGCACCATGGAACCCAGCCGCCTCTCCCTAAGCCTTAACACCCCCTCCTGTGCGACTAGGGAGAGCAGCCGCCCCGTCTCAGAGCTGTGACCCAGGGGCCCGGTCTCCTCCAGCTGCGGCCACTGTCATTCTTAGCGGGGGTCCAGGCACAATGGGGGCTCAGGCATGGGCTTCGGTTGCTAAAGAGGAGTGAGGACCCCGAAACGTGGGCACCTCAGGTCACTGGCTGTCGCCCGGGAACGGCTTTTGCCCTTAACACCCTGCTGCCCTACTGTGCTCAGGATGCAAAGCTGACCACGCCCCCACTGAACAGTCGGGCGGCTGGGGGGGGTCTCCTCCTCACGATGCAAGTGTCACCTCGGCTCCGCTCGCTGCCCTGGCCTCTGACCCTCTCCTAGCTCCCAGCTTCGCGGTTTGCCCTGCACCCCTTGCACCAAACCAGAAGCAGCTGAGGTGGAGTGACGGTTCCTCAGTGTGCGTGTGCGTGTGCGTGTGCCAGAACGTCCTGCTCGCACCCAGACAGGCCACTGTGAACAGGCAGACACAGCACCCACCATGACTGTTTTTGTTCCCATCTACCCATCACAGGCTCAGCAAAAAAAGCAGAAGTCTCAGGTGGCCGGGCCAAGTTCTGTCTGAATTCCAGAGTAACCCCTGCTCTCCACCCCAAAGACGCTTCCTGGGCCAAGAGGCTCCCCTGAAACCCTCGGCCCCCCTGGCTCGCCCCTGCCTCCTGCAGACGCCTCCCGGGGTGGCGGGAAAGAGGAGAGAGCTGCCCCCAGGCGGGGGCGCCGCGCCCGGGTCCCTGGGCCCTCTGGGAAGGACGAGCCCTTTAGGACGTGTGGCACCTGCAGTAGGCAGAGTCTGGCGAGACCCCAGGGGAGACCAGAGGGCCACCCAGCACCCCGAGCCTCGGCGCAGACAGGTGCCGCCTTTGAGGGAAATAAGACCCAGGTGTGGCCAAGCCCGCGGGGGAGTTCAGGGCCGGAGGGGAGGCCGCTCTGCCCAGCGGGGCGGAGCCGGGCCCCGCCTGGCCCTGGCACCCCTGCTCGGCAATGCCCAGCCGGGGCTCTGAGAGCGGGCCCAGCGGCTCCCTTCGGCCCCGCCTTCTTGGCTCCCCCCGAGTGTCCATTCCCGGGCCGGGCTGCTGAGGGGCTGGGGCCCAGCAGGGTGAGGGTGGCCAGTGGGGCGGGCGCTGAAGCAGGAGGCCCGCTGGAGACAGCCCTGTCTCTGGGGGAACTTTGGGGGCCTTGCTGCCACTGGGCCCCTCCTTCTAGGTCACTCCGTCCTTTTGGCACCCTCCTGAGCAGTGCCGGGGAGTGGGGTGTAGGAGGAAGAAGAGTCCAGCAGCTTAAAGGGAGCCCTGAACCCCCCGGCTGGGTCTCGGCGACAGGTGAGTCCAGACGGCCTGGAGGCCCCTCGGTCCACACTCTTGTGGCTACGGGGTTCCAGCGTCCACACTCCTGTGGCTACGGGGTTCCAGCGTCCTCTAAGAGCCAAGCCCCGGCCTCCCCAGGGCTGATGCCCCCAGAACATCATCACAGGTCAGAGAGAGGTGGGGGCTGGGCAAGAAGTGGGGAAGGCGGGGCACCTGGGCTGCACCTGGGCACCCACCTGTGGGCTGTGGGGTGCTGGGGGCCACAGGGGCCCGAGCAGTGAATGTGGAGGGCGCAGGAGTGTTTGGGTCCCCCCTCAAGGCCACAGGGGCTTTCGGGACAGGGTCTTTCTGGGACCTTCTGCCTTCTGAGAGAGGAGAGAAGCAAGAGGGTTGGGGAGGTGGTGGGTGGGGGCAATGCAGAGAAGCAGCTTAGGGCCCCCGGGTGGGCCTGAGTCCCCTCCAGACCCAGCTTCCTCTGGCGCCCTCTCCACCCACTGGTGTCCCAGCAGGGGGCAGCCCAGGCCAGGTATGGCCCCAAGGGGCCCTGGTGGAGGGAGGCAGTGCCCCCAAAAGCATTTCTGAGGTTTGGGATCTCCCACCGCCGGCTGCTCGACACTGGCACCTCTC
This sequence comes from Miniopterus natalensis, assembly GCF_054644295.1. Taxonomy (NCBI): domain Eukaryota; kingdom Metazoa; phylum Chordata; class Mammalia; order Chiroptera; family Miniopteridae; genus Miniopterus; species Miniopterus natalensis. Next base: position 71,156,020 of record NC_142092.1, read on the forward strand.
TCTAGCAGGTGGCAATGCCCACCTCAGTGCAAGGGTTAGATGGGATGCTACGCCCATCCTGCCTACAGTGCCAGGCACAGCGATGCGATGATGCCTTCAGGACAGCGGCTGGCACCTGTGCCCACCCTCCCTCGCTCCCTCCAGGTGATCTGACTGCTCCGTGTGAGCTGACCTGGCCGCCTTAGGCCCCGGGCTTACCTCCCCCAGCCTCACCAGAGCTGATGACTGCAGGCTGCCCGGAGGGAGGCCGACCCCACGGCCTCCCACTGGAGACTGGGGGGAGTGGATTCTGCAGCTGGCCGGGGAAGAAGGTGACCGACCCCCGCTGTTGCCTGGCTAAAGAGGGCAGGGCCAGGCTTCACCCAGGGGTCCTGCGGACCTTTCCAAAGCAGCACTAACCGAGAAGCTAGAGGGGGGAGTTGTGAGGGTGGGACTGTAGGCCCCAGCGGAGGGGACAGGAAGCAGCTGTGAGAGGTGACGATGCACACGGGTGATGACGGGGGAGTGGGGCGCCCCATGGCCCAGTGGGGCAGGAGATCCCTGCTTTTCTCTCCTGCTCTTCCCAGCACATGCAAGAGGCTTGGGCATTGCAGGCCCCGGTCACTATCCCCAGGGTGGGGACCCAGGTGTGTACTTACTGCCAACAGTGGAGCCTGCAGCAGCACCTGTGGGGAGAGAAGGGTCACAGCCTGGTGGCCAGGGAAGCAAGGGCCCAGGCTGCCACTTTCTTGAGGCCGAGGTGGGGGAGCAGGGCCAGGGGAAGGAAACTTCCAGCCATGGGCGATTCTGAGCACGGGGGAAGCATCCATGAGCACCCAGGTGAGGAAAGGCCTTTGTGTGAGGGAGGCGGGAGGGGTGGGGCTGTGGTCCAGGGTGACCCTCACACTTGCAGCTTGGCCCCCTGGGTGTTAGTGACACTTGCTGAGAGGGGAGAAGGGGGGAGGGCATAAGGACCCTGGGCTTGTTTCAATCTGTGCTTCTCGGGGCTCTTCCCCTGGTTGTCCCAGAGAAGGTGGGGCCTCGGGTGAGGAAGCTTCAGGCCGAGGACACGTGTCACTGCCAGTCTCACCCCTGCTCTTGGACTTGGGGGCCTCAGACAATCCCTGCAGACCCCGAGGGAGAGGGGAGCGGGGGCAGCGCCCCAAACCAGCAGTGTCAGCTGCCCCTCAAGATTGCCCAGCCAGCCTGTCTGTCCATTGCTGGGGAGACAGGGGGTGTGACCTGCAGGGCAGGGTCTCTGGCTGTGGGGGCCTGGAGACCTTGGAGGATCTTTCTGGAAGGAGAACCTGGCACAGAGAGGAGGAGAGGCGGCAGGGAGGAGAGAGGGAAGGGGGAGGCCAGCAGGACAGGCGATGCCAGTGAGGCTGCCAGAGAGGGAGTGGCAGGGACTAAAGGGGGTTCGGGGAACAGTGACCTGGGGATGGGCACCTGGGAGGAGGGGCCAGCTGTCAGTGCTCTGTGCCTCTGAAGTGGGAATGTGAGACGCAGCCCTTCAAAGGCCTGTCACACAGCCACCCGCACACGCCTGTTGTGACCTTGCTGCAAGGCTTTCCGCTTTGATCAGTCACATAGATCTTTCCCGGGTGGGTCCTGGGGCGCTGACGGAGGGGCCCCTGCCAGGTAGTCAGGTGGGCGGGATGGCCCTCCAGGTGCCAGAGGCCACCACCCAGCCCTGGCTCTGGAGTCAGTGTGGTGACGGCCTTAAGTCCCAGCGCTGGCCCATGCCATGAAGTTAAATCCCGGAGGGCGCTGAGGGCCCCGGGCCTCAGTCTGATAGTCTGGAGAGTGGGGCGATCGTAATAACACCGCCAGCGGGTCTGCTGCCAGGGTCTACGTGAAAAGCTGTGCTGAGTGCGGGCTCTGTCAACGCGCCTGACATGTCAGACATCAGTGAAACCACTTGGGTGGGTCCAGAAGAGCCCCCGACCCCCAGGGCCAGCTTTCCCTTCCCCCCTGCATTTCGGGCGCCCTGGGAGTCACGGTGGACCGTGCTGGGCCCCCGGTGAGTGGGCGTGTCAGATGCAGGCTCATATGGCTGCACCCAAGGATGGCTTCCCTGAAACAGAGGGGACTCAGGTCATCAGGGGACTCGGTGCCGGCCTCAAAGGACCCCTCTGTGCACAGGGTACCAGGAGACCTGCTTCCAGGGGCGGCTCTGAGGGTGGAGGGAGGCCGACCAGGCAGCATGTGGCTGTGAATGCCCGTGAACACTGGTTATGAGAGACGGTGCTGACCAGCCAGCTGGTGAGGGGTCCCCACGCCCCTCTGCCCTGACACCCCTCAGGCCTTCTCATCTCCAGGGTCACGAAGGGGAAGGACAGCAGGGGAGATGCTGAGCTGAGCAGCTCACCCCAGGTTCCCCGCGCCCAGGGCCAGAGCAGCAGGTTAGGTGTGGGGAGCACACAGGGCTGATCACAAGGCCGGGTGCTCGGGAACCAGTAACAAGGCGTGTGAGTGTGTGCGCACGTTTGTGCACGTCCACATGCATGTGCACGCATGCTTGTGCGCACACGTGTTTGTGCGTGGTAGCGTGTGCACATATGCACGCGTGTGCGACCCAGGACCCCGGGGCTGAGGGCGGGAGGCCGCGGCCCCGCCCGTACGTACACGCGTTGGGCGAGCCGTGGGGCAGCGGCAGGTAGGAGCCGGCGCGCCAGGCCCGGGTGCGGAAGTTCTTGCGGCACCGGCCGCAGTCGGGGCCCGTGGTGTTGTGCTCGCACTCGCACTGCAGGCTGCCCTCGCGCACGGAGCACAGGTTGGCGTGCAGGTTACACTTGCACCTGCGGGGACACAGGGACAGAGAGTCAGCGGGCTCACGGCAAGCCGGCTGGTCCCAGGGACGGGGCCGGGGTGGTGCCCGGGCCGGGAGGGACCCGAGAGGCCCCCAGTCCAACCTGCCAGGATTCTTCTTTGGGACAAACACTCCCGACCCCCCTCCCGTCGAGGGGGCCATCTCAGTCCTCGCCCGGGAGGAAGGCTGCCCCCCGACTTGTGCTGCTGGTGTACCTTCTGGATCATGGTTTCCAGGGTTTCCCAAGTCTCTGTTGGGGCAGAGCGACAAGGTACACTTGTCCCAGATGCTATGTTTTTAGCAACCAGCTTCTGATCACCGTTGCTCTAGACTAAGGTGGGCTGACAGGTAGCAGGAGCTGCTCCCCAGCCCCTGAGCTCATGTACACCCCCCGCCTCAGGAGAGGGTCCCTCAGGCCTGGGGAGAGGGAGCTCCCTGGAAACCATGACACACACCAGCCACTGTTGGTGACTCTCAAGTCCCAGGTCCAAGGATGGACCCAGCTTTCCCTGCAGCCTGGACACAGCTCCACCACAACACAGAGCTGAAGTAAGAGGCCTGTGGAAAAACCAGTTCACTGTTTCTCTGGAGTCCTAATCCGTGGCCACGTACACAGGGCCTCTGTGTGCCCAGCTCTGGGAAAGGCACAGAGGGGGATGGGCGGGCACCTGTTGGCACTGGGGACTCTTCCTACTGGGGACCCCAGAGATGATCCTGTGCTCAAACCACAAGCCGACATATATGAGGCTCTCCTAATGCCCTCTTACCCTGCCGCCTGCCCCCAACACACAGCAACACGTGCGTACTAGCAGATTAAAGGCTCTGACAAGCCCTGCGGGAATGAAACCCTTCTGACTTTGTCTAACGAAAGTTTGTTTGCAAAAGGTATTTGACCTCGGAAGGTTTTAGGTTATTTTTTTTTTTCTTCCCAAGTCTATTTAATATCCCACGGAGCTAGCTGGAGAGGAACCAGCTGTGTGGAACCAGGAATGTATTCCGCGCCTCTGGCCTGAGGACAAGATATTTTTAGATATCAGCTACATAAAAAAGAGATTGCCATCTCAACTTTGGGTGGTAACATTGACCTTGGATTGTTAAAAATGTGCAAAAGACCAGCTGAATCTGAGAAGCGCACTGTAATGACGATGGCAGGGAGTCTCAGGGTGTCAGAGCCGGACAGGCCACATGGCGCAGGTTGGGGGGAAGCCCGCCCAAGGTCATATGGTTGGTTACTCCTGGCCCAAACCCAGGTGTCCCTCCCTGATCCCAGCACGAACCATAAAACAGCTCAACGGTGACTGTGTATTTTTGAATACACGGTGTTTCTTTTAAGTGACAAATTCATTAAACCTGGGACATTGTTACCTAGGTGAGGCCAAAATTTAAAAGTATATTAATTTGGAGCTGCAAGTGGCTTCAGGGGTGGCTTTAAGAGTCAGCAACATGGCAGAAGACATCAAGACCAAAATCAAGAACTACAGGACTGCTCCCTGTGACGGCGCTTCCCCAGCCAGAGCCAGCCCAGGAGCTGCTGGCAGGACCACCTGGGCCTCCGCCCCGTGAGAGGGCAACGGCTGCTCCAGGGGGTGATGCCTCCGTGCGAATGGTCCCGGCGTGTGTGCAAGTCCCTCTGCCCACATCCTGGGTGTCGGCCTGGGGTGGCTGCCGGGCGCAGGCGCATTTCCTGGGGGGACCTGAGCTGGCTGCAGCCCCCCGCCCGCTGCCGTCCATCCTCCCAGGGAGGTGAGGGCCCGGGTACATCTCGCCCTAGGATCTTGAATCATGGCTCAACTAACAATAAATAGTTGTCGGAAAAGTGTAAAATAAATAAAGTATGTTAATTTAATTATTAAGTAAGTAAATAATATGAGAGAGCCTCGTACAAGCGAATGAAGTTAGAGCCCTGCCTCACAGCAGAAACAAAAATGAACTCAGAACAGAGCAAAGGCCTATCTGTAAGAGCTAAAAGGAGGAAACCCTGGAAAGGAAACGTAGGGGTGATCATGACCTTGGATTAAGCAGTGTCTCTTACACACGACGCCCAAAACACAAGCAACAGAGGAAAAAGATCAATTGAACTTCATCAAACTTAAGTACCTTTGTGTTTCAGAGGACACCATCAAGGGAGTAAAAAGACAGCCCACAGAATGGGAAGGAGTTTTGCAAACTGTGCCTCTGAAAAGAGATTTCTATCATATGAAGATACGATGAACTCTTACAACTCAGTAATAAAAAGACAACTCAATTTTTAAATAGGGAAAGAAGCTGAATAGACATTTCTCCAAAGAAGGAACACGAACAGCCAACAAGCACATGGAAAGATGCTCCTCACCCTCGGCCATCCGGGAATGGAAATCAAAACCACCGAGTTCCCACCTCCCGCCCGTAGGGCGGCTGTTGCCAAGAACGCAGGTGGTAACCAGTGTGGGGAGCGTGCGGAGAAAGAGCAGATAAAATAGTGCAGACGCTGTGCGAAGCAATCTGACGGTTCCTCAGAGGGTGAAACCAAACTTTCATGGACCCAGCAATTCCGCTCCTAGGTATGTACGCAAGAGAAATGAAAACATATTTCCACACGAAAACTTGTATGTGGGTATTTATAGCCGAGTTATGCGTAATAGCCAAAAGGTAGAAGCAACCTGTCCATCAACAGGAAAACAAAATGTGGTACATTAGTGCAATGGAATATTACCCAGCCATGAAAAGAAATGAGAACTGACACGAGCTACACATGGATCAACCTTGACAACACCACGCTGAGTGACAGGAGCCAGATGCGAAAGCCCACATTATGTGTGATTCCATTTGTGTAAAATGTCCAGAAGAGGCGAATCCACAGGAGCTGGGGGAGGGGATGAGGGTGACGGCCCAGGGGAGCGAGTTTCTTTTTCGGGTGATGGAAACGTTCTATGTTGACTGTGGGGGGTACACTGAAAGCACAGCGAATCATGCACTTAAAGTATGTGAATTCCGTGGTGTGTGAATGATATCTCAGGGAAGTTGTTGAATAAACAAACACACACAAATAGAGGTGGCGGAAACAGTGACCTCATGGCCACTCTTCTACCCCTAGCGCTCGCCTTAGGTGGATTCCACGCAGGCGACCAAGACTAGGGGGGCGGGCACTGCTTACCAGCCCTGAGGCCCGGCCTCGGCCAAGGAACTGCAGCCACAAAGGAAGGAGGCCCCCTTCCCACCTCCCTCCCAGCACCAGCTTCCCCCCTGCCCAGACCTGGGGGAGGGTCCAGACTCCCGGCTGCACCTCCAGCCCAGACTTTCCCCTGCATCCATAGGATCAATTTTCCCAAGGAATTACTTTCTGAATTTGACCTTCGAGAGCCATCAATCTCACCAGAAAGCCATCACCTGAGCCGCCTGACCCTGCGACACAGCACTTTCTGGCTCATCCATCAGGAAGCATTATCTAGTAAAGAGCAGAGGGACAGTGCAAGGCAGCCAGCCCACGAGCTGCCACTGGCCAGCAGCCCACCAGGGCCTTACTGTCCCCTCCCCAACCCCCCCCATCTCAGAATCCCATGCCTTTAACTCTTTAATGGCAGCAGTCTCTCCATGGGGGGGGAGGTGGATGCTGAGTCAGTGGTCAGACGCTTGCCAGGCCCTGCGACAGATTTGCTGGGTGACCTTGAGCGAGTCATTTCTCTGGGCTTCGGCCTTTCGTTTGCAACTGGAAGGGTTGAATCGTATCTTAGATCTCGTTCCTAAGTGCCCACCACGCTGTCTGGCACACAGTGGGCTCTCGGTGTCCACGACCATGAGACACAGAGCTTTCTGCCAGCATCTGGCACAGAGCAGCGGCTCAGTTAAAGGCGGGGCAGTGTCAGGGCTGGGCTGGAGCAGCATGTGGTGGCTGGTGGCCAGGCTCTGGGGCTTTGTCTTCTGGTCTGTAAAATGGGAATGGGCTGTTCCCGAGGGACAGGGCTGTCGGGAGGACCAGCTGAGCCGTTCCGTGCTTGCCACAGCGTCTGGCACGTAATAACGCCAGCTGTTATTATTGTTAACAGCCAGCGAGTGACACAGGTGGGAGTGTGGGGGTTCCTAAGAAGAAGGCTGGCCTTACCTGCAGCCCCCAGGCGCTCAGACCCAAGGACATGTGCCCTCATCCCCAGACCTCTCAGCAGCCAGCAGCACCCAAAGCAGACACAATCGACATGTTCTCCAGGCCGCTGGGGACCCCACAAGGGGGACACACTCACATCCCCATCTTAGGGTCACTCCTCCTGTCACTACGGCTGCCAGATTTAGCAAATAAAATATAGGGCCCTGGCCGGGTAGCTCAGTTGGTTAGAACATTGTCCTGATTGACCAAGGTTGCAGGTTTGAGCCCGTCAGGGCACAAACAAGAATCAACCGATGATGCGTGAATATGTGGGACAGCAAATCAGCGTGTCTCTCTCTCTCTCTCTAAAATCAATCAATAAAAAATAAACAGGTAGGATGCCGGCTGAATTTGAATTTCAGGTAAACAAGCAGTAAGTTTTTTGTGTAAGTACATCCCATAAGACATACTTATATTTTACAAAATTATTTGTTCTTTAGTTAAAATACAATATTAAATGCATCCTGCATTTTATCTGGCAGCCCCACCTGCCACCCCTGCTCACCCACATGGTGAATGATGGTTCTCTGACCTGACCCCTGACCTCTCTCGAGGCCTGGCATGGGGGGCACCTACTCCCCACAGGACACAGTTGGGAGGCAGCGCCAGGACTCACCCCCAGACACCCCAAGTTCACGGGAAACTCGCTCTGTCTCTGCCGGGGGGCAACCAGCATGCTGACTCCACCCCATCCTGTCCATCCGCAGGGCCCTGGGGAGCCCGACAGACACACGAAGTGGTCGTCAGGACGGCAGGGGCACCGGCAGGTGCCAGGCGGGACTGTGCCAGGCCCTGCGGGGAGGGGCAGGCGGTGCCCGGGAGCTGCCGGCAGGAGCGCCATCTGGACACGGGCCTGGCACCATCGCTCCGTGAAAATCGTGAGCCGGGCCCTTCCCTCCTCGTGGGGAGAGGAGCGGGTGCTTGGAGAGCCTCCCAGACCTGAGGGTGAGCGGAATGTAGGTCAGCTCGGGCTGCTGGAGGGAGTGATGTCATCCGCTCCTCTCCTGGGGGGAAACCAAGGAAGCGGGCAGTTTGGGTGTGCGGGAGATGGGGCCAGGGCTGGCTCCCCTCAAAGGTCCAACCCCGCCAAGATTTCAGGGCACTGACAGTGAGCCCCCAGACATGGGGTGCACAGGTGGGCACAGGGAGAGCCTAGGACCTGGGGGTTCTGGTGATGCATCAGCTCTGCCCGGTGTCTTCCAGAACCTCCGTGAAGAGGTGGGGCTGGGGTGTTAGAGGAAAGAGGGCGTAGGGGTGATGGGGAACTTGAACCCTCAAGGCCTGGGACGCCCAGGCCCGGGGATGAGAGCAGGGCGCGGGGCGTGGGTCGGGGCCTCGGCACCTGGCGCGCCCTGGCGCTCCGGGTAATGTGGATAAATGCCGGCTGCCGCTCCTCCTGGAATGTAATTAGGCCGGCAATTGAGTTCATTGGCCAAATCAAATTTCGGCGGCTGTGCGAAGTCCTTTTATATTAAGTGCTTTAACATACATCACCTCCTCCAGTCTATCGCTAAATCCGATTACCCATTACAGAGCCAGAGGCAGCTTCCAGCCAACGGGAGACAGGCCGAAGGAGGGGGACTGGTGGCTTCCGGCGAGCGGCTTGGGGGTGACATGGTGGGTGTGACCAGGTTGGCTGACTGAAGCAAAATCACTTCTTCCCCTGTGGGAGGTCCCACCCCCTGGAGGGAAGGGCTGGGCCCAGGTGATGGGCGCAGGTGCGGGGCCGGGAAAACGCGAGCAGCTTGGCGTGGGCGTTACGAGCCCAGCTGGCCTCTCCCTGCCTCCCGCTCCCGTCTTCCAGTCCCCTTCTCCTCGGGAGCCACCGCCAGGGAGGCTCATTTGTTCACGTAAGTAAGTTCATTTGTTCACGAGTGAATGAGAGAAGGGGTCCAACAAGTATACACCTGCCACCTGGCTGTCGTGGTGAAAGGGCCAGACCTGATCCCGTTCGCTCAGAGCCTGGGGCAGGGGACTGGGTGGCCGCGCGTGTGCGTGTGTGTGTGTGTGTGTGTGTGGTCTGCCGTGGCCAGGACAGTGCAGCTGGAGGGCTGCTCTCCTTGAAGGCCAGAGAAGGGGGACAGGGGGTGGTGCCCAGGTCTGCGGCCTTCGGGAGCCCAGAGAGCTGCTGTCTCAGCCGAGCCCTGGGGAACAAGGAGTTTGCCAGGCAGGAGGGCTGGGGAGGGCTGGGCTGCGTTCCAGGCAGAAGGAACAGCCCAGAGGCAAGTCAGAGGGCCCAACACCGGGTGGCTGGTCTGCGAGGACACAGCCCAGGCAGCCGAGGGAGGTGGAGGGGAGCCTGTGGTCCACAGGAGCCGAGTTACAGGGTGTAGACTTGATTCTGAGATCAGTGCAAAGCCACGGAAGGTCGTTGGTGGCAAAGTGACACGACTGGCATTGTGTTTGGGAGAAAAATCTGCTTGGACGGGGCCCAGCCGTCTCCCCCAGCAAACTCCTGATGCCTGTGGGCCTCTCCCCGAGGGTAGTGTGGTGATGGGGGTCCAGCTTAGAAACCCACTCAGGCCGAGAGATGGGGTGGGAGGGATGGGAAGGAACCAGAGGTGGGGCATTTCCCCACAGGTGGAACCAGGCCTCCGGGGTCCCAGGCACTGAATGGGCAACTCCAATGGCAGAGAAACAGCGAGATTCCCCAAGGTCAAGGCCCTGGCTGACCCGGGCTCCTGTGGAGGCCTCTGCATCCTGTGGGCTGGATCTGGGGGCAGGGTGCACAGTGGCACAGTGTGTGACCTGTCCATGACTGATGCTCGTGGAAGTGGAGTCGTGCACGTGGGTAGGGCAGGTACATGTGTGTGGCCTGAAGGGGGCACATATAAGGGAGCATCTGTGAATCTAAAACAGGTCAGAGCAAGGCCTGCAAAGTTGTCTGGGATTGATTTGCCTCTGCCCCTCTCTGCTGGCCCCTCTCCAGCCCTGACTGTCCTGCCTCCGTCTCATTAGCCCCAATTAGAGTTAATGAAGTCCTGCAAGTCTCAGAGCTGGGAGGTGGGTCCCAGACCCAGGAGGTGGGTCCCGGAGCCTGTTCCAGGCCCAGCAGCCAGAGGCCCAGTGCCGGATCCTCCCGGCTCACCCTCACGGCGCAGGGCTGTGGAGTCTCTGCCCCGATATGCGTGGGCAGTAACCCTCTTCCGAAGTCACTCTGGCTACATCTAACACTAAAACGAGCTTCTCTTTCCTGCACACCCGCCGACTGATGAAGGGGGCAGAGGGGCTGCAAGCCAGTCAGGAGATGAGATGTAGAGACTTGACTGGGCCGGAGAGGGCCCTCCGAGGGGGTGATGCACCCTGGAAATGAGGTTGTGTTCGGGTGACTCGGTATTGATTCTCCACAAATAATGGGAGCTCCCAAGCCCTGAGCGCCAGCCTCGCATCGGGCCTTGAGCTAACCTGCAAGTTCTCAGACAGTCCTCACAGAGGTAGGGTGCCATTCACAGGTGGGGAAGCTGAGGCTGGGAACGTGAAGGGACTTGCCCTGGGCCATCAACTGGCCAATGAAAGAACCTGAATTCAGACGCAGCTTCCCTCGGACACGGACACCTGGGGCTGCCGGCTCATTAGAGAGACCCTGGAGCCAGGACTGGCATGGGGCCCTCAGAAGTGTGAGAAGCCCAGTTTCTGCCCTAAATGTCGAGTCTTAGCCTGTGTACACCCTGCGCTTGGCATGGCGAGGGTGCCCCGTCCCCTCGGCTAGCTCCAGCGCCGCCCTGCTGCTCCTCTCTGCTCTCTCCGCCCCATCAGCTCCGGGTTATTCCGTCACAACCCAGCGTGCTGAGGTGTCCCCCGCTTTCCAGCAGGAGCCCTCTCCTCCCCACACTCCCCACCAGCTCCGCCCCATTTCCCTGCTCCCTTTTAGGTAACGTCTCCAGTCACCCCATCGGCTCCTGTCCACCACCAGAACCCAGTGCAGGCTTAGGTCTTGGAAGAACCTGCCGGGTCACCCTGCTGCCCTCTGGGTCCCCTCCCAACTCACACTTCCAAGCATCAGAAATCAGATCATGCTGCTTCCCTGCCTAAAACCCCACCACGCTGTCCCTGGACTTAGGACGAGAGCGGCACCCTCCCCGGCCAGCAGTCCTTAGAAAGCACGTCCGCGCTGAAGGCTGAACCCGGAGCCTTCCCGCCTGCTGCCCCCAGCTGCTCTCTCGCCCCTCAGGGCTCACCTTCACCCTGCGTCCTCCCAGGGCCTTCCCGGACCACCGGGGTCCTGGTGGCAGGTTGGTTCCCCTAGCCCCCCACAAACCCCTTCGGGGGCTGCCTTCCCAGCACCCTCACTCATCTGTTTACTCCTACCGGCGTGTTCATTCCCATTTCCCTACTGGACGGTAACCAGGTGGCTTTTGGATCTGCAGCACCTGGCTGCACTGGGCACGTAGTAGGTGCCTGTTAGAGGTTGAACTGTGTCCCCCCAAAAGATATACTGAAGTTCTAACTCCTGGTGCCTGTGATCATGACCTTACATGGAAGTAGGGTCTTAGCAGATGTGATTAAGATATAAATTAAGGTGAGGTGATACTGCGGTAGGAGGGCCCTGATCCAACATGACTGACTGCTGTGCTTCTGAGAAGGGCCCAGGGCGAGCCCCACACAGAGGCGGAGCGTGAGAGAGGCAGCCGGGAAGGCAAGCAGGGCTGGCTGGCCCGGCATCTGCCCTGCTTCTGTGAGTGTAATTACTCCTAGGGACCATTCATACAGCGGAAACGTGCGGCATGTCCTTCTGTGACTGGCTGATTTTACTGAGCGTCCTGTCCTCGGGGTTCACTGTGCTGTAGTAGCAGGTGTCAGAATGTCCTTCCTCTTCAAGGCTGAGTAATATTCCACCAGGTGGGTGGACCACGTGTTGTTTACCTGCCATGTGTCGGCGGACACACGGGCTGTTTCCACCTTTGGTTGTCGTGAATGATGCTGCTATGAACATGCCTGTACACATACCTGTTCGTATCCCTGCTTTCAATTCTTCTGCAACTGCTGGATCCTAAAAACTAAAAGCCATTTAGTTTTTTAGGAACCACCAACTTTCTCCCACAGCGCTGCACCACGGTGCATTCCCACCACAGTACACAGGCTTCCCATTGCCCCACGCCCTCCCCGTCCTAATGGGCACATTCACCTATTTCTCAACCTCCAAGCCTCAGTTTCCTCACCTGTGTACTGGGGACAGTGTCACAGGGAGGACCCTAAGAATTGCTCAGCAGATGACAGTTAATATCACTGAAGGAGGAAGCCCTGCCCTCCCCAGCTCAACAGGGGTCACAGCTGAATCGGTGCAGGGGAACAGCACCCACACTTCCCTTCCTGCGCCCACTTCCCCCCCTCCCGTGCGCGCAACGAGGCCAGGTCCTCCCTCTGCGGTTTCTGTTCTGGTCCTAAGTTCCGTCCATCTCCAGCTACCGGTGATCAATAGGAACAGGGTGTTTAGGAAGAAGTTAAGGAGGCAAGAAAGTGGGGTGTCGAGGGAGAAGCAAGCCAGGCTGTGTCAGCGGCGCAGGGACTCGGACGAGCGCCCGGCCCAGCAGATTCTGGGGAAGCCGCGGGGCTCCGCCAGCCCGGGCCGGATGCGTGAGGAGTGCCTGGCCATCTGGGGTCCAGCAGGTCCCGTCTCTCTCCGAGGACCTCAGCCTCCTCCTGAGTAAAGGGGGCTGGGGCTGCAATGCCTGGCACCCGACGCCCACCACATTTTAAACAGGTATCTATACTTTCTGTTTACTTAAGCAATGTTTGTTATTGTTGCACAGAATAGGGGCACAGGACCTCTCCCCATTGTCCCCACAAACACCACCCTGCTCAGCTTGTATACCTCCAGGAATGGGGAACTCACTCTTTCTTTCCTTTCCCTGGCTGGCCAAGGCCCAGCTGGACTGGTTCCCTGGAACCTCCAAGAATATTCTGGGCAAAAGAATTTGCCCCTGGGCGGGGCCTGGGGGTAAGGACAGGATGACCAATATCCCTACTCTCTGTCCCAGACCCGGAGTTGACGAACTCGCCGAGGCTGTTTTGCGCATGCCCCAGATCCCAGGGTGCCTGCCCCGCTGGTGCCTGCTGAATATTATCAGTCTAGTGGCTGTAATCACAGCTGCTTGTGAACTACAGGCAGCTTGTGAACTACAGGTGTGTTTTGTTTGACCTGCACAAGGTTTTCCAAGAATTTTGAAGTACGTTTCATGTATGTATCTGCTATGTGCCTTCTCTTACAACATCAAAAGATCTGGCAATATTTGGTTGTTGTCCTGTGAGGGGCCTGCTCTCTCCACTTCTCCACAGACCACACCCTTCCCTATTGCCGCTATGGGTCCATGTTACCCACATATGTTGTCTTCCAGGCCCCTTTGGGTGTTTGGGTGTATAATCCCCACTAATCAAAAAAAATCATGCTCCCCTACTCCTTTCCAGCTGCGGTTTCTGGGGGTCAGTGTGGTCATGCCCTCCTTCCCACGCCGCTCTCCCTCACCTCTCCTGACACATCACCACAGGAATGGGACACTGAGACACACTCTTCTAAGGCCTTTCACCACAAGCTGGCGAGGTCATTACTGTATCTCCACTTTGCCGATGAGGCTCAGTCAGGTTAAGGCCATGGGGGCAGTGAGCTCTAGTGGCTGGAGATTGTTCGCGCCCCCGCCTTATGGGGCTGCAACTCGTCGGCTCCTCTTCTCACCCGCGATTGTACTAGTTCCTCATTCCCTAGGTCCCGGGCTTTTCCCCCTCGTCCGCCCCCCACCCCCTGGAACCAGGTGCCTCTGCCCTCTGTCTCTGGCCCCCTCCTCACAGCTGGGACCCCCTTGAAGTTGGAAATAGATGACATTAGTGACAGGGCAGGGGATAACCACAGTATCAGAGATCTTTGGACTTGGGAACGAGGCCGGTGACATGGTCCCACATAGAGATGGACTTGAGCTTCGACATGTTTGAGCTGGATCTTGGCTTTCTGGTGTCTAGCTTAGCTGTGTAATCTCCTCACACTCCCTGACCTCAGTCTCATTTGCGGGGAAAGCTGCATGGAGTGGGAATCAGGTTCGGCCTGCTCAATGCCATACCCTCAGCTTGTGGGCTTGGGGATGCGATAACCATGGGGGAGGCTAATGGCTCTGGATTAAATGAGAAAATGCATGTGAAGGCCTTAGCTCTGCTCAGCAGAAAATGATGCAGTAGCCAGTGCTCAGTAGATTCCAGCTGCTGTTGTTGGCAGGCCACAGAGGACAGAGGACGCGCCTGTCTCTCTGGCTCGTGAAATTCTCAAGGAGCCAGAACAGGCTCAGTCTGGGATCCCAGAACCTGAAAGCCCCTGGGGGTCATCAGGTGCCCACTCAGGACAGGCCCCACGCCCACCTTTGCCACCCCATCCTGTCTCTCTGGCCCAGCTGGGCTCTCCCACCAGGAATTTGAAAAGGAAAAGCAGAGGCAGTCACAGCCCTGTGCCGAACCGTCTAACCAGACCCATTAATCGACAAGCCGAGCTGCTGCTTTCCTGCCAACCAGCCGCCTGAAGAGTACTTACTCTACCTGTGAATTGATGGCCCTACTTTCAGCACCACTAGGGCTGATGCTTGCCACCCACAGAGGCTGGGTGCCAAGGGGATCCGGGAGCACTGGGCAGGGACCGCCCTGCCACCTTGCAGGCTCCAGGTGGCCCTGGTTCTCATGTTACAGACAGGAAACTGAGGCACACAAAGGGGCGCAGTGGGCAGGGCTGGCACCCAGCTCACAGCCCCCGGGTCCCCGGGCACCAGTAGGTACTCTTAATTTGAACAGGGCTGAATTACCTGAGGCTCTTTCTTGCCCCTCCAGCCTCTGGCCCTTCCCGGGTATGCTCTGTCCCACGTCAGCATCTCAGAGTCCCTCCTAGGAGTTTAGGGGCACTACAGGCCCTGACTGTCACCAACCAGCCTGGGCCCCACAGCCTGCACAGACCTCAGGACCCCGCCTGAGCCACCTAATGAAGTGGCAGGCGCCCCTTGATCAGACTCCTGAAGATGAGGGTCCCCCTGTAGCAGCCCAAAGCAAGTAAAAAAGGGGCCGAAGCCCCGAGAAGGCGTGAGGATCTGGCTCCCACCTCCGAGCTGCTAAGCCTAGTGGGGCGGAGAGAGGGCCTCAAGCCAGCAACACCACTGCATCCAGGGGCAGGCAGAGGTCACCGAGATGACCAGACCCAGACCCTGGACATACACTTGAGAAACGGGCGCAGGAGCTTAATCCTTGACCCCGGGCGTCCACAGCAGTGGCCATGTATCCAGTTTCCAGAAACTTCCTGACTTAAACTCTCCTGCCTGAGGTTGGGGGGGGTTAGAAGTCAAGGTGTCAGAACTGCAGGCCCTACACATGCACCTGCCTCGTGCTCACCCGCTGGCCTTGAACCTGGCCCCGCCTCGTGGGCTGCTTGCCTTTGCCTGGCCCACCTGGACTCCACACGCAGAGTCCAAGTGAAATGAAATGCAAACACAGCTGAAAACGGAAGCCCCACGCAGCCTCCGCCCGCCCCACTCGGCAGCAGCCACAGCAATCGACTGCTTAGCGCACAAGCTTCTAGCCCTTCCCGTCTCCGAGGCCTCCCTGTGCCAGAGCAGACGGCGCTCCAGTGTCTGCTCAAGTCATACAAGGGATGCGCAAAGGCACGCTATGCATTTCACAAAAACAGGCTTTACTATGCCCACCATGTGGCAAACTGCCCGTCCCACTCGTCGGAAGTTACCCACAGGCAGTGTTTAGAGCCTGCTGTGACCGATGCCCAGGCGTGCTGTCCCCGCTGGGCTCTGGGGCAGCCCTGCCCGGCCTAAGTCACACTCCTGCCCTGATTGCCCCAACACCCCTGGGTGTCAACTCGGGCCTTCCTCTGCCTGCCCCAGCTCTCTGACGCTATTACTCTGACCTCTATTATTTTATCCAACAACTAAAATTTTCAAAATTTGAGACCGTGCTATGTGCCAGGCACATAACTGTTCAGAATGTTCCACCAACTTTAACTTGTTTAACTCTCACCACGATCCAGTAAGAAAAGCAGGATTGTTATCTCCATTCTATGGGTGGGGAAACTGAGGCACAGAGCGGGCCTGTCCTCACAGTCAGCGGATAGGAGAGCTGGGGATCCAACCCAGGCTGTCTGGCTCCAGGGTCCATACTCCCAACCGTCACAGCAGGGTTTCCCAGCCTTGAATGTGCAGCATGGACTGCCAGGCCCACCCGAGTTCAGATGCAGCCAGGTGTGGCGTGGGCCCGGGAATGTGCATTTCTAGCAAGTTTCCCAGTGATGCTGCCGGTCCAGGAACTACACTTAGAGAAGCATGGCATTGCATGCGCTGCCCCGGGCATTACACCTGCTGCCCCTGGGCTCCCAGCGGGGTGGCCTCCAAGCCTCTCGCCCGAGTGCAGGGCAGGGCAGCTCGGGGTGAAGTCCTGGCCCCTACAGACCAGCGCGTTATCTGGAACCACTGACTCGTCCACAGTCTAAACAGTTCCCGGGAATGAAAGACTGCTCTTACCTCCCACAAAGCTCTGTCACCTCCCCACAAAGTGTCCTCAAAACATACCCTTCTCCAAAGCTGTGAGTTAGGATTAACTCGGCGAGTCTGGGTTGTCCACACCCTATAGTTTTTAAAGGAAAGTTTGGCCCTGGACTGGCTCCTGTGAGGGAACCCTGAGCCCTTGGAACTGAGGAGTGTGTTTGTTTACCTGGGGCCTGTGGCCAGGCCAGACAGTTTATGCTAATAATGTGATTTATGGTGGGGGCCTCGGGCCACCAGTATCAGCTTGACCTCGCGCTCAGGGGACTGGTGACCACGGTCGGGGGGGGGGGGGGGGCCAGGCAGCCATGCCTACGTGATCGAGTCCCAGTGAAAACCCTGGATGTCAGGCTGGGGCGGGCTCCCCTGGTGGGCACCGGTCCGCGTGTGTTCTCACGCATCACTGCTGGGGAACCAAGCGCCATCTGCACTGGGAGGAGACAACGGGGGACCCCCCGCGGGTGTCCCCTGGACCTGCCCTATGGACCTGTTCTGTTGCCGGTTTTCATCTGTATCTCGTCCTTGTTGTAAACTAACTGTGACTGTCACAGTGGGCCCTTCGAGCAAATCATGGAGCCTGAGGGTGGTCTCGGGGACGCACAACACAAGCGCCCGGCCAGTGCCTTGGTGGACGGTCCCGGAGCACCCCGAGCACCGGCTTCAGCCCGAGCCCTGCCCACAGTGCCCAGCTCACTCATCCTCTCCAGGCCTCCAGGCCCGTGGCTCACAGCAGCCTGGGCCCTACAGAGGGAGGACGTTTATCATCCACCAGCCACCCCCTCCATGGAGAAACCCAGGCAACGTCAGGACACATCCCAGGTACCAGATACTATCCCAGGAACCAGGTAACATCCTGGCCCCCGGCGCGTCTTACCTGCCAGTGACCTCGATGTTGGAGATGGCATAGAAGTACTTGTAGAGGTTCTCCCGCTGCACGTAGGTGCCGCCCAGCGCGGGGCGCAGCAGCCGCACGCGCAGGTCGGTGAGCGTGAAGAAGTCCTTGAGGCCCTTGGCGCTCTCCAGGCGCGTGTAGAGGTTGTCCATGTTGCGCAGGTCAGGGCCAGCGAAGATGGCGAAGCGGTCCCGCACCTCGAAGCGCACGTGCTTCTCCTTCTTGGAGCCCGCCCAGCGCGAGTACTCCTCGGTGCAGAGCACGCGGTGCGCGCCCGACGCGGGCAGGTCGCGGGCGCGGCGCGCGGGCATCCCGAAGGCCTCGGCGCAGTCCTCGGCGTAGAACTGGTAGGGCTGCCACGTGCGCCCGTTGTCCAGCGACTTCTCGAGGACCATGACGGTGGGCCGGCCGTACTCGAAGGTCATCACCACGTCGTCCGTCAGCTCCACGCTCTTGTTCCACGAAAGGGTGATGTTGGCCTCCAGCGGGCTGGGGTAGCGGCTCCACGTGACGCTCTGCCAGTACGTGGCCAGCCCCTCGTCTTCCTCGTCGAACATGAGCTGGGGCGGGTGGGCCAGGTCCGGGTTGGAGGCATCACACTCGTTGCTGCACAGGTAGGGGTTCTCCTGCAGGGGGAGAGGGGGAGGCCGGGGTGGGCGCTGCCGCTCGCAGGGCCTGGGGAGCGTCGGCCCGAGGTTGCAGAGCCTGTGTTCTGTGCCATGTCTGGGCACCAAGAAGCACCTCCTGGGTAGGTCGCTTGTACCCCTTTCCCCAAAGCCTGTAAAGGCATGTGACATTATGGCTGCCCAGGAAAACACACACTGGTTCCTACTCTAAATACAGACCATCAAGAGAGGCGGGTGTGAGCCCCCTGCTCCAGTGTCCCCCATGGCTCCCCATTGCCTGGGGGGTAAAGTTCCAACTCTAATACCTTGAGGCTGACAGCTGGAGCCACTGTTCCTAACCTCCCGGGGCTCAGCCCACCTGAGCATGCCTGTCCTCCGAACCCCACCTGTCTGGGCCTCTGAGCCTTTGCGGATGGCATTCCCTCTCCTTGACATGCCCTTCTACTGTCAAGTCTCGAAAATTCCTACCCACATCCTCAACTCTGTAAACATTTCCTGCACTAAGATGTCTTCCTGACCCTCTAAACTACATCATCAGTAGTTGCGACAGGTGCAGCTGTGAGAAAAGTCACACGCGTTTGTTTGCAGGTGTTTGTTGAACTGCCCCTCGGCGCCAGGCGCACGATCTCATGTACAGGCTCATTTCTCTCCGATCCACTATCCCACCTCCACACTCAGGATGTTACCTCTGTGCTCTGGATGAAGGAGCCTGGCCTCAGGAAGGCGGTGGCCCTTGCCCAAGGCCCCCACTCTGGAAAGAGCTGGGAGCCACGCCCGGGCCTGTCCCTGCAGAGCGTGACAGTCACGCCTGTCCCTGGCACAGCACATGTGCCTGCCTCGTGCAGAACCTAGGCACACTGGCGGGTGCTGAGTGTCCACGGTTCCTCTCAAGGGGGTGCATCTTTGTGGTGAGTCATTTCTAGGTCCTTGGCATGTGCCGGGCAGGCCCCGGGGGGGGGGCTGGTGAGCAATGCAGGGCATGGCCCCCACTCGCTTACTGTCCTCCCTCCCACCTCTGGGAGGCGGGGAGCAGCGGGGGCTCCCTTCCATGGCAGTTCAAATCCATCCCTGTGTCTGTCCACGGTGTGAACTCACCAGAGCCTGGAAATGCCACTAGCACAGCGGCTGCCCAAGGTCGGTGGGCTGAGCAGGTGGAGCACAGGGGAGTTTGAGGGCAGTGGGGCGATTCTGTGTGACCTGTCGTGGTGGATACACGACATCAGGCATTTGTCCAAACCCAAAGAGCTGCGACGCCAAGAGTGAAGCCTGCTGCGCACGGCGGACTTCAGTTCATAATAACGTATCAGTGTAGGTTCATCAACTGTAACAAACATACCAGCTAACGCCAGATGCTAATGAGAGGGGAGGCCTGTGGGGGCCACAGCACATGAGGAGCTCTCTACACTGTCTGCTCAATTTTGTGCACCGAAAACTGCTCTAAAAGTTAAAGTCTAGTAATTAAAAAATAAACCCTGTCACTAAGGCCCTCGCAGCGCCCAGACCACTTGCGGCTTTTTTGATGAATATTTCAGGTCTCCTGTTTGCTCGGTGACAAACGGCTTGGATCTGAGTTAAAGCTGCTCACTCTAAAATGAGCCGTTCAGCTCTGGGGGGGCCGTGGGGGGCACATCGCCTCCAGAGGGGCTGAGCCGCTGCAGCTGCCTCGGGACATCACCTTTGATCCTTCTAAAGGCAGGCAGGTTCCCAGGCCACCCAGGGCTCCTCGGTGGGCAGGCTGGCCCTGTGCTTACTGAGGCAGGTTCCACAGAGCCATCCTTGATCAAAATAGCTCTGTCCTTGGCCCCGGTGTCGCCACTGTCTACCCCACCTCGCCAGCCCCGTGACTCACGGGACCCACAGATCTCGGGGTTCACTACTGAGTCCACCCCCTCATTGAGCACATGGGGAAACTGAGGCCCAGGGCAGGGTGGGGCTGGCCCAGGCCTCCTTGCGAGTGGGCTGTTTTCTAAGGATGCACCTGCTCCTGTCCTGGACCTCAGGGGTGTCCCGAAATGCTGGTGACCTCACATGCAATACGGCAAGAAGAGGGGCCCGCTTTAGCCCCTGGAGGTCTGAGCTTCCTCATGCTCCAGCCGGGGGACCCTGAATGGGGGGGATGGGGCTGAGAGGCCCCATAGGGATGGCTCCATGGCCTGCAGGGACAAGGCTTCCAGCTGGGGCTCGGGGAGGGGACAGGCCTGCCTGTGGAGTACAGTCCCCTCCCCAGCCACTTGGCCAGCTCACGGCGGACGGGCACTTTGAGCCCAGAGGCAGGGTGGGCTCTGCTGTGTCACTGAGGGCGGAGAGCGGTGAGCAGCTTCTAGAGTTCACGCTGGACACTGGGGGCAGGAGGACAGTTTGCAACCAAGTCAGTGTCCTCCCCTCCCCTCCCCTCCGCCAGCAACTGTCTTCTTTCCTCAGCCCCAAGTCACCGTCTTCTACTGCCCCTGGCACCTTGCTAGGGGCTAAACTGTGTCCCCTCCAAATCCACTTGTTGAAGCCCCAACCCCGGCACCTCGTGGTGTGGCTGTACTCGGAGATGGGGGCCTTTAAATCAGGGATTAAGCTAAAAGGAGGTCCTTAGGGTGGGCCCAGTCTGACTGGCGTCCTTGTAAGAAGGGGAGACTTGGACACCGAGACACCAGGCTGCGTATGCACAGAGGAAGGACCACACGGAAAGGCGAAAGAGGGGGCTCCCTCAGCGTCTGCAAGCCAAGAAGAGAGACCTCAGAGGAAACCAACCCTGTCTGGGTCTTCGAGAGTCAAACCAACCTTGACCTTGGACTTGAAGCCACCAGAACCAGAGAAAATAAATCTGTTGTTGAAGCCGCCCAGGCCCTAGCAAGCTAAAACACGCCTTATCCCAGGTTGGCAAAGGGGGTCAGAGTGGGAGGCATGGCTCGGGGGGCGCGACTGAATTGCGAGTTTGGTAATTTCCCAGGAGTTCTCTCCGGGGCCTCCTCCGCCGGCCCAGTGTCTCGGCACGCGGTCCCCAGGTGCCGCCGTTCCCTTGTCCACCCGGAAAGCTCTCGTCGACACAGCACTGAAGGCTGTGCCTTCTGCCTGGCGGCACTGTCCCCCCTCACCTCTGAGCTTGTGTTCCCACAGCGACTCTCCCTCCTCCCGGAGCTCAGAGTCCTCCTCCAGGAAGCCCTCCTTGCTTGACTCAATCTTTATAGCCAGTTCCCTCGTCACCTATCATGAGGTTGTTAGAGTGCGTATCTGGGGCAGCTTAGTGAGGGCTCCATATACAGCCTGGACCTCAGTAACTACTCGCTAAATTATAGTTATGATTGTCATATTAATTAATATAATAAGTAGATTGATATTACTATATCGCATATTGAGTGTTGATATCTTTCCTGTCAACCTCCAACTGCTGTGAGTCACCCCACCTCATCTTTTTCCCCTGGTCTTTCTTTGTCCCCCTGCCCTACCTTCCCTCACCCGGCTCAGCCTCCCGGTGGTCCCCACTGGGGGACATGGGATCCCTCGCAGACCCCCGCCTCACCAGCCTGTCTGTCACCAAGAAGACTGACACAGGCAGTTCTGCCAGGGCACAGGGGCTCCGACCCGGCTGCCCGCCTCGCTCCCTAACCTGCGGGCCGCTGGCCCCACCCCGCCCCCACCCGGGAAGCAGATGGTCAGAACTAATGAATCAGCCTGTGTGTTCGCAGCCCGCGCCGGCTGCGGGGCGGCCTCCCGACAGCGAGCACGATAAATAAACCCGAAGCCGAGCCGTGGCCAGCACAGCTCTCTCCTGTCTTCCCTCCGCCACCCTCCTGCCTGCTCAAGATCTCGGGAGTCACTTAACCGGTTAGGAGCCTGGGGCACGCGGCTCCTGCTGGGGGCGGTCAGGGCTGAGCCGGAGGACTCCAGGAGCCAGCCTGGCCTTTGAAGTGGGTTTCACCCCGACCCCACCGCATCTGACAGCTGATGGCAGCGCCTGTGAGGCCAGGCGGGAGGGCTGGCCTCTGCCATCCTCTTGGTCTGTGAGTTTCCACTTGCCTGTGAGATCAGACTTTACAGTGAAACGCACAGTCCAAAGAAGTGGCCTAATCCCAGGGAGGCTGTTCAGGATGTTCGAGCTCACCTCTAACCTGTTAGAATGAATGACACCAAAGACAACCTTTGATATTATCGAAAGCAGTGACTGTTTCTTTAGACATTTCATGAATATTATTTTAAAAAATATACCCCTGATGAAAAGCCTCAGGACTTTCTCCAAAAAAATGTAACAGCCCACATTTTGCATGCAAATTCAGGGGGTCTCATGGAGTCCCATCTCCCCAGTTGGGAACTCCTTTTCTGGAGTCTGGAGCAGTTAAGGAAACTAGATTTTGGATCAGAAAGCCCTGGGTTCGTTCTCAGCTCTGCCCCTTGAAGCTGTGTGACTGTGAGAAAGTGGCTTTACCTCTCTGAGCCTTTACTCTCTCATCCAATATCCTGCGAGATAATGTGTATGAAATGCCTAGAAAATGTCCCCAGTTGGTAGCAATGATTGTTTCACAGCAGCTTCACATACCAGAACTTCACACTTGGGACTGCTGGCTGGGAAGATGCAATGACCATGACATTCACTGAGTGGCAGCCATGTGCCGGGGCTGGCCTGGGCCCTTCACGCTCCCCATGCCCTCTCCCAGGAGCGCCCTACAGCCACCTCTATTTCAAGGACCAGAAGCCAAGCATTACTGGCCCCTCCTCCCTCCCTCTGCATGCTGGGGGACCCCGCCAAGGAAATCGGGGAAGCCAAGCCCATCGTATCTGCGGTCTCCTGTCTCTGCAGAGACGCAAAGGCAGGCCAGCCGGAAGGTCGGACAGCCTCGCTGGAGGGGTGAGGAACTGTGCCAGGCGGGGCAGCCAGCCGGGCCAGGGCACCAGGGAAGGGGCGGGAACCAATCTCCATGGACACGAAGCAGGAGACGCCTGACATGAGCAGCTCTACGGAGAAACCATTTCATACCAAACCTCGCAACGCTCTTTAAATGCTTTTGCTTTTCTGTTATTTTCTGTGCAAAGGGTGCCGTTGGAGTCGGAGGCCAGGTTGTAAACACGGCAGACAAGCTGCGGGCAAAAAATGTAATTGAGTGGGAAAGCCAGTGTTAGCGGGGACAGAGGTGACCGCTCCCCGGGGAGATCTGGCTATTTGGGCCTCCAGGCTCCTAACCAAGGAGCCCGTGGAGGGGGAGTCACCGGAACCGTGGCAAAGTCTCGGAAGAGGGATAAACGCCTTCACGCAGACCAGACGGGCCGGACCAGCCAAGCCCGTGCAGGGACCAAGTCTCACAGGTGCTGGCTGCGACAAGCAGGCTCTGGCAACTGGCGCAGCAGCCCGGGGAGGGCCTGCAAGCTGCAGCCCGGAGCAGGTGGAGCCCTCGCTCAGCCCAGCTGTCACCGGCCGCACAGTGCGGGCGCCACTCCCCTCCCTTCAGTCTCAGCTCTTCCCCTGGAGGGGAAGCACCATGAGGGCAGTGGCCTCATCGCCTCCCCGGCTGCCACCTGACCCCGGGACTCCCCGGACTCAGTCTGGAAACCTTGCCCATGGAATGGACGTCCGGGAAGCTGGGAACACTGACTTCATAGGGCTGTTGTGGGACTTACTCTAGATGCCATGTGCCCCCGCTCACATGTGACGGACGCAGGGAGAGAGCATCGTGGCCATCACCGGCCCCGGCCTGAGCAGACGCAGGGTCCACAGCCATGCTCAGCGCCGCACAGGATCATCCTGGATATTGGGGTCCTTCTATTTACAGCCTACAAGTGAGGAGAGGCTGAGAAGTGCTCAAGGCCACACAGCTCCTCCGTGGCAGAGGCGGGACAAGAAGCCAGGCAGCGGGCTCTGAGACAAGTCAGGAAACGGTGCCCTTCACCCTGAAGGGAGAGGACGCTGCGCCCCCGCCCCTGTGCCCTGCCCCTGAGACTTGGTTTCCCCGAGGCAGACAGCCTGCTGTGCTGTCCCCAGACGTGTGGGCAGGCCCAGGGAACAGGTTAGCAGCTGACGGGTTTTTTTTGAAGCTGTCATGGCTCATCTTCAGCCCTGACAACCACAGCCTGGGCTGGAGGCATCTGCGGGGGGAGGCAGGACCCTGGGGAGGGGTGCCAAGGGGGAGGGACGGGGCGAATGGCTATTACTGGGAGGGGGGACAGAGGGAAAGGGCTAGGTGCACCAGCTCCCTGTACAGAACTGGACTTAGCAGGAGCCAAGCGGGGAGGGAGGGAGGGGGGGAGGGAGACACAAGGCAGGTGCTCCGCCCACCCTCCACCTGGCACGATGCTCGGGATCTTTGGGGAAACTCCTGGGCAGGCTTGCAGATCAGTAACGAGTACCCTGACCCACGGGGGCATGCGGTCAGGACGTGGGAGACTGTCCCCAACCCCATGTGTGACCCCGGGCTGGGCCTTGCCCTCTCCGTGCCTCAGTTTCCCCATTCATGAACCAACAGAGCTCTGACACGGACATCCCCCCCCAAAGTCTAAATGCCTCAGTCCCCCAGGCCGCTCGGGAGGGAGGGAGCGAGGACACATCCCCTCCTCCCGTACTCCAGCGAGAAAGCCGGGGTGCCAGGGGAATTCTCCCTGACAAATGATTTCCTATTTATTGGTAAGAAAAGTTGCAGTGGGGATAAATTATTAACAAAGCGGAAACGGAGATTCTGGTGGGAGGGGACTCTAATTCTAGCTGCCTGACCGTGCCTGCTTCTAACTCTCTCCTCCCTCCCTTCTCCTTGTCTCCCCCCCTCCACCCCCTGGTCTCTCTCCCTCTCCCAGGTTTCATTGATTCTCGCCGAGGCCTCTCACTCCCTCCCCGCCCCGGGCTTCTCTTCCCTTCCCTCTCTGAGCAGGAGCCCCGACTGTAGCAAGGTCACCCCTCCCATCTCGTGAATCAGCGGAAACTGACCCGCCGGGCATTTGGGGCGGGAGCTGCAGCTGCCCAGGGAGCTTCTCTTATTTTTTCGGATTTTGTTTCTCATTGGAGCTGTGTCTTCCCAGCTCAGCCATTACTCAGGCGGGGAAGGGCCAGAAGCCAGGGCTAGGCATCTTCCTGGGACTCATCCATCCTGGTGGAGAGCCTCCAGAAGCCATGGCGACGGCCCCCCACCCACTCCCAGACCCTCCCCCTGAACCAGCCACCATGGACATCCCTGGGCAAAGGTCCACTCAGACCCAGTCTCAGGTGGCCCGAGAGCTCGCCCGACCCGGCCGTAACAGGAGGAAATGCATCTCAGCTGCCCAGAGCAGCTCTCCGCTCTGCTCCAGTTCCCCACATTGTTTGGGAAGACGGGGAGAGCTCCTTCCAGAACATTCTGTCTGAGACTGGACTCTAGGACAGCAGGAGCCAGGCCTGGCCCACCCTTGCCCTGCACCCGCAGCTGTTGGCACACTGTGGGTATTAAGGGAGGGCCCAACAATGGGGTCTAGGGGAAGCGCTGGCTGAGGGCCTACTCAGCGTGATCTCCTGAGCTCCCTCACTCAGTCCCCTGCTCTGCTGCAGCTCAGAGAGGGCAGGGGGCCTGCCTGGCACTGCCCAGGGAGGACTGTGCAGTCACTGAGGGGAGCTGGAAGCAGCCGGCTGAGATGCTGTTCTAGCAGCCGGGCAGGGACCCCTCTCCTCACCCCAACTCTGGCTTCCCCAACAGTGCCAGCCAGCAAGCCTTTCCCATGACCTTGGTGTGCGGGGTGGGGGTGAGGTGCTGGGGAGAGCTGAGCTGTCCAGGGCAGGGTCAGCTGGGAAGCCAAGGTCAGAGGGGCAGGATGAGATGCCAAGCACTGCCTGCCCTGGCTCATTTCCTCCATCAGCCCAACAGCTGGAGGGGGCAGGCTGGGGTCTTGCCAAGGCTCTGGCTAGACAAGGGTTACTCTCTCCAGGAACCTACATTTTATTCTTAAAAAAACCCACAAAACATTCTGTTTTGCACTGGGCATATGTGGATTTTTCCCATAGCCAGATTTTTAGGAATGTTTGGGTGGGAAATTCTATCCTGGCTGACCCCTATGCCCCTCCCCCAAAGGTGACTTTCACACCCCAGCCCCTCACCTGGTACCACTTAACTGACCAGGCCCTTGTCAGCATCTGTCTCAGAGAAGGAAAGACTCCCTCTCCATCTGCATACCCCCAGTGTCAGGGAACTCATTACCACAAAAAACAGGCCATACTGAACTGCTCACTCCTTAGAGAGTTTGGTCATATATTCTGGCTCACACTCCACATACTTTCTTTGCTCTAGGCCCCTTTCTTCCACACATTGGCCCTGTTTTCTCTGGTTATACTGTAAACATTTTCTAATTAATTAGAAAAAGGGGAGCAAGAGGCTGAGTGAGTCCAAGCCCTCTGCTCCCCCAGGCCAGGAGCTCCAGAGCTCCCAACCGGGGCCAGAGGGAAGGCAGCCGCCCCTCCTGGCCGCCTCCCCTGGCACAGACCAACCTGTTGACCCAAGAGCTGGCCTGCCTGGCAGCTGCCCCAGCCTCTCCCTGCCCCCGGGTTCTGCCCACCCTACCCGCCTCTGCCCCTGGAGGCTCCCCACCCAAACAGCTCAACACCTCTATTTAATGTTTTTTAAAAAAGTAAATAAAAGTAAATTAAGAGGGATGGAAGGATGAAAGAAGAAAGGAAGGAGTGAAAGAAAGAGAAGAAAAAAAGAGAAACTGGGGCAGGGTGGGGAGGTCCAGAGAGGCCCAGTAAAGTGCATTATCGATTTGGGACTTAGAAATGCTTAGAGAATAGGAAGGCGGCCTGCTCTTTAAAAGCTTGTGCAGAGCGCAAGCTAGACACACGCGGCCTTCCCAAAGAGGGCCGCTCTGCTGGCATAAATATTTCATCGCGGAGGGAAAAAGCGCCTGCAGGATTGAAATGGGGGGGGGGGGCAGCCAGCGGCCCCGCCCCCAGGGGTCTGGCTAGAGCACTCGCGGCAACCACCTGTTCCCAGATCCCCGGGGCCTGTGCAGAGCCCCCTCCTTTCCTGGGAGCTGCCCTTGGCTTTCGTACTGAAGAGCAGAACAATGGGCCCTCACAGGGCCCTGAAAGAGGCCCAGGCTGGGAGGGTGACACCCCTGAAATGGGAGGGTCCAAGAGGGAGTGAGGTTGAAGCTTGATCCCCTTTGCCTCCGCCCACCTCCTGCCCTGCCACCCCCACCTGCCACCAGGCACCCTTTATAAGACACCTGTGTGTTTCCAGCTCCCCTGCTGGGCCCCAGAGCCACCCCCCTCTGGCTAAAGTCCAGACCCAAACTGGCCCTGGCTCTGCCCGCCTCACCCACCATCTCACGCCCCTTCCAGCCCAGTCTCTTTTTTTTTTTTTCAAACATCCACGTGGAGAACTGGATTGGCCTCAGACCTTGAGGCGATGGTTTTGCCTGTGAAATTTCATTTTCTCCATTAGTGACAGTCCTATGAGGAATGGCCAACTCCTAATCTTGTTTTTGAAATGGAGACACAGGCCCAGGTTAGGCCACTTGTTCAACACCAGGGCGAGGTGGTGCCCACAGCTCGGGCATGCTCTGGGAAAAGCCCACTCTGCCGATCGCCTCTTGCACGGCCAGGCCTGGTTCAGGGACAATGCAATGAATGCTTGTGCCACAGATGTCTCTGTCCACAAACCATATACGAAATTCTTACAGATTATTTTATGATCCTATTGAAGCCATTTTCCCCCCTTGTGGGGCAGAGGACAAGCAGGAAGTCCCTGGCCCTGCCCCACACCTGGGCACACCTGGACAGGGGCATCGCTCTTTGATGAAGCCCTTGGTGGAGGCGAGAGTGGCAATGCTGAACTAATACGTTTTCATTCATTCATTCGTTCATGTATTCATCAACAATTTCTGAGTGTCCTCTGTGTGCAAAACAGCCCTGGAGAAGCAGCGATCAGGCCTGGTTGCCCATCAAAATCCCTGGGAAGGGGAGGCAGACAAAAATATTCCTGGCCCTGAGGCCAGAAATTCTGCTCCAGATAGAAAGCAAACCAACCATCCAACCAAGCAACCAAAAAAACCCTCTGTATAACTCAGACACCTGGCCAGGTTTGGGAGCAGGGTACAGTTGATCCAAGGAAGGGCACCTGTGCCGTGATGTCAGCCCTGCTATCACCACCATCCCCGCTTTATAGGTGAGGAAACTGAGGCCCCTAGAGCCAGGCCCACCTCTGGTAACCCAGGCATTTTGACCCCTATGGGAGTGTTTACCACTGTGCTGTAACCACCAGAAAAGTCACTCATGCTTGGTCCTGTGAATGGCATGGATGACAAACCTGGAGGGAAATTGGCTGGGACGTTTAGGAGGGCTTCCGGGGGGAGGCGAGATTTCAGAAGGACAGGCTCAGGAGGATGGGTGGGCTGGAGGTGGACAGGTGGAGGGAGATGGACCATGCTGTGAGGGGGATTCCCTATGTCGAGTGACCAAGCAAAGGGCCGGGCCAGACAGGCAGGAAGCTGCAGGGAGAGAGGGGTTAATGCGTTTGGCTGGGCGAGCAAAAGCCTGGTGGAGTGCACAGGAGACCAGGCCAAGGGAGAGGCCTGGAGCCAGGGGCAGACTTGACATTTAGCAGCTGCAGGAAGGCCCTGACTGGCTGGCCAGCCTCCTTCCAGGAAGAGAGGTTAAGAACCTGGGAACAAAGGGCGAGTGGGGAGCCAGCCCCCTCAGCCCCCAGGAAGCCAGAGCAGGGATGGAGTGCCTACAGCTCAGACAGGAGGAAGGATTCTGAGGGCAAACTCTCCCCCTCTGGTCTTTCAATTATAAAGCGACAGCATGCTCACGGCCAGATGGGGCCCAGTGAATCCAAGGAAAGACTGCACGGTGGCTCTCAAACCTGGCTCCACCTGCACCGCCTGGGAGCTTAATAAATGCCGATGCCGATGCCGATGCCCAGGCCCACCGAGATGGCCCGGCAGCCATGGGAGCTGCAGCCTGCGAGGGAGTGAGAGGAGCTCCGGGGACTCCACTACACAGCCTGCTAAGAGCCCCACACGTGAGACGGGGGCCTGAAGAGCCAAAAGTGCACAGCCACAGCCCTGCCTTCTCCACCCCTGGAGTCCCAGCTGCCATCTGGGTTTGGGGCCTTCAAGAAGGCTGCCCCAAGGTTAGGAGAGGAGAGAGCCACAAAACCTGAACCTCCTTTCCTACTGTAGAGACACCCCTTCAGCGTTCTCATGTGAGACTCACCTGGGGGGATCCGGGGCCAGTGACACAGACCCTAAGGGACAGGTGTCATTCTGAGCATCGAGTTACTCTGGCTTCCCAGGAGACTCCAAGGTGCAGCCCAGGCTGAGGTCGCTGCCTCTAGGACCCTGTGACGGGACAGTTCTCCATCTTGGGATGGCATCTGGTCCCCCAGTCCCCTTTCCTACCCCTCCTCTTTCCTATGCCTCTCCCCTAGGCCCAGGGGCAGCCAGACCCTTGGGGACTCCGAGTGGGAGGAGCGGCTGCCCAGCGACAGGCGGGCAGGCCCAGTGGAAGGCAGACGCCACCTGCCCCTCCCTGCAGCTCCCTCCACCTCTATTTTTAGGTCCATTATTGTCCATCGTTGGGTGTATTTTTTCCCTACTCCTTCCCCAGAAAAACAGATCAGGTTCCCCCAGGCAAAGCCGTCTCGTCTTCCCCAGAGCTGGTACGTGGGAGCAAACGTGCGGCGAGATAGACATGAAATAAGTGGATTAGCAGACTGCCGTGTCCCCAAGGGCAGAGGGGGTGGGTAAAGCCAGCGGCACCCCGCCCCACCTTCTCCCCCAGAACGTGCGGGGGGAGGACAGGCTGACGGGTCAGTATGCTCACCCGGCACACACGGCCACATGCACACGTGACAAAAGCCTCGGTCTGCCAGGCATTTTCTGAGACGCTCAGAGCATCACATCAGCTATGAGGCCTGGTAGGAGGTGGGTGCTGGGTCTGGGAAGCCCGGGAGGGAGGTGCCAGGCTCCTCTACTTAGAAGCTGTGTGACTCTGGGCAAGTGGCTTAACCTCTCTGGACCTCCGGTTCCTCAGATTCATGTTCCATGAGGGTTCGATGAGCTAGTCAGTCACGTGCTTGGTAAACAGCAGGCACTCGGTAAGCGTGAGCTGTGCTGCTGAGGAGGGACAGGGAGATGCGAGTCAAGAACTCCCCAGACAGCAATGGGCCGCCCGTTAGGGGAAGACAAAGGGCGATTTTCCTGAGCTTAAGGGCTCCCAGAGGGCCGTGGGGGCCACAGGTGAGCTCAGGGTGATCTGGGAAGCCCGGTGAGTGTGTGCAGCTCCGTGCTGTACGTGTGTATATGTATGTGTGTTTACGTGCATGTGCATGCCTGTGTGTGCATGTGTTTACGTGCATGTGCATGTATGTAGGCATGTGTGTGTGTGTACACGTGTGTGTGCGCTCATTGCTCTAGGAAGAGCACACGGGTTCTCAAAAGGGCCGTGACCCCGCACAGGCGAGCCCTGCTGCGGTCGTCTGCGGGGGGGGGGGGGGGGGGGTTGGTCTCCTGCCGGTTCCTCCCAGCCTCCGGGTGGGGTGCCAGGGAGGCCGCTGCCCTTCTCCAGCCTCTGGTCTCCCTCTGAGGGTAAAAGCCCAACGGCAGAAGCAGCATCCGGAACAGTGGGGCTGAAGGTTGAATGCACAGACCCCGTGTCACAGGCAGGAAATCTGAATTCCAAAGGGGGGGGATGCTTCCTGCGGCCACCCAGCTCCTGGCAGCCAATCCAGTGGGGAGCCTGGCCCCCGGAGCCAGGTGCCTGCCCCAGAGCTGTTGGCAAGGGTTTGGGGTGGCACCTGGGGTGGGGACAGGGACGGAGACAGCATCCCTTTGGAAAGCTGGCTTTTCCTTCTGCTATCACCTGCCCTTGGCTACCTCTTGATTCCCCAGAGGGAGGGGGCACCGCCGGCTCCCTGTGGCGGAGGCGCCGGGAGCTGGGGAGCTGGGCTCCCCTGCAGGCTCCGCTCCCACCGGCCTCCTCCTCACCTGCGCCCAACACCACACTGGTCTTGTTTCATTTCCTTTTATTTCCCTGGTCGATGCTTGGAGTCAAGCGGACAAATGACTAGGGCAGCAGGAGGGAGCTGGAAGGAGGGACCGAGAGGGTCCGAATGGTCCCCAAGCACCCGGGACAAACTGCCGGGGTAGAAGGGTGCAGAGCCTTGGAGATGGGGTCCGGGTCCCTGTAACAGGAGGGGAGCCCCCGGGCTGAGATCAGGACGGACCCATAACCATGGATCCACTTAATTCCTTTCCACCACCGAGACCCGGAGAGGTGAGGTGGCCCCCCTGCAGCTGAGCCTGGAGATCCGGGGTCCCACCTACCTGCCAATCTCAGGACAGCCGTGGTACTTTTGTTTTACAGAACAAGGAGGATGGACAGTGGTCAAGGCCCTGGAGACAGATTCTGCCTTTATCACTGGCTGTGCAAACTCAGGTAAGTCTCTCCACCCCCCGAACCCCCCTCGCCTGTACTATGACCTGTCTTGATGTTGTGGAGACAGAAAGCACTTTGCAGGGTGCGGGGCACACAGGGAGGCCGCGGGGGACCGCAGCTGAGTCCCACGCCACAGGCATGTTAAGAAGCCCAGCCCCGGGCAATGCGCGAGGTGTGCTCCCCTGGCTCCGCGTCCCTAAGCCCCCAGCCCTGGGCCGGCACCCCCCCCACCGCCCACATCGGAGGGCATCTCGTACGCCGACGTGGCGGGGACCCTTAACGTTCTGCCCACCAACCTGCCTCACCCTGGGCCGTGCCCACCTGCCACAAAAATCCCCTTCCTGTCCACCTTTCACGGCACTGCCACAGCAGGGAGAACCACGGCTTGCGGGTGGGCTGGCCGGGGGTCCAGGCACCCTCAGGGCCAGCTCTGAGCGCTGCCCAGTCAAGGGGGTACACACAGGTGTGAGAGCCCAGCCAAGCAGACCAGACACCATTAACCTTGTGGCCACACCTCCTCTGAAGGTGGCTTTCAGGCATGCGTCCCACTTCCCCACCGATGCCACCATGTGGGGGCACATCCTGTGAGTCTCAGTTCCTCATCTGTGAAATGGGGACAACAGATAAAACTAGTTTCTGCCATGCGGGATATTTGGGAGGGCTGGATGAAACACTGCACTTAGAATGCTCAGTGCCTCAATGGAATAATTCTGAGAGTCCAGAAATAAACCCTTATGACTATGGTCAATTGATTTTCAAGAAAGGTACCAAGAACATTTAATGAAAAGAACAGTTTCTTCAACAAAGGATGCCGGGAGAACTGGATATCCACGTGCAAAAGAATGAAGTTGGACGCTTATTTTATACCATGTACAAAAATTAGCTAAAAATGGGTCAAAGCCTAAACATAGGAGCTAAAACTATAGAAGTCTTAGAAGAAAACAGAGGAGTAAACATTTATAACCTTGGATTTTGCAGTGGTTTCCTCGATCTGGCAACAAAAGGAAGGAATAGGTAAATTAGATATGACCAAACTAAAACTTTTTTGTGTATAAAAGGACACAGAGAGTAAAATATTCTGTAGAATGAGGGAAATGCTTTCAAATCATATGTCTGACAAGGTTCTAGAATCCAGAATATATAAAGAATATGTACAACTCAACAACAAAAAAAACAATTTAAAAATGGGCAAAGGACTTGAATAAACATTTCTTCAAAGATATACGAATGGCCAATAAGCACACGATGCCCAGCCATTAACCGTCAGGGAGACGCAAATGGAAACCAGGATGAGATATCACTTCACACCCACTAGGTTGACCAAAAGGAAAAACAAAAATGGAAAGTAACAAGTGTTGGCAAGGATGTGGAGCAATTGGAGCCCTTGGGTAGTGCTGGTGAGAATGTAAAACAGTGCAGCCGCCATGGAAAACAGCCTGTCAGATCCTCAGAAACTTAACTATAAAAGTTACCACATGACCCAGCAACTCCACTGCTCGCTATACACCCAAGAGAAATAAGAACATATGTCCATGAAAAAACTTGTACACAAATGTTCATAACATTATTTATAATGGCCCCAAAGTGGAAACAACCACCTGTCCACCAACTGATGAAAGGGTAAACAAAATTCGGTAGATAATACAATGGAATATTACTCAGCCATAAAAAAGGAGTGGGTGCTGACACCTGCTACAACATGGATGAACCTTGAAAACAATACGCTGAGTGAAAGGAGCCAGACACAAAAGACACACACTGTGCGATTCCATTTATATGAAACGCCTAGAAGAGGCAAGTCCATGGACAGAAAGCAGACAAGTGGTTGCCAGGGCTGGAGGAAGGAGGAGTGAGGACTGACTGCTAACGGGGACTGGATTTCCTTTTGGGGTGATGGAATGTTCTGGAACTGGACAGAGGCGGTGGTCACACAGCATTATGAACGTGCTAAATGCCACCGCACTGTTCACTTACAAATGGATAAAAAGGCAAATTTTACGTTATATATATTCTACAGCAATACAATTTGTAAGTGGTTAATTTCATGTTACGTAAATTTCACCTCAATTTTAAAATTAAAGAAAAATTTTAAAATGCCTTCATCATAAAAAAATCTTTTCAACTATGCACACTGATGGATCCTAACTAAACTTAATATGGTCCTTTTGCAATATATACATTTATCAAATCATTACATTTAGCACTTAAAACTAATACAATGTTATATGTGAATTATATCAATTAAAATAAAAAAATAATATAGTTTATTCGTGATGTAGCATTATATTGTTAGCACTCGGCTTTGTTTTTCTATGTTTTGATTTTCATTTATGAGAATACTATGATAAAGGAATTTGAACTTGAAAAAAAAGCCTAGTGCTGTGCTGGGCCCAGAATAGACCCAGCACGCCTCGCTCTGCACTGGAGTCCCCTGCGTGGCCTGTTGTGAGCGAGGCTAAGCCCAGCCTAAGTTTCTCCAAACCCCAAAATGTATCTGGCAATCCCCCAGGGTCTGGTTAATCTAGCCAAACCCCAGCGTTGCACAGTTGGGGAAACTGAGGCTAGGGCATGGCCTGGTGTCCCAGCAGCAAGGAGACTGCGGGGCCTGGAGCCGCCGGCTCCCAGCCAGCGCTCACTCTGCTCTGCCGCGCCGCCCCCCGCCAGCAGTTGGCGTGTGCTCGGGGAGTTAGAAACACATTTTCATATATTTCAGCAAATCTGCTGCTGATGAAAAACAAATCAGAGCCCACAAACCAAGCTGAGTGGTTTCTGCCTCATCTGCCGTTTCCCACTTTCTGGGCCCCTCCAGGGAGAAGCCTGGCGCCCTTGTGGGCCATACAGTGCCCGGGGGGGCCCCCCCGGCCAGGTCCCAGGCAGGAGAGCCTGGGGCAGGGGCTGTGTGACTGGGACAGAGCTTTGCAGCCCCGGCCCATTCCTGGGGGCGAGGGTGAGGAGTGCAGCTTGGAGCCGACCCTTTGGGCCGGCCAAGCTCTGTTCCAGCCTCAGGGTTTGGGCCCTCCATGCCCTCGGCCTGCCCACTGTTCCCTCCTCCCCTCCCTCCTGCCACACCCTTGGCCTAATCCCCCAGACCCTAGAGACTGGCTTCGAGGAGCCAGACAGGGAAAGGCTGACCCATCTAGGGGGCCTTGGGAAGCCTCAGTCTATTCCTCCATCAAATGGCACAGCAACATCCCGCCCCCTCAGGCCTACTGGGACTGGGGTGGGGGTGGGGCAGCTTCGAGGAACTGAGTAGGTGGCGTGGCCTGTCCCCATCGTCCACCCTCACTCCTCTGAATCCTTCCAGCCCTTCAAGGCCACAGACTACCCGGACCACCCCGGCGCCCAGCCCCCTGCAGCGCCACAGCCTGCGCGACTATCCCCCGAGTCACACGCTTGGCCGACAGGATAGTCTCCAGCCTGTATTTTCTGCTTTCACTCTTCCTTTTGTCTCTCAAGCTAAATTCTAGGATGGAAAAAAAACCCTCCTGTTTTGAAACATTCATTTGCTGCCAGGCCCCCAGCTGAGGCCTTTTACACGCCTGTCTCGTCTCATTCGCACAAGCTTCCTTCGAGGCTGTGTCTAGTGTCATCCCCATTTTCAGATGAGAAAACCGAGGCTCGGAGCCGCAAGGGACTTATCCAAACTGCCACAACCCAGAGGGGCGGGGGGAGGATGAGCCCCTTCTGCCCCACCCCAAATCCCAAGTTCTGGCCCACCGCCTGCCTGCCTGACGTCACTCCCCCCTTATCACCTGTGGGATTCGAGGCAGCCGGTGACAGTGCCATAGAGGGGAAGCCTAAAGACACACTAAAGGGAGGGTGGGGGACGTAGAGACAGGAAGACGGGCCTGGGGAAGGTGGGGCTATGTTACCTGGGAAGTTCCAGAACCTCTAAGACTCTGGCTCTCTTGGGAAAGATGTCCCTCCAGGCCCTTTCCCTTCCCCACCCTGCACTCCCGCTGCACTGCCCCCTACCCTCCGTGCGGTGTCTGGACCCAAACCTACTGTCTTAAGAAAAGTAAGGGACAAAGATCTCGCTCACGTGGCCCTGGGCCTCGCAGGCAGTGCTGCCCCGTCCTGTCACCTGTCTGCTCCTCAGGAAGGAGACTTTGCTGTGCAACAAGATGTCACGCGTGGACTATTCTAGTCCTAGGCTGTGCCTGCCTAGGCGTTTCCAGAGACTGAGCAGCTCTAACTAAGGGTTGGGTGAAGCTCAGGTTCCAAAGTCATTTCCTGCTTAGGGACAGAGCTGTACAGGCCTCCTGCTGTCATCCGATCCCAACTTCCCCGGAACAGGGACTCTAATACAGAGAAGCGGAGGCTTTGGGGTGCCTCCCGTCCTATCAAAACCCTAGTTCTTCCTGCAAGGCTCAGCTCTGGTCTCTCCTCCTCTGAGAAGCCCTCCTGGATCACGCTGTCCTTCTACCCACCCATCCACTCGTTCAGTAAACGCTTACTGAGCACTGACTGAGCCGAGAGAAGGGAATGCAGAGCTCAACAAGACAACCTTGCCTTTGAGGAGCTTACAATCCGAGAAGGGAGCAAACATCAGAAACATAATAACTGGCATGAATTGAGCACCTACTATGTGCCAAGCCCTGTGCTCATGACAGTCCTGCAGGCTCAGGTTTTCAGATTCCAGGCCTGTGGCTCTTGCTGGGATATCATGCCTCCTCTCTCTGGAACCTTCCACCGGGTCTGCAGCATTCAGGGACTTCAGCTCCCAGCTCCGTCCCCTCACTCCCGGGACCCCTGCACTCTTCCTGCGCTGTCTTTCTCCCTCAGCAGCGACTCTCCCCTTAACCTGCCAAGATCCCAGGGGAACATCAACAATCAGCAGCACTGACAGATTAAGGGGAGGCAGGGTTTCTGGGACCACACCCTGCCCTCGTGGGGCTCCCCCGGTCAGCAGCTCCTGCTCAGCAGGTGGGGCGGGACCTGGCGCTCTGCATTTCTAACAAGGAGAGGCCATGCTCCTGGCCCTAGGACTACACTTTGGGTGGCAAGTGGGCAGTTGCAGGGTCATTTGGAACATCCCCTGCCTGGTCTGTGGCTGGTGCAGGCGCCTCTCTCTCTCTCCTCACCATCTCTCTCCTGAAACTTGCTTTTGTCTCAAAGGCACAGGGAAAGGGTTTCCTCCTTCCTTTCACGGCAGCTGTCGCCTCTCTTTGGGAGCGGGCTCCTCATGCCCACTGGCACCCCCCATCCCAAAGGGGTCTGGGAGCGGCAGCCCTCAGGGCCGGGAGCCTTCTGGGCACGGCCCCTCCCTCCTCGCCTTGGCCCCGCAGCCTCCGCAGGCGGCCCTCTCCGCCAGGCCCTGGGAATCGGGGGTGCAGGGTGCCTCTCCCCCTGCAGCCCTCGCAGAAATTTTGCCCTTGCCCAAGAATCCTTGGGTGACGGCTCATCCCTATTAATTCTCATTGCGCACTTAGAGCCAATAGGTTTTTATTTATTCATTTATCTTGGTCTTCCTTCTCCCTCCCCTTCCTTACCAGGCTGGAATTTACAATTCAGTTCTCAGGTGGCTTTGCTGAAGGACGCCAGCCTGGGGGGAGAGGGGGTCTGCACCCCGAACCCTGAAAAGGGCACGTGCGCCTTGGCCCCTCTTGCACCCTCAGGGTGCTCTGGGGCTCACACTCCAGTTGCTTGGAGGTTGGGACAGCCCGGCACCCGCTGCAGGAGGGTGGCCTGGGAATAGGGACCTACTGGGTGGCTGCTGCGTTAAGGGGGCAGGGGGCTGCCTGGCTGCCATTAGGGCGCCCCCTGGTGGCCTTAGCAACACCGGCTGTGGCTGGAGGCCCTGAAGCTGCCTGAGCGTTCAAGGCCTGCTTGCTGCCCTGAGACTGGGGATACAGGGCGTGGCATCCTCCAGGCAGAAGGGAGGCAAAGAAGCAAAGGCGGGGACCCCACCAAGGGTGCAATAACAATAAGAAGCAAGTAACCGCGACCACACATTGAGCACCTACTACGTACCAGCACTGTACCCAGGACACACACAGTGGGGCTGCATCCTTCCCCCAGCTCGGGGACAGAGCAAGAACATGAGCTTGGAGAGGGGAGACCAAGCTGCCTGGAGGGTAACTTCCCAGCCTGTCTTCTACACTGAGTGACCTTGGCAGGACTTAAGCACCACCTCCTAATCCCTAAACTGGGATTAGGGCAGTGCCCGCCTCAGAGCATCCTAGAGACAATTAAATGAGACAGGCACAGGACCTGCTCAGGAGAAGCCGCAGTCAACGATGGTGTGGGGGCTTGAACCCACGTGGATGGGGCCCCTCCTCCCTGCAGAAGCCAGCCCCCCACCCAAAGAAGGCTGCCCGCCACCTAGCGGGGCAGCTCCCCAACCTCATCGGCTGCACATTTATAATCAGACAGAGCCGGATGGCAGCCTGCAATGAAATATTTAAGTCCATCAGACAGGTGTCGAGACGTTGAGGACCCATCTCCGAGGGGGATGTTGGAGATCTTTTGTTCCTCCCCTGCCTCCTCACCTGTCTTCCCCGGAGAAAAGCAGGAGGGATCAAAAGCCTCTTCCCAAACCCAGGGCTAAAGGGCACCTGCCTGGGCTCAGGCCCGTCAGCACCGGCACCGTGGGGTGGCCGCCCCACCCTGGCAGCTGCACCGGGCTCTCTGTGAGGGCGGAGGTCCAGCGCCGAGGGCACCCAAGTCAGCTTTGGCCAGAAGAGGGCCCAGGACTTGCATGTGCTGGTCATCTCCATTCCTCCAGGCCTTGACCAGAAGCTGGCCCAGTGAATTATGATTTAGCTGCCCTGCCCCCGCCCCTCCCTCAGCACATCAAGGAAATGATTAATATTTAAGAGAAGAGATATAGTCAAGACTAATATGAGAGGCAGAGGCTGACTGCCCAGGGAGTG
This sequence comes from Miniopterus natalensis, assembly GCF_054644295.1. NCBI lineage: Eukaryota > Metazoa > Chordata > Mammalia > Chiroptera > Miniopteridae > Miniopterus > Miniopterus natalensis. The sequence goes on from NC_142092.1 coordinate 71,194,205, forward strand.
AGTGCAGAAGTCCTCCCGTGAGCTGGGTGGGCAGCCAGCCTGAGATGCGGACTCAGAGCCGGGCTCGCCCCTGGCCTTGCCCCTGACCTTCAGGGGTCAGCCTCCTTGCCTGTCCCCGAGCCAGTGAAGCTCCGGGGTCCCCAGTGCAGTGATCCCCATGGACTATCCAGCCCTAGATCCCAGCCTTCCCTCTGTCCCCCTGTCCCCAGCCAGCCACTACTCACAGTGACAGCTCAGGACTGCTGCACCACCAAGCGGGAAACTACCTTCCTGGGCTGACTGCCCTGTGACAGGACTGAAGCATCCCATGGGATTGAGGCCTCTTCAGGAGCCTGGTAGGGAACCAGCTCAGTCCAGCCATAAACCCAGAGACCAGGAGACTCCCCCAAAGACACGGAGGCAGCAGACACCCCAAGGATGACACTGAGCCCCTCCGGTAAGCTCTTGCAACCTGGCTGCCGTGCCCGGCCTCCTGCCAGGCACTGGGCCTCCAGAGCAATGCCCAATGGGGAAGGCACCTCTCAGCAGGCAGTTGAGCTCAGTGACTTTGGGGCCAGACACCTGAATCACAGTTTCACCACTTCTTGGTGTGACTGTGGGCCTCAGTTTCTCCATCCGTATGATGAGAATAGGGGGCACTTGCTCTGTGCCAGACCCTATGCTGAGCATTTTACACATATAAATGAGTTCACGTACTCCTTACAGCGACCTATGAGAGTGTGCTTTAGTGTGCCCATTTTACAGATGATGAGACAGAGGCCCAGAGATGCCACTGGTCCAGAACCATCCCCTACAACTCCTACTTTAGACAACACAGAATCTGCCTGGCTGAGCTGAGGGGAGGACTCCACAGAATGACACATGTCAAGCTCTTAGCCCACACACTCGAGGAGCTGCATAAATGACCCCTGCTATTATTATTGCTGTTGCTATTACCTGGGTACTGAAGTACCTGTGGCTCACAGGGATGGAACTGGAAAGGGCACTGGCCACACTGTCCATCCGGGTCTGAACCCTCCTTCCTCTCTCCAAGTACCCTCTTCACTTCCTTCACACCTCCCCCTGCAAGTGCCAGCTTGGTGCTTGGCATGCCCTGGCCTGGCAAAACTGTTTGCTGGGTTGGATAGGGTGGGATAGGAGGTTGAGGCAGAAGGGATGACCAGAGGGAGGTCAGAGTGTAGTGTTGCGAACAGCACCTTGCTCACTGGCCCAGAATGCGGGCTTCCTACAAGGGAGGCGGGGCTTACCTGGGAGGAGGGGCTTACTTGGGAGGCGGGGCTTACCTGGGAGGCAGGGCTTATCTCCTAGGCTGGGACTGTGACAACTATGGTCTTCCCAAGAGAAATGGACTAGTTGTCCTCTGGCCAAGAATTTCCCCACCCCAGGGAATAATGTCACATGACCAGCCCCAGCATCCTCAGGGTGGCCTTTGCTTTGGCACATTTCCAAGGTGGCACAGAGACCTGGTCCCACTCCAAAATCCAGCAGAGTCAACCTTGCACCCTGGTCCTCCCACTCTGCTCGCCCATCCCAAGGGTCCGTCCCAGACCCCCTCCCACTGGCCTGCGCAAACAGAACAGCAGTGGGCTGACTTACGTGGGAGCAGAATCTCTCAGGGGGGTCTCCGCATGTGATGCCCGAGGGCTCCACCTTCACCTTGACATAGTCCTTCAGGCGCATCACCTTGGGCTGGCAGGCGTAGAACTCCCAGGTGGGGCCCTCGTCTGAGGTCACCCAGGATTTGCAGATGTCATAGTCCCCGGAGGCCAGCGGGAGGCAGTGCAGGAGGAGAGCCAGCAGGCCGAGCATGGCTGTGCAGTCCAAGGGGTGTAGCCCAGAGAGGCCCTGGAGAGGCAGCGGCTGGGTCAGGCGGGACTCGAGGCCTCAGCATGGAAACGCCACATCTGCCAGGGAGTGGAGGCCGGATGTCCCAGGGCCTTGAGCACTGCCGAGGAACAGCGAGGAACTTGTTTTCCCAAAAGGCCGATACGGAAACCTCAGAGCCAGCGTTTCTCAGACTGCTGATGGGCAGATCAAAAAGTTGCCCATAACTCGGTGTCCTTCTGACCTTGGCATTACACCTCTCCCAGAGGTGAACCTGATCAACTCGGGCAGACTCTCAAATTGTGACAGCGGGTGGAAATGGGATAGGGTGGAAACCTGCAGGGATCTGGCATGGGGCCGGATCAGATTGCCTTTAATTCCTGTCCTTCCAATCAATCCTGGTCTTTAAAGGGCCCTCCATGTGTGATGTGCTCGACACCACTGCAAAACAGCCCTCTGGCCTGTGTTGTAAAGATAAAATAAAATCAGGAGGTGGACCTGTGAGCTGGAAGCATGTTCCCTCTATGGGACTGGACTTGGCATCTCAGACCCATAAAAGAGATTTCTTTTCATATGGGTTGAAAGTGACAACAATTGTGTGGCTGGACTGGAACATAAAAAAGCTACTGCGGTGGATAACTGGGGAGAAGCTTATTTGGCTCTGTCTTGGTGGGGACAGGCACTAATGGGGGCCGGCTGACCTTGGCTGGTAGCCATTGGCAACTTATTATGAAGTTTCTGGGACTTCAGCTCAATCCATGCAGGTACCCAGGGCCTGGCTTGTCTTTCATTGTAAGAGGGGAGGAGAGCTCATTAGCAACAACACCTGCAACAAATTAAAAAGAGAAGAGGGATAAGGACGCATAAGAACAAAGGCTCCCTGGCAAAATGTGCAAAAAACGAGGCTGCATTAGCAAGGTCTCCTGAGGAAACTGGGTTATTTTTATTAATATCGGAGATGCGCATTTGGAGACGGGGAGCGTTATTAAAAAGGTGCCGCGTTCTCTCCTCACTCAGTGGGGCTGCTAGGCCTGCAGAAGTGCCCCTGCTTGGGGTTGGCGACTCCCTAAAACATCCCCAGGAGCCAAGATTGAGTGGTTGCTTTAAAATACCACGACCAACGAGTCAAAAGGTCAAAGCACAGATGAGATTGTAACCATAAGCGCCGGTGGGACTGTGTGCACAGGCAAGCAGAGTGGTCCACGGGTGGGCCAATGGTTAGGAACCGGGTGCTGACAAACACCTCTCCAAACTCGGAAGCGGTGAGTTTCATGTTTAAGAAACCAGGCATGTTGGAGACTTCAACAGAAGTGACGATAATTTGTCATTCAGATTTTTCTGATCAAGGCCAGCATGTTGCAATCATCCTTAGAGGGCATGTTTATAAACGGATCGCTATTATTATTATTACTGCTTTCTTATTCTAAGCTACCGGTAATTATTTAAAAGCCCAAATAGATGTGACTAATACGAATGTTATATTGAGAAAAACATGAGCCCGGTAATGTGCTGTGTTCCCAGACACTTGATCCATCAGCAGGAGAATCTGAGTCCAGCCAGTGTGGGATCCTGACCAAAAACAAAGCCAACAGGGCAAAGGTCACCGCAGTGAGTCACAGCAGGAGCGCCTGCGCTATTAATTATGCTGGTTAGCATGCCTACAATTATTGCATCTATATTCCCCAACCGCTGCAGCATGGGTGCTAACCAGCCCGACGCTCCCCTGGCACCCCCTCCAGCCCCTGTACATACAGGGTCCCTGAAGAGTCAGCTGTTTCCAGGAAACCCCATTGTCCACCCAGACACAAACGCACTCCTGCCCACAGTGACAAACTGGGAGGGGCGGTCGCTGTTCCAAGGGGGCTGGGGACTCAGCACCTCCCCGGGAGAAGCCAGGGCCCCCGGCTCCAGGCCCAGATCGTAAATCTGAATTAAGGCGGCCCCTGCCCTTCTGTCTGGCTGAAGCGCTCTTGATGGAGATGGATGGGGGGCACGGGAACCACATTTTCGTGCCTCCCCTCTGGCTGTTTAAAAGAGAAACCTGTTCTAGAGCCTGCCCGGCCTTGAATGCGCTCCTGGCTAGAAAACTCTCAGAAAGAGCCCGCCTGGCGACTATTTTTACAACCCGAGAAAATGTAGTAAAAATAAAATAGAGCGGCCTGCAAAGGTTTGGATGCTTCTGCCCAAGCGAGCTTTGTGCCGCCCAGAAAACAGCAGGTCCCTAATTAATTCTTCCAGCCGCTCGGGAGCCCCAACTGTTCGCTAACAGGTAGGGCGCTCCCGAGACGGCGGGGGAGGGGGGGCTCCGGCGGGCCGGCTGCGGGGGGGGCCCCCCTTCACCCGCAGGACCCGCGGCTGCTGCGCCGCGTGGGGCCGGGAGGCAGCGAGGCCCGGAGGCCGGGAGGCCCGGGCAGCGGCGCGCGGGGCCGCTGGCAAATCGAATAACCGCATTGTTGTCTTAAATGCCACGCATCCCCCGGAAAATGCGGCGGACAACAGCCAAATCTGCCGGGGGCGGCGGTAACGAACGTGTTTACAACCAGTCAGTCCATCAACCGGGCGTCGCTGCGCCGCGGGGGGAGCGAACTGTGCACTCGGCGCGCGGATATTACGGGCGGCTTCTGCCGAAGAGAAAAGCAGGCAGGGGGCGGAGGGGCGCCCCGGCCCCCGGGATCCCCGGCGCAGAGCCGGAGGGAGACGCCCGCCGGGAAATCGAGGGAGACGTGGTCTCCCGGTGGACCGTTTGCTCCTCGGAAAAGAAATCTTCACCTGGTATTATTAAGAAACTGCGGCTCCCGAAACAAATGGAATCGATGCGCTTTATTTTCTTTTAAGAGTCCTCGGGAGCCGAGGGGGAGGGGGGGTTGATAGCAAGGGTATTAAAACCCGAAAATTAGATTTTACCAGGATTTCTGAACTCCGATTTCTCAGTCTTATTGAATTAGCGCCTCTCCGAGCTGGCTCCTCCCGGACTTGCCGGCTGCGCCCTCGCCTCGTGGGAAACTTGCCGCCGTGGGCGCGGAGCCCCTGGGGTCGCTGGAGAGGGGGGGGCGCGCTGGGGGCTTCTCCAGGGACCCAGCCCACCCCACCCCGAGGCGCGCTCTCTCCCTTCCCAGCAGGGCAGCCGACGAGGGTGAAACCGCCTTAAGGGGGTGGTGCCGGGAAGAAAGGGGGAGCCCGCCGCCAGGGTTACCTTCCGGACCCCCGACCCCTCCCCGCCCGGGGTTGGGTCCAGCAGGTGCCCCGCTCACCGCCGGCTTAGGGAGCATCGGGGCTCCGGAGGCCCCAGTGCCCCAGCCCGGGAACAGGAGCCTTCTCCGGCTCCCCACAACCCCCCATGCTCTCTCTGCTACCCCGGAGCCCCGAAAAGTTGAGCGCGGGGGTGGGGCGCGCGGCAGAGGCCTCGACCCGCCGCTGGGGCCGCGCGCTCAGCTCTCCGCCGCGCGCGCCCGGGGTCCCGGGGAATCTGCGCCTCCGGGGGGCTGCCAACCGCGTGCACAGCACATGGACCTGCGGGGTAATCCCGCGGCGGCTTTTTGTCTTCTGAAGTTGAGTGCAAGCCGCGGGAACAATTAATAACCACGCTCTTAATGAAGACGGGCCGGCACCGAGGCTGCCCCCTCACTGGGTGGGTGCAGCCTCCCTTAGAAAACCCCGAGCGAAGCGTCACAAATGAGTGGCACCCTCTCCCCTGCCGCCCCCCCCCCCCCCCCAGGCAGCAACTTACTCCGGAGCCGGCGACCCCGCGAGCCCCCGGCCTCTTCCCGCCTTCCGGCCGCTTCTACTCCCCCATCGGTGTGCCACGCGGATCGAGGTTCGCCACTGTCCCCAAGCCGGTCCCTGCGCAACCCCCTCCCCCCTGAGCCCGCCCCTCCCCGGCACGGAAAGAAGTTTCCAGTCCCGGATGGCCAAGAGTTTCTCCGGGCAGCTCCTGCAGACTCAGTTTTCGGAGAACAGGAAGGGGGTGGGGGGTGGGCGGGGGCTACAGAGGTGGCAATTAAATTGCGGTGGGGGAGCGGCGCGAGAGAAGGGGTGAGTTCCTTTTTACAAACACAACCACATGCACCCCCACCCCACACGCGCGCGCGCGCGCACGCACACGATGGAAAAAGACCCGGCGGGGAAAAGCCAGCCTGGAAGGCGAGCTACTCCTTCAAGACGCGGCCGCAGATGCGCACTCACACGCCCCTCTCCGCCGCTCGGTCCCGCGCTGGCGCCGCCGCCCAGCAACTTTTGCATCCGAGCCCCGCCGGGCGGCCGTCAGGGGCGCCCGGGCCCGGGGGCGCCGGCGCGGCCCCCGAAGCCCTTCCAGGGGCAAGCCGGCTGCGGGGCTGCGGCGCCCTCCCCGCGCCCGCCTCCGGCTCTCCCCGCCCGCCTTACCCCGGCTCGGCTCGCTCGGCTGGGCTCGCAGCGCCGGGACCCGCGAGGCCGAGGACCGCCGCCCGCCCCGGTGGCGCTGGCCGGGCCGAGGCCGAGGGCTGCGGCCGCCGCTCCTTCCCGCGCCGCTCCCGCCGCCGCCGTGGCCGTCAGAGTGGAGCTGGGGAGCCCTCCGGCCGCCGGGGGGGCCGCCGGCAGCCGTCCCGGAGACGCGGGCCGGGGGAGGGGGCCGCCCGCGCCGCCAGCATCGCCCGCCCCGGCCGAGCGGGAGGTCGCCGCTAACAAGTGCAAACTTTTTGGGCCCCCTGGGCGGCTCGGGGAGGACCCGCGCGCGGGCGCCCGGCCGCCCCCGGCCCGGGTGGGCTTCGCGGCGGCTCGTCGGGGCGCCGGGGCATCCCCCCCGCGCGGCGCGGGCCAGATGGCGGGGCGCGTCACGGCCCCCCGGCACTCCGCTCCAAGTTAATGCCGCGGCGAGAGCCTCCTGCCATCACTCACGATCACCATCGGGCTTTTATCTCTCGGTCTGAGCCGGCTGCGTAACTTCCTCTGTGCGGCTCGAGCTCACCATCCCACCGCGGAGCACGGTCCTCTTAAAGGTGCAGGAGGAAAATACGGCGCGGCTCGGGGGACGCGCCACGGCCCGGGGAGGGGCGCGGCGAGCGGGGCGCCCGGCGGGCCCGCGGCCAGGGCGGCCCCAGCAGGCGGCCCGCGGGGGCGCGCCTGCCCTGCGGGGGTCGCTGTCTAAGCATCTCCTCCCCGCCCGGGGGCCGGCGGGTCCCCGCGCGCAGGGCGCAGCCTCAGCCAGCTGGGGTCAGGTGCCGCCGGGCTGCAGCTTCCTTTCCCGAAACCCAGGGGCCTGACCGGGTGCCAGCGCCCATGGGCGTGGGGGCTGCCCCATCCGCACCAGGGAGGGGGCCGAGTGAGTCAGTCCGCCCACCCCAACAGCCAAGGGCTCAAGGCTGCGGCTCTGACTCCCTCCGTGAAGTGCTGCCGCCCAGAAGGCCCCCCCCAGCACTGGGTAAAGGGGTGGGTGGGTGGATTTGGGGAGATGGGGAGGGGGAGCGATTTGAGCGCACAACCAGAGCCTGAATACCAGCTGACACATGCCGCCTCCACCCTGATGGGCCCTGCTTTTGAGAAGACAAGCCATCTCCGGAGGGAGAGCGGAGTAGGGGGGCAGGAGGGGCTCACTCCCTGGTTAGCAGGGGAGGAGGGTGTGGGAGGACTCCTGCAGGGGCCAGGGCACAAGCCACCCAGTGGGCAACCCTGCACAGCCCTGGGCTCTTCAGTCCCCTGGAGGTTTCCTGCCAGGCTGACTCCCAGGGCGGTGGGGAGAGCTTCTGGTCTTCCAGGGGGACAGACGTGTGGCTTCAGGTGCTCCTGGCCTCCCCCAGGGTGGGTTCTCACTGCAGCACAAGCAGACAGCTCCATCATTTAGATGCAACAAGAACAAAGAGCCTGAGGACAGAGACAGAGAGAAAGAGGCCTGGGTCCAAGGTCACAGAGGGTGTCAGGAATGGGAGCAAGATGTGGCACCTCAGTGCCCCACCCCTCCGCCATCTCCTACCTCCGCCTTAACCCTTCCTTGCTCTTGGCTCCCCTTAAGCTTGCAGAGGGGCTGGACTGCTGAATCACACTCAGACTGTTGTCACAAAGCAGACAGAGGATGCAGAATTAAAGACCGTCATGTGCTTTAATAATAATAATAATATTTGACATTTATTGAATATCTGTTTTATGCCAGGCTCCATGCAAACCAGATTGTGTATTATCCACTGATTCTTCCCAACAGCATTGTGACCTAACTCCTTTCAGCCAAGTCCCAAGGTACAGCTGAAGCTTGCAGATGTTAAGGTACTTGCCCAAGGTCACACAGCTAAGAAAGTCTCTAACCTGGGAGGCAGGGTTCTCAGGCCCTCAGGTGGAACTCTGCCACTACCTGGCTTGCTGCTTAACTTGGGGCACTGCACAGATTGCTTGTGGGCCTCAGTTTCCCCATCTGTGAGATGTGAATTGTGAATCCTTTTTTCCCAAGGAGGGGTCAAAAAAGGCCATCAAGTGGCACATGGGCTCATGGGCTCAGATCCCACCCGTCAAAGAGGGGCCCACCCCATAAAGCTGTCCTGGAGAGCAGTCCCTCGACAGCCCCTGGATGCCTGCTCCCAGGCCTCAAAGCGTCCAGCAGGAGGAAGCTCCTCCTCCAAGGAGAACACTTCTCAGTTTGATTTTTAAGCATTTGGCCTGCAGGCAGCAATGCGGGGCACAGTGTGGGGCTCCCTCGCAGGCAGGGTGAGTGATGACCCGGGCCAGCCCTCACCCTGCTGTCGCCCCGCCCCCTCCCCAGGCAGGCCGTCAATTCCTGGGGAACGCCCTGCTCCTCCATCATCACCCGGTCTGGCTGCTGTCAGGACAGCCAACAAGACACGGAGGAGGGTGCTTCTTATTGTGGTTCTTTAACACACTAGAGGGACCCTCCCTGTTACTGCCCGGGTGGTTTCTGTGACCTGTAGGCAAAGCCAGAAAGACCGTTTAAAACAGCTCTCCAGCCCCACCTCTCCAGGACTCCCTGCCTCTGCAGCAAGCTGAGGCCCACAGGCTTTTGCAGGGACCCATTCAGGACCCTGCCTCCCGTTTTCCCATTTGCAGACCCTGGGAATTATGAGGGAGTGGAAAGAGCACTGACCCGAGAGTCAGGATAATGGATTTCTTTCGGTTCGGCCCCTAACTAGCTCTGTGGCCTGGGGTCATCACTTCCCCGCTCTTGGCCTCAGTTTCTCCATCTGCAGAATGAGGGGCTTGGCCCCGGAAGGCGGTGGCTTTGCGGTGATCCTGAGTTGACAGCAGGCCAGAGCAGCCTCCGAGAGTCGCACCCCTTCCACGTGAACGATGAAGTGCTTATTTCCCACGATGGGGAGCAAATTGGATTCCGGGTGGTCAAGGGACGTGCGTTTTTAAACTTCATTGCGGTACTTTTGACAAATGACCTTTTCCCAGCGACGAAAAGAAGCCAAGCACCAGGGTAGGAAAGTGTTAATGAATCTCCCCCCCAAAAATAATTGCTGGCTCCCTCTCACCAGCAGCCTAATCATCCTCTTCATTGGTGGGATTTTGGCTCCACTGCACAGTTTTAATTTGAATTGTGTATGTGGCATCTACTATCAAAAAGCATCTGCAGAACAATGCATTTAATTCTGTTCCATCTGTTTTTTTTTAAAGGAGATATATATAAAAGGATATATAAGGAGATATATGTATATAGCTGTATGCATAGATGCATATATATATACGTGTATATAATAAAGATAACAAAGTATGAACAGGGAGGTGGGACAGCGGCAGGCTTCCTTATACATGTTCTTTCTGGGTTGCTTGACTCCTTAACAGTGAGGAAATGCACATAGGTGGGGTAGACGCGTAACAGGAAATTATCAAGTCGCACAGAGCAGTGATCTACTGGCTTTGCAATGAGAGGTAACACATGACGAGGTCCAGGCCTCTGGAGATTGCCGAGAGAAGGCAAATTTTGCTGCAGACAGACAAAAGGACAGACAGACAAAATGAGCCCACACCACTGATTAAAGGCAGCCTACATGTTCCCACCCTTTGCCTTGTTCACGCTCTCTGTTAAGCCAGACCAAGATTTTGATTTGTCCCCTTGACCTTGAGCAGTTGAGATGTGGCTGTAAGTAGGTGGTAAGATCCTGGGAACTAGCCCAGGAGACCATCCTGGAGTTTCCAGGCCGGCCTGGGCCCTTCACTCCCGCAGCCGGGGCAGGGGCGGGGTGGGGGGGAGAGACCAAGCCCCAAGCCCAAGGCCTTCGCCAAGGTGACACCTCCAGGCGGGGGCAGGGGCTGCGAGGAGCACCCCGACTCCTCTCTGTCAGTTCTCCGCTCTAAGCTCCAGACCATACTCCCATTAATTATTATTACCTTATTAATCATACTGTGATTAATTCAGTAATGGGGATTCATAATTGATTGCATTTTACATGGCGCCTCTCAGCCGCTCGTCTCCCAAGATGGGCGCTGCTGCCTACGGCAGGAGACGCGCACGCAGAGCGCGCTCTTTGCTCGCCTGCATTTTGTTGGATAAACTTGTCTGCCAGAGGCGCGGGGCTAATGGTGTTGGGCAGACTGGGCTTGCCAGCCCCAGCTCGGTGCCCATCTCCCTGGGGGGTGCAGCGCCTTCCCTCCCGCCGCGCCCTGCCTTGCCTGGCGTGGCCATGCCCTGGGAACCCCGCAGACCCCGTTCCCTTGGCAGGTTCGTCTGCCTGGGCCCCAGGCTGCTGGGCAAGGACAGCTTGGGCTCCACAGGGAGGCGGTACTTCAAGTGGCACTGGACCAGGGCTCTAGAGTTTGACGCTTGGGTGTGAGTCCTGCCTCTCCTGTTAATTAGCTGTGTGACCTTGAGTAAGCTACTGCGCTTTTCTGCCTCAGCTTACCCAAATGAAAACCAAGATGAATGAAAGTCTCTCTTTCTAGGGTTACTGTAAAATTTACATGCAATGATGCACATAGTAAGTAAGTGCTCAATGAATGTGAGCAGACTGCTTCCCGCAGTAGCAGCAGCAGCAGTGCTGTGACTAGGCCAATCTCTTCCCTTGTTTGAGCCTCAGTTTTCTCAGCTATAAAATGGGACGACTGGTCAGCTTTGAGGGTTCCTTCCAGATCTTCGATAAGTGCTCACTATAGCAGGGGTTGGGATTCAGGACTTCAGAGCCAAGCAGCCCTGGAAGCGCACTCCAGCTCCATTTCCTAGCTGTGTGACCTTGGGCGAAGAACTCACCTTGCCAAGCCTCGGCGGCCCCCTCTGGAAAGTGGGAATCATGACAGTGTCCAAGCCTGGGCTTGGTGTGAGGATTTAAGGAGTGGCTTGGCTTCTGGGAAATGCTTTGCACAAGGTGGCTCTGGTTCCACCCCACCTTGGTGCACACCAGCCCACGATGTCCCCATGTTTCCGCTTTACCACCACCTGTGAAAGATGCTGTTAGCCTCCCACCGTTCAGGCGAGAACTCCGAGGCTGGGTCTGTCCTGGGCGATTCTGTTAGGGGTTAGCCAGGGTCGGTATCCGCACCCCGGCCCGTGGATGGGCTCACCGATGTGTGGTCTCTGAACTAAGCGGGCTACTCCAACATTGTTTTCTTCCCGACAGTCTTGGGAGGGGACTGGCATTGCAGTCCCCACTGTTAGCAGAAGACCTGGGAACCCAGAGTGGGCCGGTGTCTTCTCCAGGGCACATAGCAAGCGAGCGCCTGGGGGAGCCATCAGAACAGGCTCTGCTGAGTGGGTGGATGTGCCCTGGGCCACATGCCTTTGCCTGCTGAGTCTCTTCCCACGCCCCCCCCCCCCCATCCCTCCACACTGGCTGGGTTTCCTTCCACAAGGGACTGTCCCATTCCTGAGCCCCAGGCAGCATGGCAGAGAAGAGAGCTCAGCCCAGGAAGAGCCCGGCTCCTCCCAGCCAAGCTGCTCAACTCCTTCGCGAGGCGTGGCTGCTGCAAGGAGGGAGCCCCCTCCCCAGTTCCTGGGGCACCAGCGGACAGCTGGGGTTTCAGCCCTGTTGGTGCCCAGTCTGTGCCCAGAGCGCCTTTGGCAGATAGCAGGTCTCTGGTCCAAAGGCCCCACAGGCAGAACCAACTGCTGCTCACATCTGTGCATTCGGGGTCTCTGGGGTCCCCCAGGTTTGGGAGATGGTGATGCCAAGAGCGCTGGCCTCCCTCTCTCAGCAGGAACCCTGCCAGTTCAGATCTTAGGGGACACTTCCTTGCAGGGGACACCGGTTTACCCACTGAGCACCTACTGTGTGCCAGCACCCTACAGGGCCCTGGGGATGCAAATGGTGACAATTCCACTGGGTCCTGCCTCCAGAGTGTGGCAAGTCTTCCCAAGATTATCCGTGTCATAGGCACCAGTCTGCCTGTGCACCTCACAAAGGTTTACTAAGCACCTACTATGTGCCAGACACTGGCAGGCCAAGCTAGAGAGGCGGTTGAGTCCGGGGAAGTGTGAGTGTGTGTGAGTGTGTGTATGTGAGTGTGTGAGTGTGTCTGTGAATATGTGTGTATGAGTGTGTGAGTGTGAATGTGAGTGTGTGTACACACATGTGGGCAGGCCCACTGTGAGTGTGCCAGCTCGGCAGCATCACCAAAAAGCGCCAGGCGACCCACAGTTGGCTGCAGAGGCTGGTCCTAAGTCAGGATGGCAGAGAGGAAAGTGCGAGGCACGAGCACCAAGAACAATAAACCCCGGGCTCCCTGGGGATGCAGACCTCGACGGCCACCTCTCTGAGCCTCAGTTTCCTCATGGGTCAAGCGGGGATAATAATAGTGCTACTTCCTGGGGGTGGGGTGCTGCAGACCCCGAGGGAGGTGCCCTCATTTGGTTCCGCCGTGCGAAAGGGGACACGGAGGCTCAGGCAGGTGGAGCGATTTGCTCCGTGTCCTGCGCCAGGAGGAAGCCAGACCCAGGGCAGCGCCTCGGCCCCACCGCGTCGCCCAGGCCGCGCGCTCTCCGGGCGGCAGGTTCTCACCCGGTGCCGACTGGCTCGAGCGGGGGCTGCCCGAGGGTCCGGGCGCTAACATTCCCAGGTGAACCCGGCCTCCCAGGTCCTCTCCCGATGCCGGCGTCTAACCCCCCAGTACAAATGTTTCCCTGAGTGATCAGCAGAATGACAGCTCCCTAAGGACAGGAGAGACGCTCACACGCCAGGCACACGCTGGGTGAGACCTGGCCGCGGGGACCCAGAGGCAGCAGCCGGGAAACAGGCCCGAGACGCCCGGGAAGCCTCGCAGCGCACAGCGGAGCGCTCTTTTCACGGCTAAGTGGCCCGACGTGTACCAAGCAGCCATGACATGCCTGCAGGGCCCGGGGCGCCTGAGGACCAGGCTGGAATTCCTCAGCCACAGGTGACAGGACCACTTCCAGAGAGAACCTGCTAGCACGAGGGTCTGCTGCTGTTCAGCTGGTCTGCACCGGGACCGCAGGCCCTGTTTGCTGGGATACGTCCATGCTTCATGCATTTACCAGTTGGTAAGGACCCACTGCCGGAGTCCCTGGAGGCTCCCACACCATCCTGTTTTCCAACCTGCATTTCCAGGGCCCTTCCTTGGAATCCTGCAGACCTTCCCCACAACCCAGCAGCTACCCGGGCTTGCTCCTGGCACAGCAGCAGGGCCCACCAGGCCCCACCCCTGCCCTCGCCTGGCACCTGCTTGGATTGGTCAGCACCTGTGGCCCACAGGTTAACTATTCGAATTATCACTGCTGATGGCACACACCCACATACACAGAGCCCAGAGTCTGGGGTAACGGGTTGTTTGCTGTCCCACAGAGTCCCCTGTGGGTGGCTTCAGGAAGACCCCACTATGCCCAGGCTCATTGGGTTGGCCCCCTTGGGGTCTCCCCACATTAGGGCAGGAAGACAACCTCTGGTCCCACAGGTGCCTCAGAGTGCAGCACCCACCCACAGGGGTGCGGTGGCTTCTCGGGCTCTGTGATTCCCTGCCACCATTAACCTCTCTCCAGCCAAGCCCACCCACCACTCTGCGCTTTATAACTAGGGAAATAGTGGCTTCTGCTTGTAGGGAGGGAGCGCTCCTCCGGCCGCCCTGGCTGCTCTCTCTCAAACAGACTCTGGGATGGAGGGTGCAGGGGCCGGGGAGCAGGGGCCAGTTCCAACGGGCAATGCCACCTCCCAGAGGGCTGTGCTGGTCCGGCTCCCAGTTACCAGGACGCTGTGCCTACTAGTTGTGGCTGTTTGGCAATGGATTCGTCATGTCTGTCTGGAACAGGGGGTGCGTCTCTGTCCACCCCACAGAGAGCCCAAGTACAAATCGGTGCTTGGGAAAGGCTTCTAATCGAAGGCAATGTTAAGCATGAACCAAGCAGCCTGCATTTCCTGAGCATATACTGTGAGCAATTACCTGGATGATAAAGGAGCAACGTTCCTGGGAAATTTGAGGGTCAGTTTAGGTACCCCCCCATCTGTTCATGAGTTCCCTCTACAGTTATTTATTGAGTGCCTACTGTATGCCAAGCTCTGCGTTGGGGCTGGAGAGGCAGACCAGCACCTGCTCCAGCTTAGTGTGGGGAGACTGGCAAGGTGAGCACAGGCTGGGGGTGCAGCCCCGGTGGCAGGGGTGGGGGGTGCTGCCTCGGTGGCAGGGGTGGGCCCAGCCCTGCTGTCCTCCCAGGCCCTGGCAGAGCCCTGCCCCTAGGACCAGCCAGGGTTGTTAACATCCTGCTGAGTCAGGGGGCTCTTGAGTGTCAGCATCACAAGGAGTTAGATATTCTTGACTCCTGACTGCCCTGTCCCTGCCTCCTGCTCCTTCCCCGGCCTCTACCTGCCCCAGGCTGTCAAGAAGGCAGCAGGTGCTGACAGAAAGAGGTCTGGCTTTGGAAGAAAGAGCTGTAGGGGAAATCAGACCTTGGGGGAGAACAGGTTCAAATGCCCGCTCTGCCACTCATTAGCCCGCCGTGAGAAACGTCACCTCTCTGAGTCCCCTCATTTACGAAAAGGAGATGAGAACAGCAGCTGCGCAGACTGTTAATGCCAGGGCCTGGCCCCTAGCAGGGGTTAAACAGTGATGGCTGCTCATCCGAGTCCCCACTGAGACCGTTCCATGCGCCTTGTCTGGGGAACGACACAGAAGCAGGGTGGGTCGTTCTACCCTCGTGAAACTCAGGCGGTCGGGAGGCAGGTGGTCACAGGGGCCTACAATGGGGGACCCCGGGACCCTTCAGCTCCCCCCAGAGCCTATGCTTCCCACCCCCATGGAGCCCTCCCACACTGTACCACGATTCCTGGTCACTGGCGCCCCTCCCCACACCCCCACAGGCCGTAAGCTCCATGTGGGACCACCCTGCCTGTCTGGGTCAACACAGACCTCCCAGTGCCCGGCCCACAGGAGGTGCCCAATAAATGTTTGCTAAATGAACGAATGGACAAGCAATGAGTGAGAAGAGGGGGCGATGCTGTTGATTTTAAATCACTCCTGTGTACACAGGTATGGCTGAATAATTAGTAGTTTAATAAGATCAGCATAGCTGCTAATTGGAATATGAAAATCAAATTCTTCTAGTTCTCCCCCCCCCTCCGGCTCTCTCCCTCCCTAGTAGAAGTGTCTTAGCGTCAGCTTTGCCAAGTTACACACTAGGCTCTGACCATCACAGTCCTGGAAGGTCTCCTAAGTGTTCTGACAAGAAATGAGAGACAGGTCTGCCCCTGTGTTACTTGGCATCACTGCCAATCGAAACAGCCCATCTGAGCTCTTCTGCCCCGGCTGCAGTTCCCGGGCCCCAAGACCCTCCAATCCAGAGAAGACAAACACAGCCGCGCACAGCCCACTGTGGACACCCAGCACCCGCCTCGGGCTCCCTCCGCTCGCACATCCCTCACGATGTCCTGTGTGCGATGCGACAGGAGGGGGAGGGAGGAAGAGGAGGGGAAGGCAGTGATCCATCGGAGACCCGAGGACCAGCTGATGGACGGCGGAACCAGTGGCACCACCAAGCGGCACCGAATCATTGGACGTCGTGACCCTGATGTCCTGAAAGACTCCAGAAGTGCGTTCCTCCTCCTGACCTCAGTGGGCATGTGGGTTAGCTGGGGAGGTGCAGAGAAGCTGATAGTTCAAGGGCGTCTCCGAAACGTAAGTGGGTGCTACAGGTAAAACCTCCAGAAGACAGTTAATTCCTGACACCTGCCTTGATGCAGTCACCCCTGCCGTCCCCCTTTCATCCCTTAGCCGGCCACGCTAGCTTCCCATCGCCTAGAAGACAAGGGTTCAAAGTGACCCTTAAGTGTCAGCCCAGTTTACCCTCACCATCCCCATCATGATGCCCCCCCACCCCCGCTCCACTTGCCTCAGTCAGTGGGAGCCAGGCTGGCCCCCAAGCATGTCCCCCAGGATGCCCCCTGCCGGACGGAGGTGTCTTCCACTGGGAACAAAAGTGTAGATACTTAAAGGGTGGGTGTGAGCCTCAAGCCCAGGCCCTCTGCCTCCAGCGATCTCCAGGGCCTCCTCCTACATGGCTTCAGAGGCTGGCACCAATGCTCCCTCCTCTGAGAAGCCGCCCCTGGCCTTCCTGCCTGGAAGAACCCCCAAGCCTCCCCCCCCCATTATTCTGTGGGGAGATGGCACAGCTTGGTGATGAAGCTCATGGCTCTGCAGGCAACCAACTGGCGCCGAGTCCCAGCCTCCATCCTCAGGCCATGTAGGACTTTGGACACATGAACTAATTTCTCAGAACCTCAGTCTTCTCATCTGCAAAATGGAAATAGGAAGAGCCCCCTCCCCCACAAGATTGTTCTCAGGATTAGAAGAGATTCGCACACATACAAAGCAGGCCGTAAACCGTGTGTCACACGTTGGTCGTTGTAACTGCTCTGCAGACACTGGCGAGTGTGTCGTGATCACTGTCTGACTTGCACTGTAGCTATTTGAGCATATGGCTCATGTCCTCTCCTAGGCTGTGAAGGACTTGAAGGCAGGGACCACTTATGACGCATTGTATTCTTTTATGTCCTGCAACCTCACACCCCACCCGATTTGTCAAGGAGGGAAGGAAGGAAGGAGGGAGGGAGGTGGGGGGGGAGGGAGGAGAGGTGGTAATGGAAAGAAAAGGAGGTGCTGTTACCACTTGTGCAGACACCGTGCTTTGCAACCATCACCTTCGCACCCACTGCTCTGTGCTGTCACTATTTGCTTCCCTTGTTCACAAATGAGAAAACTGAGGAGGCTCAGAGTAGTTAAGTAACTGGCCCAGGGTCACCCAGCTAGTGGGCAACGAACCCAGGGCTGCTGACTCTGGAGCTGGGGATCAAGGCCACCTCACAGCGTGGTTGGAGACGGGCAGTCGCCGTGTGTAAATGCCAAGCCAGACCCTGCTGGGGTCCCAACCCATCTTCCGTGTTTCAGCAGGAGCCGAGGGTGGCAGAGGAGCAGTTTGGGGACCACCGCCCTGTTGAAAAAGAGGCGTTGATGTTTGCCGTGTTAGATCAGTCCTGCTCTGCTCTCTACTCAGATGCTATTTTTATGCACGGTGGGAAAATAACTATCTCACCCCCTCCCGCCCAGCAGGGGCGGCCTGTAAACATATGGGGAGTGGGGGGAGCGCCCTGAGCGCCCTGCCTCAGGCTGGCCTCGGCGCGTCGGTTTCCCCTGCGCTCTAAACTGAAAATCAGCCGTGAAGCACCGAGGGAAACGGAGTCCGGAGAAAGGGAGAGACAGCCCGGAGTGGCTTCTCCTGCCGGCGGGCCCTGCTCCGGGGTATAAGGCTGCATTCCATGGCAACAGCATTCACACGTCGCTGAAATAAACGCTCCTGCCAGCTGGACCCATTATTAAAGTGGAGGCCCGGGGATTAGCATATTGCATGTGAGTAATAAAGTGGCACCGGCTTCTTAAGGCAAAGGAGCCCCTGAGACAGAATAGGGAGCCTCTTCGGCCGGCCCACCAGCGCTCTTGATGGCCATGGGACTGGGATGCACAAGGACCTGGAAGCGAGTCAGGCCTGGTGGTTAAGGATCTGGGTAGTGGAAGCAAAAAGAGCTGAGCTCAAACCCCAGCTCTGCTACCATCTGGCTATTCGATCTGGAATGAGTCACTTCTCCTCTCTGTGCCTCAATGTTCACATCTATAAAATGGGCACAACATGTCCCACCAGGGGTTGTGTTCTGATTCAGTGAAGAAGTATATGCAAAGCACTCGGCACACAGCAATCAGTTGGTCCGTGCCAACTTCCTAGTGAATTCTTTCACAGCCAACTTTTCAGGAACGCACCTGGCGGGTAAAGTGAGAGATTCTCTTAACATTTTGTGCTTTGTGAAATTTTTCATACTAGCCAATTGCTAAATATGGCCATAAAGCTGTGTGCGTCTGAGTGTGTGTAAGTGTGATGTGTGTGAGAGAGAGAGAATGTGTGTGTGACATTAACGATGCAAAGGATGGAGAGAGAGCTCGGGAGCCAGGCTGATGGGCTTGAGTCCCCCTTTCATTTACCAAGTGATCTTGGCCAAGTCAGGTCACCTCTGACCGTCTCCTCTGCAGAGCCTGACGATGCACCCGCATCACGGCGCCGTTGAGGAAGTTAAAGTGGGGACCTACCGTCAGTGAACCTCAGGACAGACTAAGGTGGCCGTAGCTAAATGCCAAGAGGGACCTTAGAACAGAAAAGGGGCATTAGTAGAAAAACACGTGAAATCCAAAGTCTGAAGATTAGTTACCAGTGTGTGCGCGTGCTAATTTCTTCATTTTGACGTGGGTACCATGGTTATGTGGGAGACAACTGGGGAAACTGGGCGAAGGGTGCAGGCTTTTGCCTTGAACTGTCCTTTGAGTGGAGATCTGGGCTGGGCCCTGGCAGAGGCAGGGCCGGGGTGGGGGGAACCATACTCAGACCTCAGGGTGAAGGCCGTGCCCAGAGACTGCGGCCAGGAGACTGGCCAGGTGACAGCCGGCTTCCTCGCCCACGCCCAGCTCCTGTAGTGTGCCCGCTGGAGAGCTGAGGGGTGAGTACAAAGAAGGGACCAGCAGGTGCTGCAGCTGAATGTTGTTGGTGCCACAGAGAAGTGCAAGGAGCCCAGACGGAGTGATGGGGGCTCCGGGAGGGCGGTGCTACCCCGGCCACTCAGGAGGGCTTCCTGGTAGCTGAGGCCCCTGGTGGCGCAGCCATGGGGTTCTGAACTGGTCACTATTCAGGACGCTGTCTGATCAGCCACAGATGGCACCGGGGTAAGCAGGTGGAGTGGGGCAGGGGAGGGGACTGGGTCTGGAGGCCACATCCATCACTGCCGCTCATTCACGCTGGTTCCTGTTTGAGCCCCATCAACACCTGAGTCACCAAGTTCCTGGCGATAATGATAGCAATCAGGTTAGGAGCACATAATTGGATAATTCAATTGCTTTCCAGGGAGAACTGCTGTTTAATTAAAGAGGACTGAAGACGGAACACGGAGGCTGGGGAAGACCTGCCTGATCATCAAGAGAGATGGCAGCAACCTGGTGAGGTGAGGAGCTTGGAGCTGGGAGGGCAGCAGCTCTGTGGCTGCCCCAGCAGGGCGGGTGTGGAGAACACCAGCTTGCTTTCTGGAAGGGCTCCCCTCATAGCCAATCAGATGGCCACCCGTTAGCTTAGATTTTTGAATAAATTTGCATTTAAAAATAAGCACCCTGTTCTAACTAGCAGCTGTGTGACCTCAGGAAGTTACTTAGCCTCTCTGAGCCTCAGGGGTTTTGTTTTGGTTTTTTCTTCCAATTCTCACCTGAGGATATTTTTTCCACCGATTTTTAGAGAGCGTGGAGCAAGAAAGGGGGGAGAGAGAGAGAGAGAGAAACATCAATGTGAGAGAGACACATCGATTAGTTGCCTCCTGCACACACGCCGACCAGGGGCCAGGGATCAAACCTACAACCCAGGTACGTGCCCTTGACTGGAAATCGCACCCTTGACCCTTCAGCACCAGGACTGATGCTCTGAGCCTCAGCTTTCTGATCACAGTCACAGGTGAGGAATGTACCTGTTGGGGAAGGTGAAGGGGTTTTTAAACATTTGGTGCTCTGTAAACCCTTTTTATATTAGCTAATTACTAACTGTGGCCATGCAGCTGTGTGTGTGTGCGCAGCTGTGCGTGTGAGGGAGCGGGTGGTTGCTCTTTGGCACACGCTGGTTAAGTGGCGCTCACCGGCTGTGGAGCGAGGCCGCTGCGCCTGCCGCCCAGCGTGAGCCTCAGTGAGCCCGAGCCGAAGCCCTCGGAGCGGGCCCGGCGCCCAGCACCCAGCGTCCAACGAATGTCAGTTATCTTTAAACAAACAAACAAACCAAAAGCAATTAACACATCCCGGACCTGGAGGAGAAAATGCCTGCTAAATTCTTGGTGTATACACATTTATTATGAAATGTCAGCCCAAGAAACACGCTCCGTGACAAATAGAGATGTTGAAATGGCTCCGCCCTCCCCATCAGTTCAAAGACGCGGGAGAGCTGCCTGTAATGAATGGGGCGAAGCCGCCCAGCGCCGTTACTGTTGCCACTCAGAGTGTTTACGCGGCGCTGGCCGGCCGAGAGCAGGCTTCACGCCGGGCAGTAGGGAGCCCGGTGGGCAGGGACCGCCTCGGGACACGTCGGCCAGGTCCGTGCCATGCCACTGCCTCTGGTCTTGGAGGTGGGACGCCCAAGGAGCAGATGGATGGTAAAGATGCCACAAGGGCAAAACAGGCACCAAGTGCGAGGCAGTGACTTCTTGCTCCCACCAGGACAGGCAAAGGGTGAGCAAGACCGAGTCCTGGCCACCGCCCCCCGGGTTTCCTGCAGGATATCCCTGCAAACCCCCCTCAAAGAACAGGGCTGCCGCTCCCGCTGTGACCAGGCCCCGCGTCCGGAGCCCTGGCACCGGGGTTAATATTTTAATTGGAGCTTTCTGGGCTTGGGCCGAGTGACCCAGCTGGGGCGCCGTTGAGCTGGGGGGAGGGGGGGCAGGCTTCTCACTCTGCCCTCCCAGGGAACGACCGTCTTTCATCTCCCCCCTGACGGTCCTCCCAGCCCGTCACCTCTCTGCTGCCATCTCCTTAGGGAGGGCTTCGCCCTCTCCCCCAGGGGCGGGCATTGTCCTCTTCCCAGAACCCGCTGTGGCCATGGCGCTGCGCCACCGAACACGACCTGCGTCCTGGCTGGAGTGGGAGGGGTGGCACTGTCTGAGCTGCCGGGCAGGGGTGGCTGGGGGCAGGGAAAACCATGGTGACAGTCCCCAAACGAGAGGGCGGCAGAAGCTCTGGCCCGTGCCCCCCGAAGGGGACGGTTTGGGGGCAGAACTAAGCCGCGCAGAGCCGGGGGAAGGGATGACACAGCGTGGGCAGCGCAGAAACAAAGACTGAGAGCCCGTAGGGGGAGTATTTCTAAGGGTCATTAATATTAACAGCGTTGTTCCAAACTGAAGAATGAGCCGGACTCTAACGAATCATTTTTAATGGCAGCCTTGCTTCTGCTTCCATACTGTATTTTTAATCAACAAGTCTCCCGAGGGGCCTTTCGCCACAGAATATTAACTACGGGCGTCTGCTCCCCTCCCCCGGAGGAGCCCGCGGCCAGCCGGCAATCTGGCGACGGCTCCCAGGTTAGAATACCCACGAGGCTGCCGGGAAGACCTGGTCATTGCAGAGACGGTGGCCACGCGTTCACGCAACACACATTTGAGAAATACCCGCTACGCACCCAGTCCCTTGCCAGGCTCTGAGGACGCAGCTGTGGTCAGAGCGATCACAGCCCCCCCTTGTCAGCCAAGACAGGGACACGAGCAACTACAACCACCCGCAGAAGGGCGCCCCTGGAGATGGCTGGGCGCAGCGGGAGCCTTCCAGGAAGGGGGCCACCCGCATGTCCAAGCGTAGCAGGGAGGCTTCCTGGAGGAAGTGGCATAAAGCGGAGCCCTAAAATGTGGATAGGGGTTGCCGGAGTGGAGAGGGGACACCAGGGATAGACAGGCAGGTGCAAAGGCCCAGAGGCAGGGATTTTGAAGTGACAGGTTGGAGGGCAGCGTGTAGTGCCAACCAAGAGTTCTGGAGCTGCACACCCACCTTCACGGCAACCGCCCAAAGTGGAAGTAACCCAAGTGTCCATCGACGGTTGACAGATAAATAAAACATGTTAGATCTGTGCAATGGAATGCTATCCAGCCATGACAAGGAATGGAGTCTGTTACAGGCTACAACATGGACCAACTTCAAAATCGGCATGCCGAGCGCAAGAGGCCAGACACAGACAGTCCCGTGTCGCGGGATCCTACTTATGTCCAGAAGAGGCAAATCCATGGAGACGGAACAGATGGTGGGGGCCGGGCTTGGGGGAGGGGAAGGAGGGAGTGGCTGCTAATGCACATGGGTTTTACCCGGGGTGTGTGTGTGTGTGTGTGTGAGAAAGTGTTTCAGAACTGGACAGAGGTGGCTGTTGCACAACACAGTGAATGTGCTAAACACCATCAAATCGTTCATTTTAAGATGGTTAATTTATGTTATGTGAATGTCAGTGCAAAAAAAATTTTAAAAAAAGGTGAGAAAAGAAAACGAGTGTTTGAGAAGCCGGGCAGGGAGACGCAAGCCGCGTGCGGCCCCCGCCATGGGCCGCGCCCACCTGCGGACAGCCCTCCCCGGCCCTCCCTGGCCCTCCCGGAGAAGCACCTCTGCTTCCAGCGTCCATATCAGGCGAGTTCTCGGGTTTGCGCTGAATCGCCTGGGAACCCCTGTGATGGCCGGTTAGCTGTCCCATCGTTGAGGACCCAGCGAGTTAATGTACAGGAAAGAGCTGAACTGGGCCTGGCACAGAGCTCGGGGCAGACAAAAATGCCAGCTGAGAGGGCTTGAGAACTTTCTTCGGCCCAGACACGCAGACCAGACTCTGCCTGTATTACTCCACCTAACCTCCCACCAGCCCCATCAACCAGGCATGACCACGAACCCTGATTTACTGACATGTTAGGTCACTTGCTTCAAATGACACAGCTGAGAAGCAGCAGACCCCAGACTGAACTCAGGCCTGCCCAGCTTCACCGTGCTTGCTCTGAGGCTTCCTAAACTATCTGCTATCAAAAACCCCTGACTCCTTCCCTGCCCCCTGCCCCCTGCCCCCTTTGCCGTGGCTTCATGACAGTCTCTCTCTGCTTCAAAAAACCGGATGGTCACCTTTTTTATCCCCACTGCAACATCACCCAGAGGACACTGACGGGAGCCGTGACAGGGCTCAGGTCTCCGTGCTGTGCGTTTATGGCCCTGTTGCAGGGGTGTGCGTGGATGCAGAGGGCCCGCTTGGAGATAGCTGTGTGTCTGCCCAGGCCCGGGAGAGATGTGCCAGCGGCCTTGGAAGCAGCCCAGAGGCCAGTACCAGGTTGGAGATGACCATCGTTACCACCATATTGATCGCCGGGGAGGGGGTTCTTGGAGAATGGAAGTCGAGGGCAGATGACATCGTAGCTGGCAACTGGAGTATTGATTGGCCATCAGGAGTGTTACACTCCCCCAGCAAAAGCATTTTCTCTCCCCAGATGGGCAGGAACCGGTGATTTCAGCTTCCTTCGTGTACAGTGGGGTGGGCCTGGGCCAGGGGCCAGCTCTTTTGCAAAGATGCCTCCTCTGGGTGGTTACAGAAGGTGCTATGCGCACAGTCACTGCTCTTCAGGGCTAGTTTCCTGGTAAAAACTGGAGGCTGCCGGGGAGAGCTTGTGACAGGCAGGTACAAATTGTTAGGACTCAGAGTGCCAAGGCATGGAAATGCAGTCCCCCTGAGGTCACAGGGAAGGTAACAGGCTCAAGCAGAGGCCGACATTGCAGTCGTATAAATAAAAGATTGCTGTGTGTGGGAAAGACCCGACTCATTTCCCAGGGACGTCCCTGGGTCCATCTCAAAGCCAGCCCTTTTCAGTGCTGCACCTGTTTGCAACCCATTGGGGGGCCATCGACGGGCTTCGGGCCTCACATCGATTTGAAATATAAATGCTAAAGAGAGGAAGGCGAGGTGACCTTTTTTATTGACTTGATTGTAAAGGAAGTCAGGGAACCAAAGGCAGGCGGCCAAGGAAACGGTACAAAGTTGCCGTGAGTTTGAATTCCGTAGTCCCAGACCTCCATCATTACCCAGAGATGAGGAGCCCAGGAAGGGGGTGGCGAAATGCTCACAAATGACATTTTGGGGGCTTCTTTGGAGACAAGGGAAAGAAAGCTCCGGTGCTGTGTCAAAGCCACCCACATATGGGGGGCCTAGGACCCTGGAGGGAAGTTGGAAGGGGCACAGGGTCTCCCTCAGGGGCTGAGGCTCACAGCCAGGCTCAGGTGAGGGCTCGGTCCCAACACCGGCAGCCCCCAAACAGCCAGCAGCCTCTGCAAGAGGAACAGGAGCTCAGAAATCAGCCATCCTTTGTGACGGGCAGAGGCTCAGGGCCCCCAGCCCCCCAGGCAGCAGTCTGGCTTGTTTGTCTCCTTGGTACCAGCCCCCACCCCCCTTTGAGGAGCGTGGTTCAGAGTCGAGGGCTGAGAAGGCCTGAAGCAGCTAAGGCCCAGAGTGATGGGGGCCGGCGGAGGGGAGGCGGGCAGAGAGCACAGAAGAATCCCATTAAGGAGCAAGGCTAATCAATACAGGCTGCAGCCAGCAAGGTTTAAAAGCCTTTCCACACAGCCTGCTCCGCTCTGTCAGTGGGGAGAAGTGGCTGCTGGAGAGCTGGGGGCCCTTCTCCTGGAAGGAGCAATGTCTCTGCAAGAAGGAGAGGCTGGGGTGGGGGCTGAGTCACAGCCCATATGGTGGGTCAGTCACCCCCGGGGGACTTGGAAACAGAGGCCATGGGAGCCCATCCTCGGATCTTCACATCCCAGCTCTGGAAGGGACCCAGGAGATCTCTTCAGGGTTCTTCCCACCCATTTTACAGGTGAGGACACTGAGACCCAGGAGGGAAAAGGCTTTGCCTGGGGTCACGTGGCTAGAGGGCTCTGTGCTCTGCCTCCTGGCACAGGTGACTTTTCCACTTCCGGGCCTGTGAGCATGGCCAGACCTCTCACTCTTCTTTATTGTCACGAATGATGCCAGCAATCTGAAACCAACCATCACTTGATTAAACCTGCCACGGCCTGGGTGCTCGCTCTGGCTGGGCGGCGGACTCACTATTCCTGAATTACGTGAGCTGATGTGAATGCAGTGAGGACTGAGCCTTCCAAACACTAGCAGGCCCATCCCCTCATGGCTCCATTCTGGAGGGCAGGGAACAGAGGCCCGGCAGTCTCATGGCCAGCCCGAGGCCAGGCTGCCTTGGGGCCAATCTCCATTCCCCGGACTCCAGAGCCCCAGCTCCTAGGTGTTGCACGTGACGTCCTTGGGAGTCACAGGAGAGGGGGAGGCCCCATTCTGATTCTTCGTGTGGCCTCAGGGTTTTCAGGGTCAGGTAATTGAGCCACTTCCCAATTTAGCTGCCTGGACGGGTGGCTGAGTGTGTGGGTGGCTGAGACTGGTAGGTTCACCCTGAGTGGATTCCTGGAGTCAGCAGAGGAGGGAGGTGCTCTGGCCAGCACAGCCCACTCTTCCTGGTCAGAACCCTGTCAGGGTCAAGGTCATTAGGAAAGGAGGCAAGTAAGACCTGTACAGCCACTGATACATAGGATGACCTTCTCCGGGCCTCTGTGCACCCATTGGGCGAGATGGTCTCCAAAGACGTCTTTGCCAATTATCAATATCATCATGTGAACACCATGACCATTTACGGAGGCTCATCGTGGCCCAAGCCCTGGGTGGCGGAATACTACGCCGCTATGAAAAAGGAGATGAATCTACATGTATTACTAGGGGCAGCTCCCAGGATCTGTCATTCAGTAAAACAACAACATAGGTACAGACCAATGCTTTAAGCATGCTACCTTTAATATAAGAAAAAGAGAGGCAAAGTAAGAATACATATGTTGCATATAATACGTATCTCCCTGTTTGTTTGTGTGTGCATAAAGAGGATTAATAAAGAGGTAATAAAACACTTGCCTGCAGCGCAGGGAGGGAGGGGGTGGCGGGCAGAAGCCGGACTCCCCAGGGCATGCCTTCCCGTGCAGTTTTGATTAGGGAACCGTGTAATGACCTGCTATTAACAAACTCAGGCAGGAGGGCGGTGGGGATGGGAGGGGAGGTTTGATGTCAGAGTCCTGACTTATGAGCCAGGCTCCCCTGGTGGGTTCCCTTGCCTTTTAAACCTCTGCCTTCAACCAAGGGCAGCCCCCCATGTCTGGGATGCTGGGAGGGTAAGATTTAGGAGGCCCCTCAGCTTCACTCCTAAATCTCACTTATTCAGGAGAAAGCTGGGTTGAGGGGGGGTGTCCCGGCCAGTTGGTAAAAGGAGATATAGTATATGACATCATTAACCATACCCATTCCTTACCTTTTTATCACACTTTCTCCACGTGTAAGAACTTTCCTAGGCCTTTCTCATCTGCCCTTGAAGTAACTGAAATATCCCCATTTATAGGTAGGGCTGTGGAGGAGGTACCGTCCCCTGCTCCCCCTTCCCCCCCCAGCCTCGCTGGAGAAGCCAGGCCTTGACTCGTGCCCAGGCAGAGACAAGCAGACACAGGCCAGAGGGAGAAGCCGGGGAGAGGCAGGAGGCTCCAGGGAAGGCTTGGCCCGTGGCAGGGCACCCTGGCTGGCACAGGGGCCCTGGGCTTGTGGCTGACGCTCAGCAGCGGGCAGCCCCCATGTGTCACATGCTCGGCGCGGCTCATGCTGACCAGGCAGGGAAGCGAGACTTGGAGTTACCTGGCCCTGGGGTTGGGTCCCCATCCTGCCACTTCCTAGTGACCTCAGGCTGGTCGCTGAACTTGCTTACACTGCGTTCCACATCCGCAGGTCCCTGGAAAGGACTCTCCCAGGTCATTCATTAGAAGCATGGACCCTGCCTGGCCCTCAGCAGATGGTAAGCTGTGACGGTTTCCTTCTTTCTGTCACCTGTGTGCTATAGGAAGTGACAGGATATGCCTACGTTTTATCTAAACTGCCTACAAGGGAACCACCAAGCAGACTGTTTAGAGTTAATGTATTCGTCAATACACGAGTAATCGACTCATTTAAAGTCTCCGTGCCTTGGTTTCCTCATCCATAAAGTAGGCATGATCTCCGCCCCGTAGGCGGGTGCAGGATTCAATGAGCTGGGCGGGCATGTGTGAGGCACAGAGCCCCGCACCTTAGGAGGGACCTATAAACGTCGGCTGTTAATTATCATTATTAGTTAATGAGGCAGCTAGTCTGTGTTTCCCAAAAGCTGTTCTTTGCCAGTTGACCACATCAGCCCGCATGTTGGCATCGTACAGACTCAGCCCTGGGAGGCTCACTCCTGCTCCCTGTGTCAACACAAGAAGAGGTGATAGGACAACTGGGTAAAAGTCCAGTCTTGGTAGGAGTTAAATCAGCCCCGAGACGGCCCATCAGTGAGCTTTCACTGAGGACCATCACCGGATAAACGCCATGGGGGAGCTCAAAAGAAAGTACCCCTCTGCCCTTGGGAGTCCCACCTCGCCCACCCAGACCCCGCACCCAAACTCAGCCGCCTGTTACTTCTGGTACATGGGCCCCCACTCCCTCCTGATCTGCATGTTTAAATCCTATGCAAAATAAAAGGTCCAGGTCAAAAGGGTAACAGCCACCAGGTCCCATCCCTATAGTCGTGGCCTCCGAGGCCCTGGAGTGCCCAAGAACCTCTCTGCTTGCTGGGGAGGGAGGTCGGCAGGTGTCAGGGAGGCGTGGAAGGCACAGCAACACCTGAGTCAGAAACTTCCCTTTAAGCAACGTGAAGGTTGAAAGAGACTTGGAAAGGGAGCGACGCTCACTGTGATTCAACACTATTCAGCATCGTGCCCGGTTCCACTGAAGCCCTTCCACGTACCCCAGGGCCTGCGCTCCCGTGTTGGCAGGCTGCGAGATTATCCATAAGGAGACTCCGCGGGGGGTCCCCGCGCCAGCTTTCGGGAATCCAGAGAACCACAATGTTTACTGTACCATCCATCCCCCTTTGCCCTTGGTCCCTGGAGGTGGGGGTGGTCTAACTGACACCAAGGTCTGAGCCAGTCTTCTGTGAAGAGTCCCAGGAAGGCCGGGAACACAGGCCAGGCCAGAGATTTCTGCTGGCCAAGGTCTTTCTTACTATTATGGGCTCCCCGCCCCCACAACTACCAGCAACCTCTGACACTCCATCAGCCTGGGCTGATGAATTGGTAGCATTAGTATTTTGATAACTTGAGGCCCCGAAGCCACTCACCAGCAGAGACAACCCCACCCCAGGGCTAAATTATTAATAAAGTGACAATGTGTTTGGAGAAGCTAGAATGAGTCCTCCGTGGGCCTGGCTTTGAGAGAAAGAGCGTGTACGCTTGCAGATCCTCAGTGAGGCCGTGGGCCTGGCTGGCTGTCCCTGCTTTTATTAATTGCAAAGACATCAGCTCTCTATTACTGCTCTCTATTTCATATTTTAGTAATGGGGGTGGCTGGCAGAGGGTGGGGGAAATACCCACTTTAAAAAAAGAAACTCAAGGTAGTACTTCGAACAGACAGCAGGGGAGGGGGCTCTTCGTGAGCGGCTGGGTTTATTTTGGGGGCTCTTGGAGAGCAGGGTGGACTATGAGACTTGCTTATTGAAAAAAATTATTGATCGCCGGTGATCGATAGCAGTAAAGAGTTCTGTCTGAGTCGCTGGCTTTGAAGGACTCAGGAATCCTTCCTCCCTGGCTCCCTCTCCCCGTCAGGGTTTGGAGAGCTCTCCGGGCCGGCAGGTGGGTTTGGAGGTGAGACAATGCTGGTGCGAGCCACGCTCTGGCTGTCCCGCCTCCAAACAGGGGGGCCTTCGTCTGACATTGGATGGCACGCGGAGCATGTTCTGGAAGCAGAGGGGCTTTTCCCCTCAGGACACCAAACGCATTTCCCGATACCGGATCTTAGTGGTCGCAGGAGAGGGGCTGGGGAGGAAGTAGGCGCAGCCGCCCTCAATGATGTGTTTCTAATGGGCTTACAGAAGCTTTGTTGTCCCCCTGGTGGCCTCCAGAAACCAAGCCATGTGCTGGGGGCTGGTTGTTGAGAAGAGGAGACCAGAGGAGCAAAGAGTCCGCTGATGAAGGGGGAGGGGGACCCGACGCCACCCCGGGAGCCCAGCTGCCCGCTGACCTGGTTCCGACAGAAAGCTGAAATGAACAAGGACTGAAGATTGGGAGTTAAAAAGATGCATAAAAACTCGGGATTATGCTAAATTTATGAGCCCTGATCAATACTGAGATGGTACCAATAACAGCTGCATTTCTCTCGTGATGGGCCCACACCCTTTACTCAGGCTCTCAGCCTTCCCTCCAGACCTACTGTGGAGGGGCAGGCGGGGGCCAGAGGGGCAGGCTGAGGTCCCCCCTCCCCTCCCGGGTGGAGGAAGCCTCGTGTGCGTGTCCGTGTCTGTGTGCGTGTCCGTGTCTGTGTCTGTGTCTGTGTGCGTGTCTGTGTCTGTGTCCGTGTCCGTGTCTGTGTGCGTGTCCGTGTGTGTGTCCGTGTGCGTGTCTGTGTCCGTGTGCGTGTCCGTGTCCGTGTCCGGGAGGACTGGGAGGAAGGAGGGGCCGGGCTCTGGCTCACCTGGATCCCTCTGGGTAAACAAATGCAGCATCAGCACGCCAGGGACATGAGCATCCCAGGGCCCTGGAGGAATCACCTAACCTACTTAGTATTTTGGGAAAACTGTACGGGATAAAGCTGAGACCGGAAATGCAGGGTGATCTGTAGGAAAGACGGGCGTGTTCTCCAGTCCTTCCCCCAACTTTGAACCGCCAGCCGTGGCCACCTCCCCACAGGACACAGGTAGTTCCACATTACACCTTTTCCCCCCCTGAGCAAATGTTTTACCCCCACCCCACCCCCAATCAACCTGTTAGTAGAGCCAATCAATTTGATAGACTCTCCCCAGGCAACGATCTGCGGTGGAGCAGAGTGAACAGGTTGTCAGTCTGGTGCGGGGCAGACGGGACTGAGCCCGACCCCGCACACACACAGCTTGCCCCGTGGAGCCGGGCCGTGTGTCAGACCCGGGACCTGGCCGCCCTCCTGTATCCTTTGGCTTCACACAGACAACCGCCCCTGAGATGAGGGTTGTCAACCCAGGTCACGAGGGGAAGACAGGCTCAGGAAGTCGCTCAGATAGAGGCGGGAGTGCCCGACAGCCTGGCATCGAGCTGGCACTGCGCCCGCGGCCTTGCTGCCTCCCCACCCCAGTGATCCAGGGCTCAGGAGAGTGTAGAGGTCGCAGGGCCACATTCAAGTTCAACGAGCTTTTGCTCTTAAACCCCCCTCCGCCTCTTAAGCCTCCCTCCTCTGGCTGGGATTTCCTTGCATCTCCCACACCTTGATTTCTCTCGTTTTTTGCCTTCCCACCGTTTCTCTCCCCTGCCCTTCAGGGCCCTTGCCCGGCATGGAGCCTTTGGGCCAATAGATTTTACTATAGATTTGTATAAACATATTTTGTAATCATGGCTAAGCTGAACGATTTTCCGTGCAAAAGAATCCCAAAGAGAGTTCCCTGCCAAGAGAGGAGGGTGGACGCTTCGGGGTCATTGCCGACAAGGCCACCGTCTTTCGGGTGGAGGCTGGGTTAGTGTGAACAGCCTCCAGGCTTCATCCTGGCATTTTTGGTGTATCTTTAGTTTATCTTAGATGATCTCCTAGTTTATCTTTCTCTGTGTTTCTATTTTACATAACAAGTGTCCTTTAAGACAGACTACATTTGGAATTCCACGAGATAAATGACTTCATTTCTTCAACAACTAAATGTCATTTAAAAGGCTGTAGTTTAAGCCCTGGCTTGTTTGGCTCTGTGGGTAGAACCTCAGCCCCCGGACTGCAGGGTCCCAGGTTCGATCAGGTTTGATTCTGGCCAAGGGTGTGTACTTCGGTTGCAGGCTCCATCAATCTCTCTCCCTTCACTTTCTCTGAAAAGCAGTGTGAGGCGAAAATATCCTCAGTTGAAAACTGAACAAGAACCAGGTAGTAGATGATACGTCATAAGGAATTATCCTCAATTGTTAGATGTGCTGATGGCATCATGATTATGTTTCAAGAGGTCCTTATGCCGAAGCGCTTACCGATGCAAAGATACGACCGTGCCTGGGATTAGCTTTAAAGTGTCCAAAAAAAAAAAAAAAAAGGGCAGAGATATGGGAACTAGAAGGCAAACTGTTTCCAGTTGAAACTCGTGGATGGGTTCACGGAGGCTCACATTCATTCTGCCTTTTGCGTATGTCTGAAATTTGCCACAATAAAAAGTTAACGTTTTCAGGCACGTGCCACGTGCCAATATTTTTAAACGTAGTCTGGACCTGATCTCCTGTTGCTTTCGTGAGAATCCTAACCTGCTCACGTCCCTCCGTGCGGGGTGCTGGTGGGAAAGCTCTCTCCGCCCAGCTGGACTGCGAGATTCCTGAGGACAGGGTCCCCTTTTCCCATTTGTTCTCTTTCCCCAGCACGGGCGGAAGGAAGCAGGTGTTTAATGCGTGTTCTAAGCTGGTCAACCAAGGGACACCGAGGTAGCCAGGGGAACTCAGCTAACGTCCGGAAGGCCGTGGACTTCCTGGCAGTGGGAGTTCCTCGGGGAGCAAGCGGGTCTCTAAGTTACCCCTCCGGCCGCTGGGGCCACCTGTGCAGGGGTGCTGTGGAGAGCTCTGCGGCCAGGTCTTATTAAAACGTTTGCCATAACTCAGTATGAAATGTTCCTTCCGAAATAAACTCAAACCAGGACGGAGAACAGCCTTGCTCTGGAAATGGAACAGTACACACACAGCCGAGACGAACGGCAGGGCACGGTCTCGCTGGAGGTGTGTGGACCTGGTGTTTGCTCTGCTCTCATTTAACATCCTTAATAATGATCTGGAAGACGGAGTAAACAGCACGCTAATGAAATTTGCATAAGATCCTTAATTGGGAGGCGTCGCTCTTGCCAGGAAGGGCAGAGCAAGGAATGCAGATGCCTCAAAGGGGGGTTAAAGATATAGATGGAAAATAACAAAATAAGATTTGGCTCAGAGGGAGAAAGACAAATTCAATTGGGAGGAGAGTCTAAAACAGGATATTCCCTGGAGGGAACCATGCAAAAATAATGCTGAAAGTGGCTCAGGCAGAGAGCAACCTTAGCTGGAAGTGCAACGTGGGGAAATGGTCAAGATTATGAAGGACATTCAGAAAGGAGATATAAATGCCAGTGATGGGATCCCCGTGCCCGCCCCCCCGCCCTCCCAGGGTGTCATAGGCCCCAGAGACTCCATCCTGGGCCACGCAGGCCACCCGGGCCCCAGCCCCTGTGCTTGGGGAAGTGTCCTTACAGGGCTGTAGGGAATTTCCATGATGAGGTCATCCTGGTCCATGGAGGCAGGATGTACATTTCCCAGAAGCTTCATCATCTCGGAGGGCACGGCGGGCCAGGAAAGCTTGGCCCCTGGACGGCCAGTGGACTTGGGCCAGTGAGGCTGACCCAATAGGTGGCCTTGGGTGGTTTTCTGAAACTGTGGCTTCTGGAACTGCTCCCCAGAGACTGGGAAACAGGAGACTGGGCCACCGTGTCCTATAGAGACCCCACTCTGCTCGGAGATGCCAGTACCCTTTCTGCTCAACGGAGATATGAAATTCATTCACTCAAAGAATAGTCTGTGAGTACCCACTACAATGCCAGGCATCCAAACAGGCACGGTCACTGTCCTCCTGGAGCTCGGACTCTGCTGGACGTTATATTGGGGCTCGGTCGGCCCCCTTCTTCTAAAGGAAAGGAGAAGAGGCGGCGATGTGATGATCTTTTCTGGGAAGATACCATCCTCCAGATAACTATACAAACCTTTTCTGCCCCCCCCCAAAAAAAAAAACTCCAGGAGAGCATCAGGTGACTAGTAGTGATTAAAGAAGAGGGAGACAGACTTGGAAAAAGGAAGATAAATAACAAGAAAGTAAGGTATGGGTCACTGTCAGCTCCCAGCACATGGGTGCCAGAAGTTTTTCAACAGGCCCAAGACTGTTCTGCTCGGGTCTCGAGTCTACAATTCAATCAGAAGGGTGGCCCCCCGGTAACCTGAACACACCTTTGGAGTTAGCAGACTGAGTTTCGAGTTCAGGCTGCAACTCTTTCCTGCTGTGTGACCTCGGGCCAGTCACTTAACCTCTCTGACACTCGGTTTTCTCCTCTGGAAAGTGGGACTATCAACAGCACCTACTTCTCGGGACTTGGTGTGAGACTAAGTGAAATGAGGCACTTAAAGCGCCTCGTGCTGTGTCTGACTGTCGTACGCATTCGGTAAACGTGACCCTCACAACCTCACTGCTCTGCACCAGGCAGCTGGCAACACCCGCATTTCCTGAGCATCTGGAGGTGGGATCTTGGCCACGTGCTCGTACTGTCCGTCTGTCCAGGGTGAGGTCAGCATGCGGACTCTCCTGTGTGTAACACGGGCGGGGCGTGGACTGTGGTATGTTTTCTGCCTGGCGCTTTTCTTTCCCCGTCTCCCCTTTGGTAAGGTTGTTTTCCACACTCTTTTTTTTTTTAACTCTCACCCAAGGATATTTTTTCCATTGCTTTTCAGATAGAGAGGAAGGGAGAGGGAGAGAGAGAAACATCGATGTGAGAGAGACACATCAGCTGGTTGCCTCCTGCACCAATCTGCCCCGGTCCCAGCCTGCAACTGAGGCACATGCCCTTGGCCAGAATCGAACCCGGGACCCTTCAGTCCGAGGTCCGACGCTCTAACCACTGAGCGGGCTGGCCAGGAGGGCTGGGTACTTGGTAACCTCTAAGGCCCTCCTGCCTCCGGAAGTCTGCCGTTGGTGGCCCAGGCGGGCAGGGATCAAGTCCCTCGTTTCCTGGTCGAGTCTCAAGCATCACAGCGGATGTGAGGCAGGAGGAGGGGCCAGGGCCAAAAAGTGCAGGAGGAGCGACTTGGGGGGGGGATGGCGCTGAGACACGGGTATGCCGACGCAATAGCGACTAAACAGCGACTAAATAGCGAGGAGAAGCTGAGAGGGACCTCAGCCTCCTGAGAAACCCCTGGCGTGCGCGGCCTGGTGGTGGCCACTGAGGGCGGGAGGTGTGCGGAGAACCGCTCCCGGGAGACATGTGCGGGCTGGGGCTGGATCTGAAGGAAAGGTGGCCAGGCAGGGGCCATCAGTGGAGATAAGATAGGAAAAAATTAATAAGGGACAAAAGGCAGGTGGCTTGGGGCAAGTCTTTTAACTTCTTAAGGTTCAGGCTTCTCTGTAAAAAGCGGGGTGATGACCACCAACCCCTTCCGACTTCTGCAGGCCTCGCCCCCATGGCGCTGCTCTCCTGGGGAGGGCACATGGGAAACTTCCAGGGCGGTGCCTGGCGCACAGTAGGTCCTCTGTAAGCAGGACCACTGTCACTAAGGAGAAAAGGGGGTGTTGTGCTACCACTTAATTGCCTCCCAAACCGGGGAGCCATTGACAACTTTTTAAAGAGAGACAAATGTCAGAGAAGCCTACAACCCCGGCTCTGATACACCTGAGGACACAGACGATGCCTTTTTGTCCCTCGAAACTCAGGGGCTCTTGATGACAATTAAACAGTGGGTCACCCACCAGGCATTTGATGGCCGGCGTGTTCTGGGCCTCCTGGCCCAGGACCTTCTCAGAAGAAAACTCTGGCCCAGCAGAA
Organism: Miniopterus natalensis; assembly: GCF_054644295.1. Taxonomy (NCBI): domain Eukaryota; kingdom Metazoa; phylum Chordata; class Mammalia; order Chiroptera; family Miniopteridae; genus Miniopterus; species Miniopterus natalensis. Next base: position 71,228,584 of record NC_142092.1, read on the forward strand.
AACGGGGAGCGGGGCTCCTGCCGGCCCCTCCCCCACCCCTCCCAGTGCCCCTTGTTGATGGGGCCAGGTATTTGCAAACAGCTTAGGCACACACACACGCAATCAATATCGCAAAACATAAATCTGCGGCAATTGACTCCAGGCTGTACTGTCACTAAGTGACAATGAGGAATGAGCAGCACTTGAATACATTGCATTTTTATCTCTGAATCTTTCTACAGAGGCCGTGTCGATAGCAGAGCACTAAATAATCTCTAGATAGCGGAAGATGCAAGAACATTTTTTTTTTGCTCCGTGGAAGATGGATGTAGCTTTTTCGAAGGTCTTAAATACTGATGCGAGGAATTAGCTCTCTAAATGCCCTGCAGTGACTGGCCTCCCGTCAGTCCTCCGAGGACGATTTGAATACCTGACTCCGCTCTTCCATCAGTGTTCTTTAAATACCAGCGCTTGGCTCGGAGGCCCTTCCACGCCCTAATGAATCCATCAATCAAGGCTTTCCGCATCTTCCTCCCCGGGCCAAGCTCAGTGAGCCAAATGGGGAAACTGAGGCAGGGGGTAGTTTAGAGTCTTGTCTAATGAAAGCCACAGAGGAACTCAGTTTCCCCCCAGATTCAATCCTATGGTCCAGGAGAAGAGGGCAGGGCCAGCTGCATGTGGGACTGAAGATGGAAGTTACATGAGCGATCAGGCTGCTGGGCACTGTCCTCAGGTGCTTGCTGGGCCCTGTTAGGTGCAAGACACTGACAGACATTGGAAATGCCAGGACATCAGCCTTACTCTTTCAAGCTTAAAGGTATCGAGGTGGAAGGACGTTTGCTTAGCAATAACAACAACCGCACACTGAGTGGTAACAGACCAGGTATTGCACTAAGAGCTGCACATGCATCCTCTCCGCTGAATGGGCCTCACAGTAGCCCTCGAGGTGGGCATCGCCGACCCCAGTTTACAAATGAGGTAGCATTGCCAGGGGCGGGGAGCCAGGGCAGAGCAGTGGACCCGGGCTCAAGTCCCAGGCTCTGTGTGGATTTGGGAAAGCCATGACCCTCTTTGGCAGGCTTGGTGATCCCCGAAAACCCCCAACCTTTATCATTGTTGGCACTGTGAATATTCAGATAAATGGGCACCCTGTCCCCAGCATCGTGGAGCTCCTGCGGCCTGCCAGGTCCTGTGAACACTGGTTTGCAGAGCTGCCCCTGAACAATGCAGCTTCCGTTCTCTGAGTGGAGAGAGAGGCCAGAGACACCCATCCCCTCCCGTAAAGTTATTGCAAAAGATAATAAAATATTAATCAGCTCTAGTGTGCCTGGAACGGTCAGGGCTCGATATAGAACATTCGAAGGAGAGGAAAACAAAGCTCCTGACTTGAAAGATTTTGCAATTATGCTGGAGAGAGGAGACTGGTGCCCAATAAAACATCTTCTACCATCGAGTATGGGAACAGGGCTGGGAGACGGTGGGGCAGTAGAGAGAACACTGCAGGTGGAACCCAAAGCCCCTGGTCTATAGTCAGTCATTAGGGAGCTGGGGTGAGGTGCCCCTGGTTCAGAGCTGAAGACCCTTCCTGAAGGTAGATCTAGCATGAATCAGCAGAGAACATAGAAAGCTGGGCATTGGCTCCCTCTGAAATAGAGCCCGGGAATGCCTTGCTGACTTGGGAGACACTCAGATCTAATCAAGGGACCAAGATATGTCATCAGGACTGACTAAGAAAGTAGAAACCCAATCGATCGTGCTCTAACCTACCTGGAGGGAAACTATAAACAGAAAAGTATTGGTCGGCATCAAGCCAAAACGGAGGGGAGGCACCGGGCAGCCTTTATCCAGCAAGGAAGGGCGGCCCTGTCTGAGACAGCACTTCCAAGTCCCCCCGGAGCTCGCCGGTTCCCTGAAATGCTCGGGGGAAGTTCCAGAAACCAGTACAGGGGGCCAGTACTGCCCACCACATCCCTCTGGGAGCCTCGATGCGGGCACTGAAGCCCACTGAAGTCCAGAGAACTCGGCAGCAAACAAACAAACAAAATCCTTACTTACCCTCATTTAACCAGGCAGTTCCCAAACTCACTTGGAGGTAGGGTGGGAAAAGGAACGTCCATGACTATGAAACAGTTTAGAAGGGAAAGATCTATAGATTTAGATCAAAGGCATTAATTGGTATCACAGAAAAAGACAGGTAATGAGAAATAGCAGGAAACAATTTTGGAGAGATGAGATGCCTTAAATGCTAGACTAACGCACACCTGGCAAGGAAGATCTTCCAGATATACTGTGTCAGGTGGGAAAAAGCTAGATGCAGAAGCGTGCTTTTATTATTTTTTAACAAGATGGGTGGAAAAAATATATGAATATATATATTACATATAAACAAATACACACACATATGCACATATACTTTTATAGGCACAAGACATCTCTGGAAATATAAGAAATTAATAATACTGGTTGACTCCAGGGGGAAAAATACTGGGGAAAACTAGACTTTTCAATGAATCCTTTCAAATTTTGAGCCATGTACAAGTATCTGTTACAAAGTAAAATAGCCTGGCCAGGCCTGGCTCAGTGGTTGAGCATCGACCTAGGATCCAGGAGATCTCGGTTCGATTCCCCGTCAGGGCACATGCCCAGGTTGCGGGCTCGATCCCTGGCAGGGGGTGTGCAGGAGGCAGCCGATCAATGACTCTCTCATCATTGATGTTTCTCTTTCTCTCTCCCTCTCCCTTCCTCTCTCTGAAATCAATAAAGATATATTTAATTTAAAAAGTAAAATAAAAACACACTGAAGTATATTGATATTATTCAATGTGGATGCACCTAAAAAGTGACAATTACTGAGAGTCACTGCTCCCCTTAGTATATTTCAGTGAATTTCCACTCCCCGTGGGATAGAGTCTAGGCCCCCCTGAGGACCTGAAAGATCTGCCTTGTCTCTCCCCTTATTCCCACCTGTCTTCCCTACAGCAGCCACTGTGCATTCCTGCAGCTCCTCAAACATGACACAATCTTACTCTCTTCTCGGGGTTTTTACACAAGTTGTTCTTTCCACTCTGAACAGTCTCTTCCCGAGTGCTTGTGTGGGAAGCCCACTCTCATCATTCAGGTCCCACCTCAGGTACGTCTGACCCACCCCCCAGGTTATCCGCCTCCCGTTGTGTTGTGTTGACTACTCCTTGTGTTGACTACTCCTTGTGTTGACTACCCGTTGTGTTGACTACCCATTGTGTTGACTACCCGTTGTGTTGGCTACTCCTTGTGTTGACTACCCGTTGTGTTGACTACCCATTGTGTTGACTACCCATTGTGTTGACTACCCGCTGTGTTGACTACCCATTGTGTTGACTACCCGCTGTGTTGACTACCCGCTGTGTTGACTACCCGTTGTATTGACTACCCGCTGTGTTGACTACCTGCTGTGTTGACTACCCGCTGTGTTGACTACCTGCTGTATTGGCTACCCGCTATGTTGACTACCCGCTGTGTTGGCCATGGCACGGCCCTCTCTGCAGGCCACTGCCCGTAGTGCTGAGAACACAATGCTGAGTGGGGTGGCCGCCCCCACGGAACTCAGAAGCCACAGTGACGGAAACTGAATGAAAGGACACAGGGAAGCCAGTGGGTGCAGGCTCTTTATTGGCAGTGTCCCCTTAACTCTGGTGGTGTCATCTGGCATATAAGGTGTAAAGTCTCGCGGGCTATGAAGAAAATAAAGAGAACCAAACAAGAGAGAGTGCCACGTTTTTCACGACCCCTGTTGAATGGGCGTGAAAAACCAACCACCAGACCAGGAAAGCAAAGAAGAGGGGTTGCTTTAAAACCCACTGGAGACAAAGAGGCCTCTAAAAGCAGGGTCTGGTCCCTCTTGAGAATCCCTTCCGCTCCTTGTAGCTTTTCATAGATGACGCCTCCTATCTTTAATCTTGGAGCAGTCGCAGAAATACTGGACTTCAGTGAAATAAAATCTTGAGCCAAGCAACGTGGGAGTGAGCCTTCCCATCTTGGGGACCAAGGTGCTTTACAAACACATTTTCAATGTGTGTCTTCCTAATCCACCTACTGAGTGGACCAGACACGAGGAGAAAGGTAGGGAGCTAACCGAGCGAGCCCCTCGGGGGCCTGTTCCCTGCCCGCAGAGGTCCCAGAGTGGAAGCAGCTTCATGACGGTGCTGTTGCTTTTACAAGTAGACGTTGCAGACCTGGACAAGTGTCTCCTCACAGCCAGTTGTTAATCCACTTATTCTTGTTGGTGGCTATTCTTGAATCCTGGGCTGGTTACTTTGGTTGAATTTTGGGGAGTGTTGCCTCACCGAGATGGCAAACATGCATTTGGGGAGGGGTGGTAACTGGGAGATTCAGCCTTGATCAACGGAGAGGTTTCATTGTGTAGTGGGAGGTCTTCATGGGGGTGAGGATCCGGTCCTCCAGGCACGTTATTGTCATCAACTAAGGTTCTTAAGGAGCGGGCACTTTCTTTGTAGGTGCATGTGATTCCTGACGATGCCAGAGCACATTTCAGGGCAGGCTTTTCCCTTCCTCTCCATGCCCAGCACCGGAAATCGCCGGGCATATTTGAGAAGTGAGCTCAGAGGCAGATTTCTAGACTGTATGTTGTTGTAGGCAGCTCTGGTCCTAACCACCCCCATCAACACCACCACTACCAAGAAATATAGGCAAAGTTTGTATCAACCTGAGTTTGGCTAATTAATATCTCTAAAGATTTCATCTGTATTATTGGAGTGGTTGTGTGTGGATTTCGTTTCTTTGGTTTTGGCTCATTTGCCTGTTCATTGTGTCTCATGATTATTTATTGAACATAGTATATAGTACTGAGGTTTTTGAAAGTTGAGGCGGGGGGGTGAAGAAATCCCTTTTCTTAAAAGTGAACTACTCAGGTCTCAATATAAATGGGAGAAGAGTAGAGCTGTCTTGGTTGACGAGGGCCTGAGGGTCTATTCTCTGCCCATCCCTTCCTTACCTCGATCCCGAGCCAGAACCTGCATGGTACTTCTGAGGAACTCTGGTGCCTTGGGGAACCCACTTTGAAAACCACTGGTACAGAGGCATAGCACGGCCTTAAGCTGGGAGACCTGGTTCTTTCCTAGCTCTGCCCTTAGCTGGTGGACCCTGAGGGAGTCATTCAATCCCAGTGGGCCCACTCTCCATCTCTACAGCTCATCTTTTTTAGGCTGGCTGATTTCTGGAATCCTGAACTCTCAGCTTTGACATGATAAAGATTCCATGACGCTAAAACTTAGATGACAAAATATTATGATTCTCAAATTCTAGAAGTCTGTAACTTAAGATTCCCCGTGAGTAATTGTGTACTTTAACAATCATTTCATAGTAACGGCTGTATTTTTTTAAAAGAGAAAACAAGCTTAGAGAGTTAGCTTTTTTTTTTAGAAAAAGTGGTTAGAGAATATCTCCATGGAGAAAAGGCTTGAGTTATACAAAGATCTGTAGAAAAAGCATTCTTGGGAGACAGATCATCATATGCAAAGGCCCTGTGGTGGGGAATGAGCTTGGCATATTCAAGGAACAATAAGCAGGCCGGCAGGGCTGGAATGGAGTTTGCAAGGGGGAGAGGGGTGGAGGTGAGGTGCAGAGGCCGCTGGCATCCTCCTGGGCAGAGCACTGAGTCAGGGCTTTATTCCAAGTGCAGCAAGAGGTCACAGGGGATGGCGTGACCTGACCTACAGTTTTAAAGGACGCTTTTGGCTTCTGTGAGAAGAATGAACCATAAGGAAAAATGAGAAGACGGGAGACCAGAGAGAAAGCTCAAGCAGCATTCCAGAGGAGAGCTGACTGTGGCGCAGGCCAAGGAGACCACGGAGGAGGTGCTTGGATTCCAAATACATTTTGATGGTGGCACAATCAGGACTCGATGACTGATTGGATGACATGCCACACATACCAAGTGACTGTGGACCTAGAAAACAAAGAGCAAATTCTAATATGAGCCTTAAAGGTCATGAGCATGATGCTCGGAATTGTAGATGCTGGTCTGCGGTTGGGCTGCTTCTCACGTGGCGACCTCAGGGGCCGGCTGCGGGGAGGGCGGCAGGGGTGCGTCCATCTCCCACGCGTCCCAGGCCCCCCGAGCGCGGTGGGGCGCCGGCGCCGCTGGGAACGTGTTAACCGGGCAGACGCGGGCGGGTACGCAGCCAGAGGTGCGATTGCGTGCAGTTTCCTTTTCCCTGCACTTCTCTGTTTTCTAAGTTACTTTAAATAGGAAATTATAACTCATAGTCAGAAAAATATCCCTTTAAGACAAACAAATAAGTCGAATGCGGTTGTACTGGAGAGAGGTGCGGTTCGGTGGATTCCGGGAGGCCGTCGCCTTCGCTGCCTTTTTCGTTCCCGGTTCTCAGCTCCGAACGACAGCTTCTGACGGTCTGCCAGCTGGTCAGCCGACCCGTCCCGCGCCTCGGCTGCCCCCCCGCTCCTCAGCTCTCGCAGACGGGCCCCCTCGGGCCCGCAACGGCAGGCGGGGACGCGGGGCTGCCTGAGCCGGTCCCCAGGCCGCCGGGACACCTGCTGGGACGTGGCGAAGTTTGCTGTTTCCTCAACGTGTGCTGAGGTTTTCCTCGGACAACTGTGCTCATCGCAGCCGTGGTGGAAACAACATGAGAAGGGGCCTCGTGGGCCACACGGCTCCGCGTGACGAGGGAACATTTGGGTCCCCGTGGTACCCACGGGAGAATGGGAGCGAGGAGGGGAGGCTCCGCCTGGCTCGGGGGGACCTCCCGGCCGGGTGGGGCGGGGCACGGCCCGTGAGATGCTGGGACAGCAGGTTGCAAAGGTGACAATGCTGTCTTTAGCCAAACACCCGCCAACCCTACAGAGCGTGTCGCTCCGAGCCCCAGGGAGGAGCTGGGGGAGCTGGGAGGCCTCCGAGGCTGGGGCCCGGGGGGCCGGTGTGACCCTTCCCCTGGCACAGCCGACAAGGACTGGCTCCCAAGCCGCCTGGGAGCTCTTTTTGTCTCGGGGGTTTGCATGAAAGAACAGTGCTGAGTAATGTGCGATTTTAGAGACGGCAAAGGTAAGTTTTCTGGAGGTTCCTTGGGACTATTGGTTCTTAAATGGAAGACGGGTTGTCCCCTTGGGGGAGGTATCAGAGGCTCAGAGCTTTTCTCATCTGGCTTCTACTCCCTCCCACATATTCTAATTTTACTGCCCCAGGGAGAAGGGGTCCCCTGCCAGATACAGCTACTATTATTGATGGAAGCGGTCACCACGCATTCAGCAGCTACTTACTGAGCACTTACTACGTGCCAGGGTTGGGATTAGAAAAAAGGTTGTGAGCCCTGTGTTTTATTTATTATTTATTTATTTTTAAATACATTTTTATTGATTTCAGAGAGAGGAAGGGAGAAGGAGAGAGGAAAAAAAAAAAAATCAATGATGAGAGAGTCATTGATTGATCGGCTGCCTCCTGCACGCCCCCTGCTGGGGTCGAGCCTGCAACTCGGGCATGTGCTCTGACCTCGAATCGAACCATGACCTCCTGGTTCATAGGTCGATGCTGAACCGCTGAGCCACACCGGCTGGGTGAGTCCTGTGTTTTAGGCCGTGACAAAGACCAGGTAGATGTGATGATGGAGGGTTTGTTTAACTGTCCCTTTCTGAGATTCCTTTTTAGAAGGCAGCGGTGGGGGGAGGGGTGTTCCTGCCCGCATGGATCGAGTGCCTCCAAGATGCAAGACCGTGCGCGCATCCTCTCGTGGGATCCTAACAGTGTAGAAGCGGGTGTTTAGCTGTCTGCTTTACAGGGGAGAAGCTAAGGCTCAGTGGAGGTAAGCGACGCTGAGGTCCCACAGGAGCAAATGGCAGAAGGACCCTCACTCGGGGGACTCTGAGGCCTGGCAGCTGCTGTGCTTGGCTGCATCGGTGCTCACTGGGCACTTGTTAGAGAGGCACCTGCTGAATCATGATCCATTTTAATCAGCACCGAGGTGATTCATTTACACATTAAAATGTGAGGGGCACTGAGCCAGGGAACTCACACAAAAACACTCTCGCTCTCGAGCACAGAGCGCACTTTGGAAATCCAGAACGTTCGTTGCGTTTCCCTGTTCCGCCTTCAATAGTCTCAAATGCTATGATACGGCTTTTAAGGAGTATTCCCCCCGCCCAGAGAGAGAAAACATTAGAGCCAAGTGGCAAAAAATGGCCCGTGTCCTTTGTGTACTACAGGTGTGTCCTCCTGAGCCATTCAGGACGGGTCAGGGATTTGGGGCGAGTGTGTGGGGGAAGGAGGCAATTTTATTTACAAAATCAAGTGCCTAAGGCTGAATGCCCACATCTTACGAAGGACGGCCAGAGGACATGGGCCTGTTTTTAGGAAATAAGTGGCACCAGATCTAATCTAATTGGTGAAACTCTACTTCTCCCTTTCTCATTTCTCAGGTGAGCTAATGCAGCCCTGCTGCCCCTTAACCCTAACTCCAACCCTAACCCTAAGCCTGATCCTAATCCTGGTCCTAACCCCTAACCCCTAACCCCTAACCCCTAACCCCTAACCCCTAACCCCTAACCCCAACTCTAACCCTGTGTGGGCCTAACAACCACTGGCTCAACTTCTGATTCCACGGGTCAGCTCTGCCTGGGGGCTTGAATTCCAGGAACCCTTCTAGCATCCAGGCCCTTCGTTGCTGCTGCAGGGCAACACTCGCCTTGACTCCCCGAGCCCCCTGCCAGGGCTGACCCCTCCCGTGAGATCCTCTGTGAGTTGGAGATTGGAGCAGAGAGCTGAGGACAGCGGAAGACAGAGGATGTCCCTGGCTGCAGAGCAAGTGGAATTGCATTCACATTTCCAATGAGTGTCCGGGGTGGAGTCAAAGCCGAGCCCCCTGACCCCTCCAGTTCGCCCTCTCCACCTCCTCACCCGGGTCTGTCCCAGGAAGCCTTGTCACTCCCAAGCTGACCCCTGCACCGTGGCCACCAGGCTTGCTGGGAGGATTCTGGGCAGTGACAGGTGCTGGCAGCTCCCAGGAGCCTGTCCGCCACCCCTGTGCTCTCGCAGCAGCAGCCACCGCAGTCCCTAGAGAGGGCGAGGGCTTCATGGCCTCGCAGGACCGCCCACGGGGTTGATGCCCTTGGCTGAGGTCACCTCTGTGCTTTAAGGAGGCTGAAGTCAGAGCAAACCTGGAACAGCAGGAGGGGCTGCTTTCCCGAGCCCACCGCTTGCCTCCTTTCCCAGAAAGCATTAGTAGCCTTCCCTTCTCTTTAAATTAAGTTTTTTTTCCTTAAAGTAATACATGTGCATAATTTAAAAAGTCAAATAGACTTATAAGGCTTCTATTTTAAAAGAGCCCCACCTGCTGACCCTAATATTTAACCCCAGAAGCAGCCACCTTCAACTCTTTTAACCTGACCTTTTCTGTTTTGGGCATCATCTAGTGGACTTCCTGCTGTAGAAAATGAATATTTAGCTCACACACACACACACACACACGCATGCCCATGCACACGCACGCACGCATGCACACACACACGTGCGCACACACAGCCTCTCTCTCCCCATACTCCCAGTATCACAGATTCTAGTTAAATCAATATTCAGCGTTTACTGTCCTCTGATTTATGTAAACATTGTTTCCCACAACCACCAGTGCACTATGATGACATTTTTGTACAATTTTATGTTTCTCGGAGTTAGTAAATTTTTTGGTCGCTTAGTTTTCTAACTATAATTTATCTCTAAACTCTCCGTCATAGCTATAAAGTTCTTGTTAATATAATAAAAATCTCAGGGACCCATTAGTTTTGCAAACGCATGTAGGGCTCTGAGCCCTGCTTCTGTGCTGGGCACTCTGAAGGCTCTTTAAATCTTGAAGCGTGCGCCCCATGGTTTTGGGAAATTGCCAGATATTATTTCTTTGATAATCTCCTCCCCTCTGTTCTCTCTGTTCTTTTTTGCCTGCAACTCCTGTTTTTGGATATTGATATTCCTGGATGTGGTAGACAGAGTATGGCTCCCCAAAGATGCCTGCACCCTAATCCCTGAAACCCGTTGAGTATGTTACCTGGCACAGCAAAGGGACTTTGCAGATGTGATTAAGAATCATGACACAGGGAGATTCGCCTTGATTACTGAGGCGGGTTCAATGCCATCACGAGGGTCCTCATAAGAGGGAGGCAGGAAAGGGAGATGTGACTAGGGAAGCAGAGAGCACAGTGATGCGCTTTGAAGACGGAGGAAGGGGCCACGAGCCAAGGATTGCAGGTGCCTTTAGAAGCTGGCAGAGGTCAGCTCCTGGATCCTCGCTTCAGGCCTGCGGAAGGAGCTCGGCCCTGCTGACACAGGATTTTAGCCCAGTGAGACCTGTTTTGGGTTTGTGACCTCCAGAGCGGTAAGAGAAGAAGCGTGCGTTGTTTTAAGTCACGAGGCTTGTGGCGATTTGTTATGGCAGCCATAAGGAAACCCGTGTAGGGCCTAATGAATACCTACTATGTGCTGGGCTCTGCCCAACAGTTTGCATTGGTTAACTTTGCTGAAACTCTTGGAGCCTGCAGTCCAGGAGGGGGCCCCCGTTGCAAGCTCCCCCTCATTGCATTCGTCCGAATTCGGATTGAATAATGACGCCTGTGATTCTACCTCAGGTGCCTCTCTACCCACTGGACCATAAGGGCCTGGACGGTAGATCAGTTCATTTTGTTGAGCACTTTGTCCCATCGATATTAATAAATCTGTGACACGTGACTAAATGAATCAAATATTGTTGCCAGCAGTCCTCACAGCAGCGCTAGAAGTGGGAACCATTGTCCATTTCACGGGTGAGGAAGCCGAGGCACAGATAAGGCCCCGTCCCTGTCCCAAGGATGCGTGGATTAGGGGGGCAGGGCCGGGATCTGAGCCTGGCGTTGTCTGTCTGAGCCCTGAAGCCCACGAGCTCAGCCGCTGGACTAACGATGCCCCTGAGACTGTCCGCCCGTCCCTGCCCCTGGCTGACCCCCGCGCGGGCCCCGCCGCCCTGGAGGAAGGCGCGTGTTCACTAGGCCGCCCTGCAGCTGTGCAGGGGGCTGCCTGGTCCCCCACGGAGGCGGAGGTTTCAGTGACAAATCCCTCACTTAGCTGGGCGGCAGGGCCAGGATTTGTCAAGTTGCTCTGGGATGCTCGGAAATGGGCAGCTGTCCAGAATCGCAGTATCATCGTCTTTATTATTGTTTTAATCTAATCTGTGATGGAGGGCAACCATTCTGAAATTGGGCAAAAATACAGCCTAATATATTTAAACATATATTTTTATCTTTATAGAATTTAAAAATAAACGCATTGATGTACATTTTCCAAGCGCCTGCCTGCTGAATTCCTAATGTAATGCAACATGACTCAGAGCTAAATTTAAAGGGAGAGGCACATATGTTTAAAGCAGGCACCGACTTTGAAGCTGAGGAGAAACAGAGTCAGGAGGATTTTTTTTTAGCGCCGAACGGACTGAGTGCAAAGTGAATTATCTCCAAGCCATCTGGGAAGTCTGGTGTTTTTCAATGCCTTCGCGACTCTAATTTTAAGCCGTTATTTGGCCTTTAAATAACAATATCTTTTCTTCCCATTGGAATCTGCACCAGATTCCGCATTTATTGCGCCACCAACTCCAAAAAGAGACCTAGCTCTGAGAGCAAAAAAGAGCAAAAGTTATTGAACGTGTTACTCTGCAGATTGGCTCTGGGAAGGAAACAGCAGTCTGATATTTTGCAAATGAAGTTTGACATATTGTGGGACGGCGCATTGCACTCACCACCGACGGGCTGGCTGCGCCTGGAGGGGCGAGTTTAATTAAAGGCCCCTCGGCAGCAGGCGGCTGGAGGAGAGGACTCAGGGTGCGCCGGGAATGACCTTCACGCTGCTCCGCGGGGCGCCCGTCCATGAATGGCCTTGGCTGTTGCCTGGAGAAACACAGGGCGATAGGACTCTAGAGTCTTAGCTCCGAAGGGGTTCTGGTCCACGCTACCAACCGGTGCCGGGATCCCGGGCACGGATCCCGGAGAGATGTTCATTCACTGTCTCCGTGGGCGCCTCCGGTCATGGGACTCACTGCCTTCCGGCTGCAGACAGTCCTTTGCAATATGAGGCTGAGATTGCTCTCCCTACAGCTTCCCTACAACTGGTCCTTGTCGCCACCAGATAACACGGAAGGAGTCTTCCCAGTGGCTGACGTGAGGTGAGTTGAAGGTCACCATCCCGACCTTTGCTCTCTCGCCGTCTCTACTCCGAGCTAACTGAGCACACCCAGCTCCTCCAAGGACCGAACCTGACAGCTAGGACAGGGCTTCTCCAGTAACAATAATTTTCTGGGAACCTGTACATGGCAGACACAGGACAAAGGGACAAAGGACAGGTCTTGGACCTTCACAAAGCCAGATTTGTTTGAATCCCAAACCTTCTAGTCCCCCCACAGCCTCTGTGTGAGTTCCCTGCAGAGGTGTGGACCTCGCTGGAAACCGGATTCTTACTAGTCCAGAGGTTCTCAAACGGGAGGGCCTGAGACCACACCGCCCGGCCAGAGACCCCTCAGACCTGCTCCTACCTGTTCTCTCTTCTACCATGAGAAAGAAACATGCCAATAAACTTGTCAGAATCAACATGAAGGACTCCGACCGAGACTCGACGGAAGGCATCTGTGCATCGTCAACGTGACCCACAGTCGATGTCCATTTAGTTCTAACAGGCAGTCACCAGAATCAACAAATTCTTTAAAAACAAAAAAAAGATCTAGGATCTGAAGAACTAAGGGCACGTTGAATACTCACATGGTATCCTTAAAAAAAAAAAAAAACCCAAAATTTTCATTATGGAAACTATTAAAAAGTATGACAGCCCGGCCGGGCGTGGCTCAGCGGCTGGGCATCGACCTAGGACCCAGGAGATTGAGGTTCAGTCCCTGGTCAGGGCACATGCCCGGGTTGCGGGCTCCATCCCCAGTCGGGGGCGTGCAGGAGGCAGCCGATCAATGACTCTCTCATCATTGATGTTTCTCTCTCTCTCTCTCCCTTCCTCTCTCTGAAATCAATAAAGACATATTAAAAAATATATATGACAGTGTAATGAAACCCACACACTCGCCCCAGTTTCAACAATGATCCACCGACAGCCTATTGTTCCACCTTTTCTCCACCTACCTCTGCGCCCCTATTATTTGCAAGCCTGGCTCATATATCATATTGGTTTACCCATAAATATCTCCGTATATACCTCTAAAGAGATGACTTTTTAAAAAAGCGCAAAACATAATCAAATTTCGCTTATTGTCTTACAAATTTTTAAAGAAACAGTTTGTACGAAGTCCTTTTATTCTTACCTGTGTCTCCATGGAAACATAAAAACAGGAACAGCAATTACAACTAGTTACCGGAGCGGAGATTGTGCACCAGACGGTTTTGGGGGGCTTTCCACAGATGCCACAACATCATCCTTGCACCAGGCCCGGGGAGCTGGCCATTGTCGCCGCACGTGCCCCAGCGCCCGCTCGGGGAGGTTAAGCGACCTGGCCTCGGTGTCACGGACGCGTCAAGCCGGCGGATCCAGCCTGCTTTTCCCACTCTCGCGTCTGCCTCGCCTGCCTCTGTTTTAGGGCTGTGCCGCCGGTGTCACGGCCGGCCGCCGGCTGCAGGGGACTGCGGGGCACGGGGGACTGCGGGGCACGGGGGACTGCGGGGCACGGGGGCTGCAACACACGGCCCCGCCCCGTCCGATCGAAACGGGCTGCCGGTGCAGTTACGCAAAGAATTTCAAAGGCTCTGTTTAAGAAAAGAATATAATCTCATTAGCAATGTATCTCATTAGTAACTTTTATATTAAAATGACCATATTTTGGGTGTGTTGGATTAAATAAAATATATAGACTTCACCTGTTCATCTTGCTCTGTTTTCCACTGCGGTAAAATACTCATAACGTAAAATGGGCCATTTTTAGGTGTATATCTCACTGGTTTAAGTACGTTCGGTGTCGCGCACCCTTCGCCGCGTCCATCTCCAGGGCCCTTCATCTCGCAAATCGGAAACTCCGCCTGTTAGACGCTAAGTCCCCGTTTTCCTCCCCACCGGCCCCGGCAGCCACCCTTCCGTTTCCCGCCTCTGCGAATCTGACGGCTCTAATGCCGCCTACAAGCCAATCGTGCCATCTTGGCCTTCGCGTGGCTTATTTCACTCGGCATCGTGTCCTCAGGCTTCCTCCGCGGTGCAGCGTGTATCAGAATTTCCTTCCTTTTCAGGGCTGAGTAACATGCCACGGTGCGTGCCCGGCTGGCGTGGCTCAGCGGCTGAGTGTCGACCTGGGATCCAGGAGTTCGGGGTTCGATTCCCGGTCAGGGCACAGGCCCGGGTTGCGGGCTCCATCCCCAGTCGGGGACGTGCGGGACGCAGCCGATCAATGACTCTCATCATTGCTGTTCCTGTCTCTCTCCCTCTCCCTCTCCCTTCCTCTCTCTGAAATCAATGAAAATATATTTAAAAGATTCCATGGAGCGGACGGACCACATTTTGTTTATCCATCGCCCATCGAGGGGCACTTGGGTTGCTTCCACATTTTGGCTAACGTGGGTCGTGCTGCTATGAACGTGGGTGTACAAATATCTTTCCCAGACCCTGCTTTGATTCTTTCGTGTGTAAACGCAGAGTGGAATAGTTAGATAACCCAGCAGTTCTGTTCTGAGTGTTTGAGGAACGGCCACAGTGTTTTCCGCAGTGGCCACACCACTTGACCTTCCCGCCAGCGGCGCTCGGGGGTTTCGATTTCTCTGCACCCATCCCGACCCAAACTCTTCTTTCGTTTTTAACGACAGGGCCGAGGCTCTTTACCTGTTGAAATGTGACTCTTAGAAAACACGTAGCTCCTATTTATGGCTCGCTACAAATGTCCATGGGACAGTAGGGCTAAGGAAGATGAGACTCAATGCCCCGGCCTCCTTTGCAGGGGGAGGTAGCCAGGCGACAGCGCCCTGCCAACGAGCGCGAGCGGGAGCCCGCCGGTGGCTGTGCCCGCGCCCGCGGCCCAAGCCAAGGGGTGCGCAGGCCTCCATCGCCCAGCGCGCTCCCCTCCACACGAAGGTGACGCTGGGCCGTCCACGGACGCCCTGTCTGAAGCGGAAAAGCCTTGGTGGCCGGCAAGGGACTCAAGAACTTACTTGGATTGTTTGTTTTTTCGCTGTTGAGTTGTGTGAGTTCTTTACGTATTTTGGATCTTAACCCCTTGCGGGAGCTGTCGTTTGCAAATGTCTTTTCCCGTTTGCTTGGCTGCCCTTTTGTTCTGCTGACGGTTTCTTTTGCTGTGCAGACACTTTTTAGTTTGACGTAGTCTCATGTGCTTACTTTTGCTTTTCCTTCCCTTGCCTGTGGGGTCAAATTCATAAAATCCTCCCTGAGGTCCGTACGTTTAGGATCTATGTTTTCTCCTGTGTAATTTATTGTTTCAGGTCTTATATTTAGGTCTTTGATCCATTTTGAGTTAATTTTTGTACATAGGGAGAAACAGCAGTCTAGTTTAATTCTTTTGCATGTGGCTTCCCAGTTTCCCCCGTACCATGTATCGAAGAGGGTTTTCTTTTCTCCATTGTATGTTTTTGGCTCCTTCATTGAAAACTGTTTACATGTGGGTAATATATACATGTGGGTTTACTTCTGGACTCTCAATTCTGGCCCATTAGTCTGTGTGTCTGTTTTTCTGCCAATACCATGCTGTTCGGATGATCGTTCCTTTGTAGTATAACTTGAAGTCAGGGAGGGATATAAAACTGAGATCAATGCATGAACAAACAAGACAAGCAAGCAAACAAAAACTCATCAACAGAGACATTATGATGGTTACCAGAAGGAAGGGGAGCGAGGGGGTAGTAAGGGTTAAAGGGCGTCAAATATATGGTGATGGAAGAAGATTTGACTTGGGGTGGTGAACACACAATGCAACATACAGATGATGTATTATAGAATTGTACACTTGAAACCTGTGTAAGTTTATTAACCAATGTGACTCTAATAAATTTAATCAACAAAAAGAAAACAAAGAACTTATGTAAAGCCATTAAATGGAATCTTTGGCAGTCATTAAAATGGTTTTAGGCCCTGGCCAGGTGATTCAGACGGTTGGGGTGTCACCCCATCCACCAAAAGCTTGCAGGTTTGATTCCGGGTCAGGGCACATACCTAGGTTACAGGTTCAATCCCCCGTCGGGGTGTGTGCGGGAAGCAACCTATCGATGTTTCTCTCTCACATGGATGTTTCTCTCTCTCCCCCTTCCTCTCTCTCTCACATCAATACAAACATATTCTCAAGTGAAGATTTAAAAACGCGGGTTTGGAAGACTCTTTTATTTTATGATAGAGAAAGCTTTGTAAGCTATGTTATGAAAAATGGAGGTCATAAAACCAGTGCAATTCCTATTTTGTAAAAAAAAAAAAAATGTGTGTGAATAACTAGACTGTTGAGTGGTAGAATTATGCAGAGCTTAATTTCTTGTGTAGTTTTTTTCTGTCGTTTCCAAGATTTCAAGTAAGTGTGTATTTTGTAATTGGAGAAATAAAGCAACACGTTTCTAAAATGAGACTCCTCCTGCTTTAGGTGAATGGACCGTTTCTTTGTTAGGCAGGTGATGTGCCTTCCTTTGTCGTCTCTCCCGAGGCTTAACCAAGAGCTCGAGGGGCTGCTGCTCAAGCAGAGGGCCCCAGACCGAGGCCCCCGCCCGGCTGCTGCGGCCGCCCCGGGAGCTGCAAGCCGGGGGTCTGCCCTCTGCCCCCAGGTTCCGGGCGACGGTTCCAGGTTCAGTAGCTCCCGGCTCGCAGTCCATTGTCCCTCTTGATCAAAATACGCCATCCACATAACACAGCGAGAGAACAGGAGGGCGATTCCTCCCTCAAATGGGCTGCGGTCGAGGCTGCGCTAGCAACTTGCGTTTTCTTCCACTTTGATTTAGCCTAATGCGCCGGTAAAAGGGTCCGTTCCCGAGCTGTTTCGCACTTAATTACGTATGAATGTGGCAGTAAGTGGAGGCCCCTAATAACATGCTTGGTGGTTGATGAAGTGAGCCTCCAAATGGGCAATTAATCATTTACTCAAATAGTTAAAACACCTCCCGGCTTCCTGGGGTGGGAAGGATGTGGCTCACGTGTGCTCCTCGGGCGGCTGCTCTGCAGGTGGACATCTCGCCGCCTTTCTGGCCTCTGCCTGTAAGCTCGGCCACTTCTGCCCACTTTCTCCATAGAGAGCGACTTCCAAACACACAGGCCTGGCGACGTCACGCTGTGCTTCCCTGTGCCCCCACCGCTCCTGCTTGGCCTCCTGCCACTGTGGCGGGCTCAGCCCAGGCCTCCCCTCTGCCCAGGATGCTGTGACCCCCTCTCTGGAGACCCCGACACCCTCTGTGCAGGCCTCTTCTGCACTTGGCCCCCACTGCACTTCATGTTCCATGTGTCCTGCCTCCCCTGCGAGGCCGCGAGGGGGGCTATGGGAGCAGGAGCGCCTTCGACTCGGATCCTCGCTTAACCATTTTATTTGGTGAATGCCGCTGAGCGCAGGCGGGAGCGCAGGAACCCGGGGCAGGGGCTGTGACCGGAGTTCAGGGTGAATGCCTCGCTTTCCCCCTTCCTGAGCCAGCAGCCGCCTCCCCTAAATGCCATGCTCCCGGTTCCCTCCGGAGGGGCTCCTACTTCCCTACTGTCTAGACTCAAAACCTGAGGTCCACGGGTCAGGGGGCGAGGCCCCAGTCCAAGCCAATGTCCCGAATCTTTGTCCTTGGGGCCACTGTGTCATCACCGTCACTGTCATGTCAAAGCCACGATAGGCAGGACGTAAGAGGAAAGCAGGAGCGGGAGAGGGGCGGTTCTCGCTATTCTTGCTTTGGATTAATTATGATAAATCTGATTCTAAGCAATTTAAAGGTGATTGATGCACGAGTCTTAGACAGGTAAACGTGGAGGGACACGGAATCCACTCCAGGTGTTTTTAGTGGCGGTGACCGGGGCTAGACCGGGCCTGGCTTTACCGTCGGCTCCCCAGCTGCTCAGCACACTGTCGGGCACAGGAAACAGCTACAGTGTTGAATGGCTGACCCGAAAGCTCGCGTGTCCCCGGGACTGTATGCGCCTCAATTCAACCCTCGGGGCAACCCCGGGGTCTTGAGCATCATGCCACGCTGATCACGACATTGTGGCTTATCCAGGCAGATTGGTTTTAAATCCTTCCGGTGACATTCTGGCCAGCCCGCCAATGCAGGGCTCTGCACCCAGCAAATCCTTAATAATTATTAATTGATGAGGGTACTTTCGCATCCTGGATGCTGAGACCACGTGGCCTCTGAAGACGGCGGGAGCCGCCGCATAGTTAATTAAATCCTGACAACTCTAATTCGATCGCTCGTTCTAATACTCTCGCGCTGATCGCGCCGAGCTAATGGCTTGTTCATTTTGGAAGATATTAGCAGCAGGGCCCTGCCTCTTACCCAAACAGGAGATCATCATAATTAAGATCTGATATTGTTCAAAATGAACTCCTCTGAAGTAATTTATAGCCCACCAACACACACAGGTGCAATATATGTGCCGACATTCTCAAGAATTTATGACACCTTGGAGAAACTCTGTCCATTCCCTTCCGAAATGAAAACCTCTCTGCTGATGTGATGGAAGACTCCTGACCAGTTCAGAGGAAATGTGTATTTCCACGGATCAATTTCCTGCCTTCCCAGAAGAGGGGACCCGCCGAGAAAGCCTGGAAACGAATGGCTGTGGGAGCAGAGTGTATTTGGACTTTATTGCGCCAATCAGGGTCTAAACCACTGAATCGGAGGCTGAGACAAAGGAAAAGCTTATTGGGGGGGGGCTGAGCACGGGGGAGGAGAGATGATGTCTGAGCAGACAGAGATGGAATGATCTGGAGAGAGGGTCCAGAGGCAGAGATGATATGTTGTGTGGCTCTCTGCTCGGTTTACTCTGAGCTCCGACTGTGCCCCACGCGTGGGAGACCCAATGGCCGCGAGCCACACCCCACGGCACTTGCCTAGAGCATGACTCTCAACCAGAGGTCCACATTTGGGCTTTAGGGGGGCTGTGAACCCCCCAAATTGTATGTAAACCTTGTGTTTATAGGTAGATATTGGAGTAGGCAGAAATACACTGGTCTTCTTTTTCTGAGGATAAAGTCTACAGCAGGGTCACACTCTCTAAACCTTCAGGGAGTCCCGAAAAGCTGGGTAACCACGACAGCGGAGGTGGCCTTCTCTAACCTCCTCCTGGGGAGGGTGAACCGATCAGGCTAAAACCCACACAAGCCAAGGAGCACAGATATCTCACTTTTGCGACGGTAAAAGAAAAAGCATTTTCTACGAAAACCTTAAAAGCATCATGGCAACTCTGTGACTAATACTGTATTGCACATTTGAAAGTTGCTAAGAGAGCAAATCTTAAAAGTTACCATCTTGAGGGAAAAATCCTGTAACTATGGGTGACGACAGATGTCAGCTAGACCTTGCGGTGACCATTTGCTCACGAATATCAAATCAGTATGTTGCACACCTGAAACTAATATAATGGCTGTGTGTCAGTTACACCTCAAAAAAATAATTTTTAGTCCAAATTGGAAAAAAAAAACACCTTCAAAAAGAAAAACCCTACATCCCTCAAAAGATAAAAAGGCCACCAAAAAATCGTGAATGACAGGAGACAGTTCAGTGACAAGCTCTTGTATCTGAGTTGCCACTTGCAGGGTCACATCATTAGCAATCACTGGAAGTCACAGGCCCATTGTGCATCCTTGCTTGACTCTGCTCACAGTCCTCAGCTGGAGATGCCGGGGTCTGTGACCCACAAGGAACCCTCTTAGCACGTTCTCCTGCCCGCTATGATCTTCTGAGTGTTTACTATTTGCCAAGTATTATTTCAAGAGCTGTGCCTGCAAGGTACTGTTGCACACATTTTATAAAGATAGGTATTATCAGTCTTATTACAGTTGAGAAAACTGAGACCCAGAAGGTTCCGTAACTTGTTTAAAGTTCACAGAAGTTTCCTGCTATCTCTACCCCTTTCCCTTAAAAAACAAAACAGAACAAAACCCCCCCACTCCTATAAATGGCAATACTTAGAAAGATGAGGCAGATGCCAGGAAATGAAAGCAGCTACATAAACCCAAGACAACAAAACCCCGTTCGTTCTCATGGGACTATTAACTAATCGGAAGAGTGTTTATGAGCCGTTTGTCTCACGGGGAGCAGCACCAGGGCCCAGTTTTTAAGCAGAACTCCTCTTCACTGTTGCAGAACAACAGGATTTGAACTGAGCTGGTCTGCAGGTTGGGGGATGGTGAGTGAGGCTGGATAAGAAATGGGACTATCATGGAAGTAGGCTTAAGGTAAGCTACACAATTTCAAAAATCCTGGACCACATAGCCTGGCAAACTGGAGATTTTTCTTACCTCCTAGACGGTGCCTACAGTTTCCATGCTCCTTTTTGATGGCCTTCGAAAACAATTTATTTTGACATAATTTCAGTCTTACACTTGCAAGATTAGTACAAACAATTTCTGAATACCTTTCATCCAGATTCTACAACTGCTGATATCTTACCGCATTCGCTTTATCTTTCTTTAAATAAATATATCGTGCTATTTTCTTTTTCATGCAGACGTAATGACGCTCCTGTATCCCCTCAAGGTCTGTTTCTCCTAAATGAGGGCATCTTCTTCCATAACCACAACACAGTGGTCAAAACCATGACATCATCACCGATGAAATGCCGCTAACTAACCTACAGCCTTATTCAGATTTCACCGACTGTCTGCGTCTTGTCAGCGAAAGAAAATCCCGGACCACGTGCTGCATTCCGCTGTCCTGTTGCTTGAGTCTCTCTCACTCAGCCCTTTTTTTTTTGTCTTTCACGACACATGTTTTGTTAGAAGGTACAGGTCAGTCATGTAGTCGAATCTTCTTCCGTTTGAGTTTGATGTCCTGACCAGACTCAGGTTTTGCATTTTGGGCAGGACTGTCACAGAAGTCATGCTACGCTCTTCTCAGTGCACCATTTCAGGAGGCGATGTTGACCTCGACCTCTTGGTTAGGGTCATGTCAACCAAGTTTCTCCGCTGGGAACTCACCAGTTCCTCCCCTCTCCCTTTACATTACTGAATTAAAAAAACATGGTAAAATATACATAACATAAAATTCACCATTTTAACCACCGCTAAGTGTCTAGTTCTGTAGCGTCAAGGGCATTCACACTGTTGGGCAACCATCACCACCTTGTACAGAACATGTTCACTTACTCCAACTTAAACTCGGTCCCCATTAATCGCTAACTTCCCGCTTCCCCTCCCCCAGCCCCTAGCAACCACCATTCCACTTTTTGTCTCTACGGATTTGCCCACCCTAGGGACCTCCTATAAGTGGAATCACACAGTACTTGTCCTTCAGTTAGCATAATGTTATTCATATTGTAGCAGGCGTCAGGATTTCCTTCCTTTTTAAGGCTGAAATATTCTTTGTATGTGTGCACCACAGCTTGGTAAGTATTCGTCTGAGGATGGGCACTGGGTGGCTTCTGCCTCTTAGGTACTGTGAATATAGCTGCTATGAGCAGGCGTGTGCAATACCTGCTCCAGTCCCTCTCCCCTTCTTTTGGATCTGTACCTGAAGTGAAATGGCTAGATCGTTATTTTTCCCCCCGTGGGTGATACTCCAAGCCTGTGTAAATACTCTGTTACTCCTCACATTTTCACGCACTAGTTTTAGCATCCCTTGATCCTATCTATATCAATTATTATTCCAACGTTGCCAAATGGTAATTTTCCTTCCATCATTCCTGCTACATTTATTAGTTGGCATTCTACTGTAGGAAATAACTTTCCCTTATCTCCCATTTATTTATGGATATGGGCTCCTTTTATTCAATGGGTTACAGTTCTTTACTCCATGGACACTCTGCTCTGAGCAATTCTTTTCCCTATAACTCTCAAGAACACACAGTTGAGGAAATGCGGGAACTTTCTGTATTTCCTTGTCGCCATCAAGAAATCCCAGCGAGCAGCCCGGCTTCCCTACATCGAGATCACTTTCTTGCAGCTGAGATGGAAAACCCCTTTTCCAGGGTTCCCTTCCGCACAAGCCACCTGGGCTGTCCAGGCCGAGTCCGCGGAAACTACATTTCCCAGAGGCCCTCGGGGCCGCGTCCTCAGCGCGCGTCGCGTCATCAGCGCGCGCGGCTTTCGTTGGCGCAGCCGGCTCGGGAGCCCGCGGCGGCGGCGGCGGCGATGGCGGACGTGCTGAGCGTCGGCGTGAACCTGGAGGCCTTCTCCCAGGCCATCAACGCCATCCAGGCGCTGCGCTCCAGCGTGAGCAGGGTGTTCGACTGCCTCAAGGATGGCATGCGGAACAAGGAGACGCTGGAGGGCCGCGAGAAGGCCTTCATCGCGCACTTCCAGGACAACCTGCACTCGGTCAACCGGGACCTCAAGTAGGTACCGGCTGGAGAAGGGGCCGGGACCCCGCGCGCGTCTCCCTCCCGTTCCCTCCGCCGAGCCTCTGCCTGCCCCTCAGGGACACCGTCCCCCACCCCCGCGTTCCGGTCTCCCTCCTCTTGGCCGCCTGGCCCCCGCCGCCCCCGCCCCCTTCGGTGGTCGCTCCGTTCCTCACGAGGACACGGGCCCTTCCCGCGAACTTCCGCTTCTCACCTGGCAGGTTTCTCACCTGTAGGCCCTTGGCGTCCCCTCCAGCTGCACTGACGGCGCCGACCGGGACCCGACCGGCCCTGCCGCCAACCCGGGGGCGCCGGGTTCCTGGGATTCGTCAGGTCCACGCCGCCGCACCCCCAAACCCGGCGGAGCGGGCCTGACCCGTCTTTCCCTCCCCCCTCCAAAACCCGGGCTCGCTGACGGCACCTGTTGAGTTCCTTCCTCGGGAGAGACCCGATCTCAGGCCTAACGGGCGGAATCCCTGCTGCCTAACGCCCTCCCCCCCGGACTCGCTGGCGGCCTCTGAGGGGAAGGGCCGCGCGTTTCTTCTCTGCCTGACAGCTGGTCTCCCCTACTCCTCCAAGGGGTGCTGGCAGAACCAAGGAGGTTCGTAAAGTGCGCGTAGTAGGCGCTCTGTCGTCGGCGAGGTCCTCCCTTCAGAGAGCCAGGCCTTCCCAGGGAGGTTAGCACGTCAGGAGTTTTGAGTCGTATTTCTCAGAACTGACCTGAGCAGGGAAAGGCGTTTGGGGAGCTAGCCCTCCTTTGAGCTCTGAAGTGGTTGGATCTTCTTTTCTCAACCTGTCTCCTGGGTAAGCAGATGGGAGAGGGAGGTAGGATAGAGGAGGAGGTGGCGGCCAAGTGATGGGTGCCTCCCCCCCCCCCAAGTAGTTGCCTTTTTTTTTTTAATTTTTTTTTTTTTGAGGGAAAGCCAGGAATCCACATACCCCTCCTCACTCCCACAGCGCTCGCTGTTCTTGGGCCAGCACTCTTCCCCGCTTGAGGGGACGCCTTGGTCGTCCTTTCCTGCCTTCCATTTCCTCTCTGATCTGCTCCCTTCTGTAATGTTCAGGATGTGAAAGCCCTTCACCCTTTTAGAAAGGTTAGGAACGTCTCCATTACCCCGTTGTTTTCTTAAATCCTCCTACAGTCGGGCCAGGAAGAAGGTGACTGAAGAGTCCAAAATGAACGTGGGCTGAGAAGCTGCTCCTACAGAGTCTTTTGTAGACAGTTGGGGACAGGCCCCTCAAAACGTGCTCCTGGAATGTACTTTTGCTCTTGGCTCTCTTCCCCAGTGTCTCTGGAGTTTTCCTGCTAGACTGAAGTGTGTTTGCTTGACACAGCCCCCTCAGCAGTGTCGTCCCATTCCATTTGTTTATTTTGTCTCTTCTTTGTTGTGTTAAGTTTTACCATCTGTGAAGCACCATGTACAAATCTATCCCTATGTGAGAGACAAATAATCGTTCATTCAGGTACTTGCTGTTCTGCCAAACGTACTGATCTGTGTGTGGGTCTGAAAACTTGGTGAGAAGCAGTGTTAAACCATGTTTCAAAATTCCAGACCGTTTCCTCCCCCCTCGCAGAGAACAGTGCTAGTTGTTAAATCCCAGTTTTAGGATTTATATCGTTTCCACTGCTCTTAACTTTTTCCCCCCCTCCTTTGGAATGGCACCAGAGAGCTTGGTTTTAAAATAAGATAAGCACCCAGTCAGGGGTTTTCTTGATTGCCCCTAATCTTTTTCACCTGTCAAGAAAGTATTTATTTTTGAAGGACTTCTGACGGCCAGTTTGAAGAGTAGCCTTCGACCAGTGTGGTGGGCTGACCACTGGAGATTCAAGGGCTCAGGTTCGCTTTATCTGTTTACTTTTCAGCGAGCTGGAACGTCTGAGCAATCTGGTAGGCAGGCCGTCTGAGAACCATCCTCTCCATAACAGTGGCCTGTTAAGCCTGGATCCTGTGCAGGACAAAACTCCTCTCTACAGTCAACTCCTTCAGGCATATAAATGGTCTAATAAGGTAAGGGTGACATGTCAGAAATGGAGCGAATATAGGAAAAGCCAAGTTTCCTTATATTTTGTGAATGCAGAAGGTGAGGGGAAGTTTTTATTTTATTTTTTTGGTTTTGATTCAGCATGGGGTTACAGAGTTGGGAGCTTTAGAATTCCCCTATGAACTCTTGTGTGGTCCTTTGAAGTCTTTGGGGCTTATTCATGATGCTCAGGTAATTAAATTAAAAATCTAAGGTGTATTTAACCTGGAAGCTGTCTATAGTGAGCAGCCTTTTTTTTTTTTTAATTCTCACTTGGTATGCCTTTTATTGATTTTAGAAAGAGAAAAAGGTGGCGAGAGAGAGAGAGAGAGAGAGACAGACATCAATGTAAGAGAGAAACATCGATCAGTTGCCTCCTGTAACGCCCCGATCGGGCATTGAACCCGCAAGCTTGGTATGTTCCCTGATGGAGAATCGAACCCACAACCTATTGGTGTGTGGGACAGTGCTCCAACCAACTGAGCCACCTGGCCAGGGCCATAGGAAGCAGCTTTTAAGAACCCCTTGAAATTATATACAAAATGTAGTATGAACCTTTGTTTTCTGGGAAAGACGTCCTAGCTTCCTTCAGATTCTCAGAGGAGCCCATAACCCCCAGAAGGTTAAGGACTGGTGGTCTGAATGTCCAGCCACTGGATGTCGTTTGTGCTGCTTGTACTGTCTTTGCCCCGTCCTCGGTGGGAGAGCCAGAGTGCTGTTTGTCACATGTCTCTGTAATTACTTTAGGCTGTATCTGAGGGCGATTGTTTTGTACACGCTCCGTAGACTATGCTTTTGTGGTTTCCTTCAGCAGCAGGCCCGTGCAGAGACGGCTGTAAAAGGAAAACTAAACTGTAGTCAAAAGAGAACAGGACCAATTATGTTCATAGCCTGGAAACCTTTAGCTTACCCACAAGTACCTTTTGTTTGGGTGCTGTGGGTGGTTGTGTTTTTCTGTGTGTTTTTTTCCTTTGGAATGATTTTGGAAGCATTTCTCTTTAGCCTGTGCTACGTCCCTGGAGACAGTGGCTCTTACAGTTATCGGTCATGAACTGCTGTGCTCCCTCCAGTTATCCATTGTTTTTTCCTCTTTTCTGTGGGCCTTGCCTCTTGGGTCTTGGATGACAGTTTTTCTGGTGTGCAGAGTTTTTTCTTTGAATTTCTCTCCAGGGGTATTTAGTATTCTTTGGTTTTAGGTGGAACCCTGGAAACTGAGTCTGAGATTCAGAGAGAAGTGACTGATTGCGGGGTGCTATCGTATGCATTGAGCCTCGTATGCATACATTTTTGCCTCTAAGTCTTGTCTCCCAAGCTCTGGGCTGCCGGTGACAGAAACTCGATGTAGTCTTGAGGATCAGGGTGCGCAGATGGTGTGGGGATCTGTCACTCTCTTGCTCTGCTCTCCTTGGTTGGCCTGATGCTCTCCAAGTGGTAGAAAAGATAGCCCAGCAGTTGTAGGTTTGCATGATCCTTATACCATATGATCTCCTGGTGTCCACATCAGACCCTGGAAAAGTGTTCTGGCCCTGCTTGGTAGGTGGCCCCTGAGACAGCTCGTTAAACCCAGGGCTCTCTGATTGGGAGTCTCTGATTGGCTGACACAGATCGCTGGATCACAGGAAGCACAGGAAGTAGGGCTCCCTGGAGTTGGGGAGAGGCAGTTTGCAAAAGGAGGGAATGCAGGGCCAAGAAATAAAGTATGTGTGTCTGTTGCAGTTGCCTAGGCCAGACCTGAGACTCCCAGCCCTTCACAGACAGCACTGCCCTCCCAGGCTGTCCTGTTTTGCTTCCTTGTTTTCCCATGGCTGCTCTTGGTCACCTGAACATGAGTCTACCTGGTGAGTGGGCGGGATGCCATCAGTCGGTGCATGGTGTGGGTGGTGCAGCTTATTTCTGGTTGGATTCCTAGTCTGCTTTTTGGTGTTTGGACATGGAAGCTGTGCTGATGTTTCACGTGGGTAAAGTTGTTCTCGGAATGTGCCAGAATGATGGAGACTTTTCAGTGATGGGAATGCTTAGGCTGATCCTGAAACCACGAGTGACTGGGACTCCAGTGGGACTGACTGGTTTTAAATTGAAATGATGACACTTAACTTTTGAATGAAGGTAGCTTAATTCAATGAATTTAATAGTTCCAGTATTAAAAAGAGAAATGCCTGCCCTACCCTCACCCTTGCCCCAGGGTGGAAAAGAGGTCGCATTAGGGAAGGAAGTAGTATGTGTGGAGCTCTGGTTCTGGTGATGTAGGCATTTGCGAGTCCCATGTGAGCAGTGGGACAGATGAGGGTTCTAGTCATGCTCTATAAAGTAGCTGCTCTTGTATTAGCGCTCTAGCACCCTCAGAGAGGGGACTTGGGGCTGCTTGTGTCATTGATCGGTAGAAAGGAAGAGGTTGATATTTATTGGCTGATATTTAATATTTTATGGCTGATGGACCGAGGCCCAGTGAACTGACCTGCTCCTGGCCCCACAGCAAGACTAGAACTTGCATTTCCTGACTGAGGTCAGTGTTCTTTCCTCTGAAGCTTGATGGTTTAATCCAGTTTGGCCTAAGATTTCTGACTGTAGAAAACATTCTCCCCTTCTTCAACCCACATCCTAGAAACAACATGTGTATTTTTCCATGAACCTGTTTGCATTTCACTGATATTTAATGGTTTATTGAAGGATGGAGATGGCAAGTACATGGTACACGTGTCCTCAAACGATTGCTCTTGTCCAGGGCAGACATCACTAATCAGCTGCCGCGTTCTTTCCTGCCGAGGCGCTGTGGGCTCAGGACTCTGCTCTGGAGCGAGGCAGCCCCTGCCGGTAACTCAAAGGTGGGCTGCAGGGAGATGTGTTTTTTATTTCTGTTACTGTAGATCATGTCCTATTAGACTGTGGCTTGCTTACCAGACTCTGGGAAGGGTACCTGGTGATGCCACAGGTTAAAACCAGATGTAGGCATTTATGAGTCTGTCTCGTGAGAAAAATGAAGAAAACAAGGGGAAGGATGTCTTGTTAAATTTCTTTAAAATCTGAAGAAATAACCTGAGAAATAAGCCAGCCAGCATTCTAACCTTCAACTGGGGATATGGAAGCAGCAAGCAGTTATATGGGTGTGCCTGGCCTGTGCTGCAAATGAGAAGGGCCTTTTAATCGTGAGGCTTTCATCACTCATCACTTTAGCCTCAAGGAGTTTAAACCAGCAAGTGCATTAAAATGCCGAGTGAGGCTGCGAGGACTCGCCGCTGTCAGCTCTCCGTGCTGGCTGAGGACTGAAGGAAGTGGGGAGGCTGATGCCCCCCACTATGTGGTGAACTTTCTGCATTATGTGCCATTGGCCATAGAGAAGTCTCATTCATGCCGGACAACTAATTCTTTTCTTTAGCGGATTTTGTAATTTTTGTAAAGTCAGTTGGAATATTAATTACATGGTAGTTGGCATTAATTGTTAGGCTAACACATTTAAAAATTAATCTCATCTAATGAAATGATGTCGAATTGCTGTGAGCAGCACTTTTTCTGTGCTGAATTGGGGAAAGATTCCGCTTTTAACTCTTAGGCACCTATAGATCATTGCTCCGTGGAGGGATGACAGGCTCCCTCGACGAGGGCAAAAATAATTGGCCGCAGTGCTGCTCCTGCTGTGAGGCAGTCGGCGTGCACTTCGCATCACTTACTATGCCCAGATATGCTGGGAATTAGGCTGAACCTTTCCTAAGGCCCCTTTCCTAAGGTTTCAGCGCCCTGCTCCCAGGCTGTTATTTCTGGCTTTGACTTTCCTCATTTGGGACTGAAGACTGCTTGTTTACTTGCTTGAGAAGCAGACTAAGACTTCAGCCTTGCTCTGAGGCCACGAAGACCCCAGCCGTCACCCTCTCCCAGGGGTGGGAAGCGGGCCCAGGGGAAGCTGCTGCTGCCTTTTATGTTTTGCATGCTTAATTTTATGTTTTATTAGAGAAAAGGCACCTCTCTATCCCAAGAGTATTCAGTTGGAAAGTCCGAGACGTTTTCTCTGCTCTACCCTCCTGAACTGCTCTTATCAGAATATAGTTTCTTGATGGCTTTAAGTGACTGGGACATTCGTCTCTCTTGGATCCTTCATGCTTGGGCACCGTGGAGCTAACTGGTGGCATTGTTTAAATGGCAACACTGAGCCTTTTCCTTTAGGGATCTGTCCTCTTTTAAGCCCCCAGGAGAGGCACTGTGCCTGTCCTGTTCCCTGCTAGGAGTCCCCAGCACCTACTAAGGTGCCTGGTGTACAGTGAGCATTCAGCTAAAATGCCTCAAATGAATGAAAGGAAAAATCAAAGCTTTTACTGTTGAATTTTTAATTTACAACCCCTTTTGTGGTCTGCCTGCTTGTATTTTTGATGAGGTGCGATAGGGGCATTTTTATTTTCGGCCGTCACTGAGAACCTAGTTGTGTCACTGTGGAGAAAGTCTTGAGATCTGCCGTGCTGGCTGTGGCTGGATCCCAGCAGGGGAATTTAGAAGGACGGGATGAGGTCAGTTGGTGATCTGATGAAAAGCTCGTTGAGAGCTGAGGTTAGCAGTTTTATCTATGTCTTTGTCACCTGGTGTGTCCTCTCTGAGAGCTGGTTGACAGCCAGTGCTGAGGAGGGGATGGGACTTGGTGGGAGTCTTCTGGCCGATCCGAGCGGATGCACCTGACGCCGGGTGGTCTGGGGCAGCTGTCGCTTTGGCAGTGCTGTGAAGACCGTCGGGATGAGGAGCGTCGCCTCCATCAGCCTCGTAGGGCTTACCCCGCTTTGTCCGTCATCAGTAACCAGTTTGTTGCCTAGCGCCCCCCTTCCCACCAGGCCCAACTCTGGCTCCTTCTCCTCTCTGGCACGTGTTCGGGAAACTCGGACTCGTTCAGAATGTACGAGGAAAGAAAGATCACACCAGTGTCCCACACAGCTTAGTCATCGTGATGCAGGCCCAGACCCTGTCTAGACTGTCACCATCAGCAGAGGTGCCAGGGACCACCTCAGATGTGTTCTTCCACCTAAATCTGACCTTCAGAGCGCCTGGCCCCATGTACTTGCCAGCAGAGTGGGCTTGACTATTGGAAAATGGCCCCAGTTGGCCTTGAAGCCTACGCTGTTCTCCTCCCTCCCCACCCCAAGCTCTGATACATGGGAGCCATTGCGAGAACACAGAGTAACACAACCAAGCAAACACTGAAGAGACAAAACCAGTCTCCTGGCTTTCTAGATACTGTGGGATTCAGGACTGAAGGAAGGCATAGCCAGGACTGTCAAACCTAAGTGGAAGTTACTGAATCAGGCTGCCTGAGTTCCGTCCAGCTCTGCGCTTACTCTGTGCCTTGAACAAGTGAAAAGTCTTGTAATGTATCCGTTTCCTCATCAGTAAAATGGGGTATTTGTATCATAAGTATTTGTATTATAGCGTTTGAAGATTAAGTGAAATAGTGCACATAAAAATGCCTTAGGGTAAGGGTAGCTCACATACGTACATGTTATATAAATGTAGTCATAATTACCAGGCGTGGTAACAGCATGTTTGTATTTACTTGTGGAGTGGTTAGGACCATAGGCTCCAGAGCTGGATGACTCTGGCTGGCATCCCCGCTCTGCGACCTCCCAGCCATGAGGCTTACCTCTCTGCCTCGGGGTCTGTTCTCTAAATGAGGTTGATAATTACACCCACTACAGAAAGGTATCATGAAACTAAATGAGATGATGTAAGTAAAGCTCTTATCTGGCACAGGGAACACTGTCAAGGACTGGTGTTATTATCTTAACAAACCGTGAAGACAGACCCCCACTCCGCCCCCCTGCAGCACTTTCCTGTCTTCCTGTGATTTCTGTTCCATCACAAGGCCTCCCATGCTGGACTTTTATATATTCTCCTGAAATTCTGCAGTGAGAAATTCCTTTAGAGAATCAGCACCTTCCTTCCTTGGGGAAGCCTGAGCACAGACATCAACAGTTTACACGTTAGTATGAATCAGTGGGTGGGGGAATCTTTCCTCATAAAACCTGGGCGTGGGGTTGAGGGGTTGGGATTTTGGCTGGGAGCCTGGGGTTTGGCCGGGCTTGGATGGAATGTGGGAATTTAGGGACTGAAAAGGCAGAGTGAGGGTCCTGGGAAGCAGCCACAGGAGGAGAGAGGGGACCGCATTGGAGGAGGTGGGACGGGCCATATTTTGCCCATGTGTCCAAACTGAGGACGAGTCGTCTTACTTGGGCAGGTACTCAGGTTTTCCTGGAGCTCAGAATTCAAATTGGACTGTAGTCGTCTGACCGGTGGGAAAAGATTGTGGACGAGTCTGGGATTTCTAGTGTTTCTTTAGGAAAATGTTTGTACACAGAGGCCAGTGTAAAAGTAAACATTTGGATTATATCCACATTGTAAATTGGGCGCTTGTTATCAGCAGGGCTCTGGAGTCCACTCTGGGGGGTTTGAACCCCTGGGCTCCCTGTCAGCTTTATGACTTGGAGCAAGTTACATAGCCTCTCTCTGTCTCAACCTCCTGTCAGTCAGAAGTGGATAATAACAGCTTCCAGCCGACAGGCCGCTGTGAGGATGGATGAGCTTAATACGCCTGAGGTACCCAGAGCAGTGCCCACTGCGTAGGGAGCTGGCTCCTTTTCATTTTACTGGGAAGGTGGTGCTAAGGCAGTGTGTAGTTGTGACAACACTGGGCAGTGGTGCCGAGAGACCAGAATTGAGCCATGGCGGCCCACTGTCTGGCTGCGTGACCGGCTGTGTGACCTTATGCCGGTGGCTCTGCTCCTCTGGGCTCCCGCTTCCTAGTGGGTAGGATGAGGAGTTGGGCTGGTGATCTCTCGGGTCCCTTTCGGCTCTAACTTGGGAGTTCAGTGGAGTTGTGTATGTGGCTACAGAAGTGAAAGCCTAACCTGGGGGGGAGTGGGGAAGGGTAGCTCCTGGCCGGGAACGTGTCTCAAGCACACCAGCCGGGTGTGCTGTGTGCGCCTCAGAGCCTCAGACACACCAGTGGAGCAGCAGCCTAGAGGCCTTCGGTGGAAAATTACCATCTAGAGGCTCTCTAGACAGCAGTGGCCTCTTGTAACATTTATACCAAGTGTAAATGTTAATGAAAACCAAGTGCTGCCCCCATAATTCTTGACACTTTCTATCCCCAGGCTTTGACCGGATTCTACCTCTTTACGGTCTACTTACTAGTTGTGTTTTCTGAAAATTGTCACTTTACTGTTGCCTGGCCTCAGGTTTGTGACTCCTTCGTCCTTTTCTCTGGAAGAGCAGGAACTCTCTTTGAAGCCGCCCTGGGCTGCCCTAGGGAGGCGCAGGGGCTGCAGGGTCACACCTGCCCCAGGACGTAGTGACCCTGGGGGACTCACCTTGACCTCCTCTTTGGCTGCCTTTTGTGGGCTGATTAGGGCGCCTGTAAAGGGCGCTGTCTCTCCTCCAGGGATGCTGAGAAAATGGGCCCATGGCATTTTCCTTGGTGGTTAGACCAGGAAGACCCTGTTTGCAGGCTCCCTGTTTTCCTGTCTTCTAGTCATGGCAGGTATGACCTGGGGAAGAGCCGTGGGTTAGTGCTTCTCTCTGGTTTACGTGCCTTCTCTGAGTCATCCGTGTCTTCTGCAGCTTCACTTGCCAACCACACTCCAGTGACGTCTGAGTCTGTCGCCAGCCTGATCTCTCCCTGGACATCCAGACCCACGGATCCCAAGTGGCTGCGGGGCACCTGCCCTTGGGGACTCCTGGGCCCCTCAGAATGAGTCCAGAACTAAATTCCTGTGCCCTCAGATGCTCCTCCTGATGGGGTACCTTCCCAGCCAGGTGCCCAGACCCTCATACCTTCTGACTGAGGTCTGACCCTACCTATTCAAAACCTCCCCCTGCAGCTTCTCTGTCTCGACCACCACTGCCTGCGCCCAGGCCCCACTGTTGCTCGAGGCAAGCTGCAGCCTCCCCTTCTAGTCTGTTCTCCACTCTGCAGTGCCCTGGGGTCTTGATAAAGTAGGCATTTGATGGTCGCTCCTCAGTGCTTTCCTCCATCTTCCCTGGATTCGGCCCAGCTCCCAGCTGGTACTTAGAGGCATTGTGTTCATCATGCTCAGGGCCTGAGTCCCGAAGCAGACAGCCAGTGGCCAGATTCCCTCGCTCAGCGTCCTCCTGTGTAACATGCATGAGCAGCCCTGCCTCTCAGGGCACTTGTGGGGTTGCATGAAGACTGTGCTGGAGTGTTCAAGCGCAGAGCCTGTTACTCTTAGTCACTTAGGTCTCGG
Organism: Miniopterus natalensis; assembly: GCF_054644295.1. Taxonomy (NCBI): domain Eukaryota; kingdom Metazoa; phylum Chordata; class Mammalia; order Chiroptera; family Miniopteridae; genus Miniopterus; species Miniopterus natalensis. The sequence goes on from NC_142092.1 coordinate 71,261,269, forward strand.
CTTAGTTGTTACTCTGGGAAGTCTTCTGAGATGTACCGAAGTCAGGTGCCCTGTGTTTGCACCTGTTACTGCTTTTATCCCACTCTGCCTATGTCATCCTGTCAGGATGAAGCCTTGTTCTGTGTTAGGGCTTAGACTTCGATAACTTTGGCAGGTTACCTAACACCTCGGAGCCTCAGTCTGCGGGATTGTGAAGTAGGCATAATGCGGATCTCCTAGGGTTGGTCTGAGAGTCTAATTGGAAAATGTGTTTAAAGTTTCTAGTTTGGGGTAGGATACTTAGTGGCATTTTACAAATAGCTGTTATTGCTCCGATTTCCAGTGTGCCAGAAAACAGTATTTGACGGCTCACCTGAAGCCTCTAACTCTTTTCCTTTTTAGGTTCTTTGTGTGTTTTCCCTTTAGAATCTGCTTCTGTGTATGCACCTGCCTTTGTTCAGGTGGTGGTGGTGGTGGTTAGGCACAGGAGAGCGGGAGGGGAAGTGCGTGCCAAGAGGCTTCATCCCGAGTTCTCTGGCCGCTGTACCCCAATGTCAGGGTCCTCCAGGCTGTGGTCAGACGGGTTCTGCCCTGGAGGGAGGGAAGCTGCGTGTCTCTGGCCCAGCTCACCATGCTGACCTTTGGCTTCTGGAGCTTGCTGGGTCTGCGTCGCCCTCGCCCAGAGCTCTTTGCTGCCTCACTTATTTTTGGGAGGCTCCAGCTCACTGCAGCCTCTTGGGCCTGTTGGAGCTAGTTGCGGGCCGCTCCCTGGGCCAGGGCTTTGTTCGGCCTCTGCTTTTCCTTGCTTGCTTGACAAAGTGAATGGAACTCCCCATGACCCTCACTTGCCCCGGAACAGCTTACTCATCCAGTAGGCTCTGGCAAGTCATTACCTTTTGCCTCCCCCCTCCGCCCTTGGTACACCGTCAGCTTCCCCTCAGCCCTGTGGGTTGAGGCTCATTCTGAAATCTCCAGCTTTATTGTGACTGCTCTGCTGGAGGCACCGGTGCCACCCTGAGGAGCCCAGAGCAGTGATAGTGCCTACTGCCCCCCCCCCCAGGAGTACACTGTACCTTCCTCCTTGTATTCTCTGCCCCTTCCTCCTCCAGCCCATTGAAATGTTCTGTAGAGAGGCCTCCACAATGACTGGGCAGGGCTGGTCTCCCCTGCTTTGCCCCACGGCCTCGTGGTGGCTGCAGTGGTCATACTGTGCTGTGGCTGCTTGCTCTGCAGGTCTGTCCCATCTTCTCCAGGGTTGGAGACTTGGCATCATCTTTAGACACCTCGAATCCAGTATGTAGCAGGCACTTAGTAATCGAAGTCCCCCACCCTATTTCCAAACAAACTCTTAGAACTGTACCCCCTTTGACTGAGTGTTAGATCTCAGGGGACCCTCAGCGATCAGGTAGGTCATTACCCTCATTTTACAGAGACAGTGACTTCTCCAGAGCCACACGGCTGCTCCTGTACCTGGGATCTGCAGTGTTTGGCAGCTTGGACACACTGGATGTCCAGAAAAGTGGAGAGCTTTCTTCCGTTGTGAGGCCTGTTAAAATACTGCCTTTTACCTGTAGTTTTGCAGCTGCTGATCCTGTCAGTGAAGCAGGAGCAGTGGGCAATCCACATGGCACATCACAGGGTTCCAGCAAGAGAGGTGTGATCCAGTGACCGCTACAGTCTATGCACAAGCAAGGCTGTGCGGTCCCAGCCCAGGCAGGGACACGGCTCAGGGCATTGCCTTGACCTGTAGAGTGAAGCAGCCCTAGCCTTCTTAGTTTCTAGAGGCAGGTACCCTTGGCTGCTTTAAGCTCTGAATACAATAAATTAGGAGCTTAGCAGCTAACTGGCATCTTTGCTGGGCATTTCATGAAAAGAAAGGGACTGCCTTGGAGCCCTTGCTGGCATGGGTGGGGACACCAAGGATGGCTGTGTAAGGATAAGACCACTCCTCACTTTTTTCCCTTTTTAACAGGAATTGTACTGAGTCCTGGAGATGCCAGTTGCTCTTATCTTTTCCCCATTTGTGTGTGTCTGTGTCTTAGGGTTGAAGAGTTAGTTACATTGTACCCTTGTTATTTCAGTCAGTAGGCTACTCTGACTATTGATAGCTTGTCAGCAGTTGCCACCACTAAGCATCCTGGGCTTGGCTGTCTCCTGATGACTCCGTGTATGTGGTAGGTTTTGCAGGTAGAGAGGGCAGGTTTGGAGTGTGTGCATACCTCCACGTGTGAGAAAATGGTTGCACTTATTGTAAATGCTCAGTCTTACTCATTTCCAAACTGCTTTTGAGGAGTGTACTTTTTTTTTTGCTAGGAAATACCTAATCCATTCATTCAGTATGTCTTTATTGAGCACCTATTATTGTCCAGGTACAGCGAATGAAACTGGTAAGTTCCCATCTTCTTGGAACTTAGACTACATCCAATTTTCTAACTTCATCAGAGGAGTTAAGTGCCAAACCACCTAGTTTTAATAATTCCTGTTCTTTTTACTGGTCTTTCTTCCTCTTTAATCAGTGCCCTTTATATTCCGCAGTTTACCAGTCCTTTTTAAAAAATATATTTCTATTGATTTGAGAGAGAGAGATTGCTGAGGGAGGGAAACATTGATCTGCTGTCTCCCGCATGCCCCCTACCAGGGATCGGACTGGCAACCCCTCGGTGCATGCCCAACCAACTGAGCCTCACCCTCCAGGGCAGCTTACCAGACTGTACTGTCAGAAAGGAGTGTAACTCCTGGATGCTGGGTGACTCAACTGGCATATGTAACTTTCTGTCTGAATATAAAAGATTTTCTCGTCATCCTGATATCTTAAATATCCTGTTTTTATAGCTTGGTGCATTTTAATTCTGTCGTATGCTTAATGCAAATGCAAGTTCATTGCTAGTAATATATACTTTTCTGGTTTGGCTGCCCTTGGCACGCCACCAGTTTGCCCTTATTTTACTCAGCCTAAGGTTGTGTTTGTTTGAAGGGGGGTTCTCATTGGTTTCAAGGGAACAGTAAATGCACATCTTACATTTGTGTTGGAGGGAAAAGCATTCGTTCAGTCAGCTTCAGGGTGCTGACTTGCTTGACACCTCTGACTCCACCCCTGGTTGGTTGGGCTGTCTCTGCCATCAGAGAACTCTGTGTGTTCTTTGTGATACGGTTTAGTGACTCTGTAGCAAAGGGCACTACACATATGTTATTCCCTGGATTTTTTATGGGTCTGTTTACATTTCATTCAGGTACCTGGAGCCCTGAAGGATGTTTTTGCCTGTGGGTGGGATTGGCCTTAGGCACCAACTTCAGTACCTCACCCAGGGGTAGGGCAGCACGGGCCCCACTGGGTGCACTGTGCTCTCCCGTGGCCTGACCGCCCGCCTGCTGTCCATTCTGTCATCTATCTCTCACCATTTAAAATCACACTTTAGTTCAGTACGTCTCCCGGAGCTGAATGCATTGATTCAGAATCCTTCCTACATCAGCCATTGGTTTGTGATGAGAATTGGAATCACCTGAGTTTCAAGATGGACTGAATTCCCAGCCTTTGCTTCTCAGTGAGCAGAAAATGACTCAGCGGTTGTTGAAGTGTTCTGTTTAAGTGGTAGGTAGAAGCGTGTTCCCTGTGAAACCACTGGGATCATTTCTGTGTGCGCTAGTTCCTCTCCAGCTTTCACCCTCTTCACCTGCAGAATGACTTTGAAGACACTTGGCACAGGGCCTGTACACAGTAGGTAGGCACTTGCTGGGTAGTAGTTTTTCTTTCATGACTGCAAGTTCCCATCTGCTGTGCTCTCCACCCCCACACACTTAACTCCAGCCAGTGGAGACATTCCTGGTTCACTAGTTGGTTTGGATAGCAAAATTGCTAGCTCTATATACTTTTAAAGTGTATAAAGGAATAACAGGATTATGGAGGCAACACTCTCCTGTCCCTTGTTTTTCCCAATCTAAAACAAAGCAGTCCAGCCCTGTCCAGTGTGGCTCAGCTGGTTGGGCATCGTCTCATGCCCTGAAATGTTGCCAGTTCCCTTCCTAGTCAGGGCACATACCCAGGATGCTGGTTTGATCCCTGGTCGGGGTGCATTACGGGAGGCAACCTACCCATGTTTCTCTGTCTCTCTCTCTCCCCCTCCCTCTCTCTAAAAAAATCAATTAAAAAACACCATATTAAAACAGAGCAGTCCATGTTAATTTTAATTGCTCGGATGAGCTCTAGCATTGAGATGTTAATACGTTTTCACATTAGCTTGGACAGCATAACCACTTTATCCTGCTGGCAGTTCATTGAAATCCTCAGCTAAATGTTGTGCTGGGGACCTCGGCTTTTAGAGCCAGAACATGGTAGGTTCCTAGTAGGAAACTTGTGGGGAGTGCTGCTTTCCTGTCGAGACTTCTCTGAGCAGTGGAGCGTTGCCTTCTAAGTCAGTGCTGGGCTTGCGGTGCTTTCGAGGAAGGTTTCCAATGCTCTTGTTTAGCAGAGGCCTCCTCTGAGGGAGTCACTTTGTGCTGATGACTCACGGGATGGGAATGGCCTCCTGTACGCCTCCAGTTTGCTTTTGGTCCAGAAGGAACATTGACGATATCTACACCCTGGTGGTCTGGGGGGCGGTTCCCAGTGACTTCCACTCCCACTTCTCAGATGTCAGGACAGCCTGTGAGGGAGGTGAGGAGCTGAAAGCCGATGTCCAGAGGGGAGCTGGAAATAGCGGATTCCGGGTGACGAAGAAAAACCAGCAACATCAGCCGGGCACGCCCAGCACTGTGGTTACAAGCTCGGTTCCCAGCGCAAGCAGGGAGCCTGGCGCTGCTGTGCTCAGTATTTGCTGCTAAATGGATGAGCAGATACTCCCTCCCACCCTACTCCAGGCCACCACCTGTCATAGCTGGGGCATTTGCAGCTGTCGCCTAACTGGCCTCCCTGTCTTAGCACCTCCTGTCTCCTCACTCAGCAGAGTGCCCTTTAAAAATGCACTTTTGATCACGTAAGTCTCCTGCTTACAATATGTTGATGACTCTCTTCTTGTGCTCAGGATTCATACATAGTATGAATGTAGCTCGTACCTGTCTGAGTCTGACTCCCGCAGTGCCCCAGCACGTGGCCACTCGCACCACACTCAGCCTCCTGCCCTTGCTGAGGCTGGAATGGGCCCACCCCTCTTTTTGTCTGGCTAATACCATCTCATCTTATTTTCCCATTTTTGTTTGTAGTCACATACTTAGGAGAATCTTTCCTAACCCCCCTCTGTGAGCTTTTGCAGTCCCCGCACTCCCCCATTGTGGGTGTGATTCACGTTGAACTGTAAGTGCTGATTGTCTGGGTGGGGACGGGCCGTCTGCCTGATCAGCATTGTATCTCCAGTGCCCAACAGGCCCACAGAGAAAACAATCAGCAAAACACTTCAGTTAAGTAAGTAGCTTACTGGTCTTTGAAGTCAGTATTGCAGTGCTAATTAACCGTGGCTTTGAGGGCGCAGGTGGGACCCCCGGGGCCCACTTCTCACTGGGGTTGGTGGATCCAACACTTCACCGTCTCCTGAGCACATAGCTGCGGCTGTGTCTCTGTCTAGTTCGTGTATTCCATTCATAGCCGACTTGCTGAAGGGTAATGCATATTAAGTTCTTTTGAGGTTTTTTAAAACTGGTTTGAGGAGACAAACAGAAGGCAAATTATCCTGATTATTTTGAGGCAGCTATGGAAAGGGCGAAGAAAGGATGCAGTGTAAGTTATTGAAGTGCCTTCTGGTTACTTCAGCACTTGACAGCATTGGATGCATGGGAGTGGCCAGCGACCCATCAGACCTGGAGAAGCCTCGGAGGGTGCTGTTGAATTCATGAGCTCTGGGGCCCAACTCCCTGGGCTCAGCCCTGCTTCTTCCCTCTACTCCGTCTGCCCTGGGGCAGCTCCCTCCTGCTTCCTGATCTGTAACACGAGGTGGAATATTGGGTCTCCCTCGGGGTTGAGAAGATCAAGAGCTTGGTCTTTGTGAGGGTCTCAGAAGAATGGCTGGTACACTCAACTGTCATTGTCACCATCAATTCTCTAGTAACCTGCCTCTGCCTTATTTAATGAAGAGGGAACTCGATTCCTAAAGCTGAGCGACCTGCCTCAGGCTCCAGCTTGTAAGGGACCCAGAAGATGCACAGATCATCTGACTGCAGTCCCTTTCCTCTGTAGTTGGCCTCTGTGTCTCAGCAGCAGCTTGGCCAGGCAGCTCCTTCTGAGAACACGGTGATGACTTATAGTGAGGGCATTGTTAGGAAGTGGCTCTTCTTGTAGGAAAAATCCTTGGATAGAAACTTCCAGAGTTTACTAACTTTATTGTGAAACTGTTCCTGAGCATTTTTATAAATCAGAGGAGACTCTCTGTGTGGATTGTAGTTCCATGACTTGCCTGTACTGTTATAGTTCAGGTTTTGTTTTTTTGGTGATATTACCTTTAAATTTGAGTTGCTAGAATATGACAGCTTTGCAAACCCCCAAGAAAACGGAAATGGTCTCTGATCTTGGTGATGGCTGCTAGTGGCAATGTGTTTGCATTTCTACAAAACTGTGTCATTGCTACTGCACCTCATCCTGCCACTGATGTCCCACACATGTGGGGCCAGACTTATGCTGATTGCTTACTCTTTACAAAAGAAGTGGAAATGGAATTTTTGTTAATTTGCTAATAATTTTTTCTACCTTGAGCCTCTCTTCCCTCCCTGGCAGTGTAGGTATCTAGATTGAATCCAGGCTCTGTGTTTATTTACCGTGACCTTGGGCAGGGCCCTTGGTCTGTCTTGCATCTCAGTTTTCACATCTTAAATGGGCATAATAACAGTTTTTACCTTCTTGGTTTTTTGTGACGATTCGGTGAGCTGATGCTGGTAAGGAACTGGGCCCAGGGCTCAGTGAGCGTTAGGAGCACACCACTGAAATATACTAATGAGGGTGGAGACTGATTTGTTAATGCTGACCTGACTTCCTAATAGCGATTCCGATGGAGGAGGGTGCGGCAGAGAATCACGCGTCCCAGTCCCACACGTGGGCAGATGGAGATCTTGAGCTGTGTTTCGAACAGAGTAGATTAATGTCTGCTTCCCCTCGGCCTTTGCTTTCCCGAGGATTTATTTGCAGCCGTGATGTGTCAGTGGCTGTGGGTGTTCAGACTGTAATGGATCTTGTGCTTAAGGTTTCCATCGTCACGGCTGGCTCAGCAGCGCACCCTCCGCCCCGCTCAGCGCACGGCTGCGCCTCTGCTGCCCGCACCTGCCGGCTCCCCCGCGGCGCCTGAGAACCAGCCTGGAGCTGTGGCCGGCTGCTCTTGGGAGCGAGGCCTGGAGCTCGCCAGCGCAGCCCGCGCCTTGCTTAATTTATTTAGTCTATCTTGTATCATTCTGAGAGGACAATTAAGCACAAATTACTGTTTAAACTTTGAGCATGTCTCCCTCCAGCCAAGCCCCATGCTGGCTTGGGCAGTCTCCCTGAGGGTGACTCCTCTTGCCCTCCCCGAGACCCCAGCCTCTGTCCGAGGTGATGCTGTAGAAGGGAAAGCAGTTTGGATTCTGACTCCCTCGGTCACACCTCACTTGGGAGACATGCTTTCCTGTATATGTGCCTGTGAATTACATTTCTTTTTCCCTAGTATAGTGCGGATACATAGCTGTTGCTGCTGCTTCATTCTTTCAGATAAAGTGGGATTTTCAGAATGGGGCTAGAGACGTTTGTTAGCTCTTCCAGGGCTGGGAAGAGGTTTATTAGCTCTTTCCAGGGTGCAAATGGTGAGGGGTGGCACAGTCACCAAATCCCTCTGTTGTATTGGCTGTAAGATGCTGTTGGTTGTAACGTGCATTGTTACTTCGCGTACCACTGAGAAGGACAGGGTGCTGCCAAAGGTAATGTCTAGACACCATGATCACAAGACGCAGTGTGATTTCATCAGGTTTTAGAATAAGTGAAATGTGATGGCTAGATAATGGGGTTAGTTATAAAATCCTTAGTCGTTGATGCATTTTCCCTGGAGTTGTTGAGATGTGAGTTTGGAGGACACAGACATTTTTGTCAGGCAGTGTCCTTCACATGACCTTCCAGTTGCTGAAAAATGTAATGCACTTTGCCTGTCGGTGCTTCAGGAGTGGGGACCAGGACCCCTGTATTAGACATGTTATGTTGCCCTTTTTATGTATGACTTTCAAATGATTGCATTTCGTATATTTTCACTCAGCCTAATATAAAGATTTTACTTTGAAAATTGGTGGCCAGGCCCTGGCCAGGTGGCTCAGTTGGTTGGAGTGTCGTCCCAGGCAACAAAAGATTGAGGGCGTGATTCCCAGTTAGGGCACAGACCCAGGTTGTGGGCTTGATCCCTGGCCAGCCAGTGCCTGGGAGGCAACCAATTGATGTTTCTCTCACATCGAGGTTCCACCCCACTCCCCTCGCTCTCCCCCGCCCCCACCTCGGTGTTTACATCACCCCAGCTTGGGTGAGCAGTATGGGCCCCGTGAAGAACCTTTCAGCTCTGCTTTCCATGAGGACAGCTGAGTCAGCATCTGTTCTGGTTGAGCGAGTGTGTCCCTGGAGTCAGGTGGGCAGTTCTTAGAGAGAGGGTCATGCTTTGAGGTCAGAGCTGCTGCTACAGGGTTGTGAGTCCTCAGTTCTGGGTCTCTACCTTCCTCTTTTTACTCAGAAAGTCGAAGAGTTGCTTTTCAGAAATGGCTCAGACCTGCTTGGAAGTTGGGGATGTTTTCGCCCCTCAGTTCTCGCCATTGTGGGCGGGAGACTGGTTCCCGCCTGATCACTCACCAGGGCAGCGCCCGCCTGGTGAGTTGAGGCTTGCTCCTGCGCCTTGTGGTGATGGGTCTGTGAGGGCTCCATTCCCGGGAGAAAGCAGGTTAATCCTGGCTTTCCTCACCTGAGCAGTGTGTGCTGTAGGACCAATGGTGAGCCGTCGACGTGGCCAGTGTGTCTACATAATGAAGTCACTGTAATGAAGGCGTGAAATGAACAGTCTGCCATGGTTACTGTGCTGGAGATGGGAGCAGATGTCATACCAGTTATATCTGAGGGTCAGCTTGCAAAGTTAGGTCCACAGTGTGACATGGTGATCAAGCACTGGGCTCTGTCTGATCCAGGCTAAAGCTCTGCCTCTCCACTCCTTTCCTTTGTGTCCTGGGGGCAAATGACTAAGCCCTTTTGTACTCCCCCATCTGCAATGGGCCTGCCCTCAGCAGCGGCCTCACTGGGATGTTAAATCTGCAATGGGCCTGCCCTCAGCAGCCGCCTCACTGGGATGTTAACAGTGAGGCCCAGTGATTAACATACCTCAGGCTTTTAGAGTGATGGCTGGTGTACAGTCAGGGCTCAATAAATAGCCACATTTCTTAGCATTATTAATGTTACAGTTGCACTGTGGTGGGTGCAGATTTGACTGAAACAAGTTTTTCATCCTCTGAGGATATGGTAGTCCTCTCTGCTCTGTTGACTCCAGGGAGCGCATGGATTAGTGGGAGCCCTTTCGGCACTGATGTTAGTCCCAGTGCCTTACCCTTCCTGACATTCTGTCCTGGAAGCAGCTCATCGGTGCTGGGAGTTGAGGCATCCTAATAGCAGATTTCATTTGTGGTTTGGAGTATGAGTTGACCCACATCTAAATCCCCCTTGATTTAATCGTCTTTGCTGTCCTGTTTGATCTTGTAAATATTAATTTTGTCTGGTTGTACATGTGGTTTTCAATGGTCCCAGGGCTAATTACTGTATTTTGTTTATAAAGTGCTCATAGAGGGCTGGGCACATTACGGAGGGCTTAGGAAAGCCCATTGTCCATGTAGGCCTGCAGACTTGGCTGAAGCTCAGTGAGCACTGGGGAGAAGGGCTTCTGCTTCCTTGTAGACCTGACTGACAATGTCCTGCTGGGGTCCATGGCTTCAAGAGCTATTTGGGGCATACTGTTTTGTACCTTTTCCTGTTTGTTGAGAGAAGTGAGGACACCGAATCTTGTCTCCTGAGAATGATGGGGGGAGCCCAACAGGGTCATTTAGGACATGCTTCTTGAGGGCCTACTGTGTGCAAAGCTGTGTGCTCAGCTGGGGGAGGGGAGCTAGAAAGACAGGCCCTGCCTTCAGTGTACTTCAGTCCATGGGAGGGGAGGCAGGGCACAGGTCACATGGTGCAGAAGGTCACAGCCACCTGGACATAGTGCTCTGAGGGTCTTACAGGGAGATACCTGGTGAGTACACCCCAGAGAGGACTAGTGGAGGAATGCTGACCTGCCCAGAAAGGTGTCTGTGCTTTTAGTAGGACAGTGTAAACAAAGCAGAAAAAACACAGAAATTAAGGTTTTGACAGACTACTAAACTCCCCGTCTAAAATGTTAGGTTCCCACGCCACCCTCTTGACTATGTTTTTTGTACCTATTCCCATACCATTTTTACTTTATTACTTAATAACTTTTTAAATGAACTCTTTTTCTTAATACATTTGCTTTAACAAGGAAACTTTATGACATCCGATATCAATTATGTGTGTGTTTTCTAATAGACGTTGTAATACATAGCAACTGCAATGAAAAGCATGTTCACTTGGGAACTACCCAGGAGTCACCCGGCAGACGCCAGTGCACATCTTACACTCTGGTGAGCTCTGCACCAGTTAACGAGACTGGAGCAAGAGGTACCGGAAGAACAGTAGGAGAGGCGGGGCTGGGAGGTGGGGTGGCGCTGGAGTTGCAGACCCACTTTCTGGAAGCTGCTGTCTGGGTTCACAGCCTGCTTCTGCCCTTTCCTAGCTGTGTAGCCTCAGACATGTCACTTAATGTCCCTGTGCCTCAGTTTTTTGCATGTAAAATGGGGTTAATAATAGTGTTTACCTTACAGGGCTATTGTGAGAATTGAGATATCTATAATTATACTCTATAGGGTTTGACTCATAGTCAGCTCCCACTAGAGTGTCCTTGTTTCTGTTTTTAAAGAGATAAGCTGCTTTCCCTAATCAGTCTCTCACTATCTCCCTCCCTTCCCCTCCCTCCCTCCCCCCTCCCTCCCCTCTCCCCCTCTCCCCCTCCCCTCTCCCCCTCTCCCCTCCCTCCCCTCTCCCCCTCCCTCCCCCCTCCCCCTCCCTCCCCTCTCCCTCCCTCCCTCATACTGTATTCTGATCTTTGGTGCTTCTCCTTAGGAAACTAGCGCCTCCCACTCCATTGTGGTAACGGGTCTCTGCCCGCCTTCGCGGCCTCATTAGGGGCACAGCTCCTGAAGAGCAGTGGACTGTGATTTCGGCTGACCTGGATGTGCTCTGCGAATCTCACTGCACCTGAGTTTGGCTGGGCTTTGTTAGAGATTTTTTTCTCCGCGTGTGTATTTAAGTCTTCCTTTGAAATGTTACTTCTGCAGAGAGTTATTAGGCTTTATCCTGAAGCCATTATATACTTCAAAAACATGCCTGTTGCCCGGCTGCGAGGTAGCCACTCTGTGGAATTAATCTTTTGTTATTAAGCCTCAGAACGGGGCCTGCTTGCAGATGAAATGTCAGCTCTTCTCCGAGATGTTTTGTTTTGCTTGTGAAGCAGAAGTTTGTAGACAAATAGCTGACCCTTTTAAAGGAAATGTAAAAGGGTAAAATTGTCTTAAGGTGACTGCCTCTCAGAGCACGGCATCGGCTGCTCGCTGCGTCCTTCCCGTTCCGCCCCGCGAGCCCGCCACCCCTACCTGTGAGCGCGCCCCGCAGCTGCCCGCATCGCGCCAAAGCCCACGCTTGGGCTGGGGGAAGTGGGCCCACAAGTGAATGGCAGCCATGCTGTTTTCTCCTGGCCCCTTTCCTGGGCCAGTGTGTTTTGTTTCGTTGCTCATCTTTTGCCCAGTTGACCGGGAGCTGAAGGCCCCTTCATAGTTAAGATGGCAAGGCAAGGGGTCCGCTTGGCGCCTCCTCCTCCGTCGGCGTCCTCTGTTCGCATTGGGCCAGGTGACATGCTCATCTCTGTGCCCCAGAGCAGTGTTCTCCAGCAGAACTTTCTGGATAAGGGAAATGTTCTCTAGCTGTGTTCTTCCATATGGTAGCCCTTAGTCACAGGTAACTATTGGGCACTTGAAATGTAGTTAGTGTAACCAAGAAACTAAGTTTTAAATTTTATTTCATTTTAATTAAATTTAAATAGTCACATGTGGCCAGTAGCCACTATTTTGGATGACATAGATCTAGAGGCTGGAAGGAACCCAGGCCATATGAACCGGAACTCGCCCCCTTTTTGACTTAGCTGCCTATGTTTCCATAGCCCTGCTGTCTATCTCAGGGATGGGGTGGGGTGGGGGTTTAGGTCTTTGAAACGCATTGGATATACAGATTATAATGATGGATGACAAAGAAGGCAGACCCTCAGCTAGAGGGGGTCAGTCTGTGGCCAAGACAAGCCCCCTTTCCCCCCAACATCGTCAGATTTTAGAACAAAGTACATGTGGTATATGAGTTAATCTTTCCAGAAACCCAGGTAACAGCTGGCTGTGATTTTGCTCCTTTCTTTCCCACTCAAGAAAGCGTACTGACGTGCAGACGGGTGGCAGATGTTACAGGGGTCACCTCGAATCTGCTCTAACTTCTCAGTGAGTAATGACAGTCTCGTGTACTTTGTTATTGCCAACATGTTATTTGGGACGCACCTCACAATTGGTTACAAAACGCCTGCCTGGACGCCTCAGTTGAGAAAGGGTGGACTGACTAGAGCGTGTGCAGCAGTGTGCGGGGCGTGTGTATCCACACATGTATGTTTGTAGTCAGTCACTGAGCAGGGGCTTCCTGGATGAACTGTGGCTGGGAAACACTGATGAGGCCAGGACTGGGTCTTTCAGTCGTTCCTCTAGGATCTATCTATTGAGTGCTTACCATATGCCCAGATGTTGGCAAAATGAAAAAAGCTCAGGGTCCTTGCCCTTGTAGAGCTTACATTCTGGTGGGGAGACACATAGGTGTATAAATAACATCATGTTGTGATAAGTGCTTTAGAAACAGAATAATGCAGGATGAAAGGCTAAAGAGAGACTGCGTGGGGCTCCGTTAGCGGGGTTGGCGAGTGTGTGTGCGTGTCCCGTGTGAGGAGCAGAGGGGCTGCGTGCAGCTGTCTGGGGAGAGCTCACAGAGGAAACAGCAGTAAGTCTGCCTTGGAGCCTTTGGAGGGGGCTCTGCTACAGTTGCTGCCGCTAGTACCTTTAGTCTCAGAGACTCTCCATCTGTAGTTCACAGCGACGTCCTAGTGTTCTTTACTAGGGCCTGCACCTCTTATAGTGACTTCCCTTGTTGGTCACCTTCAGCCGAAGCCAGGGTGTAGATGGCCACCGTGGCCGGCTGCCTCCCCGCCAGCCTGTGGTGTCCTCAGTGGTGAGCCCATCGGCAGCTGCGCCCTCCCTGTCCCACATGCGGCCTGCAGCCCACCCTGACTGCCTGTCCTCTCCCACCCAGTGCCCTGCGCGCACCCTCGTTTAGTCAGACTGTTCCATTCCTGTCCTTGGGCCATAGCTTGTACTTTCCAAATTTCCAAAACACCCTTTTCCCCTCACACCTTCCCAGCTCCTCCGCATCCCCAGGACCCACCTGGCCTCCCTTTTCTGGGATTCTGTCCCTGTCATCTAGATGTGACTGGAACCCATATTTCCTGATTCCTACTTAGTCCTGTTTGTATTACGTCATAAGCAGTGCCTGGATATTTGTCGAATTGGTAATAAACACGTAAGAAACATTTCCTCCAATTTCTCAAGGACTCTTTGGGTGGTTAGGTTTAAGAAAAAAGGATATCTTTATTTTAAAATATGCTTAGCCTATGAGTATATATGCATATATATGTATGTGTGTGTATATATATTTACACACATATATATCTCCCAATTCTGGGTGCTTTTGAAGAAATTTTAATTTTTTTGTTCTGTTTGGATCCCTCCATTTCTTCCTGGCAGTGTTTTCAGTTTTCTACTTTAACTGAGAACCGACTGTGTGGTTTAGGGTAATGGGGGTCTGAGAGCCAGTCTCGTCGATGCGGACAGCTTGCATTGTCTCTTCTTTCTCTCCCTTTCCGGTTGTGAGCCTGCCCACATCTAGCCTTTGTGATCCTGTATGTTTGCCTGGTTGAGCCAGCCTGGTCTCTTCTGGAGATTCAACCCAATCTTCCCGACTTGTCACCGAAGATTGTCAGGAGCAGCGACACGTCCACTCCTGTGCTGTGGCTCCTTGCACGATGCCCCCCCCCACAGGACTCTGGCATCACAACCTCGCTGTTGCGCTCCTGGCTCCAGATGTGAGCACAGGTGCACACATCTCATCTCTGGAAGACTGAAGCTTTTTCTGATTTTCCCACAGTCTGCAGAGCCTGATTTAGGGCCGCATCAGGATTAAGTAAGATTACCAGCATCTTCTCTCCGTCTCTCTTGTGTATTTTGTATGATGTGTCCTAATAACTATTGATATCAAGTTCATCCCTCAAGAAGCCAAGACCGACCTTTCGTGTCCTGCTGAGGCTGCAGTTTTATGATGTGTTTTTCTTGCAAGTAAAATCAATTGAGATAAATCTCGGTAACTTTTCCTGCATGATGAGGTGGTTAGGCCCTGCTGCCGCGGTAGGTCCCTCCCTCTACAGGGCACACTCTTGTGTCACATGCAAGGTGGTTCCACCAAAATTGCTTGGTTGATCCACTACTCTTAAAGGTCACACTTAATGACATTTGGGAAGATTAAAGAAGATGCCAGACCGCCCGGGCACCATAGTCAGCTCCGCTCTCCTTCGCTGCTGTTTGCTTTTAGCAGCTCTTCTTTCATTTACTAAGCAGTTACCCCAGTGCTTAAGGGCAGAGACCCGTGTGCGTTTTTACCCTGAAAACAAGTCACAGCTAGTCTGCTGTGGTTCAGAAATGGTCTGTTTTGCTTGTGGGAATCCTAACTAATGGGTAACACCCCACCCAGTATGCTGCCGAGCCCTGCTCTCCGCCCCCGTTAGCAGGGTGTCGGCTGAAGGACGGGCTGTGGCCGCAGAGTGGGTCGGCTCATCTGTGCGGCTGGTGAGCCAGGCTGACAGGTCCAGGGGGGTTCTGCCACGGGCCTTTCATGTTAGGCCTGGCGCAGTAGAACAGATGGAGGGGAAGGGGCCTCCTTGACAGTTCAGGAGGGGGGTGGGGACCTTTAAGTTATGAGGAATCAAAAGAACAGTTTAGTTATTAGTGGCATTCTGCTTGACAGCTTGACACTCTATAATTGTCCACAGAGACTCAGCTCCTTTGGAATGGTGCTCTTGCAAATGTGTCATATTAAAATTTTTTCCTTTAAGGACTGGTCTGATTTGAATAGTTCTGAATAATTTCACATTATTATTACCATCAGCAGGATGAATATTTTTCCTTGGCATAGTGGGTGACCAGAGGACTAGAAACAAGAGCGATTGAGATTCCTGCAGTCAAGAAACATGACTTTCATTCTTGAGAGAAAAATTTTGGTTGGGAAATTTATATAATATGACTCAGTATCCTGAGAGATAATGTGGTGAATGTTTGCAAGACAGAAAAAATATTTTTGCAGGAAATAGTTAATTATTGTTTTCAAAATAATATGTGCTCATTACCCCAACTGAAAAACATAGAGAAGCATAAAGGAGAAATCTGTCAGCTATATCCCTGCACTTAGAGTTTAGCACAGTTACCAGTTTAGGGCTCTTTTAGCCTTTTTCTGGGCAAATGTTTATGTTTAACGTTGTTGTGGTCATTCTTTATATACAATGAAAACCACCCCTACCCCATTTCCCAATATATCCTAAGAATTTCTGTGCCATTATGTGGTGATATTATTATATAGTATTCAGAAAATCTAACATTTAAAAACTGTGATGTCTTCATAGTTTACTATACCGTTTCCTGTTAGGTCAGACGTTTATTTAGTTTACCAGTGTCACAGATGTTTATGGGATAAGCATTTGTGTGCACAGCTGTCTTTGTCTAGGAGTACTTTCTAAGGAAA
Source organism: Miniopterus natalensis (assembly GCF_054644295.1). Classification (NCBI taxonomy): domain Eukaryota; kingdom Metazoa; phylum Chordata; class Mammalia; order Chiroptera; family Miniopteridae; genus Miniopterus; species Miniopterus natalensis. The sequence goes on from NC_142092.1 coordinate 71,277,191, forward strand.
GAAACGCGAAAGTAGAGCTCCTGTGTCAAAGGGTATGGCTTGTTTTACTTCTCAGGATTTGGATAAGCTTTATTATAAAATCAGAGCTCACCAGTGGAGCCCTCGAGAGGTGCCAGGTGGACTGAGGTGTGTGTGTGTGTGTGTGTGTGTATGCATGTGTGCGTATATGTGAATGTATGTGTGCGCGCATATGTGCATGTGTGTGTGTGCACGGGTGTATGTGTGTGTGTGGCCGTATACTTGAATGTGTGCATGTGTGTGTGTATATGTGTATGCATATGTGTGAATGTGTGTGTGTGTGTTCACATCTAAAGATGCCACGTGCCTCCTCCTTTTTATTTTCCATTTCTTTGCTTAAACTTCCTTTCTCTGTCCATTTCAAGAGTGTTTGCCCTTTTCTTGTTGGAGCATTTTTATAATAGCCATTTGATGTCTTTGTCAGAAAGTTCCAACCTCTCTGGCATCTTGTAGTGGCATCTTTACCTGCATGAGTTGAGAGTTTCCTTACCATTGATACGCCAAGTAATTTTGGATTGAATCGTAGACGTTTTTGATGTTGTATTAGGAGACTGTTTAAGTCCCACAGAAAATAGAGTGGGACTTATCCAAATCCAGATCTGTGGGTTTAGGTTTCAGTGTTAGCTCTGCCTTCAAAGCCTTTGCATGGGTATCCCACCTGCCTCAGATGTGTGCCACCCAGTGTCTGTGACTCAGTCACATCTGTCCTGTGGTTCAGTTGCTAAAATATTTCATTTTCTCTAAGGTCAAATCTACGCTTGCATAGCTTGGGGACGAAGCCAGGAGTTCAGGAACAGCTTCACGTGGCTGCTTCTCCAAGCACTTCTCTTTCTGCAGTCTCACTTGTGCTTTCTGGTTCTCTGGGCCCCTCCTTGTTGGTCCCTGGCCAGAAGCTAGCGCTTCATTCGCCCTGCTCTGCTCTGTACTTCGCACTGTGGCATTTGGGACAAAGCAGTGGGAGGGCAGAGAGAATGGGGGAGGGGCACTTCTCCCTCTTGGGACTGCAGCTCCTCTGATGGGAAGGGAAATTTCCCTACCTTCAAAATCTGATGCTCTTTGGGCTCGTATTGCAGCCGCTGATGCTGATGTCACCAAAATGGCTACGATTGCTGAGGGCTGGGGCGTGAGGACGGAGAGAAGAAAGAACCCAGCAGATGACGTCTCCCACTCTGTCTGAACTAGGGGCCTTGAGCCAGAACTAGAATCTGAAACCCCAGTTGTCCACTCCAGTGTAGTGTCCTCTGTAGTGTCTTGGTCTGCACTTCCAGTTTGGGGCAGCATTGAGTTGAGGCTGGGGGTACTGGGGGACAGATGATTAACTCATCTGGTTCAGTGGTACTTCAGAATCTAGTCTTCTTTCTTAATTTACCTGCTACTGTTTACTTCTCAGAATCCTCAAGTAACTGCTCCATTCATTCTGTCCAGGCTTATAGCTGCACTAAGTGGAGAGACAGTGGAGGGCGCTTACTCTCTCTCCTAGACCTGGAATGAGGAATAGGTTTTTTAAAAGACTCTTGGTGCATATTACCAAGTTGCTTTCCAAATTGACAGTACCAGTTTATAGTTCATAACAATATTAGTTGGCCCATTTCAGTACTCTTTATGAGCATTGGAAAAGATTGTCAGAACAAAACACAAATACTTCCATCTTATTGATAGGTGAACCACAGCACCGTACTGTGTTAGTTTCCCTAATTAGTAGTGATTAGAATTAAACTTATTACCTAGGTGTATCTCTTTTCTTCTTTTCACTTGTCAATTCTGATCCATTGTCTATTACTTTGCTAAATCTAGACATATAAATTGATATCAGGATCAGGTTTGGCTGTAAATAGCATAGACCTCTCAAGTTACTCCAGGGCTGTTATTGGAGCTCCATGTTAGCAGGAAACCAGTGTTCAGTTTATCGTGTTGCTTTGCCAAGCATAGCTTTCATCTCACATTCTCCAGTGTGGCTGCCGGAGCTCCAGCCATCACATTCTCATTCCTGGCACAACCTGGAAGAAGGAGTGAAGGAGCAGAGGGCACTCATCATGGGCTTTTAAGGTGGTTTTCCAGAACCTGCCCAGAACATTTTGTTTACTTGTTGGTCAGAACTTAGACACTCGGCTATACCTAGCTATATAGGTTGCTGAGAAATGGAGCCTTATGGCCCAGCAGCAGTGAGTCCTGTTAAACTTGGGGTCTGTTACTAAGAAAGTTAGGGGGACTGGATATTGATGGGCAGTTATAGGTGGCTGCCACAGTATTGTTTTCAGAACCATGAGAGAATATCTGTTTCTAATAAAACAAACACACATAGAGGTCTGACAGTAAAAAGTGGATGGCTAGGGTGGGATTCCCGCCGTGGACGCCTTTCCCTTCACCACTCAGATGTAACCACTGTTCACAGCTCGAGACTAGTTCTTTAGGACGTTTTCATGTGTGCTCATGCTCGCAATACAAAAATCCAAATGTGGGATCCTACTAAACATATTATAATTTTCTTTCATTCAGTAGCATCTTATGTAAGTGCACCAGAGGCTGTTCTGTTACAGGGATGTGCTGTGATTTACTTAACTTTTCCTCGGGCTGCCTTGTTTTTTCATACTTGAAAATATGCTGCAGGGGATATTCTTGAAAACATAGCTTGGCATACTTTGTGGAAATATTTTTCATTGTTTTTATAAAACTATTAATATTAAGCTTTTTCGTTTTTTGCAGATATCTTCTGAATTTGTTGTTTGCCTTAGACCTCATTTTATTCTTTTTTTTTTTAATTTTGATTTTTAGAGAGCAGAAGGAAGGGAGAGAGAGAAACATGGATGTGCGAGAGAAGCATCGATCAGTTGCCTCCTGTGCACGCCTGGTGGGTGCAAAACCCGCTACCTGGGTACGTGCCCTGACCGGGAAGCAAACCCCCTGCCTTTTGGTGCAGGGACGGTGCCCCAACCAGCTGAGCTCTGTTTTCTTTTTTAACACACACAAGTTTGAGGTGTTTATTCAGCCAAACCTGTTGGTCTTTTTCTGTGTCTTCTGTCTCTCAAACTGAGAAAGTAGTTGTGAGACGCTCACGTTGCTTTTCTCCCACGTGTTCCTGTGATTTGATTTCATACTTTTAACTCCAGTTGTTCTACAATTACTTTTGGTGTATAGCATGCAGTAACACTCTAAATTCACATTTTTCCTGTTTTTAGTGTATTTCCACCAAATTAAATGAATTTTATTTTTGCCTTGTTAACAGCGTGCCTCTCATTAAACGAAAACTGACCAGAAGTGAGAAAGATTGATTTAATTCTACAGGTAATTTTCCAGCCACGGAATTTGTGGGTAAAATGTGCATTGTTTTTGATCATTTAAGCAGATACAGGATTGTCCTTCAGATGTGAGGTCAGCAGATCCATCTGCAAAGCAGATAATTAGAAACACAGTTTCTGCAAACTGAAAAGATGGTGCAGTGGGCAGACGGGCTGCCAGTAGCATGCCTGCCCGCCGGGGAGAGGGAGGCCTGGCTGGTCCTTCCCTCTCTCAGGACAGACCTCCTGGCCCCATCTCCCCTCCCTTTCATTTCTGATGAAAGACCCTGAAAAAGTGGTGGCTGTCAGAAGTAAGAATAATAAAAAAAGATCATTTGTTCTGCATTTATAAACTGTCAAATGCTGGGCTCTGTGATTCATATTATTTCTAAATGTAGAAGCAACTCTGTAATTTAGGCACTAGGGTCCCTCATTCATGGAGAAGACTGAGCCTGGAGGTCAGGACCTGCGCCAGGGCCCACGGCTCCCAAGCACCGGCGCCAGGGTGCTGCCGGATCCCAGACCAGGTCCTGCCCGATCCCAGACCAGGATGCTGCCCAATCCCAGACCAGGTCCTGCCCAATCCCAGACCAGGTGCTGCCGGATCCCAGAACAGGTCCTGCCCAATCCCAGACCCCACACTCCCCTTCCCCCCTCCCCTCTGCCCTCCCTTCCCCGTTGTGTTCTTTTCCCCCTTTTCTCCTTTTTCCTTTGTTACCTTATGAATCACTTTAAAAATTACATTTTATTATTATTAATACTATTTTTAAAATATATCTTTATTGATTTCATAGGAAAGGAGAGGGAGAGAGAGATAGAAACATAAATGATGAGAGAGTCATTGATGGGCTGCCTCCTGCTCTCCCCCAACTGGGGATCGAGCCCGCAACCTAGGCATGTGCCCCAACCAGAAATCGAACCCCGATCGCCTAGATCCCAGGTTGATGCACAACCACTGAGGCACGTCCGGCCGGGCATATTATTATTTTTTAATCCTTACCTGAGGATGCTTTTTCCATTTTTCCGAGAGGGGAGAGAGAGAGAGAGAGAGAGAGAAAGAGAGAGAGAGAGAGGGGGAGAGAGAGATATGCATCAGTTGGTTCCCTCCTGCTCACACCCTGACCAGGGTGAACCTACAGCTGAGGTATGTGCCCTTGGCCGCAATCAAGCCCTGGATCCTGCGGCCTGCAGGCCAACGCTCTAATGGCTGAGCCAAATCGGCCAGGGCAAAAATTACACTTTAAATTTTGAAATTAGCCCGGCCGGGCGTGGCTCAGCGGTTGAGCATCAACCTAGGATCCAGGAGATCGAGGTTTGATTCTGGGTCAGGGCACATGCCCAGGTTGCGGGCTCGATCTCCAATGACTTTCTCATCATTGGTGTTTCTCTCTCTCTCTCCCTCTCCTATCCTCTCTCTAAAGTCAATAAAAATATATTTATACATATAAAAAAGAAAATGAGCTCTAGAGGGTGTACTAGATAACTTATTTTAAAATAAATAAATAATTAAATAAAATTTGAAAATAACGGGTTTATTATAGGAGTTTGGAAAATATAGCAAACACGAGGAAGAAAATCGTTCCCAGTTTGCACCCTCGACCAGTGTGTGTGAATCCTTTCCTCGCTTCGTCAGTGCTGGGTGTAACAGAAGAGGCCTTTCCCGCTGCCCTAGGGAGGTGGTGCTTGCACATCGCTGGTCCATGCTGGTGGTTTTTCTTGTTGAGATCCACATCCTGTCCACTATGCTGCCCACTACTGATTCTCTACTCCCAAGAATCTTTTTTCTGAATCATAAATTATGTTACCCTTAGAATTCCTTTTAAAATCTGTTAACTTATATTTTAATGAGTCATTATTTTCAGTTTACTCTCTTTTGATAGCACATATTTTCATTTGCTCTCCACAGTAGGGGCATCAGAAGAGTTTTTTCCTTTTTTAAATTAGGAAAGATTTGCTATATAAAATATGAATCTATTCCTTTACGAAATGTATGCACAATAATAAAGTGAACACCTGTGTACCTGCTCCTAGCTTACAGAAGCAGCTCCCGCCTAGGTGCATGTGAACCCCTCCTCCGGGCACCCTCCCCTGACATCCTCCCCAGCTCCTCCTGGACACTGCCGCCCCCGGGCAGTGTTCTGGGTTTTGAGTTTTGAGTTTATTATTTCCTTTCTTCTGTTTTAGATGGGAAAGTTGAGCCTTAAAAGGTTCAGTGAGTTCCCCAGGGCCTGACAGTAAAAGCAGCTATGGTCCTGGCACCTGCCTCTTGGGTTTCTGGTTCGTCTCTCTCTGGCAACGTGACTGCCTCCTCCCCAGTTAGTAGTGTGATGTTTTCCTCCTCACTTTAACCACGTGGATTCTTGAAGAGTGAAGTCAGGTTGTTTCTTGAAAGTAATTACTACTTTTATTTTCTTATTTAAAACCTTAGGGTTTTACATTTGTCTACTTCAGATGTTACTGGAAAACTTACAGATGCTAGAAAACTTGCCTTGCCGTGGGAAAGTAGATGGGCGGTCTGTGGAGGTCCTGTTGACCCTCCTGATTTGTTCCCATGTCTAGAGTTGGTAGAGATAAAGGATCCATCATCGATGGAAACAGGATCCCTTCTTTTGTACAGGAAGTGTGAGGGGCCCAAGTGAACAAACATATCTTGGAAGATGCTTAGCTAGCCTTTCAAAACACCTTGCTGGGGACTTTCCACTGGGTCTAGCTCATATTTTGTTAATTTTTACAGCTCACATCAACATTTGGATCACAGATGTGGATTGAAAGTGGAGCCAGTAAAATAAGGCCTCTCTTGCAGTAATGCGGGCACAGCAGAGTCCACTTACAGACCTAGGTGCCAACACCACAGTGCTTCATGCTGCTCCGTGATGACGCAGAGAGAAGGCAGGTCCTGGCTGCTGACCCTGGATGCTGGAGGGGCAGGAGCGGGGGTCCTCTCTCCCCCAGGCCACTGGACAGTGCAGTGCCTTGCTCACAAAGCAGTCTCTGGAGTCTCACATATCTTGGCTTTCCCACTGCCTGCCGTGTGACCTTGACCTCTCTGAGTCTCGTTTTCTCACCTGCAAAATGGGGACTTTAGTACACACACTCTTGGGCATAAGGAGTTTAGACAAAGTATAAAGAGAGTAGAATGAGATCATTTGTGTCAAACCCTTATCTCAGTGCCTGGCACACAGTGTGCTCTAGTGATCGTAGCTGCCAGTGACAACTATCATTGTCATCGTAGCCATCTTTTAGCCAGTCTCCCATTTTGTAGAGGAAGGAACTGAGTCTCAGCTCTTATACAGCCACTCAGGCTGAGCTGAGACAAGAATCCCAGTGTCTGAACCCTGCTTCTGCAGAGCTCTCTGCACCCCACCACCTGCCTTTCTGCACACATACCTAAGTCATTTACTTTGTCACCTTCTCTGGTTCCCAGCAGTACTGTTTCTTGCCTCCTCTCTTGAGCCGGCAGATCCTGACAACAGATGGTGCTGTTTTGAATTAAAACAATTTAACTCAGGATCCATCAACTGCCAACATCAAACATCCTTAAAAGAAGGAAAGAAACTCATTATCAAGAGTATTTAAGCGAAGCGGGTGTTTGATCTGTCCTCATCATTTGCACCCTTGAGAAGACGACAGTCGGTGGCAGCTGCCTCCACAGGCAGACCCCTTGTGTGCACTGGCACATAATGGCTTCAGAATGAATTCCCCCCCCTCTTCTCTGCCTCTCAGTACTAATTTGGACTCTGGTCCTAAGTTTTTAAGCGACGCTGAATATTAAAATTTTTTTTAGCCCTGGCCAGTTTGGCTCAGTGGTTAGAGCGTCAGCCCGCAGACCGAAGGGCCCCGGATTCGATTCCGGCCAAGGGCACGTACCTTGGTTGCAGGCTCCATCCCCGGCCCCGGTCGGGAGGCAACCAATTGATGTGTCTCTTTCATATTGATGCCCTCATCCCCCTCTGAAAAAGCAGTGGGAAAAATATACTCTGGTGATGATTCAAAAATAAATAAAAATAAAAAATTTTTTCAACCTAATCGTGTTTTTGGTCCACAAATCCCATGGCTGTACATTTTTCGATGGTAGGGGTTAGCGCTCGGCCACAGCTTTGTCCAGATGCACATGAGCACTGCAGGCTGACTGCCCACATGGGGTTGTGCCTGTAGCCCGGGAGAGGAGGGTGCGTGTGAGCTGCTGGCGCTGTGCTCAGTCCTGGGACAGTCACTCCTGCACACAGCGCAGTGCCCGTGAGTTAAATGTTTATTAATGCCACGCCCCCTGTTCTTTCCAAAGATTGTTGTCTATAGACTTGCTCCTTGCAACCAAATCTCCGAGCTAATGGTGAAAGATAGTGACTGCAAGATGATGATAATATTCAGACTCTAGTCCAGTCTAGTCCAGTCCAGTTAGACCCACTCACGCCTGGACTCCACCATGACTGCTGCTTTCAGCTCCTCACGTGCTCCTCTCCGCCCTTCCATGCCTTCCTGCCTCCACGGGCGGCCCAGGGTAGGAGCTGGGGGACGCTGAGGAGGAGTTGTGGCCCCTTTGGCCTGCCTTTGTTCTTTCTGTCCTTCTCTGGCCCTTCTGCTTTATTTTCTCTCTTTTTCCTGCCTTTTACTCTCTGCTGCCCTTGGCCACTCATGCCCATGGCCACTGCATTGCACTGCCCCACGGATAGATTGTGAGTGGCACCCCATGGAGCCACGAGCCTGTTGGCCCAGATCCTGGTCCTAGCTTTTGGTGCAGCTGAGCTCTGACCTAATCTCAGCATGAGATGAGATGATTGTGGTGAGCATCCGTTGTGTCTGAAATTAGCAAAATAAGGGGGAGATATAACTAGCTGGGGCCTTGCTAGAGTCCCGAGGACTGCTGGTGTGTGAGTGGAGGGGTGCACTGCGGGGGGAGGCACCAGCAGAGGGGACACGCACCTGCTGAGTAAGTGGAATACTTCATCTCCTTTAATGCCTCTTACTGGGACCTTCGTGTCCTTGATCCAGATTTCAGTCTTACTGGGCTAAAAGGTCTGGGTGCAGCTAAACTCTGCTGTGTTCCCACTGAGATTCAGCTGAAAGTAAACTTGCTGTCTTAGTGTTTGTTTGCCACATCACACTTTTGCCCAACATATAGATTTAAAGCCCTATTTATAGCTCTCTCGTGACATTTGCATGGGCAGCTCCCATCAGGTGATACCTTCTGCGTGTGTGAGGCTAGCTGGGCTCCGTCAGCCCCTTTCATCATGGTCCCACCGTCCGTCTCCACTGTGAGCTCTGTGCCTTTTATAAATGGCTCTTCCCCAGTGGCTGGCCATGCAGTCTCTTGCCTAGTTTGGTGTAAACTATTCCCCCATAGGGAAATAAAGCAAAACCGATGGTGGCATTGGCTTTCCATCATTTAATAATTCGTTTCCCTGCCGCAAGGAAGAGAGTGAGGCTCTGACGGCTTGAAAGTCCCTGGTTTTGTTTAGTGTCATTGGGCCACGTGTGAAGACTGATACTGAGCAGGACAAGATGAAATCTCACAAGTAATCAATTTGTATCTGACAGCATTTTGAAAAGTGATGTGTAAGTAGTTGATCTTGGTGTGGTAGTGTAAGATTTATCATATAAAGTCTGTGTGAAGGGGAATATAGGTTGTCTATTTTCACTTTATCAAAACGTCCTGCCTTTTTATTGATGCTGTTCCCCTGCTATGGTCTTATGAAACAGAACGTGGAGTCATGAAATTTCAGAGCTAGAAGGGAGGCCACAGAGGTATTATGTCCTATGAGGGAGGGGCCTGTGGTCACAGAGCTGAAGGGTGTCCCCTTATGAAGCCCCCTGAGGCGGGTCCCAGTCTTGTGTGTGTTTGCATCCCCGGCCCCGCATGGGACATGGCTGGTGGCCACTGTCATCCTGGGCAGGTGAGCACCGCCTGCTGGCTCCTCGCCTCATCCTTGGACAGCGGTGCCTCCATTCACTCTCCATGTGGATTCTTCTGAAGTAGGGCTCCCCTTGCTCAGGTGACAGCAGACAGCTTGGGGGTGAATGCAGGGCTGTGTCCACTACCAGTCTCATTTCTTCCCTCACACAGTGGTCAGACGAGGACTGTGCTGTGGCAGCTGGTAATGACAGTGGCCAGCGTTTACTGAGCATTTGAATGTGCTGGGCACTGGGCTAGGTGCTTTGCACAAATTAACGGGTTTAGTCCCCACAGCAGCCTTAAGGCATGTGTACAGCTATTATCACTCATTTTAGAGGTGAGGCAATGGGGTTGCAGAGAGGTCAAGTGAGTTGGCCAGGCATTGGTGAAGTCTGGCCCCAGAGCCATGCCTTCATCAGCTGAAGCACTCATGCCTCTCAGCAAAGCCCCTGACATATTGCACCCACTCAGCAAACGACAGGTTTGATGATCAGATTAGAACACTGGAACGTCCCAGCTACGGATAGTTCTCCTGTGCTCTTGCTCTGCTCCGTGCTTGAAGAGTTCACCTAGGAACCAACTGTTCATTCCGTGGGGAGCCACTTTGATCTGTGGCATTCCTTGTAATGTAGAAGTCCAAGTTGGAAGCAAAGGGACTAAAGTAATACCATTTAGTTGCATTAGAGCCATTGGTAAGCCAGGTTGGCCTTCAGGGTCTTGTGTTGGCCCTGCTGTGGATTTGTTGGCTCTCCCCTCTTCTGCAGCCTTTTCTCACCCAGCGGTCAGCTATCCTCTAGTTGGAAAAGTCAGGTCATGTTATTCTGCTGCTTAAAGCCCTGCAGGGCTCCCCCCTCACCCCTAGTACAAGCCCATGTACGTGACCTGCCCGCCACACCACCCACCGCCTTGCTTCTCTCCCCTTTACTCTCTCTGCTCCAGCCATTAGACTCCTTGCTGATTCCAAAACATTCACGCTATGCTTCCATTTTCCCGGCCTCTGTGCTGACCGCTCTTCTTCCAGATAGTCCACATATCTTTGCTCAGAAGTCATCGTCTCAGTAAGCACCGTGTTTAACATTGCAGCGTTCCCTACTAGCAGCCCCCCTCCTCTGCACATCTTAGAAACTGTGACACGTTTTATCTTCTAACATACCGTATTTTTACTTTAAAAAAATAAAGAGCTATTGTCTATCTTCCTCTACTAGGAGGTGTTCTCTGTTTATTTCATGGGTGTTTCCCAAATGATTAGAAGATGCCCAGCACATTTTAGGGAGTGGCCCATAAGTGTTTTTTGAATGAATGAATGAGTGATTGAGGGAAAGAAATGGATGAGTGTTGCCTGGTGAAGCCACTTTCTCTCTGTGCCTTTTAAAATCAAATAGCTGCTTGTATCAGATGAAATGTCACATCCTCCTGACTGTACGCTCTGTGGATTCTTTGCATCCTAGTCGTGTGGATGCGTCACTCACCCATCCTCACCCCTCCCAGGATGTGGTATTTGTGGGGCAGGAAGGATTTTGCTGGTGCTGAGGAGGCAGGTGACATGACATACTGGATCCAGGGATCTGAGTTCTTGTCTCATTTCTGATGGGGGAACATGCTCTGTGTCAGCCAAAGCTGATGTGTAAGAAACACGCAATTCTGCCCGGACTGCCAGCTCCTTGGGGGTGGGGCAGGGCTGGAGGCCCTGCCTGTGTTGCTGGTTTTCGTTCCGTGATGTTCCCCAGAGACTCTGAGCCCCACTGTTGTCATGTCCCCTCACCAGCGTGGCAGCTCCAGCTTGCCTTCGGTGCCACCGCAGCCAGCCTGAGCCCATTGTTGCTGTGGATTTGTTTGCATATCGCACAGCCATCTGTTCTTGGTGCCATCCAAGCTTTAGATTTTGATAGATGAATTACCAACCGCTCCATGGATTTCAGCTGCTCGCTGTTTGTTTTGTATGCCAGTAACTCGTCTTTCAACTGTTAGAACCACCAGATCCACCTTATTTTAAAAGCCCTGCCTAGTCCTGTTTTGTGTAGATGCCTTGGGCAATCATGGAGGCTGAATGAACTGGTACCTAGGTGGCTAATTGAAGCGTGGGCTTGAAAACGTCTCCCGCAGCTGTTACTGTTCACGCTTTCATTCCGATAGGTGACACTAAATCGGAAAATCGCTTCCGAGAGCTACCAGCATATAGTAGCGCCACACACAGTGTGCTGGTAAATGAAGAGCACACTTATTTCAAGTGTGCTTATTTGCATTGTGACTTAGCTGCCATTCTCGTGATAAAGGGGGTGGTATGTGAGCGTGGCAATAAGGGGCTTGCTTATCCCCTGGCACCCTTTGCTATTGCTACCCCCTTTGTGGAGCGCTTAACCTGCTCCCAGCGCCGATTAAACACTTCACACGCTCTTCCTGCGCTTTCTTTAACGTGCCCACTCCCTCTGCTTTTTTACATGCTGTTCCTTCTGCCGGAAGTGTCCTTCTAGTGCAGGCTTTCAGCACCTGTACCTTCCAAATGCCAAGGAATTTGTCACAAAGGTCATCCATTTTTGGTTTAGGGCAGGGGTGGGGAACCTCCGGCCAGCTGGCTGAAATCCTTTGGTCTAGCCCTGCCAAGGCAACTGCAGGCAGGACTCGAAATTCAGTAAATCTAGGAGCTTTTTTCATCGCTAGTTTTTAAGTTGATAATTTGGAATGGCCCACGAGTATCCAATACAAATACCCAAATGGCCCTTGGCAGAGAAAAGGTTCCCCACCCCTAGTTGAGGGGCATGTCGGTCTATACTTGCAGGCTTGTAAGCTGCATGAGGCTCGGAGCTGTGTCCCTAGCATCGAGCACCATACCTGGGACAGAATCTCGTTGCTGTCTCTGCAGTAAGGGATGTGCTCTGGTTCCCGCACACAGTCCGTGAAGTATGTGCATATTGTCACTTCTGTCTTACTGACCAGAACACTGGGGCAGGAGAGGTCAGGTCACTGGCCCAAGGTCACCCATTGTGGTAAGTGGCAGAGCCAGGATTCAGACCTGCACCGTTTCAGTGTGCTCTGTCCTAAGAAGCAGGGGCCGCTGGCATTCGGGGCGTGCTAATCAATTCCTGATGCAGTTAAAACAGCAACACAGGAACCAGAAGACCTGTTCTCACCAAATCCAAGTGCTCAGGAGAATGAGCTGTTCTTATTTATTAAATGTTAGCCAGACAGTATTTTTGTTCTTCAGCTTTTTCAGATGTTTCCAAAATACCTCTTCCTCTGCGTTAATCCAGCGCACGAATGTAATTTCATCTTTTTTCATTTTTGTTGAGGAATCTGAAGGTTTTTCAGGGCCATCACCCAGAATGCAGCTCATACTGGCTGGACTGGGAGGGTGGGCCACCCAGCTCTGACCCAGGGCTGTGTGGGAACTTGCTGTTGCACCTCCCCGCGGGGTCGGGACTGCGGCTGGCTGAGTGCTGGCTCATGGAGCCTCAGCCTAGCTCGGGTCTCCTGTGGCTCTGCTCTGCCTCTCGCCTTTGAAGGGGCTCTCATGGCCTGGGTGTTGTGAGCTTGCTCTGTGAGGACTGGCCACCGTCTGACACTTTCCTTAAACTTTGTACTTTGAAAATATTTCTAGCTTTTAGACAAGTTACAAGAAGAGCACATTGAGTTCTGTATGCTCTTACCTACCTTTGCTACGTTTTCTTTCCCTTTGTCAGTGTACATATGATTAGCATACGGTGTCACTCGGAAGCGCTGTGGGTTCGGTTCCAGGCCACCCTTGTAGAGCCGATTTGCAGTGAAGTGAGTCACACAGATTCTTTGGTTTCCCGCTGCTTGTGATAGTTATGTTTACACTATACTGTAGTTTCTTAAGTGTGCGATAGCATTTTGTCTAAAGAAGCAGTGTACATATCTTAAGTAAAAATACCTTATTGCTAAAAGTACCTTATTACTAAAAAATCCTCAGCATTTCCTGTTGGGGAAAATGGCACCAATAGACTTGCTCTACTCAGGGTTTCCACAGCCCTTCAGTTTGTAAAGCTGACCCTGACCCTTTCCTCCTAAGAACAGGGGTGCCTCACCCACGGCCACAGTGCAGTTGTCAGACGCGCGCTCCTGGGAGGCCAGGCCCCCTTGCTCTAAGCTCGTTCTTTCCACAGAGCGGCTTTTGTAGCCCACCGTAGGATCTGCTGTGAGCGCGGGTCTGCCATGAGGCCCCTCCCCAGAGGGAGGGAGGTTGCTCGCAGTCTCTCCCGTTATAAGCAGCGCTCCGCAGGTGTCCGGGTGTGGGTGGGAGGGTTGCCCTGACGAATGATACGGTTTTTGAGGAGGAACCTCTGTCCCAAAGGTAGCTGTGTGGCCATGTCAGTAGCTGTTGCCCACTTGCCCTGAGTTGTACCAGTTGACACTTTCCGCCTATAGGGCCTGGGGCATTTTTCTCCCTCATGCTCTGTATTACCTCATTTTTAGATCTTTGCTAATCCAGCCAATGAACAAAAGTTCATGACTATGTTTTACCAGCGTGTGTGGAATGAGAAGCGTCAGAAGGAGCACTCGTGAGGAATGAACGTTGGCAGACGGAACTGGAGAGAGAGAGGGTCAGGGTCAGCCAGTGCGTTGTAAGGGGAGGCTGGGACCACCGAGGAGCCCAGAGGAAGAGCAGCAAAGCAGGCATGACACGCAGTTGTCCCGACAAGGGCTCCCCAGGGTTCTCACCGTCTGTTGATGGGCTGGTGGCCACCACCTTCACCTGCATCTCTACCAAGAGTTTCCTTGGTCACCTCAGCGATCATTAGCATCCCTCAGGCCCTTGGCTCAGGTGGCATCCTTGGATAGCGCTACGTGATGTCATCACAGCGGAAGGCAGGCTTTGCTAGAAAATTGGTTCTTGGAGACATGAGAACCAGACTTTGTTTTACCATCATTGTCAGTGACTTTAGTGACCTTCAATCCCGAGTTTGATGTACTCAGTGAATTTAGAACCTTCATTTGTCCACAAACACTTTTCAGCTCACCTTCCCTCTCTTCTTTGAATCTAGTAAAGGTAATTGTTTGTGTTCTGTTTCAGATCTGTGTCTGTGAGAGCTAATGAGGTGCTATGCCTTTGGGGGAGAAGGGAAAGTTCCTCTTGATTCTCCAGCTGGGAGAGGGGAGCAGTGAGCCCTATCCTCAGTTCCCATGTATTTGATAAAGATTGCCGTGCACTCACCGGCCCACGTCTATTCCTGCGGGGCCGAGTGTGGTGCTGGGTGCTGCTTCTGAGATTGGCACTGTTATATTATTAATAGTTCCGCTCACACACGCCTTGCATTTAATACAGAACATGAGAGGCTCACCTAGCATGAATGAAACATCTCAAATTGAAAGTGTAGATGCTATAAAATTTTTAAAGAAGAGAATGTGTTATGGTTGAACTTTTGAAATAAAAATGGTGTATTTTTAATCACCAAGTTAGGAACGTCCTTGGATTCTTGAGTCGGGAGGGGGTTGATAGGGGAGGAAGGGAGGTGTGTGCCTCTTACTTTTCTACAGTAGAATCTAGAGACCTAGAGGGACACAGGATCTGAGTTACACTGACAAAAATGAGGAGGGAAGAGTCCAGGAAGACAGCCGCTCCATTACTAATTCATCGGCTGTGGCAGCGGCGGCCGCTGTCTCAGAGCAGTTGGAGGTTCACACACACAAATGCATGTGCTGAAATACCCTCTGATGCCATTCGGCGCAGAGTAACCTTTGATGATGAATTTTCCTGCCCTTTTTAGGGGAGTGGAAGGGGAGGCGGGTGGTACTTCACAGACTAAATTTACCAAAGTTTTTCGAATTTAAATTTTCTTGGAAAAAATGTCAGGTGATTGTAGATCCCAGAATGCCCGTGTTGGCATTTTGATGGTGCTTTGTTGAGCCCAGTGTGGTGCAAGCGGGAAGCAGAGCGGTGCCCGCACCAGACAGCATCTCAGGAATCTCTATGATTCATCTATTGTGTGTGATCTTTTCTTAAACATTGTTAACCTGTGCCCTTTACAAACAATGCCAGGTCAAAAAATGTCAGGGGAACTTTGAATTGCTTTCATAAGGACGTAAAGAAAGTTATTGCCCTCAAAACCAGAGGCTGTGATGGGCAATCTTTATAGAGTGGTGTGTGGAGAGAGACAGACACCTGGCGGAGGCTGCCTCTGGCTGGTGGGGATGAAAAATGTTCGCGGGGGAGTTTACTTCTGGCCCAGACCATGGCGGAGAAGGAAACGTGTTCATGCTGCCTGTCAGGCTGATGGAGACGCTCTTTAACTTGTTGGAAAGGTGACTTCTCAAAGCAGGAAGGCATGTGAAATGCTTCTTCACACTCCCACGGTTTATCACCAAGTAGAAAGGAGGCTGGGGCACCGCCCAGGAGGAGGATGGCTTCACCGCCAGGCGCTGGGAGACGAGAGGGGGCAGGAGAGGCCCAGAGGGCGCCGGGCGAGGAAGAGCCCTTGGGACCTGGAGAATTGACCCCGGTGATCCGGCCCCTAGCTGCGGCTCCTGAGGCCCGCCAGCCCCTCCCTCGTTAGGATCTGGCCGGTCCTGCGCTCTGCACGAAATGTTTGCATAGGTGAAAGTGAAAACGTCTCCTCGCTCATCTTGCTAGTGAAGTTATTAAAATAAAGATGTGAGTGAAAGCGAGGAAGGAGGCAGCCCTGTGGCAGAGCAGAAGCGCCGGGACTGTTTCCAGCCTGTTTTGAAACAACACTGGTTGTGGTTTAGTCTTTCGGAAAGGAAAAAACTCAAGCATGCGGGCTCGATGGGTGGTTTTGCCAAACTGCAGGCCAAAGGTGAGTTCAGGGCACTGCGCCGCTGCTGCTCAGGATCAGGAACGTCGGTTCTTGGTAAACCCCGAATGAGAACCTGCAAAAGGAGCCCCAAGTCCACCCTCACAGGTCTTCTGCATTTTCCATTGTTTTTCAGGTTTTCCTGGTGCCTGCCCTTCCGCGCATGTTGATTTGAAGTAGGGTGGGCCTTGGGGCTGGTGGGCTCACCATCTCTGGGACACCCCCCAACCTGGCGAGCAGCTCGCTGTCAGCAGCTTCCCTCAGCACCTCGCCCACTACATCCACCTGATGGCAGGCGCAGTGCGGGAGCTCTCCGCACCTCGTTATTTCTACAACCTGAGCGGATTTGCACATTAATTGATGTGTGGGAGGGAAGGCATCTGCTGTAGTGAAAACCTTTAACTGTCGCAGTAAAATGCAGTGAAACTAAGTGTTACTGGAGTAAACTAGCACCCGCAGGCGATGCACTGACGCCGTCCTTACAGGGCCTTACACTTCAGGACCCTCCTCAATTTGAGGCTCTTTTTTAAATTTAATTTTTTGGCCAATATAATTTTAATGTTCATCAAAGGAGTACAAAAAGGCCAGTAAGTCATCCTACGAGATGTGTAACAACAACATTGGTCCTTTGCTTGTTTCACGTGCCGCTCCCTGGAGGGAACTCCTTTCAACTCTTCTGGCTCTTTTCTTTGGATACCTGCCTACATTTTTCTAAATAACTTGCTTAAACTGCTATTTTAGATGTTATCTTCGACCCAGCTATGGAAGAGAAAGATTTCACGTTTGTATCCCCCTCTCTCCCATTGATTTGCCTAATTGACGTTCAGTTTTTACGGTATTAGGGCTGTAAGATCCTGTCCACAGCTGAGCCATGTAGTGTGCTATGATGCCATTCCTCTTTTGAAGGCTGGGGGAAGGGGGCTGTCCCGCCATTCAGAATGCAGATTTGCCCCCCTGCTTTGAGCTGTCCCTGAGCATCTCTGGGTCAGCCTCTCCAGAGAATGCACCTGCTGGCTTCTGGGTGTCGAGAAAGGACTTAGCCAGCCCAGCTGACTTCACCCCACCTCACACCTGGCCTTCGCATACGGAGTGCCCCCACTTCTTCGGTCTTTGGAAATTCTGCAAATTCTGCAGCCCAGTTCTGCTTGCTCTTTATGGACTTTTTCTACCCTCCCATCCTCCCCTCCGTGCAGGGTGCCTTTTTTTTTTATTTTTCAATTTCTCACCTGAGGATATTTTTTTCATTGCTTTTCAGAGGGAATGGAAGGGGGGAGGTAAAAGAGAGAGAGATGCACACACACAGAAACATCGATGTGAGAGACACATCGACTGGTTGCCTCCCTCACGTGCCCCGACCAGGGCTGGGGATTGAACCTGCAACCCAGGTACGTGCCCTTGACCGGGAACCAAACCCGAGACCCTTCTGTGTGCGGGCTGACGCTCTAACCACTGAGCCACACCGGCCAATGCTAGGATACCTTTTCCATGTACTTCTCTCTGCTGAGGTAGCTCGGTCTGTTGGCTTCCTGTCTTCTAGAATTATGTCCACCCCTCTCTGTTGTCCCCCTCCTACTCTATCCTGTGGGCACACATCTGGGTTTATTCCTTTGCTGTCATCTTAGTGGTTTGAGGAGGGAGCACAGTGGACAGGACTGTTCATTCCACCATGTGCACCAAGGAGATAGATCTCTGGCTCTGGTTTTTGAATACATTTTGCTTTGTTTTGCACCTAGGTCTGCAGCATCTTAACTTTGTGGTTTTAAAAAACACACTTTGATGTAATGGGCTTTCATTTGCCATGAAGGGCCTCCTTTTCATTGCACGGTTCTAAGAAACATGTGCAGAGGTTTGTACCTTGGTGATTTGAAACAGAGACTACATCTTTGGTCCCTAGGATGCTTTCTAAGAAGATCCCTCTGGTGCTAGCGTTTCATTACATAGGAGGAGGGAGAGAAAATGAAACGCCGAGTTCTTGAGAAGACAAGACGGACCCCTTTCCCTCTTCTGCCGACAAGCTGGTTGCAAACCTCTCTTAGCGGAGCGCTCCTATTCTGGCACTCAGCAGTTCGCTTTTCTGGGGTGCAGAGTGGAGGGCAGGAGTACCTGGTGGGTGGGTGGCAGTGTTAAAAGCTGAACTTTCCACTCCATTAGAATTAGAGCCACTTCCCTTGTGCTGGGACGGGGAGCCAGGCAGTGCTCTCGTGATGGGATGGAGGGGCGCTGACTGAGACCAGGCCGGCCTCTGGTGCCCGTGCAGACAGCCTGCTGGGAACAGGAGTGGATGGAGCCGGGCACTCGCCAGGCTGTGCCGCCTTGGACAGACGCAGTGTTTCAGACTGAATGTTTGTGTCCCCCCCTGATGTATATGTTGAAGCCCTACCCACAGTGTGATTGTGTCAGGAGGTGGGGCCTTCAGGAGGTATTAGATGAGGCCAAGGGTGGGGTGGGTCCCTGATGGTGGGATTAGAATCCCTCCAGGAAGAGGAAGGGAGACCAGAATCTTTCTCCCCGGGGACACGTGAAGATTACGTGAGCTCACTGTGACACAGCGGCCATGTGCCAGCCAGGAGGACACGTACCCAATACCCAGAACCGACCGGGTGTGCTGCTCCTGGATGTTGCACTTCCGTTCTGCAGAGTGTGAGGAGCCGGTACTGCTGACAGAGCCCCGCTGTGGCCTTCTGTTGCGGCAGCCTGAGCCTTTTCACGTCCCTTCCCGTCCTGGGAAACCGACCTAAGCCACCAGTTAAGTGCAACCGGTCTTGAATAGCAGCGTTTCACTCGAAGTTGTTTCATTGTGATGTTGATGAGATGCCATGGGAGCTTAACTCTTGTTTATAGTACTTATCCTTTGGTAAAATGGATTTTCTTTATCTGTTTTGCTTAAAGTTGCGGAACCTACTGATGATAAGTGAGGACTCACTGGGTTGTGCCTGCGGGATCCTTGCATTTTCCATGTGGGAAAGGCAACCCTTTAAACCCGCCTTTCCTGACCTCTGCCGTCCTTAGGAGCAGTTCACACGTAGCCTGTGTGCCGCGACCTTCAACTTCTGGAGCGCACCCCTCCCCCCAAGGGCAATGCAAAGTGCGTCTGAAAAGCAGGTTTCGTACTTCATTGAACCCTCATCTCCCCCCGCGCCCCAGATTTCCGCGCTTGCTCAAGTACACGGTACCCTCTGGAAAGCGCTGCTGGCTTGTCTTCCTTCCCACCCTCCGTATTTGTCACCCTGCCTCACGGAGGCCGTTCTTATTAAATATCATAATGTGCTCATTGGAGAGGTATTTGTAAACTTAATTAGCTCTCTGACTGTTGGAGAGTTGGTGTCGGCCTCTCTGGTCATGTTTCCCACACCCTGGCCTGTGTCTGCTAAAGACTCGGTAAATAGTTGTGAGATGCCAGTTGGTGATGTATGGGCCTCCTTAACATTTCTTTGATTTATGTGCAGTACTGTGGAAAAAGGCAAAGAAAGCAAATTATATGGCAAAAAATGTTGCCAATCTTCACTTTTTTACTCTTAGTTTTTAAAAGTACACTTATCAATCAAATCTGATGGATTTTCTTTTTCATAAAGATTGAAAATTTAACTATTTGAAGACCCTTTGATGCATGTTCTGTGTCTGCTTAATCCAGTGTAGTTTGGCACCCGAGGAGATCAGAATTCTACGAGTTCCTTAGTCTCTCCTGCATGTCCCTGTCCTGCTCTCCCCTCCACTCTTCAAAGTATATGCAGGAGACACTCAGGTTTTCCACAGGATTTGGGAAGACGGGCACCCTGGCTGCTGGAGGCATGTTGCATCCGTGTTTGAAAGCCCAGGCCCATGTGCTGGGCCAGCAGGAGCTAACTGTGACTTGTCTGAGGTCTCCCTTGTAGCGTATTCTTGGTGGGTCCCAGGTAGAGACCAACCTCTTCAATTGATGAGTCATCAAATATTTTTGAGATTGTACTGTGATTGTATTCAAATTTTAGTGGTCTCAGCGCCACCTGGGGTGCATCTTATAATGTTGGTTCTGGGCTCCTCTGTAGAAATTCTGACCCAGCAGACTTGAGTCAGGGACCCTGTAACCTGCGTTTGCAGTAGACACTCTATAGCTGATTCTGGTGCAGGTGATGTCTGGCTGTGTTTTGAAAAATGACTTGAAGGCTGTAGTGCCCTTTGATTGTACCACCCCCTGCTACTGTTAGTGACACCCTTCCCCAGCTATCTGCTGAGTAAGGTCCACAGAAGGTGTCAACAATCCACACCACCTGGCAGTACTGCGGGTTTTTATTTCAAGTGGGCAGGCCCTGTGGGTGTGGCTGTGGCTATGCACAGCTCCTGCGATGCCCACAGGCCTCTTCTGAGTATTTTCCTATTTATTCCTTCACCCAGCAAGTACCTACTGAGCTGCAGTGCTGTGCCAGGCCCTGCTCTAGGTGGGGGCTACGGTAGTGACCAAAGTAGCCAAAGTCTGTTCTAATAGAGCCTCTTATACTGGGGGGGGGGAGTATACACTAAACAAAGGAATAAATAACACAGGTGAAATACCTAGTTGAGTTTACTGCTGTGATTAAAAACACCCTGGTGAGAGAGTCTGGAGGCTCCTGGAGGCCAGGTAGCCGAGAAGGCTCTGAGAAGGTGACATGCAGGTCAAGACCTGCATGACTGGAAGTCGGGCTTTATGCAAAGATCAGGGTGGAGAGTGCTCCACAGCTAGAGAAGGGGCCCTAAGACTGAGTGAGCTGGGGTTCTAGGAACAGAAGGGGCCAGAGTGGAGAGGGTGAGCTGGGAGAGGGGCGGGATTCCAGTGAGGCGAAGGGGAGGCAGGGCCAGCTCACCTGGGTTGTTGTGCTCTGTGCCTTGTGACTGTAGACTGGCAGTGGCCATGCGATTGGTGCTGGTGCCCAAGCAAAGGCTGCCAGCAGCTACTGAGGTGCCGGGGGCATGGCATTCTGCCCACACACCACCCTCCACTGCATGCACAGGTCCTAGGTCCCGAGCCAGAGATTTGGGGTTCTGACTGTTTTGAAGTTTAGAATACTTCGGATTATCAAAAGGTAGCATGGTTCATTTACCACATATTACATTAATTTCTCCAGCGGGATCTCGGGCAGTACCCTGTAATCAAGTATCGTGTAACAGATTGTTAGACCAGTCACACTCAGTGAGGTACATTAAGATTTAAATAGGCTCACACCAGCTCATGCCCATGTTTGCTGCCACAGTTTTGGCACCGATGTTAACGAGAACTTCTTACATTTTTATATTGAAAAAAAATATTTATGGCTCTGTCCTGGCAGATTCTTGTCCCATCCCGTTTCTCGGGCCAGACACCAGAAGGCACTGAATGGGAAGAGGTGTGTGTGCAGATTCTTACTCTCACGGGGCAGCAGGCGGAGTCCTGGGGAGCAAGGGCACGTCCAGGGCAGCAGCGGCAGTAGATTGGAGGAGGCGGCAGCTGGCAGGGAATCAGAAGCCAAGAGCCACGAAGGGAGAACAGCTGGGAGGCGCTGGGGTTGCTCACTGACCAGCGGCGAGCCGGGTTTCTATTTCCAAGAGGCCTGTGCTGGACACATCTCCTGCTTTCTCCACTTCCCACAGAGCCGCACAGCAGCTCCGTGTGCCTGCCCGTGGCAACGTGACAGGACAAGCTGGGGAACAGGAGGCAGCAGTCCTGTCATCCTCACCTCCCCATAGGCACCATGCACATGAAAGGTGTTCCGAACCCACATTCCTACCTTACTTTGATGCTTAGTTATGTGTTCATTTACTTTAAAATACTTACTGAGAACATACTAAGTTCTGGAGGGGCCGTGGGTATGGTGGTTACAGAGCAGGGACCCTGGAGCCAGACTGTACAGATTCCAATCCTGACCCTGCCACTTACTAGCTCTGTAACCTTGGGCAGGCCATTTCCCATCTGTGCCTCAGTTTCCTCATCTGTAAAATAGGGTGGTCCTGTTGATTAATTGAATTAAATGAATTAGAGTGACACCTGCTCACAATGAGTCCTATATATACATTGGCTAATGTTATTGTTACTGTTTTTTATTGTTATGCCAAGCACTGTTCAAGACCCTGGGGATGTGGCATTGAAGACCAGGGAGCTCTGCACAGCTGTGGAACTTAAATTCTAGGTGACCTTGACCTTCTAAAAACAGAGGACATCTCGTGTATCTGTCCATGTCTAACACTAGGCTTTGCATCCATCAGGCCATCCCCTTCTCAGCAGATACTTACTGAGCTCCATGTAGGCCCTAGGCTAGACCTGTGGGTCTTGTAGAATCCTGTGAGAGCTCGGCCTCTGGCATTCTGTTGAGAGAAAGAGTAAAGGTAGATGCGCAGGAAGCGTACATACTGTAATGTACATGGTCAGCCCCATAGAAGGTGGTTCAGAGAGGCTCTGGACTGGCTTGAACAGACTTCACCTTTTCTCAGCTCCCTGCATGCCTGGTCCTAAGGGGAAGGGCAACCTGTGTGGTATTGTGGACGGACAGGGCACATTGGATGTGGTACCGGTTGCCTATTTTCCCGCCCCCGGTCCCAAAGAAGGCTGCTTCCCCCATTTGGATCTTCTGGATGAGCGTGGTTGGTGACAGCTGCTTAGACACTCCTAGCTGGCTGCCGCTGATACCCATTGTGGTTGCTTGGCTTGTTTGTCACAGCACAATTCAGGAACTTTGAGGAGGGCTGCAGAGCATCGTGGGAGTAAGTTTAATTTGCACATTGAGCATGGGCCAAGCTCTCTTTCAGTCCAGCCATCTCTGGACACTCCCCTTCCTCAGACCCATCCCCAAACAGGCCTGTTTTTCACTGGTTCACCTCCTCTAGGGTTTTTGTTTGTTTTTGTTTTTGTGAGAAGCAAGGCCTTCCAGTTATTGGCTCAATCACCCCTAAGCTCAGGTTCGTTGTTAGTGGCTCAGCAACCTCAGCCTGTTTATAGTCCTAGTTAACATTTATTCATTGTGTATTGTGTGCCAGCCACTCTGCTCAGCACTTTCCTGTACTCAGCCTTCACTGACTCCAAGAACTTGAGTGTGGTTTTGCTCAGTGAAATCCCAGATTGCTTTTAGAGTAATCGAGTAATATTGAGTAACAGTGTTATCCCCAGTGAGAGGGGAAGACTGAGGCTCTGGAACGTAGAGTGACTCACCCAAGGTCACACTGTCGTTAAGTAAGGGCCCTGTGATTTCTCTCCAAACAGGTGGCTGCCTCTCTGCATTCTTAGAGTAAGTGGAGTAGAAATCACACCTCGGTCATGTGGATCAGCAGGAAATTCACTCTGATCTGTGGTTCATTTTAAACCCAAAACATACCACAGTTAGTATGTATGATGTTTGCTTTTTTTTCCTTACAAAAAATGGAAATCACAGCCCCATATTTATCATCGAAAAATCCTACCATGTAAGCTGACACCTGCTTTGCCTTTTC
Organism: Miniopterus natalensis; assembly: GCF_054644295.1. Classification (NCBI taxonomy): domain Eukaryota; kingdom Metazoa; phylum Chordata; class Mammalia; order Chiroptera; family Miniopteridae; genus Miniopterus; species Miniopterus natalensis. Next base: position 71,300,551 of record NC_142092.1, read on the forward strand.
TCATACTTCCTGTGTAGACAATCACACCTGGAACTTAAACCAACAATAAACTTCAGTCGTCCTGTAAAGGAGATGGGGCTCTGGGGTCCGGAGGGAGACTTGATCTTCCAGTGCTGAGCACTGTTAGCTGCGTAAGAAATACTCCTGACCAAGGTTGAGCCAGCTTCCTGGGCACGGAGGCTGTGTGTAGATAAAGGAACACTCTCCACAGCACATTAGAGGGAGTTTCCCCTGCTCCTCTGCACTGCCTTTCCCTTGGGGAGCTCAAGGCATCTCCACAGCCCTCAGGCAGAACCCTGGGTTGTGCTGAGCCTGTCCAAGTCGCCACAGGGTCGCCACTGCTGGAACCTCCGCCTCAGTTGGACCAGAACCCAGCTGGGCTTCCTCCTAAACGCAGCTCCTCATTCAGAGCGGCCTCGAGGGCTCTTCTGTTTCCTTTTTTCCTTTACACGTACCAGTTTATCGTCTGACGTGTTTAGGGTGACAGTGTTTGATTAAAAGATGATAATTCTAATCGTTTTGTGAACGTTCGGTCATTGCTGGCAGGTTGGAGGCGTGCGTTTCTGGGGAGGTGGCTCCTGGTAACGAGACGGCTGTGTCCCGCGTGCGCGGGGCGCCGCTCAAGGCTTTGGCACGCATCCTGTCAGTTAATCCTACAGCTGCTCTTCTGCCTTCTCACTGTGAAAGGCCGACGGAAACTCCTTCCGCGGGCTCTGAGATCAGGAAAGGCACTTGTGAGGCTGCCTCAGGGAGTGTGCTCAGTCAACAAGAAAACAGCTTCGTCCTGGGAGGTCAGCCTGTTTTCCCTGTGCGCTGCCGGAGAAACGGCTCAGCAACCGCAGCCACGTGGAGCACCCTCGGGGCTGCCCTGCCTCCGAGTGCCAGCCTGTGCGTCCTGGGCCCCTCGCCCACCGGCAGTTCTCAGCCACCAGGCTTTCCTCCTCCTGTTCTTGAGGGAAAAGGCGGTTGTCAAAAATGACTGATAAAAAAATGTGTCCTAAAGGCTTCCTCCTGCTGCCTGACTCCTGTTCGCACAGGCCTCCTGGCAGGCAGCTGTCCCCAGCTTCCCCCCGAGTCTCCGTGTGTCTGACGTCACAGTTCCGCATCTTTCAAAGTCAGGGACCTGTGGCCCGTTTCCCCTTCTCCTTCCGCCAAGTGTCCTCTGCATGCACCGCCTTTCCGCCTTCCCACTCCGCGGGTGGGTGGAGTGCGGCCAGGCAGCAGTCGGGTGCCTCCCAGGTGACATGGGAGTAAGGGGGGGCTGCGTCGGAGGTAAGTGGTGCTCAAAGCAGAAGTCGTCATTTGGTGACATGGCAGAAAGACTTAAACTCTCCACCTAGATCTAAACTGATGCGAGGGCACCAGGAACCCCTTTTACTCCTCGTGAAAGAGGCTGCTGGTAACCTAACTGTAGTTTTGTTTGTCAGATTGGTGATTTTTCAAGAATCCTGTTTTCTGGTGTCTTGACTGAAACCTTTCCAGTGATAACTGGGCAGATGATGAATGCTTACCATTCAGGTCTAGGTTTGAGTTTGGAAGCATCCAGTTTCAGTTTACTCAGCTCTCAGTTGAAAAACCTGCTTTCTTTTTTGGGGGTGGGTGGGAAAAAGAACCATCCAGGGACATACTTGTTGCTCGGGAGTGTTCAGTTCTTCCCATGCCTCCCATGTGAGTGGGCAGAGTAACAAGCTAAATAAAGTTTGTCATTTTATTGTATGTCAGTAAACATTTGGGAGGCCTGTAGCGGTGCACTGGGTTTCAGCTAATACGGCATTGGGTGTCTCAGAGAGCACCCCCCCGAATGGCCTTTAAATTAGAGACTTTGGGTAACTAGTGAAATGTTTGCATTTTATAAGTGTATTTAAATTTTATCGCTGTTGATTTTTATACCAGGAAGTCAAGTTCAGACTGCCTTTTCATGGAGAAATATTTATAACATCATAGAATTTTAATGTTAGAAGGGGCCTTAGACATAATTCTAGCCTTACTTTTTAGACTGTTGATCCAGGCCTTAATATGCATTTAAAAACTAATATTCAGCAAGTACAGCACAGGGAAGGTAGTCAGTAATATTGTCATAACTATGTGTGGTGCAGGTGGGGCCTGGAAATAGTGGGGGGTGCTTTGAAATTGTAGGATTGTCTAACCACTATGCTGTACACCCGAAACTAATACAGAGTAATATTGAATGTAAAAAAATGTATATACTTCTGATAAAAAAAACAGCTAGAAAGGGCCTTTCTGGTGGAAGTGTAAAGATGACTGCAGGACGTATTACTCTTCAAGACCTTCCTCTCCTGTCCGGGGGGGAACAGAACCGTCAAGTACGCGTTCTGGTTTCGTTGGGTATCGAGCACAGTGTGCAAATGGATGTTATTCTGGGTGGTTCAGCTCCGTTGGAGACAGGGACAAGGTGGCCCTGGGACGTGGACTTCTTCCTCCAGTAGGAGCCTACGCGAGCAGGATTGCGCCTTGTTGCCCCTCTCCCGAGGCCCCGGTCTCACTGGCTGTCACCACTCTTTTATAATCCGGTAGGGTGCTCTCTGGTGCCCTGGCAGATTTTTGCCCCCATCCTATTTCTGCTTCCTGCTTGCACCTTCTTGAGTGGCCAGGCGACCCTCCAGCATGGCCTTTCTCTGTGACCCTGTGCCTTGCTCTCTAGGACCAGGTGGGGCACATAGTTGAGAGCCTGGTGGGAAACTTGAGGTGCTTCCCTGGAGACAGGGATACAGTCTCATGCACCCCTCTGTCTGTTCTTCCAGAGTTTGCAGCTCGTCTTCCCTTTTGCTCTCTTTTGTCTTCCTTCTCTCGTTACAGATGGTCCATATTTAGCCACGTGCACAGTTGGCTCTGTTAGTGAGTCTGTTCGGAGGTGGGAGTGACATCTCTCCCAACTTATTGGCATCTCTGAAGCCTGGTGACACGGTGCAGCTGTGGTGTAAACGGGGCCAGTTGTGAGACAGGCTATTAATAAAGGTGCGAGTTCTGGGGTGTTCCAGGGGACCCGTCCTCAACGACCCCACACAGCACAGAGACTTAGGAAAGGAAAACACAGCTATCCGTCCTCTCTGTTTACTTCTTTGATGGCTGTGAAGTTCGGGCATTTGAGGATTTGTACGTAGGAAGAAAGAAACAAATGGCATTTAGCATGTCACTGATGCTCCGGCTGAGCAGGAGGCTCGGCCCAGATTTGCTGTCCTGCTTTCTTAGTAATTGAAAAGCCTGAAATCAGCTTCCCAGAAGAGAACAAATAGGCATCTAAATTGGAGGCTTCCTTCTTATGGCTTATTGATGGTGTTGTGACTAAATAAAAAGATCTTTCCCCATAAAAGCTCAAACTTAAGGTTGTTTTTCTTTTCTTTTTTTTTTTAAAGTTGGCTATTTGGAAGAAGTCTTAGGAGATAAAAGGGGGAAAGAAGTAATATTTAGATAAAAATCCAAGCAAACCAATTAAATGGCTGGTGTTTTTCTGTGGCTGTTTTCTTGGGTGCCCGTAACACCAAGGCAGGCCTCCTGTTTCTCTCCTAGAGTTACGTTCAAAAGAAGCAGAGCTTTAGCATCGTGCGTGGTTCTTCTCATTAGCTGCAAACAAAACACATTTCAGTAATGAGGGCAGAGGTCTCTGCAGCTCAAAGCGGGGATGAAGTGTTCCTGGGTGGCTCAAATCTCGATTCTAGTTGGAAGTTTAATGACTTGGGGGAAACAGGACTGGATAAGAATCTCAGATTGGCCCTCCGCCCCCACTGTGCTCACACCCTGGCTGTGTGGGGTGTGTCCTCAGGTAGGGGCTGTGGGCTGTGCGCTGAGGGGAAGTGACACTGCATGGACGGGTCCTTTCTTGTTGCTGTCGTGAGATGGTACACAGCTTTTCAAAGAGAACCCCTGCGAGAAAACAGATTGTGCATGTGATTCTCAGGACAGTGAGAGGATGTATAAAGACCTGTTATAGTAGCATGATGGGCCCGTCTTACAACAGTGCCAGAGCCGTGGGGCAGGTAAAATGTGCTACCGCTGAGTCTAGAATTTAGATTTCCTGACAACATTGACATTTCTATGATTTCTTTTCTCTAAGGTTTTTTTGTGTGTATGTTGTTTTTTTACCCTGAATGATATTTTAAAACCTTAAAATGGTAATATACAGAACTTCTCCAAACTCCCTACTCTAGACATGACTGGAGTCAGGAAGGAAGAGCAGGCGACATCTCAGTACCTAAGAGAGGTCAGAGTGAAGGGAGCAGACAGGAGCCAGCAAGTGCTGTGATGCTAACATCATGGCTCCATTGGCACCGTCTGGGTCCTTGTGCGAGAGGAACCACTGTGTCTCGTTGCTGGAGCAGGGACGACAAATGCCAGCCAGGCCTCCAGGTAGAAAGGTGCAGCTCATTCCCCCACAGGTAACTGCCAAGTGGCCACCTTCCATTTAAGACATGTGTGGCCTCGGGTCAGTCACCTCTCTCAGGCTGTCGTGGGTTTCTCTAAGGCATTAAACATTAGAATTCTGTCATTTGCAGTAATCCACGTGCAGCCCCTGTGGACGCCTTTTCTTGAACTCAGGTCTGCAGAGGGGCTCAGACATACCTCCTTTGGGGCGGTGGGAATGAGAGGAGAAAGGGTTCCGTCGTGGCTCTGTAATGACAGAGCACCTGCACGGCAGTGTGTGTGCTTCCTCAGGAGGCCAGCCTGGGGAGAACTGTCTCACGGAGCCTTTCGTTCCCTAGACTGGCTGCAGTGACAGGTCAGGCCAGGCCACCGCAGTCGTGCTAACCTGCCAGTCCACTCACGAGCTGGCAGGTTTGTTCGCGTCACCTGTGTGCACTGCATTGTCCTGGACGTGGTAGGGAACAGAGTTAATCCGTAGCAAGGCCTTTGCCCACAGCTCTCCCTAGGCGGCTGCCTTCGCAGTCAGACCAAGAAACAACACAGGCCGCCTTTCCCAGGTGCCAGGTGCCAGGTGCCGCCACAGGCAGGGGCTCTGTGCCTGGGGAAGGGAACCTGGCTGGGGGCCTGGCCTCGTCCTCTCTTCTCTCCGTGGGCCCTCTGGCCTAAGCCAGCCAGGACTTGTTACGACTTAGTTAAATCTCATTCTTTGGTCAGAGGGTTTAGATACTAGAAGTGTCCATGTGTCTTGTTAGTGTTCCCTAGAAGCTTACATGTCATTATACGTAAAGTGACTTAAAAATGAAGTGAACCGTGCCTTCAGGGTAAGAGGAGGGGGGTAAGAGGACCCCCTTTCCCCCAAGTAGCTTTTGGTGGATGCTGGAGAAGGAAGTAGTGGTCTTTGTAGTGGCAGGAATCAGGCCTGCTTGATCTGGCCTGTACGTTTTGAGGTTTTTGAATGTCAGGTTTTCTTAAAGTGGGATTCAGGCCATATGGTGAGGGCCAGGTGACACTGCATAAGAGCCTCTGTGCCCTGGGCCCCAGGGAGGTTCCGCGCACACTGTGGCTTTATGTCCGGGGCCTGACTGAACGCCACTGCTTCACCAGCGCCTTGGTGGCGTCACGAGTGCAGTGGAGCGATCCCTGTGATGGATTTCCTTCTGCTTTCTTCTCAGACTCTGTCCACTGCAGAGTATGTCCTCTGTCAGTCTTGGAGCAGGTAGAAGCCTTCAGAACAACGTGGGAGACTTGAAGCAAGTAGAGAACTGAGGAGGGGAGGGGTGGTTGCTCACCTGATTTTCTGAACCCAAGATTTCAGTCCGAAACTGCATTTGAATCCTGCTTTTTATAATTTCCTTTCACATAATTTCCTTCCAGTGTATGGTATTTGTAATTCGAATCATATTAAAGCTGATTGAATTTGGGCCTTAATAGTTTGGACTTCTTTAAAAACAGATTCTGTAAAGACCTAGGTTACCCAGGGGTGTAAGGTTTGTTAACTTACTGTGTGAAATTGTAGGGACATTACCTCCCTACTCTAGGGTGAAACCACACTCCCATGTGACTCCCTTAAAAATTGCAAGGAGTCAGACTTCAGAGCAGGGGGATGGAGGGAGAGGATTCGCAAGTGCTCTGTAGGGGGACGGGAGGCGTAAGCTCACGCAACTCTTAGTAGCAGAGCCCAGCAGCACGTCTCCAGTGTCATCTCCCTACACAGGCTCCTAGTCTGGCTGTTAGAGTCTACTAGGCACCTACCTGGCAGCACTTGGCACGTTTGCATGTTAAATGATACTAAAACAGCCTTCATTTAAAACTATTCGGCAAATCAAGGTTTTCCTAATTCTAAATGGTGTTTTCCCCAGGTCTTTATGAGTTGTTGAAATTTTCCCATGTACAGAGGTAACTAGCAGACATAATGGATTAGAAAGGGCTTTAGGCTGAGAACTGAGAGAAAAATCCTAGGTCAGTCATAGGAAATACAGGGTGGACATTAATAGACAGCAGAGTTGGAACTGAGAGAAATGTTCTCAAAATCCAGAAAACACTGAAATCACTGTTATTACCGAGTGATAACTTACCACTTAGTAAAGACCCCCTGACCCCGGCCGCATTAAACACTCTCCTCCCAGCTGTAAGATGTGGGGGTTAAGAGAACAGGTCACTTCACGTTTCCCCTTTTCATGTTGTTCTTGCTGGTTAGCGGAGAGTGGATCTTGGATAGAAACATCGCATTAGAACTTTAATAAGTTGCTTTTTGAAACAGTTGTTTCCATGCTACAGATATTTGGAGCAAAGTATGTTTATTGAAATACATTTTTATAGAAATATTACAGAACCTGTAATTGAAAACTCACAGCAGTATTTTGGAGAGTGGTGTGTGCTTAATGTTTATTTGTGGGTTAGCTCCGAGCTTCCTGCTGCTGTTTTAGATCCATTGGCTGAGTGAACGTGTTCAGGAGTCTTTTCAGACCTAAACTGTTTTGTAGAATGGAGTATTTGGTGCTTAAATAATGTATAAATCCAGTTGGACAGGAGCTGCCTGTCAGTTTTATTAACTTTGACCTTTTCTCCCATTATAAAGATGGTTCAGTAAATATTTAATGGGCCCCTTATAGATCCTGACAGCCGGAGCCGTGTTCCTGGAAACTGGGATAAGTACACATGATTAACAAATGCCGCTTAATCACCGCAAGTCAGCTTTCAGGGCAGGTTTTGTTTTTGGGGAGAAGAGTTCTTCCACCCACGTGTGCCCTTCGGGATGCAGGGTCCATGGAGGCTGCCTGAGATGGCTGAGGCTTCGAAGGAACCCTTTCAAAGGCAGCAGCAGCCCGCGTGCATCTCTGCTGCTTTGCTTTGCTTTGCTTTTGTTTGTTTGTTTGTTTGTTTGTGCAAATGATCGAAATGATGCCAGGTGGGCAAAACTGCCCTGCCCCTCTGCCTAGTTAGCAGGCCCTTCCACTCGAGGAGTCAGCAGGGCTGGAATGGCTGAGCTTGCATGGACCCCAACAAGACAGAGCAGAGAGCCAGAGGAAGCTGCCGCCTTGAGTGGGGGACCCCTGCCAAGCTGTCTTTCCCTTTAATTCCATAAAGCCCCGTGCATATTGCACTCATTGCACATTCTGGTGGGGACGATCGAAACCAAGTAGCTGACATTTTGAAACATTGTCTTTCAAACTTGTACTGTCCCTCGCTTCCATTGATCCCCATTTAAGAACCCTGTAGGAGAAAAACAAACCTGAGCAGAATTCATTGGTCTAAGATGAGTTGTTAAAACCAAATTATGCCTCCCTTTTCCACCATGAGAGGAGCTCCATTTCCATTATGAACGTGATAGATCTTTGTCTTGTATTGTGCAGCCATAAGGCTCCCGCAGCAAATCGACCACGTAAATCAAGAGGCTGTTAAAAAGCAATATGGATGCTCCAAACAGACATTTCAGTCTTACTGGGTGACTGGAGATCTTCATTTTTATAGCCACTTGCAAGAAGCAGATCATTTCATTTGGTTTTGTTTTCCTTCATTCTCTATTTGTGTGCAGCCCGATGGCTTAGGTGAGGCCATTTATTTTTCAGAACGTTATTACCCTTTGCATCCAGGGCCCAGCCCCTTTTAAACGGTGGTCACCAGTTTCATTACCATGAGCTGGGGTGTAGCTGACTCTGCAAAGGAAATCTATCCTTCGAAGAGCATTTTGAAAAGAAATTGATTCAGAGCTTCAGAATGAATTACTGTTTGTTGTTCAGTTAGTTCTAAGTAAGCGTCTGAAAGACCTTGCTTAACTTGAGGGAGGGGGAAGAACCATACCGGATGTCGTGAGGGGTCTCCTCCGCATTCTTAGCTTGTCATTTTCACACTTGGAGGTTTTATTTACATCTGCTTGAATTCAGATACCTTTCAAGGATCATTCTGTTATCGACAGCTTGATGACAACTCTTATGATCTGAAGTACAAAAGTGTGGGATTAAAAAGGGAAACTAGGAGCCACTATCACATGTCAAGTTGGATATAAGCTCCATTTGTCAACGAGTGAGAATTTGTTGTATTTAAATCAAAAGACCCTTGTTGTAGGAGTTGGGGTGAGGGGGATTGTCTGCACTGGGGCACAGGGGAAGTTTCTGCAGCGATGGGAAATTTCTATAGCTTGTTTTGGCTGGCAGTTTTACAGAGGTACACATTATCAGAACTCATTGCCCTGGTAGGCTTGGCTCACTGGGTAGAGCACCAGCCCTTGGACTGAAGGGTCCTGGGTTCGATTCCGGCCAAGGGCACGTACCTCAGTTGCAGGCTCCGGCCCAGTTGGGGAGCGTGCAGGAGGCAGCCAATCGATGTGTCTCTCACGACAGTGTTTCTCTCTCTGTCTCTCCCTCCCTCCAATGGAAAAAAGATCTTCCCTGAGGATTAAAAAAAAAAAAGTGTGCTGCTTCCTTACCCCTACCTTATCCATTTATGTGGAAAAGGAGTGAAAATACTTCATCCCTGGTCTTCATGGAGTCTGTATCCATTTGTATCCATTGTCCTAAGCTGTCCTGCTGAGCTTATGGTTGACACTTGTGTCTTAACCACTGAAAGCAGAGGCCCCGAGCTTCTCACCCCTGAGCCCGCCTGTGTTTGAATCTGTTTGTAAGCAGCCTTGTGCCCCCTGGTTTATTGCAGTGGTCTCCGAGCACATGGTTTTTATTATAAGCAGGACATGACAGTAGCAGGAGTTCCCAGAACTAACTTATCTCTAAGAACTAGTGGATCTTTTTATAAAAAATGACACTGGCTTTGAAACTATTTACATAAAGCATATATATGAATGGTAGTAAAATATAAAGTAAAAATTATTCTAATTCTACTACTTAGAGATGCACTATTAACATTTTAGAGAGCATCTTTTTAAGTGTCTCTCTGCTCACAATGTAACCTGTTTTTACAATTCACCGAAATGGTGTGAACTCCTCTTTATGTTCTAGCCGCCTCCCAGCCCTTGTTGCCATTTGGATCCTGTCAGGCTCCCCACCGTGTGACCCTGTGCTGAGCAGCCTCATTCATGTTCTCGTCTGTTTTTCTCTCTCCTTCTGATACATCCCTTGAAGCAAAATATTAGCAGCTGTGTTAGAAATGATTTAAAATACCTGAAGGGGTAAGGCCTGTGGGGTCCTGGCCCCGTGCCGCTCTGCCCGGCCCGCACCTTACCTGTCTCCCTGTCCGGCGTCTCTGCAGTTGCAGTACCACGCGGGCCTGGCGTCCGGCCTGTTGAACCAGCAGTCGCTGAAGCGCTCCGCCAACCAGATGGGAGTCTCCGCCAAGCGCAGGCCCAAGGCGCAGCCCACCACCCTCGTCCTGCCTCCGCAGTGAGTAGGCCCGAGCAGGCGCGCCGTCCGCGGCCAGCGCTTCTCTGTGCTGCTTTTTGGCTAATTGAACGTTTTTTTTGCGAGATTGTGTGTTTTTTCCTTTTCTTTTAAAAAAGTATCTGTTAGAAGGGAAACCTAGTATGTGGGTAACATGTTTTGCATAGATCTTAAGTGAAGAGTTATAATACAGTTCAGAGTATGCGTTTTGTGACTTTTCCACCTAGGATTTTAAGACCCTTCACAGCTCTCCGTGTCCTGGTCGCGTTCCCGCGGCAGGCAGAGGGAACGTGCAGTTGTCCTTAATCCACCAACTGGACAACCGGGAGCTGGCATCAGACTTGGAGCTGGGCTCGCCTGTTTCCTTTCTAAATAGGAATACATGTGCCCTTCTTTTTCTCAGCAGGAGAGATGACTGTGAGGTTCATGAAGTATACAGCTGGGTACTTTTTTACACATGTTCACCTCCGTGTAGCTCTCCCCAGATTAAGCCATGTGGCCGCCAGGGCCTGGATCGCACAGGGTCCTTCCTCATAATCCCAGTCTACACACGTGCCACCCCCGTCCCCAAGTTTAACACTGTTCCCATTCGTTCTTGAACTTCGTATTCATGGATCGTACAATAGGAAATACTTTGCATCCGCTTTTTCCCCCCTCATCATCTGTTAGATTCATCTAGGTTGTTTGTTCTTTTTTGTAGCCGTGTAATATTCCTTCTAAAATGCCACAGTCAGTTCATTCATTTTCCTGTTGGGTGGCTTTGCCCCAGGAGCCCCCGGAGATGAGAACCAGGGCTCACTCAGTGATGTGGACTCAGAAATGTGAACACAGCAGTCTTTGCTCATGGCTTTTCTGTCAGCGTGCACTCCCCCAAGGGGGCAGGCCTCCCCACAGGCTTGATGTGGACTCGAAACACACGCCCTCGCCCATTGTGCCCCTCAGTTATTTCATTTACATCCTCAGGTACAAACTACATTTTGAAATTTCCAGTCCAGAGAAGTGTCTGCAGATGAAACTCACATATTTTGCCTTCACTTATTTTCTGTTTGATTAGCAAATATTTATTGTACCTACTATCCACCAGGCACTGTCCTAGGCCCTGGGGATAAAGTCATGAGCAAGACCGACGTGGTCCCATCTTCCCAAAGCATTTTGTTTACTGATAGAAAAAGACCAAACAAAAGCACCCCTAAACAAATGAATACATACAACAATATAGTAATTTCTGGTTATGATTGGTGCTTAGGAAGAGAAGACGAGGGTGGTAGGGATGACTGGGGGAAACTTTTTAAACCCAGATGGTCAGAAACGGCCTCTCCGAGGAGGTGACATGGTGGAAACTTGGAGAGTAAGGAAAAGAAAGGCCAGTGAGGAGCTAGGGGTGTTTCAGGGGATGGGTGGGGACCTCTTCTCACCGGTGGAAACTCTTCTACCACTGTCTCTATGACTTTCAGGTTTTCTTCACGATTCACATTTGCTCCCAGAATAGAATGAACATAACCAAACAGCCTCCACCAAGCTATTTTTTGTCTGCTGCAGGCACAGGTGCCTTGTTTTTCAGACTAAGGGACTGGTTCTTTGAGTGATGCAAGGCAGAGTGTTCACCGTCCGGCAGAAAACTTCCTAAGGAACATGACTCGGTCTGTTTTCTCATATGTTGATGTGGCGATTCTGTAAACCTCAACTCCCAGCTCTCAGAAGTCTAATGGGCCTTGTAACTTGTCATTTTCTCTGCATGGATTGTCTCTGAGGCAGGACATTGGCGAGAAGTGAAAGACTTTCTAATGGTCCCGTAAGACTGGAGCCAAAAAGTGTGTGTTGCTAACACTCTCCTGACAAAAGTCCGTGCTTGGTCCATCTGTTCGCCATTTGTTAATTTGCATTGGCTTGAAATCTGTTTACAGGTGACATGCTATTATGAGGACACTTAGATGCTATTTTAAGCACCAAGGCAATCAACAGACTGTTCTCATGCCAGAAAAAAAGGAGGTGTTCACAACTGTCATTATAAATTTATAACAAATCACTCAAAATACTTAGTTTCAAAGGGAATAGTGGTTACTGTGTCTTAAGAATACAAATGTTGAAATGATTTTCGATACTTAGTAGCCTATTTCCTGTGAAAATTGACTGTCGCCTTTTCACAGCATTGAGCTTTCTGGGCTCTCATTATCCTGGAATCCCTTTATAGAGCTACTGTCCGGTAGGTAGGATCTATACCTCAAGGTCATTCAGTGCACTTTTATTGAGCATCTACTATGTACCACTTCATGTGTTAGATATCAGGGCAGAAACACCAATAAGACATAGCTGCTGGCTTTTTTGTATTATAACATTTTTTAAATTAAAAACAGGATACTAGTAATACATACATTGTCGTAGGTTTTGGGAAAAAGGAAGAGAACAAAAAAGAAAAAACAATAATACTTTCACCCTGAGAAAGCTGTTGTTAAGGTTTTGATGGATACTGTTCTAGACTTTTTAAAAAAAAAAAACCTCCAAAAAGGATTATATTGTTCTGTGTCACATCTCAATACTTATTGAATGTAGTTGTTAGATTTTAAGGTGGTATAGATTAAATTTGTACATTAATCACCATTTATGAATATTATGGTTGTATTCTGTAGAACACTAACTACAAACTTTTTATTATGAGCATGGCATAACTATAAAATACTCTTGTTATTAAGAAAATCCCTTGCACTCTCATATAAAACAACACCTGAATCCTTCATGGTTGCCACACTAGTCATCTATTGTTGTATAACAAGCTTCCCCAAAGCTTAGTGGTTTAACAACAGTAAATGCGGCTTCTCATATCTTCTGTGCATTGGAATCTGGGAATGGCTCGGCTGGGTGGTTCTGGCTCGGAGTGTCTCATAAGATTGCAGTCAGCAGCCAGGGCTGCACTCATCTGAAGGATGGGCTGGGATTCAGCGGTCACTTCCAGGGTGGCTCACTTACTTGGCGGGCAAGTGGGTGCTGGCGTTCGACAGGAGACCTCAGGCCTCTCCACAGGGGGCCTGAGAATCCACGTGGCTTTGGGTGACTTCTTCCAGAGCAGGCGACCTAGGAGAGTGCGAGCCCACGGAGCCTCTCCTTTTGATGGCCTAGCCTCAGACGGACGACACATAGCATCAGTGCCACCTGCCCTGTGTGCTAGAGGTGAGTGTGACCGACATTCCGGGCGGGGCAGAGACGCCCCTCAGAAGGAAGGAGTGTCGGAGTGTCCAGTGAAGAGAGACGTCGCACAGATGGGGAAGGACTGAGCCTGGAAGCTCCACTCAGTTATTTTTCAGAACATATGTGCTCAGGGCCTTTTGAGTGCTTGGTTCTCTGCACTGTGCTGGGACTTGGAGGTGAATAGGCTATAATTGTGACTTTTGGGAAGCGCAGAATGGAAACAGGAACAGCAAAGAGGGAGTCACAGCAGGGGGTGCCACGCCTAATGATGTCCTGGCGTGCCCGAGACCCATGCAGGCCAGCCGCACGCCACCGGGCCTCTCTGCATGTGTGGAGACAGAGCCTTCGCATTAGTAAGGGAGCTGGATGCGTCCTTGCGTAGGTTTGTGGGATTCTAAGGAAAGGTTTGGATTGAACACAGCAAAGGCATCCAGTGAAGGTCCAGTGACTGGGCTTGGGCAATGGCTCCTGCCAGCAGGTGGGGGCAGTCAGGCCGCCTCGACAGAACCCCAGCTCTGCCTGAGTGCGCAAGACCACAGGCCCAGCAGGCCTTTTGTACAGTGTGTTTGTTTTTAAAATGCAGCACTCAGATTCCCCTGTGTTCCCATAGGGTTGGTGATTTGTGGAATTAACGATTCATTGCTGGCCTCCCCTCTGAAGAAGCTTGTGAGAAGACAAAGATGTTCGTGGTGAAAGATCTTTCATTGAGTTGGCTTTCAGAGGGCGCTGATGAGGCCGCTCGCTCCCCCCTCCCTGGCTCCCGAGGGTCCGCGTGGAGTCTCGAAGGGGGCACTGTCGCTTTCCTAGAGTGTGGGCCCGGTGCTGGGCGGCGTGGTCGGGCCCTGACCTTGTAGGATTTCGGTCCGTCTGGCCAGTGGCTGTCATGTTTGATCTGTAAGTTGTATATTGAGACATCTCTGTATTTAACAGACATCCGTGGAGGTGTCTCTGGCGTTGGTCTCAGCTTCACGGTGTGTTGTTAGTGTCCTTCTGGGTGACTGTGGGTGTTGGTCGGCCCCGGTGGACACCCAGGACTCCGGCTGCATGGCTGCTGTGAGGAACACTGGCTCTGGCCATAGCAGAGGTGAAGGCTCCTCTGCTCTTATTCTGGGCACGCAAGCTCGCTCATGTTCGAGGAAATAAAATTGTTTTACAGAAAGGTTATTTTAAAAATATTACCTTCACCCCCTGGGAACTGTGGAGACAGGCGTTTCTCTTGTGTCACATCCTTTCTTGAAAAGGTCCCGCCTCTAAATCAAGGGCAGTCCCCTTCCCAGGCCCCGCCTCTGCCTAGTCACTGGGCGGAGGGGAGGGGTGCCATCCACGCTCCGCCAAGCATAGCCCCCCACTTGCCCACCAGGTCTGGGCCCCACTCACCTGCCTCAGCCACAGCTGCTCTGGTCTCCTTTCCCTGTCATCAGTGTTCCCTTTTTCCCGGGTCGGTCCTGGTAGAGTGCAGACATGCTAACGCAGACCCGTCTCCATTAAGGGCGCCCAGCTCGTGACCCCATTTCTCTCTGCCCCCAACCCCCTCCCCTCTATATCAGGACTCCCCAAAAGCATCGACTGGACTCAGCTGCAGTTTCTCGCCACCCAGGCAGCCACTGTCTGGTTTCTATCTGTCCCCTTGTTTTGCCTCAACGGAACTCCACGGAAACGGCATCATGCAGGACGGTCTTCTTTCTGGCATCTTTGGCGCCACGTGGTGATTGGAGACTCATTTATGTTGTATGTCTCGGTGGCTTGTTCCATTTTCTGGCTGAATAGCGGGCCCTGGGGTCTGTCGGAGCCTCCTGGTGGCATTTCCCCAGCACCGTCCTCTGCGCCAGTGTCGTCTGATGCCTTCGCGAGTGCAGGCGTCTTCCCCTCCACTCCTGTGCTCAGATGACCTGCCTTGGGTCTGAGTAACAACCACACAGACGGCTGGCAGGGACTGTGTGGCTGGAGGGAGACGCCGCAACTTGGGAGGTAACAGCAATGGCACGCACGCCCCGGGCTCCGGTGTGTGAGCTACCGGCTGCCGTCAGCGCGGCCACTGACTTGGCCTTGGGAATTGAGCTGAAAGAGACTCGTTTTCTGCTGCTGCCTTGCCCACTAATTCCCGAGAAGATCAGCGACCTGAAATGACACGTGGTGCTCGTACAGATGACTGGTTCCTTCCACGGTGTGCAGTAAACGCCGCTTCCACTCCTGAAGGAGGGGCTCCTGCTGTCTCCTGCTTAACGTGAAACCAGCAGGAACCACACGGAGCAGAACAACCACATAAATCCATCCCAGACACAGAGACGAGGGAGGCTGGGGCTTATCGTGGTCACGGACGTTTAAACCAGCGAGGCAGGTATTTGGCAGGATGGTGGCACACTCCGCCCAGAGGACCCTGGAGCTTCCTGGCCATTACGTCACCCTCTCTGCTGCTGACCTTCAAGACCTGTGCAGGGAGTCGTCAGCCACCCAGGCGGGACTCCAGGTTTCTCTAGTTGCTGTGACGTTACAGACACTGTGGTACCGGTGCCATCAGGTAGTGACTGTGACCTGCTTCCTTCAGGGACCTGTTTTCTTCCTGATGACTTGGGACTTGATATTTTGTCGAGGGAAGAATTTGTTGTGTTGCTAAGTTGATGTTAAATTCTTGGGCTTGAGTGCTGATAGGCATGAACAGGAACAGGCATCGCTTTCCATTGGGGCCGCGTTTGCCTCCAAGCAGAGTAACAGTAGGTGAGCCACGGCGGAGGAGAGACTGGTGCGTGGCCACGAGCTTTGGAACCCAGAGCGTTGTCCCCAGTCCCCTTTTCTAGGGATGTGTGTGGCCCGGGTGAGCTCCCCTGGCTGGGCTGGCGAGTGTGCTGACTGTGCCGCATGTTCCCAGGAGGACCCAGAGAACTTTGCAGCTGCGAGTTCCCTGAGTTTTAGAAAAAGTCATCAAAACTTGAGAAGAAGTTCGCTAAGTCCTTCTTTCCCCTATTGGCAGTATTAAGTAACAATATTCACGAAATACCGCTGAGAGGCTGTGTAATGAAGAAATAATCCTTGGCCTTGGTGGCTGTGATGCTCCAGAAGAGCTGAAATTGAGAATGTAATTAAAGATTAAAACAGTGTTTGCACTCTAGAACATGGAGGACTCTTCCTCTCCGCGTGGGACCACGTTAATAAGGAGGAGATCAGTTTCCAATAACCAGCACCTCGAGCTCCGTTATTAGCACACGCTTAAGCCACCCAGCTCAGTCCAGGGTTGGAGCTGTCCCAGGAACGGGGGGGGGGGGGGGGGGGGCGGGGGACACCAGCCTCACCTCAAAAAATGTGCCCACGCCTGTCCCGTGTCCTGGGTTTGACAGGAACGGTCACTAGCGAGGTCCCCGGCTGCTCTGCCGCATCCTGTAACTTCATTGTCTTGTTTGTCAACAGGAAAATGTTCCGTCTGTTGGTTTCAGCCAGTTTTTTGTGCAGGGTTAAAGGTTGGAAGGAACTCATGTAGCTAGCTGGCTGTTTCAAGGTTTTATAATTGTGGCTGGGAAGGGGTGAGGACACTATAAATTTTGTCACAGCATCTCGACAGTGACGGGAAGAAACCCTGGTGGCCCGATACCTGGTGCCTGGGCTGCTTGGAGCCGCCGCCCCCGAGTGAGCAGGGGAGCCCGGGCCTGCCCCCGGCTTGTCACGTTTCACGGCGCGGCCCTGTTTCCTTGTCTTCCTCTGCTCTGGGTTGGGGTTTTTTTTGGTTGCTGTTCATAATTGGTTGGTTTTCCATTTGCTCTGAAGTAGAATCCATCTTCACTGCTGCCTTGTTCTCGCTCTTTTAGTTTCTCATCCCAGGGCTGGAGGAGACACTCGGAAATAGTCCTCAAAATGCCCTTTTTTATGTGTTTATGTGCTCGTGTTTGTGGCGGGTAGAGAAGGAGCATGTGTCTCTCAGTCTGTGCCATTGACTAGGGAAGGGAAACGTGGTTCAGTGGCTGGACAGACTGCAGCTCGCAACTCCTGCAGGGCTTTCCCTTGAGCCCTCCCACAGCGCTGCCACAGCCTGCCTGCCCGGGCTCTGGTCACCCTGGCAGCGCCTTGGGGACCGGGGCTCTCTGGGTCTCCTTTGCCGCCTGGCCTTGGCTCAGGTACTGAGGGCTGAGTGAACGAGTCCTAAAGCCAGTTCCCGTTTTTGCTGCGCCACACACACAGCCACGCACTTGTGCACACGAGCACGTACACAGACACACGCGCACCCCGTGGGTGGGGTGGAGAGCGTCTCTTTACAGGAGGTTCTGGGCCTGTTTGCACTGCTCATGTCTCCTTGTAAGTTGGAGGAGTGAGCGCTGGGTGTTGAAATGCCTGGGAACCAGGCACAGACAGAAATGCCTGCGGGGGAGGACTGGGAGCTGTGGCCAGTCCAGCCCTGCCGAGCGAGGCGGTAGGATCCGTCCAGAGGCCCAGGCAGCCGGCAGGCCCCAAAGCCAAGCAGAGAGAGGCCTTGCAGTTGCTGCTGCCGGGAGCAGCAGGCCTGGTGGCAGGAGCGGGGTGCTGTGGACAAGTGGTTTGTCAGGAAGATGGATCGAGCAGCAGATGCAGATAGGAAGGCAGCCCTTTGTAGCTGTGTAACAGCTAATTGGCTCAGGCTCCTTATCTCATCCCTTCTCTCTGGGCAGGAGGAAACTGGGAGAAATAAAGGAGGAGTTGCTCATAAATGTTAATGTAATAATCTGTCTGCGGAGAATAAATAGAGGGACGTTTTGTTTCAATGCTCCGTGTCCCCGTGCTTCATTAGCATATGTTGCAAAAGATCTGTCTCCCCCAAGAGAACTACATTTAGTTCAGCCAGTAGCCACTACTGAAGTCTGTAGCCGGGCAGGGGTGTCGTACGTTAGAGGCACAGCAGGGCCTTGCTCCCCGCTTCACCCAGACAAGTGCTGGCCATGGCAGGAGGCCTGGAGGAAGTCCTGGGGCCTGGCTTGTGTTCCAGGCCTTCTGCCTGCGCCTTTGTCCCTGGGTTAGGCCTCTGCGTGCGTCTGCTCAGCGCTCTAAGGCTGGGTCTGTGCTCCCTGGGCTGGGAGTAGAGGTGCAGGCAGAAGCCTGTCTCCAAACAGGCGAGAAAGGTGGCGAGTTCCCGTTCAAGCGCAAGCTCAGGTGCTCGTAGCTGGGGTGAAAGATGGGGAATTCGCTTTGCTTTAAGCCACTCCACCCTCTCCTTCCCCGGTGCTGGAGGGCGGAGGTAAGATAAAAATAGCGGCTAATTGTTGAAACTGGTGGCAAGAACATAATGCTGTTGATGAGCTCATTATACTGTTTTATCTACTTTTGGGTAAATTTG
This sequence comes from Miniopterus natalensis, assembly GCF_054644295.1. Lineage (NCBI taxonomy): Eukaryota > Metazoa > Chordata > Mammalia > Chiroptera > Miniopteridae > Miniopterus > Miniopterus natalensis. The sequence continues at coordinate 71,318,737 of NC_142092.1, forward strand.
AAAATGTTCACAGTGAAATGTTTTTAGAAATATGGGTCTGGAGCTTGGATTGTTACTGAAGAAACAGTTTTGGTAATCAGCAGTGCAGGGTTGGCAGAAGTGTCGGGAGTGGGTCGGGTCCACCAGGGCTAGTGGAGGGAGAGCAGAGGGGGGCAGGGAGGTGGGTGCAGGAGCCCTGCCGCCCGCCCGCCACGCGGCACGTCAGCCCTTTCTGTCTGGGCTGGTCCTGGCCTCACTTTCAGCTACTCTGTCCTCTTTGTCTCAGACCTGCTGTGACACAGACTAAAGTTTAAAACTCAGTGTCTTCTGTAGATACTGAACCAAGGAGAGACTGTACAAAATAGAGAACTGTAATAAAGAACCTGGCCATTAGCACAACATCAGGTGTGGCAGCCTGCGGAATCGTTTAAAAATCCTGTTTCACTGCACCTGTAATTGCACTTCTCCTTTGCACGGTAACGGTATCCAGGAAGACAGCTCCCGGGTGCGGTTATTACATCACTGTGGCCATTCCTGGGCAGAGGCGGAGAGGAAGCAGAGACCGGGTTGTGTAGTGCAGCTCTGCAGATGGGGCCGGCTCTTTCTTTAATCTTTTTGCATAACAAAGAGCTTCGGGATCTCTCCTATTTCACACTGTGCCTTTCCGGACCAACGACGCTGTTTGTAAGAGAAACGCTTGCACTCTCTTTAAATCTTTCTGTTCTTTCCTGGAATGGAAAGTAATTTTGTTGGTCTTTTGACGTGTCTGTCTCTCTTTCTCTCTGCCATGTAGGCTACAAGTAACCCACTGATTTTGGCCCAGAAAGCCCCTATTTAAGGTTATAAGTGATGAAGCAGCGAGCCAGCTTCTCTGTTCACCTGTGGTGGACACTGTCCCTGAGTTCTAACAGCTCCCGTGCCCCCAGTGATGAGAGCGGCGTGGGTGGCAAGTGGCTGTGTCTCTGAGCTGAGTCTGTGGAATAAATGGGTTTGGATCTGGTGCACAGTTGTTCTGAGGGTCCTCACCCGTGGTAGACACAGAGGGATTTTTAGTAATTAGACACGTTATACTTAGTTCTAGCTTCCGGAGGCATTATGTATACCATCTCCAAGTCTGCTCAATGGAAAGAACTGGATGTTGTCTCTTTGTGGAGGCAGTTTATCAGCCTCGATTAAACTGTGAGCTCAGGCCCTGCTGGTCCTTAGAGTGACCTATCCAGGGCAGTCCTTGCCCTGGAGACACTCTGACAGCTGGGTAGCAGTGGGCTAGAAAGGGATCAACCAGCCAGGCGTGGGGAACCTGGTCCTTCTCCAGAGATGAGGGAACTGTAGAGCCGTGGTGGCCAGTCTTGGCTACATGTGAGAACACACGGGAGCCCTCTGCGGGGAGAGGCCCCTCGCCCACATTTTTACACGGCCCCCAGGACGGCTTCTGTTTGCACCTGAGATTCAGGACCACTGCCTCTGGAGGGCCCGGGGACACTCCAGGAGGGAGGCGCCTGGGAAAAGTGTCAGAACACCTGTCAGACAAAGGAAGGATCGTTGTGGGGACACTTGGTGGAGCTGATTTGCTCACGGCCGCAGATGGGGACCTGCTGGAATTTCAAGCCCAGAAGGAGGTGGGCCTAACTTGGTTGCTTCCTCGGTGGCTACCAGACATACCCACTGTGGTCAGTACCAGTCACTTCCCTGACCAGTTCAGCTGTGACCCTTGGGGCCCCAGAACATGACAGTCTGGTGATACTTTACTTTTTTCTTTGAATGTATTTTTATTTTATAGTAGTGGCTTGGTCCTTCTAGTTAAATTTGTATCTGTAACGAAGCATGTTGCAGTGCCATTATGGACACTTTTACATAGAGTTATGTAAATCAGAAGTACATTTTAGTTCATGGGAGGGTGTGGACTCAGGAAAGTTGCAGTTCCCTATAAGTGGGCGCCTAGCATAAGAGAGGCCCAGTGCCTGTTCCCCACGAGGAGGCAGAGGAAGGGCAGGGCAGGAGCTGCAGGGCTCTGGGAAGCGGGAACAGCCGAATGAGAGCAGCCGGCTCCCGCTCACTCTTCCCCTGGTTCCCGGAGCCCGCCTTCTGCAGTGTGAAGGACACACAGGTCCCTCGGCCCCTGAGGAGACTCGCTGGGGCCCAGGGCCACTGCATTTCCCACTGTCCTGGAGACCTCATCTCCTTGGGTGCCACGGTGTGACAGAGACTGGGAAACTGCTGTGGGCGTGGCCTGAGTCACTGCTCCCTTCTCGGGCTCTAACTGAGGCAGGCACCCTCATACATGTACACCCTTCTTGTCTTTGTCCCTAGAAAACTTGTTTTTCACTGTTTAGTAACCACAGTGAGAGACTTTACCAGGCTTGAGTCTCAGATCAAACTTACAGAAGACTCTCGTTTCTGGACACATCCTGGTAGGACCAGACAGCCTTTGGGATCCCCTGGCACCTGGCCACAGGGGGACTCCGTTACGTTACCGTGGCTGAGCCAAGCCTCCCTGCGCCAGCCCCCTCCCTCCTCCCTCCTCCCTCCTCCCTCCTCCCTCCTCCCTCCTCCCTCCTCCCTCCTCCCTCCTCCCCTCCTCCCTCCTCCCTCCTCCCTCCTCCCTCCTCCCTCCTCCCTGCGTGTGTGGGGCTTGGACAGGTGGTCCTGCTGGCTCAGTCTCTCACAGGAAGGGAACTGCTGGGTCTACAGACTTGCAAACTCCACACACAGCTGCACCAGCTCCACACACAGGCTTCCTGACCCCAAGAAGAAACCCAGGGGTCTTGAGCTAAGATTCAATAACCTGCCCCTCTCCACCCCCCGCCCACTCACTGCAGCCCATAAGTCCTGTTGCATCGCTTGTCTCTCCTGTGCTTGCATCTCGTGGCTCCACAGGAAATACCCTTGTACGTCTCTCACAGTCTCCAGTACGGTTTCACTTCACTGGGATCAAATCCAAGCACCCTAGTTCAAGAAAGATGGTCTGTTCTCTCTGGTGTAAAATAGATTTAATTTTGTGTGTGTGTGTGGACATGAGCACCTTGGGAAAAATAAAATCATTGAAATGAAGTCAATAAAAGCCACCAAATTCCTTTTTCTTCTCTTTGCTAGAAACTCCATTTCCTGTCTGTTAGAATGGACCCCCCGCCCCAAGTGTGGCATGCACAGAACTTGACTTTGCACATCAGATTTGGGGCTAGGACTGGCTCCTACAAATTCACGTCCTCTCTCCTGTTGTTGTTGTTGTTGGCACTATTTTTGTTTTTAACAAAGGGCAGTTACAATGCAAAGGTGTCCTAAGACCAGTTAATTCAATGCAGCTCATTCAGCAGACATTTAGACAGTATGTGGCATTGTCCTACCCCTAAGGAACCAAGAGCCGGGAGGCAGCCTCCTCCCCACTTCACCGGTAGGGGAACTGAGGGCGCAGGCCGTGAAGTGCTCCCCTCAGGGAAGCCACAGTTACTGTAGCAGGGCCAGGCTGCAACCTCTAGACTGTCCCCTACCACTCCTGCTGATAGTCTGCTACCATCTCCCGCTCCTGGGCTCGGTGGGTGGGGGGCAATGGAGGAGGGCGAGAGGGGAAAACCAGGGTATTAAAAAATTGTACCTTTTTAGGCGATGTTTTGGATGGTATCACAGAGTTCCCACCTGTGCCTTGCTCTTTGAGGCTTCCCCAGGTTGGACGCTTGGCTGGCTGCATACTGAGTCCCGCCCGTGAACCCAGCAGCCGCACAGCCCCTGGCTCCTGGTCCCTTGCGGGGGGGGGGGGGGGGGGGGGGGGGGGGGGGGAAGGGGTGGTTTCGGCATCTGTGTGCTAAGAACCCCTCTTTCTGCTTCAGCGCTCCGTGGCCCTGGAGCGCTCCCCTGTTAGCTCTGCTTTTTGGCAGAGAAGCAATACTTTATTAGCTCATAGGAGCAGATATTTCTGTTCTACAAATGAGCCCAGATTTATAGAGTCAGAGTTCAAAGAAGTGAGACGAGAGAGTACCAACCAAAGTCAAATCTGCAGCGAGGGGAGACGCCGCCGGGCTGGTTGGTAATGGAGGCCAGCACGAAGGCGCTCATTCGGTTTTTATGTGTATCCTCTGGGGGTCCTATTACTCTCCTCGGCTTCACAGATGATGGCGCTGAGGCTCGGACCTCGTCCAGAGGCTCCCGGCTGGGAAGGGGGGATCCTGGTTCCAACCTGGGCTCCGGGACTCCAGAAGCCACACATCTGAGCTGCCCAAGTAGAGTTGTGCCCTGTATTCGTCTCTGTCGTAGATTAGGTTTCTGGAAGCAGGTGCTGAGGTGGAGTTTGGGATGAGTATCTTTATTAGGGATCAACACCTATGAAAGGAAGGGGAAGAAACAGGACTGGACAGGAAGACTGCAGACTGTGAGACGGGCCCAACAAGCCTCGTCCAACCCAGGAGGTGTCCAGAGTGAGTGTCGCCTGGGAGAGCTGTCCTGGCCGGTTATACCCCTCGCTCGGTCACGGGGACCCAGGAAGCCTAGCCTGTGAGGAGGCTGCTGGCACAGCCCCCGTGGCCGGGCCGCAGGTTCCCCGGGAGAGGGACCTGCCGCGGCATCCGTTTCGGGATCTTTGTGAACTGTGCTTCTGCCGCCGCGGGGCTCACTGCTGGTCTCTGTTGCTGGCGGATTGGACATTGTTGGCCTCGGTAACTGCATCAGTTTTGTCTAGTGCAGGACGGTGCTCTTGGCCCATTTCAGCCACTGTGGCTGCTTTGTTTCTTGACCCACCAGACTGACCGTGGTTGGCTGCTGTGAGTGGCAGGTCACTTTGTCCACTTGGTGGTACAGGGACCGTCCACCCTCACACCTCTCCCATGTGTCCGTGCCTGTGTCTGTGTCTGAGACTTTCTTGTCTTGACCGGTCCAGTCTCTCCTCCTGCACCTTGACACTCTGACTGGACCTCTCACCACTGCGCAGGAGTCCATGTAGTCTCACCTGCGCCGCCTCTCTGCACACATGGCTGATACCTGGCTGCACTGCTCGAAGCCCTGCCCGTTGGGAGGCTTGCCCCTCCCCACTGGCGGTCATGCCGCCCAGTGTTTCTTTAGCTGTGTGAAGTTTTGGCTTGTATCCACATACCAAGGCGGCCTATCCATAAAGCAGGCTTGGGCTTTCCTCTCCTCCTCCAGTTGATCACATAGGGCCGCCCCACCCCAATGCAGCCATAGACCCAGGCTGTGGGAGGGGTGGGCCCCCATGGTGGGTTGATGGGGTTGGGGGCTCTGGCTCTGCAGGTGCTCCGTCCAGGCTGGCTGCTTCCACCTGAGCACTGATGGTCGCTGGGCCTGCACATTCTCAAGATGCGCTGGGTCTGACAGCCACAGAGGCCCCCGGACATTGTGCTTCTCTCCTGTGGGAACAGTGCAAAGTGCAGTGACTTGTGTTTTCTCAGGGGTCCTAGCAGAACTGGATACGTGTGGAAACAATAGCTCCACTTAAAATGTTAGTTCCCGGTGGTGGCATCTGAGGGGATTTCTCGCGACAGGTGCAGGCTTGGGTCCCTGGTGGCACCTGTGATTTCTGTGATGCAGCTGAACTTAAACATAGAAGGTGTCTGTTGTTTTGTGTGGCAGTCTTCAAGATACTTGAGTACAAGTAGCAGTTATGAAAAACTGTCAGAAGTTGTCGTGGAAGGGAAGACAGGCTCTTCTTGTAGTGCCTCTGGGTTATGATTTCAAAGGCAGGGCTCATCTCTCTTTGCTCCTGAGCACACCCCCCAGGTTCTGCGTGGATGCCGATGGCATTGACTAATGAACTGACCAGTGGTTATGGATTTCCCGCTCCATGTCTGATTAGTGCAGTGTTATGTGCCCTTGACTGAGGAGCTGGCAGTCCGATTGAAGGGGGAAATTATGTTCAGAGGCAGATGAGAGAGTATCAGTTCCAGATGACTCGTCCAGACAGTCCTGTGTGAGCTTGTGAGCTGACATCCTCCAGGAGGTGCCTTTTGGCCAGATCTGCTCTCACAGGAACCCTAGGTCTGCTCGGAACCTGGGTCCCGGGGCAGGACTGGCTTTCAGTCTGCAGAGCGTGGAGTTCAGGGTGAACCAGGAGATCGCATCCTCCTAGGGTAACCCTGAGTTCAAGGACCAGGTGGGCTGCATGACCATGGCATGAATCCAAAGGACTGGCTGGTGGTTCTGGACCTTGTTTGGAATCAGACACTCCCCGGCTTTAGAAAATGTGTAGGCTGCTCGGTAGAGGAGTCAGGGTGCTGGGTCCTGTTGCAGGGACCAGGGATCTGGGAAGCCATACCAGACAGGAGCCTGGTCTCATGGAGGGGTGGTCTTGTGAGCATGTTCAGAGTCATGCACTTTCAGGGCCTCAGGTAGAGGCCCATGGACAGAACAGAAGGTGCCCATAGAGCAGGGAAGGCTCCAGAGCGGCTGATCTTGGAGCATCACCAAGGTGCTAGTGGTGAACTGTGTTGCAGGGTCTGCGTGGGCTCACCCACGGGAAGGGCGAGCACTGCTGGGGCCGTGACCCTTCGCAGGTGAGGCTGGGGCTGGACTCGGAGGAGGCAGAGCCTTTCTGTAAACAGAAGGTGTGGGAGGAAATGCCAGGGGGCTGCGGGAGGACAGCGTGAGGAGCGCCAGCACTGAGCCGCTCCTGGGGAACTGGGAGGGTGGCGGGTTCCCGCCGGGCTCCGCTAGTTCCCTTTCTTTCAAGGTGAGTGTATTGCTTCCCAGTGGTGGGTGTTAAAATACAGCTGTCATGCCGAAGGAGATTATAGGTGAGTTGATAGTGATGTCTGGAATGTGGGTCCTGTTTTAGTTGTGTGTGTTTTTTAAGTCTGTTTATGTTGGGGGGGTAAATAAAACAGGCTGGTAAAATATAAACAATTGCTAGAGTGGCTAACATGGGAGTTTATTATACAGTTTTCTCTACTTTGGGATGTGTTCAGACATTTCCGCAATAGAAAGTTAAACTGAAAATAGTATAGCTGCTTGCACAGCCTGCGAGTGCATGCCAGACTGTGCCCTCGAAGTGGTGGAGATGGTCAGTTTTATGTCATGTGTTTTTTACCACAATTTAAAAAATGGTTAAGATGGCATATTTTTGTATGTATATTTTACCACAGTAAAAAAATAATACACATCTTATCCACAAAGGGATGACGTCAGATTGTCACTGGCGGCCACACGCCCTACTGAGGAGGCCTCCTAAGACATACTTTGAGCCTGGCCGGTGGCTTGGTTGATTAGTGTGTCGTCCCGATACACCAGGGTATCGGGTTTGCCCCCTGGTCAGGGCACATACAAGCATCAACCAGTGATGCATAAATAAGCAGAAAACAAATTGACGTTTCTCTCTGTCTCTCAAATAAATTTTTTAAAAGACAGTATTTCCATGGTGTGGAAGGTGAGGGGACCCCTGGGCTCCTGCTGCTGTCCTGAGGGGAAGTTCCAGGCAAGGTGTTGGAACCAGCCGCTTCCTTGCTTTGTGGTTTTGCCAAGAGGAAGCTCAGTCTTTAATTAGTGATGTTTGAATAATGGAATATCTTCAGCGTGATGAGCTGAAGATATTCCTTCTAATAATCACCAGCTATTTATATAATGGCCGTAAGCCTTGGACTCTTCACCCATAAAATAGAGATTACAGTTGTTCTGATGTTTAAGTGAGATAAAAGTGTAGAGAAGCCTCGCACGGTTTCTATCTCCCTACGCTCTGAATCTCCCGTCAGAAGGAGGCTTGTCAAGCGAGGGGCTCTTGCGATAGGTCAGTCACAGCTGAGGTGTTCATAGCTGTAAGCAAGCGTAGCTCTGTGGCTAACAGAGAATGTTTCCTCAATATTTACTTGGTCATTTTTTTAAAATTAAAAAGTGTGAGTAATCACTATGCTAGAGAATGTTGAAAAAGGAAATGAGCTCACAATTTTACTTCTTTAATACCATGATTTTATTTAACTTTGTTGTATTTTACAGAAATGATTTTCTCAGCTCATAGTTTTTTAAAAATTGTAAACCTAAAAGTCAGCTAATTCGATCCATGTCTTAATAGACAGGAACTCTTACCTTTTCCAGCAGTCTTTTGCTGCATAGGCCCTCGGCACGTGCTCTCACAGTGTGACAGGGAACCCCGAGGCCCTGGACAGGATGGTCACTTACACACGGCCAGGACACGAGCCGAGCTAATCCGTGTCCCGGTTCCAGCAGGCTGCTTTCCCGGCTCCCTCAGCAGCATCCAGACTGAGGATGGTTTCTGGTACTTGCTCTCTCTAGTAGGGAGAGGACCTATTTCACACACAATTCTTCATGAAGGCCCATAGCTTTTAATTGCTTGCTATTGTGTCAAAATATTGTCCTTCTGACAGTCAGGGTGATGTAAACAGAAAGCAAGAGGAGATAGAAAATTGAGTACATTTACAAGAAAATGAGAGTGCCTTTGAAATACCTAAGAGACTGACTTAGTATCATCAGGAACGTATTTTGATCTCCTGCATTGTCAGGTGTGATATTTGGGGGAGGTGAGGATTTCTTTAAGACAGAACCTGTTCCTAACACAGCTTCTGAGTCTACCGCAGCCCTGGAAGGAGCTGAGGCTCCTGCCTGTGCCCCACCCCCGAGTAAAGTACTCTGCGGGGCAGGTGGAGGGACCAAGCACGCGGCGTCGGACTCCTCACTGCATCCGCATCTTCCACCAGTCCCTCAGGGAAGGGGCCGAACCTCTTTGAAAGCTGGTGGCCGGGGATGGCATCTCTGAAGATTACAGGAATCGTTGCCTTGGATCCTTCCGCGGCATCCATTCAGTGCCAGGGACCGAGGAGCAGGACCACAAAACCTGGGCAGAGAGTTTGACCCAGGAATCTTACATTCAGCCAGCTTTCGTTACGTAGGAAGACAGCAGTGTTCTTTAAAAACAACCAACAAACCACACACTCAAGGAAGAGCCCGTGGGCCTTTCTGTAAAAACCTACCCAGTGAGTGGGGATGCTGAGCGCCTGCTGTGTGCCTGGCCCTGGCCTCGCCTGGGAACGCAACAGCTCATCAGCTTCCATTCTGGTGAGTGACGGCAAAGCCATCGGTCTTCTTGAATATATAGCCAAGGGCACATAATTGCCAGGAGTATAACATATCATAAAGTAAATGTTATGAAACATGGGAATGTAAAAATATTCACAGAGCAAGTAGAATCAGGAGTTTGAGTAGGGGTATTGCATCATCTGATTTGGGAGCCAGAGACATGTCTAAATATCAAGAAATAGAGGTTTCATTACAGGATAAAAAATTAGAAAAACCTTTGAAGAACTTAAAGAAGTTTCAGTACAACCTCCCAAGACAACAAAAAGACCGTTTGTATAGTAAAAAGCATTAATATCTAGAAACATAAAATAAGACAAGCAGATTGAGGCCACACATCTGTGTTATCAGTAAGTACTGATGGAATAAATTTCTATTAAAGTAAAAAGACTTGGATTGTCCCCCAAAACCAAAGCTCTGCTGTGTACAACTCTCAAGGGCTGTTGGACAGAGACAAAGCCTGCCTTTCTAAGTAGGAGAATTAGGGTCGTGACGGAAGTAATGGACAGGTGAGTTCAGGCACATGGTATGAACGGCGGCAAAGGGAAACGTCCCGACAGAGTGCACAGCCCACAGCGAGGCCCGGACAGGCAAACCCAGGGCCAAAATACTGACGTATCAATGGCAGGAAGGGCCAGGAGACACAGACGAGCCTACCAGTAGGACAGAACCCGCAGCAGACCAGGGAGACAGAAAGGCAGACAAGCACATGCAGGATTCAAATAGCATCTTCCTTACCGTCGTTTTTAGTTGAAATGTCACCTCCTCGGAGAGGCCTCCCTGGACTACTCAATCTAGAGACTCTTCCTCAGTCACTGTCATACAACCTTTGCTGTCTGCTGTTCTCTTTTTGGTTTATTACCTTGGGGTTGCTTTTATCTTCTTCTGTTTAAATTATTTGGACAAAATCTGTGCAAATCTGTGCAAAATCTGTAGGAACCCTGTTTGTCTTGTTCCTGCTGCAGCCCCAGCACGTAGAGCAGAGCCTGCAGGCGAGTCCTTCTTGATGGAACAAGAGTCTGAGTGCCTGGTGTGTGTGTGTGCAGAGCAGGCAGTGTTCCAGGTGCCTGAATCCCTCAGTGCACAAAACGCAGCCCCCTGCCCCGGTGCTTCCATCCTAGCAAGGGGATGTGGAAGACAATCCAGAGTAAGCAAGCACCATCCAGGGCCTGGACAGTGGGGAGTGCAGCAGGGTGTGGAGAGCCAGAGAGCGGGGCTCAGGCAGGAGGGTTACAACTTAAAAATTATGGTGGAGACCTCCTTGAGGTGGTGACATTTGAACAAGGTATCCTGGAGGGAGTTAGCCACATAGGTCTCTGAGGGAAAGAGGAGCACAAGAGAGAAGGGACCGTTAAGATAAGGTCGTAAGGACCAGCTGGAGCCTTGAACACCAAGTGAAGGTGCTTGGACCTATTCTTGAGACTAGAGCTCAGACTGGGAGCAGCAGGCGGAGTTTAAACTGATACGTGACCTTGAGCCAAGCTTCCGATTGCAGGCATTTTTGCCTTGATGCACTATAAACGATGGTTCTAGCTTTATAAATTGTTCCGAGGGGTACAATAGGTGCTGATTTCAACTATTAAAATGTCCATTTAGAACATTTATTAGCACAAATGCATTCAATTATTTCAAACATAGAAGCAAAATATTGTGTGGAATGAAAATAGACGACATAATTAGACTTTTAATGAAAACACTTGCCTACCTCTGCATGATTGAAAGTGAGAGCCTGACAGTCTCAGAAGGATGGAGCTAAATATTTACATATCTGTCTGAGATGCACATTTTTAGGTGCTAAAAATAGTCACTGTTAATGACTTGAAGGGAAATCTAGGTTCGACGTAGTAGTAAACTTCCATAGTGTCTCACACGCAAGTCAAAGTTGATTCTGTGGAGTGCTGCTGGCAGCCTTCGGAACAAGACCTGCTGCTGGACTAAAAGGAGCGCCTGCTGGGTTCACAGGACCTGCTCTGGGCCGGTGGTTACTCTGAATCTAAGGTTTGCATACACGTGCTAAAACCGGAGCCCGTCTTGAGACAGTAAGAGGAGACTTGAGCACCGCCAGGGCACAGCCAGGTGTGATTAGTTAAGTCACAAGATCATCCCGGACTCAGGAGGGGACCACACAAGGGGGCAAGTCCCAGGAAGTGTTCTGCTGGGGACCATGTTGTAGCCGACTACCACACATGCATGAACATAGGACATGCATACTATGTGCTGCCTGCTACTAATATATGCAAAATGTGGGGTGGTCTAAAGTTAGCCCCTTCCCAGATGCTTTCCTCCTGGTTGGAACCCCTTTCCCACCTTCCCTACCACTTCAGAGTCAAGCAAGAAGAAAATGGACTAGTGGTCAGATCTGGTTGGAAACCTGAGGCTCCATTTTGGTTAGAAAGCATGTCAGTTCCTTGCACAGTGTGCGCCCCCTCCCTGGAGCTGCTCCCGCTGCCTTCGGGTGTCTGGGTGCGGGCTCTGGCCGCACTGCGCGCCTCAGCCCTCCTTCCCCTGTTGTGGCTTTGCCCCGTGACTGTGGCTTTGCAGTGTCCTCAGCCACGCAGGTGGCTGTAAATCTCTGAGCCCCTCTGCCCCTCCTCTTCGGCATTGCTGGTGAAGGGAGCAGCTTGCTTCAGTTAGGATTGTTTCTCACAAATGGCCACGTTTTAAAATAAATAAACTGGGGGAGAGAATACGTTTGGCTCATATGTGCATGCTCCTGTGTGTTGGACTCCTTCATTGTCAGCAGTGGCGTTTTAGTTCATTTTAGCACATGGGCGTAGGCTCTGTGAAGCTTCATGCATGTCTTTGCCGGTTTTGAGGGGAAATGCCTTGAGCCATCACCCTGTGCAAAAATCCAAAGCATTTGATTTCTTATAATTTAGCCAAAACAAATAGTGGTTTTCCTAAGGCTTGCAACAATCACTGTGAATGAGCAAATGTTTATACAAGGTGTGAAATTAAGTTTCATATAGTCACAGAATGTGAGTTCCAGCCAGCAGCTCTGAAATCAGATTTGTATTTTGGGTAACAATTTCAGTGCTGTTTGTTGCAATTAGGAGCCCTGCTGCTTCGAGAAATGATGCCCCTCATCCCGATTTAGCTCCTGGTTAAAAAAGAAAAAAACTGCACTGGTTTCTGATGAAAACCAGGGCTTAATCCTTGCTTTTAAAGTGTGCAAATTGTGTCATACATTCGTCCCGGGTTTTACTTCCTAACCTGCTCCACTGAACAGCTTCCTGCACTAAGGAGAATTGCGTCTTTGCCGACTGTCTACTGTGAGAAGCGTCAGAGTTCGTTGAACTAAGAGGCCTGTCCTTAGCAGCAGGGAAGTAGTTAACACTCAACATTTCTTGTGCCTTTTTTTAAAAAATGGGACCAGGCAGGCTAATGATTCTATGCAGCTTTTCTACCAAACAGTCAAAACCCATTTTCAAGAGATAGTTTCCAAGATAGAGCAGAATCCACAAAATGATTGCTTATTGTGCACTGATTTTTCAGGACTAATTGGGAAGTATAACTGCCTGCTGTCACATCTTCCTGATAAGCGGAGAGTGATGTGTTATTCTGTACCCCTTACCTCTTTGCCCTGAGGTCCCATTTGTTTTGTGGGAAGGCAAAGTGCAGACACATGACAGCTGTGTGCTGAGCTGGGGCTGCCCGTCTGCTTCCAGCTCCCTCGAATGCTGGAATCTCTTAATCGCCGCAGCCTTTGCTGATGGCAGTGGCCCGTGCCATGGGGTCAGGATCAGGTGTGCTCTGAATGAGGACAGTTTTGCCTGGCCCAGCATTTGATAATGAACTGGGTGGCTGGCTTATTTCTAAAGCAGCTTAGTGCTCAGGGCGACTGCTCTTGTTCAGTGGCAGCTCGCTTTCTGTTCCCCCGCCCCGCGCTCCCTTTATAAAGGCTGTGTTCACACCGTGAGCTCATACATAGGTATGTATCTAATGTATATTCCTCCACCCCAGAGAAACAGCAGTTTTCTTAGTAGCAACGACGTATTTATACTTTTAGCAGACCAAAGCCATTTAAAGAAACAGTTGCAGTTTGAGCTGAGGTTCTGAATTGGAAATACATGCAGTTTTATTATGTTTTAAATTAAAAGTTTAAATGTCAGTTGGGGTAGACCAAGTAGCCCAAGGTTTTGAGGAAAAAAGGAGGTCCTGCAGAATCTTGAGGCGGGTGAATTTTATTATTTGTCCCTCCCTCCTTCCTGGGGCCTGGTGCTACTGCACAAGAAGGCAGCCTGCAAGTGGAAAGAACCCCACTCCCAGGTAAGGGCACTCGGGGGTAAGAGGTCCTGCTGCTGAGCAGATGCGTGTCCACAGGGGTGTCTCACGACCTCCCCATTTCCAACACATGGGAGCTCAGTTAAGGGAGCTGCACTCATTTCTTCTTTCGGCAGATTCTTCGTTGAGCACTGCCGTGTTCCACGCACTGTGCAAGGGGAATGGCAGATGGCAGTAGTAACCCCAGAATTCCCTGCACTATCTTGTTTCAGTACTAAAATTCAGGTGTGTGTTGTTTTTAATATTTAGTGGTAAGTAATGCAACTTAGTTGGAAAAAACAAATATTTGCTCATATTTATCATATGTTCCTAATACAGACAGGAAGATACACAAGTATTGGTTAAACTTCCTAATCTGCTTAAATGAAGAGATAGCACAGATACTCCAGATCTTATCTGGATCTTAATTCATTGGTGAGACAAAAAGGAAGTTGCTAGGGTCCACGTTGACCTTGGTTGGGTGTCCCCAGCCTCCAGCCCTCTGCCCCTGGAGAGCCACAGTACCCCGGGGAGCTCCCGAGGCCCAAGTGATACAAGTGACAGCCGTCATCTCTGAGGTGCGTCACTTACCTGCTCGGGCTTGTGCACCACACTGTCACCAGATGTTGTAGCTAGAGAGTCCAGTGTTTGTGAAGTTTTGGATCATAACTCAGGCCTGTGCACAGAGGGCTCTTTGGCACACTGTTTAGGGCTTTGTGGTATAGATGAAGGGCAGGGATCGTGGGGAAAGGATGGCAATGATCTAGTCATATTAAAAACAGCAGCAAGACGTTCTTTGCTGGAAGTTCTTTATATATGAAATTAAAAACAGAATAAAATGCCCGCTTTGAGGTGGTTCATCCAAATCTGTAATTGACCTGAGAGCAGTGTGGCCTTGCCTGTCTGGACTCCAGTTGGTCTCCGCCTGTCTGGACTCCCATGCAGTAGGGCGCGTGGTAGGGTGGAACCATGCATGGGACAGTCTTTTTCTTTTGATATTTTTTAACTTAATAAACTTTATTTTTTACAGCAGTTTTAGGTTCATAGCAGATCTGAGCAAAAAGTGCAGCGCTCCCACGTACTCCCTGTCCCTGCACCACTTCCCCATGTGCACTGCCGGCACCCCCACCAGAGGCTCCACAGTTACAGCTGAGGAACCCACGCTCACAGCAACACCCACAGTCCACAGAGTGCGTGGAGGTTGCTCTTGGTGGTGTCCACTCTGTGGGTTCTGACAAGTGTCAGGGGACACATACCCTCTGTTGTAGTGTCACACACACGGCACTTCACTCCCTAAAACCCTGGGCTCTGCCCCTTCTTCCCCAGTGTTTCTTTGAACTGTTTCATTACTTTGACTTCTTAGTGGAAAATCTTGAACATACACAAAAGCAGATAGAATATTGTCATGAACTCAGGTGCAGCCAGCAGCCTCTTGCGTTGTGTTGAAGCACAGCTGAGACACCATTTTACCCACAGTGCCTCCGTGCATCTCAGAGGATCAAGAGACACATCGAGTGTAGGGACTGTTTAAAATGCTTGCCCGCGATACTGTGGTATCGCTGACATAAAACCAACCATAGTTCCTAACATCAAGCTTCCTGTCAGTCTTCAGACTTCCAGGTGTCCCGTGGGTGTCACCGGTTCCTCTCTCTCTTTGACAGTTTGTTTGAATTGGGATCCCAGTAAAGTCCACGTCTTGTGATTGGTCGATGTGTGTTTGTGTCTCTTTTAATCTATAGTTTCCCTCCACGGCTCCCTCTTCCATCTTATTTTCCCCGCTCTCCCACGTTGCAGAAGGGCCAGGCCGCTGTCCCGTTCTGTTTTCCATGGTGTGGGTTTTGCTATCGTGTCCCCTGACCTTGCCGAGCCTGTCTGACCTCTGTGTGAATTTGTAGTTGGGGTCAGCAACTGGTCAGAGTCGAGCTTGGTTTGTTCCTGCAGGCTGCTTCATCGATGGCCTTCTCTTACCAGGAGGCACAGAATGTCTGGGTGGCTGCCTTTTTTATGACATTAGCAGCCGTCTATGCTCAGGTCTAGATTATTCGCACAATGATATATTCATGCCATCGTTCCTTGCTCATCTGTTAGCTGGGATGCTCCTGTGAAGACCGCATTCCCGTGTCGACTTGGATTACCCAGTGGTACAGCCTGAACAGGGCAGGCAAAGTCATGTCTGGTTCTTTCCCTTTATTTCCCAGTTTTCAAAATAGTGTTGGTTCTGTAGCATCCTTCAACAAAGACCAACTCTAACTAAGTATTTTAAAGTTAAGCTCTTTAGTTTTTGCTTAAGAACCCTCATTTTTGAGATGGCCTAGAAGGTTCTTTCCATGGATCTAGAGCAGTCCCAGGCTGTGGGAGCTGCTGAGTGCACTGGGGTCTAGACACCTCCTAGAGTGGCCCGTGTGTCGCTCTTGGGCCGCCAGCAGAGCAGTGGTCCACACCACACAGAGCCTCAGGGGCCTGGGGCCGGGCAGGATGAACCAGGTTACCCTGACCTTGGCGCTGGAACCTCAGCAGCCATCCAGACCAGCGTGCTTTGACAGACGAGGACAGGGAGGCTCAGAAGAGTTGAGGCCACAGCAGTAGTGACAGAGTAGTCACTGGAAGCCACATGTCCTGACTTTCAGTGCAGCACTGTTTCCAGCACACCAGGCTATACCCGGCTGCCTTGGAGCTGCCACCTCCGTACTTGGCACGTCGGTTGGCCTTTACTGCCCTGTGGTGGGCACAGCAGAGACCCCGTCAGAGGATATGTCCGTGTGGAGTGTTCCCCCAGAAGAGACCTCATCAGAGGATGTGTTTGTGCGGAGTGTTCCCGCAGAAGCTGCTTTTGAAAGAGGTTACAGAAACCATGGCTGGAATAACTAGCGGCCTAAGGGTTAACCTCCCGGACTCGCTGCCTTGGCCGGGCCATCAAGAATTCTGCGCAAGTTCATCCTTGAAGCTGACATCAAAGCCGTACAGCTGCTACCAGAGTCCCAATTAGTGCTTTTCCTGTTTAAACGGGGCTCCTGCAAGTTGGATCCTGAAATAGCGGAGCTGTGATCAGGGTTTGGGAGAGCAGAAAGGGGGCAGGCCTCTCTATAATTGTAGTGTTCTTAACGCATAATGATCTGTTTTCCTGTCTTCCCTGATTAGATAATAGCACCGTAGATCAGACGCAGAGCCAGCTGAGCTCATTGCTGTGCGCCTTTGTTATTTGGTTGGCTGTCTTTTGGTGGCTGTTTCCATAATCACTGTAAACAGTTTATATGTACAGATTTTTTTTTAAAGCAAGTGATGAAGCAGGTTGGTCAGAGTTCAGCTTGTCAAGGAAGGAGAGACTTTGAACATGTTTCTCCGCGCACTTCCCTGGATGGCCTTGTTTTTCCCAGCAGGTGGGTCTGAATTCATTGGCAAGGCCCATCAGTAACAGACGATAGACTAGTGATAACATTTGTCTCATCTGGTTACAGGATCAGCACTCCCAGACCTGGGGACAATGCCATCACTGTCAATAATAAAATAACCTAATGCACCCTCCGCCCAGTGTCTGCTTTTGTTTTTCTTGGCCTTTGATCCTAAGAGCATAACTCATCATGAGCTGGTTGGGATGGTGGAGAGGGTAATCGCGACTCTCTGGCATCATCGAGTTTTAGACCCAGAGTCTGCGTAGTGAGGTCCTGGATTGGGTGAGAGACGAGGAGCTGGTCCATCCTGAGCTTTCTCAGGTAAGCCAGATGGCCTTGGACTCAACTCCAGTTCGTCTAATTTCCCTTACTTTTAACTACGAGAAGTTGGACTAGTACAGTTCCAAATCCTCTTTTAACTCTTTATATTGTCACTCTGGTCCTTCTAGAACCTTCTCTCTCCTAGATTGATAGTTACCTCTTCCACCAGTTGTTTTCTCAGGTAAAGACAGACAGACGCTGCCTTGATCCCCTACAGCCCCTCAGTTCCTGTGGAGGGCCCGCAGCCTTCCTGTTGGAGGGTCTGTGAGTGATGTCTGGGTGTCCTGCCCAGGAGCTTCCCTCTTCCCCTCAGCTTAGTTTAGTGGCTCCTGTCCCTTAGTTTAGTGGGTCCCGCAGACATCTGCATCCTCGTGAAGCCCATGTGTGTCTCTGTCCCTGTCCCTCATCTCACCGGGTACCGTGCATTTGTGCTTCTCTGCCTCTCTGGGCTGCGAGCCGAGGGCAGGGGTTGGCCTTGTCCATCTTCGCGCAGATGACAGTGCAGGATGTGGTACATGCTGGCCAGAAGAATGAGTGGCTCTCGACCACAGCTGCTTTTTCAGTATAAAACGGGGGAACAAACCCAGAGAGATGACATTTGCTCAAACTTTATAGTAACTGGCATCTAAAACAGTATAAACCCTAGAGTCACAAGTAGGTGTTTCCATTAGGGAGCCCCGTAATGTAGCAGGAAGAAAGATGGACTTGGGGCCAGGAGCAGAGCAGGACTCCTGCCCCATCTCTGCCCTTAGTAACTGCGTGACTGTGACCACCTAATGCCATGCGGTTTTCGGGGCCTTTCCGCTCAGAGGACTAGGGTTCTTGAAGCATAAACTCCTGCTAGCTTCAGGCAGCTTCTAACTCCCGAGCACAGGAGTCATGAGACACAGAGTTTCTGATTGGAGTCGCTGCTGGAATGGAACCCGATAATGAAGGCACAAGTAATACCTTTAAAACCACACGCTTCAGTTTAGTACCGCACCTTTCCGAGGTTTTTGAATTAACACCCACAAATTGGAATGGCCCAGGGTTTGTATTTTGCATAAGCACAGAGATTGTTGTGCAGATTAGAGAACCGTGTGAGAAAGTGTTCAGTTACTGACATGATGGTGGTGGCCACCACGTATCAGTAACACACCGCGTACTGTGCACCAGACCCTGAGCCACACGCATCGTGCCCGCTGTTACCTAGCCAGGCTGCGCGTGAGGGAAACATCATTCCTCAGCTTCAGAGATGAAGAACTGAGATGCGAGGGGGGAAGCACGCCACGTGGCCTGGGAGATGTGGCGAGGCCAGGGTTTGGTGAGCGCTCGGGGTGCTTGCCAGGGGCTGCCCTGTGGTCTCCGCAGTCTGTCCATTAAGCCACATAATCTCCACAAAATCCCTGTGAGGTTGGTACTACCGTGTTTCTTTTACAAATGAGGAAACTGAGGCACAGAGCGGGGAGGTGCTTGGCCAAGGCCGCATCGCTAGTTATTGTCAGAGCGAGGATTTGAACGTGGCGGTCAGTCCAGAGTCCACCCAGGGTCTTCTCTATAGATAGTGTTACCCAGCAACAGTTGGCGTTGGGCAGAATAACTCCAGTGTCCTTGCTGTCAGCCAGGCCACTAGAATCACAACAGAAGAGCGAAAGGGGAGCTAAGTGAAGACATTTTCAACCTGGCCCTTACTTTAGGAACAACGTTGAGTGTTAGCCGTATTGCATGTGGCCTGAAATTCAGCAAAAATAAACCTGTCTCTTGGCCGGTCACTGAAGTCTGAGCCTGGGGTGGGGGTGGGGTGCTGTCAGCAGGAGTTCACCCTTAATCTCAGGTGTCCAGCTGTATTGCAAAGTGGACATCCCCTCTATCTGCCCACGGCTCCAGGCAGCACAGAGGACCGGCTGTCACCTCTGTCTGGCTAACACTTGGTCACTCTGCCCTGGAGCTTTCACTTTGGAAATGTGTTCATTTAGAGAGAAGGTCCCTGTTTTGGGGGGGTGAGGCCTCAAATTAGTGACTTTATTTTATGAGAAATTTGAGGTAACACCGACCGCTGAGAGTGACCTAGGCTTGTCTTTTAAGTAGAATCCTTTTCGGGGGGTGGTGGCGCTACTTGAACTGTTTTCTTTTTTAAAAATATATTTTTATTGATTTTAGAGAGTAAGGGGGAGAGAGAAAGATAGAAACATCGAAGAGAAACAGTGATCGGCTGCCTCCTGCACGCCCTCTACCGGGGATCAGGCACACAGCCCAGGCATGTGCCCTGACCAGGAATCAGACAGACAACCCTTGGTGCACGGATCGGCACTCAACCACCGAGACACACCAGCCAGGCTGAACTGTTTTCTTAATTTTCGGGTTTGTATTTGAGAACAAGTAGAGCCCAATGAGATCTCTGAGCACCAGGTAGCCCAAGACTTTCATCTATACTTTTGCTCTTGGGAGACAGAGCCCGGCTCTGCGTCTTCTCGGTTCTGCCACGTGGCCACTGGTGAGCCACAGCACTGACCCAGGAACCATGGCTGGCAGAGGAGGCCACGGTCAACACCCAGGAACCGTGGCCAGCAGAGGTGGCCACGCATGGTCAACAGATCCCAGACGACTGCCTCGCCACACATCTGTGGAGCTGATGGCTGTGAAAGTCTTCAGTGGTTTTTCAACTTGAACAAATCTGAAATAAATAAATTGATCCATTGACCTGTTACAGGAAGGTTCCCACTGTGCTTGTACCCCCAAATCATGTCAGATGAGGTTAACTCAGCCATACTGGAGTAGATTCTCAGGTAGCGGGCGGACCCTAAGGTGACCATTAGCCACCTGCTTTGTTTATGAGAGGTGGCCCTCGGAGGCCACTGGCCGGGCTGGAAGCCCCTTCCTCCGGGGCTGTGTCTCCACCCTGATCATTGATCTGGGAAGCCGACCAGTGAACAGTAAGTGTTTCCTGGGCTGTAGGCATCCTGAATAATGTGCTCTTCAGTTGAAAACAGCACTGTAAGCAGTTGTTTAAACCTAACCATTTGGGAATGAGGGAGAGAGTTTCATGAATAATTTATTTCCAAAGAGAAGATGAAGGGATCTGAACTTTCTCCCCTTCCCAGATCTTTTTTACTTAAAGTGAAAATGCCTGCGAGTGCTTTCGATCTGGATGCATGAGAGTCATCGTGCACACTTGATGTGTGTGCGTTTATGTACTTTCACTCGTGGGAACCTGTGTTGAGAAGGTACAATCGTGTAAACACAGTGAGTTTAAAGTAAGAACTGGGCCGGAGTTGCTGGGGTTGCGGGGTCTTAGATACCGCGCCGAGCGTGTATTAGCATAACGCCGGGAAGAGCTTGAAACGGGTCACCGCGTCCTTGGGCTGGAAAGGGCTCCGTGAAAGCGGAGCGGCGTGCGCCCTGGCGCCGCAGCATCATGCTTCCACCTTGGAGCAGACCCCCGTCTCACACGAGTCCGAGTCCTTGCTCAAGGTTTCAGAGAGAGTTTGGGCCGGGGCCAGGTGCACTATGACAATACCAAACCCTCTCGCCGCCCCTCCTCTTCTTTCTCCTGTTCTCAAGCCCCTAACCCCCCACCGTGTGGACTTGTGGACTTGTGTGATGTGTGGCCAGAGGGAGTCCTCCGTGGACGACGTACGTCTTCATCGACCGTCTGGGCGTTGAAGGAGTGAGCAAAGGCGCAGGTGCCTGGATGGTGCTTCCCAGTGGTCCCCCGCCGCCACACGTAGTTGTCGTTTATTGGTGATCACTCGGTGTCAGGCGCTGTTCCAAGCACGTAACACGCTGTCTAACCACCTCCTGAGCTGGGTGCAGCTGTCGCCTTCACATTACAGTGGAGGGGACTGGCGTGCAGCGTTTGAGCCCTCGCCCAGGACCCCGGGGCCGTCCTCGCGCCCCTGCCACCGTTCACGCTGCCTCCTCCGTCGCCTCACAGTCAGACCAGACGCCCTTTTGTCGGGGGGTAACCAGCAGACAGTAAGCCACACGCTCACTCACTGTCTGTTCTTGACCCCATGACAACCGGGAACACAGTCAAGAACCAAGTAGGATGAGAGCAGAACATTCATAGAATTGTTTTCTCGTTAGGAATAAACATACTTTTGTTTTAAGAAAATACTCATGGAAGTGGATGAAACGAAGTTTAGGCTTCCAGAGAGAGAGGCGTGAGGCACGTGGAGCGTTTGCTGATGAGGGGCCGCGCTCTCGGAGCGGGGGGCAGTGAGGACCAGCGGGCGGTGACGGCTGGCTGTCAGGAATCCCTTTGCCCTGGCTTAGGGACCTTCACTGTGCGTCATCTGTTTCTGTGTCTGCTTCTGGGGCTTGAAAAAATGTCATGTCTCAGGTAGCGGGCCTCCCATCCTGAGCCCGTCACAGTTGAAAAATACCCCTTGAAATGATCCAAAGTTAATTTCTGACCATTTTGTTTCAGAAACACTAACCTCTTGGGTGTCTTTGTTCTCTACACTAAAACTTAATCTACTTGTAAAAATACCATTTCTTTGCTGTAGAAATTGACTGGACATGGTTCCTGTGAGTGATACGGGTGCTGTTATCCCCAAACACTGTAAAAATGAGCTTTGAAACAGGTGGGAGGCACCCAGGCTGAAAGTGATGCATGGCTCGGGCGTGGTCTAGTGGGATGTTATGCTCAGGGTTTGACTGGTCATCGCGCACGGGTTTTAGAAATGCATGTCGGGTCCTTTGAAGTTTTATTTTTAGAGTGGAAACTTTCTCACGCAGCAAAATAGATGAATCAAGGATGTTTGAATCGATGCTGAAATGTCATCCACGTCTGCAGATTGAAAACCGTTGGCCAGGTTCATGAAATCCACGCAGAAGGAAGCGTCTCGCTGCGCGCTCACCCGCCCGTCTGCACGGGAGGCAGGAGGGAACGCGGGCCTGGGCAGGAGCGCGCTCCCCGGGGCTGCTGCTGTCGTCCAGGGGCTTCCGAAAACACCAGAGCGGACGCTGGCTGGGCACGGGCAGCCCAGCCTGGACTGGCTTCAGGGCGTCCACACACACGTTTAAACACAGACTCGGCCTTCCTCCAGAGGCCGTGCCTGAAGACAGACCCAGACGATTTCTCAGAGCCGTGCAGCGTAATTCCAGTTACACTTAAGCTATGACCAGAATTTAGTGTTGGAAAAGCGAGAGTGGATAAGAGTGTTGTAAAGACTACAGTGGAAATATACAATGAAACCTTTTTTACACGTGGCTGCTAAAGGCTCTTAAATCTGTCTTTTGGAAGAGTTTTTTGGGTGTTTTTTATGTGTTGCTGTGTAGTCACATTTTAAAGGAAGGTCTGTATCTAGGACCAGAATAGGTTCAGAGGTCTGAGTTCTAATCCCAGCTTTGCCTACAGCAGCTAGAAGGCTTTCAGCGAGCCAGGCAGCCTCTCAGTGCCCCGGTTTCACTCTCGGGAGTGGAAAAAACTCGGACTGGGTAGCCTCTGCCTTCCGGCTTCAGAATCATATGACTCCTATGGGGGCTGTTATAATTCTTAAATCTGTCAACTCTTGGGATGTGTTTACAAACAGGAATTGATTCACTGACGCGCCTTCATCCTCATGGAGAAAACAGTGCTCGAAGGGACACTCCACGTGTCATCTTTCAGAGTGCAAGCAGGCCTTTCAGCCTTAGAGTGTGAGGGTCCCGGGGACATGGGTGGGCTCTGCTATGTTAGGTGTGAGAGTGTTGTAGAAAGTGTTTCCCCAGCTCAAGATTCCTTAGCTGGTTAATGAAGGCAGAAGCTTCCTCCTGCACCCTGCTGCCTTCATTAGGCCTTGGAGCTCCTAGCGGAGGCCAGTGGTCAGTCATTATTCACAGTGGAAATCTGGAAAAGTCCTGTTTGCTGGAGCCATCAGCAGGCGCCTGGAACCTTCCTCAAAGTGATGAAAAGTTTCTGAGTCATGCTAATTGAGCCTAAATGCTTTACATTGTTTAGCAACAGATAATGCCACTGTTTTGAACTCTGCAAAGAAAGAAACCTTTGAATTAAGGCTGGAGCGTTTGGAGCTGTCCTTTGGTTGTGATGTGTGCACCCAGTGCCCCCGCCCCGCCCTGGCGCATTGCCTCTGTGTTGATTTCTTGCCCCTTGCGGCGTTTGCAGCCCATTTTAACAGCTTGTGACGGGTTTGAATGTCAGGAGCTTGCCCAGTGGGCAAAACCCTCACTCACACTAGAGTTAAAAGTGTTGAAAAGCAGTTTAACCTCCTTGCTTCCTTCTCATTTGGAGCAGAGCGTACCTCCCCAGGCGCCTCGCTCGGACCCGGGGCTGGGATAATTCCACGGCCTCAGGCAGGTCTCGAGTGTTCACCTGGAGCCCCTCTGCAGGCCGCCATGCCTCGCCCACCCCTCGCCTCTCTATGCCGCTAGCAGGCTGTCTGGTTGTAAAGTTTTGCTAGATATTTATTTTTTTTCAATTTTCACCCAGGGATATATTTTTCCATTGATTTTTTTTATTTTTTAGATAGAGTGGAAGGGAGGGAGGGAGAGGGAGAGGGAGAGAGAAACTTCGATGTAAGACATCGATAGGTTGCCTCCCACATGTGCCCTGATCAGGGCCGGGGATCGAACCTGCAGCCCAGGTATGTGCCCTTGACTGGGAATCAAACCCATGACCCTTCGGTGCTCAGGCAGACGCTCTAACCACTGAGCCACACTGGCCAGGGCAAGTTTTGCCTGTTATTTAACCTCGGTGTCCCTGCTGGAACGCACTCTTATTGTTCTCATTGGCCAAGCATAATTGATCTGTCTTTGCTCAGCAACTTCCATTTGCGTGTTTTAGGGGTGAGGGTGTCACTCGTCTCTGTTGAAGACAGACCTGCTCCCCTTGTGCAGTCTTTGTGCTCCTGGGTCATCTTCACACAGCCTGCAGGTTTTCATCCCTTCGCTGTCACCCACGACAGTGCTGCACCTGCTTTTCCAGGTGGGGTGATTATCTCCTTTTACACGTAATCTCCCGCTTTCACACTGTTCCAAGCATGTCGTTGACTCACTCACAGGGTGGTTCGCTGCAGTCCTCCTTGGGCAGCTGTGGGGTCCGAACAAGAGAAACTGGACTTGTTCCTTCATTGTGAGCTGTGCCCGACTCCTGAGCAGTGTGCTCTGCCCCCTGAAATACCCCATGTGTGTGTGCGGGTGTGCGCACACCACTTCTCAGGTCAGAGCTGGGTTACGGCCTTTGTGGGGTGGGGGCAGATGGTGGAATCTGGAGCATTAAACAGAGTGATTGATACAACATAACTGAGTTACGGCTGCTCCCATTCACTGGGGCAGATCTGTTTACGAGAGTGTCTGCAATTTAAGAATTTAAGGACCTGGGTACTATTCTGCAACTCCTATTTCTAAAGCCATTAACATTTAGGGAAGTAATGGTTTTTACCTGTTCTAGTCTGAGATCTTCAACTAGAAGACATTAGTTATGTGCCCTTTAGTCACACGTGTCCTCTGGACATCCTCCGGGCTGCATCAGGGCAGCCTGCTCAGCCACAGTGAATATTCACTTGTGAACTCGCGTGGGCAGGGTCTTTTCTGTCAGTTCCCTTGGTGACAGATTTGCTCTTTCCTGGGCTCTTATTAAGACACTCGTCTTCAGTTCTAAGACTTGGTTGCAGTGGTCCTGTCTAGTTACAAGTTTCTTTAGAAATTTCTAGTAATGTGCTTTCCCTCCCCCGCCGCCCCCTGACAGTGGCAAAGGCAATGTGTTTTATGCCAGTACTTGGAATACTTTGGTTAAAATGCTGATGGATTTTACTAAGATCCTTCAGGTACATTAGATTCCAGTTATTTCAAAGGTTAGGGAATGGGGTGTTCTGATTGATTGGGTTTCCTAGAATAATGACCATGTGTACCACTCGAAGATGGATAGTCTTTAGAGCTGTATAATTACCTTCTTGTGCACATAGCAAGCTCTTAGGAAATGTGTGTTGCATTGACCAGGGTTAGAAGGACCTTAGAGATCATCAAGTACAAAAGAGGACACCGGAGCCAGAAAGCTGGGTGGCGTGCCCACTGAGGCCCTGTGGGTGGCGAAGCTCGCTTTGTGCCTGAGCCCTTCAGGACGTGACTCCACAGGCATGTGTTGCGCCTGGGCTGCCCCTCGCCTGCTGCAGAGCTGCAGTGCTCAGCACCCAGAGCCCAGAGGGATCCAATCTCGTCTGTCTCCCCAGGACATATTAAAAACCACTTACTTTGACTCTCATCCATTAATATTTGCGATTAATGCAGAGAATTCAACACATTCTAAACTTTTCTTAAAAATCAACCTTATTGAGGCATAACTTACATAAAATGCACCCATTTTATGCTGAATAATATTCCATTGTATGCATATATCACTACATGGGTTGGTTTCTATGTTAATCCAACTTTGCATTCCAGAATATACTTGATCATGATACGATGTCATTCCAACGTGCTGCGGGATTCTGTTTGCTCCTTTTTTGTTAAGGAATTTTGTCTCTGTTTCTAAGGAATGTATCATGTGTAATGCCATTGTCTACTGTCAGTATCAGAGTGATGGGCCCCATTGAATTAGTTGGAACTGTTTCCTCTTCCTCTGTTTTCTGAAAGAGTTTCTGTACTATTGTTATTATTGCTTTCCTAAATTCTTTGGTGGTGTTAATTCTCACCTGAGGATATTTTTTCCATTGATTTTGAGGGAGGGAAGGAGGGAGGGAGGCACAGAGACAGAGAGAGAGAGAAACGTCGATGTAAGAGAGTTACATCAATTGATTGCCTCCCATGTGTGCCCTGATCAGGGCTGGGGATGGAACCTGTAACCCAGGAACGTGCCCTTGACCAGAAATTGAACCTGTAACCCTTTCCAACTCCCTAACCACTGAGCCACACCAGCCAGGGCGCTTTCCCAAAATTTTGATAGAATTAACCAATGAATCCATGTAGGATGGGAGTTTTCTTTATAGGAAGGTTTTTTTAAATAACGGATTTAATTTTTTAAAATAGATATTTAGATTTTTATTTTTTATATCAGTTACCTAGTGGATGTCTTTCAAGGACTGTCCACGTCATGTAAGTTGTTGAGCCTGCTGGCCTAAAGTTGTCCATCATATTGTTATTAGCCTTTTCACGTCTTAGCACCTGAGTGGTGTCTCCTGGTTCATTCCCGGTGCTATTAAATTGTGTCTTTTTTCTTTCCTTGATCAATCTAGCCAGAGATTTCTGTTTTATTTGTTTTCTTTCAAATTACCTCTCTTGACTTCAGCCTTTCTCTAAGTTTTCTTTTTCCTCTTTCATTTACAGTTTCTTCTCCTTACTTTGCATTAGTTTGCTTTGCTTTTCTGATGTTTTAAATGGAAGCACAGGCCTCTGATCTTCGGTCATTTTTCTGTTTTTATATAAGCCTTTTTAAGCTATAAACTTCCCTCCAGCGTGGCTTTAGCTGCATCCCACGAATTCTGATATATTTTTATCCTCCATTTCAGGGTATTTTCTAATTTCCCTTGTTATTTCTTCTTTGTCTCATGTGTTACACATTTTTCTAGGTACATATATATTTAAGTTAAAAATATTTGTCCATATATCACCTAATATCACCTCCCGTACCAGGAATGGTGTTGAATTAGGTAAGCAGAGTGTATGTAAAGTTTTATTTTGTTACCAATTTAGAATATTCTTATCACTGTAGCCCTCAATTAATTTAAACATTTTTTAGCTTTTCATATTTCTTATTCTAGCCGGGGACTACGGTTCCCAAAGTTGCAGGCAGGTGAACCGCAGGGGTGGTGCGGTAAGGGGTGTGGTTACTGGACCCCAGAGAGAGAGGGAGCGAGCCAGTGGAGGGGGGTCAGCAGGGTAAGTACTTGACCCCCTCTTCCCTCCCCCCCTTGCCCTGCCTCAGCCCACCCCCTGCCAGGTCCTGTTTCAGCATCAGTAGCAGCCTCCTCTCCTCTCATCCCGCCTTCACTTGAAAGTAGTAAGTGAGCTCTCCCTCCAGACCGAGTGTGAGAGTTGTTAGAATGGAGTGTGAGAGTTGTTAGAATGAGCGAACCCGAGAGGCGACACTGCAGTTTGGGGCTGCGTGCACCTCCCGGGCTGTGCTCCTCCCGACCCCAGAGACCGCCTGGCCTTTTCTTAGGCGACAGCAGGGTGTCCGGCAGGCTCGACCCCAGGGAAGCCGCAGCCCCGTTCGTGTCCGCTCGCTCGGAGCCCGGTGCTGTGTGTGCCGCTCCCTCCCTCTCTCGCAGTGAGCACGTGGGGAGACTGTCTTTATGCGCCCTGTACAGGTGAGGACACCAGAGCTGAGAGCCTGACTGTCCAGGATGCGGGGGCGCCCTCAGTGGCCCTGGCAGGGCAGGAAGCCGGGGCTGGGAGGCGGCGGCGGTTCCCAGAGGGCCCTCTCTGCCCCTGTCGCCCACCTGCGCTCCAGGAGCATTTCACCAGATCCGACGGGATGACTGATTTAGTAACTACTGTGACTGGTGCTGGAAAGCTCAGTGGGGGTGTTTTTCTTGTTTGTTTGTTTTCTCCATAACATGTCAGGGCTCGCAGAGGAAGTAGATGTTGAATGAAAATATAATTATTTCCCAGCTTAATACATGGTTTAAATGCTTCAGGGCAAACTGGGACCTACAGATATCCGAATACATTTTTAGTGCAAGAAGAACAGACATTTAGAAGAGCATCTGCCTTTTAGTTAGTAATAAAAAATAAAATACAAAGCAAGTATTTACTATTTTGCCCCTTCCTGTTACTTAGCAACTTTGTACAGGAATTGAGAGTCATGAAATCAAAAACCCTACAGGAGAGTGGAAGGCATTTTAACTTAGTTGTCGTGTTTTCCTGGAAATGAGCCCATGGCCTTGAAGGAAAATGGTGTGTAGTGGGAGCACCAGTCACGCCTGTGAACGAGGGGAAGGGAGAAGATCAGAGATTGATTTCATTTTGTCCAGACGGTACAGAAACACTTCTCGGTTGTCTTGTAAAAAGTCCGGGCGTGTCCAGCCAGTGTGGCTCAGTGGTTGGGCATCGACCCATAAAACAAGAGGTCCCCAGTTCAATTCCCGGTCAGGGCACATGCCCGGGTTGCCAGCTTGACCCCCAGCAGGGGGCGTGCAGGAGGCAGCCAATCGATGTATCTCTCATCACTGATGTTTCCCTCTCTCCTTCTCCCTTCCTCTCTCTGAAATCAATAAAAATGTTTTTTTATTTTGAAAAATGCCAGGTGTGACAAAAATGAAATCTACTTTTCCATGGAGTCCTTGCAGGCCTAGTCAGAGCGCTGTGGTGTACAAGAAAGGCCTAGAACGGGAGGCAGACATGGGTCCTGGGCTCGGCTCCACCACCCAGCATGCTGTTACCTTGAGCAACTCAGCCCGTTCTTTTCTGTCATTTATGATACGGGAGTTTCACTTGCCCTTCTTATGTCCCAGAGCAGGTGAGAGATCAGATGAGGTAAAGGGTGCAGTGTGCTTTGAAAAGGGGACGCAGCGCCTGCTTTCTGCTCAGCCCGGCTCCTGCAGCAGGAAGCCTGGCGGGACCCGCCGCTCCGGCCGTCCAGTGCCCACAGAAAGCCCGCCTTGCGCCGCCAGCTGCTTCAGGCTTTTGCTGTCCTTAGCACTTAATACCATCCCCTGAACACCGTGATTGTTTGTAGAGGCCTATAGGCACTCAACAAATATTTACTAATAGATACAGTAGGGATAGCTTACAGATTAAATTATTTGCCTCTCTAAACCCTGTGTAGTAAGAATTGTTTCGTAATGGTGTTTACCATGTGTTCTAGTTCATACAAGCCCATGAACTTACGGGGCAGCCTGACACCCGCAGAAGAAGGCAGGTTTCTTATTTTTGGTGTGTGGTGGGTCTTTGTGCATTTACTTCAACTTTAAGAAGCGCAAGGTAGCTTTTGTTCATTGGCCAGGTGCGCCTAGATTTGTTCGGGTAGCATGTTTACATAGTTCAGAGCGCGTGCGCCGCTGGGAAGAGAGCCGAAGCGTCCCCTTCACTCCTGTGCCTGGCCAGTTCCACTCCAGGGGCCAGGCTGTTTGGGTGGCGCGTTTCCACAATGAACTTTTGAAGTTTCGAAGTTTCTGCCTGTCTCTCTCCGTGGATGGAGAAACACAGCAGGTAAGGGAGCGAGGCAGAGGTGGCGCCCCGGCGAGCGAGCGCTCTTACTTCTGTCTGTAGCACCCCTGGTCTTGTCGGTGATGCACAGTCTGGAACAAGCTTCTTTCTAAGAGAATAACCAGACTGGTGGACACGATGCAGATAGTGTACAGGCTAAGTCTGACCTAAGTTTCCAGTCTTCTTTCTTCAGCACTTTGAGATCAGTAGTTGAAGTTTCAGGCACATCCTTGTGAAATAATTAAACAGACCCCCTCTGCTTCTACCCACTGGCAGAGCCCTCGGTGCCGTCACTCTGGACAGGGGTGGAGGAAACCCTTAGTACGTTCTCTGATCACACCCGTGACGTCCACTGGGCATCCCCTCGCCCCAAATGTGGCTTATTAATGTGCACATCCCTGGCACTCAGGTGCCGCGTGGGTGGGGAGGAGGAACTGTGTGTCCCACACGCACGGTGTGGGTAAGCGTTATTTAAGTCTGGTTTGAGCTGCTCAGCATCTGACATGCGGAATCACTGGCTGGTGTCCAGATTTGTTAGTGTTTTTCTTTTGAGAAAGGTTCAGACTCTAGAGAACTAAGCCATCTGTCCAGCCAATTATTTTAAGGCTTTAATAACACACAGTTTGCAATATATTTTAATGTGTAGAGTAGAGGATTCATGTTTTGTGGAACTGGTATCTTTAGAAATGTCATCCACACTGTTTTATTATCATTTTGGTATTGTAACCCCGATTTGGTAGCTCACGTCTTTGTACTAGTGTTTTCGCAGAATTAATTAGTTCATTAGAAGCAGCATCTTAGAGCTGGCGCGTCTGCAGTGCGGTGCACGGCTCCGGCTCCGGCTCCGGCTCCTGCGAGGGCTGAGCTCCTGCCAGAACAGGGGCGGGTCTCTGCCGCCCGCCACTGAGCTGTGAGACTTTGAAGCCTCTCCTGCTTTCTTTAAGGTTTGTCTGCGGGGCTCTCTGGTTGCTATTGTTGCTCACTTTTGATGACTCGTGTATTGGACTCTCCCAACACCTCAAATTGCTAAAATCTGCTAAAGAGAACTTTGCATTTGTGTTGTTTCGTAACTGCCTAACCTGGGTCCACACGGCTGACTTTCAACATCCCGCCTGCTCAGCTCAGCAGATCTGAAGGAGAGCTCAGAGGGCACCAGGCCATGGCAAGGAGCTGGCATCCAGCACTGGAGGAGGCAGTCCTGCCATCCCAGGGACAGTTCTCTTGGCAAGATAGGCATTAAACAAGTAATCAGAAAAATTGCTTAATTACAAGCGGGGCAGAAGACACAGAAGAGAATTAAAAAGCACCATAAGGGGTCAGACAAAATGTACTGGCTGATGGGGGCCAAAGGGAGTGTGGGAAGGCTTCCTGAGAAAGTGTCATTGAACTTGGAACCCAGAGAGTTAGAGCGGGAGCAGGACCAGCCTGCCCGGGGGGACGTAGTTGTGAGCATCATCCTGCAGGCAGAGGATGTACAGTGTGCAGGCGGCCGGTACGAGGTGGCGCAAGCGGCTCAGGGTCACTCACAGACGACGGGGGCCGGCCCGGCTGGAGCAGGGCTGCAGGGCCTCCTCGGTCCTCTGAGGACTTACACTTGAGCTCACCACTGAGCTGTGCCTCTTGCAGGATGCAGAAAGCAGGAGCTTCTGCACAGCTGGTGAATGTGGCTGTGGAGGGCAGGAATGTCATGTCAGATGCCCTCCAAGGTCATGGAGCAAGTCCTTGACCTTGTTGGGAAGGTTAGCAGTGAGAAGCAGTTTAAAAACAAACACCAACCTTGGACTCCATTGTGGGGGCATGATGTTAATTAAGATGATCGGAACTCTTAGATTCACAGCACCTGCTGTACCTCTGCAACATGTTTTTGTGTTTTTCCTCCTAAAAAGAAAATAGCTTTATTGAAAAATACGGTTTACCATTCAGAAAGGAACAAAGAAGAAACCAGATACCTCAATTCTAAAACAGGTCTCAAGCAGTTATTCTGAACTTGGGGTCTGTGAGTGACTTACAGGGGCCTATGAGCTACAGAAACTGGTCTGTACAATTTGTGCGCAGACATATATTTTAGTTTTCAGTAGTTCTCAAAGGGACCTGTGACCCAAGAAAGGTAAAAAGGCTGATAAAGAAACCCGGAAAGCCAGAGTCTTACCTGCTTGCAGAAGCCTGTGGGTTTGGGAGGAAATATTTGCGTGTTGTCTGGCGGGCTGAGTGGGTGGAGACACTGCAACACCCAGCCGGGCAGGGGCTGCCTTGTGAGGTGTTCCAGGGGGTGGATGAGGGCGACGCTGGACGAGGGCTCTGAGATCCCAGTGCCCTTTAATTCTCTGATTAAGGACATTTAAAGGAGGAAGCCAAGCCCTGGCCGGTGTGGCTCAGTTGGTTGAGTGTCGTCCCTGCACCGAGGGGTGGCCGGTTCCATTCCCAGTCAGGGCATGTGCCCGGGTTGTGGGCTCGATCTTCAGTAGGGGGCGTGCAGGAAGCAGCTGATCGGTGTTTCTCTCTCTCTCCCCCCTTCCCTTCCTCTTTCTCTCAAATCAGTAAAGACATATTTAAAAGTAAATAAAGGGGCAAGCCAAGCTACTTGAAGAAGGTCAGAAGAGGGCAAGGTAAAGGCTTCAGAAGTTGATGCGAGGCACCTGCTTGTTTCTGACACAGCAGAGATGGCAAAGTAGTTGATTCTGAAGCTGAGTCCCAAGGAAGCCTTTAGAAACTTCTAGAAGAATCGGTTGGCCTGTACTGGGAAGAAACGGATGGGAGACCATTGAGAGTCTGTAACTGGGAGCAGGGCAGGGAGATGGAATTCTTCACTTGCTCAAAAGTTAATCTTCTGCCTGAAAATACTCAAGGGATGAGTCACACCTTGACAGGGACCTTGATTCGGGGTGGGGGTGGGGGGGGCGGTTTCTAGCCGGTTCTTGAACCATCAAGCCCGCTGGTCACTGGTCACTGTTCGGCGGGTCCTCAGGAGGAGAGCCCAGCAGCTCCCTCTGGAAAGGCCTCTGTGATGCAACTGGAACAGCATCCCCCCCAGTCATTACCCTGTTAGCAGGCTGACAGATATGTGCAAATTGTGACTCACTGCTCAATTTGGCACTAAATTAATCTCTCCACGTCGCATCTGCTCAAGTGTGACTGTCACCACTGCTGTGTCACTGTGTGTTTGCCTGTGTTCCAAAGGTAAAAATTAAAGTAATCTGATCCTGCCACAGAACGAACGGGTGGGACAGATGGTGGCGGGTGGGAGGAGAGCACGCAGTTCCTACCTGCAGCAGGGCTCTGCTGCTCGGGCGCTGGCCTAGGAGGCAGCGCCCAGGGACGTCCTGCCAGAGAGTGCCCGAGGTGGAGCCGTCTCCATACCAACCCCATTTCTGGCCCAGCCCCCCTCCGCACCACCCTCACCTCCCACCCCCGCCTCTGGGCCAGCCCCGTGTGGGCAGAAAGTGCCCGTGTCACCAGCTCAGTGTTCCTGTCGGGTCACAGGCAGTGGATACGTGTTTTGAAAGCTGGATCTACTTGCAAATGAAATGTTTTGATTTTGCTGCTAGGATTTAGACACTGTTTCCTCAGTTAACGGCACAGCTGACTTTCTCTCTTTCTCTTTTTGGCAAACACGTAATGTCACCTGTGAAAAGGAAATTTGCATCTCCGTTATGTTAGGCATGGGAATGAAACACAGACTCCTTGAAGTTTATTTCTGCTTAATAAGATCTTTGGGTTGAGCTTACTGAGCTCTTGCTGAGATCACTGGTTGGGAAGAAAACAGAGATACCACCCACACCTCTCCACTCCCCTGTGTCGACAGCAGGCATTTTTCCTAGGAACCCTTTTCCTCCTGCCGCTGCCTTCCTTTCTTTGCAAGGAAAGAACTCAGAGAGAAAGGGACCCCAAATGGCAAGGAGCAGGTGTGCGCTGCGCAGGTAGGATTCTGGCCCTTACCAGAGGCGTCCTAGGAATCTGCACCGAGCTTGGTTTCTGGAACCGTCGCTCAGCCTGCTCAGCCCCCTAGTTCCTAGCCCACTAGAGACAAGTTTTCCAGAAAATATTTGAAACCGTCAAGGTGACCGGCACGTGGAGAGTAAATGCGAGGTTACCTTTGTGCTGCAGCTCCGCGTGGCCATTTGCATCCTGCTGTCCGGAGCTATGATGGCTATCGATTGAGGGTCGTTCAGAAACCACTGCCCACCCCTCCATCAGCATATGCTTAGCACCGACCTCCCTTCGCACAGGACAGCAGAATTTTGCTTCCTGCTGAGTCTGAATTAACTGGGTTTAAACCACACACACAGATTTAGAAGAGTACACAAATGCCCCAGGGGCTGGTGTCAGCTTGGAGGGAAGCTTCCCGTGTCTCCCACCGTTTTGAGGAACATCAGGCAGTGAGGGACCGTGACCTAATGTCCTGCTTTCCCTGTCTTTTCACCTTCAGCCTTTAAGCTCAGAGCCGGGGTTGTACATGCGTCACGCAGCTGTGAGTCTGGAAGGGGCTGCGGGACCCAGGATGTGCGTTCTTAGTCACTCTTTCTTAGTCATTTTAAAAATCAGTAGAATGGGGCCTTACTTTTAAGAACTGCCTCTCGTTCTTTCTGAGCGAGGTTGCCTTTTACTGCCATGCCCTCCTGGGGTCCCCCCCAGCGGCAGACGCCTCGGTGCACCCCACGTCTTCTCGCGCACCTCTGCGCGTCTTCTTGCCATTCATTCCTTGTTACCGCTGCCTTCATAGCTCTTCTCTTCCTGCTCCAGCTCAGCGTTTAAATCTGTAACAACACTCCCTGAGGGAAACCTGCAAGTTAATCAGTGGGACCGCTGTCTGACTTCATAGCTGATATGCCGTGTTCGCTTTTTAAACAAATGGCATTGTGTTGTCTGCTGCCTCTCAGGAGCCCTAGGTCTCAGGCTAAGTCTTTTCATGTTGTGAGTGGAGAGCTAATCTCCCTCTCCCCCCAAGAGAACATAGCTTTTCTATGTCCCTGATCTAATGGACATGTAATTTAATTTGTCATATCCAACCGATAGGAAATCCAATGCAAAATCCTTAATGGATAGTTTTGCATCTCAGCTATTGTATTATACATCCCCTCTGTGGCCAGTGGACTGGAGAGTGAGCACACATGCTGGTGTGATTTCCTTCTCGGGATCTGAGCCAGACCCAGCTCTGTTGGAGCTGTGCTTGGCATCTTCACGGTGAGCCTCCCCTGGAAGGACAGTGCGCCTGCTGAGAGGGCATTTTTGCAGAACAGGTTCACGGTGGACCAGTAGTATAGTTTTTGAATTGTTGGTATGTGCCCGATGTCATGCGAAGTGCCTAAAGTCAGTTACCTCAATGATTGTTAAACCTTAAGAGATACAGGTTCCTTTTGGGCCAGAGGAACAGAGGACTGCCTTTCGGAGGAACATCTCCAGGGAAAGTGGAGCTGATGGAGTGCCCAACATGCATGACTAGGGAGAGGGGTTTTAGAGTCAGGTGGAGAGTGCAGGAGGGAGCTATAAGAGGTACATAGAAAACTAAACAAGTGAAAGCAGGCAGAAAGGAAACTGTACAAGTAAGTAAATGTACTCAAGCCACCATGTAGCTCAGTTGTTAAAAAATACATGCATAGGTTATAGAACGTGACCATCAAATACCCATTTAAGCAAAAAATTGTGACATAACTTGAATTACTTAGAGTCCAGCCAGGAAAACAGGAATGACTTCTGGTACTCAGAAGGAATTTAATCCAGGGAATTGGTTATTCTGGTGACTGAGATGAGAAGCCAGGCAGGAGACAGTGAGGCGACCAGGGCTGAGTTACAGCAGGAAGCAGCTGCCAGTCTTATACTGAAGGACAGACAGAGAGATCTCTGTCACTAGAGCCCAGAAGCCCAGGAAGGTGACAGAGCTCCATTCTGACCTCCTGTAGAAAAAAGTCACTAGGCCATGCCTTACGGTGAAAAGGCAAGAGCTCACATTAAAACCACATTACGTAGAAATACCAAAGAAGTCGCTAAAAAGTGGTTGACTGGAAGACTAGAGGAGGAATGGGCGGTAGTGTTTTTATAAAAAGCCCTGTTAACCCATTTGCCTTCTTGAAAACATGTTCCATTAATAAAAAATTAGATTGAAAAGTGAGCCTGGCAGACTGGATGTGTGTTTCTTTGACTAGGTTCAGTTCATACATGTGTTTTTTTCCCTCTTAGGTACGTAGACGACGTGATCAGCCGCATCGACAGGATGTTTCCCGAAATGTCCATCCACCTCTCCAGGCCCAATGGAACGTCAGCAATGCTTCTGGTAAGTTCCACCTGAGCATCTGTTGGGACATGTGGGAGAAGATTGGCCTCAAGGTTAAATTCTGGTGCTGGCTGTAGGATCTGCAGAGTGGAAGTTAAGCCCCAGCTCAGCAGAACAGCATAGTGCTCTTGACCGGCCTTCACTAGGTTAGAGCTCTGCACTCTGAACCCCCGTTCTGGGTGGAATTGCAGAGCCCGTCCACGCCGGAGAGGGAAGACGCTGTAAGACCATCTCACCTGCAAGCCAGTCCGTGGCGCTTTGCTGCGGCTGTTTTATGTTGTCCCGAAGACAGGAGTAATGCTCGGCTGCTGGGTCCTGCTAAAGAAAGCGCCCTCTTCAGACAGAACCAGGGCCTGTGGAAAATCATTTCTAAAACCCATTGCGTACTTAAGGAAAGCGTTCCAAGATCATCTCACTGGCGACTCCAGTTTCGTTGTTTCTGCTGGTCTGCTGTGAGCAAGCTGGCCTCGTAGCCTCCCGCTGGTGTTCGCGTTTGCATGAGTTCAGAGACGGGGTGTTGGGGAAATACAGTGGCGCAGAAAGGCTACGTCACATCAGTAATTAGAAAGGCACAGAGACTACGATGGAGCTTTGCCGAGGCTGTGATAGGGAGCACTGGGAGGACTCTTCCCTGTGCTCTGTCTTGTAGAGCCACCAGGTCTTACAGGAGAACAATTAACTGAATAAGAGGGGTGGGTTTTGACGGGTATCGGGGAGGTGAGCTTCAGGCATGAGGGCTTTTCCCGTCTCGCCAGTTACTGCTGCTTGGTGCCTCGTGTGAACGGCCCAGGCTTCAGCATTTTACTTTATAAAAACATAAAGAGCCAGCCACCCAGGGTGAGCCACTGCTCTCACACCCTTCCCAGGGGCAGCAGGCTGTGTGCACGTTTCTCTTCAGAAAGGAGCAGTGGGTGTGTTGAATGTGATGTTTCATTTGTGGGGGAAATGAGTGAAGTTTATTGGGGTAACATGCTACTTTTCTTTAAAAGTCAGTTAAAAAGTACAGTGAATGAGAGAATGTGGTGTTTTTTTAATAGAAAACGAGAACAATTTGTATCTGTCTACAGAACGTGAAATATTTCCTGCCTCAGTTTAGCGTAGAAATGGTCTAAACTTTACGATCCTCTAGATCCAGCAGCTAAAACAAATCCTGCTTTCATTGCACTTGATAAGGACCCCGAGTTAATGAAGACAACACGGAAAGCGTCCCCGGGAGATAGGTTTGTGCGATGACTTCTGGTCCTTGAGCTTCCGTGGCATGAGGAAGGCAGGAATTTGGCGTTGAAGGGAATGAGCAGAGAACTGGATTGTAGGTAAGCAGGTCTAAGGCGGCCGAGCTCTTTCTGCCCGAGAAAGCCAGCTGATTTCACATGACCCGTGAGCCTCGTCTGCTTCCTCACGGAGTTTGCTTCCGCAGACTGATGAGAGTTAGGGCTCGGTTCAAGGGAGGAGCCCCATTTTATGTAGACCGCTTTAGCCCCGCGAGGGGCCACTTCAGACCAGGAGCATCTAGCCAGTTAGCTGTTGCCTCTCGGGGCGAGAGGAGGGAGGGCAGACAGGCTCGGTGAGTATTTGTGAGTGCGTGGGATACACGCGGGGCAGCGCCCAGCACCCTCTTTTCTGTATGTCCCGGGGCTGCCACGTGGGACAGGGGAGGCTCGCATACCAGTTTTATTCCAGAACTCTCAGGACACGTGTGGCCTCAACTTGCTCTGGCGCCTTTGAGTGTTGGGTAGTCGCCCGCGGCCGTAACTGCAGCGCCGGGAGCGCAGACGGCTCACGCGAACCTGAAGCTCAGCCTCCGGCCCTCGGCGTGGTGGCTGCCTGTCCGCGGGCGGGGCTGTTTGGGTGTTGTGTAAGTTAGTAACTCGTGATGCAGTAAATCCTATTTCCGCTCTTTGAAGAGATGAGCTCAGTCATCCAGAAATAAATCTAGCTATGTTGATATTTAGTTTCAGTTAATCTACCGCCTAACATCCCGTTATTAATGTTCTCGAAGCAGTCAAAATACTGTAAGAGCTTAACTGAGTCAGAGACTAGAGCAGGCAGCTGGCTCCTTTTGGCATTTAAAACATCAGTGTCTAACTGTGACTGATTCACCAGGTCTAACAATGTAAGAAAAGAAAAAGATGAAGCTTCAACGGTGATGTTAGAAAGATACCTTGGTATTATGTAACTTAGTCTTCATGTTACATGATTTACAAGAGATAAAACTCGTTTGTCAATCTTTCTAGGCATGCATTTAACTAACCTTCCGTTTCTGTGACACATTCATGCCTGTTTTTGAGTGACATGTCTTTTTTAAACCACGCAGACACATTTTGGTGCCAAGGTTGAGAAACCCTGGTTTAGTGCATGCAAATGCGCGCCTTCCGTGAAAATGCCAAAATGTTTCCTGAGAGGCAGCGCTGAGTGGGAAACAGATTTGTCCCAAGTGTGCCGAGGCTGGATGATAGCTCAGGTGTCCTTTGGGAGTTTCCAAAGACCCCCCCACCAGTGCCAAGTTTTGGGGTGCTGCGGCAGCCGCTTGAGGAAGCTGTACCAGATTTTAACACTTTTGTCACAGCACCAAATATTATTGGAATTCTTTGTTAAATTTTTTTTAATGCTATTTTGTAAGACTCATTAGAAAATTAATCAGCTTTTCTTTCCTACTTCATTTTTGACACATAAAAATTGTACATTTGTTTTTAAAAATGAGACTCGTTTAAGGCAGCGGTTCTCAAATCATGATCCGGCTGTAGGAGAGATGAAAAATATTGTCGAGTCAGAAATTCAGGAATTGAAAACAGTATGAAGAAATGAAAAGGGTTTATTATACTCAGTAAAAAATGGAAGGAAATGGTAAAATCATCTCAGAAGTTGACTGAATTTCAACATGCTCAAGGGAGAAAATAGATTCAAATGAAACGCAACAGGAGCATTGAAGAGATACGGGGAAACAACCACGAGAATGGAAATCAGACAAAAGAAAGAAGGAAGGGCCAGAGAGAAGGCGGTTGAAGTGACACAGAGACAGGGAAGAAAAAACATTATAATTGGAGCCCAAGAAGGAAAACAAAACAGTGGAGCAGAACTAATATGTGAAATTGTCATATCTAGAAGTTAAAGGTCTGAATCCACACACTGAAAGGGCTCGCCGGGGGCTTGGGAAGATTGACCGGCGACGGTCAGGCCTAAGATGTAGTCGAGCGATACTATTAGACTTCAGAGATACAGAAAAGTCCCCACAGCGTCCAGGCAAAAAAATCAAATACTTTACAAGGCGAGAGAATGACACGGGCATCAGACTTCTCGAGATCAATACGTAGAGCAAGGCAGTGATGGAGCCGCATTGTCAAAGAAGGTGGGAGTCAAGGATACATAAGCCTTCCAAGCAGCATGGCCAGAGAAAAACCGCCTCCGACAGATGAAGTCTGCAGCCGTCTGCCGGGCCCGAGGAACCTGCAGGAGAATGTGCTGTCCCCGGGGCCTTCAGCCTGAGGACTGTGGTGAGCGCCTGCTGTATGTCACTGTCTCTGAGACTAAAACAAAGGCAGAGATGAGGGCGGTGCTGGCACACCAGTGTCGCGTGTCCTGGCACAGCGGGGATGATCCAGACGAACGTGGGAGGAGGGTAGCGAAGGTGCTCACTGGTTCTTGTATGTGTGGTAGATGAGACTTGAAGTTACCACTGAAAATGAACACGCGAGATGCTGACGTGTTATCTGGGGGCATTAGAGTGTGTAGACGGTAAGCATCGGAACAAAACCTAACCCCTCCCGAACTCAGCCAGTAACCGGTAAACAGTGAGCCGGCAGGGGCAGTGTCGCTTGGAGAAAGCAGCACTGACAATCTGACAGCGCGTGAAAACTGTGGGGCTTGGGGACCAGGTTGCGACCACATTTATCAGTCATACCGGCAAATGTGAGTGAATTTAATGTACTCGTGGAAAGATTGTTTTCAAGTTGATGATATTAAAGTTCATATGGAAAAGAAACATGCAACAAAGGATAGGAAAGCACCCCGAAGGAACATGACACAGGACGTGACCTTCGGGCACTAAAACACACTCTAAAGCACCTGTAACCGACACTGAGGTGGCTGGCGAGTCCCCACACAGGCTAGTAGGATAAATGACTGAAACAGACTGAAGTTCCTGTGAGAGGTCAGCCTATGAAAACGGTGGCATCTGATCAGTGGGGCCTCCGTGATAGAAGGAAAAAGGTTGGATGTCCAGAGAGCATCAGAGCAAAGTCAGAGGACAGCTGACGAGCTGGGGGGAAATACTTGCCACATGTCTCAGAGATACAGGGCTGTTCTCCCTGAGGTCATGTTAAAAATCTTAAAGATGAAGGGGAAATGACCAAAAGTGGGATAGAGAATGAAGAGAGACAGACCACCCCCACCAAAAGGTGGAAAAACAGTCTTTAAACATAGGAAAAGGTGTTCACCCGTAGCCATAACTGGAGAAATGCACATTGAAACTGCTCTGAGGTACCATTCCTCACCCGCCAGGCTGGCACAAAGGAAGACGGAGCAGCATTGTCAGCGAGCCTGTGGGAGCCAGCACCGCCCTGCGTCCTGGTGGGAATGCAGGTCTCCGGCCATGGGAGGGCCCGCGGTGTCCCATAAAACTCCGTGCGCGTCTACTGCTGACCCAGCGGGACTGCTTCCAGGTCACCCTGAAGACACACCTGCGACACGAGAGCACGTGCGCTGCACTGTTAACTGCAGCTTGTCTGTAATTCTAAGTGCAGACAGTGACTGCGTGGATTACGGTGCAGCCTCGCCATTGCTTTTTTCACCTTTAAAATAATGAGGGCCGTGGCTGGTTGGCTCAGTGGTTAGAGCATCGGCCCGCGGACTGAAGGGTCCCGGGTTCGATTCCAGCCAAGGGCATACCTCGGTTGCAGGCTCCATCCCCGCCCCGGTGGGCGCACGAGCAGCGGGCAACTAATCCATGTGTCTCTCACATCAATGTGGGGTTTTTTTCTTTCTCTCTCCCTTCCACTCTCTCTGAAAAGCAAGGGAAAAAATACCCTCAGGTGAGGATTGAAAAACAAAAACACAAACAGAGAACGAGGGAGACCTTCGTCCTCGAAGAAAGTGACTCCGAGGACCCAGCTCTGCTCCTCGGGAGGGAAGAGCGCAGGGAAAAGAAGCCTGAAACGGGGACGGAGGCGGGGAGGGGGTGGCCTGGGGGGGAACATGCCCCTGAGGAGTCCTTTTTGTGTAGCCCTGACTTTTAGAACTAAGGCAATGTTTCACATACTCAAAAATAAATCTAATCGACAAGAGTGGATTGAAAGCACGTGGAATGCAGCTCAGATAGATAAACCTATTTCACATGAAGACAGTGGCCGCACTCTGCAGGGGGAGCCTTTGACACGGAGTCCTGACTAAATCCTCAGGCTGAGCATTGTTGTGACTGAACCAACATTAAACTTCGGGAGGTAGGCCAGTCTTTCACAGGAGCGGGGGTTAGCGGTTCTGAAGCTATATGTCCCAGGATGGAGCTAGTAAGGAAATAATTGTGTGTGACAGGAGCCGGGTGTCCCCTTTTGGAGAGGGACATTACAAACACAGAAAGAGCTGGGGTAAATCCTTGGTGTCGGATTGGAGCATCAGTATGAACTAGTTGTTTTCCAATGTACACATATATATATGTAGATAGATAGAGAAATAGATACAAGTGCGTATGTGCACAAGCGCACGCACACACACACTGATGTCCCAGCTCTCTCTGCTGAGAAGGTCTGGAAGCAGCAAGATTCCAGGAACCACGAGCACATCTATTGTCCATGTCTTAGTTTTAAGTATCATTCTCACTCCCAGGAACCTAGGCTTCTTGGAGAATTGACTGACTCCAGAACTGGGGTGGAGAAAGTACAAGGTGAACCTGGGACATCTTGCTGTGCCCGAAAGTAAGGAGGTGCCCAAAGAAGGGTGGGCTGTGTTACAGGGACTCAGAGGCCAGACCTGGGCCATTGGGCACCAGCATAAGTTATGGCAGTAATGGGTTATAACCCAGAGAAGCAATAATCCAAAAATCAGTGAATAAAGAAAGAGACGGAGGGATCAGTATAACATGACAATAGCTACAGGAAAGCAGTTCCTTATAGTAGAATGTGAGCTAATAAATGTACAAAGAATTGGAAAATTCAGCAGCCACCATAGTAATAATTGTTTCGCAAAAGAATCAGGAATCATCCGTGGATGCTGAGATTAATGGGTAAAAGTTTGGTAACCGACAGCATGTGTGTTGGTGTGCATGCTTGTGTGCGTTCGTGCGCATGCGCGTGTACACGCACACAGGGGCAGCGGATGTGTTCACATCCGCCAGGCTCATGTGGTATGATGCTGACATTTAGGACATCTAGGTGGAGAGTAGTCAGGAATTCTTGGTACTATTTTTACAACTTTTCTGTAAGTCCAAAATTGTCCAAAATTATGTCAAAGTAAGAAGTTACATTTTTGAAGCATGCATATTTAGATTTATACATTAGATAATATTCTGTGTGTTTGGTCCAGAATGTGACTGTTGCTCTGCCTTCCCCCACTGCCACCACCCTGGCCCAAGCCTCTGCTCTCTGTCACCTGAGTTAGTGCCCTGCCTCCCTTCTGTGCCAGGGGCTTTTAAAGGGAATGTCAGGTCATGTGTCTTCTCTGCTTGGAGCTGGCAGTGGCTCCCCGTTTCCCTCCCTAAAAGCCTAAGTCCTGCCCGGCCGGGCGAGGCTCAGCGGTTGAGTATCAACCTATGACCCAGGAGATTGTGGTTCAATTCCCCGTAAGGGCACATGCCGGGTTGTGGGCTCGAGCCCCAGTGGGGAACGTGCAGGAGGCAGCTGATCAATGACTTATCATGTTTCTCTCTCTCTTCCTCTCCCTTCCTCTCTCTGAAATCAATAAAGACATATTTTAAAAAATAAAAAGCAGCCCCAGTCCTTGTATGGCTCCCCATCCGCTCTGACCCCGGCCCTGGCGCTCCCCCTCCCTCACTGGGCCCACTCCTGCCTTCAGGCCTCTGCCCTTAGATACCCTGGCCTTGCTCCTCAGGGCCCACAGGTTTGCTCTATGTCCCGTCTCTACAAGACTAGTGTGGTCTCAGTCATCATCTAGGCCCCCTTATTCTGAGGTTTCTTAGCAAACGATCTGCAGCGCTTTGTGTAGGCATGGGTGTCAAAGCCGTGCTTGGCCTCCCCTTTAGGAGGTGTGTGATTCTCAGTTCTGTGTGGATGTGGCATCCCATTAATACACACAGATGCCTTTCCGTGGAGTTCCTGTCCCGTTCCTACTTAAGCGTCTGGCGTTAGCTGTCGTTGCAGTTTCAGGGATCTCAACCTTGCCTCCATGCGCTCCTGGGAGGCCATGGCTGGGCCAGGAAACCTCCGAGCCCTGCAGTTTCTGTGTGTAGACCTGCTGTGTGCCTTCTTCCAGGAGAAAGGTGGTCAGTTCCCAAAGAGGTTAGGATCGCTGGCCTCAGACCTTAACCAGGGCTCCAGGCCTTTCCCTTTGGGCTTTCCAGTTACCTGCCGATGGAGCATCTGTACTGTGCACTCCTGTTTTATATTCAGCATAATAGCATTTGTAGTTCATTTCCAGGTGCATTTCTGGTGATTTCAGGTTAAAGCCCAATGCTAGAGATGCGGCCCTGGAAGATAGGGCCTCGTAACGGAGCGGACAGAGGTGACGGACTCAGGCCCCGGCATGGAGCAGCTCAGAACACGCTCAATTGTTAAATCTGTTGTTTAGTTTTCTGACAGCTAAGACATTAAAAACATTTTTTTTAGTTACATACTTTTAATTTCTGACAGAAGCATTTTTTTCTTAGAGCTAATTTCAAGGAGTAATTTAAATGAGCGAGTAAACATTTTTTAAACACCAAGAAAGGGTGGTTCATACTGTTTGTTTGTTCATTTTGAGATTGGATCTCATTACTGGGGGCTCGATGCTTCTTTGGTTTCTGTAGCTCTTGGTTCAGCACAGTGGCCCCAGAGGCAATGGCACACTCGGGGCTGTCAGGGAATGTACTTGGGACCTAATGATCATGACAGTTTCCCTAAGATTCCCCAGAAATACATAGTCTAAGTGAGTGGTAGCCCAGCTGGGCACCCAGAACCACCCTCCCACCCCCCCGTGCAGATATTTCAATAATGCTCAGACCCTATCATTTCTAATGATACTTTTTAAAGCCCATAGTTCATTCTCTAGTTCCCTCAGCACTTTTCAGTTGCATTTGTCTCCAGAAGTTGGGAAGCACATTTCACCAGCCCTACCAGGTACATATCACTGGACAGGCGTTTACAACGGTGAAGTTAAATGCTGGAGAAGCTGTTCCTGCTCCAAAGGTGTCTTACTGGCTTTTATTTTAAACTATTTTGCATACATTACGTGAACTTAATGTCTGGTACAAACAGGTGCCGCTTGCCTTTTTGAGGCAGGTGAGGCTATGTTCAAAATTCAGAAAAGTGGGTTGAGTAAGCGCCCGGTCCCACAGCTACCGGACGGGATTTTTAGATCACCTAGTTCCATTGTATTTCACAGTAAGTGTTGGCTCTGTTTTCAGGGTACCTGGTTCCCAGATTCCTTGTCTGACCCCCGCGCCCAAGTTGACAGCTTTCTGTTCCAGCACTCGTCTTCATTCTGTAGCAAATATTTATCGATCAAGTACTATGTAGAAAATATCCGCATAGTAATCCCTCTAGTGAGCTGGCCACAGACACACCAAGTGTCATGTACACACTGGCGGTCCTGCCAGTGTCCTGCCGCGTGTCCTCCAGCAGCCTCTGCCCGCCTCTCTTGCCTCAGCTCCCACTGCCCGAGCTCTGGCTGCAGGCTTCCAGCGGGCCCCCTGCTCTCCTTGTTTCTGGACTCCCAGCCTCCACTCCAGCTCTCTGCCTGTGATGTCCTGTCCACCTCCTGGCTCTTCAGGGAAAACTGCTGTGCATTCTCTGAGTTTGGAGTCTCGCGTCACCTGTCAAGAAGCCCACCCTTACTTCTTCAGGCCGCGATAGTTTCTTCCCGTGGGCTCCCAAAGCACTGTCGGTGCTGG
Source organism: Miniopterus natalensis (assembly GCF_054644295.1). Classification (NCBI taxonomy): domain Eukaryota; kingdom Metazoa; phylum Chordata; class Mammalia; order Chiroptera; family Miniopteridae; genus Miniopterus; species Miniopterus natalensis. The sequence continues at coordinate 71,363,078 of NC_142092.1, forward strand.
AATTACAGGGTGTAGAGGGTCATGGGTTGATATTAAACAGGTCACTTTGCTTTAAAATGCCATTTGACTGTCCTCCAATATCACATAGCCCGATGCCTCGGTGGAGCTCCTGGAGGGGAGTCTGTGGTCTGGCCGGTTACCCATAACATCACTGCGTCCCTCCTCCTGACGTAGCCCCCTCGCCCTCAGTGCAGACCTGGCACTTTACAGAGAAGTCTGCTCTTGGAACTTCCCAATCTCTGCGGGACAAAGAGACGGTGTAAATCATTGGCGTTGATCTTGTTATTAGAAGACAACGCTATTGATCAATATGTCCTTGGAATCTCTTGTAACTTGTCTCCGTTCGTATTTGGCCAAACGGAGCCGTTTCTCCCAGCACCCACTGCAGTCAGTAATGGGAGCAAAATGATGCTCCTCTTTCCGAGTCATAATCTTTGTTTTGAAGAGTTATTAACACGGGAGCCAGGCTGCTGTTTCCCATGGACTCGGCTTGTCTTGCTGCAGATTTACACACAGCAGTTGAATCTCATTAGCCCGGATTTACACTGCGTAGACCAAGCATGTAAATAATTGAAGCCCTCCGGAGCTGTATTAAATCTTCGGCAGATTTTAAAAGCAGTTTATCTCTGTATTTTACTTTATTCCCTAATCCCGGTCTCCACTGTTGATTTCTCCTCCAGTTAATCTTTGCCTTGTGTCTCTGCGTTGATGTAGAACAGTTGCTCGTATGATAAGAGTGACGTACACGATCCGTTTCTTTTGGCAGTTGAATTAAAATATGTGTGAGTTCACACTAACATGGCCTATGGCATTATTATAGAAGTTATATTATATTGAGTTTTAATTAAAATTAACTAATTGGGCTGTATGTAGTTATAGGAGTGGTGGTGGTCATCACACCCCTCGGCATCAAAACCCCCTCATAAGCAAACTGGTAAGAATACAGGCTCCGCAGCTAGGCTCTGGCTTTTTCTCTAGAAGCCCGTCCAGAATCCACATGCTTCTTGCTAGCTCTACCCCACACCCCAGGGCAAGCTGCCTCTCACCTGAGTTTTTACAACATCCTCCCAACTGTCCCCTCTGCTTCTACCATCGCCCCTCTACGCACTGTTGCTAGAGTACTGTTTTTCAAATGTCACTCCTCTGCCCAGAAGACTCTTCTAGCTTCCATCCCACTTAGCGATGTCCTTACCATGCTCTCTCAGGCTCTGTGTGATCTGTATCTTCCTCCCCACCAGAGCTAGTGGAGTGAGGGGCACTGGGGTGTCTGATTCAGATGGGGTGGGTGGAGTTCACCCAGTAAATAGCCATACTCCAGGAGAAACCTCACAGCTGCGCCCTCACGGAAGGGGCAAGATTTCAGCAAGCCACCCGGGCCTCCCAAGCAGGGAGGAATAGAGTGAAGGGTGAGACTTACTTGATTCTAGAAAAGCCTGCCCTGTCGTCATGGATAGAATCCTAACCATTGCCACCAGTTAATATGCCCACCATGTGGTTGGAGCTCTAATTTCTGCTTACTGATTTTCACACCACCCCTCCATGCAAGATGTTAGCACCATTTTACAGAAGAGAACACCGAGGTTCAGAAGGTCACAGTGAGCGGTGGAGCTGGGGTTTGACTGAGATCCAGGGAGCCCGAGTCGCGCCTTGTCTGTCACCCTTTGTGCTGTCCATGACTGGATCAGACAGATACAGGCAGCTCCTAGGACATGTGGGTAACTGGGGGACATGTGCTGAAGTGAGTCAGGGTTTCTTTAAAAGCTTCCTAAAAGAGGAATGGTTTGGGTAACATTTGATTTTGGTGGGAAGTGCTTTCTGAATATACGTCTGACTCCCCCAGCTGTTTTCTTCTTTCCCACAGGCTTTATCGAATGATTGTTTTGTTGATAAATTTAGGGTGCAGTTGGGACTTATAAGTAGATTGTACTTACCCTTAAAGGGAGAGGGGATCTATCATTTCCATTCATTCTCATTAAAATCAGAACATTTGCATCTTAACTTTTACATCTTGTTCCAGGAATTTTAAGCAGTCTGATTGTATGGAAGTGGGTCGTATTAATTGCAAATGGGCTAGACATCTGCTCACTAGCACAGGATGATTTTTTTAGCTCTTTTTGTTTTTATATATGATCTACCAGAGTGATTGAGGGCTGTCGGTGATGCTGTTACAAGACTAGGATTTTCAGAGACTTATAATGTAACCATAAAAATGAATTTAAGAGTGAATCTTTGCAAGTTCTTGAACTGGGAGCAGTTAAACATCTTCGAGTTGATAGGTTTTTATCCACAGTGTCAGGGAGCCATTCTCTCTTCTTGGAGCCGCTGTGGTCTGCTGCCCAGCGAACCCAGGTGCAGTGGTTGCCTGGCTCGGGGGTGAGGGGAGAGGGTACATTGCTGTCTCTTTCTACCTGCAGGCTGTGCAGTGGGGACTGAGTGAGGTGAGGTGTAGTATGGAAAAATACGATCCAGGCTGGTGACTGGTAGAATAGGCAAGTCATTTCTTCCTGATACTAATATAACAGTGTTTCCCAGTGTGGATTCTTGCAACACTAATCATTAAGGAGACTGATATGCATAGTAAGTTTAGGAAACACTCAGTGGTTAAACAGAGCGAGCAGGTTCCTTTATTGCAGTCCTTTTCAGAGCCTTTAATATGCCTGTATATGGTGTGAACTTTTAAGAGGAGAACAATGTATGTCCAGTTTCCCCGACACCCTTGCCCACAGGCGTCTTGTCTTTTCATGGAATCCTCTTTGGGACATACTGTCATGGAGAATGTCCTATGCACTTTTGTTACAATCAGGAACTGAAGAACCTAACTGGTGCTGTCTTGGTCGTGCAGTTTAGCAGGTCTCAGCTCCTCGGGCGGCTGCCTCAGCCATCTTGCCACTTTGAACCTGTAGGATCTGGTTTCTTTCAGTGTCAGTTGCAAGCCACTGGTGCCACTGGCTCTGCTGGAGGCAGGGCGGAGGTTGGGCCTCTATGTGTCTGTGCATGTCTGTACTTGACAAAGAGGGGAAGGTGACATGTGATGAGCAGCAGTGAGGAGGGAAGGACAAGTAGAGCATGGAAGAGGAAAGCATTTTGGAACGAGTAGCTTTTCCTCAAGTGGTTTCCTGACCTGACCCAGCGCCTGCTACCTGGACAGCAAAAAAGATGTCTAGTGTTGACACCATCACATTCTGTTTCAGTTCAGTTGTCAAATGTATGTAATCTTTCATACCCAGAATCAAAGGTTAAAGCTCGCCAACTTTTCCTTTCCTGCAAGTACTGGAGCTACTCGCCGCGTGCGGCCCAGCCACGGGGCAGGTGTTCCTGGTCACTCTTACTCGGAGTGGGGATGGATGTGAGCCGATGGATCCAAACCTTGACTCTGTCCCTCTTGGAACCGGTGATAGAAAGCTGACACGTGGAAGGGGTGGGTCTGCTGCCATGGAATTGAGCAAATGATAACAGTGCAGTGCCTGTCTTACTGCCAAATCCTTCCCGACGCTTAGAGGAAGCTGGCTGTCTTTCCAGCCAGTCCCCTCCTTCGGCAGAAGGTGGCTTGTTACCCAAAGTAATATGGGGAAGCCATTTAGAGCACTTAATTCGTGTTGACTCTTTATTGGTGCACTATTGCAATTAGATTAATGAAAGATAAATTCCAGTCTATCCATGAAAACAATCTCTTGTAAATGTCCTAATTAGTGTGGGTGTTTATTTAGCCTCTCACGGTTTAATTGCGTCCCGTCCTGCTATTTACAAACAGGCGTCATTAGAGGATACTGAGAGTGAAGAGCAGGGATGCAGCAGCAGGTGAGGTAGTGGAGGTGGTGGGGGGTGCGTGGGAAGTCGCTGGCGCGGAGTGAGGGGTCCGCTGAGCTGGTCCACGCAGGGACGGGCGAGCTCACGGCGGCGGCTTGCCCTTTGCTGCAGAGCTGGGCTGCCGTCACCCGTTGCTGAGCGTAACCTGTGAAGGTGCCCACACGCTCACTCAGCTGGGGCTCCTTCCAGCCCTGAGCTGCCGGACGTCTGCAGGTCAGGTCAGTGAGGGTTCCCGGGAAGCTGACACAGCCAGAGAGGTGTGGGGCTCCCCTCGGGTGGCTCAGCCCCAGTCCCTTCAGCGGCCTTAAAAAAAATCCCAATGTAAAATAAATTGAGAAAGCGGTTTATGGTATTTCACTGGCCTCCTTAACATCTCATTCCAATGTCACGTAATCGGCAGTCGTTCCGATGTTGCAAAGCAGTTTTGTCTTCTGTCGACAGGCTCGAGATCATTTCCATTCCGTTCCAGCCTGGCTTAAGGGTAGGACAGCTGAGCTCCAAGTGGGAAAGCGATGAAGCGGAAGGGAAGGGACCTGGTAGTAACCATCCGTTCCCGTCGTGTGTTGTGTCGCTCTCTGGTTCTTGGTATAGCATCAGTGTTTCTAATTAACAAGGAGTCAAATGCGGGGTAGAGGTGGCCACCCCAAGGAGGAAGCACTGCGAGTCCTGGGTGCGGACCCTGGTGGGAATAAGCCTCTGAAATACCAGTGCCTCAGTTTCCCCCCTCTTCTGGTTGTTGCTGCCAACCATTCTGTGGCTGTGTTCTATATAAATGCAAGTTGCTGCCATTCAAACTGTATTAACACCTAGGTTTCTCTGGGGATTCCTGGGTGTGTTGAAGTCCAGGGTTTAATTTATTTAAACTCGGATTATAGGAATTCACAGTTTTCAGTATATTTCTTCAAACAAAATAGATTAATTTTAAGCTACCCTTAAATAGAAGCCAAAATAAGCTTTCCGGAGTCCTGACTACTGCCTTTATTTAGGGCGCTGCGAGCTGCGTCCGCCAGCAGGAAGGCCTGGCCAGGCTTGGCGCAGGTCTCCTCTGTTGTCGCTAACCTGCGACTGTTCCTTTCAGCTCACAGAACTGTGGGGCATATTTTCCTGTTCATATTAATTGGATTTTAAAGTGACCTTGTCTATGTATCGATTTGAATTAAATTTTTTTACATCAAGGTCAAGTTGGCACACATCCTACAGTGGAAATGGTAAAAAGCCAAGCGCTGCCTAACGGCATCGACAGCAGGGGTGGGGGTGTGACAGGCCAAGCTGCCACAGAGGGCACCGGGTGCCTTTCTCATGGAGGCAGCAGGTGGCGGGGCTATGTGGCCACCACCCTCACCTGGACTTGAGTCTACCTCCTGCGTTCTTGGGGGAAGAGCACCCCTGCCCCTGAGCACCCCAGAGCTCAGATCGTGCTGCTCAGATGTGTGCTTAGGATGGGTTTCAGCTCATCTGAACTCACACAAGCCACCTCGGGGAAAATCATTCATACTCGTGAACCATCTCGCCAAGACCTCCTCTGTGAGTCCCAGTCTCCAGTATGCCCATTTAGCATCTCTCCATGGAGGCATTTCTGCAGCACCTTAAACTTAATAAAACGGAAGTGTCTCCCCCCCGTTCTTCCCTCTCATGCCAGTAAATAGCAAAACCATCTACCTGGTGCTCAGGCCAGACACCTAGACGTCTGTTTGTGGCCTCACAGGTACGCCCTGCCCTTGTCCTGGAGCCCAGGGAGTCAGGGAAAGCCTGGATGGACAGAATGTTGCTTCCAGGACACATCTAAGAACACCTCTGGGAGGAGTGTCCCATAGGACCCCATGTGGGGAGACCCCGCCTTTTTAAAAATATATATTTTTATTGATTTTTAGAGAGAAGGGAAGGGAGAGGGTTAGATAGAAACATTGGTGAGAGAGAAATATCTCTTGGCTGCCTCCTGCATGCCCCCTACTGGGGACCAAGCCCGCAGCCTGGGCATGTGCCCTGACTGGGAATCGAACCGGTGACCTCTTGGTTCCTGGGTCATTGCTCAACCACTGAGCCACACTGGCCAGGCCACCCCTACCATTTAGTGCCTGTGATGACTGGGACAGGCGCTGAACCAAGTGTGTTTGATGGTGGCACACGGCTCGGTGATGATGCAGCACCTCCCTGGGGTTCCTCGGGGGGCGCGCTTGCTGCCCTCAGTTCCTGCAGTCCTGCGTCACTTATCACCTCCAAAGTAGGAGCTGTGTTGGATGCTGCTCACGCTCGCGAGGCTTCAGTTTACCCCTTGACAGATGGGAGAGGCGGACAGATGATTTTTAAGTTCTCTGGGGCTCTAGAGTTACACTGTTCTCTGAATCCGTGTCCGTGCCCAGTGTGCCCGTGGCACGCACACTTACCTGTTCATAAGTAACTGCTGTTGGGGCCCCTCACTGTGCCTTCTCTTTCTTCAGGATTGGTACAAAGATGAGGGTTCTTGGTGCTGTCCTGTAGCTCCGCGGTCTTCTCTCCTCCTCCCCCGCCTTCTAACTGCACCTTGAAAACAGCGCGTCGGCCTATGCACCAAAGGGTCATGGGTTCGATTCCCGGTCAAGGGCATGTACCTGCATTGCAGGCGTGATTCCCCCCCCCCCCCGTCGGGGCACATGGGGGAGGCAGCCGATCAGTGTGTCTCTCTGACATCAATGTTTCTCTCTCCACACACAAATTGTTTCTCTAAAAATCAATGGAAAAAATATCCTCAGGTCAGTATCAATAAAAAATAATAAAAATAATGATAAAGTACCGCAGACGTCTTAAGGATACATATTAGACTTTTACCTTGTTTGTACCTGGAAAATAACATTTGTGGGTGGCTATGTGTTTTTTAACACATCCCTCCCCAAGGCCCAGGTCGGCCGTGCAGCCTTTGTCTGAGTGACAAACACTGTGCTACCCCTTCAGCTCCCGCTCGTGGCCTTCGTGTGGTCAGGCATGCACATCTGGTCCTGGGTTCCTCATGCAGCTAAGCTTTGGTCATTTCCTTCCCCACGGCCTAGACAGACACTGCTCAAGCTCGCAGCGATCGGTGTCTCCTACGGCCCAGCGGTGTCAGTCCCAGTACCGTATTTGCCTGGCCTCTGTTAGCATTTGGTGGCAGAACAGATTTTCGCAGTTATCCTCAACTTCGCTCCCACTTTGCCTTTCCTGTGTGTGACTTGCCTTGCTGTAGTGAACTAGAAATTCTCTGACTGGATGGCTGCCCTGCAGGCAGCTGTAGCAAGACCAAATAGAGAAGACCAGAGATGTCAGCCCAGCCACCCAGCACGCAGCTCTCCCTGGACAGCAGCCAGGCAGGGACAGCGTCTCTGAGGCGCTTCCCTGGAAGGCTGATACCCTGCGGGGAGCCCACTGGCCCCCTTGACTCTCCACCACTTGCCATTGAGCACTCACAGGAACAGGCACAGGAGGAGCGTTGAGTGACTCTTTGGAAATGTGCTTCTTAGTCTAGAAGAAGGGTTACCTTGGCAACAGCAAGCCTGCTTCATTACCAGATGGCATTAGCTTTATTCGTGGTGTCCCAGAGCAGTCGCCAAGAGCCGACCTGTAGCCCCGTCACTGGGCGTCTTGCCTGTGACCACGGCCAGCGTTGGCTAGTTTGCAGACGGTGTCCATTGGCCGGCGTGTGAGGCATTGCCTTATCAGTCTACCAGACTCCACGGTCATCACAGCCTTAGAACCAGCACAGTCCTGCCTGGCTGGTGTGGTTCAGTGGCTGAGCATCAGCCCGTGAACCAAGAAGTCACCAGTTCAGTTCCTAGTTAGGGCACATGCCTAGGTTGCGGGTTTGCGCCCCAGTAGGGGGCGTGCAGGAGGCGGCCTATTGATGCTTCTCTCTCTCCCTCTCCCTTCGTCGCTCTCTAAAATCAATAAAAACATTTTTTTAAAAAAAGAAAGAAGAATCCCAAATGTAGTGGAAGCTTTGTGAACAGAAGTGTGTGTTGCAGCCCTATTTATATTACGGGGAAACTTGGAAGCAACTCGTGCCCAACAAATAGAGCGGCTGGAGAAGTTACAGTGTGGCCACCGAAGGGATGTGTGGGCAACGTGGGAGGAAGGATGCTTTTGTCAGAATTAACTCTGAAATACCAATTTACTCTTAATAACAAAAAAGTTACATGTAAAATTTCTACTATCTGTGATGTGTGTTTTTCCTGAATTCCATCTGGAGAAACTAGAGAAATCACTAAGGTCATTTATCAGTTAATTAAAGTCAGCTAGACTTTGGGTTTTTTAAGGAAACAGCTGCTTAGTTATCCTTGCTTATTAGGAAAGAGTTAAAATGTGCAGTTGAAACAGTGGCCCTTTTAGAGGAGGTCCGGCATTGGACTGCCACTGTCACCTACTAAGAGGCTATTAATTTCAGTGCTTATCGTTACAGAATTATAATTCAGTTTCTTCCCCTCCCTCTTTCCCTCTCTCCCTGCCAATAAACTGGAGATGGTTGCTGTCCTACCTTTGCGGTTTATTGGCTCCCTTAACTAGCGGTTTCCAGTTGTAGAAGTGAGCCTTTAAATGTTACGTGGTGTAACAGTAATTAGCAGTACTGTACAGAAATACAAGTACTATACAGTTAACAAAATGAGATGTTTTTCTTAACTTTCTCTTAAATGTATACCTTTTTCTGACCATTTTAGGCATTAAAAAAATGGAGACGTCAACTCAGAACTAGAAGTTATTGAAGGAACTAGGTATTGGGAATGTTCACTGATGCCAGGACTAGTTCAGGAAAGAGGAAGGTTCTTGCTGAGGACAAGCAGTGGAACATCCACAGGAATGCGGGGGAGTAAGGAGAGGCTGGGTGGGGCGGCACCCCCAGGAAGGACTGCGCAGTGGAATTGCAGGACGGGGACTACTGTCCAGGGCCGAGGCTCTTGTCCTACTCAGACCAGACCTCCTTTCAGCCAGTTCTGTGGTGTCAGCCTCCTTGGAACAGCCAGACCACGGACCCTACTGGGTCCTGGGCCAAGTGTCCCTCCAGGGCCTCATCTAGGAAATGAAAAGAAGAGGCTTGGTGAAGTATCGGAAGGGTGACAGGAGCCCCCAAAGAAAGGAGGTGCCGTTTCTAGTCTAGTGCTGAAGCTACTCCAGCAAGCAGCGGGTACTTTTTCCCTGGCATTTATGAAACTGCACTTTTTCAGGTTTTTCTTTTTTAATCCATATACTTCCTTGAAGTTCTAAAAGAGTAAAAACACTTACATGTATTACCAGGATTCTGTTCCTTTTTGGAGATAAAATTCAGCTACTCCCCATTTACCGTCCGAATTTATTTGGCATTGCTCGCCCACGCTGACCAGCCGTGATACAGTCCCACCAGGGGTGTGTGGTGCCTGCCTTTAACCTCTGTTCTCTGCGTAATCCACGGGCGTGCACAGGCCACAACGGTGCGTGGGAACCGTGCCCACTAACTCCCGAAGTCCCGGAGGCGCAGAGAGCCTTCGAAGGCGATCGTCTCAGGACAGAGAAAGTAGGAGGAAATCTTACTTTATCCAGCAGGCAGTAAACACGTGGAACTTATCCTGGCCGTTCATAAGCCAGAATTATAAATACACTCGGGCTGGTGGGATGCGTTGGGGCCCGCACCATCTTTAAGTGATTACGGAAGAACTTGTGCTGTTGGGGCTTTGTTCCCAAATGCTTTGGGATGTTTGCGCAAGGGACAGGCCACGCCCTCCCTCGGTGGCCTCCCTTGGTGTCCCCAGTACCTCAGAAACAGGAGGGAGAGCCCATGTGCCTTCTCATAGTCTTGCCCGACGTGGCGTGGTTTGCGTGTTCATGTCTGCACCCGTGTGTTGACAGGTGACCTTGGGGAAGGTGTTGAAGGTGATTGTCGTCATGCGGAGCCTGTTCATCGACCGGACGATAGTGAAGGGTTACAACGAAAACGTCTACACCGAGGATGGCAAGGTAGGCGCACGGTGGCCTTTGTTTGTTTTTCCTTTTGTTTCCTGTGCCCCAGACAGATGTGGGGGCTCCCCGTGAGTGACATTAGTCACTAAGTCCGAGGTAAGGTGACCAGCAGCACAGATCTCTTGCGTGAGGCTGAACACTGTGCGGAAGCCACTCTCCCTGCATTTCCCATCAAACTCCTGCTTTCCTCCAAGCCTGATGCCCTCAGTTGAATTTCTGATTTATCGCCTTAGACCCCAGTTGCCTCATTAAATGTGTCTTCTGAGGAAATGGATTTTCTCTTTTATTCACCCAGTGGCACAGCGTAATAGCCCAAGGCTTGGCATCTTGCTCTTCCTAGGACCACAAGGAAAATTCGAGTTAGTTTGACACACAAGCTACTGACAGTCTTTTTCCATGAAGCTAATAGGTCGCCTTCAGGAAGTCGCTTTTCCACAGCAGCTCATACTGAATGATGCACTTGACAAAAGACAAGTTATTTCCACGGGTGACTTGTTCCATGGAAAGTTCACCCCCCTGTACCCCTAATTTCTCATCACCACACACTGTCCATATGGCTCAGGAAAGCTCATCAGAGACACTAATGGGAGCTGACAGCCTTCATTTGTGTTTGCTCCCAGAGTGGAATGAGCGCTCCGCCCGAGACTCCCACCCAGGCACCCTGGGCCCTCCCAGCGCTGGGACTCGCCTGTCCTCTCTGGAGCTTTCCTCTCTCCATGAATCCCACGTGAATTTAAAAGTTAGTTCGTTCCACCCAACGGCCACATTATAATGAGGACAGAATGTTCTTTAAGAAAAAGGTGACACGTAGCCTAGCCTGGCACGTAACTGGGTTGTAGTGAGGTCTGACCCAGAGTCCCGAACTTGATTCTTGAGCAAGTCACCAGAATTTCCACATTCATATGGGGGCTGTCCCCTTGGGAAGCGACTCTCATTCTAAGTCTTCTGCCAGGTTCTCATGAATCTCGCCATTGGTAGCAAAGCATTCCCTAGGGGAGGTTTCCTTTTTCTTTTTGGAAAAGACAATCTCTTTGGAACAAGTGTAGGGGACAAAGTAGGTAATCGGGGCAGGCGAGATCTGTGGTATGTATGAGTCATAAACGGGTGGCGACTCTCCAGAGATTCTAAGCCGAGTGGCGGCAGCAGGAGCAGCGCCCGGGTGCTGGACCCCTGGCCACGAGCCCCGTCGGTGGTCACTTAGCGATGTGGTTCTCGTTGCTTGGGTTCGAGGTTTTCTGCTTCACAGTCTCACCTGGTGTGAATCAGCCCGTGTTCTCCAAGGACTTACAAGTGAAATTGGGGGGGAAAAGAACAAATGCATAAAAAGTTAGGTACTGAGAATGGCCATGCTCAGAGAGGCACCAGATTCAGGGTGCAGACGACGCCTACTCTGAATCGAGGCTAAAGGAGTGGAGATTTCCTCTATCTGCACTGCGCGAGATCTTCAGTGTTGTATTTACTTAACTGCCCCACAGTGAAAGTGTCCAAAATAACACACCAAAGGCACTTAGTATTTTGCCACCTCGTAAATACTCAGTAAATACTAATTAGTATTTTTTTATTTTGCACTTAAAGCGAGGAATTTGGAAAAGATTCCCCTGTGTATCCTGGCGTTTCTTTCCCTGTCCCCTCAGCTGCTTTAGGTGGCTCCTGCCCTCGAATCTGCCCTGGATGCCCCGCTTCCCGGGCCCCTTCTCCGTGCTCATCCCCTTGGCCTCTCTCATCCACTCCTGTGGTTTCTCATGTCACCCACACCAGGTTCCCTCCGGACCTGTGCCTGTGTGACACCTCTCCTCCCCAGATGCACTCAAATTTAGCCTGTCCCAAACTGAGCTCATTGTCTCCCTCCCTAAACTCAGTTTCCAGACAGGGAGACAGACCTAGAACCGTAGAGTGACTTGCTCAAGGTCACACCGAGCCAGATCTGAAACCTCCCTCTGTCGGGAGCTGCTGGGGCCCAAACTCTGTCCTGCGACTGCCTCCGAGGATAGACCTCAGTGCTGGGAACCCAGAAGCCCAGTAACATGGGAGAGGTGATGAGAAGGCCCACTGCGGAGTGAAAATTAGAGGTGGGAACTAAAGGAAGCAGCGGGGGGCGAGGTAATGAGTGAATGCGAGACTGAAGGACACGCACACATGCGCGCACGCCTTTCCCTAATGAGCGGGCGGCGTGGGCTCTCCCTTCTCGGGAGAATGCGTGTGTCCGGGAGCCTGCGCGAGACCGTGATTCATATCGCCAGTGCGATGCATGGGGCCTCTCGTTCCCGTACAACTGCAGGCTTTGGCCCGGGTGGTGAGCAGGGCCCTCGGACTGGGACTAGCGAGATGGAAGGACTGAGTTCGCTTGTTATTTTAAAGGTACATTAACCACATTTGGCGGAGCAGCTCTCAAATGACTGCTCTGCCCAGAACCCAGTCCCGCGCCTTTCTCACAGCACTTTACAGAGAATAAAAGCAAAGCCTTGCAGCCAGTGATAGTGTCCTGCGTTGGCACGGACACTGGTATATGCAAACTTAAGTATATTTACATACAGGTGAGCATTCGTGCAGTCGATGTGTTGAGATGTCTAGCTCGTCCCAAATAAAATGTAACATTTGGAAGGAGCCATTGGCGCTCAAGTGTGGTCTTAGATGGGTCCTTGCCCGGCCAGGCATGGCTCAGCGGTTGAGCATCAACCTAGGATCCAGGCGATTGGGGTTCGATTCCTGGTCAGGGCACATGCCCAGGTTGCCGGCTCGATCCCCAGTCAGGGGCATGCAGGAGATGGCCGATCAATTACTCTATCATCATTGATGTTTCTATCTCTCTCTCTCCCCCTCTCCTTTCCTCTCTCTGAAATCAATAAATATATATTTAAAAAAAGAAAAGAAAATGGGTCCTTGCTTGCAGCCTTACTGATCCTTGGAAGCACCTGCATCTGCTGAGCTGGTGCCTGGCGGTTGCAGGGTGTTGGCCGCAGTCTCCAGATTGCAGCCACTGGCACTGGGGGTGGAGCCTGGAAGGCCTCTCCTGGGTTGCAGGCTCTGACCTGTGCCTGTGTCCTCCAAACCCAAAGCAGCCAGCACCTTCTAAAAGGTTCCCATGTCCCGCTGCTGCAGCAGTGGCCGGCCCCACCCCACTGTCCACATCTGGCAGGCTTCCCCATCACAGTCCCAGCAGGGCTGTCCCTTTGCAGTAACATCCAACCACTGCCCCTGTCCTTCTGTCCCCTCACCTGTGTTGCACATTTTTTTATACTGAGTGCCTGTGACTAATTCCTCCAATGAAATAGAAAAATGCTCTAAGACTCACCGACCGGGTGTCCACTGTGATCCAGGAGGCGCAGAGCCATGACTCAGCATGGTAAAGTCGGGTTTGGGGTGAATACCTGGCCATTGTCCTGATTTATACCCGTCAGACTTAGCTGAAAAAATACAAGTGTCTCGAATTTATCTTATTAGGGGATTTAGGTTATGTTAATGCTATAGCTCCATCAATTACCCCGTATCAATTTTTTTTTTTTTTAAAGGCTGCTTTTAGCCTAGCGTAAGAGAGGAAAAGAAATGGTGGTATCAAAGGGAACCTTCAAAGACAGCGAGAGCTGTCTCCAGGGTAATTCCTGATCCCTGCATGCTTCCCACTTCAAAGCTGGGCGTGTGCGTGTTTGGGTCGGGGGAGCTTGAATCTGGTTTCCCTAATAAGTGTTGGCATCAGCCCGTTTGATATTAGATGCAGGGAACATTTTGATTTGTTACAGCCTTTGAAACTGTTCAGACGACCTTCAGAAAAACGGCCTCTTGTTACTCGTGGGGGAGGGGCCCAGCCAAGGAAGGGAAACTGTGTGATCCCCATGCAGAGGACGCCCTGGAACTGTGCCTGCAGCAGCTTTTAGTGGCAGGTGTGTGTCCTGATGGACAGTGAAATTCGTGAATAGCAGGCCTGTGACTGCGCTCTTGGGTGAGACCGGTCCGCTCTTACATTCTCCAGGGTGGGCGGAGGCACAGAGGTGACCAAAGAGAAGCTCCTGGTTTTGGAAACTCGGATAACCATGAAAAAACCCATCACCATTGCTGGTTTATGGCACCTGCCCCTGCTGACCTTGACCTTGCAAGATGAAGCTACTAGTAAATAAAAGCTTTAAAAGTTGAAGCCCCTGAGAGGCTTATGAGTTTTACTTGGAAGTGTCAATTTTAAGATAATTTATAGTTCATTGTACTGTTTTTTGAAATGAATTGATAAGCTGCCAAAATTTTCACTTGCTGCTGAGTTTTAGTGGTGATGACTGTCACGTCTGCGTCCTTGGAGCAGATTCGTCACGTTAAACTTTGCAAAGGCACTTCCTGCAGGTCTGTGACAGCTGGGGGCTCCAAGCCACCCTGTGTCCGAATTCCAGCTGAAAGCTGGGCCTCTGGAGACAGACCGGGCTGCTAACTCGCCATCACAGCAGCTCAGTGTTGAACAGGCCGCCTAACTCGCTGAGCCTCGGCGTCTTCACCTGGGGATTGGAATGGCTTCATCACCCCCGCGCGATGGCTGGGAGGGCGCAGCCCAGGCCGAGGGCAGCGCCATCAGTAAGAGGGACGTGCCTCGCCAGGCATGGTGGGGTCATGTGGTAGCCATCAGGTAGCTAGGACTCCCTGGCCTGCCGATGTTGGGTCATTCTAATGTTTCTTTTCAGTAAGTAAGTTTCTGTCACTGTTGTCACTAGTTCTTCCTGTGCTGGAGAGGCCCTGACGTCCTGATGGTTGGCTGGGGAGCAGCTGTGTCTGTGCTCCAGCAGTCGGTCGTCTGTGGAGTCTGTTAATCTAGCTTCGAATGGACGGAATTGCCCCACCTGGAATACTCCCCCCAGCCCCAGAGCCGCCCCGAGACCATGCCTGCCAGTCACCGCAGGTTGGCTTTTCCGTTTTAAGGTCTTTCCGATGCCTACCCAGAGGCTGAGGGGCACTTCACTTTCCTGTTCACGACACTGTAGTTGAGAGTAGCTGTTCTGCTCTGTAGCTGAGCGCAGCCTCCGGAGCACTGCCGTTTGAACACACCGCCAGCGGCGTTGGTAGCCCTGCCGCCTCGCAGCCCAGAAGCTGGGCTCATGAATGTTCACCTGGGTCAGAGTGGCTCCCTGAGATGAATTTCCCGAATCTTTCTGGCCCTGCAGAGAGGCGGGGCACCGACCCCAGAAGGCCTGCTTAAATGGCTTTCTCTGGCATAAATCTAGCAGAAAACCAAGTACAGACCACCTGCTGTGCCTTCTCCCCCAAGATCAGAGCCATTGTGACCGGGTCCCTCTCTCACCCCTGTGCACCTGGTGAATGTCGGGTGTATTGTCCAGTGTCTTTCTGTCCCAGGTGGTCTGAACTATTCCTCAGGGGCCCTGGGTAATATGTTTAAAGCGCCTTTCAGACAGCAGCACGCTCTCTGTACAGAAGGAGTTTTCAGAAGTCAGGCTGGTCAATCGGCTTAATTAAACCGATGCCTGTTTCCCTCTAGGATTTCTCTACTAAAACATTTTGCATTGCTAAAGGTGTTTTTTTAATAATTTCATCTTTTAAATAAAAACGGTCCCTTTCCCATCTGTACGCAGACTCCTCCCTTTCTTTCCTGGCCCGGGTTTAAGCCTTCGGTGTGCCTTGTGTGCTGGGAACAGGAGGAGGGACAAGCAGGAGAGCTTCAGAAGGAACCGCTGTGGGCGTAAAACAGCAGGAGGGTTTATCTCGTCCAAGTTCAGACGTGGAGGGTACTCTTCCTGAAATTTAGATTTGGAGTCTTTGTCATCCTCCTGTCATCTTGGCAGTGATTTGTTAGAACTAAAGATACAAAACGTCATTCACTCAGCAATCGCGATCGCCTTCAGGCTGCATTTTCTAAGCCCTGGGCTAAACTGCACTAAGAATAGAACCTGAACCTGATTTCACCCCCTCAGATGACCAGCTGCCCAACGGGGCTGCTCTGCAGCAGAATTGGTTATGTAGGGAATTCACTTCTTGTTCCTTCTCAGGTTCCTTCCAGACTTATCTGGTACAGTAGCATGTCACTTTCCCCTAGAAATTGCTAACCTGTCAAATTAAAATTCTAATGCCTAAAGATTTTTAAATTGTTACCCCATCAATTGGTTAAACTCGGGGGCAGTGCCTGAAAATCGACAGCACCCTCTGGAGAGCCGTGTGGCCAGAACAGGAGGAGAGGGGTGCCTGGGGCTTTTGTGGAAATCCAGGGATGGACGGGACGGTGGTGGGGCAGGGAAAGGAAGGTCCGAACGGACATTCTGTCGATCAGAGTTCTTCCCTGACACCTCCTGGACTTGGGTGAGCGAAACCTCTACCCTGTCCAGCAGGAGCCCTGCAGAGGTCGGAGGTCAGGTCCTCAGTCCTCTGAACCTCCACTGCCCCAAAAGTTTTCCTACTCAGTGAAATTTACGTAAAGCTAATTGTGAAGAGGTAGAAGCCAAGAGAATTGGATACAGGTCTGTTCAGAGCCCAGCTTTTTATTTTAATCTTCACCCAAGGATATGCTTATTGACTTAGAGAGAGGGGATTGGAGAGAGGGAAACATCAGTGTGAGAGAGCATCAATTGGTTGCCTTCCATACGTGCCTGGGGACTGAACCCACAACCCGGGCATGTGCCCTGACCTGGAATAAAACCCTCAACCTTTTTGTGCACAGAATGATGCTCCAACCAACCGAGCCACCGGCCAGGGCCACAGCCCGGCTTTGAATTTCCACGGACTGTTTTCTGCCAGCCAGGTGTTGGTGTTTTCCTCAGAGCAGAACCGCCCGGCCAAATGCAGCACTCCCCTCCTGTCTTGGCGAAGGCTTCCCAGCCGAGTGCTGCTTGGTCCCAGGCGCTCCAAAATCAATAACAGCATCCAGGCTTCGACAGCCATGTCTCCGTTTCCACCGTGACCACTGGCCAACCCCAGAGGCAGGTTCCAAGAGGCCCATTGACCAGGTGTTTCAATTTGCTCGACTCATGAACTCATATATTAAAGCTGACTTTTTAGCGCCAGGGGGCATACTGACGGCCCCTTCTTGAATCTGCACTGTCCTTGAGCTCCCTCCCTGGGCTCCGCTGCACTGGGCTGATTCTGTTTTCACTGTACTTCATTTGTTCTTGAAGTAGTGCGGGGGCACTGATTTGATTTCTCATGCAAGCCTATAAAACCAGGCTGGTTTGGTGAGACTGTGCCATGAAGTGCCCTGTACAGGACCAAGTGCGGCCAGAGAACTGGACTGTTTGCTCTGCACCTGCCCACGTTTCGTCTCAGGCCTCCACCTGCCCCGTGTGTGAGGCATGGGTGCCCTAGGTCATCACAGGCTCTGACCTGAGCAGCCATCTCTGTTACCCTGGAGAGCAGCACTCAAACGAATGGACAGGTTCTCCGGCCCCCCCCAAACCTGCTACTTCAGACACTCCAGGGGAGGGACCAGGGTGTGAGTGTCACCGGGCTTCTGATGCTACCACCTGTGAGCACCGTCAGGCAAGACAGTCCATAGGGGCCTCTCCACATTATCTCGGGCAGTTGAACGGCTCTGAACTGCTGTCCATCACGGGGAAAGCAAGGCTGCTCCTGGGATCAGCCATACAGGCTGTTCTGGGGGTTCAGTGAGCGTGTGTGTGGAGGCCCCGGTGTGGTGCCTGGTATGGAACAGGCGCCCACCGGCTGGGAGTTTTCCTCCCCTCGGCGAAGACCCACTGGTGCCCGTGACAAGCCAGGGCCAGACCAGGACGACGTGAACACAGAAGGGCTCGGGCAGTTTTAAGTATTATGAACTGTAGAGTTTTTGAAAGAACAAAGAGAAAGCAATGGATATGGGAGTAACAGACATTCCAGGCAGAGCACCTGGGAAATGCCTCTGATCAGGGGACATTGGAGCTGAAGGAAGCACAGGCGGGCTGTGGGAGGGGTCGTGGAAAAGCAGTCCCGGGATAGGGCACCGCCGGGGCAAAGGTCCTGAGACAGGACTGACCTTGGCCTGTTGGATGGTACAAGAGAACCATGGTAGGAGTCAAGGTTAGAAAAGTGAGCAGGGGACTCAGCTCATGGGGCCCTGGACACAGTCAGGGTGACTTCCCTGTGTCCCTTCTGTAGTCTCCTTAAGTCACCAGCAGGTTGGTGAGGAAGACGCTCGAGCAGGATATTTAAGCCCTTCCAACCCCAAGGTGGTGGATCGTGCTTTATTTTTTTGAGCTTAATAGCAGTAGCTAGAATCTCATTTTTGACCTCCAGATTCTAAAATCGACACTGATGATTCTTTTATCTCTTCCCCCAGCTGGATATATGGTCCAAATCTAACTACCAGGTGTTCCAGAAGGTAAGTTGTGCTTTTCGCTTCTTAAATACGAATGCTCTGAGGGGTACACATTGGTTCTTAGACTCTTTAAAAAGTGAGAAAAGCCAGACACAAAAGGCTGCTCACTTTATGGTTCCATTTACATGGCTCTGGAGAAAACAGTGCCTGAGGGAGGGAAATCCGATCAGTGTTACCAGGGGCTGGGTGAGGGCAGGAGATTGTCCCGGAGGGACATGAGGGACCATGGCTGGGCGATGGGAATATCCAGCTTCTTAATTGTGGTGGTGATTACACAACTATATGGAATATATACCTACAGAAGGCGACTTTCGTACATAGAAGTCATACCTTTTTTAAAAAATAAGGCTTTTGGCTTGTTTCAAGCTCAACCTACAGTTTTTGTACTCAGAGCCCTTGTGGTCCATGCAGGTGCCTTAGGGACAGCCCAGGAGGCAGACCGGCCACGCCCTGACCCTACCCCCATCCCCTTTACACTCTTGTGACACCTTTTTCAGAGATTGGACTTCCTCGTGAAATGTTGTTTGTGAAGTGTTAGGGAGAATTAAACGTGACTAGAGAAAATCCGTTTTCCAGCTCCTGGTGGTGGGAGGGGCCCGTCCCTGAACCAGCTGCACACTGGGCTTGGGAGTGTCGCGCCACCTCCCCGGCCCTCTGCCGGCTCCCCAGGGAGCACCGCTGCTTCCTTCACCCTCTGTCCTCTGCTCTCATCCAGCTGCGCAAGCCACAGAGTTGGCTGCAGTTTCATTCACGGCCTCATCAAGCTCAACAGTTATTGGGCCCCTTCGCCTTGTGCCAGGCACTGTGCCAGCTGCTAGGAACACGGGGAAACACACAGAAAGGAAGCACAGTGAGAGAACTCCGGTTGTCACTGGGACTGCGATCAACGCAGCAGGGAGGCCTTCCACATTGGGGTAGGCACAGGAGGGAGGCCTCCGGGGCAAACTAACCTGAGGCAGGGAGCCTGAGGAGGTGGCAGCCATTTGAAATGCAACCAGAAGAGGTTCCCAGGCGATGGGAGCAGCGCCCAGAGCCTTGTGCTGGGGCCCGTGTTCTGAGGGCGGAGGGAACCCGTGGGATTGGGGCATGCAGAGGGCTGGAGGGAACGCAGTGGGCTGAGAGGCAGAGCCGGCGCAGGCAGGCCTCTAGATCCTGGAACGGAATTCGGATTTTATTCCCAGTTCAGTGAGAAACCACTGAAGGATGGATGTGGAGGAAGGACTTGACTTTGAACGTTGGCCCATGTCATTCCCACCGTGTGACAGTGTGTCCAAGGTGGGCCTGTTCGCTCGGAGAGCACGGCCTCTCTTTCCATCGAGGTGAAAGTCACGAGCACTAACCATTTCAGAGTCAGCAGCAACCCACGGCTTTCGGTTCCTACTCAGAGTTGTGGAACCACCACCTCTGTCTAGTTCCAAAACATGCCCATCGCCCCAAAATAAACCCCGTACCCACAGGCTTTTGTGTCAGAGGAGCGTGGTCGACCGGCCCGTGGCGGCGTCTAGCAGACATCAGGTTCACGTTCCCGACCAGCCGACAGTGAACGGGGAGCCTGCGGCAGGCAGATCCGGGCGCAACACCACGCGGCGAGAGGCCTGCGCGCACTGGCGTGCCGTGACCCCTCACCGCGCAGAGCAGCCTGCGGCCTGACAGGGTCCTGACCAGACAGACGTTAATGCAAAGACTGGGCCTCCGGACAGACTCTGGAGTTTAGTCACACTAACCAGTACTGGTTTTCTAGTTGTGACGAATGGAAAGATGTTAGCAACGGGGGAAACGGGGGAGGAAGGTGTAGGAACTATGGGCCGTCTTCGCAACTTTTCTGTCAAGTTTAAGTTTGTTTAAAAGAGGAAACCATAGTCTTGACTCCTCTAACACTGCTCTACCCAGCTGCGCCCAGGTGGCCCCCGCCCGGTCTGGAGCCCGAGGGGAAGGGGTGTGGTGGTGTGTGCGCCCCGGTGCAGGCATCTGCAGTTTAACCTCGGCATCCTCGCCTAGGGGACCGTCCCTGTGGCCTTTGCGGGCATCGAGTCCCGACCCTAAGCACTAACGTGGTCCGTGTAGACCGCCTTTGTCCGTTTCCCAGCGGCTGGTGGAGAACATCCTGAGGGGAAAGAACACTGGTCATTACCTGCATCGGCCTCGCTCTCATCGTGAGGACCCGGGGGACAGCTGGGTGGTTCTTTTCCAGCTGGTTCCCGGGGTGTCTGTCCTCCGCGGTGTCACAGGGAGCAGCGCGTGGAGGCTGGCGGTGACCGCGGCTGCACCCGCATACCCCTTGGGAGGGAGGGGCTGTCCGCGCTCCCGGTGCGTGTTTGGCTTTTACTGGTGTGTGTAGCAGTGGGTTTGATGCAAGCAGAGAGCCCTTCAGGAAGCTGTAAAATGTGTGGAGCAGAGACTTGGAGAGACAGGGCTATATTTTTATTCCACCTCCCCTGAAAATGACACTGTATCTGTCTAGCCCGCAAGCCCACACTGAAGCGGTGTTTAAAACCTGATACTAGGCTGGCTGGGGAGGTTCCCAAGCACCGGCCAGGGCTCCCTTGTCATCTGTGTGCCACGTCCAGCAGTGAACACAGGTGCACGTGTAGGGATGGGGTTCTGTCTGTATTTGCACAGAACCCTTTCTGAGGTTCTTTTATCATCTCTGCTGTCACCTGTTTCACCTGAAGGACTTGACCTCTGATAATGGCTGGTACTAGATTCAGGAAGCAAAACCCAGGGACAGGCGACACTGTCTGATTCACCCTGAAGGCGGGTAACGGGAAGTCCTTTTCCTTCCTCAGAGGCAGGGAGGAATTAGTGGGTTAGGGAGCCCTCCCTCATCCCGCTAAAACGTCCTCTACATGCTGTCAAATTAAGGAATGAATTGGAAAATAATGTAGCGCAGAATTAAGCTTAATCCTTTATCAACAGAGCCTTCACCTAAGTATCGTCACATGGAGAAGGTTTGGGGTTTTGCTTTTTAAAGTCTCTTTGGTGTGGCTGTGCTTGCGGAGAGGATGACAACTGTGCCGTGGGGTCGGGAGGGATGGGCGGCTGGGCTGTGCTAACGTCAGCGTTGCCCCGGCCGGGCTGGGCCTGAGGGCAGGCCTCCCTGCTCCACAGCCGCCCGTGTTAAAAGCAAAGTGGGGACCACTCTGTCACTGCCGATTCTGAAGGCCTGGTGCAGTTCATGGGGTGACATGTAGGCACTTCAAACTCAAAATGCCAAGGAGAAGATTAGGTGGCAACGTTCCTAAACGCCGCGCTTCCATATCAGCTTTTCCTCAGAACCCTGTGTTCCCCTTGTCCACCTGCTTACACTTCAGAGTCCCGATTGATGTCGCCTGTGGCATTTCCAGAGGACACTGTTGGAGAGCCTGTGGCCTCCTGACCGTCCTCTGCCGGGTCCGCCCATCCAGGTAGACCAGGCAGGTTGGGGGAGGGAGGCGGGTCCGCTCCAGGCAGGCAGCAGGAGCAAGGCCCCTGGAGAGCGCAGTGACATGGCCCAGGAGGCTCCTTGGTCACAAACAGATGGAGTTTCTCAGACAGAAAACAGTTGCCAAGTGTCCCGACCATGGCAGTAGATGCTGCAACTGCACCCATCCCCGAGATGGGCCTGCTGGGCTGCCCCTCGGACCCCCAGGATGGGTACAGGAACCTACTGCCTGCATTGCTCTGCGTCCAAGCCCAGGACTTCCTTTCTTTGGCATCATTATGTGGTTGCAGTTACTGTGTGTCACGTGTGTTTTCCTGCCCACAAGTAGCAGCGGTGGCCGCTGCAGAGAGAGGCCTGCTGGGGAGGCAGGAAGCCTCCCAGGTCCTTCCCCTCTGTGTGACAAAGCAGGGGTGGGAGGGAGGACCGCCTCACACGACCAAACCCAGCTCGCGCTCGCCTTGTCAGTTCTGGAAAACCACATCGGAGCTGAAAGCACCTGTCCAGCTCCCCTCTCACCAGTCCTGTCACCATCCCCACCCCGTGCAGCTAGGTGCGGCCTGCCTTTGTCTGCTGCGGGGCTCGGTCAGCAGGCCCTTTCCCCGCTCCTCATTAGCCCCATCCCCGGGCGTGGGGCGGGCGGGGGGCAGCTCGCTGAGGCCCATGGCTGCCGACAGGCTCCGGTCATTTACTGTGGTGTCCCAGAGGCCTTTGTACTTCGTCCCAGGGCGAGGAAGCTTTTCACAGCCAGCAAGCCTCCGGCGGAGCAGATTCAGAGAATGGAGCTTAGGAGGGGTACCATCTGAAAGGGCAGAGTGACAAAGAGCCGGGAAAGGTTCCGCGTGCTTGCGCTTTCCTGACATTTAAGCTCTGCGGGGCAGCAGCTGTTTTGATCTTGAACCTCCTCGGTTCAAAACAGTGCGTTTCCATCCAGTGGCTTAGGAAGTGCGAGAGGCAGTGTGCGGCTACTCCCGGCGTTGAACCTTGGCAGGGAGGCCAGAGAAAGGGGGGCGGGGGCAGCCCAGGTAGGCAGGTGGGGCCGGGGGACAGTGTCAGCGACTGGCACATGCTCCGCGGCCTGGGGTGCCTGGCTCTCGGTCCACAGTCATTGTTCTTGGGGCAGCAGAGGCAGAGCCAGCTGTGCCCGTGAGGGCTGTCCAGCGGTGGGCGATGCTCTGGGCGGGTTGCCACTGCTGCTTCATCCACATGTTCACTCGCTCGCTCCCTCTCTGATGCCAAGACCGGCCTCTGTGGGGACAGACTTCTCGGGATGTTTCCGAGGGCCCTGCAGGTGGCTGCAGGGTTCTTGTTTGTCCTGGTGGCCATCCTCAACCAGTCTGGACCCGGGGTCAGGGAGGTGAGGGGCTTCCCTTTGGAGTGTCAGTGCCAGCTTGGCTGGGACTTTAAAGAGGGTCAGTGTGCAACCCCTCCCCCAGAAGACTCCTTTATGGAGTGCCTGGTATGTGCCCCAGGCTGCATTCGGTACTTTATAGAGGAGGGAGGCCTCACCCTTTTCCCACAGAGCTTGGTCTCAGAACTGTGACCAGGGACTTGAAGGCAGATGGCGCAGCGGGTCCATCTTCACCCCCGGTTCCAGCCCAGACAGCCCTGCCCCGTCTCACCCAGGCAGCACAGCCAGGCCCCTGTGGGCGAGCCCCTGGAGCCCGTGCATGTGGCTCCCTCATCCAGCAGAGAAGGAGCTTCGACTTTGTCTAAGGAATCCCGCGTCCCCCTGGACAGTGACGCTTCCTCCCTGGTCCTCAGACCTGCTGACCCCCTGGCCGCTCACACGTCCGCAGTGCAGGTTAGAGACGAGCCTGGCAGAGAAGACTTGGAAGTGGAAACTCTCGTCACCCTCAGTCACAAGGCTGTTGTGGGACCGCTCCCACCAGGTGGTGCTTGCCGTTTGTCAGACACTGTCCACGTGCTTTCCCCTCACAACACATTTAATCCCTGTCTGAGGTCACCAGCGTTAAGGACAGACCAGAGCCCAGCCTGTGCAGTCTGGCTCCAGAGCCCAGGCTGTGTGGTGTAGACCAGCCTTGCCCGGGCAGGTGCCACTGTTACTGCAGGCAGTCCCGCTGGGGTGCAGCTGAAATAACTGGTCATCTCCCGAGCACCCTCCAGCGCTCAGATCCTGGGCATGAAGACGTCAGCAGCTCTTTGCACACAATATGGTGGAGGAGCTTTGGGCCACTTGTTTTGACGGGCGTCTCCTCCAGTGTGCTGACTGGCAGCTGTTCCAAGGTCTCCTGGAAGGTTGCTCCCTCCTCCCTGAGCCCTGGCCGTGGGCAGGAGTGAGGTCACGGGAACAAAGTGCACCTGCGGGGGGGGGGGGGGGGGATGGAAATGCCGCCACTCGGGATACGTCACCTGCAGTGCCACGGAGACACGGAGGCCGCGCAGCCCAGGCCAGGCTGCAGCAGCGCGGTTTGCTTTGCTGGATAAGTGGGGCCTCTTCCTCAGCCCGGGCCCCTCTCCCCTCCTTTTTTGAGTTGCTGTCCTTCCTTCCCCCTCCCCTCCTCCTTTTAGGTCCCTATCTCGCTGGCTAACTGTTACTTTTGTCTTCTCCTCCCTCCTCTCCTTGGACTCGCCATCTGCTTTGATCTTTTCCCAGCTCTTTCCAGAGCCGCACTCGCTGGTGGGATGAATGGCACGTTTCTGTTCTCGGGAGCATTAGTGCCCTTCCTCGCCCGCCCGCCCCACGCCCCGCGGGTGGGCGGCTTTTATCTCCAGATGGAATCTCCTTAGCTTCACAGTACACCAGCCGACCTCGCTGGGCTGCAGAGTTGATTTAAGTTAGTTAATAGTGAGGTTTTTTGTTGCCCCAGGCCTGTTTTTTCCCCCATGTCTTGGATGCTGAGCAAAAAAACCCACAACTTTGTTGTTGAAAAGTGTAAAACAAAAATCCGTTGAAGGTGAGATGCTTTGGCAAAAAGGAAGATCGTTGTAGGTGAGTGTCTGCAGCATTCGGCAGCCTTGTCTTGCCCCATGCTTTGGAGCCTGGTCCTGGCCACCCGAAAACCAGCAGTGGAGGAGTTTGGACAGGAGGAAGGGAGGGAAAACAGGGAGTGAATCGGCTTTGTTTTCTTCTATTAGAAATTCAAGAAATTAAATCATTTAAATAGGCATGTGAACACCAGAGAAAAGCCCTTACCGTTGGCACTTGAGGGAGCACTTCACACTGGACCTTTGAAAAAGAGCCTGCACCTGGCCAGACCACAGGCCCAGTGAGGGGAGACTGAGTCAGGGCCCTGCCTCGGAGCCACCTGCCAGGACAGCTGGGGGGTACAGCCCCACCAAGCCTCCAGAGCCAGAGGAGGACACTGCCCAGTGAATTCCGTTCATTCTGCTCTTGGATAGGAGCCACGTGACAAATCTCCTAACTTGTACCTGAACCAGACCTCTGGCTTTTCCAGGACATCACCAGGCTGTGGTGGGGGCAGATGGCATCCTGGGCACCAGGGCACCTGCCAGGGTGTCTTCGGGAGGGAGGTCACAGGCTCAGGCCATTCCGACAGCCATGGCCCTCCCTGCTGTAAGTCTCCGTTTCCTCTTCTGTAAAATGGAGATGAAGAGAGCGCCCACCTCCGTTACCATGGGGATGAAGTGCGAGGGGTGTGAGCGTCACAGGCTCTCGGGTGCAGGGGCTGTAAGTTAGTGAATAGCCCTGCAGTCCTAAAACAGCACTTTTCAGACCCAGGAAGACCCTAGCTCAGCACCAGCACCCCCATAACACAGCGCTCGTGTGAACTCTGAGCACCAGCGTTTACTTTGATTCTTGGAAAAGACAAGTCCTTCAGGTTTTTCCTCCTTGATTTTGTGTCACAGAACGAAATGCCTGCCCCTCTGGGGCATCTTTCCCATGGTGCCTGGACCACTCCGCCAGCCACTGCTCAAAGCCGGGTCCCTCCCCAGCAGCCTCAGCCTGGAGCCTGCAGCAAACGGCCAGTCTGGAAGGAGCTCCACCCCAGACCTGCTTAGTCAGCATCTGCGGGCATCAGGGCCCAGGGGACTAGTGTGCTCGCTAACATTTGCATCCTGCATTTCAGCATCCCTGAGAACAGCTGCAGAGATGGATTCTGGGCCCAGCCCAGAAACTCCGGCTCTAGGGTCCTCAGTGGGGCCCAGGAGCTAGTGAGGCCAGCACTGCTGGTCCACGAACCACATTCCAAGCAGCACCCTACCAGAGGGGAATGTCCTTGGCACAGCTTGACCTTGTAGACCTGGCCCACACTGTGGCTCATCTCGAGGGTGGGATTCAGTGTCCCGCGAGGACAGAGCAGCCCGGACAGGAGAGGAGACCTGCTGCGACCGGTGAACTTCTTATTCTGTCGCTCAAACAGCCAGTTTCTCTCTTGCTCTCACTACACACCACCCTGAGGGCTGGCTCCTTGCCGTCGCTCAGGGGCCTGGCTTAACAGAGGCACCACCGTCTTGTGAGTCCACCCCGAGCGCAGCTCCCGCCCTGGAAGGAGAGAGGGCCCGGGGAACCCCACTCGCCCTTCTCTGGCTCCAAATAAAGTGACACCAGCTACCTCCATTTCCCGATGCGTCGGCTGGGGCCAGCCACACAGACCAAACCTGACTGGGAAGTTCCCAGGTGCTGGCAAGGGCAGGAGGACCTGGCAGTGAGCCCTGGGAACTCATACAGGGAAGCCCAGGAGTCCCAACAGGCCCGGGGGTACCAGGGTCCTGGCTCCTGGCCCCCGCCCCCACCCCGTGAAGCCTAGTTCTCTACCCCACACTTCACATGAGCCAGCCTCCCTGATTCTCAGGGATGGAGTGGGTCATCCATTCAGCCAGCACACGAGTCAGGGACCTCCGGGTTGGCGAGGTAGGGGGGGCTGTGGCCTCAGAGTTCACAGTCAACTCAGGGAAACTGACACTAACCAAAATGCAAAGAATAATTATACAAGCTCAGTTGTGAGGAATGAATGCCTCCACAGAAAAGACCTGAGCCAGGGACAGGGCCGACTTGGGATTCTGGGAGGTTCCTCTGATCTGAACTGCCCCCAAAGGGGAAAGGGAACTGAGGGGGAGGGAGCACTAGGGGGCCCGGCAGCATTTTCAGCAGGGGGGTGAGAGGAGAGGAGCACCCACATACTCAGAGGGTGTCCAGCAGTGAGGTGAGTGGCACGGTTAGAGTTACAGCTGAATAACCACTAGCGCTTACCAACAGGCTGCACGACTGTTACTTGACCTCACCGTTATCCCACGTGACAGGTATTGTCTGTCACTATCCCCAATTTCCAGATGCGAAGACCGCAGCTGGAAAAATTAAATGACTGCCCGCGTGGCATTGCTGAGGCGGAGGCAGAACTCGGACCTGCAGAGCCCTCCGCCTTCCCTGGCTGCAGGAGGGCCCTTCTTGCGCCTCACTGAGCAGGGCTGGAGGGAACTCGGAGCTTAGACTGGGGAATGGGAAGATCAACGATTTGCCACCCCAGGACTCAGAGACTTGAGTGTGAGCAGTGGACAAGCCCAGGTGGCTGGCTTAGACCCCCGAGTGGTTGGTGGCATCATCACTGAGCAGCTGGAGGAGCCGCGGGTCTGCAGGAGGCAGCCAGGAAACTCAGCCAGGAGACAGCACAGGTTTGCCAGGCCAGGCCCCCCGAGAGCAGAAGGGTTCAGGGCAGACATTCTTGGCAGCGTTTGGGGAGAGGCCCTAATTCCAAAGGTGAGCAGGGCCAGGCAGGTAGCACAAGTGAAGCAGGCTGGTGTAAGCCCTGGGGACCCCTGCACCACAGCTGCATGCCCCGCCCTGCCCCCCACCTCCCGCGCCCCCCCCCCCATCCCGATGGCTGCTCCTCCTGGACTCACTCTGATGGCCGCCAAGTGGATAGGCGGGGGCCAGGCCTTGCCCCAGCAGGTCACATGGCGGGACTCATCCGCACAGTGACCCATGCGACAGGCCCACAGTTACTGCCCCAGATCTCCTGGTACTTCAGTTGAAGCTGGAGATGCAAGTTAGGTAAAGTTTCCTGAATTTAAATGCTAGTCATTCATGTTAAAAATTGCCAAAGGAAGCCCGGCCGGCATGGCTCAGTGGTTGAGCATCGACCTATGATCCAGAAGATTGCGGTTCGATTCCCGGTCAGGGCACATGCCTGGGTTGCGGCTCAATCCGCGGTCCAGGCTTGCAGGAGGCAGCCGATCAATGACTCTCTCTCTCATCATTGATGTTTCTCTCCCTCTCCCTTCCTCTCTCTGAAATCAATAAAGATATCTTAAAAAAAAAAAAAAAAAAATAGGTGCAGGAGAAGGAATTCTCCAGAAACTTGGTTTCTTTTGTAAGGCAAATGTGGTTGTCAGGAATGTCTCCTCAGCTTATAAAATGGCACTTGCCCGGGGTTTTTAGCAAGGCCCCTGGACAGGGAAGGACCGAGCTCTCAGCTCAGGTACCACTGGGGCCGAGTTAGCTTGGCTGTTTTGTCCCGGTTAGTTTCACCCCACCACTCCCCACCTGCCAATTTACCAAGTTATCATTGCTACTGTTTAAAAAAAAGTTGCTCATTTTAGAAAGCTGTCTGTCAAAAATGCTTAAAATAAAAACAGTCTTTGCACTTGAAGAAATACGCGCCATTTATCCTGAAAGACTGGGTAAGAATTTCTCGGCAACATTGGACACGTGAACCATTTGCTGTGTTTGCAAGAAAGCCAAGCAGGTGTTTCTGGTATGTGGCCTTTGGTGAGTGGGCACTTTTAAGTTCATTTCTTTACTCAACAAATATGTATGGAGCACATGCTAGATGCCAGGTGATGTTCTAGGCCGTGGGGACATGGCAGGAACCAGATAGACGTGATCCCTGCCCCCACAAAGCTGATCATCTAGTGGGGCTCACTGGCCACCAAGCAGGCCATGAAAGCCAGTGGGGGCAGAGGGCAAGTCCAGGGAGAGCAGAGAGACGGGAGGCAGGCTGGAGGTCAGGAAACTGGGCTCAGAGAGGGTCTATGAGCTGGGGGGCCTGCGCCCTCACTCTTAGGGGCATGGCCTCGGTGGCCTTGGGGGTAGACCCGCAGCTGGACTCATTTCTGGGTCATTTACAACTCAGAGTGTGTGGGGCCTGGACCGGCCCTTTCGAGTCCACCTGACTAATGCTTAACTGCCCTTAGGCCCAGCACATCACACGGTGCTGGTGGGTGCTGGAAGCCAAGGGGTCTGCACAAGGTAGACCATGGTGTGTTCCTGTGCACAGAGTGCCGCTTCACTTTCAGACGCAGCATCTGTAAGGGCCAGAATCCCTAATGAGGACAATCAAGTAAACCATGTGTTCGAGCATCACCGTCAAATTAGATGTAGCCTATTAATTTGTTGATGGATGGCAGGCATTAGCAATCGTGGAGTCATTAAGTTTCAGGCCTGCAAGGGACCTCAGATCAGCCCTTTGTTTCCAGAAGCACCGAGACCCAGAGAGATTAAGTGTTTGGATCAGGGTCAGCGGACGGCGCCAGGGCTTATGCCCAGTGGGATCCATCTGGTCGCCGATGCCTCTAGTGGGCTTAAAGCAGCTGTGCCCTTCACCCTGCTGACAGCCTCTGCGTGGAATCGGGGGGCTGTGGCCTCCAGGGGCTGAAACAGACCACGCCCTTTGGAGGGTGGCGAGAGGACTGCACTTTGAGTGGCAAGGGGCCTCAGAAGGATAGCAGTAGTGAGGCCCCAGGGAAAGATCCTCAGAAAGACCATATTCCTGATCCTAAAACCTGTGTGGCTACAAATCATGAAACAGAATGAGATGGGAGGAAGCGGCAAGAACGGTCACTTCCCTGGGGTCCTGGTCCAGTGTGCAGGGAGTGGGGCCGCTCGAGAGCTCCTACGCACTCATGCAGCCGGGCATGCAGTGACCGCTCATAGCCCCTCCTCGGCCCCTCCACCTCCCACTGGCCCCGGCCACACCCCTCCTCTCAGGTTGCTGGAATGTTCCACACTTCGCTGGCCTTCGGGCCTGGACACCTTCTTCCTCTCTGCCTCCCGCCCCCCTCCCCTCCGTGCCCCAACTCTGCAGACTGGTTTTCATACTTCAGATCTTATTTCAGATGTCCCTCCCTCCGGGGGGCTCAAACGCAGACTTGGTTGTGATCTAAAAGGAACGCAGGTGTCTTATTTTCTCTGGATTTGGCGTGGCCTCTGACTCGGTCGTTGTCCTTGGTTCCAGGTGACGGACCATGCCACCACCGCCCTGCTCCACTACCAGCTGCCCCAGATGCCGGATGTCGTGGTCAGGTCCTTCATGGTAAGCGGGCGTCAGAGCTGAGACTCGCGTAAACCTCGACTCCCCTCCCTCGAGTGAGGCTCGCAGGGGCAGGGGTTGTCCTTCCTCACGGCACGCGCCTCACAGCACAGGTGGACCAGCATCGAAATGATGCTTCCTCTAAGCCGGGAGGGATTTAGGAGAAGCCTTTTCCGCTTAGTTAAGGTGTTCTTCTATCATTGCGGAACAATTGGAGGTTTCGGAAGTGATCGCCCAGCGGTTTCCAACAGTCAGTAGGTGTTTGGTGAGCTCCTGGTCTTAGCCAGGCCCTGTGCTGGGCGCTGAGCAGGCCACAGTAACTGAGATAACCTCACGTGTCTCCCAGGACATATCATCCTTCGGTTAAAGGAGTTGGGGCTCAGGATGAGAAATGACCCCAAACAGCCACCCCGTGGCGTGCTGGATCCGCTCCTGCCGGCTCCTGTAAACCCCAGTTTTGCGAGCTGATTGTTCAGCCATTGGTAGGTTGGAGTCAGACATTTATACCATGGAAAGTGGCAAACGCTACGAGTCAGGACTGCTCCCCCGACCTCCAGAGCCAGTTCAGCAGCCCTCTGCTGCCCAAATTCATCGCGTGACCGCCCGCTGGCCGAGGCAGGACCAGCAACTGGCTCCGCAGGTCCTGGCCGCGCCTCCGGTTCCTGCCAGCGGGGCTGCCAGGCAGAGCGCCCGCGGGAGCACATGCCTGTCAGCGGGCCCCAGCGGTGGCGGCTGGGCGGGGTATTGCTCGAGCCCTTTATCCCGTCATGTTTGCCGCAACAGGTAAGCTTCTTAGGGAGCCTGCAGTTCATTTCTTGGAAGACACAAACCTGGCTCCTGGTGCCGGGAGCTTACGCCAGCCCAGGTGCTCAGCCAGCCGTCTGCCCGGCGGCTCCTTCGCGTGCCCAGGGAGCAAGTCAGCCGGCCGTCCCCAGCGGCTTTGTGTTTGGGTAGACAGAGGCTGGCTTTTAACCTAGTGTGACTTACTTGGGAATTTGGGGACCATTTGAACCTGATCAGCACCAAAGGATAAATAGTTTAACTCAATGACCGGAAACCTCCACCGCGGCTGTGCGCGGGGTTTGTCCCAGACTCGATTGTTGCTCATTGAAATTCCCGGTACCCCGCCATGACGACTTGAAATGTAGTCGGCACCGGCAATTTTTGAGTCTCTATGGAGACTGAATTTTTTAAAAAATCTCCAACACAGACGCCGGAAGGGGGCGGTGTCCGGGGCACAGGCTGCCCTGTGAAGGCGGCTGTGATGCAGAGGGGAATGTGTAGCCACAGACCTGCGACTCCTCAGACACCAGCCTTCCCCCACGGACGTAATTCCAGGCGACGTTAAATGACGAGGTTCGTGAGCCCGTCACAGCGCGAACTTGCTTACCTGTCGGTGTGAGTGAGTGTGAGTGTGAGTGTGTGTGTGTGTGTGTGTGTGTGTGTGTGAGTGTGTGGGGGGCGAGTCTCCTTGAGCGGCGGGAGAATTGAATTACGTGCGCCTCATCCTTATTCATGGCGCCCGCGAGGACTCTGCACCCTGAACCGCTCGGGTGTGTCTTTGCCGCTTATTATGTTACTTGGTGGCACGGGGTTGTCCCCACCCCCACCCCAGGCCTCACTGTGACGGTGAGGGATGACCCTGGAATCCGATTAGGCAGGAGGCAGGTCAGCCCCGGTGGAGAAATCAAGTCGACAGCGATGCGAGGTCTCCCTCTGCACGGCCGTGGGTGGGTGGTGAACCGGGAAGGATCGATCCCCTGTCCCGGCGGCCGCCGGGCGCAGCGAGCTCACGGCCAGGTCGCGGCCCGCCTCCCAGCACGTCCTGCCCGAGGGGAATCTGTTTCAAACGCTCCCTCGGGGCCGGGGCGGGTGGGGGCAGAACTGCAGTAGCAGCCCGTGACCTTGTGGGCTCCGCGCAGCCACCCTAAGGCCTCTGTCCTCGCGGCCGTTAGGTTGGCAGGAAGGATGCCGCTGGCGGCGCCGGGTCCCGTGTCTTCACTCCTGTCCCCGCTCTCTTTCCAGACCTGGCTGCGGAGCTACATCAAGCTGTTCCAGGCCCCCTGCCAGCGCTGCGGGAAGTTCCTGCAGGACGGCCTGCCCCCCACCTGGAGGGACTTCCGGACCCTGGAGGCCTTCCACGACACCTGCCGGCAGTGACCCCGCCCTGCCGGGCCCAGGTCCGCACAGCCCGCCCCCCGTAAGACGCATGCCGCTCGCGAGGCCTGAGCCTCTGGAAGGACAGATTCCGTCTGATGGGACACTCGCGGGCGTGCGGGGGGCCCAGGCCTTAGCGCCCAGTGTGAGGAGCGAGCAGCGCGTGGCGTGGGCGATGCTG
This sequence comes from Miniopterus natalensis, assembly GCF_054644295.1. Lineage (NCBI taxonomy): Eukaryota > Metazoa > Chordata > Mammalia > Chiroptera > Miniopteridae > Miniopterus > Miniopterus natalensis. The sequence goes on from NC_142092.1 coordinate 71,395,093, forward strand.
GCGCTCCACCCTCCTGGATCGTGTTCCCAGTCACTCCCGTGAGCCCATGGTCCGGATGAGCCCCGTGTTCACACACATTGTCGCGCTGGGTGTGCTGTTCTGTTTGTAACTTATTTTTATAAGCAATAAACCTGTACCCAGGGTAAGGCTCCGTTTCTTGCCTTTTTTTTCTTCCTTGATTTTAGAGAAAGGAAGGGGGAGAAAGAGAAACGTCGATGAGAGAGAAACAATCCACCCGCCCCCACACCCCCACCGGGGACCGAGACCGAAACCCAGGCATGTGCCCTGACCAGGAATCGAACTGTGACCCGGTGCCACTGAGCCACGGCGGCCGGGCCACTCCCGTTTCTGAAAGCCCGCCTGCGGTCAGTCAGAGACCGAGCAGACCTGGCCTTTGGAGAGAACACTTAGTGATGTCTGTGTCTGAGGACAGGTTTTTCTGCTTTTTTGCTCTCAGGAGAAAGGGCAGTGTTGGCAAATCTTCCATTTCAAAGATTCTGGCAACTCAAAAAAATATATTGTCCTTTTTGAGAAAAAAGTGCACGGATGCTGCTTTTTACTAAACCAGAAGCACGCACCACCCTCCCCGCCCCCCCAAGGGAGAGGGCCCTGCCCGAGGCACCAGCTGGTGTGCCTGGCTTGTTTGTCCTGAGTTTTTACCTCAATATTACTATGAACAGCTTCCCGCCAAGTCTGCTGGGTTCACTCAGGGCCTTGATCCCCAGCATTTAAAGCCGTCGCCTTAGTTTATGAAGTTCTTGAGAAGGGTGGGGGGCCTCCCAGAGCTTTCCCAGCCCAGCCTATGCTACAAATCACGTTCTCCTAGCAGCAAACGATGCCAGAGAGACGCCGCCTTCCGAGATGTCCCCAAGGACGGTGGCTCCCACCTGGGTCTAGCACCACCCAGACACTCCCACTCACCCCCACCCAGCCGAAAGGAGCAGAGGATGCAGGGGACTTTAATGATGGAAACGACAGGGCAGGGCCAGGTGGCCCAGTAGCTTTGCAGGAACAAATTTTCAGGCCCCAGACTGACCGAGTCAGGTGCCCTGGGGTGGGGTCCAGCAGCCTGGTTGTTCACGAGCCCCCCCAGGTGACTGATCGGGCTCTGGAGGAGATGGCCCTGCGTTCAGTGCCCGGCCTGGGGGCACAGTGAGGCGGCGAGGGGCGGTGCAGGAGTGTTTCCGTGCAGCAGAGATTTCAGATCGAGCACCGCGGTTCATCACACTCGAGGTGCCTTTGCTTGTAAGATGCACCATTATTTTATGAACCTCTAAGAAAGAAAAACACGCTGCCAATTAAACTATGGCACGGCCTTCCTGGTGATCCTGTGTGACATGAGTTGGCCACACCAGCCATGCCTTGCTCCAGAATTCCTCTCATCTTCCGGGGGGTTGGTGGCAGTTTCTCCCGCCTCCGGTCTTAGAGTCTGTCACGTGACAGGCCGTCCCTTTACAGGGTTCCAGCAGCGACTGTTGCTGTCACAGGGCTTGTGTTTAAGTCACTCTCGTTTTACTTAATGCCATTCACATCATTTCCATTGGTATATTATTACAAGGCCATTCACATAATTTCCATTGGTATATTGTTACAATTTTCTAATTTACGTTACTATTAATCTCTGACCGTGCCTAATATATAAATTAAACTTCATCGCAGGTGTGTGTGTGCAGGAGAAAGTAGTGTACGTCGGATCGGTGTTGCCCACGGCCTCAGGCATCCATCGGGGTCTGCGAGCGTGTTGCCCACGGATGGAGCAGGGGCCGCCGCAGTAATGTTTTGTCTCATTGCTGCACATCTTTTGAAGACATTTAAATGGCAAGTGGACTGACCCAGTGCAGGGCTCCAGGCGCCCACAGCTCGTATGAAGTGATGTGCGGGTGACAAGTAGGTCGTGACTGCCAGCTGGCTACAGCTCACATCAGAGGTGTTCACACCTGAAAAACCAGCCCTCAGATGAGAGATGAGTCACGTCAGGCGAGAGCTGGCTGGATTTTAACTGTTTGAATCCTCCTGGTTGTCACAAATCTGAGCGGGCCCATCGGTACCGGCCGTGTCTCTGACTCGCACCAGGCTCCATTCTCAGTAGAGCTCAGCACTGCGGGCGGCCAATAGTTTCTGCTTAGAATTTAGCGGCTTTTTTTCTTCGGTCATCTTTAGTGATGCCTTGTATTTGTGGCAAATGATGCCTATTTCCCGTTTATGGGAGCAATACAAAGTTTTCACTTTAAACAAATGTATGTAGGCAAAAAGGTGACCATCAAAGAAAAATGTTAAATAAATAATAGCACACGTAGAGTGTGGCTCTAGCAAAAGTATGAAGGGGGCAGGCCAGTGGCCATGGCCGTGGCCCACTAATGGGGGGTCAGGGCCAGGGCCTGCACGCTGGCCTCCTGGGCGGGTTGTAGGGGTCAGATAAGTCCCTCCCCTCTTTATAACCCGTCCCTCTCCCGTGAGGTGCCAGGCTGATGGCCCATGACGCCGAGGAAACAGGATTGGCCAGAGCTGATAACTAGGGCTGGGCCCTGGATGGGGGGGGGGGGGTGGTCCTATTTTTCTGATTTTTTTCTTAACTTTTTTAACTTCCCTAATAAAAAGGGGGAAAGACACAAGGGTTGGGCCAGTCAACTTTAAGGCCTTCCCATGTCTGACAGCCCCATTCCCCGGTCCTGCGAGGAGAAAGCTGGGAGGGCGCACGGAGGTCAGTGGAGGGGCGATGGGCTTGCTGCCCAGTCTCCGAGTGCCGGGTGCTGGGCGCCGGGTGCCGGAAAAGGCGCACACGAGAGACTGGCTTGTGTTCAACGCTGAAGTAAAGATGAAGGACTGACCCGCGTTGGCAAAGCAGAGCCCGCACAGGTGCATCGGGGGCAGTTCCGAGACGGGTGAGGCAGCAGGAGGCCCGGGCCGTGGGCGGTCGCGGGTCCCGGAGCCGGCCTGTGGCGCCTCTCGGAGGGGAGCGCGGCCGTGGACGCCTGGGCCATCCACACGCTGTACAGACTGCCCCGGGCGGCCTCGAGGCCGGACCCACTCGGTATTTCACGTGGCTTCGTTGCCACCCCGCCAGCTGGGCGCCGACTCCGGCAGGCGTTCCAGCCGGCCGTCCAGGCGGGCGGGCGTTTTGCCTGCTGCGCGCGGAGGGCCCAGCGGGGGCCGCACAGCAGGAAGCCGAGGGCCGAGCCCCACTGCCCAGCCGCAGAGCAGAGGGACGGGGCCGCCCGCCAGGTGTGTGGCGTCCGGCGCTGCTGGAGCGCTGCCCTCGGCCCAGCTGGAGATCGCACCCCGCACCTGCCTCTCGCCCGAGCTCGGCGGGCCGGGGGGCGGTGAGTCAGCAGCGCAACGCCCAGAGCGGACAGAGCAGATGAGCAGCCTTCTGCGTTTGTCCAGATTTTTTCCTGGACTATATTGGGAGCTGGCCTTTTGCTGTCGATGGCGTCTCCACGCTTCACGCCGCTGACGGAGAGCTGCGGGCACGAGATGGTGATCTTTCCGCGCGAACGCGCGAAGTCGCCGCCGCACGCAGGGTGTCAGGGTGTGGGCCCGGCGCTAAATCGAGAGCCTTTGAAGGTCACCCTTAAAGGGACGGCAGCTTCAGCCACCAGGATCCTCACGAGATCTGCAGCCTCCGGGCGTAAGGGAAGGGGGGGCATCGCCGAGCTTCCAGGCCTACGGGATGGGAAGTGTCGGACCGCGCCTGCCCGTCTGCGCCCCCCACTTCTCATCCCCTCTAGTCCACGAGCCTTCACCGCGCTGGGGGGACAGGAAAGGGTGGGCGCTCCCTCAAGGCTGCGGCCGTGACAGGAGCGACAGGAGCCCGGCGGGTTTGCGCGCGAGCCCGCCCGCCCGCCGCCAGCCCTCAGCCGCCTGCTCCGGGAATAATGAGGCTCCGCTTTCTAGGACGGGCAGGTTCCCCCGCCAGCCTCTGCCATCCTTCCCCGTTCGCATTCCCACCCCGGCTCCTTAAATTAGTGGGAAGGAACCTCAGAAAAATTACTTCCAAGTTGAATTTTAAATTGCAGGTTGGCTGCTTCCTATTATTAGCACCTGAAGAGGTACACCGGCAAGTTCACGGGCATCCCGGGCGAGGCGCCCGCCTGGCAGCCTTAAGACCGTGAGCTGCTCGGGGGGCCCTGCAGCCCGTCTGAGCTCATTGAGCCTGAAATTCCAGGAGATGGGCCGTCCTCGGGGACGGCGCCCTGTGGTTCTCCGTCTGCCCCGTGCGTGCTTCCCCTGGGTCCTTAGGGGCACCGCAGCGAGGCGTCCCTGGGGCAGGAGGGGTGGGCAGACGAAGGCAGTCAGCGCGGGAGCCAGCCTGGGACCCTGCAGGCTTCGGCCCCACCCTGCCGAGCGGATTGTCACTGGGGGCGTCGCTCACTGTCGTCTGACTCTTGGCTCTGTCTCAGTCATACGCTTGCTTTCTAATTACAAAAGGAACCCATATGTTCCTTTTATAGGAAATTAGATAATGTGGGTAAGCAAAGAAAGGCAGATAATATCCGTAATCCTGGCTAGCAAGAGAGAGTTACCAGGGCTCTTTGGTGCCTCTTTTTCCAGACCTTCCTATGGACGTGTTTGTGTGAGCACTTTTCTTGTAAAAAAAAAAAAAAAATAGAAATCCTACTGTGCGCCATTTGGGAACCTGCTGCTTCTCACTGAGCAGGCGCACCTCTGACACAGGGGCCCCGAAATGCAGGCCTCGCGGGGCACAGACGCTTATTTCTCCTTCACCGAAGAGCCCAGGGGGCGGGGTTCAGACCAGACGACGGCTCTGCCCCCTGCGGTCACGCAGGGCCCTGTCCCTTCCGCCTGCTGCCCCACCCGGTGACCGGGGGCAGGGTCCGCAAGGTGGACGGAGTCCCGGGCACCTTCCGAGTTTGCAGAGGGCACAGCAAAGCCGTCCCGAGCGCTCGTGTTCGGGTCGCGCGAGGGGCCGTTTCCGTCTCTGTGGGATACGCGCGCCCTGGGCTCACGTCCTGGGTCCCGAGGAAGCCCGGGGTTCGCTCCGAAAGGAACCGCCCAGCCCGTCGCTCTGCGCCGCCGCCGGCAGGGTCCCCACGGGCACGGGCGTTGCCCTCCTTGCTCCAGCGCTCTGACGGCGGCGGGGTGGCTCCTCGCCTGGTTTCCCGCTGCCGGCAGGGTCCCCACGGGCACGGGCGTTGCCCTCCTTGCTCCAGCGCTCTGACGGCGGCGGGGTGGCTCCTCGCCTGGTTTCCCTCCGGCTCTCCGAGGGCTGAGCGTGTGGCCGGCCTCCCGCGTGCTGGCGAGACGCCTGTGCGCACCTTTCGCCCGTTTCCTAACTGGGCTGGTTCTCGCCAACGCCGAGCCCTGAGAGCCCTTCGTGCATCCTGCATCCGGGTCCTTTGTCGGGCATGGGGCTGGCACGTTTCCGCCCCACGGTAGCTTGTCTTTCTTCCCCCCATGGGCTGCTGAATCCCTGAGTCACCGCCCGGAGGAGAGCGGCTCCTGAGCGGCCTGCAGTGGGGCTGTGTGAGAACTCAACTTAGACGTGTCAAATCCCTGGGATTTAGGGGTTTTAAAAATAGCCTCTAGTATGTCATTTGCCCCAAACATCATAAAAATACCCTGGAAACAATGCCACCAATAGTCAGTACTTGGTAAGTGGAGGAGGCCCCTGGTTCTGCTACTGCTTTAGCTTGGGTCCGAGTCACCTTCCACTCAGGTCATAAGAGGACAGCGGATGTCCACTCAGCCTTGTTCTGTTATTGCTGCAGGAAGAGTAACCTGTGAGGCCTCCCTGACCGCTCACTGTGGACGGGTGCACGCCCCCGTCCCTGCCGGCCGCCTTGCTGCCCTTCAGAGCACCCACTGCACCGGGCACTAGTCATTTGTTTACTTGTCATCGCCTGTCCGCCCACAAGAGGGCCAGCTCCATGAGGGCAGGGACTGTGTCTGCCTTGGGCATTGCTCTGCCCCTTGCACACAGTAGGTGCTCAGTGAACATTTGCCCAGTGGTGGCTGGAATAAGAAAGCCAGGCCCAGGTCTCTGCTCGGCTCCCACGGAGGTGACTGCGGGCCAGTCACTCGAGGCCTCTCGGCGTGGAGCCCCCGCCTGGGCATCCGGTGTGGAAGTCCTGTGAGAGACCACACCAAAGCGCTTACTGTGCACCTACTATGTGCAGGCACTAGCGCCAGGCATACAGTCGACGCATAAAGTAAGAGGACCAGACAGTGCGATCGACGGCCTTGTCAGCGGCTCCCTTGCGGGTACACGCGCACCGGGGCCCGGAGGCAGTGGCCACAGCGCAGGCCCATTTCACGATCCACGCGGCCTTCGTGACACCCGCCCACTCCCCTTTCTCGCTCTGAAGAGAAGATGCAGAGAACTGAGTGGGAACGTGGTCGGCCGTCCCGTGGGAGGGCCGCCCTTGGGGACGTCGCCTCAACACCGTCCCTTAAGCACAGGGGTGGAGACGCCGTTTCCGAGCGGAGGTGCCCGGAGGGAGCGCCCCACCGCCACCCCGTTTCCCGATCCCGGCGGCGTCTCTGTGATTAGAACGCGCTCCCCTTTCCGTCCTGGCCTTTTGGTATTTGACTCTGTGCTCGACGCCCCTAAAGCTAACAGGCGCTGGCCTTTCGTTTCCAAAGGGTAGTTGGTCAAATTAATAACCGTCCAAAGGCCACAGTTAATTTGCTCTCTTTCCTGTTTCTTTCCATTAGTTTGCAAACCAGCCAAGTTCAAGAAAACTTCCCAGCAGAAAAGGGTAGGAATCTAATTAGGAAGCGGGCCGGCGGATCTAAAACTTTCTCAGGAGCTTGGGGCTCCGAGCCGCGGGAGGGCCGCGAGACGCTCGCGAGAGGAGCCGGGTCCCTGCGGGGCAGAGTCCCCGCCAGGGGCAGCCCCGGGTGGGCCTGTTGACCTTGTCTTCAGCCCCGAGCGAGGGACGCGGGCCAGGCCGTTGCTGGGGGCGGGGGCGCCCTCTCGGTCTGCGGGACGGGCTGAGGCCGCCAGGGCCCGGGGGGCCCTGCCCACCGCTCCTTTCTCAGAACATAGACGCCGGTGCCCCTGAGCTTGAGCAGAGGGAGTGGAGATGCTGCTGGAGCAGGGGCTGGAGGGGCCTCCCTCTGCGGGAACCCAGCTCACCCCCGGTGGCCTGGGCGGGGCGGGAAGGGGGAGCCCCTTTTCCTGAGACGCCCGTGGCCCGAGCTTAGCCCCAGCAGGCGGGAGGAGAGAGCCGGGGGCCCGGCTGTCCTTGTAGGTCGGGCGCCGAAGGGTGGGTTGGACTGAAAGGCGGGAAACCGCGGCCCGCAGGGTCAGGTGCTGCTTCAGATGGCTCTGTGACAGAGGACCTTCCCGTCCCCGTCCCGGGTTTAATCTTTGCCCAGGGGCCATGTTTTAATTTGAGGGGTTTTTGCCATCTGGAGAGGCTGGGACGAGAAACAGCTTTATTTTCAGGCCCAGCGCATTACGGGTCCTTTAGATTTTCTTTAAATTTCCTCTTACAACGGAACCGTTTTCTTTCGGCCGGTGAGAAGCGAGGCAGCTTCCCCCACCCTGAGCCGGGGGCTCCATCCGCCGGGCGGTTCCCTGGTTCCACCTCATCACAGGCAGGGGCACCGCGGAGCCAGGGTCCCCTCCCGCCCTTCCAGTGACCCTCCCACCCCCTTCACGCCCTCGCCATGGCCTCCGCAGCCCCCCCCCCCGGAGGGAGGAGCGTCCAGAGTGCGTGAACTTGTTCTAAAACGAGAACGGGATGTGGGGGGGGGGGCGGTCCCTCTGTCCCCCTCATGCAGCTCTCAGACCCTGAAGTGGCCTTGGGGATGGAGGCCACTCCCCGGAACGGGATAGAAACGGCTCAGTGCCCGGTGGCGCCACAGCCCGGGGCAGCCCCTGCCCGCCGCCCGGCCGGCCCCGCCAGGAGGAAGCCCTGCCTGCCTGCCTGAGGCACGCTTCGTGCTAACCCGTCCTAGCGAATGCACCCCTGGGGCTGGCCCTTCCTGCATCGGGACTGTTCTCTCGGTGTCTGACTGTCTGCCACCCCGTGGGGTTTAAGGAGCTCGGGGTCCAGACCACAGGACTTGCACGGCCGTTTGCACAGCGTGACCGGAACGCCGGCAGCCAGTGGAGCGCTGGTGACTTGGATGTGGTCACGGTAAGTCTCTGCTTCCTGTCCGGTGACGTTCACACGGCGTAGCATGAGTAGCGTGTGATTTAACGTCACAGTTTACATGGCTCACTCCACCCACTTGAACGGCCGCCAGTCTCCCCTCCCCGGTGCCGCCCTCAAGGTCAGTGTCTGGTTTGGGGCCGAGACGTCGTTTGAATGTATTTTGCCTTCGGGACCTGGCAGGCCTGCTGTCTGCCCTTCCAGGGGCCGCGCTTCCACTCTTCCTTCCCAAGGGAGCTCCCGCGTGAGCCGGGGACAGACCATCTCCCGGGTCCTTGACGACCGGGGGCGGCCACCCGGATGGGACAGGTTGTGCACAGCTGCTAGGAGCGTCCTCGGGGCGGCGAGAGGAGGGGGCCCTTCCTGCCCCTTCCTCCTTCCTGCGGGCCGGCCTGGGGGTGTGACGGCCGGCTTCAGGCAGCCAGATTGGACCATGAGGTAGAAGCCGCACGCGGAGTCGGGCAGAGCAGCCGCAGAGAGGGAGCCCGGCTCTCTGGCGACTTTGACGTCCATTCGTGGTCTTCTTTTCTGTGGGAGAGAACTATCTTGTTTAAGCCACTGCCATTCTAAGTTTTCTGTAAATTAGCTGAATTTGACCCCTAATTGACACAAGGATATCTGATGGAAGTTGGGATTTTAAAACAACCCGCAATATGAGCTTGCTTTCCTGTCTCTCGCTCGCTCACACCTCTCCGAGGAGCTAATTGAGAGCTCCAGTTAATTGCCATTTTTTTGTTCCTGAATGTGGCGTTTGTCGTGGCTGCACCCGAGGCCCAGGCGATGCTGCGAGCTCGCCTCCCTGTCTTGTTGGCCGCCTTCCCCAGGATCATTAGCACCCCCGGCCGCCGCCGAGGCCCACTCGATTTCGGTTTCTGCTGGTGGTTAATGCGCTAAAGGTTACCGAATCCATCTTCAGCCGGGGAGCGCTGGTTAATTAGCACGGTCCTGCCTCGCGAAGGGAAAGAGGCGCGAGCGTGTTCTAAGCTGGGGTCAGCCCCACCCCCATCCCCCGCCGTGGCCGCTGCATTTCCTGCCCGGCGCTGGACAAATAGAACAGGCCGCTTTCTCATTTTCACCTGACCCCTCATGCATTTTTCATCTCAGCTGCTCTGCCCTGTGAACGGTATCGATCGGCTGATTAAGCCATCAACTCACAGCAAACAACTTTAATTTTCTAAGTCCAGGCCCCCGCTCCCCTGCCTTCCCTCCACCGCGTTCCTGTCTTCCCTGTTTCAGGCGGCGGAGGGTTCGGGCGCCGACCCACCGCTGACCTTTGCGTCCCCTGCCCTCATTTGGGGGCTGCTGGAAAATCAGAGATGAACTTACGCGCCGCCAGGTCCTCGATTTAGATGCTGCCTCGCCTGCTGTCCGAACGGAATACCTTGAGGCTTCTTTTGATTGAGCCTCTGAGGATGCCCTCTCTCAAGGACCCGTTTGAAACCACGCTCTGCATTAGTTAGCTGTTGCTGCGTAACAAATTACCCCCCACACTTAGCGACCTGAAGAACAGACCTTTGCTGTTTCCCAGGTTCTCGCTGGGACCATCTCCTCCTCCCCAGGAGGTCCCCCTAAACCTGCATGGATGTGCCCCGTGACCACACCTCTGTCTGGAGCTCGTGCTCACCCAGGCGCGGCCCGGAGCTGTCCCTCCTCCAGCTCTCTGAGGAACCTCTGATGGATCTCTGACCATCACCCAGCAAGACCTTCCACGGCCAAGTTCAAGGGGTTCATGGGAGGGCTGCCTGGAATTTACTCTAAACCCCGGCTCCATTTAAAATAGCTCCCACCAGGCATTTAGCAGCAAAGTTCTTTGATTTCCCATCCGTGTCCTTTCTCACCACGACTAAATACCAAGATATTCTGGTCCCAGTTCCAACTCCCCCACCCTGATTCATGCAGCTGTACATGCTGGGGAGTGTGAGACAGCGTCACCCTGCCACCCGTGAACTAGGCTGGGCGGTGACATTGACGAGAGCATCGGGCTGGAAGCTGGCATTTCGGCTCGGGAACAACTTGGCTCTGCAAACATCGCCAGCGCCCAAGTTAAACCATCAGAAGCCACACGTGTGACCAATGACATCACCTCCCATTTAAAGCACTTATTTTTTCTTTTTTTCAATCCTCACCCGAGGACAGGCCCAGAGAGAGGAAGGGAGGTCACAAGAGAGAAAAACATCAATTAACTGCCCCCCCCACACTCCCCAACCAGGGACCAAACCCACAACCCAGGCATGCGCCCCGACCTGAACCAAACTGGCAACCAACCGCCCCACCCCAACCCCCGGTCGCAGGATGATCCCTGACCACCTGAGCCGCTCCGGCCGGGCACTTTTTTTTTCTTACCTCAGTTTATGTGCATTTCTAACTGCCCACTCTGGCTCCCGGCCTATGAGCATCTCAGCCATTTTGAGGGCAGACGCCCCAAGGCCCCCCCCTCCCAGACTTTTACCTGGTCTTTGGACATCTCACCTTGTCTTGACCTCTGGTTTTTCATTTCCACCCAATTTTGAATTCATCCACTTGCCTTCCAGCCTGGTACTTGAGTTGAGATAGGCCTGCGGAGGCCTTCCCACTATGAGGCAGAGCCCACCTTCCACTGTCAAAGCCAAACAGCAACGTGCCCCGACTCGGCCATCAGCAGCACTGCCCTGCCCTTGACCAGGAGCGGGGGGTGAGAAGTGGGGACCTTGTGGGACTTGTCCCCGTGATGAGGATGACACTCCAAATGCAGGTGCGATGCTGCCCCGGGTGGCGAGGGGCACCTGCAGTATCTCGTGCCCAGTGGCACTCCAGTGCCCTGCTGGCTTCACAGGCTCTGAGCAGGGTCCTCGGGTCTCTCCGGAGGGACCCTTCTAATGAGTTCACGTTCTGCCTGCATCAGCTGGACACTATTTCTGTTGCTTACAAATAAGAACCTGTCAGTTGCTGGGATTCATCTTCATGATTTTCTCCAGTGAATTCCCAGGGCAATAAAATGTGCTATAAAGTTCTTTTCTTAATAAGTGTTTAAAAAGTTGTTCCATTAAATAATACATGTTCATTATTTTAAAAGACAAGAAATAAAAAATACCACAAAGAAAAGTTCCACATAACCACAGCACTCAGGAAGGAGCCCACTTGCTTTTTGTGTGTGTTTTTAATTCTCACACGAGGATATTTTTTCCATTGCTTTTCAGAGAGAGTGGAAGGGAGGGAGAGAGAGAGAAATATCGATGTGCGAGAGACACATCAATTGCTTGTCCCCTAGCAGGGTGGGGATCGAGCCTGGGACTGAGGTACGTGCCTTTTGCCTGTATCGAACCCAAGACCCTTCAGTCTGTGGGCTGACGCTCTAACCACTGAGCCAAACTGGTTAGGGCCACATTTTCTATTTTGATGTATACCTTCCAGATGCGGATACAGACTTTCTTCCCACATATCAGTGATGTTTTTATATTCCATGTGGTAACTGGCTGCTTTGCTCACCAGCATCTCCTGAGCATCCTCAAACGTTAATAAGCACATGTTTCTATCTTTTCAAATAACTGCCTGATGTACCATCATTTCCATGCACCCCAGTTCACCCCACCAGCCCCCCATGAGGGGACATGTAGGTCATTTTCTGTTTTTCATTACTCAAGGCGACCCTGGATAAGACAACGTTATGGACGGAGTCATGGTCCCACTCCCAATACTCATATGTTGAAATCTTAGCCTCCAGTACCTCCGAATGTGACTCTTTGGAGAACAGGATCTTTAAAAATGTGGATAAGTTGAAATGAGATCATATGGGTGGGCCCTCATCCAATATGACCAGAGTCCTTATAAGGAGGGGAGCAGGACATAAACAATGCAGACTGAGGGAGGACCATGTGAGGAGACAGCAAGAAGGTGGCCGCCTGCAAGTCAAGGAGCGAGGCCTCAGCAGATACCGAACCTGCTGACTCCTTGATCTTGGGCTGTGGCCTCCAGAACAATGACAAAATTAATTTATGTCATTAAAGACACCCAGTCTGTGGTATTTTAATATGGCAGACCCAGCTCAACCTTTGAGTACATTTTCCATTTTTCTGTAAGCTAGAATCACAGAAAGGGGATTAGTTCATCAAAGGGTATGCACTTTTTAAAGACTTTTATTTGGAAATAATGATAGACTCACAGGAAGTTGCAGAAATAGTACAGAGTCCCATGCAGCCTTCTGCCAGCTTCTCCCAAAGGTGACATCTTACATAGCTCTAGCACAATATCCACACCAGGAAATCGGCATTGGTACAATGCTGTGAAATGGACTACAGGCTTTATCCAGTATAGTGGTAGATTTTGGTCGATAATATCCCCTCACCATAGATTAATTCCTCAGTATTTGATTTTCTTACACTAATGCAAATGCTATTTTCTATTTTGTTTCTGGAATAAGGAAACTAAGTATACTGACCTAGTTTCCAGCAATCTTGCTAAATTCATTTATTAATTCTGGTAGTTTGTTTTAGATTCTGTTAGAACGTCAATGTATAGGTTGTCCCCCAAAAAATGTTTGCACACACTTTGAATAATTATAAAGGCAGGGTTTATTAAACTACATTTCATTTTCAAAACTGAACTATCCGCTGTCAAAGTGTGTATACATTTCTTGGGGACACCCTATAATAGGGGATATGATGCTATCATCTATACCTGAAGAAGTGGGGGTTTTTTTCCTTCAAGCCTTATATTTTTTTCTTGCCTTATTGCATTGGTTAGAAGTGTCGGTACAAAACGATGATGGTGTGAAACCTTGTTTCGCTTCTAGTCCCAGGGTTGGGGGAAGGGGAGGTTTCTGTAATCTATCGTTAAGTATGACTGTGCTGTAGACTTTTGGTTCAAGTTAAGGATGTTCACTTCTAGTTCTAGTTTCCTAAGAGCTTTCTCTTTTCATGGATGACATCGAATTCCATCGAATAAATGTTCTGCATCCATGGAGTTGATCAGATTATTTTTTCCTTTGCTACGTTAACGATTTATTTTTGAATGTTAAGCCAACCTTGCATTCCTGAAATAAGTCCCTCTTGGTTGTGCTATTGTTTTATTTGATTCACTAATATTTTGTTCGGTATTTTTGCATCTGTTTTCGTGAGAACAGTTGGCCCGTGTCCTTGTCAGGATGTAGTATTAAGGTTACGCTAGCCTCATAAAATGACTTGGAAGGTGTCCCTTCTTTCTCTCTTCTCTTAGAGACTTCATGTCCATTTGGGGTTATTTCTTCCTTAAATGTTTAGTAGAATTCACCAGCGAAGCCATCTGGAAATTTTTTTTTTTTGGTCAGATTGTTTTCATTTTGGATTCAGTTTCTTTACTAGATAAGTAATTTTTTTCCTTGTGACAGTTTCAGTAAGTTGTGTTTTAAAATATTTTTAAATTTCATTTAATTTTCAAATTTATCAGCATAAAGCTCTTCCTGATGTCTTCTCCGATTCAGTTAAAGCGTTTAGACCTCCGTATGATTACACAGGTTTCTGTACGATTATCAGTGTTACTTCCTAATACCTGTATCGCAGCACTTGACAAATTATACCTGCCTGTCCCGTGTGTGCATCTGTGCCTATCACCTCCCCACGTGAGCTGTGAACCCTCCCAGAGCAGAGACCAGATGGAGCTCACTGACCAGACGGGACACCCGATCGGACTGACTGCGGACCTGGGGCCAGGGTGAAGGGCTGAACCTCCGGGTTTCAGGAGGCAGCCCTCACTGGCTGCTGAAGCGACCGACGGCTATTGAATGAATCTCAGATCTCTCTGAGATGAAGCTTTCAAATGCCGTTTGCATCGAACTATCTAAGGGCTCCCCAGGTCCACCCAGCCGGAGAAAGTCATTGATAGATTAGTTTGAATGAAGATTAATCAATAATTTATGCTGATGTTTTCCTCATGCAGCAAGAAGGCCTGTTTTGATATCATTTGACAGGGTCGGGGACACCTTGGCTTAATTAAACCTGATACAGAATATTAAAAGGAAAAAAATGCTACCACCCCGCCGGCGATTGGTCGCCCTAGATGGACTCAACGTGCGATCGATGCGGAGGGATCGAGGAGCAGATGGGGCCGTGGAAGGAAAGTCCGGATTCAGCAGCTGCTGCTGTGCGGCGCCCCGGCGGAGCCCGCGAATGTAAATGCTCGTATTGGCATCTCCTCATATCGTGGCCTTTCGGAGGCAGGCCGCGCGCCGCGGTGATGGATGGTTTTGCTGGCGGCACGGACGCCACGTCTGGAAGCCGGCGCTGCTGGGCCTCCCCGGGAGGAGCCGAATGCTGAGGCCGCAGGAGCAGCCGTCCGAGGGAGCCAGTGAGGTCAGGGACCATTGTCCTCCCAGCAGAAGGGAGAGCCCTGGGCCCTGGCGGAGAAGCACCGTCAGGGTGGGCGCCTTGGTGGGACTTCCCAAGTTTTCGCCCCTCCAAGCTCTCGGCAGGATCGCCCCCTTTTTTGTTCCGTTCTGTCGGATGCCCCAGTGGAGCCTTATCCAAACCCTTGGGATCTGATCAGAGCTTCTGGTGGAGCCGCTCTCCCGGCTCCGCTATGCCCTCTCTGTCCTCTGGGCGTGGTATGAATCTTTGAGGGGTCAGAGGAGGGTACCCGCGGGTGACCGTCCAACTCAGAATGGCATCTGGGCTCCAGGCCACTGAGGCGTTGCTGCGTGAGGCCGGTCAACTGACAGCCGCTTTCCTAGAGGACACCGTCTCCCTCGGGGGGTCCTCGGTCCCACCCAACGAGTTTGCTAGACGTGGCCCTGAAAGGTGTGTCCACCCGGAATAAGGGTCTTTGCAGGTGTGGTTCAGCTAAGGGCCTGGAGATCGTCTGGATGAGGGAGGGCCCTAGCTCCAATGACAGGTGAGACATAGACACGAGGCACAGCGGCGAGAAGGCCACATGAAGACGGAGGCGGTGACCGGAGGGACACGTCTACAAAACAGGACCGCCAAGGGTTGCCTGCACGGGGCAAGGTGGGGGGGGAAGCGAGGGAGGGAGAGCCAGGAGAGAGGTGTGGGGCGCATTCTCACGCGGCGCCTCCAGGTCCGGGAGGGCCAACTCTGCCCACACCTGGACCCTGGCCTCCTGACTGGGAGGGTAAATCTCGGTTGTCTTCGGCCACCGCTGTGTGGTCGTTTGTGTGGCAGCCACAGGACACTCAGACACTGCCCTCCGAGGCCCATCTCCCGCCCTCCCGCCTCTCCCGGGGCAGCCTCGCCCAGCCGCCACCCGCCCACCACCGCTCCCTTGGGCCTCGCTCTCCGCCCTCCTCCACTCATCCAGCTGGACAGACACCCTTGTTCAGGAGCCACAGCGCCGTCCAGCTTGCCACGGATGGGGACCTGGGCGAGGAGGGGGCATCTCGTCAGCTCCACAAGAAGCCTGTGATGTTGTGGCTGAAACTGACCCCACCCAAGGTGACCTTCTCAGGACAGACCCTGCCCTGGCATCCATAGTTCAGGCAGGGCATCTTGGCATGTGCTCCGCCACCCCACCCCTGCCTTAGATGGGGCACTGGGGAGGGGTGGGGAGCAGAGCGCCCACAGGCTCGCCGGCTCGGGCCAAGGGCTCTCAGCAGCGGCCCCACAGTGGCCTTGAGAGTAGAGTCTCTGAGCAGAAAGAGCTGTCGCCGGCCCTTTGATTCCGCCCTGACAGGGTGCTGACGGATTGATCCGGCGCCCTGCATAATTCATGAGCCCGAGCAACTGCAGGTTCTGAGCAGGCCTTTTCCAGCGCGCAAGCAGACAAAGCTGGGCGCAGAGAGGGCTTGGGGAGCGGGTGTGGGAGATGGGGGTCCTCCCCTCGTCTGTTCCTCTGCCGTCCCCCAGTGCCGCCACCCCCAGGAGATGCTCCTTCAGGAAGTGGAGAGCTAAAGGGAGGCTCCGGGGCTGGGGTGACACCTGTCCATGGTCTGCCATCTCAGAGACAAGGACTGCTGGGCACTGCCCCCTTGTCCCCTCCGTCAGCCTGAGCACGCCCTGCCGACCGCCACCTGCCTAGTAGGAGGTGCACCCTGAGGGACAACTCAGGCCACAGTCCTGCACACACGACCAGCAAGGTGACCTTGGGCAGCCACCAGCCTGCCTGGCCCACACACTTTCCCTGTAGAAACTCAAAGATAATGCCGTCCCTGGGAAAGGTGCTCCCCCCGCAGTCGGGCCTGCTGAGCTGTGGCTACTGGAGATTATTCTAGATTTTCATATCGTCTTTCCCGCTTGGCTCCTGGGGGTGACTTCTCAGCGGCTGGGGCAGGAGGCGTCCCTCAGCCCTGGGCAACGGGTATAATCGAGCCTGGCAGCAGGTGGCGGGCAGGCTGCCACGCCTTCGCCCACGCCCCTGGCAGACATTGCTGATCGATGCCCTTTCCCACTGAGCACTGCCCGGCCTCTGAGCCCTCTCCGCCAGGGTTCCAGGCCTTGGTAGCCAGCCAGGGGGAGGTCTGCCGTCCCCAGTCGGGGAAGGAACCTGGGCTCCAGCCCCAGATCCACCTGGCTACCCGCGATCCCTTGAGGTAGCCACTGGATTCTCTGGCCTTTGTTTGCTGGTCTGTGAAGTGGGGGTGAATGTGGGACGGGGACTGGTCCTCCGCCCGGCTTCCAGCAGTGTCCCCTGCCCCAGCTCGGTTGTACTTGATGAGCGCCAGCTCCAGCACTGGTGTGGGACCCTGGGCCGCTGCCAGGCCTCTGAGCCCCGACGCGTGACCATCAAGCGAGGGTAGTGCCATCGCCCGGCTAGGCGTGTTGGTGAAGGTGGGGTCTCCCCCGCCTGTCTCCTTCTCTCCATCCCTGTTGCTTTCCCCCTTACCCCGCCGGCCTGTGGGCATGGGAGACGGGCACAGAGATGCTGCCCCACCCAGCTCTGCCCTCCTGGTCCCTCGCCCAGGCAGGCCCTGCTCAGCCATGCCCCCCGCATGGGTGGTGGCGGGCTCCCTCCTGCTGCTATGGGCCGGTGCCCCGGCTGCCTCCAGACCAGGAACCTGGGAGCCTGGGTGGCTTCCCGGTGCCTCCGCCTAAGAATATTCGAAAACTGCCTCTGGGCCAGCGCCAGGAGCTCCTGCACACGCTGGCAGGTCGGCCACGGTCACCGCTCCCGCAGGCAGGTCCTGGAAAATTCCAGTCCTCCGTGGCCTCAGAGGCTGGCTTTTCATCCAGAGGGCTCCCCTCCCTGCTCCACCGTCCGGCCTATTCCCCGTCGCCATTGGTCCCCTGGGTCACACTGTTCTCAGTGGCGAGGCCCTCGGGAGCAGGAAAGCAGGGCAGCCCTGGGAGGAGGCAGTCCGTGGAGAAACAGAGGTGCTGGGACATGTGTCCTTGCCTGGGCCTTGGCCACGCTGGGCCCTCCACTCCCTCCGCAAGCCAGGCCCCGGACAAACATCAGGAGTGTCCTCCAAGAAATCAGCCGGGTGGGGGCCTGGGAACGCCTGCCCCTCCAGCCGCGCTGATGTGGAGCCGAGGCTTTGGGGCTGATGAATTTGTCAACCACGCCGGCAACTCCTGGTAACGAACATGTGAACTGGAGCCGCGGTGGCTGCGGACAGGGCCCTTGCCGCGGGCCAGGCTCCCTGCTCAAGGTTCCCAGTGCGGACGGAGCCTGGCCATCCTCAGCTCAGCCCATCTTCACCACCCCTCCCCGAGTAGGAGACTCAGAGAGGTCAAGACCTTGTCCAAGGTCACACAGCCCGGGAATGGAAGAGCTGGGACTTCACACCTCATCTTCAGGGGACCCTGACTCCGCACGGTCCCTCCTCCCACCATCTCATTCTCACCAGAAGCCATTTAATCATGGGCAGAGCAGCCTGAAAATCTCCTGCCACAAATGCCAGTCTGAAATGTCACCATTATTGCCCATTTTTTTTTGGCTGCTGGCTTCTGTCTTATCAATACTGCCCCCTGCTGGGGGGGACCTATTTTGTGCCCTAACTCTGCAGTTGGAAGGGGCTGGGATCCTTTCCCGCCGAGAGAGCAGGCTTCTGCTTCTAGAAGGGAGGTGAAGGGAGCCGACAGCGCAGGGAAGCTGCGGGCAGAGAGCAGGGAACTGAGGCCACTGGCAGCCTAGTTTGTGCCAGGCACTTTTAGGGACACCCCATTGTGCACAGGAGGGATCGCTACCTCCAACTTACAGGTGAGGAAACTGAGTCTCGGGGGTTACAGGAGCCACTGGAGATCGTGCTGCTGGTGCCCAGGTCTGACTGGGGGAGGAGCAGCTTTGGAGGCGCCCCAGGAGCCCGACTACGGGGAGGGCTTGGTGTCCTGCGAGGACCCCTGTCCCCTCGTTCCTCCTGGAGGCCCCCCTGGAGCACAAGGACTGGCCAGTGGGAATGACGCAGCTCCTCACAGTCATCGGGCTGGAGCGGAGCCACTGCCGCCAACGGTGCCTGCGGCAGCTGCCGTCCAGGTCTCTGCGGGGCCCGCCCGCCCTGCCAGCTGGGGCAGCTGCCGCCTCGGACGGTTCTAGGGCAGCCAGAGAAGACCCCCCAGGCCTGCGGAAACAGGGGCTGGCAGGGCCTCCGGCTCCACTGCCTGGCGAGCACCGCGCGGGCTCTGTGCGGATGCCTCCTTGCCCTGTATCATCTCTTCGACTCCTTCCCCTGCCCTGTACAAGGAACAGGCGAGAACACCCGCTCAGAGAGGTCCCCCGACTTACTCAAGGCCACTGTTAATAGTGGCCTTAACATTTGAACCCAGAGCTGGGTCTAGAAACATTCTCTGAACCATTGGGCTCCCTCGTCGGGAACACTGGCCTTGGATCCTGCTATGGTGAGCGTCCTGAACTGTTTGGAATCGCTCTCCTTGGAGGAGTTTGTGAGCCTCTATGAACTAAATCTGTGCCATCGTCTGGGGATAAAATGGTGACAAGCGAGACAGACATCCCTGCTCCAGGGAACCCTCCAGTCAGGCGGGTAGACAGCCATGAATCAAACAATCCCAGAAATCCACGAGGTGCTTCCACCTGGGAGTCGGCTCCAAGGGAAGGTAGTCAGGTTGCTGAGAACCCAGGAGGGGGGCCCAGAGCTGGCCTGGGGTCGGGGAGGTCAGGAGGGGAGGCTCAGGTTGACAGCTAATCGTTTGGGCATCAAAGACAGAGATCAGCAGCCGGGGACCAGAGGAGAGAGCCCTGGGGCAGAGGACCTGGTGATGGAGGATTCTGGAACCACAGGCCAGAGTCGCTGGGGGCAGAGGGACACAGGAGACAGGGCCCGGACCCGCGCAGGGCCAGGCTCCCAGAGAAGGTGGAGAGGACCCAGAGGTGTTTATCCGAGATCTGGGGGGTGGGGGATGACAGGATGAGCACTTTCATTGACAACAGAATATTCTGCAAGGGGTTCCCCCCACGTAAATGGTCCCCAAATGCCATGGTTCTCCCCCACTTCTTTGTTGACAGCTGTTGTCTCTTTTCTACCAGGGCCCCTCTCACAGTAGCCAGTGTCTGCCCGGTGGCCCCTTTGCACAGCTGTGGACTGGGGCAGACCCCCTCCTGCACACCCGCTACTGGGGATGGATCCCTCAACCTCCCGGGCCCCTCCTGTCTTCTTATTGCTGCAAAGCTCTGTCTGCACAGAGCCCCTGGCATTGAGACAATGCTTCTGACCCACTAGGGGATTTGCCTTCCCAGAGCCCCACCCCCGCCCCCTCCCTCAAGGGACTGAGACCCCAGGTGAGCAGCTCTGGTGATGGCCTGGCTCCTCCCTGGGCATTTGATCTCATCCTGTAACCATTCATGACAAACGTCTGGCGTCGGGCGCTGTCCTCGAGGGGCCTGGAGTGTACGGAGGAGGCGCCGGGTGAAGGAAGCTGACCTCACGCTGGGGCCAAGTGCTGAAACCGAAACAGGCCCGAGCACTGCGGGGTTCTCCCTTCCAACCATCGCCATGGTGGGGACGCCGGCCTGGGGAGCTGATTCTGGTCTCCTTGCCGCCTTCTGCCTCCTGATCCTAATTCTGACGGCCACCGGGCTCCTCGGCGCAGGATTCCAGGTTCATTCCGGAGGCAAAAGGACCCAGAAGGAAAGTCAAGAGGCCTCTCCCTGACCCAGGGCAAACGATACTCACCAAGACCAGTCACCAAGCAGACTCACACTAAGCTAGTTTGGGTTTTTAATTGGCTGAGGGCCTGGAACCCGACTGGCAGGGATGGCTCAGACAGATGGGATCCTATATGAAGCTACCGACTTGTTCAACTTAGAAAGAGAAGAAAACCTCATTAGTCAGTGTTTCAAAGGGCCGAGACTTCACAGGGAGTCTTCTCTGGCCCAGCCAGCTGGGGCTGCCTCTCGCTCGGCTGGCACCTCCCTGCTTTGCCAGGTCTGAGGTATGTGCCCTTGGCTGGAATCAAACCCAGAACCTTTCATTCCTTGGGCTGACGCTCTAACCACTGAACCAAACCGTCTAGAGTGAGATAGGGTCTTTATAGAGGTAACCGAGTTTCAGTGAGGTCCTTAGGATGGACCCTAATTACCCAAGATGTTCTTACAGAAAGGAGAAACTCGGACCAGAGATGCCAGAGGAAACATGATGTGAGACACGCAGGGAGAAGTCCATGGACGAGGCCGGGCCTTCCCCAGGGTCCTCAGAGGAACCGACCCGGGCAACACCTCGACCTTGAAATTCTGGCCTCAGAACTGAGACAAGAAAGGCCTGTTGTTTGAGCCCCATGCCCAGCTGCGGTCCTTTAATACAGCATCCCTAGCAAACTAATGAACACATGACCTTCCCCATGGGGTCGCCAGTATCCTGGGCTCTACTTCGCAGGTATTCCAGCCCGTGGCCTGGACACAGCCATCGGACCAGCCCGGCCATGCTCACTAGGCCTGCTCTGCTCCCAGGACCCCTGAAGCAGCAGCTGGCTGCTTCTTTCCACAGGACACGTCGGTGAAAGGAAGCGTCTCCCTGAAGGAGTGCTCGGCTTGTGGGGGCTTCCCACCCAGTCTGGCAGAGGGCCTGGGAGGGTGGGGAAATGGTGAATGGTTTGGGGAGGCAAGAGCCTCTCTGACTCGTGAAGCCTTTTTAGGAAGCATTGTGTTCAATCTTCCCATTTAGAAGAGAGGAAAACTGAGGTCTATTGGGTTCAGTGGAAGGTCCAGGGCCAAGCCAATGAGGGGGCCTCCTGCCCAGAGCCCTGGGTGGTCTCCCCACCCACCGGCCTGGGCAGCCTGGGCTCCCCCGCTGAGCCCCTCCTCTCACTGGGCTCCATTTCCCAGCCTGCCTGCTGATCCATTCAGGTCCCAGCAGGGCAGCCAGAGGCCAAGCAGAGGGGTCACCACTAACTATATGCTAATGACAGCAGGGACCAATCAATCTCCCCCTTAATCAGGCAATCAATGCACACGGCAGGTGTGTCCAATCCTGCCCGTGACTGAGGGAGGAGGGATGTGAGGGGAGAGGAGGGGCCGGGGGAGGGGAGGGGAGGGGAGGGGAGGGGAGGGGAGGGGAGGGGAGGGGAGGGGAGGGGAGGGGAGGGGAGGGGAGGGGAGGGGAGGGGAGGGGGCAGAGAACCGGAGGGGATGGGCCGAGCTCGCAGCCTGCCTTCCTCTCGATCCCAGAGAGAGCCTGCTGCAAATTGAAATCACGGCTCAGGAAAGAACCCAGAGAAAGGGGAAAAGTCGGCATCTTTTTAATCAACGCTCAGAGCTGCAGCCGCTAATGAATTCGAGTTTCTCCGGAGCCCAGGGCGAGTCTGGGTGGAGAGAAGCCAAAAGGCTTCCGCCCTCCCCTGGGCTCTGCCCGCGGCTCCCTCAGCAGCGGGAGGGGGGGCAGGTTTAAACCTTCAGACTGGAGGCCTCAAGGTCAGCTACTCCCACCCCGCCTTTTAGAGATGGAAGGGTGGCCCAAGGTCACAGCCAGGGTGAGGCTTTTTCACGGCCCCCTGTCAGGCTCCCTCTCAGCCTGGCTTTGGGAGGACTGTTGGTGAAAGGTGTGGACAGGCCGGTCCCTGGTCCCTGCTCCGACCAGCCCTCTCCTGCACCCACCGGGTCTGTACCGCGATTGCACACCTGCTTCCACGCAGTGGCACACTGAACCCCCCAGCGCCCGCCTGGAGCCTCCTTGCTGTGATTATCTCCATTTTATAGGTAAGAAAACCAAGGCTCAGTCAGGATCATGGAGTCTGCCAACACTTTGGGGGGCTGGGGGCCACGGAACACACAGATCTAGGGTCCTGGAAGCCCCAGCCCCTGCCCGTGTTCTGAGGTGCCCCGAGGCTGCCCCTGGCTCTGCAGCGCCTCAGCCCCATCACCCGCTGCGGCTTTCCCCACGTTACGGCTTAGCTTGGGCTTCAGGTCCTCAGTGACTGTGCGAGTCCTTTATTTTCAAAGTGTGAAGGTGCTGGGTTTATGGCATTTGGGACTTAGTCTGTGTTTGTTCCTTACCAGCTGTGTGACTATAAGTAAGTTGCTGGCTGTCTCTGGGCTCAGCAGGCAATGTGTGGCCTAAACCCCGACGCCAGCCCCTCACCCTCTGTGAGGCCTTTCCGATGCCACACTTACCCCTCAGTGGACGAGTCAGCCGAGACCCAGAGAGGTTAACCAGCTTGCCCAGGTCACCCAGCAACACCGAGGAAACCCTTCCTCTGCCACCTGCTCCCTTTGCCACCTCTAGAGCTGCCAGATCAGGAGGCAAAATGAAAAGCGGTCTGAGAAGGAACAGGGTAAATGGTGCTGGTTTAGGAATTCATGGCCTGGGAAACGTATTCCCAGAGCAGCTCCGTTCAAAAGCTCTGCTGTTAAGAGCTCTGTGCAGTGGAAACTAGGGGTGAAGACTGGGGTCCAAGGCCACGCCGATGGAGAGGAAAACGTGGGCTCATTTGCTTTTCCCTCGCACCTGCCTGGCCCCATCTGTCAGGATCTGCCTTCCCGCAAGGTGCTCCGTGCACGCGGGCTTGCACACGCAGGCGCTTGCACACACTCACTCGCACAGCTGTAGCCTGACAGGCCCCCGCACCCAAGCTGGGGCCAACCTCAGCCCGAAAGCTCCGGGTGGCAGGAGAAACCCCACTCGGGACAGATTGCCATGGGGGGTGGGGGGTGTAAAGGAGAGAGGGCTCCTGGCACCGGAGGCCAGCGGACGCCGAGGCCTGGGGGGATGCCAGCAAAGCACCCAAACTGTGCTGTCCAAGATGACAGCCACCAGCCACATTTGAATTTAAATTAATTTAATTACGCAAATTTGAGTCTGATTTAAATTTATTTCAGTTCACTGGGGTTTACTATCCGGCTCCTCAGTTGCACTCACCACATTTCAAGGGCTCAGTAGCCACATGTTACAAACCAAAGCTGAGCCCGCCTCCCCGGCCATCGGGGCAGACTGAGACCCTCAGAGGCTTCTATGGGACACCCCGTCTCATGGGGACAAGGGTTTTCCTCTCCGTGGGGCTGCTGCCCTCCTCTCTCTTGGCTGGATCCTTCTGATTCATTCTCTGGTACGTGGCCCAGCCTTTCACCTGCCCCTCAGCCGACGCCCCTCCCAGGGGAGAAACCACGGCTGGCTCAGCCCCGTCTGCGATGTACACTGGGCCCCTGTGCAGACAGTTCCGCCTGGGGGTGGGGGGGGGTGTCAGGGCTGTGCCTGGGGAGCCAGGGCTGAGGGCAGGTGGCTTCCTCAGAAGGGACGTGGTTCCAGGGCCCAGAGCATCGGGGATGCGAGTGAGAGTGAGAGTTGACAGGGCTTGTAAGTGCCACTCTGGGCGGAGGTGCCTCCGCTGGAGATCCTGTCTCACAGCAGCTCCAGGACTTCCGAACTCTTGATCACATTTCAGATAAGAAACCCCGAGGTGGAGGTGGCGGAGGGAGAGTTAAGTAACTTATCTAGGATCGCAGGGCCAGTAATTGACAAGCCCTCAAGGTCAGATTCCCTAAGACGATTGTCCTCGGAGCGAGCCTGCCTCTCTGAGCCGGGCAGGCTGGCACCTGGGTGGGCTTCCTCTCCCCACTCTCACGGCTCCTCAGCACTTTATCTTCCCAGGCGGAGAGAAGGGTCCCCCCACTCCGTAAAAGTAACCCCACCCCATGAGGGTTCAAGGTCTCTAGGTCTGAGCGGCTGGTCCTGCAGGAGCCCTGGCCTAGAGACAGGCCTGCCTCCCAGGGGGGTGCAGGGCACACAGAGGGAAGAGGGACCAGCAGCGTGTTCCTGCAGAACTGTAGCTCTGTGGGCTGTGCATATCCAGGGCAGGCCGATCACTGTAGCAAATGGCCCCCAAATCTCAGTGGCTCAACCCAGGGAAGGTTTCTCTCTTGCTTATGTCGCAGTTTAGTAGAGGTTATTGAAAAAGGGGAGCCACTAATCCTTCCTATAAGTGGCTCCACCATCCCCTAGAGCAGGAACCAGCAAGCTTTTTCTGTACAGGGACAGATGGTAAATATTTTGCTGGCCCTACAGTGGCAACTTCTCAGTTCTGCCACTGTGGTGGGAAAGCAGCCACAGACCACACCGAAAGGGATGGGCACGACAGCGTTCCGATAAAACTTTATTTACAAAAACAGATGGGTGCATAGATTTGTCTTGTGGGCTGTGGCTTTCCGACCCTGCCCTAGAGCCTTAGAGCCCCTCACAGGACCCTCTGCATCTGATGAGGAGACCTGGAAAGAGAGCTGTGGGGGATCCTGCAGCAGGCTTTGGGGGCCAGGCCTGGAAGTGGCATACTCCGCCCCCTCCAGGTCAAATTGGCCAGAACTCAGCATCATGGTCCCACCTCGCTGCAAAGGGTGCTGGGAAATGTAGTTTTCCTGTGTGTCCAGGAGCAACATGGGCAAAAAGAGGCTTTCTTTCAGTGGTCACCGCTTCCCTCCTGCCCCTGGTCCACCCTGCAATCACCCCCAGGCAGGAGCCCTCCCCCATCAGTCTTTGGAAGCATTGACAGCAAGACTGTGTTTCCAGCACGCTCCTGGGACTGTTCCCCTGGTTTGGACACGGAGTCCTGTCAGGGCTGGAAATCCCCGGAGTGGATGGAGTGGTTCCACCTGAGCTCCGCCAGGGAAGCCATCGGCCTGCAGCAGGAAGGCGAAGCCAGTCACCGATCTCTGCTGCCTTCATCTTGAGAAGAGCGGCTCATTCGTTCAACAGTCGTTACGGGGCACCGGGGATATGACCATGTGCGAGACCTGCCTGGACTCTCACTCACCCAAACCCCTCTCTTCTTTTTTTAAAATCTAGCTTCTTTATTGATATGAGCTGGGCCAAGGGCTTCATACCCTTCTCTCACCTCCCAGCAGTCCTGGCAGGAAGCCTGTGGCAGGTTGTAAAACTGGACCGGAGGCTTTACCCTCTGCCTTTGCCGAGCGACTGCGTAGCTCTCCTCCACTCTCACTCTGGAGTCCTCCGGGAGGCTTCCTTCAGCCGAAGGGATGTGCCAGCCGATGCCAGCAGAGTCCAGAATTGCTCATGGGACGGGATCTGTGCTCACCTTTGCCCTGTTGTTGCCATGAGAACATGCATGGACTGGCCGGATAGAGAATGAAAAACAATACGGAGCCAACAGCAGGCTGACCCCAGACACGGGGTGGGCCCAGCCCAGGCCTGGCTTGTTGCACCCACTGAGATGGGGGCTGTTTGTTACGGAGCATCATTGTAGCAATATATGACTGGCACACTCTCGCTGTGTGCATTTCGAAGATGGAAAAACTGAGGCCAGGAGAGGTCAAGTACTTTGCTCAAAGTCTTACTACTGGTAAATGGCAGAGCCTGGATCGGCCCCTAGCTCTCCACTCACCACTGGGGCGCAGGCCCCATGAAAGCCAAAGCTTTCCTCTGAAGACTTGACGGCTGCCCGCTTCCCTCAGCTAGAATGGTGCTGAGCATGTATAGTAGGAGCCGGTGTTTGCTGAGTGAGTGACAGAGTCCTGCTTTGAGTGGTGGCGACTGAGAGGCCCTTCTTGCTCTCAGGGAGCACATGGGCCTTGACTCCTCCAGCAGGGAGAGGAGAAGCCCCGAAGCAGCCATCAGAATTCCCCACCACAGGAGCCGGGAGCCAAGGCCCACACGAGGGACACATGACCGCTCCAGCAGACCCGGGGGAAGCAGGGGCAGAGTCTATGGATAAAGAGAGAGAGAGGTTCTTTAAAAAGCTCTGGGCTTTTGATAAGATGACAGCCCCTTGGGACGATGCAGGTAAGAGGAGACAGGGTGCAGCGCAGGGGGCAGGGAAGGCGCAGAGCAGGGAGGCCGCTGTGTGGCTCAGGCCTAGAGGAGACCAGCTGAGGCCAAGGAACCTCCCAGAGGGACATCTCGGGGGCGGGGTGCAAGGAGAGGAGCTTGCCCAGGTCCCTTCACAGGCGTCCTGCTCACCCGGCTCACCCCAACCCTGCAGCTCCAGGAGCTCCCCAGAGAACCCTGTTCTGCTCAATGTCATCACCGAGAGCAGAGGAAGCAACATTTTCTTGTTGCTATAGCTTTGCACACACTCACACACTTTCTCACACACACACACGCACACACACACATGCACACACGCACACACACACGCCCCTCCCAAGGGGCCGGCGTGGCTCCCTGGGGGGTTTGATGTTACCCAACATCCTGGCAAAGCAAAGCGTTCGCCACAGAAGGGATGTCCACGACTCGCCGTCTGCTGAAAAGTCGAGCCCCAGCCCCAAACGTCCCTCTGGTCTCTCCAGGAGCCTGTGCAATTTGCAGATCACTCTGGTCTCCGAAAGCAGGGGAACTGGTGCCACCTATTGGCAGGGCTCCCGGGAGAGGGCCGGCGCTGGGCCACAGGGCCCTTTCCTAATTCTCTCTGTAAAAGCGCCTGTCGCGGGCTGACAGTGCCAGCGTGTGCTGAACGAGTGACCGTCTAACCCAGCGCTCGTCATCACGCGTGGTGCGTGGCCTGCCATGGGGGCTCGGTAAATGGGTGCAGACGTTAACGTGGTTCCTGAGCAATGGGGATGCTGTTGGAGGCGGGAGGGGTAGGGTGACTGTGCTCTCTTCTCTGTCTCTGACTCCGCCAGCGCCGCTTCTTCTGGGGTCTGTTTTCACCGTAATCAAACAGCAGCGCTGGGCTGGTTTTCGTGCGTTTCGGTTGCGGGCCGTTTCTATGAATCAGACGGACGGGCAGTTAAGTGCTGGACACTGAGGCCAGGCAGACCTGTGTTTGAACCCGGCCTCTGGTGTGTGTATGGCTTTGGGCAATTTGCTCGATTCCTCCGAGCCTCCCGTCGCAATGGTGGTAATAACGGGACCCGCTTCCGAGAGTTATTGTGTTTTCCCTGCGACCGAACATGAAAAGCGCCCTCGGAGCCCGATGGCCACGCGGGGCCAGGCTCGGGGCTCCTGGAGGGAGGGGAGGGGAGGGGAGGCGAGCACCAGGTCCCCCGAGCCCCCGCGGCTGGGCGGGGACGAAGGGAAAGCATGTGGAGGAAGCGTGTGGCTCTAAGTTGGGTAGGACGTCAGAGGCTCGAGAGGGCACAGTGGGAAGAAGTGGTCAAGAGAGGCTTCCTGGAGGAGGAGACACTGAGGCTGGGCCTTGAAGGATGTGAGAGGCGAGTAGATGACAAGATGGTGAGCGGGACGAAGGGCCGGGGCTGGAAGGAACGGAGTGTGTGCAAAGAGCTGCCAGACAAGAGGAAGGAGTGTGAGCACAGATCCCAGGTCTGGGGACATGGGATGGGCTTGGCTGTCACCGTAAAGGTGGCGTCAGAAGCACCGTGGATGGTGGGGAGTTGCCCAAGGCCCCCAGAGGAGGGCGCTGTCGCTGGGCGATGCAATAACACGAAAACGGAAGTGTCCCCTCCGGCAGTCTGGTTGTGTCTGACCAGCAGCCTTTGTCGGGTGTCACCTCTCGTTCTCTGTCCCTCCCGCTCCACCCACCGCTTCTTTTGTCCCTTGGCCCAGGATTCCTGAAAGGAGGTGGGCAGGCCGCACCTGAGCCCAGGTGGGGATGAGACCCGGCCTCCGGCCTGCGGTGTTGGTTCAGCACCACGGAGAGCGCCCCAGGGCCTCCCTGTCACAACTTGGGGCTCAAAATGCCAGTGATTTTCTTCGAGACTCCGTAAAGCACCCCCACCCCGCACCCACCGTCTCCTCTGGAAGCTGGTTACGACTCTCCTGCTGTGCCCACTCTCAGGTCCCCACTCCTGGCATTTTTAAATTTTTTTTTAGTATGTCGTACTCTCAAAGCCTAGAGTCTCCCGCGAGGTCACTGATACATTTGCCTCGTTCACCCCACAAATCCTCCCCCTGAGACGGAAAGATGCAGGGATGCCCAGGCCCTTCCTCTCCGCCTTTCCAAGGGCCTGCCAGTCCAGCACCCACTCTACAAACAGTTGCAGTGCCTGCCCTGGCTGGACACCAAGGAGGCAGCAGAAATAGCCCCCCCCCCCCCCCCCCCCAGTCCTTGCTATCCTGGACCTGAATGTCTAACCAGAAAGACAGACATCAGACAGGTCATTTCATTAGTAACTGAATGTTTCCAGCTGCGAGGAATTCTGTACAGACAGGCTGTGGGTTGAAGAGGGCCCCCCCAAATTCATCTACCTGGAACCTCAGAATGTCACCTTATTTGGAATAAGGGTCTTTGAGGATGAAAGTAGGGTAGGATCTTGAGAGGACACCACCCTGGATTAGGGTGGGCCCTCGATCCAATGACAGTGTCCTCATCAGAGCCTCGGCGAAGACAGACACACAGAGGAGGGGGTGGTGTGGAGATGCGGCAGAGGTCACAGGTCTACAGCCCAAACCCCAGGGGGGGCCGGGATGGCAGAAGCCCCCAGGAGCTGGGAGGGAGGCATGGAGCAATTTATCTCGGATTTTTTCAGAGGGAACCAACCCTGCTCATACCTTGATTTCAAATTTCAGCCTTCAGAACTGGAAGAGAATCCATTTCTGTTGTTTTAAGCCACCGGTTTGTGGCAGTTTGCTGCAGAGCCCCAGGACACTATGACAGTATCCAAGGCCCCTCCTGGTCTAGAAGGTCAGGGACAGTCCTTGAGGAAATGACATATGATCAGAGACTGGAGTTTGTACAAGAATTAGCGGCACAGAGCATTCCAAGCTTGGGAATGACAAGTGCAAATCTTGGGAATGGCAAGTGCAAAGGCCCTGAGCCAAGGAGGAGGCCCCGAGGGAGGGACCGGAGGGGTGTGGGGGGCGGAGGAGGTGTGTGGGGAGGGGGCAGAGGAGACCCGGAGGAGCGGCCGTGCATCCAGCTGCAGCCTGGCCCCTGCCTCCGCACACACACGAGGCGCTGGATAAATGTCAGGTGGTGGGCTCTGTTGCGCGTGTGTTTGGGGGGTGCAGTTGGCCGTGATAGCTCCTGCAGTGTGCATGCCACCCCCAGGGACAGCGTGTGGCACCTGCTCCGAAGCCCCGTGGCCGCAGCCTTGGTTGTCCTTTCAGACACGTCGCCTGAAAGCCCCTCCCATCCCTGCATCCGTCTGGGGCCCTTTGTCCAGGTTAGACGCCCCCCCCCCAGCTCCTGCCGCCTCCCTCCAAATTCCTGTTCCCCAAGCTCGGCGTGTTAACAGGGGACTTTCTCTCCTTTGATCCATCTTCGGGCTGAATTAAAATCGCGTTGCCAGGCCGTGTCAGATGCGCCCAAGGAATTCCAAGTCTCCAGTGACTTCATTAGCTCCACCGCCCGGAGCCCTTCGAGCTGAGGTGCTTTCTTGTCCCGACCCCCCCTCCCACAGAGGGGCCTCATTAGCTGGGAAATGCGAGCCGCTTAGTAGTTCCATTAGCTTCTGCTTCCAGCGTCTCATCCCTGCCTCTCTCCCCTCTGCCCTTTCCCGGGTGAGCCTGCCTGTCCCCTCGTTAGCCGGAGGGACCTCCGCGTGGAGACTCCCCCTCCTCGCCGGGTCTCCCGACGCCTGTCCTTCCTTATGTCCCACCAACTTCAGAATCCGAGGACTCCGCCACCTGGAACCGGGACCTTCTTCTGCAGTGAGCCCAGGATGCCCACTGGCTGGAGAGCCTCCCCAGCCCGCCCGCCCCTGGCGCCCAGATCTCGCTGGGAGTTGCTGAGTGGGCATCATGTGGCCCTACACTGGTCTGCCAGCTGTCACCACCTGGCATCTTGCAGTCCCAGCTCCTGCTCATCTACTTCCCCCGCCCACAAACCTGCCTGGAGACCCCGCACTCTGCCACCTACCCCAGAAAAACAGTGTTCCTGCCAAGGGGGCCACTGCTGGGGGCTCCCAGACCTCCCACTCCCAGGGACTCCAGGACTCTCCCAGGTCCCCTGACCCACATGAGGGAAGACAGCCTGCACCAAAGGTCGCTGCTTACCGCCCCCCCTCGGCCTGCCACTGCCCCCAGCCCCATGCTTGACACCCCCCTTGTCCCCCACTTCCTGGAAGCTTCTCTCCCAATCCTGAGTGATCACGAAGGTCTCCGTGCACTGGGATAGGGGTGGGGAGGAGACCAGACTATTGCCCCGGAAGGACAATTGGTGTTTGCTGAGTAGAGAGGTGGGAGAAACCCAGACAAAGCCGGGGGCTGGAAGGGACAAGGGGGATTCAGCTGCCTCTGGTCTCCAGGGGTCTTCACTGTCAGCCCCCACTGCTGAGCTTGTCCTTCCGCCTGGATTGAATTGAACCAACATTTATTGGGTGTGTCTCGGTGCCAGGCCCTGCGCTAGGCGGGGAGAGAGGTTATGGGCAAGCAGGCCAGGGTGGAGAGAGGGATGGAGCCGGTTTGAGTACAGTCCCGAAAACAGAGTGAGCAGCTCTGTGCTCCGGGTTTGGGGAGAGCCTCCTGGCTCCTCTCCTTTCCCTGGAGGAGCTCAAGGCAGACGCACAGAGTCACCGGCTACCTGCCCCGGGCCCGCCCAGCACACGGCATCACTGTAGGACTCAGCGTGACAGAACGGTGGGCCTGGGCCAGAAAGGCTGGGTTAGCGTCTTGCCCCTGCTGCTTCTAGGCTGTGTGACCCTGGACAGATTGCTTCACCTCTCGGGACCTCAGTTTTGTCGTCTGTAAAATGAGGGGATAAGAGCATGCACCCCACACATTGTTGTAAGGTGGGGCTGTGGCTCAGCGCCCAGTGCGCAGTGAGCACCGCCGAGCTTTGCTGTGATAGCTGTCACCGCTGTCATCAAGTGGCATAGGAGGGTACTGGGGTGGAAGTGGGCTGCCGGGTGCAGGGGGCGGGACCCTGGGGTGTGCAGGGGCTGCCTGGCTGCACAGTTCCCCTCAAGCACCCAGCTCAGGGCGTTACAAGCCAAACGTTTCCTGATCCCCCTGACATCCTGATGAGGCAGGTGCTGTTACCCCATTTCACAGATGAGTGCACTGAAGCCTGGGAAGAACAAGTGACTTGTTCAAGGTCACACGGGTGAGCCAGAAATGAAACCCAACTCTGTCCAGTTCAGAGCCTGGCCTCAGGATCCCTGAGCTCTCTGCACTACCTCAGAGCAGGAGGTGAGAGGTGGAGGCGGCCCGGGGGTGTCTTTGGGCGTGGGCAAGCCTGGAGGGAGGACCGGCAGAGGCTGTTGACCTGTAGGCCCAAGGATACCCTGAGGACCAGTGAGTCGGCCAGTGCCTGCCCCTCCCCGGAGCTCAGGACAATCACCCAGAGAATTATCGATACAGATGCACCAGAAACTGAGTTTATGGATCTGTATGGATTTAATAAGTAGGAGGTGGACACGGAGTTTACAGAGACAAACACACATCTAGACTGTAGCTACAGCCACAAACATAAAGACACAGCCACCGTTTCCTCGCGTGTCCGCTCAGTAACCGTCCCCTCAGCCCCCCAGAGGCGTCAGGAGTGATGCTGGGCTCGGGGACCAGGCCCGGGAAGGCCGCAGCACCGCCTGTGCCCACAAGGGGCGCCCGAGGGCGGGCGGCGAGCAGCTGGGCCAGGGGCTGGGGGCAGAGACGCGGGGATCCGGGTGAGCGGCAGGAAGAAGGTGCTTCATTGCCCCCGCTGGTGCCAGCCACCTCCTAGCATGCTCTCTAACTTACTCATTGGTGCCAACCTGCCTGCCCAGAACTGAGCCCCTCAACCAGGCTGCGTCCCAGCGCTTGGCACAGAGGTGCCCCGTTAGCATTTGCTGGCTGGCTGGCTGGATGGCTGGATGGATGGAGAAGGGCTCCTTCCTCAGTTGTCTTAGGACTCCCCGTGGGTGTGAGGTTTGCAAGTTTAGATGTCAAGAGCCCTGGCTTCAGAGGCAGACAGACCTGGGTTCAAATCCCAGGACCACCATCTCCTGGCTGTGTGACCTGGGGAAGGTATTTGAGCTCCCTGAGCCTCACTTTTCTCATCTGTAAAATGGACTTAATAGCAGTGCCAACCTCATGGAGCTATCACAAGGATTCCACAGTGCTGTCCTTATAAGCCAGTCAGCTCGGGACCTACTCCTAGTAAGGATTTAATAAATGCTAGGTAATGATCCTCTGGATGGGGGGGGGGTTCTTGTCCATGAGGACCCTGGGGACAGGCTCAGTGGGGCTGTGGGGGCCTTGCCCAGACATCCCTCCCAGCCCTGCCCCTGCCTCCGGCTGTCAAAGCCTGTGCCAACTCATCTCTCATAGAGGGGAGACCCCGGTGAGGCTCGGGGAGGAGGGAGGACTACAGACCAGGAGAGCAATCAATACATTATTTAACAGCAAGAATGCAAATGAGAAAAAATTAATGAAGGTGCCCCCTCTGCCTGCCGCCGTCCCCCCCCCACTGCCCCCACTTTTCCTTGACTGCACAATTGCTGACAAATTCTCTAGAAAATATCAAAACAGCCTCCGGCTGGAACCTGCCACAGTGATGCACCATTATTTATTATTGATGGAAACCTTGACAAGTTCTTTTTAAGGAAGGCAAGCTGGGGAGGGAGCTGCTAATCCCTGTTTAAAGGGATAGACTCCTGCCCTGGCCGGTTTAGCTCAGTGGTTAGCGCGTCGGCCCACAGACTGAAGGCTCCCAGGTTCGATTCTGGCCAAGGGCACATACCTCTGTTGCAGGCTCGATCCCCAGCCCCGGTCAGGGCACATGCGGGAGGCAACCAGTTGATGTGTCTCTCTCACATTCTCTCTCCCCCCCCCCCCCCCCTTACACTCTCCCTTACACTCTCTCTGAAAAGCAATGGAAAAAATATTCTTGGGTGAAGATTAGAAAAAAAGGGAGGGAAATCGACTCCCATCCCCCCCACACACAGGGCCTTGGCCACAGGTGCACCTGCACCTGCATGCGTCCACCTGTCCCATATCCTGCCACCCGGAGAGAAAAGACAGAAAAGGGAAGGGGACCTGGAGAGAGGCGGGAGGGACTTGTGCCTCAGGTTCCCTGCCGGGTGCATTAATGGCGTGGCCTGGGGACAGAGGGGCAGGTGTCAGGATGTGAGGCAGGAGAGCTCCGACCCGCCTCAGGCCAGGGAGGAGAGGGGTGCCTGGGGTGGGGACTGTCTGCGATGACCCGGCAGCTGGCCACGCTGGGACGCTAAGTGCCATTCTGCAAAACGAGTAGGTCCAGAGGAGGCGGTTTGAAATGGTTTAATATTAGAAATGCCTCAATCACCAGGAAGTCACCTGGTGAACAGCTGCACGATCTAGAATATTGGAGAGAACCCAACAAGGAAGCTAACGCGTCCTCTGGAGGGGCCGTTTCAAGGTCGCCAAGCCCAGGCCTTCAGGCTCCTGTGCTCGAGCCACGGAGAGGCCCGCAGGCCGGTCCCCCTTGTTCTGGACGAGTTGCTAACACGCATGGGGGCTCCTCTTCTTCTCTCCCGGCAGGCTTGAAGGGCTGACTCGTGGAAAGGGGGAAGGGGGAGGGGGAAGGCGGACACGTGGAGATAAGACTTGTAAACAGGGCGACGCCACAGAGGCCGCCGGGCGAGGGGAGGGTGGATGGCGTGGAGCAAGCAGACACACGGGGGAAGAGGCAGAGCCACCCGGGGCCACCTGGCGCGGGGCAGGCCCTCACGGGACCTCTGGTTTGGCAAAGGAGTCAG
Organism: Miniopterus natalensis; assembly: GCF_054644295.1. Taxonomy (NCBI): domain Eukaryota; kingdom Metazoa; phylum Chordata; class Mammalia; order Chiroptera; family Miniopteridae; genus Miniopterus; species Miniopterus natalensis. The sequence goes on from NC_142092.1 coordinate 71,429,067, forward strand.
ACAAGTCTAACTTGCATAAATTTAAAGCAATTACAACAAGTGCTCCACAGAAATGGCGTCTTTGAGAAATGAGAGCTCCGAGACTTTTTGCTGAATCATAGGGAAGGATCACAACGGGTGAAGATGGAGAATTTGGGAGCTTGTCATCCAGGGGTGACAAACTCGACCGCCTTTACAGGGGCAGCCAGATCATATAAATGAAAGAAACAGAAGGGTTGGCAATAGGGCTTGGTGGTGACTGTGGCAAGCTGGGGACCGCAGGCCTGGTCTTAAAAAGGCAGCTGTCCCTGAGCTCGGTCAGTCACCCTGGCAAAGGAACAGTTGGGTCCCTGTTGTCAGATCTCCCCATTTTTCAAAGGAAGGTAGAAGCAATTTTACAATGAGATTTCCCAATTTTCAAACATCGGCAACCAGTGTGCAGACCACGCAAAACCCGTCTGTAGGCTGAGCCCGGCCTGGGAGCCACAGCTGCACCCGCTTGTCTTCACTGATGGGAAACTGAGGCCAGGAGAGGTTCACTGGTATGGCCAGCTGCCGGGTGGGTGGCCTTGCCACAGCTTGGTACCTTTTCCAAATCAAGCAAGAGGAGCTTGGGTCTGGGGCACGTCTCCGCAGCAGCACCTGCCAGGCAGCCTGTGAAACCTGCACGGCGCCCGGCGGGTGGGTGTCACCCTGCTCCTTCCATCTGGGAGGACAGGCAGGCTCAGAGGAGTCGGGCGCTTCCCGGGGCCGCACAGCTGCACCAGTGCCGAGCGGGACCGGGGCTGGCGAGAAGGCAGGGGGCTCCCACACTGGGACCCTCCAGCGGATCCCTCCCCCATCAACTGGAAATGAAGGCTGGGGGCAAGGACAGAGCGCGGCCGCTGTGGCGTTAGCCCCCGTGACTGTCCGACACATCGCCACAAGCTTGGTGGCTCCTCTCATGTCACTGTTCTGGAGGTCAGGAGTCCTAAACTCGGCTGCCAGCAGGGCTGGCTCTTCCTGGAGGCTCCAGGGGAGAGGCTGTTCCTTGCCTCTTTTAGCTTCTGGAGGCCATCTGCCTCCCTTGGCTCCCGCCCCTCCTTCCTTCCTCAAAGCCAATCTCTCCGTCCCTGCCCTCGCTCCGTTCTCTGACCCTCGCCCTCACACCTCCCTTCTATAAGGAAGGGCCTTTGTGATGACATTGCCCACCTCATCATCCAGGGTGACCTCGACTCACTCCGATCTGCCTGTCCCTTTGCCGTGTCGAGTAACATGCTCACAGGTTCCGGGATGCGGGACATGGACATCTTTGGGGGAGTGGTGTTTTACCCCCGCAGCCGGCTTCCCTGCAAAGTCGGGCACCACTGAGGGGAGGGGGGGAGGGGGAGACACGGGCTTGGGGCTCAGGAAAGGCTGAGCAGAGGGGCTGGCGCCTCCAGTCCTGCTGACCCCACCCCCGAGGTCAGGACGGTGGTCACCGGGGGTCAGCTTCAGGCCCCTCTATTCCCTTTACCCCCTGCCAGCTGTCAGGAGAGGGGCTGACCCCAGGAACCCGGCTTTCCTTGTTCCTACCCCTGTCCTGGGCTGGAGGCCTCATCACAGTCTGACTTCACCCACCTGGAAAGCTCCGAGAACCCCGGGGGGGGGGGCACTCGGCCAGCGAGTCAATCAGTGGGGTCCTGCGTTTCAGCCATTCCCTCCTTCATTCCAGGCGTTGCCCAAGCCCCCCCAGGCCGCACCCTCGGCTGCTGCTGTGAGAGAGGCAGCCGGGCCACTCCCCAAAGCACCTGCTCCTGTACCTGGAGAGGAAAAGTGCTTTGGGGACACGGACTGTTTGAGAAATGAGGCCCCATATGGTGCGTCTTCTGGGAACTGAAGGTCTCTCCTTGGAGGGATAGTGTAAGGGGCTGGAGGAGGCGGAGTGGGAGGAGGGTCCCTGGAACTCACCACCTGTGTCCCCCGAGTATAGTTGTCGCCGTCGCGGTCGGCCTTTGGCCTGATCCACTCGTGTTCTGGGCCATGAGGTGCCCACGCCCCTCATGTGGGGCTCTCTCCAGGTTTTGGTTCTCCATCTCTTTCCTCTCATCTCACCGCTGGTACCACTTCTCCCAGGGGTGGGCCAGGCTCTCCAAACGGCACCTCCCCTGCTCCTGCGGCACATCCTGCGGCTGGCGCCCGGGAGGCTGGCGGGGACCTGGGCGCAAGTCCCTCCGGCTGGTGGCATGCGCAGAGCAGACCAAGCTTCTCCAGGAGCCCAGGGCCGATACCACTCACCATGCGAGACCCACCTCCCCTGCCTGATGGTGGACGATGGCGCTAGGCAAGCCCCACCCGTCCTGAGCCCCCGGCTGCCCATCTGAAAACGGAGAGTGGGTCAGTTGTGTCCACCCCCCGTCGCTCTGCCCCGCAGAGCCCTTGCCTGAGTCCCAACAGGGACCTCGTGGTTCTCGGGTTCTCCTCCTGGACTGGAGAGCAGATGCCCCACGAGGGTGTTGGCACGAACAGCCTGCGGGCTGCAGCAGGGAGCGCGGCACCGGGGACCGTCTCAAACGATGCTCGCAACTGGGCTGGCACCGGCCCGTGGCTGCAGCCCAAAGCTGCATGCACCCCGCAGCACCGTGCCAGCCTGCCACTCCACGGGGAACCGTGGACACTCTGTCTTTGATTGGGACAGGGCGAGAGCTGGGGCCGGCTTGGGGCTCCCAGGGCTGGCACCTCCACTGAATTCCTAGAGGGCTCCAGACCTGGCTTTGCGCTCTCAGCTCCCCCCCTCCCCGCTTCTTGCTAACCAGTGACCTTGGGCAAGTGGTGTAAGCCTCCCATAGCTTCCATTTTCTGATCTGCGTCTTCATGGGACTGAATGAGGTAACAGGGTCCGGCAGGGAGCGGGGTGTGTAGTAAGTGCCACACGGTGCCTATTAAAATCCTTTAACTGATCCGTCTACTCACTCGCTCGGTGGCCTGGGGGAGTCCCACCCCCTGGAGAGCCAGACCGGGTGCCGGCTCAGGAAACACCTATTGCGGGGGAAGAGTCCCCGTGGAGCTCACATTCTGTGACCTGTACCAGCTGTCACTCCTGTTGCTCCTCTTAGCTCGCGACTGCAGCCTCTGGGAGGCCAGGACCACCCGCTCCTCTTCCCAGCCCACGGGCCCCTGAAGGACTGACGGGTGGGAGTGGGCAGAGCCTCGCCGCGGGGAGGGGAGCCGCAGTCGCACTGGGATGGCAGGGACCTCGGTGCCACCCACCATGAAGGGGGGGGCAGGGAGACAACCGCAGGGCCCCAGGACAAAAGTCATCCTGCCCCCCGGGTCACAGGTCATTCCTCTCTCAATGTCAGGGCCCAACTTCCAGATGAGGCCGGAAAAGCTCCCCGGATTTAAGAGCTTATGGAGAGTTTAATTAAAGAACCTCATTCCTTTTGGAAAAAAATCCCTCTGCCCGCATTGATTCTCCCCTGAAAGGTGTTTGCTCCGATGGAGCACGGGGCGACGGCGGGGGCGGGGGCCGTGGCGGGGAGCGAGAGCAAGGAGGACACTCAAATGGGCCAGACGTGACCGGCATGGACAGGAGGCCCGGCTTCCCGGGTCTGCCGGCCGTGACCCAGCCCGGCCGTTCGGGAAGGGTCTGCCTCCTGAAACCAGGGCCGCGTTCAAAGCGGGTGAAACCTCCCGGCCTGTCCCCAGGCCTGGGCTGGCCAGCCTGCCCCCTGGCTGCCATCCGTCTGTCCTCTCTTGCCAGGAGAGGCTGGGGGTGGCCGCAGTGACACAGGCAACAGTCTGGGCCCCACGCGAGGAGCTCTCGCCCCCGGGGAGCCTCCCAAGATGTCACAGTGGCCCCAGTTCGCCTGAGCTCAGAGCTGCTCTGCAGGTCTGGGCTCCAGGCAACGTCGGTGCAGAGCCTGTCCAGCCTCCACCCCAGCCCCTGCCTGACTCCTCCATCTGCCCCCTTCTACAACCGCCACCAGGCTGCCCTGGGCCCCACACCCCGGGGTTGGCCATGGGACCTCTCTGGGTCTCAGGGGATGGGGTCATCTGTGAAACCGGGTTTTTATGAAACCACAAAGTAAAGCGTCAAGGCAGTGGGGGCCGGGGGGGCGCGCTCCACACGTAAAGAGCAGCAAGTCTTGGGCACAGGGGACACTGGAAGTCACAGGGGTGCCTCCCGGAAACCAGGAGCAGGAGGCAGCCAGGCCTCTGGAAACCAAGCCTCGGCCCCTGGCTGCTCCTTTACCAAGTTTCTGGGGGTATCCAGGACACTGTCCCCACCGCCAGCCTGGCGCTGACCGCACTGGCCGATAATCACCTGCCCCCATGGGCAGCTCCACTGAGAGCTCGCCGTTTGTATCGGTTTCCTGTGGCCTCCGAGACGAATCGCTCCACATTGCACAGCTTAAAACAGCTGAATCACAGCTCTGGGGACCAGAAGCTCAGCATCAGTGTCACTGGGCTGAGATCCAGGCTTTGTCCGCGCTCCCTCTGGAGGCTCTGGAGGGAGCCTGTTCCTGCCGCTTCAGCTTCTGGAGGCACCAGCAGTCCTGGGCTCGTGGCAGCCACCCTCCCACCTCTGCACCGTCTTCGGTCTTTTCGTCTGTGTGTCCAGTCTCCCTCTGCCTGTCTCCAAGAAGGACATTTGGGACAACATTGAGCACCCACCCAGATAACCCAGGATAGCCTCCTTGTCTCAAGATCCCTGACTTAATCACATCTGCAAACACCCTGTTTCCAAATTAGATACGATTCCCTCTTCTGCCATGAAAGGTCGCATTCATGGGTCCCAGGGATCTGGAAGTGAGTGCCTTCAGCTCCTGTTGCCCACCAACCCCAGGGACCATGTCTGTCCCCAGCCGACTGTCCTTGCAAACCACAGTGCCAGCTCAGGAAACACCTGATGCCAGAAGGAGTGGAGGCAGGTGGCAGGCAGGGTGGCAGAGGCCTTTTCCCCTTGGCCAGGCTGGACGGGGCAGGAGTCAGACTCATGATGCTGGAAAAAGCGGTTCATCTTCAGTTTCCTCCTCTTTAGGCCTAGAGAGGGGGAGACGGCCCAGGCCACAGGGCTCATTTGTGCCCAAATACTGGAGGGCAGGTTTCTGATGCCGAGGATCCGAGTCAGTGGCACCAGCCTCACAATTCTGCCAGCAAAAGGCGACACTGTCCCCTATGGAGAGGGGTGCGCAGAGCCTCCCATGGCACTCACGCCGGCCTCCAGGCCACTGCCGGCTCCAAGTGGCCTTCTGTGACTCGACTTTGAACATGAACTATGCTCCCTGCTGGTGTTCCTATTGTTCAGTCAGGCCTTTGTTCCCACAATCCTCCCAGAGGCCGCCTGGGGTCACCTTCACACCCCGCCAGCCCCACCAGAAGGTCTCCTGGCCAAGGAGAAAGGCAGGGAAGAAAGGCAGGACCCCAGGGAGACCCCAGTCGATGGGGGCCTTTTTTCCGGCGCAGCAGGGTTGGGAGGGGCTCCACCGCCTTTGAGCAGAGTGGCTCTGCACCCCCAAGAAAGGAGCTGGACCCCGTGGAGGGACAGCTGCTGTGGAGAGCTGGGTGGGGGTGGAGATCACAGATGCCAGGGCCACTTCTGCACCAGCGAGGCTGGAGGGGTGGAGCAGGCTCAGCCCGGAGTCCATCCCAAGGCTGGGCGTGCTGGCCTCCTAGGGCTGGACACTCACTGCCCGGTGCCCTCAGGGTAAAGCCAGGCCCCTGCTATACCCAGCTGCTCATGGTACCCAGAGTGGGCTGCAAACTCTGGAGTCAGGGAGGCCTGGGCTAAGTCCTTGGGGAGCTCCTCCACCCCGGGGCTCAGTGACCACGTCTATAAAATGGAGAGAATCACAGTGCATCCTTGCAGGGAAGGAATGAGGGGGGTGAATGTTCCCGTCTCATGTAAGGGCCCCGTTATCAGTCGTTGCACTGTTACAGGAACACCCCCGGCTCTGCTTCCTGTCACTCTCCCACTCCCCTTCGGCCTCTAGCCCAGGGGTGGGGAACCTTTTTCCTGCTGAGGGCCATTTGGATATTTATGACATCATTTGCGAGCCATACAAAATTATCAACTTTAAAATTAGCTATGAAAAAGCTCCTAGATTTCTTGAATTCTGAGTCCTGCCTGCAGTTGCCTTGGCAGGGCCAGACCAAATCATTTCACTGGCCGTATACGGCCTGCGAGCCAGACGTTCCCCACCCCTGCTCTAGCCAGACTGAACTTTCCTCTGCTTCCGGAAGCTTCCATGCTCTCTCGCTCCTCCAGGCTTGTGCACATGCTATGGAATACTTTACCAAGCCTCTAGGTCTCAATCTCAATGCCACCTCCTCCAGGAAGCTCTCCTGGGCTAGACGCTCTTGCCGTGTGCCCCTCAGGCCTGCGTTTTCTGCATCCCAGCACTCCTCACGGTTGAGTCTCCATTTCATTGTCTCTCCCACTGGGCTGTGAGGTCCCGGGAAGGGGAGCATCTGTTGTGTGCACCTGTATCTCTGGCACCAGGTGCCTGACTGAATGAAGTTGCACTTCACGAATGACTAAGGTTGGCAAACAGGGAGCTCCGTCCCAAGTGTCAGGGGTTACTATGACTGAGTAGAGGCTGACAGGTGATGCAATGACCAGACAAAAAGTCCCCGGGCCCTGGTCAGTGTGGCTTAGTTGATTGGAGTGTTGTCCTCTCCACTGAAGAGTTGCGGGTTCAATATCCGGTCAGGGCACATACCTGGGTTTCAGGTTTGACCCCCACTTGGGGTGCGTAATGGGAGGCAACCTACTGATGTCTCTCTCACATCGATGTTTCTCTCTCTCTCTCACTCTCTCCCTTCTCCTCTATCTAAAATCAATTTTTTTAAAAAAGCACAAAACATATCCTCGGGTTAGGGTTAAAAAGAAAAATCCTGGGGGCCTGAGAGGGGCCCATGATGACTCACCTCCGTGGTGTTTTCAAGGGAAGGTGAGACAATCCCTGGGAACTGTGGTCTGTTCCCACGAGGCCGCCTCGCTGCCGTGGAAAAGATGAGACTTCCAGGCCCGGCAAGTGGTTCATACCCCGCTTTCCTCTTCCTGCTCCCAGGCTGACAGACTCCCCTTTGATAAAAAATACACACCACGGACAACTTTTGAGAGAATGTAAAGCTGGCATACCTGGCACAGAGTCTGGAACAAAGCAGGTGATCAATTTTTAAAAAGCAACAGATGTTAATATTTTAAAAGATGCTATAAATCAAAACCTGTTTTACACCCTCTCCCTGACTTTTCAGCCGAGGCCCAATACGCGTGCAGTTCATAATTCCTTCCCCATGACACTAACTTCAAAATGATGTTTTCAATTTATAATTTATTGGGGTTTCTTTTTCCCTGAGATAGACATCTCCAAGTTTTGATCTAAAAAAATACAATCAACAAAATTAATATTTAAAGTCTAGAAAAATCTAAATTTGTTTCCTGATCTCAGGATTTGAATTCACAGGAAAATTTTTAGGCCTTTGAGGCTCTGCCTGGGGGGTTGTATTTTATATGATTCTCCTGGGCGGAGGAAGGCAGGAATTTGGCCTCCCCTGCCCACCTCGAGCCAGAGAGCCCATCGAGCCAGAGAGCTCATCGCCGTAGGCCAGGACCATGGCGAGCAAACGGAGAGCTTTGGTCTCCTTCCTGGTGGCTGCCAGCACTAAGGGGTCACAGCCTCCTCCCCATGGAGCCCCACCCAGCCCCAGCATCCTCTTCCTCAAAAAAAAAAAAAAAAAAAATCCCAAGGAGCCAGCCCCAACCCATCTTCCAGACCCGCTAACGGGCCGTTCCCTGCAGCCAGCAAGCCCATCCATCATGTTCGAAGCATATGCCTGTAGAATGGCCTAGAACGTGGCCTAGAACATGGCCTAGAACGTGGCCAAAAACCTGCCCGGCCCTGTCAGTGCTCACTCAACGTCTGTGGAATAGAGGAATGAGTCTGCGTTGCCAGGCCGACGGAGCCGCCACCAAGCCTGCCACAGAGGGCCGTGGGTCCGCCTTGAAGTCATCGTTACCCCAATAAACACTGTATTTCTTCTCTTTGGATTTTCCTGCATGAAACCTATTTATGAAATCTGATGTTTTAAAAATTCCTCAGCAACCAAGGTGTCCTTCATAGGTAAATGAATAAACAAACCCAGACGGTGGGATATTACTGAGCTGTCGAGACATGGATGTCAGACGCGATGGCCGAGTGGCAGAAGCCGATCGGAGAGGCTGCATGCTCTCTGATTCCAGCTGCGTGACGTTCTGGAAAACGCGCGGCTAGGGAGGCAGTAAGCGGATCGTGATGGCCAGGGCCTGGGGCGGAGCAGTGAGCCGCCGGAGCCCAGAGGACTTTTAGGGCAGTGAAACTGCTCTGTATGATCCTTTAAGGGCGGGACCGTGTCACTCTCCATTTGCCCAAACCCATAGGATGCGCACGACCAGGAGCCAGCCCTCGCGTCAACTGTGGACTTCGGGTGACGATGACGCATCGCTGTAGGTCACTGGTTATGACAAACGCACCTCTCTGGGCGGGAGCCGTTGATAGTGGGGGAGGCTGTGCACGTCGGGTCGGGGGTATATGGGAAACGTCCGTGCTGTCTGCCGCGTTCACGGTGAACCCAAAACTGCTCCAGAAAAATAAACTCTGTTGGGTTTTTTTTGAGTGTTTTTTTAAATTCCTCACCCAAGGGTATTTTTTTCATTGCTTTTCAGAGAGAGTGGAAGGAAGAGAGAGAGAGAGGGAAAGAGAGAGAGAGAGAAGGAAACATCGATGTGAGTCACATTGGTTGCTTGCTTCCCGCACACGCTCCCGACCCAGGCCAGGGATGGAGCCTGCAACTGAGGTACGAGCCCTTGGCTGGAATCGAACCCGGGATCCTTCAGTCCGCAGGCCAGCACTCTGACCACCGAGCGTGCCGTGTAGGGCAAAAGTCTATTTTTTTTATAATACACTCTTATTCTTGTTTTCTAGCCTATATTGGTTCACGGTTGTATGTGTGGAAAATTATACAGTAAGTAATCAATAAGATAAGAATAAACTGTTCCATGTACTCCAACTGTAAACCTACTTTCGCCCCACCCTGTAATTTCCTTTGTGACCACCAAGCACGCAGGGCTGGGGGGGACGAGGGGGGGGCCCATCGCCGTGGCTGAAGGCGGATCTGTGTGGGCAGAGAGTGGGCACAGCGAGGGGACTCCGGGGAAGACCGGAGCTCGGACGTGGCCTTGGGGCCAGGCCAAAGGCGTGGATCTTACTCCAGACCCCATCTCTCTTCGTTCCTGCTGCATTTCATAGCGGCTCCCAAAGCCAAGGCCGCGTTGCTCTCAAACGCCATTCGCGTTGGGGGCGCCAAGAAGCTTAGTTTTCTTACAGCTGCCCCACCCCCAGTGCTCCTAACACTACAGGGTTCGAGTCAGGCAGACTATGGATTTCTGGATGGATTGGTTGTTGGTGTTGGTTGGTCACCTCTTTCCTACGCAGGGGAGTGGGACACTTGGTCGTGAAGGTCACTGTGACCTCGAGGGGATGGCAACCTCTGGAAAAGTTCCTGGTAGAAACAGCGAGACTGTCCGTCGGAGCTGGGCTGCGACGAGGCGGGGGGGGGGGGCGGGGGGAGTTTATTGACAGGCAAAGTGTGTGCCTGCCACCCACTTTCTCCCCCGCAGGACAGGGGCATTAACATGCTCTCAGGTGTGCTGGGGTCTAAATTCACCGTCTGTCTCAGGCACCTTGAGAACTGCTTAAAATGTGGAACTTATTCAAATACAATGGATTGATCTCTGCATTCAACAGAGAAGGTTGGAAGCATAGATCAGAAAACAAGGATGAAAGACAGCCACGTGTCAACGCTCTTTCTCCCTTTTTCCCTGGGAAACCGCCCTGTCCTCTCTCACTTGTTAATAACAAAGTCTCTCCTCCCAGACCCGGTGCCCCGCCCCTGGAACACCGAGTGGTCCTCTGGGTGCTGGGCTTTTTTGAGAAATGGCGCAGACCTGGGCCAGGGAAGGGCCGGGTTGAGGGTGTTAAAGGGAGGTCCTGGGGCTCAGGGTGCTAACCCAGACTGGGGAAACGAAGGAGGCTGCCGAGCGAGTGCGGTCACCCAGACAGGGCCAGAAACGGGGGAGAGCAGAAACGCCAGGGAGAAGCTGGGGTGTCAGAGCTGGGTGTGGGGCTGGGCTACCTGAAGCTCCAGTAAGGAAGTCGTAAGATTAAAAAAACAAAAAGGGCCCAGCCGGGTGTGGCTCAGTGGTTGGGTGGCAACCCATGATCCGGGAGGTCGCGGTTCGATTCCCGGGCAGGGCACGTGCCCGGGTTGTGGGCTTGATCCCCAGCGGGGGGCGTGCAGGAGGCAGCCGATCAATGACTCTCTCGCATCATTGATGTTTCTCTCTCTCTCCCTCTCCCTTTCTCTCTCTGAAATCAGTAAACAACAACAAAGGAAGCCTGCGGTAGGGAAGACGTCACGTGCACTTACCAGCTGAAAATAGAAACAGGTTCAAGGAAGGTTTTCATAAACACTTAGGAGCAGGCGGGACCCCGGGGATCCTCTAGTCTAGTGGCTTGAAAGATTTTCTGGGTTAATTTTAGCATCAGAACTCTTTTTTTTCAGTGAATAAAATTCACAAAGCCTATGAGAGCTGCTCTGGCAGCAGGGGGGAGGACTCCACCCCACTGCCCCTTGGACCCCAAGGCCTTCGGGCACCTCCAAGGGGGGCTGATTGGAAGGCACTGACTTCCCTCTACCTCCTCACACCACAGGGAAAAAGGGGGGCAATGTGAGGGGTGAAGGGAGCCCAGCGACGCAGTGACCTCCCTGCCTTCCCTACGACAACGGGGGTGCCGAGGACACCTGGGCAGTGACAGCCACAGACGCGCACGAGGCCACCAGCCTCGCAAACGGTCACTGAGTGCGGCCCAGGGTATTTGAGCGGGGACTCTGGCCAGGCTGCATGGGCGGGGCAGGGGCAGGGGCACCCAGCCTGGCTCCTGTAACCTGGACGGCTGGCACGTCCCCCGTTTCCTATCTGTCCAGTGGGAGCGATGACAGTGCCCAGCGTGGTGGGCTGTGGTGCGGGAGGGAGCTCAGGGTGCTGGAGCAGGAGCAGGACACCCCGCCCCTGGAAGGGGGGATGTCGCAGCTGCGAGGCTCCCCTCTGAGCCCTGCCCGGGGCAGTGCTGAGATTAGAAAGGAGGCTTCGGGTGTCCAGCTGAGAGGAACCCCGCAGTGGATCGTATTGTTATTATTATGACTTCTGTTGATATTATTACTCGAATTAAGCCCCTCGAGAGACCCGTAAAGTGAGGGAGGTGTTACTATTGCCACTTTGCAGGTGTGGGAACAGGCGCAGAGAGGTTGAACGATTTTCCCCAAATCCCAGAGCTAGTGAGCGACAGAGCAAGCGGTCCTTGGGTTTCCTCCCAGGGCTCCGCCCTCCACGCCAGGGCAGGTGGTGGGGAGAAAGGTGGGCCCCGGAGGGTATTAAGCCGTGTCCGCCCTCCCCTCTCCCAGGGGCATCGCCGGCCACAGCGCTGTCCTTCTGCGGGACTGTGCCGCCCTCTAGTGGCTCGGATGGCAGGACCGGCCACCAGGTGCCAGGCGGTTCAGAGGGGCCTAGGCCTCGCCCACCACGGTTGCGTGTCCGCCCACAGCGTGGCAGAGCTGTGGAGGCTTCTCGCGTGGCCCCGTGATGTGGGCAGACCCCGCCCGGACAGACGGCGGCCCTGCAGGAGCAGCCCGCACCCCTCAGCAGGCCCGGGAAGGAGGCCATGCCTAGAAGCCAGCTGGGCGCAGGGGCGGCAGGGAAGCCTCGGTTGGGCGCCTGGGCCCTTCCCTTGACCAGCTGCTACTCCTCAAAGCACCCCCTTCCCCCTCCGGCCTGTGGAGCGGGCACGGAGCCGTCGTAAGAGCACTTATGAGAACGGTCGCTATTATTACGCCCATTTCACACTCAGGAACACAGGTTGAAAAGCATTGAAATAACTTGACCGGGAACCAGGCAGGCCCCCGGGGCCAGGATGGAGCCCTCATCACGGAGCTGGTCCCGCCCGGTCCTGGCCGCTCAGATTCTCTTTCTCTACATTCCGGCCACGGCAGACTGAGAAAATTAACATGTTCGCCTCCAGGAGACCAGAGGTTACACAGTTTAATTTTTTTCAGAGCAACAGAAGTGAGGCTAGAAAGGATTTCAGCCCTGGCCGGTGTGGCACAGTGGTCAGAGCGTCGGCCCACACACCAAAGCGTCTTGGGTTCAATTCCCCCGTCAAGGGACCGTACCTGGGTGGCAGGTTCAATCCCCGGCCCCGGTCAGGGTGCGTGCGGGAGAGGCAACCAATGGATGTGTCTCCCCCCCTTTCCTTCCACTCTCTCTAAAAATCAGTGGGAAAAAGCATCCTCAGGTGAGGGTACAAAAAAAAAAAGAAAGAATTTCAAGAAGGCTTCTCAGGTGAAGATGAAAGGAAGTGTTACAGGAGAACTAGGACTGTTGATCCTTTCAAAGTCCAGAGCACTGTCTTTTCATTTAAAAAAATAGTTCAGGTGATGAGCTGATGTATTCTTCTCTCGGGAATTTGGTGAATAAGGAAGGTGCCTTTGTTTCTCACCTGGCACCTGGTTTATATGCAACAGAGAGATGTTTACGGCCTGGGCCATGTCTCAGGGTGGAGCATGGATCAGTGAGGGTGATGGCTGTAGCCCCGCAGCTCTCGGTGCACCTTCCCTCTCCCGCACTCTGTCCGAGGAACGCTGGCTCCCTTGGTCTCCCCAGGCTCTCAGCTCTATCTTCTCCATCTCCACCGCCTGGGTCCCCCCTCCCTGGAAACTCTAGGCATTAAACTGGGGCAATCCTAAAGTTCACCTCATTTGTGCCCATTTCTCAGGGATCACTGCCATTAACTCACTCGTTCATTCATTCATATTTAACCGTGATCACCTTATAAACTGGATCACCCCCAATGTATTATCCCCATTTTACAGATGAAACCCCAATATGAGGCAGGCATTAGTATTACCCCCATGAGGCTTAGAGAAGTTAAACGGCTTGTACAAGCTTGCTTAGCAAATAGCAGGACCAGAACTTGGACCTGGCTCTTTCCTTACTCAAGGATCTTAAACACTGCACTCTATCACCTCTCCAAATGCACGCCATAACCAAATGTAATTCTTCCAGGTCGCTCTCCACTGCCCAGGTTGTTGTATCTCTGGGTCTTCATCCAACACAGAAGGAAATAAGAAGCCCCTGCAGGAGTACCAGCATCAATGCACAGCTATAGCAACCTTGATATTTATGGCAATTTTGTTTAAAATATCAAAAATTGGAAACAATGTAAGTGCCCATCAAGAAGAGAATGATTGAATACATGCTGATACATCTATACAAGGGAATGCTATACGACTGTTGAAAAGTATCAGATAGATTTGTAGGTACAGGCATGAAATATCTTCTATCTATCTATACGTAATGAAAAGATATATTTGATGAAAAAAATGCAAGTTGTAGACTGCATTGGACAGGATGGGCTAACTGCTAGAGCAAGGCCCGGACGGCTTCATTTCCTGCTCAAGTCTCCGTCCTACAGTCCGAGGCTGGTCTGTGGGAAGGGGTGGCGCTCTGCTCCAGGCAACCATCCAGGGACCCGGTTCCCTTCCATCCTCAACTCACCATCACGGCAGAAATAGAAGAGCGAGAGTAGAGGAGCAGGTGTGGGAGATTTTTACGGGCCGGGCACGGAAGCCGCAGTCATTACTTAACCACATTCCGCATCCCGCTGTCCACAGGGCCACACCTCGCTGCAAGGGGACGCTGGGGGTATCGCCCAGCTGTGCCCAGCAAATGGCTTGGGGAGCACTTAGCCAGCATCTGTCATGTAGACTGGTATGTACCATTTAAACCCTCTCATATATATTTAAAAATCCGTTAAGGTGTGCATGCATATATTTTCACGGGGAAAAGTCTGGAAGGCTGTACATTCAATGGTTACCTCTTGTGAGTGGAGACTCACTTTTATTTTATAGCTCTCTGTTGTTTTTTAAATAATGGCACATATTTTCTCTGATTAACACTTAAAGATCCATGAAATGAGAGTGTGTTGCTTATTTAAATGACTTGAAGCAGCACCCAGCCAGGTGTGGCTCAGTGGTTGAGCATCAACCTAGGATCCAGGCGATTGGGGTTCGATTCCCAGTCAGGGCACATGCTCGGGTTGCAGGCCGATCAATGACTCTCTTATCATTGATGTTTTTATCTCTCTCTCCCTCTCCTTTCCTCTCTCTGAAATCAATAAAGATATATGTAAACAAAAATAAAATTTAAAAATTAAAAAAATAAATAAAGATATAGGTTTTAAAATAAAATTAAATAAATAAATCAAAATAAATGACCCGAAGCGAATGGAGTTCAGAATCCTAAACGCCCACTAGGGGGCAGAGGAGGCGCGCGGGCGCCAGCGCTTGCTGTTGGCTAATCGCTGTTTACATTTCTTGCACAATTTCCTCTGTAGACAGGCCATCTGCAGCCTTCACCCAACGGTTTGAGGAAGTGACAGCACCCAGGCCTCTCGTACTGCAGGCTTCAACCACCCCACTGTGACCAGATCCTCAAGGCTGCGGTCACCTTGTGTGTCATTAAAAATGGGTCTGTTCCTACCAGCGTTTGAGTGCTCAGAGCAAGAAGCCTGTTGAGTGGCCAGAACCCCCACCGGTGAGCACAAGGCTGAGGATCCCAGGAAGGCAACCTCCTTCCTGCTCTGCTGGATAGTCTGGGAGATGCCACGTTTCCATCGGGGAGAGGCGACCCAGACATCTGTCCCCGCCCTTCTGAGGACGTCTGTGGACACTTCCCCAGTTTCCTGAGCACTGACACCAGGTCAGGAGGAGGCCATCTGGGGGCCTGGGGCACGGTGGAATGTGGGCTCTCGGGCTCGCAAGAAAGAAACATGAGCAAAATCTCAACAAAAACAAAATTGCTGGAGTCATTAAAATTTTTGTTGCCTCTATTTGGACTTTCCTGATGCTCCAAATAGAAACAAGTACCACACACCCAGACGGCATGCTGGGCCCCCTGCTGGAGCGTTCATCAGAGCTGGCCTCATGGGAGAGTCACTGGGACCTGAGAGTTCCACCCCAAGTCCCCCCGAGCTCCTGCAGACCAGGACCCAGGTCTGGTCCATCTTTGTTTTTCTCATGAAGCCCAGGACTTTGAGGACATTCTGTCTATGGGAATGAAAGGGAGTTGAACTGAACTGAATTGAACTGAACTGAATTGACGAGTTGAACCAAAGTCGAGCATCACATAAAATACCGTGGGATACTTAAAGACACGTTTGGGTTAGAGAGGTTGTAGCACTGTGAGTCAAAGACGAGTCCTGGCCGGGCCGGGCGCGGCCCCCGTGCAGCTGGGCCAACCAGATCGGCCCTCCCGGCGGTGAGGTTTGGGAGCGAGCCTCCTGCTTGGTGGGCCTGGTCTCCTGGCTGAGGCGGGAGAGGAAGGGACCTGGGGGCGGCTGGACAGGTGATTGTGTGGGCAGTTCAGGCGCTGGGGAGATATTTTACCTCTTGCCCTTCGGTTTTACCATGAGACACGCCCGTGCTTTTCAATCAATTCCTCTTTTTGCAGAGCGATTATTAAATTGATGTATGTAACATGTGACCAAACGCTCCCGGACCTAGATGGTGACCCTCCCAGGACTACTGTGAGGCTGGGTCAAGGACTGAGCACTTGCCAGCCACAGGTAGCCCTCATTACCACTTCTGCTGCTATTAATGGGCTCCATCTCTTCTTCTGATCTGGGATAAAGATGCCAGGAAGACAGTCTTGTCCTCTGAGACCTGCAGTCGGAGCTCAGGCAGGTTCCTGTGCTCCGAGTGCCGCCACTCCAAGCTGAGGTGAGCCCCGGAGCCGCCAGCCTCACCTCACTGTCTCTACCCCCGTCTCCCGGACTCCTGCGGTCCCAGGGGCTGAACGTCATCTGCAAATGCCAAGAAGAGGGTGTGACCTTCCAGGAAGGCCCGTCTCAGGCTCCAGGCCACCTGGCTGTCCTTTCCCAGCCCAGAGAGCTGCGCGTGATGGTCACCTGGCTGCTCTTTCCTTTGATGTGTTGGAGTTGGTGCTGCAGCTCAGGAGCCAGACATAGTCCGTGGACTAACTAGTGTTTTTCATTTTCTGTATCTTATGATCTGACATCTTAAACATCTTGCTGGCCTGGGATCGGCTAGCCCATTCCTAGAGATGGGAAGGGACCGAACCAATCCTGAGTCGTCAGCCTCAGCCACCATTTCCCCTGCCCTAAGTCACCCCAGGGCCAGGCGACTAGAGGCCACCCCTATCTCCCAGAGCCCACTGGAATCATCCCACTGGCCAGTCCCACACTGCTCACCCCGCCCCACCTTGCCTTTCCCAAAGAAACCCCAGTAAAGGCTCTGACCTAAGCGTTCCCCTCGTTCCTGTCCCTGCCCCTGGACCACCCGAGCGTGCCCCCTGTGGCCCTGCCTGGTAGGGAGCTCCCCCTCCTCTCGGGAAATGTGAGTAATGGCTTCTCTCAATGGCGCTGACCTCTCCTTGTCGTCACTCAGTCACCTCCATAAATTAAAATCTCAGGGGTCCAGGTGACACAGCCCCTGCGTGCATGGAGCTCACGGTGTCTGGAGGGGACAGACAGTGAACAGACACTGGGAATCCTCGGAGGTGTGTGCCTCGGAGGAGCATTGCAGGAGGCTGTGAGGCCTCCACCGGCTGGGGCGCCCACGCGAGCGACTGTGCGTTTTGCCTCATCAGCATCTCCTGCCCCGATACTGCTCCGAGCACCCACCCTTCACCACCCCTCTCTGCCCGTCCTAAGGCACCCACTCCCCAGCTTTCCCGCACTTGGCACAATTCCTTGGCCTGGCCAATTTACAGATTCTAACCCGCTTGCCTGTAGTTACTGGCTCGGGGACAGGCATGTGACTCAAAGTAGGCTAAACGAGAGTCTGCTGGTCCCAGCTCCACCACTGTTTAGAATGACATCACCTGAGAGCAGAGCCGACGCAGAGGAGCACTGTCGTTGATTCCGAGCCTGGGGATAGCCATGTTGGTCCTGGCTGTGTCCCGGACTGCTAGTTGGGATGACCAACACATCCCCCTTTGGCCCTAATCCAGCTGAGCCGGGTTCTGACGGTGAAAGCAAGCATCCTGACCAGTACAGGGACCGGCCCCACTGGGGAAAGATTCCCCATAGAAGTGACAGTTACATCGAAAGGCTAAAGATGACTGGGAAGCAGCCCAGTGGATGGAGACAGGAGAGAATATTCTAGACAGAACGAGCAGGTGAGAGCAGGCCCCAGAGTGGGAAGGACAGAGCTTCGGGGATGTTTGCCTCATTACCTCGCGTGTGTGTCCACTACAGCTAGAAACACTGTTGATAAATAAAACCTTATTTTATTTTTAAATATTTTTTAAAAATTTATTTTAGAGAGAGAGGAAGGGAGAGGGCTAGTTAGAAACATCCCTGAGAGAGAAACATTGATCGGCTGCCTCCTGCACGCTCCCTACTGGGGATCGAGCCTGCAACTGGGGCATGTGCCCTGATCAGGAATCGAACAGGTGACCATTTGGTTCCTGCATCAATGGTCAGCCACTGATGCACACCAGCTGGACGATGGATAAGCTTTATTAAGTGTCCTGGACCCTCATTCTTAGTAATGGCCAGTAGTAAAATACTTTACTGTTTGACAATCCCTTGCCATTTGATATGTCATGATTTATTAAATATAGTTGGGTGTATTCTAATGAACCCCCGGCTGAGCCTACTTGTTCGGTTTAATTTCCTGCTTTGCACCTAGGATTTTGGACCTAAAGTACTGGCCCTTCTTAGCTCAGAAACTGAAGGAATTGGGGGCAGCTGTGGGAGTGTTGGGGAGGTGGGCCTGGGGCCAAGGGCCAGTTTTGCCAGGCAATGAAGCTGCCAGGGAAGCTGTGCAGCGCCACTGTGGCTCAGAGCCGCCATTCATCAGGTCGCATAGAGAAATGGATCTGTCACTCTTTGGCTTTGCCTTTGACCCTGAGAGGGCTGGAGCCGATTACTGGAGTTTGCCTGCCACCTCCGGCCCGCTCGGTGAGGATCAGTGAGCCCAGCAGAGTGTGCGAGAGATGCAAATAGGAATTTCTTGCAACTTCAACCACCTTTCCTTCTCCCTGCATCTCTCCCAGATCCTGCCCCTATCACCAGATCATTTAATGTATGTATTTTGAGGGATGCAGGAGGGGAAACTAGCTGAATTGGTTTTGCGTTGCTTCTTTATATTCTCTCTTGGGTCAAGAACAGCAGAGCAGGGGTGGGGGGGGGTGGGAGGGGGCAGGAGATTTTCCCACATCCCTTGTGTTACTAAAATGTGTTGTTATTTATACTTCTAGGATTTATGTTGATGCCCCAGAATATGAACTTTTTGGAGGAAGAATCAAGGGTGTGCATTTTTGCGGGACCCACGGCAGCAAACACAGTACGTAGCCCCAGGAGCATCTTTGTTTCTTAACTCAGTGACTTTTAACTGAACTCATCACTGTGCTGGAAAAGGCCCGCAGCTGAGCTCCAGGCTAGAGGGCGCCTTGGTCCCTGTTTGGGGGTTGAATGAATAGGGGTGGTTGTGCCCTAATGGGCTGGGTCCAGGCCTTACCATGGGGACTGGGAAATGGGGTCAGGCCCAGACCTGGCCAGGTGGCTTCTGCCCTCAGGGGTCACTGGGTTCCAGAAGAAGGGGGAGTGGGGAGGTAAGATCGGACTGAACCCCTGGCCAGGTCCGTCCCAGGTCTGGAGCTTCTGGGATGGCTGGGAGCGCGGAGTCTCGGCGGGGCGAGGCCCGGGCAGGGCCCGTGAACGAGCAGCAGGGGCTGCTGAGCCCCAGGTGGTGGCGGGGGATCATCTCATGCTCGGCGTGGACTCTGAGCCTGCAAGACCCGGCTGGGGCTCCGCCTTCAGAGGGCGCTGAGTCCTGCGCGAAGGGGGTGGGGATGGGGCGCCCGCCCCGCCCCGGGTCCTGCGGTGAAGGCTCCGCGTGGTCAGGGGCGCTCGTGGGGGGGCGCCTAGCGCGGGCGCGGGGACTCCGGGCCGCAGGGGGCGCTGCGTCCGGGCGGGAGGCGCAGAGCGGCTCCGGGCCGGCAGGGGGCGCTGCGCCGGCGGCGGACGCCCGGCAGGTGGCGCTCTGGCCGCGGCCGAGGCCCGGCGGGCGGGCGGCGGCGGCGGCGGCGCGGCTCCGGCTCGCGGGCCTGAGGAAGCGGCGGCGGCGGCGAAGGCGGAGCGGCGGCGGCTGGCGGCGGGGGCGGGAGCGGCGGCGGCCCCGGGCGCGCTGCAGCGCCGCTGGCCGAGCGCACAGGCCGCGGCCCGGACCCGCCATGCCGGCGCGCGTCTGAGGCGCGGCGAGCCAGCCAGGGCCGAGCGAGCGGCGGCCGCGCCGCCCGGGCTTCCCGCAGCGGCCCGGGCCCGAGGAGCGGCGGCCTCGGCCTCCGGCGCAGCCCGGAGATGTCCGGCAGGGTCGAGAAAGCAGGTGAGCGCGGGCGGGCGGGCGGGGTGCGGGCCCCCGGGGGCGCGCGGCCGGGCGCCGGGGCCGGAGCGGAGCCGCGCCCGGGCCTGCTCGGGGCGCCTCCGAGGCCCCGCGCCGCGCGCTCGGGGGCCCGGCCCGGGGGTGGGGCGCGGCCGGCGCGCGGCCCCGCGGGCACTGGCGGACCGCGGCGGGGCCCGGGCTTCCCCGGCCGGCCGGCCGGCCCGCCGCGCGTCCGAGCGGCCCCTGGGCGGCGGCAGAGCCGAGCCGTGAAATGTGTCACCGCTAACGAGCCTCGGGTTTAAATTTAACCGGGAGCGTCTGCCTCGGCGGCTTCAAAGGCAGCGGGCGGCGGCGCCCGGGCACTGCCGGGGCCGCGGAGTCGCCCTCGGGGGCCCAGCCGAGCGCGGAGCGGGGCGTGCGGGCAGCCGGTGGGCTGGGGGAGCGTGCGCCTCGGGGCAGACCCGGCCCTTTGTGCTGCGGCCCCGCGGGGGCGGCCTCGCCGCCGGGCTCCCGGCCCCGCGTCGCCTCCGCGCACACCCGGCGCGGCGCACGTGGGGCCCGGGCCCGACCCAGCCCTGGCCCCGGGGGGTCGGCGGGCAGCCCGGGGCTCCCGTGCGCGCGGGGCTGCTGCTCCCCGCAGCCCCCGTCAGCCCGCCCCCCGCCCCCCGCCCCCCGAGCTGCGGAAGGCAGGCTTGGGGCTGGGGGGGCTGCACTGATTTGCAAGTTGCCCGGGCTCCCCAGGCTGACCCAGGACACTTTTCTGAGACGCGCCTGGGAGTGGACCCAGAGGAGGTGCAACTCTCAGGCTGCGGTTCAAGCACAGGAAAGATAGTGTATTGTAGCCTTTATCGAGGGTTTTCTATACATCCGGCCCTGTGCTGAGCGTTG
Source organism: Miniopterus natalensis (assembly GCF_054644295.1). Taxonomy (NCBI): domain Eukaryota; kingdom Metazoa; phylum Chordata; class Mammalia; order Chiroptera; family Miniopteridae; genus Miniopterus; species Miniopterus natalensis. Next base: position 71,449,401 of record NC_142092.1, read on the forward strand.
GGTTTTTTTTTGTTGGTGTTTTTTTTTTTAACACTGCTTGTTAAATCTACTTGCAGATTCTCTGTGAGCGAGAAATCGGTCCTGGTTTTTCCGGGGCTCGGGGCCCTTGGGTGAGTGCCTGCAGGCCACCCAGCAAGAGAGCCCCGGGCTGAGCCCGGGCGCCTGGCCCTCTGACCCGCAGCCCCGCTGCCTTCTTCAGGGGCAGGGCCCTTGGTTCCAGGCGGCGCTTCTTGGGTATTCTCTCTGTTCTTCAGACCTTGACGGGCGACCATGAGTTGCTTCCCTGCACATGTGCTGTTCCAGAAATATCTTGGGTTAATCTGGGAAGCATTTCCTAGGAACCCTCTGCTGGTGTCGTACTGGTGGGGAACTGGGATAATTTATTTTAAAGATAACATTAATAGGGTGCTCTTTGACGATTAGGATACGTTCATGGTCAAAAGCTCAGAAATTGTGGAAAAGCGATAGGAGCGAAATGAAAAGCACCTGTCGTCCTGTGAGCTGCTTTCCGGGGTCAGACCCCCCCAGAGTGAGCTGAATCTTCATTTGCCTTCCCTGTTACCTGGAGAAAGGAGGCCTAAGCCTGGTTTCTGTCAGCATAGGTTCTCCTTGGGCCTTCTCTGGGCACCCCCCTCTCCTAGGAGCTGTAGTGAAGATGCAAAGAGCAGGAAGCCCCTGCTTGTCTGAGGCTGGAGAGCCCGCCCCAGCGTAACCCCGGGTCCCAGGCCGCAGGCACACTGTGGTGTTACAGGAGTCCGGGCCGGTGGGCACAGCCGAGGGAATGGGGAAGGCTCTGTAGGGACAGCATTTGTGATTGGCTCTGAAGAGAGGGTATAAGGGTACCCTGGTGGAGGTAGAGGTGGGGAAAGAGGGCAGAGTGGAAGGGGCTGACCAGGGGCTGTGGAAAGCTCAGGAGGAAGGTGCATTTGGTGAGAGGCAGCTAAGCAAGAAAGTTCTGAGGTTGGCAAGACCAGGGTTTCTGTTGGAGTTTTCTAAGTGGACCTGCTGGTGAGTCGTCAGCAGAGTGTTTCATTCAGAGGAAAGGCCCTTAGGTGAAGCCGGACTCCTGTTAGCAAGTGAGCAGCCTGGTTAGTCATGGAGCCTGACGCCCAGTAAACAGTCATTGTCACCCGTGTCTGTTGACTTGAAGCAACAGAAGTGTTGCCTACACGTGTTCATAATCTCTTCCTTCTGAAAATAGAAGGACTTTGACTTCTCAGGGATTAAGTAGTCCAAGGTGTGTTTTTTTGTTTGTTTGTAAAATGTTTTTATTGATTTCAGAGAGAGGAAGGGAGAGGAGGAGAGAGAGATAGAAACATCAATGATGAGTCAGTTATCAATCGGCTGCCTCCTGCACACCCCCTGCTGGGGATTGAGCCTGAAACCCGGGCTTGTGCCCTGACCGGAAATCCAACCGTGATCTCCTGGTTCATAGGTTGATGCACAACCATTGAGCAACGCTGACCAGGCTCCAAGGTTGTTTTTTAGTGTAAAAGAAAACCCCTTTATCCATCCGTAGGGCCCTGCGACTCTTGCCCATTCTGCCATCCTGATTCGTCCTTGGTGAGCAGCGGCCCTGTTAGCATCTGGGGAGGTCTATGGGTCTTCCCTGCTGCTCTTCAGTACATTTAGTTATTCAGGGTGGCCTGGCTGTGGGCGGGGCCTGCAGGTCATACATGCTGCCCTCCTGTGAGGCCTGCCATTGCATAGGGACACTGGAAGGCAAACCTCAGATGGGGCTGTTCCCATTGTCTCTGCTCCAGGCCTTATGGGGAATAAGGACAGTCTGGGTTCCAGAGGCCAGCGGGGGTCATTTTGCTGTCTGGGGCCTATCCAGTTAGGCTGAGTGGGGGCGGGTTGAATTTGGAGGGCCAGGGAGAAGGTTGGGGTGGAGGGGGACTTTTCTAAATTCTGGTATTTTTCAGAGATAATGAGGTGGAGGGTAGAGTGGAGCCCCGTGGATTAAGGAGCACCCTGGGCTGAGCTTGTGGGCAGAAGTGGCGAGGAGAGGCGGTGGGTTCCTTTAGGAACTGAGAGGACTGGTTCTGAAAGTGAACATGGCTCTGGATAGGCACCAGTGGCAATGGGCCTCAACTGCTCATCACTGACTCCTGTTTCCTGCTTGGACCATTGACAGTGGAGTTTGCATCCCCCTTCCTTGGAGAAACCGTTTGCGTTTGTTGGCTTTCCATCTGCACTTTGAAAGCCTTGCCCTGTTCATTGATTGGTTCCTTGATTCTCTCATTGAGCGGCTCTGTCAGGTGCTCTGGGAGGCTCTGGGGAGCCCCTGGTGACCTCAGCAGACAGTGTGGAGGCACTGGGAGGTTAGAGGGGTGACATCGGCTCCCGGTGGAGGGGTGTCCAGCAGCTGCCTCTCTGGGCAACGGGGATGAAGGTGAGCTGTGGAGGATGTGTCAGTAGCTGGCACAGCCGTGCGGGCAGGGAAGAAGGGGCTTCACTTTTCCTTACGCATCTCAGCTGCTCACTCATTCCTTCCTGCATTAGGTAGCTTACCCAGCACCTCCTCGGGGCTTGGAGTTGTTCTAGGTCCCTGCCCTACCTTCTGCCTGGGGCAGACAATAAAATAGATGCCACAGAGATGGGAATGTCAAAACCGGCTCTGTGTTCCCAGCAGCCACAGTCAGTGTATGAGTTTCACCATTTAGAAACCATCTGGCCAGCTCAGGGTGGCCTCGAGCTGCACCAGGGGCAGGTGAAGCGGAGGGCTCACCCATCACCCACCGCCTGAGGACAGGAGTAATACGTGTCTCAGACCCAGTGCCATGCTTTTCAAAAGGCTGAGGATGCTTTTATTGTAACAGAAAGAAAATTTACAATGACCACATTCACAGTAACTCTTGTTATGAATTTTCTCAGAACAGATAGAAAGTGCGTGTACTGTCACATGGGCTGCACTTGTTTTCGCCTAGGAAAGAGTCCTTGTGGATTAGCAGTCACTGTACTTTGATCAATTTTTAACTCCTCTCAAATCTTATTAGCAATATTTGGGGTCAAAATGTGTCCAGTCCTTAAGTAGGACATTTTAGGCCCCTGGTAGTAATTCATTCACTCACTTCTGCAGTAGTTACTGAGCACCTCCTTGTTGGCAAACACTGTGGCGCCTTGCAGTGGCACAGAGCGTGCAGGAGCCCAGCCTTCCCCAGGTCACAGTCCAGCAGTGACATCAAAGCAGTCTTGAACATTTCTGCAGTTTCCTATGGTTTTCAGAATGCACTGACATAGGACCTCATTTCTGATCCTCACAGCAGTCCTGAGGGCTAGCGGGGCCGGTCATCCTCATTTTGCCAGGGAAGTTTGGTGACTTGCCCAGGGTCACAGCCATAGCACGGTGAAGTAGGGAGCCAACTGCCATCTCCAGTGCCCGGCTGGCCCTGTTTCTGCCTTCACAGAGCTCTGCTCAGTGCCTTTCGTGTTGCTGAGGGCATAGTGGTTTTCTATCTTAATGCTTATTCACATTACTTTCTTTTTAACCACCCCCCCAAAAAAAATCTCAGTTAAATTAAGGAAGACCCAGTGTTGTCTTTAGGCTTTATGTGGTATTGCTCATACTAATAACATTAGCAATAGTATAAGGAAGTAAGAAATAGCATGAACATAGGCTAAATAGGTTTTAAAAAACCAACCACAGCCACCCCAAATGTTCCTGGTCTCCTGAGCAGCTGTTGGCAGAGGTGGTTTGAATGGGATTCCTGGTAGCCAGCAGACCTGATAGGAGGCCTATAAAGATGAGTCATGCATGAGCTTGCAGAAAAATCATTTCCCAAATTAGCCTGGACTGGAGAATGCCTTGAGCACAGGGCTGCTCTTACCTCAGTCCAGCTGAATGTGTCCCTGTTGCCATAATAAGATGACGCACTGGAAAGAGGAGCGGCCTGGCAACGCTGCCTGCTGCCGCACCCACGCGGACTCCGGCTGGGCCCTGCTGCTGGGACAGGTGTTCTTCCGACTCTCCACCCACCTTGCCCCAGAGGCTGCTTTATGATTAAAAAAACAAAACCCACACTCTGAATTTCTAGGGGATCTGTCATCTTAGTTTCTGGTCCGTTGTTTCAGACCAGCTGACTAATAAATAACTTGAGACCTGGCATTGTGACCTTGAGCTGGTCTTTCCCTTTTCTGGTCCCATTTTCTCCATCAGTGGTGTAAGGAGGAGAACTCTGAAATTAGTGCTTTCCCCCGTTGTGTTGTTTTAAAGCAGCAGGTCCTTTCCAACATCAGAAGGCTGTTAGATAATGAGTAGCGGGGGCTACTTAGCTCCGCTGTGGCCCCTGAGGCTCCTCCTCGGTCCTCCACCCAATGCAGGGTGAAAACCCACTTCCTGGATGCTCTCAGCCTCGTCTACCCACCCGCTTCCTCGGACTCTGCACCCTCTCTTCCCCTAGCAGGCAGTACATTCCATGGGAAGCCCCCAAATAAACAAACACTAGGTAGAATAATATCGTTTAGCTCGTCCAGAGGCCGAAGCCCCAATTTCCTTTCTGCACGGTGAAAATCAGCAAATACAGTCTTAAATAGACTGTTAACTCCACGAGGGAGGGTGCCTGTCTGGTCCACCATGGGGTTGCCACTGCACAAAGTAGGTGCTCAGTAACTGCTTACTAGAAGAATGGGTACTGTCATAGAATGAACTTAGGTTTCTCAAAATTGTCTTTAAATTGAGCTGCTTCTGGGTTTTTGAATTGCCACTTTGGATGTTTCCTGGTGAATTAGCAGCACCAGTACTCTGATCAGGTATACAGTTAGTTGGGGCCTCTGTGTTACCCTGATCACTGTAGTCTTCTGAAAATCGATGGCGAGGCCAAGATCAGATTCCTGGACCCTGGAGAGAGGTCTAGGACGTGCTGAGAGGCAGCCCCATGCAACCCTGGCTCTGCAGCTGCCTTTGGTGGAGACTTTTGTGGCTCTGGGGACACAGAACCCAGTTCTCTAGGCATTGTTCCTTCACCTCCAGCAGCTGTGATCCTGCCTCATTTACAAACCAGGGCATATGCCAGCTCTGCCCAGCCTGCCTCCCGGCCAAGCATCCTGAGAGGAGTTCCGTCTCCATTTGTGATTTTCCTTGGGTGGCCTCTGAGCGTTATTTAGGACTAGTTCCCTGCACCATCAGCTCTCATTGAGAGGCTAGGAGAGGTAGGCTGTTGGGGTTCTCTGGCTCCCCCTTTCTTCCTTGTCAAGGGGCTTAGGAGAGTATCTCTTGCCAGTTCCTCCTCGTGAGCGAGGGAGACGCAGTGGAGAGACTTACCTAATGGATTGGGGACCTGGTCCCTGGTGATCACAGTTCCTCTTTGTCCCTACTTCTTTCTCCCGGCCTGTGGTCTGGAAGATGGATGACAGTCTCTGGACCTGTCCCAAAGCACCGTCACTGCCTCACAGCAGCCTAAACCCAGCGTGCCCACTGGGGTCTGAAGGTGGTCTTTCTCCTTGCTTTCCGCTGGCTTTCTGGCACCACACACTCATTTCATGAAGTTTTGTGATTGGGAAACACCGCCCTGCTTCTCAAGCATCTAAGAGCTGGGCCTGTCAAGCACATGGTGGTGTGTGGCACTTTCTGAGGCTGGGGACAGGAGGGCCGGGTTCAGGCTTTTGCTTTCTAGCTTTCAGAAGTGTATGCCATTGGTGTGGAATTGACAGTCACGCTCCCAACCATGCTGTTCGAAATGGCAGCCAGCCGTCCGGCTCCCTGTGCTTGCAGTCTGGGAGAGGAAAGGTGTGGACATGAATTAGGAGAGAGGACAGCAGAAGTCCAGTGGGATGTGATGGCTCTGAGTAGCCACTTAGTTGACTCAAGGCAGGAAACCTCTCGCAGGAAACAATTATGGTTATGGGTGCCTCTCTCCTTCAGGTAACTGCTGTGGGTCACTTAACCCACATGGAACGGCTACTCTTAACCCCTCCTATTCAATGCTAAATACAGGTAATAGTCATAGCTGACTCTCATTAAGTGCCCACTACGTGCCAGGACCATGCGCTGTTGTATGTTACACACGTGGTTTCATGTAGTCCACACAACAGGAGGTTCTCATTCTACTGAGGAGGAAACTGAGACCTGGCGCTCTTCCTCTTTTGTGCTTGGGACCCTGAGATCCTGAACAGTAGGATTTGCCTGTGCAATGTACCCAGCGGGGCCAAGTCCGACTAAAGCCCCCATGGCTGCTTCCCATTTATCCATAGTCTCACTGGCTGTGGTGACATTTTCTCTGGGCTGTTTTTACTTGGGTAAAAATGAGCCTTCACGTTGCCAAGGACTCCTCTAACATAGGCAGCAGCTGCTACACCAAAAGGACCACTTGATAACACTGGAGGGGATGCTTGAGAAGACGGATCCCCCAGGCTGGCTGGTCCCAGCTCACGGGGGCCTGTGAGCCCTGCCTCCTGGTTGGTGACCTTGGGCAAATGCGAAAGTCTTTCTGAGGCTCTGGCCCCTCTGTTGCAGCCTGTGGTCAGACCCATCTCAGGGCCCTTTTTAATGCTGACTCTTTGTGAGTCTAATCTGCAGTAGAAAAGGGACAGTTGGGATGTATTGGGATTGTTTTGTTGGTTTTTCGTGACACTAATGTTGCATGGCGCTTAACTATTCATCATCACAGTAAAACTTACATAATCCTTTATAGCGTTCAGAACACTGTAGGACATGAGCTTGTTTGCTGTTGTTTTAGGTTTTGTTCTTTTGTTTGGTTATTATAAGGTATTAGAGTTACAGAGCATTTTTTCCCAAATGAGTAACATTGAGTATTACTTCTGTGTGCCTTCAAATGCGGGTGTGATTCAATGAATTCTGATCTTACTAAAGAGAAATGGCAGGCATTGTGCCCATTTGACAGTTGAGGAGAGGGAGGCGGCAGGAGGAGAAGGCTGTGTTGAGTGAGAGGAAGAGCCAGTTGGGGAACTTGGGTATCCTTCATCATTCTCTCCCTCTTTGGTGTGTGTTCCCCTGGCCCCGTGAGATTCTGGATCTTGGGTCTAGTGCTGGTCCACTGTAGAGCCACCAGAGGCTGGCTTGGAGGTACCTTCATTGTCTTTGGTTAGAAGGGCTCTGGCGTTCCCCTGGGGGAACAGCCTCTGCAGGACTGTTAAGGTTGCCTCCACATCTGTCTATAGATCTATGAAGCAGCTTCCGGTTTCTCAGTTACAGAGGTGGCTTAAAAAGTGCATTTGCTGGAAGTGTTGCATGAGGATCTGCTTTGGATGTGAACAATGAAAAGTGACCCCACCCACCTATCTGTCCACTCACCCCCTCACCCACCTGTTCATTGATGCAACATTGGCCGAATGCTGAGTGCCAGGCAGCCTGCCAGGGCAGTGGAGGGTACTGAGAAGACATCTTTGCCTTTAGGGAGTTGACAGTCTTACCCACTGCCTGTGCTATGAGGAGACTTCTGATCTAGGCTTTCATACTTTCCTCGATGCTCATCCATGTTGGGAGCAGCATGATCCTGGGCTGGAGGTCGGGAGGCCCCTGGGTTTGCACCGAAGCACTCCATGCCCCTCTGAGCCCCCCGTCTCCCCATCTGCAAAATGAGCGGGTGGACTCAGTATGGAGCAGTTGTGGGATCTCGGGCAAGTCGCTTTGCCTATCTGAATCTCAGTTCCTAATCTGTAAAACAGAGTCATAGAAGTGCCCGCCGTATGGTGTTGATGGAGGATTGGACAAGATGGTGCAAGTAAAGCACAGTAGCAGTCTTGACACCTGAGTGCTCTAGAAACACTGGCCCTTGTTCTGACCCAGTGTCCCACTGTGCTCTGAAATTCAGACTTCAGGGGCACAGAAGGGAGGCCTCTGGCTGTTGAGGTACAGTTGACCCTTCAACATGGGTTTAAACTACACAGGCCCACTTATATGCAGGATTTTTTTCTTTTTAGAGGATTTTTTAAATAGTCATATGCTACTTAATGATGGGGATGTGTTCTGAAAAGTTTGTTGCTAAGCGATTTTTGTGTGCAAACATCCGAGTGGATGCTGTAGCCTACTGCACACCCCGGCTGTGGTGTACCACTGATGCACATGTGGCTTGTCCTCGACCAAAATGCCATATGCATCGCATGATTGTACTGCAAGCCCAGTTCTCTTCCTTATGATTGCTTTTCTTTAGCTGACTTTGTTGTAAGGATGCAGCATAGAGTACATACCACATTCAGAATATGTGTTAATCGACTATTTACGTTATCCATAAGACTTTTCCTGGTCAACAGTAGGCTATTAGTAGTTAAGTTTCTTGGAGTCAGTAGTTATACTTGGATTTTTGGCTGTGTGGGGGTCAGCACCCTAAGCTCTGTGTTGTTCAAGGGTCAGCTGTATTCCTTTCACGATCTCTCTCCCTCTCCTTATCCCCCTCCCTCCCTCCCTCCCTCCCTCCCTCCTTCCTTTCTCTCTCTCTCTCTCTCTCTCTCTCATACACACACACACAAACGTTTGAGAAAGTGAAATTCCAGGGAATAGATTTTTACAGTTAAGAATAAATCTCCAAAGAAATCATTTATAGGGAGAGAATGGCATTTCATTTCAGCTACACATGAGGCCCCAACTCATGGAGGCAGAAGGACAACAGTCCTGATTTTATTCTTTCTTCCTGTATCTGAAAGGAATGGGCCTGCCCTGGCCAGGTGGCCCAGTTGGCTGGAGCATCATCCTGTGCACCAGAAGGTTGCTGGCTCGATTCCCAGTCTGGGAACATACCTAGATTGTGGGTTCAACCCCCAGTGGGTTGTGTATGGGAGGCTGCTGGCCAATCAGTGTTTCTCCCCCCGCCCTTCCCTCTCTCTAAAATCATTAAAACACGTCCTCAGGTGAGGATTGAAACAAAAAAGTAAAAGGAACGGGTCTGTGCTTGTGGGGGGGCAGCTTATCTTAGAGCCAGAGCGGGGCTGATCACCGGCAGGTGTATTTTTGCTCCATCCCAAGAGACACCACCTCAGTTTCTCCTTGCAGAGGTGACTCAGGATTAATTAAACCACCTTTGTTCAGCACTGAAGGTGAAATATTCACAATGTGGTGCTTTTGTTCTATGACAGTTAAAATACCATATGCCATTCAAGGTCCTCGGTACAAGTCACTTACAAATTGTGTTCAACGCTGCAGCGGTGTGATTTTAGACCCTTTATTTCTCCCCCTTGATTAATTTTCACAGTCGTAAATTCAGAAATCCTGGCGTATTGTGCGTGTTCCTCAGCCTGAGCTGCCCTGGGTTTTTCTGATCTGCAAAAGTGAACGATCGCTGTCTCCTTGCTACTTTGTCCGTGCAGCCAGCTCAAAACACAGCTGAGACCAGAGCCCAGCCAGCCCTCTTCACTTTGTCTCATCTTTCTGTCCTAGGGTTACAAACCTCTCACTGAATTAGCATGACACACTGTTCCATGCTTCTGCCCCAGCTTGTCCAGAGCACCTTACAAATGTTAATTCTCTGAGCTCATCAGAAAAGCAAAGGCACAGATTGAGAGCATGCTTTCCTGCATGGCCTGTCCTTGGTTTGTTCTTCCTATTCATGAGGAGCTGTCTCTATTAATTGCCCTAAATGTGCATGGTCGTGGAATGCGAAAAAGAAATTGGGCTAAGGACCTGGACTACATTCGGCCCCACATCGCAGGGAGCCCAGAGTTCCTGGCCCTGGCTTGGTGGGTGGAGTACACATACCAGTGAGGAAATTGTGTGGCCTGAAGTCATCCTGGGGAACATGTGCATCACTGTCACTAAGAGGGCTTGGGACTGTGGCATCTTCAGCTCATGGAGAGAGGACTGGCCAGAGTGACACCACCACAGGCCCGCAGTGTCCTCCAGGGCAGGCCACTGTCCCTCCCTGGACCTTGAACTGGAACAGTTTCCTGAGCTTTTTAACGATCCTAAGTCCTGCTTAGGGTCTGATGGGAGCTCTGCCCATAGGGACTCTGCCCCCAGGGAGAAAGATTCATTTATGTTTGGACATGGTTCTACAAACTCTAAATTCCTGCTGTTATATGATAAATAATAACTTACAAACACCCCAGGTCCTGGAAATGCGAATGGAATCTTGGGCATCTGAAGTAATCAAGATATAGCTTCTCCTGGTTCAGTCAGCGTGGGTTCAAGTGCCAGTTAATACTTACACATTCCTGGAGTTTTATAAGGATTCATGGGATGCTGCTGGCAAGCTGCGTAGATAATGCTGATGTGGGCAAAAGGAGAAACCTTTGCCCTCTGCATGAGAGTATTTTTAATTTACATACAGGAAAATTGACCTTTCTGGGGGTATACAGTTCTCTGAATTTTAACTCACTTGTAGATTTGTGAAATCACTACCACAATTAGGACTGAGATCAATTCCATCACCCCGGGGGGCCAGGGGGTACTTGCTGCCCCTTTGTCATCAAACCCTTTCCTCACCCCTGGCAACTGTTGGTCAGTTTTACATTCCTGTAGTTTTGCCTTTTCCAGAATACTGCCTTTTCCAGAATACTGCCTTTTCCAGAATACTGCCGTTGAGACTCATGAAGTTGTTGTTTATCAGAAGTTATTTTTATAGCTGAATAGTATTCCATTGTATGGACATAATCACTGCTATCTGCATAGAGTGTGACTTTGGTTAACTAGCTCTGTTTCCTGGAAATAGATAAAGATGGCATTTGACCAACAAAAATCAAACAACTCAATTTAAAAACTTAAGTAGATATCTCCAAAGAAGATGTACGAATGGCCAGTAAACACATGAAAAGATGCTCAGCATCACTGATCATTAGGGAAGTGCAGACAGTGAGACACTGCCTCACACCCGTTAGGATGGCTGTCCTCAAAACAAAGTAACAAGTGTTGGCAAGGATGTGTAGAAACGAACCTGTGCACAGTGGAATGTACAGTGGCGCCGCCATTGTAGAAAACTGACACTCCCCAAAAAATAAAAATTAGAACTACCATGCGATCCAGCAGTTCTCCTGAGTCCACCCCCAAAAGAAATGAAAGCCAGGACTCAAAAGATATTTGTACATTCGGGTTCATAGCAGCATTATTTACAACAGCCAGAAGGTAGAGGCAACCAGGTGTCCATTGACGGACGAAGAGGTAAACGAACGTGGCTGATGCACGGAATGCACCCTCACACAGCCTCCCAGAGGAAGGGAACTGGCGCCTGCTTCAGCATGGATGAGCGTGAGAACAGGAGGCTGAGTGAAACGCCCACGTACAGTTCCACCAGTGTGCATGACATTCCTAAGGGGAATCGGAAGCCTAGGGACAGAAGGTAAGAAGAATGGTGGTTGCCAGGGACTGAGGGAGGGGAGAGAGGGGAGTTAATGTTTAACATCTAATTAATGTTTAGTTCAGTTTTGCAAGACGAGTTCTGTGGCTGGATGGTAGTGATCATAACACAGCAGTGAGAATGTGCTTATTCTGAGATGGGTTTATTAAGAATACACTGAACTAAACTCTTAAAAATGGTTAAGAATGTAAATTTTGTGTTATGTGTATTTACCACAATTTGTAAAAAATTACTATGGATAACATAGTTTTCAGTATTTATTTACATAATCATTATTTAATCTTAATTATCTTAATACAACAAATTATATTGAAACATTAAAAACACGACATGACAACTGTATTACTGGGCAACGATGCTTATGGTAAAAATGCTCGGCTTTAATTAACTCCATCTGGGCTGGGGACTCTAGATGGACTGCAAACACCTGGCAGGACATCCTACGTGGCACCGCCTTGAACGCAGTGACCCTTGTAATCAAGCATGTCACTTGAGGGATCCTGTGCGATCATGAGGTGTTGGCTGCTGTCGGGCAGGAAGCTTTGAAGCCAAGGTGGATCCCGTACCCACCAAATGTGGATCTTGTCCCCTTGGACCTGAGCTTCTCAGCTGTGCTGGGCTCCTTCACAGACCCTCACAGGGCACTGTCAGTGCTGCCCTCTGGCAACCTTGGTTTCCATCCTGTGTCCATCTAAATAGGTCAGTGCCAAGACCCGCTGATGGAAGCCCAGGGGCCTAAAGAGCCCTAGAGCCTGGTGGGGGCTATAGCCTGGCAGTAGGAGTGCTTACTGCATGTTGGCTGTTAATAAAGACTCTCGAGCTCCTCAGAGGCTTCTACATGAGACTCTGCCTGGGTCCCGTTGTCGGCACGTCCTCTCCGGGTTGACAGCACAGATGGCATTCACTCCAGCGCTGTTTGGCAGGGTTCCAGGTTGTTGGCCACATTCGTGAGACGGCATCACTGACCTAGGGGAGGGGAAGACAGAGGTTGATCTCTGAGTCAGGGTCCAGAAGCAAGATCAAGGCTTTCTCCAAGAATTTTAAGGTTGCAAAAGCTGCCCAGCTGTGATTGTCATGATAGGGTCTCTGGTCCCATGAGTGTCATTAACATGTTTCTGTATGAGTGTGGGCTGACAGGCACCAACACATGTAAGACATTGATTGAATAATACTTCCCAGGAAACAAAAAAATAAAATACATTAGCAGGATAGGTTATAAAACAATACCCTGATTTCAAAAGTTGTGCTAAAGAATTACACATCTTAGAATCAGGGAATCTGTATGAAGCGTTGGTTCACTCTTCCAGGTGGTTTCTTGAGCACCTACTGTCTACAGTTCCTGGCAGCAGGCGCTGGGATGTGGGGGTAGAATAGCCAGTGCTCCTGCGCTCAGGCACTCATGGCCTCACTGCAACTGGCCCGGGTTCCCGCCTCCAGGCAAGGCCTGGCCTTAGATCGCAGAATCAGACTCTAGAGTTCGGCTTATAAACGTAGCTCTGTTCTAGCCTCACAGCTAGATGTCAAGACAGCAGAGGACTGCTACTTGGGGATCACCGTGCTCATGTAGACTGTGACAGATGGGGTGACGCTCGCACATCCTGGCTTCCACCTGCTGTTGTGGCATGGTTATTAATAGCACCCTCCTGTCGCTCTCACAAGTGCCCTGGTTTGGAAAGGAAAACACTGAGGGGGAATCATTTACCACCACCGAGTTCTGCGAGTTTGCGTAGGTGAGGGCTGTGGTCTGCTCTGAGAACTAGCTCAGGGACGTACCTGGTCCTGCTAGGATCAAGCCCAGAGAGACCACAGTAGGGGCAGCTGTATTCGGGTTTGTCCCATTCTCCGTGGGCATCTGCCACTTCGTATGCTCCAGTCCCGAAGCATCAAAATCTGGAACAGATAGTTTCTTTCTCTCGATTCCAGGTGGAATTGATAAAATTAGAGGTGTGGGCTTCTCCTTGTCATGTCCTGCCAACTGGGTTGAGTTCTTGTCCCAGTCCTGACTTGAAAACGAAGAGTGAATAAACAGCTTCACAAGGCTGGAGGCTGACTAGCAGTGAGGCCTCCACCTTGACTGCCCTTCCTTTAGTGAACCAGCACCTTCTGCCGAAGCTGTCTTGAGGGGGTGCTTTGGAATTGGAGGCGGGGGGGCAAGCTCTGACTCCCTGTAATTTGCAAGTTAGGTTGGACCCCGAGAAGGATGGACTGACCCACTTTACAGTTCATTTCTGTCAAGTGTCACTTCTCGTCCTGCCTAGACAGAGAAACAAAGCAGCCTTGTTTGGGATACAGTATCAATATTCAGCGAGGATTAGTACTTTGTTGTTGACACACCCCTGCCAGAAGTAAGGCAGTTGGTTAGCTGTGGAAAAACACCAGACTGGGAGTTAGGGATTTGGGTTCTCTGGCCATCTGTGAGAGCTTGGGGAAATGTCTTTCCTCTCTGGACCTGTTTCTTCATTTCACAATGAGAAGGTTGGACTAGCTCTTGGTTCTTAGCCTTTTGGAATTCTGAGACATTGATCAGATGCCATGGACTTCCCGGAAAAGTGAACACAGGTGATTGGGCCAACACTATTGGAACCCTCCCCCCCCCCCAAAAAAAAAAAGCCCATAAGATGAAGTCCTGGACCTCTAGGGCCCTGGCCCATCTGACCTTCCCCCATTCACATACTGTCAGCTGCTCATGGCCTTTCCACTTGCTGCTCCTGCCCAGAATGCTCTTCACTCCTTTGCTTGGTCAACTCATGCTCATCCTTCGAGTCTCAACCTTCCCTGACCTCCCAGATTAGATTAGGTCACCCTGCTAGACTGTTCCCCTACCCTGAACTTCTCAACACTGATTACAGTGGAAACTAAGTAATTCTTTGTGCATGTTATCTGACTCTCCCTAAGCCAGGACATTCTGAGGCTGATTGTAAGAGTGTGTCAAAGAGAATCCCGACCCCTGCTTCCTGTGACCGTTTTCATGAGATGGACCTTTGCCTTCGATGATTTCCTCCAGGGCTGGGCAGGAAGTCACTTCCAGGTAGGGTCTTTGTGGTCCCAGAAGTCTGGCTACCAGGCTTTCTGCCTCAGTGCTCTGCGGGCCTGACCTCCAGGCTGATCGTTCCCCTTTGTTTATGTTCTGGACTGAGCTGGAACTCCCACTTGGAACATTCCCACGGTGCTGGCGCTTCCTCGTATTGTTGTATTTTTCTCTGGAGGGGAAATGACCAACATCAGACTTTCCTCTCAGCAGACAAATTCCATGCACCCTGTCCGTGTCAGCTACTGGGCACCGCTGGAGAGCCTGCCTGTCTCGTTGCCTCTGGGAGTGAATGTGCACAGACAGTGATTGCTGGCCTTTCCCTTCTGAGTCATTTCTGTCTTAATCTCCCTCAAGAAGCAGGACTCCCTGATTCTGCTGTCTTCTAAACCCAGTAGAACCTTGTGGGAGGGGAGAGCTCTCTGCAGTAGCCACAATGTTACCTCCCTGGTTTACATCGTTTTCCACAATCAAAATATTATTACCATGGGACAAATGTTTGTAAGTGAAATTTTATTTTATTTGAGCTAGTTACCAGAGTGTTGCAGTGGATCTTACTGTGATGTGGAAGAAGGATCCCTTGTGAGGTTAAAGATTTTCCTTTAATGTATTGCATCTAAAGCCTGGATGTTTATGTATAATAAAATAATATAAACAGCAACAGTAGCTGTTCTTTAAGAGTATCTCCTGAGTGTGAGCACTTTTTAAACATCGTGTTTAACCTCTAAACTGCCTTATGAGGTAGGCAGCATAGTAGTACACATTCTACAACACAGGTGAAAAAATCAGATCCAGAGAGGGTAAGTTCTATCCCAAAGTTGCCCAGCTGGGAAGTGCCTCCAGAGATTCAGACCAGGCCAGCTGCCCTCCAAAGCCAGCACCTGCCCACTGCTCTCCTACCTCCTCCGGCTGCGAGGAAGCAAGTAGCAGATATCCTGAAGGAGAAAAAAATCTGGGGCTGGGGCTGGCTACATACCTGGCCCTGATGCAGCCCCACCCTACCCATGGTCCCATCCGTAAGGTGTGGGAGGGGCTTGTGATGATAATGCCTCTGGGAATGACTTGGCCAATGTGGTGAAATACAGTGATTGAAAGCACTACATGCATCCACAGCATCCTCGAACCATGTGTTGGGGACATGGAAGCACGTTAGAGTGGCTGCACAGTGAGCGCTCACTTCTGGGGCATTTCATTTTCACTCTTACCCGTTAGAGTCCCAGGCTGTCTCCCCGAGGTGTGCACTGGGATGGGTCCCTTGCCCATTTTGGATTGTGAGCATAGGCACCTTTGGGGATGACTCTTAAAGACACCTTTCGAAGCTGGGCATCAGAGAGGCATTCTTAAGAACAGACTGTCCTGTTTATCTTCCCCTACCCCAGCCTGTTCGTGTTGGAACCATTTTGGGAGCCATGATTACCTGAGAAGCAATTGAACCACAGGGTCTTCTTTTCAGAGCTGTTCTCTCAAGAAAATTTCCAGGTTGGAAGGTTCATCAGTAAATTAGTGGTTTGTAACTTGGGATGCATTTTCTCATGGCAACAGTTAAGGATGTGGCAGTCCCCAGCTAAGGAAAGGGAGAGCCAGGCTTGAGCCCCAGTTCCCCAGCTGACCTGTTGATCTGCGTGTGCACAGGCATATGAGGAACTGACTTCGAGGGCTCTACAGCCTAATAAGGGAAATTAAAAAGATATGGATGAGACTCCAAGGCAGGGGAATTCTGCCCGAACTGAGGGGTGGGGACATGGACGAGACAGGCCCACACCCCTGGCTCTTGCAGGAAGGAGAGTTTATTTATGAATTAGAAACCCTGGTTAACCCATTCTCAGTGGTGGGGGCAGTCGGGGTGTGTGTGTGTGTGTGTGTGTGTGAGAGAGAGAGAGAATTCTCATTTGTTCACTTGTTTATCCCTTTATCCACCCATTTGTTAAGCACCTACTGTGTGCAGGTATTCTGCCAGTGCTGAGTGGCATGTGTGTAGAGCACTTGGTAAGTCGTTTGCCAAATGTTTGTAGTTAAAACTGTCTTTAGTTGAAAGGAGACTTTAAGATGCAGGTTCGTAAGGAGAGCCTTTCTGATCTGTTGTGCTTTTGCAAATACATTGAACTTCATGTCTCATGGAAGAAATGAGGTCAGATGTCATACATACATAAGGAAAATTGTTATGTATTTAGAAGGAAACTGAGGTCTCTTCCAAATGTATGGAAAAGGTGGGGTGATTATTGGTGGGGGTGGGTGGGGCACTGAATTGAAGTTGGACGTTTTGACCAGCTGTTAGGTTTCAGTGCCCCTCTGGCATGGCAGGACTTCGGGCCTCTGCTCTTTCCCAGTTGGTGGTTGCAGTTTGATGGGAGGAAGAGCTCGTCAGTGCAGCGTGTGGGGCGGGGAGCTGGCAGTGGTCCGTCCTCATGCTTTTCTCTCCTGCCCCACCACTGGAGGAGTGGAATGGGCCTCTGCTGCTATTTGCTTTTCCGAGTTTGGAATCTAAGGCTGTAGTCTTGAAATGTGGTTTCTATATTGTAGATCAAAAGATGAGGCCTGAGCGCTTGCAGAAGTTTGGATTTAGCTTCATTTGTTCTTATGCACCGTCAGGATTTCTCCCTCCCTCAGGACAGGCAGCGCTGGTGCCGCGGAGGCCAAAGCACGCTGAGCACAGGCCTGCGAGTCAGATCCCCGTGGCATTCAGTGCCTCTCGTACTCGGTCTCCTGGTTCTGAGGGCCTTTGGGAGAACATTGTCCTTAAGTTTTACTCTAGTTCTGTAATTTTCTCCCATATCTTACCACCTGATGCCAGTAGAATGAAATTCCCTTTGATTGTGTGCCTGTAGCTAAATTGACTGAAACCAGAAGTCTGCCATCTGAGCTAATATAGTTTCACAGCCTAAGATTGTAAAAATGTTGACGATACATGTTTACCAGAGGATTCCTAAGTGTCCGTCAGCATGCTGGGCTCTTCATAAACGTTTTCTTCTGTTTGATCCTCATTACAGCTGAGGAGGTGGGACTGGAATTATGCCCATTTAACAAATGAGGACACTGAGACTGCTGTGCTCAGTTGGGCAGAGCTGGGACTTGAACCAGGTGGTTGGGCCTCCAGGCTTACTTGCTCTGCGTGCTCCAGGGCATTCTTTAAGAGCGTTTCTGACCTCAAACTCTGGTATTGAAGTCAGTGAAATCTCTCCATCTACTTTGACATTTTCCTCTTTTTTTTTTTTACCAAAAAAGGGTATGATTCCTTGCCCTCCTTTTGTCCCAGGAAACCTGTTCAAAATTTAGGTGGTGTAACACTTTTTCCAGAAAGATTCTTTATTTACAAACTGTAGTAGATGATTGGAGCTTGAGGTTACAGATGTTAGCTGAGTTTGTCCTCTGTGGTCTTCCTCCTTTGGAAACTGGGGTGTAGCTAGCAGTTTGATGTTTGTTTGTTTTCCCTTGGAAACAGCACTATTGAAGTCAGTTTGTCTTCTCTGACGAACTCTCTTGTGATGTGCACTGGTCTGAGGGTGAAACCTTAAACAGAAGGCGTGGCATTAGGGTCTGTATGACAGTGTTTCTCCCAGTGGCACTCCCAGAATTGGCCCATTTTTAACTTTCATCTTTTCGATCACCTGATTCCCTGCTCAAGAAAAGCAGTAATGAAAGTGTTTGGAAATATAGTTCATACTCTGAGGCTGCTCTGTGCCCGTGACTAAGTGTCAAAGGAAGGCCGGGGAACGAGTTTCTTAATATAGACGGTTACTGAGACCCACCGGTAGGGCGACAGCAAGCCTTTTCTTCTGATTTCCTCCGTGGAAGTGGAGAGAGTTGGAAAGGCAGGAAGCAAAGACCTTTTAGAGTAGAATTCAAGTTTTACTTGCAGGGGTTTGCCAGGGCTTGCTGCTGAGGGGGTTAAGATGTCCCAGAGATGAATTAGCCCTCTTTCTGCTGCTGAGTGGGTTCTACTCGATGTTCATCAAAGACACCTGGCCTGGAAGGGCTCTGTGATCCTCTGGCTTTAGAATGGGCAACGCTATTGAAAAACAGGAGCCCCTCCACCGAAGCCATCTGTGCCCCTGGAGACAAGGTAAGAAGGCCCTGGACTCCGTCTCCAGGAGGAAGGAAGGCGACAGCCTTTGGTGGGAATACTTTGCCCAAAACCAGAGCTAAACTGCCAGGGGAAATACCCTCAGTTCACCGTAGGTTAAAGAAAATTAACAGGAAGTCCCAAGAAATAAAAGTATACTTGTGTATCAATATGATGGCCTGGTGCGGTGCAGCATCTGTCTGTTGGTTGAACATTTTTAGCTTTAAAAAATATTCCAGCCTGGCTGGGAGTAGCTCAGCAGTTGAGCATCAACCTGTGATCCAGGAGATGGTTGTTCAATCCTCAGTCAGGGCACATGCCCAGGTTGTGGGCTCGATCCCCAGTAGGGGGCATGCAGGAGGCAGCCGATCAGTGACGATGCTCTCATCGTTGATGTTTCTCTCTCTCCCATTCTCTCTCTGAAATCAATAAAGATATTTAAAAAAAAGAAAGAAAAAATATTCCAAATATTTTTATATCCGGGAGTTTAAATCTTTTGTGACAATTTGCTCTAAAGAATGTTATTAATAGCTTTTAAATGTATAGATCCTTTCTTCCAAAGCGTTTAAAGTAACTTCTGTAAAAGAACCTCATGTTTATCCATCCTGCCCGCCCGTGATGTGGGTCAGCAGCATCTGTTAACACCTACTCTTTGTCTCTCAAGGGCTGTGTTAGTGTCAGCTTTGAGGCAGAGGAAGCCAGCAGGGCCACAGAGCAACACGGTGGTGCTCCTGTAGCCGAGGACCTTATAGCAGCGCCAGTTAGTTCCATCTTCTAGTGCACGCGCTGCCTGTTTTCACTGTTACTAACCCAGCCTACCAGCAATTGGCAGACCCAGCAGGCATGTCAAACTGTCAGAAATGGTTCCCTCTGGACTTCATCAGGTCCTGGCTTTTTTACCTCCACCTGCCAAAAAACAACCACCATATAGGGAGCATTTGACCTGTAGCAAGACAGTTTGATCGCTGCTGTGTGTGGCTGTGTGGTTGTGCCGATGTATGGAAGAATTAACTGAAGAGCATGCCTGGTCATGTGATCAGTAGCAGTCTCCTGTGGCCAGAGTATGATAATCTTTTTAAGGGAAAAGTAGGTGAGAAACTGATAAACTGTCAGATTTTAGCCCCTCTGACTTTCCGTCAGCCATTCTTTGTCCATCCAGGTACTTTGACAAAGGTATTTTTTAGTGGTCTTCGGTCAGATCCTGGTTTGAATAGAACAGTGATAACACATTGGGGGCAGCTCAGGAACTTTGCATGGGAACTGGGTAATGGATAGTGTTTGGGACCACTGCTCATTTTACTGCGTACATTAAGGGTGCTGAGTCATGTGGGAGAATGTCCTTTTTTGGATAGTCATGCTGAAGTATTTAGGAGTGAAGGGTTATGCTGTCAGTAAATTTATTCTAAAGCAATTCAGGTTAATGAATGAAGATATACGTACATACAAAGCAAAATAGGGTAAGTTTAGCAAGTGTTAGAATCAAGGTAATTGATATATGAGGTTTGTTATATATTTTTAAATGTATTCTTACTCTTTTTTGTGGGGGGAAACAGTTGCTGATTACGACAGCATAGCACAGTGTCCTCAGGAGAACGAGCCTTAGCAGACCTTCACCAAGGCGGGTCACGTGCAGCACTCCTCCTCAGCACCACACGGGCTGGTAGCTCTGTCCTCCAAGAACAACATTGGCATTGACTTGATAACTCAGAAGCACCGCTTTGTAACAGGAATTTATTTACTTTCAGATTGTCTCTGGTTTTCCTTAGAAAAATGTATAGGAGTTAAAACATCTTAAAATTTCCATTGCAGGCAGCTGGATTTACAGAGAAAATTAAAGAAAGCTTTGTGGGTTTTGTTACTATGTTGTTTAGTCACATTCAGTAATTTTACTGAGAGCAGTTGTAGGACCACTGTTGATAGTAGGGACTTCAGGCTCCACAGTGACCGGGGAAGGGGAAGAGGAAGAGCAGCTCATTGCCCCTGACTGCTAAGTCTCCGTGGTCCCGTTGCCCAGGAGCCTGCCTCTCCCAGTGTCGGGATTTGTTTGCGCAGGTTAGACTCTGGGACGGCACTGTGTCTCCCCAGCCAAAGTCCATCGAGGCGCTGCCTGGGACCTAGGGTGTGTCCTTCACAGTTTATCTGTTTGTTGTTGTCCCTAAGGGTGGTTTATGTTTTAGAAATTCGATTTTAAAGCAGTGTTTGGGAACCAGATTTAGTGAATCCCTGGCACCACCCTGACCCTGAGTCCATTTTCCTCATTCCACGTTCCACACAGTTGTGAATCTCAGTGGGTGGCTGATGGCTCCAGGGCCAGCAGCATGGTGTCAGTGCCTGCTTTAGGGGCAAGTGGATGGTAAACTGGGCACGTCCTCATGTGCATTTTCTCCAGGCACCTGGTCTGCCCAGACTTCCCGAACTTCTGTCTAGCTTGTCTGTGGCTCTGTGATGGCAGAACCAGGCGGCCGTGGTTAGGAAGGTCAAGCCCAGCACACATTCTGAAGGGAAACTTCAAGGAAATCATTATCTGCCCTTTAGGGTATTTACTTTTCTGTTTCTAGGTTGTACACCTGGAGTGTTGAAAAATTGAAGTGACAGAAGACTTAGTTGAAGAAACATGAACCTCACCCACCCCACCTGTTGTTATTAAAGAGCATTTTACACCCAGTAGAGAAACGTCTCTCTGATCTTAAACAATGTGGGGTGTGCCCCCTCAGAGGGGACCAACATCTGACTCTTCCTGGTCTTGTTTTGCTTATAGCTCTCAGAATCCAAAACATAAGGAAAAAACAGGACTGCTCATTTTGGTTTTTACAGTAGTGATGCCTGTATTGGTTGGTCAAGTTGAACCATGTATATTACCAAAGTGAGTTCTAGCAGGCCCCCATACCAAAAAATAGGATGGGAGGTGGGGTGAGGCAGAGCGTGGCTTTGGGTGATCCTGAGAGTTCCAGCCAGCCAGAGCTCTGCCTCCCACTTGCCTGCTGACCTTGAACAAGTGAGTTTTGTAATCCCAAATCTCCTCATTCCCTCTCCGAATGAGTGCATCTTTATTTCAGTGCGGCCTTCCCACAGGGGCTTGTCTTTTATCGGTCTGTTTGCTACACTACCTGATCGGAAACTCCTGAGGGCTGTCTGTCAGGACCATTATCGATGTGTCCCTCCACACCAGCACAGTGTGTAGCACTTGGTGCTCCTACCCCACCTCCACCACTGTGAGTGCACAGAACAATGTTTTCTGGCTCCTGTATAAATGAGGTGTGAAAGATAGAGCCTGGTTCCTGGTGCATGGTAGCTACCAGTGCTGGCGGATGTAGGGTGGTTATATGGGGCTTGGAAATGTGCATCCTGAGCCTTTCTCTGCCTCAAGGCACAGGGATGAAAATTGACGCACCTTCTTTATCCCACTGCAGTTCTGGATTTACAAAGAGTAGATTTATTGATCACAGTGCAAAAGATTGATTCACAAAAGGCACCTAATTAGTCAACATTTAGTTGTTGATTCATTGACCCAGACACCTCAGAAGACACACTCTCTCAACCAACCTTCCTTTTTTCCTTCCTTTTTCAGAAATAATTTGAAGGACTGCTTACAGGGGTCATTTTGGCTTTGGGGAGTACAACACGGGCAGAGAAGTTTCCTTGGGAATAAATATTGCAGCAGTAATTGCAAATGGAATTGTTCTCCCTCAGAAATCCCCACAGCTCTGGGCTGCACCAGCCTATTAAATGGAAATGTTAATGATTTGCATGTTTGTACACAGTTGGGTGTGAGCTAACCAAATTAACACCCTCAGTGGAAAAGCTGACTATGAAAAGTGTCTTTAACAGGCCAGCTGACTGGGGTCTGCAGTGCTGGGAAGGAGACTGGCCAGCTGAAATGGAGTAGAGGTGGGGTGGGGTGGGGGGTGGAAAGTCAAGGCAAGAATTTGCATGATTTCCACATGCTCCTTGGTTCCTGTGCTGTGGGGCAGTTTTATTCCAGTTTTGGATTCCAGTCCACATTGGTGTTTAGACTTGCCTCTGCAAGCTTGGTGGTGAGGAAGCATCCAGGGCTGCTGGACGCCTATGGGCGTCCATGTGCCAGGTGATTAATGTGATGGCTTTTCTGGCCAGAGCTGAAGCCAGCCCCTCCACCAGCTCTTTTCTGGTCTTTGTCGCATTGCATTGGGGCTGCTGTGGTGTCTGGTATCCACCTCTCAGGCAGTAGTACTCCAGAAAGTGCAAGGGCTGGTTGCTGCACTCCAGACACCTGGCTCAGTGCCTTCTAGCTGGATGAGGCCAGCCACATGACTTCACAGTGGTGAGCCTGTGTCCTGTTCTCTACATAAGATTAACAATAACACCCCCCCCTCAAAGGACTGTTGCAAGGATTAAATGACATAAGTCGTGTAAAGGGGTCATAGCCTTTAACATACAGTAAGCACTCAGTGAATAATAGTAATTCTTATTATGCATCCCAGCTAACGGTGTGCATTTGGTTAACTCTGTTTCCTTCCCTCAGTTGAAGGGATCACATGTCAGATGATCTCAGAGGTGCCTTTGCAGACTGTGAATCAGTGACCATCCGCTTTGGCCACTGCCACTTACATCTGCAAGCTCCCTGGGTGTTGAGGACCTATAGAAGGCATCCGTTCTGCTGAGCACTGTGGTCACAGGGGGCTTTTTATGGTGAATTTCTTTGAAAATGGTTATCACAGGACCAGACATAATTGACCTATTCCTAGTTAGCTAGAATATTAAACTAACCAGGACGATTCATTTTCCCATTCTGAGTACTATATAGTGTTGAATTTTTTTTTCCCCCCATAATTACAGAGTAGTTAAGAGCATGACTTCAGGAGTCTGGGTGGCCAAGGTTGAATCCTTGCTCACCCACTTTCTAGTTTGCTGGTCTTGGGCCAGTTACTTAACTTCTGGGCCTCAGTTTCCTCGGCTATAAATAGTACCTCATGGGGTGACATAAAGTGCTTAGAACAGTGCCTGGCACAAAGTTAGTGTTCAGTAAGTGTTTATTATTGATGTTATTTTCAGGTTAAATACAGAGAAGTTGCATTTAATTTTAGTTGAAAAAATGTTACATTATTAAAGAAAAAATTGGAAAATATTGACAAAGTGCAAAGAAGAAAATGTAATGAGCTTCTGAATCTAAAGAACC
Source organism: Miniopterus natalensis (assembly GCF_054644295.1). Taxonomy (NCBI): domain Eukaryota; kingdom Metazoa; phylum Chordata; class Mammalia; order Chiroptera; family Miniopteridae; genus Miniopterus; species Miniopterus natalensis. The sequence continues at coordinate 71,472,887 of NC_142092.1, forward strand.
TAAAACTGAGCAGCAACGTTAGCTGTCGGTGTTCATCTCCAGAGTGCTGCGTGCGTGCATAGTTTTCGTGGAGGTGTCATCGTGCAGATCAGTTCTTCTTTGATTTCATGACTCTGTGTGGTCTTCATAGCTACTGTAACAGCTGTGACCATCATGTTGATGTTCCGTAACATACCGAATCACCCACCTGCTGCTGGGTATTGGAATTATTTCCCCTTTTTGCTGTTGTAGGTAAAGCAATAGTGCATAGCTTTATTTATATGCATTTGTGATTCTACTAGATGATTTCCTTAAGACAAGTTCACAGTGTAGTTTCCAGTCCAGGAACACAGGAATAGCTTTAAGGCTCTTGCCACGTTGTTTCCCAGGAGTGTTAACATCTTCATGAGTGATGGCTAGATAAATCAGCCACAACCACATCAGCGTTGAGTATTATCATTTTGAGGTTGTTTCTCTTATAAAACTTTAACAGCATTTATTAATTCTATAGTGGTGAGTTACTTGATGACATGGGCATCAGAGAAAGGGCATGGGAAGTTCAAAAACCATTATCGGTGCTAAAAATCTGTTGTTTCAGAATTTCCCCCCACAATCGTTTGCATTAGTCTCATTCAAGCGCTGAGTTTCATAGAAAAGAGGCATGAGAGTTGAGGATACCACCTACCATCACAACTTTTGTCTTCTGCCTCCCAGGGAGCAATGATTATTAAGTACTTTAATTTTCTCACATGAAAGGGATAGAGTGGGCCCAGAAGTGTTATTAACATCGTTAGTGTGATGCTTACTGTTAGGCAGCGTGACTAATCACCAATGTGACTAATGACCCAGCTCTTCCTTTTTGCCGCTTCTGTTGAGGGCTCGCTCCTTACCATTTTCCCCAGCTCTTGTACATGATGGGGGCACCAACTGAGTTGTTATTAAAATAGATATCCTGCTATTAAACAGCTTAAAAGGGTGATTTGAGTAGACAACTGCAGAGCATCAGGGTGTTAGAGTAAATGTAATGGACAAAGATGATGTCTGTGCCTGTTCTTGGTGAGGTTCAAAGCTATATTTGGATGTGACCATAAATAGGCTTCAGGGTAAGAGAAGTGTTCAAAGCAAAGGTTATGTAACATGCTTATGGAATCACAGTCTCGAGCTAGAAGGGTATGGTAAAAATCTTCTAAAATGATTCCCTACTTTTACCAACAAAGAAATTGAGGCTTAGAGAAGAAAAGCAACTTGTCTAAAGTCCCACCGCTAGTTTGTGGCATGTCTCCTGTGACAGGATAGTAAGATACCAGTATGGAATAAGGCATGTAATGTTGCCCTGGCCAGGTGGCTCAGTTGGTTCAGCATCGTCTCATGCACCAAAAGTTCACCACTTTGATCCCTGGTCAGGGCACATACCCAGGTTGTGGGTTCGATCCCTGGTCAGGGTACATGCAAGATGCAACTGATCAATGTTTCTCTCTCTCTCTCCCCCCCCCCCCTTTCCCGTTGTCTCTCTCTAAAATCAATAAAAACATTTTAAAAAATAAGGAATGTAGTATTAATACAAAACAATACAAAGTAATATATTATGATTATATATTTTATATGTATATATTTATGTTATTGAATATAATATGTTCAGTACACTGTATATACATTATATATTATGTATAGCTATCATATATACAGTACATAATATATAATAACATGTAATAATTATACAATGTTAATATATTGGGCTATAATATTACAATACGCTGATGGCTTCCTGTATGCCAGGTGTGGTACTAAAAGATCTGGTGTACTTTGAGGGCTTCCATAAGTCAGTTTTTTGTTAAGTGAAAGATCAGATGCAGGAAATGGAAACCATGAATGTGAAGGAATTTTTCTCATGAGAAGTGTGGGTTGTTTTGGGTGTGGGTAAGAAAAGGGAAGGAAACGTCACTTTGTCATCAGATATTTCCAAATTTAGAACAATATCTGTGCCTCGCCATTGGCTTTAGGCTATGCTTTACCCTGGGAACAGGCATAAAATACATTTCCGTGTTTGGCTAATTCTTTTCTAGCTGCATAGAAGCTGTCACCATTATTTAAGATAATAGCAATGGCCAATGCCCACTTTATAATTACCTTTTGGCAGTTGCTTTTAGGGCACTTGATTTCAGAAGTCACTCCATGCTGAAATACCCAAATGACTGTTTCTGGAGACCATGTGAGCCACAGTTGAGGAATTTGCCCCAGGATGGTTCATCTGTGTCAAGTGGGTGAACTTCTTAAAGGGCCAGACAGTGAATATTGTAGGCTTTGCAGGGCCAAGAGGTAAAATCAAGACTATCGTAAACCACCTAAAATGAAAACACTTAAAAATGTGAAAACTGTCCTTTGCTTGCAGGCTATAAACAAGCAGCCCACACAGGCTACCAGGAGCCTGGTGATATTTAGGCTGTGGGCAGAAGTTTGCAACACCTGATCTCTGGGGTCTTCCTCGTTCAGATGCGCTCTGCTGTCATTATTACTCTAGAACTTGGAAGCAGGTTACTTGTCAGTTACCAGAACCATCTTCAAATTTTCAGGCCGGAGGACTTAACACCATCCAGCTGCCTCCTTTTCATAACTGAGGTTACATAGCTGAGCCCTCTGGTTTCTCGCCCACCGCACACACATTCAGGTCTTCATCTATAAGCAGAGTTTTTATCATTCCAGTGATGGGAAGATAGATGATGAGAGGTTTGAAGAACCTGGTGCTATTGAAGGTAGAGGCCTTAAATAGTCTTCTTTTACCATTAAAGGGAACACTGTTTTAAAGAACTCGAGTCATTCATTCACTGATCGATGGATACTCATTCATTCAAGAAATACTTATTGAATGGGTCCTATATCAGCCACTGTACTGGGCACAGGGATACCTAATGAAAAACTAAGACATCATGCCCTCCTGAGTTTATAGTATGTATGTAAACTAGTAAACATGGAGTCTGTTGGATGACAGGCATCATATAGGGAAGGAGGCTGGGAAGGGGATAGCAGGCTCTGGGCTGGGGGAGGGGGACGGGGGGTTCCCGGGGGAGGAGTTGGAGGAGAGTGCTGCAGCTGTCCGAGCAAGAGCACTCTGGAAGGACTGGCTGGGTGAGAGGGCCTGCGGTGGGAGCGCTGGCTTGTCGTAGGAAGACCACGAGGCTAGTGTGGTTAGAGTGGAGTAGACTCGGGGGGCCGATAAGGAATGGGCCAGGATGTAGCAGAAGATCGTGCAGAGCTCTGTGGGTGACTGTCAGGAGTTTGAAGGGAGAGCGGTGGGGTTTGCTGGGGGGTTGAGTGTGGGGCGTGAGACAAGAAGAGGGTCAGGGGTGACTGTGATGTTCTGGCCTGAGTGTACCGCCTGTTACAACAAGCAGGGTGCCAGGGGAGCAGACTGGGGGAAAGATCAGGAGTCATGTTTGGTGCAGACTAGGCTTGCGGTGTCTAGTAGAGATCTAGGAGGAGGCAGCCTAGGCAGGCAGATGTGAGAATCGGGAGTTCAGAGAAGAGAAGGCTGGACGTTTTGAGTCTTTGACGTGTGAGACTGGATGAGATTACGAAGGAAGTGAGTTAGAGAAGAGAAGGGGCCTAGGCTGAGACCAGGGCACTCTTGCATGAGGAGGTGGAGGAGGTGTAGCTACCCTCTGGTAAGGTAGGAAATGCAGGACGCTGTGGTGCCCTAGGTGCCAAGTGTAGAAAGTTACAAGCAGGAGGGAGCAATGGTGACAGATGATGCTGACTTGAGCCAAGTCACAAGAGGACTGAGACTTGACCATGGGATTTAGTCACGTGGTGGTCACCAGGGACCTTGACAAGAAGGTTCAGTGCAGGGTTGGAGGTGGGAGGGTTTAAAAGAATGGGCAGAGACAACTTGGACAGTGAGCATGGACAATTCTTTAAGGAGCTTTGCTGCAAGAGGGAACAAAGAAAGGAGGTGCTTGTTAAGGGTAGTGGGGTCAGGGAAGGCTTTTTAAAAGGAAGAAATAATGGCGTGATTGGATGATGATGGCAATGATGCAGTAGAGAAGGGAAAGCTGATGGCTGGGAGAATTACTAGACAAGAGAGAAGTTGTAATCACAACAGCTACTTGTTATTGAGTAGCCCTAGCAGTCAGCAAGTGCTGACAAATCACCCCAGTGTTTAGTGACTTAGAACAACAGTTATTTAGTTCATGCTTCTGCAGATGGCAGTTTAGGCTGGGGTCTGCTGGGAGGGCTCATCTCTGGGCCTCCAGCAGGCTAGCCCAGGGTCACTCACCTGGCAGCTGGCAGGTTTCCTAGAGTGTGGCACACAAGGCCTTCTGAGGCCCAGGGTCAGAATTGGCACAGTGTGACCTCTACCTTGTTTCACTGGTGAAAGCAAGTCCCAAGCCAGCCCAGATTCCAGGAAGCAAGAGAGAGGTTCCCCCCTCCCCCGACCCCTCCCCCCTTCCCCCGCCTTGATGAGAGGTGCCTAAAGTCACCTTTCAAGAGGTCGCTCCAAGGGGAAGATTGCTTTGGCCATTTTTGCTAAGGATCTGCTACAGCCGTGTGTGGGCCGAGCATGTGACCTCTGATCCTCATAGTTGTCTCTGGTAGGTAGTCTTACCTTCATTTCACATATGGGGAAATGGGTTCACTGAGGGTCCCATAACTTGCTCAAGATCACACAGCTAGTAAGTGGTAGAGCTGGGACCCAAACCGTGGTGTCTCCCTGATGTTCAGGTTCCTTTCCCTGTTCTGCTTTCCCGACAGTGTTGATTTACAGGAGCACACCAGTGTCGCCTCCTCTCTTTTCTTGTTTGAAGAGGGAATCACAGTTTTGCAGATAATATCTCATAATTAGAATGGCTGAGGGAGGTGATTATCCTGTTGTGGTTGGCATGTTTATGTGGGAGGATTGGACATCTGTCGTTATTAGAGTCCCATTGAGGTCACAGTGCTGTATGTAATTAGGACCTTTATTGACACATTCACGTCTCTACTCAGCTTGACCGTCAGCGCCCTTTGACAGTCTTTCCTGTTGTCCTTGGTCAGCGGACTTTCCTGTTCCTCGAAGCAGCCTGTCCAGATAGTCACCCCTGTCTGCAAGGCCCCCTTCAAGCCCCCTTTGCCTCCAGGCCTCTGACTTCCTGCATCCGCCTTTATCCCTGCCTTTCGCTTTCTGTCCCTGACAGGGGACACCCTGCCTTTAGTCCAAGGTTAGCCCCCTCTGCTCAGCTCGTCCTCCCTCCAGAACCTGTCATAATATCTGTCTCCTCAACCAGCTGGACTTCAAGCTTTCTAAGAGCGGAGTCCAAAAAGCAGAAAAATTAGCAGTAGCATCAGGGATCTTTGACTCTGCCACTGGTTGTGGAACCTTGGGCAAGTCAGTTCCCCTCTGGCTTATGAATCTGAGAAGAGTGGATGAATTGAGCCATTTCAGAGACCACTCAGGGAGAGCCAGGTCTGCTTATGCCCACATAGGAAACCCTCTGTCTAGAGCCCAGTTCTGTGTGTGGTGGCCAGCAGGGTGTCCTGCGCCCTGACCTTTGTGTGTATCTGACAGCCCTTGTTCTGTGCAAGAGCCACAGCGTTCTCTCTGCCCCTCTCATCCTTCCAGTGGCAGAACCTGTTGGCATCGGCGTTCAAGCAGCTCCCTCCACTTACCTTCTTAGGAAAGCAGCTGGAGAGATGGTCCATCTGGGTGCTGATGTCATAGTTTCAGAAAAGATACCTGGGTGGCAAGCAGGAGACTACAGTGAAAATATTTTTTAAAGCTGTCTGGATAGAGGGAGCAGATAAATGAGTGATTCGGTTAAATCAAGTATTTCTTTGCTATAGGGAGCCCTGGAGCTCTGCCCTTCCTTAAAGTCCCTGCGCTGGGATTCCAGCCAGCTGGGGGGGGGGGGGGGGGGGCTTCTGTCTGCTGTGTTCTCAGCCAACGGATGCCTGGGCATGAGCTTACAGAGGCAGAGCTGGTTTTTATTCTTACATACGTTGCTGTAAGAGTAAATAGTCCTGCTTCTTTCTTATGTAACCTGAGGAAAGTACTCAATTCTTTCAACCTCAATTTGCTCATCTGTGAAACAAAGATGACCAATAACACCTCCCTCCTAGAGTGTGAGGAGGGTGATAAGCGAGCATTTGGCAGAGTTTGCACTTAATACATTTCAGCTGTGATTGTAATCATGGACAATCCACATTTTGTCTTGCGTATGTTAATAAATCATTCGGTAAAGATTTTACACTTTTATGATTGCCGTGTGCTACTTTCAAGATGTGTCCTTGTAGTATTTCTTGCTCATTCATTCATCCATGTGCTGAGTTTGTACTTAGCAAGCTCAGGATGCCGTTAATTTTGTTCCTGCTCGGGCTGTAATGAGCTGTTCCTTTCTTCATGGTTGACATTACAGTATTCATAGCTGCCGCTTGCTGAGCACCTGTTTCAGTAGAGGTGCTCCCTGGGGTTGACTTCTAAAGTCAGGGCACAGGGAAACACTGCATGTAGTCAGAACTGCCCTTGAACTCACACCATCTGTAATAAGTACATTAGACTTTCTCTGTGAAGAGCCATATAGTAAATATTTCAGGCTTTACGGGCCATATATGTTCTCCGTCACATACCTTCTTCGTTTTCTGTTTTACAACCCTGCAAATGTCAAAAAATTCTCAGCTCTGGGCTATTGAAACACAGGCCTTGGTCTACCACAGGTGGCAGCCTCCAGGACAGCCAGTGATCCCTGCCTCCTGGTATTCATATTCCCAGGTGCAGTCTCTCCCATTTTGTATCAAGGTTTATCAGGTGACCAGTAGAATATGGCAGGAGTGACGGATGGTCTATCAGTTCTGACTTTGGGTGGTCTGCCTCCTTGCTTCTCTTGGATTCTCTGCTGTGGGGGAGACCGGCTGCCCTGTTGTGATGGGAGGCCCACTGGTGAGGAGCTGAGGCTTCCTGCTAGCAGCACAGGGGTGAGCTTGGAAACACTTCTCCAGCCCCAGTCAAGCCTCAGGTGGTACAGCCCTGGCCAGAGACCCTGAGTCAGAACCACCTGTCTTTAGATAATTACAAAATCCTCAGCTGTGAAAGGGAGAACAGCGAGGAATTCTAAAGAATGTCTGCTTGCCTGCAGAGTTTAATCAGTTCCTTTCTGATATTAGTTGTTTATATCGATTATTCAACAAGGCTGTTTATGGATAGGGTAGTAAGTTACCTGTGAGTCTGATGCAGCTCTTCTGGATGGGCCAGATGATGACGTAACCACTTAATCCCCACAGAAGCTCTTGCTAAGGCTACTATTGAAGCTAACTGTCTAGCTCAGCGATTTCCAACCAGTGTGCCACAGGAGTGTTTAAAAGATGCAATACTTGACTATTTAGTCAGGGACACTGACCTCTTTTCCCTGAGATTGTCAAATAATAAAATGACAACAGCCAGCCCAACAATAGCCGTCTGATGTGAATGAATCAATATTATACCTTATTTTTTTGTCGGATCAGCAAAAAATATATTTTTTGGTGTGCTGCAGATTTTTAGTAATTAGTTTATTATATGTGTCATGAGATGAAGAAGGTTGGAAATGGCTGGTCTAGCTCTGATTGCTTGCGCCCCCTTTAGGTTTTCCCCAGTATCCACCGTGGCGCTCTGCTCTACTGCAGCAGCGTGCTGTGATCTGGCAGGGCATGTCTCCCACACCCGATATCTCCAGACGGCTTTGCTCTTTTTCAGTTCCGCCCAGAGGACCTTCTGTACTTATGGCTCAACCACGGGCAGCTGTCCATTGACCTGTGTCGTGTGGCCTGCCTTGTAATGATGAGCTGGGCAGTTGATTCTGGCCCAGGAATTTGACCCAGGACTCAGAGAGACAGTCTAATCACTGATGGGCGTTTGAGCTAAAGAGGCTTCTGGATTTGGAGGGAAGCAGCCATGATATGCTTCAAATTATGAGGGAGCAATAACTCAGAAGCAGCATGTTCATGCATTTAAGTAACAAATATTGATTATTTTTGTCACAGAGGTTACAAGATCTCCATCCTTGGGTAACTTGCATTTCCAATAGGGAAATATAGACAATAAACACTGAACATTAGTGAATTATAATGAGTGTGAGAAGGTGCTAAGTGCTGTGGGGAGCAGAATCAGACATCAGGAGTTCCAGGCATGAGGGATCAGATCGTAGAGGTAAATAGGGCGTACTGGGTGGTCTCATTGGGAAGGTGGGCTTCATGTCAAGTGTTGGGGAAGGTGAGGGTATTGGCCAAGCAGCTATCTGAGGAGCAAGTGTTCCAGGGGGATCAGGTAAATGTGTTCAAGGAACAGTGAGGATGCTGGTATGAAGGGAACAGAGACAGCAAGATCCTCTTGCACCTTGAGGACCATTTTGAGGGCTTTGACTTTTATGAGAGAAATGGGCAGTTGTTGTTGCAGAGTTTTGAACAGAGCAGGGAAATAATCTGACTTCAACTTTACTAGGCTCTCTCTCTGTGTACTTGGGAAGTAAAGGGAGCCAGGGCCGTGCAGGAGGCTGGTGCTGGGATCCAGGGAGGGGTGGTGCAGATGGTGGGGAATGGTTGGCCCAGGACCGTTTGATGATTAGAGCCCGCAGGGTTTTCTGACTGCTTGGGTAAGGGTCGTCGGAGGAAGCGAGCAGCAAGGATGACTCCAGGGTTTTGGCCTGATCATCTAGCTGTAAGGAGGGAGTTGCCATCGACTCAGGCGGGGCCGACTTCGGGGAAAGATCAGGAGCTCCATTACAGGTGCCTGCTATGTTCAAGTGGAAGTACCAAGTGGACAGCTACACATGCAAGCCTTAAAAGGAGAAAGATCTGGACTAAAGGTATCAATCCGGGAGTCTCGGTGTAAAGACCGTAGTTAAAGCAGGGGGTGGGCCAGCTCCCTGAGGGAGCGTGCCTGATGGTCAGTGCAGTGGGGACAGGTGGGGGGTGGAGGAGCATCTTCCTTCCTACCTTTCTTGTGGTTGCATGTTTTGCTTTCCTTGGATTCCTAGGAGTCTCCTTACATTCTTTTTATTATTAGTATTATTTTTTAATTTATATATATTTTTTTATTGATTTCAGAGAGAGGAAGGGAGAGGGAGAGAGAGAAACATCAATGGTGAGAGTCATTGATCGACTGCCTCCTGCACACCCCTCCACTGGGGATCGAGCCCACAACCCAGGCATGTGCCCTGACCGGGAATTGCACTGTGATGTCCTGGATCCTAGGTCAATGCTCAACTGCTGAGCCACACTGGCCAGGCTTTTTTTTTTTAAAGTATTTCTTTTTTATAATCCTCACCTGGGGATATGTTTTTATTGCTTTGAGAGAGCAAGGAAAGAAGAGGGAGAGAGAGAGAGAAACATTAGTGTGAAAGAGAAACATCAGTGGGTTGCCTCCCATAAGCGCCCTGACCAGGGACTAAAATCGTGACCCAGGTATGTGCCTTGACTGGGAATCGAACCTGTGACCCTTCGGTGCACGGGATGATGCTCCAACCAGTTGAGCCACACCACCCAGGGCTTCTTACATTCTTATTTACCTTAAACCTTCCTTTCACTTGAACATGTTTCAGTGGGCTTCTATTTCTTGCTACCAGAAGAGCTGCGGCTAAAATGGTGGTATCATTCCCCTGTACAGGCAGAATCAGATTCGGGGGTTAAACTCGGTCAAGGTTATTCCAAGTGGCCTAGCTGGGATTAGTGTTTATGTACATCCCTCTGGCTCCAAAGCGGGTGGCAGCCCATTGTACTTCCTGAGCTGTGGGTGGCTTTTGTGCTGTGGGTGGTAATTAGTGTAATTTGAATGGTTTATATTGTCTCATGCACATTAGAAGATGGAGTGAGGCACCCTGACTGAGACAATCATTGGCTTGAATTTTAAATGTCAGGGGTCCCAATGCAGTGAAAGAAACTGAAGTGTTGGGTGGGTGGTTTCATTGGTTAATTTTTTTCATTTTTCTATCAACAAATATTTGAGCACCTGCTCTATGTCAGATACTATTAGGCACACATCCTTTCGAACCTGAGTTCCTCATCTGAACCACAGAACACAGAATTATTTGAGTGATTATTTTCTGAGATCTGTCAGGGATGGTACATAGCTGGGGTCATTCTAGATGCTTAGGGGAGAGGTTAATTTATTACAGCCAATGGGTTTAGGGTCCTAGGCTTCATTCTCTTCTGTAACCCACCTTAGCTGAGAAAGGCAGAAACCCAATTAGCCCCCAGGTAGATACCTATTACACACTGATAAATACTATGAAAGATCAGAGCTCTGATGGAAGGGTTAAATCAGCGGTAACAAGGTGAAGTGCGGTGGGCCTGTGGGTGGGGGAGCACTGTCTAGGTGAGGGAATAACGTGTAAAGGCCTTGAGGCAAAGGTGTGCGGGTTGGTAAGAGGTGAGCTCAGTGGGAGATGACTTGTACCTGTCTTGTCAAAGCCTTAAGTTTAAGAGCATTGACAAGCTGAAAAACCATGAAGTGTTTTGAATGGGGGTGTGTATGTGTGAAAGAGACTGATTGAGAGAGGAGATCATGTGTGTGCTTCTAAAAGATCTCCCTGACTTCAGCCAAAGAATGCACGAGAGAAGGCAAGAATGGACTCAAGCTGAGCCTCTCATCCCCACAGATGATGGGCACGTGGATGAGGGTGGTAGCAGTGGGACAGAGTCACTGGCTATTTGAACAGTAAAATGGGCAGGATCTGGGGGATAATAGGGCAGAAAGCAGGTCAAGAGTGACACCAGGCTTTTGGCTTGTGCTTGGGTGGTCAACATCCACTGAGATAAGACGTACAGGAGGAAGCCTGTTGTTTATTTGGTTTACATACAAACAGTGAATTGTGGTTCTTTTAGGCTTTTTCTATTTTTATTAATCACTGGAGTCAAAACCGTTGATTGCTGGTGTTGGCAAACTTAGAATAATTGACTAAGCTTTCCCTGAAGTTCTTGTGGGATTGGGGGCTTTTACAGGGAGGGACTTAGAGGGACTGGGCTCCACGTCCATCTCAAGAGGTCTTCCTTCTGCCTGGCATGACACCTCAGTTTGTCACATGTCCTGACCTTCAAAAGGGGTAAGGAGCCCTTGCCTGCGTGGCTCAGTGGTTAGAATGACGGCCCATACACTGAAGGGTCTCGGGTTTGATTCCCAGTCAAGGGCACATTCCTGGATTGTAGATTGGATCCCCAGCCCCTGTCAGGTGCATATGGGAGGAAACACATTGATGTTTCTCTCTCTCTCTCCTCCCTCTCTCCCCCTTCCTCTCTTCCTTCCACACTCTCTCTCTCTGAAAATCAATGGAAAAAATACCCTCAGGAGAGGATTAACAAAAAAAGGGGAAGGGGGGTAAAGACCCAGTCTTAGGCTCCTAATGAGATTGTTTTCTATTAGGCCCCAGAAGGCTCCATCCAGGAGTGACTCACAGGATTATCAGAACTGTGGGGTCAGAGGTGTGCTCATTCGGGTAGCTGACACTTTCTGGTGCTGTTGTCCAGCCATTGGGACCTGTGAGGGTGGAGTGTCAAGATTGACAAGTTAATTTTTGAAATTAACTTGTCAATTTATATGAAAACTAATTTCTTTTAAGGCATGGGGATGGAGAATGCTGGGGTGGATGGCACAGAGGGAGAGAAGACAGGGTCTCCAACTTGGCATTAATCATTTGTCAGCTACATTAAACTTGTCATCCTTGGCACTGACCCAGCGTCTGGGAAACTGAGTTCTGAAGAGGATCACAGGAGCTGGTTGTATAAGTGGCTGAAGTCTTTCCATGTGTCTCCTTCTTCCAATTAAGAAAAAGCCAGGGACCAGCTTACACTTGAGGCATTTTTTAGATATAAAATTGAAGGGAAGCATACTCACTTGAGAACAGGCTTATGCGGAGGCCTGGATAGGAGTCCCTGTGCAAGTTATTCGATTGGCCAAAAGTTATTGATTATGAGTTGAATCTGTTCCAGCTTGCTTTTTCATATTTTCCAGTATCATTAAGTCAGCAGCTAGCAATTTGATTTAACATAGCTAATGCTATTGGTGATTTTGTCTTTGTGTGGTTTTGAATTTCAACACTTTAAAATGTTCACTTTATTTTGTATCTTCTTTCATCAGAATGCCATTCATAGTTTGACTAAATAATTATAGTACAACTATATAATTACATTTAAGTGCAATGAATGACAAGTATGTGGGGCTGAAAAAGCATGTAATGAGGCCTAATCTTTTACTTCGTCCAACAAATATGTACTAATGAGGACTTTGTGTGTCTAGCACTGTGCTAGTCACTGGGGATACAGCAGTGAGTACAGTAGACATGGTCATTCCTCTCGCTGCCTGGTGGAAAGGGAGCAGTAAACGTAACCTGCAGTTCAGAGGGGTGGGTCTTATGCAGGGCCTCTGACCTAGTTACCTCGCTGGGAGGCCTGCGAGAGCAATTAAGCAGAAGGAGTGAGCATATTCTAGACTGTCTGGGTGGCGACTTCATTTTGATTCGACAGCTCTTTGTGTTGAAGCCCGGTTGTACAGTGGAGTTGCATTTTATGTAGGCGCAGGGGTTGAACAGTTGTGTATGGTCAAAGTTACCCTTGAAAATCCTTATTGGAGACCAGCAAAGCCTGTTATCCTTTCAGCACTGAAAAAATGCTGTCCCTGCAGCAGGGCCTGCCAGCCACCACCCAAGTCATTTCCACTTGGCTCCCTGTTTTTGTAAATAAAATTTTATTTGAACCCAGCCATGCCTATCGTACATATTGGCTTGGCTGCTTTCCCACTAAAAGGGCAGAGTTGAGTAGTTTAACAGACTGCCCCACAGAGCTGCAAGTATTTATTTACTCTCTTGCCCTCTAAAGAAAATGTGTGCTGACCCTGCTTCAGAGGCAGTACAGGAATTAGTTTTATATTTAAGCACCGTGTTGTAAAATAAAATGGTTATCTTTAAACAGCAGAATCATGTTAGTGCAGAGACGTTCACACCCCAGGAGGCATGAAAGAACTGAAGAGGTGGCATCTCACCTTTCCTGCCTCCTGTCACCTGGGGCCATCTGCTCATTAACCATAGGGACAGTGATTTGCCTAAAATAGGCCTCTTCCCTTCCCTCTCCTCCCCTCAGTCTGTGTCTGCTCTTCCCTGTGCATAATTGAGTCCATCTGAGGTTAATGGAGTCTGGCATGTGCTCTCTGTACTCCAGTTGTTGGCTGATGACTTAACATGCCAACGGTACTTTTCACAACCTGAAAGCCAAGATGATGTCATAGTGATTTCAGTAGAGAAAAGTGGTGAGAACGTTTGAGACACAGTTGAGCGTCCTGAACCGAAAACACCATCCTGCGCTCTCCACGCTGCATTGACATTATAACTGGTGATGCAGTCTCAGGAAACCACTGTCCGTGTGTTCAACCAGTATTGTTTGACTGGATATTTGGGGGGCTTCCTTTTATTTGCATTGAACTGTAAATTTGGTTTGATTTGATAGATGTATAGGGGCTATAAGCATGTGGCAGGCAGACTTTCAGGCGGCCTCATGGGTGCTGTCTCCTGATGCTCACACCTTTGTCTAGCCCTTGAGCGTGGACAATCCCTTGACTCCCTTCTAACATAGAACATGGCAGAGGCGGCGGGCTCTCCCCGCCTGCTTGTGAGCTGCTGTGTGAGACTGCCTTGCTAGCAGCCACTGTGGAGACAGTCTCCCTTGCTAGCTCGGAGAAGTAAGAGGCTCCAGCCTGCAGTCAGCAAGGTGCCAGGGCCCTTCACCTCATAGCTGCAAGGACATTACTTCCACCAACATGCGAGGGAGCTTGGCCACAACCCTCTGGTGGTCAAGCCTCCGTGAGACCTCAGCCCTGCCAGCGCCTTGGTGCAGTGTCAGAGGGCTCATCAGAGCTGCACTGGGACGCCAACCGACCCCCAGGGACCGTGAAATAGTGAATGTGCATGTTTTCGTTACCCAACAATAGAAAAGGAATACGAAGAACGAGGAGTCTGCGCCAGTTTTTATTGGTCTGTAGTTAACATAAAATCCACGCTGACCCTGAGAATCTGCAGGAGGTTTTTTGCCCCTCAAAAGTTGTCCTTAAATTGTCAGTTCACTCAGCAGAATTGGAATGGGACTGGTAGCTTAGATGAAAGTATTGCGTCAGTGTTAAATTTAATGAAGTTGGTAACTACTGCGGTGATGTCAGCAGTACTCCTGTTCTTAGGAACTGCTCACTAAGTGTTCAAGGGAACGTGCCGTAGTGTATGAAACCGAGTCTGCAGTGGTTCAGAGAAAACTCGTACATGTAGCATACAAATGAAGAAATGTGTGTGTAGTATTTCCCCCTCGTCATAGAAGTTCAGTCAGAGGTAGTCTTGCCTCTGAGGGTGGAGCGTTGGAGCTTGGCTGTTGCTTTTGCCTGCCCTGTGTTTACCTCCTGAGGCAGAGAGGCTCGCAGGTGGAGGGTCCCTGTCTGATGTGGCTACTTGTGTGAAAAAGCTTAATTCTCAAGTAAATACATACTCTCTCCTTTATTGCTCACAACAGCCCTTTGTGATAAGTGCTGTTGCTTATCTCCATTTTGCTAACGAGGATGTTGAATTAATTGTCCAAGTTTTCAGAGCAAAGTGGTGGTGGGCCTAGGTTTGACCGAAGTTGACCCTCAGCCCTGTCCCTGCCTGGTTACCACAGAGCTGCAGCCCAAGGGACCGTCCCACCTCATTCCCTTCTTCCCCTTGACCCCAGGAGGCCTCGACTTCCCAGGGGGTTGGCTGCTAGAGACCTCATGATCTGCCCTTCCTGCCGTGGCCTGCATGCCCTCGTCTTGTGAGGAAGGAGTTCCCCATGTGGCCTGGGCCTCAGTGGCTGTGGCGCTTTTGTTCACCGCAGTCGCCAGTGCTGTTGCTCCTGACTTTCTGATCTGTCTGTGCCTGCTGCCCTGTTTCGTCTCACTACTGCCCTTCTAGACCTTCTCCAGTTCTCATAAAAAGCTGGGGAAATGGTAAAACCAAACCTTCGCCTCCCTGTATAACCTTGGGCTCTTTGAAGCAAGATTCTCTGAGGAGGAAGTGGACTGCTTGGTTCTCTGCCCCCCCCCCCCCCAACTCGGGAGGTGGCCTCCAGGCATTTCTTCTGCTCCCTAAGTCCCTGCTAGTACCAGGAATGCTGACAGTCCCGTGGGCACAGACATGTGTCAGGCCTTAGTCATCAATACTTTAACCACAGAGTTCAGGCCTCACAACTCAGTCAGTGTTGATGTGACTGAATTCATTTCTGCTAAGAATGGGTGGGGAAAAACCATATTTCCATTAAGTTTTTTTTGTGTGTTTTTTTTAATATATCTTGATTGATTTCGGAGAGAGGAAGGGAGAGGGGAGAGAGAGCTAGAAACATCAATGATCACAGTCATTGATCGGCTGCCTCCTGCAAGCCCCCTGCTGGGGATTGAACCCACAACCCGGACATGTGCCCTGACCAGGAATCGAATCTCAATCTCCTGGATCCTAGGTCGACACTCAACCACATGCAGCCACATGGAGCCACATGCAGCCGGGCTCTGTTAAGTTCTTTAAGGGTTATTTTCGTATTAAGTTGGAGCTCCTGACACAACACACCAGGCTCTATATTAAGAGCTTAGATTCCCTAAGAAATGCTTTCACTGATAAAATTTTTTAAAATAAAGAGCTGATACTAAATGGTTATTTGAAGAATGTTGTAGAGTTTGTCAAATTAAAAGAAGACCCAGCTCACAGTGTTACTCCACACCCCCCTTGAAATCCCTTTTGGAATGCTGTCCCAGGAGAAGTTTCCCTCTGTTGAATTCATATATTTTCTGGTAATGGTCAAAATTAATCCATCTTGTTTACCTTTTTTCCTCTGCTACTAGGAAACTTAGAACCAGATGGCCATAGTTAAGTAGCAGTAAATCTTGTGTTCCAAGCTTCTGGTTCTTTTATTTATTTACTTATTTATTTATTTATTTATTATTTATTGTTACTCCTCATCTGAGGATATTTTTTCCATTGATTTTAAGAGAGAGTGGAAGGGAGGGAGTGAGGGAGAGGGAGAGAGAGAAAAACATCGATGTGAGAGAAGCACATCGATTGGTTGCCTCCGGCATGTGCCCTGACAGGGCCAGGGATTGAACCTTCAACCTAGGTACCTGCTCTTGATCGGGAATCGAACCTACAACCCTTCAGTGCACGGGGCGACGCTCTACCCTGCAACCCTTCAGTGCAGGGGGCGACGCTCTACCCACTGACCGACACAGCCAGCGCTGACTCGCTTCGCTTTTAAACTATCTCATTTGATATGTTTTAGTGTTGCCTAAATCAGTACCCACCGTCAAGGGAAGAACTGCTTTGAAACTTTGCATGTTCTGTGTTTTGCTTTGACCCCGCTTCTGAGTAGAGGCAGCAGTGAGTGTGTTACATTAATTATCAGGTGAGTGTTTTAACTACTGTAGACAAGAGCTTGTTGACCTGTGTGTGCCCTGGTGCGAACTCTGAATCCTGCAGGATCCTACTTAAAGGGGCCAAGCCCCATGATGTAATTTTGATTGAGGAGGATTGTTTTCAGACCTGGAGTGAATCTGTGGGGTTGGTGCAGACCCATACTCACCTACAGCGAGTGTTCAAGACAAGCCCTGTGGCAGATGGGTCACCTGTTTGCCTCCTGGCCATGTTTCATTTTTCATTTGCCCTCCCTGTCACTTGGACACAGGGGAGAGGAGAAAAGGCTCTTTGCAGATGCTGTTAGCAGGACCCTTAGGCTAAGGGAGGAAGCTCATTTTAGTTCTATTTTTAACATGGTAGCTTGGTTACGTTTTTCCTCTGAGAGTAGAGCATTTTAGCTTTTGTTTTTGCTTTTGCATTTCCTGTGTGTACCTCCTGAAGCAAAATGGACTGCTGAAAATGTCACTTGGTGTTTATTTTGTGCCAAGAATAAGGTTTAAGACTCGTGAGCACCGAGTCACTAAAATAGTTTCGGGAGGAAAGAAATGTTATCTGTTACTCTTGGAGGAGTTTCCTCCAGAAAATTTCCAGTTTATGTTCTGTGCATATTTTAGTTGGACGCACATAATCTATTTCTTTCATCAATGGAGACAGCAGTGTTTTACTTGCTGGCACCTCGCACCTCTGCTCATATGCAGAACACCTCATTTTTCAAAGGACGGTAAGTTTTGGAGGGAGATCCTGGTTAAAGAGGAAAGTTGCTGGCAAACACAGTTGTGCTGCTGCTCCAGTAAACACCAGCGAGCAGCTGTGTGCACATCCGTGTAATCAGAGCTTGCACACGTGTGCCTGTCAGAGTGCAGTAAACACTAGCTAGCAGCTGTGTGCACATCCGTGTGATCAGAGCTTGCACACGCATGCCTGTCAGAGTGCAGTAAACACCAGCGAGCAGCTGTGTGCACATCCGTGTTTTTAGAGCTTACACACGCGTGCCTGTCAGAGTGGACGTGGGCTTGTTCCCCAGGTGTCCTCAGTGGCTGGCGAACAGCAGACACTTTATAAATATTTCTGGGATAAAAAGTCAGTATAGTAAGTTCTTAATGTCATAGATAGGCTCTGTTAACCAGCCTATAATGAAACCAGTTTTACCACAGGCTAATGGGAACAAGAGTAAAAACATTCCTGCGGCATCTCATCAAGGTAAGAACGAAACAATGTTAAACAGATTAGTCAGGGATCTGCTGTATTTTGAGGTCCCTAAATTGGCAAACTGCTGTGGTGACCACATGCTCCAGTTTCTTTCTTGGCCTTTATTCCCAGGTAAATGACAACCTTGGGACAGAACAGGAGGACCAGGGTGTTTCAGGTGTTCATTAGTTACTCCTGCAAACCTGCCCTGAACCAGTAGCCCATTTGTGACCGGACAGCATCCTCCACCCATCAAAGGAAATGGTTTGCTTGGAGCCAAGTAAAGACCTCTCTTTATTTCCACTTTATTTCCACTTGCGTCCCTGAAGCCTCTCCACTGTCTTGGAGATCTTGACACAGCCCTCATGCTTCACCTGCTGTGGATGGGACGCTGCCTGCAGGGGAGTCGGCGGCACCTGCCAGGGCCTTTCCATGCAGTACGTAGGTACTCAGGTTGGGTGGGAGGAGCACTCTGGATAGACCGCTGGAGTTCGCAGCGCTTTTACTCACAGCCCTTCTCTTTCCCCTGGGTGAAGTGGTAAGGATCCCTGTGGGCAGCCGGCTTGGGGCAGAAGCTGCTCTATTTGGGTAGAAAGGTTATTGTAGGCATTTCCTGCTCACACTTTTCCCTTTCACTTCCCATCCAGTGTACTGTTGGCACCACCACCCAGGGCCACCTTCCCAGTACCTCCCACTGAAAAACACGGTCACTAGTGACGCTTAAGGAAGGCACTTTGATTTCATGGCTAAGAGAGTGAGTTTGTAGCCCAAATGAGCAGCTGAGTTTAGGCTGTTTCCCAATCGCTGTGTGACTTTGGACCTAGTTATTTTCTCTGAGCTGTAGTTTCTTCATCAGTAAAATGGTTACTGAAGTAATGTCTGCCTGTCAGGGCTGGCATAGTAAGTGCTTAATAAATTAGGGGCTGTTTGGAGGAGACTGTGGTGTGGGATAGGTTGGGTTATATGCAGTCCCTGATCAACACCGTCTTAAGTTCCTCTTTACCCTCACTTCCCGTGCTCTCTGTCAGAAGAAGGGCTGCACATGTGGATTTTGCCTGTGGCAGTTTCTTTAAGGCAGGGTTGGGGGGTTAATTTTTTCTGAATGTCAAGACCACCAGTATGTTGGTAATGAATCTCTGGTGAAAAGAAGACAGCCTCAGGGTGGCTTCTCACCCTGCCGGGCACTGCATTTAGATTTCTGACGCCTAGCAGGTGACAAAGCAAGTTGAGAACCCTGTGCTATATCCCCCCTGGAAACGCATTGTGCCTGTCCCCCTCAGGAGCTGAGGCCGGGTCCAGCAGCACCCACCTCCGCACCTAGACCTGCTTCCTCTTGCTATTACCTTGGGCTGCCATCTCACCTTCTGCCTGGTCTCCTGATTCCCTGTGACCCTGCTGGCCAGGCCTTCCCAACATGCTCTTCCCTCTGCCAGGAGCACCTTTTCTCAGTCCATACCTCAGCACCCTCCAGAAAGAAAAAGAAAACCTGCCCAGCAGCAGCCAGCCTTTGAGGCTTCAGTTGAAACCACCTTCCTGCAGGGTTAAATGCAGTCACCCACCTTGGAAGCTGACTTTAAAGCACACCCCTTCTCGCTTCCCTCCCCTTCCCTTTTCTGTCTTACTACCCACTCCACCAGCATTCCCTGTGCCTCCCTCGAAACTGCTTGCACTTAAACCCTGGTCTCAGTCTGCCTCTGGGGGTATCCAGACCAAGATTCAAGCATTCACCACCCTCCCCAGTTTGTTTAGGAGGCGTTGGCCCCACTTCTGTCATCACCCTTGTAATGGGGTGCTTCGGGTCTTTCTTCCCTGCTGCTTACAAGCATTGGTGCTGGGTCTGTCTGACACTGCTGCAGCCCTGGCACTGCAAAGCTTGAAAAGCGCTGTGTGCCGTGCTACCTTGTACAGCCAGCCTTCTCTGCAGGGGTCTGTTTTCTCTGGACAGAACTGAGGGAAGGGGACAGGATCTCCGGCACCTTCAGACTGGGGCCTGGTGAAGGCCATCCTACCCTTAATAGGTGGGGTCAGTGCTGGGGACATTTTCATCACCAGCTGGACACCATCAGATGGTTGATTCTTCTCTGAGCTCCTGCCATGCCCAAGCCAGCAAAGGTGCAAGAAGGGGGACATCATGGAGGAGAATAGGTTATTCCTGGACCAGGCGTGGAGCTCTAAATTTCCTTGTACCTGGGAGAGTCGCACTGGGGGCCACTAACACTTTGGGGAACTGGCCCAGGGCCCATTCACTGGCACAGAGCTGAGTTTTTACCGGGCTGACTTCTTTGAATAAGAGATCAGGATTTTAAGGCCAACCAGTGTTCTAGATTAGACAGGGGAGGCTTCCTGTTCTGGCATCTCAGAACGGGTTTGTCTCCATGTTGGCTTTGGTTCCTCCAGTGGATGTTGGACATCAAGTGGCAAAGCCCCACGTGAAGCAGCCCAACTTCCCCGAGCTTCAGGACGCATGAAGTTTTGATGAAAAATTTAAAAACTACTCTCAACCTCCACCACAAAGAATACAAAAATATCATAAAGAAACTAAATATATTTCAATTTCTGCTTTGTGGTGATGCTTCAATTTGTAAAGCGAGTTGGAACCAAAAACACTTTGAAAGGTGGCCTTAAAAACTGTGCTGAGCTTTCTGCAGAGTGTAGACCCATTCTCAGATCCAGTTCACTGATTTTCATGCATTTTTCAAATATAGCCACTAGCTTTTTGGGAGCTGTGTATTTTTATTAGTAAGGTACCCTTAGTGCTGAGGCCACTGGGGCTGGCAGGACACCGTAAAAACTATCTGTGAGGAGATCTCGGTCATGATGAGTATCCGAAGTAATGTTTTTCTCCAGGGTCCCTTGGTGGCTCTTAGAACTTTCTAGTTTACCCATTGGACTTTCCCCTGCCATCCCCTTTCCTCTAAAGGAGGTTTGGTAGGCCCCACGCAGACTGTGTGATGCACCTTCCTGCTGCCGTCAGATCTGCGGACCTGTACCTGAAGGAGCTGGGTCCTCGGCACAGTTCTTCTCTGTTGATTTTGCTTTCCTGGCTAGAAAATTAGACACTAACATCTCAGCCCCTCTCCTTTTGACCTCTAAGTGTTTTGTCCAGGTTTGCTTTCTCCTGACTGCAAATATGAACATGAATAGTTGTGTCGTGTCTGGTTTTTCAGACCAGGCACCCTGTCATTGGCTCACCTCTCTATCCTGTTGAGAATCACTGCCTTAGAACGGTTACTTAAGGGCAAAAACCACATTTTTGTCCAGCACAAAGTAGATGCTAAACAAACTTTACAGCCAAATATAAACAAGCACAGCCTTAAGCAGAAGGAAAAGCAATGATTGATCACTTTGGTCCACCAGTTCTGGGTGAAATATGTTGTCACCTCTGCACACAGTAGGTCTTCGGGAGATATTTATTGGCTTGTGCTCTGAGCCTTGTACTAGAAGAGACCTGGTTCAGCCACATTTCCTTGTTTGGGGTGGCTGGTTAGTTGGAATCTGGCAGCTGGGACTGATGCTTACCCCTCCCTGCCAAGCCCCATGGATGTGCTAATGCGGCCTGTTGTGGGTACGGCATTTACAAACCCACCCAATCAGGAGGGGCGTATCCCGAGAAATGTTCTGACCTGAGATGAGAACTTCCCCTGCTATCAAAGTCACCTGCCTGTCACTTTGTGTGCAGTAGGCTCTGCTGGGCTTGCAGTCAGCCCCTCCCCCTCTTCTTAACAGATGCACTGCTTTCCCCAGCTTCTGTCCTCTTAAACATTGTTTGCGGGTAGTTTTTATCGCGCGCTCTACTACCAGTCAACGTAAAAGGTATAAATACGTTTCCTGCATACCATGTGTTAAAACAGTGTGCTGCAGTCACCTGGAGGACTAGTTAGGGCCCAGGTTCCAGGGTCCCTCCTACAGGGACCCCAGTTGCTCGGTGAGTGTTGAGGTGGGGAATGGCATGCTGACCGGCTGACCGGCTCTGGTCATGTCGATGCTGCCATCCACTGTACAGCCCTCCCCTCCTCATCACTTCCAGTCGGGGGAGGATTAATACACTATTGGGTCATAAAATCATTTCAGTGGATTAAAAAGTGAAATCGAGCCTGGCTGGTGTGGCTCAGCAGTTGAGCATGACCTATGATCCAGGAGATCGTGGTTCGATTCCCTGTCAGGGCACATGCCTGGGTTGCAGGCTCGATCCCCAGTCGAGGGTGTGCAGGAGGCAGCCGATGAATGATGACTCTCATCATTGATGTTTCTGTCTCTCCCTCCCTCTCTCTTAAGTCAATAAAATAATAAATAAAGAAATAAAAAGTGAAATTGAATTTAAATATTTTAGATTTTTAAAATATATTTCGTGTACTGATTGTAATAGAAATTTCTTACTGTGGTTTGTGGTCAAAAAACATTTGAAAGCCACCAGTAGGCTCTGCCTTAGAAATGACTCTCCTGTTGGCAGGTGATCCTGAGTTTCAGACCGAGGGCAGGACGCTTAGCCAGTGTCCCGGTGCCTTTGGGTAAACATTGAATTTGCCCCCTCATAGGACCCCTGACCTGTAGCAGTTCCTCCTTGTCCTAGTGGGGATTTCTTCACCCCTGCACCCCAGGGAGAAAGGTCTTCAGCAGTTCAAATTGGTTGTAATCAAAATAAGTTTCATGAAACAGTGTTTAGTCTTATTACCTGCAGTTCCTTCTGATATTTTCTGTTCTGCTTCATGTTTAACCCACAGAATTGATTTGGGGACCTGCTCATGGTTGTGACTTGCAGTCAACGTGAGCAGGGGAAGTAGGCCACACATCTGCCCGCCGCCCCCCCCCCCCCCCCCCCCCCCGTGCATCCAGTGCCTGCTCAGTCAGCGCCATCTTTCAGGAACGCCCTTTCTCATTCACAGAGGATCCTGCAGGGCTGGCTCAGCTCACAGTTCTAGAGCTTCCTTCATGAGCTTTCCCTGGACATCTCAGGAAGTAAATCCATTATTTCTTTTGCATTTGACTCACTCTGCTGTGCTGGAGGCCTGGGAGTGTGACTTTCCTTCCATGTTAGCTTATAAACCACTTGAGGGCAGAGCCTGCATTCCCATTCAACCACGGACCCTCTGTGGATCCAGATGCCCAGCGCCAGGCTGGTGGAAGAAGCTCAGCCAAGTTGTGCTCCATGTGTGGGCGGCCCGGGGCCTGGCTCAGTTTTTAACATTGTTTCAATGGGAAAGTGCATTCTGATTCCACACAGCTGACTGAGAGGACAGGCCCTAGCCCTCTCCCTTCTCCCCAGTGTGGCTTGTGCCAGCCCTTCCTCTCTGGCTGCTGGGATGGAGCTTCAGACAGAAGGCAGAAGGCTGCCTCCTGTGGGACTGTTTGGTCCTTTAAAAAGAACTTCGATTCTGGGAGACTTGAGGAGTACAGCTGCTGAGGGAGAGCAAGGGGAAATGAGATTCCTTCCCGAAAAATGCCCACTGTTTCCTGCTCTGAGGATTCTAGGATAAAGCAACTGGTTGTCCCTACAGGCAGTCTCTGGGTAGGGGTGAGTTTTCGGTGTTCTGAACAAGAGAGAATTTGGAGAGGGGAATGCTGTTTGGCTGAGTCCAAGATCCAGGAGAGGAAATCTTGAGCCCTGGCCACTGAAGAACTAGCTTTTAAACACATATTGTGAAACCATTTTGTTACTATGCACAGGCTGTAAAGGTATAAACCTCGTGAGAACTGGGGGGCCTCTTTGACTTCAGAAAATCTCCTTTCATTGCTTTTCAGCCAAACATGGGCAACCTCAGCCATCACTGGAATATATAGTCTTCTGTAACTTGTTTTGGGGGCTGTTTAAAAATAGTGTGTTGGTTCCATCCACAATCCCACCTCTCAAGTTGAGAGCTGGTATATAAACTTGGCCTCCCCCCGGGCAGGAGACTGCAGGGGATTTCACCACTGACAGTGTTGCTAGCCCAGGCGCTGGCCCAGCCAGGAGGCTTTGATGTGCTGCTCTGGGGGGGAGCCGGTGTGGCCTGGGACTTTTGCAGAAGGATGTGATTCACTTTTACAAGCAGTACTGGCCTGGAAGTCTTTTCTTCTGCTCTTGTGGCGACTTGCTTCCTTGGTGATCAAAGTTGCAAACACATCTAATAAAAGGCACGTTTGCTAGGCTTCGGCTTGAAGAGGAAGAGGAGCCCTGCGCCTCGGAAGGTGTGTCCTCCGAGTCGGAAGCCAGGGGTGGTGGTGGGGGACACAGCCGCACAAGAGCCCTGCACCTCGTAGGGCTGGCTTGTTGCAAGTGGAACCCCAGCATGGTGGGAATAAGAAGACTCCTGCAGGGACAAAGGCCATGAGCCCTCCTTCCTGGGGACCTGTTTTCTGCTTTATTTGGGCCATCGTCTCCCTCTACTAAGTGTTAGGAGACTGCATGGCTGGCATGTGAAGCCGTAGTGGGTTCAAATCCAGGTCTGCCACTTACTCCCCAGCCTCAGTTTTCCTACCTTGGAGGGTCACTCTGAGTTTTAAATGAGATGGGCCTGGGATGGTGCTGGATACTCACTGTGCAAGAAACAGTCCCCGCTATTGCCGCGTGGTCACTGCCATCCACCCTGCCTGTTACTACCTCATACAGTGCCTTGTGCACAGGGACCCGTACATCTGACTGGAAGTACATTGGATTTCAGGCTCTAAGCCAATGAAATTCTGGCCTTGACTAAACCAGCATGACTTCAGATTTAGTCCCAGAATTTAAAGGGCCCTGGAGCCTCTGGTTGGACATCTGTGGCTGTAGGGAATTTGCATGTAAAGAGTAAGTGGTGTCTCAGGAGGAGAAATGATGGCTGCCAGGCTGGTTGGTACTTTTTCAGCCATTACTGAGGAAGGAGCTGGCCTGGCTTCGTTCAGGAGGCCTGAGTCCTAAGCGCCAGGTAAGTCAGTTCCCAGGCCCAGCTTCCTTTCCAGCTCTCACGCTGCACGAAGAAGCTGAGAGCCTCACCACTCGCTTGGCACCTGGGCCACCTTAGCCGTTACCTTGGAGAGACTGCAGCTGACCAGCACGTGATTCTGAATGTGTAGGGCACAGTGGGGTTTTCCCCCCATGCATATCTGAACTGTCATGTAGTAGATATTTTTGCCAGAACAGGCCCCCAGACCATAAACACATTTGAGAGACAGGAACAGAGGGTCTGGGTTTGGGAAGAAACGCTCATCACACAGCAGCCGTTCTGTTTCAGAGAAAATGGTGAGAATACCGCTGCCTCTCTTCCATCCCCCCCCTTCCCTCTCCCGCCCCTTGCCTCAGAGGTCAGAAGGGTGCCTTTGGAGAAGTGGTCGTTTCCAGAACCCTCTGTGTCCTCAGAGATTTCCCAACCAGCCCATTTGCTGACTCTGCTAACTTGCTGGCTCATGTGAAATGCCTAGAGCCTGGAGCTGTTCCTGTAAGCTCAGCTCTCCCTCCTACCCTGGGGGGCAGCCTGGGTTTTCATTCAAGGACCTTGGGCCCAGAGCACTTCCACTGGCACCTGGAGCCTGGAGCCATCCTCCCGAGTGGGGCTGTCTCCACCCCAGCACTCCTCACTCCCGGCTGTCCCCACGAGATTGGGGGCTCCTTGGAGGGAGGAGCTGTGTCTCCTCTTTCTGACCCTAGCACTTTCAGAGGCTTGGCATGAAAATATTTGTGGAATGAATGAATGAGTGAATGAATGCAGACTCCATATAGTACCAGCTCTGCGTCCTGTTTCCCTGAGGTGCTAGGGAAGCGAGGGACTACAGGTGACCCTTGTCCCTCCACTTTCTTCACTGTGCACAGTGAGCTCTTCCAGCAGTGTCCCAAGTTGCTGGGATTGTGGCTCCCAGCTCCTCTCCCTGGTGCCTGGACGTAAATGAACGGATATGTGCTCACTGACAAATGAAAATCTTTTTCCTCTGGAGCCCAGAGGGTGGCTTGATGAATAATGAGTTCCCAGGGCCCCTGAGCAGGGCCTAGCACAGCTGAGGCTGGGGAGTCGCTTTCTGCTACAGTGTCCCTGCCCACCAGTGCCCATGCATCCCATCACTGCAGCCTGGCCCCAAGTAAACAGGCTGCCTGCCCCCAACTCGTGCTGCTTTGCTGGTGACATGGTGCTAAAGAATATGCTTTGTAGCCCTTGAGGAGCATTGTTTGGATTCAAAACTGGCACCAGTCCTAACATCCAAGTTCGTCTGAGGGAAGGAGGCTGCTCCAAACAACTCCACCTAAAGGGCAAAGGTTAGGGCGGACTCGCTTCCCGCTGTGGCCAGGATCCCGAGTGGTGTGATGCGCCTTGGCCAGGGTACTGGTGTGTGCACCCAGAATAAACTTACTTCCCTCCCCCACCCGTGTGGTCTCCAGAAATAAAACTCTGAAGGCATCTCTGGAAGTTTGGCTTTAAGAATCTGTAGGTCAATTCCAAACAGTAATGGAAAGGAAATACTTCCTTGGGAGTAGGCCTCCCTGGGGACAGGCTGACCTTGAGTGGTTCACGGCCCATGTTAGGGCTACAGTTGTGTTGTCTGCGATGTGTGCATGACATATGTGGGGTGATCAGGGATAATATGTGGACTCCCCGCCCAGGGACCAGCTTCTAATGGGATGTTTAAAAACAGAAGCTACTGATCTAATCACTTAATTAGGCTGGGGGGGGAGAGCAGCTCTCCATCCCAGAAGAGGCTTCCTTTCAATCTCTTCATGGGATTGTGTGTTTATTTTTTTTAATCCTCACTGGAGGATATGTTTTTCATTGATTCGAGGGAGAGGGAGAGAGAAACATCAATTGAACTCACAACTTGGGCATGTGTCCTGACTGGGAATCGAACCCGAGACACTTTGGCACAGGGCATGAAGCTCTAACCGACTGAGCCACACTGGCTAGGGCTCTGTGTGTTATTTGATGAGTGTTTTATAATAGGAGGAAGTCTTAGGAAAACTCTGTGTGGGTTGATTCAGAGTCCTGTCTGAAGGTGGGGGTGCTTTCTTCACAAGTAAGTGTTTATTTGCTGGAGACTATGGCTTCTGTTGAAATCCTATAAGATACTGTAGTTACTGGATTCTCCTCTTTTTTTTTTTTTTTTTTTATGTTGCTGGAAGTTGAGAGGCAGTTGCGCATCAGGTACAGCTGGTTCTAGCAGCCCAGACAATGTCACCAAGAATCCAGCTTCTCTCCTCATCTCTGTTCTGTTTGTTTTAAATAAAACTTTTTTACTAAAGTATAACATGTAAGAAAGTGCTCAGATTATAAGAGTACCCACTCAATGAATTATCTCCTCTATTTTTAAATTAGAGTGTGTTAAATAAAAGTGGTCCACTAAGATGGCAATTACCTCAGAAACACTGTGTAGCAGCAGATGATATGCATGGGATGTTCCAGCGCTGTGCTAAGTGACTATGTGGAGTCCTTGATTGCATTCTCAGACAGCCCAGCGAGGTGAGGACAATCCTCATCGTACAGGGGAGAGAGGTGAGGCCCCAGGAAGCACACCTGTCTGCATCACACCATTGAGGGGTTTCACTTCCACCAGAGTTGGGGGTGGAGTGGGGGTAAGCTCACGGGGCTGTTCTAGGTTGTGTGTGGAGGTCAGCATCCCTCCTTTCTGCCACATTTCACACCACAATAGGCTATGAGATGAGTGCCACCAAATATATCTGTGGTTCCTGCCACCAGTGAAAATCTGTTTGCTTTGTCGGGAAGCTCTGATTGTCAGAAATTTTTCTGCTGAAACACTACTCTACTCTGCACTCCACCTCCAGACCTTGCCCTATGTTGTCCCCTTGGTCCATGGTCTAGCACGTCCCTGTATCGGATATTAGAGTGAGATCCTATAGCACCTCCATGTGGGATGTGGTCCTGGGCTGGGCCCTCTAGTGGGTGCCTCTGCTTTATTCGCAGCCACACGCTGTCTGCCCTTTTAGGGAGAGGTGAAGCAGCTTCCAAGACCTGAGCGACACACCCTGAAACAGTAAGATCAATCCAGCCCAAGGCGCAGTCTCAAAGTCCCAGCCCTCCCCAGCAGAGATGCCGAGGGCCAGGCCTGGAGCTGCAGAGCGCTGGAAATGTGTGAGTCCCATCGGTCATGCTGGACGAGTAAGATACACGGCAGAATTTGAAGGCTTAGTATGAAAGAAAAAGACAAGTTAA
This sequence comes from Miniopterus natalensis, assembly GCF_054644295.1. Classification (NCBI taxonomy): domain Eukaryota; kingdom Metazoa; phylum Chordata; class Mammalia; order Chiroptera; family Miniopteridae; genus Miniopterus; species Miniopterus natalensis. The sequence goes on from NC_142092.1 coordinate 71,500,548, forward strand.
ATTTGTCATTGACAGTTTTTGTTTAATTACATGTTGCAATGACAATATTGTGGACAAATTGGGTTAATTAAAAAACATTTTATATTCGCATTTGGCTCATGTTGTGTTTCTTTTGGATGGCACTGGCCCAGAGAGTCCTCTGTCCTCTAGAGATTGGGCGGGGGGGGGGGGGGAGGTACGGCTTTTCTCTTGTCTGTTCCCTGGAAGCGGCTTAAACAACAAACATTGTTACCCCAGGTAACCCAGACTGAAGCGCCACACCAGAGAAACCTCCTGACTGTCTGACTCGTGCGTTGGCACTGCTTAGAGAATGTTAAACCTTATAAACCATCCCCCCTCCGGTGCTCATCAGATAGCACTCTCTGGAGTGGTTGACTGTAGTTGCTGCCAGTTGTTACAGGCTTCTTCATTGTCTGTGTTGGCTAGCAAGCACCTAAGTACTTATTTTCACCATGCCAGTTATTGGGTTATGTGCCAGATTCCAGAATGAGTAAGATTTGATTGTCATCAGGGTCCCAGTGGTCCAGTGAGTAGAGCCCCTTTTCTGCTCTGAATTCTGTAAGTTGGGGGGAAAAAGATACTAACAGAAATGAGAACCAAAAGATTACCTTGATTTCTGATAAAGACCTAAAGCTTGCTCTAAGAGCCAAATGAGCTTCCCAATGACTGGATCCTGGGATTAGACTAAATTTACCCATCGCGTCATAGCCACTTTGCACTTGTCAGCTCTCCCCACATGGGGGACATCAGCACCCACAGCGGTGCCATAGTTCTCAGGAGACTTCCTGAGCACACGGACAATGGGAACAGATTTTCACATCAGAAGAAAGCCTTTGGTGTTGCAAAACTCCAACTCTTATTTTCCTTCCTTGTTAACAGGAATCGCTCTGTATTGTGTAAGACAGGATCTTTTAATGTGGAAGTTGTTGGGGGGAAATGAAACATCAGGTTGCTTTCCATTCTACTACGCTGGGAGTATTTTTAGCTTTTGCCTTTTTAAGTGTTGGCAGAAGCCTGGCAGTGTTATCAAATACCAATAATGGCTGTCATTTGTTGAGCATTGCTATATAGCAGGTCCTTGGCTAAGTGCTTTGCATACAGGATTGCGTTTAGCCCTCATAGGTCCTGAGGTTACCCTTGTCCTGTAGATGAGGAGCCTTTGGCTCAGAGGGGCGGAAAGTTTGTCCAAGTACGTGGCTGAGCCCAGGTTAAAACCCAGATCGCCCCACTCCAGAGCCCAAATGCCACCTGCTGTGCCACGACCCACTCATCCTACTCTCGTTTTCATCTTTATATTGGTCTGCAAAATCTCAGGGAAGTAAAAATCTGAAATCCTTATGTTTAAGAAGCCCTTCCTAGTGTCCTCAGGTCGCTTCTAAACGATAGTACTTTTGTGCGTTGGAGAAAGGGGGGTATGGGTTAGGTTGGTGGGATTGGAGAGAGGGAGGTCCTTGCCCGTTGTGCCACAGTTCTGTGCCCAGTGTGCTGTAGGAAACAAGGAATTGGCAGTGTGGTGTTTATCAAGATGAGCACTATCTCAGAGTGTCACCCACCATGACCCTGGCTTTGTGGTGCCTGTATTTACAGACTCCCCCATCCAAGGTGAAATTGAGCCCTGACAGAAACCACTGCTAAGTTGGGATCCCAGCTGCTGCTACAAGTGACATTTGAAAGGCCAGTTGACGTGCACATTTGTCAGCCACAGGCAGGGATGGTGGTTAAGCCTGGCCAAGGGGCAAGTTGAAAATGGAAGAATGAAATACTGACACCTGGCAGGCTACTTGGGACGGACTTGGTTGGCTTTGGTGGGGGGGGGGGTGGGGGTGTGTGTGTGTGTGTGTGTGTGTGTGTGTGTGTGTGTGTGTGTGTTGTTGAGACCTGATTCTGTGAGCTGCATGCCTCTCCTCCAGTGGTCCTCTTTCTCTCTAGTACAGAGGGACAGTCACCTGATGGCTGAACATGCAGCCTGCCCCAGGAAGTGTCTGTTCTCAGTAGCGTCACAGCCATTTATGCAGAAATTGTGAAGCTACACTTTCTGGAAGAAATGAGAAGTAGTTTGGTTAGTCTTTGAGAGCCTCTGACCTTCCACAGTGTAAATGCCACTGAGCAGTGGTCTGAGGCTTTGTTTTCTTAAGTTCTGTCAGTGACCTTTGAAGTTGCTCTCACAGATCTGATAGGTCACAATAAGATGGCAGCTACGGCATTTCCACGTGAAGGGGGCTTTGGTTTCCTTTGGTTAGCATGGCCATGTGGCATGTACAAGTCTGGCAGTCCCACGTGTCAGCGGACTGTGGAGCCTCTGGGACCTTGCTGGTGGATCTGCATAGTGCACAGCCACATTGGAGAATCATTTGGCAATGTCCATAAAATTAAATACAGTATATACTCTGACATCCAGCAGTTCTAGTCAGAGGAAACTCTTAACATGTGTTCCGAGAGGCATGTGAGAATGTTCATGGTAGCGTTGTTTAGAAAAGTTGGGAACAAATGCCCACTGGCAGGAGAGCGGCTAAATAAAGCTGGTACTGTGGGACACGTGCATGCCACGGCACTGAGGATGGAAGCACATATCTGCTTTGGCAGGGCTCACGGTCAGACCTGCTGTTGAGTGAAAACACAAGAACATGAGAGTATTTATAATATGCTACTATGTAGGCAAAGTTCACAGACATATGTTAAGCTATATTTAGAGATAAAAACTGTCACAAAAAGTGAGGGGTGATAAGCACAAAAGTCAGAACCATGGTACTGCTGTTGGTTTTACTGGGGCGTAACCCAGCCTTAAGTCGAAGAGCATCTGGATATGTATGTATGAAGTCTTCCAAAATTTTGTTTTAATTTCAGTTCTAGAAAATCTCTAAAGACACACATATACCGAATCTGCAGTGTAACCCTGAGGGAATAGTCGGGATAATATGAGGGGTTGGCGAGGCCCACCTGACGCACTGCAGTAGTGTGAGCACCTCTCAGGCGTTGCACCCTGCCCCAGATGACTGATGCGCGTGAGGGACGAGAGAAGAGGGGCGGCAGAGTGTGTACGTGCAGGGCAGGGGGGTGCTGTGTGAAGATTACCCTGGGAGAGCTGCCTCCTGCTGCTCCCTTCCACCCTGCTGTCATTGGTCATTATAGTGCTTTTATCAGCTCTCATAGGCACAGTCTGGATGGCCTTGCAAGTAACCTGTAACCTGTGTTGCTGACCTGTTGTTTCACGGAAGAGGCGACAAGCAGCCTCCAAGTCAAAATGTGTCCTGGTTCATGCTATCCTCGATTTCCAGAGTTGAGGAGGGAGGTTGGTGTCATTAAAGAACCTGCCTTCTCCACATGGTGTGCCACATCACGTGCTCAAACTGGCTATTTTGAGGCTGTTACATGCTTTGAGGAGAGATTTATTGGTAGATCCAGCACTTTCTTTAAATGCTGATGTTGAGTCCCAGCTATGCCCCAAGACAGTTTTGGGCTGTAGCTGGCAGAGCAGAGGGAGTGCTGTGATACACTCTGGGTTCAGTGTGCTCTCAGGTGGAGATGCCCTTAGTTGGCCCTGGGTCATGATCAGCACCAGCCCTGCACGTGCAGGAGGAACCTGAGAGGTATTTTGGGGCTCTCCACACCTTGCTTGCCTACCCTAGTTCCACCCTTGGTTGTGATGGCAGAGATGTGAATCTGGCAAGCCCCTCAGCCGCATGCCTGCCCATACAGCATCTTGGGGTAGCCAGCTGGAGGGGGCGGAAGTTGACTCACCCAGCCCATGTCTCTGAAGATCTTTGACCACCAAAGAAACTGCGCATCCTGCCTAGACTTCCCCATTTGTGTCTGCTTTTTTTTGCCCTGCGTTCAGTCTTACTTGCCAGGGTTGAAGTGGATTAGCGCATTGCTCTAACATCCCATCTGGTTTAGGAACCTGCCTGGAGAGGGATGTGCTTTGACTTTGAGGGCTGCCGAGGCCAGACATCAGGAGTGCGATGAGGGCAGCTCAGAAGGAGGCACAGAGAGGGAAGCAGATGAACAGGCTAAGGCTGATGGAGACCTCTGGTCAGGGCTGAAGGGAGAGGCCCGTGCGTCAAGTGTTCGGGGTGGCAGGATAGCCTGAGCAGATCAGCAGGCAGCTGGCAAATAAGGACTCAGAGCTTGATGAGCCTTGCTACCCCCTGCACCCTGTAGTTGGGTTAGCTCCCTGCATCAGTAGGCCTGTGCCTGCACTTGGGTAAGTACCTTTTTGCACTGTCCACAGGCAGCCTCTCATTTAATCTGCATCACACTAGACATCTCAGGAACAGTGTTATCAGTGCCATTTTCCAGATAAGGAAACTTAGAGAGGTGACTGAATTATTTTAACCTAAGCAGTGTGACTACAAAGCTCACCCTCTTAACCACCACATGAATGATTAGACCAGTCATGTCATTTTCAAGCGTAAAGAAGGAAGTATAAACTGTATAGAGGCTCCACCCTGCTTGGGTGGGGAAGGAGAAGCGGCAGGGCTGAGGGGAGTTGGAGAAATCACACCTCAGTTTACCTACTTTGAATCCCAGGAATGACTGCGGCTTCCTGTAGCTCTGGCCAGCGGACAGACAGCTGTGAATCCCTTTTTGGTTTGACTGCACGTGTAAATGAAGGTCAGGCCCTGGCTTTTCTTTTGGGTCAGTGGGCTCCTAGATAACTTGCAAATAGTTTGTCTGATCCTGCCTGCCACCTGGGAGGTCTTTGACAAAGGAATTGAACTTTGGTGCTGTTAAGTCAGTGTGCAACAATAATAGACAGCGACAGGCTTATATGTCATATATTTGGAAGTGTTTTTTAGTATTGATAGAAAAATTGAAAGAGTGCTTTTTATTTTAAAACTACAAGTACTTATGTTTTTATTGCCTAGGATCATATTCTGTTCCCTTCTCAATCAACTGCAAGTATTATGAATTTCTGATGTTACGAAAAGGAGCATTTCTTTTCATGGGGTGTGCTTGTTTTAAATTTTATTTTTAGTTTCAGGTGTAGAATGTCATGGTTAGACAGTCACATACTTTACAGTCATGGAGTATTTTTTGATTGGCTGACTCACTGAGTGAAGTTTACCAACCATCTTCTATGTTAGCCCTGAGGGCGCAGGTGTGAGCAAGGCAAGCACAGTCCTCAGCGAGTTTGCATTCTTGTGAGGACACACACATAAATCACTTAATAAGGTTGTTCAGACACTGGAAAACTCTATGATAAATGGTGAGATGAAGGAATATCCAAAATCATTTGGATGTTTGTGGGGTTTTTTTAAAAGAGCTGCATTGAGATATAATTCACATATACAGTTGATCATTTAAATTGTAGGATTCAGCATATTTTTTTAATGTTTGTTTTTATTTTAATCCTCACCTGAGGATATTTTTTCCATTGCTTTTCAGAGAGAGAGTGGGAGGGGTGGGGGAGAGGGAGAGACATCGATTGTCGCCTCCCGCTCATGCACCGACTGGGGCCTGGGATCAGGGATCAAGCTGCAACTGAGATACATGCCCTTGCTGGCATCGAACCTGGGACCCTTCAGTCTGCAGGCCGACGCTCTAACCACTGAGCAAGCAGGCCAGGGTGTAAATGGAAGCTTTTAAATTTTCATTTTGGAATGTTCATTGCTACTGTATAGAAATGCATTTGATTTTCGTATATTGATCTTAAATCCTGTGACCTTACTGAATTTGTTTATTAATACTAATAGTTTTTTAGTGGATTCTTGGTATCTTCCATATACAAGATCACATCATCTCCAAATAGAGATAGCCTTGTATCTTCCTTCTTAACCTGGGTGGCCTTTATTGGGATACTGGAGTACAACATCCAGTAGGAATGGTGAAGACAGACACCCGGTCTTGTTTCTGATATCAGGAGAAACCATCAGTCTTTCACTATGCCCCAGAGGGTTTTGAGCACATTAATTGTATTTCAGCCTCCACTGTCAACCCTGAGGCCTTGCCCCTGTCACTTGTTGCAGCTGCTGAACCAAAAAATGAGGGAAGAGGTTGATTCGAAAGGGCCTTCCTCTCTAGTTCATTCAGCCCACACTTCTCTAAGTTGGGTTTGGTGTTCATTCTCCTCGCCCAGTTCCCTTGGCTTTGGTTAGAATATCATACAAACTCTATAAGGACACTTGGGAATATTTGCCAGTTTTTTCCCATACTTATTTTGACTGACTTTGACTTCCACAATTCTGAACAACCTAACCTAGAGACGGAAATTGCAAGAATTGAAACATGCAACCAGAAATGTTTTAAGGAACCCATATTTCCTTTTCTTTGTAACTCTGAACAGCCAGGGGAAAGATTTATGTTGGGACGATGCTCACTTCCACGAAAGGCATGTGAAGTTCCCACTCTGCCTCTAACAGTCAGCACCCTCTTTGTTTTCAGACTCCCAGCGTTCTCACCTCTCCTCCTTCACCATGAAGCTGATGGACAAATTCCACTCACCCAAAATCAAGAGAACACCATCCAAGAAGGGAAAACCAGCTGACATGTCTGTGAAGATTCTAGAGAAGCCTGTAAACAAAGTAAGCTGATTCTAGGTGTTTGTCCTGCTTTGAGCAGTAAGAGTGTGTGGTTTTTGCGGGTTCATTCCCTGGGGATTGAGCGCTCAGTACAAACACCTGTTCCATAGTATTCCATGTTGCAGGCGCGGCCTCCCGCACTCTTGTGTAGTGTGAGCCTATAGCGTGGTGAGTGTTGCTCATTAATCAGCCAAGCTCAGTTGGCTAGAGCAGTTCTCCTTTTCCAGATGTGCCCTCTTCTGGGCCTTAAAACAGCTCAGTGCATCATGTTCACACCCAAGATGCTGCCTCCCTGCCCCAGAGAGCCCCACACCCCCCGGGCACACGCACACATACGGGGAGGTTTGTGATGTCCAGAGCGTCCATTCTCTGAGACATGCAAAGTCCTTGAAACCCAGCCAAAGATGTCCTCAAGCACTAAAAGCTTAATAGGGCCAGTCAAGCCAGATGTGTTGAAATAGCTGTTGATTTTCATCAACCCCTTTCTTCAGCCTAAAATGGCCATTTCAAGCTCTGTAGGAATCCAGGTTTCCTCTCTTCCAGGAGGCAACAGACAGATTTCTACCAGAGGGCTACCCTATCCCCTTGGATCTGGAGCAGCAGGCAGTAGAATTTATGTCCACCAGTGCTGTGGCTTCCAGGTCTCAAAGGCAGAAGGTCAGTGTGATGTTAAGAACATTGGGTTTGCCTTGCCTTCTACTGCAGAATCCTGGCCCATGGTTTTGGGGATGGAAAAACATCTATTACAATACCATTGTGTTCAGTTGGGTGGCAACTGTGGGCTTAATTGTTCAGGAAACCGTCCAAGGGGCCTTGGGTAAAAATAAGTTTATCCAAGCCCCCGTGTCTTTGGAGAAAACACAGTACTCCATGGCGAAAGCTTGGAGGTCCCTTCTGGGGTTGGTTTGGGTGTGCTGCTTGGGTCTAATGGGTTCTGGGGGAAGTGACTGAGTGTCATCAGTCAAGTTTAGCTGTTCTTTCCTTGAGTTGCTAAGATGGTCTGAATAGCTGAAGAAGGGAAGGGCATCTGAAGTATAAGGTGCTGTCAGACTGTGGTGAGATAGCCACAGGCCCAAGTGCTTGCAGAGCGAGGGCCGCTTGGGCCACTGGCACTGATCAAGCCTTGCCTTAGCCCCGTGCGCAGTGTTCTACGTGTATTCTCTTACTTAACCTTCATAACAACACTGGGGGGTGGAGACTTATTTTGCAGAAAAGGAAACTGAGGCTGTAGAGATATTAAAGGTTTGGCCAGAGGCACACAGAGAAAGGTGGCAAAGCTGAGATTTGAACAAGGTTGTCTGACATCTGAGTCAGAACTCTTGTGGTGATACAGTTCCTCTTTATGGAAGCCAGAGTTTATTTTTTAATATCTCCCAAATCTAAATGTTAACCCCACTTGTAACTAAACATAAAAACAAAATTAAACTTAGTAATGTGAAATCAAAACAAACCTGTGGACAAATAGTCCTTAATCCCCTATTGGTTACCCAGAGCCTTGTTTGTAGGAGAGCTGCTGTCAACCATCATCAGTTTAAGGCCACTGGCAAGCACACCCTGCTATGTAGACACAGCATCCTGGAATTTGCAGTGCACCTATTTTTGTTTTTATGTTCACCAGCAAAATACCTTAAAATCCTAGTTAGAAGTGGAGGAAATCAGGGTTTTAAATCTAAAAGTCTTGTTGACAAATCCCTTTTTCTGCCCCATCTGTTAACAACAGGAGGCTGAAGAGTAAGCGTGAAATGTTCAATGTTTGCCAGATTGACCCAAATTCCAGACTGAAGAAGAGTAGTAAGGCAGAGGATTTGGTCTGCACTGCAGTCATTTTTTATGATGATCTGTTTAGCAGCCTCTTGGAGCTGAGTTTCTTATTAAAGTCCAGACAGAGTGTCAGTGTCATCTAGCACTGGTCCGGGCAGCACAGAGTAAAATGATTTACTCACAGCCATGTTCAGCTAGTGAGCTGTGATAGGAAACTCTTTCAGTCACTCAGCCTTGGACATCCCTCCCCTTTCTTCATTACTCCAAGAGAGGTCATGGGGGAAGATTGGACGCTAAAGTGTCCTTTACTTTGGGCGCTTCCTATAAACTCCAGGGCACATTGGGCAATGTTTGGAGACATGTTTGGTTGTCACAACTAGGAAGGCGAAGCAGGAGCTACTGGATCTGGTGGGAAGAGGCCAGGGATGCTGGTAAACATCCCACAATGCACAGCACAGCCCCCCCCACTCCCAGACAAAGAATCTTCCGCCACAGAATGTCAGTGGTGCACAGCCGAGAAACCCTGTTCTATAGTGGGGAGCTGTGGGCGTGATCTGTGCCGCAGGAAGAATGTTGCCCAGCTTTTGATTGTCGCCCTTTAAGAAGGGCCGAGTACTATGCTCTGCCCAAGTCACCTGCTTGAGACAGAGTGAGTACAAACGTGTTGTGTAGTACAGGCCCACAGACAGGACTGGACGTGTTGGGGAGGCCGCCAGTGTGTGTGAACTTGGGAGACTGGCGGAGAAATCTTATAAGTCTGTCCTTCACTATTATCGTTATTTATTACTTACTAGCTCTCTTATTACTTAGGGGGTATTTCCATGTACATTGTCGTGTTACCCCAGTTTATATGCATGGCTCTCCTGTTTAAACCCATGGGAAACTGCAGTTCGGGGTCGATGCACAGGCTCAGATTCATCTGCAGCTGCCCGGCAGTCTCTCTGTGCCCAGGCCTGTCCTGGATGATTTCACGTGCCATCTTGTTGACTCCTCACCATGACCATGTGCAAAAGCTTTTATTATTCCTAATATATAGAGAGTTGGGGCTCTGGCCCAAGTTTTTTTCATCAAAACTTGTTTTCCCCTTAAATGTTATGAAAAACTTCCATGTGCATGCCCATTCGGTCCCCACATCAACCTCTTCGATCCCCAGGGCAGGAATTATTCGCCCTCTTGTGCAGATGAGCCTGAAGCCCACTGGCCCCCAAGCCCAGTGGTGGCTTCGGATCTAGGCCCTCCCCAGCATTGCTGCCCTCATGTAGTTCCCAGGTTTGTTGGGAGATGGTGGTACGTGCTCCCCACAGCAGTGGGTGCACAAGAGGATGTGTCTGCATCTCAGAGGCTCCGGGCTGGGCAGCTTCAGCAAAGCCAAGGCCTCGGGGTCCTGCTTCTAGGGAGTGCTCGCCTGGAGTCCCATTGAAACTCTCTGACTGACTGCTGGCTGCTTTTTGCAAGAAGCCAGTAAGTAGCTGAAGGGCTAGCGGAATGCACAGTGCTCAGAGGCCTGTGATTCCGGGAGTGGAAAGTGCCAGGGAGCTAATGGATGAAACCTGACTCTGTTAAGCTGTCACTCCTTGATTAGGAGTCCAGGCTCTTTGGTGGCTCATTTGATCTCTACAAAGGACAGGAAAGTTCTCTTTGTGCTCTGAAGTGCTTTGCTTTTTTTGGATGGCTCCCTTCCAGGTCAGCCCCTCTCTCCTCAGCAAACCTGATAACACATTGTCTTAAAGTATCTCCTGCCTCCTCCTCACATTTGATCATGGCTGGCTCCTCACACATCCTGATCTACTGAGATAGCAGTGCTGTGGTCACAGTCCTCTAGCCAGGCTGGCCGGCCATGGTTCTAGTCACATATGATGTCCGCAGATACCTTGATTCCTTCACACTCAGGCTCCTCCCGGCCCTGGGTGAGTGACAGTGAAGCAGACAGCTCTTGTCCATGAGGTGGAAAAACAAGTACCTGGCCTGTGGGAAACAAATATGTCAGAAGTAAAAAGAGAGAAGTGAACGGATGCCGGAGAGGCATGGTGATAGGACTGGGGGTGCTCCCTCTCCCCTTGGAGAATTCTGCCGTTTCCACAGAATACCTTTGGGGAAGTGCCCGTCGAGAGAAATTAAGTCGGGCCTTTGAAAGTTGTCTGACTAAAGACCCTATTTACTTCTTGATCCAGCTTATAATTTTCTTTTGCTATTTCCATGAAATGAATGCCTCCACTATAGAATTTTTTAATTTAAAGTGCATTCTCCATTTTAGAAGAAAAGAGCTAGTGTCAGTCATAATCACTTTTTATTATATATTATTTACTTATATGTTTACAGATTACTGTTGAAATCAACTTTTTCTAGAAATTATCCTCTTGCCCACAGTTGCTTTTATTTCTAATTCCCTGGACTTCAGAGAGGCCACAGGTGGCGGTTCCTCATTCACCCCACTCTCCATTTGCACTGGATGTGTCATCGATTTTGCTTGAGTGGATTACCGTTTGGGGATTTGTCCATTTTATAGGTTATCCTTGATTTCCCTTTTCCTGCCAGACAGCTGGGCCTTGATCACTGACATTAGGGCCAGTCTAGAGAAAGGAACTAGGGGGTGCGTACCCACTGACTGTGTACTGCAGGTACCCACAGTCAGGAGAAAGGATCGGGCATGGGACTCTGACTCCCGGCAGGCCCAGGGCTCTGTCTTCTCTTCTCTTAGGTGGACTTTCCTCAGGAGCAGGAGCAGTGGGGCCAGAAATGCCTCCAGCACTCCATGCTCAAGCAGCAATGGAATCATGGCCGTCTGCTCTGTTTCTTCACCTCCCCACCCCGAGCGTCTGCCCCCCCTCACCCAGAACATCTCCCCTTCCTCACCTGGGGTCCCCAGGTCCTTTGGGAGGGCCTGTCACTTCTTTGAGAGGGGCTGCGTCTTTGGGTTGAGTGTAGGAATGGAGTGAGGAGTCCTGGGAGAACGGTTGTGAGCCCAGTGCCTCTGACCGGCCTTACACAGTCCCTGGTGTCTTTGAAAGGCCTGGGTCTCTTCGTTTGGTTTACTGGATAGATACGTACCATGGGACTTAGCTGTCAGTTCTCTAAGCTTCCTGCAGCCATCAGCAAATTAGTCCTCACTACATTTAATGAGATTAGTGATGCTGTCTCAGTGGGAGAGGAGGGGACCCCCGGCCACATCAGTCTCCGTTCCAGGAGGGAACGTGGGAGTCTCCACGGCCTGCCTGGGCCCAAGTCCCCTTCTTCCTCCCAGCCTGGCCTCTATAGCCTGATGCTGTCCTTGGAACGTTAATTTTGCTTGGCTGCTGCAGCAAGAAGCCTTTTCCATTCGCATCAATCTCAAGATAGTTGATAGGAAAGTTTATTTTATTTTTTCAAAATAGCTCCCTTTAATCTCTCTCCTCCCTCCTTATGCTTAACATTTCCTTTCAGAACCTGAGCTGGCTGGAAGAGAAAGAGAAGGAGGTTGTCAGTGCCTTGCGCTACTTTAAGACCATTGTGGATAAAATGGCCATTGATAAGAAGGTCTTGGAGATGCTTCCAGGGTCGGCCAGCAAGGTGCTGGAGGCCATCTTACCGCTGGTGCAGAGTGACCCTCGCATTCAGCACAGGTGAGTTGCTCTGAAGTCCCTGGCTGTGTCCCAGCAATGGAGGCCTAGAGGCATCTTGGTTTGAGGGCATTTCAAATTCAAGGTTTCTAGGAACAGTGAAGAAGGTCAGGGGGGAAAGGAGCCCTCTCCTCACCCCCATGGATATCCCTTGATCTCTCCCGAGGTTGAGGTAATTGTCACTCAGGAGACCTCTCGCTGGGGAAGAGCTCTGCCATCACTGGGAACATATAGTCCCTGTGCAAGTCTGTGGTCGTTCCCTGGCATTAGCTCACTGGTAATAATCATGTGAATTTGGACACATTTCTCCTGCACCCTAGGTTAACCATAGTGTGTTATGACATGAAATCCTGTCAACATCCGGCCTGTTAGAGACCTCGGCTGCTTAGGTGATTAGGACAAAAGAGGCAGAGAAGAGCCTCATCAGAGCACGATTAGCAAAACGTTGAGCTGTGTCAGCTAGGAGCTCCCAAATGGCACTGCAGTCACTGGGAGCCAGGTGTGGGAGTTGAAACAGTCTGGTCCCAGGAAGCCTGTGTGGGGTGATGCTTTTATTGCTAGAGTGCATTTCCCTCTGCGGGGTTAGCCAGCAGCTTGACCCCATATTTGTTGTGAGCACAGAAAGAAAAGCCATAGTAAATGTAATCTTAAGTGAAAGGCCAGCAGGAGCTTTTCTTGAGAGGCTGTCGGATGTCTGCTGCTGTGCTTTTCTTTCTGGTACCTGTTCAGAGGAGTGTATCTGTCTCAGTTCCTCGAGACGGTGCAGTGTGCACGGAGCCCCACGAGGCTGTGCTCTCATGAACTGCTCCCAGAACCTGGGAAGGAGTGCAGTTTCCTTTCTCTGAGGGGCAAAGCTAACAACGTATTTTCAAGAAGCTCTGTGTCCTGGGCTTCCACCTGGAGTGTCCGCTGGCCCTTAGATTGTGGTCTTTTGGACAGAAGCTCACTGAAGCTAGCCGCTGGGGTAGATACAATGTTCGGACAGATTTGCCCTGCAACTGTACTCACTTTCTGTGCCATGCTCCTGTCATATAGGAAAAGCCTCAGAGGAAGTGACTCCCCCCAGTGCCCTGCCCAGTGCTTGTGTACTGGTCTTAAGAGCCCTGATACCAAGCTCTGTGCTTTTTTTTTTTAATTTTTTTTTTTTTAATATATCTTTATTGATTTCAGAGGGAGGAAAGGAGAGGGAGAGAGAGAGATAGAAACATCAATGATGAGAGAGTTATTGATCGAGCCCACAACCCGGGCATGTGCCCTGACCTGGAATCGAACCCTGATCGCCTGGATCCAAGTTCCATGCTCAACCGCTGAGCCACGCCTGGCCGGGTGCTCTGTGCTTTCTGATAGTGAGCCAGTGCCCAGCTCCAAGAAGGGCCCAGTCTGCCCTCCTCTGGGAATGGGGCTAGCATGATGCTGCGGTTGGAAGTGTGGGTGGCTTTTTATAGCACGCTCTCATGTACCTCCTCTCGTGTGATGCTCCCTACTGTGGAAGGGTTAAAATCTGGTTGAAAAAATAAACTCCCTCACCTATGATAAAGTGCGTATTGTACAGCCCAAGTAGAAGCTCTGTTAGAATTTGAAGGAGGGAGGGTTGCCGTGGTCCCATTAAATTTCCTGGAGGAGGAGGTCCTGGAGCCCGACCTGAAGGAAGGGTAGGAATTGGGTTGGCAGTGGGGGAGTGGGGGCAGGTGAACGAGAAGAGCAAAGGACCTGGGGCCAGCGGCCAAGTGTACTCCCGGGTGGGAGACTCGGCAGTCACTAAGCAGAATGACCCTGCTGGGGCTTCTCCCTGGGGAACAGTGGGAGCCGAGGGTGAGTCACATCATGCTGTATGGTCAGGTCCAGGACAGTTACCTTAGCTAATCCTGTAACTTACGGTGCTGACAGTGTTGCCTCTGGGATTGCTGCTTGCTGGAGTGTTAGCCAGCACCTCTGCATGAGAAATTACTGTCTAGACACGCAAGCCCTGGAAGAATCAGGCACTATGGTGATGATTTGGGGTATTTTTTGTCCATGGGGAGGTTTTATAATTATTTTATAGTTTATAATTTATTTAACGTCCACAGCAGTTCCCTGGAGGGGAAAGGAGGAATGCCTGGCTGTGGCCATAAGGGATGGGATTTTCCCGGTAGTCCTTTGGCTATTACTGTGTAAGGAGCTTCCTCCTGAAGTTCTTCTGGAGGATCAGTGTTTTTACTGCTCTCCCTGAGGTGACTGAGAATGCTTTCTCAGATGCTGCTTTTAGATTCCTCTATTGTCTCGTTCCTCCCAGTGCAGTTTATATGCTGAGGAGGAGTTTTCCTCCCTCTGCTCAGAGCCTCCTCTGTGGGCTGGCTCTTCCCTCTGTCCCCTAAGTTCCCAGGATGGTGGGGGGCCAACCTTTGAACAGGCAGCTGGCTGTCGGGTGTGAGTGCAGGATGGAGGGTTCCCCTGCACAGTGGAACCTGAGGCCTCGGAACAGGATCATGCTCGCCTGCCATGGAGAGGGCTTTGCTCCATTTCAAAAACAGGCAAGCTACTGGTCCACTGGACTGCATTTCCTTTCTTAATGTCTTAGCCCTTCACACAGGGATCTCTGCTTCCCTGCTACTGTGCAGGGGGGACACAGTTGCCAGCTCTTTAGGTGCTTTCGGGAAATGTTACCTTTCCAGGCAGAGGGAAATCAAGTATTATATTGCAGTGTCCCCCTCCCCCTTTTCACCCATGTACTGCCAGTAGGGGGGCCCTGGTGGAGTCCCAGGACACAGCGGTGGCAGGCGGCAGTCTGTTTAGAGACTCAGCTGGCCTGCCCGGAAGTCCCTCCCCTCCCCTCCCCGCTCCAGTGAGCCAGCCCAGGAAGGACTGTTTCACCCTCTCATCCCCTTTCCTAAGAGAGTTGGTCCAACACCAAATACCTTTCATTCGTGTTACCCTCGAAGCTGCCAGGCTGGCTTTCTTGGGCTCCTTGGTAGACCTGTAGTTCCTGATGGGCTGCGGGAGTCGGCCCGCGCTCCGTCTGGCTGCTGTTCTGCTGGAACACGCACAGAGGAGTGACTGGAGCCGCAGCAATCCCAGGCCTGGCAACGGCTCCCTCTTCACCTGGCTCGGAAGAGCTTCGCATTACAGCGGTGTGTGCTTCAGGTTTTTATTTAAATGGCTTTGTTTTTTGAACCTGTTTTAATCATATCTAACAACATTTTTTTTTTTCCCTCAAAATTTTTTTTTTTGCTCCTAAACATCTACCTTATTTTTTCTTTTTTGTTTTGTTTTGTTTTTAACTTTTTGAGAAGAGGGGACAGCCCACAAATTTTCTATATTCTTGCTTTTCTGTTGTTATATGTAATATTTAAAGTGGAAAAATAGCCCAGCCAGGCGTGGCTCAGTGGTTGAGCATCAACCTAGGATCCAGGTGATTGGGATTTGATTCCCAGTCAGGGCAAATGCCCAGGTTGCAGGCTCGATCCCCAGTCAGGGGCATGCAGGAGGCAGCCGATCAATGACTCTCTCATCATTGATGTTTCTATCTATCTCTCTCCTTTCCTTTCTCTAAAATCAATAAAGATACATTTAAAAAAATAAAGTGGAAAAATAGCCCAGCCGGTGTGGCTCAGTGGTGAGCGTTGACCATGAACCTGGAGGTTGAGGCTCGATCCCCAGTCAGGGCACAGGCCCAGCTGCAGGCTCAACCCCCAGTAGGGGGCGTGCAGGAGGCAGCCCATCTAGGCTCTCTCATTGCTGTTTCTATCTCACTCTCCCTCTTCCTTTCTCTCTAAAATCAATAAAAACATATTTAAAAAAGAAAAATAATATTTTCCATAATTCTTAGGGGAAATTATCGTCAGTTATTTTTTAAAATATGTGGAAGGTGTAGAAATTCTTTACTTTGCCCTCCACTCTACAGTTGTTGAGGCAGCCAAAGTCTTGGGGCTTCCGTCCCCCGCAGGTCCCCTCACCTCAGATTTGTCTTTTTTGAAATAGCCTTTGCAAGCTGTTCCTCTGCCATCGCAGCCATGGTGGTGCAGGGGAACTCTAGTCAGTCGTAGATCTGCTTTCACTCATGTTTAAAGGCTGTTTCTCTAAAGGGTCCTGCCTGTTCAAGTCCCACAAACCTTTGGGATCCTTGTGACACACCCGACCTGAAGTTCAGTCTAATTCCAGACAAGGCAGCAGACGGGTGTGGCGCCTTGACCGGCAGCTCGGAGTGGGGGAGGCAGGGCTCTCCTAGAGGGGCATTGTCTGAATCTTGTGGAGGATGTGAAGGTTGAAAAAGCATGTTAACGATCGCGAAGGACTTTTTATGTTATATTTGGGAAATGAAAATATATATAGCAGACTAGACTCTAACACTCCACACAGTTTTTGTTGGCTGGAGGAGATGGGTTCAGGGAGGAAAAGTTTGTCAAGGGAGGTGTGGATTGTACACTGAGAAACAGGTTCAGTGCTAAGAGCTGTCTTACAGGGATCTCATGCTTTAGATTTTTCATATTTTTAAAATACCTTCTCTTCCCTCTAGCTCAGCCCTCTCATCCTGCTATAGCCGAGTGTACCAAAGTCTCGCCAACCTCATTCGCTGGTCTGACCAAGTGATGCTAGAAGGTGTGAACTCAGAAGATAAAGAGATGGTGACAACGGTGAAGGGGGTCATCAAGGCTGTGCTGGATGGAGTGAAGGTATGCAGGCGTGAGGTGGTCCTGGTCAGGGACTTGGAGCAGCCTCCTGCTGGGTGTTCATCACAGAAGAACTCATTCCAAAGCCTCGTGGGTTAGAGTGGCTGTCTCCCAGGTCCCTGGTGTCGGTGTGCTCTGGTAGCTGTGTCATTCTCTCGTACAAGTGGCTCTTCCAGCAGTACAAGCCTTTGGAGTACTTACCTCCATAGTCGGAAAAGTTGCCAGAGCCGTCAGCCTTCACTAAGCATTGTATTAAATCCAGCGAGTCCTTATGGTAAAGCTGTGGCTGAGCGTGCTTGCCAGCCAGACAAAAATGCAACGGGAAGGGCTTCGCATTGACTTGTAGCAGGACTCCCAGCATGTCAACTGCTACCTTTTCACATTCTAAAAACTTCTGGGATCCTTGGTAGAAAAGCAGGATAGAGATGAGTAAGAAATGAAACTGTCTACATTTGAAGTCCATGATGTGGTCTATGAATCTACTTCTCAGGAAAGTCAGATACAGCGTCATAGGACATTTTGAATCCTAGTGAAGGCCATAGGGGTCTGGAATTATTGAGAAAATACGTCCTAGTAGACGAGGAAGGCAGAATGTAGTAGGGTGAGGGCCTGTAGGTCAGGACTAGGGCTGTGCGCAGTGGGAGTGGAGACCCTGCTGTTATGTGAGGCCGTATAATGTAGTGGAAAGAGGGCTGGCCTTGCGGCCCGGTGAGGTTTGAATCCCAGGTTCACCACTTACTAGTCTATGGACTTGAGCAGTTTACTCAAGTGTTGGCACCTTAGTCAACTCGCCTGTAAATTGGGTATGACAGTGGCACCGTGTATCGTAGTGTTGTAGGAGGGTTACATTAGTTAATGTGCGCAAAGCTCTTGGGCGTTGCCTGCCACATATTCAGCACCCAGACCTCAGCTACTGCTGATTAAGTAAGTGCACGATGTATGCCTGAGCAGGTCTCTTGGCTTGGAAAACGCTGTGTCTTCCTTACTAGGCCTTTCAGCCCAAAATTACAGCTGAGGTACTTAAACCAGGTCCGACAGGATCCCTTCCCCACTCGGCCATGCCTTCAGGGTTCTGAAGGCAACCTGTTGGGTTAACATTCCGCAGAAGCTCTGGATAGTACAGTGAGGACCCCCAGCGGGTAAAAACTTCAGGGGGAAGGCTAAGAAGGCATTGCTTAAACCAATTGCTCCAGCATGAACTGAGGTAGCGGAGGAAGACGGTGCCCCCCACCTCTGGCACTGTGCAGGACTGCTCTGTCTGCTGGGGACTTCATGGAGCTCACTTAGAGGGAGTCTTAACTAGATTACATCAAAGTTACTTATGATAGCTCCCAGGTTTTCTTCATTTCCAAAAATTATTAGATCCTACATTATATGTTTGGCCAGTGAGACTCAAGGGTGCAGCCAGGGTGGCTGCTATGTGAGACCTTCCGTCACACTCCAGATTCTGGAGCTCGGTCACATGTATCATCCCATCCATCTTCCCAGCAGCCCTCTGAAGCCAGCAGGGCACAGTGAGACCTGACCTGGGTCACACTCCTCAGCGGAGTTCAGAGTTCTGGCTCACACACCCCTGTCCTTCCTGCCCAGGCTTCTGGAAATGCTGTTACTGAAAATTATTATTTTTCAGGTGACATTGTTAAGGTTTCCTTCTTCCAAATTGATTATGATGAAATGTTCAAAACAAGTCAGAACGTCCAAAATAGAGAGTTTCATTGTGACATTCCCAAGGAGATTCTCTTTTGTGGAATCACTGAAACACCACTGTATTGGTTGATAGAACAATTTCTCTGATTTTTCATATTGACCTGGATGAGAGGGAGGGAGGGGTACTTTTCAGTGTCTGAAAGCAAATAACTTCTCCACAGTTGTTTAAAAATATTTTAGCCAGAACAGATATTCTCTAGGTGAGGGGCTCTGTAAGTTCAGTTTTGTTTCATTTATCCAAGAAACATTTATCACGAACCCCCTGTGTGCCAGGTAGTGTGATAGAGTTGGGACTATAGTGACAAGCAAAACCCAGAGTCCCTGACCTGATGGAGCTTACAATATAAAGGGGGAAAGAACAGCAAACAAACACTTGCAGTTCTGTCATTCTAACCAGGACTGGTGCTGTAGGAAGAAATGGCCTGTGGTGGTACCTGGGTGTACAGATGAGCTTCATTTTTCAGGATGGTCAGAGACACTTCCCCCAGGAAGAGACAGACAGACTAAAAGCCTGCAACATGAGCAGGAATTGGCCTTTGTTGCTGGAAGCTTTTTGTAGTTAAGTGTCAGTAAAGGCAGCAGGGACCATCGAGACTATAATGTTGACATTCATCACTAAGGTCTAATAGTAACAGAGCTAACACTTACTACCCACTCCTGCTCATAATGACTCTCCAAAGTAGTCACTATCGCCCCTTCACGGGGGTGGAAACTGAGACTCAGGCAGACCAGCCGTCAGTGGCAGGGTCGAGATTCACACACAGGCCAACTGGACCCCAAACCCTGTGCACTCACCTTCACCCTCAGCCACCCCACAGGAGGGAGGGCCATGGTCAGCCCGAGAGATTCACGCGCTCCCTCCTCCAAGTCAGCTGGCTGCCAGCCTCTCTCGAGGTCCCCTTCAGACTTAGGACTCCTTTCATAAGCCCATGTCCTAGTTTTGTGCCTGCCTCAGTGGGCTGGGAGGCGTGGGACTGCCGGAAATAGAGTACCTTCGTGAGGATGTGCCCTGCCCCTGAGAGGAGAGATGGCACCTTCCTTTAGACTGACTCACCATCTTTCCCGTAACTCATTCAGTTAAATGGAATTTTTTTGAAGGGTTGAAGTGTTTTAAAAACAGGATTACTTTGCTTTTGTCCCTGAATGGGTAGTGCCATTTATTATTTAACCTCCCCACAAACACCACTTGTTAGCCCTGTAACCTTGGGCAAGTTACTTCTCTGAGTTTCAAGTCTGTTTTTAAGTGTTTATCCTGAAGATTTGAAGAGAGATTCAGATAACATATATAAAGTACCTGGTAAGTGGTAGGTGCCCAGCAGACGGTGGGTAAGTCCTGTTAACTGTAGAAAAGTTCATTTCTAGAACAGCTCACGTTTACCAGCTTCACAGGTTGTGGCTCTTTTCCACAGTTTCTTAAATCCCAGGTTATAGTAAAAGATAAACCTGTTATCTCATCTGCCCCAGGCAGTGATACCTGTGGCAGCCTGAGGCTCAGAGATGATAGTGACTCTCCCAGGAAGGAATTTAAAGGGCTTCACTTTCCCATTTCTCTAGGAACCCCTCTAGGACACACACCCCAGTTGGGGCCTGGCTGCTGTGGGACCGACCTCCTCGAGGTCAAACAGATACCCCAGATTGTCCTTTTGAAACCAGCACCCCAGCTCTTCCTAACTTTACCATTTAAATGTCAGCTTTTCTTCTGATCTCAGATGTACAACTTCATACCCATTGCCCTGGGCTCTCTGCCCTATCCTCCTCACAGACTTTCAGGAGTCGCCTCCTCAGGCCTGAGCCTCTTTCTCTGACCTCCAGCACCTCCCTTCACACGCTCATTTTTCTTTCTTTTTAAAGCCTCATACTGACAACCTTGGGGCAAACTTCGGAGTATCTGCAGTTCTATCACTACCCAAAATTGGGCTGTGTACCAGATTTACTTGTAGAACAGGAATATTTAGAAAGAAATGCTCTCCTGACTGAATCAGTTAGGATTAGGTTTGACTGCAAGAAAATCTAAAATATACTGGCTTTTGAAATAATTTTATTTTTCTTTCATATCTCAGAAGCCCAGAGATAGGCCATTATGGCTAATATGATGACAGTTTCACAAAACAGTCAGGGCATGGTCTTCTCCCCTTGCCTTCCTGCCACTCTTAGCACATGGATTCCACCTCATGGTCTGTAATGGCTGCTGCATCTCACCCATTAGGACTGCATTCCAGCCAGCAAGGAGAGAGAGAGGGGAGGTTGTGCCCTCTCCATTTAAGGGTGCTTCCTCACAGGCCTCACAGAACTTTCACTTAAAACTTTATGGGCCAGACCTTAGACGCATTCCCAGCTAAAATTTTATTCATAAGGAAGGACTGATATTGTAGGGCACCTCACTGTCTGCCACACTGGCATATCTAATAAGCCACCTCTTTTTATTCCTCTTTCAGCCTATCTTTAAACAGGTATTTAAAAGGTACTTTTCCAAATTCCTTGTGGCTTTTGAAGACTGTGTTTCAATGAACTGGCAGGTCTCTGGTTCTCGTTTTTGGCAAATGTCATGGCCATCAGCACACTTCTCCCTGGGCTCTGGTCCACGGCCTCCAGCTCTGGGGACACAATCTGGTACCGGCTCAGTCTTGCCTCACCTGTGCTTCAGGAGGACTGAAAAGTTGGATGTCCCTCTAGGGAACCTGCCTTCCATGGGAGAAGCCGGGCTCTCCCCAGGTTACCAGTGGGAGCTCTGAATGGAATTAGGGTGTTGGCAGGTAGCCATGTACATGCACATCCAAGGGTTCTCCTCTGTGAAGGTGAAGGTCAATTGAAACTAAAGGCCTCTGGCTGGTCTCCTTGGGCCCAGAACCTGGGCAGTGGATGCAGAAAGCTACCCCCTCTCACCCTGTTCCCGCTCAGGCCAGCAAATGGGGGAAACGCAGAGCTGCTGCATCACCACAACCATGGCGTCGTCTTGCACTGTGGGTGCATGCTCGCACATGTGTGCCTGTCGTTCCAGGAAGATGACATTCCAATTATATTTGCTCGTGATTTAATGAAGAATTAGTGGCATTTTTTCCTGCGTCAGCAGTTACATATACGCAGACATCTCTCTCTTCCCATTGCCCTGCTCATAAAGTGCGACCGTGAAGTGTCCAAGGAACTGTGGTCTGGCCTCTGACCCCCCCGATGCCATCCGCGATGCTCTTCTGTGTGGCCTAGTGACCACCTTTTACGATAGGCTCCTTTCCCGTCGTCCTCCAGGCCCTGGGCTGCAGCCTTCATTCCACTTGCCAGCTCTTCTCATTACGTAGCCTCTCATCTCTCCATCCTGCCTGCAGTCCCCAGCTAGGGAGCTGTTTCTTACATAAAGCTGTTCAGAAAAGGGAAGTGGACACAAAAGAGTACATACTGTATGGTTCCATTTATGTCAAGTTCTAAACAAAAGCGATATAAGAAGTAAAAGTTAAAAAGCGGTTGGAGTCAGGCAGATTGACTGGAGAGGTTGGTGGAAATGTTCTATATTTTCTGAGTGGTTCTTACCAGGTAAAATGCATTCCAGTTGAAAACAAGTAGACCCTGATGTCACCTCTTCCTCCCTCCCCCCCTTTCTATTTTAAAAAGTATTTTTAATGTCATTTCTTTGCTAGGCGGTATGCCCTTAACTTTCTGTCCATTGACAAAGATCCTAACCAGTCATGTCACCCATACCCAGCTCACTTTGCAAAACCACCTTCCCAAAGCCAGAGGTGTGGTCATTAGTAGGCAGCTTCATAGTATAAAACAGCTTTAGAGAACTAAAGAATAGTTCTTCCCCCCTCCGCCCCCAAGCTGACTGGAATCTGTTCTGCCAGGGGAATTTCTTTCTGTGATGAACCTAGTCATTGTGAGACAATGGGGTTTGTCATTTCCCCTTCCAAGAGGAAGTACCTTGATGCATTTGAAAACTTCTCAACATGCTCTGAAGGTATTTTTGGAGCTTAGGGGACATTTGAGGAAGTCATGCAGATTACCTGCGTCAAAGAATACTTGGCATTTATGGCATGCAGGAGTCCGCAGGCAGAAAGATGAGACTCAGCCGTGGAGGTCAGGCAGCTGGCCCACCTGGCTGTACAGATGCAGCAGTGGGGAGCTGTCCTCAGGCCTTACTGCTTTTCTCCTCTGTGGGTGTAGGAGCTGGTCAGACTTACCATCGAGAAACAGGGGCATCCGTCTCCAACCAGCCCAGTGAAACCCAGGTCCCCAGCTTGCAAACCCGATGGGTAAGTGCTGACAAAACCCTCTAGTCACTGTGGTCATGTTGGGTCCACACTCGAGTGGGAGCCGGATCCGGCCACCCATGTCAGGTAGGCTGTTTGAGGCCCACATTCCTCTTTCAATGAGTCTGGTAAGTGCCTGTATTACTTTGAAGTGTGTACAGCTCACACATGCCCTGAAGTATTTCCTGGTCTCCAGGTTCATGGCCAACAGGACTCTTTCTAAGGATAGTGTGTGTGCACCCAGGGCCCACACCTTGTGTTTCCCCACCACCTTCCTTTCCTAACTGGAAAGAACTTTGAAGTTTTTTGGGGTTTTGGGGATTTGGCTTTATCTTCTACAAGCCCCTAGTACAGACATAAAACAAGTTTGGAGCCTTTTAGACAGCCTTTAGGTCATCTAGTTGAAGGATTCCTTCTAAAGACCAGGAAACTAAGATGCAGAGTCAGGGGACTTGGCTAGGCATCTCTGTTTTATTGGTGATCAAACCAGACTTGCAAGCCCACCTTGACCATGGGGTGTCCCAAGTCATCTCCCTGCCCTTGTCACATCCCAGCCCTCTTTGGACTTGTGTGTGCTCTGTAACCTTCTGTAACCCCAAGTTCTTTGCAATTCTCAGCCAGTCTGAGCTCCCCCTGACAGATCGAGAGATGGAGATTCTGAACAAGACAACCAGCATGTCACAGTCGACTGAACTGCTCCCAGACTCTACTGATGAAGAGGTCGCGCCCCCCAAGCCCCCCTTACCGGGCATTCGAGTGGTTGATAATAGGTAACTATTATCAACTATTATCTGTTTTTCTAGCACCTTCCTCTATTTATGACCTAATTTCATGAATGGATGGGTAGAGTGAGTTGAAAAGACGGTGCCATTAGGGTAAGAACTTGGAGCCCAGTTCCTTGCTTTTTAGAAACCTTGGAAGTTCCACCTTCCTCAGCCGGGACCCTCTGGAGGATGGGGACACAGCCCCAGCGCCTGCCCTTGCCCACACTCCCAGAACTCCCAACCGCTTGCCTTTTACCAAGCAAAAATTGGTCCAGTTTCTTACGAAGGAACAGAGAGGGTCTTTCTGGTCATAGTTTTCCCAGCAGGTCTGATAGGTTTGTTTTGGCAGAAGAGGGTAGGACAGGAGCGGAAAGTGTGGAGGTGGGCCTGTGTAGTGATGAGTAGTGCTCCCTGTGTCTGTCTGAAGAGTTTTGTTTGGATGGTTTGGTTTGATGGGATTTCTTGATTTGCTTCAGTCCCCCACCAGCACTGCCTCCGAAGAAAAGGCAGTCGGCTCCGTCCCCGACCCGCGTGGCCGTCGTGGCCCCCATGAGTCGAGCCACCAGTGGCTCCAGTTTGCCTGTTGGAATTAATAGGCAGGTAATGCAGCCCATTGGGAAAGGCGAGGAAGGCTCTGGGTTTGGGAATGTGACTCCTTCTATCCCCTTCCTTAGTCACCACACAGGCTCTCTCAGGGTTGAAGCTTCCCTGCTGGACTCAAGAGAAGTCATCCCGTGGGGGTGGGGCAGGGTGGGGCTCCAAAGACCTCTGCACGCAGCCCCAGGGCCCTCTAGCCACACTCTCCAGCATTCCTGGAGGCTTCTTTCTGGAAGCCACAGATAGTGGCGTGGTATTGCTGACATCACAGATGGGCCTTTCCCACCGGTGGCATTTTCTTCTCCAAGTAAACATTCCAGTTCCCTCCCCCCTGCTCTCGGCCATCATTTCTCAGAAGTGACTCGGTTGTTTTTATTTTTCCATGCGAGGATTTTGACGGAGACTGTTATGCCCAGAGGCGCCTTTCGGGAGGCAGCCACTCCTATGGCGGAGAGTCGCCCCGCCTGTCCCCCTGCAGCAGCATCGGCAAGCTCAGCAGGTCGGATGAGCAGCTGTCCTCTCTGGACAGGGACAGCGGGCAGTGCTCCCGGAACACAAGCTGTGAAACACTAGGTGAGCTGCAGGCGTCATCACTTCTGTCTCATCATCTGGTGGCTTCTTTGGGATCAAAGGGTGACTCCAGTCATCCAAAACCTGGGCCTCAGTTTCCTCACCTGCACAGTGAGGATACCGAAGCCTGTCTCTGGAGGAGGTTGGAAGCTGAGATGAAGTAATGATGTGAAACCACAGGGGAGATGCTCCAGTGGTAGCTGCTACTACGGCTATTGTGTCACTGTGTAACTTGACTCCCTTTGCCAGAATTGAGCCATCTGTGCTCAGAGCGGTGAGTGCAGGGAGCCCCTGACAGCTTCTGAGGGAGGAGGAGGCAGCTGAGTGGCACATGCTGCCCCACCCCCACCCCACCCCCGTCATTGCTGAGCGCCTGCGACGTGGGCTGGAGGTGAGGGCTAGTCTGAAAGGCAGTTTGGTGTGAGGCTGAAAGAGCATCAGGCTGCTTGTGTCCATGAACTGAATGTCTCACTTCTGAGGGTTCACCTTCAGAGCATAATTGGAAATTGGTAGCAAGGTTGCTATCCAGGGACATTGATCTCAGCAGTATTAGGACCAGTGATAACTGGAAATATCTGATTACTCAGGGCTAGGAAATCAGGCAAACTATGATACAACCACTTGGTGGAATGATATATAGCTATTAAAAGTCAATTGTGATCTATTAATCAGAGGACAAAATCCTAGACCACTTACATAGTACTTCCTCTGCTCAGTTAACAAATGAAGAATTCTGGGAGGGGAAATAGACTTTTTAAGAAAATACATCAAATTGTAAACAGATTATAGCTAGATTACAGCACTGTGGATGGTTTTTTATATCATTTTTTGCCACATTTTCTACAATGATCATGCATTTCCTTTTTTTTAAATGCTCATCCAAGGATATGTTTATTGATTTGAGGGAGAGGAAAAGAAACATTAGTCAGTTCCTCCTGTTTGTGCCCCGACTAGGGATAGAACCCACAACTTTTTGGTGTACGGATGACGCTCCAAGCACCTGAGCCCCCCGGCCAACACGATTTTCTTTTTCACTAAGAAGTTTTAAAAATATAGTAAAGTGCAAAGAATTAGGATAACAGAGCCACATTCCCGTCTTTTGCAGTTACAAGCAGGGAGGAGAGTGGAGAAGATAAAATAAAGCGTGGGCCTGTCTAGATGGGACGGGAGACACGTTTTTGTCCCGCTGTCGTGAACAGAATTGGGCAAAAGCAGGGGACAGGGTCCTTTCTTTCTGTGGGGTCTGGTGGCTGACGGTGTGTCTTTCCTTTTGTGAACACAGATCATTATGACCCTGACTACGAATTCCTTCAGCAAGACCTCTCGAACGCAGACCAGATACCTCAGCAAGTGGCCTGTAACCTTAGCCCGTTGCCGGAGTCCTTGGGAGAGTCTGGGTCTCCGCTCCTCGGCCATCCTTTCCAGCTGCCTCTTGGCAGCTGCCCCCAGCCAGACGGGCCCTTAGCCCCAGGGCGGCAGACAGACCTGCCGCCTGCTCTCCCGGAGAAGAAGCGCAGGAGCGCAGCCTCCCAGACCTCGGACAGCTCTGGCTGCAGGGTGTCCTATGAGCGGCACCCCTCCCAATACGACAACATCTCCGAGGACGACCTGCAGAACCCAGCCTTGGCCCAGCCCGCCCCCTTCCCTCTTGCTGCTATCCTCCCCTTCCAGCAAGGAGGCTCCTCAGCCTCTGTCGAATTTGTGGGGGACTTCACTGCTCCTGGACCAGCGGGCGACCCAGAAAGACCACCGCCCCTGCCAGAGAAGAAAAATAAGCACAGTAAGCTTTGCTGAGCCATTGGGATGCACGGGTTATGACCCATGGTGGTGGTGTGTTTTATGTAAGCTTTAGACCAGAATCCAACCAGTGGGCTTGTAAGTTCATAAAGATAGCAGCACAGGTACCCATGGGCACTTCCGGGAGCCTTGTTTTGTCAATACCAGTGATTGTTTTTAAAGCCTGAGAGGCTGACCACTCCTATGGCCTTGGTAAAATCTCAGCCTGGTCTCCACAGATCCCGGGGTTTGGCCTCTTGTAGATGGCAGCCAGTTGACCTTCTGGCCTGAGCACATGGTGACAGAGAAACAAGTGTCGTGGCATTCAGGGCACCATTATGGCAAGATGTGGGTGAAGTAGGAAGGACGTGTGAGTTCCCGGAAAGGTCCCCAACCCCAGAGGGGCTCTCGGGGGCCCTCGAGGTGTGCCAGGAGGCTGCCCGGAGATCCTCGACACCCTCATCTTCCCAGGCACCGAAATGTCACATGATGATGGGGAATCTGAAATGGTCTGAGGAATGCCTCTTGGACTAGTTGTTATATTGTGTGATGTCACTGGGGCCAGGGATGGAACTGAGATTTTGGTCATATTTTGAATATTTCCAACTGTGTATTTGCCGTCAAACTCCTAAGTAGAATTCTGCTGGACATTGTTTTTTCTGCTGGCTCCCCACCTGCTCCACGTTGCCTCTCTCTGACCCCTTCCCACTTCGCAGGCATGGCTCTACTTCGTTTTCCTTTGGCAGCCTGCTGTCACCATTTAGATATGTGTGTGGCCACGTCAGCCCCACAGCCATGGTTCTCTGGCCTCAGGTGAAGCATCCAGCAGACAGCTTCTGCATTCCAAGTTCCCCAAGGAGAGCATTGATTGGCTCTGCCTAGGGTGGGCCCCCCTCAAACAAGAGGAGACCTGGCCAGGTTAGCCACAGTGGGATTGACCCAGGGGCCATCTAGGTGGGCTGTGGAAGGAGGCAGCCACCAAGGATGGAGTATGTTCCCCAGCTTGTGTAATAGCCTGAGTGGTATGGTTCCCTGGCTGGAGGGAGAGAGCTGTCTCTGTAAGGCTAGTGATGTCATGTAAGTTGGCTCATTAGAAAGCAGGGCACTCGGGAGGGAGCTGCAAATGGCAACACCAGGAGCATGTCCTCCTGCACCTTCCTCTGCATGGCAAGTGTTTCAGAGCCATGGGCCTCCCCACCCCAGACTTGAGCAACATATTGTTTTTTGGGCTCACACCCTCCCCTCCCCTCCCCTCCCCTCCCCCAGAGCTCAGGGCAGGATTGCATCTGTGCAAACCACAAACCAAGGAGCCAGGACCACCGTTTCTGGCTTCTGGCTTCAGGACAGGTGTGGGTGGCAGTCCTGCAGGGCTGGAGAGAAGGGAAAGGAAGGGAGAGGTAGCCGTTGTTTCCTTAGAATAAGCAAATCTCCAGCGGGGGAGATGGTTTACATTAACTTGGGCTGCCTTTGTCTCCATCCATCAACACCTGTAGTGCTTGTGCCTGCAAGCCTTTCAAACCTGCTGAGAGCACGGGGTGTTGTATGCCCTGGGCCAAAGCTTCACACGCCCTGCATACTGGTCCTTACTGCTCCCTGGCTGGAGGGTGTCACTAGCTCCTGTTTTATAGAAAAAGCAACTAGAGCTCAAAGGAACTGAGCCTTGCCCAAGATCAAGAGCTGGGCTGCAGAGCAGGCCTGTGTCCCCATCTCAGTGCCCTGCCTCCCACACTGAGTAGGAAGGGAGTGCCCCTCCTCGCTGAGACCCTGTCCAGGTGGTGAGCCCATGCAGCAGGTAGCCTTTTCTGTGCCCTGTGAAAGGACCCCAAACGTGACTCTCTGAGGCTTGGTCCTAACCTGGGGCTAATGCTTCACTTCCCGAGGGGATCCTTGGCAAGCTCCAGCCTGTGACCCTGTGGAAACTCCTCGCAGTTGCTGAGGGAGAGAAGGAAACGGTTGTCCTTAAGTTTGTCACGCAAGAGCCACCCACGCGCAGCGTGGTGTCATAGCCTCATTCTTCAGGGACTGATGCCCTGAGGGTCCCTAGCCCCTCTGGGTGAGGTCAGCCCCACAAGGCCCTTGTGTCAGACAAGCTTCCCATCTTGTCTGCCCACAGTCGCGGGTGCCTCCGGAGCGCCAGCCTGCCCGGCTTCCCAGGGAAGCCGGCTACTCTGTCTTGGCACCCTTCCACCAAGCCGCCTTTGAAACAGACTGGCCCAGCTCATTTCTAGAAAGCTAGGGACATTAGCAGGTCTCTGTGCTCGGTTAGCAGGTCTTGACCAGGACTCCACAGTAGGAGGTCGCGTCTTACTGAAACGGCCCTTGTTGTCAGGCGAAGGTGGGGTGGTCAGTCTTCTTAGGGAGCAGTGAGCAGGAGTTTGGGATCACCTTCATAGACCCCAGTGGTGTCAGCAGTGTTATGGAACAGGCATGGTGGGCTTGAGGGGACTGTGAGCGCCACTCAGCAGCAGCCTCAGCCAATCTTACCAGGGGGCAGGGGGCATCTGTGCCTGCCCACCTTTTACAGCCAAGCTTCATTCCATGCTTGTTGGAGCCAAGGCATTCTTATTGATCCTTTTGATAAAGAGGGTGACTTTGAGCCCCCTCCTTCAGTGATGGGTGCCAGAGATACAGCCTGGAGAGGCATTTCCTGTCTACTGACCCCAGGTGACACAGAAGAGCAAGGTCATCTTGCTGCCTTTGTAACTGCTTTCCTCAGCCCAGTGCCTCTGTCCTTTCATTTGCTGACTGGTTTGGGTCTCTGATTAAGCCCCCAACTTTATAGTTGTTTGAAAATACAAAATTAAGCCCTGCAGAATTGTCCTTGCCACTTCTTGGTATCTGAATCTTAGCTCCACCCAGCAGGTACTCATGGCACTTGTGCCATGACCCATTGGGAAACCATCCACTCAGGATGGATCTCTGCCACCCCTGTGCCTACCACACATGCACTTAGGTTTTTGTGGGTTTTTAAAAAATATATCTTTATTGATTTCAGAGAGAGGAAAGGAGAGGGAGAGAGAGAGGTAGAAACATCAATGATGAGAGAGTCATTGATGGAGCCCGCAACCCGGGCATGTGCCCTGACCGGAAATCGAACCCCGATCGCCTGGATCCCAGGTAGACGCTCAACCACTGAGCCACGCCCTACCGGGCGCACTTAGGTTTTTTTGCTTCAAAACCCGGGGCCCTTTTCTTTCCAGCTCTCACCGTCACTGTAACTCCCCCATAGTGTGTGTAGCAGCTCTGCAGGTGAATTTATTAGCTCGTTCCTAACTCGGGCAAGGGGGCATAACAGTGCCTCTCCCTCCAGATGTTGGTGCACACGTGTGTAGGGATATTTCAACACCGGGCGCTTCCTCAGCTACCTGGACAAGGGGAAAGGTGCTGCAGGACTTTAAGCGTGCCTTGACCTAGACTTTGTCGTGGGTATGTCAAGTGCAGGACCCAGTTCAGAGGTGGATGTGGATGGGAGCAAGGGCTTCTCCTCCAACCCAGCCTTCACAGCTTCATGAGTACGCCAGGTGTCACAGTTGCTTCTCCCAGAACCCTCTGGAGTCTTCAGAAGGGCCCAGCTCTGTAGGTGGGGTTCAGATCACTAACCACGAGTCAGGAATACAGTGTACACAGGTATCCCTCGTGAATCCTGAGGGCTCCGCACCTGCCTCCAGAAAAGGTGCCTACGAGGAAGAGGTCACTGAGACATGGCAGCCGAGGTCTCCGCTGTTGTCTGCTTGGGGATCGCTTTGTGGGTGCTGCCACACTGTGCAGGCAAGAGAGCCTGTACCTGGATGCAGGCAGCTCCACCAAGAGGCAGCAGCGTGGCATTGGATGGCAGCGGTGGCAAGGGCTGGGGTTTCCCAGAGGATTTTTGGGGGTGGGAGGAACATGTATCTGACCCTGAACCCTTCCCTACCTGTACCCTTCCGAGGACGCTCTCTAGCCTCGCAGCGGGAGGAAGGATGGCGATGCTGTATTTCCTACACACCCAGTGGGTGCTCTACAGGCCCCCACAGCTTAGCCTGGGAGGTGCTGAGGTGCATATGTTCCGTTTGTGCCTTTATTCTTCAAATACTTGCAGACTCCTACTGTGTGTCAGCCACTAACGATACAGTAGTGGACAGGACGTTGTGTCCCTGCCCTCCTGCAGCTCCGACTCGAGTGAGAGGCAGTAAATCCAGTGGCACCTGCTTTGAAAATATACCCTGAACCACATCTCTCTCAGCACCTCCACCCCCCACTGGCACCTTTCACCTGAGCAGCCTCAGCAGCCCCAGATGGTCTTCATAAGACAAAGCAGCTACAGTCACACCCTGTGGACCCTCTGTGGGTTCCTGCCCGTTGACACAGCCCTGCCCGACCTGGTGATCAGCTCATCTCCCTCACTGTCCTCTGGACAGTATGCTTTGCTCGCCTGGAATCCTGGCCTCTCGGGCTTCTGCCTGGCCTGTAGCCTCCATGGGAAGGGCTCCTCACCATCCTCACATAGCTCATCCACACTCTAGACAAGCACCCACTGCCACCTACTGCTGTTGTCCACGTCTGCTGTCTTCTGGAGTGAGAGTGAGCCCCTGTGGGCAGAGGATTTGTTTTGCTAGCTTCTCTGAAACCCCAGCACCTCGGTCAGTGCCTAACACATAGTAGGTGCTCAATAAAAACCTGGCGAATGAGAAAAGACAAGGTGGGGCTCCTGTGTGTGTGAGGCTGCAGAAAGTTGCATTAAGGCGGAGCCTGAGCCACAAAGGAGGGTAAGAGTCAGCTCAGAGGGTGGGGGAAGCACAATGGGAACAGCCATGCACACAGCCATGAGGGTGTTCCTGGAACTGCAAGAAGACAGCAGAGCTAGGCTGAGGGTGGACAGCTGTGCTGCCCCATGAGCCCCACACAGTCTGTGCCCCTCGAGTGCCTAGAAACCCCAAGGGCTTTGCAGCAAGGGAGCCAAGTGCCCCAATGTGCTTTTAGAAATAGACTATTTCTTACAGTGGGTCCAGGTTCACAGCAGCCCTGAGCGGAAATTACAGAGTTCCCATATATCCCTGCCCTCCCCCCCCATGCTCAGCCTGTCTGCTGTCACCTCTCCACCAGGACGGCCCATAGGTGAACCTGCACTGACATGTCATTGTCGCCCAGACCCACGGCTACAGGGCTCCCTCTTGGTGTTGGATACGTGTGCCCACCATTGTAGTGTCCCACAGAGTGGTCTCTGCCCTGGCTGCTGGGAGATGGGGGGTCCTCCCACAGATCGGTCCCCAGTGACAGAACCAGGGGCTGCCCCACTCTCTGTCCCACAGTGCTGGCGTACATGCAGCTGCTCGAGGACTACTCAGAGCCGCAGCCGTCCGTGTTCTACCAGATGCCGCAGAATGAGCACGTCTACCAGCAGAAGAACAAGCTCCTCATGGAGGTGTATGGCTTCAACGACTCCTTCAGCAGCACTGAGGGCATGCAGGAGCTGGCGCCGCCCCCCGCCCTGCCTCCCAAGCAGCGGCAGCTGGTAAGCGGCCCCTCCTTGGTCCTCTCTCTGCTGCTGCCACAGTGACCAGAGCTTCCATCCCGATAGGCCTCTAGGAACAAGAACCTGCTCCTCGGGGGCAGGCTTAACCCACTCTCCTTCCAGGCTGGGGCCCTGGGCTGGTGCGGGATGCCCCATCTCCCCCGTGGGGCTCTCACATCCCCTGAGCAGCTCTAGTGCAGCCTGTCTCCTGCTCTGCCATCTCCCCACCCTGGGGAGGGGGTGCCGATCTTTCCCGAGCAGCCCGTGCAGCTGGGACTGGCTTATACCCAGAATACTGGCTTTCTTTACTGACAGCCTCTTGCATTTTTTTCTCTCTTCTTTGGCTCCAATATAGACCTCCCAGAAAGAAGGGACTCAATCAGCGCACAGGGCAGGGTCTGTGGAGGGCCATCTGTGGACTACTTTTTTTACACAATGGGCCTAACTATACAGAGTGGCATACTCCCATGCTGGCCAAGGATGCCCAGTGTAAACAAGCTCTACTGAAGCAGGGTGGCTTTAAACAGCCATGCTGTGCGTCAGGCATAGCAGCTGCCTCTAAGGAGCACCCGGGAAGGGCCCCACGGAGGTCATGAAGCTTGGCCTGCACGGGACAGGCTGTCCTGGGAGGCCCTGGGCCAGGCAGGAGAGCGCGTCGTGCCTGCCGTGCGCCTCCAAACCTGTTTCTCTCTGCTGCCAGTGTGTTAGCCAGGTGCGCTCTGGCCAGGTGTTAGAACCCAAGCATCCCGCCCAGCCATGCTGTTCAGGAAGAACTCACCCCACGCGGGGTTCTTGTCTTTTTCAGAGCTGCATCTGCTGTTTTGCCCATATGCCAGCCAGTGTGGCTAGCTGGGCTATCCTTTATCAACCGCAAGAGACCTGAAGGTGCTGCCCTGACTTTTCTGGGAGGCATCTGCCAACTGTAGGACAGAGGTCCCGGGGTTACTCCTTGCAGCCACCTGGGGCTTGGCAGTTCTATGCTTGGGGCTTGAGCCCATACCCAGCCCTAGAAGTCCCCGAGCCTTCCTACATTCAGTGGGCTCAGGGGCGGACCAGACAGAACCACAGCTAGCCTTTTGGGAGACAGCATTTCTAGTAGAGAAAAGGCCAAGCTCAGAGTTTGGAGTCCTGAGTTCCAGTCCTGCTACTAACTAGTCATGTCTCACAAGTTGTGCTCAGAGTCTCAGTTCTTCACTGTCCTGCCCACCGCTTGAATGCCTGGATATGGATGTAAATTACTCTGAAAATGCCTGAGAAAGGGATTTTTCTCCACAGAAACTAAATGCCTTCCCCGGGGACCCACCACTTCCAGTAGACACAATTTGTGTGAGGTTCAGATCTACCGTAAGGAAGTGAAGGAGGGTGCCCGCCTGCCCAGGTAGCCTTGGCGAGTGCTTCTGATCCCTGCGCTGAGCCAGGACGTCCGAGCAGTTAGGTCGCTGCCAACTTAGCCTTTGTGCATACGTGCCTGACCGTTCTCTGCTTTCTCCCTCCTTCCCGCCTTCTCTCACCCTCTGTCCAGCAGGCCTCTTACGCTGCTTCTTCCTTCTCCTCTGTCTCCTACTGTGTCCAGCAAACTAAAGTGGCCTTCACCCCCGAGGACAGCAGTGCCACTCAGGGCATCAGTGTGTCCGTCTCTAACTCCTTTCTCAGCCGGCACGGCAACTTATCTGTGCCCTCGGTGAGTCGCTCCCTGCCGCTCTTTACTTGGAAACTGGTTAATGTGACTTTACATTTGTAGCCTGTGCCTCCCAATGTGTATGCTGCTGCCCATCGCTGACTTTGCCCTTCTGCAGATCCCTGTACCAGAGGGGACAGGGTATGCGGGGCGGCTGTCTGTGCTGGAGGACAGTGTGAAGCGGTCGGGATGGGGAAGTGGTAGCGGCCACACTTGCGGCATTATCGCTCAGGCATAGACTGCAGAGATGTTTCAGCCTCTTTATTGTAATCTCCCCTTAGGCCCACCCTTCACGAGCTCTATGGTAAAAGGAAATATTCCTCACAAAGGAAGCAGAGCCAAGGAGAGCAGCTCTCCTAGGGCATGAGAGAGTTTGAGTTGGAGACTGTATCAGTTAGCTTTTGCTGTGTAACAAACCACCCCAAAACTTAGTGGCTTCAAGCAACAGTAACCATTTCTCATTGCTTAGGACACAGGCCAGTAGCATGACGGTGCTGATCTGGCCCAGGCTGACTTTGGCTGGACTTGCTAACATCCCTGGAGCCTCAGCCGGGACAGCTGGGCTGATCTGGCCGCAGTCCACATGATCCACCAGTCTCCAGCAGGCCAGCCTGGGCTTGTTCACAGGGCAGCTGGCAGGGTTCCCAGGAAACAAATGGAAGCGTGCAAGGTATCTTAAGACCTAGCTCAGAATTGGCACTCAGTCACTTCCATTGCGTTCTCTGTTCAGTCACGAGGCCGGCCGCCCAGGTTCCAGGAATGGGGAAGTAGGTCTGCCTCTCAGTGGGAGCAGCTGGCAGAGGGAATGTTTGCAGACATTTTTGTAAATAGCACCCTCCTGAAACTTAGGGGACACTAGCTCTTTAGGAGGCACAGTGTCTTTAGGAGGCACAGTGTTGGTCTGTTGTCTTTCGCTGGAATCTGCATCTGTCCACAAACCTAAGCAGCCACTGGAAGTTCCCCTTAATCCATCCAGGTGAAGAACTCGGGAAAGGAGCCACACCTGGGCTGCACTGCAGCCAGCTGTCCTTATGCACCATTCATTCGCCCTCCCAGGCCATCTCCTTCCTTTAGGATTGTACTTTTACCTGCCTCTGATTTTGTGGACGTGAGGGTTAAGTAAAACCCTGGGAAACTGCCAGGCACACGGTGAGCTTAGAAAAATTCCTACTAGTGCTCCTGCTCTTAGAGTTCTGGAGTCCGGTCTTGGTTCTGTTCTGATTCTGTACGTGAGAGCTTGGGCAAATGGCTTACCCTGCTTGGACCTCCCTCTCCTTCTAAAGCTATGTGGTTGCCCCGGTGACTTTCAGAGGCCTCTCCAAGCCTGGGGTCCCAGTGTGGTATTTCCCACACTCCACCTCGGAACCATCAGTGCCCAAGTGAAGACGGCCCTACCTGTTGTGGGGACCTTGGGGTGTATTCTCCCTCTGGGTGCCGGGGCCCAGCTCCGCAGAGCCCTCTGCACCCCTACACTTGCCAAAGAGAGGCTGAACGCCCCCTCCCCCCCCCCCCTCCCGGCCCGGCCCTGTGCACAGATGCCCTCTGTTTCCTCAGCAGGCTCTTGCTGGCAGACTCCTTTCACAAAGCGTGCAAACTTGGCCTTCAGACAATCCCAGCTCTTGACTCTATTTTTCCCTCTGTGAACAGAAAGTGAGTGTGAATTATCTTAAGAGTATCTACAATATCCCTTTTGAGCAGTTTGGGGTTACAGGACTGTCAATGAACTGGACTGTTTGCTACAGAATGAAAGAAAACATGAGGGCGTCTTAATTAAGTTTGGGTATGAAGGAGGCTAAGGCATCTAGCATCAGGAATATACTAGGCGTTCAGCACCAGCTCCACAAAGGAGCCCAATGAGATGAGCTAATGAAGGTGTTTCTTTCGCGGAAAGGAAGGCCACCCCACGCCAGGCTCGGGAGGCGTTTGTAGTGGCCTGAATGTTTGGAACATTGGACAGCTGATTCAGTGTAACGCCAACACACTTTTCACGTGACCTCTGCTCACACTCTAAGATGTGCCCCTAATAGCCCTCAGCGTTGCCCTCAGAGCAATCCTTTATTTCTGAATTTCTTCATTTCCTGGTTCTGGGGCCTGTCATCAGTCCAGCGTGGAACTCCACAGGGTGCCACTGAGAATATAGCATTGTCATAGCTAAAGGCAGCTCACACTGTCCTTGGCCCAGTGACCTCCCATTTCTACCAGAAGCTTCTAACCATTGAAAACCACCTTGCCAGGGGAATTTGTAGAACAGTAAACCTGCATTGACCAATTCAACTGGAAGTGGGCACTGGAAAGGCATTCCTGTTCACTCTCCCAGGACCCAGCAAGCACGGGCGTGGGTCGGGCAGCAAGAAGGGCCCAGAGCTGGGAGCCCGTCATCCTGAGAGGGAAACATCATTAGGCAGAATGAGACAAGCATAGGGGACCCTGAGGCTGGGAGTGAGTAACCCCGTGAGAGGTCAGGTAGTAGCCAGGGCTTGAAGGACGGTTAGGATTTCAGTCAAGGTCGGGGCAAACAAGTCCCAGATGTTCCCCGAGGTACCTGCCTGAGCATGGGGCTAGAGAGCCTGGCATACATTCTGGAAGGTACCTTGAGTGTGAGCACTCAAGGATTGAGATCAGAGGACAGCTGCTAAAGGGTAGTGACAACAGCCAGCCCTTCCACATGTCTTCAGCCATCCCTACACCTTCACAGAAACCGGCTGCTTCCTGAGCTGCTCTCTCCTTACAAGGCCTCAGGCACTCACGGCTCCCCACCGCCCGCCCTTGTCCCCCACGCCTTTCCACTCCTATTCCTGGCACTGCCCTGTCTCCTCTTGACGTCTTCCACTGGGTCTGCCTGGCCGTCTCATTCCATGGAAATGTGAGCCCCCGAGGCCACAGACGTCCTTTCCTCCCTGGCATGTGCCGTCATCCTGAGAGGCCCAAGCACCTGCACAGACCAGCACCTGCCCTGACCCGTGGTGTCTGGACATCAAGGGTAGTCTGATAGAACGAGGTGTTGGGGAAGTGATAAGTGATTGTGAGGCAGGAAAGAGGTGGAAAGCTGGGTGTAGCCTCCCAGGCCGGGCCAGAAGGCAGCTCCATTGTCCTGCTCTTCTGATGCTACAGGGCTTGGTGTGTCTGCCTCCTGGGGGCACTGGAAAGTGTTTGAGTGATGAGTCCTCCTCAAACAGCTCTCTGACAGGTGCTGGGGTCACTTTTCCTGGGCCCGGACTTTCCCTTGGTTGCTTGTACCCTGGGCTGCTTGCTATGTGGTCCACGGGGCCCAGTGTCTCCACTCTACTCCATCTCTGGTCCCTCTAGCATCAGCCCTTCCCCTCCACATGGAATTCCCATGTTCCATCTCCTTCCCTGCTTGCATTTTCTCTCATTCTGAACCCAGCGGTACCAATCGTAAAAATTGAATTGAGTCTGTATGTTCATTTTACTCTTGACCAGGGAATGACTGGGACTCTCAGGAACCATTAGGGTTGCCGGTCCTTTTGGGTATCACAATGTCGATGTTAGAAAACCACCTTCCTTTATCCCCAGACTCCTTTCTGGGGTACCTTTTTTTTGCTCACTGCAAGTTGCAGACATTTACGATCAGCAGATCTGTCCAGGTGCTGGAAGTCTGCGGAAGTGTTTCTTAACCCTCTTGGCTCCCCGAATGAGTCTGATGATAAAACTGCTACGAGACTCAGGTTTTGAGTAGAACTTGAGAAATACCCATAACTCATTTGTTTTAAAATTTAGGGCAAGGAAGTCAAATATGTATCATCTTGAGGACTTGATTGAAGGGGGGTCTGCAGAGCAGCTGGTATCCCACTCTGAGCAAACCGTGTTGCTCTGAGATGTGGGACCCAGGTTTCCCACATCACCACATGTGCCCTCAACAGAAGGCCTGCGTGTCAGGGATTCTGGGGGTGTCTGCTGAGCTGTCCCCTCACTGCCCCTCCCCCTCAGTCCCTGAGACACACGGCTCCTGAGGTTCCCCTAGTGCACCTGTCACTCACTCTGTCACTCACTCGCTCCTCACCTGGTCGCAGCCAGCTTGAGTATAATGCAGCAGCCACCTGGAGACCTGGGCACTCTAGCTGGTCTAAAGGTCACACAGGAAAGGGGCGGAGGCAGGAGGTGGAGAAGAAAGGAGAGACTCTGGAGGGGGGTAAGGAGGAACGGCAGGCAGAAAGTGGACCAGAGTCCCAAGGGCACTTGGGCTGCTTGACACAGCACGCGTCTGTGTCCATTATAGGAAAAAATAAGTTCCCGCCTTCCTGCCTCTGTCCCTTGTTTCTTCCTGATGTCTTCACTGGCTCCCTGCTCAGGTTAGAGCTCACGAATTTGGAGAGGAGGGGAGGGAGGGTGCAGGGGTAGCCCTGGTTGCCAGAGGTGGGAAGGGTTTCTCTGAGCCTCACCTCTCCTGGCTGGGCTGCTCCATTGGGCCTGCCTGCCTGCCTGGTCAGCTCAGGAAAATGGCTGGGAGCGTCTCTGAGGGCCCCTGCAGCCCTGCCAATGCTCCTCCTGGCCCAGCCATGGCTTGAGTGTCATGTGGGTGTTTCCAATTATTTGGAGTCCTAGACTCTCAGACTCTGTCCCATTCTTGGGGGCCTCACCAGAGTGTGGTTTCCACGTGCAAGGGCAGGTGTCTTCTCACTGGACTTGGGGCTCCCTGCAAGGAACCTTTCCCTGTCCTCTTAACGTTACAGGCACTTAGTGGATGTCATTTGCTCTTACCCGGCCAGACCCTCTGCTCTCCATCCTATTTATGTGAACAGCCCACCATCCACTGAGTTGCCCAAGTAAGGGACGAGGTGTCATTTTGTCCGTTCCCCCCTGCCCCCCCCCACACCACGTTTCCACAGGCACACACCCTGCTGCACTTCCCCAGACATGCATGGCCACTCCCTCCTGCCCCCGGCGTGGGCATGTGGCCTCACTGGCCTTCCTGCCGCCACGGGCAGGTTCCCTCCTTCCCCTTCTAAGTGCTTCAGTCGGAGGCAGGCCCAGTGTTTCCCTCAGTCTTCTGTCCACCCATCCCGTCCCTGTGCCCACGACCTGTGTGCCCTCCACTCTCTTGGCACGGGCTCCTCGCCACTCCCACATTTACTTGCCTCTGTCTTCCACT
The DNA here is from genome assembly GCF_054644295.1 of Miniopterus natalensis. NCBI lineage: Eukaryota > Metazoa > Chordata > Mammalia > Chiroptera > Miniopteridae > Miniopterus > Miniopterus natalensis. The sequence continues at coordinate 71,539,000 of NC_142092.1, forward strand.
CCACCCTTCCCCACTGTTGTGTGGACCTGGGCATGGCACTCCCGGTTCACTAGGCCTCGTTTGCTCGTCTCTCCAGTGGGGGCTGGCATTGTGAGGGTAAAGGGAAAGCACGTGTAAGAGTGACATGGTGTAAGATGCATAGCCAGCATTCAGTAAAAAGGGAGATTATAGCAATATTATTTATCACATTGAGAGGTGGTTTCTTTCTTTAGTTTGTACCGTCCAGGTTCTTTTCTCAAGTTTGTAAGTCCTGTAAGGTTAGGGACTGCGCTTTTTCCATGCTTGCAGCGTGGTACATAGTTCAGCAAGTGGCAGGAGCTCCATGACCCTCACCTGACCCAGAGGACCTTGCTTCACCCCCAACCATGAGCAGTGACCAGGGAGGCTTGTAGGTCTCTCCTTCTCCCCATTACCCTGCTTCCCAGCACCTCATCAGAACAAGTGAATGCTGACATGTCACATGATGGCCTCTCTGTTCCCATGAGTCAGACACACTAGTCCCAGGCTGTGGCTGAGAACCCTGTTTCTTCCTCATTTGACCCAAGAGGCTCTGGCTGCTAGTTGTCTGGCCAAGAGTTTCACAAGTAGTTCCTTTCTGCTGGGCTCCTCAGGGCATTCGCCCTGTGCCTTTCTACCCTTCCTGCAAGGCCAGCACTGCCTCTCAAGTGTGAAGTCTGGACTCGATCCCACTCCCACTTGGAGCCTTGACACGGCCTTGGGGAGGGACGTACACACAGACCAGCACCTCTTCTGGGTTTCTGAGACCCTCAGGGAAGAGTGTAGGGCCTGCCTTTGTGTGAAGCCCCAGCACTGAAGGAAATGATTACTGCCTGAGCCGAGGAGCATGCTGGCCTTGCCTGCTGTAGACAGCAAGGGCCACATCAGGGGACAGGACTGGCCCCAGCCCAGCAGCAGGACCCAAGCCTGAAGATCCTCGCCCTGGGGGCTTGCAAAGCAACCCCGGTGACTGGGCCTTTCTGCCCTCACTGGGAAAGACTCCTGCCTCTTTTGTTAATGCTCATGACTCTTTGGGTGGTCAGTGCTCTCGGACCAGCTTCAGACATGGGAATGCTGCAAATGGCTTCTGACTCCATGACAGTTCAACTGGTCGGGCACTGCCCTGGGCCTTGGGAAGATCATGTGGTGCCATGAACCCTAAGGGTGCTGTCCACACACATTGGTGCCTCTACTATCACGTTCTCAGCCACATGTCTGCCTGTTGGGCCTCCCCGCTGCTCTGTGATGGAATGTTCACCCACATCCCAGAGATGGGGACTCAGAATGGAGAAGCCAAACCATTTGCTCAGAGTCTTAAGTAAGAGCTAAGGTTAGAATCCAGATCCCCATCATGAAAAATAGTGTTAGGTTGACATTCATGAAGCGCTTATTTGCAATAAATAAATATCGAGACCTGGGAAGGCTAGGTAAACAGAAAAGTCTGCACATAGGCTGCCATCACAAGGCCTTCGTGGTGCACTCTCCCTCCTGGGAGCACGCCCCTGCCTTTCTTCCCCTTGGGGCGTGCATCTCCTAAACTCTTAAGAGTCCCCACAAGACTTGCAGCCAGGAGAGCAATGGGCAGTGGCAGTTCATCCCAGGCTAACCCCTGAACCTGTGTCCAAGGCCCCCTTTTCTCTGACTTCTCAGTGAGCCAAAGCAGCCCCACCCAGGCTCTCTCCTGTTGCTGCTTCTATCCTAAGCCCTTCCTTGTTTCACTGTCCCCAGTGAGTACGTTTGTACTCTCAAAATAAAAATTAAAAGAGGCCTTCGTGTTCTGACACATTGCAGGGTGTAGCTACAGGCTCTAAATAGAGTCCTAAGAATAAGTATAAATTAGAGCCCCTGCCATGCTGTTTAAATCCAAACCGAGTAAAAATCGTTCAGTCAAATTTCTAGAGCTGAATTCACATCATTTTTTAATCTGTAGTAAATCTTTCTGTAAGGAGTGGGTGCTGTTGAGGTCAGCGATCAGTGACTATACAGATCATCCTCCAGTGTGTTAGAAGGTTTTGCACGAGTATAATTAGCCATGAAATCATTGGCCAAAAATGTAGTGTTTTCAAGGAAGATCTTGTGACTTAAGTTGCAAAAATGTCACATGAGAAGAAAAGTAATAAATCCCCACTTTTACCTGTCCTACTACCTAAAATTCTCCCGAGCAAAAGATTTTTGCCCTTTTACATTCTTTGTTATAAAATACACTAGAATTTTCTAGTGGTTTTTAAGAATAGTCTCGAAGAAGTAAATTTAAAAAGAGCGAGGATATTTTTTACCCCACCATGATGCTGATGAAAATGGGACCAACCGGGGTGCCTCCCCTTCAGTAGCAGAGGGTCTCTCAGGTGCTCGCTGCTTCAGCCTCCGCATTCGCCACTGATGTGAAGTGTCGTCGTCATAAATGAGCACAGGGGCATCAAGTAGGGACGGTGCCTCTGGGCCTAGGGTGGATCCAAAGGATGGCATTTGCAGACAGGACCAGGAAGGAGAGAGGAGACAAAGCCAGCACTCTCCCCTGCAGCCAGCCACCTGGAATGACAACTGTTATCAAGGGTCCTTCCTGGTGACCTAGGCAGGAGCGATCACGTCCCACCTCTGAGAACCAGCTCCACGTGCCTCTCTCCAGGCATCTCCTCCCCTGGAGATAACAGAGGGTGTTGTGCTGTGGCCAAAAGCTGACTTCCTTCCAAGGAAAATAACTTGGGCCCACATTGTGTGGACACTTGGAGTGCCTGCCTGAAGAAAGCACGCTCTGAGCCCAGAGCCAGTGCTGAGCTGTGTCCCGGGGGTTTTCCATGGGGGAAGGAAGCCCAGCCCACACTACAGCTGCTTCCCTCAGTGTGTTTTCTCACAAATGATGGGTGAGAATTGAGGCCCCAAACCAGCTGTCCAATCGCTTGTCTGTTTTGCTAAGTAGCATCCAAAATGCTGAAACCATAATCTTTGCTTGAGCCAGGATTGCGCAGTGATGACCCGTCACCACAAACGCTTCCATGACGGGAAGCCAATCACGGACGTGATCGCATCTCCCATAACTCACAGGGCTGAAGGTTCTCAAGCTTGGAGCTCATGTCGTAGAACAGCCACCACGATCAAGGTCCTTTGGCCTGTGGTTCTAGCTGCAGCTGCTGGCACATAGATGGCCTTCTCCAACCCCCCAGTCTTATATTCAAAGGAATTCAGGGACCCGACATGTTATGTTGAGGAATTGGGGCTTTTCATTTAAAGATCTGCTTTCTTGCCAGCACAACACAGGGCCCATCCCTGGTCGTTTTTCATGCCAGGACTACATTGGAGAGACAGTGTCATGAAAACTGGTGCCTGGCCAGCTTTGGGTGGTTTTGCCTTACAGGGTGTGAGTGGCCTCCTGCTAACACGCAAGGCCATCGGGCTCCACTATCCTTTACACTCAGGAGACTCAGTGGTCCCTCCAAGTGTGTATTTTCCAGAATGGGTGCTGGTTTCTGGGTGCTGCGTCCTGGCTTTGTAGCCTGTCCAGCTCTGGCTCACTGCTGTTTGCATGCTGGTCATCACAAAAATTCAGCTACGGAGAGCTTGGACGGAGTTAGGGGGTTGGGCCCTGCTGTCACGTGCTCAGGACACTTGCTGAGTGAGGGCTGTCCCTACGCATCACTCAGGAGCTGAGCCGTGTGTTACCGCCTCACTTGCCAGCCTGTTTCTTCATCATTGTGATCAGGATCAGGACCACACTTCATGCCTATTCAGTGGGATGGTTCATGCAGAACCCTGGGCACCGCCTCTGACCGGCAGGGAGCATTCTGTCCGAGGAGCTGTCATGACCATCATCCGGATGTGGTCCTTGTGGGCCCGTTGAGGGATCATGTGCGTGGGGGGTGCAGCACCTCCTCTCTTAACAGCTCTCCTTCCCAGGAACAGGCTCTGGAACTCCTAGGACTTTGCAGAAACCTGCAGTCTCCAGACAGGCAGCCAGCCCCTACGGTTATAAAATCCTCAGCCCAAACAGTCTTGCTCTGGCTATAAATAAAAACTCCTGCTGCGGAGAGTGCAGCCGCTCTGTCAGAGGCAAAGCTGCGCACCCGCCAGATCCTAAAATTAACTTCAGGCTGTGCTGAAGTGGCGTTTCTGTTCGGTGGCCAGCTCTGCCTTTCTCCCTGCTTGTAGGAATAAATATGATCTTACAGGGCCTGGAGATGTTTCTCTGGGGAGGCAGTGGAGACCAGACTTGTTGAAAATGGAATGATAATGAGCCCGACGTGGCCCTCAGGTCTGCAGCCGCCGGAGAGGCACCGAGCCTTCTGGTGATTAGAGAGCAGCGCCTTGCATCTCCCCGCCCCCTCGAAGGTACTTCTCAGGCTTGGCTCCTGTCCCTACACGACTGCATATCTTGAATACCAAAGGTGCTCTGGAGCCCAGGAGGGAGGGAGGGGAAGGGTGGGGCGGACACTTGGTCCTAGAGATGCAGAACCACCTCCCCTTCTCCTCGTCCTGCAGTGCCCTCCTTGATGCCTCCCTGAACCGCCTTCCCCAGTCTCCCTCTGTGAACCTTGTCTGCTGCCCTTCCACACTTAAAATTGGGGTACTGCTGAGTCAGGCAATATTCCAGCTCTCTACTAATATCAGCAGTAATTCATAAGTATCCTTCATTCAGTAGATATACATTGGCTCCTATTAAATGCCTCAGCTCTGCCGTGTAGGGTAGTTCTCAGGTTAGTATTTGGGAGGGCAGGGGAAGACGGCTGGTGCTGATCGCATGCTGGTCACATGCTAGGCCTGCTTAGGACTCGCAGGGCGTCACTGTTAAGTCCACACACAGAACCTGCCACAGAAGTGTCGTCGTTTCATCCCAGGTCCCTGTGACTTGAAAATGTGCCCTCTTAGCAATTACCCTGCCCCAGCTCCCAGAAAAGGCGCCAGCGGGGTGGGAGTCTGCCACCCTGAGCTTGTCACATCAGACCTGCTTAGCACGCCACACGATCAGTCAGGAAGCTATCAAGCACGACGCGTTGTGTGGTTACACAGTAGCTGTTTGTGTGCATGTAAGGGTCTCAAGTGTGGCAGGGCCTGCTAAGTGCCGAGTGAGTGTTCGGGGGTGGGGTGTCAATGAGGACAGTGTCGGGACTCTAGAAGGGTCCGCCTTTTTGTCTTGGTCCATTCTGTCTGCTATAACCACCACAGATCAGGTGGCTTATAAACAACAAATTTATTTCTCATGGCTCTGGAGGCTGGAAGATCGGGGTGCCAGCATGGTCTGCTGAGGGCCCTCTTCCAGGTCCCAGACTTTTCATTGTATTCTGATATGGCAGAAGGGCCAGCATCTCTCTGGAGCGTTTTGTGTGTGTGTGTGTTTTTAATTGATTTTAGAGAGAGAGAATGTCAATTTGTTGTCCCACATATTCACCCATGCATTGGTTGATTCTCATATGTGCCCTGACTGGGGATCGAACCCGAAACCTTGGCATATCAGGGCGACTCTCTAACCGAGTGACCCGGCCAGGGCTCTCTGGAACCTCGTGAGGGCGCTATGGACACTCAGGCTGCACAGCCGTCAAGAGTGAGAGCAGCAGGGCTTGGGTGCTGAGCCAGTGGTCCACTCACCCAACTTTCCTGGAAAGAAAGATCTGAACAGAACTTCCCTTCAGCAGGAATCAAAGCTTTAGTGTTAGATGGTCCACTCATTCATTCAGCTGTCCAGGGGTTGGCCTTGAGTTTGTGTCAGAAGAGGAAATAAAATGTGTGAGTCAGTACCTAGCATAGGTCCGCTGGGTGTGATGTAAACCAGCATCCCCTGGTGCTCACGGGGTGAGAGGGCTTTGGTCTCCCCAGGGAGGGAAGAGGAGCTTTCCATTCAATGGTGCAGCGAAGGCGCCCGGCTAGGACTTCAGTCACAGTCCCTTCCAATGCTCTCCCTCTTCTCTGTGACCTTTTAGCAGCGTGTCGGCAGGCCCTTTGCAGGACATGGTGACGTGGTCACATCTTTAGCTGGTGGTCAGTGGTCTCAGCTCCTCTGCCCTCCTCTCACAGAGCCCACGCCTGGAGAGTGCTCACTGTCCCATCCCAGCCTGGCCTCAGGTCTTCCCCCGGGTGGGAATTTGGGGAGTATGGCCCTGGGGTTCTGCAGGGCATCAGAGGCATTCAGGATCACTTCAGTAAGGAAAGGAAAGGGGAAGGGGAGGGCAAGAAAGGAAGGAGAGGGGGGGAAGACAGGAAACAAGAACAGATTGGCTGGAAAGGGAAATGAACTCAGAAATTTTTAGCATTTTGATAGCACAATTCTTCCAGCTGTTTTTAAGGTTCATGCCCTTCCAAAAGGATTTGAGATGAGTTACAATACTGAAAGGGCTGTAGGATTTGACTTTTAGGGGATAAATCCAAAGAGATTTACTTAACCAAAAGATTCAAAATGAGTAAAGATGACCAGGTGTCTGACTACACATGTTGAATTTAGCCACAAGGTTCCTGAAAGGACAGAAGGCATAGAGTGGGATGTGTGACGAGCAGAGGACGTGACCACCCCTGCAGAGCAGGGGGCTTGCTGTCCTCAGGGGCATCCTGCTGTGTAGACCTGAGGACAGGGCTGGTCAGTCCCAGGCCTTCTCGGGAGGGTGGCTGGGCAGGGGCACCTCAGGCCAGAGGACCGCGGGTTGGTGGGGCCTGGCCAGTGGCCCTCGTTGCGGTTGCTGCGAGCAGCCTGTCAGCTCGGCCGAGTTAACCTAATTGCTTTTTCTGTTTCTTTTTCTCCCCATCTCCTCGTCTGTTTGTTTTCCACTTGGATTCTCTAGTATAAATCTGTGTTTAGGTCCTACTCCCAGGACTTCGTGCCTCACAACCAAGCTTCTGTACAACCTTTCCTCCCGCCTACCTCTTCTTCCTCTCCACACTTCCCGCCTGTCCACCAGTCTCAGAGCTCGGACTTGGCGGTGCCGGCCGTGGCCAGCCCGCCTCCCAGCACCGTGGACGGGCCTCTTTCATCTTCTCAGGAGAGCACCTTTCATGGGAACACTGTCTGCCTTCCTCCCGAAACCTCTCTCTCTGACTCGCCCCAGACGCCTTCGGTGAGAACTCAGCACTCGCACCCCCTGGTATGGGCTGCACGTTGTGCGGACGCGGTGTCACTGTGCGTGAGAGCAGCTCCTCCACCAGCGGTCAGCTCTGCGGCCGCCGTGTGCCCTGAGCAGCACGGCCACGTGGAGGTCTGCGCAGGTCACAGGGAAGCAGTAGCCCATTCCACAAAATCCCCTACAGGCTCGGGATCTGAGTTTCCGCAAGTGGGCCCGTGACCATTTAGAGGCTGTCGGTGATCGTGAGCGTGAGAGGAAATGCTGCTGGTTTTCTGTTCGGTTGGTGGTGTTTAGAGGAAGGTACAGAGATCAGACAGTTGCCCTCTAGTTGTGTGGTGCTGAGCACAGGGCCTGCTTTCCTGTGCTGTCTAATGGACTGCAGAGCCTCCTCTGGGCACAAGGACAGGGCACAAGGACAGGGGCAAGTAGATGGGGCAGAGCAAATGCAGGCAGTGGGAACCGACTCCAGCATGTTGAGTCGTCTTGATAGCTGCCTCTTTCCCTCCATAATTTCCCCCACCGCGCTGGGGACCCTGCAGTCCCAACGATGGCCGAGTGGGGAGGGTTGTGCCTCCCCAGGACAGTTGAATGGCCCTTGACATCTTTGGAGAAAGTACAGCATTTGTTCCCTGTACAAGTTAGAGGTGGCCAAGCAGCTTTGTTCTCTGACACTGTCACCATATTCTCTTTCCCATGAAAGGAGCATCCTGGTGGGGCTCCCAGCAGGCTGCCCTTCGATCCTGAGGGCCTGTCACATGTGCTTTCCTCTCGTCCTGTCTCCCCCAGAGTGAACACGCCAGCGAGGAGGCTGGTGAGGGTGAATACGTCAGTCTGTACTCCTCTGGCCCGAGCGGCGAGGAGCTGGCTCACTCTCGAGGAGTAAGTAACCTCGGCTGCCTTATGCATGTGGCCGGCCCGACAGGGCTTGGCCCGGCTTCTGTGTGGCCAGCCTCCCGGTCACTAGCAGACCGGGCCTATTGGGGAGAGGATGTGACTCCTGTGGAGGTCTTCTCGTGGCTTTTGCTTCTGTGCATGCGGCGCTCCGCGAGCCTGGCCCATGGGTCCTCTGGAATCTGCAGGGCAGCCTGCTGATGGCCTGGCCGTGTACCAGCTGCTCTCGGCATTCTTTCTGTCCCATCTTCTAGCGTGAGGTCCATCCTCAGTGCCTCTCGCATAGGGAGGGCTCTCTCCCCACATGGAGCCTCCACACCTTCGCTTCTCTTCCTTCCCAGCTCACCCTTCACCCCTTTGCCAACTGCTTCCCCGGGAGCACTGAGTGTGGCAGGTGGGCCCTGCTGTGCTTACGCATACCCCTTCCTGAGAGAGTGGAGGACCACCTGACACTGTCCCCCATGTTTTACTGCTGTCCCAGCTCCAGTTGAGTGAGGTTCAGCAGTTCTGTCGAGAGTCAGCTTCCAGATTTTGCTACAGCAGAACATGAGCAAGTTCAAAAGCCTCAAAAGTAACTCTCCCCGCAATCTTGAGTGGGACGAGTCCTTGAGGGGAGGGGCCATGCATCCTCCATGTGATCCGTCACAGGGTCCAGCCCCTGAGTAGTGTACTCACTACTGTTAAGACAGCTCCCAAGGGGATCCACACAGGATTCTAGGTGTCCACACAACGCTGCCCCACTTCAGGTGTTAGCAAGTCGTAGAATGTTGTGGGATTTGACCCCATGTGTGAAGGCTTAGCTATATCTCTCCTGGAGTTCCCACCTTACCTATCCACTCTGATGCCCCTGCCCCCGGCATCATCCAGCTCAGCCTCCACAGGGTGGCATCCACCCTGGGCTGGCCCTCCAGGGCCCACTTCTTTACCTGGAACATGTTCAGTGCTGACTGCTTCACCAGGAACCCTCTCCATGACTATGTCCCATGGATTCTTGCCGCCCCGTTCTGACCTGGCCCGGATAGCAGACCAGGGATGTTGTTGCTGAGTGGAGTGGGCCCAGATTCCCAGAAAGGAGTGAGGCTGCTGGAGGAGGGGGGGGTTGTACTCCTGCATGGGAGCAGCTAGACCCTTTGGAGCCATCCCTGGGAGGCCAAGTCGAGCTTAGCAGTCCTGAGGACGGCCTTTAACAAGGGGGTCAGCGAAGCTTAGCTGCCCACCATTAGGGCCCAGTGATTAAGGACACACGTTTAGGGGGTAGACAGCCCTGGGTCTGAGTCGAGGTTGCAGCCTTCTAGCTGTGAGGTCTTGGGCAGGGTCCTTCCTTTGTCCCAGCCTCTGTGTGTGTGTGTGTGGATGGGCATGATGGTGCCAGCTGACAGACAGGTCTTAGTATGGGCACGGTGCCTAGCTGAGCTTTGCTGAGCAGTAGCGACTGTGACATCCTATCTTCCACGGGGTGGTTGGGATAGCTTCATCTCGGTTGGCAGCTGACACGTGTTACAAGTAGTGGCATCTTTCACTGTCCCTGGAGGGCGAGATGCTAGTCTGAAGAGGGCCTGTGCTTTTCTGTGTAATGAACCACATTCATGGGCAACTGGTTCACATCTTGGACCGCTCCCTAGGAACTTACACTCCAAGGCCACTTACAGGCAGGAATGTTGGGAAGCAGATCGGCCTCAGCGTGGGCACCTGTCACAAACCCAGCACTGACTTGTCTTTTCAGGAATCACCAGCTGTGAAAGACGGACATCCCAGAGATCCCTCTTCAATCGGCAATGTCCCCGGGAAGGAAAGCAGAGATGGTGGAGAAAGGTAGGAAGTGGCCCAAGTGGGGTCAGGGGTTCTGAGAGCAGTGAGTCTGCCCTGGGAGTGGCCCGACTGCCCCTTCCAGCCAGCACATCAGGCCTGCGAGAGCTTTATGTCCAGGTTCTTTCTTTTTTATGGCTCTCAAAATTATACGTGCTCAGGGTAGAAAACATGGAAAGTACAGAAAAGTGCAAGAAAACAGGAAAAAAATCACAAATAGCCCATCCCTCGAAGGCCTTCATTCTGGCATGCAGCTGGCCATTACTGCTTGATCTGCACACGTGACATCCACCCTACAAGTTGCCTATCACAATCTTTCAAATCCTAGGCCAACCTTCCTCGACCTCTCCCAAGTTCAGGTGCAGTGAGGGGGTATAAAAAATCCCCCCAAAAAGACTTTATTGTGAGTTTATAGATACACTGTATATATTATATTCTTAAACCACTTGAGAGTAAGTTACAGACAGGATACTCAGTTCCTCCCGAAAACTTAAAGGCCTACCTGATTACAATACCTTACACACCCAAGAAAGCTAATACCGTTCCTCTTGCCGGCACGCCATCGCAGCTCCCTGGTTCTCCCTAACACGTCTTATGCAGCTGGTTTGTTTGGAACCAAGATCAGTCAGGAGTCACCTTTGCACTTAGTTGTATGTCCCTCTCATCTCTTGCTCCATTTTTCAGTATTAGCCTGAGTCAGACCCGACCGGGTTTGGAGGTAGGTAGTAAATGTCCCTGACGTGCTTTTACGAAACATGATGTGTGTGGCCTGCACGTCGGCCCAACCACCTGATGCTGCACATGGGCTCCGCTGCTGTGGAGTGTGCCGTGTACGGGTGGGCAAAAGCAGGTTTACAGCTGTGAGCACGGGAGCAGAGTTATTCTTGTGTGGTCATTTATTAATTATTGTGCTATTTTCCACACAAACAGCTGTGACCCTCCTTTTGCCTACCCCCCGTTTTCAAGCTTTTCGTCCCTCTCCAGGCCAGGGTTCAGCTACCTGTGGGGTCCTGGTTGCAAAGCTAAGCAATACCCAGTTGTCATTGTCAGGCCTAAGCATAAACAGTTGAAGAGGCAGTAAAATAGCAAGAGACAGAAGAAAACTACCAGAAAGCATCCTCTAGGGGCCCGCTGAAGAGCGCCGGCCCACCAGGCTGCTCTCAGCCAGCTCTGTCTGTGGAAAGCCTGATTCATCCGCTAGGCTAAGGCTCCCCAAGTGTTAAGTAAAGGTAGTGGGGTTTCTCATTCAACACCCAGTGGCAAAGTGTGTCTGTGCCACACAACAGCCACTCGTGGGTTCTGTCTCACTCACTGAGCCTGAGGGTGCCATTTCTCAGAGTCCCCCTGGCTTTGTGAAAGAGGCAGGGGACAGGCACACAGACTAGTGAGAAACAGCACTGGCACGTTGTCCTCTTTCTGTAAAAGCCAAACCACAGACCTTGATGAGAGGTATTGACACAGGGTTCTGTCCAGGACCACAGAATTCTGCTCTGGCCCTTCAGTGTTGGCACAAACTTTTATTTTTTTTATTTTTTTAAAATTGATTTTAGAGAGAGGAGGGGAGAAGGAGAGAGAGAAACATCAATGATGAGAGAGAGACACTGATCGGCTGCCTCCTATAAGCCCCCTACTGGCGATGGAGCCCAAAACCCTGGCATGTGCCCTGACCAGGAATCGAACTGGTGACCTCTTGGTTCATGGGTCAACACTCAATCACTGAGCCACACCAGTCAGGGAGGCACAAACTTCCGTGTCTTAGATACTTAGGGTTAAAAATGTGGCTGGCCTGTGACCACAAGGGCTGCCAGTGCCTCATAGGACCCATCTGTAAATCTGAAATCTTAACTATAAATCGAGAATGGGAAAAAACTCAGGGAAAGTAAGGTGCCTACAGAACCAGTGCCCATGCCCCCCGAATGCCCCCCAGCCACCCATCTGCTTCCTGTCAGGGAATCTCTCCTCCCCCTTCACCGGCAAACACCTACTCAGCTCTTCAGTCTCAGCTTGTGTGTCCCATTCTCAAGGGGCCTTCCCTGCTCTTGGGACAAAGCTTGGACCCCTGCTTGTTTTAACGTCTTGTCTCCTGCTAGACCCAGAGGCCTGGGACAAGGGTAGTCTGTGGGTTCACAGAGAGATGGCCCTCAGCAAAGACTTGGGCAGTGGCATTGAGGCCACATGAACACTCTCCCATCCGCCCCGCCTTTTGCTGTTCCCCTCCTTCAGTACTGACCGCACACAGTGGGCGTTGACAGAGAGTGACGGAGACCAGTGCTGATGTAAATAGACTGCTGGAACCTCCTTGCTCTCCTTGCCTAACCCCTTCTATTTCCAGCGGCATCATCCAGAGAGAGCAGGGAAGGGCCCAGGGTCCCACAACTCCTGAGGTGCGGTGCGCAGTGAGTCTGGCTGCCCACTGTAGCTATGATTAGGGCAACTTGCTCAGGGCATGATTTCCATGACCAGGGATGCACTGCCTCAGCCTCCAGGCCTCATGGGGTCGGAGCCTTTCTGACATGTGCAGGACAACCCGTTTTTCCCTCAGGGCCCCGAAGTCACCAGATGCTCCCGACTCGGCTCAGTCGGAGGAGGAAGTGGACGAACTGTCCCTCATCGACCACAGTGAAATCATGGCGAGGCTGACACTCAAGCAAGAGGTGAGTGCCTCGTAGGCCTCTGTGCAGGGTCTGACCGGTGGTGAGGGTGAGGGTGAGGGGCTTCGAGAAGGTAACCTTGAGGCGTGTCATAGAAAGACCAGGCCAGGTTTGGGCCTCCAGGTGGCCACCCAGGCTGTGGGCTCCATGCACCTCTTCTGTCCTGGCTTGGTGCCCGGGCCGTCATGGGTGCTGACAGATCCTAGGCAGATGGAGGAGTAATGGGAGAGGTGCGCTGTCCCCCTCTCTGGATGTCTAGTGAGTGATCTGGGCGAGTTATGGATCATCTCTAAGCCCCAGGTGGATGGTCTGTGAAGATGAAATCCATGTAAGGTGCTCAGCATAGGGGCCAGTGTGGTGAGCCCTCATTAGCATAAGACAGTTATGTTGTAATTGATAGAATAACCCCCCCCAGTTCCAGCAGCAGATATAGCTGGTGCCTTGTCAGGAGAGCCTGATTGGTAAAAACGGTGCTCAAACCTGTCAGATAAAGAGGAGCTAACCTGAAAGTACTGCACGTCTCCCCTCTACCATGCGATTCTGGAGACAGGAATGGCTTAATAACATGGCCCACTCTGAGGACACGACCACTTTCCTGGGCTCTGACCCAGCGGCAGCACATAGACGCACGGACACGCAGGTGGATCCTGCCCTTTGCACACTGCAGGGCCGGGCTGAGCTGGCCAGGCAGTGCAGAGGGGAGTCGGGAAGGCAGGGGTGACAGGGCACATGGACAGCTGGCTCCTCTACAGAGAAAAGTGCTGGTTCGTGACCCTTCCCAGAAATTTTTTCTGAAAAATCAAGTCATGGGCATAGCAACCCCACTCTTCGCTGGAAATCCAAAACACTTTCAGAACTCTGGAGCCCAGGAGTAAGCACTGAAGCCCTGATGAGGCACATGCATCTGAAAGAACAGGAGCTGCAGACACCAGGAGGCTTGTGATGTGGTTGCACTCCCTTCAGTCACAATGACGGAGTATGGGCCCGGCCAGGCCCAGTGCTCTGTGACCTGGGCTTCTAGGCCAGGCCCTGGTGACAGCTCTTTTTTGGCTCCAGGCCAGGTTAATGGGCTAAGGCCTCTCTTTGCTCACATGGAAATAAGGCCGTTTCCTTAACTGGTAGGTGGCAGTCACAGCCGTGGGTCATATAAGCAATGTGAGGTGTAGTTCAGATGTTTTTGTGACACTACACTCCTCTAAGAAGGGCTCCCTAGAAGAACCTGTGACATGATAACAAGTGACTTCTCCTTCTACCAGGGGAAGCAGGTTTAGATTTAGGGCAGCTCGCTGCAGTCATGAACATGCCTGAAATAGTCCCGTTGCTCCAGTTATTCCCGGAGAGGTGGTGGCCGTCCTGCCTGCCTCCCCGTGGGGTCCCACTGTCCCCAGGATGTGAGAACTTCCCTCCTCGCCTCTCTGACCCATGGGCTGGTGAACAGGGAAAGATGGATATTGCCGTGTACCCCTGGCCCAGGTGTGTCTCAGAGCAATGTGCCCCGGTAGCCACCATGTCTGGGCAGCCCCAGGGCCATCTGTCCACCCAGATGAGTTCATTCTGTGCCTGCCTGCTGAGCTCAGAACAGTGGATGAGCGGGATGGGCATGCCTGGCCTCCACAGCATGGCCACATTGTCCCCAGGCTGAGGGAGAGCCGAGGGAAAGGAAACCTGTGACCTCTGTGGCACAGCATCTTTGTCACCTCATCCCTGCCTATGGCATCTGAGACTGACTTCCCACAACTACATGCTGCCTTGTGCCCTCCCGGGCTGCTGTCGTTGCAGGGCGATGATGGGCCTGACGTCCGTGGAGGATCCGGGGACATCCTGCTGGTTCACGCTACTGAAACAGACAGGAAAGGTATGGCAGGGCCTCTGCAGTTGCCTCTGTCCACTTCAGAGCTTCCTGGGTCTGGGCGGGCCTTGCTGCAGCCGTCCACTACCCTGCCCTCTCCGCCAGCCCTGAGTGGGTCAGGATGGTGGTGCTGCTGGGTCATCACGGTTGGAGACCACCTGGGGAACCAGCATTGAAAGCCAGGCCTCTGCTTCCGGCCCTCTTGGAGTGTGCCCCCATTGGTGCAAGGTAGTGATGACCCTGGGACCCACCGGAGTGTAGGGAGGGCAAGTTTCAAGCACAGAGCTTGGCACCTAGCTCAGCTCCACAAACAGTACCTCAGTAAAAACATGTTCAACAATAGTCAAGATGACTCGCAGGTAGCTTTTTATACTTCTCCTATTGTTCCAGACCACTAAATGGGATTCCACTCATGTTCTGCCCAAGAGCCTTCAGCCTTACACGGTTTGCTTCCTTCCAGGAGGGGTTCCCGACCCTCAGCGTCCTGATCCTCTGAGGGGTGGAGGAGCGAGGACCCTCCTACTGGAGGGCTCTGCTAGCAGGAGAGCTGTCCTTCCAGGCTGTGGTCTGCCAGGGGAGAACGAGGGGCCACGGAAGGTGCCAGTGACCTTAGCCAGGATGGGGGAGGGGCAGCGGTACCTGTGCCCCCATAGCTGGGCCAGGTCTCTCCCCACACTCATATTCCTTTTACATCTTTTAAAATATGTCTTATTGATTTCAGAGAGAGGAAGGGAAGGAGAGAGAGAGAGAAACATCAATGATGAGAGAGTCACTGATCGGCTGCCTCCTGCATGACCCCTCCTGGGGATCCAGCCCGAAACCTGGGCATGTACCCTGACCGGGAATCGAACCATGACCTCCTAGTTCGTGGGTCAACGCTGAACCACTGAGCCACACCGGCCTGGCCTTCCTTTTACATGTTTTAAGTTATTGTGAGGTGATGTAACCACAGTGCCAAAGTAAGGTGTGGATCGAATTCAAACACCTCAAATCCTAACCCCCCCAATTTTGTTTTTGTAAATGACCAAATCCCTGTTTTTATAGCAGATTTCTCAAAGTATGATTCTGGGAACTTTCTAATTATGAAAGTAGTACGAGAATGTTTACGTTGCAGAAAATTTGAAAAACAGTAAAAGAAGAATCTGCTCTCACTGACTCCCCACAGCCACCGTTTTGCCCTCTAGGGTGTCTCCCTTCCTGGGGCAGACCCAGGCCTGAAGACTGATTCAAATCCTGGCTGTGCCAGTCACAGGCCCAGGCAGCCACTGGGCACAGCCTCCCCTCTCAAGCTCAGCTGACTCAGCTTCTGAAGAGGTTAGCAGTGCCCAGTGGACGTGACAGTGGAATATACAGACATGGCACACGTCTGCACAGATGGAGTGTCCCTCCACGCCTCAGCCCGGCAGGAGGAATGATTTCCACTTTTGCCCAAAAGTATAGGGGTGAAGTGGGAGCTGGCTCCAGTCCTCAGCTCTGAGCAGTGAAGACTGTCCTGCCAGGTGCAGCCAGCTGTGGCCAAGGCAGAGGGAGCCCTGCAGTCAGGGCAGCCAAGAACCTTGCAGTCTGTGCCGGCTGCCTGGGCAAGGAGGCTCTACTGCCAGCTGGGCTTCTGCTTGATTTTATTCATGGAAAGATTTCGAGGCTGCAGGGAACCAGAGTTGTTTGTACCTGGGGTGGATTGCTGAGGTAGAGGCCCCGGGCCACACAGCAGGTTCCACAGCGTGGCTTCCTGTGGACCAGAGACTGCACCGGTGGCTTTGGACTGGGAGGCCCCGCAGCTCAGAGGTGTGCCAACGTGGGTCTGGTCTTCCAAAAGCAGGCGTTGGCTTGGCTGGACCCATCTCTGCTTCCTTGCCCAGCCCCTCTGAACAAAAGCCCAAACTTGACAGTGAGCAAGTGGGTTTGGGGGTCCAGGAAGCAGCCTGAACATGATGCTGTGATTCCAGCCTGTGAGCCTCCCTCCTAACACCTACTCTTTCAACTGACCTCCCCACCCCCTAGTTCAGACCCCAGACACAGGAGCAGGTGTTGCTTTTCCTCTCCTTTGTCCCGGGAAGTGATTGCAAGGGCAGGGGGTGGGAGCTGGGTTCGGCCAAGCCTGCACTTCTCAGCCAGAAAACTGGTGATAGGGGAAGGGGATCTGTGTCCAGACAAGAACATGTCAGTAGTATGTACGCAAGCTCAGCCTTGCGGTGAAGAGCACATACTTTGGAGTCAAATCAGGACTTGGACCTCAGCTCCAGCTCAGAATAGCTCTGAAGTTCACAAGCCTGGCCAGGCCGGCTGTCTCAGGGAGTGACCTGCGTTAAAGCACTCCACTCCTTTTCTTTAGTGTCAGGGACTATATGGCTGGGAGTGGGTCACAAACGAACATAAATGGAGCTGTTGTGACTAGAAAGGTCAGGAACACCAGCCCCTGCAGAGGAAGGGGAGGCCATGTGGGAGCTGCCAGCCCAAGGGCCCCTGACTGCTGGAAGTGGGCTCCTCCTCGCTGGCCCTGCCCTTCCCTGGCACCCAAGCATGCCCACTTGCATTTTCCAGCAGCATGCCAAGCTCTGCCCTTTCAACTTTTCCTTCCGTAGATCTCTCAGTTTGTGGAAATTCCCAACATTTTTGTTCCTGGGCTCTGCTATCCGAAGATATTAGCTATGATTTAGCTTCAAAATCCTGCTGATGAGTTTGAGTTAGTTTCTCTGTGCCCATGACTAAGACCCTTTGAATAGCCAGATCTGAGCTCTCAGTGTCTTAACCAGAGGAGGCCCGTTGCAGCAGAAATGGCTAACCACTGTTCTTCCCTCTAGACCTGGTGTTGTATTGTGAGGCCTTCCTGACCACCTACAGGACCTTCATCACCCCCGAGGAGCTCATCAAGAAGCTGCAGTACAGATATCCTTCCCTGGGGCCTGCTGCCCACTCAGTCCTCAGGGGCTCATCCTCAGGGGCCAGGCGGCCGTGGAGGGCAATGGGATGGAGGTGCAGCCCTGTCTGCCCCATGTCCTAGCTTTTGGACCTCAGGCAAGGCTTCCTCTTTGCACACCTTGGCCCGTCTGTGAAAGGGCTGAGTGAGACTGTGAGAAGGGCCGGGTACATAGTTGATCACTGGGTGATGCTGAAACAGAGTTGACAGCCTGGGGGAGGGAACAGACAGGCCCCTGCAGAGGCCCAGGATGTTGGCACCTGCGGCTTCTGAGGGGAGCCCCAGGGCGTTGGGCTGACCAGTGCACAGGGGCAGAGCTGGAGGGAATCACGCCTCAACTGAACAGCCTCGGGTGGGCGTGGCCTCCCCCTCACGGCAGACTTGGCTGTGGACAGAAGCTCCACGTCCAGGACAGAATGGGCTCCTGCCCCTTGACCACACCTGCCTGCGAGGTCACCTTTTCCAGTACCACTGCCTGCAGTCCTGGCTCAGGGAGACCCACTTCTGATGCCTCTTTGTCCCAACCTGCCCATCCTGCCCCAAAGGGGGCCAGCCCAGGGTCCTTGGCCATGTCCCCACACAGATGGCCAGTGACTGCCATCTGCTGGATAGCAGCTGTCATGGGTAGGAAGTTGGGTGGGAAGTTTGGGGTCCCAGCTCTCCCCTCCTGTGTGCCCTGAGGCTTCCCCTGCTGGCTTCTGTCTCCCCCACAGCCCGAGCCTTCCACTCTCCCCTTGTCCTCACCCTAGAGGGCCTGGCCCCTCTGCACTGAAGCAGACAGTCCCCATCTAAAGATGTAGGTTTCCTCTAGCCTCACACATTCAGTTCCTCGCAGGCCCAATGCAGCCAGTGACCGTAACTCATACTTGCTGAGAACTTGCTGGTGTTGGGCATGTGCACATGTGATTCCACCCAGCTATAAAACCAGTTTATACCTGTATTACCATGTCATGTATGGTGTCTTTATATTCCTGTATGTAATTAAACTGAGGCTTAGAGAGGTTAGTGATCTGTGTGGCTGTTTGGAGAGAGCCACCCCCAACCCTGCCCAGGCCTCTGTGACCCCAGAGCTCAGGTCCTCAGCACCTCCTGGCTCAGCCATTTCCAGGGTATTAGTGGAAATGTTCCAGCATCAAGACCAGAGCACAGCTGGCTGGTGAGCCCTCTGTGCTCAGGCCCTGAGGCCTGTCCCCAGTGCACTGGCCCTTCCTGACACTCCCAGTCACTAGGCAGCAGGCAGGCTGGAGCGGGAGAAGGGTCTGCAGCGGGTGGCGGGAACCCTGGGAATTGCTGAAGGTGGTCAGGTGTTTGAAGGGCTGCTGTGGGGGAGGAGCAGATGCTCCTTGGTGATTCCTCAGGCTGTAGGAAGAGGGTGGGAACTCGAGTGCAGGAAGCCACCTCGGCTGTGCGCCTACCTGGGACATGGGGGTCAGGGCGTGTGATTTGTGACCCGACCCCCGTTCTCTACTTGGTGCTCAGCAGGCAGGCCTTGGCATTATAGAAAGTCTAGCAGGAACCTCAGATGAACCACCTGGGCAGTGCAGTGGGGATGGACCTGCGAGCAGAAGAGGGTGGTGGCTGAGGACAGTCAGGTCTATACTGAGCCCACTTTAAGGCCTCTGCCATCCCCGTGCCCTCGCTCTCGGGTGGCAGGGCCTCATCCAGGCTCCCTGGCACATCGTGGCACTCAATAAGTGGTAGCTGGCAGAAGGCGGCCTTCCCACTCACATCCTCCCATCCCCCCATTAAGAACGCTTTCTTTAACCCGCACTCCACATACGAGAAGTTCTCTCCCTTCGCTGATACATTCAAGAAGCGCGTTAGCAAGAACACGTTCTTCGTGCTGGTGCGGGTGGTGGATGAGCTCTGGTAAGTGTGGCCCCCGCCCTCCCCAGGGTCTTGGATCCCTGCAGGGTGCAGGCCTCCCCGCTGAGCTCAGGGCATCCTATCACGTCCCACCAGCTTCTTGCCCACTGTTCTGGATCATGCTCACTCCAGCCTGCTCTAACATGACCCTGGGTAAAATAACCCATCCCCGAAGACCCACGCTGGCGCACACCCTGATTTCCTGGTGGGAACTATCCCTCGCCACCCTCCTCAGCCCTCCATGCTGTGCTGATATGGCCTCTCCATTTCTATTATTTAACAAATACTCATCAAGCCAGCCCTTTCCTAGGCTGGGGAAGGAAACCACCCAGGCCCTGCCTTAAAGGTGCTTTCCTTTGTTAGCGGATAGCCTTAACCGGTGACACATAGCTGTGAAACCTCCACGCCTGGAGAGTGCTGTGCATGGGCGGGTCTGGGGTCCTGTGGGCCTCTAGTCTGAGGGCCAGGACCTCTCAGTGACTCCTCACCCTGCAGAACCTGGAGCTCCTCCAGAGCAGGATTTCAGTGGGATTTGTCTCCACGGCCCTGGCTCAATCTCCAGGGCCAGCAAGTGTTTGCTGAGAGGACAGTCGTCACTTATTACCACTGGGGTCACCCCCAGCACTCGTGAGGATGTTAGCAGCTATCCCAGGTCCTTTTCTTGCTCTCAGCCCATAAGAGGTTTCCCAGCTCTGCTGATGGCTGCCGCAGGGCCCTTGGGTATCTTGAGGTGGCTCTGGACCCAGTGGCAGCAATCCTCTTCTTGTCCTTGTGTTCCTACCCCTCACCTCTTGGCCTTGGCCTTGGCCCTGTAGCCTAGTGGAGTTGACAGAAGAGATCTTGAAGCTGCTGATGGAACTGGTCTTTCGCCTGGTATGCAACGGGGAGCTCAGCCTGGCCCGTGTGCTCCGGAAGAACATCCTGGACAAGGTGGACCAGAAGAAGCTGCTCAGATGTGCCAACTCCGACCAGCCCCTGGCAGCCAGGGGGGTAGCAGCCAGGTGAGCCGCCCGCCATCTGTCCATGGCACCTCCAGCCCCTGCCTCCTCTGGCAAGAGCTGAGCCCAGCAGCTGCCTCTGCTTCCCGCTTCCTCAGTGCGCCTCCCAGCCCACAGCCGCACGTCCAATTCTGCCAGGCCCTCTGGCGAGGTGGCTCGGGGACAGCCCAGCAGGTTCCCTGGGCACC
Source organism: Miniopterus natalensis (assembly GCF_054644295.1). NCBI lineage: Eukaryota > Metazoa > Chordata > Mammalia > Chiroptera > Miniopteridae > Miniopterus > Miniopterus natalensis. The sequence goes on from NC_142092.1 coordinate 71,559,203, forward strand.
GGGCCTCTTATCCAGGGTTCTGTTGTATGATGAGTCCCCTTTTTACCAGGAAGTGGGGCACCAGGGCGTGTGGGGATTACCAGGATAAGAGGCAGGTGAACGTGCTTCAGGCTATGGTCAGCTCCTAATTTTCTTCCCCGCACTAATGTGGCTGCTGTTAATTCTCACCCAGCCCTGCTGTGCTGTGCCATCCTGAATGTTCCCAAGACCCTATATGTAGGTTCCAGTCTGTTGCCTGCTCCCTCTACTCCAGCCGTAGATGGTTTGTTAGTGACCATTTCCGCCTTCGTTCATATGGCACCCATCTCTGCTCCCCTGGGCCCTCAGTTCTCGGGCAGCCGAGCTGTCCATGGGCTCAGAAAGGGGCTGGCACCATGGTCCTAGGCAGGAGCCCGTGTTCTACTGTGGAGGTGGTCACTCCCTCCAGTCTCAGTTCTGTGGCCTGCTCAGCTCCCACCATCCTTGTCCACTCATCTCACGCGTCTGTCTTCCAGGCCGGGGACCCTGCATGACTTTCACAGCCATGAGATAGCTGAGCAGCTGACCCTGCTGGATGCCGAGCTCTTTTATAAAATAGAGGTATGCCATGGGGGCTGCTGGGAGGGCCGGCTCTGCCTGGTGAACTGCCCCACTGCAGGAGAGCCAGAGGGCCCAGCCCAACTCAGCCTGCTTCCTCTTTCAGATCCCTGAGGTTCTGCTTTGGGCTAAAGAACAGAACGAGGAGAAGAGCCCCAACCTGACACAGTTCACGGAGCACTTCAACAACATGTCCTACTGGTGAGGCCCCCACATCCCCCACCCTCGTGCTGCTGTCTCCCACAGAGAGCTCCTGCGGCAGGCAGGAGGGGCCCTTCACCCTGCCCAGCTCCTGAGGCCCTGTGGGCGCTGAAATGGGCACCCAGAGCAGAGGGCTGGTGGAGGGGTCAGGCCCGGCAGGGGAGGGTCCGGGATTGGTTGACACTGTCTGCCATAGGTGAGGGGTGACGTTCACTTTCCCACTCTGGTCCTTGCCAGCCTCCCCACTCATGTGGGCAGCCTTAGGGCTTATCCTCACACTGACTCTGCCCAAAAGAGAATAGCAAAGGAGTGGTAGCTGTCAATACTTTCATGTAGTCTTTAGCCCTTAAAGCAAAATAGAGCCCAAAAGTGTATTTATAATATTCCATGTAACAGAACTGTTGGCTCTTTGAGGTGTGACTCAGAAGTGCCCACAGCCTCTCAGCATCAAAGAGGCAGCACGGTCAGGGCATGGCAACTGTGCCCCACCCCACACACAACCCATTGCTGCCAGCAAGGGGGACGTCTAATATTTTTCAAATGCTCCAAGGGCTGCTTGTTGGCGAGAAATGGGTCATTCTCAGCTTTTCCTGCCTTTCTCCCCAACAGAGCACACGGTCGTTTGTAGCCACACATGGCCCTGAGCCTGGTCTCAGACCCAGCCCCATGGTGGGCACAGAGGGCTCCGGGCACACCCTTGGGGGGGGGTCTGCAGAGCCACAGTCCTCAAGGCAGATCAGTGCAGGCACCCTTTAACGGGGAGAAGAGGCAGATCAGAGGAGCACTTCCTCCCAGTGACTGACAGCGGATGCCCTCCTCGTGTCTGGCAAGGTGGTCTCTTAACCCACGTGCCTGCTCCTCTCCCAAGCTAGTCCTAACGCCATGCAGGAGTGCTTCCATCTCAGTGGTGCTTGGGGTCAGCACTTGTCAGGAAAGTTCTGCTCTGGTCCTCCAAACCCTGCACAGTCAGAGGTCCCCATCCTGGTGTTTGGCACCAGCCACCAGATACCTTTGTGGCCTCTTGCCTCCCTCTGGGATTCTGTGAGCTCCTTGAGAGCCAAGACAAGGGCTGCAATTGGTGCCTCCCAAGCCCCCGCACTTACTACAAGCCACAGATGCTTCCAGCTGGCCCATCTCCACCAGGACCACACTGCACTTGAAGGGAGTGCAGTCCACTCAGCTCTCTCCTTCCCTTTGGTCTGTGCAGGGTCCGCTCCATAATCATGTTACAGGAAAAGGCCCAGGATAGGGAGCGGCTGCTCTTGAAGTTTATCAAGATCATGAAGGTAACCATGGCGCCCTCCCCAGAGCCTGCTCCCTCAGGCCCTGCCCAGGGAGGTTGGAGGTGGGAGGTAGGAGGTGGGAGGTGGGGAGGCCCCAGGCCTGCCCGCCCCAGTCCTCATGGCCACCTCGCCTCTTTGCAGCATTTACGAAAGCTCAACAACTTCAATTCCTACCTGGCCATCCTCTCGGCGCTGGACTCGGCGCCCATCCGCAGGCTAGAGTGGCAGAAGCAGACCTCAGAAGTGAGTGGTGGGGAGCACGTGCTCAGCACAGGAATGGGGACCTGGGCTCAGGCCCCTGATCTGCCACTGCCCTGCTGTGTGGCTGGGACAGCCCAATCCCGCCCGCCTCAGTCTCCTGTCTTAATCTGCAGTCATTGGACCCTGAAGGGCGTGGGTGGTGCTGGGGGGTCACGTCACAGCGTCCCGCTGCCTGCGCCATAGGCCCGTCACAACTTCACCTGGTCCTTCCTGCCCTCGGCCTGTGCCTCTAGAATGCCTGCTTTGGGCAGGGGCCATGTTAGTCCCTGGGGGTGTGCTGTGCACAGGCAGACACATTGTTGGGCCTTTTTCTTCAGGGTAAGTGCCAAAGGGAGGAAGATGGGCCTCAGGGAGCGGGAGACGCTCTCTGGGCTGCAGCGCAGGGCCAGGCCATGTGGGAGCCTGAGCTCCAGGTTACGTGTCTGTTGAGCCACCAATCAGGAAGAATCTGGCCCTAGCAGGCACAAGCAGTGCCATAGATGGTTGGCCCCAAAAGGCCTGGTCTCCTTACTGGGCTGGGGCAGAGACCACGTCCGGTTCTGGGTCGGTATGTGTGGGTATCCTCGCGCACTGGCAGAGGGTGGGTGATGAGTTGGTCGGTGAGGAGGGGCCGGGGCTCAGCGCCCAGCATTGGCGCAGTGCTCACGGACTCCGCTACCCCTCCCAGGGCCTGGCTGAGTACTGCACGCTGATTGACAGCTCGTCCTCCTTCCGTGCCTACCGGGCCGCCCTCTCGGAGGTGGAGCCGCCGTGCATCCCTTACCTGTGAGTAGAGCTTCCTGCCTGGATGTGCCCCTCGGTTGCTCTGGGGATTCTATAGCAGGCTCCTTGAGAGAGTCGTGCTTAAGGGTTTCCAACCAAGACGTGTACTTTCAGCAGTCCTCAAACTCGGCTGCACGTTACAGCCACCCGAGAGCCCTGAATCACATCAGGAACCCTGAGAGCACTTGGTGTGAAGCAGCTCAGAGAGTGTGTCCCCCAGTATGGGCCCTGGAATGGAGTAAATAGATGTTTCCTAGGAAAGCATCCCATGGTCAGTAATCATAGGAACTAACAGAAAATCATAGCTAAACAGGCTTTTTGGTTGCAGGTCTTATCAGAGCCCTTAGTATGGTAGTGGACACTGGAATCTCTAAAAGGGATGGAAGAGTCAGTCGGCACTGTCCCAGGGCTGGGTGTCTGATGGGACGTCTCTCAGAGACACAGATGGGACAGCTGATTCCTCTTCTTGCTTCCCAGCCTTCCGGCCTCACTGAGCACTAACACCCCTTTGGTGTGGGCTCTGACAGTGTCCCGGGGCCCTCCAGCTGGGCCTCCCGGGTGCAGGAACTGCCATCGCTGGTCATGTGGCTTCATGTCCTCTGTATTCAGAGGCACTTTCCCACACCTGTTACGAAGAAGGGCTCCGTCTGCCCAACTCCCAGTTTGGGGTTTTATTTTTTCCTGTTCATTTATGAATTTTACATCAGCAAACCCACAACTCTGCTGGCTTTTGGTGCAGCAACCACTTCCCTGATAGTCCTCTGCATGCTGGGACTGTCACCGAGGGCTTCTGTAGTAGGCAGGCATTGGACGCTCCTTGGGCCCTGAGCTGGCTTTCCCGGGGACCCAGGGCTTGGGAGCTGGGACTTCACACTGGAAAAAACAAACACATCCCGGAAGTGCTGGTGGCTTTGGTAGCTCCTCAGGCACAGCCCAAAGGCCTAGGCCGAGTCCGCACTGACTCGTCCTGGTGGCCCAGCCGACTTGCCTGAAAACCACCACCTCTGAGTCACCCCCGGAAGGTAACTGGTCTCTCCACCCTCCCAGGGGGCTCATCCTGCAGGACCTCACCTTCGTGCACCTAGGGAACCCAGACTATATTGACGGCAAGGTGAATTTTTCCAAACGGTGGCAGCAGTTCAACATCCTGGACAGCATGCGATGCTTCCAGCAGGCGTGAGTGCTCCTGACCCTCAGCTCCTGGGACCTGAGCAGAGGTGGGAGGTGATAAGGACCAGTGGGGATCCAGCACCTGCTTGTCCAGACTGTCAGCAGGACAGAAGTGTGTGTGAGGGGCTCGGCACAGTGTGGCCCACGGCCGCCACAGGTGGCAGGCAGCCAGCTCATCCCCATTGCCCATACAAGGAAGCTGATAGCTGGTCTTGCTGCAAGGAGGAATTTGGCAAACCCTGGCCCGCCGGACCTCAGAGCAGTGGGGGTGGGCCAGGGGCATGCAGTGGGGCCTGAGGAGCCCGAGCTCCCTGGAGCACCTTGTAGAGGGAGCCCAGCTACAGGGGTGCTGCTCAGGGAGACCTTGCAAGAAGCAGAGCACGACCTTAGGGCCCAGTTTGAGGCCTCGTCTCAGCACTTCTACCCTCCCCTGTAGACCGTGGGCAGCAGTGGCCCCTGCCACAGCTGTTTGCTGGGTGGTAATGGGTCACCTTCGAGAGGTCCTGGACTCTCACCAGCTGCCTGCCTTTCCCCACCAGGCATTATGACATCCGGAGAAATGACGACATCATAAACTTCTTCAACGACTTCAGTGACCACCTGGCCGAGGAGGCCCTATGGGAACTCTCTCTGAAAATCAAACCCAGGAACATAACAAGGCGAAAAACAGACCGGGAAGAGAAGACCTAGGAGCAGGTGCTGTGAGCAAGGAGAACGCTCGAGAGAGGCTCAGAGTGTGGCTCCGAGACCGGAAGGGACTTTGGACCTGTTATGTGGCGGCAGCACCTGTTCTGGTCTCAGCCACAGGGCCCGGCATGGCAGGAGCCCATAGCCTGGGCACCCTCCTGCTCCCTGCCCCCATGAGCGGAGCCCACAGCCCAGCGCAGAGCCAGCAGGCAGGTCTCATTGCTGATTGTGAACCGGTGGTTTTCTCGTTTGGTTTCTGCTTTCACGTCTGTCTTCCCTCTCCCTGTCCCTTCCGCTCCCCCTCCAGCCTAGGAGTAGACCAAGGAGCAGCGGAATCTTCACCGCTCCCTGACTTCCAGGGTCCTGGATCTGCTGAAATGAGTGAAGGCTCAAGGACCCTCATGGGGGCTGCACTCCCGGTGACCTTGAGTGCACGGGACATTTAGCTTGGTAGGCAGAGAGCAGAGAAGACTGGGGGTTGGGGGCTGCTTTTACTTCCCAGCCCTGCTTTTTAAAGTAGAGGATGGTGAGCTGCTCACCTGGCCCGGAAGGTACGACAGGTGGCCTCTCAGCAGCCTGGAGCTCTGGCGCTCCTGTCACGGTACTGCCCTTGGCACTGCCCTGCTGCCTGCTAAAACCCCAGGGCCCTCTCCTGGACCGTGAGCAGTAAGTAGCAGCGTCCGCCACCTTTGTGCCCCTTCTCTCTCCCACCCAACCTCTGGCATGCTCCCATCACCTGGCGCTGTGGGGAGCTGGGAAGAAGAGGTTGGAGCGAGAGGCCTTTACCATCCAAGAAATGCATTTCAGCTGAGCTGGGCCCATAGGTCTTGGGTGAGTTAATCCAGAGAGAGGGGAGAGTGGAGGGGCATTTCTGTTGGTGGTCCCTCCTCTGTCGCTTGCTGTGTGCCTTAAATTCCATCTCCTGTCTCCTCCCGCCCCACGGGCTCCCCTCCTACTTTGCTCCATCCTGATGGGTGACAGAGGCTCTTTCTCCTGCTCATGAGACCTGTCCACCAATACTGTTGGCTCTCCACTGGGAAGGACAGTGTCCCTGAGAGGCCAGGGACCTAGGGCTGACCAACCACACCCTCTGCCCATGGGGCATCTCCGGAAAGCGTCTCAGGAACAGGTGCTTCCCCTGTCCAAACCACGCGTGCTGCTGAGGTTGACAATCTGAGGCCAGGCTGCAGGGCCCCACACACGGGTGCCCGGCTGGAGCTCCCGCCTGCTGTGGGCTCCGGCAGGCCTGCCCTCTGCGTCCTGTTGTGCGTGGTGGAGGGTGCACCTGTCCCGGGGTTGGCACCTGGTCATGCAGACTCCAGACCTAACTGTGCTTAGCCCAGAACAAAGAAAAGCAGAAAGCAACATCTGTTGATTATTTAGATTTTGTTTATTAAGAAACAATCCTGTCACGTTGAGTCCTTCATGGGTTTTGATAAGCTTTTACCCAGAAGAAAAGTAGGGCTGGTCTTTTCCCTCATTTGTCCTATACACAGAGGGAGTGGCTATGAAATGTCAGTCACGTCCCCCTGGCAGCGATCCTGCCGGCTGCAAGTGGAGCACGTCACTTTATTATTTAAGGAGTGTGTGTTGAGTTGCTGTTTACTGACAGTGCTGCGTGTGGGGTGGGTTTAGTCTGTGCCTGTGGTCCTCAGTCTTCATGTCAGTCTTCCCTGGCCCCCAGCTCTGCCAATGCCACTGGGCCCTCGGGGCCTCTGTGTTATGGGAACTGTGGTTCCCTCTGCATTTGGAGAGCCCCAGTCTCCCTCCGTTGCACAGGCAAATACTTAGCCTCAGACACCCAGCCCCTCTCAGACAGATGCATATCTGCGGCCTGTCATCCTGGTTCTCAGTCATGAGCTGGTGGGGGTGGGGCTCTACCTGCCCTCCGTTTAGAAGTGGTCCTGCCCAACCCTCCCCTCCTCAAGCCCTCGGTGCTCTGAGCAAAGGTGCCAGACACCAGACAAGCAGTGCAGGTGGACAAGGGGCTGGTGTGTCCGGTGGCCCCAGTGTGAGGAAAGCAGGTGCAATGTGTGTGTTAACTTATTGATGATGGGTTTCCCCACCCATGTCTCATTAAGACACCCTCTTAGCTCGGGGAGTTGCTGAACCCCATGCCGGAACCAAGCGTGGCCGTGAGTTGTCTGTCTTGGGGGCAGGGTGTGGGAATCGATCTTTAGGACAGATAGACACGACCAGTACGGTTTGGGTCCCTGCAGGTGGGGTAGAGCCAAGGAGAGGGCAGACTGGCGCCATGTATGAACTAAACCCTGATTCTGAGAAGCACCGCCCTGCCCTGCCCCTGCCCCCACCCCCGCCCCCAGTGTTACACTGTAATATGTACCCCCAATAACCGGGCTGTGGCGGCATCTCCCTGCAGACATCTCAGACCTGCAACTTCTACACAAACGGTGAATAAACAGAGGGCAGCCTGGGCACACGTGTTGTGGGGATGGTTTGGGCGCCTCCTCTTCGGTGCCTCTGCTCGGATGGGGCTGCTGTTGGGGTGGTTCCACAGAGGGGTCCGCGTCCCCAGCACCAGCTGCTTCCAGAGGCCTGGCTCCCGCCCCACCCTCGAGGGCTTTGGGAGCTGCTTGCTTAGCCACAACCTAGGATCCAAGTCTGTGGGTGGCACAAGGCCAGGCTTCTGGGGTGCAGTGGCGATTTGGTGTCCCCCCAGGTGGATGAGAGGCAGACCCCTCACTCATGTAGACTGCCACTCTCGTTCACTGGGGGTGTATCACTTAGGAACCGGTGAGGCCGGGTTTGGGTCATTCCTGACCTGCATGCTTGTCACATGCTGTAGAAATAGGCTCTGGCTAAGAAGGGCTCTGCTCCTGGCTCCCAGCTGATGAGCCAGGTGACCATGGTAAACGGTGCCCTCTCCTCTCCGCAGTTGCTCCATCTGGAAGTGGAAGTGATACCAGCTTCTACCTTGTAAGGTCTGCGGAGGCTCAGTGAGTTACTGCCTATGACAGGGCCTGGTCAGCTGTTAACACTGTTAATACCTACTGAGCATGAATTGGGTTCCAAGCACTTTGCAAACAGCTTTACCTCATTTAATCCTCAATTTAAAAATCACAAGTGAAATGTTACAAGCATGATAAGTGCTACAAAGAAGAGGCACTTGACATCAAAGAAATTAACTCTGGTTTGAAATCACTTTCAAACATCAGGTCTAGACAGGCTTTACAGGTAATTTATACCAGACAGGTAGTGTCAGCCTTGCCCAAGCACCCCCAAGAACAGAAGGGAAACACTTCTCAACCCACTTCATGAGTAGAATACAACCTGACATAAAATCCAGACACAGACATGCAAGAAAATTATAGGTGCGTACTGATGCAAAAATTCTAAAGTAACCTTTAACAGCCCCAAACCAGCACTGCATAAAAATCCGCACTCCCTGACCCTGCAATTGGCTTGCCCTCCAATGCAAGGATGGAGTGACAGTAGTAAGTTGGTGAACGTACTCTAGACCCCAATTTGGGTGCCCCCTTCTAGTGCTCACTAAGGGCATGGTCATTCATCCTAGTCCCCAGACTTGCTGGCTACTGTTAGGTGGTTCTGGCAGAAGGGGATGGATATCCCCTCAAGAAATTAAACGTAGAACTGCCTCATGACCCATTCATTCCACTTCTAGGCAAATATCTGAAGGAATCCGAAACATTAATTCAAAAGAGTATCTGCACCCCTATGTTCATTGCAGCATTATTGACAACAGCCAAGATTTGGGTGCAACAAGCGCCCATCAGTAGACGAGTGGATAAAAAAGCTGTGGTACATATATGCAATGGAGTATTACTGGACTGTGAAAAAGAATGAAACCTTACCATTTATGACAGCATGGATGGACCTAGAGGGTCCATTGTCTTGAGTGAAATAAGTGAGAAAGACAAATACCATATGATTTCACTGATATGTAGAATCTAAAGAACAAAATAAACGAAAACCGGGTGTTCCTCTTCCCCAGACAACAGACTCCAGGGGTTCACAAGCGGAGCCCAAGTGGAGGGAGCCAGACAGGATCACCCCACTGCCCACACTGGACTTTACAGAAAGAGAAAAGGAACCTGTGCTAACCAAGCTGCTGAGGTCTTGGGGTGTATAAATTCTCATGCACGGCCTAGCCTCTCCCAAACGCAGATTAACAGACTCAACACCTGCAATCACCTCAGTGGTCAGGAAGGCATTTGCTGAAAATGCAACACACACTCAATTTTTATTTTAAAAAATTCTTAACTAGAAATCGAAAACCTCCTTAATCTGGTAACAGTAACTTTCCAAAATCTTACACAAACATACTCAATGTTGAAATAATCAAAGCATTTCCTTTAAAATCAGAACACGGTAAGGATCCCACTGTCAGCATGTCTGTTCATTGTGCTGGAGAGCCTAGCCAGTGCTGCAAGAAAAGAAAAAAGTAGCTATGGGATTATGGAAAATCCACCCGTGTTCAGCTGGACAGCCAGATAAACAAGGAAAAACATTCCTATATACAGTCACCAATTAGGAAACAGTTCTCAAAGGATTCTGTTTATACTGGCATCACAAGTCTTACGGCACCAGAAATAAACCCAACAAAAGATATGTGAGACCTTTATAGAAAAAAATGATAATCCAACAAGAGAATATAACATTGGTAAATATGTATCTAATATAGGAGCACCTAAATTTATTAAAGCAAACATTAACAGACCTAAAGGGAGAAACGGACAGAATGTGGTAATAGTAGGGGACTTAAATACCCCACTTGCATCGATGGATACGTCATCAAGACAGAAAAAGCAAGGAACCATTGGCCTTCACCGACACATTAGACCGGATGGACTTCACAGAGAGATACAGAACACTCCATCCAAAACCAGCGATACACATCCTGCTCAGGCACGTAAGGAATATTCTCCAGGATAAACCCCAGGGTAGGCCACAAAACAAGTCTTAATAAATTTGAGAAGACTGAAGTCCCATCAAGCATCTTTTCTGACACGACTATAGGAAACCAGAAGTGAATTACAGGAAAACTAGAAAGCACATTAACAGCTGGAGATTAAACAACATACTGCCAAACAACCAATGGGTCAGAGGAGAAGTAAATACCCTGAAACCAAAGAAAATGGAAATACCAGCACTAACAGGATGCAGCAAAAGCAGTCCTAAGAGGGAAGTTCATAGTGATAAGCGCCTACGGTGAGAAACAAAAATCTCAAACAACATAACTTTACACCTCAAGGAGCTAGAAGAACGCACAGGGCCCCAGGTTAGTGGAAGGAGGGAACAGAGATCAGAAGCAAATGAAATAGAGACTCGAGAGACAACAGAAAAGATCAATGGAATGAAGAGCTGGTTCTTTAAAACGATAAGCAAATGGACAAACCTTTAGCTCGGTTCACCAAGAGAAAAAGAGAAAATTCAAAAAATCAGAAGTGAAAGCGACGTTACAGCTGATGCCACAGAAACGCTATGGGACCACTGAATAATTACGCGCCAAACAAATCTGACAACCTGAAACAAACGGATAAACACCTAGAAACCTACAACTACCAAGACTGAATCAAGAAGAAATAGAAAACCTGAACAGATCAGTTACTAGTAAGGAGCTTGAATCAGTAATCAAAAACTTTCCAACAGTCTGGCTGGCATGTCTCAGTGGTTGAGCATTGGCCTAGGATCCAGGAGATCGCCGCTCGATTCCCGGTCAGGGCAAATGCCGGGTTGCGGGCTCGATCCCCGGTGGGGAGTGTGCAGGAGGCAGCCAATCAATGGTTCTCTCATCATCGATGTTTCTCTCTCTCTCCTTTTCTCTCTCTTTGAAATCAATAAAAATATATTTAAAAAAAAAAAACTTTCCAACAAACAAAAGCCCAGGACCAGACAGCTTCACTGATTAATTCGACCAAACATTCAAAGAAGACCGAACACCACCAGCCCTTCTCAGCCTCTCTGCAAAAAACAGAAGAGGAGGGAGCACTTCTGAACTCATCTTACAAAGCCCACGTGACCCGAGACCAAAAGCAGCCCAGGATGCCGCAGACACAACAGTCCTGTTTCTACCAAACGTTCAGAAATGACAAGACGACTCAAAAATGAGAGGCTCTGCAGCACTTTTGACAAAAGCCAGGTTAAAAATACATAGAAAAAGCCCAGAGCTCACCCCGGAGGCACCGTCCAGGTGTCCAGGTGGCTGCAGGTGTCCAGGCACCTGCCAGGAGCAACCGCAAAGCCTCACTGGAGGAGGCGGACATCTTCCGAGGCCCCGTTGCGTCTTTGATTTTTCACATATAATTAAAAACAACCACGAACAGGAGGAGACCAGAAGCGTGAACAGAAAAAGACCAGAGAGAACAGACAGACTCAGACCCACAGGGGCCGGGATTTGGGAGTTTCCAGGTGTCGTTGGAAGCACACAGGTGCTCTGCCCCTAGGAGTGAGACGCGATGGAGGCTTGAGGCCAACGACTGGAAAATATGAAAAGAGAGCGAAGGGGAATTCTGGAGCCAAAAGTGCACTAACTCGGAAGAACTCGGGGAATGTGTGGAGTAGAATTAGTGGAGGTGGACAGGGAGTTACGGGTGGGGTGAAGCATGAAGGGAGGGAGGACGGGCGAAACCGGAAGGCAGGAGGAGACAGACGGGGAGTCCCAGTGTCGCTGGAGGTGTCGCTGGAGCGCCGGAGCGACGGGAAGGGTTGGAGCAGAAACGGCGGGCGCAGCGGCGTCACTGTTCTGACAGCCAGGGAAGCGCTCGCCCGCGCGTCCCTCGGCCAGGGAAGGGTTGCGCGGGCGTGGGATCTCCTGCAGTCTCTTGGACAATGAAACACCTGCCGCAACACGGGTGAACCCCGAAACCTGGGTGTCCAAGAAGCAAGACGCCGGAAGCTACGTGTTGCCTGCGCCTGTCTGTGGGAAGCGCGCAGAAGCCGGGACCGAGACGGGAAGCACGCTGCTTGCCGGGCGCGGAAACACTGCGCGGGCGTGAGGGGCCTTTGGGGAGAAGGAACTGTGTAAAGCTGGATCGGGTGACGGTTGCACAGCCCTGTACATTTATTAAATGTAACTGTGCGCTCCAAATGAAAGAATGTTACAATATTCAAGTTCCACCTCAGTAAAACTGTTTTAGAAAGTCCAGGGCTGATGGTGCCAGTTACCAATCGCCTGCTCCTGGTGTCCCGGCCACCCCCGAGTCGCTGCTCTGCCCTGAGCATCCCGCCCCCGCAGCCAGCCGTGTGTGCTGGGCGTTTGAGCTCAGTCCGACGCCCTGCCCCGACACGTGGCTGCTAGGGGGCCTGGCGCACAGATGCCAGCTGGGCACCCACCCCTCACTGTCCCTCGGCAAGCTCTCAGCCCAGCCCTGGCCTGGCCGCCATCCGTCTCACTGTGGCCCCCCAGACTTGGACACTGCACACCCAGCCTGTGCCACCCTGCTGGCAAGCTGGCTCCCAACTCCCTCTGCACCCCCACCGGGCCGGCCTCAGCCCACCCGCCCCTCCGAGGGAGCGGTCCCGCTCACCGCGCACAGCCAGCCGGGCCTGGCACCCCCGTGCGTCTGAACCCAGCCTGTGGACTTGGGCCTCGGAGCGTTGCCTTCCTAGGGTGTGCACGTCAGCCCGCGGCTCTGCTCTGGGGCGAGCAGTTCTTCACCTTAATGGCCTCCGCTCGGTGCTCCATGGCTTATCTCCTGATTGGCCCCTGGCTGGAACCCCCAGCCCTGGGTCAAGAAGCCCACGACCCCCAGCAGGAGACCTGGGGAGGAACACAGGTCTCAGCAGCGTGTCCGACTTCTGGAAACAGACGAACCCCTTTAAGCCGACAGAGGAGCAAAAACGGGCACGTTACCCTCACAGGTCCCGCAGCGAGACTCCTGGGCAAGCCCCGGGGGACAGAAGTCGGCGGGAGATACTGTCTCCACTGAAAGAAAATGCCCACCAAGCAGACTCCTCTGTTCACTCAAACGTCTGAAGAATGAGGGCAAAAGTCAGGATGTCCCACGAACAAAAACGGGATTCATCCCGAGCAGGGCGCTCAGGAAACAACTGTCCTCAGGCAGCAGGAGAGCAATCCCCATGGGCGGCCGGACCGGCAGGAGGGGACGGCGACAGAGCAGGTAAACCCAAGGGGCACTCCCCCCGAAGCCAGCGCCTGAGGGGTTTAAACTGAAGGAAACCGCAGGGCGGCCTGCGGCTCGGGGAGAGGACACCGCCCTCGAGTGGTCCGGGCGATGGCATCCCTGAGGGCTGGGCTTGGAGAAGTCCGGTGCCGCTGTGGCCCCCGGGGAGCCCCGGGCAGCGAGAAGGGAGAGAGCAGAGCCCGGGAGCAGCGGAGAGCACGTGGGGATGCAGACCCCGGAGTGTATCTTCGTGTTCAAGCCACATAAATAAATGCAACAAGTTCCCCAGGTGAGAGGCAGGCGGTCACCCTGTATCCCTTTAAATTTACAACACGTATCTATCTAAAACACGAAGGCCCAGAAAGACTGCAAGTAAGAATATGGGAAAAGAGAGTGTGCATCCAGACCCCGAAAGTAAGCACAGCGACGTTATGTCAGAGCAGGGAGAGCTGAAGGGAAAGGCCCCGCCGGGGTTACAGGCACCCCGGGAACAGGTGACGTGCGTTCGACCAAAAGATTTGGCCATTTCTAAACCTGTGTGCGTTTCATTCCACAGCCTCAGACTCTGCCAAGCAAAGGCAGCAGGTCTCCCAGGGGAAAGGGACGCCCCCGCGACCCCGGGAGCGTTAGCCGACCCCTTAGGAACAGGTGAGAACCCGTTCTAATCGCACACAGGACCTCCCAGCGCTTGGGAGGGGCCAACGTACCTGATACCAGACCCGCAACAAAAGCGAAAATGACGGGCCAGTTTCATTCATGGACACAGACGCAAAAGTCCTAAACAAAATGCTAAATCGAATCTAATGCATAAGGCAGATAATGCATCACGAGGAAGACGGGCTTACTCCCGAATGAAAAGCTGCTTCAACATCTGAAAGTCAGTGAGTAATTTTTTTTCAGTAGATACATAAAAGTAATAAAATTCAGTGTCCATGCATGATTTTTTTTTTTAATTAGCAAACTCGTAATAGAAAGGACATTCCCTAATCTGAAAAGGGATGTCTGTGTGTTCAGAGCCTTCCTGCCGTCTACCCGCATTGTATTGGGGGCCCAGCCAGTGCAGGGAGACAAGAAAAACACAAAAGGGGGACGGATTGGAAAGGACGCCCAACTCATTCAACAGAGAGAGTCCCGTGTAAATAGAAAATTCAACAGAAGCCACGGATAAGTTATCAGAGGTCAGTGAGTTTACAAAGATTGCTGGATACAGTCAGTAATCAAGAAATGGTATTTCTGGCCCCTGCGGCGCGGCTCAGCGGTTGAGCATCGACCTCGGATCCAGGAGGTCGCGGTTCGATTCCCGGTCAGGGCACAGGCCCGGGTCGCGGGCTCGATCCCCAGTCGGGGGCGAGCAGGAGGCAGCCGGTCAGTGACTCTCATCATTGATGTTTCTCTCCCCCTCTCCCTTCCTCTCTCTGAAATCAATAAAGATATATTTTAAAAAAGAAGTGGTATTTCTGTCTACTGGCAAGTAACAACAAAGGAAATGTAAACGTGACATTTATAATAGCTTCAAAAAATCAAATAACCCAGAGATACTAACAGAACGTGTAACGTTTCTGCACAAAAACTACAAAATCGGCGGAAATGAAAGTCCTGAACAAATCAGGAAGCTCGGCGTGTTTGCTGGAAGCGGCACCCTGTAAAGATGCCTGTGGTGCCCGAATTAACTCATAGATGTAAAGCAGTCGCAGTCAAAATCCCAACCTTTATTTTGGCGAAAATCGACACGTTAACTCTAAAACTCATTATAAAAACAACTGATTTTAAGCGGCCAAGACTTAAGAGTGGCGGGAGGCCTTGACTGCCCAGAGCCAAGTGCGCGGCCCAGGAGCAGGCAGGCCCTGGGCCCGGCCAGGGGGCGGCCGCCCTGAGCGTGACCTGACGGGCACAGCTGGCAGAGCCGGAGACAGTGCAGGGGAAGTCCCCACGGTCTAGGGGCGAGGAAAGCTTCCTTAAGACACACAAAGTGTTGTCCACAAAGGAGGAGAGAAACTCGAACAGGGTGGGCAGGGGAGGCTGACAGTTGCGAGTACATGGAACCGTTTATTCGTCAGGGGCCTTCGCCCGGGGGGGACGTACGGGGCTTGTCGAGAGTTAAACAGACTTGTTGGAAACCACCTGGGTGCAGGTGGGTGAGGCTCAGTGGGCAGCCGCCCCCGAGGGGGTAGAGGCTGTTTTCTGTGGGCTCCGTCGGGCAGGACGAGCGGGGAGAGGAACCAGCCGTGTCGCGCTGGGGTCGGCACAGGCGTTCTCGCCGGCCGTTTGTGGTGTGGCAGGGCCTTGCGGTCGCTTTGCGGTTGTAGGTTGCCAGGGACCTTGTATTACTCCCGTACCACTTATTATATTGTTCATGTTGTATTACGACCGTGAGCCTACCCTCGCCCACCCCGAATGTTAACAACTTTTCATCAGATGTCACCACGGAGCGAGGGCGGCTGGGGAGTAGGGGGAGGCTTGCCACAGCTTTGCCGGACGTGGGACTCGCCAGGATGCAGGGGACCCCGAGTGGCCAAGACGGTCGGCATAGAATGGGCACAGGCTTGCCCCCGCCGGGTGGCTCGGTTGGTTGGGGCGTTGGCCTGTGCACCACAGGGGTTACGGGTTCAATTCCGGGTCGGGCGCAGACCTAGGCCGCGGTTCTTCGCCTGGTCAGGGCGTATGGAAGCCAAGCGAACAGCGTCTCTCTCCCCTTTCTCCCCCCCTTCCTCTCTCTATAATCAATAAAAACACGTCCTTGGGTGAGGGTTTTTTTTTTTTTTTAATGGGCACAAGGCTTGAACGGACACGTCACACAGAGAATCTGAAAAGCACATGGTAAAAGGCTCACGTCACTCGTCAGGGAAAGGCCGTGGAAGCCGCAGCGAGACACCCACAGTGTCACCACCAGAGCGGCGGAAACACCGCTGACCAGCACCGGGGTTGGGGGGGACCGGGAGCACCTGGGACGCCCCGTGGCCGGCAGGGCGGCCCCACAGCCTCTCGCTGGGTCCAGCGCGACACAGTCCCAGCTTCCCGGGGGAAGCCCCTCCGTACCCGGGGGCGAGCGCCTCTGTGCCCCCAGCGCGCTCGCAGACAGGTCTCCACCCCTCTGAAATCGGGGCGCACTCAACCCAACCCTCTCTGGGCTGCACACAGTCGGGTTGGCCCCGCCGCCTCCCCTCCTCGGCGCTTCAGCACCGTCTCTAACTACGCCGTCTGCTAAGTGTCCCCCACGCCGGGCAGGAAGCCCCTGGAAACGGACTGTCTCCCCCCCACGGTGAACCCCGAAACTGGGGCTGCGGAGCCCAAAGGCACGTGCATTCCCTCCAGCTATCCTTGATGAGGCGCACGAAGACCTCCGTCACACTCAGCCGCCCGGCGGCCTCTGGGCAGCTTGGAACCTGCTCTAGACTCTGTCTGCACGCGGGCGCACGTAGGGATGTGGCACACACGGCCGGCCGGTGCCCTCGGTCTGTGCCAGTCCTTGACCCGTGAGCGGTCGGCCTTCCTGGCATTTCCCCAGCCTGGCGGGCAGTCACCGCGGGGTCTGAAGCTGCGCTCCTCGGCCGCCTGGGACCCGGCTCTCGGTCTCTGCCTGTGGCTCCCCGGCTTTGAAGGGGCTCCCCGGCC
The DNA here is from genome assembly GCF_054644295.1 of Miniopterus natalensis. Classification (NCBI taxonomy): domain Eukaryota; kingdom Metazoa; phylum Chordata; class Mammalia; order Chiroptera; family Miniopteridae; genus Miniopterus; species Miniopterus natalensis. Next base: position 71,575,860 of record NC_142092.1, read on the forward strand.
CCCCAGGCGCCCTCGAAAGCTCTCTCCCAATAGGACTCACTCTCTGCTTAGCTCTCGAGTCCGTCAGGAATTTATTTTTTACATACGATTTGAGAATCACTTTTTTCCAACCCGAGAGCCAGCCGAGTCCCCGACCACTCAGCGAGAGCGCCGTTTTGACGGGGAGCCCACTTCCCGCACACATGGGGGGCGCTTCCCGGATGGTCGGGGGGTCGCCGGCCCCCCTGCGGCAGAACCGCGCCGACCCGCGTGCCGTAGCTTCATGGCCAGTGTTGGTGTCTGGTGGGGAGTCCCCCCCATGCAGCTTCCTCTCTTCTTTAACCTTCACCTGAGGGTATTTTTTCCATCGTTTTTCAGAGTGTAAGGGGGGGAGAGCCATCGATGAGACACATCCGCCGGTCGCCTCCCGCGCGAGCCCCGAGCAGGGCCAGGGATCGAGCCGCAGCTGAGGTTCATGCCCTTGGCCAGACTCGCACCCGGGACCCTCCAGTCCGCGGGCCGACGCTCCAGCCCCTGGGCAAGCCGGCCACAGCCCTCATTCAACCTTCTAAAAAAATTGTAGGTTTTTACACACTTTCCTTCCACATTAAATTTTAAAAACATTTTTTGTCATGGTTTTAAAAATCTGGTTTTCTCATTGGGATTTCATTAAATCTCTAGAAATGCTGGATATTTTCATATTACATCTTCCTATCCAGATATTTTGCTCATATATATATAAATTTTCTTCATTTGGGTCCAGTTCTTGTCAAACTTATTCCTAGATCTTACTGCTTTTATCACGATTGTGAGTGGAATTTTTTAATTTTTTCCATTTTAACTGATTATTGCTATTGACTATCAGATTTATTTTGTACCCAACTATTTTACTGAGTTATCGATTTTTTTTCATTGATTCTTGGATATTACAGCTAGAAAATCACCGTCTCTCCGGATTTTCACGCTACAGATCGCACTGTTTTGTACGTTGGCTAGAACCCTAAAGCCGCGCGGAGTGGCAGAGACGCGAGGGGCGCCGTGGGGCGTCCTGGTTATAACGGGCGCGAAGGCTCTAATAGTTCCCCACTCGACGTGCCACCTGCCGCGCCCTCGCCGGGAGCGGGGCCCACGGGCGGGCCAGAGCCCGAGCCCCCTTCCCGCGGGACCTCCCGGCTGCTCCGCGCCGGTGAAGGAGCTCCGGCCGGCGGCTTCCTTCTGCTCCGATTTCACTGGAGAGTCTGGTGGGAGCGGCTGTCGCTGTGGGACTGCGCCGAGTCCTCTCCGACATCGACTGGGCCCTGGGCAGCTGCTTCCTCTCCTGTCGCGTGGTCCTCATGCTGGTGGCCGGCGTGCCCACGGGCCCAGCGCGCAGCCTGGTCCTGCCCTGGCTCCCCACGCGCAGGGCTGGGTCGGGGCCTCGCCTCCGCCCGGGTGTCGCCCCTGAGCAGCCCCCAGGGTGCGGCGAGCACAGGAGAGGTGAGCGGTCACCTCCGGCTCGGGGCTCCCGCCTCCTCTCCGTGCAGATGGTTTGTATTCTGTTGAGTCACAGGCCCCTTCGAGGATCTGGTGAAAGCCTTGGGCCCCTCCCCAGGAAAGCCCATGAATGGCTCCCCATCTGCTGATTTGGGGGTTCCTGGCTGTCCTGCAGCTCACGGTGAGGCCTCTCTCCCTGCTCTCCCCTCACCTTTGGCTGTGGAGGACCCTCTAGGAACCCCCAGTGCTCACCGCGAGCCGGGCAGTGCGCTGAGCACCCACAGGGCCCCTCCCTGCGACCGCCCACAGCTCCGGGCCGGCTGTGCTAGGGCCCCACTTTACAAATGAGGAAACCCCGCTTCCCGTGAGCAGCGAGGAACTCGGAGGCCAGGACTGTTCTTGGGGCTTAGACTGGACCAGCCAAGAAGGTTACTGTGGGTCACAGTGGCCCCCGCTGGTGAGCCGGGGGCAGGCGTGGGGGCGGGCCCAGCTGGGGGGCCAGGGCCCAGCTGGGGGGGGCAGGGCCCAGCTGTGGACGCCGCTGCTGGCCCTTGAAGGAGTCGGAGGGGCCTATGAAGCTCCTTCCAGGGTGTCCTTGTTACTGACCAGACACGTGGCCTTGGTTTCTGGACGCGGGGCCAGCATGAGCCTGTCCTGGGTTGGGGACAGGCCCAGGGCAACCAGCCAGGAGCCACCAAGGAGGGAGCAGGCCACAGGGAAGCAGGAACCGGGCCAGTGTGCGCTGTGATCCCTGAGCAAGGCTGCAGGTAGGGAAGCGGGGGCCGGTGGGGGGAAGGGGTGCAGCGTCCTTCCGTCCTTCCTGACGGCACTGAGGAGCAGAGCTCTGGTCCCTCTGACCGTCCCCCAGGAGACGGTGAAGGCAAGGGCCGCAGGCCTGCCAGCAGTCCCAGGAAGACCTCGGGAGGCGGCACCAGAGAAACAGGACTCCAGGGGCCCCCATCCCACAGCTGGGCCTGGGCCCTGGGGACACCGCAGATTAGAACTCTGTCCGAGGCCACCCGCAGGGGTGCCGAGCCCTCCAAATCCCACCCTTGCCTGTCCCTGGGTCTCCTGTGGGCAACAGATGGCCACCAGCAGGGATCAAAGTCCACAGAAAGAGTCTGGCCACGGTGGGTGTCTCTGGGCATCTCCGAAGCAGCCACCAGCCCTCACGGAAAGTAGAGAGCCATCAGCACGTAGATGACCCAGCTGGTGGACACGAAGACCCCGAAGAACAGGCTGAACAGCACGAGGGAGCGGGCCTTGCGAGAGGCCTCCTCGGCCTGGGCCAGGTCTCCCCGGCTCAGGGCCGCACGGGTCTGCAACGAGAGGACACCGGGTGAGGGTGAGCCAACCCGAGCCCCCTCCTCCCCTCACTCCCTCCGGGGGCCACACCATCGGGCCAGGCCCCAGTGAGCAGCTGGGGTGCCTGCCCAGGGGCAATGCAGGTGATTCACGGCTGCCAGCTCCTGGGCACCTGCCATGGGCCTGGCATGATCCATACCCTCGCCCTCGCCGCCTACAATCCTCAGGACACCCCTGACATCGGTGTCTTTGCTGCCCTGGCTTTGCAGATGGGGAAACAAAGGCTCAGAGAGGTTAAGTGACTCGTCCAGGGCCACACAGCCGGCGGTGGAGCCAGAATTCACAGGCAGGTGGTGGCTTCCGGAGTCCCACCTCTGAGCTGTCCTGAGAGCTGCCCCCTCACAGCCGCGGCTGGCTTATGACCGGGGGCTTGACCAGTGAGGGGACGTCAGGCACGGCCGGGTCAGCCTCCTGCCGAGCACCCCAGGGGCACGGCCGGGTCAGCCTGGGGAAGAGCCCAGGGGCACGGCCGGGTCAGCCTCCTGCCGAGCACCCCAGGGGCACGGCCGGGTCAGCCTGGGGAAGACCCCAGGGGCACTGCCAGGTCAGCCTCCTGCCGAGCACCCCAGGGGCACGGCTGGGTCAGCCTCCTGCCGAGCACCCCAGGGGCACGGCCGGGTCAGCCTGGGGAAGAGCCCAGGGGCACGGCCGGGTCAGCCTGGGGAAGACCCCAGGGGCACTGCCAGGTCAGCCTCCTGCCGAGCACCCCAGGGGCACGGCCGGGTCAGCCTGGGGAAGACCCCAGGGGCACGGCCGGGTCAGCCTGGGGAAGACCCCAGGGGCTTGCCTACTCTGCCTACTGGACCCTCCTCCACTGTCCACTGGCATCATGGGTGCCCAGAGCCTAACCCTGTGCAGGGTAAAGCGGGGGGGAGACGGGGGCCATCCAGATGGAGGTGGGTGGACGGGTGGATGGATGGTGGTGAACAGATGGAGACTGGAGAGGAGGTGGGGGGTGAACAGACAGGTGGGCAGAGGTGGGTGGGTGGGAGGAATGGGGGGGTAGTCTCCACCCCAGTGCACACCTGCCCCGCTGGGAGGGGCCCCTCCCTGGGCCTCAGTCGCCCCACCTTCACTGTGAGTTGCTCCAGCCCAGCCCCAGAGCGGAGCTTCAGCCGCGGGGCAGACGGGAGGGCAGGAGGCGTCCGTCCAGGAGGGACAAGGGCCCGAGACGCTGGCAGTGACTCCCGGACCCCGCCACCTCCCGAGGGGCTGGGGGAGGGGCCGCCCACAGGGAGGGCTGCACCCAGGGCCGCGCCCCTACCTCGTGGGAGTAGACGATGGCGATGAGCCCGGTGAGCAGGCAGCAGAAGAGGGTCACCAGCACCGACTCCATCAGGTAGTCCCTGGGCAGGGGCCTGTGCTCCACCGCGGCGGGGCCGGGCACGCCGGCCATGGGGCTGTACTGCGGGGCGCAGGCCGCGCGTGAGGGAGCCAGCCGGCCGGCGAGGACGGACACAGCCACCCTCGGCCCCACCCGGTGCGGCTGCAGGCCACCCGGGCCGGGTCAAGGCCCCCCTTCTGCCCTCGCCGCACCCCGTCGGCCACCCGCCCCGGGGGCCCCTCAGTTCTGCCCTGTGCACATTGCTCAGCCACCGTGTCTCATCCTCAGGGGCTCCCGGGGACCTCTAAGCTCCCTCCGAAGGCAGCCCAGGCGTTTTGTTTTATTCTAAGTCAAATCCTACCCCACCCAGAGGCCTGGCCCCTCACAGTGGATCCCACCTGCCCCTCCTCCCCCCCCCACTAAGCCGAACCACCACCACTCCCCAAACACTCCGGCTTGGCCACCCTCCTCGCCAGAGTGCCCCTCCTCCTCTTCTCGGCCCGAACTCTCCTATTCATCCCTCAGAACCCAGCTCAAATGCCCCCACTCCTGGGAAGCCTCCTGGGCTCCCCCGCTCCCCAGGCTGAGGTAGCGCCTCCCTCTGCAGGGCTGAGGAGGCCCCACTGCAGGGTTGCTTATGGTGACTTCTCACTGTCTGTGAGCCAGACTCTCCCACCCAGGGGACAGGGCACGTGGGGGCAGAGTGAGGGATGAACGAGCAGGGGTGGGTGGACATCAAGTGAGGGGTAAGTGGGAGGCAAGGGGTGAGTGGGGGTGAAGTGGCCACGGAGCGGGCATCGAGCAGGGGGTGAGCAGAGTGACCAGGGCTGGGGGTGCCCTACTCACCATGGGGAAGGGCGCGAACAGCTGCGGCGGGGTGGGCGCAGGGTAGAGGGGCGGGGTGGGCGGCTGGTACAGGGCCTGGGGCGAGGGCCCCGGCTGGAAGACGACCGGCCCCTGTGGGAAGGGTGGGTACAGCAGGTGCACGGCCTTGGGGTCCGGCGGAGGTGCATAGGGCGGGGGATCGCTCACGAAGCCAATGTTGGAGATGCCACCAGCTGCCACCTTGGGCCCCTGCCTGGCATCACCCTCGGCCTGGGCCTGGGCCTGGGTGGGGTCCGCCGCCGAGGCTTCGCCCTGGGCATCAGCTGGAGGGTTCTCCGGGGCTGGGGTGCTGCCCCCGTCTGTGGCTGCTTCCCCACCGGGCCCATCCTCATCTAGGAGCTGTGGGCGGCGCGGGAGCTGCGGGAGCTGCGGCAGCTCAGGGGGCCGGGGGGCCTCGGGGGCCTCGGGGCCAGTTCCCCGTTTCGTGTCCGCTCCTGGGAATAAATGACAGATTTGATGAGCCAATGGGCCAGGTGGGACTCCTCCCTCCAAGCCCCAAAGCAGCCCCTCCAAGGAGAAAGTCACGATGCGATCTGGCCCTTCACCTACCTGCATTTGAGCCTCTCCAAGCTGGGCCCTCGAAGGACCTTTACTTTAAATGTAAATGGTCTAAATTATCTAATCAAAAGGCAGAGTGGCTGACTGGATAAAAAAGCAAGACCAGCCTGGCCAGTGTGGCTCAGTGATTGAGTGTCGACCCATGCACCAAGAGGTCACCAATCTGATTCTGGTCAGGGCACAGGCCCGGGTTGTGGGCTTGATCCCCAACAGGAGGTGTGCGGGAGGCAGCCAATCGATGTTGATGTTTCTCTCTCATTGATGTTTCTATCTCTCTCTCCTTCTCTTCCTCTCTCTCTAAAATCAATAAAAATATAATTTTTTTTAAAAGACCAATCTATATGCTGCCTACAAAAGACGCACTTTAAAAAAAAAAATCCCCCTTTTTTCCCCCATTGATCCCCTCCAGCCCGCATCTGCCACCCCGCCACCCCCAGGCCTCCACCACACTATTGTCTGTGGCCATGGGTTATGCATATGTGCATATAAGTTCTCCAATTAATCTCTCCCCACCCAGCCCAAAGTTAGTAGAACAAAATGATGATCAGGGTAAAAATAAATGAAATACAGGCTAAAAAATACAATAGAAAAGATCAATGAATTAAAGAGCTGGTTCTTTAAAAAGATAAACCTTTAGCTAGACTTGCCAAGAAAAACAGAGAAACGAGAAACCTCAAAATCAGAAATGAAAGAGGTGTTACAATTAATACCACTGAAATATGTACAAAGGACCGTAAGAGACCACCGTGAACAACTACGCACCAACAAATTTGGCAACCTAGAAGAAATGGATAAATTCCTAGAAACATACAACTACCAAGACTGAATCAAGAAGAAATAAAAAATCTGAACAGACTAATTACTAATAAGGAGATTAAGTTATCAAAAACACTCTAACAAAAGTCCAGGACCAGATAGATGGCTTCACCGATGAATTCTACCAAACAAAAAATTAACACCAATTCTTCTCAAACCCTTCCCAAAAATAGAAGAGGGAACACTTCCAAACTCATTTTACAAAGCCAGCATTACCTGAGACCACAACCAGGCAAGGATGCCACAAGAAAAAATTACAGGCCAATATCCCTGATGAACACAGATGCAAAAATCCTCAATAAAATATTAGCAAACAGAATTCAACAATATACTAAAAGGATTATTATATACCATGATCAAGTGAGACTTATTCCAGGGATGCAAGGATGGTTTAATACCCACATATCAATCAATATAACCACAGAAACAAAATGACAGATAAAAATCATATGATTATCTCAATAGATGCAGAAATCATAACAACAAACGCTGTTATTTCAAGCCACTAAATTTTGAGGTGGTTTGTTACGCAGCAAAAGCCAGTCGGTAACTGACGCAAAGTTTTCTCCTGCAGCCAGTGCCCAGAGCGTTGGAAGTGACCAGAACAAGGACAGGAGAGTGGGGAGGAGGCAGTGGCTGAATAAAGGGAGAGAGAACAATGGCCTGAGCCAGGATGGAGGCAGAGGGCAGATGGGATGTGGGCAAGTGGATGGACTCAGGCAGCACTGAGAGGGTGCCCGGGCCGGACAGTACCCGGAGGCGAGGAGGGGAAGGGAGTTGTCCGGAGTGACAGGGCAGAGCAAACCTCTGTCCTCTCCTCCCTCAGTGCCCAGGGCGGGGCTGCTGGCCGCTGGATCTGGGATGAGGGTCTCCTACAGCCAGGGTGCAGCTCAGGGCCCAGGCCGCCTGGGCGGCTTCACCCCTCTGTGCCTCCTGAGTTGCCTCCTCCTTAAAAACACCACCTCGGGGTTGTGGGGATTAAATGAGTGTGTGAGGTGAACCGAGCAGGCTCTCCATTAACAGAGGGAAAGCTAGAAGGTAAGAAAAGGCAGGGTGTCTGGCCAGTTTGGGAAGCTGTGGGGGGGGGGGGTGCATGTGTGTGTGTGGTGGAAGCTACTGGGCACTGAGGTCCACGCTTAAGGTCAGAAAGGTTTGTGGCTGAGTTTGACCCACAGAGCTGGGCTCTCCCCGAGGACCTACCTGAGGGCGGGGTGGCACCCCCAGGCACCCCCAGCCAGACCCGGGCCAGCAGAGACCCCACTGGACACCCTGGGGTTTCCCGGGCAGCTCCCAAACGCACCCACCCAGCCTGGGGCTGGAGTTTTAGAGTAAGAGAGGCAACAGCTCCACTGGGGCGCCCTGGGGAGCCCGGGAAGCGCCGTTCGCTGCCCAAGCCTCAGGTCCCTCGGGCGCCGCTGGCTGACTCAGTGACGCAGCTCGGGGCCAACACCCGCACCCCCCCCGGGGCATCAAGCCCCAGCCACCTCTGAATCTGCGGCCGGGCAGCCCCCTCCCCGCACGAGCTTTTACTGAGCCCCTGCTACGGGCCCGTTTTCCGCGAGAAATGCAACCCGGTACCGAAACCCTGCGGGGCCGCCCTACGGGGTGCGCGCGGGGCCGCGCGGGGGAGGGGCCGGGCGACAGGCCACCACGCTCCCCTCCCGGCCGCTGCCGCCAGGCGCCCGGCCCCCCGCGCGTCCGCGTCCCGGCGGCGGCCCCGCCACCCACGCGCTGGGCCGGGCGCCCCCACGGGAACGAGACAGCGCGGCCGGCTGCCCCCGAAGCCGAGGGTCGAAAGGAACCGCCGGTTAAAAACGCTGGGGTGCGCGCAGGCCCAGGCGCCCCGAGGGCCCCGCGCCCGCGCCTCGGGCGGCCTCGCCGGCTTTTCCCTTTCTCCCCATTTCACGGAGGCGGCCGCCGAGGCCCACGGCGGGTAACCCGAGCCTCAGCCCGCGCCCCGGGGCTCAGACGGTCCCGCAGCCTCCCCGGGCCCCGCCCCGCCCCAGTTATCGGACGGTCCCGCAGCCTCCCCGGGCCCCGCGGGGCAAACGCCCGGCCCGACGGCGGAGACCGGGCGGCGGAGTAAACAAAGGCGCGGGCGGGGCGCCGGCCGGGCGCTCAGGTTCCCGACACCCGAGCCCCCGCGGGACACTGCGGCGGGAGGAGACCGGGGGTGCGGGGCGGGCGGGGGCACCAAGGGTCGCGGGCAGAGCCAGGCGGAGCCCCCGGCCCCGCGCGTCTCCGCAGCCGCGTCCCGAGAGGAGCGGAGGGTGGGAGGAATCGAGGGGTCCTTCCCCGCCCAGGAGGCGCTGGCACCGCCGCCCCGCCCCCACCGCCCCGCCCCCACCCTTCCCCCTCCCCCACCCCTTCCCCGCCCCCACCCTTCCCCTCCCCCACCCCCTCCCCCACTCCCTCCAGCCTGGGAAGCCCCGGGGCGGGCTCGTCGAGACGCAGAGGGGGTCTCGGTTCACCTGGTTGGGGGGGGCCGTCGGGGTTCCCCGAATGAGCCTTTCCCTGGGTGCGCCCGTCTGCCCCCCTCTCGGGCTCGTCCCCACGCCCCGCCTCGGGGTCTCTTCCCCCCGCTTGGCCCTGCGTCTGGGCCCCTGTCCCGCGTGGCCCCCGCCCGCGCACTAAGGGCTTCAGCGTGGCCGGGGGGGAGGATGGCGCGCGGACGAGGGGAGTGGAAAATGTCCCCCAAATTGCCCTGCTCGAGCCCCTGCTGCCGCCCTGGGGGGGGCGGGAGGGCTGCAGGGGCCCCGGGGCCACGCCGAAGCCGCCCCTTCCTCGCTGCCTGGGGGGCACGGCCCACGCCGCCCCGACTCTCCGCGGCAGCCTCCCGGGCGCCCCGGGGCCTGAGCGGGGGTGTCCCAGGGCCCGACTGGGGGCCCCGCGGGAAGAGCCTCCCGCCCCTCCGCCCGCGGGCCCGCCGGGGGACCCCGGGAGCGCGGGGTCCCCGCGTCCTCACCTGTGTCCATGGCGCGGGCGGCGGGCGGGGCGGCGGCTCCAGCCCGGGCTCCGCTTTCGCCGCGGGTCGGGTTTCCCGGGCGGCCGCGCGGCCGGTTAATAATTGACCGCCCGGGTCGCCGCGCCGCCCGCCGCCGGGACGGGGCCGCGGTGCAGACGCGGGGCCGCGGGGGTCTAGCGGCCGAACCCGGAGCGAGCCGGGGGCAGGAAAGCGGGGCCCCGTCGGAGCAGCGCGGTGACCGCACCCACGGGGGAGGCTCCGCCTCGCGGGTCTTTGGAAACAGCAGAATTACGTGCACGAAGCGCCTCCTGCAAAACACTCGGGGAGCCCAGCGGGAGCCCAGCGCTGACCCCCCGACCCCTCAGCCAGGAGCCCAGGGTCAGCACCGCTGGTGACACGCGGGGACGCGGGGTGCCCCGGGGTGCACTGAGCTGGCGCCTCTCCCCGGGGCACCCCGCCCGGGCGTGCACACCCCAACACACCCTCTGAGCCCTCGGGCGGGCCCAGCGAGGGGCCCTCTCCCAAGCACTGCGAGGTCTTCCCTTTTCATTAGAATTTCCATTTGGCTTTTAAGATCACATTCCCCTCCCCCCAATATCTCCTTTGCTGTTACCCCGTCTCCTCCACGTGCTTTCTCTTCAAGGGGTTTTGAAAACTTGTTGCTTGAAAATAATTTCGCTCAGCGGAAAGCTGCCAGAAGGGCACACGCGCCCTGAGGATGTCTTTTCTAACATAACTTTCCTGCGTGGGGAGTCCGGCTCAGGGCGGTGCTGCATTCAGGGGGCCCGGCTTCACTTCTGGGGACACTTTTTTTTTCAATCCTCACCTGAGGGTGTTTTTTCCGTGGCTTCTTCAGAGAGAGTGGAAGGGGGAGAGAGGCGGGGAGACACATGGATGTGAGAGAGACACGGCGGTTGGCTGCCTTCCACACGCGCCCATCAGGGCCCGGGATCGAGCCTGTAGCCCCGGACGTGCCCTTGGCAGGAATCAAACCCAGGACCCTTCAGTCTGCAGGCTGACTGTCTAACCACTGAGCAAACCGGCCAGGGCCGCGAGGACATTCCTCGTTCGAGGGCCTGGACATCCTTGAATGTGGCTGCATTTCTTTTTCTTGCCTCGGATCGGAGAGACGGGCGCCTGGCGCGCTGACTGCCCGCACCTGCTCCCTGGGCTCTCGTGACTGCAAGTCCACTCGCAGCCCCAAGCCTCGGGCAAGCCCCGGGACACCTCTGCTCCTCAATTTCCCCATCAGGAGAAGGGGGTGACCATGGGACCCACACCACAGGGTTTGTTAGAACTAAAAACAGAGCCCGGCCGTGAACATCCCCCGAGCAGACAGAACCAGTTCCGTGGAGCTGAGCTCAGTTGAGCTTGTTTTGCAAGACTGACTTGATCCGGGTCATTTCTTGCTCATGCTGCTGGAAATCACGTACAAAAACAGTTTCCCAAAAGTGACACACGGTAACCACTGGCCAATTTACTATCATTTAGGGAAAGTCTAAGGTACCCGATCCGCGAAAGGAAGTCGCTGCCCCTCGCAGCGTCAGCTGCTTGGTGCCAACACGCCTCTGAGCCTCATTCCGCATTTCCGCGGGAGTGCTCCCGGTTCCCAGCTGTCCGGCGTGTGCAGAATACACTTCGACTAATTACTGCTTCAGGGGCTCGTTGGTTTTACTTTCCAGGCTTTCGACAGGTGGTTGTGAGGCTCGGTTGCTATTAGGACACGTAACCAAACGTTTAAGTTCATGCTCTTCAGCCACAGCCGTTTCAGGCCAGGAGAGCAAACACCGGGGGCCAGGACCACAGTTTCCCCGCCAGAGGGCTTATGGGTGAGTCTAGTTTTCCCTGTCTGTGTGTATCTTTTTCTCCCGTGGGCTTGGTTACTTCTGGGACTAGGAAAATGGCAGAAAACGCTACTTGAGACGTTAGGCACCTGGTCAACTCAAAGTGCCCAGCGCCGGCTTGTGTCCCAGGAGAGCTTAAAGACGAGACTGGAGCAGACACGTTTCTGCGGGCGGCTGGAGGCCAGTGGCCCTGTTTCCTGTGCTTGAGTGAACTTGAGGGGGTGGGGGATGGCGAAGAGAGGAGCAGAATCCCAGAGGGGCATCACGGGTCACTCTTACAAGTTCTGCCTCCCCTGGTTTTGAGAAACCCATCCGGAGAGCGACAAGTCTCAATCCCAGGCCTCATTCGGCCACGTCAGTGCCTCGGTGCATGGCAGAGGGGGGGGGCCAGCAAGCCAGCATGGCCCTGCCTTCATAGGGCTCCTGCTCTCCGGACGAACCCCAAGCAGGGGCCTGCAGAATCCACTCCGTAACTGTAGCTGTTAGGGGCTCTCTAAGAAGAATGCCCAGGCTGCTGAGGGCAGACTAGGCTGGCCCCGTCCAGCTAGGGAGGGGCCAGAGCGTCTCTGGGGGGGGGGGTGCTGGGAACAGTCAGCTGGGCACAGGGTGGGGTCTGGAAGGGTGTGCAGGCCTGGGCGTGGCGGGAGTGTGGGAGCTAGATGAGGTGGGGGGAGGGGGGTGATTGTATATGAACGAGGGGCTCCCTTTGCTGCACCTAAGAACTGGCTGGCGCAGGAGGGGCAGTTCCCCGCCAGTCTGTAAGGGCCCAAAGGCAAGAGCATCAAGGACACAAAACATAAGAAAATAATATGATTAACTGTGAGGAATGGATGCCAAGTAAACAGTTACAGAATCAAAGAAAGCCCCCAACAGGCACCTCGTGGGGGCTGGGCCCTGGGCCCGCGCGGGAACCTCACGTGTTGCTTCCCTGTCCCGAGTCTGGCTCAGCTACTCCACAGTATTGCTGCCTCCACCTCCGTTCTGTTTGGCCAAGCAGCCTGCACACCTGAAACTGACACCAGCCCCTTCACACACGCGCATGCCCCAGGCGGCAGCCCAGTCACAGCAAATGTAAGCTCCTGATACGACTTCTCCAGCAGCCCTTGGGACCAAGTCTCCCCTGCCCCCCCCATGTCTTATGCAGCCCTTAGATAAGACCCCCCCTGGGGCTTCCCAAAACTCTCCTCTTTTGGTTTGAATCGACCAATCCAGCCCTAGCCCAGGAACCCCAAAGCACTCCACCCACAGGCGTTAAGGGCCCTGCTCCCCGTCTGCACTCTGCCTTGACCGCCCTGTGGCCCCTCGGGTGGAGCCCTGTGCGTCCTCCAGGACCCGTGAGTAATCACTTTCCCTATTTCGATTCCTCTCCCCGCCGGCTGCCCACCTTGCTCACTCTCCAGCACCCTGTCCCCCACTTACCAAATGTTAATTTAACAAAGTCAGAACATTCCCCCACTTGGGAAGAAAGGAGACAGTGACCACATCACTGCCCGAGTCACTCCGCAGAGGCAAGGCTTGTACCCAGCTCTCCTCCCAGCGCCTGGCTCCTGACCTTGCCAGGCTCACAGTGAGCGGGAGGACGCCCGCAGGCTCCTCTCCGGTTGCGGGGGCTTTCTCAGCTTCCCTCTCTCCAGGTCCATGAGGCTCAGGAGGCCCAGGCCCCTTGCACAGCCCGCCCCTGGCCCGCAGGAGCTGCCGGTAACCCCGGGGACAGGTGAGCGCCTCCGAAGCTGCAGACAGGGACCCGGCGCCTGCACAGGGCTCTGCTCTGTCCTGCGCCGCGCGTCAGCAGCACCGAGGACTCACGCAGAGCTCACACGCAGCAGGCGCTAGAGCTGCGGGGTCCTGACCCGAGGGGAAACCTACAGCTAGAACCCATCAGCATTCGCCTCCCTGGGCCAGGCGCCGGGGTGCAGGCGGGCCCCCCTGGCTCACAGCCCGCCCAGGACATGCGTCTGGAAGGTCATCCCGTGACCTCTGCCCACCATGTGGGAGAGGCCGAAGGAAGGGGCGGCTGTGGAGGGCAGCGGGGAGCAACGGAAGGTTCTAGCGGGGGGGTGGGCAGTGCGGAAACTCGGGTGGCCAGCGAGGAGGGAGCCCCGGCGAGCTAAGGCCGTGTCTGGGGAGGGGGTCGGGCCCGGGTGGCCCACTCGAGGCCGCAAAGCCAGTTCCAGGTTCCGCCCGGGCCGCGGGCTCGGGAGCTCCACGGGCCGGCGCTGCAGCCCCGGGGCCTCATTCCCGACGCCCCGGGCCCCGGAGGTGTGGGGGGAGGAAGCTTCCCAGCGCCGGCCCCCGGCAGGGGAGGCCGCCCGGCGCCGGGCTGAGCGCCTTTGGCTACTTTGCAGCAAACACGAGCCGCGCGGAGCCGCGGGACCGCCGAGGAGCAGCTGCCGCGCTCGGCTCACACATGCGCAGCGCCCCCCGCCGCCTCGGACTACAACTCCCGGCATGCCCCGCGCGCGCCCGCCGTCCCGCGCGCTCCCCGGAAGTGGAGCCCCGAGGAGGCGACTCCGGTCGCGGCGAGGGGGCGGTGGGGTCGGCTGGCTGCGGGAGGCGACGGCAGCGAGGACCCCGATGCGGGCGCGCGGTGCCGGAGATGGCCTCGCCGGGAGGCGACTCCGAGGGCGCGGGGCCCGAGGCGGAGCGGCCTCACCAGCGGCCCTTCCTGATCGGGGTGAGCGGCGGCACCGCCAGCGGCAAGGTGAGGGGCCGCCGGCCGGGGCCTGCGCGTCAGCGCCACCGGCCTCTCCCGAGGGGCCCCCGCCCCTGGCTGCGGGGCGCGGGGCGGGGAGCACGGGCAGCGAGTGGGGCGCCCCCCGCCTGGCCCCGCGGAGAGCCCGGGCACCCGCCGCCCCCCCCCCCGCCGTTCCCCCGTCGTCCTGGCCTCGCGGGCTGCGGTCAGCGTCCGGGGGTCCCCGCTTCTCCTTCCCAGTCGACGGTGTGTGAGAAGATCATGGAGCTGCTGGGGCAGAACGAAGTCGACCACCGGCAGCGCAAGCTGGTCATCCTGAGCCAGGACAGGTTCTACAAGGTCCTGACCGCCGAGCAGAAGGCCAAGGCGCTGAAGGGACAGTACAACTTCGACCACCCGGGTAGGGCTGGGGGCCTGCGGGCGCGCGGACCTGGGACTGGGCCCCGGTCGCCCAGAGACCCGAGTGGCCCCAGGCAATTCCCCAGACCCCCGAGGTGGAGCGGGTTTCGGGGCGGACTTTGCTGAGCTCTGCGGGCCCTGGGCAGGCCTGCGGCGGGACCACCCCTCCGCCTGTGGTGTGAGAAACCCAGTCGCCTTCCCGGTCAGGGAGCTTTGCACACACTGCTGTCCACTGTGGCCTTTCGTTTCCCATCCACGCCAGGCAAAGGTCCTGAGAGGCCAGCGTGGGAAGCAGTGGGTGAGAGCCCAGAGCCTGAAACTATTTCCTGGTCTGGTCAGGGGCCAGGGGAACAGGTGGCAGCGGCCGGGACACAGGGCACTACATGGGCCAGTTGGGCCCTGCCTGCCACACTCTGTGACTCACCCCCAGCTTCATTCTCTTCCTGGGGAGATGAGGGAAGAGGGCCCGGCGAGCCTCTGGGGTTATTTCCCAGAAAGAGAGAGGCAGGTGCCTAACCCACCCACCTGTCAGGGTTAGCTGGTCACGAAACCCGTGTTCAGACTTCCGGGCGGGATGGCAGCCTGGGCAGTGACATTGCCCGAGGTCAGTGAGGACAGGTCCATCCTGTGGTTTGCAGGACTGCAGAGGGCTCTGCAAATGTAAACTGTAGGGGCAGCTGCCAGTCCAAATGCTCCTTAGGGTCACTGGTATCCCCAGCCCCCAGCTGTGGCTGGCTGACCCCGCCCGAGGCTGGGGAAGTTCCCTCCTGTCCCAGCACAGACACCTGGACTGTCTTGCCTTTTGTCCCATCCCTGCAGATGCTTTTGATAATGATTTGATGCACAGGACTCTCAAAAACATCGTGGAGGGCAAAACTGTCGAGGTCCCAACCTATGATTTTGTGACCCACTCAAGGTAAGCAGGTGGCTGGGTCCTGGGAGCCAGTCAGGGCGACCCCTCCAGGGCTTATACAGAGCACCTGCAGCAGGCCCTGACCCACTGGTTTCTGTAGACACCCCTCTCCCACTGTGATGTGTCCTCTGTGGAGTTGGTGCCTAGGAGACCCCATCTCCAGCAGGGCCGTTTCCTGCTCTTGCCTCGCAGGTTACCGGAGACCACGGTGGTCTATCCTGCAGACGTGGTTCTATTTGAGGGCATCCTGGTCTTCTACAGCCAGGAGATCCGGGACATGTTCCACCTGCGCCTCTTTGTGGACACCGACTCTGATGTCAGGCTGTCGAGAAGAGGTAAGGCGGCCTCAGCCTCCCTGCCCCTGCCTGAGGCTGGGCACACATCCTGAGGTCTGACGTGGCCACCTGGCTCCTGTTGCTGCAGTTCTCCGAGATGTGAACCGCGGGAGGGACCTGGAGCAGATCCTGACCCAGTACACCACCTTCGTCAAGCCAGCCTTCGAGGAGTTCTGCCTGCCGGTACCCGCCTTTTGCTTACTTGGGAATGCCTTTCTCCCCTTTCTAAGACACACGATGCCCACGCTTTACAAGGGCTGAATCGTGGATGGACGTGGTCTGATTTATAAATGGAGAATTTAGTTTGTGCATAGCTCTCAGCTCTCCAGGCCTTCTCTGCCTTTCCCCCGTGTCCACACCGGCTCCCTCCTCCCTGCGTCAGGCCTTTACTCAGGTCGCTGGAGTTGCCTTTGCAGCGTAACCCGGGAGACCCCACTGCTCCGGGCCTCTGCCTTCTCTCTGTGTCCCTGGGGTGCTTCTCGTCGTTTGACCACACAGTCTATCTTGCTTACCCCCTTTGCTGGCCTTCAGCTCTCCTGCTCACTCAGCAGTGAGCCCGCCCAGGGGAGCCACACCTGGCCCTCATGGGTCTCCACTGCATGCAGACACAGCTGCCCCAGGGCTTGTCCCTGCCTGCTCTGTGGCTCTTTCCTTGTGACATGTCTCCTTGGCCCAAATTCACAAGCCTGCAACACCAGACGGTCCACAGGTCCATCCCACGGGCCACACCATTCCGCCTCTCCCTAGCACAAGCCTGGCAACAGTTAGCAACGCTTGGTGTGTCAGCAGCAGCACTGCTGCTGCCCTTGCCTGCAGAGCACCTGTGCTGGCCTGTCACTCCTCCGGGTTCTTGCAGAAGGTCCCTATTTGCAGAGGAAGCGCCCCGTGTTGTAGAGGCTGCCATGCTCCACCTGGCCAAGTGAATTAAGTTGTTAGCACAGACAGCTGTCCCCGAGACTGTTCATGGGATTAATAGCACAGAGTTTCGAAGATACCAGGAGAGGCACTGTTTCTTCCAGCTGCCTTGGCCCACCTTCTGCCTTACTTCCTGGAGCACCATCCCTCACCCCTGGTTGATAACCTGTCCCAAACTCTGTCCCCCTCCGGCCTGTGGCACAGGCATTTGGGCACCCCAGGGCTGGCTCCCCTGCCACTGCATCTAGCCGAGCCCTGAGCAGCTGGGTGTCACCTTGGAGTGGGGAGGGTGACAGATCCTTACAAGATCTTTTTTGTGTTGCAGACAAAGAAGTATGCGGACGTGATAATCCCCCGCGGGGTGGACAACATGGGTAAGAACCAGACCTGGGGGTCACTGCCCCCGTCTGCCCCCAGAGCCATGAGGCAGGCGCTGCCCCACCGCAGCCTTGTTACACACATTGTGTGTTACACCTCGCTAAAGCTGATGGAGAATAACTATAGAAAACTGGAGGAGTTACTGTTAGCAGAAGGTCTCTTACCCAGGCTCCCAGTCAGCAGAACCCTCGCTGACGAAGCAGCAAGTCTGGTGCTCAGGCCCGCGTGCATTCTGTCTGCTGAGACTCAGGGCGAGACAGATGTCACTGCTGGGTTTCACTGAGCGGGGCTCTCTGGGCTGGGCGGTCGCAGTGGAGGGTGCATGCGACTAACACTCTGTCGTCTCTTTGCCACAGTTGCCATCAATCTGATCGTGCAGCACATCCAGGACATCCTGAACGGGGACATCTGCAAGTGGCACCGCGGAGGGGCCAATGGGCGGAGCTCCAAGAGGACGTTTCCTGAGCCAGGAGACCATCCCGGAGTGCTGACTGCCGGCAAACGGTCGCACCTGGAGTCCAGCAGCAGACCACACTGAGGAGCGGCGCTCAGCCTCCAGCAGGTCCCCTGGAGGTGCCCGCCTGCCCCCAAATCACACCCTCCGCTTCCTCTCCGTCTGGGACAGCCTGTGCTATGAAGGTCAGGGGTCCTCAGTACCGGGAGCCTGGCTGCGTGCTCCAACCCAGTTCGATGGGTGATGGCAGTGTTTGCACCTGCTTCCTCGCCGTGCGGAGGGTTGGGAGTCTCAGGTCACTGAGAAATGCCAGAGTGAGCGGTGTCCTGTGGCGCTTACCTCCAGAAGGTGGCCAGGTGTTTTGGAGGACCGGAGAAACAGCCAGGAAGTGCTGGCTGTTCAGTGTTTTTGACTGATCTCACGGCAAGTTTTTCTAGTAGAATCTGATTGTCAACTGAAAGTTTGAAAATACTTTCCCATTTTGTTATACATCCCAGTGTTTTCTGTTCTATTCTGTTTATAACACCACGCCAGTGTTCTATTAACCCAGTTTCGTGACCCGCCAGTGGGTGGTGATTTAGCCTAGAACAGAGAGACGCCTCCTTTCTCTCGGCCTGTGCTCCAGGGAGAGCAGGGGAAGGAGCCCTGGTGACAAGCCCTGTCTTAACCACTTAACCAGCATCAGACAGAAGGCAGGGTCTCCTGCTCACCTGGCCCCCGAGCCTGCCTGTCCTCTCCTGGGGGGCGTCCAGCATGGGGTCCCTAAGCGCAGGGTGCTTTCTGGACAGCCTTCCCTAGTGTATCCCAGGGCGAAGTCCAGGATTCGCCACCTCTAGCCAAGGTGTGTGCTGGACAGAGAGGCTATGCTATGGCCCAAAGCCAGCCAGCTCCCTTGCTTACCCAAACCCTCGTGGCCTGTGTCGTCCTAGTGTCTTCCCTCCCCCATGGTGGCTGTGTGTAAAAGTGGTCCTTCCCCGTCACCACCAGCTAACCCGCACGAGAACTTCTGGTTTCTACCATAGTAACTAGTCACACAACTCGTGACATCAGCTGAGCACCATGGCTGGCTGCTGATGACTGCGACAGTTTTGTCAAGTACGTTGTTCCCTTTTGGAGAATCAATAAATAACACCAATATGAACACCAATTTGTCCCTTTTTAATTATACCAAAAAAGGCAAATCTGGGACAAGGAAACATACAGACAACACAAACCTTGACTATTGAGGACTCTGCTCACTTAGCAGAACCTCATGGTGGGGTTTGAAGAGTCAGCAAGAGTGTAGAAGACACAGAGAGGGTTAGTCTCCACCACAGTGACCAGAGGCCACGGACGGCCACCGCAGGGGCTTGACACTAAAGGGTTCCAGGGCAGCAACTCAAGGTCTCAAGGGGGACAGGCTATAGCTCGGCAGGTCCATTGGGTGCTTGGGAGGGAGGGCCAGGCCCGTCACCAAACCCCGCCACCCACATCTGTTAGGAAGACAGCCTTGTCTGGTCCAACCTAACTCGCCCATCACTGCCTGCTCCCAGCCTGTCCTCCTCAGTCACCAGGTCCCACACCAGCCACTCAACACTCAGCGAGCCCTAGTTTAGGGCCCCTAGGAATTTGTGGACACGGACACATTCTTTATTGCCTGGATAAAAAACCTGCTTAAAGTAAGGTGCTCATCCCAGGGCTGTTTTGAGAATGAAACCAGAATAGAGCCTTTGCCAGGCCTGGTCAGTCTCTACTGTGCTTGTCAAAAATAGCAACGACGGTTCTGCCTGGTCCTGACCCGGCAGAGGTTCACTGTGTCGGCTCCTGCTGGTGTTTTCGGATCAAGATGTCCCAGCTCTCTTTCCAGCGAAGGGCCTTAAGTTCACTGGGTGAGAGCGACCTGTCCCCGTAGGTCAGTGGGCGCAACACGTTAAACACGTGGCAGGCAGCGGAGAACCACGCCACCACCAGGGCGCGCAAGAGGCTCCTCTGGAGCTCGGACCTGTGTACGCCAGAGCAGAGCCAGGTGTGAGGGAGGCTGGCTACTCCCCATGACCACCACCTGCATGACGTCTCGGCCTCTGTCACCCTGGTGGTCACCAGCCTCAGCCTTTCTGTTCCTCCTGCCACTCCACCTGTCATCAGCCCTGCCACATCCTGGCTACACACAGAGCATGACCTTCCTCACTCATCTACTTCTCAGGTCTCCATGGCCTTTGCTCCATCTGAACTCAGACACCAGCGTAACCACAGCCCTCATGAGAAACTTCGTGGCTACTGACAACCGAAAAAGAGTCCACACCCTTCTCTGGCCTCCAGGGTGGCTCAGGTTTACACAGCTTTCTGGTTTCTCTCCTCTGTGCCCCACACAATCCGGCCAATAACCACTGACTATTTGGGAACACTCCCTGTGTTTCCGAGTTCCTCGCCCCTCGCCTCTGCCCGGTCTCTGGGCCACAGGCGTCTTTCCTGTTTCCCATCCACACCAGCTGCTCTCACCTTCCTGGCAGCCACAGCTTCATCCTCTGAGCCTGTGGTGCCTTAACCCATTCCCCACCATACTGAAGAGGTCACTGAGGAGTCCCCTGCCTCCTCAGGCGTGGCTGCGAAGCCCATACCTGCACAGGTGTTCGCTGACGTGCTGCAAGACCACAGGCAGCAGAAGGATCTGGAAGGTGAGTGCAGGCAGGTAGTGGTAGAGGAAGAGCGTCTTCTCCATCAGGAAGAACGGGAGGTAGTTCATTGCCCAGCCACCGGCACACAGGGCCCCGGCCAGCACCCAGCGCAGCCAGGAATCTGGGGAAAGGCGTCTTAAGCCAGCACTGTGACTGCGGACAGATCTGGCGGGGCTCTGCCAGTCAAGTTCCACCCCTGCTCACTTGTCCCTAAGTCACATGCTCAGCTCTCCACTCTCGACTTCCTACCCTCCCACCCCACCCACTTCCCACCATCCTGAAGAAGGAACAGACTGTGTCCTAAGAACCTCCTGCAGCTGATGGGTCCTCACTGTCCCTCTCCTCTGAGAAATACCAGCCCTTGGGGGCCAGGCCAAGCCTCTGCTGCTGGTCACCATCTGCAGGCTGCCATGTATTAGGAATATCTAGCTGGGTCCGATTCCTCAGGAGCTGGGGAGGGGCCACGCCGCCCAGTGGGGAGAAAGGACCGGTTCTGGAGCCCAGCAGCGTGAAGGTGCCTTCAGGGCCCTGCCTGCCCTGGGGCTTATTCCTTTTCTGTTTCAAGATGGTTTTAAGCGGGTTCCTGTTACTAGCAAACAACCAGCTCTCTGGACTGGGCACCCACAGTGGCTCTGTTCCAGCCATTTCGGAACCTGCCAGAAATGTGGCACCGAAGCTGCTCCGTCCTGGGCTCATGAGCAATCCCTGCCAGTACCTGCACCTCCCTGGAGAAGCCACTAAGGCCATGTGGGGGACGAATTGCTACATTCTGTCTCTGGGAGACAAAAACAATTTAAGTTCCCCAGAGAAAATGCTGTCACCTAAAAGCAGAGCTTCCTGGTGAGCTGAGCTCTGGTCAGAACTAGGAGGAGGGGGCAGGAACACCTGTGGTGCAGCTCACTCACCCTCGGGGAGGTCGCAGATGTTTCTCCTGCGTCTCAACAGGTACCAGCAGAAGAGCAGGGTGTACAGCACAGTAGCGAGGCCGGCTGAAGCCCAGATCACCACGTTTCCCAGCAGGTGGATCTGAGCCTACGAGGGTGGAGATGTTGTACGCATGGCCTCCATCAAGGGAGCGCCTCCAGCCCATGGCTGAGATGGACTGGCCTGTTCTGGATGAGCCCCTTTCTAGAATGTGCAAAATTTCTCTACAGCTGGAGGAGCTGGGACTGTTTTCAACAGTAGAGCTGCCCCCAGAGGAACTCACAGAGCAACGTAGAGCTAAGAGGTGCCGCCCAGCTCTGCCTTTACGGTGACCCTCAGCTGTGCTGGGCAGGGAGAACGGTGAGTGCTGTTAGCTCGAGTCACCTGTGAGTGGTGGCAAAGCACGACTCTCCACCTTTCTACCGGGTGAAGCAACATCTGCCTAAATGAGGCTCTGACGGCTCAGACACCAGGTGCTGTGCATGAAACAGCAGGGACACGTTAAAAAACACTTTTGCTAGAAAGAGGAGCAGTGCTCCCACCGAAGAAGAGCTTGGCTTCCTTCCTCATGGAGACATGATCTCACTCCCCAGGCCTCGGTGAGGATGGCCCTGGAGAAAGCCAGACTCGTGGGAAGCAGAGGGAGGGCTCTCAGGGCACGTGGCAGCCCTGCTTACACTGGTCCTGGGGTGCAGCCAGTAGGCGATGTTGGTGTCCAGGGTGACCCAGTCCAGCGGTGTGGAACTGTATTTGTGCTCCGAGTCGTCGCTCCTCACTGTCAGCATCCTCCACTGCAACACAGCCAGGGGCTCAGTCAGCCAGCTGGATACCTGCATCACTCAGGGATGTGTTGGGGGCTGGAGCAAATGCTGCCCCTGCACGTGGGAAGGGGGGGCGGTCCAACCTCAAGCTCATTTGAACAAGCAGCAGAGTTAGTGTGCAGGCCTGATAGGCAGGCTCGTCAGAGACCTGAAGTCCAACCTGGGGGTGGCCGGGAAGTGGCCTGCCCCAGGGGCTCCTGTCACTTGTCTATAGATAAGCAACTGCCTGGAGCTAAGGGCACATGTAGATAAGGGACCCCGTTTCTGGTTTTGATCCCTTTAGGGCTCCTCACATTCTGACCTGCCCTGGGGCTGCAAAACGTGGCCTGCTGACTAGCTGCAGAGGCTCCTGCCTGCAGAACCACAGGCCTGGGACCCACAGTGCTGCACGTGTCACTTGCAGCGAAGGGAGGGACATGCTCCTCACTGCTGACCTGGGTCCCAGTTTAAAGACCGACCTTGGGAAGATGTGAACCTTACAGACCATGGTGCTTTCCCTGGCAAGGAGCCAGCTCTCGAGGAGCAAAGTCATGCCTCCCTCCACCCACAAGTCACCTGCAGCTCCGAGAATCTGGCCATGAAGCTCAGGTTTCTGTTGATGTCCACCTGAGTAGGTGAGTGCAGCTCCAGCTCCCTCTCCTTCTGTTCCTGGCCTGACCAAACACACCAGAACCCAAAGAACATAAGCGGAGTAAAGGCAGGGAGCTCAGAGACTGTCAGCTCATCCAAACTGTCTGCCCTGCCTTTCACACCCACAGTGATTCATACGCAGGATCATTTCCTTCTCCCCATGCACAACGACTGGGAAATTAGGATCCTTTGACCCATGGAAAGCGGGGCTCACAAGACCTGCCAATGACCATGCAGCCTCAGTGGGGCGGGCACAAGAGGGGACATGTTGACAGAGCGTGGGAGACATGGCTGGGAGCTCACTGGGGTCTCCACCACCAATGAGGACTCACTTCTGCCGTAGCGATGCTCCTCCACGGTCCACACTGCGCTCTCGTGGTAGCCCCGGGACAGCTTCTCCCCAACCACCTCCAGCTGCCGAAAGCCCCAATCAGGGAGGTGGGCCCCACTCAACTGGAAGAGGGGACAAGAGGGCATGAGATGACAGCCCAGTGGGGAAGGGAGGGCCTGCTGCCTGGTCACTCTGCCAGCCCCCAGCGAGGGCACAGACTATCCTCTAGCTTCAGGGGAAACAGCATCCACTTTGTGCACACGTCCTGGGGGCAGGGTCGCTCGGCCCAGAGGTCCCACAGAGTGTGAGAGTGCAGAGTGTGGCCAGGCCAGGCCCAGCAGTGCCCGTACCTTCAGGATGGCAGAAGTGTTCAGGTGCACGAGGCGGACCTCGGACAGGATGGTCTTCCAGGTCTCGGCTTCTGATTCTCTGTTCACAATGTCCTGTAAGAGTGGATCTGCCCATTATGTTTCTTTCTCAGGTTTCCTCAATGTGAAGGTGAAGCCCAGTCAGCAATCACTGAAACTGATGTGGCTGATTCTCGGGGTGGGGGGCACAGTGCTCTACTACAGGGGAGCTCGGGCTTCACAGCAGAGACCAAAGACCGATGCCCGACCCACACTTCTGGGTGCCTGGTCACTCACAGGGCTCAGAGCCTGGAGGTTAGAGACTGTCCCCAAAAGGTATCCTCAGGGAACTCCTGATATTGGGTAATAAAAAACTAACATCTAAGAGGGCTTGGCATTGTCATAGCCTTGAGATGGCCCCATGAGGTCACACAGCCGTTGATAAGAATCAGAGAACCCCAGAGGCTGTGCTGTGTTCAGCAGGCCTCCCTGTTCTGTGAGGGGCTGAGGGGGCCACCAGTAGGAACTGAGGAGGTGGAGGCAGAGGAAAGGGATGATCAATGAACCTTCAGCAGCAAGGGGAGGGGCGGGATCCTCAGAAGAGGCTCCCTCAGGAGAGCTCCTGATGGCAAGGGGTGGGAGCAAACAACTCCGACCAAGGTGGAAAGGCTGGGGGAGAGGAAGATGAAGCAGGTACACCCGACATCACAGCACAAGAATGTCTGTCACGTGCAAAGGGGGCGCAGAGGTGCCCCAGGCCTTGCTGAGGGTCTTCCAGCCACAGTGCATCAAGCTGGATGTGTAATTCACACCATCGAGAACCAAACAGGGCTGGGGGGCTGGGTTAAGTGGGGAGCTGCTGCTGCAGTCTCGAGGCTGGCAGGAATCTGACCCACAGGAGGTGACTCCAGTGCCATTACTGAGAGCACTGAGTGCGGCTCACATCCTTGAAGTTAAGATAGTCCAATGGTCTAAAACTCTATAATGTCCCTCCTGCCATCTCCCCCAGGACTCCTCGTGCAGTTCTGGAGATCGAGACTCATTGTGTAAGGGACAACGTTCCCCTGGTCACTCGGAGGAGAGTGGCCACCGTCCTGTCTCTGGAAGGGGCAGCCCCCAGGAATCCCCCACTGGAGGGCCAGGCCTCTCCTGGGGAACCTGTGACAAGGGCAGGTGCTAATACGACGCCAGGGTTCCCCGAAGGCTCCCAGGTTGACTGAGGGTGGCCAGAGCACCTGACCCCGTATTCAGTGACCCAGTCGTGAAGCTGACCAAGTGACCACATCAGAGGGCACCTCCTCCTGGCAGAGCCATGTGGGCCACACAGGCCCAGCACCGAGCATTTACCAATTGTTGGTAAACTGTTTGCCTGATACAGGCACCCCCCCCTCCCCCCAACTCATGGTCTGGGGAAGAGGAAATCTGTTCCCTGTGAAAACCACTGACCTTCTGTAACTAAAATCGCTTTCCCAGTTTTACACCTGGATCAGAATTAGGCTAAGTGGTGGTTTCAAATGTTGTTAGGAAGTGTGCGTGCTGCCCACCATCACGACCAGTCTCCCAGACTCACCAGCCTCCAGAGGCTCTGGGCAGGCATGGAGATATTGTAGTCAACATAGCAGGACACCTCCTGAGCATGCGGGTTCAGGGGAGCGGCCACATCATGCCTGCAACACCAAACAGCACTCACAGGGGATTCCTCAAAAAAGCTGCTTTTCAGAAACAAAGCAGCTTGGCCTTAAGAGACAGCTGGTCGCACAGTGGCTGCAACCCAAGGATGCAGCACCTGAGCAGGGCGTGGTGATAAATGAAACTAAAACAGCAGAAACGCTGCGATAACCATGTTTCCAGGGGGAAGTATGGCTAGGTGACTGGAGACACTGGCGGCAGTGCAGTAAGGGGCAGCCCGGGCACCCCAAAATGTAGGGGCTGCTCAAAGGTCAAGTAGGGTGAGGGCTGAGAGCCAATGTGTCCCAACCCCCCAACCCTACTGAACCCCAGTTCCAGTCCTGCTGGGCTCACTGAAACTTTGGGAAGCACCCCCAATAGAGGAGCTTCTTTGCTCCCTGCACGGCCAACCCACGTGCTCTCCCACCACCTGCACCCTTGAAGCTCCCAGCCGGCCAACGGCTTCCCAGGCCCTGGTCCCTCACTAAGGCATCTCCTCCCCTCTGCTCAGCTGCCGTCCCTGGGTTCCTGCCCACATCAAGTGCAGGCTGGTGCTGCTGCAGCCCCAGGGAGGAGGGCAGCAGGGTGAGCACAGACGCGGGGACTCTGGAAGGGAGGAGGGCAGATAGTGGCACTCACGTGTTGAGAAAGCGTGTGGTCATGCCGTGCACCAACTGCACCACGTCTCCGTGCCTCACGGGCCTTGGCGGGCTGTTCACCTCCAGCTGGTGCCTGGGGAGACAGGCTGGCTGGAAGGCGCGGGGCCCACTGCCCCCCCGCCCCGGAGTCACACACCTCGCTGTGTCCAGGGCTCCAAGTGCTCCCAGTGGGGACAATATGGAATTGTGCAGCCGCCCAGCAGTCAGTCCCTTATCCAAAGTGAGCTCGTGTAAACAGAAAACGTTACTAAACCCATTTCTGAAACCTATGGCCACATTCCGGGCTTCCAAACATGGTTCTCTGCTGCCTTCATTCTTGAGCTGCTCTGTTACCTACGATGCCACGGTGACCACTCAAGAGACCAGAGACCCTTCTCTACCAGACAGATGTTCAGTGCCCACCAATGAAAGGTACTCAGGGCCCAATAGGTCCCAACACAAAGCTGAACACGAGGCACGGCTGCTGCCCCAAGTTACTGCAGTAAGTGGAAACCCATGAGTAAGTGAGCAATGAGTAAGTGACGACCGTTGTGGGGAAGCCATCGGGACAGTGACTAAGAGGAGTGTGTGGAGCCCTGGAGGTGGTCAAGGCAGTCTCCTGGAGGAGCTGACCCCCAAGATTTAAGTAAGAAGGAGCCAGTCAGGTGGGATTCTTCCAGGTTGCGGGACAGGCAGTAATGCAAAGCTCTTGGGAAGGAGCTGGAGCAGTGAGTGTGTGAGGGACGGGCAGGAGGAGCTGGAGCAGTGAGGGAGTGAGGGGCAGGAGGAGCTGGAGCAGTGAGTGTGAGAGGGGTGGGCTGGAGGAGCTGGAGCAGGTGGTGTGAGCCCTACAGGCCACCATGTGGGGTCTGGAGTTCATTTGAGGGCAATGGAAGCTGGGCCAGGGGGTTGAGCATAAGTTGTGTTTTAAAGGACCACTCGGGGGGCCCCGCTGAAGCTGGGGGCGTGGGGGAGTGGAAACAGGCTGCGAGGGGGATGGGGAGGGGGAGATAGAGACCTGGGTGGGTCGTTTGGAGGCAGAACCATTAGGACTGGCTGGCTGGTTGGCTGGCTGGCTGACTGGCTGGCTGGCTGTGGGGAGTGAGAGCGTGAGAGACCTCCATCTGTGAGACCTGAGCATGGTGGAGGGGGAGGAGGAGTAGTTGGACCAGGCCTGTCAGACACCAGGACAGACTGAGCAGGCAGCTCACTGTGGAAAGATCTAACCCCGGACCGAGGGATCATTAGCACAGAGGTAGACTCCAAGCTTTGAGGGGAGGAATGTGGACAGAGATGAGGGCCTGGTACTGCCCCCGGGGGCACCGTCCGGCCAGGCCGGGAGGTGAGCTCTGTCAACCACACTTGAATTTTTTAAAAAAATTGTGAGCCCTGACTGGGAGGCCCAGGACCTGTACACACCTCCCGGGGTCCTTGACAATCCACCAGTTGTTGACGTCTTTGAAGGGGTAGCAGGTCACTTGCTGCTGGTGGGAGCTGCCTCGGCCGTTCTCATATCTGCATGAAGGAGCCAACAAAGACTGTGTGTGAAGTGGGCAGGCGGAGGGCCAGTCGGCCCCTCTCCCACGGCTCCTGTACACACTTCCTAGCAAGGTGTTCGTGGGAAAGTAAGGATGAAACAGAGAAGTTTAAATCTAAGAGGAGCTGGAACACATGAGCCTACGCAGCACACACAACAGGCAGAACATGACCCGTGTGGTGCCACATGGCTGTCCTGTGACTGTCACGTGCATGTACCGGAGCGTCAGCCCAGCGAGACCCTCTCCCTGGTTTACACACAGAGTTGACAAGACTCTGAAAATCAGATCTAAAAGCTCAATTTCTTTTTGTCTCACAAACCTCTTCATACAATGTGAATGATGGTAACAGAACAAATATGAAAAAACATCTTATGACCTTCCAATAAAATGGCCACTTTCCTTACATCATGGGGTAGGTGCTCTGGTGCGAGTGCAGCCAACAGGGCACAGGTTTGCCTGAGGCGCTCTTCAGAGTCACCTGGGAGCCGTAGGCCACCTCCAGGGGCTGGCCCTGCGTGATCCGAGCCAGCCCCCCCTACAAAAGCCAAAAGGGGGCAAGTGAGAGAGACAGTCACAGAGCCTCTGACAGCCGCGTCTCCATCTGGGGAGCATATTTGGGGTGCTGGTAATTATCATTACATAAGACAAGACCAGTCATGTCACACTAATCGGAACTGTAGCTACCGCTGACTGAATGCCGCCTCAGGGCCAGGCGCTTGGCTGACCCTTCCACACACCTCACCGAGCTCTGACCGTGTCCCGGGAGACAAGACAATGACGTCTGCTTAGGAGATGAGAAAACAGACTTGAGTGAGAGTTGCCCAGCATTTCCAAACAGGTCCCTGGGACTCCAGGCCACGATTCCTAACCATCTCAACTGGGACATTTGACTATTTCTGCAAAGTTCGTGTAAACGAAGCCCAGCATTGAGTCTGTCCTCGGGAGCCTATGCGCCCGCCTGGAGCCGGTGGGACTTCACGGTGGTCTCAGGGGTCACAATGACCAGAGCTAACCCTTCACTCATTTCTACATCATCAGTATACACAGAACTAGTTTAAAATACTGAAGCGGATTCCTCATTTCTTGATTTGGCTTTTCCTCTACCGCTCATTTTATAGTGTTTATGTAAGAGACTTTGAGTCTACTACGGCCCTCTCACCTCCAGGCTGGCCTGGAACGCGCTGGACATGATCTGGTCGTGGGGCCCGGAGCGGTAGAGCAGCGTCAAGTGGATGTAGAAGAAGAGCAGGTACATGACTACCGGGACGACTACCAGAGCCACTGCTCGGGCCAGCACATGGCCAAGCACACAGACCTGTGCACAGAGGCACGCCCACGTTGCACAGAGCAGGCTCCAGCCTCCCAAGCCCTCCTGAAGCTTCTCCACCCAAAGCCCCATCCCACCCCTGCGCACCCCACGTGGCCAGCCTCGCATCACACGCACCATGATCAGCACCTACATTTGACAGAGTCTGGTCTCCGATCAGGTACCAGGCGTGGACGGCGGCAACTCCGAGCACCAGCAAGTAAGTGAAAACACCCATGTATTTGATGCTGAAAAGACCGATGGAGAGGACGTTAAAATGAGACAGAGACGAGGACTGGGTGTGGCTGCTGCCTCAGACCTGGGGCCAGACTCACCCGACAGCACAGGAGCAGGCCACACCCGTCAGCATCAGCCACAGCCACCAGTTCAGGGAGAAGGGCCTGGGGATGGGGGGGAAAGCGGAGCTGGGACAGTCCTCCCAGATCTCTCGGGCTGGCTGGCTGCACCGAGCTTCAGGGAGAAGGAAAATGAATCCCCATCTTCCAAAACATCGGTCTCGGCAGGTTTTCTTTTTGGCCAGAATGTTTCTCCAGTTAGTTGAAGTTACAGAAAAAGGAGAGTGTGTTAACGGTGTTTATGAAGTCACAGGCCAAAGGCCAGTCTGGGTGACCGAGTGAGAGAGCCAGCAGCTCCCCAGACTGAAAAGGCACCGGCCCTTCCTGGCCTCTTCCTTCTCATTCACTAGAAGCACAGGTCCCACGCGCCATACCTGTGTTTCTGGCAGTTGGAGAACTTCAGGTAGGACAGCACGGCCAATAGATTAAAGAATATTAGCACCGATTCCAAGAGCATTAGCCTTGACTGAGTGATCAGCGCATTCTCTGTTGGAAAGAGGACATGAGGGCAAAGGTATAAAACCACCACAAAAAAGCAAACACTCCAAACCGCTCAGAACATGAAGGCGGGATGTCTGGAACCGGGCTGTCTGAAGGGGACTCGCTCCCCAACCATGAAGGCAAATTCTTAGGTGTGAGTCACACCTGCTAAGACCGTGTGACCTTGGGGAAGTCACTGAGCTTTCCAGAGTCTTTCTTTTTCTCACTTGCAGAAGCAATTCCAACTCTGTAGGGCTGCTGTGAATGCTCTAACATTGTCAGCACAGGGTCTCCATTAGAGCTGTCACCGGATAAACAGTGATCTTTTTATTTGATGGTATGACTTGGCAGGTGAGGTCATTTCACTTGTTTAGAAACGGGGGCTGGGAGACCCTTTCTGAGGAAGATCAACTAACTACTCAGTCCATCTCAGCAGGTTGGGGCCTGGGAGGTGGTAGAACAAGGCAGGTTGTCCGTGAGTGGCAGACATGGATGCAGGTGAAGGTGCTCAGTCACCTAGGCACACTGTCTGGACAGCCCCGATTATATGGCCACACCTCCATACTCTGAAGTCTGGCTACCCTCCGCAGCAGCCCACAGCCTGGGAGCAGGGTAACTCCCAGAGTAAAATGTGGACCAAGTGCCTGAGTTCCATCCTGTGAGCAGAAGCCGCTGTGGAGGGGCACGTCTACTAAACCTGAGCTCTCCTGGGCCAGCACCTGGTTCCTCTCTGCACCACACCAGGGCAGGCAGCAGTCCAGGTCTTACCAATAAGCATCAGGAGAGCAGCTCCCATGGCGGCACAATGAGAGAAATGAAGCTCCCACAGGATCTGGTAGGCCATGGGGACTGACAGGGCCCCTGCAAGGGCTGGCAGCAGGCGCAGGGACCACACAGGCACGTTGCTGCTGTATTCTAGAAAGCAACCACAGTGAAGCTGAGCGCATCGTGTTTTCAAATGGAGTTTCACATTCACACACTCCAGGAAGAAAGTTTACAGGCCTGGGACCTCATCAGGAACTGAGTATGGGAGTATGCTTTGAAATGAGCTTGCTACAGTCAAGGATCAGCTCTCATTATGCCCAGGAATGATTACTAAGGATCTGAAATTAGTTAATGCTTTACTTATTTATAAATTCACCCCACCTATTTCCTAAAACATGTGGCAACACACATACAACTTATACAAAAGATCATTGAGATAAGCTGGACATAAAGACTGTGCCATGTGTACCAAAAACCAGAATGAAGATAATTATCGTAACTAAATACTAAGATGTTTGCCAGGTTTTTTGAAAAGTCTGTCACTTGTATCCAAGCTATTTATCGTGCCCTGGACTCAGATGAACAAAACACAGCTGTTAATCCCTACGAAGGCCACTAGCTCTCCATTCTAGTACAGGGTGTGCAAACTAACAAGGGATGTGAAGATGACCATTTACCTGCTCCAATTCTGTTCCACAGAAAGTTACCGTCGAATCCTCCTAAATAACCTAAAACAGGATTAATCAGTAACGGTCCCATCCAGCGGTATCTCAGGAATGCCAAGTGGGTGGCAGCCAATAGGGAAACAATGGTAAATAAGTAGTAAGATGCGGCTTCCACCCTCAAAAATGACCTGTAAGTTTTAAAGGATCCTACCTCCCAAGGCCAGCAACATGTGGCCAAATGGCGGTCCACTGCTGTCCACAAAGAAGACCCGCTTCATGTAAAAAGAGATGTACTGCCCATAATATACTTCATCGAAACTGAAAAACAAACCCATGCTGTATTTTATTATAAACTTGAGCTGTGAAAAGGTGCCAGGATAAACGTACAGCTGGGTTTTCCAACCGGATCCAGGGAGCAATCAGCAAAGGTCAGATGTCCACCCCAACCACGTCGGGTCCCCAGCATCCTCTATCCACAGGGACGGGCCTTCCCTAGCTTTCCATTTAGGGATGTGCCATCAGCCTGCCCCCTGAAAGGCCTCGAGGACCTGAGGCTAATCCCCTTGTCTGTCAGCTCAATGTGGGAACCAACTGCAACAAAATGTTTCCAGATGAGGACCTGGAGGAATTGTTGTCAATTCTTATTAGGTGTGGTGATGCTACTGTGGTTGTGGTTTTTTTAAGAATCTGATATTTTAGAGATATACGTATACTGAATTACTTGTGAATGATACATGTCTATGATTTGCTTAAAAAAAAAAAATCCACTATAGGGAGGGGGTGGCTATGAGTTGGTAACTGTAGAAGCTGGGTCATGAATACATTGGTGAGGAGGTCATCATACTAGTTCCCCCACTTTTGTATATGTTTGATGTTTTCCACAATAAAAAGTTAAGCAAGAAAGAACACATGTATTAGATAATAAACAGTCCTTTAATAATAAAAGGAATCATTTCCCATTATGACAAAGAACGCCCTCTAAGGTCAATGAGGACTCACTTCCACAGTCCTCAATCTTCTGCCTTCCGATCTCCAGGTGTTAAATGGTCACCTGGGGAGACTGGCACCTGCTACAGACCCAGGGGGCAAGGCTGAGCAAATGGACGCCGCAGGGGTTTCCCTGGGGGACAAACCAGCATCTCCTCTAACTGCCGCAAACATCCATCACCAAGAAGCCCAGAATTTCACTCTCCCATTTATGCTGTTTTAAAAAAAGGCACTTCCTGTCACCAACAAATGACAGTTCTTCCCGACTCGCTCAGGGCACGGTTTGGCTTACACCACAGCCCTGGGATAGGTGAGTCGCCACAGCCGGCTCAGCAGCCCCGCCACCGTCAGAGCCACCACGTTCAAGTTGACGTCCGCGGTCACCACTACCGGGCGCTGCCAAAACCCCATCATCTTGTAGGAAAGCAAGCCCGGGGAGCAGACCCTGGAAAAGACCGACAGAGCTGTCACCAGGCAAGGTGGCGACCAGGAAGGCTCCCGGAGGCTGCGACAAGGACCCGAGGCGCCAGCGAGACCACGCTGTGGGACCCTCGAGAGTCTCAACCACAGTGGGAGTTCAGGGACCTCAAGACTGAATAAGCGCTCATTCAACAGCTCGCCCAACGCCTGCGGGGCGCTTCCCGGGCCCGAGGCCGCCGGGAGGGAGCAGCCGGCCTTCCCGGCCTCCCGCCCGGCAGGGCGCCGGCGAACCCCGGCCTCCACCTCCCGGGCCCGCCCACGCGCCCCCCCCCCCTCCTTGGGCAACAGCAGCCCAGGCGCCCCCTTCGCGCCCCGAGGCCTCACCCTCCGAGGAGCCCTGCTCCGCCCCGCCCCGCTCCGGCCGCTCGGCTCCCGGCGCCCCCGCCCTGAGGCGGCATCGGCAGCGGGCCCCGCTCCTCCCCGCGGCGCTCCGCTTCTCTCCCGCACGCCGCGCTTTCCCGGGCCTCTCTCTTTCCCAAAAGTTTCACCTGCCCCCGCGCGCCCCTCTCCTTTCCCCAGGCGCCCCCCTTCTTTCCCCAGGCGCCCCTGTCCCGGCCCCGGCCCTGTTCCGACAGCACCCGGCGGCCCGGTCCCGGCTCGCCCTCAGGCCGCGCGGGCGCTTCCTGCGCTCTCTCCGAGGCCCCCCCGACCCGCCTCTCGTCCCGGCGCCGCAAACGTACTCACGTTTCTTTTGGTCCTCACAGAGCAGCTTCTCCGGCCCGGCCACGCGTGGGACCCACCTGAGAGTGCGGACCCGGCGCGCGGGGCGGGGCGAGGCAGCTCCAGCGACGCCGGTCGCCCCGCGCGATTCCTCGCGCCTGCGCCGTCCGCCCGGCAGCGGCGCGCGTGCGCACGAGGCGAAGGCGGCGCGCGTGCGCCCTGGGCTGGCGCCGGGGACCTTGGCCCGCGGGAAGCCTCCTTCCCGACACCTGGTCCACGCGCACGTTAATGCCGATGGGCTGCTGCAGGCTGCGTGGCTGCAACGCCGCTGCCCGCCAAGACCTGCTCACACATCGGCCACCCCGCCCTGGCACTAGGTGACTTACCCGGACTCGCCCGGCGGCGAGGGCTCCCCGGGCCCGGGAGGAGCGGGGCTGGGCTCGGCCCGGCCTTCCTCGGGCTCCTCGGGCAGTTGTGTGAACCCGAGCCCAGGGAGCAGTGGACTGGGGGGGGGGGGGGGGGGGGGAGTGAGATCCCCAGGCCCAGGTCCCGTTGTTCCTTAGGCAGAAGACTCATAAGGAATCTGCCTAGGAGCAGGGTTTCCTCGCGGAGACCGTGTCCAACTTACTTGGGAACCATTGATAAGCTGCCTGTATTTGTACCTGGTGCCAGGCGCTGTGCTCAGTGCTTCCCGTGACCTCTGAACCCACACTACCCCACTCGGTTGTACTGTTAGGAGTCCACGTTTTACAGTTAAGGAAATAGTGGCTGATACTGTCTCTTCTGGTCACACAGCCGGGAGATGGCAGAACGGAGAACCACCGCCTGAACCCAAATCCAGGCCCTTGACCCTTCTCTGTCCCTGACCCTCGGCCCTTCCTCTTTCCTACACCAGAGTGCAGTACAATCCTCCTTTACTTCCAGCAAAAGAAAAGGGACACTGGACGCAGCAGCAGAGCTGAGCAGGTACCACCTCTGACCCACACCCCCTCCCAGGACGAGGGGGAGGGGAGAGGGCAGGCAGGTGTTACTACACCCAAGGCCATCCTGGGCTAAGGGTGGGGACTGCTAATGCTGACCCCTTTGGAAAAGACCCGTTCCCACAGGCTTCAGTATCTTCTCTCCCCCATACTGCTTTTAGGCACTTCAGCCAAGTCCCTCCTAATTAGCACGAAAACTCTTAAGAGAACGCATGTTCAGCTTTAGGGGTTTTTTTTACTTTTTTTTTTTATTTAAATAAGGAGAATTCTTTCATATGGAAAGAGTTAGTACAATCACATATTTGAAAGGAGAAACAATAGGTACTGGACCGGAGGGAAAGGGCGAAGGGTGAGTGTGCCACCATGGCCTGGCGAACCCATGATTCCAATTCCCATCCCAGTAAAAGCTTCCCAAAAATAACATATAAACAAGCTGCACATGACACCTTTAGCCATCGTCTGCCCTTTCAAATATCTGGTCTACATGAAAAGACAAAGAGAGGAAAGGCCAAAATAAAAACAAAGGAAACAAAGCCCTCTCGAGAACAAAAAAATCCCAAACCCTTTTTACTATGCAAGGCATGAGGCCCAAAGCTTACAGTACAGTATCCCCTTTTAAACAATGGAAGAAAGTCATCCACACAGAGCCTTCCTAGAAATTTCCACTTGGAGGCTTTGTAACATGCTGAAGGCAGGGCCCTGGGGACGCTGCTACCATCCTGGAGGCCACCCAACACGGGTGGAGAAACAGTGAGCAGCAGGTTGGGTGCGCCTGGAAGATCACTACCCAAATACACGCTGGTGGTCAGGTGGAGAGCACGGCTGGGGGACAGTGTCTGACCCCAACACTGAGCCATTCCTGTCCTGGGTGATCTATTTGTCTTAGGTCCGTCTCACGTCTTGAAACAGGAAGGGCTGGCTTTCTGACGTCTCCATTTCCCACTCATCACAGAACACGACAAAGCACAAACACTTGAGTATCCTCGGTTGCCGAAGGCCATTTCCAACAGACCTTCCAACCCAGGCTTGCTCTGCAGGTGAAAAAGGACAAGTGCAGGTGAGGCAACGTGCAGCTGCTTGGTGGAGGGGAGCCAATGGGCAGGGAGGAGCTGTACCAGTGCCCCACGGTGGGCCAGTTCAGAACACGCACATGCACGCCCTCCGCCTCCTTGGTTCTGAGCATCAGTCAAACCTCACCAACCATCCAGGAGGCAGATCAAGAAGACAGAAGGGCGAGGGCACAGCTGGAGAGAACGGATGCCAGTATTTAACAAGGTATTCCTAGAAGTTGCCGGAACAATTTTTCTGAATGTGTTACAGTCATGCTTTGTTTTTCCTCTTAAGGAACCTAAAGCCAGAAGTGTATGAATTCCAAGTTTGAAAACAACAGTGTGGATAAAAAGGGGAAGTAACAGTAAAGAAAACCAGACCAAACACAGCTGGCAGAGAAATCTCCAGTGGGTGGACGATGCCTCTCAGACAATCGACCCCACATGCTGGGATTTCACTCCACTGAGTGGTTGACACTGGACTGACACTATATCACGGCCCCTGGGTGGCGAGTGGTGGGCTGCACCATCGATGGCCAGGGCAAAGCTGCCAGCATCAGGAGGGAGGGCGGCTTTAGCAGGCAAAGGTGCATGAGAGGGATCTGACACCACCCCCATCTCAGCAGCAGAGAAGGTAAGCTTGGGTTTTCATCTGTTCCTGCCAAAGGCCCCAAGCCATCCGGGCAGAGGCCTCTGCATGGATTTGCATTCTGAAGGGGGGGGAAGGGGAGGTTGAAACCAAAATAAGACCGAAAGTCCTACTACCTCGAGCTTGGCTCTAAAACCACATGAAAGGAAGATTGCACCTTAAACATTGCTGCAGTGAAGACTGCATTTAATCAGACTGAGGAAGGGAGGGGTGTTGGGCAGACCCAGGCCTACCCTCTGTCCCCAGAGTTCCAGTGGGAAGAGCCTGCAGCTGGGCACACGAGGTGTAAGCACTGAACTTCACATGCAATTTCCTGGCCTTTTCTGCAGAGTAAGTCAGACATTATATATAAATAGAGCAGTGAAACATTTACTTTCTTTACCTAAACCTACAACATCAATACATATAAATAAATTCTAGTGTTTTCTGTTTTTATTGGGGGGGGGGGTAGAAAATACAGGGCAGAGAAAGGATCTGGAGAACAGGGGACCCCTTTGTTTTTATTTTTTCTCAAACACAAGTACTGTCGCTCTGGCAGGGTCACCTGGAGGGTACATCTTGAGTTTGTAACAGCATCCAGGACTCTTCTGTTGACTTTCACAATGAGAAAATCTTTTCTTTTAGACAAGCAGTGCATCGGGTGGGCGGGGTCTGGAGCAATCAGCACTTGATCAAGGGGGAAGAAGGGGCAAATGAGTGCCGACAGGACTTGAGTAAAGACTCCGGGGATGAAGGAAAAAAAGAGAAGCCAGTAAAAAGTAAGGTCTGAGGGTTGAGGCAAGAAGGGGGTGCTGAAAGCTACAGAGTGAGCAGTAAAGCACCTTCCAAGGAAACTGGCCCTCTCCAGATGACACTGGGTACGAGCCAAGAACTGCTGGGCGGCTGTCCCCCCATCCTTCAAGCAGTCAACAGCAACACCAAGTTACTTCAGCAGTCCTCAGGCACCTTCTCTGTGTCCTACACCAGACAGAGCTGAGAAACAGCTTGACTGGGGAAACACAGCTGTGGGGACACTGAGGGCAGATGTCCAAGCCCACCTTCCACACCTGCTCAGAGTCAGGTTCCCTGGAACCAGAGGCAGTGCCTCCTCTCGGTAGACAGCTGCCGAGTTCCTCAAAGGGCATGTGCAAAACTTGAACGTTCCCCTTCCCTTTCCTTGGAATGGCAGAATTGGGATGACTCTAGTTCTTATTTTAAAAAAACAAAACCCAGCGTAAACAGCTCACAGAACATTTTGCCAGAGGCAGCTCTGCAGACTTAGGAGGCTGCCTAGCCTGTTTTGGAACCACAGTCAGCCCTGCAACACAGCCTCCCTTTGACCCTGCCTGGCCCACTGCTCAGCACAGGCCCCGTCCCAACAACCTGGGCCTGCTGCTAGGCAAGAAGAGGAGGAACAGGAAGCCCCCAGCAGCCACAAAGACGGCAGGCCCTGCCTCAAACCCAAGTGCATGGTGTCTAGGGAGGAGGGACGGGGGGGGGGGGGGAGGCTGGAATCCAGACAAGAAAGAGGTGGGCCCAGGAGGAATAAGGGAGAACGGCACAGGGTGAAGGGCTTCCAGGAGAGGGAGTGTATGACCAGCAGCCCTGCGGGTGCTAGAGCCCCATGAGCAGAGACGCTGGCGGGCCCTGTGGTACTGTCTGCTCACACGTCCAGGCCAACCTGAAACACACCAGTGACTGTAGCTCTAATTCACCATGGGGCCAGCAGTCAGCATGTCCACTGGCTTTAGAAGAGTCCAGGACAGAAATTCGTACGCTAAACTCCACCTCACTGGGGTGCCCATGAGCCTCTGGGCCAGGCTGGAGCCCACGACTTCCAGAGCACGCAACTGGATACCAGGGTGCGCAGGCCAGTGTCTTATGTAACCTCAAAAGCTAACCAGCCGAGAGAGAGCAGGAGGGAGTGTTGCAGTGACACATCAACTTAAACAAGGAAAGGGAAAGGAAAGCACTGGAACATGAGAGCCTGGGAGAGGCTAGCAAAGAGCACATATAGTTCAGCTGCACAGACACAGCTCGTGTTTTGTTTTCCCTCCTCCTTTGTAAAAACCTTAGCTGCTTTTTAAAACAAATAGCTTCAAACTGAAAGGACCCTGCTGCCACACCACCCTGCTGGGGACGGGGGGTAGGAAGCACTGAGAAAAAGCACCCGCCTGGCTGAGGAGCAGCCCCGATGCGGGGGGTGGGGGAGGGGGGCTGCTCTGCGCTGATCGAGGCTCAAGTCCTCACACAGGCCGGGCGAGAAGGAGGCGGGATGGGGTCGTTTGCTGTTTGTTCCGTATTAAAGCAAGCAGGTCAACGCCACACATCCACGGTGCAAGCTGGTTGGACGTCGGAGCTTTCAGGAGTGGAGAAGAGAAGGGACTTCTCTCCGCCTGGGCCAGGCGGTTGGACGGAGGAGCTGCTGAGATTCCGGAGCATCTGTGCTGAGGCGAGGCCGAGGGCAGCACTGTCCCCGCGGTGAGGCGGTGCGGCGGAGCACCTTCAGGCCTTGCTCTCCTCCACGTTCACCGCCCGAGGCTTGATGGCTCCTGTTCGCTTCATCTGGGGGGCGGCTGAGGGGGCCTCCTGCAGTTTCACGGCTCCCAGGCTGGGCTTTTCATCCACTCGTGGTTTTGCCTTTGGACAGATGAAGGGAGATGAAGGGGTTACCCTCACTCAGCAACAGCCACCTGGATACACAGTTCCCACCACCCTTCCCGCTCCTGAGTCACAGAGAAAAGCCACCCTAAGGAGCCCACCCCTTGGTGGAGGACAGACTCAGAAGCAGCCCTCCTGAAATGACACAGGGGGCGCTGCTCTCCCTGCCCACTGGCACTGTGGGCAGTGATTGGGAGAGGCAGGAAGACGCCGGGTCCTCCGGGGAGCATTCTGCGATACCCGGGGGCCTCTGCAGGGGCAGCACATCCAAGGCTGACTGGAAAACCTTTTCAAATCAGTGCACCCCATGCCCACAGGTGACAGCCCCTGCATAGACCTGCCTGTCTCCTGAGGGGCGGGGCCTCCGGGCAGACTTGGTTCTCTCAGACCTCTGACCCTCCAGACTCGCTGTCTGTGGGAACCTTGCCCCAGGACTGAGTCTGACCTCGAGATTCGCAGTCAGGGTCCCTTATCTGCAGGTCTGCACTGGGCAGTGTGTCACAAAGTGACCACCTCAATCTGCCCCACACTGTGGTGTGGACTCTGGAAGAAGGCTTTAGAAGCTCAATCCAAGAACTCAAGGAGCTGCCTCCAAGGAATCACGTCGGGAGTGAAATGAGTGGCCAACCCTCCACCTCCACCAGCAAGGAGCCCTGCTTTCCTAAAATCCCAGCTGACACGCCTGAGCTCTGGAGCCCTGACACATTTTGGGGCAGCAGTGAAGAGAACAGTGCCAACGGCAAAGACACTGAGGAATCAATCCCGTAATTACAGAATGGGACACACCACTCCATCACAGCCCCTCCCAGCCAGGACAAAGACGAGACAGCACTTACTAGAGCTAGCACGGCACGCACACACGCCCCGGGTCTAAGCCAACCCCCAGACCTAACCCCGTCCCAGCGCCTTCACGGCCCAATCGCTACGGAGGGATAGTCCACCTCCGGCGTCACCTCCTCCGAGGATTCCGCATCCTCCCTTCTCTGCAGGACAAGGAAGGATCCAGACGCCCATCAGGAGCCATGCCTTCGCCAGAGGGACTCAGCTCCCGGCTCCCGGCCATGCTCTAAGCGCCAGGGCACGTCTCTCTTTATAAGAGGAGCACGCAAATGGGGTGGACAGTCCCTTCTCTTTTGGCGCTTGGAGACGGGCCTAAGCGTCCGGGGCTGGAGGGTCTGGAAAGCCATCTTCTACCTGGTGAGCGTAGTGTCCCTGCACAGAGCCCATGTTAACTGCTGGTCCAGAGGGCTTCCCACTGGGGCTAGCAGAGCTAGGCCTGAAAAAACCAAAGGCAGGGGGTGAGAACACACGTGTCACCACAAAACGCAGTCAAGCCCGGCGCGGCCCTGGCTAGGCTCGCAGACCTCCAGGCAGAGGAAAACAAAGACCTCAGACAGCTAGAGCACAGACGGGGGAGTGCGGTGGGCACCGGCAGCCCTGGCACCTCCAACACAGCTCACGGAGATGCACCCAAAGGGCAGAGGCCGAGTCCCCACTCCGGGCAGACACTGACTGGACAGATGGACAGACACTGTCTCAGGGCTTGAAGGGTCTGGACCAGCATGATTCTATGACCAGACAAAAGGTCTCTAAACCTGGTAAGAATTATGCCAAGTACTTTCCTAGTCTTCCCCTTTTTTGGGTGGGTGGGGGGGAGTGGGATGGGTGGGGTGGAGAGATACCAAATGGAATCACACTGTAGAATACCTTTCTAACTGTGTTCCATTGCCCAGACAACTAGTTCTTGGGGGAGGTTAATTAGGTGTTATGTGAAAAAGAAAGATTTTATGTCAGAAAGCATGAAGGGCTGTGTGCAGAGTTCATCAGGACTCTGGACAGTTCATCAGGGCCTGTACCAAGGAGCTCAGCCCCCAGTAAGCTGTCTCACACACAGCACCCCTCAAGGACCTGATTGGGGAGCCCTGCAGCAGGGCATGCTCAGAAGCCGTTTCCAGAAAAAGTGGGAAACACTTCTCTCTAAAAGTATACCAATGTTCCCAACCCCAATGAAAACACCAACAAAACAAAGGCTACTGAGTTAAAGATGTTTTTCCAAACAGTCTCCACTGAGGAAAGCAACCGCCATTTCTACACAGGTGGCTCTTGTTAGGTGAGGGTACCTGGGCTGGGTTTGCCCGAGGAGCTCAAGGCCAGATGCTGCTGACTCTGCCTGTGGCTGCAGGGAGACAACAGCACTTGTTTATACTCCCAGCTCCCTTCCTTCCTCCAAATTCCACACATGGCTCTGTGCTGCTGCCCACATTTTTCTACAGTTCTCCTGTTTAGACCTAAGTAAAAAATAGGACCGGCACACAAAGCAAACTAACAAAAAAGATGAGTGAAGCCAAAGGAGTAAAAATAAGAAGAGATGGTGAAATAGGGAAAATTCACGAAATCCCTCTCTGGAAATGCAGTTGGAAGGATGGAACAAAGTGGCAGGAGGCTGAGGCCTCGGCGCTCCAGGAGCAGCGGGCAGAGTGCCCACGGCCAGAACGACTCACACAGGTGGGGACCTGACTGGCAGGGCGCTGCTCCGTCAGTCAGGACCCGGGGGGTGCTGGAGCCTCCACTGACATCTCACAGGGCACTGCAAGCCACACGTCTGTCTGACTCATTTACAAATGAGGGATTCCCAGGCATTCCACACATAACAAGAGTCGACTGCACCAACCCTGGGCCCAGAGCCGGGATATGCTGCCTGCCAACCCTACACGCTTCCTTGAGTGAGAAAGCCAGCAGACCCAGAGCTTCTCGGACTTCTCATCCAGAGCCTGGATAACTCATCCAGGGCCATCTCTGAATCCAGCTAAGGGACCTGGGACTGTTACTGGAGGCAGAGAGATACAGAGGAAGCAAGGAGAAAGTGCAACCCACGGCCCAGCAGTAACAAGTCCAGGGGAAGGAATCTCTCCTCCCCGCCTAGGGCTGTGCCTTCGTGGCCACTGGCTCCTCGTAAAAGCTGGTGAGAAAGCTGTGTGTAGCCAGGTCAGCCCGACTGCTACAACATTAGCGGTTCCCTGTTCCTCTTCCTACCTTCCCAGCGAGCCCAGCGAGCTCTCCCGACCCAGAGCATCCGAGCGTGAGGATCAAAGAGAGAAACCTGGTTCCTGGTTTTCCCGTTACTGAAACTTGTGGGCGACATGTGGGTGAAGGGGACCCAGCCTTGGTGCCCTGCGTCGCCCTCCCTGGGCCCTCAGCTTCTTCTGAATCCCCAGCCCCGGCTACAGCGAGCACTCGGCAGTCTCCACCCCCAGGCGTGTTCTTACCTGTAGGTCTGTGGTGACTGCACAGAGCCTCCGGAAGGAACATTCTGTTTACTGTCGGCAAAGTGGAAGCCCTTCATCTCCATCTGAGAGGACTAAAGAGACCAGGAAGTAAAAGCTGCTGTCTGGTGGCCCAGGAGACAGCCTGGCCCGCGCTGAACTGCCTGGCAGAGCTGATAGGGGCCCCTGAGGACCCAGTAGAACTCCAGGAGAGAAAGGAATCTTCTGAAGGAACTCAGGCTTGAGGGCTTGTTCTTAGAAGTGTGGTACTGATATTTCCTTTTCAAGTTGAGCAGGGAGAGTGGCCTGAGTACCACCACAGGGCAGGCTGTGACCACAGTATCTATACCCCAGGGAAGGCTTCCTCAGCAGAACCCTGGGAGCTGGTGAGGAACACAGGTCCCCGGACCTCAGCCCCAGACATACTCTATCTGGGACCTTTGGGACTTGCCCCTGAACTGGCTCCACAGGTGCTCCCTTGCCTAATAAGGGAGCTCAGGCACAGACTGCACACACCTTCCTCTCTACTTGGGCATCTCACACACCCGAGTCCACCTACGTTGCTGGTTACACACAAATCGGGGTTCCTGCACAGAATGCCGAGAGGACTCTGAACAAGTGAGGAAAACTGGGGTGCTGAGGTCAGGAGGTTGCACCCCCGGCCTCTGGCATTTCCTGCCCCAACAGTAGTGCCTGACTAACCTGAGGGGTTTGTAAGGACCCTCCCAGGATCCCATCAGATGGAGTCATGCTTACCTCTCTGCTGGTGTTAAGGACCGAAGGCTGGGACCCAGGTGGAAGAATTCTGCGGGGGGCCCCAACAGAGAGGCTCTGCCCCTGCGGCAGCTGGATGGATGGTGGCAGGATCAGGGGCTGCTGCCCAGAGCCATATCGAGGCAGAGGCAGCTGGGAGCCAGGCAGTGGCATCGTCAGCTGCTGACAACAGGGAGAGTCAGGAGGAGGAGTGGAGGAGGCTGGGTGTTTATACATGTGCCTAAGAGCAACCCCACTTTAGACTTCGGATTCCTATTTTAAGGTTAAAGTGAGGCCTCTGCACAGTAGTGAAGACTCTGGCTTTCTGTTAGAGCCAAGGAGAGGGCACCCTAGACTTTATACTCGACAGCAGGGGCAGGCCTATCCTGGAACAGGGTGGGTGGTGGGGAAGCAAGTGCAGGACGAGGCTGCCTGCGGCTGGCTGGCACCACACAGCTCCTCTCCAAGTCGGCAAAGGGCGTGTGCCCCAGCCCGCCTTGCTTCCACCCAGCAAAGGCTAACTGAATGCACAGTCTGTGCTGGGGAAGTACCGAAATGTGTCAAGCCCAGAAACGCAACAGCAGCGCAGTGACATGCCGGACACAGCCGCAGGCTGCCAGAGCACAGTGCAGCAGCAAACCCATGTGCAGGTGTGGGTGGGGGAAGAGTCGGGGAAGGGCAGGGAAGCTCTGAGGAAGTGATGTCCATGTGGGTCCCGGACGACAAAAGCGGTAGAGAAAAGGCACCTGTGTGCCTTCTGTGCATCACAGAGGCCAAAGGTCATAGAGAACAAAACAACTGGGTCCTTGGACCCAAACTGGAGCCTCCTGGATGCTTTCAAAGAATGGGTGACTGCAAGGCCTAAGCAACCACTTCTAACGTCCAGAACAAGGTGGTAAAGGAAGGGGCAGGAGTGGGCCACTTTTTGTCTCTCAGTCATATTCCTCTTCATCTCCCTGCTATTGAGTCCACAGTGGAGGGTCAGAAGGATCTACTGGGACTACATCACCGAGACATGTGGCAGCCAGAGGCCCCAGGCTCCGCCTGTGCACAACAGGATGGGATGGACAAGAGGACGGCACTAGCTCAGCGTGTGCATGACCAGACCTGTGTTTTAATGGGGCCCCTGGCTGCTGTGCTGAGAATGGAGTGTTGGGACCAAGAGCAGGAGCAGAAGAGATGGGGCAGGAGCTCGTACAGGAGCCTGGACAGGGAGGGGGTGGCAGGGACGAGAAACGG
Organism: Miniopterus natalensis; assembly: GCF_054644295.1. Classification (NCBI taxonomy): domain Eukaryota; kingdom Metazoa; phylum Chordata; class Mammalia; order Chiroptera; family Miniopteridae; genus Miniopterus; species Miniopterus natalensis. The sequence continues at coordinate 71,618,978 of NC_142092.1, forward strand.
CCGGACTCTCACTACTTTTCAAATGCAGAGCCAAGAGGAACTGCTGAAGGAGCAGAAGGGGTGACTCGAACTGGACAACCTCAAGGACTAGGAATAAGATCACGCTTTGGACACACTGCACAAGTTAAGTTTCAGATATCATGAGATACTAAAGCAGAGATGCAGCAGCCCACTGGATTTGAGTTCAGGTCCCAAAGACAGATTGGACTCAAGATATAATTTGGGAGAACCAGGAAGCATCAGTGAGTATGCAAAGGACACTCACCCACCTCCAAGCCCACAGCCCGAGGGTGGGAGTGGGGCTCCAGGAGGAGCAGTGCTCTTAGAGGAAGCCAGGTTTCAGGGATAGAGGTGACGGGACTACTCAGAAGGGGCTGAGCATGTGGCCCTGGTTCTAGTGGCCCAGGAACCAGTCACAGTGGCTACAACAGCAGGTAGGTCAGCACACATCGAGATGCAGACAGAGGAACAAGCAGTCATGAGGAAGCAAGGCCTGAGTCTGGGGTGGGAGTGAATGAATTCCTGACCTGTGGGAGCTGGGAGTCCAACATCTGGGAGGCACCCAGACTAGCAGCCTGGCCGAGCTGGCTCTCGTAGACCAGGGCTTGGCTTCCGCTCATGGGCTGGTAGGGTGAGCCAGACTGGGGCTTCACCATCTCTAAGGGCTGCATGCCGGGGAACGCAGAGTACGGAGGCTTCAAGGCTGTGCCTCCAGAGAGGATCATGGTGCTGGGCGGTGACAGGCTAGGGTGCATGTACACCTGAGATCTGCAAAAGCCAGACAGATGGTCGGGGTCGGTGGGTGAGTACAGCAGAGGATCTGAAACTTGAGCCCGCATCAGAACCTCAGAGGGCTTGAGAAAACACACTGCTGGCCACACCCCTAGTTTCTGACTCAGAAGGTCTGAGTAGGAATTTGCATTTATAACATCTTCCTAGACGGTGCCAATGCTGCTGGTGCAGGGACCATAGTTTGAGCATCGCTGGGTTAAATGGACAAGCGTACAAGACGCAGGAAAACCTATGTGATGCCAAAAGTACTGGACATAAGACACAGCAAGAGCAGCTGGAGGCGGTGGGAGAAGGGCGTTGAGCATGGTAGAGGCGCACGGAGGGAGCAGGTCCACAGCCTCTTCTGCAGCTCAGTTAATAATGACCTGTAACTGACCACAATTACCCCCACCCCACCCCTAAAGCGGACAAGCAGGGAGGAAAGCAAAACAAAGGGAACGAGTGCACAGGATGCAAAGGTCTGAGCTCTGCTAGTGAGCTGCCAGCTCTTCAGTGCTCTCATCTCACCTGAAGGGCTGCAAGGAGCTGAAGATCTCCTGTGACTGGGAGACGGGCAGCCCGCCTCTCAGTCCCAGTTGGGCTGGAGCCTGTAGAGACGTGTGAAGGGAAATGGGGATCTGCTGGGCAGCGGCAGCCTGTGGGGGGAAGCCAGGAGGGTTACTATGGTACCCTTCAAGCTGTTTTTTCCTCTTCTCCTCTCCGCATGGCAGCTAGAACACCACCCAAAATGCAAATTCAAGAGCAACCTTCCTGTGCTTTTGCTCTACACATATCATATATTTTCGTACCTACGTTCATCCATGGAGGTGGATCTCAGAAATATGATGATGGACAATCACATAAGAACACACGAAGTGTGACCCAGTTATGTAAAGACCAACATCTTGCAAAACTAAACAATGTAATATTTAAGAACACACTTTAAAGAGAGGTCAGGATAGGCCAAGTCCTCTGTTCTTGGACCCCAATCTGCACTTGGAGCAGGGTTTCCACCCAGGCGCTCCATGGTGCAGGTCTGTGCGGGCACACAGGTCTGGGGGTGCTGGGCCATTCAGAAGGCCCTGCAATTACTTCAAGAGACTTCCAGAAATCATCCCCTTGCAGCACAGAAAATATGCCAATCCTGCATAAAAACAAATACCTGCTTGCTTCTAAAACTACCTCTTTCTAATGCATCCGTGCCTGGGAGTCTAGGCCTTGCTTCTCTTCATCAGAAGGATACCTGATCACCAAAGAGAATTCCGTTTCAGCTAATTCCCCAGCTAGAACACAGAAGGAGAACTCTGAGAAAGGAAAACTAAGCAGAGTCTGGAGCACTGAGCTCCATTCCTCTTCCCTGTCTCTCATTTACTCGTTCCACAAACATTGGCTGGCTGCCATGACAGGCCAGGTGCTGGGCACTACATGTGAGGGATACAGAGAAAGAGACAGATGACAAATAAAGAAAGTAATGACACCGCCCCTGCCCCCTACAAGGCCACTGGGCTTGCTGCCATCACCTGTTGGTAACTCTGCTGCTGAGGTATCGTCTGAGGAACCAGCCGGGGCTGACTTGCAAACACATGGCCATCCAGGTAGAGAGGCGGCAGGTGGTTGCCTGGAGACAGAATCCAAGCAGGCAGAACAGCATCAGGTCTCACTGTTCCTAAGGTCCCTTTTAGGGTACATGCTGAAGGTGCACGCTCTCCCAGGGAGCGTGTACAGGGCCTGCTCTGTTCCCCTGCTGTAGGCCCTGGGCTCCTGCAGCACCATGCATGCTGATGACACCCCTGGCTCCCCCACAGGGCACCTGGAGAGGTCGCAGCACCAGGCCCAGGAGGAGGGCAGCTCCAGCCCACCCTTGCTACCTAGCTACTCGCCCACTGCCCATACTCAGTAGGGCATCCCTGTGAATGAGGCTGCATTGGTCTCTCAGTCACGTTCCTCTTCATCTCCCTGCTATTGAGTCCACAGTGGAGGGTCAGAAGGATCTATTGGAATTGCATCACTGAGACCGCGGCAGCTGGGTCCTCGAAATCCCCCCTCCCCGCCTCAGGCACCAACACAATGACTAAGACACTGACAGGAAGAATAATCATGGCCGCCACTGAGGGTTCAGCTGATACAAAGCACTTTCCAGGTATGGCCTCCTCTGGGCGTGGCTACCGCATGGAGCACCATCCTCACCCTGGCTTATTTTACAGAGCAGAGGACAAGTCTCAGAGCTGAGCTTCTCACTGGTGGAGGTGACACAGCCCCCACATGACCTGGGTTCAACTCATAGCCAGTCTCTGCTCACTCCTCCCTCCAGGAGGTGGGAGCGACTTGCCAGTCACTGGATTCTGCTTCACGAGCAGGGAAGGTGGCGAGCGGGAAAGCAGGAAGTGTGAGCTATCTGCAGCACGTGGGAAGCTATGGTCACCCAGCCTAGAGATAAACTCCTAGTTGTACAGACTCCACAAGTCAAGGTGGGGTTGGGGCTCAGGGCTGGCAGCCCCGCTTCTGTCAGGGGGTAAGAAGGCTCGGGCTGAGGTACCTGGAAGAGAAGGTGCTACGGAGGCCACAGGCATGGGTGGCATGGAAACTCCGCCAAAGGAGCTGTAGTTGACCCCGCTGGAGGCTCCCAGAGAAGATGGGGGCTGGATGCCCGAGCCAGCACCTCCTGGAGAGCTCTGCTCCGGCAAACTGGGCGAGTTTTCCCAAGCCTTACGCGCAGACTCCATCTTTGGAAGCAAGGGAAGGGGGAGGGATGCAAATACTAGGGTGAGGCAGCAGCACCATCAATCTAGGGCTCAAGGGTGGGCAGGGTGGGTGGGGTTGCTCCTGACTCTTCACAAGCTAAGGCACCGTGTGGGCCTTGCCTAGCTCAGGGCAGGTGTTACCTTCAGAGTGAGGTCAGCAGTGGGGAAGGACATCTGGGAGAGGCCGATGGCCCTCTGGATGTGATGATCACGCCTCAGGATGGGAATACTCTGTGTCAACCCAGCCTGGAGGGGAACAGGAGACCACGGGACAAACAGGCACAGAAGTAAGACAATGTGTCAAAATGCACCTTCAGATTTGGTCGTGTGCACTTGAGACCACCAAAGTGACGCTGCCTGCAGCCAAGACCAGTTTATTTCCTCCAAAGAGCTGCCTCCATGGCTTCCCGTGACAGAGGCCCAGGAGAGCCACCCGCACATCCTCTAGAGCCCTCCAGCAGGGACAGTCGTGTGCCAGCAACATAACAGTAACTGGCTGCCAGCACATAGGCTTGGATACCTCCAGGAGACTGAAAAAGAGGTCCCCATTGACAAATATTCAGGAATGGCTACTAGACCCTCCTCCTGCAGATGCGCAGTGCCCACGGGCATGTTACAAGGTCCTGAGACCTCAGAGAACAAAAGCTTGGCGAGCCCTGCGAGAATTCTCAATATGTGACATGGAACTTCGAAGGACACAGAATCAAAGAATGCCAAACACACCCGACCCGAGGAAATGTATGACCCACTTTAAGGTCGTAACACTGGGGTGTGCACATTTAAGCAACTAGTTGAAATACATAACTAGCTAGAACCTGCACCATGACTCAAACCTGGGGCTGCCTGACCCCAAGGCCAGGCTCTCTTCTCCCAGGGCCTACCAGGGCAGGGACAGAGCTGGGATGGAAGCACACTTACGTTACTGGCCAAGGCGTCTTGGAGCTTGACAACCGGATTCCCTGGGGGACCAGAGGCAGAACCTGGTGGCAGGCTGAAGTCGGAGTCCTGGAAAAAGGGGACAGAGTCCAGGGAAATCATCCCGGTTCACCTTGCAGCAGAGACAGACACAAAGACTCAAGAAATCCACTAAGCAGCATCCACCATGTGAGCAACATGGCCAAATGTTTCCCAATGGCACACGAGGAAAGGATGCCACCTCTCATCCTCTCTCCCTGCCCATGCCCACTGGCTGACCTGACAGAGACAGTGAAGACCACCACCCACTCAGCCTGAGAACCTGCCTGGTGTGAGGACACTCCCCTGGAGTGCTGCTCAGCTCCCATCTCCCTGCTCTCTCTAGAAGACAACTTGTTGAAGCACCCTCCTTCCTCTCCAAGTACAAAAAAAGAAAGGAAGGAGATAAATCCAAGCCTCACTTTTGGACTAACTCCAAATTCGATGGGCGGCACTGGGAGCACGGAGTCCACGTGAATCTCCACTCCGTTAACAGGTGGGACGACAGCCCCTGGCAGCCGCTCGGCGCCCTCCGAGCCCTTTCTGTTCTTCAGAGAACGCTCATTGCCAATGGGTCCCGGTCTGTGCTCCTTGCTCTGTCCTGAGCCTTGTTCTGAATCCTTGATGGGAAAGCAGAGAAACTAAAACACACAGACAAGACGACCCCAAGCTATAGCTCCTAAGCATCCAGGAATCGGGCAGAAGACAAAAGACAATGAGCCCTTCTGCTCAGCCCTGACCTGTGAATGGGACTTGCACGTTACCTTTTGCTCAGGTTGCTTCTGAGCCTGCTCCTTGTGGCTGTCAGCCTTGGGCTCGAGGCCGGTCCCGTTCATCTCCTCTGGTTTCATTGTGCCATACGGTGAGCTCCGCTGCGAAGAGGTCGCAGAGGACTCTCGAGACTCAGCGCTCAAGTCGACACCACTATCTCCCTGGCTGCTCTTAAAGCCCGGCTGTGCAAGGCACAAAATGGGTTAGAGTCCTGACCCCAGACTCTGAAACGCAATCATCCGAGAAGCGAGACAGAATTCAGCGCTGAGACAAGGCTCCCCCAAACCGCCTGCCTGTGCATGGTCTTGTCCTGTGTTGGGTCCTGCCTGACAAATGAAGGCACATGGCCAAGTGCACTGCCCTGCCGGAGCTCAAACCTCCAGATCTCCAGCGGGCCTGGGCTGAGACCCCCAAACTCATTTCCCTTGTGGCCCAAACCAAACTGAGTGAGCACAGTCACAGGTTTGAAGGAGAGCCCCCCAATTGCTCACCCTACACTAGGGGTGGGTTTCCCTAGTAATCCCTTCCCTTCCTCTCTCTCACACAGGCACATTATGTAGGTCAAAAATCGAGACTGCAGTCCAGCAACAAGCTGGGGCCTGTGGAAATGGCTTCTGGTCCATGCTCGACTGCTGTGGCTAAGGGAGGGCTCAGGCGGGCTGCAGGATGAACAGGGCCCTGGACAGGCCAGCCATGTGGACAGGGAGCACACCCAGCAGGCAAGCAGCACAACACACTCACCTCGGCAGAGCCGGACTCAGTGCTGTTGAAGGCAGTGGCAGCTTTAGTCCAGGAGTCACTGGTCGAGGCCTGAACAGGCAGGGCTGCCAGGAGGAGAAACAGATAGTCAGGACATCAAAGAGGAACAACCAGGCTGCAAAGACGAGCATAGGCTGCTTACACAAACCCCCGTGGCCCTCGTCGACATGCTAGTGAACAGATCTGATACAGGGAGCTAGTCTGAGCTTTCCCCACCTTCCCAGATCCTCAGAAAGACCTCAATAAATGTGTTTCCTCATCATCTCACCAAATAGATTGTGCATGAACACACCAGCCATGCCATTCTCTCCTGCTGGAATCCTGTCACTATCTCTGCTGCAAGGAAGCTCCCTTCACTCAAGCTATTTACTTCTCAAGCTGGGAGCTGCTACGAAGCCTCTGAAAGGGCCAAGCTGCTATTCCTTAAATTCTGTTAGCTCAAAGGTTACTCTGAGCCTAACAGAAGCCATGGACCCTGTGTGTGTACACAGAATTTTACGTGTGATCTTAAAATCTAGGGGCCCTCTGAAGCCACCTGGGCCCTGGTCTGAGCACTGCAGAACCTGGAGGGGAATCCTGACAGCAGGGGCCACCCCCTGTGCCTGGTCTGCTCTAACCAGACTGGGGGCAGGTACCTGCAGAAATTCACATTACACCTGTCACTCACTACCAGATGTCTGACATCAATATCTCACTGAAAGGTCAAGCGCACTTGCAATCAGAGCTGAGCACCATCAATGCTATTCTGCAGTAAGGACAGGCCATGAAGTGAGACTGAGGATCCAGGCCCAGAACTCAGAATATCAGTGCCCGTCCTGTGGCTCCGAGGATGAATCCCTGCACTCTGAAAGCCTGGGCTGCTTTGTTTAAAAACAAGCTGGCAGTGGGTGATTTCTCCATGCTCCCTGGGGAGGTGCCGTGTGCCCTGGTTTTATGCGTCTTTGTGCCCTGCAGGGCCCTGGCCAAAGTGGGCATTCAAGAAAAATCTGCTCCCTTCAAATGGTTCTGCATTTTTAAAGTTACCAGAAAAATAGCATTAAGTAGAGAATTTTTTTAAAAAGTTTAGGGAAGCCTGGCCGGCATGGCTCAGAGGTCGAGCATTGATCTATGATTCAGGAGATCAAGGTTCGATTCCTGGTCAGGGCACATGCCCAGGTTGTGGGCTCAATCTCCAGTAGGGGGCATGCACGAAGCAGCTTATCAATGACTCTCTCTCATCACTGATGTTTCTGTGTTTCTATCTCTCCCTCTCCCTCTCCCTTCTTCTCTGAAATCAATAAAGATACATTTAAAAAGTTAAAAAAAAGTTCAGGGAAACCAATTTTCTAAAAAGCAAGGTCCACCTTACTCTGGTCTCAAGTCTCTTTCTGAGAGAGCATTTAGAGGGACTGATAGACCTTCCTTCTGGGCTGGGAAAGGGCACAGAGCACCCACCAGAAAGCTCTGGACTCTGGCTCCCCTCCCTGCAGCCAGCTTAATGAGCACAGGGACAGGGCACTGAGTGGGTGGGGCAGGGCCACCCCTTCCAGGTGTCTGGACCATGGACTGCTTGGCTCTTCCACCAAATGCAAGGCAGGAAAATGTTTACACCTGCTCAGGGGCTGCAGCAGCAAATGGCTAAGATGGGGCCTAACCCTCTGGCTCAGCAGAGGATGCCAGGAAGCAGGTTATGCTCCACCTATACTCACGGCCCAGAAAGCAGACACACCCTAAGAAAATAGCCACGGGATAACCACTGAGTCTAGCCACCCCAACTCTTACCCTGGCCGCTGCTCTCCCAGATCTCAGTGCCCAAGCTACTGCTTGGCACAGGCACATCGCCCTGCTCCAGGCACAGGTTGTTCTGCCTTTTCGCAAACCGAGGAGGAATACGGGAGGAAAGGCCTCGGCCTTTGACAGGCACCTAAGGAAAGAAATGCTGGTGGAGGCCATCCTAGACATCAGGCATAAAAAATGACAAATTTTCCCCAGGAAAAGTCTCTGGGGCATCAAAACCAAGAGACCTTGCTCCAGAGATGCAAGAACGTTCGTCTCTCAAGATCTCAACCACATGTGAGTTTCAATGCCAACTAAACCGCACCTGGAAAGGACTGATGGCCAAGGGACTGTGATGAACTCTGACAACAGAACATGTGTGCAGTGCCCCACCAATCCCATCTGAGCACAGGGTCCCCACCCCTTGTCACTCCCAGGGTGGCACAGTGGGAGGAGAATGGAATTAGGGGCTGAGGAAGGTCTGCACCTTGCTCAGCTACGCTTTGGCTGCTCTCCTGGGGAGACAGGAATAAGGCCACCTCCTGCTACAGGGCCACAGGGAGAACAGGCGCTGGGGAATGTGCTTACAGAGCACTCCTCCCCTCCTCCCTCTACCCTGGGCTTCATTCAGAATGCAGAGCCTCCTGGCTCTAGTTTCCCTGTCAGCCTGTCCTCCGCCCTGCCCCCCTCACCCTGTGCCCCTACCTGCACAGCCTGCTCCTTCCTCCTCCTCTCTTCCTCCAGTAGGCGTCGCTGCTTCTTGGTCAGGACTTCGATGAAGCCTTCACCTACCATGGAGCCCACCTCAGTCTCCTCCCCTGGGCTGGACCCACAATTCTCGATGATGGAATCTGAACCAAGAGTTCCCGAGAAGGTCAGTGTTCCAATCACCAGAAGCCATGAATAACCCAGCCCTACAGGCAGGGTTATGTCTAAGGATGGCTCAGCTCCAAAGGCTAGGCAGTGCCTGGCTTGGTATCTCCAAAGCCCCGCGCTGTGTAAAACCAGAGTCTACAGAATCCAGCTGTGACTCTATACCCTTCTCACACCCGCTCTAACACACCGTTAACTCAAGCCAAAGAGGCCTAAGTGACACTACAGCTCAGAAAAGTCTTTGGAGACAAAGACACTTAAGTCCCAGCTCTGCTCCTAACTGGCCATGTGACCATGAACGAACCACAATCTCTCAGGGCCTCAGGATCCCTTCTTTAAAACTAGGGTACCATAGGGCAGTTATGGGGGTTTGGGAAGCTGTGAGCAACACAAGCGCAGGGGTAGTATCTGTTCTGCTCACCACTACAGCCCTGGAAAGTGGCCCAGGGCCTGCAGAGGCTCAGGCATTCAGTGAAGGGCAAGCTAGGCAGCCCGTGCAGCAAGGCCCCATTTCACCTGGCTCTTCCCCTGAAGATTGGAGGGGAAAGACTCACTTCCATAGTTTAGGTCAAACTGCTTCATGGCCTCTCCCTGTTCGCCTGCCCTCTGAGCAGCCAGCGTGGTTTCCTCTGCCTTCTCACAGGAGGCTTCAGGGATGTCAGAGGTGGCATGGGCTGCCCGTTCCAGGGTATAGTGGCCACTCCCACTGCTGCAGCCCAGACCTCCTGGCAAGGCCTCGTCCGGGGTCCTGTAAAGGAAGGACCTCATTAGCTCAGAAGTGACTGTAGGCTGGGAAGGAGAGGAAAGGGAAAACTGCCTAAGCACACAGCACGCACACGTGCCCTGACCTGTGCCTATGTCCCCCACTGCCCCTTGTTGCACGGAAGCTCCTCCCTGGCAGCAGTGTGCATGCAGGCCACAGGGAAGGCCACCTCCACTGCACCGCTGCCTGGAAAGCTAGACTAGGTGGACACCTGAAAGAATCCACATATCCTGTGGCTCCTCCTCTGGGGTAAGAATCAATCCCCAGGCTTCTGCCCTGAATTCTGAGGGGTAGGTGGAAGCAGCATGGCTGACGTCGCCTCTCCCTGATCCCGGGCAGCCTATGGGCACTGAGCTGACACAGACCATCCATATCAAAGCCCCCAATTCCGGGCCAGAGATACTCACCGGGCCTCAGGCAGCCCACTCCCTGTTGCTACTGCCTGTCTCACCCACCAAGGTGGCAGTCCCTAAAAGGTGCCATGCCTCCTCACTGCTGAGAAGCAGAGTTGCTCAGGGAGGAGCCGCCTCCGGGGCCAGGCAGCAGCCACACAGCAAGGGCATCTGGCGGCCTGCGTGGTGCTGACCAGGCCCCTCACTGGGACCCCAAGCACACATATGGAGGCTGAACTCTTGGGACAGGCGCTAGGCAGCCACCATAAGAGAACCCCTGGGGAGGGGACTCTAGTTTTGGTTTTCAAGCCACAACAACAAAACACCACAGAGAAGCAGACAAGCAGTGGAAGGGCGAGTGATGGAGACGCTCACACACAATGGCTGGCAGGCAGTCGGCCCCTGGTACAGGGGAGCTGGGGCACCTGACACATGGTGGGACACACATGCATGAAGTGCTGCTCAAAAAACTAGCTCAATCACAGAGTGACAGCAACAGGAATAACCCGGATTGTTTTTTTGTTTTACCTTTTGGCTTTCAAAGGCGTCCCACTCTGTTGGCTCTCATAACGGGGAGGAGTGTCACCACCGTGACCTGGCCTAACAGCCTTCTCCCCAAACCCTCCCGGCTCCAACTTCCGGCTCTGTCTGTCCACCAGGGGTCTCTGACCGGAGAAGCTCCTCTTGGCCAACTCCTTCTTCTCCCCCAAGTTGGCCCCAGGCAGGCTGCTATCCACTTGGGAGCCGGGCTCGGCCCCGGGGCCGTCTCGCCGCTCACGCCTCTCGCTGAAGTCGCTGCTCTCAGAGGCAGTCTCCCACTCTTCATTGGCATGGTCAGAAGAGTTCTGGTAGGAGAGCTCAGGGGACCTGCGGCCCACGGTGCCATTCTTGTCCCCAGTACACAGTTTGGACCTAGCCGGCCACTGACCTGGCAGCAGGTGGGGCTCCTCCTCAGGCCCCCACAGGCCTAAGGATTCGCGCTCCTGCCGGAGGCGCCTAAAGCGAGGGGGTTTGTCCTGGCGCGGGGGGCGCCTCCTCCGGAAGGGCCGGTTCTCTGCGTTCTCAGAATCTGCCACGTGGTCATCTTGGAAGAAGGCCCTCTTGTCCTCCAGGCGGCTGTCCTCGAAGGCCCTGGCACCAAATGAGTCAGAGTGTCTATAGGCCTCTGGGATGTAGTCTCTGTCTGTGGGTCGCCGGGAGCCACAGGTGTCAGGGGAGCCATGGTCCTGCCAGCAGGCGCCGGGACTCTTGCTCTGCCAGTGGGCCACCTCTCTGGACATGAAGGTTCTCCGCCCGTAGCCACAGTTGCTCAGCCGGGGAGGGAGGGCTCGTCCAAAGGCCCGAGGGCCTCTGTTCTTCGCCTCCAGACTGCTGTGGTCATCGGAGTACATCTTGTTGGACCGCCAAGAGTCTTTGAAGTCACCTTTCTTCGAGACGCCCTCCTCCCTGTCCAGGAGTGAGCCTTCATGGCCGCTGTCCGAGCCTCTCTGCCGCCGCCGCTTGGGAAGCTCTTCGTATTCGGAGCCCTCGCTGTGGGTCTCGCTGGCAATGCGGCGCCGGGGCTTGGCTCTGGAGAAGTCCTCGGGCTGACCAAACTCACGTAGTCCCCGGCCCCGGCTGCTTCTCTGGCTATTGGTGTAGATGCCCCGGGCCCCAAGGATCCCCCCACCGCAGATGCCAGGGCTGCTGCCGCCAGCGGGCCGGCCACGGAAAGCGAACTCTCGGAACCCACGGCCGTGGCTCCGGGCCTGCCCTCGGCCCCCAAACGCTTGCTCCTCATCGATGAAGATCCAGTTGTTCCTCTTCGTCAGGGGCGTGTCGCTGGGCTCCCGGGAGGGTCTGGGCTCCCAGGTCCTATCGGGCGTCTCGTCCTCTTCAGGCTTGCTGGCTGAGCAGCCAGGCCGAGCACGGGCCGTGCCCTGGGCCTCCGAGGCGGAGGGGGCAGTGTTGGCCAGCGTGGGGTCGTTCTCCGCGTCCGGGTCCTTTTCCGCTGGGTGGCTCTGCGCCGCCTCCTTGGCCAGGCGGGCGCTCTCCTCCCCAGGCTCCTGCTTGCTCCTCTCCAGTTCCTTCTCCTTGTCTTCCACCTTGAGGGCCTTCAGCACGGGTTTCTTGATGGGCCCCGACCTCCGGGTCCTGCTGGTCTGCTCCTGGTGCTGGCTGCTGGAGCCCCGGGACTCAGGGGTCCACTCAGGCTCCAGGGACGGCTGTTTGTGGGGGCTCCCTTCCTTCTCCCAGGAGGAGACGTGAAAGGGCGGCTCCTCCCGGGGCGCCTCCTCCTCCACACTGTTGGCTGTGTCAGCGGCCTTGGGCTGGTGGCTAACGTCCCAATTGCTATACTCTGGCTTTTTCTCAGCTGGGGCAAAGTCGGGCTCCAGTGGGGAACACCTGAGGTTTGGGGTGTGACCCCCAGGAGCACCTGCTTCCTGTACATTTTCTTGGGGTGGAAACAAAAGCTCCTGGCCTATTCTTTGAGAAGAGACACAGCTGTCAAAGTCTGCTTGGGCCTTCTTGTCAAAAGCACTCAAGTACTCCTCCACTCTCTCCTCAAGGAGATCGCGCTGGGCACTTACGCCCCCTGACCTTCCGGGTGAGGCAGAGTAAGAGCTTTCACTCCTGAAAAGGAACCAGAAAAACCAGTCAATGTGATTGGAGCCTGGTTCCTGCTTTCCATGCTGAACACAAAGCTTAGTTTTAAAAAGAAAAAAGTATAAAAAAAAAAGAAAAAAAGGAAAAAAAAAACACTAAAAAAGAAAAAGAAAAAAACCATAAGCACCAACATTTCCTCTATCTTTAAACAGGTCTCAGAGCGAGCGGCTGGGCCATGGATGGGTTGGTGGCCCTGGAGTCCGGAGTGCAGAGGGCAGTGGCTGCGGGTGGACTCAGCGTGCCACCCTGGAGACAGAGAGCAGCTGAGGATCCTCTGGTTCGAACAGCTGGAGCCTGGGAGTCCGTGAAGAGTCTGGGGCGCTGGGCCGGAAAGGCCAGCTTGCTTTACTTTCACAGGAAGGAGCCCTCACGTGCTCAACCCCACCTGCTGAGCCCTGAGCCCCACCCTGCCCCCCATCAGAGATTCGCCTTTGACCCATTTCTCCTGGGCCTTCAGCCCCACCATCAATAAGCAACTCTCACACAGAAGCACTCAAGCCATCCTTGCCACACTCCTTCCCCAGAGGGCACTGGCAGGCCCTTCCCAGGTGCCCTCACCCCTCGGGCAGTGGCTCCTGGGATAGTGCCTCTTCCCAGAGCCCCTCTCAGGAGAGTCTTCTTTGGGTGCAGGCCAGCAGGACCAAGTTTGACTCACCTGACGTGCATGTCCATGGCCAAGGTGTCGCTGGATTTTGGGTGAGGGAGCGAGTAGCTCTTGCTCTGCAATGCCATGTAGCCCTCGGGACTCCACACAGGGGCTGGATCTATGGCAGTCACTTTTCTTTCTTGCAGTGGGGGGACACGGCTCTGATCCTCAGATCGACAGCCAGTCCCATTGACAGAGTCCTGGGCCACCATGGGCTTCATCAGTCCTGGAGAAGGAAAGAACTGATCTAGGTCACGCCATTAAAGACTGTGCTCCAATCTCAAGGTTGACCAAAGGCTCAGAGGAGACAACAGTTTCCCCAACCATCACATGGACATGGCACCCCAGCTGACCATCCCTGGGATCTTCACCTGTACTGACCACAGCACATTGGAGCCATAGTGTGCAATCTGAGTTACTGAAAAACCTCTGACATCCAGTTTGTTTCCAGATTAAGAACCCCTGCAATGAAGGGTATAGAAAACTGGCAAATGGAAACATCAAACCAGAGTTCATCAATGTCGGAGAAGCTCAGCGAGGGCTGGTCAGTCAGCAACGAATCTCGGTGAGCAGAGGGACCTGAGGTTTGTGTACAGACATAGGAAGGCGAGCGACGGAACGAGCTGGCACTTACCTGCTTCAGAATCTGTGCAAGGAGACTTCCAAAGAGATTTTGGTTTTAGTTCCTTTCATTTCTAACCCTAAGACTGACAGCAACACCCCACATTTTCGTACAGGAAGGGGTAGCACGACACACCAAAGGAGACTGTTAACTGGCCCAGGGAGTTCAGGACGACGACAGTATCTCACTCCTACCAGACACAAACCAGCTGGGGAACTGCGCCCCTCTATGGCCTCACTGTCCAAATGAGGAAGTAGGGATGGTGCAAATGATATTAAAGGACTTGTTGGGCCTCAGTCTATGGACAAAAAAGATCTGACTTTTCAAATATTTTCTTCACAAAGCTTATTAGTAGCCAAAAATTTTGTGGTGCTCATCTTTTAAGTTGAGCCCCAGCCTCAGCAGTGGTTCCAGCCTTTCTTGGGCTATGGGGGCACTCCATTCAAATGCTGCTGACACAGGACTCCAACAGAGTCAGACTGTCAGGTGTGGTGGGGACTCTCTCAGGAACCCCCAAATTACACAGCGCTTATTAAGTATTGACTGAGGCAGGCTAAACTGTTCAACGCTGTGTATGGCTGAGCCTTATTACCTGAAAAACCCTCCTGCAACAAAAATGCTGGACAGAATATATGAAACATTGGGCTTACAGAGCTGTATATCCCTAAAAACGGGATCGACCAGGGAGCAAGAACCACAGCCACAGGCCTGAGCCATGAGCTGGTGCTTCCTGGAGGGGAGGGCACACATTCGTCAGTCTTTATAGCCTATGGGCTTCTTCTTCAACACACTCACAGCACAGGGGTGGGGCTTTTCTGCACAAAACAGAGACCCTCAAAGGGCCGTGTCCTCAATTAAAAGGCGGATTAGAAAACCATAAGCTCTTTTGTATAGGGAAATAACCGAGTCTGTATCTTGGCCTGGGCCAGGGTAGGTAACCACTCTAGAGGGATGGACTCTCTAGAGGGATGGACTCTCTAGAGGGATGGACTTGTCTCCCACAATAAATAAGGCTCTGTTAAAAATGAACTTGTAATCCAAAATTACCAGCATACCTGTGGAAAGGAAGACACAGGATTATACGCCTCCCCAAGAACTTTGGGTAACAGAATGATCTGTTAAACACTAGGAAGCTATGTTTTAAATGATTAAAAAGCATAAAAGCTATTAAAAATATGACATAAGAAAAAAATAACAGGTTTGAGAAAAATTCTAGTGATAGTCACTGAAATGAAAAACTCACTGGAGAGTAAAAAAAAAAAAAACACTCAGCAGAATATACACAACTGGAGCGAAAACTGAACTGTAAAATAGTTCTGAGGCATTTTCCCAGAAGGCACCCCAGAGAACCTCTCTTTCATATTTAAGAGACTTGGAAGCCGGAATGAGAAAATACAAAATATTCCAAGTGGAAGTCCTAAGAAGAAAGGATACAAAGAACAAAAATAAGGCAATATTTGAATCGGTAATTAAAAGAGAATATTCTGAAGCGATGAAAGACATCCTCAACTCGAGCCGGTGAGTTCTCAGCAGAATGAAGTAACGTAGACGCAGATATGCACCTGGAGAGGACATCACGCCAGAATGGGAGAGACCAGAGACAGAGAAGACAGAGAGGAACACCGCCCTCCCAGCAGCAGCAGGAGCCGGAGGCAATGCAGGCATAGTAATACCCTCTTCCCAGGCTGACAGTAACTGCCAACCTAGAACTCGACACCCAGCTGCACTACCATTCAAGAGAAAGAGTGGCAGGAAAACATTTCCAGGCAAAGGAAATCTGCCAAAAACCTTTCCTGAAGGACTCGACAGAATGCACTTCATAAAGAAGTGAACCGAACCCAGACGGAAGGGAAAAGATGCAAGAAGGGAGAGCAGCAAAGAAACTAGTAAGCACACAGGCAGGTCTGAACAAGCACAGGCTGGACAAAACAACAGAAAGTGCTGACTAATCCGGTGGGCATAAAAACAAGGCACAACTAACAGGTGACCGACGAGGAGGTGCTCGGAGTTCAGGTGGAGAGAGAAGAGATTGATTAGCCTTTGCTAAGTAGAGGGCACATGATGGAATTTAATATAACTACCAAGATGGAGACAGAATGCAGAAGCGAAAACAAAAAGAGGAGGAAAACTTGATCCGAAGAAAAAAAAGAGTAAAAGAAAAGCATAGAAAGAGGGACAAACAGAAAGTATAAAATAGGAGAAGGAAATCCAAACATCATCCCAGTAATAATGAAGGACCGATTTGGCAATAAAGCAACAGGCTTTTGGAGTAAAACCACACACATTTTACGTACAAAGATACACTCTCCAAAATGGGCTCAGAGAGGCTGATGGTAAAATGTTGGAGAGGAAACCAAATGATCACTAATCAAAAGAAAACTGGAATGATACTACTATTAGACAAAGTAGACATCAAAGGTAGGAAGCACAATTAGCAGTAACAAGGGTGCGCCTCCAGAGAAAGCAAGTACTGCCTGGCTCACAGGACTGGACAGGCCCGCGATCATCGTGGGGATGGGAACACACCTCTGAGCGACAGAAAGGACAAAAACTGCAATGACATACACATGCACATAGCACAGGCAGCAAGCTCCATTCTATCCAACTGGAGAGTACCTATTCTCTTCAAGCAAACTTAGAATGTTTCACAAAACCAACCAACAATCATGTAACAGCCTGCAAAGAAAATCTCAACGAATGTCAAGCAATCTAGACTGGGGCCTGGCTAGCACACTCCAGCCCTTGAGTGAAACCCGACCTGCGCCAGTTTTAAATATGTTTACTGGAAAGCGAGGGCGCTCTTTCACTATTGTTCTACAACAGCAAACCTAAGTAGCTGCTCAAAGCCTAAAATAGCATTTACCACCTGGCATTATAGAGAAAGTCTGATGACCCCTGGACTCCATCACACAGACCATATTATCTGACCACAAAGCAGACACTTTAGAAAATCACACCGTAAGGACAATCTTTAAACTATGTATCTGGAAAATTTACAACACACCATTAAAAAAATCATAATAAAAAAAGATAAGTCAAAATCAGACTAACATTTAGAACTGCACAGTATCAAAGGTGCTTTCTTGTAAAACTTATGGGAGTTCAGAGCTCAGATGATACTTAAATGAATCAGAGAAGCCAAAAATTAGTGAGCTAAAGCATCCAACATAATTAGTCAGACAAAGAACAGAATGATTTCAAAGGAAATAATGGAAAAAAGCAGAAATTTATGAAGTAACAATCAAATAAAATAGAGAAATTAAAAAATCCAAAGGCCACTTTTTAAAAATGGCATTAATTAAACAAACCTTGGGGAAGATTGATCAAGGGAAAAACACAGAAAAGGCACAAAGAACTTAAGAACAAAAAAGGGACAAAAAGAAAGGAGAGAGATAAAAATTATTTAAAGCAATTGATAACGCACAATCTTAGGAATCTTCGCAGCAATTCTGTGTGACAGGTACTACTATCCTAGCCTCATTTTGCAAACAAGAAAGTTAAAACTCAAGACTGGTCATGTGACTTGCATAAGAGTCCGGAGTGGAATCCTGTGGATCTAACTCCTGAGGCAACATCCTTCACACCACCCTGTCCAGGGCCACTAGCTCACGGAGCTTACCTGAGGGGTGCAGGGCCGAGGGGTAGAAATCCACTGGGGTCCGAGCGGGTGTGATCCGTGGGTCCATGTAGGAAGGCATCATCATCCACCTGGGATCGAAGCCCAGCATCTGAGGATGGTGTGCGTAGAAGGGGCGCTGCGGGTGGGAGGGTGGAGGGTACACCTGCGGCCAGTGCTGCATCTTGTACAGCTGCTCCTGAGCAGGGAGAGGGACCTGGTTAGACAGGAGCTGCAGGGCACACAGCGCTCCAGCAGGAGGCACGGAAGGCCCACCCAGAACAGAAGACCAAAAGAGGCACAGATGGACCCCAGTGTAGTAAGGCTTTCAAGGCTGCCGTCCCGCTCCCAAAACTGGACGGACAATTGTGCTGTTATCACAGAGGGAGCCCATGTGCTCCTCCAATACAAGCAGACTGGGTTTCCATTTGGGTCAAAATCTCCTGGAACTGACCACTGACCAGCAGACACCTCCCAGGGACTCTCTTCTTGCCTACAACCACCTGAGGATGGTTACCAGCCTCTCCCTCCTCACCGCTGCCCTCTTCAATCCATTCTCCACACTCAACTAGAGCAATCTTTTACACACACCTCTGATCATGCCAACCCCATGCTTCAAAGGAGCTTTCGATGGTTTTCCACAGGGCTACACATCGGCTTCAGCGTCCTGCGGGACCCTGCCCACCTGCCTCCCAGCTTCACCTCACACCACTGCCCAGGCTCCCTGCTCCACAGGACTGCCCGCCACTTGAGGCTCTGGTAACATACTAGGCCCTCTACCTGGGAAGCTCCTGTTCCCTCCATCCCCAAACCCGGCTCACTCGCACTCTTTCTTTAGGTTTCAGCTTCAAGAGCACTTCCTCTGGGAAGCCTGTCACGACTCCCAAGGAGAGATCAGGTCTCTGTCCTCTGCTCTCACCACACTGACATTTTTCCTTTGTAGCACCAACAATAAGTCATTATTTTCTATAGCTGGCTTGCTTCGCTGTATCACAAGAGACAGCACACCGAGTTACATGGTATCCCTGCCCCTACCACCAGACCTGGTATATAGAAAGCTCACTGCACGAGAGGATGAATGTGAAGCATCAGTAGAATATTCGACATCAAGGAGCTGGAGGGGGCTCACTGCAGACCCTGCTCCACACACCAGTGACCCCCAGACTGCCTCACAGGTGCATGCTGAATTGGCCACCTGGCAGGACTCAGGTGCAGAGTCAACCCAGGAGGAGAGCCCGGCTGCGCCATTCCCTTCCAATCTGTAAAGAAGAGGCCGCCCACCAGCTGGCGGCCTGGGCTGGATCCCCTGGACGCTCTCCATCGGCGCTCACGACACTTTCTGAGGAGCACTCAGCATTCAATAAATAGCTCTCCCAGCCACACGGGAGGCTGCAGGCCTCTACCCAAAGCAACTCTGCACAGCTAGACCCCAGGTCCCCAAGGAGCCTAACCGTCTGACTAGACTACTCCAGGCTGCCCTGGTGCTTTCAGACTCCTCTCTATTCCTAAGAAAGGACTGGCCCATCACTGGCCCCCAGGAGAATTACCTCAAGTGACTGCTACTACTGTGTCTGGCTCGAGCTACTTCAGAGATCTCCCCAGTTGGTAATTGCCCACAAGCCATGAGTAACTAACTGCATAGCGTCCCCCACACTCCAATGCTAACGCGCACGAGTGTCGCTCCCTATTCAGAGCATGGGACCCGGGGGCTCCTGGAATGCTTCCTAGGAGCCCAAGCAAAGCATGATCTGGGGGGGAGGGGTTTTTGTTTTTTGGAGTTTTTAAAAAATTGATTTGAGAGAGAGAGGCAGGGACAGTGAGAAAGAAAGCAAAACATCAATAAACATCAATGTGAGAGAAAAACATCAAGTGGCTGCCTCCTGTTCACTGTGTGACTAGGAATTGAACCCGACACCTGGTATGTGCCCTTTCAGGGCACAAGACAACGCTCCAACCAATTGAGCCACATAGGCCAGAGAGACGTGTCGATTGGTTGCCTTCCGCACGCAACCCGACCAGGGCAGGGGATGGGATCTAACCTGCAATCCAGGCATGCGCCCTAGACCAGGAATCACACACAAGACCCTTCGGTGTGCAGGCCGACAGTTTTGAAGGCAACTAAGAGATTCCAGAAAGAGGCTCAAGCCTGGGCTGGCTGCCCCAGGGCATGCACGTTTTGAAGCATCTTGGCTGTTATTAGTCATAATTCACTGCACGCCTAATTGCTGGCCTAAGTAACGCCCACGAATCACCTGTTCCCACCAAAATGCACTGCTTGTCAGTGATAAATCTGTTGGCTTATTACTCCCATAAGACACATAATGGCTACGAGGGGTTCCAGCTGGACGAGATGGCCAGGCTTACAAGAGCCTGGGTACGATTGTAACCATTACCCACACGATCTCTTTCGGGGCAAAAGTGAGTCCCTTTTAAGGTTTATGAAGCACTAATAAAGACGATACCGATAGGTCAGTTTCCAGGTGTCACAAAACCCTCGCTGCCACGCTGACTGGCAGGTATCCCTGCTTCCTGGCTGACGCTGGCCTGTCTAGGCCACACACAACTAGATACGCTGCACCACTGGGACGGGGTCCCAGTCTCTGGTTCAACACCAACACACCCACCACATCCTTCACCCAGAGCTCACACGCCTCTGACAGCTCTGAGCAACTCCCAGGCCGCCCTCACTCTGGGAAGGTCCCGGGGGGCCACTGTCAGTCTACAGTGTGGCCACGGTGTGCTGCTCTGAATAAAGAAACACTCTTCCAGCTGACCTACACCAAGTCCAAGGCACACACATGAACACTTCCTTGCTAACGTTAGACCAGGTCAAAAAACCACAGCAGGAGAAATCACAGAGGAAGGTCAGCGCTTATCTACCAGGGCCTAAGTTCTGAGGTGCAGCTCCTGTCGTCCCCAATGTGCCTGGAACATGTGATGGTAGATTTCTGTTATCTGTTTAAATGTAAGGGGCATGGGGAAGGGGAGGGAACGTCACTCAGCAGTCAGGTCTGTTTACAAGGACCTTCTCAATGTCTTCTCCATTTACCTGTTGCTGCTGCTGCTGCTGCCGCTGGAATCTGGGAGGAAGTGACTTCTGGTACTTGCTGAACTCCTGTGCAGGGGACCCAGCCTCCCTGGCCCCCTCCTCACTGCTGCCATTCTGAGCCACAGCCGCAGGAACTGTGGGGGCCTCTTCTGAAAGTGTGTTGGGGGATTCCTGGGCAGAGAACTCAGGGGAGCCTAGAGAACAAATAACCAGAGAAATGGCTGCAGTGAGCTCACAAAAGCTTAGTCGACCAAACGTTTAACAGCAGCTGCTTTTTACTGTTGCACTGCCACCACTGCCAGGCTGGTCACATTCTCAAGCCCTGGCACTGTGCTAATGCTCCACAGGCTTGAGCTCATGGGCTCCCACGCCATCACCACCACCTCAGGCTCACCCCACGGACTCACACCAAAGCCATCCCCTTCCTGGACTCTCCAGGCCCACCTCAGCATGGACAGTGAGACCGACACGGGCTTCACTCAGACTTCAGGGAAAGGAAATGGACACAGGAAGGCTGCCAATTTCTGAGTTCCTGGCCCATAAGGGCACTGATGGCTATCAGACAGGCAATACGACCCCCATCTGAGAGAGTTTCAGGGACTGAAACTAACATCAGGGCCTTCTCTCCTGCAAAGAGCTGGTTTGCAGTTGATTTTTTTTAATCACAAAGAACAGAGCTGATTCTATTCTTTAACAGCACTGCAGGAAACACTTCAGTACACAGAGCTGTCAACGTCTCTGACGCAGCCCTGCTGCCCAGGCCTTTTAGCATGAATGCTTAAAAATGTATATAACACGCAGGTAGGCTTCCTTCCACATCCTGTACAAGGACCCTGTGCTTTCAGTAAAGTCCTGCAGCACCCGCACCTTTGGTTGGGCAGGGGCAGTAGTGAATGACAATGACGACAAAATGGGCACCATTACCAGCACATGCGTGCTTTTTATATCCAGAAACTGCCAAGTGCTTCGTGTGCATCACCCCATGTGGCCCCTCAGCATGCAGGGAAGGGCAATACTGTTATCATCCCATTTCACAGATGCCAAAACAAGCTCCAAAGAGTTGAGGCACGGGGCCAGTCAGTGTTAGTGGTTGAAACAGGCTGTGAATCTAGGTACTTGGCCCAGGCTGGAACCCTTAACGACAGCTGCTTCCCAGTATCCTCTAGCCGTAAGCCACAGGTTGTACTTGGAAGCCAGGGAGATGCAAACACAAGTCAGTGAACCCAGCCACCAGGGCTTCCAGTTCGTGGGGCAAAAGCTACCAGCTTACCTTTGCGGACAACAGGGCCATTCTCCTGTGGGGGCACCTTCTCGGTGCCCGGAGACCGGGGCACTTCCTTCTCCACCTGCTTCTGGGCCTCGCTTGCCTTCTGAGCCTGCTTACACTTCTGGTCCAGCTGTTTGAGTTTGGCAGCACAGGCAGCCAACCTCTCCTCCCGGGCTCGGCGCTCCTCCTCCTCCCGGCGTTTCCGGGCACGTTCCACGGCCTCGGACATCTCTGACTGGATGAACTTCTGCCGTGGGGGTGGCTTGTCCTCTTTGTCTTCGACAGACTGTTGCCGGAACACGTTGCCCATTGAGGACTTCTGCCAAGAAAACAAAGTCTCTGATGAAACCAGGAGACAGGGCAACTCCCACTGCGGGGTCAATTCTCCTTCTCGAGCACCTTGACCACCTTTAAGAGGCCACCCAGTCCCACGCTAGGCAGACCTGAGTTTTAACCCTGCTCTGCCCTTGACTACATTTGGAATGAGACTTGGGCAAGTGACAACCTTCTGTACCTTAGCTCATTTGCAAACCGGGGATAATACAAGAAACCCTAGGGATTGTGAAGATGCCCTAGAATGTGACTGAAATGAAGACACATTCAGTACAGAAGTGTGGTCTCCACTCCTAAGGGCAACTGAAATTAGGGCTCCGTGGCTAATAGATAGGCTGAAAAACACACCTTCACCATTTCTCAGTCACAAAGCCACTCTACTCCCTTCCCCATGGATATGGGTAAACCTCTGGGTATAAAGAGCCACGAGAAATGAAAATTCATAGCTAGTGTATGGTTTGAAGGTGATTCTTTATATAAAAACAAAAAAGCATCTCTAAAAACAACTCCTGTGGATGTTCCATCCACCCCGCGTCTCTCACTGGCTGCCAGTTACTGGACAGCTTTGGTCAAATGAACGTGGAGAGAGAGAGACCCAGCTAATCACAGGTACAGAGCCCCTCTAGTGCCCAGGGTACCTGGTAGTCAGGGCCTGACGCCCAGCTGTGAAGCTTCCTGGATGGTGGCTGAGGTTCCGGCACCTTCCGGATGACCCGGGTCATGCCCCCCGTTTCACCCCAGTCCTTTCCTTCCTCTTGGGTCCTCTTGGTATCAGCACTGTCTACAGAGCTCATTGACAACTGCCGCTGCCTTCTTGGGTCCCAGCTGTTCCTACGACAAACCACATGATGTGAGTTTTCCCCGTCAGCCCAACATGGTCTGATCTTACTAGCCAGAGGCACTTAGCTGTCTATACACCAATTTCCTTCATTAGAACAGATCTAACCCCCACCCGCACAGGGGTGACAGGACATGCCAAGAACACCAAAATTCAGCACCAAAATTTACCAAATCACTCTCTCACACAAAGCTCCAGCTAGGATGGTCCACACCCATTACTTCATCTACTGGCGTGGGGGGGAGGGGAGGGCCTCACTCTCCCCATTTTAGAGAGCTGAAAAGAGTCTGAGAGAGGTTGGGAAGCTGTTCCCAGGACTCCAGGTGAAGGTTCTCCTTCCCTGTGCTTTGCATAAAAAAAAGGGTGCAGAAAAATGCCCCCCAACAGTGAAAAAGAGCTCACTGAATGATGCCACAATAAAGAGCCAGAGGAGAAAAGCAAAGCACACAGTGTGGACAAGGAGGGATTCCAAAGGGAGGGTGGAAGAATAGGGAGCTGTGCAGTGCTCACCTTTACATGCAACAGGGTAAACACCGGCACCGGGCAAAGCGCACGTGCATGTGCATATACTGAGCCATCCTGTATGCAGAAGGAGTGTGCAGTAACCTAACGGGAGTCTAGAGAAGAGCAAGGCCCAGGTCCAGCTAATCCGTGTGTGTCTGCACGTGTCCATGCACACACATGTACGCAAATCAGGGGAAGGTGAGGCAGGCAAAGTAGTTAGGAGATCACAGCAGGACAACAACTGCTAGTGACTCCTGACTTCACTTTGAGAGACATGAGAGACCACAGTAAGGTTTCTGACCCACCAGAAAAGACCTGTGTCTTCAGAAGACAACTAGGCACAGTGTGAGGGGTAGGAAAATAAGATGAAAGGAGGGAGACACGCTGGCTGACCTATGCACAGTCCAGAAAAGCAACGATGCTGGTTCCATGGCCCCAGACACAGTGAACAGGAAGGGAAGGAGTCGAGGGAAGTTTCAGGAGTCATCATGGATGGGGAAACGAAGATGTCAGAGGGGACTTGGAGCTTGTCGTAGGAGTCTCTGGGGGTTGGGCATCATCAACCAGCTCAGAGAATATCATAAAAAGGGCAGGTTTAGGGATGAGGTGCCCTCAATTTGAGGTGTCCTTGGTCATGGCTAGTAGCAAAGCTGGGTCCATGTCTAACTCTTTCAGTTGAATATTCAATTAACATCAACTGAAAGAGATAAGAACAGAGAGAGTGCCCTACTGCTCCAATAAATCTGCAAAATTTTATGCCTTTGTTTTTGCCTTAAATCCTTGGCCACATTCCCTTCTGAGCTCAGTGTTCTAAGAACTGACCCACAGATAGTTCCCAAGTGCATCAAGCAGCATGAAAATAAATTACAGAAGCCTCAGTTACTTGTGTTTCATCAGAGTGGCAGAAGAGCATTACCAGCTTCCTCCACAAGAGGGCACTTAGTCGGGAGCTTTGCCGGGAAAGATGGAACACAGAGAGGGCTTGCAGACTAGCCTGCGCACACAATCAGTGACAATAAAACAAAGGGACACATTAAAGCACTCCTACCTAAAAAACACACATTTTCTAGGAAAGCACCGTAAGTCCAATACGTGACATACAAAGAAACCAGGAAATTCCACACAAAGGAAAATGTTCACATTTGCTGGTACTCAAAAAAAAAAAGCAAATTAAGGCAACCAAAGGCACTATTTTTAAAAGTACTAGCCAGCCCCAGACAGTTTGGTTCAGTGGGTAGAGTGTCGGCCCACAGACTAAAGGGTCTCGAGTTCGATTCCAGCCAAGGGCATGTACCTCGATTAGCACTGTGCAGGAGGCAACCAACCGATGTGTCTCTCTCACATCAATGTTTCTCTCCCCCCCCAAAAAAAATAATGGGGGGGGGAGTGGTAGCCAATAATGTGGTAAAGGCCTGGGGGGGATAGAGGGGGCAGAAGGGGGAAATAGGGGACATCTGTAATACTGTCAACAATAAACTTAAAAATGATGATTATCTCTGGGTTTAGGGTTAAAGGATTTCTGCCTTACTTTTAATTAAACATGTTTCTGTCTTTTACAAAACATATTATTCATACGGCTTTTAAAAATAAAAATATGTCAAGTGCAAAATAAAAGTGCTGGTCAGTCAATACTACTGATACTATGATAAAAAACAAGAAGGGCTAGAGTACAACGAAGTATTTTCCCAAGGGCATTATGAGTAAAATTAGTCCAATAAAATTATCCAAAAAAAAGAGGGAAAAGATTAAATTGGTCTAAAAGGTTCAGGAAACCTGGCCTATACTGCATACAGCTTCTCCCACCTCCCCGAAGACTCCCAGCATGCTTCTATACACACATTCCAGGCTGAGGGCAACCCTGGAGGAAAGGAGTAAGTTGAACCCAGGTAGTTTCCCAAACTCGCTTGGCCACAGGAGGCTTCTGGGGCCTAACACCCATAATCAACCTGCAGAAAGCATGGTCTACACCACATCCTCCGGGAAGTACTGGAACAGTGGTCACAATCACTAGGAATCAGCTTGCTACACCTGGATGCAAATCCTGGTTCCATTCTCCAATGGCTGTCCCCAAAGCTTAGCCCGCTCATCTGCACAATGAAACAGTATCTGCCATGTGAGGTTGCTGGAAACTAGGAAACACACTTGGCATGGGGCCAGCACCCAGCAATACTGCGGAGCATAAAGTGGCACTGGAGCGTGCCACAGGCAGGGGTGCAGAGCCTTACCACTGAGGCCTGCCGTCCGTCACGGCGTCTTCCTCCTCCTCATCATCACTGAACTTCAGCTTCTCAGAGTAGTCCACTTCCTCATGGAGGCCTGCAGCAGAGGTGAGGCAGGAAGGAGGGGAAAGATGAGGATTTCAACTGCGCAGAGTGCCACGGGGGATTCCTCCAGTCTGGAATCATGCCACCCAGCTGCCACCACCGGAACGGCAGAAAAAAGTGAAGGGCAGTTCTGGCTTCTGGTGACAGTACAGCAGCCTGGTCAGACTAACCGTCCCCCACATAACAGTTCTTAAATTTGGGCAAAATATTTTAAAAAGGTATTAGAAGGTGCAGGAGAGTGAGCAAAAGCAGGCGGAATCCAGACAGGCATTTACCTTAGCAATACAGAGGCTCTGCCTGCGAGATCTGCCCAGGGCACTGCTCCCCACACCCTGAGTGGTGTAGGTAGCAGACAGTGTCCATCAACTGATGAATGGGTACACAAAAAGTGGAAGATCCACACAATGGAATTGCAAGTGGCCATAAAAAAAGAATACTGACATGCTACAATGTGATGAACTTTGAAATCATTATGCTGAGAGAAGTCAGATACAAAAGGCCACAATATTGTATGATTCCATTTATAAGAAATGTCCAGGTACAAATCCACAAACACAGAAAATATAGATTTAGGCTCTGGCCAGTGTGGCTCAGTTGGTTGAGTGTCATCCCGTGCACCAAAAGGTTGCTGGTTCCATTCCTGGTCAGGGCACATGCCTGGGCTGTGGGCTCAATCCCTGGTAGGGGACTTGCAGGAGGCAGCTGATCAATGTTTCATTCTCCCATCAATGTTTCCCTCCCTCCCTCTGTCTCCCCCTCCTTTCTCTCTCTCTTAAAAAATTTTAAAACTATTCTTAAAATAAAAAAAATTAAAAAGGCATCAATCCAATTAAAAGGTAGCATTAAATTTGATGGAAAAGCAAGTACAACTATGTGCTGTCTCCCCAATAGTCACTTTAAATACAACCACAAAAGGTGTGTGCGGGGAAGATGGACAAAGACATATGGTGAAAGCAACAAAGCCAGAGCAATGATACTGGCCCGGGCAAATCAGGCTCCAACACAGGAAGTGCTACTAGAGGAGAACACCTGACAACAATTCAAGGGTCAATGTCAGAGTCAAAAATCATAAATGTGCATAAGCCTAATAGCAGCTTCAAAATAAATGAAGCGAAAACAGGAGAAAGAGATAAATCCCCAATTATAAGTAGAAAGTTTAACACCTTGTTTTCAGTTACTGATAGAACTAGACAAAAACATCAGGAATGTATAGAATCTGAATGACACCATTAACCACCTTGACTAACATGACCTCTGTAGAACAGGGTACCAAACAGCTGTGGAATACACATTCTTTCCAAATGCATTTGGGATGTTTACGAAGACAGACCAGATCTCGGTCATAAAATATGCCTCAAGTCAAAAAGATCTGAAATTATCTGACTCTAATGAATTAAATGAGAAATCTAGAAAGCCCCAATAATTAAAATGAACTGACCAATGGAACAGAAAACAATCAAAAAATGGAGGAAATTAAAGCCAGAAGCTGCCTTTTCATAAATATTAAAACTAATAAGCCCTTGGCAGAAATGAATAAGAAAGAGAGAAAAAAACAAATTACCCAATTATCAGGAGTGAAGAGCGTCTACCACTTCAGATGCTACAGACATCAAAGGAAAAGGAATATTTTCAACAACTTTATGCCAATAAACTTAACTGTAAAGAAATGAACAAATCCTGTGAAAACATAGTTATCAAAAACTGACACAGGAATCTGAGCAACTGCATAACTAATCAAAGAAATAAAACTTTATTATCACAAATGTCTCCACAAAGAAAACTCCGGGGCTAAACTGTTTCACTGGCAAGTTTTATCAAGCATTAATGAAAAAAATAATACCAATCTTACAAAAACCCTCTCAGAAAGTAGGGAAGGATGGAACATTTTCCAGCTCATCTCACAAGCCCAGCATAACCTGGCATCAAAACCCATCAAAGATATTAAAAGAAAAAAATTATAGACTAATATCCACCAAGAACCTTTATAAAATATCAGCAAATTGAATCAAGGCATACAAAAAAGTGGAGTTTATTCTAAGAATGCAAGGATGGTTTGGCATTGAAAAAAAGCCAGGGTTCTTCCACTGCCCCACTGCGGGTCTGAGCGCCTTGGGCGGTGGGAGAAGCAGCAGCAGCCGGGCAGCCCAGGTTCAAGGATGCTCTAGGCGCGCCGAGGCCTCAGGCCCTCAGCGAGCACCCGCTCGGCCGCCTCGGTGCCCAAAAGGAAGGTCAGCTCTGCTGATGGGGCAGCAGAGGAGCCCAAGAGGAGGTCTGAGAGGCTGTCAGCGAAACCTGCTCCTGCAAAAGTAGGAACAAAACCAAAAAAGGCAGCAGAAAAGAATATGCAAACGAAAAAGGGCCAACAGAAGGGAAACAGGCAGAAGTGGCTGACCAGGAACCTAAAGATCTCCCTGCGGAAAATGGAGAAACTGAAAAGGAGGAGTCCAGCCTCGAGTGAAGCAGGAGAGAAGGAAGCCACGTCTGACGAACATCACACGCACTGTCCCACCAGTGGTCCGTCTCCCTTCTTGGACATTCCAGAGGAATATTTTTATCACCTATTTTGTAAATGCAAGTTTTTAGTAGCTCTAGCAACATTTTTGAGAAGGGAATTCCACCTCATCCTTTTTTTTTTTTTAAGTGTAAATGCCCTTTTTCTAGAAGTGAAATCATGTGCTAGTTGTTTATTTTTTGGTAGAACCAGAAAATCATGGGATATTGAATATGGGAGACTTTGATTGTCCTGGGTGGGTGTCAGCTTAACATTCCATAGATGGGGCAGTTTTTATACCCTATAATACAAAACATACTAAATGGCAATTTGGAGTCAGTTGTGCATTTAATATGCCTTGAACATTTAAAATTATTTCTATTCCCATGTTTGAGGTAGAATTGTTTCGTAAAGAAAACCACTCCTTGGTCTTGGCTCTCCCTGTGAGAATTTCATGCACTCTGTAACATCTTCAGTGTAGTGGTCCAGTTTTCCTAGTAACTTTGTTAATGTGCCGTGAAAGAGCGAACAATTGATTACGTAGCTAGCATATATGACATTAAATTGTGAATCAGTGGGACTTTGGTGTAACAGCACATCAACATTTGAAGACAGTGGTACTTCATACTCTAGTAAGGGAAATTAGCCTCCACATTTTAAGCTGGAAAGTCACTGGGATAACTGTTTAGAAAAAAATCTTTACATTTTTGGTACCTATGTCAAGAATTGTGTACAAATTGAAATGTCTGTGTACTTATCCTCAAAACAAACAATAAAATTGCAATTATGGGGGGGGGAAAAGTAAATAAATAAATGCAAGACAAGATTACCAAAATAAAGGAGGAAAACTGTATGATTACAAAGACAGGGAAAGCATGTAGCAAAATGCAATACACACCCATTAATGATTTAAAAAACAAAACCATTCAGCAAACCAGAAATAGAAGGGAACCTCCTCAATCTGATAAATAACATATGGAAAAAGCTACAGGTAACATCATATTTAATGGTGAAACACTATACCTTTTATCCCTAAGATCAAAAACAAAGAACCTGAATCTACATTGTACTGGAAGCACCACAGTGCAACAGAGCAAGAATTAAAAGGCACAGAACCTGAAAAGGAAGGCATAACACTGTCCCTATTTGTAGGCAACATGATGGTTTATATAGAAATACTAAGAAATCAACAGAAATTAAAAAAACTAGTGAGTACATTCAGCAAAGTGCCTGGTACAAGGTTAACACAGAAAACCCAACTGTATTTCTACATAATAACATCAAACACTTGACAATGAGTTTTAAAAAAAGGAACAACGCCATTTTTAACAGCACCAAAGGCTGCCAAATAAATACCCAGGAATGAACGTAACAAGAGCTAGTCAAGACCTGGACCGTGAAAACTATCAAGCACTGCTGGGAGAAGGAAAGACCTGATAGATTCACCAGGTCCCTGGACAGAAGATTCAAAATTAGGATGTCATCTACCCAGAAATAAATTCAACACAATCCTGACCAAAACGCCTGCAGGCTTTTTGTACATACTGCTAGGCTGATTCTAAATTTAAACAGGAATGAAAAAAACTTAGAATAGTCAAAGAATCAAAAAAACAAAACAAGCCCTGGCCGGTGTGGCTCAGCTGGCTGGAGCCTCATCCTGTGCACCAGAGTCGAGGGTTTCCCAGTCAGAGCCATACTCAGGTCTCGGGTTCCTCTCTAAAAATCAGTGAAAACATGTCCTCGCGTGAGGATTAAAAAAAAACACACACAAAAACACAAAAAAACAAAGTTGGAAAACTTACACTACCTGGATTTTCAAATTTTGTCTGTCCGTTTATTGTCCATTTGCTTGCACTGCCTAAACTTCAGACTTACTGTAAGGCTCCAGCGTGGCACTGACACAGGGGGAGCAAACAGGTCAATGGACAAACAGGCCCAGAAAGAGATCCACACTTACAAGAGGTCAGCTGAGTTTTGGCAAAGGTGCCAAAGCAATTCAATAGGGGAGGGAAAGTCCTAACAACAAATGGTGGGGAGCAAGTGGATGTCCTTACGGAAAAAAGTGAACTTCAACTCCCACCATACACCACACACATCAGCTCATTCACAATGGGCCCGGGCCCTGTGCTCAGTGGTCAGAGCATCTGCCAGAGCACAGAAGGGTCAAGGTTTCTATTCCTGGTCAGGGCACAAACCCAGGTTTTGGGTCAATCCCCAGTCGGGGAGCATATGGGAAGCAGCTGGTCAATGTTTCTCTCTCAAATCCATGTTTTTCTCTCTCCCCCTCCCTTCCTCTTCTCTCTCTAGAATCACTGAAAAAAACACACATATCCTCGGGTGAGAATTTTAAAAAAAAGAATAGACAAGGCAAACTAAGGGAAAAAATATTTGTGAAATGTAAGTCACAAAGGACCTGTATCATATCCCCTCAAAAGGGAAAAACAGATACACCTGTAGCCAAAGAGCACGCAAAAGCGTGTTCATGGTCACTAGGCATCCACAAAACGCAAATTAAAAAGCACATGTACCACTACACACCCACTAGAATGGCTAAAATTACACAGACTGACAGGAAAGTGTGGCCACTGCTGGGAATGTGCCATGGCACGGCCACCACGGACAAGGTCAGAGTGGCCCTTGTGAACCTATCGCACACCTACCCTTTGACCCACTACCTCTCCTAGATACGTACTCAGGAGACATGAAAATATTGTTCATAATGGAACTTTTGAATGGACCAGCAAATTAAAGTATACTGATACAATGAAATATAGCCTAGTAATTAAAAGCAACTACTGATTTATATAACATTGATGAATCTCAAAAAAGTGACACCAGAGGAAAAGCTGCATGACTGCACCTGCCTGAAATTGTCTAAGAGACAAAACTACTCCATGGTCTGATTCTCCGGAAGAGTGATCAGCCCTGGGCCACCGGGGAGGCAGGGTGACGGGAAGGCACTGGGGTTAGGAGGGAAAGGCTCTCTGTCTTGCCGGGGGAGTTTTACACAGGTGTATCCCTCTGTCAAAATTGTACAACCAAGATGTGTACCTTTCAATGTAATTAAAATTTACTTAAAAACAAACAAAAAGGATTATAAAAGAATATAATCAGGCTGGGGGTGGAAAGTGGGTGAAATGATAGACATAAGAATGGCAGAATGGTAGTACTTGCTTAAGCTGAGTGGTGGATAGCTGGGAGTTCATTACCCTATTTTGTTTGGTTTAACTTTTCCATTATAAAAAGTCTCTAAAAAATGTTAACAGCAAAATCTACCATAGCTCTAAGATCAAGACCGAAGACCAAAAGGAGACACAGATGGCCCAATAAACAGCCACTGGTGTGAGTGCCAGCGAGGATCCACTCAGGGCACTGACGCTGTTCCCCAGCCGCACGTGCTCATTCCCCACTTGCCCAGGAAGACCACACGATGGATTTGCATCCTGGCTAGGCAGAGATAGGCTTCTGTTCTGCTTCTCTAAACCATCGGGTGTAAGGCCACCGAGAAACACAACCCACCTGCCCAGCCATCGTCGGCGTCGGTGTCCAGATCATCGAGGCCCTTGAGGTTTTCCGCATTGATGATGGTGGGTCGGGGAGCCCGCTCCACCAGCTGCCTTAGTGGGCGGGGCGGGCGAGTCATTCCCAGCCTGTTTTCTTTTCTGATGAGAGAAGAGTTAAAGACAGTGGACTTATGTCAAGTACACATATGGAAGCAAAACCAAATACTTTTCAAAAATGAAGTCCTAGATTGCAAAGGTTCATATTTGCATTTAATATGTGTCATCTCCTTTGGAAAGAAATACACAATGAACTAATGCATCACAGAGAGAAGTCCTGCCTCGTTCTGCGTTTTACTGCTCAGTGCTAATGCCTAAGGTAGCAGCAATCGGCATGTGCCACAACTTTGTGTCAGGACCTTGAAGTCATAATCCAACCTCTCACCCAGCCTGGTCCCGCCGTCCCACACACCCTGGGTCTGCATTAGTTTTTAGGTGCACTGTGGTCTTTAGAAGACAGTGCACTTTCATTCATCAGCCCATCATCTTGTCCACTGGGGCAATCTCTACATGTGTGACTACAATGCCACAGCCTTACCCGTCTTGGTCATTCATCTGGAACTGTCTAAAAGGAACGCGGGGCTCCAGGCGGAGCTGGGGAAGGGGGAAAGATCCTCGTTCCACCGTACCCTGGTTCTCTGACGACTGTGGCGAACACATCTGAAACATAACACCAATGAATAGGATTTCCTGGTAATGACCCAAATTCTAAGTTCCATTCGCATTAGAATTTATTTTGGAAAATGAGAAATGGGAAAAAGGAACAGGAAATCTTGGGGTTTCCCATTTAATCTGCCACCGTCTCCCCCATTTCTCTCCTGTTGTTAGTGAACATGGGCCTGTGTCTTAGGGAAAACCTGCCTCTCCTTTGTCTAAAGAACCAAGGCTGACATAGTGTCCAGTGCAGCAGGGAAAGAAGCCAGAGGACTTCAAGATTTGAAGAGGAGGCAAGAAAGTGGAAACTAATGGAAACCTCCAAGGCAGGGTATCAGGGCAGAGAGTGAAATCAGGAGGGAGAACCTAGGTGGACATTCAGTCACGTGGAGCAGGCTCTGTGGGACATGAACAAGCCAACCTCGTGGGGAAATGCACACTCTGAAGACTTACAAAAGCAGGAAGCATGTCATGGTATGTAGGTGGGTGGTATGCATTTCCCATGAACTGTGAAGCCCCTTTGCGAACAGGCTGAGCCGGGCGGAGAGAGGGGTCCTTAGAATCGCTGGTGCATGCCGAGGAGGGGGCTCCGTCTCCCGTACTCGAGTTCCTGCTGCCCAGCTCAGTTGGGGAGGCGCTCAGAGACGTGGCAGAAATTATGTTTCGCCCACCGCCCTCCCTCCAGCTTGTCACATCTGGAAATTGAAAGGGGCAAAAGGGGAGAGGAAAGAGGAGGGGGGAGGAGGGATTGTATGAGGTTCTGAAGGTCAGGGGACCCCCCTCATTCACCAAAAAACTCCCCCCAAAAAGTGAGGAGTCGAGTCCACTGCTCAAGTCTGTCAGGGAAGATGGGGGGCAGACACCTGGCCAGTGAGTGTGAACTTGCTGAGGGAAGTCTGAGTGTAAGAGAAATATAAAACAAGGTCCACTCAGAGAGATGGCGTGTGAACAAGATGTGGTCTTCACTGATTAACAGAAATCACATCGCCCACAGAGCTAACAGCAGAGGAATCAGGCAGCCCCAATGGAAACAGCCTTGGGTGACTTCTTCCACAAATACCACCCAGCCCCCAGAGGACCAGGACTGGACTTGACATTAAAACTAGTGAGTTCTGACACATTTTCAAACTCTGCTTAGCAGTGGCACCTCTAGTCAAAGAGGCCTCCCTAGTTCATAAGACAAAGCAGAACCACTCTCACCCAGGGGTCGTAGAAGGGTCTGGGCCTGCCACAGGCCTTGGCCCCCACCTGTCCTACACGAGTCAGAGGGGCCCTCCTGCAGGGCATAGGTGGAAACCTGCCGAACCACCTAACTTTCCTGATGATGCCTTCCACTGCCCAACGTAGCAAGCTCTGGTGGAACTATAGGCCAAGGAGAAGCTGCATGAGACAAATGACTGTTTTTTTCAGTCAGCTTTTGGTTAGGGGTTGAAACATGAAAGGTCCCTGAGTATGGAACCCCTCAGAGAAAGACTGAGGGATGGGAGCCACAAAACAGGGCTCTGCTCCTGCTTTCCAACCCCACACGTGGTCTTGGGGAAGCCCTGTCTGTGGTTGCCCTGCTGGCCATCCACTTCTTCATCTTCACAAATGAGGAGATAGAACTGATCCCAGAAGCTCCTCCTAGTTCGAAATTTTTACCATCCTATAAAGCAGCTCATCTTAATTAAACCCAGGAAGTTATAGTTCTTGGCCTACGGAACTTGATGCTGTCTTTGGAGTAGATGGAATAATACAGGGCAGGCCACTGAGAAAGTGGTGCGTCTAAGCAGAGCTGCATAATGACCATTTCATCTACAGGACATCAGCCCTGACGCTGGGCACCTTGGAGATTAATCAAGACAAACAAACAGAAGTCTCTCATGTTTCAAGACCTGATCAAGCACCTCCCGCCCACCACAACACACACCTTAAAAAAACAAGGGCCATTTCAGAATCTCTGGTTAGAGCAGATGGAAAATCTCATTCCTAAACACCTTAAACGCTAACCACCCAACACCTCTAAAAAAATGTTACCAGCAAGTTATCACTACACACACCTGCCCACTCCTTGCCCAGACCTCAGAGGAGGGCCGTGGAGACCAGCACAGAGCAGGCTACCTAAGGGAACATGTTAAAAAACAGAGATTCTAAGGTGGCTGAGGATGGGGAGGCCTGGAAATCAGACTTCATAACATACTCATGAGGTGATCCTGCCACCATTCAGCAAGGTTTGGGCACCGCTGGTTTAGAAAACCAGCTCCCAAATCAGGGGGCCAAAGTATTGGCTATTGGTCTGTCCACCCTTGCCATGACAACCCAAGCATAGCAGAACCATCTGACAGCTAGGAAGGCCTCACCCGACCCAACAGACAAGAAAGAAGGGGTGACCTCCAGACCAGCCTAGGGAGAAGTCCAAAGGAGGCAGAGATCGGGCAAAGGGTCAACAGGCTTGCTTTCCAGGCAGGGAGCCTGGCTCAGGAGTGACAGTCTTCAAGAAGTTGCACACTGCTGTCTGACAGGGCAGGAAGAAAGGGAGACTGCTGTTTTGCCTGTGCCCAGGCAGGCTGCAGCTCACTTACTCTGAGGGCGGAGGCTTGGTCCTGGCCCATACGACAGATCTAAGACGCCCTTTTCTTTGCCAGCCTTGTCCTGCCCTCCAGCTGCTTTCAGCGTCGGAAATTCCTCGGGAGAGAAGGATAATAGTCGGCTTGAGCCCCTTAAACCTGTAAAGAAACCGGGAAGATTTATGGAGCAAATGAGGGCGGCACCAACAGTCCTCAGCTTTAGCAACTCCAAGCACCAACAGCCACGCCGGCTGGGAGTGGGCTTCTCAGGAGTGTGCCGCGCCCTGCTGGCATCTGTGCTGATGGAGCGGCACTAGGGCCCCCCGAGGGTCCCAGTCCCAGATGCTGACAGGAGCTAGTTGCAAAGGGTATAGGGTAAAATATGGCAGCTGCTCCAGCCAGGATCCTTCCTGGCTCCTGGAAGAAGGTAGTAAGGTCCTTCTGGGGGCCCAAGAAGCAGACAAGAGCGGTCTTTGGCAAAATCAGCCCAAGGAAGTCAACTGCTTTCCCATGGAGGTAATGCCAAGAGAAGGTAAGGTACCCCTCCCAAGGCCCCGGCCCTAGATTTACACTCATGAGCACCTCCTCATTTATCTGTCCTTTACAGTTATCCATTTTCTACAAAGTTCCTCCAGCCCTGCACAGCCAAACATTTTACTGTCATAATCCTGGGAACAGTTTATTTGTTCCTTCGTTCACTCCCCAACACTATAACCTCCTCTAAGAGCCTTTTCTTCGTCTCGTTCCTCTTACAGCACTGAGCACGGGGAGCTGGCAATCACCTTCTGGATGAAGAGAGGACAATAAATGATGCATTTAAGGGTCAGGAGTGAGAGCCAGTCCTTTATCTGGACACGCAGCCCATGTCCAGCACCAGGTGCACTAATAGTAGTGTCACACAGCACCATGTCCACTGTGACACACCTTGCTCCCAATCGCCCCCTTGGTATTATTCTTGGCACCACTGATTCT
Organism: Miniopterus natalensis; assembly: GCF_054644295.1. Taxonomy (NCBI): domain Eukaryota; kingdom Metazoa; phylum Chordata; class Mammalia; order Chiroptera; family Miniopteridae; genus Miniopterus; species Miniopterus natalensis. Next base: position 71,654,825 of record NC_142092.1, read on the forward strand.
CAGACCTGTCAGCCAAGGCAGACTTTGCCAGAAAGATGCAGTGGATAGTGTAGAAGCACAGGCAGCAATTCATTCACTCTCCCAATTAATAAACAGGTCCGGAGTCAAATAAACCTGCCAGGAGGATACCTGGATGCATTCTTCACCAGGGATGAGCCTGAGAGACAGTCTCCAGGGGCCACAAAGGAGCCCCACTGCTCTGGAAAGGAGGCCTTGACTCACACAGTTGCTTCACTATGCTAAGAACTGAACAGATGAAACAGGAAAGGCATGCTTTAGAAATATGGTACAGCCTGGCAGGGTATGGTTCAGCAGTTGAGCATCGACCTAGGATTCAGGAGACTGCGGTTCGATTCCTAGTCAGGGCACATGCAGGGTTGCGGGCTTGATCCCCAGTTGGGGGCGTGCAGGAGGCAGCCGATCCATGACTCTCTCATCATGGATGTTTCAACTCTCTCTCCCCCTCTCTCTGAAATCAATAAAGATATATTTTAAAATTAAAATAAATAAAAATATGGTACACTATTTGCCCTGGCTGGGTGGCTCAGCTGTTTGGAGCAGCATCCTGCATAGTATACCAAAAGGTGGTGGATTCAATCCCCGGTTGCAGAGGCAACAGATTGATGTTTCCCTACCTTCCGCTCTCTCTAAAAATCACTAAAAATGTATTTCAGGTGAGGATCAAATGCCCAGTACTTCTCGGCCTTGCAGTCACGAAAGTGTTATCATAAGCACTGAGTTAAACTTGTCCTCCACAGATGAAAGCGTAAAGAGAACTCAAATCTCACATCAAAGTGCCACTGCTAAGGTTTCAATGTCCTGTAATGTTCACCCACCGATGCCTTATGCCATCTTCTCTGCCAGGAGACACTAAGGCAGTAAAATCAGGGGCTTCTTCTAAGCTCCCAAATCAAGCTGTTGGTGGTGTCGCTGGCACCAGACCCACGTGCCATGAGCCTCTGGCCTCTGCCCCAACCCCACCATCAGACCTCCTGGTCTTTTCAGGTAAAACAGACCAATCAGCCACTTTCAACACGGACAGAGTCTATCAATTCAGAAAGAGTCCTTTGGAAAATGTCTGTGGGTGACCTACCCCCAAATCCTCACAGCCTTGATGGCATTGCGAACGTGTGACCCCAGCACAGGAGGGGGACCCAGAAGCCTGATTCCCACCCCAGCCCCACCTGGGCCCAGCACGTGTCTGTTCTCTCCTCTTGGGCTGCGGGTTCTGCCACCTCCCAGACAAGCTGTTGCATGTTTACAAAGTATTTTGCTGTGGTTTAGAATTGCTCTAGCAATCACTTTGTTTCTGACAGGTAACACAATCACAAGGTGCAAAAGGAAAAGGCTATAAAAAGGTCGAAACTGAAGCCTTTCTCCAGCCTGTGTCCCACCTGCACTTCGGATGCCCTCAGAAGTAGGTACTTCCCCTCCTCGTGTTCCCTTCCAAACTTTTAGAAGTGTATTTTTCGTCACCCCAATTTTCTGCATGAATGTAACACACTCTATAAACTCTTGTGCACTTTTTTCACTGAAGAATATGTCCTATAGATCTTGTATCAATAGAAAACTGACTTTTTCCCTTATAGCTAACTAGCATTTCATTCAAGTGCCATAAGTTGATGGACATTTCTGGTGACTGTTTCCAATCTTTTGCTATAAACATGCTGCAATGAATGATCTTGTGTGCATGTCACTGCATACACGGCAATACAATTTACAGGACAATCTCCTCACCCCAGAGCTGCCAGGTCAAAGGGGAGACGCACAGTATCTTGAGTGGCAGTGCCAAACTGCTCTCCGTAGGGGTTGTACCCATTATACTACTTTGTTTTTAGTCTTTGTGGATCTTTCTAAATAAAAATACATTTGATATACTTAAAATCTTAATCTTGCAGAAAGACTGGCTACAAAAAGCCAAAGAACCACTGTCAACAGTCTAGTGACTGCTCATTAAAAAGCCTGTTACGAGACCTAATTTGAGGGCATTGAAATGCTTGTCACTGGCCTCCCACGCCCTCTGCTAACCTTGTCCCCTCCTCCTCACCCTTCACACAAGCTGAGCTTCCCCTGCCCCCTGTGAGGTCAGGAGCAGTTGGGCTGTGCCCATCACTCCTCTGGCACATTAACTGTCACTCCCCACTGGAGACAGAAGAGAGCCTTCAACTACACTGTGACTCCAACCCAGAAGGAACATGTGTTTTGGGCAGGGGGTAGGGGAGGTCAGGGAGGGTGGGACAAGGAGCTGTTTTTCTAATATGCACTTCATAAAACATAGGTCTGGAGAGACCTTGGATGGCATGGCCACACAGCAGGCAGAGGGCAACTCCAGGATGGGGGCACAGGGTAAGAAGGCAGCCAGTGCTGTTTTCCAGAAGACTAACCCTGATACCAGCACTCCCAGCCCAGAGGTGGCACCCAGTTTGGTCTGCACAGTGTGCTAGAAATATTTGCACAAACACTGGAAAGTCAGAAGAGCTGGCTTCTCTCATAAATGCCCGTGACCCTGGGCCTGCGTTCTGGAATGGTTCCAGTCACTGGAGGGCCTGGTGACCTCTGCTGGCTCCGCTGTTCCATCTGGCCTTGGAGGCCACTGCCTGTTATTGTTCAACATTTGCATAGAACTCGGCACACGTTCCCCTCTACTTCTCTCCCCCACCTTCCTAATGAAGACCCACAGCAGCTGCTAGCCGACCCACTCCAAGGCTCCCAATGCCAGGCCAAGCACCAGCAGTGACACACCCCACACAGCCCCCTGAACGCTCTGCAGCTACTACCCAGCAGCAGGCGGCTTGGTCCCAGGGCTGGCTGATTCATAAACCCGGGTCTGAAGCGAACACCACAACTGCTCATAACACCTCCCTGCGGGTCCAGGAGAGAGGAAGGAGTGCATGTTGGCAACACTGCTGAGCAGATATTACTTCCAGCAGCAACACAGCGAAAGACAGAGTGACGGGGCCAGCCACCCAGTCCCCTCCACACACCTTAGCAGGGATGTCTTTGCCATAACACTCTATGAAATCCAAGAGTCAACATGCTTCCAAAATTGGCTCTGCCTCCCTAGGGCAAAGGCCAAGCCCCACAGAGCAGTGACTCAGGTGAACGGTTCCACAAAGCTTTAGGCCAAAGATAATCTAGACCCAACCGGAATGGTCCAGAAAAGGTATACATCCCTCTTGCCCCCTGCCAAGTGCCCACCCCCATGCACTTACCACCTTCGTGTCCTACTGGCTTTCCATTCAGCTGTGCCCATGACTTTGGTCCACCTGGCACTGAATTTGTGTTCTGAAAAAAGGAAGAGATTAGAAGAGAGCCAGCCCCGTCAGCCTGCGTCCATTCCCCTAGCCAGTTGGGATAAGGTGCTCACGGGCCACCCCTTAGGTTCCACCACGAGGCATACAAGTCCACCACCACTTGCTGAGTGCATCAGCCATGGGAGCTTTGCAGGCAGCACCCCACGGGTGTAGCAGCCCATGTGTCAGTAACTGCCGGCCACGTGACTGATGAGGAACAGGATGAAGGGGCGTGACCAGCTGAGAGTCACACAGTGAGTTTCACAGCAACGCCAGGACTCAGACCCGCATCCACCTTCAGGCTGCGGTCTGGAACATTGTCAGGTCACCTCTCCTGCCCACACAGAGCTACTCTGTCTTGCTACAGAGACAAAGAACAGGCCCCAATTCCAGCACGTGTCTCAAAAACTGTGTGCCGCTAACAGAACGTGAACATGGGAGAGCGACGTGTCTGATCCTCACCAGAGGGGCCATGCGCCTCTTTCCACAACCACTGCCCTTCTACAAAGCACAGCTGCCCATGAGGCTTCCTCCTCCACCAACTAGGACTTGCCTGGTTCAGGCTCAGTCCCACCTGACCACCTCTGCTTAAAGCTCACTAGGACTTGGCATTACGCTAGGCACACCGTCCAACCAAAGCCCCCCATGCCCTGGGAGGGCTCGTCACACCCCTGAGGCTTAGGAAGGAGTAACTCGATTTGGACACCCAGCCAGAGAGGCAGAACCAGGACCTGTCCCCATCTTGCCTGTGTCCAAAGCCCCTCTGGGTCCCCAACCACGGAGCTCATCTGCCTTTTTCCACAGCATTCAGCTTACCAGACTTCTCCGCCCACCTGAAGGTGAAGCTACAAAAACAGAGCTTGGTGCAGCCAAGTTTTATCACTTACTGGGTTAGGTACCAGATTAAATAACTACCCTTTCCCATGACCCCTCCTTTCCAGCCCACCCCCCATTGCCACCACCAGCACACACTCAAGGCAGCCGACTATCTTACTTTCAGTGCAGAGTGACCAGGTCTAACAAGCCATTTACTTATTGAAAGCTGCCCTAAATGCTTGATATGGTGGCCAGAATGCTCCTAGGTCTCTCCCATAAGACTACATGAGGGGGCCGTGCAGGTGGGGTGGCCACCGGTCCCTAGAGACCAGGGCCAACTCACAACTTCCCACCTGGTGTTGGTAAGCACCCACCAAGGGCACTCAACTGGACAGAATGCCTGCAGGGCCCAGGGGTGAGTCCTGTTATTGTTGGTGACCTTCATCCCAGGAGTAGAACTATACAAACTCTGACTGAGGTGAGGTTTTACAAACTGGGAGTCTCTTTTTACCACCTCTGCATATGAGAAAACCAAGTAACAGCTGAAAAGAGCTGAGCATGGGGAAGGTGACCTGTGCTGCTCCAGAACGGGATCCCAGACAGTTCCCTAAGCAATTTCTTTCCACAGACGCCAGGCCCTATCCCAGACTCTCCCCTGGTGGGATCCAAGCACATCTATTTTCTTTCAACAAGCTCCAAAGGTGAGTTTGCTATACAGCCAGGGCTGAAGCACTGTGGCTCTACAATCTCACTTAGTTTCAAATCCTGAGGAACACATGAGTTCAACTCTACATACTCAGCAGCCCAAGTGGATTTAGGCCAATGAATAAGGAGCCTAAATCACATGAACATGGTTTCTTTTTTTCTCTCTTTAATTTCAAAAGCATAGTTCGGGGGGTGTCCTTCTGGCAAAGCTATAAACTTCCCCCACAGATGGGGGATGGTGTCTCAGACGTCCTACTGCCCAGGCAGCAAAACAAAACTAAAGTTCGGCAGTTCAAGTTGTTTTTCAGAGGGCTAGTTAGTGCTAAGAATCTGAGTTCTTCTGATCTAAAAGACTCAGACTTCTCATCCAGGGTTCTAGCTTCCAGCTAAGCAAGCATGAGCTCTGCTGATCTCTGTGGCCCACACAGTCTCTAATGGACTTGGTCTATTATAAGCTCTTGCTCAGTTAAATCATGCCTTCCTGTTTAGAAAACATTTTAAATGCATCAACAAATGAAAGGGTGATTATAGCTAGTATTTCCCAAGGTGGCTCTGAGACACCACTGGTCCCTAGAGACCTTGTTAAAAAGGTTTCCTAAGACAAATCAATTTGGAGACTGCTGTCCTTTATGTCGTCTTCTCAGAGAGCCAGAGCGCACATTAGCATATCAAAAATACCGACATGTCCACCCGTAGGGAGCTTGCTTAATTCTGTTTTCCAAACTCACCTTTCTGTGACCTAACACATCTTGTCTGCTTATGGCACTTGTTTCCCTGGGACACATCTGGGGGATCCTGATCTAGCCTGTACCTACCTGAGCGACCTCACCTAAACGTAAGTCAGCAAAATCAAACTAGGTATATGTATTCTACTCTCCATCTGGGGTCTTCTCCAGAAGCTGCAGGTTAAATCACCTCATCAGTGACCATGACAATTTCCTGGGCTCATTTCCCAAAATCGCCTATCAAGGTTTGCCTTTGGTATAAGCAAGTCACTCAAAACCACCCTCCTCAGCAACAGTTCCTACCCCAGACAGGGGCACCAGGCAGCCCCAACGTCGACATCAGGATGGGATCCCCAGCACCTACCTCCTGACTGATTGACTGTGTCGGTTTCTGTAAATTGGAGACAGATTTCTGCAAACCCGGCTGCGGCAGCGACTCCGGCGGCTGAGAGGCCGTTGCACTGGAACTAGACAGAGGCAGGACATAGGATTAGATATGGCACAGGCCATGCAGACAAGATCCCTCTGCATTTCCAAAAGCTACAGCTGCTCACTGGGAGCAAGACCCCCTCTGGTCAATAGAAGTAGCACCTTCCCCAGGAGAAGCTTATGTTGGCAAAGACTAATGAGAAACAGAACCATGTCTGAGGTCTACTCACTAACATCTTTACAGGGCAGGACAGGTCTCTGCCTTCCTAGAGAGCCTCTATCTGCAAACACTGAAAGCTCATGTAAACAATGAAGTAATGGAGGGTTTGAAAATGGGAAAACTGAGTCACTCTAGGGAAGGGGCTCTGAGCCCCTTCCTCCTGACCAAGAGCTCACAGCTACTCAGGGGGCTGACTGCTTTGAAACAGCAGATTTTAAAAAAAAAAAGTTTTACCTTCTCTTAGCTTGTAAAAGAAATACATGCTTATAGTAAAAATAAATGTATAAATATATATAAAATAGAATTCGTCATCATCTCACCCTCCAGGGAGAAACTCTAAAGCAGATTTTTCTCTACATAATAGTTTTTTTTTAAACGCAAGTGGAATAATGCCATGCATACAACTCTGTAACTTGTTTTTTTACTTAATCTAACATCTTTCGTGACAATACATAGGGACCTACCTCTTTCTTTTAATAACACAGTATAATTGGATGGGCCATGACTTACGAATCTCCATTTTTTCCTATTACAAATATAACTGCAATGAGTATTTCTGTATAAATATCTTTGCACACTTTTGTGTAAGTAATTCCGTAGTGTAAGTTCTTAGAAATGGAACTGCTGGATCAGAAGGTGTTTTGAAGTTTAAAAGATACTGCTAAACTGCCTTCCAAAAAAAGTTGCATCAGTTTACACCCCACAGGTAATCTTTTGAGGAGGTAACAAGAAGGCGTCCTGAAGGAAGGTTTCTGCTGACTCAACAGCCTTCCAGTCACTCTATTCAATTTGACAAGATTCGAGGAGGGTGGCCACCCACTTGGCTAGAATCCACCCATTGGCGGTGGTTCCTCTATACCTGAAGTTCAATCCCACATGACACTCTTTCAAGGTTCACTTAACCCAAGTAACTCATCACCACTCGTGACCATTACAAAATGAAAGCTACCGATCCCCTCACATGACCTTCTACCCAAAATAGGAGCTCCCAGGCAGTGTCACCTAAGTGTCCTCCCACTAAGCAACTGCGCCATTCTACCATCTCTTGATTCCCCCATGGCAGGCATGGCCCAGTGGCAGCAGAGCACCGGAGTCTGGGTCTGCGGCCCCCTCCCCCACACTCACTCCTCCCGGCCCGGCAGACACGCCTCAGCACGACCGGCCTCATGAGAGCTGACGCTGTCTGTGCCAACACTGGGTTGGGATGGATACAGGGAGGGAGCAACGCTTTGTCCTCTCTCTGGAACTTTCGACAGCACGGGCATTTCAATGCCTACACTGAAATGTGTAACATCCACTTCACTACAGAGTGCGCAGTGTTCACATTTGAATGGAATGGCAACAATAATGGCTGACATCTGCTGTGCACACCCTCCAGGCCAGGCTCTGTGCTGAGGACCTGGCTCATGTTATCTCATCTATTTCTTGTAACCACCAGGAGCCAGGTATTATTCTTACTTCACAGGACAATGAAGCTCAGAAGTCAAATGATTCTCCAGGTGCCATAAAACTAACAAACCGCCTGGCTGGGCACCGCCCACATGTGTCCATTCCAAAGCCACACTCTACCATCAACCCGTATGATCCCTAAGCAAACTGTCAGAAAAAATTTAAATAGCATTTAAAACTCTATTGAGGTTACTGCTACTTTATGACCATCTGGTTGAATTATCTGCTCACTCTCTACACCGTCTGAATACCTACAGGGAAGTTTTATAAAAGTTCGTGTAGCCATTTCTGGTGAGAGGAAAGGACACTGGTCAACAGCTGTGTTCTGGATCCCGAGCTTCAGCAGCCAGACCATGAAATGCAGGGCAAGAGGTGCACAGGACAGGACTGGGGAGCTTTCATTTCCAAACAGGCTAACCCCAGCGTAGGTTTCTGCCTTCCAGCCTTAGCAAGGCCCTGACCCCCTCAGTCCTCCCAGCACAAATCCCAAGTCCTCTTTCCTAGACACCCTTATCACTGGCCAGAACCCAGTCAGAGGAGACACTCGGTGAAGGAGACAGCTGGAGGCTCAGCACCAAGGGAAGGGCCTGGCTATGCACCCACTGTACAGTAGCAGCCCCTACAGTTGCTGCTTCTCTAACAGCGACTTTTGTGCCAGACCCTGGGTGCTGGGCTGCTGGGCTGCTCTCCGTGCCTGGGTCCATCTGGAGCCCCTGCAGCAGTCTCCTCTGCGAGAGGCCCGCAGGTGGAAAGACTGCCTCCGCAGCCTAGAGCGCAGCACACAGGGACCACCAGATCGAAGTGTGCAAGCGCCATCTCTGTCCACCATGGCTCATACAGGACCTGGCTCTGAGTCACCGCACACACTCCCCCAGGCTGATGAGGCTTTTCCAAATACAGCACAGAGGACTAGTCACTGGGACCAGGCGGCCCACAGAAACGCTGCTGCACTGGCTCCAAGAGCCAGGAGAAATGAAGGCAGGGAGTGAGAAACAACAAGGCAGCAGGGTCAGGGCAAAGATGGTTCCTTTGGAATCTCTGGTTCTCCTGTGCGGCCCTGTGCAGACGAGAAGGGTGCTGGAGCTGCCTGCCCTCTGCTCTCACCTCTTTGGGTCTTGCGGATCCTGCTTGTTTGCCCATCCCGTTCCGTCCTTGGGTACTATAACAATGTTTGGGTCGTTTCCTTTGTTTTCAGACTTTAAGCTTGGCAGGTTTGCAGGCGGTGGCATACGCCGGGCTGTGGCAACTTTTCCGAGACTCTGTAAGCCATGTCTAGGAATAACTGCAGGAAGACAGGGATGGAGACAGTGCACAGGGAAATTACAGAAGAAAAGAGGCCAGAATCATTCAGCTGCTCTTTCAAACCCTAAGTGGTAACGACAAAGGCAACAGAACAAAAAACAAGGGGTAGCCCCGCTTGTAGAAACACACAAGCAATGCCTGGTGGTCATTTAGTCACTTGACAAGCTCTTCACCAAGGCCTTCAGACACACAGGAGTTGCCGGAATCTGTGGAGGCTTCCATTTTATTAGCAGGCAGGAGAAGGCTCAGGAGTTTATGACATGGGTGAGGAGCCAGGACCAGAAACCTCGTCCCACATGGTAACTACTCTGCAAGTTGAGACTGCTCTGGCATCATTACAGCAGGACTGAAAAGACAGTCTCTGCCTAGACCCAAGCCAAGCCCGAGCACTCATAAAATCCTCATGGGGTGTGGATGGTATCGGCAGGAACTTTCCCACCAAGTTCCAGAATATTGGAACCATGAAATCTAAACCGGGTAACTCTCATGCAAATTAAGCTCCATTCTAACCACTGGGCTAAAAATATCCACGGTTTCAGTAAGATAAGAGAGAGGGGGAAACAGCCCCCCTACAGCCAAGTCAGGGTATTCTAGGCTCTGAAATCAGACCTCAAACAGGAGCAAGGGGAGGCTGCTTCCCAGAACTACCGGGTGAACTACCTGGCATAAGACTGATTTGCATGGACCTCTGACCAAGTGGGGGACTCTGGGTTCCCATGGTCCTTGACCTGGAGTTTCTCAATAAAGGAAAAGTGGAAAGGCCTGGCCTTGGACCCCAGTTCTTACCTGAGGATCGAATTGCGTCTACTGATTTTCCTTTATACTTATCAAACAGGCTGAGAGTCGAATACTTGCTTTTCCCATCCTTGCCCTTGGTTATTTGCCCCAAACGATCGGACATTGCGATGAAATGTCATCTAGTAAGGAAATTTTTCTCGGCACCGCCCGATCTGCCTTTGAAATGGAAAAAAAGAGCATGTCAATCCACCAGAACCTGATCCAGTGAGTAAGTCCTTTAGGGATCATGCATCTCCTTGAAGATCTAAAGAAAGCTTTGGACTCTGTCCCTAGAAACCGCCCTTACCATGCACGGGCAGTTTTACCCACATTTACAGAGCATTTTGTAGACTTGCTGACCCCACCCCCAACGCTTACCCTCACCCTCACCCTCCTCATTCTGAAGTGGCTGGAGGCTACTGCTCATCAGCTACACTGAAATGTCAACTTTCAGAGTCCTCTCTCCCAGACTCAACCTCTTCAAAATGGAAAAACAAGTACACACCCTTTTAGCACCTCCATGTAACATCAAAAATAAGGCAGGCAGAACAGGGGAGGTAGGTACACAATCCACTATGAAAGTCTGTTCATTTCAAAGACAAGCAAAAGCAAATCCAAGGGAAGCAACTAAAGTTAGTAAATCATCCAGGATCGTCGGGTGTATGCACTTTTCAAAATCAAGAATCAGCATCCAGAGAGAAAGCATGTGCTTAGGCAATAAGAGCTGGCTCTCTGAAACTCAGGCTAGAAAACAAACAAAGTGCTCCCCAGGGAAGGCCCCACGGGGGGGGGGGGGGGGGGGGAGATACCAGCTACTCCAGCCCACTCCACAACAAAGAAGCTGTCCTCTGCCTCTAATTTTCTACAAGCATCTCTAAGTCTACTAGCACTCTCCTTATCAGTTCATTCATTTGCTCATTCACTCAACACACTCAAATCTTTAGTGAGTGCCCGCCAAGAGCCAGTGAATGCCATGTGCCAGGCACCAAGGACCAAGAGCTTCAATGCCTTTTATTCCACACTCAGTCTTGGCTACAGGTTCTACACTTGATCATGAAATAAACACTTGCATGAGTGACCCACTGTTTCCCACTGGAATTGATGTTAAGGAAAAGAAAGCGAAAACCTCAAGTTAGGCACAGTGATACGTCTTTAATGACAGGATAGAGGAAGCTGTAAGAACACCCACTGACTAATAAAAAGGCAGTCGCTGCAGCAATGAGCTCTGTCATCTCATCCTGTTCTGAGGCCCACAGGCCAGAAGGAACACATCGGTGTGCTGGGGAAACATTTCACACTCCCAAAGACAATTTTAAGTAAAACTCTATATATTATGATCCACGACTATAAAACACAGGGAACACAGTCCTCCTGACACCTTGATTCTACCCCAGCAAGACTCATTTCAGACTTCTGACCCCCTGAACTGCAAGAGAACACATTTGTGTTATATCACTAAATTTGTGGTAACATCCTATAGCAACAAGAGAAAACTAATACGCTCATTTATTCAACATATTTTTATTAGGCACGATGACCGTATGTCCAGCACTAAGATAGGCCTGGGATATAACAGAGGACATGCTGGACACAACCCCACCTTACAACGTCCAGCTACATCCATGCTGTCCCTGGCCACAGCTTTCACTGACCACTGGCCCTACAAACATTTCTAAATAAAACGAGTGGTGCCTCCTTCACAACCACATACCTTACAGGACTACAGATTTAGCATCATTCATTTAAATTCACATAACTAGTACTTACTAAATCAAAAACCAAATTAGCAAAGGCAAGAGAAGGAAAATCATCTACCAGCCATTCAGGGCCATCAAATTCCCACATTAAATGTTAACATGCCTGATTATTAAAAATCAGATGTCTTTTAATTCTGAAATTTGACCAGAAAATACTTATTCCTATAGACTTTGCTAAAAGATCTTCTTAAAATCTGTGAGTCCAAACTTCTGCCAGTTTGCTGATTTTTCTTGGGTTCTGCACTGCCTGGACCTGGGCCTCTGGGCAGAGGTTAGTGTGGACACAGAGAGCTATCGGGAGGTCTTCCTGGGGACAGGACCCTTCTCTGAGAACTAACCAGTTCCCACCCCCACCCCCAGGAAGCACTAGGAGACCAGAAGCCTGACCACACCTGCAGTGGCATCCCTGATAAACGAGAGAGGAGGGGAGGGGAGGGGAGGGGAGGGGAGGGGAGGGGAGGGGAGGGGAGGGGAGGGGAGGGGAGGGGAGGGGAGGGGAGGGGAGGGGAGGGGAGGGGAGGGGAGGGGAGGGGAGGGGAGGGGAGGGGAGGGGAGGGGAGGGGAGGGGAGGGGAGGGGAGGAGACACCCTGGGCAAGCGTGAGCCCCTCTCCTGGGAACTTGGAATCACATCTTCTTTGTTCCCCCAGTAAGGTCAGCCATTCACCAAACGCTGAGCCCGTACTGTGTTCAGGTGAAATGCTTCCCACCAGAGGCTCGACAGACAGATTCACGAAGCCAGACGGGGAAAATACTGGACTAACGTCTGCGCTAAACCTCTATGTGCGATTTTCTTAAGAGTGCCCCTTCCCCCATTTTTTTAACCAAGTTTTGCACCAGCTGGACACACTGCTGGCTTCTCTAGACCTTGGTTTCCCCATCCAAGACCAGATTTCCCAAGTACCAGCCAGTTCTAAATACTAATAACCCACAGCCATGGAATTACAAATGATTCACTATCAAAGCAGCCATCTCTTACCACACTTCTGAGGTTGGGTTCTATATTCCTATATAAACCTGGGTGCTAACAGACAATGCAACTGAGTAGCCACTGCTATGGAAACAGCACAGTGGGGGAGGGCTGGTATGAGCTCACTTTAATCTCCTACAGTAAGGCTGCTCAGGCGGAGATTCTTGCAGCCCCGACTTTCCCTCAGAGCAGGGGCTGGCAAACTACAGTCAGTCTGAGGAGGAACATGCCAGGGGCCATCCAAGGCCCACAGAACATAAACAAAGTTTCAGAGATTACCGATGGGTCCTTTCATTCAGCCAGACTTCACGGGACCTAAATTCAAAATACAGATATAATCGTTTGGTTTCCCCCAATTGTATGCACCTGCAGTCAAGCGGTGCCATATTTGGGGCCTAGCCCAGCCCCATGCCCATGTGACTGCTCTGCTTACCTGCTGGTTTTCACAAACATCAGGCTAGGGGCACTAACTGTTAGTAGGGATTTAATCAGCTTCCAAATATCTGCTGAGTTTCTATTGGGCACGCACGTGCGTGCCCGTGAGCGCACACAAACACAACACCACCACCACCCCCCCAAGCTCAACTAGCCCTTCCCTTGGCAGAAAGAAGTGCAGGCAAACAGCTGGGTGTGACTCATGAGCTGGCTGAGGTGAAAGAATACATTTCTCCATGGGTCAGAGGTGAGCTCATTCAAGCATGACTCACGCCTGGATCGGTGGGGCAAGAACAGGCTGAGAGGCACCAGGTCCTTGCAGGCAAGCACAGACTCAGCCTGGCTCATGGCCACAGCATCCCTGCTGCTTTCTCTCCCTTTTGTAGGCAACAGAATTCATTTGTCGCCCCCCCCCCCAAAATCTAATTGGGATCCTCAGTGTCACACATAAAATAGACACAAGCCACATGTGCCCTCCCTGGGGGAATCCTGCCTGCGTACCAATCCCTCCTTGTAGCCTCTCCTTTCCAAGGCATTGCCATGGGGGCCAAGAGCATTTTGAAAATGGCTGGCCTAAAATCCAGAGCAGAGAGCTTTGGGGAATAAAGAAAAGGACATTTAAAAATGTTTTCAAGTCTGCGTGTTTTGGGAAGTCACCTAAAGACCTGCTCTGAGAGGCACAGGCTTCCCTGGGATAAAACACATCCCCAAACATCCACAAAGGCACCTGACACCAAGCCCCGCCTCTCCAGACAGCAGTCCTGCCTGTCAAACAGGTCACGGGGCCTATCTGTCCGCCAGAGAGAAACTCTCCCTGCGCTCGCCCCATCTTATCGAAGGCCATTTCCGGGTAACAGGATTCATTTCACTCTGCACTTGGACACCAGCCAGTGTCAGCCACCCAGCCAGACGGGCGATTTGGGATGGCCTTGGGATGGCCTGTAATTCACTAGGGAGCCACTACAGCTACACATTCAAGGCTAATGACAGTGGCAGGCAGCATTCCTGAGAGCAAGGCACCCTGCTGAGCACCCATGCCCTCACTAAGGACTCCTCACAACAGTCCTTTCTAGAAGATACTACTGTCATCAGTCTGCTTAGCCAAGGACATTAGGATGCAGTCAGAACATTGAAGTAACTTGTCCAAGGTCAAGGGACTACCTAGTGTTGGATCCAGGCTTGGAGCCCAGGCAGGACACGACCAGACTGCGGACCACATGCCCAGAGGCCCCAACTCCAGGCTGCTGTGCTCTACCTGTGGGAGGGCATCTGCACAGACAGGAAAGAGGTGTGCTGGTTCTGAAATAAGTCGACCGAGGATGAAGGCAGCCCTGGTCAGCTCACAGATGATGGCCCTGGACAGTCTCCAATAACAGCATTTTCTTTACCCCAATGCTACCAACAGCCAGGTGTACATGCGAGGCAAACCAAAGCCCTTCACTCTTCACAGGTCTTCCTGATTCCAGTGACATTTGGTCAAAATCATCTTCTCCTTCCCTAAGTTCTCCTCAACCCTCAGGACATCTGGACACCTCACCACGTGGCTCTTTCCTTCAGTCACCAATGCTGAAAAAGGACCCACTGCGTCCTCCAGCGGAAGGCTGCCTTCCAGAGCACAGACAGTCATTTGGTGAAGACCCACCACCCGCCAAAACAATGAGGTCAGCATATGTGCCACGGTTGTGAGGCCCAAGCAGAGGCCCCCACACCTGAGTGCGGGAGAAAGGAAGGCGCAATATCTCTGTACAGAAGGAATGGAAAGATCCTACCATCAGACAGAACATACCAAGAAGCCTGATCCGGCGGGAATGGAAGCTTAGACAGCAGGCCGGATCAGCACATCAGGAAGCAACCACACGGGACAGGCAAGGACATGGTCATTAGACAGTACATGTGTTAAATTCCACTCAGAACGTAAGGAACCATCAGCACGAAGTCCAGGTACAAGATTGATAACTAAACCCGTCCTTCTCCAACATGCCAAATCTGGCAAAAAGGACCTGAACATAAGGCGGGCACCACATATACTCCAAACGCTCGGACATCCCCTGACCACTCTGCATGCCAGACTCCACGCTACTCGGTGCTGGGATGTGGAGATGCCTTGTTGTGGGCTCCGCAAACGTTTTCTGCAAAGGGCCAGATAGTATGTTTGGCTTGCTGGCCACATGACCTCCGTAGCAACTCCTGAAGTCTGCCCATCGCTGCTACAGCAGACAACAAAAACAAAGGGCATGGCTGTGTCCCAATACCACCTTCACACCGACGGGCGGTGGCTGGCTGGGGGCTGCAGCTTGCTGGTCTCTAGTCTAAAGGGAGAAAAGGTGTGAGAAGGAACATGTGACAGTGAGATGACTTCAACAAAAAGGGCTCCACTTGGCACCAGATGGGCAGGAGTGGGGGCCAGGTAGGAAACCCTAGCTGAGTCTTGGAGGAGGACTGATGTGCCTCACTCAGCAACAGCAGCAGCTCACCCCCCTACACACCACTCAAGCCATCAAAGGCTCCCTACGGGCACCAGTCAGAAAAGCAGGGCTGGCTTTCAAGAAGCGCAGAGCGTCCACATTTCCCCACTCCCTAGTCGTCGGGGCAGGCCATCTGGGAAGCTGGAGCCCAGGCTCGGTCTGCAGCACAAGACAGTCATTCTACCTGCAGAAGCCCATGGGGGGGGGGGTTCTGCAGAAAAAATATGTGGTGCACCTGCAGAATACAGACAGCCCCAACCTGTCCAAGATTAAGTGGCTTGAAAACAAGACAGGGGGAACAAAGGGGTGAAAGTGGATTCGTGGTAACCCAGTGTTCCTTACAGCAGACACCAGCCACTAGGAGAGGGCCACCCCCTGAGGAGACAGCACCTTTAGGAAGCAAAAGAAATTAAAAATAAGAAGCAAGGCCTGTGCTGTGGGGAACCAAAGAACTCCCCATCCCCAATTCTCCTGCACACTTGGGTTACAAGCCCCATCCTTGCCTCCCTGACCAGAGTCAGCACTCCTGGCCCCATCCCCAAGCCTCTTCTAGCAGAACCAAACCACAGCACAAGCACCTGCTCAGGCACCTTCAACATCACTGCTACAGGGTCAAGTGCAAAACCCAACACACTGGCCCCAAACTGCCACCCAATCTCATGCCCACCCCCACCAGCCTCCTCTCTCCAAAACACACAGTTTGCATCTCACCTCCACCCCACACAGACTTCAGGCCTGTTTCCTCAGGGATTAAATACGCACAACATGCTATTAGCCACCTCACAGGTGTAGTCAGGAATAAAAGAGGACACAAACAGCACAAGTGACCCAGTACTCACCGCCCTTAGATGGTTCTCAGCCAGTGACAGCTATTACCCTGGCTCTGCACTGTTCAATTCTCAGCTGCCCATCCCACTGTCACCCTTACAACTCTCTTCTTCCCTCCAGACTCCTATGTAAGCAGCGAAGCCTCCGATTTCCTGCACCTCTGGGCTCCCACAGCCCTGGGTGCTGAAATACCTGGTACCTGGGGCTTCCACCCTTTGTGCTCCAGGAACCTGTCCCCACTTTGGCGTACACAGCTTAAGGGCCAGGATGCAGAGGGCAGGCCTTCAAAGCCAGAAGGATCAATCACTGGTGCCGAGGACCTGTTGATGGACCCCTTAATTCTCAGGAGAGAGACATGCACTGTAATTCTCAGAAGTCCCTCTGAGATAAACTCTCCACTGTGACTCCATTTTAAACACTGCTAAGCTGCCTCAGTTTCAGGGTTCCCCACCACAGCACAAGCAGTGCAGACATCGAAGCTATCACGTACTGGTGTTAGGATGATAGCTGGCCTATGGAGGTGGGGGACTCCAGTCTCCCTCACTTGTGTATCCCTAACATTTTAGTAACAAAAGGAATATATGCTTGATAAGGAAAAACCGTAAAGCTTTACAAAAATACAGAAAAACATCACCCGTAAGCCAGCTCCTAGCTACACTGCAGGAACTCTCTTCACCAGCTCACGTCACAATTCTGGAGCCATCCCACTGCAATACTAATTAGCGACTCCTACTACTCTCTTCCATGGTATGTTTATTTCCTATTCCAAAAGAGTTCAGCAATAAAGGTCAAAAAACACAGTACATAGCCCAGCCGGCAAGGCTCAGCGACTGAGCATCGACTTATAATCCAGGAGGTCGCAGTTCAATCCAGTCAGGGCACATGGCCGGGTTGCAGGCTCCATCCCCAGTAGGGAGTGTGCAAGAAGCAGCCGATCAATGGCTCCCTCATCATTGATGTTTCTCTCTCTCTCCCTTCTCCCTTCCTCTCTCTGAAATCAATAAATAAAATATTCAAAAACAATGCTGTATATATATTCTAAACGGATTTTGCTATTTGTTTTTAAAAATTATGAACATGATTTTAAGGAGAGCTTAGAGAATATAGCAGACAGGCAGGCTGAGTAGAGGTACGGAGGAAGTTGTCCCAGCCACAAATGTCCCCATGCCTGCGACTTTGTTTACACCCAAAGCCTTTCCCACAGGAATGACGTCACCCGTAGCAAGCTGGACTCTGGGCACAAAGAGGACAAACTAGCAGGAAGCCTTTTGTTAGCTTAGGAGAAAGTATTCCTTCCATCTTCCCTAACTCATGCCCTCACAGACACGCTGTGGGAAAAATAGAGGAGAGTAGAGAGACAGAGGGTGGCTCCACCATCTACCAAACGACAACCACTGCTGACCACATACAGTCAAACGGACCTCAGAGAAAACCAGCCCTCCCACCGAGGATGATAGAAGCCAGTGGGACCAAATGCCTCCTTGGCCCCTTGGTTTGCTCTTCTACACAATGGAGACAGGAAGGACTAGAGATAATGGTCACAAGTGTGATACAAACACCCACGGCACTGAGACGGGATTCAACAGATAGGTGCACTTCCTCCCTTCATGCCCTCCTCCCAGCTCCTGCTGCACGCTCTGCCCCTGCAGGTCCCCTCTCTTCTCAAGCGTTCCTGAGGGAAGGACCGAGAGTTTACTCTCCATACACAATATATATAAGGAGCTGGTGACAAATGACCAGAAGTCTCCGCCTGCCCTGACAACACTCTGCAGCAACTACAGCAAATGGTAGCTCTAGCTGACACAAAAAACAGGCATGACTGATCATGTGAGAAAAGCGGCCGAGCGCTGTAATTGGCACAGATAACATGACTCAGACACCTGCACACAAATACAGCTGGCTAGCTGTACACACATCCCAGAGATGACCCTGAATTCAAACCCATTTGATTCACAGAAACACTATTTAGAATAAGGGGTCCTAGTTAAGCAAGACAGAAGGACCGCAGGCATTTATGGCTCACCCTTCCAAAATCCCCTAAAATGAAAATAAACAATAAAGAGAACAGAAAAGACAGAGAGACAATTTGGGCAGACTGGAGGGTCCTACAAGGCGAGGACTGCAGATGCTAGAGCTGTAAGATGGGAGGTGGGGGATTGAAGGTGGGCAGCTGGGGAGAGGCTGCACCTGCACCAGCTAGCCTCCCACCTCGCCTCCCCTCTCTGCCCCCCCCTCCCGATAAATTATGAACAGGATAAGTCTGGGCTGGAGAACACCAGCGTCAAAGGGGATGGGGTGAGGAAAGAAGGTAAAAAGAGAAGCTAAGTCAAACTGGAGTAGCAAATCATGGAGGCCTCAGGCCCCTCTGCTGTGAGCCATACAGGAAGTGGCAGACAGATATATCCCGTCCCTCTGTCCCTCAACACACCCAGGGCAAAGGAAGAAGGAGTCTTCTCTTGAAAACCTATATACAGACACTTGGGGCTCAAGAGAAAAAGGCTGGCCACCCATACACCTGCAGTTTCCAATCAACTGTGTGTGCTCAAGACCATAAACATCCAAGAGGCCTCAACTAAAAGACAGAGACCATGTAAACAGACAGAGGGCCCAGAGGAAATAGACAATGCCAGAAACAGAAGATTTTTACAAAGTAATATAAAATTAATATTCTCAGAAAATTAAGAGAAGATATTGCACCCATGCAACCAAAGCAGGATTTTTTCCCTTAAAGGACAATCAGAAAACAGAATGCCCTTGGAAGGATTAGATGCACAAGAGCCGAAGCCCTGCAACCTCAGGTTAATCATGAGAAAAATGGCAGACAACCCCTACTGGGATATTCTATAAAATACCTGATAGTGCTCCTGAAAACTCAAGGTCGAGAGAGACAAAGAAATCTGGTAACTGTCACTGTCCAGAGGAACCTAAGGAGACATGAAAAATAAATGTGGTGTCCTGGAACAGAACAAGATGTTGGGTAACCATGAAGGAAATCCGAATGAAGCACAGACTTTAGGTAATAAATGACCCAGTACTGGTTAGTTTGTTGGGACATACGTACCACACTAATGTAAGATCTTTACAACAGGGGAGACTAGGAGCAGAAACTCCAACTTTCCTGTAAATCCAAACATTTCTAATTTTTAAAAAATCTTCATTTCAATGGGACAAATGGAAGATAAAGTCAAGGAAATCTCAGAAAAATTAACAAGGAGATGAATGCTAGCCTCTCCTCCACTCAAAATTAAAGGATTAATCAAGGAATCCAAATTTAACTAGGATTTCCAGAAACACCGAAAAAAAGAAAGAAAAAAAAAAAAAGAAGAAAAAAAAAAAACCCAGAGGGGAAGAAATTAGCAAACAAAAATTACAAGAAAAAAATTCCCAGAGTTGAAGTCCCCGAGGTTGCAGAGGCCTACCAAGGGCTCAGAACAATGGATATAAAAAGAACACAAGGTACCACGTGGAATTTCATTCCATTATGGGTAAAGAAAGCACAGCCTCTGTACACTCCTCTAACTGCCCCCCAAGGTCCCAGGAAAGAACAATCAGAATGGCAATGCGTTCTCAGGGGCAGTAACAGTGTTTCTCCAGCAACAGTCCCCCCTTCCTGGGAAATTACTTTCAATCCAGAACCCAATACTCAGCTGAACCAAGTCAACTGCAGAGACAGAAAAAGACTTTTCCAGACTCATACAAAGACTCAAAAAAGGAGAGCAAGACAGAGGCTAGTGTCACAGGGGCGGTTCCCGCCCCCCGCCTTCCTAACAGAAGTTATCTTGTCCTTCCCGGGGCAGCCCACGGGCCTAAAGGGGCCGACCCACATCCAGCCGGGGTGCCTGAGGACATGCCTGGACTAAGAGAAAACCATCCCGCTTGCTAGTGACTGGCTCGGAATGGGTATGTGATCCACCCAGGCAAATAAGACACCTGGTTCCTTAACGACAACATGGAAGGCTGGGCCAACCAACCCATCTGGAACCTGCGCACCTGTAGACTTCCACTTAATGGAGCCAGCAAGTGTCTAATAAGCTGTTGCTTATGGCAGCTTTAAATAGTTGCTGCTGTTTGATGCTCAAATTTCCCAACTGATACACACGAGATCCAGGAACAAGGGATCCAACACGGGGACCAAAGACAAGTCCCAGAACGACAACCAAGGAAGCCCAAGATGGTGGCTGCACTGCAGGCAGGAGAGCGGCGACCTGACGAGAGCGGGGTGGAGGGCTCCAGGAACCCGCGGAGCTGACAGACTATCTACCGTATCAGAGCAATTAGAAAAGAGCATTTGCTGAGTTTTATTGAAGCATATGTAAAATGTATAAGACAAGTTTTAACACAGTTCAATTTATCAATCTTTTCTACTTTGGTAGTGCTTTCTGTCCTATTGAAGGAATTCTGTCTTCTCCCAGATCACTGTTTTCTTCTAGAAGCTATATTGCTCTTTCACATCTGGCTCTATATACTAAAACTGACTGTATGATTTGAGATAGAAGATTCATTTTTTCCCCATATGGAGAATCTAATTTTCCCCATTCCTTTTCAGAAAAGGCCACCTTTTGCCTTTGTCACGTGGCGCCTGTCATAAATTAAGAGACTCCCTGCGTGCGGGCTGCCTGAAGCCTGCCCTCTGCTCCGGGCCTGTCTACCTTCCACCAGCGCCGAGCAGCAGCAGCTGCGTGAAACCGACACAGCCAGGAGGACAGTCCTGCAGCCTTTTTCTCCTTCGGCCAGGCTTTGACTGTTCCTGGCCCTTTCATTTCATATAATTTCAGAATCAGCTTTTCAATTCCCAAACAAAACAACAACAAAAGAAGAGCCTGGAGAAGTTTGACTGAAATTACGCGAATTCTAGAGATCATTTTGGAGAAGACCCTCGTCTTTACAATGTCAAGTGCCAGTGAGTGCACGGAGCAAGGACAAGTCTCATGTACTACCGGTGGCCGTGCCAACTGGTACAATCGCTGGAAAACTGGCAGCTGAACGTGTGTGTACCTCGTGACCCAGTAATTCCTATCCTACGTATATAACCAACATACCCAACACAACACGTGCACACGTGCATCCGAGGACAGGTGTAAAACTGCTAGTCAAACTGGAAACAGCTACAAGTCTATTGCTGCCAGAATGAGTACATATTATAAACACATAAAGGAATGCTGTTCACAAGCGCAAATAAATCCACACACAACTACAGGGGTGAAACTCACAAATATAACATTAAATGAAGAACCAGATGCAAAAGATTAGGTTTTGGGTTCAATCCCTGGTCAGGGAGCATGAAGAGGAAGGCAACCAATCGATGTCCTTCTCTCCCTCTCCCTGCTCCCCCCCCCCCCCCCCGGGGCCTTCCCTCTCTCCCTCCAAAAAATAAAAATAAAATTTAAAAAATCAATAAACATATCCTTGGGTGAGGATTTAAAAAAAAAAAAGACACAAAAGAGAGTCATTTTTCAAGGGTGAGGGGACAATCCATAATGAAATATAACTAACGTGAACCCATGTATGCAGAGTAATTTTAAAATTTTTAAAAATCATAAGTAGGAAATATTAGGAAAAAACAGAAATCTCTACACCTTAGATCAAGCCCACTCAAAGTAGATGACAGATGACCTAAGGTAGTGTCACAAACAAAAAGTGACTATGAGAGACTTTAAGGAAAATCCCAAACTCTGAAAAGCAAAACCCTCTGACCACAGTGTAATAAAATAAGAAGTAACGAAAGCAGAAAAATAACAGTCAGGTGGGAAACTTAAAACGCTCTATTAAAAAGCTTGTGAATCAAAAGGGACGCCAGAGCCACAGCTGCAGACTCCTCGAGAGCAGCATGATGCAGGAGGAGCGCACACACCAACCCCCGGAGGACACAGGCAGCTCTGTGCTCAGAGCGGACTTAATCATCTAAAACTCTACATTCCTAACAGGAAGTAACGAGACTAAGCATTCAGTTTAAGGAGTCAGTAAAAAACCTAAGTGGATGTGAAGAAAAGCCAAAACAATTAATGAAGAAAAAGCCAAACGTAATTTAATGAATTTAATGAAAATATTTTAATAAAACAATTAAAGTTCTTTGAAACAAGAAATAAAACCACCAAGACAAAGGTCTCTGTACCCTCGTTTTATAGACAAGACACGAAGGCTCAGAGAGGATAAGTGACTGGCCCAAGGTCACCGCCATCAAGCTAGGGGAGTGTGAAGCCTGATCTTGAACCCAGGGCAGTCTGACACCCAGGTCTGCTCTGGAAGCGTGGACTCTCAGTGGGCACTAAAGAAACAATGCTGTGGGCCCCAGAGAGTGGACATGTGGCTACAAGGGGCCCAGAGGCCCAGCATAAATGCCCAAAGCATACCAGGCTCTGCCAGTGCTCCTGGGGCTGTGGTGAGTGTGCAGGGCAAGTCTGGCCTGGGGTGAGCTGGGGTCTGAGCAGGCAATGCATCCTGTGAGAAGTTCTACTCTGCTACAGGGCTTCAAGCTCCAGATTCCTCACCCACAGGGGTTGGTCTTGAGTCTCCCCAAGCACTTGCTGGATGGTCCAGTGACCCTTGTTATCACTGGTGACCAAGTTAAACTCCGTTATGGCTTTCTCCATGGGCCATGGAGTCAGCCCCCACCCACCTAGCTCACAGGCACACAGGCTGGACTGAAGCCTGGGCTATGGGGTCAGTTCCCACCCAGCTAGCTCACAAGCACACAGGTCTCTGGCTAAAACTCCACTTGCAGTCTGCAAAGAGTCACTGGCCTACCTCACATTTTAAATATGCAGTTAGTTAATTTAGCAAGCTAAAAAAAGAGAGAAAATTTCAATATATAGCTGGGAATGGGCAGTTGGAGAGACACCACCACATGACAGCCTCACTCTCCAAGGTCAAAATTTACCAAGGAACTGGCAAATAAAACAAATATGTAAGATACAAAGCTCTATTTCAGCTTCTCCTTGCTTTTCTACCTCCAAATAATGGTGAATTAGAAAGTGAGAGTTACTTTGCAAATGCCACCAAAATCTATGTCTGCACTGTAAAATCTGATTTAGTAGAGAACAGAAATTGGAGACGGCATTTGTAATGGACTGTTCCTTGTAACCAAATCAACAGAGCGGTTTCTGAGGGCCACTGACACAGAGACAGAGCCAGGTGATTAAATCAGCTGGATCTATGTGAAACACTGGGGCCCAGCAACAGGAACCAGGGCACTCGGGATGGTGCTGAGCAGGGTGGAGTGCCTGCCAGGGAAGAGCCAATAATGCACCAGCGCCCAGGCCTGGCCCAGACCACTCCTCACAGGCAAGTTTATATGGGTTACCTTCCTAATTAGCTATTTTTGTAACTAATACCTGTTACTAACACATTTGGTATAACCAATTCAAGTGATACTAAAGTATACAAAACAAGTCAATCCAATTAAAAAAGTAACCACCGTTAACTTGGCGGATGTCCTCCACACCCCTTTTCTCAGCTTGTGTAACTCTATCAGTAGTTTGTGGTCTTCAACTTTTATTCTATAAACGTGGGACGTGACCATCATGCTGCAGCTGTATTATACTATACTGTTAAATAACAAGCTACACTGTAATTGCATTATGAAGTGCAACGCTTTCTTCTCTTAATATACTATGGTTATCTTCCCAAGAAAATGCATGCCGACCTCCCTCATTCTTTCTAACATCACATAGTTTTCACTCTGTAGTTGGACCACATTTACCCACTGCCCTACAAACAGACATGTAAATTATTTCCGACTATGTACTATGACAAATAATGCCACAAACATCCCAGTACATGTATATTTACACACTTGGACCAATATTTCTGTACCACCTGCTATTTCTATGAAGCACATCTGTAGTTTGTGTACAAAGAACTGAAAAGTAGAAGAAAGGCAAGGAAGGAGAGGAGGAGAGTAACCCCTCCCAGAGACCCCAGACCTTCAGTTAGGTCAGCTACCAGTGAGTCAGATGCCCTCTAGCAGCAAATGCCCAGAGGGACAGACAACTCGGCCCACTGAACAAAGCAAAATCCCATCTTCTTATTCCAGCCCTCCCCCAACTGCTCCTGTTCAGCCTGGAGGAGGCAGAAGAGGCAACAGGGGCTACCTTGGAAGCCCCAAAGGAGACTCCTTAGCAACAAACCCTTCCAACCTGAATGCACCGCCTCCCTTTACTCCCACTGAGGAACTCGGCCATCAGGCTGGCTGAACAACAATTACAGCTGTGCAGAGGGTCCTGCTAAAGGGCTGTCCTTATTATCACCCCCACTTCCGGAGAAGGAAATGGAGGCTCAGAGGGCAGGTAACAGGCCAAGGTCACTCTGCCCATCCTCACTCTATCCCATCATCTCAGAGCTGAGCCCTGTGCAATAAGCTGTCTGCTTATTCAGAGATGGTTTCTCAACAACTCAGCCTCCCCAAATCAACCTCTCTTTGATGAAAATAAATAAATCCAAATACACTGAAGGCAGAGAGGTTAAAAGGGCCGAGTTGGTCTAAATGATCCCCAACAGAATGAACCCACATGCTATTTATTCTCCAAGCCTCAGACACCAGAGGGGAACCAGGACGGTTACAAGTCACTGGACTACCAGGCAGGCAAGACCAGGGTTTAAGTAACAAAAAAGAAGAACCCCAAAATAAGGGCCAAGTGTTCCCCCGGGGCCTTCACGCGTATGTCAACCCGTCATTTCACTGAGGGGGAAAGAGGAGCTTGTGCCCTCCTGCAAACCCACTAACTTTATTCACGACTTTTAATACTAAACGAGTATTACAAAGACCTTCCTCACGCTAACAGAACTACTCTCACAGCTCCAGGACCCCTCCCTCCTCCAGTCTCTCCCTAGTTCCTAGACCATCATAGATCGTGCTGCTTCTCTTCACCCTAACAAGTTCACATCAGAGCTCACGGCTCAGCTTGCCCCTGCACCTCAACTCCCACGTCAATACCAAATTATGAGCTTTCAGATCTGTGGTATGCAGCACTTGCTAGTTAAATCTGATCTTTACCACTGCCAAGTACTCGTATCTTGATCTGAAAAAGTCATAAGGGGCAGGAAGGAATGACTTCTATTTCCTGCTCTGTACATTTCTGAGTATCTGGGTTTTTTTTTAACAGCCTGTATTGTTGCCATTGTTGCATTGTTTTTAAGGTCCTGGTAAACTGAGCAACTAAGTTGACTGGTGCATGCCCTCCACTGTGCTAAATGCATCACAGGAACTGTGTCAACCACCAGAGCGACACTGAGACAGGTTCCAACCCCACTAGGCTGATAAGGAAACAGGCTCAGAGGGATAAACAAGACTTGTTCAACTGCGGGTAGGTCTCAGAGGCGGAAATGAACACTCCTCGCCTGACTGCCTGTAGCCCACCAAGGTGCAGAGCCTCCCTTGCACCCAAGAACTGCCTTAACATATACCTCCCAAGACCTTTTCCAAGAACAGAGCAGACTCAGTGTAGGGGGCCAGCCAATGGATCAAATGCCCTTGTTAGATGGTATTTACCTTGGAGATAGGGAGGTCCTTGGTTAAGGTGTCTGAGCTCCTGGAGGTGAGGGCAGGGGATATCTGATTTGGGTCTAAATCCTTAGCATTCAGCACTGGGCTCAGCTCACAATTAGAAACACCAACATCTAGTAAACAAATGAGCCCCAAGTGTATGAGCCTGCCTACTGCAAACCCCCAGGCCCTCAGCTCCTGCTGAGTCCAGGAACCATTAATAGCTGCTGTTTACCCGGAGCGGGCTTGCCCTGTGCCAGGCACCTTATAAACACTTCAGCACATGACCACTGAACCCTCCCCCAATTCTAGGAGGAAGGTGTTACTATCACACTGTGCAAAGACAAGAGAGACTCCGAAAGAGTAAATCATCTTAATCTCCCAGCTTGCAAGTGGCAGAACCTGGACTTGAAGGCAGCTGACCTCAACACCAGGGGCTACTCTCCATCAGGAAAGGGGCGGCGGGGTGGGGGGTGCGGGGAGGCACAGCATTCCCAATTTGGAGTGAATTCTCTCTAGGTTCAAGCTACAGTAACAACCCACAAGGGCCAGAGCAGTGTAATTCCAAACTGCACCTCCTCTGGGCATTCGTCTCCCCAAGCGCAAATCCTTCCCAACCTGGCCTGATGAAACACCACCAAGGCTGATTTCTAGTCACTAGATACCATTGCCTAGAACAGCTAGATGGAGAGAGTGGGGGCCCAGAAACCACGTGGTTGAGTCAGGAACTGAGCAAATGTGCACAACAGCCATTATCAGGAGATGCAATAGAGGCCTGGCCTCCAAATAAATTCTACACAATAGGAATCATTAACAGCAACAAAAGCAAGGGCTGTGCGCCTCGGAAATCTCCAGAGGGACTGTGTGTGAACACGTCTCTGAGCTTTCTCTGCCATGCTCTTGTGTGTCAAGTCTGGAAGAAAACATCAGTGCCAAGCACCATCATTTTAGTTGATACTGAAAACTAAACTTAGACTGGCTTCCCGTGCCTCCCTCCACAAGCCTCTCTAGTCCCCCACATCAGCCTTCACCTAACAGGGTGCCAAGGGCAACTCCTGCCGTGGCCGCTTCTGCGGGAGGACCACAGTGAATTCTACGCTACACTTATCCAAACGGATCAGAACCTAACATCCTCCGCCAACTGCGGTGAGCGTGACACAGCGACCGCTTCTACTCTGGAAACACAGACACCCAAAAGGGCCCAAAAAGGCTCTTCATTTAAAAAGTTCAGAAACACCCACTCATGTACTATAGTGTATAAACTGACACTGTTTTTTGAAGAGAAACTGAGCAGAATTCTTCCTAAAACAATATTCAAACTAGAAGAGCCAACACTGCAAAGACCCTCTCACACACTACTATATACAAATCATATTTTTGAAGAGAAACTAGGCAGAATTTTACCAAAGTTGTGTGATATCCAAAAATTAGAAACAGCTCGAGTCCAATAGGAAATGGGTTAAATCAAGGATATCCACATAATACCCTCTCTGGTTGCTACAGCCGATGAGGCAATGCTGTGCCCGGGCGGTGGCGGAGGGCGCCAAGACACCTTACCAAGCGCAGGGGGCGGCGTGCCTTAAAAACAGAAATACGCGTGTGGACAACGTGCAGCATCTTGTCTCGGGACGGAATCAAGAAACTACGTGCAGCAGCTTCGTCTCAGAGACTGGGCAAGAGCCTTCATACCCTTCAAGTACAGCTTGAATTTTCTAACTACTTTTTTAAAAAGCCAACTGGGAATACATGGAAAATGGGATTGTGAACTATTTTTGTTTTCTTCACACACTTGTCTATTTTTTTAAACCTAATAAACATTATTTTTAGAATACAGAAAGTGTGGTACATCTGTGTATGTTAATATGGAAAGATGCTCGATAGACGTTTGAAAATGAAAGCTGCAGTACAAGAAAGAAAAGTACCGTTTCATGTTTGCCTTTTAAAAAAATCCTCCCTACGTGTGTGTGCACTAAGAGTCTAGAAGGGTCCACACACCGGCTGGAAGAGCGGAAAGTGCTGGGAAGCTGGAGGGAAAGAACCTGCATTTTTCTTCACACACCGGCTCTTCCTTTCTTGTTACGAGTAGGTACAGTTCTTTTATTTATCTTTTTAACCCTCACCCAAGAACAAGTTTTACATTGACTCTAGGAAGGGACGGGAGAGGGAGACAGAGAAAACACACTGATGTGAGAAACCACCATCAGTTGCCTCCTGTACCCGCCCCCTCCCCCTGGCCACGGGTCAAACCCAAAACCTGGGCATGTGCCCTGACTAGGAATTGAATCCGAGACCCCTCGGTGCGTGGGACGGAGCGCTAACCACTGAACCACGCCGGCCAGGGCACGAGTATGTGTACTTTTGTAGTTAATTATATACAGGGGGGAAATTCCACTTTCTGCTTCAGGACGACGCTCCACCCTCCCCAGCTATTTCTGAACACTCAGCCCATTCAGGCGCACAGACAGGTTGGCCAGGCGGCAGTGATGGTGCCCCTCCCAGGCAGGCTAGCTTTCTGTACCACCTGGAACAGAGCAGTTCTTTAAGCTCAGAGCTGTATGTAAACACCACCTGCCGAAAAAAGCTCTGAAGACACAAAGGAACCATGCAAAGTGCTGGAGATGACCTCCTTTCTCCAGCTGGTCCAGCACCGATCCGTCCCACCGGATGGTCATGAAGCGTGTTGGGAGAGTCAGCGGGAGCTTCCTGGAGCCCAAGTCCTATCTGCCCTCTCCTCCGGGCTGGCCACTGGCCACTCTAGGCCACTGGCATCATGCTCACATTCCTGGGGCTCTGGAACTCTGGAAAGCAAGCTGACCCACAGGCTCTCTTCTAGGGACCATAGATTTTTTATTTCAACTTAGAAACACATTTTTAATACTCAAAGGCTTGGCACACAGTTTCCAAGAGGTGCTTATTTCAAGCCTACTACATTTTCCAGAAGGCCCTCCTTGGCCCCCCCGGCACCCAGGCTGAGCTGGGCCTGCCTTCTCAGTGGGCTCCCATGAGAGCCTCTTAGGTAGCTTCGTGCTCGCTACACACACTGCTGAAGGGCCCTGTGTGAGACACAAGAACATGAGAACCACGGAGCAACAGGGTTCCGTTTCATGTGCACTCATTCATCTCGCTGGGGGAAGTTATTCACTAAATAAAAACAAAACTGTATTCCAAAATTGTTGCCCAACAGATGAGTTGGTAAACAAAATGTGATATGTGTATGTAATACTCCATTATTTTATTTATATATATAGTATGTTTACATGTAGTATATATAAAATAATGAAATACTACTCAGCCTTTAAAAGGAATGGAATTCTGAAATGCCAAAATATAGATAAGTCGTGAACTAAGCCAGTCACAGAAGGACAAATATTGGCAGATTGCACCAACATGAGATACCCAGGGTCATCAAAGTCAGAGACAGAAAGCGGAATGGTGGTCACCAGCGGCTGGAGAAGGGGGAATGGGGAGCAAGTGTTTAATGGGGACAAAGTTTCAGTTTGGGAAGATTATAGAGTTCTGAAGAATGGTAGTGGTTGTACAACAATGTCAATGAACTTAAAGCCACTGAATTGCACTTAATAATGGTTAAGTTATAAATTTCATTGTGTATTTTATCACAATAATTGTTTTGAAGCCCTGGCCAGTGTGCTCAGTGGTTATAGCATCAGCCCTCGCACGGAACTGCAGGTTCAATTCCCAGTCAAGGTCACATACTTGGGTTGCAGGTTAGATCCCTGGCCCGGTGGAGGCGCACTGGCAAGGCAACCAATTGATACGTCTCTCTTACGTCAATGTCTGTCTCTCCCCCTCCCCCCTTCCTTCCACTCTCTCTAAAAATCAATAGAAAAAATATCCTCGGGTGAGAATTAAAAATAATAATTGTTTTTAAAAACTAAAGTTGTGGAGAGAGCAATAAAGAAAAGCAACAGGGGCTAGAAAGGAATCACGGAGGGTGATGATGACGTTAGGCTGACGGGTTCCCGAGGCCTCTTTAAGGAGACACCTGCCTTTCCCCGCTGGGCGACGAGCTCGAGGAGTGCAAGTGGGGCACCCACCTGTGTTCCCAGAACAACTCTGGTACTGAGCCAGAGTCTAAAGAAGGACCCTACACTCTCTGACCCGGGAATCCCGCTGATGGGAACGGATCAGCCATGTGGACCACGATTCACAGGCAAGGGTAGGTCCTTCTGTGAGTTCTGTCAGAAGGGAAATGGGTAACCATCTAGTGAATCATGTCACACCCATGTAACAGCAATTACTAAAAAAACATGTTTTCAATAACTTAGAAAAATACACTATTACGTTAAGAGAAGCTGTAAGCTGTGAATAGTGTATGTAGTATTTTTTTTCTAATTTTGAAAACACACACGCATAATCAGAGGAAAGAAACGCACTAGTCTTCACTCTGTCATGAGGTTACAGGTAATGTGTGTTCTTACTTTCGTCTTTATTCTTTTCAGTATTTCCCAATTCTTTTCAGTGAAAATGTTACTTTTTTGCCCTCAGACACCTCCTGCTGCAGGCAGAGCTTTACAAACCAATGCTGCTGCCAGGAGCAACCCAGCCCTCGGCCCAGGCCACAAGGAAAATCAACCAGCTAGGCTAACAACACTCAACCAGTCTAGACCTCTGGCTCAAGCCCCGAAGGCGGGTCTCCCCCCTAGTGCAGAGATCTCCCAACATGCTGCCACAGATAGATCAGCGATGCCACAGGCAGCAAAGCCCAGTCTCGGAGCTCCCACATGAGGATGTCCAGTCCAAACGACACCTTTTACACCTAAAGGCTTGTCATGAACAATTTTATTCCCCCAGAAAGCTCATCATCTTTTTCTCTTATCTCCAGCACTACAGCCAATGCCTTTCTTTCTCCGTCCAAGATGACAGACCCAAGGTTCCTAAGGCTATGCAAGTCTCAGGGGAAAAAATCTTAAGAAAAAAATCGAGTTATGACTTGCAAAGAGGATAGTCTGGTTAGCCTGGACTAAAATATGAGATTCAGAGCACAAAATCCAACAGATCTCTGCAGGAAATTTCATTTTTCAGAGGGAAATGTGTTGCTTAAATGTCCAGTGTTGATAGGTCCTGTTTCATACCTGCCCACCCATAACAAGATGTGTACATTCAACAGTAAAGAAGCCTCAGTATCAAACTTAGAAATATGTGTACTGGCCCACCTGGCCTATGAGGGTTTGAAACAGAAACCAACGGAGAACTGATCAATCCTGAAAGGTAGACTAATGAGACATATAACCAGCCTACAGCCATTAGCAACATGAGTCAGTACTCTGTGCAAGGCAAAGAAAAAAAAAAAAAACACACAAAAAATACCTCCAAAGTACAATACAATAATCCTTCAGGGAAAAAGAAAACTGAAATTTAAAAACGGGGTGGTGGAGTGAACAGGCCAACCAAAAGGCATTAACCAAAGGAAAAAAATCTCAGCCAGGCCCCAGGCAACCAGACTACGCTGGAATCAGTTTGGACCTGCCATTCCTGAAATTCCACTCTCCCAAGGTTTTCTGGCTTTTCCTTCCCGAGGCTTTTTCATTACCCTTTTGGGCCTGAAGGAGCCTAGAGGGGACGCATGGAGCTGTAGGAGGTGCCGGCCCCCACAAGGGTAGAGTCAAGGTCCCTCTGCGCCCGTGGGTAACTAACATAACTGAAATTCACAGGTAATCAAACACTTGGTGGGAGGGACAGCTGACTCATCTCCTTCCCTAACCAACAGCCCAGGATCCGCCTGCCTGCAGACTGAAGGGTCCCAGGTTCAACTCTGGCCAAGGGCATGTACCTCAGTTGAGGGCTCCATCCCCAGCCTGGACAGGAAGGCAACCAATCAGTGTGTCTCTCTCACATGGATGTTTCTCTCTCTCCCTCCCTTACACTCTCTGAAATGCAATAGAAAAAAATATCCTCCAATGAGGAGGAAAAAAAAAAAAAGCTGGGATTGATATGACCCTGTTAAAACATCTTCAGTCCCACAGACAGCCAGGAGGCCTGAGGAGGTTACAAGATTTTTTTTTGTTTGTTTTTTTAATTTTTTTATTTTACTGAACAGAACCAAGATGGCTGTGGGAATGCCAAGAGCCAAAACAAATTTCCCATCAGATGGCAGAACCAGCAGAATCCAAGCAGTGTCTCGTTTACAAACAAGCTACAGGTTTGGCCGAGAAGTGACCGGTCTCAACCCTCACCTGTGGCCAAGACTGGGGTCGGTCTCCCCGTTAGCCTTGGTCCTTTCCTATGGTCTCCAATAAACAGCAGGAACCCTTGCTGGGCCCAGCAGTATAGTTCTAAGCCATTCTGGTGCTTCCACGCAGAGGAATGGTCATCACGATATCAAAACATTAGACAGGGACAGAACATGGGGTGGGAAGGTCACGCAGGTCCATCGAGGAGGAGAATTGGAGAAATAGATCAAGGAAATAGGAAAAAAGAACCGGAAAACTAGGTAACCACAAAAACACATATATTTCCATCACCCCCTATGAACGGAAACGCTTTGTTACAAATAGTACCTGAGGCTCTCAAGGGCCCTAACTGATTAATTAAAGACAAGACATAACTATTCCCATTTTACAGATACAGGAGCGGAGACTTTAGAGACTTGGCCTAAGGTAACCCAGTGAGGACCAGAATCCAGGCTCTGAGAGACAGGCTTGCCCAGACAAGCAGAGGCTCCCCAAATGATTCCCAGCCATTCCCAGAGGAGAGCAGTCATCCCCCAAAGGCAGGCCTCCCGGGGCCTCTGCCTGCTGCCGCCCTGGGCGTCTTGCGCTGTTCTAGCCTCGGAAGGGACAGGCACCCCGCATCCAGGCCCGGGGACCACTATGGCCACACAACCCAGGCCTAATTTAGTTCTTGAGGGCACCAAACGCTACACTCCCCGGAGGCCCAGCCGGGCACGAGCAAGTGGCCAACGCTGCTCTGTGCGCCTCGAATTCCTCCTCCCTGGTCCAGGCCTTGGCCCAGCACCTGTGGCACCTGCAGGGAGGCGGGGCTCCGGGGACGGGCACCTCAAGAGGCTAACCTCCCCCTAGGACTCCACGGCAGTGACACCGACGGCGCGGGAGCAGCGGCTGCGGGGCGCCGAAGGCTCCGCCACCTTCCCAGCCCCGGGAGGTGGAGACTGCAACGCCCCCCTTTATGCCGATGGAGACTCAGAGAGCCCCAGAGCCCCCGACCGAAGCGGGATGGGCACCCCCCCAAAGCCCGGGCTCCCCCCAGCCCTGCGCACAGACGAGCCCCCGTGGATGTGCACAAACCCCAGCTAGGACTTCAAGTGCGTGGTTACAAAAACCGAACTGGACGGTAACGTATGAAGGCCACATAGAAATGCTCAGGAAACCCTAAAGGAAAAAAAAATTAAAAAAATAAAAATCTCAGGGACGGCTAAGCAGCCTGTAAACCGAAGGCCTGCGAAGGTGTCTCCCAGGCAGCCATTTGGCAAATGACACACTCGCGGCGCTCCCGGCCCCCTTCTCCCACTTCCTCCCCGCGGGCCGGTCCCGGGAGAAACGCCTCCTCGCCGGGCCTCGGACCCGCGCCGGGCTCGGGCTCGCGCACCCCTCGGAGGCCTCGGCTCCCACGCGCGGGCTCCCCGGGAGGAGGGACGGGCGTCCCGGGCAGGCCGCGCGGCATCCTGTTTATTCTTCAACCTCCAGCCCGAGCGCCAGGCTCTTCCAAGTAACCCTCTGGCGCCCGCACTCCACCCGCGGCCGCGCCGGCGCGGGGACCCCCGCTCGCAGGCCCGCGGCCCCCAACTTCAGGGGCACTCGGGGGGAGACCGCCGGCCCCGCGCCCCGAAGCCGCTCGGCGGCTGCCGCCCGCTCCCCACCCCCCTCAGCCCCGAACCCCACCTCCGCAGGGGGTGTGAGGCGTGCGCCGCGGGGGTGGGGCGGGGGCCGGAGCGCGGTCCCGACGGCCCCGCACCGCACGGGCGGCCAGGCGACTCCCGGGATCCGGGGCCCGCGCCGCGCCGCCAGGCCCTGGCCCCGGGGACCCCGGGGGCGGCGTGAGGAGCGGCCGCGACCCGCCGCCCAGGCCGTGCGGCGCCGCCACAACAATGGAGGGGCCCGGCCGCCCGCCCAGGCCCGGCCCGCGGCCTGCAACCCCGCAGCCCGCAGCCCGCGGCCCTCGCTCGGCCGGCGACCCAACGGCAGGCGTGGGCCGGGCCGGGCCGGGCGCGCTCGCGGACAAAGGTCGGCCGGGCCCGGGCCCCTGTCAGTCAGCGGCGCCGAGACAAAGCCGGCCGCGCCTCCATCTTAGCGCCGCCGCCCCGCGCCCGCGCCCCGCGCCCCGGGCCCACCTGGTCTGGTTCCGCGGGCACGACGGGGCCGGGCGATGGCGGTCGGGCGGCGGTCGGGCGCGGAGGCGGCGGGATGGCGGCGGATTGCGCGGCGGCGGCGGCGGCGCGGCTGCTCGCTCGCTCGCTCCCTCCCTCCCGGCTCGCTGGGCGCTCGCTCGCTCGCTCGCTGGAGCCTCCGCCTGTGTCTCGCCGCTCACCAGCCTCTCGCTCCGCTCCCCGCCCCCCGCCGCCGCCGCCCCCGCCTCCCCCGCCTCCCCCTCCCGCCGCCGCCGCAGCCGCCGCCCGCGCAGCGCCCCCTGCCGCGCCTCACGGGAACGCCGCCCGGCCGACCAGGGCTGCGGGCGCGCGAGCCGAGGGGAGGGGGGCAGGGGCGCGAGCGGTCGGGAGCCCGGGGAGCGGGGCGGGGGCGGGGCGGAGAGGGGCCCCGGGCGCCGCGAAGGGGCCGCGGGGCGCAGGGGGAGGGCAGGGGAGGGGGCGAAGGGGGCGACGCCGACCGGAAGCGAGGGGCGGGGCGGGGGGCGAGCCCGGCGCGCCGCCCCTCCCCTCGGAGCCGCCGCGCCCCCGCGGACCCGCAGCCCGGGTTTGGCTCCGACACGCGCTGCGCTCGGAGGCTCGGCCGTGCCCCCGGCGGACCCCGCGCCCTCCGCGTCGCGGGGGAGCTGCGGCGCCCACCCTCCCGCGCGCGCTGCGAACGCGGAACAAAAGGTCCGGGGTGGGGGGGGCGCCGCCCGAGCCGCCTGAGGTCGCGCAGAGGTCAGGGGACCCGAGGGGGGGCCGAGGGGTTCGAGGGGGCGGCGAGCACGCCCAGGGAAAGCCCCGACGGGACGAGAGGGCGGCGGCGGGCGGGGGTCCAGGCGGCGCCCCCCCCCCCCGGGCTCGTCCGCACGCCCAGCCTCCGCCGGCTTCCCCGCAGCGGTTCCCTCGGTGCATCACAGCCGGCCGCCCCGGGGAGGCTCCGAGAGGTTAAGTAACTTTCCCAAGGCCACACAGCTCGGCCTAGGAGGAAGGTCCACCCCCTTCAGCCTCAGGAGCCGGGTTAGGGCCTGCGCTGGGCGCTCCGCAAACACGGGTGGGTGGGTTGATTGGGTTGGTTGGTTGGTTGGTTGGTTAGTTGGTTGGTTAGTTGAATGGAGGAAGGACGGTCTGGCCCTTGACCTTTCTGGCTGTGAAGTCGGGAACCCTGGGGCTCGCTCTTGTTACCCTAGGACCAGAAGACCCTGCAGTGCTCTGGAAGACAGACGAGGGGACAGTAAAGGCGGCAGAGGGGGAAGAAAGGCCAACAGATGTCCTGCTCCCCTGGGGGCAGCAAGGGCTGCTAGTTCCCTGGGCATGAAATGACGGCAGGTGCCCCGCTTGCACCAAAACAAAACAAAACAAACCCAAGGGTTTATGTCCCCATCTTCCGGGAAATCCTTCTCTTTCTGCACTTCTGGGGGGGGGGGGGGTGACAGGTGCTGTCAACTGGGCACCTTTTCTGGGCAGCGTGCTCAGCGCTGTGCAGAGAGAACTCGGTCCCTGGGAGGTGGCTGCTATTGTCCCCACTCAGTGGAAAGGGACATCGAGGTCAGAAGTTCAGTGACCTTAAACAAGGTCACCAAGGAGGCACCTGGGTGGCGGAGCAAGGATTTGAGCCCAGCGGTGCCAGCCTTTGAGGTGTGAGCCTGTGCTAGAGGGAGGCGAGGGCTAAGGTGCTGGGATAGGCATGGGGGCCGCTTTCTGTGGTCTGAGGCCACTCGGCTTTCTCCAGGATCTGAAGGTGCCCCTCCCAGAACTCAGAGCAGCGCATGAGGGCTGGACCTTGAGGTCACATCCCCAAGAGACTCCCCACGGGGTGTGGGAGACATTCAAGGAGACGTTTTTTTGTATCGTGAAAGTTACACCAAGGAAACAGCTGCTCTTCCCGACCCAGGCCCTGGAAAGAATGTAAGGAATGAGTGGACCAAGCGGTTCAAAGCTGGGGAGAGTTTGGCGTGAACCAATGAGCAAGAGTTTATTTAGCTTTTGTCACTTTCTTCCTCTTAAATATGAGGAAAATTGGCAAGTCTGCTTATGGGTGGAGAAATCTTTTCAGGCTCCCACACTGAGCCAGAGGGGGAATTCCACCCATCCCTCTTGGCCTAATGCCGGTTTTATAGAAACATAAGTTTTTCCCCCCCCAAAATGTGATCACTGCCTTTGGTTACACTGAAATTTAATGTTTTTGTAAAATGCTTATAACTGCATTTCTTAATCCACGATTTCTTTTTTAAACCACATCATGGCTAGAGGTGGGTCTCCTTCACATTAATTTCACGTGGAATATGAAAAGCCCTTATCGTTGGTCAGATTTGGGTCCTTTTTGAAAAATAAAAACTCACGCGGGAAGTTGCCTCCTCGTGCTCTCTCTCCTCGCTCTTTCCTGTACTCAGGCTCCTTCCTGTCTAACCTCCGGCACTCATCGACACTCACTGTCACACTCCCAGTCTTGCTCTGTTCCCTGCAAGACAAGGAGCTCATCCAGATGCACCGAATCATTCATTTTTTTAAAAAAAAATATATGTTTTTATTGATTTCAAAGAGAGGAAGTGGGGGAGAGAGAGAGAGAAAGATCCATCCGTGAGAGAGAGAAATATCCATCTGCTGCCTCCTGCATGCCCCCTACTGGGCGTCAGCCTGCAACTCGGGCATGTGCCCTGACTGGGAATCAAACCAGTGACCTCTTGGTTCCTGGGTCAACGCTCAACCACTGAGCCACACTGGCCAGGCAACCATTTGTTATTCCTTAGGATTTGGTGGGTTTGGGGATGGTTCTTCTGCCCCACCCGGCATTGACTGGCGTCGGTCATGCTGCTGCACTCGGTCCCCTGGAGGTGTTGCATCCTCCAGGAGTCTCCTCGCGGCCTCTTGTCTCTGACGGAATAGTCTGGGCTTCCTGTAGCATGGCAGCTGGGTTCCCAGGGTGGGAAAGTGGACGCTCACAGGCCTCCTAAGGATGTCGCTTCTGCGCGCTGTGGGTGAGAGCGCGTCTCAGGGCTAGCTTAGACTCACGGAGGGGAAGTAACCCACACCGCCCCCCGTGGGAGGAGCCATGTGCTTGTACCGGGAAGGGAAGATTGACTGGCAGATCATTTGTAGACAACCTCCCCTGCTCTCCGGACCCCCTGCTTTCCCCCACCCATGCCTTATCCAGACCTCTACTCGTCCTGTCTAATGAAAGACATTCCATCCAACTGCAAAGGACGTTTACCGAGCTCTGTAATGCCAAGGCCAGCCGGAGGGCTGAGATAGAGCAAGATGAGAAATAAATGATCTCTGTGCTCAAGGAAATCCCAAATTCAGGGGCATTAAAAACAAAAAATGACAACCCTAGCTGGTTTGGCTCAGTGGTTAGAGCGTCGCCTGTGGACTGAAGGGTCCCAGGTTCAATTCTGGCCAAGGGCACATACCTCAGTTGAAGGCTTGATCCTCGGTCCTGGTCAGGACCCATCTAATCGATGCACCTCTTTCACATCGACCTCTCTCTCCCCCTCTTCTTCTCCCCCAACCTTCCACTGTCTCTGAAAAGCAATGGGAAAAATATCCTCAGGTAAGGATTAAAACAAAACAAAAAATCCAACAATAAAAACTGTGACTTCATGAGCTCTCAACCCCTGCCAGACATGGGCCAGAGACGGCCCTGAATCATCAAGCCTGGTGCTGGCCTGGTCTCCCTGCTCCCTCCTGCCCCAGAGCTGCAGGAGGACAGTGAGTGGGTGACGTGCCCACAGCTCACGTGCGATAGGAGCCCAGGCGTGGGAGGCCTACGGCGTGGGTAGTGACCTCATGTGCCAGGACTCCCAGACAGGCCTGCTTTCCCGCTCTCGGCACCTGTTCTCATGAGTGCAACTGTGCGTCCCCATTTCAGCTCAGAAAATGTGGTCATATTAACTGGTGGGGGCAAAAGCACCGTCCAGGGAGAAATTGATTCCAGCTGGGGAGACGGCGGGAGCCCTCTGGGTTCGGGTGCCTTTGACAGCAGGCTTTGAAGGAAGAGTGGAGAGTTTAATCAGAAGGGACTGGGGAAGGACATTCCAGATGGAGGGACTGGCTTGAACAAAGGCCTGGAGGTGGGTGTGTCTGGGCCCTGAGAGGGGCCCACCCGCTGGCTGGTGGCCCCATCCCAGGGAATGTGCATTCCATTAGGGGTGGGAGCCTTGAGCTAAAAATACAACACTTGAGTCTGAACAGGCAGCAGGGGCCCTGCACAGACCTTGGTGCTCACTCCAGGGTTTGGGGGGTAGCATCTGAGTTTCAGCAACTGACACACACACACAAGAGCTAAAAGTGAAGTCTCCTCTGGGCATGGAGCACTGGCAATTTCTCTCTGCATCACACCTGATTCTTACCAATTTGAATTCAACCTTCATTTTCCACCAAGGGAAAGACCCTGGGAGGTAGGGGGAGGAGGGAAAGAGCTGGACTGGGAACTAAAAGAGTGGGGGCAACTTCAGCTAAGAAAATGCAGCAAAAAAATATTGAGGGATGGGGCTTGGGGAAGGAAAGAAGAGCCAGCTCTCTAAGGAGGCTCCCAAGGGAAGGACGCGGGTGGCAAGTTCAGGAGGCCACCCTACCCGCTCCCTTTCTTGCCTATGACAGAACGCTGATTTGTGGTCCTCCTTCCCGTGAGCGCTTCAGAATCCTCCTCAAGAGGGACCCCAGGAAGCCACACCCACTGTGGAGCTCACCTGTGAGGAGGCAGAGGTAGGAAAAAGGAGGGTCGTTGGCAGGAGAATTAAGGAATCCGGTCTCGCCTGTGTGGCCAGTAACTCAGAAATGTAGATCCGGAAGAAACAAAAGACCTCGAGCCCGGCGGAGCGTGGCTCAGCGGTGGAGCGTCGACCTAGGATCCAGGCGATCGGGGTTCAAGTCCCGGTCAGGGCACATGCCCGGGTTGCGGGCTCCATCAATGACTCTCTCATCATTGATGTTTCTATCTCTGTCTCTCCCTCTGCTTTCCTCTCTCTGAAATCAATAAAGATATATTAAAAAAAAAAAAAAGACCTCGAAAGTGAGAAGACAATCCACAGGATGGGAGGAAATACTTGCAAACCATATATCTGATCAGGGTTCAGCATCCCACATACATAAAGAACTCTTACAGCTCAACTGCAAAAAAAAGAGAAACAACCCAAGAAAAAGTGGGCAAAGGACTTGCCTAGACATTTCTCCAAAGAGTACACAAATGGCCAGCAAGCACATGGGAAGGTGCTCAGCATCACTCACCATCGGGGCAATGCGAGTCAGAGCCACAGTGAGATACAGCTTTACACCCACTAGGACGGCTGGAATAAAAAAAATGAAAAGTAACGTGTTGGCAAGGGTGTAGAGATGTTAGGGCCCTCACATGTTGCTGGCGGGAGTATAACACAGTGCAGCTGCTGTAGAAATAGTTTAGTGGTCTCTCAAAAAGCTAAACACAGCCCAGCCCGCATGGCTCAGTGGTTGAGCATTGACCTATGATCTGGGAGATCGTGGTTCTATCCTCAGTCAGGGCACAGGCCTGGTTTGTGGGCTCGATCCCCAGTAGGGGGCGTGCAGGAGGCAGCCGATTGATGATTCATCATTGACGTTTCTATCTCTCCCTCTCCCTTCCTCTCTCTGAATTAAATAAAAAAAATTTTATATATATATACACACACATATACATATATATATGTATATATATATGTAAAAGTTAAACACACAATCATCATATGTCCCAGCAAGTCCACTCATAGGTTTATAACTGAAAGAACTGAAAACAAGATGTCCAAACAAAAACTTACACATGAATGCTCACAGCAACATTATTTGCAGTAGCCAAGAGGTGGAAACAACCCAAATGTCCATCAACTGCTGAGCGTACAAACAAAATGTGGTAGATCCATACTGAAGTATTATTCAGCCACTAAAAGGAATGAAGTTCTTTTAAAAAAAAAAAAAATTCAAATTTTATTTTTTAATTACAGTTAACATTCAATATTATTCTGTATTAGTTTCAGGTGGATAGCATAGGAGTTTAGACAATCATATACTTCACAAAGTGTTCCCCCCGATATTCCCAGGACCCCCCTGGCACCATGCATAGTTATTACGCCATCCTTGACTCTGTGCTCTAGGCTGTACTTTGAGGATTGATGTTCTGTTGCCGTTACAGCATGGATGGACCTTGAAAACATTATGCTGAGAGAAAGAAGCCAGCTACAAAAGGCCATATGTTGTCTGATCCCATTTACAGGAAATGTCTAGAACAGGCAAATCCATAGAGACAGAAAGCTGATTAGTGTCTGCCGGGGGCTGGGAGGAGGGGGGATGGGGAGGCTCCGCTTAATGGATGTGGGGTTTCCTTTTGGGATGATGAGCCCATTCTGGAGCTAGACAGAGGTGATGTCTAGTGCATGAGCTAAATGTCGCTGAACAGCACACGTTAAAAAGTAGTTAAAGTGGGACCCTGGGCTGGTAGCTCAGTTGGTTTGAGCATCACCCCAACATGCCAAGGGCACGTACAAAAAGCAACCAATGAAGGCATCAACAACAGGGACTAAAAATTACTATTTCTCTCTTCCTTCCTGTGTCTCAAATCAATAAAATTTTTTTAAAAAGTAGTTACAATGGCAAGTTTTATGTTATGTGTACTTTACCACAACAAAAAAATAACCTGATTTGGAATGGCACTTTTTCTGGAATCTTGGTCAGTGATCTTGCCATCACTTGTTCACACGGGGATCATTTAGATTTCCGACCTTCCAGGTGATATTTACATTTTAAGGAGGAAAGAGAAACCACTTTCTGTCTGCCTGTTTCCAAAAGGCCCTCTCGTCTAAATTCAAAGGGAGACGGGGTGTGTGAAGCCAGGGGCTCCTTCCCCTGTGGCATCTAAGGAGCCTCGCGGGTCAGCTCTGGGGTTTAGAGCCCTTCTGCTGAGGCCTGCAGATTGCTGGCCAGCCCAGTGGGTGGCTGATCTACTTCATACTCCTGTCTGAATAACCAGAGTTTGCCTGTCAGATAAAAACGTGGCCCCTGAGAAACGCAGCTAGTTTAGCTGGCAACGCAAGTGCGCAAATGCTTTTCCTGGCGATGTCCTTTGTACTTTGGTTGCCTCAGAAAGTACCTTTTGTGTTCTTCTCATTTTTAGACAAGATACTAACAAGATATGTCCTCAGGGGTTGAGATTTAATAAAATACTTATTACTGCTTCATCAATGACACTCTGAAGTAGGACTGGCTTTTATTTTTTTCTACAAGAGCATGGCAATAAAGAATGCATCGGCCCTAGTACAGCCCCTGCTTTGATCCATGTTTCAGCAGCTTTGCTCACCACTGCTTTTGCACATAGTGGAAAAGGCAAATAGTGTCTTAGTGCCATTATTAAAATAGTTTTGCTCCTCTCAGGGACCTCTGCCCACTTTGAAAACTAAGCTTGATTCCCTTACAGTAATTTGAAAGCAGAACAAATAAACCCACCAAGAAGCAGGCTCTCTTAAGAGTTATTTACTGAGCACATGACTCATAGTAGGTGCTCAATAAACATCTTTTGAATCTGGAATAACAGCTTCCACTTACCACGTTTACCATGCGCCAGGCATTATGCTACATATTTTATATACATTGTCTCATTGAATCTAGCACCCCCATTTTACAGATGGGAAAAGCAAGGCTTGGAGAGGATCAGTAACTAGCCCAGATCCAGGAGTCGAACCCAGTTTTGTCTGATTTCAAGCCACTGTGCCATACTGACTCGGTTTAGTGTCAAAGCTCAGATCAAGGAAAAAAAAAAGAGAGAGAAAAAGTTAAGGAAATTTTGTAAATTTTCTAAAGAAGGTGTATTAAGAACATTGGGCTGTGGTCATGGTGAACCCCTTCTCACAAGATTGGGGGTACAGTCGTCATCCCCGTGGAGGAACACACACAAACAACAGCGGGAGGGAGGGGGGAATGGATGATACAATAGTGGGGCCCAGGTGTAAAACGCAGCAAGACTAATGAGACAATTGGGCTTCCCTGGGCTGTGTCCCCACGGGTCCGAGCAGCAAGCAGTGGCTTTTCCCAGGGGCTCATTCCCCGTCCCAGCCCTGAGAGGCTGAGCTGAATCACTCCTGTGATTCTTCCTACCTTTCCAGGGGAGGAATTAACCAGTGGAAGGCCAGCTGCCAACCTTGCCAGGTCTTTACTGATGCCTCAGGCCAAGTTCCTCTCTGTTCTGTATCAAGATCTGGCCCTTCCTGACCTCTCCAGCCTCATCTCTCACCTCCTCCCTTTCCAGAGTCACAGCTTTCTCTCACCTCCAGACTCCAAACCAACTGTGTCGTCACCCTCCCCCACCCCCACACAACCTCCTGCTCAACCCTCAGGACTCAGCTTGGATACTGCCTCCTTTAAGAACCCTTCTCGCCCAGCCGGCGTGGCTCAGGGGTTGAGCGTCAACCT
Organism: Miniopterus natalensis; assembly: GCF_054644295.1. NCBI lineage: Eukaryota > Metazoa > Chordata > Mammalia > Chiroptera > Miniopteridae > Miniopterus > Miniopterus natalensis. Next base: position 71,697,207 of record NC_142092.1, read on the forward strand.
AGGACCCAGGAGATCGAGGACCGATTCCCAGTCACGGCACATGGCCGGGTTGCGGGCTCGATCCCCAGTCGGGGGTGTGCAGGAGGCAGCTGATCAACGACTCATCATTGATGTTTCTCTCTCTCCCTCTCCCTTCCTCTCTTCAAAATCAATAAAGACATATTTAAAAACAAACAAACAAAAAAACCCGTCTCTGTCAGGTCCTCCAGACTTGGAAGGGCATTTCCATGCCCACCGCTATGTCCCCGAGTCTCACACAATGCCTGGCACAGAGTAGGAGCTCAATAAATATTTGCTAAATCAGTGAGTGAGTGAATGAACAAAGGAATCCATAGAAAGGAGAGGAGAGGAGAAAGGCAGGTGGGACAGGAATGCAAGGAAGCAGAAAACAAACTTTGCACCTGCCTATGGACACGTAAGGTCTTGTTCCATGGGCACTGCAGGAGGACCTGGGCTCTGTGGGTGGGGGACATAGGGCTGGGGTGGGGGTGCACAAAAGACACAGAGCTTAAAGAGGGGCTTGAAATGCCATCACAAACACACTCTCAAAAGGTACCAACTGTGCCCACTAAGGCAAAAGTGTCAAGGGATACAAATTAAAGGCAAATTGCACAGTAATAATAGGAATGGCTATTTATTAGGTTGGCTAACAGCTGTGACAAACAACCCCAGCATTTCAGTGGTTCATCCCAATAAAAGTTCATTTTTTTATTCCTCTCCCAAGAGGGTTTTTCTGGTAGAGCGGCTCTGTTCCAAGTAGTGTTGCAGGGATTCAGGAACCTCCCGTCTCTGGTTCCACTGTCATTCCCAGGGGCACAGGCAGGGAAGCGGGCAGGCAGGCGGGCGGGCGGGCCTGGAAATGTGCCCCTCACTGCCGCCTGCGTTCCACTGGCCAGAACTCAGTCCTGTGGCCCCACCCGGCTGCATGGGAGGCTGGGAGCTGTGGTCTAGTGGTGGCCCTGAAGGTAAAGAAATTGGGGATTGCTGAACACTGCTAGTCTCAGCCACAGCTCCTATCTAATGAAAATCTACTAAATGTCAGGCACCGCGCTAAGTTACATGCACGTGGTGATTTTATCCTCAGGTCAGCTCTCATTTACAGAGGAGGAAACTAAGGCTCAGAAAGTTTACGTAAATTTTATGCGGTGAAAGGCTCATGCTTGGAGAATCAGTGTGGAGCCTGATCTTTTCAACTCAAAGCCTGTAATTGAAAAGAAGGGCAGATAATACTAGTGAGCCACAACCTACTCTGAGATCACACCCACCCACTCAACATCGTCATCATCTTTGATTAAATGCTAATTTGGGGTTAGGGTTTTTTCCTAGGCACTTTCGTGTTAACTCACTTTCGTGTTAGCCTCACAAAACCCTGTGAAATAGATACTGTTAATACACTTATTTTAAAGATGAGGAAATTGCGCAGGAGGTTAAGCGACTTGGCTGAGATCACTCAGCAAGTACATGGCAGAGACAGAGCTCAAACCCAGGCATTTGGTCTCTAGAGTCTACATGTACATTTGCCCCACTCCTGCCTCTCTACAGACAACAAAAGGAATAATTGTAGGGCAGAGCGCTGGTACCCTGGGGAGCATGCAAGCTGGGCCTTTGGGGTTCGAGAGGGAAATATGATGCTTGTATTTATGCTCCTTCCATTGTATTCTTTTTTTTTTTTTAATCTTCACCCGAGGATATTTTTTCCACTGCTTTTCCCAGAGAGAGGAAGGGAGAAAGAAACATCGATGTGAGAGAGACACATTGATTGGTTGCCTCCTGCATACCCCAGACCCGGGGCCAGGGATGGAGCCTGCAACTGAGGTACGCTGGCCCTTGGCCAGAATCGAACCGGGAACCCTTCAGTCTGCAGGCCGACGCTCTAACCACCAGGGCACTTCTTATTCTTTTGAAAAAAATCAGAATGATATTAAACTTTACTAATATGTACATTTTATATAGATTGACCCTGCCACCCTCACTCAGCTGAAGATCAATCTGCATGATACATACAAATCAAATTAGTAAAATTTAATATGCTCTGATTTTTTATTTTTATTTTTTAAGAATAAACACAGCCTGGCCAGGCGTGGCTCAGCAGTTGAGCATTGACCTAGGATCCAGGAGATCGGGGTTCGATTCCTGGTCAGGGCACATGCCCGGGTTGCAGGCTAGGCAGCCGATCAATGACTCTCTCATCATTGATGTTTCTATCTCTCTCTGTGCCCCTCCTTTCCTCTCTCTGAAATCAATAAAGATATGTTTAAAAAAAAAGAAACCCAAATAGAAGCTGTCACCTGCAGTCCTTCAATAAGTGGATCGGCGTAGTACATTTAGTTTTAATTAAACTAGCTCACAGTGTGGGCAAGAAGTTTTAAGTTTTTGTTTTTAAATTTTTTTTAATTTTTTATTTTAGGGGGAGAGATGTATCAGGAGTCCAGACAGGGGATTGAACCCACAACCTAGGTATGTGCTTTGACTGGGAACCCAACCCGTCACAGTTCGTTGCACTGATGATGCTCCAACCAACTGAGCCACACCAGCCAGGGCTGGACAAGTAGTTTTAAAAGACATACACATAAGGGGGTGGGAGCGACGTGGAGGGGGCCAATTGGGGGGGGAAATGGGACACCTGCAATACTTTCAACAATAAAGATAAATTTAAAAAAATAAAAATAAAATAAAAGATATGCACCTAAAGCCTGAAAAGCCACTCGCCTTAGGTCCCACGGCCCTAAGAGCCTCGGGCTCCCTCGCGCATGCCCAGAACCTCTACATCGCGGGGTGGAAGGTGGGACCTTGTGGCCACACCCCTTACCTTTTCCCCGCCTTCCTCGTTTCTTCCGGAGGCATCATTGGCTAGCTCCCCCCCCCGCGATTGGGCGAGCCGCTAGTCACTGGAGGGGCACGATTGGACGAAGTCGCCGCCTCTCTCCCGGTGGCCGGCTTCGATTGGCTGAAGTGCTGCAAACCTGCCTGTGCCCCCGGCGGCCGTAGGACGCGGTTGGACGGTGCGGCCCGAGGGCGGAGCGCCCCGGAGTCGCCCCTGCAGCCCCGGGAAGGCCCGGCGGAGGTACCGGCGGGGAGCTCGGGGGAGCAGGAACCCCAGCGAGACCCCCAGCTGGCGGCCGAGCCGGGGAAAGCGTGGCTGTTGGGAGCCCTGCATGGCCGGCTTCGGCTCAGGCAGGTGGGCGCCGCCCGTCCGGAGCAGTTACGGGAAACTGAGGCTCACCCAGCAGGTGGAGCTTGGGCGGCGGAGGAATGACCCACCTGCAGAGGCGTATGGGCAAGGGAGCTGGAAAAAACACACCCGAAAGCGAATTGCTACGCCAAGGCTGCGGGCTGGATGCCCGGTCAGGGCGCGTCAAGAATCATCCAAAGAATGCATAAATAAGTAGAGCAACAAATCCATGTTTCTCTCGCTCTCTTCCTCTCCTGCTCTAAAAATCAGCACATAAATGGGCAAGGGCATGTACCTGGGTTGCAGGTTTGATCCACTGCGCGGGAGGCAAGCAATCGTGTCTCTCTCACATTGATGTTTCCCTCTCTCTCTCTCCCCCCCCCCACTCTCTCTAAAAATTAATGGAAAAAATACCCTTGGGTGAGGGTTAACAACCACAACACACAATTAAAGTGAAAAAGCTAATTGCCAACAGCGAGGCCTCTGGGCCTGCAGACTCATCTCTTGAACCAGGTGGGGGAATTCCAAGGCGCTTTGCCGAGGGAGGACCCAGGAGAAGTGTGACCTGCAGAAATCTATGCCCAGCTTATGTGTGAAGCCCAGTGACCTGTGGGCAAAGAAACCCTGTCCTTGGCGCAGAAGAAAGGACATCTGTGGGAATGAGCTTATCGGCAGGGATCGTCCTGAGGTGGTTGAGGCTAAACGGAGGACTCGCAAGAAATCCAGCACTACAAAAAGCCGAACGTTTTTCTGGATCAAGATGTGTTTATGTGTGAGACGTCTGAGGCCCAGGAGAGATCCAATTCTTTTTTTTTTTAATGTATCTCGATTGATTTCAGAGAGAGAAAGGGAGAGGGAGGGAGAGAGAAACATCAATGATGAGAGTCCTCGATGGGCTGCTTCCTGCACGACCCCCACTGGGGATCGAGCCCGCAACCCAGGCATGTGCCCTGACCAGGAATTGAATCTCGATCTCCTGGATCCTGGGTTGATGCTCAACCACTGAGCCACACTGGCTTGGGCAAGAGATCCAGTTCTAAGAGATTTCCCACTGCCTGGCTCTCAGTAAATTACAGTGTTACTTGCCCTTGTGATAAAGACAGACAGTGGCAAGAATGGCAACAGCTTAAAATTTGGGAAAATGTCCTTGTTGTCAGAGATAAAGCCATAGAAGAAGAGACTGGGAGATCCCACTTGTGATGCCAAGTGATTCTGTTTGGTAAACTGAAGCTGCCTTTCCTGTCTAGTGGAGATAGATCCCTGTAAGGAGCACAGCCTGGGCTTGCTGAGTAAGGGTAACCTACCACCAATGGAAACAATGACACCAAGAGGGGAGGTCTACACAGCCAGTCACCTTCATGACAGTATCTCCAAGGGACCCATGGACACAGCGAGGCCAGTGCCCACGAAGGGGTGCAACACAGAAAGAAATAAGGTGACCTGAACAGCATTCTGCCTTCGAGTGGTTTGAAAATACTCCCAAGTCACGTCATTGAGAGCATCCCAGATCACTAACATTTTATCCAGGGAGACAAGAACACATGAGATCATTCTTTTGGGATAGGACTACCCCAAAAATGGCCCTGAATTTTTACTTAGGGTTTTTACTTAGGTTAAACTGTTAAATAAAATGCTCATTATGTTCTTCAGAACCAGCAGGGGGTACGCAGGCTGGAATAATAGTAACAACAAATACTGCACAGATAGCCAAAGCTATCCGTTTGGGTCCGGGCATTGGGCAAAAGCGTGACATGCATCTTTAGTTCATTAAACCCTTCAGCCCCATGAAGCAGGTACTGTTTTTACAACCCCACTTCAGAGACAAAGAAACTGAGGGCTAGAGAAGGTCAGCAATATTTCCAGCTAGTCAGTGACAGAGCCAGGGTTTGAACTTAGGCAACCCACCACATGTCCTCGACTTTCAATCATTTTACTATCCGGCCTCCCCAAGATGACACTTGGACATGTTGCAGCAAAAATAATGACAGTACAGTTGTACCACGGCACGTTTTGTATACTTTTGTTAGGAGACATAGCAATATTAAAACCAATATTTGCCTTCTCAAAATGGATCCAGTAAGTAGGCTTTTAAAAGGTTTTTGATTTAGAGAGAGAGGGAGAGAGAGAAACATCGATTGGTTGCCGTCGCCTCCCACAAATCAACAACAAAGAGACAGAAAAAGTGGGCAAAGGGCTTGTATAGACATTTCTCCAAAGAAGATGTACGAATGGCCAATAGCACACGATGCCAGCATCATGAGGCCTCAGGAAAACGCAAATGAAAGCGGCAGTGAGATACCCCTTCACGCCCACAGGGTGGCTATACTTTTAAAAATGGAAAATAGCAGGTGTTGGTGAGAATGTGAGAAATCAGGACCCTTGTCTACTGCTGCCCCTAGAGCCCGAACAACCTGGAGAGGAAGCCCTTGCAATAACCGCCGTTGACCACGAGAGAGCGCTGTGGGCCAGAAGCCCAGACCAGACAGGGCCAACTAGCCAGTCCCCTGAGACCCGCGGGGGATGCGGGGATGACAGGTGAGAGGAACTGTCACTCCCAGGACTCACCCTTTGCAACAGCTACGCAGCAGCATCCTCACAGCAAACCCAGGACTAGGTACTGTGAGGACCCCCCACTTGACAGACGGAGAAGCCAAGGCTCAGCGTTGTAAACGATTTGTCCCAAGTCACCAGGTTAGGGTGGGAGAGCTAGAGTTTCAACTCCACTCTGACCCCAGAGCCCAAACTGTTGGTCACATGACCCCCCTCCCCACACCTATGCTGTCTGGCTGTCTTTCCTCCTGGGTCCCCTTCTAGATGGTTCCCTTAAGCTCAGTGAGATTTGCCCAGGCCTGCGCAGCAGTGGGTACATCAATGACTGTAGGGAGAGGCTGGGCTGGGGGGGTGCCCGGGGCCTGGGTGGGAGTGTGGACACGGGGAGGGAGATCCAGGGCCACAGGGCCGGGAGTTCTGCTCCAGCCCCTGGCAGAGCTGGCCCCCTGGGAGCCCGCCAGGTTTATTAATATACTGCTGAGTCAGGGGGCTCTTGCGTGTCAGCATCACAAGACCAGGGGCTGAGCACAGCAGGAATATTCCTGACTCAGGTGCCCTCTCTCCCACCTGCGCTGCCCCTCCCCCTGCCCCCCAGGGTCTGTCTGAGTTGCCGTGTGGCCTGGGGGCAAGTCACTTCACCTGACTGTACTCCCCAGTGGCCTGGCGCACGGCCGGCATGAGCTGAGAAGCAAGGCATGGTCTTCCAGAAAATGCTGTTTTGAGGTCCTGCTATGTGCCCAGCCCTGTCCTGGTTGCTGGGGGTCCTGCCGCGGGGGGCTGCACAGTCCGGTGCTCACCATGTGCCCACCTGGGGGCCCCAGCCAGCAGCCGCAGCTACCATCCTCGGGCTAACAAGCTCTCCCATCTTGGGGACTCTGGTCCCATGGGGTGGAGGCTGGCTGGAGGGAAGAGAGCCTGGACTTGGGGAGGGGTGGTGGGGGACCCACCCTCATCACTGCCGCAGATCACACGGCCCTGCCCGGGCTGGTGGTGGCAGGATCCATCTTGACTGCCCAGTTAGGAAGTGCCCCAGGCGTTGTTTAAAAACTATTTACTGGGGACTTCGGGCCTTATTGAGATACACACGCAGGTCGTCTCCTCAAAGCCTCACAAGATGTCTGTTCTCCCCGTTTTACAGATGAGGAAACTGACCCACAGGAAAGGTTACCTGCCACTAAGTGATGGAGTTAGGCCTCGAACCCAGTTTGGCTGATTCATTCAACCTTGATTCTAAACTCACTGACTCAGCCTGGCATCTATAGCATTCGTTGAATGAATGGATGGATAAATAAAAGAATTTTATCCCTAGAGGATTCCTCTTCCACAGCCTTGACCTCAGGCCCCTTGCCCTGGTCCCCTCCTTCCCCCACCCCCATGCTGTGATCCCTGCTTATTTGAGGGATGGCAGGATTCCTTGAACACCGGCTCCTCCTCGGACCCCCGCCCACTTCTTGTCTGAAGGACTTTGGCTCCAACGACCCTCTAGAGCCCTTATCAGTCTCCCCACAGGGCTCAGAGAGTCCACGACAGGCAGCCTGCCCTCCCTGGCCCCTCGCAGCCGTTATCAGGGGACACATTCCCGCCAGGCCTCTCCTCACGAGGACAGGAGATAAACCTGCCACCTTCCGGCCCCTCTTCCGAGCTTTGCCAAGTGGGGAGGGGGCTCTCTGGGGGCAGGAAGGGGGTTATTGCAACAGGAAGGCCCAGCACTGACCTTGTTTCTTCAGTCAGCCTGAGAAAACACCGGGGCTGCTCCGGCGGCATGGGCCGTGACCCCTCTCAGGATGTGCCCTCCCTGCTGGGGTGGGGTGGGGGTGGGACAACTGCCCACAGGCCTAATGCTGGCTCCTGGGGAAGAAGTCAAGGCTTTGGCCAGAGGCTGGGGGGCTGCTCCGGGAGGCTCTAGGGCACTTACCCTCCTCCCGGGGCCGGCCAGGCCGCTCAGCACCTGCCTGTCTGTCCACCTCGTTAAGCCTCGATTTTCTCCTTAAATTACAGATAGTGGCAGTTCTTACCTCTTACGGTGCGAAGTGACACTATGACAGTGTGTGCCAGGGTCTTTGTGCAGAGCCCGGCGCCCGGGGTGCTGCTGAAACGTCTCTGAAATCTCCCGTGGGTCCCACGCCGGGGCACTTCAAAGGAATTCCTTTATCACCCAGAGGAACGTAGCTGACCTTCATCACTCCAGAGGTCTCACCTGCCCCAACCATGGCCAGGGAAAGGTCTGTGCTGGGCAACATCAAAGTCAGCGGCAGGATGTCCATACTTTGGTCCCAGGTTCCTCTGACCTTTGCAAAGACCCCCACAAGCCCAGCCCTGTCCCCAGGCTGTGGAGAGCGCAGAGGCCCAGGCCCGGAGGTGAGGCAGGTTCTGCCACCACCTGGCCCTGGGGTTTGGCAGCGCAGCAGGTGCGGGAAAGCTCCTGAAGGGAGGCGTGAGAACCCTGAGAGCAGAGTGCGTTGGCCATTCGCGTGGGGCAAGAGATAGACACCATTGAGACATGTGGCCAGCCCTTGAGGGTGTCATGGCAGGGTCACCAATGTGAGGAGCCGGGGGCACCGTGGAGGGGCGGGGTCTCCCAGCTGTGCATACATGGGCTCCAGTCTCAGGGCTGGGGGGGCCTCAGGTGTTTTTTTAAATGTATTTTTCAATAAATAATTAGTTGACATATAATATATTAGTTTCAGGTGTATAGCATAGTGGTTAGACATTGATATACCTTAGGAAGCAATCCCTCCAATAAGTCTGGTACCCACCTGGCACATGCATGGTTATTACACCGTATTGATGTGTTCCCGGGGCTGTGCTCTGAGGGGCCTCAGCTCTTGCACCGCGACTGGGAGATCTAAGGGACATGCCTGCCCCATAACAACTGACGCCAGCTGCATAACATTCTTTGAAGCATTGCAGGTCTCATAGAAAGGAGAAAATTCCAGGGAAACTACCCCCATCCCCGAACAAAAGACAGAAAAACAAACAAACAAACAAACAAACGGGAGCTGGGTCCTCAGCAACTGAAGAATGACACCTGTGTCGTCAGGGGCTGGAGCCACAAAGGAAGGAGCTGGGGCTGTGGGCCGTGGGCAGCGGGCAGCGGGCAGCTTTAGGTCCAGAGAGCTGGAAACTGGTCCAGCCCAGCAGGCATCCAGCGGACAGGGGTGCCCGGAGGCCAGGTTCCTATGGCAGCACTGCTGTGGGAATCCCTAAGCCAGGACCCGCTCCGAGGGATGCGGGGGGGCGGTGGGCTAGCCTGGGGCTCCAGCTCTGAGCCTGGCTACAAGCACAGACAGAGCCAGTGCTCTGCAGGGAAAGACCGTGGCCGAACTAGGCCCCCAGGAGCCTCAGGGCACAAGGCCAGGCCGGAAGCTCCCAAACAAAGATTAAGGGCAGGTGAGGCGAAGTGGGTGCAAGCAAGAACACCTGAGGACTGCGGGTATCACCGAGGTCAGGTTCAGAACCCAGAACCCAGAACCGATAAGGTGCCACCTAGGGAACCAGATCAAGGGTGGGGCTCGACGAGGTCGACACAAAGGAACCGTCAGGAACGGACAGACATTTAAAACACCAGCATAAATGATGCGTCTAGGAGTGAAACCAGGTTGAAAATAAGATAACTGTAAACGGACTCAAGAGATGGACACCATTGGGACAAAAGTGAAGCAGATGTATCTAGATTCCCCTCAGAATGCAAAAAAAATAGAGGAGGAGCCCGGACGGCGTGACTCAGCGGTTGAGCATCGACCTAGGATCCAGGAGGTCGCTGGTTGATTCCCGGTCAGGGCACATGCCCGGGGTTGTGGGTTCGATCCCCAGCAGGGGGCGAGCAGGAGGCAGCTGATCGACGACTCTCTCATTGCTGATGTTTCCATCTCTCTCCCCCTCTCCCTTCCTCTCTCTGAAATCAATAAAGACATTTTTTTAAAAATAGAGGAGGTTAAGAAAAATACCAAAGAGAGGTTGAGGCATGAAGGCCAGAAGGGGAAATAAGGACATTTACATTTATGGGTGAGCACAACCCCCCTCGAGCTCACCGCCACCTCACCGCCTCCTCTGCGGGAACCGCTGGGGTCGGGGGGTGGAGGAGGGATGTGCTTCTGAAGGAAGGAGGAGAAGAAATGATGGGGTGACGGGGGACCTGCAGACGGAGTGAGAGCTCGAGCAACGCAAAGGCTGCAGGAAATGCGGGTTTCCTTTGGGGCTGGCCATGCAGAGGAAGCATTGACCGTCTGTCTGAATCCGGGGGGGCCTGAAGCCAGGGCCTCGCGCTGTGCGGGGGGGAGACACGCTGGGCCAGCGCAGGCCCCCCGAGCTCCCGGGCTGGGCTGCGCTGACACCGACACCGACGCAGCAGTAGAAACAGCGCGTATTCCAAGCCGGTGGAGAGAAATGTGAGAAAGAAACACGAGCTAAAACCCCAATTCAAAAAAAAGACAAGAAAGGAAAAAAGAAATAGGAAAGGCAGAACAGATAGCAGATTCAAAAGCAAGATGCTAGCCTGGCCAGTGTGGCTCAGCGGTTGAGCGCGAAGGTGTCAGGTCTCCCCAAATTGATCCATGGACTCAGTGCAACTCCAGCCAAGGTGCCAATGGGATTTTGTAGGATTTGACCAGCGATTCTAAAACGTATACAAGAGAGCAAAGGACCATGACCCCGGCAAAGAATACATATGGGGACTTGCTTTTTTTGGTACCAGGACTGGGAAACCTCGTGAATGTACTAAATACCACCGAACTGTCCTTTAAATTGGTTAATTTTATGTTATGTGAATTTCACCACAATTAAAAGCAAACTAGTAGTGATCTAAATTAATTTTTTTAATTTATTTTAAATATGCCTTTATTGATTTCAGAGAGAGGAAGGGAGAGGGAGAGAGAGAAACATCAATGACGAGAGTCATTGATCAGCTGCCTCCTGCTCGCCCCTGCTGGGGATCGAGCCCGCAACCCGGGCCTGTTCCCTGACCGGGAATCGAACCGCGATCTCCTGGTTCATGGGTCAACGCTCAACCGCTGAGCCACGCCGGCCAGACGTGATCTAAATTTGTTAAAAAGAAGAAAGCTGGTCCTTCCACACCAGGGATCACCGCGAGGCTGTGTCATTCAAGATGTAGAGGTTTAGACACTGATGCAGAAAGACAGCCACACTTAGTAAATGAAAAAAGCAGGTCACAAAACTATAGCATATAAAAGCTTTTTTTTTTTTTTTTTGGTCCAAATACATCTATTTTTATGAATGTGTAAAACATCTGAAAGGGATAACCAAAATATTTTTACTTTTCCTGTATGTACTAATTTTTTATTAAAGAAAACGCAGCTGTGTAACACAGTAATCAGGGAAATAAATATTCTTTAAAAAAATTCACCCTGTTTTTTGGGAGGCTCCAGGGAGACTTGTCACACATGTGCTGGCCCAGGCCTCAGGATGAGAATTCCTCTCTTCTAAGGGGGGAGACCCAGGTGGCAAGGGGAGAGGCAGGTCTGTGTGTCCCATCTCAGCCTCTGAGCTGAGGTCCTCCTGGAACCCTGCTGGCCACTGTCCGTCTGCAAACCCTCGGGCTGGGGATGCACGTTGGGCAATCAGGATTTGGGGACACACGCACCCTTACTTGTCTGCACTGGCAGAGCAGCACCGGATGGAGAAGAGGCCAGGCCGGGCCTCGAGGTCTCAGATTGCACCTCTGCCCCCAGCTGGACGTCCCTCCCCAAGGCCCCTGCCCAGCCTCCCCCCTCGGGCTTCGGCTCAGGGTGGGGTTCCCAGGCTCACACTGCTGCCAGGTCTCACCGCTGGGCTGCTGGCGAGAGGAGCTCTCTCAGGGTCCCCGCAAGCCCTTCCCTCTCCCACCAGCCAGGCCACTAGCTGGGGGCCACAGTGCAAGTTGTGGGCCTAATTACCAGCTGGAAGGAAGGTCTTGGGCGTTTTCCCAGGGAGACGGCGTGTCCCCAGCTGCGCCAGGGACCTGATGACTTCGTGAATGTGTGTGTGGACTCACGTACATGTGCACATATTAGGGTTGTCAGATAAAATCCAGGACACACATAGATTTGAATTTCAGATAAATGAATAGCTTTTTGTGTTTTTTATTTTAATATGTCTTTATCGATTTCAGAGAGAGAGGAAAGGAGAGGGAGAGAGAGAGAGAGAAACACCAATGATGAGAGTCATTGATCGGCTGCCTCCTGCAAGACCCCCACCGGGGACTGAGCCCGCAACCCGGGCATGTGCCCCGACCGGGAAGTGAACCATGGTCTCCTGGATCCTAGGTCGATGCTCAACCGCTGAGCCACATCAACCAGGCATGGGTAACTTTTTAGTATAAGTATGTCCCGAGTGTTCTCCTGCGTATTTATTTGCTAACTCCAGCAGGCCTGACATATGGAAATGTGTGTGAAAATGTATGAGTGTGTGCACTGTGTAAGAGCACACATAGGTGTATGTGTACAAGCGTGTGTACACATACACCTGGGCGTGTGTGCACTGGATGCAGGTGGGGAGGCTTTACTGTGGGCGTGAGCCCCATTTCTGGTACCATTCTATCTGCAGGTGTGCATGTGACGTTACCTGTGTGCGCATGGGAACGTGTGTGCGCCTATGTGTACTGGCACCAGAGCACGTGAGTGTCACACACGGGAGCGTCTGTGTATGCGCATGCTATAGAGTCTTAGAGCAGGAGGAAGCAGAGCTCTCCCGTGGGTAAACTCACCTGTGGGACACCGAGGCTGGCCAGGCAGCGAGGCTGGGGTGTGTGCACCAGCTCTACCCTCGTGCCAGGCACCGGGGCCCAGCGTCACCGCCCCCGTGACAGCCCCGTCAGGTGGCCCCTTTCGCACGCGGGGAGGGCGGGTGGAGCGCGGCCAGGGCGCGGGCCTCTCGGCGCCCGGCTGAGCCCGCGGCTCCCACGCGGGTTACATGAACACCAGGCCGAAGCGCAGGCCAGGCGTCCAGTCTCTTCCTGGAGCCAGACGGCAGCTGGCCTGGGAGTTCGTGCACCTTTTAGCTCCCGCTGTCCCCTTCTCCCGCTCCTCCCGGGGTTTTCCCCAGGCAGGGAAGGACATCGATCGTCCTGGACCAATTGCCTAGCCGGGAAAGTGGCTTTCCCTGGGCAGGGGCTCATCTCCCCCGAGCTGGCGTCTGTGGCTTCACCATGTGGGGGGCTTTGGGGGACTCGGAAGCAGCTTGGCCGGGCAGCACTGTGGTGCCCCCAAACTCACCGGGTGTGTGTCCCAGTCTCCGCCGAGCCTCGCTCTTCCTGCGGTGATAGGTGACAGCCAGCTGACCTGATAAACCTGCTGTATTCCCAGGCCCACTAGAACAAAATACCAGCCCGGTGGCTTAAACAGCAGAAACGTGTTTTCCCACACGCGCAGTCCTGGGGGCTGGAGGTCCTTGGCTCGGAGACGCCTCTCCCTGCGTCCTCACCCGCCCTCCCTCTGGGTGTGCCTGTGTCCAATTTTCTCTTCTTGTAAGGACACCTGTCCTATTGGATCGGGGCCCACCTTAATGACCTCATTTTAACTTAACCACCTCTTTAAAGGCCCCAGTTACAAATACAGCCACATTCCGAGGTCCTGGGGGTTAGGGTTTCAACATATGAATTTGGGGAGGGAGATACAATTTACCCATGACACGCTCGATGGTGTGTTCTGGGCGAGGGCGTCTCCACCCCTGGCCCACCATCACCTGAACCCCACTTCCCGCTCTTTATTTCGGCAAATGAGAAGTTTACTGGAGGTCAAATGGAGACACTGTGAAGATCCAGGTGGGGGGACTTCGTCAGCCCCCCTCTCCCCACTTGGAGAACCACTTTGGACAGCAGGGAGGGGAAATGACAGCTCAGGGCACGCAGGACGGGAGGGGTCCATTCACCTTTGCCCCTTGCCCATCTAGGGCCTGGAGCCAGGGAGCCTAGGGGGCAGTTCAGGGGAGGCTCCATAGTGCCCGGGGCACTCTGTGTGGCCCTGACACCCTCTCTGGGCCTGTGTCCCCATTTGTGAAAAGAGGCTGCTGGGCGGGATGATTCTAGAGCCCTCAGGTTGGATGGTTGGCGTTTGTTCTGGGCGAGGGGCCGTGGGGCTCGCGGCCGCCGGCGGGTGGGGTCGACTGTGCCAGGCGCCTGGGCTACCGTCTGATCACCACTGTAACCGATCTCCACAAGCCTAGCAGCTTAAAACAACACCAATTCACTATCTTACCTACCGTCTGGGGTCGGAAGTCAACACCGGTCTCACAGGGGTAAGATCAAGGTGCCGCAGCTCTGGTTCCTCCGGAGGCTCCAGGGAGAACCCGGCTCTGGGCCTTTCCCAGCGTCTAGTGGGACCTACATCCTCGGTTGGTGGCCTCTTCTTCCATCTTCAAAGGCAGCGTCGCAGACGGGGTCCTCACACAGCTCTGACCTCTCTCCCTCCTCCCCTTCCACCTCTAAGGACCCCTGCGATCCCATTGGGCCCACCTGGGTCAGCCGGGCTCGTCTCCCGATTTTAGTCAGTGATTAGCACCCTTAGCGCCACCTGCCACCTTTATTCCCAATGCCATCTAATGTATCGTAGTCGCAGGTTCCGGGGATCAGGATGTGGGCAGATTTGGGGGACCATTTTTCTGTTTACCACAACACACCCATTCGTCATCAGTTCCTCCCCATCCGTGGGCCGTGGGGACTGTCATTGTCACCCGTGATTTACCTGCAGCTGGCAAGGTTTATAACCCCCACTCCCACGGGGGGCGGTAGGGCAGGGTTTCGAGGCCGCAGCTGCCCGACTAGAAGGCCTGGCTCACAGCTCCACTGGCACCACCTGGGCTTCGCTCCTGCCCTCCCTCCCCACCTCAGGCTTCAGGCCTCGGCAGGTTTGGGCACTTGGCCCTGGGGCTGTGCCCAAACCTTGCCCAGTTGGCATGGCTCAGAGGTTGAGCATCGACCTGGGATCCAGGAGATCGCTGTTTGATTTCCGATCAGGGCACATGCCCGGGTTGCAGCTCAATCCCTGGCAGGGGCCGTGCAGGAGGCAGCCGATCAATGACTCATCATTGATGTTTCTCTCTCTCTCTCCCTTCCTCGCTCTGAAATCAATAAAGATATATTTTAAAAAATAATAATAAAGAAACATCTTGACCTTGAGACAGGCAGGCTAAGACCATGAGAGAGACCCGAGGTTCCAGGGAGGAATCAGCCTTATTCCTCACTGCCTCCTCCCTCCCTGGGGGTGGGACGGACCTTCCAGGGGGTGAGATATGAGGGGCCCAGGACACAGCAGCAGCTGGGGAAAGGACCCCCCCTTAATCCCCATGGTTGGGAGAGGAGATCGGAAGCCAGCACTAGGCCCACCGCGACCTGGGCAGGTGCCCACCTCTAGGTTCCACTCCCCACCGACACCTGCCCATCCAAGCCCCAAGGCATCCTGCCCCGTCCAAGAGTGCCCGGGGGAGGCGAGTGGTCTTTCCTGGGGTAGGGCAGGGCGGGGGATGGCCCAAGCAGCTCATTCTTGCTTTCACAATCCTGCGTGCCGGGTCCCCTGCTGGGGTTGTGGGCCTCACAGGGCGGCAGCCCATCCCCAGCCCAAAGCTAGAGCCGGATCCTTGGGCTTGACCGTGCCTGCCTGGTCACTTTTCTGTTTCCCCAGGGGTAGGAACCAAGCCAGCAGGGAGCAGTGCGGAGTCTGGAGACCAGAGGGTCTTGGCCCCCAGGGGGGATCTCTATCAGCATCACAGTGAGAGTGGCCAGTATCGGGTTTGGGGGATGGAGGGTGCCCCAAACAGGGGCCTCAGGGAGAAGAGACCAACCAGCCTGGGAAAGTCCAGGAGCCCATTGCTCCCTGACCAGCTGACACCATGGCCTATCTGGAAATGAAGAAATCAGCTCCCCTAATCCTAACCCCCTCCCCCACCCATGTAACAGAGACTCCACCCCTTTCCCCCCACCCTTGTTGGCAGAGACTCCCCCCCACATTGACAGAAATTCTCCTGCCCAGAAACCCGCATCACACAAAGAAAAACCACTCAGGAGCGGGTCCCCTTGCATATCATCTGTATTGTCACATGAAATGCACATACATAACAGTTGACTTGGAAACGACCTATTAGGTCACACGGAGTCCGGCCCCTGAGGGCCAAAGTGGCACTGATGCCCACAGGCTGTGGGCTCTCCACAGGCGGTGGCACTGGTCGGCGCTGGGAGAGGCCAACTTACACCTCAGGCCCTTCGGCTCCTGGACAGCATCTCCCAAAATGAGCTTGAGGAAATGGCAGTTTCGTAGGGGTTAATAGCTATTCCACGAGAAAAGGGTTCTGTGGTCAAATAAGCTTAGGAAACATGGTACACAAGGTTCCGCAGGGAGCTTTTCTGCAGGACTTGTCAGAGCCTTTATGCCAGTAACAACCCTTGTCAATGTCCAACGTGGGGCAGAGGATGCAGCATTTCCCAAGTGTATTTGACCACAAAACCCTTGTTCTTCCCAGGCTGGTGTCCAGTGGGGCACCTTTGGAAGGTGCTGTCCTAAGCTATCGATGACCGATAATGGCACCTGTGTTGGGTGGTAAGGTTGGGGTATTTTGCCAGGCATTATACTGTGGCACGGCGGGCACAGCCAAGAACTCAGCAGTCACGATGATGAAAGGACAAGACGAGACTCGGCCCCTCTCCTGCCGTCATGGGTCTCACCTGTTACCTGCAGCGCAGAAGCCAAGCAGGGCTGTCCCCACGCTGGGCCTTGGCACAAGAGCAGGGGCAGTGGTGCAACCAGGCATGCCGGCCACCGGTGGGCCCGCACGCGGCCCCCAGCCTCCAGCCCAGAGGGAGCGGAGGAGCTCGAGCCGCACAGTCCACCCCGAGGGGGCCTCGCCGCTCGCCGCTCCCGGGGCCGGGGCGGGCTCACCAGGCGGAGATGAGCATCTGGCAGGTGTTGGAGGACATCCAGACCAGCTCCACCAGGCGGAACTGGAGGTAGCCGATGATGAAGCCCGAGACGACGTCCGTGATGTGGTGGCGCCCGATCATCACTCGTGACAGCCCCACGCAGAAGGCCCAGAGCACCAGCAGGACGCGCAGGGGCACCGCCAGCACCAGGTGGCTGAGGAAGAACTTGGACACCATGGCCGCGCGGCTCGCGTGCCCCGCGGGGAAGGCGTAGACGTCCATGGTGAGGTAGTCCAGCAGGCTGGGGCTCGTCTCGAACGGGCCGCGCCGCTTGATGAGCTTCTGCACGCCGGCCACCGTCATGATGTCCAGGAGCAGGGCTGTGGCAGGGGACAGGGGCCCGGGGGGGCTGTCAGTTCCGCCTTCCTCCCGTCTCCCCTCCCCCAGCCTTCTTCGCTCCGGCCACACCGAGCTCCAGCAGGTCCTACCTCAGGGCCTTTGCACGTGCTCTTCCCGCCACCTGGAATGCCCTTCCCGGGGATGTTCACACAGCGCACTCCCTCCCTCTTCCAGCACAGATGCCTCCCCTGACCACCTGTTTACAAAAGCGCTTCCCCCCGCTATTCCCCCTCCCTGTTTTATTTATTTTTTTACGGCATTTCGCACGCCCCGCATGTCGCCCATTCCCTCACCGGTTTCTCTCACCTCCCGTCCCCCTACAATGTGCACTCCCGAGGGACAGGGCCAGGTTTGCTCTCCGCTGGGAGGCCGTCAACAAAGCTGCTGAATGAGAGTGGGGATCGGGGCTCATGGGCCCCCGAGGGCACCTGGAGGATCTGAGTTCTGGCAAATGGGACCCTGGGCTGGTGATTTTCCTCAAAGGGCCTTACTGAAGCCCCTGCCAATCCTGAGAACAGGACATCACCGTCCCCATTTCTTTAAAGTGGAGGTGAAACTCATGTGATACACAACCAACCATTTTAGGTGCACAGTGCAGGGGCATTTGGCACATTCACAGGATGCAACTACCTCAAAGTGAACCCTGCAGCCATTAAGCAGCCACTGCTCGTCCCCCCACCCCGCCCCGCTGCCCCCCAGTCTGCTGTCTGTCTGTGGCTTTGCCTATTCTGGACTTTTCCTATGAAGGAGGTTGGTCCCCGCGTGCCTGGCACACAGCGAAGGTCCGAGAAGACGTCGCTGTGCCTGACGCAGGTGGGTTCCTGGAGACTTTGCGGTGGCCTGTTACCACTCCGAAAACCCCCCCCAAAACTGTTGAAAATAGTGACACGGTAGCTGCTCACTGTAGAACATTCACAAAAGACCTGAAATCACTTCTGACCCTGCCACCGGCGGCAGCCACTGCTCCAGACCCTCTGGCCGTCTACAGGGCGCGGGTTTAAAACAAGCCGGGGTGCTCTCCACGTGCTGTGGGGCAGCCTGTAGTTGGAAGTTGCCGTGTCATAGGGCCCAGGAACCCATGGCTGTAGGCACCTCGGCTTATCTCTACAGCTGGCCCAGCCCACCCTGTGCCTGGTTCATTCATTCACTTAACCTCCAGTTTTGGGGCATCTCGGATCTTGGATGTGTCGGGTGTGGGCCAGGCCTGGGGCTGGTGGACAGCTGGCAAGGTGTCACATGGCTGAGGAAGGGACCGGCAGCCAGCAAAGCCAATAACCTCCCACGAGCCTCCTCCCCACCCTTCGGCCCTCAGGGCCGCTCTCCCCTCCTAGCCAGTCCTCAGTGTGACTGATTCTGACACTGTCAGCACATAGTCTGGGCCCAGAAATAGCAGCAAATGGTGCCATCACTCAAGGCTCCGTGAATCCTGTTCACATGGCCCAGTCGAGTTCCCTGACCTACATTCCCTCCTGGATTCGGGGGGAGGCCTCGCGGGCCCCCATAGGAAAGGTCTGCTAGGTAGGCAGCTCAGGTGCCAGGGTCAGGAGAGTGGCTGCTACCCACTGCCTCTGACCTGCTGTGTGACCCGGAGTAGGTCACTTAACCTCCCCGGGCCTCTGCTCACTGCAGCCAACTAGGGCAGAGCTTCTGTGCCTGGGCCCCAGAGTCAGAGCTGCTTCAAGGTCGGAGGCTAGCAAATGGCATGACCTTGGCACGTCCATCCCTTGGAGCCTCCCTCCCCTCATGGACAAAGTGGGGATCATCCCAGAGGCGACTCTGAGGGCCCAAGCAGCCCTCGGGCCTCACACCCCCCACTCTCAGCTCCTCTCACTGAGCTGGGGTCTGAGATGCCTGCCTCCCCCGCCCCCCCATGCAGGAAGCACAACTATTCCCCAGGCCCTGAAGTCCTGACGCCGGACACCTGTCCCTGGGGAGGGAGCCAAGATGGGGCTCCTGCTGGCTGGTGAGGGGGACAGGTTTGGGGGCTGTGTTTCTTGCTGGCTGGGGCTGGGAGGCGGGGTCCTGGCTCTTCTGGTCTGGGGGCTGACCCTGCCTGGATCCTGCACTGGCTTCTCCAGGAGGCGGGCACCAGCCAGTAGTGCTGTGGGGCAGGGTAAACCCGTGGCCGCTTTCCGAAGGGCATTTGGCCGCAGTCTTAGGAAGGTGTCTGCTCCATTTGCAGGTGTGTCCTCGGGAAATAATCGGGGACGCGCACCTGACCCCCGGTAAAGGATGCCCACCGAGGCGCTTTCCACAGCACCGAGAGACGTACGCCCACCCAGTGCCCCTAAGCAGACGACGGAACAGGCTGTGGCCAAGTCTAGACGGGGAGACTCCGGGCCGAGAAGGATGGGGCCGGCGTATTTATAGCCACTGAAGGGGAGCTGGGGGTGTTCAGCAGGCGAGGCCGGCGCCCAGCGGGGCTCACAGCAGGGCGCCGCTTCTGCAAAACAAGACCAAGTGCTGCTCGCTGGTGGGGACACGGAGGGTGATTTTTATTGCTGTCCTTCTGTCGTTCTGCATTTAAAATCTTTTCTCACTGCGAATACACATCGCCTGTACACATTTTTAAAAAGTTGTTTTACAAAAGACAAATATCACGGGACTCCACTTATAGGAGGTCCCTAGAATAAGGGGATTTACAGAGCTGGAAAGTAGATTAGAGGCCACCAGGGGCCGGGGGAGGGGAGGGGTGTGAGTGTTTCCGGGGGACAGGGTGTCAGCCTGGGAACATGAGAAAGTCCTGGAGATGGTCGGCTGCACAGCGGTGCGAACGCGCCTGCTGCGTCGCTGCAGCACACATGCAGAAAGCCATCTTAGAAGCCTGCGCGCGGCTCCGGAAGGCCCCAGCTCCTGGGGGGGCTCGCAGGGGGCGGGGGGGGGTGGGAGGGAGTCCTGAGGGTCCTTCTCGATGTCCCCAGCCTGAGTGGTTCTGAGTGAATTTCATCACTGCAGGTTTCGGTTTTCTCACCTGAAGAACCCAGATACTAACACTGGCTCTGTCTCTGCAGACTGTCCGGGTACAAGGGTGTCGTCACGGGCGTAGAAGGTCTACGGCACGTTTATTTCCCCAGCTGAGCGCCACGCTGCTGGGGGTGGCTCTGGGCAGGGACAGTGCAGACCTGGGGCCTGCCCACGGCCCCCCTCCTTCCTTCACTCCTGCATCAGCTGCAGGGGCAGCTGCCTGGACGGTGCATCAGGGCACTGACCTGGTCGGGGGTCGCCAAAGGGCCCCCACGGGGACACTGACCGGGAC
The DNA here is from genome assembly GCF_054644295.1 of Miniopterus natalensis. Taxonomy (NCBI): domain Eukaryota; kingdom Metazoa; phylum Chordata; class Mammalia; order Chiroptera; family Miniopteridae; genus Miniopterus; species Miniopterus natalensis. The sequence continues at coordinate 71,717,427 of NC_142092.1, forward strand.
ACAGGCTGTTTTGCTGGCTGAGCTGCACTGAGACCGTGAGAGAGAAGCTGGGAAAGGGCAGGAAGAATGTCCTACCTCTGCAGAGCTGGGGGGTGTCGCCTCCCACAGCATCACTGCTCCTGGCAGCGAAGGTCGGGATCAGCCTAAATATCCATCAGTCAGGGACAGTCTATACAAGCCTTGAGGAGGGGCTGGCACCTAAGCTGTCCTGGGGGCCGGGAGCAGGGGCTGGTGGGGGGGACGTAGGAAAGCTCACAGCCCAGCCGGAGGTACAGGGCCCAGCAGCTGCATCAGGGGCCGTGAGAACAAGGTCAAGCTGGGCAAGCCCTGCAGGGCTCGCCTGAGAGACCTGTAATGCGCTAGTAAGCGCACAGAGAAAGCTCCAGAGGCCGGCGCCCCAAACTGCGGTGGGGGCTATTCCCAGGCAAGGGGGTTACGGGAGGTGCTCACTTTTTTCAGCATCTTTTCGCGTAATTTTTTTGCATTTTCCTGACTATAAGAATGTGTAAGGAAAGGGTGCAAAACATCACTAAGGACGTGCAAAGCAAGACCACTACCACTTTGCACCCATCAGGATGGCCATTATTTAAAAAAGCGGGAAGCAACAGCTTGGCCGGTGGGGCTCAGCTGGTCGAACGTCGACCCAGCAACCAACAGGTCACGAGTTCGATTCCCGGTCAGGGCACACGCCCCAGTTTCGGGTTCGATCCCCAGCAGGGGGCGAGCAGGAGGCAGCCGGTCAATGCTTCTCTCTCTCATCGATGTTTCTCCCTCTCTCTCCCTCTCCCTCCCTCTCTCTCTAAAATCAATAAAAACATATATATATATTTTAATGGCGCTAGCGCACTGGATATCATTTTTTTAATAAAAGGGAAATGACAGGTGCTGGCGAGGCTGTGGGGAAACGGGAACCCTCGCGCCCTGAGGGCGGAAAACGGCGCAGCTGCCGTGGAAAAGGGTGCGGCTGCTCCTCGACAAGCTAAACATAGAATTATCCTTGGGCCCAGCAATCCCACCCCTGGCTCTGTACCCAAGCGCAAGGCAGGCAGGCGCCGAGCTCACAGCAGCATCGTCACAAAGGCCACACGGCAGCGCGGCCACGAGTCCATCGACCGACGGCCGATGAAAACAAACGCGGCCCAGCCACGCCAGGGACCATTACTCAGCCTTCAAAGGAGGGAGACACTGTCACGTGAGAAACGTGAGCCTTGAGGACATGATGCTGAATGAAAGAAGCCAGTCAGAGAAGGACAAGTACTGTGTGATCCTACATATAGGAGTCCCCAGGGTGGTCAGATGCCTGGAGACAACGCGGAGGGTGGGTGCCAGGCCGGGGAGGGATGGAAGGGAGTGTTTAACGGGGACAGGGTTTCAGTTTGGGGCGATGAGAAAGCTCTGGAGACGGAGGGAGGTGACGGTTACACAGCAATGTGATGTGCTCAGTGACGCCGAACCGCCCACTTACACATGGTTACAATGGCGAGTTTTATGTAATATATATTTCACCACCGTAAAGAAATGACTTAGGAAAAGAGTGTACGGCTTTCATGGTCAGGAAGATCTCAATAAAGGTGCTTCCACCGATCGTGGCGACACCACGCGGAGGCCATTCTCCACCAAGGCCAGGCCCACGAGGAAACCAGGTGGGCTTGGTGAACTGGGGTGGGCCTGGGTCACCGTCACCCGGCTCCCTTCGGGATCATTACGCCAGGTGCTGCAGGGGACGGATATAGGAGGGATCGGGTCATCTCCCGGGTCTAGAGCTTGGAGGGGACTTGGAGGGAGTCTGGACCTGGGACTTCTTTTGATAATGGTGACAGTGATGGTGATAGTGACCATCGTTGCCGCCCTGGCGTTAGCCGGCATTCGTATGTGCCAAGCACTTTGTGCGTAATTCTTCAGTGAAGTGCCCGGCAACCCATTTGACAGATGAGGAAAGTGAGGCTCCGAGAGGCTAAGTCACCTGCCTGAGTTCCCACAGGAGGGCTGGGATTTGCACCCAGGTCCGCTGACTCTGGAGCCCCAGCTTTTACCAGCTGCTAAGACCCCTTCTCCCTTGGAGGTTTCGAGCACAGGCAGGGAACACGGGGAGCGGTGCAGAGAACTTTCTCCTGGCCCAGCTGGGACTCTTCCCTGGCTCCTTGGCTTTACCCCTGAGTCCCCACCACATCCCTGAAACCCCACGTACAGATTAGAAAGCTGAGGCTCCAAGATGGAAACTGATTTGACCGAGTTTACAGAGCAAGTCAGGTTCAGGCAGGGGCCTGGACAAAGCCCAGTCCGACCTCACAGCCTGTGCTCTAGAGTTGAAAGACCCCCCAAGCCCCATCCCCCCAAAAACTAGAGGACAGCAGCACCCTGCAGGCCGATGGCAAGGGGAATGGTGAGGGGTGTGCTGTCTGGAGGACTTGGGTTTGAGTCCCCAACCTACCACGTACTGCTGTGTGGAGGGGGCAAGTCCCTTAACCCTTCTGAGCCTCAGTGAACTCATCTGTAAAGTGGGTGTGTTTGTATTTATCTTATAAGGTCATTAAAAAGATTTTTAAATCATTTGGGACATTCATGGCATAGTATTTGGTACAGAATGAAGCTCAATAAATGAAGTTTTAAAAAACTTAAAACGACTGTCATTCAAGAAGGGAGGCATCTCGGGTCATTCTTTGAACCAAACACCTTTGGACCCACAGCAGCGGTTGGTCCCGCCTGAACCTGACTCGCTCCCAGTTCTCACCCTGGCCCAGCGCCCACTAGCTGCATCTCCCTGTGCCTCCCTTTCTGCTCCTTAAGTGGGGAAGACTAATGGCCTCTCCCTCGTGGGCCTGAGGAAGCTAAGACCCCATGGTGTGCTTTATGGAGACGCGGGCACACAGCAAACACTGAGCACATTAGGGAATTTACCACCATCACCCGGGCGGGACCCTGTGGACGGCGGGGTCCAGGGAGAGGCTCAAGCACGCTCTCCACTCTGGTCCTCTGGTCCTCTGACACCAGGCCACCTAACCTCCAGTGCTCCATGGGAGGCTGCAGTGGGCCCTGGGGAGGCCACGGACAAGGAGAGCAGGGTTCTGCCCCAGAAGCCCCCAACGTGGCGCCTTGGGCCACCTTGCTCTCTCGTGGTGCCTGGAAAGCACACAGACCTGGACGGCAGGCGGACCTAGTGCAAGTCTCCAGCTCTGAAGCCGCGGCTGGGTTGCTTATTTACAGGGGCCTCAGTTTCCTAATCTGTAAAGTGGGAATGATGCTAGCACCACGTGGGACTGTTTATTCCAGACAAATAAGGAGCAATGTAAATAATTTAGTAGTAAGAAAAAGAAAAGCACCGATGGTGCCACACCCGACCGCCTCCTGCAGGTAGCATCTGAGGGGTACCTCTTCCCCGTGTCCCACCCACAGAGCGCCCATCCCCAGACGCTCTGAGACCTGAGCTGGGAGACACGTTTGTATCGTAACTTCCTCAGGGACCACACTGCTCAGTGGTCCAACCCATACCCTCTCGGAAGTGGGACCCCTCATCCATGTTTGCTTAGCCTGGGACCCCAGCCCACCTGTGCCCTGAATGGTGGCCGTGCTGCGAAGGGCAAGGAATGGACACGGGCCTAGCATGGAGGGTGGAGGCAGAGGATCCCCAGGCAAGTTGGGGAGACCCGGAGGCTCCTGAAAGGGCGCCGGCTGGAGGGGAGGGCCTGCCTTCCGCATGGGTCGCACGTGGCTTCTACAAACCAAAGACCAGCTCACCAGGCCCTCTCCTCTGGCACCTTGCCCAGGGAAGCAGCAGGTATGGATTTCAGGAGGCCACCAGGGTGTGGGTGACCACACTGAACCCCCTGCACACCTAGTCCCTATGGGACCATCCCAGGCAGCTGGCAAGGTCCCAGAGCCAGGCAAGGGGGCATGGGGGCAGCTCACAAGTGCTGCCTGCAAGCAGCCCAAAAATTCAAGGACCCCAGCCTGTGCATGGGCGATACACTCCAGAGCCCCCACCAGAACCCCACCAGACTCCACCATCTGCCTGGGGGCCATAGCCTCCAGCGCCACCCCCACACTGCCCCTGGGCCAGTAGTTCCTGCTGGGCCCCCACTTCGCAGGGCCCCTCGTCCGCGCGTCCCTGGCTCCCCCTTCCCCAGGCCGGAAGCTCGCCTGTTTCTGGGGCACCCTTCCTGCCTAACCTCATTAGGTTGTCCCAGTCTGTTTCCCAGGCCCCGCTGGCCCCGGAGGGGTGGGTGGCGGGTGGTGGGCACACTCACCCAGAAGCAGGTTCATGAGCACCTCCTGGCCAGCCAGCGTGCTGCTCTTCACCAGGCAGAGGATGGTGCCCCCGATCCAGGGGATGCCGTGGCCCGTGATGCCAATGAGCTTGACCATGGAGCGCGCGCTGGCCCAGGACGCGGCCCGGCCAGCACACACCCCCAGCCGCTTGGACATGCAGATGTCGATGGCCAGCAGGGAGTTGAAGGCGATGCCCTTGAAGGAGGGGTTCAGCTGCATGCAGTCCTCCTCGGGCAGCTGCTGAGACTGGCGCCGCTCCCGGGCGCCGTCGCCGGGGGGTGGGGGCTGTGCCGAGGGACCTGAGGCCTTCCTAGCTGAGCTCCGTGGCTCTGGGACCCCCTTGGGGGGCTGGTTCAGGGACAGGAACTCTGCCCGGTTGAGGACATTGTTGCGATCCCGGGCCCGGGCCCGGGTCTGGGAGCCTGGCATGGCGGCGCTGGCACTGGGAGGGTCGGTGCCAGGCCGGCTGCGAGGGCCTCCGCAAGGCAAGGGCCGCCCCCAGAGCCGCCACCGCTCCCGCCTCTCTGCCTTGTCCAGGCAGCAGTTAAATATAGCGTGGAGGACCGCACATGGCTGTTTACCTCCGGCTGCCCGGGCTCCCAGGGACGTCAATGCCAGCTGGGCAGCCAATCGAGCCCACCAATGCGGGCGGCGCCAATGGAGCCGCCGGGAGGCGGAGGAGTCCCCAGCGCGCCGGCCTCGGGCCTGGGCTATTTAAATCTTCCAATGGCTCGCTCCCCAGGCTTGGGGGCTCTGGGAAATGTAGTCCTCCCGCTGCTCTGGCCTCAGCCGGGCGTCAGGCCAGAGGCCCAGATGTGGGCTCGGGACTAAGCCCTGCCTTTCCCAGCTTCCCTCCGAGCAGTCCGGGCCCCCGCGAGCCAGGCCTGCCTGTCCCATGGGCAGTTTGGACTTGGTCCCGTGGACTGGACAGTGAAGCCGAGGCCAGAGGTCTCCCTGGGCTCCAGATGGAGTGGGTGATGTCATTAAAAGCATCATCTTGGGGCTGCTGGGACCAGCCCAGCCCCTCCCCTCTGTGGCAGCATTTCATTAAGCTGGCAGGCTGGCCTTTTTTTTTTTTTTTAATCAGTCTTGAATTTGGCTTCAGTGCATCACAGTCCAATGAAATGGCAGCCTGTGAGATTTGATTTCCACTGGAGGGAGGGGTAATTCATTAGCTGGGAATGGATCTGCCCTCAGGGCCTCCATTGTCCTGAGTTGTGTGAAGGACGGGAGCGCTGGAGTAGCTTCAGGCAGCCCATAAAGAGTTACCGGGCGCCTGGCACCATGCTAGGCACCGGGCACACGGCTGCAAAGGACAGACTCCATCTCTGTGCCCAAGAAGCTTCCAGTCCAGTGGGGAGTAAACGAATGACATGTAGTGTTGCAGTGTGAGGGAATAGGACCAGGGCTCCGGGGCTGGCCTGGAGTCCGGGAGGGCTCCCCCCAGAAGGAAAAGCAGGTGGAGGTCCGGGCAAGGGAGGGCCTATCCCATCCCATGTGAGGTCTCGGAGGCCCATGGGGCTGGTGCATGAAGCTAAGGGGGCAAGAGAGGCTGCAAACCCCGAGAGGGCCCAATGGAGGAGTCAGGGTTTGAGTCAGGCTGCCCTGCACCCACCTGGGGGCTGCAGGAACCCAAAGTCTCCACAGCCCTTTAGGGCCGACTAGTCCTGGACTGGAGGGCAACCAGAAGAGTCAGGAGCAAATGCCCTGATCTTACTATTCATGGCAACCAAGGCCTCTCTGCTCACCGGGGGTGGAGGCAAGACTTCCCTTCCAATCACAGAGCCTGCCTGTGAAGCCCAGGCCCGCCCCCCAGCTTCCCCAGGACCAGCTGCAGAGCATCCAAAGGAAAGGATGCTCTCTGGCCACAGGGAACCAGCCCACGGGCTCCAGAGTTAGGCAGGTGAGGAAGGAATGGCCTGGGGCTCTGACCACCAGCTGAGTTGTGAGACCTGAGCAAGTCACTTGGCCTCTCTGTGCCTCGGTTTTTCCACCTGTAACATGGGAATGATAGCATGACCTTCCAAGGCCCACTGTGAGGTCAATGAGACCATGTTTGTAAACGGCTGAGCAGAGTCCCTGCCACACACTGAGCCTTCAACACTGTGGGTTGGGAGTTGATCTTGTTTAACAAACAAATGAGGCACAGCTTCTCTCCCTTCTGAGTGCCCCCTTTGGAAGGACCCGGCCCCAAGGTCCAGCCCCCACCCCATACCTGGCTGGCACGAAGCCGGACTCCAGGAGCACTCAGTCTGGAGCACCCTGCAGACTCCTTGGAATTCCTTTTCCAGAGTGTTCCATTCAGATGCAGCCTCAGAGGAGGACGTCCCAGACTGTGTCCCATCCCTCCTCTTGGGCGCAGCATGATGAATGTGCTGCCTCGTCCTGGACCCTGGACAGATGTGCATGACCATGTGCACAGAATACACGGATGAGAGTGTACTGAGCTCTCTACATATTGTAGCTTCTAGACCATATAACCAACCTTCCTGTGAAGCTGCAGTATCACCTCCACTTTACAGATGAGTAAGCTGAGGCTCAAAGGCTGAAGGCTTCCAGCTAGGAAGCCCCAAAGAGGGGAGGTCCAACTCCCAAGAAATCCCCAGGGTCGGACACGAGGGTCACTGAACTCAGATCCCTCAGACGACAGGGACCTGGACATGCTCCCTCAGTTCTCCACCAGGGCACTCACCCCACTCTCCCTGGGTGGGGCCCATGACCTGGGCTCACCTCAGGAGGGGCAGAGGAGCCCAGCCCTGAGAGGGGCTATTAATATCCAGAGGCCTGTGTCAGCATCTTGGTCTGGCCAGAGCTGCCAGCAGGTTCTGAGGGCCACAGTGGGCTCCATGCTGGGGAGGGCCAGGGAATCCAATGGGGCTCTGGCCCAAGAGTGGTTAAGAGTGGGATCTGGAGGGAGATAGTCCAGGTTCCAACCCTGGCTCAGCAACCTCTAGCTTAGTGACTGCAGGCAAGTCCTTCTAGCCCTCCTGGCCTGTTTCCCCCTCAGGGGGCTGGGGAGAGTATGGTATAGGGGGTGTAGGGTTCCCTTAGACTGAGACCTGCTCCTCTCTCTGTGAGTTTAGGTGACACTGTTCACATTCTGAGGCAGAGAAGCAGGTGCCATCCCTTTAGGAACACCTTGTCAGGAGTGTTAGGATTCATTCATTCATTGAGTCAATACTTTCATTGATGTCTTTCTGCAGTCTAGCTGGGGAGACAGGATGTATATCTCTTATACTGAGACACACCCATGAAATAACTAGCCAGCTTATAAAACAGTGTAATTTTACCAATAGCCTTATTTTTTTCTTATTATCAAAATGTTACATGCTTGCTGCAATAAATTCAATAAATACAGATAATATAAGTGGAAACCTACTGCCCAGAGATGAACTCTGTTCACACGAGATGGTCAGGTTATAAAGGGAGTCTCACTTGTCTCATTTCCAATTATTGAAATATTTTATGACCACCAGGTATTACTTTAATAACCAGAAATAATACATTAAACAAATGGTATCTATGTATATCATATATATATACACACACACATAAAATACACATTTAAAAATATGATTGTATTATATGCCCTTTTGAAAAATCAACCTACCATTTTTATTTAACAAATATAACCTGGCCATGTTTCCATGACAACCCATCATTTTTCAATGGCGGTTTGTCATTTTGTCATGTGGATGGGCCGAAGTTTATGTAAGCGACCCTCTGTTATTGGACATGTAGGTTGTTTCCGTTTCGTGACTGTTCGGCACTATTCTGGCATAGCCACCCTCGTGCCTACGTCCCTGTGCACTAAAGCAGAACGTAAACAAGTGTGAAGTAAAACATCGGGCTCAGATGCACCCGAGGTCTGAGGGCCAGCCTGAGCCACCCGCTGCTGTGCCCAGACCTGGGAGAGCATGGCCGGTCTGGAGGTGCTTCTAGCTGACAGGGCAAGTCCGGCTGCACTTTTCCCACGTTTGAGAAGATGAAGAGCATGCGAGGGTGGCGACAGCTCCTGCGAGGCCGCACAGCTGGTGGAGGCCAGAGCTGGGATGTGGGCTAGCTGGTCCCTGTGACTCTGAGCCTGCAGCGAGCTGTCTTCCATGTGTCTCACCGCTTCTCTGGTCCTTGCCGGCTTGTCGCTCATCTGTCACTCACCCCCTTACTCATGGAACACTTTTTTGAAAATATGTTTTTATTGATTTCAGAGAGAGGAAGGTAGAGGGAGAGAGAGAGAAACATCAACGATGAGAGAGAGTCATGGACTGGTTGCCTCTTGCGCGCCCCCTACTGGGGATCGAGCTCTGGTTACTGGGTTTTGGCCGCAACGCAGGCATGTGCCCTGACCCGGAATTGAACCAGGATTCGTGGGTCCACATTCAACCACTCAGCCAACTCAGGCAGGCTCATGGCACATTTTTATTTTTTTATATATTTCTTCTTTTCTTTTTTTTTCCAGAGAGAGTGGAAGGTAAAGAGAGAGAGAGAGAAATGATGTGGGAGAGACACATTGATCGGCTGCCTCCCACACGAGATCCGATCAGGGCCGGGGATCGAGCCTGCAACCGAGGCATGTGCCCTTGGCCGGAATCGAATCCCGGACCCTTCAGTCAGAGGGTTGATGCTCTAACCACTGAGCCAAACTGGCCAGGGCATCATGGGACATTTTTAAAGGTTTGCTGTGTGCCAAGCCCCGGGCGATGACCAGTGGGAAGTGCGAAGATGACTGGGGTGGCACTATGCCTGCAGACCACCTGTCTGCTTCCCCCCACCCCCGGACTATTGCCCCACCTGGCCCCTGGCCCGCACAGCCTCCCTGTTCTCGCGTAGTCCATCGCTAGAGGGGGCGCAGTGGGGGGTTTAGCTGACTTGCCAGGTAAGAGGCAGGCCAGGAGTCAGGCTCCGGTCTCAGCCTAAAGCCCTTGTCCCTAACCACTTGGATACACTGCCTCTTACTTGAGAGCTGGAGAGGTTTTCCGACAGCTTCTGGGACCCAGAGCAGTTTGTAGATTGTAGACACTTGTAAAGATTTGTTGTCTTTAAATGTGCCAGACTCGGCTCAGTGCGTGTCCCTTCACTATCACAGCAACCGCACAGACGGGCTTTGGGTCCCCGCTGCACAAACTCGAACACCGGAGCTGGGGGGGGGGGGGCAGAGAGATTCTATCCAGGCAACGGAGTGACCCAGTGTGGTGCCCTGGGACTCAAATATCACCCCAACGTCCCTTACCCTCGTCTGCTCTTTTCCTTGGCCTGCATCCTTTGTAACGGGCTCCACACTCATCCCCCGTGTGCTCACGGCTGTGCCTTCCTAGTAGACTGTCGACCGATGGGCAGGGACTGTCGTCTGTTCGCTCACTTTTGGGCCGAGGGGCGCAGGGGCCCAGGCAGTGCCTGGCACACAGCAGGTGCTCAATAAACATTTGTTGAATGAATGGCTGTCCGACTCTGGAGTCTGGTTTCTAATCTACTACACACCTTGGCATCAAGGACCCACTGCCAAGAGGAGGCCGGTTATTTGGGGCGATGGTCCCAGAAAGGAAGGGGAGGGGAGGGGGTGAGCCGCTCCACTCCGGCCTGGGGAGACGCACAGCTGCAGGGGACAGGAGGGAGGGACTGCGCGGGGTGCCCCACCAGGATGGGGAGGGAGCCCTGAGAGAGCGTTTCCACCACCGCCTCCCCACCCCAGGCTCCCTCCCCGATCGCTTTCTCAGTTCTCATTTCTAAGGCTGCTCTTGGGTTATTTCGGTCGGGAAACCTGATCCTTGCCGGGTTTATTTTAGCACCTTGGAGAACTCCCAGTGCCGCACCCCGCCGCGCCCAGCCTGCCACAGCCTCCCTCCCTCCCTCCCCCGCAGGGTGCGCGGGGTGGGGCCCGGCCACCGCGTCCTCCCGCCCGCACACGGCCCGCACCCCCACGATGGGGGGCAGGAGGGCGGGCCCCACCCCCGGGCACTCCAGCTCCTGCTGGGGGGGGGCGAGGCCCGAGGGGAGGGCGTTTCCCCTTCAGAACCGTAGTTCTGGAGGCTCCGCTGGGGAAGCTGGGCCCGAGGGACAGAGCCCCGAGGGACAGAGCCCCGAGGGACAGAGCCCCGAGGGACAGAGCCCCGAGGGTGCCAGGGGCGGGCGCCCGGTAGGGACCGCCCAGCAACCAGGCTGGGACAAGCCACCCCCGCCGCTCTTACCGACCTGACTTGGCCGCGGGAATCTCCATCCAGCAGGCACCTTAAAGACCCTCCAGTCCGAGCACACCACCAACACGCCTGCACGCACAGACGCAGACGCGCACGCTCACACACGCTCACGTTACACCTACGCACACCCACAGACGGGCTCACCTACGCTCACATCACACACGTCCGCACATCCGCGTGGACACAGGCTCACCCTTACCCACCGGCACACGCGCATATACACCTTCGGGGACACACACGTCAGGCACACTCATACCACACCCACACGCCACACACACGCTCCCATAGCCAGAGCACACTCGCACGCATCCTGTCACTCACGATGCACACACAATATACACCCACATCACTTATGGTCACTCACACCATTGCACACCTCACCCACACTCCCACATGGACACACACGCATCCGCCCTCACAGGCACACAGACACACACGCGTGGGTACATGCACTTACTTGGACATACTCCACACAGTTACACACAACTGTCAACTGTCGCACACGCCCTCGCACACAGAGACACAACTCACACACACTCACACCATCATTCACTTACACACGTACACTCACTCTACCCTCCTCTAACACGCTCACTCGCACACACACCCCCCCGGACCGGGCATCCGTCACCTGCCTGTCCCCGAGCTCAGTCCTGGTCACATGTATATGAAAACAACAGACTCATACACATGCCGACTAGCAGCAATCGATGCTCACCCATAACCATCTGAGCACGAGTTGGACCTATTTATTATTTATGCTAATTAATACCTCTATTCATCATTCCCGAGTTACCCCTTGACGTCTCTCTGGCCCATGGAGACGCAGGCGCCTCGGGGACCACGCTTGTCTTCTGCCCTGGCCCTGGCTGTGTCCCTGGTGTCTTCTGAGCGCCCAGCACAGGTGTCCGGTCAATTAGGGGAAATGCCGGGGTTGGGGGACCTTGTCCTCCCACCGACCACCCTCTGAGCTCCCGAGTTGCTGCACTGAGGAGCTCACCGTCTCTGGGGAGGGGTTGGGGCTGTGCACCCTGACCCCTCCTCTCCCTCATTCACTGGTGAGGTCACAGCAGAGGAGTCTGGGGGGGCCTGTGGCCCGGGGGAGGGGAAGGGGTCCAGGGGACACTGTAGGTGTCCTTGTGGTGTTGGGCACCGCTCAGACAGAGGTCTCTTCCTCTGTTCTGCAGACGCCAGCACTTCACACGCATATGGATGCGTCCTGGGCCTTCCATAGATGCTGAGGCAGCCGTGGGTCTGTGCCCAGCACCCACAGAGCTCCGGGAAATGCTGAGCAAGAAGGGCTGCGTGGGGAGGCAGGAGGCCGGGGGAGGGGGGAGAGCCGAGAGCTGGGGAAGCAGTCAGGACCTCGGAGGGCCCCTCAGGAGCTGGGCCAGGGGATGCACGCGTGAGCTGAGCCCTTTCAGACCCTCTCCCTGTCAGGGCTGCTCGGGGAAGGCCGGTCCTTAGCTCAGAGCCAGGCCGACAGGCCCACGGCCACTGGGGTCAAGGTGAAGGATACAGGAGGCGATGGTGGCTCAGGCAGCTCCTAACACACAGTGAGGACTTTATCATCATCATCACAAACCCAGGCCGAGCCCAGGGCCACGGGGAGTAACATCACTTCCAACCGGCATCCAGGGGACGTCCCCAGGAAATCATCTGCAGGGCCTTGGACACTTAGTGAGCAGGTTAGGGCCCTGGCCACTGTCCTTTCCAATGTCAAATCAGAAAGACGTGCAGCTCGGCACATGTTCACGGAGCACTCATGACCTTGTCACCAGGACAGTGTCCCTGCCATCGGGGGCTTCCTGGCTAGTGAGGTCTGCTCTGTTCCAGGCACTGGGGCTGATGGTGCTGGGAGATGAGAGGGACACCCCAAAAGTTAATGCCTCAGCTGTATGCAAACTGGATAGCCTAATAATCATCTGATGACAGAGGAGGCGTGGATGGCTGTGTGCTTCCCAAGGGGTAGAATGTTTTGTGGAGGCCACGAGTGCAAGGCAGGGAGAGGCTGCTCTGGGTTAAGAGGTCAGGGAGAGCTTCTTCCTGGAAACGGAAATTTACTTGGGACCTTAGGAGACCTGCGCTGTCTGGGGTGCTACCTTCTGGCAGTAAGCAGGGCATGAGGGGCACCCTGCCTTGGTCTCAGTCGTGGGACTAGCTGAACTGGAAAGGGACAAGCCCTCACTAGGCTGGGTGAGGGCCCATGGCAGTGAGCAGGGTGAGGGCAGGGGTGCAGCTGGGCATAACAAGACACTTCCTGTGGCCTGAGCTGGTCCTGGTATTTGATGGATCACTCAACCTGCTGATCATTCATCGAAGAAGAGACCTCAACGTGGCGCGTGTTAGGTGGGCCAGGTCCAGAAACCCAGATATAGAAATTTGGGTACAGAAACTCACCAGGGCGGAAGCCCCGGATGCCTAGCAAGGGGAAAAGCTGGGAAAACAAGAACTTTGTCCTCAGGGTGACCTGTCCTCCCCCAGCATCCCGCTGGTCTTGCATTTTAGACCCCCTGAGCGTTTCCTCCCTAAAGATAACATCTAGGCCTCAGTTGTATTTCAGCTCCAGGCCCAGAAATGCAGCAAAACCAGACAAGTGGCACCGTGGCTGCCTCAGGACCAGCCACATTGACCAACGACCCTGCCCTGGCACCCACTGATCAGTGGAGACCACGACCCTGAAAGAGCACAGCTGGAAAGCTGATATTCTATTGAGACAATCCTCTGAGACCTCCCCTAAGACTTCCACTGCAAGAAAGAGATAAATATGCTCAGGACAAAGGACCCAGAGTGCGCTCCCCACTAGGGGAGCCACCGGCACCATCTCCATCCCCCTTCTTCCCTCAGGGACTTGCAACCAGGGGAGCAATGGGCAGGGGCAGCTTGTCCGGGCTTACCCCCTGAACCTGTCTCCTAGGCCCCCTTCTCTCTCTCTGACTTCTCAGTGAGCCAACACTGCCCAGCCTAGGCTCTCCTGTTTCACTGTCCCAAGTATATTTTTGCTGCCATCATGGACCCAATACCCTTTGGCTCAGTGCTGTGTAGCCCTTCCCTTTGGATATCCCCATTCCCCATCCTGTTTTCCTTAAATAAATTCAATTTTTTAAAAAAAATTCTCACCCGAGGATATTTTTCCATGGCTTTTTCAGGAAGAGTGGAAGGAGAGAGAGAAACATCGATGTGAGAGAGACACACGTCAGTTCGCTGCCTCCCGCTCATGTACTGACCAGAGCCGGGGATCGAGCTTGCAACCAAGGCACATACCCTTGGCTGGAATTGAACCGGGGACCCTTTAGTCTGAGGGCCGACCCTCTAACCACTGAGCCAAACCAGGCAGGGCAATTCAATTTTTCTTTACCATCGCAGATAGCTATTCAGCCTGCCAGAGCACCACCGGCCTTACCCTTTCGGCCGGAATCCCCCGCCTCTGGCCACTGTCCTTGCTGGCGCTCACTGGGAATGGTCAGAACCACCTGCCCTGTGCCCGGCTGTGGGCACCTTTGGAAGTCAGAGTCCTGGGGGAAGGACATGGCTCTCATGTGGCTGCGAGGTTTTCTGATGTCCCAAACCACGTGGGTGGTTGCAAGGGGAAGGTAAGGCTAATGGCCTGAGGGTGCTTAGAGGGGTTCACAGCTATCCCTGGCCCCTAGGCCACGTCCAGGTTCAAACCCCTTTTGAACCTCTGTACTCAGACCACCAGGTCCCAGGCTCAGCCAGGACACATGCCCAAGAAGGGGCCTTGGGCAAGTCCCTTCTCCCAGCTTTGGATTCCTGCTCCCTGAAATGCACAAAATAGGTTTCCTACACAGGGGCGCTGAGGGCGGCGGGGATGAAGTTGTACAGCACCTGTCCCAGTTGGGACCCAACAGGCCTGACCACCTGTCAGGTGCCCAGAGGGAGCAACACAGGGACGCTTTCCCCAAACTTATCCACCCCGACCTGCCCAGCCCTGGAGCCTCCGGGAGCGCAGGCCCAGGAGTATCAGGGCAGGGCCGCCGCTCCCCGCGCGCCCCGAGCCCCGGAAAGCCCGCGAGTTCAAAGGGCATCGGGAGCAGCCCCCCCGGGGCCCGGGACGCGAGCGGAACTACAGTCCCCACAAGGCCCCGGGCTCGCCGAGAGGAAATGTCGTTCGTGCGAGAAGAAGCGCCGCGCTCCCCGCAGCTGCAGGGAGAGGGCGAGAGGGGCGGGGGCGGGTTACCAGGCGCAGGGCGGGCGGGCGGCGCGCGGAGCGAGGGTGGAGAGCTGGGCGGGCGGCGGGGAGGAGGCGGCGCTGGCCGCCGCCGCGGCCGCCTGCGGACCTGCATCCCCGCGGGGCGGGCGCGCGGCGGTGCCTGCGTGCGCTGCGCTCCGGCCGGCGGGCTGCGGGCGGGCGCGGGGCCGGGCGGGCGCAGGGGCTGAGTTTCTGCAAAGTTTGACCTGGTTGTCTTTCCGATGCTGCCGCAGAGCGAGGCGGCGCGGGGCGCGCCGGGCGGCTGCGGCGCGGCGGCGGCGGGGCTGAGCGGCGACCGCGCGCTCACCATGATCATAAAATAAAGGAGGCGCGCGGGGTGGGGGCGAGAGAGCCCCGAGCCTCAGCCCGCCGCCCCCGGCCGCCCCCGGCATCCCCGAGCTAGGAGGACGTGGGGGCCGGGGCGTTCCACGCCGGCCCCAGACCCCAGTAGAGCCAAAGGACACACTGCCCGGGGAGGCGGGTCGGGGCGCCCCGAGGCCGGGCCCGCGTCCGGGTCAGGGGCGGCCGAGGGCGGCGGCCGGGGCTCGCGGATTGGCCCGAGGGGCAGGTGAGTCGCCCGCGCCGCCGGGTGGGGGCGTGCGCGCCAAAGTTCCCCGGCGGCCGCCAGCGCGTCCAGCGCGCGGGGATTCGGGGCCACTCGCGGCCGGCGAGGGGGGTGGGGACCGAAGCGCCCGATGCGGCGGGGCTAGGGCACTGGGGTCCCGGCCCGGGAAGGGGCGCGCTCCCGTTCGCACCGGCCCGCGGGGGTGGCCCCGGGGCTCCCAGGGAGCCGGAGGGACCCGGCCGGGGACGCGGAGCCGGCGGCAGGCGGCGGGCGCAGCGCCAGGACTGGCAAGTCCACGCGGCCCGCTGCGGTGCTAGCCCGTCGCCCCTCCCCAGCCCCGTCCTCGGGCCGGGCCGGTGTCAGCGGAGATGTCACGGGCGGCGATTGTTCGCTGGTGCGCGCGGCGGTGCGGCCGCCACTGACGGGGCGGGCGCGCGGGGTGGGGGTGGGGTGGGGGCGCCTCCTCCGGGGAGACCGCCCAGAGCTGCGCTGTCAGCTCCGCGGCCCGCGCGCCCCGTGCACACGCGTCGTCGCCCTCCGCGCCCCCCGCGGCAAAGTTGGGCTCAACTTCGAGGCGGGCCTTGACGCCCCGTCCCTTCCACCTCCCACCAGGTCCTCGGCCGGCGAGGCGGCGGCTCGAGCGCAGCCCGGGAGCCTCGCACCGCCGGCGGCAGCGACCCGCCCGCCAGGGAGCGCCGCCCGGGACCCGCGCCGCGCCCTCCGCGCTCCCCGGGACCTCGCCGGCGCCAAGGCCGTGCGCTCGCCTCCGGGAGGCCGCGGGCCGGCGCTCGCCTCGGGGGAGCTGGGACCTCCGCCGGCCGGACAGAGGCTGCGCTTCCATTGACCCTGCCCGGCGGGGCTCGGGCCGGGCGCGCGCGGAACCGGGCGGGACGCCGCGGCCCCGTCCCCGTGGATGCGTCTGCGGGCGGCCGCGCGTCCCCCGAGGCTCCAGGGAGCGGCCGGGCGCCGCGTCCCCCGCGCGTGAGCACAGGGCGGCTGGATGCCGGAGCACCATGCTTATCCGCTGACATCCAAACTTTTCCTTTTTTTTAACCCAAAGAGTATCGGTGATTTTTGTCCACTGCTAGCAGAAGAAGAGAGACCTCAGGCCCCTTGGAATGCAGCAAACCCCTTATTTATAAACGGGCCCTGAGGTCGTGATATGCAAACGCCCCCCGGCCCCCCATCGGTGAATTTTCTATCCTATGGATATCGGTCCTGAGATTTGAAATCGGAGAGCACCCCCTGTCTGCGCTGGGTCCGGCCGCCTCGGTCCTTTCAATGCCCAGCTTCCTCTGGGACTGCTGGCCTTCCCTGGAGATCAGAGCGGTGCTGTGTGCCATGGGCTGCATCCAGAGCATCGGCGGCAAAGCCAGAGTCTTCCGGGAAGGCATCACGGTGATTGACGTGAAGGCCTCCATCGACCCCGTGCCCACCAGCATCGACGAGTCCTCCAGCGTGGTGCTCCGCTACCGGACGCCCCACTTCCGTGCCTCCGCCCAGGTGGTCATGCCGCCGATCCCCAAGAAGGAGACCTGGGTAGTGGGCTGGATCCAGGCCTGCAGCCACATGGAGTTCTACAACCAGTATGGGGAGCAGGGCATGTGAGTACTGCTCAGGAGCAAGCTTAAGCTTAAGGGGTGGGGGTGGGGGGCTTGGAGGCCTGGGGTAGGGGGGTCAGGGCCTCGCCAGGGGCAGAGGGAAGCTTTGGGCATGTACGGAGGTGGGTC
Source organism: Miniopterus natalensis (assembly GCF_054644295.1). Lineage (NCBI taxonomy): Eukaryota > Metazoa > Chordata > Mammalia > Chiroptera > Miniopteridae > Miniopterus > Miniopterus natalensis. The sequence goes on from NC_142092.1 coordinate 71,734,392, forward strand.
TCTGAGACCTCCTTGGCCACATGACCTCCTGGATGGAGGGTTTGCCTGTTGGTTCAGGTGGGGTCATGGCTCTAGGACCTCCTTTCCCACTGTCCCTGAGGTTCCTGTGCCCTTCCCTGCAAGGCGCTGAGAAAGCAGAGGGGACCTGGCCAGGTGGCTCAGTCGCTTAGAGAGTCGTCCCGATACGCCAAGGTTGTGGGTTCAATCCCTGGTCAGGGCACATACAAGAAGCAGCTAATGATGGATACATAAGTGGGACAAATTGAGGTTTCCCTCCCTCTCTCTCTCTCTTCCTGTCTCTCTAAAATCAATAAATAAAATTTAAAAAAAGAAAGAAAGCAGAGGAATATCCCATCATGTGCCTCTTTGGCACAACAAGGCTGCTGCCTGGATCACCCGAGAGGCCGCTGCGTGGCCCCCGGCTCAGGCCCCTGCGAGCCCACGTGGCGGGCTCTCAGGAAGCGGCCGGGGGCCCTGAAGCCGCCTGAGTTATCTGCTGTGCGGCTGCACCTGAACTTGTCCTGTGTTTTCAGGTGCACCTCAGGTTTGGGGGGAATGCTTTCCTGTTCCCGGTGCTGGTGTGCTTGAGAGGACAGCTAGTTTTAGAGGCCCAAACCGGGTGGCGTAGTGTTTTTCTCTCCGAGGAAGGAGGCCACTTACATGGACATCAGTGTCAGTGTCCAGAAGGCTCCCCTGGGGCCCTGACAGCCGAGAGGAGCCCTCTGGCCCCTTCTCTCCAGCCTGGTCTTCAGGATGTTCTCAGGACAATGTAAATCTCAGTGCAGGACGCTGAGACCCAGGGTCTTCTTTACTGGCATGTTCCCTGATCCCAGAGATGGTCCTCTTGGGTGTGGGGAGAGCAGTGGTAGATTTACCTCGAAGGGCCACCCTGAGACAGGGCAGTGAAAACAGCCATTTCTGGGGCACTGGGACCTTTCCGAGGGAGCGGGCATGGACACTCTCCCGTGGCCCCTCTCTCAATGTCCCTTCTGTGCAGCATCCTGGGTCTGCAAGGAAGGAACAGAGAGTCCCCCCAGGAGTAGGAGTTTCCCCCAATTTGGGAACATCCTGGGCCACCTGAAATTCAAGGGGGGTAAGAAGGGGATGGAGGTTGAGGGGACACCAAATGTTACGACTCCTCCACCAGTAACTCTGAAGTTATAAGGGAAACAGGAGGATCATGGTAAAATTTAAAACGAGGGTTTTAACCGTGATCGCCCCGAAGAGGCGCGCGTGCGGCCCACCTAGACGCGCTTCGGCTCCTCCATCAACCTGGTTTCCACGCCCAAGCCCTTTAATTCCCCAAAGCGGCTCTTAATCCGGGACGGAGGCTACTGCCCATTCCAAAAGGGAAACATGAGTCTTAGTTATTTGGTGTGAACTTTTCCTAAGAAGCTTTAAGCTCCAAGCCTTCCCGGGCTTTGCGAGGCATCTGGGACAACTGGCAAGACACAAAGGTTTTGCTAGGGCCCCAGGCTGAGTTCTGGGGTAGGATGGGCAGGGGTCCTTCAACGGGAAGATGGGAGCACCAGGGGGAAGAAACCTGGGGAGGGGGAAAGAGGCTGCTTTGCAATGAGATGGATGTGATGTTCGGTGGGGAGGGGGCAGGCCTGGCTCGGAGCCTCGGCCTTCCCATCTGTGCACGGGGTTTCCAGTCTTCGAGGCCTTGTGCTCCATGTGGTGGTGGCTCCGGCCACATCCAGACACTCGCTGGAGGCAGGCCTGAGTCAGGAGACCCGAGACGACCTTTCTCTTTCTGTGCCAGTCCTCGCTCCCTGGTCAGGGGAGCCCAGGGCACACCTAGACTACTGCAGTCAAGCAGACCTGGGCCGGAGGCCAGGCTCTGCCACTTTCCAGGGTGTGACCTGAGCCACTCTGACCCTTGGTTTCCTCCTCTGCAGACCGAGGTGTCCCAGTGCTTGCGCCACGGCTGATTGCGAGAATGATGGGGACCTCTGTCGGGCAGTGGGCACGGGGCCAAGCCCACGGTAAAATACTCAATGTGAGCGGCCTGCTCCTTTAGCCCGTTGTTACCGGGCTGCCCCTTCCCCGGCGGGGAGGGAGCCACCGATCTGTAATGACCGAGTCGAGAATCGCGGCCGAAGCTTCAGAGTTCCGACCCGTGTAAACGACTCCTGTGATGAATTTTATTATCCCTGGCCCAGGCCTTCTTCTTTTCACACAGGGCAACTCCCTGGCTTTAAAAAATGTAAAAATACTGTAAGTGATGAACGATGGCGTTTTGGAGGGGCTGAAGGCTGGTTTCCTTGCTGTCCACCTGCTTCCCTTGGTCCCATGCCCTTCTTGGGACACTTCTGTGGGCACAGGAACCTCTGTGTCCGAGTCCCATTCTCCTGGGTTCCTAATCCCAGTTGGGAGGGGACCGGCCCCAGAGAAAGAGCAGAGTTTGAGGCTCCCTACGAGGGTCCGTGTCCTTCGTGGCCTCAGGCCCTGGGGTCGGAATGGCTGACCAGGGCTGGCCCTGGGTCCTTGGGAAGTCACCCCTGGGACCTTCAGTGTTGTCATCTGCCCGAACTCATAGGCTGCTGTGAGGGTGCAGTGAGAGGACAGGTGTAGGTGACGGCCCCGTGGCCGCCATGCCGAGTGGGAAGCTGATCGAGTTATTATTAATCAACAAGATCGTATTAGGAATTAACCGAACAGCGCGACTCCCCGGGACGGCTCCTCCCGTCGGCGGCCAGGGGGCTGTACTCAGCCGCTTCCCCTGGACACAAGGGCTGGGTTAGGAAGGGCCTGGGTGTGAGCGAGTGTGATGCTGCGGACCCCCCCCAGCTTCCTTACCCAGCCTAGTCTTCGTGTTCTTAAGCCCCGTGACAGGAAAACACGTGAGGCGCTGGTGGGACTGACCGGAGACCTCCAGCCGCCCAGAACTGCCCCCGGGCTTTGCCCAGACCAGAGGCTGTGCTGTGCGTTGTAGGACGTGGCCCAGCATCCCTGGTCTCCACCCGCTTGATGCCAGCAGCCCCTAACCCCCTTCGTGACAACCCCAAATGCCTGCAGACGGTGGTGGTTGTCCCTGGGAGGGTGCGAAGCCACCCCGGGTTGAGAACCGCTGGACTAGACCCAGACGGTTTGAATCACTGAAATGAAGCCCACACGCTGGACTTCAGTGGCCCGGGGAGGGCACAGCCCGGTGGCCGAGGTTAGGGCTTCCTTTCTTTCCAGATGGGCTTGTATCCAAAATACTCATTCCAGATATTTAACCGAAGCCCATAATACCCCCGACGTCATCCCTGCCTGGGGTTAATCTCTAATCCAAGGGAACGTCTGAGGACGACATTCTGGGTTTGGAACATCTGGAGCGGGACAGTAATGCGACTCACGGCAGCTGTAAGATGCGAGCTGCTCCGCGCCGGCTTGAGACGATGCTCTGTGGTTTTGGGTCCAACCCACACTGCTTTAAAAGCCACCCCCCCAAACGGTTGGAGACACCTGCCTGCACAGCCCCGTCCTCCGCAATTCCTCAACCGCCACCTGTCAGCTGGCACCGCTTCCTAAGTGACGAGTTGCAGTTTCTTGCCTGTGTGGGAGGCGCTTCACAATGTCCCTAGTTTGCCCTTCTCTGGAGCCCCCCTGGGAATCTGGCCCACGGCCAAGGCCAAGGCGCAGGCCCAGGTCTGTTTCTGGCTCCGGGTTCTGCCAGACTTGGGGGTGAGGGGAGGAGAGCAGCAGGGTGTGGGTCCCAGCTCCGCCACTGACTGGTGCTGAGACCTCGGGCCAGTCCCTTAACCTTTCTGAGCCTCACTTTTCCCATCTAGGAATGGGGAGAACGGCCGTTCCCTTACACAGGTGTTGTGGAGAGCCAGTGAGGGGAGGCATTGCGAGGACCTGGCAGGTGCCTAGTGCACCTGAAGGCTCGATACGTGGCAGCTCTCAATATCATAACTGCTGATAATTAATTATTAATTAAGCAGGGCCCAGAGTCAGCAGAAAGATTGCTACATTGTCGTCGTTGCTTCTGCCGTCTCTTCTCCTGGGTTGGGTTTCATGTACCGTCTACAGTGTGAGCGCCTTGGGGAATGCGACTTGCGAAGGTCTTTGCAGCCGGAAGGTGGAGTGACATCAGCTGCCTCAGGATTGTGAGGCTGAGAGGGAAGGGCTGGGCGGGCCGCAGGGGCCTGAGGCCTTGGGCTGGGGGGTGCTGGAGCTGCGCCGACGTGCAGAGACGCCCGGCTCCCTCTCCTCTCTGTTATTTCCCAAGGACCTCATCTGATGAGGAGGAGACAGGCCTGAAGCCACTTGCCCAAGGAAGCTTGCTCTGCTCCAGCGGGTCTGGGACAGGCAGGGAGGAATGGCCTCGGTGACCACGTGGCCGCTTCCTGCAGCCCAGGCCTGCGCCACGGGCCCTGCACAGAACAATTGAGGATGCTGCTTCCTCTCTTCAACCGGAAGGTGGCCTCCCCCATCTGCTGGGCCCTGGCGGAGGCAGGGGCGGTGGGGGTGGGAGAGGGAAGTCCTCGCTTCCAGGCTTTGGGGCGGGAGGAAGTGGCAAGGGACTGCCCAGCCGGAGAGAACTCCCCCAGGGCCAGCCCTGGCCAAGCGATCGCCCCAACCCTCACCTTCCGAGTGCCCCAAACAAAAGCTGGCTGTTCCTGGAGACGTGCGGGAAGGCACCCGGCAGCCGCCATAATCAGGGAAATGAATTAAACACGGAGATCCATTTTTTTGCCGATCGGGTGTGGGTGAAATGGGGGAGATCAGTAGGTGGACCTAGAGTGGCTCCCGTGGGGGAAAATGATCAGATTATAAATGGCATTTTTTAAAAAGTTGTAAAATGTGTAGGGTAGGAACCCATTTTCTACTAAAAAGACCTCACTGACGGTGGGACCGTGTGCTGCATGTATGCGAGGGAAGGTCTGGAAGGATGTTTACGGTGGGTAACCCCGGGGAGGGCAGCTCGGAAGAGAGGGCTTTCGTTTCTCACTCAAGACACTTGTCTACGGCTGGCGTTAAAAAAAAAAAAAAAAAGCACAGCTTCTATCACTAAAACCTGAAACCGTGTGCACCGTCCATCTTTCCCCTCTCGTTAGGCCCAAGGCCCGGCCGTGGCCCGGGGGTGGAGGGGGCGTCGGGGCGGTAGTGGAGCTGTTTAGGGGAACCCAGGGGAGGAAGGGGACACCCACCGCAGCCCCTCCCTGGGAGCAGGCGCCTGGTGACCCGTTTGGTGGGAGGGGCCGGCCCGGTGGGTGCCACGTGGGACAGAAATCAGGAAACCTGGGTCCCAGTCTGTTTGGGAGGAGCTCTTGGGCCTCAGTTTCTGTGAAATTGCAAAACTTAACAGAATTTGAACCTTTGCAAATTGTACAAAACTGTTTTCTTGAGGAGCAAGTGAGATAATTCCTGAGTGCCCGTGTGGCCTGGGCAGGGGCACAGACCAGTGTGGGCAGAAGAGCCTGGGCGGCTCGGGCGGCCCGGGGCCCTGAGCCTCGAGTCCTTACCTGCGCCTGTGGTCCTCGGAGTGCCCAGCAGGCGCCGCGGGACGCATGTTAGCTTACGTGTCGTTTTAATTTAAAGCAACACGTTCACTCATATTAGAATGTGTGTGTGTGTGTGTGTGTGTGTGTGTGTGTGTGTGTGTGTGGCATATTTAACCTGTTATTTCAAAGGGGTTTCTTAGGAAAAGCTAAACTTAGTTGAGTTTTTTAAAAAGTGATTAATTTGAAGGCAAACAATATAGAAGATCTGTAGGCAGGACCCCAGTGAAGAGAGACATGAAGTTTGCCCACTCTGCTGAGACCTGGTGGGCTGGGACAGGTGCAGTCAGAGGGCCCCGGCCAACACTTCCTGGGAGGGGGGAGCCCCCAGGGGTACGAAGGGTCATCCATGCCGCAGAGAGAGCCCAGGCCCGGCTCACTGCCCCTGCCTGGCTCTGTCTGAAGTAGCCCAGGGTCACAGAAGGGCCTCCCACGCACACCTCTGGGCCAGGTCTCCCTGGTTTCCTTCACCCTCGACTGAGAGGCCTTCCCACTGGGCCAGCTTGGACTGGTGGCTGGGCCTGGAGTCATGGGGTGACCATCCCCAGCCCTTGTGGGGGCCCTCAGCACAGCCTCACCCCTTCTCCAGCCTCCAGGGAAGGCCTTCCTGTAGCCCCTTCAGACTCACATTCTCAGTCGGGCGTGCTGCTCAGAGCCTGTGTGTGTGCGTGTGTTGAGGGTCAGTTGGAGGGTCTGTTGGGTAGGAGCTTCTGTGTGCGTGTGTGTATGTCTGTGTGTGTGTTGGGCAAGGGTCCCCTCTGGGGCTCCGGCCTGCCCACCGTCACTGATCCAGGCCACCAGCATTTATTGTGCCTGATTCTAGGCCAGGCACCAGCGTAAATCCTGGAGGTCTGGCCCCTGCCCTCCTGAGATCGTCAACAACGATCGTATGATTATTTAATCACCTGTGAATGTGCCAGGACGCAGCAGCACCAGGACTGAGGGTTAGGACGGGCTCCCCGGGGGACTCCAGAGCTGAGCCAGGAGTACATCTGACCAGCATGGGGGCCGCTCCGCCCAGAAGGCCCCGAGGTGGGGGGGGGGCGTGGCCCGTTAGAGGAACTGAGAATGGCCCCTGGGTCTGCAGCCTGGGAGGGCGTGTGGGCGCAGGCACATGCAGGGGACCCAGGCTTCAACCGTATTGGCGCTAAGGGCCGTGGGGTCGCGCGGGTTTAACGGTTGGAGGAGGAACAGTGCGATGAGATGTGTTTTTAAAAGATCACTCAGGCTTCTGGGACGAGAGCACTGCAGGGGGCAGGGGGGAGGCTGGGAGGCCTGGAAGGGGTGAGGGTCCAGATTGAGTGAGGCCAAGGAGAAGGGGGGTGCCTGGAGGGCACAGGGGGCTCCACTGCCTCTGCGGACCAGGGCAGGCCCTCTGTCCGTTTCTCTCTCAGCTCAGTGGCCAGTGTCAGCGAGGGGTGCTCTGCAAACTCTTGGTGGGTGGTGGGTGGTGGGTGGTGGGTGATGGGTGGGGACAGCAGACGGAACTGGGGTGTTGAGGGAAGCTGAGGGGTCTGTTTCAGACGCGATAACAAGGGACCCCAGAAGGCATCTGAGGTGGGTGTCTAGCCTGGACTCGCCTGCTGTCCTTTGGGTTCCCACACCAACAAGGACCCAACACAGGGTCTGGAGAGGTTGTGGGGCAGGTGAGCCCAAAGCCTGTGACCCCCGGGCAGGAGCAGGCGTGTCTGCGCTTAGTCGCAGTCCCCCATCTGCAAACGGACCCGCGGTTGCGCACTTGTGGGCAGGCACTGTGCCGGCAGCCTTGCTTGCTTGCCCCCTTCGGTGGCATCTGCGAGTCAGAGCCTGTATTGTCCCCGCCGTGTAACAAGGCGAGCTCGGCTCCGTGTGTGCGGGGCCGGGGTCCGAGCTCACCCCGCCACCCCGTGGAGCGATGCACCGAGGGGCGACCAATGTCATCCCAGAACACAGGAAATCCCAGAGCATGGAACCCCCTCCTCCCAGAGCTCGTGGAGCCTGAAACCATAAGTGAGGTCAGGGCGGCTTCAGGCCCAATCAGGGCCGGCAAGTCCTAACCGCTGACACCTCCCTCAGATGGTTCCAGAAGCTTCCACGTGTCGCTGTTTACCGTGTGCCGGGTAATATACATCACCCCATGTACTCATCCCCAAAGCCTTGCAAGGTGGGTCGGGTTATCCACAGTTAACTGATAACTGTTAACGATTGGTGACTTGATCAGAGCCAGTAGCCAGACTGAGACTGGACCCAGGGCTGGTCTGTGTCCCCCAGAAGCTGTGCCCTTAACCTCGCTCCCCCCACCTTGATGGGAACACGGGGACCAGAGCCAGCCCGAGGTGGCTGGTGATGATTTGAAAACGCGCCCTTGGCCCTGGTTCTGAGTCACAGCCCATGAGACACGCTGTCTGCCTGACTGAGCAGGGGCTGGGCATTGGGGCGTTGGGGGAGGAAAGGCATCGGGGAGCTTGGGGTCAGAGGCTGGGGGGGGGAGAAAGAGAGAGAGGCTGGTCTGGTCTCAGGAAGTGAAAGGGGGCGAAGGAAGAGCACAGTTCCTTTTGCAAGTTTGCCTTCTGCCTTCTGAAACGTCTTTGCCAGCAAGAGGAGCCACTGTGAGCGGGCGGAGCGGGCGCCTCTGGAAACAGGCCTCTGCTGCTGTGGGTGGGAGGGTCTGGGAGACCTTGGGGACCGGGGGACACTTTAGAAACGTGAGGTCGTTTGAGCTGCTGCCCTGAGTCCCTCTGAGTTTGATGAACTTAAGGTCCTGGGCAGGAGATGGCCTACTAGACAGGTGTTACCCTACTATGTGATTTCCTTGCGCTCTCTTTTTTTAAAATCCTCACCTGAGGATATATTTTTTCCATTGCTTTTCAGAGAGAGAGAGAAAGAGTGAGCACCAGCGGTGGTTTCAGGGGGGGACCGATCTGAGATGATGCCAGAGAACTGGATGGCTTTTAGTGGGGGATGACGTTGGGGGAGCCCCAGTTTACCTGCCGTGATGTTGGATGTCTGTGTACTGTCTGGCCCCCTGGGAGGTGAGCCCCGTGGGCGGAGGGGGCGCAGAATAGCCTGTGGGCGGCAGGCTGAGTAAACTGGCCTTCCTGCCCTCAGGTCCAGCTGGGAGCTCCCGGCCCTCCTGGAGGGCAAGATCGAGGCCATCAGTGACTCGGACGGGGTGAACTACCCCTGGTATGGCAACACCACGGAGACGTGCACCATCGTGGGCCCCACCAAGAGGGACTCCAAGTTCATCATCAGCATGAATGACAACTTTTACCCCAGCGTCACGTGGGCCGTGCCCGTCAGCGAGAGCAACGTGGCCAGACTGACCAACATCTACCGGGACCAGAGCTTCACCACGTGGCTGGTGGCCACCAACACCTCGACCAACGACATGATCATCCTGCAGACGCTGCACTGGCGCATGCAGCTCAGCATCGAGGTGAACCCCACGCGGCCCCTGGGCCAGCGCGCCCGGCTGCGGGAGCCCATCGCCCAGGACCAGCCCAAGATCCTGAGCAGGAACGAGCCCATCCCGCCCAGCGCCCTGGTCAAGCCCAATGCCAACGACGCTCAGGTTCTCATGTGGCGGCCCAAGTACGGGCCCCCGCTGGTGGTGATCCCGCCCAAGCACCGGTAACGGCCGGGGCGCCCCCCGGCCCAGACTCCGACGACGAGACCGCTCCGACAGCCCCACGTGGACGCCCTTCACCCAGCAAAATACAACCATTCTACCTTGTCCAGCGGGGTCTCACTGTGCGCATGCCCAGGACGGCCTCGCCCGCTCCCCTGGAGCCTGCTTCCTGCGGGGAGGGGGCCCGCCCGGGACAGACTCGCCCCACGTGCGCCCTCCAGGGTCACCTGGGGCCTCCTTTCCTCCCCTTTCCTCAGTTTCATTCTCTTGCAACAGACGCCCAGACACAACTGCTTTTCAGTCCCTTTTTTTTTTAACGCCTCTTTATGAGGTTCGGGCGGGAGGAGGAGCTGGGAGGAGACAGGCCCGCTCCTGGGACCCCAGAGGCCCCGCGGGCCCTCCTGCGCGGCTCCCCCTCCCCTCCTCACGCGGCCTTACCTAGACTTGCTTTGCCAAACTTTTGCCTTAAGCTGAATTTAAAGGAAAAACGCCGACACAGAGAAAGCAGGATCTCTTTTCTACCGGACTTTGCATCTGCTGGAGGTGAGGGAGGGGCTGGGTCAGGGACGAGAGAGAGAGACTAGGCTGAGCCCCTTTTCTGGGGTGTCTTGGGACAGGAACACAGGTTTAGACCTAAAACCAGCTGCTCATTCTTGCATTTTAGCAGAAACAAAACCACAGACAGCCGCTGCCTAAAGAGCCCCGGGTGGAGCCTCCCCCCTTCCCCGTACCTGGCCCCGAAGATCTGCCAGCGCGCGCTCCTCTCTCCCAGCAGCCTCACCTGGCGGGTGGGTCTGGGGCAGGGAGGGGCCTGTGAGCTACAGGTGCAGCCCCCGAATTCCCGCCACCTGTCGTCCTCTCTCGGCTCTTCCTTCCCCTCCACTCTGCTCCCTGGAGGGCCAGCCCCATTGACCCAGCTTTAGTTCTAGTTCCAAGGTAAGAGGAGAGGCCGGCCCTCCTTTCCCTCCAGGCTCCTTCTCAGGGGACACCCCTCCCGGGCTCTGGGGGAGGCCGCAGGCAGGTCTGAGCGCACAGCGTTGGAGGTGGGGGCGGCCACGGAGGGCACCCAGGAGGGCTTTCCTGGACCCCCTGCTGCCTGCCCTCAAGGAAGCAAACCAGAGCCCAGGGTGTGGATTACGGGGGCCCAGGGTTAGGGGGCCCCAGAGCCACTGTGGAGGCTGGTCGGGGACAGCGTGGCCAGTCTCTGAGGGCCACCCTCCCTCGAGTCCTGGGCTCTCTGGAGCCCTGGGACTGGGTCCTGAGCAACGCCAAGCTTCCTTAGCCATGTCTGCCTTGAAGGCTGTTGGCAGGAGCTGGGGGGGCCACCCCCCTGAAGCCCCCTTCCTCCAAGCTTGCCAAACCCACAGCTACATCGCCCTGGCCCCGCATTCAAACTAGTAATAAGCACAGAAAACCGTCCAGTGAGAAAAACAATCCATTCTGCTGCACATGAGCCACTTGAAGGAGTCCCAGTGACAGCACCTAATCCTTGCTCTGCTCCGTTATCCTCGTGGTATTGTATTTATTTAGGGGTGCTTAACGTCCAGTCCCCCTTGCCCCCCCAGCCCTGCTCCTGACAGGCCCACAGCTATCTTGGGACAACTGGACTGCAGACAGCTTGGTGCTTGGGGACCCGTCAGGCCCAGGACTTTCCCCATGGAGGCCTCCGGGTCCCCGTGTGTGTAGGAGCCCTGCCTGCCACCCTAAAGTCCGGGGAGCCGTGGGCCCCAGCTCCCCCGTGGGGTGGGCCAGGAGGGAATGGGGTGATGGGACAAGCCCTGGCCTCCTGGTGGAGGGCCCTTCTCTGCACTCAGGTCTTTCTTGCACTACAACAGAGAATGGGCCCTGGCGGGGGGTCAGGATGCTGGCTCACAGCGGAGGGGTTCTTACTGGGGCAGAGGGTGGAAGCAGGAAAGTACAGGGGGGTCTTGAGCTGTTTGGGGGCAGAGTCCCCCCAGCTCGGACTTTGTGAATGGGAGCAAGCCTCCGGCGGGTCAGTGCTGTGCCCGCTTGGAGGGGAAGGACAGGCTCCGCTGCCTCCACCCGGGCCAGCTGCATGCCTGCCCCCAGCTCACCTTCCCCCCCCAGGCCCCTCTCTGCTCATCTGGCCTTTCTGAAGACTCTGAGAGGCTGCAGGGCCAGCCAAGGACGCTGGACTTAGCCTGGGTCTGGTCCCTCCGCCTCTTCCCTCCTTTCAGGAGCACAGGCCTCAGGCTCCTGGCCAGGGTCCCAATCCCTCTGGTGCCCCCCCTTCCCCCCGTGTGGACACACTTGCCCAGCAATAGGACCATCCTTGGTCGTGGAGAGTACTGTGAAAACTAACCCGTGCACTTATCAGGAGGCACAAGACTCTCGAAGAAAATGTAAAATGAACTTTTAAAAAAACAAAAATATTCACAGAGAGAAATAAAGTGTAATTTTAAAGTAGGTCTGGCCAGAGTCTGGATGTTTCTGGGGTGGAGGTTCATTGTGGGGTTGACGGCTGGGGGAGTGAACGGCTGTGGGATCCTGTGGGTCTTGGTGCTCAGGGCTCAGGGAGACCCCAGGAGGAGGCCGGCCACCCTGTTGGTGCCTCCTCTGGAGGTCCGTGGGGCGCTACTCAAGGTCATTTGTGTGAGTTTGGGCGAGACACGGAGCCCTGCTTTTGTGGGGGACACCTCGTTCTCCGGGTAGCTGCCCCCCCCCCCAGCTGATGTGGTGGGAACACACCGTTCTCAGTGTCCAGGTGTTAATTCACTGAACCCTCAGGATCCCCATTTCACAGATGCGGAGACTGAGGGAGAGCGGAACGGGAGATGCAGCCCAAGGCTGCGCATCTGGGAAGAGGCAGATCCAGGATTTGAACCCGGGCCTTGGAGCCCAAACACTGCGGAGCGTCCGTCCATCTGATGCTCAGTACCGGTGACTGTTATTCGGCAGGCGCTGAGCCTCTGGCTCCCTCCATCCTGGGCTCCTGGGGCAGGAAATACCTCTCTCCCGCCCTAGCCCCGGAAGCCTGCTGTGTGCCCAGGCAGTTCTGTTGCCCACAGCGAGTTGGGCTCATTCCCTCTGGGGAGGGGTTGCCGGTCAGCTGCAGACCGCAGGCTGGGCTGCGGGGGCAGGCGGGGGCCTCTGGGCACTGCCCATCCCGCCCGGGCCGGGATGGGGCTCTCCGCCGGGTTTCCCATGCGGCAGGAACCCAGCCGCGCTCTGCATCCTGCCTCCCGGGCCGAGACACCGCAGCAGGAAATTGCATAACAGGCCCCGCTGGCCGCCCTCCACCCAGATGGCTCCTGGGTGGTGCAGTGCATGTGGCGGTTTGGCTTCTGGCTGTGGAGTCGGCTCCTGAGCTCTGCCTGCGAGAGACCGTGGGGGGGTGTGTACACGCACGCATGTGCACGCGTGTGAGCAGAGAACCGGTGCAGGCCTAGCCCAGGGCAGGAGAGAGCTGAGCTGGGTCAGAGCAGGAGAGAGCCAAGTGGCTCGGGCACCCGACCTTCACGCAGCCACGACCTCCACACAGCTGAGCAAGGGTGTGAGGACAGCAGCTGCGTGCGGGGGTGACATTGGGGTGGGAGGGGCCCATGCAGGGCAGGGGTTACGAGTGCAGAGGATTCCAAGGGGCATCCAGTCACAGTGGAAGCCCTGCAGCCTCTCAAGCTGATAGCAGGTTAAATTTAGAAGCCCCAGACTGGGACGAAACAGACACCAGACTCCAGCCAGCTGTCGCAGGAGCCCGGGCCTGGGAGAGCCTGCTATGGGGGGAGGGGAGGGCGGCCCACCTGCCCCAGGACGTCTGGGAGGAGCAGGTGCACCCTGAGCCCAGCCACAGCCTGCGCCCACCTCTAAAGTCAGTGCGTAGAGCCCAACCGCTGCCCTGGGCACACTCACTGTAGGTTAGCTTCTGAGGCCACAGGAAATCCCTTTTGGTCCAAGAAGGTGACAGTTTATTGGGAAGAGCAGAAAGGTGACGCCGGTGGCACTCCCAAGCCCTCGGACCTTGCCGGCAGCCCGGGGGCTCTTTCTGTCACCGTCTCTCATGCCTGGGTGGCCCCACAGAAACTGTTTCCTGCCCACCTGAGGTCTGAGCATTTGATGAAGGCAACTGCGGAGGTAGCAACAGGCACTGTGCACCCACACTATTCAAACATGGCCCCCCCAAGTCACCAAACAACAGAGTCCTGCGAAGAGCGCGCCTGGCAGGGCCACGGCGCCTTCCGGCGGCCATCCGTCACGCCGAGCGGCACGCTTCCCTTTTCACAGGGAAGGAAACAGGCCCTCCGAGAGGTCGGAGGACTCGCTAAAGGTCACTCAGCTGGGAAGCTGCAGGGCTGGGCTTTCCAACAGCCACCTCCTGACTCTGCTCTGTCACTGCTGCCTCCACAACGCCACCCGGCCCCTCCACACCCCGATCCTCCCAGCTGCCTGCAGGCAGAAGGCCCCAGCATGAAGCGCGAGAGCCCTCCCGGCCCTGCCGGCACAGGCCGACGGAAACCAGTGAACGCGAGAAAACGCTGTCTGAGCAAACGCGCTCCATCCCTGTGCCCGTGTCCAGACGGGCAAACCCACGCGACAGGCATGGGGCCTGGAGGCTGCCGGCCCCCCATCCCTGTGAGTGAAGTGAGACGGGGCCAGTCCCTCCACCGGCCTGCGCCTCGATTCATATTTATGGTCCCTTCTAAGCCGGCAGCCGGGGTGGCGCGGCCGGGTGTTTACAGCCCGGGCGCAGTCAGAAGCCCTGAGCTATTCTCGGCTGCCACTTGCCTTGTGGAGCGAGGCTGGGCTGGCCGCCTGACCGCGCACACTGCAGTTCCCTGACCCGCAAGCCAGGACACGCACGCCCAGCCCGCCCGCCCGTCAGACCCTGCAAAGGGCAGGGGCTGTGCCCGGCGTTAAACACGCACGCGGGGCTGAGAGTGAGGGCGCTGGGCCGGCGTTTCTGTCAGACCAGAGACTCCTCTCTCTCCGTAAGGCCTGAAGCCACTGTGACGTCCAGACGACGGCCCGGTTATCTAGGACTCGCAGCATCAACAAACACACGCCGAGTGCCAGCCAGCCAGTCGGACAAGGGTGTTTATTTTTCATAGCTTTACTGAGATACAGGCCACATGCCACACAACTCACCCACCCAGGGTATACAAGTCTCTGGGTCCCAGTAAATTCACAGCTGTGCAGCCATCACCACGGTCAATTTGGGGATATTGCCATCTCAACCCTCCCCCTAAAGGAAAATCCCCTGTACCCGTCAACACCCCAGCCCTCAGCAACCACCAAGCTGCTTTCTGTCTCTAGGAGGCCCCTCGCCTGGAGTTTCTGGGAGTGGGATCACAGACCTGCTGTTTCCAGCTTCTCTCGCTCAGCGCGCTGTCTCAGGGCTCCCCACGTGGCGGCAGGCACCCGCATCCCTTTCACTCAGTGTGCTGTCTCAGGGTAAATTTAATTTCTTTAATAGCTATAGGGCTATTCAGGTTATCTAGTTTTCATGAGTTTTGATAGTTTGTGTTTTCCAGGGGCTTTGTCTATTTAAGTTGCTGAATTTATTGGCATAAAGATATTCGTCGTATTTTAATTGTCTTTTTAACTCCTGAAGAATCTGTAGCGATGTCCTTCCTCATTCCCGACACTGGTAATTTGTCTTTTTATTTTTACTGATTGGTCCATCTAGAGGTTTATTGCTTTAACTGATTTTCTCAGTTTTTGGTTTCATTCGTTTCTGCTCCGATCTTCACTATTTCCTTTCTCCTGTCTTAGGTTTCATTCCTTTCCTTTTTCTACCTTCTTAGCTAGCTTTCTTTTTTAAATGTAGGCATTTTAGTGCTATACATTTTCCTCTAGGTGCTGCTTTAACAGCACAAAGTTCTGAGTGGTTGTCTTAATTTTTTGTTCAGTTAAAAACATATTTTCCAATTTCTTTTTAAAATCTTCTTTGAATCCTGAGTTGTACAGAAATGTGTTAGTTAGCTTCCAAATACTTGGGGATTTTCCAGATAGCTTTCTGTGATTGATTTCTAATTTAATTCCATTGTGGTCTGACTTGATTTTTTTCCATATTTTGTCTGACTTGATTTTCAAATTTATTGAGGCTGTTTTATGACTTAGAATATGGCCCACTTTGGTATCTGTGTACAATTGAAAAGAACATATGTTCCACTATGCAGGGTGGAGTGTTCTATAAATGTCAATTAGGTCTGAGTTGGTGGAGTGTTCTTACTGATTTTCTGCTTATCACATCTATCAATAATCAGTTTTTATGGCACGGCTGAATGTGTGAAGATAAAATATTTATCACAAGCTGGCTGTAGATAATCTTGACCACGGAACATTGACTGCATAGGCCGACTGACCCATCAGGCATATCTTTTAAGCTGTAATGCTCTGAGAAAGATTTTACCTCTGGGCAGCTATCTCATTTGCTTTGGAGTTTAAACAGCTAACAGAGCACATGACCCAGATCTTGCAACACACTCGTTGTAGCTGCTCGATTACAACCATATACTAATGAGCGCAAGGGTCACTCTGTGCAGTAAAAGAAAGATGGGTCAGGAATGAGAATCTTAGCATTCTGTTCTCATTCTGGTAAGTGATGATGACAATACTGGCTTCATATACACTATCTCATTTAACCCCCAACAGAGCTAGATGAATGTAGTACCATTGCGAACCCTTTTTATACACACAATAGGCTCAGAGAGGTTAAGTGACTTGCCTGAGCTCACACAGCTAGGATGGGACCCAAGTCCAGGCACATCCATGGTCTTCACCAATAAACAATTTGATGGGCTGAGTCACTTTCTTCCCTTCCTTGGGTCTTCCTTCAGCCCTAAAACGCTGGGCTTCTTTGATTCCTGCACCAGCCGGTGTTGCCCCCCTGAACGTGCAGCTTACAGCCAGCAACATGTGCGGTGGGGAAAGGGCCTGTGCGAGCAGCACGTGGCTGGAACAGCCAGACCCCGGCCCATCAGGAGCAAGCATAAGGCGCAGGCTGTGGCCACGGTGGACTGGCGGGGGAGCCACAGGCAGTAAGTACGACATGTTGATAAATGCTTTTGGACGGTGACACTGCTCCTACCATCTGGGGTGCTGGCCCCCACACAGTAGAGTCTGAGTACCACGCGGCTGCGACGTCTCAGAGATGATGTTTATTTCCAGAAGGCTCAAAAAGAAAAACGAAGACCCTACAGACAAGAGCCAGGGGCCAGCCAGTCAGATGCCTGCAGCCTGGGTGGGGAGGAAGAGCCAGGCCTGGATTCAGCTCAGAGCGACCATTGCCACTAGGTAAGCAGAGCTTGGCCCCGTGGGCCCCGGACAGGAGGGCCCGCTGGAGGCTTCAGGCTGTGCTGTCGAAGCACGTGGAGAGCCTTGCAACTTGATTTTAAGTTTCACTTCCCCATACTGGGGCACATGCTGGTTCCCTAAAATACGGTTCCCTAAAGCATGGTTCCCTAAAGCATGGTTCCCTAAAACATGAAGAATGAAACTGAAAAGCAAACATTCCAGACTTGAGAATTCTAAATGCTGACAATACTGGCTGGTGACAATTATGCTGTTCCGTCAGCTCACAGGGCCCCTTCTCTCGCTGCAGCCAGCGACTCAAAATTCGGCACGCCAGCCCTCCCTGCTTCCCCACTCCCTCCCTCCGGACCTTCTCGGCCAGCTGGAGAGCTGGGGACGGTGAGGTTGGCAAGGGGTGCGAGCCAGGCACTGGCTGTTCTCTTCTCGCCTGCAGGGATAGGAACCTGTAGACAGGACAGGGGATGCAGTTGGTCCTCTCCCTGGGGCGTCCTGCACCCTCCTGGGCCACATCTTCCAGCCTGAGGCCCTGCCCCTCCTCTGGGGGTCCTGGCCCTGAACTGAGTGCTGCTGCTCAGCTCTGGCACTGGGTGACAATACTGTGGGTGTGTCCTCAGGGCAGTGGGCACGGGCTCCTGTCCGCGTGGACTAAGCTGCTACAGCTCTGGTTCCTCTTTGTGCAGCCAGGGAAGTCACCTGTGAGCTGGCTGCGGCTGTGCCAGCCACTATCCTGCGCCCTGGGCATACCTGCCCTGTGAGCTGTGGCATCGTCCCGTTTTAGCTCGGGTCAGGTGGCATGATTGTTCCAGCCGGTAAGTGTTGGAGGACAGCCTTGTCCCTAGGTCTGCGTCCAGTCTGTGTTCGCTGCCCACTGTGAGCCACAGACAGTGGCTCCGGCCGCAAGCTAGCACTTCCCTAGGCAGGTGAGAGCCGGAGGCCCATGTCGCGAGGTCACAAGGGCCAGCCCCTGGGCCTGGCTGACGCTGGCCTTGCTGTGTGGCCCTGATGTGATGGGCTGGCTCCAAGCCCTTGAACCTTCTGTAACCACCCTACCCCGCCCCTTGCCATCTCCTGCTGGGGTCTGGCTTCTGAAGAAGTCATTCTAGGGGGGCATTTATTCCACGCTCCTGCCTCTTGCTGTCCTGGCGCCGCCAGGGGCTGAGGGGAGTGAAGGCCGACGTGGTCCCTGTCCTCATGGAGTTGCCCGCTGGGCGGGGGAGGCGCAGACGAGATGAACAAGCCAACCACCAATCCCATGAATAACCGACTGCGAGGCAGGGGCCCGCAGCAGAGCAGGCAGCCTGGGGAGGCGGCGGGCACGTGAGTGGTTTAGAGGCTGCGGGACGAGCAGGGGCACCCGAGGGAGCACTGGGTGAGGCCCAGGCTGGACAGGCCTGGCCTGCGGTTGGAGGGGGTGGGTCACCGGAGGGACAGAGCAAGCGCCTAGGGACTGGAGGGTGAGGTTAGAAGAGGGGCAGGAGAGGCAGGAGGGACTGGACGCGGGATCTGCAGGCCGTGGTGAGGGTCCCCTGGAGGGAGGCTGAGTCTGGGCGCGCCTGTCGCAGCCTCGAGGGGTGGGAAGCCCTTCAGCCTCTGCATCCCGGCACCAAGGAGAGGGCCCCTGGACAGTGCTGGAGGGACGCTGCGAGGGGAGGGGAGCTCCACCGCCCGCCCCACGCTGCCCGGCTCCTGCTGGCCCCTCCCGCACAAAGCCTCTCTCTTGGCAGCTGGTGGTGCAGGGCTGAAAACAATGTGGAGAATCTCCAGCCAGGGCTGTGGGATGGACGGGTTCTATTTATAAGCAGAGGGGCTGAACAATGGCGCAGTGGGTCTGCGGCCGGACCTCCTGGGAAACCTCAGCGCCAGGCCCCGGAAGACAAGCGGAGGAAGGAGGGGATCAGACACTGAGGGCGCGGAGCCAGCTGCTTCCTCCAGGATCCGACCCCTTCCCGGAAAGCCGGCAGCTCCGGCCCGCGCACGGTGCGGGCCACACGCTCAGCCCCTGCCCCTCCCTCCCAGGGCTGTGGTTTAGACAGACGATGACCACGGACGAGGCCGGAGCCAGCAGGAGGGGGCAAACAGCTACAGGACAGGCGGAAGGTCTGCTGTGGCCCACGACCAAGGTCAGCGCGTTTTCACAGGGCAGACAGGGCAGCTGTGTGGTTAGGGGCTCAGCGGTGCCCCAGGCGCAAGCGGCCAAGTATTTCTTCTAAAACGAATGACTATCTTGGGGGGTGGGGGTGGCATGGCCCGGGCTCCTGGCTCCACCAATGGCTGGCTCAAGACTCAGCAAACTGCCCCTCTCTCAGCCTCACCTTCTCACCTGAAGACCTGGGTTACGGGAACTGGCTCGTAGGCCGGATGTGAAAATGTCTGTGAACACTTAGGACAGGCAGTGTCTGGCACGAAGGGTCACCAGTGAGTTATCACAACATTACAATCGTATAATCGAACTGGGCGATTGAACAACGCGGGGGTCGGGGTGCCGACCAGCCGCCGTAGCTGAAGTCCGCCCTCCAGACACGCAGGTTCCCAGCCGAGAATAAGAAATTCGCCTGAGCTTACACAGCGTGAACTGCGCGGTCCACTGAAAGCCCCGTGGATGGCGCGTTCACACCCACGGCGCTCAAGGGCCGGCCGCGCGGGGAGGCCCGCGTCAGAAACCCGCAGGAAGCGAGCGGCCCGAGGGGCTGCCCCCGGCACGCGCTCCCAGGAGCCGGCGCCAGCAGAGGCTCGAGGTCGGGACAATTTGGAAACGGCTGCCTGCTTCGGGTTATTGATTTACAAGCACACAGGGAAATTAAAGACTCCAGAGTCTTCAATGAAGAGCTTTTAACTTTTGTTCCGTCTGTTCTTTCCCCAACTCACGTGACCAGGGAGCCCTTTGGTTTTGGCTCAGAATAAACTTCCCACAGGAAGCTCTGTGAGGACGGCCGGGGTTTAGGGGTAAAACAATCTCAGGCCGATTCCTCTGTCCACATGAGTGACGAAGGAACAGACAAATGGGGGGAGAACAGGAGGGAGGGACCCCGGCCCCGCCTTCGGCTCAGCAGGAAGGAGGAGGGTAAGAACCAGTGAACTCTTAGAGGTGCCAGCCGTCCCGAGACACTGGGGACGGGCGCCCACGAGCCAACGAAACGTGGGAGAAAAAGGAAGACTGGGGGCCAAGCTCGGCAGGACGGCAGGACGCAGACCCCCCCCCCCCCACGGTATTTTGTCACAAAGGACGAGCGGCTGACCGGAGGCGGCGTTCGGAGGCTGGCTGAGGGAAGGAGGTGGCCGCCTGTGCTCTCATGTATTTCTTTGAAAAGGTACCCAAAGAGCAGCTGAAATGAAACTTGGTGTCTGTCATTAACAATTTCAGGAAATCCCTTACCCAGGGTTAGCGGCAAAATAAGTATGTCCATGGAGTCGGACTCTCTTTCAGGTGCTGGGGTAACAGTCACAGCCACTGCGGTCAAAGGCTTTCTCAAGATGCAGTCAGGGACCACCTGCACTGGAATCACCCAGAAAGCTGATCGAAAACAGATTCGAGGGCCCAGCCCAGCTCTGCCGACTCAGAACCTAAAACTGAGCACGCCCGAGCGAGAGCATCAGTGACGCCCTCGCCACCGTGGCCGTTCACTCCGGACATGGGGCAACGCCCCGCAAGGCGAGGACCTACACGGCGGCAGGGGCTCTGCGTGCATCCCTCATCCTCACGCCGCCTGCAGGACTATGCTCCAGCCGCATGTCACCCGAGGGAAGGGCCTCCGGGCTGGAGGCCCAGCGCCTGGTTCTGGTCTGAGCGCTCATGAGGGGCGGGGCCCAGGGCAGGGGCACGGACCACGCCCCCCGAGACTCCCACCTAGAACTTCTCTCGCGGCTGAGACAGAGGCAAAACTGAAGTCCAGCAGCAGGCAGTCCCGGGCTGGGCGGGCGATGCCACAGGGACCGCCATCAGGTGCACCAGGACGCAGGGGGCACAAACCCGCCCATGGTACCACGTGAGTTCTTCCTGTCCCTGGGAAACCCTGTCCCTCCGCTGCCACTGGAAGCACTGATTGTAGACACACGTCTACATCTGGAAAAGCCAAGCAAAACAGGACCCTGCTCACTAAGCTGCCTCCCCTTCCTTCCTGCCTTTCCTGAGCTACACGGGAGCCACGGAAGACGCCAACTGTGCCTGCCGCCTACCACTGCAGCTGCTGCTACGAGCTGGGGGTGTGGGGCGGCCGCAGCCCCCTCAGCAGCTGTGGTCCCTTCTCACTGGGACTTGACCCTCACTCTCCCCAGTCCTGCCACTCTGCCCACCCCACTGGGAAGGGCTCATACCCCATGGGCTTCTCCCTGGCCAGGCTGGAGCCACTGCGCACACATCAGGGAGCTTGGGTTTCAGGGGCTGCATGCTGGCCACACTCTGAGATGACCCTGGCCACCTACCAGTGTAATCGGCCCCAAAAAAGGAGAGGAGTGGGGCTCACACGCCAGCACCGCATTCCTCGCTGCCGCCCGACTGCATGGTGGGCGTTATCTGGCCTTGCACAGCTGATATGGCCTCATGGAGATGCCACGTGCCACCTCAATGGGGGATTAAGGCAGAGAATTTGAGGTCAAGGGTTTAGGTGGAACCAGCTTCTATTTATAAAAACAAGCCTCTGGGGAAAAGAGACGGGCAGGAGACGGCTCAGTCTGCATGACAGTCTACAGGATGACACGCCAGGCACAAGTCACTAGTCACGTTGCTCCCTGGCAAACAAGGCCTCCGTCATGAGCTTTCCCATCAAAATTTGAGTTCCTCTGTCTCAAGATGGCCCTTGTGTATAGACTAAGCAGCTCTAGGTGACAGGAGCAGCCCATGCTTGGCTGTGTGTGTCTCAGGGACTGTCCCCTGCTCCACGGCTGTAAGGCCTTGTGGAGAACAGGTGGAGACAGGCTCTGCAGTTCCACAAGGACCAACAAAGGCACACGATGGACTCCTGAAGTCCACACTTGCTAAAGAGGCAGATGCTTGAGTTCATGGATGTGCGGATAGACCACACTCTTCTCATACACCCCACATTCCGAGCAGGGCTCCGGAAACACAGGGGTGCTGCATGAGACACTCCTGTGCAGATGAGCGGGAAAAGCCACTGACTCTACACCCAGTTCCAGTCCTGGGATCGAAGCCCACAGGACTGCGGCTGCGATGGGCACAACCGGCAGCCAGGATGCAGCACAGGGGCCTCGGTGAGGCCCACACAGACACTGTAAAACATTTCAACATACTTCCCAGTGGGAGAAAGTAAACAAGCTCCTTTTCCAACATCCCCTGCTAATGGACTGGCCGGAGTGCGGGCCTATGGGGGCCAGGCAGGTAACAGATCCCACCTATTCTGGATGCGAGGCAGCCCTCGTTCGTCAGCACCTGTCAAATCGCCAGCCTAAGAAATAATGTGCCCAGACGTGAAATATGGCACGACAGGCACCTCAGTAAGACAGATTCCAACCTCTCGCCAGCCTCGCCAACGCTTCAGTGTGGTGCGGGGAAGCAGCAGCATCTCCCTGACTCCTGGGTCTACCCGGGCGTTATCTGCACTGTGGTTAGCAGACAGTGGGCCAGGTATGGTCACCAATGCCACAGCTACAGCCCCTCTGAGACTCTGCTGACACCTGTGCGAATTTCTTCCCTGCCACCCAACCAAAGCTGGCACTAAAGGGCCTGATATCCAACAGCAACAATGACACAAAAGGGGGCAGGAGTTACTGCCTCAGAAAGGGGACGAGGGGGCCTCCCCCTCTGCGGAGCGCCTGGCCTGAGCGGACGGGAGGCGGGAGGCTGTGCGCCGACACCGTGCTCGCCCCTGGAGACGTCTGCTGGCCCAGGAGAGGCTGCGCCGGTTCCTCAGAGCCGCAGAAGCGAGGAGACCTCTGTCCTCGGCTGTGACGTGAAAAACCCACTTACATTCTGTACGCAAATGAACCAGTTTAATAGGGGTGGAGGGGGAACAACCAACATGAAATAAAAACCAAGAGCATCTGCGAGTTCTGTTTCTGCCTCTGGGCGCGCTACAAGAACGTCCACTTTACAGGGCTGCTTCCGTGCTTCTCGGTGACAAGGAGCTGAGGACGCAGCTGGTCACAGGAACCGAAAGGAGCACCGACACCCACTCAGCTTCTCCAGCCACCAAAGCCCTGGACAGACCTGCAAGGAAGCGCCGGGAGGCAGGTCAGCTTCAGCTTCCGGCTCGCAGCCGCCTGTGCTCCGGGTCAGGCTCGAGTGTCACCGTCAAGCAACTCTACACGTGAACACTGACGGTCAATAACAAGGCTCATGGCTGAAGCCAGTGGAAAGGATCTGGGTCCCGCCTTCCCGTCTCTGCTGATCGGAAGGCCCCTCCCTCTTGTGCTTGGCCCTGGAGAAGGCGGGCCCTGGAGGGCCCGGGCCCTCCCGCCACATCCCTGCCGAGACGCGCAAATCCAGAACCCCACACCCGCTGCAGAGCCCCCAAGCTTCCAGGACAGCTTTTAAAACAGGAAGAACGTACAAACAGAGCCAAAATTAGTAGTCCAGTATTTCCACACACCACACACTCTTCAACCCCATTTAATGACTCAAAATTGGGGATACTCACGAGTTGGATGAACCAAAGCTGAATCCTGGAAAAGATGAAAAGGGTGAAGTTACAACACAGACACTTGAAGGACGAAGGCGGGCCCCAGGCCAAGCCCCTCCCTCCATTCCCCATGAAACAGCTTCCCAAGGGCTCCCCTCCTCCCCCGCCGGGGCAGGCAGAGTCTGGTCCGGCCCCTCACGCTCAGCCCTCCCGACCACACGGACCCATTTCACTAGGGAAGTTCTTCTCCTTTCCCACCCACTTGCTTCCTCCTCTCCCTGAGGCCAGACAAGCAGGCCCTGGGCTTCTAGGCCTGGATCTGCTGCTCGCGCCTGGACCTTTGGGCAAGCTGGCCCCGTGGTGTTTGTCCTCATTTGTACAACAGTAACGAGGCCCAACCTCTGAGCCTCAGTGTGCCGCAAAGACAAAAACAAACCAGAAGCGCGGCTACCTGAGGAGCAGAGCCTGAAGTCTCTACGGGAGGGCTCTATGTCTTAGTTTTGGTTTGCTGGCTTGGATTTTTAAACCAAGATGAGTAAGATGACGATTATTGTGTGTTCTCAAGTCCTGAGAAATTTTGGTAAAAAATGGCACAGTGTTACAAGTCTAATTAAAATCTAAAGACATACTGTTCTCAAGCACTTTCAGCCTCTAAAATAGGGCACTGAACAGCCTGGTAAACATCATTCCTTCGACGAGGGAGGGGAAGAGGAAGGAGGAGCCTCTGTGAGGGGCTGTCTGCCTACCTCCGGTGCCTGATCCAAAGCCGGAAAACCCCCCGCTCTGGGTCCCGAACCCTGGGGTCTGCTGGGACAGCGACCCGAAGGTGGGTGCGTTCTGACTGGCGAGGGTGCCGAAGGACGTGGTGCTGCTGCTGCTTCCGAACCTGGGGGTGAGAAACCAGCGGGTCAGCGGGGCCAGGCTGCCCCTATGGCCCGAGAGCCTCAGGCGGCCTCCCTCGTCTTAGGCTGTATGACGCACACGACTGAGGGGACGGGCTTGGTTTGAACCAGCAGCCAGAGCCCAGAGCAGACCACCCCAGCTGAGAAGAAAAAGGACCGGACAACGTGGACTCCAGCTTGTCCAGGGTGCCACCTCGGTCCAACGTCTGGACACTCTAGGTCGCCTAGAAATTAAGCAGTGCTACATTTTTTTGCTCTTTCTGTCCCCCAATAATTCTTCAGTTTTATTCCACCATTTCAGCATCTCTCTCTTATCAACACTCCTGCCCCATTTATTCATCTGCTCTCTGGACCCTGACCGTCTACTTCTCACACTGAGGTGAGGTGTCGTCTACACGCAAGGCCAGCGTGAACCTATCCTTGTTGCCGTTTCCCCGCATGGTCCTGCAGGGCCTGCTCAATTCCACTCCCACCGTGGGCCTCTCACAAACAACACTGGGGACTCCTTGGATGTCTGTGGAGTCAGAGACCAGGGACCTAAACAGATTCACACTGGAATCTTGAGCTGGTCCTCATTAGCTCTGTTCCACCAATAGGACCTAAGCAGACAGCTGGGTGTCCTGTGGGAGGGCTATCCAAGGCAGGACATGGTACTTTGCTAAGTATCAAAGAAAACAGCTGGTTTCAAATAAGCCAACAAGCGCTCAAGATTCCCAGTCAGCACAAGCCTCCAGCGGCTGCAGGGCCCTGTGCTGGTGGACCGAGAGCTCGGGGCTGTAGGGCCCTGTGCTGGTAGAAAGGGGAGAGCTTGGGGCTGCAGGGCCCTGTGCTGGTGGACAGGGGAGAGCTCAGGGCTGCAGGGCTCTGTGTGGGTGGACAGGGGAGAGCTTGGGTCACCGGAACCTGCCCAGAACACTGGTGAAAGTCAGTCAGTTAAAAGCTGTCCTTAGCTTACATTGTTGGGGTTTCCTGGGGGAAACTTAAAGGACCCATTAGTCTCTTTGTGAAACCTGAGAAGCAACACACAGACTGGCTCACTTTCCCTGAAACTTGCCAACATTCTGCACCAGGTTCTTTGGTGGAGAGAGGGCAGGAGTAAGAACATAGTTTATTTCCAAGGTAGAGATGACATCACCACAGACTCATCCCCGGTGGCCTGACAATCCCCCCACTTCTGGCTTCCATGTCCTGAGCCAGTGCTGAGGGCAGGTGGCCTAAAAGACAGCCCCTTCAGACTCGGCACCTCGCTGAAAGAGGCACTCTGGCGTAATGACCACATGTTTTATTGGGATTTTATGGTACAGTGAAAGCTACTTTTTCCTTGGGGTTCTGGCAACCAGACTGAATTTCTGCAGCCTAGCATGGCGTTTTGAAGAGAAGGTGTGCACACGGCCGTAAGAGCAGCTTTGAGAGCTGAGTGGTCAATGAGACTCTCAATTGTACAGGGCCCAGTTAGCGTCTTGTGTGGATGCCAGCCCAGGGACCGGGGCCTGAATACTCTCTCCGGGGTTGGGCATGGAGGAGGGGACACAGGAGTGGCTTGCTCAGGGACAATGGTCTAACGCACAACAACCCAAGAGGAAAGAATCTGGGGAAAGCTGCTCAATCAGAATTTCCTGGCAGAAATGACCACACGAGGGGCAATCTTGGTTGTAAAGGAGCCACGGCAGGACTGTTTTTCTTCCTTTAACCAATTAGCCCAGAAGGAGAACAGGGGTCTGCTGACCAGTATCCTACACAGCAGGACGGTGACCCGGTTGCCGTCCCCTTATGTACTCGCCAGAGTCTGGCTTGGAAGAAATGAGCCTTCCTCCAGGAGTAGAGGAATCCTGGAGCCACTGTTTGCAGATTCTATGTGGGGGCACTCAGCTTATAGTCAAGAGCAGGGAAAACGCAAGAACCCCCTTTTCAAACCCAAAGTACCAGGCCCCAGCACTCCCCTCCCCAGGGGCTTACCCGAATCCTCCTGCGCTGGCAGCTGCAGTACCCTCTCCGAACACTTTGCCTCCCGTCGAGCCCAGAGGGCTTGTAAAGGCTGGGGCTGAACCGAATGCTGGCACCCCTCCAAACCCAGGGGATCCCCCAAAAGTAGGAGGGCTGCCAAACACTGGAGCAGCACCGAAGCCACCTGAGCAAAACAGAGGCAAACAAACAGAAACAGGGAGGAAGAGAGGAGGAGACAGGGAGAGAGAGAATGAGTAGTGAGAAACCAAGTCAGAGGAGGAAGAAAAAAAGGGAAAACACGTTAGAAATCCAAACCCGAAAAACTTAATGAAGGGCAACAACCCCACATCAGCAGCATGCGAATTAAATCCAAAGCACACAGCCACCAAGCTGCCCCCTCCCATTTGGGCAGAGCCGGGGGTCCCCTCGGGAGAGCCCCTCGGAATTCTAGGAACCTCACAGGCCCCATATTTGTCTGTGGGGTCCCCGGTCCCTCCCAGAGGTAAGCTGGGCCCATCAGCTCCAGTCTTATCAGATCAGGTCGCCACCCAGGGCCAACTTGGGGCATTTCGGTCCCTTCCCGGGCCGGCCGCACTGTTTTGAGACTCCTCACTGTAAAATCATCCTCAAAAACTCCACTTCCTGCCCAGCTGTCAAAGACGACAGGCGCCTATTATTACCACCCCACAGGCAGGGCACCAGGATGCGCGGGAACCCACAGCACATGGGAAGCGCCAAGCCCCCTCGGGGAGAGCCTGTGAACTGGGTTACAGCGGGATGGGGAGCCGCTCGGCGCTGGCGCCCAGCCAGGGGCGTTTTATTTATTTAAACTAACGGCTCTCCCGTCTCTCACCACAGTCTTTTTCTCTCTCTCTGTCCCGAAGAATTTTTAAAAATGCTTTCTCCCTGCGGTCAGACACTACTCCTCAATAAAAAAGCACACGGGTTTCTTCTCTGGAGGAAGGCTGCTGTACACGTGAGCAAAGCGGTCACCAGCTGCGAGTCCAAGGCTCCTCGCAGGCTCCCGGCCCTACTGCTCAGGTGAACGCAGGCTGGCAGGGCAGCCACCGCACAGAAAGGGTCAGGTGTGCCCAAGCAGCCGGCTCTGCCTGCCTGAGATGCCCAGCGGGCTGGAAGATGACCGTCCTTCCCTGACTGCCCCTCTGCTCCTGAAGAGGGTCCCCAAACCTTGAGACACTGTTCAAGTCACTCTAGGCTACCAGCAGAGACCCTCGGAGTCTGTTGAATGAAATGAACAAAATCGTGTAAGAAACGTGCTCTAAGGCGGAGCATTTCTCAAGATGAGTGTTGGCCTAGGAGCTACATGCTAAAGGGAACGAAGGCGGCTGAGGTGCGAGCAAGGCGCGACCAGCATGAGGGGACCAAGATGTTCTCTCGCCTCCTTCAGAAAGCGAAGGTAGAGTTGGCCAGGCGGCTCATCAGGAGCGGGACCCAGCCCGCGCCACCTGCGCAGGGGGAGGGTGGGCAGCCGCGGTCCCAGGGAGCTTATTTCACGGTGGGTTATTCTGCAGGGCCGTCCGCAGGGCCTGCACAGCCGGGACACTGCTTGCTGCGGCTCATGCTGGGCTAACGTTCTGTATTTTAAACCCCGAGTGACATCCCAGGCCATGACAACGGGGACTGCTGGGTCACAGACATAATGGACTGGAAAAGAGAAAGTGCTAAAAGGCTGGCAGCTGAATTATTCACGACCGACCGCAGGTCTCATTACACTGTCTTCCTAGGCACTCGGGCTCGAGCTGGTGCCTGGTGCTGCACGTTAGTCTTCTGGGGGGAAGGTGAGTGAAAAGTGAGAAGCCACGACACAGAAGGTACCCGGGGCAGAGGAGAGGAGGCCTCACACTCCCCCCCACATTCATACACACACACACTCACACACTCCCCCGCACACTCTCCCCCCCCACATTCATTCACACACACACTCACACACTCCCCCCGCACACTCTCCCCCCCCACATTCATTCACACACACACTCACACACTCCCCCCGCACACTCTCACCCCCCCACATTCATTCACACACACACACTCACACACTCCCCCGCACACTCTCACCCCCCCACATTCATTCACACACACACTCACACACTCCCCCGCACACTCTCACCCCCCCACATTCATTCACACACACACTCACACACTCCCCCCGCACACTCTCACTCCCACACATACACTCACCCACTCGCTCCCACACAAATACTCATACTCTCACACTCCCCCCCACTCACACTCCCACACAAACATTCTCACACTCACTCCCACACACATATACTCTCACACATTCCCCCCCACTCACTCCCACACAAATAGACTCACACACGCCCCCCCCACCCCATGCTCCGAACAGGCCCGGGTCCCAGCTAAGTGAAACAGGAGGAGGGCGATCACTCTGGCCTTATTTCTGGAGACAGGCAACTTGCGTGGTTCGATTTTATTAGGTGCCACACTTTCATGCCTTTCCTCTGAAGAAACAGCACACTAAAACCAACAGCACTAGAGCACCTGACTGACCCGGGCCCTCCCGCGCCGGGTGCTGTATCAGTCACTTGAACCCCCCAACACACCTGGGGCCCTACCTCACCGTGAGCACGAGGCCCTGCGGGCATGGCCCTTTTCTACGTCTAGAGAGGGGGTGAGGGTGGAGCTGGGATTGGAACAAGGGCCAAGTGACTCAAAAGAGCACCCACCATCTAAGTGTTACCTGTCCCCCTTCCCTCTCCCACTGCCACAGAGCGGAGGGGGGACCCCAGCGGGGAGGCGGGAGCACGCTCACTCCCAGGCTGCCCCCTCCTTTTTCTCCTGCCGCCTTAGTTCTCAGGAGGGTGGCTTTCCCCCACCCGCTTCCACCCTTTCAGTTGCTAGTTCATTTGCCTCATGTATTTGCCAGGCAGCTTTCCCTGTTCGAGTTCTCAGACTAGGTTGTTTCATGGGGGCAAAAACTCAAATAGAAAAAATACACCTGAAGGGAGGTACATTTTCTTTAAGATTGAAAAATTAAAAGCATCTGATTCTCCATCACTCGGGACCTGATCCCAGGATAAGGGACAACATATAAGAAAAACGCACAAGTCAAAAAAAATAGCATCAAGTTCCTTAAAAACAGTCTTGACAATGAATGAACTAAAGTTTCTTAGTCAAATATTATTTGCCTTGTTAATGAGAAACGAGAGCTGTAGCTCTTTTATTTTACATCACTTACTGGCAGGAAGGTTGGGGCAAAATAAATGGCAAAGCTCATTTCTTGTCCATTTTAAATTCTAGGAAAAGGTTATAAAAAACTGGCAACCGGAGAGTAGCCCACTGAGTGACATCTGAGGAAAGGAGCTCAGACATTTGGAAACCACAGCAACTGGGCTCTAAGAAGTGGACTCCAGATGCTCACGCATCTGGCCCGCAGGTGGGATCCTGTCCCTGGCGCTCGGGGAGTTTCAGTCTCCTGCACACCCCAGCCAGGGAGAATCCTGCTGCTCACCCATGGGAGCCGGTTTGAAGGACTCGCTTTCTCAGCAAACATTCCCCCTCTGCCCTGCGCCTTATAAAAAATCCTTTCACACACCGTCCGTGCAGCAGGGGCGGGAAGGCAGAGCCCTGAGGATCCCAGAGACAGAAACAGGACAGAGAGGCAGCAGGCAGAAGTGAAGTATGTTTTTGTGTCTAATAAAAATACAACATTCTTTAAAAATTTTAATTCTAAATGTAATGCATCATTATAAAAAGTCAGATCATAAATGCATACTTTAAAAGTAATGCTAGGATAAGCACTAGGGCCAGTAATGTTCTTTTTTCTTGATTAGGTGGGTGTTTCCAACGGTGAGAACTGAGTGGTATACTGACATGGGTGAATACTTGGATATTACATATGCACATATATATCTAATATATCTGTTTACTATACTCAATTAAAAGCAAAAACAAATGACTCGGGAAAGAAGGCAAAATGATGCAGACAAAAGAAATTAAACAGTCTGTCTGGCCTGGGACAGCCATGGGCACCCAAGCAAAGGTGTGGCCCAGGCGGCTTTCTCGTTTGTCTCAGTTATTACTTTCTCACATGACCCCTTACTCTGGTTGTTCTGCAACTGCTAAAGACTTACAACCTTTTCTTCCCTCAGGAGACTGTAAGTTCTTGAGGGCTACGGAATATGCATTCCGTACTATTTAACATGTCTCAGGAGACCTGGAACTGTGTGAGGAACATAGCAGGTGTTCAATAAACATGAAGTGTGTGTGGGGGGAGAGTCACTTCATGCTCTGATCCTGCTCCCTTGAGAACCACCCCACAGAGATCTCCCTCCTTCCAGATATCTACGCATCCATGAACACACGTATAAAAACAACAGCCGAAAGGACGCCAGTACCTGTTTTGTTTGGAGTGGAGAACCCGAAGCCTTGGGATGCCACACTTCCTCCTCCAGAGCTGAAGGTGCCAGCAGGCTTCTGCTCTCCAAATGACGAGCTGGTGAAGCCACCAAATGTCTTGGCCCCGCTGTTTCCAAACAGGTTAGAGGTATCTGAAGAGATGAAAGTCGGGTGAGGGAGACCAGAGAAAGAGAAATGTCCTAAGTGCTTCTCAGAACAGAGGACCTCAGCTGGGTGTTCTGGGAGAGGGAGTGAGTGACAAGGGAGTTGAGGATTCAGGGAGCTGAGCTGGAGAGCAAGGGACACCTTCTTCGATTTGCATGTGTCCGTAAGGACAGTATTCAGGCACTTTGGTGTCCAGGCTCGGGATTTCCCAAGCAATTCTACAGAAACTCAACTGCATTCCCAAAGGCGTCCGCATGTCCACTGACGGGGGCCCACGGTGAGTCACGCCACACTGCTTTTTCCGAAGAATGGGGCTGTTTCCACCCATCTCCTCCTAAGACCGGCTTCAGATTGTGTCAAACCAGACAGAGTAACATCAGAGCAAATCCACACCAAGCACAGTGGCTCCGGTCTCTGCTTTTACAGTCATAGTCAAGTCTGGCATGCTGGCTGCTGCCTGGTCTGCTCAGAGATCGGCAGACAAACACCACGGGGTTCCTAGCTGTGATCTGACAGGAGCCAGGGACGTTCTGAGAATGGAAAGGAGGCCAGCAAGACTTCAGTCTGATTTCCCCCTTCTAGAGGTTCAATGAAGCTCCTGACCTCTCAGATGGGTACCTAGTGGATCACTCCTTCAAATACACACTGAACTGCTCCAACAGTGAAAGGAAACCAACTGCTAAAACCAAGATGGTGATAAGCACCTGATCATTTCCCCACCGTGTGGACCTGTTTCATTAAAATGGGCTTGTATGCAGAGAAGGCAGAGAGAAGCCATCCTGAAATGGGGTCGGTGCCCAGACAGAGGCCCAGACAGGAGGCTGAAAGGGTAAGCGCCGTGTGGGGAAAGGAGAGCTGACTCTATGCCCCAGTGAGAAGTACAAACACCTGCACAGGGCCAGGCTTCCCCAGCCAGGCGCTCACGGTGAAGGTGACGGGGGGAGGGGTGGAGAGGAGCCACTCACTCTCAACGTCAAGCTGTCTAAAGAGGTGGGCCACCAATAACCTGTCAATCCAAGGCCCCCATGCTGCCGATCCCACCCACGAGATGCGGCTGTTAATACTTCAGTCGTAAGGAAGTGAACACCCTCTCCCCAGGGACACGACTGCCTCAAATTCCCAGGCACCAATAACAGAGCAACACAGTCACCTGCTCTCTGAAACTACTGCTGACAGTTTGAGAGCTTGGCTGTGAGTGTGCCAGGCCCGACAGCGGGAGAGGTTAACCCTCCTGTAGGGCACATAGGACTGTCTGTCTCCTGGGGGAGTGCCCTGAACAGTCTGAGCTTTCCCTTGATGAGCTGGTGGGAGGGCACCTCTGACCCCTTCGATGGCAGTCCACTTAGGCTTCTCAGCCATTCCTCTCCCTTGGCAGTTCAAGAACTGCGGGCTGCAATTTTCTGACTCAGTGCTCATTATGTAAAATTGCAAAGAGTAAACAAACAAATTCACATAAAAGTTTTAGCCCTAAACTATACCTCCTCTTGGAGAAATAAAAAATACAGAGGGGACATGACTTACTGGGACAGAGTGGGAAGACTTACACTCCCGAGGCTAGAGACCACTTGGGGAGCCTCTGGCTCCTTTAGGCTCTTTTTAATCCCCGAGGGTATTTTTCCACTGCTTTTCAGAGAGCGCGGAAGGGAGAGAGAGGAACACCGATGCAAGAGACACATCGATCGATTGCCTCCTGCACCCCAACCAGGACCGGGGATCGAGCCTGCAAGCGAGGTACGTGCTCTTGGCCGGAATCGAACCCAGGACCGTTCAGTCCACAGCCCAATGCTCTAACCACTGAGAAAACCGGCAGGGCTATCCCTTAAGAATCCTTTGTCTTTAAGACGTTCACAGCACATAGTAATGGAACAAGCAGGAGTTTTGCTTTCAGACCTGACTCAGTACCTCACAGCGTGATGCTGGGCAAGGACTGAGCCCACTGGGCCTGTCCCGCACACAGGAAGTGGGACAGCAGCTGTGGCCATGCAGAGCCGTCGCTGGGCAAGGACTGAGCCCGCTGGGCCCGTCCCGCACACAGGAAGTGGGACGGCAGCTGTGGCCACGCAGAGCCGCCGCGTGAGCGTGGAGACCTTGTCAGGCACAAGCTAGGTCCTCAGGAAACACCGCTTCCTCTGCCTCTAACTCTTCCTCCTCCCACGTCCCATCGTCCTCGATGTAATAAAACACAGAGCATGTCAGCTGCAGCACACTAAATCCTTCCCACCCTGCGAAGATCAGGAGAATTAAAGCATTCGAGTCTTAGGAGCTGTTGTTTGCAGTCTCTCAAGGAGCCCAGCACACGGAATTGTTTCAGGAGCTATTTACGCTGCTCTGAAACTGGCAGAAAGAGAGGTCTGCTTGTTTCTGTGGTAAACGCGCTTCTTGGTGTCCCCTATGGCTCCTAAATAATGGTCTCTAGTTCTCAGAAATGTGGTAAAGAAGAGAATCTCTTGGTTGTTGGGACAATGTTTCACTGTAGAAGATTCCTGCCAGTAAGAAAACTGGTCTCCGACGACCTCCTCTGGGGACAGTGCAGGTGAAGCTGGCGCCTGCTCGGGCCCCGCCCTGCCGGCACACCGACCCTCGCTGGCCTTTCCTTTGGCAAGAATACTATCACCGCAGAGACCAGGTCCCGTGCCACTCTGCAGGTCTCAAGTCCCCAAAGGAGGGCTCGGCAAGTGCTGAGAAAGGGATTCTCAAGAGGCACCTACCCAGGACACCTTTCAGGACATTTTCTTAAAAAAAAGTTGAAGAGGGAGCCTTGTGAGCCCCAAAGATTCTCATCAAAGAGCTTTTCCATCCTCACACACGTGTCTTTCAAGCGCCTGGGTGGGAGGAAATGTGCTGAGGAAGGTTCCAGCCCGTGTCTTCAGACAAGGCTTGGGAGGCAGGCGGTCCTTGCAGGCAACAGGTCACTGTGGTGCCTGATCTAAATGACCCAGGGGTTACAGGGTCTTGACAGTGCCTCTGCGGAAGACGGAAGCAGCCTTTACAGAGTGAGCCTCTGCCTGCGGCACTTGCAGCTTTTTTCCCCGGTCATTGCGTAGTTCCAGCTCCCCTCAGGGCTGGCCCTAAATGTCACAGAGGGAACTGCGGGCTGCTCAATTTGTGCTCAGATATGTGCCTGCAGGGGGAATGTGTGACGTCATGAGGACGAACATGGGGCTGCCACATACGCACACCGGGGAGGCCAGGAAAATCTAAGGAGGCAACATGGTGGAGCAGAGCTCAGGAGACACCCAGATAAACTCTGGCTATGCCACTTAATGGCTGTTACCCCACAAGTCCACGTCCCTCCTCTGCCCTTATCAGTAAAACAGGGACGGCCACATCTAAAAGTGCTGCTGTTGGAAGTGATCAGACTACGTGTACTGAGCATCCAGTACTCAGTAGGTGATCCATAATAGCTACCTACCTTCTGCTCCATGTCTCATTGAGGAACAGAACACAGGGCTGCAGGATTCAGACGAGAAATCACGTGGGCCCACGTGACCCTGAGGCCACACTGCAGAGGCAGAGAATCACATCCACCCTTAGGGGGTGGTGTGGGGGGAGCAGTGTGAGCACCGGCATGAAGTGGTGAGACTGTGCTAGGGGAACTGAGTCAAAGTCAGAAAAGCATGTTGGGGCCCTGGCCAGTAGCTCAGCTGGTTAGCGTCACGCCCATACACCACGGTTGCAGGTTGGATCTCCCTCAGGGCACATAAATGAAGCAACCAATGAATGCACGGGTGGGTGGGACAGTAAGTCAATCTCCTTACCCGTCTCTCTCTCAAAAAATAGAGGGGGAAAAAGAAAAAAGAAAAGCATGCTGGGCCTGCTCACGGAGGGCCCCAAATTTCAGCATAAGGAGTTAGATTTTACGCTATAGTCAGCTGGAAGCTGACAAAAGGTTCTGAGTAGGGATAGTGGCAAAATAAGAGTATTAAGCTGCTCACTTTGGTGTGGATTTCCAGACTCCCGTGGGGGAGACTGGAGGCTGCTGTAATACCCAGATGGCAATGGGGAACACATCCCACAGTGACAGAAAAGGGAAGGGACTGCTGAGAGGCAGGAAGAGGGCCTGGACTGCCAGTCCACACAGCCCAGGAGAGGGGTGGTGCTCGGGTATCGAATGCTGCAGTCACCCAAGGAGAGAGGCGACCCTGGCGACCTGCAGAAAGCATTCTCAGCTCTGTGGCCAGGTGACTTCTAGCTCTTCCTTCTCCATCATTCCTTCCTCCTATCCTGCACTCGGTCCTTGGGGCTACAGAGGGCCGTCCCTATCACCATCAAATCATATATTTAGTTTTTAAAAACAAAAAAATGTTAAGTCTTTCCTGCATCTTTTCAGATGCACTTAAACTTCCCTGAGGCATAAATGTGAACTGCTGGGTAACAGCTGCTTGGGTGAGGGGGATGGATGAAAGCCTGCAGGTGTCTGGTATCAGGAATAGAGATGCTCATTTTACACAGGAAGTAACGAATTAGAAACAAGGGCCGGACAGTGACCAACAGGTGTGTGGGGGGGCAGCACTGTCCGATTCGCAGGGTGTAAATGAACACGCCCTGCCATCGCTGAACGGGGAGCTGGGAGAGGTGTGCACAGCAGGCTCTCCCGAACCAGCGCCAGCCCACCAACGAGAGAAAGCAATTCTCTGACAGGTAAGAGCCATGGCATTAGAGAGGAATCAGCCAGAAGGAAAGCAATTTTTACAAGGATATGACCCACCTAAGTTTTGTCAACTAGGCTCGCACCCCAATCTCGCAGGTGATGACCAACCCAGGGGGCAAACCCTCATTTCTAACCAGCATGCTATCAAGCACCTGTTCTGTGCCAGAGGCTGGCTGGCACGCTGTATAAGTTGCGGCTGAATTCCAGATCTGCCACTTCCTGGCTCTGTGACTTAAAGAAACCACGACACCACTCTGCTGTTCATTACTGGAAAACGGAGTGTGCTGTGCAGGACCACGTTTCCACAGTGTGTGCGTGGAACCCTCAGTTCTGGGCTGACAGCTGGGAAGGTGGGGAAACCACCCAGGTGTGGCTCTGGTTCTGGCCCCTGCTTCTGAGTAACCTATTTTTATCTGCTTTGCAAATCAGGCTTCTGCTTGAGTTCATCCCAGAAACAGTTTTTGAAGACGACTAGGCTCAACCTCTAGGAGCCCTCATTCTAGGATTCTAAATTCCCCCTGGCTGACTGAAGGCTGAAGAACGAAATTTCTGATGACACGTTACAAGCGAAGACTTAGTGTCTCTTGACCATGATCTCTCTTTTTATATCACTAGGCCCACAGTGACATCAAAGAACAGATCTGTGAATCTGGGAGACTCAGGAGGGAGTTTTGCTTTTAGTGATGAGCTAACGCAGCACTAAGGAAACACCTGCCCTGCCCACAGGGCATGAGCTCTTGATGCTCTCAGGTCCTGTACAGCACACAGATGAAGACTCGCTGTGCAGAGTATTATATGAGAGAGGCTAAGACAGAGATGACAGGTTCCCAACTTCCCATCTCAGCCCCATTGGCAGCAGGATATATATTATATTTAAAGATATAAACAAATAAATTTCATTTCCAACCATGAAGAGACAGCTCAATAAAGTACTTTAAAGATTAGCTGGAGGAGAAAGTGTCAGCAGAAGGGTACGGCTTCGTCTGAGATAAGGCAGAAAAGTTAAGACATGAGACATAATGAGGGTTTCAACCTCTGAGTGACACTTCTTGGCAGCAGCTGGATTTTAAAGGCAAGTCAGGGAGAGCACGACACAAGCGAAGACCCAGCTCCCCAAGCACGCCTGGCAGCCTGCCTGCTGGTATTCACCCCAAGTCATTCTATCCAACTCATTTCAACCCTCTCCCTGCAGCTCTGATGTCTTCCCATGATTACAGTGGACATGTTAAAAAACCAAAAATAAAAAACAAAATCAAAACAGAACGCACTGCTTTGGGGTAGATACTTCCCACTTATCTTAGGCAAAAGGCCGAGAAGTGAAGGGGTAGATGACGTTTTGTTTTTTAATCCTCACCCGAGGATATTCTTTCCCTTGCTTTTCAAAGGGAGTAGAAGAGAGAGACAGAGAGAGAAACACTGATGTGAGAGAGAGAGAGAGAGATCGGGTGGCCGCCTCCTGCGTGTGCCGACTGGGGCAGGGGATTGGGCCTGCAACCGAGGCACATGCCCTTGGCCAGAATCAAACCTGGGACCCTTCAGTCCTCGGGCCGATGCCCTAACCACTGAGCCAAACTGGCCAGGTGGGGTAGATATTTTAAATGGCCCTTCTCGACCTTTCCATTCCATACCTGTGACCACGGTGTTAACACCAGGAGGATGGCACTGGTGTTTGGGGGGGTGCCGGGACTGGGGAAACTTTCTCCACTTACTTGGGGTGGCTGTGGATCCGAAGCCCCCGCTGGCCGAGCTGAATGGGTTTTTGTTGGCTGCATCCTGGCTGGGTTTCCCTCCGAGGCCACTGAAGAAACCGCCCCCTCGTCCAGTGCTTCCAGACCCGAACACCCCACTGCTGGACGATGGCTGCTACAAAATAAACGGGGCAGAAGGCAGAGAGGCTGAGAGGTCAGTGTGACAGGAGGTGCTCATAGCTGGCACAAACGGAAGAGCAGCAGCGGTCTGATCAGTCCTGGCATGGATGCCCTCTCACCAACGGAGCACCCGGGCTCCGCACAGGGCCTTCCTACACGTTGAAGCCCTCAGCTTTGTTCATGGTCCCCCGAAAGCCGACTTACAGTGCGTGGGAACTTGAAAGGTCTCTCTGCCCTGCGGCCTTCGGTCTCTGCCGACACGGCGCCAGAGGCAAGGACACCAACCCCTCTGGAGTTCCCCTCGAGGAGAAGTAGAAACATTTCTACGTTGTCGTGAACACCTCTACTTTTGATTCCTCCCGTGTCTGGCTGAGCTCATCAGCATCCGCTGCTGAGTGACTCAGGCCGCCTTTCCTCCCTATGTGCACTTTTACTTCATACTGTGAAGACTTTCCAGGTGAGGCAGAGACAAGCTTAAATTAGCCCCGTTATTGAAATGACGACCACAGCAGAATCTGTCCAAGCCCGCAGGTCTTACGCTCGGAGGATGCTGCCACATGGGCGCGATGACTCAAAGTTGCCAGGCGTCACACTGCATTTCTGTCCGGAAATTGGTTCGAGAAGGAGGACCACTACTAGAACTGCGGGGCCACTAATATCAGAGATAAGTGCAAGCTACCTCTTTGGCCGAGAGTGTGGAATAAGATGGGCTCCTAGAAGTGGGAAGCTGTGTCTCAGAACCTTTCAGGGGCCCCTTCAAAGGGGGGCAGAGTGGTGGTGAAGTCCCTCCTCTGTAAAATGGGGACAATAAACTCCCCATCTTGGAATGCCGGGGAAGGAGATGAGCTAGGAAGAGCAGTGCGCTTTGGAACAGTGCTGGGATATATAATCACATGCTCAGAAAACAGCTGCCGTTTGGTACGCTGACGACGATGGACCACTGACGGAGCCCTTTCTATGTGGCGGGCACTTTCTTAAGCACTTTAACATCACTTAATCCTGACAAAATTCACACTGCCAGGGGCCACCTCAGAAACATTGTCCAGTGTGTTCCTTCCTCTGCAGGTGCACGGCCAGTACCCTGGTCTAAGCCCCAACCTGGACTCTCCTATTAGCCAATGCTCAACTTCCAGGACAACCTGTGCTCAAGTGGCTAGAACAATACCTTAAAGTGGCAGTCAGATCACTCCACTCCTGCTAAAAACTCCATCCGAGACCCTGCACGATCTGGCCCCAGCCTACACCATCTTTATCACCCCCTCGGTACAGTCACACCACTCTTTTGTACCCAGAACACAGCACGCTAATTTTTACCCTAGGGCAATGTACTTAGTGTACCTGCATGTCTCTCACTTTTTCTTAAACTTAAGGAAGGCATGCAGGAAATACCAGCTTCTTCAGCCGACTTCCACGCATCACGCCGAGATCGTGGAAACTGCCAATATATGGCCATTTCTGCCCTTCAAAAAATAGCAATTTTTGACAGTTTGACCTAATTTTTTCTTTTAAACCCTCGCCTGAGGTAATGTTTTAGAGGGAGACAGAAACGCCAAGCTTCATTCTAGATAATTTCTGTTGACATATCAAGTCCCCTGTTCTTCTGTAGTACTCACTCTGCTGTTAACCTGTCTAATCATTTATTTCAGATACTAGACGTAAACTCCAGATACAGACCACAACTTGCAATTTGCTTCTGTAATTCCCACTTGTCTGCTGAGGTTCCTAGTCAACCATTCCTTTATTTTCTCATAAATCCTGGAGTGCAACAGTTATTTTAA
The DNA here is from genome assembly GCF_054644295.1 of Miniopterus natalensis. Classification (NCBI taxonomy): domain Eukaryota; kingdom Metazoa; phylum Chordata; class Mammalia; order Chiroptera; family Miniopteridae; genus Miniopterus; species Miniopterus natalensis. Next base: position 71,773,029 of record NC_142092.1, read on the forward strand.
AGTCTCTGCCTGAGAGTTCCAATTGTCTGGATCACCTGGATCACTGTTTTTGGTATTTCTAAAATATGACCGTCCCCTTTTATTGTTGCTTCCTCCTATGTTACACAGTTACTTGGGTGGGGTATACTGGTCTTTGTATATAAGAGAACAGCTGTGTGGTGACTGAAGAACATACACCTGATGTTTCTTTCTGGAGAGTGGAAGCCCCCTTTCATCTGTGCCCTAACGTGAGAAGGCAACCATTCAGATTTCACTACGTGTCGGACTGACAGGGACTGAGTCCCACCCCTGGCTGGCCCCACACTGTTTTTGCTCAGGGTTCAGGTCATCTGTCCCATTCTGTGTTTGAGCCTGGTGCCAGGAGGCAGTGGGGCTGCAGCATTGGGACCCAACAGTTCCAGGCAACAGGAGATGGCAAGATGGCCAGTTCTTTCGTTTTCCAGTCCTGCCCTTACTTCCTTTTTCTCAGCAAAGGTGGGGAGGGGTGGGCAGGGGTCCTCACACTGCACAGATCGCTGTTGTCCCTGCTCGTCTTTCACACCCCAATTTGTTTGTGTGCTTTTTAAACAGTTCTATTGGGATATCATTCATAGACCACACAACTCACTGATTTAAAGTACAAAATTCAATGGTTTTGGTATATTACATTATTAAGTTTTAAAAATTGTGGCATGGCTCAGCGTTTGTGCATCAACCTAGGATCCAGGAGATCGCGGTTGGATTCCCGTCAGGGCACATGCAGGGCTGTGGGCTCGATCCCCAGTCGGGGGCGTGCAGGAGGCAGCCGATCCATGACTCTCTCATCACTGATGTTTCTATCTCTCTGTCTCCCTCTCCCTTCCTCTCTCTGAAATTGATATATTTTTAAAAATAAAAATAAAAAATTGTGTTTATATATGTGTGTGTATATATATGTATACATATATATACATAAAACATAAAACTTGCCATTTTAACCATTTTATACAACCAGGGGCATTAATTACAGTCACGATGTTCTGCAACCATCACCACGACCAAAATCCTGTAACCATAAGCGACAACTCCCTCGTTCCCTCTGCCCCCACCATGGCCGCTGGTCATCTCAGATCTAGTTTTTGGCTTTATGAATTTACCTCCTCTTTTTCTGTTTTGAAAATAATTTTTATCTCCATGTTTATTTTTTATCGTGGTAAATGTATGTGATGTAAAACCATGTGAAGAGTGCAGGTCGCTGGCGTTACGTACACTCAGGGTTGTGCAACCCCCGCCACTCTTCCTACAACTTTTCTTTGTCTCAAACAAAAATTCTATGCTCAGAACACTGTCTCCACCTGCGCAGCCACTTTTAAATGACTGTTTCTGAATTGGCCTAAATGTCCTATGAGTTGAATCCTACAACATATGTTCTTTTACAAGGGACTTATTTTAATTAGGATCACGTATTTAAGGTCTGTCCACATGTACGTGAACCGGAACGTCATCCCGTCTGAAGGCTGGATTGAATTCCACTGTGTGCATATAGGCCGTACTCTGTCTATCCAGCCACCTGCGATGGACGCCTGGGCGGCCTCTACCTTTGGCACCGTGAATCACACGGCCACGCACACTGGCGCGTGAGCGTCTGCCCAAGGCCCTGCCGTCAGTGCCTCTGGGCATACACCAACAGCGTGTGCTCGGTGCCTGGCTTCTTTCACTGACGCTGCCCGCGGGCCCCACCACCGTTTCGCACAGGAGCAGGACGCTTACTGCTCTCCAGCTCACAGTCTAAAGACACCACAGGGGCCCCGCCCATCTCCAGCTTCGAAGCATCTGGGTTGTTTCCTGTTTAGCTCTTATGAATATACTACCATGAACATTCTAATCCACATGCTCTGAACAAAGGCACTCGTTCCTATTGGTTCCACATCTAGAAGCGGATTTGCTGGACCAACAGGGACTTTGTGTGTCTAACTGTGACTCTACCAAACGGTTTTCAAAGGGGAATCCCCCTTACCAGTAGGCGGTGTTCCCAGCATTCTCTGTCCTCACCAACGCTGGGCACTGTCAGGCCTTTCAATTCTAGCCATTTTGGTGGCGGTGCAGTTATCTTTTCTTTCAGATTTGTATTGTTTATATATTATTTTACGTTAACACACATATTTACCTGGCCAAAGAGTGTCCCACCAGTACTGGCTGCTTGGCCAAACAAAGAACCAGTGTTACTGGAACCAAAACCTATAAAATAAAAAAACAAAAGTTTAAATTGGAAGAGTCTTTTTCAACATCAAAGTGGTTTGTTTCTTTAAATGGCTTTCAAATATGCTAAGATACCCAACAATATATCAACCCATGAATAAAACCCGTCTTCCTATCTAGGAAACAGAGAAAATTATGAGTAAATAAAGATCTTTTTGCATTGCTAACACTTTATAAGAGTATAAATTCCAAAGTCCCAAGGGCTGAATCCTGCTCCTACCACACCCTGGGGACAGGGACCAGGGTGGTACCTCTCAGAGCAGCTGTCTTCTAGAATCAGCTGCCAAGAAGTCTGTCCAATGACAGAATATTATGAACATTTCTACACCCCGGTTTGCTCTAACCTCAAAGACCAGATTCTTTCAGGTAGTTTATCTTTTTTTAACCCAGCACAATGTGGCTGAGGTGCTGGGCTGAGCAGGGCTGGGGAGACCAGGCAGAGCTACATGTTGTAACAGGAGCCAGGGATGGAACCTGCAACCAAGGTATGTGCCCTTGACTGGGAATTGAACCCGCAACCCTCTGGTGCGTAAGCAGACGGACGCTCTAACCACCGAGGCGCCAGCCAGGCCAGTTCCCTTCTCAACTTTGTGGAGTCCGTTTTCCCTTTTTTCTCTTAGTAACAAAAGTAATTCCGGTTTGTTGCAAATGTTTCAACAATAACACAGAGGGGAACAAGGTAAAAATCTTCCATAAATTCTTACCTGACGCTTGACAAAAGCTGAACCCAGAGGATGATGCTGTTGTGGTGGCGGCCGAGGTGCCACCGAACACAGAGCTTCCCTGCCCAAAGCCAGGGCTCTGCCCAAAGGCAGGCGGGTTGCTTTGGCCAAACACTCCCGTGCCTGTGCCGGCAGAAGACTGACCAAATGAGAAAGAGCTGGAGCTACTGGCGCTGGAGGAGGTACCAAAGACATTCCCACTGGTGGACGTGGCAGGGGGGGACACGGACTGGCCGAAGGCGGACCCAGAGCTGAAGCCAGGCTGGCTGAAGGAGAAGCCACTCGCCGGGCTGCTTGTCGACTGCCCGAAGGCAGGGGCCTGTCCGAAGGCCGTCTGCCCGAAGACCCCCGCGGCCGAGGTGCCGAAGGCAGGACTGCCGAACCCCGCGCTGCTGGCCTGTGGCGTGGCGGTTGCCGTGCTTGCTATGCTGCCCGTCTGCTGCCCGAACAGGCTTGGAGCGGTGCTGGCCGCCACCTGCCCAAACACAGGGGTGGCCGAGGGCGCGGTGGCTGTGCTGCTGGTGAGCTGGCTGAAAGCTGAGCTAGAACTGGCAGCAGGTGGCTGAGTGAAGACGGAGGAGCCAGAAGTGACAGTCCCAAACACCACCACATCTGCAGCGGGGCTCGGAGCAGCACTGGGGCTGGTGCTGGCGGTGGCGGGGGGTCCTGGCGTTTCTGCAGCCACAGGGCCTATACCCGCGGCTGCCGTGACGGCAGTCTGCCCGGGCACCGAGAGGGAGGCAGCAGGAGGTACCGGTTCTGTCTTGACGTCAGGGACCCCGGTGGCTGCTGGCGTGGCCTCTGCAGGAGGTGCCAAGAGACTGGTACTCGGTACCACGGCACCGGGGCTGCCGACTGTGGGCTGGGCAGGAGCAGGCTCTTTCTTAACGGGGTCAGAAGTTTGCAGAGGAGCCTGGGGAAGCAGCGCTGACTGCTGGGGCCCCAGAAGTGAGGCTCCCGGTGCTGAGACTTCACTGGTGCCTGGCTTCTCAGGCAAAGAGGGTGACGTTGCTTCCTCTGTGCTTTTAGCAGAGGACACAGGGAGCGTGGGAGCAGATGTTGAGCTCAGGAGGCCACCAAACGACAACATGGGGAACGAGGTGGGAAGGGGAGTGGCAGTGGTGGCTGCCGGTGGGGCAGATGGGGTCACTGTGCTGTTCGTCTGCTGACTTCCAAATGACAAACTAGTCTTGCTGCCACTCAGAGATAGCCCACCAAAGCCAATGACCCCAGGGGACCCTGCGCTGGTGAGGGGCAGTCCGCCAAAGACACCAGTCGAGGCACCGCTGGTGCTAGTGCTGGCTGCTGGCACACCCGTGGTGGTGGTCACAGCGGAGGTCGCAGGAGGCTCCACAGGCTTCCCCAGCACAGGAGGGCTAGCAAAGCTAAACCCTGTGGGGACGAGGGAAGTCCTGGCTGGCGGGGCACTGCCCAGGCTAGTGGGGGGAGCCTTACTGGCGGCCTTTGTGGCATCATCTGTTTGGCCGACCCGCAGTCCTGAGAAACTCCCTAGAGTCTCGCCGGCCAAAGAACTTGGAAACAGGAGCTCCCCCGACTTGGCTGGCGGAGTCTCCAGCTTGCTGGTGGGGCTGGAGAGCGCAACTCCGGCAGGTGCTGCAGGCCTGCTGCCCGACAGGGCCGGCTCTCCTGGAGGGACACTGGTGGCTCCAGTGGAGCTAGATGCGGCTGTCACTGCTGAGGGAGCCAAGCTTTCAGGAATGGTCTCAGGTAAAGGTTTGCCTGCCCCGCCGAACGAGAATGTGTCAGGCTGGCTGGGCTCTTTAGCAGGGGGTGTTGCCCCTAGTGAGACAAAGAAATTAGAAGGTGAGTTGATTTAGCAGAACATGACCTGTCACACCTCCACTGCCCGTTTCTAAGCCAGTCTCCCCCCTTGATGCGGTCAGAGGTGGCTGGTTCCAGCAGCCTTCCGTGGGGAGGACAGTGAACGCTTCCCCACAGGAACGTTAGGGGTCTGTGTCACCTCAGTGGGGTGAAAAGCACAGCTATCTTTTTTATGGTCATTAAATCACAACAAATACATCATGTCTAGAACACATGAAAATAATGTATTTTCCCAAAAGAGAAGTAAAAAGGCATCTTCCCTACTTTCCCCTGGCGTGTGCTTTCTGCGAGAACATTCCCGGCATAGGGCTGGCTGCGGGCCGGCCTGTTCCAGTGGAGAGCAGAGCAAGACTTGGCAGCAGCAACACATCTGCACACTGCACAGACCCCTGCACGTGTCTGGGGGACGCAAAGGTCATGCTGTGCAACAGAGACTGTACCTTGTGTGGCAGTGAAAGTAGAAGATGGCGTTGGTGTGATTATCCCGAAATTAAAGCCAGTCCTAGGGAGTGGAGAGGAGAGGTTAGAAAGGAAGGGAGCTGAGGCACAACACTCCCCTCTGGTGCTACATTCTGCATACGCTCACACAGTCTGCTCTCCAGGGACTTGGAAGCGAGTAGATAAACAACAGAGTTTATCCCTCGCATCTGCGAAACAGTAAAGCTGTCCCAAGGTCCCTAAGCTGGGAGAGCCATCTGTGGGGGAGGCAGGAGGGGAGCAGCAGTAGAGAAGGCCCTGGAGGGGCAGCTGGCAGAGGTCTGGGTGGGGACCAAGTCCAAGGACGACAGAGGAGGGGAAGCGCACAGGGATGGGCACGTGGGGATGGTGGTAAGAGCACATGGCCCACGAGTGAGGAGGCGAGACAGGCTGATGAGGGAGGACCTCCTGTAACCCGCCCGAGTGTCACAGAGCACCGCGGGGAGCCCCCGCCCCCGGGGAGGTGATGGGGAGCCTGAAATGGAAGCCACTGTCAGCCGTGGGTCTGGGCTGGGAGAATGTGGGTCAAAACCTCTTCTGACCCCTTCGACCTCCTCTCTCCTGCGCCTTTTCTTTCCACTGCGAGTGCAGACACCACAGCCCAGGAGGGAGCCAGAAGAGACTACTCATTGTGATAAAAGCTCAAACAGCAAATTCACATCAGTCTAGTTTTAAAATATACGGCACCAAGCGTATCAAATGCAATAAGCAACGTAAGAATTTAGGGTTTTTTTTAACCCATCATGGCCTTCATCAAATGGTGTGTTAAACATTTTATTATATTTAAGAAAACCGCTTTTTCTCTGTCTCAACCTTAGTGAAGAAATTTTATAGAATAGAAAGGTAGTAAGCTGCTGACCCAAACCTTTTTAGCTTATTTTCAAATGGGAAGGAGATTAGTTCCCAGGAGTAAAGATTAATCAGCATTTAAAAGATGCACTAATACTGGCACCGACCTCCTCTTTAAAGTTTGCTCCAAACCATCTTTGTAAAGTATAAAACAATGATTCACCGTAAAGAGAAAATAACATAGTATATAATTCCCCCACCCAAATTCTGTTCTAACACCCTCTTTTCTCTTAACGTGTTAGGCCTGGGAAATGCTCAAGTACATTAACATCAGAGAAGAGTGCGGCCAGTATGATCCAATTATAAAAGCACTGCCGGGAGGACTGAAGAGGCTTCTCTAAGGAGCTGAATGTACCACCTTCACCGCGGGTCTATCTCAGCCAGAGTCTAACTCCACCTCCGGAGGGAGAGGGCACCTGGGCAGCTTTCAGAGGATTCAATGTGAGCCCTCTCTCCCTGAGGCTAAGTCACTGCCTCCTCTCAGAAATTTAGCATGTTGACCCCTCCGTGCACTAAAGCCAATCCAAAGGTCACAGCTAGTTCTCAGATGGTGCCAGCATGAAGAGAGCTCAGCACGATAGACTGGGACCAGCAACAGAATTTGACACAGACCCACTACCCAAAGAAAATGAGGCTCATCCTAAAAAACAAAACAAGTAATATGTACTAACACGTATCGAATTGAAAAGGGGAAATAAGATTTGCATCAGGACAGCAAGCTACTGCCACTTGCATCAGATAATTCGTGTAGTGGTAAGTCTGGGCTTGTGCACATTTTACAAGCATCGCACTGATTAAGATTTTAAGTGATCTGCCACAAATTTTAAGTTTATTACTGACCCTGATGAAGAAAACGAGAAAGGCTTGCTGAACTGCCCAGCAGCAGGTGGGGTGGAAGTCACAGCGGTTTCTGTCTTGGTTGCCCCCGGCCCTGAAATTAGGGGAAAAATAAGAACATCACAAGCCAGTTAAACACAGTTCCACTCAGTATTCCTGCGGCGGCGGCTGCGTGGTGCACATGCGCCTAGGTCACACGCACGGTCCCTGCTGCCCTTCAGCTCTGTCAATGTCAATTCCAAACCAAGACCACCAAAATCTCCTTTCCGGGAAAGAGATCAAAATAATTCTACTGCAGTTAAAATTTAAAGCTTTAAAAGTAGCTTTATAATTATTGAAAAGTAATATATACGGAAGGGAAAAAGTCCAAAAGAAATGGGTTATAGTAACTAAATATCTACGAGTAGTGACTTCACGGTGATTTGTTTTCTCTCTCCATTTCTGTATTTTCCATAGGAGTATTTTTTTATTTAACAAATTATAGCTCCCCTTCTTTAAATTACGGCGGTTACACACAATGGCTGTGATAGAAGTGCGGGAAGTTACAAGGGCAGCCTGTCATCCTCCCCACAGTGGATCTCGGCAACTGCTTGTCAACAGTCGCGGTATTATCCTGTCTTTCCCCAGTTACTCTGGTTTTAAAGGGGGAGGGAATGAGAAAACTACATTTAGAAAAGCCCAAACCAAACCACAAAAAAACGACTACCTTCTCCTTAAGTGAGTATGGGGTAAACATTAGGAAGTTATTTTTAAACTATTGTAAGCGCGGTGTGGACAAGGACTCTGCAGCCCTGCTTACAATCGAGAGCCACTCAGCAGCTCTGGCTCGGGGCGGAGCTGGCGAAATGTTCCGGGAGGGGAGCTGCAGCAGCTCTGCAAAGGGGCAGGGTATTTACTGCAAGGGGGGGAGGAACGGCCACAGACCATACAGATGGGATAGGACTACTTTTGTTTAAAAAGCCAACAAAGAAGTAACCCGAGAGAGACACATCAGATTGCTGAGGGTTATCACCTCTGGAACGTGGACCTTACCGGACAGCTTCCACTTGCCACACTATCCATCTCTACACCACAGGCTCTCTTGTAGGCCTGTAATGCTTTTATAAGCAGAAAAACAACGAAGGTATTCCCATTATTAATAAGAGAACTAGTCTATAGAGGTTTCAGATAGCCTTTTTCTTTTTTTAAAGAAAATTTTGGCAAATTATTAAATAGTATTTCTCAGGAAAACTTTCCTACTCCCCCGAGAGTCCTTTTCTTTTGATTAGCCAGCAAGTGGACACAGAAGTGAACACCTAGTGAGGAAAGAGTATTTCAGGTGCCACAAGGCGATCCATCTCAAACGCTTCTCTGTGCATCATGCTAAGTGTGTGAGACGCGCCGAAGCTTGCAAGGTCCCTTAGTTTCCTTCACTCTGCACCTGAGTAGTAAAAGGAGCTACAGTGACGCTTCTGAAAGAAGTTAGGATATGATCTTTCAAACTTTTTTCTAAAATATCAGCCAGAAATGGAAACAGGTTTCTTAATCTGAACCCTACATGATTTAAGTCTTGGACAATTCCACTAAAATGTTCCTCTAACAGGAAGTGCTACACACCTCCCTCTCCTGGGGGGGACACACTGTAACATCTGTGGTCAGCATTAACCTGCATTCCAGAATACAACTCTGGCTAACACAAGAATGGTTTTTCTTCTGAGTCCAACGACTATTTAGTGAAGATAAACCCAATACCCAACAGAAAGCTCTGACTACAGAGAAGTCAGGTGAGTGTATGACCAAGGAGACTGTGGAGAGCAGGTTGCTACCGTGTGCAGTGCAGCATCTCTAAGAGAATCAGCCTGAAGACCCATGAAAACATGGGTCACAATCAAGGCCGGAGTACAAAGTCTGGTGAGAACACAGGACTGCAGGCGGCACAAGATCACTGCCGCAGAAAGTGGGAGGCAGAAGCCAACCAAAGGGGCTGCTGAGGAAGACCGCACAGTGAAATCTGGCTGTAAGTAAAAGCATTCTCCTGCTTCAGGCTCCCTTGGGCAACGTGGATGCCTGGTCAAAGGCCTGTGGTAAAACCGACTTTAGTAAATAATCATGCTGGAGCGAGTGCTGAAAGTATGTGAAGTCAACAAATCTTTAACACTGGCATTACATCTACCTCAAATCTCACACTGTAAGACATGTTGCTTTCTGTATTAACTGGTTTTGAATTGTCACTGTGATCCAAGAGAGTTTTTATTCCTTTTAGTAGAAGGAACAGAGCCCAATGTTCCTTCTGATCCACTCCTCTCTGACCTGATCCTCCGCAAGGCAGGTGAAGACACACGACTGCTCCTTTTAGGGAAACATTTAAAGGAAGGTTCGCCTACTGCCCTCCAATTGCAGAAACTGGCAGAGCTGCTGAAGGCTAATTTCCTGGCGAATCTTCACCAACTAGAGCATTTGGAATCTCTCTCTACTTGGCTTCCTGTGTCGACTGACTGTGATCTAGAACATGACCCTATGGTGGAGCAGTTCTTTCACCTTTATTTCCACCAAAACAAAGATGCAAACTGACCTGAAGCTTTATCACCAGATGACGATTGGCCGGAGGCTGATGTGGGCCCAGACAGCTTTAGGGAATTTATGAGCGATCCCTATGAGAGAACACAAGCAGGACGTGTGAAACCACTAACTGTCCTCTGGAATAAAGGAACATGTAAAATGATAACATAACTTATAACAAACAAACATAAACATATTTATTTAGTTTAATATTTTTTTAAAAGTTTCAAGTTAAGCATGTATTTTTAAATGCTTGCCATATTTGGTAGATGAATGAATGGAACAGTAAATGAGTGGAATGGGTTCTGATTCTCAGTAAGTTTACAGTAAAATGAAAAAGTAAAACTGTTCGACTTGTCTCCACCTCCAGCCAATGCTTCTTTAGTCCTGTTCATTACGACTGGTGCCTTACCCTGTGTCCTCCAAGGTGGACACGGAAACTTCCAGAAGGACCAAATGCTAAATGCTTGAATGCCATTGTAAGTCACAGCAAAGAAGGACCAGAGAGCCATGCTTGAGGACACACAATAGGCAGGTCCTGGTGCTCAATCTCAAGCACAACCTAGCATTGCTTTTCTCAGGGAGGATGAGTGGCAGAGAAACCAGGCTTCTCAGGGACAGGCACAGCAACAGCCTGAGCTCCCTTCCAGCCAGCTTCTTTTATTTAACTGTGGACAACATAGCCTACTTTTGCAGGAGACAGCGTTTATCAGGCAAAAACCTGGAAGCAGACATAACAAACATCACTGAATAGGCAAGCTCTGAAACAGACTGCAGGAGAGAGTGAGAGGACCTCTCCGCCAGGCATGGGCACTGAAAGGTACAATGAGAAAAGCGACAGCGGGAAGAAGCTCGAAGGCATGGGGCCCAGCTCTGGGCCACCATTCGCTAACCGTGGGCGCCTCCCTCGGTCACACGAGCCCCGGCTTCTCCATGAGTGGAACCTATCCGTACACCTGTCCTGTCACTGCACGTGGCTGCTGCGTGGGTTAGCTAAGGTAACGTCAAATGAAAGTAACTGCAAATCCATATACCCCATAAATGTAAAATACTGGACTGTGGCCCACAATTACTAGAAACTGTTCAACTTGTCTCCATCTCCAGCCAAGCGGCCTAGGAGAGAACGCCAGGTCCTGACCAGCCTGCTACATCAAGACTGGCATAAACTGTGGGGCAAGGATCACAGGTCTCTGCCAGACTTACAGCTCATTTAAAACAAAGTGAGGACTCCAGACAGTATCGCCTCAGTTACACTGCGTGACTCTCAACACAGAGAAAACAGTAATTACCTGCTTGGCCTGGTTACTGGCAGCCACGGGGGTCAGCACTGGGGGAGGTGTTCTGGCTGCAGAGTGCGACGCGGGGGAACTGAAAGACATAAAGCAAACCCTCAGGAGAAAGGCACATCCATCCTTCTGCCAACCTTCGGGCCAATTCATAACATCAACTTGGGGCAGCATACGGATGTCTGGATGCTCACCAAAGTCACTGGACATTTCCCAGATTGAAGAATAAGTTCTTTAAGTGAAATTTCGGTCTTTAACATAAGTCAAAGCAGTAACCTTAACACTTATTTTCTTCCTGCAATTCTAAAAAAAGTTCTAACTAGTCAGAGCAGCTCTTTTCCTACCTGGAGAGTAAGCCCTCCCCACTGAGACCCCACACCCAGTTCCAGACCACATGGGGAATTCCCAATTCTGCTTCCAAGCCTGAGAATACGTGCTTGGGATCTATGAGATGCACAGGATCTGCCACCACATGTGGCTCAAAGGGGTTACCCAAGAAGAGAGCTCAGCTTCTCTGGAACCACCCCAGGAGCCCAGTGCTCACCAGGTCGGCACATGAGATTCGCACCACCACTGCTCCAGGCCCAACCCGCACCTTCACTACAGAAAGAGAAGCCTGCCCACTGTTTATAGAAGAGCTCTCACCATCTTTCATTAACCCTCAACAGGATATGCAGGAAACTGTGATTTCAATAATCATTTAAGAGTTAACATGTGAGAAAAACCCCCACCAGTTGAATGCAATCACAGATGGAAACTCTACTGGTGGCTCTTGGGAGCAATTTTTTCAATTAATTTATGAGTTCTCAGTCTTGACCTACTTTGGTACGTACAGCAGTAGTAGCTATAGGATCTGGTGTTGTTTTTCAGAACCCTCCCTAAAGTTAGGAGGATCAATATCTTTCCATCAAAAAATTAACTTGGAAGCCCTGACTGGGCAGCTCAGTTGGTTAGAGTGTCGAGCAGATTGGCCAAGGTTGCAGGGTTGACCCACAGAAAAAAATGAACACCAGTCTTATAAGCATCTCCAGATTTTCTGTTGGGATAACACAGGAAGCTTCCTAAACAAACTATTGGACTGAGAGAGAAGAAATAATGGAGTTATTTTCAATGAAACAAAAACCCCTTTATTTTTCTGCTGAAGACAAAAGCTATATATGGTGTCTCTCTGAAGAAACACATCCCTGCTCCCCTGAGATACTCTACAAGAGGTACACAGGTACATCACTCGCCTCACCTCTGCTGAATCTCCAGCAGAGAGAAGGAATGTGTGGGTGAGATCGCTGGGACTGAGGGATCCCAGAGTAGACACAGCTGACTTGGGCAGAGATGGTTTGAGCTCATGAGAATCCCAAGGGAAATGAAAATCTTCCATGCTAATGCAAAGAAAAGCAAAAACAGAAACTAGAAAGAAAAAACAAAAGCAGCAAGTTAATCCAATTTTGGAACCTTTTTTCCCACTCAAAATTTAGTTCTGACATGATGGTATATTAAATCAGGCGTGAAACAGACTATCATTACTGTCCTATTTACTTGTGCTAATGCTATAAACCTCTTGGGGATCCTAAGTCCCCAAACATTCAAAATTAGGACCCACGGTATCCACACACTGGGCCACGTGACAGCCCTGCAGAGAAATGCTGTTCAGGGTAACCAGCTAATGAACCAAGTCGGATCCACCATGATCCAGGAGCAAACAGAAAAGAGTAACATGCTAGTTATAAAAATTAACTCAAAGGATCAAAGGCCTAAATGTCAGAGCTAAAACTATAAAACTTAGAAGAAAACATAAGTGTAAATCTTTTTAACTTTGGTTTAGGCAACTGTCTCTTAAATGTGATACCTAAACCACAAGCAAAAAACAAAAGCAAACTAAATTTCATCAAAATTAAAAATTCATGTTCCAAAGGACACCATCAAGCAAGTACCCGCCCCCCCGCAAAGAATGGGAGAACATACTTGCAAACCATATACCCGATAAGGGACTTGAATCTAGACTATACGAGGACTCTTACACCTTAACAATTTAGAAAAACAACCCAATAAAAAAATGGGCAAACTCTTTGGCCGGGTGGCTCAACTGGTTGGAGCACTCCCATACGCCGAAAGGAGGCAGGTTTGATTCCTGGTCAGGGCACACACCCAGGCTGCAGGTTCAGTCTCCAGTTGGGGCACATACTGGAGGCAACCAATCGATGTCTGTCTCAAATCAATAAAGACATATCCTCAAGTGAGGATTAATAAAATAAAAGAATGGGAAAAGGATCTAACTAGGCATTCTACCAAAGAAGATACCAATGGCCAGTGAGCACACTCAGATGCCCGAAATCGTCACGTGTTAGGGAAACGCACGCCGAGACCACGGGGAGCCCTGGCGGTGCTATCTGGGCAGCGTCCCCCTGCACACACAGCAAAAGGCTGCGGCCTCTACTCCCGCACAGTAGGTAACCGAGCGATGTTTCTCTTTGTCTCCCTTCCTCTCTCTCTAAAATCAATACAAACACACCCTTGAGTGAGGATTAAAAATAATAAATAAATAACAATAAAGCCCACAGTGAAACCATTTAACATCCACCAGGATGGCTAATCATCAAAACGAGGGACAGTGACAAATGCTGGTGAGGGTGCGGAGAAACTGGAACCTTCCCCGTTGTTGCTGGGGAGGTAAAACGGTGCAGCCAGTTTGTGAAACAGTCAGAACTATGTTTAGCTCAAAAAGCTAAACAGAAATACTGCATAATCTAGAAGTTCCATTCCTGAAACATTACCCAAAATAACTAAAAGCAGGGTTCAAACGGACACTTGCACAGCAATGTTCACTGCACCATACTACTCACAACAGCCAGAGGGGAGCCACCGTGCCCACAGACAGGTAAGGGGGGGACGTGCATACAATGGAATGAAACTGAATATGCTACAACATGAAGGAATTTTGAAAGTCCAAGTGAAATGAGCCAGACACAAAAGGACAAATAACTGTACGACTTCACTTATATGAGGTTCTTGCAATAGGCAAATTATTAGAGACAGAAAGTAGACTGATGTTACCAGGGGCTGGGGGGAGGGGGAGTGGACAGTGACTGTTTAGTGGGGACACAGTTCTGGTCGGGATAATGACAACATTCTGGAAATAGTCGTGAGGGTTACACGCCACCACATGTACTTAATGTTAAAACACTGTTCAAGCTAAAAACAAACAAACCAATAAACTAATCAGATTACTCAACTGCTCAAAAAACATCCAACAGTCAGTCAGCCGGGCCCTGAGCAGGCCTGCTCGCTGGGCCGAGGTGAGCCCCACCGCCCGCCCTTGCCCGGCCTCACCGTCAGTGCTCTTTTCTCCCTCCAGCCACAGTGGGCACCTGGCTCTTTCCTGAACCTGCCAGACACGCTCCCACTACAGGCCCTGAGCCTGGAGCTTGTTTCCTTAGGATATTCATGAGACCTGCTAGCCTTTTGGTCTTTACCTAAATGTCAAGTGTCAAAAGCCACCGACAGGCAGGATATTACGTAAGACAGAAAAACCCAGCCTGATAGTGAAACAAACACGGTCTGGTACTCCTGAGACCCTGGAACCTTGGCCCCCTATTTATAGCCACAACCCATCCCAACAACAGTCCCTAGACCCCTTTCCTACTTTTCTTTTCTCCATCAGACCCATCACCATCTAAAACACTATATATCTTCTATTTTTATTAAATTTTTTGTTGTCAATCCTTACCCAAGCATATTTTTTTCCATTGGTTTTTAGAGAGTAGAAAGGAGGAAGGTGGTGGTAGAGAGACAGACAGACACCGACGTGAGAGAGACACATCGATGTGCCTCCCCCCTACACCCTGATCAGGGCTGGGAACTGAACCTGCAACCCAGGGACATGTCCTTGACTGGGAATCGAACCCGAGACCCTTGTGCGAGGCCGATGCCCTAACCACGGAGCCACACTGGCCAGGCCCACTATATGTTTTACTGGTTTATCTCACTCACATCTGCCTCTCCCTTACCAGGGCGGGGTTGGTTTTCTGGTCTGTTCTGTTAACTGCTTTATCCCCAGTCCTCGAACAATGAGTATGTGGCGCTGAGAAGATGCTTGTTAAGCATTTGTTGGAAAAATGAGTAAATGAACAAGACTCGGGAAAGGAATGACGTGGCCGGTGTGTTTTAGTAACAACCAACAAACCCCAAATCCACCTCATCCAGCCCTTCTCCCCCCCCCCCCCCCCAGGTCCTGCCAGGCCTCTAGCCCCACTGGCCTTCTTCCAACTTTGTCTCCAGTGCGTTCTGGCCTCGCCCAGGCCTGGCTGCCACACACTCTGGACCCTCTGTCCAGAGCTCGTCTCTGCACTTTGCCTGGAAGCTTCTGGGCAGTGCCTCACTTCCAGCTAAAACGCCGTTTCCCCCGCCAACTTGTCAGCCCGGCTCCACCAGACCACGTGTTACGTGCTTTCTTCGCAGCTGGCCGCTCCCCCTAACTGAGCTTACTACTCTGCCGTTTAGTAACTCTGTGTAACTGGTAGTTTAGTGGCTGTCTTCTCGTTGAAACATGTGCCATGGAAGCAGCGGCTGGTGTGACTTACTCATAACCGTGCCCCTAACACCCAGGGCGGCATCGCGCTCACAGCAGGTGCCCCAGGAGACGCTGCTGAACCAGGTGACTGAGCTCCGCACAGCAGTCCAACAGCCACAGGTTTGCTCTGGGGAAACCCTTTCCCTTAACACAGGAAAGTGAATATATAGCAGATAAAGCCAAGAAACATAAGACATACTAACGGCAGAAACAGGTTAGCTCGTCTTACAGTAAACCTTCTACAAGACACTACTCAGGAAAAGTTAAGTGCAAAACTAAATCCTTAGCACACACTCAGGCCACTACTGCTTCACGGAAACTGGTAACAAATGCCTTTCCCTCTGAAGCTTTCCTGTTGCGGGAGGTGGCAAATACCAATTCCCATCTACACGCTATGCTCAGAGTTTACCTGTAATCTGACATAGTTATTAAAAAGGAGCTACACTCCAGGCACCATGCTGAGTTAAATAACTACAAGAGTCCAATTCTGTGGGGAAAGGAAGGGAGTTTCTTCAAGATTCCTTTTTAACGTTTGTGTCGATTTTCAAGATTCCTTTTTAACTTTTGTGTCAATTTTCAAGATTCCTTTTTAACTTTTGTGTCTACTTTTCTTAGGTCAGAAAAAGGGCAAACTCAGAATTGCTCCTTTAATAAAACAAAGCCCTTCTCTCGGATCAGCTCAGATGACCCACTGGCAGGAAACAGCCTGGGGAAAGGTGGAGTAGAATCACTATTTACCTCTTCTCCACGGCGAGTGGCCACAATGTCTCAGAAACGCCACCACTAAGCTGGCTTTCCTTATACACCCACCATTCTGCCTTTTGGTGGCTTTTTTCTTTAAATATATCTTTATTGGTTTCAGAGAGAGGAAAGGAGAGGGGGAGAGAGAGAAAGAAACATCAATGACAAGAGAGTCATTGATCGAGCCCAAACCCGGGCATGTGCCCTGACCGGGAATCGAACCCTGATCGCCTGGATCCTAGGTCGACGCTCAACCGCTGAGCCACGCCCGGTCGGGCTCAGTGGCTTTTCTTTGCCTTCTCTACGTGAGGAATCTGGCTATGGTTTCAAACTCAATACACAGTTTTTCCCTTGACAAGTCTGCAACCACCACAAATGCCACCTTGGTCTAGGCAGCATACGAAGCTTCAAGGCCACTGCAAGACAGGATGTGGGCAGGCTTGGTTTTGGCTGTTGGTATGGCCCCGAGATAACGAAGAAATTCCTGGGACAGGAAGTGTTGATAAATGGACCAATGTGGAAAAAAGAAAGCCAGTGACAAGGAAGGCAGGGACACTTGGTAAAGCCAAAACAGACCAGGGAGCAGTCCGGGGTGGGGGAGGGAGCGGGCACGGTGTGGAAGAAACAGCTTCTGTGGCTGCTCTTCCTGATGCTGGACTAATCACAGGCCCCGGTCACTGATTCCTTGAATGACACTGGTCATCACGATCCCACATTCAACCTGAGGAAATGCTCCTCGACTCTTTCCTGCGCCATGGGGGAGGCAGGCTGGACCGCAGAGATCGCAGCTACGGAGCACACAGAGCAACGGGGCGGGCAGGCGGGGGCGGGAGCCGGGGCCTGGACTTCAGAGCAGAGACGCGGACTAAAGGGAAGCAAGCTCCCGCAGCCACGAGGCAGCCCTCAATACAGAGGGAAGCGGCACGTCTCCAGGCAGAGCCGCTGTCTTCTAAAGCACTGTTTTGTTTTTTTCCATACAAAAGGCAAAAGAAACTTGAAAGAGCATCAATGCCTGGAGGGAGGACACAAGGAGGGGACTGGTCTCAAGGTCACCACCGAGTTTTCAGAATCGAGCCAGGTTTGAACTGAAGCATCAGCCTGGAACCCCACAAGTATTAAAAAAAAAATCAAGCCCTCCACCTGACTTAACAGCCATACTGTGTACCACACGCAGACTTACACATGGCAAGCAGGACACTGGGTGTGTCACCAGCACAGACTTTACAGGCTTATGAGGCAGCTGTCACTGGCAACTTGATGAGGACAATCTACGGAAAACCCAATTGTGTACCCAAGAGTAGCTGTCCACCTCTTACAACCTGAGGCTCCGCAGGACAAATGCGCCCCCCCCCCCCCCCCAGCAGCCATGCTGCTCCCTGCAGGCAGTCCCTCGCTAGGACAGAATAATTCCCTGGCTGACGCAGGGCAAAGGTGTCACATACCCCATCGCCGCGGAGGCGGGTGAAGGGTTATTCTTCAGTTCCTGCACGTTTACCACTTGAGGGACAGTCTTCAAAGTTGACTCAGTCAAAGTACTTACAGCTATTGAAACAGAACAGAGAGGCATATTAGCTGCAGTGAGGGAACAGAAAGCCTGGCCACAGGTAAACCACCAGGACAGGAAGCCCAGCAGGATGCAGTCCTCTTGGAGAAAGGAATCTGCTCTAGGCAGCTCTGCAGTGCTGTGTCCAGTGGGCACCTGGCCTCCTCCATTCATACAGATGCCGAGACGAAGATATGTGCAATTTCATCAAATGTCCCAGTTCAGGGAGAAAAGTTCCTTGGCCAGATTTTATAGAGCAGAGCTGGGATTACCTGCCACAGTGTTGGCGCATCTCGGAAAAGGGCAAAACGCGACAGAGGATTCGCAGCAAACTAAGGAGCTCTCCGCTCACTGGTTCAACCACTCTTTCACTTGGCTTTTACTGCCAGGCTCTGTTAGGTGCTGGGGGTACAAAGTGTCTAACATACGGCTTTGTTTCTGAAGGGCTCATGCTCAGTGAGACAGATGCAACGGAGCCTGGGGGAGGATGGGAGAAAAGGAATGGCAAACGGGACTGACCTGACTCCTCCTCACCCATCAGGTTTGTCAGCTTTCACACCTCTCTTTTTTTTGTGTGTCTTATAATTTAAAACTGTATTCTAGGGCTTAGTGATTTTTTTTTAAAAAAATCCTCACCTGAGGATATTTTTCCCATTGCTCTTCAGAGAGAGTGGAAGGGGGAGAGAGATATCGATTGGTGGCCTCCTGTTTGAGCGCCGACTGGGGCTTGGGATCGAGCCTGCAATCGAGGATTAAGGCCTTGGCCGGAATCCAACCTGGGACCCTTCAGTCCTCGGGCTGACACTCTAACCACTGAGCCAAACCTGCCAGGGCCTTAATGACATTTTATAATGAACTATTAAGAAGGCCTGAGCAAAGCTCTTGGGTCTCTTCAACTATATATATGGCAAAGTGAAAGCTGTGGCCTGGGAGGACGTGAATCCATGGCAGCTCACTCTCCCCCACAGGGGCAACCAGGCCTTCCTGCCCACACTGCACAAACTTCCCCTCACATTCAAAGTGTCTGCCCTTAGGAATTTCTGCTTCCAGAATGATAATAGACATCACACCCCCTCCTGCTGACAGTGGAAAAAGGTTAAGGCCTGCCTGGCAGATTTCAGTTTATAAATAATCAGCTCCATCCACATGATCTGGGGCCCGTTCAGCACAAGGCCCAGATTCTGCTTGGTCCCGGTAACATGCACAGGAAACATCAAAGGATTCGCCTCTCTCAGAGGCTCAGAGGTACCCTGAAGGTATCCTGTTTATGCCTCTTCGCGACTGTCTGAGATGCCGCGATAAGGGGTTTGATACCTGAATTTTTCTTAGAAAGTTTTTATCACTGTATAATGGTGATTTTTTGTCTAAATCAAACCATCGTGTCTTTTTAGTCTTAAAAAAAACCTGTCTAAATTGACATGCGTTCCAAGCAGTGATAAAACTAAAAAGTAATTGTATTCATCTAAAACAAAAAAAAAATTGATTTATAGCAGTTTCTCAACTTTGGCACTCTTGACATTTAGAGGCTGGACAATCCTTTGCTGTGGGGGTCCTGTGCAGTTTAACAGCCAAGTGATGTTACACAGGTGTGTCACAGGGGTCTTGGTCATAAGGACCACGCAGTGCCTTATTCCATGTCCCTAGGAGAGATGACATTTGCAAGGTGATCATGTCTTTTTAAGGAAACTTACATAATGCTCTTTCCTTCCCTTTTTTCTTCTAGTACCACTGGTATTATAATAAAGGGCAATTTGTAACTGAGTGGCTCTCCCGGAAGGAAGCAGTGCTCAAAGGAAGGGTGGCTTTATATACTTAATTTCTTTGGCGTGAAGGTCAAGATGAAATTCACCACACATCACCACACACATCACACCTGCTCATCTGCTTCCCCTTCTGACTGTAGGGGGTTCCCACACCTACGCACACACATCCACACACTCTGACAACCTCACCGGCTCTGTCCCAAGGCACTGCAATACTCAGGCAGCTGCTGAATGTGAAGGGCCCCTTTGGAAATTAACCTACTGAGAGGGTTCTGCCCAGACAGAACTACCGTCCCATTGTCTTGTGGTCTTATAATGCACTGGTGTAAACAAAGTAAGGAGATGAACAAATTAAGAGGGAGAAAGTAGGGAATCAGGTACTTTTTTAAATGCAAGGACTTTGTTACTTTAGGCCACGGAGCTCAACAGCATGACCTTGGCTCTGAAATAGCCTTGGCATTTACAGGACTGTAAATGTGCTGTTTTTCTGTTGTGATGTCCTTTTACCTTTTCTTTGAAAATTACTACCATGTAAGATAAACTGTACATTGCTGCCAACTGTAATAATGATGCTTTTTGAATGATGCTTTTAATAAAAGTGACCCATGATAAGCAAAAATAATAGCAGCTAATAAACTTTTAACAAAGATTTTTCTGCAGCATTCCTGGCCTCTGCTACCAACACTGCCAACTGCTGGGGGGGCGAGGGTGGGGGGAAACCATTGGCTTGTACAAATGGGTAACTAGTGACAACGGAAGTCCTTGAGGCCAACTACCCAGAAGTCCTGGCACAGAGTATGTGGAAGCCACAGACTGACAAAATGCAAGTACGCATTAAGAGTTCCCACCTGTACCAGCCACACCTGCCATCCTAAGAAGCTGTGACACAAGGGGAAGACCTAGGGCGGAGTCTGGGTTCTGCTTCTTATCAGTTAGGGCGTGCAGGAGGTGGCTGATCAGTGACTCTCTCATCATTGATGTTTCAACTCTCTCTCTCCCTTCCTCTCTGTGAAATCAATAAATATATATTAAAAAAAAAAAAAGGAGGGATTACCAAATTCATTAAAAAACCAGACTTCCTGCTTATCTGAATGTGGCAGATCTAACACCTCCCCTTAAAAGGAAACAGTTCAGACCTAGTCTCAGCTTTCTCAGAACTCTTCCCCCAAAAGGAGAGAGGCTGTCACATCAGCCTTCTCTTCTGAACGGCAGCAGAGCCAGGTGTTAGTTGGCACCTGCTGGCCCAGCCTATCCTGCAGGCAGCTCACATCCAGCCTCCGCAGAGGTGTGGGCTCCACTCTTACCTGGTGCCTGGCTGGCCATCTGCCGTCTCAGTGCTGCCGCAGCGGCCGCCTGGGGAGCTGGGATGGTGTGGGAAGGACCCGGCGCACCGTGCTTCACGGTTTTTGTTGCAAGCATTGTACTGTCGGCCCCTTGAGGAATGATTTTGCTGGCAGAAGTAGACACTGTGGGAAACAGAAAATGAAATGAGAGAGTAGGCCAAGAAGAGGAAAACACAAAAATCAAAATGGTAAATTCTCCATGGTAGGCTGTAGGGAAAATGCTATGATTAAAAATCCTAAAGCATGAACACAGAAAAGTACCAGTAAACAGATAGGCTGGTACCTGTATCTTTCAAAGATGCCATATGTAGTTCGCCTGCCCCCCTCCATTAACTAAAAGTCTTTACACCAGCGATCTCCAACCTTTTCATCTCATGCACACAAACTAATTGCTACTAAAACTCCACAGCGCACCAGAGAGCATGTTCTGCCGCTCTGATAAAAAAAAAAAGGCAAACACCAGATGACTACTGTAGTGTTGGCTGCTGTCATTTTTTTATCTGACAATCTAAGGAAAAGAGGGCAGTGCCCTGACGAAACAGTCAGGTCTTGTGCATTTTAAAAATTCTTGCAGCTCGCTACTCGGAAGTCGCCGCTTTACATGACCGTTTCCCCCGATACTGACCGGGACGTGACCTTCACGCCAACACAGAGCAATCTGATCAGCTTCCCACTCTCCTCTCATAAAACCTCTCCATCCCGTGCCGCACTCTTGTCGTCTGATCTGTCAGAAGCCACTTCACTGCACGGCCCTGACACTCCGACATCGGTCACCTCGGCGAGCCGACGCTGACAATGAGCGCGTGCTGGGAGTTCCGAGGTGGAACATGGCCGCACGCAGGGAGCCGACGCGAGCCTGGACGCACGGGGCCCGGGGAGGGGCGCTGCTTCCGCTGGGGCGAACTGCTCCTACTCCTCCAAAAAGACCTGGCTAAGTCAACACAGGCGGGACCCACAGCAGAGCTGTGACAGTGGGAACCCCTCTCTTCTTCCTCACAGTGTCCTCCCACCTGCTCCCAAGGCAAAAATGCCCCTTTTGAATCAGTGGTCAAATTTCTGGGACATTAGCAGGAATGGGCTGGAACTAACCACTTAGTAGCGGGACAGTAGAAAGCCCAGCTGCAGTCGCTTCCTGAGTTCGAAACCCAATGGGAAAACAGTTTCCTGTCTCATTGTTTCCTTACCTGAAGCTCCCATTACGCCAGGTGGACCAGGCGGACTCAGGTGAGACTTAGGGAACGGAGCTGCTGCCTGGGGCAAGAGGCTGGGCTGGATGGAGGGTGTGCGGACCACGGGGGCGTGCCGAGGGACTGGCACCCCGGCATCGTCATCTTTACAGGGTGCCCGTGTGTCCTCGCTCTCCAAAGACTGGGAGATGGATGACGTCGAGCTGGCCTCATCCAAGTCTTCATAGTATCTCTGAGACAGGAAGGCCGACCGAGACAGGCTGGCTACAGAGCCCAAAACAAAATCCAAGTCAGTAATGAAGCCACCCAAGAGCTATGCAATTGCACTATCAACAGAGAAATAGCCAATCTGTAAAACAACATAATTATTACTTTAGTGGAAGCAGCTGTTGTCAAATGTTAACAAAGATGGTTTGGGGTCTCCAAATAGGGCTTTAAAATACTGAGCTCTGTAGTGGATTGTGAAACAAAAAAGATGTGAAATGAGAGCCCGGCTGGCGAGGCTCAGCAGTTGGATGTCCACCTAGGAACCAGGAGGTCACCATTCAATTCCCAGTCAGGGCACATGCCCAGGTTTCGGGCTTGATCCCAGCAGGGGGCGTGCAAGAGGGCAGCTGATCAATGACCATCTCTCATCACTGATGCTTCTATCTCTCCCTTCCCCTCTCTGAAATCAGTAACAACATATTAAAAAAAAAGTGAAGTGAGAGGCTGAATGACTGCTGGTGCGAAAGTGAGAAACCCTGTGCCCTCAGCAGCAGCAGTTCTCACAGGCAGAGTTGTAACGTATCAGAAAAGTAACAGAGAGGCGTCCACAACACAGGGAACAGTCACACCATTGCCACTGCCGCCACCTTTCCAACAATTCCTAAGGATGGGCCTAATGCAAACTGTAAACAACAGAAGGTTCTCAGTCCTGTCTTAGACATTTCCAGCTAAATCTAACGATTCTTCTGAATCAATTAAGTTTAAAAAAATACTGAAACCAGTCCTGACCTCCCTGTTTTCCCTCTATGAACTACCAATAAGGCTTTATGGCATTTTACCCTCTACCATGGATTCTGGAATGCCTCTTACAGCCCGTGTACTGGGAAAAAACAAAATCAAAAAACATTTCTCCTCCCCCAGTTATTTAAAACAGCACTGCTAATATTTACTGACTGGTCTGCCCTATAGACACAACATCCTACAAGGTTTTACTTGTCACAATTACGTGTGGCATAAGCAAATGCAACCGAAAGCCAATGCTACGTGCTAGGGCGGCGCTCTTCAATTTGCTAGCCATTGGCCATCTGAGGCCATTTAAGTGAAAAATAATGAAAAGTAAATTAAACTTCAAGTCCTCAGCTGTACCACACACATTTTAAGGGCTCAACAGCCACATGTGGCCACTGTATGAACAGCAGATACAAAACACTTCTACTGTCGCACAAGGTCTACTGCATAGGACTTACTTCACCAGAGCACTTAAAAAAAAAATTAATTCGAGAGGGAGAGAGAGAAACATCGGTTTGTTGTTCCACTTACTTATGTATTCATCGGCTGCTTCTTGTATGTGCCCTGACCACGGATTGAACCTGCAACCTTTTGGTGTACAGGACAATGCTCCAACCAACTGAGCTACCTGGCCATGGCCAGGACGAAACTATTTAAGCGATGGAAATATTCTAAAACTGGAATGTGATAATGGTTACATAATTCTATAAATCTACCCAAAATCATCAAACTGTACACTTACACAACAGGTGAATTTTATGATATTGTATGGCTTTTATACCTCAATAGAGTTGTTTAAAAAAAAAAAAAAATTCCAGGTAGACAGGTCTAAATTTGAAAAGCAAAATGTGAACATTTCTAGACAATAATAAAGGTGTGTGCACATGTGCTACTTAGAGACAGAGATTTCTTAAACAGAGCCAGCCAAGTAGTAACTGCAAAAGTCTGTTCCAAGAAAGATCTCGCTGGGAGGGAAAAAGACAAAACGATAGCCTGCAAACCACATATCCAAATAACTGCTATCCAGCTGCTTGGAGTGTCATCTGTACACCAAAGAGGCTGCGGGTTCAATTCCAGTCAGGGCACATAACTAGGCTGCAGGTTTGATCCCTAGTCGGGGAGCGTAGGAAAGGCTACTGATGGATATTTCTCTCTCCCTTCCCCTCTCTCTAAAATCAATAAACATATCCTTGGGCAAGGAGTAGAGCGAAGAAAAAGAATTTATAAAAACTTTTACAAATCAATAGCACAGATTATGCAATAGATAAATGAGCAAAAGATTTAATCAGGCACTTTGCAAAAGACACAGTTACAAGGAAAAAGACTGACAACAGCAAGCTTGCCGATGATGTGGAGCAGCTGGAATATTCATGCCTTGAAGGTAAAAGTGTAAATTGGTACAACTGCTCTAAAAAGCTGTACGGCAGCATCCACTGAAATTGAGCATGTGGACGGAACACAAGCCAGTAATTCCACTCTGAGCCACGTGGTGTGGGGAGCGATTAGAGCGTCGGCCCGAGGGCTGAAGGCTCTCAGGTTTGATTCTGGTCCCTCAGTTGCAGGCTTGACCCCCGGCCCCAACGGGGGCGCCTGCAGGAGGCAACGAATCGATGTCCCCTCCCTCCCCCTCTCTGTTTCTCTCCCTCTCTCTCTCTGTCTCCCTTCCACTCCTCCTGAGAAGCAACATTCTAGGGTAAAGGTTAAAACAAGACTTCTCTCATCTGTTACCTAATTTAGCTTTATGATTACAGAAAAATGAACAGATCACGATATGTTAAGATTAAGTTAAATCTCCTTCTGCTATTTTAATTTCCGAAAAAAGTTTGTTATTGGTATAAAAAAAACAATTTCAACTCAAAACAATTTCAAAGGAAAAAAAAAAGCAGATATGGGCACAAAAGCAAAGCACAGCTATGACTGAAGTTGTATATAACATACATTTTAAAAAAGAAAATTGAGGTGTTATCTAGATAATGGCAAAGCAAGTTTTCCCCCAGTTACACAGCTTCCTCTCAGCCAGGGTTTTTAGCCATCAGTCCCCAGTCAGTGGGTTTTTCTCTTCTTTAAAAAAAGAAGCCTTTTTAAAAATACAATCTTACTCAAAACCCCACACAAAATCAGAAAAGTCAAGCTTCTAAAGCTGAGGCTACGATCTGTGGAGTCAGCCCAGCATCCCCAAACCCTTGGGAACCACTTACTCAACCTGAGGACGTCAGAAACCGGGTGCAAAAGCCAAACCACCACCAAGCCGCCTGGCTGAGCACGTGCCAGCAGCGGCCCACTCCAGCATTCTGACGGGCAACAGGTTCTTGGGCCTTTTTCTCTAGTTCCTATTATGAACCAACGGGAAAACACAGACACACAGACCCAGCCAGACACACGGACACACACACCACTCCCACACCATGTATGTGTGGTCTGTGTGAGAAAGTTCAGCTCCCTTTACCTGGAGCAGTGGATCTCACTGGTGGGGTCTTCCTCTTGGCCAAGAAGTTTCTCAGCTGTGCCTGTTTCACAGGGGACAGTTTAGCTGCAAGAGATCCATGAACCCGTAAATGCTTAAAACTTGGTCAGCAGATGGAAGAAAACAAAGCGTTAAAGGACTGGGAAGGATGCATTTACCTGGTACCTTCGGCAAGGGTTTGGTGTGAGACTCTATGGTGGTTTTCAACAAAGCATTACGCAGACTTTCCAAGTCATTGTCAAAACTGAAATCAGATAGTATAATATATAAATGAACTATGACCAGAGAAATCTGAGGGGGTGAAGGGGGCACATGATCCTGAATATTAGTGCAGGAAAGGAGAGCATCCCCCATAGAGAAACAGGCAGTTGGACCAATCGATGTGATCAATCCAAAAGGAAGAGATGGCAGCCATCCCGTGGCACCGCCACTGGCAGCACTTCAGCAAAGGGGCAGGAAACCCACACACCTGGCCTAAAGGCAGAAACACAAAACCACCTGGGGAGCTTCCAAGATAAACCGTCCCACTGCTAGGGTCTGACAGTCCCACACCCAAGCAAAAGGACAACTCAAAGCTCTGAGACAAGTCAGTCAACTAGTCTATCAGTTAATTTTAAATAACACAATATGATTACTGTAGTGTCTGCTGTCATCCACTGAGCCCGTTTCACCACACACACACTAGGTGCTTTCCAGACTTAATTTAACCCCCTGACTACCCCAGGAGGCAGGTATTGTTACCTCCATGTTTTAAGCAAAGGAACAAAGGATCAGAGAGGGTGAGGAACCTAACCAGGGTGACACAGGTGAGAGACAGCAGAGTCCCTTTCAAACTCACATCTGAACCACTTTAAGACAAGTGCACCTTACTCCCAAATGTGCATCCATTCATTCAGCCGCATTTATTGAGTGCAAGTGGCCCCAAGAGGCCCATCCTCCCACACACCTGTGAGTACTGCTCTGGGAGGGGGCCTCCGAGGGGAGGCTCCACTGGGAAGTGTGGTTATAAAGGCGCAGCTGCTGGAGACTGTCCACCAGGCAGTTCAGCCTCTTCCTCTGCTGGTTGATGATCTCCCTGTTGTTGGCCAGGGTATTAAACAGCGTCTCTCGCTCTGGCACAAGCAGGCGCCTGTTGACAGCAATGAGAAAAAATCAACATGAGCTATTCGAGCAGAGAAACCTCTCACAGAAGGGAAAAAGTACAATAGTGAAAAGAATAAAACAGAACCACCAGTGGACAAAAAGCATCAAGAAATTACTGGAACATAAAGGGGACGAAAGCCCAAGGAGGAAACAGCACAACAAGGACCACCAGGCCCGCAGGTGCAGCCAGGCAAAACCCTGGAGACTCCGGTAGAAAGGGCGTGAGACAAGCAACAGGGGACAAGTTCATTCAGCTATAAACTGAAGACATGTGTTACTTTGTGTGTGTAAATTACAATCAACAGAAAGGACAGGCCCGGGGTTCACAGAGAGTCGGTGGGGTTGGCCATCTCTTCGCAGCACTGCGGAGACGCTGCGGGAGCACATGTTTGAGCAGCAGGGAGCAGCTCACCCCGAGGCTAAAGCAAGAGAGGGACTGTGCCCTTTCTTTCGGGTGACAAGTAGTTCAAGATAAATTGTTAAAACACATTTCTACAGGGTACAAGGTAATACTCAGAGGAGGACCTAAAACACAGAAATGCTAGAACACTGTATAGATTTAGGAATCTGAACTTTGAAGACAGGGAACTAATCATAGTAAATCCCTAGAACTGTCATAAAGGAGACGAGAGCCTGGCTTCCCTGTTGGCAGAGAAATCCAGCCGTCAGCAGGGCAGGACGCACATGCTGCCAGTCAGGCCGCCCTCTCGATGTGCGTGGGCATGATCAGAGCTGAGGAGTGAGCTGTGAAATCTCTAACGGGCCCAACTGCCCACAGGGCCAGGTGCTCCAGGCCGAGGAACCCTTGCCCACCAGTGCCTGAGGGATGAGCGCTCAGCTCTCTTCCCCTGCCTATGTTTCAAACAGATGCCTCAGGTCAGCACTAAGCCTTTCTCCACGTGGCACAACATAATGTATTAAATTCTGCTCGCTGAATTTTTAGCACATCCTAGCCCTGCCCCTGACATCACACCCAGGCTGCCCCACTTACAAGTTCTGTGACCCCACAGCTTCATGACCAAGTAAACAGACCATTTCTTGGTCTGTCTCCCCACGCTCATCACACTCAGCCCCGCAGGTGTTTCACTCTGGAGCGCCTTGAGGACTGATCTGCTTTCCGCATGGCTGCGGGCACTGGCTGCTCTTACAACGCACTGCATTCCACTCCCCCTGCCGTCCTTTCCCATCCTTCCTCTCATCCCTCCACTGGCCACATGCTGATCAGGAACGTTCCCTAAAAAGAGAACCTGGAATACACACACGAGGATCAAGAAGAAACCTCTTGACCCCATCTCGCAGCTGCGCCTGTGCCTTCCGGACAGATTAATTTCCAGCCTCTCCTCTGCTGCGCTCCACACTGGGATCACCCAGATTTTATGCCTTAACTTCATGTTTACATACTGTATCTAATAATATAGTCATATAACCATGCATCTCACACACTCCATGTACCGTAAGGAACATACTTCATAAACTTTGAGACGTGCTAGTCCTCGGTGACGGCTGTATGGAGAGAAGGCGACCAGACTTACTGAGCCGCCTCTAACTTGTGGATGGAGAGGGTTAACCCACTTTCCCTCCATCACCAGCTGGCTGCGCTGCAGCACAAATTCCCTTTACATAAACTGCTGAGAGCTCCGCCATTATTTCTGTAGGACAAGTGTCTAGAGGCAGAATGAGGGGTCAACGAGAACAAACACTTCAGGGTTTTTATCAATGTTCCTAAAAGGCGCAGCTCTCTCTGCTGCCGCCTGGGGGATGGGGCCTCGCTCACTTTTGTTTTCTCTTTTGCTCCAGGTGCTGGTCCCACTCCAGGTCTAGCACATCATTCACATCTTGGACAGCAAATTTCACATATTGATGAAGGCGCCGGATTTCCTACAAGAAAAAAAAAAGACGCAGTTTTCCAGGAGTTTGGAGGAAGATGTACCGAAACAGTCAAGGTAACTCTGAGTTACTTTTATATAGAGAATCGTAATGACCCAGAAAACACTAGGTTTTAATATAATCACCAGAATGTTACAATCCAAATGAAATCCAGAAACCACCTTTCTGAGGGTGTGACAGAGGTGGTGAAGAGAAATGGAAACAGAATGGGCGTGTTGGCCCCCGGCCTCCAGGGGCAGATGTTCTTGCTGGGTTCTCATTTTTCAGCTCCTCTAGGGTGTCTCAACATGGCCTTGGAATTTTCCGCTGCTCTCTGGTGCTCCAACAAGGCATCCATTTAGTTTCTGCTCTCCCACCCTTGAAATTAACTGCACTAGAGACAAAACTGTCCCACAAAACAGTGCTGGAAAGACCTCTGAACCTATCTATTATAACACAGAACACAAAAGTCATCTCACCAATTGAGAAACATTCATTTCTTCTCCAAAACAAAGAATAGCATCAGCACTGGAAACTGAGTTTTTCATTATTACAATTGTTATCTATTAACTTATTTTAGGCCTGCAATTGTTTTCTTTAAATTTTGGTCCAGTGTGAACCTTCATAGCTATATGACCTGGCTTTCAGAAATGAACAGTGAGGATGAAGCAGGCCATTAAATATGGACACAAATGAAGACAATGTGTGTACACAGGAAAGCTGTCTGCATCTGTATAAAGTTCTTGCTGTGTTTAAACATCTTTTCAAAATTACTCTTGGGTAAGAGCATATGCCCCGACTGAGAAAGAGAAAACGCCATTTAAAAGGGGCCAGGCTGGCTGATTCCAGGAAGTCAGTAACCTCAGCATCAAATATAAACTTCAACTGACAGTCGACTTCGGGGAGGCCCTTTCTCCGGCGCTCACACACGGCCAGGGCTCTGTGCACCAGCTGCTGCGCTGCTTCTGAGCGCTCTCGACTTTCATCTATTTGAAAAACCGCCTCTTCTTTGAAGGCCCATGGCAAACACGTCCTTTCTGTGGCTTAGCTGCTCCCTCGTCTGTCATCCCACAGCAACACATTTCCCACTGCATTTGTGTGTTCGTTTTCCCCTCTGCCTCTTAGCCAGCTATGGGGACTGCACGTTGCAGTGATGTGGTCCAGAGCACAGGCTCTGAGCCAGACTGTCCAGCATCTATCAGCGGTGAGACTTGGGTACTTCCAGCACCGTTCTGTACATGACACGCACTCAGTGAATGCTAGCTAGTACGATCTATTTAGCACTGTGAAAAAAGAAACTGGCTTCCTTTTGAATGGGGAGTATCGCCCAACAGCTGTGTGCTTTTCCTCTAGTTTGGACACAGAGCA
This sequence comes from Miniopterus natalensis, assembly GCF_054644295.1. Lineage (NCBI taxonomy): Eukaryota > Metazoa > Chordata > Mammalia > Chiroptera > Miniopteridae > Miniopterus > Miniopterus natalensis. The sequence continues at coordinate 71,802,775 of NC_142092.1, forward strand.
AGAAAGAGGTGAAAAGGCAGCAGGAAGAAAGTGTAACTCGAGGCTGCATTTGCTGAGTGCTGCCCAGTGGTTAGCACTCCCCTGGCCAGGAGAGTCAACACCCACTGTGGGAGGAGCATCTAGGAAAACCACAGGGCTGCGGACACAGCAGAGTTCCTCTGCCTTTCTGGAAGGAGGGACCATTTCTTTTCTACTGTCAGTAAGCTGATCAGGTGTGGGAAGCAAACGGTGGATTTTCTGAGCCAGAGGGGATTCCTCACATTCACAGACCTTCACATCCTGGGTCAGGATGACCAGCGCTGCCCTGGGCCCCACTCCTATGGGGATTCTAGACAAATGCAAGGAAGTGGGAGATGACCCCCCCACCAAAGCTTATGATCCAACAGTTTGGAAAAAACTGAAAGATAAAAACAAAAACCAGATTTCATGAAGACAGAAAATAAGAGTAATTAACAACTGATGAGAAAAGCAGTGTTGCTGAATTATGGCAGATAGGACAGCACCGGGTGGGGGTGTCTTGATTCTGTTTCCGCTCTGACCACCACCACCGTGCGGACCTCCTCAGCCTATGAGGCTCACCTGCCTCATCTGCACTATGGGATTGGAAAATCATCTTACAGTGCAGCTGGTTTTGAAGACTAAAAATAATGTGAAAAAACACCTAGCAGACTATCTGGTGCTCAATGAACAGTTGCTCCTTTATTATTATTATTCACGACTTGATTTCTAAATGCATCCTTTCCATGGCATATTTTCTACCAAGCTGAAGGCTGAATTAGGAATTCTATTTTTGTTTAATCCAAAAAGCATTACATGGAAGAGTGCCATATTTTCAGGCACAGTTAAGGAAGTCATGGGAAGCAGGTAAACGATTCACAGGAAGTGAACCACCTCATAGCGTAGTCGCCTGACCCCAAGCCTCAGAGAGAAGGCCTGGCCCAGGGGTGCTGGCAGCGTTCCAACTGGATCCCTACCTGGAGCTGTGCCTCACTCTTGGGGTCCAGCGGTCTCTTGTAGAGCAAATGCAGGTATCTGGAGTCGCGGTTCCTCTCGTTTTGTTCTCTGGCTTCTTCAACACCAGCAAAGCCCTCAAGTAGAGTTGTTTTCAGGGTACTTATATCTCCATGAAGAGACTAGAAAAGGCACAAGGGTGTACTGATATAAAAAGTGGTATTTCTGCCCGGCCGGGCATGGCTCAGTGGTTGAGTGGCGACCCAGGATCCAGGCGATCGGGGTTCAATTCCCGGTCAGAGCACATGCCCGGGTTGCGGGCTCGACCAATGACTCTTTCATCATTGATGTTTCTATCTCTCTCTCTCCCTCTCCTTTCCTCTCTCTGAAATCAATGAAGATATATTTTAAAAAAAGGTAAAAAAAAAAAAAGTGGTATTTCTGAGAAATTAACCTTGTGTTCTGGATGAAAGAAGGTGGAACTTCTTGAACAGTTATGCAAAAAAGAATTTCGCTGCTTAGAGAAAGATACCAATGTTCACTTTAAAAAATTATTTTTCTTCCTCACTAAAAAACCATTTCTAATGATTAGAAACCAGAAAATAAGCAAAGTATTAACAGTTGTTGTAGTCCTACTAACTGAAGAAGACGGGCACTGCTAACACCCTGGAGTTAGCACAATATTTAACACCAGCACTCAGGAGTTAGACGGTCCGATGTGGGGCCCTGGAGCTGGCACTCAGCAGCTGGGTGGCCCTGGGCATGTTATTTCACCTCTCTAAGCCTCCGTTTCCCGACTCGTGAAATAGAAGGAAGAGCAGTGCCTGTCACACAGCACAGCTGTTGGATTCAATGAGAAAATCGGGTAAAGTGTCTAGCACAGTGCCCAGCACGTAGTAAGTAATAACAACAGTAACACAACAAATAATACTATTAACAATAACTATTTGGTCTCTTTATACTGTGTTATGGTCATAAGTGTTCCACTTTTTTTAAAACCTAACACTTTACTATGAAAGTAAATTTTCAAATATGCCTAAACTAACAACTTGCAGCTTTTACGGAGTCCTTGTATGTGTTGATAGGGTGGAAGCTAGTATCATTCTGGTTCCCATGAGAAAACGGAAGCAGAATAGCTAGACTAGCTTGCCCAACATCACCGTTTATTAGATGCCAAAGGTAGGATATGAGCATGGGCGTTCCCCCGTGAATGAGGCACACATGAGGAATGCGCTAGGGCCCTGAAGAAGAGCGTGCACCCAGGCGCGCCGGGAGCTACTGCTGGGGCGCAGTTCAGCTGCGGCAGGCCCTCGGCCAACACTGACCTCTGTGGTCTCCTTAATCTCCAAGAGGAAGGTGTGCAGCTCCTCCGACTCCGTCCGCAGCATCTTCATCTCCTCAGAAGTGCCCACCTGGAAACAGGCTTTTGAAGTGCGAGCTTTCAGCTCCTCCAGCTCCTTCTGGAAGTGCGCGATCTGCACAAGCCACACACAAGACCTCTCAGTGCGAGTGGCAGAGCTACTGGGCTCACTGACAGCAGACTCTTGGGACACGCAGGCTCAATGCCAGGATAAAACAGTTGTGTGGGAGCCCTCACTGGAAGAGCACGCAGGGGCAAGTTTACCTCCTCTCCAATTCCGACTATCACAGGGTCGGGCTCTTTCCACTGGTGTCCCTGCTTTTCTGCTGCAGGAGGCAGAAGCGACTTTGCCTGAAACGGAAGGTGAAAGGTTTAAAAATGCATCCAATACTCCAAGTTGTGGCTTCTTGAAGCAGTGGGCTCCATGCCTGCCACAGGTATGTCGCTCATAACAGTCACTGTCTGTCACCCATCGTCTGAGCCTGTATTTGCCGGGCGTCTGCTTGGTGGAAGGCGCTCAGGCAGTGGAGACAGAGGTGGAAAAGATGCACGACATCCTAATGCTCATGGAACTTCCCTTCTACTGGGATGAGACAAATCATAAAAAGTAAACCAATCAGGTAAGGTTCAGCTGGTGATAAGCGATATGGAAACAGTAAACTGGAGCACATACAGAAAACAAAAGGGGGGGGACTACTTGAGGTGAGATGGCCCGAAAATGCTGCCTCTGACCCGAGACCCACAGTGAAGGAGAAAGCTCTGGGAGGAACACCTTCGGGCGGCGAGAAGAGCAAGTTCAAAGAAGCTGAGGCATGAAAGACCTTGGCATGCTTAAGGCGAAGAGATGAGCAAATGCAGGCACAGTGAGGTCAGAGGGGAGCTGAAAGGGCGGGGGCAGGTCATGTGAGGCTACACTACGGAGTTTGGGTCTGAATCTAGGTGTGCTGGAAAACTACCAGTGAAGTTTTAGGAGTTTAAGCTACTCTTAATTTATGAAAAGTCATAAATTCCCTTTTGCTGCTAAGTAGAGTGCAGACAACAGCAAGAGGGAGCAGCAGAAAGAGGGAGACCAGTCAGGAGGATGATTGGGGAGAGTGGCCAAACCCATGATGTCAGCAGGGGGTCTGAGATGTGGGTTTATGACACACTCCACGTCAGCACGGAGCGGAGAAGACTTGCTAGTACGGACTGGGGGAGGGGCTCTGGGTCTGGGGCCCCAGCAAACACCTGGTGGCACTATTTCCTGAGATGGAAAGGAATTAGGTAAGGAACAGGTACTGGGAGAGACAAAAGTCAAGAATTCTGCTTCAGAGGGGTTATAGCTGAGATGACTTTCCAATGATTTTATACCTGTGGAAATTAACATATAGAGGGTTTTCAGAATGAATAAGCACTCAGTAAAACAGCAAATACTCATTTAACAAATACCACGTGCTGTGTATTGTGCCAGAAGCCAGGCCTGTAGCTATTACTGTGAGCCCCATACTGTGTGTCAGGGGCAGGAAGGGGGCTGGCTGGAGGAGAGGCAGAAGGAAAGACAAGACTCCCATGCTGAGGATACACAGATAATAAAGTGGGAAACTGACACAAAATTATCTTTAAGTTAATTTAAAATAAACTGAGATGACAGATTGCAGATCTAAATATGAAAGTAAAATAATGAACCTTTTAGAAAAATACAGAAGGGGAGCACTTTGTAAAGTATATAATTGTCTAACCACTACGCATACACCTAAAACGAATACAAAACAATACTGGAAGTAAACTGTAATAAAAAAATAAAACTTTTTAAAAACATAGGAAAATATCTTTTTGACCTTGGAATAGGAAGTAATTTCTGAAACAACACAAAAAGCACTATCATAAAATAAGAGCTGATATATTAAACTATATTAAAACTAAGAACTTGTAGTCATCAAAAGAAACCACCAAGAGAAAGGAAAGAAAACCTGCAGGCTGTAAAAGTATTTACTTAACATGTATGCGTGTGCAGGTATGTGTATCTGACGAGAAACTAATCTTACAAATCAGAAAGAAAAAGACAGAAGACCCAGTAGAAAAATGGGTAAAAAAACTTGAACAGTTACCTAGTAAAAGAAGATATTCACACGGCTAATAATAGTATGGAAAAAAGCCCAAGTTTACTGGTCGTCAGGGAAATATGAATTGAAACCACAAAACACACCAACAATAAAAGATGAAAAATACCAAGATTGAGGACGCAGACAGCTGACCTCTCATACTCTCGGTGGGAATTTACTAAAGAGGAATAAATGCAGTGCCGTCTAGGACCCAGCATCCACCCGTCGGTGTCCGCTCAACAGAAATGCACACACTGTTCACCCCAAAACATCAGCTAGCACGGTCACTGCAGCACTGTTCACAGTAACTCAGACCTGGAAGCTACTGGAATGCCCATCAAGGGCGGAATGAACATGTGCGGTACAGTCACCTGACGTGATACAGATAAACCTCACCAACACGTTGAGCAAAACAGTGGATACTGCCTGGCCGGCGTGGCTCAGCGGTTGGGCATCAGCCTAGGATCCAGGAGATCGTGGTTCGATTCCCAGTCAGGGTACATGCCTGGGTTGCAGGCTCGATCCCCAGTAGGGGCGTGCAGGAGGCAGCCGAGCAATGACTACTCTCACATCACTGATGTTTCTATCTCTCCCTCTCCCTTCCTCTCTCTGAAATCAATAAAGATATATTTAAAAAACAACAACAAAAAACCCCCCAAACAAACAGCAGATACAAGAATACACGTCATGTGATTCTACCTGTAGGAGATACAGCAGCCTAAACCAGGCTGTGCTGTTAGAAGTGAGCACAGACAAGGGGAATTCTGGGGTCCTGGTCACATTCCACTTCTCAGTCTGAGTGTCGGTTACCAAGGTGTGTCCAGGTGGTGACCATTCACTGAGGTGCCTGTCTCGTATGTATACTTTCCCCCATGTGTATCATACGTCAATACGAAATAAGTAAAATCAAATGGGGTGGTAGGGCAGGAGGGCACTGGGTAGATCTCTTCATTACTTTGAGAACAGGAGAAAACAAGCAGAAGCTACAGGATTCTCAGACATCAAGAGAATAGAGCACACCGAGAGCGCCACCTGTGTAAGCGCAGGAACCGGCAGAGGGGATGCGAAGGCCCTGGAGCCAGGATAAGCGGCTTTTATGGACACATTACAAATATTCAAAACTCACGTTTCCTACCACATAGTCCTACGTACTGCTGCAAAAGTGTAAATTCAAAAACACAAAAACCCATTTTATAAACATATGTGTCCAGGAGCAGGATTGTGAGCTGAGGTCAAACGTACCTGGGGAGAGCCTGACTTTGCCACCGGAGCGGTTATCCTGGGTGACTTCTGCCCCACTGAGGACGCTGGACCCGGACCGCCATGAGCAGAGCGCCCTGCCAGAGCAAGAGTCAGTTACAACAGACAGTACTTGCTCCGTTATTTCTCCCATCTCAAATGTGCTTCCCTCAAATAAAAAAGAACAAAGTTCCTCGCTGTCCCTGGCCGCCTCTTCTGATCTTTGTCAGCAAGAGTGAAGTCCACAGTTGTGTTAGCCTCTGCTCCAAGACAACTAAAAACCATGTATTACATTTTTAGACGTGAAACTCTTTTATAAAGCAGATGAAACTAGATAGTGTCTCTGACAATAGGCAGGAGTATTTGGGGGCAGGCCCAGGAAGCTGGTCATTTGGCCCATCCTTACTCCCCACAGGTGTTCCTGAGGCGCCTTGGGGAACTGGGGACAGTTTAAACCATCAGATGAGAACAATAATCCCCATCACCTTGTAAGAACTCACAGGGTCTTCGGACCCTCCTGGAAACCTCTAACACAAGGCTCACCCAGCTACACATCAGAATTACTGGGGCAACTTTTTCAAAAAACAAGCACACCACCCGGCCAGAGTGGCCCCGCTGGTTGAGCGCCGTCTGAAGGCTCGCCAGTTCCATTTCTGGTGAGGGCGCGTACCTGGGTTGTGGGTCTGATGCCCAGTTGGGGAACATGCAGACGGCAACCGACAGATGTCTCTCTCACATAGGTGTTTATGCCCCACCTCTAAGCATGTCCTTAGGTGAAGATAAAAAACAAAAAAACAAAGCACACCAAAACCCACACCTAAGCGTTACCCCAGAGTCTATTAAACTACTAGGGGAGAGATCCCCATGAGTTTAGTGTGCAAATGGGATTGAGAGCCAATAAAGGAGGACCCTCCAAACTTTAACAATTAAGCAATGGCATGGGGGAGGGGATGGGGGCACGGATTTGGGAGGTGAGCAGCAGAAAGGGAGTAAACGTGCACTAAGAATCCAGTTTTCTCTCCCAGACCATAAAAAGCTGTGAAAGACTAAGGCAAAGCTTCTGAACTTTCTGGGTCTTATACGATGCCTTTCCGAGTCTAAGGAAAAGTCCTCGAATTAGGAGACTGGCGAACTCCACAAAGCAACCCTTTCTCCTGAGCAGCAAGTAAGGAGAGATGATGTCAGAAATTTCACAGCTCAATGCCTGCTTGACATTTACCAAAATAAAACTATTTCCGTCACTCAAACACCAAATGGCCACCTGAATATGTCAGCTAGGTACAACCACTGGCACTCATGACGATAACCAACTTAAAAACAGAGACAGATCTGGAAAATGCCACCTTAACCAAGGAACCAGATAACATCACTGAGGACAAAACCAATCATGCAACTTGACACACGTCACCTATGTGGTGTCTGCTCAAAACGCTTAACCTGAACCTCATCATGAGGACAACCAGGTCCAGAGTGAGGGACAGTCCACAACTACTGGCCTGACCTCTTCCCAAATGCCAGTGCTGTGAAGACAAAAACAGTGAAGAGGGATGAGACTGAGACTCATGCGACACACTCGGAGTATACTGTGATCCCTGACTGGTTCCTGTCTTGGGTGGGGGGTTGGGGGGACCCCCATGAAAAACATTATTGGGATAACTGTGGGAATGTGAAGGTGGGCAGATTATTGTTAAATGTCCTGCATGTGACAATGGCTTGTGTGCCCTGTTTTTAGGAGATATACACTAAAGCGCTCAGACGTGAGGTGTTTCAAGACGTTGCAATTAACTCTCAAATGTTTCAGGAAAAAAATGTACTAAAAAAGAGATAAAGTAAATGCTGCAAAACATTAGCAAGTGTTGAATTTTGGTGAAGCATATAGTATTCATTTTATAATTTTGCAACCTTCCTGCAGGTTTGATAGAAAAAGATTATTTGCTCATGGAGTTTCACAATACACTTCAATTCAACCTGGCTATAATGATTATTTCTGCTGGGCCCATGTGGCTCAGTTGGTTGAGCATTGATCTGTGCACCCAAAAGATGTCTGGTTTGATTCCCGGTCAGGGCACATGCCCAGGTTGCGGGTTTGGTCTCCAGCTGGGATACACGCCAGAGACAACCAAAGTTTCTCTCTCACACTGATGCTTCTCTTTCTCTCTCCCTCTCCCTCTAAAATCAATGAAAATAATAATAGTAATTATTATTTCCACTCATGATCTTTAATAAATCTGCTTACAGTAGGACTGAGTGTGAAAATCCAAGACAGTCAACCAGAAGCCATAAGCATGATAGCCACTGCAGGCTCTCTCCTCTGCGGGCTTAAAGAACTGCTCTGTTAACAGCCCTCTGCATGGGCAGGCTCCCAGGAAGGTAAATGCTCGAAAACAACTTGAATCAAGGACACTCAGCTTCACGAGAAATATCAGCAAGACAGGCGTGGCAGCCCTGAGGCCACTGGAAATCCTCCCCATTCAGAGTGTGAGTCACAGCACATCAGTGGGAGATGCAGGAAGCATGAGAAAATAATTGAGTCGAACTATGTCAGCTGGGATTCTTAACTACTAAAAAATGTTAACCTGAGAAATCAGGATTGAGCTGCTTTAAGTCATACCTGACGCTGAGGGGGAGACTGAGGACTTGGAGGACGTGGAGCTGGACGATGCTGAGAGGGCCGTGGGGTGGCTGAGTGGTCCCGAGGAGGCTGGCTTGGAGGCAGAGAACGGCATGGGTGTGCTCTGAGTGCTGCTAGCGGGGGCGGAGGCAGTCACGGTGGTAAACCTGGAAGTGGCAGCCCGAATGCATCAGAACAGCCTGCCCGAGGCTCTCACGCTGCTCACGAGCAAAGGCGTCAAAGGCTAACTCACTAGCCACACTGTTTAGCCTTCAGGAATTGTAAATGTTTAGCTATCGCTGCAAGAAAACACCCATCTGACCTTCCACTTACTTGGGAATAAATTAATCAATGAAACTACCAAGTAGATACTTAACATGAAAATGACACCAAGTTTATTGCGATATGAAATACTTCTTCTGTCTAGCTGAGTAAAACAAGAGGGTGTGACTCAATTATACTTAGAAGAGTCTAGTTCCCTCTTTTTGCCAACAAAAGTACTGAGAGCTTGTTTTGGGGTGATCGCGTCCTCTGAGGAGTGAAAGAAGAGGAAGCAGGTCACCCTCCTTGGGATGTTTAGTCTACAGGGAATGTCAGGTAAGTTTTACGTAAGAGCAAACATCTGTAAACAATCTAATCGTCCAACATCAGATGACCTGGAAAATAAATTATAATGCAGCCACAAAACAGAACACTGGGCAATTATTAGAACAAAGTGGCTGTGTGACAATCCAAGATCGATAATGACAATGGTGGCAGTGGCGACAACAGCTAGCACCACCTCCACAGCAACGAGATGGTCCAGGTGAGCGTGGGGAGAGCTGGGGGTGCTGCCACCAGTGGCTGGCTGACTACGAGGTCCACGGGACCGTGTCCCTCAGAAGCTCGCATTCCAGGGAGGACAGAAGCAGGTAGAGATGCAAAAGTGCGATGCGTGAGCTGGCTGGCCCCAGAGCTGGAGGGGCTGGAGCACCACACGGCGGTGCCCGCGCTGTACTCGGCCAGCACTGAGGAGCCACCGGGCTGCCAACGGGCGAGTCACCCGATATAGTGGCAATTTCACCAGACCATGGGTGGCCATGTGGAAACAGCTCAGAGAGAGTCAAGGGTGGACAAAGGGGAGAAAGGACTATGGGAGATTCGTCTCCCTCACAGGATGTACGCTTTGTACAGCTGCGCTTTTAAAAACAAGGAGCACCTCCTATGTCTGAAATCTGAAAAAGCAACAAGTATTTAGGTATAAACCTCTAATGATTAAAAAAATTCCGAGACCCTTCAAGGCACTGTCCCACTAACAAAATGCAAACCTTTTATGTTTGAACTTTTAGCATTTCCTAGTATTACTTTGGGGAAAAAAACACACACACAAAAAAACAAACAGAAAATCTACTCAGTCACTCCGCTCACAGAGGCTGTCGTCAGTGCCCAACACATGGTGTGTCTGCCCGCCCCATGGAAAACTCAAACCTAAGTGCCACTCACTTTTCGCTGAGGTTGACCTTGACTGCAGAGGCCGAGGGAGGGAAGGAAGGCTTCATTCCGATGCTGGGAGTGGATGCGCTTGGCATGGGTGTGCTTTCCAGGGTCGGCTTAAAACCCGATGAGCCAAAGGAGAAGGAAGCTGCTGCGAGCGCCAAGGGAGAGGCCCCGGCAGGCGGCGCTAGCGGGGTCTGAGGAGGCGCGAAGGAGAAGGCGGCCGCGCCAGAGCCCGCCGCTGCCTTGGAAGTGTCAGGGCCACTGGGGTATGGAGGGGGCTCCCCGGTGGCAGAGCCAGATGACTTCAAGGATGGAGAACCAAAGGAGAACAGGGCAGGGGCCCCCACAGCAGAGGGCAGAGAGAAGGCGGGGGTGGGAGCAGCCGGCAGGGAAGGTGGGACAGGGGCAGAGGCAGGAGCTGCGGCTGCTGAGGCCTCGGGTTTCTGCGGGGCCTGGGAGGTTGGGGTCGTGGGAGTACTTCCTGCAACGAGAAAACGGAGAAGCGAGGGACAAGTTAACACTGTAACCGCAGAGGGCACATAACAGAAAGCCAGTGGCAAAGGGTCAGTGGTAGAAGGAAGCCAGAAATCAAGGTCCTGGTTCCTGAAGGGAAAAGAGACTAACGCGATGGAACTGCTGCTGCATCTTCCACAGCAAACGTCCACTAAGGTTCCAGAACTCTGAAGGAAAAAGGAAGTGCCGAGACGTCAGCCCGACAGCACTTCACGGACGCCCAGGTGAGTAACAGAGAAAATACACTTCTCAGTGTTACAGTGCAAACAAGTCATTCTGCAACATTCACTCACCCAGGACAAATTTTAATTCAGATCTCTCCATCAGTCACTAAAGGCAAGGCCAGGTGAATTAAAGATACACAGCAAAGCACACAGAGACATTGTATCTCAAATGAAGGAGGCAGAAAGTGAGCCAAGTCTCTGAGAGTCTAACTTAATAAATTTAGAAGTGCCAAAAAACCACAAAGGATTAAGATCTGACATTATAAAAAGATAGTTACATAACTAAAACGTAAGTGGAAAAAACCTGTAGCAAAAAGCTCAGACAAATTGAGATTAAAAAATTTCACGACTCTAATAGATATAAGCTGGGAAACTAATTCACAGAAAGTAAATATATTTAATCTAATAAAAGAAATGTGAATTTAAATGAGGCACACAACCGTCCCCTAAATTATCAAAATTTAAATATCTATAATCCCTATGTTCAGAAGGGTAAAATGAACCTGAAACCTTATATTACTAATACCTACCTACTTTAGCACATTTTTTTAGTAAACATTTGAGCATTATGTCTCAAAAGTCATAAAAAATGAACCCAGTAAACTCACTTCCTAAGAATAAAGCCTATGACAACTTTTAAACTGTCTTTCAGTTGTCGTTCCCTAGTTCTGCACTCACTGCTGATTCCTGTGTGCGTCCTTGGTAAGCGCCCTGACGGGACCCACCTGGCTGAGCTCCCTCTCCCTCGGAAGTCGAGTACAGGTTAGAGAATAAAGCTCACGAGAGAGGGAGGCGAGCACGCATGTGTTTGTTGTTCTCGGAGAAACCTGGTCCCTGCGCAGTAAGAGTGACCGTCCTGACAGAGATAACCACATTCTTTCATATTCATCCCTGGGATGAGCCCTGTGCAGCCCTGGAGTCCCGCTCTGCCAACGCGGGAGATATACCTGATGCCTTGGGCTGTCGCTCTCCTTCTAACAACAGTCGCTCCGGAGTCTTGATGAGGGACCTGCCCCCAGGGTTTTGATTGATCATGTAAAAGGGACAGAGCACACCGTCTGTGGAAAGTAACAGGAGAACTGGTGCAGGAGGGAGGGTCTTCTCATCACCTGTTAAGAAAGAAAACCAAGTGAAAGAAGAGGGAGGGAGAGGCTGCCCTGAGCAAGGGGGCTTCATGGACTCGGCCCGACAACTCTGGTCCCCTGGCTTTGACCCAGTTCTGAACAGGCTTTCCCACAACAGCCCTTCCCAGAGAGCTCCTGCCATGACACTGCCACTGTCCTGCCGGCCCACAGAGGCCGCAGCAGTCCAGGAGCCGCTCGGACTCTCCCAAAGCTCCCTCGATTTTCCCAGTGTCTCGGTGATCAGGAGGTAGGTTCAGCGCTCCCCTGTCCAAGACAGAAATCTCTAGAAGAGGCTGGTTTGGTGGAAAAATGACAGACTAGGTTCTTTAGAAAACACACAGTGGGACAGGGAGGTGAATCAAATTAACTTCATTCACTGACAGTTGAATCATAAGCATGGGTTTTGTCAATAAGACTCCCAAAGAATCAGTAAGAGCTCATCAGACCAAACAACCTAACCAGGGAAAGGAGGCACATCATGGTGCCTGACAGGGACACCCCTCTAGCTGAAGCACTGAAGACTATGTCCTCTGCTGCATCTGCACGACTCATGGGATCCAGCTCTGCCAGCTCCAGCTGGGAGCAGCCACGCAGAGCAGGCGCCTGAGGTCTCCACTCTCTAGTCCCTGCCCGCACACCAAGGGCTGCTCTGCGGACGGCCCAGGGCACTGCTCCCTTGGGAGGTCACTGGAGAACTGGAATGAGGAGAAACAGAACCCCTGACGGTCTAGGCTGCCACCAGATTCCAAAGTAGAGTCAGACAGGCGCTGAGGGCGTCTGTCCTCGGCCTCATCAGTAAGTGTCCCTGCAGATTAGTTCAGTGTTGTCACATGCACTCTGTCGCTCTTCCAGGAGCAAGGTGCTATACCACAAGTTTGAAGTGCGGCAGCGTAGATTCCGGTGTGAACAGTAGAACTGGATTTAAACGTTAACCAGTATTAGAAACAACGCACTGGGCTACACCAGGCTTCACTTACTGATGGCAATTTCCACCTGGTTAGTATAATCTATGGCCACACCCATGGGCAAGGAGTCATCATTCTTGTCTGTCACAGGCAGTTCAGCTCGGCTAGAATCCTCTAGGAGCCAAGATTCCCAATTAACCTGAAAAAGACAAGTAGAAGAAAATGAATGTCAGGCAGAGCTCTGCACTGGCTCCTCCCAGCACTGTTCAGATACAAGGGAGGAAAAGACAACACTCTTGGGTTAGATTTACGTGTGATTGAGACTGGGAAATCTGGGGAGTTGGTCTAAAAGCCATGAGTCCCCATGGAGCAAGGGGCTGCGTTAATTTTCCAAATCAACCTCTCTCTTGGCTTCTGGGGCACCAAGCCCCTGCCTCAAGCATAAATACTGCCTGCTGCCCACCACAGCCAGGCAGAACCCTGAACTTGCTGGGTGAACCCAAGCGCTGCCCTGAGCCAGTCATACCTACTCCCAGAAGCCTGGCATTGTGACCAGGACCCCCAGCTGGTCCTCAGTACAGTCTTGAGTAGAAAAGCCTATGAAGTTGGGCAGGTGCCTGTGCTCACCGGTCCACAGACAAGATGACCTTGGTTCTTGCCTTCCAGTTCCTGGTGGGAGTTCCCCACATGAGCCCCTCTTCCTACCTCTGAGAAACCACCAAGTCTATCCAATAAACTCGCCTTTTGCTTTCGTTTGCTTGAGTAGGCTCTGTTCCCTCCAACAAACCATTTCTGACTTTTAAAAGTCACTAACCCTTTTGTCTAACTTTCAGCTTTGACCCAAACTGGGCAACAAGAAACCAATGGGAACGATGTTCAATGAGTAACAGAAAAATGAGAAGCGGGTCAGGAAAGGGAACATAATCATATTCTAGGACTCAGCCGTGGAGTAATAGTCACAGTCATAATAACGTAAACAAGACTGATTTCAACTTGAAAAGCAATCGATAGACAAAGTAAAGGCTTAATCACGACGGAACACAAAGCAAACAGTACCAGTTTTGATACTGCGAAAGACAAGACCCATAGGATAAAGGCTGGAAGGGGTGGGGGACGGTGAGCTGGAGGCAGGGGTGGGGGTGCTGAGACACTCCGCTCACAAAGCGGAGGATCCAGAGGCACAGTGTGTGCTGACAGCATCAGAAACGAAGGTAAAGATCCAAGAGTTACAAAGGTAACCAGGAGAAGGTAACTGGCACTAGGACCCTCCTGGGAGGAAGCAGGGGGATCTGAGGGTTACACGTGAGCTGAACTCCCATCTGCCGGAACAGCCAGGAAGGTCTACAGCTAATACTGGTCACTTGTGAGCTCGGTAAGGAGGAAGCCAGGAGAAGAAAAAATACACACGTTAAAAATGGTCCCCCGAGAGAACAAAATTGGACTGGGACGGGGCAGAGCAGGGGTGATGTTTTCATTTATACGCTCTCCCCACGTACACCAATTATTTTGGTAAAAAGCAAAGATAAGAGTATATTTTTAATGTGTGAATACATAAAATATTTGTCTATTAGGAAATCGTTACTAAAGTCAATCCAAGAGCAAACTGGACTGCTGAACTCTGACCTATGACCCACAGAGGCCCACCCTGACACTGTGACAGCCACGCACTTACAGTGAGAGCCCTGCTGCCCAATGATGGACAGAGGCTGAATGGGTGAAGAGCCGTAAGTCTGTGTGTAAGGGGCGCACAAAACATTTTTAAGTTCAAGGCAGAGTTTGAAAAAGGGAAGTTTCCCTTTCACCACGTCTCCTCTGTGGCCAGCCCTCTTCATTACCCACTGGCTTAGCATGGCTTACACGGCCTCGCGGCCCCCCTGCCCACCAGGAGGGCATGTGAAGGCAGGTAGGTTCTCATAGGCACAGGCTCTCACAGCTTTCTGGTGGCTTTTTGAGAGAATCAGAAAGTGTTTCTGGTGAGTGACCTACACAGTTCTCTTCCTCTGCCAAGGATGGGTTACAACTCACTGACTAGAAGCGGCAGGTTCAAGTCACAGGAAAAAAATAAAGACGGTGAAAGAGAACAGGGCTGAAAACCCTCCTGCACATCCACGCACACTCCTGTTGGAGGCTGGTTAGAGCATGTCTGACCCACGCCAGGGATGGATCTAAGAGAAGAGAAGTGCTTTCACGACACTGAAGAGCTGCTTATCCTGATACCTGTGCTTGTCCAGTGCAATGTCCAAGCCACCTGGTCCAGGACACTGTCATTTAAGCTTTGCTCTCACCCAGGAACTCATCAAAAGGGATGTGACCTCATCTGATTCTTAACCACATAATTCCCTCCAAGATCTTTCTCAGAAAAACTTTCCCATAAAAGTGACAAATAAGAGGAATTTACCTGATCGCTCTGTCGAGCAAGGATGCTAACTTCTGTGGAAGCCGCAGATGCCGCCAACACTAAGTCCCTTTGAAGAACAAAACCAGGAGATAGTTAAATTCAAACCCAGCAACGGTCCTAACCTGCCTCAAGGCTGTGGGAACATCTCTGAGGATGGCCCTGAGATGTCAAGAGGAAGGTATGTTTTCTATGGCTGAAGAAAAGTGGGACGATTTTTAGATGTAAAACTTAACTCTTTCGTTCACAGGATAAAGCCCTGGAGACTTGGTCAACTGCCTACTGACTTAAGACAAAGGAGAGACACAGAATCTAGTGGGAATCCAATAAAAACACCACCTCAAACAGAAGAGTTGGCAGAGGGGCTTTGCTTCAAGTCACCTATCAGAGGGAAGCGTCTGCTCTCAGAGGGCAACTTTTACTATGTTCCCTGAACGTCAGTATTTTCATAAATTGTCACTGGGTTACTAAGAAAAGGGGTCTTTAAAGATTAGAACATATCTGAGCTACATAGTTCAAGGCTGGGGCACTAGAGGGACAGCCAGAAAGGCTTTACCTAGCATTAGCTGAAAAGATGTTCAGGGCACCCCATGCCTCTATTTTCCTCTTACAGAAAATTTCAAAGCAGAAGCAGTGCCCTGCGAGAGCTGCAGGGGAAGCAGCCCGCAGGGGAGCAGCCCTGCCGTCCTCGGCTCACCATTCCTCCACGTAGCTCAGATAGTAGTGGTGCTGCCTCTCCGTGCAGCAGCCGTAGCAGGGCTCCATGAAGTTCACGAACACCTCCGGGTGCTTTTCTTCTTTTTTCTACAGCGAACAGAGAAAAAAATATCAGGTGCAATTTTTCTTTAATCCTACATAGCTGATAATCTTAAACGAGAAAACCATTTACGTTTGTGAGAAAATGCACTAAAAAATCTGTTTCTAAGTATATAGACACGCTATAAAGGCAGCACTGAGTAGTGTAAGGGACAGGAGTGATGGCCGTCACCCAAACTGAACTCAAACTGTCATCTTCTGGCCGGTGGACAAGCACGGACAGATCACTCAACCTCCCTGACACTCAGTTTGCTCATGTATATAATCTAATAACGTATCTACTAAACCTACATCAAAGGCTGTTGTGAGTGTGAAACAAAATGATACACATAAAGCTGCTGTCCCAGTATAAGGAACACTGGTCCTCAATAATTACATACTAGTGCTAATATTACCCAGGAACAGAAATCTCAATGATATCCTGAAATAAGAAATACGTTCAATACATTCATGAGTTGCACAGTGACATTTCAGTCAACAGACCACACATGACTGTGGTCCCATAAGATTACAAAAAGCTGAAAAAATCCTATTGACTTGTGACGCTGTAGCCATGACATCACAGCCATCACGAAACTAGTGCAACACATTACGCAAATACCACTGTTACAACCGCCTACAGCATTCAGTACATGACATGCTATACAGGTTGTAATCTAGGAGCTGTAGGGGAACACGATTTGTCACCCCAAAATGTCTACTTGGCATAAGGATTATTTTAAGCTAGTTCATTTTAAGAAAGAGCAGACAAGAAGCTCTGAAAACCAAGTACAGTCGGCCTTTGTAGAACATTTACGAGGGAAATTTCCACCGGTCAGGGTGTTTCCCTGCAGGGAGAGGGCAATGGCCTCACCTCTAGAAACGCTCCTCCACGCAGAGACAACTGCGTAAGTCTGCGTAAGGACCTTTCCCATTTACCGAGCATTTCCTGGCCGCTTCCCATCAGCAACTCCCCTTCACCCCCAGCATCACCCTTTGTCTACAGCAGAAGGTGGAGTTTAAGGCGGTGGCTTCTGCCATTTTAGCCAATTACTCAGTTTTCCTGGGTGGCTCCCACGTACATAGGAGGTAAACATGCTATTAAATTTTTGTTTTTCTCCTGTTAGTCTGTTTTTCATTACAGTGTCTTAGTCAAAAACACAGAAGAGTAGAGGGAACACTCTTCCCTACAGAGCCACAGGCTGTGCCGCACAGGCAGGTGTGCGCAGGCTTGGCCGCCCGGGCTTGTGTGAGTGCAGACTCGACCACGTCGCACGATGCATTTCGCAGAACACAGGCCTGAAGCTAAGTGGGGCATGACTGTAAACATGTTTTAAAAATTCAACTGCATCAGGAACCCAAAAGTTAAAAACAGAGCTACACAAATCTGTTCAAAGCCAAACCACATTTTATTTGACACAGAGAGACACCTGCAATTTACTACTATGTAAATCAAGGTTGCAAAACAGAATGACAAGCGTTACTGTATTTAGACATTCGCTTATGTATTTTCAAATGTTTTTCTGGACATTTGGAAATGTAAGTCCAGCCTCATTTATTTTTTAAAGTGCATTGCAATTTACAACCTTATAGATACTAACACTCTCTCTTCTCCATCTTCAAAATGACTCCCTCACTTCACTTGGTTCTCTGCTCCAATGGCTCCTCCCGAGGCCCTCCTCAGCCACCCAATCTCCACAGTGCCCGACACCACCTCCCCTCACGTACCCTGCTTTACTTCCCCATCACCCTATCACCCCTGGATCCGATACTCGTCTTTGGACTGGCACATTCATTAGAATGTGGGACCCACAAAAGCAGGGACGCCGTATCCTCAGCTAAAGCAGCGCCTAACACAATGCAGGCACTTGATACCTGGCCGATGAATAAATAGGTGAAAGCATTTTGAAAATCAAGGAATCTTCTTGCTTTTCTAAAATGTCTTCCCAGGTTAACATCTACTAAGATGCAGCTCACAGCCTAAGCAAAAGCAAGTTTGATGATTTTTTCACCGTATGATTACAATAGAACATGCTCAAAGCGGAAACCAGGCTGTAACTGCAGAACCAGCTCAAAATGGTCCCACCTGTTTCTGACAAGACACTGAGCTGCCTTTCAGAGACGACTGACCAACACAAGCCACGCAGCCAAAACAGGTGCAGAGGAGAGAACACTACCTCTGGCTGCACCTGGAACCAGTCTCAACCTCCTTGGGGAACCAAAGGACAAAAACATGACCGGGACTTGAACACGGGACCTTGAAGATGGACCCCTTTCAGAAGCGCAGGGTGGCTGTGCAGGAAGGCCCGGTGCTGAAACCCTGACCATATCTTACCATAAACAGCCAAATCCCAGAGCCCTCCAACCAAAACCTGCACAGCCAGCACTCTGTTCTCCTGAGCCCTAACCCTCAATCTCCGCCTTTAAAATCCCTGATTAAAAGCCATTGAGGATTTTGGGTTTTAAGTAATAGCTTCCCATTCTCCTTGCAGGCGCCCTACACATACATCGGCTTTGATTTCTCCATTGCAAACCTCCATGCTCAGTGTTTGGCTTTGCTAACGCATCGGATGAGCGGACCCTCATTTGGTTCAATAACATAACTTTGGTCCCAAGGCCAATGGTGCAGTGTTCAAATTGTACACCTGAAGCTGCACCATCACCACAAGAAAAGGAAACTGAGGCCTAAGCCTCAAATTTATTAGGACAGAAGCCCTTTTCGTATACACACCGGAAGCAGAGCCATCACCACGTCTGGAGATGTTTCCAGGGTCCCATCGGCAGCGGCGTACACTATGGTGAAGACGTACGTACCGATCCATAGCACATCTAGAACTGAGACACACTCTAATAAAGCACCTTGTTTGGAGTAGCCCCTGTATTTTATAAAGTTAACATGTGATGGATAAATAATCCAACTACCACAGCCTTAACCAAGGTCCAGATTTCACTGATTAGAAGCCCAAATTTATCCCAAAGTGGCATTTTTTTTTTCCTGGTGGATTATAATTAGGGAAAATTATGAAAAATTCTAATATTAAAAATCAGGATCCATTTAATGGCATCTGCCATGAAACACAAGTGTCCACCAGAGAGTTCCTGTTACACCGACTTAATTGCCTAACTGACATGCTGAGAGTGTTCAGAGAGGAGGCACCAACGCTTCCCTGAGTGGGTATGTAGGTACAGCACATCATTTAAATTCTGTAATACACACATCACCTTACTGAAGGTCAGCCCATAAAGAAACAGATGTGTTACCTCTGACAGGATGATCTGACTCATAAAACGGAGGACAAGGAATGACTTTTTTTTCCTGCAAAGTCTGAAAGAGATTTTTGAAAAAAAGTGTCAAATGAAACAATTCCCAAACCAATGAAACTGTCAAATCCAGTAGGTTCCCCTAGAAGCCACTGGAGTTTCCCCTCCCCAGCTAGGAGACTGAACACAGAGAACAGGTACCTACTTCCAGGACCCTATCCCACAGAAATACCTACACAAACAATTTCAATTGTAGGCAATGGGGGTGCTCAATGCAAACCTATTTATAGTAGCAAAACCACTCACATGAGAGACGACCATCAATTAATCAACAGATGGACAGATTATGGCACGTCCACACAGTGGATTACTATGCAGCCATTCAACAGAATTAAGTGGCTCTATATGTAATGAGTTGGAAAAAGGACTACAATATACTATTAAGTGGTTTTTTAAAAGGCAAACAGCAAACCAATAAAATTAAACTCATTGTATTATCTTTTTATAGGCTAATGCCCTAAAATTTGGACCAAGTTGCACATAACTTTTTGTGATAACAAGTGACAAAACCGTAACCTCAAACCTGTCCCATCTCATTCACTGCTATGCACCCCTGCAAGAACAGTCTCTTAAGGAGCTACAAGCAACAGTACAGGTCCTAGCATCGCCTGCGAACCCCTCCTTCCCTCCAGTTAATACTGAATACTGGCGAGTATTATCTCAGGAAAAGCACAGGGACAGGACGAGACAGTGCACATGCAACAACACAAGCCTCATTGTCTTTGTTGCCTGTAGTTAGGGAAACTGAACCTTTCAGGTGGACTCAGCTAGAGGACAGACACTGCACTTTAACCCGAAGTGATTCTGCTTTAGTCATAGCTTTTCACCAACTCCTTTCCCCTTAAGCTCTATTTTTATGGAATGAATTGGGAATATAAAGCTGGGGAACCTTGTGTAGAATATAATCACATTTTATTTAAAAGCAAAACAAAAGTAATGTGCACATACGTAGACTATCTGCATGAGCATCCAAAAAAGTCTGGAAGGCTACTGCCAAGCAGAACGCAGAGTGCCTGGAAGACGGACCAAGGGATGGAAGGGGAGGGGAGTTCTACCATTTTCTGCATTCACTGTGTGCTGAGGACTGTGCACTGAGCGTAAATAACATTCTAATAGGGAAAACACCAGAGAGATCTCCAGACCACCCTCCAACTAGTGGGCAACTTCCACGAGAAGAGTTCTGAACCAAGGCAGGACTTACCGGAAGGTACTGGACCACAGTTCCATTCTGCTTCCCCACTGCCAGCTGCTTTCCTTTGGGGCTCCAGCACACTGCGCAAAGAGAATGCCGCCAGTTAGAAACAGGAGACAGTGCAGCAAACCAGTGCTGTCTGTACCAAAACAGCGACGTAATCACTACAGAAAGACTGTAGGCTCATCCCCACTCGGCAAAGTGAAAGAGAAAAGTCACTTTGACGATACAAGCCAATTACGAGTTATTACTGGGCCACTGAACTGACTCCTAAAAATGCTTTTACTGCCCAGAAAGCTGCAAAGTACACAAAACTCTAGTCTTTAGATAAGACAAAGGACTAAAGAAGGTTTTAAATATCACGAAATCATTGTCTTGCTCCTATTTGGTATTTCTGATGCTTTATCCGCAAAAGGTACAAATGACTTTTGGTACTATTTTAGATCCAGAAATAATTACTCTAAAAAACCCAGTTCTAAACCAGTTGTACCGAAACATTCCTTTCTCTAGAAACCCAAGTGCATCCAAGTGAAGTCACGGATGCTGACTGGTGTCAAGGAAATTAAGAACACTCTGCCCACTTCTGCCAAATAATAACAAATACAACAAGAGACCCACTTGCTTTTATTTCCAGAAATTAACTTTTAAACAGACCAGCATTACTGTGTGTTAGGGAGTGAAAGCCTTCATCACTCACCAGATGTTACTGCTACTGTAGAAGGAAGAGTCGCACACACTTTCACTGTTTCTGTGACTTGTAGGACAGCAATGCTGCCATCAGCCAGGCACACTGCCACCATGGAGGGGACAGTGGGGTTCCACTTCATGTCAATTACTATGCCTCCTGCATCTTTCAAAAGCTTGTGATAGGCAAATGGGCGCTTCTGCTGTTTGGCCTTTTAAAACAAATCCCCAGAAGTGAAGATAAATTAATAAATGCACAGATGTTTAACAGTTGAAGAAAGTTCTTAAATATATAAGTCTTCTCAAATTACAATTTGCTTTTCTCCATGAACATGAAAAAAAATTAGCTCTACATGACAACCACTTTGTTACAATTTTGACACAGTTTTGAACATGGTAATCAATTCTTCCAGCACACGGGAGGGACTCCCAGCAGGGGACGTATGAACGCAAAATGATCGATAAGGCACAGACACTGCATTAAAATCTGGGCTCTGCTTCTTAACAGCGTTGGGCCCTTGGACAGTTCCTTAAACTCTCTGGGCCTATTTCTCCATCTACAAAATGAAGACAACAGTGTCTACTGCGCACGTCGCTGACAGGCATGCCCAAGGATAAGGCGGGCAAAGCACTAGTACGGGCCTGGCACAGTCAGCATCAGCACTCAGTACTACTGACTGTTACCGTCAATAAACTGGACGGAAGATCACCGCATTAGGCTGCCACAGACCCAGGATGCGTTACTTCCGACATTATCCAATAACTCTATGGTCTTGGGCAAGTCACCTAAAGCTCCCTAGGCTTTCGCTGCTTCATGTGTAAATGAGAAATAATAATACCTTGGGGCAGGTGCTATTATGAAATAATTTCTTGAAGCCCCTTCTACCTCAAAGATCCATGATTCTATAATTAGGGACTTTTTTCAAATCCATATTTTAATCTAGAAAAGGACTTCAAGGGTCAACCAAGAACTTCTAGGTTACAATTCCACACCAGGAAATCTTAGGTCCCAGTGACACTGGAGTCAGTCTGCTGGTAGCTTACCTCATTTGAGAAGGTGCGAACATCAAAAAAAGCAATAATGGGACCATACTCGCTGGACATCATGCACACAGAGAGTGTGAGGCTGTCACAGCTCAGGGCCAGGTGATGCACGGGGAATTTCATAGGGACTTGCAAGCCTTGAACTTTATCAACTATAAAAACATGAAAAGAGACAAAGCAGGAAATGGGAACGTGCTAAGCATGTGTCACACCCCTTTATCCAAGTCTCTGTGAAACACCTTTTGTATCCAATAAACACACGGACATCTCAGCTTTCTTAAGATATATAAGGATGCATTAAGTATCTCGGGAATTCTTCCTCAGACAACTATGGCTGTTGCTCTTGTTGAAAACAGCATACGTAAACTGGGTTCCCGGACCCAATTCCACCATGCTGGGAGGGGGTGTCCCCCACATCAACAAACAATTCTCAGATGCCTGAGAATTCAACTCAATTCTGACATCATCCTCCCAGAGATAGTATCAGATTCCACAGGTTAAGAGTTCAGTCCTACAAGACTGCCCCGTGCCACTGCCCCCCCCCCCAAGCCTAGATGCCAGCCCTGTGTCTCTGACCAAATGGCTATAGGCTCAAGGTTTCAACAACCCCTCCAACTCAAAATGCCAACTGCAAGTCCAGGTTGTTACCTGCACTTCTGACCAACTAGCTATAAATCAGAGGTTCCTAAAACCCCTTTCTTGGGTTCAATTAATTTGCTTGAACCGTTCAAGCACTCAGATATACTGTATGTTACTGACTAGACCAGTGGTCTATTATAAAAGGATATAACTCAGGAACAGGGAGATGGAAGAGCTACATCATGCATGGTCTGTGGGAAGGGGCACCAAGTTTCCATACCCTACCCAGGCTTGCAACTCTCCCTGCACCTCCACATGTTCACCAACTCGTAAACTCTCCAAACCATCCCCCTGGGTTTTTATGAGGCCTTCATTACACAGGCAAGACTGAGCAAATCACTGGCTATTGCTGATTAATTCAACTGGGGGGGGACTGGAAGTTCCAACCCTCTAATCACAAGGTTGGTTCCATTGGCAACCAACCCCAATCCTTAGGTGCTTTCCAAAATTACATCATTAACATACCAGAACTGCTTATCCCCCAACACTTAGGAAATTCCAAGAGTTGTGGGACCTGTGAGCCAGAAATGGGGGAGGAAGACAAAATATATATTTCTTATAAATCACAATATTGCCAACCTGCACCCATAGTTTTGCAACAGTGCTTCAAATAGTACACATCCCCATGTGTTTGGAAGGAACCGTTGTGCCAACTAAAAAGCCATGCAGCAAAACCCTTCTCCAAGAGAGCCAGAAGCCAGGTTCAGCTGAGCAAAAATAACTGCATGGCAGAATGGTAAATTCTCTACTCTGAGCTCAGAGGAACAACTCATCAAGAGGGAAACACAGAGGACCAAAGACAACCAGAATGGCTTCCAACATCTGACCTAGAATTTACTCCTGAGGGTCTACCTGAGGAGTGACAGCCGTTTTCATTCTAACATTACAATGAATTCTTGGGAAGGAAACTACATTAGCTCTTCACTACACTCCTCTCTCTGCAACACAACACAACACAAAGCAGGGACTTACCTATTTTATTGGGATCGTCTCCAGGTTTATTTTGAATAAGAAGATTTTTAGTAGGAAAAATCTGCAACCCACTGGATCCACCAGCAAAAACCAGGCCATACTTGTTGGACACGGCAAGCAGACTTGAGCGTTCCTTGGGCAACTCCTCCGGGGAGTCAAAGATCCTCACCTTCTTCAGGGCTCTAAACTGAAAATCCTGTCGAGAGAGATCAAAACAAGATCAATTCAGGGAAAATGGGAAATTAAATCATGTCTGTCATAATTCAGTAGGCTCAGTAAAACAAAAATACATATTACCCCGAGGCCAAGGACTGTGTGGCTTAGTCATTTTTAAACTTCCAGTACGTATTGTAGTACTTGGCATAGTGTTTATTAATATTTACTCAATGAGAAAAAATTTTTATTTTTTTAAATCCCCACCAGAGGATATGTTTTTTTTGTTGATTTTAGAGAGAGAGGAAGGGAAAGGAGGAGAGAAACATCAATCAGTTGCCTCCTGCACATGCCTCGACCAGGGATTGAACCCACAACCTAGGTATGTGCCCTGACCAGGAATCAAACCCACAACCTTTTGGTGTATGGGACAATGATCCAACCAACTGAACCACCCAGCCAGGGCTAATTAAATAAATTTTTAAAAATTATTTCATGAAGCCTTCCTTGATTAATCCAGCTCACACTGAAGTTTTCCTTTTCTGAATTCCTACTGTATCTATCATCTTAACCACCACACAAGCTGGTGTTATTATTTATTATTATTTATAATCTTGTCCTATTTGTATTATGCATTGTCTCATGACCCAGAGTAGGCTTAATAAACTGTTAAATACCGAAAGCATTACCAACTATACTGTAAGCTCGAATATCCAGTGCAACACTCAACAAATATATGGAAGTAATGACTAGAGAAAGATAACCAAGTCTCGAGAACTGATTGACCTGCATCAAATGCTAAACAAGATTCCATCACACAAAAAAAGGTATGCATGGTCAATCTCTTGGTGTTCAAGATCTACAATCACAAGTCCAAAACCCTTAACACAGGCTATGAGGCCATCCATGGCTTGACCCATCCATTTCTGGAGCCTCACCTCACAGCACTGCTTTCCTGCCACAAGTGTGCCATTACCTCTGCCACACCCAGCGCCACCTCCAGCCCCCACTGATGCCCAGTGTTCATTTCCTTCCATTTCATGCTCCTTAGTACCTCAGGGCCTGGGAGCCTTCCCCAACCTCCTGTCAATGCCCGACTCACCTAGTCTTCCAGGAATTTATCTACATGCTTTCAAAGACAATTTTCAGTGTGCACCAGTTCTTGGTAAAAAGAGTTCTGTAAATTTACCAATCACTATGTTAAGTTGTACTGTAAAAGGTTTTCTTTTCTTCCATGCTAACTTATCTTTAAGTTGAGGTTTTGGTGAAAAGAATGTGAATCCCCTTTTGCTTACGTTCCGAAAGTGTAAGAGCCAAAGACAGCCTTTCTCAGCCTTCACTTTTGTACACTTAAGTGTTTCATGAAGGATCCCAACTCACCCCCGCATACTCCTGTCCTCGGGTTTGATGTTTAATGCATATTTTATAAAAGTATAATGAAATACTCTTAATTTCCAACTGGGTATGGTGATCAGAAACCCACACAACTTTCCAAGTGAGACCACAGTACAGTTCCCTACAGGGGTAGAATAAAATTTTCAGTCTTTTTTTGGTAATTCTCGTCCTGATAATGCCACGTATCCTATTTGGGCCTTGGTCACAAAGACATGGAGAGCCAGTGGGATGGAGAGGCAGACAGCGCTCTCCTTTCTGTCACAGTAACTTGGTGGGAGATTATCATCTCCTAAGCCTGTGGCTCTGAAACCTTTCCCCCTGGCCCCAGCACATCCCAGGGACATGGCACACCCATTAGGTGGCCCACCCAGGCAGTGATTCCGAGGAAGAGAGAATCACGACTCTCTGAGAAATGCATTTACTTACTCCCTGAATGCATTTCAGTGACTTGCTGTTCAAACGCCTCAAATCTTCCTTCAACTTAACTGCCCCCCAAGGGTGTTTATGGCCACCACTGAGGCCCCCCGCCCCTCTCTGACGTCTCCTGACTTAGGCAGATTTCCAGTACAGAAACAGTCCTCCTATTCCAATTAACTAAAGTTTCTGCAGGGCAGGTGAGGAGCCCGGCTCTGCCTTAGGCGAGCCTGGTCCACCTTCCAGAAGCAGTGCCCTGAGAACGAAGAGGAGGGGGTATTAAAAAACACAAAACAAACAAACAAACCACCACCTGCATGTCAGCCTCCCTGTCAAGGGTGTGACTCCGGGTAAGTTACTTCCCGAACTTTGACTGCTCCTCTATACCAACGCCTATTTCGTAGGGTTGCTGTACGATGAACACAGTAAACGCGCAACGAACAGCTCATTCCGCGGCCTCGGCCCCCCCGGGGAAGCACCTGGAGTAACGCAGGTGGCTCGCGCGGGGCCCACCAGGCAAGAGGAAGCTGCACGGCGCCGGGGGACCACGCCGGCGGCGGGGACGCAGCCCCGGGCCCGGCCGGTGACAACTCTGAACCCCGCGAAAGTTCAAGCAGGAGGCGGGGCAGCCGACACCCGCGCTCCGCCGCTCCGCCGGGCTCCAAGGCAACGCGGGGGGGGGGAGGAAGGAAGGGAGGGAGGCCCCGACCGGTCTCTGACCTTCATCTCCCGCTCCGGGATCATTGCGTCCATCTCGTCTCCCATCGCGCCGCCCTCGGGGGGACGAGGGGGGTGTCGCAAGCAGCCGCCGCTACCCCGCGCGGCCTCGTCCGCACAGCCCAGGCCGCTCCGAGGCCAACTTCCTCCGCTCGCTGCTGGCGGCGCGCGGCGGCCTCCGCACTTCCGGCGCGCTTTGCTGGCGTCACGAGCTTCCGGCCACTGCGCGGCCCACGGGGAGCGGAAGGGCCTTGTGAAGTCGCGCGCTCTCCCAGCCGCCGCCGCCGCCGCCGCCGCCTCCCATTGGCCGGCTCGAGCCGAGCAGGGGGCGGGGCCCTGAGGCCCGCGCGCCTGCGCCCTGGAGCGTCCAGGTGCGGGCTCCGCCTCCGCAGCTGCAGCGGGCTGGTTGCTTTCGTGGGGCGGCGCCTGCCCGAGCTCTGCACGTTCAATAATTCGCTGCAGACCCCGCAATCACCCCTGGGTGCAGGTGGCGATTCAGAAAAGTTAGGAAACTGACACATAGGTGCAGGGGCAGCTCTTGCAGGGGCTTTGCGGGGGGAGGGGGGGCTGCGGAGGAAAAGAGGTTCTGAAAGTGGACAGGGCCCGGCCTCGCCCAGCCTGCTTCTGAAGAGGGAGGTCAAGGAGCACCGGGCGTCAGCTTGGCGCCCTCCTTTCAGGGTAATCGTTGACGGAGCAGAAGCCTGGGAGCCGCAAAAGCACTTTAGGTTTGTTGCAGAATCTCCGAGACGTCCTGGTCACCTAGAGTCATTGGCATTTCGTTGACCAGGTCACAGAGGAGTGAGAATTACCCAGCGCATCTGGGTCAGAGAGCTGGTCTGGATATGCTAATGGATGCTTTTCGGTTGTGGATTTATCTGAGAAACGCTCTAGGACGGAGGTTCTCAGCTTGGAGCAGGGCGAGGGGAGCCGTGGTGCATATTCTGCCACCTACTGTTTGGTTTTCAGCAAACTGCAGGTCAGCTCCAAGCCTGCTTCTCGTTTATAACACACGACAAATAGAACCTGTCTCTGGGTTGCTGTGAGGAGTAAGTGAAGGTCCGTGTGCAGCAGGGCCTGGTACACCAGGCACCTTCGTTCCGTTACCGTATTAGCTCGTTCTTCAGGATCTGTGGAGCCCCGGAACCCATCCCCAAAACACACCAATCAAGACATCAATACGTTTGTCTGTTTTATTTCCAGGATGTAGAGATGATATCCGGCACCACACACACACTCCCATGCACGCGCACACATACACACCGCATCCACCTGAACTTGCCCGACACACTCCTTTCCTTTTGAGTCGCAGGGACAAAGCCACACTTGGCAGCCCCCAAGTTTCTGGTTACATTAGTGAGATTTGGTCTTTCAGAAAGAAGACAGCTGAAGTTCTAAGAAGATGAGCCCTTACCCAGAGAAGTAGAGTGCTAGAGCCAATAGCTGCAGCCTTAAATGCACGCAGATCCCCCTTTCCAGGGGCCATTCTCCCGCCGCCAGGAGAGAGCTCTTTCCTGCCCTTTCCAGAGCTGGGGACACACCCACTTGCTCTCCTCCTCCCTTAAGGAGTCTCTCCTGTGGTCTTGTAAACTGTGGGACCTATTGAAATAAGCCTGGTTGGCTGTGCCCTCCTCTCTGAGTAAGAATCAGGTACACTGACTATGATGGGTAGTCAGGGAAAGCTTTACCTTGCTCAAAGGTCTGATCCTGTCCCAGAGAGAAGAGGTAGAGAGGAAGGGGTGTAGACAGGCAGTCACTTATCTAATGATCTCTGGGGGGAAAAAGCCAAAGCAGGAAAGGGGGTGGGGCGAGATTTTACATTTACAGGGAGAACTGTTTTCCTGGGGTTTAAACTTCAACTAGGCCTGTGCATTTGAGCAGCTCCTTAGCCTGAAGATCAGCCAGTTGTGGCCAAATAATCTTGCTCCTGAACTGGTTGAGACCAGCCGATTAACCTGACCTGGCCATTCTCCCATCCCCTACCTGCTCCACTCCCTCAGGCTCTGTAAGGGCAGCTCCTTGGGCCCTTCATTATGGGTCACTGAGGAGCCAGAGGGCACCCACACTGGCTCCGGCCTCCAACAGCATCCAGACCTTTCCACTTCAGGTTTGGCAGAGGCTTCTTCAAAACTCTTGCCTAATTTTAGACCCAACTTGCCCCCCTCTTCCCTCCCCCCAAGGATTGCAGTACAATCTTTCCTAACATCTCGCTTGTCCTTGTCTGGGTCTGACTTCCTCACTAGACTATAAATATAGTTTATTTAGACTCAGTGGGCTGAGTCTATTTCACTACTGGGTTCTTAGCTCTTGGCCCATAGCAGGTGCTTAATAAATATGTTCAATGGGTGAGTGCATCTTAAGTCCTGAGCGGGCAGTGTAAGGGACTGCAGAACACAGGTGGGGTCAAAGCTGGGGTCCCTGCTCAGCCAACATGGGGCCAGTTCTGAGAAACGGCTTAGCTGAGAAGCTCTAGTGAGTGCAGAATTGCAGAGGCCGGCCTGGCCCTTACCCAAACCCTGATGCTGACTCAGAGGCACTGGGAAGATGCGTCCCGGCCAAGGGTTCTTCCCGCAACGCTGACCTAGGAGACTCCCCGTCCCTGCCCCTTGTTTTCATCTGAAGCAGCCCAGAGCAGAGATGAAACATGCGCAGGGCATCTGAACACTTGGGCTCCAGACTCTTCCATCTCCAGATTAACCCCTCACCCTGGGCAAGGCACATAATCCCTGTGGGCCACCAGTTTTCTCACCTGTGACATGAGAGGGTGAATCAGGGCTGAATAATCCTGTGAACCCATAATAAAGGACACAGGAGACCCCAATCCAATGCCTAAGGGTTTGGAAAGGGTGAGGTGAGTTAGAGAGACGGCAGACAAAGTACATGTCAGGACACAGTGGGGGGACTTAAAGCTTATAATAGGTGGTCAATAAATATCTGTTGTGATTCTGAGTAAGTGAATGAATAAATGAATAATGGAAGGTGGGAAGGCGAAGGAGGGAAGCAGCCAGTTTTCCAGCAGACTGGGATGGGAAAGGCAACCTCCTATTTCTCAGGTCTTGGCTTAACAGCTGTGCTGACCCTTTTTGTCACAAGCATTTTATTCTCCATTGTCCTACCCTGTCACCCTCAGTCCCCTCCCTAAGGGGAGCACTAGGCTGGATGCCCTCCTTCCCAAGGCCCCTGGTCTTCCCTGTACCTCCAAAGCCCTTTGCTGCCCAGCAAGGGACAGGGCTCCCTCTGAGCTGCCTGTAAAGTGTGGCCAGGGGGGCAAGGCCGGAGGATTTCTTCCTGAACCTTCTTGAAGGGCTCAGATTGCTTACTTTCCCTCTTCTGTCACCTCACCAATTATGAGAAAAAGCATGGCCCGAGTGGGGCATCAGCCAGGGCGGTGGGGCAGCAAGTGTCCACGTCCTGGACCACCGAGAGCACTGAAACCTCAGAGTGTCTGAGGAATCCCTGGCGAGGCCCTGCAGCCTTGTCCCTACCCCAAGGTCTCCTGGAAGTGGGCCAAGGTCCTTGCCAGGGTCAGGCCAGCGAGCCTGGGCTAAGCACAGAGACCTCCAGGAAGCGTGGGGATCCCCAGCTTCCAGCCTCCCTGCCCTGGCCTCGCCCTCCTCCGGTTTTTTGGTTTGATGTCAGCCCTTCTGCACGGGTGGGGGGCGGGGAGAAGGGTGGAGGAAGAGAGGGAGGGGCCCAGAGCCCCTTTAAGGCAGATAATTTGTGCTTTACAAAGAGATCGCTGATTCTGCAGATGAAAAAACCCAAATAAACATGCCCAATGAGCAGAAAACCCAAATAAGACAAAACACCATAAGTCCAGAGGGCAGGGAGACCAGGAGGGAGGAACAGGGGCAGGGAGGGCAGGGGCAGGTCCAGGCAGATCCTCAGGGCAGGCTGGCAATGTCTCTCTCTGGAGGGGGCCCAACAGGCTTGGGGCTGCTCTCTTTGGCTTTTCCTTCAAACATCATGACTCTGGTTTGGAGATGGAGAAAAAAGAAACAGGGTTAGGACCCCTCCCTCATCCAGGGAAAGCTCTGCCAGCCTTCCGTTTGCAGGGTCCTGAGCAGAGTGCCCTTCACCCATCTTCCAGTGGGATCTTCTCAGAAGCCTAGGACGGCAGCTACACAGAAGGGGCTCCTAGTCCCATTTTACAGAGGAGAAAACTGAGGCGCAGTGTGGCAACGTGACTCCTCAGAGCCACACAGGCAGCCCAGGCAGGACAAGACTCAGGATCTCTGCCTTCCAGGCTATGTACCTTCCTCTAATCATGCTGCCTGGAGGAGGCGGAGCTAGGCTGGGCCACGGCTCCACTCAAAACCCCTTCTGATCTTCAAAAACCTCCCACTGTTCTGAGAGTCAAGTCCAGGGAGTAGAGGACAGGGGTTCCTGGTGGAGCCTCTGGAGGGAAACAGCTGGATCTGAGTCCCATCCCTACTACTTCCCAGCTGGTGGCTCCAGCAAGACTCTCGACCCGGCTGATGCTGTTTCATCTGGAAGTAAGGGCACCAATGTGTTTATGTCCTGGAGCTGGCCCAGGCATAGTGCCCTACGCCGCCTGCAGTCATTCCCCGGCTGGGCTCTTCCAGTCCCCCGGCTCTAAATCCCATCCAAAGGGTGACAAGTCCACAAACAGCTTATCTCTGAGTTGCAGACCTGCACCGCCAGCTCCTCCTCGACCCCTCCCCTTGGATGTCCTAAGGGCACGTCCCTTGAACAAAACCTGAATTCTTGATGCCTGCTTTCCCCACCTGCCCTTCCCACCAAGCAAACGGCATAGTCACTCACTCAGTTACCGAGACCCAGACTTTAGACTCACAGACTCTGTACTTCCCCTTACACCCCACGTCTAGGCACGTAAGCAATGCTTCTGGCTCTACCTCCCAAATCACTCCCGATTCCAACAGCTCCTGTCCACCTCTGCTGCAGCCTCTCCAAGCCAGCGACCTCGTCTCTTCCCAGCACAGGCCTCCCTGCGGCCACTCTCACCCCTGCCACAGCCAGAGGGGCCCTTTTAAAAGTCAGTCCCTAGCTTAGACCACTCCAATGGCACCCTCCACATTAGGACAAAATGCTAAGTCTCACTGGGGCCTACAAGGCCCCATATTCCCTCCCCTGCCCAGCTCTGCAGACCCATCCTTCACTCACTGTACTTACTAATAGCCCAGACACACTGGCCTCTGTGCTGTTCCTTAAAAATCTGAACACAGTTCTGCCTCAGGGCCTTTGCACGTGTGGTGTCCTCTGTCTGGAATGCTTTCCCCCCAGATCTTCACATGGCTCTGCTCCTCCCATCTTCCTCATTCAGGGCTCTGGTCAAATGTCACCTTCTCAGGGAGACCCTTCCTGCCAACCACTGCATCATCTCTGTTCCTCCTCCCACTTTATATTTCTTTGTACTACACCACTGCAATCTGGTGTTTTTGTGTGTTTTCGTTTACCTCCTGCCACTAGAATGTAAGCTCTACGAGGATGCCAGCAATTCATGTGTCCCTAGCACCTAGAATAATTCCTGGCATACAGCTGGTGCTCAATAAATATTTGCTGAATTAACAAGTGATAAATCTAAAGAGCTGACACACAGACGAGTGCCTGACACGCAGTAAATGTCCACTAGGTCTTCGGTGTTGTTTTAGCAGCGTTGCCACCCTGGTTGCTGCCACCTGCCCTCTGCAGTACCATCTGACCGTGGTGGGTTGCCCGCCACACCTCCTGCCCCATCCCACCCACACGAAAAGCTCTGACCAGCCCAAGCGGTGGGCTCATGAGCCATTTACTCAGCTTCCCAGAGCCTCAACTTCCCCCTTTGTTAAATGAGACAGGTGGATTTGACATTTGTGCATTTGAAAGAAAGTTAATCTTATGTCATGAGAGCCAAATGAGGTCCCTTTCGGCTCAAATACCACGAGACTCCGCAGGGATTTCTCTGCAGCTCCTCGGAGGGGCAGCACCCGCGTACGAAGTGGGTTTTAGCCACCATCTCCTAGGCGTCCCCATCAGCCAGGCACCGGGCCAGGCTCTCACGTGTGTGACCTCATTAATCCTCAGGACAAGGCTTCATGAAAGACATTTATTGCATCTGTCTTACAGGGGAACAGCATTCGCGCTCTACCTCCCTCTGGGCCCGGGTGCAAGCCTGCATCCTATCGCACCCACCCCTGGGGGGCAGAGCCACTTTACAAGTGAGAAAGCTGAGGTTCAGAAAGCTTTGCCAGTAGCTTTGTCATCGGCATCGCCACAGTCATCACAGTTGCCACCTACTGAGAGCCGGTTCTGCCAGACCCCCCCCCCCCCCCCAGCCTAGTTTCACCCTGAGGCTGCGCCCGCAGCATCTGTCCGTCTGTCCGACAGGTAAGGAGGCGGGTCAGAGCACAGAAACCCCACCCGGCGGGCGCACGGGGAGGCCCCTCCCGGCTGGGGGCTGGGGTGCCGCGCAGGGCCTCCCCACACACAGGACCGGGCCGCAGAGGCCCCAGAAGCGGGAGGTACTCACAGCTTGAGGACAGCCGACCGTTTCCCCAGCATCATGTTCACAAAGTCTCGGTAGGAGATGGTGTCGCTGACCCCACCTGTCACCTCCGAGATCATCTTCTTCATCTCCAGGTGGGTCTTGGGCACCCCGAGCTTCTCCATCATCCTCTTTAAAGACATCAGGTCTGCGGGAGGAAAGCAGGTCCGCAGAGTGGAGGCAGGGCGGGCGGGCAGGGCAGCTGGCAAAGCTCCCTCTGGCCGCCGCCCGGAGGAAGCGGCAGGACAGCCCTCCCGGCCACTGCGGGCAGGGCCCTGCTCCTCTGGGGACAGCCACCTATCACCCCTCCCTGCCCCCTTTGGAGGCCACGCAGACTAGTGGTTAGGACCCTGGGCTTCTACTGTCACCGAGGCTTGGGTTGGAGTCCAGCCCTGCTATTTCTAGCTGTGGGATCCTGGGCAGGCGACAACCTCACTGAACCCCAGTGCCACTGGGGGGCCAACGGGCTGATGGGAGCGCTGGGAGGACCATGTGCAGAAGCACCTGGCACAAGGCAGGTGCGTAACAGGGCAGCTAGTCTCTTTTCTTTTCAATCCTCACCTGAGGATATTTTTTCCATTTCTTCTTAGAGAGAGCGGAAGGGGGAGGGAGGGGAGAGAGAGAGAGAGAGAGCGGGAGAGAGAGAGAAACGTCAATGTGAGAGAGACACATCGATTGGTTGTCTCCCGAACATGCCCTGACTGGGGCCGGGGACCCAGCCTGCAACCGAGGCATGTGCCCTTGGCCAGAATCGAACCTGGGACCCTTCAGTCCGCGGGCCGATGCTCTAACCACTAAGCAAACCCGCCAGGGCTAGAGTAGCTGTTCTTTACTGCTATCTCTGCTCCTCCCTGCAGGTTCGGGGGAGCCAGGGGCCCGCTGCCCAGCCAGGTGGAGTCAGGGAGTTGGCCTGACCCCCGACATCCACAGTCCTCTCTAGGGGGCTGGGTGGCAGCTTCTCCCGTCTGCCACTCCCACCCTGCAGCCCAGAAAGGAGAGGGTGCCAAAAATACCCCTGCAGAGCAGGAAAACCAACAAAAGAACAAAATCTCAGAAAAACAAGGGAGGCACCAAAGAGTCACTACACCCCAAGGAGCTGCTGCCTCTAACCACCCGGCTCCCCAGAGTTGAGGCAATTTCCTTCGGATTGTTCCATGAACAATGGGCCAGCAAAGGATGGCGGGAGACGGGGTGCGGCAGGGGCAGATTTTAGGGCCAGGCAGTGTGCGCCAGCTCACCCGAAGGCAGGGCGGGCAGGACTGGTGCCAGCCCCCTAGGTGCCAGGATGTCCAGGGCATTTCAAAGAAAGCTGGGCAGCCTTCTGCAGGAAGGAGCGAAAGGCCTCCTGCGGCTGCTGGCCGGACTCAGAACTGGCAAGACCTTTCTGGAAGGCCGTTTGGCAGGATGCTTCGGAAACCTTTGACCCCGAATGTCCAATTCCTGAGATTCACTCTTAAGAAATAATCAGGGGTGTGGAAAAGGATTCACGTACAAAGATGTTCGTCACGGGATTATCAATGACATGAAGGCGTTGGCCGAATGAATTAACAGTCCATCCCCACAATGGAATATTAGGCAGCCACTAATTATATTTCAAAAGAAAAGCAAATCATATGTCAAAATGCTCACAATATGTTATTATTATTTTTTAAACAAAGGAGGTTCTAAAAATGGTATAAAACTGCATTTGTGATTAGAACAAAGAGTGAAAGGATATAAACTGAACTGTTTATAGCTGTTATTTCTGGGAGGTGGGATGTGGGTGAAGGAGATTTGTCTTTGTGCTTTGCTGGGTTTTCCAAAAACTTTTATGGTGAAAATGAATTAACTTGATACATTTTTTTCCTGAAGAAGAAAAAGACTAAAAATATCCGAAAGGGGAAAGAACAAGAGAAGACAGACAAGGAGTAGAAATGCGGCAACAGGGCGGCGCAGGGTGAACCGGAGGAGGGATCGGGGCCTGGGGCCTGCCACGTAAAGACCCGTGCCCCAAGCAAGTAGTTTCCTCTTTCTGAGCCTCGGTTTCCTCATCTGTATAGTGGGGATAATTACACCAGCCTTGATCATGTCATTCTGCTACCGGTGAAGGTAAAGATACGGCCCTGAATGTAAGTGCCATGGGACAGGTGTTTGTCGCCCCCAGTATCTGGACCAGGAGGGAACCAATGTACCCGAAGGCACCTCGTCAACTGCAAGACAGTATAGAGATGGGAGGAGAGGCTTGGAGACAAGGGAAATGCTAGCCCCCTGGGCCACCGTGTCAAAAGTCTGAGCATCTCCAGCCCCGGGCAGGGGTGGCACTCTTTATGCTGGGTCCCCTGGGGTGGGGGGCTGAGGCGTGGGCAGCGAGGTGGCAGGAGAGGGAAATGGTCAGAAGAGAAGTTTGGGGACGATGGGTCCAGGGTAAAGGCAGACGGGCTCCAACCCGGCTCAGCTGGCCCAGCCCATCGGGAAGGCTTCCTGACACCTCACCCACACAGGTGAGTCTGTGGGGCTCCCTGGACCTTCGCACTGTCCACCCACCGAACACCCTCGTTCCCCAACACTCTCCAGGCCTTACTCACCAATCTCGCCTTCATTGTTCAGGTCAAACTCCATGTACTTCTCTGGAAAACACAGGGTAAAAACTGGCATTAGCTTGGAAGGCAGGGTTCCAGTGACTCCCCTGAGGGCAAGTGGCTAGGTCCTCGAGGAGCCCACACCTAACTCCTCACCCCTACGCGGGGTCTTGACCTGAGTCCTATCATCTTAGTTGTCTCTGAAGAAGGATCTGGTCCTGCCTGCACGCCTCACCTAGGGGCAAGGAGGCCACTCTGACCCTCCACCAGTGAGGACAGCTCTTTCCTCCCGGGTCCCTGCCAGTGACGGCTGGCTGCATTCAGATCGGCTACAGTGACGACGATAGATTCTGGCCCAGGAGGTAGTGATTTGGTGGGGCTGAGAAGGGCGGGTGGGAGCAGGACCTGGCGTGCCCGCAGCGTGCCCCAGGTGATTCCGATGGGCAGCCAGGTGGTTTGGAATCTTTGGGTCATGGGCAACACTGAGAACCTGATGCTCTTCCAGTAGAAATGCCCGTGGGCCTGCCCTTCACCACGAAGCGGGACATACAGGGCCCAAGGGTACACAGGCCCTCCCCACAAACCTTACCTACAGGCTGAATTAAACGTCCCTGATCAAGGGGTCCAGGGGACCTCTAACAGCGAGCGAGAATGACTTGGAGCACCCTGGTACCTTCTGTCATGGGCAGTGTGCAAACGAGTCCTGTGCCTTCTGCAGGTCACCCCTGCCCGGGTCTATTCTGCATGAAGCAGCAAGAAGGAGCCAAGGTCCCCTCAGTGGCCTTCGAGGCCCCCGGGACCTTCAGGAGCATCTGCCCTCCAGCCACTCAGGCTGCCTGTCCCTCCCTCCCTCCCCTCCATCCACTGGCCTTGCTGTGCCCGGCCCATCCCCCACCTGCTCTGGCTCAGGGCTTGCCACCCCTCTGCCTCGAATGTCCTTCCTAGGTAGTCTCAAGGCTCCTCCTCATGCCATCAGGGCCTCCCAGCCTTTCTAATTGGGCATCCCCCTACACACACACACACACACTCACGCACACAGCACCTACCACCCCAGAGACCTCTGTCCCTTCTCTCAGGGCCATCTCTGAAGAGTGACCCCACTGGTAACCAGAGAGAAGGGAAGGACTGCTCCCCCTCTTCGAGGCTCTCCTATGGCTGGCTGGCATGTGACAGGAGAGGGGGGCAACAGGGCAGGGATGGGGGTTCTTTGTTTTTTGTTTTTAATGTAAAAAGCACCATCCCATAATGGTAAAGAGCAGGGGATCTGGGATGAGATCAATATAGGTTCAAACCCCAACTCTGCCCTAGGTGAGCTGTGTGACTCCAGGCAAATGACCTTACCTCTCTGAGCCTGAATTTCTTCTATAAATTAAAGAGGGCATTGTCTCCCTCCTGGCCAGATTGGATGATTCAGGGAGCTCACAGCACAGCATTTGAAGTGCTTCCCACAGGTCAATGTTCAACAAATGCTTAGCCCCTGACGCCCTGCCCCGGACAACCAGGCTGTAAGCGTTTGAGGAGCACTTGGCAGGTTCT
Organism: Miniopterus natalensis; assembly: GCF_054644295.1. NCBI lineage: Eukaryota > Metazoa > Chordata > Mammalia > Chiroptera > Miniopteridae > Miniopterus > Miniopterus natalensis. Next base: position 71,839,576 of record NC_142092.1, read on the forward strand.
CTGCCTTGGAGCAGGGAGGCTGCCTGCAGTGCCAAGACTCTGGGGGAAGGGGGATGTGGCCTCCAGGATACTCGCATGGTCCCCCAGCGCGCCCTGAGTACATCTCCCGGCAGGAAAGGTGGGTCTGGCTGCTCCTTATGTGCAGGCTCCTCTCCTTTCTCCAGCCGCTGGCTGGGAACCAAGTGCCCGGCCCAGAACAGAGGGGCCTTTATGCCGCCCCCTCCCCGTGTGTGCGCGGGCTCCCGAGCCCTGTTTTCTTTTCAACCCGTGCTGCAGGGATTCAATGGGCAGAAACTCTGCCCCCTGCCCCACTGCAGAGACACAAACGTCCATTCTCCGCAGGGGCTCCCGAGACGCTCCACGGTGGAGGGGGAGAGGCCAGGGCTGCTACAAAGAGCTGATTGTGTGCTGGGGCCCCGGGAGCGAGCAGGGCCTGGGCAGCGGCCACGGGAGCCAACCTGAGCCCTGCGGGCAGCTGTGGGGAGAGAGGGGCAGGGGCAGGCTGAGGCCTACAGGTGAGGGTGAGGGGGTCGGGGCGGCTTGGAGGCGGTGAAGGGGCCTGCCCCCTCTAGCCGGGCACCCTGTCTTGCAGCCCCCCAGGAACAGGGGCATTGCGGATGAAACGGGTGCAGCCTGGCCCTGTGGGGATAAGGGATCCCAGGTACGAGGGCCTGGGAGTTGGGCAGCCAAACCCAACTCACCTTTGAAGGCTGAGAGCTTTTCTGGCAGGTCTTCTTCATCGCTGTACTTCTGGTCACAGAGAAACTCCTACAGAGGCGAGAGGGCAGAGCTAAGCAAGGGGTCCAGGCGGAACTTGCCAGCACGGAGGCCCATTGCCCGGGGCCTTCTCTCCCGCCAGGGCAGACCCGCGGAGTCCAGCCTGCAGGTAGGAAGTGTACTCAGCAGCTGGAGTGGGACCCGCAGAGTCTGCTCTAGGAGACAAAACACCTTCCATCAAACTGAATTACCGGCGCAGGGACCTGGGCCTCCCCCAGGGCACCCTGCTCTGGGATCCATGACAAGCTGCATGGTACATGACCCTGGCATATTAATTCCTCATATTAATTCCCATGTGTTATCTCTAAGTGGGCGTAATTATCAGAGCTATTTCTAGAGTTTGTATGAGAATCCAAGGAGAGTGCATGTATGACTTCACATAGCAAGTGCTCAACAAACAGTGGCTGTCGTGTTATTAGTCTCTGTTCTAGTAAAGTGACTGTACATTGCTTGGGAGTCACTCCTCTCCCGTCCTCACCATAAAACAGGCCACCTTCCCCTCAGATGCTGGGAGAGTCTCAAACGAGTCCTTTCAGAACCAGATGGGGAGGGTCGGGGGGCACTAACAAGAGCCCCCAGAATGAAGCACTTACTTATATGATCTATTTGGATCCCCAGTGGGCCCAACAGTTTCCTATTTTACAGATGAGAAAATTGAGGCTCACACAGTGAGACCTTCAGTTCAGCTCCATCTCATTCAAAGTCTGCATCCTTGACCTTGACCCTTAACGATGGGCAGACAGCAGGCATTCATCTGGCTTTAAAACAAAAAGCTACCCATTCGGAAGCACCTGCTAGGCCAGCATAGGGCCAAGGATTTGACTCGCCTCATTACTAACCTTCAAGCCGCCCCAGAGCCTGTGCACAGATGGGGAGGCAGGGGGTGCACACCCGCCCTAGCACAGACTCCGCCAATGCCCTCTCTTGTCTGGACCACACTTTCCTCCTTACTGAGGCAGCTGGATGTGAGCATCGCTCCTCACTCGTCACTCATTCAACAGTTTTTGAGGGACCACAGCATACGCTGCTGTGTTCCAGGCAGCAAGGGAGCAGGTAAGTCCGAGGCAAATAAGATAAAGTCCTTACCCTAAAATTACAGGGAGTGTTTCAAGCGACAGTAAATGGTATCCAGGTCAATACTCAATCTGTTCCTAAATTCCTACTTCCCACTCACCGATGACTGGGTCTGTACTTACATACCTCCTAGGACAGAGAACTCACTACCTTTCTAGCCTGTTGTGTAAATCCTCAAGAGGCTTAAAGTAAAACAAGAGTAAAGTAAAACAAAAAACCTAAACAATGCTGAAGCACTCTGGGTTTGGATCTCAGTGACCTGCTTACTAACTGTGAAATGGGCACAAGCGTAACCACATCCTCAGGCACCTGTCCCTCACTGGGGATCACCAAGCTTGCCCGTCAGTGCTCAGTAAGCAACAGGTATGATTTAGTGTGAGGCAGAATATGAGCCCTTCCAGGGTCCAAGTGTCTGCATGTTAACTCAGCCCCTCAGACAGAGAAGGGGAACTCACTTGCCAGTATGACTCCCCATTGCTAGGTACCATGCAATCCTATTAGACTCTCAATTTTATGCAGATTTTACAGGAAAGAGCAGGAGGACCAGAGAGGTTAAATAAAGTCCTGGGCAGCTGAGGAAATGCAGGGCTGGTTTGGAATCTGGGCCTATCAGACTCCAGGACCTGTGCCTCCAGCAGCCTGGTGGAGAGCGGCCCCAGGCTCACGGGATCCAGCTGGCGTGGCCACAGCCTCACTTGGTGCCTCATTGCCATGCACCTCGCTGGAGCTGGAACTTTCTCCTGCCGCCTGGGAGGCTGCCCTCCTCCCGCTGGCTCTGTCCAGGACTTCCCTTCCTCTTGGCTCCCTCTTAGAGCTCTTTTCCACTGCTGACCAAAAGTAGGACAATTAACTCCTGTCTGTGACCCCGAGCAAACCAGGCACCCCCCGGTGTCACAGGTCCCAAACCTGTCCAGCAGAGGGACAAACAGGACAGTGGTTCCCAGACTTTGGGGTAATGCAAAAAGAAATATTTCCAAAAACTAAGAATAAGGAGAGGTGCTAACTGAGGCTGCCAAACTTGTACTTTGCCGAGGGAAGACTGAACTGCCATCGGCTGCTGCCAGAGTTCAGTAAAGGACATTTCATAAAAGTAGGAAGTTCATCTCAGAACCTTTAAATAGAATTCACTTAGCCGACATTCAACTCACTACATTGCCCTATGTTCCCCCCACTTTACTATGTAAGAAACTGGGGAACCTTCATGGGGAGGCACAGGCAAAGCCCAACACCTGAGACTTTGAGGGGAGAGAGCTAGGGGCCTCCCAGCTCCCACGTCCTGGTCGACCAGAAATCCTGCAGCAGCCTGGAGCCTGTCAGCAATGTGTACTGACCACTCTAGGAATCCAGGCAGACTGGGCTCAAGGGGTAGGACAGGGGCCTCTGTTGGAGGCAAATCACACAGAGATAACATGGAACCACCAGGCAGCGACTGAGAGCAAGGACAAGCATGCAGGGGGAGCCAGGCCGGCGTGGCTCAGCGGTTGAGCGTCAATCCATAAACCAGGAGGTCACAGTTCGATTCCCAGTCAGGGCACATGCCCAGGTTTCAGGGCTCGATCTCTAGTAGGGGGCATGCAGAAGGCAGCCGATCAATGACTCTCATCATTGATGTTTCTCTCTCTCCCTCTCCCTTCCTCTCTCTGAAATCAATAAAAAGATATTTAAATTTTTTTTTAAAAAAAAAAGAGTGCAGCAGGAGCTGTGGATAACGACTCCCCTTCACTGGACTGACCGGGCCAGGCATGCTCCCACCTGGGTCTTAGCTCTAGCTGGGCCCCCTGCCTGCACAGCTCATCGCCACACTTCCATACGGCTCTCTCCCTCGCCTGGCCTCCTCCAAGCCTTTGCACAACTGTCACCTTCTCAGTGAGGCCGACCCCGTCCACCCCACTGCAGCCCCTGCCTCCACTTCCAACCCGCCCTACCTTCCTTTCATTCCACCGGATGAATCACTTCCTAACACAATTTAATTGCTCATTAAGGGTGTTGTCCATTGTCTGTCTCCTCCTTCGAGAATGCAGGTGCCACATGGTAGGTGCTCAATAAATATTTGCAGGATGAATGACCGAATGGAGACCCAGAGAAGATAAAAAATGCTCAAAGCAGCACAGTTAGCAAGTGGCCCAGCAGGGATTAAGCTCCATAGCGGAGCCACTTGGGTTCCCTCCCTGCATGAGCTGAAGAGTAAGTGACCAGAGGAAGCGGGTGTTGGAAGGGTGATGGGAGGAGCAGGCCGTCAGCCCTCGGCCGCAGGTTCTAGAAGCACGTGTTTACTGTCTCTTGCCTCACGGGCGCCTAGCACCCAGCACTGCCCAGCACGAAGTAGGCGCTTCTGTTGAATAAACGGAGAAGCCAGCCGTTCAGCCAGGATGACTTTCTCCACTCTCACCCCTGAAAGGGTAAATAAGTGCGTGCACGTGTGTGACTGAGACTGGCCAAAAATGACAAATGTTTGAGCCACAGGGTGACCGGGGTGGGGAAAGCAGCTGACCCATTCGTGCATGGGCAGGCAGCCCTCGCTGACCCTGGGCTTGGGCAGCTGTGTGGACTGTGCCTTTGGTGGGGGCGGGGGGGGGGGCAGGCAGACGGGCAGCGGGAACAGGAGCTCCGCTGGCTGGGCTGCCAGCTACCCCCACCTCCAAGCTTCAGATTCTTGGTTCCTGCTTATGCGCAGCCCACGGCTTCCTCCCCTTCAGGCATCTGCTCCCATATCCTTGCCCATCCTCAGGCTCAGCCATGCCCAGTGGGCAGGTACCCTATCTGTCCAGACTGCCGGACCCCTGGCTGCCCTGACTCTGGGTCCCCAGGCAGAGGAGACAGAGGCCAGCCCCCTTTGGAAGAAAAGCAAAAGCTGAAACCCAAAGAGGGCCAACTGGAGCCAGAACGCCTGGGTATGAGCCACTTAGTAGCTGTGCGACAAGTACTTCACTGGGCTGTGCCTCGGTTCCCTTGCCTATAAGGACACAAACATCTTATAGGCTTGTTCTGAGAACTCCAGTATGTAAGTAAACTCCTGTACAGTGAGTAACAGTGCCTGGCAGCTGAAAGCACTAAATAAATGTTAGCTGTTGATTGTTACCTTCTAACATTTCTATCTGCACAACCTACTGATAACCCCCACAGCCCATCATCCAGACCACCGCGGCCTAGTAAACAGAGCAGAAGCAAACCTCCTTCCCGCCAGGCTGCTTATGATTTCTCTTTCCCCTCTCTGGGCATCTCCACTTGACAGATGGGACAATTGAGACCCAGAGAGGTTGCTCAATTTGCTCCAGATCACAAAGTTTCAACAGTCCGAGGTCTATCTCCCTTTGCCATCCCAGCTCCCTCCCCGCCCTGAACACAGAGAAGGTGGCCTGACTACAGGTTTCTGAGCAAAGAAAGTCAATACTGGGAGTTACCTTTCCTCTTGGGCAGCTGCAGAAGGATGTTGTTCCAGAGGCCAGGGACCCACTCTGCAACCCTCTGGGGGACAGGGTGTGTGTGGGTGGTTTACTCTACCCCAGGGGCGGGGAACCTTTTTTCTTTTTTCGGCTGAGGGCCATTTGGATATTTATAACATCATTCGTGGGCCATGCAAAATTATCAACTTAAAAATTAGCCTGCTATATTTGGTCAAACACTTAATTAACTCACCCCTAATGTGATGGCTGGAATTGCTTCTCTTTGGTGAGGCCTTGGCAGGGCCAGACCAAATGATTTACGGCCCACAAGTTCCCCACCCCTGCTCTACCCTCACCCCCCCCCCCCCCCACTCTAGCCCACTGTCCCAAATGACAAGTTTTTACAGCTGCAGAAAGTGCTGTCAGGTGTGCGGGGTGCTCAGAGTGACTTGTGATATGCAGAGGGGCAAGTTCAGCGGCCTTGGTGGCCTGGTCACCAAGATAGCCAGGAAATGCAAGCAGGCAGGGGCCTGAGGCCGGAAACAGGAAGCTGTGAGCTCAAAAATCACTCCTCAGGTCAGAGAGTCCACAGGCAAGGCCGGGGGATGGTGACAGAGCTGTTAAAACATCCACCCAGTCGCAGAACATGGAAGGGTCTCCTCAGAGCATCCAGCTTGTCCTCTTTGTTCAATAGGGGAAACTGAGGCCTCAGAAGGGACAGGTGTTGCCTAAAGCCACAATGGCTAGAAGTCTCACGTAAACTCCCTGAGTGCCGGGTGTGTGGGGCAGAGGGGCGGGGAAGGATTGTTGAATCAGGTTGCCTGGGTTCAAATCCCAGATCCAGCACTTACTAGCTCTGTGGCCCTGGGCAACTTGCTTTCCCACTCTGTAGCAAAGCCTCAGTTTCCTCATCTGTGAAATGGGATCATAATAACAGCATCTCCTCTTTGGGTTGGATGAAACGAGCTAACTGCACAGATCCTTACTACGTGTTAGCAATGATCATTGCGCACATGGATCACCCAAAGAGACAACTGTGAGCAGGGAAAGGGCAGAGAAGTGACCCGGCCACAACTCCCTGTCCCACATTGTGCCACAGAGCCCTCCAGGTGAGCCTTAAACCTCTGGCCATCCCTCCTCCAGGGCAAGCTCTGCTTTGTCCTCAGACACCTGGCTGACCTAGCAGTGACAGGCCATCCACACGAGACAGATTGTCCCCACCCCAGCCCTAGGAGACAGCACCGGCAGCCACACCTGCGCACTGCTGCTCCCCTTGGTCCTTACAACCTCGGATGCACATCAAAATCTCCCCCCACCAGGACTCCCATCCAAACGCTCACGCCTGGGAGGGGCTATTTCCAAAACGAGCAGAGGGTGGCAGCCCTGCTGTGTGCGGCCTCCGATGCCCGCCTCCTGCTTAATTCCCCCAGACTTAACTCTCTTTCTGGGCTGGTACCTCTAGCACCTGCTCCCGGATGCTTGCTCCTGGCCCTCCAGGCGTGTCTTTATGTATTAGCTGTAGCAGAATTGTGGGGCGGGCAGATATCACCATCTTGGAGGCCATCCAAGGGGCTGGTGGCCGAAACCCTGGGCAAAAACCCCAAGGCAGGCAGTAGCACACCAGGCTATGGGGCCTCTGACGCAGCCCACAGGATCTTAAAGGGCCAGGACCAGGCCACAAATGCCCGGGCTGGTGCCTGGCACGTAGAAGGAGCCTGTAACATGCACCCGCAAGGACAGCAGGCTCACATTCCCCACAGTAGCCCTGGGGCCTCATCCGGACGCTGTGTCCTCGCCAATAGATGGGGCAGCTGAAGAAAAACAGCCCATCACCGACACCAATGGAGCGGACCCTGCAGAAATTCCATCTCTAGCTTCCTGTGACACGGCCACGCTGAGGTCGTGACTGGCCAGACCTGTGAGGACACTGAATCCGCGGAGGCTCACGTGGCCGCTTATCACCATCTCCCTTATAATATATTAAGGAAGGGCAAGAGACACGGGTGCCCAGTGATGCCAGCCTGGCACATTCACCTGGGCAGGGACACAGAGGCACTGCCAGTACACAGGAAAAGACATACCTGCGTGGTGCCTGGGTCAGGTCTCAGAGGTCCCCCATTGCTTGGGGAGGGGCAGGGGACACATGCCCCTCTGGGCAGAGACACACAGCCTGCCCTGCCCAGCTCTTCCCAGTACAGATGGCACATGGTCCTGAAATAACACGAGGCATCTAAATGCTACAGGGAACGCTGAGTACCCTTCATTCGACCCAGGAGGGCTGGGAGGGCAGGACAGTAGCCAAAGATCTTTATCCACATAAGCAAGAGAGGCCTGTGTCACAGCTAGGCCATGGCCACCTGGTGGACAGGGGCCAGGGCAGGCCATGGGCGGTGTCTGGAGTCAGACGCTTCGCTTGGCTGTGCCACTTCCTGGCCAGATGACCTCGGGCAGGTGACTTCACCTGGCCGAGCCTCTGTTTCCTCATCTCTAGAATGGGAAGCCCAGTAATCCGTGTCCTGTGGCGATGCTGACACATTCTCGGCGCACGTCTTTCTAATCAGACGGACGTTCCTTTGACAGGAGTCAGTGAGATGATGCAGTTCAAGCGCCAGGCATGCCCCGGGCTATTCTGTTAAAGATCCTGGCCTCTGGCCGGCTACAGCTGCGGCCTCGCCGTCCCCTGCAGTCCCAAGGATAAGAGCACCCTGAGCGGCACCCACCCAGCCCCACTTCTCTCTGGACCTGTGCAAAGCTGGAGAGAACGTGTTCTGTTGCCATAGAAGGCTGGCCTGCCGGCCTGAGGTCACCTGCCATGCCATCAAGGCTCGGAGAATGTCAGCTATGTGGGGGGAGTAGGAGGTGCGCGCTTGTCCTGCCTGCTCCAGTAGTGCGGAGAATGCGTGTGTGCGCACATACACACACACACACACACACACACACACACACGGCACAGAGCTGGGGGTGGGCACCACACTGGAGACCCAATCAAGCTATTGAGAGAACAGGCTAGGCTCAAGTGTGGCTGTTTAAGCCCAGGCAACTGACTCAACCTCTCTCAGTCCTGTTTTCTATAACTTGGAAATCCACACTCACAGGGTTAGAGCGAGCACTCAGGGAGATACTGCCCAAAGCACACCTGGCACACTGCCTGGCACATGCCAAGGGCTCAGAAAATGATAGCAAAAGCTACAATGAAGCCAAAAAAAATGCATTTCCATACAGCTCTGCCAGGGTCTCTCCAGATGAAGGGGTCTGGCCCAGGCTTGGTGGCCAGCAGGGGCCAAGTCTCTGTCCGTTTTCACTCCTGAATCCCTCATAATAACAGCTAGGACTGAGCTGCTCTGCTGCCCTCTGGAAGCTGGCCCAACCTGGGGGGTGGGGGGAGAAAGGCCTCAAAAGGAACTGGGAGGCTGAGCCTAGAAGCCCCCAGAACTGCCAGCCTGGCTGGGCTCTGCCCCAGGCAGCAGCCACAGAGGTACAGAGCACATGCTGAGAGCATGAAGCCCTGTCCTTCCTGGCTCCCTGCTTCCATGGGGGCACTGCTCAGTCCAGCCCTCCCAGAAGCCCCACTCCAGTGGGTCAGCGAAGCTGAACCCCAAAGGAAGGCCAGTCTGGGCTGTCAACATGGTTCCTTCTAGAATCTGCCCACTCCAGGGCACCTCCACAATGGCCATGGCCATGGGTGAAACGGACTCAGATCCTCAAACACAGTGCCTCCCTCAGAGTCTGCAAAGAGCTTCATCTGCGCATCTCCACTGACTGCTGTAGGAGCAGAGCAGGGACCACTGTTCCCATTTTAGGTAGAGGAAGACTGAGGCTCTTCCTGATGAAGGAGTCTGGCCAGGCTGGGTGGCCAGCAGGGGCCACAGCAAAGCAGCCCTGGTTTCCACTCCCTGCACCTTTAAGCCCTAAACAAGCCCATGATAACAATCATGACAGCAGCCAGCTCTCCTTATGTGCTTTACATAGATTCTATCGCTGCAAAATCACAACAGCCTGACTACCACGTTCTCAAGAGCCTTGCCCAAGGTCACAGAGCCAACAGCACTCTGTCCCCCGCCTTCCTTCCCTTCATGACTCTAAACCATTGTGGGGCCACCTTCACCTACTGCGGTGGGAAGCAGCTCAAGTTTCTGGTTTGATCCTGGAGATTCCTCCCTCCAGGGGCCGAGAGCCTGGTGGTCTCAGAATAGCGTCTGGGCAGGGAAAGGAGGCTAGATTGCAAGCTCTGCCACTGGCTTCTGTATGGCTTTGGCCAGATGCTTGCCCTCTCTGGGCACCAGGGTCCCAAGGTAGGTAGACACAGCCCCTTCTTGCTCACCCTCTCTAGTCCCAGTGCTGTCCAGTCCAGCTCCTGGGAGGCACAGACCCACCCCTTTCTGAGCCAAGTCAGTTGCCCTCCCAAAACAACTCTGTGGCCTCCCCACAATCTTCCCCCCTCCAAGGGCGGGGCTGGCACGGAAAGTCCCACATGCTCAGCTCCTCTGGTTTGTCCAACTGAAGTCACCTCTCCCCATCCCCAGCTGTCTCTGGCTCAGGGTCCTGCTGGCTGTGGGTGGATTCAGCCAGCTTGGAACCTGCCCAGCCCAGTGGCCCAGGGGGCTGTATGAGGTCAGGGTTCCAGGCTCCTGTCCAGAGGGCAAGCGCAGCCAAGGCCTGTGGGCTGCAGAGTGAACTGGGAGGGGGCCCAGCAGCCTGGACCCCTGAGAGCCCAGCCAGACATCCAGGCTCCCTATTGGCAGTGCTCAAGATGACACCAACAGGCAGGGTAAGGATGGCAATGAGGGACCCTAGGGTTCCCAGAGTCCTCCACGAGATTCCTATAGCCAGTGGAAATCAGACCAGCTGTCTTGTTTTAGACAATCCACGAAAACCAAAGTGGAAATCCAGACTACAAGCCCGTCCCCCTCTCCCCAAAATACTGCAACCACACCACAGTGCCTGGTCCCACCCCACAGCCTCCCCAGGACCCTGCTGACCCCACCAGCTTCCCGATTTGGGACTCAGAGCTGGGCTCAAATCCTGGGTGCTCAGTGGCCAGAGGGAGCCAGCAGGGGGAATGTCCTGCCTCGTTTCAGTGGGCATGCCTCTGCAACCAGTTAGGAAGGAACCTGGGAGACGTCCGCCTCTGGACATAATTCTAGTACCATCCACGGAGGTCTTCCCTTGTGTGAGGTGCTAGACCAAGCACACTGCATGCCTTCCCTCGCTGAGCCCTCAGGGCGGCCCTGGCTTCAGGAGGAGAGGTCCTTGGTGACGACCACAGAGCTGGGAAGTGACGGAGACCAGGTCATGCGGGACTCTGAAGGCCCTGGCTGTGGCCTTTGAGCTGTGGCCAACCCAGGCAGGTCCTGAAACTCTCTTATCTTCCAGACTTACCTGTTCATTACACAAACGTTTATGGGGCTCCCACTGTGTGCCTGGCAACAGCTGGATGGCCTTTATAGAAATCCACCGGGGCGCCCGCAAGAAAAGCATCGAGGCTGTAGGGGAGCCTTTCCGGAAAAAGTTGGAGTGGAAAAGACTTGTGAGGGTGGGCGTGGGGGCAGGCAGGAGGCCAGCAATTCCTATGGTGGAGAGGGCACTGGCCTGCGAGTCTGGAGCCCAGGGTGCTATGAGCAGCCTGACCCACACACTTGCTGGGCAGCCGCCTGGCCTCTCTGGGCCTCCCTTCCACCTCTGGAAAACTTGGACTGCTTGGAGACATTGAGGGTCCCTTCGGGCGCCAAACCCCTGTGGCCGGTCCCAGGCGGGCTTCTGGGGAGCCCCAGGCCCGGCTGGTATGGGAGCTCCTGGCCCGGCCCTACCTCCCCGGCGCAGGAGTAACAACTTGCAACCTGAGACGCCGGGACCAGAGCGGAGTGGAGGGGTGGAGGGGCCTTACCTGGAGTCGGAGGCGCAGGGAGGAAATTGGGGGGAGCCCCGAGGGGGGCGGAAAAAAGAGGAAGGGGGCACAGCGTCCGCAGGAGGTGGGACCCGCGGCGCGCAGCTCCGACGGCTCGCAAGCTGCCCCGGCGGGAGCGCAAGAGGAGCGAAGGGGCCGCACGTACTCACCCGGTTGATCTCGGCCAGCCGCCTCTCCTGCCGGGCTTTGAGCAAGCCGAACGCCTTCCCTCCTGGAGGAGACAAAGAGGCGGCCGGGCAGCGGGGGTCTCCCCGGGCCGCGCGCCCCCGGGGCCCGCGCCCTCCTCCTGCGCGCTGCAGACGCGCGGCCCGCCGGGTGCGCACGGGCGGCGGGCGGGGGCCCCGGGACCGCGTGCCGGGGGCGGGGCGGGGGCGCGGGGCGGCGCGGGGAGAGCGGCGCCTACCTTGAAACCTGTTGCTGAGCGCCACCGACATGGCGAGCACCGCGCTCCCGCCGGCTGGAGGCTTCGCGGCCGCGGCGCGGGGACGGCGGAGGCAGGGCGGGCGCGCGGTCCGAGCTCCCGCGGCGTGTGGCGGCGGGACCGAGGGGCGGAGGGAAGGCGCGGGCGGCCGGACACACCCCTCGCTCCCGCCCTCCCCGCGGCCCGCCTCCCGGCCGCCGGCCTCAAAGCGGCTATTATGCGGGAAGCCGGGCCCGCCGCCCGCCCCTCTGCCGGACGACGCGGAAAAGGCACAGCGCGGGGGCCGCCCGCGGGCACCTCCCTCCCCGCGCTCCCCGGGACCTTCCCAAGTCCCCTTCCCGCTCCCGGCCGCGGCTTCCCCGTAAAAGTGAACGGGGAGGACCTTCGTGCGCACTCCTGGGGTAGCTGCGGGAAGCAAACGCAGGGCCCCGCAGGGGGGTGAGTGCGCCGCCCACCGAGGCCCTCGGTGCTGTCGCCAGGTGCGCAGCTGTCCTGCCAGAAGGGCGGCTGGGTTCCCAGCCCTGGTTTAACTCTTGAAAGAAAAAGAAAACCATTCATTTTTGGGGACATCAGCGACACTAAAGCCATTAGACCGAGTTCGTGTTTTGTTAATAAAGCCTATTTCTGGAGCACTCACTGTGCACAGGCACTTTGTCAGATTAATGCCGGACACGTTTTAGTTTGTTCGGTCCTTTACTCTCAAACCTCTCTGAAATAGGACTCGTGCTCCCATTTTACAGAAGAGCAAAGTCAGGGAGTGGAAGTCTGGGGTGCAAATCCACCTGGCTGATACCCGGAGCCTCAAACTCCAGGAAGAGTGTCGCTCAGGGTGCAGGACCCCGGGCCTTGGAACAGGGTGACCTTGGAGTTTCCTGTCCAAATCAGGTCATTTCTGAGAACAAGAGGTGGCACGCCTAACAATTATGCTGGGGTCACGCTGGGGTCACAGGCACAGACAGGGACTGGCCTGGGCACACAGCACACCTGGTCACCAGTAATGCCTACCCGCCAAGGCCTCCCCCCCCCCCGCCCCCACTGAGCATGTCCCTGGGGAATGGATCCAGGAATTCTCCTTCCCAATTCACCCCTAGGGTTTGGATCTGGCCAAGCTGTGTGACCTTGGGCAAGGCACTTGGCATGTCTGAGTCTCAGTTTCCTGATCTGCAGAACGGAGGAAACATCAGGCACCTCTCACCAAGCAGGGCTGTTATAACTTATTACTCTCAGGGTTTTAAGCAGGTGGTAAAAGCTTGGAGAAAACGGCTTAGGAATTATCAGCCTTGGTTGATGGGAGATGTCCCACCTGCAGGTCAGAGATGAGAGCTCCTGTAGAGCAAAGCCTTCGTAACTCACTCCCGGGCCAGGTTCAGGTGGCCTGTTGCCCTGGCCAATTGGGCTGGTTGGCCCCCCGTCAGCTATTCTGCAGGGCAGGGGCCACCCCACCTTCCACTGCTCAACTGCTAGGCTGCATTGCTAGCCAGATGTTCAACAGCTGTCAAATTCCACCAAGGGCAGCCCCACCTCTGGGGCCAGAGAGTGTGTCTCTACCACAGCAGGCATGACCGGACTGCATGAGTCAGGAGATGTCAGGCCTGAGGTACGTCACTGGAATGGAGAGAAGGCCTGTGCTCCACCCGTGAGGGATGCTGGGACTGGGCTTGGCGGATAAAGGCTAATGCCAAGAGCAGGCACCAGAAGGCTGTGTACCTCCGTCAGCAGAGAAGCTGGTGGGAGGCGCAGGGAGGAAAGAGGGACTGGGGGCATCAGACCCTTCCCGGAAATCTTCAAAGCATCCCCATGTCCTTGGCACCACCTAACACCAGACACCAATCATCTAATTCTCTTTAAAGCAACAGCCTCCTGTTTTGACCTCCCTGCTCCCTGTCCTCTCTCAAATCTACAAAGTTGCTCCCCAGGTGATGGATGTCCACCACCTCCCCCACACCCCCGCCCCGGCCTCAGTTGGTTCTCTGCAGAGGAGCCCAGCTCTTCCCTGAGTGCCCTCCCCAAGCACGTTTGGAGTGGACACAGCCCAGCTCTCACTATATGGCCTTGGGCACAGAGACCCTTGTTCTGAACAGGAGTGAGGGGTGGGAACCTGGCCCGAGCTGGGTCAGTCTTTCCTGGGAGGGTGGGATCAGGACAGTTTCCAGCTTGTTTCTGCCCAGGATTTGGCCTGATGACTTGTAAACTCGGGTGCCGTGGTGGTGGGAGCAGGGGGAGCATCTTCTTGCATCAAGGGCAGGAAATGTAAAGAACTGCTCTGCAGAGAGAAAGGACGGAGCAACCACAGCGAGAGCAGAGGCAGAGAGGAGGGGAGAGGAAAGCTCTTGCTTAGCAGCCTGGGAGGCGATTCAGGCCCCAGCTGCCTCAGAGGGTTGGCAGCACTTCCCACCCGGGATTCCAGGAGACCCTCTCATGTCCTCCAAATGTAAACTCTTTTCTGCTTAACCCAACTCCGTTCAGGCCTAATTGGCCAAGAACCCCGAGTGCTGCATAGTCTGGCCCATGCACCTGTGTTTCCGGAGTGACCCTTGCTGGCCAAGCTCCCATCTTGCAAACCCTGGGCTGTTGCCCACCCTCCTGGAATGTCCCCCTCTGCCTTCCCACCCTGTGGGACCTGCCCCAAAGCCCTCCTCCTCACTAGCCTTTCTGGGCTGCTGGACACGGTTTGAGTTCATTTCCTGGCTCAGTATCTTCAGACTGAGCCGGAGGTCAGCTGAGGGCCTCTCTGTACCCTACCCTTCAAACTCCCCAGCCCCTCAACTTTGCCTGATAAGCCCCAGGTAGTAGAGGAGAGAGGGCAGGTGCTTGTGGTCACAGGACACCAGCAAAATTCCCCCAGTGGGAAGACCCCGGCCAAGCCAGTGGGTTCAGCTTTTGCCACCTTCCTGCTTTGTGTGGGCCGAGATGGATCCATACAGGTTCCTCCTCCCACTCTCTGGGCACGGGGTGTGTCACACACTTGGGTGTGCCGTGTGTGCGCCCACAGCCAGGGCCCCTGCTGCCAGCCAGCACAGAGGACCAAAGGCACACCACCCAGCTAGTAAAGAGGTCTTTTATTTCCTTCCACATTAAACAGAATTGGGCTGCTGTGCCTGTCGCCCCTGCTGGGGGCAGGAAGAGCCTTCCAGCAGCCTGGGCCCCCTGTGGCACCCATCCTCCCGGTGCCAGGGCCGTGCCATCTGTTGGAAGAGGGCCAGGGAAAGGGGAGGAGTGCCAGAAGGAAATGCCAGAGAATCCTGGACAGCGGCCGGCAGGGGGGGAGGGGGGGTAGGCCACAGGGGGATTCCCCAGCTCGATGGACTGGAAAGGCAGCCAGGCCTCCACACCCAGTAGGGCCCTCCCTCGCAGCAAGTGGGGCCACAGAGCCACAGGGCCGGTTTGGGAAATGCCGGTCAAAGGCCATCCGGGGTCACTGGGGTCACAAAGGGGAACTCCCTGCTACCTGAGCCTCCTGACACAGGCCCCCTCAGGCCCTTGAGGCCCAGCTCTCTGCACAGGCCACAGGCTCAAAGGGGCCCTAGGATCCTGAGAACGAGGTATTCTATGAAGCTGGCCGGCCCAGCAGGCTGCACCATGGCCCCAGGAGTCCCGGCCTCGGGTTCCAGTGCTGAGAACCTCCCTAGGATCTTGTGTTTCTTGGCCTGCCTGTCCCTTGGCCGTACCGAGCTGCTGTGTGTGTGTGTAAGGATTGCGGGGTGTGGGAGCTGCAGTTGGACAGACGGCAGCTCTGGAATGGGGGCTCTGGCTCTTGTTGAACTCACCCTAGATCTCTGGGGATGCCCCCCTCAGCCTCCCAGGTACCAACCCTGCCTGGGCCCATGCTTTCAGGAGTGAGAGTGGCATGTTAGAGCCACAGCATCCACAGGGGGTGCAGCACACAGTGGTGCTCAGTAAGCAGCTGTGGGTCGGCTGTAATGTGTGTATGTGCAGATGGACTTGTGCACAGTGTGTACACACGCACAGGCATGTGTTCACGGCACATGTACATGTTATTGACACTGCAGTGTGCATGGTTATGTGTGCATGGGGAAGTGTACACAGTGGTGAAGCCTGCGTGTGCCTGACAGGGGAACCGTGAATGCACACTGATTCCTGCTGGACGGAGGGATATGGGCATGGACTCCGAGGGTATGTGTTCACTCAGGAGAGGGTTCCCAGCAGCAGACTCCGGCGCACCTGTGGGTGTGGTGCATGCCCTGGGCCGGGAGCATTCACTGCCAGCTGGCACAGCTCTCGGGCAGACTCTGTAGAATGGCCTCCAAGTTCTGCTTGTCAGCACGGACTTCAGCAAGGTCACTCTCGAAGCTCTGGATCTGTAGCTCCTGCTGCTCAGATTCCTGCTCCAACAGCCTCAGTTTCCCCTGCAGGGACCCGGGAGGGCCCAGCCGCAGCCTCAGGCGCTCCAGTGCCTGCTGGGTCTCATTCAGGGCCTGGGCAGGGGCTCGATGGGTGTCCAGTGACTCTGCAGAGGGGCGGAGAGCCTCAGCATGGGCCAGCTCCCTGCAGGCCCCAGAAGCCTGCTCAGCCCCCACCCCAGAGACCCTTCCCAGTCCAAACCTTCCAGGATTCCGACTGCCCACAATCCACCAGGGAAGCAAGGGACCAAAAGGGCAGTGTGGTGACAGCCTGGTCTGGGTACCCCACCAAGCTCATGTGCAGACTCTGGGACTTTCCTCCAACAGGTGGCACGGGGCAACTGTTAATTTTTGTTGTTGCTATTACTATTATTGTTTTAAAAAGGCAGCCTTGGGTGACTCCTGAGCCCATCTCCTCATCTATAAAGCAGTGGTGTGTGCAAGGTCCCATGATGCCTGCTGGTCCAGCGTGCCACATCCATGCACCAAGAGCACACACTTACAAAGCCCATCCATGCTGGGTGTGGGGGGATGTGTGGCTGAAATCTGGGTCTCTTGCTTCAGCATGAGGGCCCGGGAGACAGATGGGCAGAAAGGGCTATAGACCTGGGAAGCAGGCGGGGGGCGTCTAGCCCTGGCCCTGCAGGGGTTAGCTCTATTTCTTGGGGTTAAGGACTTCCTGGAGCCTCCCCAGGAATAAAACAAAGGGGTGCGGCCAGGTGCTCACATGTGAACAGGTGGTGATGGTGGCATGGAATCCACAGGCTGCCTGCCCCGCCTGGCCCTTGTCATTAAGGGTGACAGTCAACAAGAAGATGGCTCAGCCAGGTGACAAGGAGGTAAGTTCTAAATGGTATAGAATCCCACAGGATCCCACAGGATCCCACTGGGCCCCAGGGCTCCCCACGGCCTCGAATTTCCTGGATAATGAAGGCTTCGTGGAAGGGCGGCCAGGAGCTGAGCCAGGGCAGGGAGAGGCAGAGGGGGCTGAGAGGCCCTTGCTCAGGTCCTGCTCCCAGCAAAGACCTGGGAGGCCCCACTGACCTCAGGAAAGTCCAAACGGCCTGGCCTTGGAGGAGACTGAGAACTGGGTTATAGTCTCCATTCTACCTGCTTATCTGGGGCTCCCAGGGGTAAAGTGGGGGGTCCAGGTGGTGCCGTTCACTCCTGCATCCCCAGGTCAAGCACCGTGCAGGAATGAATGAGTGAATGAATGAATGAATGAATGACAAGGACAACAGCTGGAGCAGTTTAGCCTCGTAGAGCTCACAGGAAGATCCCAGAGGGGTCCCAGGGACAGGGGGTCCCCTTACCCAGCCTGGCAAGCAGCTCAGACAAGGCCTTGACGTCCCTCTCCAGGGAGGTGCGTGATTCCCGGAGCTGCTGCTTCATCTGGCTCAGCCCGGCACCCACCTTCCAGGGGGAGAAAAGAGGAGGAGCGTGAGTGGCTCCTGCCGGCTCAGGGCCAGGAGGCAAGGGGGCAAAGGCCTTGGCATACGTACCCGCTCAGCTTCCTCCAGCTCCTGCCTCCGCGCTCCTGAGACTAGCACCTGCCGGGCGGCCTGTCGGAGCGTCGCCCGCGTCTGGCTGGACAGCCGGCTGGCACGGCGGCGATCCTGCTGCCCCTCCCGCAGCAAGGCCTTGGCGAGCTATGGGTGGGTGCCAGCGCAGCAAGGAGAGTGAACAGAGAACGTCCTTTCAGAGGCAGAGACCACTATGGCGATGACGCCAAAAGGTGTAACAGAGTCAGCGAGAGCCGGGGAGACGCACATCCATTAGAACTGGGCCCCAATTAAAAAAACACACACATGCAACGCCTAGAGGTTTAGGGAATCCAGCCAGCCAGACTGACGTGTGCGTCCTGGTTCTGTGATTTTAAGGTACTGAACCAGCTGGGCCTCAGGTTCTTCACCCGTCCCCTGGAGACAGGAATGACACCCGTTTCTGGAGGAATCACCCACGTGGGGCTCCAGAGCTGAGCCCGGGGCCCCCTGAGCCCTCCTGAGTGTGGAGTGCTCAGCCTTGCAGCCAGGGAGGGGCGGGTCTGCAGGGGCAGCTCTTATACGTCGGTTCTCCCACGGGGACACCACTGCCATCACATCTGTGTCCCTGACCTTGGCACTGCTCCTGGCCAACAGCTCGGCTTCCTTGCCCCTCTTCTTAGCACTGGAGGAGACAGGTCCTGCGTTTCCCAGCATCCTCTCCGCCTGCTTGGTCTTCTTTCTCGCGTCCTCGAGGAGCCGGCCCCGGACGACGCCTGCCCTCCTCCTCAGCACAGCCTGGTCCCCGGGCCGAGGAAACTGCAGCTTCATCCCTGCGAACCCGGCCGAGGCATCAGGAGGGCCTGGGTCAAGGCTTGAGAGCCTGCTGGTGCCCGACCAGCCTCGGACCCTCAGCCAGCAGGAGGGGAGGTCAGGATGCATGAGACCCGTGTGCGACCTGCTCGGGCTTACGGAGCGGGGTGGCACACAGACAAGTGAGGCGCACTGCCCAGTGAATTTAAAGATTCACATTATATCGTGATGCTTATTAAAGGCACAAGTTACATGGCGATCAATGCCTGGGCCACTGTTGGAGATGGGGAACCACAGCACACTGCACAGCAAAATCCACGGAGCTCCTTGTTTGTATGTACTGCCTATTTCTAAAAAGGCATCGAGGCATCTTCTAATAGCTAAATCAAGGGTTGGACCATTAAAGAGAAAAACCGAGGGCCACCTGTAACTGGGGGTGATGAAGGAGAGAAGAGGAGGAGTGGGAAGTGCCAGAAAATTCAGATAATGACATTGTAAGTGATAAATGCCCTATTTACTGCTGAGCTTCCTAGCAACCAAGGAAAAAGGGAAATACGATTCACATAGATTTTGTTATCTAATAAGCAGCAGGTTTCTTCTGTAAAGAGAGACTTTTTCCTTTCCTTTCAGATAAAATTGTAAGGGAAATCTATCGTGCGGTGTACTGATTACAGCAGACAAAGTCAAATTTTAAAAAGAACTGAGCCTCCTAACCTTCACGGTCATAACATGACATAATTGCTCTATGAAGATATTCCAGAAATTAGACCTACTTTGCTTCTTCTACACAAAATTGACGTTCCTTAAAGTGTATTCTGTGGAGTCCTAATTCTACAGGGTGTTCATAAATGTCAGGAGACATGTCGATTAAGGTAAAATAAAGTGAACCAAGCTTCTTTATTGCAGGACTTCTCAGGGCCTTTACTATACTAAGGTGTGCCCTGTAAGGCCTCACTGGGTGCTCCAGCACAAGGCATTTCCTAAACCTATTTGAACACAAACCCTCTCTTGGAAGAGCATGTTGTTGGCCAGGGGCCCCTGAGCACACCCTGGGGAAGACTGTTCTACATTTCATTCAGCAAAGTTTCCTTTCATCCTGGATGCCAACCCAGCACAGGCCAACTGATGGTAAGAGAGAGTGTCTCCAAAAAGGGGTAGGAGCAGGGAAAAGAACCTGGGGTTAGAAGTTTGAGTGCGTCCTTGTGTGGATTACAAAGCAGTGCCAGGGAGGCAAATCTCCATATAGTACCTGCAAGAATGTTCTTATTCTCAGAACCATCCAACAGCAGAAGGTGATACCTTGTGAGGTAGTGAGTGCATCATCACCAGAGGCAAGCAAGCTAAGGGGAGATGAGTCCCCTGTCTGGCGAGAGGGTTGCAGCACATGACTTTAGGACCCCTTATAATTCTAATGTTTTAAAATTAGAATCCTAATTTTCCATTGTTATATATCATTGAATTTACATTCTCACACACAACCATGCCTTTCCCACTGGAAGCCCCCTGACCAATGGGTCCCCAGGACTTCAGAGAGCAGAGGGACCTAGAGAAGGGAAGCCCTGTCCAGTTCACCCTCTGCCCAGAGGGTCCGGGCCACGGCTGGAACTGCATCTTACAGGCAGTGGGTGGGGCTGGGGAGGGAGCTACAGAATCAGGCAGAGGCCTGTCTCTGGTCTTAGACCCTAAGAGGTATCGGGGGCTCAGAGTGTGTTCCTGCCTTATCCACTGTACTGGAACAGAGCCACAAATTAAGGGTGAGGGGGCTTCTCTCTGGAGCAAGTGGACATCACAGGAGCCCATGACACGGGGGACACCAAGGTGAAGAATCATAATACTGGCTGGTTTCTTTTCAGCTCAGCTCTGATCCAGGGATAGAGATACCACTTCCTTTCCTCGGTCTGTCCATCTGTCAAATGGGAGCATTTAGCCTCATTTTCCTAAAGCTCAAAAAGAGACCTAGACCAGCATCGACCCATACCCCAACCAACTCTGCGTCCCTCTGCGTAGCCCCAACTCAGCTCTGGGCCGCGGCAGTCATGTTTGTGCCAGGCAGCGAGAGCCCCGCCAGAGAGGACTGGACTCGGGGTGGACAGCCAGTGGCATCAGATTCTCTTCCCACATGGTTCTGGGAGCTCTGCGTGGGGTCTGACGATGGACGGCCACATGGACAAGTACCCGGTGAGTAGTATGTGAGACGGGGAGAGACAAACAGCCACTGGAGAGGTCCTGACGGAGGCGGCTGTCCCCTTGGCTTACGCCCACGTGACTGGACTCCCATCCCCTGCAACCAAGCCTGATCAGGGGCTGTCATGGACATTTGTGCATCAGTGAGCCTAGGGCTCAGCAAGGCTTGCCTACCTTCCAGGTCAGCCAGCAGGGTCCTGGCTCCCATGACGGTCACTGTGGCAGCCTGGACAGACGAGGAAGCCCGGGTGAGGGCGGCTCTGGCCTCATGCTGCAGCTGCAGAGAGAACAGACCGTCTGGGCAGGTGGCACGCAGGTGCGCCGCCCGCAGTCGGGTCAGGTGGGCGCCACACCGCATATACTAGGTCCCAAAACATCACCAAAACGCTGACAATTAGTTATGCCGTTTACCAGGAATACCTGGTGTGTATTATTATACAAATGTTAATCCCCGAATATCTCTCCCAAGAAATCACCTGCCCTGGAAGCGCTTGAAGGGAAACAAACACAGCTAAAGGCAGGAAGGACAACCGAAGATTTCTCTTCAGAAGGCCGCCGAATCTCAAAGAGCAAATCTGTTTCTTATACAACTTTTACCATAGAAAACCAGCTTCTTCCCCCCACCACCGAACAAGACCAGATGAACAATATGGGTTTGATGGATGAATTCCCTGATCATTTAACACCGTCTCCCGTTCTGGCGGCAAATGCCAACCTGTGGCTTAGCACCACGAGCAGGCGCTCGGTAACCATCGGGCAGGTGAGCTCATGAGTGAAAGGATGAATGACTAAGAGCCATCCCAGGTGTAGCTAATGCTGACTAAGGGGTGGGCATGGCCCTGCCTACTGCTGCTGCTGCTGTCTCTCTGTCCATCCGTCTCCTGCCCTGGCTGGCTGTGAGGTTCTCTGGAGTTTGGGGGGAGGCACCGGAGGGATTAAAAGAACTACTCTGGTCTTTGCCCCTCCCTCCCCTGCAGCCTGGCCCCCAGATCCCCCCTGGGGCAGCCCCAACCTCACCCAGGTGCCTGCCTCAAAGGACACATGCCCACCTGTGTGAGGGGCTCTGTCTTGTGCAGTGCGGCGCGGGCAGTCGCCTGGAGGGCCCGGGCAGCCTCAGTGATCACGCGCTCCCTGGATGTCACCGTCTTCTCCAGGGCCTGCACCTTCAGGTTCAGATCCCTGGCCCGGGAATTCTGAGGCTGCAGGGAGACAGAGGGCTCAGGCAGGACCTGGCAGGGAGGTCCACGGGGCCGATCCCCTCCCGGAGAGGCACCAGGGGCAGGGACGGTGGGAGTAGGGGCATGTGGACACAGGGAAGAAGAGGGGCTAGGGCGAGGGTGAGACCTGTTTCTTGAGGCTCAGATTCCAGCCCCGCCAGTCTCTAGAAATGCAGCCTCGCCAAGTCAGCTAACCTCCCTGACCCGCATTTCCTTCCCCAGGTCCACAGTCACTCAGCTGGAACCTTGGGGCGGGTGTGTCTCCCAATTCAGGCTTTCGGGCCCTAGAGGAACACCCCACGCAGGTACTGCATGGTATCTAACAGCCTCAGCGGCATCTGGGAAACCAGCCCTGAGGGCCAAACCCTTTACTACTCGCGGGGGAGAAGCAAAGGCCCTCGTAAGCAGCCCCGGGCCTGTCAATCTTGCTCATGGTTTGCCCCAAATGCATTTATAGACGCTTCGCCTTTTTTCAAAGCCCAGTTCCCGAGTTCAGGGATTGCAGGATTATAGAGAAGGCGTGATAAAGCTGATTTATCCAGAGGCGATGGGTGCAGGGTAGCAGGCACAGAAGGGAGGCCCGCACCCATTAAGGGCCACCTGTGCATTACCGACCCATCCCTCCCAACTCCCCATGAACATGCAGCCCTCGAACGACCCAGTGGGCGAGCTCCACCTGACAGACAAGTAACTGAGGCACAGGCAGGAAAAGTCCTGGACCAAGGTCACGGCTGGAGCAGCAGAACTGGGATTGATCCCAAGTCCGCCTGGTGCCATTGCTAACGCCACTGTGATGGGGAAGGGGCCCCGCCTTGATATTATTATTGTAATCAACAGCCAAGATCAGCGAGCTCTACCTCTGTGCCAGGCAGGCGCTCTGCCAAGCCCTGGAGGCGGATTATCTTGGTTTTTATCGACTGCTATAGAGTTAAAAATAAGCCACAGCATCTGCCCCTGCCTGGGCCGTGCTGGCTTCCCAGCTGCCACGTTCTCCCCTGTCCCCACCCCATGCAGAGTGCCAAGGACGGGCAAGCTGACCAGTGCTGCAGGGGCAGCCAGTGAGGTCAGGTGCAGGGCGGCACCTGTGCCAACGTGCTGCAGGGCGGCCAGCACCCTCTCTGCTTTGGGCAGCGCCTCTGCCACGGCGGTGCCCAGTGCCTTCTGGGCTGCCTGGACCTCCTGGTACCTGAGAGGAGACGCGGAGTCAGGGTGACCTAAGGAACAGGGCCCAGGGCCTCCCTCCCCATGCCTGTGCTGTGCCCCCGCCCCCGCCCTCGATTTCTCCCAACTTGCAGGGCAGAGCCTTGCTCTGTGGATCGGTTCCAGCGGCTGGCCTCAGGAACTGGCCGCCGCTCTGCCGATTTCTCATGAATTGAAAAGTCAGTAGAGGGAACACATTCTTGTTCCTTCATTCACTCAGTTCAATCATGCTTTTCTGGAGGGCCCACACTTGGTTTCCACTCGAGAATCACACGCTTTGCAAATGTTTGGCTCCTCTGCCTGAAGCGTAAAGAGCAAAATGCCTACTGTAGGGGAAGGGGCAGTGGCCCAGGCTCCGTCTTGGCTCCGCTGTGCCCTTCGGTGACCTTGGACATGGAGACCCCGGGGCGGCATGATCGCTCTGTGGCCCTTTAACCCTGAGGTACTGTAATCAACCAACTAGGAGAGCTCTCCTGTCCTGTCCAGCTGTCCACACCCACCCGGCCAAGCCCACCCCGCCAGGGGCACTGCCGGGGCATCCTGACCTGCCATACACAGTCAGGGAAAGGAAGCCGGCGGAACCAGCAGCTGCTGCCCAGGCCCCATCAACTCCAGGAGGCCAAACCAAGCTCCGATCAACATCTGGGAGGGCTCACCTGTCCTCCAGCTCCCGCTGGGCCTCCAGGGCCACGCTTCCTTCCACCAGACTCCAGAGAAGCGTGTAACTGGTGTTGGAGGCGAGCAGAGCCCTCTGAGCATTGGCCTTGATCTTGGCGGCAGTGTCCTTGTGGCTGTGTGAAAATTTCCTCTGACCATGGCTAAGAGCTCACACGGAAAGGGACCTTGGCCCCAACCCACAGTCCCACGGCCTGGGCCTCTTGCCATCCCAGAGTACACCCACGCGCTCTGCTCGGCACAGGACAAAGACCAGCAGGAAGGGAGCCCACACCCTGGTTCCTGTCTCACACCATTTATGCCTGTTGTCCTGGCAGAATGAGGAATAGGGCCCTTTATCACACCTACAGCCTCACTCTGGACAATAAATTATACAGTCACCCTAGTAAAGACAGCATAGAAGCGGGTGTCAAGGGTGTCAAGAGAGCCTGGGTTTGAATCCTGACTCTCCCTTGCAAGCTGTGTGTCCTTAAGCAAGTCACTTAACTTCTCTGAATCTGTTTTCTCATCTGTAAAATGGGCCTAAGGCCCCCAGAGTACAGCTGAAGGGGAAAATAGCTGCGGGTTCTGGGTTTTTAGGACCTTAAGCTGCTTCTTAAAGGTGGTGGATGACACAACCCAAACATCCGTCGATGGAAGGCTGTATAAACGAGTGTGTCATATCCCCACCATGAACGTGATCTGGTTGTGAAAAGGAGTGAAGGGCTGGTGCATGCTACACATGGGTGATGCTTGAAACTATCCTGTTAAGTGGAAGGAGCCAGACGCAAAAGACTGTATATTGTGTGATTCCATTTACATGAAATGTCCGGAATAGGGAAATCTATAGACAGAAAGTAGGTTAGTGGGTGCCAGGGGCTGGGGAAGCTAAAGAGAAATGGGGAGTGATCCCTATGGGTACAAGGTTCGTTTTGGGGGGGATGGCTGCACAACTCTGTGAATATACTTAAAACCACCGAATTACACACTTCAAACAGGTGAGTTTTAGGATGTGCAAATTTTGTCTCAATAAAGCTGTTATTTAAAAAAAAAAAAAAAGACAGTGGATGCTCTCAGGTGCCTTCGGTCGGCCAAAGTGCCTTCGAGCCCCGCCGCCGGCATCCGGGAGGAGCTCGCGCTGTCCTTACAGATCTGCCCCTCCCACAGCGGTGACGCTTCCCCCCACCAGGCAGCTCCCGTCCTCCTCTGATTCCAACCCCTAGGGTGGGGATACCTGCGGAGCTGATCCTGACCCTGGAACCCCCTGGAGAAAGGGCTGGGCCCCCTCCTTAATGGTGTGGGCAGGACCTCACCATGTTCCCAGGGCCGGGGGGCTCACCTCCTGGCGAGGGCTCGGGCCTCCGTGGCCAGGCGGCTCCAGTTGGCGGGCCGGCTGGGGACTTCCTGAGGAATCACCTTTAGAGAAAGGAGGGAAAGAGGAGAGAACGGATGGCCCATCCCTGAAGGGCAAGGGGCCACGCCTGGCTAAGTTCTCGGGCAGAAGTGGACAGGGCCAGTTACTTCAGAAATGCTCTAGGTTGGCATCCGGGGAACGGCGCCCTAGAACGTGAAAGTGACAGTAATGACACCCACCACCCGCAGGGTTCACTGTCTGCTTGGACTATGCCCTGCTCTTTGCATGCTATCTCACTGCACCAGCAGGGGAGGCTCTGTGTGTCTCCCATCTTGGCAGATGAGGAGACCGGGCCTCCCGAAAGGGGAAGGAGGTGTGCCCCAGGTCACCAGGTCAATGGCTCAGTGTGTGGAGGGGACTCTGGCATACCAGAGATGCCAGGACAGCGGCTACGTGCAGAATCTCCTCCTCTGAGGACTCCAGTGTCGCTTCCAGGTCTGCCAGCTGGATACAGGTCTTGTCGGCTCCGGCCTGGGCACAGCGGGCACTCCCACTCAGCGCCTGCAGCTGCTCCCGGGCGGCCTTCACAGCACCCTGGAGGCCTGTCACCTGCACCAGGAAGGCTTCCCGGAACCCTACAGAAAGCCCGCAGTCCAGGGGGGTTACAGAGGGATCGAGATTTCACACTAAAGCCCCCACCCTTGGGGGACCCCATCCGCGCCCTCCACTCTTCCTGGGCACAGCTTAACGCTAGCACCAGGCCTGAGCACCACATTAGTTACCAAGGAAGAGCCTTCCCATTTTACAGACACAAAGCCTGAGGCCCAGGGACCCAAGGTCCCCCACACAGGAAATCAGCCGAGCATGTGGGGCTGGCAGGAACTCAGGCCTTCTAGAGCCACAACGAGCAACTCCCAAATCTGGGGCGACAGTAAAACTGCCTCAAGTCAGCAGCGTCATCTCCCACGTGGCTCCGAGCGGGCGCCGCAGTGCACAGCTCCCCGTTTCGATAACTAGTCCTGCTCACAGGCCTCAGCTCGCGTATATCTGGCTGCTAATGGAGTGCAGACACTTATAAACATAAAACTTCACAAATAACCAACTTCCTTTCAATGCTCCCTAAATTTCAGCGCCTCAGGCACAATCCCTCCTGGCTTTAGCAACACACTTTTTTCCTTAAGGACTCATTCGTTTCCTACGCTGGGAAGACACCTGTTCAGCACCCGGGACAGCGCCTGGCAATGCTTTGTTGAGTGAGTGCATCCGAGTGACCCCAGGTTTAGAGTCTCACTGAGCTTACAGCCTGGGTGGCGCAGGGGTGGGGGACCGATGCCACAGTAAGAGCCTGACGTAATAAAGTCATAAGGTACAACTGGGCAAGGGACCTCGGAGGAGAGGCCCAAGGGCAGGCAGGACGGTGTTGTGGGAGAAGCCACCTCAGCAGGGAGGTCAGATAGGCTCTCCTGGCAAGTGGGTCTGAGCTGGGAGCCCTCAAAGCCTCTGAGACCAGACTGAAGGGCTCCAAAGGGGGGCATCTGACCAGCCAGCCGTCCCCTTGCCTCCCAGTCTCCCGTTGTACCTTGCAGCTGGTGGTGGCCCTGGTAGGTGTCCCCCCGAGGAGCCTCTCCTTGCAGAATGTCCATCGGTTCCCAGGGCCTTCCACAGTCAGAACCCTGTAGCCACCCCTCCATCAGGGTCAGCATGGCCTTCAGCTTGGCAGCCTGGAGGGGACAGGAAAGGAAATGCTGGCTTGACACTTCCCCGTGGCTTCTGTCCAGCCTGCCCTCCCTGAGGGTCCCTGGACCTCATAGCAAGGATACACTAGGCTTCTGAGAACCAGCCCTGTCCACCCTTCCCTCCCCCCACTCACAGCGCCTGTAGGCATTCAGCCCACCACACCCCTGTCCTGCCAGAGGAGGGGGCAGGGAAGGGAGGCCCAGGAGAAATCCTGTCCAGCCTGCTGTATGCCCAGGACTTGGCACAGAGCTCGGGTGCCGGGGTACTTGCTGGCTGAGTAGTGAGTATGCGAAGCACCGTCCCCCAGCACTGTGGTCTGCTAATGACAAGGACAGGAACTGCATTCACAGGGCACTCCCTGGGAGCAACCGCCGGCCACACACCAGCTCACAGTCACCCTGTAGCCACCCCGAGAGGCAGGGGCGACAGGTCCCCAGCCCACTCCTCAATTTCAAAGTCCAAAAGGCTCCGAAAACCACAAGGCCTCCCACTCCTCATTTGATGGCAAATCGGGTTTAAATAACCATGAACTCATTCGGAAGCAAAACCGTTCTGAACGAGGCTCCTTGTGGTCTTTATGGCCCCCTTGGTGTGAATTTTCATTCATCTGTTTTCCCTGCAGGCACCTCACTGGGTTTGATGGCGGTCTGGCCCGGGCGCCCCTGGGGTGGCACCTAACACTTGGCTCATGTCATCTTTTCTCTCTACGGTACCATCATCCCAAAAGCTCCACCTCACTGGCCTCGGGTGAGGGGCTGCAGGTCTGCACTCGCTCCATTTTGGAGTAAGAGAGAGACACTGAAGCAAGACTGTCACCTGCCGGGTGCATGACAACTAGCTGGGCTGGGGGAGGGGAACCCAAGCTCACGGTCCTGCCCTCTGCACCATATCACCTCCCTGCTGGAAACTCTACGTGTGCCCCTGAGTGGGCATCACCTTCCTGACCCTCCCCCAAAGGGCCATCTGTGGTCCCATCCTCGCTGAGCTTGAGAAAGTGTGAGACCTGGGTGCTTGGTAAGGAAATGGGCCAAGAGCTCCTGCCCGCTGAGGAGCGGGAAAGGGCAGAGGTGAGGGCTGGCCCAGGCTAGCACGGGCCTGGAGCTGGGTGTGCCCAGGGAGGAGGCAGCTGGTGGTCCTAGAGAGCTTGAGAACTACAGATGAGTGGGCAGTTCCCAGTGCCCAGCACAGAGCTGGTGCTGGCTGGCGATGAAGAGAAGGTGGGGTGGGCCTGGGCACGGCCTGGGCAGGGCAGGCTCACCTCCTCCTTCACCAGGGTGTAGCAGGAGGGGCACTCCTGGCACTGTGCACTGTCAGCCGTGAGGAAGAAGTTGTCCTGGCAGCGGTCACACTTGTAGCCCGTGAAGCCGGGCCTGCACACGCACGTGCTGTTCTCGTGACACTGGGGCGAGGCAGAGCCCAGTGGGGAGCACCTGCAGGCTGGGGGTGCAGGGCAGATGGCACTGGGTGCCCTGATAACCACCCAACACCGGGACCCCAGGGCCCCTGCAGCCTTACATTAGGCTGCTCCACACCCCTCTGGGCAGCTCAAATACACTCCTGGGTCCTTCCCTGACTCAGAGGTCAGATGCCCGAGATGCTGGCTTGTTTCAGGGTTCCCAGGATCTGAGGAACTGTCACACCATCTAACTACACAAATGAGCAAACTGAAGCCAGAGAGGTGACGCATGGGCCCTGGTACACGGGAATTTAGCAGTGG
Source organism: Miniopterus natalensis (assembly GCF_054644295.1). Lineage (NCBI taxonomy): Eukaryota > Metazoa > Chordata > Mammalia > Chiroptera > Miniopteridae > Miniopterus > Miniopterus natalensis. The sequence continues at coordinate 71,867,854 of NC_142092.1, forward strand.
CATCTGGGACTAGATTCTTGGCCCCCCCAGCACCCCTGCCCACTCGGAGGACCTGCCTTTCTCTCTCTTGCTGCACAGCCGTCCTCCCTGTTGGTCCTCTTTGCCCCAAAACCTCAGGCCACACCCTCCAGGTGGACCTGGGAGGACCTGGCTTCCTTACCCCGGCAGCCTTTGATGGAGAAGCCAAAGAAACCCAGCTGGCATCTGTCACAGGTCTGGCCCTCGACACCTGGGCGGCAGGGGCACTGCCCAGTCTCCGGGTGGCAGTGGTTCTCCTGGGAGCCCAGTGGGTGGCACTCACAGCTGTGACAGGGAGGACCTGGGTGTGAGTGAGCTCTGGCACTCCCAGCCCAGTGGCTGCCACTGCTGGGGCCTTCAGGTCACACCCTCTGCTGAGGAGGCCCCATCTCCGTGTGGGTCCATATCAAACAGCTTCCCCTGAGCTGTGCCCTGGGAAGCAGTCTCCCAAAATGCCCCCCCCACTAAAAAATGGCTATGGAGACATATACATCTTGGAGACTAAAGCCCCCCTCCCTCCGCCCCCGCCATGGAAAAGTCACAATGCAGTTAGCATATTAAAGGCTCTGTTTGCTTCACTGGGCATTTCCCTGGAGTCCACTGGTCCCCAAAGGCGCTGCTGTGTCCAAAAAGGTCACCAAGTGACAGCGTCACTGAGAAGGGAACCAGACACCAAACCGGCCCCCTGCCCACCTGGGCATCCCTTAGGGCTGCTCTTGGCCTGCATCCTGGGCTGGCAGGGCTGTGAGTCTGACCCCCAAGGGACTGTCCCTTTGTCCCCCTGCAGGGTAGGACACCGTGTACTTGGCAATGGGCCTAGGATGCACATTCCAAGCCAGGCCCCTCTCCGGAGGCTCCCTGGTGCTTTCTTCCATTGAGGTGAGACCCCAGGGGAAGGGCACCCATAGCCTCACCCCACCCACCTCCGGCAGCCCTTCCCGGGCTGGAGGTCGTAGAAGCCTGGGCTGCAGCGGCCGCAGTCCCGTCCGGTTACATGAGGCAGGCAGGAGCACTGGCCGGTCACTGGGTCGCAGGCTCTCTGCTCACTGACTGAGCCCCCTGGGTTGCAGCTGCAGGCTGGGGGTGGGAACGGGAGAGGGGGTTGGGAAGCCATGCAGATCATCTATTTAAGCTTCGGGGTGCTGGAGATGCAGGGATGTCGGTCAGCCCAGCCTCCCACTCTGTTTCTGACCAAAGGCTCTAGGGCCAGGCTCACATCTCAGCCTGTTTGCTGTATCCTTGGAGGCAGCCCTGAGGGTCCTGCTGAGCCTGCCCTGACCCTGCAGGCTAGAGGAAAGGCCAGAGACTCAACTGGGGGGGTTCACAGGCAGACAGACTGTACCCACTGTTTTGGGACTCTCGACCCTGCTCTCCTGGGGCCAGCAGAGTGCTGCCAGGTGTCACGTGGAGAAAGGGCTCAGGAGCAAGTTTGGGGCAAACATTGAGCTCCTCCCTGCATCGCTTCAGGAGCCTTCCATGGCTGATGCACGCCACGGGCCTCTAAGCGGCGACACCAGGCTGTGAGTTAGCCCAGGCGGCAGAGGATGGAAGAACATCTCAGGCAGGAAGCACAGCCTGACGGGAAGCCCAGGGGCAGGAGGGATGTGACAAGGGGCCATCGGGACAGTCTCACGTGCTAACTGTGAGGCTTGAGATGAGCGCTAAATTATCAAGATGGGAGAAAAACAATCACAGGATCAGTTGATCAGATCCTAAGACTGGGGGAGACCTCGGGGAAGAGCAAACCCTGACACTTTCTGGGCAAGAAACAGAGAAGGTGAGGAAGCTGCCGAAGCTGCACAGCCTCGCGGAGTGGCCGGCTGGTCCAGGAGGTACTCACGGGCACACTTGTCCGCGGGCCGCAGGGCCAGCGCCCTCCCGTAGAAGCCTTCCTGGCAGCGCTCACAGCGGGCACCTGTCGTGTTGTACAGGCACCGCAGGCAGTGGCCGGACAGGGGGTCACAGTTGCCCACGGCGTTGGGGTCCACGTTCCCGCTGCACTGGCACGGCCGACAGGGCTGGCAGTCTCCAGAGAGCCCCAGCGGGTCCCCAAAGAAGCCATCGTCACAGATCTCGCAGCGCCGCCCTAGGGAAAGGCGAGGGCTATGTGTGGCGGAGCGGGCAGGAGGAAGGCCAGCCCGTCAGGTCCACAAGGGGCGAGGGCGGGCCTGAAGCGAGGCAAGCGCCCCTCGTATCCTTGTGGGGCAGAGCATGGGCTCCAGGGTCCGGCTGACCTGGGGCAGGGCCCAGCTCGGCCATCAGCTGGCTGTGTGGTCTTGGGCAAGTCACTGTGTCTCTGAACTCGGGTTCCTCGTCTACAAAGTGGGACAGGACTATGGAGAGGGTTTGGGGAGATCATTTGTGCAAAGCACCTAGCACAGCGCCTGGCACGTGGTAAACGCTCAGCAGTAGCGGCTGTCACCTTCTGTTTACCATCACCCATGCATGTCATCGTCACCGTTCTCTTCATCAGCATCTTGGTCATCTTCACCACCTCAGCGCCCGTCACCTGGATCAGTATCTTCATCAACGTCGGGGGCTCCACTATTATCATGATCAGCACCACCTTCCTCAGTAGCAGTATCCTGTCACCTTCATCATCTTCTTCATCACCACCTCATCACTTTCATCATCCTCATCTTCATCACCACCTTGTCACCTTCATCATCTTCATCACCATCTTACCACCTCCATCTTCATCACTATCATCTTGTCACCTTCATCATCATCACCATCATCACCATCTTCATCATCTTGACCATCACTTCATTGTTATCATCTTCATCTTGATCATTACCTGTCATCATTATCATCCACTGTCTTCATCATCGTCACCATCTTGTCATCTTCATCATCACCACCTTCATCATCATCACCATCATCACCTTCTTCATCATCACCATCACCTTCATCATCACCTTCATCTTCACCATCATCATCACCATCATCACCACCATCATCACCTTCATCTTGACCATCACTTCACTGTCATCATTTTCACCTTGATCATTACCTGTCATCATTATCACCCATTGTCTTCATCATCGTCACCATCTTGTCATCATCACCATCATCATCACCTTCATCATCATCACCATCATCATCACCTTCATCGTCACCATCATCACCTTCATCACCATCTTCATCATCTTCATCATCACCACCATCTTGACCACGTCACTGTCGTCATTTTCACCTTGCTCATTACTTGTCACCATTACCACCACCGTCCTCATCATTGCCACCATCTTGACATTTTCATCTTCCTCTTTGTCGCTCTGCATCACCTTCCTTGTCACCATCTTCAGTGTTACTGTCGCCCTCGTCCCCCTCATCTGCCCTCAGCTGTGGCTGCTCCTCCTGTGGCTCCTGCCCCCTTCACCTTTTCTGCTCCTCGTGGCTCCTGCCTCCTTCGGCCTGATCGTTCCAGACGCCCCCATCCTCCCTGGTTTGAACCGGGGTGGCCGCCTCATCTCCCAGCCCGCAGGGTCACTGTGAGGCTCAGGAAAGCTGGTGCGCGAGGAGGCTTTTGGCGGGTTGTGACCTGGGAGGTCCACTCTGGACACAGATGGGATGTAAAAGAACATACATGTTCCATGTGTGTTCCAATACATGTTCATGCAGTGTTAGCCTGTCCTTGAGAAACACAGCCATCTGTGTATGTCTGCATGAAACATTCAGCTGGGGGACCCACAGACCTCAACAGTCACCACAGTCCCCTGGGGGTGGCGGGATGACAGGCACGTTCCTTCTTGCATGTACATTATGTTCCTCTTTACACTTTTATGGGGCAGTTTCAACCATTACAATGAGTATTACTCATTTTATAATTTAATGAATAGCCACTGTCATTGTGGAAGAGAGCTGCAGGCTCCCTGTGTTCTCGAGGCCCATCATTTGGTTGAAATCAAGCTAATATTACTAAAGGCAGGCAACCTGAAAACGGAAAGGAGGAATGCTAAGAAAGAAAAGAAACAATGGGGAGGGGAGAGTGAACGCAGCTCAGGGCTGACGCGAGTGCCTGGCTCTGGGACTCCGAAACAGAAACGAGATGAGATGGGCAGGAGGGAGATGGAAGCTGGCGACGAAGACCAAGGCCCCACAGCTCACCAGCCGTTCACGCTTGGAACTGGGCCAGGACAGCTCCCGGGGCAGGGGGCAGCCATGAGGTCCCGGGAAGGGCTGTCAAGGGGTCAGCGTGATGGGCAGGCATTGATCAGAACTTGATCAGAACAGTCCCGACTCACTGTCCAGGTGAGCTCCTCCCATGCTGGGCTCTCACCAGGACCAAAGGCCACTGGTGTGATAGGGGCTGGCACAAGGCCTCAGACCTAATGTCTACCCAGGCATCCCTCCCAGGGTGTCCCCTCTACCCACAGCAGTGCCCTGCTCTCCAAAATCCTCCCTTAGGTACATCTCAGCCTGGGTCAGCTGAACTCTCTACCTGTCCACACTCTCACTGAGTGGGCTGGGCTCCCCTCATGTCTTCAGAAAATGTGGGGATAGTTAGGGAAAGGGCAGGATGGTGGCAGGGTGGAGTGTGGGGTCCTGGGGTGGGACATCACTCCCTCAGTTCCTGGGATCCCTGCTTTGGGGCTCCCCAGGCCTGCTGCTTGCTGTTAGGGAGCTGCTGTCAGAGAGGTTCCCAAAGAAGCTGACATTTGACAGGACCAGTTTTGACTTTCAAAATCTCACCTGGGTGTGCTCAGTGGCCCAGGTTCTGCCCAGAACCCACAGCAGCCCAGGGCCCCGGTTATGGGGCTACGGGACTCAGTGTCCCCAGAAGTCACGCCTGCAACCCCTAAGCTGGCCCTCCCTCATCTGCCACACTCCAAACCCAGGACCCCGCTCCTGGAGCCCAGGCGGAGGCAGGACCCCAGGGCACGAGCCACTCACCTCTCTGGCCTGGGGGGCAGTGGGTACACACCACCTCTCCGCTCCCTGGGATGGTCGTGCACGACGACTGTCCAGGGCACGGACAAGGCTGGCAGTCGTCGGCTCGGCCTGCAAAGGGGTTGCCGTAGAAACCTGGCAAGCAGCGCTCACAGGATGGGCCCTCCGTGTGGTGGCTGCATAGACAGATCCCTGAGGGACGAGATAAGCACACGTTTACCGCTGCCCGAGCCCAGAACAGCGCAGAGATGGCGAGCAGGCTCCTCGTGGTGGGGGTCACAGAGCACGTCCCAGCGGAACGGGAGGGAGCCCTTCCACGCTGCAGGCAGCATGGCCCAGGGACGCAGAGTCCACCTCGGGTTCACGTCCCCCATGTGAACCTGGGCAAACCATCTAACACCCCACGTCTCAGTTTCCTCACCTGCAAAATGGGTACAACAACCTCAACTGGGCTCTGGCCTCAAAGGTTCCCGTCAGGATTCAGTGCAGCCAAAGTGCGCTGCACAGCGCCCAGCTCTCAGAATTGCTGTTACTGTTATCATTCCTATTTTCTATTCCAAAACCTCTAGGGGAACCAGCAGACGGCACAGCTAATGACTCCGCTCAGCTTTCCTTTGCCCTTTCTGTGTGTCCTCCTAACCGCAGGGGCCCAGCGGGGCAGTGACACAGGCCCAGGATCCTGGCTGTGACACGAGGCTCTGTTGCCGGGGTCTGTGGGTTCTCAGAGGCTCCCGTCCATGGGTTTCTAGTGCTGGGGGGTTCTGTGAACCCCTTCTCCAGCCCCACAGCACCTGGAGTCTGCTCAGAGCAGGGACACTAGGGACCGAGGCCCTGGCCAGGGACTGGGTGGGGAGCCTGTTTGGCAAGACTGCCACTTCCAGGAGCTGGGGCTGAGGTGAGCAGGGGAAAGAGGGGGAACCAGGTGGGGTGTGGGGGTGTGGGGGTGCGGGGGGATGACAACAGAGCCGGGATAGCATCCGAGAGGAATGCCCGCCCGCCCTGCTCGCCACTGGTCCCCGCCTTGGCCCAGCACCCAAATGCTCATCACTCCTCCCTCTGTCCGGGGTGGGTAGCAGTGGCTGCCCAGCCCCAGGGACAGATGGGGACTTGCCGAGCAGGCACCTGTGACCCGAACACGGGTGACCAATCTGTCCCCTCATGAGCCAACTCTGCTCCCTCGGTAGGGGCGGCCTGGAGCATTGCATGGGGGGCCTACGAGGCCCCATCTGGGCTCGGAGGGCGATGCCTGCCCCGCGCACAGGAAGGGGCGCCTCATGCTGCATTCACGGTCCTCCCGGCTCGTCTGCTGCTTCCCCGGGCCCCTGCCCTTTGGTAGCTCCACATGCAGCCTGAGGAAAGCTGAGCGGGCCCTCCTCTCCTCAAAGACCTGGCTGCTCCAGGACAGCGGCCCGGCCCTGACCCTCCCACGGCCTGAGCGAGGCCCGTGTCGGCCGCGGCCAGCACCTCCCGCCCAGGGCCCTGGGAGTCTCCCTGAGTCTTCTCCAGTCAATGGGAGGAGCAGCTCTGCCATCTACCGGCCGTGTGGCCTCCCTCTCGCCAGGTAGACGGGACAGTGATGGTCCCGGCGTCCCTGGGATTTTTGCAGGATCCGAGGATGTGGCGGACAACAAGGCGCCTGGTGCGTGGAGGAACGCAGTGACTCCATTTAATCACTACTGTTTCCAGGGGTCACTCACGCATCCACACGGCTGACCCTGTGCTAGGTGTCGCCAGGTGACCTCATGATGGGGTGCCGGGAGACTCACCCGTGTTCGGGTCACAGGTGCCATGCTGGTTACAGGTGCAGGGGACGCAGTTGGCGTAGGGACCCCCCAGGGGTGTCTCCCTCTTATATCCTGGAGCACAGGATTCACAGAACTGGCCCACGTATCCCTTGGGACAGGAGCAAGTCTCCACCCAGGAGGCTGGGGGGGAAAGACCCCGCTGGGCGGACGTGAGCTGCACCTCAGTCAGGAACACTTGGCCTGGGAGGGAGAGGAGAGAAAGGGGCGGGGAGGGGGGGGGGGAAGAGACAGAGAGAGGGAGTTACACCTACACATTTCTCCCCAAAACCTCTCTATTCACACATGTGACAGGCTGAGGGTTACTCGCCCACATATACAGAGGCGGCCCATGGACCAAATATCATTTTTTAAAAAAACAGTCAAATAAAGAGCAACGTAAAATGAGGCAATTTTCGGGACAAGAAATAGCTGTAACTAGAAATGTTATGGGCAGACTCTCAGGGGTGATTAAAGATGCACTTTAAACAGCAATGACACCGTCCAGGCCCTTGGGCTGGTAAGCATTTAAAAATCGCTGCAGCGAGGCGCGGCCGTGGGGAACTCGCGCCCCTGCTCGCGTCGACATAACCAGGGGGCCCTGCTTCCAGTGCCAGAGCGGCGCCTGTCAGACCAGCCCCCGCAGAAACCGCTCGAAACTCTGGGCCGAATACGAACAAGGGCCTGTGGACTCTCGAGACCCCGCGGCGGGCGGACGGCGCAGGACACGTGTCGTCGGAACACGGGCCTGGCACAGCCTTTCTGATGGAAAATCTGGTGGCACCCATCAAAATGTAAACGTGTCCCCTTCCACCTAACGTTTCTGCTTCGAGGAACCGTCCCGAAGACACACCGCGTGGGACGCGAAGCCCCTGACGGGAAGCTGTTCCCAGTCCCGCGGCCCTGTCTGCGGCGGGGGGACACCACGGCCACTCCTGTCTACGGACAGGGCTGCTTAGAACTTCCGGGAGCTGGCCATCCTTAGGCCTGTCACCTGTCCAGCCCCTGCCTCTGTCCCCAGAGTCTATCACTGCCCTACTGGTTACATGGCTTTGGGTAAGTGTCCCCACCTCTCGGTCTCACATTCCTTCATGGTAAAACAGGGACAAAAACTGTCTGCTGTGAGGACTCAACAAAGGAGCCGGGCGCAGAGGCTTCTGGGGGTGACTTATCTTCACTGACCGGAAGGGCCTGGGCTGGTCCAGATGCGCAGGGCGGTCAGGTTGGAGAGCAGCCGCTGGAAGTGGAAGGGGGGCAGCGGGGGGTCCGCGTCCTCAGAGGTCTCCTGCAGCCTGGCAGGGGGCAAGGGGATGGGGTCAGACCAGGACCTGAGGTGGGGCCAGCGGGGCCACGAAGCCTTTAGGCCACAGGGGAATCCCAGCACGCCTGGGCCTCAGGGGCCACTCCACCTCTCACCGGCCCCGCCCCCCAGGACAGAGCAGGACACTTACTGGAACTCGAGCTGCACCTCCCCAGGCTGCCCGGCGTCCTGGGGACCCGACAGGTGGGAGTGTGGCAGAGTCAGGGCCAGGCCAGCCCCCTCCAGCCTCAGCTGCACAGGGAACGGGGAGCCCCCAGGGGGGGCCCAGAAGGTCAGTGTGAGGGGCTGCCCATAGCTGAACCGCTGGTCACCCAGGAACTTCTCTGGAGACAAGAGAAAAAGGCTGTGACAGTCTCCACTTAGTTAGCCTGATGTTTAATGTCTGTGTCAATTTTATTGGCAATCAAACAGCCAAAAAGATAAAACGCTGGCAAGTAGGAAACCGAAGGCTCTCTGCACAGCAGATGCTCAGGGAGGCTCAGCCACACGCATGCGGTGACGTCTGGGTCAATGCCCTGCAATCACTGTCCTGATATTCTCAATGCTGAACTTGGGTCTCACAGGTGAGGTCCATGGGCCAGTGGAGTCTGTGTGGGAGCAGAGGAGACCCCCAGTGGAGGCACCTAGCCGCTGCCCACAGGCAGAGCCCACGTGGACCACACGTGTCAGAGCGGAGTGAGACTCACAGCGAGGCCCAGGGACGCGGGCCACACGGGGGCTGAGCGGGCACACTGACGGCCCCGAGGCCACGCTTTCTACTGGAGGCAGAGCGGGCTTCCAGCGGGAAGGAGGTGGTGGCGTCCTGAGACGCACGGAGGACCAGAGCCCTAGTGTCGCCTTCCTTCTCGGGCTAGTTCTCTGGCTGAGCCGATGTTGGGATCGTGGAAGGAAAGGAGCGATAGATCCCCCCCCCATCCCGCGGTCCCGAGACCCAGAGGGAGAGCGTGCGGGTCAAGCAGCGGGCAGACAGCTCGACCTTGGGCCTCGCCCGCGCCGTGTGCTAAACCCCCAGCACAGCGCCGGCAAACACTTCTCGTGTGAATAGCTCCTTTTTCTTAAGTGTGCCCACAAAGCAGCCCTGGAATAGAGCGCGTTTTCTGTTCGTGGGCCGCTGAGCTTGGAGCACCTGCCCCACCAGGGGCCCGAAGACCCGCGTCCTTTGCTTTCTGGCTGCAGGAACCTTGGGTGCTGCGTCCACACAGCTCTTCAGATGTCCGCCCATCATCTCTGGCTCCCCTTGGAGGGGAGGAAAAGGCCAGGATGGGCAGGGAGCCAGTGGACCTGAGTGTCCCAGGGGAGAGCTAAGAGTGGACTCCCAGCTCCCGGTTCTAAGCTGACAGTTTCCAGGAGACCAAAGGTGCCCTAATTGATGGGGGTGTGGTTCAGGATAATCCAGAATTTCTTGCCTCTGCAGGAATCCCACAGCTCTGGGCATGGGGTACAGTGCCTGATGGGGCGAGGGGCTGATGGGAAGAGCACAGGGATGGTCTGGGCTGCAACAGTGGCCTGAATGAGCCCTGGGTGGCAGTGCTGTGACCAGGAAGCACGGGGCTCCAGCAGACGCCGTAGGGCATGTGGCCGGCAGAAAAATGACCCTAAAGGTGTCCATGCCCTAATCCTTGGCACCTGCAAATGTTATGTTGCACGGCGGGGACAGTTAAGGTTGCAGGAGGATATCAGGTTGTTAATCAGCTGGCCTGAAAGTAGAGAGATTAATATGGATTATCCAGCTGGGCCAACAGGCTCACAAGGGTCCTTAACATGGAAGAGGGAGGCCGAAGGGTTAGTGTCAGTGATGAGAAACGAGAAAGCCCAGACCAGCTCTGAGGAGGCTGGGGGTGGGGGCACTCGCCAGGGAACGCAGTGGCCTCCCGAAGCTGGAAAAGGCCAGGGAGCGGACTCTCCCCGAGAGCCTCTGGGGACGCAGCTCTGCCGCGTCTCCACGTCAGCGCAGTGAGACCCATTCCAGGCTCGGCCTCCCGAACACAAAGAGGACAAATCTGTGCTGTTTTCAGCCACTAAGCAGCCGTGATTTGTCAGAGCAGCAACGGGAAACGCAGGAGGCAGCCCTGTCTTGTCCAGTCCTGTCCTACCCGCGGCGGGGGGTACCTGGGGCTGTGAGCTCCTCGTGGTCGTCTGGGTTCAAGGGCAGCCCCCTGGGGCCCCATCGTGCGGGATGCTCTGCACTCCCCATGCTGCGGGCCCGCCAGCCGTCTGCTCCTGCACAGCAAACACACACACATAGGCCCCTGTGAGATGCTGGAGGGTGCTCACCCCCTCCAACTTCACAGCTTTCCCTGGGTCCCAAGGATGGTGCCCACAGGCCTGAGCACAGCTTGAAACAATGGGGGCCCAGGCAGGGGGGAGACAGCTCTGGAGACTGGCCCTGCCTGTGGGGATGACAGCCGGCTCAATAATTTTCAAGAGTGTGACGGAATTCGGAGACCAAGACGTTTGAGAACTTCTGTCCGAGGGTGATTGTGAGATTACATGAGCTGAACCCAGGGCCTCACTCAAAGTGAGGACAGACAACGACCCGGTTCTTAGGATCAATAAAGTGAGTCCATCTGAGGCTCACATCCTAGACTCCTGTGCCCGTGACCACAACCCTGTCCCCACTCCAAGCCCCTCTCTGTCCTTTCTGTGTGGCATCCAGCAGAGGGCGCACTGTCTCTACATCTGGGGTGCCCCGGAGCCAGTGCCGGAGTTTCTGTCCCCGTCTGACACTCCCCTCTTCTCTGGGGGAGGTGGTGGGGGGACCCTGTGGGGCACAGTAGGGGTCCACACAGACTGGGATTTAATGCACAATTCAGAGCTTCAGCTCTTTCTTGCTCCAAAGATGCACCTATGTCACCTGGAATTGGGTACCTGGGGCACCACGGTACCCCTGGACCTGGGGCCCAGAGAGAAAACTTGCACAGCGGTTGAGAGAAAAACTCAGACGCTGACAAACCCTGGTGCCAACAACTAAGTTATGTGACCTACCTCTTCTGGGCCTCGGGTGCCTCATCTGTAAAATGGGAATGAGAGCACCTACCTGCCTGCAGGGGACTCCGTGAGGTTCCCTGCATATAAAGAGCGCAGTGCCTGGCATACAGCAGGTGCTCAATAAATGGAGGCTAGCAGGGGATTGTGCCTAAATTCCCAGCACTGGGATATACCAAGGGAGGCCAATCTTGACCTTGAGTGATTAGAAATTACCCCACAGGGTCCAAAGGCTACCTTATACCCATCCCTGCCCACAAGTATAAAGGATGCTGGAGGCTGAGGCAAAGGCAGGGCCGGGAGGGAGCTGAGGGGTGCAGGGAGGCACTGGGAGCGCTGGCGGGCACAGAGGGGCCCATCCTGCACGGCTCGCCATGGGTGCCTGTGGGAGATCCCAGGTTGGGGCCTGAGACTGCCCCTCCGTTCCTCCCCCGCCCTCCCAGCACTTCAGGACTGCCCAGAGCAGGACGGCCACCCCACCTGGGCTGGGAGAGACCCCTCGGAGGTGGCTGCGGGGCTCTTCTTACCATGGCGGAAGTCGGAGAGGATGCGGTGCCCCCGGAACCCGGCAGCGGCCGCGCACACCTTGGAGTGGCCGTAGCAGAAGCAGCTGCTGCAGCCGCCGGGGTTGTGGGGCTGCAGGTTGAAGGTCCCTGGGCGGCATCTGAAATGGAAGCAGGACATGCCCACGGGCCAAATGAATGGGCCAGGTTCAGGGGACCCCGGCTGGACTAATGCAAGTCCAGAATCATTGGGGAAACACAAAAAACCCCTTTTTTCCAGATTTGCAGAAGAGTTGCAAAGCTAGGACACAGTCCCACAGCCTCTTCACCCAGCTTCCCCTAATGTCAACACCCGGCATCACCACGACATTGATCAAAACCAAGAAACTGTTCCTTACGAAACTCCAGACTTTATTAGGACGTCCCCCCTTTCCCCATGAATGTCTCCCTGGCCAGCATTCCCCCCGGGACACAGCGTTGTACTGAGACCGTCCTTAACTGCCCCCAATCCATAGCAGCTTCTCGGTCTCCCCTGGTCTTTCGAGACCTTGCGCTTGAAGAGCACTGGCCAGGTGTATTCCGAGAGTGCCCCTCAGGGTGGGTTTGTCTGCTGTTTCCCGTGATTAGGCAGGGGCGTTGGTGTTGGGAAGAAATAGAGGTGAAGTGGCCTTCATGTCCCAGCACATTGGGGGAAGTGATACCCATGTGATGTCACTGGTCATGTTGACCTTCGCTGCTTGGTTAGGACACTGCCTGCCAGGTTTGTCCCCTGCAAAACTGCCACTCTTGTGGTTAGAGGCAAGTCACTAAATCCAGCAGGCAAGTCAAGGAGAGTTAAGCTCCGTCTCCTAGGAGGGGTGGGGTGAACAAAAAACTGCGGACGTTGCTGAAACCACCATAAAATTAATAGACATTTTGAGAGAGATATTTTGGGGCAACGAAAACATCCTGTTTCTCCTTGAAGTCCTGCCCACTAATTCCAGCATTCGGCAGCAGCTCCTGCCCACAGCGATGTTACTCTGAAATTCTGACGATTTTATGTTTCCCTCATTCCTTCTACGTTTATAACTTGGAATTCTTCTGCAAGGAAGATTTGTCCCTTTGTCCCCATGTATTTATTTGCTCACTCATCTATTTATCAGGGTGGACTCGTGGATATTTATTTTATTCTTTGGGTTATAATCCAGCCCTATCGTTATTTATTTTGTTCAAATCGTTCCAGCTTTGAGAGTTCCTTCAGGTTGGCTCCCGTGTCCCCTTGGACAGGCCCCCATCCTGGGCCTGGGTTTTGTTTTTGTTTTTTGTTTGGACTGTGTTTTGTTTTGTGTTTTTTGTCTGTTTTTGTTTTTAAGCGCTTCCTGTTTTCTGGCACTACTAGACACTCCGGGCTCATCCTGCCTCTTCCCCACCCCAGCCCCAGAATCAGCCATTTCCCCAAGGAGCCATAGAGAGGTGTTTAACAAACACAGGTTCCTGGTCTGCAGCCTGGGGGGCTCCATCTGAGCCACCCAGATAGAGGAATATGATTTATAAGATGCTGCTGGTGACCCAGGGCCCTGCAGGCTCCAAGGAACACATCTGGTCAGGCCTCCCATCTCACAGATGGGCACACTGAGGCTCAGAGGGAGGACCTGCTCAAGGTGTGAGGTGGCGGGGCAGAGCCATGGGAGAACCGGGTAGGATCTGGTGTCCTGACTCCACTCTGCCTCCTCGCCTGAGGGGTCTCAGAGGAAGATGCAGCAGGGAGTCCAGTTCCCAGCCCAGGGCCCACAGGCCACGCATGGACGAGGTGGGGCGGCCCGAGGCTGGCCGTGGAGAGGGTCAAAGCCAGGGCCGGCCACGTGGCTTTGGCCCTGGCTTCTTCCTGAACCGGTGCAGGCCCAGCACGGACAGCACGGAGTAGACAGTCCACAGTGCAATGCTGTGTCAGACACGTCACACACGGGGCCGCGGCCAGAGCACCAGGGTCCCAGGCAGACCCTGCGCTGCCTGCGAAGGGCTTCAGAGGCCAGAGCCAGAGCCAGGAAGAAGACACAGTGGGCCCGAGAAGGGGACCGCATTTGCCGGCCAGCCCCACTGCTGGAGCTCGGAGCCCCAACACACAGAGGAGGAAACTTTGGAAAGGCCTTCTGCCCAGTGGAGCTTTAGAGGCTTCGTTTGTACCAGGACAGGATGGCAAACAGGCTTGGATCTCCACTTAGTAGGAGCTTCGTGGATCAAGGCATAAAGAAGGATTCCAAGGTCACGACAGGGCTCGTGATAAAGACTGCTGTGCCCTAGTGATGTCAGCCCTGGTGTGAGATGGGGTGGTGGTGGCGCTCCATTAGTGATGTCAGCCCTGGGTGTGAGATGGGGGTGGTGGTGGTAGTGGTGGTGGCGCTCCATTAGTGATGTCTGTCCTGGGTGTGAGATGGGAGGGTGGTGGTGGCACTCCATTAGTGATGTCTGCCCTGGTGTGAGATGGGGTGGTGGTGGTGGCGGCACTCCATTAGTGATGTCTGCCCTGGTGTGAGATGGGGTGGTGGTGGTGGTGGCGCTCCATTAGTGATGTCTGCCCTGGTGTGAGATGGGGTGGTGGTGGTGGTGGCACTCCATTAGTGATGTCTGCCCTGGTGTGAGATGGGGTGGTGGTGGTGGCGGCACTCCATTAGTGATGTCTGCCCTGGTGTGAGATGGGGTGGTGGTGGCGCTCCATTAGTGATGTCTGCCCTGGTGTGAGATGGGGGTTGGGGGGTGGCACTCCACTAGTGATGTCTGCCCTGGTGTGAGATGGGGGTTGGGGAGTGGCACTCCATCAGTGATGTCTGCCCTGGTGTGAGATGAGAGGGTTGTGGTATGTACTTGCTGTCCCTGGATATATGATCTCTCCTATCCTTTCCAGCGATTTCTCTTTAGGATTTATAAGCTGGAAAAAGATGTACTTTCAAGGCTTATGAATCATCAGTGATGATGGGGCACAGCACATGCAGTGTAATAAAACCTTCAGCTAACTTCCTAGATGGCAGATCCATGGTGCTCCAGGAAGGGTGCCAGGTGGGGAGGTTGCCTAGTCTGTGAGGACCATGCCCCCTGCTCCTCCTTCCACCGCAAGCCCCGAGGTCACTTCAGACTGGCTCACCCACCTGTCACACAGGCTGCCTTCCACATTCTCTTTGCAGGGGCAGCGCCCACTGTGGGGGTCACAGGTGCCCAGGCTGCCAGCGGGATTGCAGGTGCAGGGTCTGCCAAAGAGACAGGACAAGGGAAAAGGTGTCCAATGAGCAACTTCGGAACAAGAATAGCCCACCCTCCTTGGAAGGAATCTCCCCAGCCTTCCCCATTCCTGAGAGGACCAGGAGGCAGGCTGACCCAAGAGCCTGCATCCCCCCACCCCCGGCTTTGTTCCCACCTTGCGAAAGAAGCGACACATCCACTTACCCGAATAGCAATCCATCTGCCTACCCACCCACTCATCCGTCCATCCGCACACCCACCTGTTCACTCACCCACCCATGCATCCTTCCATCCGGCCGGCCATTCAGTCCAAACCCCCGCCACGCGCCCCTGCTAGGCCACCCACACCCACTGCACTGCCACCCTCACCTGCAGCCTCCCTCACTGAGCGAGTGGAACCCGGGCAGGCAGCGGTCACACTTCCAGCCCGTCACGGTGGCCTTGCAGCTGCAGGTGCCTGAGTCATCACACTGCAGGCGCAGGGAGCCTGGGGGAGGAAGGGCACAGGGCAGCAGGGGCCGAATGGGGCGAGGCTAGGGGCTGGGGTAGCATGGCCCACTCACCTGCCGGGTGGCAGTCGCAGGGCTGGCAGGGCTTCCAGGGGTTCCAGCGATAGAAGTTCTCCTGGCAGTGCTGGCAGTGCGGCCCGGCCGTGTGGTCGCGGCAGTGGAGGCAGCGCCCGCCGTGGCCCGTGCTGCGGAAGAGCTCCTGGTCGAACACGCACCGCTCAGAGTGGCCGCTGCAGTTGCAAGCTGTGGGCAGCAGGTGGGGGGGTCAGTAGCCGTGGCATGTGACAGGAGGGGAGTCCATGCCAATCGGCCTCCTCGTGCTGAATGAGCAGGCAGCTCGGGGAAGGTCAAAGATGGAGCTCAGGCCTAGCTTGATCAAGGATATGGAGACCAATCAATTGATTCTAAAATAGGCCACTCTCATGAGCAGAGAGGGCACCATTAGTAAATATACCAAAACACAGGACCCTCTGAGGCAATCTAGGAAAGACAGTGCCCTGGTCATGAATCACAGACAGGCCGCCTTCTGGAGCGGTAGTATGGACCACTCCAGGATCTCTTGTGGACTGGTGTGAATCTGGTCCCCAGTGATCATGGGATAACTCAGAAACATGGAAAAATACAAGTCACCCTTTACTCGCTCATTAATTCATTTAAAAAAAAAAATCTATGTACTAAGGACTAGCTCTGGGTTGACTCCCGTGGTGAGCCGGGGGTGGGCAGGGGCAGGGGAACCAGTGAACAGTCCAATCCCAGCTCCTGCACACATGCTGCCCCGTTCAGGGAGGCCAGACGCAGCAGCCCGGGGAATCCTGCAGGTGGAGGGCTCCGGGAGCTGAAAGGAGGGACCCTACAGCTGTCCTGGGGGGATGGGCAAGGCTTCCTGGGGGAAGTCACAGCTATAGCGGCATCTGAGGGGTGAGCAGGAAGGAGCTGGCTGGTGAAGGAGGGGACGGGAGGGTGGGAAGGGAGGGGAGAGTCCCAGGCAGGAGGTGAGGGCAGAAGATAAACTGCAGACAGCCAGAGAGACAAGATCTGCCCCGTGTGTGCAGGGGGTGAGCATGTCATATGATGGGCAGGGAAGAGGGTGGGGACACTGCGCAGTGTGACAGGACAGGGAGGGGTATGAGGGCAGCTATGAGGTCACAAGGTTGGCAGAGCCTGACGGAGGAGGCCGGGCAGTGGCCTTCACCTTGGAGCAAGGGGGCTGTGGGGGGGTTGAGCAGGGTGAACGCAATCACATCTGCAGTTTAGAAACCCCCAAGGCTGCAGGTGGAGGAGGGTGGGGGGCTGGGCCAGCAGGGAAGAGGGAGCTTGGTGTCCGGGAGGAGTGACGGGGCACTGGCTGCGTAGAAGGACACAGATGGGCTGGAGGGACGTGGACCAGGCTGAATCCAGGGCTCAGGGGCTGCTGGGCCTGGGGGTGGTGAGGGGTCAGGCATGAAGTCTCCACTTCCAGGCTGGTGACTGGGAGGACAATGATGTGACCACAGCGCTGAGGACGTGGCAAGAGAAGCAGTTTGGCCTTCCCTGTCCCCACCATGGAGATGGTGCCCGGCTCGGAACGGGTGAACCAGCCAGCATAGCTTCCTTGGCCTGGAGGACTCCCTGGTGGAGGCAGGCCAACGAGGGCAGCAGGAACCCATTAGGGTCACAGCAGCCCTTGGCAGCCCCTGCAGACAGCACCCTGTCCCACGGAACAGGCTGTCCCCTCCCTGCCCCAGATCTAGCTGCCAGTGGCCCAAGCCCAAGAGAACAGAAGGCCCAGGGGCCAAGTCTGCACATGAAGACGGTCCTGCCAGCGGTGGCACCAGCTACACACCAGGAGCCTGAAGCACGTCAGATGACTGTCTGGGGAGACAGGGCAGGGCTTGGGGATGGGAAGTTGGGGCAGGCTGGGGACACCAGCCTGGAAGGCAGGCAGTGGGCCCTCCCGCCCTCCCCGCGCGCAGCCCCACGTCCCTGGAGAAGGTATGACAGCCGGTCCTCTCCAGCATGTGGTCAAAGCCACATCACAGGGGGCTGGGACATGAAAGGGCTGCTGGGGTCTGTGGGACAGGCTGGGTGGGCAGGCCCACACCCCCTAGGACCCAGGGTGGCCTGGCTTTCATTAGCAGCTGCGGTTGGGGCAGCTGAAACAAAGGAACGATTTGGGGGACGCTCCCAGCCCTCCCACAACAAACACCTCCACTGTGGGGGACTTGGTCTGGGGGAGCTGCTTGCAGGGGGAAGGGCTGACAATGCAACGCCCGCCTCCTGCCCCCCTTCGGCGTCTCCCCCCCTGCAGCTGAGTGGGGCTCAGAGTCCCAGCTGCCACCAGGCCCACCCAGAAGCAGCCCCCACGACCGGGTCTCGGGGTGGGGGTGCTTCCCGGCTGCACCCCTGGCCCCCAGAGTCCGGGGACACTCACGCAGACACTCGTTGGCGGCCTCGGCCGTGCCCCGCGCCCACGGGCGGTCCTGGAAGAAGGGCAGGCAGCGCTCGCAGTCGGTACCCGTGGTGTTGTGCTGGCACCGGCAGACCAGTTGGCCGGCCACGTCCGGGCCACACTCGCTGGCGTGCCCGTTACACTTGCACCTGGGAAAGAACACGGAGGACAGGGGTCCAGAATCGAGAGGGTGCGGCAGAGGGGGAGTTAGTCACCAGGAAGCCCCGCATTCCCGTGAGCCCAGTGCCATGGCTCAATTATGGAGCTTTATTAAGCACCTACTATATGCCCAGGACACCAGTAACAGAGCCGGTTCTGAGCTCTGCTGACAATCCCACTGCACATCACAAGCTCTTGCCCATTTCACAGATGGAGGAACTGAGGCACAGAGAGGTGCCCCAGGCCAGCAGTTAGTAATGGCAGAGTTCACAAGGCGGCCTCTGCAGGCTTCTGCCCAGAAGGAGCCCGCAGGGGCCCAGAGGGACGCAGGAAGTCCTGTCTCCCGGGTTGAGGGTGGGCCAGCTGGCAGGGCAGTGGTGGGAGGCGCCTCATGCCCTGCTCCTTACGGAGGTCGGCTCACAACGCATCTCAAGCCCCAGTGAGTCTGGGCCTTGGCGGGCAGCCCTGGCCCGAGTCCCACCTCACCCACCCTCCCACAGGCCAAGAGACGGCTGGAACTGGGCAGCGACAAAGAGGTGCTCTGGGGGCCGTGATCCAGTGGGCCTGACCCTGGGGGGGCCATCACCCCCATCCTGAGTGGCCAAACTGAGCTACTTAGAGGACGACCATGGTGTCTAACTCCCAGCCTTCCTCTGTGCCCCCCCGACCCAGATCAACAGGGTTGCCACGTCTCGCTGGAGCCCCACTGCTGTAGTGAGAAGGACTGTAACTATCCCCATTTCACAGATGGGCAAACAGAGGCTCAGGCCATGACGCGAAAGGCGCTAAGTGGCAGAGCTAGAACCTGAACCCTGTTCTACTCTGCACAGACCCCGAGTTCCTGGCCAGTTCTCTAGGGCCACTTTGTGGCTCCCCATAAGCCGTGTCTCACGCTTTGCTGCACGTGGGCACTGAAGAATCCTGACCACTCTGGGGACACGGGGCTTGGGAAGGGGACCAGGGCATGGCTTCCTTGCCACGCCTCCCTGGGAGCCCAGGGAAGGCAGGTAACGCCCCAGCATTTCTGGCAGGGCCAAAGTGGGCACCAGGCAGCCTTGGGACAGTGGACCACTCGTATTCCCAAGGGGTGGCGGGAAACACCTCCCTTCCCCATGAAGCCCTGTGACCCCAAGGGAAGGAGTGAAATTCGTGTAGATCATTGTGGGTGGGACATAGGTGGCTGGACCACCTGCCACCAGCCAGCTGCCGCCTGGGGGTGGTCCCGCTCTGGCAGCTGGGACCCAGATGTTCTCTGGGCCAAAGCCCCCTGACAGCAGGCGTTGGAGCTCCCTCCCATCCGCCATCCTTGGAGGACACCTGCTCCTGGTGGTTTGACCTGAGTCAAGTGTGGGGGTGGCAGGGAGGGGAGCAGTGGGGCGTAGCTCTACGCTGAGCAAATGCCCCTTCGTGGCAGGAACAGAACCGCCTGTGCGATGGGAGGGTCCTGCTCCCTCTCTCTCTCCCCGGGGCACCAGAGGTGGCTTCTTTACCCTCTACCCACACGAGGTGACACCCACATGGCAGCCACCTTCTGCCCCAGGACCATGGTCCTGGGGTCCTGGTCCCTCGGCCCTGCCTCCCACCTACCTGCCGCCCACAGAGAAGTCAGACACGGCATAGTAGTAGGACTGCAGCACCTTGGGGTCCTTGAAGATGTCGTCCCCAAACGTGTTGAGCCGGTCTAGGGAGATGAGGAGCTCGGTGCTGGTGACCCACTCCTGGGGCAGGGGGCACAGGGAAGGGGAAGGGCCGCCATCAGCAGGTTCTGAGCGTTTGCTCTCATCCCACTCGGCTGGGAGGCCCCTCAGACCAAGCTGGGGCAAATCCCAAGAACAGTGCAAAAGTCAGGAATCTGGGTGTTGGGGACACACCAGCCTGGGGGCCAGGCCACTTCCTGGCTGTGCCACTTTGGGGAAGCTGCTCGAGGTCCTGGAGCACCTGTGTTTCCATCTTTGAAATGGGACATGGAAAAGCGCCGAGCCCACGAGGGTGTCTGGAGGATGGCTGAGGTCAGCAGCGGGGCGTGGGGGTCTGGCACAGGCTGGGTATGTGGTGGTCCTGTTGTGCAGGTCACCTGACTTCTCCCAATGGCTCCTGCACCCCCATTCTACAGGTCAGCTGGGGGAGAACATGTCCCGGTGCCCTTCCCCCTGCTCAGCTAAGCCTGGCGCAGGCGTCTCACGGGCTACCAATCAGGATCCCACAGACAAGTCACCTGTCCCAGGTATGTCTGTCCCACCAAAACATACACCCCACAGAGCAGGGACTTGCGGCCCCTTTACTCGCCGCCTCCCCAGCCCCAGCTCTGCCCACGCCCAGCAGGTTCTCAGTAACACTTGCTGATCACCGAGAGAGCAGCTCCCCCTGGAAGAGCTGGCGGGAGAGACCCAGGTGCAGGCTGACATTTTCCTCTGCCTGCTGTTTGTTACAATCAGGTGGTTCTGGCCGAATCTTAATTAGTATTTTAATTCAGCCCAGGAGCCCCTGGTTTCGCAATCGGGCCCATCAGGACAGAAAACGAATGCCTGGCAAGGCCTACCTTGTCCCCAGCATGACTCAGGCCAGCAGGCCTCTGCTGCTCCTGGAGCTCAGCGCCTGCAAGCCCGCTGCCCGACACCCAGGACCTGCCCGAGGATGCTCCAGCCGGGGAGGGGGGGTCCAGCGCCAGAAAACCTCAACGGGAGCCTCGGCTGAGTTTGTAGGTCCCCATCACCCCCGAATCACTTCTCAAATGTCAGTTCCCGGCCTTGGCTCGCTTCTTGCCTATAAGGTTTCCAGGGAGCCAAAGCCGAGCCCCACCCGGGCTCTCTCCCGATGCTCCTTCTATCCTAGGCCCTTCCTGTTGCACTGTCCCCAGCTTTAATAAACACCCTCTCAAAGTCACCTGGACTCCTGTCGTGAAATCTCTCCTGCACAAAGCCAAGAACCCACACATAGCACCAGCCGGCCGAGGCAGCCCCGCTCTGGGCCCAGTCCCGGTCCCGTAACATTATTACCCCCGTTCTACAGAAGAGGAGACGGGCTCAGGGAGGGTAAGTGTCCTGCTCCAGCTTGCACAGCTGATGCACAGCAGAGCTGGGGTTCCAGCCCCAGCTTTAACCGGGAGGCCTGCCTTCCTGCATCCACCCCAACACCCTCCTCATACCAGACGGCCCAGCCCTAGTGGTTAGTGGTTAGTAGTTAGTGGCTCAGTGGTTAGAGCACTGGCCGGGGGACTGAGGGGTCCAGGGTTCGATTCCAGCTAAGGGCACGCACCTCGGTTGCAGGCTCGATCCCTGGCCTCAGTGAGGGCACGTATGGGAGGCAACCAATTGATCTGTCTCTCTCACACTGATGTTTCTCTCTCTCACTCTCTCTCTCTCTCTCTTTCCCCCCTCCCCACCCCCTACTCTCTCTGGAAAGCAATTCTAAAAAATCCTCAGGGAAGGATTAAAAGAAAAAATACCAGGGGGCCCAGAGGGCAACAACTGGCCCACAGTCTCCAGCCCGCGTGACCCTCCTCTGGGTTCCTGCATCTGCTTTGCGACCTATGACCTGTCCCGTCGGTCTGCAAAGATGACGGGGATGGGGACAGTGTCCAAGTCTCCCTGAGACACTGGGACAGGAGCTGGGAGAGAGCAGGAGGAATCGCTGCCTAAGCCCAAATTGTGTGGGGCCCTCCCTGAGGCCTTAGAGGTCACTTTAGGGCAAACTGGAGCCCCGATGCACACAGGCCACGGGCCCTTGCAACTTCTAATTGCCTCAGCTAAAACTACGCGCGGGGACTGGGTTGGAGTGGGGAGTCAGCTGACTCCGGACAGAGCCCGGGTCCAGAATGCTGCGCGGAGGAGCAGCAGGAGGCGGAGCTGGGGCTCAGCAGCCCCCCGCTCCAGCCAGACCCCCAGGATGGAGCCCCTCCGTGCCACTCAGCTCTGCGGCCCATTCTGCCCTGGCTGGGTCGGCCTTTTCCCCAATGTCCTTGGCCCCTCAAAGGGGACAGAGAGACCCAAGACCCGGCAGCCGCACAGACACATCTTTTGTCATCTCCTACCCCCAGATGCTCCTTGTCCTCAGAGAAAGCGCCAGCGGGTGTACCCCAAGGGGACAGGAGAGAAGGGCTGGTGGCCTTGCTTTTCTTTGCCCTTCCCTGACCTTGGCTTCTGTCTGGAAGCAGCAGGGGGTGTGGAGGACATTTCTGAGGTTGTTTGTTAGGGACAGTGTCCAGGACATACAAACAGGACAACAAATCAGGGAACCCAGCTGCCAAGGTTCCCAGCTTAAGCCTCTGCCCGGGGCGACGTCAGCACAGACGCAGGCGGAGCAGGGCCCAAACTCTCTGCTCGTCTTCAAACGAGCTTGGCTGACCTTTTCTAATCTGCGGAGCCTGGAGCCCCGTAGAGGAGACACTGTCATTTTAAACAGAATCACGATGGTCTCAGGGGAACATTTTTAATGGGACGAGCAGGGCCTGGGCATCTGGAGCTGTGGTTCTGTCCATGGAGGATCAGCCTTGTCCAGAGAGAGGTCTGGCCTTCACCCCTGCTCCTGAGGTCACCTCTAAGCCATGACAATGTCCTGCTTGATAAGGGTCTTTGTTCACCTGGGGTCTTGGGCCACCCCAGGAAGTCGATGCTGACATGTGATTTATGTGGGACCTTGGGCCACGTGAAACCAGCTTGACCTCCGGGAGGGCAGGAGACGAAGGTCAGCCATGCAGGCAGTCACCGTGTCTACCCAGAGGACCTCCAACAAAGACCCCGGACGCTGTGGTGCAGGTGAGCTTCCCTGGTTGGCAAGAGCCAGTGCATGTTGGTCCCACCTCGTTGCTGGGAGAAATGAGCCCTGTCCTCAGCACTCCCTGGGAGAGGACAACGGGACCGTGCCCCACGCTTTAGACTTTCCTGTGGTCCCTGGACCCCGTGTCCCACCTGCAGCCCAGCCCCTGCCCGCCCAGTCCCGCTCCTCTCTGACCTGCAGCACCGGGCTCTCCTCGAAGTTGTAGGCGCTGGGCCGGCCCTCCAGGGTGGAGAAGGCCACGTTGCCCCCGCTCAGCGGGGAGATGTCGCTAAACTCGGAGGTGCAGAAGGCCACGCGCTCGTCCTGGCCTGGCCTCAGGTAGTGGCCCTCGGGCCTGCCATAGGTCTTCCAGCAGGAGGCGCTGTAGTACTGGTAGGGCTCCCAGGGGCCACCCGCTCGGCTGCGCTTGTAGATGGCGAAGCTCTCGGGGCGGCTGGTGTGGAACTTGAGCCGCACGTAGGTGATCTCGTAAGCTTTCCCTGCAGCAGGAAGACGCGGGCCCATTTTACAGAAGGGAAGGGAGAGTTGGAATCCTGGTCCGGGGAGACCAGACCGGCTGTGCCCCATAAACTATCTTGGATCGTTGGAGGCTGTTCTGAGCACTGTGCTGGGGGTGCCACCATCAATTAGTGATGCCTGTCAGGGGCAACACAGAAGACAACGCTGACATGCTTCCCGGGTTCTTGAGGTCCCTGATCTAGGCCAACTTGCCTCCCTGCACGGGAACCTGCCTTGCAGCACCCCAACAGGCAGCCCTCTCTCTTTGCTCGAGTATCTCCAGCAACGAGATGTGGCCACATCCTGAAGAAGCCTGCTCTGCACTTAGAAAGTTCTTTCTTTTACTACACCCCAACAAAGCAGGCCCTTCAACCTGTGACCTTGGCCTCCCTCCCAGGGACTTCAGACCCCTGGTGCCCAGAGACAGTCCTGTTCCAAGCCCCTCAATCCTAACACAATCCTCCTAGGACCCCCCCCCCCATTCCTCCCACATCCGCCTAACTTCTTTTCTGATCCAAATTTCTCAAGAGAAGTTTTCTTGAGAAGCTGGGTGTTTGGTGAGCCTGACGGGACGCAAAACCACAAGACACAACATCCCCGACGCTGGCCACGCAGCACAGGGCAGAGGACCGGCTGTCCCCGCTCTGCCCTGACCAGCATCCTGCGGCACATCACTGGCCCAGGGAAAAGAGCAGAATGCAAAACTCAAGGCATCGATTCTACTAAATGCGTATCACTTTCGACCATCGTAAAGTCCACAGATTGTTAAGTCAAACCATCAAAAGTGAGGGGCTGCCCTGGGCGGTGGCCCAGTGGTTAGAGCGTCAGCTCGCGCACTGAGCGGGTTCGGGGGCGATTCCCGGCAAAGGGCACGTCCCGGGGCTGCAGGTCCCATCCCCGGCCCAGCCGGGCGCGTTCGGGAGGCAACCAATCGATGGGGCTCTCACATCAATGTTTCTCTGTCTCTCTCTCCCTCTCTCCCTTCCACTCTCTCTAAAACTCAGTGGAAAAAATATCCTCAGGTGACGATTAACAACAACAACAAAAAATTGGAACCATAAGCGTTCAGTAAATTGTAGGATATAAATTCAGAGATGATTGAAGCCACTGGAACAGCTGACAACTAGTCTGTAATATGGGGGAAGCTTAAGTCAAAATGTTGAATGAAAAACACACACACAAGAATCACCCTTCAGAATCATCAAACTATATTCAAAAATCCCTAAAGAATAGGCACAAAGGGGTCAATGGGGGGAAAGGGACATCTGTAATACTTTCAACAATAAAGATACATTAAAAATAATAAATAAAAGTAATAAATAATAAATAAAAATGCGATTGTCCTCGGGGCAGAGCGACTTCCCTTTTTAACAGTCCTGCATTTTCCCAATTTTCTCTCATGAAGCTTGTTTTAATTTAAAACTGGAGAAAACACATTAAAAAAAATTTTTTTTTAAGCAACCGGCTTGCCACGTTCTAAGATGATTTGCGAAGTTCCACTGCAGCCCAGCTTGGCACTGTCACCCCACGTCCCTCAAAGGACCGCATGTGTGGCTCACAAAGCCGGCGTCAGGGCAGCCTGGGGGCTGCTTCTGTTCCGCGGGCGGCCCGGGCGGGGACGCGGCCCAGACGCCCGCTCGCTCACGAAAGGACACTGCTCAGGCGGGTCCCCAGACTCCTCCGTGACATCTAACAGCCGGACACCTCGCACGCACACGCACACGCACTCGCACGGGAAGGGAGCCTGGAGCCACTTAAAAGGCAGCTGGCAGCTAGAAGCGGGATGGTGATGGGAAAAAGACTGGCTGGGATTTCACGCAAACCAGCAACCTCGGGGGCTGCTTTCCCCCCTCGCCGAGCCAGGAGGTGAGAGAAGGTGCAGGAACATCACAGAGAACCGGCAGGAACTTTTTGTTACAAGAGTTAATTAGAGGAGCCAAGAAAGCAACTTAATCCTCGCTTTGTGATGAAAAGGGTTCTGCCAAAGGCAACCTGGAGGCGGGGAAAGACACCCGCCCCTCACCAAGATCTAAACAGCAACAAGAATTAAATCTGCAGTTGCAATTCAGATCCGGGCAAGCCCCAGGGGCCGACGAGGCTTCAGGGTGATGCCGGGACAGGTGTGCTCCCAGCAGGAAAGCTGTGCGCTGGGGCTATACTTGGTAGCACGTGGATCTAGCACGCCTCCCAGCTGCCCAGTGTGCTGTTCCCTCTGCCCAGAATGCTGTTCCCTCCACTCCTCACTTGGCTGGCTCCCATCATCGCTGCTCCTCCCACTGGTTTCGGGGACTGACCACACGCCCTGGCCTCAGCCCGGTGTCGAATGCCCTTCTCCCACTTCCTTTCCCTGGCTGCTGGCTACTCACCCTTGAAGCAGTGGGTTTGGGTGCCTCACGGGGCTCCCCCAGCCAACCTGGGCTTCCTCACTTTCTTACGTAAAACTTGCCCATTTCTCCCACTAGTCTGTGACCCCCTTGGGACAAGGGCTGTAAATCCTTTGCGCTGAGCACAGCACCTGGAGCACAGTAAGTACTCACTAAATCTTTTCCGAATGTGTGAGGATAGACGAAGCATGATTTGTACTCTTTTTTTTAAAAAATATATCTTTATTGATTTCAGAGAGAGGAAAGGAGAGGGAGAGAGAGAGAGAAACATCAATGATGAGAGAGTCATAGATCAAGCCCGCAACTGGGCATGTGCCCTGACCGGGAACCGAACCCCGATCGCCTGGATCCTAGGTCGACGCTCAACCGCTGAGCCGCGCCCGGCCGGGCGATTTGTACTTTCAAGGAGTTTATGGTCCAGAGAGCACGCTGAAACAGGCAGGCCCAACAGCACGGCTGACACTGTCACGAGTGTGTCTGCAGGCCCCGACCCCCAACAGCCAGCAGTTAGCGAGCACCTACTATGTGGCAGGCACCGTGCTAAGTGCTTTACGCACGCTTTATCTTCAGACAGCCCCAAACAGTCTTCTTATTGTGCATGTTTTACTAGTGAGGGACTCGCCCAGCGTCACGGAGAAAACAGCTGAGTCTACTCAACTGCAGGCCTGTCAGGCCCCCAAGTCTCTGCTCTGAACCAGCTCCCTTCTGCCTGGGGCGCTGCAGGTGCTCTGCCTGGGAAGAGGATGCTGGTGCCTGTGAAGACTGCCCCTGACCAGCACCCTGAGCACCAAGCCATGTCCGCTCCAGGCCGCTGGGACGGAGAGCCCAACAGGAGTGACACCGGGGCAGTCACAAAGCCAGGCCGGCCCACATCCGGCACTGACCAGGCAGAATGAGTTTGGAACAGGGAGGCTTATTTTGGGAAAATGGAAAGAAAACAAAAGCCCTTTAATTGGAGCCATCTGGGGAGCAGTGGCCTGGGGGTGGGGCTGTAGGGGGCAGGGTGGGAAGCTGAGCTGGGAGCGTGGGCGAGGCTGTCTGGCATGCGGGCATTGGAACCAGGTGGAGAGCGCTGCTCCCGCCCTACAAGGGCATCGTTGCTGGGCCCTCAGCTCCATCATCTGCCTCCCACGGTTCCCCCCTTCCTCTCTCACCCTAGCTCTTGGCAATTTAGGTGCTGGGGGATCCCCATGACCACAGTGCCAGACACCATGAGAGCCTGGCTGAAGTAGGCCTGGGCCCATCGCGGTTTTCTCATCTTTGGGCCAAAAGTCTAAACCCCAAATATGGGTCAAGATTGTTAATCTGGCCCAGCCAGGCGTGGCTCAGCGGTTGAGCATTGACCTAGGATCCAGGCGATCGGGGTTCGATTCCCGGTCAGGGCACATGCCCGGGATGTGGGCTCGATCCCCAGTCGGGGGCGTGCAGGAGGCAGCCGATCAATGACTCTCTCATCATTGATGCTTCTATCTCTCTCTCTCCCTCTCCTTTCTCCTTCCTGAAATCAATAAAGATATATTTTAAAAAAAAAAGTTTATCTGATTTATTATTGCCTAGAGCTTTGTGTTAAGAAGGATTCTGAGGTCCACTCTGAACTGAGACATGACTGCAATTTACAGACTGCAAGTCCGCAAAGAGAGGCGGCAGGACATTGAAGACCATTCCAATAAAGGGGACCTGAGGGAACCGAGGAGGGGCCGAGTGGGGGCGAAGAGGCGTGTAAACACAAAGAACATTCCAGAGAATGAGCTGGCGATCTGGCCAACGATGAAGCCAATGGGCCGAGAGAGAATCGCAGCCGACGCCTGAGCTCTTACTTCAGTACCTGGGAGACGAGGGGAGGGGACGAAGCCCGTGCTTTTTCATTTTAAAAGCACAGCGTACAATTTATGGTTTTAACCACTTTAAGTGTCCAGCTCCCTGGCAGTAAGTACATTCACGCTGTCCTGCAGCCATCACCGCCATCATCTCCAGAGCTCTGTCCATCTCCCCCAAATGAAACTGCCAATTCAACAACAACTCCCACCCCACCCCACCCCCCGCCCAGCACCCACCCCTCTACTTTCTGTGTCTATGACTTGGACTCCTCTAGGGGCAATGTACGTGGAATTACATAGTATTTGTCCTTCTGTCTGGCTTATTTCACTGAGCATCATGTCCTCGAGGATCACCCGTGTTGTAGCAGGTGCCAGAATCTCCTTCTGTCCTGGCTGAATAATATCCACTGTATGACAGACCACATTTAGCTCATTCATTCTCCGGTAGACACCGGGTTGCTTCCACTCTTTGGCTACTGTGAACAACACTGCCATGAACGGGGTGCCTTTCCTTCTGGACCCTAAGTTTGAGGCCCCGTGTGACATCCAAGGATGCTCGAGTTACCTGGTCAAGGGCTCAGGTGGGAGACCGGGCGAGAGGTGCAGGCGGACTCCCAAACAATCCCAATAGGCAGAGTCAGGCCGTGGGATGGGGCAGGCTGGCGTGGAGATGGCAGAGCAGGGGAGGGGAGGTGGGTGAAGTGGCTGGCGCCTGGGTGAGCAGAGCCGGGCAGGGCCAGGAGGAAGCTGCGGCCCTTGACAATGCCACAGCCTGAGTTGGGATGTGTCTGGAAGGCCAGGGGGTCATTCGTTCATGCATCTGTTCACTCCCTCCCTTGTTCCCAGGAACACAGGGTGTAGCGGCGAGGTGCTGGGGTTCCTAACCCAGCTCCACCACTGAGCAGTTCTGCGGCCTTGGCCAAAGCACCTCACCTCCCCCTGATTAACTGGGCAAATGACCTGAAGGCAGTGACTCAGCTTCCCCATTTGCGCAAGTGCGTAATAATAATAGGGTTTAATAAGTAAATGCCTGCGACGCACTTAGACCAGTCCCAGGCACGCAGCGTGCGTGGGACTGAACGTTAGCTGCTGTCCCTCCCACTGGCCAGTTTCCGGGGCAGCGCTGCGCAGGGCCCGTGGGCACGGGGTCCAGCTGTGGAAACAGGCCTGCCCTCCACAGCTTGGGGTGTGATCTACACCCCCCCTCCCAAACCACCATGCAGCACAGTCCAGACTGTGTCGGGGAAGGCGAGCGGCTGCGAGAACACACAGGCTGGCCCTGTGCCCGATCCTGGGGGCCGGGGGGCGTCCTGGAGGACGTCACCTCCAAGCTGCATGGGGCAGACAGCGCAGTCCACAGCCGTGTCGCCAGGGCTTGGGGCAGGGACAGGCACACAGTAGGCGCTCAGTTTCGTTTATGACGGAGACGTGGGTTATCCGGAAGAAGGCAGGAGAAACGACACGGGACAAATGCAACCACCTAGGCAAAGGGCAGGACGAGAGGCCGTTCGGGGCCCTGCGAAGGGCGGGAGCTGCACCCGGGGTGGGGGTGGGGGGGGCAGAGCGGAGGCCGCCCATGTCCTTACGGGCTCAGGGCTTCCTCCTCCTGCAACTCCCGCGGGCCCTGGGACGCCCAGGAGGGGCGAGGTGGCCACGCTGGCTGGGCCCAGGGACGGCTGCCTTGACCCCGGGCCTGCCTGGGGCCCAGCATCCCAGCCAGAACCCCCAGGGAGCAGGAAGGAGGACTTGGCCCCCAGCGCTGGCCCCGCCAACACAAACAGGGCCACCCACTGGACAGGAAGATGCGGAGAAGCCAAAGCTCAGGGGACCCAGCTGGCCTCGGGCTCCTCAGGAGCCTCCTGCTGTCCAGCCCCCGCGCCCCCAGCCGGGTCCCACTGTCTCCGTGTCCCCTCCTCTCCATCACCTGGGGCTGTGCGGGTCTGAGGGTACAGCAAGAGGCCTCCCGGCTTCCCCGTGCTACCCCTCTGCCCTGAAATTCCTTCATTCTTATGTCCCCTCCTGCATCCTTCAGGTCTCTGCAAGGCCCCTTTTCCCTGCGTGTTCCCAGAGCGTAACCCTGTCACGCTGCTCCTGAGCCCAGTCCGTCTTCTGGAGGGCCAGGCACCGCAGCCCCGAGACACTGAATGAACGCGGGGACACGCCAGCCTGCACAGCAGCGGGGACTGGGCGGGAGGGTGGGCGGCAACTCCCCCTTCTCTCAGGGGCTCAGGGCTCATCTGCTCAGAGCACAGAGACTCGAGGGGCTCCCCGTAACTCCAGAGGGTTCTCAGGAATCCATGAAGGTGGAAAAGAGACCCCCCCACCCTGCACAAACGCAAAACTCAGACCGCCCTCACCTGTAACTGCCTGGGACTCAGATCACTCCCAGGCGCAGGGCATTTGGGGGGGGGGGTCCCGGGGTCTGCCACGTATGGCCGGTGACCCCGGGCAACTGATTTCATCCTCAGAGCTTCAGTGTCCCTCTCTATAAAACAACCAATTGTGCTGGGTTGGGGGTGCCAGCTCAGCAGGGTTGTTAGCATGTGGTGAGAGCCCCTGATTCATGCCTGTTACCCCCGATGACCATTCACCTGCTCCCCCACACTCCCCAACCCGCCACCAGGTCCCAGCCCGCCTCTTCCCGGGCGTCAGCAAAGGGCTAGGAGCCGCCAGACCCCGCTGCTGCCTTTCATCCCAAACTCGAAGGCTCCACTCAGCAAGCCGGGATCTGGAACAGATGTCTGAGCTCGCAGGGGGCTGGGAAAGCAGCGACCTCCACCAGGGGGCTGACCAGCAGCTGCTCCCTCCCTGCCCCTTACCCCACTCCCCCAAGGAGAGCCTGGGGCCAGCAGCCACCCACCCTCCCCTCCCAAGAGCAGAGGGGTCAAGGAGAGGGAGCCGGGCCAGCAGAGGTGGCCTGAGGACCAGGCCCACCTCCCCCGACAGCAGGGCTTCCGCTGGAAATATGGTGACAACCCCAGGCCTCTTCTCTCCCCCCCTCCCCAGATATTGTGAAATCCATGTCTCAGCATGGAGCAACCCGAAGCCCAACGGAACCAAAAATGGGCCGACTTTTCGAGTATTTCTCCATCCCTTCAGAGAGGCCACCCCCCAGGGGAACCTCAGGCCCGAGCTGCTCTCAGCAGTGACGTCGATCACCCACAAGGACTGTCACAGCTCAGCACGCGGCCAACCTGCGTTACAGCTGGGAAGTGGCAACTCTCACCCCCATTTTACAGAGAGAAACTGAGGCGCGAGAGGGGCTGGCGTTGGCCGTCGGAGGCTGCGCCGGGCCTGAGTCCAAAGCCTCTCGCCTTGTGATTTTATCCTATTCTGTCTCCAGGGCCCTGAGCTGGGCCCAGAAGCACAGACGAGGAGGCGACATTGTCGCTCACTCATTCACTCACTCGTTCAGTCACCGCGTAGGGACCCTGTGGCGCCCTCCCGCATGCCGATGCTGCACACACGGCGGGAGAACGCGGGTGCGGTGAGGTGCACCAGAGTACACGCGTGTGGCGTGTGTGTGTACGTGAGTGTGCGCATGTGAATGTGAGTCAGCGCAAGGTCTTGGCTCAGTGCGGGGTCTCGGCCTCAGCTTCCCTGGTTACGAAGGGATGGAACCCACCCTGCTGCTCAGGGTCCCGGGCAGAGTCCACGGAGCCACACCGCCGGGGAAGCACAGGGCTGGGCACAGAACCCAGACCCTCCCCCACCCTCCCACCTGGTCGGTCCCCGGGCTGCCCCTGGATTCCACCGACACATGTAACACGTCAGCCAAACCCGCACCCTCTGTCATGGAACAGCGTGTCTCCTCCACCGCCCCCACCCTGTCCCAGATTCCTTCCCCTGTGGCCTTGGGGGCCTGCCAGCCCCGTCCAGCCAGCTCCCCCAGCCTTCCTCCTCCATTGGTTTCCTGTCGCCCCGTCTGGGTAGAGACCACGCCCCACCTAGAAGTCCTCACAGGCCAAGGGAAGGTGACAGGGCTCAGGGAACTGACTGAGTTTCTCGGGGCAGCAGTCAGCTCCGGCAAGCTCTGCTGAGGGGGCCCAGTGCCCCCCACCTCGCTCGAATGTGATTGCCCCGAGGCACTGTCCCCTAGAGCTAGGAAGAGCTCGATCCACTGACAGAGCTCATGTCAAGGACTCTCTGCTCTGACCTTGGATACATTGCGCACAGATGTTCATTTCCAGACTGCCACTTAGCAGCTGTGTGTCAAAACACTTAACCTCTCTGAGCCTCACTGTTCTCATCTGAAAAATGGGGATGCAGTCTCACAATCCCTTCTCCAAACTGTTGGCTCCAGGTATGTTTTCCAATTCCAAACTTTTTGGAGTTTAGAGGGATGGCCCAGTGCTCACACCATGGACTGCGTCACACCCAGCTGGGTCTGGGGCCACAGGCTCCACTCAAATGAGATGTCAGCAGCCAAATGTATGAATATTCACTAAGTAGACTACACAAGGTCTATAAATAGCCTCAGGTCACATTTAGCAGCCACAATAAATTATAAAAATACTTTGTGTTTTCA
This sequence comes from Miniopterus natalensis, assembly GCF_054644295.1. Taxonomy (NCBI): domain Eukaryota; kingdom Metazoa; phylum Chordata; class Mammalia; order Chiroptera; family Miniopteridae; genus Miniopterus; species Miniopterus natalensis. The sequence continues at coordinate 71,899,667 of NC_142092.1, forward strand.
AAGCTTAGGGAGATTTTGCACCCACAGATAAGGAAGTGTGGAGCAGGGGAAACACCCGCTCCCTGAAAAGGCTGCGGAGGCTGCGACGGGCCGGATGCTCAGCTCAGGGCCGGGCACGCCTAGGAGCTCCAGGAACAACCCGGATTGGGCTGGACTTGGAGGGGGGAAGGGGCACTCCCAGGCCGGCTGTGGGGGAGGGCCCGGGAGCACAGGGCTGGATCCAGACTCTGCATTCTGAGCCCAGAGATATAGGGCCCCTGCCCCCTGGCATGGGCCTGGGTGAAGGGAGGGCACAAGCGGAGCAGAGAAGTGATGCCATCCGGTCCGGCTACCCAGCAGCAGCAGGAGCACGGCTCCTGCTCAGAGGGCTAAACCTCCCGGGGGATGAATGCCTTGGCTCCTACCCAAGAAAGCACCCCGGGACTGCCCACAGCCTCAGGGGTTCACCGAGGCCCGGAAGCGGACCAGACGACCCAAGGTTAGGCTCCGGCCTTAGAAGGCAGACTAGCTCACCCCCTGGGAGGTCACCTCCCTCCTTCCCCACAACCACCACTGCAGGGCATGGTCTCTGCACCCAGATCCACCGCTCTGTATGGGGCTCCCGGGAGACTCCCCGCCCCTCCACCCCAGGGAACACCCATCCGTCTCTCCTTCCAGTTACTGGGGGCACAGGTCCCATTCCCGAGCCCCCCTGTCTGGGTTCTATAGCCAACCCCATGACACCCAGCAGCTGCTGCCGCTGGTGCCTCTTGCCCCTGGCGCCTGGAGCGCCCCCTTACCCAGGCGCAGAGTGATGTTGACCGAGGTGGGGTACTGCACCCCGAAGGCCATGGACGGGCTCTGCCACCAGGTGCTGTCGTCCTGGCTGTGGAAGTCGGTGAGGTAGGAGGCGTTGTGGTGGCGCCGCGGGTCGGCCGCGTCGCAGCGCTGGCACTGCGCCCCGGCCGCGCCCGCCCCGCGCACGTGCGGGCAGAAGTCCTCGGGGGGGCGGCCGCAGGTGTGCGAGGCCTCGGCCAGGCGCCCGAACGCCGCGTTCTCGAAGTCGGGGAGGCAGCGCCGCGCGCGCCCCGCGCCGTCGTAACACGCGCCCATGCCCGCGCCGGCCGGCGGTGCCAGGAGCGCCAGGGGCGCCAGGAGCGCCAGGCCCCGCAGGAGCGCGGCCGCAGCCATGGCCACGCGCCCCGCCGCTCCGCGCCCCGGGCCGTGCGCCCGGCTCTCCGTCCGCGCAGCTCCGCGGGCCGGGCGCGCACCGCGCGGGGCGCCAGGAGCCAGGACGCGCCTCCCCCGGCGGGCGGGCCCCGCGGCCGCGTTGGGAGGGACCGACGGGGGCAGCGCCCAGCTGCCCGCCCGCCCATCCCTGGGCGCTGACCCCACCTGGCGGGCGCGCCCGGGAGTGCCCGGCTCTGGCGCAGCCGGCCCCTGGCTCTGCCGGGGTCCCCGGCCTCCCCGTCTGTAAACCGGGGTTCGTCAGGATACAGCCTCCTTCCCGCGGTTGTGAGGTCGCAGTGGCTGCTCCTAAAGGGAAGCGGCTCACCTGTCCCTGTTTGGTCCTGAGATAAAAGGGGACATCAGGGTCTTTCCCTTGCTCACCTGGGTGGTTCCTCACGATTCCCGGCTCCCTTAGCTCCGAAAAGCGCTCCTGCTGCTGGCCTCTCTCTGCACTCAAAGCAAAGAGACTCCAGCCTGGTATTTGTGACGGAAGGTACCTGGTCCCATCACAAATATCAGGGAGAGGCCTTCCCTGCCACCTGCATTCATTAAGGTTAGTAAATCAGAGGAGAACGGCCCTATGTTCTTATCAAGAGATGCTAGAGAAAACGCTAGATAAAATTTCGCAGAGATTTTAATGAACAGGCTGAAAGGATGTAACAGAAGACAGTACATGGAAGGACTGGGGTGCAGGGAGGGTGGGTGGCTAGTTCTGCCTAGAGTTGGAGGGTGCTTCCCAGGAGAGGTGACAAGTGAACTGAGTCGCAAAGGATGAGTAGGGGAAAGGGCGTCTCTGGCAGGAGGCACAGCGTGTGCAAAGGCCCAGAGGTGGGAATGGGTAGGCACGTCTGTTTTGTGTCTGCAGCTCTGGGTGGGGAGTTAGTCCTGGGGGGTGAGGCTGGAGCAGGGTGCGGAGCCAGGTGATGTGGGGTGTTGGGCTCCGTGGTGATGAGCTGGGGCTTCGTCCTGCAGAGGGCCTGCAGGAGCTGAGGGGTGTGAGTTCCTGGTGGGGCAGGGACCTCGTGTGCCTCACCCCCCTGTCCCCAGAGCCTGCACTGAGAGTAGCTCAGGGGATGTTTGGGAAATATGCAGGAATCGCTTGGCTGGCGAAGGCTGATCCTATAGGGCTGGGCCCGAGATGATGGCTCCTTCAAGAGGCACCAGCTGGGGCTTGCCGACCTTGCCCAGCTCCTGGCAGCAGCCGTCGAGGGACCACCCTGTCTCTGCTGGCCACCTTAGTCAGGATCTGCGAGAGCTCTTGCAGGCTCCCCTGAGCCTGCTGCATCCCCGGTTTCTCCTCCCCGCGCTCCATGTCCAGCTGCAAGCGTTCACCAGGATCTACCACCAGGTGGCAACATCGGCCACCTTACTGGCCTGGCCCTTCTGCCCCCTGGCGGCCAAGGACACCTTGGCCCTCCCTGCACAGCCCATGCACCTGAGACCAGAGGAGTCACTGGGTCCAGGGCTCTGGCTTTCCCAATGGGGAGACTGAGGCCCAGAGAGGGGAAGTGGTTTGCTGAGGACACATCCACAGTAGGACGTGGCCAGGTCTCTCTCATCCCTGCAGTCAGCTCCTCCCAGGAAGGGAGTCAGGGAGGGTCTGGATCCATAAACGCCAGGAAGGGAAGTGTGGCCCCTGGGCATGGGAGTGTCGTGCACCCACAAAGTCTCAGGATAACTCCAAAGTCTGTGTGACAAAGAACAACAAACAATTCTGTGACTGCAGGAAAGGGGCTTGGAATGAGCCAGAACTGGAAGTCACCATTTGGGACACTGGGCAATAAGATGCATGCTGTCAACTCTCCATCAAGAGAAGGCTCTGAGCGTCACCTCTGAGCAGGACCCGCCACGACCCCAGCCAAGGCCTGTCTGCCTTGCAGGCAGAGGCCCCCTCTGCACACATAGGACCTGAAACCCATGTCTTTGCAGGGCCACAGAAGCCATGGGCCTCAGTTTCCCTGTAGCTTTGAAGCCCGACCCCACAACCTGCCCATTGTCTTAACCCATTGTTCTCGTGGTGTCAGGGAGCCCAGGAAGGCTCTGGAGCAGCAGAGCCCGTGTCTATTTCCTTCAGGAAGATGGATGGGGGTGGTGTGGGAGGAGGGGGCCAGTGTCTGTGTGTGGCTGATGGGGGGGTGTCTACACTGGAGACCGGGGATTCCTTGCAGAGGCTGGGCCTCCAGCTTGAGGCTCAAGCAAAGGTGGCAGGCTCCCCTCCCTACAGTGTACCTACCAAGGGTTAAAACCTAGAAGAAAGCAGGGAGGAAACCCTGTTCTGATTTGCTTAGTGAACGTTAATTAAGAAGACAGAAGATAGTGGATTTTTTTCAAGACAGAGATGAAAGGCCTATTAATTAAATCTGGGGAGATCGTCCCAGGGCCCTGCTGATCCCGTCTGACAGCTTCACAGCCTCCTTGGAGCCCCGGATTGGGGGCATCAGTACAAGGGGAAAGAAGCCTCCGCCCCAGGCCTTGGGGCCCTGCCCTGGAGTCCAGGGAAGGAGCCTCGGCTGGCCGGGACTCACTGTGGCACCCTGTGGGCCCTGCCCCTCTGATGAATTAGGCAGTGGTGGGTCATCGTAAGAGCCACAAAGGAAGTAGATGAGTTTGGGCAATCAGGGGAGGCTTCTCAGAGAAGGTGACAACTCAGCAGAGACCTGTAAGATGGGATGGGAGGCAGGGAGGAGAGGGAGTGCTCATACTGATGGGATTTGACAGGGGGGTCCTCAGCTGTCACCCTCACAGAGCATCTTTTCCTTGGAGTTAACAAGCTCAGACAGGATAAAGGACAAGGCTGGCCTTGGGGCATGCCACCACTGAGTCTAGCAACTGTCCCAACCCCCTGCTGTGCTGGGCCCAGGATGAGCCAGCCTGGGTAGCCTTCAAATCAAGGAGGCCCCGATAGATAAAGAATGCCCCCATTTGGGGTGGTGCAGGGGCTAGAGGCTGAGCTGGGAAGGAGGGGACAGTGGCTGTCCATCATTCATTCATTCACTGATAGACACTGACTGAGTCCATGGGACAGGCCCTGCGCTGGGAAGGAGGGAACAGCATTGTCCATTCATTCACTCACTCACTGGGCAGACTGAGTCCATGGCACAGGCCCTGGGCTGGCACAGGGGAGGGAAGGATGAATAATGGTGAAACTGGCCTTACCCTCGGGGGCCCGGGGGGTAAACTGGTAATTACATCACAGGGTGAGCAGAGTGAGCACTGGGGCTATGCGAGTAGAGAGGTGTCCAGCCCTAGGCCAGCCTCTGGCCCCTGCTCGGTCCAGCTGCCGTTTCCTCCGGACACCTAGTGTCCAGGGCAGCAAGGCTCAGGCCTGGCACTCCCCAAGGAAACGCCCATGACCAGGTCTGCACAGACATGGTCCTGCTGTGCCCAGACACTGCCCCTGCACACAGCCAAGGGACACCAGGGTCGCGGAACCTGCCGGTGGGTAGAATAAACATCCCAGCTGCCCCCCACCCCAGACTGTGGACCCATGAAGGTAGGCAGGGAGGGGTCTGACTCAGCCCCTGGGCAGGCAGAGGGGGCTCACAAAACACCTAGTGAATGAATAAAGGATGATGAATGAATGATAAATGGGTGGTAAATGAGTGAATACATTTTTTAAATGAGGGAATCTGAATGAAGTGAATGTCAGAATGAAGAAAGTATGAAGGAATGATGGTGGATGAATGATGGTGGGGGAATGAATGATGCTGAATGAATGCCTGCATGCCTACAGTGAGGGGCTCTCCCTCCTGGGCTCTCCTCACGCTCCCAGAGGGGCACCACCTGGCCGCCTCCCTCCCCACTTCTCTGACCGCCCAGGCCCCCCTCTCCCCCTGGCCACCCGGATGCAGTCGGACCAACCTCCTCCTCAATGCAGCCAGCGCATTCTCACCTCAGGGTTTGCAGGCGCCGTTCCCTGTGCCTGGGGCACTGTTCCCACAGGTTTGGGCACCCTTCCCTGCCCGTGTCCCTGAACGGAGACGCTGTCCTGGACCCTCCTCCCGGCCTTCCCCTGTGCTTCCCACCCAGGCGCCCAGGCCGTTTTCCCCACTCACCTCCTGACTCCTCACCTTTGCACTTGCTTGTCCGTGGTCTGTCTCCCCCATCAGACTGTGAGCTCCCTGGGGGTGGAGCCGGGTTGGCCTCATTTCCGGCTGTGCTGCTCCCTGCACTGCCCAGCAGGGACATTTGCGGGGCGAATAAACGGGGACACAGTACCCATGGGACGCAAAGCAGCGAGGCAGGGCCCAGCGTCCCGGGCAGGGCAGCCGGCTCCTGCACACGCTGGTCCTCTGCGGCTGATCCCACTCAAACAGGAATTTTCATTTCTGGCTCTTTCTGCCGAGGGGGAAACCACAACTGTAAGTCAGCAGCAGAGCCCAGCAATGGAGGGCACGGCTCAGAAAAGGGACAGCTGCTCCCCAGCTGCCCTGGGGAGTCTTCATCTGAGTGCCCAGCGCACTTTGGGACCATGTAGGGACCCCTGAGCCTGAGTTAGAGCCCTGTCAGTCCCTGGGGTCCGGCACGACCCTGCAGGGGGTCCCATTGCCCTTGAGTAATGGCATTTCTTGGGCCTTAACTCCAAGACCCCAGAACGCCTGCCTTTCTAGCCAGTCTCCTGCAGAACGTCAGACATGCCAGGCCCCTCCTACCCCAGGACCTTTGCTCCTGCCAGTCCCTCTGCCCACCAGGCTGACTCCTGCTCTTCCTCTAGGCCTCAGGATAATGTCACTTCCTCAGGATGCCCAGCCCCAGACTTCATGGCACTTCTAATGCTTGTTCCAGGTCCCTCTACCCCACTAGACTGTCAGCCCCAGAGGACAAGCATCCCGTGGCTTCCTGCTCTGTCCCTGACCTCTGCCCGGGCAGGGTGCACACGAGGTGGTCCAGAAAGAGTGAAGAAACTAGTGACTGTATGAAAGCAGGAGGGAGGGAGGGAGAAATCTGGCAGCGAGGCCCAGGTCTCTGTGGGCTCTTCTCGGACGGACGCTGGCTGTAAAGGGGTGTAGGCCAAGGGCAGGGAGGCAGCCGGCAAGCCCAAGACGGGGATGACCGACAGTGGCAGTGCTCCTCCCCTTCACGTGGCTCCAGTAGGAAACAGTGAACTTTACAAATGTCAGGGAAGGGCGGGATTCTCAGCCCGGGACCCTGGGAGCCATTAGCATTCCGGTGCCTGCGCTAACCCAGGCGGAGGGAAATTTATGCCGCCTGCTGGGGCCCATGCAAGGCCGAGGCAGGAGCGCCTAGAAAATAAAATGGTGAGGCTGCCAGATCTATGCCTCCCCTAGGAGGTCATGGGGTGCCATGGGGGCACCCGGAGGGCAGGGCGGTGGATAGAGAGCCCCCACAGGTGGGGCTGCCAGGGAGGTGGGGTGGAACAGGAGCCCCGCTCTTTGCTTCACCCTTGGAGGGGTGACCCCTCATCCTACCCCGCGTTGGGGCAGGCCCTATCCCTACCACCCGACTGCAAAGTCATCCAGATTCCTCCTCAAGGCAATGCTACTGGGGAGAGGGCATTAGCCCCGTGCTACAGATGGGGAAACTGAGGCTCGGGGGGGCAAAGTAACCTGCCCAAAGCGGCATGGCTGGGAGGGGCCAGGCAGGATCCGAACCCAGTCCTCTCTGATTTTCTTAGCAGCCTCCTTGCCCTGCCCTCCCCACCTCTCCCAGTGTCCTAGATACACCGCATTTAGGATGGTCCACGGCACAGTCTGACTGGAATTCCCACTCCAGGCACTCACGGAGCTCTGCGTGGGCCGGGGCACATTTACAAACACGCTGTTCCCTCTGCTGAAATGCCCTTCCCCTCACACCTAGGGACCAGCCTGCTCCACGGCTCACTGTCTGTCCCTGTGGCCAGCAGGGAGATTTGTCTTTACGACGGAGATTGTCTACAAGTCACCTCTGACACAAGCTGTGTCGTAGGGCGGGCTGGGAGCTGCCCGGCTTCCTTCTGGATGTGAGTGTGGGGTGTGGGTGCTGTACGCGTGTGCATGGGCGTGCATGTGTGGTTTGTGTGCATGTGTGTGGAATGTGATGTGTGTGCGTGTGTGCAGTATGCGCATGTGTGTGGTGTGTAATTTGCGCTGTGTGTGTAATGTGCACATGTGATGTATGTGCATGTGTGTGGCATGTGATGTGTGGGGGTGTGCATGTGTGGTTTGTGTGCATGTGCGCAGTATGTGCATGTGTGTGGTGTGTAATTTGCACTGTGTGTGTAATGTGCACATGTGATGCATGTGCATGTGTGTGGCATGTGATGTGGGGTGTGTGTGCATGTGTGGTTTGTGTGCATGTGCGCAGTATGTGCATGTGTGTGGTGTGTAATTTGCACTGTGTGTGTAATGTGCACATGTGATGTGTGTGCATGTGTGTGCATGTGTGGTATGTGATGTGTGGGGTGTGTGCATGTGGGCACAGTAGAGAACTCTCCTGAGGCTGGAGACGGAGACCGGAGGGCTGTGGGCCCAGGGGGCAGGCCCAGCCGCAGGCAGCCCCGGTTGAGCTGGGGGAGGAGCGCGGGATCCGACGGGGAGGGAGGCCCGTGCAGGCCCCAGAGCCTGAGCAGCTGCAGCCCTCATAGGCCCCGACCTGGCCCCGCTGGGGGCCTGCAGGGCTCAGAGCCCACCGTGGGGAGAGGAGACACAGACTGCGGGGGCACTGGGGACGGGGGCTTGAGGCTAGCTTCTCAGGTACATTCCCCAAGGGACGCGGGGGGGGGGGTGCTGCGGGCCCCTCAGGCTGCGGAGTACAGGACTCAGCATGAAGCGGGGCCACAGAGTGGCTCTGCAGGGCAGCCTGGGAGCTGGGCCCAGGGCACCCCAGCTGTCCTTCCGCGGGCACCGCAGCGCTTTTCAACCTCTTCATCTTGTGGTACAGAAACTAACTACTAAAATTCTGCGGCGCACCAAAAAATGTCTTCTATTTTTTGCCACTCTGACAAAAAATAAGTATAATTTTGATTGATTTACAAAAAAATAATAATAGTAATTACCTATCTTTTTTGCTCCAAAGTGACTTTTTTAAAAAAAATCAGGTGCCTGTACTTGTATATAAGGATTTCTGGTACCAAGAATTAACCAATCAGAGGCAACTCTAGCCCTGGCCGGTGTGGCTCAGCGGTTAGAGCGTCGGCCCGCGGGCCGAAGCGTCCTGGGTTCAGTTCCGGCCAAGGGCACGTGCCTCGGGTGCAGGCTCCGTCCCTGGCCCTGGCTGGGGCGTGTGCGGGAGGCAACCGATCCATGTGTCTCTCTCACATCGATGTTTCTCTCTCTCCCTCTCTCTTTCTCCCCCCTCCACTCTCTCTGAAGCAGCAATGGACAAAATAGCCTCCAGTGAGGATACAAAAAAAAGATGCAAGTCTATTGTATGACCTACACATTTATGGCTCAAGACGGGCATTCACACCTGGCACTGTTGTCATTTTTCACCTGACAGTCTAAGGGGAAAGAGGTCAGTGCCCCTGACGAAATAGTCAGGTGTTGCATGTTTTAAAAATTCTCACTGCACACGGATTGGAAATCACTGGCTAGGGTCCTGTCCCCCGGCAGGGGTGAGAGGCCAGGGGCCGGGCTCGGTTCTGGGGATCAGTGATGACCCCAGCCCAGCCCCTGAGCCCTTCTGACCTCCCAGAGCTGGGCCTCGCCGAGGACAGAGACGTCGTCTGCCAGTTCCCTCGGCCCCACGCACAGCAAGTGCCCGGTCATTGCTTATGTGCGTGGAGTGGGCCCAGCCCCGTGTCCCAAGTTGTGCGCAGACCTCCCCTCACATCTGAAGCCGCCGAGGGCTAAAGGCTGCTTCCCCAGTTCTCAGATGAGAACAACGGGCTCGGGGACGGGTGACTTACCTGGGCTCCCAGAGCTTGTAGGTGCCAGTGCTTGGCTTTGGAGATGTGCTTTGGCTCCGAAGCAGAACCAGGCTTGGCTGCTTGGTCTGGGATCCCCTGGGAAAGGTGGGCAGGGGCACGGCACGAGTGTGTGGAGTGCTCCACCTGAGGAAGGGTGGCACGCTAGGGCCTCCGGGCTTCCTGCAAGCAAGTGACAGAGAGATGCAGGCGCGGCTCCCAAGTTGGGCCACCATGGCCTGGTGGCAGGCAGAGGCTAGGCAGGGCAGCCTGCCAACCGAGGCCCCTAAATAATGGAGAGTGACCAGCTCGTCTGCTCCCTGTCCCAGCCAGGGGACAGGTTCCGGCTTCATAACGTGTGATCGATGGGCCTAATATGGGACGAGAGACGGCGGTCTGGCAGCCCCAGCCTGGCCTGCCGGCTGCCACTTGCCCATATATTTATTTATTTATGCATCCTCCTCTATGGCAAAGGCCCAAAGACAATAAAAGAAATTGAATTGCATATCAGATGGGACATCAGAGGGAGATACGGCCGTAAATCCCGTCGTATTTATTCCATAAATATCAGTGCGTCCCGAATAGCCGGTGCCTGTTATGAAGTTATAATCAGGAATCTGGTCCCACGATGCTTGCTGCCGGCCCCGCCTCCATTAGACAGACAGGCTGGGTCCCCCAAAGAAATAACCACTTCCTCAGGCCACCTGCCCCCACTGAGGCGGGCAGCTGCTCACCCGGGCTGTCTCCACCCGAAGTGAGGGGAAGGGTCCGCGAGAAAGGGCAAGGGAGGTGGCTGGCACGACAGGGTCCTGGGCCGCATGCAGCGAGCCCAGAGAGGAGGGAAAGTTTCTCCAGCCCTTGGTGCCCCCTGCCCCCCGGCCACACTAGCTCCTGGCTGGAACCACCTCTCTCTCCCTCTTTCTTCTCTCTCTCTGCCAGTTTTTTGGTTTGTTTTTTTATCAAAGTGTATAATTACATTCAGTGAAACGCACACATAAGTATATAGTTTGATTTTTACATGTATATGCACATGTAAAACAGCACCAGGATCAAAGCAAAGCACATTTGTCACCCCAGAAAGTTCCTCTATGTCCCCTCCCTTGTCATTACCACCTTTCCCAAGGAAGCTGCCCTCCTGTCCCTGTAGATCCCTTTGCAAGTTCTAGAACTTCAGCAAAATGCAATCGATATAGTATGCAACTTTTGTGTCTGATTTCTTGTTTGTTTGACATCGGTGTATATGAGATCCATCTGTGTGATTGTGTGTATCTGGGGTTCCTCCTTTTCGTTGCTGTGTAGTATTCTACTGTGTGGACATACTACTGTTTGTATGGATGGGCAGCCAGGCTGTTTCTAACTAGGAGTTAATGTAAAAAATAAAGCTGCTGTGAGCATCCTTTTGTGTGTCTTTTTGTGAATATAAACACTCATCTTTCTCGGGTGTATATGGCTGGGAGTGGGGTTATTGTGTCATAGGGTAGGTGTGTCTTTAACTTTGCCAGAAACTTCCAAGCATGTCTTCAAAGTGGCCATGCCATTGCATATACCCACAGCATCGCGTGAGAGTTCCAGTTGCTCCCAGGGCGTGTCGACACTTGGCTTTGTCTGTCCTTAATTTTAGCCATTCTGGTGGCTGTGTACTGAATCTCTCTGTGATTTTAATTTGCATTTCCACCTCTAACTCTTACCTAAAGGACTGCATCGGCTGCCCACTTGGGGTCCCTGGGCTGGCCCCTGTCTTTGCACCCAGCAGTCAGAGGGACCCTGTTGCCGGTCAAGATCCTCCTCTGCTTGAAACACTCCGAGGGCACCTGGGTTGCTGAGAGTATAAGCTGAGATCCCACTGGGTCCTGCTGTCCTCGGGCCTCCCCCACTGCTCTCCTAGCTCTCTGCTCCCCTGGGTGCCCTTCCCTCCTTCAGTTGCTGCTCAGATGTCATCTTTTCAAGGCCACCTGCCCTGACCCCACCTCCCTCCCTGCTTCATTTTTCTCCCCAGCACTTTCACCACGTGGTCATCCGTCCCCACACTCCTGACGTCAGCTCTCCGAGGGTGAGGCCTGTGTGTTGTTCACAGTCACACCCTGGGGCCTAGACCAGAGCCTGGCACAAAAGAGGCTCCGTCAGTGTTGGTCGAATGATCAAAACGAGACAGTGGAGGCCAACACAGCATTGTGACAGAGCCACTTTTCCAAACGGAGGTGAAATTCACATGAAAGTTACGACTTAAAAACGTAGCTTCCGTGACACGTAGCGTATGTGCGCCGCTGTGCAGCCACCATCCCCGTCTTGTTCCAGTGGCAGCCGTCTTGACACCATCAGCCTCTGATGTGACCTTACACTGTCCCCTCCTTTAACAGTTAACTGTCCCTGAGCTTCTTTCCTGCTCCCAACCAGGAGGCCGCTCTGTGCTCCTCTGTAAACACTCTTCTCCAGTGTTTCACAAAATGCCCCACCTTGAAGGCTGGCTGACGGGGGCTCCCAGCCAAGCTGAGCACCCAGCACCCAGTGACGCTCCCAGGGCCCGCTGGAGACACTTGGGGGGAAGGAAAGTGGCTGGCTGGGCTCCCCCCATCCCACCTTGTGGACCGCCCTGCCTGAGCCCATGGGTCCCCTAGAGGTGGGACAGACCTGGGCTAACCTGGGCTCTGCTGCCCACCCCACGGCCCCCCCCGCCCCCCTCGTGACCCCTGCTCTGCCGATTCAACCCACAGGAATCTTTCCTCTCCTTTGGTTAATAATGGGGGGGGGGCAGCCCAATTTATTTGGCAACAAATAAAGAGCTGCCGTGATTAAGAGGGGGGAGAGCGTTTAAAGGAGGAAAAATACCTTGGGTAATGCCATCTCCCGCGTCTTTATATTCTGAAACGGATCGTTCTGGACGCGGGCAGAAGGCCTGATTTAATATCCTCATGGAAAGTGCTGCACCTGATCCAATTACCACGGGAATTTTGATACAGTCAGCAGTCAGGATGAAAGATTCAGGGGCGCTCACCGTGGGAGTAAACACGGAACCGAATTACCCGGCTCCTCTGCGGGCGGTTAAGCGGTTCGGGTCGCTTCGAGGGCATCTCAGGCCGGCCTGGGGGCCTTACTGCAGTCGCCCGTGAGGCCACACTTCTCTGTCCCTCGGGCAAAGGCCCTGGGGTTGGACCCCCAGCGTGGCAGGCCAGGGGCTCCCGGCGGGAGGTGTCGTCCCAGCTCACTCTTGCCAAGCCCCGTCCAGGCTGCCTCCTGAACAGCTCTCCGCGCCCCCTGGCTCCACCTGTGCGACCCCGGGCGGCCCAGGCTCCTGCCCGAACACCTGCCGAGCCCCACTCTGCCCTCCCCGCCTCTCCCGGGGCAGATGGCTACAGACGTGGGCCTAACCGCCCAGCTCCTCTGTGCGCAGAGCTCTTCAGTGGCCTCCAGCTGTTCTTTGGAGAAAGGTCAAAGTCAGGATGACCTCCCTGTGCTGCCCATCCTGGCCCCGGCACCCGCCAGCCTGCCCGGTCCCCAGCCCAGCCCCGGCCTCTCTGCCATGTGCACGCCGAGCCCCTGCCCTTCGCCTGCAGAACACTGTCTTGACTGTGAGTATAAAGCCACCCCAGCCCCGTCCGTGCAAAGTCCACCTCCCCGACTGGCTTCAGGCTGCACCGATGTGGGAAGCGCCCTGTGCTGGCCACACGGCCTCGGGCAAGGCTCTCGATGCCTAAGCCTCAGCCGACCGGTCTGCACAGTGGGGCAATAATGTCTGCTTCTGAGAGGCGGAGGGAGGATCCAGAGAGATGCTGAAGGAGAGTGTAGGTTCCACAGCCAGACTCTTCCGGGCTGAGTCCCAGCTCTGCCAGTCACGAGCTGTCTCAGTTTTCTCATCTGTGAAATGGGTTGTTGTGGTGATTACAGGAGTTGATATCTACACCCCTGGGTGTATTAAAAACTCCACAGCAGTGTGAGCTTGATCGGTACCGTGGACACTTCCTGGATGTCACTGGAACTCGGCAAACCCTCCGCTGTTGAGTGAGAAAGGCCTTGGGCAGCCCCCATCCTTAGAGACCGTGATCAAAGATCAGGGCCTGGATCAAAGCCCCAGGGTTTCCCACTGAAGCCAGACTGTGGCCTGTAAACCACAAACCCGTGACCACAGTCGAGCCTGCCGTCTCCAGAGCTCACCTCTTGGGGAGAGTCCTAATGCTCCCTTCTGGGCAGTGCGGCTGCGGGCACCGGTGCCCAGCGGGCTCTGCCCAAATGTTAGCCCCCTTCCCTGTGCTAGCTCCCTCCTGAGCTCTGCCCCCAGGAGGCTGAGGCTGGGGCGGAAAACACACCTGGCATTCGTGCTAGCACCTTTCATTACTGGGCGCTCCCCAGATGCCAGGCACATGGGAGGGGCTGTCCACGGGGTGTTTGCACTCTCTTTTTGATATCTCAGCAACCCCATAAAGGCAGTAACTGCTATCCAGTCAGACTGGGGCTCAGAGAGGTTAAGTAACTGGCCTGAAGTCACACAGCTTAGGAAAGGTGGAGCCATGCTGGTCGGGTTCCCCGGCCCCTTTGTCCGGGCCCCTGTGCTGTCCTTCCCCGGGGCCCCGGCGCCAGAGTCAGGCCTGGGCCTGATGAGGCAGCGGGCGCAGGAGGCGGCAGGCAGCGTGACCGAGCTTTTCCACGGCGCAGAGGATTCCGCTCCCTCTCCTCGGCACCCCCCCTCAATTACCTCGCCACTGGGAACCCGAGAGAATCGAATCCACTGTGAAAGCAGCATCCCTCAGATGGAAGGGCAGCCTCGGCCCGGCCGGCAGCCCCACGGCCCCCCGCCGCAGCTCCGGCCGGTCCTGGAGGGGCCTGGGGGGGGCTGTGGGGAGGGGGAGCAGGGGGGCAGCCCCTCCAGCCTCCCCCTTCTCTCCGCCAGTGGGGAAGATTGTCTTGGTAACTGGGGCTGCGCTGATGTTAGTCACCTTGCTGGGATTTTTTCCCTGGAAGGGGCGAGGAGGTTGGGGGTGAAGACAAGCAGAGCCCCCCTTCCGCGGGCTGCTGACTTAATAAGAACCCAGGCAGCTCCGAGGATGCTTCTCCGCGGGAAACTCAACTGCGCGCTTGAGAAGCGGCGGGCGGTGGGGAAGCTGGGCCCGGGAGGGGACCAGGGGCTCCCCAAAGCCAGGATGCCGCGGGGAAAGGCCCCGGGTCCCAAATGCCCTTCCAGCCTGGGGCAGAGGGAAAGGACTCGGCGTGGGTCTGAGGCTCCGAAGGGGTGGGCGCAGCAGCCCGATGGTCGGCTCAGCCCTGGCTGGCTGGATCCCCTCTGCGCACAGGCGGGGGCCTTTTCCAGCACCAGTGGAGTCACCGTGACCTCCGGGGAGCTGGATGAGGCGTTGCTGTGAAGCCCTCGCTCTAGCGGACGGCCCCATCCGAGCGGCGCCATTGTCATGGACGTGGGGGTGAGATGCTTTATCCTGGGCCCTTCCTCCCCTTCCTGCCCTTTGCAAGTCCGTTCTCCAAACAGGAACCAGAACATCTTCCCGAACGTGAGTCCTTCACACCACCTCCCACTGGCTCCCCAACGCCCTGAGGACAGAGCCTCACGTGCACTGGCCCCTGGGCTCCCCGCTGCCCCCCACCTTCTCCATTTGGGGCCAGATGCTCCAACCCTCCAGCCAAAGGGCTTCTTTCACTCCCTCCACAGGCCACACCCCTACTGCAGCCCTCACAGCCTGTCCCCAGTGCCCGGAACACTGTCCCTGTGGTCTTCGCCAGGCTCCCTCCCACGCCTCCCTCAGGCCTCATCTCAGACACCTAAGAGGCCTCCGCAGTGCGAGGCTGCAAGTGTGAGGGCAGAGGGTGCCCGGAGCTCCAGGAACCGTGTACACATGTGTGCGCGTGTGCGTGTGTGCACTCACATGTGTGCACGTGTATGTGTGTGTGCACAAGCTCCCAGCTGCTCTGGTCTCTGCCAGGCCCTGTCCCTCCAGCCTCAGGCCACACTGTCCTTTGCCAGCTCACTGCCCCCCTTCCCGACAGGAACACAGCTCCACGCAGTGCGGGCTTTGCCCTGTGACTATGGCTCTTAGGGTCCTGCCCAGCGCCTGGCACAGAGGAGGCATTAAGTAAACAGTCAGGGCCTGGGCAAAGCGATGGAGGAGCGCTTGGCATCGGTCAACACCGTGAGTGGCCCTGATTTGGTGAAGATACGTCTGGACACAGACCAAGCTGCCCCTCTCCTGGGGTCCACAACAGGTCAACCCCCCATAAATAGACACTGCCCCATAGGGCGGCACCCCTCTGAGCCGATGGTCCTTCCCGCAGAGGCCTGGCTGCACCAATCGCCCTGTGCCCGGGCCTGGGCTCTCTGAGGTCCACGTGCCGAGCCCTTGGTCCCTTCCAGGAGTCAGGCCTGGGGCCCTTGAGCACATCCCTGCACTGGCTGTAGGTGGTAAATACCTTGGGCTTTGGAGCCAGAGAGGCTTTCCTTGCAGTCCCTCCTGCTAGCTGTGTGACCTTGGGCAAGTCTCTGGATGCCCCGGTGGGTTGCTCACCCCCGAGGGTTGTCACGGGGCTTCAGGGCACTGAAGGCCCCAGGCCAATGCCTGCAGTTACTGCCCCAGCCTCCAGGACTGATGGAGGGACTGTCATTGAAATAGGGGACGTTCAGGAGATGAGGGCCGGGGCAGGGATCTAGATGGCTGCTGGAGGCGGGCACACCTCACTTGGGGGTGGGCAGCTGTGCTCTTGAAGCAAGAACACCCTTATGCTGGGGCACCAGGTTAGCTGCCGCAGACCTGATGCTCTGCTGCCTCAGTTTACCCTCTGGGTGTCCACAGAACTAGCCTGATCCCCTTTCCATGGCATAGCCTTGAGGGGGTTCAGACTTGGGCACATGGTACACGGGCCCCCGGCTGCTGTGGTGGGACTGTCGCCTCTGCCCCCACACTCTTCCTCCCCCAAGGAGGCTTCCCAGCCAGAGGCAGGCGGCTCTGTCCCTGACCCACTGCTGCAGGCAGGGGCCGTCCACAGCCTGGGAGCGGCAGGGGCTGGCAAAGACTTCGAGAAGGCAGGTCTGGAGCCCGCACAAATGGGGAGTGGGTGGCGGACCTGGCAGCCCCCTCTGGTTGAGGCCCCGGCGGGCTGCGTGGCCTGGGCAGCCGGAGGCGCTGGCCAAGGCCGAGGCCCATCTGCTGAAATTTCAAAGGCAAATGTTCTGAGAAATAATGGGACTTAATAAGCCGGGCTGATCGATATGGCACTAGAGGGAGGGAACAGAGGGAGAGAGGGAGATGCTCATGCGGACAGAGGTACAGGCGAAGCACAGAGAGAAAGGGAAGGAGACAGACGCAGGCAGATAAATGTGCAACAACGTGGACACGCGTGCACAGACTGGGGCACTCCCCCTCCCCGAACGCACTGAAACAGACACACGGAGACAGAGAGAGACAGGGACATGGGGGCACCCAGAGAACGGGGACCTTCAGTGATCGAGGGGAGAGAACCGGGGGGGCCAGGAGGACAGCTGTGGGGTCTGGGGCTCCTCAGGAAGCTTGGCTGAGGCTGACGACTGCCGGGCCTCTGTCCCCCGGAGCCACAGGGTCTTGTCCGTGGTCCTCAGGCCCTCAGGCAGGGGAGTGTGTGGCCGCCGCTCCCCTTCCGCGTCCCAGGGCACAGGACACAGAATGTCTGTGATGCACAGGTTTTAAAAAATCTTCATGAAGCCCAATTTGTCTTTTTTTTCTCTTTCGTTGCCTGTGCCGCTGGTATTATATCCAAGCAGTCACGCCAAGTCCGAGGTCCTGAAGGTTTTGCCCTTGGTTTTCCTCTAAGAGCTTTCTGGTTTTAGGTCCTCGACACCTTCTTGAGTTAATTTGGGTGTATGAAGTTAAGAGCTCAACTCCATTTTTTAAAATTTATTTTTACACAGGGATATCCAGTTTTCTCAGCTCCGTTTGTTGAAAAGACTGTCCTTTCCTCATTTAGTGTTCTCGGCACCTTTGTCGAAATGATTGGATCCTACGTGTGAGGGCTTATTTCTGGGCTCTCTGTCCTAGTCCACTGGTCTGTCTTTATGGCAGTTACCACGCTGTTTTGACTACTGTAACTTTGTGGTAGGTTTTCCCGTAATGAAATGCGAGTCCTCCAATCTTGCGCTTCTTTTTCAAGGTTGCTTTGGCTATTTGGGGGTCCCTTGAGATTCCATATGAATTTTAGGACGGATTTTTCTACTTCTGAAAAAAACCCACACATTGTTGGGACAATGATAGGAATCGCATTCTGTAGATTACTCTCAGTAGCGTTGATCTTAACAATATCGAGTCTTCCAGTCCATAAACATCGGTGCTTTTCCATTTATGTGCGCCTTCTTTAATTCCTTTCAGCAACATTTTGTAGTTTTCAGTATGGAAGTCTATTATCTCCTTGGTGAATTCAATTTGTAAGTATTTTACTATTTTTTAATACTATTGTAAATGGAATTGTTTTCTTAAAATTTTTTTTAGATTATTCATTATTAGGGTATAGAAACACAACGGATTTTGCTTTGTTCATCTTGTATCCTGCTACCTTTTAAAAAAAAAAAAAATGTCTTTATTGATTTCAGAGAGAGGAAGGGAGAGGGAGAGAGAGAAACATCCATGATGAGAGCCATTGATCGGCTGCCTCCTGCACGCCCCCTGCTGGGGATCGAGCCCGAAACCCGGCCATGTGCCCTGACTGGGAACCGAACTGCAATCTCCTGGGTCCTAGGTCAATGCTCAACGGCTGAGCCACACCAGCCGGGCTTGTATCCTACCACTTTGCCGAATTTGTTTATTATTTTTAACATTTTTTTGGTGAAAACTGTTAGGGTTTTCACGTCACCCGTGACCGAGGTAAATGCACTTCTTCTTTTCCAGTTTGGAGGCCTCTTATTTCTTTTTCTTGCCTAACCGCTATGGCCAGGACTTCTAGCACCGTCTGGAACACGACTGATGAACCAGGCGCCCTGGCCTGTTCCTTCACCACAGTTTTGCCCTCGGTGTTTCCCTTAGGACCTGCGGTGATTCCGATGGGCAGCCTGGGGTCCACGCTCCCGGCTCTGCTCTTTGCTTCCCCACCTCATCTCGTTGAATTCTCAGGACAGCCTTTCGAGGCCCTGTTTGTGTACCCACTTTATAGAGAGAACGCAGGTGCCCAGGGAGGTGGGTTCTCCACGGGCAGAGCCCGGAGATGGAGGCGGGGGTCAGTCTCCTCACACACCACGCGCGGCTCGCACCCCCTCTCGCTGGCGGAACAGAGACGCACAGGTGGGTGACTATTTCAAAGGCCACCACACCTGACCCAGGTCCCCCTGATCCCCAAACCCTTTCCTTCTCCCTCTCCAGGCCAACATTATAGCCCCAAATGGCCCGCGGGCCAAATCTAGCTCCAGCGTTCTGCCCGTGAGCTAAGAACAGTGCTCACATTTTTAAAGGGCTGTCAAAAGAAATCACAAACCAACATGCAAAGCCTGTGGGACCTTTTCCAGGAAAAGTTTAGCCCAGTGGGGGACGCTGACTGTGGAGCCCTCAGCCTGGGGCACAAAGGCGAGGATGGGGCGCCATCTCCACGCGCAGCCCTGTCGAGGCCCAGACACTGGCCGAGGGGTGGGACGCACACCGGGCACCCCAGCCCCCCCGGGTCCCTAGTGCCAGGCATCAGCTCTCAGCCGCTCAAACCTCCCCCGTCACAGGAGGTAAAAAATGTGACAACTCAAAGCGGGACATTAAAGTTTAACTGCGTCGATGCATATTTCATGAGATTTAACAAACCATCTTTAAAGATGTCCTAGATAGCCCCCTGGGGTAGGGACAGCCTGCCAGAGAGCCACCCTGCCCACAGCAGCCAGGGCTCCCTCACCTGTCTGCGGTGGCATCCCAGGGGCCACTTGGCATTGCCACCTCCTGCCACAGTCAAGAGCGGGCCTGCCGCCCTCTCATCATTAACATCACAAGGCTGCCCGAGGGGCCGCGCGAGCAGGAGCAGCTCGGGCGCCCGGCGCCGTGTCGAGAAGGCCCACGCTGTGGGACAGACATGGGAGGATGGCACAGACCCCCCTGAATCTGAAGGGCCCCAGCCGGTCCGCCAGGAGTCCTGACAAAGTCACATGAGCCACAGGACTCACTTTCTGCTCCCCTGCCAACCACACGACTTTGGGAGCAACAGCCAACTCTCAGAGCCACCTGGATATGTTGGGGGGCTTGGGGACTTCTCACAAGGGGCCCACCACCCCTATTGATGTCCCAGTTGGGGCACCGACAGGAAGATCCTCCGGGCCTTGTGGCAGGTTCCCGTTCAGGGTGGCGCCTGGAATCCTCAGCTCCTCACCCTGCCTCGTCACTGGGGTCTCTCAGCGGGCACCCCTCGCGGGGCGATGACACACGACCTGCGCCTGCAGTCAGCGGCCTCCCACGCCTGGGCCTCCACGCCTGGGCCTCCACCTGCCTCCTTGACTCCCCATGATGGGTTGCAAGGGCTCCCCCAGCCCAGTGTGTTCAGTAAGAACCTTTGGGTCTGCCCCCAAGCCTGGTCCTTGCCTGGGGTTCCCCACTGAGGTGAATAGCACCCCATCATCAAAATGCCTGGACCAGCCATGGGGCAGGGGGTCACCCTTGGTGCTCACCTCTCCTTTACCCGTTTCCGGACTGTCCTTCTGAAAGTCCGGCCACTCTCCCCCACAGCAGCACTGCCTCTGGTGCACTGGTCTTCCCCCTGCGCCCATGCTGGGCCCTGGGCCCCTCCCTCACCTATAACACCTGTAACGCCTGTCACACCTGCTGGTCCGCCTTGTCATTTCCCCAGGGGGCCCTTCCTCACCATGTCGCACCCAGAGGGAGTTCCCGCCCAGCCTACAGTCTCTCCCTCAGGACATACATCACAGAGGCCACTCAGCAGCTCTCAGGTGGCCCATCCCCCCCGCAGATGAAGCCTGGCTGACCCTCCAGTGCCCAGGCTGCGGGCGCAGCTCCCGGCCCCCACCCCCCAGACCCTGCCTTCAGGCGGAGACTCAGAGGGCACCCCCGCTCTAGGCCATTCGCTCAACCTCTACTCACTGAGCACCTGCTTTGGGCCCGGCTCTGGTCCTCTGTCCCAGAGCAGCGCTGCATGGCAAACTGCCCCCAGGTCCACCCACAGAAGGGCCCCTTCCTTGGAGCGGACACGCCAGCCCACACCGCTAGTCACCTCCGCCAGCTAACGTCTGGGCACCGCTCAGCTGCTCATGGACACACAGGGGATCTCTGGCCAGGCTGGCAGGGAGCCCAGGCCCACCTGGAATCTGAGGACCCTCCAACGTGTGGCAGTTTGGGTGCTGCACCTACAGAGCGTCTGTCCCGGCCACAGGCTAAAGATGTGCTCCCAGTCTCGGGCTCCGTGCAGCGACTTTGGGGGCTGAAGGCAGGAGGGGCTGAGGGAGGACATTGGGAGGCCAGTAGGGGGGCCCTGGGCAGTTCAGCGTCCCCCACCCCCCGCACCCAGAACAGCTCTGATGTTAGACCGCTGTTCGAATTTCAACAGAGTGTGGCATCCAGAATGGAATCCAGGGACCGCATCTGACAGATGGGGACACTGTAGCCATGGAGGGGCGCTCCTCCAGGTCACCGTCCAGTCCCAGGCTGGGGGACCCAGCAGCAGGGACAGGAGTCAGCAGGAGAAAAGGAGGGGAGCTTGGCGACATCTGGGGGGCGTGTCACATCTCTGGGTTCCGCTCAGGGAGAAGCAGGTGTCCTGGCAGCTCCTTGAAGTCCCCGCAGCCCCCTCTGTGTTCCCACCCCTACCAGACACCCCACACCCACCCTCCAAGATGGCACGGGGAACCAGCCATCCTCGAGTTCGGGAAGCTTTTCCAAATTCCTTTGCCATTTGTTATCTCTCTGTTTTGTAAAAAAAAAAATTCTCCCAAACATCCTGGGAGGCCTGTGATTGCATGACTCTAAGATTCCCTGGTTCTGAGACTCAGTGTTTGAAAGGCTCTAGGAGCTGGAGACCCCACTCTGCAGCTGAGGGGACGGGCAGGTCCGCGGCCCCAGCAGGGCGGGCAGAGCGCCCTCGGGTTCAGCCCGGGCCCTGCGGGCGCATCTGACAGTCACTAGGCAGATGGGGTCAGGGCCCAAGAGGAGGGGCGAGGGCTTTTGTGCAAAAGTAGTAGAGGGGGGTTGCAGTGAAGGTGATGGTGGGGGTGATGGTGATGATGATGGTGATGATGGTGATGGTGGGGGTGGGGGTGACGGTGGGGGTGGGGGTGATGGTGGGGGTGACGGTGGGGGTGGGGGTGATGATGGTGATGGTGGTGGTGGCAGTGATGATAATAATAGCAGCCAGTGTTTATTGAGTCCTTACTATGTGCCAAGCCTTGTGTTACTATGGGCCAGGCTTGTCTGAGCAGTTGAGCATCGATCTAGGATCCAGGAGATCTGGGTTCGATTCCCGGTCAGGGCACAGGCCCGGGTTGCGGGCTTGGTCCCCAGTCGGGGGCGTGCAGGAGGCGGCCGATCAATGACTCTGATCATTGATGTTTCTATCTCTCTCTCCCCTCTCCCTTCCTCTCTCTGAAATCAATAAAGATTTATATTAAAAAGAAGTTGATACATCTTATCTCATTGCATCTTCATGGCCACCAAGGAGGCTTGCCTTCTTATGTTATTATCAACCCATTTACAGATGAAGAAACTGAGGCTCAGAGAGGCAAAGCCACTTGCCCAAGGTCAGCGAGGAAGTGGCACGGCCAGGACAGGAGCCCACGTCTGCCCGACTGCACTGCGCTGTGTTAACCCCTCATATCTGGCCCCTGCTGCAGGGACACAAAGCGGCAGCCCCGTGGGGGAACCCGGCATACCCCAGGTCCGCCCCCCAGCCACCTTCCTAGGGCCGCCTCACACACCTGCCTGCCCAGCAGCATCCGAGTCTGCGTAACCCCTTTGGAAAGCGACTTCCCTGCCTTTGTCTTCTGTGACCTCTGAAATGGTCCTGCAAGGTAGACCCAAGCAGCAGAGGGGAAACTGAGGCCAGAGAGAGCACATGACTTGAAAGAGGTCACGGAGCACAGCTGAGGAGGCGACTGACCAAGACGGCAGAGGGCCGACCCTCAGCCAGCTCTACACTCCAGCCTCCGCGGGGCCCTCGGGCTGGTCGGGGCGCCCACGTGGGGGTGCGGCGCAAGGTAGCGATGAGAGCGCTTGGCTGTGCGACCATAGACGGCTGTCTCAGCCTCTCTGGGCCTCCTCAGTCAGGACTCAGCACGGTCCTGGCCTGTGAGGAAATGCTGGCCCGTGGAAGCGTAGGAGAGGGACCGTGGTGGACACAGCTGCAGCGGCCCAGGGCTCTGGGATCCGGGACGGATTGTCCCTCGCCCTGGAAGAGAGAACCCGTCCATCCCACTGCGCTGAGTCCACTGGGAGGCGAGCCAAAGCCCCCTCCTACCAGCTCAGCCAAGGCCCGTTCCTGAGCCTCACATCACTGAGGCCGAGCCACGGGGCCCCCAGGGAGGCTGCTCGGAGGAGGTCACACACACACACACACACACACACACACACCCCGCTGTCACCATGGTGGCAGAGCCTCTTGGCAGAGGGGACATCCAGGCTGGGCTGCGGCCCCCTCCACAGCACCCAAGCTGTTGATAATGGGGGAAGTTGAAAAAAACAAAACCAGATGCCTCTTTGAACATTTCTGGCATTCGGAAGGCTAGGAGTTTCATCCCAAACGGCGCTAACTTCCCCCGCCCGCTGCCTCGTCTCCCGCCCTAAGCCTCCCGCCCTCCAGGCCCCTCCACGGAACAGAAGGACCGGAGCCCCCCCCCCCCCCCCCCCCCCGCCATCCGCCCGCCCGACGCCCCCGCCCCGTCCCGCCCGCTCCTCAGCTGGCCTGGCTTGGCCTCCCCTGAGAGCCACATTCCTGGACCTGGCCCTGGCCTGGGCCCTGTCTGATGGCCCCCACCCCCACCCCCTCCTCCGCTCCAGAGAGGCCATGGCCTTGGCTGCCCCCCGAGGCCGCCTGCAGAGGAAATGAGGCCCCGGCTGCGCTGCGGGAATGTGACTCATGACCGCTCCGCTCCCCCTCCCTTGGGCTCAGCAGAGTAGCAGGGAAGGGGCTGAGCCTCGGGGGGGGGGGGGGGGGGGGGGGGGGGGGGGCTGCATGGCCAGTATGTGGGCTTGAAGGGAAGTTGCCCCACCTGCCCCGCAAAGGGACAAAGACCCCGGCTCCAGGCCTTTCCTTCACTCCTGCCCTGGGGTCTAGTCAGGGGAGAAATGGGGAAGGGGGCTCTGTGGCACGTGCTGAGGGCACTATGGGCCTCAGTTTCCCATCTGGACACGGAGGGGTAAGCTGGATGCGGCAGTGGACCCTGACATTGCGGGATTCTAGAGCAGCCCCCTCCGTCACTGAGGGGAAGGGAAAATAACACCCACCCCAGCTAATCCTTTCCCGGCTTAGACCATGCAGCTCCGCTCTCGCCGGCTCCTCTGGGGGAAGACTGAGATGTGAATTTAAATAGTTATGTCAAAAGAACATTACCCAGCACGGTCCCAGCAGGGAGAAGGCATGCCAGAGACGCAGAGGCGGCCCACGGTCGGCGCGTTCGCGAGGGAGGCCAGCACCTTCGGACAATTACAATCAGGACGGCGTGATTAGCCTTCCCGCCGCCTCGCCCCTTCCCATGAATCTCCTTAATAGCCAGCTGCCTTCTTTAGGGGCGCTGGGGCTGGCCACCGGGGACCAGTGGGTGTAGATAATCTCCTGGTGGCACCACAATGCCATCCACAACTAACGGGGACTCCAAACCAGCTTTCCAGGTGGCTCCCTTCCCCCTCCAGGCCAGGGGCGGCCACCAGCCTGGAATGGGATTAGCTTGGCTGCCTGCTCTGAGCCAAGGGCTCAGCGAGGAACAAAGCTGGTGCCAGGAGCTAGGGCATCTGGGAGGCCCCGTGGTCCCCACACTCTTTGCTCTCTCCCATCACGTAGGCACCCTGGAGAGAAGGGACAGTCAGCCTCGTTCACTGCCAGGCACAGAGCAGGGACTCAGGACAGGGCCGTCCTTTCCCTGGCCCAGGACCGGGGAGATTTGTAACACATCACTCAGCGAGGTCAGCTATGAGAGGTGGGCAGGGCTGGCAGCATGAGCTTCTGTTAGGGGTGCACTCCTTGGGGAGCCCCAAACACTCCCAAGCTCAAACCAATGGAGCATGGCAGGCTCCCAAGAGGAGAGCCAGGAGCTAGGGGCCCAGTGGTGGTGTGCCCGGGGTTATGCTCACCGTCCTCCCGATGTTGCAGGGCCTGAGGCACAGAAATGGAGGCTGCCGTGGGGTACAGTTCTAGGAGCAGCTTTTATCCCCCAAACATGGTGGTGATGGTGATGATGGTGGTGATAATAATGATGAAGTAAAACTGTCGTTATTTGCAGATGATATGATATTATACATAGAAAACCCTAAAGACTCCAACAGAAAGTGACTATATCTAAAAAAAATTCAGCACATTAGCAGAATACTAAATTAATATTCAGAAATTGGTGGCATTTTATACATCAATAATGAACTATCAGAAAGAGAAACTAAGAAAACAATCCCATTTACTATTGCAACAACAACAAAAAATAAGGTACCTAAGAATAAATTTAACCAAGGAGTTAAAAAGTTCTGTCCTCAGAAAACTATAGGACATTAAAGAAAGAAATAGAGACAGATACAAATAAGTGGAAGCATATACCATGTTCATGGATGGGAAGAATTAACATCATTAAAATGTCCATGCTATCCAAAGCAATCCAAAGATTCAATGCAATTCTTATTAAAACACCAATGGCATATTTCACGGATGTAGAACAAATATTCCAAAAATTTATATGGAACCAAGAAGGACCCTGAATGGCCACAGTCATCTTGAGAACAAAGAACAAAGTTGGAGGGATCACAACACTGGATATCAGGTCATGTTACAAAGACACTGTAATCGAAGCAGCCTGGTGCTGGCACAAGAACAGGCATATAGATCAACAGAACAGAACAGAGAGCCCAGAAATCAACCCACGCCTTTATGGCCAATTAATATTTAACAAAGGAAACAAGAGTATACAATGGAGTAAAGACAGTCTCTTTGATAAATGGTGCTGAGAAGACTGGACAGGTACATGCAAAAAAATGAAACTAGACCACCAACTTACACCACACACAAAAATAAACTCGAAATGGATAAAAGACTTAAATGTAAGTCGCGAAACCATAAAAATCCTAGAAGAAAACAAAGGCAATAAAAATCTCAGACATCTCTCGTAGCAATATATTTGCTGATACATCTCCCAGGGCAAGAGAAACAAAGGAGAAATAAATAAATGGGACTACATCAAACTAAAAAGCTTCTGCACAGCAAAAGAAACCATCAATAAAATGAAAAGGGAGCCCACTGTGTGGGAGAACATATTTGCCAATGATACATCCGATAAAGGGTTAATTTCCCAAATATATAAAGAACTTATACAACGTAACAAAAGGAGGACAAACAACCCGATTAAAAAATGGGCGAAGGACCTGAATAGACACCTCTCTAAAGAGAACACACGGATGGCCAAGAGACATATGAAAAAACGCTCAACGTCGCTAATAATGAGAGATGCAAATTGAAACCACAGTGAGGTATCACTCACACCTGTCAGAATGGCTCCATCAACAAGTCAACGAACTACAGGTGCTGGCGAGGGTGTGGGGAAGGGGAACCTGGTGCCCTGCTGGTGGGAACGCAGACGGGGGCAGCCCCTGTGGAAAAGAGTGTGGAGGTTCCCCAGGAAGGTAAAAATGGAGCTGCCTTTTGACCCAGTGACCCCACTTCTGGGAATATATCCTAAGAAGCCTGAAAGACTAATCACAAAGAACACGCACCCCTATGTTCACAGCGGCGCAGTTTACAGCAGCTGAGATCTGGAAGCAGCCCCAGAGCCCGTCAGGAGATGATGGGTAGAAAGCTGTGGGGCAGTCACACAGGGGAACACTACGCAGCCGTGAAGAAGGAGGACCTCTTACCTTCCGAGACAGCGCGATGGGCCTGGAGAGCCCTGTGCTGAGTGAAATAAGCCCGGCAGAGGAGGACGAGTACCGCGTGATCCCACTCATGGGGAACCTAATGAACAAAATAAACCGACGGACAAAATAGGGCCACAGACATGGACGCATGGAGCAGCCTGACAGCTGTGGGGGGGAAGTGGGGCAGGATGAAGGAAGGGAGGGGAGGAGCCAAGGGCGCTCTTTCCAGCCTCAGCTGCCGCTCGGGAGGCTGGAGCATCTGCTAGAAGGCGCCCGGGAAGGCGGGGACGGAGTCCAGGGTGAAGGCGGGGCGGTGAAGGGCGGCGGGGAACCCGCCTGCAGGTGAGGGCAGGGGACACAGCTGGGGCAGAGCTGCGCCCGGGACGGCTGCCCGCCCACCGCCAGAGCCCCACCGACGGCGGGCAGTGGCTGTTTGCGGAATGAGAGAGAGAGGGAATGAGTGAACCGAGTGAGTGACGGGTTCCCGGGAGACACACCAGCGCCACCATGACACACCAGGCGCTCAAAGGAGCGCGGGGAGAAGCCCGGGTGTGGCTGCTTCTCACGGAGTTCAGCTGACGCCCGCCCGTCGCCCCGCCATTCCCAAGCAGCCAGCCAAGAAATGCGGCCGTGTGGGCACCAGGCCGTGTGTGCAAACGTTCACACCGACACTGTCCTAAGAGCCCCGTGGAGACGGCCCGCCCCCCACAGGAGCCGGTGAAAGCGGCTGTGGCGCAGCCGCCGGTGAAACACTGTTGGCAACAAAAAGGAATCAACTGCCATGCTCACCGCCCGGGGGAATGTCACCGCCCGGCGCTGGGTGAAGGGAGCCTGACCCCAGAGGGGACAGCACCCCCCCCGCGTTAGGTCAGGGTTAGGAAAAGGTGGCAGGGAGCCGCGGTGATAGGGGTGAGACCGGGGTACCGCCGGGGGCTGCGCGCTGGCAGGGCACAAGGAACCCCCGGACGGCGGAGATGGCCCGCATGGCCCTGCAGACTCACCAAGCTCTACCCTCGACATCTGTGCGGTTTGCCCTGGCCGGTGTGCTCAGTGGTTAGAGCGCTGGCCTGCGCACCGAGGGGTCTCGGGTTTGAGTCCCCACCAAGGGCACATGCCTGGGTTGCAGGGTCGCTCCGCGGCCTCGGCCGGGGCGTGCGCCGGAGGCAACCAGTGGACGTGTCTCAACACGTCGATGCTTCCCCCCTCCCCCCACTTCCACTCTCTCTCCAAAAATCAACCCCCCAAAAAAAAATATTCTCGGGTGCAGGTTAACAACCACCACAAAAAGATCTGTGCGTTTTGTTATACGGAAGTTAGACTTGGCTTATTTTTTTTAAGTTAAAAAGAGAAAAATAGACACGAGAACGTAAGGGATTTCTGTTTTCAATAATACAGCAGATGAGACACCTACAACAAAAAACTTACAAAAATTAAATACGCTGCCACGGACATCCTTTTAAATGATAGTCAGGCTTTAAAGAAAGAGGGAACTCAACAGGGTTGAGAAACAAAAAGGGGACAGAGGACCTGCGTGGACAAGGGCAGGCAAGGAAAAATGCCACCTGCGGGGAAAGGGAGCTGATCCGGGAAAAGCCGCCACCGTCAGCCGACGACCACAGGCCTGTTCTCCGAAGACGGGGTTTGAACTGATTCTACGTGAACCGTGAGAGCCCAGAGCGCCCGAGTTCAGTGTCTTCAGATGCCTGGTGGAAACGAAGGCGACTCCCCCAGGGAAGGGCACTCAGCCCAGAGCAGCTGGCACCCCGCGGCTGGGGCCCCGGCAAAGATGACACACGATCCCAAATGACAGAGCCCTTGGGGCAACCGCCCCGCGAGTGAGAGTCGGCAGAAAGTGCGCACAGGGCCTTACCGTGCGCAGAATACAGAAATAATCATGAAAGCGAGACAGGCCGGTTTTGAAACTTTGGCCACTGGTTGCATCCACACTTTTTTAAAAATCTCACCAGAGGATATATTTTCCATCGCTTTTCAGAGAGAGTGGAAGGGGGAGAGAGAGAGGGAGAAACATCGATGTGAGCGAGACACATTGATTAGGTTGCCACATGGCTCCCCGGGGGTGCGGATTGAGCCTGCAGCCAAGGTACATGCCCTCGGCCGGAACTGAACCCGGGACCTTTCAGTGTGCGGGCCGACGCCGTAACCACTGAGCCAAACCGGCCAGGGCCCTCACTCGTGACATTTTGGTTTCCTACACCCAGTCCCTTCCATTCACAGCAAACGTGTAACCCAAGTGTCAGCTGACTGTCCTCAAATTCTGCAGCTGTGGGTCCTGGGGGAGTGGGTTCAGAGATCGGACTGCGGGGCTCAAGTACAAGCTGTGGTGTTTAGGAGATGCGTAACCTTGAGCAAGGTCAATGACCTTCACACACTTGACTTGTTTCTTGGTCTGTGAAATGGGACAATCGCAGCCTCTGCCTCTTGGGTCCTCCTGAGGTGTTTCAATGACAAAATCCAAGCTGCCTGCAGGGTGCCTGACACGTGGTTGGCGCTCAGAGAAATGACAGCTCAACAGCTCAAGCCTGTGTCACCTGCCCAGGGGATCTCCTGCCTGGGCTGGATGCTGGACTTCTAGAGCCCCTCCCTCCCCTCCTGGCTGGGGGGAGCTCCGGCCTCTCCCTCTCCTGCTCCTCTTTCCCCCCCAGCCCACCCCTTCCCACTGCTTTTGCCTCACCTAACCCCCTTTCTCCCAGGGCTTCTTGCCTCCCTCCTGGGCCCTGCCCTCCCTTCCACCGCCAGGCTGGAGCCTCCGCTTTTCGTAGCCAGCAAGCCCACCTGGATGTCCTGTTGCATTACAAACCAGACTCCACTTCTAGCTTTTAAAATAACCCATCCCCTTCCCGCTCTCTTTTACTAAGCACTAGGTGTCTGTCGGAGGACCCGTGGGAGCCCCGGGACACAGACCAGCGGTCGAGTTACCCTGCTCCTGGGTTCCGGCCCTAGCCCGGGGACCCGGCCTTGGCACGTGTTTCCCTGGTTACATCTGACGGACACACCGCAAGATGCCCACACAGCATCCCAGAGGACTCGGGCGCAGACCCACAGCCCATGTGCAGCCCATCAACACGAAAAGCGCACACGGGCTCACACGCGCTCACACGCGCTCACTCCAGGTTAATCCCCACCTCTGAGCGCGGCCTCTCGTCTGTCAGCTCCACTCAGTGTTGACAAAGCAAAATAAAAAACAGAAAGAAAGAACTCCATCCTGTCACTTGGACTCCCCCACCCCGCACTGGGCCTGGCAGCCCCCCCGCCCGCCCCCGTCTTTGCATTATGGGTTTATGTCAAGGTATGTTGGATTCTAAATTAAATGTCAGCCCACTGTACATTTCTGGCTCCAGCCGCAGAAAATGAGGAGCCGGCGTTGGAGACCATCCAGTTGTTCAGCTCCCCGTGCCTAACAGTGAGGGGTGACAGGCCCATTGAATCACTGCACTGTAGCTTTCTGTGCCACGGGAGCCAAGACAAATTTATTTTTAATGATAAATGCAACTGTCAGAGTTAAGTTGAGACAGCTTTACAGAGAGAGCCGAGCATCCTCCCAGTGCAGGCCAGAGGGTGAGTGGACGACGGCCAGAGGTCCCAGCCTCCCGTCCAGCTAGTCCCCAGTCCCCACGAGACACACACATTTAACATCTGGCCCACGACTGAGTCCCTGCCGCTCGCTGGCCCCACAGCACTCGCTGAATGTCCCCGGCCCAGCTCCAGCCAACCAAGAGGAGGGAGGCGAGTGAGAAAGAGCAACGGGCCCTGGCTGTGCAGAGACCTGGGTTCAAACTCTGGCTCCATCAGTTGCTGTGTGACCTTGATCAAGTTACTTAAACTCTCTGAGCTCCAGCTGCCTCATTTATAAAATGAGGATATTAATAGCACCCACCGGTTTTGGGTGAAGATTACACGAAATAGATAGATTGTTAATGAAAGGTGCCCAGCACATGGAAAATGCTTACAGAATGGTAGCTATTAATTATATCGTTTTACTAATAGCACTATTACCCAAGTTATGGAACTTACTTTTCTGAGTCAGTTTCTCATCCATAAAATGGGGAGAACCATCACTCCTACTTGCAAAGGTGGCTTGGAGGGTGCAGCGTGCCCAGCACAGGGCTGAGTGTAGATCGCGGCCAGCCAAAGGGCAGGCACCCTGAATGCTGTCCTTGGACACCCCTGGCCACTCCTTCTTGTCTCTTTCATTGGCTCTCTTATCTTCCATCCCTCCGACGATGTCATACCTCACGGCCTGCCCTGTACCCATGTCCTGCTAAAGGAGGTGCCTGCATCAGGACCCCCACAGCTGTGTCCTCCACCGAACTGTGGCGGGCACCTGTCCAAGGGCAGCTGTCTCTGGCCAGCTGACGATCTATGACTGACATGTCCGGGCTCTAAAGGATCAGCAGGATGGATCACAGACCTTCTCTCTGGGACTTAAACGGAAAATGCTGGTGGGCCGTGATGCCTAGGTGGCCGTAGGGAGGACAAGTAGGAACACAGAATGGTTGAGCCAGAGGAAGGAGGGCGAGTGGATGTGCAGGGGGCGGGAGGGGTGCCAGGGCAGCCTCGGGCCTAATGCCATGCAGCCTGGAGGTCCTGGCTGGTCCTTGGATGACCTGTCTTGGGCTGGCTGAAAAGTCCCGATTCCTCTGACCAGCGGAGCATGCCTGGGCTCTTCCCTGGGGCCCTGGGACAGCAGCTTTGTCGAAAGGAAATCAGAGGGTGGGACCCTGCTCCCTCCGTGGAGTCCGCTGAGCTTTTTCTCACAATAGACCTCAGGGCCAGTGAGCAGAGGGGGGGCCCTCGCCTCTTCCCGGAGGACGCCCCAAGTGTGTCAGACGCGCGCAGCCTGTAAAGAGCCGGCCAGGCGCCTGTGGGCCTGTTACAGCCGCACGAGGGCTGCCTCTTCTTCTGGGTGCTGAGCAGGGGGGACGGGCGAAGACCGCCCCAGACCCGCGTTCACCGCCCCTCCGCAGGCAGGAAAGCGAGGAACCTGAGGCTGAACAGGTGAGAGGCCCCGCAGCAAACTGCCAGGAGGAGCCGCTAGGGGGCCCCCGCTCCCCTGTGCAACTGCCCCTCTGCAGCCTGGGCGCGGGTCCTGCAGCCAGCAGCCCCCTGCTGGCACCTGCTGCAGGCCACTGTCACTCCCCATTCTCGGCCTTTGCTTTGCGCTTCGGCTTCCTTCACCGCCCAAGAAGCCTTCTTTCCCAACACCCAGGCGTCCCCACCTGGTGGCCTGGCCCGGGGCCCTCCCTCTCGGGGTGCCTTCCCCGGAGCACGTACTCGGGAGCTCTTTGGGCCCTTAGGGATCCGCCTCCGGCCCCAGCACTCAGAATCTCATTTCTGGTTCCCCCTCAGGCGGGTCTTTTGCCTGTGCACGGTCACGGCTGGGGTGGCCGTCCTGTCCTCAAACTGGAACCGCAGACCTGGAGTCCACCTGCCTGCAAACCTCACGATTCCCCGGGGAGAAGGGGAGGCTGCCGTTTCTGGTTCAGTGAAGAAGCTGAGGCTGGCAGAGGACAGGGACTCTGCCCAAGGTCATAGCGGGGAAAGTTTGACCCTCGCTCAGGGGCTTGGGGCGCTGTCTCGGAACTTCACAGGAGCCCTCTGAAGAAGGTGCTGTTAACCCCTTGGGGCACACGGGGAAGCCGAGGCTCAGAGGCAGGCACCGCAGCTTGCCCCAGACCACGCAGCCGGGGGGCCCTGTGCTTCCCACCACACTTCTCGGCCCTAATGACCCTCTAGGTCACCTGCCAACCCCTTTAGTCCACAGCAACAGGGCCCAGAAGGAGCCACACCCGTCCCCGGGTTCCACACCCGTCCCCGGGGCCCAGCCAGTGCCATGAGATGGTCTCCAGCTCCTGGGCAGCTTCCCTGGGGGCAGCGCAGTGGGGCTGCAGGTGAGGCCGCAGGGCAGCTTTAGATGGAACTGGAGACCCCGGGGAAACAGCGGGTGGGTCGTGAACAGTGTCCTCCGTGGGTGAAGGGCAGTCTACTCAGGCCCACGGGGCACAGAGAAGCAGCACCCCCACCCCCAGCTTTCTGGTCCAGGGCGCAGCCCCCACCCTCTGGCAGCTGCTCCGTCAGTGCGGTTGGGGGTGGGGCTGGGGGGGGCGTAGAGGACCCGGGAGAGCGACAAAGATGGGATGACAGACTGGCAGCCAGTGGGGGAGAGACGGAGCCGGTGCCAGGGAACAGCGGAGCAGCGCGGCGGGCCAAAGCGCCCTGGGAGCCGGAAAACAGCTTTGGGGAGAAGTGGGGGGCGAGACGGGGGGTCTATTCTGCAGTTGGGGGGGAGCAGAAGACGCGGGGCCGCGGCGGGGCGGGGGCGGGGCGGCGTCGGGGGGGAGCGGGCGGCGGCCGCGTGGGCGTCTCCCCGACAGAAGCCACAATAGCGGCTCGTTAACGGGGCCAATTAAGGACCCGTCGGTGACCTCCCGAGGCTGCTCCCGGCGGATTCGAAGCTTTTGAAAAGTGCTGCTGGTGGGAGGGGGCGACTAAGAAGCCCCCTCCGGGCACAAATCCGTCCCCCGCGCGGCGGAGGGGGCGGCGCGGGGCGCGCCTGGGGAGCCGGGCGGGCGGCCGGGGGCGCGGGCGGAGCGCGGGCGGCTCGTCCCCGCGCCCGCGGCCAGGGCTGCTGTTCGGCGGCGGGGACCCCCCCTCGGCCCGCAGGCCGCCCGAGCACGGAGGCGTCGGGCGGGCGCTGCTCGCAGGTCGGCGGACTCCGGTCCAGACGCCCCAAGGGCCGACCTCGCGCGGCAGGGTCCCCAGGGGTTAGTCCCCGCGGCCGGAGGGAGACTCCGGGACCCGACGCACTAGCCCCGGGCCCGGAGCGAGACCTCGGGGGCCCGCAGGGGGCGCTCTCCGGCCGGCCGCGCCTCCTTCCCCGCGCCCTGGTCTGGGGCTGAGCCCCGCGCCCTCGGGGAGCGGCTCCCGGGGGACGCCCGACGGCCGGGCGGGGGCGCCCACGAGGCCGGCCGGGTGCCGCGCCCGGGCGCACGGTGAGTTGGCGCGAGTGCGGCCGCGGAGGAAGTTTGAGAGGGGGCGTTGCGGGGGGTGGGGGGTCTCGGGTCCCCCCCGCGGGCGGGTGGGCGGGGCCCGGGCTGCGCGCGGCGTCTGCTGCGCTCCCGCGGGCCGGGCCGCGGGCGTCTGGGGCGCGCTCTGCCCCCTTTCTCTTGGCCTTCCGGAGCTGGAATGTAAGTGTTGCAGCCCGCGGTGCGCGCGCGCGCGGCAGAGGGAGACCGGGGAGCAATAAAAAGCAAAGAGAGTCCGAGACAAAAAAAAAAAGACGCGGAGATTGAGAGGGAGGGAGGGAGGGAGGGAGAGAGGCGGAGGCAGAGGAGCGCGCAGGGGAGGCGGGGAGCGGGGAGCGGGGAGGGCGCGCGGCGCGAGCGGCGGCAGGCGGGCGGCTCTCGCGCTCCCGCTCTCACCCGCACACACACCTGCACGCACACACACCCGCACACACACCTGCACGCACACACACACCCCCGCACACGCACCCGCACACGCACCTGCACCCGCACGCCCGCTGGCCGGGGCCGCCGGGCGCGGAGCACGGAGGCGGGGTCCGCGCGCAGAACGCGCCCAGCGCCCGCGCCCACCTCCGCGCCTTTGCGTTCGGCAGCCGCGGGTCCGGGCCGGCGACCCCGCGCGTCCTGCCAGAGGATGGTCAACGACCGGTGGAAGACCGTGGGCGGCGCTGCCCAACTTGAGGACCGGCCGCGCGACAAGCCTCAGGTACCCGCGGGCCAGGGGCGTGGGGACTCCCCGGGCCCGGGCGGTGGCCGCTCTGGCTGGCGGCACGAGGGACACCCAGCCCCGGCCTGGAGTTTGGGGACCCCCCCCTCGAGGCTCGGGAGGCTGGGGAAGGGCAGTCGCCCTCCTCTCGTCCCCCTCCAGAGGACGATTGAACTTGAGGCTGGGGATGGGGCGGTCCCCCTGCGGGAGGGAGGGTCCCCTTGCGCCTCCAGTAGACTCCCGTGCACGCCCGCGTCTGGGGACCTTTAGTTCACAGTGGAACTAGCCCTTTCCTTGGCCGAGTGACCTCTCGCTGAGTCTGTTTCATCACCTCTGCAATGGGCATCTTAGCCACTTACTGAGCTGTGCCCACCCCCTGCCGGGTGCCTGGCCTGGTAACCCGACTCCCCTCCCCATCTCCTCTGAACCCTCACACTTTAGTCCCCGGCCCCCTGCCACACGCTCGCAGAAAATCGATAAATATTTGCCTCCTGCGAGAATGCGGGATATGGCGATTCTCCAGCTTTGCGACAAGGGGAGCCGGGCTCGGAGAAGTTTGATCCTGCCGGAGGCCACACAGCTCTGCCGGGATTTGAACCTGGGCCTGTGGGCTCCCGGTGGTTCATTCCACCCTTCCCGCCGCCTCTTCAGGAGCAGTGGAAGTGGGCAGGCCTGGGGGGTGCCAAGGGCTGAGCACCAGGAGAGGGTGAGCGAGGGCAGAGCTCCAGGGCTGGCCAGAGAGGGGACCGGAGACGGGCGGCTGAGTGAAGGTGCAGCCCTGGGGCTGCCCCGGGCCAGGCTGCCAAGGGACTGGGGCAGGAAGGCGAGATGCCGAGGCCCGCTGGCCAAGGAGAGGAATTAATGGGGCCGCCCGGTTCAGATTTCAGGTTTCTCCCAGACAGATGTCACTGGGGAACCGTTGGTGTTTGCAGCGGCAGGAGGGGGCGGCAGGGGAGGGCCTTGGGGGGCCCCTCACTCTGAGAAGCTGCAACCTGCTCATTCTGTCTGGAGTGACACTGACAGTGGTGTGGGGCCCAGCCCTCTACAGTTTGCAAAGCTCTTTCCCAAACGTTTGTGCAGCCTCACTTCCCACAGAGGCCTGGGGACTAGGCAGGGATGCGCATTCCCAAGTCAAGAGGGCCGGTGGCTCAGAGAGGCAGAGGCATAGGCCCCAGTCACCTCGAATGTTAGCAGGAGCGCGAGGCTTAGGAGCCAGGTCTGGCCCCGAGCCTCCCCCTGTGCCCCTGAGGTGGTCTGTTCCCTGGTAGATCAGGTCCACACCCAGGCCATCCCCAGATAAAGTCTTCTTGCTGAAACTGGACTTTCTCCCCTCTCAGCAAGAGCAGCCTTACCTTCTAGACTTGTCGTTCAAGGCCATTCCCAGCCTGGCCCAGTCTCCCATTTTATTAGCCCCCTTACAGCTGCTTATTGCCTGTCGTTTGCCAACCCCTGGTCCCACGCCAGGCTGCCCATTTCAAACCTTTCTTGTCTCCTCTTGCTGGCTGCACCAAGTTCCCCAGCGCAGACACACCCACACACACCCCTTCACTCAGGGAAAGCCTACTAAATGCCACCTCCTCCAGGAAGCCTTTCCTGATGCCCAGAGGCTGTGTCTTTTTAAAAAATATACGTTTTATTGATTTTTTTTGAGAGAGAGAGGAAGGGAGAGAGAGATAGAAATGTCGATGAGAGAGAAACATCATCGATCGGCTGCCTCCTGCATGCCCCCTACTGGGGATTGAGCCTACAACCCAGGCATGTGCCCTGACTAGGAATTGAACCAGTGACCTTTTGATTCATGGGTCGATGCCCAACCACTGAGCCACGCCCGCTGGGCCAGGCAATTCTCTGAATACTTCCAAAATTTCTAAAAAAACTCCAGAAAAAAAAAATTTCTCATTGAGAAGTCCTTCCTGGTGTCTAACCCAAACCCTGCTGCATTTCATTCACCAGGAGATACAGCGGGGACCTATGCCTAGGGAGCTGAGAGTCTCGTGGGGACAAACAAACACGCCAGACAGGTGTCATCACTAAGCGCCGTGGGCATCAAGATGGAAAGGACACCTCTTCCGTCTTGGTCCCTGGGGTCTGGTTGAGGTCCCTGCATGGCATGGCTGGGAGAGGAGGAGGGTGAAGGGAAGAAAGGGGCCCGTGGGGGCTACAAGTCCAGGACTCCCTCGTCCTGCACTTTCCTGAGCCCTCCTCTGGGCCCCCCCAGACCCTCCGTCATTAGCCAGCCCTGTTGTGACTGTGACCAGGAGCCCAGGGGCTGAGTGCAGCGCCTGCAGGCGCCTGGGCCAATGGCTCATAGAACAGGCCGCAGGCTGCTTCCCGAGTCTCTGGGACCCGGAATAATGAACAGAACAGCCAGCCCTCACGCTGGGGGCCTCGGACCCCTCTCTTCCAGGGCCAGGGGCTCAGAGTTCAGCCCAGGTCCGGAACCGTTTGCCCAGGGTGGGCTTCTGGGGGAGGTAAGGTGGACTCCCCCAGGGGCCCGGGTAGGGGCTGTGCCTCCCACCTTCCCCACTGACCCCATAAGCCCACCAGAGAGCCCCTGCCGGGCCCCAGACCACACACGCCCCTTGATTTTCCCAGTCTGAGACCCCCCAGTGAGTCTGTGTCCTGCCCCAGGCTGGGCCACTCCTAGGAGATGGGGCTGGGACGGGCTCGCAGCCAGGTCTCAGCCTCCCGGCCTCTCCTGGAGGGAGACTTTCTCCTTCCTACTGGGGTACCAGGAGTATGGTCTCAGCCTGCCCAGGGGGCAGCCGTAACCCAGTCCCCTTAGATAACAGGGAAGCAGGCCCGGGGGGGGGGGGGCAGGCTGGCCGGGATGGGCCGGCAGGGCACCAAGGCAGTGTTGCCCTTTCCCCCGGCCCTCCCTCCCTCTGCCAGACCCCACACCCACTCTGGAGGCTGGGAACTCAGAGGCGGTGGGACGGATGCCACCTGCAATTGAGGCACCTCTGGGGCTTCCAACCTCCTGCCTCCCCTGGCACGAGCCCATCTCGTCCTCACCAGGGCCTCCTGGGCAGCCTGACCGTGGGCCGGAACTGGGGGCCCCACGGGGGACAAAGCCACGTCCCTCCAGTTGGGAGCTCATGCGGGTGGTTGGGGCAGCAGGAGGCCCGAACCTGGGGCTCCTCTCCAGCCCACTCCCTGGGTTACCTTCCCAGTCTCCCGCCCATCGCCGCTGGAAGGGGGGCCGGTGTGCACCCCAGGGTGTGCACCCCGCTCTGCCACGGCCACCGCTGGTGAATACGCTCTGGCCCCACAGCACCCTTGGCTGGGCCGCTCACCGCCCAAACCCCCCCTTAGCATCTCAGGCACGCAAACGCAGCCTGTAAGGCGAGCAGTCCTTCGTGTGTAAGGTGCTCTCTGAAGACTCAGTCTCCTCTGCCGAGCGGCCCATTTCGTCTCCAACTACCATTGTCGCCCTGCCCCGGGGGGGGACCCCTGCAGCTTTCTTGAGCCCCTCCTTTCCTCCACGATCCCTGCCTTCCAGCCAGGGACCTGGGGCTTGGGTAGGAGTGGGAGCCTGAGAGGGTGGGTCCTGGAGATACGGGGGCATGGCCGGCCACTCTGCCTCCCCCGCTGGGACGTTAGTGTTCTTCAGGTGGGGGACATCTCTCTGAGCTCTGCGGCACAGGGTGTCCCGGTGGACCTGGGGAGGGGCCTGCAGAGACTTGCTTGCTGACAGAGCTCTCTCTCTCAAACCCCAGTTCCCCGAGGCAGAGGGAAGACGCTGTGGGTTTAATCAGCAAGGATCCTGGGCACAGATGGTGTGATTCCAGAGCCACCTGGCCCTGGGTTCAAATCTGGCCGGGCCATTTGCCTTCTGGGTGACCTTGGGCAAAGTATTCTGCTCTCTGAGCCTCAGTGTTCCCATCTGCAAAATGAACGTGGCCCTAGCAGGGGTTATGTGGAGGTTCCAGTGGCAGAACACGGTATAGATTCAGCCGTGATAACGTGGTGCCCACTGGTCCGGAAGCTGCCGACCTGCAGTGACTGGGGATTGGGACGTCCGGGAGGTTGCCTTCTTTCTGTGCCAGGCCATCGGAGGTGGTCCCAGGGCCAGAGGTGCCCTGCCTTGGGGACCAGGGTTCAGCATGGATGTCATGGGCCTCCACCCTACCAAGCCCTATAGGTCCTTAGGCCTATAGGTCCCCCTATAGGTCCCCCTTGCCTCCTCTACGTCAGCATGGCCACAGAAAAATGACCAAGTCCATCTGCTCTTCCATCCACCCAACAGCCAGCTCCCTGCCCTTGGGGGGGGGCTCATGGTCCAGGGCAAGTCTCCCAGGCCTGGGATTGCCAACCCCCGAATGCCAGCTTTCCCTGTGTCCATAGCTTTTATCCCCTCAAAGGGATCTGTGCCCCCAAAGAAGATAACAGTCACAGCCTGTGGGACATGAGCTCCCTCAGGGCAGGGCCAGGACAGCTGTCCACTGTGAAGGCTGGCCTGGAGCCCGGCTCATGGGGACACCCGTGAGCAGGGACTAGATGTTTGAGTGAGTGAATGGATGAAGTCAAAAGCGATGACTGTGTCTTGATAAGTGCCACCGAGGAGGGAACAAGAGCCCTTCCTAAACTGGGGGGAGGGTTGAGGAGACAGTCAAGGGAGGCTTCCTGGAAGAGGTGGCATCTGGCTGAGCCCTGAGGGAGGAGAGCGAGTTAGGCCAGTGGGAAAGGAGCGGGGAAGCGGAGCCTCGGGCCCCCGCGCACGGCCTGTGCAGAGCTGGCGGAGGGGAGCCACCGGAGCAGGTCTGCGGGAGTAAACCGTCTGGGCGTGTGAGCCCGGGTGGGGGTGCCCCGGGTGGGGGTGCCCCGGGTGCCGAGAGGGGGGCTGGAGCGAGTCAGGGGCAGTGAGTCCCCATCTCGGCAGGTTCAGGCTCAGGCAGTGATTTTCAACCGTTTTCATCTCATGGCACATAAACTAATTATTATAATTCTGCGGCGCACCAAAAACATACTTTTTGCTGATCTGACAGAAAATAGGTATAATTTTGATTGATTTACACACACAAAATAATGGTATAGTAATTACCTGTCCTTTTTGCTCCAAAGTGACTTTTTTTTAAAAATCAGGGGCCTGTACGTGTATATAAGGATTTCTGGTACCAAGAATTAACCCATGAGACGCAACCTTGTTTGGTTCAAGACGGGCATTCACACCTCACAGACAGACGGCTATTGCTGGGTTGGCTGCTGTCATTTTTTTTTATCTGACAATCTCAGGGAAAAGAGGTCAGTGCCCCGGACTAACTAGTCAGGAACTGCATGTTTTAAAGATGCTCGCGGCGCCCCGGTTGGAAACCGCTGGGCTAAGGATTCCCTCCCTCATCTCACCGGTAGCACAGACGGCCTCCCGGGGTCTGCGTGCCCGCCTGCGCCCTCCCCGGCCCCCAGCCTCCCCCGGGCGCAGCAGCGCACTCGGAAATTACTTGTAGATTTGAATCTATGGAAAAGAAGCTGTTTGCTCCGCCACATTTTCTCATAGTGAGACCTCTTGTGTGATGTAAGAGGAACCACTATCTTATGTGTCACTTAGAAAGAAAGAAAGCTGCCAATTACAGCTGTAAGATGCCCCCCAACATTAGAGACGTGAAAATGTAAGAAAAAGAGAATGTGGGTCCCGGCATCAGCGACACACAGAAACAACACTTTGGGTGGAAAATAAAAAACCAAGCACTTCCCGACGCTCTGTGTCCATTGGTCACAAGATAGTAAAAGCCGCCAGTATTTACTGCACAAGCCCGTGGCGCCAGGAGCGGGCCCAGCGGGTCCCTGTGCTAACTCATTTAGAGACGCGTTGAGTCCAGAAAGTTGGAAACGGGGAATGGGGGATTCAGTCTGGAGGTGGCTGGCCCTGGCCCTGGCGGGAAGTGGGAGGCTGGGGGTCTAGCCTGAGCTCTGCTTCTAATTTGCTGTGTGACTCGGGGCGAGCCTCTTGCCCTCTCTGGGTCTCAGTTTCCCCATGTGTCAAATGCTTGGTGGTCTCTGCAAGCTCCCTCTGGGCCGTGACGGGTCAGGTCCAGTAAGTCTGGATTTGCTAGTGTCACGGCGCTTCCTCTAAGTGCCAGCTGCACAGGGCTCCTGCTCCCTTGGTTGCTGGCCCCAGACCCAGTTCAAGCCCAGCCGGGCCTTGCTGCCTCCATTCTTTGCCCAAGTTGCCTCTTTTCCTGCTCTGGGAGTCACAGCTGCCCCGTCGCCCCAGCCCTCGCCTCCTTGGGGGGGGGAGGCCCTTTCCCACCTTAGTGGCACTCTGCCACCAAGGTGTTGATTCTGTTTGTCCTGCCCCCCCCATGGAGAGTGGGAGGAGGGGGGAGCAGCGGGCTGGGGAGACCGCCCTGTGTCCTGGACTCCCGGCAGCCTCCCGGGACGCACAGGCTTTGGGACCTGGGATGCAGGTGCTCCGGGTCGAAAGGGACCGTCAGTGATGGGCACCCCCCCCCCAAGGCGCTCATTCTGCCGGGACAGAGACAGTTTGTAGCGGCGCTGCCGTCACTGGGCAGGTGGAGCATCCATCATCGCCCCTTCACAAGCGAGGACGCCGAGGCTCAGTGAGGGACGTGCCTCACCCCAGGTCGCCCCACGTGAAACGGCAGCGTGGGGACCTGAGCCTGGCTGCAGAGTGGGACCCTCACCTCCAGCCCTCTGCAGACCCCGAGGGCCCTGCCCTGAGCTGGCTGAGTGGGGTGGGAAGGGGTCACTCTCTCCATCGGCCTCTCTGCCTCGGTTTCCCTTTCCGCCCTCTCCTTCCCCATCTCCCAGCATCTCTCGCGCTCTTGCCCTTGCTCTGTCTTCGGTGTGTCCTTTCGTCTCTGTCTCTAGGGCTCCCTTCCCCGTCCCCAAGAAGGGCACCCCCTAAGCTTTGTCCCGAGGCCCCGACTGGGGCTGCCTGGGTCGCCCGCACGGGGCAGTGCCGGAGGCCCGGGTCTGCCCTGATGCCGCCTCCCCTTCTCTCTCCTGTCTGTCCGTCTGTCCGTCCGTGCGCCTGGCCGGCCTGCAGCGGCCGAGCTGCGGCTACGTGCTGTGCACGGTGCTGCTGTCCCTGGCGGTGCTGCTGGCCGTGGCCATCACCGGGGCCGTGCTCTTCCTGAACCACGCACACGCCCCAGGCACGGCCCTGCCGCCCGTCGTCAGCACGGGGCCGGCCGGTGCCAACGGCGCCCTGGTCACCGTGGAGAGAGCCGACAGCTCGCGCCTCAGCATCCTCATTGACCCGCGCTGCCCCGACCTCGCCGACGGCTTCGCCCGCCTGGAGGGCGCCCAGGCCTCTGTGCTGCGGGCGCTGACCGAGCACCGCGCCGAGCCCCGGCTGGTGCGGGAGCAGGACAGGGCGCTGCTGGACGCGCTGGCTGCCCAGCTGCCCCGCCTGCTGGCCCGGGCCGCGGAGCTGCAGGCGGAGTGCACGGGGCTGCGGAAGGGGCACGGCTCGCTGGGCCAGGGCCTCAGCACCCTGCAGAGCGAGCAGGCCCACCTCATCCAGGTAAGGGGAGGGCCCAAGCTTGAGGCCTTGGCGGGAGGGGGGGTTGCTGCCACTGTGTGCCAGCCCTGTGCTGGGCACTTAGTGTCCATGGCCTCACTGAGTCCCCAAGTGCCCCGGGACCAGGGGCTGTTGCTATTCCTATAGACGGGCAGATGAGGCTCAGAGAGGTTGGCCTCTCGTCCAAGGCCACACAGCTAATGGTTCCAGGATTCAAACTGTGCCCCGCACACTGTCCCGGGTACTCGTCTAGCACCCAGTAGTCAGGTCAAATCCAGGGCTTGGGCCTCCCAGGTGCTCAGTGCTGGTGAGGCTGGTCATGACCTTCACTAGCAAACTGAGGTTCAAGGTCAGTGGCAAGCCCTTTGTAGTGCCACATGGCCAGAGAGCTGCACCCACTCCCCAGATCTACCCCCCATTCACTATCCCAGCTGTCCAGGGAAGGAGGGACCAGTGAGGGGGCCCAGCCAGAACCCCAGCTTGTCCCCAGCACCTCTGAACCCCCCACACCCTGAGCCAGGCCAGGTCCCAGGAAGCGCCAGGTAGATCTGGGTGAACAGGTTCCAACTGACCACGCCTGGAGCACAGCAAGAACTTTCCCCCTCACGGGACTGGGGGTTTAGGAGCATCTCATTGGCCTCCCAGCATTTTCCATTAGAAAAAGCTGAGGCCCAGAATGGGACAGGGATTCATCCAGGTTACAGTGGTTAGGTCCGGCCTGGCATCTGGCCTCCCGGGGCCTTACCCAGCCTCCAGCCTGCACCCCATCACCCTGTGACTCGGGTCCTTAAGGACTAGGAGGCAAGCCCCACCCCCACCAGCACCCCAGCCCCTCCCGGACACCTGGGATGACCAGGCGTTCCGTCACACAGCAGCACATGAGCAGTGGGCCTCTTCCCTCCGCCGAAGGCTGCAGCTGGAGAAATTACAGTGCTCACCATCCTGTCTGGGTGACTGACGGGCAGGCGGCTTCCCTTCCCGGGTGAGGCAGGGTTGGGTGCTCAGCCGCCTTACCACCACCCCACCGTCGGCACATCTGCAAGGCTCAGGGGACCTCCAGACTTTCTGGGTGAACCGGGTCCTCCACCTTGCTCTCCCCGTGGCTCAACCCCTGGTTAGCCAGGCCTGGCCCACAGAGCCCTCACCCTTAGGGCTGGGGTGGAGGGATGGGGAGGGGCCTCAGGGCCTCCACCGCCCACCCAAGAGAGGCCCAGAGCTGCTCCTACGAGACTAGCAGTTTTCCTGGGCCCAGCGGTGCTTTGGCTCACCTGATACATGTACTTTTCAAAGCAATGTTTAATTTGACTCATTTCCCAGAGACGGGGTGACTTCAGGGATCACATGTCCTCACCTGGCTCCCAGCTTCTCTCCACACTTCCCAGAACCTCAGCTGGTCAGCCTAGACCTGGGTTTCTCAAAGCAGTGCCCAAGGGCACCCTTGTCAGAGCTGCGGGGTCTTCCTGTTAGAAGGCATATCGGGAGCTCACCCCGAACTCCCCAGGTGCCCGCAGCTCAGCACGCACCTGGGGGTGCTGCCCTCAGGGCTG
The DNA here is from genome assembly GCF_054644295.1 of Miniopterus natalensis. Lineage (NCBI taxonomy): Eukaryota > Metazoa > Chordata > Mammalia > Chiroptera > Miniopteridae > Miniopterus > Miniopterus natalensis. Next base: position 71,942,480 of record NC_142092.1, read on the forward strand.
AAGCCCCAGCTGTGGGGCCTTGGGCATGTCCTGTGCCCTCCCAGGGTGGGTCTCCTCACCTGTAAGTGGGGATAAGGTAACCCACACCTGACGGGGCGCCGGAGCCCTTGACTGCACAGGGCTTGGCCAGCACCTGGCACCTGCGGTGCTGTCTCCACAGCGGCATCTTTCATTATTATGGTGGAAATTGTTGGTACCTGAGGTTTCAGCCATGGGAGCCCCACTGGAAACCCCCTTTCCAGTAGCAGTGATGGCCCTGGCCGGTGTGTTCAGTGGTCAGAGTGTCGGCCCAAGCACCGAAGGGTCAAGGGTTCAATCCCCAGTCAAGGGCACGTACCTGGGTTACAGGTTCGACCCCCGGGCCCAGTCGGAACACATGCGGCGGGCAACCAACTGGTGTGTCTCTGACACATCGATGTTTCTTTCTCCCCCCCGCCCCCGCCCCTTCCACTCTAAGAATCAACGGGAAAAAGGTCCTCGGTGAGCATTAACCAAGAGCAGTGGTAGTGACGGGCCACCGCGCGCTGGGCCTGCCTGTGTGCTAACGAGCAGGAGCCTGGGATCGCAGCCCCATTCCACGGAGGGGCAGGTGGAGGCCCCGTGTGGCCGGTGCCTTGTCTCAGGGCCGCCAGCAGCTCCGATTTCACGGCCTCTGGGAGCTGCCGGGTCCTCTCTCACGCATCCGCGCCGCTCGGCCAGCGGGGCCTGACTTTCCCCATTAATTCAGGCCACGTTTATACCTCCGTTTCAACTTTCATCATTCGCTGCTTTAAACCGAGGGCTTCCTTGCCTCTTAGCAAGAGCGAGCCGTGCCCGAGTTCCTGGTGCCTTTGCATCGTCTGGAAGCATGGGCAGGGCCCCAGAGGCTTAACCAGGGAGCCGGGTGATCGGTGCCCCGCCCCCCGAGGGCTGCCCGCCTGCCTCTGCAGGCCCCGCCTGCCAGGGGCCGTCTGCCTGGCGCTGCACGGAAGCCGGGGAGAGGGGGACATCGCCGGCAGGAGGGACCCTGCCCGCACCCTGCCCATCGCCGCTCACCCCCCAGGCCGCGGCCTCGCTGAATCACCTGCTCAGCGGAGGGAAAGTAACAGCTTTGCAGGCGCTGTTTGCCGATGAGCCGGGAATTGCATTTTATAAACTGCCTGCACAGTGTATTTCTATTTTCCTTCCCTGAACTAGCTATTATCTGGCAGCCGACAGGCTCGGTGGGTGAAGACCCAGCAGGCTCCACGCCCTCTGGCTGGCTGGGGGCCTGCATGACCAAGACCGCATGACCAGCCTCCCCTCCTCGGGGTCCTGCAGCCTCCCAGAGCCCAGGGAGGGGACGCAACAAACCCCAGACCCTTCAGGCCCAGCCAAGGTCCCGAGGTCCCGGGGACAGCCCTGCGCTGAGCTACACGCACACCTCTGGTCCTCGGTGGTGGGAAGGGCGGCCACGGGCAGTGGGAAGGATACGGAGGACACCGACTGAGCACTCAGGCCCCCGACACAGGATGTCATGAACCCGGAGACACAGGTCCTGTTACTCTGGCTCACAGAGGAGGAAACTGAGCATGGGGAAGTTCAGCCGCCTTGGATCGGGGCCTGAGCAGGGCAGGGCCTGCTGTTGCACCAGGAGCCCACCTTGCCAGCAGGAATCATACTGTGTGGCCCCCGGAACCCTTGCCCCCTCTGATCACCCCTGTGCTCCACAGCTTCTGTCTGAGAGCCAAAGCCACATGGCTCACCTGGTGAACTTGGTCAGCGACGTCCTGGACGCCTTGCACAGGGACCGGGGGCTGAGCCGGCCCCGAGTCAAGGCCGACCTTCAGAGGGCGCCTGCCAGGGGATTGCGGCCCCGGAGCTGTGCCAATGGTGAGTGGGGGTGACCTGGTGCCCAGCTTTGTCCCCCCCACCGACCCCCACCCGCCGCCCTGATAAGGAGACACTGGTGCTGTTTGCCAAGGACCTCCTGCTGCTGGGGAGCACGGGGCGCCCCACCTGCACCCCAGTTGAGCCCTCCCCCAGCCCGACAAGGCGGCCTCGTGCCCATTTTCCAGATGAGGAAAGCGAAGCTCAGAGGGTGCTCACTCACCCAAACCCACCCAGGCGGTGGCAGAGCCAAGGTCTGACCCCAAGGCTAGGGCTCTGGAGCCCAAGTGACATTGCTGGGTGGACAGACAAGTCAGGGAGGCCCAGGGACAGGGGCGGGGGCGGGGGGCCAGCCGACCTGATGGCCTTCCCCGTCTCAGGCTCTCGGCCCCGGGACTGTCTGGACGTCCTCCTGAGTGGGCGGCAGGAGGACGGCGTCTACTCTGTCTTCCCCACGCACGACCCCGCCGGCTTCCAGGTCTACTGCGACATGCGCACCGACGGCGGGGGCTGGACGGTGAGTGTCCCCCTTCCTCAGCCATTCCAGGCAGGGCGCTGAGCCCCGGGTGCTCTGAGCAGGCCCTGCCCGGTGCCCTCGGCCCCCGCCAGCCTGCCTGTAATCTCACCACGGGGCTGCGCACCCAGGGCACCCGCACTCGGAGGTTGAGAGCTGACCCCCAGGGGCCCCTCGGGAGCAGACAGACCCCTCACCTGTCGCCCGTCGGCGGAGACACCTTCCTGCTCCCTGCTTGAGGCTCCCCGAGCAGCGTCCCGGGCCGGCGGGCTGGGCCCTGGGATGGACGGCACCTGTTGCTAATGTGCGCTCAGGGCAAGGCCTGTGGGCTCTGACTTTCCTTCCCATCCTCGCGCCTGCGGGAGAGAAAAGGGGGCGCGTGGCTGCTGGGGGCAGAGACCCGGATGGTCTCCTGGTGGGCGTGGGGTTGCCCCCACTTCCCTGCGCCTCTGGTCCTGCCTGGGTGGGACGTGGGGGTGATGAGAGGTCCTAGGGCAGTGGGAGGGCAGGGCCGGGACTGTCACCAAGCCCCTCTGCCACAAGCCCCAACATCCACGCACAGGCCTGACGGGGCTCTCGGTCCTGCTGTGGGAACTTGGGCAAGTTCCTTAAGTTCTCTGAGCCTCCCTCAGGTGTGAAATGGGGACACCCACCTGCCTCACTTCGAGGTCCTAACTACAAGGAACAGAAAGTGGCTGGTTAAAGCAGAAAAGGGGTGTACTAGAGGGAAGCCCCGGGGAGCCCAGAAACCAGCTCAGGGCCTCACAGTCAGGAACAGAGACCCCAGGCCCGGCCAGGGGTGCCGAGTGAGGAGGGCAGGCGGGGGGTGAGGTGCCATTAGGCTCAGATGTGAGAGCGCCGACCCCCCCAGGCCCAGAGACAGACAGACCTTAAACCTCTGTCAGCTCCAGAGGAGAGATTTAAATGCACTGGATCCAGGTCCGGGGCTAAAAGCTCTTTTGTTTTCCTAACTCAGAACATCTGAGTTATGGTGTTTGCCTCTGGGATCCCCTCGGCGGGGAGAACACACCAACCACCAGCCAGAGCCCAAAAATCAGAGTTAAGGGTTAGGACAGACTTAATGAAAGAGCTAGACGCCGGCCCGAGCGGTGCGTCCTCACTGGGGTGCCCTGAAGCCGGTCTCCCCCGGAGTCACTCAGGAGCTGGGCCGGGGAGGGGGCAGCTCCCGGGGCCGCGGCTTCAGGGCCATGAGAGTGGGGTGGGTGCGCAGCTGTGGGTGTTCAGGGCAGGGTGGGCCCACCCTGTGGTCAGGGGGGAGTGGGTGAGCAGCTGCAGGTGGTCAGGGCGGAGTGGGTGGGCCCCACTCTCCCACTCAGACAGCTGGGCCTGGCCCTGGGAGAGGCCCCCTCTGCTGAGAAGCACTCTCGCAGCCAATAAACGTTCATATCCATTTGGGCCCAGGCAGAAGCATTCTTCTCCCAGATACCTCTGGGCATCTGTCAGGATCGCCTCCCCGACAACCCGAATCTCTCGGAAACTCAGTTGTTGTTGGGAGGGAGCCGGCTGCCTCTCTGGCTGATGCCATCCATCCCCATTAGGTTCCGTGTCCAGACTCTGGGCCTCGAGCGCTGACCCTGGGCGCTGTCCCCGGTGGACAGGGCGCCGGGGCTGCTCTGCCCGCAGAGCCTGCTTCCCAGAGACGGGCGGGGCCGTTTGTGCCCCACACAGCTCAGTCCTCCCTCCAACCCCGGGGGGCTGGCCTGGCAGCCTCAGAGAGGGCAGGAGGTTTGTCCAAGGGCACCCAGCAAATAAGCAGTTAGCCCAGGGCATGCACACCCAGGCCTCCTGAGGCCCAGGCTCACACAGGGCTGTGGACCTGGCAGCCCCACGGCAGCCACACGGCGGCCACACGGCGGTGCTCACTGATTCGCAGGTCCCACCACTGGCCAGAGCATTCAGCGGCCAGCCTGGCGGGGAGCTGGACAGGTCAGCTGCAGGACTGGGGGCAGGGGGGAGCCCAGAGGAGAGCCCCTAACCCAGCCTGGGCAGCCACAAGAGGCTCCCAGGCGAGGGCCCAGGTTCTGGGGGATGAGGCGAGAACAGTGCTCCAGGCAAAGGGAACACGTGTGCGGGGGTCAGCAGGGAGGTGGCGGGGCTTGTTCTGGGACAGGGTGACCCGCTCAGCTGGTATATGGCGCTTGGGGAGCCGGGACGAGGTGGGGGAGGTGGGCAGGGGCGAGGGAGTGTGGGGTTGTGCTGGCGCCTAAGGATTTGGGCTTTCTCCTGGGGGCAGAGTGGGCTCCTGTACTCGGGATTTGCCCACGGAAGGAGTAGGCCAGAGCCGTGGGGCCGAGGGGACAGTGGGTGTGGGGTGCAGTTCAGGAAGCATGAATTCCGTGGGCCCTGAATCCTTGCTGCAGAGCGGGAGCCACCACGCGGGAATGAGGCCAGGTGTGGCTCCTTGGGGTGGGGAGGCCCAGGGCAGATGGACACACACCTCAAAGTGGCCTTTCAGCTGATGTGGCTGCTGGCTCTGGCTGGGCCCAGGCCTCCTCTCCAGGTCCCCTCCCCTCGACTGTGAGGCTGTAAAGTCACCTCCTGGGATGTCCCCTTCCTCACCTGACCAGCAGGTAGCCCTCTTGTCTTTTTTTTTTAAAATCCTCACCTGAGAATATTTTTTCCATTGCTTTTCAGAGAGAGTGGAAGGGAGAGAGAGAGAGAAATATTGATGTGAGAGAGACGCATCAATTGGCTGCCTCCTGAATGCCCCCTACCCAGGCGACGGTCAAGCCGGCAACCGAGGCGCATGCCCTTGGCCAGAAGCAAACCTTCAGTCGGCAGGCTGAGGCTCTAACCACTGAGCCAGGCCGGCCAGGCCAGACCCTCTCATCTTGCTGAGCTTCCTTGCAAGGCCTGGGTTTTGGGTGGTCGGAAGGAGAGTCCAGGCACAGTCTGCCCTCACGGAGATCTGCCCGTAGGGGCACTGACACCCAGGCCCGATTGCTGTGCCCCCAACTTTGCATCACCGCCAGTCAGGGTCACAGAAATCGGGTCCAGCTCAGCATCTCCCACCGCAGGGACCTGCAGTAGGATTGGTTCTGCTCTCAGCCCCTGCTCAGATCCCCGGTGCAGCCAGCTGCCCCCCAACGCCGTGAGCTGAGTGGCCCAAACCCCCATTCTGCATGGTGTCCACACTCTGCCAGGCATCTTACTGTTGTCATCGGCTCAAACAGACCCCTGATGGGCTTCAGTGAGGGAGAAACCCTCCCCACGGTGCCTCATTCCCTTCTACCTGAGCTCCCTGGGGAGGCAAATCCTGCCTCTGCTTAGAAAACATCAAAGGAGCCATCGGCCAGCAGAGTCCAGCCGCAGCCGGAGCTGCAGGGGGATCAGGCTCAAGCGGAGATGAAATGCTCCCCCGGCCCCGCGGGGCCCGCACAGGCCCCAGCCTGAGACCCCAGGACTGCAGAGTCCACCAGGGCTACGGGTTCCTCCCTGCGAAGGCTGAGGCTGTGGTGCAGGGGGACCTGCTGTGACATCAGTGGGGCCACTGTGTCCCCAGGCTGCACCCCACACCCTGCTCCAGGGAGTCTGGAGCCTGCACATGCTGATAGTGACCATGCGGTGACAACACCCCACCTGCCCTGGGCCGATCTGCCTCCGTCCAGAGCAGTTTGGTGTTTGGGACTGTGAAGGCCGCCCAGGTAGTGCCGGGGAGGCTGGGCCCGTGCCTGAGCACTTGCTAAATGGCAGCTGAGTGGTGTGTGCCGGGTGCCCACTGCCAAGCCCAGGGGGGGCCATTTTCAGTCCAAAATAAGGTGGGGCCCCCTGGGCTTGGCAGCTGGTTCTGAAAGGGAGGAAGTGATGTTGGTTAGACCTACTGTGTGCCGCCTGCAGCCCTGCAGGGTAGCAAAGGGGTTGCTGATGTACCTTTTTATAGAGAGGGAAACGGAGGCTCTGAAGGGTTGTGGCTTCTCTGAGGTCACACGCCCTGTGGGAGGCAGGGCCCCGGTTTTCTGGGACCTGTGCTTTTGCCGGCAAGGCCCAGAGGTGTCCTGACGGGATTTAAGGAGCATCTGTGCTCCAGGAAGGCGGGCAGAGCCTCCCCGGGGGCTGCCTTTGAAGGGCTGCATTCCCTCGAACCTCCGCGTTCTTTGTTCTTTAGACAAAAATCCTCCTCAGCCTCCAGCTCCCCCTCCTTCCCCCCAGAATCAGAGGCTGGTGGCCACCACAGCAACACCACCAACACAATGCTGCCAGTAATTGGTTTCCACAGCAGCTTCATCAGAGTCTGGAAAAAATCCCGGACGCTGCCTCCCAAGGACCCTTCTAAGGGTGGCAAAGACACCCGCTCCCCGTCTTACAGGGTTTGGGCCCACCCAGTCCCCATCCCTTGGGTCTCAGCAACTCTGACTACCTGCCAAGACCCTGCTCCATCAACAGTTTAGCTGAGCGCCAACTCCTCTAGGAAGCCTTCCTGGGCCACCCTCCCAACCCCAGGGGGTGGCGCATCCTGCTCTGAGCTCCCAGCAAATTTCGCCACAGTTGCTGCCCTTGTGAAATGCTGTGTATCAACCAGCACATCTGACCAGCAGCAGATCCTGTGGGTGCGGCTGTTACAATCCCATTTCACAGATGAGGAAACTGAGGCACAACACCGAAGGAACCTGCCAGGCTGGGAACCTGCCGCAACCCGGGTAGCTCTGCCCTGCGACCGCTGGCTTGTGTGCCTACATCTCCTGGGGCATTGAGCTGTCCAAGGGCCAGAGTTACCCCCGTGAGCCCAGGGACGCCACATGGGGCCTGGGGCAGCAACCCTGTCACTGTGCAGAAGATATGGGCCAAGACTCAGAAGGTCACACCGCCCGCTAGCTGGAGCCCCAACAGGGGCCTGGTCTCCCAGGTGCCAGCCCAGGATGCAGAGGGAGCAGGCGCCATGCGGCTAAAGGTGGAGCTGAGGCTGGCCCGATCCACCTACGAGGAGGGCCGGGGGCTCCCAGGTGTGGGGGAGCAGTGTTCCGCCCCCTCAGCCGCGGGGACCCCTCAGTCAGCATTTGTGCACCATCAGCTCCCCTCTTCTGGCTTTAGTGGGCCCAGCCCCCAGCCTTGAGGCGCCCCCACTCTGCAGAGGTGGCCTTTCCTCCCCAAACCTTAGCTCTCTCATCTGCCTGCGGGGAGGGCCTGCGGCTGGCCGGGGGCACTGCCGTGTGGGGTGACCGTGGAGCCAGGCTCCGGCGCAGGCAAACCAGCAGCGGGTCGGACAGGCCTGTCGGGGAAGGGACCGTGGCGGGAGCCAGACCTGCGGGGCGTGAGACGGATCCGGAGCCTCCCTGATGAGCCGGGGACAGCCAGCCCCCACCCCCCGCCCCAGTGGCGTCCTTCCTTTGAAACCCAGAGCGCCATCTGCTCCTGGATGTGGGCCGTTCCCTTGGCTGAGTCCCCTCAGCGGCGCTTGGAAGACGCGCTGGGCGGCTGGCTTTAGAGAATCCACACCAAGGAAGCAGCTCCGTCTGTCTTCCCACGCGTGGCACCTGCCCAAGAGGCCGCGGCGGCCGCCAGCGCTGCTCCATCAGTCGCTTCGCAGCCGGACGCGACGGAGGTGCCCGGGACCTGGGCCGATGAATATTTTAGCCTCAAAATTAATAAGTAATTCTTTTGTTTCCGTAATTCCCCCCCCTTTTTCCCCCTAAGCAGGACCCATGTCCTGCGGGCAGGCAGAGGAGGGAGAAGAGAACAGCGATTCTTCACTCGCTCCCCTCTCTGTTCCACCTCTCGGGCCGACGGCCCTGGGCCTGGTGATGTCCCTGAGACAGCTGGCGTCCAGAAACCTGAAGCCACAGCTGCGGTCCAGAGAAAACCTCCCCACACTCCGGGGGACCTGGGAGGACGAGCAGATGACCTGTGGCCGGCTGTCGCACTGGGGACTTGCCGCATGTCATTGGCTCCAGGGCGAGGCCCGTCCCGAGCCTGAGATCCTAGCCCGCACCCGGCACACTCGGCCACTTAGCGACTGAGCCGAGGGATAAGGACCGCCCGTGGCAACCGTGGGCAACAGGCCGTGATAGGTTGGCAGGCGGTGAAATCGACGTCACGGGCTGTGATCAGCGATACTTCTTCCGTCAGAGGGAGTGGAGCAGAATAAAACAGGACAGAAGCTGTCGGAGCCTGTCCCTCTTAGGAAGGGCAGGTGTCACTGCAGGAAGCTTCTGTTTCAGATGGAAGCACCTGGCAGCGGAGGTCACCTGCAAAGCACACCCCCCAGTCTAGAGCCACCCGGAGGACGGGCGGGTTGCTGTTCGCTGCTACTCAGGTTAAAGCGACACGTTCCCGAGGCGGTGTCGGCTCCGACCACTTTGGTGGGACCGTCTGCAGCAGGACCCTGATCGCTGTGCACTGCCCCAGGTGGAGGAGAGGGGCCGGGGTCCAGGTGGCCCCCAGACATGCGCTCGCCCCCACCGATCATGCACCAGGCCCCGCGGGAGGGACCGTGCCTGTGACAGGCACCCAGCCCAGGAGGCCAGGAGGAAAGGGGCCCAAGGACTGTGGGCGTAGAGGTCAGCCCTTGGCCTGAGAGGCCTGACAAAGAAAAAGGGGGCCCAGCCCGGGTAGTGGACGCCCCAGTCAGTGGCAAACACCGGCAAACATACCTGTGAGCGTGGGTGGTAGGACAGTGGCCCTCAGGTGTCCAGCCTGGCCGTGGGCCCAGGCCATGACCGCCCGGCCTGCTGCTTACGGCTGCCGGCCTCTGCCAGTGTCTGAGCTTCTGTCTGCGGCAACGAGGAGGGGCCGGGGACACAGGACCTTGGCGCCGGGGTTGGGGTAAGGAGGACTCAAGGCTGAGCGGCGGCTGTGGTCAGCTCTCAACACCAGCTGGTCTTGGCCACTCTGCCCCTCTGCGGACCGTCTGGGCTTCATGCCCTCACCGTGCCTGAAGCCTGGCACCCCCACTTTCTACTCCCTGATAGTAGTAGTAGGAAAACGGCAATAATAATACCAGCCACTGTGCCATTTCATCCTGGCTGAGGTCCCGGGAGGCAGGCTTCTCAGAGGGTGAGAAAGTGAGGCCCAGAGGGGACAGATGTCTTGCCCAGGCCACACAGCGAGCGGGTGAACACGGGGCCAGCAGCCTGCACCTCCTCTGGGGGCATCCTGGACTCCCTCCCCCTCACCCCTCAGACCAGTCTTGCTTCCCGCCCGGGTGGGGGTCCCCCGGGGCCCAGGCCTCTCCCCTGTTCCTCTGCCCTAAGGGCCCTGAGGGGAGGGCCCTGACTCAGTTTCCCCAGCTGGCCCCTGGTGCAGAGGTGCTCAGCGGAACATGAGAGTGAATGAAGAGGCCAGGGCCGGGTCGCTCGGGACAGCTCAGCAGGAGAGGGTACAGGGCCCAGGTCTGCAAGGACGAGCGGGGGAGGGGGAGGAGAGGAGACTCATGCCACGGCCGGGCCTGCGTCTGTGCTGTCTCCAGCTGGCATGTACTGAGGACTGACTGTGCCAGGCCCCGAGCTTTTTCCCAGTGGACGGCCACAGCCTGTGGGGGAGGTGCTGTTAGGATCCCCATTCTACAGATGAGGAAACTGAGGCTCAGGAGGGGAATAACTGCCGGGCACCCTGGAGCCCAGGCCCAATAACCAATGCCCAGCCCCCCTCCGCCCGCCTCCGCCCCAGCAGGAACAGGCCCCTTCTCCTGGGCTGGGGGGGGCGCGCCCGAGCTCCTGCCAGGATTAGGCCTGTCAGCAGCGGCCGTGCTCAGGGTAGCAAATCTGCAGCCGTCAATAGCTTCCCCTCCCAGGGCCTCTCAGATCTCTAAGCCTCATCGAATTTCCTTCTGCCCAGCCGGCCCCTTCTGAGGACGTTCACGCTTCAGGGTTGGGCCGGGCTTCAGGTCCTGGAGCAAGAAAAAGGTGTCACCTCCCTCCCGCTGCCTGAGTCAGCGCTGCCCAAATGCTGTGACCGATGGGTCCCCGGGGACAAACACGGGCACCCAGGCAGACCCGCACCCGGGCATTTTGGGCAGCTGGAGTCCGGCTGCTTAGTCAGAAGCTGGCAGGCCGCTGGCACTGCAGCCAAAGCCTCCACCTCGGACGCCCAGATGGAGGGTCGGCGGAGGAGCGGGAAAGGCTTGTTACAGAAAGACCTGGGGGCGGGGCCACACGGGGACGGTGACCTCGCACTTACTCAGGCGGCTCTGGCCTGGCCCGCGCGGTACTTATTTCAAAGCAATTTAAGCAATGGGACTCCCGACTCCCAGACCAGGAATGTTATTAAATGAGGAACGGCGGCCAGGTGGCTCCTCGGGCGCCCGAGTCACAGCCCAGCGGCTGCGGACTCCTGTCCTCCCCCAGAGATGCTGGGGCTCTCCCTGCCCCCCCCCCCGCCACTGGTCCCCTCCTTCCCTCCCTGCCTGGCTGGTTGGGGGGGTGACTGGCAAAGACCTTTTAAGAGCCGAAGCTCTGGAGGCCAAGCTGGGGGGGGGGGGGGGGTTCTTGGTTTTTAAAAACTTGAGGATGGGTTTTTGTTCGGGTTTGTTTTGACCTGGGAAAGCTATTGGGACCCTTGCCCCCGTGGCCCTTTTATTTGACTAGTGGGGAAACTAAGGCCCAAGCAGGGATAGGACCAGTCTGCGGTCCCGCGGTGAGGCAGCCGAGGCGGGCTTGGAAGCAGGGCTCCCTCCGCCCCACCCCGGTGACCCTGATCCTTCCTGAGGGGACGTCCTGGGGGCTTGGGGACACTCAGTCCCACCTCGGGTCACCACAGGGCTGCAGAATCCGGGCTCCGCTCCAGGCCCCGCGCTGAGAGCTGTTGAGGGAAATGGGAGGACCAGCCCCTGCCTTCCGGAGCGGCCGGTGGAGAAGGGGGCAGGCGGGGCAGGGGGACGCAGGCTGGGCCTGGGGCCGGGGGCCTGGGCCAGCTCTCCATGCTCACCTCCCCGCAGGTATTTCAGCGGCGGGAGGACGGCTCCGTGAACTTCTTCCGAGGCTGGGAGGCGTACCGGGACGGCTTCGGCAAGCTCACCGGGGAGCACTGGCTGGGTGAGAGCCCCTGCCGCCCACAGAGGTGGCCTGCGGGAGGTGACAGCGAAAGTGTGAGGCGTGGGGCTGGTGGGGAGCACCAACAGGAGGGCTCAGTGCAAAGGTCTGGGCCCCCACCTGGCCGCCGTCTCCCTACTTACACACCTACCTGGATGGGGGGACAGGGGAAGGGTCCACGTCAGGAGGAACCCTTGGGAGAAGGGGCGGGTAGGTCCTGGGGGGTGTGCCCACCCCCCTGTGGGTGCAGAGACAGCTGGGTGGTGATTTAAGCTGCCATTTGCTTAATGTCTGTTTCCTCCGACCTGGGATCCGTGAGGGCAGGACCCCCTCGGCCCCGATCTCTGCTGTGTCCCTGGCAGCGCCCAGGCTCCGGCCGCAGGAGACCCAGACACCCCGGAGCGGACGTGACCACGGCCCCCCTCCCTGCGCACCTCCTCTCTGCCCGGCCCAACCTTATACCCACCCTGGGAGTGGATGGGGAAACTGAGGCTGTCCTAAGAGTGTGTGTGGGGGAGGGAGGCTGGGGCCAGGTCCCAGGATGGGCACAGGAGAGCTCAGGCGGGAGGGACAGAGGGAGGGAGGGACAGAGGGAGGGAGGGAGGAGGTGGGCCGGGTGTTGCGTGTTGAGGGCACAGAGCCAGGCCCTGGAGGCAGCAGGAGACAGGCACCCCCCCTTCCTCTCATCCACGTATTGAGCGCCTACTGTGTGCGGAGCCCCACCTCTGGGGTCGTTGTCCCTTTGTCACCAGCCGCATGAGCCGAGCTCTTGTTTCTCCCTAGTTCTCTCGGGGGGCCACCTCCTAAGCCCCCCAACTCCTCCCACATTTCCTCTCCCGCTCCAGGGCTCAGGAGGCTCCACGCGCTGACCGCCCAGGCGGCCTACGAGCTGCACGTGGACCTGGAGGACTTCGACAATGGCACGGCCTACGCCCACTACCGGAGCTTCGGGGTGGGCCTGTTCTCAGTGGATCCCGAGGGGGACGGGTACCCGCTCACGGTGGCCGACTACTCGGGCACTGCAGGTAGGGCCCCAGGCTGCAGGGGCGGGCGGCAGGCAGGGCCCCCCCCCCGCCCTCATTCCGAAGCCCCTGCCGGGGGGCCTGGAGTGCTCAGGACTCCTGGGGCTGGGCCCCGAACGTGCGGTGGCAAAGCCCTCTGGGCCGGGCTGCTCGGCCTGGCAGAGGCAAGAAAGCAAGGAGGGGAGTGCGTGAAGGGCTGGGAGGGGGAGGGAGGGAGGCCTGACCCCGGGGCAGCCACGGCCCAGGCTGGCACCGTGGGCGCCCGTGAGCTGCACGGACACCGTGGTGTGCAGGGAGAGGTGCGCGCGTGCCTGGGGGCGCCTCGCGCCCGCGGCCGTGCCCCCGAGGACTCACCTCGCGCCCGCACAGGGGACTCCCTCCTGAAGCACAGCGGCATGAGGTTCACCACCAAGGACCGCGACGGCGACCACTCCGAGAACAACTGCGCCGCCTTCTACCGCGGCGCCTGGTGGTACCGCAACTGCCACACGTCCAACCTCAACGGGCAGTACCTGCGCGGCGCCCACGCGTCCTACGCCGACGGCGTCGAGTGGTCCTCCTGGACCGGCTGGCAGTACTCGCTCAAGTTCTCCGAGATGAAGATCCGGCCGGTCCGGGAGGACCGCTAGACCGGCCCCGTCCCCCGGCCGCCCGCCCGCGCACCTGGCTGGCCCGCTCCCGCGTGGGGTGGGCCGGGCCAGCCCCGACCCCAGGCCCCTGGGCAGGTGAGGTCACACCTCACCTTCACCCTGACCCTGCACCCCCATTTGCCTCCGATGCGGGCGGGGCAAACCACCCCAAACCCCACCTGCCCAGACTTCGGCTCCGGGGCTGCCTCCTCCTGGCCAGGAGCCTGCCACGGCCTCCTGGCGGCCCCTCCTCTTTGCCAGTCCAAGCACCTGGCGTTATACGGGCACAGAGAAGAGGGGGCGGCGCCCCCGGAGCCCTTCTAGCATACAGCGGAATATTCGCATTTGAGTCCGGTCTGAAGCCGGCCCCCCCTGGTCCCCCGACGCCCCTCCCTCATTTCCACGGGCCTGGAGGTCCCGCCTCTCCCCCACGAGCCCTGAGGAGCAGCTGGTGCTGAGGGCTGCCCTGGCCACGTGCCCGGGCCAGGCTGTGGCTCGGCTGTCTGCCGAACTCAAGCGGGGTGGCTGAGGCTGGTCCCCTGATGTCCCCCGTCACCCACCCCATATCCCCGCAGGCCTGGGAGGTCCCCGCGCCCTTGGCTGCTGTGCCCAGCCTCTTGCTCTTCTGGGGAAGCGGGAGCCCTGCCCCACTCCATTCTCTGCTTGTAGGGAGAGGGGACAGGTCCCAAATCACTGGTCTGGGCCCGGCCAGTGAGGGCCTCTTGATTTTCTGGGCATCCAAGGGCCTGTACCACCCCCAATTTCCAGGGACTCCAGGGTCCTGACTCCCTAGGGCTGGACCTGGAGGAGTTTGGTGGCTGTTACCCCAGGGGCCCAGGGACTGCCATCTCAGTGGGAAGGTCGCCCCCTGCTGGTGATTGTTTGCGCTGCCACCTCAGGGGAAGGGAGGTCTCCTGGGGCAAACGGGGGAGACGGGCACCTGCCAGGCACTGAGAGCCATTTTCTCGTTGAATCCTCCCGATGCCCGATGTACTATTGTTGCACCCCCCCCCCCCAACAAGAACCGCAGGTTCCCAAGGTCAGTAGCCAGGAGAGGCAGGGCTGGGACCCCTGACCTTCACCTCCTGCTCAGCAGCCTCGGGGCCCTGATGCCTTTGCTGCCAGAACCAAGGGCAGGGCTGCTTCTCATTCCTGCCCGTGGGCACCTGGTGGGCGGGGGAGGCTTTGGGAGGGCCGGGCAGTCAGCCTGGGGAGCTGCTCGGAGGGTGGGCAGCACCAGCACCCCTTCCTCAGGCAGGACACCTGAAAGCAGGAACGGGGGTGGGGACCAGGGGGGCGCTCAGCTCTCCTTCCCAGCCCCACCGAAGTTCGCGCTTCAGTAATAAGTCAGAGCTGGCCGGGGCAGCGGGGGAGGCCGGGAGAGCCTCGCACTAGCCCTGTGGCCTGGCCAGTCCCCTCCAGCTCCCCCTGCTCGTTGGCGGTGGGCAAAGCTTTGTTGGACATCTGCTGCGGGCCAAGGCCGGCCCTGGGTGCTGGCCAAGACCAAGTCCCTGCCCTCTTGGCACTCAGCTCAAAGCAGACGGCCAGGAGAAGGCGCTTACATCCCGGAGTGACCAAGGCAGTGACAGGAGCGGCCCAGGTGCAGGCAGGACCCGGGGCGGGTTGGGGTAGGGAGAATGGTAGCTGGGCACACACGACTTGAAGGAGCCCCTTCAAGAAATGGAGAGCCAGGCCCCCCCAGGCTGCCGGGGCGTCCAGCCGAGGAGCAGGCCGGGGAGCCCCTCCCCACCAGCCCTGGGTGGAGCTGGCTTCCGCACCAGCTTCGCAGAGCCAGCCGCTGTTTAGAAAGTGCCAAGCGCTGTCTGATCTGTCATCAAACAAACTCCTGGTGAGTGATGTTTAGGAGGCTCAGGCGCTTGTGCCAGGGCCTGGCGGAGGAACAGACGTGCCACAGCTCGGGCCTGGCGGGGGCGGGCGAGGGCTGCCTTCAGGGGCCTGGAGACGCCCACGCCGTCCTGCTCCAGAGCAGCCCCACCCCCAGCCCAAGCCTGGCACCGCTGGGCAACGTGGCTGGAGGGGCACAAAGCCCATCATGGTGGGGGCAGCCAGGCTAGCACCCCTTCCCAGAGGGCACCCCTTCAAAGGCTGGTGCTGAGCACAGGCGGCCCCCGCACCCTCTTGGCGAGGCCGGGCCCCAGCCTCCAGGAGCTCAGGCTGTGGCTGCAGTGCAGGTGGCCGCCACACCAGGGGACAGTGGCCGCCACACCAGGGGACAGTGGCCGCCACACCAGGGGACAGTGGCCGCAGGAGGGGCCCGGGAGAGCCGGTGGGGAGGGCGGCTCCGCACGTGCAGAAGGGCACCCAGGACTGTGGTCACTGCGCCAGAACCCTGACCTGCGGGGCCCGACCTGGCGGTGGGGTGCCTGTGTCCCTGCTCTCCCCTCACCTGCCCGGCCCCTGCCCTGTTTCTTCCTTCCACGAGAGGAGCCGGCGGGAAAGGAGGAGTCCATGCTGGGATCTTGGGGCACCGCCCCCCACCTTCTACAGGCTCCTCTCCACATGCACAGGGAGCTCCTGAGGAATCACCGACGGCCGCGGGCCTCGCTTTCCCAGCTCCGGATGCATCTCTGAGTTAAGCTAGAGGCCACCCAGCTGGCCACCTGAGCTCCCGAGTCCAGAGGACAGATGGACCTGGGTCTTCACCCTGATGACCTCGGAGGTCAGCGGGTGACAGGACAGAGCTCTGAGCAGTTCCCACGTGGCACTGGCCTCTGCAGCCGCGTGTAAATAGGTTTCATGCTTGTCTTGGGGCAAAAGCGATATTGCCAGTGCCCACCTCCTCCTGGCCCCCCGCCCGCTCTGCCACCCACCCTGCCACCCACCCGCACCCACACAGGCCTCTGGCTGGCCGGGCTTGGGCTGGAGCCCCGAAGCTGGGAGGCCTGTCCCCCAGGACTCAGCGGGTTAGTGAGGAGCGTCACAGGAACCGCAGGAGGGGGAGAGGATGGGGGTGCTGGTCTGCAGGCACGGGGCACCGGGATGGGAGCAGCCCGCACGGTCCCTGTGGGTCCGAGGAGCACTGTGCTGGCACTAACCCCAGAACAGAGGACGCCAGGTCTTGGTCCTGGGAGAGGCCTCCCAGGCCTGTTTCTTCCTCTGCTCACAGGGAGAGGGCCGTTCCCAGGCCCCGAGCGGGCCAGGCAGCTGGCAGGACTGACAGACCCGGGGGCTGAAGTTAAACCTTGGGGTTTGGGGGGTGAACAGCGGGGCACCGGCCCTGACCTGCGCCCGACCACACAGGCTGGCTGGGTGGGAGGGAGGGAGCTCCCGGTGGACAGAGCATGGTGTGCGGGGGGTGGGTGCCCGTCGGCGGGGATCCCTTGGCCTTGTGTGTTCCTGTCTCCAATAAAGTCTGGTGGTGACGCAGCCTGGCCTCGCCTCTGAGCCTGCTCAGCGTCCACGGGAGCACAAGGCGGGGCAGACACCAGGTCCCAGGGCGGCCTCCCACACTGCCTGGAACCCCAGGGCTGGGCTTCGGGGGGGAACCTGAGCCGCTCTACCTGTGTGTCCCAGCAGGGTCCTCAGGGTGACAAGTTGTCCCTGTGGGTCCCTGGGGCTGGAGTCCTGAGGCGCTGCGAGTCTTTATTAAGAACAGCCCCTGATGGCTGTTTATTCATAAAACCAGTTTGAGGCTTAAGGACAGAATAGTCCCTGAGCTTATTAATAAACCAGGATTTACTGAGCGCCTGCGCGGGAGGCCCCATGGGGTCCAGGCCCTGGGCCGACAGCTCACCCGGCGTGTGTGGCAGGCAAGGCCACCGTCCGCTCGGCCCCGCAGTGTGGTGGGAACACTAGTCCCCTCCGGTGTCCTCGGTCACCAGGCACAGAGTCCTGCTCACTCGGGCAGCTCTGTGTCGGGCCCGCACGGACACCTGGGGAGGAGCCAGGCCGCTGGAGCTGACTGAGGTGACCATGGCCATCTGCCTCTCCAAGGCCACACCTCTCCCAGGCGATGGCTGTGCCCAGCTCAGCCCCTCCCCTGCAGCCACAACCCTTCCAGTGGCTGTCCCCTCATCAGGTGGCTGCGCTGGCTTGGTTCACAGGGCACCTGGGAAGGTTCAGTGAGGGTCTCAGGGCTGACAAGGGTGCTTGCAGTCTAGCCACACACACTGCCTGACGCAGCACGGGAGGGGTCCCGTGGAAAGAGGAGCCAGCGCCCCCGGAGGCCTGGGCCCACGGGGCGCCGTCCGGGCTCCTGGGCGCCAGCAGCAGCTGCCTCCCCACCTCCCTCAGTAGCTCACCACCCCCAGGCTGTGGGCACTGCTGTTACCCCCACCCAGGTGGAGAACCGGAGGCTCAGAAAGTGACAGGAGCTGGCAGAGGCCACAGCTGGTGTGTGGCTGACGGGGGTGGGACCTGGTTCTCGGGGCTTATGTGGGGCCAAAGGGTGGGGGGAGCCCGAGAGCTGGGCACGGGCTGGCTCTGCAGCACGGGGCTGCCCTCGCCCAGTCCCAGCCCACTTTCAGGAGCAAGGACGGGCTGCTGGTCAGCGGGGCATCCTGGATGTGGCGCTGACCCGCCTCCAGCAGGGTTCCGGCCTGTGGGAGCAGGCGCCCGGCTCCCCTGCCAACGCTGCTGCGCAAAGAGCCTTCCCGGCTGCGGAGGCGCCGCGCCAGGCCTGGGTTACAGGGGGCTCCGGGCCCCTTGTGCTTCCTCGTAGGAAGCGGGGGTCCCGCCCCTGCTCGGCCTCTCGGCACCAACACCTCGGGAGGCTCTGGAGCCAGGGAACCGTGGCACCGAACGGCTGCTCGCCTGCCGAGCGGGAAAGCCGGTGGTTTCACAGGTGCCTGAGCTCCCGGCCGGAGCAGCTGCGGCCAGGGGGAGGCGGGGGAGGCGCGGCCCCCAGCTCCGGGAGCCAGGCGGCCCCGACACGGCCGGATGGCGGGATCGGGAGGGGTGGGCACCAAGGCCGCCTCCGCCACACTCGGGGCCCAAGCCCGTCATTCAGTCAGTGCTGCTGCCCACTGCCCCCGCCCGAGGCGGCCTCGGGGACAGGCGCCCATCTGCCCCTCGTCAGGTCACATCCTGCGTCGGGCCTTTTGTCAACGCAGCCGGCACTGCCCCCTCCTTCGCCACCAGCGCCCCCAATGGAATCCCAGGGCCAGGAATGCACAGCGGAGCACAAGGCGGCCGCAAGCCCACGCAGGGCCTATATAAGGCAGGGAGGGCCCGGGAGCCGCACCTGCTGGACCCCAGCCCGGCAGCCCTCCCGGGAGCAGGCCCGCAGCGCGGTGAGTACAGCCCCCACGCCCCGCAGGAGCCCCGCTCGGGCCGGGAGGTGAGCCCAGCGCCTCACCTGGCGGCCGGAGCCGCCCTCAGGGCTCAGCCTGGGTCCTCACCCTGTGCTCCTCCTGCCACGTCCTGGACGCTGCGGCCTGAAGGCCCGACTTGTGCTGGGGCCCAATTTTTGGTGGCGAGTGTCCCGACCTTCCACCAGGTTCTAGAACAGGCCCACGACCCCCCAAAGGTGAGGAGGCCACTTCCTTCAGTGCATCAGGGTGTCCCCTTCTCAAGACGCAGGCCATCCTCAGGTGGATCCATCAACCCGGTGGGACGCTGCCCCGTTCAAACAGCTGTGGGCAGTGCTCCCCGTGGAGGGACACCTGTGGGAAGCCCAGTCCACCCAGGCCCGAGGGAGGGCTCCCCTGGGGCGGGGGGGCTGCTCCAGCCCGGGGCGAGAGAAGCCCGGGAGGCTGCCTTCGTGGTTTCTGTAGAGCGTCCTGGCCGAGTGAACTCTGAAGTGTCTCCCAGGGGGGCACTTGTGGAGAGAGCTCCGGGAGTCTGGGCCGTGTTCTCGGGATCCAGTCCTCTGTCCGGCCTCGGCTCCCCTCCCAGGGCCAGCCAGCCCTGCCTCCCCGCCGTCGTTACCAGAACAGCCTCCTTGGCAAGGGAACGAGGGGTCACGGCCCAGGCAGGGCCACGTCGGGAAGCTCTAGTCCGGGTTCAGACGCCCATGGATCACTGTCCTGTGAGACCTCGGGCAAGTCCCCTGTTTGAGCCTGCTGCCCCCCTGAACAGGAGATAAGTAAAACCTCCTGGAGGGCTGCGAGGAGTTTCAGACCCACCGGCCGTTAGTCACGAGGCCTTCGCTTTCTAGCCTATGACACAGGCGCAGTCTCGTAGCCTTCCTGACAGTTTTCTTGGTGAAAAAATGGGAGTAACAGTGCCTAAAAGTTAGGCTTCTTGTGAAGATGAGGTGGGGACCACCGACGCCCCGGCCAAGTCTACACACTCCTCTCTCTCTCTGGGTGGGTACCCGAGTTAGACCAGGTTCCTCAAATCTGTTTGCTGCTTTCGGGAGCAGCCTGTTTCCGTGTTAGAGACTTTAGCAGTGTCCCCGCTGAACGGTGTAGCTGGGCCCGTCGACTGTCAAGTTGAAACTGAGAGATCGGCGCTATTAGCTTTCTACCCCCAAGCCCCTGAGATGATACGGCTCAAGAGTCAATTATAACAGTAGAAGGAAAATGAACCCAAACTTGCCCAGCTCCCCCGGGGGCGCCTGAGCACCATTCTGGCAGCGGTGGGCTTAGGCCCGAGGCTGCCACAGTCCTCAAACCAGAGGGGGCAGGCGAGGGAGAGCCAGCCTAACTGGTACGGTCAGTTCCTCCGCCTCCTATGACATGACACCCGGGTCCCCCAACACAGGGACTCGGCTGAGCCCTCCGCTTACAGCTCTGCCGGCTGCCTGGCCGGGGAAGGAGCTGGGCAGGGCTGGCCGTGGCCCACGTGGCAGCCTGTAACTTCTCCCTCTTTCCTCCGGACCAGATGACAGGCCCTTACTTCCTCCCCTGCCTCCTCCTCCTGCCGCTGGGCACCTGCTTTCCTCTGCTGGGCAGAGAAGAGCCCATGGACACCCTGGGCGGCGCCAGAGGCGACACGAGCTGGGCCGGCCCGGCTGCGGGGCGCCGCGTCCCCTTACCGCGGGGCCTCTCTCCCAGGCCCGGAGCTCCACACCCGCAAGCCCTGCTCGTCATGGCCAAGGAGCTGCAGATGTCCCGCAGGGAGCGCGCCGGCTTCGGGCTCCGCTTCGGGCGGCAGGATGAGGGCAGGGGGGTCGCTGGCTTCCTCCTGGCCGACGGCGAGAAGGCCAGCAGCCCGCTGGGGACGCTGGCGGAGGAGCTCAACGGCTACAGCAGGAAGAAAGGCGGCTTCCGCTTCCGCTTCGGCCGGCGGTGAAGGGCCGGGCACCCTGGAGAGGGTCTCTCCTCGGCCCCCCCACCTCAAAGACCCTGAAAAGGGGTGGGTGTTAGTATAATGTATTATTAGCCGTAGGATTGGTTAGGTGGGTGCTTTCTTTTGATTTCCAGCTTTGCTAAAGCAAAAACCTGGGTGGTATCCAAAAGGAGGTGACCAAGAGCAGGCTGGGTCTGGGGTCAGGGAGAAAATGCCACTGCTGTTGTAGCTCACAGGTGCCTCCCGGTGCCTGGTTCTGGGTGCCCCCCCCCCCCCCCCAGGCATAGAGCCGAGACCCTGGCGGCCGTGAGTGCGAGCAGGCAGTGGGCTGTGCCGGCTGCGGGCTGCAGGTAGGCAGACTGAGGGAGTGCAGAGGGGTAATCAGAGCGTTGACGGTCTCCACAGGGGATGTCTGGGGCTGACATCCGAGTGCAACTGCGAATGAGTGCCTCCCAAGGGGCACAGAGCATGGCTCTGGAAGTTAAAAATGAGAAAGTAAAATCTTGCTCTTTACCCCGTTAACATGAGACCCCTTGGCGAGAAGCCCTGCTGTGGTGCCGAGATGCCGTTCAGAACCAGCTGCCCATCCCCTTCGGACAATGGTCCCGCTCGGCGGCCCAGTGTCTGCCCAGTGTCAGCAAGGCTGCATTGCCAGTGCTCAGAATGTGAAATGTGCTGCTTGGATCTTTTGAAATAAAAGCTGTAACAACTGCAAGTGGTAACAGGATCTTGCCTGCCTCCTGCCGACAGGTCCCCTGGGCCCCGGGAATTCGCTTTCCTGTGTGGCCAGTGCCTTAGCTCTGGGGAGATGGAAGCCGGGCTGCATGTGCCGCACGCCCCTCCCAGGTCCCCGTAACTGGCTGCTGGTCAAGTGCCCATGGTCGGAGGTATAGGGAAACACACGGGGTGCATTTTCCTCCTGCCCTTGAGTGCTGCCTCCCTGGTTTCCAAGCAGGGAGCCTTCTGAAAACCCTTTCTCTACCTGGGGGGCCGGCGGGCCCTCAGCCTGGAGAAGCTGCAGGCCTGGGGCGAGGCTGGGCGTCTCCACGACCGCTGTCCTGGGCCCTAGCCTGTGTCAGACGCGGTGGGTCTGCCCCTTCTCACTCCCGGGGCTGTTTCCACTGCCAGGAGAACCTGTGTCTATGTTACCATGGCAACGTCTCCCCCTCCCCAGGAGCTGCTGCTCCCCCCTGTTCACAACTGAGTAATTTCCCACTGAGCTGCCACAATTAATTGGTGGATTTTTATTAGCCTGTTAGCCACACCGGGCTGGACCCAGCTTGGCACCCTGGAGCACGTCACCGTGTTTTCCAGCCAGTTAGTGACTTACATTCCCCAGGAGCAGCACTCGATCCTCGGCGAGAAAGCCACTTCATTAAGGGGTGTTGGGGTCTGAGCCACGGGAGCCACGCTGACCCGGGGGAACAGGCTGGTGAAGCAGGGTGGGCGCACGGGAGTCAGAATGTCACCTGAGGCCGAAGGGGGCGGCCTTCCCCTGGCTCCTCACCACGTCTCGCCGATGCCCTGCAGATGTGCCATGGGGCTCGGGGCTGCTGGGGGAGGGACCGGGCAGTGTGGGGGGGGAACGGCGCACTCTGACCACCACTGTCCAAGGAAGGACGACCCAGGATTCCTCCTGCTAACCTAACCGTCCGATGGGGATGGAACACATCCCCGGGTCTTTGTCTGAGGACAAACACTCAGCCCTCAAGCCACGGAAGACCACCTCAAGAAAACATAAAGGACAGCTCCAGTGCCCAGAATCTGTCAGAGCAGCAGAGGGGACAAGCGGATTCCAGCCCAGGCTGCCTAGCCCAGGGTGTGCTCATTCGCACTGTGCTAAGGGGGTCGGGGGACAGCAACCTGGATCACCCATCAGTTCCTTCGCACACACCTGGATCACCCATCAGTTCCTTCGCACACACCTGGATCACCCATCCGCACATACCTGAATCACCTACCAGCTTTTTCACGCACACAAAGGGAACCCGAGAACATGCTCATGAGAGACCAGGTGGAACAGACCAAAGGCCCACGGCAGAGGGACACCTGCAACAAGTCCCCTGGTTGACCCTCACTTGCCAATTTCCACTCTTAGAAATGGAAATACACACCTTAAAAAAAGAGCCACCCCGTGGTCCCTAATTACTGGACTTGGAGGTTACCAAGGCCGCGGCTCTCCTGTGTGTTTGCACACACCTTCCCTGGCCGGGCTTTAATTGAGTCGGATTAGATTAGCCTCCAGGAGGAAATCAGAGGGAAGGGGAGAGGGGAGGCCTTGGCAGGCAGGGGTATCCTGTCGTTAGGCTTCGGTCGCTGAACTAAAATCAACCACAGCTGTTCTTTCCAGTTGCCGGTACATTCGAGCTCAATAACCCTGAAAATCGGAACAATCGACCTGCTGAGGGCACTGTCAAATCCACTCCCACTCCATTTGGCTAAAGCTCTTTAACCGTGCCCCTCGGCCCCACCGGCTCAGGCAAGGTTTGGGGCCTCCCCCGCCCCCTCCTTGGTGGGAGGGTTACTCTGCGGGTTAGGGAAGGCGGCGCGAGGCTCGCTGGCGAGCATCTGTTCTGGAAGCTGTACGCTCCCCGGAGCAGCAGCGCGGGATCTCCGGCGCAGGCACCAGAGCAGTTTGCATTCTCCGTCACACTTACTTAAACACGAGAAAGGCCTTTGTCGGGTGTAGGTCTAAAGGTATTCAGCAGTTAAACTGGAGGGGGGGTATTTGTCTATATGCTCCCATGTGTTTGAACTATTAATAAAAATGTTTAAGAAAGAGAGGCTCGTGGGGGCAGCAAGCCATTGGGCAGCTGCCGTGCTGGACGAGGCCACCTTGTGCTAACTGGCCCAGTGCCAGACGCTGTGACTCGTTCTGAGGAAGACCCAACCCGGACACAATGCCTCATCCCTAACCCTCCAGGCAGGGAGCTGGAGCCCTGCCGAAGGTGCTGGGTGAGCACCAGCTGAGGGCAGGCGCGGACGGGCCACCGTGGTTGGTCAGTCTTGTCCGGCCTAAAGTCTCCTGTGCCAACACGTTTAGAAACTGAATTTTCTGGTGCACTCAATTTGGGAACACCTATCAAGATCTTGATGCCCAAGAAGCTGGGCGAGCTCACTCTCAGCCTCTCCTACGGCGGAGGGAGGGGCCTGGGCCTGGAGCACCGTCACTGCGAGTCACGCTGTGGCCATCTGCACTGTCGAAACATTAGTCTTGGCATCGCCACTGTAGCCGGCACATGCTGTGTGACCTTGGGCAAGCGGCTTCACATCTCTGAGCCCCTTTCCTCACCCATCAAACGAGGACAGTGACAGGGCCTACCTCATAGGAAAAAGGTGTGCGGGCTGCACGTGGCGACGCAGAGCACACCTGCGAGTGGCGGGAGGTGCTCGTGAGCTGGGGTTTTGGAAAGCCGTCGCTGACACACAAACCATGGAAACGTGCGTGATCCCAACTGTGCAGCTTGAGGTCTCTCTCCAGGGGACACCCACCAAGCACCACCCAGACTAAGAACCGGGGCGCTGCCTGCTCCCCAGAGCTCCCCCATGCCCTAGCCTGGCATGACCGTCCCCCTGTTCCATCACCCTCCATCCTGACACCCAGCACCACTCCCCAGACCGCCCTGCCGTTCATGTAAATGAGAGCTCTGGCATCACCAGCTCGTGGCCACTCTGCTCAACGTGACATCGCGAGACTCACTCATGTGCTGTGGCAACGTTCAGTCCACTCTCACTGCTCCGTAATATTCCACTACAAACATCCCACCACGTGCCCATCCTAAACTTCTGATGTTTTAGGCTCCGATTCTGGGATAGCACTATTAGCAGCGGTGGGCCCTCTTGGCAGGTTGGCCCTTGGGTACTCCTTGGTTCTGGACTGAGAGCAGAACTCAAAATTATCTGAAAACTGTTGAGTGTGCATTTTTATGAGGCTAGAGGTAGTCTGCATTGAGCTTTCAAGGGGTCCTGTGTCCCAAAATAGTTTAAAAACCATTGTCCTAAAATGGCTGGACCCAAGGTTAAGCTCAGGTGAAATACATGAAGGATTCTCATTTGGGGGAAGGGTCTTACCACATACCCTGCCCAGGAGGCTGCAGTGTAGATTCCATGACTGACCACGCCTGACATGAGGAAGCAGCCACCACTGGTGGCTGTCGTCACCACCACTCCACACCCTCTTTCAGACCGGAGAGCTGTCATTCAAGAGAAGAGCTGGTGTCCAGTGACGGTTCAAGTAGGCACGGACCTGGGGCCCAGCCCGTCACTGCCTCTGAGGAGAGAGGAAAGAGCCCTGACCTTGGGCACTGCTTGTGGCAGCTGGGCTTGCGAGCGCACACAGGTGGGTTCTGGCAAACTCGTCCCAGGCAGTGTCTTTACCTCCGTCACCTGCGTGCCACACCCCTCGCTGCTGAGGCCTCCGGTGAGAGGTTCCCCTCACCCATGTTCCCCACCATGCTCTGGTGAGCAGGATGGGCCCCCTGACACATCTGCTGGCTTAGTAAGCATCACCATCACAGAGTGCTTTCTCCCGACTTCTACTTCCCGGCTGTCAGCTGGTGTTGAATGGAGGCCAAGATGAGAAAAGTCAGCGCCACCCCCCCCCACGACCCCCTGGCTGGGGGCTGGGAGAGGCCAAGGCAGGGCCCAGGGTGGCACCTCCATCCCCTCGCAGGCCAGCGTGCCCTGCTCCCCCCCATCCACAGGAAGAAATAGCACCGGCATGGTGAGGGGCATTTTGGGGCCAAGGGCAGTGGCAGAAAGTAAGTTCAAAGACCAAGAGAGGGTGCATGGGCATGAGTGCAGGGATTGACCCTCTCAGGCTAGCGAGGAATCAGGACATTACACCCCCCATTTCAATGACACTGTGGCAGCCGGACAGTTGGCACAGCCCTTGGCTGGTTTTCCTTGTCCTTTCAGTCAGAAGTCGCCCATACGGTGGCACAGCTCACTCTTAGTGCCTCTGACAAGAGCTGGGCTGCTGACAACTGTGTGCCAGGGGCGCGGGAAGGGTTTGAGATGAGGGTAGGGAAAGTGCCTGCCATGACCTGCCATCATTCTGTACCCTAAAACCTAAATAAGAGCCCCAAGCCCTTCCAGGAAACAAGGACGCCCTCCCTCCCGCCATGGCTCTGGGTGACTGGAAAGTGATACAGACTAAAGCAATCTGTCCAAATTCTAATGTTGTAAACATTTATTTAAAAAATACTACGGAGGAGAGATGTGGATTCAAAAAAACAGTCACATACAGAAACAAAATGTACTGGACCAAAAAAAAGAGAAACCATAGGCATTCGAGAAGGTAGGGGTGTGGAAAACTATTTACATGTAATTTATAAAAGAGCAAGTCTACAAGAGTGTAATACCAAGATATAAATGCAAAATATAGTGGCACGTCGTGTGAAGGAAGGAGACCAGAGCCTCAGGAACAGGAGGCAGGCACCGGGGCCTGTCTGCTTTGTCTGCAAGGCCGCCAGCGGTGTTCTAGCGCCTCCCTCAGTCTGTGAACACAGCTGTCGGGGGCAGAGGTGATGCTGTCAGGACAATATCAAACGATCCAGAGAAATAAAATACAAGTTTGGGTGATTAGCGTAAAAACGGGGTCTGTGTGAGGTCGAGGGCATGAGGTGTGGGGAGCAGAAGGTGGTTTTCTGCCGGTTTCTCCAAGGGCTGGTTCTGGGCTTGCAGGAAGGCCCAGGCAGGTGCCTGCCCACTCCTCAGTAGCTGCTCTGGGTCAAGGTCAAGGAGACCTGGGCCCTGTCCCACGAGCCTGGTCCTGGGCAGCCCAAGGGAGGATTACGCCAAGGCCTGCTCTTCCAGACGCTTCCCAGGGTCTCATTTCTTTGTGTTTTTCTTCATCCCTGAAGGCTAAGTGCTGCCCGTGGTAATTAAATAAGACATTTGCCCACGAGGGTGCAGCCAACACTGGGTGGGGCCTTGGCGCCCAGTCCTTTTCCTCCTGTTTGCATGCTGGTGCCCGACGTCTGTGTCGGCTGTGAGGAAAGCAGAGCTTCGAAATGCTTCAAGATTCCAGAAAGCTGAGAACTGTCTTCTCACACAGGAAAGAGCCCTGCAAGAATCTGCTGTGTCTTAGGGGAGTATAGGGGACAGGAAGATCGGTCAGAAATCAAGATCAAGTGCCTTTTTCAGGGCACCTAGAAATTCAAAAAGAAGGTAACACTGGGACCACCAAAGACCCGCCTAGGCCCAACCCCAGGCCACCTCAGCACCAGCTGTTCACCCACAAGCCACTCCTCCTGCATCCCGTCCCTGTGTGCTGGACTGCGACCTGCTTCCCTTAAGACTCAAGCTTCCATCCAGGATCAGCAGTGCACGTCACAAGAGAGCAGGAACTGGGCTCTGAGGACACACAGAGGATGACAGGACAGTCCCCCACCGTGGGCCTCTCCAGTCCCCCCCTTCCTGGACCCAAAGGCTGGCTAGTGTTAGCACCCTGTTTTACCCCCAAATGAGAGCTGTCCTGCCCGTGAGGAAGTGGAAGGGCACCAGCCCAGAGCAGTGGAGGCAGAGTGGCCCAGGGAGGGCCTCCCAGGATGCAGTTCTGCAAATGCGTCTCAAGTGGCAGGAGGAAGAGGGGACAGGCTCCTTCCACCAGGTGTGTGAAGGTAACAGTCCCCAAGGCATGGTGACACAGCTCCCATTCAGGGCACTTGTTGGGGAAAGCTGAGGAGAAGGCGGAGCCAGAGGAAATCCTCCAGAAAGAAACACGAAGGGGAGACGCTCGCCCACCTTCCCAGCTGGCCCGAAGGGCTCAGTCTGAAGTGCCCTACAGGGAAGGGGCTGGCATGGCGACCGCAGTCCACCAGGCGGGACTCCACAGATAGAACTCGGACAGAGGGCCCAGCGGGTGGGCTGAGGAGGCGGCAAGTGCAAGAGGACAGTTGGTGCACATGTAGGTAGTAGGGCTGTACTCCAGGGTGGCCCTCAGCTCCGGGGCCAAGGTCCCAGATCACTGGTCCCGTCAGCCATCGTCACGGACATGGGGGAGCCCTCACGCATGGCAGGCGGCACTGGCTGGCCCGGCGCTGGCTTCTGCTACCTCTGCACGATGTCACTGATCTCTTTCACAGAGCTGAGGAGCTTGCTGAAGTCCTGCGTGGCCGCTGGGCCACTCGCCGCTGTCGCCGGGCAGATCTGAAGCTCCCGGAGACTATTCTCCAGCTTGTTGATGGCCTCGCGGAAGGCAAACTTGTTGCGCATCTGCTGGATGGAGTCCACGTAGCTCACGCAGAAGGTGTAGAGGTTTTTGCCAGCTTCGAGCACGGCGCTATGGCTGGCCATCTGCTCGGAGTTTTTGGAGATGGCAAGGCACAGGGCCTCGGTGCCATCCAGGACCACGCCCTTGGTGATGGTGCCACTCGCAATGCGCTCAGGAGGTTGGCGGGTTTTCCGAAGAGACACGCGGGTCGATATGAGAGGGATGAAGGCAGTGGAGGACGGCTGGTCCCCTGCCAGGGCGGAGGATGCTGATGGCAACGTGGGGGCAGTGGGGCCTGGGCTGGTGGGGGTCCCAGCTGGCTTGGTGGATGACTGCGGCTTTGGCATGGACGGGAGCACAGGCTTCTTGACGCCCTCTCCCAGCTGGCTGGGTCTGGCAGCATCGTTCACAGCATCCACAACCACAGCCGAGGATTTTGCTTTCCCGCTGGTGCCCGCCTCCCCGGCTGCTTCCTGGTTTGGGCTCTGAGAGGGCCTCCCGGCCTTCCCGGCTGAGGCTGGTGGTGGGGGCGGCGGGGCAGGCTTGAGCTTGGACAACTTCCCCTTGTCTCTCCCTGGGGACTCGGAGGTGGTCTTGTGCCTCCTCATTCTAGAGTCCTCACCGGGGGCCTTGCTGGCCCCTCCAGACGCGCCTGGTCCCGCTCTGCTGGTGGGGGGCACTGGCTCAGCTGCAGCAGGCGTCCCCAAGGCACCAGGCTTGCCAGCCTCTTCCTTATGGGGCAGGCCAGAGGAAGGGGCCACCACAACCTGCCTTCGGAGGAGTTTTGGGGTCAGACTGGGAGGGCTGGAGCCCGGGCTGGACTCCGTCGGGTCTTTGAAGACCTCATCGGCCGCCTCTTCCGTCTTCTTCACCAGCCTGGGTGGGGGCGTCACTGTGCCCCTGGTCACCTGGTCAAACCTGTTCTCACTCGCCCGCTTCCGGGGCAGAGCAGGCTTCTCACTTTTGTGCCCCCCAAAAGTGGACGAGTCAAACTGCCTTCCCGTGGACTGCAGGTCCCGGGGCAGTGTGACGGACCTCCACTCCGTGTCCTTGGCCCCGTGCGGCACGCACGAGGCAGAGCAGGACCTCAGGAAGCGCTTGCTGGCGCTGCTTCCACTCTCCTCTTCACCGGCTGCTAATCGGCCGCTGGTCAGCGTGCTAGACTTTTTCCACAGGTGGGGAGACCGGAAGCCTGGGCCCCCCGACTCCCGGAAGGCTCCATTGGGGACACCAGCCCCGCTGCTGGGCTTTGGGGACTTGGCTGGCTCAGCTGGGTCCAGGGGCGGGAGAGCAGGCGCCCCATTGCTGACTTCACGGCCCTCTTCCTCTGTGGGCCCCTTGCGCTCAGGCTGGCCATCCATCTCCCGGAAGGAGCTGCTGCGCTTGGGAGGGGTGGGGGCCGTCCTCCTCTTCTTCTTGATCAAGGCGCTGAACAAATTGGGCTTCTTATCTTTGGGGAGGAGGCGCTCCTCTTCGTTCAGGCCACCCTCCTGAGGACCTCGCTCTTTGCGAGGGAGCAATGGAGAAACGGCAGGCTCGTGGTCCAGAGGATCTGAAACACAGGGGAAGGGTGAACAAACCCAGGCTAGAAGCTCCTGGTGGGCCAGGCCCTGGGGCTGGCCTCCCACGCTCTGCAGGGGCCGGTGTGATTGCCTCTGCTGCTTGCAGCCACGGGCCTGGGCAAGATACTTCCTCCCTCACCCTCGGCCTTCCCACCCGTGAAACTCAGATAAGCCAATCTGCAGCACTGCTGGGAGAATGCCACGCAGTAATGAACGTGGGCATCACTTCTAACTGTTGTCACTGTCGTTAGTATTCTTATGAGGAAAAGCTCAGGTCTCTCTCCTTGAAGACAGCAGGGGAGAGCCGGGGTCACTCTGGCCCCTTATCCCTGCACTGCTTTTCTTTAAATCAGCAGAGTACCCCCCACATCTGTTAAGTAAAAACCATGACAAGGCCAAGCAAAGGGTCAGACCTGTGCATCTCAGACCAGCCAGGGGGTTGAGGTGCCTAAGACCTCATGAGGTATGACCTGGAGGGAAAGGGACACGCCCACGGGGCACAGTGTCAACAGGCTATTATGCTCAGGAAACAAGCAGGGGTGACCTTTTAAAATTTTTAAATGGACACTCTTTAAATATGAACAATAGCTTCTAAGGAGTCTTTCTGGTGTTGCCAAGCTCCTTGCTAGTGACTGACAGAATTCTCCTCGGCGGCAGCTGCAGGGAGAGAGGTTTCTGTCACACCTCGTAGCTCAGAGCAGAGGTACAAGTGGCATTTACCAGAATACCAGGTGGGATGCAGGACATGGGACTTAGGGAGAGCCCAGGACCTCCCAAAACGGTGAGCCAGCGGAAGAGGGCAAAGAAGGTGGGATTCACATGCTCTGCACAGCAGTATCCCAGTGCTGAGCAGCTGACGTTTTTGGTTTCCTGAGATTATATATCAGGATACCCCTGACGGTGAACACCGACGGGCACAAACAAACATGACTGGTACCCACGGGCCGTTTCGTAAGCCTGGAGTTCCCACAGTGGCTCCTCCCCATTGCTCAACTACCTGAAATCACAACTAACAGAAGGACAAAGGGTCTAAGGTTCTGGACTGTTTATGCCCCATGGCCCCCAAAGTAGGCAGAGCAAGGTGATTGGGGGTATGGAAAAAAAGCACCGTAATGTGGACGTATTTCTCAGGTAAACTTTTACATATATGTTTTATAATATACTTAATATATTTGTGCAATAGTACATACGTATATATTCTCTCTATATACATATGTATGTATGTGTGTCTGTGTATATACATATAAATACACACACACATACATGTATGCGCTACACACTCAATTTTTCTTTAATATGGGTACATAATTAGAAAAACTTGGGCCCTGACTGATGTGGCTCAGTTGGTTGGAGCATAGTCCTGTACACAGAAAGATCGCAGGTTTGATTCCTGGTCAGGGCACATACCCAGGTTGCAAGTTCGCTCCCTGGTTGGGGCGCATGCATTAGGCAACCAATCAATGTTTCTCTCTCAAAACAATGTTTTTCTCCCTCTCTGCCCCCCTCTCTCTAGACTCAATAAAAACATTAAAAAACAAACAAGAAAACTTGGGAATCATGGTTCTATAGATTCTACTGTGGCAAGACATCCCATAATTCTGGCTTTGTCCTGTCCCTTCCCACTTAGTCTGTGGTCCGTCAGAGCATCCTCTACAAACCCGACGATGGCCCTCCTCCAACACTTTCGTTCTGCCACTGGTCTGCACTAGGACCCGGGCTTGTGGGGTTTGGGGTGCAGGGGGGCAACTGCTACGTCAAAGCAGCCTGACTCTGAATACAACCTGACACACAGGAGGCACCAGATCCAACCCTGATACTATCAAGATCCCTCCTGAACCACTCCCATCTCCCTCTCACTTCTCAGAGGCCAGACAGGACACTCACTCTGGGCCACAGCTGTGAACGACACATGACAAGGTGGGCTCCTTTCTCAGGTTTTGTAAGCACCTCTGCCCATGTGACTGACTGCTGGAGCCAAGCCAATGGCTCCTAATGATTCCCGGGCAGTGGGAGTGGGGAGAGAGGGGCTGTGCTGCGGAGAGAGGAGAATCTTCCTTCTAACGCAAGTCTAACATGGGATCTGCCTGCCTCTCTGGGCAGGTTCCACTCACTGCTTCCCACGTGCCACCCTGGCCCTGGCCTCTGGTGGGGATGGGGTGGAGACCTACCAGGCTCTCCTGGGCCCTTGGAGTGGGGCATCTCAGGCACGTCGGTGGAATCTTTGTGTTCCGTAGCTCTCCTGGAGGTTCTTGTCTTGGTGGGCAGCTCTGGGGCCTGCAGCAAAGTACCTGCAACCCCTCGCATGCCTTTTTTCCCCAGTTCCTTTTCCACTTCTAAGAACCACCAAAAACAAACACACACACAAAAACCAGCAGCCATCAGCAGTGGTGTCATTTTGGTATGTTGGTTTTCTTTTGCTTTTTACAGTAACAGTGGTCATCTACACACATTTACAGAAAAGAGATACAGATGATAAAGAAACGGCACTGAATAGTTTTCAGAATCCTGCATGGCTACGACAGAGCACTCCACACTCAACACTGCTGTCCAGCTTTCTGGCCTCAGATAACTTGCTGGCCCTTGCACTTCTCCCTGGAAGTGAACTGAAGGAGCAGAGCTAGAGTCCCCTCCCCCACAGCCGTCCCTCCTACCCCAACCTTTCGCCACACGGCAGGCACCCCAAGGATGGGCACTTTACCATCTGATATGCTGGACTCCTGAAACATTGTTTCAAAGGCTTGGTGGATTTCAGCAAAGGAGGGCCGGTCAGAGGGATTCCACTGCCAACCTGGACAGATGAGACCTCAGTCAGACCACCCACGGGGGCCTTGCCAACACGTGTGTGGCTAGCAATTCCCAAGGAAAAGTCTAGAAATGAAAGAAGTGTTCCGCTCCTGCTACTCATCTTTTAGTGTGACAAGTTAAAGTGACGAATGCCATCGTGTCCTATTATGGGCGTTAAGAATTTGAGAGAACTGTAGATATTGGCAGGAATATGGGTTGTAAAACCCCAGAGAGATGTTGACTGCCAGAACTGCATTTCCAAATATATTTTCCCAACCCCTCTAGCAATTGCAGGGAACTACTAAGCCAAGCAGCTCACCCCTACTTCATGGTTACCAAAGCCCGAAATCCGCATCCAAAAAGACACGGCGGTCAGAGCAAGATGTGACCGAGGGCTGCGGACTGGCCAGGCCAGAGCTGTGAGGATGGGAGTCACTCACACATACTTCTGGTGGGAGTATATATTGGTACAACCTTTTCTGGAAAACAGTTTGGGAAAATCTATCAAAACATAAAACACACATGCCCTTTGAGCCAACAGTTCAATTTTCAGCAATACCAGTAAACACAGAGGTGCGTATGTGAGGGTGCTCACTCCTACCTTGCTTATCACAGCAAAACCCAAACCAATGTGTAAAATCACCAAATGTTCATCAAAAGGACTGGGTGAATGGGTAAGTCATTCATGGGATGCTCAACAGCTAGATTAAAAATAAGTAGGGAGCCCAGCAGGTGTGGCTCAGGGGTTGAGCATCAACCTAGGATCCAGGAGATTGGGGTTAGATTCCCGGTCAGGGCACATGCCCAGGTTGTGGGCTGCAACCGATCAATGACTCTCTCATCGTTGATGTTTCTATCTCTCTCTCCCCCTCCTTTCCTCTCTCTAAAATCAATAAAGATATGTTTTTTAAAAAAAAGCAAGCAGGGAGGAGAAAAATCTGGATTATGGACATAGAAAGGTAGGTCGATTACACTGCTAAGTACAAACAAAGTTGCAAAAATGATTTTATATATATATATAATAAAACCAACCAGATAAACGTCCCCTGGAACATCTACCTACTATAGCAGATGTTTGAAGGTAAGTCCAGGAACTTGTATTTATTAAAAAGAAATCCCAGTTTGGTATGCATCAATCGCAATATTCAAAAACAAACAAAAAACCCTCAAATATAAATACTATGTATAAATAAACGTATAGAGAAAAAGTGAAAAAAGGCTACAAAAATTTGTATCAAACTGTTCCATTCACTGCTCTGAAGACTGGGAATGAAGAGAGGCGATATAATGCTCTAGTTTTTTACTGTGCATGTACACTCCTGCAGTGGAATGCTTTACAAAGCCCACACGTAATTTTCAGAACTGGCAGGGGAGGCTCACATGCTCGCATGAGTTCGTAGACCTTCTCGGGACAGCCTTCCGGGCGCTCCATGCGATAGTCTTTCTCTAGCAGCTCATACACCTGCGACAGGTCGATTCCTGGGTAAGGTGACATGCCATAGGTAGCAATCTCCCAAAGCAGTACTCCAAATGCTGGGGGAAAAACAAGAGAAAGGTTATTTGAAATGTATAAGATTTAAGTCTCCTGCATTTAAAATTGGTTACCTGTGCAGTAGACAACAGAAGTTATGCCCTCAAAGCAGGCCAGATGCTGACATTTTACCAGGCTCTTAATTACCAACAGCCCAGGGCAGACTGAAACCTTCAGTTCACCCACCCCACAGACCAGAACACATGGGGAAAGAGGAGACCCGGCTGATGAACCCCTCCAGGGTACTGCAGGTAATGTGGCAATCCTGCTGGGACAGTTGGTGGAGGGAATCTAGGGCTAGAGATCAGGCTATTTCTACCCCTAGCTCTGTGAGCAACTGGCTATGTGCTTAATTACAACAAGCCACCGCCCCTTTCTGGAGTATGAGATTATCTCTAAAGCCCCTTTGAACTCTAAAAATTTCACAAAAATCTTGTAAGATCTTTGGAAGTTTTGCAGGCCCCCAGTACAGCTTTGGAATTCCTGATCCCACCAAAGGAAGCAGAACTGACTTCCCAGAGAAATGGGTCGCTCAGGTCTCGGGCAGGGAATGAATCCAAAATATCTTATCATTGCGGACAGCACTGATGGTACAAAAGCTACAAGGATCTTGTCAAGAAGACCAGGAGCAACATGAGTTTCCACCGGCCAAAGGTGAAATCTGAGCATCAATAAGAAAAATAACCGAGCAGATTAAAACACATCAAATGTATTTAAACACGTTATATACGTGAGTTCTTTATATCACACACAAAAAAACAAACAAAAATCAAATTGGTCACCATCGTGGAGTATTAAGAAACCAACTTCTTACTGTGAAAACTAGTAAGTGATGGCGGGAAAGCAAACGTCTATCCTGAGTAACCAACAGTAGGTGAGGGGAAGTTTCTTCTCACAGAACCACTGAGCTAATAAGTGAGTAAGAAATGAGAGATTAGAAAACTACCATCTGGTAACTAACCCCTAATAATTAGTGGATCTAGGTGTTGGGTGTCAGTAACTGCTAAGGTCATAAAAAAGAAAATCAAGAATTATGTACCTACTGATGAAAACGCACACCATCGCCCATGAAGAACTCTTGACTGAAAGGAAAAGGTCAATCCGACTGTGGCCCAGCTGTTCAGACCCAGCTGCCCTTACCAGGAATACTGGGGAGAGGGGCATCGGAGGCAGGCCGCAGGCACAGTGAGCAAGATCCAGGCTGAGGGAGGCTTTAGAGGACAAGCACAGGATCTCTTCAACAAAGAACAGCAAGGGAAGTGAGACGGAGAGGGAGCTCACGGGTTAAGGGGTTTTAGGCAACAGGCCAACTAATCCCGTGTGAACCGTATTTCAATCTCAATTCAAATAGACTGCAAAGAAAAGTATGACTTTTATGATTCATTGGGGAAATTTGAGCACTAACTGGATCCTTGATAATATTTGGAAATTGCTGTCAGTTTCGGGAGGAGGGGCACTGTGGGCATGAGGATAAAAATGCCATCTTTAAGAGGCTCGTACTGAAATACTTCCGGACCAAACAGCATCATGTCTGGGATGTGCTTCAAAGGGCCAGGGGTGTGGGCGGGGCACAGAGGAGCAAGAGGTGGTGGGTGATTAGCAGAGCTGGTGATGGTTGCCATGGGTTCATTAGGCATGTCTGTCTTCTTCAGGGTATGCTTATAATTTGCCACAACAAAAAGTTCTTTAAAAATGTAAAAACACAACAGTGTCATAGGAGGCTTCAGAGGGGAATATCCTACTGAAAGCCCAAACCACACCACACAGCATTCCCCCGGAGACCTCTGGCGCCTACACGGTAGGCAAGCTGCCCCCGCAAACCCAAGCAACAAACTTAGCACAAAGACAGAGGTGGTAAGTTAATCTGAATTATTTCAGAAGAAAAAGCTCCCTTTTACTTCACTCTGGAGAGAGAACAGGGAAGATAAGATTTTTAGAAGAAAAAGAAATGAGCAAAAGAGAGAACTCAGTGATGGGGAGAAAGGGCCGTGAAAAAGCAGGAGAGGAAAACAGGTAAAAGAAGCCACACCCTGGCCGGGCGACGGGGGGGAGGGTGGGGGGCTGGAGTGACCCTTACCCCAGACGTCGGACTTGATGGAGAATTTGTTGTAGGCCAGGCTTTCGGGTGCAGTCCACTTGATCGGGAACTTGGCCCCAGCGTGGGCAGTGTAGGTGTCCCCTGTCATCAACCTGCTCAGGCCGAAATCAGCCACCTTCACCAAGTGGTTTTCCCCTACCAGGCAGTTTCGGGCAGCGAGATCTCTGAGAAAGGAAAATGTTTATCTGTGAGAGTCCCTGCCTATCTTTCCAACGTCACAAACCCACCACCAACAATGGACAATGGGAGTCTGGTCCCCCAGGAGCTTCTGTTAACTCAGCACCCACCTGGGCTCCCAGCATGGTGAGAGGCAGCAGAGGGGCAAGGGGGGGCAGACTCCCTGGCCCTGTGACCTGGAGCAAGGTCATTACGCTGGGACTCAGCTACCGCACCCAGAAAACAAAAAGGATAACACAGCACCTACTTCTTAGGGTTGTTTTCAGTGGTAATTAATAGGTAAAGTGCTTCAACTGATGCCGAGAAGAGTATGTGTCACCTAAGTGTCTGTCTGGTTCTCACTGCTCTAGGCAGGAACCAGGAGCAAGCACACAGGCTGTCCTGAGTCTCCACACTTTTGTCCAGACAGGGGGACAAAGTAAAGCAAAGCCCACTGCATTCTTTGCCCAAATTGTGTTTCCTACTTTCCTCTTTCTCCCCAGTGCTTATCCAAATGTATCCCAAGGCTTCTCTCCTATGTAACCAGCTTCCTCTCGCCTCCCAAATCTACCGGGGAGGTAGGAGTCTAATTTTTGGTTCAAGGACATAGCCATGAAATCCCGAGGCAAACAGGAATGGAGGAGTGAGAAGAGGCAGCAGCTAACACAATGCCGCACACCAGCAATCAGAGGGAAATTAAATACAGAGGAGCTGTGCCTAATAGGATTTTGGTAACGGATTTTAAGTTTGCCCAAATGAAGAGAGAACAGACGGACCTAGCTGTGCAAGGCAAACCTGGAGTCAAGAAATCTCAATTTGCAGCCTCAGAGGGTTTTATCCTTGTGTGACAGGAGCACCTGAATCGGGGTCCCGCAGAGCATGGAAAACCTATCTTACAAGGAACTGCCAGCACTTCACACACACCGCTCCTGTTCCTCGCTAGGAAATCTCACGCGTGGGTCTCACACTTGAGTTAACTGGGTAGGAAAGGTCGCACAGTGGCGTGGAGAACATCCCGTATAAAAGGCTCCGGCAAAGCCCATGAGGCTCCATCCTGCACAGGCTGTCACTCTGCTAGGAGGCCCTTTCCACCACTGAAGAATGCGGAGGCCACGGTAATTGCGGCACGCCTGAAGGTCAGAGCACTCCAGGCTTTAAAACGGCAAAGGCGCTAATTGAGAACCACAGACACACAATTCTGACGATTGTGCAAGAACTGCCGAACCAGACGACAGCAAGTTAAGTGGAGAAGGAAATGATAATAAAAAGAAGGGAGGGGAAAAAACAAATGCGACGCAGAAACAAAACCCATGCACTGGCTGTTACCGCCAGTCTGAGTAACAGTGACGCCGCTCTCAGGAAGGTCATTAGGACACGCCGGGCCTCGAGGGACCATGAGCAAGCTCCCACTTCAGAGCGCGCTGTGGCTACCAGGGAGGACGCCTCTGAAGAATCATCTAATGTTCTACTTAGTCCAAAATGGTTCCAAAGTGAGATGTTTCTTACCCGAGGATTAACTGATCCACTGGTCCAGAGTCTAGGCCTGGCTGAATCTAGCCCTAGACTTTGGCACGCCTGAGCCGGCAATGTCAGGAACCCAGGGCTGGCCTTAGTGTCAAGGTCTAATATACTGCCGGCACTAAGTTAGAGGCTGGGCCGAAGTCCTCAGAGGCTGGGGCTTCTTGCAGAAGGATGCCAGGGCCCCAAGCTCACTCCACGGCCAGGCTCCTACCTGTGGATGAAGTTTTTCTTCTCCAGGTACTCCATGGCTGACGAGATCTGAGTGGCCATGTACAGCAGCACCACAGCATTCACCTCCTGCCGGTTACACTCTCTCAGGTAATCCAACAGGTTCCCATAGGTCATGAACTCAGTGATTATATAGAAGGGGGGCTCCCGGGTGCAGACCCCTGCCAACAAGACATCGAGGTCTTCAGGGAGCCACTTTATCCCAACTGAACAAATGTCCGAACAAACTGGCACTAAAGGAAAACGCTTCTGAAATGGATGCTGACTCTGCCCTGAAGTCCTGGGCCAGCTCCCAACATGGCTCCAGGAGCTTGTGACCTGAGATTGTGCTCCTGTGGGACACACTCTCTCTTCTTCCTCTCAAGCCAGTGAACTTACACGGGAAGGGGCTTTCAGTGAGCTCAGAAGTGAAGGCCGGGCCCACATCAATTGCCTAAACCACTGTTAGTTCACCCCTGATGGTTATGTCCCATGGTTATGTCTGTCTACTTACAGAATCACTCCAGGGAAGAAACGTTAAAAAGCCTTAAGTTTCAGAAGCTAATGTGAGCTTGACTGCTTTTAGGTATCGATTTAAAGTAATAACATTCTCTTCCACATCCCTCCCCACCCCAACCACACACAATCCCATGTGGGCCTCCTTTACCCGTGCTGGGGAAGGAGGTGACTGAATGCTGGTAGAGAGGACAAGGTCCAGCTCAGGGTCCCAATGCAGTCAGCCGCCCCCTCTGCTCCAACAGCACCTATGCTGCCCGAGGGCTCAGTGGGAGCTGCACACACTCACCAAGCAACTGCACCAGATTAGGGTGCTTGATCTCCTTCATTACCGCCGCTTCCTTCAGGAACTCTTCCACCTCCATGGTGTCCTCCTGCAGAGAAAAAAGGGGAAAGTTATTTCAGCAAGGAATGTGTCTGAGCAGGAAAGTACACCGTGAATGGTTAGTACGCGCAGGATCCTCGATGAACAATCACCCCGGCCAACCAGTTTCGACCTCCACCCCACTCCGGATGGGCTCCATGGCGGCTGGTCGTGGCCTCGACTGCACAGATGTTCCCCTTGGCTGCTGAGCTTCCGAATTCTCCTCCAGGGCAATGCGTCAGGGCTGCCTGTATTGCTGGCGACTTGCTTCTGGTGGCTGCTGCACAAACTGTATTTGTTTCTACCACCTTGTGGGGTGTGTGGGGGTGAGGGAGATGTGCACAGGCAAAGGCCACAAACATGGTACTATTTCTCTAAGGAACAGCTGGTTTTCGAGGGGTCCTAAAATGTATAACATAAAAAAAAAAAATCACTCAAAGAATCTGAAATGTACCTGATTTAAGGGAAGAGACCCTGATGATACAAAATAATATTGGACTGCCAACCAAAGAAGAACCATGTCTCAAGATATGGCGGAACGAGAGGATGTGAGACTGCCTAAGGATGCGGTGTTGCGGGCTCTTAATGAAGCAGTCACCGCTGTCTGTCGGGTCAATTACTCCGATGCTAAAGCGATCCTCGCGAGCTGCTTCCCTAACAGTCACAAGTCTTAGAAGCACATTCACGGGAGCTGAATGCCGAGGGGAGACAAAGACAGTAGCAAATGCCCAGAGCAAATGTGATGGACACTTCTGCATTTCCTCACATATTCTGAGTCTAGACCAGAGATTTTCAACCAGTGACCTTTCTTCCCGTAGATTGTCAGATAAAAAAATGACAACCACCAACACAACAATAGCCATCTGGTGTGAATAAATAAAAATTATACCTTTTTTGGGTCAGATCTGCAAGATATATGTATTTTTTAAGTGTGCCGCAGAACTTCAGTAATTAGTCTGCATGTGTGCCATGGGATGAAGAAGGTTGAATATTGCAGCTCTAGGCTCCAGTGCACAGTGTGGCGGCCCTGTTTCACAAGAGCCTTGCTGTGGCTTATGCTGGGTAAACCTTTTTTTTTCAATCCTCACCCAAGAATATTCTTTCAAAGAGAGAGAGAGAAAGAGAGAGAAACATTGATGTGAGAGAGACAAATCGGTTGGTTGCCTATCACATATGCCCCAACTGGGGCCAGGATCAAGCCTATAACCGAGGTACATGCCCTTGACCAGAATCGAACCCCACATCCTGCAGTCTGCGCGGGCTGACGCTCTAACCACTGAGCAAAACCAGCTAGGGTGGTAAACCTCTTTTTGACTTAAAGGATCCACTGTCCTCAAAACAGGAAGCAGGTGGTGGTAAATGACATGGTCTGTTTGTTGTGAGAACGTGGCCACGAAATCCAATGAGGGAAGCAAGACACCACCCTCCAACTTTCAATATGGAGTAAGTTATTCTGAAGAGAAAGACTGCAGGGGAGATGGGGAGTGACTCCTTGGAAACTAGGTTCCCCTGAGAGAATGCTTTGTACACTGCACCTGCCCCGTTGGAGACGAAGACCTAAAGTGTCCTAACTGTTGTCCTCACCTGACTGTACCTTAGGGAAGACTCCCAGAGGGCGAGCCAGCCTTTCTCAGCGCTTTCTTGCTTTGGTCTATGTGTTTACAAGCAAAGCGTGACGGATGAGTTATGTGCCAGCCCATTATCGCTCTGCTTAGGGCTCTGTGAGGCTGAAACTTAGAAACAATTTACTGCTCTTTAAAAACGCCAAGCTGCCGTAAATTCAATTAAACCTCGTCAGTCATCTCTGTGTCAAGCTATGTGGGGGAAAGGACTCATCCCTGCTGCCACCCCACTGGCTGTTTAATTCTTCTGAGTCCTCTCTGCTCCTCAACATGCTCAGCCAGCCACTGGCGTTCTGGGCGTGAGGTGCTATGATTCGCCAGGTGACAGACTAGTATCGATGGCTGGAGGGTGAACACCTGCCAGAGTCAGGGGGCTCAACACTGCTCATGTAGGGTCCAGGGGCTTTACGAATCTTGCTTGGCCCAGAATATGTTGAAAAAGCAGCTCTCCTGTGAAGTTTTCTAGACACGTGGAGTTTTTCAAGTTTAAAGAGCCACATAATAAACCACCCACGGTGAAATAATTTCAGAAACATCATTTGCTCTTACAGCTCCTGGCTCTTTTCTAAAAGAACCGTGTCTTAGATCCTGAGACCTGAACCTGCACAAAGAACAATACAGCTCTCACGGTCACTCCTCTTCTCATGTCTTTCTCTCTCTAATCGTTCACACACCTGCATGCACACATGTGCACAGTATAAGTAAACCCTTGGGTGTGTGTTTTCCCTTTTCAGGAGTAGGTGTGACTTGTCTCCCCCTGCTGGAATCAGACCTGGTTCAGTTTATGATGTAAACTGCTAACAGCACAGTACATGAAGCTGTGCTAAACTAGAAATATCCCGGGTGCTACCCTGTTATATTCCTTCACTGCTATTTTAAAACTTTCCACCATGTTTTTGAAGATAATTCTTCCATTTACATAAAATAAAACTAACTCAGATTAATCAGGGTGAAGGCAACACTTTTGAGTAAAAGCTGTGAACTTCAGGCTTGTCTGTTAGGGAGAGAGATGGTCCATCTGGCCTCTCTTCATGAGGACTGATGGGCCCAGCCCAGATGTGGGCAAACTTTTTCCCTGGTACAGCTGAGAGGGCAAGAGGATGGCCGCCTACTTGTGCCGACCAGGCTCTGCCACTGTGTGGCCATGGCAGGTGACTCACACAACAGGTAACACAGAGGTCATCTCTGACCCGCCACTTTCTCATCTACAGGATGGGAAGAACAGGAGTGTCCACCTGATGCACAGGGCGCCAAGTGCAGGGCCCAGACCATGGTCAGCACCCTCTTAGCGGAACACACTTTAATTATGAAGACACCTGGTCTCTACTCCTGAGAAGCAGACTGAATATGTTGCTTGTAAGGAAGACAAGCATTAGCCCTTTTCACTGTTTTCTGTTTTTCTCACAGATACAGTCTCCTGGACTCAACATCTCACAGGTAAGTTCCAACCGGCTTCCTCATGTGCTCACTGCAGGTATTCCACGTCACAGAAAGCACCGTTTTAAAGACAGCTCCACATCCCGCTGGTGCAGCACAGCTTTCAGGGCTCTCGCTGCCTCCCTCTCAGCGGGGACCCCTGGCCCTGGACCAGAACTCCTGGTGTGAGATTAGTTTCCACATATTTCTGGTTCTTACCCAAATGCTGGGCGAACAGGTTACAACTATAGGGAAGTACCATCCCTCATCCAGGTAGACCAGGGCAGACATGTTTAAAACACTGGGAAGCTGGGGCAGAGTTCCTGCACTCAGCTGAGGAAGGTGGTTCACAAACCTGATGTGGGACTTGAAGCCCAAGCAAAATGCCGAGAAACCACCCCAAAGAGGAAGCCCCCAGAACTCCGATCCCCAACATCGCCGCTGTATCCAGCTCTACATCCAGGAGAGAGGCCACGGCACAGCCAAGTGCGCATGGCAAC
Source organism: Miniopterus natalensis (assembly GCF_054644295.1). Lineage (NCBI taxonomy): Eukaryota > Metazoa > Chordata > Mammalia > Chiroptera > Miniopteridae > Miniopterus > Miniopterus natalensis. The sequence continues at coordinate 71,984,164 of NC_142092.1, forward strand.
AGTGGGCTCCAGGCTGTGTGGCCTCTCTGGGGGCACGGCCCTCTGTGAAGTTGGGAAGCCACAGTATGGGTTGTCCACCGTCAGTGCTGTCGTGGACCCTTCCTTCCTTCCTTGTTTCTGGAGCTCTCCAATAAAACCAACCCCCTAGGGGAGAATGACAAAAATAAAACCCAAACCAAATAAACTGAGCTGGTGAGGGACAGTGAACAGGCACTTGCTCGGCGCTGCCGGCAGGGTGCAGGGCCTTGGGAGGCACCTGGAGTACGATCACAACCATGAACGCACGTGGCCCTGACCCAGCAGTTCTACTCAGGGAACTGACCCATCAGGACACTCAGCCACATGTGCAAACAAGAGCAACCCCGGGGCAATTGCTTGTAATAGTCAAGTACTAGAAAGAACCCAGATGTCCACTAAGGGCTGGTGCGTACTGAAACACAGCCACACAAAGGTGAGGTAGCCTGGTGTGTACCGACAGGGAACAGCTATCATTATGCTACATGGACACCAAGAGGTGCGGAGCAGTGTCTGTAACATGCTGCCACATGGTTACAAATGATGCACATGTGGACTATTTCTGGAAAGACATGAAAATCATGGGTAGAGGAGACTGTGCATATCTCACCTATTTGAAAAATAGGTAAAGAACTGGGTACAATTTTAAGTCAACATTTTATAACAATGTTATGTTCCACTATTTTAATGGTAAATTATAGAGTTAGCTTATGATTCAATCTTAATGCCACAACTAGACTAACAGTAGTTTTTTCCAAATTCCATAACTTATACAATTGTTTCACAGGAGAAAAACTGACTTACAAACTAATGTGGCACACAGCTCGTGTGAAACTTGGGGCTTTTTGTACTTGGCAGCTGGTTCTCTTAGGCACATCCTGCCTTTAACAAGGGTCAAGTGAAGCCTACCACACACAGAATATTGTCAAAATTGCAAGAGCAGCCAGTTTCCCCATCAGTGGGCGTCGTCTGCAATCCCAGCTTCCCACCCCTAGGGGTCAGCCTCGTGCCGCCTTTTTTCTGTGCTCTGGTCTTCATTACGCCCTGAAGGCACAGGGCCCAGGGCCGCCGAGTGGTTCAATCAGGAGTCACGGTTAAAGCGGGGCTTTGCTCCCCCTGCTGGTGAAGGAGGCGCTGGCTCAGCCCTCTGAGGGAGAGGGATGGGGAGAAGACGGACTCCGGGGCCCAGTGCGGTCCCGCACAAAGTGGTGCTGAGGAAGGACCACCAGGGCTACAGCTGCAAGGGTTTTCCAAGGAGCCCTAAAGAGAAGGCAGACCATGGCTACAGCCTGTGGGGAAGTTAATGGGAAAGGGGAGAAAAGGTGATTTTTAGGGTGCCTGTGGTTCGTGCATATTTTTCATGGTATATGAGTGACAAAAGAACAGTCTCTGGGCTTTGGAGCAGGGTGCCTGGGTCTGAAGCTCGGCTCTGCCGCACCTGGCGTGTAGCTCCAGGCCAGCTACCCCGCCTCCCTCTGCTTCGGTTTTCTCAACCTAGACATGGTGGTAACAGCACTACCCTTCTCTTAAAGCTGCTGTAAGGTTTAACTGAGATGCTATATGCAAGGCGCTCAGAACCCTGCCAGGCACGTGGTAGGAGCTCAGTAAGCATCAGCCACTGCTGTCACTGAGAGCCCACTCCAAGTCCCCAACCTCTACAGTGGAGATACGTGCTCAAATTATTGACACAGACATGTTCTCTGTGCAGGGTGAGGGGAAGGAGGAATAGTTTATTTAGTAGTTGCTTAGTACCATGTTCTGGGTGAACATTCCTCTAGACGATGATGCATTTCCCTTTCCCTAAATGGCTACCACCTGGGGTGACTGCTCACAGAACTCCATGCAACAAGATGCTGTAACTTGGGACTATAAGTTAATAAGGCCCTTAGGGAAAATCATTAAAAGCATACAATGAAGTTCAAAAATAAATCATTAGAGAAGTATATAACCATCCTCTTCCAGATAATTCTGATTCACTGGAATGAGAAACCACAGGCACCACACTGAGTTCCAGGAGGTCCCCACTCTGAAACCCCTTTTCAGTCGCTCAGGAAACACCACAGCCTCGGTTGGGGGCTGGATTTGCCTCACATTTCAAGTTGTACAAGCTCTACCTCTTAAAGTTTCAAACGAGTCTCGTCTGGACTGAAATTCAGTGTGTTTTGTACTTTTAGCCTTCCTTGTTTCATTTTGCAAATCCTGGCCAATGTGTGGGTGATGCCCAGGCCATTAGCAGGTCAAGGCGCAGTGTCACTGGGCCAGGTCCTCAACTTGCACCAAATTGAGATGCTGCAGCACAAGCAAACGCCCCTCCCTGTACTCCCCGATCTGTGAGTGGAGGGGCAATGGTGGTTCAGTTCTTCCTAGGGCCACCAACATAGCCATCCCTGTGAAATGCAAATCCTCGTCATATGCCTGTGCGTCAAGCCCTTCGATGGGCCCCACTACCTCCAGGATAACATCCCAGCTCCTTGGCCAGGTTTAGCCCTCTGACTGGTGAGCTCTCTGTCCTCACCTGCCTCTCCTGACCTCTGTGCCCTTGGCCAATGCTTACTCCTTCACTGCAGCCCCAGCTCCCGATTCTCTTCCTGCTTTCTTCCCGCCAAGCAGAGCTCACCAGCCCCTCCGTTCATTCCTGTGAAGTGACAGAGCACCACGCTCGAGCCTAATGTGGCCCTTACCACACTGTGCTACAATTATTGTTATACTTGCCCGTTTCTCCTACTAACTAGACTGTCTACTACTAACTAGACCATTCTAACTACCTAGACCAGCCTGACATGAAGAACTCTAATCCATTTCTCATTAAGCCCAGGGTCTGGCAAACAGAAGCGAGGAACTCAATGAAGGCTTATTAAAACTATAAAACATCCCATCTGGAAAATACCCAGGAGTCCTCAAGGTGACCCTAAACCATGCCACCCCCATCCACACACATAAGTGTCAGTCTCACCCCAAGGACATCTCTAAGGGGACACATTTAGTACAGTGCCAGGAAGCCTCCTTTGGTTGCTAAGAATACCTCCTTTGGTATTTTCTTTAACGTGACACTTTATATTAGCCAGAAGTCGTATTTACATTTTACTGTGCCTCTGAGTATCAGGGGGGTGGTCCAGTCCCTAGAAGAGGAGCGTCTGGGGGCCCAGGTCTCACTGTGAGCACCTGACTGACTGGAGTCCATTTTCCCAGCAGTGGCTGTGTTGGTTCTTCTTTAGTTACGAAAGGAGCTCCCTCTCCCACTCTCTGTGCACACGTCCATCCGCATAGCCAGAGTTCACTTAGAACGAGTGAAAATGACAGAGGTTGACTCGAGAGGACACTCTCTCCATAGAGAAAGCACAGAGTTCTCTGGGAAGGCTGCAAACTGAAACTTCCTCCCCTGGCAACCGAAACATCTCAGAGAACTTCAACAGGAAAACAAGCTGCCTGAAAACGCCACACACTGTGTGTGCATTAGTCGAGGGGATGAAAGTCATAGATAACAAGGTGGGGGCTAGGTGATCTGAGTTAGTAAGAAGCCTTCATTAACGTTTCCTTAATCCCAGAAATCTGGGCACACAGTAAAGAGAACAGGACGCTGCTAGGAAATAAACAGCACTTGCCTTTCAAACCTGCCAACAAAAATCCACAGAAATGTCAAACGCATTTTGGTTAAATCTCCTCGCAAAACTTAAGGATTTTATTTCCCTCCTTCCTCCCCTTAACTCAATAGGAAGTGATTCGAACGTGACACAAACGGAACGGAAACCCACAGCTTTAAGAGACTCTTGCCATACAGTGGAAAAAAACCTCTCCAAATGACTAATCTTTTTACACCAAAAACCGCAGCCCTTCTCAGCTCTCACCATATGTGGAAACACTGAGATTATGACAGTGACTCAACATGTACAAAGAGACAGGCGGCAGGAGACTGAGGAATCAGCTCCTCGGCACCAAGGAGCCTCCTGGACCTGCATGCAGGAGGCAGGCCACCTGGGAAGGGGCACCCTTCCCCACCCCCCGCAGACACTGCGCCACAGCTCACCCAGGCACCGGAGCAGAGGCGGCTCTGCGGGCGCCGACTGGGTCCCGGGCCCCGGGCCTACCTTCAGGGTCTTCACGGCCACAGTCAGGCTGTACTTCTTCCACACGCCCTCGTACACCTCCCCGTACTGGCCTCCTCCCAGCTTGTGCTTCATGGTGATGTCCGTGCGCTCCATCTCCCACTTGTCGTAGTTGGGGGACACGCCGTAGACAGTGGGCTTGTTGCGCTTGGGAGCTGGGTAGTGGAGAGTGGTGATGAGCCCGTCGGCCACAGTAGAGTGATGGTGAACCAGCTCCGCCAACGTGTTGAAGCGGCTCTCGGAGGAGACATAGAGCTGAGGGAACAGGGACAGTCGTCAGCCCCAGAGCACACGCACACTCACACAACTCCAGTGAGCCAGCTCTGCTGAGCCTTAATGCACAGCAAAACCCCAGATGAATGGCTCTCCACATAGGATCAAGTGCTATACATGCTATAATTTACCTGCTAAAGCAGAAAGATGCAATAACATGCCCCAGGGCCTTTGCATCTGCTGTTCCCAGACTGAAATCCTCCCCATACCTAAGCCTTACATGCTGGTTCTCTTTATCCCACATCTCCAATGTCAAGAACAGGAAATGAGCATATAATAGGTACTCGATACTAACTGTTGATCACAGTAGTGAGGAGTAAAACTTAAAAAGTTTTGCTGATTGCAAAAAAAACTTCTAAATAATTATGCTTATTAAAAACTATCACCTATAATTATATAATTATCTAGAACTAGACAGTGACCAGAGATGGAAATTACTAAACAAAGCATAGGTGTCCTTCTCATTCCAACCTCCACGATTCAGGCCGAGAGGGAAGCATCAGATGTCATGCCCTGCCAGGTGCCCATCAGCTGAGACTCTCCAGGAACAGAGTGGGCCTCGGAGGGCCGCACCAAGGCCACACGGGCTCCTCCACCCCAGGGAAGTCAGGAGCAGGCTTTCAGACACGAGTGCACGTGAGTCTCTCTCTGATGCACAGTGGAGAGCTGCTAGGCAGGGAGCCCCTCCCTCTGCGAGATGGTGCCGCTGAGTGGCAGGACCTTTGAGGGTGAGGAGGAGGCCCACCCGAAGGCCCCACTTTTACACTTGAGGGCCCTGAGGAAAACCTGGAAGTGAACCACTCTGGGGATATGCTGTGTGACACGTGCACAGTGTTGGGGGTGGCGGGGTAGGGGAGTGAAGTCAGACTGCCGAGCCTGCCCTCAGCATGCACAGCATCTGTCAGTGTCAGTCCTGACAACAGTGCAGTTCACAAAGACTGAATGGGACCTGGGACAGCTCGTAAAGCCCGGCCCTCTGTGGAAAAGTCCGCCAGGTGTCTAGATACTTTGCTTCAGGTTGTGATCCTCCAAGTCCTCCTCTCTTGGGTTAGCTCAGCGGACAGTGTCTTCCCTACCAAGGAGCGGCAAGGAGAGAGAAAGCCATTCCAAGAAGACGCTCCCTGGAATCAGAACGCACACACTCCCCGGCAATCATTGGCGGAGTCCAGGCCGGTCGCCTGGGAACAGGCTCACTGCCTATTTCTCCGCCTCAGCTTGAAAGGAGTGCTCCCCAACCCAAAGAGCACGTTCCTTCAACTGCAGAGAATGCTAGTGGCTCCCTAAGCCCTAGGTTATGCAGAATCTGTTCTTGGTCTCCTTTGATTCCCTCACAGGCTCCTCGGTTAGACACGTCAGAGTGACAGGAGATTTCAATGAATGGGCAAACTTCACCCTTTTCAATAATTAAGTTTACAGATCCTGTGACTCAGTTCGGCTCCTCGGTTAGACACGTCAGAGTGACAGGAGATTTCAATGAATGGGCAAACTTCACCCTTTTCAATAATTAAGTTTACAGATCCTGTGACTCAGTTCATCTTTCAACATAAAACTGATATACCAACATTTATTAGGTACTAATATTACTCTCCCTTAAATGCACAGCACAGCCACCTTCTAGCCGTCAAGGAGTCTGATGGCTTCCTTCTCATTAGTTCTAGTTTCTGAGCAGCTTTTGCTAGTGTGCTGGGTAATCTCCATCAGGAATTCATGGCATGCTCAGAGGAGAAAGTGAAATTAGCATTACGAATGGTATGTCATTATGCTATGTAACCTGTCACATAAACACTCAGGGTGCTCAGCTAGGGCTGTGTCTCTCCCTGATCTCGCAGGAACCCAAGGACAGGACCTATCAAAGAAACTCAGCAGAAGCACTTTCCCCGACGGCCATCTTGCAGGCTAATCAGAGCTGAGACGTGTGTGCCCTTGAGCTGCCCACAACCCTGCAGACCCCCGCAGATGTGCTGTTTACAGGCTCTCGGCCAGCAGCACAGTTCCCCGAGAGCCTCTCACATGCCAGGGGCCAGGCGGTACTTAATAATTCAGCAGCTTAATAACGCTCCAGTCTCCTCCATAAGGGAAGGTCAGCAAGGTTTCAGCAGGCTTTTCACCTTCCACCGGGATGCCACTGTCAGGGTTAGTAAATCTTAATAAAATTCTAGAGGTTACACAGTTGGCCCATCCTGCCACCTCTGCTAAAGCTTAAGCCCAAATCCCACTCCTGTGGACCTGAACCTGCCCCTCTATTAGACAGAAAATAAGCATCAGGCGGCAACTTAAGGAAAGACTCCATCAAAAGCTATAAGAAATTGTGGAACTTGACAGGAGCACCTCACAGGGGCAAATAAAATGTGGACACAACTAGAAGAGCTAAGAAAGATTTTGGGGGGGTAAGATAAAAACCAGTCTTCAATTCCACTGTGTTGGCAGAGGATCACAAATGTTGAGAAAGCATGGAAGAATGACATCCAAGTGCCAGGGTACCTGAAGATTTTTAAGCTGTCAAGACTCTTAGGAAACAGCAATAGCTCTGTCTGGTATGGCCCTTTCAAGAGTCCAGTGCTAAACACCCAAGTCCTGGGCTCTGGGCCCTGAGCTGGCGGCCCTGAGCTGACTGGTGAAAGCTCAGGAACACGAAGAGAGAGGTAAACCATAGCCAAGAGGGTGGAGACAGAAAGATATCCTTTGGCGCTTTACAGAAGAATCTTTGAAATTCAGCTGTTTTTCTAAAGATTAGCTAATTTGAAACTAAGAATTAAACTTATTCGACCCTAGCCTGTCCCTCCTATGAACCTCACATTTTCCTCTTAGAAATCCAGAAAGGACTGCACCAAAGCTCTGCCACGAGCCGCAGTGCTGATGCTGGGCCACACTGTCTCACGAGTCACTGCGGCACCTCCCCATTTGATGCCGTTTCACCACTCTGATGCTGTTCCACACATTCCAGGAGCAAGATTCCACCCAGCACAGCCCCCTCAAGGGCAGCCCTCACAGAGAGGAGCCTCTGCAGATGGTCTGCCTGATGACCCCGTGGGACTAGACGTCTCCAGGCACTCAAACAGCTGAAGGGAGGGTCTCTGTCAGGGAGGCGGATGGGCAGGAGGCCTAGGACACTTTGATAAGCCGTCCAGTGGTGGGCAGTGCCTGATCGCATGGGTGTCCTGGACTCCACCTGGAGTGAAAGGAACCCTGGCACACACTCGCATTTAGAGAAAGGGTCTGTCTTCACTGCCTGACTCTCGAATTCTGCACATCATGCATCCCACACGGAGGCCTTGCTTTCTCTCTTAAGCTATCAAACTAGAGCATGCCTGCCTGCATCTGCCAGCAAGGATGCCTATCACACACCTTGCATCAGGGGGCAAGGATGCCGTTCACACACCTGCATCTGTCTGCAAGGATGCCGATCACACACCTGCATCTGCCTGCAAGGATGCCGATCACACACCTGCATCTGCCTGCAAGGATGCCGATCACACATCTGCATCTGCCTGCAAGGATGCTGTTCACACACCTGCATCTGCCTGCAAGGATGCCTATCACACACCTGCATCTGCCTGCAAGGATGCTGATCACACACCTGCATCTGCCTGCAAGGATGCTGATCACACACCTGCATCTGCCTGCAAGGATGCTGATGCTGCAAGGATGCTGATCACACAACTCCAGGGCAAAGAGACCACCACCCCATTCAATACAAACCCCAACTGATGGCCGTGGGGCAGCACGGCTTGGCTTGGATAAACAGCACAGATGGGGAGCAACATGTCAGCTGAAGGAAGTCACCTGCTCTAGGTGCACTCTGCTGTTATAGTTCATTAAAAAGGCACCCTTGTGGTCTGAAGGCAAGATTTCCAAGGACCTACCCCCTTGGAATCAATCCTGCAGAATGGAAGGACCTATCCCCACATTTTGGTTAAGATCCTAAAAGCAGGCTGATCAGGCTGATCTCCAGTCACACGTTACAGCAGACTATGCTGTCTGCCATACGACCCACGCGCTGGTTTAGAGACATCTGCCATGATGAAAAGCACCAGATATTGGCAACAAGACTGTGGTCAAATGACTTTAAAACACTTGGAAAAAAAAAAACAGAAAAGAACATTAAATACACACACACGCACACACAATATGCATTTGTATGGATGGTACAAATGAATGTGTGAGGAATAATAAAAATGCTAAAAAGATTAAGAGGAGGGGACTAGCCCTACCAGATATTAAAACATTACAAAGCCATTACAAATTAGAAGTGTCATTGGCACATGTACAGACAGACCAATGGAAGAGAAGAGAGAGCAACAGACCTAAATATGTATGTAAATTTGCTGAATTTCAAATATGTAGGAAAAGATGAATTTAGTAAAAGGCATAGGGATTGCCCTGGCAGGTGTGGCTCAGTTGGCTGAGTGTCGTCCTGTGCACCAAAAGGTCCCTGGTTCGATTCCAAGTCAGGGCACATGCCCAGGTTGAGGGCTCAGTCCCCAGTAGGGGGCATGCAGGAGGTCACTGGTCGATGTTCCTCTCTCTCTCCACCTTCCTCTCTCTAAAAGATCAATAAAAACATATTTTTTAAAAAGACACAAGGATTACTCAAAATGTGACACATGCATTTACCAGTTAGAGTGAGATGTCTTCACAAGTCTGAAAATGTGCTGCTGAGGAGGGTGAGGTAAAACATGCACTCTCATAAGCTGATGGTAAGAGAGCCAATCTGTACAATTTCCACAGAAGGTGATGGGCAATAGGTAAACAGATTTAAATGCACAGGACCTTCCCTCAGTTCTAGCAGCTTATCTTGCATTCACTCCACCGTACACAGAAAAGTCTGTGTACTGTATTTTCAAACTGCAGGGCAGGACCCCGAGGGGGGTAGGGCTATGAAATCAATTTAGTGGATTATGACCAGAACTTTTAAAAAAATGAAACAGAACAGAATACAAAGTATCAGGTGAAGTACATATATTAGGAGAAAGCAAAGTTTCAGGAACCTTCTGTAACTAATGGGAGTACTGAGTGGTGATGTAAAATGACTTTTTTGGTAGTCTTCACCTGAGGATATTTTTTCCATTGCTTTCAGAGAGAATGGAAGGGAAGGTGACTCGGGGGAGAGAAATATCGATGTGAGAGAGACACATCAATTGCTTGCCTACCACACATGCCCGGACCAGGGCTGGGGAATCAGGCCTGCAACTGAAGTACATACCCTTGGCCAGAACTGAACCTGGGACCATTCAGTCCATGGGCCGACGCTCTATAACCACTGGCCAGGGCTAAAATGATTTTTTACAGCAGGCTAAAATTTTTGTAAAAGGTCTGAAAGCCACCTTATAAAAAGCATTATTTATAACAGCATAAGACTGTAAGCAACCTACATGTCCACCAGCAGGGACTGCTTAAATAAACGATGGTCCATCCACACTAGGCATTATTAAGGATGAGGCAGCTCTAAATGTGCCACCACAATCTCCAAAATATGGCAGGTGGGAAGAGCAAGACGTAGAACAGCGTGCAGTACACATCTTTTGGTTTTTAAAAATGTAAACATAGGGCGACTCTGGAAGAAACTGGTTACAGTGGCTGCATCTCCTACTAAGGTAGGAGACAGAATTACTTTTCACTGTAATTCATTTTTTTCCAAGCCACATGCATGCATTACATATTGTTAAAGAATACATATACCACCTGGACCCACCCACAATCCACCTACGCACACCCTCAGTGACAGCGTGGTGCAGCAGAGTGGACAGTGGGACTGCAGCCTAGTTCCATCAATGACTCACTATGTGATCTGGGGCAGGAAATGTCATCCCTCTGAGCATCCACTGCTTAATGCGTAAATACAGATTTCAGCAATACTGCCCTGAAGACTGAGATGTCGTTGAAATGAGATGAAGACGGAAAAATGCCCCAGCACACAGTAGGAACTTGGTAGATATTCGTTCCTCCCTTCCCTTCATGGACTCTTAAGGACCCTTCATGTGAAGATCACAAAACCATATAGTGTATCAACTTCTTTACAAAACTGCAGTTTGGGTTTAGAAATCTACAGGTATAATGTGATCCCATTTTTGTATAAAAACTGTCTATAGACACACAGACAGACACACAGACAGACAGACACACAGACACACACAATTTTATCCATAGGATCAAGGCCATGGACCAGACATATTTTGGGGAGGTGTTATTAAGGTGGCTTTTTACTTATAAAATACCCACCTTTGTCTGAACTTTTCTCATTAAGGATAAATTACTATCCTAAGAGATTTTTTACAAGGAAGAGTTTCAATGTAAGAGGCATGTATGAAACCCAACAGATACTCCACACCTCTCTTATGAAACTGCTAACAACAAAAGTCCAGTAGGACACAGAGAACCACACCAACCCTTATAACATCATATGACTGGTCCTCCACAGAGGGCCTTTCATAAGGCTAATAAATTGATGCCTGCTGTTTACCTGAAAGCTTCTTCAAACATCTTGGCTGGGCTTTGGTGCAATAACTTAGCAACCCAGCAGCAGGACTCTGGGCTCTCCTGGCCAAAGACTACTCGCCGACGCGCCCATCAGGTCCCACCAGGGCCCTACCTTGCCATCGGAAGCAGTGTTGATCCTGTAGTGGTACACCCTCCCTTCGTATCGCAGCGAGATGGACCTCTGCCCGGGGCTGCTCTCGCTCTCCCGCACCAGGAAGCTGCCGTTGATCCCGCTGCTCAGCAGGTACTCAGCAGCGTTGCGGGACACGGGCCCATGGTACCAGGAATGTTTCTCCAGGCTGTTGACTGGCGTGATGTAGTTGCTTGGGACCCACCCTTGGCCATTTTTGGTTTGGGCTTCGCACCATTCACCATTGTGATTGTAGCCTAAGACCCGGAGCTTTTCGCCTTAGGAGAGAACCAAACCAGACGCATCAGCTTCAAAAACTAACTTGCTCATTCCACTTAGTCTTATATGATTACTACACATCTCCCAGTTCCTAACCACCCCCTTCACCTTAACAAGTCCACGAAAATGCACGCATTTTAAGTGTATGAGTACATTTTATATGAAACTTCCTGTTTGTACTGAAAACAGGAATAATCATAAAGCCTCAATTTTTATAAACCTATTATGTTTTGTTTACTCAAGTGCTCTGCTCCTGATACAAGGAAGCATTTTAGGGAAAAAATATTTTTTCTTTAAAAAAGTAAAAAAAGTGTTTTCTGCATTTGGTCTCAGTGTCTTTTTCAATATAAAACAAGGAAAGCTCTGTTTTTGCGAAGGATGCTACACAGGAACTCTCCTCAGGAAAAGAGGTTCTCTTATAAAGTTGCTGTTGTTTTCTTGGATATCTCTGCATTCCAAACTTTAAATCTGCTCCTTTAATCAGCAGAGGGGCAAACAATTGAGCCACAGTTTCCATCAATTTCTGGCTCTTGCAATGACCACCTGCTGCCCACAGCCCTTTACCTTTAGTGATACTTAGAGTGTTATCCCCACTGGCCACAAAATCATACAGTGCAACGAAAAGGTTGGGGTCGTTTTCACTGGGACCAGCGAGGAGGTTTTCCTTGGAGTTCCAACGAGCTGCCTCGCTCAGACCTTGGGGCTCAAAGTCAGATGCTACTGGCCTTTGGAGGGCTTCTGGAAGAGAAATAGGGAAACAGAAGAAAGAAAAAGAATAATTAGGGGGAAAATTAATTTTATTCCCAGAAGCAAGAAAGTCTGTATTTCCAAAATTATACATTCCTAATTTATTTTGTTTCTCATCACCTGTGCACATTACACATTAATAAGAAAGGTGGTGTAGGAAATGAACTCTTCCCTTTCCCAAATCTTGTGGAAAACGCTAAGTATTTGCGTTCCAAGGGGATGTTCCCAAATAGGTTAAGTCACTTAAATTCACTAATTCAAAATGAATTCAGTTAGAAATGGAAACAGTCCAACCTCATAAGTCTGCCACTGCTTATGTTATAATATGGAGAGTTTCTTGCTTTAAAACATTTTTAAAGGTATCAAAGTTAACACATGCATATAGTTTAAAAATCAGATATTACACACAGAAGGGTTTATAATGAAAGACAAACATTTTTCCATCCACTCTCCCCTACACCCAGAGGCAACAGTTCTTCTCTCCACGATCATTTCCATCTCTGGAGACATCCACTGTCTCACTAGGACCCCGCCCCACCCCCGCCTCTCTGGTGCTGCCCTCTACTGGTTACCTTCGCATGTTCAGGAACAGACTTAGGCCTTTACTTCTAGTCCTACCAGCTAGAGATGGTATCTCTGGACTATCTACACCATAAGCTATATTAACACCTTGCCTGCCGTCCAGCTTCCCTCACTATGCTCACTCTCGAGCAGGGCCTTCTTCACTCTTTCTTGTACCTTGTGGAAGTTAACAAGTGTCTCCTACTCTGTAACAATAACATCTTTCATGTTTTGTCTACAGGTAGATTCTAAGAGTTGAAAACCAGTACCTCTTATATTGGGAATGTGTCGGGCTTAGTCCCTACAGGGCCAAACAGCTCAATATCTTCTGAAGTCTCTCCTGGCCTTTCTTTTTCCTGAACTAGGCTCAAATGCTCTCGAACTTCTCTGTGGTAATGACCAATATGCACAATGGTTATTTGAAACCAACAAATCTACTCCAAGTGGATCTTAACAGTTGTAAGGATATTATGGAATGAAATATGAATACTCATTTAAGGAAACTACAATAAGAAATCAAACTTTAAAAAAGGCAGGGGGGATAATTCGAATTTGAAAAGAATGAAAGGATCCACCACATGCTTAAGCCAAACCTAAATGGTAACCAAACACAATTGTTTTAATTTTCTCTTTATGGATTTAGAGGACACCCAAACATCTTTTGGGATAGGCCTGATTCTGCTGCATTCCCTTAAAAAACAAAACAAAACACAACAAACAAAACAAAACAAAAAGCAACCCACTGGAGGCACCTAAGACCTCTGAGGGACTAAGCTAAACTTCCGGACACGTGACTGGAGAGCTTTCGGAAACATTCTTTAAATATCCCTCTAGAATAAACCAACAGAGCTAAATAAAGGAGGTCTTTCAATTCTAGCTTTGGTGCCACTGACTGAGGCGAACTTCAGGAACTGCTTTTCTGAAAGAGTACATCCCAACCTATGTCATCACTATGCTTGGTAATTCCATCTTATGAACCACAGGGGCAAAGATAATTTCAAGGAAGAGAGTCGGTAACACTGCCATTCCCTAGAATGTGGAAAAGGCTTCGTGGTATGTTAGGGCCTGTTCTCTGATTATTTACACTGGCTCGAAAAATGTGTCTAGCGCCACTGATCAGGGTTTGACCAACTAACCCTAAAAAAGTTCGTTAAAGCAGGGAATTATTATTATTTTTTATTAAAATATGTGATCTCCCACCCCACTGGAATATACACTGGTTTGCTAGCCTTGACTATGGGGCCAAGGACCCCCCCTTCGGTGTGAATATGCAGTTAGAGCTGGGTGTTATCTTCTGGAAGTCCTACCTGTGATGCAGTCTCACCCCCAGCTCACATTCCTGCAGGTGGAGGGGGAATTCGGAGCCATTCGCTATGTGATCCCAGTACATCCTTCCCACTGTCCACAGCTGCCTCACTCACCTCTAGTCCTGTAGCAATTTTTAAAAGTTACCTGCCTTTACTGAGTCTGCCTAAAGCACTCATTTTCATAGAATTCTCTTTTCACATTTGGATCTCACTGGCTTCATATTAACCGAGTAATTAAAACAACAAGTATATCTAAAATGAACAGAAACACAACTGGCTTTGGTGTGGCTGCAACTCCAGTGGTGGGAGGGGAGCAGTGTTCGCAGCAGAGGGGCGGCGCGGCTGCCCCACCGGTGCTGTGGAGCGGGCAGGAGAGCGCCAGGGTGAATTTAGCAAGTCAAGTAAAGTAGTGGAAGCCAATCAAAAGAACGTCTATTATCGTTATGTTAAGTGAAGCCATTAGACAAAGGATGGTTCCTAAAAGAACGTCTGCCTACCAGAAAAACAAGACAAGCCCTGCACTACGGAAAAAGGGACCAAAACCACGGATTAGCAATTCACAGAAAATTTAAACTGCCGTTAAACACGGAAAGCATGTTAACCCTCTAGTCATCAGAGATGTGAATTCTTCATCAAACTGGAAGGTCCGTTTTCCTGAGGCTAACAGTGCAACTGCAATGAAACGGGCACTCTCACACGATGCTAGTGCTTGGCGTAGACCCTGCCGCCACATTTCAGACAGGCAACTGGAAATAGGAACCAAGTCTTTTAAAGATCCCATAGCCTCTGACCTACCTTGAGGAATCTAACCTGAGAGAGCCACACAATGATCTGTACATACTGATTTTTAAATAACACATAAAAGTACAAAATATTTATCAACATAAGATAAGTTAGTCTGTGGTTCTGCCCATAAAACAAAATATGCTTATAAAGCCATTCAAAATACTTTTGGGGAGCCCTGGCTGGTGTTGCCGAAGGATCAGAGCGTTGGCCCATGCACAAAGGGTCACAGTTTCGGTTCCTGGTCAAGGGCACAAACCTGGATTGCAGTTTCGTTCCCTGGTCCTAGTTGGGGTGCGTGTGGGAGGCAACCAACTGATGTGTCTCTCTCACATCAATGTCTCTCTCCCCCTCCCAACACCCCCTCCCTCTCCTCTATTTAAAAGCAGTGGAAAAATATCCTCAGGTGAGAATTTAAAAATATATACATATTTTTGGAGAAAACTGAAAAAAGTCCAAAAGGAACTACATCAAAATGTGAACAGTACTTAACTCAGGGTAGAATGTTAACAGTACCATTAAAAGTAGTTAAAAAGTAGTTCACTCAGGGTGGTGAGAGTACAGATATTTAGAATTTTCTTTATTCTTTTTCTGTATTTTGTCATATTTCTCACAATGAATGTGGAATGTTTCTATCATCAGAAAACAATTACAAAAATAGAAAAACTGTTCTAAATAGAAGCCAGCTGACACTCATGTAATAACTGATAATCTAACATGAAAAAGTACACTGGGGGAGGGGGACATCTTCTCAGGTTGTCCCGAAAAAGTGCTTGCTTATTTCCCTCTAGTGTCCTAGCATCGTGGCCATGAGCGCACAACCTTGGCAGACGAGGCCCATACAGGAAATTAAACCAAAGTCATGAATACAGAAATGCTTTCTTCTCAAAGGCCATTTGACCTCTTCTATCAAGCATTCTGCAGCATCTGGATTTGATCAAAGAAAGTTACATAATCAGGGGAAGTGGCCTGGAAAACACCTGGAATGGGCAGAGTGCAGATACTGGCCCAGGGGTATGCACTGGTTTAAACTATGGGTTAGAGAGGGGCAGTCCCTAAAACGGAGACAGATGCTTGTGAAATCCATGTGAAGGGATGAGGCCTTTGTCAGGAAGGAAAAGGGCCTCCCACTGTTTTTTGATTCAACAGGACGTGAGGAAATCCAAGGCAGTCTCTCAGTTTTCCTCTCCAGTCCTTGCTCCATTCCACAAATTAATGGCCGAAGCCCAAAGGGAAGTATTGCTCATGCATGCCTCTGGATCAACACACTGCAGCGCAGCCACAGGCCAGCCCCAAACCTCCCAGTCAATTCCCAGCCCAGGCTGATGTCGAAACTGACTCACAGTGTGTAAATGCCAAGCTCCTTGCTTCATCTCATAGTGAGCTATGCTCGTCAACCTTAAAAATGATCACAGCTTACAAGGCCAAAGTTGCAGAATGTACTTATATCTTCCTTGCTTAATATGTGAACTTTCTGCCAGTCCCACCGGCAGGAAGTTAAACCCATAAAGAAGCCTGAAGGCTTCGTTTAAAAAAGATGCCCAAAATAGCTCCCCTCCTCGGTCCTTCCAACAGATCTTTGGGCTATTGTTTAATCTTGGGGAAGAAAAGTTAGCATCTGCTATAATTCTTGTGGCTTTTTTTTTTTTTAAAGTGAAAATTTTCTGCAGCATCCTTTCTGGGTCATATTTTAAATATATTTAAGATTTGCACCTTCAAAAGTGCCTCTCGCCCGGCCGGGTATGGCTCAGCGGTTGAGCATAAACCTAGGATCCAGGCGATCGGGGTTCGATTCCCGGTCAGGGCACATGCCCGGGTTGTGGGCTGCAGCCAATCAATGACTCTCATCATTGACGTTTCTATATCTCTCTCTCTATCTCCTTTCCTCTTTCTGAAATCAATAAAGATATATTAAAAAAAAAAAAAAAGTGCCTCTCATCCCATTTAAAACTATTGTTATCTCACCACAGTGTTAATGAAAAGGTTCCCATCACCCACAAAACTCAGGAAAGTCATTAATCAGCCGTTGAAGCACCAAGAATGGAGATATCTACAAAAATGCCTCCAAACCTCTAGAAAGCCAGGGTTCCAACTATAAGAATATCTAATGTTTGGAAATGCCACAAAATTCACTGGGCTGGTGCAGGATTAACTTAGTATTCTAAGAAAATGGGTTGGGTCTTTAAAGTACAATTTAAAAGATCGTCTGATACAAAATAATCCTTTCTTAAAGTAGTGAGTCACTGATCAAAAATGTTTACAGAAGATTCTCTGATATGGCATATCTGGTCTAGACTTCCAGGGGCTGCCGCTGCTGAACCCGCCACTGGCAAACAGGGAGAGAAGAAATGTTCCTAAGCTCCAGGGCTTGGCTAGGCTACTTCACTGTCCCCTGGGAGGGGACTTCACCTCCAGGAAAAACATCCCTGGGAAGCTTCCACCTTCCTGTTGACGCTGGTGGCACGGCTCCCTTTGGAAGGCCCTCTGCTGTCTTTACTGTCCGCTGAGGGCAGGTCACCGAGTCGGGGAGGGGAGAGAGGGCAGGGTGTGTCGGATGCTCCCATTCAACCATTTAAACCCCTGATGCTTTACCCTCATTCCTTTTGTGGGCCCTTCGCTACTATCCTCCAGTTCAAGGAATCTCTAATTTAGAAATCTATAAAACAGGCGCTTCAGAAAAGAGGGAAGTCTTCGTGTTTTATTTTCTCCTCTGTCCCAGCTGATGAGATCATGCTCAGACTATTCTCAAGTCCGTTTGTAACCGTCTCATACAACTTTTTATAACATGAGCTTAGAGGAAAAGTATTATTTCCCACAATTTGAACCCGATGAAAGTAATTTTATCTACAGTCTACATGGCCCTTTATTTTGTCATTTACGCCCTCACCCGGAGCAGTTAAAATTAGCTTAAAAACAAGTTTACTAGCTAAATACAGCCTCGGCACTAACTTTATTCTCTGAACAAAAACTGCCCAGCACCCAAAAACACCATGTCAGCTGTGGGGAGCAAGGGTGGGGTGAGGTAGTGATGATGCCAGGAATCATCATTGCACGGCCCTGCTCCTGGGGGGAGAAATGCAGTTAAAGAACATGCAGGGGACCTCAAGCAAAGTCTAACAGAAGACAAGTGCTGTCCCATGGATTAATGTATCAGAACACAGACACGTGGTCTGGAGCTGTGAGGGGCTAGGAAGGAGGCGACCCTGACCAAGACGGTGCCCAGCAAGGGAGGCAGGATTCACCGTGACCCAAGGCCAGCCTGACCCACCAAGACTACTAAGGGAGGGTCCTTATCTGTGATGTGAGGTGGACCCTCTGGTGATGGTCAGGGACTCCTCCTGAGAATAAAGTTTGCAAATGCATAAAATAAATATGAAGAACTGCAAAGGAAAACATCTGTATTGAAATAGTCCTCAAACTTTAAAAAAAAAAATCTGTGACAGACAGTGCTTCCTTATTAACGCATCCAGTGTATGTGTCTTTATTAACACGTTAAATAACGAGATCCAGGGGGTACTGTCATTTCAAACTAGTGAGGAGTGTAAGCAATAATCAAAACTATTATATGAGGTGAAAATATATGACTTCTACTGGTAACAAAGCCACAAGTACTGCTGATATTACTGTAGTTTGTTACCTTTAAAAAATAAAATACTAATTTTCAATTAAAGGTTAGTGAAATAAAATTTTAGTATTTTCCCATCCACGGACACGACTCCTGAATTCTATCCCAGACTCCACGGGCCTGCCAGGTTGCTAACTCCTGCACTACAGATCTGGTTCAGTACAAGAAAGAGGGCTGCTATAAGCCAGAGAGAAGTCCAAAGTATACGGTCTCCTTTTTTAAATAATGCAGTTCTATTACATTTCAGGCAGTAAGTTAAATAAGTTTCTAGAGAAACCTCCTTTAAAAAACAAAAAGTTAAAAAAAAAAAGTCATTTAAATTAGCCCAAGGTTTAAGTATTTCCCCTGGAGTCTTTTTATGGTATAATGTTCCTGGCCAGTCAATTTTAGAAAACAGAATCCTCCATCCTAACCTCTGCCCCCATTTGCAGTCTACACAGTAGCCTTTCTGAAGATACACAGTCCCGATCCCCCTCCTGCTTCCTCCACCAAAATGCAAAAAAAAGGAATTTTCTATTGCCTTCTAAGAATCTGTTGCAAAAGTCTACAATACTGGAAATGGAGTATAAAAATCCATGTAAAATGAGAACCCACCATCCTCAAGCCACCACTCTGAACACCTGTCCTTTGTGCCCCCTTCCCTCCCTCTCATCCAATCAGGTTCACACCCACATCCTGGCCACTTTTCTTCCTAAATCTCCCTGATCCGTCCTGTCCACTCTGTGCCCCACTACACCCTTGACTGGCTCCCCCACTGACCTCGTCCATACATACAGTCACCAGAAGGGTCTTTCTAAACTGTGAATCTGACCAAGTCACTCTCCTGTTAAAATCCCATTTAGACGTCTGGGTGGCGGCCCTGCCTGTCGACCACAGTCACCACTCACCAGCCGTGCACCTATGGCAACCTAGGGAACCTGGGCCTTGCCAGGCAGCGGGCCGTGTGCAGATGATATGCGGGACACTGCTCCTGGCACGTCACTGGCCCTCACGGTATGGCTGCGGTTGTTCTTGGTGCCACCACCCCAGAAGTCCAGGCTCCTAAACTAAAGCGGGCTCGCGAGACCCTTCAGGGTCGGGTCTGGGACCACCTTCTCCCATCACCCTACTTCCCATTCCAGCCCCTCATCCTCAAATGCCTTGCAGCTTCCCCCAGGGCAAACCCTGCTGCTGCGTCACCTGAGTGCACCTTGACAAGGGCCATTTACTCTCCCTGGAATTCCTCCTCCTGACCGCACTACCTCTAGTAAACCTGGTTTGTCCTTCCTCCCCCTCCCCCGCCTCACCCTCAAGCTTACTTACCCTTCACCTTATTTGGGTACGTGGTGTCTGTTTCTATTACGGCCCTGCCAGACACATAAGGAATCTGTGTCCCTTGCAGTGAAATAATAAGCCTGGGCTCAGGGTGGACAAGCCTTGTTCAAATCTCAGCCCACACATCTGGAAGATGCTCATTTTGAGCCTCTGGGTCTCAGCTGCACAATGGGACGACAGTATGGACCCAGTCCCTAGCTGGGCTGTCGGGAGGGCTCAATGCACACTGCACGCGGAGAACTGTGGTATGAACGTCAGGTGTGCTTCCTGGCACTAGGGCTCTGCAGGGCAATTACTCTTCCTCTTGTTATTGTCACCACACACATCAGCACCCTTTGGGCAGAGGCCAAGGATTCTCCTCACAGGGTCTTCAGCACCCGCCTCATGATGCGGAACACACAGCGCCGCTCCATGTTCAACAAACTCACATGGACAACACCCTGCACTCGTGTGTCTTCAGCAACAAGGTAAAATATTGAGCCTCGACTTAAGAGTGCACCTTAGCCCGGCCGGGCGTGGCTCAGCGGTTGAGCATCAACCTAGGATCCAGGCGATCAGGGTTCGATTCCCAGTCAGGGCACATGCCCGGGTTGCAGGCTCCAGCCGATCAATGACTCTCCTCTCAGCATTGATGTTTCTCTCTCTCGCTCCCTCTCCCTTCCTCTCTCTGAAATCAATAAAGATATATTAAAAAAAAAAAAAAAGTGCGCACCTTAACTGCACGTGAACCTGTCGCACAGAACAGCAACGGCGGATGGGAAAGAAGAGAAAGCAAACGCCCCGACCGGGAAGACTTTATAGAGACCTAGGAAATGCCGAGGTTTTTTTTTTTTAAATGGAACCATGGCCAAGATCCGAAAACAAGGTGTAACACTAAAGTCCACTTCTCTGTGCTTTCTAACCAGCAGACAGCACGGAGAGCCCCCCCCTCCCCCCGTCTGTAGGGAGAAAAGGTTCCACGATTTGCTGCGTGGCCCAGGGAAGCTGTTTCCCCTGCCATGGGCC
Source organism: Miniopterus natalensis (assembly GCF_054644295.1). Lineage (NCBI taxonomy): Eukaryota > Metazoa > Chordata > Mammalia > Chiroptera > Miniopteridae > Miniopterus > Miniopterus natalensis. Next base: position 72,004,783 of record NC_142092.1, read on the forward strand.
ATCTGGCTCCCCATCTCGCTCCTCATGGGCACTCACTTCTCGTCTCCCGCTCTCCTCTAGACGTCATCCGGGGCTCCTGGGTCAGCTCAGACCCGAGTAACCGAAGTAGAGAGGTTACCCAATGGCAGCCATTTCCCCCAAAATGTCCCGTTAGTCACTATCACGTCTACTGCTAACCCAAGGAACTGAAAATGACCAAAACAAAGGGTATTTGGCTCCCAAAAGCAATGGCTAATTCCATTCATGCCCGCCTTTAGAGTCAACTTTCAGGTATTCAAGGCACAAAGCTATGTGCTAAATTTGAGGACTGGTAAGACTGATTAAGAACTAGGCCTCTAAGGAGAAATTAGGAGCAATGAGGTTAAAGTTCACGTAACAGAATGCAATACAATAGGCGGTGTTCACTGATGCCTCACTGAGCGCAGCACTGTGCCCCCGCATCCCGCTCCCATAGACTCCATTATTACTGCGCACGAGAGGGCAGGGAACAGAGGCAGAGAGAAGCCACTCCTCGCCTCTGCCTCCAGTGACCGGCCCCCGGCTGCCTGTCCCTGCCTCTCCCTCCCTGTCGGCACGGCTCTCTCACAGTCCTGCTCTTTCTTTCTCTTTCTCTCAGGCATCCCCCTCTGTCCAGTCCCCCCTTTCTCTGTCTTCCTTCCCTCTCACCTTGGTTTCCCTTTCCTGCCTCAACCTGTCTTCTGGTCTTTGTCGCCCAGTCTGCATCTCCGTCTCCCTCCCTTTCCTCTAACTCCCACCTGCTTCTCCGTCCCCTCGTCTGTCAGTCCTCCCTCTCACCACCCGAAAGGCCTGTGGCGTGGGTTAAGGAGGAGGCTGGGAACACAAACTTTAGAGAACTCCTGTTACCACCTGAGGACAAGGCTCGGCTCTCAAAGCCAGCAACTAGCAAAGCTGGTCAATGGCTTTGGAACTGTAACTTCTAGGCAAGAACACAAGACTAAAAGTCGGTAACATTACAGCTGGGTGATGACTACAAGGGAGTTCATTATGTGTCTGCTTTTGTTAGAGGGTTAACTTTTCCATTGTAAAAAAGGTGAAAACTAAAACTCTCATGCTGCTTTCTACCTTGTTGTAAAAGTCATAATTTTGCCAGTGTAATCACTGAAACAGAAACAGGAAAAATTGGAGCTATGGACATACCGCCTCTGGAGAGAAGAAATAAGATGCCAACCATGAATCAACAATTAAAATATTCACCATGGGAATAAGAGAGGGTCAGAGGAAGGGAAGATACTTTTCCTTAAAACCAAGGACAGGAAATATTAATTACATGCACCAAAAACAAACATGGAAACAAGTTGTTTTGTTAACAAGGAAAACTATGGGTGGGTTCAGCTCAACTCTAATCATATTTCAGCCATAAGAAATACTGGCAATGCCACCGTTTTAGACTGCTAAGTATTTGTTTAAAATAACAACAGCTCACATAGGCTAACATCTTGCTCTGTACCCGGCTCCCTGTTAAACAATTTAAATTTAATTTCTCATGTGAATCTCCCAACTGGACAAGGCAGGGACTGCTCTGATCCCTACTGTAGAAAGGAGAACACCCAGGCTGAGAACAACGTGCCCAAGATTGCTGGGAAACGTGGCCAGCGTCTGGGTCCAGGCCTGCTGGCTCCAGAACTGCACGCCTCACACAAGAACGGGACCTTAGCAGTAGCCCAGCCATAAAACTCTCTGGACTCAAGGACATCACAAAGGAACCTCATGTTGGTACAAACACATATACTTAGCATTTTATTCATTTCAAAACTTTCACTTCATTCACCTCATAGATCCTCCAAACAATCCTCTAAGGTGGGCTGGACAGAGGATGTTTGTTCTGTCTTAGAGGTAATGGAACAGAAAAGCTGGGAGAAGTCAGACGACTGGGTCTCCTGACTCCAAATTTCCAACCAAACCGAACACAGCCCTTCCTCCTCGTCTCTGAAAAGCTCACAGCACTGGTACGGGAATTAGGGAGGATGTCTGCGAAGCGCTGGGGCCGCGGCCCATCACATCGGAAATGCTCAGCACCGTGAACGCAGCCCAAAGGAAAGGGACGGACGGCCTTCCATCAGGCCGAGCAGGAGCCTCAGATCTGCTTTGTTACCAAACAAGAGAAGTATCTGACGACCTCAGGAGAGAGCATTTAGGGAGAGGTAAGCTCCTCTGAGGCAGAAGTTCTAAAAGTGCATCTGTGTGGCTGGTACCACATAAAGCACTCGCCAGAAAGTTAACTGCCGAAAGAAGCATTTAAAAGTGGGCCCTTAAAATAAATCTGAAAGTTCAAGAAGAGTTCACATCACATTAGGTTTTGATTCCACCGCACAGAACTTACATGTCCATGTACAGTGTAGGTAAATACAAACATATGAACAAATAAAAGTAAACTGGAGGAAAAATTAATTCAAGTGGCTAATGTTCATGTTTTCTTTCACATCACTAGAGGGAAGAAATAGCCGGAAAATTCAGTGTTTGAAGCAGACCAAAGATTATAAAGCTAAAGACCACGTGGGCATGGTAAATAGGTACAGCTATCAACATACATTTTCACAAAATTGACACACAGTACTCAAATGCTATAATGCTTATATGTGCATAAAATATTTCTACAAGGACACACAGAAACTCCTGAGTGTTTCTGGGTAGGAAAACTGCACAGGAGACAGAATTACTTTTCAATAAATACCCTTTTAGAATTTTTTACTGTGTACAGTGATTTTAATATACATTTAGAAAATTTTAATTCTATGGCTAAAGGTGATCATTTTTATCAGTATTAGGTTTCCAGAAGACATAAAAAGAATGACTTTTTTCAGGCGTTAGTGTTTCTGAAAATATCATTTTACACCCACGGAGAGTTCCAAAGAAGATAGTGCTAATCCGTAAAGCTGTGGCTAAATTGGGCTCTCTGGGGCCTTACAGCATGGGTTCAAATCCCAGCTCCACCACTTAATAGCTCTACTATCTTAAACAAGTTTCCTAACCTTCCCGTGCCTCAGTTTCCTCATCAATGAAATGGAAAAAACCTCAAGGCCATCATGAGAATCAAACAAATAAGTCACAGAATACTGAAACAGTGCTTGGACCACAGTAAGCATTTAATAACTGCTCTGACAACTAGGCCCGAGCAGCAAGTAGATGTGTGACCAGGCTGCATTTACGGCTGACTCTTCTTTGACAGAATGGAAAACTTGGCCATATTTAAATCTCCCCAGGACCTGTGAGGACTGGGCCCCTGTGGCTGTCAATAAATACTGATTGATTGATTTAGATGTCAGTAAAAGCAGAAAGGCTGGATTGCTTATCCAGATGTTGGCAACTGCTTTTCCCAAGAGACCGATAGCACATCTAGTCTCTAAGAAAGGATCACTGAAGTCTGTTAAATTTTCTTAACTACAAAACAATAATTTCATTTACTTTTCCCAATTAAATATAACGACGACACAAGGAAAACTCAGCAACAATAAAGAATTCCTAGTGACACCTCTCCAGATACAGCTTAGCCAGAAGCCATCTGCTGTCCCAGAATCCTTTTTTCTTTTTTTTTCAGACTTGAGAGCCAACATTATTTCAAGACATGTTGGAATAAGACACTTTAGCCCCCCCTCCAAATAAACAATAATTAAACCAGCCAGGTACATACTTAATATTCCCCCCAGGAAAACAAAACAATGTCACAGGTTTGTGACCTAAACTCTCCTCCAGCTCTGCGGTTACAAAAGCCCATTCATCTACTCTGCCTTGGGCGTCCATCTGCAAAGCTGAGATGATAATGCCTGACACTAACTCGTTACAGATGTAAATGAGAATGTGTTCAGAATTTTGAGCAACTTGGAAAACAAGCCACGTATTAACTGAAGATGATTCTGGCTGCTAGGATATGAATTTTTAGGGGATAAATAAACCATCTCTCTCCAAATCCTGGATTTTTTAAGCCCACTCTGTCTGGGTGAGTCTTCTCTCAGACCCCAAATCCCAGAGAGAGAAAGGGACTCATGCACACATAGTATGGCAAGAAGGGCAAACAGGCTTCACCTATATCTCTGGTGTTTATGGTGTTAGCTGCATGTATGACTCTAGGCAGGCCCTCAAATCAAAAAACTGGAAAGAAAAGAAAAATGGTTTAGACAATTAATGAGGCCTCTGTTTATTTCTCCTTCATTTTAAAAAGAAAAACATTACAACTTCCTGGCACTACAGCAGCAACCCTGCGTGTTCTAAAGTAAGCTTTACATTTCTACTCCTATTTTAAGTCCTCAATGAACATGATGGAGAAATGCAAGCAGGATTACATCTCTTAAGTACAATCAGCCTTTTCAGCTGAAAGCAACAGCCTGGGATGACTAGTCCCCAAAGCAGATCTATTTCAGATCCATCTTGAAGCTACCAAATGATAACCACTCATCCTCAATTCACTTTTTTTCAGATGTCACCAGACAAGGACAGAAAGTGAAAGAAAAGCAACAGGAAAGGGGGGACGGGCTTCCAGAAGAAAAAGACGAGCAGAGTGGAAAGGCGGCAAAGGTGAGCGGATCCTGGCTCCCCGCTTTTCTGAAGCGGCCTAAATGAGCGTCCCTCCCCCGCCCGGACCCCGGACTCATTCAAAATGCCTCCGTAAAACTTGGTGCGACTTCTCTGTACTCCACCGAAAGGAGAGAGACCGTCTAAGACCTCTTCGTGGTCTGTCTGGGTTGGGGATGGAGGAGTGGAGAGATCGCTTGAAATTCTGTACCCATAAATGGTAGAGACGCGTTCCCTTTGTAGTACACGACACCTAATCAAAAGCGTCTGTTTCAAACACAGGCCGGCCCTTTTGACACATAATTTCCAAATAACGGTGGAAATTCTACAACGTGGGCTCACCAGGCCGCTCAGGCCTGTAGAGTTCGCCTTCTTAAACTTTTTTGGGTAGAACCCCGCAGTTGGGGCCCCCTCGACACCGCCATCCGGACGCCACCTCTCTCGGGACTAGTGCGCCGGGGCCGGGCACCCCCCCCGCCCCCCCCCCCCCGCAAGGCCCACGGCGCGCGCGGGGGCCGCCGAGAGAAAAGGGAGAGAAAAGGAGAGAGAGAGAGAGAGAGACAGAGAGAGAGAGAGAGAGAGACAGAGACAGAGAGAGACAGAGACAGAGAGAGAGAGAAGGGGAAGGGGAAGGGGAAGGGGAAGGGGAAGGGGAAGGGAAGGGAAGGGAAGGGAAGGGAAGGGAAGGGAAGGGAAGGGAAGAGGAAGGGAAGGGAAGAGGAAGGGAGGGAATGGGAGGGAGGCAGGGAGGCAGGAGAAGGGGAGCGCGCAGGCGGGGAGGCCTAGGAAGGCCCGGCCGGTCGGAGGCCGCGCGGCCGGCGCTCACCTTCCAGGTAGCAGCTGGAGGACGAGGAAAGCCCCTTCTTCGACTTGCAGCCCACCAGCTTCAAGCAGATCTCCAACATCTTCGCGCGCCGGAGCCGTGGGGCCGGCGCCCCTCCCGCGGCGCGGGCGGCTCAGGCTCGGCTCGCCCCGCTGGCTCCGCGCGCCGCCCCGGGCCCCCGCGGCCCCGCCATGGGCCTCACCGCCGCCCGCGCGCCCGCCCAGGGCCCGGCCGCGTCTCGGCCCCGCTCGGTCGCGCCGGTTAACAAAGGGCCCGAGCCCGCCCGCGGCCCGCCCCCGCCTCCTCGGCCGCCTTAACCCCCTCGGCGCCGCGCCGGGACCCTCTCGGGGCGGGGCGGGGCGAGGCGAGGCGCAGGCCGGTCCTAGGCCGTTACCGCGGCCGAAACCAGCCCAGGGCCAACTCCTAAGGCAGCAGGAGGATTTCTTCAAAGCACAGCACTTAGTAGTGCTCAGCGTTGGGAGGTGCGGCCCTAACACCCCAAGAAAGACACCGGCTACCCCAGCTGTGGGCTGGGGGAGGCAGGTGCCCCGCAACTCTTCCAAAACCTCGCGTGTCTCCAGCTGCAGGAGGAGCCCCCGCAGGCACTGCTGGAGGCCCGCTCCGCCGCGGGGGCCCGGCGAGCCTCCGTCCCCAGAAGGCTGGTGGGTAAGGCAAAGCCCGCGGCCAGTACCAGCGCCGGTCTCACTGCCACCGGCGAGCGTCCTGCGATCGAGGCTAAGCCCCGTGGGCGTTTAAGCCATGAATCACGGGGCTGGAACCCGCGCAGCGGCTACAAGTATGCCGCACAGTTGTCAGTCCAGACACGCGGGCTAGGTGACGGCTGGAAAAGATGTGCGAGTCCCACTCAAACATAGTTTCTTACTTTATGTAAAGGGAATGTAGTCTCCACAGTGAGAACTTCAGAGGCAGGGCCTGCATCCCCTGTCTGCCTCATTGTCTTCAACAGGGAACTTTTTTCCTTGTTTGACAAGTGCCATGGGGCACTATAGTTTAAAACCCATTTCATTGCTGTGCTGGGCTCCAATCTTTTTATAATTCTGGTTAGGAGGGATAATAGACAATGTCATAACATAACAACAATCACAAGAATGTGTTACTCAGCACAAAACCAGAAATCCAGGTCAACGGGAAACAACGGGAACCCCAATCACACCAAATAATTTAATAAATTTAATAACAGTATCAGATAACTAAACTGCAACAAGCAGAAACACTAAGTTTAGTTCAGCCCTGGCTGGTGTGGCTCAGTTGGTGGGGCGTTATCCCCTGCACCAGAGGTTGCTGGTTTGATTCCAGGTCAGGGCATATGCCCAGGGTCCAGGCCTGATCCCAAAGGGAGTGGTGCAGAAAGCAGCTGATCGAAGTTATGCTCTCACATCGGTTTCTCTCTCTCCCCCTCTCCCTTTCTCTCTCTCTAAAACTATTCTTAAAAAAACAAAACAAAACTAAGCTAGTCCGTACCTTAGCACATGAATAATTAGCACTAACACGTACTGATCTAGCTGGGTAGGTTGGTTGGTTAGAGCATCGTCTCGAAACACCAAGGCTGCAGGTTTGATCCCGGATCAGAGCACATACAAGCAGCAGCTAATAAATGTATAAATAAGCGAAATAACAAATCCATGTTTCTCTCTCTCTCTCTCTCTCTCTCTCTCTAATCAACCAATATTATATACACGTGTGTGTATATATGTACACGTGTGTGTGTGTACATATATATAAAGCTAACATGTACTGAGATCTCACTGTGTGTCTGAGTCTTGTGAGAAGTATGGTCTGTCCACTACTGCACTGCAACAACCCTGTAAGGAAAACAGAATTATTATCCCAATTCTTCGGGTAAAAACCTGAAGCTCAGAGAAGTCAAGCTCCTTGCCAAAGGTCCAACAGCTGGAAATGGGCAGAGCTGAGCTCAACCCAGGTCCACCTGGATCCAAGGATCAGGCTCCTGACCAGTAGATTATACAGCTGCCTCCAACCAAGAATAAATTACAACTAGATTCAAGCTTTGGCTGTCTATATCTTTGGTCAAATAACTAAGGTTAGCATATGTTTCAGACGAAGCGTGGCTGAGAGATCCTGGCTGTGGTGATCAGCCCCAGAGAAAAAGCTGGGTTGGGTTCATTTGGCCTATATGGTAATGGCGAAAATATGGGCATCTTCAGTGCACCAGGAATGGCTATGTAAGAAGATCTTCATTTGGGTCTGTCATACACAACACACAAAAATTCAAGATCTGGCTGGAGGTGACCAGTGTGTATCACAGGCAAGGGCATCATCAACTTTTCAGAAGTGTCCTGCCAAATTCTGAACAATGTACAAAATGTTTTTACTGCAGCTGCGCGGACCTACAGTTAGTGCGGTAGTACAAGGTCAGGCCTCATGAGCACCTAAGAAGGCCCCGTCACGGACAGTAGACACGGGGCTACAGGGCCACCAGGTGACAAGTGCAGTGACTGCGAACGCTACCTAGACTCTGGCAGATACTATCGTCTGCTGGTCAGCCTTCAGGTAACAACTGCTGACTTGTTCTGTGTTGTCTTGAACCTTTCAACCTCTAAGTGTACAGCCAAAAATAAAATTCAAAACAAGCTGAAAAACAATAATCTGTTCTGGTGCCATTCTGGAAAGTTCAAGGGCTTTGGACTAGACTATAGTAAAGTCTGTCATTATACAGCATTTCAGATCTAAAGGGCTGTATATTCACATTGGCAAGTTAATGCCAAGAATTATACATTAATGGGCATTTTTGCAATTCTAACTATAATCTTGAATGCTATCAGTTAATATAGGCCCAGATATTTGTTTGCATGTGCTGTACTTTACATTGGGATGTAAGTTTATTTTTAAAAGCTAACGACTATTACTAATATTCTGTTCTTGAGTCTAAAATGACCTTATCCTCTTAAAATGAGTAATGCTTATAAACTGTGTCCAAATCTTTCAAAATTTAGTTATAAAACTATGCATCAACTGGTCCAGCGAAACTGAATTAGCAGCAACAAATACTGAAAGTATCACCAAACTGTACGCTACACTACCGCATCAAACCTCGACTATTCTTTCCAGATCCAGTTTTGATGCTTAGGAAGCTCACTTGCAAGATACAAAAGGCATTCTGTTACAAGCAAATAAAGGGAAGCCCCAATCTTCTTACTAGAATGAAGAAAGGCCCAAGAAGTACTCCCTCTAAGCAGGCTTAAGCCTCAAAGGCATTAACTTTAAAACATAAAGAAAAACAACAAAGAAATGAAAAAGACTGTGAACTACACAGCTTGTTTGTCATGATGCATTCAGTTTGAAAAAGGAGTAGACATTTACTGTGCACCTAATACATGCCAGGCATAAGCCTCACAATAATCCTTTGAATACTGTGTAGTATAATTTCATTTCACAAGTAAGGAAACTTGGGGAGGAGGGGAAGGGGAGAGTAAGTATCCTTGTCCAAGTTCACACAGCTAGGAAGTAGTAAGGTCCAAAGCCCTTGAACTTCCCAAAGTGGCAGGAACATAATTTGCAATTTAAGTGAAAGGTGGATAATATGTGCAAAGCCAAAGAATGAAATAAAAATTGGAAAAATATGTCTTAGAAGAAAATAATTCTGGGAATTAGAACTACTTAAGAATATTTTAAAACATATTAAGAATATTAAGAAAGAACAAAGGTCCTTAATTAGGTTAAAGTATGTGATACGAGCTCTGTTTCCAAAACTATGGTCCAGGGACAACCTACTTAGAATCACCGGTGGTGCCTGCTGAAAATGCAAACCAGACCCTCGGCCTCCACCCGCACCTCCAGAAGCAGGATGTGTGGAACAGGACGCGCCTCAACCAGTTCCCCAGGTGACCTGTGTGCGTACTGTACTTAGGTTTGAAAACCACTGTTTTGGAAGAGGAAAGATTTGCTTATTTCCACTGGGGACAGAACACACAACAATGGATATTTCTAAAAAATTCATTCATTTGAAAGAAATTTCTAAATTTAAGAAAAGTACAATTCTAGAACAAGTTACCAAAAGGGGACTATTCTCTGAAGATTTTAGGATAAATTTTGAAATTTTTTAAAGTTTGGAATTCAGTCCTATTTTTAAAAGATAGGGGAGGAGGCAGAGGGGTCAAGGGAAGGAGGAAGGAGACCGGACAGGAGCAGGAGGCGGCAGGATGCTGAAGCTCCACCTGTGAGCGGCAGGATGGGTGGGAGTGGAAGGCAGGCAGGCAAGTGTGTTGTGGGGCCTGGTTTGGGAAGCCTAGGACTATATAACCCCAGGTGTGACTGACCCTCTCACTGTTTCCAGCCCAGCCAATAACTTTAGCGGGAAAGGGCAAAGATCTTGAGGTATGTGCCCGCTATTTCATACGCACATGCCAACAGAGCCCACTTCCCCCGATTCTGCAAATCCTGCCCAGTGAGAGCCTGCGGGGTTCTCTAGCTGAAAGAGCACATCAATCACAACCATGTCCGGCAGTACTGTGTAAGGAAACACACGCCTCTCTTTAAGTTGCACACATTTTCAGTGAGATAGCACTACTTACCGGCCAAGTGTTACCAAGGCCTGATGACTCTGGACTGGGCAAACTGGGTAAGAGGGGGCAGCGCAGCAGAGGCTGGACCAGCTATGGCCTTGTGCAGCCTAGTTCTGAACCTCAGATCTGCCATTCATAGTAGCGGCTTCGGCAAGTGACTTTACCACCCAGAGCCTCAATTTTCTCTTCTGTAAAACTGGAGTTCGGGTGGTCATAAGAGTAGCTATCGCACAGGGTTATGAAAATTAGAAATAATGTATGGAAAGTGCTCGATAAACACTAGCTATATGTTTTTTCCAAATGAGGATTCTTACTATGTTGGTTGATGGTCTGTGTTCCTGCCTAAATCTTACTGGGACTAAGTCAGGAGCTAAAATGAACAAATGTGATATGTGAAAATGATTCAGAAAGTACAGTCTGAGGCAGTGAGGGCAGTCTGGAGGTTTTCCAAGGGACAGAAAATCAATTCATTTTATTAAGGGAAAGAAACACTAGCTACGGGGCAGGGGTAGCAACTAAGACTGAAATGTCACGGAGTCCTACTTTTTAATCCTAAAGCCAAGGTTTTGCAACCATGCTTTGCCGCAAAACACAAACTCCACACCCCACATTCTCACGGGGCCTTCTTGGGGCCCAGGACCTGATGTGCAGCATGTGTGGCTGTCCTGCAGACAACACCGGTTGTTTGTCGGTCCCCTTGGTATCCCAGGGCTACAGGCCTACTGACCCGTCTTTGAGTAATTCCGCTCTCTAGAAAGTCTCGTTATAGTAGAGATGACAGTAAGGCTCTATGGTATTTTTATAATCAGCAAGCAAACACAACTATTAAACAGCCATTTTCTCCAGGAGGAAACTAGTATTATTGGTGAGCCCATTTTATTTTTTATTCATTTTTATTTTTTTTAATCAAAATAATATATACACATGGGTAAAAAGCAAAAAGTGCTGAAAGTCTTATAATAACAGCAGCCCCTGGACTCCATCCCCCAGCCTGTTTCTCCAGAGGCAGCCTTCATCAGATTTCCAACTAATATCCTCATATTTTTGTTTCTGGACCCATCATCTTTCCATATCATATATTAACTTATTATTACTATCACCCTCCCCAACCTCCAAAAACAGGAAAATCAGTTTTTAGTTAAACCGATAACCAGTGCTTACATTCCTTCGGTATAAACACTGTTCACCACTGGCCCAGCTGGTGTGGCTCAGTGGCTGAGTGCCATCCCGTGCACCACGGAACTGCCGGTTCGATGCCAGGGTTTCGGGCTCAAGCTCCAGCATGGGGCATGCGGGAGGCAGCTGACTGATGTCTCTCTCTCATCGATGTCACTCTCTCTTCCTCCCCCTTCCTTTCTCTCTAAAATCAATAAAAATATTATTTAAAAATTTAAATAAAAATAACAATAAAGTAAAATCAATAAAAACTTTTTTTTAATCCTCATCTGAGGAGATTTTTCCATTGCCTTTTCAGAGAGAATGGAAGGCGAGGGAGGGAGAGAAGCATCGATGTGAGAGAGACACATCAAGCCGCCTCCCGCGTGCGCCCTGACCAGGGCTGGGATCGCGCCTGCAACCGAGGTACGTGCTCTTGGCCGGAAATGAGCCTGGGACGGTTCAGTCCGAGGTACGATGCTCTAACCACTGAGCCAAACTGGCTAGGGCAAAAAAACATACTGTTCACTGCTCTAACAATAATATACTATCAACTTATATATTATAAAACTTTGTTTACCCTGGAGATAGTAATGGTCTCAATTTTTCATTTGATTAGTCTTCTGTATATCTATTACTATTTTCCCCCCAAATATTTCAAAGATCTGTCAAACACTTAGTGGTATTTTTTCCAAATACTAAAACATTTAAAATATTCTCAGTTCTACTTGTTGGCTTATATCCTCATTTTGCTGGCTTCCACTGTCCAGCAGCTTCCTGGGAGGAGGGGAGGTGCATGTCTATTCTACTGACAGTTTGGCTGGGTATAGAATTCTACATTGAAAATAATTTTCCCCACTTAATTTTGAAGGTATTTCTTCACTATCTTCTAGTTTCTAATACTGCTGTTTAAAAATGCAATTCCACTCAGATTCCTAATCTTTCAGATATGACCTGCTTTACTCTTTGGAAGTTTTTAGGAACTTCTAATATCCTTGGTGTTGAAATTTCACAATATGGCTTGAAACGAGTCTTTTTTCATATATAATGCTTCACTAAACTCAAATAATTCCTAATATTACAGTCCTCTGAATTTTCCTCCATTTTCCTTCCATTCTTTCTTTCTGGAATTCCTCCCAGACAGGAACTGAAGCCCTGGGACTGACCTGTTCCCTCTTATTGCCCATGTTTTTGTCTTTACATTCTGCTTTCTGAGATAGGCTATTTTCCAAGTCTTCTGTTGAATGTAAAATTTTGGCTATAATGTTTTCAATATTAAAGAACTCATTCTTGTTTTAATTGCTATTGTTTTTAACAACATACTGTTGTTTGATGTTTATAATCTCTCTAAGAATAGCAAAGAAAAGTTCTGAATTCTTCTGTTTCCTACAATATCTTTATTTCCACCAAGTTCCTTCTTTCTGTGAATTTGTTTTACCCTTTACTATCATGTTAGAGATTTTCTCTAATGTTTAGAGAAACGTGGCTATCCATTCATTATATACAAATGAGGAACTAAAAAGGAAACACTGAAGGTGCATGACAACTGGTGGACTTTAATGATGGGAGGTGGTAAGCTATCCACCAAAAGAATCCCCAAAATGGCTTTTCTCTAGGGCCATGCAATTTGGTTTATCCCCCCCCCCCCAAAAAAGAATATTTACATCTCACCCGAGGATATATTTTTTTTATTGATTCTAGAGAGAAAGGAAGAGAGAAAAACATAGATTGGTTGCCTACCATATGTGCCTCAACTGGGGATTGAACCTCCAACCTGGGTATGTGCCCTGACCGGCAATCGAACTCGTGACCCTTTGGTGCACAGGACGACAGTCAAACCACTGAGTTACACTGGCCAGGGCAAGAGAATGGAAAACTACTTAAAATTTGTTGCAAACTACTCAAATCTTAACATTGCTGGTAGTGAAAAAATAACCAAACCCCAAATTCTTAAATCCAGTCACATAGCTTAAAGTTAAGTTATAAACACATACATTGTGGAACTAAAATAGTCTGGGATATTCTTATTAATTCTAAGACTCTGAATTCAACTTAAAAACAACCTGCATGTTTTCATGAATTGTCTTTGTCCCTTCACTTTGGTTAACTTTTGAAATAAATGCCACAGAATTGTATTTTAAATCACAAAAAGTCGTGTTTTTGTTCACTCTTTAATCTGAATATTGAATAAAGATGAAGATATCTACAAAAGAAACAAAAAATAGCATGTTGCAATAACCCTAACGGCCTCAAACTATTATCTTTATAAGAGGTAACCCTAAGCACACTTAAGTAGAAACAACTGATAAAAGCCAGGCACTGGTTATTTATAAGCAATACTCTTATTTTCAAACACTGGCAGTGCTTTTAGCTTTTATGGTTTTGTTAACTTTGAACTGGGAAGCCAATGGTTAATTTTTTTCCTCTCTTTCTCTAAGACTAAAAGAATCTGCCAAAGCAGCAGACCAGGCCTAGGAGATCACGTTACTCTGGGGGTGGGGGAAGGCAGCTGGAGGGGAGTGTAGAGAGAAGGGCTAGAAGGGAAAGAAAACAAGTTGTCTGAACCTCCCAACAGTGGGAGACCCAGCGGGGATTAGGAGGTACTGGAGGAGCCCATGTTTACCCAAGTTATCTCTGGGGTAGCTGAAAGGGCTGCCCAAGTATAGATTCCCTCGGTATTTAAGAACCTCTCAGCAGCCTAGAGCTGAAAACCTAGAAATTAATGCTTGTTTCTTCAAAACATTCAGTACCAATTTTTTGTGTGAAGGTTTTAAACACACAAAGAACAAATGGGTCCAGATGATTCCTTGCCTACACTTATCAGAAATCCCTGCTGCCCTTAGAGAAGCAATGCCATGTCCCAATGAAACGCGCTGCTCTTTTCCTTCCTAAAGCAGCAGATCTGGCATACTTATCCAGAAGTGCATAGTAACCGGAGAGGAATGGCTACAGTTAACTGCTCACTGAGTGGCTGTGGTGACATCAGGAGGAAACAGCCACTTGAAAAGAAAACTATAAAACAAAGTTCTGCTTTCAAAGTCCACCTGGCAGAAGCTGTTCTCTTATTTGCCACCCTTCCTACCAGCTGCTGTATAAAATATATGCAGTACAGCAACTCCAAAATCAGATTTAATCACTAAGATATTTTCACAATCCCTGAGCGATAATAATTCATATTTATGGCTATTTCACCATGAAGAATATTCTAGTGTGATTCTAAAAACAACAGTAAAAGTAACTCCTCAATAAGGTTTAGGCCAACAACTGCATATCAACTAGACTTTCTTTAATGAAAAATGAATGAGAATCCCACACAGACTAGTTACAGGACCCCCCAAGCCCAACAATGGCCCCCAACATCTGTTCTGTTCTCTCACCTCCAATCTTAAGTTTTAGGCCTTATCCCCTAAGTTTTGGATGGACACACTGTCCCAGAATAAAAACCACATTTTCCAGACTCTCTTACATTTGGGCATTACCATATGACTAAGTTTTAACCAATGGTATGTGAGCAGAAATGATACTTGAACTTTTGGGTCAAGTTCTTAAAAGGAATGGGCTCCCTCATTATGGAAAACAGTATGGAGGGTCCTCAAAAAATTAAAAATGGAACTGTCTTATGACCCAGTAATTCCACTTCTGGGTATCTGTCTGAAGAAACACAAAACACAAATTTAAAAAGATACATGCACCCATGTTCACTGCAGCATTATTTGCAATAACCAAAATATGGAAGCAAACCAAGTGCCTATCAATAGATGAGTGGCTAAAAAAGCTGTGGTACATATACAATGGAATATTACTCAGCCATAAAAAAGAATGAAATCTTACCACTTACGACAGCATGGATGAACCGAGAGAGTATAATGCTAAGTGAAATAAGTCAGAGGAAGAAATACCACATGATTTCACTTATATGTAAAATCTAAAGAACAAAATAAGCGAACAAACAAAATTGAAACAGACTCACAGACACAAAGAGACTGGTGGTTGCCAGAAGGGAGGGGGTTGGGTGAAAAGGTAGAGGGGGTAAGAACTACAAATTGGTAGGTACAGAATAGTCACAGGGATTAGGAAATATAGTTAATAATATTGTAATAACTGTGTGTAGTGCCAGGTGGGTACTGGAAATACTGGGGAGAACACTTTGTAAAGTATGATTGTCTAACCACTATGCTGCACACCTAAAACTAATATAAAACAATATTGAATGTAAACTGCAAATGAAAACTAAACTTTTAAATTTAAAAAAAAAAAAAAAAAAGGAATGGGCTCCCTCTCTTCTTTTCTACTTCCCACCACCTGCAAGGGGTCAGGATAGCTGGAGAGGCAATTCAGAGAGTGAGGTAGAATCACATCTTACAGATTAACAAGATACCCGGGGTTTGACCCTGTGGAGTCCCCACGCACATCCAGGAGGGCTAATGTCAGCCTATTATAGGAAAGAGAAATAAACATCTGGCTTGTTTAAATCGCTGGCATTCAGCATCTGTCATAACAGCCATTTAGTCTTAATGGTAATAATATTAAAAGACCGGTTTCAACTTGCAAAAAATCTAAGAATTCTCCAAATCAACTGTTTCTATTCTTTATCTATTAAAAACTGTTAATTGCAGAGCAAACATTTGAAACAGTGCTATAAGCTCTAGGCAATGAGAAAGTGGTTTAAATAATCCCTGCGAAACATATAGCCCGGTGTCCAACTCACAACATGCAAATAGCACACATCAATTATTCTTACTATTAACTGGCCCTCCCCCTTCCCTCAGTCTTCGGTGCCAATGTGAGAGAGATAAAAAACCCATGTGTTGTATCATACACTTGATAAAAAACTTATATCCAGAATAGAGAAAACTCTTACCACACAATAATAAAACAGCACGCAAACCAATTTAAAATTTTTGAACTGACATGTCACCAAACAAGAAATACAAATGGCTGCTAAGCACATAAAAAGATGTTCAGCATCATTAGTTATTCAAGAAATGGAAACTAAAGCCACAGTGAGATACCACTTCACATCCACGTGACTAACTATAATCAAAAAGACAGATAAAACCAAGTACTGGTGAGAATGTGGGGAACGTACTATCAGACCCAGCAGCTCCACTCCTAGGAATCTACCCTGGAGAAATGAAAACATGTCCAAGCACCATTGTTCATAAGGACCAAAACTGGAAACAATCCAAATGTCCATCAACTGGTGAATGGATAAACAAAATTTATTTCCAAAGAATGGGATAACATTCAACAATAAAAAGGAACACAGTCCTGACACGTGCAACAATATAAACCTCACAAACATGCTGTGAAGTGAAAGAAGCCAGTTGCAGAAGAGCACATGTTGTATGATTCCACTGATATGAAATGTGCAGAAAAGGCAAATCTATAGAGATGGAAAGTAGATGAGTGGGTTACCTGGGGGTGGGGGTGGCACTGATTGCAAAGGGGCAGAAAGAATCTTTTTTAGATGATGGGAATGTCCTAGAACTGGACTGTGGTGATGGCTGAACGCCCTATAAATTTACTAGAAATCACTGAATTGCACAGAAAAATGTTAAATTTTATGGATTGTAATTATACCACACAAAAAAACCTGTTAGTAAAAAAAGGGAGAAAGCAATGTTTTCTGATTTTGATACTTTTTCTTAATGGATGTCATACAAAGGATGAGACAAAAGGATTAGAAATGCAACCAGTTTGGCTGCTCAGTTCCATGCTATGAACCTAAAGGGACCATAGTACAGTGTTGCTGGCCTATGGCATCTTATTTGGAGATGCCTTAATGAAGGCCACTTACATTCCCAGAGAACAAACATAAAACACCCAGCTCCAACAGCTCTCGGACTCCCAGCATAATTCCTGCCTAAGGAGGAAGTGTAAGGGGAGGACTGTACACACACAACCAAGACGATCACTACCTGGTGGGAGTGGGCAGACGTGGCACATCAAAGAATGGAATGCACAGAAACACATCCCCATTCAGAGGAAGCACCTGGAGACTCTCACAAGTAAGTGCATGCAGCTTTCACAGGGCCTATGGGGCTGCGACTCTGAGAGCTCCCAAACATACACCCCGACCCCACACACATCTTCCGGACAATACAGTCCCAATTGTTAAATCTCTCAGAGAAACTGATGGTCATGGTAAATCAGATGAGATTAAAATGTTACGAACAATATTTAAGATCTATTGTAGGAAAATTTCTTGGTGGTAAACATTATGTTTCCCAAGTGCTAGGAGGAAGAGAAGTAGCCAATTAAATATTGGAATTAATTAACAATAAATACTTCATGAGTCTTAAGCTTCTGATAAAAGATCTGAAAAGCTAATCAGCCAATAATTCTCAATACTGCCCAGTCTTTGCCCTTACTTCTTCTCAGTTGATCTCCAAAACAACCCATGGGAAGTAGGAGGAATGTCTCTTTATCCCCAGTGAAGCTGCAGTGACTGAAGCCCAGCAAGGAGGAATCCCACAGGAAGAGGGACTAGAGAAGCCAGGCATCCTCTGAAGCTGAGATCTCACCCATGACCCAAGTGTCCCGAGTACAACAGGCCCACAACACCCATGCTGGGCAAGGCAGAGGTCACACCAAAGCCGAATGAGAAACAGTTCCTGCTTTAAAGAAAACTGGGTCTTTTTCTTAACCCAACTGGTATACCTCTCATAAAACTCTCTGATTTGTCATCAACTGTCAATCAGAGATCTGATGTGTCATCAGAGATCTGATTGTCCACTCACTCAGCTGTGATGAAGATGACAAACAGGAAGAAGGCACTTGGGGCCTCCACGGATACAGTCTTGAGAGCAAGGGCTGGGAGGGAGGAGCAGACACTGAAACAGAATCACAAGGGTGAGAGAAGTGGCTGATTCTGCCTAGAGATGCCAGGAAAGATTTCCAGGTGAGACCCCAGTGGTGTAGAAATAGTGGAAGAGTCTTCCTTTCTACCATTTTCCTTTCAGAGCTTAGAAATCAATTAAAAGCATACAAGTAGTCCACACATATGTGCTGAATTGATTCCCCACAAAGATGCAAAGGCAATAATTCAATGGAGTCTTTTGAACAAATGGCGCTGAAACACTGGACACCTATATGCTAAATGATAACTCTCCATTAAGACCTGCACCACATACAAAACTTAATGCAAAATGGATTATAGGCCTAAACGTTAAATAAAAACTTATAAAACTTACAAAAGAAAACCGAAGACAAGCCTCTGTGACCTTGGGTTAGATAAAGATTTCTTATAGTATGAACTTTAAGAGAAATAACTGAGAAATTGGACTTCATCAAAATGAAAAAGTTCTGCTCCTTTGTTGTTGTTGTTGTTTTAGAGAGAAAGGAAGAGGGAGAGGGAGAGAGAAACATGAACGTGAGACAGAACATCCACTGGCTGCCGCCCATCCCGCCCGGGATGGAACCTGCAACCTGGTACGCCCTGACAGGGAATCAAACCCATGACCCTTTAGTGCACACTCTAACCAACTGAGCCACACTGGCCAGAGCAAAAACTTCTGCTCTTCTAAAGACACTGTTAAGACAATGAAAAGATAAGTCAAAGACTGGAAGAAAATACCAAGTGCTGGAAAGAATGTGGAGCAGCCAGCCGGTGTGAGCGCAAACTGGTATGAACTGGCGGCAGGAAATGCAAACTCACTTTGTAAAGCTATCTGGCAGTTTTTCGGAAGTCAAGCATACACCTAACATATGACCTAGCAACCACATTCCTGATTATTTACCCGAGAGAAATAAAAATGTGTCCACACGAAAACCTCCGGGCAAATGTTTACAGGGGCTCCATTCATCATCTGGACCAGTGGCTCAGTTTGTTGGAGCATCTTCCAACGCACCAAAAGGCTGCGGGTTCCATCCCAGGAGGCAACAACTGATGTTTCTCTCTCATATATGTCTCTGTCTCTCCCTTTTTCCTTCCCTCCCTCCCTCCGTCTCTTTCCCTTCTCTCTCAAATCAATAAAACATATCCTGCTGGGGTCTGTGTGGCTCAGTTGGTTGAGTGCCGTCCCATGCACCAGGAATTCACTGGTGTGATTCCCGGTCAGGGCACATGTCTGAGTTGCAGGCTCAATCCCCAGTAGTGGGGGAACAGGAGGCAGCTAATCAATGTTTTGCTTTCACATGGATGCTTCCCTCTCTCTCTCTCCCTAAAAATCAATTTAAAAAAAAATATTTTTAAAGGTAAGTAAATACTACCTTTTGGAATAAAAACAATTACAACCGAAAGTATTCATCAGAATAAGAATTAAAAGCTAATCATTTGTTTACTGGAAGCTTCTGTAAAATATGTCAATTCTGACCTGCTGATGAAATGAAAATCAGGCCTGGCTGGGTGGCCCAGATGGTTCGAGCGTCATCCTGTGCACCAAAAGGCTGCTGATTCGGTTCCGGTCAGGGCACATACCTAGGTTGTGGGTTCGATCCCTGGTCAGGGCGCATGTGGGAGGCAACTGACTGATGTTTCTCACACATCAATGTTTCTCTCTTTCTCTCTCTCTCCCTTCCTCTCTCTCAAATCAATAATAAATACATCATCTGGTGAGGATTAAAAAAAAAAAAGAAAAAGGAATGAAAATCAGAAAGGGGATAAAGGACAGAAAAGAGCAGAATAAAGGAAGAGGCACCAGCTCTCATCTCTGACGCAGCTTGAGCTTGAGAACAGGTCCATGGCTCCCAGCAGCAGAGATCTGCACCTGGAGCCACAAGCGCACTAGTACTGGGAGTGGAAGAATATCCTGTGTTCTTTCGTTGCCAAAATATGCTTATGTGGAAAATGCCCGAAGTAACTGTCAAACGCAAAAAATAAAGGTCTTGGCAGCAAAGATTTAAACGTTATCAGGCTCGCTACTGAGTGCTGTGTGCTCACCACCCGATACTTAGTAAATACGGAGCTGAAGCATGCAGAGCGCTCAGAATGGTGCCTGAGGCAGTCAAGAGGAATGTAAGTGGCTTGCCACCATCACACCACACTCCAGGAGAAAAGCATCCACTCATCCATCCATTCATTCACTAGACAAGTTTTCTACTAAACATCTACTATGTGCCAGGTAATACGACGTGTGCAGAGAGTTAACAAAGCACAAGATGGGCATGGTCTCCATGCTAAGGGACCTTACAGTCGAGGAGGGGAGGGACAGTAAACAAACCACCACATTAATTAGTGTATAATTATAAACAGAGAAGATCTCCAAAGACAAGGATAAATCCTATGACAGAACATAGCAAAATTAAAGTTTATGTTAAAAACTTCTTAATGAGTTGCATATATGCTTTATAAATTCCTATTTTTAGAAGGTTCTCTCATTTAAAATTTTCAAATAAAAATACAAACTTGTTTTAGAAAAGTCAGAGTAGAGACTACTAATACCTTATTTTGTATTTCCATCCAGTTTTTTCCTGAATTCCATTTTAATATTGTGGTATCATACCTAAAATAAAAATTTATATCCCATTTGAAACTATACTGATTACATAATTTGCCCAGCCCTGGCTTTTTGTTAAGAACTGCTCATGTTTGCAAAGTGAAAAGTACTTATTCTCTAATTTACCTGTTTTGTCAGTGGAGATTGCTGCGTGAGTCCCTTAAAGGGGGATATACCTAAACCACAAAGGCATGTGGTCAGTTTGCAAAATAAAGGTACCGAATTAAATCTACGGTACTGAATGAGAATCCATACACCAAATCTGGATCCAACTCTATTCATATGTAAAACTTCAAGCAAAATTTCTGAATCTGTCATGCTCATGCACTTATGATATTGTCGGGAAAACAGTTTTAAAAATAAGAGCAAAGGAACAGCTACAAGGAACAGACTATTCTGAAACCATTTCCAGGAACAGGGTTTGTTTAAACAAAACGTATTAAGTGAAACCAGCTGTACTCGGGGTTGATGCCATCTGAAGTGGAATTCTAAAACCACCCACTTCACACTAAGAAACTCTCAATGCCCAACTAGCTACAGGACAGCATGGCAAGGAGCAGGGGCACCAATGAGCAAAAGGCCCAACTGTAGATGCTCGCAAGAACCCCTTATGTCTCACCCGCTAGTTCAACCAGCTTTATGCTTCAAACCACTCACCAAAGTGCTGAAGAGATGTGAAGGGAGCTACTCTTTTTTTAAATTGATTTTTAGAGAAAAAGGGAGAAGGAGAGAGAAAGAGAAACATCAATGTAAGAACGGAACATTGATTGCTTCCTGCACACCCCCTACCAGGGATGGAGCCCACAGCCTGGGCATGTGCCATCAGCCAGGACCTGGAATCGAACCATCAGCCTTTCGGTGCATGGGACGATGCCCCACCAACTGAGCCACACCAGTCAGGGTGTGCGTTACACTTTTGAGGGTACCAGGAAAGAGGGGCCTGGAGTCAGGAATAATTAGCATATTCTGCCAAAGGGTCAGTTGATGAAGCTTTCACTCAAGCTGATGGCAGAAAACTCCACTAATTAAAATATGCTCTAGGGAACTCTAAAACACACACCTTTTTCCTTTCTGAAAACTAAGACATCTCAAGAAAAAAAATAGAGCCTGAGTTGTAACTAAGTTTTCATTGTTTAAAATCATTTTCCTTAACTTACAACAAAAGCACAAGGGCGAACTTGCTTGTTTCTTTGAAGACTTCCTAGTGGCAACATATCTGGTACCCTTGGTGAAGTCATGTGGCCCAGCCAGAAACAATCACCCGTTTTGAAAGTGTTTCCCAATGATCACCGGTACTGCCGGTAGGACTGTAATCAAAACAATGCCGTTGAGAAACGCAGCCATTAATCATTTTATTTTGGAAACCAATTAGGAGATGATGAAAGAAGAAAAAACAGTGATTCATTTATTTTGATGAAATCAGGCCTTCAAAAGATAGAATAGACCAGGAAATACACACATTTTTATGTTCTAAAGTATCTTAAACTTGGTCTTAAAAAAAAATTCTTTCCAAGCTCACTAAGTGAACAAAATAAATCAGCTAGTTTATGAACTTGACTTTGACATATTCTGCTAACTTATGGATGAAAGCTTGCAGGTAAAAAAAAAAAAAAAAAAAAAGACTGAAGGATGGTGACGGACTTGCAATTTGAAGCACCTGCATCAACAAGACAGCGAGGTTATCCTACAGATGACCATGATCCTATGTCATCTGTAGGATAATGATGGCTTAGTTTTGAAATGTCACTCATTAGCTGGGTTTACCTGCCTCTTTTAAAAGCAGGCAAAGCCCAGTACTAAAATTCTCTCTCCCCGCCCCCCCACCCTTCCACTCTCTCTAAAAAAATCAATGGAAAAAATGTTCTAGGGTGAGGTTTAACAAAACAAAACAAAACAAAAGGCTGTAATGTCTCTCTGCCCAGCTGGGTAGTAGTATATAAATCTATGGCTCTACAATTTGACTATATGTCTTAAAAGGGGGTGGAACCAGAAAGAACACACAAACTTGTGTACGCATAGAATACTTCTTCAAACCTAAGACGGTGCCGTAAGATACGCCTTTACTCTTGTGAACCATTAAACCATAGCATTCTGTTGATTATAAGAACCACTCTGATTTTAGAGGTGTTTTTAATGTAACATCACATACATTAAATTAAAGAATAAATTAAAGCAGCTCTGAAAAATACAGAAACTAGCAAGGTAGGACTGACTTACTACTGAATGCTTTATGTTGTTGCTTTAATTTTTTTACCATAAATATGTCTGCTTAAAACACACACGTACAAACTGCCTAACTATTTATCTTAAATTCTCTCCTTAAAAGACATCCATGTCATTCTCAATTTGAGGAAGAACTTAAATTCCTACCCAGACACATTCTAATTCCAACAAGTATTTCTAATTCCAACAAATTTTTCCAATTCATACCCATTTAAGTTCAAATGTTACCTACTGCTCTACAACTTTGCATTTCAAGGTGTATCTTTTTGGTCCCCAGTTTTATTGCCAAACACATCTGCATGAACTGACAAAGTAAAGGGTGCCACCTCTAAAGCAGGTGTGCCAACTGCCAAGCCACCTGGCTCACACAGGGCAGGCAACCCCAAGCTCCCCCTCATCTCATCAGCTCTCTGGAGTTCACATGCAGGAGGCCAAAAAGATACACCACTGATTTAACGTTCCACGTGAGAGCCACACTGTGGGTGGTTATTTCCAACTTCACAGGACTCTGTGTTGTTGTTTTGTTTTGTTTTTAAATATATCTTTATTGATTTCAGAGAGAGGAAAGGAGAGGGAAAGAGAGACAGAAACATCAATGATGAGAGAGTCATTGATCGAGCCCGCAACCCCGCCATGTGCCCTGACCGGAAATCGAACCCCAATTGCCTGGATCCCAGGTCGAAGCTCAACCGCTAAGCCACACCCGGCCGGGCCCAACTTCACAGGACTCTTTAGCTCCAGGGAGAACTTCAGAGTGAGGCCACCTAGTTCATCCTAAATTCTCTGAATGGTTGTGTCTAGAATGTTACTGAGACGGGGGAGTTGTGGATATGGAGCCCATGCTGGTAATGCTAACGGTGATTTCCTTAAGCGCGGTGACAGTGCTGCTGTGGTGTAAGAGAATGTCCCTTCTTGGCTGTCATGAGCCTATGGGCAATTTCCAGAAGGTCTGGTGAAAGAAGAGTGTGTGCGAAGAGAGGTGGAGAGGGTGCAGGCGTGTTAAGAGTTGATGAATCTAGGTGAAGGATATACTGGCGATTCTTCACACAGTTTTTCAACTTTTTATATCTTTAAAAATTTTCATTAAAAAATAAAGAAAAGAAAGTAATAATAAATGCTCTTGACAAGTATAATCTTTCCTCAGCATCCTCAGGGAATGAAATTCCACGATTTCTCATGAAGCCAACACAGCTGCAGCGTCTTTAAGAACAGTCACGGCCACCACTGCAGCAGCTGAGTCACAAGGTCTCTGGACAGGCCCTTGCTAAGAGGTTTAGTGCATCATCTCCTCAAATCCTCTCAGGAATCCCATGAGCTAGGTGTGCTGCCACTTTTGGTACCTCGCAGGAGTCAGAGCCAAAGCTTTAGAAGGGTGAGCCAGTAACGGTGTGATCCCACTCAAGGTGGGGTAGAGCCAGGATTTAAACCTGGGCAAACTCTGGAGCCCACAGTCTTTACCATGACCAATCTTCAAACAAGACTCATTCTTGGTCATGACATCCGCTAGTAAATCACTGCCAGCATTTTCCAAAAATGAATTAACATAGAAAACATCACCATGCTCCATAATAAGGGTATGTGTTAACTCATAGGCTTCCTTCAGACTTTCTTTCTACACATACACACACACGGTCACAGGAGAGTATACACTCCTCACGCACACACACCATAACGTGTGAAAGCCACTCTGAATTATTCTACATGGCCTCCTCCTCTTTCATTTCCTGCCAGAAGCCCACTGTTCAGGAGACTAGGAAAAAAAAAAAAAAGCAATACAGATTTAGATGGTTAAGGGGAAAATTCCACTGGGGATTCTCTAATCTCAAAATAATATAGTTTTAGTACACACTAACAGATAATGATGCAGCTGGCAAATCTGCTAATAAAAAAGACATTTTCAGGTAGGAATTTGGATAATCCCCTTGATGTTTGTTATAGTGAGATGTTATCTGTAATACTATTAAAAGATAGCAATTTAAAAATCAGGCTGAAATAGTATATATGGTCAAAGGTTAACATTAGATGAAAAGATTCTTCTCTGGTTCCCCTCCACTGAAAAGCCCAATGCATGTAACTATGGCTGAGGGTCAAGAATGACCAGGAGCCCGGCTGGGCGTGGCTCAGTGGTTGAGCGCTGACCTCGGATCCAGGCGATCAGGGTTCGATTCCCGGTCAGGGCATATGCCCGGGTTGCGGGCTCGATCCCCAGTCGGGGGTGTGCAGGAGGCGGCCGATCAGTGACTTGCTCATCACTGATGTTTCTCTATCTCTCCCTGTCCTTTCCTCTCTATGAAATCAATAAAGATATATTAAAAAAAAAAAAAAGAATGACCAGGAAATACTATACTGACATTTTTGGAAAAGCCCAAAAGCAGCTTGGGGGGGGGGGCAGCGTGGATGGCAAGTGAGTGGTGGTGAATTATTTTATTGAGCCCTTCAAACCAAGCACCTAACTGTACGTCCTTTCTTAAAAGGTTAAATAGGAAAAGTAAAGGGAAAAAATCATTCCACACGTGTTTAAGGTCTGCCATTAGAGGAGGGTTTTCTGTGAATTAATCCTAACGTGACCAAAAGAAATTACAGGAAGAAAGTACTATGTCTTTAAATCCACAGCTATGTCTCACTCCAAGTTTCTGTTTGAGGCCATTACTGCTCCCCTGGGACCGCGCTGACTCACTGCATCTTCGGAATGACGCAAGTGAGCTTCTCTGCACAGCTTCAAAACAGACGGAGACTATACCCAGCACAGGCTGCCTTCGAAGCCCAGGCCAGCCCGGTGCCCGCTCGCAGGATCGCTAGGGCAGGAGGTAACGGGAGTGGTCCTCCCCTCGCCTTCAGTTTCATCGCGGTCGGCTCACTCTTCCAGCTGGTGAAACAGGCCCCCCTCCGTTTCACAGTCGTTTCTTAACTTGCTCACCCTCTTTAGGCCCTCATATCTACTCGGGTCCAACCTACTTCTGGACGTACTTGATCACGTTTCTCCAGTGCCGAGTATCTACACATCTGGTGTTCCCTCCTCTAATCTTTTTACTGAGAAAAAGGAAGCCTGCTCGTGGAGATTGGGCAAGTGACCTCCATTACCCATGTTCTCCTACCCCATTTTTAGAAACAGTTCAGTATTTCCTCCCAGTCCTAATAAAGACAACACACAATGGCTCATCTAACCTCCTAAATCAGCCCCCTCTGCGCCCACCCAAGATGCTGAGCAGGAGTGGATCACTGGTGGACTGGCAAAGGCAGGCCATCCACCCCATCACTCACCGTAAACAGCATCGGCCCATGGCATGTGCCAGGCTCAAGGCAGGCACCGCAGACAGAGCAGACTGACCAGGACAGACAGCCCTTTCCCACATGGAGCTCACAGTCTAGGGAAGGAGGGAGGCTTTAAATCCCTGCCACACTAACAGGTTCACCCTAACTATAAAAAGTGCCAGCAAGGACAGGTACAGGTGCCAGAGGCTCTGATGGAGACTGGAAAGGTCTCTGTGACGTGGAGATGAGACCTGGAGGACGAGGCCCTGCCAGCCAGGGAGAGGAGAGTCTGAGATATGGGAAGTGGAGGGAACCATTCACCTAAAAACGGCAGGTGAAGCCTAAAGCAAGGAAGTACCTGCTACAGTACTGATCAGGGGCGAGCAGAATCCCACAATGGGGGCTGCAAGGTTTCCTTTGGGAACGGCTCAGACACAGAGCGCCAGACCACCACCAATATGAAGAAAGCCAACAAGGCTATACAGACCAGCAGGACCTGAAACCAGGGAACCTCAGCGTTACCTGATCCACCACACTTACAAAAGGCCCCACAGCTTCCCTCCTAAAAGGGACAACCAAAAGCCAGAGGATGAGCCAACATAAACTGTGTCTGCTTTCTTAAAAGTCGTTTACATTTGCGGCTGATCACTTTCACACAGTGTTCTCTTTGAGAACACTGAAATTATAAAAAGCATCATGGAGCCAGAAAGCAGAGGGGGCTCTAGTAATACAAAAGCTGAGCAGCTGTGAAAGATAAAACCTCTACTAACCGAGCTAAATGTCAGAGTCTGCCACTAATACCTCTCAAGATCAAATGCAACTTCACCTTGTTTCTATTTCATCCTTACCAAGCAAGACATTAGCCACCTGAGAGCACCAGGAGTACGACACTGCCCTGGCCGGCGTGGCTCAGTGGTCAGAGCATCGGCCCACAGACTGAAGGGTCCCAGGTTCAATTCCGGCCAAGGGCACGTACCTCGGTTGCAGGATTCCCAGCCCCAGTCTGGGCACGTTCAGGCAGCAACCAACCAACCAATGTGTCTCTCTCACCGATGTCTCTCTCTCTCCCTTCCACTCTCTCTGAAAAGCAGTGGGGGAAAATCCTCGGTGAGGACAAAAGAAGAGCCTGACACTGCTAACCCCGCAGCGCTGGCTGGGTGGCACAGCTGGCTGGAGCGTCCCGTGCTCCAAAACGCGGCATGTTCAACCCCAGGTCAGGGCACGCACAGGAGGCCCGGCGACCAATGTTTCCACCTCACACTGATGTTTCTCTCTCTCTCTAAAAAAATCAATGAAACACATCCTCAGGTGAGGATTAAAAAAACCAACCAAAACAAAGTAACTCCCCACATGAGTTCCTCACGTGGTATATACATTGTTGTTTTTCTTGGAGCGGCCAAGTCTACTTAGGCGACGACGCAGTTCACTGTCAAATGCACCACCTCATGCCCATTTCTCTGTATAAATTTACAGGCTGCCCCTCCCCGAGCATAAAGGGTTAAACAGGATAAGGTCCTTTCGGGACTTACTGTTGGGGACTAAGTCTGTATTTAATACATCTCGCGACTGTACAGGTTCCGCTCCAGAGGTGGCACTGCACTGCGCTGTGCCATCAATCGGCACGCTCTAACACAAAGTCAAAGACGGCGGGACAGCAGAGGGGCAGAGGAGGTGGAATCGTCACAGTAAACAACGCTGTCGTCATGAATAATGGCTGCTACTAAATGTGCTGCCGCCTTTCCCGCATCTCTCTCCTCCTCCCTCTGTTGCTCTTCGTTACCATAACTACCACTTGACTCATCTTAACAAACTGTGCACAGATCTCCAGTGCTGTTGCTGCCACTCCCTCACTCCAGGTCACTTCTGATCGGCTTTCATTCACCCGGAAGCTGCTCAGGCCAAACGCTGTTATCCCATCACAAAGGGGGGCTGTTTTGTGAACAACTAATTAGAAATCAGTCCTTAGATTTTTTTCTTTAAAGTCAGTTCTCGTCCTGGCTGGTGTGGCTCAGTTGGTCAGAAGGCCGCTGGTCAGATTCCTGGTCAGGGCACATGCCCAGGTTGCAGGCTCGATCCCCAGTAGGGGGTGGGCAGGAGGCAGCCGATCAATGACTCTCACATTGATGTTTTCATATCTCTCTCCCTCGCCCCTCCTCTCTCTAAAAATCAATAAAAAATATTTCTTTAAAAAGTCATAGTTTTCATCAATATATGATAATACTTAAATATTGCTTAATCATAATTCTCAATTAACTAGAAAGTTTTTTCTTCCCTGTTTACCACAAAACTTTTTTTTTTTTTAAGGAGAAAATGACAAGTTTTCAAGGTGCAAGGAACTTTAAAAAAACTCTAAATAAGCTCTAGATAATCCCCTCGGGGTTGATATATATTTGGCTTAGTGGCTTATGTCTTCTTTATCTGCAGTGATCCACAGTTATCAGAGGTATTAAAATAACGACTGGGTTTCTGGGACTAAGCAATAGACTGGGGCACACGTGCCATCCCCTCTCCTTCCTGTGGCCCCTTCCAATTACAACGAAGGAATAAAATTTGTGAAGAGGTATCTATGATGTTCTCTTTACAGATGTATTTTTTCCCAGTAAGCACACAAGCTTCTGAATGACCGTATCTAGGCCATTTTAAAAGGAGAGCATGTTAATTTACAATGAATATGTCACAGTGTGTGAGAAAGAACAAATGTCCCTATACTCTGACACCTGCATAACTTACTGAGCCAATAAAATGAAAGGGCTCATTTCCTTATTTGACCCCCAAAACTCAAAGCGCAAATGTATGGAATATGAATTGGCACGCCAGCTGCCTCTCCTCAATTCCACGCCAAGCACTCAATGCTGACCTATAATCTCGTCCCGTTTCTTTAAGAGCGCCACCACGTGGTGAATGTTTTTAGTACACAAAGTGTTCTCAACACAGATACCAACAGGATGCGTTATAGAGTATCATCCTGTTTTGCTTTCTGCAGTTTCAGTTACCTGCGGTCAACCAGTCTGAAAATATTAAATGGAAAATTCCAGAAATAAAGAATTCATACCTTGTCAATTGCGCACCGCTCTGAGCAGCGTGATGAAACCGCAAGCCCTCCCGCTGCATCCCACCCAGGGATGTGAATCATCCCTTTGTCCAGCATCTCCATTCCCTCCACACTCCCCGTCCCGCAGTCGCTTTGTAGCCACCAAGGTTATCAAACCTACTGGAGGTACTGATTGTAGTGCCGGTGTTCAAGTCACCCTTACTGTACTAAATAACGGCCCCAAAGTAAAGGAGCGGTGATGCTGGCAACTCGGACACGCCAGTGAGAAGCCACAAAGCGCTTCCTCTAGGTGAAAAGAAAACAGTTCTCGACCACATAAGGGTGCTGCACAGAATGGTGGCCACACTTGCCATTCCCTGTTAATGAACATTTCAGTGTTTTCACTTGTTCCAAGTTAGGTTTCTCACAGAGGTGCTAATTTAATTTTCCCGGTGACCTATAGGGTGGGTCTATTACAGATGCGTCCCTGAGGCTTGGAAAGATGCACTAACTTTTCCTTCAGCAAACACTGCTCCACCAGGACCACCACACACACAGGACCAGAAGGTCTCACTACCTTTCTTCACTGGCTGTAACAGCCAACAACCCCCTTGCCCAGAACAAGTCGGCTGGCTTGAGGAGGGCAGCGGGGGCCGCAGAGGGGCTCTCAGCCCTGACAGCGGGCAGGGCGGTCACCGGTGAGAGCTTCCTGCTTCTGCTCCTTGGTGCTGCCTCTCCTCCACTCCCACAGGCCGAGGTCAGTCACACGGGGACTCACCACCGGCTCTAGCCTAGGGAGGCTGTGCTCATGCCAATGAGTCTTCCGTAAGCTCCACACTGCTCCTAAGGGCCAGTTCACACCAAGCTTCATGGGAGCATGAAGCTGTAGACTTAGGAAAGCATGAATTTTTTTATATGTTCCCAAAAGTAGCAATCAAGTAAATCGTGCCACCAATCTTTCCATCAAGAAGGAAACAGGCCTGGCCGGCGTGGCTCAGCGGTTGAGCGTCAACCTAGGATCCGGGAGATCTCAGTTCGATTCCTGGTCAGGGGACATGCCCCGGTTGTGGGCTCAATCCCCAGTGGAGGGCGTGCAAGGGGCAGCCAATCAATGACACTCATCATTGATGTTTCTATCTCTCCCTTTCCCTTCCTCTCTCTGAAATCAATAAAATATATGTATTTTAAAAAAAACAACAAACAGAAAAAGAGGAGGCTCTCAGAGCACCCCTCCCCCCAGCCGCCTGGGGCAGTTGTACACGTGAATTAAGTGCATAGGGAGGGCTCTCCCACGTTAAAAGATGCTGCTTAGGAGAACAGCAGCCACTCGGATCCAACAGACAGCTGGCATATGATAAGGGTTTTGGAGGTATAATCTCCTAGTTTAAAAAATTATTATGGAAGTTTAAAAATATATCTCAAGATAGAGAGAGCAGTCTAAGAACCCCAAGGCCCCCGTGTACTCATGTACCCCCCACCTGCTTTCAACAAGTATCTACTCCTAGCTAAGTGGAGTTCCCTAGAGCCCCACACACTTCTCCTGCCCAGATTACTCTGAAGCAAATATCTGATATCATTTCATTAAGAAATATTTTAATATGTCTCTAAAAGGTAAAGCTAATTTTTTTGTTTGTTTTCTGGTGTGTTTTTTTTTTAACTGGTTCTTTAGAGAGAGAAACATCAATTCGCTGCTCCACTTATTTATGTGTCACTGGTCGCTTCTTATATGTGTCCTGACTGGGGATCGAACCCCCAACCTTATTACATCAGGACTACGCTCTAACCAGCCAGGCTACCTGGCCAGGGCTATAAGACCAATTTTTACACATAATGGTTCTTTTGGTTATCACACCTAAAAAGTTAACAATAAATCTTTAATATCATCCAATGTTCAGTCATTTCAAAGTTCCCCAACCAGCTCATACATGGACTTTCCCAATTTTTATAGTTTGGATGCAGATCTTAATCAGCTCCATACATTGCAATTATGTCTCCTTTAATTTACAGATTCCACTTAAATTTTTTTCTTCCAATTTACCCATTAATGAAACCAAGTTATTAGTTCTACAGAGTTCCCCTCAGTCTAAATTTCGATGACTGAATTTAATGTGTTAGGAGCTACATTTTAATGTTTCTCTGTGTAAACCTTTCTTTGCTGAAATACAGGTGGCTATTTCTGTTTAAAAGAGGTGCCCTATTTCTGTGTGTGTGTGTGTGTGTGTGTGTGTGTGTGTGTCCACGGTATGTGCACACATGCATACACTCACAGTTCTGGAAGTCTGTGCTGTGGTTGGTTTGAGAAATCAAACGTTTTTCTTTCTCATACAAACAGCTCTCCTAGAGCTGAAATGTAGTACTCTCACTTGGGATCGGACTCTCCAGGGCATCCTGAGGCCAGGTGAGCCTAGAAGAAGGGGATCGCTGAGGGGCCCTTGGGATCCCAGTAGGAGAGCAAACACCTATATGCATAAATAGGTGAAGTGACTGCAGATGGCACGTACTGTGAAATCACAAGAGGAAGGAGATAAAGAGCTGGTGCTGGAGTGGGTACTGCCAGCAGGGGTACTCTGGACTGGGTGGTGAGGGAAGGCCTTTCCTACAAAGTGTCAGCCCCGGAAGATGTGGTATAAGAGTACCCCAGAGAGAGGCAGAGCCTGGGGCAGGCACCAAAGGGAAGAGCACCCCAGTAAGCAAAGGGACTGATGGGAGGTATCACCCGAGAGGGAACCGGCCCAGAGCAAGAGGGGCCACAGGCTGTTGAGAGGAGCTGGGAATTCTATTCTGAGATGGGCACCCATTAGACAGGAACCTGGGGAGTGAAAAGATCTGATGTAGGTGTCTGCAGAAAGGGCTCTGCGATGGCAGCGGGAGAGCAGACACGGGTGGGAACAAGACCAGGACGGGAGGCTGGGAAATCTCCCACGACAGGCGGCAGTACTGACTCCCTCTGGGATTCGCTCGGGAGCGCCTGCGCTGTATCGGACGTGGGCAGTGAGGGAAGGGAGGAGTGAGGGATGACACCTAGAGGAGGTGGCAGGCACCTGGGGAGACGATGCCAGGGCCACAGGTTGTCACCCTTTCCTCAGGTCCTAAGTCATCAAGAAAAGGACAGGGCTGGAATGTGAAGACCAGGTTTAGGGAGATCCCATGAACGCGAACGAAACAGCCCTTGAGAGCACCTGTGCTTCTCCACCTTGATAATCGAGGGACATCCTCATCTGTACCCTGATGAGCGATATCCAACACAGCCACTCAGGTGGTCTGCCTACATGACACTCAGTCTCCTGCAGAAGCCACCCTTGGCTGGGCGGCACCCGCGGCGGCTTTCCCACCCTTTCTCAGGGTCCTACTCAGAAGTGTGTCCACCATCACCCCTTCTCTCCTGAGCCTACACTAAGGCACCTGTCCTGCCTGACCCACTTTCCCTGCTGTGGCCATGTGGGCTGCTCCAGTTGGTGAGCATGTCGGGAGCGAGCTGTGGGGGGCGCTGGGGGAGGCCCAGTGCTTGGTATGTCTGTGGAATGCCAGGCCACATTCCTCAGAGCGCACCAACGCAGCCACGGCCCCAGGGCCCCCGGTCGGAAGCTCTGGGGCAGCGGTCTCTCCGCCACCCTGGGAAACTTGTGGGCGATGACCTGCACCCACTTGGTCTCCATTCTGCCAAATACAATCTGACGAATTCACTCATTTCTTGGCTTCATCTTCCCTCTCCTCAGGGAAGCCCTCAGGAGACCAACGCCAGTCTTGTGGCAGCTTCCTTACCTAACCCTGCTGATGGACATGTTTCCACCACGCTGACACCGCTTACAACTGATTCCTTTGGCCAGTGCTAGGATTGGGGAAGCCCGTCGACTCTAATGCCCCAACAGATTTGTGTAACTTGCAAAAGGGGCTCCTGGGGGGCCTAAGAGACAGATGAGAAACACGGGGGCTGTCGGGCTGAATTTCGACTCTATGCCACCAAACAACTTGGGTTTCCTCCCTTATAAAGATAAATAAAGACTGATATGTTACTGTCAGCTCACAGGTAAACCGATCTACTGGATATACCTTTTGATGCAGAAATCCCACTCCTAGAAATTTATCCTAAGGAAATAATAAGAATGTACAAAAATGGATCACGAAGATGATTCTGGGGAGAAAAACAGCAAACAACTTAAGTGCCCAGCAACAGTGGGTCAGGGGACTAACCCTCTAATGATGGCATATCAGCACCTGTCCTGTGTACCTGACGTCCATCCTGCTACATATCTGTACGGCATTCCCTCCTCCTGCAAGGCCACCAGAGAAGTGGGTAAGCAGCACCCAGGCGTCCCCAGGTGGCTGCCTGTAGCACTGTCATAACTGCATCAAAGCCTCCCCTGAGCCTCTAACCCCTTGAGAAGCTGATAAAGGCTATGAATTTCCTCACCAAAAAAAACCCCAAAAACAAAAAAACATGAACACACAAAATTTCAGAAAGGCCTAGAAAGTCCAAAGAGAAGCATATCATTCATATTTAACAATAAAAAAATCACCTTAGCAAAGTAACAAATTCTGAATATGGGCAACTCTGGCCAAAAAAGGGGGGTGTTGGGAACTTCAGTGTTTAGCGGCTGGTTAGTCAGGCAGACAGGCAACTAAGCAGACAGACAACTTGTGTGCTCTGAAATCATCAAATCAATCCCAACTCAAGGTGTCAGGAACACAGACACAATTCTTGACCGGGATGTAACAAGCAAGGAAAACAATGTAGCATAAGGAACCAGAGATCTGTACAGATTTCCAAGTTTTTTGGATACATTAATCAGAACAAGAATCTGATCCTGCAAAATAAAAGAAATACACTGTTGAAACAAGAAAAGCACAACCCCCCTAATGGCAGAGGGAGCCTTTAACACATGAAAAGGTCAGTAACAGAGTCTGGTCTGAACCAGAAGAACCAGGTAAGTCTTCCCCCCAGTGGTAATGAAATAAAACAACTTGAAGAGCTCTGGGGAAACGTGCGGTACACAGACCTCACTTCACAGGATAACTGCACTCCAGAAATCTCAGCTCTTATTTTCTCTGCGGTTGCTGGGTAAGTCCAGCTGTGTTCCCACAGGGCACAGTGATGACCGCTTCCTGGCCTCTGCCCCCCTCGCTGCCACTCTCCCCCCTCCAGTCAGCTGCCTGCCTACTCAGGACCTTCGTACTCACTGCCCCTTTGCCTGCAATGCTTTTAACCTCTCCAAAGTCTGCTTGTGGCCCAGTCTCAGCATAAATATTTCCTCGGAGAAGTCTTTCCTGTCGTCCCTGCCCCCTTTATGCTGGGTTCATTTTCCCCTGTGCGGGTGGAGGAGGTGGTAGTGATTGTAATGACAACACAATCACAGCTAAGGTATTCTGAGTACTTGCTTACTACGTACCAGGATTTTTCTGCATTCACTTTATATGTATTATCTCATTTAATCCTCATTATAAACCAAGGATATGGTCAGCACTATGAGGCTATAGCCAGTATAGGAGCCAGCCTCCCAAATGGTCCCAGAGGTCCCCCCTCATTTGTTTAGTCCCCTCCCTCACCGAGCAGGGCTGACCTGCATAACCAATAGGACACTGCAGAAATGACAGTGCAACTTCTGCAGCTAGGTCACAGGACATTATAACTTCTGCCTTGTGGTGGTCTCCTAGAATGCTTGTTCTGGGGACACTCAAGCAGC
Source organism: Miniopterus natalensis (assembly GCF_054644295.1). Lineage (NCBI taxonomy): Eukaryota > Metazoa > Chordata > Mammalia > Chiroptera > Miniopteridae > Miniopterus > Miniopterus natalensis. The sequence continues at coordinate 72,039,459 of NC_142092.1, forward strand.
CTGTGGATACGTCTGTGTGGCAAGGAACCAAGGCCTCCTGCCAAGAGCCAGTGCTGCCTTGCCAGCCCTGTGACTAAGCCACCCTTAGGTGGATCTGCCACCCCAGTCAAGCTGTCAGATGACTGCAGCCCATCGACATCTAGACTACAATCTCAGTGGAGACCACAGGCCAGACCACCCGGCTAACCCACTTCTAAATTCCTGGCCCACAGACACTGTGAGGTAATGCGTGTTTGCTGTTTTAAGCAACTACATTTTGAGGTGATTTGTCATATAGAAATAGATAACTAACACTGGTGGGAAAACTGAGGCTGAGAATGTAAGTAACTAGCTCACCACAGTTTTTGAATCCTGCTAGTCTGACTGTGGAGTCTGAGCTCTTGACTATTACATCATGCAGCCTCCTCACAGAAGGATTAATGCCCCCAACAGGCCTCACAAAGGCAAGAATCATCTTATTTAATGCTGTAACCTCCCCAAATACCTGTACAATATACCTGCCATATCGTAGATATTTTTGTCAAAAGAACAAACAAATGAGAAACAAATGAAAGGAAAGTATCTCTAAAATGTTAAGAGTAGGTGGTGGGACATGTTCTATTCTATACTTGGCTAAATTTTTAAAATTTTCTACAAAGTACATGCATTATGGGGTTCGCCTTACTTGAATTCAATTTGAACTGGGACCTGAATGAAAAGAAAGACAATTATTCAAATGTCCCAAGGCAGAGGAACCAGAAAACAGTGCAAAGGCCCTGTGGTTAAAATAGATTTGCCCTTCTTAAGGAACAGAAAGGCCAAGGTGGCTGTGAGAGGATACTGGGGACACAGGTCAGATCTCAGTTGAGGTGAAATAAGAAGCTACTAGAGGATTTTCAGCAGAGGAGCAATGTGACCTCATTTGCATTCCTGAAAGATTATTCAGGTTTCTGTATGAAAAGGAGGTTGTAGAGCAGAAAGACTGAAAGCAGGAGTATCAGTAAGGAGAGTGCTGCATAAATCCAGATGAAGGATGGATTTGATGAGACAATTCCTATAAAGTGCTTAGCACACTATGCACCCAATTGTTCATTTTTTCTTTGTAAATACTCAGTTTGAAAATCACCATAAACATACACAATCACTGTGAACTATAAAGTGCACACAACACAAAATAAAAAACTACCATCTTCTACATTCAGTGGCACGGAAAAAGGTTTACAACCTATTGTTAAGGTGTTTATTTTTTTAAGCAAATGAATAGAAACCGCATCTCTCATATGAATGCTTCTGTGTAAGTGGGGTGTGGCTATAAGCAGAGAAATAAATCTGAAATATTCCCACAAAACAAACGCTGGTTCTCTCTCAGCAGTGGGACTGTGGGCGATTCATACTTTCTGTGTTATCACTATCTGTACTTCTGAATTTTCTTTTTTAATAATGAGCATTTAGCTCTTTATTATATAAAGAGATAAATATAAAATTTCATTTGTGAAAAAAAATTTAACTTTTGCATTACTAAAAATAAGAAATTTAAAGAAATAGCTCACAGTCCACTCAGTGAAGACTTTAATTATTTGAGAGGAAAAACAGAATTAACGGGGCGAGCCTCCTGACCGTGCCGCAGCAGCGAGGCGGCGGTGTCTGTGAGGGGACGTGGAAGAAAGGCCCCCTGCCTGGGGACCCCAATGGGTTCTCACTGCGTAATGTCTAATGAATTTTAAGGGAGAAGGGGACTGAAACAGGATATTTCAGCAGTTCCTGACCTTGTTCTCATAATCCTAACAGTGCTTCAAAAGACCCCCCCTTCCCAGAGAAGAGAGAACAGGCTGTGTGGGGGCCCAGGTGGGGAGGGACGGCAGGCTGGAGAGAGGACAGATGCCACCCTCCAATCAGAAGTCAACTATCAGATTTGAAGGATATGTCAAAGACCTTAAATGGTTGTAAGAAGGGGGAAAAATAAACTTAGCCCCCCAAAAATTTATGAGAAATTTTCCTTAAAAAGTGGAGAAGTAGTATAATAAGGACTTTGTACCCCAATGTTGAAGCAGGAAAGTCATTTCCTAGTGTTTCGAGGTCTTTTTACAAGGACTGGTTATCCAGCCACTCGGAGAAGATCAAAGTATGTCCTGCTTCCCAGAGCCCCTGGGGTTTGTAGACTTGGGAGGGTCTATGTTACGAGAACAGAAAGAAATACAGGAACAACATGCCTCTTGTAACAGGACAGGAGTTTCTATTACAAACCCAAGAGGAGCAGGAATCCTAATTGATGACAACGGTCCAGTTCTTAGAAGTCCCGTGCTCAAGGACTGACTTTAAGGAGGAGAAGAGACCAAACAGCTACTGTTCATCGCTGGTGCAGCAAAACAGCACCCCAACAGCCCCTGAACCTGTGGGAAAGGAAAAACAGGCCTAACCCCTACTGCTCAGTGACCAAGCATAAGGAGACACCAGGTCAAACTTCGGAAACAACACAGCCCGGCCGGCCCAGGGGGCGTGGCTCTGTGGTTGAGCGCTGACCTATGAACAAGGAGGAGGTCATGGTTTGATACTGGGTCAGAGCACATCCCTGAGTTTTGGGCTTGATCTCTAGTAGGGGGCCCTCTCATCACTGATGTTTCTCTCTCTCTCTCTCCCTCTGCCTTCCTCTCTCTGAAATCAATTAAAACAATAATAATTAAAATAATAATACCATGGCTAAATGACGTAAGGAAGGAAGGAGATCGAAAGCAAGGGCCAGAAAACCAACCTCCAAATAACCACCAGCACAGCATAAGATTTACAGTAAACCCTCAATTTTGTGGACCTCAATTGTACAGACTTCAGAATTAATGGACAAAATTTCCGGTCCTATGTCATATGTGAAAATTAACACCATTAATTTTTAAATGCTTTTAATTAATTAATTAACAAGTTATTTTTTGTTACTAAATCACTGTTATTTTTAACAAATTTTATCAAATAGGACATATGTTGGAAAAAACACTAGTAATTTCTCTGACATAAATAAATATTACGTATCTACCCCTATAGTCTACACATTTAAATCCAATAGTCACCGCTCCTAAACAACATTCCATGAATGATTAGCACATGATCACAATGCATCTCTCAAGGAAATTGGTTCTGTTATCTCTTGGCCAGACTTTCTAAGCCATACCCCAGCCGTGTGCATTTGCTTACTCTCAGTGACTGGTGAATTCACATATTTACTAGACCTATTAGTATAAATTTAAAATTACAGTAAGACATATAGAAAACTTTTCTGTGAAATTAAACTTTTCATACATTCTTAATTTTGATTACACAAACGTGTCTACATAAGTAAAACTGGGTTAACTAATTTGTCAATTTTTTAACATATGCATTCAGAAAACCTACTTTATTATACAACAGACTTTCAGCATTTAGAACAAGGGCTCTGACATTATTTCGTAACTTTCAAGATAGTACGTCTCTGCACACAGCCAGAGAAAGGCCTCAAACAGCAGCTGTAACAGGCGGGAACACAGACCACACCACGCCTGGCATATGTCTAAGATGGGTTATTTACGTGTAACCCATCACCTGGGAGTCACTGACAGCCTCCAGTTTCCCTAATGTGCTGCAGGAGATGGAAGACCTTGTTGAAAGGGGCCTCAACTTCCAGCCGGTAGAAAAGAAGTTTTCAACTGTCATCGGGACTTCTCAGAAGTACGTCAGGAGAGCGCACTGAGCTAATAACTGAAAAGCCATGTGTGTGTCCCATCTGACTCACTGCTGAGTGTACATCCTCAAAATGACACCCGCCACAGCTGGAGCACATAAGTGCTAAAAAGCATCAATGCTCCTCACAAATGGCCATCCTTTCAGTTCAGCCCAAACCAGGGACAACCAAACAACATACACGACACTGTAACCTTGGTGGGCCTAGGAATGAGCCTTGCACCACGACAAAGGTCAGGTTCCTCCCTTTCGACAACTGGTCTGTAAAGGGCACAGAGTTCCCCGCCAGAGAAGGTCTGAGCCGGATGTACCGCGGCCCCCGTGGCCCCCATGCTGTGTGATGGCAAGTGGCTGTGGTGCAACCAATTCCAGCCAACCCACTTCATCCCATTTCTTAAGCCCTCATCCTCTCGCCGCATTTTCCTTACCCTGCTCTTGTTTCCCTCTGTACTGGTGCAAATGCCTGAGGACAGGTGTGGTCTTGCCCTCTCCTGTGTAACCCACAGGTCTCTCCAGCAGGGTAATTGGTATTCCTGCTCTCCTCCCTCCACCACACTTTCCTTACCATATGTATCACTTTGACTAGGAGAGGATTTTCATTTGAACAGGAATTAAAGTAGCACTGATCATGCTGACCGAACTTCAAACTACTTCCTAAATCAAATCTTCCTTGATTGAATAATTTACAGAAATGTATGTTGTTTTCATAAAAAACAATGTAGCAATTTTAAAAGTAATACTCCTTATATTTTCTGAAGGCTTTCTCCATTATACCCATATTTTAATTAAACTAAAAAAAGCCCTAAAAAACAACCTGGAAACACTATGCATTTAGTTTAACTGACAAGGGCATGACCATGAATTAGACACTGTCAAGGAGGATGCTAATTACATCACGTCCACAAAGCTACACAGTGAGCTACTGCTAACAAATCACATAAGCAACACACTTTTCTGTATTTAAAGAGCTCTATTTTCACTGCTAGACTTGAAAGGCTCATGCATCACCAAAAAAGATACATTTCTCTAAGAAAAAAAATGTTCCTTACATTGTATCCACTAAACAATAGATTTTGTTTTGAATGGGAAGGGGGAGTAATCACTATTACTATTATTCATAATATCACGTTATAACATTTTTTACTGCTTTTGTGGGGGGTTTTTTTGAGAGAGGAAGGGAGAGAGAGGGAGAAAACAAACAAACAATGATTTATTGTTCCACTTACTTATGCATTCACTGGTTGATTCGAGCATGTGCCCTGACTGGGTTTGGCGTATTGGGGCGATGATCTGAACAACTGAGCTCCCCGGCCAGGGCATGTTTTAACATTTTGTGTGTTCACCTTCATCCTCACAAGTCGCCTCATCCCAGCAACTACCTCAATTATGCTTCTCAAACCAAACAGACTCTCCAGATGTGCTAGTAATGATCAAGTCTCAATTTTCACTTTTTCCTTGTTAAAAATACCTGAAATTGTTGTTGTATTAAACAACTTATTACATTAAAAGTGTTCGGACCCTGGCCTGTGTGGCTCAGTCAGCTGGGTACTGTCACATGCCCGGGAGGGTTGCCAGTTCGGTTCCCGGTCAGGACACACGCCCGGACTGCAGCTTTGATCTGCAGTAGGAGACATGCAGGAGGCAGCCAATGGATGTTTCACTACCACATCAATGTTTCTCTCTCTCCCTCTCCTTTCCTGTCTCTCTAAAAATCAATAAAAAATATTTTTAAAAAAGTGATTGGCCAGCCAGGCGTGGCTCGGCGGTTGAGCATCGACCTAGGATCTAGGCAATCGGGGTTCGATTCCCAGTCAGGGCACATGCCCAGGTTGTGGGCTTGATTCCCAGTCGAGGCTGTGCAGGAGGCAGCCGATCAATGACTCTCTCATCATAGATGTTTCTCTCTCTCTCCCTCTCCTTTCCTCTCTCTGAGATCAATAAAGATATATTAAAAAAAAAAAAAAAGTGATTGGATTACTACCTGAATATAGAAAGTGCTAACTAAATGTCACCAAGTATTATTAGTAGCCTAGATAGGGAAAGGCAATTGAAAGACAAACACTATCATGACATTTCTCTCCCCTTGGGCAATGTTCTGACTGTATCTTAGGCTAGGAGGTTCTTTGCATTGGGACTTATTTTTTTGTTTTCCTCCTAATAGACCATCATTCCTCAAGAATGGACATTACTCTGAGGCCAAAGCTATCCGAACAGTTAGGCAAACAGGGGCTACAGCAGGCAGGCTTCAAGGAAGACTTGAACTGAGCTGAGTTTTTCCCCACTCCTTGCTCCCTGGGCAGCAAGAACCAGCACTGGCATTCAGCAGACTTCACTCTGCCCCTGGCTTCCTTGCAATGCAGTCTGCAGCAATAAAAGCTCCCTGAACCACAGGTCCTGTGTTCTTTAAACATGGTCCAGGCTTAGCACATTAGCTTGAGGTGCCAACTGCAGGACTGAGCCACAGCCTAGGAGAAGCAGGAGCGCTGGCACTGGCTAATCCAGCCCAGCCCCTAGAAGAGGCAGCAGCAATGGCCAGGCCACATGACCTCAGGGCTGTGCTTCCAGGCAATATAAATACTGTATTATCTCTAACAACTGATGTTATCACGAGGTCCTCCAACAATATACCTTGAGGATATAATTAGTACACTGTGGTAGAGAGAGGTAAGGTTATCTTCATACAACAGGATTTTGCCAATTTTACAAAAAAAAAAAAAAAGTATGAAAATGGTATGAAACTAAAGAGCAAAACAAATATAAGGAATTGTAACATCATTTGTCAGTGGAAGCTGCCATTTTTCTTTCCAAAAATGGAAAGTAGAAAAAATTGATCAGGTTAAAATGTATTACTTTTTCAGTGAAAACACTGGTGGTACAAGTAATAGTCAGCCCAAATCAAAATGGCTTAAACAGTAAGGAAAATGTACCCTGTCACCTAATTCAAAGTCCAGAGGTGAGGTGCCTGCAGCAGCCCCACAGTCCCTGTTCTCCCACCCGGCCCCACCCCAGCATTTCAGCTCCAGACTGAGACGAGCTATCCCCCAGAAGCAAAGACCACCGCAAGCCCAACACCAGAGGGAAAAAGGCCTTGATTTCCCTCAGACTGAGTCAGTCTAGGATGTCTGTGTTTGGCTTACACCACTGATGCTCAATCCCGGCTGCCTGTCAGAATTACCAGGAGAGTTAAAAACTCATAACAATAATACAAAAACAAAACAAGGAGACACTTGCAGACCTTGAGGTCAGAGTGTTCTCCCTATTGCAAAAGTCCCTTCTTTCCCCCTTGCAATCTTCCTTTGGAATGAAGTCACTCCTACTAAACAACACAACAAAAAACTGAGGTGCAGGCATCTCTTTAGACCAGTTAAATCAATCCCTGAGATTCTAAAGTACAGCCAGGGCTGAAAATGGCCTAATCAGGACAGCTCTGGAGGCTGGTATGGGATGTTCCCTGTGAGACACACAGAGGTGGAGGGGTTGTTTCCCTGCACAAGTGCCTGTTCAAGTACCTGGCACACAAAGAACCTGGTGAGACGGTTCACAAAAAGATAAAATGTGTGTCCCTTAAACACATTTAAAATGCTCGACCTCACTCATAAGAGAGCTACTAATTAAAACCATACTAAGATATTATTTCTTATCAGATTGGTATAAGTCCCAAAGTTTGACAACACACTCTTGGCTAGGCTTTGGGGATACAGCCACTCTCCTGCATCACCGGTAATGGGAGTATAACCTAGCACAAGACGGAAGGGAATTTGGGAGTAGTATTTACCAAGCAGCATCCATATTAATATCTACCTACTTACAACTATTAATCTGCTAAGTAACATCTACCTACTAATAAAAGCTACAAATGCATGAACCCTTTAGCTAAACTTGTTAAAATGGCAGATGCAAGGCTATTCTCTAGCATTGGAACTCAAGACTGGAAACCACCCAAATGTCCAGAAAGAGGGGACTAGTTGAAAAATCAATGACACTTCCAAGACAGTGGGGTACACTGCAGCCGTAAGGAAAGGAAAGATGTCTGTATTCCCATATGGAGAGATCCTGAGGGTACAGTAAGTGAAAGACAAAAACCGTAAAGTACAGAACAGTATATATCGTATGCTGCCTTTTATACAATAAGTACATATTTGCTTGCATTTGCAAAAATAAACACTGGGATAATAAAAAACCAAACAAGCAAAAAAAAGCCACTAATAAAACTGGGTTCCTGCCCAACTCAGCGGTTGAACGTCGACCTAGGATCCAGGCGATCGGGGTTCGATTCCGGGTCAGGGCACATGCCCGGGTTGCGGGCCCGATCCCCAGTCAGGAGCCGTGCAGGAGGCAGCTCATCAATGACTCTCTCATCATTGATGTTTCTCTCTCTCTCCCTCTCCTTTCCTCTCTCTGAAATCAATAAAGATACATTTAAAAAAATAAAAAATAAAACAATAAAACTGGGTTCCCAGAGGCAGTAGTGAAAAGAATAGAGGGGCTAGGGTAGAAGTAAGCTCCTCAGAACATACATTTGTAATACAGTCTGTGGTTTAAATCAGAAAATACATATTCAAAATTATTACATTCAATTTGAAAATGAATTTTGCCCTGGCCAGTGTTGCTCAGTGGTTGGAGCACTGGCCCACGCACCAAAGGGCTGCAAGTTTGATTCTCAGTCAAGGGCATATACCTGGGTTGTGCGAGGCAACCAGGCGATGTCTCTCTCTCACATCCATGTTTCTCTCTCCCTCTCTCTCCCCCTTCCGCTCTTTCTAAAAAGCAACGGAAAAAACATCCTAATGTGAGAATTAACAACAAAAAACATGATGAAAAAATAAAAATTCAGATTAAATAAATTCTAAATTTAAATCCCCCTCATTTCATTGTTGTGAAGATTTTCAAAAGGCATTAGTCCAGATTCAAAAAGTAATCTTTTTGACAGGAAAAAAAACCCTGAAGCTATAAAAAAAAACTTGATTTCAATCCCAGCTCTATAATCAATCAGCAGCGTAACCCTAAAAGCACTACTTTACCACCCAAACCACAGCTTTCTCTACTGAAAACAGGAATAACGTCTATCCTACCTACACCACAGATCCAGTACATATACATGGAAGTGCTTTAACAGTATTTCAATCTTTACACATCTACAAAAGACACTCTTTGCAATCCAGGATGCTGCAGAATCACCAATAAAACCATGAATTACTATATGATATTGCGGAAATAGAAAGTGCAGAAGTTAATGCTGAACCTATTCAATACCAGGGCAAATATGAGAGATGGGTGTTTGTTTTGTTTCTAGACTCCACATGTAAGTGAAACCACACGGTATTTGTCTTTCTCTGTCTGACTTATTTCACTTAGCATAATGCTCTCTAGATCCATCCATGTTGTTGCAAATGGCAAGATTTCACTGTTTTGTTTTTTATTGCTGAATAATATTCCATTGCATGCATACACATACTAATTCTGTAACTTTTTGATTTAAGGGAAAAAAATCCAGAGAAACATAATATAAAACTTAAAGATGAGTTAAAATCATTCCCATGCAAAATTTGCATATCAACACCCCCCCCAAAAGATTCAAATTCATCCTATATAAATATGTAGTCTTGCCCTGGCCAGTGTGGCTCAGTGGGTAGGAGAATTGTCCTGTACACCAAAAGGTGGCAGATCCAATTCCCGGTCAAGGCACATACCCAGGTTCTGGATTCGATCTCAGATTGGGCCGCCTGTGGTCAGGGTGCATGCAGGAGGCAACCGATCGATGTTTCTCTCTCACATCCATGTCTTTCTCTCTCTCCCTGCCCCCCTTCCTCTCTCCAAAATCAATTTAAAAAAATGAAAAGGTAATTATGTTTAAAAAATGTCTTAATTTCATAACTACTGAATGTCACTTGCATACATGAAAGACACATACACATACATGGAGATGTCTCCCTTGGGGATACCATCCATTCGCATAGCTTTAAATACCATCTATAACCTGACAACTCCCAGGTTCTCTGTCCAGCCTAGACCGCTTCCCTGAATTCAAGCTTGTTGACTTGACTGTGTATTTGGCCTACCCACCTGGTGGATGCCTAATAGGAATCTCAGATGCAGCATGCCCCAAAGAAGCTCCCCCCAACCCACCTCCCAAACCTGCTCCTCTAAGTTTACATTTCAGTGACTGTCAACTCTGGTTTTCCAGTTATTCAATCCAAAAATCCTGGAGTCACGCTTGACTTCTCTCACTTGCCACATCTCACATCTAATCCAAGAGCAAATCCAGTTAGCTGAACCTTCAGGGAGTCACAGAACCTGACCACAGCCACCAACCCGGTCCATGCCACCCTCACACTCAACCCCTAAGTGAAATTCCTGCTTCCTCCCGGCTCTCCTGCTGAATGTACTCGCAGAGAGATTTTATTAAAGCATATATCAGGTCCTGTTACTCCAATATTCTCCAAAGATGCCCAAACCACACAAGTAAAAGCCAACCAGCCCCTCTTCTCGGCCGTTCTGCCTCCACCTCCCACTTCACCTCCTACAACTTTCCGTGGGCTCTCTCCGCTCCAGCTACTCTGGGCTTTTCCCTGAACACGTTAAGCAAGCTCTGCCTCAGAAGCTCTGCACCTGATTTCCTCTGTCTGAAATGTTTACCCCATTATCTCCATGGCTTGTTCCCTCAACTCCCTCCTACAGGTCTTGATTCAAATGCCACCATCTCATGGGGGCCTCTCTACAGTCACTCGAATGAAAATCACACACACCCAACATGCTCTATCTCCTTCTCTGTTATTTTTTCTCAACACCTACCACCACCTAACATAGTCTATATGTTACTGATTTTGCTTATTGAAGGTCTGTCTCCTCCCACTAGAATTTAAGTTTTAGGAATGAAGGGATATGGTTTTTGTTCACTAATACAGCAACTACTAGGTACACGGTGTGTGCTCAGTAAATATTCATGGAAGGAAGGAGGAAACACTAAGAAAAAAAGGTTTACTAGTGACTGTTTTCAATCTTGCTTTATCAATTCTCCTAAAAATGAATTTTCTTAGTCAAGCCACTGAAATTTGGAAGGAACATATGGTACATGAAACAACACGGTTCCCCAACCCATACACACGACCACCAGCCCTTCTGAACATGACTAATCCCAGCAAAACGCTGCCGCGGGCCCACTTCTTTCAGTTGCACCACCACCCGACATGGCCGTGGCTTCCAGATTCACATCTGGCCCGACACTGTACGCGATGCCTGCAAGTGTTTTAACCCAGCCTGTATGGATATTAACCAGCTCTGGAAAGATCAGGCTATGAAAGATCAAGAACTTGTAACACAGAGTAAGACATGTCAGTGCTCCCCCTGAGAAAGAACACCCAAGGTCCAAAGAAACTGCATTGTCTTCAGTAAAACGTAACTTTGGCAAATTCTTTCATGAAAAGGTGCCACAAAGAAGCGACTATTTGGTTGGGTTGCCGTATGTTCGGTTTTTAAATCTTCATATTTTTTATTACAAAATAACACACACTTGTAAGAAATCTGTAATATCACAAATGCAAAGTGAAAAAAGCAGAAGTTCTACCCTGGCCTGCGATGCTCCGAGGTTAGCGTGTCGGCCAGAGCCCTGCAAAGGCCCACACCTGGGCTGCAGGTTTGACCCCGAGGGGCCAGTGCAGGAGGCAACCAATCCAGGTGCCTCTCTCACATCAATGTTTCTGTCGTGCTCTCTCTCCCCAGCTCCCTCCCTCTCCCTCTCTCTAAAAAATAAATGCAAAAAATATCCTGGGGTGAGGGCTAACAACAACAAAGTGAAAGTTTTCTCCTATTCCACCTAAACCCTGGTTCCCTAGAGACAGCTATTTCCGTCTAAATCCTTCCACACTTTTCTCCTGTGAATGTACAAATAAATAGACAATTTTTATTTTACAAAAATTGGGCCCAACCACACAGACTGATCTCCAAATTCCTTCTTCCACTCTTACCACTACATGGACACCTTTTGGTGTTAGTACTTTACAGTATGCCAACGACAAACATCCTCATGTGCCCTCTCAATATACTTTCTATAGCCGCAGTTCTCAAACTTTTTTTTATCTCAAGACCTCTTTGACACTCTGGAAAATTATTGAGGACCCCAAATATATATATATAGGTTATCTCACCATTATTTACCAGACTAGAAGTTTAAACTGAAAATTTTTAATTATTTGTTTAAAAGTAAACATTTTTATTATGACTGGAAAATAATTGTTTCACCCTATTTTTAAATAATTGTAGATATTCTTTGAAATGACACCAAACCTTGGTAACTGGTAGTTTCCTAAAAGTTAGTTGTGATGCGTAATCTAAAACTATTATCAATGAACTTCTGTATTCTGTTGCATTAAAATCCATTTGCCCATGTTATACCTTGAATGAATCCTTTACCCGTGTGTGATTTTATAGTATCGTGTGTTGATCATTTAGAAGAGTGATTCACTGAATTATACAGATTTTCCAAATAACACATTTCATTATAAGATACCAAAATACCGCATTTGTAAATATTACCACCAATCTCTACATCACAGCAGCAGATACAAGTTTTCCACAATCCTATTTTTTTGCTGGAAAGCTAAAATTTTATCATTGGCAACAGATACTGCCAGTTTTCAAGACTCCTTTATACTTTTAGTTTGAATAGCCACAGTTCGTCAGTTGTACATTTTCACCGCAGTTGCAAGTAAAAAGGATAGTCCATGAGAAAAGCAGCTAGTTCAGCCTGCAACTCAAGCTGCCCCAGTGCCCTGCCTCAAGATAATCAGTGCACAACAGAAACTACGGTCTTCCCATTTCCTCCCACATAATATTAAAGACACATACACCAGGGTCAGGAGTTAATAACATTAATAATCTTTGCTGTTTCATCAAAGACATTCTTAAGTGAAAACCTAATTTTTTTTAGCTATGGATGCATAACAGGTATTTAATGACTACCAGTATAGTCAGGTGCCACAGCCTTGATTCACGCGTTACTTTTGCACCATTAGTGCAAGCAGTACAAACAACAACTGGGTATTGCCTTAATATGCAAACAGTTTTAACCCTGGACCCCCAAAGGGGTATCAGGGACATCTAGGGGACTACACTGTTCTATACCAAGATAGTTTCCTAGAAGTGTGGTTACTGGGTCATTGGTATGTACATTTTAAATTCTGGTAAGTTTGGCCAAAGCTCTCCTTAAAGTCTGTACCGATTTTCCCTACTTAGGTCTGTGTGACCATCCCTAGCATTTTAAAATGTAAATAATTCACTTTATAAATGCTGAATTTGAAAAGCACCAAAACATAACACATTACCATATCTGCCTGTCTAAAAACCAATGCCAAAATATAACCAAATGTTTTAAGGCAAAGTCAAATCCAAGTACCCAGATTATTCAGATGCAGTGAACATTTTCCTGTTGGGAAGTCAAACCTCAACTGTCAAATGCAAATTCACTGAACAGAGACCTTTGCTTACTATAGTGACCCGCTGTTAAGAGGTATTTGTGATTGAATTTCAAACTATAAGCCACTTGTACACACCTTACATCTGCTTACAGGGCGGGGGGGCTCAACCGGTATTTTAACATAAAGTGCCCAGTGTGGAAAATGTCAGAGCCAAGTGTAGGAGGAGGGCCCTAATTACCTGGTTCCGGGCGCCCCTTACAAACATCTTCTAGCTGACCCTTAGCTTGAAAGCTCACAGACAATCACTAGAGGTAAACAGTGTCACAGGTACAGTCAGAGCTCCACGCCAACACCTCCATGAAATGTCAAGGGCAACATTTTTTTGCTGCAGATATGTCACCTGCGACCGGGAGCAGGCAGAGGAACTTCCGCCCCACCCCTGGGAGAGGATCACCCCGGGACTGGGCACCCTCCTCGGCTCGGGGAGCGCTGCTTCCCTGCTGGGTTCCCCCCGGCGCCAAAGGGAGCCTTTTCAAGCCCCCTGACGGCTGAGCAGGCCCAGGGTACCACCGCCCGCTAGGAGCTGACTCTTCAGCTCGGAGGGCCCGGAAGCGCTCTGCGCAGGGGCCGCGGGCGGGGCCCCGACACCTGGGGGAAGCCCGGCTTCCGGCGGGGGCGCCCTCGGCCCGGCCTCCCCAGGAACCCCGCCCGGGAGACGGCTCGTCCAAGGTCAACCCGCAGCCGCGCGGAGCAGACGCGACCCGCTCACCGCGCACCTTCTCCTCCCACAGAGCAGCGGGGCCGCCGCAGTGACGGAAGTTCCAGGCGGACCTGGACGGGGCCGGCCCGCGGCCCACGCGCCGCACTCACCATGCTCCACGAACACGTTGCAGTGCGGGCCCCCGTGCCTGGATGACTCCTTCTTCCCCGCTCCCTTGATAAAGTGCAGGGCAGGCAAACTTGGCCGTCTCTGGTCCCCAAGAACTTTTCCAGGCTGCTGCCCCATAAAGCAAGGATAGGTACCCCTTTCCAGAAGAGGGCTCGAGGTCTTCCGGAAGGGTCCGTGGGCTGAGGACAGCGGGGCGCTGCGACCCGCGGGATCTCACACTCGCCGCGCGGCCAGGACGCGGTGGCCGGGGGCGGTCACCCGGCGACACCTCCCATCACGACGAACGGAGGCCGGTTGCAGGCTGACACATGAAAACGGGGGTCCGATGGGCTTCGCGGTGTATCGCTTTGAAGTTTCTTGATTTTTAAGCGTCTTTTACTGGCTGGATAACCATTTCTTTCAAGGAGTAAAAAAAAAACACACAAAAAAACAAAACCTAAAGAGAAATATTCACAGGAGCCGCTGTAAAAGGGTCGGGGGCACTCCAGTCGTGCCGAGGACTCCCACCCGGAAAGGAAACGCCGGTCGTCCGGGGCGCTCCTCCGGAACTGTCCCCGTGGAAGTCACCCACCCCCCGGTTTCTTCATCTTCGGACAGATTTCCTGCCGCCCCGCCGCCGGAACAGGACGCGGGCCCCCGGCCTCAGCGCGCACTCGCCCTCGGCTCCCACCGGCGGGGGCGCGCGGCCAGCGACTCCTCGGTCCGCTTTTTAAAAGGCCTGTGGAACGAGTCCAGACTCTTCCTCCGCATTAAAGTTCTCGGCAGGGCTGGGACCAGGGGCGCCGCAGGTGACATTGGGAGAAGTCAGGACATCGGAGGCTCCCGGGAGCAGCCTGGGGAGAAGGGGAGGCCACTTGACAGCAGGGAGGGGGTCTGAATGGCCGGAGCGGCGGCGCGGGGGGCTCCGAGGCTGAACTGGGGGCCCGGGGCCGGAGCGAGGGGCGGCCCGAGACTGAGCGAGGCTGCCGGGCGCGGCGGGGGCGGTGGACTCGGGGCGACGCCGCTCACGCCTCAGGAAGCCGGTGTCCCAGGTCCGGGGGGAAGAGACCACCCCCAGGGTCCCAGAGCCGGCGCAGGGCTGTGAGGCACGAAGGACTCTCGGGGCTCCGAAGGGGACAGCCGGCGGTGGGGGGAGGAGGCCCGGCCGCCTCAGCTGCCCCGAGCCCGGGGGTCTCTGCCCGAGACACCCCCTCCCCCGGTCCCGGACGCTGCCGCCGCCGCCAGGCAGTCACATCCCCCGGGCTCCGCCGCGGGACCCAGCCTCCCCGCGCGGGTAGGGGCCGCGGACGACGCGGGTGCTCCTCAGCTGTGGGGCGCGGGGACCGGCTCCGGCTCCGGCGCTGCTCAGGAACGGACGCCGACCCTCGCGGCCGCCATGATGGATTACGAGCGGCTCCACAACGAGGCCAGGCCCCGCCCCTGGCCCCGCCCCCAGCGACGTCCGCAGCGCGCCTCGCGAGGACCGGGACCCTCCTGGCGCGGTTTTCGGGGACGCCGCTGCGCCTTCCCGCTCTCGTCGTCCTGCCCGCCAGAGCCCGCCTCGGCCCAACCTTTTAAATAGGATTCTTCCGAGTGCAAGGTGAGGAGTAAGGAAGCACCCGCCTCCCCTGAACCACCATTGGCCCCCGAGAGTTCGAGTCGTCTTTCTCCGGCGTCCTATTGGCCGATGAGGGCAGAGCTCCCAGCCAACTGCTCTCGGCGCAGCCCGCAGGGCATGCCGGGAGTTGTGGTCCCGTAGCTCCCGCCCCTGCCCGCGCACACCCGCGACTTCTCGCCCTTTGCTCCCGGCCGCTGAGCTTCGGTCCCCCCTCCCGGGAGCCGGTGGATTCTCGCCGGCCTTGCTTAGGGCTGGCAATGTCTCCCCGGCGCGGGTACTAACACCCGCGAGGAGCCAAAGCAAGGAGAAAACTACGGTTTGGGTTTTCCCAGACCCGGAGTTGGATTACTTTCTTGAGGCTCTTTTAAGAGAGGAAATTTAGCTCGCTCCTGGAAACCAAGGGTTTTGGTGCCTACTCCCCGACCCCAAGTTTCCACCTTTTCCCCCGAAGAAGCATAAATATTAGCACTAGCGAAAAACAAATGTCTGGAACGCATCCGACATATTGCTAGAGAATTTCATTGTTTCTTTGGGGCAGCAGGAGCCTCTCCGAGTCTAAGCCAGGTGCAGTCGTAGATCGGTTGCGATTCCAAACGACCTCATCTCACGGGTGCACGTGTTCACATGTATCCACTGTGTAAGCCGAGAAACTGCGGCGACTGCTGGCTATCAGGCCTACAGAGCTGGCCAATGACCCAGACATAAACCCACACCTGTCAGAACCCATCTTCTGCAACTAAAAAGCACCGGGTCCCCTACTCTTTACCCTCCAGGTCTCCATGGTGCACCTACCTGACCTGGATACCACCATTTCTACGAGGATCCACTCACCACAGCGCTTCCTCCACACCACGCACTGTTACGCTTTCCATAAACTGTATTATCTCATTTAATCCTCACTAGGGCCCAATGAGGAATGGAATAGTCTTCTCCGTTATACAGCTGGGAAGATTCAGAAACTTACTCAAGGTCACTTGCCTAGTATGTGACAAAGTCACAATTTGAGTCCAGATTGATGTTGCTCCAAAGCCCATGGTTTTCCACTCTACCATTCAGTATCAAGTAACTGTTGGCCTAATGTTAGACAACCCGTATTTTAATAAGTTGCTAGTGATATTAGGGGGAAAACTACAGGCGCATTATAAATTTTACATTGTTACTATATGTATTTTGGAAATAGTTCTGCTGGATTGGGAAATAGAGGTGATTTCACATAGGCTTCAAGAAATAATCACCTGGGGGAAATGAATGTGAAGCATAGTTAATTGGTTTCACTTTGCTCTCACAAAACAATCTGGCCGACAAACTTGGTCCTGGTTTGTAGATCACTCTTAAAACGTCAAGGCCCATATTCCTTTATTCACCCATTATCTTATCCTAAATACCACCCTAATTTTTCTTTTTGGAGACTTGCGTTCTTTTTATTTCTACTCGTGTTTTAACCATTTCCTGCTCATCTTCATTCTTCATCCTCTAGCTTAAAAGTGGGCAAATAACTTTTTAACACACATTTTTTAAACTAAAGATTCATTCAACAAGCATTTATTGAGCCCTTGTGTGTCAAGCACAGCTCTAGGTGCTAGGGTGCAATGCAGGGGAAGGGTGGGGATGACAACTCATAGCTGTCCTCCAAGAGCACACACAGAGGGAGTGACAGGCAATGAGCAAAATGAGTAACAATCCAAAGTATGTCTCAATGCTGGAATAAAATCTCCAGACCCACATCCTTTCTCAATCAGTCCAGCCCGTTCTCTGAAGGACTCCTTTGATACCTCTCTAGAGCTTAAAGCTAGTCCTCATTCACGGGTGCTAGTGGGCTTAATCCAGCCACTTTAATTCTCTGAATCCCTTTCCTCACTTATAAGTGGGGTCATATCTGCCAACTTTAGAAGGTTATCGTGAGGATCAAGTGAGGTCTTGCTTTGTTTTCCACAAAGATTGAAATGCTTTATGAAAGTCACTCTGGAGGCCAGCTGCACTTAATCTAAAAGCTTATCCCAAATCTCCATTTTCTAATTTTAGGTGACCCCCAAGCCCAGACCTGTATTTCTAGAGGTGCACTATACCTTTTTACTCCCTGTACAACACTGTAGAATACTTCTGAGGACTTAAAACAAGAATCCAGAGCCCAGGAAATGCCTGACAGTCAGACCCATCAAGCTGCTGAAGGGACTCAGTACCCATGTGATTCATCTACCTTTGTTCCATTCCCTTTTTTCCATTTTCCACCCACTGTAATAACACTTAACAAGGACGCCCTCTAGTGGGCCACAGAAAATAATCACTGAAAGGTGCTTTCAGCCCTTTGTTATTTCCCTCTAAGTAGATACTGAATGAACAACATAGGTTGGCAGCTTCGGAGAGATCAGTGAGAAGGTAACTTTCAATACGCTTACATATAGCCCTGGTTAAAACCAAACTGAACCAGGCACTCAGGCTCCCACCCTTTCTCATTCCCTCCTCTCAAGGGGCATATGGCCTGGCACATGCACTCAAAAATATGACAGGTAAGCAAATCTAAGAAATGCGACACAGCCTACAGAATATTCAGTCGTCTGCAAACTCCTCAAAACAACTAATACTTGAGACAGAAAAAGAATGAGATAAAGTGTCTATTAAATAATGTTATAAATAAGAAATAGACCATCTAATGAAAAAAAGCCAAACTGTATTTCAAAATTGTCAAATGCAGTGTTCAACATTACTACCATGGAAACTATCCCAGATTTAAACTTTACTAAGTAACCCAAGTAGAGTAGTTAGGGCCTCTGGCAGGAGAATTTATATCTGCTAAGCACTCCTTCAACTGTACTCAGCTCCCAAGTATTACAAAGAACACAAGAACAGAAACAGTGCCTTTTAAAAATGTTTCCCAAAATCTCAATCAGGGAACCACTGTTTAGACATCAGGCAAACCAATGCACAAGAATCTGACCATTTCTCAGTAAGAACTTCAGCATCTTGCCCTGGCAGGTGTGGCTCAGCTGGCTGGAGCATCGGCCCTTACACCAAAATGTGGCGGGCTCCATTCCCAGTCAGGGCACATACTCAGGTTGTGGGCTTGATCCCCAGTTGGGGCATGTGCAAGAGGCAACAGATCAATGTTCCTCACACCAATGTTTCCCTCTCTCTTTCCCTTCTCTCTCTAAAAGTCAATTTAAAAAAAAAGTTAATGCACTGCTACTTCAATTAAAGGAGGAAACCACTTTTCTCCCACCTCCATTTTCCATTTTGATTTCATGTTTATCCAAACATTCAAAACATTCATTCTATTATCAATAATTCAACTTCTTACAAATCACCCTCAAAAGCAGGACAGATTAAGGCACCCTGGTGTGGATGCAACTGAATCTATCACTAGTAGGAACATGCAATGGGAAATAAGATTCCAACCCAGCAAAAGGCTGCTTGGTCCCCTTTACCCTTGTTTAACTGCTGGGTTAACTTGACCAACTACATTCCTCAATGCCGTGCTTGTGCTGCAGAGGTGGGGATGGACGCCAAAACAGACAATCTGGGGTCAAAGAGGCCATGTTTTTTATAGGAGCAATTTCATGGGGCATTGTGTTTTGTGAACTGATGGTAAGTAGAAGACAAAAGATTCTCCACATTATTCCAGGATGGGAGTCCACTGGCTGGAATGGAACACCCCCTACTTCTGAAGACCCAAACCCACCCCCAGTGCTGGGGAGCTGCAGGCAGCCCAAGGGGCAGGTGGCACAGTTCACCTCTCCCAGGCTTTGCCTTGGAACAGAAGAATGCAGGTCTGTGGGCTGGAGGCAGCCCGACGCAGGTCCATAATGAGTTTCCCAGTTCCAGATCTTTGCTGTGCCACACGCAGGACCACAAACCAGATTCTTCACTTTCAAGAGCTGCTCCAGTCAGGTATACAGTCCTGTTCTTCAGAGGCTCCTCCTCATCCCTCCTGTTCCAAAAGTCTCTGCCGCGTTTCCATCACAATCTCTTCCATTATTTCTGGCTTTAAGATGTCTTTAATCTGAAAAAGAAAGGAAAAGGTATTTGTTCAGAGAAGAAACCAACCACAAGCAGACCATCAAGGCAGGCAAAGTGCAGAAACCAAGCATGGTTAACATAAATCTTCTGTTTCATTTGTTAGAGGCTAAGCATTACGAGATGTGATCTACTAGAACCAGCTTAATGAATCAGCAAGACTCTCTGGGATACAGCTGACAAGAAAAGAGATATTCCAGCACTCACTAAAAAGGGAGCTGAAACTGGAATGGGAAAGATGAAGTCCAGAGGGCTGTTGTCATAAACTTGTCCTACCTGGCACCTTCATGCCCCCAAACCCTTAGGTTAACACTAGACACTGAGACTACTACAACTATCTTGGAGAAAGATCTACCAGACATTTAGGCTGTCCACCCAACCGGTTCAGACCAATGAGCGTGGTAAAGGTCTCTGGAGGGTGTGCTTGCCATCACTGAGAAAACACTGGCGCAAATTGATAAATACGTGACATTTGCTTATAGATCAATGAGGAAACGGAAGCCCTGGTTGGAGTACCTGATGTGGAAGGGATGCCTCATAGCAATATAGGATGCTGGTATCATACAGCATCATCCTCTGAGTCACCAGCGAGACGATGCAGTTCCGCAGCCGGGAGATCACCTCTCGATCAGTGAGGGAGACGGGCTACCGGAGGATGCAAAGGGAAAGGAGAGGGAAATAGAAACAGAACCAAAATAAGTGAAAAGTCACAGCAAATCGCAGAAATCACTTATAACTTGGTATCACTCTGGGACTCCACACCAATCAAATTGCTAACACCAAGGATTAAAAAGGTGGCTTCCTGCCCTGGCCATTGTGGCTCACTGGGTGGAATGTCATCCCATATACTGAAAGGTCATGGGTTCGATTCCCAGTCAGGGCACATACCCAGGTTTTGGGTTCCATCCCTGGTCAGGGTGCGTATGAGGCAAACTGGTCAATGTTTCTCTCACTCCCTTTCCCTTCCTCTCTCTCAAATAGAAAAAAAAAAAAAAAGCCCAGCCGCCACAGCTCAGCGGTTGAGTAGCGACCTAGGATCCAGGAGATCGAGGTTCAATTCCCAGTCAGGGCACATGCCCGGGTTGCGGGCTCAACCCTCGGGAGGGGGTGTGTAGGAGGCAGCCAATCAACAATTCTCTCATCACTGATGTTTCTATCTCTCCCTTCCTCTCTCAAATCAATTGACATATTTTAAAAAACAAAAAAGTATATCCTCAGGTGAGGATTAAAAAGTAGGATGGCTTCTTCAGTGGCTCTTCAGCTACCACCCTATAACGTTGTCATCCATTGATTTTATCTCTTCAGAAAGAGGGAAATACAGTGTTCAGGAAACACTTCACACTAACAGGTTACAGCAACAGACACAGCAGGCCCCACCCACCAAGAAGCAGAGTGGAGGCTGAGCACCACTCCGCCCCACTCCATGCAGCAGCCACGTGGTGTCCACGCACCTCCAGGTTTGCAACAAAGCCCCCTGCATCATCCTCCTTGTGCTCAGGGGTGGGGTAGATCCAGATGAAGCCGTTGTTACCGAGAATTACTGAGGCCCCACAAGGCAAGTCATGGAAGTGAGTCTTCTGTCGTTTCACCAGAGAGGGGGAAACCTGGACCAGAACACCCTGACCTAGCTAGAGAAATAATCACAAATTAAGTCACTGTGAGGTCATCAATGAAGGAAAGGAAAAGTGGATAACAGAGCACGTGTCCTAGTTATAGTGGAGCCAGGGTCCTTCCTGTTAACGACTGCTGGTCACCATCTGCACACAGTCATTATTCAGAACACCCTTGGGTGCGCAGGTTGCTGACATAGCCCACAGGTGCCTTTCAACACCCTTCTCCACCACTTTCCTCTGCATCCCCACATTCTAATCCAGGGCTGGTGCGCTGGCTGGTAGAGAAGCTGGAGCCAATGAGGACGTGGGCCCAAGCCTCCTGCAGACGAAGGAGCACTGTCAGGTTGCACCTTGACCCCGACCACCTATCTTGCCCATGAGGTGGGTAACACTGGGCTAGGGGACTGACCAAGGGTGTAATAATAGCCATTTTATTGACTGAATATCTGTCTAAGAGTTAGACTGTCCTGTTTCATTAGTCCACGACCTCCCTTTGTTCCAAGGACGGCCTCTTATAGCCCAATGCAAAGCTGAAGCGCCCTCAGGGAGAGAGCACACAGCAGGGCCTCAGGGCCCACGGTCACAGGGGCTCCTGCTAGAGCCTCCTCCTCAGTAGAAAAAGGGTGAAAATTGTATCCACTACAATGCTACCAGCCCATGACCCTGTGAGGCAGTCATTAGTGGGATGCCAGCCTGTAACCCTGAACTCTGGGGTTTTCTCCAGGTCAGAATCCCAGACTGCTCTGAGGATTCGGAAACGAAGTCTGGGTCAGCAAACAGGAACAGCAGGAGCCAACTTACTTTTCCGTACTTTAGACTCCTCGTGTGCAGAGAAACAGCTCCGTCAGAGAACACTGCCTGGACCTCAGCCTGGCCAGGGTGATGAAGGAACAAACGTCTTCATGCCACCTGCCTCCAGTCCCTGACCCCACCTCTCCATCCTTTCCTCCCACCCCAACAGTCCCACTCGGCAGTCCTGGACCCGGAAGACATCACTGTAACCTAACCCCCCCCCCCTTCCACGTCATGAATATCTTGATATGAACAAACTTTTTCTATTCCCTGGGATAAAAGTTAACGTAGCTAAGAAAATCTGAGTCTAGCTTAAAGCATGGGCGACCATTAGTTACGAGACTCAAAGGAATGACTCAGCAGCTCCAGATATGAACAAGGGCTGGAGAGTAGCCTGGATGAAGGAGCTGGAGAAAGGCTACAAGAGAGCCCAACACTCGATCTAGGACTGCGATGTTCCTCCCATGGGAGACAGACAGTTCCAGCCCCATTTCCCGGCTCCACGCAGAGCATAAAGGGGCTGAGGTGCCGGTGCAGGATACACTGATAAGGTCCCCTTCCTGCAGGAAACCTCTCATCGCCAGCTCATCTTCCGCAGATCTTCTCCTCTGAAATACACACAGACGTGAAACTGAAGTCAGCTCCTCCAGAGATCTCTCTACTGCCTTTTTCTCATTCACTTCGAGACCCCTAAAGGCAGCCACAATACCCAAACACTAGTGCAGTAACCTGTGCCCCTCGAGGAAACAAGTGACAACCACTTACAACCTTCCCAGTGCTCCTTCTACCGCCTCTGAAAAATACTCAAACTCCAGACATGATATTCGAACGCTCTGTATCTAGCCCAGCCTATTTTCCCACTGACCCTGGCGGCAGCCCTCCCACCTCCTGCAGGAGCGGCCACCTCCAGCCTGACTGTGTCTTTTGCTCACACATTCCCCTTTCTCTCAGATGTCCTGAGTTCATCACTAAAATTCTATCCATTCTTCAAGGACCAACTCTTGTGCCCATCTTTCCTATGAGCTTCTCCCACGGAAGGCGACCACTCTTTGTACAACCCCACGCTTGTTTTTCGCCTGCCAGGTATTCACATGTTATCTGCATCCTTAGTTGTCTGTAAGCTTTCAGGAACTCAGTCAAGCCTCCTTTGTCTTGCTTTCTCCACAGAACCTACCACAGGAAGCCTCTCTGAACATATGCTGGGCAGAAGGTAAAGGGAAACTGTGGCATTTTACAAAAGGCTGCAGCCTAGGTGCTGCAGTTGCCTGGAATAAGCAAATGCCACTTGGTTTGTGGAATCTAATCGAAACACAAAACATAACTTTTCAAGGAACAAGTCCACTGTGCAGAGGTGATGTGCCCAAAGAAGAAAAACCATTAGCACCGAGCCTGAGAGCTTCTCTCCCAACTCCCTTCTGGGACTCCTCCCCACGGACGCCTCTAGATCTTACCATACACCAGCTGCTGCCTATGTTGGGAGACCTGGGCCAAGTGAAAAGCCTACGTGTACGTGTACATCAGGGCAGCAGACTTCAGAGCAGACAAGCAGGAGTAAATGGGGCAACCTTGGTGTAGAGCAGAGCTCTCGGCAGCACACTTCACAGGCCAAGCTGGAGCCCTTACCAGCTCTCCTCCGGGAAGGTTCATGGATGACAGAAGCAAGACTGAATCCAGCCTGGAGTTGGTCTCCACCTTCCACCTCTTCTGTTGAACCTAGAAACAGAAACCCCACACTTGGACACATAATCCAAGGGCAAACCTCACAACATAAGTGACCAGAAACCCCCAATGTAACAAGCCAACTGTTCACATCCCAGTCACAAATGAGAGCCCAAGGCAATGGCTGCTTCGTCCAAGTAACTTCGTCCACAAAGAATGAGTATCCCATTCGTTAAATCACCAGCTTGCTTTTTTACTCTGTAAACACCAATACGCTATTGATTTACCTCTGTGATTCTCCCCACTACGATGTCACCGACTTCACCATTATATCTGAAAGACAAAACAAAAGGGGGATCCATCAGTGAAAAGACTTTATTACAAAACCAAGCGCCATTTAAGATTTCAGTGAAACGAGGAGGGCCTTGATCAGGCACCACGATTAGTGAATTCACATAACTATGCTGTTCGGACTTATCCTCAGGGACTGATCATTTCAAACGTTCCTACATGCATAGTCTCCGTTAACTATTTTTTGTTTTTCGTGTGTGTTTTTTTAAAGCCTTGGTTCGCTTCATTTTCAGAGAACTGATCTTTTTTTCTTTTTAAAATATCTTTATTGATTTCAGAGGAAGGGAGAGGGAGAGAGAGAGAAACATCAATGATGAGAGAGTCGTCATTGATCAGCTGCCTCCTACATGCCCCCGAATGGGGATCGAGCCTGCAACCCGGGCATGTGCCCTGACCAGGAATCGAACCAGCGACCTTTTGGTGGATGGGCCGGCACTCTAACCACTGAGCCACAGAGGCCAGGGCCCGTTAACTATTCTTAATCATTTACTACAAGCAGTTTATTAAGCTTGAACCTCTGTTTTGTTAACATGATAATGGTAAGCATAGGATATTTTCTGGGGCTCTGGAACACAGGTGGGCTCTGCATCAGCCAAGAAAGGAGAGAGGACACTGAGACAGGACGCCACCCAAACCAGTCTGCCCACTGTCTCTCCCACCCCCCGGCTGCTCGTCTCAGGCCCCTTTGCTAGCTCTTCATCCCTCTTCTAATGACAAGTGTCCATGCTGAAGGCTCAGTCCTTGGACCTCTTCTCTTTCCAGCCCACACTCACTTGTGAGCTCATCCAACCTAAAGGCTTTAAATACCACTGATGACTATACCATTCCCCTGAATTCCACACTCTAGTCAACTGCTGGCTACCCAACATCTCTAGTAGGCAGGATAATGGGCGTTTTCAGATGTAACAAACCTAAAACAAAGCTTTCTAGCAGCCCCCCTCCTGCTTCACCAACTGACCCTCCCCAGTGGTTGCCATCTCAGTAAATGACAACTCCATCCCTCCAGTTGCTCAAGCCAAAAACCTTAAGGAGTCTTGGAGATAGAAATCAATCCCGCCCCCCCTCAAAGCTCTAGGACAAGTCCAGCAGCAGATCCCGCTCTACCTTCAAAATATACACAGAAAATAAAAGGCATCCCATTGGAAAGGAAAGCGTAAAACAATCTCTACTCACAGACACAGTTCTGTATAGAGAAAATACCAAAAAATACAAACCCCCACACCCTTTCATGACAAACACACTCAGAACATAAAATAAACACACAATTACTCTCCACTTCTGCTGCTACCACCTTAGTCCAAGCCACCACCATCACTTCGGCTGGTAAGAGTCCCCTAATCGGTCTCTGTAAGCCTGCCCCTGTCCCTCTCCAGTCTCCCTGCAGCAGCCAGAGTGATTTTATTAAAACAGAAGTCAGATCATGTCCCTCTTCTGCTCCACCCCCTCCAGTAGCTTCCTGGATTACACAAGTGGAAGTCGAAATGCTTATCACAGCTACAAGGCAGGTAGACCACCACCTCAGCTCCTCTCTTGCTCACTCTGTCCCAACCCACTGGCCTCCTTTCTGGGGTTAGCCTTTACTGAGCCCCGTGCTGAGTACCTTACGTGCACCTTTTCAGTGAGGTCTATTAAAAACCACGAGGTAGGTTGTGACACTATCCTTTTACAGAGGAGGTAACAAAGGTTTGGAAAGGTCAGGTAATGAGGGGGAACCCTTGACACCCAAACTTACCTATAATCGCCTACACATTCCAAATCTAGGCCTACAGAATGACGGGGCAGACAGGTGGGGGTGGGAGGTATGGTGCTGCAGAAAGGACCTGGTTGTGCAACGAGAATGCCACAAGAAAGAGAATACACACCTTCTGTTCTCACCTGGTTTTCAAAGCTTTCACACAGATCAGCTTGTTTACTCTTTCCACGGAACCAGCCACAGACGCAATGAGTTTCTCTTCCCCCATGTAAGTTCCATGGCCCCTGGTGCAAGAGGAAGACAAACACACACCAGGTAACACTTGGGACGATCTCTCCCATTAAGAACAATGTACTTCGCAAGTTACCAGGCTCCTCCTACCTTCGAGGGGGGCTTCAGTGCTTGCGGGTTGCTCTCTCTGCCTACAACACTCCCACTCTAGAGAGCTACATGGACACCTCGCCTCTCCCTCCTCTTACTCAGGTCTCCACAAATGACATTTTCTCCATCAGGCCTACTTCAACTGTCCTCTTTAAAATAGTCACCCACCCTGCTGCTACCATCCCCAGCATATTCCCAAACACACTCCACTTACCCTACTCAACTTTTAATTTTTTTCCCCCACTGCATTTATCACCAAACATCCTGAATAACTTATTTGTTTGTTGTGCTTCTTGTTGATCATTTGTCTCTCCCTGTTTGAACATAAGCTCCACCAGGACAGAGGTCCACTTTGTCCACTGTTGTACCCCGTCCATGCATAATATATGTTAAATGGGTGAACGAAGGACTGAATCTCAAGATTTTCCAGGATCCAATAAGTTCAAACTAAAAGATTAAAAGGCAATTCTGTAAGTGCTGTAGCCCTCTTCTATGGACATGTGCACTCCCTGCCCCCCAAAAAAGATGAAATACCACTACTGTTTATGTACGATGGTGATATAATGGTGGGTTTTGCTTCTTTTCCTAAAGATCCCATTTAATCTTCAATACCCTACCCAATAGTTACTGTTATCATTATTTCCCAGATGAGGCGGCTGCCCTTGCAAAGGTAGCACAACGCATACGTGATGGCAGGAGGCCTGGAACCCAAACCGCCCTCTTAACTACCACACACTGTCCTGCGCTCAGATTCCAAGGTGTATATTTGGGGGCACAAAACATTTGTTTGCCCCAAGCCCAAACAATGACTGATTCCAAAACCGTGCGCCTGGCTAGAAGGTGACGCGGAAGGAGGCGGCGGCCGGGAACGCCCACCGTCGCTTCCACGAGGCCCCAGCTCCTAACCCTCCCGGGCTTCCCAGGCCTCCCACGAGCAAGGGAAAAGGTTCAAGGGGCTGAGACAAACGCACACGGGGGGGGGGGGGGTCACACAAGATGCAGGGAGAAGCCAGCGATGCCCGTGAGATGTGCTGCGGCTCCCGCGGGGGCTTTAACACCTGGGGACCGAGGCCCCCGTTTCGGCCTGCAGGCCACGTGCAGACAGCCCTGCAACCACCCCCTCGAGGCCGCGAGCCCCCAGGTCCCCACGCACCGCATGAAGCCCGTGTCCGTGGTGATCGTGTCCCCCGGCACCACCAGGTGTTTCTTAGTCTCGCGGCCCAGGCTCTCACTCACAGGCTTGCGAGCGACCGGGAGCCTCATCTCCATCGCCATCTTGGTGCCAAACGCTTGCGCAGGCGCGGCCCGGCCCGGCTAAGCGCCGCGAGAACCCGCGCCGCGATTCCCGGCCGCCGCTCGGAGGCGGGGCGCAGAGCGGCAGCCAATGGGAACTCACGGTCTGGCGGCCATGATTACTACTGGCAACAACTAGTTTCACTTAAGGGAAGGAGGGAGCGGAGTAGCCATTTTTACTACGGGCACATCTGCACCTGTGGAGTAAGACCCCACGTTGAATGGTGTTGGGACTTTTTACTCACATGGGCTCGTCGTCATCATCCAGTTGGTGGCTAGAGATCGTTGGGAAACGCACCTCTGCGTTTCCTTCCACCGCAGGTCCGGAGGCGGGAGCTACGGAGAACATTATTGGGACAGAGAGAAGAGCCCCGCCCTCGGCGCTCCTAGCACCGCGCTATCCGGCCTCACGGCCGCCGCCATCTGCACCTCCAGGCGGTGCTCTGGGTGCTGCTTCGGCGCTTCCACAGTCGCTGATTTACTCTGTTTCTTTTGTGCAAACAGTCAGCTAAGGAAACAAGCAAGCCTTGCAAGGCAGGTGCGTGCGGTAGGGAGGGCAAGTGCACACGCAACAGGGAGACCTTCGCTTGTGTTTCCTTCCACGTGCATGGAGCGCCGTGTGTGCCAGGAGCTGCCCCGAGGACTCCTGGCGGACAGACGGACAGGTGTACGATGCACGTGAGGCTCTACCTTCCCGTCCTGTTGAACAGGAGCGATGCCCCCGCCCCTTCTCCCCACCCCCACCACCCTTGCCCTGCACGGGTGGCAGCGGTCACCACAAGCCTCTGGATGGAAGATGCTCCTTCTTCACGCACGTGGACCCTAAAGAGGGTTAGAGGAAATAAGCTGCATCAGCCCCACTCACCGCGTCCTCAAAATCAGGCTTGCCGCCTGCTGGAGACCCATCAGACTAATTGTTTGATAAATCTCCAAAAAAGACATCATTTCTTTCACCTAAGCAACAAAGCTCCTGACTGCAAGAAAGGGAGAGAAGGGCCCCTCTGTTGAGTCTGGCCTTGGCCGTAAGAGGGCGGTAGCCTCCTTGGAGCCAGCCAGGGCGCCAGGCCTGGGAATCCCTGCTGGCCCAGGGTGCGATTCATTCTTCAGAGTTCAGTTTGATCGGGAGAGGGATGGACATACCCTTCACCCCTCCCATTCGCACAGCGCTCACATTTACAGAGCCTGTCGCAGGGGGATTATGGATACTGTTTAGTCTGTCCGGGCTGCTGCAACACAATACCGTAGCCCGAGTGGCTTATAAACGACAGAAATCTATTTCTCACAGTTTGGGAGGCTGGGAAGTCCCAGATCTAGGCACTGGCAGATTCGATGTCTGGTGTCCGGTGTCTGGTTCACAGATGGCTGTCTTTCCATTGTGTCCGCACATGGCTCAGGGAGTGAGGGAGTGCTCTCTGGTCTCTTTTATAAGGACACTAATTGAATTCATGAGGGCTCCACCCTCATGACCTAATCAACTCCCAAAGGCCCCTACCTCTTAATACCATCACCTTGGAGGTCAGGATTTCAAAATATGAATCTGAGGGGGGTTGCACACAAACATTCAGTCTATTGCCCATACCCTTTTACAGAAGGGGGGAACCAAGGTCCAAAAAGGACTAGAACGCCCACAGCAGGTGGTGGCAGGGTTGATGTTTCTGCCAGCTGCACCTGCTTTTCCCCGGAGCCTGCACCCTCACCGAGCCTTCTGGAGGGCCTGGTCCTTGGCTGAGTACTGTATAAACGTCGTGTTACTTGGTCCTCACACTCGGCCCGTCTGGAAGGTAGGCACTGCTGTCCCTGACGGTAGTTTAGGGTCGCTGAGGTCCAACAACAGACCGGCAGCTGGGACTAGAAGCCAAGACTCCAGACTCCATGCTGGTGGTCCTCTCTTCACACCACGGAGACAGCACAGCGAGCACCTGGCAACAGAGTCACATCCCAGAGGGGCTTGTTAGAAACAGAGATCTCTGAGCCCAGACTTGGACGCTGAGGTTCTACAGTGGTGGGGGCCAGAAGTCGGAGTGTGTGTTTTTACTGCCTCAGTGATTTTAATGACTGATCAGACCTAACGTTCATGGATTCCCACACATCCATCTACCTCCCCGCGTGTGTATCTCCAAGACCACCCCTCCAAAACAATCAACCTCATCTCTCACCTGGGCGTCACCTCCTAGCTCATCCCCCTAATTCTGTGTCTGCTCCTCCTACCAATGAATCTCCATACAGTAGCCAAAGGGAGCTTTTAAACACAGGATCAATTTAAACCACTTCCCTGCTGAGAAGGCTTCTGGTGGCTTCGCTTTACACTGAGCATAAAATCCAAACTCATCATTTTGGCCCCTGCCCATCTCTGACGTCACTCACCTCCTAACCTGCTCCCCAACTCACCACACTACAGCTGGAAGCACTGGTCGCCCCTCGGTCAGTCTCATCACCACCCCTCTCTGCATGCAGGTCTCTTCCCCCAGGTCCTTGTGTGGCTGGCTGCTTCTCCTCACTCAGGTCTCAGCTCAAAAATCACTTCCTCCAGGAAGCCTTCCCTGACCACCTTGTCTGGAATAATCCTCAGTAGTCTCACACTCTGTGCCACCATCCACCGTCCCTAATCACTCCAAGGCCAGGTACTAGAGAGCTGGGCGCAGCGCCCGGGGCTCAGAGCCCACTGAAACTGTTCAAACTAGCCCGTCCTGCAGCTGCTCGCCCTGCCTCGCCCACTCCGTCCCGTGGAAACTGTAGTAAAGGCTCTGTCCACATTGCCTCCTCGCTCCTCCATCCCTAGTTGTCCCCACCGCTTCCCCGTGTGGCCCCGGGGGTGTGCCCTGCCTCTAGACTCTAGAGGGTTGCGAGCAGAGCAAAATTTTCACCACGATTCGGGTGGGCTCGTCCCCGTGTCTCCAGCAGGGGGAAGCGTCTGTAGCAGCCGGTCATTAGACGCGCTTGGTCTGCAATTGCCGCTGCTGCCACCAGGTGGGTTCCGGACACTGGGCTGAGCTCCTGCGATCTGCAGCTGGGACTTACAGAAAAAAGCTGTTTAGATTTTTACCCAGGGCCGCGGCCTTCTAGGCCCTTCGTTAGGAATCCAGCATGGCTGTCAGAGCGGCAGGGCCGCCGGGCCAGGAGGGTTTAATCTGCGTCCAGAGAGAATGGCTTCAGGGCAGAGAGCTGTGGCTAGAGGCCTGGGTGGGGGCTGCAGTGGGAGGATGGTAATGCGGGGGCCGCCAGAGGCATCAGAAGCCTAGTGGTGAGGTATCAAAGGAAGGGCAAGGTTTGTGATGGGGGGGAGCAGGAGCAAGGGTGACGTCCCGCACTGGCCGCCGGGGAAGGAAACCCCAGATGGGACATGCAAATGAACACATTAAATGTACATCTCTGCCCATGCCCCCGCCTGCCAGGCTGCCATCCTCCAAAGCATGGCGATCTTTGTGGGTACACGCCTGAAGCTCTGAAGGGGATGGCCTGTGCGCGTTCCAGTATCTACAGGTGTGTGCGCAGGTGCACACATGGCTACATGAGGATGCCAGGGTGGGGGGGGTGGGGGGGTGCCTGAGGTGGCCAGTAGCCTGAAAGAGTAACACCCTCCTGGCTGGCATGTGCTGGAGCACAGGTGTGAACTCACACTCCCGTGTCATGCCTCCCCTGGAGGGAGGAGGGAGGAGCCAGGGCCTGGGCCTGCACCGATGACCCCTCTGCTCTTCGGTTCTCCTCAGGGAGGGTCTGAAATAGATGCCCAAAGTACTTGGGAATTCTAGGCATTGAGAGGGCACTTGGTGGCCATCTTGGCCTCCCTCACTGACTGCTTGAATTCCTTCAAATTGTCCATGAAGGGGGGGGGGAATAAAAGGAAGTAAAAATTTTGGGGAAGTCACAAAACATGATGCTAATATTTGCAAGTCAGCTGGAAAGCAGGAGTCAGCCCAGCCCCTTCGGAGATTTCTGGTTGCTTTGCACCGTGGCCATCTCTTTGGGAGCTAACAATCCGTTGTGACAGAAAGATTATTCCATACAGATGGCACAACGGTAAATGGGACGACTCCTCTCCCCTCCAGCGCCCAGGCACTTTCCGTATTTCCTTTTCATGTAGACAGAAGTGTCGGTACATTCAGATGCTAAGTGATAAATGCTCCAAGTAATTTTTATTTTTGAATACAAGAGGTACAAATGTATTTACAGTTATACATATACAGTCAAATAATATATATCACAGTTTTGTAAATATCATTTTAGGTAAATATTTACAAAGTTAAAGTGACCATTTTCTGGAAGTAGAACACAGTTTCTTGAAAACTCTATACATTTTATACTTTTCATTAACATCATTATAGTTTCTTTATCTTACAAAACGCCCCCTGGAAATACTGGTAAATGACTGCAAGGTGGGAGAGATGACACCAGAGGGCGCCCAGGGTCAAGTTCGGGGAAACTTGCGAAGGAGCAGGGAGAGTTCGGGCGAGCAGGGCGGACCCCTCCCCGCCGCCACCGCCGCCACCGTCCCGCACAGCTAGGAAGGGCTTTCCGGGCAGACAATCCAGTCTGGCCCTCCTCTTGCTGCAGTGTGGCGAGGACCGGCAGGAAAACGTCCCTTTCCCAAGCACGGTGTCAGGGCTGAAGGGGAGGGGGCCTCGGTCCAACTCTCTCATTTTATACATGAGGAAAAGGGAGACGGAGGCCCAAAGAGCGGCAGGGCCTTGCCGGGGTCCCACAGCGGATTTCCGTTTTGCCTGCACTCTCTCAACACTGCAAAGTTTTCGCGGCTCATCCATCCCCAGGGAGCCGGGGTGGGGGGGGCTTGCAGGAGACACCCTTCCCCAGGGCACTGCAGGTCTGTCGGGGCCTCTTCGGGCAGCCCCAGCTCCCACGGTAGTGTCCGTGACTCCAGACACTGCAGAACACTAGTCTCAAGAGGCAGGAGGAGGAGACAGACGGGCGAACGCCGGGCCACACAGAGACAGGGAGGTCGCCGTCCCTCCATTCCCAACTTAGCTCTCGACCGGGGAGTTAGCGGTCCCTTCCCCCTCTTAGGGCCCTCGGAGACTTTCATTCCCCTCTCCTGCCACCCACGAGGGCTGGCAGCCTTGGCAGCCGGTTCGATAGGAGGAAGGAGATTCGGCGGTTAGGCCGGGCTGGGGACCACCCACCCAAAGAGGCGGCGGCCGAGCAGCTGCCACCAATGGGTGGCGCCCAGGGAAGGAACGTAGTCCCCCAGTGTCCTCATCTGAAAGACGGGTCGAATGTGTATGCCCGGGGCTCCCTCTTGGAGCGCACCGGCCGCTTCCAGCCCCGAGGTCCAGTCCGAGGAGAGGGCGGCCAGGAGCCTCCGCGCGGCCGGCGCGGGAAGGGGCGCGGAGGGGGCGCGCGGGCGGGGCGCGGGCGCGGCACGCGGCAAGGGCTCACAGCACCATGGCCGGCAGGTGGTGCGCGGCGGCCGCGGCGGCGAGCGCGGGCGCGTGCGGGTGTGGCGCGGGCAGCGCGGGCGAGTGCGCCTGCAGCGCGGCGCTGGGCGGCCGGTGGCGCGCGCTCTTCTGGTGGGCGCGCAGGCCGGCCAGCTGCG
Source organism: Miniopterus natalensis (assembly GCF_054644295.1). Lineage (NCBI taxonomy): Eukaryota > Metazoa > Chordata > Mammalia > Chiroptera > Miniopteridae > Miniopterus > Miniopterus natalensis. The sequence continues at coordinate 72,072,383 of NC_142092.1, forward strand.
AGTAGGCGCTCTGGCACACCTGGCACTTGTAGGGGCGCTCACCCGTGTGCAGGCGCACGTGGTTGCGCAGCGTGGACGACTGGCTGAAGCGGCGGTTGCAGAAGCGGCAAACGAAAGGCTTGTCCAGCGTGTGGATGCGCATGTGCGAGCGAAGGTTGCTGCGGGAGTTGAAGCCCCGGTGGCAGATGACGCAGCGCATGCGACCCGCGGTGCCCGCCGCTGAGTCGGCCGGGTGGAAGTCCTCTGGCCGCCAGGCCCGGGCAGGGGAGGGTGAGCAGGGTCCAAGGGGCAGGCGGAGATGGGGCAGAGAGTGCAGCCTCGTTAGAACCGCGCATCGGAAGCCCGGGGCCCACGCCCCCCTACTCCCACGTCCCCCACGCTTGCGCTCCTCTCCGGGATCCGCCCACCTCCAGTCCACTGCTGGTTCCGGGCAACTGATGGGCAGCACTGGCAGGGGATGGAGGAGGTAGCAAGGGCCCTGGCTTAGGGTCAGACAGGAGCTGGCTCCAGACCACGCTGTGAGACTCAGTGACTTAGCCTCACCAAACCTCGACTTTCTCATCTATAAAATGGGAGCCTCCTAAACTCCCGGGGCTCTGCAGGACTACAGGAGCCGGTCACCAAAAGCTGCCGGCTACTGAAGACCACTCTGTGCTGAGCCCTTACCTGCCTGGGCCCGCGTGGGAAGGAAGCACCGGCCTCAGCCGCCTTCCCTAAGCCTAACTATTACAACTCCCCCACCCCTCAAAAAATTCCTTTCACTTACCCCACACACATCTACTGAGTGCCTACTGTGGACAGAGAACTGCACCTCACCTTCTCCACCTCTGAACCGGGGGAGTAATAGCATCGCCCTCAAGCCTGCTCTATGGACTACAGAAATTACTGTTTGTAAACACTGCTTGCAGAATAAGGGCTCCATAAATTCATGAGCCTCAGGTTCATCCTCTAAAAGTGAGAATCACATCCACAAGGACTCAGAGGCCCGGAGTGGGATAACCCTGCAAAACAGCCCAATACTGGGCTCAAACAGGTCTTGAGAAAATGGTCTGTCAGGATGACAGCGGCCCCCCACCTCACACACAAAGGCACCCTGCTGGCCTCCCTTCAACAGTTCACACTGAGCGCCTACTCTGCCAGGCTGGGCACCGGCCACAGAGCGGGAAAGGCACAGAGTGTCAGGGCTGGCAGGGAGCTCAGAGATCACCTTTCCCAACCTCCTTCCTTTAAAGATGGGGAAACTGAGTCACAGAGCCATTCCCGAGACTGCACAGCAGAGCTGGCACTTCACCCAGGCTCCTGCAGCCTGGCCCTGTGCTCCCCCTGCCAATCAGGCTGCCTCTGGTGGCCCACCTCCACCTCCACCTCCACCACCTGCTCCCAGGCTGTTCTAGCCAGAGACCAGGAGGACTGCCTTCCGCTCGTGCCTGGACCATGATGGTGGCTCCAGAGGCAGCAGCCTCCTTGAACCAGCAGGTCCCATGCGCTGAATGGTGCTGGAGGCTGAGCCAGGAGCCTCCTCACCACACGCACGGCTCCGTGGGGCCCTGGTCACGGGCCTTGTGGAGAACACCTACCATGCTTGTTCTTCTTCTGCTCCTCCTCCAGCCCAGGTACGCCGGGGATCCCCAGGAAGGTGTTGTGCGAGTTCCCGTACCACACCAGCAGCTCCTGGTCAGGGGGGATCATCTATGGAGGAGGCAGGAGGAGGTCAGGGAGGCAGCCAGTATGGGGCGGGGGGCTGGGGCAGAGCTCTGCACATCCCCTCACAGGTAGGCGGCAGCTACCCTGGCACCTGCCATGGAGATGTGGCTCCAGTCTCAGCCCCAAGAAAGCCACTCGGGTCAGGTTTCCCAAGCCATCTCCAGCAAGATGCACAAACACGGGGACCCTGGGATGCTCTGCTAGCCCCTCTCCCTGCCCAGGTTTCTTGCCATCTGCTGGGATCAGAGCGGCCTCCCAGCCACGCAGGCGCTCCCAAGCTGATGGCAACAGATGGAAGCTCACAGCAAGCAGAAGGAACAGAGGACCAAAAGTTAGGAAACTTTTCATTTCTTACTAAGCAGAACCAGAGTCAGCCAGGCCTGGAGTCTGCAGGGCTGAGCTGGATGGTCCCAAGGAGCGTGGGGTGCGGGGTGCCCTATTGTACTTGGTTACACCTCGCCTGATAATGGCCCTTCCCTCCATCACAGGGCTCTGCAGGGCTTTGTAAATGTGAGTGCTGTGAGAATGGAAGGGGTTAAGGTTATGTCCATCCCTCCTCGGATCAAACTGAACTCTGAAGAATATACTCCATCCTTGGTCAACAGGAATTCCCAGGCCTAGCTCCCTGGCTCGCTCAAAGGAGACTACCACCCTCTTATGGCCCTGACAGCCACTACAGAGAAGCTCTCGGGTGGATGAACACCTCCACCTAAGCAAATACCTGGCCGCTCAGCCTTACTAAAATCCACTGTGCGAGTTCCCAGGTCTGTGACATAGACCTGCACAGATGGTGACAGGGCTCCGCTGCTCCCAGGGGAAGACCTGCCCCAGGGAAATGGTCATCAGGAGGGGGGATTTGCAGTGACAATCCCAGGAGCTGTGGAAGGCCACTCCTGAGTGGGGCTGACCATAAACATCACACTCCGAGACATCTCAAGGGACCCACCAGTTACCCCTGCCAAGCCGGGAACCCTCAGGCCCCAGCCAGCTAGAGCAGATGAGAGGGACAGCCCATCACCCTCCTGAGTCCTCCAGAAGAGCCGGCTTTGGCACCCCCCCAGGGGGTCATTCTGATCTGTCCAGAGAAAGATGGACAGCCCTAGGCAACAGCTGGTTTATTTTCCTGGTGGGCCCTGTTTTAGGGAAGCACAAAGCATCAGATGGATTCCACTTGGGGAGTCTGACAGCAGTGCAGGGCCCTCCCTTGGTCTCTGTGGTCATGGCGAAGGCCCACCCCTTCCATGTGGTTCTGGCCCACCATACTGAGAACCTGCACACCTTCCTTTAGGCAGAGCTGGGAAGACTCTCAGACAGTCACACCCAGCTCTGCTCCCTGGGAGCCGAGGGACACAAAGAGAGATGGGTGGGAGAAGGACTGTGCGAGGAGCCCAGGTGACGGAGCCCTCCTAGGACTCAGCCAGGGGTCACAGTGCCCCTTCTCGACCGGCTGCAGGGCCCAAGCACATCACGAGCCTCAGGGTAAGTGAGGAGTGAGAACAGGCAGAGGGGGCCACGCCAGCTCAGACGACAGGGCTATGGAAGAACCAAGTGCAGTGTGAACCCAAGGAAAAAGAGGTGCTGCCTCAAAGGAAGCAGGCACCACAGCGAAAGGACCGGTGGCCTCTCTGGTCATTCATAGTCATGGCCATTCCCCAGAGGCCAGCGGGTCAGAGCTGGAGGCCCTGCTGGAAAACAGGCGGTGAAGACAGAGGCTTTATGAGCCCCTCAGAGAAGAGGAGGCTGGAACTAAAATATTTCAAATAAGCTCATAGTGAAGGATGCCACTTGCCATGAGACAGTACAAATGGGGCCTGTCACCAGGTCCTGGGTGACCTCTCGTAAGTCACTTTGCCTCAAATGAGGGGGCTGAGGGTCTGTGGGATCCCCCAACTTTAAGGCTCTGATTGTAAGTCACCTCCAACATTGTCCCAACCCCTGGCTTCAATTCTTAGACAAAACCCAACATTTATCCACCGTGGTTTTTCTAACACAACCAGCTCCACTGCAGACAGTCTGAACGAGCCCCTTCCTTCAGGAGACAGCATGCAGAGGGTTCCAGCTCAGGCTATGCTGGGGTCTACTCGGGCCCCCCACCTGCTAGCATGTGACCCTGGGCAAGTCTCTGGGCCTCAGTTTCCTCAGCCATAAAGCAGGGCAGCACCACTGCTCTGGCCTCACCGGGTGCTTGTCAGGGTTCAGTGGAGCCAGGCACACAAAGCTCTTTACACGATCAATACACGGGAGAGCTTGTTATGATGCCCCCCTCCAGAGCTTGCCAGCCTCTCAGAGACGCTGGCAGCAGTCTCTGGCGCATCAAAGTCCTGCAGTCATCCCGGCAGAGCAGGCAGGGTGGCGCTGGGCCACTGGCTGGCGTCCTGGCACCAGTAAAGCCCTGACCCATGGCTTTGCCTTCACTGCAGGCCCCAAAGACACCAGCCCCGGCTATGGTGCCACTTCCCACCTGCAGAGCACAGACCAGGATGGGAGGCTCAGCCAGCCCCCCTCCCCCGCTGATGTCACCCTGAGCCGCATCTCCACCTCCAGACTCAAAGTTTGGAAATCAAATACCTAAGTCAACACTGGTCTTTTAATTTTTTAAATTTATTTTTTATTTTTTGTTAACCCTCACCCGAGGATATTTTTTCCATTGCTTTTTAGAGAGAGTGGAAGGGAGGGGAGGAGGGGGGAGAGAGAGAACCACTGATGTGGGAGAGACACATCAGTACATCAGTTGGTTGCCTCCCGCAGGTGCCAGGGTCAGGGCTGGGGATGGAACCTGCAATCAAGCCGCACGGGCCAGGGCTGGCCTTTTCATTTTAGTTGACAATAACAATTATTATTAAATATAACAACAAAAATGGTGGTGATGAATGAGGTACCACCAACTCCAAGACTGCACAAAATTTGAATATTATGGTGCAAAAAAGCTTCAATATTGACTGTTTCAATACACCGGTGAGTCATTTACTTACTAACATTTTTTAAACGTACTAAGATTAGCCCTGGCCAGTGTGGCTTGGTTGGAGCATCCCATGCACCATACGGGAGGCAGCTGATCCATCTTTCTCTCTCACATCGATGTTTCTCTCCCCCGTTCCTCTTTCTCCAAAATCAATTTTCTAAATGTACTGAAGTAATTTTACTAAAACTAATTATAAAATTAAAACGGTGATGTGGACCCACGGACAAAAATGTGTAAACACATAAAAGGGTATATAATGAAAAGTAGGTCTGTCTCCCACTCTGGATGCCCAGTCACGATGGCATTTTGAGACAATGAACAAATGCTGTAATGCTGTAATTTCATGGGGAGCAGATGATGGGGCAGAGTGACTTCCATTTTCTACATGATGCATTTGATTAAAAATATAATAATTAGTCTGGCTGGTGTGGCTCAGCAGTTGAGCATATGACCCAGGAGATTGAGGTTTGAGTACCGTCAGGGCACATGCCTGGGTTGCAGGCTTGATCCCCAGTGGGGGGCCTGCAGGAGGCAGCCGATCAATGAGTCTCATCACTGATGTTTCTCTCTCCCTCTCCCTTCCTCTCTCTGAAAACAATAAAGACATATTTAAATATATATATTATAATGAGCCGCTCTCATACTATTTTTATACACAAAAAAAATTTTTTTAAAGAAAAAGAATCTATTAAGAAGAACCTACTGGAATTGAGAATGACACATATCCCCAGACAGTAAGAAGCCACCAGCTCTTGAAGTCCCACCAGGCAAGGCAGCCTCGCCTGCACAGACTCTGGGAACTGAGTCTCTCTCAGCCCTTCAGAGCCCTGGGAAGCCAGCGGCGGCCCCTGGCCTGGACATCTGGTCTCTGCCTGCTCCCAGGCACCCCTAATGCAACAACCGGAGATCAAGACCAGGAGACCAGGGGAGAACAGGCAGCCTCTTCCCTGAGATCCTGGTACTATTGTCCAGAGGCCCCCAGTTTCCCACCAGCCAACTGACTAACAGCAAAGGCCAGCCACAGTCCCCGGCAGGCCTCCTAGTCCTCTCACTAGCGCTGTTTCTTTAAGGCCAACACTCCAGCCTGGACCTGCCAAGGCTCTCCACTGGGGCTCAGAGAACCAGAATCAGCTGTTTTTTCACTTTTCTGGAAGCAGGGACTGGCTCGGGACATGCAATCAACCAAGCAATTACCAAAGCAATTGAGTCCCATATACCCTAAAATCCACATCAGCAAGACTGGGGGCGGGGGTTGGGGGCAGAATATCAGTGCCTGAGTCTTTTATTGACAAATTACACACACTCTCAACTCACGCCTCTCACCCTTCCCTATCAGCCCACAAATTTTGTCCTGCCCCATTTACATTTCAGAATTTTTGTTATAAATTGAAATTACGGGGTTTGGGGCTTGTTTTCCTAATACAAATTCATGCCACACTACTGAACACGTTCCCAGGAGGCTCTGCTGCCCTCCCCTTCCCCTGGCGGCACAGAAGCCCTAGTCTAGAAGGATCTCAGTGTCATCTGGACGAACATCAATTTCCATTGTACCACAGATGTCCCGACACACCAATTAATAGAGTTCCAGCAAACAGATATTGGCCAGGGAGGCCCCACAGCACGGTGACCTAAGGCTCTGTTCTGGGGTCAGACAGGCCTGGATTCAAATCACAGATTGGCAACCTCCTGAGATTTCCCTGGACCCTAGTTTCAGCATTGTTGAAGTGGGGATAGTGAAGGAGAGCACCTTACAAGGCCGAGAGGGCTCCATTTCTAAAAAGCTGCTAAGCCTTAGCAAGGTGCTGGCACGTGGCGAAGGCTCACCCGGGTGGGAGTGTTGTTATTAGAGCTCCTTCACTGCACCCACTGATCAACAAGACCAAAGGAAACAGTGCTGTTGTCATAGGGCCAACAAAAGGAGATGGGGCTCTGGGAAAAATAAAGCTCGACTGCCTGAAATGAAAAGTAGCAAAAAGAAAAAGCCCACATTTCAGGGCACAGTAATTTGCCAAAAAAACAGGGAAGGGAAACACTGGGCATTTTCTTCCCAGTTCCCAAATGCAAAGAAACTTTTGTAACTTACTCTTCCGTCCTTTCCTTGTGCTGAGTTTTGGGAGTCAAAGCTCTTGCTTGCGGGGGTGCGGTTTTGTTTGCCTGGGAGAACTGGGTCCACATGTTCCCCTTTCAACTCAGCCCTCTTCACCTGCAGATAGAACTACTCATTCAACCTTTAGCTCCCACTTGCTATGGGCTGGGAACTTTCTGGAAGTGTCACTTTAGGCGCCTGAGGTTATAGTAAATTCTTCCTGGTTGAAATGAGCAAGGAGGGTGCCCCAGGAATAACGCGCCGGCAGAGAGATAAAGCCAGATGCAAAACAGGCCTGCGCATTCTCCATCGACTGCTGGCCTGGAGACCCCCCCACCTCGTCTCTGTTTGGAGGGCTGGAGTTTTCTATTTGTGGAAAATTTTGGAGCAGCAGTAGCATATTCCGCTTATTGAATAAAGATCTTCCTTCCCATTTTGGGGGCAAGTAATGGGTTCCTGTTATGAAACAGAAATAGTTCTGAGTGACAGAAAGATTAAGAAAACCGATCGCGCGGAGGCCCCTCTCCCTGGCTGACTCTCACACAGGCACGGGACAGGCGGCACCTGGGGAGTGCCCGGGTGCAGCAGTTTCTTCTGGTGGAGCCTAGACGAGCTGGGTGAGCTCCGGCCGAGGACCTGCCGCACGACGGTCACACGGGCCGGGAACACAGTCTGGCAGGCGGAATCTGACATTGCAACACAATCTGAGAAAAGTGTCACTACAGAAAAATGTGCCCAACTTCTCTTAGTAAAAATAAAATAGGTTGCTCAGCTGGAGTATTGTCCTGTACGCCAAGGTTGTGGGTTAGATCCCCGGTCAGGACACGTACAACAATCAGCCAACAATGCATCAATAAGTGGAGCAACAAGCCGATGTTTCTCTCCCCCCCTTTCTCTCTAAGAAACAATAAAAAAATAAAGATAAAATAAAACGGGTGATATTCTGTGTTTCCTTGCCCCTCCCTTAAGCAGTCCCTTCTTCGTAGACGGGCTAACTCTCCAAAGCTAGAGCATTCATGGCCAGATTGGTGCTCTCCAGCCATCAATATCATACGCGATAGGATTTGTTCCTGATCTTCATTTACCAGCTTAAATTCCCGATCAAATGTAGGTGACTTTTAAAAAATCTCATAAACCCAGGTCCCTCCTTGGAGATAGTCTTCAGCTGCCTTGTCCTCTAACTCAGAATTTCTGTATAAGTGTCTATTAACGCTTCCTGGCTCTGTTCAGCGGGATGAGAGACGATGCACAGTGAGACAGACTCAGCCCCACGTCTGCCCAAGTCAGAAACCCTTCTGCCAAAATCACGCAGGCATTCCTAGTCTATCTCCTCTGTGCGTGTGCATGTGTCTGCGTGGGAAGGAGGAATGGCGTGAGTGTGTGTTCCCTGGCTCATCTGTATCAGGATGGCTGGGTAGCAGGGTACACATGTGAGGGGGTGTGTGTGAGGGTGAGAGGGGTGAGGATCCGGGAGGATGCTCTCTATTAGAAGTGGGGTTCAACTACACCTGCGGCCGATTCTAGGATGTCTGGTGGGGAACCCTTGCTCTCACAGGGTGCCAGCCCAGCTGGATGGTCACAGGAATAACCTCTGGCCTGGGCCTGGGCCACCTTCAGTCCTCATCACACTACCTTACACCGACCCACCTCACTTGAACCCCGGTCTCTGTAGGAAAGCTCACCTTTCCTTATCCTTCACTTCCTGGCCCTCCCAGGGTCCCCCGCCCCACACCTCAGCTGGGACCCACTCCCCTGCCACACCAGGCAAACACTGCTCTGAGGTCACCGGTAGGAGATTCCTGGAGCCTCATTATTAGGAACAACCGGGCCTCAATTCCAGAAGCTGTTAGGCCCCAAAGCCCCTCAGGCCTTAGAAGGACTTGGGGCTCTGAGTCCCAAGGAGAAAATGGAGCGTGGACCAACAAGAAGCCATTCTCTGACTCTGGAGAGGCTCTTTCAGACCACCCAAAAAACTCAACCAAGCCCAGCCCACCCCAAGGAGCACTGTGCCTCTCCCCACCTGCAAGCAGGCAGCCCGGACAAGCGTGGGGGAAATGGCCCCACCCCCGAGAAGGCCAGGCAGCTTGCCCGGCAGCTTGTCTGCCTCTGCCCTACCACCTCCTTCTCCCGCCTTCCTGAACCTTTTCATGCCCTGGGCCTGCCTCAGCTCCCCTCCACTGGCCCACGGGAAGTGATCTTTATCTGTCTGCTATCTCTCCCTTCCTCTCTCCTCTGAGAAGCTTTGCCGAGCACAGGCATTAGTGTCAACGCTGTCCCTGATGCCCTGTGAGAGCTCCTGAGTCTGCCTGCCACCAACCGAGACCCAGTTTCCTTGTTGGTAAACTGCAGCGATCACAGAAACCACCCTTGTGGGTTAAACCCATGAGGACTGAATAGGACATTGCACATATGGCACCGAGGAGAAGCCTGGCACCAGAGCGCTCAGTATGTGACGGCTGAGACTAGGCATGATGCACGTCATCGGTGTCCCACTCATACAGAATGAGGGACAACGCGCAGCTCAAACGGTGCAGGCACAGCCGCCTCCCCCACTCAGACGCTTTCCCTGGGCTGCCTGCCTGTGTCTTGCTCTCCAGATCTCTGTGGCTTCTGAATCCCAGGAACCCCTCAGCAGATACCCAGGGGTCTCCCTGTTGAGGTGCTCATGACATTCACAATGGTATCATGTCAAAAGTCTCATCTCTTCTGATCTACAGCAGAAAGACTGCCTGGAGGTCAGGCTCCTGAAGACCGTGATGCGTGCGCCTCAGCCCTACAGCCTGGGCAGGGCCAGCTGGGCTGGTGTCAGTGCTCCTCCATCCGCGACAGACCTCAAACACAGCTGCCCCACATCTTCACCCAGCTGCTCCACTGTTCCCTACACACAGCACACACTCACCTCGATGGCCTTGTAGAAGATGCTGGTGCCAATCTGGACCACCTCCAGGTTCTGCTCTTGCTCATTACGTGCACACTTGATGTAGGTCATCCAGCTTCGGTGGTCCTCCTGGCTGGCATCGATAAAGTAGCGCACTGTGCCATCCTCATTGAACACCTGCACACAGGTGAATCAGGGACCAGGTGAGGCAGGGCTGTGTCGGGTGTGCCAGGCCCAGGCCCCATGCTAGGCACATCCACACACTCTCTTTCCATCCTCACTACAGCCCCAGGAAGTGGACATAGCTCTTACCATCTCAGTTTTCTAGCTGAGGAAAAAGAGGCTCAGAGTGGTACAGTGACTTGCCTGAGGCCAGCTAGCCAGAAGTGACCAACAGGGATTCAGTCTCTTGGGTCCCACAGGCTCCTTCCAAATGTCATGTCCTCTCCATCCCCAGAAAAAAAGGGTCTCCAAGGGATCACCAATAGGACAAAGCAGCATCCAGTTAGTTCTCCAGGGATGGAGAGGTGCTCCCCAGAGCAGTGGAGGGCACTAGCCACAACCACAGAAGATACACAGGAGCCTGGAGAGGTCAGGTTAGCTCACTGTGGCACCTGGCCCCACCTGAGCCCCTTTGTGGGAGCTGCCAAGGATATTCAGAGGTCAAACTGGACCCTAACTTCCTAGCCCAGCAACAAGTAGAGAAAGTAACCACTGGCTTGGGCCTCCAGGGGAGGGAGGAGGTGAGGTTAGGAGAGGCCTCTGGGCCACTCCGTTTCCTTCCTCCTGCTCCTATGACAAGGTGCAGTATTTGTCACTTTCCATAGTTTCTGGATGAAGGAGAAATGCAAGTGGCAAGGCCTGGGAGCCATATGGACTCTCTGGGTCTCAGAGTGCCCCCTCTGTGAAGTGAGCCAACAACAGTCCTGCTCCCTAGAGCCGGCCAGAGCAAAGAGGGTCAGATTTTCCTGAATGAAGCCTTTGGGGACCTGGAAGCTACTGGGGCGGGTTGGGGGGATCCAGGTGCATAGGGTTCCGCCTTGAGCGGCAGGGTCCCAATGGGAATGGCCACAGCTCCCAGCAAGGACAGGAGCAGCTGCAGGGCAGCTGGAGGTCCCACCATGCCCTCTCCCAGCCAGGGCCTACCTCCCACATGAGGTTGTTGTTCTTGCAGATGTCCACGTGCTCTGGGGCAATGACGCGGCCTGTGAAGGGGCCCATCTCGGTGCCCGCCTTGATCCACGTTTTGGAGAAGATACCAAGGCCCTCACCCGGGATGGAGCTCTGAGCGATGATCACCTCCGCTGGGAGCACCAGGCTGGACAGCTTCTGCACCTCTGCAGCCAGAGGGGAGGGGGCGGGGGGCAGGGGGGCAGGGTCAGTGCCTGAGGAGCCACTGGCCCTGCCCACTGAGCAACTCCAAAACCTCCTGGGTGATGCCCCTGAGTGCCCTGGCTGGGGAAAGGGGGCTGTGGAGGCTCAGCGACCACGTGCCCTCTGTTTGCAACCCAGGAACCCTCAGTGTCTTGAAAGCGGTGCTTTGAGGCTTATTTCTAGATTTTTATTTTTATTTTTTTGGTCTCTCCACGAATTCTCAAAGGACCCACAATTTCCCCTGACCTCACCCCGGAAAAGTTTTAAGAACAACTGAACCAACCACAGTGAGTGGTTTTACAAATGGGTAAACTGAGGCCAGCTCCCATGAGGACGTGATGGCCAAGCTGAGACTGCCCAGTCCAGGTTTGGGTTCTTCCGCCGGCCACTTGGATTGAGCTCACTGCGCATCTGCGTGGAGCACAGGGCACTGTCGGAGGCGCCTAGGTGCGGTCAGGGGCTCTGACTCCTTTCGGGGTGCGGGAGGCCCCATTCCCGGGATGGGCTGGCAGTGCTGGGAACAGGCCTTGGACTGCGAAGCCAAGAGGGCTCAAAAGAAATGAGGGATTCTGCGCTCTCTGTGTGACCCTGGGCCGCGCCTGTGTCCCTCCATGCACCTAGGACCCGGGATGCCAGGAAGGGCGGCTCCCTAACCCACACAGATGAGCCCTGAAGTCGCCTCTCTGGGCCTGGAAGAGCTGGGGCGCCCGCAATCCCCCGGGGTCCCCTTGCTGGGCCTGGCAGCGGGTGTGGGAGCGGCGAGACGCACAGGGGCGGCCTTCATGTCTTACAAGGTTCCCCTCTAAGCTACCTGGGAAAATACCCGGCGAGCTGGCCGGCTGAAAGGGGGGGTTAAACGGTGTCCGTTGCGGCGCAGCCGGCAATTTGTCACGCTGTTAAAGTGATTGCATTCATTCGGCTCCATTCGAAAGAAATTGCTAATTCTAAATTCATTAGCCCTGGAAGAATGCTGTAGCAGTAAATTGTAGCTCAATGCGGAGGGGACTTGTTTAAAAGGGGCCGAGGAATTCCCCTTACAAAAAGCGGGGATTAGATGGTTGACATAGCGTGAATGGAAGTGGAATTAGTCTGCACGGTAAATTAAGGAGGAACAGAAATCGTACAGGGGGAAGAGAGGGCGACGGCAGAGATGCCGGCGCGGGGGGGATATTGTTTGCGGGTTGATGAACGACGAATAAGAACTTGAGACATCTTAAGAAAAGAAACTCCTCTCGCTCTTTCTCTCCCTCGCCCTCTCCGGGGCTCTCTCTCCCCGCCTGTCCGCCCTCCGCCCCCTCTCCAGCCCCCGCTGCCTTTTAAAGTTCTCGGTTTAAGTGGGAACTTTCGCGGGTCAAGCCCAAGTTAACTAAATGAATTTAAAACCCCTTCTTTCTGAGTCAACTGCTATTACACGCCTAGTAAGGCTTTAAATGCCAGGAACCCGCCAGCTCAAAGGGGCGAGGGCGGGCGGCGGGGCGCGGGCCTTCCCGGAGCCCCGGGTGGGGAGCTGGCCTCCGCCCGGCCGGGCTCAGCGGTTCGCGCCCCGAGTCGTCTTATGGGAAACTGAGGCACGCGGGGCACCGGGAACGCCCAGGGCGGCGCCAGCAGCTTCAGAGCCTCGCGTCTCTGCGGCAGCCGGAGCGTCGCCAGCGGGGCATCGAGGGCGGCCCGGAGGAGGGGACGCGACCGGCCTCGACGGCGCGACTCACCGCCGGAGAAGGACTGGGCCAGGACCTCGGCGGTGAAGGCTGTCTTGGGGCTGGCGTGGTGGCTCTTGTCCTCGAAGAGCTGTTCGCCCAGCACGTTGCGCCAGCGGCCGTACAGGAAGCTGTGCAGGATGTCGGAGGTGATGACCTCGGCCAGCGCCAGCCCCGGAGCTTTCAGCCCTGACTTGAGCACCAGGGCCTCGGCCGGGAGCACGGAGCCCATCATGGGCAGCCCGGGGCGCGCCGGCGCCGGGACGGACGGCGAGCAGACCCGGGGGTGGGCCGGGGGCGAGAGGGGAGCGAGGAGCGCGAGGCCGGCGGGAGGGAAGGGAGCAGGGCGAGGCCGAGGTGCAGGAGGGAGACGAGGGGTGCTGGGGAAAGTGAGCGAGGGGAGCGAGGCGGAGAGGAAGCGAGGGAGCGAGCAGGGGGGGCGGCCGAGGAGGCGCAGAGGGCGGCAGGCGGGGGGCGGCGGAGGCGGGTGCGGGCGGGTGGCTGCAGAGGAACGGCAGCGGCGAGGGGCTCGGACGTGCGCTGGCCTCCCGCACACCGGCCGGGGCGGTCTTCGCCTTGGCGAAATCTCCGCGCCTTTATAGGAGCCTCAGTGACCCTCCTAATTGGTTATTAATGACGCCCTGACGTCGGACAGACTCGTACCCTGCCTGGCTCGAGGAGCCTCAGCCGCCACAGCCCCCCGCCGCTCCTCCCGCCCCTCCCGGCCCTTCCCCCCCTCCCCTCGGGAAGCCCGGCTGGGAGGGAGGCTCGGCCCGCCTCCGGGCGAGGAGGGGACGGAGCTGGGGAGGGGGCTCGGCGAGGCTCGCTCGGACCCCGGGACTGGACCGGGCGCGAGGGGACGCTGGCCTCGGGCGCAGGCCCCGTGCTCGCCCACTGTCCAGGCCAGATCTGCGCCGGGCCGGCCGGACGGGTCCCAAGCTCCTTGGCCCGACCCAGGGCTCTCCGGGGCTCCACGCCCGGGACCACGGCAGTCGCCCGGGAACCGCAGGCCCAGCGCGGTCCGTGCTGATTCCGCTGCGCAGACGGAGCTGCCGCCGCCGGCGCTTCGCGTCAAACGGGTGCTGCAGTCCCCCGCTCGCCGCGCAGGCGGTGCGAAGTCGTCCCCGGGCGGACAGGGCCGCTCGGTGGGGTTGTGGTGGCCGTCGGGTCGCCAATGGGCTCCTGGCCCCGGGAGGGTTAGGTCGGGAAGGGCAGACGGAGATCCACACTAGCCCCCGGCTGCTCGGAAAAGGCTTTCCTGCCGGATGCGGGGGAGACGGAGAGGGGTCCTCCCTGTACTGAGCGGCAGCAGTCGTGCCCCCGAGCTACCGACACTGAGTCAGGCCTCCCGGCTCCTTTGCTCAGGTGCGACCCGGGAAAGCGCTGCATCCCCCACTCCTTCCTTCTCGCCTTCTACCCCTTTCTCTTCCAGCCTCCACCTTCTCCCCTTTCCTCCCGACTCCTCTGCTCCCCATCCTGCCAGGAGGTTTTCTGCTAGGAGGCTCCAAGGCAGGGAGGGAGTGCCAGCACCGTCTCTCTCTTGGTCTTTCTCCGCAGACCCGGAGCTGCTGAGCCCACAGCCTCAGCGGGAAGGACACAGCTTCCTGCAGGCATTGCTGACTCCTGCGAGTAGTCGCAGGTCCCCAATTCCAGCGCCAGACAAGGGAGGGAGTCTTGGGGACACTTCCTCCACCTGCAGAACTCCTCAGTAGGTTTTCCCCACCCGTTATTTCAGGTTCCATTAACAGAACCGCGTTAGCTCGAGGAAGCCGACTCTCCAGGCCTCCACAGGGTGGAAACTTGGGTGGAGAGGCTCCTAGCCTTTCTACCAGGAGTCGGCCTCAGGACCCTTGGCAAAGATCCCCTTCCACCAAGGAGGTCCGGCCTTTGCTAAACAGCCTCACACCTGGCAGCCCTGGATTCCTGGCCTCTGCATGCTGGGTTCTGGCCAGTGATCTCCAACATCCCAGGGTCCCCACCCGGTAGCAGATTAAGGACTTGGGCAACCCCCGGCTTTTCAGACCCAGGGTCCCGGGCGGCCTCCTGGCTGAACCCTGGAGAGGTTGCAGCGGGCAGAAGGCATGACCTTCGGGCCTAGGCCAGCAGAGGGCAGCGCAGCGGAGGAGAGCGCGCAGCCCGCGGATTAGGGTCCCTTCCAGAAGCCTCCAGCTGTCACACTGGCTCTGGCCTGAGCCCAGGGGCAGGCAGGGTCCCCGCACAGGAGCCACACCGACGCTGGGGACCCTGCTTCTACGAAGACTTGGTGAGGAGGAAATGCGCCCCGGAGAAGAGGAGACTACATCGGGGAGCTCGGCCAGGGGCCACGAGCTCAGTTCTCAAGCCCGGCCGCCAACCTCAAGGCCTCTGGGAGACCAAGGCGGATGAGGGCTTCTGTGCGCTCTTGGGCTGGCCCTTCTCCTCTGGGCTACCGTGTCCCTTCTGTGCAATTGTTTGGGTTGTACTTTGTGAACTGAGGTTTCTTTCTCCTTGTGTGTCTTCGGGTCAGTTGACTTCCCTCTGAAAGCCCTGAGGATTTTGCCAATTCTGCACCACACCTCACTAAGAAAAGCCCTCTGGCGAGCAACATTTGGGTCCTGACCCTAGCTAGGGGTCAGAAGGTGAAAGGACCGAGGGGTATGACCGCCAGGGAGCCCTATTCCTTTCCCCAAGTCCAGCGGTGCTGGGGGTGGGGTGTTTTCGGAGCCCAGAACAGCCTCCCAACTCGTGCGCCCGCTGGCCCCACGAGTCTCCACCGTAAGGTCAAATTTCATGCTTCTGGTCTGGCCATAGCCCCACCTGGATCGGGCTCCAGGAGAAGGGGGTCCCATAGGAAGAGCCCAAGTCTCAGGGCCCACTGAAATTGGGGAGCCAAGAACCCTGCGTTTTCATCTCCCCTCGCTGACACTGCGAGGGAGAAAACTGCACCTTCAGGGGTTTCTCCGCGGATGAACGGTATATTTTTCCACGGGGCCAAGGCGCGGCGCGCGGGTACTGAAGCCCCTGCGCTGGCCCCGGCAGGGCCTGAGCGCCGGCGCTGCCCCCCCCCCCCCTCACGCCCGGGCCGCCGCTCCGCCATCTCTTTAATATTCATGGACGTTAATAGAGAGGCCCCCAGTATATCTGTCCTTTGTGGGCCGCTCGTAGGGCTTGAATAGGCCCCGGCCCCCTTTCTTCCGCGGGGCTTCCCGAGGGGCCGGGCCAGGAGTGAATGGCCCGCTACCCGCCCCGCGTCCCCACCCCCTCGCGGAGAGAACATCTTTATCGCCGCCGCCCTGCCGCCGCCCGGGCCCCCATTCTCCGGCAGAACGAATCAATCGGCCGCGGCTCTTCGGAGGTCATCCTCGTGGCCCGTCTCCCCCTCTCGCCGAGCCCACGGAGTGGAGAGGGAGGCTGAGGCAGGCCGACGGACCCTAGGACTGGGGGACACGGGGCGGGGAGCAGGGCGGCACCGGGCTGGGCGGGCCGGGCCTCGGCCGGTAACAGGAACTCGGGGCCCGCGGACACCGCGCCGAGTGACGCCTACTTGTTGCACGGCGCGGGCCGCAGCTCCGAGACGAGGGCCGCGGCCTAAATCCAGAAAGCGTCCCACCTCCCTCGAGGCAGCGGTGCCGCCCTTCAAGCAGGGGCCGCGCCCGGAGGCCCGGCGCCCAGAGGGAGGGGTCCCCGGGCCCGCGGCCGGCCCCGCAGGGCGCTTTCGTTCCCGCCAGTGTCCCAGCGGGACCGCGCTCGGGAGAAAGGCCGGCTCCCGGCTCCCCGGTGGGGAGGGCGCGAGGCGGCCGGGCGGGGCCCAGGCGCACGGTCCCCGCTCCTCCCGCCCCGCTGGCCCTCGGAGGCGCAGAAAGGAGCCCATTGTCCGCTGGGAAATACATTTTTGGGGGCCGAGTGAAAGCCGGTCTTTCTTTTGAACTTTAGAAGAAAGTCTTCTGCCCTTGCCCTCGGAGGGAGAGATTTGTGTCCCTCCCGGGGGCCCCCACTAGCCGCCTCCTCACCAAACATCTGCTGGGGGAAAATCCACCCTGGAGGGCAGATCGCGCTCGCTCTAAGCCCCGCGAACTCATTAAAAAGATATTAGCGGCGGGGGCGGCTCCGCGCAGGTATCGATCGGCCGGGATGAGCCCGAGGAGGAAAAGGCGGTGGATGCGGATGCGCCCCGGCCCCCTGCGCCCCAACCTTGTGGCAGGAATGGGGCCCCTGCGCCCTGTGATTCGGCTGCTTCTGGGGCTTCTCCACCCCTTCCCCGGCTCTCCCCGCTCCCTCCAGGCGCCCCCACTCTCTGCCGCGTGCGGGGCTCCAGCCTTCCCTCGCCGCTTCCCCACTCCGCCCGCTCGCCCCGTCGCGCCCACACCTCGGCATCTCCTCCTCCTCGCCCCCCTGCCCTGCCCGCACCGTCTCCTCCTCGATTGCACTCCGGCCCCCCTCAGGCGTCCTCACACCCTCCTGGCTCCCCACTCCCATTTCTCTCTCTTGCTGCCAGGGTCTCACATCTTCCTGGCCCCCATTCCCGCCCTGGCCTTGGGGGATGTCTTCCTCTCGTGGGTCCCCACTTCCCCGCTCCCGGGCCGGTTCTGGGCTCCAGGGCGTCCACAGCCGGCGCGCACAAAGGCTCCACGGCTGCGGCGCTGGGTGGGGGCGGGCGGGGGCCGCCAACGGGCTTCAACGGACAGGACTCGGGGCGGCCGCGGTCTGCGGGCGGAGAGGCCACGGCAACACGGCGCGTGGAGACAGCGCCCTCCCTCAAGCTAATTGGCCTGCGGGCCCGCAGAGACAAAGGCGCGCCCTGGGGTGCCCACGTCGGGCGCTTTCGGCACAGGGCCTGCTCCGTGGCCCGCAGGGGACTGGCACACGAGCCTCTGTGGGAGCCGAGGCGCCTCCCGGAATCCACCCCCCCCCCCGCCCCCGCCCGGGGCCCCGGGTTCCGAGGCCAGCGCCAAAGTCGCGGCAGATCAATGCGGCGGGACAGAGGGGAGAGACGCTGGAAAGCTCGGCATCCGGGAGACGGGCGCACGCTTCTGGAGGCAGAGGGGGCGGAAAGAGAGGGAGACTGAGG
The DNA here is from genome assembly GCF_054644295.1 of Miniopterus natalensis. NCBI lineage: Eukaryota > Metazoa > Chordata > Mammalia > Chiroptera > Miniopteridae > Miniopterus > Miniopterus natalensis. The sequence goes on from NC_142092.1 coordinate 72,090,131, forward strand.
CAGAGAGGCCGCGATGGAAGGATCCAGATGAAAATCGTCGTCTGAGATGGAGACACAAGCCTCCGGGAGATGAAGAAATCAGATGGATTCCGAGAGAGCTGGCCAAGAGGCAGGGAGAGGGAGTGGGGGTGCTTCAGACACAGGTGGGGGGCCGGAGAAAGCAGGAAGGATGAAGAGGGAAGGAGTGGGGGGAGTGGGGGGCGCGCCCCTCCCCGCCCCCTCCTGCCAGTCTAGGAGCAGCCCGAGGGAAGCTTTCCGACCACTCACACCCGCTTCTCCCTCCTGAGGCCCTTCCCACCTCACACTCAGCCTGCCTGGTCTCCCCCCCCCCCCCATCCCCACTGCCTGGACTTTCCGACTTCCTGCCTCCCAGCTGGTACCTGGCATTCTTCCACCTGCTCACCTCCCCAGAGCAGAGGGGGCTGCCACGGGGAGTGATGCCCTAATTCTGCTGCTCCCCACCACGACCTGCTGCCACCTACACCATCACCTGCTTCTCAGGGAATCCTGGAGGCTCTGGCTGCTCCTTTGTTCAACAGATCCTTATTGAGCACCTACTGTGTTCCAGGCCCTGTACAAGGCCTTGGGGGCACCAGGGTGACCAGGGCAGACCCAGTCCTTGCCCTCTCGGACCAGTTTCCAGAAGTGCAGGGGTGCATCCCCGTGGGGCCAGAGGTGGCAACAGCCTCTCCTAGGCCAGCCTCTGAGGACTCTTGTCCAAGTGGCTTCAACTTCACTGTGAAGTGGAAACAATCACTCTGCCTGTCTTGCAAGGCCTGATATGCCCGGTGAGTAAGCTCACACTGAAGGGATACCCGGGGCTGTCATTCCTATTATTGCCCCCTCTCCAAAGACACTCAGCTCCACATGTACAGGTCCCCTGAGCCCATCAGGAGACACTCCAGGCCCAAGAGACCTGAAGATGTAAGTCCAGTCCTGGCTCCAGTAAGTACTGCTGGAAGCCAAGGCACCTACGTCCCCCTCTCTGAGCCTCAATTTCCTCATCTGCAAAACAGGGATAACTGTAGAACCTCCACTGGGAGAGCTGTCATGAGGGAAAAATACATAATGCATGAAAAACTCATAGGATAGTGAACATACTCGATATATGAAAATACCAGCAAGTCATTTCATTTAAAAATTAACACATGGCCATGCTTGGAAATTTGTGAAATATGAAAGTATGAACAAAGGTGGGTACCAAATACTGCCTACAAAGGGATACTGAAAAGGAAAACCATATGCTGAGGAAGTTGACCAGTATGCTAAAGAGTGTGGTGCATGTCTTACAAAAGAGTGATTGGAAGGAAAAAACCCTAGTAATAATAATAATAAAATTAACATTTGCAAGGCATTCACTAAATACCAGTACTTTTAGGTACTTCACAAGGATTTTCTCAATCTCTCCTCACTCAACACACTGAGGTAGCTGCTATAATTTTTCCCATTTCTCAGAAGAAGAAAAGTTAAGTGTCTCATTCAGGAGCAATCCTGGCCCCAAGCAACAGTGAACCAGGCCTCAAGGGCTGTTTTAAAAGGGGTTTATTTTCTCACATAAAAGACTACAGAGGTAGGTATGTGTCTGTGGCCATTGGCTCAGCAGCTCAAGGATGAGAGGCCTGAGGTTCTCTCTGTTCTCATGCTCACAAAATGGCTGCTGCGGCCCTATCATCACAATCGAGGAAGGAAGGAGAAAGGGAAAGTTTCATTGACATTCCACGGTAACAACACAGTGAGCAAAGAGCATAGCTGAGACTCAAACCCAGGCAACCTGACTCCAGGAAAAGGCCTTACCCACTGTCCAGGACAGCCCCTGGTTGGGGTTGCTAAGGCTAATGGACCTATGACTTAGGTGGGCCTGTGCACTGCCTGCCAACTCCAAGAGGCTGTTCCAATGGGTAGGGAAGCAGCTTTCATTTGCTGTGGAGAAATTAGGCATGAGGTGTGCAGAAATGAAATCTGTGGTCCCTTCTGACCCATCTCAGCAGCATGGTGATTGGTCCGGGAGCTTCTCAAGGGCAGGGACCTTGCGCTAATTTTCCTTGTCTCCAAGGCCAGCACTGGGGCCTGGCGCACAGTGGGTGCTCAGCCAGCGAACGAACAATGGGACGGATAGAGGCATGAGGGCACGAACAGGCTGTGAAGGACAGCGAGGCCTCTGGACTTGCCTACCTTCTCTGGGTGCCACAAGGAAGCCTGTGTCCCAGCTAAGTGGCATCTGGGGACCTCCTGTTGCTATCAACCTGGCAGAGCTAGTAGGCTAGGGGAGCTCAGATCCTCCAAACCCTGGGGCCCAGTAAAGGTGCAAAAAGAGATGCTGAGGCCCAGCTACAAATGCCCCCACCTGAGTCGACACAAGTAAGTGGGACAACATGTCCTCAGACCTGAAAGTAAGAGCCAGAAGGCCCCAATGCAGAAGGCTGGGCCCACTCAAGGCCTTTCTTTCCCTCCCATTTGCCTCAGCCAGGGCCTCAGACTGCCTGGGCCTCCCTGCCTCCAGCCTATATGCCATCCACACTGCAAACCCTCTGGCACCTTTATCATCATTGCAGTCCTAGTTCCAAAACCGCCAATAGCACCAAGGATTCAGTGGTGATGGCTCCTGCTGAGAGCCCCTTTTTGCTCCCATGCCAAGCGCTGGGTCATGCACATGCATATGTAGACTACTGACAATTCATAGCAAGTCTGCAAGATATGTTCCAACATCCACCCTATTTTATAACAGAGGAAACTGCGGCCCAGTGAGAGTAATGAAAGCCCTCTACACCTGTGCACTTCCTCTTCACCCCTTCCTTGACTCTCTACAGCCAGAGAAGAAAACCCTCAGACACTGTATTGTCATACCCATGTGCCCCTACACAAGCCCAATTCTGTAGATGTGTCAGATAATGTGTGTTAAACTGGGCTCAATAAAGACTTTTTAGACTCATTTACCTCCTCCTACCTTTACCTATGCCTACTTCTCCCCTCCTCTGTCCAGAAGCAAACTTTAGACAATCAGGGAAGACAAGCTCATGGACAAACCACTTAAATTAGCTGTAGTTACAATGAAGGGGAAATTTTTGCTGCTCCAAATGTCCAACAAGCAACAAGTTGCATTTATTCTGGAGCTTTTGGGACACCCCAGGCTCTCAGATCATCACATGTTTATTTTAATTACGCAAATACTGAATGCAAACCCACAGTGTGCCAGGCTAGACCTGGAGCTTGGGGGCATGGAGCAAAGGTAAGTAGTGCCCTGAAACCTCCAGCCCAGCCCTGAATGCTTCTGGTCCCAGGGAACATCAGGTGAAGGTGAATCTGTTCAGGTGGCATCTTCTGAGAGCTTGTGGTGTGCCAGCCTTGTCTGAGCACTGAGGAGAAGCCAAGGAGGGCCCATCTGGTCTCTATCTTCAAGACACTATTTCCTGAGTAAGCCAGGCATGTCCACCACACCCAGGCTGTACTGCAGAATGTCAGCTGGAGTCACAGAATTCTCTGTGGGATTTCAAGGAGGGAAGCCTCCCATCCTGGTTCTCCAGCTGGCTGGAAGGTCCTCCTATCCCCACAGCTTTCATGTGTGGGGTAAGATCCACTGGCCCACCATGCTGTCCATCTGCCGTACCTTACCACCACAGCAGCAGGGCTCCAGTATGCTAACATTAGATCACAGCTGGGAGCTGCAGGACTCAGACTCGGTCTGAGAAGTGCTCAGGGGAGCCCAAAGTCAAGAGCGGAGACCCACCCAAAGAGACTTTGAAGTCTCTGGCACTTAAAGCTACAGTGAGCATTACACACAGCCTAACTTCTAGGCAAATCATTTAGCACAGTTCCTGATACAACACATTCCCATTTCAACCAAAATTACAAGGTATGCTAAAAGACAAAAAAAAAATTCTGAAGCAACAAAGCAGTGATCAGAAATAGACTCAGATATGACATCAATGTTGGAATTTTCAGACAGGGACTTTAAAGTAACCATGATTAATATGTTAAGGGCTCTAATTGAAAAAATGGGAAGCATGCAAGAACATGGGTAATGTAAGCAGAGAGGTGGAAACACTAAGAAAGAATCCAGGGAAATGCTAGAAATCAAAAACTGTAATGGAAATGAAGAATGCCTTTGATGGGCTGATCAATAGACCGGACATAGCTGAGGAAAGAATCAATGAGCCTGAGGATATGTCAATGGAAATGCCCCAAACCGAAGTGCAAGGAGAAAAAAGGATGAAAGAAACAACAGGGTAACCCATAACTGTGGGACAGTGTCAAACATGTGACACACATGTAATTGGAATCCCAGAAGGAGAAGAAACAGAGACAGGGCAGAAGAACTATTTGAAGTACTAATGGCCAAGAACTTTCAAAAATTAATGACAGGCAGCAAACACAGATCCAGGAATCTCAGAGAACACCAAGCAGGATAAATAATACTAATTTTTAAAAGCCCCCAGAACAAGACAAACAACAATAAAAAACAAACACACACAAAGTACCACATCTACGCATACTATATTCAAACTGCAGAAAATAAAAGGAAACAGATACAGGTGGCATTTAAATAGCAACAGAGCCCAGCTGGCATGGCTCAGTGGTTGAGCATAGATCTATGATACAGGACTTTGCAGTTCGATTCCCGGTCAGGGCACATGCCTGGATTGCAGGCTCAATTCCCAATGGGGGGCATGCAGGAGGCAGCCCATCAGTGACTCTCATCATTGATGTTTCTTTCTCTCTCTCTCTCCCTTCCTCTCTCTGAAATCAATAAAAATACACTGAAAAGTAAATAGCAACAGATTTATAAGTTCACATTGATAGTGTCTACTTGCTAGATAGCCAATCAGTGGCAGCAGTGAGGCTGATGATAGATTCAAAACAAGGGCTTTGGGAGTGACAGTTTCACATGAGCCTCAGTATCCAAGTTATTTCTAAATCAGTTGCACAGTATGGGTATGATCCCAATTCAGCAGCTGTAAATGACCACAGTATTTGAACTGCTTATCTTGTTATATACTTTAAAAGAAAAAAATAATTCCAAAGATTCAAAGCAAACAGGTAGAAGGAGCTTTTCATTTCAAAGTTGAATTAAGTAACCACTCTCAAGCATAAGCAAGCCCTTCTTTTGGAAGGCAAGCTCTATGAGCCAAGAAGTGGCTTTGCCCCATCCTCCCCAGCATGGAGCACAGTGCCTTGGCCACAGCTGATGCTCCAGCCATATTATTGTGGGTGTTAACTGCACAATGGCATCTAACTAAGCAGGAAATTCAGTAATGAACAGAGTAATGAACTTTTTGGTACAATTTGACTGGAGCAGATGCCTGCAAGCAGGCCTGAATTCAAATACCAGTCAAGAGTTAGAACATTCCTCATCAGGAATGTGAACACTGATGTTATATATGAACAGCGACGAGTGAAGCCAGTAACACAAGTCGACATGTTGCAAGTCTTCAATGGGTTATATTATGGTATAGATTACAGACCAACTATTCTCATGAATATACATGCAAAAATTCTAAACAAAAATAGCAAATCAATCCAATGATATATAAAAAAGATAGGTAATACATTACAACCAAGTGAGTTTATTCTAGGAATGCAAGGCTGGTTTAATATTTGAAAATCAATCACTGTAATCACTATATTAAAATAAAAAAAGGGGGTAATTCGTGCAATGATCTCTGTAGATGCAGAAAAAGTATTTGAAAACTTCTACACCCATTCATGATAAAACTTGTGGCAAACTAGAAACAGAAAGAAACTCTCTTATCTGATAAAAGGTATGTACAAGAAACATACTTAATGGTGAATTATTGAAAGTGTTCCCTCTGAGATGATAGATTAGACCAGATGCCCACTCTCACTACTTTCAGTCAACAGTGTACTGGTGGTCTTGGCCAGTGCAAGACAAAGAAACAAAGGGCATAAGGATTAGGAAGAAAAAATGGCATCATCATTATTCATGACTGATATGATTCTTAATATAGGAAATCCATATGATTCTATAAGCTATTACAGCTAAAAAGGAATTTAAGTAAGATCATTAGAATCTGGTTACTATATAAAAATAAATTATGTTTCTACAACCAGCAACAACAAAAAAAGAAAAAGAAAAATTTAAATATGCCATTTTCAATTAACAGCAAGACAGCAATAACCCATGAATAAATGGAAAGCTGTGCAATCTCTGTATTGAAAACTACTAAAATTATAGAGAGAAATAAAAAAAACTAAACAAAAGAAAGGATATACCACATTCATGGATTAGAAGACTCAATACTGGCGGGTCGTCGATTATTCCCAGATTGATCAATAGATTCCACGTAATCCTAATAAAAACCTCAGATTAAAAACATTTTTGTTGGGTGTAGGGAATTGATAAACTGATTCTAAAATTTAGATGGAAATGCAAAGGGCTGAGATAAGCCAAGGCAATCCTGAAGAACAAAAAAGCTGAAAGACTTACTGCAAAGGTACAGTAATTAAGATAGTGTTGTATTCGCACAAAGACAAGCAGATTGAAAATTATAATTACCCATGGCCTGTGTTGCTCAGTGGTTAGAGCACAGGCCTGCTCACCAAAGGGTTGAGGGTCTGACTCCTGGTTAAGGGCACATACCTGGGTTACAGGTGTGATCCCCAGTTCCCACCAGGACACATGTAGGAGGTAACCAATCGACATCGATGTTTCTCTCTTTCTCCCCCCCTTCCTCTCTCCCTTTCTCTCTCTCTCGCTAAAAATCAATGGAAAAAATAACTTTGGGTGAGGATTAAAAAAAAAATTATAATTAAAATGTTTAAAAACATTTACCGTATTTTATTGGAATTTGAATCCAACAACTGTGGAACCCTTGACCCCAGCGTAACACAATTTGGAAACCACTGCTGTGGTCCAATTCTCAAGGAGGGGAAGCTGACATGAAGAGATGTGACCTGTCACAGAGGAAGCCAGCCGCCCAAGTAGGGAAAAAACAGGCAGCCTCTGGACTCCCCAGGTGACTGTTATACCCCCTTGACTCAAGAAAAGTCCGGGATGGGAAAGGACCTGTCCACCTATATGCTCAGGTGACCTAGGGGGATGACATCAATCCGAGAAACAAAATCATTACCCCAGTTCTGTCACCACCCAAGCTTTATTGTCAACCTTTTCTTAAACAGAGTTGCAGCTGAGAGCACCCCCATGAATAGAAGGTATCTGGACTTCTATCAGTACATAACCTGGCTTCCCCTGTGCTTCTACTTAAAGACAACTTATTTAATGGATGTTGTCAATTCACTAACATTGAACTCACGGCCAACGGGCTTGACAGCTCGTGTCCAAACAAAGCTTACCTGACACTGTATTTTCCCTGCAAGGCCCGTCTCAGCGTCCTGGCACTTAGGGACCCCGGGGGGCACTGTGTGTGGGGCGCTGTGTAAACAGCAAAAGTACCAACAGAAAGCGTGGCTCTGCGAGGACATTGGCTTCCCGTGTGAGAGCTGAAAAAAGAAGGTAGAGTTGTCTCGACTGGGGGGGGCGCATGGGCCTCGGGTGGGAACATGAGCGAGGACACGCACCTCGGGTGGGAACACGCACCTGGGGGGAAACATGCACCTCAGGGAGGAACACGGGCCTCAGGTGGGGACATGCGCCTGGGCGGGGGGGGGGGGGGAGGACATGGGCCTCAGGGAGGAACAGGAGCCTCAGGGAGGAACAGGAGCCTCGGGCAACTCAACGTCTTGCCTTGAATGCCCACAGCAGTGTCGCCAGTACTGATCTTAGCGCTACACGTATGTTTCAGTGAGTGGGCGGGCTGGCCAATATGGGAGCTAAGGATCCCCTGGGGCCCCGGGAGGCCCTCCCCTCAGGAGACACCCCCTCTCCACCCTCTGTCCCCCCGCTCGCAGCCCCGCCATCCTGCTCGGGGCCTGGGCGCCGCCTTCCCTCGTGGACGCCGCCGTCTCCCCCACCTGCCCTCACGACCGTGGGCCCTTCCCCCCGGACACCAACTCAGCCCAGAGAAGCAGCGCCCGCGCCACACACCTTCCCCCCGACCCACGATCCCAGCCGCCTCCAGAGCCAATATGGCGGCCGAGCACGTGACTGGGGCAGGCGCATTTCCGGTTCCGGTGGCCCACGTGGCGGAAACAGCTGGAGGCACGCGGCTGCCCTCCCTGCCGGTGCTTCCCCGCGGATGAAAACGGCGAAATAAAATGGGTGTGAGCCATGAACAGGCTTCACATGCATGTGGCAGGCCTTTGGGCGCCTAAGGAGATGAGTTGCGCTCAGGGCCCTCTAAGGAGACAGATTTGGGCGGAAGTGCCCCCCCCAATACATCACACCGGAAGCCGGAGTTCCGCTCGGCTAGATGCCGGGTCCCCAGCGGGGCGCCGCGCTCACCCCCGTTTGCGGCGCTGTTGAGGAGCCCTCTGGCCTTTGTGTTGTGTCGCGTCCTCACCTGCGGTCCGTTGGACATCTGCAAACGGATGCTTCAGCTCTGTAACGCGGGGGAGTGTGTTGTCAGGGGCCCCGGGAGGCGCTTGTGCAGGCCTGGGTGTGGCGAGGGGGCCTTAGGCCTCGGCCGAGCCCCAGGTTTGCGCCTGAAAACCGGAGGAACTAAGGAAGAGGCTGGACGTTGCGGGCCGGCTGCGGTCCTCAGGTTGGAGCCCGACAGGACCAGGTGCGATTTGAGCGCCGCGAACACCCGGGGTGGGGGTGGGGGTGGGGGGCTCGTTCATCCTCCGAGGAGAGGAGAAGAGGCCGGAAAAAGGAAACACGAGGCAGGGTTGCCTAAGCAGATGCGAGCCGAGTTGGCTCTTGCTCAGCGACGCTGGTGCCCGGGTCGGCTTCGTCGCCCTCAGTGCCAGTGCTGACCTCACGTACCCGGAGGCGTGTTTGCTTCCAGAAGCTGCCCGTGGGCCGGTTCCAATGTGGGGGATTCCCGGGGAGCCTGGGGGTTCCCACGGCCCCGAGGAACGAGCCGCCCTTGAGAGGCGTCTGCTCCCCTCGGCCGTCCAGCGGCTGAGCTGCTCCCGCGCAGCCTCGGCCCCCCCGCACCCGTGCGGGTTGCAGGGACCCTATTAAATGGCAGAGGCTGGATTTGAACCCAGGCATTTTGACTCCAGAGTCCACTCTTAACTGCTGTCTTCCTGCTGTTAAATATTTTTCACAAGCATGGCTTTCAAACCTCGGCCTACATAAGAATTACCCAGGGAGCTTGCTTAAATGTAGAGTCCTGTGCCCCTCTCCCAGGCAGCTGGGTTCAGTAGGTTCAGGGTGGAGTCTAGGAACCTGCATCTTTTAACAAGCACCTCGCATGATTGAGTGTCAGACCCGTGGATCACATTTTTAAGAGAAAACTATATAGATCATCAATTAAAATTTTTTTTAAATGCTTTTATTAATTTTCAGAGGGAGGAAGGGAGAGGGATAGAGAGAGCGAAACATTAATGAAAGCCCTACCAGCGCTGCTCAGCGGTTGCGCATCAACCTACAACCCAGGAGATCACAGGAAGGACATCGCAGCTCAATTCCTGGTTGGGGCACATGCCCGTGTGGGCTCCATCCCCAGTGGGGAGGGGCATGCGGGAGGCAGCTGATCAATGACCCTCATCATCTATGTTTCTATCTCTCTTCCTGTTTCTGAAATCAACAAAGACTTTTTTTTTTTTTAAAAAAGGAACAACATCAATGAGGGAGAAACATCGTCAATTGGCTGCCTCCTGCGCGTGCCCCTACTGGGGATCAAGCCTGAACCCCAGGCATGTGCCCGACCAGGAATCAAACCAGTGACCTCTTGGTTCATGGGTCCACACCCAACCACTGAGCCACACTGACCAGACTAGATCCTCAATTTTTAAAACTAAACTTTACATTGAAGTATATTCATAACACATATATGGAAAAGTGCACACATCCTACAAGTATAGACCAGTGAATTTTCTCAAATCAATCGTGTAACTCCCCTCAGACCAAGCTGCAGTATCTTACTAGTGCCCAGAAGCCTCCCTCCTGCTCTTTCCCAACCACTGCACGTGTGTCCAAGGTAACTGCTCTCCTGTCCTCTGTCACTGTCCCTTATAAAAATGGAGTCATACAGTATGTACTCTGGCTTCTTCAGCTCCACACTTTGTGTGACTCATCCACATTGTAGCATGCGATGGTAGTCCATTTATTTTCCCTGTGCTATAATATTCCATTGTATAAATAGTTTCTCCATAAAAAACATGATTGACCGCAACACACTTACAGGGCCTGGCCCGTGGTTGGTGCATGACACTAAATTTTAGGGCCATTTCTCCATCCTGTCAACTACTTCACTTGGTGGTGACTGCAGGGTCCCATGCTTGACCACGAGCTCCTTGTGGGCAGCTGTTATGTTCTTGACGGAAGCCCCTGGACGAAGTGCTACATAGAACTTGGCACAGAACTGGCTCCTACACACTTAGCCCCTGACCCTGAACCCTCGTTTGTAAGATGGTAAGACCAGTCCCGTCTACCCCCCAAGGTGTGGAGACCCCCCCAAAGGAGATGCCTGCAAAGGGCCAGAACTCCCTAGATGCTCCTAAGAGGCCCTGAGGACTATGGCCAGCGAGGATTCCCATTGTCTTCACGGCTCATTTTCACTTCCCTTTCCACCCCACACAAGACACAGACCCAGGGCCCGCACCCCCTGCGGAATTGAGTGTCAGGCCACTTTCTGGCCATTAATCTCTGAGAGTCTGTCAGGACCATTTGCATTAGCCCATCTTAAAAAACCCCAGCTGGGCCCTAGCGGACCAGAAGTGGGGCTCGGGAATCTGCACCACTCGTTGAAGCCAGCTAGAAGCCGAGTCTGTGGTGTCCCAACACCCTCGTGGACCAGGCCCTGCAATGTGCCATCTGTGCCCCAGCCAACCCTACTGTGGGGGCTATAGGACATCATGGACAGTCACCACTTGAGGGGGACACTGGAAAGACAGTGCCTCCTACCTCAGGGTGGGTCATGGGTACTGACGGAGGCACGCTGGCTGGAGAATTCCCCACCCCCAGCCCAAACTCTTGGGTGGGTTGGAAACAGCCCAGCTGGGTCCTTGAATAGTGAACTTGGGCAGCTGGCAGAGACCAAGTGAGCATGTGTGGCGCAGAGTGGGAGGTGGGGCAAGAACTCCGAAGACAGGCTGGGCACCCGCCCCGCCGCTGCCGCCCCAAACACACAGACTGTCCTTTCAGTGATGACCATGCAGCTTCCCTAATGGAACACAATCGCTGAACTTGGTACATTTCAAGCACTTTAGCTTCCAGGACAGCAGACTGCTGATGAAAACCGTCCTCCGTGGGCGCCATGTTAATGAGAGGCCAAATTTCATAGGCTTGCAAACTTTCCCCCCTGCCTCCTGCTGTATTACACCCCCCTCCCCCCTCAATAAAAGGTTGCATCAGAGAGAGATTTCCATAATTTATAGTATGGGCATTTCACTGGGGACAAGTGCTAATCTGTACTTACCGATACATTTAAGAAAATGCACCCTCCCACAAGCCTGCACCATTTATGACTCTTGGCACAAACCGCAATGCTCAGTCTTCAATTAAGGGACACCTTAGGGTTCATTATCACACAGTCGCTCCCTGTGAACCATGCCAAATGCTGTTTTGGCACAGAGCTTGGAAGATGAATTAGAAGGAAGTCTTGTCTGTAATGCCCTCCCCAATTCCCATCCCCATCATCAGCGTTTATGCCCTCCTCTTGCTCACCCCTCCCTCTTCAAGTGGCTTTTACTATTCAATTTCTCAACGTCCAACTCGATTCTCTAGAGGTGTAGTTAAAGATGCCCTATCTCCTTGTCTTCCGGCTCTCACGGGCCTCAGACAGGCTGCAGATGGGTTGCTCCACACCCCTTTTTGGCCTAAAGGAGCTACAGATGCTCGCCTCCCCAGCTTGGGGTAAGGGACCAGGCCTGGAAACACACAAGCACGAGCAGCAGGAGCCCCGAGAAGCCAGCAAACGCTTCTAAAGGAAGGGGTGCTGCGCAGGGGGCCAGCAGCAGAGGCAGGGCGTGGCCGACATGCAAGTGGGGAGCTGGGTCCAAGGCCAATCGCTTCCACGACCAGGGAGGGAGGGAGGAGGGAAAAGGAGCTGGAGGCTCATCTTTACTCCTTGACACCCTAGTCCAGGGCCCACTGTCGTAACATGTCCTGACACCACAGGGCCCTTCAGAATTTAAACCCCTGGGTAAGGACACCCCCCTTTCTGTTTCCTTATTGAAATCAACAAAACAATATGAGCATCTTTGCTGGCACTTTCCAGCTCTCCCGGAAACCCAGTGCCCCACAGCAGGCAAGGGTCGGGAGCAAATGCCACCCAGGACACAGCCACAGGCGGCGGGGCGGGGAGGGAGCGGGCCACAGGCAGCCGCAGCCAGAGAAGCTCGTACCAAGCCGCCCTGGAAGGCGGCAGTCTGCGCACCAGGCCAAGACCAGTGCAGTCCTAATTTCTTTTCGTTTTATTTTTTAAATACAGCTGTGTCATCCCTGAGCGGGAGCTGCTCGGTTTAGCATGTGTGCTGCCCGAGCCCAGCAGCCCTAATTTCTCAGGCGGCGGGAAGCGCAGGCTGTGGAGGGGTGAGGGGAGCCGTGCTGACTCAGTTACGGGAAAGCGCTGACCTGATCGCAGCCTCTTTCACCGCTCCTTCCATGAATCTTCCAGCTCCACTTAGATGATGGCGCCTCTGCCCCAGGAAGCGGCTATTGACTTCGAGTCACACCCGAGTCAAGAGATGCTTAGATGTGACAGGTAAGAAAGGGAGGGGCTGACCACAGCTGATCTCTCAAGTCAAACTGTCAAATTATACGAAACCATTATAATAAAATTAGCTTAACGAAGGGGCTAGAAACCTGGGCTGTGCACCAAGTTGGGCTAACACAGAGCAAGGTGACCTGCCGAGAACCCTCGCTTTGGATTTCGGGGGCAGGGTCAGTGGGCGGGGGCGGAGGGAGGGACAAGCGAATGGAAGCAGACTCAAAATATTTCACCCACAAGGTGTCTTGTGGAAGTTTTATTATATAGAGTGTAAAATGAATTGTCAGTCAAATAAAAATTTTTTTTAAAACAACATGCATAACATTCTCCAATTGCCTTTTTTAATAGTTAGACATTTCAAGCATTATAAGGAGAAAAAACCAGAAACTGTAACTTCAGTACATTTCAAACGGAATGTCCCCCAGGTCAATTAAAAATGCAAGAAAAAATAGCTTTAATTCCGTTTTTCTTTCCTTTAAAAATACATGTTATCTGTACAAGAAACGCTACAGTAAACACTGAAAATCATAGCATCCCTTTCATTAAATCAAAATTATTTAATTCATATTGTGGTTAATACTAGATTTATTTATTCATCTAGTTAATTTGACAAATATTAAAAATATTTAAAAGAAAAAAGCAAAGAACGCCTCGGAATTAAAAATAGTTACTACATTTTTATGCCTTTTAATGTTCCACAGTGTTAAAAGTTATATCGAATTTCTTTTTAATATTAAAAATAACAGTATTTATATTTCTGAGAGGATAGAGAAAGGTTTTTTGTTTTGTTTTTAAAACAAGCTTGGAGGTCTTAGATACACAATTGCAACTGGTAATGAGACATGAAAAAAACGTATACGAGACACATGAACACAATTTTATATTACCCTTTAGAACTCTAGAAATTATACAAATCCTACAAAATGCCCCTCCCGATCCCCGACGGGACAGCAATACAATTCTCTGTCTCAATTCAGAATTCACATAATTAATTACAATACATAATAGTTCAGTTTTTTAAAAAAATGCAATAAAACCAGACAGCCAAGATACAAGAAATTAGAAGTAAAACATTTAATGAATTGACACATTTAAGAACATTTAAATACTGTTTAAAAAATTTTTAAAATAATTTGTTACATACCACCTAAGACTTCCAAGCCACTTTCTGTTGCAACAGAAACAACTGTAAATAAAAAGACACGCAAAAAACAAAACAAAACAAAAACACACCAGTTGAAATGTCACTGCTATGAGGCACATTCTGGTGCCCGAATTTGCAGATATTGCTCCAAAAAGAATCCCAGAGCTTCCACATTTGAAATAACAAAAAAAAAATTATCAGCAATTTTTAGTAACTAATTTCCCGATTTTTAGAAAAATTCTGTTAATCTAAATATAGTGTTTCACAGAACAACACAAAGGTTCTTCATCAAAAGGTTTGCAAATCTAAAAACCTCTGTTACAAACAGGTTTTTGCTCACAATGATTTTGGGGTGGACAGGTCGCCATCCTACTGCTCCTGTGGAAGGAAGGGGAGAAGTCAGCGTATGGCAGCAAACTCTCAAGGGCTCGGTGGGAGGCGACAGGTCACCCTTTCCCTTCTGGCTCTGCGGCAGGCGCCAGCACACACAAGCCAGCCAGTGTCTCAGCACATCCCCCGGCCTCCCCATGAGGGGCTCTGGCCAGGAAAAAACCTCTCCTGAACAGGTCCTAGGCACCACTTTCAGGAGGGGATACTGGGAAGGAGAGAGGTGAGTGACCTCTCGATACTTCTCGGTCACCCACCAGCCTGGACACCTATTTCTACTGTGCCCAGGCATAAAAGGCCAACTTGGCAGTGAGGTGGCCAATGAGCTTTGGTCCAGGGCTTCGGGTATTGGACATGCTGTCCCTGGGGATCCGACCTGCCCCAGGTCACCTAAAATACGCCCTGTGGGAGCATTTGGCCTTCTTCCTTACGTTAATAAGAAATCCGTTTTTGGCCTCTGCCTGGACAGAGCCCTCCAGGTTTCTGTGCAGGATGAAGATCTGGCGCTCTGCCTTGCCCAGCCTTCTGAGGGTATGGGCTGGCCCTGCTCCTGCCTCTCACTGCTGACTGAGGGTGAGAGTGACAGCCTGGCCACACCACCCTCTTCAAGAGCAATAGTGGGGTGTGAGCTCCACAGTCCCTACCCACAGTGGGAAGCTCGCCCAGTCACCTAAGCTTGGCACTCTCACTTACAGTTGGGGAAACTGAGGCCCAGAGGGAGAAACTAAGTGCCACTCAGCACTGCAGCCTGGAGCTTGGATTTGAGGGAAGATCGGGCACTTTCTTGGAGGGGCTGCCCAACCAATTCTTCTCCCACTTGGCACAAACTTGTTCTCTCGGGGCAAGGAGAGGCCAGGGGCTGGGCCCTCCAGAACTGGGGCTCGTGCCCCAGGCGCAGGTACACCCAGAAACCCGGGAGGAAGGGCTGGAGGTTAGGGATGGTCTAGGAAGCCTCAGCAGGGCTGGCACTGGCTACACACCTGGCTGTGGGCCTGCGCTTGCCCTAACGTCTGCCCGTAGAAAGCGACCTGCTGTCGGTAGTACTCCGCCCAGGCCATGGTGTAGTCCGGTGGGGAGCTGGCTTGAGGAGCAGCGCTGGCAGCGTGACCTGACAGACAAAGCGACAAACAGGCTTACTGGGGGCAGGGAAGGACTGAGGGGACATGGATGATGCTCGGAGAAATCCCTTCCCAAAGACGCAGGCATCGGAACAAGTGCCCATCGCTCTCATCAGTGAGGCGGGACCTGAGTGCTGGCTGCAAAAAACCCAATTAGCCTTTTGCTGCAGCTCGGAGCCCCCCGCTCCACCCCTGCAACTTTCAGGACTCTTTTCAGAGTCCAATTCTCTGCACTGGTCTGCACTGGTCCCCGTGACCAGCAGCTCCCAGCAAGAAAAGAGGGAAGAGGGTGCCTGGCGTGGGTGCGTGCGCTGCACAGGGTAGCCAGTCCCATGGCGGACTGGAAACACAGGCCTGAGTGTGTCTGGGAGCCTGGGTTTGGGAGATCTGGGGAAGACCAGGCACCTGGACCTCTAGCAGGTGCTCCAGGTGAGGATGACTTCCCTGCCCCCTGATGCAGTGACAAGGTGACTGTTTCTTTGATGGCCTCTGACCTGAGCTCTTCCAACCAGACTCAAGCCACCTGAGAGACCTCCTCCCCCAGTGCAGCAGCTCTGCAACATACACCGAGGACTTAGTCCACATCTGGAATGACTCGCCGGGGTTTGGTTGACGTTGTCAGTGTTCCTTGCCCTTTTACAGAAGACTGGTTCATTTTCTTAAACAGTTCACCGCCCTCTCCAAGCGTAGGCTCCCTTCCCCGAGTCCCCCGCTGCTCTTCTCTTCACCCGCTCGGAAATGGCCAGGAAGCGCCAGGTAGTGTAAGACAGCAGGGAACGAGAAGCGGCTGGCCTGCGTCCTGGCCACACAGTTCTAAAGTGCACCAGGACAGCAGTCCCTGGTCCTCCAAGGAGGTGTCACACCCTTTGGAGTCCAGACAGGGGAGGAAGTGGAGGCAGGCAATGGCTGCACCACACCTCTTCTGACACACACACAGAAGGGCAGACGGGAAGGTGAAAGAGAAAGGTGACAAGGAGCCGTGGACAAGGAGGGCTGCTGGCCAATGCAGGGGCTCTGTGGCTGGGGACCTGATTGTGGGACTGCCAGTGACTCACTCTGCTTTCTGTAATAGTCTTCCCAGGCCTTGCTGTAGTCGGGCTGGCTGCTCTGTGGCTGGCTCTGCTGGCCTGTGCAAAGAACAAAAGCAGTCAGTTTCCGGGCTTCCGCTTCCCCTTCCCCAGCCCCAGCGCCAGCCCGGTGGCTGCAGGCCCTGCTGGGCACTCGCTTGCTCACCCTGGGCCATGCCCACCTGGAGCCTGCTCCAAGCCCTGAGGCCTGGGAAGAAAGTGGCAGCAAGCGGCTGTGGAGATATGGCAACACCCAAGAGGGTCTCTGCCCAGGCCGGGGTGTGCGTGCAACTAAGACCCTGCGAGGCAAGGGCTGTACAGACTGCTGCCCCTTAAGGGCAACCATCGGAACAGCCTCCACCCCTTTAAACAGGGACTGGAGCTGGGTGTGCAGAGCCAAGGGCACACTGACTGTCATCTAAGCTGCCTGGAAGGGCCTTCGAATGGGACACAGAGTCCAAATAGCGCCAAGCACACTTTCCCTGAACTGGGCCTTCTGTGCAGAGACTGACAGCTTTCCCTCTGCACAGGTTGAGCTGTAGCCAACACTTGAGGACCTGTCCAGAGCCTGAGCTCAAAGTGGTGACAGAGACAAGGTCCACACACCCAACACAAGCCAGCCCTTTGCCTTTGGGGCAGGAGCAGGGGAGGGACATGTGGGCTTGCTCCTGCCCTCTGCTTTCCTACACTAACCAGCCCCTTCTCCATGCGGCATGTGCAGTAAAGATGGGGTAGGAACAGAGCAGCCTCCGCCTGCCCAGGTACATAAAGAGTGTTAAAAGACAACTGGGAGAGCCCTGGACGGGTGCCTCAGCTGGTTGGAGAGTCATCCATACATCAAGAGACAACGCAGCGACAAGTCGGGACCTTGTTTTCTGCCAAGGCCAGGCTGGCTGTGTCCCCGCCTGCTGAGGCCCCTCCACTGTCTCTGCTCAGTGAGACCCAGTCTGAAGCGCACTAAGGACCCCCCACCAGTAGACACATTCTCAGCAAAGTCTTCCACTAGTGGACACACTGAGGACTGGGGTGTGGGGACGTGGGCAGTCTGGGTGTGGGCCAGGGACAGAGACACGTAGGAGGGTAAAGAGGAGAGAAGTGCCCCCCCCCCCCCCCCCCCAGGGCAGGAAGGAGCTCAGACCAGGATGCTTGGAGCAGAAGGACCTGGTTTTGGGGAAGGCTGGGCGTGGGGAATGTAGGCAGCAAACACTTCCCTCAGTCGTGGACAGTGTGGGCAAGCAGGGCTTCTCTTTCAATGCCCAAAACCAATTCTCAATTCCCAAGTCCTCTGAGTAAACCAACAAAGCTCAACACAAGACGCAGGCTGGTGAGAAGAGGCGAGAAAGCAGGCGTTGCCGTGTCTTCTTCCTCACCACGGGCACCTCCCAACTCCTGGTGGGCTGGCTGTGGGCAAGCAGCAGGCCGGCCTCTGCAGAGCCACAGCCTCCAGGGTCAGTGTCCCTCAGGCAGGAGGACATGCTCCCTGGCATTTCAGTGTAAAGACACTGCCCAAGTCGAGGTCCTGTGTTGGACCACGGGACAAATGTGAACCCAGCCCAGGTCACCTCACATTTGGGGTTGCCCTCCAATTGTCAGAACAGGAGGAAACAAAACAGGACAGGCTCTGGAATGAAGTGAGCCTAGTGAAACGGGAATGGTAGGTTCGGGTGGAGTGCCGGTGTCCACAGTGAAGCTCTTTAAAATACTGTTTAACACACTTCATAAGAAAATATTACAGAAGGGAAGGAAAACCACATCTATGCACTGTCAGAGCTCCCATCCAAGCAGTGTCCGAGCTCGCCATTCACGCAGTCAGAGCTCCCGTCCATGCAGTATCTGAGCTCGCCATTCACGCAGTCAGAGCTCGCCGTCCATGCACTGTCAGAGCTCCCGTCCATGCACTGTCAGAGTTCCCGTCCATGCACTGTCAGAGCTCCCGTCCATGCACAGTCCGAGCTCCCGTCCATGCACTGTCAGAGTTCCCGTCCATGCACTGTCCGAGCTTCCGTCCATGCACTGTCAGAGCTCCCGTCCATGCACTGTCAGAGCTCCCGTCCATGCACTGTCAGAGCTCCCGTCCATGCACTGTCAGAGCTCCCATCCATGCACTGTCAGAGCTCGCCATTCACACGGTCAGAGCTTGCTGTTACTTTAAAAATCAAATCCAAACCCTTTATTTCAGACAACAGACCAGAGCCCAAAGGGAGGATGTGCCCGAGGCTGCAAAGCATTGGTCTCCAGACCCTGCAGGTTTCACCTAACTGTGACCTTGACCAGGGTCCTAGGGCAGCACTTTGCTCTGCTGAAGGGCAAAGAGGTGGCAGCCCAAACCCCAGGTGGTCCCCGTGCACAGAGTTGTGACGCTGGCCCTGCAGCCTGGCATGCAGTGAGTACTGTGCAGACACACTGAAGACCACCTCCCAGACAGATCACAGGCCCTTGGAGGGTTGGAGAGACCCAAGGTCAGGTTTCTGTTTTGGTTTCACAGGCTTCCAAGATGGGCTCCACCAGCAATGAGGACTCTAAAGGGCTCAAGGACTCCTAAAGCAACTGGGGCTGGAGAGTGGGAATGGGTTTGATTCCCACAGAACTTCCTCTTTTTGCAATCAGCTTTCTCAGTGATGCCACTCAGCAGAGCTAATTCTCTAATATATGCTTTCTGAAAAGTTCAGGAGACACAAAGAGTCCCTTTCTAAGACGGTGCTGGGAAGAGAGGGAGATGGTCACCTTGTGGCCGAAGGAGAAGAGTGGGAAGGGCACCCAGCAAGCAGGAAACTGCTCAGGAGAGTGCAGGTTGAGGGGCAGAGTTGTAGGCAAGAGAAACCGAGGGACTCAGCAAACCACAGCCTGCAATGTCCAAAGGCCTTTCTGACCCACAGCTCTGAGGACAGAGCAGGTGAGAAAGGTCTGAGAAGGTGGGCCAGGAGGAGAGAGGCAGCCCACTCTGTGCCCACACACCTGGAGGCCAGTGCCACCTGCACAGAAACCTCCCGATGGGCCAGAAGGCTCCCTGGATCCCTGGGAAGGGACACCCTGGGCCTGTTGGCAGAGCTGGAAGGAGAGCATTTCAAGCCCATCACCCCCTCGCGCCTGCCCGCGGGGGAGGGGTAGCACAGTCCACCTCCTTGGAGAAACTTACTTGGGACTTGCTGTGTGGGCTGCTGCCACGCTTGGTAGGTGCTGCCCCAGCCCTGGGTCAGAAAGGCCGGAGGACCACTGCGGACAATGAAAGTATCACTTACTCTCCTGTAGGTCACACATCCCCTCCGCTCCTGGGCCACCTCCCACCTATCCCATTGTCTGTCTTCATTGCTCACCCCTTCCACCCCAGGCAAGCACAATGGTTCCCCTAGCAGTGGCCAGGTGACCACGGCCCTAGTCCTGACTGAGAACCCCAGGGACAGAATAAGAGCAGGTCACCTACCTCACGGGGGCGCTGTGGGGGTTTCCATTCACTTTAGCAGCAATGTTGGGGAAGCACCCTGAGCTCCTTGGAGGAAAGGTGCTGACAGAGTGAAAAATCAAGTCAAAGGGCTGAGGACCCAGCAATGGAAAGACTTTTGCAAAATCTCCCCTCAGCCCCAGGATGGGGAGTAGCCCTCAGGGACGCTGGCAGCAACCAGAAGACCCTCTGCTCCTGGGAAGGCTCTCACCCCCACACTGGTCAGTGAGCTACGACAAGCCAGAGGGGCCATGGTGAGAGGTACAGAGGAGTCCTGCCCACGCCCAGAACTCCAGGCTTTGGCTGGCCCTCCCTAGAAGTGGCTGGGAGGGAGGACCTCATCCAGTCAGGGTCGACGTGAAAGACTCACTTTTGATGAGGTGTGGCCGGTGGCTGGCTGAAGGGGCTCTGTCCAAAGGCTCCAGGTGCTCCAAGACTGGTACCCTGTCAGGGCGCAGAGGGAACTCTCACTGCCTGTCGGATGCATCTCTGCCCTCTGCCCAGGCTCCCCAAGGCAGACCACAGCTTTTGGGGAGACAGTCAAGTGAAGGAAAGACACCCCTATGGCACTCACACTAGCCTTCCTTCCCCACAGCAGACTTGACTTGCAGAAACGCCTTCTGCCCCTTGAGTGACCAATACCACCACACAGCCAATACTGGCACCACCACACTTGCCCTGGCATGTCACCCTGGGGGTAGGGACCAACCTGCTTGACTCTGCCGTCAATTTAGGCTGGCCCATGGCTCTTTCTGCCATTCTACGTCCCCTTTGAGGTGAGCAGTGGCCAATCTGTCCTCCATCAACACTCCCTTTCTTTATCTGCTTTGAGGTGCCTGAAACTAAAGCCAGAGTCAATGAAAGCTGCCTGCAGGGCTGGCTGCCAGGGCTACACCAGTGGGGGTCCCGGGGCAGTGCTGGGGGAAGGCTGCTGCCCCAGCTGCTCATCTAAGCCTGCAGGGGACACGGCTGTAGGGCCTGAGCTGGTGGCCTTGGTGAGTTCTGCCAGAAGGCTTCCTTCGTCACGCCTGGGCCTGGCCCTGGTACCCCTGGACCCCAACCTTCCCCTCAGCAAAGTGAGGGGAGGTGCCCGCACATGATGCAAGGAGTAAGGAGGTACAGGAGGTACAAGGCTCTGGGGAAACAGGTACCTTGGACGCCCACCAGAAAATCCAGCTATTAGTAAGCCAGGTGGGGAAAGGACCTTGTACGTACGCCAACTTTCTCATCTATGAGATGTCTGGCCACCTCGATCTGCTGAGGAATCCCCCTGATGGTGAATATTCGCAGGTTGGGGTCGGTGTTGGGAGGGGGGTTCCGCTGCAGCTCCACATGTGCTCCTGACTGCTGGTTTATGCTTTTGATGTTCTCACCCCCTGCAGGCAGGAGGACATGAGACAGAAGGGTTAGTGGCAACGGTGGCAAACCCGCACGTTGGGCAATACTCTGCTCCAGGAGACAAGGGAGGGCATTTCCTCACTGCCTTCTATTTACTTCAGGGCTCTCACCTGCAAAGCCAGACTTAGGATGAGAAGCTGGTTCTTTTCTCTGAGCCAGGCTGACACCACAGACACCATGTGGCCCCTGCTGGTCTCCATCTCGGTGTCCCAGCTCCCACCCCAGCCTGGAAAAGGTACTCCCCATCCTTCTCAGCACAAGAGCCGCGAGTGACCTGATGGCTCCTCTATGGCACAATGGGGGCCTTCAGCCTGGCGTGGCCACCGCACTGCTGCTCTCCCTCCCTCCGCAGGTCAAACAGACAGCCACAGGCCCCAACAATGCCTGGAGCCCACTCGGGCCTGTAATATCCCACCCTGTCACTTCTCAAGTCCCTGCCTCCTCCATGGGGAGGGTCGGGGGGACAGGTCTAGACAGAGAGGCAGCCGGAGGATGGGGGTCACAGAGGCCTGGGTGGACCAGGCTAATGAAAATTTACTTGGGACTCTTTGAAAAACCCATGACAGTCCCAGTCTCTTAATGAGATTTGCGTAACAAAAGCTCCACCAGCGTAACAGTAGTTTTATTCTTCGTCTGAAATCTCTCAGAACTTACAGATCAGTTCTGCTCAATTTGAGGGGGGGCCAGAATACAAGGGAAACTTGTAGCAGCTTTTGCAAAGTTGGAAAAAGACAATCTGTGAAAAATCCAGTGCAAGGGACCAGGGAGCCCCAAATTATCAAAAGCAATGTCTAAAGGCCAGTCTCAGTGTCACCCCTCCCTGCCCGGAGCCAAAACTAATCTCACATGACATTTGTCATTTCCTTGTAACACATCCACAACCCTTCAAACACACCACCTGCCCTGCATCCCCGCTGAGGGGAGGCCTGGGCTGAACAACCTGCCGAGAAGGAAGTTGAGTAGGGGACACCCCGCACCCCACCACAGGACTCCACAGGGCTCAGGAAGCAAAACTGGAGCCTAGGTCTAGCATCCTTGCTGGAGGCAGTTCAAGCCGGTAAGAGCAGCGCTCACACCAGGTGAAGGAAACTGGGGCCTTCCGATAAGCCCTGTTCAACGCTGGCTTGGATAGTGTGCCGGTTTAGTAGAGGATGGTTTTAAATTTAAAAGTAAATTAATAAAAGAACTGACCAAACCTTGTGCTCATGATTTTCTTAAAATTCTGTGATAGTTTAAGTGTCCTTACATGTTCTACCTTGAGCAACTGCCCTTGTCTGGGAATAGCAGTGACTAGAGCAGAAAGTCCCAGGCCCGCAGCTGCATCAGATCCCTGCCCCACGGAAAGTGACAACTTTGCTCCTTGGCAACAGCGTTTTGGGGAGCAACGAAGAGCACAGACTCGGCGGAGACCTTCCCCGGCCTGCACTCAGGCACCACTCAGCTGTGGCATAGGGCACAAAGGGTGCGCGTGTCTGAGACTGAGACCCCGCAGCCCCACAGCCCCTCTTCCGAGGCCTTGGGCGCATGCTAATGTGAGGAGGCCCCACAAAACTGCACGGGGGGCCAGAAGGAGTTAATTTAAGTTTATCTTCCTTCAAAATGAGGTCACCAGCCTGGCCCATGGTGGCTGTCTATATAACTCATTCAGCAGCTTGCTCCATTCTTCCACCTGATGGGGGCAGAAGCCACCCACCAGTGGCCCCCCCGGCTGGTCGTGAAATCGTAAAGCAATTAATCAAACCTGCTAAAAGGCCTGGCTGACAGGAGCAGGGCTGGCCGCACTGTCTGTCACTGTTGCTGTATTTATCATGGAAATCCAGCAGGGGCCCAGGAGGCACAGCGTCTGTCCAGGGCCGGAGCAGGGGCAGCAGGGCCTGGCTGCGTGTGGCTCCCTCCCCTCTCCCTCACCCCCACATCTTTCCCAAGGAGGAGGAGCACCTCACATCCAGCCCCTGGGTGAGTACAGAAAGCTCCCTACCCCCCCAAAGGAACTTTCCCTGGGCTTGTCCACGCCGCAAACTGGAGCACTGGACACAGCAGCAGTGGCTGTGTCCTCTGCTGTCACACTTTCCTCTAGGCATCACTCAGGATGACTTTGCAGTGGAGAAAGTGGAGAGGCTGTCCTGTGAACACCGAGGTTTCACTGACTATGCGACTGTCCCAGTGAAGTAAGCCAGCTCTGCCAGCGTCCAGACACTCACATTCACATGAAAACTCCGCTGATGAAACAGCTTTCACAGGCAGAGACCTAGATCTCACTGTCCTCCGGGCATCAACAGAACTGACTCACGCAGTCAAGGTGCTGGGCTGGGTAGTGTGTCTGACCTGTCACATGGGCAGCTAACAAGGCCCATCAGACACTTCTCAGTATGGCACCCTGCCAGCACTGAAAACAAACCCACATTGTTCCTACCGCCTTTGAGCATCTCAAAGACGACACAGACAGGAGATAAACATCTGGAAAGAGCTAAACACACACTGTCCACGGCAGGGTGAGCTCCCCCCACGCCAGCTCGTGGGGACGTGCATAGCGGTCTCAGCTTTCTGTTGGTGGAGACATTCCCGAATCACATGCCATGGAATGCTAACAGCCCTCCTCCAGCTAAGAGATACCTGCTGATCACAGAAATTGGAGAAACTCCGGGGAGAAGATTGTGAGTCTCCTGCCGGCACCAAGGCCACGTGGAGCAGACAGAAGCTGAGCCACAGACCTGCTCTTGGTGGCCTCCCGCCTCTTGGTTCCAAGGCGAGGCCAGCCCGGATAAGCCAGCCCTGATGGCCTAGAAACCTGCCTGTTCCCACCTTGCTTCTCACTGAAAGGTGGGAAGGAGCACCCCAGCCAGTAGCGAGGGTTTACCTCATGTTCTCTAAAATGCCTGGAAACTAATACATCAATTCTTACTTCCCTCCACGCAGTGTCTGTTGCTCATGATAAATGTGTTGAAAAGATAAAATCTATTTTCACATGTTGTGTCAATGAAGACCGAATACCCAAATCCAGTAAGGAAAAAAGTGGCCCACCTGTCAGAATGCAACCTTCACTGGAGGAAATGATCTTAACTGTCCCTCTAAGTTCCTCGGAAGCGAGTTAATTTCTAATCAGCCCATCGACAAACACTCAGCCTTTTCAACAACTAAGCAGCTTCAACAGACAGAGTGCCCTCCATGTGGTCAGCGCACATGCTCTGCCCCTTCCAAGAAGACCCATGCAAATGGGCTCCTGTAGAGGGAGCTGATGCCACAGGCCTGGTGCCTTCACTCAAGTGCAGCGAACAGCTTCCACATCATGCTATGGAGGTATGTGACCCACATGCTCTCAGGTCAATAGCTGGGGAGCGAACGTAAAACCCCGGCAGCTGCCGCTTACCTTTGCCAATGACGAGGCCACACTTATCTGCTGGCACTGTGTATGTTATCTCCTGGATGCCACCAGGAGCTCCCATGCTCCAGTCGCCGCGGCCTCGGCCCCGGCCTCGGGCCACTGTGAGGCCTCCAAAGCCATCCCTTTCCTGGGAAAGAAGCAGAGCTCATGTGAGGATTCTGCCACTGCCCCGAGCACAACCCTTCATCTCCAGGGAGGCAATGGTGACAGGATGTAATCACCACCACATCAGAGCCCAAGCATCTTTCCACAGTTCAGATGTGAAGTACTCTTTAAAGACAGAACTTACAAATATCACACGTGAATTACGGAGCATGTGCAGATAAACGCATGTGGTTACATAACAACACAAACAGTCTGAAAAAACAGGCAGCCAGATATAAACTCCTGGGTCTGAAGCCCAGTGCTCTTCTCCCTGGGGCTGCGTTACGGGGCGCCAATCTCCAGGGTCAGAAGTTGATTTTCTTCTCAGAGAGGCTGCCCTTTCCTGGGGCTGACACATGAGGGGCCCACCAGAATCCAGACTAGGGAAGAGCTACGACCATCTGAAGTGACGTAAGAGTGACAATGTACGACTTCTGACCCTGCCCTGACCAGGCTCCTATAAAGAACAATTCAGATACCGCTACATGAGAGTCAGAATGCCTTGCAATCCAACCAGCACAAAGGGTAAGAGGATTTTAAAGAAAAACAGGTTGTCCCACCCCCCAAAGAGGGAGGGAACAGGTCAGGCTGGAGCGCAGGGTCTTGGGCTGGAGAAGGCTTGGACTCATTCTCAGTCCCCCCGCAGACAGCAAAACCACACCCAGCACCGAACAGAGGAAGTTTCCCTTCACTGGAGGGCAACACATCCCATTCCAGGCTTTGCCCCGAGTCCCTTTGGAGCTGCAGCATTTAAACCTTTTAAATATGGAGGGAAAACCTAGTGGGACTGAGAGCTCCTTTCAATGGGAGGGAGAAGCTGAACAGTTCAACCTGGTGAAGAGACGCTTGGCGAAACCTGCCCATGTCGATTAGGGGACAACGGAATGTTTACCCAAATCTAACCAGCAGAAGACAGGTAACTGGAGGGCTATCTTCTCGTACTCCGCTTCAATGGGACAAATGACAGTACATAGGTGACTTAGAGGCTCATGGTAAACACATGCACAGCCATCTGCTGTGTGTGCAGTGTCCCAAGGACAGGGCTGCCTCCCATCATCTCACAGCCTCTACCGTTCTAGGTTCATGGCCTCTCCCTACTAAAAAGGATGGGAGATCAGAGACTGTTCGGAACTTGTCTAATCCTAAGAACTGCCTGCACCTCTAGCTGAGACCCAAGCCCGTCCTGGATATTTGGATGCAGTACATCTTGGCAGGGTCTAAAAATGTGCTACTTTGGTGTGTTCTCCCAAATGACTTAGGAGACCATCCAGTGCAAAACCCTGGTTGCTGCTGAGACTACTTGGCCTAGAGAAGTTCAAAGGCTCGTGCAAGGTCACCCGGCTAATGGCAGAGCTAGGCAGCGATTTCCAAGGCCTCTTTCTTCACCTCCCATCATTCTCAAGCTTCCTCAGCCCTGCATTCCTGGGGAACGCGCCAACCTATCCTGCCGCTACAGTTGTTCCCCAGAGCTGCCGGCAGCGGGGCAGGTGGAGATGCTCACGCCACACAGGCCCCCACGTGCCAAATGATGTGCACCGAAGCCAGTGCATGAAGACAGCGTTCAGACCTGGAGGACGGGCCCTGGAGAGCTTTCTAAAGCTAAGACGATGTTCTGCTTATAGTTGTAAATTAAGTACATGCAACTGTTTGAAACTTGGCGATCTGCACTGTAGTTCCCACCAATAGTTAAATAATCAGAAAATCTACATTCTAAGACAACAAAGGCAGAAAGTAATAAATGAGCAGGAAAGAAACAGCTGCAGAGCAGCCCCTGGCTGTGCATCTGGAGGGAGATAACTGACCAGCACTGGTTCCCACGATGACTAGAGGGGCCGCGCTGTGTGCTGCCCCAGAGCCCATGTGGCACTGGCCCCTATGGCGAGTGAGGCGAATCGAGAGCCGGACCCACCTGGGCTGTGAGAATAAGCTCGTTGATGACGTGTGCCGCATGCTGACATCGGTCGGGGGGTCCCATGACCTGTGCAGCTCTCTCTGGACTAATGCCATCGTCTGTGGAACAAGGCAAGAGGTGGGATTAGGAAAGCCCAACTTACAAAAGACAAAGGGTTAGTCTGATTATTCCTACCAGTGTCAAAGGGGAAATAACGTTACCAGACTCGGGGCATCGCTTGGCAGGGACAGGTGTACGGCCACGTTTTTTGCACGGCCGTGCCAGTACTCACGCAATTACAGATGTTTAGAGGAGGTATCATTAAAGAAACAAAACCAAAAACAAACAACACACACCAAGGAAAACAGAGTTGAGTGAGCTATGGCAACAGTCCCCCAGATCAGCCCCCCGGTGTTTCTCCGTCTTTAGGGAAACGAGGCGGCGACACTGTAGACAACTCTGCTCATGAAGAGAGCTTGTCTTTACTCAAGACGTTCGCCCTTTTTCACGCCTTTAAGTCGTGTTCAATTTTATGAAATCACAGTAACAAATTTAAAGACAAGTCTTTACTTGGCAAAACTACACACTGGAAATGCTACGCTGATTCCCCCCAATGCGACTGTCTGGGGGAAGCCCTGGGAACCCAGGCCAGAGCCTCGGGCACAACAAGGGCAACCAGGCCAGCAGCCCAAGGACAGAAACGGGGGCCGAGGGAAACCCAGGCTGGTGATCTGGTAACAGAATACTGCAGGAGAGAGAGAAAGAGACAGAGCTAGAGCAGGGGGAGAGAAAAGAGCATAGGCAAAGGGGCTACTTACAAAGGCCTTGTTTTGGGAGGTGTTTTCTAATGAAAGGGTTTTTGAAAACAATTGAAACCAACCTGGTTTGAACTGAATCCTCACGCCAGCATCATTCTGGATCTTTTTTATCATCTCCCCATTTCTTCCTATTACAATCCCAACAGCAAACCGAGGCACAGACACCTAAGCAATGAGAAACAACCTCATCAGCGCTTTGGGCAAGCCTGCCTTTCCTCAAGGGGGGGGGGGGGGGGTGTGGGGGTGTGTGTGTGTGTGTGTGTGTGTGTGTTACAGTGCATTCTTCGAAGGGATAAAATAAAGCCTATTTTTTCCCTTTTAAAAACAATTTTGTGGTTAATGATTGCATTTCTGTCCACCAAATGTATGCAGTAAGTCTGGGATTTGATCAAAAGTTATAAAAATGAAGTAAAGCAAGAATAAACTTCACACATAAATAAAAAACTTAAAGTGACAAATTTATCTCCTAAATTCTATGAAATAAGCATAAACATATCATACACATTCATTAGACTAGTGGTCCTTTAAAGTATTTTTTTCATTGTGGTAAATTACACATAACACAGTATCTGCCACCTTCCATTTGAAACACGATTCAGGTCACTGAATACACTCACAACACTGCGTCCACACCCCAGACCTTCCATCATCCCCAAAAAACTGTCCCTTAAACAGTAACTCCTGCTGCCCCGGTCCCTGGTAACCTCCGTTCTACGTCCTGTCTCCACGGATCTGCCTGTTCTGGGTATAAGTGGACTTGCACAGCATTTGTTCTTCTGTATCTGGCTCATTTACCAGCATGTCTACAAGGTCTATGCACACTGTGGCATCTATCAAAATGCCACACTCAAGGGTACATTCTGATTCTATTCCACCTCCCCGATAAATCTGCTTCCAAGTGTGATACAATTACACTACATATCACCAAGAAAACGTGGCCTCTGGTCCTCACCTGGGCAGGGGATTAGCTTCAAAGTAAAACTGCAGAACCAGGGCAACGGCCCAGCCCAGGCCCCGGAAAGCACGCACTGGCTCTGCTCACTACGGCTGGCTGTCCCAGGCTGTCCTCACAGGTGAAACAAAAATGAAGTAACTTGCTCAAGGTTAAAGAGCCAACAGATGTGTGGCCTGGGACCTGCGCCCTAACCTCACTTGCTTATTACCTGCAATCAAGCGTACCTCTATACTGCCCCCTCCCATCCGGGAGGGGAAGTCGCCGCGCACACCTCGGAAGTCGGCTTGGTCTTTCTCCCGGATGATCTCTAATACCATTTCTCTTGCTTGCTGCGCAGACACAGATAAAAGACATTATGGAAAACAAAATCCTAAAGAAGACAT
The DNA here is from genome assembly GCF_054644295.1 of Miniopterus natalensis. Classification (NCBI taxonomy): domain Eukaryota; kingdom Metazoa; phylum Chordata; class Mammalia; order Chiroptera; family Miniopteridae; genus Miniopterus; species Miniopterus natalensis. Next base: position 72,118,991 of record NC_142092.1, read on the forward strand.
GGCAGCAGGTGAAATTTCAGACCACACCCTCTGGACGTTGGGCTTGACGACTCAGAAGTGCTCAGCTGTGGGAGAACTCCCTTCTACACTTACTGTATGGCATAGGGGCAGGCCGCTGACAAGGGTCGCATGTATCAAATCTTAAATGACGCCTGTTTTTATATTGCCCAAAATGCCCAGATAAGGGTCCACCCTCTTGAAAGCCACAGTAGGGTCAGCACATTTGTGCAGGGTCTGCACTTGATTCCTGTCACCCCACGGTGTTTCCGGCACACCCTTCCTGAGCGAGGGAAGGGCTTTTCTCAGGGCTCTATGGGCAGGTTCCAGGAGAAAGGTGGCCTTACACCAGGTGTCCTATCACAGAAGAGCTCCAGGAAGGTAGAGGGAAAAGGCCAGCCCTGGAGCCTGAGAGTACCTTCTAGCATTCAGAGCTCAAATACCCCAATTACTGACTGGCAAGACTACCTAGACCTGACTGTCTCCAAGGCACACTCAGCGTCTTCTCCCCAAAGGACACACCTGTCAGTCCACACTGCCCACACCAGCCCCAGCCCCGGCCCCACAGGAATCTGCGCTAAGAATCAACTGTACCCAACAACTCAAGGTAATGAGGGAAGCCAGACCGGGTCCTGGTTCCGGAAAAAACAAACCAAAACAACCCTCCCCCCATCCCCAAACAGCAACAAGTCTCAGGACACATAGGGAGCTCTAAACATGGACGGGCTCAAGGCGATATTATGGGGTTACTGCTATTTTCTCTGGCCTGACTGTATAGCAGGAAGTTCTTATTCTTAGGAGATACATGCTGTAGGACTTAGGGGAGGAGAGTCATAATACTTCCCACTTACTTATAAGTGGTAAAGCAAAATAAACAAACAAATGCACCCACACGAAGGGCAAAGTGAGAGGCAGGATGAGGTTATATGGGGGGTGGGGTGGGGAGTGTTTGCTGTACTAGCTTTTCAACTTTTCTAGACATTTGAAGTTTTCCATAATAAAAAGTTGGAGAAACAAGAAACACCCCAAACAACAATTTACCCTAAATACAACAGCTTCTCCCAAATAAAAAATGTGGAATACATTAAAAACAAAACAAAACACTAAAAACCTTTCATTATAATTATTTTCCTGCAAATTCATGAAACATCAATGAGATAAGCTCTTTGCTCGGGTATTTTTTTCTACCACAGATAAAACCAAAAGTTCCAGAAGAGAAGGCAGCGGGAGGGCTGCCAGGAGGCAGGCGCTCTGTTGTCCAGCACTCTCAGGCAGTTTCTTACGAAGAGTCCCCGATATCATCCCATGGAGCCCATCACTGGGCTGGATGAGCCAAGTGAGGCAAGATTAGAGGCCATCTGACTTTAAAAGCCCACCTGTTCACATTCAAAGGGTTTGAGGGAGGGCTGCAGAAGGGGTGAAGGGCTGTAGTGCTGACTGCGCCTTAGGGAAGGAGCCATTGTAATCACCGGCCCTGACCCTGTTCTGAAACCACTGTTCTACATTTGTGCCTTGAAAAAGCAACACTGATATCAACTTGAGTTCAGCAGATTGAAAGTGTTAAGAACTGGGGGAAATGTGTTGCCAGAGGCTGGTAACCTCCACTCCGTCAAAGCCCCAAAACTCCTACAGAGAACAGCTGCTGACAGACTGGTCACCAAGGAGCGTAGTCCTGGAGCAGCTCTAAACGCACCAAAGGCAGGGCAGGCTGCAGCGGGCAGGGAAAAGGGTGTTGGGATTTCACGGGCACAGACATGCCCTGCACCCACAGTCAAACACATTCCTGCTAACGGCAAGAGCTAGATTCCTGCTAACAGCAAAAGCGGGGGGGTAAAACCACCCAGGTGAAGTAAAACCAAGCCCCTCACTGCTTTCAGCAAATGGGACTGTCCCGTGGCCAGGAGCTCAGAACACAGGACACCTGTTAGGAGGGCACACACATGCCTCATGGGACGCTGGCACCTTTGCTGACCTCCCACACCAGCTGTAGCTCTTGCAAAAATGGGCTGAGAGAACAAGCAGAGAAAAGACAAAGGGAGCCTGCGTCTGAGCTGACCACACATAACAAGTCAAAAACTGCATCTGATCAGTGCTACGCCATCTAACAAAACCTGCACTCACGGGAATGCTCCAAACATACATGCCTGGGACAGTAGCCACCACCCTCATGTGACCCTCAAGCACTCAAAATACGGCCAGTGTAAATGAGGGCCTCAATTTTCGCTTCATTTGAATTAAATAGCCACGTGGCTAGTGGCTCTGGCATCGAGCAACGCAACCCTAGATTCTTTCCATTCTTTCCAGGCCCTGCGGGATCCAGTGTCCTTCCTACCTGTACTTTAAACGGGTCTCCAGTGATGCGAAGAGGCTTGTCTGCTCCTGTGGGCAGCGGGCCGTCCTGAATCATGACCATTTTCACGCCCGTCCGCTCCTGTGGAGGCACACACACCGGTACAGCCCTCACTACCATGGAGGAGCGTGCAGGAGGGCACAAGACACTGCAGGGGCCGGGCCACGTCCATGGTAAGACTTGTACCACCTACCACAAGGCACCGCCCTCTGACCTGGCCATGAAGCTGGCCTGAGACTGCTGATGTGCAAACCATGCTAGAGCTTCCAAGTGGGACAGAAACCTCTTTCCACACTCTCCTCCGTCTCCAGAACATCTAAATAAATACATGAGCTCTTCCTATGAGACGCCAGGCCCTCAGCTGAGCACTCAGGAACATCACCTGGTGAGGGCCTGTGCACAGCCGCGTGGGGCCTCTGCTGCATCCCCAGGCTCGGAGGGCTTGGAGGGCTTGGAGAGTAAGCTGCCCCAGAGCTGATGAGTGGGGCCAAAATCTGGATTCTGCAAGTCCAAACCCTGAATTCCTCGAGCCCACACCAGAGTGCATTCGCAGTCTGAGGAATGGGCTAGGAGAGTACAAAGGCAGGGCACAACCCTGACCTGCAACTTCAAAAGCAGCAAAGCTCTGAAATAAGTTTGCTCATAATTAATTTGGCAGCAAAGCTAACCTGAACTCACAGAAGCAGGTTTCCAGTCCCCTTCACCGAGTGTGACTGTTTACTCTGTTCAGCGACGGAAGTTTGCATCTGGTTATAGGGTACAGCTGCAAAACTAGCAGCAAATGTTCACAGAGCATCTGCTCAGGGACAGGTTCAGGGCTGAGGGTCTTACTAACATGTAAAATAATGGGTGTTACTTCAGCTTCATTACATGCGAGGCTGGCCCTCCCTGCTTTCACAGGCGAGGACCAGGCCCTTTGAAAAGTGCACACACACACTTTAGCTCGCACAACTAATGAAGGGAGCGCTGCTGGCTCTGGACGCAGTATTTCTATGAGATGTTATGTGATGGTAACAGAGCTTCACTGCCACAACAGTTGCTACAAGTTCATGAGGGTCCCAGGATTGGCTTCATGCCTGGAGTCAGGCCTGGTACAGTAAGTGTTCAGGAAATAGCTGTTGAATGGAGGAACCATGCAGTCATGTGGATGGGGCTCTGAGGGCACTCAGGCCCGTGGCAGCACAGCCAAGTCAGCTGGGGGACCTCAGGGCTATGACAAGACCTCCCAAACCAGCAAGGCAAGAAAGGTGATGACCTCTGCTCAGGGTGCATGTACCTGCAGCTGCTTTATGGTTTCCCCGCCTTTGCCGATGACCAGGCCCACTTTCGATGCGGGGATTAGGAGCTCCTGGACTGTGTTGCTGCCGTCCATGTCGCTGTGGAAGCCAGGTCCGTTCCGACAACGGTCCACAATCTGCCCTAGGAGCCGCTTGGCTTGTCTTTGGGAAGGAAGAGAACCACAAGGACACCAGCATTAAAAGAACGCCACAGGCACCCACGAGAGGGGAACAGTACTGGGGACACATGAAGGAGTCAAGGCAGCCCTCCGTCCAGCGCCAGCGCCTGTCCCCATACCCGGGAGGTCTCTGCCATCGCCACGCTACTGGGCTGGAATTTAAAAGCAACGCACGCAGGACCAACACTCGGGCACAGCCCCTTCCAAGCCTGCCCTCTGCCTGAGCTCGGGCCTCACATTCACTCCACAAACACGCCTCTCCTGTTAGACTGCCAGCCGCCTGGTGGAAGAGACCACCTCTGAACCCTCTGCAGCCCACGGTTCCCGACTAGAGCGTGATACACTCAGCAGACATTTGTTAAGGGCAGGAGAGAGTATGAAAAAGAGGGAAGAAAGCAAGGGTTAGTAGTTCTCGTTGGATTCCCCAACTCCAGATTTCTCCTCCACAGCCGATCAGACTGCTGTGACCTGAGCTAAGGCACGAATCACTGGTTGGGTTTCAAAGGGTGGAAAAGGGAGGCGGCAGCACCCTGGCGCAGCTCCTGTCACACACCCGCTTCGTGCTTTCCTGTTGGACGTGCAGGGCCCTGCATTTCCTCGGGATGCTATCTGTGCTGCTGGAGGTGGTGGGAGGAGGAGGGAACGCTACGACGACGTTGAAACTGTACCACGCAGCCTCCGGGGGCACCTGTCAGGCCAATTTCCTTTTCTGCACCAGAATCTCCCCTGGCTGTGACTTGCATTATTTATTCTTCAAATCCCGAGGTACAATCTATTTTTGGTTCCTCTAATAGGAAAACAATTTGGCTACTGAACATGTGGCTGCCCCGCGCACTGGAGAAAGCAACATTGTTTCGTCCTCAAGTTACAATCCGCCTAGGATGCAACAGGAAGCAGGGAGAGAAGAGGAAAGAAAGAGGCAGGAAACAGACGGTGCCCTTCGTGGTCCTGAGTCTTCGTGCACAGAATCAGCCTGTCTTCTCAGCCAGCGGCGTTTTAATATTTTGCTTGTGTACTAGATTAACCTGTGCTGGAAGAAATGCCTGGACTCCAGCAAAACCCTCTCGCCTGCCCTGTAATGCACACCTGCCAGAGTCACTTATCCTGGTTCACTGCTTTCAATGTTACAGCAAACAAGAGTTTAAACTCATCCAGATTCCCCGAGAAATGGAAACAATAAAACAGCCCTACCTACTGAGCCAGACATCATCTCAAGCGCCCTACCCCCGTCTGCAGCGCTGCCCAGTGGACTGAAAGGGGCAAGTAAGCAGGAGCTACGCTGGGCATCCCCTTCCCCAGGAGGCTCCTGAGTGTACAAGGCCTCCCCCGGTGCAGGGCTCTGAGCGCGTGTACCGGGCAGGAATGCAGCACTAGTCTTCAGGCTGTCACAAGAATCCCAGAAGTCGAAACACCTTCTGGCCGGTCCATGTGGTCCTGAGTGGAGCAGTGGCCAGGAAGAGCCGATTCATTTGGCTCACAAGTATCAAAAGGACAGTGGGACCACCCCCAGGCAAAGGCTCGGTACCAGGATTCTCGATGGCTCACAACGTGACAGGCGCACTAATCCACCCCTCTCAGGTAAAGGCAGTATTGATGAGGAAGAAGGGTCATGAGGGCACTAGGGCGGGGGGGGGGGGCTGTACGCTTTGCAGCACCTGGGTTATAAAGTAGGTGTTCTGACAGCTGTGAGAAGTTCTGTGGGGTTTTTTAAGAAGGTGATACCTATGTGTTTAAGGTAAGAGGAAAACTCCCCTGGTGTGGCAGCCTCCTAAGTCCTTCTCTACAGAAGCACCTGCCGTGTGGCCAGACTGCAGCGCAGATCGAGTGTCCAGTAACAGCCTGCCCTTCCACTCTCCCCATGTGGGGAAGGAGGAGGAAGAGTGAAAGGAAAAAGTAAATAAAATAAACTTACTCAATACTTTCTGGGGTTCCGGTAAGTACACAGGGCCTCTCTGGAATCCCAGAACTCTCTATAAGAAGAACCAAGAAAGTGAGGTGTGTTGGTGGGCATCAGGCAACCATGCACCTGCCTCTGCGGAAGGCTGTTGCTCTGGGCTGGCACCTACACCAGCCCCACAGAAGCCCAGGCTCCCAGAAAAAGACAGTTTGCTTCCGCTCGTGGACAGAACATTAAGCTGGCAGCTCTACCCTAAGGCTCTCAGAGTAGAAACAAGTCCCCAGGGGAAGGTGGGGGATTGCAGCAGAGGTTTGTGTGCTAGTCCTAATTTCCAGTTCCAGCTTCACTTCTGACCTACTGTGTGCTAGTAAGTGCCTGAGTCACCTAACTCGCTATCCTCAGCTCCTCTATGCGCATAGCAGTTCACTGGTCACTTGTCTGCAGACAGCTCTGAGGCACGCTAATAAGAAATGTCACAGTATGCACAGAGTTACTGCACGATCACCCCCGCATCAGTGACATCCACATAGAACTGGTTCCGGCCATTTGATAGGAAAGTCTTACTTTCCAACACCACACAGGATACTATGTTCATAAAAATATTGCCTCTTAAGATTCTTACTCAAAAAAGAGAAATAGCAAACAGCAGTTACTGCCTTCGAGACACTGTAGTATCTTTTAAAATGACAAACATTTCTCTAGTCAAATGTTCAAACGCCCTCCTCCAATTAGATAATACAACTATAAATAAAATATAAACTCTGCTCCCTCAACCTGCCTCTCTCCATAGGGCAGTCAAATGGACTCAGCGGGAAAGGTCCTGAGCTGTGCTCGGCATGTGCTAGTATAGCCGGAGCCCCCAGCTGGCCTCTTCTCACAATGAGCAGGGAGGGTCTGACCCTGGGGAGCGGGCAAGCGATCCCCAGGAGTGACTCCAAAGCCACAGGACTCCTGCAGGCCCCACTGTATCTGGCATAACATTCTGGTGCAGAAAACAGGTCTAGAGTGGCAGGTGTTTGGGTGGGGCCACGCTGGGCCACAGAGCTGGGGAGGGAACCCTTGAGGTCAGAGGGGCAGCCTCGGCTAAGCCTGCTTCTGCTCTGGTTCTCATCTGGGAGGCCAGCTCCGGACGGGCAGAGAAACAGCCATCACATATACTTACCATGTTTCTACACTTCTAGCAACAAGCAAAGTACTGAATCTGGAAGACTTTGCAAAATACCAATTTCTACCAACCCGAGGGAGATCTATGAAAACAGAAGCCCTTACCTGAAGCAATCTGAATTTTGCAACCAGATTCTGCTTGAATCCGTGAAATCTGCTCACCTCCCCTGCCAATAACTGAAACAGATTGAACAGGGTCAGAATGCGCCCCCCCACTCCTCGTTCAACTATGCATGGGTGACTTAACTCCACGGACATTCACATGGGGCTCATGGCTCTACAGGTCAGGTCGGCCTCGGGGGCCCACAGCAATCGTATGAAACACAGACAGAGGGAGGAGAGCGGGCTGTGGGGTAGTGCACAGGTGATCTCAGCCTGGAGGGACACCCGAGTGCAGAGGCTCAGAGCACTGTGCTACAGCACCTACTACGGGGGACGCTCACACTGGGAGGGAAATAAAAGGGGCAGGCAGGAATTAGGGGACAGCGCGAAAGAGGATACTTACTAAATCCAACCATTTTGTCAGGCACTTTGAATTCTTCTGTTATTACTGCCCTAAAAACAAAGAACATTTTGGGAAACTATATACGAGAATTCTGCAGCCATTTTAGTTCCCCAAATTCCCCATTCTGGCAATGTTGGAAGATAAAGCCTTAAAGGAAATCACGCCAACGTGGCCAACATGTCCACAACCACCTACAAAGATCACGTCTAATGAAGCTCCTGGGCACTCACTCTTTGAAAAGGTCTCTGCCTCGCCCTGGCCAGGCAGCTTAGCTGGTTAGTGTCGACCCGATGTGCCAAAGTTGGGGGTTCAACCCTCAGTCAGAGCACATACAAGAATCAACCAATGATGTATAACTAAGTGGAACAAGTCAATGTTTCTTTCTTTCACTCTCAAATAAAGAAATAAAAAAAAAGATCCAAGCCTCCATCACCTGTCAGAGAAAGAAACCTCTGGTTTTCATTAAAACTGTCAACTCCACTCACAGCTGCCTCTCTTCACACAGCTAGCTATCCGGAAGCCAGCTAAGCATTCAATGGTCACCAATCCCAGGACCCTTAAAGATCCCTTGGAACGAGGAGGGGGGATTAGAATTCTTTCCAGTGTCCATTCTAGACGCAGAAATTCCCAACTTTTCTCAGACTCCTTGTTTCCTTATCTTTGTGCTCCTTTCTGGCCTCCCTCTGATTTCTGTCTTTTAGGGTGAGGTGCCCCAAATGGAGCCAGTATCCAGCGGAGGCCTAATCAGTGTTGACCAGGACAGAATAATGACCTCAGTTCCTCTGCAAGGTACTTCTGTCAAATGCTATCCCATCCATTATGTGCTTTCTTTCTTTTCTTTTAAACAACTACTGTACTGGCTCTTTCAAACAAACCTTCAAATTTGCCATATAGTGTATTGTGGACAATATCCAATTTGCCCAACACCCCAGGAAGCAATTAAATCTAAACATTTATCTTAGGAGGAAGCTAAATGCAAGTAGTTTAAAAAAAAAAAAAGGTAAGCATTTTTAAACATCTCTCGCACAGCTGGGTTTTCCCCCATCATGGAAAGAATGGGAAAAAGTGCATGTTTTAGGAAAGTGCTGCACTTAGAAGAGATGCAATGGCGTAAGTAGCACTTGTCAGCTTATCATCATGATGAGAGCAACCCGTCAACTCCCGTGGAGTTGACGGCCTCAGGCTTATATATTCCCAGGGATTCTCTCTGCCTCACCCCAATCTCAGGCAAGTCCGGGCTTCCTAACCAGTAACACTGCGGATGAAGGTGCCAAGCCTCAGCTGGCCTAGCACATCTTGCAGCAGGCGTAGGTCCCTGTTGGGATGTGTTTCCTGACCATGGTGAAGGGTAACACTGTTCCTGTCTGTGTAGCTACAAGACTGCCTGCTTGCTGTCTATTCTCAGAAAATATTGGGAAATTTACCAGAAGAGGTTCAACACTATCACAATACGAAATGTCACAAAACTCAGGCAGCTCCTCTGCACTCAGGAACAATTTAGGCGGATTCTCACTGAGGAAGATTCATATTAAGATGAACTGTTTTGGGCCTCCAGCAAGACAAAGCTCCACTTTAAATGCAAGGCTGAAACTTGTGTAATGTACAAAGTAGAAACATTTTGGAAAGGAAAATCCTGATTAATTATGACCTAATAAGATGTTACACTTGATACTAACAACCTCATTTAAATTACTTTAATTCATTAAAAACAAACAAGGAAATGACAAAAAAAACACAGGATAAATCTTTTGATTGATTAATGCCTGGTGATTTCTAGAAACTCCAAAACATTTGCACAGTACACGAGAGGACCTAACTGCGTGGTTGCTGGTGAAGGCTGAAGAAGTTACAGGAATGTCCATGAAGGAGACTTGAGGCAGTTTCCTGTGTATTCTATCCTTTCCAAAGGTAACACTATGGCTACAAACACCCTCTTGCAGACTGGTCTTTTTAAAGCCCAGAGGTCTTTGTATCTTTCTAATCCTCAGCATTTAGGGGAAGGTTGTGAAGGAAGGGGTGAGACTCAGGCTCCCTGCCTCCCGGGCTCATGATTCCTTGAGGACCAAACACTGTATCTTGACTTGAGGAAAGGACCTATGTTCTCAAGTGAAGAGGTTAAGAATTCATAAAGCACTGGGGAAACATCAAAACAGGAGGGAAAATTCATTCTCTCATTTTAGATTAAATGTATGTGGGGCAGAAGAGCAGCTCCAACATCTAGAAGTCTTTTAAGTTTACCTACACTAATGGCTGTTTAATGCCTTGTATTCATTTACCCTTTGAGCTCACACTGTCTTGGAAACTGCTACAAAAAACTTGAGTCTTGAAATCTAGCCCATGGTTTTTCACACTCTCAACCTCTGACTTTCTAACACTCTAGTACAGATGGTGGATCAATAAACAATTAGAAATGATCAATAAATAATAAAACATAACCCACTGCTTACCTTTGATGTACCAAGGCCCCTAACTGGTTACCTACTGTGGCAAAGAGAAAGAGAAAAGAAAAATCAAAGCATTAGCACGGATAAACTAACTTCATCCCTACACAGTTCTTACCGTTTCACGGGGAAAAAAGAAAGGCAGAGAGAAAGCAAATAGTAATTTAGGCTCAATGGCTGAAATGAATGCGTTACATGATATGAAACAGGAGGGGACATCTTGATCAACACTGTCTCTAACCCAGTGTCCAGCTGAAGGCAGGATAAGAAATTGATCTGTGTGTCCACATGCTGAGAAGCCTGGGAGAAAATCCTGCTGCCTAAATCCCTCTCGCTTCCTCCCTCCCTCTTGCTCTGGATTCAAACTCAATGCAAAGATATTGAGGGTTCCTTCTTTCTCTTTTTAAAACAAAGGAGAAGACCTGCCCCCTAGCTCAGAAGCATTGTTAAGGATGGCTCCACAGCAGCTGCAGTCCCTGAGACCATGCACATAAGCTCCTGCCTGCCCTGGGGCAGCCCCCACGCTCCCTACCCCCAGGAGAGGACCTGGCCACCTCCTCCTCGGGCCTCTGTACTGACCCCACAGCAGCCTGTAAGCCCATTTCACAGAGACAACAGTGCCAATCGGCCTCTCACTATGAAAACCAGCTCTAATCACATTCCCACAAAACCACTTTAGCTCTGCTTTTTGTTTCAGTTCCTCCTTTCAGCTATCGAGTGTCTCCTTCACCGCCATCAGCAAAACGACTCTGGTGTTTCTCTTCTGGCAAACACAGACCAGGAAACCCAGTCAGCAGACAACGAGAAAGTACGAGTCCTAAAGGTATCACAAGAAACTGAGTGGATCTCACAATATGCCAACAAGAGCGCTCAAAACCATGACTGGGAGTTATAAGCGGGACAGACAGGAGATGATAGTGGGAAGGATCAACATCAACTTCAGAAACAGTGACTCAGTTTAGCATCTGAAATACAGGACTCCCAGCTGCTCTTCCTTCTGCTTAAACTTAACCCTGCCTTTCTTACTGGACAGAAACTGGTCACAGGAAGGAGCCAGATGCTGCTGATTTAAAAGGAGAAGAGAGCCCGGCTGGGCATGGCTCAGCAGGTGAGCATCAGCCTAGGATCCAGGAGACCTGGGTTCGAGTCCCGGTCAAGACACATGCCTGCATGCTGGAGGCAGTCGATCAATGACGATTCCCTCATCGCTGATGTTTCTTTCTTCCTCTCCCTCTCTCTCCCTCTCTCTCTCTCTCTCTGAAATCAATAAAGACATTTTTTTTTTAATTTCCTTAAAAAGAAATAAAAATAAATAAAAAGAGAAGAGAGAGCCCAGAGAAATAATGCTAAAAAAGTAAATGAAGCTATGGAGTCAATACTGTAGTTCTTCTGGATCAATAGCAAGATAATGGTCTGCAGCCAAACACTGACATTATATACTATTAACCTGCTTAGCTCAGGGACAAAGGAACTGTTTTTCACTGGCTCTTAAATCTTCCTTTTTGCACTTCCAGTTTGAATACGACAAATGCTCTCGTTCAGGACAGGTGGTGTTCACAACTCCCACTCCACGTAAAAATTGGACAACTACCGGCTCAGGAAAGAAATCCTCACCACACACTCGGTGCCGGGATGTTGTGAGAGGAAGACCCATCACCTAAGGGGGTGGGCATGAAAGAGAAAAGTCCAGATGGACTGCCCTCGGGTTGGGTTAGCTGCCCCAGCTGAAGGGTCAGGCCCAGCTTCCCTGCTTCCGCCCAGAATTCTTCTCCTGGGTACAGAATCCGCTGAAGACAGAATCCGCTAAGATGCCTGGAAATGACGAGAACATAGAACAGAGGCACCTGTTCCCCAAACACAGCACCATGGCCAGGCTGTGGCTCCTGGACAGCTGTGCTGTGCAGCGAGAACTGTCAAAAGGCTGACGATCCTCAGCTCCTTCAGACAGAAGGGCCGCAGAACCAGAATGAAGGCAATGTTGCCATAAAGAACTCCATGAGGCCTGGACAACATGCAGAAGGCTCCTGGTCAAGAGCCATCTGAAATGTGCTCATCACAGGTGCCACGTGCACAGTACCACTTCTGATGGGCAGCTGTTCTGCTGACAAGTGGAGGTGCTCACAAACCAGATTAGAAGTGCACAGGTCACCACTGCACAAAAGATGAACTGCGGGAGCCCCAGCACCAATGAAGGAGGATCAGCTCACACCCAGGCCCACTCGGAGTCAGTGACCGCTGAGGTTAACTGGTCTCTGCCCTCCGCTGCACCCAAGGCTGAACACCTGCCTTAAAGCTGCCTTCTCTTCAAACACATTTCCATTTGGTGCCTTCAAATGAAAAGCAGCGGTAGGCAGGGGCACCGGGCACTCACACAGCAAACTGATACTGTCCAACTCCACTCAAGAGGGGTGGGGGGGGTCTGCTCAGTCGTCATGATGAAGGGGCTAAATGAGGGAGGCATATGGGAACACCTATCAAGCTCAATTTAATGGTAACTACCATTATTTTACTGCAAAAAAGAAAAAATGCTGAAAAATCAGTGCTATTTCCCCTAATGGTGCCTGCTGGTGGACAACGGCTCCTCCTGCCTCGAAGGTTCCCCTTGGCCCAATGCTAGCCCGCGCCCAAGTGTACCGTCATTCATCTTGCACACTATGAGATGGGAAGCCCCCAGGCTATGGAAAAATGAGCTCCCCGTAGAAAATATTCACACCACAACATGAGACATTCTTTCTGTGGAGTTAATACTCTGCCAATTTCAACAATGATTTTTGGAAAAAAATGAGGCCGCTGGACAGTTTTACCCACCGGTGAGGAGAAAGTAGTTTTTCTTCCCCCAAAAGAAATGCTAACCAATTGTCACTGGGGAACACACCCAACTTTATAATAAGCATCAACTGTAACAGTTAACCCCCACTCCCCAAAAGGGCCCAAGGAACAAAAGCCCCCTCAGGCCTCTGCCAGCCAGACCACACGCTGGCCTCGCGCAGCAGGGACCAGAGGCAGGTGAGGGAGCCGCTGGGAGAGAGAGGCGGGGAGAGGAACATCAGCTGTTTTGCAGGGCTGGCAAACAAATACACCGGGCCTTCCTCCTCGGGTCTGGAAAACAATCCTCCTGTGCCCTGGCTTGGAGTCCAGCCTCCTCAAACTCTGAAGCTGTGCAGCCATTTCTGCAGTTTTCCCAGCGTTTTTAAAAGGCTTTTTCCCAAGGACAATACAAAGGCTTCCTGTGTCCTACGCAGTAACTCTCTTCTCTCCCCAGGGCCACAAACACTGACACACCAAGTTCAGCTGAAGGCCCTAGCCAAGTACTGTCACCAATTCTGCAAATTAATGCTCTTAAAAGTGAGAGCAAATTCAAGTTTATCTCAATAATGTCCCCTCACTTGCAGTTTAATACGCTCCTGTGAGTGACCAGGACTAGCACCAGCCACACAGGTGCTTTTCTAGGGGCCGCACCTGCATGACCCCACTCAGTCCTCCAGAGCCCGAGGGGCAGATGCTGTTGCTACCAGTCCCATTTACCCACGAGAGAGGTGTGATCCCCCTCAGAGCAGTGCAGAGGTGAGTGCCTGTGCCCACGTGCAGTCGTATCCACCATGCCTTTCAGGTGCGGGGCACCGTGCCAGGCCCCAGGGATAAAATGGTGAGCAAGGTCCTCACTGCCCACAAGCCGCTTGGGTCCAGCCAGGAAAGCAGAGAGTCTGCGACGAGCAGAAACCTGACCTGGACTCCAGGGATGTGGAGGAGCCCCACCTTGCACCCCTTCCCGCTCAAGTGCCTACCAAAGGCCTGGCCCAAGGATCTCTGGAGTAAAATTAAGAGGGAAAATCAGTCTCCAATACTATTCATAGCACGAGGCCTTATTTTCTTTTAATCCAGTGGTCATGAAGTTAATTTAGGGGATCATGACCAGCTTTGTTAAAAAACAAAATAAAAAACAAACTGTACCATATAGAGTAAGATATGTGTAATATTTAGTAGACAGTAACACGTTTACTAAATAGTTCTGGTGGAAATACGAGCATTTGTCATGTGGTAAATAGTGTTTTGTAAATTTGAAAATAACTTGTTATAATCCTGATGATAATCTCATGAAGTAGATATTATCTCCATTTCACAGGTAAGGAAACAGAGGCTCAGAGAGGTTAAGCAATATACCCAAGGTCACACAGTTAACTGGCAGAGCTAGGACTGGAACCCTAACCTACCAGACTTTGGAGTCCACATTTTCAAACATAACCTATTATGGCCTATGAAACAGAGACCCCAGGTTCAAAGCCTTCCTTCTGGCACTTTTATCAGGTATCTGCCCTTGGTCAGACCATTTCTTGACATCAGTTCCCTTGGCTACACGGTAAGGAGTGTAGGTGCAAGGTCCTTCCAGCAGCAATCTACTCATAATCTATACGGGGGCCCCACCGCTCCACCTCTAAACCCATAACCTCTTCTCCATTCAGAGTGTTACATAAATGCGCTCAGACAGCACGTAGCCATTTAGGGCTGGCTTTTTTCACTTAGCACAACTTCCTGGAGATTCGGCCAGGCTGTTGTGTGGGTCACCAGTTTGTTCCTTTTTACTGCTGACCAGTTTGTTAACCATCACCCGTTGAAGGACATCTGGGCTGTTTCAGGTTGGGGCTGTTATGAAGATTTTGGATAGGTTTTGGTGTAAGTTTTCTTTTCGCGGGACTAAGTGCCCAGAAGTGGACCTGTGGGCTGAATGTAAGTGCATATTGAGTTTTACAAGTTTCCTAGAGAGGCTGCAGCATCAGGTGCGTTTTAAAAGCTCCTCAGGTGGTTCTAACATCCAGCCAGGGCAGAAAGCCACTCTGGATCACATTTTCTAAAAGGATTTTGAAAAAACTAGGAATTCCCTTTTACTTTGACATCTAAAGTTTCCCCCAGGCTAATTGCTGCAAACAGGCTTAGCCCACTCATTTCGTGGGAAATGTCTACTATTTGACCTACTTGGCTAAGCCACTCGTCAGGCCGACCAGTCAGATCACACTTCACCAAGGAAAAGAGCCTCACTTCCTTTCTCAACTCACACAAGTGTTACTATGCACCCAGTGAGGTATAATCCTGACATGGACCGATGGATGGATGGAGAGGCGATGACTGCATAAGCCTTTGCCATGAGTCACCTGGATAAAACCAAAACCAGGTCCTGTCACTCCCGTATTTAACAAGATTCTCATGCTTTGTTACCCTGGGATTCCCCACCCAGAATTCCGGACTCACCCCCTTTGAGGCATTTGAGGATTTGACCTCCCCAGGTGACATACCAGTGAGAAGGGCACGGAAAGGAGTGTCTCCAGTGCAGACACAAGTCTCAGAGGGCTCCCTAGGGAAGAGGGTGCCCAGAGGTGGAGAGCTGGAAAGGGCTGCTTTAAACCTGCCCGGCCCACCTCACCCCCAGCAGGTCTTCAGTCACCCAGCCTGAAAACTGCTGCTTGAGGGTGCCCTGGTTCATTTTACCTGCCTCAAAAGGGGCCTGTCCCCCGGCTTTCCTACTCCCTCCCCCTCTCAGGAACTGAGCTTTGGTCCTGGCTCTTTATCTCTGCAGCATCCATCAGTACCCTCCACTTAGGGGAAGTATCAACATCTGAGATTCATTTTTTCTCTCTTTGCAAGGTAGAGCCCCTGGTAGTTGTGGGCTCCTGCCTGAGTGGTGTGGGCTGCAGGCAGCCTGGATGCCCCTGCTAGTTGGCAGCGAGACCTTGGCTCTCATACTACCTGGCTCAGGCACCTCGCATGCCTCATTCCTCCTTGAAAGTCTGGAATTTACAAAAGGCACCTAGAGTTGGGATTTGGGGTCCCAAGCACCAGATGAGGAACCTGAGGCCTTGAGAGGTGAAACGAGTTACTCAAGGTGCACAACTCATTAAGTAATAGAGCTGGGGTTAGAACTCAGGTGTCCCGAGTCCCCAATTTCTGATCAGGATAGTTACGAGCCTGTGGGAGCCATGCTCCTACGACTGCCTACAGAGCATTCTGAACTGGATTGCCAAGGGGCCCTGGCCTGCCCAGTGGCTACATGAACACAGCCCTGCAGCAGACAGACTACAACGGACAGCTGAAGAGCACGGAGCGCACTTCCCGGGGAACAGCGCGCTCTTCAGGCACGCACAGCAGGGAGGGCAGGCGCAACAGCATCAAGAGCAGAGTGCTTTCATACCTGGATATATTTTTTATGAGATTTTTTCGTGGCTTTTTAAAGTATATAATTTGTCATGTTTCATAATAGTTGGTGACTTTTCACTGGCATGTAAGATAAATGTAAAAAATTGTGGATTTAGCCCGGCCGGGCATGTCTCAGCAGTTGAGCGTCAACCTGGGATCTAGTAGATTGGGGTTCGATTCCCAGTCAGGGCACATGCCCGGGTTGCAGGCTCGATCAATGACTCGCTCATCATTGATGTTTCTATCTCTCTCTCTCCCTCTCCTTTCCTCTCTCTGAAATCAATAAAGATATATTTAAAAAAAAAAAAAAAAAAATTGTGGCTTTAACTGTAAAAAGTTCTTTCATATTTAAGTTTCAGTCATTTTCTTTTATCTGTCAGTGTGCAGAATGCAGAAGGAATTTTTTGTAAAAAAAGGGGAAAAAGAAATATTCCAATTTTCCTAAAATAATTTGACAGTACACCCCAAAATTCTTCCTTCACCCCACAAAACATCATCGAGATAAAATGAGAAGGTGGTACTATCTGAAAAGGTTCTGCAGCAATAGCAAAGAGGTCTTCATAGAAAAGGAGGCATGTTTTCAAAGTCACTGTGTGCGCCCCTCTTCCCCCCAAGCACTGGCAGAAACAGAGCTGTAGTCACCAAAGTTCTGGCTGTGGTGCCACCTTCTACAGAGAGGGCAAGAAGAGAGGAAGGTTTGTTCAAGTCAAATAAAAAGCTCCAATTCCCCCCCGGTAAAACCCTAGAGAAGATGCTCTCACCGCCCCTAGGAATACAGAGCGGGTGACAAGAGTGACCTGTCAGCCAGCTCTGGGATGGGCCTCTGAAAGCCCCCGTTCCCTCATCAGGGCAGTCAAATGGGAGCCTGAGCAGGAGACTTATTTGAGGAAATCAGGGTTGGGGGATCCTCAGTACACCTCCCTAACTGCAGATTAAGAACAAGCTTCAGTTAATCATTTGACTGATTTGAGATCAGAGGTTGGCACACTGAGCCTGAGGGCCAGCTGCCCATTTCTGTAAACAAGGAGCTACTGGAGCTCAGCCACGCGTATTTGTTTACGTGTGTCCATGGCTGCTTCCAAGCTCCAACTGACAGAGCTGAGTAGGCGGAATAGAGACCATAAGACCTGAAAGCCTAAAATATTTACTATCTGGTCCTTTAAGAAAACACGTGCCAAACCCCGATTTAGATTAAACTGAAACTCACGGTTCTAAACCACTGGCTAATGCTATTCTCTTAAATGTGGAGCTTACTTTTCGGAACATTTTCTGAACGCTAAGCACGGACACAAAGGAAGGGAATTAAGCATGAGCATCTATGCCCTGGTGCTACAAGACCGGCAGAGACAGAGAACATCTCCACGGTCAGAGCACACAGATCAGGCCGGAGGGATGCAGGCACCTGGCATCTGCAGAATAAAGCAGGAAATGACATGTGCCCCGAGGGACAAATGAACTGCTTCAGGAGCTCAGAGCAGACTGTGATTATTCCCTGGGGAGGGGACTGTGGGAAAAGAGGGCAAAAGAGGGGAAAAGAGAAGAAAAGAGGGGACAGAGAAGGGAGAACAGGAGACGAGAAAATAAAGAGGCTGGGTGGCACCTGAGAGGGCACTGAAGGAACTCAAAAGATGAGGGTGAGGATGGGCTGCTAGGAGGAAGTCTTGTCTATCAATTCTGAGACCTATGGACTGAGCAGGAAGCAGCCACGTAAAGAGCTAGGAGGGGGAGAGGTTTCTGGGAGAGCAAAGAGAAGGAACAGAAGTGAAGATGCTGCAGGGTGCTGAACGGGGGGGGGCGACGACCAGGGGCAGGCAAGTGGCAGGCAGGTTAGCCTGGACCTCCCTGGTTACTGGAACCTGCCACAGGCCTGAGAGCTGAGGACTGGAACCAGTCAGACTGGCTCCAGCTGTGGCACGAAGAAAGTACTGGATGGGAAGGTTGCCACACCCGACACCAGACGCAGATTCCAGAATTGGAGACTCTACACCTCAAAGACTGTTAGAAAGCATGGGTGCCAAGACTGAAGATGCCAACAGTTAAAGTTATGTGACCCAAAGCTGGAGGGCAGGGCACCAGGGCAGGCTCCGGAGCCGCCACGTCACAGACAGCGCAAAACTGCCTGGGAACATGGCCCGCAAGCCCTGTCCCACCCAGGAATACATCTTCCCCTCCTCTTCCCGCCCGGCACTATTCTGATCCTCCTAGTCCTATGCTTGTTTGCATATCTCAATGGCCTGAATAAACCTGTGTTAAGGTTTTTTCTGGTCGATGTAAGAGTCGAAGTACTTTTAAACAGAACTAAGCAACACCTGAAAAAACTCCTAGGGAGCTGAACTTCAACCTCCTGAACCCAGATGCACAGGAAAGTTGGAAAGTTCACATTGCTAAAGACGTGAGCTGACAAACCTGTCCAAGCCAAACCAAACAAACAAGACTGCAACCTTGGGAATCTTTACTGCAAAGAAAAGGTGGCGGAACTCCTGCCTGCTGTTTGCCTCCGCTTTTCTAAACTTTCATCTCACACACAGCATGACTGTGACCCTGAGAGAGCTGTCGGTAAACATGAACACTTTCCTCCACAGGACCTGTAAACTCACGTAATTATTCAGGGGAGCAGAACTGGCCCAGTGACCTATCCTGTCAGGAGACAGCTGACAGGAGGCCAAGGCAGGCCCCCCTGCCCAGGGTCCTCGCTAAGCTCAACAGCAACCCTCAAACTCTACACCTGGAGACCAACACTGAGGAAAGGACTCCTGTGATTCTGCTATTCAAACAGTGCTCAGAAAAAGAGGACTGATTCCCCAACTGAAATGAGAACGTGAAGAGCCTGAGGGGCATTTCCTGTCTCCCGATACAGCCTGTTATGTAAGACACGGGCACCCAGGGATGCCAGGCCCAGCAGGCTGCTGAAGGTCCTTTCTCAGCCCTTTACCCCTGTATGCAGGCTTCCTACTTAGAAGGAAAGAGAGAAACCGTGTTCATTTTCTGATCACAAGGACTTAGTCCCCAAAAGGCGGTTCTCAAAAGAGGAGGGGGCTGGCTGGAGGGAGACAAAGAAGGGGGGAATGAAGGATATTTGTAATAGTGTCAACAAGAACAAAAAGAGGTGAAAATACAATATGACAATGAACTGAAGTTTCAGATGAGACCCCAGACTCCCTGGTGACTGACTAGCTACTGCTGCTGGCTCCCTAGGTCTCTTTAAGTTCAGAACCTTTTCCTAATTTCTTTCAAATAGGCATGCAAAGTATTAACAGGAGGAAAATGTCTGCAGAATGCCACCAGTTACATTTGCAAGTGTCTGGGCGTCCCCGTGCAGAGGACACAGCGGATACTGTTCACTGGGAGCCGTGTCACTCCGACTGGACCCACACAGCAGGTGAAAACAGGGCTGAGAGTTATGAAACGTATTGATCTCAATTTCTGGAATTGTGGGCGAGAGAAACTCTGTCCATTAACAAGATACGTGCTCAGAGCCAGACAACTTAGTTCTACTTTCCCATCCATGTCTCATAGGAGGAGCAGAAGCATAATTGCCTTGAAAAGGTAAAAAGCTTTTGCTAAGGCAAAGATGCAGATGATGCTGTTAGTCAGTCATATCTGGTCTAAGGAATCACTAGCACCAGTCGAATAAAAGACGACCGTGGGGTACTGTTTGGGAGCAGCAGTTTAAATGGTCACCTTGGTTCCAATGGCCTAGAGCAGACTTTCCGTGTGTGTGATCATAAACATAAACCACTTTTTTAAACAGACCAGAACTTTACACCCAGACGTTATCCCTTTAAATCTCCACAGTGTGCATCTATATAATTACTCCAAAAAGGCTCCGTCTAAAAACAAAGGCAATCCCCCCTTTAGAGTCCCCAAGGAGACCAGAGAAAAATCAGTCACACCAAATTACATTTTTTCTATGTCCATAAAAACATGCACTTTTTTTGGAAAAGGCGCAATACATCCTGGTGTACACCTTGATTTTTTTCACTTAATAATACATCACAGAAACATGTACACATGTCCATGGTTGGATGCATATGCAGATGACAAGACAGGAGGAAAAGACACTGCCCATCTACTATGTGAACATTCATGTCCCACCCAGTTTATTTCACAATCCCTGTTACAGCCATACTTTGTGGAAGACAAAATAAGATAAAGTCCAAGTTCTCTGCAGAAACACATATGATGGATGCTCTGCCAGGGTGCTGGTAGAAGGAATGTCTTATTGGTTTCAAATCTGGGGATGGGGTGGAGTCGAGTATATAAACAAACCAACAAAGAATGAACGACAGAAAACTGAACGTTTCCAGAAAGAACCTGTCATGAATGGGAATGGTGAAACACCAGCAGACAGACTGGAGAAAGGCCACCAGCCCTTTCCTCTCTTTAGCGTCAAGATGTAGCCACAGCTGCCTCACAGCTCACACCAAAACTTAGCTTTTCTTTGGTGAAAAGTGGGAACTTCAATTCCTGCACGTGCACTGGAAGCACAGAGGGCTAAATCCAACAAAACCCTCACATGTCCATTACTTCCAAGCTCATGCTCAGAACCCAAGTCTTTACCCACGAGCCCAGCTAAAAAGATGCCCGTGTTACCAAGGAAAAGAAGGGTTCAATGCTGGGGCACTGCTGAAAAAAATCATCCTGAACCTGTCCCGCAACCACCCCTCTGCAGAGCGATGCTGGGGGAGGGCCGCTAGGGAAATGCTGACACAAACGCCAAGTTGACCGCCAGGCTTGCTGCCACGCGAAGGGCAGGGATGACACTTACCTCCATCATCCAAGGGCCGTTTCTGCACGCCATAGCCATACACTGAGGGGTCCACGAGGGGCGTGGAATTGTTCAAGTGAGGAATTGAATCGATTTTAGCAGCGATCTACAGAACGAAGCAGATTTAAGGATCAGGAACAAATCATGGCTATATTCAGGGAAAGACAAGAGTCCTATTTAAAGGGCTGTTGTCCCAATTCTCCCCCAACCTGCATCAATGTAAGACAAGAAGTTTCCTTTCAGTCTTAATAATAACATGTCTTTAGAGTTAAAATAGTACCAAAAATGTGTCTTTTAAAAGCAAATTAGTGTTTCTAAGTCATCACTTAAAATACAGGTATACTGCATTTGAGGAAAAAAAAGCAGCCAGCAATACGAGAAACTTGCTCAAAACATTTAATCACAGGGCTCCTGTAAGAGACAAATTCCCCAACAACACTTACAAGGCTGTGTTTGCTCAAGTGACAACCCTGGAGGAATCTTCCACCCTATTAACTATAATGTCTATAAATATAAAGCAATAAGTTGCTCTTCACTGCGTGGCCGTGCAGTGGGGGGACATCTGTCCAGCCTACTGCAGAAGGGTTCCCACACCCAAGAAAGTTAAGATCCTCTGAGAGCTAGTTCAACTTTTATTATTTATCAATTAAAGAACAGAACACAGCTATTAAAAATTTCCCCCAGAGCCTGGCCAGTGTGGCTCAGCGGTTGAGCATCAACCTATGATCCAGGAGATCTTGGTTCGATTGCCCGGGTGCAGGCTCCTGGAGGCAGCTGATCAATGACTCTCATCATTGATGTTTCTCTCTCTCCCTCTCCCTTCCCTCTCTCTGAAATCAATAAAAATATTTTTTTAAAGCAAAAAAAAAAATTTTCCCCAGAAGCAAATGCTACATAGAACTTCTTACTTATCTACTTTGTTATTAGGAAATTAAATGTGATCTTCTTAATAAATGATGCTAGTCCCTGAATTAAGCCTGGCACACCTGTCTTACAGAGCAAATCTTTGGTGGAAGTTCTGAACTTGTTCCCAATGTGTCCAGAAGTCTGAGACCTTCTGGGACCGACAGAGAGATAAACTACCTTACACCAACAGCCAAAGACAATTATGAAAACGCAAGGGAAGACTTAAATGTCAGGCATCCTGGGTCAGGTCTTGTCCCTTCATTTACCAGCTCCGTTCTGTGATGCTGGGCAAGCCCCTTTCTTCTCTGCCTAAGACCCTCTGGGTATAACACCATTTGCTTCATGGTTCTTGAAAAGACACCACCACACTCTGAAGACAGATGAGCTCTGTCCACTGAAACGCACTTCACAAACACCAGGGCTGTAAAACAAGGCGATTCACCCAACCAACGGTGACTGCCTACTATGTGCGGGCTGCTCCAGGCACAGGGTTCCTGCAGTGAAGGGTTCCTGCCCTCTGGAGTCAGCAGTGGGCTGGGAGTCAGGCGCACAGCAAACGGGTCAGGTCAGGTGGCAATAAGCATGACACTAACAAGAGAAGACAATGACACAGAGGGCTCAGGAGAGCTACTTCATATAGGGTGGTCAGGGCAGGACACTGAGGTGACATGTAACCTGAGACCTAAATAATCAGCAAGAGCTGGCTACACAAAAAACTGAGGAAGGGCTGTCCCGGCAGGAGGAGCAGCTGTACAAAGGCCCTGAGGCAGGAGCATGTTTGGTAGGTGTAATCCTCAAAGAGAAGTCAAGTCATTATCGTAAAAGGAATGAGATGTGTTCCAAGAGGTGGGCAGGGCCAGTTCACACAGGGCTTGCTGGTCATGGTGAGGGGCTCGGATTTTAGAGGAAGGGTGGTCAGCAGCAAGTACAAGGCTTACCAAGGGAAGTAATGTGCTCGTTTGCTTTTAAAATCCAGAGATTCTACAATTCGAGTCGGAACACCATTTCTAAGGTGTTCTAGGCCAGGCGTAAACAAACCATGGCTGGTGAACCACCGGCTTTTGTAAGGAAAGCTTTATGAGAACAAAGCCACACCCATCTGTTATCAGTGAGTTGTACAGAGACCATACAGTGTGCAAAGCCACACACGCACTGCGCACAAACACATTCACATACACAATTTACTATTCGGACCTTTAAAGAAAAAGTTCGCTGATCCCAAATACTCGACTGCTGACAGAAACCCCACCTCCTATACCCAAGGTAAGTTTCTCAGGGCAAGTGGCCATTTGCTCTTAAAAGGCCATATAAATCTAGCCTAACAGCATTCTATCACCTGCTTGCAAGCTTGCTCCCCGTATTTGTTAAGTTTGTGGAGGTTGGCTACTTACTTAAGACGCAAAAGTTACCTGTAAGGACTCACCTGGTAAAGCAGGTGGGTTAGAAAGGTGAGAACACGGCAAGGGCTTGTGTCCAAAATTCGTCTGCCACAATAAACTGAGCAGGCAATAGCCGATGTAAGGGATTGCAAGATTATTGGCCTAGCTGGGTTGTTTTTTTTTTAAAAAAAGAGACCAAAGCATTCTCAGAAGACATGAAGATGACCCCAAAACACAAAAGGGTATGACTATCAGTGGAGTCCCCCAACAGTGTGCATGTGACGTCACTCTCAAAGACAGGGCCCCAAACGTCAGCTCTACACATTAGGCGCTCTCCCTGCTCCCTTCTGATGCCTCTTGCTTCCAGATCTTTTTCCTTCCTGCCAAAGTAGCTAAATGTTATTCCCGAGTCCTTGGCCTTCCTTATTTTCCCCCCAAAGTCAATATGCTAAAAGTGTCACAATAGTTTCGTGTTCCTAATATCGATATCAATAAGTGTTCTTCCAAAAATGTGACTGAGACTTTCAGATTTGTTTTTTTAATCCATTTTTTAAAAAATGTATTGATTTTTTTAGAGAAAGGGGAAGAGACAGAGAAAAACATTACTTTGTTGTTCCACTTATCTATGCATGTGCCCTGACCGGAGATGGAACTGGCAACCTTGGCACGTCAGTATGATGCTGTAACCAACTGAGCTACCTGGCCAGGGCCACATTTGTTCTTAAGTCATGTTTGCTTCAGGTATCTACAACATGGGAAATTTCCAATGGTTAAGATGTGCAGCTCTGAAATCAACAGACTGCATTTAAACTCTGGCTAACCAAATGCTATATTCAAGTTTAACATTATCATATACTATTATATCATAATTTACATTAACATTACACTGTGCATTATATTACAACACACCATAAAAAACAATGTATTGCTCTCGTCATATAAATGTAACCTTATTCTAAGAAATGGTATTAAATGTCTACTAAATTAACCAGTTGAAATTTCATGAGTGCTTACTACATGCTAGGTACTATAAGAGCACTTTAAACATGCTATCTCATTTATTCCTTACAGTGGTTCTCTAGGAGGCTGGTATTATTAGTTCCTTTTCTAAGATAAGGAAGAGTGAGGCTCGGAGCAGCTGAGTGACCTGTCCACAGTCACACATCTTGCAAGCGGCAGAAATGGCATTTAAGCCTAGGTACGCCTGAATATCGAATCTATAAACACAGCACTAAGCTCCCTCCCTTTCCTCCACCTAAAACTTTCTTAACCACATTTCACTTCTCGAGGACTTAAAACCTAGTGATTCACAGTGCACAGACCTCAAGCAATTCCTCACATCGCAAGTGATCATCTTGAGCAGCAGCTGCTAAGGGAGGTGAGGTACACTCTCAGTTCATGGCACAGGCCAGAAAGTGAGAGTCACTGAAGCCAGAATATTCCAACAAAGCCAAGGCCACTCCGTCTTTATCTGAAAGCATGACCTTGAGGGGACTCTGCTACTGATTTTCTACGACTTCAGTTACTTTCCCCCCTTTAGGGGTAGGTGGGGGAGAATGGGTCATCTCACTACCTGGGCTATTTTAAGCATAGTAAGAGATGAAATATAAATCAATGCGATAGACTTTTAACTTAATCTCCCCGCCAGTAGTCAGTGGGAATGCGGAGGAAGGGAGCACTGGACCAGGAGTCGGTCAAGAGCTTGGTTTTCCAGCTGGCTCTTCCAGTGCATAGCCCTGGGCAAGACCCTCAATGGCCTTGCCCCTTGGTGCACACACCTGTGACATGCAGAAAGGAACTAAACTAGTGTTTTCCAAACAGATGCCAAGTACACAGGTGATTCTGAAAGGTGCATGGATGAATATATATATTTTTACAGTTACCTTCAACACATGGAAAAGTTTTTCACTCACGATAATGATTTCGTTCCTTTTGAAAAAAAATTTGAAGTTCCTAAACATGGCGATTAATTACTCCCAAGGCACCCTTTTAGAACTAAAATTCTGCTGACAGGTGTTGTAATCAAATAGGAAGCTGTGACTACTTCCACAACTCTACACTCATTACAACTTTATACTACATGGAAACAGGCAAAGCCATCGCGTGCCATCAAGTCACCCACATACTATGTCCATGCCATCAATGCAGCTACTGATGGTTTTCATGGATCCGGCAAGGAGCGGTGAAAGCTCACACCACCCCGGAGCAGGAACCGAACTTGTTCCCTGGAACTCCTGCTCTACGGTGACGCAGCATGGCCTGCTGAGGCCTTGGAGAAGGCACGGGCTGGACTGAAGTCTGCTCCCCATGGCAGGAAGAAACAGTACATGGCCAGAGTAGGCGAGATGGGGCTAAGGGATGTCCCGGAGGGCAGGGTCTGGAGTCACAGTGCATGGGGCGAGTCCCAGCTCTGCATCCCGCTACCTGGGAGGCTGCAGTGAAGACAGCAGCGTGCCATCAAACTCACTGCACACCTACCAAAAGCCTGCTGCTGCCCGCGTGCGACCGTCACGGTGACCTCGCCAGGTAGCTGCTATTCTCACTCCTGTGGGATGTGGAGCCTGCCTGGAATCATACCCGCGCAGATGAGTAACAACGCAAAGCGCCCAGGACAATGGCCTGTAAGGATCCGCGCCTGCCCTCCTAGCCTGTCATGCCACAGACAAGCAGGTGGGCACGTTTACAGCACCCTAGATTTTCACATCCTAAACTGCCTGTGTAACCAGCAGCCAGATCAAGACACAGAGCCTCACGGGGACCCAGAAGTCTGCCTCAGGCCCCTTCAGTCACTACCCAACCCCACCTCCCAAGGGTAACCTCCTAACCTCTAACATTAGCTGCCTTTCATCATTACCACCATCAGTGGCCTCCATTTACACACGAGGAAACGGGCTGAAAGGAGGCAGACAACTTGTCCAGTGATTGAGCCAGTGAAGGGGCAGGACTTGAACTCGTAGAGTCTGACTCCACACTCTTAACCACTTCACTACACCACCCCTGGGAATTGCATGGCCATCAAATGAGAGAAATACATGAAAGTGCTTGCCTGGCACAGAGCATAACACAAGCTCAACAAATGGTAGCGACAGTTGTCATCAGAGGTGGGCCAGGCTGACCCTGCCCTATTTACTGGCATTAGCCAAACACAGAATTCTATATGCCAATCAAATAAGATATCAGCTCTTCTTAGCAGCTTTTCCTGACTCCACGCCACTCACATTTGGGGCGAATTAAATACTCCCTTATCTGTGATTGCAAAGAAGCACTTTCTAACCTAGCTCTAAATAGCATAACCTCACCGAGCAGGTGACTGGTTACACTGTCTCCTCATAAGGAGCTCTCTGAAGAGTGGACCTTCTCAATCACCTCGGGAACCCTGGGACAAAGATTCCTTAGCTGGGAGCTCCAGGGCTCAGCTTTAGAGCCTCCTGAATTCATCTACCAAACTATTAAGTATTTCTGAGGAGACGGCCGAAGTTTTCAAGAGTCTTTAAAAGGTCCATGTTCCAAAAAAGTTAAAGAACAACTTCCCTAACGCATATCAAAGTGCTTGGCACACAGAAGGTACTCATGAAATATCTAAATTTAAAACGAATATGGAGAAGCCCATCTGTAGGCAAAATGCTAAGGGGACCAGCCAACGCTGCAGCTGAAGTTCTGATCCAGCACAGTACCCCCCCAAAAGCCCAAAGATGACATGTTAGTTTTCTCCCCTCCATTCCATCTAATTCCACCCGTGTCCCTTCAATGCTCTGTTCAAAGGTTCTGCAGGCCCTGGACGGTTTGGCTCCGTGATTAGAGTCGGCACATGGACTGAAGGGTCCCAGGTTTGAATCCGGCTAAGGGCACATACCTTAGGTGCAGGCTCGATCCCTGGCACTGACCGGGGCCGGTGCAGGAAGCAACCAATCCATGTGTCTCACATTGATGGTTCCCTTCCCTTCCCTTCCCTTCCCGCCCCCACCCGCCACTCTCTCTAAAAAGCAATGGGAAAAATATCCTAGGGTGAGGGTTAAAAAAAATTAAAACAAAAAGATTCTGCGGATGTCTCACTGAGGTGGAAAACTACCCAACCACCTCTGCAAGGAACCAAGTCCTTCTCAGAATGCAGAAGACACGGGTCCAAGAACTATGCATACAGTCTTTGTCTGACTCTGAGAAACTGCCTCCTCTCCCTTGGGCTTACATTCAAATATAAAACGAGGAGCATAACCCCATCCTGAACACTGTACCTGGCGCTGTGAGGACCTAGTGCACAGTAAGACAAAACCAGCAGCAAACTTGTCTTATCTTTGCGTTGTCCTGGCATCCAGCAAGAAGCCTCAGACTCCGCAGATCCCCAAACCATGGCAGGTAGCCCGAATCGCACCATCGCTTCCACTGACACTCCTCGGTCTCCTGACTGATTTGTCAGCATCTGGGATCAGGATGAAAGTGCAGTTCATGCCTCCAATACAAGTGCTGGCTATTCTTCCCCAAGTACCTTTATAACAAAACTCCAAATGCAAAACACTTTCAAGAGGGACCATTCCTAAGAGTAAAAGGACTACACAGAAAAGCCAGGGAGAGGAAAGTGTGAACAGACACCCTGTAATACAGCAAGTCCTCACTCAACGTCATCAAAAGGCTCTTGGCACTGCAGTGAAACAACAGGAAACTAATTTCACCACAGGCTAACTGATATAGACAAGGGTCACGTTCCTACGCACCTCATCGCTGCTGTAACAAGACGACACGAACGCAAACGCAGCGTTGAGCTGCTGTAGAACACACCGCAAAGCAAACGGGCCAAAGCAACACGGCCGAGGTTCTGTTTCAAATCCGCCAGGTGAAAGCCCTGGGCGCCCACGGCCTGGAGGACCAGTGAGTTACCCAGCTCATTTCCTGAAGCTCGAGCCACAGGCCGGGTTTTGGTTTTACGAAGCGGGCATGAGATGGCCTACCTCCAGGATCCTCACGACGAACACCCACGCCCTGCAGGCCCTAAAGCACACAAGCACATGAAAGGCTCTGAGCCAACTCACCTTGATTTAACCCTGTATTCCCCATGGAAGTTATAGTAACAGCCTGCAGACCGAATGTTGGGAAAGACTAACCTAGGTAGCCCAAGGTCACAGAGCTGCCTGTAGGAGCCTTAGATTGCCCAACTCTCCATCCAGGACCCCCAACGGACAGCGCAAACATGAGCAAAGTGGTGGGAATGGCGGCAGCCAGGGAGTCAATGCTATGCAGAGGCAGAGGCTGCCTGCCTCCTGCCGAACGTGGCAACGGCAAAATGCAGGAGAATGCAGCCAGGTCTTCTCTAGAGAAGCTAGAAACCTCCACCTTTATGTGAAATCGTTCTAGTTTCCAAGTGTCGGCACGGTGTGGGTAAAACAAAGCATGCCTGCAGCCCAGCCCACCCCAGCCCATGGGCCCTCTGTTTGAGAACTCTGGTCTAGGAAAATTTGTATCTGCACAAAACTGGGACTTCAGAGGAACCACATTTTCAGATGATACACATGGGCTATCAGATTTTAAAAGATAAAGAAGTCTCAGCTGGAAATGAGAAAAGCCTTAGAGGCACACACACTGTTCATTTATAGTGTCTACCTTTTAAAGCCAAACATGAGGTTCAGCACTTCCATTCAAGTGTGGTGACTCAAATGGACTCGGTCACATCACTAAAACCCTGTAACAAGGATTTGCTCTTTGCACGGTACTGCTCCTGTCAAGATACAGAAGCAGCCCCAGGTTTCCTGTAGACACTGGTTTTCGCCAAGTGTCTGAGAAAGCTAAAAGGAACATACACACAGGAGTAAGTCCCTGGCGAAGTGACTTGAGCTACGGAAGCAGGGAACAGGTATGAGGTGATCTCAGGGGAGTGGAGTGTAACTGAAACTGAGCACTCAGCACACTTGACTTTATGAGCCAGAAACATCATGTATTAAGAAGGCAAAAGCCAAATCTCTCAGCAAGTACCAAGCAGCCAACGAACAGAGGCTTTTTCTTTTAACAGTGGATGCACCTTCCCTTGAAGGAAATTTGGTGCTTATATACAGCACTTGGGCCAAATCACCTACTGCTCAGGCTGAGTTTGAAACAACAGCACGGGGAGGCATCTTCTGGAGTACTGTGAAATTTCTGAGGCCCCTCACTAATTAATATTTCAAAACAACAGAGCTGGTAAAGAATAGGTTACTTCCTATTGATTCTACAGTGGCTTCATCACACAATCATTTGGGTGCAGAATCAACATAATGCTTGACTCCACAAGGCACCAATCACACTGTATTTACGTGGATAGACTACTCTGGAGTTATGCAACATAGAGGCATCGACTGAGTCTAGATCAAAACAGAACCTTCAAGTCCTAAACAACACTAGCAGTTTGGCCAGACAATTTCTTCTGTTTAGTTGATGACTGGCAAACAGCAAATCCTGCTTACGGAAGGCTGCTGGGAACCGCTAACACACAGTGGGGACACACTGTCTTGTTAACATGCAAATGTGCATGCACTTGATGGCCGATGCTACTAAACCACCAGCAGTGGGCTTTCTGTTAACATTTTTACATATTTAGAAAACAAAATAAAACAGATATTTTTCTACTCATCATATCTCCATGAGGTCCCCTTATAACCTAGACAGAGTCAGGGTAGAGGTGCAGTGTAGCCATAGAGCAGGATGACCTATTTTGGCTTTGAGCCCACATCCCACCCTTATTAGGATCCTGCCCTCTCT
This sequence comes from Miniopterus natalensis, assembly GCF_054644295.1. Taxonomy (NCBI): domain Eukaryota; kingdom Metazoa; phylum Chordata; class Mammalia; order Chiroptera; family Miniopteridae; genus Miniopterus; species Miniopterus natalensis. Next base: position 72,148,763 of record NC_142092.1, read on the forward strand.
AAACAAGTTGAAGAAATAGTACTTTAATGACCTGCCAATGACAGAACAGAACATGATAGTTTTTCAGTACCCAGCAGTATTAGATATTCATCAATGGGGCGGAATCAGATCACATTTCCACACTTGTGTGCTTCCCTACAGAATGGCTGGATCATCCATTTGTGCCAAACACCAACAGCAACAATTGGCTCCCTTTGTTGGAAAAAGTTCAAAGGCTATACAAGGAGGTTTCTGGATGCTAGGAGGGAAGTTGAGTAGATTAGGTGCTAGACTCCAGGCACCAGACTTAACAGAAACTGCAGGTTCAAATCCCAGCAGGGTCAATTCAGATGCTGTTATGATCCTCTAGACAAACTGATGAGGGCTGTGTAGACTGCTGCTGGTGTTATGAGGACACATGTGAGGGGGGAGAGCTTTGCATTCATTTAAATAAATAACACTGTCATTCACTTTCAATCACTGTTGGGGAAGAATCACCTCTCTGCAGCATGCTGTGTATACAAGCGAGAAGTAGACCCACCATCGTCCAGGTACCCAAATAATATAAGATCCTTTTAGGTAAGTTTTACTAGACGTGTACAATATTCTAGACTTGTAACATTCTGTTCTTGCCCAATGTAAATCTATAAACCTAAAATTACTCACAAACCTGTTTTTTTCTTTAGTTTTTGAAGGCCATCAACTCCTTGGAGATAGTATCGACCTCCAGTGGTTAACATTCAGAAGTCATGCACTTACAGGAGTGTCTCCATTGGGCTCATTACTGCTCTAGTCAGTGGTGCATTTCAGAGCTGGGAACATTTCCAATGAAGCTCTCTCTGCTAGTAGTCAACACCACTGCTCCAACAATCCACATCGGGTCAGCACTCAGCGAGGGCCTCCCTCCCTCAAGCAGGTTGTCCAAGAGCACAAGTCCAACCATTGGCTCAAGAGAAGCAGAACGTCCTCCCAATGGTTCAAAATTCATTTTATGTTCAACTACGGGCCTTCTGCAAACTGAGGATCTGAGCTCTTTAGGGTAGTGACTATAATTCTTCCTGGGCACAAAAGGCCAACGAGGCGACTGTACATCAGCACAGAGCGAAAGCCATTACATATTAGTAGCCAATGAGAAACAAGGTCCAGGACCCTGTCCTGAGGAGAGCAGTGTAAGAGGCCTGGAGCGGCAGGAGGGGATCTGGATGGCAAGTTCATCCACTACAGCCACTGGTGGGCTCCCGAGTCTAACTAAGATGGATACTCACTGCTGTACCGGTTGGTGCCTAGGCAGTAAGTAACAAGTCATCAGATAAAACTTTAGGTAGAACCACAGGTTTGGAAAGTTCTGGGACCCAACATAATGTCTACAGGAGCGTCAGTATAACAACGAAAAGCCAGTATCTGGGAAACACGTAGGGCTCCCTCCCCCGGAATACTGGAAAGAGATGCAAAGACCCCCGACTTCAAGCGACCGAGCGGATCGAATACCATGGGTCGCGTGGCTTTGTTAGGAATCAAGCAGTGATTAGTTACAGCCCGACCTGTAAAATATCAGGCAGTACGCCTACAAGGCAACAGGAAGAGATGCCGAACACCAGGCACTCGGCAGAAGGCGCGGTGCTAAAGCTACCTGCCCGTCGCTTTCACACACAAGGCAAGGCGTTCTGCTCACAGCACCGTGCCAGGAGGCCCGCGCAGGCAGGCCCCATGGTCCTTCTGCAGGGCAACTTGCAACAACCTCTTAAGAATCAGTTTCTTTAACTCGGACAAAATGCAGGATGTTGTCAGATGGTAACAGTTTCACTGCTGGAACGAGTCCATATCCCACTCTCCCCAACAGGGGAAAAACTGTCGCCCATCATGAATGCCCCCGTCTCGGGGACCACCCACACCTCCTTAACCCTCTCTCCCCTCTCCAAGAGGACCCGCCAGAGCGAAATACTCTCGAACCAGGGCGACGCTTCCCCGTCTTCAGAAGCTACTGGGGCCTGAGACAGCGGCCTTCCGCCAGCCCCCAGTCGAGCCCTCCCCTCGCGAACCTCGCAGGTCCGGCTGGGGCCTCGCGCGCCGGGGCCAGGCGCCCCGGGCAGACCCTCCCCGGAGGCTGCAGGCGCCCGGGACGCCCGGCCGGCGGGCTGCGTCTGGGCCGGGGCCCCGCGTGGCGCCTTCGCCCTCGGCCGCTCCGGGAACCGCCAAGCCCGCCGAGGCGACCGCCCGCCCGGGGCCCGACCCTCCTCCCCTCGGGCCCGGCCCGGCCCCGCCTCGGGCTCCCGGGCTGCGGGCTCGCGCCGCCGGCCGCGCCGTACCTGCCGGACCCGGTGCAGGGCGTCCACGAAGCCCTCGGCCTTCATGCCGCCCGGAGCGCCCTGGCCCTGCACCAGCTCCGCCATGGCCGCCCCGCGCCCCGCTCCGCTCCCGGCCGGCCGCCCCTCCGCTCGGGGACCCGTAGCCGGAAAGGGAAAGTCGCCCCACTTCCGGCGGAAGGGAAGACGGGATACTCGACGCGAGAGGAGCCGCGTCTGCGGGACCGCTCGGGACACGTGACCGCGGTCCGGCCGGAAGTGGGGGCGTGGCCAGCGCGCGAGGCCCCGCCCTCCCCAGGCGTGACCTGGTCCAGGTGGGGCCGCGACACCGCCCCGGGCTCCCGACGCTCGGGTGGGGCTTCAGGTGTCTGGGCGTCGGGCGCTGGGAACCGGGGAGAGGAGTCACGTGGCTCCTCCCGAGGCAGCCCCCGCGCAGGGCTGGCTCCCCTGGCAGCCCTCCCAGGAGCGGCCCTGGGCTTGGAAAGTTGGGACTGAGCGCTCGGAAGCCGCACCGCGAGGACGCAAAGGGCGGCTGCGGGCGCAGGGCAGCGCCCCCGACTCAGCGCCGGCGTCTGCGGGGGGCGCCCGGGGCCGGCGCGCTAGCGGCGTCATCAGTTTGCGCGAGGACGGGCCAGCGCCACACCTGCGGTTGCCTAGCGACCCAGCTGGGGGTGGGGAAGGAAAGCCGGCCCGCGGGCCTCGTGCACGGTCCGAGGAGGCGGGAAACCCGCAGGACCAACTCCGCTTCCCCGCCCGCCCCGGCGAGGCCGGCCGCGCGGCAGGGGGCTGCTGGGCACGCCTGACCTTTTCTGCGCCGTAGTAACCAGGTGTAGGACTGTCGGCAAGAGAAGGCGGGTCAGGGCGGGACACACCTGAGCCTTGGCGGTGGACCTGAGAAAGAGCGAACGCCCCCCGGGAAAGAAACAGGGCCTGGGGGCTGCTGAACACGCCTTGTCGGAGGCAGGGAGGGTGCCAAGGAGGTGGGTTTTAATGGAGAGCCGTGTCGTCAAGCATTTTATGCCCAACTTGAGGTTATGAAGGCAGACAAGCGCTTAGGAAGGGGAAGAGAAGTAAAATCCAGTGCGACTTCTCTGGATCGGTGTGAGCATCCAGGCCAGTTAACTGGCCCGTCGTCAAGAGCGGTTCTGCATTCTTCACGACCTCACTGCCAGACTGGGAATTAATGCCTCAGGCCCAGAGTCTGAGTTTTCTTTTCCCCTGCGTCCCTAAAGTTTGGCACATGGCAGGCGCGTAGGAAACTTTTTTTTTTTTTAATATATATTGATTTCAAAGAGAGGAAAGGAGAGGGAGAGAGAGAGAAACATCAATGATGAGAAAGTCACTGATCGAGCCCGCAACCCGGGCATGTGCCCTGACCGGGAATCGAACCCCGATCGCCTGGATCCTAGGTCTACACTCAACCGCTGAGCCACACCCCGCCAGGCAGGAAACTTCTTTAAAATTGAATAATGCGGAGTTAGAATAGTTCCTAGCTTATGGGAAAGTAAAAGAATTCCGGGAAAATTGCAACACTGAAGAGCATCACTTGCAGACAAAAGGTTTCAACCCATGTAGGAAAGCACTGGGCTTGTTGCTGTTACTGTGCTATCCTGAGGCGGGACCAACACCCGCCAACACATCTGCTTGTGGCCCAGCCTGGGTGCGCTGATGCTTTTAACTTGGCTATGCTCGTAAAAATCAAGGATATGTCATCGGCCTTCAGGAACAGGGATGGTTTCACTGACCCAATTTTAGTGATACTTGTGTTTTGAATATTTTTAAAAATCTCACATGTGTTTATTCATCCAAATTCCAGCTGGTTCTCACTCTGAGTATAAATAGTGAAATCAGGATTATTGGCTCAAATACAAGGTACATTAAAGTTTGGTCCAGAGACCACAGAATGCCTAAGTAGGAAGACAAGGGTCTGGGTCTCCCTCTTTTATTGGTTGACCAACTTTGGGCAACTCACTTATTTCTTGGACCACAGAAGAGGAAGATCATCCAGACCTCTTCAAGTCCACTGTTATATGTTCTACTAACACCCTGGACGTCATCATCTTAATGTTTATCACAACTGTTTTTTAAGTCACCATGTAATTATTATCTGTCTTTTCTATTGGGGTAAAACCTCTTCTGAGACAGGGGCTGTGCTTGCCTTTATCATTGCTCTCCCTAGTGCCTAGTACAATGCCTGGCATTTTATTGGCACTAATCCATTTTGAGTTAACTTTAAAAAAAAAAAAAAATGCTTTTATTGATTTCAGAGAGAGGAAGGGAGAGGGAAAGAGAGACAGAAACATCAATGTTGAGAGTCATTGATCGGCTGCTTCCCTCACGCCCGCCACTGGGGATCGAGCTCACAACCCTGGCATGCCTGACCAGGAATCGCTCAACCACTGAACCACACCGGCTGGCTAGCTGTACATTTTTTGTAGACATCCTTTACCAAGTTAAGGAATACTCCTTCTATTCCTTTTTAGCTGAGAACTGTTACCATGAATGAGTGTTGAATATCGTCAAGTGCTTTTTCCATATTTATTGAGATGATAAGGGTTTTATTTTTTAGTCTGTTCACGTGATGAATTGACTGAATGTTGATTCAAATGTTGAATCAGCCTCTCCCATAATAAATCCTACTTACTCATGATGACTATCCCCTTTGTTGGCTTCTATCCCCTCTGCTGGATTAGATTTGCTAATATTTTGTTGAGCATTTTTACGTTTATGAGGGATATTGGTCTGTAGTTTTTTTCACTTGTATTTGTCTGGCTTGTGTCAGAATAATGCTGGCCTCATAAAATGCATCAGGAGGTATTACCTTCTCTTCCATTTTCTGGGAGAGCTTATGTGCAGTTTGTCTTATTACTTCCTTAAAATGTTTTGTAGCATTTGCTAGTAAAGTCATCTGGGCCCAGAAGGCTTTGTTTGTGTTATTGTTGTTATTGTTTGAAGGTTTTAACTACAAATTTTTCAAAATCCAATCTGACAATCTCTGCCTTTTAACTGGTGTGCTTAGATCAGGTACATTTAATGTAATTATTGATTTGGTTTGACTTAGGGCTACTGATTTACTGTTTGTTTTCTATTTGTCCCCTCTGTTTTTTGTCACCTGTTTCTCTTTTCTGCCTTATTTGGGATTATTTGAAAAAATTTTAGTACTCCATTTTGATTTATCTATAGGCTTTTTGACTATATTCTTGTGTATGTTTTTTTTAGTAGTTGCTCTTGTGTGCATATACTTTAAACAGTGTATAAATGGTGTCAGACTCTGCATCCTTCTGTAATTTGAGCCTTTGTTGTTGTTGTTGTTCTGAGGTTTATCTAAATTCACATATGTAGCCATGTTTCAGTTACTTTCACTCCATTGTTCCACTATCTGAATAAACCAGAAATTATGTATTCTTTCTCCTGTGGATAACCATTTAGATTGTTTCCATTTTTTCTCTGTTACAAATGATGTTGCAACAAACCTTCTGGAGCTTGTCTTGTGTCCTTGCGGGAGAGGTTCTCTAGGATTTATACCCAGGGGTGGAGTTGCTCCAGGGTGAGAGTGGGTAGGGAATGTGCCGCCTCAGCTTTGCTGGAGAAGCCAGTTGCCCTCCAGTGTGGACAGTACCTCCAAGTAAGGCTCACATCCCACCCGCTGGACATGAGTTCTCGCGACTCCTTCTCCTTGCTGACAGAATTTTTATTTTTTTTGAGAACTAATGAGTTTAAATTTTAAAAATAAAATTTAAAATTAAATTTTCATACTGTGGTAAAATAGATATAGCATAAAAACTACAATTTTAACCATTTATAAGTGTACAGTTCAGTGGCTTTGGGTGCACTCATATTACTGTGCAGCCACCACCTCCATCCATCCCCAGAACTCCTTCACCCTTCTGAAATGAAACTCTGTCCCCATGTAAAAAGGAACTCCCTGGTTCCCCCTCTCCGAGGCCCTGGCCACCACCTTTCTCCCTTCTGTCTCTATGCATTCGACTGCTCCAGGGACCTCATACCAGTGGACTTGGACACTGTTTATCCCTTTGAATCTGGCTAATTTCCCTCAGCATCATGTCTCCAGGTCCCACCCGTGTTGCAGCAGGTGTTAGGATTTCCTTCCTTTTTAAGGTTGAATAATATTTCATTGGATGAATAGACCATATTTTGCTTATGCATTTACTTACCATGGGTACAGGCTGGCCAGACAGTGCTGCTCGGCAATGGCATCAGATTTGAACCCTGCACTCTCTGTCTCCAGGGAGCCCAGTCCTGCTTTTAGACTCCCATGGGGACAATGAGAGGCCCAGGACGCAGGCCGGAGCTGTTCTGTGACATTTACGTGTTGCATAATAGAGCCGCACATCAATAAACAAGGACCAGCCTGTCCCCACCGTACCCCAGAACTACCCTCCCCCCATCCTTGGCAGTCCGTGACTTCCAGCCCCTGCCCAGGGTCGTGAAAGCAGGTCACATTCCAAGATGTGCTTTGCAAATTCACCTGCACACCTGTTTCCCCAACCGAACTGGAGGCTCCTGATGGGCAAGGTTAGGGGTCTTCAGTCCCCACTGCCCTCTTGGTGCCCAGCCGGGGGTGGGGGCCCTGCCTGCTTGCTCTCCTTGGAGCCCGGTGCCTGGGAGAGTGCCCAGCACACAACAGGGGATCAGTCATTATTTTCAGCAAAGGAGAAAGGGTGGGTGCTCTCTTATGTTCATGTGTGAATGAATAAATATATGAGTAAATAAAGGAAGACTCCTCCAGGCAGCCGGGTCCACACAGCCCCCCCCCTCTCTCCGGAGGTCTCAGCAATTCCCGCTGACAACAAGGTAAGTCTGTAAATCTATTTTCTGGTTTATCTCGGCGGCCTTGGCCTGATCTCCCAGCAGCAAGGCGCCTCCACAGCAGCTCCTGGCTCCTACACAGGATGGACCATCAGAGAAACATGACCGTTGGCAGTTTTTCAAATTGAGAGGGAGAGAGAGAGGAAGGTGGGGAGAGAGAGAAACATCAATGTGAGAGAAACATCGATTGGCTGCTCCCCAACAAGTGCCCCAAACGGGTCAAACCCGCACCCCCGGTATGTGCCCTTCTGAGAACTGAACCTGCCACTCCCTGGTTCATGGGACGGCGCTCTAGCCAACTGAGCCACAGCAGCGGGGGCAGAGTCCTCCGCTGATGTTTGAAATCGCCCCCGTGACTGTATTCCCTTCGGCATTCCCAACCTTGTATATTTGTTCTCCTCTTTGCTTCCTTTCAACATGTTTAAAAGAAGCTGAGTTTTCTTTGTAACTTAAAAAAAAAAATTAAATTGTAGTCAAATATATATAACGTGGAATTCACCATTCCAACCGTTGTTAAGTGCACCGCTCGGGGGCATTAAGTACACTCACGGTGTCCTGCAACCACAGCCACTATTCTCCTCCAGAATATTTTTTCATCTTGCAAAACTGAAACTCTGTGCCCTCTAACCGCTAGCTCCCTGACCTTCCTTACCCTCAGCAATGCCAGACCCTGCCACACCATTCTGCTTTCTCTAGTAATCGGACCACTCGAGGTACCTCATACATGGAGAACAATACAGTATTTATCGTTTTGTGACTGGCTTATTTCACTTAGCATAATGTCCTCAGGATTCAGGTGTCAGAATTTCCTTCCTTTGTTTGTCTTTATCTTTTATTTTTAAATAGAAAGACATATCTTTCTATTTAAAAATATGTTTTTATTGACGTTTTAGAGAGAGCACGAGGAGGGAGAGAGAGCAAGAGAAAAACATCGTCCTGAGAGCAGAACATCGATCGGCTGCCTCCTGCACGCCCCTGACTGGGGATCGAGCCTGCAAGCCGGGCCTGGGCCCTGACGGCAACCTTTACAGTGCACAGGACGACACCCAGCCAACTGAGCCTCACCGGCCTGGGCTTCCTTCTTAAGACTGAATAGCCCGGCTGGTGTGTCTCAGTGGTTGAGTGTTGACCCATGAAGCTGGAGCTCGTGGTTTGATTTCTGATCAGGGCACATGCCCAGGTTTGGAGTTCAAACCCAAGTAGGGGGCGTGCAGGAGGCAGCTGATCAATGACTCACCATTGAAGTTTCTCTTTAAAAAAAAAAAAATATATATATATATATATTTATATATATATATAAAATCTTTATTGATTCCAGAGAGAGGAAGGGAAAGGGAGAGAGAGGGATAGAAACATCAATGATGAATCATTGATCAGCTGCCTCCTGCACGCCCCCAACTGGGGATCGAGCCCGCAACCCGGGCCTGTGCCCTGCCTGGGAATTGAGCCTCGATCTCCTGGATCCCAGGTTGACGCTCAAACTCTGAGCCACGCCTGGCCGGGCATCATTGATGTTTCTATCTATCCCTCTCCCTTCCTCTCTCTGAAATCAATAACAACATATCTTTTTTTAAAAAAAAGATTGAATAATATTCCGTTGTATGGATAGACCACATTTTTGTATCCACCATCCATCAGCAGGTATTGGGGTTGTTTCCACCCTTTGGTCATTGGGAATGATGCTTCTGTGAGCATGGACTGCGAGCACGGTGTACAAATAGAGAAGCTGACCTTCAAAGCCAATGTCATGGGGGGGGGCGGGTGAGCCAAGAGCTCCCACTACTGGTTCCTGCTGGGGATCAGGATTAGAGAACCACTGGCTGGAAAGACTTTCTCATCTCTCCCGCAACTGGGGCAACCAGGCCCAGAGAGGGAGAGCAACAAGCCTGAAGTCACACAGCCAGGAAGTGGCGGAGTCAAGCTTTGAACCCAGAACTGCCACGCGAGGCGCTACCTCCCAGCCACTGGCCTGCCCTGTCCTCCGAGCCAACGGGCCTGTCAGCCGCCCGCCGTGGTGCCGGGAGAGCTGCTGTGCGAGTCCGTGACCCGTTCTGTTCATCACAAATGAAAAACAGATGCAACGTTCAATGCTGAGCTCTGACTGCCGGCGAGGGTGGAACAGGCCCCTGTGCGCAGTCACGCCACATAAAACGTGTTATTTAGGAGTGATTGGAAGGCAGGCGAGCTGAAAACATTGTGCAAGGAAGGGCTGCCGCTCTCCGCTCGGGAGCATCAAAAGCACTTTCCCCAGGCTCACAGGTGGATTCACATTTAGGGCGATTTCCCTCATGGCCGTGCAGCGCCACAAGTGGGCCCGGCTTGTGGACACGCGATTTCCCGGCCAAATGACTTCCAGTCCTGGCAGGGATGCAGCCCAGGGCTCGGTGGGGCCTGGCTCCCCCTCGCCCCCAGGGCTGCCGTGGAGCCGCTGTGGAGACACTGTCTCCGAGCTCCTGGGCACTCAAGACTCATCCGCCCAGTTTCTGCTCCACGAGAAGGGCGGGCAGAGCCCTGCCCCTGCGCAGCGGCCGGGCCCTTCCCCTGTGCGCCCTGACCAGCAGGCTGGGCCTGGGAGCAGCCAAGCAGGCCGCTGAGGCTCTGACACTCAGCTGCGTGTGCAGTCGCTCTGCTTCCCCAGGAGCTCCGACATGTCAGCAAGCCAGGGCCGCTGGCCTGCGTGCTCACACGCTGGGCGGGGCGGGGTGAGGGGCTGGGGTGGCCCAGCCTGGACACAGCCACCCAGCCCCCTCGTTTATTGGTGTTCTGTATACCAGGTGCTCCGTGAGGATGTTAACCAGGGGAAAGTGGGGGCGCCAAGGAAGGAGGAGCTGTTGACCTGTTTCCTCCCTCAATAAGCCCTGTTTGTGGCCGACGAGGGACAGCCCTGTCCTGGGCCCCAGAGCCCACTGATGAGTAAGGCCAGGCTGAGCCTACAGAGTGTGTGTGGAAAAGGAAAACAAGGGGCTGGGAAGGAAAAGACGCCTCCCCGCCCCCGTGCTTTCTCTGTAGACAGCATGTGCATTTTAGGAAGCCAAGCCAGTCCCACCTCCCTCCTGCTTAAAATGCTCCCATGCCCCCCCCCGCGCCCACGGCCCTCCACGTCATGCCCCCAGTTCTGCAGGGCCTGGCCCCACGGCACCCCAGCCTCACCCTCTCCTGCTCCAAGCACCCCCTTGCTCAGTGACACGCGCCTCTCAGAACATGTTGCCTCTCGTTTCCACGCATGTCAGCTGCCAAGGCCGCCGTAATAAAGGCCCACAGACTGGGCGGCTTCCACAGCAGAAATTTATTGCCTCCCAGCCCCGGAGCCTACGCGACTGAGATCAAGGTGTCCACGGGGTGGCTTCCTTCTGAGGGCTGCGGGGGAACCCGTTCTGCGCCTCCCCAGCGCCTGCTGGTTTGCTGCAGATCGCCGGTGTTCTGGGCTCACAGCAGCCCGGCTCACTCCAGGGCCTCGCCCTCTGTGTGTGTGCCTGTCTGGTCACTTTGGCTGAGGGCACCCTCCTACTCCTGTCCGATCCCATCTTGTCTGTTTCCCTCTGCAGTGATCCCATTTCCAAATGAGGTCGTACTCTGAGGTGCTGGGGGCTAGGACTTTAATGAAGGAATTGGGGGGAGGGACACAATTCAACTCCTAACATCAGCCTTTGCCCACGCTGTTCCCTCTGCTTGGAACTCCCTTCCTCACATTGTCTGCAGGCAGCAGCCATTGGCTCAAGCCTGGAAGCCGGCTCAAGCGTGCGCCTTGGCAAAGGCCTCACAGCTAGCAGCCGAGCTCAAAGGGACCCTCCTCCGTTGGGCCACACTGTCCTTGCACAGCCACCGGCCAGCACGTCAAATGCTCTCCTGCTCTGCCTGCCTCTGTCTTCATTAGCTTGTATGTCCCCCAGGGCAGTGGACGTGCCTCAGCACCCTGACGGGACCGGCACACAGGGGGTGCCCTGGATCGATGCCCGTTGAATTAAGGCATGAATTGAGAAGGCAAGAAAGACGAAGATGAAGGAAACCACGGCGAGGCAGGAGGGGTGCCGGCAATCGACGACACTGGCCCCCTCGGGCCGACCCTCTACTGAGGAGACTTACGCAGTCCCCCTGGAACTGATAGGGCCTCCACTGTTGTGTCTGAGGTCTGGGTTTTCCCAGGTGGGGGGCTGGGGTGGGGCCAGGAAGAGAGTGGTGGGAGTCCCCGGGCTCAGGTGGCAGAGGGGGGGCCATGGAGGTGGGGTGGGGGTTGCTGTGGGGGGAGGGAAGCTGGGACCCGGCAGGGCCGGACCCTGCCTCCCACAGGAGCACACCGTAGGCCCTTAAACACTCCGCGAACGTATGATATAAATCTGGTTTTGAAATAACAACAATGATAAATAAAAGGAGCGCGGGGATGCGAGATCCCCGAGCGAGGGAAAGGGGGCTTGGCCGGGCCCCTCCCCGGGACCCCGAGGGGGGAAGCACGTGGAAAAATTGAAATTAGTTGTGACAGCTGAAATTCTCCGCTCTGCAGACTGCATTTGACAGGGTGCTTAAAAAAATAATAAGAAAAGGGAGAGTGGTTTGGGTCGCCCGCGGAAGGCGGAGGCCGGGGGATTTCAAGTGACACAAGACGCATAATTCCAGCTTCTTAGATTGCAAAGCTCTTCTTACCTAGCGGCCTGCTGCCTTTATTTTTACCCAAATGGCTCAATTACCGCAAAGCCCCACAGAGAAAATTACGGATGTTTGCCTCTATTTTCCTCCTCTTGTCTCGACAACTGTAGATATTTTGTTTTCCTTCTTTCTCTCGCTCTCTTTTTTTTTTTTGGTGGTTGGGGGTGAAGAGAGAAGGGGGGGTGTTCAGACAGGCTGAGGGCCGAAGGCTGTCAAATTGCTCCTCAAAGCCCGCATCTCACACACACACATCCCCGGCCGCACCGCAGCTCACCGTGTTGTGTGTGTCCATTTTGACGTGTGTCTTTTCTTCCTCTGAACGTACCTTTGCTGTCCCCAGACTTTCCTGCCCCCGCCCCTCCCGGGGTCCTCCTGCGCCCTGGCTCGAGCTCCCTGCCTGGTGGCGCAGCTCCCGGGCAGCTTGTGTCAGGGCCTCTCACCTGCCTGCCCAGCGGGCCGCCCCTCCCTGTGGCTCTCGTTCATCTCAGCTATTTCCAAACCCTGCAATACACGCAGGGAGACGCCGAGGTGCCCATTTTCCAACCTTCTTCTTGGGTCTCCCGTTGTCATTTTCGGAATTGGCGCTCTGGGGAGCCAGGCCTGGAGGCTGCTGCACTCACACCTGCCTGCTCCGCTCGGCCAGACAGAGGTCTGGGCCTCAGGACCTTCTGTAGGTTCCAGAGAGTCCCATTTGGGGGGTTCTGGGGCTCCAAGGAATAGTGTCTGAGCATCAGGCCCCAGGATCCTGATGGGTAAGGATGGGGGGGCGCCTTTCAATCCCCTTCACCTCTGCTCACCTGTGGGTTGTGCCTCTTTCCACCCCCTTCCCTGACCTTGGCCTGGGCCCCCTCACCACCTGTGTCCTGGACAAGGCCACAGCCCCGCTCTGGCCCCTCCCTTGCCTAGGACCCCTTCTGGCTGTGATCTTGGGATATAAAACCAAGTCTCTGCCCCCTGGCCCACGAGGCCTTGCAGGTCCAGCCCCACCCTCCCCTCCAGCTTCAGCATAAATTCCCTCCCTCACTCACTCCCAGCTCCTTCCCGCCCTGGGCCTGGCTTGCTTCTCTGCCTCTCTCTTCACCCACCTAACTCCCACCCAGCCTCAGATGTCACTGAAATAAACCTCCCTTCTTCCTCCAGGAGCCTTGCATGGGGCCAGCCCCCCCCCCCCCCCCGCCAGCTCTCCCAGCCCCTGCACTTGGGGTAACATGCAAAACACCCAACAATCAGAAGAGGTGCTGGCTGCAGGCTCCTGTCAGCCCCAGGCTGGGCAGGCTTTAGCCCTGTCACTGGTGGGCATGCTGAGGCTTGGATGGTGGGTCCTGGGCGAGGGAAATGGACAGAAATATTCCAATAGTTTAACAGTCGTTGCTGCCAATGAAAATCCACTCGCCTGTGCCTGTCCCTGTCCCTCTGCTCCACGGTCCCCACCCACTAGTGTCGATCTAAGAAATATCTAAACGTGTAAGAAATGTTTATGAGTTTGTTTGAGCCAAACCGATGACCCCTGCCGGGGAGTAAGACTCCACATGCTGCGGAGAAAGACAGTTTTGCCGTTTCTTTTATGTGTGAGGAAGATTACAGGGAGGTGGGAGAAACAGGAGGGGATTGGATGACTTCTTGCACTTTAGAAGGAGGGTCTGCAAAGGTGGTCCATATAGGAAGGGGGGGTCTGGAAAGAGTGTTAACCTAGATGCGCAAACGCAGGGACAGGGCTTGCCCGAGGCAAAGAAAGATAAGCTTTTTACTAAAGAAGTTACGTGCCTGGGGTGTGACTGACTACACACCGTGACTACACACAATGCCGGGGACACAGCATCCCAGAGCCAGGAGAACACACCCTGAACACACCCTCCCCGCAGCCAGGGCTGGGAGGGGCGGGGTGGGGCTCAGCCAAGGTGTTTAAAGAACCAACGAATCCTAAATTGGTCCTGTCCCTCCGCTGAAAGCTGTCCCCAACCTGCAGAGGCAGTTTCTAAAGGGATGGCTGGCTGCTGAAGCCTTCAAAGGAGATCTCACATCTCCCACCAAAACCTAAATGGTCAAGCGATGGGAGCCCCACTCCCCTCTCTGAGGCCACGGTGGGTGGGTGAGGGGCTGGGTGCAGGGCCTGCGCTGGGGTGTCTCTGAGGAAGCCCTGGAATTCCAGGGAACTTGAGTTTGAATTGTTGGGCTGTTAGTCTCCTGCTCCGACCGCCTCACACTTTTGGCTCTGCCCATAGACTGACTGTCCCTTTCCAGGGCTTTCCACCTGGCTAACTCCTATGCATTCTTTAAAACTCAGTCAAGCATCACCTCCTCAGGGAGCCTTCCCAGGACCTGTGGGTGTTTTTTTGTTTTGTTTTGTCTTTTTAAATATATCTTTTAATTGATTTCAGAGAGAGGAAGGGAAAGAGAGAGAAAGGGTTGAAACATCAATGATGAGAGTCATTGATCGACTGCCTCCTGCACGCCCCCGACTGGGGATTGAGCCCACAACCCGGGCAGGCGCCCTGACTGGGAATTGAACCCTGATCTCCTGGATTCTAGGGCAACACTCAACCACTGAGCCACACCTGGCCGGGCATGTGAGTGGTTTTTTAACTGTCCTTCCTGTCCTGGGCATACCTTGCAGAGAGCATTTATCACCTGCCTTGTATGATCGTCCCTCGTAGGAATTTAAAGCTGGGGCCTCGGCCTCAGAGAGCTGGGTTCAAATCCTGGTTCTCCGCTCAATGCTGCAGTTCCTTGGGTGAGTTTCCTACCCTGTCTGAGCTCAGTTTCCTCATCTGCAATGTGGGCGTGATAATGCCCATCTCCCACTGTCGATGTGAGAATCAGAGGAGACGGGGCGTGCAGAGTGTGGCCTGGTGCCCAGCACACGTGGCCCGTGCAGTGGCCTGTCCTGCAGGTGCCTAGAAAGCCCCACTCGGGAACAACAGATGCTGAGGTTAAGGCTACAGAGAGACAGAAGCTGAATCTGCCCTCGGGTTGCTGACAGTCCAGGCTGGGGAGCAGACATCTAGACGTGGGCCAGTGAAATCCCGCAACGCTGTTTAAACGCAGGCAGAAGGCGGCGAGTCCGTCTGGCTGGACCATGTGTCTTGGCCCCAACAGACAAATGCTCAACACATGTTTGTTGAAATGAGAAGAACCGAATGAGCTCAGTGGAAGGAACGAACACAGGGCGGCAGAGGTCTGGGAGCATTTCTGGGCAGTAAGAAGCTGAGCTGGGGTTCAGCGGGTGGGCAGGATGCGGGTGGGTGAGGGAGGCACCACCCGGGCTGGCGCAGCTGGAGCCAGGGAGTCCAGGCAGTGCTGGGGGCAGGCGGGGAGTACCCCGGTCTTATAGAGAGGGGGGACCCTTTATTCCAGCTCTGCTACAAACTGCCTGTGGCTGCTGCGAAATCATCTCATTACCTCTCTCTTCTCTCAACCTTTCTGTATCCTTTGGATGTTTTTCATAATGAGCATGTGTTCCTTTGAAAATCAGGAAAAGCAATTAAGTTATTTTCCTTTGCAAGGTCCCCCCCCCCCCCAATCACCTTCACAAAAGACAGTTAACGTGAAGTTTATGAAGTAAAAATAGAGGCGGCCCTGGAAGCAACGGCGAAGGGGCTGGGAGTTGCACCAGGAGCCTGGGGAGAGTAAGTTATTTCGACCAACGGTCCACTTTGACTTTGAGCTTCCGAGGACAAGGCCAGAAGGGAAACTGGAAGACGTGGAAGGTGGGTAACAAAAATAACCCGCACCTCCCAGCATGGAAAAGCCGGGAATCACGACGGCGGCTCCGCTTTGCTGAAGCTTGTGTCTCTTTGCAGCCTCTCCAGGCCCCTCTGTGTGGGCACCACCCTGTCTTCCCTGTGCGGATGAGAGAATTGAGCCTGGGGGGGGGTGTTGAGCTTCACATCCGAGGCCCAGGAGCAGGAAGCGACAGAGGCTGCTTCACACCCGGGCTGCTCGGGCCCTGGGCTCAGCCTGCCAGCTGCACCCAGGGCTCTCCAGCGCCCAGGGAAGGGGCAGGTGGGGCCTGCAGCATGGACCAGCAGACAGAGCTGTCCCCAAGCGAGGGCACAGGGGCGCAGGGCCTTGTGCCCTCAGAGCCCTGCCTGACAGCCGTGAGCCTCCCCAACGGAGTCCCCACACAGCGCTCTGGCTGACCGTTGAGCCCAGAGATGGCAGTGTGGTTGGGCACCTGTGGAACAGAAGGCACAGGCCACCAGCAAACCTGTAACCCTCTGATTCCTGAGGCTCTTCTGCGCCTAACCCCTGTCTCTCCAGGCTGGGCAGCGGCCACCCCAGCTAGGCCAGTGGGTGAGGGTGGGGTCCCTGAGAACCAGAGCCTCGGAGTAGGGGACATGTGCTTCTCCCTCTTTCCATTCAAGGGAGGGTTGGTGACTCCTGCCACCCGGACTCCCAGCCAGTGCCTGCGTGGGTGGTGGGAGCAGCGGAGGGAGGGAGAGCTCCTGCTTCTGCCCTTGGCCCTGCCTCCTAACCCCTCTCGACCTGGGAGCCAGAAAGGGGTCTTTGAAAAAGAGAAATCAAGTGAGAGCGCCTTGCTGCTCTCATCCTTCCCACGGCTCCCTATTGCCCTCAGGAGAGAGCCAAGCTCCTGCTGTGACCCGAGGGGTCCTTCTGACCCAGCTCCTGCCGTTTCTCCAGCCTGTCTGTGGAGCATCCCTGCCGACTGTGACCCTACCCGTCTCTGCCTGCACCCCCTGCCGGCTCTGTGCGGACCCTCTAGGTCTCAGCTTAGCTCACTCTGCTTCCTGACACTGGGTCAGGGTGCCCGTCACGGGCCCATCCACCCGAGGCTCTGGGTCACTAACTACGTCAGGCAGACTTTGGGAGCTAGAAGAGACGTTAGAAGCCACAGTCCAAACTGCTCATGGGGTAAATGGGGAAACTGAGGACTAGAGATGGGCAGCCCCCCCCCCCCGGGTCCCATAGCAAGTTGGTGGGGAGATAGGAGAGAATCCTGCCCTCCGGGGCCCACCCAGGGGTGCCCCCCTCCAGTGACCACTACCTTTTCTCTCCCGGGGGAGCCTCCTGAGGCAGAGGCAGGGAGGGGGCACGGCTCAGCACCTTCCCCAGGAGCTGGGCTCTGGCGGGGGGGGGGGGGGGGCGGAGGGGCTTCTCCCAGAAGTGAGGCCCGAGCGCCAAGCGTGAGGTCCCCTCTCCACCCCTCCCCGAGCCCTGCTGGCAGCCGCTTAGCACAATTAGCCAACAAGTGTCTGTTCCGTGGCGTTGCGGCCGAGGCGCTTTAAGTGGCTTTCTGAGGGGGAAATGTTCAGGAGGAGAGTGGCAGACAAAGGGGAGCGAGTGCATTAGGTTTTACGGCCTGTTTTGCACACATCTGACATCCTCTGTGCGGCGAGGCCCGCTCGGCCCTGGGCAGGAGGTAAAGGGCCAGGAGGGAGAGAGCAGGCAGGCAGACGGCCCGCGCTTGCCCGCCTGCCGCCCAGCGCTGAGTGGAGGCTAATGGCCGGGGCACTGGGGCACCCTGGCCCGCAGCTGGGGCCCGCGCTGCCGCCGAGGGGGGCTGGGGGGCAGAGAGGGCCCTCAGGAGGAGCCGCCCATTGTGCGGAGAGAGGGCAAGGCGGCCGCCTCTGCTAATGGCCCGCCCGCGGCAGAGAATGAAGCCTCTTCTGATCACGCAGGCAACCCAAGGACAAAAGTCACCAGGAGAGAGGGCAGGGAGCGGGAAGGAGGGGCCCGGCCTGGGCTGCCGCTTGGGCACAGGGCCCGGCTCCCCAGGCCAGGGCTTTTGCTCGGGGTTTGGGTAAAGCAGTGAGCGAGGGAGCAGCTGCCGGGGGAGGGAAAGCCGGGGCGGGCTGGGGGGGCTCCTGGGGGGGGGAGGAGTGCGGCAGGCGGGCCACAGTGACACAAGGGTAGACGGTGGGACGGGGTCTGGAGTTAAAGCGGCTTTCCTTAGCCTCAATTCAACGCAGCCATCTTTTTTTTATTAATTGATTTTTCAGAGAGGAAGGGAGAGGGAGTCATTGATCGGCTGCCTCCTGCACTCCCCCTGCTGGGGGTCGATCCGGCAACCCGGGCATGTGCCCTGACCGGGAATCGAACCAGCAACCTTTCTGTGCACAGGACGACACACAACCCACCGAGCCACACCGGCCAGGGCTAGCCGCTCTGTTTTAACAGCCAGAAACTAGGAGCAGCCCAAATATCCATCAAGAGAGGATGCGTAAATAAACCTCGGTGCATTCATGTGATGAAATACTACACAGCAGTGAAAAATGAATTTCCGACCCAGCCAACAACACGGGTAAATGTCACAGACACAGCGCTGAGTGAAAGGAGCCTGACGCAGAGAAGCTGTGTAACCACACTTGTGCGAAGTCCTAATGGATGGTGGTAGAGGTCAGAAGAGCCATTCCATTTTGGCAGACAGACCTGGGATGAATGGCCCCTGGGTGCTCACAGCCTGTATAATCTCCTCCCCTTGGCAGTGGGTGGGACCAGCGATTTGCTTTTAGCCAACAGCGCATGAGAAAGTGAAGGGGTTTCCCAGATATAATTAAGGTCCCCAATCAGTTTGATTCTGAGTTCATCCAAAGGGTAGGCCAGACTTAAACCAGGTGGAAGCCTTAGAAAGAGAGATTTCCCTACTGGATTGAAGAGGCAAGTTTCTGCGGCTCGTGTGAGCTGCATGGGGAGGGTCCACACGGCAGAAGCAGCCCCCGGCTGACGGCCAGAGAGAGCACAGGGGCCTCGGTCCTATAACACAGGGAGCTGAATTCCGCCAGCAACCAGGAGGTCTGGGGAGGCAGCCCTGAGCTCCAGTGAGCAACGCAGCCTGGCCGACGCCTTGACTGCAGCTGTGGGAGGACCTGAGCAGCGGGCCCATTCACCTGTATCTGGATTCGGGTGGCGGTTATGGGGTGTATTAAGTAGTAAGACTTCATCAAGTCGTACACTTAACGTTTGTGCAATTTACTGGACATAACTTACATTTACATTTTTAAACACTCCAGTGGCGAGCCCGACGAAGCACCAGCCCTTGTCTTCCATCCCAGCCTCCCTCCCTCCCTGCGCCCACCACCCTCTCTTACCTATCCAGGCACTCAGGACCACCAAGGCCTCCGTCCCAGCGCCAGACATCCCTCCCCCTTCCCGCTATTAGTCACAAGATCTCACTCAGGCAGCACTCAGGGGGCACAGGGGGCAGCTCTTTTCGAGTGACTATCTTTGCAAAGTATAAATCGGAGCACGTCACCCCCCCGTCCAAAGTCCCCCGGCTGCGTAAGATCCTGCGTGACTGGGGTCCTGTCCGGCCCACTGCCCACCTGGAACCCCCTTGTCCCAGCCACCTGCCTACCTCTGCTTCCTTCCGGTGGCTTCTGTTCCCTTTGTTTCCGTTGCAATGAGTTGCCACCTGCCGCTCTGAAGTCGCTTCGAATACTTTTGGACACAGGCGGCGTATCCTTCCCTGCCTCTCCCTCCCTCCTGTCCGTGCTCATTTCTAAGGGTAGAGATCTGAAAGGGCTCACGTGCATGCCCGCACACAGGTGCACATGCGCACCCCCCCGTTTAGCTCTAGGAGGGCCTGACGCCGGCGCATCTCACACCTCCACGCGCATGTGCACCTGTGAGCACCTTGTTAACAAGCAGACTCTGACTGCGGGTCTGGGAAATGGGCCGATTCTGCCCCTCTCGCCAGCTCCCTGGTGCCCCTGGCGGTCCAAGGACCCTGCTGGCCCAGGCTAGGGTACTGGCCGGTCACTTGAGGACTGAGAAAACTTTGGACTCAGTGCCCTCTAGCTCTTGGTGACTTTCCTCCCTCCTCCCTAAATAAAGGGTCACTGTCCTTTCTGGGGAAAGTCGGCCTCTGAGGGCAGGGGGGCTCTGAGCCTCTGGCCTCTGGCCTTGGAGAGGTGCCACAGCTGTCCCGAGGTCTGGTTTCTGCTGCACATGGAGTCGAAGGCAGGGAGCTCCACCCAGGTGGTGTGGGGGGCCTGCTGTGGTCCTGCTCGAAGGCTGTGGGAGAGACAAGCTTGGCCCTCTGAGCTGCCAGTAATACCCCAAATACCATGCCTGCAGCCTCTGCCCACAGGAGATGGCAGAAGCGCCGTGCAGGGAGAGAGCTCGAGGGGAAACTGGTGACCTCCTCCAACTTGCTCTGTGACCATGAGGAGTTCCCCAGCCTCAGTTTCCCCATCTGAACCTAGGTGGCTGAACTCAGTAGTCCCGGCTCTTGCAGGCTTGTCCCTGAGACGTTTCGGTGGAGGGTGGCAAACACAGAGATGTCCCCAGCCCTTGTGTACGCGCAGACGTCAGCTGGTGGCTGTCACAGTGGGTTTCTGGGGAGGGGGTTCCTTCTCTGCTGTCCTAACTGGCCCACATGGGGCTGTTTTTCACAGCACCATTGATCCAGCTAAACCAGGGAGATGCATTACGTCTCCTCCTGAGGTCAGGGGTTGGGCAGCCCAGCTGGTAAATCGCCCGCAAGCTGTGTTTTAAAGCCCTGCCCTGTGTTTGGGCGCCTCGGGGCCGGGCTCAGGAACAGCCAGGCTGCGTTGAGGCCGCTGAAGTTTGATACGGCTCTGGGGGCCGGCAGGGGGCAAAGGGCTCCAGCCAAAGGAGGGACAAATAGATCAATGGCAAACTGCCATGACCTTGTGACCTCAGAGATGGCTTCAAACCGCGATCTTAACATGCCCTAGTAAATCTGGGGTGGACCTGCTTTCCCTGGGGACAGTGGGGATAGGGGCAAGGGGGAGGCCAGAGGGATTGCCAGGGGCATGAGAGGCCATCCCCAAGAGGCTAGACACCCAGCATCCCCTGGCCAGCCTGGGTTTGTCTGCTCCCCTTTGTCATGAAATGGGGGCACCGCACTTTACCCTTTGCACTAACTCTCCATGCCCCGTTCTTATTGGATCTGCCTCTGCTGGGGTGGGTTTCACAGACCCACCCGATGGTGGGAGAACTGGGCTCAGACTTGGCCCAGGTGGCCCAGCTTATTTTATTTATTTCAAAACAATTTTCAGGGCCCAGCTTTTGAGGTGCGCTTCTGAGGAAGTACAAATGGGTCAGCCCGGCCGGGGCCAAAATCCAAGGGGTCCGGACAGGTGGAGGCGGGGCCCCAGCTTGATGCCTTAAGGAGCCACAGGTGGTTTCAGCTCGAGCGTGGGCTGGGGTGCTGGAGCCGAGCGGCGGAGCTTCCCCCCAGCACCGCTCCCGGCCCCCACCATCTTCCCAGACACTCGCCCCACAGTTCGCGGAGTCTGACAAACCTCGGTTCGAGTCCAATCCCTGCCCCTGACTTGCTGTGTGGATATGGGCCTCTCTGCGCCTCAGTTTCCCCATCCTTACCTCTATGAATGTTAAAGGTCGAGCACACCTGGGGTAGCGCAGTGAGTGTAGCTGACGGGATTGTGGGGCTCCCCCTGCAGGTGGCCCCCGTCTCCCTCTGCCGGGTCCTCAGCTCTCCTGGCCTCCCCGCTTGTTCAGCTGCCCTCTGGGGTAAGACAGCACACCTGCCTGGTGCCCGGCGCCAGACACAATGCAGGGTGTGGGGCCTCAGCCCCTCCACCCTCCCGGGTGCATTAACTGTCCTTGCTGGACCATGACAAGCCCCCCCTATTTCCCTGGGGTGAGGCGAATCCAGAGGCTGGCGGCCCAGGGCCTGGCCTGGGGTCTTTGCTATGACTGGCCCTGCACCCAGGAGCCACCCCTTCTTCTCTCTGGGCCTCAGTCTTCCAGTTTGTACAATGACTGGTATTTCCCCAAAACAACAGGCACAGCCGGTGGCCCACGGGTGACTTTGGCTTTTGCGTATAACAAACATGGGACCCCACTGTGTCAAGGTGCCACCTTTTGTCCGCTTCGGTCCCTTCTCACTGAGTCAGGGAGACGGGTTGGTGTCAGTTTGTTTTTAGGGCCTCTTTGATGTTCCCTAAACTCACTTTTCTTTTTAAATCTTCAACGGAGGATATTTTTTTCATTGCTTTTCAGAGAGAGAGAGAGAGAGAGAGAGAGAGAGAGAGAGAGAGAAATATCCATGTGCGAGAGACACATCGATTGGTTGCCTCCTGCACTCGCCCTGACTGAGGCTGGGGTTGGGGCTGGGGCCAGAGCCTGCAACCAAAGTATATGCCCTTGGCCGGAATGAAACCCGGGACCGTTCAGTCCGAGGGCTGACGCTCTAACCACTGAGAAAACTGGCTAGGGCCTCACTTTTTCATGTTGGAACATTAACTTTTAAAAAACATTGTAGTGAAATACACATAACAAGAAATTAAACTCACTTTTTAACAGAGACAGAGCGAGTCCCTTAATGAAAAAGTACTAAGTAGGTAATGACAGTAAGTTGGTTCCCTGCAGGCGGAAGGGGGATGACTGGGCTCCTTCCGATTCTTACATCTGGGCCATCCACAGCCAGGACGGTGCTGACGTGTCCTCTGCACGCACCTCTTGCTGGCAGGTGGGCAGACCCAGCCCAGCTAGGAAGCACGGCGTCCAGGGCCTGGGCTCTGGTGGCAGACCTTCCAGGGTTCGAATCCTGGCTCTGCTTCTTGCCTGCTGGGTGGCTTCAGGCAGGTATCATAACCCCTCTGGGCCTCTATCTCCACACCTGAAAGGTGTTCTGTGCCCCCCCCCCCGCCCCGTCCCCGTTGCAAAAGGTCAGTGTGGACATTTGAGATAATTCCCCAGGAGGTGCCATTGTCAACACTCACTAGGGCGAAGCAGGGGCGACAGAGACCGGCTGGGAGGTGCCACCCCCGCGAACCCAGGAGCTTGCTCAGCGAGCGCCCGCCCTTGCTGACGTCTCCTGGTTCTGATCCTCACTCTCTCCAGTCTGCCCAGTGGTGGCTTAGGGCATAGATCTTTCTTGAAGCTCCTTTTCATCTGGGAAGCTGCCCCCCTTGATGGTTTGTTCTCTCTGATGCTTCCCAGGACCAGAGAAAAAGAGCGGGGAGCAGGCCCGGGAGGTCCGGTTACAGGTGGCAGGGCCTTACCTGCGCCCTTTCCCCCTCAGGGCAGGGGCTGCACAGAGTGGCCATGTCACTGACCGCTGCAATCCAGTGACCAGGTTGCAGGGGTGGTGAGGGGGCAGGGGGGCTGTGCAGTCCTCTTGTCTTCCTCTGGGGCGGGGCTTTGATCAGCTGCTCCCCCAGGCCAACCTTTTGTCCCTGGTTTCTCTTTGCAGCCCAGGAGTCAGTGCTGCGGGGCCCTATATCCCAGCCCCGGGCGCCCCCTTCCCAGCAGTCTGGCCTGGGACACAGATAAAGCTGCCTTTCAGAGCTCAAGCAGGTGGCTGCAGGGGGCCCGGGGAGGAGTGCTGGGGTCTTCAGAGCTGCCAGACAAAGCAGCCTTGTTGGGAGAGCTCAGGGGGAACAGGGACCCCATTCCCGGTGAGACCATTCCCCTCAGGGGCTCTCAGGGTGCATGGGGCCCGCTGCTCCCAGAAGTGGGGCCACTGGCTCCCTGAGCCCCAGGCACAGGGGGGCAGAGGGTGGGGCCGAAGGGTCTGGATCCCTGAGAACGGGACTCCTGGGTTGGGGGTGCCCTGGCTGACTCTCCTCTGGCTTTTCTCAACCACAGCGCCACCCACTGCCTCCCGACGCTCTTAGAATAAAACCAAGGCTCACGAGGCCCGGCTGTACCCTCCTCCCCGCCCCTCCCAGCCCATTCAAGCTCATTTGGTTCCTTGGCCCTCAGGTCTTGATGATGCTGTTCCCTCTGCCTGGAACGCCCTTCCCTGAGCTTCCCCCACGGCTGGCCCTGCTCACCCTTCTCGGGGGCATCCTCACTCCTGTACCCAAGGCCCCACCTCCTACACTGCTTACTCCCCTTAGCATGCCCTCCGGGTCATGGGGGACTTGTGTGCTCCCCTTACCCCTGTCCCCAGCACAGAGAAATGCTGAGTGCCCATGGCCCGTGCAATAAACGTCTGTCCAACGAAGTGTCCCTGCTCCCCGAGGCGTGTCACAAGGCAAGAGGAAGGACCGGAGCCCACCTGTGTTTAATTCCACAGCTTTTCTAGGGCCTCATCACCTCCCTCCCACAGTTATAGTCGCCCTTGGGCCACTCCCACCCCAAGAAAGGGGGAGGGGGCTGTACCCCTACCTCTGTCTCACCCCCTTCCACTCCATCCTCTGGGGGCTGCCTCCGCTGGAGCCAGGGTCGGGACATCTGTCTTCATGAACCAGGCCTGGCAGGGGCAGGGCGAGGCCCAGGGGAAGGCCAGGGAAGACAAATGGGCCCTGGGGCAGGGCCCGCGGGGTGTGCGTGCAACAGGGACATAAATAAATGACTGCACCAGGCGTAAACAGCAGGGATGGAGGGGCCCCACGTCCACTTGCAATTTCTCCAACCTCAGGCAGGAATCTGGTCAAAGGGTCCCAGATGCAGAGGCCTTCCGTTCCACGGCCGCTTCATTACTGGCTTAACTGAGTGGCCGGCTGGGTCCCTGTGAGCCCCCGTGGGGGTGGATCATGTCATCATTAGTCACAACTGGTGCCTAGAGAAGCGTGCACCTGAAACCTATGTCCTTTTATTAACCAATGTCACCCCAATAAATTCAATAAAAATTAAATAACAAAAACAATCGGTGCCTGCCCCCACCCTAGGGTCAGGGAGTGGGGGAGCGGCCGGGGAGGAAGTGAGTGTGTGGGGTGCTGGTGGAATCCCCATAACCAGCAATAAAAGAACAATAGTTCTCTTTTTTTTTTTTTAAATATATCTTTATTGATTTCAGAGAGAGGAAAGGAGAGGGAGAGAGAGAGACAGAAACATCAATGATGAGAGAGTCATTGACTGAGCCCGCAACCAAGGGCATGTGCCCTGACCGGCAATCGAACCCTGATCACCTGGATCCCAGGTCCACGCTCAACCGCTGAGCCATGCCCGGCCGGGCCAGTTCTCATTTTTTTTAAAAACCCTCACCCAAGGTTATTTTTTCTGTTGCTTTTCAGAGAGAATGGAAGGGGGAGAGAAAGAGAGGAACATCAAGGTGAGAGAGGCACATCAATTGGTCGCCTCCCACATGCGCCCCGACTGGGGCTGTGGATCGAGCCTGCACCCCAGGCACGTGCCCTTGGCTGGAATCAAACCTGGGACCCTTCAGTCAAAGGCCGACACTCTAACCACTGAGCCGAACTGGCCAGGGCAACAGCCCTCATTCTTAAACAATTCCCAGGTGCTTGCCCTGTTTTAAGCCCTTTATGCACATAATTTCTTCTTCAGGACACCCCTATAAGATAAGTACTAGTATCGGGCCCATTTTACAGATGAAGAAACTGAGACTCAAAGAGATGAAATGACTGGCTTCAAACCAGGTCTGCCTGACTTTTCACCAGAGTTCGCAACCGTTGTGCTCCCCGGTGTTACTGTGGCCACACAAGGAGCCCCCAAGGACCCGGCAGCTCTGGCCGTCTTCCCCAGGGAGGCTGGGGGATGTGGCGGGCGTGGCTGGGTCCACACAGTCCTGGTTAAACACGCAGGCCCTGGGCTGGCTCAGGTCCTAGGGAGGCGGGCTGGGTAACGAGGAACTGCTGTGGAGCCGCTGTATCAGGCCCCCCTTCAGCGGATGCCGTCAGCCTCCATCTCCCCAGGCCTGTGGCTTTCTCATTTCAGCAGGCCCCACAATCACCCAGGTGGTTGTTAAATAGGGGGATTTCTGCGTCCCAGACTCAGGATTCCACCCTTTTAACAAGAAATATCCCACCCCAGTGGCTGACACTGCTCTGCCAGTTCAAAGTCACAAAAGAAGCCAGACCAGCGTCCTCTCAGAACTCAGACAGGTGGGCGGGAACCACATCTCAGACTCCATGCCTTGTCCCCACTGAGTTCTCCAGGCTGTCCCCCAGCTGGGGCCCCTGGAGTGTCTTGAGGAGGATGCTGGAGAGGCATTTGCAGCATCACAAGCTGCTAAAAGGACATTTGAAGAGAAAGGGAACCTGAAGGTCACTAAATTCAAGCCCTTTGTTTTACATCTGGGGAAACTAAGGCCCCAAAATGTTGTCACCTGGCTAAGGTAACACAGCAAATTAGAGACAGAGACTGTGGGAGTTTTCTATGATGTGAGCTGTTTGCAGTAACAGGTATCCAGGGTGCCGCCACTGGAGGGTCCATGCTGACAGCTGTTAAAATAAAGGGCTTTGTGCTAGCGGGGCCGATGTGTCCCCAGGGCCTGGCACTGAGCCTGGCATATTGCAACTGCTCAGTGAGGATTTTTGAAACGTGCCCTGAGCGTCACTCACAGCAGTGGGCGAGACAGAAGCAGCCCTTGCCATCACGGCTCATAACCCATTGAACCTGCAAGGCCTTCGGGCCAGGAAAAGGAAAACTGCGGGGGACCCCAGTTCTCCATGCGGGAGACTGATTCTCTTCCTTGCCACCCTACTATGCCAACACCTTAGTTTTACTGATCCGAGGCCAGACAGGTGACGAAAAGAGCGAAGCTGGCTGAGTGTGAGACGTAAGAGAGGGGTAGGGACTGTGGCAACATTGACGGCATTTGAAATCTAGTGTTTTCAAGAGCTGGCCAGTAGGAACCCCAACACACTCAAAGGCCAAGTTTGGCTCCTGGTCATGGGTTTGCCTCGGCCACCCATGGGTGGTATTGGATGGAGTTGGGAGACCAGAATTTAGTCTGGCTCTCTTCTGAATGACTGTGTGACCTTGGGCCAATCACTGGCTTCGGTGTGCTCAGAAGGACCAGGTCCGGGTCACCTGAGGCTTTGTGCCAGGCAGGTGCTGGGAAACCAGGACAGACTCCAGCAGGCAGCGAGGCCACTGTGGCTTTAAAAGTGCCTCGACAGCCCCAGCGGCGGCAGTGAGCCGGGCGGGCCACCTGCAGGGCCCTCCACAGCTGGGAAGATTAGTCTCTTCCACTAGACAACACCCATTACCGTGTTCCAATAGCCATCTCTTCCGCTAGGAGAGCTGCAGATGAGATATCGATTGTGCTGACCCCAGCCGAGCCCTTTCCCCAGCCTGAGAGGCGTGCGGATCGGCCCTTCGCGGGGCCCGGCCGCCCGGACCACAGCCTCTCCCACAGCCGCCCACCGCTGGGGCTTCCAGGCCCGGGTGGCACTGACGGCGGCCCCAGCGGGGGTCGGGTTTGGGCTGCTGAGGCCCAGCCTCTGAGCCTTCATCCACGTGCTCTCTGCTTTCAAGAGGGGCAGCTGGGGAGAGGGGCTTTTCTCCGGAGCCGAGGGGTGAAGGTGAGAAAGGACGGTCAGCTTACACTCAGCCCCCGGAGGGGACACCTGGCCGGGCCATGGGGAGGGGGAGTGAGAGGCCAGGCTGCAGCTGGGGGAGGGCGGTCCGATGCCAGCATTTGGGTGGGCAGAAGCTTTGGGGCCAGGAGGTGATAGATCTCAACTCCGCCCTTGCCCCCCTGAGACTGTAGGCGCCTCCCCAGCGGCCGGCCTACTGGCAGCTCCAGGGGTCCGCCCCCTCCCTACCCATGCACTGGAAGTGGAAAGGCCTGGGCCCTGGGCAGCTCCGTGAGGCAGAGGCTGTACGTGCCCCTCCCTGCCACGTCTCCCCCACCACGGCCCGGGCAGGGCACGTTGCCCACGCGTGAGCTGCAAACCTTCATGGGAATCAGCCGGGAGGGAGCGAGGCCCGTGCAGCCTGGTCCGTGCATTGCCTCATCCTGAGAACCCTGCAGGGCGGGGAGCAGTCACAGCCCAGAGCGCCCGTCAGGCAGGCACGGTGCCCTCCCCGGCCCCTGCCATCAGCGCTGCGACGGGCGCTGCGACGGGCGCAGCCCAGCTGGCTCTGAGCAGTCTGATTTGCCCAACATGCCCTCATAAATGTTTTAAAAGAAGGAAGGCATTCTCCGTTTCCTTTTTTAACCCTATGGTTTCAAACAGCCTCCCCATGGCACCAGGGAGCCTTTGGGGCACTGAAATGTGCCCTGTTTTCACCTGAGTGGCGGTGACACGGGGGATACACAGGACGGAACAATTCATCAAGCTGGTCACCTGAGATTTATGTCCTTCGCTGAGTGTGCACACGTGTGTATGTCTGTGCGCATGTGTGCACGCATGTTTGCATGTATTTTGTGCCTCAACACAGGGGTCTGGGAGGAGGGTCCATGCTGGCTGGCTGCAGGCTGGGACCCCTCCTTATCTCCCCACTCTCAGGTGAGAGAGACCTTGCCCAGCCTGGGGCCCTTGCTCAGCTTGTCCCACGCGGCCCAGCCTCCCAGCACCTGACTTCTCAGGCCTCTCCTCTGCCAAAGCAAGAGAAATCCCCATCACTCAGCCAGGAGGTGGGAAAAGAGGGATCTAGAAACAGTAATAAAATGATCACCAAGGTGGGATGACAGAACCCATTCATTCAACACAATTTCATCGAGAACCTGTTAACTGCCATGCCCTGTGCTGAGTGCCACTCGATACAACGGTTTCATAGTGGGCACAGTCACTGCTTCCGGGTGCCTGCAGCCTGCAGGGTAGACGGAACCCATCCCAGGAATGTCCAGGGTCGGGGGTTTAGGGAAAGCTGGGTGATGTGGTCCTCAACCTTGAGGGCCAAGACACAGAGAGGAGTAAAAAAATATTAAGTTTTTAGTTACATTGATAAAAAAAACCTGATGACACAAATTACCAGGGTAAGTAACGAAAGAGGAACACCACTATTAACCCTACAGACATTGAAAGGGTAACAAGAAAATATGAAAAGCTTAATGGCAATAAAATCGACAACCTAAATAAAATGGGCAAATTTTTCGAAAGACACAAATTATCCAAAGTTGACCCAAGAGGAAATGGACAACATGAATAATCCTGTAATCAAAGAAATAGAATTTATATTTTAAAAGCATCCCACCAAGAAAATTCCAGGCCCAGATGGCTTCACTGGTGAATTCTATCAAACATTTTTGAAAGAAATATCACCAATCCTACACAAGGATACATTAAAACACATTCTTATTTTTAATTAAAATAATTTATCTAAAGCAAAGATATTAGCAACATACTGTGGGTTTAGTAAAAACTATATATATATGTATGCGTGTATGTATATATATGTATATATAATATATATATAGCCCAGCTGGTAAGTCAGTTTCTCGCATCTCAGCCTCCGTCTCTGCAACTCGGAGATAAGAGCGCCTACCTCACAGTATTGTTTTGAAGATTCAGTGAGATGATGTGAATAAAATGTGTAGCAATGCCTTGCACAAAGTTAACATTCACTGAGTAATTTGTGGGTAACTTTTATCCTCAGAGAAAAAGTTTTAAAGACAAAACACATTTTGAAAGACACTCTCATTGATCAAGGCTGTGGAGGTGAGAACCAGGGCCGGACCCAGAGCAACCAGCGCTCAGGTCTCCCCAGTAAAGATGCTTTGGGTTGTCAGTAGCAGTAACTCTCTCACACAGCTTAAGCCCTAAATGTTCATGGGTTATGAGAGCACCAGGGTGTCTGAGAACCCAGGTTAAGAAATACTACCAACCCAGCTGGCGTGGCTCAGTGGTTGAGCGTCAAGCTATGAACCAGGTCACTGTTGGATTCCCAGTAAGGCCCGGGTTGTGGGCTCGATCCCCAGTAGGGGGCGTGCACGAGGCAGCCGATCAATGACTCTCTCATCATTGATGTTTCTCTCTCTCCCTCTCCCGTCCTCTCTCTGAAATCAATAAAAACATATTAAAAAAAACAAAAAAAAGAAATGCCACCAGCTTTCATGCCATGTACCAGGATGGGAACTGGGATCCTAAATCCTACACCACCCCCTTCCCCTTTCTTCCCTCTTGCTCCCACCCCCCCCAGGCACAAGGCATCCCATCATGACTCAGTTTACCTGCCCTCACCTGTGGCCATTTCCCAGGTGCAATTCCTGGCAGTGACATTCCGAATGGCCCAGCTCTGGTCAGGTGTCCAGAGCGCTCCGATCAGCTATGACCACGGGGGCGGGGCCACAGCACCACCGTGGTCGCGTGGGGCCGGTGTGTGGACTGATGGACAGAAGGAAGCCTGCAGGCCGGGTGACATCCAAAGCGCCCGCTTCCTTCTGTGTCTGCTCTTTTCTCCCCCCTCCTTGGGCTTCTCTTTCTACCAGGGGCTCTTCCTCCTCTATACGCGAGGCTGCCGAAGGCCACTCAGCCACGGAGGAGGAGACGCACATGGTCATTCGTGGCCTCCATTCCCAGTTCACTGTGAGCTGTGGGCAGGACAGCTCCCAGGTATGTCACCCAAACTCTCCTTGGTTCCCCTAGCACGTGCCACAGGCCCCCAGTTGGTGACAAATGTCAGACTGCCGGGCTAGCGTCGGACCCAGGTGGGCACTTCTGGATCCCTTGTCTCTTGTTGGAGGAGAGAGGGGTTGGTTCTTCCAGATAAACAGACTCTCAGGCAATAGGTGACCTTCGGGAGCACTTAAATCAGAACACACAAGGTTGGCCTAAGAAAAGCATGATTGACTAGACACACACACACTCGCGCACTCCTACCCCTGTCTCCGCAGAAATAAAGAAACAAAACACTAATGTATCTTTTTGTTTAATTGTCATTTTATTGCTCCCCACCGTAGCCACCCCCCACCCTTCCCTTCGCTGACCACTTTTGTAGGCTACAGGGGACCGGGGAACAAAGCTGGGGCCTGGCACCCCCACTAAGCTGCCAGCCGAGCTGCGCCCAGGAGGACAAGTCACAACTACAAATTATCACGACAATTAGCGCCTGTGCTTGGGAGATGGGCAGAGCGAGGAGACCCGGCTCCTCATTGTCAGCCGGCCTATTTGCCGGTGACCTTGCTCTGGAGGCGATGGAACTCCTTCAGCCTGTAAACCAGATTCAAAACAAAGGGAAATGTAAATGAACAGTAACGACCGCACTCCGTTCAATTAAGTCGGGCAGGGCTGGGGGGCTGGGGGGCCGGGGGCAGCTGCTGGTTAAGATGTGGGTGAAGTTGTCTTTTTTCTCCCTCCCTCGATTCCCTCTCCTGCCCTCCAATCAGGGTAATGTAATTAATTTATCTCAGGGGGGAAAACATCGCTTGTCATTGTTGAAGACAAAACACCGGACTGGCAATGGGAGACGTGAAGAGGCCATTATGAAGACCCAGTGTGTTTGGGGCCATTTGAAAAGGTCTGTAGTCATAAAATACAAAGAGAGAGGGCGGAGGAGGCAGGGAGGTGGACATAGGTGACTGTCAGAGGGGAGGGTGCCCAGGGTGGTGGGGCTGGGTTCGAGGTCTCTCCCCATCTCAACTGGCTCTGGGAGGGAATGGTGGCTGTGTCCCTAGGGCGTGTGTCAGGGAGAGGAGAGAGACTCTGCCTTCTCCCCAACCCTAAGCCCAAGCCTCAGGAGAAGGAAGTTGGTGATTAAGAACCCGGAGCCCTTCTGGACTCAGGATCAGGCTTCCTGGCTGTGCGACCGTGGGCAAGTTACCTAACCACTCTGGGCCTGTTTCTGGAGCTGCATATCTGTGTAGGAATTAAATGAGGCAACCTAGGAGATGCCTGGAAGTGGCTTAGTCTTTGGTAGCTGATGGCAGTAAGCGACCCCGTTTTGCCCTGTGCATGCCAGCCCCAGGGCCACGCCCAGGCTGAGCGCATGCTGCCAGGCTCTTCCTGCGTGCCAAGGTCGGGGCCGGCTGCTTGAGTTCCACGACCTCATATCACACTTTCCCTGCACCTGTGAGGCAGGTACAGTTTACCGCCCCACGTGGGCTTCCCACATGTTCTGAGGGGTGCTGAGACCACACTGCAGTCAGGATTTGAACTCAGGTCTGGCTCAGATGTGTGCCACCCCACTGGGTCGTGGAGTCCCATGTGGCTAGGATGGCTTCCAGCTGGACCTGCAGCTCGGGTATTATGACATGAAATGAAGGCAAGAGCTGGCAAGGCGACCTTCTGAGGCCCCTTTCTAACCTGCCCAGGAAAGGGGCTCCCAGAGGAGTCCCTGCTGCTGGAGACGGTGTCAGTAAATGTCTGAGGCAGAGGGCAGGACCCCAGAACCTGGACCCCAAGTGCCCAGGACCCTTTTGGCCGTCACAGATGTGCCTCTGGCCCTGCTGAGGATGGGAGCAAGCTGGGTTCAAAGCAGGCCCTGAGGATGCTGTGGGCAGAGGGATGGGAGGGTGGGGCTTGTTTGGGGGGGGGGCAGCGGCCAGAGTGGCTGAGGTCCCGGCAGAGCCTGCTCCCCACACCTGGGGGTTCTGAGGACCCGTCAGGGCCCAGAGCTGCTCACCTCAGGGAGTTGATGTTGATGAAACCAGTGGCGTCGAT
Source organism: Miniopterus natalensis (assembly GCF_054644295.1). Taxonomy (NCBI): domain Eukaryota; kingdom Metazoa; phylum Chordata; class Mammalia; order Chiroptera; family Miniopteridae; genus Miniopterus; species Miniopterus natalensis. The sequence goes on from NC_142092.1 coordinate 72,180,705, forward strand.
GGGCTCGTAATCGCCCTGCACGTTCATGCTGCAAGGAGAGAGCAGAAGCCTGTCAGCACCCCGGGCCTGGCCGTGGCACACAAGGGACCTTTGGGGCCAGGAACAGCTGCTGCACGGATGGGAAGGGCCGGTTCTGGCCCAGCCGGTGCTCGCTGAGTGAAATCTTCCAACAACCAGAGCACTGCACAGGTAAACTGAGGACACACGTCGAGCCAGCTGTGTCCACCTTTTGGGCTGCGGGGCTCTGAGGAGCAGCCGGGAGCAGCTGATGATTCCAGGGGCCCGAAGGCCTGGGAAGCCAGGGGTGCACATGAGGACAGCCTTGGATCCGCACAGCGGCGTCCCCCAGGCTGCAGGGAGGCCTCCAGCATTCACGGCACGATCTGCCCACTGCGTTACTTTCTGCTTGTTTGTCCACAGAGCCGGACCCTGCCTAATCCATTCTCATACCCGATCGCCTCCCGCACCCCGCGCCAGGGGCCATGAGAAGCACCGGGTCAACCGCAGCTGTACTCATGGGGTGGACATTTTCTTTCCCATCAACGGTTTCCATCCCCCATGTTCCACAGCCTTTAACTTCTGTGTGCTCTCTCTTAACTGCCCTCCGAAACCCTTCCCGGCCGCCGTGGTGCAAGCCCAGCCACCTCTGTGTGGGTCCTAATGCCGTCCCCACCCCGTCACAGAGCCCAGGAAATGCCCCTGCCTGCCCTCCGAGTTCTGGTCTCTCACTTGGAAATGGCGCCTGGCCTATGGAGAGGACTCACTATTACTCACACCATTCCTTTCCCTCATTCACTCATTCAGGGATTTATTAAGCACCTACTACCTGCCGGGAGCTGGGCCGGGTGCCGAGGAAACAGGAGCCGGGTAAGAAGAGCGCCTGTGGGGGGCAGACGTGAGCAATCGACCACCCTTCTGTTAATCAAGACTGTGACAGCTCTTTGAGGACAAGTTCAGGGCTCGTGGTCTCAGATCTGACTCCACGGGGCCTCCCTGCACCCTCGGGAGGTGGGGTGGGAAGGGGGACCCTGCCGTTTCTCACGGGCCCCTTCTCACAGCCGGCCCTGAATCAGCCCCTTGTCCCTGTCTGCCAGACTCCAGCCTCAGGACACAGCGGTTTCAAGGTTCTCCAGGACTAGGAGGCAGCCTGTCCCCTCAGGAGCCTTCCCGGGAGAGGTGAGATGGGGAGGAGAGGGCAGAGGGAATCTGCTATGTTGGTTTTTGTAGCCACCCTGAGGCTGTGCCTCTGACTGGCTCTTTGTGGACTTTTTACAACAAATGGGGTCTCTAGCCCACTCCCCCTCCACCCTCAACTTGTTCAGGACTTCGGCTCTGTTGCCCCCTACGCCCTTGCCCTGACCTTCAAGGGGCCTTGAAGCTGGCACGGGGGACTGCCATGCCCCTCCCCACTCCTCTCCACCTCTGTGGCCCCACCAGGGCTCTGGTGGATGGAGCCACCAGCAGACAGCCAGCACCGTCCCTGTCAGGGGGACACAGCGTCAGGCTTCAGAGGGGCTGCAGTTTGGCCTTCTCACCAGGCAGAGAAAAAACTGGGCCCAACTAAAGCCCCAGCCTAAGGCCACCGGCCTCCCTCCCCGAGTCTGGATCACCCGTCCCCTGTGAGGGTGGGGAGGTGGGGGGAGAAGGCAGGAGCCCCTGCCCGCCTCCCGCCTGTGCATCTGTGCTTCCACCCCCATCTCTCATGAGTCAAAACAAACCCCCCCTTCCCCAAACAGGCCCTTGGGGACCACCCCACTGCCTTGCAGGGTGAGGCCCACCTTCAGGGGCACACTTGTCCCACGAGGCTGCCGAAATGTTCTCAGAGGTGTTTCTCAGGGACTGGAAAACCTCTTTTTAAAACTGTGGTTTGGGGTTGGGGGGACGGGTGGAAAGAGTTTACAATGATTTTTTTTTTTTACCTCCCCTGACAGTCTACAGAAAACCTCTGTGCTTTTATTTCTGTTCATTCGAGTGGCTCTGACCTGCTCTATAATTACGTTACTTTCTACCTACTGTGCCGCGGCATTTCCAGTTCTCCTGCCTCTCGCGGCTTCCTCGCTGGTCCCTGTGACGCTGTCACTCAAGGGCTTTCAAGTCAGCGATGTAGAAATCAGAAAGAAAAGGGAAATAGTCGGAGACACAGTGAGAATAAATGCTCCTGCTTTTCTCTCTTTTTTCCCCTTTCCCTTTTTACTTTATTCATTTAATCTCCCCGAGTGAGACTCTAAGGCTTAATGAAGGGTTGGACAGATTATTAGAGGCTGTTGATTTGGAGGGGGAGGGAAGAAAGAACCAGAGAGAGAAAGAGAGAAGATAATTTGACATTTACCCCGACTGATCTAAACTGATTCGGTTATATTTATGGCTTATAAAGTGTTTAGAAAGATTGAAGGGGGGAGAAACTCAACACGGCAAAGAGAGGGAAAGAGCAAAATTATATTGACTGCCAAACAAAACTCGCGCTGTAATTCTCACCTGGCCCGGGAGGGGGGTGCGGGCCTCAGCCCGAGCGAGGCTGGGCCTGGGACGCGCGTCAGGAGCGGCTATCTGTCCCTCAGGAGCCTGTCCCCACCTCTGGTGGGGCCAGGTGACCTCCCCGGTCAAGGCCGCTCTCTTTCACGACGCGAACACAGGCAGGCGGACGGGCGCCCGCTTGCCACCTGTGGCCCGGCCTGCCAGCCTCGCCTCCCCGCACGTGCCCCTCGGTGCCTGGGCCCGGGCGTCGGGAGGGAGCCCCCAGGCTTCTCCCCTCGGCTCCTTCCCACCTCACTGACTCTCCCCACAGTCCCCTCTTGTCGTCAGAGGACATCGAGGTGTCCACCGCTGCCCAATGTCCTCAACCCACCTCCTCCTCGACTCCAGGCCCGCGTGCCAGGGAGCTCTCTCGGCCCGTCCCAAAGCAGCCCGCGCTCGAGAACGCGCTCTTTCCGCAAGACCATCCTCAGTCAGCACTTGCCGCCAGGAGGCACCCAGCTGCCCATGACCCAAACCCCAGCGCGATTCTGGGCCTTTCCGTGCCCCTCCGCGTCCAAGCCCTTTTGGTTCCACCCCCTAAATATTGGCCAAATCCGCCTGCTTCTCTCCATTCCCAGAACCGTCAGCCTGGGACAGGCCACCGGCGTGTCCTCGGGGCGCCCTGGCTTCCACCCTCGCCAGCTCCTCGCTCGCTCACATCCATTCCCTAGAGCAGCCGGAAGGACCCTCGAAACCCACAGATCCGAGCGTGTCCTTCCCTTTAGGACCCGGCTCAGCACTCAGGCTCCAGCCCCTTCGCCCTGTGTGCTTGTAGAGCCTGAAATGTCCCGGATTCTTCCAAGGCGCAGGGCCTCTGCACATGACAAACACTTATGTTTTGGATTTTAGCTCAAAGATGCCTTCTCAGGGAAGCTCCTGCACCCCCTGTTACCGCGCCCAGCCGGAGCCCCCACGTCCCCACACAGCTGGGCGCCACCGGTCCTAATTCTATGTTCTGGCTGCCGCCTTTCTCCCCATCCGGCCCAAACTTCCCAGAAGGGCAAAGTGGCCCAAGCTCGTCCTGCCCGCCTCCCCGGGCCCCGTCCGCTCAGCCACATTTTCATAAGAAAGCCAGTCAGAAAGGACACGACATCAGGGCACATGCCCGAGGGAGCAGGTGTGGGGAGGGACACCTACCTCACCAGCTCCTCATTGTAGAGGGACAGTGGGGACTCCCGGCCAAGAATGTACACCTGGCCCTTGAAGACGGACACCAGGACTTTCCCCTCCACGCGCTCCTGCGACTTGGCTATGCAGTGGCGGACAAATTCACACTCGGGGCTGTGCCAGAAACCTGTGGGGAGAAAAGCGAGGGTGTCAGGGAGGCCACCTCGCAGCCAGCCCCAGGCCAGGGCTCGGGGAGGGTGCTCGGGGAGGGCACCCGGGCCACACCCGTGGTTACTGCCGAGTTCCAGCACCACATGTCTTTGTAAAGGACCCTGGCACCAGGAACGAGCCCTTGGGTCCCCATCCTGCGATCTCGTGGGTAAGACGTCTCACTATCTCTGCCACACAGTCCCCCCCACTTCCCCAGGCCAGACATTCAGGGAGGACCGTGGGCAGGCACGAGGAACACAGCTGTGAGGGGACCCCGTCCTTTGCCCACAGAGAGCTCAGTTTCATGAGACTCTCTGGCAAGACTGAGGCTCATGTCACCCAGGGCCCAGCGATGGGGTGCCCAGTAGGTGGGTGGCAGTTTGAGGTCAAGACGACTCTGTGCATGTGGCCTTCACTTCTGTGTCCCCATCTGTTGAGAGGGGTGACTCAGTAGCCCCCCCCAGGACTAGTGGATTTACAGCCCCAGGCTCAGGGGCTGCTGTGAAGGCTGGTGTCTTGGCCGAGAGCCAGGAGGCCCAGGCCTCGGGCTGGGCAGGCCCCTCGGAATCATGCACGGTCTCCTCCACACGCTACCATTTTCATCCGCAAATAAAATACTAGCAGGACCGTGCCGAGTGCGTCACCTGGACTAGCTCAGAGTCTTCCTAAACAGCCCCTGAGAAACCTTCTCAGCCTGTCAGGGAGAGTTGAGAAACTTCTCCCAGGTCACACAGGCTGCGTGGGGGGTGCCCAGGTCTGACCTCAGTTGGCCCAAGTGACCACCTCAGAGCTTTCTGAATGTGGCTGGAGCCCGAGAGAAGGGCTGCCACCTCCTCCCCACGCTGCCCGGAGCCCTAAGGCCAGGGAAGGCTGTGTGCTCAGCCCCAGGACCCGCAGGCTCAGACCTGTGGACAGCGGCTCCTTTCTAGCTTCTGCTGAGGGGCCAGCAGGTGGCTGGCCGGGTTGGGGGAGGGACAGGACAGCTCCAGGGTAGGATTTCTCTGAAATGGAGCTGGGAAGGTGAGCCCACCTGGGCAGCTGTGGGGCCAGATGGCTCGTGATCGCCTGCCCCGATAAAGGGCTGGGTCAGCGGCTATTGTTGGAGGTCCAGGCCCCCAGGGGCTTGCACTGAAGCTCTCAGTGGGGAAGGGGAGCAGGCCTCCTCTGGGATGGGGGCCGGGGGTCTGCAGAGGTAGGGGAGGGCCGGGCAGGGAGAGAGGAGGGTGGACCCTTGCTCTCCATGACCTGCCATTAGAGTTCACGTCCCAGCTCCACCTTGACAAGCAAGGTTATCTCTCCCTGCCTCAGATCCTCGTTTGCATTACTAACCACTCTCCAGGGGGCCGTGTGGGCTCAGTGAGAGGGTGCAGGCCAAGCTCTGAGGGTTTTGCATTTGAGGTTTCAACCAGCCTCTGCCAGCCCTCACCGTATCCAGGGAGACAGACACTCAGAATGGGGAGAGCTTCTCCAAAGTCACACAGTGAGATCTTGAGGGTGCAGGTCCAACTGAGTGCTCCTGACTCCAGCCCAGACCCCCCAGTGGCTCAGGCTCGGCCATCTCTCTAAATCAGAAAGATTAGACATCCCAGGCTGGAAGACAGGGGTAGGTGGAGACAAGATAGGGCACAGAGACCCCAATGGGAGTGCCAGGCCTGGTCCTTCTCAGGATTTCCTGTCTCCATCCCATGGGTTTCTTTTCCCAGCAGACCCAGCCTGGGGTGTGGGACAGTGAGCTTGGTGTCCTGCGTGGCGGGAGACCCTGCATGTCCTAGGACTGTGGATGTGCTTTGGGTGGGGCCTGGGGCTGGGTAGAGCCCTGCATTAACAGGAATGACAACCCTCTGCATGAGTTATACATTATACTCACTTTACTGCTGAAGCAACTGAGGCCAGGGGAGCGGAGGTGAGCTATACCCCCTCCATGAGATGGGCGCTGAAGCTGGGGCTCTGCCAGGGGGGCAGGGTCTCTCAGAATAGAGGATGCCCTTGGAGGGAGAGGGTCTGTACAAATCCCATACAGGCAGACCAGGAAATCCGGGGAGGGGGTAAGAGGAGCGGGAGACAGAGGTCATGGTAATCAGGGCACCTAGGAGTGGGGCTGAGGCAGAAAGGCTTCCCATGCCTCAGTTTCCCTATCTGTGCCCCAAGACAACAGGGGCTCCAGGGAAGCCAAGTGCCATAGCGGAGTGGCGGGCTCTATCACAGGAGCTAGATAGAACTGGGAAGAGACCTGACCTAGTGCCCTTTATTTTACAGGAGGGGAAACTGAGGCTCAGGGAGGAGACAGACCTACCCGAGATCATAACCCCAAGCAGAGGTGAGGCCTCTGCCTCCTGCCTCCTTGCTTGGAAGCCACACCAGGCCTTCGCGGTTATTTAACACGCACCTGCATAGCGTGCCATGCCCTGTTCTAGATGCTTCATATTCATGCATTTAGCCCTCACTATAGGCGGAATTATTACCCCACTTCTCAGATGAGGAAACTGAGGACAAGGAGATTATGTAACTGCTCAAGCTAAGCCCTGGTCTAGAACACTTATGGGAGAAATCTATAGGGACCTGGATGTCAGGGGGGCCTGGGGAAAGTTAATAATAACCGCTTGGGCCCGGCAGGCGTGGCTCAGTGGTTGAGCATTGACCTATGAACCTATGAATCACAGTTCGATTCCTGGTCAGGGCACAGGCCTGGGTTGTGGGCTTGATCCCCAGTAGGGGGCGTGCAGGAGGCAGCCAATCAATGACTCTCTCATCATGGATGTTTCTCTCTCTCTCCCTCTCCCTTCTTCTCTCTGAAATCAATAAAAATATATTTAAAAAAAAAAAAAAATAGCCCTGGCTGGCTTGGCTCAGTGGTTAGATTTGGCCTGCAGACTGAAGGGTCCTGGGTTTGAGTCTGACCAAGGGCCCATGGCTCAGTTGCAGGCTCAGTCCCCAGCTGTGGACGGGGCATATGCAGGCGGCAACCAATTGATGTGTCTCTCTCACATGGATGTTCCTCTCTCCCTCCCTCTCTCTCTCCCCCTTCTACTCTCTCTGAAAAGCAATCGAAAAATTATCTTCAGGTAAGGATTAAAAAACAAACAAACAAACAAACAAAAACCCTCGCTTGGATCCGCCCCCACTGCCCTCCCTCCCCCTCTCCTCCCCAGACGCTGATTGTTTGCTAACCTCCTGATCGCTGCAGCTCACCTTGGGATTTCAAGGAGACTCGGGGTTACCGGCTGCCGCTATTTCTCCCCCCATTGTTCCAGCAGCTTTGAGGCCGAGTCCCCCCTTCCCAGGTACAGACAGGTGTTTAAATACCATTGTCTCCTGCGGGCTCTCCTGCCCCGCGGGGTGTCCGCGCTGGAAGGCGGGTTTGGGTTGCCAAGTGGGGGAGCCATTAAGACGCGCTGCGCGGAGGGCGCACACCTGGCTGGGCTGCGCCTGCTCCGGGGCCGGGAGGGGCGGCCCGGCCTCCCTCCAGCGGGAGAGTGGCTGCCCCTGCCCCTGCTGTGGGACCGGGCACTGGGCACTGACGGGCGCCACCTAATCTCAGCTGCACGGGGTGAGGAAACAGCCCCAGGCGGGGGAGCCGCTGGTCCAAGGTTTCACAGCTGCTGAGGGGGTGCTGTGAGGCCAGGCCAGGCTGGCTTCAGAGGCCAGGTTCTCGGCCACTGGGGTAGACCCCAGGGGAAGGGCCTGTGGGCTGGGCAAGGAACAGGGGTGACCAAGGGGCTGGGTGGCATGCACAGGGAGCCCCGGTGTCTGAGGCACAGCGTGGCCTTGGCTGTGGCTCGGTGCCTCTCCACCAGGCCACCTGGGGCGTATTCTTGCTCTGTCACCTGCCGAGCCCTCTAAATCCCAAAATGAGTTACAGCGATTAGGAGGTTTCAAAGGACATAAAACGCCAGGGTGGAGGAGAAGGGGACAAGGCGAGGGCAGTGGAGGCGTATCCCGGGTAGTTATTAATTATTAACTTCCCCCAGGTGCCCCTGACGTCCAGGCCCCCATCGGTGTCAAGACGGGCCTCGGCAGCAGCCTGTCACCCCAACGGCTCAGGGGGGCTGCTGGCCGTGATTTCTCTAATCGGGGAGATGTGAATGGTATTGAGCAGGCCAGCAAATCGTTCTTGGAAAGGGCCAGCTAGTATTTTGGGTTCCACGGGCCATGCGGTCTCTGCGGAAACTACCCAACTTCTGTAGCTCAGAAGCAGCCGCAGCGACCTATAAATGAATGGGCATGGCCGTGCCCAAAGTGCTATTTATGGACACGGAAGCTCCCATGATTTTCACATGTCATGAAGTATTATTTTAAAAAATAGTCCCCAACCCCTTATATACATAAAAACTAGTCTCAGCTCATGGGCTGAACAAAAACGGGTGATGGGCTGGATTTGGGGACCGAGTTACACAATGTGAGGGATGGGTTTGGAGTCAGAAGGCCTGGACCCCAGCCCTGTGACAGCAGGTAAGGCACCAAAAATCAGTGTCCTCACCTGTAAAACGGGAACCCGCCCACACTGCGCGCTAATGCCACCCACCACCCATTCCAACCATGGGCTGGGCCTGTGGCCGTCCTGGTGATTTCCCAGCTAAGGTCGGGCTCATGCACTGCCCAGGCCCGGGGCCGAGTTCATGGTCAAGGCAGCCTCTCCCTTGCTGAGAGAGTTCATGTGGCGGCTCCACATTCTGCCTGGAGACAGCCTGGCCTGGGGTCAAACCCAGGGAGGCCACTTCCCGCTGTGTAACTTTGTACAAGCTCCTTCCACTCTGAGCCTCAGTTTCCTTTTATGTAAAAGGAGCTGGCCGTGGTTCTAAGAAAGTTGGGGGGACCCCTGGGACACCTCGTGTCCCCACACAGTGCCTGGCACCAGCATGTGCTAAATAAAGGTCGGCTGCCCTTGGGGGTGACACACGATATACATCCTTGGAGTCGTGTGGGCTATAGGCGGTGGGGCAGCAGACACCTCGATCCCTGTGAGCAGGGCAGGTCCTGGCACCTCCTCCTTGCTCCCTTGTTCCCTGACCCACTTGACCCTCCAACCTGCCTGCTTTGGGCTGTGGCCGTGGGCCGGGCAGGGGGCGAGGGGCAGCCGGGGGGACCACGCACCGGTGTACACCAGCTCGGCGAATTTCAGGCCCAGGCCTTGCTTGATTTTGCGCACTTCCCGATCCATGGTGAAGGCCTCGATGTCTAAGTGAGCGTGGTAAAGGACCGTCCCCGCTGGGGTCTCGTAGATACCTAGCCATTTTTCCAGGCAGGGGGAGCAAGGAGAAAAAAAGAGAGAAACACATGAAATCCAAACTGTCAGCAAATGACAAAAAAAAAAAAAAAATAATGACTTGTCTGACAGGAGACAAGCCGGTCGGACCCATTCACTCCCAGCTTGCTGCAAAATGCATCTGTCATTATGTTCATGCTGGGGCCACGACAGTCCACTCTGCGGCTTGCGGAGAAAATGTCTGGATGCCCCCCTTTGAAGAGGCCCGCAGACGCTGGAAAATGACAGGGTTCGGAGCCGCTCCCCCTCCTTCCCGACGCGTGCCCACCGGCCCGCGGTGAAAACCTGTAATTAAACCGACGACGGTGGAGCCCAGGGCCCCAAATACCCTTCCTCCCTTCCGCGGGGAGCCAGGCAAGGGGACGCTGCACGCACGCGTGTACACGTGTGCACACACGGGCGCTCCCGCCGCTGGCTCCTCTGGACCGTGTCCCTGCAGAGCGATCGCGACCTCTGAGGCGAATCACCTGCGTTCCCCTGCGCCGACCCCACTGCACAGGTGGGGAAACTGAGGCCCGAGGAGGGACGAGCGCAGGGTGGAGCCGGGAACTGCTGTGGGTCAGCGGGTGCTGGGGGCCCAGACCCACCGTCTCACTAAGTAGCCTCCCGCTCGCCCCAGGCTCGGTTCCTCCACTTGCTAAACAACCTGCTTGTCCCAGGCGGGAGGAAGCAGGCCTGGGAGGAGGGTCCGATGGGCAGCGCCACGCTGCCCGCGGGGACAGCACGGCGCCGAGAGGGGGGACTGCCCGCGCACACGGCCACACTGACCCCTGAGGGCCCAGCACCGCGGCCTCTCACAGTTCAGCTGACCTCGGGCAAACTGCCCCGTGCTCGCTGGCCCAACAGAGGAGGGGCAGCTACCACCCCCATCCCCAAGAATGCCACCCCCAAAGGTGCCCTTTTCCTGACCACATAATATTACAGCGTTAAAGGGGCAGATTTTCAGTTATTCTGGTAATTTACCACCATCGTCTTTCCAAACTGGCTGTGCTAAAAAAAAAAAAAAAAAAATACCCACACACAAACCGGACCCAGAGAGGATCTGCACACCCATGGTCACAGCAGCGCTATTCCCAGCAGCCGGGAAGCAACCAGGTGTGGAACAGTGGGCGAGTGGGCAGGCGACATGTGTCCAGCCACACAACGAAACGGTTTAGCCATAAAAAGGAAGGAAATCCTGACACCTGCTGCGGCGCGGGTGAGCCCTGAGGACAGGACGCTGTGAAAGGAGCTGGTCACAGGAGGACCGATGCTGTGCGAGTCCACGGAAATGAGGTCCCCAGGGTAGCCAAATTCACAGAGGTGGAAAGGCGATGGTGGGTGCCAGGGGTGGGGAAGGGGCAGGGGAGTGAGTGTTTCGTGGGGACAGTTTCATTTCTGGAGATGGTGGTGGTGTTGGCCGCTCAACAGCGTGAATGGACCTAATGCCACTGAACTGAACACTTAAAAATGACTAAGTTGGTAAACTTACTGTTATGTATATTTTGCCACAATTTTAAAAGAATCCTTTTAAAAAAACATGAAACCTATAAAGGAGATTGTTTTCAATTCTGAAATCCAAAGGGGGCGCAGGCTCAGCCGGTGCCACGAGCCAGGCATCTCCTCCCCCGAGAGCTCCTCCAGTCCCGACCTCTCCGTCTGGAAGTCAGAGATGTCAGAACTCGAAGGCAAGGCCCTTTAGGGTCACAGTGGCTGTGCTCTCCTGACTTCCAGCTGCAAACCCGGCATCCAGCAGTCTCCAGCAGGAGCCCGGCATATCGAGCAGAGAGCCCAGGCCCTGCTGGGGGCAGAGGAGGCCTCTCTGTAAACCCTGTCCCCACCCTAGGCAGTCTTCGAAAGGCCGATCTGGTCCCACATGCTAACTTTATAGGTGGGGAGGCTGAGGCCGGGGAGGGACATGACTTGCCCCCGGTGCGTGAACCAGCATCTGGGTCTCCTGTCTCTGCTCCAGGTGGCCTCTCAGCAGTGATCAGGGTGCTCCCCGGAGCAGGAAAGGAAACCCGCAGGTCAGAGGCGCCGTGGCGAAGAGGAAGAGCCTGGGTTCTCACCGTGGCTCTGGGGTGCCCGGTCTCAGGGGACATATCGTGTAAAAGAGACCGGGGGTTGATGTGATTACAGTGTGCCAGGAAAGAGCCTGGCCCGTCTCACTTGTGGGTCTGCGGCCGTCCTGAATCCAGCTGTGGCCTTTGGGGGGACGTGGCCTCCCAGCAGGAAAACACTAACGTTCCCGGGGAGTCCGTCAGGCCCCACTCGCCTCACCCTCACTCTCGTAGGCACAGTTTGAACGGGCTCACCCTCCATGTCTGCGGAGGGACGCAGAGGCAGCCCAGAAAGGGGTTAGAAAGGCTGGCGGAGGTGGGGGCGGCTGGGTGGCTGCGAAAAGCCACTGCGCACGGCACAGGGGGACGGGGAGGCGGGGGCGCGGAGAACCTGTGGAGACCGACGATGCAGCGCCGGAGCTGCGGCCCCTCCTTGCGGCAGTGTGGCACCACCACCAAGTGGCTCCTGACGGCCCCGGGGCACCGAGAAAGGCCCTTTATGAAGACAGACGCGTGCGGAGCGTTTGGAAGTACCTGCCTCCAAAGCGGCGAAAACCACCAAAGTGTTTAAGAGGCGAGTCCTCAGCTATCCCAGGCACTTCATCGCAAAGAAGAAAGGGATCTCTCAAGAGTCACCTGGCCCTCTCCCCGGGGCACAGGCTAGGAACCCACTATTCACCGGTTCGGAAACAGCCTCCTAGTGATTAGTTTTGCCGGCCTGGAAAACCCCAGCAGCTTTCAGAGCCCGTCCTTACACCGCACAGACGGTCCCGCCGTGCACGCCACCCAGGCAGGCCGATAGCAGAGGAGCTCATTCCCAGGTCCCGGGGGGCCTGGCTGCCCCGTCCCGGCCCTGGCTGGGCCAAGCCAGGGACCAGGAGCCCCACTTACACCTTTACCCAGAGGGCTCAGCTTTGCTGTGTGACCTGGGCCTGCCTCAGCCCCTCTCTGAGCCCCAGGCACCTGTCTGGAAACTCAGAAGGTTGCAACTCTCTGCTGCTCTTCCTTCTAACTTCCACCTGCCGGAAGGTCAGTGCCCGGACACACTGTCCCCCTTCGCCCCTGCCGCAGGTGTGGCGTGCGTGCTGATGGCTTTGTCCCTAGAACAGTGTTCTAGGGACATCATCTCCCAACAGCGCAGGGAGGGAACCGACGGGTGGCACGCAGGGTTCGAGGGAGACATCTAGACTTTCCAGGGAGGAAAGGCTAGGACTTGCCAAGCCCTGCAGCCCCTGCCCCCGCTGCTGGCCCATCATAACTATTCCCCAGGAAAAGATCAGAGTGCCGGATGGGCACAGCTACCCCCTCCCGAGCCCCCAGAACCAGCCTCCTGGGGGGCTGTCAACCCCCCAAGGCAGCCGCAGGAAGAGTCCCGCGCAGCCACGAAACACACCGGCACAATGAATATTCCTGGCCCCTTTCTAAGAGGGTGTTAAAAGTTAATTGTGACTGATCAAAAAGCTTGTTTTCAGCTTGCCGCGCGTGTGCGTGCGTGGGGGAGCATTTTAAGATCTTCCCTCTCCTCTCCACAGGGGTAGGGGGTAGATGATTTCTGTGTATTTCTTCTGGAGAAAAAAAAAATGACTTTAAAAAACACCGGTGACAGAAACCTGATGCCAAAAGACTACGGATTTGGGGCTTTTGACAGTCGGCATACAAACCACTGAGCCAGAGGAGGAGGGAATGACAGCTGAGGCTCGGTGTCGCGGCGGAGGAGACAACAGACATCTTCGGAGTGACACGCACAGCGGCTCCAAGGGTCTATTTTCATCCCCCGTGTTTACAGGAAAAAGACAGAGTGTCAGCCGCTCTCTGCGGAGCGGCTTCAATCACACCGCAATTACCGCCGGGCGGGGGCGAGCGCCGGGGCGGAGAGTGGACCGAGGGGAAGAGGTGGGCACCCGAGCAGCTGCCGCCGCTTAAATTCTCATCTGTTCCCGAGCCTGCCAGGTTAGCCCGGATGGAGCAATTTGGCAGGATGGAGTGGGATCGGGACTCAGCTGGATCGGGGCAGGGGTGGGAGCGAGGGCACCTGGGCCGGAGGCTCTGGGCCTTCGGGAAAGCAGCCTCCAGGGGGAGGGATTTGGAAACGCCAGGGGAAGGGAGGTTGGCTGGAGCCCAAGGGCTCCCCTGTTAGGTACCAGGGCCAAGGAGAGAGGCGGTTGCCATGGAGACGGGGAGGCAAGGGATGGTGGGACTCTCACCATCCTCTACGCTCCTGGTGCCCCCCAGGCCCCACCCTGGGAATCGGGGTGGCCCTCTGGGGCTGGCCACCCCAGGCATCTGCAAGGGCCAGTCAAATGCCTTTGCTTCAAAGGTCTCCTCCATTCTCCATCTGGGGGGTGCCGCCTGCGTGAAGAAGCTACTAGTGGGTGGGCAGGTGGGTAAGCGGGCAGGCAGCCCTAGTTCCTTCTTAGCAGAGGCGTAAGGAGGAAGGGAGAGTAGGGGAGAGTAGGAGAGAGGTGGGCAGGGTGGAGGGCGAGGGAAGGGAGTGGAAGGGAAAGAGTAGAGGGGAGAGAAATCGGGCAACGAGGAGGGGGAGGGGGTCACCGGAAGAGGTGGGGGCAGGCAGAGGTGAGACCCCGAGGGGCCGGCTGGGACAGGCGCGAGGTGCTCGGAGGGCAGGGGACTGCGCTGCGCCTTCCTGCTCTCCTCCTGCCTGCCTTGCCCCCCCTTCTCCTCCCCACTGATTTCATTTACTTCACTTAATTAGCCCCCCTCCGGAGTTAAAAAGAAAATGTGATAATGACCCTGTGAACAGCCACAATACAGCGAAAGCTACTCCATCTGCGGCGTCCCCAGCCCCCTGCCCCTCTGACCCCACGGCCCCTGGCGCCACCAAGCAGCCACCCCAGACCCAGGCCACGAGCACTGCCCAGCTCCCTAACCCCCAACCCCTGGGAAAAAACAACCACCAAAAAAAACCCCCCCAAAACAACACCCCCCCGAAAAAGCAAGCCCTTAACGAATTTCAATGATGAGCTTTGTAAAATCAATACAAACGATATTTCCCCTTGTACACGCAGATACGGACAATAGTCTTCCTGCTCGGCCCTCAATAAAATTGGCAATTAACAGCTTCTCCGGTTACTGCAGACTTAATAAAACCCTCGTCAAGGGGGACCCATAATGTCCCCACCTACTGCCCAGCTCTCCTTTCTCACTGCGAATTATGGGGAGTGGAAAATAGAGACAAGATACCACCTAAAACTGGGAAACCATTTTCTGCTCACCCCCCAACCCAAGTAAGAAAATAGAGGTGAATCAGAACTTCCACAGGGAGAGGACAGCACCTAGTGTGCCCCGCCTTTGACAGCTGGAGGCACAGAGAGGGAAAGCAACTTGCCTAAGGTCACGCAGCAAGTTCTTTGAGTCAGAATCCTGAGTTTCCCCCAAAGATGGTACAATGCTGACTAAATTCTATGCTGTGAGGGACAGCCCTGCCGGGTTCACACTGCTCGGCAGGGTGAAGGCTGTCCTCCAGGAGTCTATCCCTCTGGTGGCTGGTGTTCTTGCCGAAGGAGATAGAACTGCCTGCTAACCTCCTGGCTCCGACCTCCGATGCTGACGCCGCCCCAGTTCTGGGGGGAAGGTGGACTCTACCAGCCAGGCACAGCACCTACTGTGGGTCAAGAGCTCTCCATATTTGACCTGTACACAACCCATTTCACAGACAAAGAAGTTGAGGCTCAGAGAGGCCGAGTTGCTTTCCCAATGGCAATGGAGCCAAAATAGGGACTCAAGTCTGGCACCAAAGCCTGGACCCTCTATACCAGCCTCCCCCTAGGTCTCCAGGGGCTCGGCCTCTATCAGACCCAACCCACCATCCAGCTGGCCACCTGGGGCACCTCCTGTCTTTTCTACCACTCCCGACCCACCTTCTCCATCCCACATTCTACCAGCTGAAGCCCATTCCCCTGCCACCACCTCCTCCAGGATGTCTTCCCAGACAAGGCCTTTATCGCCACTTCCTTCAGGTCAAGTTTGCTTGGCTCTCCCTGCCTAGCAGGATGCCATCTCAGGGTGACCTCAGTCCAGTCCATCTCTCTCCCATAGGGAAATTCATTTTCACCTTAAGTGCCAATCCTGGTCGACTGCTAGTGACTGCCTGAAGCACTGACACACATCCACAACCCATTAAGTGATGCCTGCCAAGGACATGGGGGGGCAAGGCAACAGGTGCCTTGGCGGGCACCTCTGAGCCACACAGCTCCCAGAGGGCACAGGTTGTCTTGTCTTTTCAGCATCTGCCTGGGGCCACCGTCATTAATGGGGCACCCCCACTGCTCCAGTCCCTGCTATGATATACCCAGGCTGGAACCCGACGGGTTACACTCCAGATTTCAGCTCTCAGCCTCTCTGCATCGGGGGCATCACTCCTGGTCCTGCCACCCACGTGCCTGTGACTTGGAGCCTTGCTCTCTCCGTCTATGAAATGAAGGTGCTGGCCTCTGGCTCCCCAAGGTCCCTCCCAGACCTGCCTTGGAGGATTCGCATTGTGCGGGCTGCCAAGGGCAGACTGAGACAAAGCGACATTTCATCAGACGTTAATATCGGTAAGAGACAAAGGTAAGAGATGAAAGGCAGCAGCAGCTAATTAGTATCTTGCTCTCCACAAGGCCTTTCCCCGAGAGTTTCAATTAGGTGGTTTCCATAAAGGCCCAGCCGCAGAGGAGAACCACCTGAGATAAACCCCACACCGCTGGAGATAAACCCCAAGAGTTCAGAGCCCTAACGACGGATCCCACCCACAGCCTAGCACAACTGGGGAAACAGGCCCAGAAACGACAAGCCCAAGGTCATTGGGCCAGGCAGGCGAGCCTGGGTTGAGGACCCCAGCATCCTGCCTCCCGCCCCAGCGCCCTTTCTGACAGCTGAAGTCTGGCCGTCGGCTGGGTTTTAGCATCTCAGTTAAACATCGCGAAGGACAAAGGCCGCGATTATACCTTGGCCTGGATTTATTTGGTTGTCTTTTTAAATTGGCCCTAAGCAGAGCGACACGAACACCTGCCAAAACAGGGGACCCTGACCCCAGCACTGATAGTTAAAAATTCAGGTGTCCAGTTTGAGGGCTCTACCTGCTGCAAGCTGGACCCCTCCTCTTAGAGCTGAGATCGCTCATATGTTCGGGGAGACTGAGTCCTCGAGAAGGTGTGGTCGAGATGACTCAGTGAGTGAGTGACAAAGGGACTTAGAGGGCTCTGATACTAAGAAAAGAAAGAAGGACCTGCTTGGGGACCAACCTGTCCTCTCTGCTGGCCCAGCAGCCCACAGAGCCCACCCCTGGCAGGATCTCCCCCCCTCCCCCCCCAGGCCAGCCGGCCTCCTCAATGTAGTTTTAATGACCACAAAATCAGCCCTGCAACGTCTGCCTCTGAACCCGGCCGACCCGCCCAGGGCCCAGCAGAGCCCGACCTCCTCTCTCTCTGGAATCTCTCCCCTCAGCACCTCTCCTGGACCCCCAGGCTCCTCCCTGCCCTGGGGGCAGCTCTTCTCGCAAAACTCTTGGAAGCCAGTGGCAAAGCGCCCTCCATCCCCACTTCACAGGAGGGAAACTGAGTCTGGTGGGGGTGAAAGGACTTGCCCAAAGTCACCGATGTAGCGCGGGAGTCCCAATGCCCGAACGGGATGGGGACCTCGGGGGACTCCGGGTGCCAAGGCATGCTCCCAGGGGTGGTGGGCAGACTGACCTCGAGACTTCATCCCGATGAAGCGGTTCTCCACGATGTCAATGCGGCCCACGCCATGCTTGCCCCTGTGGGGAGAATGGGTCACTCGGGGCCAGGTGCCGCCACAGCTTGGCCACATCTGGACTATCTGCACCCCAGAGACACATGCAGGACGTCAGGCACCATCTCAGATGTCCTCAGGCTTAAGAGGACATCTCAGCCAGGCCACCTGGCCCAACTACCCATTGTACAAGTGGGGAAACCAAGGCCCAGACAGGGAAGAGATGGCTTGGGTCACACAGTGAGTTTAATGTGTCACTCCCGTTTTCTCCGCCCGCCCTAGGGCCTTCGTGGCACCAGCACTAACCACTATTCATCGTCCCTTCTGTCCTGGTCTCAGATCCGGCCGAGAGCTTGGAAGCCCCAGCTGGGCTGTTCCACGGGGGCAGTAGACCCCCTGCGGTTATTACTTTCCAAGACGGAGGGCCACCGGGACTCAAACCAGAGACACTGTGTGGCTGTGCCAGGCAGCCTGTAGGACTTGGGCCTGACTTCCCGGGCCCCAGGCAGGACCATCAGCTTCAGTGGGCTGGACCAGAGAGAGCTTGCCAACTGTGGATTCCCGGCGTGGGGGGTGGGGGCTGAGACACTCACGCAATTTCATTCAAGTAAATGAAGAGCTCCAAGGAGGTGCGGTGGGTGGTGCCATCCTTGACGTTGGTCACCTTCACGGGGACCCCTAAGGTGTGAGGAGAGGGCAGTGGACCTTCAGGCTGGGGCTCAGCGGAAGAGTCTATGCCTGCCACCCCGCCCTCTCCCTCCGCCCGCAACGCTTTAAATGGATGTGACAGATATGGACTCCAAATGACTCTGTGAAAAGCCCTGTGCAGGTTGAGGCCTGCTGCGGGGAGAGAAGGGATGAGAGAGCCCCCCAGAATGAAAGGGAAAATGCAATAAAAACGCTCGCCCCCACCCTTCCCATTCTCTGTGCCCCTTTTGCATTTAGGGCTGTGAAATTGGAACCAGGCCCTGAACTAATTGAATTTCACGCTCCACCATTGTCTTAGGCCCGGAGCACCTTCTGTCCCACCAGTTATCCGGGGGCCGCCCGGCCGAGGTGTGGCTGAGCTGGCGCACACACGCACAAGGCCCCCGCATGTCTGTCAGGCAGCCCCTGGGCCCCCGGCCCTGCACCTCGGCCCCGCACACAGCCATCTGATTGATGGGGGTGAGCTGGTGCCCACTCCAGCAGGCGAGGTGTTGGGGGCGTCCCTGAATTCTGAGAAGTGGGGTCTGGGGTGGCAGGAGGGAGGCGGCTGCTCCAGAGGGACCGTGGAGGGGGGCAGGGGGTGGGGGGCGGTGGGTGGGTTCGGGGTTGACTTTGAATGGTGAGGGGCACTTTCTTGAGCGGTGTGAAATGAGCAATAAATGTATTAGGGGACTAACAAGAGAGCTGTAACAGTGACAAAGGAAGGCTGTTCAAAGTTGGCGGCTAATCCCCCACCCATCTGCCCAGCTCATTACCATGGAGCCGGCGATCGGGTGCCAATCAGGGCTCAATAGCGCCTTTCGAGTCTTTATTAGCCGGGCGCCGCTCGCAGGGGCTCCGCTGAAGGCGCTGTCAGCATCCCCATTCTTAACCCCCATTTCCAGGGGTTTTATAACTTGGTTGTAAATTGCTATTAAATGTAAGTCTGCCCAATAATGAACCTTAAGCCCCTCTCGGCCCCCCCGCCCCCCTATCCCTTTCTCTCCCTCCTCCGTCCTATTATACCCTCCCTTTGCCCAGCCGTGGACGGGGCCTGCCCCAGAAAGGGGCCGACATTGTTGGCGCTGCTGCCAGAGAAAGCCTCTTAGCCTCTAAAATAGTTAATAATTAGATTAAAACTTCAAATAAATTAACTAGCGGGTGAACGGGGACCAGCCGGGGAGGGTTCCTCCCGTCTCTTTTTCCCCCAGACAGTCCCCAAATCATTAAAATGGATCACGTTTCCCCTCCAGCTCTCTCGCCCTCAGGGCCCTCCTGAGCTCCTGGGGGATCTGGGGTGGAGGGACACTACCTGGGTCTGTCCCACCATCTTCTCAGAGATGATGCCCACACAGGCCTGGGTCAGACTTAGAGATCCAGCTGCCTTTAGGGGCCTCAGACCAAGGACCCATAGGCCCCCAAGTGGCATGAAATTCAAGGGCTTGACAAGTAGAGAGGCTGAAGATGCCCTGTGTCAGCAAGGCTGCTGGGAAAGGACAGGAAGAGCCAGTGATGAAAGTTCAAACAGCCTCCCTGCCCTCCTTCCCATGCCACCTCCTCCAGGGAAGCCTCCCTGATTTTTGCAGCCTCCTAGAAAGCTCTCTCCTTGCACACCCTGGGCCTTCACCCTGAGCCTGGTCCAGCTCCTCCCATGAGCAGGTAAGCCCTGCCTTTCCCTCCATTCCCCAGGGCAAGGGGTGTCCCTGGTGCCAGGCTTGAGGCAGGGCACGCAGGCCAGGCCAGCAAACACTTCTTGTTGATGGCATTGAGGCTGAAGAGAGCAGGACTGGAGCAAGAGTGTGGTGGGAACCTCGGGGTGCGGGGTGGGGCGAAGCGTCAGGTAGCTGAGGACTGGCCGAAGCGTTAGCTATGGGGTCAGTGCAGCCCAAGGCCAGCTCTCTAAGCTGAGTGATTTCCTCAAAGTGCCACCACAGCCGAGGGTGCCTGCCTCCCAAGCCTGGAGGCTCCATGGGTCTCACCATCCAGCTGAAGGGGGAGGCTGGGAACCCTCGAAGCCCCTGCCTAAACTCTGACCTCCCGAAATGCAGGAGGGGTGCAGAGGGGTCATGCCCAACCTTCCAGGCTGGGGAAAAGAGCCAGGGCCCTGATGGGTGCCACGTACCTTTCTTGAACTCGATCTCCAGGACGTCAGGGTTGTTAGGACCTTTGGCCGGGTCCTGGGTCTTTGTGTAGAGGCCTGGAGGTGCTTGGTTCTGAGAAAGGACACAAAGAGGTTGGCAACTGGGGTGCCCAGAGCCACGCTATGCCATGCTGGTCCCCAAACCCTGCACCCCACTTCCCGCGGAGATCTTCAATCTCTCCAGAAACGGGGGACCGCGGGCCCGTCCAGCAGGCCTCCCAGCCCCCAGCCCACCCCGCTTGCAGGGGCCTGGGAAACAAAGGGCTCAAGGAATCAGACAATTTTTCCCTCAACCTGATCTCATCTTTTTCTTCGACGCCCCCACAGCTGGAGGTAGAATAGCAGGAGAGGAACAAGTCAGGCAGGAAAAGTGCGACTTTGGGGGCTCAAAGAGGCGGCGGTGGGCTTCCCGGGAGCGGCACGCACCCTAGCGCAGACGCCCGCCCGGGATTGGGGTCTATTCTGCACTGACCGCAAAGCTAATGACTGTGCATGACCCCAGCAGGTGCTCCAGCGAGCCGAGCTGTCCCCGGGGTCCCCGAGGTTAATACTCACAGGAAGAAAAGAGAGGAGCGAAGCAAAAACCCATTTGAAAACACATCAACCTTTATGTATATTTTTTCTTGGGCGTGTTGGAAAAATGGGCCTCTCGTCTCCATGCAGCGATCGAGAGCGGCTGGCTGCCTGGAGCTCTCAAAATCCCCTCCTGCCTCAGAGGCCTCCGCTCCCCCCAGCACTGCCCCCCGCCCCCCAGCCTTCGGTTTTGGGCCCTGGCCTCATGCCCCTCTCCTGTGGGCACCCCAGGCCCAGATGTTGTCCGCCTGCTGACATCCTGGGAAACGCAGTCCCCAAATCTTTGCTTTTAAAACCCTGCGAACATTCACACCCCACTTGCCCTCTACAGTTCCTTTCCAGTTCTCAGCAGAGAAGGTCAAGTATTGTTACCCCATCTACAGATGGAGAGACAGAGGCTGGGGGGCAGGGCTGTGGCTGCAGCCAGTTCTATGAGGACATGGACCACCCGGCACAGGGCAGGGGACCCACGAGGCCCTCACCAGATATGTGCTGGATTTCAGGGTGGTGGGAGATACCCCTGCAAGCCAGGAGTCAAGACCTCAGGCTGGGGCTTGGGCTAGCTGCTTCACCCCTTGAGCCTCAGTTTCCCCACATGTAGAGCGGAAGACGTGATACCTGCCTCCGATTATCTGACAATTTCGGTGTAGAGACAGTCTTTGCTGGACGTGAAAACCACCCACGAAAATGCCAGAAAGGCCTGGTGCAGGCTGTACCCGGTCCTGCAGGTGGGAGGGACAGCTGGAGTGGACTCCTGTGGTGCCCCCAGGACAGGCGAGCCGTTAGAGGTAGGTGCCTGCAGTCACTCTGCCTGTTGGCCCTATGGCAGAGTGAACGACCATCCCAGTTCCACATCCGAGAAACCCCTCAGTCCCGGGCACACAGGGACAGCTGATCTTTTTGGCTCTACTTCTGAGCTCCGGCAGGGGTTGTGCTGGAGCCCCTGGCACCTCCAAATGCCGTGTGACGTGGGGCCAGCCTCATTCCTTAACCGTTTCTATTTGTGGGGTAGGACCAAGGGCCCAGAAACAACCGACCGACCTCAAAGACAGGTCCAAGGAGGAGAGGGGTCCTTAAGGACCCCCAAAGCCTGATGTCTCCATGGACCAGACAGAAAACCAAGGACAAAGAAGGGCCTTGTCCAAATTGGACTGCCCGACCTCACTGGTGTGGGAGCTAGTCCCGGGGAGAGTGGACTTCTTGTCCAGTGCTCTTTCCATCACCCCATGCTGTTTCCCAGGTGCTTTAGTAACCAGAGGCTGAGAACCAGCATGAGCAGGGTGGCCAAGGCCAGCCAGCCCGGTTAGCCACAGGGGCGGGCATCTGGGGGTGTCAGAGAAAGGTTGCCCAGCCCCACTGTGCCCTGCCAACCACCACACTTCCTGGGCAGGTGAACCGGAGCTTGAGGCTCTGGGTGACCGGCACTGGCCCCTAACCCTAAGCCTAACCCGGCCCAGGCTGAGCTCAAACCAGGGTGCCAGCACTGAGCACCCAGCCCCTTCTCCACCCAAGCCGGCCTGCCTCCCACCCCCACCTGTGCTGTGCCTGGGCCCCACCCCGTTTCAATCTGCCGCTTGTCGCTGCCTCCCGCCACGCTTAATGGAGCCCCGAACAGGACGGGGACGCCCGCGTGGGAAGGAGGGGAGGCGTGGGGCCGAAGGACAGCGTCCCAGCCCTCAGCAGTGGGAGCGGGAAAGGCAGCCAATTAAATAAAATAACTAAACACACGTAAAGGGACGTTTGCTTTGCCACATTCCGAGGTGGCTCCCACTCTCCCTCCCGAAAGCCCAGTTCCAACGACAAACAGTCTGCAGCCGAGTATCCACGCCACCCATTTACCCACCCCAGCGGGAGGGCTCACTTCCAATGCTGTCTTGGGGGAGGGCTGGGGGGGGAGAGAGTGAAGGAAAAACAGAGAGAGAGTGGGGTGGGTGGGGGGAGCAGGCGAAAGAAAGCATGAAACAGGCCGAGGAGGAGAAATTGGGAGCAAATGGCCCATGAAGGGAGCCGCGCCGTGGAGGCATGATCGATGCCGCGGCCCATTCACCCGCCGGCTGCGCGGCCCCGCTGAATGAACTCTTTCACCGGGGGCCCTATGAAGTTAAAGCAAGTAAATTTCTATCTTTCTTCACATTAGCTGCCTCATTGCCCTTCAATCAGCCCTCACGGAGGCAGAAAATGGCTCCACCATCTGCCTTCGAACCCTCCCTTCGGCAGGTCTCGGGCTTTTTTTGGAGAGGGGGAGGGGGCGGGGGCACCAGCTCCCTGAAGCTCCGTCTCCCCAGCTTCTCCCGAGGGGGCCGGGGCAGCTCAGGGAGCAACGGTTCTCCCAGGCCCCTAGCTGCTACTTCCTCGTTTCTGGGATCTGAGGACAACCGTCCCCACGCCTACATCAGACCCAGGCCCCGCGATGCCAGGGCGGGCCTGTAACTAAGCCTGGGGGGCCCCGGCCAGCGCGGGCCTCACCCTGCAGAGGGCAGGCTGGGAAAGCAGGGCCAGAGTGGCTGGACCCCGGGTTCCTGGGCTGGCCCCACACTTCCCAGCGGGAACGAGGTCCCCCACTAGACTCACCCAGCCCAGCCTTTCCTGCCTGATGAGAGAGGACCTTGGCCCCTTCCTCCCAAAGATCCTTACCCGGCCTGAGGAGGGAGGGTGGGGTCCCTAGCTCCATGATGGAGGCCTTGCCCGGGGGGCTACCGACAGGCCAAGTGGCTTTCAATGGCTTAGCGGGGCGGTGCTGTGGTTTCCCACTGTGTGCATGAGCAATTGGAGGCTCAGAGAGGTTGGGTAACTTGCCCAAAGTTGCAGAGCAATAGGAGCAGACTTGGGATTCAGACCCAGGTTTCCAATCTCTGGCACCCAAGCATTAACCTTCCCGCCTTGAACAGGTGGCAGACAGAAGCCTTAAGACACTGTCTGACACTTGCTTATCCATCCGCTGTCCTCAGTCGAAAGGAGGCCTAGGAGGCAGGGACCTGCACCCCACCACTGCTCAGTTCTCAGCTCTGCTTCCCCAGTCCTGAGGGGAGAGCCCACAGGCTGCTGGGAGAGGGGTGGGGAGCGTTTTTTTCCTGCACACTTGGGGCCCTGCAGGCTGGAGGGCACCCTGCCTTGAAGCTGCTCCGCTCTGCTCAGCCTGCCCTGCCCCCCTTGGCGCTGAGTGACTGGCTAATTAGGGGTGGCTGGCCTGAGTGTCGTGGGGTCAGCAGAGCATGAACTGGAAAAACCTGTGGCCAGCAGGCAGCAGCTTCATGGGGCCGTCAGCCCCCAGGGGGCAAGGGTGCAGGGCTGTCTTGAGTGACACGGTTGGGTTGAGGGGGTTGGGGGGCCATGGGCAGTGGGGGAGCCACAGAGGCCAGAGGGCCAGGTCCTGCCATGGGGTGATCTGGGCACCAGCCCTACTCCCTTGGGGGGCCTCAGTTTCCTCGCCCATAGAATTAGGATGCTCACAGCCAGGAACCAAGGAAAGTAAGCCAGAGAAATGCTAACCCTGGGCCTGGCTCCAGAAACGGTCACTGGCACATGATGTACTATCTCCAACACAGACCAGGAGGCCTGGTGCCTGCAAGGAGCCAGGCTGGGACCCCCGGCAGGGGTCCAGCTCTCCCCACCCTCACCCAACCCACCAGGGCATTCTCCCTTCCAGCTGGCCTTCTTGGATCCCCCAGACCCAGCTGCCTGAGCACCCCCCCCCAGCACACTTCCTCCCTACGGTCAGACACGCAGCCCACCCCACCCCCAAAGCAGCCACCGGGTGTGGGGCTGAGCCGGGGACACATTCCCTCAGGGACAAAAGGATTTTTCTCTTCCCAGGATAGATTTCACCCTGCCTCCCCCATCTCCCACGGTGGGCAGGGGGAGACACAAAGGGAAACACCCCAGGGAGAGAAATCCTAAACTTCAAAGAGCCAAGGCCCAGCCGGGAAGGCTGGGGACAGGGGTGGGGTGGCCTGCCCTGCAGGCATGGGGCGCAAACCCAGACAAGTGGGTCCTGAGGCTCTAATCCCCCTCCCCCCACTGAGGCAGCAGCGGCCTGAGAGCTGGTGGGCACAGGCTGGGCCCTCCCACAAGTGTCTCATCTGCCTAATTGTTTCTTTATTGTCCCACAACCACTCTCTCTCTGTGCTGCCCTGAAATATTTCCTTCCCCTATTCATCCAGCAGCAATTAGAAAAAGAGCACGGGGTGGGGATGGGGGGCCCTTAAAATGCAGCGTGCAGTGGGCCGGCGGTGGGGGGCCTGGTGGGAGGGTTGGGAACACAGGCAGGGCTCGGCCCCAGCGCCATGCCCGCCCCCTGTGAAATTTCGAATTAGGCTACAAGCACATCAGACAGCATGGGTGCTGAGCAGCCACCACCAAAGGCAGGGAGAAAGCAGGGGTTACCTTGGGGTTCTCCAGGATTCCAGCCTCGTAGCTGCAGAGGGAAAAGGAATTTAAGGTTATCAGGGGAGGGACAAGAGGGACACAGCCAAACCTTGACTCCCCAACCCCGCAACACAAGTCTGGCCTGCCCTTTTCCCTGCCAGAGCAACAGCTGCCAACCTCGCCTGGAACATTCTGGGCCCACCAGCTGGCTGTGGGAGCTGCAGGTGGCAAGAGCGAGCCTGGGACATTTCTCTGTCTTCTGGGGCATAGCCCTGGGGCTCCACATCTGCTGTTCCCTCCGCCTTCACACATGCTGTTCCCTCTGCTTTCAATGCTCTTCCCGGCACCCTGGCCGGTCCCTCCTTGTCCTGAGGTTTTAACCTCAAGTGCCCTTCCTGAGAAGCCCTCCCCGATACCCCAGGGGAGGCGGGGCGCCCGTTATCCACCCTGGCACGCAGCAGGGCTGCAAATAAGCTGGGTATCGCGTGGTCTGCCCTTCCCTGAGGCCCCGCTCCGCCAGGGCAGGGATCGCTAGTGTCCCCTCACTGCTTCGTCCTGGCCCAGCCCAGAAAGGCGCTCTCAGTGTCGGCAGGTCTGGCGACAGGGGGGTGGCGGATGTCTTACCTGATGTGCATCAGGTTCTCGTCCATGCTCCACGGGCTCTTGGGGGTGACCGGGATGGGGATGCCGTGTTGCTGCAGGGAGGGGACAGAGCAGCATGAGGCAGCGTGAAGTAGACGTGAGGGCCGGGCCCAGCCGCCTTGGTTTTCTTTGAAGGTCCCAGGGAGCACCGAACCCTGGCCTCCCTGAGAGCAGGACCCTGGAGCCACACCCGTCTCCTTCCCCCCCCCCCCCCCCCCGGGCTGCAGGGGGAGGCGCCCACGCAGGAACCACAGGGCCGAGTGTCTGACATGCTGTGGAGTGGACGCTGAATTTGGAGGTTCCTTCTGGAAAATTCTGGACTTGCACTTCAAGGGCCCCTGGAAGCACTGGGAGTGTGCCGGGCACTGTGCCAGGGCCTCCCAGCACCGCCCGTGCCCCCCACGGTGACCCCAGGAGCCGGGATGGACCGCACTTCCCCCGTGGATCTCCACCGAGGCCTCAGTGCCCACAGGGCTCAGCGCTGGGTCAGGAAAAGGAGGGATGCGAGTGAGAGGTCCTGGCACTCGTTTGCAGCCCCACCCCTGCCGAGCGCATCGCCATGAACAGCACCCTGCAACCCCGAAAAGGAGCAACCAGGCAGGCCTGCCATCCTCTCCACCGGCTCTGTGTTTTGCTCCTCAAATGGCCCAACCCATTGTTCAAGGAGAAGACCCAGAGCCACTAAGACGCTGGGCCTGAAAGGCTGCTGGTGGCCACCGCGAAGGCGCACCTCTCCCAGCCCTGACTGAAGATGAGGCGGGTTCCCTCGGGGACCCCATGCTCCCCTGGCTGACACCAGGTTGGAAGCCAGCACGTGCATCACGACCTGCTCTCCCCTCCCCATGCACACCCGGCGCAGAGGCCGCTCAGAGGCCCAGCCTGGCGTCTTTAAGGCAGCAAGATGGACACTCTGCCCCCAAACCCCCTCAGCACCTCGCCCCGTGGGTCTTGGAAGCTCGGAGGCCCTGGCCCATCGGGTCCCCTGGCATCGTCTCCTGTCTCTCCTGATGGGGCTCCACCTGGCTCAGCCCTCATTCCCACGAAGGAGGGAATGTCTCCTTCATCACCACTTGAAATTTCCAAAATAAACCAGGCTGAAACCCTCTGGGCTTGTTTTCCGAGCGTCACCAGGAGAAGGCCACCCGCACTCTAGAATCTGTGTGTTCTTCAGTTTAAGCCACACAGGCAAACGAGAGCACCTTATTTAGGGGCTGCTCAATGTTGGGGGCCCCTTAGTCCCCCAAAGTTGCCCAGAGTCAAATCCACACACTCGTCCTGAGCTCTCTCCAGGCAGCGGGGCCCGGTGCGGGGAGCAGGGCTCTGTGCAGATGGGAACCCCAGGGGCCTGCAGGGCTGACAATCCAGGGGCCGTCCTGCAGCCTTGGTGTGGGGGGTGCTTTGGACACACTCTGGCCTTCTCTCCCCCACTGGCTCCAGCAGGGCAGGGAGAGGAGAGAGGGAGGGGAGGGAGGAGGGAGGAACCGGATGGGCATCACACCCTGGGCACAGAGATGCGCACAAAGCCAAAAGTAGCTGCAGTTTCTCACCAAAGGGACTTCTGTCTTCCCTCCCCTCTGTCCTGGACACTCCCAGACCCAGGGCGCTCTCCCTGTCACGGAGGACAGGAAATAAACCATCTCCGACGTTTACATAAATGCTGGCTTAAAAAAATGATGGTGACAAGGGTAAAGATGGGGTGTCCTCAGTGCTGCACCCCTGGGTGACGGCCTTGGGGGAGGTGAAGAGGCAGTGAGCCCACGCTTTGCGGCGCCCGCAGCCCCTCCTGGCCTCGGAGACATGCGGGTCTCACAGGCAGGGCTGTTCAAAGCCCTCTGGATCTGTGTCTAAGCCGAACCAGAGCCTGCCTGGCTCTGGATTTTGGACAAAGCCTGGCTGCTGCTCAGTTATTCCTGTCATTTCCTGGGCGCGGAGACACCCCCTTCCTCCCGGAAGGTGCCGATTCCCCAGAGCTCAAGTCCGCCCGCCGCCAGCCTCGAAGGGAGGGCGGATGGCGGAGGGACACGGACTGGTCTTTCCCGGGCAGACTCTCTATTCGGGATGGAAGCGCCTTCTCCCCATAGTCCGGGAATGAGCGAAAGCAACACTCCCGAAATCCACTTTGCCGGGGAAACCAGGAGCAGCTTTGTCGGGCCTTTAAGGTACATGAAGGGCCGTGTTTGGGTCAGCCCCAGCCCGCTCCCGAGCCCGACGGCAGGCCGAGAGCCCCGACGGGGCGGCCCCATTCATTATTCTTAGAGATGAAAGATCCCATATTCTGTATGATCAGGGAGACGGGAGGGGGGGCGGCTCGCCAAGCCGGTCTCTTAATAGCTCTGCTTTTTGACAATTTGTTTGGCAACATATGGGCTTGCTCTTGTAAACTCCCCTCTTAATAATAAAACAACAGATGGCGGAGGAGCTCTTTCCTCCAAGCACTCTGGGCCTTAATGGGATGCCGGCGGCGGGGCAGGGCCACGTCCCCGCCGCGTCCCCCGCCACGCGGCACCTTGGCCGCGGCAGGAGCGCGCAGCCAGCCCCGGCGACTGCTATTTAAAACCCGAGCAATTTTCTGCTGCGTGCGCAGAGCTGCTTTTCCCGTCTGATTGACTGGGGCTGTTTGTCAAGGGCTGCCATCGAGTCGCTAAAAAGAAAGGGACCCCGGGGAGAGGCTAAGGATCTTGATGCAAAACTTCTAATATGTTTTATTGCAACTTGTACTTCAAAAGGGCTGGCTTGACACAGGCCTTTGTCGGCCGCTGCTCCTCAGAGTGCCTACCTGTTCCTGGGAAGGCACTGGGGCAATTAGCAGCGAGATAATTGAGGGGCAGAAAATGGCCTGGCTCACACCCCCGGCTGTCCCCTGAGTGACACACACAGCAGAGGTGGCAGAGAAACAGGAGGCAGAGGCGGCCCAGAGCCCCCTAGTTCCACAGACTGGGGGCTCCCCTTGGAGAGACCCAGCCCAGGCAGGGACCACACACATCTCTATGGGGCCGGCCCCTGGGGAAGCGGGGGGGTAGCTGGACAGAAGTTCCATCCCCCAGGCACGGGGTCAGTCCCAGCCTCAAGCAGGTGGCCCAGACAGCCCCAGAGGAGGGGTGTGCCAGGGGACCGTAGGCAGGGACCGGTGGGCTCCTACCTTCGCGTACTCCATCAAATCACTGCGGCCCTGGAACCGGTTGTAGAACTCGGGCATCCTCCAGGGGGCGATGACCTGGACAGGGGCAAGGAGTCAGAACCGGAGGCCCTGCTGCTGGCCGCTCCTGGCCATAGAGCTGCAGGGATGGCCTCTCCACTAAGGGGCAGGAGACTCCAGTGGTCACCTGGGGGTCCCCTGCTGCTCCCTGGATGGGATCAGGTCCAGGGGGTGGCTTCGGAGAGACCAGAGCTCGCTGGCAGAATAGTTGTGTGTCCCCTCGTGGTTCCTGGCCCTCTGGGCCTCAGTCTCCCCACCTGAGACCTGAGGGTTTGAACTGGACCAGGCCTCAGGTTTCTCATCACACCCCCGGTCAGAGGGCCAGGCTCCTGAACACTGGGTCCACGGAGCTGTAGCCACCCAGCTAGCCCTGCTCTGGGACAGTGGGGCCCAGAGACGACGCACGCCACCCCTCAACCCACTTCCCTCGCTTCCCTTCCCCTTAAGCCGAGCTGCTCTAGGTGGGGAAGGGAGGGGAGTCAGAGCCTGACTGGGGGGCGCTGAGCTCATTCCATCAGCCTGAGAGGGCAGTGCCAACATGTGCTCTCATGCCTGGGTGGCATCCATGGACAGGGGTGTCCCAAGGTCCTTCCCATCCCAGGAAATAATCCAAGACACCAGGGGTCAGGGCTCAGGTAGCTGAGAGGAGGCAGCCTTAGGGGCTAGGAGGGCTGTGAGAAGCGCAGGCATTGGCCGGGCATGTATCAGAACGGTTCCACCTGCACCCAGGAAGCCAGACCCTGGAGCCCCAAGGACACTGACTGAAGGTCAGCAACATTTTTCTGTCTGTCCCGTGTCCCTGACCTACCCAGACACCTGGGCAGCACCTTGGGAGGGACAAGCGGCCAGAGGGAGCGCTGTGCCCCTGCAGCTGGTGTGAGTGCAGGGAGCTCTCTGGGGGAAAGAAGGGCACCACCCACCCCTAGAAGGTTCAGGTGTACCCTGTTCCCGTCCTTGGCACTTCCTAGAACCCCATGCCCCACTGCCAGGGGCCGCAGTCCCCCCTCCCCTCCCCCCTGCTCACTCCCCGAGAGGAGCAACCTCTTACCTTAATCTGGGGGGCCAGTGAGTAGCAGGTGAGCTCAAACCGGACCTGGTCATTCCCCTGAAACAGAACAGAGGCTGTCAGGAGCCGCAGAAGGGGTGGGGAGGGGGGCCGGGGGTGTGTGTGGTCAACGGCGTGAGGGCTGCTCAGTGCAAGCCGGCTACGTGGTTCCCAGAACCTCTGCAGTGGGTGCTAATTCTGTTTTAAAGGTGAGAAAGGTGGAGTGTGTGCACAGGTATGTGTGGGCATGTGGCAGGATGGGGGCGTGCATGTCTAGGAACATGGGATGCACACGAGTCATCACACATGTGCACACTCAGGGGGTACACCCGTGTGCAGGTGGGGGGCCCGGCCCCGCTGAGACTCCCCACCAGGGGAGCTGCGTGCACCTCAGCCTCTCCCTGAGGGCCCCCCACCTGCCCAGCCCTGCCTGGCCCAGCCCCGAGGCCAAGTTCAGGGCTTTGGCTCACAGTGCTGTGACCTGTCCTCCCTCCCTCATCCACAGAGTCGGGAATCCCGTCTCCTCTCTGAGCCTCTGTTTCCCATCCACACCGTGGCTGGTTGGAGGGAGGGGGTGGAACCAGCTGACTGCTCAAGGGCCCTTTGCTCCTCAGCTCCTTTCTGAATACAGAGGGAAACTGAGGCCCACAGATAGAAGGGACCAGTCCAAGGGGGGAGAGCCTGGCCTCAGCCCAGGTACCAGGCCCCCTGCCCCACCACCCTGGGTGCCCAGCACAGAGCCCAGACCCAGAGACAATGCTGCCAGCACCCTGCCTGCCATCAGCTCGGTGGCCCGAGCGGCACAGCGCCGTGGAAATAACAGGGGCCTTTTGCCTACTGTGAAAACTGCACGGGCGCAGCGAGCCAGCGGCAGGAGTAACGTGTTATTTCCCAGAGTCTTGTCAGTTGATGCGGAAACACAGGCGTCAGGCCCTCTCCCAGAAGCCAGGGGCAGAGGGGCGGAGGCTGCTCCTCCTTTATCTCCTGGGGCGACAAGCGGCACCAGGCTGCCACCCCATCACCCTCCATCGGGTCCCTTTAGTGAGCACCTACTATATGCTGGTTGTGTCCCCCTCCCACCCGCCCCCC
Source organism: Miniopterus natalensis (assembly GCF_054644295.1). NCBI lineage: Eukaryota > Metazoa > Chordata > Mammalia > Chiroptera > Miniopteridae > Miniopterus > Miniopterus natalensis. The sequence continues at coordinate 72,211,305 of NC_142092.1, forward strand.
CCCCCAGAGCCACCTGGGGCCGGTGGGATTTTTCTGCCTGTTTTTGACATGAAGAAGTGAGGCTCAGAGAGGTAAAGTCACTTGCCCAAGGTCACACAGCCAGCAGGCAACACACTAATCCCGACAGTTCGCATTTACTCAGTTGCTCCACGCGGGGAGCTCACCGGCTCCTACAGCAGCCCCGAGGCAGGCTCTGTTATAACGCCCAAGTCAGGGACCAGGGACGGAAGGAGGCAGGGAAGCACCTGCCCGAGGGCCCTGGCAGCTATAACAAGCAGGCTATTCTGCAGGGCACATGGCCTAGTGTCGCATATCCTCGTGGTTTTTTCCCCACGGCTTCACATTTCCCCAGAACAATGGTGGCTTGTGCCCCCTCAGACAGGCACCTGGGCTGGTGTCTGCCCGTCCAGACCCACCACGGGGACACCCATCTGTTCCAGAGCCAGAGACCCTCAAGAAGCCAAGCAGGTTGCCTGGTTTAAACTCTATCCCAGCCCGTCCGCTCCCTCCAATCCCTCGCCCCAGGACCCCCGGCACCAGGGAAGCCCCTGGCAGCACCCCGGGGCCCAGGGAGGGGGTATAGCGGCCACACGCACGCCATGTGCATCCATGTGCTGGCACATGTGCAGACGTGTGTAAGTGTGGGTGCGGCGCCCACAGGGACTGGAAGGGCTGGGCGGGGGTGGCCCATCTGCTCCCAGGCCAGCCATACAGATGGCGCCATTTACAAAACTCCTGTTCCCCACACCCCTGCCCCAGCCAGAGCCTCAGATTTCCAGGCCCCTTTCCCAAAACTGGTGGGAAGGAGGCGGCCCGGAAGGGCACCCCGGCTTCTGTGCGGCTCTCTGGTGGGGAGGGGCCAAGGTGTCCATGGGCGTGGAGGGGTGGACCTCAGCTTGGGCTCTGTGCCAGGCTGGGCCCCCGAGGGAAGCTGCCTCTCGCCCCTAGGCCTTCGCACAGCCTGTGCCTGTAGCCTGGAGTGCCCTTCCCGCTTGGTGTCACTAGCCAACACCTGCTCTGCCAGAGGTCTCAGTGTCACCATCCCTCACCCCTGTGAGGTCAGGGCTCCCAAGTCCCCGAGTGCCCCCAGCCCATTCTGTGCCCTGTCCCCACGCGTGGAGGCAAGTCAGTGCTGGACAAGTATTCAGTGCACAGAGCGGACGAACAAATGTGTGACGGTGACACCATGAGCTGGAACGAGGACCCCTGAGGCCCTGGTTCCCCCCAACTGAAACAGGCTGGCAGCTGGCATACCCACAGGCCAGAACCTCAGGGCTGGCCTCGCTGGACCTCTTCTGCGTTTATGGGGGGCCCCCTCCCATCTGCTTACACCCCAGCTCTGTCTGCATGGTGAACCCCCTCCAGAAAGTTCTGCCAAGATGTCCTACTGGGATCTGCCTCTGGGATTGCAGGCCTCCTGCAGGCCCAGTGCCACGTGGCCCTGGTTTTGCCTTCGGGGGCCTCAGGGCCTACCTCCTGATATGTAGCCACTGATCCCCACCCCCAGCCAGACCCCAGCCCCTGCAGGAGGCTGGACCCTCCCTCCCTCCCACAAACGTCAATTTTCTGGATCCCACCCCAGGCCTTTCTGGTCCTCCCGCTACACTCAGTTCTAGGAAACTGTCTCCAGAGGCTGTTGGGGACCTCCCCGGGTCCTGCAAATATGAAGGCACGGGGTATGCCTTGTTCATCAACCTCCGGAAGAGGTGACAGGTCCTGGGCGGCACCAACACCCCTGCCTGTGACCTTCGCACCGCTGGTCGTGGGGCCCCCAGAGATGTTTCAGATCTGACTGTTCCTCTTTTGGACCCTGAGTATTAACTACAGGGACACCCCCAGATCCCAAGGGGTCACACAACCGCTGCAGAGGGTGCTGCTCTCAGAACCACAGCCTTCCAGGGGCAGGGTGGGGAACAGAGGAGCCTGGGTGGCTGCCTCCTCCAGCTGCTCCCCCAGGATCAGCCCCGGAAAGTCTCAAATGTCGGCCTCTGCTGCCCTCTCGTGACCAAAGTGGAGCAGCGCACACAGCTGCTGGAGGCTCCGGCCAGCAGTGTGGGGGTTACCCTGGGGCTCTCTCCCTGGGCCCCAAGAGCCACATAAACCAGGGCCAGACCCATCACCCACTCACCCGCCCACTCTACCAGCCCTGAATGCCACCCACGCTCAGTCCTGATGGTACGGTTGGAGGGACCTTCCCCAGGCAGAAGCCTGTCTGGAATCTTGACCTCCTGGTCTCAGCTTGAATACCTCCTAGAACGGGGATCTCACTGCCCAGCTCATTTCCTCATGGACAGAGGAGATGGCTCGGGAGCTTTTTCATTCTGCGCTGACATTTATTCTTGCTGACCTTCCCCTGCCTGCAGGAAACCCCAGCACAGGTCTGATAATCGTACAATCGGGACACATCCCTGCCATTGAGCATTTGTGACGTGCCAGGCCCGTGCCGAGTACTCTACTGGAACAGTATCCTACTCGTGGCTTCTACCTGCCCCATGAGCTGGTCCCATTTTGTCTGCATGGCGGCGAAGTCACACGGGTGAACGTGGGGAGCCGGGGTCTGAACCCAGCTGCGCGGGCCCTGAGGCCCTGAGTCCTGAACCTTTGGGTTCTCCTGCCCTCTCTCCTGCCACCCTCGAGGGGCAGGCAGCATAGCCCAGGTCTGCCCACCTCCCTCATCTGACTTCCCGTCATCCTGCTCGAAAGGTGCTCAGGATTGGAGTGTTTGTGAAAACGCTCACGAGTCCAGCCCACACGGGTACCCAAGGGCCAGACATAGGGGTTAGAGGCTGAATTGTGTCCCCAACAAAAGAGAAGTGGGAGCCCTAGCTCCCAGCACCTGAGAATGTGGCCTTATTTAGAAGTAGGGTCTCACAGAGGTAACCGAGTTAAGAGGAGGCCATCAGGGTGGGCCTCACCCAGCATGACTGGTGTCCTTATAAAAAAGAAAATTTGGACACAAAACCAGATGCACCCATTACAAGCCGAGGGCTGCCTGAGCCACAGGGAGGCAGCAGAGACCAGAACCAGTCCCCTCCCTGCACCTGCAGAGGGGCACGGCCCTGCTGGCACCCTGACTTTGGACGTCTGGCCTCCAGACTGTGAGTCAGCACCTCTCTGCTGTCTAAGCCGCCCGGTATGTGGTGCTTAGTTTCAGCATCCCAGGGAGACTGAGGCACAGTCTTATCTCCATTTTGCACATGAAGAAACTGAGGCTCAAGGCCACACAGAAGAGCCACAGAGCTGGGACTCAAACCCGCTCTGCTGACTCAGGGCTTCCTACCCTTCCCACCACCTAGCGTGGTGACTCATGCTCTGTGACGCCGGCCAGTGGCGATGTCCCCAAGGCCCAGCCTCAAGTTCGTCGAATGGGGAGACATTGCTCCCACCACACGCGGAACTCACGGCACGTGGAGCCCAGGGTGCAGCTGTGAGTACACCTGGATACTCACTACTCAGGCCAATCTGTCGCTGTGCACCTGGCAGTTATGGGGGGAAACCTACCTGTGCTCGGGGGCCGTTGGCCCATTGCCCGGCTGCCTGTGTCTCCCTTTGCAGCCCTTGTCTCCTCTCCCTCCACCCGGCCTCCCCAGTGCCATCCACCCTTCGTCTCACCTTTCCCGTGGCGCCGTGGGACACATACTTGGCGCCCTCCCGCTGGGCAATCTCCACTTGCTTGCGGGCGATGCAGGGCCTGGCCAGGGAGGTGCCCAGGAGGTAGCGGTCCTCGTACAGGGCACTGGACTGGACGGCCGGCCAGATGAACTCCTCCACGAACTCCTTGCTGACATCCTCGATGAACACCTAGGGGGGAGCCACGGGAGGGAGTCTCAGCAAGGCCACCCGTCAGGAGGCAGAGCCCAGGGGACGTCCTGTCTGTGTCTGAGGCAGACACTGCTGATGGACCCTGGGCAAGCTGCACCTCCGCTTTTCACTCTGCACCCGGAGTAGAGATCGCCGCTACCAATCCCGGCACACAGCACCGCTCCTCTCCACCCTGCGCTCGGGGCAGACATTGTTAATCAATCCCGATACCCCGGCCCCCAGACCAGCTGTGTCCCTTTAATCCCTCCCAGCACGGCATTCCTGGCCGGAAAGGAAACTTAGTTGCCTCCTAAGATCTAGAGCAGTAGACAGATGTCATCCACAAAAGCCAGCGGCGATCTTGTCCCCAGGGTCAGCTGGCAATACCTGAAGGTATTTTTGGTTTTCACGACTTGGGTTGGGCAGGGGCTCTGGCATCTAGTGGGGAGAGGACAGAGATGCTGCTGAGCATCCTGCCATGCACGGGACGGCCAGCCATGAGCCACCAGTGCCAAGGTGGAGAAACCCCAATCTAGAGGAATGGTTCTCAAAATGTAGACCCCAGGGGTTCTCAGGACCCTCCAGGGAGTCTCCGAGCAAAAAGATTTGCTGTAATGACACGTTCACTACGAGCAAAAGCAGTGATGGGCAGCAGGGCCGGCACTGAGCACAGGTGAGCCGTTGTTCCTCCCGCCTTGGGTCCGGTGCCAAGCGCACTTAGGCTCGGTCCTGAGGGGGTCGGGGTGGTTCCTTTGGCTAAATCTCCGCCCCGGCGGGGGGAAGGTGAAATGCACGCGGGCCTTGTCCCGGGGTGAGTTACAGGCGCCCTGCAGAGGGACCGGCTCTGCTCGGGGCCAGGGATGAACCCTCAGAGCCGCTCGGTGAGCCCAGTGAGCAGGGACCGCGCTGGCCTGTTCACCAGACGGGCCCGCACCCAGCGCGGGGCTCCCTCGTCACACGATTAAATGTACTGGGCTCCATGCGCTGAACTCCGCTGGAGCTTCCTGAGGCTGCTGAGTGGATGGAAGGGAGGCTGAGCACAGGCAGATGAGGGACGGACAGGCGGATGGATAGGTGAGTGGGCGGGTGGGCCTGGGGACGGGCGGATGGCTGATGCTCGCAGAGCTGGGCAGGTGAGTGGGTGACACGGGTGGGGAGGGGGAGGGGAGGCGTGCTTTGGGACAGGAGACTGCACTGCTGTCCCGCCACGTGAAAACCCCACTCCCAGCCCCAGCCCCAGCCCCAGCCCCTGCCTCCCACGCGGTACCTTTTTGGCCCCGAGCTTCAGCGCCTTCTTCCTGGCCTCCTCAAAGTCTTCCTTCTGGCCGATGTTGGCCTGAGGAGCAGAAAAGCGTGTCAGCCCCCCGGGGTGGCCCAGGGCAAGCGCCTTCCACGCACAGTAGCCCTCAGACGGAGGGTTTCCGTGAGGCTAAGGCCTCACGCGAGGGGAAAGGGCACAAACCAGTGCGGAGAAGCCGCGACAGCTCTGGGAGCTGACCCTGTGGGGCGGAGGGCTGGCCGAGGTGGCCCTGTGCGCCGGCTGCTGGGCTGCGGCATTTGCTGTCACGGCCTCGAAGGTCAGAGGCTTCCCTTGCGCCATCTATCTACACCCACAGCCGCCCCCTCCGGGAAAGCCAAGACAGAGTTTGGCTCCTGTTGTTTTTGCTTAAGCTGGCGTGAGCTGGAGTTTTTAGGATTTGCAGCCAGGAGCCCTGAATAGCACAGCCACATGGAGAAAGATTCGGAGGCCACGTTCAGGTTCGTCAGGAATGATCAGGGATGTCTGACATGGACGCTGGGTGGGCGACCGGCATCCTACACAGCCTATTGCCTATGGCCTGCGACCTGTTCCATTCCAGGACTAGGTGGGCTGCAAGGGCTCGGCCCGCTCAGCAGCTGTAAGGCTCTGCGGCCTGCTGAATTATTGGGGCCTGGCCGGGACTTGCAGAAAGGGGAGGACCGTGTGGCCTCTGCAGGCCTGAGCCACCTGTCCCTCTCCAGGCAGGCTGGGCCAGTGGCACTGGTGCCCCCCCTTCAGTCACCCACATGAGAGCCGGCCTACTCTATGCTCTGGGGGACATCTCAGACGGAGCCACCAAGGACAGTCAGTTTACAGGTGAGGAGACTGAGGCAGTACAACCAGAAGCCTTTTCCTACAGTCCGACAGACAGGGAGGGGAGCCAGGCACGCGAGAGTGACAGAGCAGACGGGCGGCAGGTAGGAAGATGGACACTTGGGAGCCTTCTCACCAGGTAGGCAATGACGTCATAGCCTTGCTCCTTCAGCCACACGAGGATGCAGGAGGTGTCCAGGCCACCACTGTAGGCCAGGACCACGGAGCCTTTGCCGGACATGGTCTGGGGGGAGTGGAGGAGGAATGTGAGCGACGGAGTCAGCCCATCCCCACCCACCGGCCCCTGCAAACAGCTCCCTCCTGGCCCGGCCCCAGCCCTGACCTCGGCCTTGGGCACCCCATCCCCTGGACCAGCTGCCACTGGGGATCGGAACAGGCCGGTCACCAGCACCAGGGCCAGCTGAGGAGCTCCTCCTCCTGAGGCCATGCCCCTTCCATGCCAGCTCCCGACTGTGACCCGGGCCCTGCACGCCCACACCTACAGGCCACACTGGGCGAACAGCAACAGCAGCTTGGGGCTGGTGGGAGGGGGGGCAGGATGTCTCGGAGCCAACTCCCCTCCAGCTAGAGAAGCGTGGCCAAGGCCGGGATGCAAAGGACACAGCAGCCAGGAGCTGCCGGCAGCCCCGCACACTCCAATCAGAACAGCTCCTTGCTAAGCTCAGACAGTGCCAGGCAGGGCCCTGGGGGCCTCGCGTGGATCCCGCCAGGCCCCCGCTATGACCCCGTGAAGTGGGTATTGTCATGCCCATTGAGGAGGGGGAGACCGGGGCTCAGAGAGGTCAGTGTGTCTGTCTGGCTCCAGAGCCCGGGCTCTTCCCTGCATGCAGTGCTGCCTTCCTGCTGTGGGTGGACTAGGATGCCACGGGGCAGAGCCCACACCCCCACGCCCCTCCCCACGGGGGCCCAGTGAACCCTCACATACTGGGACTTTAAGCTCTGTTCACGTGCAAGTTCCTCTGAGCAGGGAAACAGCGCTGAGCACCTCAGTGAACTCAACTCTGACAAGGACCAGCTGGGAGGAGCTCAGAGACCCGCCCCCCAGGGTGCAGATGGGGAAACGGAGGCCCAGAGAGGGAAGGAGACCGCAGAGGCCTGGTACCTCTCTGTGACCCGCGGCTCCTCCCCAGGAGGTGAGGGGACAGATGTGTCCCTGTGGACAGAGGACAGAGGCACCATTGCCCACTCTGTCCCTCCCTTTGACTACAGCGAGGCACTGGCTAGAGGTCATCGGGTCAGCAGGTGGCGGGGCCCAGCAGCCCACGGCTACAGGGAGCCTGCTTGTGTCTGGTGGGGGCGCCTACACTGCAGTCTGGCCACGGTCAGAGTCCTCACTGGACACCCTCCGCAGGCCCTGGGGACCCCAGCAGGGCGTCCTGCCATCTCCACCCCGACAGGAGCCTGTGCACTGAACACTTCCCATGCGCCTGGAGGCCCAAAGGTGACGCCTGGCCCTCTGGCCCAGCCTGGCGGCAGATCCTGGACACAGAGCCGGACTGTGTACCGGACACACGTCCTCTGTGTGGCTCCTGACATCTCACAGCCCACCCACCGGCCGGCCCCAGGGCCCACACACCTGTATTGCCCTTAGGACTTGGAAGAAAACACCTCACGGGACAGGGAGTTTGGGGGTGGTTCTGATCAATCTCCACCACTCTCCCCTCCACTGGCCATTCAGCCATCTGCCGGGCACTGTCCCCCGCAGGCTGGGCTGCAGGTGACTCGCCAGGCCCTGACCCCGGGGCCAACAGGCGGTGCCCATGGCAATCTCAGGCAGGGGACCATTGAGGATGGAGGGGAGTAGTGGGAGGGCGGCGAGCGGGATTCAGGGGGAAGTACCTGGGGCTGAAGGTGCGGGTTCCTGGCTTCCGGAATCTGTCGTCACCGCGCGGCGAACTCTGCAGAAAAAAAAGCTGCTCAGCTTCTAGGTGCGGCAGCCCAGGGGGGTGAGGGGTGGGGGGCAGAGGCCCTGGACTAGCCTTCCCGGCCGCTGGAAGCCCCGCTGAGCCGCCTGGCTGAGCAGGCAGATTTGGGGAGGTGTGGTTGGGGCGGGGCGTGCATCCCGTATACTCATACAATAATCTGCATACCTTGAGGGTGCCCAGTGAATAAGTCTCAGCACCCCTGAAACCATCACCACAATCAAGAGAATGAACAGTCTACTATACGCTGAATATCCCACGGTGTTGCCTCATGTTGGAGACGGGGAAACTGAGGCACGGGCTAAGGAACTGCCTCAAAGACTTGTCTGGCCGGGAAGGGGCTAAGCCAGGGTTGAGACCCACGTCGCTGGACGTGTGAGTACAAGGCTACCCCTCTCTGGGAAGGTGCGGGGTAGGGAATTGCGGGGGCAAGGCATGGTCTGGGAGCACGCAGGTGGATCAGACACCGGGGGTGGCTGGGGTGGGCTAGAGACAGGGAGACTCACTGTGGGCCCAAGATTCACCCAGCTCTTAGTCACTTCTGCTCTGCCACTTCCCAAAGGCGCCTGGAGCCAAGAGGGTGGGCACCGGGGTGGGGGAGGGGCAGCTCTATGGAAGCAGACAGACCACCAGCTGTCTGTCCTGCTCAGCCTCGGGGGTCCCACCGTGCCTGTACGTGGCCCCACCATGCTGTATTCTAACTGCCCCGCCCCCCACTGAAGCATGGGGGGCGCAGAGAACCTCGGCCGTGGGTCTGGGCGGTGTTCAAGAGCCCGTGCATCTGGGAGTGTGCATCTGAGAGCGACTGTGTGTGCACATGCCTGCACGTGTGTGTGCATGTGTGTGTGCATGTGTGTGTGTATGTGCATGCTGGCGGGCCGTGAATGCGTGCAGAGATTATTAACTAGGCGGTGGCCTGGGGAAATGATGCAATCTGACACTGGCGTTGCTCCCGCCTTCCCAGCATCTGGGGAAGTTCCACCCTCTGCCAGCTGCGGAAACTAAATGAAGCGGAGGCCTCGACTGGGGGAGGTAGACAGGGAGGAGGAGAGTCAGCCACAGCCCAGTGAGCGCGTAAACACATTGTCTGGGTCCTCCAGACCCGGGTTCAAGTTACTTAAGCTGCTCATCTGCAAAACGGGGGCGAGAGCAGCCCATCTCCCACAGGACCCCAAGGATTCAGCGAGGTGCTGGGGGAAGGAGCCCAGAGCTGGGCATGAAGCCTCTGCCCACTGAACTCTCCTACCACTGTCATGGCTGATGGCTGACCTCGGGCAAGCCGCTCACTCTGCAGGCCTCCATCTCACCATTCACACAACCTAAAAACCTTCTGGTCCTGACACCCGGCTGCCTGCCTGGGGGAGGTGTCTATCGGATCCTGGCTGGGCTCAGTCTCCCCCAATCCCAGCCTTGCCCCACCCTACCCTCTATGAAGGGCCCACCGCAGGCCTCAGCTCCCAAGGCCAGCCCACTCATCCCTTACAGGAGGGAAGGATGACAAGATGGCTGGCCCGAGTTGGAAAGGTAGGGGGCATTCTCTGTGGCCCCAGCCGGAGCCATCCCGCCAGCTGCCGGTGGAAGTGCCAGGCCAGCCCGGGCACCTGCTCAATGCTAAGAAAACCCACGCATTCTAAAATGTTAGAGCTGAACAAGACAAAAACAGACACTACGCTCAGTGCCACGTGCATGAAACCATGTGCGTGACTTCAAGGTGGAGACTATTGTTACCACCTGGGGCTCAGAAAAGTTAAGTGACTTGCCCAGGTAACAAGCTAGCGGCTGGCAGTGCCGGGCTGGAAACCCAGGCTGACTGCAGACTGCCTGCTCTGTGCCCTACACACTGGGGTCTCTAGGAGACCACAGATCTCCCCTTCACTTCCCACGGCTTCCAGAAAACAAACTCCCCAATGAACCATCACCAATCAGTATTTTCTGTGTCTGCACGTCAGGGCTACAGCCCCCTGAATGTTCTGGAACCCCTCGCTGACATCTAACTCAGTGGAGCTGGGTTCATTAGTTGAAAACTCTGGCTCCACCTAGGCCACGAGAATTCTCCTGGACTTTGGGGTTTCCTGGCGCTAGGACTGCAGCTGCTCTCTCTTCGCAGCCCCCCGTCAGTGTCTGATAGAGCCAGGCTGCAGTTCCACACTTCGACCACGAGGTAGCGCTGTCAGGATTCAGCCTGACCATTTGCTTGACAGACCCCACTCATTTCAGCTGTAGGTTGTTGTTGAGAGAGACAGGGGAGGGGTGTTCCTCCCAAATAACAGGTGAGGGAGGAAGCCTAGGGAGCAGGCAGGAGGCTTGTCCTAGGCCCCACACTGGGACAGATCTCGGCTATGATTCCTGGGGCCCGAGTGTCAATCAGGAGCACTGGGCTCTCTTGGGGCTGCCAGCACCCCAGAAAGCTTCCTCCACCCAGCATTGGGGGTCATTTGGGAGTTTGCCTTGGCTTAAGAAGGTTGAGTCCCCAGTTTCAATGAAAATGCCTTGGGGTAGGTGGAAGGGAGACTAAGTAGGTCTTACCAGGCCCTGGTGACAGACACTCAAGCCCTCTTCATTGGGGAGTTTGTTTTCTGGAAGCCGTGGGAAGTGAGGGGGGGAAATCTGTGGTCTCCTAGAGACCCCAGTGTGTAGGGCACTTGACTATGAGTTCATTCTACTAATAATATTGAACCTGCCCCAAGTCTGGGGAGGGCGCCTGCCCAAAGGAGGGAGGGAGCCAAGGCCTGGAAGATCCCAGTTTCCCCAAAGTATTACAGCCCCAGGCCCTGAATTCCAACAGGCTCTCTCCACAGGGGCGCCCACAGGTAAGACACTTGCTTCTGGGGCTGTGTGCACGGAATGTAGGCATCTCCTGTCCTGGCAGCCTCCCAGGGCCCAGGGGAAAGTGCTTGCATAGCAGGTTAGTCTGGGCCTGTCCCCTCTTCTCCCCCATCCCCCCAAGAGTCAGGCTCATGGGGCCCAGGGCCAGGAAAAGAAACGGTTACCATCAGAGCCAACTGAGCCCAGAGCAGGCAGGCAGTTGATGGGGGCACATGGGAGCGCTCAGGGGCTCGGCGCTGAGCAGGAGCCTTCCTCCTGTGCCGCCCCTGTGCCCGCCCGGCCTGGGCAGTCCGCTGGGCAGGATTCACCTCATGCTCATTTGCTGGCACTGGGCAGAGCCAGAATTACTTCTTGGTACAGCCACAGGTGGCCCCACCCCAGTGCCCCCTGTCCTGACTGAGAGGGGGATGGGAGGGGGAGGGAGTTTTTAAGGGAGACCCCTCCAGTTCCTAGCCATCCCCAAAGTTCCCATCCCCTTTGTGCGGTTTCTGCCTCTACCATCAAAGCCTAAGGTAGGAGGGCAGGGAGCCTGTCTCCCATCCCCGCCGCTAGCTTTTGGCAACACCCCAGACACAGTGCGTGGACCGACCTGGGCACTGCTCCCAGTGGCAAGGAGACCTTCCTCTAGGCCCGGAGCCCTGAGCTTGTGGCAGCTGTGACACAGGGAGAAACTGAGGCTTGGGAAGCGGAGGTGAAGATCCAAGGCCTCACCCAGCTGTACCTGCCTTCGGGGCAAGGGGTCTGCTGGCCTCCAGCACTTGCCCTCTCCTGTCACCAGAAAGGGGTCAAAGCCCGGTGCCCATTGGATCCACCCCTGGATAAAGGGCAGGTTTGCTCCTGCCCAGATGTGCAGCCAGACCGCCAGGCTCCGCCGAGAGGACACCGGGGTTGGGGGGTCACGGGGCCTCCCCAGGAAGAGCCCAGGCGCGTTTCCTCCCTTTCACAATGACCTTCCCACCCTGCGGGGCGCGGCCGCCCGGACGGCGCGCGTTTCCTGCGGAGGGGCCCCTCCCACAGCCCGAGGAGCCCCGAGGGCAGAGCCCGGGGCCGCCGGCCGCCCGCCCCACCTGGGCATGAACGCACCTCCCTTTGGGAGGCAGAAGGCGGCTGGCGCCCCCTGCTGGGGAGGAGCCCAGCCTCACCCCAGGCGCCGGCCGCGCATCCACGCGGTAAACTGAGGCTCGCGGCGGCTGCGGGGGGCCGAGGCGCCCAAACCCGGGGGGGGGGGCGAAGGGCGGAGGTGGGGGCCTCTGGTTTCACCCGGAAAAAAGAGGCGGGGACAGAGAGGGGGCGAGAGAAGCCCGGACCTCACACCCCCTGACTCGCAAGGTCTCCATTTGGGGGGTTCGCCTCATAGAGGAAGCTGGATAGGAGAAGGGGAGCTCAGAAAGGACCTCGCCCCGCGAAGGGGGCCAGTAACCCGACCTGCCCCCCCAGACCCGGGACTCGCGGGCGGAGGCCCCCAGGAACCCCGCCGCCAGGCGTTAGGGCAGCAGGGCCCCGTGGGGAGCGCGCCCTCCCCGCCCTCCCCGCCAGGCCCGAGCCGGGGCCCCTCCGCCTCCGCGGGGTGACCCGGGCGGCGGGTCGGGGGGCTCCTTACCGGGGTGCAGGCGGCGGCGGCGGAGCAGGGCCGCTGGCAGCGCGGAGCCCGGGTTATAAGCCCCGGGTCTGGGCAGGGCGGGGGACCTGGGCACGTGGGGACGCGCGGGGCGCGCCCCGCCCCCGCCCCGCCCCTTCTTGGAGCCGCTCCCGCTCCGGCCACCCGGGGTGGGCAGAGCCCGCCTGTCCCTCCCTCCGTGGCCCTGCCCCCCCAGCGAGCCACTCCCACCCCCTCCCACCTGCCCCTGGGTGCCCGCAGGCTCCTGAGGGCGCACGGGGCGCAGTCACCCCGCCCTGACCCGGGGCGGCGGCTGGTGAGGGCACCGCGGGGGCTGGGACCCGCGTCCCTGGCACCGTGCGCGCAGCTCCGCTGGAGACCTGCCACCTGCCCCGCGTGGGCAGCGTACAGGCGCTTGGAGGCGGGAGTGGGAACAAATGCCCCTTAGGCGCGGGGAGTTCCGTGCCCCCCCTTGTCCGGTGTGCCCCCCGCCGACCGCAGAGCCCCTCCCTGACCCCGCACCTGCCCCGGGGGAGCCGCAGCCCACTGTGCGGTGAGAAGACCCAGGTGGAGGCGGAGGTGGCACTAGAAAGCCTGGGTGTCATCCCAGTGCAGGATGGGGCCCTGGCTGTCTCCCCAGAGCCTGGCACCTGACCACATTGCCCAGGGGACCCGGTGAATAGCGGCTGGAAGACCGGCTGCCTGCTGACCGCGGGCAGCAGGGAAAGTTTCGGTTCACAGAGCGAAGCTTCTTGTTGCAGAAAGAAACGGAATGGTGACCGGGTCTGGCCTTGGGAGGCTCTGCACCTCCCAGGTTTCCCAACCCGGTGTACTGGCCCCAAGGCACCGTCACTCCCACCACAGCCCAGTGAAACCTAGGTCGGGACCAGCCCAAGGCAGTGCCATAGTTAGGACACCCCCAGCTTCCTAAGTCCTCTGAGCCTGGAACCCCCACCCCGTTGTAGGTGGGAACCTGAAGGCCCGTCCCCCCCCAGCCGCCCTGTCTCCATCCCATGACCCTCATTTCTTCCTTCCAGGTGTCACTGTCCTTGGAGAACGTTGGGGAGGGTGTGGTTGGATAGGAACCACTTCCTTGGAGTTATTACAGAGGCCGTGGAGAGGGAAACTGAGGCAATAAGGCCTGATGTTCCCCAAGCTCCCTGAAGTCAATGGCGGCCTCAGACAGAGCCCCCTTATCCAGACCTTAGAAAGAGGGCAGGTGAGGGAAGAGCCCCTGCCAGTCAAGGATGGCTGGGGGACAAGGGGGGGAGACAGGCATGGAAGAGAGGTAAGGCCAGCGTTCCCCATGGGTCTGGGCCACCCCACACCCCTCGTGGTCACCACGACTGCTTTTATTCTCCTACCCGTCTTTGATCTCACGATTACCCTCTATGAAGTTGCTACTATGGCCCTCATTTTACAGACGAGAGCCTGAGGCACAGAGAGAGGGTGTATTTCCCCCGAGGCCACACAGCATGTAAGTGGCAGAACAGGTCTAGACCCCAGTGTCTGAAGCTCTGGCCCAAACCCTCTGCTCTAGTTTAGGTTGGAGCTGAGGAGCCAGGCTCTCAGGCTGTAGGGACATTTACTCCTTGCATTTCTGTAAAGTGGCTCCTGCCCAGGGGACTATCCCTTCCTGGTGTACAAACGCTGGTGACATGAGGGGCGGTGAGATCACAGGTCTCCTGAGAGGAAAACAGGGACCCAACTGCCAGCAGGGGCCCTGCCCTCTGGGCACTAGTGTGGATGTTTGCCCGGAGGCAGAGGTCAAGGTGAGAGGAGACTGGCCGGCTCTTGCAAGAGCCACTTTTCGCCTCCCCCGTCCATCTGCAAGGTGGACATCCACGTCTGCCCCGGCCCTCACCCTGCAGAGAGGTTCCTGGGTCCAGGGCTGGGGCCTGACCAGAGGGGATCTCCGCCCCCCCCCCCCCGCCCCCTGGGGCTCAGCCACCATGGCCTTGCCTTTCACTCACACCCAGGTCAAGGCTCCTCAAGGAGCCTGCACACTTCCCAGGGAAGTGACCTTGGGTGGCCCCTCTAAAGGCACAGGGGCACCTAGGCTGGACCAGGTGGAGAAACTGAGGCAGTGGAGTCTGAGATGCGTGTATCTTTTAAATACACCCAGCGTCCACCCCTGTCTCCCTCCAGCTCCTCTGCACTGGTCAGCAGGCCCCAGAGCCAGAAGAGCTGGTTTCATTAGGTCCCTGCAGGTGTCAGCGTAGGAAACATTCAGAGCTGTGGAGAATTTTTTGAGCTTATCTGAGCCAAACTGACGACAGTTGCCCGGAAGCAAAATCTCAACGGATTGTGAAAATGCTCCGGAGAATGGCAGTTTTGCACGTATTTTAAACATTAGAATCAAAGGGGAATTGGTAGGATATTTGATGACAGCAAGGAATGACTGTTGTCTTTTTAAGATATAGTGTTATAGCGATAATGGTATTGTGACTGTGTGTTTTAAAAGATTTTTAAGTTTAGAGATGCATTCTCAAATATTAATGGATGAAAATGGTTTTTACAGAGACCTGCTGGTCCCCATCACACTGAGGGCCTCACCCGGCGCCCCTGTGCCCTCCACGCTCCCGGGGTTGAGCCCTTTCTCGCCTTCCGGTCCTCACTGTCCCTTGGGGATGCCCCCTGGCCCTTCCCCCTCCTCCACCAGATGGGTCCCTTGTCCTGCCCTCTCTCCCACACTGGCACGAGAGCGTAGGCGCCTGGTTCCCTTCAATAAACTGGAGGGACATGCCGGCTCCTGTCCCCCCCCCCCCATGTCTTAACTTAGGCCGCCGCCTCCTCTCACCCGCGCAGGCGCAGGAGACACCTCACCTGTCCCACCTGGGCCCCCCACCTCTCCCCGCCCACCTCCGCGCAGCAGCCAGGGTGCCTTTTCCAAGGGTTGATCTCACTTTTGTGGCTACCTGCCTAAGTGTTGAAGGGCACACTCAGGGATGTGGCCTCGTTGACCCCCCGGCAGCCTGTAGACACTGACACGGCCTGAGCAGCTGACCACGGGGTGCCCCTGCCGTCCTCCCCCCCCCCCGCCGCTCAGGGCTCTGCACCTGCAGGTCGTGGAGGGGCCTGGTGTGCAGGGACTAAGCACGCTGCCCTGCAGCCATCTCATGGCTGGCACCAGAAGCCACGTGGCCTCTGCCGAGGCCTGGGAACTGGCCGCAGGGACAGAGTGTGCCCTCTAGGCTGGACCCCAGGTTGCCAGTCCCCACCCAGAAGGAACACAGAGTCCAGTTATTGGGTTCTTGGAAAAGCTGCATCACGGAGTTTAATGAGTGACCTGCGGGGTTGTTTTCGTCGCCTGATGGTTCAGAATGGCCCCGGAGGTCAGGTGGCATCAGGGGGCTGGGCGGCCGGACGGGGCCAGCCTGGGTGACGGCCGGCGGCGGGAGAGGTAGAAGTGGGAACACCCCTAGGAGCTGGCTACCTACACTGGCTGAGGGTCCCTGCGGAGGAGGGCGGGGCGGATGGGTGGGGGAGCGCCAGGCGGGGAATCAGCCTGGATTCAAGGCCAGGTCTGCCACCAGCTCGCTGCGTGACTCTGAGCAATCACTCCTGTCCCCAGCCTCCCTGTCACAGCCTCAGACGGGGAGTTTAGGATAAGGTGGGGGAGGAGGGAGGCCAGACTGGCCAGCGGGCACTCCCTCGGTGGAGCCTCAGTCTTGAGTTGCCGCGGTCCCCCCTGTCCCCCCTGCGCCTGGCCCTCCCTCTCCTTCCTCAGAGAGTGAGGGCAGGGCAGCCTGGAGGTTGAGTCTTTCTTTTCTCCCCCAGGCTGTGTGAGCTTGGACAAGTGGCTCTCCTTCTCTGAGCCCCCGTTCCCTCATCTGTGAAATGGGCGTACTATGTTTTGCCTCTGGAACTACGGGGGCTCCAGTATTCAGTAAATTACACTCAGGTTCATAGGCACTGGACATTTTAGGAGCGGCCGTGTCACAAACAGGAAGGGCCAGGGTGAGACCGGGGAGAGGAAGGTAGGAGAGAGCAGGGGTGAAAGAGGAGTGGGCCCCTCCACTCTGCGGGTCTCACCTCTGCTGAGAGTCTCCTGGGCTGCAAGTTCCCGGCTCCATAAAAAATTAACAGCCCAGCAAAGGGCAGGTTCATAGGTCACAACATGAACCCTATCGCCCCTAGAGTTGCACAAAGGGGGGCTGTTCAGCCCAAGGAAGGGCCCCACTGGGCGGACAGAGGGGTGTGGGAGGGCTGGGGCAGCCCTTCCCCCACTTCTTCCCTCCCCGCTGCCCCAGGTTCCCCTCCACCCAGCCTGAAACTCCACTGTTGGGGATCCTATGGGTTAAGCCACCTGCTTTTGTAAAGCCTGCAGGCTCAGGATGTTTTTTGCATTTGTGAATGGTCGGGGAAAATCTAACCCTAATCCCACCTTCCCCAGTCGGCTTTTCTCCCCGGCACCCTCTCTAACTAACAGGTGCCCACGTCACGCTTGCTTTCCTTCCTGTTTTCAGCCCCTTGCCACGAGAATGTGAGGCCCCAGGACTTTATGGCCCCTGTCGGGCACATAATCAGGACCGAATGAATCTCTGCTGTTTGAATAAAGGACTGAATTTAATTAATTCATTAAAAATAATTAAGGATTATTCTTAAGAGTTACTTTTGGTGCCATGCTAATGCATTTCCTCCTCCTGTAAGTCTCCCCACAGTGGGGGTGGGGTGGCTATTGTCATATTCATATTTTTGGATGAGAAACCTGAGCCCAGAGAGGTGCCTGAGGTGCCTGGGCCACCCCACCTACCCTCAGGGAGCCAGGCTGCTGAGCTCCTAGTCCAGTGCTCCTGGACCGGAGGGGGCCGGTGGCCCTCCCAGCGGCAGCCCCTCCTTATGAAATGAAAGAACTGGATGGAGAAATCGAGCTGGTTAAAAACAAGAGTTTTTATGGTATAATACACACCCCAGGTCCAGGTGTCTGCAGGTGTGGGCAGGTGGCCGCCCCAGGGTCTACCCTGCCCTGGGGTTGTCCCACCCAGCCTAGGTCCCCTGGGGCTTGGGGCCAGCCCGGAGGCGCAGGTGGGCTTAGCCGCCTATGGGGAGCCTCTGTCGCCTGCCTGCAGGCCTCCACCCCCAGGGGAAGTGGGGAGAGCAGGGGCAGCTCATGTCCTGGCTGTCCCGGGGTCAAGGCTGCGCACAGGGTCATGTTTACTGAAAGTCCCGATGACGCAGGGGGGCGGGAGAAGATGACGTCCCTTGCGCAAGGGCCACCTGCCCCACCGGCAACCTGGCCTGGGCGGTGAGGAGTTATTTCCACTCGTTCCCGCCGCGGATCCCCAGAGGTCTCAGCCCAAAAGCTGCTGCCAACAACCTGCCCCTCAGTAGGGGTAGGGGGACACAGCTATGAGCAGGACGTAGACGCTCTGGTGGCGAGGCGCCAGGGCGCGCACGGTGAGCCGGTGGAGGCCTGCGCGGGTGAGGGCGCGGCGGGTGTAGACGGCGCCCTGGCCCGCACTCAGCAGGCGCAGCTCAAAGGGGCTCTGGGGGTCGGGCTCCAGCAGGCTGAGCTCCGTGCGGTTGGCGGGGACGCCGGCCTCGGAGAAGGCGGTGAGGCGGGCCACGCGGTGGTGGGCGCGCACGCCCAGGGGCAGCGGGAGCAGCCTGTACTGCAGCGTGGAGGGGCCCGCGCCGCAGTCCTGCGAGCAGCGCCGGAAGCAGGTCCTGCGGGAGGGACACGCGCACAGGCTCGGCTGCCACCCAGCACGGCCAGGCCCCAGAAACGGGGCCTCGGCCCCAGCCTCGGCGGTTCTCCCGTGAGCCGCAGTTCCCAGGGCCCTGATGCCTTCTCTGCAAGCACCACTGTCAGCCCATGTTAGAGGTCAGCACACTGAGGCCCAAAGAAGCCAGAGACGCGCCCATTTTAGAGATCAGCACACTGAGGCCCAAAGAAGCCAGAGATGCGCCCTTTCAAATCAGGGCAGGTTCCCCTAGATGCCCTCCAGAGCCCCAGAGCTGTGTCGCCTGCTCTGGATGGGAGGGTAAGAAGGCGGGATTCCAATACCGCTCAGCCTTGCAAGGGCACCCCATGCCCCAGCACCATGGAGCCCAGGGCCAGGGCAGGTCACCACCCAGGCGCTTTTCCTAACCGCTGCATGTGCAGCTCCTGTCGGCCAGGGTCCCGGGGCTGCATCTTGGTCAACAGTGGAAATGTGTTGTGTTTTTGTGTGTCTGTGCGTCTGAGTCCTAGACCTCTGTGTTTCTGGGTGGCATTTACGTGTCTGTGTCTGTGCTCCTGTGTCCAGGGTTTTGTGGGTGTTCATGTGTCCCCATATGTGTGCATCTCCTGGCCCCCGTTCCCCAGTCCTCTTGTAGCTCTGGCCTCTCGGGGTCCCCAGTGCTCCTTGCTCCTGCTGACACATCACTGCAGCAAACAATAGGGTCCAGGCAGGCTGGCGCCCAGTCTGCAGGCAGGTGCTCTTCTCGTGGGCACCCTGCCCTGTGGGCACAGAGGCACTGTCCTGGGGTTCAGGCAGGGCTGACCCCAGGTCATAGGAGGGCCTCTGCGTGAGATGTGGCCTGGAGGAGGGGTCCAGCCTATAAGAGCCAGAGTGTAAACTGCCCAGCTCCCTGCAGATAACACGCCCCCTGGCCCCATTCCCAGTTCACCCCCCACCCCCAGCCAACTGAGCGCTTACCCTGGGCTGGAGCCCTGCCTGTAGGTGGCAGGACAGGGCGTGTCCACACACTGGTAGCTGCCACGGGTGTTAAAGCACATCTGGCCAGGCCCACACTCAATGCCCTCCTCCTCGCACTCGTTGATGTCTGTGTGGGGAGGGTGGTGAAGGAGAGAGGGGGTGAGGGGACGGAGCAAAGGGGAAGGGCAGAGGCAGGAGCCAGAAGGCATGGAGAGGGGGCTCAGTGGGAGAGAAAGGCCTGCGGAGGATCAGGTGGGCAGCCCCAGCCCAGCCCACAGGCCCCTAGCACCTCCCCCATCACCCTGGGGATCTCTGTGCCTAGAGCTGGGTTGGAGAGATGAGGGAGAGATGAGGGCTGCCCTCAGGCCCAGAGTGCCCACTGCCCACGGGCAGAGTGCCGTGATCCTTGTCCGCCCTGGTGGATGCCCCACCCTTCTCAGAGGACAGTCACTGACCCCAATGATAGGAGTGAGGGGTGGGGACATGCAAAGCAGGCTGGACTCCCACAGTCTAGCAGGGGAGCAGCAGGGCTGGCCCAGCCCCACAGGGCAGGGAAAGTGCCCTGACTTGGGAGTTGGGGGACTTCACCACCACTCCCCATGGTGGCTGTCTCGCTGTGAGTGCAGCCCTGTGCCCCCCTTCCACATGTCTCAGCAGGTCACTTAGGGGAAGCCTGTGTCAGCCCCATTTCACCAGGAGGCTGAGGCTCAGAGAGAGGAGGTGAGCTGCCCAGGGACACTCAGCGGAGCTGCAGCGGGCCCCCAGGGCTGCTCTGAGTCTGCCCATGCAACCTCTTGGTGCCTGCTTCGAGTGTGGGGCCCGGCCTGGCTGTGGGCACCTGGGGTGGTCACTTAACTCCTCTGAGTTTATCTCCCTGCCTCTCCCTCAGGTAACATGAGATGGCACAGAAGGGGCTGGAAAGAGCAGCTTGGGTGAGGGGTGCCCCTGCCCAGGAAGCCCTGCACTGGTGCCCTGGCACCCGGGCAGCGCTCACCCTGGCAGTTCTTCCTGCTGGGGAGGAGGCGGTAGCCCGCGGGGCAGAGGCACTGGTAGCTGCCCTCGGTGTTTCGGCAGGCGTGCTGGCACAGGCTCCTCACCCGGCACTCGTCCAGGTCTGGCCCGGGCATTGGTTGGGCGTGATGGAGGCAGAGAAACACGCTGAGTCACAGGCACCCATGTGGCCACTTGTCTGCCAGCCGGACTCGGGGCAGGCCACGGAAGCCCCTGACTTAGGTGGGCCACCCCTTCTCCCTGCCCCGTCCCAGCGGACTTGGGACTCATGGCTCAGGAGGGCCCGGGGCGCGGCGGGCTCAGGGAGAGTGGGGAGCTCCATTCCGTCCACGGCGTTCGCCAAGGCCTTGGGGGAGGCACCCCTGCCGTAGGGAGCCCGCCTTCCAGGCAGGAGCGCTGAGTGGTCCAGCCCCGAGGCTGCCCCCCTTCACCTCTCCGCAGCCTGGGTGCTGCACGGGGTCCCCACCAGTCTCTGCTCCCATTCTCGTGTCAATCTGGAACATGCTCCCCACTCCTGAAAACCTCCCTGCCTGCCGCAGCACCGCTGGGCATCCAGAGGGCTGCTTCTCAAAGGGGGTTCCTGGGACACTGAGCAAAGCGTCCGCAACTTAAATCGTTTAGAAAATACTCCACCCCCTTCTTGGAAGCCCCTTGCCCATCAGCACAGCCAGGGCTGTGAGACGCCTCGAAGTAAAAAAACAGCCTCCTCCCTGCCTGCCTGTGAGTCCCCGGTTTTTGAACACGGGGCGTGGTACCCACACCCCTAGCCTAGGAGCCCGAGACAACACAGCGGGTGTCCCCCCAGTGGGGTGCTTGGAGCCTGGTCTTACCCCTACAGATGCCGTTCTGCCGGATGAAGCCAGGGGGGCACCAGGCCCGGCCCATGCTGCTCAGGGCTCCGGGGCGTGGCCGGAGGGAGACCCAGGCGTGGTAGGAGCCACCGGAGGCAGGGATGTGGGGCCGAGGCCAGGGCACCAAGGGGCCCAGGTGGCTGACCGTGGTCACATTCTGTGTGCTCTGTCCCATCAGGGTGCAGACCTTGCCATCTGGGAGGAGGGTGTGGCCCGGTGGGCACAAGCAGCGGTAGCTGCCCTGGAGGTTGTGGCACTGGTAGGCACAGGCCCTGGGCATCTGCAGACACTCGTTGATGTCTGGAAGGAGTGGGGGCCGGGGCCCGAGGGCGGCTCAGGGCTTGCGGCAGCCGCCTGCCTCCCAGCATCTAGCTGCGTCCCTGCCGCACGCAGGCCTGCTGCCGCCTCCCTCTCCTGGAACCCCGTGGCCTCCTCTCCCACTCCAGCCCCACTGCTCCGAGGCCTCAGCCTCCCCCAGCTCTGAGCGGACCCCAGACTCCAACCGTCCCCCGGCCCCCTCCCTCCAGGGTCCTAGCGAGGCTCACCCTGCTTCCTAAGCTTTTCTGAGACCCGCCTACTCCCCCCCACCCTCCTCCCGGGCCCCCTGGGGAGGAGGCCTTGCAGGGTGGGGGTGAGGTTGGGGGATCCGCAGGCAGAGCAGGGACCCAGGCGCGTGGTGAGCGCACACACAGCCCTGGCTGCGTCTGGTTATGCACAGACCACGGCCCTTGTCACAAAGGCTCCCTGCCTGTGAGCCGGGCGTGGTGTCCCCATACCTAGGCAGGGCAGGCCAGGGCCCTGGGTCCGGTACCCCCTGGGGCAGCCGCAGCGGTGCCCGCCTGGGGTGTTCGCACAGATCTGGTCGTAGTGACATTCGTCCGACTGCTCCAGACACTCATCCACATCTGGGGAGGCATGGGCAGGGGTGGCTGAGCCCCGAGCCCACCCCCAGTGGACAAACCACGCCTCTCCACACCTGGGGTCATCCTGCCCCCTCTCCAGCTTCAGGACCTCCCGCTTCTACCAGCTCCGGAGGGTCAAAAGGTTATGGGTCCAAGAAAACACCATAGAGTGATGGGGCTGGCAGGACCCTAGAGGTCGCCCACCCAGGGGTGGCACCTGGCTTCATCTCACAGGCCAGCTGCAAGTGACTCACAGTGGCTACTGGACAAACTGTGTTGAGAAGGATTCAGAGGCTGTCTCTGGGCTGGGCCAGGATCCAGGAGGGGGACAGGGGAAATGGCAGCAGATATGGCACGTTTGCCACCCCTGACCTGGTCGCCCTCCACTGGACAGATGACAAGCCTGAGGCCCAGAAACAAGACCCTTGGCAGAGGTACTCCGGCTGCCAGCAGCCAGGCCAGGTCTCACTCGGACCTCCCGAGCCCAGCTCCTGCTCCCTCCCTGGCCTCACGGTGCCCCTTCTGCCAAGAGAGTGCCAGTTTCCCGGAGGCCCAGCATCCCAGTGACGCACAGCACCTCCTCCGCTGAGTCCCGCACAACCCCACCCTGTGTCCCTGTCACCTTCACAACCGGCCCCATCAGCGGCCACCCGGAAGCCAGGCCCACAGTCGGGGAGGCAGCGGTAGGACCCAAGCAGGTTCACACAGCGCTGTCCCTCTGGGCAGAGGTCAGCGGGCCACGTACACTCGTCCACATCTGGGGATGGACAGGGATGGGGGCTACATGAACACATGTCCCCAGCGCCCCCCCGGCTCTGGCCTAGCCTCCCCACACAGGCTTAGTCCCCAGGCCCAGGAGCCCCAGGGATGGAGGTCCCACCCCTCCTGCGGGCTCTGTGTGTCACCTTGGCACCCCCATAAACACAGAGCCCGCCCCACAGGACCCGAGGGTGGCATCCACTGTGAGGTTTTAGACAATGCCCCGTGGGCACCCAAGGAGACGTAGCAGTGCCAAGTCCTGGTGGTGGGAGTGGAGAGACACAGATGGGGGGTCAGCATCCTGACAGGGTCCCAGGGTCAGATTTGTTGCTGAGGGGACAGGTAGAGCTGGCAGGGGAGACAGGTGTCAGCTCACCTCCTACCCCAGTTGGCTAGAAATGGCTGCTGCGTGAAGGGACAGCTTGCAAGGCTGTGTCCAAGCTCAGCTGGTATGAGTGCCCTGAGTGCATGGTGGCCATGCGAGTGTCTCTCGGGATTCCCATCACCCTTACCTGTGTCCCTCCCAACAGGAAGTACCAGTGGGAACAGGGCATCGGAGCACCCGGGCTGGCATCCCTGTCCACCCCTGCACACACTGGGCCAGGTCCAAGGAGAGCCTGTCCGCCAGGGCCACTCACCTCTGCAGTTCTTGTTGTCCCCGGCCAGGGCGAAGCCGGCTGGGCAGGAGCAGGAGAAGCGGCCAGGCACGTTGTGGCAGGAGTGGGAGCAGGGGCTGGGGCCGCTGGAGCACTCGTCCCTGTCTGGGGTGGGGACAGCTGGTGGTCTTTGAGCCAGGCCCTCCTGGCAGCTGGCTGGATAGCTCGCCCAGCCCAGGCTGAGGGCCTCCCTCATCATGCCAGGGTAGGGATAGGGTGCTCACCCACACAAAACTCTCCCTGGGTGTCCAGCTCGAAGCCCTCTGGGCAGCCAACTTCATTCTCTTCTGCAAGGCAGAAGACAGGCCCTAAGGACACAGGGCGCGAGGGACAGAAAGCAGCCCTGGCCATAGCCCAGGCTCATGACTCCCTCCCACCAGCTTGGCCAGGCTGAGGCCTCTCAACCGGGTGCTCAGCCTCTGTCCTGAGCCAGGTCAGAGCCCAGAGTCAGTGAGCCCATTCCCAGCCCAGGCCTGCCTGAGGCTTGGCTGTGGGTGGTGTCATGAGGGGCTCACGGCGGCTGGCAGACCCAGAAATCATTAATAAGCACAAAGCAGGAGATTGCACATGCGAAACTGTGCTTGGTGGGACCTGGCCCCAGGTTGGGGTAAGCGAACATCAGACCGGGCAGTGCACCCAACGCAGGATGGGTGCAGACTGTGTTCTGGAGACAGGCAGGAGACCAGACTGGGTGATCACAGGGACAGCACCCTTGATAAATCAGCCACTGGGTGCCAGGCAAGGGTTTTAAAGACAACCCCTCTACTCCTGCACCCTGTAAGGCAGGCGATGTCATGCCCATTTCACAGATGGGCGCACAGAGGCTCAGAGAGGGCCAGGGCTCTGCCCCCAAGGTCTCACAGCCGAGAGGTGGGGCGGCTGGGTTTGAACCAGGGTCTGCCTGACCTCAAAGCTGTGCTCTGACCACTGTCCCATGTTCAAGGTTAAAAACATTGGAACCTCAAACAGTGGTACCAGGAATATTTTTAGCTTCCTTTGGTTGAGAATATCTGGCATGTTTGTGAGGGTCTCCAGGGGCTCCAAGAGTGGCTCCCAGGCCCTAGGTGGGGTCTCTGGTGCAGGCACCCTTGAGAAGAGGGTAGGATAGGACTCAAGTCTTGAACCGCCTGGGGGTGGTTTGGACCTTGCCATTGAGGCCTGGGGCAAAGCTCTGGAAGGTTTGCACAGGGGTGGCCTGAAGAGCTCTGGGTAGATGGACAGGAACAAGGGCTGAGCTGTCTTAGTCCCGAGTCTCTGATCCATGGTCAGTGGGTGCAGGGGTGGGCTGTCACTTGGGTCTTCAGCCTGGTGCATTTGGGGCTGTGCACAGCTTTTAGCTGGGGCAGTGGGGGGCGAGGGCAGGATGGGGCCCTCACCCGCTTGCAGGGCTGTGCTGAGCTGGAAGTGCAGGGCCTCAGCCTCGGGGTCAAAGGCCGAGCTGATCGCTGAGGCTTGCAGGTGCTGCACCAGCTGGGGCTGGGGGCCCCGGGCTGCGTCGTACTGGATGCTGTGGTTGCAGCGCAGGGACACTGGGAGGCTGTCTTGCAGAAAGCGCTGCGTGGAGCCCACGAAGAGCTGGCCAGGCCCCGTCTGCACGTAGTGCTCCTGGAAGTCCTAGAGGAGGGAGGGGGTGGGGGAGAACCTCTGGAATTTCAACTTCCCAGCAGCCTAGACCTGGGACCCTCCGCCCCTCTCACTGGACGCTGGGAGAGGAGACGAGACCCCGCGGGCCTCTCAGCGATTCCTCCCACCACTGGGCAGCTTCCAGCAGGGCACAGGAGGTCTTGCTTATGGGTCAAGGGGAACATCCCCAGAGGCCCAGAGGCTGGCCCAGAGTATCTTCCTATTAGTTCCCCCCTAAGTCCTAGGCCAGGCCAGGCCCCTGCTGGGGTGTCAGGATGGTCCCAGGCAGGACATCTATTGTCTCTCACCCACCCCATCTGTGCGCCCCAGGGCTTGCCCGCACCTGCGCCTGAAGATCCGCGTCAGCCAGGCTCTCGGGGATGACGCCTCGGACCACGACATCGAGGAGCAGCAGGCCGCTGGGATCCAGGCCCCGGGCCACCTGGGTCATCGTGAGCAGCTCCCCTGCAATCCATCCCCGCCCGGCCTGGAGTCACCACAGGGGAGAGGCCCTGGGCTCAGGCCCCAGTCTCACCCAGCGCACCCGGGGGGCGGCCCCACTCACCTGTGGAAAACTCCATGTGCGACTCCTGCCGGAAGCTGCCACCAGTCAGGGAATGGCCGTTCAGGGCGCCTCCACGCTCTCCGGCCAGTGCCCAGTAGATGGGGGCAATGGTGACCACGAGCACCCGCATCAGAGGCCCTGGACAGGGTGGGGGGCGGCGCCGGGTTAGGGCCAGGTGCTGAGGCAGCCGCTCCTTGCTCAAGGCCCCTCTGTGACTCCCTATTACCCCCAGGAAAGCTCAGCCCCAAGATTACCTGGACCTGTTACTGGGTCAGAAACAAGTCGCAAAGGCCCATATCTACTTCTTGGAGGAGTTGAGAAATCAGCGAAACATACAGAGAAGTGCATGTAACTTGTTGATATTCTGCTCAATTCCACAAATGCTGAGAACACCCCATATGCTGAGGACACTGTTTTATGAATCTGTCTTGGTTTTCTGGGCCTTCTGGCTAATTTTACTCTCCACATCTCTCCCCTCTTGCCTGAATCCCACAGTAGTTACTGGTGACACCTTCACTTTTCTTTCAGCTCTCACTTTAATAGGGGACAAAACTTCATACAGCAGTTGGTGGTTTCAAGTTCACGGGCTGACCTGACCTGCATTCACCCAGCCTGAGCACATACATATTTAATTTTCACCTGAGGACGTGCTTAGGGAGAGGAAGAGAGAGACAGAAGACAGACAGACAGACAGAGAGAGAAACATCCGCTAGCTGCCTTTCGTACGCGCCCTGATAGGGAATCAAACTGACAGCCTTTCGGGGCACGGGACAACGCTGCAACCAACTGAGCCACTCCGGCGGGCTTGGCCTGCTTTTAAATGCAGTCATTTTGTTTTCTTTGGGGGGGTGTGGTGGGGAGGAAGCGGCCACACCTCAATCCACTCTGGCTTGGGCTCAGCTCTTAGAGGTGGCTGGGTTTCCTCTGGGAATCAGGCCCAGAGCAGCCTCGAACCGCAGGCTTTGCCTCCTCCTGGCTCTAGCACGGGTTGGAAGGTCCCCACTTACCCACACTCGCGGGGATGTGACCGATGCTGCTCCGGAAGGTGGTGACCCTAGAGCGTGCCTCCTGCTGCACACTGGTGTTGAGGGTGGCCACGCCAAACTCCTGGCCATTGATCACCCCGATCATGCTGCCTCGACCCCCCCGGGGCTCCCCTGGGAGGAAGGAAGAGAATGACAGTGACACTATCCACCTCTGCGCCCTCAGAATAAACAGGTAGTTACCCATGTCCAGAAGGTGTAATCTGAGGCTCAGAGAGGTAAGGTAACTTGCCCAAGGGTGCCCAGCTAATGGGTGGTGGTACCAGCTTCTAACCTGGCTCTGCCGTCCCCTTCCCAGAAACTTGGGTTAGCCAGGCCCCAAGCTGTACTTGAGTCGGCTTGTCTCTCAAACGAGGGGGTGGGACCAAAGATGCACCCAAAACCTGTTGGCATGCTGAAGGAGCCAGGCGCTGAATGCCACCGCCTGAGTTTACCCCATTCCAACAAGGGCCCGGCTCCAGCTGCCCTGCAGCGGCCCGGCTGGGGTGGGCCGGGTTTGGAGGAGCCGCCAGGCCGTCTGCAAGCAGATGCCCTTCCGCACTAATCAGACGGATGGCGTGGGCACAGGGGGCGCTTCCTCTGGCTAATGGGCCAGCTGCCTCATCTGGACAGATGGCATTCCAGGGGGCGAGAGACAGGAGCTAGCCTGCCTCTGAGCTCAGCAGCTCTCGGGGGAAATCAGCAACAAATTGCTCACGATCTGTCAAAAAATAACATCAAACAGAACTGCCAGGATCCTAACTGGGTAAATTTGGGGGATGGTTAATTTCGGGTTCCAGGAAGCAGTGCCATTTCCTGTAGCCCAGAGCTGGGGTTTGATGAGATGTGATGCCCATCTGGGATGTGTCCTGTCAGTATCTGCTGCCCTGGAGTTGATGCGAGGGACAGGAAAAGGCCACGAACCTGCCCTTGGCCCTGTAATGAAGCGGCGAGGCAGAAACTGGGAGCTGCAGATAAAAAGGCAACAGAATGGCCCCCTGGCGACTTTAAACGGAACGGGAATCGAAGGCCGGGATGACAGCCACTGTCGACTTTCTCAGACATGGCGCGACTCAGCAGCCTCGTTTCCCACAAGGCCAGGATGGGCCCCCAGGACGGATGGGAAAGGAGAGAGAGCAGACAGGTCCATAGTGAGGGGGCCTCAATTCCCAGTCAGGGCACATGCCCGGGTTACGGGCTCGATCCCCAGTAGGGGGTGTGCAGGAGGCTGCAGATCAATGATGTTTCTCTTGCCGATGTTTCTATCTCTCTAGCCCTCCCCTTCCTCTCTCTCTCTAAAAATCAATAATAATAAAAAAAATTTTTTAAAAAGTAGTTGTTTCCATTAAAAAGGTAAGGAGGCTGTTATGGTTTTTCTCCCTAAAAAGATATGTTGGAGTCCTAATCCCCAGACCTCAGACTGTGACCTTATTTAAAGATTGGGTCTGTACAGAGTAATGGAATTAATAGGAGGTCATTAGGGTGAGCCATGGCCTGATATGACTGGTGACCTTAGAGAAGAGGGAAGTTTGGGCACACATGCACCCAGGGAGAACGCCACGTGACGTGGAGGCAGAGGCAGGGTGAAGTTTCCATAAGCCGAGGACCCCGGCCCTCCCATCGCCGGCACACCAGCAGAGGCCAGGGCGAGGCACGCAGTAGATTCTGTCTCAGCCAGAGAGGGAACCAACCCTGCGACACCCTGACCTTACACCTCCACCCTCCAGGACTGCGAGACGACACGTTTCTGTTGTTTAAACCCCCTGGTCTGTGGCAGCCACGGGAAACTCATGCAGCAGCCACGTGGCGTGAGTTGGGGGCTTTTCAGCAGGAGAGGGTAAGAATTGGGACCAAGCTCTGAAAGGAAGGGAGGGTCTGCTCAGACCCCAGGGTGCCCCCTCTGTGACTGGGTGTCAGAGAACCACCAAGCTTTCCAAGTGGCATGCGGTGGTGTCCCCACCCTGCCCACAGGAGAGGAGGGGACCAGTGGCCAGAAAGGGGCCCGCCTGGTTGGCAGTGAAGTGTTGAGTCCCAGTTCCAGTCCGGCCTGAGGTGCCGCCTGGAAAAGGGTTCTGTGGAGAAGGAATCGGACATTGTGTGCAGTGATCGATTAGTGATGTCTGCCACGGGCAGGGCCAGAGATTCACGGCCACACAAATGGAATATTTATGGAAATAACAGAGGCCCAGAAATATTATTCAGTGGCTTTCCATTAGTCAGTCTGGGTCACTTGATGGTTTCTCAGGAGGGTCATCTTCTTGATTGTAAAGTCTGGGCTGACCCCAGGGAGAAGGGTGCGGACTGAGGAGGGCGAGATGGCAGGGTTCGTAACGTGGTGAGCAGCAGGGTTACTGAGCAGCCCCCAGGGGTGGCAGAGCTCAGGGCAGCACTGGCTCAAAGAGTTTTCACAGCAGCCCCAGGGAGGCCCCCACTCTGCCAACTTCAAGGGCTGCAAAGTGTCCAAAGAGAGGACACAGATCTGTGCCAGGTGAGCCGCAGAAGCCGGAGTCCCAGGCCCAACACAAGCTGCAAACACTCAGTGTCTCAGAGCCTCAGTTCCCTGACTACACAGGGCAGGGTAGGTAAGATGGCCCACGAGGCCCTTCCAGTGGGTTCATTCAATGTCTGACTCTCAGCAAAGAGAAGAGCTGGGGAGCTAGCAGGGCGGTGGGCCAGGTCCCCCCCAAACAGCACACAAATTCCCATTTTGCAGGAGATCCCGCCTCTGCCCACCCACAGTCCGGGCAGGGACGCCTCGTACCTTTCACAGCCAGGAACGCCCGGGCTGTGGCAGAGCCCAGGAGGTTGTGGGCGACACACTCATAGGCGCCCGCGTCCCTCGTCTCCACGCGCTCCAGCCACAGGCTCCCGTCTGGCAGGGTCCGCAGCCGCCGGCTGGCCCGCAAGGGCTGCCCTGCACGCAGCCACTCCACCGTGGGCACCGGCTCTCCAGTGGCCTGGCACTGCAGGGTCACGTCATCCCCGGACCTCGCTGTCATGTCCTGGGGCTCCACCCGGAACACCGGGGCACCTGGGGGAGGCCCAGGGCAGTTTTTAGGAACATTTTACTACTTTCGGATGTTCAGGTGATACATACGTTTCAACAGAATAGAAAACATAGAAGCAGAAAGGACAAAAGAGCCACATACGACCCTCTGGGCCACTGGCCGCTCCGGTGTTTGCTTCTAGACGCTGTTTCCATGTGAGAATGTGACCGGAGTTCGTTGGTTCCTCCCTCTCTCCCTCTCTCCATCTCTCTCTCCCTCTCTCCCTCTCTCCAGTATAGCTCATGACTACCTTAGGCCACTAAATACTCATTTTTAGTTGTTACGTGGTACCGGGTTGCTGGGGTCTATCCTAACCAAGTCCCTATTTTAGGCCATTTAGATGGCTTCCAATGAAAGGACACCACTTGCAGGAACTGCCTCTCCTTGGTGCCACATGAAATGGGCAGACGTGGCTCTGTCACCGCTGAGGGCTTCTCACCAAGTCACTCCATGGCCTCAGCTCCCTCACCCGAAAGATGAGAATTCCTGTCCGTGAACTACCACAGCCCCCAGGGTGACGACAGCGAGGGATGGGAACCGTCCTGCTGGTGAGACGCGGGCAAGCGGACTCCCGCTGCGGGTGGAGGCGGGAACCGGCCGCGCACTGCGGGCGAGTGTTGCCTAGTGTCCCGGTCTCCCTGTGGCTGTTGGAACAAACGGCCACAGACAGGGTGCCTTAAGACACAGTGCTAGAGGCCAGAGGTCTAAAATCAGTTGTTTCATGGGACAAAAGTCCAGAGGCTCCAGGGGATAATCCGTTCCATGGCTCTTTCGCCTTCTGGTGGCTTCTAGTATCCCGCGGCTTCCAATGTACCATGGCTTCTAGCGTCCCATGGCTTCTAGTGTCCCATGGCCCCCAGTATCCCATGGCTCCCAGTGTCTCATGGCTTCCAGTATCCCATGGCTCTCAGTGTCCCATGGCTTCTAGTGTCCCATGGCCCCCAGTGTCCCATGGCTTCTAGTGTCCCATGGCCCCCAGTGTCCCATGGCCCCCAGTGTCCCATGGCTTCTAGTGTCCCATGGCCCCCAGTGCCCCATGGCCCCCAGTGTCCCATGGCCCCCAGTGTCACGTGGCCCCCAGTGTCGCGTGGCCCCCAGTGTCCCGTGGCCCGCAGTGTCCCGTGGCCCCCAGTGTCCCGTGGCTCCCAGTGTCCCGTGGCCCCCAGTGTCCCATGGCTTCTAGTGTCCCATGGCCCCCAGTGTCCCATGGCCCCCAGTGTCCCATGGCCCCCAGTGCCCCATGGCCCCCAGTGTCCCGTGGCTCCCAGCCTACAGTGGCTCGAGGCTCCCTCACTCCATGCGTTGCCTTCATCTTCATACTTTCTCCTCGCTTTCCCTCCTTCCCTCCTCCCATCTCCCTCTGCCTCTCTAAGGACACTAGAGGTAGCATTTAGGCCACCGAGACAATCCAAGATCGCCTCCTTATGGCAAGATCCTTAACCCGTCGGCAAAGGTCATTTTCCGGAACACGGTAACAGTCACGGGCCCTGGAGACCACGTCTGGGAGCCGTTTATCAGCCGGTCGCAGGCAGTAGCTCCTGGAGCTGGACGTGCGTGTTCCGTGGGACCTGGCAGCGTCCCTCCTGAATCAGTGCCCCAAAGGACTGTCTGCGCATGTTCGCCGCAGGCCTGCATGAGAATGTCACCCAGCACTGTCCTAACCGCCCTAACCTGGAGACTAGCCCCCAGCGGGATACGTAAATAAATCCCGGCTTACCCGTATCGCGGAAAAAATCGGGCAATGAGAATGAATCTCCAAGTTCCACGCAGTCTCCCACACACCGATGTGCCCAGTGGCACAGAACACGTGACAGGGGCATCCCATTTCAGTAAAGGTCCAACATAACTTCCACCACGCTGACTGAGGGGTCAGCAAGTCGGCGCCCCCGACAGCGAGCACAAAACTACAAAGCTGTCAAAACCAGTGACTTCGGGGCTCCAGAAATCAACTCAAGGCACGCACCAAACTGACCATCATTTATCCAGGAGAAGCTTCTAGAACTTGGGTAAGAGCGGTGGACGTGGGGGGCTTCCTTCCCCAGGCTGCTCCCTCTGCCCCCACCCCCACCCCACCCCCTGGTGGTCACAGCAGAGCTGCGAGGGCAGGGCTGGCTGTGGACACCAGCAGCTTTGCAGCTATAAAGGGCTGGCTTGGTTTGCAGCAGGGGGTGGAAGGAGACTCGGGGAAACCGGGGTGTTGCCTGGGAAACAGCTGGTCGGAGGCAAAGGGGGAGTTGGCATCTCTGCGGGCCTGAGATCGTGGCCCTGGTTGAAGACACCAAGGGGCCCACCAGAAACTGAAAGAGGGGAACCTGGGAATGAGGGGGCCCGGGATGACTGGAAGATTGCCTGAAGTTTTTTTTAAAATGGTATGATTAGTATCATTTAAAAGTGGTATGATTATCAAAAATTTGAATAAAATAATAGTAATAATAAATAATATCTGGCATTTACTGATTACCTACTATGTGCCAAGTGCTGTGCTAAGCACTTTACACGCATTATTTCATTCAAGCCTCACAGCTACTTACAAGGTCTGTTCTATTACGATCCCTATTTTAAAGATAAGAAAACTTAACTACTGGAGAGAAATTCAGTGATTTTCCCAGGGTCCCAGAGCAGGCGGCTGAGCCAATAACAAGCCCAGCTGACTGGAGTCCAGGGCCTGCCCTCTTAACCTCTGGGACGGAGGCTAGCGTGGCTCACGCCTGTCGCGGGGCCTTTGCACCTGCTATCCTTTCTGCCTGAACAGTGTCCCCCAGGCTGTCACACGGATGCTCCTTCTCATCATTTGGATCTTAATTTAAGTGTCGTTCCGAAAGGCCTTCCCTGATCACCACCCGCCACCTCCGAACTGCCTGAACTTTGAATTACGCCACAGCCATGTGGACGCCTTGAGGAAGCCTGTCGCCTCAGTTTTTAGCAGGTTTGGCCGTGATGTGTGTGGGCACAGACTTCTTCGATTTACCCTGTTTGAGTTTTGCTCAGCTCCTTGAATTTGTAGGTTTATGTTTGTCGTGAAATTTTAGGTCACTCTGAAGCTCTGTATAACACAAGCTGCCTGGCAAATCCAAGAGCTGTCCCTGTGAGCTCGGTGACAGTTTTGGGTTTTGAATAAATGGCCCCCCAGGCCTGGCTGTTGGGTCCCTGGTGTTCATTAGCCCCGACCCCAACACCCCTTCTACCCTGGGGAACATCCCACAGGACTTCGATTGTTCTGGATAAATATTTGTAAAAGAATTCCAAGTCCCGGCCCTGCCTCTCGCCCTCCACTCTTACCAGACGGCCTGGACCAGCCCAGCCGCGGCCTCGGCACAGCTGACCCTGGGCGCCCACATGCCCACACCGTGCCCACCCAGGGCCCGGGCGGGCGCCGGGACTCACTGTGCAGCACGAGGACCACCACTCTCTCCGCCGCGCCCATCTCATTCTCTGCCAGGCACCGGTACCGCCCTGCGTCGTCCCTCTGTAGGTGGGCACACGAGGGGGACGCGGCGTTCAGGAGAGGGGCGAGGGGGAGGGGAGCAGCTTGGGACAGCTGGGCAAGGAAAGGGGTGACAGGAGCAAGACCCGCCTAACCGGGAAGGAACTTAGAGCCTAAACCAGCCGGGGGCTCCGGGACTCCTCACAGTGACGCATTAGAGGGGCCTTTGTGGCCACTTGTCAACAGACATCCAGCCCCTTCCACACCTGGAGGGGGGGGGGGGTCAGCTGAGGGCATCGACTCGCCGGGCAGCCACCTGCTGCAATAGGTGATTTAGAGTCGCCTCTTCCCAGCAGTGTGTGTGGCGGTGTGTCACCCACGGCGCGGCGTAGGGGCTGCTTGCGAGAAGCGGTTCGTGGTCAACTAAGTGTGGGCACTGGGTGAGACAATGGGGGTCCAAGCGCAGGCGCTCTCGGGCTTTTATTGGGCCCGTGTGCACTGCCATCCCGGAGGGCAGGTGGTGGGCAGCGTCCCCCCACTCAGTGGGAGGGAAGCGGCTGTCGCAGGCCATCGGCCACCATGGGCAGGGATGGAGCTCACTTCTGAGTGGCAGCACTGCCTTGAGGTGGAGCTGGGGGCGGCCTAAGGCCACCGTCAATGCCCAGAAGATGAACCCCGGGAGCCGCTCCAAAGGGCCCGGCAGCAGGGCACACAGTTAGGAGAGTCGGTTTGGGGGTCAGACTGATACGGGACCAAATCTCGGCTCCCCGGTTAACCACACTGAAGCCATTACTAGACATGACCATGTCTCTGGAGCCTCAGTTTCCCCATCCCTAAAATGGAGATAGCGACTGCTGGGATCGTTGTAGCATCAAATGGAATCACAGCCATTCAGTGCCTGGTCTGCGGTCCATCCTCAGGTCCCCGCAGCCGTTACTCCTGCTGCCGTTACTGCTACTCTGCTGTCAGTGCCAGTCCTGTGATTGCTACTCTCCAGGGACAGGCTCCCAAATGGGCAAGGCCAAGCTTGACAGGAGCGAACTGCGGATTTCTGCATGACCCTGGGACTTGGGACACAGAGGGAAGGTGAGCGGGGGCTGCCCAGTGCTTGCAAACAGCATGGAGTAGGAGTCAGGAGAGCTGGGGACGTTCCTGCCTCGCTCGGGCACCTACTGGTTGTGGGCCTCTCTGAGCCTCAGTATCTTCTTCTGTCTGCCCTGCCCCTTGGGGTTGTTGTTATTAATAACATTTACTGGCATTATCGAGGGGCCAGTCACTCCTAAATACCAGGTATGGGTCATCTCGCTGATTTCTGACTGTGACACTATGAGGGAGAAATGACCGTTAGCCCCATTGCATGGGTGGGGTAACTGAGGCACAGAGAAGTTAAGTCACTGGCTGGAGGTCTCCCTAGTCAGGGGAGGACATCTGGGTAATGGGTAGGAACGTGCTTTGCAGACTGTGGAGGGTGATGCCAACCTAAAGAACCCTCTAAGCAATCAGGAAAGGCCTAGGGTTGTCCCGGATGTTCCCACCCAAAGCCCCAGGCCCCTCCTCGCCTCTGTCCTGCGGAGGGCCAGCGAGCCATTCTGCAGTAGGTGCCGGAGACGGCTGTCCCGCAGCGGAAGGCCATCTTTGATCCAGCGGATGTTAGGCTCTGGGTCTCCGTGGACCACACAGTCCAGGCGGATGCTGCCCCCCACAGGTTCCACCAGGTAGGAGAAGGCCTCCCCTTGAAGGACTGGAGCTTCTGCACGAAGTGACATTGGACAAAGGGTCAGAAAGGACGTTCCCTTCAGGCTCAACCTCCCACAATTCTGTCCCCAAAGTCCCGTCCCCAGATGCCAGGGGCTGGCCCAGAATGGCTGTGTGTAGTCAATGCATCAGAGATGGCAAACGGCTCCCGTGTTTTGGGCCAAGTGAAACAGACTGGCAGTGGCCACCAGGAACCCTGCTGAGAAGGATTTGAAGCTGGGGGGGAACAGAGCGGTGATTGATTAGTGATGTCTGAGACAGGTGCAGGATTGAAGGCAATGTAACGAGTGTCATATCCTGGCTCTCTCAAGGACAAATTACCCCAGCTGCAGAATTCCTGTTGGGGACTTTGGAAAACAAAGACCACGAGATCATTAGGACACCTCTGCTGTCTGCAGCAACACTAAGACGTCCCTGGGCCTCATTTCGCTCAAACCTTAAACCACTCTTGGATGGCTGTACAGTTTCTACCCTTCCCGGTTTCCTGCGGTCGATCTACCAACAGCTGCAGCTGTTCCTGGCGCCTCAGGCTGCCGGTGCCCTCAACAAGCCCATGCCGCCCATCCTGAAGCTGACCAAGTTAACGCATGGTGTCAGCAAGGGTTGCTGTGCTGCCCCTGGCTGAGGGGGCGACAGGTGGCTGGCAAGCTTCATGCATTTTTCTGCCAGAATGCCCTGGCCCCCAGGCCTGCCTCCCACACCAGCACCATCCGGCTGAGAGTAATACTGCAGGCTGACCGGTCAGATCTCAATTCTACCTGCAGCCAGGTTGTCCTGGGAGATTAAAAAGTACCGATGTTCGGGCCCTGCCCCAGGGAGACTGGGTTACTGAGTCAGGGTGGACCCTGGGCTTCAGTATTTTATAAAGTCCTAGGGGATGCTAGCGTACAGAAAGGAGAGCGAATTACTTGTCCAGAGGTCAGGAAGCCAGTTTCATAGATTTTCATAAAAAGACCAATAGACCGAGCTCAGCAGGTCTCAAGAGAAAAGCCACATGGCTCACGCCTCACCCTTCACGTGCACGAAGCTGACTGCCTGCACGCGCCCCACTCTGTTCTCGGCCCAGCAGACGTAGGTCCCGCTGTCCTCTCTGGTGACCGCCACCCTCTGTAGCGTGCTGCCCCCGTCCTGTTCAGACACCCCCTCTATGGCAGAGAAGAGACACCTCAGGGGGCTCTGAGCCCAGGGACCCGTGCCCTGAATGCGTAACTCAGGCCTGAGTACCCAGCAGGTGCTCAATAAAGACACAGAAGGCAGGTGGCCCTTCTCCCTAGTGGATGCCTGGCTCAGAGGAGGCACCGACCGTATTAGAAATTGTGGTCGGAGAACCTGCCTTTTCTCATTCCCAGGTCCACGCTGGGAGTTGGAAGAGTGGTCAAGGGCAGGTCTCTGGGGGCTTGGGTCCTGCCGCAGTGAATGGCCGCCCTCGGGACCCCTGCTCCCCCCTTTTCAGATGAAGAAGCTGGGCTCCGAGAGGCTGAATCACTCACCCAAGTCCCCTCCCAGGAGGCGGTGCGATAAAGCCTTCGCACGGGTTAGGGGGACCTGAGAATATCATTCTGCAGCAACTTTCTGCATTTGAGCAATTCAGCCGCCATTTATTGAGCACCTACTATATAGCCTCCAGGCCCCGGGCCTCCCTAAACACCACCTGGGGTCAAGTGCAGAGACGCCAGGGCTGAGTCTTTTTGGCAGTGGCTTCTTGCCAGGTCTGACATGTGACTGTCACATATGGCCAAACATGGGTTTGCCCCACACCCCCTGCATAGGGCCAAGTCTGGAGACCCAGGACCCACAGCGCCGACTGACACCCTTTTCCTCCCCACTAGCTTGGGGCTCCCCCTGCTCGCCCTCCTCTGCCTCCCAGGGTCGCGGTCCCATCCACGGTCCCATCCAGACCTGTGACTGGCTGGTCGTTGACAGTCCAGCCAATGCGGGGTGTGGGGCTGCCCCGGGCCGCACAGCGAAGCCACAGCCTGTCCCCGAGGCGCAGGCTGCGGTCCCCAGGCAGGGTGGTGAAGACGGGCAGCGCCAGGATGGTGAGGTGCACACGGCGGCGGGCGCGGCCCGCGGGGTTCTCGGCCGTGCAGGTGTAGGTGCCGGCATCCCGGCTCTGTGGGCAAAGGGCGGGATTGGCCTGAGAACCGCCTCCACCCCCAGCCTGGGCCCCGCAGGTGCCCGTGGAGCATCCAGCCCAGGGAGGCAAAGTGAGTTGACCACGGTCGCTCAGCTGGCACTGCCAGGGTTCCCCGCTGCGCTGCTGCGCTTCCCCATAGTTTCCATCTCCTGAGCACCTACTATGTGCCGGGCTCTGTGCTCAGGACTCACCTGTAGCAGCTCGTCCACACTCACACCATCCCTGAGGAAGCTCCCGGTTTTGGGGGCTTCTCTGAGAGGAAAGCCCCACCGTGCGTTCCAGCAGGGCCGGTGCCCTCACCACGGCACCACCCGGCCTCCCATGTGGCAGGGTCTGAGGCGCCCTGACCCCCTCCAGATGCGTCTCCCAGCAGCCCCGTGTCCATCTGCAGAGCAGCCCAGTTTGTAATTACGGAGCCCATAAGTGTGGATGGTGAGGGGGTTGGGGTTCCCACCTATGGCCCTGGCTCAGGTCAACATCGACATGAGGCTGAGAACCTGGGCGCAGTCAGGGGCGGCAAAGTCATGGCCGCACCCCTGCCCCATTCCGGGCTCCCTCACTGCCCTGGAGGCTAGTCCTGGGGGTCCAGGTTCAAATCTTGGTTCTGCTTGGGAACAGCGTGTCTCGGGAACACTGGGACGCTCAGAGCCTCAGTCTCTTCATCTGGACTCTGGGACAATAACGCCGATTTCCCCAGGAGCCTGGGGGGAGACTGCACAGCGCTCAGCTCAGGGCATGACAAACGGGGTGCTCCGCAGAGTCTCCCCGCTCCCCTTGTTACTGGGAACCCCCTGCTCCGGGGCAGAGTCCCACTGCTCCCCTTGTTACTGGGATCCCCCTGCTCCAGGCCAGGGTCTCACCGCTCCCCTTGTTAC
Organism: Miniopterus natalensis; assembly: GCF_054644295.1. Taxonomy (NCBI): domain Eukaryota; kingdom Metazoa; phylum Chordata; class Mammalia; order Chiroptera; family Miniopteridae; genus Miniopterus; species Miniopterus natalensis. The sequence continues at coordinate 72,248,856 of NC_142092.1, forward strand.
TGGGATCCCCCCTGCTCTGGGCAGAGTCTCACCGCTCCCCTTGTTACTGGGATCCCCCTGCTCCAGGCCAGGGTCTCACCGCTCCCCTTGTTACTGGGATCCCCCCTGCTCTGGGCAGAGTCTCACCGCTCCCCTTGTTACTGGGATCCCCCTGCTCCAGGCCAGGGTCTCACTGCTCCCCTTGTTACTGGGATCCCCCCTGCTCCGGGCAGAGTCTCACCGCTCCCCTTGTTACTGTGACTCCCCCTGCTCCAGGCAGAGTCTCACTGCTCCCCTTGTTACTGGGATTCCCCCGGCTCCGGGGCACTCACCTCCGAGTTCTTCACCAGCAGCCCCCCGGATGGCTGGATGCTGAACCTGCCCTCAGCGACAGGCACAGGCTGGCCGTCTTTCTCCCAGGTGACGTCGGGCTCGGGACTGCCGCTGGCAGCGCAGGGCAGGAGAGTGTGGGAGCCTTCAGTGGCGGACAGGTCAGGGAAGCCCATCTTGATGACGGGAGGGACTGTGGGGACAGGAGGGTCCACTTGGGGACTGGGCTGGGCTAGAGTGGGCTGCTCCGCCCTGGGGCTCTGGGCACACCCCCAGACCCTTCCACCAACCCCCCGGGCATAGACCAGTGCCCATGGTCTGGGCAATTGGGGGACTCGTGAGTTGGGTGAGGAGTTATGGCAGGGTGACCAGTGTCCGGCCCTCTGGTGACCAGCAGTGATGCTCCAAGTCACAGGGAAGAGAAGCCTGCTGGCCAAGGAGCAGGGGAGGAGGCGAGGAGCTTCTGGGCTCATAGCCAAAGTCCGAGTGACCCCAGCTGTACACAGCCACCCACAGGGACAGCCACTGAGGGACAGCCCGGGGCAGGCGCTGGGGTACAGCAGGTCTGGCCCACACTGACTGTTCCCAGATACCATGCAGATTTGGGGCCAGTGACATCTCCTTTATCTCTAGAGACCGTGATTGGTCAGACTAAGGAAAGGACACGCTTGTGTGTCTGTGCAGAAGGGACAGCGTGGCTATTGCTACGGGAAAGCCAGGATGAATGGGGGACATGAGATCAGTGTCCCAGGCGGGCTGGCGAGCTGGAGGGGCCAGAGCTATTATGTGAAGCCAGGCCTGGGCATAAAATGTTCTCCCAATTCCTTCCAGACCCACAAGCGGTGCCGGGGTAGCCCCCCCCCCGACCTGGGCTCAGGGCTGCAGAGAAGGGAGTCCCCCGGGAGCCTCGGTCCCTCCCCGGGCCCACCTTGCACCACCAGCCGAGTTTTGCCCACGGCGCTGCCTGCGCTGTTCTGGGCGATGCAGAAGTAGTTCCCGGCATCCTCTGGGCTGGCGTGGACAATCCGCAGCTGGCCGCTGGGCAGGACCTGGGTGTTCCCTCCTGGATTGGGTTGGAGGAAACGGGGGGCTGGGGACTGGGGCCACAGGACCCCTGAGGAGGGCGGCAGGGTGGCTTGGGCTGTTCTGTCAGATCAGGCAGCAGGTGACTCGCTGTGGTCACAGGGTGATGGGGGGACAGAGAGTGTGGAAGCTGGACCCAGAGCCCAGCCAGGCTGTCCCCTCCGACCTCCCAACCCAGCCACCGGGGGCTCAGGTCGAATCTCGGGCTCCGGGTGGTGCGAGGAGGGGGCAGGGCAGGAGGGGAAGAGGGGGCAGGGGGTGACTGGACCTCCACAGGGCTTCAGAGGCCCACTGTGCCCCCCTCTGGCGCTGGTCTCAGTGGGGACTCACCTGCGGGGATGCTGAGCCCCTCCTTCTGCCAGGTGACACTTGGCCGGGGGACGCCCAAGGCTGTGCAGGGGAGCAGCACCTCCTCCGCCACCGAGGCCTGGACCACGCTGGGCAACGGTCTCACCACGGGAGAGGCTGCAGAGAAACAGGCCCACAGAGGTCCCTGGGACCCCGAACCCCAGGCCCTCCACCCAGGGGCCTCTGCGCGCTGGAGAGAGGGGACTTCAGAATGAACAGGGTGTTCTGGAAACTGGCACGGAAGGCACAGGTGGGCGGGCTTCCCCCAGGGTCCCGTGAGGGAGTGAGGTCCTAGGCAGCTCTGGGCACCTGGCAGCTGGGCCCTCACCTCCCGTTCCAGCCCCACCCACCACCAGCTCTTTGCCTGCCCCCCTGCCCAGGGCCACACCGTGGGAGCTGAAGGACCTGGGCACCCTACCTTGCACGGTCAGGGCCACGTGCTTGTGGGCCACGCCTGCGGAGTTCTGGGCTGTGCAGGTGTAGCGGCCAGTGTGGATGGGGAGGGCCTGCCCGATCTCCAGGGCGCCTGGAGGGGGAAAGGGGCATGAAGGGGGGAGGGGACCGGAGACAGAAGTCCTCAGGGCTGGAGCCAGCCTGTCTTCCACACCCCCAACCAGGTGTCTCTGGCCCAGGCCACTCAGCCTGCCTCCCTGCCCATCTGTCAGCAGCACGGGAAACCTGGGTTCTAGGCCTGCCTCTGCTCCCTGCCTACAGCATAACTGTGGGCAAGTCCCTCCCACTCTCAGGTCCTCAGTTTCCCCAGGTGTACAATGGGGAATCAGACAGGATGGTCTCTAGACCCCTCTGGCTGTGATGTTCCAGGATATGACACTGCCCCGCCTGGAATCCTTGGCCCACCCAGGTCTCAAAAGTTGCCTCCTCCAGGAAGCCCCCTAGATTACTGCTTCCTCTGTTCTCCCTCCTTTAGTCTCCTTTAGCCGTGGGCTCTCAGAGAACACCCTCTGCCCTTCCAAGGCCACCGTCTGCACCTGAGCAGGTAAGCGAGGTGGTCTCCCGGGGAGCCCTGAAAGCCTGCTGCGTGGGCAAGGGGAGGACACTGCAGTTCCCGCCCCAGTCCCAGACCCACGCGGGACCTCAGCTGTCACAGGCTGGGCCTCCCCATAACCACTTGTCAGAGGAAGGTTTCTATTGCTTCAGGAGAGTCTGAAAGCCACAGACCTGGCTGGCGGTTCCCAGACCTTAGGATTTCCCTAACTAACCAGTAAATACATTTCATTTCAATCCCGTAAAGTGGCCAGCTTTTATTTTGATACACAAAGACATTTTAAAAGTCACCATCTACAATTGCCTTAATTTCATAAAAGAAAGAAATGCTAAGAACAGCACGGTTTCTGCACAAAGGGCGGTCCTTCTGGTGAGAGAAAGCCGGCTGCTGAGAACTCTCAGATAGTCCCTAGTTTTCTCACTTTGCCACGAAGCAGCACTGATCTGCCAGGTGGAGTCAGGGAGCCACTGAAGGTCAGCTGTGCCCTAGTGGGTGGGACTTGATACTGAGGCCCAGAGAGGGCGAGGGGTTTCTCCCAGGTCACACAGCGAGGGAACGGCAGAGCCAGGCCAAACTCGCATCTTGCTCTATCTACCGCATGGCCCCCTGGGAGCGGGAGGCTTTCGCACCCTCTGCCCAGTGTCCCTGTGTCCCCTCAGCAGCAGCTTCCCCGTGGTTCCCCCTTACTTACCCAAAGGTGAGACACGATAGCCACTCCCCCGCACTCCCAGGGGGGTGCCCGCCTTGCTCCAGGACACCACCGGGGCCGGCACGCCCGTGCTGTGGCATGTGAGGACCACGGGGGCCATCGTGGTCACAGTGAAGTCTGTCTGGTCATCGGCAATGGTGGGGGGCACTGAAACACCAGAGGGGACTGAGGCCCTGCCGAGGTGCACTGGGGAACCCGCGGGCACAGACAAGCGACGAAAGCCGTAAACAGAGACTGAGACCCTCGGTGACTACTGAAGGGCCAGGAGGGCCGGCCAGCAGAGGGAAGTCCCAGTCTCTCGCTCAGGAGTATTTTTCTGCCGGGCGAGGGGATAGCTGTGAACTAACTGACCCGGCCAGGCACCTCAGGGAGCTGGGAGCTGGTGGCAGCTCAGAGCAGGGGACGCAGCATTGAGCCTGAGACCTGAAGAAGCGGGTGTTGGCTGGGCGAAGGGCGAAGGGCGAAGGGCGAAGGGCAGAGTGTTCACCGCAGAGGTAACAGCACGTGTGAAGGCCCAGAGTGGGAGACAAAAAGCTAAACAGCGAGGCAGGCCGTGGGGGGAGCTTAACCTGGGGGGGGTCAGGGGAGCCAGCCCACGGGGACCTTGCGGGCCCAGGTGATACCTTGCATTTTATCCTGAGGACAGTAGGCAGCAGAGAGAGTGATTTTAACCAAGGTGATCACAAGGTCGGATTTGGGTTTAGAACATTCTGGATTGGGAGAGGTCTCTCCTGCAGGCCCGCACGTGCCAGGGACTGTGCTGGAGCCAGGGTTATGACAGTGTGGGTAGGGCAGGATCAGAGAGGGCCTCCTGGAGGAGGTGTCCCGTGGAGCACGGGAGGGCTGAGAGGCAGCCAGCTCAAGTCCCTGCTGGTGAGGAGGGCACCAGGAGAGGAGGCCACTGTCCCCGTCCTGGCTTCCTCCTCTGCCCCTGCCCCAACTCACCACGGATGGTCACCTGGTACAGCCTGCGGGCCTCGCCCACCTCATTGCTCACCACACACTCAAACTGCGCTGAGTCCTGGGGGCTGGGGGCTGCGAGGAGCAGGGCATTGGAGGGCAGGAGCCTGGGACAGACAGACAGACAGATGTTGACAGATGTTGACTGCTAAGTGACTGGCCTGGCTGACCTGAGACCAGCCAGCCGTGGCCTCCCTGGGAATCTGGAAGGTGTCTTGACTATTTCCCTTTCCTGTATCTGGCCCCCAGCCCTGACTCTAGAAGTTTCCACCTCTGAAGGTCTAGTTTGGGGCGATTTTCATTTTCCTCTGTTTCTCTATTACCCTGCGTGTGTCCTACATTCGCCCTCCATGCTACCTCCTCTAATAGTAACCACACCCAGCTCCCTCATCTGACCAGCGTGGCTGCTGAGCGCCGGCTGCAGCAGAGGTCTCCACGCTGTCCTGGCACCTAACGCAGCGAACGCCTGGTGAGCTAACTGGTGAACTGGCCCCTTTCATGCCCCAGAGGCCAGTTCAGGACCAGCTGCATCTGCAAAGCGGGGAGACCAAGGCTCCTGCTGGGGCCCTGATTCCAGCTCCGCCAGCATGAACTTGGGCTTCCAAAAATGTGTCTAAACCGTGACTGTCATGGTTTTAAAGGCCATGCGTTTTCTCGTCGGTTGTACGTCTCCCATGCCCCACACCCTGCCAGGCATCTCAGGTGAAGACCCTCCTGGCCGCCCGAGGCCGGGGCTTTGCTGAGCCCTGGAGCACCTTCCTGCCTCATTCCTGACCGGGGTCACCCTGTGAGCTGGGGTGCCTTCCCCACCCCGAAGCCTCAGGACACTCCCAGAAGGAGGCTCAGTACCGGTAGGCGCCCTGCTGCAGGTGGAAGTCCAGCTTCTGTCCATCCTTCCACCAGGCCACGTGGGGCTTGGGGGAGCCTCTGGCCTCACAGGGCAGCGAGGCTGGGGTGTGGGCTATCAGGGTCAGGTTGGAGGGGCTGGGGGCGATGGTGGGAGGCTCTGGGGAGAGAGCAGAGGTCAGGAGACAGCGCGCAGGATGGAGGAGGGGAGGGGTACCCACCCCACTTCCACCCACCCCAAGGAGGCAGGGAGAGGGGGCAGGAGACACTCCCCTGGGGGATCTTCCGATGGGCTCCCAAAGTTCGTGTAATGGGGCCTTTGCACACCCCGGAGTCTGGAGACCCCCAGTTACCTCTCCTGGAATAAGGCCTCCGGGGTGCCACCGCCCCCATTAGCCTGCCTGAGGCTGGGGCCCAGCAGCACGGCCTCTACCACAGTGACCGGTTGGAGCGGGGAAAGCAGGTCAGAGCGCCTGGCTTAGTGATTCTGAATCTTATCCTTTCCAGTGTTTCACATGTTGTGTGTTTATCCCTCACTCCATAGAACAGCACAGTACTGAGTATATGTAACATATGCATAAAAATAAATATGCGTCTTTTGAGTGTGATGCTAAAACCTTTTTACTAATGGGTTTCATGATCGAAAATATTTGGAGACCATTGTGGTTGGCTCCTGATAGCTAGAATGACCCAGAAACTAAGCAGGACCCGGTCCAGACCCAGGGTGATGCAGACGGCAAGGAACACGCCCTCCCTCATCCACCTACCGAAGACCCGGAGGTCACGGCCTTGCCGATCGGAGCCCGCGGAGTTGGACGCCAGGCAGAGGTAGTGGCCGGCGTCCTGGGCAAGGACTGGCTGGATCCTCAGGGAACCCTCGGGCAGAACCTGCAACCTGGAACCGGGGGCAGGAGACCAGGACATCAGCAAAACCCTGCGAAAGGCTGAACCCCTGATGGCGTCTCCAGCAAGACCCTCCCCTGTGCCTGCCTTTCTCAGCATGACGGTGCTAACTCAGGAATCCTGCATCTGTGAGGCTGGGGTCAGTGGGGCCACAGCCATGCACCCCCAGCCCAGCACCAAGAAGGGCAACAGAGGCTGCTTCGGGCCTCCTGTCTTCCCGCCTGGGCCCAGCCTCTCCCCACCTTTCTGAGAATGGCCCCTGGATCTGAGAACTGCTGCTTCCCAAGGGCCATGTCTGTTCTGTGTAACCCCACCCCCAGCCACAGCGACTGGCCTGAGGAGGAACACGTCACTCAGGCTGGGCCAATGGAATTCCCTGCCCTGGGAATTTGGAACTGGGGTTCCCAGACAGCTCTCTAGGCTCCGCAGGTTGTGTGAGATGAGGACTCTAACTTGGGGGTCAGGGAGAGACAATTTTCTACACCTAGGAAAGAAGGTGTAGAAAATTGGCCTGAGAGAGAGGCATGAAGCCTACACACACAGAAACAGAGGTGAGCAACCAAGGGTCAAACCAGACAGGCAGGCAGACAGACAGACAGCCACCACGGGTTCTCGATGCTCCTAACAAATAGGCATTCCTATCCTCGGGTTCTGAGAAGACCCACGACCTTCGGCTCCAACTGCCCACGTGGGCTTCTGTTCATAACCTGTAGAGAGGTTCCTGAGACCCCCCCCTTCCAATTCTCACCTGGGGCTCCCAAGATCAAGGGGGGCCCCGTCCTTCCGCCAACTAATGAGGGGCGGGGGTGCTCCATCCGTCTGGCAGGGCAGCAGGGCTGACTGGTTCACAGAGGCGTTCACTGCTGGTGGTCCTGGCTGGATGGTGGGCACCACTGGAGGAGGGGCACAGAGGGAGCGGGTTCCAGGAGCCTGTGGCTCTGCGGGGCTGGGCAGGGCGGGTGGGGCCAACCCACTCACTGTGGATCTCCACGCGGAAGGCCACGCTGGTGCTGCCAGCCGCGTTGCGGGCTGTGCAGCTATAGTCACCGCTGTCGGCCAGGCTCAGGGCCTGCAGCTGCAGGAACCTGCCCTGCTCTGGGAACTGGGTGTGGGCATCTGCCTGCAGACCCCCCAGGGTAGAGAGACCCATGTTAGTGCTGGGCTGGGCCAGGCCGGTCCCCAGGCACTCCCCAAAGGGGAACAAGGACAGTGGCCTCCGCCCCACTGCAGGCTGGCCTGCAGTCCAGACCTGATGCCCAGCTGAGGACCCTCCTGGGAAACAGGCTCCTGTGGGAGGGAGGGAGCACCCTGCCCCTGGAGCTCGGTCCACCAGGGAGGGTGAAGAGGGGGCTCATGCTGATATCAGGAGCTGGGACTTCCACCAGAAGGCCTACAATCCTTGGGTCCCCAGCAGCAAACTTCCCATTTCAGGAGTGAGCACAGAGAACCTCAGGAACCGGCCCCAGGTCACAGAGCCACTCAGTGGAGCTCAAAGTTATAACGGGAAGAGAGCAGGATGCACCAGAAGCCCCGCGGCAAAGCTGAGCCATGCCTCCGTGTCCGCATCCACAATATGGTGACAATAATAATAGGGGTGGAAGACATCAGGGGGGCAGGTGTGCAAAGTGCTAGCACCGAGCAGGCCCTCAGCACCTGGATCCCATGTGGTCAAGGCCTGTGGCCTGAGAGGGACAGAAGGAGGTAGCCCTGGGTCCTCAGCCTGGCACCCACCTGCAGCAGGATGCCGTCTCGGTGCCACTCAATCTCGGGGGCTGGATCCGCCTCCACAGAGCACTCCAGAACCAGCTGCCCTGGGGCCAGGCCGACCACAGAGCGGGGGCCTCGGGGCCCAATAACGTTTGGAGGGGCTGGGGGTGCAGAGAGGGCATGAGTGATGGGCCCGCCCCTTTAGGTCCCATCCTGCCTCCCTCTCTTGCCCCCTCCCCCCCCCCCCGAAACCCCTACCTTGAACCCTGACCCGGAAGCTCTTCTCTACTTCACCAGCAGGGTTTTGGGCCAGGCAAGTGTACAGCCCATCATGGCCCACCTGGGGATGGAGCAGGGTAAGCAGCTGCCCTGGCCCCAGCCTGCCCACCTCCTGGCCTGGTTTCCTTCCTTCACGGCTAACGAACCTGCTATGTCTGCCATCCCACTTTCCAACCAACCTATTCCCCTCTCTGGGATGTTTCCTCTCTAACACCATATCACTCTTGCTTTAGGGCTAGGGCAAGCCTGCCTCCTCCAGGAAGTCCCCCCTGACTGCACCAGCCCTCCTCTGGTGACATGGTTTTCTGCATCAGCCTTGGCTCTGACCGGGCTGGGAGCTCCTGAGGGCAAGGCTCAGGTGGGTCATTTCCACATCCTTACTCCGCAAACAGGAGGAGCTCAGCCAAACCTTGCCAGGTGCTGCTGGGTCCCCCTCTCCTCCCGTCCCCCAGACTCCTCCACAGCAGGCGAGATAGCAGCACCTGCACAGCCTCCACCCGGAACAGCTGCCCAGCCCCTTTGCTGTCCTCCTGACTGCTCAGGGCCTGCCCGTCCTTATGCCAGGTGATGTTGGGCGAGGGGGTGCCCCGGGCATCACAGCGAAGCTCTAACGGGGCACCAGGGGTCAGCGACAGCTCTGCAGCCTGGCCCGAGTCCTGGATGTTGGGGGGATCTACAAAACACCGCCCCCTGGGTCAGCTGTGGGGCCATCATGAGAGCAGCAGGAGCTGGGGTTCATCCCTCCCCCACCATCCCGGTGCTGACAGCGGACAGAGCAGCCAGAGCCACAAGCAGGCAGGGTGTGTGTGTGTGGGGGGGCTCCTAAGAACAGGAGAAACCATGGCCCACCTGCCTCGGACAATTATTTCTGCTGTAAAACCAACAACGACACAGTAGGAGGGGCCGGCACAACTAACACACGTTTCTAACATATAATGCCACTTGAAAGATCTTGCGCTTGAGACTTGGGACTCGGCTCCCACCGAGTTCAGTGGCTCTTGCCCCAGTTTTACGTGGTTTGGGGGGATAAGACTGAGGAGCGCAGCCCCAGGAGGAAGCATCCCAGCTGCCTGCGCCCCCAGCCCAGCTCCAGGCCTCTGGGGCGCTCACCCCCATCCCCCCAGGGGCCCAGCCTCCCCTCCCTGGCCCAGGGAAGCTAGTGCTGGGGGCTGGGGGCGACGATCTACCCATCACTGTCAGCCGGAAATGCCTCCTCGCTTCCCCCGCCTCGCTCACTGCCACGCAGGAGTAGGTCCCCGTGTCCCCCTCTCCGGCTGTCTCCAGATGCAGGCCGGGCCCCTGTTCAAGGCTCTGGGGGATCAAGGGCTCCCCATCCTTCATCCATGATATTAGCGGCAGGGGGTTGCCCTGGGCTTCACAGGGGAGGACCACCGGGGAGCCACGGACCACGGCCACGTTGTTCTGGAACTCCGCCGGCTCCAGGACAGGGGGCACTGTGCAGGGCCAAAGAGCGGGCACAAGTCATTTCATTCCATGCCAAGTGGCCCTCGCCCCTGTTCCTAGACAATCCCTTCTCATCTCCGATCCTCAGCTTAGACCTCACCTCCTCCAGGAAGCCTTCCCTGAGCCCCTGAGGCCAGGGGAATCCCTGCTCCCACAACACCCTGTCCTTCCCCTAGTAACACTAGTCCCCTGGAATTGTGGTTATCTCGTTACAGAGCTGTGTCCTTCACTGACTTTCTGGTGGCAGGGGCCACCTCCGCTTACTGCTGTACCCCAGTGCCTGGCAAGGCCCCGGGCACACCCCAGTGTCCGATGACTTGTGAGATGGACAAATGAGACCGAGCCATCACGTCTGCTCGCAGGGCCTTCATTCTTACCCCCCAGGCCAAGGCCCCGCTCCCTACCGTGCACCTGCAGCGTGAAGTTTCTGTGGGCCACGCCGGCTGGGCTCGCAGCCACACAGGTGAAGACGCCGGAGTCTGCCAGCTGCACCTGGGTAATCCTGGACCCCTCGAGGAAAGGGAGAGAGAGGGAGGCGGGCTCTGAGACGCAGACTTGGACAGGTCCAGCCTCTGCTTAAACCCCTTTTCGGGCTCGGTGAGTGCGTGTTGCCCCTCACTCTGAAAGCCGTCTGCGTGGGTTAACAAGCCTGAGCTGCCGGAGGCGCGTCCGGGGCCTGCGATCCACTGGCCCGCGGGCCAGGGCTGCTCCCTCACCTGAGGACGCGGCCCGAGCCGTGCAGGTGGGTGCGCTGGGACAGTGGCAGGGGCAGGCCGTCCTTGAGCCAGCTCACGCGAATGGGCGGGGAGCCCCGCACGGGACACGCCATAGTCACCAGCTCCCCAGCCCTGCGCACCAGGGGCCCCACGCCCTCGGTCCCCTGCTCAATGGTGGGAGGCACTGGGGGTGGAAAGAGAAAAAAAGAAGCCATGAAGGGGTCTGGGGAGGAATTCTGGGGAAGGCAGGGTCTTCTCCCAAGGAGGTTCCGGGAGGCGGTGACAATGCCTGGACTTCTGCCACATCCTCCCTGGGAAGCAACGAAGGCTATGGCCGGGACACTGTCTCACCCCCACGCCTGCCCTGCCCAGTGGCTGCCATCTCATCCTGACTCTCCCGCGCGCCTCTGGTCTGAGGACAGGGCAGAGGCCCAGAGAGGCCACCCGTGGCCGGGCTCACAGTGCCTGAGGCTTGAGCCTGGTCTCCTGAGTCCCACGCTTGCGTCAGCCTCCAGGTGCCCGGGGAGGCCCCACGGTGGCCAGGTTGCTGCAGCCCTGGGACGGAGGGGCGGCCCCCTCCCCTCGCCCTCGCTGCTCACCCAGCACGGTCACGGTGTGCAGCCTGGCGTCCTCCCCGGCCGCGTTGTGGGCCACGCAGGTGTAGGCGCCCGAGTCCGAGGCCAGCAGGCCCTTCAGCACCAGGGAGCCGCCGTCCAGGTAGAACCTGGCCGGGGAGAGAGAGCCGAGGGGTGCGTGAGGGTCCGGAGGCTCTGCCGCCTGGGCGGGGAGGGCACAGGCCCGGCCTTACCGGAGGTGGGGGCCCGCGCCCTGGCCCAGCGGGCGGCCGTCCTTCAGCCAGGCCACCTCGGGCGGTGGCTGCCCGTCAGCCTCGCAGTCCAGCTGCACCTGCTGTCCCTCCAGGACGCTGTGCTCCTGCGTGGCGCCCGAGCTCCGGATCCGGGGGGCCACTGCAGCAGGGGCTGCAGTGAGGCCCGGGGTGGTGGCAGGGGCTGGTGTGAGGGTGGGACACAGGGAAGGGTGCAGGGTAAAAACATACCCAGTACATCCACCGCGAAGTCCTTGCGGGCCTCAGCCTGGGCGTTCTCGGCCACACACGTGTAGGTGCCCGCCTGGGCTGGCTGCAGGCGACTCAGCTGGAGGCGGCCCCCCCGGGAGACCACGCCATGTGCCACGCTGCTCTCTGTGAACAGAGGGCGAGCCGGGCTGTCACCTGCAAGGACCCACCACCCCAGGTGCTGCCTCTGGGCCCAGACACAAAAGTCACGTGACTCCCTGAGAAAGTGTCCCTCCCCCACACTCACAAAGCTGGCAAGACTCCAGGAATCCTTGACTCACCCACCCCTTTCTAGTGCTCATAGGGAAACTGAGGCCCAGCCAGAGGCAGGGCCTCCTGCCATCTACGTCATGACCTCTCTCAGCCTGGTCTTTGTTCTGTTCCTACACCCCCCCCCTTCCCTCCAGCTCCACCTGCCCCCTCCCACTGATCAAGGCTTCTGATCAAACTGAACCAGCCCCTCAGTGACCCCAATGCAGGTCAGCTAGGGGCTCCGCTCAGCCGCACCCCCACCCCAGCTTCTAATGCCACCCCCCTCCAGCTGTGCCTCTGCCCCAAAGCCTTCTCTAACTGCGCCAGCCCAGCCTGACCCGTCCTCGCCCATATCGTCTGTCCAGCCAGCCCTTCAACATAAAACTGAGCAACTGATACACGTCCAGCTGTGAGCCTGGGAACTGAGGATGAATGGAACAGTCCCTGTCCCTGAGGAGCTCACAATGCACCAGGGACTGGGAAACAGGCCCCGTCCTGGGCGGCTGCGCCTGTGAAGCCCCTGATGGAGCCAGGAGCAATCAGGCAGGCCTTCTGGAGGAGGTGTCTCAGCTGAGGCTCGAGGGTGAGTATGAATCAGCCAGGTGAAAGTGGAGGTGGGCAGGGGGTCTGGGGTGCGTGTTTCAGGGAGGAAGCAGCGTGTGCTAAGAGCTGGAGGGAAGAGAGAACAGGGCCCGGAGCGATCCTGAGGCCCACTCGTCCACGAATGCCCACAGTGCACTCGCCATCACAGCCAAAGGCAGAAACCACCCAGCTGCCCATCCACTGACGCGTGGATAAAGGAAATGTGACATGTCCACAAGATGGAACATTCAGCCATAAAAAAGAATGGAACAAATAATTTAATTTAGCCTAAAAAAATGAATGAAGACCTGACACATGCTACTACATGAATGAACCTGGAAAACGTGATGCTGAGCAGAGAAGCCAGTGACAGGCCACATGCTGGGTGACTGAAACGTACAGAAGAGGGAACTATAGAGACAGACAGCAGATTAGTGACTGTGTAGGCCTGGGGGAGGGGGAAATGGGGAGTGAAGGGAAATGGGTATGGGGTTTCCTTTAGGGTGATAAAAATGTCTTAAAATTAATTGTGAGGCCCTAGCTGGTTTGGCTCAGTGGTTAGAGCATCAGCCCAAGGACTGAAGGGTCCTGGGTTTGATTCCAGCCAGGGGCACGTACCTCGGTTGCAGGCTCCATCCCTTCCTGAACAGCTTGTGAGCAGGAGGCCACCGATGTTTCTCTCTCTCTCTCCCTCCCTTCCACTCTCTCGGAAAAGCAATGGAAAAAAATATCCTTGGGTGAGGGTTAAAAATAATAATAATAAAATTAATTGTGGGGATGGCTTGCAAATCTACTAAAGCAATTGAATTATACATTTTATTTTTTTTAATTATCATTTTTTTACATGTTTTTATTGATTTCAGAGAGAGGAAGGGAGAGAGAGACAGAAACATCAATGATGAGAGAGTTGTCACCAATCGGCTGCCTCCTGCATGCCCCCTACTGGGCATGTGCCCTGGCCGGGACTTGAACCTGGCCCGAGAGGGACAGTGGTGGCTGGAACCGGGAGGGTTGTGGGTGGACAGCAGCAGGTTGGCACCAGAGGTGTTTACCAGCCAACAAGACCAGAGAGCTGCTGACTGATGGGCCAGGACGAAGCTGAGTTACTGGAGGAGGAGCCAAGGCCAGGCCCGGGGGGGCCGGTGGGGCCCTTGGCACCCACCCCGCACTTCCATCTTGGGAGCTGACTATAGGCACAAACACAGGAGCCTTCGAGTCCCCACGAGTACGGTTTCCGATGTTTGCCTTTCACTGTCATTTCATTAAAGAAAGGAATATTGAGCCCTAAAAAGATAAGGAGGATCCAGGGCACTCACCAACAGGCATTCTGTCCTTCAGCCAAGTGACGGTGGGGGCAGGGACCCCAGTCACGTCACAGGTCAGGACCAGGGGGCTCCCAGCCACCTGGCTCACTGTCTCCGTCTTGGGGTTCTCAAATGTTGGGGGCACTGCAGGAGATAAGCCATATTCCCAGAGTCTTAGGGCTCTGTCCTCCCCCCCCTTCCTCTCAGGCAGACCAGGGGTGCTCGAGAAAGCCCTTCCCTGTGGCTAGGAGTTGACTCTGCCACTGATGGAGATAGGAGCTGTTTTATTCACAAATAGAGCCAGCAGCTGGATGTTTCAAAGCATCTACAGAGCAGAGTCCAGGAGGGGTCCACTTAGCCCGAGGATGGTAAGTGCATGGCTCATGCACCTGCAGGTCTTAGCCTGTGCCAGGACAGACATCACTAATCAATCCCAGCACTCTCCTGCTCAGCCAGAGGAAGTTACGCACCCCAGGCAGCCACTGCTAGTGGAACAAAGACGGCTATGCTGATGAAAATACCTTTGCCCTCAGGGACCAGACATTCCCTGCTGCCTACTGTTCATCAAGGTAGCTATCAGGAGAAGGGGCTGTGAGCTTTGAATAGCAAGCATCATACCAATAGTTTTTAACAGTGGCATTCAATATGGCTTCACGGTTGGATCCTTCCACTACTCCCCTCATCGGGATGCTACTGCTTTGCCATTTGTGGCAATAGCTGGTGTCCACCCAACTTGTCCGCTCTATCTTGCACAGCAATCTTAGCTGAGCACATGGTTGCTCAAGTAGAAACTACATTTCCCAGCTTCCTTTGCAGCCTGCTGTGCCTGGCTACCTGAGTTCTCACCAAATGGATACAAGCAGAGGTAACAATTCTACTTCTACTCTTTTCTGCTTCCCATGGGCTGGGACAGGAGGCAATGTGTCCCAATTTCAACCACATGGACAGGGACAATACCCTAGGGGACAGGAGAGCAACAACATGGAAAGATCCTGGGTCCCTAAGTTTCCACATGGAGCCCAGCTACCTCTAGTATAGATACTAACCTCTGTGTTTATGGATGTGAAAGGTAAATTTCTCTCTCACTTAATCCACTGTATTTTGGGGTCTTTTTTACACAACTGAGTTTATACTCTAACTGACAAAACATCTGACCCTGGGAAAATCTGGCCAAGCCTTCATCCCTTGCTTACCTAGCCAGCTCCAACAGGCTCCCCTTCGTCCAGCTAGAGCCCACCCAATCAAATGCTATCTATGTTCCATCCTTGGGCTGATGGGAGAGGCCCCTCAGGGTTCAAGATGGAGGTGACATGGCCCTAGGCCATCCCAGTGTCTAATCTCTGAGGGATCCCGTCTCAGTGCTCACAGGCCAGGCCCCGTGCCCAGCACTTTACAGGCATGAGTGTTTCCTGTATGCCTCATAGGCAGGTACTGCTTTTAGATTCTTTTACAGAAAATAAACCTGAGGCTCAGAGGGACAGTCATTCTACTGAGCCCCCCACAGTAAGTCCTATTCCAATCCTGCTCTTTTCAATTCCAGATCTTGTCCCCTCAACACTCAGCAACCCCACTCCTTTCCAGCCACTGCCCTTCCCATCCTTGGCAGCCCTGTGTGCTACTAAGGATCCCATGGCAAGGCTCGCAGGCTGGTCCCCACTTACCCTGGACAGTGAGGACGAATGTCTGCATGGCCTCTCCAGCCCCATTGCTGACCTTACAGCTGTACACACCTTTATCTGACACCTGGGACAGAGAGAGCACAGGTTGGTAACAGTGTGCATGGGGCTGGGGATATTTTGGGGAAAACATCCAGGTCCCAGAACTCCCCAAATATGCTGGTCCTGCGTGGGGAGTCGAGACCTGACCCTTGACCTTTTCTAAGAGCCTCAAGAAGAGGGCCCCTGGAAGGTGAGTACACAGGCCCCAGACCCCTACCCCCTCCTGGGCCTGCGTGTCCTGTGGGAAAAGGCCCCTCATTGTGGGAGGAACTGAGCCAGGAGGGAGGAGCCCAGGATGTTTTTCCAGAGAAGCAGCAAACATCCAACAAACATGGTGAATGTTTGATCCATGCCAGGTAGGGTGGGTAGAACTGATTCCCAGGGAGTCATAACCAGAAGGGCCTGGAAAAAGCTTCCAGATCCTGGGGAAACTGGGGCAGGCAGCAGAGAAAGGACCTGCTCAAGGTCATTTTGTGAGTCAAGCGGAGCCCTGTGCTCCTCCCACTCCCCAGCCCCAGAGGCTGCCAATCAAACTCTGCTTGGGGTCTTGCAGGCTGAGGGGGCAGCAGCCCCCACACCCTGCCACACAGCCGCCCACCAACACCAGGAGGTGGCACTGCATGGCCTCCCACAGCTGCCCACACCCCAGAGCCGCTTACCTGGGTGTCCAGGATCTCCAGCCTCTGCCCACCCTGCAGAGCCAGGGTCCGCTGTGCCAGGACCAGGGGCTGCCCGTCCTTGTACCAGGTCACGGCTGGCTCGGGGAATGAGTCTGTCTCACAGCTCAGAACGGCCTTGTCCCCTGCCCTCACCGAGAACGCATCCTGGGGGCCACCAGGAGCCTGCCTGAAGGTGGGGGGAGCTGGGGCAGGAGACAAGCAGAGTAAGGAGCTGTGCCTTTCCTGTGTCCTTCCTGGCCCCAGCTTAGGTAAGTACCCATGGAGGCCCCAGGGCCCCTGTCCCTGCAGTAAACCAATGTAGAAGCCCCCACCGCCCTCTGTAAGCCCACAGGACCTGGCAAGGTGTCTGACACACAGTAGGTGAACACACAAATGAATGAACCAGCCCGTGGCTAGAAAGAACCTTCCACTGAATGCTGGCCAGCATTTCCCCAAGGGGATCCTGAAGGCCAGGAGCCCTGAAACAGGCTCCGTGCCGAGACCCTTGGCTGAGTTTCAAACCAAATGCATCCAACTCTGCAGACCCCGACCCTAACCACCATGCTGCTGGAGGCCACCCCTGCAGGGCTCCGGGTCCCAGGCTCCCCATCCCGGGCTCCCCAGGGACCCTCCTGGCTGAGGGCTGACTGAAGGAGCTGGGGACGGCGCAGGCAGGGGGACAGGCAGGACGCACCCAGCACGCGAAGCCGCACCAGTTTCTGGTCTCGGCCGGCAGCGTTGAGGGCCTCGCACAGGTACGTCCCGGCATCTGATGGCTGTGCCCGGGCCAGCTGCAGCGTGTGAGTGCCTGCGGGGGGCCTGGGGAGTCAGCCCCCGGCACCAGCAAAGGGGTTGGCCCCTAGCCCCACGCCCCTAATCCTAACGCCCTCCCAGGTTCCCAGGCCAGTCCCCACAGAGCTGGACCCCAAGCCTCAGTTTACCCACCCGGCAGCAGGAAGACATCTTCTCCCAGGGAGAGGGCGCGGCTGTCCTTGTACCAGGTGACCTCGGGGCTCGGGTGAGCATGGACGTCGCAGGGGAGGGAGACGCTGCTGTTGAGGGTGACCGTGACCTGCTCCGAGGTCAAGCCTGCGATGTGTGGCGGGGCTGTCCCCGTGGCCACCAAGATAAAGAAAGACACTTGAGAAGGCTCCCGGCAGGGGACCGAGAGCTACAGGTGAAACTCGGGGTCTTGCAAGCTCCCCTTCACCTGGGCACAGAGCCAAACAACGGTGTGCGGTAGCCCGTTTGTCATAACTGTCGCAGATGAGAGCACGGGGGTGTGGAGACCAGAGAGGGAGAGTCACTTTCCCAAGGCCACTCAGCTGGCCTGTGGCAGAGCCAAATATCAATTCAGATTTGAGTCCTAGGCCTTGAGGGCTCAGTGCTGTCATCCCTCTGCTCCTCAGGCCACAGCTGCCTCACATCTGGAGCCGAGCTCACAGCCACTGAGGTGCATGGGTCACAAGAATGTGGAGGTCAAGAGGGCCACTCTGGGGCAGTGACCCCCACTGGGCGACCGCTCCGAGTGTCTCCATGGCTGCGCTGAGAGATCGGGCTGACCTCCTACCTCTGCCGGGAGGTGAGTGCTTAGTAACGGTGCTGTGAGGCTCGGATGAGGCGCTCCCTGACCATCTCCAAAGTTGCTTAACATCACCTGGGGATGGCCCTCAGGGATCACGGCCCCCCCGATGCTCTCTGTACTGGGATGTGGCTGGTGCCAGGCCAGGATCCCTGACCTCGGGGCCTAGGGCACAGGAAGCACCATGGAGGTGCCCCTCGGCGTGTCTGCCTGCGCTGCACGGTGAATTCACGGGGCGGGTGCAGCGGGCCCGAGCACCACCCCTCCTGGGCTGGGGAACCCAGGGGCCGCCTTGCACCCAGCTCACCTTGCACCCTGAGTGTGAACAGCTTCTCCACGGAGCCAGCCTGGTTCTCGGCAACACACATGTAGCTGGCAGCGTCGGCCACCTCTGCCGTGGAAACCTGCGGGCGCAGAGAGACGGTGCCTGGGAGATGCCACGAGCCTGACGGCTGTGGGCCCCCTCCCCAGGGACCACTGGGAGGGACCCCCCCACCACACCAGGCACAGCGGGCACCAGGAGGAGCCCCTCAGGCCACCTTAGTCTACACTGAGCAGTGCTTAAGGGCACCACGGATGGCGCCACCCCCATGTCCATCTCGGGCTCTCTTTGACATTCAGGAGGGTAATGCGAGGCTGGGCTAGGTGATTCCCTGTGGCACACGAGATGGTGGCGACAGCCTCCCCAGCCCCGAGGAGGGCTGCTCTGTGCTGTGCTGGGCTCCAGGAGTCCAGGAGAGCTGTGTCTAGATACTGGGTGGCCGAGGGTGCAGCCCAAGGTCCCAGGTGCCGGGCACAGCCCTGTGTCAGGCGGCATTCGCACGGAAGGCCCTGCGCTGTGCTGGCTCGAGGTGTGGCGTTCACGTGCATCTTTTCCAGACATCGGCAGAATTTCTAGGCGCTGCGTGCAGCCCTGTGCCTAGCAGCAGGGCACGTTGTGGGGGTTGAAACACATAATCTGGGGGGTTGAATGAAATCCCAGGTGCTCCCGCCTGCTCTCAGGCGAGGAGCCTCATCTGGCACAGATGACAACAGCTCCTGGGTCCCCAGACAAGCAGCGCTGAGCCACAGCAGCTGCGGCCCTTAGCCCAAAGCGGGGGACGCCCTGACCTGCAAGACTTCCCCGTCCTCCAGGACCTGCAGCCGCGGGCTCAGGGAGAAGGGCAGCCCGTTCTGGAGCCACGAGATGGTGGGCACGGGGTTGCCCAGGGCTGGACACTGAAGGCGGACAGTGCTGCTGGCATTGACGGTCACCTCCTCGACCAGCTCCTCTGTGTCACCCAGGATCACAGGCGGGGCTGGGGTGGGGGAGAGGAGGGTGAGGGGCGGGCAGCCTCCCTGGGAAAAGCCCCTCAGGGTGGGGGTCGACGGGGAGGTGACAGCAGTGCTTGGTGCCAGGCGCTGGCTGAGACTCCCGTGCCTTACTCGCCAAGCCCGCCCAAGCGCTGGCGCAGCTAAGGAATCCGGGGCACAGAGAGGGCTGTGAGTTGCTCAAGGTCACACAGCTGGGAAGCAGCTCACCTGGACTTTGAACCCAGTCCTGTCTGGATTCAGAGCTCGAGCTCATAACTCTACATCAGCGACCTCCAAGAACTGCCGGGCAGAGCATGCTCGCCCCCGGGCCCCTTTAGGGGAGGCCCTCGGGGGCCTGCAGACCCGAGGCGCCCCCACCCCGCCCCGCCCCCAGGCCGGCCACTCACTCAGCACTGCCAGCTCGTAGTGCAGCCAGTCCTCGCCCACCTCGTTGGCGGCCCTGCACGAGTACCTCCCAGCATCCTCCGCGCGTACCAGGGGGATCTGCAGGACCCGGCCTCCTGCGGGGACGGGTGACAGAGGCCTGAGCAAAGGCAAGGAAACCTGCTCCTTCCTCTGGACGGACCTAGGACACATCCCTCTCCCCCACCTGCCACTTCACCTGTGACGTGGAGAGAATCTGCCTGCCCCGCCCAGCCCGCGGGGCCAGGGGATTAAATAGAGCTCAGTGAGGCTGCTGTGTGCCGGCCTGGCCAGCACGTCCCTGCTCTCTGACTGGGTGCTGTAAACACCCCCATCTCATAGATGGAAAAACTGAGCACCCAGCAGTGCTGAGCCCAGCTCCTCGATGAGGGCAGAGGGCTGGGCAGAGGCTCTTAGGAGGCAAAGAGGCAGCTCTGGGCTGTGGTGGTTGGGGGTGGGGGTTGCCGGGGGTGTCACCTGGGACCCGCTGTGATCTAGAGCCAGCCAAGGCCAGACCCAGGCATCTTTGGGGGGCTGGAGCTGGTCTCGAGCAGGGCCCAAGTGAGGGTCACTGTGTGCTCACATTCTGGGTTGGGGGCTCACTGGCCTAGGCTGTGGGGGGCTTGTGACCAGCGTTGGAACCAGGGGCTCATTACATGCAGAGCCAGGGGATAGCATCGTGACTGAGGAGGGAGTGGCCACAGTCGGGGTCACTCCTGTGTGAGGTTAATCCATGTGCTCAGGACTGGGAGTCAGCGGCCAGGGTCAGAGGTCAGTGGCGGGGTTGAAGGTTTATGGCTAGTACTGGGGGGTCAGGGCTGTGGCCAGGGCTCAGCATGTGGCTGAGCTCACTATGTACGCAGGACTGGGGTCAGTGTCCAGGTCAGAGGGCAGGTGAAGGGATCATCCCAGGGGTTTCTGACAGGAGCCAACAGCTTTCAGTGAGCGTGACCTCCCGCAGATCTCCGAGAGGCCACCTTCTTTTGCAAGAGCCAAAGTACAAACCCTGGAATGACGCTGCTCATCAGCACCCCGGCACCCACCTCCTCTCTCCTCCCTCCCCCACCAGCCCCACTGGCTGAGCCTGGCGAGACACAGGGCGAAGCCTAAGCCGGGAGACCCCCGAGTCCCGGGCATGAGACGCCACAGGGATCTGGGCCTGGGTTCTCCCAGCTCTGCCTACCCCAGGGCAGGGCAGCCTCCAGGGAAGCCAGGCATTTCCAAGCCCTATGTCAGAGCCTTTTCATTCAAAATCCTCCACACAAAAAAATACTCTAAAATAAAAGGGTTGTTTTGCCCTGGCCGGTTTTGCTCAGTGGTTAGAGCGTCGGACTGAAGGGTCCCGGGTTCAATTCAGGCCAAGGGCACATGCCTCATTGCAGGCTCCATCCTCGGCCCTGGTCGGGGCTCATGTGGGAGGCAATCAATGGATGTGTCTCTTTCACATCGATGTTCTTCTCCCCTCCCCTTCCACTCTCTCTGAAAAGCAATGAAAAAAATATCCTCGGGTGAGAGTAAAAAAAAAAAAGTCAAAAAAAGAAAGACCCCTCTAGAAAGGTGCCAGCTTTGGCAATTACTTTGGGACACCGCAGATCTTGAAGCCCAGAAAACCTCTAGCCCTGGCTCACAGAAGGCAGCTGAGGTCCCGAGTGGTCACAGGCCCCACCCAAGGTCACACAGCGAGCATCGCACAGCTACCTCCGGGGGCTTGTAGAAAGGCCGTCGAGAGGACCAGCTCTGAGGTGGGGGTGACCCCGGCCCTTGCCTGCAAACACCCTGACTTCTCCGTGAAGCCCCGGCCTACCTTGCAGCACAGACACCCCGTCGGTGGCCGAGAGGGGCTGGTTCTCCCTGTACCAGGTGAGCTCCGGGGGTGGGACGGCGTTGGTGTCGCAGTACAGGTAGGTGGGGCTGTTCTCCACGATCTCCCGGTACTCTGTCACCCCACCCCGGGCCTCTTCCTCCCGGGACAGGCTTTCCAAAGCTTCACTGGCATCATCCACCTTCTGGAACATGGGGGGCACTGGGGGTGGGGGTGGGCGACAAAGCCATTACAACACAGAGCGGAGGGATGGAGAGGCCCCTGGCTCAGAGCTTCCCATCCCACCTCCCCCAGAGTGGAAACTGCACCGTTTGAGCCAACCCCGTGGGTCAAGGTGTTTTTAAAATTCACTCATCCCTTCAACTAGTGTTTATTGAGCGATTACTACCCTGGGCACTGGAATAAGGCTCCTGTCCTCGGGAGCTCGCGCCGAATGGGCACAAGGCTTCTCGGACAGGTTGTGCATTTCAGGGGCGCTGGTGTCTCTCGGACTGAGCCCTGGCCAGTCTGTAAGGGGGCGCAGAGGCGCAGAATCACGGGCCCTCAGAGCCCAGGGGCCCCGCAGGGCCACCTCACTCAATCACCCAGAGCTGACAAAGGCAACTAAGGCCTGGAGGGCAGTGACGTCCCCGGGGCACAAGTCAGTTAATGGGAGAGCCCGGCCAGGGGTCTGCAGGCTAGACGTGCCAGACAGCGGCCAGGGGGGACAGGCAGCCGGGACAGGGCCTCGGAAGCAGACGCCCCCTCTCACTGCCCCAGGCCCTGCGGTTGGTCCCCACACACCCTGGATGAGCACGGTGAAGTCCTGGTCGTCCTCGCCAGCCACATTGCTGGCCACGCACAGGTAACGGCCCGAATCGGAGACCTGTGTGGGCTGGATCTGCAGCAGTCGCCCTTCCCCCAGGACGCGGAGCCGCTCGTTGGGGGTCACGGGCTGGGGGGGAGGCGAGAGGGGGAACGGAGGTCACAAATGGGGGGAGCGCCCAGACAAGTAAATTTAGATTTTAATAAAGTTTTAAAAATACAACAAAATGATAGGATATCCTGGAAACTTTATAAAATCAAATCTGTATAATTTAAAAACTGGGACAGAATGAAACGAATTCACATAGCGTTTAATGTTCACGAGACTCGTTTCCTGTAAAGAGCACGATTTCCTATTACAGCGTAAAGGCTGGGGCAGGGCCCAGGCCAGCCCTGGGCCAGGTGCTTGGACGGTGTTTCCTGGAAGGTTCCAAGCTGAACCAGGGGCACCCTGAGGCTGCCGAGACCCCGAGCTCACCCGTCCATCCTTGTACCAGCTGATGGCAGGCGGAGGAGCGGCCCAGCACTCACACTCCAGGCTCAGGGTGGTGTTGACCTTGGTCTTCACCTCCTTCACCCTGACTTCCCCCGTGGAGTCGTCTTTGGAGATGGAAGGGGGGACTGCAAATCACAGAGAGGTCTGAGGAGCGGGCCTGGGGAGGGGGTGCCAAGACTCTGCACCCAGCCTGGAATGGGGGACTGGCTCAGGAGAGCAGAGGAACAGGGACCCAGAGACCGATCCACTCCTGGGGCTGTTCACTGAGGGCGAGAATATTTGTCAGCAATGGGACAGGGCAGGTGTGAGGCAGGGAAACTCCTGGGTGGCCTCTGGGGGTCCCAGGTCTCGAGCTGCAGAGCCTCTGGCTGCATCACAGCAGAAAGAAGCCAGGACTGGAACGGGCGTGGGCATCGACGGGGCCCACATCCTAACTCACCCTTCCCTCCTCCTAGTGTCCTTGGCCCTAAACTGGGGAATGACCCCGCTGGCCCGGCTGCCTGGTGACTATGAGGGCAGACAAGCCACACAAAAGCTCCTGGGGTGTCAAGTGTGGCCCAGGGGCCCGTGTCCCAGGAGGGCTGGGACACTGAGCAGCCCTCCGCCTACCCGGCCAGCGCCCAGGGGATCCCCCGACTCACTGAGGACTTCCACGTGGTAGTTCTTCATGGCCTCCCCAAGCTCGTTGGTGACCACGCAGGTGTACTGGCCTGCGTCTTCCTTCTGGGCGTTCAGGATCTGCAGCCCGTGGGTGCCTGTTTGCAGGGCAGCGGGCAGGGTCACCCCCAGGCATGAGCTCGGGTTCACCAGCCCTGTCCTCTGACCCCTCGCTCCTCCCCGCCGAGGGCATCACCTGGGAGCAGTTGGATGTTGTTCGAGGCCTCGAACGGGGACCCGTCCTTCATCCAGGTGATGGTGGGGGCGGGGAAGGCCAGCGCCTCACAGATCAGAGAAATGGGGTTGTTGATGGTCACGGTCACCTCCTCATCTGCACTGTCCTCGGTTACCCCCAGGATGGTGGGAGCCACTGTGAGGGGGGCCAGGAGGGTGCTCGTGAACAGAGAGCCCTGACCCTGGGCCTGAGGACCTGGGAGATTCTCAGAGCCTCGGGGCTTGGCCGCTGTGCTGTTGCTACTTGCATTACACAGATGGGAAACTGAGGCTCCGAGGAGCCCAGGCAGGTGCGGCCGGACTGGAATGCAGGCCCGGGTGACCCAGAGCCCCAGCTCTCCACCATGAAGCAACACCATAGGGGAAGCTGGACAATTTCTGCCTCAATTTCCCCAATAGCCTCTTAACATCCAGAGTACCTACTAATTTAACCAGAGCCTTCTCAATTGTTTGTGTTTACGGTTTGTGCCACTCCCTGCGGGGAGTAGAGTTTTGTTCCCTGCTGAGTAGAGTATCTCCGCTTTCATTGGTCCTAAAATTTGCGCGTCCAGCCCCTGCAAGGGGCTCTCTGTTTAACCACCTGCACTTTCAGAAACAGACTTTAGGAACCCAGCCTGTGTTCCTCTCATTTCTAAACCCCTATTTCTCCAGCCAAACAGGACAGCTGGTGCAGTGTTGCCCTCGGGAGACGACCGGCCTGGAAGGAGTCCTGTCATCTCTTGGAGCCTCAGAGCTTCATCAGTGACATGGGATAAGGCATCACCCACCTCCTAGGGCTGTTGTGAAGATTCAGCAACAGGGCCCGTGCAGAGGCTGGGCCTACGATAAACGTTCTGCCAATAGAGCCGCTATTACTGTCATTGTTGACCTTGGAGAGGTGCTTCGGGGGAAGCTGTCTGTCAGGCCACCTTGGTTCTCCCTCCTGCCAGCACCCGGTATGGCCGGAAGATGCCCAGCACTCACCCAGGATGCTCAGCTGGACGTGTTTGGTTCTCTCCCCCACGGCGTTGGCTGCAATGCAGGAATAGTGGCCGGCGCTGGACAGGTTGGCCTGGGGGACCTGCAGAAGGGCTCCATCTGGAGAGATGTAGTGGGTGTCCCCAGAAGCCAGGGGCCGGCCGTCTTTGAACCAAGTGACCTTGGGCTGTGGGTGGCCTGTACACAGAGGAGAGAGGCAGGTAAGACAGTTCAGCAGGATCTGGCCAGGTTGGAGCAGAGGTCGGAGGCTGCTCCAGGTAGGGGTGGGGGACACAGATTTGGCCTTTTCCTTACCAAGGAGTGGACAGAGATGGCTTGATACAGACAGAAGACAAATAAGTTATTCCATCCATCCATCCATCCATCCATCCATCCATCCATCCATCCATCCCTCCATCCATCCCCACTCATTCATCCATGCAAACATACATACATGCATACACCTATCCACCCACCCATCCATCCACCTATCCACCCACCCATCCATCCACCTATCCACCCACCCATCAGCCCACCTATCCATCCATCCATCTATCCATCCATCCACCCACCCATCAGCCCACGTATCCATCCATCCATCCATCCATCCATCCATCCATCCATCCATCCATCCATCCACCCACCCACCCACCCATCAGCCCACGTATCCATCCATCCATCCATCCATCCATCCATCCATCCATCCATCCATCCATCCATCCACCCACCCACCCATCCATCCATCCATCCACCCATCCATCCATCCATCCATCCACCCATCCATCCACCCATCAGCCCACGTATCCATCCACCCATCCACCCATCCACCCATCCATCCATCCATCCACCCACCCCAGACCTAAGCGTTAACAGAAGCCTACTATGCCAGGCACTGGGGGAACAATGGTAACAAGGCAGACCTCGGGTCCTCAAGCATCTCAGAGCCCAGCTGGAGTACACAGATGTCACAAGGCCACTATGGACCAGTGTGGTGGTCAGTGCTGGGATCGGGAGCAAAGGGGCTGGGGACAGGCAGGCCAGATCCCCAGCCCCCACCTTTCTGAAGCCACCTTTTTACCTTCTCCCAGCCCGTGTGTGTGGCCTTACCTGTGGCATTGCAGGTCAGGTGGGCTGTTTGTCCCTCAGGGACCTTGATCGCCTCCTCCAGGTCCTCATTCTCGATGCTGGGAGGAACTGGGAGAGCAGAGGGACAGATGATTACTGCCTGGGGTTGGCTTGCTTGGGCTGAACCACCACTGAGCAGGAAACCAGGAGCCCACAGCATCTCTCTTTAGGTTCCCATGCCTCAGTTTCCCCATCCCTCGTGCCTGCTTCCGCAGGGCCGAGGGAAGCACCAGTGTCTCTTGGAGGAGGCCTGAGCAGAGGAAGGCAGTGCTGGTGGTGGTAAAAATATTTTCTCCCTTCCACGGTGGATTAGTCCTTGCTATTTCTAGAAAGTTCCATGGCAGCCTCAGGGCAGAGGCCACTCATGAGGCAAAGAAAGCAAGCCTTGGCCTCTCCCTCCTTCCCGGGCGGGCCCCATGCTACGGCTGAGCCCTTAGTCCCAGCTCCGTTCCCATAAGCTCCCAGGCAGGAGGCCCTGGAGTCGTGGGCTGGGAGCTCGGGCTGTGACATACCCAAGACCTCCACGCTGAAGTTCCTCCGCGCCTCCCCAGCAGCATTGCTTGCCAGGCACGAGTAGAGGCCACTGTCTCGCTCCTGGGCCCGGGTCATCTTCAGCATCCAGCCACCTGGGGAGGGAGGAGAGTGGGCCCCAAGCATGACTATAAGCAGGCTTCTGTGCTGAGCTGAGCCCAGGCTGACCACCAGGAAGGGGAGCGTGCCAGGGGTCACAATCAGATATGTATGTGTCTGCCTACCCCGGTGTTCCATTCCTCGGATGGGAAAACTGAGGCCCAAGAGGGTGAACAGATGAATGGAGCCCCCTGGACATTAGACATGCCCCACCCAGCTTTGGAACAACTGAACATCCCTGTAGAGGATGACTGATGGATCACTGAGGGTGAAATTCAGGGGGCCTTGCAGTCCTTGCAAGATCTGGATAGGATACCGCCCCTTGGGCCTCAGTTTCCCCATTTGTATGCCAGTAAGAACAATCACAAACCGGCTTTGTGAGGAGGATGCATATTCAGAGGTGAAGGTGCGTAGATCCTATTTCCATTGGTCCACCTATACTGTTTTGTGGGATGTTATGTAAGTGCCGTGAGAATTTCTGCTGCAGGACTTATCAGAACCTTGACTGTGTAGATGGTCACTGTGAGCCTCTAGGAGGGGAGCAGAGTAGGAAGCCTTTTCTTTCTTTTTTAAAAATATGTCTTTATTGATTTCAGAGAGAGGAAGGGGGAGAGAGAGATGGAAACATCAGTGTGAGTCATTGATCAGCTGCCTCCTGCACTCCTCCTACTGGGGATTCAGCCCAAAATCCGGACACGTGCCCTGACCAGGAATTGAACCAAAATCTCCTGGACCCTGGGTCGATGCTCAACCATTGAACCACACCGGCCGGGCACCTTTTCTAAATGTATTTAAATCTAGTATTTTTCCTGTGTTTTGGGGTGTACCACGGCTGAAATGTTTATCCCAACCAAGCCTGGCAGCTCAGGGTCAGAGGTTATGGCATGTGATGAAGAGAGGCAGAAGCGGAGGGCCAGGCTTGATCAGCAGACATCCCTTGGCCGGCACCTTACCTGCCAAGAGGTAGGTGTTCTCCCCGGGGCTGACGGGCTCCTCCCCTCGGAACCAGCGGACCCCGGGGGGTGGGATGCCCGTGGCTTCACACAGCAGTGTTAAGGGGCTGTGCAAGGCGGCGGTGACGTTGGTCAGTGGGCCCGAGTCTCCGATGAGCTCTGGGGGCACTAGACACAGAGAAGCCTATTCAGGATGCAGGCAGGGCTGAGTGCTCCTTCCCCGACCCCCTGCCACACCTCCCCAAGGAGCCCCACCCCCCAGCCAGGACTGTCTGAGGAGTAGAAGTGACGAGGTCAGAGCTAATCCCACCCAAAGGAAGTCAGAGGCTGGGCTTCCACAGGCTGGGCTTTGGCGTCAGGCAGACACCTTGGGCCTCAGTTTCCCCAGCTCCCCAGAGGGATGCCAGGAGGATTCAACAAGGGCACGTGCAAAGCACTTGGCACAGTGCCTGGCACGGAGCCAATGCTGAGCCAACGAGACTGGCGTTAGAGCAAAGGCGAACACAGATGCGTTCCCCAGGTCCACGCAAAGGTTAAGTGGCACTCCCTGTGGCTCGAGCATCACCCACAAAGGAAGCCACGCCCATCAGGCAGGGATGAGCAGGCAAGGTGGGGTCCCAGCCACACCGGGGCATGATGAGAGGGGCCTCCCTGAACCGACCCCTGCCCATCTCGCCCATCTTATCTCTTACCACTCCCCACTTCTGCCCTGAGGCATACAGTGGGAGCTCAATAAAAGACTGAGATCACAAGGCTTTTCTCACTACCCTGAACGTGTCACCCCACCAGGCCTCTGTGGACTCTGTCCCCTCAGCGTGGCACACTCTTCCCTCACCCTGGCACCCGCTTAACTCCCACTCTGCTTTTACATTCCAGCCGAAAGGTCGCCTCCTACAGGAGGCTGCCCTGACTTCCCGTGACCGCGTTCAGGCCCCTGGATGCCCCCATCATGTATAAGTCGTGCAGGAGAGAGGCTGCTCATTTCCCCAGGGCCCAGGACAGAGGAGGGGAACGGCATGAAAGGGAGACAGGGAGGGGAGAAGCGGGGGGCAGCTGGGGCTCTGTGAAGCGAGTCCTGATTTGGGAGCGGTGTTGAAGGCGTCCCCCAACAGGCCGCACCAGAGGCCTGCCTCCGGGGAGATCAAGACGTGACCCCTGAGACAGCCTGGGGGCTGTGCCTGGAGACTGAACTGGCCTTGCCTTCTGCGGTCTGGCCCCCCTCCTGCCCTCCTGCAGCAGGCCACCGGTCCTCACCCAGCACCGACAGCGCAAACCTCCTCTCGGCCCTCCCGGCCACGTTCTCGGCCACGCAGCTGTAGCGTCCCGCGTGGGCAGCCTGTGCCCGCTCCACGTGCAGGCTCCGGCCCTGGTTCTGCAGCCGCAGACCAGGCTTGGCCTCCACGGGCTGGCCGTCCCGCTCCCACGTCACCCTGGGTGGGGGCTTCCCTGTGACGTTGCATTCCAGAGTGGCCTCCCCCTCCTGGACCACGGACATCTGTGTGGGGGGCTCCCGGGCGCCAGCGATCTGAGGGGGAACTGGGGTGGGGAGAAAGTCGCTGTGGCCGCTGGGCACCAAGCACTCAGGTCAGGTGCCAGGCTGGCCTGTGTTCCCCACTGCCACTCACTGGCAATGGGACCTTGGCCAGGTGACCTTGGCCAGGTAACCTCACCTCTCTGGGCCTCCGTTTTCCATCTTTATAATGGGGTCATAACAGTGCCCCACACCCACCTCTCCCCGAATCTGGGGCTCCCAAGCGGGGCCTGCTGTTTGGTAAACAAGCCCCCAGCACAGCCCTGGTCTGTGAGGGGTTTTAGTCCTCAGAAACCTGGGCCTTCCTGGAGTTAGACGGTCACTGGGGCCGGCGGGGTGGGGGTAATTCTCTCCAAAATGCTTTTTCTGGTTTTGTTTCTAGAATTATTTTTATAAGGCTGAGATATTCCATTTCATCACTGAGACGAACAGCTGGAGACCTAGGTTTTCGTTAAGTATCGGAGCTTCACGGAAATTTTCCATTTCTTTCCGTTTCCAGCTGTTTGAAGATGCGCTTTCTTCCCTCTGGGCCACTAGGGGCTCCCGAGATCGAGCTGCCCCTCTCCAGGACGCTGGTGGGCGGGGCGGTTAATAAAATGCCCCTAATCTAAGAGGGCCCTTGGACGTGGGCCCATCACCACTGCTCCGTCCTGGCCCGGATCCTGGGGGTGGGCTCTGCTCTGCCAGGGTGCCGGCTCGCCCACCCTCCGGCCCCTCCTGCCTGGTGCGGTCACCCCAGCCCGGCTCACCATGCACCTCCAGCTGCTGGTCCTGGCTGCTGTTTCCTGCCACATTGCTGCACTCACAGGTGTACGTTCCCTCGTGGGCGGGCTGGGCTTGTCCCAGGTACAGCAGCCGCCCCACAGCCGACACCTGCTCGAGGCTGGCCCCCTCCCCGGGCACGGGCTGACCTGAATGCAGCAAGAAAAAGCCCCCCATTCCCAGTCCTTCCACCTGGAACATTTGCCCTCTCACCATCCTGGCCAACTCCTGCTCACCCTTCAGATGTCCACGGAGAGGTCACCTCTGCCAGGAAGCCTTCCCTAAGCATCAGACCTGATCCTGGCACTCTTCTGAACTCTCACAACCCCTGGGCTCCTCCCGATCACAGATCTGTCTGCAGGTGTCCATCTGAATCCCACCCCAGCCTGGGCCATCCAAGACACCTCGCCTCACTTCCCTCCCTGGGATCCTTAGAGGCTCAGGACCTAGCACAGCATAGGGCTCAGTGAAGGCTAATGAATGATGACCCGTCCATTGCCTGGGCAGGGTGACCCAGCAGTGGGCACAGCTGGCAGCAAGGATTCTGTGAGCCTTGAGGCCCTGGATCAAACACCAACTCCTCACGCCCTGCGCCTGTTTATAGAGGAGCAGCCCCCCATCCACCTGCCATCCACCAACACGCGGCCAGAAGTGGGGAGCCACGGGGCCACAGGCAGTGCCTCCTCCCCGACAGGCTCTTCTCCAGCCGTGCCCTCTCCCCTGGGGATCTCCCCTGACCTCTCCTCTGAGCTGCATCACCCACCTCTGCCTGCCCACTAGTCATCTAGAAATTAGCATGCCCCAAACCCCGGGGCTGCCCCCCAGACCCGCCCCCGGAGCCTCTCTGTCTGGGTGACAGCAGTGCCGCTCTCCCGACCGGCAGGCTAACCCCCCCGCGTCAGCCCTGCTTTACCTCTCTCAGGTCAGGAAATCCAGCCCGGCCCTACCCTCGTTGCCCCCCATGAGGAGGCCCCTCCCTGCCCTCACTGGGGGCCCCCACCCTAGAGCCTAGCAGGGATGGAGATGGGTGGGGGTGGGGGTGCTGGCTACAGAAGTGACATCCCCAAGTCCGCTGGGCGCCCAGCCCCTTCCCAGCCTGCAACCCTACCATCCTTCCTCCAGGTGATCTTGGGGAAAGGGACACCCCGACATTCGCAGGACAGCCTGGCAGGGTGCCCCTCAGTCACGGTCACGGTGAGGGACTCCCTTGAGGGGAACACTGGAGGGACTGAGAGAAGAGAGGGAGTGAGGTGGGCGGTGGGCTGGGAGGAGAGAGGGGCAGGGGAGGGTCAGGGAGGGGCAGGAGGGGAGAGGGCTGAATCCTGGGACCCCCAGGACACGCAGGTCAGCCGGGGCAGGGCCAGGGGAGGGACGGCAGCCCAGCCTGGGAGACCCTCACCCCAGACGTTCAGGTTGTAGTGTTTCTCCGAGCGGCCGGCTTGATTGAGAGCCTCACAGGTGTAGCGGCCTGCGTCCCACACCTCTGCCCTGTCCACCTGGCCGAGGGTGACATGAGCCGTCACCGGGAGCGGCACGGAGATGGGGTCCCCCTGGACGGACTGTGTGACTGTGGGTACGTCCCTTTACCTCGCTGTGCACCAACCTCCCCACCTGAAACCTGGGGGCCATGCCAGCACCCCAGGCACGCCCCACACCATGAGGCTTGGGAAGCTGGAGCCTGCGCGGGGCCTGCCGAGGGCTGGGCACATGCCACGGGCTCGCTACAGGGCAGCCCTGCCAGCCTCACTCCACTTCACATCGGCAGCCCAGCCCTGTCCTCCCAGAACAGCCCAGGGGAGAAGGTGGAGCGTCGGGACCCTGTCCTCAGGTGTCAGACCCTGATGCGGTGACTGACGGGAGGGAGAGGCAGGCATTGGGGCAGAGAGGCAAAAGGGAGGTGCTCAGAGTTGGGAATGATCATATCATAAGGTGTAGGGGGGGCTGGGAGAGGAGCAGGCTGGAGTGGAAGGCTCCCCGGTAGCGGGAGGGGCATCCCCCCCCCCAGCTGCGAGCCCGGGCTGTCCTCTGGGGCAGGCTGGGACCACACAGGCCCCTCTCTAAGAACGCTCCCAGCCGCCCCAGGAGAAAGGGGCCAGTGTGTTCACAGGCGAGAGACCTGACGCCAATGGTCGGGATACTTCCTGGGGCGGCACAGCCCGGAGGAGGTGGAACTAAAGTTTAAATCCAGGCTGGCTCCAGGGTCCCCAGCCCTAGTCACCCCCTGCCTTGCTGGGCCAGGTGCCGAATGCAGGGACATAAGTGCCCAAAGGCGAGAGGCTTTGGAACAAGGAGTGAAAACAGAAAGAGAGCTGCCGGCTTCGCAAGCAGGGCTGAGAGGGGCCCCGAGGGCTTGGCCCTGGGGCTTCGCTCTGTGTCCCCGTTCGGCTGGAAGCCGCTCTGGCCGGTCAGGAGGCTGTGTCCTGAGCGTCGGGCTGAGAGGGGCCTTTGAACTGCACCTCGCAGGGCGCCCAGGCCCCCTGCCTGCGCTCAGCTCCGCTCTTACCCGGGGCCCCGTGTGCACCCCCGGCCGCCTACCTCCAGCAAGGCCTTGTCTGCAGAGAGGCGCACTCCGGGCCGTGGCTCCAGGGGGCGGCCATCCTTCCACCAGCTCAGCACGGGAGGGGGCAAGGCGTGGCTCTGGCACTCCAGGGCCACCGACGCGTTGGCCGCCACGGACACGTTCAGCTCTTCTCCGAGGATGCTGGGGGGCGCTGCGGGGGCGCAGGGGAGGGGCTGTCTCGGCAGCGGTGGGGCCGGGACGGCCGCGCCCAGCAGCCAGGAGCCAAGCCCGGGCACAGGGGTCACTGTGAGGACGGGGCCAGCGCCCTGAGCTGCAGCCCTGACCCCCTCCGCGACCTTGGGAGCCGGCCTCACGCGAGGCCCGGGGCCTGAGCGCGGCTGGACCGCAGCAGCGTCGGCATCCTCGCCGGCTACACGCCAGCTGAGGGGCAGGGGGTAAATCTACAATTATCTCAAACTCTTTCTAAAATTAACAATATTTTTATTTATTTTTTATTTTTTTAAAAGCAGTACCCTGGCCGCTTTTTTCCCTGAGCCATAGCAGCCTGTGCAGCGGAGGGTCCAGGAGGCAGGGTCGGGATTAAGACTCCCGGGCAGAGTCCTGCAGCCTCGCACTCGGTCACTGTGTGAGGCCCGGGACATCCCTCAGCCTCCCTGGGGGCCACAGGGAGGTCAAATGCAGCGACCCAGGCGGGTGAGCCCTTAGCACAGGGGACTGTTAACTGCGAAGGGCTGGCATGGAGCGGCCTCTCCTCCTGCCCGGGCCCTGCCCTTCCCAGAGCCCCCGGCACACCTCCAGACATCCCCACGAGACCCCCTCCGAGGAAATTTTAAATCAAGAGCAACTGTAACGGTGTCCACGAGTGTGGCGACCCCTGGGACACCCTTGCAAGTGGGTGCCACCCGCCCCCATATCACAGATGAAGAGACGGAGGCTCGGGAAGCAAAATGACAAGCTCGAGGTCATAGAGCTAGGAAGTGGCGGAGCGGGATCCGAACCCCAGGCCCATACACTCCAGAGCTGGCGTCCTGGCCACCCCCACATCGCCTTCCCCAGTGGACTGTCACCCTGCCTGACCCAGGGGGTGAGAGCGCCGGCCCCTGACTCTCGGCCGTGTGCACCTCCTGTGACATCCTGTTCCTTCTGCCTCTTCCCTGAACTCGGATCTCCTGGCTGGGCTGGGCCCCCGCCCACCCCCCTGTCCAGGATGGGGGAACTGGCACTGCAACGGACCCCTCCTGCCTGATGGTGGCCAGACACCCCCCCGGCCCCCCCTTCCTGCGAGGCCACCCTGGACCTGGTGGCCTGCAGGGCCTGGCACTCACTGTGGACCTGCAGGATGACATCCCGGCGGTCCTCGCCCACGGCACTCACGGCCACACAGGAGTAGCTGCCGGAATCGGAGGCCCTGGCACTGGCCAGCGTGAGGACGCGGCCCCCGGGGAAGACCTGTACCCCCAGAAGGAAGCCCACATGAGGAGATGCACCTCGGGGGCCAGCACCCACACCTTCCCAAGCTGGCCCTGCTGCTGGGTGTCCCTGGGGGCCGGCTCCAGATCCCCAGGCCCCCAGTGCGGGGGAACCGGAAGCTGCACCCAGACCTTGGGACCCCTGTGGGCTGGAGGACAATGACATCTGTCCTTTGAGAGGACCCTCTAGTCTAGAGCTTTGCTGCGGCTAGTGAGCCCTTGGAATGGGGCGGGCCCTCAAGTGCAAAACACACAGCGAATTTCAGAGTTAGTACCAAAAGAAGACTGTAAAACATCTTGTTAATCATTTCTATATTGACCATGTGATGAAATGATGCTTTTTGGATATGCTGGGTGAACTAAAATGCATTATTAAGACTGGTTTCACCTATTCTTACTCATTCAATGCAGCTACTGGGCAATTTCATTTTATTTATTTTTAAAATATGTTTTTATTGATTTCAGAGAGAGGAAGGGAGAGGCAGAGAGGGATAGAACCATCAACAATGCGAGTCATTGATGGGCAGCCTCCTGCACGCCCCCTACAGGGGATCGAGCCCACAACCTGGGCATGTGCCCTGACCGGGAATCCAACGGTGACCTCCTGGTTCGTAGGTTGATGCTCACCACTGAGCCACACGGGCTGGTGCTACTGGACAGGTTTAAATCACGTGTGTGGCTCGCACTCGTGTGGCGTGTTACGTTCCTGGAGTCCACGCTCCAGGCTCTCCGCCGAGCAGCCCGCTTTCCCCCTCCCGCCAATCGCCCTGGGCAGTCACTGCTTCTCCCTCCCGTCGAAGCGCCCAGGGCCTGCCCTCTGCTCCCAGCGCCTCCTGAGGCAGCAGGGAGGCGAGCGGGCCACCCAGCCCCACTGACCTGGAGGCCGGAGGTCCCTGCAGCGGACACGGGGTTCCCGTCCTTCAGCCATATCAGGGTGGGGCGGGGGCTGCCCGTGGCATTACAGGTCAGCCGGACCGGGGCACTGAGCAGCACGGGGCCTGGCAGGCTGGGCGGCAGCGTGATGCGTGGTGGCACTGAAGGGCGGGGGTGACAAAGAATATGGGCTGAGCCCCACCGGGGGCATGACAGGGAGGGCACCTGACCGGGCACCCCCACAGGCCACACACAAAAGCACAGGGACAGCCACTCAACATGGGTACCACTGCACAGTTCTCAAGGCTACTCATCCCATCCTTTCCAAACCATCCTGAGGCCTCTGTAGATGAGAACCCGAGGCTCAGGGAGGGCAAGTCACCTGCCCAAGGTCGACCAGCCAGGAAGTGGCAGAGGCAGCACCTGACCACGGGCCTTCTGGTTATATCCCGGGGACAGTGCGGGGTAAGAAGGGCTGAGGACCCCTGGGCAGGTATCAGATTAAATAGTATCCTACAGTCAGCCCCTCGTGGGCGGAAGATGACTCTGTTGTATCTGGGAGACACAAGCCAGGATGCCCAGGGCTCCTGCCCAGCTCCCCACTGCTCTTAGGCAAAGACCTGAGCCCTCCAGCTTCCATCTGGCCACCTGCACCACCCTGGCCCCTCTTCTCCTTGTTCTGTGAGCTCCAGGCCCCCAGCCTCCTCTCAGTCCCTCAATTCCCCAGGTCTCTGCAGCCTCGGGCCCTGGCAGATGGAAACTATTTAGGCATCCAGCCCTCAAAGACGCCTCCAGGCTCCCAGACCAGGTCAGAGCCTGGGTCCAGGCACGCAGCTGTACCTCACCTTGACTAGCTCTTGTCACAGTTGTCAGGAAACACTACGTTAGGTAATTATCTATTACTGTATCTTCCGCTAGCAGAAAGCTCCTGGGTCTGTCTTTTCAGGGCTGCGCCACCAGGGCTTGTCCCAGAGCATGTCCTTAATAAATGTGGTTGGATAGAGGCAGACAGATGGAGGAATGAGTAGAGGAATGGATAGGTGGGTGGGCGGGCAGAGAATTGGATGGATGGTTGAATTAATGGATGGACAGTTGGGTATTTCCATGCATGGATAGAAGGATGGATGGATGGATGGATGGATGGATGGATGGATGGATGGATGGATGGATGGATGATGGATGGATGCATGGATGGGGGATGGATGGGTGATGGATGGATGGGGGATGGATGGATGGATGGATGGATGGATGGATGGATGGATGGGTGATGGATGGGTGATGGATGGATGGGGGATGGATGGATGGGTGATGGATGGGTGATGGATGGATGGGGGATGGATGGATGGGTGATGGATGGGTGATGGATGGATGGGTGATGGATGGGTGATGGATGGATGGATGGATGGATGGATGGATGGATGGATGGATGGATGGATAGATGGGTGATGGATGGATGGATGGATGGATGGATAGGTGATGGATGGGTGATGGATGGGTGATGGATAGATGGGTGATGGATGGATGGATGGATGGATGGATGATGGATGGATGGATGGATGGATGGATGATGGATGGATGGATGGATGGATGGATGATGGATGGATGGGTGATGGATGGATGGATGGATGGATGGATGGATGGATGGATGGATGGATGATGGATGGATGGATGGATGGATGATGGATGGATGGGTGATGGATGGATGGATAGAGGGGGGATGGATGGATGGAGGGGGGATGGATGGATGAGTAGACTAACAGACAAATGGATAGAGGATAACTTTTTGGACAAGGACCCCTTTAGTGCCAGGACAGCTCACCATTGACCCGTAGGCCATACTGCAGCTCTGTGCGACCTGCCACGTTGGATGCCACACAGCGGTAGCTCCCAGCATCAGAAAATTGGGCTCTCTCAATAAGGAGAGCTCTGCCATCAGCGGACACTGTGACTCCCTTCCGGGCAGAGACAGGCTGGTGGCCCTTGAACCAGGAGATATCTGGGGGAGAGAAGAGAGGCAAAGGGGCTCCTGCCAGCCCTTCAGCCTGTGCCTGTGTGACGGGCGGTGTTGTCTGAGGCAGGACCCAGGGCAGAGAGGAAGCCCCAG
This sequence comes from Miniopterus natalensis, assembly GCF_054644295.1. Taxonomy (NCBI): domain Eukaryota; kingdom Metazoa; phylum Chordata; class Mammalia; order Chiroptera; family Miniopteridae; genus Miniopterus; species Miniopterus natalensis. Next base: position 72,285,012 of record NC_142092.1, read on the forward strand.
GGGGTAGAGGCTGGGGCAGCCAGGAGCAAGGAGAGTCAAAGCCAGCCTGCCCCCCAGCTTTCTTCTTTAGAGGAGAACCTGGTGCACCCTAAAACAGCAGCCTCGTAAGTATGGACCGACATATCCTCAGCTTCCTTACATCCTGCCAGGGCCCATCCCAGAACCTGACAGGGTATTTGCCCCATGGGATGGGGCAATAACCTCCAGGGCTCACTGCCCTAGGCAAAACTGGGTGGGCCTGGTTCAAATGGGGGACAGGGGCTGGGCCCTCCTCCTGGGCCCACCCTGTCTGCCAAACACTCACACCCAGCCCCAAGCTCCGAGCCCTCTCCTCGGCTGCTGGTCTAGAGGAGAGGCCCAGACAGAGCGACTCGGAGGCTGGAGGCGCAGCCCCGGGGCTGCCCTGTGCAGGCTTCCTTCAGGCACCAGTGCAAAGGCTCTGGGCCCTGGAGGTGACTGGCATGTGACAGCCACTGGATGAAGAGAGGAAATGCAAGAAATGGGGAGAAGGGCCACCTGGTTTCATCCCATCTGCCCACAGCCAGAGCGGCGCCAGAGTCCTGGCGGCCTCACTAGATGGGGCCTGGGCCGACTGCGGGTGGCTTTCCCTCCCCAGGAGGGGTCTTACCTGGAGGGGGCACGCCCGAAGCCAGACACTCCAGGGTCACTGAGGCATTTTCCAGCACTGCCCTGTTGGCCAGCACCGGCTCAATGTTGGGGGGCACTAGGGGAGACAAGGAGAGCCCTGGCTAGGTGGGTGTGGACTCTGGCAGCTCAAATTTCGACCGTCCCCCACGTCCCTCCCCCCAGCCTTCCTAAAGGGTCCTGGGCAAGAAGAGCCCTGCAATGGCATGTGCCCTCTGCCGAGGAACCCGCTCCTGGACCCCCACGCGAACAAAGGCACCTCCGCAGCCTTCATCCCAGCCCTAGAAGGACCGCCCGGAGCCCAGCCCCAGGAACGGCCGACCCCCGGCGGAGGGAAGGCGGGACCCCAGGCGGCCATGAAGAGCGGCAGGTGCAAGGACCTGCCCACACATGCAAGGACGCAAAGGAACCCCCAAAAGTGAACACGACAAGCAAAGGGTGTCCATTAAAAACCCTGCAGAAATCAACCCAAAGGGGCCACAGAGCAAATGACTTCCTCCTTCTAAAGTCAGATGCACGGCTATGATTTAAAAAACCCCTCCCCCTCCCCGACACCCACAGCAGCCCCGAGGGCCCTCGGGGACCCCCCACCTTTCGTGCCCACCTCCTCACCTAAAACCTTGAGCACCACATCCCGTCTGCTCTCCCCAGCCAAGTTAGTGGCGACACAGGTGTAGACGCCTTCGTCCCTCAGGTCCACCTTCTCAATCTGGGGGGAGGCAGAGGTGTGTCATGGGGAGGAGGGGGGGACACGGGCCCAGAACTGGAAGTCAGTCAATGACGCTGGGACACGGCAAATGGCCAGGCTGCTGCTGACCCCAGGAGCAGGAGAAGTGAGTCACGGGGACAAATCTGGCTCTGGGGGTGGAGTTCTGAGCCACACACAGAGACTCCAGGGAATCCCTCTGATCTTGGGGATACTCCCCTTCCCCCCACTTTCTCCCTCTGACAGCTGAAGCTCCTGGGATGTGCACTAGGCTAACGGTGCCCTCCCCTCTTCAAACCCAGCCCCCAGGTCCACTGCGCATTTCCAGGCTGAGTGGGCTCGTCCTGCCCCCAGGCTGCCAGGGCCCTGCTGGGGTCTCCAGGGCCTCTAAAAAGTGGCCCCTCCACCTATGCAAGGTTGCCCCACCAGCCCTAGGGACCCCGCATGTACCTGCAGGCTCCCCCCTGAGGCTGCCAGGGCCACTCCATCCTTCCACCAGCGGAGGCTCGGGGTAGGCACCCCAGTCCCTGCACAGTGGAGGGTCACAGGCTGCAGGAAAGGGACTGTGATGTTCTCTCCGCCGCTGATGACCACCGATGGGAGCTCTGGGCAGGGGGAGAGGTAGGGAAGACCAGGGTAGGGTCAGGAGGGGTGCAGCGGCACCCAGCAACCCCCTCAGTGCCTGGGGAACCAGGAGTGGCCTTGCAGGGCTGCCCCCACTCAAGTTCCCAGACGCCCGGACTGAGGGAAGAGCGCCAGACAGGGAGCCAGTAGGGCAGGCCTTCCTTTTCTTTAAAAATTCTTCCACCCACCCATCCATCCATCCATCCATTGAGCATCTACTCTGTGCCCTGAACTCTACTAGGCACAGGGACACAGCAAAGAATGGTGGCCACTGTGTTGTCCTCTCAGAGCTCCCAGAGCTGGGCTGCAGAGATGGACAACCAAACAATCACCCCCAAGACAGTGGGTGGCCAAGAGGGTGGGCAGGGTGGATTAGCACCACAGTGGAATCAAGGAGAGCTTCCTGGAGGAAGGGGTGTTTTAGGACAGACCTGAAAAATAGGGAGGGGCTAGCAGGCCAAGAAGGAGAATGTTCGGGGAACAGAAGCAGCACTTGCAGGCACAGAGGTGAGAGCTGATGTATTTAAGGAGTTGAATGAAGTTTGTGGTGGTCGCGGGGAGAGAAGGGAGCCTGGGGAGGAAGGTGAAGGCCTGTGGACTGGACAGGTGACAAGTGTGGTAAACAGCTAAGAGCAGCCTTGCATGTCACATCTCTTTGGGGAGCTGGGAAGTCCAGCTCAGAAGCACTGTTGAAAGAAGAGCAGCCCCACGTCCTTCCATGCCCAGTAGGCCTCCCAGAGCCTCAGATGTTTAGGGCCCCCTGGCTCCGTGGCCCTGGCCTCTCGGGCCACCCATGCCTTCTCACCGTGCACAAGCAGCTCCACCTCGGCCCCCGCAGTGCCCGCTTCATTGGTGGCCTGGCAGGAGAAGAGGCCCGCGTGGCCTGGCTCCACGTGGTCGATGTGCAGTGTGGTCCCCTGGGAGGCCATCTGCACCCCCGCCAGCTCCTCGGCTGGGCGGCCATTCTGCAGCCATCTAAGGTAGGTGGGAAGCGGAAGGGACAGCCTGAGGCCAGGGACGGCAGGGCCAAGCGGACAAGGCAGGCGGCCTAGCACCATCTCTGCCCGCTCGCACTTCTCGGGCTCAGTGGCCTTTTTCATACCTCTGGGAAGGGGCAGTGTCTCCTGTCCCCACCCACCCCCAAAGCATGCTCTCTGCCCCCACCCCAGCCCCAGCCCTGGCCTTCACCACCCCATACGCACTGGACAGTGGGCACCGGGGAGCCCGAGGCCTGGCAGGGAAGTTCCAGGGGCTGTCCCACGAGGGTGGTCACCTGTCCCAAGCCTTCAGCCACCAGGAGCTGTGGGGGCACTGCAGGCAGGATCCCCACTGGGTGCTCAGAGCTGAGCAAACCCCAGCCTGAAGCCCTCCCAAGTGCCCAGTGCCCCCAGAGTAAGGCCCAAGCTACATGCCACCATTCAAGTTCCCCACGAATGGTTCCTCCTCCAGAAGGCCTTCCAGGCACATGCGGTGGGTGGTCCCCCTGGCCTCCCCTGAGGCTTGTCCTATTCAATGTCTGTCTCACCACCAGACCCAGGGCTCAGGAGTCCCACCTGTCTGCCTTGGTCCCTGCATTATCTCCGGCACCACAGGGCCAGCCCAGAATTAATGTCTGAGAAATGTCTGTCCCATGGAAGACAGCAAGGGAAGCACCGCCACCCGCAACCCAGCTCTGGGCCTCGGGGAGTTCTTGATAAATGTCCGTCCCATTGACTGGGAGCCGCTCCTAGAAGGGGCGGTGGGCACTGGCCCACAGGAGGTGTGGGAGGAGGGGTCCACAGCCTGGGTGACTCGTGGCACAGGTCCCGGCTCACCCTGCACATCCACGGCGTATTGCAGCACCGCCTCCCCCGCGGGGCTGCTGGCCACGCAGCTGTACACGCCTCCGGACGCCTCCCCCAGGCTCTCCAGGCTCAGCACGCGGCCTCCCACCTCCAGCCATGTCCCGTTGCTCTCCGCCAGGGGCAGCCCCTCGTGGTACCAGGAGAGGGTGGGGGGCGGGTGGCCTCTGGCCACGCACTCCAGCCCCAAGGGTCTCCCCACCACAGCCTTCACGAAGTGAGGCCCTTTGCCGGCGCCCTCGATGGTGGGCGGGACTAAGGAAGAGACGGGGGCTGCTCAGGGACCTGACTCGACACCAGCCCTGGTTAAGCCCCCCGCGGACCCCACGCCATGTAACACGCCTCCTCCCTCACCTGCACTGGCCGAAACCCTTAGTCCAGAAATCAGCTCCTCCAGGAAGCCTGCCCTGGCCCGTGGCTGGCAGCGTTCTCTCCCTCCTCTGCCCCCCCGCGGCACCCCCTCCTGACACTGCTCAAATCTTCTCTGCACCCCCCGCTGTCCCCCTGGGCTGGTCAAGGCAGCACAGTAACATGTGTGTGTGCGTGTGTGTCTCCGGGAACAGCACACAGTAGGTCTCAGTATCCACTGAACTCAAAGTGATGGGCTCTAGGCTTAAGATCAATGCCACTGTTCCTACAGGTCCCCTCCCTGCGGTAGCAGACGGGGCAACTGGCAGAACCCAGTGCATCAGCCCGCGATGGCCAAGGGAGTAGCCAGCCCTAGGGCTTCGCTCTTCCCCTTGGGGAGCCCACGGAGCCATCGCCAGGGGACATGGGGAGACAATGGACCAGGATGTGCCCCTCAACCTTGTTTGAGTCACACAATGCATTTCCCAATCAATTTCCAGGAGGTCTTCAGATCCCCAAGTAAGGGTCCCCAAGCTGCCTCTTGGCTCATCCCCATACCCCCCACACAGCCCAGCTTCCCTTTGGGGTCCCTGGGGCTCCAGCACCCAAGCCCTCTGCATCTTTGGGGGCCAGAGCTCCTGAACTGACTCCTCATTAGGGGCTGGGATGACTCCACTGGCCTGCATTCTGCCCACCAAACCTCACCAGGCCCTGCCTAGACCCCACCCCTGCCCACCCACTGCATTCTCTGCGTGGCCTCAGAGCCAAGCCCCTCAAGGTGGCCACTGCTGAGGTTAACCGTGCAAGGCTTATGGTCACCCCCCACCGCTGGGTGTGAACTGGCTGCCATCACATCCTACCGGGGCAACCTTGGACCGGCATCTCCAGCCCAGAGCCCACCATGCTCGTCTACAAGTGGAGAGAAGGGGGCCCAAGTCCCTATGCTAATTAGAGGAGCTGATGCTGTGAAGTGCCCTGGGGTCTGGCTCACAGTCGGCGATTAATTCAGAGCAGCTAATTACTAGCAGTGGTCATGAGGGTCTGGGTGTGGGTTCGTGAAAAGCCCTAAAACCTGAGGGAAAACCTGGATTCTCCACCTGACTCTGCCTCGGCCCCTAGACAGGTCCTCCGATCCCGGCCTCAGTTTCCCCGCTTCTAGGAGAACCCTCTTCCAGCCACTCCCGTCACTGATCTACGGAGACGGGTGGCGGCATCACTGCCCCGAATCCCTCCCTCCGCACGCCCAGCTGACCACTGTTGGCCGCTGACCCTGGCAACTCACCATACACCTCCAGCCTGGTGGCCTTCTCCGCCACCCCCACGGGGTTGCTGGCCTTGCAGGTGTAGATGCCGGCATCTGAGCCCTGGGCCCGGGCCAGCTGCAGCTGCCGGCCGCCCCTGGTGTAGACAACCTCGGGGCTGGGGGGCAGCGGGGCCCCGTCCCTGAACCAGGCGATGTCAGGAGCAGGCACTCCTCGGGCCTCACACAGGAACCGCACCGGGTGGCCCTCCATGACAGCCACCTCGCTGGTCTCGTTGGAGCCCCAGATGGTGGGAGGTGCTGAGGACAATGGGGGGCGGTCACAGGGAGCCCCCTGAGGCAGCTAGTGTCCCACCCCCCAGGGTGGCATGCACACGCCTATGCCACAGACCTGCACCGGTTACAGGCTTTGACTACAGGAGAGAGGCAGAGTCTGGGACAGGAGAGGCCAGCATCGCACTTGCCAATGTGGAAAGCAAGCCAGGTCATCACAAGAAGTGCAGAAGGGGGGGGCTGGGGGCACCACTGGGCTCTGGGTCCCACTCTGCCTATAACTGGCTATAGGACCAGGTAGGTCATTTCCCCTTGCTGGGCCTCAGTCTCCCCATCTGTAGAATGAGGGGCTAAACCCAATCAGGGGTTCCCAGGGGGCAGAACGCAGGCCACGGCGTAAAATAACACCGAGTCTCACCATGGATAGGCTATCAGGGGTGGGGACCCTTTTTTCTGCCAAGGGCCATTTGGGTATTTATAACATCATTCTCAGGCCACACAAAATTATCAACTTAAAAATTAGCTATTCAGAAAGCCGCTAGATTTATTGAATTTTGAGTCCTGCTTGCGGTTGCCTTGGCAGGGCCAGACCAAACGATTTCGCGGGTGGTATACAGCCCTTGGGCAGGACGTTCCCCACGCCTGGACTACGCCTTCCCAAATCTCCTTCCAGCACGATTACGGCAAAGGAAAAGGCACTGTTTTGTAGCACTCCAAACTCAGCCTTTCTAGCACCTTCTACCCGGCCCTCCACCACCGAGAGCCGACGCGGCTCAGCGCCCTCACAGGCCGCTCGCGCCTGAGCACCTCCGGGTCCCTTCCTTCCAGAGCGTTTGGTTTTACAACTTCCCCCCACGGAGGCCAAGCGGACCTGGCTTCCCGCGTACAGGTGAGATATTAAGGATCTTTTTAAATAAATGTGTGCCAGCCTGGCTGGCGAGGCTCCGTGGTTGTGGGCCTATGAACCAGGAGGTCAGGGTTCTATTCCCGGTTGGGGCCGGGTTGCGGGCTCGATCCCCAGTAGGGGGCGTGCAGGAGGCAGCCGATCATGACTCTCCTCACTGATGTTTCTATCTCTCTCTCTTCCTCTCCCTTCCTCTCTCGGAACTCAATAAAAATATATCTAAGAAAATAATAAAATAAATGCGTTTCAGTGTAAAGAAAGGGACTGGGTTTAAAGAAAAAAATTAAAGAAAAAGCCCACCCCAAGTGGTATCAGGAGCAGTAAGACTTGCGACGTGGGATGGGACCATGGGGTGTGGGGAAGGTCGGTCCAGGTCCCCTCTGTCCTCCCCGTCCCCAGCTTTACTGGAAGGGCGGGGTTTCTGCCTCGCCCTTTGGGCAGCCGGAGCCCCGGGAGGCTCGGCCCGCAGCCCGGGGAGGCGCCAGGCTCACAGTGGATTCTGAGCTGAAAGTCCTTCGCCTGCTGGCCGGCGGGGCTGAAGGCCACGCACTGGTACTGCCCCTCGTCCCCCAGGTGGCTGCTGGCGATTCTGAGCAGCTGGCCGTCCTCCTGGAGCGCGATGTGTGGGTCTCCGGGAAGGACCGGCCTGGAGACGGTCAGAACAGTGCGAGTCAGGCCGAGGCGCCGGCGGGGGCCGCCGCGCAGGGGACAAGGGAGGCTGAGAGAGTCACAGCCACCAAGGTGCCAACCGTCCACGTGCCCGTCGGCGGTGAACAGACAAAACGCGCCGAGGCCCCAGCGCATTCAGACACCCGCCACACCAGGAAGGTCCCCGGACTACGCGCTCAGGGGAAGGAGCCGGGCACCAAACGCCACCCGCTGTGTAGCTGCATGAAATTTATGTGACATGCAGGGACATCTACAGAGACAGGAAGGCTGGTGGCTGGGGGTGGGAGGGGCGGGGGAGTGAGGCCAAGGGCCGCCTTTGGGAAGAGGGAATGTCCTGCAACTAAGAGGCAATGCTTGTGCAACACTGAAACACTGGATGTGCGAATTCAGTGGACTTTAATTGTGGTTAATTTCACCTAAAAAAAAAGAATTTATTTTAAAAAAGGAAGGCTGAGCCCTGGCCGGTTTAGCTCAGCGGTTAGGTCATCGGCCCGAGGGCTGAAGGCTCCTGGGTTCGATTCCAGCCAAGGGCACGTGCGTTGGCTGCAGGCTCCACCCCCGGCCCCAGCGGCGGCGTGAGCGGGAGGCAACCAGTCGAGGTGTCTCTCACGTCTATGTCTCTCTCTCTCTCTCTCTCTCTCTCTCTCTCCCCCCTCCACTTTCTCTGAAAAGCAATGGAAAAAATAATCTCGGGCGAGGGTTACAAAAAAAATAAAAGGAAGGCTGAGTGAGGAGAGTCCTGCTGGGTGAGAGCTGGTCTCCCCTGGGCGATGCCAGGCTGGGTGGGAGGGGCCCACGCTGCCCGCTGCCTGGGTCCTGGTGGCACATGCACTGCCTGTCAAGCCCCTTCGAAGTTCAACCTCCCAGAGCCCCCTGTCCACCCGGCCAGGCCTGGGCACCACCCCCACGACGTCCACCAGGCGGGCCACTCACTGCCTGTCCTTGGTCCATTCCACCTGTGGCGTGGGGACCCCTGAGGTCCGGCACTCCAGCTCCACCTGGGCACCGGCCAGGCCCAGCACCTCCTGGGCGGCCCCGGCTCCAAGCACGGAAGGTGGGACTGGGGACAAGAAGGGGTACAGGTGACACTTTTCCTGTGCGGGTCCCCTGCCTGGTGCACCCTCCCCTTCTCCTGTGTCCTGCCTGGGAAGCTCCCCCAAACCCCTGGCCGGATCAGCCCCACCCGTGTTTCCTCTGAAGCCTGCACCCGTGTTTCCTCTTGCAGCAGGTGACACAACAGTCACTACTCTGCTAATTATGTGACTCTAATGTCTGCCCTGAGAGCTCCGTGAGGAGCTGAGCCTGGTGTGGGCCCCTCTGTGCCCCAACTCTCAGCAGTGTCCCCTTTTCCCCCACCTCCCTCCTCGAAGGGTAAGGGCTGCAGGGCCAGACACGCTGGGAGCTCAGGGGCTCAGGCCTCACTCACTGAGCACCAGAAGCTCGAAGTCCCGCTGGGCAGTGCCCGCCTGGTTCTCTGCCTGGCAGGAGTAGAGGCCAGAGTCGCCCGCCTGGATGCTGGGAAAGTGGAGGGCCCGGGCCTCGTTCAGGAGGCGGTGGCTGCCCACCTCCGGGATCTGGGCAGGAGAGGTCAGAGGGAGCTGGTGAGCAGGGGCCAGCTACCCTCAGTCATTGGCAATAAGGAAACTAAGGCCCAGGGAGCTAGCTGGCGACAGGAGCCTGGGGCTTCTGACTCCTAGGATAGTTCTGTGCCCTCTCCACCATGCAGCCCCCTGGGCATCAGTCCTCCCTTGCCCTGGGTCCCCATGCATTCCTAAAGACACCTGTCACATCTCCCTGCCACACCTTGGCACACTGGAACCTGTCCAGGAGGCCCATACCCTATCCAAATCCTACCCACAGCCTGGCCACTGCCCAAGGGACACCTACCAGCTGCCCATCCTTGAACCACACGATCTCAGGGGCTGGAAAGCCATTGGCATCACATTCCAGCGTCAGGGGCTGCCCCGCCATGCCCGACACGTTGGCCCTGCTCCCGTCCTCCCGGATGCTGGGGGGCACTGGGAACAAGGACAGGTAGAGGAGTGTCCCTTCCGGAGCCACAGCTGCCTGGACCCCGTCTGGGCCGCTCTTCCTGGCCTGGCCAGGCAGCCCCAGATCCTGGGGTCCCCAGCTGTGCCCACGCACACACGCCCTTCTCTGGCACTCAACTTCCAAAGATGCCGGAGCCCCCATCCACCCAGTTCTACACTCAACCTATTGTCACGGGCCCCTCGAGGGTCCTCTGAGTCGGAATCTCAGAAGGTGGGACCTGGGTATGTCTTTGTAACAAACTCCCCAGGCAAGTCCTTACAGGGCAAGCTGGGGTGGCTGGTGACAGGGAGGCTGAAGGTGGCCCATTAGGAGCCATTAAAACCACCTCCCCACCCCCTCCAGGTCGGCCACGTGGAGGGAAAGGGCCCTGGTTCTCTGTGGATGGGGGGGAAGGACATGAGCCTCGGGTCACTTTTAGCAGGTTTCAGCAGAGGTGGGCCATGGGGCTCATTTTAAAATGCAGTCACCTAGTGGACCATGTTAATGCCACTAACGGAGTTCCAGGCTCTTCCCCTCACACTGTCTCTGCGGGGTCACTTGGGGGAAGGGGGTGGCCCTGTGACCCGCTGCCCTCCCAAGGTCCTCAAGCCCTCCCCGCCCCAGGCACCGGGGCAGCCTGCAGCCTCCCCTCTGGCGAGCTCTGGCTCTGGACCAGCTGCCCAGCTTGGGGTCCCTGCTCACCATAGACCACCAGCTTGGCCCTCCTGGACGCGGAGCCCGCCTCGTTGGTGGCCTGGCACTCGTAGTCTCCACCGTCGGAGGGAGAGACCGAGGCCAGGAACAGAGAGCCTTCGTCCAGCACCGCCAGGCCCGGCCGGTCACGCAGGGGCTCTGAGGATGGGCCCTTCCTCCACGAGACCTGTGGCTTGGGTGTCCCTGGCCAGGCGCACGAAGTCATCAGCACGGACACCCTGCCCCCGCCCCTCCAGGCCCACACTGTCCCGTGGGCACGTCGCTGACCCTCCCCACCCGGTGCTGCGTGTCCAGCCTCCCAGCGCCCTGGGGGCTGTGGCACAGGAGCCCAGCGCCCTGGCTCCTTCTCAGAGCCCCTGCCCCACGGGCACGGCACCCGCCCCACGCCCAAGCTCCTTGTCCTCCCTGCGTCTCTGACCCTCTCATGGACCTCGGTGCCCCTGCGTCGGTTTCTGTCTACTGTCTGTCTCCCCACGGCCGGGGCCTTTGCTTTGCTCCCTGCTGCTCCGCCAGCGGCAGGCCCAGTGCCCGGCACATAGCGGGTGCTGAGGAGGAGGGGACCCTGTCGGGGGAGCTCCCCCAAACTCACAGGTCAGCACCCTCAGCCCCCACTCATCATCGGGGCTCCGATCCTTGCTGATACTAATTAATGTCAACACCCTGAGCTTTATGGGCCATCTCGCTGGCAGCCCTGGGCGCCCATGGCAGACACTCCCTCTGTCTCTGTCACTCTTTCAGAGAAAACGCCATCGGAGGGAGGGGTGGGCCACCCCACTTAGGTGGGCTTGGGGGGCAGGATCAAGGCCCCTTAAGTGTCATTTCTTTGGGGGGGGCCCTGCCGCACTCCACTCTGCACTGGCTGTTCCCCCTTCAAGTGCTGGGACCCTGCCTGCCGGCTGAGAGGAAAAGGGGGGGCCCATGGCCGCCCCTCTGTGCACCTTCGGGCAGGGTAACCCCACCCGAGGGGTCTGTTTCCTCGTGGGAGCCGCTGTGGCTTCCTCTTGGAGTGTCCCACTGCTAGGGGCCTGCTCCCCTACTGTGGGGACACGTGCATGAACACACAGCACACAACACACACACAGATACACAGACACACAGCACACCCCACACCACACCGCACACCCCACATGCCCTCCCAGCACCTTCAGCTTCCCCGACGGCCCCCCACACCTGCTCTTGTCTTCCCCCTGCCCTGAGTCCCCAGGATCCGGGACTGCAGAGCTGCTGGCCTGGAGGGGTGGAGGGGATTGAGTTTTGAACCCTGGAACTTTTTTCCCCATGAATTACATTTCTTATTTCTATTTTTCTCACCCACTCACACAGAGGCTAGAGGATCCACTGGGCACACCTGAAGGCAGCCTTCCTCGCTGGTGGCACCAAGGTTAAAGGTGGAGGTGAGGGGGGGGAAGTGCCTAACTGGAGATTTTAATGCAAAAAGAAAAATCTAACCTGCAAGAGCTGTGACCACAGAACTGCGCCGTCGGGAAGATTCCAGGGCACTCAGAGCTGCCCTTGAAACCCCTCCCCTCCCCTCCCACCTCCAGTTCAGGGGGCCAGCACGTCCCACCCAAGGAGGAGGCGAATGGTGTCACCCCCCCGCAGGCACCCGGGCTCCTGTGTCCCAGCACCACCAGGCTCAGTGCTTTCTCCGATAGCCCTCGGTGCCCGCCAAGCCCACGGTCACAAGCTGGTGACGGCCAGAGCCCAGCACTGCCCACCAGGCACCGCGCCCTGGAAGGGAAGGCAGCCAGGGCAGGTGCCCAGGGCGAGGTGGTTTACCAGGGGCCGGCTATGCTGCTGAGGCTGCAGTCTAGCCCAGGGGAGGGGCCCTGGACGCGGGCAGCGAGGCACCGAGGGCAGAGGCGCAGGGCAGGTCCCGCCTCCCCGAGTGTGGGCCGGCGGCCGGCTGCCTGCTGCCACACAGGCCGACGCAAGGTGGCGCCATGGCCAAGGGCAGGCCGGCGCGTCCCTCCAGGGGGCAGTTCTGCCGACTGGACTCCGCAGGCTCCCCCAGCTCCCGCTCGGTGCCTGCCTCCCACCTGCCTCTCCCTCGGTCCTGGTCCAGGGGCTCCGCTGGGCCCTCTGGCTCGAGGAAGCGCAGCTGGGACCAGAACCAGCTGCAGGCTCCTGCCAGGCTCCTGCCACTTGCTCCTGAAACACCAGGACACCCAGCCTTCCAAAGAGTGCCATGCATGCACAGGGGGGACGCATGTCCTCTCACCAGCCGCAGAAGAGCCCCACGCCAAAGAAGCAGCTGGGGCGGGGGAAGATGTGCCAGGCACGGCAGGGTAAATCATTCATTCATTCCGCATTCATTCACTTGACACGTTTCCCCTGAGCCCCTGCCCTGTGCCAGGCACGGTGCCAGGACCTAAAGCTCATGCTGCCTCACTGGGCCTTCACGGCAGCAGCCCTGCATGGGGGGACTGGCAGGTCCCACTGTCCAGAGGAGAAAACCAGGCTCAGGAAGGAGGTGTCGCCTGCCCAGCTTACACAGCCTGGGCTGGTCCAATGCTGGACAGCTGACTGCAGAGGTGGCTGTCACCTCCCACACTGAGCTGCTGCCTCAAAGGGGTCCTCAGAAGGGCTGGTTTGCCCAGGACCACATGAATCCATCCTCTGTGAGAAAGCCTGGGGCATGGGGAGAGGCGGGGGCCACCGAGCCCGAACCCACAAAGACCCTGGGTGTTACAATCCCCAGGTGCAGGGGGGCCTGGGGCTTAACTGGGCATTGGGGCTGGGGTCAAACCACACCATGCTTTATGAGTCACCTTCCTGTTGTGTGACCTGTGGCAAGCTGCTTGACCCCTCTGGGCCAGGACTGCCCCTAATAAAAAAGAGCCAATGCTAATACCCATCCTACAGGGTGTCCGTGGGATGAAATGCCTGGCATGGCCCTGGCTAGTGAGGATGCCATACCCACCGCAACCCACGGCACTGCCCACGGCGTGCGACCCAGGGCACCGGGGTGTGGATGGAAGTGCCCCCGCCAACCTCCCTGGCCCAGCCTCACCTCTGGCAGGGCACGGCAGGCTGGCGTTCTCTCCCGCCACTCTCTCCAGCAGCCCGCTGGTCTCATCAGTCCCCCAGGATGGCGGCTCTGGTGGGAGGTGAAGTGGCCACACTCACACCCGAGCACGAAGACTGGCCCAGGGCCGGTCAGGAGGGTGCCCCCTCCACAGCCCCGCTGGGCACGAGGGGGTGCAAGCCCATGCTGCGGCCCTCAGCCTCAGGGCAAGTGAGTTAGGGCCGGTGCTGCTGGCTGGCCCCACGGGCAGCCCACCGATAAGCCACCAGGGCTTGCGAGGCCGAGCTTCCCCTCGAGCTGCACTTGCAAAGTTTGTTTTAAATTCACAGCAGGCGGAATGCTAGCGCCATTGGTCCAGGTCTTTCTATACTCCAGGTGCTTTGCACACATTCCCTCGCTGCCCCTCACATACTACCAAACCCATTTTACAGCTGAGAAAACTGAGGGTCAGAGTGTAAATGGCCTACAGTTGTCCAGCTGGTAAGTGGAGGGGGCTGGACAGGGGCCCAGGCCCTGCTCCTCAATTACTACCCCAGAGGACAGAGTATCCACGGGGCTGAAAAAGGCTCCCCCACACCTCGGGGCTGGGGGCAGGGAGGAAGGCAGGGGCCAAGCAGGCCCCTGAGCCCAGAGGAGCAGACAAGCACCTCAGAAGCCCAGGCTGCTGCTGGGAAGGTGGGGAGAGGCGAGTTTGGGGCTCAGGGGCTCACCCAGCACCCGGAGCTCCAGCTCCCAGGCGTCCGCCCCGGCGCTGCTGGAGGCCTCACAGCGGTACGTGCCCGCGTCGGAGGTTCCGATGGCTGCAAAATGGACGGAGCCCTCGGGGCCCCCGCTCCGCAGCACCGCCCCGTCCTTGGACCAGCTCAGCCTGGGCTCCGGGGTGCCCTCGGCCACGCAGTTCAGGTCCAGAGCTTCTCCGGCCAGGGCCTTCAGGACCCGAGGGCCTGGCTGCACCTGGGGGGGGACTGACAGGGAAACGGGGAGGGGTTCAAGGCGGGGGGCCCTGGGTTGGGAGTCACAGAGGCCAGGCCCATAGAAAGGACTCCCCACTCCCCCCACCTCGCCAGCCCCAATCCCCTCCCCCTCACCCCCACCCCCAGACCCAAGTGCACCCAACACCATTTGAGAACTAGCAGCTGGGAAATATGTTAGTACTGGATGGGGAAACTGAGGCCCGGGGGCCAGAGGGACTGACTCAGGGTGGGCGGCAAGGTTGGGAGGCAGCAGACACACAAGAAGGGGCTTAAATCCCAGCTCTGCCCCTCACGGCCACAGGCCCCTGAGCCGGCTGGAGCCTCAGTTTCCCCTCATCACAAAGTCGCCCCAGGATGAAAGCAGCTGCTCAGGGGCGGCCCCAGTGGCGCCTGAATGGTTCCCATGGCTCCGTCTCCACCTCTCCCGCCCCAGCTCGGGAGGCTGGCGGCGTTCATTCCCTTCCCACCAGTGTTTCCGAGGGACTCGCCCGCCCTCCCTCTCATCTGGTCCTTCCTAGGGGGCAGGTAAGGCCACACTCATTCACGGAGTCACCCACTCCCTCCGCTGGGGCAGCCTGAGCCCTGGGACTGTGTGGCCAGAAGCCTCCTGGGGTTCGGACCAGGGGGTCCAGGGAAATTCTTGGACCCCACGGGCTACCCTGCTCTAGGTGCTGCACGGGAGACTGGGACAGTGTCCTGGGCACTCAGGGGTTGCTGGGGACACCCACTCCCTTCCCAGCTTTGGAGAAAGAGCCCGGGAAAGGACCATCCACGGGGACCAGGCCCCTGGGCAGACAACAGCCCCTTGGTCCAGGGCACAAGGGGGTATGTGCCCTGTCCCCACACCACCCACCTGCTGAAAACAGTTACAGCTTCCACTACACTGAGTGCCTGACGCCAGGAACTCTGGGATAAGCGTTTTACAGAGGAGGAAACTAAGGCTCAGAGAGGCTAAGCGGCTGGCTTAAGGTCACACAGCTAGTGGGTGGCAGAGTCAGGATTCAACACAGCCCTGCTCACCCCCTGCCCCCTGCTGCCGTGTCTCTCTCATGGGCTGGAAAACCTCTGCAGCCCTTTGAGCTCCTCCCTCTCTGGGCCTCAGCCTGCCCACCTGTGAAACGGGCAGTTGGCTTCGCTCAGGGGTCGGCTCTTTCTGTGACGGGCCAGAGAGTAAACACTCCAGGCCTTGCGGACCAGATGGCCTCCGTCTCCACTCCACTCGGCCGTTACGGAGTGACAGCCTCACAGACCAGAGGTGAGGAATGTGCGAGGCTGCGCTCCAATAAAACTCCTGTTTATAAAACTGGAACCTGAATTTCATGCCATTCCACATGTCACAGAAGTCTGTCCTTTCCCCCAGCATTTACAAATATAGACCGTTCTCCACTTGTGGGCCACATGGAAACGGGAGGGGGACAGGACGGGGCCCGAGGCCTTGGTGGGCCAATCTCCTGTGACTCCTCGGGGCTCCTGGAGAGGACAAGTTCCCTGCCTCTTTGGTGGGGTGACTCTAACTGCTGGCTTCTGTGAATGGCACCCAGGCCCCCCGATGGGCTGGGAATCAGAACCCTTTTGTGGGTCTCTCCCAGCCCACAAGTCCCCACTGCCCTAGGCCCCCTGGGCCCTGCTCTTGGTACTCAGAGGCCTCTGAGCAGCATTTCCAGGCCCCAACCAAGGGGTACAGGAGAGGGGTGAAAGGGGGAGGGAAAGGAAATAGGGCTTGAGACAGGCAGAAAGTAGGGGTGATGGGGAACCATGAAGAGGGGACAGAGCCAGCAGGTGGGGCTGGGGGAGGGGCACTGAGAAGGCCTGGGAAAGACAGGGCAGGCAATGGGTATGACAGAAGCCCCCAGGCCAGGCCTTACCTTGCACCCCAAGGACGTAGCGCCTCGAGGCAGACCCTGCAGGGTTACTGGCTCGGCATTCATAGAGACCGCTGTCACCGACCTGGGCCTGGGCCAGGCGCAGGGAGCCCGACGGGAGAAGGTGATGCCTGTAGGAATGAGAGGCTCCGGTGAGACCCCAACCGACCCCAGGCCTCAAGACCCAACTCAAACCAGCCACCTTCCCCAGGAAGCCTGCCAGGACTGAAGCAGTGACCACTGCCCACCCTTCACTCCTCCCCTCTGTGCAACCTCTGCTTCCCTGAACTGTCAGGCCAAAGCCAGGTCCCACCCCAACTGGTGAGACAGAGAGCACTGGATTAGGAGTCTGCCAGCTTGGGTTCAAGTCCAAACTCTGAACCTTTCCTAGCTGGATGAAGAAAGTCCCTTCATCTCCCGGGCCTCCATTTCCTCATCTGTGAAATGGGCACACTAAGAGGGGCTGAGGCGGGCGAGCAGGTCCTACACGGGCTCAGCCCCGGGCGCAGCACCTGCTTGCCGCTGGATCCCTGCTCTCTCCCCCTCCAATGCACATGCGTGCCACTCCTCGACCCTTTCCTGAGTAGGTGCGAGGGGGTGGAGGAGGCTGTATTTGGAGACTCTGCCAGCCGGAGGCCCAGGCTCCTCACCCAGTGCCCTGAGGGGTCTGCCCAATGCCCTGAGCACGGTGCTGGGCCCTCAGGGGGAAGCTGTGGCAGCTCATCACTGCCCCCCCCATGCAGCCCACCTTGCTGAAGTTGCCGACTCCCTTCCCACAGGGATCCGGGACCCCCAGCCAGGCTCGTGCAGCTGGGCTGGACGCCAGGGGGCCCCCGCAGACATGATGTCACCACCCATATGTGCTGGCTCCTCGCAGCCCCTGCCCCCATAAACAGAGAGAGCAGCTGCGGCCAGTGGCCCCAGCTGGCCCCAAGTGTAGTGGCCAGCGAGGCGGTGGGGACTCCAAGGGCCAACGCCCCAGCCTCTGCTCACCAGGTTCCAGCTGGGCTCTAGAGCCCAAGAGGCCTGGGCTCCAGCCCTGGTCCCCACTCCCATTTCTGCAGAGCCTCAGTTTCCTCCTCTGCAAAATGGGGCTGACAATAATTCTCATCTCCGAGGCAGCTGCAAGCAAAGTGCTGGGCATGCGCTTATCAAACAGGTTGCTGTTGCTGGCAGCTCACTCGCTGTTCGGCCTTAGGCACTAGCTTTGCTCTGTTGGGCCCCTGGACCCCATCTGTAAAGCAGGGTATCAGCCCCCTGCCCAGCCCCCCTCCTCTGGTTTGTCTGGAGCATCCAGCAGGCACCTAGGGCAAGTCCTCTGAGGACAGTTGTAAATGACACCCTGGGCAGGGGTCTCTAGCATCCTGGCACTGGACCAGGCCACCCGGGGCCAACCCTGTTCTGCTATGTGCGTGCTCTGTGAGGTTGGGCAAGTCGCTTAAACTTTCTGTGCCTCAGTTGTCTCATTTTGGAAAACAGAAAACAGTAGTGCTTATATCCCCCACCGAGCTGTCCAGACACCTGAATGACCTAATTCACAGCCCAGTGCCTAGAGCGGTGTAGGACTCAACAAAGGTCAGCTGCTACCATGGCGAAAGCAGTGCATCCACAAACAATATGTAGTGCAGTTCTGTATCGTTTAAAACACACAGTGGCATCATGTGTATGTGTGTAGGGCTGATTCATTCATTTTTCACAGCTATATAGTATTCCCCTGCGTGATCATGCCACCGTTGGTCAATTTATTCCCCTTTCGGTGAACATTTAGACAGTTATATTTTTCCTTTCCTCCTTTCTTTCCCTCCCTACTTCATTCTCTTGCTCTTTCTTTCTTTCCCCGCCAGAGCTCTGCACAGAGCTGTATGGCATGTGTCCCCTACCGACAGGAGCGGGGCTCCTGGCCACAGCCTGGAACACCAGCCGCTCCCACAGGTAGAGACCTCGTCACTCACACCCTGGAGGACGGGGCTTCTCACCAGAATCTCCCAGCTGTACGTGAAGCATGCAGACTCCCAGGCCCCACCCAGGCCCAGGTGGCTCTGAGACAGGTGGTCAGAGGGTCACCCCTTGGGAGCACTGCCCAGGGACACAAGGAAGTGTGCACGCCCCGAGGAGCAGCATGGCGGGGCAGATAGGAGCGGGGCTGTGACAGCAAGCGGCCCCTGCGTGGACCACCCTCTGCCTCTTACAGGCTGACCTTGGGCCAAGCGCTGCATCTCCCCGCGTCTCAGGGCCCTCATCGGGAGTCACAGGGGATGGTGAGTCCCAAGTGACGTGACACGCGCAACACCCACAGGGCCCGGGACATAGTAAGTGCTCGATGCTGTCGGTAAGGATCCCTGCGCAGGGTGTCTGGGCCCCCGCCCCCGCCCCCCAGTCTCCAGTAAGCTGGGCGGCCGGGAGCAGATCCAGTGTGGTCTTCAGGCAAACATCTCCCCTGCCTGGCTCCACTCTCCCCCCCTCGACTCTTCTCTTTCCTCATCTAGTTATTTTTTAAGTTGAATAATGTTTACGTCCCCCAAACAAGGGCCAGATCAGTTGGAGGCTGGAGCACAGCCACACTCGGGGCAGGGACACCGTTCCCTCTAGACTTGACAGCAAACCTCAGCTGGCAAAGCGGGGCCAGCGTGGATCTGCGGAGAGAGGGCTGGGATGGGAAACGGTTCTGGATCTGAGGTCCAGTGTCTGCTACAGACGTGCTGTGCAGCCTCAGGCAGGGCGGTTGACATCTCTGAACCCCGGCGGCCTCATATTCAAAAAGGCAGCTCTGGACTCCTCTACCTCAGAGGTTACCTTCGGGGACTTTAAAGCCACAGAACCCCTTGCTCCCAGGAAGTGGGAGCTCCTGGGTAAAAAATAATAAAACAAACTTCCAGAAATGGAAACAACTCTCCACAATACAGCGGGCATCTTGTCTTTCCTGTGAGCAGGCCCAGGTCACTTCCCGGAAAGTGTGCTGCTCGCTGTGGCACAAAAAATGAAACGAAGGACGCGAGGGTCCGCCTTACAGGTAGACAAGCTGAGGCCGGCCCGCAGGGCCTGCGCTCACTTTCAGTGCCCGTCTGGCCACATCACTGGCCCACATTAACCACCTGCCCCCGTGGCTGCCTACTGCAGGGTGTCATGAATTGTAGGGACCCACAGACCAGGCCCCCAGCCCCACCCCACCTCGCAGGGGAGCACGAGGCCACTGCTCTTCCTGAGGGCGGCAGGGCCACCCCACCTCCCCTCCTGCGCACGTGCTTTTCTTCCCACCTGGGGCACTCCTCCACCTCCTGCTCACCCGGATCGCACCTGCTCAAGCCTCAACTTAAACATCACCTCCTCCAGGAAGGCCGCCTTGTTGCCCCAAGGCTGGTGGGTGCGTCCTCTGGATCCCCACACTGCCTGCACTCTCCGCCATCGCAGCCCTTACCAACCAGCTTGCGACCCAGCTCTCCCTCCACTTTCCCAGAAGCTGGGGCAGGTGCGGGGGCTGCAGCCCGGGGTGGGCCAGGGGCCAGGAGAGGTGGGAAGAAGCGGGGAGCGCACTGCTGTGGTGTGCATGTGGCGCAATTAGCGGCAGCTGCTCTGTCACGGTGGCGTGAGTGTCCAGATGGCTCTGTGTGGCGCCCAGATTCTCGGGGAATTTCCTGTTTATGACATCCCTCGGGCTCCAGCCCTCGCTTGGCTGTCAGCGTCAAGATTCACACAACCACGCAATGGGGGGGCGGGTCGTGGGTCGGAGAGGGACCTACCTACCCTACCGGGTCCCTCCTTTGAGCTCCAAGGGGGACCCACTTGCCCAGGGAGACCAGAGGACACCTGACAGACAGTGCTCGGGAGCACGCGAGTCCCCAGGCTGCGCCGTCCGCCTCGCTGCCAGCACATATCTTCACCGTGACCCCGCTCCAGTCACCTTCCCGTCTCCCTCTCCACTGTGGCTCAGGCGAGCCAGCCCTGCTGCCCAGCCGATGCCCTGCCCCTGGTCACATGTTCCTGGGGCCATTACGGCACCCACCGCACCTGCGAGCACCTGTCACTGTTGGACGGCTCAGTGAGGGGAGAGGCCGGGTGTGCCCAGGCGCTTGCCGTGTCCCTGCCCTTAGCACAGGTCCTGACCACAGCAGGTGCTCAATCCCAGCGCTCCACGCACGCACTCCCTTCCGCCTCTGCTCACGCTGTTTCCTGCCTCCCGCCCGTCCCAAGGACGCTCTCCCGCCCTCCAGACCCCTTCCAGGCCGCAGCAGCCCCGGCTCTTCCCTGGGGAGGCCAGGCGGGTTCCATACACTTGCCTGGCTCTGAGATCGTGGGGCCCAGCTCAGCCAATTGCTCACTCATTCGTTCGTTCATTCATTCGTTCATTCATTCGATGAAGAGGGGTCCAGGTGGGCCGGCTGCCGCAGGGCTAAGGAAGGGCTCCTGTCCTCGGATTGCTCCACGTCAGGAGGCCTGTCTGCGCCCAGTCCCCCTTGCTCTGTCCCATGCTGTTAGGACCACTGTCCCCGTTTCTAAAGGACCCATCTGCACACTCACCCTGAGAGCACAGACCCTTCCTGAAGGAGGCTCCGTGGCTGCGCATGCACAGCCCTCCCCACGGTTATCCAGCCCGCCAGAGGGCTGACCCTCATCCACAGACACCCACCCCCACGTACCAATGTCTGCGGGGACCAGGGTGGGGTCTGAGCCCGTGCAGGGCAAGGGCCCACCCATCTGCACCACCAGCCAAGGCCTTCACCCACCACCGGCCGCTCTGAACCTCATTTCCTTGCCGGGGCCTCACCTGCACCACTGACCCTCATGGGGGAGCCCCACATGGCAACACCAAGCCGGAGAATTCAGGCAGAGGGGCTGGTGCCCACCAAATGACAATATATGAGCGACAGGGAGAAGGTGCCATCCGGTGAGCCCAAGAAACGTATGCCAAGCCACGTTAACGGGGGGGGCTGTCACCTATGGGGCGCGCCCCATGTGCCACCCCTGGACACAAGCTGAGCGCCCTCCATGGATATTTTCACCTAAAACTCCCAACAGGAGCGCAGGCAGGTGGGACCCGCTGTCATCGCCCCAGCTGGCCAGGGCCGACCTGGGGCGCGCCCTGCCCTCTGCTACCACCCTGCCGACCACTACGGTGACCTAAACGGTCCGTTCGGAAGTTTAATTCGCTGCCAAGTTTTCCAGAAAGAGATGCTGGCCACAGGCTGACAAGACCAAGACCTCAGAGCCACCAGGCTGGGGAGCATTATGAGCTGTGGACCCTCCAAGGTGGAGACCCACGAGGGGCCCCTGGGTCCATGCCATGCTGGGGAGGGAGCGGCTTTATTCCTGGGTCACCAGAACCCCCGTGGTCCTGGGGTAACTGGGCCAGAGAGGGATTAGGGGTGCCGACTGCCCCGCCTTGCCAGCTGCCCCCTCCCCGCCATGAGGCTGGGTCCCGCCCAGTGTGGGACCCTGGCCGGCTGCCCCCGGGAGTGGGAGCGGGGCCGGGAGCGCTAGCAGCTGTCCCAGCTACGCATCAGAGGCGCAAACAAACAGTGTTGCCTGGAAACTGCGCCTCGCCCGGCCTTCCCGGGTAGGTCACGGGCTGGAGCCGCCAGGGGCTCGCGGCCGCCATCGCCCATCCAACCCTTTCATTTCCCAGATGGGAAGGCCGAGGCTCAGCGAGGGGAAGGGTCTCGCTCAGGGCCACTCAGTGAGTGGGGCGAGGCGGGGAGAGGACCCCAGGTCTTTGACCCCGGTGTCACTCAGAGCAGAGCCGCGTCCTCTCCCTGGTGTGGTTTCGGCACAGTCCCGGGCACATGCGTCGCTCAGGAAAGGCCGCGGCCCTCCCTCACGGGTTCACGGTTCGCAGGGGCTTTTCCCGAACAGCCGTCCCCGGGGTCAGAAGGACTCAGTGAACCTTCGTTCCCAGCCC
Source organism: Miniopterus natalensis (assembly GCF_054644295.1). Classification (NCBI taxonomy): domain Eukaryota; kingdom Metazoa; phylum Chordata; class Mammalia; order Chiroptera; family Miniopteridae; genus Miniopterus; species Miniopterus natalensis. The sequence goes on from NC_142092.1 coordinate 72,306,785, forward strand.
TGGACCCCGCCGTCTGCTCTCGGGACTATTCCCCAAGGCAGTGACCAGAAGATAGAGAAGCATTAGTGGAGATGCTCCAACAGCCGTTTATTACCCCAGACAACTGGCAGCGCGCTCGGCCGAGGAGCCGCTTAGCAACAGGAGAGACAAACGCCTGGAGTGTTATTCTGTCCTTTAAAGGAAAGGAGCGACACGGGCCAGGGTGAACCAAGGAAAGGGGTGAACGGAGGAGTGCCCAAGTTGAGGGCAGGACAGAAGACGCACCAAGCTCAGCCTGCAGAAGCATTTACGTGAACAGTGGGAAAGGGCGAGCACGCAGGCGGGGGCTGAGGGTGCCGTGCCCTCACCCCCCTGCTAGGGCGTTCTGACCGGGGATCGGGGTCCCCGAGAGCTCAGGAGATTCTCTAGACCCTCCAGAGAGCAGTGGCCCACCTGAAGCTGGCACAGAAGCCCGATGTGTGTGTCCGTGTGCATCTGTGTGCATAGCCATGCGTGTCTGTGCCTGCCTGTGTCTGTGTGTCCGTGTGCATCTGTGTGCATATCCGTGCGTGTCTGTGTCTGTGTGTCCATGTGCATCTGTGTGCATATCCATGCGTGTCTGTGCCTGCCTGTGTCCATGTGTCCGTGTGCATCTGTGTGCATATCCATGCGTGTCTGTGCCTGCCTGTGTCTGTGTGTCCGTGTGCATCTGTGTGCATATCCGTGCGTGTCTGTGCATGTCTGTGTCCGTGTGTCCGTGTGCATCTGTGTGCATATCCGTGCGTGTCTGTGCATGTCTGTGTCCGTGTGTCCGTGTGCATCTGTGTGCATATCCATTCGTGTCTGTGCATGCCTGTGTCTGTGTGTCCGTGTGCATCTGTGTGCATATCCGTGCGTGTCTGTGCCTGTCTGTGTGTGTGTGCATCTGTGTGCATATCCGTGCGTGTCTGTGCATGTCTGTGTCCATGTGTCCGTGTGCATCTGTGTGCATATCCGTGCGTGTCTGTGCATGCCTGTGTCCGTGTGTCCGTGTGCATCTGTGTGCATATCCATGCGTGTCTGTGCATGCCTGTGTCTGTGTGTCCATGTGCATCTGTGTGCATATCCATGCGTGTCCGTGCCTGTCTGTGTGTGTGAGGAGACAGCAAGGCGCAGCTGCGGAGTGGAGGGAAAGGGCCCCAGCTCTCCCACCCCCCACAGCTTCTGCTTCCTCCCCCCGGCACTGGGCAGGATGCATCCACCCCATCGCGTCAGGATGACCCACAGGACAGGGCCGGTGCTGCCCAAACGGAGATGGAGGAGGCCTCCCAGGCGCAGCCACATCCTGGGTCTCGGCCCAACTACACGGCCGCCGGGGACAGTGAAGGGGCGCCACACACCTCACCATTCCATTTACATGCAACGTCCAGAACAGAGAAATCCAAAGACAGAAGGCAGACGGGTGTTTGCCCGGGGCTGGGCTGGGGGGGCTGGGGTCGGCGGAAGGGGAGGGGGCTGGGATGAGTGCAGGGCCTGGGGGGGTGCTGGATGCTTCAAATGGGCTGCAGGGATGAGTACACGGCGGACACACTAAAAACCTAGAACCGCGCGGCACGTGAACTGCACCTCGATACAGCTTTTACATTAAAACAAGTGGGTGAGGGTGGAGCGGGAGAACAGACGTGACCTGTTTCAAAAGCTGGGAACGCTGCTCCAGTCCGCGGGCAGCAGCAGAAAGCTGTCGGGGGAGCAGCTCTCCGGCACTTGGGACGCCCCGAGCGTCGCACACGCGACACCACCCCACGAGCACCGTCCACGCCGCGTCCGCTCCGCAGACGGAGACCCCGCGGAGACGGAAGCAGCTGGGGTTGGGCTGGAGCCCGACAGGCTCCAGGCCAGAGCTCGGCCCCGCCCCGCCCCCGGCCTCCCCGCACAGAGATGAACTCCCGGAATCGCATCAATCTGGAGCCGCTGGAAGCCAGGAGCGGGGAGGGCGCGGGGGACGGACGGGACGGGCCTGCGAGGGCGGCTCGCGGATTTATGGCTCCCGGCTGACCCACCCATGCAGCACAGCGAGGAGGGTGAGCACATGGGAACATGGTTTCCCGGCTCAGCAACAGGTCGTAAATAAACAGGCACCTGGCCACCGGCCGCCGCCCAGCCGAGGCGAGGGGACCAGGCTCCCCAGGGAGACACAGGCTCCCCGCTGCCCACGGCCACCCCTGCCCCCGTGCACGACACGGAGCTGCAGAGACGCCCACGGGGCACGGGCTGGCGGGCCCAGCCCAGCCACGGGACCCCGCTGCCTTCAGAGGTACCGGCCCCGAGGTTTGGAAGGGCTCACCAAACAGATGTTCCGAGAAACGGAGCCCCACGTGTGGGTGTCAAAGGGGTGGGGGCTGCACAGACCTCCTAGGTCTGGAACTTCTCAAAGACCTTGCCAGGGCTGATGTCACCGGCCAGAGCTGCAGCCACCCCCCACCCCCCGCCCCTGAGGGTCAAGGGCCCCAGGAACCATCCCCCACCCCACCCCGCCCCCCTGCCTGGGGGCGTACAGCCAGCCACCCAAGCCAGCCTCCCCGAGCCCCCAGGACACCTGACAGTTAGGGAGAAGCTGAGTCAGAGAGCCCGGCCCCCGGACATGTGGTCTGCGGAGCAGGTGAGGACAGAGCACGTGTCATGGTCAGGATGCTGTCCCAACCATGGTCATTGCTCTGTGCCACCCGGGTGACCACAGCGGCTCACCCCACTTCTCGGAGCCTCAGCTCAGTTCAGCTGCTATGCAGGTCACAGGAGAGTCTACACGCAGCTCCCAGCAGCAGGGGTGAATCGCTGGGTGCTGGTTACTTCCAAGGGCTCTCACCCTGGGCGTCCACAGACCCCCTAGAGGTCCACGGAGAGGCTTCGGGGGACCCAGGGACAAGAGCGCTGTGTGCAGAAGTGAACGCACACCCCCTTGGGAGCATCCGCAGTGTCCTCACACTCCCTGGGCCCCTGGCCACCTTGAGGCCAGTTTTCCCCTAAACCCCAAGCTCTTCCCCTTCCCATGCAACTGGGGTACCTGTCAGTGACGGTGGGCACAGGGCGGGAGTCCTTGGTCCAGGTGACCAATGGGGGTGGGGAGCCTTGGGCCTCGCAGCCCAGGGTCACCTCATCACCGGCCTTGGCTGTGACTCTCAGAGGCTCGTCTGTATTGTGTGAGCCATTTGCATGGATCCTGGGCTTGGCTGTTGGTGGAAACAGGAGAAACTGTGAACAGGTCAGGGAGCCATGGGATGGGGCCCCAAGGGGACCAGGGCAGCTGCCCCAGGAAGCCACTGGTACTGCCACCCGGGAGGTGCAGAGGGTGGGTGTGGCTCTGTCATAATGGGATAGTGCGGGTTTTGGGGTGGGCTCAGATCCGATGGTCTCCCTAGTGGCCCCCCCATCTCCCCACCACCACCCTCCCTCTGGAAGCTCATTCTGCTGGGATGACAAGGACATGTTGCTCCTGGCTCAACATCTACACTCCTCTAGCTTCTCTCCATCTGCTATCCCTTCCCTGGGGACATTCAAGCAAGTCTGTCCCCCTCTTCTCTCTCTACCTTGCCCCCTGTGGTCATCCCACTCACTCCTAGGACATCAGCCGCCAGATGACACCCAGCCTCCCTCGGGCCTTCTCCAACCATCGGGGGTTTATACTAATCTGGGCCTGTCACCTCGCTCTCATGTGAAGCGGGAGGCTCCTCACGGCAGAGATTCCTCCGCGTCCCTCCTCTATGTCCCCCGGCATTTCCAGCCGGGTGCTCATACCTGAAGGCACCCGGTACATGTCCGAGTACCTATAACTACACACGCCAGCCAGCTGGGGACATAAAGACCATGTAGCCCTCACGTAGTTCCCTGTACATCATGAATCAGAGAGAAAACCCCCACTTGCCAAAAAAACAAATGTTTGCAATATGAAAATATTGGCTCTAAGAGTATAGGACGGAAGATGGGCTTTGCACCTGCTCTCTCGTCCGCACAGCTACTAAGTGCCCAGCTCTGTGGTGACCGCTGGGAAACAGCAGCAAGGACAGGTCCTGCCCCTGTCCTCACAGTGCGGAGGGCCCACAGGGAACACTGGTACCAAACAGCTCATGCACAGTTACTTATTTAAGCAGTCATGATGGGCATTAGGGAGGGGTTATTCCACCCTCCACAGCAAGGTGACCCAGCCCAAGGGATCAGGGAGAACTGAGATCTGATGGATGGGAGAAGTCGGCTGGGCCAAGAGGTGGGGGAAGGGCATTCTAAACAGAAGTAACTGCACGTGCAAAGGCCCTGAGGCACGATGGACCATTCAAGAAATTGAAAGGAAGTCAGAGGGTCTGGACACAAAGAACCAGGGAGAGAGGCTGGCGAGGGGATGCCTAGGGGTGGGGGGTCCAGTGTAGGGCTGTGTGTCTTTCCAAGGCTTGTTAGTGGGATGGCTTCTCCACATCAGTTACAAAGGGCTGAGGCAGAAAGACAAATACAGCACGGTTTCACTTGGAACCGCTCTTGGAGCACGTCCACCCTACGAGGGACAGTGCGCTGAGCGAGGACAGCTTTGGCCTGCGCGTGCTTCCTAGCGGATGAACGCAGAGGCAGGGTTGGCCGGGGTACAGGGAAGGCGCTGGGACGGTGAGAGTGCCAGGCCCCCGCCTCCACGCCTGCCGAGCCCCCCCGCACAGGGACGGCCCTCACTCACTGTTGACAGAAAGGCGCATCTCCTGGCTGGAGAAGCCCACGCTGTTGGTGGCCGTGCAGACGTAGGCTCCTGCATCCTGCGTGGACGGCTGGGCGATGACCAAAGTACCATCCTCGCTCACGTTGTAGCGGGGACCACCCGAGGCCAGGGCATTGGTTTCCTGTGGCAGAGTCACTGGTGACATTGGCGGAGCCCACACCCCTGGCAATGGGCGGGGCTCCCTCCCCGAGATGCCTGGGCCTGCCCCCCCACCCGCTTTCACTCTCGGTGGGAACAGGCTCCGCCTACCTTGGTCCAGGTGATGGTGGGGGTGGGAACTCCCGAGGCCACACAGGGGAGGGCGGCGGGAACCCCTTCATTGGTGACGTGGTGGGTGGCCGTGGACTGGATCCTAGGTGGCACTTTTAAAAACAAACCAGTTTCGTAAACCAAAGTTCGCAGCTACACTGTTCGCGGCAGCCGAAAGGTGGCAACAGTCCGAATGGCCATCAACGCGACGGAGACACAGCGCGCTGTGCACACGGAACGCCACTCGGCCTCAGCAACAGGCAAAACTCTGATGCCACAGCGCGGGTGAGCCTTGAAGACACCACCCGAGTGGAACAAGCCACACCCGGGGGGCACACACTGCGTGATCCCGCCCGAGGGGCCGCGGGAGGCGAATCCGCAGATCGGCTCCCAGTCGAACGCTGGCTCCCAGGGGCTGGGCGAGGGACAGGGGTCAGTGCTCACGGGGGACAGAGCTTCGCCGGGGAGGTGGGGGGGGAGATGGATGGGGGGGGTCATGCAACAGCGTGATGTACTCAGTGCCACTGATTGTGCCCTTAAAAACGGTTACGATGGTAAACTCTGTGTATTTGACCACAATTAGAAACACAGCGTCAGCAGTAAATACAGACGTGGTCCCACAGCCGCCACCCCGCATGCTCAGGCCCCAGACAGAGGGCAGCCTGAGCCTGGGAACCGGCCCTGCCAGTGCCGTGCTCCGGGCCTCTGGATGACCCTTTGGGCACCCACATTCCTTGATCAGCTCAATGGACCCCAATTTGTTGCCCACTTTCTGGGGATGGACGGACAAGAAATGGCAGAAAATAGAATTCACAGAACAAGTGATCTTGGAGACAAGGCCATGTCCACCCTGAGCACCACCCAGATCCGCAAGCATAAGAAGGGGGTCTCTAGGAGGAGTGGGGGAGGGGGAAACTGGCCTGGAGAAGTCAGGAGGGGAGACAGGAACAGCAGGGCTCGTTCACGACCCCCGGCCCCGGCCCCCTGTGGGACCTGAAGGGGTTCCTCCCCTCTCTGAGCCTCAGCTTCCTTCACTTCCAAGCGGGAGTCTTTTACTTTTTATTTATTTGTTTATTTATTTATTTTAAATGTTTTTACTGATTTTAGAGACAGAGGAAGGGAGAGGGAAAGAGAAACATCGATGAGAGGGAGTCATTGATCGGCTGCCTCCTGCTCGCCCCCTACTGGGGACCGAGGGCACAGCCCAAGCATGTGCCCTGATCAGGAATCGAACCGTGGCCCCTGGTTCCTGGGTCGACGCTCAACCCCTGAGCCACACCAGCTGGGACAGAACAGGAGTCTTTTAAAAACCCACCTCTTGGAGTAATTATGAAAATGAAATAAAACAGACACAGAACCACATAGTGGTCCAACCTCTGACCGCTATTGGAACTAAGGGGGCGCAAGACACTCGGGCTCTAGACCCAGCCTCCTCCTGAACTTTGGTTTTCCCCTAAAAATACAGAACAATGTATTATTCCTGCTCTTCCCTTGGGGGTTTTATGAAACAAAATTTTTTAAAAAGAGGGTATTAACCTACTTGGTAAATTACCAAATATCATCAAACTTCCTTTCAACGTCTCCTCTTACGTGGAAGGGAGCGGAGGTGCCTGGGTGGGAGGGTGGAGGGAAACTGGGACTCCAGTGTTGTGTGTGTGGGGCGGGGTAGAGTCACTGGGAAAAATACACGAAAAGCCCTAAAATGTGCCGTCTCCGTGACTCGGAGCTCAGTTCCGCATTAAGGGGTTTCTCCCAAGGAAAGAATCGGCCGTGTGGGCACAGGTGGGAGCCCCAGACGCTTATCTCCAGGGGTTCACGCGAGGGGGCAGGTTAGATGCTCATGGCTCACCCACGCAGGGACGCGCAGTCTCAGGCATGCTTCTGGGAGCTTACGGACGGAAAACATCGTGAAATACAGCGCCGTGTGAAACACTAATAATCTAATAATGTGGCCCCAGCTTGCCTTAAAAATACGTGTGTATGTTTTTATAAAGAGTTCACAGATAGATGGGTAGAAATCCACGTGCATGTACAGTTGATATAAAGACTATATAACTTAGCGCTGGCAGGTGTGGCTCCAAAAGGTCGCCGATTTGACTCCAGGTCAGGGCACGTGCCCAGGTTGTGGGCTCTGTCCCCCGTAGGGGGGGGTGCAGGAGGCAGCCGATCCATGTTTTGCTCTCACATTGATGTTTCTCTCTCTCTCTCTCTCCCTTCCTTTCTCTCTAAAAATCAATAAAATATTTTTTAAAAAGAATACGTCACCTATACTATATACAATTTATTATCTATATAGGGGTGTGTGTACAAGCTCACATGTGTATACAGTATGAAAGAGACACACCAAAGTGTAAAATTATTCTGGTTCTTCTTAGCTATTAGTGTTACAGGAGTATTTTATTTTTTTAACCCTCACCTGAGGATATTTTTTCCCTTGCTTTTCAGAGAGAGCGGAAGGAAGAGAGAGAGGGAAACACTGATATGACAGAGACACATCGATTGGCTACCTCCGGCACATGCCCCAACCGGGGCCGGGGGTCAAGCCTGCAACAGAGATACATGCCCTTGGCTGGCATCGAACCTGGGACCCTTCAGCCCGTGGGGCCCCAGGACTCACCCCGTACAACCAGCTCCACGTCCCTTCGCTGAGAGCCGGCCGCGTTGGTGAGCACACAGCTGTACTTCCCCGAGTCCTCCTGCAGCGCCCGGTCAAGGTGGAGGCTGCCGTCGGCGCGGACAGAGTGCCGGCTGCCCGGGGGGAGCTGGGGAGGGTCAGGAAGCCCCGGCTCGGACCACAGGCCCCTCTCGGAGCCAGCTGGGAGAGGGCCCTCAGAAGCCACACCGTCCGCCAGGCCAGCAGGGCGCAGGCCGGACCGAGAGAAGGTGCGGGAGCTGGCGGGGGTGGGTGGGGGTGATGCTGTGACCGCCCAGTCCCCACCCCTTCCCTGAGACTCACCCACTCCCACAGATCCTGGGGGTTAGGTGGGCCTGACCCCTGGCATACACCCCACTCTCCCATGGGCAACTGGACAGGGCAGGTGGCCTGAGCCAAGCCGGGTCAGTGGGTGGCTCTCCTGGGAGTGTGGGGGTGGGACAGGGCCTCTCCTGAGTGGGGGCTGGAGCTCTGAGGCCCGGCCACACCGAGGCCACAGCGGGGAGGGACAGCCTGTCTGCAGGGCGAGAAGGGAGCCATGCAGAGCAGGACAGAGCTGGGGCCACAGCAGGTGTGGCCCCAACGAGAGAAGCAGGGAGAGCGGCCAGGCCCGCTCCTTTGCCTCGCTTCCCCTCAGTTCTCCTGCCCTGGCCTCAGGCGCACTGAGGCTGTAAAGGGGTGCCCTCCCCCCATCTTACTTGAACGTACCAGAGACACGGGACACCTAGAGAGGCAGTGATTGTGGGGTGGTCCGTTCGCTCCCACTGCCCTGGCCCCAGCCCCGCGGTCCCGGCCGCTCTGTCCCCACAGCCGCCACCCGCCACACGGGCAGGAGCCCACACTCACCGGCCTGCCGGCCTTGAGCCAGCGCCTCTCGGGGAAGGGCCTCCCGGCCAGGGCGACGCAGGGCAGGGACACCGGCTGCCTCTCCAGGACCCGCACGGTGGAGGCACTGCTGGCGATCTGTGGGGGGGCTGCGGGGAAAGGACGTGCTGTCGGTCGCAGGAGATTCCCGTGGGCAGCCTATGGGGGCAGAGGCTCCTCCCTCTCCCCTCCGCAGGGCACCTGCCCAGGAAGCAGGGGTCCAAGTGCTCCCCTCGGAACACCTGGCCATGGACACATCTGTCCCAAAGGATGGGGGGCCATGGGGGGCCTCCCTGGGGTGAGCCCACCTCCGGCTTCCCCCGCCTCCCCGGATCCACTGGCTAACCATGTCCAGTCACCACGAGCCGGGTCTCCGCCTGGACCTTCCCGAAAACGTTTTGAGCTTCACAGACATACGGGGCCTGGTCTTCAGGGGCCACACCTGAGGGGCAGGAGAGAGGCAGGGCTGACTGCTGGGGGGCACACCGCGGCTCCAGCCCCCGTGGGCTCCGCTCCCCAGCGAGAGGGAGCCCTCGGCACAGCCTGGCCCTGCAGAGGCGGGTGGGAGGGCGGACAGGGCAGAGGAGGGCCGTGGAAGGGTGAGAGGGCCTCGGCTTGCTCATCTGTAGAATGGGAATAGTTTGTCAATGTCTCTGCTTTGTAGTGTGATTGGGAGGGTCAATAAGGTGACGTGAATGCTGTGCCCAGCATCCAGCCGGGCACAGAGCAGAGAGTAGCCTTAGCAGGAGTAGTGATGATGGTTGACGCCTATGACACGTGTCAGGAACTGTGCTACGTGCCTCTTGTGTGTCCCCCAGACAACACCCCCTCCCGGGGACCTGTTATTAACCCAGGTGATAGCATCGTCATCATTATTGTGACCGATTCAGGGTCACTGAGCTTAACATGATCCCGCATCACCCACGGTCAGTGCTGGGGCTCAGGCTCCTGCTCCCGGCCACCTAGACTTGGGGGTCAGGGTGCCCGAGCCTTCCTGCGTCCCTGCCCAGCTCCCCCAGTTTCCATCTCTTACTTTCAAAGAACAGCACTCCTGACCCTGGCTGCCCGGTCCTGCTGCCCTGGCTGGGCCCCAGCGGCCGGCCGTCTCCACGCCGCCAGGTGACCGTAGGGGGCGGGCGGCCTGTGCCCCGACATGCCAGGAGGGTGCTCCTGCCCAGTTCCACGGTGACTTCCCGGGGCAGCTCCATCAGCTGGGGCGCATCTGCAGGGAGGTGACTGGTCATGGTGCTGGACCCGCCTAGCCCCCAGGGGACTGTTCTGGAACGCTGGGAGGGTCCCCCTCTTCGAGCCTGGCCCTCAGGAACTTGGGGTCTGACTCACAACTAGGGCCCAGAGGCCAACCAGAGCTTGACGGGACCCACCCTGGAGAGCTCTCAGGGGTGTGTGGGGTGAGGGGGCCACGTGCTGCTCCTGGCAGTGCCGCCTCCAGGAAGCCCACCTCTGAGGGGCTGCAAGTCACAACCTGGCCGCGGGAGCCTCTGGGACCCCATCACCCACCTGGCCCACAGGCAGCTTCCTCTAGCAGACGTCCTGTGCCCTGGACTTGAGCAACCCTTCCACCGCCCCCGCTGTGTCTGCCACCCCAAAGGGCCGGCTCCGTGGGGAGCGGACAGGCCATCTCCAGCCTCTCTACATGCCTCTGTTCGCGGGACATTTTCACGAGCATGTGAAATGCTTCAGGATCACAACGTGCTGTGTAAATTACACGGCCTTACGCCCCACGGCCCGGGAGGGCGCTGAGGGCAAAGGGGCCGCTTCAACAGTCAGGCCCCGACCGCACGTGGCACGTCGGAGCAAGGCCCCCTCGCCCCTGGGTTATAAAGATTTACACACAGACGGGTCCCGAGTTCCCGCTCCGCACACCTCCAAACCCCAGGCCCTCCCTAAGGTAACCACCACTGTTCATCGGCTCTCTCCGGGCGTTTTCTCTAAGTGTTGTCTTATTTTTACAGTCGGAGAGGAGCGATGAGTTATTTCCCAAAACAGACTCTCACCATCCTGTCGGCCCTTCAACAGGCCCAACCCCAGACAGGTCCAGGCCCTGTCCCCTGCAGCCTCTGGACAGTGGTCTCAGGTCCCTGTCCCCAGACCCACGGCCAGCACCATGGAAAACACTCCGCCTCTTTGTTCTTTCCATCTCTTTCCAGAAATCCCCCCCACCCCCGTCCATCCAAACCATGACGTCAAGCTCCCCTCCCGGCCTCGGGGATTATGGAGGTTCCAGGGAGATGTAAACACAACTTGGAAAATTACAAGGCAGGACACAGCCTTGGCCCCGACCTCAGACACCACCGCGCCTCTCCTTTCTCATCTCAGCAGGCCTGGCAGCTGCGACTCAGGATCGCAGAAATCCTCTGTCCCGGCCTCGCCTCGGCCGGGGCACTGGGCCTGCGGGGCTCTGGGCCTGGGGCACGGCTCTGCCATCCCCCCACCCTGGGCACAGCTCTGCCATCCCTCCACCCTGGGCACAGCTCTGCCATCCCTCCACCCTGGGCACAGCTCTGCCATCCCCCCAACCCCCAAGGCCTGCCTCTCCACTCCACCCAGCCTGCCTGCAGAGCCCAGCTCCAACCTCCCTCCTCCAGACAGGCCTCCCATCTACCTCTCGCTCCCTCCTTGGGCCCCAAACAACCTGGCTCTTCCCTGAGCCTGGGCTATTTCGAGGTGCACACTCTTCTTTCTCCTCTAGGCCTGAATGTCCCCGAGAAGGGACAGACCCTTATAAGAAGGAACAAAGAATACGTGCAAAGGGCGGCATCTCGCGTGCCTACTGCGAGACAGGCGGGTGACGCTGCTTCCAGGCGTGTGATTCATTCACGGTCTCCGCAGACTCAAGAGGTAGTATCCTCACAACCCCCATTTTACAGATGAGGAAACTGAGCCTCAGGGAGATGAAAGAACCACCCCAAGGGCACGACAGGAGGTCGGTGGCAGAGCTGGGATCAGAGCCGAGGTCTGGCTGCTGCTAAGGCCCAGGCTCCCCACCGCCACACCCCCGCACCCTCCGATGCACTCGGGGACAACCTGGCCACTGCCCCAGCCGGAGGGCACCCAGCTCCCGCATCCTCTCTCAGGGTGAGTCCCGAGGCAGCCAGATCCCAGACGCAGACCCTGCCCGGATCCTGTGGCTCACCCTCCTGAAGCCGCCCCCACACTCACCTGGAGCCCCAAACAAGTGGGACCCCAGGACGCTCAGATACCAGAGCTGAATGAAGGCCCGCCGGTTCCCTCATTGCCCAGAGGAGGGGGTGGGGTGGTCCTGAGTCCTGTAGCATATGGGGCGTCGGGGCCGGGCTCCCACCCTGTGTTCTTCCCAGGGCCTCCTACAAGAGGCTCAGCCACCTCGGCTTTCAGTGCCCCTCACTGCCTGGGTGGGCGCTCACCCGTCTACTGCAAGTGTGCGGAGTGTTACCCATGCAAGCCTGCAACCAACACATTATCTCGATAAATCTCTCAAGGACCCTCTGAGCAACCCATTTCACAGATGAGGGAACTGAGGCTCAGAGAGCTAAATAACTTGGCCAAATAAGCAGCAGGACTCGACTGCCAAATGCCAGGTCCAGAGCTGATGCGAAAGCCCCCTGCAGGCTGGTCCACAACCCGGTCACTTGCTGTCCTACAGGAAGAGGCTGCCCTCCTTCAGATCCCAAACGCCACCAGGCAGACAGCTCCCAGTTCAACGGCAGGATGCAGGCATGGCGCCCACCCGTTTTTGGCCAGGGAAGGCTCTGCCAGCCTGGCCAGGAAGGCTGGACCACAGCTGCCACCCAGATGGGCAGGAAATTCAATTTCCCACCACCGCCGCCAGGCCAACCTGCCCAACACACAGGTGCTGGGCCACTGTCCACCCTTCCCCTGACCCAAAAGCCTGAGGCCACCGTGGCCCAGTGCCCCCAGAAGCCCGCCTTTAGGATGCCAGCCGCCTACTCCCTCTGACGTGGGGAGATAGCGCCAGGGCCAATGGCCGGAGCTCGGGTCTTGGGATGACAGTGCCCACACTCGCCTCCAGGATGGCCCCGGTGACCCCCGCCTCTCGGGACTCGCATCCTATGCATCCCTCCCACCCTCTGCGCCAAGGCTGGCGGGTGTGAGCGACAGAATACAGCTGGCAGAGAGATGGCAGGTCACACCCCAGAATGCAGTGCTTCTCAGGGCTCAGCTTCGTTCATATTCTCTCCCCCTCTCTCTATCTCCCCCCATCTCTGTCTCTCTCACCCTCTCACTCCTGGGGAAGCCACATCACAAGAAGCCTTCTGCAGAAGCCCACGTGGGAAGGACCTTGCCTCCCACGAGCAGCCACGTGATGAGCTCAGCGCGGAGCCTCCCGCCCAGGCTGGTCCCCCCGCGACACAGGCCAGCGGGGGACCCTGAGCCGCCACCGCCAGCTCCGCCACTCTCAGAACCCTAACCCCCCCGAACTGAGACACAATAAACCTTATTGATTTAAGCCACAAAGCTTTGGGCAACTGTGACGTAGCGAGAGGTAACGCAGCCGGGACAGGGGGTGAGGGAGGTGGCGGGCATGGGGGGGATTTTGGGGACGGACGGAGACTTCACTTGCGGGGGGTGAGCACACAATACAGTGCATGGGTGACGTGCGATTGTGCACCTGAAACCTGTATAATTTTGCTAGCCAGTGTCACCCCAATAAATCCAATAAAAAGGAAAGGAAAAGAGGTATTGGGTACACGGCTTCCCTCGGCCCTCCCTGTCCCCAAGTGCTCTGGACCCATGACGCAAACTCCGCACCGGCGGGCTACCTGGAGGCGGCCTCTCCTCCCTGCTCAGCCGCAGGGTCTCGGGGGGCCGGGGAGGCGGGGACAGGTGAACACTCACGTCCAACCTCCAGCCGGATTTCCGCAGAGGCGTCGCCCAGCTCGTTGACGGCTCGGCAGGTGTAGACGCCGGCATCCCTCTCCTGAGCCACCGGGATCCGAAGCGTCCCGGAGCTGGCATCCTCGAGGGCCAGAATCATTTCCAGACCGCCTGAGGCAAGGGTGGGAAAGCCTCAGGCACCGGCCCACGGGCTCCTCCTGACCCTGGGCTCCTGCAACTCACAAGGCTGGGGCCTGGGGTCGGTGGGGGAAAGCTCCCCCCAAAAGTCTGGGACAGTTCCAGTTTTGCCTGATGGAAGAGTTCTGGAGATGGACGGTCATACAACAGTGGGAATGTAGCTAACGCCACGGAACTATGCGTGTGAAAACGGTGGAGAGGGTAAATTTTGTGTTATGTGTATTTTACCACAATTTAAAAAATATTTTAAGTCAGTGCCGCGAAGTCCGGTCTCCTGAGCCCTTCTGTTGACCTGGAGTGCGGCCCAGCTTGTCTCCCTACGTGCAATATGCTCATCACCCAAGAACTCCTGGCCTGGCCTCTCTACTGGGTCCCCGCCCTCTGCCCCGGGCCCAGGCTGAGGTTTGGATCAGCTCTGGGAGGGGCCCGGGTCACCCCGAGATGACCACACACACCCCTGCCTGCCGCTCTGAGGCCTCGCCCCAGACTTCCACCCTGAGGCGCCCCCCTCATTTTTCCTCCCCAGCTGCTGAGGCCTGACAGACTCCCCAGTTCGGAACCTCTTTTAAATGTAATTTAATTTTTCATGTGTGGTAAAATAGACATGACACAACTTTTTACCATTTTAAGCATTTTCAGTGTCCAATTCAGCAGCATTAAGCACACTCACACTGCCGTGTAGCCATCGGCATATCCACCCACAAAACTGTCTTTTAAAATATTTTCATTGCTCTTCAGAGAGAGAGGAGGGGAGAGGGAGAGAGAAAAACATCGATGTGAAAGCGAAAGATTGATTGGCTGCCGCCGGCTCACCCCCGACCAGGGATTGAGCCCACAACCCGGGCCTGTGCCCTGACCGGGAATCGAACCCCCAGCCTTCTGGTGCACAGGACGACGCCCACCCACAGAGCCACAGCGGCCAGGGCAAAACGCCTTCATCTTCTCAAACTGAAACTCTGTCCCCATTAAACACTAGTTCCCCACTCCCCTGCCGCCCCGGGGACCACCGTTCCGCTTTCTGTCCCTACGGAGTTGCGTGTTCCAGGCATCTCACGTCAGCCGATTTGTTCTCTTGTGTCTGGCTTATTTCATTCCGCAGAATGTTTTCAAGGACCGTCCGTGTTGTATCAGAATTTCACTCTTTTTTACAACTTAAAAAAATTCATTGTGGCCCAGCCGGAGTGGCTGAGCAGTTGAGCATCGGCCTAGGATCCAGGCAATCGGGGTTCGATTCCCGGTCAGGGCACATGCCCGGGATGCGGCTCATCCCCAGTGGGGGGGTGCGGGAGGCAGCCGATCAATGACTCTCATCATTGATGTTTCTCTCTCTCTCTCCCTCTCCCTTCCTTGCTCTCTGAAATCAATAAAATAAAATATTAAAAAAAAAATTGTGTTAAAAAAACACACAACATAAAACTGACCACGCTCACCATTTTCAAGTGTACACCTCAGTGGCGTTAACGATATTCACAATGTCGTACAACTAGAATTTCATTCCTTTTTAAGGGTAAACAACACTCCGCCGAGAGACCCTCTTTTAAAAAGAGGCTCCAGGGTGGGGCTGGGAGGGCGCTCAGCCAGGACGTGCGGGGACGTGAGCGCTGAATAAGGGGTCCCAAGGCCTCTGCCACCCACCCGCTGGTGACCTCGGACACAATGCGCCAAGTCAGCTCGCACCGCGGCCGGCTCCCTGAGCTCCTGCCCACCCTTCTCAGAGTCACGCTGAGGCTCTGCCAAGATCGCAGAAGGTGCTGCAAAGGGCGGCGGGTGGCCAGCTGGGGGGGGGGGGGGGCGCTCTGGGGGCCTCGGGCTGGCACCTGAGAAGGAGCCCCGTTCCTGCTCCCACAGAGACGGAGGCGGCAGCCCAGCACCCACGTCCCCTGGGGGGGGGGGCGCAGGGCAGCTCCCATCAGTCAAACTTCCCCCGGGAGCCTAGCACAGAGAAAACACTACACCCGTGAACTCAAAGAGCCTCGGACAGCCCCGTTGCCATCCCTCCCCTTGTCAGGCCAGCCCGCCCCTGTGGCCCCCTTGCCGAGGACACCGAGGGCTGCCCCTGTGCCCGGCTCCTCCTACACACTTTAGGTACGTGGTCATCTCATCCTCACACAACCACCCGGGGCTGTGCCCATTCTCCAGAGAGGGAAGCCAGCTCAGAGATGCCAAGTCACTTGCTCAGGGTCACACAGGGCAGCCGGAGTACAAACCTGCTCCCAACTCCTGAGCCACCCTGCCTCGGCTGCGTGGGCTCTGGGGTGGGGGGTGGGGGGTGCTGAAAGGGGCCATTTCCCCCCAGACACCCCATTTGGAGCGCCCCACAATGACCATTCTGGGAAGCTGATCCCCCGGGGCCCTGGCTGGAAAGTTCTGCAGGCCCCTCTCCCCACCGTGTACCTCGGTACCAGATGAGGCGGGGTGGCGGCACCCCGAATGCCTCGCACGCCAGCACGGCCTCCTCGCCCGCAGCGGCGAGCACCACGGCGCTCACGGCCGACACCGACGGCGGCTCTGCGTGGGGAGCAGAGGGGAGACTGGGTACCCGACTCCCTGGAGTGAGACGTGACTCTCCACGCCGGGGTGGGGGGGGGTGACGGTGGGGACAGGGGTGGGGCTCAGCATCAGGACTGTCACCCCAGAAAAATTCAGCCACAGCTGGTTTTTTACCAGCTTCCCACCCAGGACCTCAAGTTAAAGCGTCACTCCTGGACCAACCCCCCCATCGTTCCTCACGGAACCTGCCAAAACCCTACAAGGCCCTAAAATGCCCTGTGCGGGATGCCAGCTGCTCCCCTGCCCCGCTGCCCCCACCCCAGGCCGGCCTCCTGCCAGCCCCTGGAGCACCCAGGACTCACGCGGGCCTCAGGCCGTTACCCCACTGGTCCCTCTGCCTGCGGGGCTGTCCCATTCCCGGCTCCCACGGAGGCCTCGGCTGGTCCTGTGTGACAGCCATGCCCCCTTCCCCACCTGCACGTCACCCGTCAGTCACCCCACCCTGCTCTCTGCACCCTCACCACCCCAAACTGCCTTATCTATCTGTTTGTGCCTCCCCACCAGACAGGGACCATGTGTCCATGGCTGTGTCCCCGCGGCCTGGCACAGAGCAGATGCTCAGGAAGCATCTGTGGGTGGCGGGGAGGGAGGGGGTCCCCCTCCTGAGACGCCTGGGCCCGCGCACCTGTGTGGTACAGGGTGACCGTCTCCTCATCTGTGCCGATCTCGTTAGCAGCTTGGCAGCTGTAATTCCCGGCGTCCTCCGGGGCCACCCCCTGGATGATCAGGGTTCCCTGGCCATCCACACGGATCCTGGAGTCGAGTCCAACAGCAAGGGGCTGGTTAGGTCGGATCACGCACGGGGCGCTCCGGTCACCGTCCATCACGAACCCGTCAACGTCACCAGTGAGCACCATCCCACGCTGCTGGCTCTGCGCCCAGCCCTGCACTCAGCACTTCACATACGTTGTCTTTTTTCATTCACGAGGCTCAGAGAGGTAAGGGGACCTGCCCAAGGTCACAGAGCCTGAAGGGCCGAGGCAGGATCCGAGCACAGGACCTCGGAGCCCCCACTGGGGCGTGGTTACATTTCCAAAGTGGTCGCGCTCCCGAGTCTCACACGATCCCAGGAGAAGGCAGGGCCAGTGCTACTCCCCACTTATCAGTTAGAGGGCCACGGCTGGTCAGATCCCCTGGGAGTGCTGGTCCACCTGTTCCCAGTCCCGGAGCCCCAGGCCTTCGGCCCCTCACCTGCTGTCCCCTTGCAGGCTGTGACCATCACGGCTCCAGGAGATGAGGGGTGCAGGGTACCCAGAGGCCGAGCAGCTAACCCTCACCTCCACGCCCTGGGAGAAGCGCTGGGACCTGGTGTGGATGCTGACCTTCGGGGCCTCTGCATCAAAGAGCAGGCAGGCAGGAGAGAGCCCATCAGAGCAGCCGCCCCCGGACCCCTGCCCCTCCCACGGCCACCAACGGCCAAGACCTAGGAGCAAGGGCCTGAAGAGCCTGAATCTCCGGGAGTGGCCTCCTTGGGGACTGGGGCTGACCAGGCACATCCCCAGGGCACACTGGGACTGACATGTCTCCAAGCTCCCTGGAGTTCCCTCTGGGCTGAGCACCTCGGAGAGGCTTAGGGAGGCATGGGGCAGATGGCCTGGCTGGCTGGCGCTCACCTCCAGTGACCTTGCATGGAAGCCATGGCCTGCTCAAGTACTGGCCCCACACTTCAGTTCCGTCCGGGCCCTCAGAAAGCTCAGGGCACAACAGACTTGTCGGGCTCCAACAGACTCACGGCCCTCATCTCTAAAGGTCCACGCCCCTCCCATACCAGTGGCCTAGACGTGGTCACCTGTTTCAACACCTGGGAGGGGGACCTGTCTAAATCCTGGTAGACCTGAGGCCACATCTAGGTCCTAAAACTCCCAGGCGGGTGCTCTTCCCACCGTCTCCTCCATCCCTATCTGGTCAGGGCTGCCCAGTGCCTGCCTCTGGGCTTTCAGAAGTTTCCAGTACTTCATCCCTGTCGTCCACATAGGGGGTGGGGTGGACAAGGGAGGTGCTCAATGGCACGGGAAACGGTCGGGACACAGTGAAATTGGCTTGGCCTGCAGCAGTAGAAATTTAGGTTGGATAAGAGGGTGAACTTCCCAAGAGTGAGAAGCACTAGACACAGGCTAGGAGGCTCAGACTCCTCTTTTTCTGAAGGCTCAGAAAGCACGGGGAGGGTTGACACGGCCTGCCAGAGGCGACGTCTGGGCACAAGGAGGGATGCACGGGCGCTGGGGGTAAATGCTGGGTAGTGTGCGGGTCCAGGAGCACAGCCACGGCAGGAAGAGCCTCACCTCGCACCAGGAGCCAGACGGATGCCCGCGTGGCCCCATTGGCGTTGCTGGCGATGCACTGGTACCGCCCGCCGTCGCTGGGGACGATGGCGCTGACCTTCAGGGACAGGTCGTCCAGCTGCGTCACCCTGCCCGTCGAAGCCGGCAGGACCCGCCAGTCCCGCACCCACGTGAGGTTGTAGGGGGCCTCTCCCAGGACCCGGCAGGACAGAACGGCAGTCTCCCCTGGGGACACGGTCACATTGGGCGCAGGGACCAGCTGCGGCGGAGGGTCTGCAGGGACATGAGCACAGGAGGCTCTGAGGGGCTGAGGCGGACAGGGCGACAACCCACAGGCCCCCAGTGGTGTCCTGATGACACAGCCTAGCACCATGTCCCTCGGGACACTCTGGCTATCGGGGAGGTTAACCTGCGCCTGCTCACCGTCGGGGACAGTGCCACCCCGGGGCGGGCGCATCTCCCTGTCGCCATCATATACCCGTGGGGGCTGCGTGGTGGTGCGTGCCCTGCACCCAGCAGCCAGCCGCGGTGTCTAACGAAAGCCCGCCACCCTTCACACGCTCTGAGCCAGTATTTGCACCCTTGGAACTAAAACTTGGGTTTGAAAATCACCCTCCGAAGGGAAATAATACTGGGTACAAAGGGGTTCGCTGTGCAAGCAGCAGGGCTATGATAACACACGAGTGTGGAACGAAGCCTCGGCCCCAAGGGAGGGCAAAGAAAGTCTCTATGAAAAAAAAGCCGCAAGAAGTGACAAGATTAGAGACCATCTAGCCAGAGCTGGATCCACAGGCTGCACGTGCCAATGACGGTGACCTCCAGGCAAGGAGAGCCACTAAAACAACGGCATCGTAGAAGCTTCCTAGAATGGACGTGCGGGGCAAATGGGGAAATGTGAGCACGCACAAAGTTCATTAAGGCATCACTACTCATTTTATTAGCTGTGATCACAGAATATTATACAAGAAAATCTACTTTTTAAAAGAGACGGGCCGGCCGGTGTGGCTCAGTGGTTGAGCGTCTACCCATGCACCAAGCGGTCGCCGGTTTGATTCCCGGTCAGGGCACATGCCCCATGCCCAGGTTTTGGGCTCGATCCCCGGTAGGGGACGTGCCGATGGATGTCTCTCTCTCATCGATGTTTCTATCTCTCCCTCTCCCTGCCTCTCTCTAAAAATCAATAAAAAACATATTTAAAAAAATAAAAACAAAGCCCATTTCATTTCGAGATGGTCTGTGGCATTTCCAACCTTCCTGGGCTGGATGGTGACATCCTGGTGAGGACTTGGAGACACAAGGTGTAGGGGCTGCAAGGTGGACGGTGGCCCCTGGAAAGGCCTGGGGATGGCCAGGTCCCAAAGGCCAGGCCAAGAATTCAGGGGTGGGGGTAAGGCCGGGAAGGGGGAGCATGGCCAGAGCCAAGGTTCTCAACCTCTGTCCAGCCGAGACCCAGAGGCCACCTGGGTAAGACAACCCCAAACCGGGGGGCCAGCAGGCAGGTGGCAGCGTAGGCAGCCAGGCTCCGGGCGATGGACGGTCCCCAGCAGCTGGCTGGCACGCTCCCCCACAGATGGAGACACCCTGGAAGGAAATCCTAGAGGGAGAAGCCAGGAGGGGGGTGGGGAGGGGATACTTGGAGGGACAGACCTGTGACGACAACCTGGGCTTCTGCTCGTCCGGTCCCGGCCCTGCTGACCGCTGTGCATTCATATGTGCCCTCCTCGGCCTTGGAGGCCCGCGGGATCTCCCAGCTGCTATTTCCTGACTCCCTGGGAACACGACAGCCAGGGACACGCAATCACATGGACCCCAGTCAGGGTCCCCCAGCCCTCGCCCAGCCCTCTGACCCTTGCCCAGCGGGGAGGCCCCAAGTCCTCTTGAAGGCTTGGCAAGAAGAGGCAGGCAGCCAAGGACATGCAAATTCCACATTACGCTGCGTGACTCTGAGCAAGACCCTGCCGCTCGGAGCCCCGACTCCCATCCATAGAGGGGGGAGTCTCAGAGGGTCTTTCCTGCCCGACTCCCGGGGAGCCAGGCCCTGCAGGGCTTGGGTTTGCCGGGAGCTAAGGAAGGCCCGTGGCTCCTCAGGGACCACCCTCCGCCTTCCCTGGCCACCCTGGGAGGTGCCCAGGCTGGACAGTATGACCGAGCCCAAGGTCCCTCTCCTGCCATCGGCTCCCCCCAGGTCCCGGCAGGGCATCGGAGCCCCAGGAACCCGCGGCTGCGCCACTCACTGCAGGTGCCTCTCTTCGCCGAGCCGGGCCCCGCGCCGCCGCAGCTGCAGCCGGAAGGGGAGCGCGCTGTGCACGGAGCAGGAGACCTGCAGGGGCTGGTGCAGGTAGCCGTGGATCCTGGGGGGCATGCTGACCAGGGGCGCACCTGGAGGCGAGGACCAGCGCCCAGGAGTCGTCCCTGCTGCCCGCAGCCTGCCCTCACTATGCCAGCGACACAGACCCACGGGGGGGGGGGGGGCCGGAGGCCGGGATTCAGTCCCCGGCTCCGCCGTCGGGTGGCTTCACCTCGCCAACCTCAGTCTCCACCTCTATAAATTGGGGCTGGCAGCACCCACCTCACCGGGCTGCCGTGAGGAGCCGGTGAGAGGCGGTGCATGGGGGGCACTTGGCTCAGCAAGCTCCGTCAACAAGGGCTCTGGCTGTGGTGGGGTTTGAGACCAGATTAGCCACGATGGGCCAGCCTGTGCCACCATCCTCTCAAGTGTATCAGACGGAGAAGCCGGCCCTGAAACCTGATGAAATGCTGCCCAAACTGGGCTCTCCAGGGTGGGGCGGGGGTGGGGCTGTGCAGCTAACTGCTCGTCCGCCTAGAGGGTCGGTTCTACCCCAAGATGCTGGAGGGGAGCCTTTTTTATTTAAAAATAAGCATAGCTGGAGCATGGCTGGGAATGCAAAATTCACAAGCATTGTTGAGATAAAATAAGCGACGTCAGTGAAATCTCACAGCTTGTGATGAGTCCCTTGGGGCCCCCAGCAGACACTACTGGCCCCCTCGCCTGACCCTGGTCTTGGGGGTGACACATTCCCTCCTGGGCTGTTGGCGCAACTTCAATGGGAAAGTCTGAGAGCCGCCCCCAGGGTCAGCGGCCTGCATCCACGCCTCGCTGGGCGATCGCGGGCGAGCACTCAGCCCGTGTTGCGCTCTCCCATCCCCACCAGAGATGCCGCGAGGGCTGGACAAACTGCCAGACCTCCTCTGAGCACAGGGCCAGGGTGGGAGGGTGGCGGGTGACATCATGCTCCAGGCTCCCTGCCATGCCCCAGGGGAGAGGGATGTGGGATCACTCAGCCACGTCCTCGGCTGTGTGCAAAGCAGCCGCCCCCCCGGGCCCCCCTCACTGGAAGCCTCTGCAAGGCTCAGGCTCTCTCTTCCATGAGCTGAAAGGGCCCCGCGGCCCCAGGCCCAGCCCTTACCACCTCCATGTCTCCAAACCCAGAGCCTCCTGCTCTCAGCCAAACTGCAGGCCTCCCGAACCTGGAAGGCAGAGCAGGCGGCACAGCACACCCCTCCCCGCCCCACGGACACACTTTAATCTAGAGCTGAGATGGAGACCAAAAGCCAGAGCTCAACCCCGAATTCCTGGATTGATCTCGAAGAACAGGAGAGAGAGAAACAGAGGCTGTTCCTCTCCTGCTGAAAATTCTTCTCAAAGCTGTAAAGGCTGCCCGGCCATTGTGGCTCAGTGGTTGAGCGTCATGAACCATGAGATCTCGGTTTGATTCCCGGTCAGGGCACACGCCTGGTTTGTGGGCTCCGTCCCCAGTAGGGGGGGGCGGTGCAGGAGGCAGCCGGTCAATGTTTCTCTCTCTGTTTCTCTCTCTCAGCGGTGTTTCTTTCTCTCTCTCTTCCTCTCTCTGAAATTAATAAAAACATATTTAAAAAAATTAAAAAGCTGTAAAGGTCAGGAGAGGGGGTGGCCAGGGACCACTGCGGGGGAGTGGAGGCCAGGGGCTTGGAAAGAAGGGTCCTCAATTCCTCCACCTCACCATGGGCACCTCGCTCCCCGCCCCCAGGCCCTATGGAAACGGACAGAGGAGTCTGCCCCTTGCTGATCCCCAGCAAAGATGCTGGAATATGACATCCACCTCTGTGAGCTCCTCCCGGGACACCACATGGAAAGGGGGCAGTGGACAGGAGGAGGGGTTGGAGCCCAACAGGAAAGCCCATCGCCAGTGAGCTCAGACGCCCCTGCTAGGACCAGAGGCAGAGCTGGAAAGCCAGACACTCCACCATGCCCTCTGGAAGTTTCCAGACTGGACGTGAGTCCTCAGGGACACATAGAAAACCAGCAAAAAGCCAACACATGTGGGAACCAACACGACAGGACCAAAGATGGGACCACAGATGACCTGTGTCTACAGGCATTACAGTAACGGCAGCGGCCACTGTGGAGGACCCTGGCCTACAAGTCCCACGTCCTGGGTACAGGCTCTGAGCGCCCCCAGGAGCTGTCTCATTATGTGCATTAGTTTATGGAACCCTCAAAGCAACCCTGTGAGGTGGGTGGCCTCAGTTTCTTCATCTATAAAATGGGGACAGAGCTCAGAAATGTTATAAGCATTCAATGAACTAATGCCTGGCAAGTGCTTGGCCCAGGACTGTCCCATGGGAAGTACTCAAAATGGTAGCTAGTTTAGTATTAGCATGATTATGATAGTGATAGCGATTATGATAAGGAAAGATCACATACATTCCCACTACACCGCCCACTGCTGTGCCTGCAGTGTCAGCACTATGACTGACACAAAATGAATGTTGAGTGGACAGGTGGGTGAATATTTGGATAGATAAATGGCTGCCTGGCTGGTTGGATGGGTGGATGAGTGAGGGGGGTGGGGACAGATAGGTGGATAGGTGGATGGATGGATGGATGGATGGATGGATGGATGGATGGATATTGAGGTGGATGGATGAGTAGGTGGGGGGTGGGAAGGTAGATGGATGGGTAGATAAAGGGATAGATGCATGGGTGGATGGATATTTGGATGGATGGATGAGTGGGTGGATGAATGTTGTGATGGATGAACTGGAGGGTAGATGTTTTAGATGGATAAATGGGAATGGATAGATGGATGGATGGATGATGGATGAATGAATGGATGGATGGGTGGATGCATGGATGGATGCATGGATGGATGGATGGATAAATGAATGGATGCGTGGATGGATGGATGACGGATGAATGAATGGATGGATGGATGGATGCATGGGTGGATGCATGGATGGATGGATGGATAAATGAATGGATGCGTGGATGGGTGGAGGGTGGGAAGATGGATGGATGGGTAGATAAATGGATGGATACACAGGTAGATGGATATTTGGATGGATGGATGAGTGGGTGGATGAATGTTGCGATGGATGAGTGGGGATGGATGGACAGATGCACATATGGATAAGTAGATGAATGCATAGCTGGATGGATGGATGACTCTGTACTAAATCTTTGAACTGAGGGCTACATCTCAAGCATCTCAGCACTCAGCATAATACCTTGCAGAGCTGGCTGCCCACAGAAGTTTAATGAACACACCCGCCCTATTCTAGTCCAGTCCAGTCCAGTCCAATCCAATCCAATCCAATCCAATCCAATCCAATCCAATCCAATCCAATCTAATCTAAACAAGGTAGGCTTCCAGGAAGAAATGGGTCGGGCAAGTGAGATAGAACCCTGGGGGTGGTAAGAGCCAATCACTCACCTGGGGCCACCCCACTGTAGGCAACTCCGGAGACACGAAGGAGGGGGTTCCCCTCATGGTCCTTGCCCTTCACCTTGAGGTAGAAGCGCTCCTGGGGGGCATGGAAGGGTGGCCCACCCCACAGCTGATGGGTGGATCCATTGGAGAGCAGCTGTGTGGGCAACGTGAGGAGGGGCCGCCCTGAGCTGTGCGCGAGCTCCACCGAGTCCACCTGGCCCGGGGCCTGCAGGCCCGTGGAGTTGATCACCAGGGAGATGGGCACCCCTGCAGAGGGAAGGGCGGGAGGAGGCGCTGGCGTCTGGGCCGGGCGCCGTGATCCTCCCCAGGAAGGGCCCTAGGTCCCCAGGTCCCCTTCGGTCAGGGGCCAGCCTGCTTGGCCCCCCTTCACCCACCCCAGCCCCCTCACCTCCCCTTCCCCGTGACAGTTCATGCTGGGGTGGGACAAGGAGAGAGGGGGCCTTGCTACTGTCCGTGGTCCTGAAACGCCACTGTCCACCCGACCAACTTTCCCACGCTGCATCGCCTTCAGGAACACTTACACTCCCGCGGAGTAAAACCGGGAAGAGGCGCTTCTCTCCCCCCGCCCCTCCGCGAACCCCGTGGGTGCGGGCCCTCCTCAGGCAGGCTCCGGGGGCGGCCAGGTGACAACAGGCCCGGCCGGGGACATCTAACTCGGACTCCTGCCCCTGCTCCGCAGGCCCGGCGTTTCCTTGGCTTTCTTTTCGATCTTGGAAAGGTGCTTTCACTCTATCCCATAGATCACGGGACTGGACGTGGGCTTCAGGGTTTCCGCAGCTAGTCTGGGGACTTCTGTCTGGCCTCTTCCTTTGCAGGCAGTTACTAGCTTTTTTCTCTCCCACATCATAACCCAGGGACAAGTGGGCTTGGTTGGTGCGGTCCATAAAATGCCTTAAATTTTTGAGGAAACATGGGACCACCCAGAAAAAGCAGATAAAAACCCGGGAGTCCAGGTTCCTTTGAAAAGTCAACCGTGTCCGCGCTGGGCAACAATGATGGGTGCCGTCCACACGCAGCAGCGCCCCCCGGGGGCCAGGCGCCCACTGCCCAGGGAGCCGCAGCCTCCCCACTGCCTGGGGCTCCTGGCACCGGGGCCGAGTACCAACCACTATATCATTTGCAACTGCCCTGATCTTTCTCTTTTATAAAAACATCTTGGACCCACATCTCTTTCAAAAGCAGAAACCCAAGAGGGTCGGTCCCATGTGACCCCCATTCCCTGTTACACTGGGGACTGTCCCTGGGGACTGCTCAGTTTTCAGGCCCCACTCTAGCAGTCCATTAAGGAGTTCTCACCCAGCCGGTGTGGCCCAGTGGTTGAGCACTGACCCATGAACCAGGAGGTCATCGTTCCAGTTCGATACCAGGTCAGGGCACGTGCCCGGGATGTGGGCTCGATCCCCAGCAGGGGGCGGCGCAGGAGGCAGCCAACTGATGTTCATTCTTTCCCATCAATGTTTCTCTCTCTCTCTTCCTCTCCCTTCCTCTCTCTCTAAAATCAATAAAAACATTTTTTAAAAATATGCCTCTTCTCTCCTGGCTTCAGGATAGAAACTGAGTTTCCCTGCCTCCCCCCTTTTGTTATTGGCAAAAGCAAACACAAAATGAGTGAGCAGGCCCCTTTCCCTTTGAAGATGGTCCTGCAGGTCCAGCAGGGAAACCCACAAGGGCTGACAAGAACAAGCACTAGGGGAGACACAGACTCGGCAAAGGCCCTGAGGGGCTGGCACACACCCAAAGGTCACCATTCAGTGGTCCAGAAGCTGCCTGACCTGGTCTAGGTCCTTTCCCATCTCTCTTCTGACCTGATCTCAGCAAAATCCTCCAAATGGCCCCATGACAAGGGACCATATTTTCCAAGCTATAAGTCAGGACCCCCGACCTGGCCAGCAGATGGCATTTTCTGGCATCGGGCTCTGGAACCTGAGCCAGAAGCCCCAGCCTGCGCCGGGGCCAGCCTCCTCCAAATGGAGCGGTGACAGGGCACGTGGGTAACCTCCGATCCGAAAACCAACCCTGTGCCTCCAACTCCGCATCCCCTGAGGCTACCAACCCTGCCAGCCTCCAGGGCATCGGCACGTCCATCAGGACACGTGCTGCTTGGAGGAAGACACTATTCTGTTCAGGAAAGCTAGCAACCCATTTGCACCTGTCAGTTTATTGGACCTGCCTGCTCCTCACTGGAAAACCGGAGTGAGGCTTGACAAAGACAAAGGGGAAGGTAGTAATGGGGCACCATAAGTCCTGAAGGCCTTTGGGGGCAGGGAGTTTGTTCTAAAGGTAAACGGTCACTGTGTCACCTGGGCTGGGGCGTGGCCCTGGGGCTCAGCTCCCTGGGGTATGGGAATCGGGCCTGGACAGGGCCCAGCCCACAGTCGCACACTCACCACCGGCCCCCAGCGCCCCACCATCTCCCACAGGCGAGGCCCCCCCCACCCCCCCCCAGGAGGCAGCTCCAGGAGCACGTGCCTTGCAGCGGCCACTCGATGGTGTGGTTGAGGTCCAGGGACGGCTGGGTGGAGAAGCCGGCTTGGAAGTTGATGTCGCTGATGCCCGTGATCCTCACCGAATGGCGGCCGCTGCTGTAGACCTAGCACAAGCCCAGGCCCGTGTCACTGAGGTGCTCGACCCCAGCACCCCAGCTCCAGGGCTGCCAACCCGACCAGGCCCAGTGTCAGCAGACACGTGGGCGAACCTGCTCCCATCTTCTCCTACCTTTGCAGACATGTGGACAAACCCGCTCCCTCGGGGCCCAGCACCACAATCCCCAAATCAAGTGAAAGAAACGATAGCACTGCCCTGAGTGGGCTCTCGAGGCTGCCCTGCCTCTCTGGCTCCACCCCAACACCCGCAGGACCTGTCTGTCTGTCTCCCTGCATGTCTGGCCCCACTTTGCCTTCCCCAAGGCAATTAGAAATCTTAGCTCGAGGATGCTCAGGGAACCTAGGATGCTCGAGGACGCTGCCACCCCACCCACAGCACGCAGAGCAGGGCCTGGGACCCAGCAGATGCGCCAACACCGGTGCCAACCGGGGAGGTCACACCCTTCTGAGGCAGCAGCCCACCCCACCCAGGATACTGTCGGGGACCCACCTTGCTGATTAGGGCAGGCCCCACTGCCACTGCCAGACCTGTTCCTTGAAGCCACCCCCCACACACAAGGTCACCCTCCCTTCTTTTGTGTCTTCTTCCCTGGACAGGGTTCTAAACCATGAGCCGGCTTGGTCACCCACCTCAGGGCCCTCAAGCCACTTCTCCAGGTCCTTCATAAAGGCTCCCCAACTAACCCAAACCACTCCACTTCCTCCTATGGGTGCAAAGCAGGATACTCCTCCTCTGTTCTGGACCCTCTACTTCTATTGATATGCCCACATCACCACCCATGCTCCAGCCCTCAGCCTCCCAGGACCCCAGGCTCCCCAGGCCCGGCAGGAGCCGCTCAGCTCTGTGTATCTGGGCTCCCCACAGCCCGCAGACCCAGTTCCCTACCTTGATAGACCACAGTCCAGGATGCTCAGGCTTAAAGGCCACGACCTTGGCCGAGTCAGGGATGTTGAGAAGCACGTTGAGGCCCTCGTCCTTCTGCAGGATCCTCCCTGCCGAAGCCCCAGTGACTGCTCAGTCCCCAACACTTTCCAGGGGTGATGGAGGCCCCACCCTGTCCCCAGGAACCCATGGCTCTCCAAATGCCAGCCTTGGGCCTCCCAGGGAAACTGACCAGAGGCCTTTGGCAGTGCTCGGGCCTCCACCTCAGTCTGCAATCCACCATCACACCTCCCAGGTATGGAGTGTACACCTGGCCTCTAGACTGGGGTGTGTGGAGCCAGGTGGCCAGGTCCAAATCCCACAGACCCCGGGGGACCCTGACAAGCCACTCCACCTCCCAGAACCCCAGCTTCCCCTCTGTTCTCCATGCCACTAATCCTTGCCCTGGCTGACCTACCAGACCACTGAGGGACCCACTGGAAGAGCATGGGGAAGACTGGGAGCCTCCCACCCCAGGACTGTCCTATCTTAATTCCCTCTCCTCGCTGGCTTCTAGCAGCCTCCATGCTTCCTCGCCCACCATGGGGACCCTCTCTGCCCTCCGCCTGGCATCGCCCCACCCTCCTTGCTCCCGGAGCCTCCTGTCCAAACCCCCTGCCACCCTTGGTCTCTCTCTTGGTCCCATCCTGACTCCCAGCTCAGTCTCGGGCCACAGAGGAGGCCAGCCCCGGGTCACATACCCAGCGGGTCTCGCACTTCGATCTCGGGCCCCGGGCCGCTCAGGGAGATGGTGACCTCCTTTAGGCTGGGATCGAAGGGGATCTTCCACATGCGCTCGCCCTTTTCCTCGTGGTCCGTGGACAGCAGGTGCACCTTCGAGGCCTGGATCGCCGACTCCACCCACTTCAGCACCTGGGAGGCAGGAGTGAGAAGCTGAGGCCGGATGTTACCCTGATGTCCTGCCTGTGTCTGGCCCACCCAGGGCGGGTCCCTAACAGGCTGCCAACTGTGTGCAGAATCTGGTTTCCCCATGGTTTCGGGCACGTACAGGCTTTCCAGGTCACCTGGAGGCCACCCCACGCCCCCCTAAGCCCCATCAGGCCCAATTCACACGTCATTACCCGCCCCCCCCCCCCCCCCCGGCCTGTGGGCTCAGAGCTATGACACTGGAACTGAGGCATCCAGAGGACTCAGCTCAGAGGGAAGGAGCGAGCAGTGCCCTTCTGCTGGGAAGACTCCCCTCCATCTTCACCTGGCCTACTTCTATGGCACTCACCACTTCCTCCAGGAAGCCCTCCTGCTGCCTCCTACACACAGATGAACCCTGGAATCTTGCCCCAGACCAATGTAGTTCACCATCACCTCCCAAGGGGCCTCAGACCACACCCACACCAGGGGGGCCATGCTCTCTCTAAGCAGGACCCAGAGGACCTGCTACAAAGACAGTCTCCTCTTAAACAGATTTTTTTATATGTTTTCATTGATTTCAGACAGAGGGAGGGAGAGGGAGAGAGAGATAGATAGAAACATCAATGATGAGAGAGTCATTGATCGGCTGCCTCCTGCACGCTCCCCACTGGGGATCGAGCCCGCAACCCGGGCATGTGCCCTGACCGGAAATTGAACCGTGACCTCCTGGATTCTAGGTCGATGCTCAACCGCTGAGCCACACCAGCCGGACAAGACCATCTCCTCTTGATTCTTTCTATAATATTGAGAAACTATAAATCCTTGGTTTCTACAATTTCCTATTCATTCTAAAATCCTACACGGTTTGGACAGGTCCCATTGAAAATCAGGTGACAGACAAGGACTCTCTCTGGAATATCAGACCACTTAGTACACATTCCGAAAATGATTTTAGGGGGTTCCCTACCTCCCTCAAAGACGGTTCCCACATGTGCAAGGGTCCCATATTAACAGCCCTGGGTCCGGTCTGAGATGGCATCTCATTGAGCACAAGATTATTTTGTTTCTCCAAACCCCTACCATGTCCTTCAGGACCCTTTGTTCTACGGTTCACCGTCCAACCTGCCCCAAGGTCACTGTGCCCTTGACTCCCCCCACGCTTGCTGGGCTGGACCCCATGGCTCCCAGGCAGCCCCACCACACGTGTTCCCTTTGCAGTAGAAATTTCTGCACCCGCCCGGCCGGTTGAGCGTCGACCTAGGATCCAGGTTATTGGGGTTCAATTCCCGGTCAGGGCACATGCCCGGGTTGCGGGCTCGATCCCCAGTCAGGGGCGTGCAGGAGGTGGCCAATCAGTGACACTCTCATCATTGATGTTTCTCTCTCCCTCTCTCTTCCTCTCCTTTCTTCTCTCTGAAATCAATAAAGATGTATTTAAAAAAATAAAAATTTCTGCACCCCCTTCAGTAACCAACTCCTGGTTGCTCTACACCCTCTGAGCAGAAGATGCTTCTCCAAGCAGGTTTGCTCCCCTAGGTTACGCTCTGTGCAGCAATGTGCACCCCAATCATTCATGCTTATTAGGTTCAGGCCTGTCTCCCCCTGAGGCTGGGAGCCCCGTGAAGGCACAGGCCCTGCTGTGCCCGAGCTCGGGGCTGGCGTCCAGAGCGGCTGCTGGGGAAGCGTGTGGTCACTGAGTGTGGCCAAGCGGGGCACACACACCTGGACAGGGCCCTCAGGTTCACGCCCGGTTCACCGTGTAGACGCCGACGGCTCCCTCAACCCCTCCAGCCCACCCCCAGCTCACGCCTCCTCCTTTCAACAGCCAAGTCCCCCAGGGCCCGGCAAGAAAACCAGGAAAGGGGGAGGAGGGGCTCCTCCGGCCCGAACCTCTCTTTCCCGGCCAAGCTGCTTCAAGAAGCGTCCCCGGCAAACCCGAAAACGGAAACAAAAATGAAACACGATCCCGAATGGATGACAAATTGGCACCACAAGCACAGAGAGAATAAAATCACTTCGAGTGCACTGGAAGCCGGGGGCCGGGCTGTGCCGCTCGGCGGGGGGCGCGGGGAGCTGCGGGGGGCCGTCGGTCCGTGGTCTCGCCTGCAGCACTGGCGGGACTGTGACGGAAGCCGCTTTACGCATCTTGTAGGATCAAGCGAAGGATGGTACTGTTTTCTGAACCAAGATTCTCTCTCCCAGCCAAGTGTGGAAGCGAGCCGAGCCACAGGCATTTTATGGGGCTCTAAACCCACTCCAGTGAGCCTGGATCCCAATTCCATTCCCCACGGGGCCTCCTTGGAGAAGCGGCTGCTGCCAAGCCTGGCGCAGGCGGCTCACAAGGAAAGCCTGGGACAACCGGAAATCCCATAAGGCAGGACATTCTCGAAGACAAACGGGGACCTATCCAAAGGACACGGGAGTCAGCCTGCAGGAGCCCCCATTAGCTAAATTTGGAACAATCTGAGCCCAAAACAGAATAACTGTAATCAACTAAAAGGCTGAATTATGTAAGCCACGTGCCCGCAGTAATACTGCAAAAGACATGCAAAATTCAGAACAATGACACCTCACTTGTCACCAATGAAGGCGACGTCTTAATTAAAGAGAAAGAACTGCCCGGCCGGTGTGGCTCAGTGGTTGCGTGTCTGCCCATGCACCAGGAGGTCACCGGTTCGACTCCCGGTCGGGGCACGTGCCCGGGGTGCGGGCTCGATCCCCAGCAGGGGGCCTGCAGGGGGCAGCCGATCGATGTTTCTCTCTCTCATCAATGTTTCTATCTCGCTCGCTCTCTCCCTTCCTCTCTCTCAATAAAAACATTTTCTCAAAAAATACAATAAAAAGAGGAACCAAGTGTGATCCCTGCCCTTTCAATGGGAACTGGGCTTCAGAGAAACCGAATCCTTTCTGCTGCTGAGCGAAAGCCCTTGTCCATGGAAGAAAGCCCACGAGTAAATGTGGAAGGAATGATGCAATTAGGAAACCATCGTGTTGCAGCCCCTAATGAATAAGCGTTCCGGGCAGGCGTCCTCCGTGATGCTAAGGCCGTGGGACGAAAGGTTGGTGGGGAACCGGGTGTCCGCAGGGAGCCCCGGCATCCCCCCGCCGACCACCTGAGGCACACGGGGGAAAGCGTGGCCACCCAGGGCCGGGAGCTGGCTGTCACCACCACAGCCCGGTCCTCAAACTTGTCACCAGTATCAGCAGGACAATCAGGCGTGGTTTGACAGACAATACACACAGCACCAACTATGAAACAGTCCTGCCAAAAACGTCGGCCTCCATCTAGTCGGTCGTTTAGAGCTAACTCCCAGTTCAGGGGGAAGCGAGGAGCAAGTTAGCACCATAAGGAAACAATCAGAGAGATCCGGAACGGGGGACGCTGTAAAATCAAGGCCCCTTCAACAAGTCAGGGGCACGTCACGGAGGGTAGACGGCTCCAGATGTCCGAGGACTCCACAGACATAACCAGCAGACGCCCGATTAAATCCTGAGGGGACAAAACCGGCTGTAACGACATTCCCGGGACGACCGGGAAAGTCTGAATGTGGCCCCGGCTGGTGTGTCTCAGTGGCTAGAGCATCGGCCTACGTACCAAAGGGTCTCGGGTTCGATTCCTGGTCAAGAGCACGTACGCGGGTTGTGGGTTCAATCCCCGGCCCTGTCGGGGCTCATTTGAGAAGCAACCAATCAATGACTCTCTCACATCGATGTTTCTCCCCCCCCCACTCTCTCTAAAATTCAATGGAAAAAATATCCTCAGATGAAGGTTAAAATAAAAAATTGGACTGTGGACTCAACATCAGATGGTACTAGCAAAGTACTCTTAATTAGATGATATTGTAGACCACTTTTTATGCTGAATTAATTATGGATAAGGTGTCCTGATTCAGCAAAAAGTATAGAGAGAGATGAAGCAGGTGGAGCTAAAATGTTAAATACCAGATCTAGCTGATACATACATTCTCTTTACTTTTCTATATCTTTGATATTTTTTATAGTAATTTTTTTAAAAGATTTTTTAATTGATTTTTAGAGAGAGAGGAAGGGAGAGGGAGAGAGAGAGAGAAAGAAACATGGATCGGCTGCCCCCTCCCAGGGATCAAGCCCGAAACCCGGGCATGTGCCCTGACCGGAAATCAAACCGCGACCTTCTGGTTCATAGGTCGACGCTCAACTCCTGACCCACACCAGCCAGGCCTGTGTGCCTCGATTTTATAGCTAGATTTTAGTTATCACAGGATAAGAATCCTATGTTCTAAAAACCCATCTGTTTTCGTGCTTGGACGGACTTCATTCTTTTGTTTGGCCTGGCTTTCCCCAGTGATGTTTCTCTTGAAAAGGTCCCACCTGTCTTCACCAAGACTCATCCATGCGGGGGTGGCCTGGGGGAGGCGGCAGCCAAGGCTCCCAGCTGGACAGAAGCTGGCGAAGTAATCGAGGCACCTCCCCCAACTGCAAAGCGTGACCACTCTCTTCCTGGGGGCCAGGCCTTGTCCGGGCTCAGGGGGAAATCATAACCGAGCAAGGCTGCCAGGAGGTGGTGGCACTACCAGTTGACAATTACCCAGACAGGTCACACCACTACTGTGTTGCAACTGTCATTATAAGCTCATTCTAGGATGTTCTGATGGAGGGAAGAGGCCCCAGGATTGAGGCTACTGAACCACGGGGAGGGCTGAAACGGGACAGAACGCCAGTGACCTCACCAGGCGGCAGCCTGCCCAGCGGGCCTGCCCGTCAGCACATCACCACTCAGGAGCTGGGGGGTGGGCTGACCCTCTTGCCCACAGTGAGGCCAGGCACCCTGCCAGCCAGGGCTGGGGGGGGGGGGGCAAAGCCTTCTGGCCCCTGCGATGCCCCCAGGGCTCAGAGTGGAATCAGGGAGCCTTCTGAGAAGAAAGCCTTCATCAAGCAAGCTCAGTGTTTATTTGGTGAGAGCGATGGCTTCCAGATGTTAGTGGGACAGGGGGCCTGGGAGCCAGCAGTCTATCGGGCTCGTCTCTCTGTCACTGACGGGGAAGGAATGAAAGAATCTGGGCCTGCCACCCCGGCCAGATGGCTGCTGCTGAGCCCTACAAGGCTGCTAGATCATCCCCCGAGGCTTCTCCCAGGACACTTGACAGCCAAGGCAGCTGAGGAGGCAGAGGGGGGAAGCCAGGGCCCGAATGGGCCTTGGAGCCGCAGATCAGGAAACTGAGGGCCCCATCCCGGGCCCTGTAGCATCAGGGAGCTCGTGGGCATTGATGGAGAGAGAGCTCTAGCCCCTGCCACCTGGGCGCCCCAGGACCCTCTCCCAGACTCTGCCTTCCTGAGCACCTTGTCCAGAGAGAGTTTTTATTTTCAGGGGGCTTCCCTGGAGCTGGGGGGGTGTATTCTAGGCTCTAAAGCACAGGGGTGGGAGCCACAGCCATCGCCCCCCTCACCAGGGCTCCCGGTGCAGGGCCTGGAGCCGAGGAGGAGGGCTCCCCACGCAAGGTTTCCCTGCACCCTCACCTCTTCTGGGCAGGGTCCAGCATGAACTGTTCTCCGGGGCCTGTGCCGCCTCATGGGCAGGCCCCCCTCGCCCCCTTACTGTCCTAGAAGGCCACTCACCTTTCCCCCAGCAGCCGATGCAGAGTCTGGGCCATGTACCATGTTGTACCTGCTGCTGCCAGTCAAGGGAAGGACCCGAGGCCCTGGGACGGGACTTCCCAGGCCCCGGAAGGCTGCAGGTGGTTGGGGATTGCCCAGAAATCCTGACTCGGTCTACCAGGGCGGGTGACGGTCTATTGAGCAGGAGGAAGACTGGGGGACAGCTGTGCTGGGGCAAATGTCTTCTTGAACCTGGCTAAGTCCTAGCCAAAACTGCACACCTTGGGGCCAGGCCCCAGGGGCGGTACTGCGGGCCTCCCCTACCTGCTGAGGGATGGCAAAGGCTCCAAATTACCCCTACCAGGGGGAGGGGATCTTCTCTAAAGGCAATCTCCGGTACCAGGAGGCCAACTCCAATACTGGAAAAAGCACAGTGCTCACAAGCACTGGAACCTAAGCCAGATGGAGTGTCCCTCGGTGCCCAATACCTAAGCTGCACTGGCACGTAGCAGATGCTCAATAAACGAGGGCAGGTGAGAGCCCGGAATGTGTCACTCCTGCTGCACTAGATCAGCTTTGGAAGGTAGGCCTGACTGCACACACACGGTCTGGGACTCCTGCAGCTTCTGAGGACGCCTCCCCCTGGCTGAAGCATCCTTGGCTGGGGCGAAGGCACCATCCCCTCGCCTGGAGGGATGACCACAGCCCTGGCTGCCCAGGCCGCTTTCCCAGGCTTGCTGAACGTCTGGGAACATCTGGACAGGGCCAGGTCCAAGGCATTAAGCTAACAAACGGCAGAGCTGTGTGTCCAGGATGGAGAGGGATCCAGGCCCTACCCGGAGGCGGCTAATCATGGCCCTCAGAGGTCCCACCGAGCACTGCCCAGCTAGAAACCTGGCACCGATGGCCACGAGCAGGTGGATTTGCCCCAGCGTCCCTGCCTCAAGGGAGAGAACAGGGGGTCCCAGCCCCACCCACAGGCACGCTGTCCTCCACCCACCCACCGGTGGCCCTGACACCCGATTTGCCCCTGGCAGGAGCCAAGTTCCCCTGCAATTGCCCAAATAGGTCTCCCTGAAAACAAGGACAGGACCAAGCCACCCCTGCACTGTGAAGTGCCTTCCACCCTCACTTGGCCGGCTTGGAGCCAGACTAGACAGACGTGCCAAAAAATAAAGCCCGATGTATCGCGGAGAACCATAAACGCCATCTGTCAGCCGGGAGTTAAGGCACGCTAATCTAAACACGGCCTGGACCGTTCCCTTCAGGCCATAAATACACACACGAAGCCTCTCCAGCAGGAGACAGCAGGGCTGCCTCCAGGCTGGGCCCCCCTCGCCTTCCTCCTCCCAGGGCCTCAGGCACAAGGGACCCCACGCCCGTCCACTCACCAGCTATTTGCTAAGCACCTGCTGTGTGCTGGTGGCTGTGTGAGGTGCTGGGGATACAGTAGCAAACGGGGCCCATAATAGCTTGGCCCTCGGGGAGCTCGCAGTTGGAAAATTACAATGATGAAAAGCTGCTCGGGGAGCTAGAGAGGGAGGCAGAGGGGGTAGGAAAGGAGACTTCATCTTGCTGGGACGTCAAGGAAGGTCTTCCTGAGGGGGGGTGTTTCATCTAAGACTGGGAAGATGAGGAGGAGCCAGGGGAGGCAGAGCGGGGAAAGCACGCCGCGTGAGCAAAGGCCCTGGGGTCGGAAGGACACGGGACGCTGAAGGAATAGCAGAGGCCAGCAGGGCAGCGGCAGTGGGCAAGGGGGAGGTCATAGGCCAAGGGGCCAGAGAGGCAGAGGTCAGATAAGGGTCTGGACCTTCCCAGGGGACAACAGGAGGGACCTGTGGGTCGGATCTGTTTTAGAAGAATCCAGGGGGATGCTGCAGCTGGCTCACACGGGCTCAAGGAAGTTGGCCGTGAGCGTCACTTTCCGACTCCGCTCAGTGAGTCCATGACGGCAGCTCGGAGTGAGCCACGGCAGGAGCATTTACACCACGGAAATGAGCGTCCGTGCTCTTTCCAAAGAGGTGCCTGTGAGACACCGACCAGCATGTCCCTGGAAGACCCTTCTGGCTCCTGGGAAGGAATGGACTTGTGGGCAGAGGAAAAGTGGGGGGAGCGCTGAGTGGCCGATGGGGCCTGGGGAACAGGAAAGGCAGCCACTCGGTCCAGAACAAAACAAGGACACAGACACCTGGTTGGTGCCACGCTGAGCGAGTCCAGACCAATGCCAGCCCCGCACGTCAGGCCACGGGCCTAGCGAGCCCCTCCCGGCCGCATCCTCAAGCAGGATGTCCTGTCCTGTCCTGTCCTGTCCTGTCCTGTCCTGTCCCAGCAACGCAGCCTGAATCCGGGGGCCACCCGTACTCCTCCGGCCCCGGGCTACCCTGACTCAGGGGTGAGGCCCACCGCAAACCCCAGTCCCGCCAAATTTTTGTGAAATCCGTCCTGCCAGCCCAGACCAGCCATGGTTTCCAGGCTAGAACCTGAGCTGCTTCCTCAAGCCCCGGTCCCTTTCCCTGCAAAATTGGGAAACCCGCAGCGCCTGCCTTTGGTTGCGGGGGAGGTGGGAAGGAGGGTTGGGTGACAATATCACAAAAGCTCTGAGCACAGCGTTTCCTAAGCCCCTGCCACGGGTGAGCGCTCGGCACGGCTCACCTCCGATGGCGACCCAACCACCGGCCGCACCGGCCAGAGACGCGGACGGTGGGAGGGCTCACCTCGGTCACCTGCTGCTTGTCCAGGTGGAACACCTGCCCGGAGCTGGTGGCAGCGATCTCCTCGTAGGCCAGGTAGCCGGGATGCGTGCGGTCGCCACAGTCCCCCGTCAGCACAAAGACCACCTGGAAGAGGGACATGCAGCCTGGCTCATAGCTTCCCCCGCCACCTTCCTGGGGTGTGAGTGGCAGGGACAAGACAGGGAAGAGTGACCGAGGCGAGCCCTTTGTTCTCTCTGGGTTCAAGTGACACATCTGTGAAATGGGGATGCTAAGAGCACCCACCCATGGGGATTGGGATCGATGCAGGTCAAGGGTTCAGCTCAGGGCCGGGAATACAGAAGGTGCTCAATAAACGGGCGCTGTTATTACGTCTACAAGGAAGGGAACGGAAATCGGCTGCTCCGAGCGGCCCCTGGAGGCTGTGGAGTTAGAAGAACCAAGTTTGTTCTAGATGGGAGAACAGGGAAGCTGTCCCCGCCCAAGGATGTCCACGGGTGGCCCTTCTGCATCCCACACGCATCCCTGCCCCCAGCCCTCTGGGGAAAGTGAGGGCCCAGCACGCCTTCCAGATCCTGAGGCAACGGAAAAAAGCCGCGTGTCTGCAGCAGAGCGGGAGCGGAGGCCACGCCGGAGGAGGATGGATTGCCCGGCCGTGCCGGGGCAGAGGTGAGAGTGGCGTGGTCTTCATCAAGGACGGCCTCGAGCGCGCGCCCTGG
This sequence comes from Miniopterus natalensis, assembly GCF_054644295.1. Classification (NCBI taxonomy): domain Eukaryota; kingdom Metazoa; phylum Chordata; class Mammalia; order Chiroptera; family Miniopteridae; genus Miniopterus; species Miniopterus natalensis. The sequence goes on from NC_142092.1 coordinate 72,344,259, forward strand.
GGCGGGACCCCTGCGGCGTGACCACACCCTTGGGCTCCCCCAGACCAGCTCGACCCGGGCTGGCCGGCAGGGCTGGCGGAGGCCAGACCCCAGGTGGTGGACAAGCAGCACCGGGACCCTGCTGTTGTCGTCGGGGCTCAGGGCCGCCCAGCTTCCTCAGGGCCCCATCGCGTCCCCCACACTCGAGCCCCCCAAGGCCGGTTCTCTCACCTGCGACTGTTTCAGCTGCAGGAGCTGCAGCAGCTCATCCTTCCTGTGGTAGTCCTTGGCCCGGGCGTCCGAGAAGACATAGATGAAGGAGCCGGGGTAGGCGACCTCCACGGCAGCCTTGATGGCCCCCACGCTCATCTCGGGGCAGTCGCCGCCTCCCTGGGGGACAGGGGAGTGTTGGCGGCTGCTGCCCAGCTCCTCGAGGTGGGTCCCACCGGGAACGCCTCCGAAACCCACAGGAAGGGGGGTCCCTTGAGCTGCCTCTGTCCTGCGCATGCAGGGGTCAGGCCAGGGCCCCCGTCACTCCCCTCCCTGAGGCACAGGGCAGCATCCCCTGCTTTAACTCCAGAAGGGTGGCATCATTCACTCACTCAGCCTTGAGAGAGCGACAGAGGCCCTCCCCTGGGCTCTGGCACGGAGGCAGACACATTAATAAGCACAACACGATGACTTAATTAGCACTGTGATGAGTGTTACAAGTGGGGGAGGAGGGATGGGAGTCACGGGACGTCCAACAGATGCCCCGAGAAGCCATGTGTCAGCCAGGGTCTGGAGGACTGAAGGGTAGAGGGGGTGGCCAGGAGGACAGGTGGGTGCTGGGAAAGCAGTCAAAGCCACCGCCCCAAGTCCTCTGTGTAACCTGCCCACATACACACGCGCCTCCCCTCCCTGCCGCCGGCCGGGCACTCTCTGGAGGAGGGAGCCGGCCCGGGTCACCCAGGTCTGCAAGCCCAGCCCAGCAGCAGGTCTGCACACGGTTCCTTTGCCGTGAGCACCTCTCTGCCTGGGCCCGTCCTGGGCCCCGGGACTCTGCAGCGAACTAGACCCATAGGTGGGGTCCCTGCCTTCAGAAAGCTGCTGGTCTCAGTGGGCGGGGCCAGGACAGGTGCTGAACCAGGGTGTGCAGTGTGGCAAAGAAGCCCAGGTGGCCACGGGGCATCTGACCCAGTCTCGGGCCTGGGTTTGGGGTCTGAACTGGACCCTCCCGGGTCGTCTCAGCTGCCATGCCCTCCTTCCACTCCTTCGCCCATTCACTAAATCATAAGCACCTACTATGTGCCAGGCACAGGGCCTCCTGCAGGTACTTGGTTCACTGAGTAAAGGAAGGAACCCCAAGATATAGATTCTCCAGGACCCCTAAGCCACATGGTGCAGGCCCCGGGCAGAGCCGGGGGGCCGGAAGCCACCATCTGGGCCCCTGGGTGGCGCAGGCCCCGGGCCTCTGGGGGGGGCTGGGAAGAAAGGCCCAAGAGCAGCAGCCGGCGGGCGCACCTGCACGTAGAGCTCCCTCAGCTCCCTCTGGAACACCGCCGGGTCCGCCGTGAGGGTCACCGGGCCGATATCTGTAGGGGAGAGAGAGGCCCGGGTGGGCGTGGGCTCCCAGGGGCACGGCCTCTGGGGGCCACGGCGGGGAGAGGAGCCGAGACCTGGGCCCCAGAGAGCCCCGCAAAATGGGAAGTGGAAAGGGAGCAGCTCCCGAGCCTGCCGGGGTCCACCCCGTAAGGGCGGCCTGGCCACTCGGGGTCCCCCTGCTCCCAGCAGGCCCAGAGCTCAGGGGGAGAGCAGAGACGGGGCAGGGCAGCCCAGCTGCTCCCTCAGAACAGCAGTTCCCCATCTTTCGTGACCCCCAACCCCCCTAGGAACCTCCCTCTACCAACCCCCCCACCCCCGTCATCGGTGGGAAAGGAATTCTGGGGAGACACAGAAACGCAGAATCGAGCAAACAGCGTTTGGGTCTCCCGGCAGCCGTGCGCCACCCTGCCGGTCAGCGAGGGCAACCCTCCAGGGGCTCCGCCGCGATCAGCTCGTTTGAGAGCAGAATTCCCCCCCAAAGGCCGACGACGCCAACGCGGAGCACGCGGAGCCCCGAGCCTTCCGCCGCCACGGCGGCCACGCACCATGGCTCGGCCACGTCGGGAGACACACGGAAATTTCCCAAACGCCAAACGTGCATCCAGCCCTCCCGCTTCTAGGTATTTGCCCAAGAGAAGCGAAAACACGTGTCCACACCGAGGCTTGCGCTCCAGCGGCCACACAGTCGCTCCGAAGAGCCCGGAGCTGGAGAGGGGCCGACTGTCCGCCCCTGGTGAGCGAGTAACAAACTCGGGCACATGCCCATAATCAAACGCCACCCGCGAGGACACGGAGCGAGGCCCCCGTGCAGGCAGCCACAGGAGGCAAACAACAGACGGCACCCTGCGGGGCGGCCGGCCACGGGCACGCGGCCTGCGCTCTGAACCGGGCAGAACGCGCTGAGGTGGAAGCCAGGGCGGGGGCTGGCGGGGCCCCGAGACGGCAGAGGTGTGCTGTGTCGTGATGGGGTGTGGGTTCCCGGCGGTACCCGTTTGCCAGAGAGGAAAGCGAAGATTTTTGTGCGTTTCAGGGCATGTAAATCCCCCCTCCTGGGAAGAGCGATCCTCGCTGAGTGGCGGTGGCGGTGGCAGTGTTGTCCTGATACCCCACGATGCTGGGTGACGGGTCTGTGGGAATTCATTATACTCTTCTGCTTACTTTGTATATATTCGAAATGTTTCCTAGTAAAACGGCTTTGGGGATTTTTTTAAGGGCAGTCACTGAAAGCCAGAGCGAACGTCAGGCTGAAACGGGACCGAATTTCAACTTGCCCTGTGGCCTCGTGGATAACGGGGGTTTGCAAGGGTGTGCGGACATCCGGTTTCTTAGGAAAATTGTTCATTTTAGTTCTTGGTGAATTCTAGTAATGGACGATTTTCGGTCCAAGAATTCTAAATTCTAGTCACCCTAAAAAAAAAAATCCCCATTCTCGTTAACTAGTCGCAGACCTCGATCCCTTTTAGAAAAGGAAGCCCGCGGAATGATCGCATATTCAACCACAGTTAGCAAGGACAAGCCTGGACACCAGCTCACCCCCGGAGGCCCAGCCTCTGTGCTCTGCACCCCCAGCCTGGACACCAGCTCACCCCCGGAGGCCCAGCCTCTGTGCTCTGCACCCCCAGCCTGGACACCAGCTCACCCCCGGAGGCCCAGCCTCTGTGCTCTGCACCCCCAGCCTGGACACCAGCTCACCCCCGGAGGCCCAGCCTCTGTGCTCTGCACCCCCAGCCTGGACACCAGCTCACCCCTGGAGCCCCAGCCTCTGTGCTCTGCACCCCCAGCCTGGACACCAGCTCACCCCCGGAGGCCCCAGCCTCTGTGCTCTGCACCCCCAGCCTGGACACCAGCTCACCCCTGGAGCCCCAGCCTCTGTGCTCTGCACCCCCAGCCTGGACACCAGCTCACCCCCGGAGGCCCCAGCCTCTGTGCTCTGCACCCCCTTCCTCGGGGACTGGCCTCCACCAAGCCTCTCTGACCTCAGGCAGATCTGTTTGGCGTCCTGGCTCCGTCCGGCACCAGCCACGGGGCCTCCCGGCACTCACTTCCCTGCCCCAGCTTCAGTTTCCCATCTGTAACAGGAGGCAGAGAAAACCCTCTCCTCGCTGAGCACCCGGGTGGAGAATTCAGGGAAGCCAGGCCCGGGAAGCTGGCAGGGGGCTTGGCACCGAGAGAAGGCCCAGGGAAGGGGGGCTGCCCTGCTGACATGCACACGCTATTGTCCACGCTCCAGCCGGCAGCCTCACGCACGGCAGGCAGGCAAAGGCCGCCCTGCTCCAACGTGAGTCCCCAGATTCTGGTTTGACGCAGAAAAGCAGTCATTTACTCAGCGTTTGTGATCTCTTTACTGCGTAATAATACATATGCATTGTAAATATATATACGACATTAGTAAGCACTTAGTAAGAACTAAGTTCCAGGGCATGTGCTGAGATGCTTCCTGAGTATTAGCTCACTGAGTCCTCCCTGGCATTTGTACATCCAAGTCTTAGGCACATTTTACAGAGAAAATGGAAGCCCAGAGAGGTTAAGTAACTTGCCCAAAGACACACAGCCAGTAAGCAGCAGAGCTGGGAGAGGAGTCTCAGTCTGCACAACTCTAGAATCTGAGCTCCTGACAACTGCTCCCTGTGAGGTGTATACAGAAATTCCAGACAGGCAGAAACAGAAGGGAGTTTGAAGAACCAGAAATCGTCATTTTTATTTTTACATCTAACCTTCAACACTCTTACACACATCTGTAAACGTATATCTTACACAAATGCAGACTATTATAAGCAGAATTTCTATTGAAGTGTAAATAACATCCTATTTTTAACTTCATTCTTTTCACGGAACAACAGATTGTGAGCATCTTTCTAGAAGGTCAAATACTTGGTCCAGAATCATTTTTAATGGCTGCGAAGGATTTCCTTTGTATAAACGTCTAATAACGGACTTTTCTAATCCCATCTTGTTTTGTTTCCAACTTTTATCACGGACACTGTCACGAAGACCATCTTTACACATCACAGGCAAGCGCCAGTTCATTTCCTCGAAGACATTCCCATGAGCAGAACGGCTGGGTCAGAGACAAGGCCACTGGATGCAAATCCAGTAACCTCATTCCTGTCCCCCCACCCCCAGATGTTCCTGCCTCTTGCCCGGCTACCTGCCAAGGTAGAGCCACTGAACTTGTGCCCGGTTTTGCTCACGTGACCCTGCTCAAGAATCACCAGCAACTGCTTGTGGCCCGAAAATCGAGTGAGGCATCCCCAGGGTGCAGCTGTCACTGGTCGGCCCTGCCCAGCACCACGATCGACCGTCACTGTCAGCCTAAACCCTAGGACTCCCAAGGCCGGGCCCGTGCCAGGCTGACCACACTCGCCCCCCCTGCAGCACGATGAGTGAGGTTGGGGGTGTGGGTTATCATGAATGAGACGCCCCCCTTTCCGCGGTCTGCGCGCTTCCTGCCTGGGGAGTGGATTGAGGAGCGAGCCCCTTCGTGTAAAGTCAAGAAGAGTTAAGGGGAGTTGATTCCGGTCGTGGTTCTACTTGGCAAGGTCAGCTTTCCTTGACGTGTAGACACATTGTCACTTGCATTCTGCCAACTGTCACAGGGCCTTCTCCGAGTCTGCCTCTGCCCCTTCCCTTCTCGTAAGGACACGGGTCATATCGGCCACCGTTTCTGCTGCTCTCAGCCCCCCCCCCCGTCCTGTTTGGACCCTCTCCAACCCATCCCGCTCCTCTCCACCCCAACTCCAATGTCTCCCCCGTCTCAGGGCAGCCTGAGCCTCTTCGTAACAGGGGCCACATTGTGGTTAATGACCGTGACCCTTGGCGGTGGGCTGGCTGCACCGGAGGTGCCAGGGCTGGTACCCTGCCGGCCCACGCTGAGCCCTCGAGAAGTGAATACTGAGTGAGTGCGTCGTGGGTCTGTCGGGGATCCCTCAGGCTGGGACGTCGAGCTCACGCCCAGCCCACGCCACCTCAGACCCACTGCATCCTTACGTCTGCGCTCCTCTCAAAGGCACCAGGCCAGCCTCTCATCCCTGCCCTGCCCGGCCCCGCCCTGCCCTGCCAGGCTCATGCCCGGGAAGAGCTGTGGTGCTGTCGTCAAGGCCGGGGGAGTGCCTAACTCAGCTCTTGGCTCAGACCCCCCGCCTCCCAGGAGAGAAGCATGGGGGGGCTGGGTTCCCCCCTCAGGGCAAGACCTAGACACTGAGAAGCTGGTTAATAGCGATGTCCCAGTAAACACACGCACGCACGCACACACACACACGCACACGCAGAGCACAGCCGGGGCAGAGCCACCCAGCGCCCGGGTAGCTCTGTCCACGAACCCGTCCGCTCGGCCCGTATCTTCGCCCCTGGCTGGTTAACGCCACCGTGCAAAGCGGACGGTGCCCCCGGGGGCCCAGGGAAGGTGCTCAGACTCCCCCGCAACCCAACATCTGCAAATTGAACGGGGCCACCATTTCTCATCTGTCAAATGAGCCTAAAGGGGAGGCGTGAGATCCCCAGACGCCAGCCGGGCCGTGGGGAAAACGCAGCCCCTTGCTCTGCTGGCAGGAGGGCAGCTTGGTGACATCTGTCAACATTGGAAAGGGTCAGAGGCTTGCGAAGGCAGCTGCGTTCCCGGGGCCCTGGCCTACAGGTCTGTTTGCAAACGTGTGTGTGTTCGTGAAAAAGAAACTCAACGCACCCCACAATATGGGGATGGCGGGGTGACTCAAGATGACGCTGAGGTAAACTGAGGTCCCCTCTGTAGCACCTTCTGTAGTTATTAAAAACGGTGAGGTGGGCCCTAGCCGGACTGGCTCAGTGGCTCGAGCGTCAGCCCGAGGACTGAAGGGTCTCGGGTTCGATTCCGGTCAAGGGCACATACCTGGGTTGCAGGCTCAAACCCCAGCCCCAGTCAGGACTCATGCAGGAGGCAACCAGTGGATCTCTCTCTCTCTCTCTCTGAAAAGTAATGGGGAAAAAATATCCATTGTGAGAATTAAAGAAAAAACACAAAGCAGGGAGGTGGGACTCTATTTCCTGAGCAGGAAAAAGCTCTGTGACACCTCAGGGGCCGGGGGGACTGCAAACAGTATGCATAGTACAATCCACTTTCTATATAATAAAAAAGTAAGTGCATATATATGTATAGGAGTGAAATACACGGTCTGGAAAGACACAAAATCATGAAAAGCGTTTGCATCCCTTGAGGGTAGAACTATTAGACTATTTTATAAGCGTGTGATAATTCTGCACGTTTGGGAGGAAACTTAATAGTTGAAGCTATTAATCGAAAGCACTGAGCCCTGACACTAAAACGACAGATAGCACAAAGACTCCCCCTTACTGATCACACGTTTTGACACGAAACGCCGACCGCCTAAGCAGCACGCGGGCAGATGCAAGCCAGCCGCGTCCCAGAGCCGCGTCCACGCGGGCGGAACGGGCCCCGGACAAGGAGCCCCGACAGCGGGCGGTGGGGGACCATGTCATCAGGGCCAGGGAGCCCCCGGCGACACTCAGCACCCGGCCCCCGCTGGGCGTCTGCTTGTTTGTTTCTGTTTGGGGGGCGTTTTACTTCTGTTTTGTTTAATTTTGCTGTTAGTTAATTAAGTGAAAGCATGTCCTTCACCTGGTGGGGAAACCCCGGGCCAGAGCCGACCTCACAGGACAGGGTGCGGTCACCCCGTTATTCAGCAGCGTCCCGGCAGTTCCCCCCTGGACACCGTGACACATTTCAAACAAGGGAAACCTCCGACTGGGAGAGAGGAGACGGCCTTATCATTGGGACAGGCTGTGCCTGTCGACCTAGAAAACTCAAGACGTTACACCAAAAAAAAAAAAAAAAAAAAATTAAAAAAAAATAGAACTAGTTTAAAAAAACAAACCTTCAGTAAGAAAGTTGGAAGCAAAATAAATAGATGAGAATGAACTGCTTTCCAACATGCTAGCAATACTCATTTGCAAAAAATGTAATGGAAGAGAGATTCCTGGTCAAAATAGTAACAGAAAACAAAATATTTAGAAATGATTTTAGAAAGCAATGGGTGGAGAGGGAGAAGCCCATAAATCATGCCTAAAAGGACATCTGCAAATAACGGAAGAGGCATGTGTCCTAAATGGAAACCATCGAAATTTTTTTTAAAAAGACAGGTCGTCTCCTAATCAAGATTCAACACAATTCCAAGCAAGATCGCAGGATGCATTTTTTTTTTTTGGAAGTTGATTGAGGTGTTTCTGTTTTTCATTGGAAAGAAGAAATGTTCGAGAGTCTTTTGAAAATGAAGATGCACAGAAAGTATATAAACGAGGTGCCGGCCTCGGTAGCCCTGCGAACGAGCCCTCTCCGGGCAAAAGAACTGGGCTCCCCGCAGTAACATTTTTTGGGGGGACCCAGCTTTGTCACTGCTGGGATGGGAGGTCATAGATAAGCCAGGGTAGGAGGTCAGAATGTCACAGAGCGACAGAGTTGGAGACAGAACTCAGGGCCAGCTTCCCATGGACACAGACGGTGACCCATAGAAATGTTTATAGACACAGGTGTTAACGCGGGTGAGATGACACCTGGCTCCTGCTGTCAGCCGAGGTTCTATGGACGGCATCCCGGGACCGAAAATAAAGGGGCCCTAAGGAAAAACTGAAGACACGTGCATCAAGAATGGGGTTCAGTTAATAAAACGCGTATCTAGATGGGCCCTTTGGTCGTGGGAAACGTTCCACAGTGACGTCAGATGTTAGTGACGGGGCAGGCTGGCTGCCGGGGATCCGGGGACTTTCTGTGCTGTGTGCGATAATTCCGTCAACCCAAAGCTGTTCTGGGGCGTGAAGGTTATTAAAGTTTTTAAGCGGCCAGCCGATGAGTGGACAAAGCCGGGGGAAGAAAGAACCCCGGCCGCTGGTGGCGACTTGCATGGCGTCACGCTGAGCGGGACAGGCAGAGAGCGAGGGACACTCCACGGTCTCGCTCACACGTGGGGGCGGAGGGAGGGGGAGGTGGGGACCTAATCGCGGTGATTACAGTGAATAACAGCGTGTCGCAGCCTTGAGTGTTGGCAAGAGAACAGGTCTTAAGTGTCCCCACCCCAAAAATGAAACGGCGATTATATGGCGGATGGCGGTGTCCGCTGACGCTGCGGCGGCCACTGCCTTGCGATGTGCAAGTCTGTCCAGGCAACACTTGGGTCAAGCCCAACAACTGTAATTAAAATGTGTCCACTACACCCCAACAGAGCCGGGGCGGCGGGGAATTTTAAGAAAAGAGAATACAAGGAAGGGCTCGCCCGATTAGCAGGTTTGATAAGCCCAAATAATTACTATAGCGCGCTCCCGGCGGAGCTGTCACGTGACGGGACAGAGGGAAGCCCTTAAACCCTTAAAGACAGGCCGGCCGGTGGCTCGGCGGGTAGGAGCGCTGTCCCGCGCACCAGGGAGGCCGCGAGTTCAGTTCCTGGTCAGGGCACGTACGCAGGTTGTGGGTTCAACCCTCAGTTGGGGCAACTGATGGACGTTTCTCTCTCTCTCTCTCCCCCTCTAAAATTAATTTAAAAAAACAAACATATCCTAGGGTGGGGATTAAAAAAACACACTCATTAAAAAAAAAAAAATTTTTAACAGATAAACTAATCTGGGATAAAGGCAGGATCCAAATGAACGGAAAAAAAAAAAAAGAATTATTCAATAAAATGTACCGAGCCGTTACCTATCCATTCTAAAGCAAGGACAGTGGGTTACTTTTTTACACCATGCACCGATTCTTTTAAATTCCCGGTTAAAGGATTAACTATAACAAGAAAAAGAGACAACGAATGGAAAAACCTAGAACAAAAAGCCTCGCTGATTTTGCGAAAGAAAAAAAACAATCTTTCTAAGCATGAAAGTGAAGGGATTACAGAGGGAAAACGTCAGCAGATCCCACTACATTTAAAAGTTCAAATGTAAACATTTAAAACTCCATCAGGAATGACAAAGGACACTAAAAGCCAACGACCAGGAAAATATCATCCACAGAACAAAAGCGAGCTGATGTCGCCCACATCGAGTCCTCACCGGCCCTGGCGAGGGCCCCAGCGGGAAAGGTCACACCCGACGCAGCCCCCCGACCCTCGAAACGTGCCGAACCCCGCCGGAAAGAAAACGAGAAGACACCACTTTCCACCCTTTGAACTGGAGGAAGAATGTTTTTATCCTAATTCCCAGTGTGGGGGCAGCTTCTCTAAACAGCCCCCCAAACGCTGCTGGTCAGAGTTTAAACTCCCCAAATGGTTTGCAAAACAATTCGAAGGGTCGCCCACCCAGTCCGTGTGTTAAAAATGTCCAAAGAATTCCACTTTGAGAAACTTAATCCTTCCAAAAAAAAAAAAAAAAGCAAAGACGCAGACAAAGATTGACCCACGAGAGTGCCTTTTGCGATATTTTAATAGAGGGAAAAAAAAAAACGGAAAAAAAAACAACAATGTAAGTTTTCAGCCAAAATGAAACCATTAGCAAAATTCTAACTTTCTAGAGTTTGGGAACATTCCTTTTTTCATTTAAACACTTCATAAAGTCTTTGCAAAGCACAGGTCCTGGTTTATCTCCAGAACCAGAGCGGCCCGGCAGACGGGTCAGGATGGGGGTTTCCTCTAAGAAGGCCTCCGGGCGTGCAGCCCTGCGGGGCCTGAACCCCCGGCTAAAACCCGGGTTCTCAAGCTCCTCTTCCACCCAAGGGAGCTCATTGGCTGATTCAAAGGACACAGCCAGACCTAAGCCATGTCTCCATCCCTGCTCTGAACCTCCAGGCGCTGCTCACAGCCCATAGAAGGAAGTCGGCAGGCTCCAGGCCCACCGGCCTCTCCCCACGCTCCCACTCCGGGCTCCCACGCACACCTGTCCCCGCATGTCAGCCACCACCCCGCAAGCTCAGGAAGCTCACCCTGTCCCCAGCGCCTGGCATCGGCCAGGGAAATAAACCTCAAGAGCAGATAAACATTCGCTCCTGAGCCTCAAGCCCTGCTCCAAGGCGGCTTCCTCCCGAGCCAAAGTCAGGCGCTGGCCACCGAGCCGGCATGTGGCACTGTCTCCTCTCCCCGGCCCGTCTCCAGCGGCCGCTGGCGCCTTGGTGTGAACCCCGCTCCCTTCACACTGCCAGCCTCACACAGCAGGGGCTCAGTTAACCCTGAGGTCCCCCCCCCACCTGGACCTGGGTGTCAGCGGGGAGGGCGGTTTGGGGAACAGGGAGGAGTGGAGGTTGGAGAGTCGTGATCCCGCTCAGCACCCAAGAGGACAGGAGGGGTTGGGATGGGAGGGGGAGGGGGCGCTGATGGCCCGAGAGGGGCAGTGAGGACAGCCCTCAGGAGCCCTGTGTGGTTCCGACAGGCCGCTCTCTGCACTGCAACTGCAGCCAAGCATTTTAGAGACAAATCACATCACCCGGGCAGGTGGCCTTGGGTAAGGCCCATCCCGGTCCTGAGCTCGGTTTCTCCGGCTGCAGGAGAAGGGGGTGGGTTAGGTGATCTCTCAATGTGACATGGCTGGAAGTCCAAGAGTGACCCAGAAAGGGAGGGAGTTGGGGGGAGACAGTGTGACCTGTGTCCGAGCTGAAGCCCTGGGACACGCCTCACATCTCACAACTCCCCAACCTGCTGCCCTGACCCTGAGGTAGGAGCTGACCTTATGCTGCTCCCAGAAACACCTGACCAGCTCCCTGGCTCGGGGCTTTGGGCTTCAGGGCCCCACAGAACGGAAGTCCTGGCAGCGAGGGACCTGCACACTGAGCCTGGGGATGCAGGGTTGTTCACAGCCACCGATGCCCATTTTCCAGCATCTGGAGTGACGCTGTGACAGAGGCAAATTCTTCTCAAAAGGCAGCTATCCACACAGCCTCGGCCTCTGCATTTTCTCGGCACAGGACACTTGGCAATACAATTTTGCAAAGAATCTGGTATTATTTTATTTTTTTTGCTTTATAAAGCTACCCTTCTGGTTAGATAGTGAGATGTGATAAAGCCAACTGTAAAATATTAATCATAGGATCTATCAGGTAGGTAGACAGGTGTTTAGTGTATCCACCCCACCCCACCCCCACGGTGCTACAAGTCTAAATTTTTTAATTAAAAAATGCTGGGGAAAAGCAGTCCTGTTACTCAGAAGATTGGGAATCATTGTCAGCAGCTGTTTCTCCTGAAACTCCCCCACAGTGGAGTCTCCCAAGGGCCCTTTTCTAAGGCATGTCCCCAACGCTGAGCTGAAAGTTAGGGTCTACATGTCCCCAACACTGAGCTGAAAGTTAGGGGCTGCAGGAGACAGGTGTGAGGGGTGGGCACCAGGCAGTGGGCACAGTGCCGGGGAGGTGGAGGCCACCTGGCTGGCCAGGGGAGCTGCTGTTTTCCTTAGGACCCCACAGGAGTGAATTCACCTGCCTGGGCGGCTCTTCTGGGCTCCGCAGGCCAAGCTGAGAGGAATTCTAAGAATTATCAAAAAGACCGCAGCCCACGAGGCTCAGCATCTGAGCATCGACCTACAATCCAGGATGATCACCTTTGATTCCCGGTGGGGGCACATGCCCCAGATGCAGCTCGATCCCCAGTGGGGTGCATAGGAGGCAGGGGATCCATGACTCTCTCCTCATTGATGTTTCTGTCTCTTCCCCCTCCCCCTCCCTTCCTCTCTCTGAAATCAATAAAGATACTTAAAAAAAAAAAAAAAAGTAAGACTGGGAACCCCCCAAAGGAAAAGGCCATTACTGGTCAGGACGCCTCTTTAAGTCTGGCCGCTTTGGAGGCGCTTCTCACCCCATCTCACAACCGGGGCAAGTGGGTAGAGTCATTTGCCCAAGTCGCACAGCCAGGGTCGCCTGGCCGGGGCGTGGCTGCGCAGCATTTGCACGCAGCGCCCCCCAGTTCTCCGTCACCCGCCGGACCTTGCTAGAGGGAAGGCTCCGGAGAGGGGGACAGCAGGTTCCCGGGCCGGGCGGGGCGGCTGTAAGGCCTGCCCCCGTGCCCTGGGCCGGGCAGCGCGCAGCCTCGGGGCGTCCCGGGGCGCCCGGGTTGCAATCGCCGGCGGTGCGCGGGTGGGTGAGCGCTGCTACCCGGCGTCGGGGGGGACGCGGGGGCGCTACCTGGGTGGTGGAAGGGCACCAGCGAGGGTGATACCTGGGTGGTGGAAGGGCACCAGCGAGGGTGATACCTGGGTGGTGGAAGGGCACCAGCGAGGGTGATACCTGGCTGGTGGAAGGGCACCACGGGGACGCTACCTGGCTGGTGGAAGGGCACCACGGGGACGCTACCTGGCTGGTGGAAGGTCACCGCGGGGACGCTACCTGGGTCGTGGAAGGGCACGAGCGCGTAGTTGGCGATGGCGCGGCTGCGGTGGCTCAGGCTGCGCTCCAGAATGCGCGAGGCGCCGTCCACCACCTGCATCAGGTCGTCCCACATGGAGCCGGTGACATCGAAGACGACGGCCAGGGTGGCGGGCCCCGTGGTCGCGGGCAGCGCCGCCCCGGGGGCTCCGGCCGCCGCCGCGGACGCCGCCAGCAGCAGCCGCAGGAGCAGCGCCCCGGGCATCGTGCTGAGCGCGGCCCACGGGCTGCGGCGGCCGCGGGGAGGCGCGGGTCGTGGGAGCGCGACGGTCCCCGGCGCACGGAGGCCGCCTGCGTGCGGCTGCGGCTGGGGCGCGTGGACTGTGCGCGCCGGACGGGGGCTCGAGGCGGGGTCCCCCTGCTGGGAGCCCAAGGCGGGTCCTAGAGCCCACCCCGTTCAGGGTCACGGGCCCGCCTCCTCCGCTCCCCCTCCGGTGACTCAAACTTTCCCGGCCCCGCGGCTCGCCCGTCCAGCCCCGAGGTTACCGGAGGACGCCGTCGGGCTGCAGAAGGCGGGGGGCGGGGGCCAAGGCGGCGAGGACAGGGGTGCGCGGGCCGCGGCGGACACCTGCGCCTCCGGACGCGCGCCCTCCGGCGGGGGGGGGGGGGGTGACGCAACAGCCCCGGTCCAGGAGGTCTGGCCGCCGGGGGCTGGCTCGGTGCTGGCTCCACCCAGCTCCCTAAATGCCCCACCCCGCCCCACACATGCACCGCAGGGCCGCTGCTCTCGGCGGGGACCGGGCTTCCCAGCGGCTGGAATGGTTACTGTTACAATCAGCACCACGGGCTGAGCGCCTCCTGGGTGCTAAGCGCTGCCGCATGGTTGCTATTCGCTCCCACGCTCTCGCTGCACCCGTAGGAGGCACGAACGCGGACCCCATTTTACAGATGAGCAAACTGAGGGTGGTGGTTGTTTTTCTTTTTTTAAAATACATTTTATTTTATTTATTTATTTATTTTTTAAATATATCTTTATTGATTTCAGAGAGAGGAAAGGAGACAGAGAGAGAGAGGTAGAAACATCAATGATGAGAGAGTCATTGATGAAGCCCACAACCCGGGCATGTGCCCTGACCGGGAATCGAACTCTGATCGCCTCGATCCTAGGTCGACGCTCAACCGCTGAGCCATGCCCGGCCTGGCAAGAGTGGTTTTTTTTAAAGCATGTTTTTATTGCCCAGCTGGGCGTGGCTCAGCCCTTGAGCGTGGACCTAGGATCCAGGCGATCAGGGTTCGATTCCCGGTCAGGGCACATGCCCGGTTGCGGGCTTGATCCCCAGTTGGGGGCCTGCAGGAGGCAGCCGATCAGTGACGACTCTCTCATCGTTGATGTTTCAACTCTCTCTCTCCCTCCCCTGTCCTCTCTCTGAAATCAATAAAAGATATATTTTTAAAATAAATTAATAAAGTATGTTTTTATTGATTTCAGAGAGAGGAAGAGAGAGAGAGAAACATCAATGGTGAGAGTCACTGATGGGCTGCCTCCTGCGCGCCCCCTGCTGGGGATGGAGCCCGCAGCGTGGGCATGTGCAGGGACTGGAACTGTGACCTTGGTCATAGGTCGGTGCTCAGTCACTGAGCCACAGGCCGGCACAAACTGAGGCTCAGTCGTTTACAAACTGAGGGTGGGAACAGGAGCCAGATCTAGAAAGATTCCAGCCGCTGCTCGCCCGTCTGCCTCCCCACTGCCGTAAGATCTTGTCGCGGGTCATCTAACGACTCCGGAGGATGGGGGTGCGCCTCTGCCCTGCTCCTTCACCAGGTGCATGGACTGGGGGGAAGGTTTTGGGACACACAGGAGGGGCTGTTGGTGCTCCCTGGGCTCTGTTTGCCACCCCCTCCCGAACAGCGCGCCCTTCTGCCGCCAGCGCTCGTCTCAGGCTGTGCTCTCCTGGCTTATCTCCACCACGGGCCTCTCTCCCCATCGGCCTCTGAGCCCCTGGAGGCTGCGACTGTGACTTGGTTTCCCCCCATCAGTCCCCAGTTTCCAGCTCAGTCCCTGGCACATGGTGGGGACTTCACCAAATGCCGCCTGAATGAAGAGGAAAAGCGTTCGCCCTGGTCCGGTGGCTCAGATGGCTGCAGCCTTGTCTTGTGCACTGAAAGGTCTTAGGTTTGATTCCCAGGCAGGCGCATGCCCAGGTTATGGGTTCAATCCCTGGTCGGGGTGCGTGTGGGACGCAGCCTATGGATGTTTCTCATGGCGATCTCTCTCTCTCTTCCCCCTTCCCTCTCCCTAAAATTAGTTAATAAAATTTAAAAAAAAAACACAAAAAACAAAAAAACACCTACACAACTTGTTATAAAAGAAAGAAGAGAAGCTTTGTGGGCCAGCCTGGCTTTGAGAGCCATGGGGAATGGGCAGTGCCCCCTCCTCCCTCAGCCCCTCCTCTGAGACCAGGCTCCCGGGGCCGGTGCAGGGCCGGTGCAGGGCAGGTGCAGGGCCGGTGCAGGGCCGGTGCAGGGCAGGTGCAGGGCCGGTGCAGGGCAGGTGCAGGGCAGGTGCAGGCCCCGCCAACATGGCTGAGGGCTCTGCGTCTGTGATTGGGGTTGAAGGGGGAGATGTCTCCAGCCCTTGTCCCTCCAGAGCCCCAACCAGAAAAGCTCCCACCCCACACCTCCTGTGTCCCCTGCCATCTCAGGTCACACCCCCACCCCCACCCCCACCTCGTGCTGTGACCCCACAGCCCCTGGCTGACCCTTTGTCCGGCACGGATCACCAGTGTCATCTCTGCAGGGCCGTCCCTCCCACCCCAGCTGTGAGCTCCGGGCCAGCAGAGACCCAGTGCCTGGCACGGTAGGCGCCCAAGGAAGGAATGGTCAGGGGTGTCAGAGAGGCCTGGTAGCTGAGCACTGGCCCTGGAGGGGACTCTGTTCTAGACCACGCGAGGCCCACATGCAAGAAGGGCTGGGGTCTGGAGGAGACGGTCTTGGGGGAGCTGCCTGCCTCACGGGTACTGGCGGAACCAAGCGCCCAGACCCAGGTGAGAGCAGAACTTAGGTCCAGGCTCATGGGAGGCCGAGTCACCTGCGTTTCTGGACACTGGCTCTTTAAATCTCCCTGGGCTGAGGCCGTGATTGGCCCCAGGGCCTGGGCAGGGCTGGGCCAGCTGTTGGAGAGAGAAGAGAGGCCCCAGCTGTGGAAGGCAAAGGCGAACCCGAGCCAGGAATCCGGCCGGGCTCACAGACAGTGACATCCCAGGTACAGTACAGGGGACCTTCGGGGACAAACGAGCCCTTCAGACATTCACTCCACACACAGGGGCTGAGCCCAAGCTGGGTGTCAGGCTCTCTGCTGGGCACTGTCAGGGAGGCGGACATACAGATGCGCAAGACACGCTTTCTACCCTGTGGAGAAGACTCACGTAAACAAATCATTCCAAGCCAGTGACATAAGTGCTAACAGAGGAATTACCAAGCGCTCTGGGAGCTCAGAGGAAGGAGCGTCTGAGCCTGAGGGGTCGGAGGAGGCCACGGAGTGAGCCTACGAAGCCTTCAAGGACAAGAGGGAAGGGTGTTTGAGGAGCGGGAACAGCATGTGCAGAGGTGGGGAGACAGGAGCAACCTACTGCTAGTCCGGCGAGACCGGACGGTGACAGCAGAGCAGAGGACAAAGGCCAGACCTTGAAGGACCTTAAATGTCTTTAAAGGGCGCGGGACTTCCCCAGAGGCACTGAGGAGCTACTGAAGGACGTCGCTGGGTCGGGGACTGGGCAACCTGATCCAGTCTGCGTTTCGGAGAGGTCACAGGGGCAGAAGTTCGAAGGGTAGATCTTGTAGATGCCAAGAAGCCAAAAGCCTACTCCCCGAGGATGGAAGAGCAGAGCTGGCCCCAAAGAAAGTGAGTTGCTTGTCCTAGGACTGATCCCAAGGGCAAGTGGGCCATGAATTTGAGTCCCCAAGTAGCCCGGTGACCTACGTTTCCCCATTTGTAGAATTATTTGAGGTGGGCGGGGCTGACGAGATGGCGTCCCACGGCTCCTGCAGCCCCACCACTCCAGATCCACAGCCAGGGGTCCCTCAGAGGCTCATCGTGGCAGTGCCTCCTCCAGCTGCCGTGGAAGGGAGCCTTGGGTGGGCACCACCTCCCAGCCAGGGCGGCCAGGGGTGCTGCCCCAAACACGGGCCTCCCTGGGAACTAGTGCTACCCCAGAATGTCACCATGGTATCCCCGAGAGTGAGCGCAGAAGGCCCACAGGAAACAACCGAAACCTCATCAATCAATTCCCATCCTGCCACCTCGACTCTCCAGGCCACCTGGGAGCCCGCATTCTGAACTCGAGATAATCCACATGTTGCTCCTATTTCCAGAAGGGCAGTCTCAGTGGGGTTGTTTGTTTCCCAACATCCCACATGTTTGCTGTGGAGAGCGCCGTGGGCCTGGCCAGCCCACTGAAGGGAAGCATGTGCGTTACTGCTCACGCCACGGCTCTCAGCCTTGGCTGGGAAACCCAGGCCTGTCCACCCTGTCTACACGTGGCATCCAAGACCAGCTGAGGGGCTGGATCAGAACCCAGAACTTGGCCGGTCAAAGAAAGGTGGCCTCTCCCTACCCGTGGGCCTTCCCCATGGTGCTGTGTGTCCCACTCCCTAAACGCGTCCTGGTCTCAGCCATATCAGGTCCTCTGAGATTCCATCAGCCGCCTCCCACCACGGCCCACCCAGCCCTCTGCCCAGGGGAACCTGCTGGGGGAACCCCACACCCTCTGCAGGAGAGAGCACGCTGGCGGTGGGAGCAGGCGCCCGGTCCTCCCAGCCACGCTGGGGACCGCCCTCTGTTAGATTCCCCTCAAACAGCTGCTCAGGTCAGTGTGCACGCCTCAGGTGACAGGTGAGGACACTGAGGCAGAGAGGCGCAGTCCTGTGTCGCATTCGCATACACCTTTCCGCAGAGCCCGTGATCCGATCCACCCCTCCATGCCGCCTCACACACGTGGGTGCGGGGTTCCCAGCAGCAGAACTTCTAGAACAAATGTGGAGCTTGGGGAGCAGCAACTCGGGCTGCACTGGGGCTCAAGTTTTGCACATTGAGCACTTGAAATGCTGAAAATGCATCTCCTACCCAAATTTAACCAAACTGTGCAAAATGAGAGAGAGAGAGGAAAACGACGGTGTGGACAGCAGGTGCGTCTGCCCCTGTCTGTGGACACGCCGGGACCTGGGAAGTAGAGTCTCACAGCCTCGTTTCTCTTCTCTGGGAAGGAGTTAAAGAATTAGGTGAGGGCCCTGGAGGACAGGACTCCCGGGGAGTGGGAGGAACTGACAAACAACTGGGGAAGATGGAGCTACTGAGGGTAGAGAGGAGGGGCCAGGAAGTTCCACTCAGCACCACCGAGCGAGGGCTCCGTGCAGCCAGGCACCCGAGTGATTTACTGCCGAGTCCAGTCTCTCGACGGCACCGGCCTCCAAGTCACATGTACCAGAAGGAATGGCTTGGGACCGTCCCAAGAAATAGTTGAGCAGCTCAAGAGACACAGGAACGGCTGCCCATCCCCATGTTTTCAAAAACAAACAATTAAATGAGCTAAACCAGAGCCAGCAGCTAAGATTCGCTCCCCACCACCCAGACCTGGCCGGTCGTCCGCCGGATGGAGCTCACGTGTCCCTGAGCCCCTGATGCTGTCGGCGGTGGAGAGGGAGCCAGCCTCATGGGCAGGCGGTCCTTGCCAGCCACCGATGACAATGACAGAGGTGACATCATGGCCGTGGTCATTTATGGCCATGATGTCACCTCTGTCATTGTCATTGGTGGCTGGCAAGACTACCCAGAATGAATTGAAATTAGCTGTCTGTCTCTTTTACTCTGTCTGTCATAATTAAGAATTCCGTTGAGTTGGTTTGTATATTTTGGCAGACGCTGCTGGCTTCCTACCCTAAAGGCTTTCCCCCTGCTTTGGGGAGAGCCTGGCTTTGCCCCAGCTTTCGGTTCAGGTGTTCATTCTTCCATATATGACTTGAGGGAGGGTCCTCATGGGCTGGGTTACCCCTGTGGGGTGGGAAGGGGCATCGAATGCAGTTCTGGCCAATGGAGGAACGTGGGCTAGCCTGTCTCCAAAAGAGACACAGAAGAATAAAGTCGGAGGACACACAGAAGAATAAAGTCTAGAGTAAGGCCTGATTTGAAGCCTTACTCTAGAGCAGCAGTAACTATGACAGTGTAGTATAGACAAAAAGAAAATTAACAGACCAGTAGAACAGAAGAGAGTCCGGAAACAGGTTCCCACCTACATGGGCAATTGATTCTTTTTATTATTTTAAATATATCTTTATTGATTTCAGAGAGAGGAAGGGAGAGGGAGAGAGAAACATCAATGATGAGAGAGTCATTGATCGGCTGCCTCCTGCACGCCCCCTGCTGGGGACCAAGCCCGCAACCCCGAATTGTGCCCTGACCGGGAATTGAACCTCAATCTCCTGGATCCTAGGTCGATGCTCAACTGCTGAGCCACGCCCGGCCGGGTGGCAACTGATTCTCGACAGGCATGCCCGTGGGGAAAGGAAAGTCTGTTCAGCTAATGGTATTGGAACAGCTGGATATCTATATGGAAAAGCAGCGAACCCGGATCCCTACCTCACACCATACACGAACATCAATTTGAGGTGATTCACAGGCCTAAGTATAAAAGGTCACCTAGAAAGCTTTTAGAAAAAAGAGACACAAGGAGGAAAGAGCCCCTGTTCCTCCACCTGATGTGCCTGCATGGGATCCCTGGAAGTCTGCAGCCTGAGACCATGAGGAAGCCGGCCAGGCGAGAAGGGGAGATGAAAGAGAAGGGAGCTTGGGAGCTGCCCTCCGATGGCTCTCTCGTCAGGTGGCCAACGCATTTTCCTTCAGAGCTCAGCCAGGTGCCGTGCATTCTCGGCTCTTTGCAGCCCAGGGTGTTCTCGTGGAGACACACCTGTCCCTTCGTTTCGCCTTCCTGCGGTGTACAGGCTTACACACTTGCTTCTGCGCAGGCAGCAGACAGGAAGCCACATGCGCTCCTTTTCACGAGGAATTCAAGAGACCATCAGACAATGTTTTCTCTACCTAGATTTCTTATGTGTTGACTTTGGACTTCAACCCCCCTGGGAAGGGGCTGAGGCAGCTAAGGAAAGAGCTGTGATTGTCCGCCGCAGGAAGTGATCCATGAGAAAGTGTCCCCAAGGGACAGAGAGCCCACTTGACTTGGTCATTCATCCCCAAGCCCTAGCAGAGCCCCTGGCACATAGTAGGGCCTCTGTAAATAATGGATGAATACAGTAAGAAAAGCCCACGCCCGTTCACTCACTGTTTTATGAGCCCACAAACTTAATAGGTGCAATTAAAATACCATAAGCTACTGCTTCATTTATGTTCTCCTGTTATCTGAATAATCGGACCCAGGTGTTTGAAGAACAGGCTCAGAATTGGACGGTCCTTGTCTCGGGGACAGAGTCATCAGAGCCAGCGATTCTATAAGGGCCCACCTGCCCCCAAATCAGACCCCTCCTGTCACAGCTATGTCTCTGCTCCTACGGGGCACCACTTTGTCTGTGCTGAGCAGTGAAGATGAAACGATTTACTGCTTCTAGAAGCCCCTGAGATGCAGCACTTGGCTCCGACACGACGTCCGCAGCCCTTTCCCATCGGAACATTAGCTTGGACGGCTCAGCAGACTGGCTCTTGTCAACAAAAGATTCCGAGAGACTGTCTCCAAGGTAATGGAAGTGACGGCCAAGAAAAATCATGGCAAAGCCCTGAAGGATGCGGGGTCGAGAAGAGCAGGGCTGAGGGAACGTGCGGTGGGGCAGCCGCTGTGGGAACAGTGTGGCGGCTCCCCCAAAATTAAACAGAATTGCTCTATGGTCCAGCAGTTCCTCTCCTAGATGTAAACCCCAAGGAACTGAAAACAGACCTTCAAACAAAACCTTGCGCACCGACAGTTATAGCAGCATCGTTCCCAACAGCCAAAGGGCGGAGACCACCCAAATGTCCATGGCAGATGAACAAATGTGGCCCATCCATATAGTGGAATATTATTCAGCAGTAAAGAGGAATGGCACATGCTACCACACGGATGAGCCTTAAAAACATCATGGTGAGCGGAAGAAGCAGGCACTAAAGGCCACAAAGGTGGAATCTGGAAAGACCCAGAATATGAAATAGGCCAATCCATAGAGACAGGAAGCAGGTTCGTGGCTGCCTAGGGCTGGGAGCAGGAGTAGGGTCTCCTTTTGGGGTGATAAAGATGTTCAGGAACTAGATAGAGGCGATGGTTGCACCCCAAATCAGGCATATCCTAAAAGTCACTGGATTGCACACTTTAAAATCATTTAAGCTGTGAATTTCATGTTGTATTTCACTACAATTAAAAAGAAAAAGGCAGAGCGTGGCCGCTGGGGAGGGCGGGTGGAAAAGCAGAGTAAGGCGTCCGCAATGGCCAGGGGGCCTGGGGAGCCGGTGGGTGCCGCTCTCCCAGCGCCCCGCGCCCCTGCCCAGCCTCCTCTCACATCCTGCCAATTCAATTTCCCCTCAGGAAATCTCCACGGAAGGATCCAGCGTAACTAAGCTGATGCCAATCAAGAAAACAGACCCGGCCTGATGATTGCACCAGGACAGCTGACCTTTGATTAAAGCAGAGAATTGCAAAAGGAATTAGATTAAAGATTTTTAAATTAATGGCCCCTGGAGCTGTTTCCCAAGAAACCTCATTTGGAAAATCTGAAGGAGAGAAACGACGCTCCCTGGCCCAGACAGCAGGCCGTGACCTCAGCGCGAAGAGGAGCCGCCCGCCAAGTGCCAAGATTTATGGGGTGGGCTGCGTTACAAGAGGAGACCCGAGTCCTTCTCCTTTTACATTTAATGAAAACAGGCCGACATCCCAGGAGCAAAAGCCTCGGGTAAAGTGGTGGCTGCACACACTGTTCAAAATAGACCCTGTGGCGGGCGATCGCCGGGCACCCGAAATGCCACAAGGCCAGTTACTGGGTGTTCTCTCCCCCTTGCACCCGAGGCGTGGGTGTGGGTGTGGGTGTGCCAGGGGCTCTGCCCATCGGACACACTGATGCTGGCCTTTGGGCCCGGAGCCAGACACAAAGAAGCTGGTGGCCCCTCCGTGGCCGTGGCAAAGATGGAGCTCCCGGCGTGGCAGGGGCGGTGGCACCAGCCACGGCCTCTAGCGGTCAGACCAGAGCCGCGAGGGGGCGGGGAGCATGATTCTCCAGCCCGGGGTGAGCACCCCATCGCGCCCGCCGCCGGGCTCCGCGAAAGTTCGCGTCTGTTGCCTAGTTAAGAACTAAGCTCCATTCCTTCTGGTGGTGGGTCCCCAAAGGCTCCCCCCAACCAGAGTGGTCACGTGGCCCAGACAGAACTAACTGTGTTGTCCCGTGTCCCCAGCTACAGCAACGGGTCTAGAGATGGCCACGTGCGGCCCCAGCAGAGCCAATCAACGTCCTTCCCTGGGATGTTTCCACTGGGGGAGGGTCTCTGTGGCTTCCGGGGTGCGGAGACTGGAAGGTGACGAGTGAGGGTTGGGGCTCCCCACCCCCAGGGAGGGGCCATCTGCAGCAGGAGGGGAGGCAGCCAGCGGAGTCAAGGAGCGGAGAGGAAGAGAGAGAAGCCCGACGCCCTTCGAGCCCCGCTCCCCCCGGACTTCCCCTGGTGGAATCATGTGAAGCCATCATTTCTCTTTTTTTTTTGGCTTAGGCTCATCCGGGCTGGGTTTCCACCATTTGTAACCAAAGTCCTAAACACTGAAGGCGCGGAAACGTTGCTTTATTTAGGAAATGGCCTCGTGAGCCTTTCCCTGGAGATGGCAACTGACTTAGTTAAAAGGAGCAAAACCCCTGAGCACTGAAGCACCGCTGGTCCGAATTAGCCAGTCGGCAAACGCTTACTGGGCGTCTTCCCAATGCCAGGTCCCGGCTGGTCTGGCCTCCAGCAAACACTCAATAATAATAATAATAATTATTATTATTTTAATTCTCACTCGAGGATATTTTTTCCTTTGCTTTTCAGAGAGAGTGGGAGAGAGAGAAACATTGATGTGAGAGAGAAACATTGATGTGAGAGAGACACATTGATTGGTTGCCTCCCGCATACGCCCTGACCGGGGCCAGGGGTCGAGCCTGCGGCCGAGGTCCGTGCCCTTGGCCAAATTGAACCCGACACCCTTCAGTCCGGGGGCAGGCGCTCTAACCACTGAGCCCCACCGGCCAGGACATACCACAAGCTATTCTTATCTCGGCCCTTTTATCTCTCGCTCCCACTTACAGCTCAGCGGCCCGGGAGGGGAGGGAGGGAGAAGGCGAGTTCGGGGTTGGGGGAAGGTTTGCTTCCCCTTTTTTCCCCAAACATCTCCAAATAAGGCCGCACCCCGCGTGGTTCCTCCTAGCTCTGTGAACTTGAAAAAGGGGAAAAGATATTTTTTATTATAACCAGAGAACTGCTCACAGAGGGAGTTGATGACCTGCTCTTGGAGGAAGCCGTCCCTTTACACAGAGAACTTGAAAGATCAAGGAGGTCCCTGAGCTCCAGCCGCGACGTCCTTGCCAAGTGTCCCTGCTGGCGCGGGGAACCGAGTTCTGTACCTTCTGGGCCTGGAAAGAGAGAAAACCTACTCCCCGAGCTCCTGTAGGACGTCCCCCAAATTAATGCATTGAACCTTCGGGCCCAGCTCGGCAAGACGTCACAGCCAAAGGCCACACAGTGCGACTCACAGGCACCGCGGTCCAGTCAGTCTTCGCTCTTGGAGCATTGACAAGGGGGGAATCCCACCCCACCACACCCCGCTCAACTTCCTCACAGCCCCTTGCACCGTGTCCCCCCCGAAAGCCTCTCGCCGTCACAGTCCCTCTACGGTTCTCCTTTCCTCCCCCTCACTCCAGCCCCCCTCGCCCTTCCAAACCCATTCTTTCCTCTTTCCAATCGCTAAATAAAATGCTAAATAAGTTCTAGGCATACGCATGTTTGGATGTACCCAGGGGGCGTCTGAAACTCAACCATTAACCGTGACCTCCCCTCGGGGAGGGAGCAGGGGGGCTGGTGAGAGGCAAACCCACGCGTGTCTGCCTCCCCTCCCGAGGCAGGGCCAGGACCACCCCCGAGGCAGCCGCGAGGACTCGGCCTCTCGGAGACCAGGTCACCTTGTCCTTCCTGAGCAGCACCGTGTCCCCTGCTTCACCAACACCTACGCTGGTGGAATCAGCAGGTAGAATCTGACACCGACAAAACAATGCACCCGACAGGATGCGCGCCGCAGCTGGGACAGCCGCCAAGATAGGCCACATCTGGGTCACAGAAAACCTTCACAAATATTTGGGGTGAAGGGAAAGCGGTGCCTCGGGGAGAGTTTAGAGCATTCAAGGCTCGGCTTAGACCTGAAGCCAGGTCTCAGATCAGTCACCGAGGCTTCCAGTTACGCAAGTGGAAAAAGCACGTCAAACCAAGGCCACGCGCAAAGAATTAAGGCCGATGAAGTCGAAACCAGGAAAACATACAGAGAAACAGCGTGAAACCAGAAGCCGGTTCTTCCAAAGATCAATAAAATGAATAAACTTCTAGCAAGACTGACAAAGGGCCAAAGGAGAAAAGCTACCGGCAGCCAGGGATGAGAGAGGGGCTATCGCCACAGGCCACCCAGCAAGAGCCGGAGCAACTCTGTGCACGTGAGCCCGGCGACGGAGACGAAGCGGGCAGGTTCCTCAACAGCGACAACGTACCTCGGCTCCCCACCGTGAGACAGATACGCTGGCTCGTCCCACGTAACAAAGGCATTCAATGTGTAGTTTAAAAACATTCTGGAAAGGAAGGCTCCTTGGCCCGGATTATTTACTGGCCGAATAACAAATATTTAAAGGGGGGACAAAACTCTACCCGAGAAAAGAAAGGGGAACACTTCATACCCATTTTATGAGACCAGCATTAATTACCCTGATACCAAAACCAGATAAAAGCCATACAATGAAAGAAAACCGCAGCCCTGGCCAGTGTGGCTCAGCCGGTTGAGCGTCATCGAACGCGCCAGAAGGTCGCCGGTTCATTCCCGGTCAGGGCGCCCGCCCGGGGTTGTGGGCCTGAACCCCCCGTAGGGGGCGTGCAGGAGGCAGCTGATCGGTGTTTCTCCCTCTCCCCCCCCTCCTTTCCTCTCTCAAATCAATAAAAACATATTTAAAAAAAGGAAAACTACAGACCAGTATTTCTCATAAGCACAGAGGCACAAATCCCCCACGAAACAGTAGCAAACCAAATTTAGAAACATAAACAGAACACCCCGGGAATGTGAGGCCGTTTCAACACTCAGAAGCAGCCAGGCCGGGCCCGCCGCGTGCGCGGCGTGGGAAAGGAAAGCCGCCCATTCCGACGGAGAGGGGCCGGCCCGGGCCATTCACAGAAAAACCCGCAGCAGCAGGAACGCGGCGGACCTGACGGCCCGATGGACGGCGTCCACGGAAAAACGCAGACAGCCGACCGCTAACGTCATACTTCACGGTGAGAGGCCGAGCGGCATCCCCCTAAGGTCGGGAAAGGCGCCCACAGGGGCGTCCCCATGGGCGCAGGGAGGCCAGAGAAGCAGGAGGGCACCAGACGGGAGGGCAAGGGGTAAAGCTTCCCCTCTTTTCGGATGAGGTGACTGTCAGAATGGAAAATTCCAAGGAACTTCCCCCGAAAAACCCCAGAACTGGTGAGCGAGTTGCCCAAGGCGACAGGGTCGAGGTCAACACACGAAAACCTATCCCGTTTCTAGGCAGCAGTGAACAACTGGAAGTAAATTTAAAAATGAGACACCCGGGTACGAATCTGCCGGAACCCCTACGGAACCCCGACGCTGCAACGGCGGTGTGGGGACCAAGGGGAGCAAGGGCGCCCCTAGGACACGGCGAGGCTGCTGTGTGGACGGGGCCGGAGCCTCCACCAAGAGGCCGGCTCTCCCCACGTGGGCCTGAGGACCGAACGCGGGTCTCAGACGAGCCCCGGCAGCTTTAAGACACAAACGAACCGATTCGGAAATTTACACCGAAGGGAAGCGGAGCTCCAAGCAGCCAGCACGCTCTCGGGAAAGGAGAATAAAGTGGGAGGAACCGCGCTATTGAATTTCATCTTATTTATTTATTTTTTAAAGCTGTTTTGTTAAAAATATATATATATGTTTTTATTGATTTCAGAGAAAGGAAGGGAGCGGGAGAGATAGAAACATCAGTGATGAGAGAGAGTCATTGATCACTGATGGGCTGCCTCCCGCACGCCCCCTGCTGGGGATGGAGCCCGAAACCCGGGCATGTGCCCTGACCGGGAATCGAACCGCGACCTCCAGGTTCACGGGTCGACGCTCAACCCCTGAGCCACGCCGGCCGGGCTGAGTCTCATATCTTGGTGTAACTCCCATGGGCACATACATAATTATTTTTTTCCTCCTGATTATCTGTCTTGGGTCAATTTAATTCTTAGACCAGCCACAGAACTTGGAGGGTAGAAGGGAAACTTTCCTCCCGTACAGTTCAGGTACCGACCTTCCGTTCGTCCCTGCAGAAGCGGGTGAAGGACCCTGTTAGCTTCAGGCTGCTGCCGAGAGGTCGCTGAGAGAACATCCAGCATCGGGTTAGTGGATCTGACGCGGGAGCTTCGGTGTAGAGTCTGAATCTCAGAGCAGGCCGGGGGTTTTCCCCGACCACGATTCCCTCCCAGTGACGGGGAGCTCCCTCCCTTTTCCCCCCAGGCCGGCCCATCTCACCTGTATCCCCAGGTCCCGGCTCTGGCCTCTGACGTTGCACAAATCTGCTCCTTCTAAAGCAAGAAGGTCTTTGGACACCTATGTGAATTTGGGTCTTCAGAATCCTCAAAAATTAAAGTGGGTCTCCCACAATATTGCAAAGACCTCTCCTGGCCTCTGGGGCAACCAACAGCCCGGTGATGCAACAGGACCCACCCTCGGTCAGGTGACAGTGGCACCGAATGACCCTCCCCTGCCCCTCCTCACAATCCTGCTTTACAATTTCATCACACTTGTTCCCGCTAAGATCTGCTTACGCTGGGGAAAGGGCACCGTTTCTAAGCCGGGAGCCTGAAGAGATGGCAGGGGTCCTTCTGGTCTCCCTGTGCCAAGGCCCCTGGCAAGGTCCTGAGTTCGAGGTTAGACCAGCCTGCCCAGCACCCTCCCTGTCTCCTGGGGAGCACCCAGCTGGCCCGGTCTCCCGGGCCTCTGCCCCCGCCTCTAGGTTCCTAATCCTTCAGCAAAAGAGAGCCCTCCCCCGGGAGTCCTTCCCGCCGGGGCCCTGGGTCCCCGAGCCCCCGAGGAGGGCGCCGAGGGAAGGGAGAGGGAGCCGGGGAGGCGCGGGGCGGGGGGGGGAGGCGACGCGGGAGCACACCGCTCGCTGCGCAGGGTTTTACTAAGTGGCTTTGGCAACCATGGGGACTCAGGCAGAACACCCGCAGGTGGCACCTGCTCATTTCAAACGACCCAGGGATCTCTCCGGGTATTAAGTAGGATATAAATCTGGCTGTCGACACAGACCCAGGACGGCTCCATCAGGTGAGAGGTCCCTCCCCTCCGAGCGGGACCCGCGCAAGTGGTCCAGGGCCGGGTCGGGACCCAGGCTGCAGGAGGACTTGGGTCCTGTCCTGGGCAGGGGTAGGAGGAAGGGAAGCTGTGCCCATCGCTTTCATCCCGTTGGCCAGAGCCGGCCACGCGGCCACTTTAGGCTGCCAGGGAGCCTGGGAGCTGGAGTCCTTTATAACGCAGCCGGAGCTGGGCTAAAAGGGGCAGAGATGGGACAAGCAGAAGGCTCTCCTGTACCTTGCGCGCTCACTTTTCCGAATCTCAGGCGGCCTGCAGAGCCCCCTTTCCTGCCACCCTGCTGAGGCTCCTCCAGACCAGGGACCCCAGAGGACGTAAAGTTTCTTGTGCCTGGGTGGGAGCTGGGCACTGTCAGCACAGGCTGTGCCCCAGGGGCGGGGCGGGCGCCAGGGGGCCCATGCCAGGAAGACAGCAGGGCAGGGGCCCGCGTCCCATCCCCACCCCGTCCTCGCCCCACTCTCCCCCTTCTGCGTGTGATGGTGCTCCAGCGAGCTCTGGGGAGTAACATTTAGGGAGACACCTTCTAACGTGCGGAGGTGGCTTTGGGGGTTGGGGGGCAGGGGGGACAGAGGAGAAGGCTCGCAGTGGGGGGAAACGGAGCCGTCCTGGGTGAGTCCACCGTGCTGTCCGACCCAGGGACCAGCAGCCAGTCTGAGCCATCCCAGCAAAGCGGGCGACTCAGACGAGTTGGGGTCTGGGCCTTCACTGGGCCTCAGCCCACAGCAATCTGCCCGGGGTAGGCTGGGCCGGGGCAGGCGAGTGTGACCCTCAGCCTGACCCAGAGTGAGAGACTATGACCGGATTGTGGCCACAGCAGCAGGGGCTCTGAACCTTGGCCCCTAGACACCTCCCAAGGCTGCCTGGAGAAGACTGAGCCAGCCTCGGGACAGCAAACACCCACTGTGAGCTCACCGTGCACTGGAACCATTGCTCCAGCTACACGGGCTCTGAGCCCGACCTGGGTCTTTCCAGAGAGAGGTGCCCCGAAAACTCCTTCCGCGTCAATGCATCCGTAGAATGGAGTTGTGTGAGCACGTACCTTACCTCGGACCCCACCTCAGTGTTCGAAATACCCTGGTCGGGAATCGCTATCCCAAAGGGGTCACATTTGCATTTTAAATGCACATTTTTATTAAAATCTACACTCCGGACTCGTTCATTAGCAAAAGGATGCTACGAATTATCTTTCACAAGAGAAATGTGAGCGGATGAAGGTAAATGGTTGGCTAGAAAGATCCCTGGAGCTCAGAGTCTTCGCCCCAACAGGGAAGAGAGCTCAGCGGCCTGAGGCCTTCACAGCAGTGGTCTGGGCAGGACTCCCGGGGTCCTGGTCTGCCCCGCACACACACTCCTTGGATGGACAGGTACAGGGGGGTGGCTGTGTTTGTCTGCTTGCTAGGAAACATTTGGACCTTTGTCAGGATTAAGACCTGCTTTTGCTGTGACATCCCATCTGGTGGCAGGCTTGTTGAGAGGGGCTATGGAGCCACTGCCTGCCCCTAACTGGGGGGGTCCACATTTTTACCAGGAAACCCCGTCAGTCAGAACACACGCCCAACGTCAGGTGCAGGAGCCTAGCTGGGAGCCAGGTCTGATTCTGGGGCCTGTGCCCCTAACCGCGGCCCCACATGGCGCCCACGCCCAGGCCTTGCTTCGCTCCCATGGGCCTCAGCCCTGCGGAGGGAGGCAGGAAGCTGGGGGCCCACCCTGGCCGTGAGGAGCCGTGCTTGCAGCCCCGCACAGCGGCTGCCCCAGCGCCCAGTGGGAGAGTCGCTGGGCCCGCCGTCTGTCTCACAGGCGGTGTCGGTCTGACAATTCCTTTCACAAAACCAACTCTAAAGCGCAGCCTATTCCCCCCCCGGGGGGGGGCTCATTCTAACATCGGCTGCTTGATCTCACCAGCCTACACGTCCCGTTCCCGTGTCTCTCAGGGGCAAGAACATATTTCTAACCGGCAGTTGTGCACCTGAGGCGACAGTGCCTTTTTCTTTTTTAAAATACGTCTTTATTGATTTCAGAGAGAAGAAGGGAGAGAGAGAGAAACATCACTGATGAGAGAGTCACTGATCGGCTGCCTCCTGCTCGCCCCCTGCTGGGGATCGAGCCTGGAACCCGGGCACGTGCCCTGACCGAGAATCGAACTGCAGCCTCCTGGTTCATAGGTCGACGCTCAACCCCTGAGCCACGCTGGCCGGGCCGCATTGCCTTTTACTGTTCTCTGATTACCGTTTCCTCAGCAAGCTCCGGAAGGCAGGGACCGTGCACCCTCCGGTCGGCCCTCTCTGAGGACCCCAGCACCTGGCCGGCTCATGGGTACTGAGCAGACACTTGGGTACTTGCCCAGAGAGAAAAGGGGCAACCCCGCCGCGATCCCAGGTTCAGGCCGAGGGGGAGAGTGGCCAAGGTGCCACAGCAGCTGCTGGTCGCGGGGCGGCTGAGAGCTCCCACAGGAGCCACCCCTCTGCCCGGCCCCCTCCCGACGCACCCCAAGTGGTGAGCGATGGCTCTGGGTCACATCCAGGTGACTGAACGATCAGCCCGACTCTGGGCAAACGGGAGCCGGACTCCTCCTGAGGACCCAGCTGGATGTCCCGCAGGGCAAACAGCTCCCCAGGGGTCTCCAAGTGTGGCCCCTAGACCAGCAGTGCCGGCAGCTCCAGAGGTGAGGCTGGCGACCTGGGTTTAACCAGCCTCCAGGTGACGCTGCTACACCTGAGAGCCACGAGTCTAGGCCAGCTGTTTTCACACATATTTCAACCTTTAGAAAAGCGCTTCAGAGACCACGGACAGATGAAACGGGCGGGAATGGAGATGCCGGGAGTGACACATGGGGTGGAGGGCTCACCCTGCCAACACACTCGCCTCCTAGAAACACTCCTCGAAAATTTCCGGCTGACCCATGATGCCAAAGGCTCCCCCTTGGCATAGGACTTCTCTTGGGGACACTGGGCGGACGACACCCGGAGCAAGAGAAAAGGTGTCCCGGGAGGAAGGGGAAACCCAAAATGAAACGTAAAAAACAGAAACAGACAAAGCAACAGGTCACACGAGGGAGGCAAGGACAAGTCAGGAAGCATGTTTAATCGGCGCGACACGGACAACATACAGAGGGCCACGAGGGGGCCTGGGCGTGCCCCGTGGCACCTACCCACCCCGGGCCTCGCCCTGCCCTGCCCGTCCCCTCCCCGGAGACACACACCAGCAGGGCCAGGCAGGGCCGCACCCAGGGAGAGGCTCGGAGGCTGGGAGGCAAACAGAAAGAAAACACCGCAGACAGAAGCACTGCCGGGTTGGCTTGTTTGTGTTTGGGGTAAGGGTTCCCAAATTCACGTCCATCTGAGGGATAGACAAACTGAGTCCCACTGAGCAGAAGGGACTTGCCCTGAGTCCCCAGGGAAAGTCCTTGGTCCTGGGCCAGGCTGGGAGCATGTGGCCCTCCACTGCAGAGACGCGGGGGCTGCCTTCTGCATGTGTCCCAGTCCTGGGGGGTAGACAGAGCCTGAGCCTAGAAGCCAAGACAGAGATGGGACCAGCTGTTTATTCAACAAAAGCCTTTTATTCATTCAAAAATCAACCATTGGGTTTATTCTGCAGATATTTAAAAAAAAAAAAAAAAGGGGGTGGGGGGTGGGGGGCAGGCTTCTCATCACAGTGCCCTTATGCTAATTAACTTATCCCTGGGGGACACCTAGAAGAGGAACATCCGGAGGACACACTGGCAATAATGTGGGGCTGGAGGCCCATGGCCTAGGCGGGGTCACTGCCCCTCACGCACCTCCCCACCACCTGCCGCCCCCACCCTCTGGAATCACCTGTTTGGCCTGTTGGGGGCCCCCCGAAGCCTTTGCAGATCCCCGCCGCCAGGGGGCGCTCCCACACTCCCTGGGATCCCCTCTTAGCAGCCGCAGCCCGGGGGGGAGCTGGAGAGCTCTCCACTTGGCCAGCACCAGGCTTTCTCGGGGAGAGGCTGCCTCTCTCCAGGAAACTCGGGCACCCCGATCTCTCCCCCGCACACTGAAGAGACAGTGTCCCAGAAAGCTCGGGTGTGTCTGTCGTCTACGGGGTTGGCCATCAAATAAAAGCTTTTCAGGGCAGGAGAGGGACACCTGTTCGCCTTGACCTCGCTCTAAATGGCGCCTGGTTAAATACGGGAAACTCATGACTTTTTCCTAAGTTCCATCGAAACAACATGGGAGCAGACGCTGGGGGGAGGCGGCCAGGGCAGCTGCCGGAGGCTGGACCCTGCTCTTGGGCCCGGGGAGCGAGGGTCGGAGGGGGGCAGAGAGCCTGGCTTCCGGCCGCTCTGCAGTCCCCAGAGAGCAGGGGCCGGGCTCGGGTGGAAAAGGGTACGTGGGAGAGAGGTCCACAGGCTGCTCTGGGCCCCAAGGGTGCCGCAGCTAGAGGCCTGGTGAGAGGAGGGGACAGAACTATCCCTGCATGGCAACCTCGGGCACAGGTGGCCAGTGGCCAGCACGCTGCCAGGAAGAAGCACCGCCCTTCTGGCAGCTCTGGGCTGTCTCAGGGCACGTACCCAAGGTGTGCCTGAGGCATGGATCCATGCTGAGGCCAAAAGGCAGACCCAGGGCACCAAGCCAAAAGGCCAGACCACGTCTCTAGAAGGTGGGAGGAAGGTCCTGCACGCACGCACTCTGTAGGGGTCTGGGAACCGATGCCTCAGCCTGAGGGGTCCACACGCTTAACCCTGGATAACACTCAGCCACAGCACTTTCCCATGATGCCCCGGAACAGGCTATACAACAGCATCCTTCCCAGCATCCTTCCTGCTGGGCCAGAAAATCAATCGAGGCTCAGGCAGAGGCCAGAAACTAACGCCCTGGGAAAGGCCCCACGCTCCTCTCCTCCAACCCCAAGCGGCCAAGTGCACCTCCTGACCTAGGGTCCCAGGTCAGAACCAGGTGAAGGAACTGCAGGATTTGGAGGTGAGTCCTGGGCCTTGTGGGCCAGTGGCCTGAGCAGAAAGGTGACCGCAGGGGCCTTGAAGAGCCCAGGCTTCAAAGTCACCAGTGAAAATGGAGCTGCTGCTCCAGTCCCCACAGGCTCTGCGGGGCTTGCAAGGGAGGCAGCCATGGGGCCTGCATGTGCAAGGGCAGGTTCTGGGTTCAGCGGAGCCCCTCTCCAGAAGGGCATCCTCTGAGGAGGGTCTGTTGTCCAAGGGTTAATCAGCAGGAGCTCGGCCTCCTGGGAAAGCGCAAAGCGGAGACCAAGGACAATTCAAAGCAGGGACGGAGGCCCAGCTCTGCTGCTCCAGGGCTGGGTGAGCGGGGAGGGGGCAGGCTGCTGGCTTTGCAAAGAAGCCGCAGGAACCCTACTCAGGCCCTGACCAGTCGGGGACGCTGCTCCTCACCCAGCAGCCTCCTCTGCGGACAAGGTCTGGGCCAAAAAGACAGCTCGAGAGCCAGGAGGGACCGGGAAGCATTGCAGGGAGGGACAAGGTGGTCATCTGACCTCACACACCACAACCAGTGGCTGCCATGTCCCTGAAGATTTGTGCCAAGAGACAGAAGAGTGACTCAGACAGTCGCTGTTTCTGCTGGGGGTCTGGCATCCTAGGCCACAGATCACAGAATCACCCAGCGCAGAAAACGCACAGGACTTACACTGAGCTGGCATGGAAGGGCATCCACCTCAATCAGCGGCCTCCTGGCTCTGCCACGGGGGGAGCTGGGCCCAAGAGGGCAGGGGGTGGCCCACAATCTCGGAGCCAGAGCCACAGCCACAGCCACAGCCAGCCTCAGGCTCCTGGCCTCTGGCCCAAGGTTGCCTGACTTTCCTGGTGGCAGTTCTGGGGCCGCCCTTCCCAGGGGCAGAGCTAAAAATCTTCCTATGAGCACAGGGGGCCACTGCCCAGAGGGCAGGCCACCACCTGAAGGGGGTGACCTGCCCCCTTCTCCTCCCGCCTGCCCCACGCTCGCTGGACACACAGGCAGGCAGGGAAGTGGGGGGGGGGGGGCTGTTTTCAAACCCACCGGGAGGGAGAGGAGCCTTCACTCTGTTCCCCCACCTCCTCGGTCTTCCCTCCTGCAGCCCCCTGCCCAGCTCCCAGTCCCAGGGCCAGCCCTCCATTCTCCACGCTGCTATAAACGCCAAAGCGAGAGCCGGGGGGGAAAAGCTGCCCCTGTTCATCCTCAGAGAAGACGTTACGGGCCCAGAGGGGGACACGGGACGGGCGGAGTGTGGACAGGGGCAGAGAAAAGGGGTCCAGGAGGAGGCAGTCGAGCTGGAGCAAACAGTGCATTGGCCAGTTAAAAAGCCCGCCGTCCCCCTCTCCAAACATCAAGCACAGCATCTGGAAAAAAAGGAAGTTTTTGGCTTCTTGGCCGCTGCTGGCCACCATGGTCCCGAGCGCGGGGGCAGGCGGGCGAGGGCTGCACATGTAAACGGCGGGCCCCGCATCCCTGGGGGCGTCGGGCAGAAGCAGCAGCAACAGTTAACAACCAATAAATAAAATGTATCAGTTATATATGTATATAAAAAAAACCAAACCTCACTTTCCCCACAAAAAGCACAATACTGCCATCACATAAAGTCACGAGCGTGTTCATCCGGCCTCCCGGCCACGCAGGGGGTCGGCCGCTCGAGGGTGGGCGACGAATAACGTGATCAGGCAGCCCCCGGACGCGCGGGCCACCGTGGCCGGGCCGAAGGACAAGGCAGGGTTCTCTGAGGTCCCCGGGGCCTTCTCCCGTCAGTCAGTCCGAACCTTGTAGCACAGAAGGTAGCTGTGTTTTCCTTTCCAATGTCTGTTTGAAATAAAAACCGGAAGCAGACGCGGGGGAGAGCAGGGGACGGAGCGCCGCCGTCGAGGCGGCGAGTCCTTGGTTCCGTGGGCGAAGGAGCCCTCCCCGTCCCGGTGGCTTTCCGGACAAGCAGAGGCTGTGGGCGCTCGAAGCCGGTGGCTGCAGGTGGCGGTGGGTGCGGGGCGGGGGGAGGATGCGGAGAAAGGCTGGGCGGGCCAAGGCTGGGGCCGGCGTCGGGGCAGGGCGGCCGCGGGCTCTGGAGGAGGCGAGTGGGTCCCAGGCTTCTGGAAGACACAGGTGAGGCGGGGTCGGAGCAGCTGCCGGGACAAGCACAGAGCTGGGGGAGAGTCAACAGGGCACAAAGTCAGAGTCCCAACAACGTGCACCCCTGGCCCACCCACGGCACAGCTTTGTATCTACCCTTCAAAGGCAAGGCTCCCGACGGCGTCGCCTGTGACAGCAAGATTACGAGGGAGGGAGCAAGCCCAGGGTCCGCACCCGGGGCGCTGGCTGGACCAAGGAGGACGTCGCCACAGGATGAACCAGTTTGCAACCATTAAGAACAAGGCGTGGCCCTGGCCGGCGTGGCCCCGGCTGGCGTGGCTCAGTGTTTGCTAGAATGTCGGCCTGCACACCCAAAGGTCACGGGTTTGATTCCCGGTCAAGGGCACGTACCTGGGTTGCAGGTTCATCCCCACTGGCCGGGCCACATGTTGGAGGCAACCATTCGATGTGTTTCTCTCACATCAATGTTTCTCTCTCTCTCCCCCTCCCTCCCTCCCTTCCACTCGCCCTAAAAAGCAACGGAAAAAATATCCTTGGGTGAGAATTAGCAACAACCACAAAAGGAACAAGGTGTTGAGTGGCCAAAAGCACCTGAGAAGCTGCTCAACAGAGTTAGTCGTGGGGAAATGCAAATGGAAAGCACAGCGAGACATGGGGTCGCACCCGCCAGGATGGCTCTCATAAAAAACAGAAAGGAAAGGACTGGCCAGGGTGAGGGGAAATCAGGACCCTGGTCCATTGCTGCTGGGAAGATAAAGCTGCCGCCTCTGTGGAGCACAGTGGGGGCTTCCTCAGAAAGTTAAACCTGAAGTTCCCACGTGACCCAGCAATTCCGCTCCTAGGTATCTACCCAAAAACCTGAACACAGGGACTAAAACAAACCCAGGCACCCCAATTCGCACAGGAGCACTGCGCACGACCGCCAAAAGGTGGAAACAAGCCAGGTGTCCATCACTGGATGATGGATGAACACAATGTGGTCTCTCCGCGCGGTGGAATATTACTCGGCCATGAAAAGGAATGAAGAACTGACACGCGCTACAACACGGAAGAACCTTGAAGACATAATGCTGAGTGACAGGAGCCAGGTGCAAAGGCCCACATAACGTGTGAGCCCATTTACGTAAAATTTCCAGAAGAGGCAACTCTATGGAGCTAGGAAGCAGATCAGGGTTTGCCAAGGGCTCGGTGGGTGGGGGTGGGGAGAAACTGCTCGATGGGTCTGCGTTATTGGAGCGACGCAAATACTTCAGAGCTAGACAGGGGTGGCGGTTGCTCAGCACCATGATTCTACTCAATGCTGCTGAACTTTGAAATGGTTAATTTTATGTCATGTGAATCTTACCTCAATAAATTTTAAAAAAGGAAGCATGGGGAACAGTCTGTTACTGTCTGCGCCACCCACACACCCTTCCCATAACCTGCTCCACATCCGTGTTGAACTGCATGGCCCTGTCCCCGGCACTGCACAGGTGTCAGTGTCTGACCCACAGGGGCATTTCCCTGATTTGTGCGAGAGGCCTGAACGCACTATCTGGGCCAGTCAGGCGCTGTGACGGGGTGGCCTGGAGGAGTCTGGGGGCCAGAGTTTGGGTGGCCATCGTGGTGCAGGGGCAACGGGACAGAGAGGACGGGAGCAGCCGCCCAGAGGGAGGGCAGAGCGCCCCCTAGGGAGAGGCCCGTGTCCTCCCAGCCTTCCGGTGCCCCCTGCCAACCCCGGGGGGCTTAGCTGAGTTTCCAGCCACACTCTTCACCTTCCACAGTGATCTGCGGGCCCTGGTGACATGCGTGCGGCACTGTACCTGCCGGTTAAAGCCACAGACATGATGAAACTCACTAAATGCCTTTACATCCAGAGATCCGTAATTTTATATTTTAATGTCACTGGTCCCCTCTGAAGGAGGTTAGAAATCCAACTTATTTGGAAAACTGACAGAGAGAAAGAACCAAGTATCTCTCCTGCCTTTCCTCTGAAAACCGAGGACTCGGGGTAAACAAATGGTTAACACGGAGCAGTCTGCCTCCTAGGAGGGATCCAGCTATCGGGAGGCAGGAAAGGCAGTGTGGGCCCCACGGCACCATCCTGCGCCACCTGTGATGAATGAATGAATGCATGAATGAATGAATGAATGGTGCTGACGTCACCAGCCATCACGTGCCGCCTGGTGGACACACACCACCCCACCCGGGAGGTGTACTCGCCAAAGGTGGATCACGGTGAGGCCCAGCAAGCCTGCAGGTCTAACGGCTCATTTCCAGGAAGAACAGAGCAGAAGATGGTGCTGCCAACACCAGGGGGCGCAGTCAGTAACCCCCCCCACCACCACCACCACCAAGGAAACTCTCCAGAGTGTGTTTCTGGACCAACAGCAAGAAAAAAAAGATCTGATTCCAATAAACAACGTGAAAAAAATTGGGGTGAGAATAAGAAACTGGAATACCAACTGAAGATTGGAAAATATTAAGGAATTAATAGTAAATTTTTGGTATTATGGGTGTGTTTTTTTAAACAATCGTTCTTTTAGAACACATTTTGAAATATTTATGTATGAAATAATATGATGTCTTGCATTTGCTTCAAAATACCCAGTGTGGGGTGCGGGGGTGGGCGGTGGTAGGGTAGAGATGGTACAAGGCTGGCTGGGACCAGGCGATTCTGCAGCTGGGTGATGGGCACATGGTTACACTAGTCTCTCTACCACCGTGTGTGAATGCCTAACAGAACATTTCTTAATCCACCCCAAAATTTTCAACAACCTTAGGGTCCCACACCACGGGACTCACTAAATTATGGCCCAGCTCTACAACGGGATACTACGCAGCTATTAAAAATCATGGTCTCAGACATTTATAACGTAGAAAATATGCATGACCTCAGTTCCCGAATAATTCCGTGAATTCTACAACAGTAACTCACCCGGGAATGATGATAGGCCAGGAATCTGAAGGCAAGTCAGTCACAAAAATGATAGGTTGCAAACTGGATGTGACTATTATCCGGGCAGCGGCTGAACATCGACCAAGGAACCAGGAGGTCAGGGTTCGATTCCCGGTCAGGGCACATGCCTGGGTTGTGGGCTCGATCCCCAGTAGGGGGGGGTGAGGGGGACAGCCGATCAATGATGTTTCTCTCTCATCAATGTTTCTATCTCTCTCTCCCTTTCCCTTCCTCTCTCTCCCTAGAAATCAATAAAAACATATTTAAAAAAAAAGGAAAGAAAGCTGGATCTTGTCACTCTGAAAAGCCTTCTTGGTTGACTCGTTGCTGGTGAGGGTAAGATCGTGTCTACACCGATCGTGTTAAGGAAAGCCACCGTGGACACAACAGGATGTGAACTTTAAGCCAACTAGGGTAAAACACGTTAAAAATCTCCTTTCTTAGCGCTGAGTCTCCAAAAGAAAAAAAAATAAATGTTTTCTATAAATTGTTCATTAAGAAAAAAATGCTAACAACATATGGTTATGAACTCATTGTTGCTGAGGAAATATATACACATATATATTCACAGAAAGCTGTGAGAAAAAAAAAGAGTGTGACTCAAAAATAATAGTACCACCCATTAAATAAGTTAATTACACCATATGCCTTTTTCTTGGGGGAAAACATCAAGAACCCATGTTTGTACCACTTCTTCCCATGGCCTGGAGGAAACAAAGCAGTGAGTCATAGGACAGTGGCCACTGAGACTGTGGTGGTCAGTGAATTAGACAATGGATTAGCCAATGAATTGGACAATGGATTTGAGAATGGATCAGTATACACCGGGGGCCCCAGCGCTGCACATTGAGCCCTTCCAAGATTACAGAAGTAACTATGATTGTTCTTTACAAATTCGTTTAATTATGTGTTGCTATGTGCCCTGGTTACTGTTTTTGTAATTGCATTACGTTTTTGTAATTGTTCAGTTGGGCAGGTACTTATCTGCCAACCCCAGGTGTCCCGTGGCTGGGATTCCTCCCTCCGCCCACTCCAGGCCCCACGTCCCCCTGACTCACCCCAGCTCTGGGCCTGGACTATACCAGCCCATCATAGAGGGACAGCGCCTGTACAATGGAGGGGTCGGCCTTGGACCCCTCCTGGAACTCCTGCAGCGTCAGCTTCCCGTCGGCGTTCTAGAAGCAAAGAGAAGCAGCTTAAGGTGGAGGGACACCAGCCTCCTAGGACAGGCGTCTCTGGCCTGGACCCTGACCCAGGGCTGGTCCCAAGAGAGCTTCCAAAGTGAGGTCAGGAGGGAGGCACCACTTTGAAAACATGGATGGCCAGACCCAACGCTACAGTTTAGTATTTAATGTTCATAAAGAGACTCCCATAACACTACCTCACAGGCTCTTTTTAATGTGCTCATAAAGAGGCTCCCACAATACTACATCACAGGCTCTTCTTAAAAATAGGTTTACAGTTGTATTCTACAATAATTTGCTTCTTTTGTGACACTATGGATTTATTTGAAGTCCACAGACTTCCCCAGAATGCCAAAGGGGTCCATGGCAAAAATAAAAAAAGTTAAGAATTTTAGCTGGGCCCAGACAGTGTGGCTCAGCAGTTGAGCATAGACCTATGATCCAAGAGATCAAGGTTCAATTCTGGGTCAGGGCGCATGCCGGGGTTTCGGGCTTGATCCCCAGTAAAAGGCGTGCAGGAGGGAACCGATCAATGACTCTCATCATTGATGTTTCTCTCTCTCTCTCCCTCTCCCTTCCTCTCTCTGAAATCAATCAAGGTTGGTTGTTTTTAAAAAAAAAAAAAAAAGAACCTTAGTTGGTAAAAGAAAGTTTTGGGAAAACTTACTTAAAATGATGTTTGATGGGGATGGCTGCTGCCCAGACCAGTGGACACCTCACCAGGCTGTGCCTCCTGCCTGAGCCAGGGCCATAGGTGGCCAGTGGCACCTATGGGGACAGGTCTCTGCTCCCTGTCCACCAGGACCCCAGCCCTCCCCTCTCCTCCCCACTCAGGCCCAGCCACCCAATGGTCTCACCTTGTCCATCATGGCAAAGATCCGGTCCACCCTCTTCTCAGGGGTGTTCTCCTCCTCTGGGAGCTCCACCGTGTTCCCCTGCCAGGGACACACAAGGTGGGGGCTGGGCCAAAAGTCTGCCTCCTAGGCCTGGGCCGCTTCCAGATGAGGACCGCCTCTCCCCCGCACTCCCAACGCCCCACCATCTCTGCCATTCTGTCTGGAACCTCCCACCTGCCTCAGCCCCACTATCCCCCCAGCCCCCACTTTTCTCCCTGCAGGGACCCTCCCCTGGCCAACTCTTACCCCGCAGGAGAGCGACTGCTCTGGGGCGGTGCCTCCGGGCCCAGGCACAGAACCCGCCGCCCCGCCGCCCCTCCCCTGGGGCCCAGTCTTCTCACCACCATCTGGTAAATGGCGTCCACGATGTCCAGCATCTCGTTCCTGGTGATGTAGCCATCGTTATCCAGGTCGTAGAGTTTGAAGGCCCCTGCAACCAACCCGCCGGGCGGTCAGCCGGGCCCCGGGCGGGCTCGGCCCCCGCCTCTGCCCTCTGCTCCTCAGCCCGCGGCCGGACCCACGGCCAACTCCTCACGCGGCCAACGCATATTTACATCGGGACAGACAGGCACACACCATTTCAACTAGAGCTACGAGGAAAGGAACCGCGAGTGAAGAGCAGGGGGCGCTGACGAGCCCCAGGACTGGCCCATGGGGGGCCCGATGCCGCCCCTCCTTCCCCCTGCTCCAGCCTCTGTCCCCTCAGCCTCTCCCCCTCCAGTTACTCCATGTCCCTGTGGCCAACTTAGGAAATAAAACAATACGCCCAGGGGACGGGGTACTTCTGCATGAATAAAATCCTTTTATTCCTAAAAAAAAAAAAAAAAGTAGAGAAAGAAACTGCAGGATTTCCTCGCTGCTGACACGCGGTGCAGTCTCAGCGAGCAGTGAGCGCGGCCCAGCCGTCCTCACCTTGTCCCAGCCTCCCTTCCGCCGCCCCCGCGCCAGCCAGCACGGTCTGCCCCGCAGCCTCCGCTCGTCCCGCCCTCCTCGGGGCCTCGCACATGCTGTTCCCCGGCCTGCGGCCCTCCTCCCCCTTCCAGCTCTTTCCCCGCCCAGCTCAGCTCTCACTCATTCCAGGGTCAGTTCCCCTCCTGCCAGCTCTCACCTCCCTCTTCCTGTCTCGGTTTTATGGGTTAAAAAACCACATCTCCACACTAGACTGAGCCCCAAGAGCAGGTGCCTATCTATCTGACCCCCCGGGGTTCCAGGGGTTCCCGGCCCCCCACCCAGCACTAACACGTGGCCCTGCCGGGTGCGTCTGCCGGGTGAATGAGTGAATGAAAGTCATCAGAGCTGCGGCCTCCTAAGTGGAGGGTCCAGCGCTGGGACTGGGTCTCTAACTCCAGGCTGCACTGCCCTCAGTCACATGTCTGCTCCTGTCTGAATGTCCCCTAGTTGCCGCCCCATCTGTCCGCCCCGCCTGCTCCTCCAGGAACCTCCTCTGACCTGGAAAGGCAGAACGTTTGTGTCACTCTCTCAGCCAGGGACAGACAGCCTGGCCCAGTTCTCTGGCCTCCCCCTGGCCTGGGACCGCCCAGCGGCTGCCCGATAGACCCTGGGGACTGGACTTACACCGAAGCTTCTCGTCCAAGGTTCCCCTCGAGGTCACCGACAGCGCCTGGATGAACTCCGAGAACTCGATCCGCCCATCCTGGCAGGAGACAGAGGGGCCGGGTGGCCTCGGTCAGCCGGGCCACCTGGTCAGGCCCAGACCTCGGGCAGGTGGGGTGAGCAGCAGCAGGCACCAGATACCAGGGCAGACAGACACCCATGTGGAGAGGGTGGGAGTGAAGGAATGAGGGACAGAACCAGGGAGAGGGAGGGGAGGGAGTCGGATTAGAAATGGGACAGGTGGGACAGGTGGGACAGGAGGGACAGGGAGAAGGGGTGAGGCCAAAGGGGGAGAGGCCAGGGCCACGCCTGATGGGAGAGCCGGAGGACCACAACACACACACATCACCAGACGAGAGCTGCCTAGGGGTCCCCTTCCCCCTCGGCCTAGAGCCACAGGCTTGGGGGCTCTTGAAGAGGCCAGGGCTCTAGACTGTCTAATCCTACCTGTTGGTTTTGCAGATGAGGAAACTGAGGCCCACAGAGGGCAAAGTTCGCCCCAGGGCCAGGCAGTGTACCTGTCAGCCTGGAGTCCCTGGGGAGGAAGCCAGGACCTGATAACAGAAACAGCCTGAGCGCCCAAGGGTGGGGAGCATGGAAACAAGTCACAGTAACTCTGCCGTGAGCACAGGGAGCCAGAAAAATGCTGGCAGAGTCCGGAGGACTGGGGATGCCCCAACAGTGGGTATGCCCATTGCCAGCTAGACCATCGCCAGGAGGGGACACATGACGACACAGACAAGCCTTGAAAACGTGGTACTCAGTGAAAGCTGCCAAAAGACCTCAAATTGTCTGATTCTCAGATCCTCAGTTTCCTCATCTGCAAATGGGGCATTAAAATCGCACACCCCACAGGTCCTAAGTCTCCACATGCAGGGCTCGGCACACCGTGATGTCCGTAAATGTCCGCGCTGATTATAGATCCTGTCATTGCCCCCAGAGGCATCTGCATTTGGTGCTGGTGATAAAAAGATCAAGGTATACATGTGTGTGCACATGGCACAGAGGTGTGCACACATGGATCTGTGTGGTGCATGTGTGTTCCTGCGTGTGCATGTGCACGGTGAATGCGTGTGTGCATTTGTGTGTATCTGTGCGTGTGTGGGTGTGCATGTGTGTCCGTGCACTGTATGTGTGCCTGCGTGCATGTGTCTGTACGTGTGTGCTTCTGGGTGTGCACCGTGTGTGTTCCTCTGCCAGGAGGGAACATCGGGGGAGAGAGTGGGTGTGGAGCCCGCAGGAGCCGAGCAGCTGCTGCAGGAGGGAGGGGACACGGTGGCACAGGCACAGGCCCCGTCAATCCGCAGCTCACCTTGTTTTCGTCAAAGACGTTGAAAACAAATGTGGCGAATTTGGTGGGGTCTCCAAAGGGGAAGAACTGCTTGTAGATCTTCTGGAAGCCCGCGGCGTCCAGCTGCCCGCTGGGACAGTCCTTGATGAAGCCCTTGTACCTGAGGCGGCAGAGCGGGGGAGTGGGGGAAGAGACGCCAACAGCCCCCACCTGCGCCCCGAGGGCTGTGGGCCCCTGTGCAGAGAGACAGTGACCCACGAGGGTCCTGGGCACGGACCCGGAGTCACAGGCATGGGCTCATCCCACCTCCGCCTCTCGCTAACTGTGTGACCCGAGGCAGGTGACTGTACCCCTCTGTACCTCATCTGTACAAGTGCTGAGAGTCTCATGAGAAGTAACCCAGAAACTGCACAGAGCAGCAGGCCACTCAGCCCGTGCTCCCCACAGGGGGTGCTAAACAAAACTCACCCCAACAACATCCCCAAAGCCACCCTCCTGCACCCCCACTTTCTCCACGGAGCCCCTCCTCCCCCAGAGAACCGGGTGGCTGGTGGTGCTGGCAGAGCTGGTGGGCAGAGCCACCATACGGGGCCAGCAGCTGGCTCCTCCCACACGCCTGCACCCCAACATACACACACCTCTCTCTCAGTCTGTTCCCAAGAACCATGTAACAGACGCGGAGCAGCAGCGCGAGTTTGGAGGGAACCCACTTTGTTCCGAGTGGACTTGTCCCCGGTGTACCCCCAGCGCCGAGCACAGGGCCCTCCAGACCCCCGGCTGAGGGCAGCGGGGCTTTGCAGCCCAAACCCCACCCTGCCATTTGCCAGCTGGGCAACCTCGGGCCAGCGCCCTCACCTCTCGTCCATAAAGAGGGGCAGTCGTCACACCCGTTTTGTCAGGATCAGGATGGTGCATGTAGCACACTTGACATAAAGAGTGACCAGCAGCAGGGTGTTTAGCATTTTGCACCAAAGTGACGCAAAGGAGGGGACTCCGGGAGCCTGCGCTTGAAGATGCTGGTGGCACCTGACTGGGCTCCAGAGAGAGAGGAAGGTGTGGAGAAGCTACGGCTCCCCCACCCGTCAGAGAACAATCTAGGGGCCTGGGATGGGCACTGGTCCCACAAGGACCCGAAGGGACAGGCAAGGCACCGCAGGAGGGCACCTCGGGGACTGCAGCCTAAATGGGGGGGTCAGATGCCGGCTAACGTGTCAGCTGTTCCGCAGGGGTGAGGGGGGTGGGGCAAGGGAGAGGCTGGGAGGAGAGCGGAGAGGATGGGCTGGGGGTGGGACATCCTGCCCGGGGTCCAGCTGGAGTGGCCACCTCACTGTCCCCACGGTGCCCATAGGAAACGTGAGGTCAGGAAAGAGGCTCCAGTGGCTGACCAGTCCTCCCGCGGGACACCTCAAGGGGCCAGAGGCCCAGGACGGTGGGTCCTGGCTCAGTAACCAGGATCCCTGGCCAATCTCACCCTCCGCCCTGACCTCATGTGACAACAGCCCCAACTGGCCCCGAGCTGAACCTTTGTGGGTGGCTCTTCACGTAATAGCCACCTCGGCCCTGCACCGTGGCAGTGGGTTCAGTGACCCCATGTCACGGAGGAAGCCAGTGAGACACTGTGTCCCTCCCACAGCAAGTGCCAGGAAGGGGCTCCCCCCTTGGGTCCCTCCCCTTAA
This sequence comes from Miniopterus natalensis, assembly GCF_054644295.1. Lineage (NCBI taxonomy): Eukaryota > Metazoa > Chordata > Mammalia > Chiroptera > Miniopteridae > Miniopterus > Miniopterus natalensis. The sequence goes on from NC_142092.1 coordinate 72,388,312, forward strand.
AGCCTCTGCCCAGCTGGGTGCTCGGGGCTCAAATCTGCGCACGTGGGCCACGGGCCAGGACGCAGAGCTGGGCGAAAGAGCTTTTCGTTTCAGGCACAGGACCTGACCCAGGACCCAAGGCCTCCAGGCCAGGATGGGTCCGGGACAGGATGAGGGGACAGGAGGGGATGTGCCTGGCACCCGGACTTGATCCGTGTGCTCCCCAGAGCTCCTCATTTCTCCATGACGGATGGATGTTACTGAGTGATTCTAAAAGATTTAAACCAAATAATAAAGAGAAAACGAAAGGCTCCCAAAGGCACCTCCTGGATGGTCCCTGTGGGCGGCTCACAGGGGCGTCTGTCTCTCCGCTCGGCTCTCGGGCGGGGCCAGCAGCGGCCAGAGCTAGAGCCGGCAGCGCCCTGAGCAGCTGTGGTGGGGCCGGCAGGGGGGCCCTAGGGCGTTCATGGGGCTGGTGGGCGCAGGGAGGTGGCCCCAAGTGGGGCATCTTCAGGGGGCCTCTGGTCATCCCTGCAGAGGCCGTCGCTGTCACTGTGGGGCCCCAGGAATCCCACCCCACCAGCAATGCCCATGAAGGGCTGCCTCAGTCTCTCCTTGGCCAGCTGCCCCTGTATTTCACACCCAGCCACACTTTCTAAAACTTGCTGTGTTCGGGCTCCAGGCCTTTGTATCTTTAGGTCCCACCTTCCTCCTCTTAATCAGGCTAATCCACTCACCCACCACATTCCAGCTTAGAAGTCACTTCCTCCAGGAAGCCCTCCCAGGCCCCCAGAGGCCACATGGCTCCTCCACTCCCACACCCCTTGTATGTGCCGTGCACAGAAGAGACCATGCCTCCAGCCTGGGTCCCCACCTGACAGTGAGCTTCCTGACGCGGCGGTGCCCCCAATGCCTGGGATGGGGGCTTAGTAAATGTTCACTGAGATAAATAAATGGAATGAACGAATGAATGAATGGATGAATGAATGAATGAATGAATGAATGAACACACACACTGCCGGTCAGAGAAAGCGAGAGCCCAGGTGTGCCGCGTACTCTTCCTGAGCCCTGGGGTCCCTGCCCAGCACCAAGAGCTCCCTGCAGGTGGTTAGAGAACCACTGATGTGCTCCCAGCTCCATGGATTGATGGGGAACTGGGGGCCCAGAGAGGGAGAGAGACTGGCCCGAGGTCACACAGCAAGTTAGCAGCAGAAACAGGGCTCAGATCCAGGGCTGCCTCGCAGGCTCCCACCTCACCCGCCCCTCTGGGAGCTGGGCTGCACCACACGGTGTCCACACATGGGCAAAGCACCTGCTACCCCAACACTGCACACCCCCACTGTTCACCATCAGAAGGTGGGGGCACCCTGCCTCGCTGGAGCAGAGCAGGGGGAGGACTGCGCCGTCCCAGACACCCCAGCGTCCCCAGGCCCAGAGTTCCCCCTGCAAGTCGGCACAGCTCCGAGGCCATCATTTCATGCCGCTCGAGGTCCAATCCTGAGGCGCAGCCCATCCCCCACTGGCTGAGCTGGGACACCCCACACCAGGCGCACACCCCGCTGTGGGCACCCGAGGGAGCTGCTGCCTCATCATGAAGCTCATGCCCAGAAGTTCCTCCCCGCCCGGCCCCGGCCTCAGGTCCCAGCAGGCCCAGGCCTCCTCCCGCTCTGGGCCGGCCCCTCCCTCGCCCACAGACTTGGTGCCGCCAGGAAACCTGCTGCCCTGCCCAGCCCGGCACCCAGGAAGTGGCGCCCCGGAGACGGGCCTGTGCTCCAGTCCTGGTCCCGCTATGAGAGCGACCCTGAGCAAACCCCTTCCCTACAATGTTCCTTGATTTCCCTGCCGGTAAAATAGCGGTTTGGACTAGGCCAGGGGGTCTTCCACCCGGCACCGCTGTCGTAGGGCCGGGGTCGGGGGAGGTGTCCTGGGCACTGTAGGGTGTGAGCAGCATCCCGGCCCCCACCTGCTAGGTTCCAGTGACTCCACTCCCCAACTTATGAAACCGTAAGTGTCCCCAGACATTGCCCAAGGACCCCAGGCAGCAGAACCACTGGGCTAGCTGGTCTCTGGGGACCCCCACAGCTTGGGGGTGTCTATCATAGTGTCCACCTCTGCAGTGGTCTGTGCTTCTGAATAAGAGCTGCCATCAGGCACCTACAGAGAGCGAGCACAGGCCTACGTGCTCGCCAGGCACAATTTCACCAAACTGCCCACCAAGCCTGGGAGGCAAGGACCACTGTGCCCATTGCACAGATGGGGAAACTGAGGCCGAGGCTGGTTAAGTCCTCTCCTGGCTCAGGGCCTTCACTCGGCTATTTCCTCTGCTTTGCCCACTCTTTCCATCCCCCCCACCCCAACTCCTGCATAATTACCCCTTAGTTTGTGGCTCTGCTGCATTCTCCTTAGAGAAGCCCCAGCCCCCCAGGCCAGGTCATGGTCCAGTCCACACACGGCACCCTGAACCCAGACTGGGCCTTGGTGGCACCTGCACAGCTGTGCTGGGGAGTGACCTGCGTCACCTGTGTGATGACAGAGACCACGTCTCCCAGTCCCCCCGAATCTGCAGGGTCCACCACTGCGTCCAGCACACAGAAGGTGCTCAGTAAGTGTTGAGTGGGAAGGGGCTGGAACTGGAGCCCTCGCCACCAAATCCACGCTTGGTGCCGGAAGAAAAGGGGGGCCAGGCTGACACCCTCCCAGTCTCTCTTGGGCCCGGCATTGGCGGCCAGGCCCGCAGCCCTCAGCCCTCAGCCCTCAGCGAACTTGCTTTCTCAGCACGGAGCACGGGTCTGATATGGCTGACTGGGCCTGGGGACCAGCTTTCCGTGACGGGGGGAGACAAGAAAAGAAAGCCCCAGACCCGACAACTGCGTTCTCACGCTTCCTTAAGAAATCTGTCACTTCTTTAAGAAAAAGGAATCTGTCATTTCACAAAAACACTGAGTGCTGGAGCCACTTACAAAGCGGCCCCGGCTCAGTGTCCTCCCTCCACCAAATGCAGACAACCCCACCAGCAGCCCCACGCTGGGGCCACCCAGATGATGCCGTGGGACACTCAGCGTAACGCCAGGGGAGAGGTGAGCACCCAGACGGCTTTACTAGAAGGTCTGCAAGCTCAGCGAGATAACCCTGTTCTCCCAACCGTGCCCCCAACTCAGGTTCACCCCGTGGGCTGCAAGCCCACAGTGACAGACAGCACGCCACTCTCCTCCCGCGGCCCAGGGCAGGCACCCCCAATCCATCGCGGGGCTCACAAATCACTCCCTGCCACCCTCTCCACCTGCTGCAGGACACGCAGCCTCAGGACCTCGGCACCGCGGGCAGCCACTACAACAGCTTACAGCCGGCCTCCAAGAGGAGACCTATTTGCCATCCTGGATCCAGTCTAATTGATCACCTTATAGAAGGGACAGCTGAAGCCCAGAAAAGGGGAGAGCCTTCTCACGGCCGCAGGGTGATGTAGTGACAAAGCTGGGCGGCGACCCCTGTATCCTCACTTGTTTCTGGTCCCAGCCCCTCCCTTTGGCGCGCGGGGCCTGAATGAACCCTTCAGGGCTGGTGGTCCTTGGAGATGTCACACAAGATGAGGAGTCACCAACACCCGCCCCCACCCCACTCGGTCGGTTGATTTGGTCTGTGTCAGTCCGCCGTGAACGCCGGCTGCCTGGACGGGGCTGCGGGTGGCTGTCCTCAGAGGCCGCCCCGGGTGCCCCGTCCTGGCAGCGAGATCGCGGTCCCCGCCAGCCCCCGCCCCGCGGCATCCTGGGGAAGAGCAGCTACTCACCACTGCTGGACCTCCTTCTCGGTGACTGCAAGAGAAAACAGAAAGGGGCCTCTTAGTCAGGGAGGCGTCCCGGAGCCTGGTTCCCGCCCTCCCACCCGGCCCGTCGGGGCACCGGCTGGCCCTGAGCAAGGACATGCTCCCCGTGAACAGTCCCGGTCAGGAGCTCGGTGGCCGGCCACCCAGCAGGGGACAGCACTGGCCCACACCTTCCCGACGCCCACTATGCTGCTGGTGGGGCTGCCGAGAAGAGCCTCTTACCCGAGGGGCTGGCTTCTCCCTGCCCTCCTGGGGGACGGGTTAATACACATTCCTCCCGTCTCAGTCCCAGGGCAGGCTCCCCGGGAACTCGGCTGCCGCCTGCCTGGGGGTGCAGCAGGAAGGCCGAGCCCCTCCTTGGCCCCGCGGCGCCCCGCACCCTCCCGCCGGCCGGTCCCCCCAGCCCCTCTCAGCAGTCAGTCCCGAGCCCTTTCACAGGCAAGATGAGAACTGAGCCGTGAACCAAAAGCTGGAATGAGCCAAAAAAAGTGGCTGAGCCTCCAGCCAGGCCTAAACAGTCATTCTTTACTGAACCATGAAACAAACAAAAGAAATGTTTTTTCTGGAAAGTACTGAATCGGTTCAAGTTGGAACCAAACCAAGGTTCTCTCTGAAATCGCTGAGCGAGGAGATCTAACCACTCCCGAGGCCACACGCGCTTTCTGCGAGGGTGGCCTCGGGAGAGCAGCTCCAGCTCCGTGCCTCAGTTTCCTCACTTGTACAGCGGGAATAACAGCAACAGCACCTCCCACAGGAGCCGTCCTGGGAATCCAAGCGAGGCAGGTGTGAAAGCTTCTGGATCCCTGCCGGGGCCTGGCGCTTGAATGGGCTCCACACCGACTTGTGGAATGAATGCATGAATGAATGCATGTGAATGCGTGAGTGAATGAGCGCATAAATGAATGAATGAATGAATGCATGAGTGAACGAATGAACGCATGAATGAATGCATGAGTGAACAAATGACCGCATGGACAAACAAATGGACAGGAAGGCAGGTGTTAGGTGGAGGTCAGGTGAGCAAAAGACACTGGAATCCTTCGCAGGGAAGGGAAAAGAGGCCCTAGGGGGTGTCCCTGAACTGTGGGTGCCTGATCAGACTTGAGGCCACTTTTCGAAAACGGCTTAAAGCAACTTCTTTTTTTTCCTTTAATTCTCACCTGAGGATATTTTTTCCATTGCTTTTCAGAGAGAGTGAAATATCGATGTTAGAGAGACACATCAATTGTTGCACCCAGACCAGGGCTGGGGACCAAGCCTGCAACCGAGGTTCGTGCCCTTGGCCGGAATCAAACTCGGGACCCTTTAGTCCGCGGGCTGATGCTCTAACCACTGAGCCAAACCAGCCAGGGCTTAAAGCAAGCTTTTAACAAATGCCAGGAACCACGTGCCCACTGCAAGCCCAGATTGTGCCAGGGTGCCCAGGGCCTCTGTGCTTTGGCTCAGTTGCCCTGACAACAGCTCCAAGGGAAGAAAGCATTATTCTGTCCTGGCTCCAAATGGGGAAACTGAGGCACAAGGGGACCAGCACATGAAGTGGTAGGGAGAGGGTCTGAACTCAGCCGCCTGACCCACAGCCTGGAAGCCTCCGCCAGGCCCCTCATCAGCACCCCCCTCCCTCCCACAAGCCCCATCAGAGACGGGGGAAGAGACCTGCCCACCAGCAGGCCACAGATAAAAAGAGAATCAGACAACAAGGGGGATGCTCGTTACCTGTAATGGCAGACCTGGTGAGGCTTAATAAAATATAAAATAAAATAATAAAACACAATGGTGACAAACTATTAAGAGATGACTGTCTGATCACGTCTGGCCTCCCATGGTAAACCCCCCTGGCACATGCCCCTGGTCTGATGCAGCGGGAAGAGGTTACCCGTGGAGTTCTCCTGCCAGGAAGATTTAATCTGAGTCTTACCATGGGGACCGCTGGACAGAGACTGGGTGGGGACACCTCGGTCAGTCAGCGCCCCGAAAGGTAAAACAAGGCAGGGACCTGTTTCAGAAAGAGACTAAAGAGACAGGCACCAAAAGCAGCTCGCGATGCCAGGCCTGGGCCCCGGATCTGGAACTTAGAGCAGCTCAAGGGCAAGACTGGGCCGCGGGGAGCCGCCCGGGGCCGGCCGCTGGCTGCCCCGACGGACTGGCTGCTGTCCTCAGGAGAGCTCGCAGGATGGAGCTACCTGCAGGAACGTCCCGTCTCCTGGGAGATGAGCCCCGATGTATTTGGGGGGGGGGGTCGGGATGCCCGCCGCTTCTCGTGACAAGTGCAGAAATACACGCACGAATATTTAGAGAGAGAGGGAGCAGGTGTGTGGGAAATGCTGACAGCCGGGGAATCTACAGATGCTCCCCCATAGGATGGGGCTGCGTCCCCACAAACCCACCGTGGGGAGAGGTACCCGTAGGTCGAAATGGGTGGAACGCTACGCCGCCGGGACCGCAGGGCTGACGCGGCTGTGGCTCGCCGCCCTGCCCAGCATCCGGGAGAGGACACCCCGGGTCACCTCGGTGCGTCGCGGGCCCAGGAAGAGCGCAGACGTTCGGGATCTGAGGCAGTTTCTACTGACGGTACCATTTCCCCGCCGCTGTAACGTGGAAAGGTCGTGAGTCAAACCACCTTGAGTGGGGACCGGCTGCAGCTGAAGGGTCCCAGGTACTCGCTGCACTGAGCATTATTTCAATGTTTCTCTCTTTTTTTTGTTTCCTCACTAGAGGATATTTTTTCCATTGATTTTTAGAAAGAGTGGAAGGGAGTCGGGGGGAAAGAGAGGGAAACATCGATGCGAAAGAGACACGTTGACTGGCTGCCTCCCGCGCTTGCCCTGACTGGGACCGGGGATCGGACGCAAAACCTAGGTGGGTGCCCTTGACTGGGAATCAAGCCCGCGGCCCTGCTGTGTGGGGCCGATGCTCCAACCACTGAGCCACACCAGCCAGGGCTCAATCTTTCTCTTGATTTTCCAAATAAAAAGTTGGGAAGAAATGTTTGCTCCCATCAGTCCCTGGTCTGTGTGTACCCCTCCCCCCCCCCCCCCCCCAGCGCCAGAAGGGCCGGGAGTCCTGTCCAGGGTCCTGACCCTGAGCAGCTTCAACCTCCGCAGGCATTGGGAGGGAAGAAGAATCTAGGGGACAATTATGGGGTCCCTCTGCCTCCACCCTCTGCCCAGATAACCAGAGTGACCTTCCCAGGCTCAGGCTCCCCAGCCAAGCCTCATCCCCCCTGTCCTGGAGCCTCCATCCAAGTGTGAAATTAACAGGCAGAGTTTTCCCTGGGCGGGTCCATGCTCAAGGCTCAGAGTTGGGGGCTCAGGGCTGGGCAGGAAGGAAGGACATCCCCAGTGCAACCAGCACCCCTGCCCACATCCAGCCCTGTGACCCCTTCAGGCTCCTCTAAGTGGTTCCACCTTCAGGCCTTTGTACCTGCTGTTTTCTCTGCGCCTCCAAGGCCTTCCAACCCCAGCTGGGACATCCCTTTCCTAGGAAGCCCTCCTGACCCCACCAGAGCCCCTCTGAACCCCTCACATCCAGGAGTCACTGCTTTGCATGGAGTCTGTCTTCCCACAGGCTCCAGAGCAGAGGGTCAGACAGGGCACTGTCCAGGGGGGCAAGGTGGGGAGGGGCCCACAGAAAGGGCTCTGGGTCTGCCCAGCCAGCGCTCCAGGCCAGGGCTGACTGTGGCCTTGGGTAACAACCCACATCGCTGAGCCTTGGTTTGCTCATCTGCAAATGGGGCAGATCGCCTCTGTATCAGAGGAGGGGGTGCATATAAAGTGCTTGCACCGTGCCTGGCACCCAGTAGGTCCTCATTAGAAGCACTTTTCCCCCCTCATCTTCCCAACTGGACACTAAGCCCCCAGAGGCCAAGTCACTCCTTCTGGCATGTCCCAGCATCACCCTCAGAGCCCAGGCCAGTCAGTGTCCTGCGCACGGGAGGCTGGGAATAAACCCTTGGCAGGGTTTGGACCACATCCTAAAACACATTTACCCTCACAATCACAGCTGGCTCCGGCCGATTTCAAAGACCAGCTGCCTTTCTCTAGCACACTCCTGCCTTCACCCAGGGGGGCCCAAGCTCGCTAGGAAACCAGGATTTAAACCGGATATGGGCCACCGGCAAGTGGGAGGGCCTTGTTCCACGTGGCTGGAAGGACAGGAGGCTCTGGGTGGGATCCTGTCTTGGCTATTTGTAGGCTGGGTTACTCTGAACAAGTTACTTAACCTCTCTGAGCCTCAGAGTCCTCCTGTGAAGGCTGGGGTATAAACTCCTACCAGGCAAAGCCACTGGGAAGGGCCCTTGAGAGATGGATGAATTCCCAGCTTGGAGCAGGCACAGAGCCCGGAGGAGCGAGGGGCCGGGTGTTCACTCCCCTCCCACCGACTTCCCGAGAACCAGGGGCAGCAGAGTGGGGAGGAGGCCCAGCCCCTGCCTGCGGCACGGCCTGCACCCCCGTGCCTACCCCCAGAGCAGCTGCTGGGGACGATCCCTGCTCCTCCTTCCATGCAACTCGTCTGCCAGGAACAAACAGGAGAGCCCGTCCCCGGAGCCCAGGGTAAATGCTGTGTCTGATTTTGATTTCCCTAAAGCACAATACCTCTCTCCCGACTGAAGCTCAGGTCAAACACGGGGGAAACAGAAAGCAGGGCTGGCGTCCCCCCACAGTGGGGCTCGCTGCAGCAGGGGGGACCCAGGGCAGACTTAGAGCACTTTTTGGCCTGACATCTGACCCCCAACAAACTGAATGCCAGGAGGACCAGAAATCCGCCCATCCAACCTGCCCCGTGTCCTGGAGCCTGCAGGACCTAGCACGAGACAGGTGTCCCACAAACACTTCCAGAATCAGGGGTAAGGGGTGGCCAGAGGGCACTGGGGCCTCCGCCCTCCGCCCCCAGCTGCACAGGGAACAGCGATGGGGGAAGGGCCGCAAGCACGCTCCTCTCCACTGTGACAGTTGCTCCTAGTTTTAATTAAGACCATGCTCTCTGCTTGGGCCCAGCAAGGGCCTCATCACAGGCGGTCTGAGAACAATGACCGCCGATGTGGCCACGTGGGCAACTGAGGCCCGGAGCGGCAGCAGGACCACGGGCCGGGGGCAGGAGCCCAGCCGGCGCGAGCTCTGAGCGCTGCCGAGCTCCTTGTCTGCCGGGCTCACACACCATATATTTTTTAACAGAGGGAGGCCTGCGCTTTCCCCCCACAGTGCTGCCAAAAATAGCCCCCTCTCCCGCCTTTGAACAGAATAAGACAGGAGCAGAGGGGCCTGGGAGGAGAGGCCGTGCTGGCTGGCAGATGGGACCCCTCCCCGGCTCCCCAGCCCCAGAAGGTGAGCGGGGTCTGGGGTCCCTGCTGCCCGCCGAGGGCTGGCCTCCCAGCTCGACTTCTCAGCCCCCCGCCCCCCAGACTCGGCGAACCCACCATCCCCCAGCCCAGGAGGCAGGAGTGGGCTGCAGACAAACAGAAAACGAGCACCCAAGACGGATGAGAGGAGAGTCCGCTCATGCACATATGTGATTTTTCATTCGTTCCAACAAACTGCACCCGGCTCCATCCCAGGAGCCGGGACACAGCGGTGAACCGCGGGACGTGGTCCCACCCTCACGGCACCAGCAGTGGGTGGGAAGGGGGAGAGTTAAACGTGTCCTCACGGGCAGGTGGGGGGTCGCAAGCTGAGTGTGGGCGGGGGGTCTCCCAGGGCAAGGCCCCTCACAACCTGACAGCACACAGGAGACATTGTCCCCTTTGACGGCAGAGGCCACCCGGACTCAGAGTCGGGATTCTAGAGCCTGGGACGTGCCAGGCCCCTTTGCCTGTATTTTCACACTCATTCCATCCCCAATCCTGGAAGGCGAGATTGTCATCTCTGCCCATTTTACAGACGCAGTAAGGCGGCTCGATGAAAAAAGCTTGGCCAAGGGCTAATGAGAGCAGCCGGGATGTGCACCAGGCCGGCCAGTCCCTGAGCAGGAGTCTGACACCACGTCCCTGTGTGACAAGCCACCCCAGTTCTGCAGGGGTCCAGAGCAGGACAGGGTCACAGGGCTGGGATATGGAATTCGGGGGATCTGAACCCAGCATGGTCGGCCTCCAAATCCACAGCCCCTTCTGGTTCCCACTGCAGCTCCTTAGTTTTAAAAAAAAAAAAAAAAAAAAAAGAGGCCACTTTCTGTCCCCAAAAGGCCAGAGCAGTGGGGGAGCCAGAGAAGGCTGGGGGTGGGGAGAGAGAGGGAGCCTCTGAGCCGCTTCCTAGCTGAAAACGCAAACCATAAGCCTGAAATAAAAGCAGAGCTATTTCTGCCTTGGGTTAAACATTCCTTAAATCCACATTCCTCCGGCCCTCCTCCCTGCCAGGAAATGCAGGCCCAGTGGCCTGGATGCCCCACCAGCTTCCTGGGCCACCTTGTGAGACCAGGAATGCCAAGGCCAGCAGCTGCCCTGCATTCCTGCCCGGGCACCCCTGACCCGGGCTCACTAGGCAGGGGGCATCTCCCCCAGGGGGCACCATCAGGGTTCCCTGGGACTGAGAAAAGCTGACATCCCGTTTCACAGGGAGTGAGACAGATGGGGAAACTGAGACCCAGAGAGGAGCAGCTGAAAGCCACAGCAGGTGAGGCTAGACCCAGGACCCCAGACTCTGGCCCCCTGGCAAACTCCCCTGCCCACCAGACTGCAGGTCAGGGGCACGGGTGGGTCCCGTCCTGGTTAGCCAAGGGGCACAAGGCAACACAGTCGAGGCAACAGGCCTCCCCGTGCGAGACTCTGGGCCGGGCACCGCACAAAACCCAAAATCCCCCAGGTGTGCTCCAGGCCTCGCAGAGCTCACAGGCGCCCAGGGCTCCAGACCTCCAGACCCCAAGGTCCCATCCATCACTGTGCCCTGAGCCCCACACTGCACCCATGAGGGCACAGCCACTCCAGAGGCACCTGGGCCTTGCCAGGCATGAGCAGGGCAGGGCAGGGAAGGGCAATCAGGGGCACCCTCGCTCTCCACGGCCGCACCCTTGGCTGCCCTCTGCCTCTCAGACCCTGCCCGCGGGCTCGCTGAGAGCAAGATGGTGCCGACACTTTAGGGCAGGGCTCCCTCTCCCGGGCTCACAGGTTGGGAGGATTTGGAGAGGTCAGCACCCAAGGCTCTGCTGGGATGGGGCAGAGGCTAAGAAAGCCTCAGAGGCCCGGTACCGGGCAACTGCCCACTGCACGCTCCTCCCTCTCGCCACACTTCTGCGGCCTTCGCACAGGCCTCAGCTCTGCCCCCTCCCAGAGGAAGCCCAGCCGAGGCTGCTCCAAATCCCCAACAGGACTCAGAGCATCCAGGACCAGTAGCTGTGTGTTCACTGCTAGAAGGATCCCACCTACCGTCCAACCTCACATCTGGCCAGGAACACAGGATGCCGGGCCAGTGTCTGCCGTTGCAGCAGTTGCTTGAATGCCTCCAGTGATGGGGCGCTCACTACCCTCTGTGGCAGCTCTAGGGTTACAAGGCTCACGGAGATCATGGGATGCGGGCACGTGGTAGGAAGAGTGTGGCTGTGTCCAGATGAAAACCTGAGCCGGAGCCCCAGCGTGGCCACTGGCTGGGAGGCCTTGGCCACGTCCCTGAACCTGCCTGGGCCCCCTCTCCTTCATCTGTGAAATGGGGATATAGTCCCTACTCCCAGGGTCCCAGCACCACGTACCCACTTGGTAAATGGGAATCATCATTATTGTCACTCCTCCCAGTGACACCTCCCCACTGCCCGAGGCAGATGGGCCCCCGGAGATCAGCGTGGCCAGGGCAGAAAGGGACCGAGGAGGAGCAGCCAGGCCGTCTCGTCCCAGAGCAGGCAGCTGAGAATCCGCCCTTTCCCCGGCTCCCGGCCTGTCTGTGCCCCCAGGCTTGTCTCCATTCCCCACCCGCACAGAGCTGCCCGAGCGCACGCGCCGCACAGACACACCGGCTCACCCACTCCTGACACAGGCCACGACCCCGTCCCTCAGCTCGGAGCATGCCCACGGGAACCAGGGCACACACATGATTCGCAGCACCCACCCACCCGTACACCCACACCCGGCACCCACACTCTAGCTCACCACACACGGGGGCTTCTCGGTGCCCCCACCGCCCCAGGTCAAACCCCAGCTGCACCACTCACCGGATGTGTGGCCTTGGGCCAGCTCTGGTCCCCTCTGAACCTCAGTTTTCTCCCCTGTAAAGTGGGAACCACACAGGCTCCCGGGAAGGGCCGGGGATGACTGCACGTGAGCACAGAGCACGGATCACACAAACGTGCTTAATGGCAGCTCTCCCCCCAGTGACAGCCCAGGAGCTCGTACAGACAACCCATCCGCACGGGTGAGCTAAGGGGAGCTCCCGAGACAAGCCACCAAGCTCAGTGTGTCCGCTGTTCCTCCCTTTACCCACTGCAGCCCCGTGACGGGGGCATTGCTGTCCCCAGCTTGCAGATGAGAAAACTGACGCCTGAAGAGACAGAGCTGTGGCTGTGGCTGTGGCTGTGGCTGTGGCTGTGGCTGTGGCTGTGGCTGTGGCTGAGGCAGCCCAGGGCCCAGTCATCAGACACCTGAGCCCAAGCATGCTCCGTCGGGGGCCCGGGTGTAGCTTCTCCACCGCGGTCCCACCATCCGGCACCCCAAGCACTGTGCAGAAAGAGAAACTGAGTCCCAGGGGGGACCAGTGACTCTAAAGTCACTATTCCAGGCCACACTGGTGCGAGAGGCAATCTCCCCCCTTTCCTCCCTCCCTTCCACTCTCTCTAAAAAAAATATCCTTGGGTAAAGATTAACAACAACAACAACAACAAAAGTGGGGGATGATTAGTTTTTTCACAGCCTGACAGCAAGAGATATTTAGGACCCGATGAGCCATAGAGGAAGACACTTCAGGGAAGAAAGCGGGGCTTCCCACCTCAACCGCCACGGCCGGCCCATCACAGCGCAGCGGGGGCTCCCCGACAGGGGGCACAGTCCTAGGTCCCTGCCTCACATTTGCCACGTGACTTGGGAGAGAGGTTTCCCCTCTGGTATTCGGTCTGTCCACCTGTCAAACAAGAGCACTGGACCACATGGCCCCACAGGCCCCTCCAGCTTCGGGCCCAGGACTCCGCAGCAGTGATCGGCAGCGGAGCACGCAGGACCACCCAGCGCCCGCAAGGAGGCAGCCACAGGCATCCGTCCCCTTTTGCTCAGAATGTAAGCCGGAGGGGGATGCACTTTCCCGAGAGCAAGTTCACAAGTTTTCAATCAACAGCCTTTTCAGGCGTCCGCGGCCTTTAACCCGCGACTTTCCTGCGTCTTCAAGGAGAGACGAGTGCAGAGTCAGTGCAGGGGAGCTTGTTGCAACACCGTTTCTGTTATAAAAACAACCTAATGGCGCGTGGCAGGGGGTTAAATAAAATGCTGCATTCGTGTGAGGCACCATTTAAAAATCATTTTTTAGAAGAACGGTTAATGGCACAGGCAAACATTCGCAATGTCGGGGGTTAATAAGTTAGAAAACAGAAAGTATATAACCCCAAATATATAAGATAATGCACCCTACGTATCGAGTCCTATAGTCTTCCTCCTAAATAGATTTAGAATCTGTCCCTGGCATCATGGCTACGGATGCCACCGTCACTAGGCCTGGAGGACAACTCCCTCCTCCAATCTGTTCTCTGGCTGGCAGGCAAACCGATCTCCCAGCCCAAGTCTAATGTGCCTCCCCGACCTCCATCCATGCCCCCCCTCATCTTGAAAAATGTCCAGATCCCTTCCTAGGGAACCCTCGGTGGAGGGTGTCGGGAACCCGGCCCACTGGCCGGCTGTCTCCCACCGCCCACGACCTGCCTGAGGGGCTCAGAACTGGCCCTGGGAGCAGAGGAAGCCGGGTCCAATCCCAAGGCCATGGCCAGGAGAAAGTGCTTCTACCTGACACTGTGATGCGAGATGCCAGACCTCTCTGGGGTAGGGGTGGGGACGGAAGGAGCCAGGTCACACTCGAGAGGGAGCAGGAGGAGGCAGATGGAGCCAGCATGGGCGGGCGTGAGTTGGAGGCCTGGGCTCTGTGACCCTGGGCAAGCCCCTGCCCCTCTCTGGCCTCTGTGGCTTCTCTCTACAAGGGGTCAGGCCGCAGACCCACTCAGCCCATTCTGCTCTGGAGAACAGAGGACTTGCATCCTTAAACCAGCTGTCACCAGAGGTTAAAGGGTCCCACAGAACCAGGCACCATGCTAACCCCTCCACGTGCCCTGAATCCTCCCCATCTTTGGGGCCACCCTGATGCCCCCCATTTACCAGAGAAGAAAAGTAGTAAAGCTCCGTGAGTTGGGGCTCACCCAAGTAAAGGCCCAGAGACCCTGCCCATCTGGCCCCCAACGCCTCCTTCCATCCCCGAGACCACTGCCAAACGGTCCCCACTCCCTTTCTTTAAAATTTTTATTTATTGATTTTAGAGAGAGAGAAACATCGATTTGTGGTTCCACTTATTTATGCACTCATTGGCTGATTCTTGTATGTGCCTTGACGAGGGATTGAACCCACAATCTTAACGTATTAGGACAACGTTCTAACCAACTAAGCTACCCAGGCAGGGTCCCCAATCCCTTTCTGACCCACATCCTGAACCTCAAAGCACTCCCCCATGTGGATCCGGGGAGTGCCATGAGCAGGTGCTGCAGGTGAGCAAAAAGGTGCTCAGAGAGGGTAAGTGCCTTGCCCAAGGTCACAGAGCCTGAGTGGGACCCAGCCCCATTCTCCAGGATACCGAGTTCTTTCCCAGCAGCGGGCTTAAGGTTTCTTGCCGAGATGCCCAACCTAGTGTTAGAGTCTGACCTCGATTCATCTCGCTGCTGCTGTTCAGCTGCACGGAGACAGGAAGCAGCCTCCACGGTCTCACCCCCAGGCACCAGGATGCACAGGGATTGCAGAAGCCACCGCCCTCCCTCCGGGCCCTTCTTCTCCTGGTGGCTCACCCCTGGCTCACCAGCCTCATCAACAGGCTGGAGGAAAGTGGGCCAGACCTCAGACAAAACCCGGCTGTGGGGCAACCACACCCCAACTCCACCATTTATCCCAAGACGGTGCCAGATTCGGCCTCCCCACCAAGGCTGGCGGGGCAGAGTTGGGTGGAGGAAACAAGGATCAGAGAATGTCCCTCATCCTGCAGCAGGGACCTTCATGGGACCCTCCCAAAGCCCGAGAAACCCCAGAGCTCAACCAGTGCCACCCAGCATCTCTCGCCGACTCCCGACCCCAAGCAGGGGGCCCCTTCTCTGCTCTAGGTTGCAGAGGCCTTAGCGACCAACTACAGACGCTTGTCCCCTCTACAAGCTGCCGGGTGCCGGGTACCATTCTGAGCATCAGGACAAAGGCCACAGACTCAAGGTTGGCAAGCAAGGTCACGGCAGAGCCGGGCTGTCCAACAGTGAGGAGGGAGTGGCCTCCTCTGGGTCCTGGACGGGGGTCCCTGAGGCGCCCCATGAGCACCATACGGAGGGGAGGGGGGGGACGGTGGCGGGGTGTCTGCCTCTCGGGGCGGCTGGCTCGGGCCCAGAAGCCTGTAAGCGGATGCAGCTCTGACCACGGCAAACGGCTGAGCCCTCGGCTCGGTCCTTCAGGCCCCTGGCTGGTTTCCACCCGAGGGCAGGGGTGCACCCCTCTCCCGCACACTCTGTCTCCCTCGCGCCCAGCGGGAGACGGGTCAGGGCAGCCTAAAAACTTAATAAGCGCCCAGGCGGGTGCGGGACACACCGCAGCAGTTAAAACAAGACGCTGCTAAGAGCCGGGCAAACTGAAGGACCAGCTTCCTACGTGCCGGGCACAAAGACCAGGCCGCACGAAGTCTCCTCTCTGGACAGACGAGCTTCATGCACGAGGCACATTTAAGACCAGTTCAAGACGACGCTGAACTGTGCAGTGAAAAGACAATATTAAAGGCTCACCAACGGGCCTCCTTGCTCCCTGACAAGCGTGTGCCGTGCGCTAAGGATGGCTCCTCGCGTGTGCCGCTCGCTGGGCTGGGTGTGAGTTATCCTGTGGACGCTCACGTGCCCTGAGTCTGGCACCACGAGTACACCCATTCTGCAGATGAGGAAACTGAGGCATACAGGGGTGACAACAGTGTCACCAACAAGCTGGAAGAAAGCAGGCTGGCCAGACCTCAAAAAGACCACGTTCCGGGCCACACTGACGGCTGCTCCGAGTCCAAGCTGGGCAAGGCCTTCAGCTCTGGAACCTGCTGTTGTGCCCAGATTCAGCCAGTGCTGGGAAGGGTGAGGACTGGGTTACGGGTTACGAGGCACTGACGATTTAACAAATCTCCTCCGCTCTGCGGCAGTAAGCCCGAGAGAAGGGGCTGCGGCCCAGCCAAATCCAGACGTGTCAGCAAGGGCCACACAGCTGGGTCTTTCAGACCAGCTCCTGCTTCCTCACGCACACAGACCAGCGGGACAGTCTCTCCAGGGGCAGGAGGAGCACCAGCAAGGACAGTAGCCAGCACTGGCTCAGCGGGACCCCCTGGGCTCCCCTCAGGGCCCCAGGTAGGGCTGCAGCCGGCTGTGCTGTGCCCGAGGTGGCCTCGGACACCGGGTAATGCTCACATACACCAGGACCCCGGAACCAGCTGTGGGTCTCCAACTGGGGATCCCGGGAACCATAATTTACATGCTCAGCACTTGTTGAGGGTGCAAGTTCCTGGGCCCAGATCAGACCTAAAGGCACCTTGGCATTTAACGAGCTCGCCAGGCGCTCCTGGCATTTGGGACTCCTTCCTGAGCGCTCCTCTCCTGACCCCATACGTTGAGTCCCCTGACAGAGAGCAGATGGTTCCCCACCCCATTGAAGGAAGCCCACCCGGGGCCTTAGAACACGCTGGAGGCTCTCTCAGCTCTTCCTGCTGGGAGACTTTTCATTCAACAAATAGCCTGTGGACCTACTAAGTGCTGACACAACCAAACAGATGAGGGCCTGCACCGAGGGAGCTGGAATCTGCGAGGGAGACACACAGGAGGCCAGGAGCCCACCACACTCCACCAGCCTGCCCCTAATGAGGGCACTAGGAGAGGGACCTGGCTCACTCTCTCCCTGGTAGAAACTGTTCCATTTCTCCAAAGGCCTTTAAAAATAGCCCAGCTCAGCTCCCCACAGAGCCTGGCTGACTCGACGTCTCCCAAAGTTGACAGACCTGCCCAGAGAGAGGGGGTGGGCAAAGTGATGGCCAAGGCGCCTTCCCATCCAGAAGCCACCACCACGGCTTAGAGCCAAAACCAAAGAGGGACGCACAGAAGAAAAGCCCCTGACTTCTCGGCGTGAGCGCTAAGACGTAACTTTGGAGACAGACAAGCCTAAGTTCAAGTCCCGATGCTGCCTAGTGACTGGCCGTGGGGTCCTGGGCACACCACCCACCTGTATGAGCCTTAGTTTCCTCAGCTGTACATGGGGGTAGTGACAGTGCACACCATGGCCTGGGCCGCTGCGAGGATTCAACGTGTTACCGACGCAAAGAGCTCAGGGCGCGCCGTGCCCAATAAGCAGAAAACCTGGCCTCATTCAGCCCTCGGGTGGCTCCCCTGCTCCACCATGATGGAGACGCGCAGGCCCAGCCCAAGCCCCCATCTCCCAGCAAAGCCCGCAGTGCCCTCTGCCTCCCTGGGCACAGGAGCCCATTAGTCCCACCTGCAGCCTGCCTGCTGACAGCTGTGGGCCACATCTGGACAGAGCCTGAGGGAAGGGCCAGCAAATCTCACAAGCCAGCACCGGACCTGGGAAGGTCCGCCACCACCCCTCCTTGGAAAGGAAGGAGTCCCGGGTCCTCGGAGCCTCAGCCCTGCCAGGAGCGGTTCCTGGGATCTGCGCTCCTTGCTGCAGAATTCCACTGGAGAAGGGCCAGGACCTCTCCGCCGACCAGCGCCCACTCAGGAGAGCCCCCTTTGTTCCAAGCACATGGGGGCGAGGGGCATGGAGCCAAAGCGTGGGCCTGGGCGGACCTGCCAAGGTGCCCAGAAGACCGACGGAGTGTGTGGTGTGTCGGGGGTGCGGGGAGCAGAGGTTGTGCAATGCACCATCGGAACCTGCCTCCCAAGCCTCCATCAATCTGCTGACTCCAGGGAGGGTGCAGAGGGGCCGGACCCACGCAGCTGCCCACGTTCGGGTCTGAATGCCAAGCCAAGCGCAGGGCCACTGCCCCCTTCCAAGTCGGAAACACAGGCACAGCCCTACCAGAGGATGCTGCTGGCCTTCCTCCCATCCCCCAAAAGAAAAAAGGAAGAACCTGGGGGTGCGGACGGGTGCCACCAACCCCTAGCATGCCAGAGCTGCAGAGAGGAGAGAAGTCTGGGATGGAGAAACTGGAGAGGTGAGGGGCCGTGGAGTTGTGAAGTTGGCCAAGTGGAGAGAGGCACTGGGGCAGATCTGGAGCCGTCTGACACTGGCAGGCCCTCCCCTCACCGGTGCCCCAGAGGGTTAAACGCTGACATGGACCAGATCACCCCCGGGCTGCACAAGCCCACTTCCCCGGGTGGCGCAGAGGAGGGGGGCCAGGGGAGATTCCAGCCCGCAAACCCACCAGGGCGCCCAGGGCCTTGGCCGCCCCCGCTGCCACGAGCTCTGACAAGTGCCCCCACCTCCCAACACTCACGATCGGGGCCCGGGAGGAGGCGACGGGCCAGCCTCGCAGCGGCAGCGGCATCGTGATGCATGAATCACCCGCCCGCCGCGCTCCTGCCAGGCGGCTCCGCGCAGCCAGAACCACCCGGCACCGGGCGCCCCCTGCCGGGACCCCCGCCCGCAGCGCGCACCCGGCCCTTTCCGCCGGCGAAGGGGCGGGGGCTGCGGGGGGCTGGGGCCTCCCCTCCCGGCCTGGGGGTGGCCCCGCGCACCCGGACAAGCAGCACGCGCCCCAGGCGCGGGGGGCTGGACGCCCTAGAACAATAGAGCCGGGC
The DNA here is from genome assembly GCF_054644295.1 of Miniopterus natalensis. Taxonomy (NCBI): domain Eukaryota; kingdom Metazoa; phylum Chordata; class Mammalia; order Chiroptera; family Miniopteridae; genus Miniopterus; species Miniopterus natalensis. The sequence goes on from NC_142092.1 coordinate 72,407,018, forward strand.
GTGGGGCTGGGGGCGCGGCGCGGAGGGGGGGAGGCAGGGCAGGGGGGTGACGGACGCGGGCAGGGCGGGCTGCGGCGTGGACGGGGCCGCGAGCGGACCGGGAGCAGGGACGCGGGGTTGGGGGGGCGGCGTGGGGGAGGGGCGGGGGCGCGGGTCCGGGTCCGGGGCGCGCACTCACAGTAGGTTTTCCGGGTCAGCTCTTCCACAACTTCGGGCTTCAACTTGCTGTTGGATTTCCCCATTCTCAGCGGCCGCGGCCCCCGCCCCGGGCCGGACCCCGGCGGGGCGCCCAGTGGGAGCGGCGAGGCGGGCGCGGGCCGGGGCGGGGCGCGCGGAGGCCCGCGGGCGGGCGGGCCGGGCCGAGTCGGGCCGCGCCTTTGTCTGCGCCGAGCCCGCGCGGCCCGGGCGCGGGGCTGCTGCGCGGGGCTGTGCGCTGCGCGGCGGGGCTGGCGGCGCCTGGGCGCCCTGGGCGCGGCGCGGGGCCGGGGCGCGGGCCGCCGCCTCTCCGGGCGCCGCGGCGCGAGCTGCGCGGGGCTGGGCCGGGCCGGGCCGGGCTGGGCGCCGCCGCGGCCGCGGAGCTGCCGGTCGTCCCTGGTTACTGGGCCCCGCGGCACATGCTCGCTGCTGCGCCCGCCGCGCCGCCGCCCCTGCGTTCCCCGCCTCCCGCCCGCACCGGCGCGCCGGGGGTGGGCCCGGAGCCGCCACTCAGCGCGCGGCGCCACCTCCCGCCCGCACCCGCCCCGCCGGGCCTGCGCGCGGAGCCCGGGCGCAGGGGGGCTCCCCAGCCGCGGCGCGCCCCGGGCGGAAGCGGGAGGTCACCCCGCCACCCCGCGGGGATCAATCTCGGCGCTCCAGCGCCCCCGCCCCGCCACGCACACGCCGAGGAGCGGGGCGGGGCGGGCCGGGCCCCAGAGACCTGACGTGCGCGCGGCCGAGTCCCCGTCTGGAGAAATTCATTCATTCGACCCGGATCCGCCGGGCGCGGGGACGGCGGCGGGGCGGGCGGGGCCGTGCGGGAGGCCACCGAGCGCGGCGGGGGGCGCCTCCCGGGCCGGGGCAAGGTGACCTCCACGCCCGGGGGAGGGAGCTGGGCGGTTGGGAAAGTGATCCAGGCCCAGAAAACCTGGAGCAGGGCAGGAGGCCTGAGCGCAGGGGGCAGCTCTCCTTGCTCCGAGCTGGGGGGGGGGGGGGGGGTAACCTCTCCCCAGGGCGCTGGGCCCTGGAACCTCAGCAGGGAGGTGACAGGGTCAGACCTGCGCCCCTGCCTCTCTGGCCTGCGCGTGGCGGGAGTTGAGGCCAGGCCCGTGGCCAGGACCCGCCTGGATGGAGAGCGGCGAGAGGGCTGGGGAGGTGTGGCAAGGGAAGGAGGCACCCCACCCGCGATGGCAGCGCTTTGGGACTTGCCCCCGCCCCGGCTTCACCGCTTTTCTCTCCTGGGCAGCGATCACAGACGTCGGGGCTTTATCCCTGGTGTCCTCGGTGTCTCCTCCCCTGGAGTATGAGCCCCTGAGCCAGGGCTTCTCGGCCTCCAACACCCTAGAAGGCACCTGACTTGCAGCGGCCTCTCCACAAACCCGGCAAAGAAGAAATGGCCGAGCTGGGGTCTTGGGGGCGGTCGGAGCCTTTGAGGATGAGGCAGGGCTGAGGTTTGGGCAGGGTCTCTCTTTCTCCCCGCTTTGGCAAGGTGTTCAGACCTCAGGGGGTTCAGGAAGCACAGAGGAGATGGGGAGACCGAGACACCCCCCCCTTACCTCCAAACATGCTCCGCTCCAGCTTTTGCCCAGGGCCCAGGAGGCCTTCAGAGGAGGGAGTCCCTGCTGTCCTGCCCCAGCTCATTCTATACACGAAGTGGGAGGGCGAGGACCCCAGGAGCTGGGGCTGGGCCACAGCTGGAGGGACCTGGTTTCCACTTGGGAACAGGGTTTCCCAACTGTGAGGACACTGACTCAGAGTGGACAGCAGTAAGGGACCCGCAGTGAGGGGCTCCGAGTTGGCAGGACCGGCCTGAGCATCCTTCCTGGGAGGAGGGGGAGCCTACGTGGGGACCTGGCCAGGGTGACAGTGACAATGGTAGCATTAAAGGCCTGTAGAAACCCAGGTGCTCCTGAGTATTTCTTGCCCACGCCCATGTGCCCGGAGCTGCCATGACCAATGTGGTCCATGCCCTTGGAGCGCTCACAAACCCACCCCCTCCCCCGTGGCCTGCCTCACAGTGGTCCCAAGATCACACCGGGGACAAACTCCACAAGGGGAACAGAGAGGGCACTGGGGGACCATGCACAGAAACACCTGTTGGGGGGGAGTCGGGGAGGTTCTCAGGGGCTGCCGTGGAGTTTACAGTTTACCCAAGGGAGAGTGATGTAACAATAAACAAAATGCAGGAGTAAATATATAATGTCAGAGGTGAAAACATCAGAATAAGGCGGGGGCCCGGCCACTGTGGCTCAGTGGTTGAGCATGACCCATGCACCAAGAGGTTAGAGGTCACCAGTTCTATTCCCAGTTGGGGCACATGCCCAGGGTTCAGGCTCAGTCCCCAGTAGGGGGCGTGCAGGAGGGGGGGTCCATCGATGTTTCCCTCATCGATGTTTCCATCTCTGTCTTCCTCTCTCTTCCTCTCTCTCTAAAAATCAATTTAAAATATCTTTAAAATTTTTGGAAAAAAAAGACAAGGGATGTAGAAGGAGGGTAGAGTAGGCTGCTAGGGGTGAGGCGGGGAGGGAGCTGGCCCGGGTAGAGGAGGAGGGGGTCCCGCAGACCCCCCTGCATGGAGCACAAGGCCCTGAGGCCCAGCCTTAGCCCTGGTCCTGCCCCTCTTGCGCCCTGCAGCTTCTGGGAAACCACTTCCCTGCTCCTGGGGAGAGGTTTATAAGGATCTAAAATGCTTTGCGCAAGCACTTGACGGAGTTAATAGCTTTAGCCCATTAAGAACTGTACACTCATAATGAAAAGATGAGAGCCCGCAATAGAAGGCAAGTGCCAGCCTTGGCTGGTTTGGCTCAGTGGTTAGAGCATCTGCCCACAGACTGAAGGGTCCTGGGTGTGATTCCAGCCAGGGGCATGTACTTCGGTTGCAGGCTCGATCCCCGGCCTGGTCAGGGCGCATGTGGGAGGCAACCAATCGATGTGTCTCTCTGACATCGATGTTTCTCTCTCTCTCTCTCTCTCCCCCTTCCACTTTCTCTGAAGAACAATGGAAAAAATATCCTCAAGTGAGGATTTTAAAAGCAAGTGCCAGCCCTGGTCCCCAGGAGAGACGTCCCTTACAAATCAGAGAAACACAAAACAAATTGGAAAAAAATTACAAAGTTAATGCTCATACCCAGGATGGGCAAAGGGGCGAGGAAATGGGCACCGAGGCACTGCCAGGCAGGGTGCTGCCGGTACAGCCCTTCTGGAGTACCGCTTGGCAATAAGCACCCATCCTCTCTGACTCGGCCGTCCCACTTCTAGGAAATCAGCCTAAGCCAACAATTAGAGATGAGATCCATGCAAATGTCAAGGCTCCGCGACGCTCCCGCAGCAGCATTGAAACAAAAAGTGGAAGCGACCTACATATGGGAAATGAGGGATTAGGCCGTGGCTCCGGGGCAACCGCGCCCTACAGCCGAGCTAAACGACAGCGGGGCTGGAAACCAAGTCACAGGGCACAGGCCTGTGCACAGCAGGGGAGCTCACAGAGCGGTTCAGTCCTACAGAATCATCCCAACTGCGTGTGGGGGGGGGGATCTGCCTGCATCACTGTGTATTTTAATTCAATCGTTTTTAAGCATGTTTTTTTCTCCAATTTAAAAAGATTGTGAAAAATATAGAATCCAGCCCTAGCCAGTTTGGCTCAGTGGTTAGAGTGTCAACAGCCCTGGGAACTGAAGGGTCCCGATTGGATTCCAGTCAAGGGCACCTGCCTGGGTTGCAGGTTCGATCCCTGGTCCTGGTTCGGGCACATGTGGGAGGCAGCCAATTGATGCGTCTCTCTCACGTCGATGTTTCTCTCTCTCCCCCCCACCCCTCCACTCTCTCTGAAAAGCAATGGAAAAGATATCCTCCGGTAAGAATTGAATCCAGTGCCTCTTGAAGGAAAGCCAGTCGCTGTGGTATCCATGCCCCGTGGGAAGACGGGCTCCCTGGCCCAGTGCTTTCAGGGAATATCGCCAGTGACAACCACTTTCTCCAAGAGCCACAGCGCCAATTTCTGTTTATGCAAAGGCCCTGAGAAGTCATGCAAGAAAGGAGCCTGTTTTAAGTATGTATTTTCCACACTTATTTGGCATTGCACTTTTTTCCCCTTAACTCCAGTTAGCATTTGAAGAACCAGTGTCCTGCGGAAGAAACACCCACAAGGACCCAGGTCGTGCTTCTATAGCCCCACCCCCTCCCCTGCGAGGACCGATGTAGAGCAGTGGAGACAGCATTTCCTCCAGGGAAGGGGGACAACCTGAACCCCGATGAGGGTTCACGGAGGCAGGTGAGGCAGCCGGCCCTTAGTAAGTATATTCACGGGGGTGGGCGTCGCTGGAGAGGCCCACCCAGCGAGCAGCCCCTTCACTGACGCAGGCGTCCCGCAGGCCTGGCCCAGCTCCCGAGCTGGGGAACCGTGCCCTGGGGGCAGCTCGACTGGTGGCCCTGTCCCCACAACACGCTTCATCGGCTGCCCTGTGCAGTGGGTGCTGGGGTGTCGGGAGGAATCCGGGGCCAGCATGGGCTCAGCTGGAGCCTGGACCCCACTGTGTAGCCAGTGGTCCCTTAGGAAGACCTCTCTGGTCCTTCCCACCCATCTGGCCCACCGGGTGGCAGGCTGCCTCATTCACCCAAGTAAATTACTCCCACGCAGGACAAATGGCAACAGCAAGACAGGGCTGGTAGGACCAGGAGCTGGTCACCCGTCCACATCAGAGCTCCCCACCCTCGCTGGGCCCTCTGGCCAGCCTTGTCCCCTAGGGGTGTGTGGAAGCCGCCCATCGCTCCCTCCCTGCCGAGGGAAGCGGGGCGGAAAGAGCGGTTAGCACAGGCCCTGGAGTGGGACTGCACGCGCTGGTCGTGTGGTCTCAGGTATGTTACTTAAAGTCCTTAAGCCTCAGTTTCCTTATCTGGAAAGTGGGCATAGAAAAAGTAGCACCTAATCCCACAGGGTCCTGATGAGAACTGAGTGAGGTGATGTAGGTAAAATACCACTACTCAGTAAACATTGGCTGTTATTATCAGTGAATAATATGTCTTTGTTTTTAACCCTCACGTGAGGGTATTTTCTCCATTGCTTTTCAGAGAGAGTGGAAGGAAGGAGGAGAGACAGAGAGAGAAACGTCGATGTGAGAGACGCATGGATTGGTTGCCTCCGGCATGAGCCTCGACCCGGGGCTGGGGATTGAACCTGCAGCCCAGGTACATGCCCTTGACTGGAATCGAACCCGATACCCTTCAGTCTGAGGGCCGACGCTCTAACCACTGAGCCAAACCGTCCAGGGCTATTTGTCTTAAATCATAATTATCGTTCTTGACAAAGGAACAAAGAAATCGTTTACTTAAATTTCTGTGTGAAGGACCCTAAGCCAGGAGTCTGAGCCCCGTCCTGGCTGCAGGGCCTGGGGTCAGGCGTGTGCCCCCCCCCCCCCCCCCCGTGCCTCGGTGGGTTCCTCCCTCACTGGTGAGTCAGGCTCCCGGGGCCCTGGGGCGCCTGCTGCCTCGCAGGGCTGTTGAGGGCCCTGACGCGGGGCTCCCGCCGGCCTTGGGGGTGCGGCTGTTACACGGAGCAGCTGAGCAGCGGGTTTGTGAATGAGAAACAGGTGCGGGCCCATCTGGCCGGGACCAGGCCTCGCTGGCGGTTCCCTCTGCACCCTGGGAGCGAGCAGGGATATCCTGCGCTAGGAGTCCGTGACCACCACGCTGCACAGCCACGGCGAATGTGTCCTGGTCCCCAGAGCCCCTCGCTGCCCTGCCCGTGAGCTTGGGGACACACGCCGCCTTGAACCCCACCTTCCTCAGTGACGCTGTCGGTGGGGTCCCAGGTGAGGCTCTTCTCTGGAGTGGGCAATGGGCCGTGGCCTCTGCTATCCAGCTGGGGACACAGTGAGCTGAGCTCAGCACCCCCCACGGGCAAAGGGCAAAGGGCAAAGGGCAAAGGGCAAAGGGCGCCGGCCTGTGATTTCCAGCCCCACTAAAGTTATTCTCTGGGTCTAGGGAGGGTCAGGAAATCCTCGCTCACCCCTGAGCCAGCTGCAGCAAAGGGGTATTTACCAGGGCAGGGGACAAGCCAGACACCAGGGGTAAGGACAGTGAATGCGCTGCTCAGGGGACTCGAGGAGCATCTGGAGGGTCCTGACCCACGAATTCCAGGAAACGTGTCTTCAGGCTGCACGGACCCAGCCCCTTCCTCCCTCTCCTAGCCCTTGGCTCAGTTCAGGCCTGGGGAGACTGTCTGATGGTCATGCTGGGGTCTCGGGACCACACAGATGAGGGTGGGCAGGCAGCTTGCCGGCCAGTTCCTCCAAGGCTGCTCCCAGTGGAGGAGGGGGAGTCTCTCCCCCTCAAAAAGTGGGTGCTTTTTCCAGAAGAAGGGGGAATGGATGTTGGGGAAGGAACAAAATCCAGTAAACACCCAGACCCTGCCTCCCTGGGCAGTTTCTGTTTCTGCAGACACCTCCCCTGGGCCTCCTGCCCAGCCAGGGTCTCTCACCCCCTGCAGCTCCCATGCCCGCCCGCCAGGTGAGCCTGAGCCCAGTTCTGGGAGAGGATCTGATTGGCCCACAGGACTCAGATGTCTGCCCTGGTCCAATCAGTCCTGGCCAATAGGGGTGAGGTCACAGCTTCTGAGGTCCACCTTCAGGGAAGGGGGGCTGGACACCCCAAATACCAGTGACCACAGAATTCGAGGATCCTCACAGCTGGAGCCAGTACTTTGAAGATCACTAGTGTGCTCCTCTCCCGGGGTGGGGGGAGAACTGACGGAGCTCCTTATGAGGGGACAATGCTGTGTCCCTCGGCTTCTGCCAGGCTCTGCCAGGGTCAAGCTCAGACGCGCTCAGGGCAGGCCCAGCCCTGGAGCCCAACACCACCCGGGGGGCCAGGGAGCTGCTCACCTCCTGGCGAGATCTCTGTGGGCTTCCCAGCCAGGCCCAGTCTCCTCTTCCCAGGGAGGCCAGAGCCAGAGCCAGGATACGGACTTCCCAGGGCAGATCCACGGGACAGCTCCTAGGAGCCCCTGCTGGCCTCCAGGCCTGGCCCGGCTCGGCTCTCCCGGTCATCTCTGAGCCAACCCAGGGCCCCTGAGGACAGGACTGGGACCAGAGAGGCAGACCGTGTGAGTGAGGCTCAGGACCGCGTATTCGGAGGTGGAGCTCTCTCTGGAAGTCTTTTTCCTGGACTCCCAGCCCCCATCTCCCCGGGGGCTTCATTTGTAAAAGAAGGGCCTCTGCTCGCTCCGGCTCTGAAACACGCTACAGCTAGGTGGCCTCTCCCAGCCAGTTAAAGATGGGCTGGGGGCAGGGGAGGGGAGGAGAGGGGAGCATCCCACCCCCATATCCCTCCCTACAGCATGGGCCCCAGCGGGCAGCAGCTTCCCAGGTTGGAGGCGGGACCCTTGGCCTCCCTTACTTCCCACCCAGCCAGCGGCTCCTGCTCCTGCGACTCTCCCCAGCTCCCCATGAAGGAACCCAGCCAACCCCGAGCTGACTGCAGGGCCCTGGCGGCCACGGTGCCCCTTCGAGGGAAGGGAGGTGTAGCTTTTGGCTCCTCCTAAATGGGCCGGGGCTTGGGGGGCCCTGAGGGCCAGTCCTTGCCAACCTGTCTCTGAAGGCGGGGAGGCCCTGTGACACGGCCCTGAGCTGCCCGAGCAGCCCTGGGTCTCCCCTGCTTTGCTGTGTGGCCGCGTCCCTCCCAGCAGGCCCCCGGGGAGCCTAAGTACAGCCTTGTTAATATTCTGAGTCACCGGCAGGCGCGGGAGCCGCTGGATGCGCCCGCCAGGCGTGTTCACAAGCACCTGCAGAGAACTCATTACATGGAGGTAAAACGTGGTTGAAAATCAATGAGGCCACCTGCGGATGGTTTTATGCGGCCTGGGCAGCAAAGAGGCGGCTGCAGGAGCCCTGGGGAATCCTAGGTGTGGCAAGTGGGCTTTTTCTCAAAAACAACAAGATGGCCCGGCTGGCCTGGCTCAGTGGTTGAGCGTCGACCTATGAACCAGGAGGTCACAGTTCGATCCCGGTCGGGGCACATGCCTGGGTTGCGGGCTCGATGTTTCTCTCTCTTCCTCTCTCTGAAATAAATGAAAATATATGCAAAACAAAACAAGATCAGTGTCGCCCCAGCTCAGCCCTTACTTCCAGTCTAACCCTACAGCGTCCGTCAGGTGGAGAGGGCTCGGCCCCGGGACAGCACGCCTGAGCCCAGGTCTGCCCCTGCTGCGTGGCTCCGGGCAGATGGGTTGCCTGGGAGAGACGCGCTAATAGGGGCATTGCAATGGGCGCCCTCTTGTGCTCTTGATGTTGGGTCCGGTCGGGGCATCCCCTCCTGACAGGCTGCTGGAATCACACCTGGCTGTGTGCCCTCAGGACACCGATGATGAATGACTGTCATTAGCAGAGTCTGGAGCAGGACGCTTCCTATAAATCATCTCCTCCCCTCCCGTGACAGCCCTGCCGCCGCCTCTGCTACCTGCCCCCTTCTCATATTTTCCCAGGAGCCTCTGGGACCCTCCAGGGAGACTGGAAAGGCCCCTCGGGGCCCCCCGACACCTTGTGCATCCCTTCTGTCTGAGGGTTTGTCTGTGGACACACTGTGTAGTAGCAGAAAACCTGACCTAGACTGGCTAGAGCGAAAGGGGAACTTGCTGACTTGTGTAACCCGGGAGTCCGGCAGTATCTGCCTTCAGGCAAGGCTCGATCCAGGCGTCCAGGCTGTGGGAGGGTCTGGGTTTCCTCCCTCCGTTTCTGGCTCTGCTTTCTCGGGGTGTTGGGGCTGCTCTGCAACTCGGCTGCCGGCAGCAGCTCAGGGCTTCCCACTGGTGTTCACATCTCGCTGAAGGCGACCCACTTCCTCCCCACTCACACCTTGCCAACCGAGAGGCCACACCACGTCTCATTGGCCCAGCCAGCCTGAGGGGTCATGTGTCTATTCTGAACCAATCAGTGTGGGGGTGGGGAGACAAGGGATAGGCTGGGAGTGTGGGGTCAGTCTCCCCCAGACTGAAGGCCGGGCCCCAGCTGACAGGGAGCAGCGATGTAACCCAGGTGAGGGGTAGGTAGGGCGGCCGGCCTGGAAATGGTCATGGGAAGAGAGAAGCAGGTGGACTGGGGCCAAGGACAGGGATGGGATGGGGGAGAGGAAGGCTGCTGGGAGGCTAATTGGCTGGTGCCCAACGGAGGGGGCACCACGTCAGGGGAGCCGAAGGTGAGCATCCAGAGAGGAGTCCTCCGGGGTCACAAGTTGCTGAGGACATGGCAGAGAGTAACCAAGCCCCAGGAGGTGGCGGGTGACTGGCCAGGGGAAGCCATACTGCTGCGAGTTGGGGGTACCGGAAATAAAGGAGCCGGCCCGAGAGGTGCGGCCTGCCAGTGGGGAGGGGCCTGCTCCTCGGCCTAGAGACATTTGCGTTTTTTGGTTTTATTTTTTAAAAACTGATTTGGAGAGAGACGGGGAGTGGGAGAGAAACATTGATGTGAGAGCGAAAGATGGGTGGGCTGCCTCCTGCACGCCCCCTACTGGCGATCGAGCCCGCAACCCGAGCGCGTGCCCTGACCGGGAAGGGGACCGGCGGCCCTTCGGTGCCCGGGACGCTCAACTCACCGAGCCACACCAGCCAGAGCAGGTTTTATGTTTTTCTTTTAATGGGAAAAACTTGAACAGGCTTTATTGCTGATGGGAAGGGGCGAGTTAAAATGGAAAGGGGGAGAGGAGGAGGGAAGTGGAGGCAATGCTCAGCTCTTCCCCACGGCCGCCGCTCCCCACAGGGCACCCCGGCATCGTTCTCGCACCCTGGGGCGTGGCCCTGCCAACACCAGCGTGCCCAGGGCCACTCGGCCCCGGACGGGGGGCCTGGCTCAGAGTGCGACGCCCGTTCTAAGCACACAGCGTTGAGTCTGCCGAGGAGCCGCCGTCTCAGGCCCTGAGGGTGCCCCCACGAGCAGGTTCCTCGTCCTGACGGCCAGCGGTCCCTTGCAAAGTGCGCACGAGCAGGCTGTGAGGCACAGCCCGAGCGGTTACTGACGCTGAGACCCAGCCCACACACTGCAGAGGCGGCTTCTCTCCATGCCGGAGGAGGGAGGCCGGTGCTCAGGGGCTCCCAGGGGCTCCCAGATTGGCCCACCGGGCCTGCGGCTCTGCAGGGAGGGCAGGATGGACGTGGGGCCCGCCAGGCAGTCTACGGGGTGAGGTCAGCACTGTCCCGCTCCTCTGCCCAGCCTCACTGTCACGTAGCCTGCAGCCCGAGGGAGTGCACAGCTATCAGTCTGCCCACCTGACAGGTTCCTGGTGAAGGACAGGACGCCCAAGGCAGCCGCCACAGGGAAGGAGTCCACGTGGCTGCTGGGAGGATTGACGAGGACCCTGGGGAGGCGGCCAGGTGCTCTGGCATGGCACACTGCTGACTCCACCGGCTCAGCCTTCTCACTAAAGAAGCCGGAAGGCGAGTGAGCTGTGGTCAAGCTCCCAGGCCTGGCCGTCCTAAGGTCAAGCCCAGGTCCCGGGCAGGCGCAGCTCCGTGGCCTCAAGCTCATGTGGCTGGGCAGCCCGGACGCTGCACCTCTCACTGATCAAGGGGCGCCCCTGCCTCCGCTCCCTCACCCGATCCCTCCGCCTGCAATTCCCCCAGGCAGGCGGGAGCCAGGGTGGAGTCCCGCTGAAGGACTGGGCCAGGCAGAGAAGGAAGCGGGGCTGCATCCGAGGCAGCGCCAGCCGGACGCTGCGGGTTAGCAGTGCAGCTTCTCGGGCCCCGCGGGGGGCCTACTGCACCAGCCGGGCAGCTCCAGGGCACGGCTGCCTGCTCGGGCTTGAGCTGCACTGGATTAGGTGGCCCCCGGGCCCCCCATGCCTGTCTCGGCTGTGCCCTCCCGGAGCCGCCCCAGTGTCCCTCGTGCTGCAGTCTGGCTTGACTGCTGGCTCCCCTCTCACAGGCTTCCTTCCCCCCTGGTGATGCCAGGCCTCGGGATGGGAATGGGTGTGGTGAGGCTCGCCACTGGCGGGAGCCCAGGCCCCGAGTCTGAACCTCTGCTAGGGGAGCCAGGGTCACTCCGACATTCAAAACACATAGCAGTGACCAGGCCCGACCTGATCCTCAACAAGGTTGGAATCTGGACACCTATCAGCTGGCTGACCTGGGTGGGTGGGTGTGTCTCACAAGCTTCTCTGGGCCCCAGTGTCTGTAGTTTCAGGGCTGGGGTTTTGGAGGGATCCACAGCAACCGTGAGAACCAGTCCCACCGTGCGAGGCTCCAGGAGCGCGAGCCACCCTGCGGCGCGGAGGGCAAGCAGTGGCCGTGGGAGACTTGCAAGGCGTGGCTCTCACTGAGAAGGGCCCCCCATGGGAAGTGTACGGGTGATGTACATGTCCCGTGTCTGTTATGGCGGAGGCTGCAGATTGCATGTGCATTTGCCAAAACCCAACCCGCTGCACACTTAGCAAGGGTGGACTGTAACGTATACAGGTTATACCTCGATTGAAAACATTCCTAATAAAATAGCAGGTTTGGGATTGGATGACTTCTAGAACTACTGAGTCTACACCCAGGATTTTCCTGACTCTATGTGGCTATCTCGTGGCGCTATGATGACCGCGGGCAGGGGCGTGCCTGCCAGCCCGTCCCCGTGTGGGCACCTCAGGTGGCAGCCTGCGCAGGGCCCAGTTCAGAAGGGCCTCCCTGCCCCCGGCGCAGGCAGGATGTCCGTGAACCACAGCGGATCTCGGTCTGTTCCAAAACACAGCCTCCGGGTGGGAGTCCCGTTTGAGTTTCACCAGCAGCTGCTGCACACCTGAGGCCCACGGAGCTTCTCCGGTTGTCAGTGGGAGCAGGTGGGAGGCAGTTAACTAATTTAATGAACAAAAATCACAAAGGAAAAAATTACGAGAGGGAGGTGGAGACGGCAGCCGGGAGGCAGTGACTCCCTGGATCACAAACATTCGTTTCCACCACAGAATCTTTATTTTACATGTTTGCACCACAGCGAGAAGCCATCCCAAACCGCACCCTGCGCAAAAGCCCCCCCCGCCACACTTACATAAATGCTCTCCGAGGATCGTCACGGTGAAAAACACGGGAAGCTCCTGCGCCCCTCACCTGAGAGCACAGTATGCAGACACCGTCTCCCCCGGACGGCACGTTGCTGGGTTAGCTGAGTCTGGCTGCTTTTGCGGTCACATGACCAGGCAAATACAATTTATGGTCTGTCCACGCTCCTGGGCGTCTAGCACCTCCTGTGTGGACAGTACCTGGGGCTCCTTTGGTTAACAAGCATCTTAAGTGCCTCAGAGGCTGACCCCTGTCCCTGTGTGATCCGGCTGCCAATGTAACGCCTCACACTTGCCTCAGAAGCAGCTGTCTTGGGAGTGGGTTATTTTTTCTATTTTGCCTGGACATTTGCTGACTTTGCCCAGAACTCCTCCTCCTCTAAGGGCCTGGCTGCAGACTTCCTGCCACCAGAATGCACCAGGCCCCTGGTGTGACACGGCTCCATCCTTGCCCTGGCACCTCCGTGCCCCCTGCAGTGGCTTCCTTCGCACAACGTCTCGGGATGCAGGCCTCATGTGTGAGCAGTGAGCCACGGAAAACTGTATGTACTTTTCACGCATAAACCGTGGAGAGTGCAGGCGAGTGCCCAGCTACCAGACGACCCTGGGGAGTTTGCAGGGTACTTGGCTCGCCCATCAGTAGCTACATTCAGGTGGTGACAAGTACTGGGCTCAATGCAGGTGGATCCCTTTTAAAGACTCCCTGCCAAGCGCCCTGGAGAAACCGAGCCCTGGGAAGGTGTGTGAGAACCCTGGGTGTGCTCCACATGAATGCCTCTGTGACACACCAGGAGGTGTCGTCAGTCTAACTCCTTCAGCGGGAAGCCACTGATTTAGGGAGTCCTAAAGGGGGAAGCAGCAGGCAGGCCACGGGCGCCTGGCCTCTGCGCGTCCTGCCCGGGGCTGGGTAGGTGTGGAGTGGGGTGGGTGGAGTGGGCAGCAAGCAGCATGAGGGGCTCTGTTCTGCAGGAAGCATGGAGCAGGGCCAACAGCCCCCTCAGACCGATGGTCCCTGCCAGACGCCGCTGGTCGTTAAAGCAGGCCTCTTTACACTCGTCCTGGTCAGTAAGGACGGGGTCCTTGCGGCAGGCTCTTAGGTACTAAGACATACACTGTAACGCAGGGAAGAGCATCACATACGGTCCAAAGCAATCACACACGCATTAGTGAGTCCTCTCGGCAGAGTTCTCCTTGGCTTAGAAAACGCATCCTGCCAGAGCTGCCAGGAAATGCTGCAATGCACCAGCCTTACCCGCATTCCGACGGCTGGCCAAGCCTGCGTGGAATCAATAGATGTGGGCGTGGGGGGGAGAGAAGGGGGGAGGAGGAGATGGGGGAAGAGGGGGAGGAGGGGCGCAGGCTGTGGAAAGAGCAGGGATCCTGATGAGATCATAATGGGAGGAGGAAATCCTGTCACGACAGTCACATGGAGTGGGCCTGTGCGCCCGGGTGCTGCCTTGGCTGGCTGGACAGAGCCGGGTGGGGAGGGGGAGACCCTGGCGGTTTTACTTGAGTGGTTTCCTGGGAGAGGTGACCCGACTCGGCTATGGCTACAGCTACGACCTGAGGAAGCACCTTCTGCACCGGAGCAACCTCTCCTTCTGCAGGAAGGCCCACAGCTCCCCGGTGTCTCGCCAGCTCATGCTCAGCCGTGAAATGCTTGCTGCTGAAATGTCAAAGCCTGAGGCCAGGCACCAGGCTGCTGGAGCCTGTGGCCACTGCTAGGAGCCAGGACTGACAGATCAGTGATTGTTCTTGTGAGCCAAGAGGTAATTTTCTATACGACACGGACTTTACTGAAGGAGAACAGAGCCCCCACTTCCTGCAATGCCACAGCCAGCAGGGCCTCCTGTCCATGGCAGGTTTCAGAGGGAGCCTGGACATTCGCGTGGGCAGAGATGGGGTCGGAGCAAGGAGTGAAGCAGTAAATACTGAGGGCTCTAGGGTGGGCACCTGTCTTCCCTGCCCAGCTTGGGGTGTGGGGAGGGCTGGACCCCCTAAGCGCCACAGCCCCTGAGCCCACGGGGACCAGGATGGAACTCAGGCTGAAGGGGCTGGGAGGTGGTGAAAGCTGTGCTTGGGACCCCGGTCAGTAAGTCAGTCATCTTGACCCAACAGTATGCTGATCACAACTATAAGGTGACAGACGGACAATGGTGGGGAGAGGGACTGGGGAGGGGGAAGAAAGGGGGGGAACAGGTCATCGGGGAGAAAAAGGGACATCTGTAATACTTTAAACAAAAATAAAAATTTAAACAAAAACAAAAACAACTATAAGGTGACAGAGAAAGAGAAGGAATTTTACAGAACAGGACAGAGAGACTAGGGAATTCTGTAAACTTAACTAGCAGCTGTCTTCCCGATCGCGGCCGGCGTTCTGATGTTTCCTGACCCCTGGCCAGGATACAGGCAGGCGAGCTGCCGGCGGAGGCTGTGCAGCCGGCTTCCAAACCACCACCACGCCCACCTGTGCCTTCCTGCTCCAAAGGGTCGGCCCTGGGAAGGCGCAGCCATGCAGGTGCTGGGAGAGCCCAGCTCCTGGAGGTAGGTGTGGGAAGCCAGCTCTCAGGGGCAGGGCAAGGGGCAGAAGCCAGTGTGGGCTTGGCTTGGCTCGGAGTGCAGGGCTCGCCACACACGGTCTTGCCTCCCTCACTCCTGCAGGCACTTGATTCCTCGCTCCCTCCGTGGAGACCCTCTAGGAGGGAGGTTTCATCACACTCTGGTTCTAGCCAAGAAGTCTAAGACTGAGTCAAGAACACTGCTTGCAGGACAAACAGTAGTGTCCCCCCCGAGGGAAGCACCCTGGGGGGGGGGGCTGAGACACATTTCTGCAGGTGGGACTGTTGGGGCACAGGAAAATCAAAGCTTTAAAAAGATCCCCATCTCCCTGCAACATCCTGCCCTGTTGTGTAGCTCCAAGTTAGAGAGAGGGAGAGAGAAAGGTCCCTTAGATGAATCCTCAGGCTGTGCTTCCCTGGTCCTGGGATGGGGAGACATGTGCACCTTCTGAGACCTGCGGAGGGGTGGCAGCAATGGCTGGGAGGGCACTGCCCCCACCACCGGGGGAGCCAGGACCAGGTCTCCATGGAGGTCTGGTGGGCACAGCGCAGAGGCCAATGAAAGTGCATAGTGGAGTTCTCTTGCCTCCGCTCGGCCAGCTCAGGAGCGGGAATGCACAGCAGAGGGAAACAACTGTTCCTAAGGAAAAACTTTAGGCCCCCAAATCCAGATACTGAGCGCCACCCCTAAACCTCGTGGTTTATGACTGGCCTTCCATGCCAGAGGTAGGAAAGCCACCGCCAAGGACCATCACCGTCCACACACCAGGAGGCTGCCACACCTGGGCACCCGAGCACTGGGAAGCCTTCCTGCCCTGGCCACGCTCGGTCTCCTGCCTCAGGTCCAGGGACCAGAGCCACAGCGGGAAGTGATCACGAAGCCTCTACACCCTCAGCGTCCGTGACCCTCTGAGCTGGTCCCATGATTGAACGGCTCAGCTGCAGTGCTGGGCACTGTGGGCAGCGCCCCGTGCTCATCCCCAATCTCAGTCTGTAGGGGAACCTTGGAGCTCCTGTGATGGACCCCACCCGCCCGGGTAAACCATTACCACTCATCCTCACACACATCCTGGGACACAGACCGGGACATGCTCAGATCCCATCTGCTTACGGGGAAGCCTGGTGATGACAACCCGCTTGCACCTCAGTATGTGCCTCAGCACCACCTCTTCTGACCCCAGCTGCTCCTGGAGTCAAATTCCTTCCCATTTCCCCCCCGTATTCCAATCACACGAAACAAATACAAACTGTGAGAGGAGGGGGACCAGGAGATGTGCTGCTCTGGATGATCAAGGAAACCCTACAGAATGCTTTTTGAACTAAAAATATATTTCTGCCCATCCTTTAGGCAACACAGAATACTGTTCAATCAGAACACCACTTCCACCTGCCAGGCTGGTCGTGCCCCAGGGCTGGGCTGATGGTGACATCACAGCCCTTGGACACAGCCCCTTTGGAAAGACTACTGGGGCTCCTAGAGCTGTCGGCTCCAGTTCCTTCCTGGACCCCGGATAAAGGTCTGAGGCCACATTTCGGGACAGGAGTCTGAGGCAGGCTCAACTGCTAAGTTAGGTTTTGACTCTGTTCCCCCAAATAACCTGATTTCATTTGTTTTAGTCTCCAAAAGCTGCAATGACCCTCTCCCTTCCTGACAGACAGAGAGCCCTCACCTCCTCCCCACCCAGCATTCCTTTAGCTGTGCCACACAGTGGGGGTCACACTGCATGGACCCTAAGAGCTCCCAATTAAAAAAATCTATGTATAAACCAAAACAAAGCCTTCCTTTTATTCGTCTCCTTGCTGTACCCCTCCGCAGTGCCCCCTGGAGGAGAACCCAGCGTGTATGACCAGCCATAGGTCCAGTTTTCATGAGAGTAAAAAATCAGGCCCCCGTGGCACTGTGTTCCCAGCCATGTGCTCTGTGGTGCCGCTGTCGGGAGGTGCCGCCTGCTCTTGCTCACCAATAGGACTGTTAATAAATTAAGTTCTCTGCCGGGCCAGCCTCAGGTGCTCCGTCACGCGGCGCACTCCCAGTCGCCCTGGGGCTCCACCGAGCCGTTGGTCACCCTCTTGACCTTCTTCATGTTCTCCATCACGCCCGAGGTCGTCACGCTGCACAGGAAACAATGAGGAACACGTCAGTGGTCGGGAAGGCCACCATCACCAGCACCGTACCCGGAGTTGGAACTGGGCTCGACTCTGACTGCTCCTGGCGGCTGTGTAGCTTGGCCAGGCCACCTGAGGTCTCCGTGCTCCATGACAGTAACTACCTCTGCTTCCCAGGCTATCGTGAGGGGAATGAGATTCTCCAAAGCACCCAAGCAACCTGCAGCGGCTGTCATGACCACCGTCACCACTAGCCCTGGCCACGCCCTCCAAGGGTCTCATGCTGTGGCCATGTCCTCCAGTTATGGTCATGGGACCATCCCTGAGTTACAGTTAGCATGCTGAAAAGAAAGCTAGCCCCACACTGACATTCCCGACACCCAGACGCACTGGAGCACACCTGACCTGGGACAGAGCACAGGTGGGGGGCAGCTCCAGTGAACAATCAGCAGCTGGGGACACAGGCACAGGCTTCTGGAGCCGCCCAGATCGCAGCGACCACGGCTCACCTCACAGATGGGACAGTGAGGTCCTGCGGGGAGAGTCCTGTCCTGCTTGCCTCTGCTCTCACCTTCTCTGCCCAACTAACTCCCTCGTGTCCCAGCAGGTGACATGCCCTTCTGTGGCTCCGGGCACGCCTGGACTGAAGCATTGCCTACGCTCTGCCCCACTGTCCCTGCAGCAGACTGGGCTTTCTGAAGGCAGGGTTTCTGCTCTGGCTGGTGCTCCACAGCTGCCATAGGGCACAAGGCCAGCTGGCCTCTGGCTGCCCAGCCCAGCGCCCGATCCAGCAGAAGCTGTCCTGCCTGGTTTGCCCCCACCAGCTGTTCCATGTGCAGCCTTTGTCATGGGAGAGCCCACATCACTACCACAGGATGGTGCTCACCCAGGCCCTGAGACTGTGACCAGAGCACTCTCGCTCTGTGACAGGTGTGAAAAGAGAGAGCCCGAGGACAAGCCAACCTTCCCAAGTCTTGTCAGAATAAAGAACACACTCTGTAGCCTCCACAAACTGGGGGTCTGTCTGTCCACGCCCTCTCCCTTCCCTTCTCTGACAACCACAGACCCTCTTGCTAAAATGGTTACCCTACCACCAAGTACTGTCAGAGAGAAACAAACACTGAAACAGAGTTTGGCCCCAAGAAAATACCTTCCCAATGCATCCACACTTCTAGACTGATGGCTGACGGACAGGATGTGGGGACAGGAGCTCCCGCATGGCTGTCGAGAACGTCAACCGGTACAGCCACGTGGGAGCACAGTCCAGCCAAGCAGAAGATGCCAGGGGCCAGCCATTCGGCTCCCAGCTGCCCGCTCCAGAGAAGCCCTGCGGCAACGTGTATGGCACAAGCAAGGGTCCCCGGTAGGGATGGACAAATACCCCGGGTCTCAGGTGACTTCCTAACACTGCTCTTACTAGACTCACTCTCGTTTGTGTCTCTTCAACCACAGTCACTCGCTTAAGTTCTGCAGCTTCCAGAAGAGGCGCAAGTGATAAGTCTCCTGCTCTCTCTCCACCATCTATAAACAGGTGTTTCTGCCTCTGCACAGGGAGGTGCTGTCTGGAGCCCCAGCAGGATCTGCCTTCCGCTTACTGTTCCCACAGTGGAGCTGGCACCGGGAGCTGGCCCGTGCCAGCCCAGCAGCTGAGGCTCCACCTTTGAATTGGGAAAAATCAGAAGGCTGCCGTCGCTGGAGGCAGTGCACTGGAAACTCAGCCTCGGGTTAATCATCGGACAATGGACCTGGCCCATCACAGTACATCCATTAACAAGCAAAATATTCTTAATCGCCATTCACTTCTCTAGCAAGTAACTGCCCTTCCCCAGAAGACAGGTCCCTAGTCGCTCACCCTGAGACTCAGAGGCCCGTTAACCTCAGATACGGGCGTCACTGTGCCGGCCATGAAGAGCCACTTGTTACGATGACAGAGAACGCCTGACCATAACCAGGAGACGTACAGGAGATTTGGATGATCAGATTCTCAGATACGGGTTTCCCAGTGGCAGGGGCCCAGTAGGAAGAGGGCCTGCCCGACCTCAGCAGTGAATAGGCCCAGCATACCCCAAGTTCTCGCCACCAGGGTTACCGGGATCAGTGTCCACTTCCTTCTGCTAAACATAGAGGCCCCGCCTCTGGAGCAACAAAATGTGGAGAGGCTGCTCCCGTCCACACAGTGCCCCTAGTCAGTAAAGGTGAGGGGGGAGAAGAGATTTCTTACACGGATTCCATTTCCAGGTCGTCGTCTTCCTGAGAAAGCTGCAGGTAGGGGTTGTCTGAGGCGGGGCGGAACTTGTACCCGGTGAGCACAAAGAACACCAGCGTGGCCATTTCCTCCAGGAGCTGCAGATCGAAAACACCCAACAGAGGGATGAGCAACCTGTACTCCAGAGAGCAGTGGCACTAAACAAGGGGCCCCCCCACCCCGGGCAATGCCCCACTCCACGGCCACTCCTCCAGCACCAGAGCTCATGGCTAGACAGCATCTTCTTCACTAGCTGCACGGAGGCCTCGCCAGGAATTTCTGCCGGGAGATGACACTGAAGCCTCTTGCTATACCTGGAGTCTCCACTGCCGGATTTTAAGGGTCATTATACACCCACTTCCAACAGCACCTGACGCATCAAGTGAGCCCTTGAAGGGAAGTCTCCCAACCACTTGGTGGCCCACCCTACCCTCAAGGTTAACCTAGTCCCAGGGCACTGCAAACAGGCTCTACACTGAAATGATGATAGTGGGCAAAGAAGGGGAGGTCTGGGCTCTAAGCTCCTCTAAGCCCTGGAACTGACAGAGAAGACCTGTCTCGTCTGGGTTTTAATCACACAGAGCAAACCTTACTCTCTGCCTGAGGCTCTTCAAAAGACTTTTCAAATCGAACTCTAAAATCAATAATGCAATACTTGCAGATTTCTCATGTGACCCAGCAGCTCTCCTGAACATAATCATAATCACAGACCAGAAGAGATAGAGGCCTTACTGGGCACAGCCAGGTAAGCTGTGACAACCTTCAGCTGTAGCCTCAGACTGTCCCCAGACATCAATTCCTGGCCCTGGCCCTGGCCCTGGCCCTGGCCCCGGCCCCGGAGAGCATACCTGGTAGAGCCACTTCCACTGGAAGGGCACAGCGAATTTGAGGAAAAATGCAATGATCCTGGTGAAGTATATGTAACATACGATCTACATAGAGAGGAGAGAAACAAGAAGTCAACACAGAAATTTGGCACCACTTTCTTCCAACAACTTGCTTTCCAATGAACCACAAAACAGGAAACAGAATTACCCAAATAAAAGCATCAGACACTTATCGGGTTAATAATAAATCCTGCAGACAGTGGGCTCCTCCACTGGTCACACCACTCCCCGGGGGGGACAGACGTGCAGCATGGCTGTCTGACTCCTGAGGAGCCCCCCACCCTCCACAGACAGCCAACTGACTTCAACCCCCTCAGGGAACTACTCTCACTCCCAGTTAGAGGAATGCTTTCCAGTAGTGGCACCAGCTAAGCCACACCGGGAAGCACTGCTTCCAGGCTCTGCAGCAGATTCTGGGACATCTGAGGTCCACACAGCACAGGACCAATAACACTAAGTCCTCTAGTGAGAGAAGGTCCACCCAATGACCGCTCAGCATGGCTGCTCATTGGGACCAGGAGAAAATGTCTAAAGGGGCAGTCTGTGTCAAAACCACAAAACTGTAGTTCGATTCCCAGTCAGGGCACATGCCCGGTTGCAGGCTCGATCCCCAGTAGGGGGTGTGCAGGAGGCAGCTGATCAATGACTCTCTCTCATCGTTGATATTTCTCTCTCTCTCTGTCTTTCCCTTCCTCTCTCTGAAATTAAAAAAAAAACAAAAAACTTAAAAAAATACCAAGCAGGTACTGCTTTTCTGAGTAGGTAGAGCCAAATTTAAAACTAGACTTTAAGAAGAAGGCATCAGACATTTAATTCCCCACAGCCAGGAACACAGATTGGTCCGTGGAGTGAACCCACTCAGCTGGGCAGCACCCATCTCCTGCTCTCACCCATCCTCTGCGAGCCCATGTGCTCTACTCCTATTTACAGATTTAGGATTTTTTACTCACCAAGACGTAATAATGTCTGAAAAGTTTCAGTTTTGCTAAGTTAATAGCAGCTAGGGAGAAGAACAAATAAAGGCTCATTAACTTTTCTCACTTGCAAGGCACCCACCCTTCACAGTCAAGGGGCCGAGTCTAACGAAACAGCAAAGAGCACTGCCCAGGGGCACGGCTGTACTCTGTACTCCTGGAAATGCAACTGCTGGGCCAGATCCCTCCCGTCCCCCCCACACAAGTCACCCGGAGAGTCGGGGAGCTGTGGGACAGCAGGCAGGGTTCCAGTTCCAGTGCAGGTGCAAACCGGCATGTTTCCCCAGTCCTGGGTTCAGTAGCTTCAAACTGGCCACCCGGGGGGCACGCCAACACCACAGAAACCAGCAGCCACTGCAGATCAGGATCTCCCCCCACCCTGCCAAAGACGTCGTTAAACATTTCAGCTCTGCCACTGTGGCTGACTGGGCTGCACCCCAAAGAGGACGAGTCTTGGGGGGGTCCCTGAACCATCTGGGGGAACCTCCCACTAGTTCAGGGTGTAGATTCAATGAACAGTGGTGCAGCTTGCAAATTTAAACTTCACTTAGATTGCACCAAGTGCCTGTAGCAAGCCTTTTAAATACAACCTCCCCGGCTGTGTCCTACCTTCCCGCTGGCTCAAGGTCAGGGAGCTGGACTGCTAACTTCCTGCCACCGCCTATGGCCATGAAATATTGATGACCACAGAGGGCAGTGGCTCCCTCCCCAACGAGCAGGCCTTTCATTCATCACAAACCTTCCAGCAGGAGGCAAATTAATTTTGCTTAATAGCATTCAATTACTGGTTCCATTAGGAACGGCCTGTGGGCGGTGGAGGCTCAACTGCCCCCCCTGCCTCCCCATTAGTGGGGACAGTCAAGCTTGGGACTCCAAAGGAAATTCCCGGAATCCTAACTGATCTTCAAGGCGAACAGCAGCGTCGGGCTCTCTCCTAAGAAGCCCAAAGCATCAATGAGGAGATCAGCAGCTCCCTCCGGGACACTCTAACTCCAGGCCGAGACGCTGTCCCCCCACCAGCCTGCACTGGACGCGTGTGCAGCAGCGCCAGGCAGCCTGAGCAAGGCGGGCGGACCAGCCAAGGCTCTCATCGGGCAGTCCCTCCGGCAGGCTATGATTTTTTAGATTAAATCTCTGGTTCTCGGCCGTGTTTCATCCACTCCGACTCCGGGCCAGGCCCCAGGTGCAGGAGTGACCGAGGCAGCGCGGCTGTCGGCCCAGGGTTGGCTGCCACCCCTCAGGAAAGAGCCACCAAACCCTGAGCTGTACACTCAATACCAAGTGCACAGAGTACCTGGGGAGCATGTGACATGAACAGGTAGGTGTCCTAACCCAGGACGGGAGAGGACTCACGGGGACAGGTGTGAAAACCGAGACGTGTGGGATAACTAAGTTTCCACCGACGTAAAGCTCCCTCCCCTCACTGGCAGGAACGCGTGTTCCTCCTGTTCAGCGGGGAGCGAGCGTGGTGAGACCAGGTGGAGAAATGCTCAGGAAGCGCAGGTGCGAAGGCTCAGACGGCAGCCAGCGCCCAGCACCGCGCCCAGCGCCGCGCGGGAGGAGAGCGGCTCCGTGCAGCTGGAGGCGAGAGGCTGGAGGAATGTGGGAAGCAAGCCAGCTGGCCTCCTTGCTGATGCCAGGGCCCCAGAGAGCCTCAGAAGGGTCTGAAGCAGGGCAGTGCCTTGGGCACATCTACATTTTAGGACACTCTCTGGGGAAAGGAGAGAACCAAAATAAAAGCCTGATTGAGGTCGGAACCCTTGGATTTGTGAGGTCCCTCTAGAAGGTGGTGAGGGATTTCTCAGGAACAGCAGGGGATGGGCAGGGCAGTAAGCCAGGCTGATCCCACCCTGCTGCTTGGCCAGGGAGATGGAAGGTCAAGGCGATGAAGCTCAGGACCAGAGAGAATTCTTTAGCTGAAGCCTGATGGGTCCCTTGCCTGTCCCAGGGAAGGAGAGCAGGGGTGGGGACGGGGAGGGTTGACTGAGAGAAAGCAGAGGTGTTCCCACAATGTGGGTAGTGAGAGGAGGGAGCAGAATGCGCGGTCCTAACATCTCCCTGGTGTCACTCGCATCACCAGGTCACCTGCAGGATGACTGAGACTGCACAGCAAGGCAGCCATGAGCTCCTCCAGCAACGCGCCTGGGCACCCACATCCCGCACCCAGAGGAGTGAGTCATCAGCACAGGCACCGATGTCATGCCATCCCGGACACCAGCTAGGACTGACCAACGGACCCTGGGAACAACCAGTGATGTCTTTAAGAAATGCAGCCACAACAAGCAGAGCTCAAAGTTGTTTCCCAAACCCACCAGTCGTGACAGACAACATGGGTCCAGCCACGTGCAAGACAGCTGCCTATGAGACTGCTGGTCATGGGATCAGGCTCCCAGGTCCCACATGGGTGTTCTAGTCACAGCTGAGGCAGTGGAGGTAGGGAGGAAGCTTACTTATTGCAGTGAGAAACAGGAGTGGGTAACACTGCAGGCCCTGCACACCTGAACATCTGGGGTTCAAATTCCAACCCTGCTGCTTCCTGGCTGTGTGACCTCAGGTAAGCCTCCTAATCTCTCTGAGTCTGTTTCTTCATCTGTTAACAAGGATCGCAGCACCTCCCACTGGGGTTGCTAGGGCGGCACACAGTAAGCACCTGACGAACGGCTGATGTCACAGTGTCAGGACAATATGAGGACTACATCGCATTAACCAAATACCGAATGTGGCACGTCCTGTGTTACAGGGGCCACCACCTCTGGCACAAACCCAGCCTCTAGCAGTAAATCAGAACAAGCGGTGGCCTAGGGACTGCCACAGCCTGGGCTCTCCAGGACACAGGGCTGCAGTGTGCCCAGGACAGATGAGTCAGCCGCTACACCGGGGGGACAGCTCTGGGACGGGAAACTTCACCAGCAGAGCTACAAGCAGGAACCCAGCAGGAAGCAGCCTGCAATCCCAAGCCTCCTGTCTTCTTCCAAAAAAGCTTTTCCTGACGTTAAGAAGGCTGACAGCGTGCTGTTCGCTGGCCCACAGTGTGCTGGCCCCAGGGAATAGAAAGCTCACCAAGTCCGGGCCGGCTATTTCTGACCCCACCACGAGGAACAGCAAATATGGTAAAAGAATGGGCATGGTGAGAAGAAAATGCCTCGGACAGGAGCCAGGAACCCACATTCCAGTCCCTGCATCACCAGGGCTCAGGGTGCCGCAGCCTGGCCGGGTCCTTCTCGGCCCCTTCGGAGATTTTCTTCAGGGCAACGCTTCCTGACCGGGTAAGCACCAGAATTCCCCAGAGCTTCACTCAGCATGGACGCCGGGCAGCCCCTGGTCTATGGACTTGGGCCTGGCTAAGAGGATTCTGGAAAACCTCCCAGGGAATGGGGCGGAGGGGAAGCATGCACACCCACTTCAGGAGCTCCTACAGGCTGACCTGCTGCTGTGGGATCCCTGTTTTTCCCATTACCCTCAGAAAAATGGCCAGGACCCTGGGCTTTGGCACAAGCTTTTTACTGACAAGAACGGAACAAGTGCCCACTGAGGCAGAAAGTGCCAGCCCTCTCAAACGCTTAGCAAGCCTGGACTCTCTCTGACCAGCAGCAAGGGGAGGTGCTGCCCCTCCCCAGACAGCCCCTTTCCTCTTGAAAGCAAAGAGAAGCTAAGCAGGCCGGGGAGAGGACACACTGCCCTGCCCCCAGCTCTGCAGCACACTCCCTGGAGGTGCTGGAACTGCGGCAACGAGGAGAGTGGCTGGTCCTCACCATCCACCGAGTGCTAACCACGGGCCAGGCCCGGGCTGGTCGCCACCAGGCCTCATCCCGTGTGACCCGCACAGCAGCCTCTCAGAGGGAGGACACTATTTCCTCCGCTTCACGATGGACGGCCCTGGGCCTGGAGGAGGTTAGTAAATTACCAAGGCCCCAGAGCCAGTAAGTGGGGAAGCCAGCAGTCAAACCAAGTCCAACTCCCTCCAAGGACCAAGCTCTCGATGCCCACACTGCGCTAAGAGGAAGGCAATTCACAGCTTTATAATCCACCAGCCGCCCAGGGAGACGCAATCATGGCTCACAATGCCCAGCAATGCCCGGGAGCCACCAGTGATCCTTCTTGAGGAGTAAATCCTAACTGATTTATGGGACACAGAGCAAAGGCTCACAGCCGCCACTTAGAGGGTAAAAAATTTCCAAAACAATCCTTCCCTGGTGTGAGGAAAGCCTCAAGGCTTAAAAACATCCCCACCTACCCATCATTCTTTTCTCCAGCTCTCTCCCTGCCGCGCCGCAGAGGGACTTTTGAGCCAAACACAAAAATGAAAGAAATGAGGATGGTGGCGACCCGGGAATGGCACCAGCTGCTCTGACTCACTCGACCTCAGCGTTTCTGGTCTGTCAGAGCTCCAGGCGTGAGCACACCGCGTGGGGGACAGGCAGCTTCTCCCCGTTCGGGTCGAGCACAGGCCTGAAAGCTGACCTGGGACCACACTGGCCCGAAAGTGTCCATTCTGCAGAGTGATTGGCCTATGGGGTGCCATCTGGCCTCTGCTAAGAGATCCCACTAATCCATCTCACAAAGACAGGCCCCAGAGCAAGTATGAGAAAGGCTATGATAAGAACTATGCAGAGAATGAAATGTTTTGATTTTCAAACTGTTGTCACATGGAAAGTGGTTCAAAATACACTTCTAATATACGTTTAACACAGTGACCCAGGAGTGGTCTGAAGTCATCAAACTAAAGAGTTAAAGGCTGTGCATCTCATTGTAGGAAAAATATCTTAAATAATAAAAACATCAAAGAAAGAGGCAAAAATAGCCCAAGAGAGTGGCTGACACCACCACCACACAGCTTTACAATCAGCAACAGGCTAGAAGTTCAGACGTCCCATCACCTAGTGACACAGCCTGGTCAAGAGCAGACAACACTTCTCAACAGAGAACCTGGCCTCCCTGGATACTGCGGTAATCAACCAAGAAGTGCTGGTTCCAAAAGTGTCCCAAGACTCGCAGAAAGCAAATGCATGCCAACGGCGGGGGTAAGAGCCATGCCCAGACCCAGGGAGGACACGCCAACCAGCCTGCTGCCCAGGCCACTGCGGCCAATGCCTCCGGGGTAGTTAGTTCCCGAAGTCTCACAGGCTAACAGAAAACCAGCCATGCGTCCGTGATGAGGCTGCTCCTCAGGCTGGGATGGGGAGGCCTCTCTGCTTTCAGCTGTAAGTTATACTAACTCAGGGCCAGACCTCCAGTCGATTGATTATTTCAAAATGTTGACCAGAGGTTGTGCTTAGGTGGACAACAAAAGCATTTTGAGTGACCTGCTGAGGGTAAGTATTGGAGAGAGGTTTTGGTGACTGAAAGAATTTAAAATCATTATATTAGGCCAGTTGAACAAAATACACGTTTTCTCTCTCATTCACCTTCAACACGCTATTTAGCTGAGGTTTTTACCCTTTCCAGGGTCAGACTCCTTTGCAAATTTGCTGAGAGCCACACACCTCTGCCCAGGTAAACGCAGGCATGCTCAACAGTTCACCTATGGCTGGTGCACACACTCCTCGTGTGTGAAGGATGGACTCACGGACGCCACATGAACACCCTCTGAGTTACAGAATCCTCCCTGTGCGACTGCAGACTACAGGGACAGGAACGGACTTACAAGTGTGCTCTCACAACAAGGGGACAGCGGGGTGAAAATGAGAGGGTGAAGGAAATCTCCTTTCCTCTCCTATTCTGTCATTATGAGGCAGTGATCCAGAGGGGCTCCCAATGGACGTCCCTCAACAGCAGTGTGGAAAACAGCACCTGCAATTCTTGGGGGGGGGGGGGGGGGGGGGGAGGGGTCATCCCTGCCCAGGCTGCACAGCCTAGAGCCCTCTCCACGGTAAAATGTGCAGATGGTGGCTCTCCTTCCACCCGCCCTCTTTCCTCCCCTGCAGCTTCTGACCGAGAGTCTCCCGGTTTAAGCCAATACTAACCCTCAGGGCACACAGCACCGGCTGGGGCTCTCTCAGTTTCTACTTGGGAAGTGAAAATAAAGGTGGGACAAATGTATTAATTATAACCAGGAACTGAGTGAAAAGAGTCAGGGAAGAGAGTGCTCATAAAACATCAGCCCAGGTGGAAATGCAGACCCAAAGCCATGCGGGCACACTGAGGAGCTCTGTGCTAAAAGCCACTGTCAAAGAGAAGCACAGGTTCCCACGGCAGCCAGAGACAACACACACAGGCAAAACTAGTTATAAAATGGGGGAGGGAAGTACTTCTCCCCCTTCCCCTCCGTGGGTTTTTCACTAGGTTTGTTTGTATGAAAACACCCAAATAAAACATATGTTTGGCATGAGCTGCCCAGAACAAATGGATATCTTAGGCAGCCACAAGAACCTGACCAAGGAAGTCTGAAATGAGCCCAGTTGCACTGGAAAAAAGAACCAGGCAGCCCTTCAGGACCATTCATGGTCGTCCTGACAATGAGACTCAAGAAGCTTCATCCCTAGTACATGGTTCTCAAACTTTTGGTCGAGGGCCTCGAATAACTTTGGTTTATGTGGATAAAATCTATCAATATTTACCATATTAGAAATCACAACAAATCTAAAAAATATTTACCAATTCACTTAAAAGAGACAAAATCCATTATGTGTAATATGTAATAATTTTTTTTTTTAAATAAGACATTTCATGAGAGAGTGGAACTGTCACCCATGTTTGTAGATTTCTTTACTGTTCGGCTCCTCAACTGTTGAGGAAAAGTCTGACTGAAAGGGTGAAAGTGCAGCCTGACTAGAGACGGAGGCCTTGTCGGGTCACTGTGAGCGTCTTTACTCCACACTAAAACCTGACAAACAGCAGCTACCGCAAGACGGGTGGGGCGCTGGAACTGTACCCATGGATCTCACACTCCGTCACTGACACCCATGGTTCCCACTGCACGCCGAGTGGGCCTCTCTTACCCATGAGCGGCTGCTGTGGAACAGGCCCTGACGGAGGAGAAGCACCGTTTCACTGGGCTCTGAGCATCTCGGGAACACTGAAACTATTAAGTAAACACTGAAACATAAAGTATTTTCTTTAAAGTCA
Organism: Miniopterus natalensis; assembly: GCF_054644295.1. NCBI lineage: Eukaryota > Metazoa > Chordata > Mammalia > Chiroptera > Miniopteridae > Miniopterus > Miniopterus natalensis. The sequence continues at coordinate 72,435,066 of NC_142092.1, forward strand.
CACCTGTTAATATCAGCCCTGCTCCCATCAAAAGTCTTTAAGAATTGGAGCTGTCCAATTCTTACATCAGTGGCAGATGTAAGCTTTCCCAAATTAAAAACAGTGCTTTCAAGGGAGAACTAGGCCACTGGCAACAAATGCTTCTAGTGGTTTTCCTGAAGCACAAGAAAACGCTGGATTCTTCTGTAGCTCACGAGAGTGACAACTGGGTGTTCACGCTCTTGTGTGAATGTGCCTCCCTCAACCCTTGTTACAGTGTCAGCATGTTATCCATCTGACATTAAAAAAATGTGCCAAAACCCAAGTCTGAGAAACCACAGCCTGGGTGTCCCAGGGGGAAAGAGGCCAGTCCAGCCTGCAACTCAGACAACTGCAGGCATTTCCCCGAGAACCCAGCGCTGCAGTGCCCAGCAGAGTGCTCTCAGCACACTCCCCGCTCCGTCGCACAGAGTGCTAAGACACCCCACCCTCATGCACAGTTTCTACCACTTCATCAGGGCCACTCTTGAACGGCCTTTCCGCCCCCCGCAGCAGGTGGCAATTGAGACCGCAATGGCCGCTGGTACACTCCGGTGCCGCTGCCTTGGACCACGCTAAGGTGCCAGCTTCTGCTTTCGCACCATTAGCACAAACGTCAACAGCGAAAAAGGCTGAGAATGTCTTATTGGAAAAATAGGTCTGACTCCAAGGACCCTCTTGAGAGCCGCTGCCCTGACAAGCATTCATGGCGCCAGCAGCTCAGCGAAGCCGCCGCTCCTCCACGAAGCCCACAGCCAGCCAGTCGCTGCTGGCTCGCATGCTGCGGAAACTCACTCATACACAGGCCAAATTCCTCAGAACACGACTCTCAACTTCCCTCAGAAACACAGGAGAGGACAGAGGAGCAGGAGCAGGAGCAGGAACAGTGAATTAAGCGCACGGCGCACATCCCCAGCCAGCGCCCTAGGGTGATGACACTGGAGAGAGGAACGGACAGGGATGCAGGCTCCAGGGCAGCATCACCAGGAAACCTCGGCGGGCAGAGGGGGCCCACAGCGAGGAGAGCCTGCGCGACACTCCATCCCGCCTCCTCCCGGGGGACACAGCACAGCAGCGACTCCAATGACAGGGCAGGACAGAGGCCGGCAGGTGACAAGAGAGGCAGATACACTCCAAGGACAGTGGGCCGCTTCATCCTTAACGTTTCCCTCAGGTTCAGTGAAAAGGAGTCCACACACAGAGAAGGAAACAGAGCCCCCCACCCCCCACCCCCCCACGCTGGTGCAGCCCGGACGCAGGAAGAACAGCTACACGTGGCACCTCCCCCACGCGCACTTGGTCGGCCTGGATGGCACTTACACCGAGCCTCAGGCCCAGTTAGTGTCACTGTCACACAATGACAGTGAATGACGAGCCCAAGAACAGGTTCCATGCAGCCACTGCTTCCGATCCAGGAGGAGACATCACTGCCTCTGGCCTTCACTCTCAGTGGCTTCTGGGACAGGCTGGACCTGTGAGGGCTGATCTGAGGGCACAGGGGCGACCACAATTCCCAGATCCAGCAGCTGCCAGCCATGAGCTCAGCAGCCTTCCCGCACTGCCTGCTTGTCCCCGTGGACGAACAAGGCACAGCCGCTCTGCAGTCTGTCTCACCAAGGCCGGGAGGAGGGTGGGGACGGGGGCAGGTGCCGGTCCTGTGAGTTCTCTGCAGGGCAGACTTCAGCCTCAGGAACAGGCTGCCCTGACTCTGGAAGTGTCAAGAGCATAAGCATTTTTCAAAGGATGGACTGAAATATGCATTTGCAGATCAGCTTAAATGCAACTGGCCTAAATCAACTCAGTGCAAGAGCATGAATGAAGAAGACACCCTGGGGTGGGTGGGTGGGGAAAGATTAGCATAAGAATTTATATGCATAACCCATGGACACAAACAAGAGTGGGGTGAAGGCCTGGGGGAGGGGTACAGGGTGGAGGGAATCAATGGGGGAAAAGGGGGCCATTTGTAATATTTTCAACAATAAAGATAAATTGAAAAAAAGAAGACACCCCTGTTCTAATCTACTCTGTCCCCTTTCCAAGGGTTCGCAGTATCTGCTGCTAAGAAACGGTGCCTTCCTAACAGTGTGTCACCCCGGGAATGGTGAATGAGAGCGGGGTGTGCAGGCCGACCTCCTGCTTTCGCGGTCCCTCTCGGCTGAAGAGCTCTCTGCTGGCACCTGGTGGAACACACGAGGAACTGCTCATGTGCCCCAGGTGGAGACAAAAGCCTTCCTGCTCCATCATCTCTCTTGCCTCCAGCTGCTGGGGGACAGCTAAGACCCATCCTGGGCTCCACCTGCTGCGCTGTCTACCCCGCCGCGCCACAGCTTTGGGAAGTCCTCAGGCAATGATCAGCCTTTCGTGGAATGAACTGCCACGGAGACAGTTGCCCCACGCCATCTAAGCAAGGTGAAGGGGGAGATCAGGCCCAGAACGAGGGAGAAGTCGAGGAAGGACCAGAGGGGTTCAACAAGCGGGAAGGAGGAAGCCAAGAAAAGCAAAGATTAAACTCATCAGCCGGGAAACACTGCCCTTGGGGGTGTCAAACATGTTCAGACAAACAGTCAGAAAACAAATCCAAAAACACTGTAGTACAAAGATGAAAAGGTAAAATGTCTCGCCTCAATATAATATATCAAGAGAAAGACCTATTCATTGTTACAAAAATAACAAAAGCATCTATAACGTGCATTGAAAAAAAAAAAGACAAGAACATCCCCAAACTATAATTATACCCAGAAGGTGGCTTATTTTCTACTTTGGACTTTTCTGTTCGTGGCAAGGTGCTTTATTTAAACTCTGACTTGCTTTATTTTTTGCAGCAATCCTCTACCCCACTCCCAGAAGGCAGGAGGGCTCTCTGGTTCCTAGCCTGGAGACGGCTGTGGAGCCAGGCTACAGGCCTATTTCTGGGGCGGGCCCTGGGAGTTGGGACTCAGTACTGTCAAGGCTCCCAGTCTAGGCAGGACCCTCACACAACAGGCTGCTCCGCACAAGAGTGTTACAAGGGCCAAAGAGCAGGAACCTCAACAGAAGCTGTTGGGGGCCAAACCAGGAATCTCCCAATGCTGTGCTCTGCGAACCCTGGGATTCTGCCCAACACTGGCATGGAGTCTTGGAGTCCGGTTTAGTTCTTTACAGAAAATAAGTGACAATAATTGCATACAGGTGTGAAATAAGATTGGCACCTACTACCTGTTTTCCAAATTTTCTAAACTGAATCCACATTACTTTTATAATCAGAAAACAGGTCAGCAACAAAACTCACATTTAACAACAACAAACAATCTATTTTAAGAGCATTCCAATCAGCCCTGAGTGGTGATTTCATGGATCGGGGGCAGCTCTGACCTTTGAGAGCAGAGTGCCACCCCCTTCCCCCAATGCCAGGGCAGCCTGCAACCTGGACACTATTCCAATAAGCCCAGAAACGCACACATTTTCTTTGTAGCTTCTTTTCTGACTTAGAGGGCAGTTGGAAAATCAAGGAGGTGCAAAAGGACTTTAATGGACAACCGTTTAAAAGTCAGTTTTAAAGGTTCTTTCCGGCAGCAGGCTCACTTTAAATGAAGGCCAACACATCTATTTTGAAAGCGTGTTAAATCGGCAGGGACGGCTGCTTTGCATATCTCGGTCCCAATCCATAAACCACCAGCTCTCACAATGAAGTGTGACCTGTCCTTCCAAGACAAGACTTTCTCTTCCTGACTCAGCTTTGAGAAGGTGAAAATCATACTCAAGAGTGGAAATGACACGAATCATCTCATGGGCAGCAGTCACCCCCAAGCCTCTTAGACAACAGGTCTCTGCCATGTTCACCACCTGCCTCTTCACCAAACCACCTCCAGCTGCTCTCACAAGGCCCCAGGCTCCCCCCAGCGGGGCTCCCCAGCAGGCTCCCGGGGAGATGGGGAGAGGGCACCGGGAGCCGCATTATTCCTCCTGCCCCTCCCAGCAGTGCCCAGCAGATGGCCTCAGGAAGGCTGAGCAGCACCAAAAAGCACCAGGGAACTTGCCTTTTCCATCTGTTGCTGAGGCTTCTTGTAAATGCCTGATTGACCTAAAAACAAACATTGGAGAACAAAAGGTTAGCTAACAAATTTGTACTCCCCTCTATTTCCAGGGCTAGTCAGTTGAGGCCCTCAAGTCCTCAATTATAAACTTACAGGGTGAACTGGACAATTTTAGACAGTCTCCCTGACGACATGGTCTTAATACTCAACACTTCAGCTTGAGAGTTAGAGATGCCCTCTGCTGACCAAAAAGTCTGGCAAGGGCCTGGGCGTGAGGATAAACAAAACAAAACATTCTTGATCTCTACCTCATCCTTCATTCCCGCAACTACCCCCCACCCCCTCCCAACAGCGGAGCCTCACCCAGCTCGCCGGCTCCCTGGACAGAATGGGCCCCATGAGGAGGCCACAGGCCGACTTCTCAAGTCCAGGTCCGGGAGCTGTGAACACAGGCTTCACACAAACTCAGTCTTCACCGACTAGATTTATAACTCGGCTGAAAAACGCAGGCCTCCAGGGAGCCTCTTTTCCCAGACGGGGTGTGTGGGTAACTAATGGCCATCATTCCAGTTTAGGCAGGAGAGCATTAATACTATTAGGAATCACAGTTCCAAGCAGAGTCAGAGGCACCGAGGGAAAGGCTGTCTTAAAGGACCAGCACAGCACAGGCAGCTGGGGCCGGGGAGGAGGGCAGACTGGGCGGGAGTCCCAACACGCCCACCTCTCTCTCTGTCTGCCAATGAGTCACTTCTCCTAAACCCCCCGGGGTTTGCCCACCTGTGAGAACTGAATGGGCGACACATGAAAGTAGGTAGCTCAAAGGCAACGCCGCACCAACGCCGGCTGACTGGGAATATCTTTTTTTCTTTTGTATCACAGAGAAGTTTATAATCAGGCTGCTCAAAAATGACTGAATGAGCCTCAGCATTTAAAAATGAATGTTTTTATGTAACAAAACTTAAACACATTAGATCTTAGTTACAGTAAGACCTGGTACCAACGACTCAGATCTCAGCTGTAAAGCAGCAGGTCAGTGCAGCCCGACGTAATCAGCCCGGGAGAACCACAGCGGGTGTGGCCAGTCCGCACGCACCTGCCTGCGTTACCACACTGAGCACGTGGGCCGGCACCAAGTTACACCCTGAATGTGTATGCCGTTAAGAGGCCGACAGGACTTCTCTTCCTGGTAACTTCTCAACTCACCTAGTCTCCAGACCATCTATTATCTTTCCAAATACTGTGCATTTCATGTCCCAATGTGGTTGCTGCTTAAGTCATCTCTACAGCACTTGATTTTTCTCATTTTACAGCAATTTTCAGAATACTCACCTTAATGAAGCTTGCCACGTGGCATCTGCTTGTTAGTGCTATAACTAACAAGGTGCAGGAAGTGGCCATTCGCAGCACCCCTTGACCCTACCACTTTGCTGAATGGCAGGTGTGAGGAGAGTCTTACTCTGTTCCCTAACAACAGGATGCTGTTTTTAAAATTTTATGTGTTTGAGCCCAACTGATGATATAATGCTGGGAACACAATCTCAAATGCTCCCAGGATGCTCCTTCCACCTAAGACCCTGCTGGTGATCCCGTCCCAGATGCCTGAGTTTACTTATTCCAGGGCATGATCAAGGAGGCAGAAGAGGTTAAACATCTCCTTCAAGCTCTCTTCCCTGCTGGACCAACACACGTACACATGTGATGTGCGATGGAACAAGGTTAGGACTAACCCTAATTGGCTGCATAAGGACCACACTCTGCTGACACCATGTCCTAAATAATCAGAGTAAGTAAATGGTCTACAAACCCAGGATCCTAAAAAATGTTATACTGAATTATGTGCTGGGGGAACTGCAGTGGGGACACCTCACCTCTAACAGAAAGCAGGTGAATCTGTTGCCTTCAAGTGGCTCTATAACTGGGTCATCACCAGGGGCTCACTTTTGCAGCCTTTCCCTGGCTTCCCACTGAACCAAGAGTGTCCCTCTCTCCGTGTGAGACTTGGGGACATTTTCTCTCACAAGCACCAACAGCTTTCACACCAGCTATGCACCCACAGCCACCCTTTCCAGAAGCAGGGCGAACCGCTCAGAGACAGCAATGGCTTTATACTAACGCGCTTCCTCCTTTCCATCTGCCGTGGCGAGAAAGCCTACTTATGCGATTTCTTCAACTCCCTTCCCTCCGATACGTGCTGCTGGTGTGCACTGCTGCTAAGCTCTCATTTCCAGACTCTAATCTATTGTCCAGCCTGCGCTAAAAGCCAGCCATGGGCCTACCAGATCCATCAGAACCCACTGGGGAACCTGACGACACAAAGGCCCAGGCCCTGCCCTGAGACTGATTCGGGTCCGTCTAGGACCCAGAAAGCTGTATTGTTGGCTCTGAGGCCCCGTGCGCTCCCCTGGCCGGGAGCGGTTGGCCCAGCTGCCGCGTTCCACAGACAAGCCGGGGGCGCCGTGCCTCCTCCCCGCCAGTACTCACCACACCACGGGAAAGAGGATGGCCCCGCAGCACAGCAAGTCCACCAGGAACAGAGAGTCCTTCCACAGGCTGTACTCAGTTGCCCCCTCCTCGGTGGACTCTATGATGATGTAGGCCACGTTTGCCAGGACCTATAGAATGGAGAAGCCGGTGAGGCCCCCAAGCATGGGCAGATCCTCACAAGAGCAGCCCCAAAAGAGGTGGACACTGTGGGCCCCCAACCTACGGCCACAGCAGTACCACCACTGCTTGCTCTCCCACCAAGATGTGATCTCTGTCTGATCTTGAGCTGTGACTACTCTGACCAACAGAGGAAGGGGGCAGTGACGCCATGTGATATTCAAGGCAGGTAACACAAAGGACACGGCTTCTGCCTGGCTCTCTCAAAACACCTTAGGAGCCCTGGGCCTTCTTGCAAGACGTCTGGCTGCCCCGAAGCTGCCATGCTGGGGAGACCACACAGAGAGAGAAAAAAGACACCAGAGGAGCCCCTGCTGTCCCCGCCCCATGTGAGCAAGTCTCCCAGCCCGCAGAAATTGGCAAGTGGAGACTTCAGGAGGACCCAGCCCGGCCACTCTGACTGTAACTGCAGGGGACAGACAACAAGTCAGACCTACCCGGTTAAGCCACTCCCGACTCCTGACCCACAGAGAACTGAGAGAGTGAATGGTGGCTGTTTGAGTCACTGCGTTTGCGAGTGGTTCGCTGAACAGCTAACCAGGACGCCTGGCTTTCAGGCATCCAGGGCCGCACTTCACTTCCTGTTTAGCCAAGATGCCCAGGTTCCTCAGTGACAGTAGCTCTTCTAAGTGCTAGAGGATGTCATCAGAGACCAAAGTGGGAAGAATGGCCAATTCCAGCCCAGTGGCTGAGGAGCCACCTCGCTCCTCCCAGGAATGACTCCAGTCTATCCCCTCTACACAGGACACAGCTCAGTTCCTACCCCCGAGCTGGAGCTGCGTCCGTGTTTGGCCTCTCCTTCCAGTCAAGGCTGTGTTTGTGCAGACCTGTCCTTGAGCTCTTAGCATGTTAGGAGAAGCCCTGTGGCTGCCTGAGACAGCAACATCTAAACACCTGAGATGCTACCCAGCATGTGGTAAACCAGCGATGAGACTTTCTTTCGAATCCACCACTAGGTGTGGATGCAGAGTCTAACTCCACCTCCACTCTCCACGAGGAGGCCGTGCTCCCAATACTCCACCAGGCTTGCTGTCTGCAACCGCCATTTTCCACTTTAACCAAGAATGTAAAATCCGCTGTGCTAGTGCTGGGCAGTCTCTGAGTGGATTCTCTTTGTCTAGGACTAACCAGTTAAGTCATCACAGAAGCTACGTTAAGGGTTGCATCACTTAACGCTAATGCAACGATGATCCTGAAATGTCAGTCTCCTGCTGACACCCCGTCTGGGTCCCCCGAAGCCCCTTGTATACTCAGTGCCTGGCTCCATGGCTCCGTCTACGAAGACACGGTGGAGAACAGGCTTTCGCAGCCTGAGTTCCTAATTGCACCGTGTCCTCGGTTCCCACTCATGGGTGCGGGTGCAAAACCACAGGCGGTCACACTCTTGAAAGGCCATCTGTCCTGCCGTCACCTCTCACTCAGGAACGGGCAGTGGCGCCCCCATGGCCAAAAAGGAGCCGTTTTAACTTTCAGGCTGATGTTGAAGGCCTGCCGACACTAGTCCTCATGTTTAAATCCACGAACTTCATCAGGTTTGCTTGTTAAATGTCATTTTCTCGGGGTGAGCTGCCATGCAGCCCTGGGCGCTGCTCCCCCAGAGGAACCCCCATGGGCAGCAGGCAGGGCTGAGCCCCGTCAGTTTAGGCCGGAGAGGAAGTTCCCACTGAAGGGGGGGAGCAGCTACTAGAGGGCAAGGAGCACAGGGAGCAGTGCAGCAGAGCAGGAAGAGGCCCAGGCCCCTTACGTTCAGGCTCTAGGCCCTGCCAGCAATGGGGCCCTGGTGGCTCAACAGCCAAGACCTGGACAGCTTAGCACCTCTGTCCACTGGACAGCAGCTCTCACGGTGCTGCTACTCCTCATCTTTGTCATCTCTTTCCTCAGGTACCTAGGCAAGGCCTGTCTACCATACAGCCACCCAGATGACGGGAATTTGGTGATCAGTCCTTCCTTGGAAACCTTCAACAACTGGTCTGTACCATTTGCTTGGCGGCAACGTGTACCCCATTACTGAATGTGACAGTGGCTCTGCTGTCAGAGCTGGCAGGCTGATGTGGGTGCCCAGGAGCTGTCCTCTCCGCCCCCTGCAGTTACGCTGTGCGCCAAAACGAGTCCAGGTGACACAAACACCTTCATGGGTCAGATGCACTGCGGTCGAGTGGGGCAGAGTTGTGCACCCCTGCTAGGACCCGTCTGCTACAAGCTCTTTCCACCCAGTCCCGCCTCCAGTAACACAGCTACCTATGCCAAGACAAGGCTCCTCTCCCGAGGGGCGCACCACCTGCTCAGGCTGGTCGCAGCCAGGGCCCACACAGGGAGGCCTTAACAAATGTCTGCCCGAGGTCTACTTCATAGTCTACCTTGTGGGGACCCACTGGTGTCATTCACAGTTTTAAAATAATTTGTTAACAAAATTGCTGTGAATCTGAGCTTCTCTGCTAAGAGAAGCCTCTGGTTCCAGGGCACACAGGTGCAGAAGGGAAGGTGGTCATCCCCCTACCGTCTCAGCAGCTCTCTGTTCAAGCGCAGGTGCCCGCAGGCATGTGGACCCCCTTACCTGCAGCGGGATGACAATCATGAAGATCTTCTTGTCCTTGTCGGAGAGGATGTGCTTGATGAAAGCCCAGCCAGTGCCGATGAGCGCGATGGTGAAGAACAGCAGCGCCCCCTTCAGACTGGGAAAGAAATAGTCAGAAAGACACAAGGGGGGCTCTTCAGATTCCCCCGAGGTAGACTCTAGACCTCATGCTATGACTTCACGTACTTCCTCGAAAGACAAGTGGCCAAATCCAGGAATTTCATCTCAAGTGAGCAAGACCTTCTTCCAGAGCACGAACAGCTTTGTACCCCACTACCTGAGCGACCAGTCCCCACAAGGAGGTAACCCCTCCCAGGGGCACGCCAACAGCCCCGAATCCTCAGGTCTAGACAGCTCCCTGTACCCCGCACACCTCTGACATGGCAGGAACCCAGACTGCCACAGGAGGGCATGGCCAGTTAACCTGGGGCAGGTCTCTTCCTGCCATGGCTTCCTCAACATCTCCTGTATGTCACGCCCCAGTATGAGCATGTCATGAGCCACCTCACATACTTACAGGTGAGTGATGTAGTACACGACAGCCCAGCCTTCGATGGGAAAGCCCTGAGAGGAGATGTAGTGGTAGTCGATCTGCAATCAAACACCGCAGTTCAGGAGGGTCGATAGCGGGCCACCCGCCCAGTGCAATCCCACAGGAAATGCCACAGAAGCCCTCAGGATGGGGTGTCTAGTGACTCGCTTGTCAACTCACAATAAAGCATGTGAGTGTACTAACAGTGTCACGCCAGCTTGAGAAGCTGACACCGTTTCAGTGTCACTAACACGCAGCCAAGATGCCTCTCTCGAGGGAGGCGATTCCCCCTGCAAATGGCTGCCTAGTCTCTCCTTTCCCATCTCCATGGCCCAAATGTCATAGGTCTGCTCAGTGTCCCAACCAAGAACTTTACCTTTCACACCCCAGCTAGTCACTCAGTAAAAATCTACCCAGCTTAGAAAACTATATTTTCTTTGGGGGGAAAAAAATCTGTAAATCTAAAGCTACCTGAAGCCACCAACTCATTTTAATCAAAGGGGCAAGTTTCGGTCGTGAACCTAAGATGCTTCCTGGCAGAGCTCACAAAGGTGACACGAATTTCTTCCCCACCGTTCACTCGGTCACACATGCCTACCTAGACACTAAAGTGACTCGAGGATCCTATAGTTCATTACCTACATGTTTCCAGGAAAGATCTTTAACTCAGCTCCAAATAAGAAACAATCCAATTAATGGTCATTTCCTGAGACTGACTGGATATTATTACTTTTTCTGTGACAGCATTTTTTTACGTACAGAAGGAGCACAGGTCTGAAGATGTCACCTGTGGGTGCCTCGCAGGCCTACACACTGGGAAGCTGGGATCTTACTCTCAGGGGCAGCTAAGGTCAATTTGCATCAGGACCAAACATTCAAAACTTCAGCTCATTTTATGCCTCCATCTGCAGAGCATTACTTCCTCTCAAATAAGGGGGCTAACACTGAACTTCAAACCAAACATAAGGGAAGGTTTGGAAAAGGAAGGGAGTTGTGGAAACACTTCAGCAGGTGGCACTCTAACCTCAAGAAATGACCCAAACCAACAAAACCAAAAACAAAGACATAAAAACAAGCCCATGTTCTAAGAAAACTCTGGGCCTGTGGCTAACATCAGATGGTATCCTCCATCTGGTATCAGGGAGGCTCTGACGCTTTATGCCCACGACCAGCCCCCAGGTCAGAGGCGGCTTCTTTCCCCTGGTGTCCCACGGATCTATCCCCTTTCTCCTAACTGATTTTTCCTGATCGTATAGACATTGTACATCATTTCATAAACAGCCCCAAAAAGGTGATACATACTGCGTGGAACACCAAGGAAAGAGACTTGGTGAAGGGAAGGGCCGCCATCAGCCAGTGAATTTTAAATACTTCGTTCCTATAAAAAGAGAAAGAAAAGAATGAAAGAAGTACTCCAGTCTCTCAGGGCAGCCAAAGCTCCAGGCATCAGGCATATTTACAAATATAATCTAAGCAAACCACAAACACAAAGCCTTTTTAAAAGTCATTTGTCAGTAGAGCAGGCCTAGAATGAGTCCGAGAGTCGCCTCCACCCCTGAAGTAACTGCTGTGGAGGGAACTGAGTCATCTGAAGCACAACAGGTTCTGAGTCCTGGGAGACAGCAATCGGGATGGGCTTCCTCCCTGCAAACACGTGGGGAAGGCCACAGAAGAGCAGGGTGGATGGATCTACAGACACCTGAGACCCCAGGGAAGTAGAGGTGAATAGATACAGCTGAAGGAAAATGTGCAGCCCAGAGAGGACCACAGGGGACACTCCCACACAGATATCAAGACAGTCTGCAAAGCCAAGCAGTACAAAATGCAGGACAGTGCGGCATCAGACCAATCAACCAACAGAACAGTTATCACGATGTGAGAAAAATAAGAACACAGCTATAGATAGTCTAGTTTAAATATACTAAAAAGGCATGCAACATCAACAAACATTACTAACTTATAATGTACACAAATAAAAAACCACATAATAAACACACTGGAGTGGTTGGGAAGGAGTGTGTGGGGGGGAAATGAAGGGAAAGGAAGGAGGGGCCCTGCTAGAACAAGGAGGCGTGTCTTGAACTAACGCAGGCTGTTTCCGGAATGATTTCCTCCTGGTAATTTCCGGTCCCAGTGCCCAACTACTTGAAGTCAAAGAGGAAGTCAAGCCCAGAGCAACGAGGGTTACCCACAGGGCCAACCGCCCCCTGCGAGAGCAGTGCTCACTCACCCACCCCGGCAACCTCGACCCGCAGTCGTAATTAAAACCTCCCGGCCGGGGCTGTGATGTGAGGGAAAGAACACGGGCTCCAAAGCCACTGGAACTGGATCAAATACTGGTTCTACCCTGACGACCTTCATCTCTAAACCTCAGTAACCTCTTCTGAAAATGGGGCGACAGCTGCCTCCCTCAAGGATCTGTGGGAAGATTAGCTAAATAACCAACACCGAGTGCCTGCCTCAAAACGACAAGCTGCCGTGTTGTCTCCGCTGCCGCAGGGTTCCCCGCCGGGGGGTGCTCTGGGCTCCGGGCCCATGACAGAGGGCACAGAGCCGAGAGGAGCCACACATGCACATAGGAGATTGGGGTTCCGGGCCAGCTCTGCAACAGCTCTTGCTTCCCCTCTCAAGGCCTCAATAAAACAAGGCAAAGGCCTCTCAACTCCTTCCCATCGAAGGGGCTGCAAGCCTGTGAAAGGCACCAGCAGCCATGGAGTCACAGCCTCTCCATGACTCAAATTCGAACCTCACACAGCCGGCTGTGAGACACCCAGGGAAATAAGAGAATGGGGTGCAGGGCTGGAATCATACATTTTTATATGTATACTATCATTCAACAAAAAGTTTAAAACATACAAAGTGGGTCAGCCTCGTATTATTAACCAAGATTTAAACTGCTGCCAGCTTTTATTACATAACTGAACCATGACAGTGACTGTTGTATCACCAAATAAAGGGAAACTAAAGCGCCACTGAGCACTGCTAGTGTGTCCCCCCCGCAGAGCATCCTGACGTGCCCGCCCTCGCTCACATGCACCTCAGGAGCCAAGCTCTCCGAGGAGCCAGCGCAGTGGCCGCTGTCCGGTTTCCTGACTGAGGAAGGACCTGAGTGAAGCCAGGACACGGGCAGCAACAGTCAGCGTCCACACTGGAAACCAGGCCTCTGGCTCCTAGTTCTTACTTCTCTAATGAAGGCAAAGGCAAAACTTGCTTTTAAAAACACAAGCAAAAAAACCAACAACCCCTTATAGGGCCAATTTTGTAGGATTCCTTTTTTCTTATTAGTAGCTGCCTGACCATCTAGTCCAAAGATGATGACGTGGGGTCTTTCACAGGTAAACAAAAAGCTCTTTCCACCTGATGGCTTGCAGGGCATTACAACAAGCAGGAACCGGCAGCTGCTCTGCTAAGCACATGCACTGGGACACAGGCCACCGCAGAGGACAGGGCACCAATTTCTGCCCCGATGCTCCAAAGAAAGAGGTGTTTAGTACTCGGGGTCCTTAATTATTGTACAAATTTAAGTTAACCCACATTATAGTACCACATTCACATACCATCATTTACATAGTTCATGGGCCCTGCTCTATAACAAATACACTGCCCTTTAACTGAATATTAACATCTTGCTTCTCAGTTTTTGGAGAGAGAGAGAGGTAAACACTGGCTCCACATACATGAGGCCTGCAGCTGGTCTCCTCAAGAGCCACGCACAGGAAGTTAAAGCCACGGGGGTTTCGGAAGAAAGGCTAGCGGCCAGGCAGATGGACTGTGATGAGGTTTTTCTCTAGTGACAAGCCCCAGAAGGTCAGCATGGGAAGGTCAGCAACCTCCCAGCCCAGCTCTGAGCCTAGCCCTTTATATGAAGCAGTTACTCATGCTCTTGGCCAGGCCATGGTCACTGTCACTCATGCCCCTCAAGAACAAAGAGCCCTTGGCTGGGACCAACGTGTTCCCTCGGAGTCCTGCGCCACGGTGTCTTTGCTACGGAAACGCGGTCTTTACGTTATTTTGCTCATACATTCCTAAAACCTTTGAATTTGCCTTTTGAACAAAGCCATGGGAAGTGAGCAAATGCCCAGGTGTGCAGAGCTGCTGCAGTCTCCGTCTGTCTCGTTTCGGGGAGGATGCCCTTGAAGAGACGGGGGTGGCCGTGCCAATCCCCCCAGGTGCAGAACCCAGCAGAAGGGGAGACTACACAAACCCCAACGCACCGGAAGCCAAAGGGCTCAGGGAAGGAACACTGTACCGTCGCTTTCGAAGGGTGTGAATCCAGATGGTCCCAGAGAGGAAGAAGGCGGCAGCCATGGAGATATATAACTTGGGGAGCGGAATCTCGCCTGCAGAGAGGTAGCTGTCAGGATTCTTCTCTGTGATCTGAATCTGAAATCACGAAATTTATTTTTACTTTTCAGGAACAGATCCTTCCATGTTCAGCAGTTTGTGGTCTCAGCTGTTTCATGTGAGCTTACGAACGTGAGCACTGGGACCACGAGCACAGGCCCAGTGTGCAGGCGGAGAGGGACACACGTCTCACTGCCTTCAGCTCCCCTCTCAGGAGCCCCTGCTAGAGGACTGCCCCCTGGCCACGCTTTTCTCTTACTTTGCCTACGTGGTTTTAAAACCTATTCTTACAGAGAAATAAACGTCTCACATTTTACACAGTTGGCAAAACTCACATCGAAGTTTCCATGTGGTACTCACATCGAGGTTGAATGAAAACTTGTCATTAGACTGTATTTTGGGCCCAGGGCACTTATGAAAGTAAAGGCTGTAGAGACCTTCCTGGTCGCTGGTGCTGATGTTGAAGGAAAACTGAAAATGAAGAGGGAAAGATTACAGGGAATCCCCAGAAAGAAACCGCGTGCACTGTGAACGCACGAGCAGACAGACCACTCAAACGAACCCTCCTCCCAGGGCAGAGTCCAAACCCAGGTTCCCTCTCCTATGGCTCCCTCCCATAGTCAGCTCCAGCAGCTTTCAAGCTAACGGGAAAGCCGACAGAATCACAGCGTGGGCCTCACGCCCGCTACCTGGACCCACGATGAATGGTCTCTCCCTGCTTCATCACTCGCCTGCCCATCAGGGATGGCCTCTGGCAGAAGTCTGCAGAGGTAACCTCAGATACAGTTATCTAGTTTTTGAGCCAACATATTATTTTGCTCTTTAGGTAAAAATACTCCTGAAAAAGGAAGGAGGTCCATTTGATACCTGACAAGGTAAAGAACCAATATTCTGCCCTGGCCAGTGTGGCTCAGTTAGCTGGGCATCACCCTCTGCGCCTAAAGGTGGCTGGTTCGATTCCCGGTCAGGACACGGGGGCTGTCGGATCAATCTCTGGTAGGGAGTGTACAGCAGGCAGCCGATCAATGTTTCTCTCTCACAACGGTGTTTCTCTTTCTCCCTCTCCCATCCTCTCTCTCTAAAAATCAATTTAAAAATCTTTAAAAAAACACACCCACAATATTCTCTCTTTAAAATTTATACCTATGACTTTAAACAACAGTAATAAACACTACATTTTCTACATTCAGACATTTTCCTATGTTTTCCATATATTTCATGTGTTCAAATGAAGTTTAATGTAAATCAAAAGAAATTATACCTACAAGAGCACAGAAGCAACTCCTTGGTCTATTCTAGAGAACACTTTTCTATAAGCCTAAAATACGTGGCTTGGGGCGTCATACAGATGGTGAGCTGAGCTGCACAGAAAGGCGTGGAGATGACTGTCCCATTTTTCAAGAGTTACTCTAGAGCTGGGAGGATGTGAGAGGCGTGTGGGGGGCACTGGCACTGTTCCAGCTCCTGTCCCATGATGGTTACAGAGGGGATTCCTACAACTACTTGTACTCAACATAGGTACTAACACTCTTTTGCATATACCCTATACCTTACAATTTAAGAGGATGGGGGGGAAAAGACACCTGGCAAGAAGATGGAAATAAAAGGCCAAGAATTTTCTGGTTGAAATAATCTGTTGAACCATGTCCTGAACTCATCCTGAGTCCACACAGGTAATCAGAAAGAGAAAATGTTTCTAAATATATTAATTAACCTTTAGTTATCAAACTAAAACTTGCGTGAAGTTTCTAAGAAATACTAAAAAGAAAAAAAAAAGAACAGAATCATTAAGGAGAGCAGAGCCTCCAACTGACCCTTAAAGAGAACGAAACAAACACAAGGCAAAAGTGTAAATTCGAGAGTTGGAATGAGCTCTGACAGTCTCCTCCTGCTCTGGGGACCAACGATGGTGCCTGCTGTGTGGGTTCTGTGGGTTCGTGGACGGAGCGGAAAGGCTCAGCACAGCCACGCTGTGCGAAATGGGGCGCACCCCGGGCAGCGGAACAGCAGGGAGGGGAGCCGGGGAGAGGCGAGCTGCTGGCGCTGCCTGCTGTACGCATCCCAGGGACCCCACGAACGGGCCACTCGTCCACTGCTCTCAACGAGCACGCCTGCTGCTTTCCCGACACTCACCTGACACAGCATCAGTAACTGACAGGTGTATGTATCCTATATGCTTTCTTTCTGTAATTTTTTTTTAAAAAAGGCTTTTTATAAAAACATTCAAACTACTTATTTTATGAACAAGCATTTTAAAGTGGGGAAAAAAGAGAAAAGTACCTTTTGTATTTTCTTAAGGAGGCAGTAAAGGGGTTAAACACATGGGCCTTGGAGTCAGAAAAACCTGGGTTTGAATCCTCCCCTTAGGCAAGCTACTTAACCTCTCTGAGCCTCAGTTTCCTCATCTGTAAAAGGGGAATAATGACAGCGCCTACTTCACAGAGTTGCTGGGAGGATGAACTGAGCTATGACACATACAAACACTTAGACAACGCCTGGCATTCACTACTCAGGTCCATAATTACTGACGGAGTTTATTATGGGCCAGGTCCAAGGTTAGGAGTCGGATACCTCAATTATAAAACAGAAAAAAATCCCTGCTCTTATGGTCACCCTCTAAAAGGAGAGACTGACAGTAAACGTGATAAATAAGTGCAGTTACAGCATGCTGGAGACAGCAGTGCTATGAGGAAAGCATGGAGCAGGGAGAGCAAAGGGGAGTGGGCTGCATTTAAAATGTGGCGACTGAAGGAAGTTTTGTTGAGAAGGTGATGTTTGAGCAAAAACTGAGGAGCCAGTGCTCCTCCTGGGGAGTACAGTTAAAGCAGAGCCTAAGGCCTGATCTTTCCTAGGAGCAGCAAGGTGGCCTGTGTGCCTGGAGCAGAGCAAGCACGGGAGAGGGAGAGAAACAGGAGCTGAGGACAATGACAGCAGCCGGACCACGTGGGCTCACAAACCAGGGGAAGGAGGTGGGCTTTTCCTCTGAGACAGCCAGAAAGCTGCTGAGGATTCGGAGCAGGTGACCACTCCACAAGCTCTCAGTCAGCTGTTAGTATGATAGCTACTAAACTTCAAGAACATAGAAAAATTAGATAGGCAAAATAAACTAATGAAAGCTGGTGAGAAAAGAGGTGGTGATTTTTACAAATAATAAAGGTTATTTGCATAGAGCTTTTCGGAGAACTTTTATTTTTAAAAACTGATATTCCGAACAACCCTCTGAGATAGGTCCATCATTTTTCACTTCTGGATGACGGACGAGCAAGGTGCAGAAGTGAAGTGAATGGTACAAGGTTACCAGCTGGTAAGTGGGTGCTGAGATCCAGCCGAATGTCCTGCCCCACACACCGACTGTGATGCCACCACAAACACTCATGTGCGGTTAATAATGTGAGAGCTGAGCAGGTCTCTCAGGCCTCTGATTCTTAGTGAGCTCATCTAAATTACAACAGCACCCTGAAGGATCACCCACGGTCCCTCCAGGTACAAAATCCTGTGCTTCTGGAGCACTTTGAATGGGAGACAGTGCAGGACTCAAGATGCAGAGCTGTGGGGACAGCCAGGTAGAGCTGTGGGGACAGCCAGGCAGCGCTGGGTTGCAATCTGGGCCTTGTCATTCACATTGGACATTCGTGAAGTTACCCATTCTCAGAGACATGATTTGCTCCGTGGCGGGCGCTAACACAAACCCTGTAGGTTTGCTATGCAGAGAGCTACTGTAGTCAAGTGACTGATACATAGCACACCTAAGTTATTACACCCAAATTCAAAATTCCTTTAAAAATTCACCCTTTACATGGTACAAATCAATTCCACAAAGCTTTACCCACAGATACGCACCCGAAATGAAAGTGCCCCCTCGCTGCTACGAACAGGAAAGGACTTCTCTTCCATTACCTGAAAAACATAGCAACCCCTTTTAGACACTAGGAGAAAAAGCAAGCTAATAAAAATAAAGAAAACACCACCATCCAAATACGTTTTCCTTAAAGCCTGCACTTGTAAAAGCTCCCTGGAAATAAAATCCAGCGTCCTTCCCGGGCGTCTGAACCCCTTCACCGAGGGTGCTCTCTCCCCTTCCCCTGCTGCCGCTACTCGGCCGTCTCCTGCGTCCTCATGAACCCCACGCCCGGCCGGCCCGGCCCGGCCCCGGCCCCCTGCTGGATCACCGCTCCTCTTACGGGTCCACTAAGGCCAGGATGCCAGCCCAGGCCACACCCTGACTCCACTCCCTATTTTACACGAGCGCAAGGAATGAAAAGAAAGAACTGCCGACGCATGTACGCAACGGGATGGGTGAACTGAAAGCATCATGCTGGGTGAAAGGGCACACAACAGACCGTGCGTGGCATCAGCAATCCATACACGCTCTGTGAGATCACACAAGCTACAGTGATAGGTCAGTGGTTGCCTGGGGACAGGAGCGTGACGAAGGGGCAGAAACTTCACTACCTTGACTGCGGTGGCAGCTTCACAGGTGGGCACACAAGCCAAACTCATCAAATTGCGACTTTAAATATAATCATCCCCCTCATCTGCAGGGCACACATTCCAAGATGCCCAGTGGTTGCCTGAAACTGCAGATAGTGCCAAACCCTGTATGTACTATGTTTTTTCCCCTACACCCATGCCTATGATAAATTTATAAATCGGGCAGTTTCACAGATACAAGGTTCGTTCTTACTGTAGATCTTAGCAACCTCACCACCTGATTTTTTTTCCTTTCCTTATGAAGTCAAGAATGTTCACCTTTTCATGTAAAGGAAGCTGCTCTTGGGCATATCCGCATCATCAGCATCACTACACTGGCACGACAGGCCATTGGTAAGTGAAACAAGGGAGACCCGAGCACAAGCGCTGCGATGCCGTGGCAGGCAGTCCATGACCGAGATGGCTTCTACGTGACGGCGGGCAGAGAGCAGCACATGCAGCCGGCGCTAGATTATCTAGGATCCCCCTCTGCTCCAAAATAGGTACCTTTTACTTAAAACAGGCCAGTGCCCAGCACCTACTGTGCTCATTTCCACCTCCAGCCTTTGCTTATGACAATCTTCTTCCCCTTCCTTCTCTTCTTCCCCGAACTCCAAGCCCAGTGATGCCTCCTCGCAGAGGACTCTCGGGAGAGCTCGCTGCCCTCCACCCACCACCTGACCCTTTAGCACACAGCGCTGCAACACGCGGCACCCCATTTTACTCCGGAACTGTTTCAGTGTGTCCCCAAACAAGGCAGCTCCCTGTAGATCAGGCGTGTGCGCGCATGTATGCACCTGTGTATGTGTATATGTATGTGTATGTAGAAAGAGACAACCACGTAGGCACACATACACACATGTCCAGAAAAGCTGGGCATAAGTGGGTGGTTAGTTCTTACCTTTGAATCCACTGTACTTCTTTTAGACTTCCCACTCTCTAGAAGCAGAAGCAGTGAAAAGGTATCACTGTAGGATTCAGCACATATGTATTTACATTTTATGATTAGCTTGTCTAATATAAAATAATTCAAACTAACAAAAAAGGCAAGGCTGTATGTCATCTTGTGGACTGTCATCTCTTTAGGGCCCTAAATAATTCTTGAGCTGCAGAAGCAGTGAATAGGAACTTATTCTATTATAAATGCGACCTAGTAAGTGGTAATATTCAGCACCCACAGGGAACTGTCTCTGATAACCTAGTGCATGTTACTGCAGAGGTGCCACGTGGGTGACTTTCATGTCTAATTATGTTTGAAAACAGATCACTGTTTAAAACAAATGTATATGAGATATACTTACCCACATGGAAAAATTAATAGCAAATAATATTAGCATAATGCATACTTTTCTTTCCACAGCAAGAAGTGTTAAGATTGCTAATGGCTTCTTTCACGGAACAGAGAGGGCACCTGGGCCTTATTTTTACTTATGATACTCGTCAGGAGGAAGACAGGACCTCAAGCTCCCTGCAGGAAGGGAGAGGGTTTCGGAAGGCAAAAGAAGAGAACCCTTCCTGCCCAGGGATGGTCACTGGCATGAGGAGCTGGACACAAAGATGATGCAGGACAGTGAGCCACACCTCGCACAAACGCAGCATTTCTGCACATCTTTTAATTGGGGTTAGAGTTTTGACAAACTTAAGAAAAATGTGTAAGTAATACAATAGGTATTAATTTATCTTTAAAGAACTCATATAAATTGTTAGACAAACCTGACAGTTAATAAAAGAGGTGATAAGTACAAATTGGTTAATCAACATATGGAGAAAAAGTGTGGCCCAATAGTAACAGTGAGTATGAAAACAAGATGTCTTTTCATTCACTCACATACAACCCCCCCCCCCACACACACACACCCACACCCAGCGCCATCCAGGACACAGTGACACAGGCACTAGCCCCACATGGCTTCCGACAGGGGTACATAAACTCACACAACTCATTTGGAAAGGACTGAAAATATGTATGGATATCCTCAGATGTACTCGGATCCTGTGAGCCAGGTATTCCAACTCTGGGAACCCATCCTAAAGAAAGTTCTCTATTTGAAAAAAGTTCTACGAACAAGGAAGTCCAATGCAGCATATTTATAATAGCATCGAAATGAAAACATGTCTCTTTAAAGGGAGAGGCTGAGCAAGTTACAGCGTCCATTTAACGGGACAGCTGATGAGTATAAAGTATCATAAAGTCACCCAAACAGGGATGCTTAAAGCGGCAAATGTGAGCATGAGTTTAAATCAAACGTTCTATGCTTCCGAAACAAGCTTAGAGAAAACCTATCACCAACGTTTTAGCACTGGGGGGGAAGGATGACTGCTCTTTCTCTACCTTCTCCATATTTCCACATTTTTCTTTAATGAGTACACATTTTAGCATAAAATAATGCTAAGGTCACGTTTGTTTTTCCTTAGGAACCAGAAGAATCCACACAGCCGGGCAGGAGAAAATGCTGGTGTCCAGCCCACCTACCTTGCTTTGCCCCAGCCTGGCTGCCTGCCAGAACAGGCTGGCTGCCAGCCTCCCGGCTCTGGCCCGGGACCTGCTCATCCTCCCTGAAGACGATCATCGGTAACTGGGTACCAGCTTCTGGTGGAGATTTTATTTTCACTCTATAGTCAAATAAGAGAGAAAGAAAAGAGTTCAAAGTAATGCTTGTGGCCATGTGTCGTATGCTGGGCACTGCTTCAAGCTCTAATTCATCATCTCCTGAAGTCCTGCAATGTAGATTCTATCACCTGCATTTTACAGATGCTGAAATGAGGCTGGGAAAGGTTAAAGACCTTGCCCAAGAGTAGAAGCTGGTAAGGAGCTGGGCAGGGATCCAGCAGTCTCTCTTGAGGGCTGAAATTCTTGGTAATCACGAAATTCTGATGTGCATACTTTCCCACTAAGTGTCTGTGATGTGGTCAACAAACCGGTATACAAGGGAGACGGAACAACAGGTAAAAGACAATGAAATGTTAACATGAAGTCCAGGGAAGGTGTGAGCGGCCGGGGAACTCGCAGTAGCTGCCTGGAATGCATTTCTTCCCTTCTCCCTCCTTAGCAGACCCCTTGATTACGCCCCCGCAAGAGGGGCCAGTGAGTCCCAAGCCTGCGTGGGCACCTCAGCTAAACTGGCTCAGTCCCGCTGAAGGGAAGCCCTTCCAGCCCTGCCTGGGAGGAGCCTTCCCGTCCTCCCCTTAGCGCCACACGGAGAGCTCGCCACGGACACACCACTCTCTCATGCTGCTCTGCCTTGCATTTAGTGCCCCCTTTGCGGGAAACGCCCTTCCCTTTCCTGTTCCCTGGTGAAATCTACCCGCTAGACGGTGGGCTGGGGCTGGGGCTGGGGCTGGGGCTGGGCCCTCCCTCCACTCCGTTTGTCAGTCTCTGCGCCACCTCTCTGCTGCTGCGATCACTGGGATGGCTGTTTTGTCTCCCTCATCTGTTTGAAATCTCCAGCTCTCAGCACAGTGTTTGGCAACTGGTAGATACTCAATGAATGTTGACTTAGCGACCAAATTCCCCCAGCTCTACTCTAGGACTGAACAGAAGGAATATTCGATTACTTACTCACTTCTGGAGAAGTTTAGGATTAGGAGGGGGACAGAGACAAACTGTTTCCTTAAAATACAGTAGTTCATGTCTTCATCCTAAGGAAGGAAGACCCAGTTATACACCACCTAACTCGTTCTCACTAGAACAAGAAAGGAAAGTTTTTGGGAACAAGACAAACAAGGGGCCCAACCTCCATTGCAAACAATACAACTGTGGGGTACTGACGCCCAGGAGTCCAAGCAGCCACCACCTCAAGAAAACAGCACGACAGAGGCAGATTCCCACCCGGTGTCCTGAGCTCAGGCGGAGAGCATGCTCGGCCACGCATGCAATGCTCACCAGGTAAGAAGAAAATCCGTCGTTCTTTGTATGGTCGAGGCTGAATCCAATCTAACGGGGTAAGAAGAAGAAAGGTGAATGCCCAGAGGATGGCCTGGCATCCACACCTTCCTACACAAACAGGAGATAAGGCTCTTTCGGCCTGGCCTCCTCTCGGTTTTCTTAGCATTCATTTTGCAAGAAGGATCACTGATCACTAAAATTATTCAAGAATTACAACTTAAGTGTTAAAAATAAAATTATCTGGTGCCTGCTCACAAGTTCTATTTTATATACTCGGATACTTCTCATCGGAGGGTGGGGCAAAGCCGTCACCCAGGCAGCAAACGGGGTCAAGCCCTCGGGGTCCTGGGAAGGGACTCACAGTCAGGTCCTTGTCTGTGGCCCCTTCAGGCTCGCGCACCGAGAGGCTGCTCACGTTAACCAGCATGTACCCGTGCGTGAAGAATCCAAAGGTGTTCAGGTGAACCTTGTGCCTCACATCATCCTAAAAAGAATTGCGGTGATGAAATTAATAATATGGAGAAGTCAACTTCATTATTTAGCCTATTCATTTGCTTGAAAAACTATAACTAGTTTCTTGCTAGCTAACCAATGTTTCCATACAGTTCATAAAATATATAGCTGGTGGTACCTTATCTTGTTTCAAAAGCTGAAGATGACTCATCAGAAATGCGTAAGGTATCAATAATCTTGCAGAAGGAAGTGCACAACAGGTGCAATTCTTTCTGATGCGTCTGTAACAGTCCCGACTCGTGGTCAGCTGGAACGCGAATTCCAGGGCAGGAGGAACCAGGCTGTAGTCATCCTCACACCCTTCCTGCCAGCACAAGGCCTGGCATCCAGTAGGCCCTCAAAAACACGCTGGCCCTGGCCAGTGCAGCTCAGCACCGTCCTGTGCACCAGAGGGTTGCCAGTTCAACTCCCGCTCAGGGAACATGCCCAGGCTGCCAGCTCAATCCCCAGTATGGGGTGCGCAGGAGGCAGCCAATCGATGTTTCTCCCCCCTCTCCCTTCCTCTCTCAAATCAATAAAAACATATTTAAAAAAAACAAGCATGCTGGGGGTGGGGCAGAGTAGCCAACACTGCTCTGAGAATAAGCTCATTCATATAAACTTTGTAATGAGTTGTGTGCAACTGGCTCCTCCCACCGCAGGGTGATGAAGGATACCTGCACATTACTGTTCTAGCTTATAATTCATTTTTTACACAGGTTCATTTGCATCTAAAAATTATGTTTTATATGATGGGTTTTAGGAAACAGTCTTATGCAAAAGGAATCCCAGGAACTAGCCAGGTGGAGGCAGGATCTTTTGGACACAGGGTAATCCTGGTTTGTTGAAATTGAAACACATGGGCAAATGCCTAGCACGCCTGCTTGAAACTGTCTCAAAGGAGTGAATCTAATCCCAACTAAGTCAATAAATTTTAAGGCTGATAAAGATTAACGGGAACTTGAAGCAGTCAGTCAGGAGGATCTATGGGAGGAGCCAGGGCTTAGATGGAAGTCTCGCACTCTAGCAATCGAGAACCCCACAGGAAGAGCTCTGTTTATAATAAAGCTCTATGGTTCATCCTCCCTTAGCTTCCCTTTCCTTCTATAAATACCGCTCCACCATGGGACACAGGCCTGAGTGTGCATGTGGTTGCCATGTCTGCACGCACAGGGTTGCAACCCTTTTTTTTTTCCCGAAAAAAATCCTTTCTGGTGATGAAGCCCCTAGTCAATATTATTTTTTCAGTTGGCAAGGCCAACAGAAAAATGGTGTTGTAACAGAGTGGAAAGGCTCCGTCTCTAGGGCCTGAGTGGCTCCCTGGCCCTCAGGCTAACAGCCCCTGTGGGAGACAAGCTAATCATAGGGGAATTCTGCTCTGGGCTGGAGTGTTTAACAAAAACAGCTCCTCCCATTTTCCTTTCCCTTGAGATAAAAGAAGCCTGAACTCTGTTCCTTCCTTAAGATGGATTTGAGGAACCACTAGCACACCCTTCTCGATCAATAAGCTTTTCCTTATTCCAGACTCTGGTGTTTGGGTTTTGGCCTTCTGAAGTGTCGGCAAGCAGACCTTGGACCCGTGACGGTATTAGGGAATACAAAGAAAGCCACAGGTTTCATACTGAGGACTACTTGCCTAAATCAGACACCTTTAACCCTTTGCGGTCGTATTAAATTTGGACATGGGTGTCGTACTGGTCGGAATTAATTTCCACTGAAAGAGCAGTGATACATAACATGCAAGATTATGAAGGATAAACGAGAAATTATGAACTGATACACGAATGAATAGAGTTAAGATTCGTACGGTTCCTTGCTGTGGTGGCTGAGAGCAGACATACAACCGGAACGGTAAAAAAAGCTTTGGTGGCTGAGAGTAGACAAACGACCACAAAGGGTTAATACGTCTGCTGTATGCTAACAGGCGCTAAGGAGGCACTACACTAAGCACTTTTCTTAAACTTACGTTTCTTCCTCCTCAAATCTGCACAGTCATTTTTGCTAGTGTTTTTGTTTCTTGCTCATATTTTAAATTCTATCCTTTGTTTCTCTCAATTTTAAATACAGCTACTTTACAACACACTGAGGTGCTCTGGGGTCTAACTGCTCTGCCCTCTGCTGGCATGCTCAGCGGCTGCTTGGCTGTGTGAGTGGTGATTCTTCATTTCTCCAGGCTTGGGTCTGCTGGACATTAGAGGCAATCTAACTGCAAACACCAAAGGCCTGGGAGGAGAGGCTGCGAATGGACCAGATCTCCCGCAGAAGCATCAGAAATCACCCCTCCCCCAGCACACACAGCTAAACATACATCTTACTGCCATTTCATTTCCTAGCCCACTCTTCCATTCAAGGAAATAGCTCTTTGGGAGTCCCATATTCTGGGCTCCCCTCCCTGCCCAGGTCTAACAAGGCTTTGGCTTCTGCTCCCCCTCACCAGCTGTTCAAATTCCAGACGCTAGGGTCCAAGTTCCTGCAATGCTTCCAGGCAGCCCTCGCTTGTGTTCTTTTACCCACTGGAGTTCAGCTCCTTCTCACCACCTTCTTTATTTTCTTGGCCCCTGGGAATTTCCCGTATTTTCCTAGGAGCCCAACTATGCACTTACAGCATGCTGGCCAGACTTCCACTTCCTGGTAGGACGGAGCCGCTTACAGCAAACCTGCCCTCCCAGGGAGACGCAGGAAAGCCAGCTGCGATAACAGGACAACAGAAGCCACTGCTGAAAGGCACTAGGGAGCTGTGAGAGCATAAAATCCAGAAAGGCTACGCTCACAGCTTCCTCAGGACTGTGAGTGATTAACCCCACAGAAGACGATTTGAGGGACTATTTTCTCAATTCTCGCAAAGGTGTTACAAGGCTCCTATCACCCCAGATGCACAGGAGAGACATAAATTCAACTACATACTACAGATGCCTTAGAACATGTGAAAACTAATATAACCGGAGCCACTTAAAAATGGAGTCAGAGCTGCCATCTCAGAGGAACTGCCTTCTTGGCATTGGTCCAAGCAATGATTTTTTTAATAGAAAAAAGTAGAGGTAACAGAAGCAAAAACAGAAAACTGGGTTTGCATCAGTTGAAAAGCTTCTGCACAGCAAAGGAAACGACTACAGTAACACAGGGAAAAGACGACCTACAGAATGAGGAAAATATTTGCAAACCACATACCTGATAAGGGGTTAATATTCAAAACACAAAGAAACTCAAACAACTCAACAGCACGAAAACAAATGGCCTGACTTAAAAATGACAGAGGATCTGAAGAGACATTTCTCAAAAGACACACAAATGACCACCAGGTATGGGAACAGGTGCTCAACATCCCTAATCGTGAGGGACATGAACCTCACGCCTGTTAGAATGGCTCCCGTCAAAAGACAAGGGTTGACAAGGATGTGGAGAGAAGGGAACCCTTATGCGCTGTTGATGGAAATGTAAATCAGAACAGCTGTTATGGAAAACAGTATGTAGGGTTCCTCAAAAAATTAAAAATAGAACCATATGATCCAGCTATCCCACTTCTGGGCAAAAACCCAAAGAAAACAGAACCACTGTCTCAAAGAAATAGCAGCACTCCCATGTTCACTGCAGCGAGGATATGGACACTTCAGTGGCTGTCTTGGGGTGAACACACACACACACACACACACACAGACACAGACACACACACACACACACACAGACACAGACACACACACACACACACACACACACACACACACACACGGTTATCATTCAGCCTTAAAAGGAAAGAAACCTTATCATCTGCAACAGGGATAAGACTGTAGGACGGTATGCTCAGTGAAATAAGCCAAACACAGAAAGGCACATAGTGCATGATCTCACTTACATGTGGAATTTAAAACTGTTGAATTCTTAGAAGCAGAGACTAGAATGGCGGTTATGGTAATGGGGGTGGGGGGCAGAGGATGGTAGAGGGCACGGAGACGCCGGTCAAAGGGTGCAAAGTTCCAGATATGCAGGATGACATAACTTCTGAGCTCTAACATACAGCACGTGACTAAAGTTAACAATGCTGACCGTACACTTTACATCTGCTTAGAGAGATCTTAATTGTTCTCACCGACAAAAGGTAGCTATGCCAGGCGATGGATACGTTCACTGGCTTGACTGTGGTCATTTCACAACGTACATGTATATCATACGTTCACCGGCTTGGCTGTGGTCATCATTTCACAACGTACATGTATATCATACATTCACCGGCTTGGCTGTGGTCATTTCACAACGTACATGTATATCATACGTTCACCGGCTTGACAGTGGTCATCGTTTCACAACGTACATGTATATCATACATTCACCAGCTTGGCTGTGGTCATCGTTTCACAACGTACATGTATATCATACGTTCACCAGCTTGGCTGTGGTCATCATTTCACAACGTACATGTATATCATACATTCACCGGCTTGACAGTGGTCATCGTTTCACAACGTACATGTATATCATACGTTCACCGGCTTGGCTGTGGTCATGGTTTCACAACGTACATGTATATCATACATTCACCGGCTTGACAGTGGTCATCGTTTCACAACGTACATGTATATCATACGTTCACCGGCTTGGCTGTGGTCATCATTTCACAACGTACATGTATATCATACGTTCACCGGCTTGACAGTGGTCATCGTTTCACAACGTACATGTATATCATACGTTCACCGGCTTGGCTGTGGTCATCGTTTCACAACGTACATGTATATCATACGTTCACCGGCTTGACAGTGGTCATCGTTTCACAACGTACATGTATATCATACATTCACCAGCTTGGCTGTGGTCATCGTTTCACAACGTACATGTATATCATACGTTCACCAGCTTGGCTGTGGTCATCATTTCACAACGTACATGTATATCATACATTCACCGGCTTGACAGTGGTCATCGTTTCACAACGTACATGTATATCATACGTTCACCGGCTTGGCTGTGGTCATGGTTTCACAACGTACATGTATATCATACATTCACCGGCTTGACAGTGGTCATCGTTTCACAACGTACATGTATATCATACGTTCACCGGCTTGGCTGTGGTCATCATTTCACAACGTACATGTATATCATACGTTCACCGGCTTGACTGTGGTCTTCATTTCACAATGTACGTGTATATCATACGTTCACCGGCTTGACAGTGGTCTTCATTTCACAACGTACATGTACACCAAACTGTCACATCGTACATCTTAAATACATGCAATTGTTTTTTTAACCCTCACCCAAGGATAGTTTTCCACTGCTTTTCAGAGAGAGTGGAAGGCAGAGAGAGAGAAAGACCAATGTGAGAGAGACACATTGATCGACTGCCTCCTGCATGCCTGCAACCAAGGTATGTGCCCTTGGCCAGAATTGAATCTGGGACCCTTCAGTCAGCAGGTTGACATTCTAACCACGGAGCCAAACTGGCCAGGGCCTTAAATACATGAATTTGTATTTGTCAGTTATACCTCAATAAAGCTGGAAAAGATATTAAATGCAAAAAGCAGAATCCAAACTATATACAGTAAGAGCTAAATTTTTAAAACAAGAAAAAATGAAAAGGCTAAATATTTACACTTATTTATGAAAGATTTTAAAGAAATTCCCCAAACTATGAAAAGATTAGTGCCACTGGGTAACAATCTTCTCTTTATTTTTCTTATATTTTCTAAATTTCTAAGAAATTATCAAAATCAATCTTTTTTTTTTTTTTTAAATATATCTTTATTGATTTCAAAGAGAGGAAAGGAGAGGGAGAGAGATAGAAACATCAATGATGAGAGTCATTGATCAGCTGCCTCCTGCACATCCCCGACTGGGGATTGAACCAGCAACCCAGGCATGTGCCCCAACCAGGAATCGAACCCCCTTCACCTGGGTCCTAGGTAGACACTGAACCGCTGGACCACGCCCAGCCGGGCTTTTTTTTTTTTTTTTTAAGTATTATCATTTGCCAGTCAGATATGCAGGATCTGCGCCTAACCCACACCCCATCTCCATTTTCAGCCACCAGGTGACCATTTCAAATGAGAGATACATGGAAGTGACTACGTATCTCTCTACAAATCACAGACACATGGAAATCTTGAGGCTAAAATGGATGGGGGGGGTCACACACTCTACTCACTCATTCACTTTATTTGATTCAATTCAACGTAAATAAATCAATATTTACAAAAACCACTAATGGCTGAGGCCTGAAGAATGAAAAATACTCAATCCCAGAAATAATCCAACAGCCATTCCCAACTGTCCAAGAACAAGGACACCTCTCCTCCACAGGGGGCCAGATGCCCTGTCCACCCAGAGAACTTCGGCCAGCCTTGGGATGGGGTGGGAGTGGGGGAGCCAGGCACCGCAGCACTCAGCCTGTCCCTCTACGTGTATTTCCCCTGGAAGGAGCAGTGACGTCATCTCTCTCTCTCTCTTTTTTAAATATATCTTTATTGATTTCAGAGAGGGGGGAGAGAGAGTTGAAACGTCAATGATGAGAGAGAGTCATTGACTGGCTGCCTCCTGCACACCCCATACCGGGGATGGAGCCCGAAATCTGGGCGTGTGCCCTGACCGGGAATCGAACCACAATCTCCTGGGTCCTAGGTTGATGCTCAACAGCTGAGTGACATCATCATCTCTTGACGGCAGAACGAAGAAGCAAAAGGAGACACAGGCAAGGAGGAGCTGCCAAAGCAGAGTGAGGATGACAGCACGGGACACAGCAATGAAGACATGGTTACTTTCCAAGGATCACCCTGCCATTTCCAGCAGCAGCGACAGCGCAGGGATGCTCGTGTTTCTCCAGGAGTTCAGAGACTGCAAGCACTTGACCTTACATCCAGCTGTGCGATGAAGAGCTTCATTTATTGCCATTCATTCTTATTACATCACTTTGAGGCAGGTGTTATTGTGCCCATTGTAGAGATGAGGAAACGGAGGCTCAGAGTGATAAAACTTGCTTAAAATCATAATGTTAGCAGGTGGCAGAGCCAATATTCTAACTCAGGTTTGTTTAAACCCCAAACTTGTGGTCTTAACCACCTCATGCTTTTTACAACCAAATAAATGGTACATCTTTTGTTTGTTTTTAAATTTTTTACTATAGAAAATTTCAAACCATCCACTTGTGGTCAATCTTGTCCCTCTACACTCCTCCCCACGCCCAATCTCAAGTATTTAGAAGAAAATCCCAGATAGCCTGTGATTTCATCTATTAATATTTCAGTGTGTATCTGACGTTTTTTTTAAAAAAAAATAACCATAACAACATGCTATATTCCTGGTAACAGTACACTGCTTATCAAGTTAATTAAGTGGATTATTCATCCATGAGAACACAAAAGCCAGGGCTGTCCCCAGGTACACATTTGTCTGGCTCATTGTGAAAACTGGTAGTTTTCCCCGGCTTTCTAGAGACCTACATTACCTTCCCTAAGGCACCTGAAGGAGTAAAACAATATCTAGCATGTGGCAGGTAACGTGCTTTCGGGGACTTGAAAGCCTCTCTGTGACAGGACAGGAGCGCAGCAGGCTTGAGAGTCCCTGCTCCCGGTGCACTCGTTTGGATTCCTCCCAGTCAACTATTACTACCCCTGGGTATAGCCTTCCAGATTTCTCTACACAGCTTTAATGCCCTGCATATATGCCCCAGGCCCCTCCCCCTCCGGTAGAGGCTTCTTTCCTTTTCTTGGCATGTTCACACTGCATGAAGTCTAAGTCTGGTCAGCCCAAGTCCAGCCACACTGGCCTCTTGCAGACCTTACCCACGGAGCAGGGCTCCACTTCAGGGTGGTGCCCCTTGGTGCCACGGCCAGAACACCCTTCCTCCTGATCTGCATGGCTGGTGCCCACACTCCTCTGGGTCTCTGCTCAGAGGGCCTTCTCAGGGAAGCTTTCTCTGACCGCCCTGGTTTAAGTGGCAGCACCCCACACACACCCCACTCCCTTCCGAGCAATGTGCCCTAACTTCCACGGCTCTATGATGCCAATGCTATTGCATATCAAGTTCTCGTTAAGATAAAGTCTCCATATGTGATTCCTACTCTGTCCCATCAATCAGCTTGATTCCCACTACAGTATCATGGCTTCCTGACAAGACAGGAGTAAGGCAAAACCTCCTCCTCGTTTAGACCTGCGCTGGCTATTTCAGGACTTCTACTCACTAGAAGGTAGTACGGGGGGGGGGGTTGCTAATAATGTCCCATTTCTTGACCCAAGTGCTAGTTACATGGTAGGTAAAAAAAATTCACCAAGCCGCACACTTATAAACTAAGAAACTAAAGGAAGGAAGGGCAATGAGGCTAGAGAGGAGGCTGCTCACAGAAAGACTGGCAGCCTCCCTAAGGACTCTGAGCTCCCTAAGGGGGAGGGGGTGCCCAGGGTGGGTTTAAAGGGGAGGGACATGCCTGGACTGGGCTCTCAGGCAGACCCTCCAGCCACAGAGCAAAATGTGAACTGGAGTAATGCTGGGACCCACGTGTGAGGAGACCGCACCAGTCCATGGGAGATATAAGGATGGCCTGGACCAGAGTTCACAGTGGCGATGGCAGAGAGCGGCGGGTGGATGGGGAGCTCCTGAGAACGACCACCTATGAGACGTGAAGAATAAGATTTCTGCCTCGTGAAAAAGAGGGGCTGGTGGTCCATTACTGAGGCCACCTGGAAGAGGAGGACTCAGGTGGCGGGGAGGGAGGGGACGGGCCAGCTGGTTTCTCCGACCGAGCAGTGCTTGAGAGGCGCCTGAATGGAAACGAGGGCAGGCAGCGGGGTACACTTGTCCAGAGCTCAGAAGAAAGGTCTGATCTGGAGATGAAGGAAGGAAAAACCCCTAAAAACAACTACTATTTTGGTACATTTTCTCCTTTTTCCCTCAGTTTCAAAACAGCTGTTTTACACTGAAAATTCTGCTCTGTTAACGGCAGAACATAAATGCTTTTGCTTTCACTTCAGCAATTTCACATTAAATTGCTTTAAAACATAAAGCAAGTGGAGTAATGATACTTCAATTTAGTTTTCTAATAAACTAAACTTCAGAAAATAAATATGGTCACTCGTTTTTAAAATTTTATTTATAACTTCTAGAGAGAGAGGAAGGGAGAGAGAAACATTGACTTATTGCTCCACTTATTTATGCATCACTGGTTGATTCTTGTACGTGCCCTGACCGGGGATCAAACCCACAATCTAGGGGTACGGGGACGATGCTCTTACCTACTGAGCTACCTGGCCAGGGCTAAATGTGGCCACTTTAACTGTGGCCACTTTAACTGGCTACCTCCTAATTTTAAAGCTCGCCCACCTGGCAATCCACAGACTGTACTGGTCCACGAATGTTTAGATTGGGCCAGCAGTGTTTTTTGTTTTTTATTTGAATTAACTGCTAGCTAACTTCACATGAAAGTCTAAATTTTTAAGTTGTTTAAAAAAAAACACCCCCAAAATAAAACCAAACCAAACCAAAAACCCCACAAGATCCGGCACGTCCAGGCTACATTCCAATGCAGCCACAGCCTGCTGGAGCAGACGCAGAAGCCACCTGCAGAAGGAGCTGGCGGTTCTCTCGCTGTCTCCCTCAGCCAGCTCACTTACAAAGTATCTACGTGGCTTCTAAGAGCATCTGAGGTTGTGATCTGTGATCCAAACATCAGATCCAATAAGTAAGCAGAACTACCTTTAGGCATCCATGATCAGTTTCTCACTGCAAGAGTAATACCATCTACCATGTACCGAGTGCCTACTGTTAATGGTAGGAGACACTGCCCGAGGAAGCTTAATATTCAATTTCTTGGATCACTGCACATAAAGAGCAATTCCCAAAACGAAAGAGGAAAATTCACTCAGACAACAAAAATATGGCAGCTTAAACCTGTGAGGATAGAGGAAAAACTGCCCTTGCCGGTTTGGCTCAGTGGTTGGGGTGCGTGTGAGAGGCAACCAACCAATGTGTCTCTCTCACATCAATGTTTCCCTCCCTTCCATTCTCTCTGAAAAGCAATGGAAAAAATATCCTTGGGTGAGAATTAAAACTATATGTGTGTGTGTATGTATATTTACATGTATATATATATAAACATCTAATAAAATGTATATGCTTTCTTTTTTTCTTTTTTAAAAAAAGGGCATGTTATGTGCTTATAGATACATGTGCCCAAGAACAGACGTTCAATAGATATTTGGACTTAGAAGAGATGAAACCCTGAACTTTCAGTATTAGAGATCATTTAAAGCGTACACTGAGGAGAGGAGCCTTTCCTGTTCAAATGGCCAGGTCCTGGTGCTAAAATAATCTTTAAATGCATGGACTACCCCATTCTGGTGCATGACAGTAGGAAGGAACAGGCCGAACAACGGAGATGACCCAGGTCAACTTACACGTTCACATTAGCCAGGCCCCCACGAAATGCAAACCTGCTGCCTTTCAGTCACAACAATTAAGTCAAGAGCAGCACTGCTCAAGCCCCACTGCAACACCTCCTTCGTGGGGTTGGTTTAATGGAAGCTAAGGAGTAATTCAGCTACGCTAAAGGATCACTGCAGGAGCTCCCCATCACTCCCTGCAAGAGAGGGCGGCCAGACAGTCACATCTCCCAACGAATCCTTCCCCTGCAAACGTGAGTGGGAGGGTGGGAACATATGTTTACAACCTGAGGATAAACAGGCAGCTCCTCTTGTTCCTTTCCCAACTATTGAGTCACATTAACAGTATTTTCTCCTCTCCCTATCCTCCTATGGTCTATTGGGGGTGGCACCAACAGGCACCTTCATAACCTGTGCCAGCAACCTAGATGCCACCTCCTCCCTCACCGCCACATTGGTCCCTCATTTACCCTCTAAATATCTGGGGGGGTCTGTACGCCCTTCTCCCTCCTCTCCACTACCCTACTTTAAGCCCTCATCTCACACCTAGAATGTGTGTCTATAACCTGGCTGGTCCCTTGCTTCCCGTTTTACCCCGATGAAGCTCCCAGAGAAATCTATCTAAAATGCAAATCCTAGTCAGTCACTCCGAGCCTAAAAAACTTCAGTCCTCCCCAAAGGTGAAGACAGGAATGCAAATAACTCCACGCATCACAAAGGCCTACCCACCTCTACACATCTCCTCTGCTCTGCCCTTCACTCTTTACACATCAGCATCAGGCACAATGGATGATTCTTGCCACCGAGCTCAAGCAGTCCCCCTTAACTGGACTATTCTACTCTTTCCATATGCTTCTCTTGGCTAATTCCTTTCCCTAACATGCAAACTCTTTTAAGATTCAACCCAGATGTCACCTCTCATAGGAAATCTTCCTCTAAAGGGTTCAGGACTCACTGTGTTCCCACAGTTCCTGGGCATGTTGGCACAATATGTAGAAGGGGACAGGGAAGATTAACCACTTTAACAGTTGAGGCTGACTGACAGCCACATCAGAGTTCATTATACCACTCTAATTTGGTATATGTTTGAAATTCTCTATGATAAAACGTTTTTTAAAAGATCAATGCATATTTCTGGAACTCAGTGACCTCTCTATATTTATTCTCTAGTTATTCCTGCCAGTCTGGGTCTATAACCTGATCAAGTCTCCTATTTCTCTCAGTCTCAAGCAAAACAAAACAATCTATTCAGGTGATTTCCATTTGCTTCAGCAAGAAGTTAGAATTTACTTTAAGAGAAAAGAAACAATTACAGTACTGATTATGGAATGGGTATCACAGTACTTAAGAAACACTTTACAGCCCGGCCAGCGTGGCTCAGAGGTTGAGTATCAACCTATGATCCAGGAGATAGGGGTTTGATTCCCGGTCCCGGCACATGTCTGGGTTGCAGGCTCCAACCCCAGTGGAGGGCGTGCAGGAGACAGCCGCTCGATGACTCTCTCATCATTGATGTTTCTCTCTCTCTCTCTCTCTCCCTTCCTCTCTCCGAAATCAATAAAGATATATTTAAAAAGAAAAAAAGAAATATGTTACAAAGACTAAAAACATTAAGTAATTTAGCACAATAGGGAGAAATCAATCGCCAGAACTGTACCCTTCAATTTGCTTCTACCACTAAGGTCAGTATACTTTTTCAACCCATACCAATACTGTCAGTTATTACCTAATATTTACCTGATATTTTAATTCTAGAAGTGTACAGAGAGTACTGGATTGGGAGCCAAGGGACATGAACCAGTGTGTCCTACTATTAGCTCTGTCTCTAATTCATAAACTGTAAGAACTCAGTTCTATTATTTAACCTAAGACTCAGGATCCTAAACTATAAAATTAAATAATTTTAAAGATCGGAAGTTCTGAACTTGGAGTCATAAGCTTGAGGGACAGGGCCTACAGATGAAGGGCAGCAGGACCACAAAGCCCTAGAAATCCCGAGGAAGTTTTGTCTAAGCGTCTACCTGCACTTTTCCAGGGAGAGGTTCTATAGCTCTTCAGCAGATTCTCAAAAGGAGTCGAGGCTCACCTAGCTGCCTGCGGTTGAGAACCCTTTTAATCAAGGTAATTTCTGTTTACAAACCCCAAGTATGGTGCACGAGCAGGGCCAAGCCTTTCAGCGGATTCCGTAATTCCTCCCACCTTCGAAAAGCGGGGTGCCTCACGGCTCGTTAATGTGTTTTAATAAGACTTAACTCTCTCCACTCCCACAACTTCTGAGGAAAGTGAGTACTACGAAAATCACGTACAAAGCCTTGGGTCCTGACCATTTACGTTTTTATTCTCCGGGTATGTGACCCTGCCGAGCCGCCTGGGGGCACGTCTCAGCCTCGGATGCCTCTCGGTGGTGAGTTGGATGAAGCAAGAACCAGGGGGGCCCTTCTGGGACTATCATAAACCTCTTCCCTGGACGGACAAGGACAGGAGCCGGGGGTGCGAAGACAGGCCCTCTCGTCGGAGACGTGTTTTCAATGCGGTGCCGTGTTTCACGCGAAGCCTGAGACGCCTCCCGAGGATGCCCGTTTGGACGAGCGCGGGCAGCGCCCTAAGCCAGCCCCGGGCTCTGGGGCTGAGATTCCGAGGATCTCCCAACCGCCCGGCGATGGCAGAGCGAGGACCGCGGGCGGGTCCCGTCGGGGGTAAAGGCTGGAGGGCGGAGAGCAGGCTGCGGCCCGCGGGGAGCCCGGGGGCCGGGGGTCGGCGCGCGCGGGCTCGGGTCCGCGGACTTTCCCGCAGCCCCGCCCCTCCCCGCCGGCGCGCGGCCCCGCCGCTCCCGCAGACCCCTCTCCGACGGGCCGCGCCGGGGGCCAGGGTGCGGAGCGGCCGCTCGGACGCTGCCCCGGGCCGCAGTCGCCTGGGCCCCGCGGGAGCGGCCTCCCTGCGCCTCCGGCTCCGCCCCGCCCCGGCCGCGGCCCCGCCCGCCGTACCTTGAGCGTCAGGTGGTGGATGCGGCCCAGGCCGGGCTCCACCAGCAGCTGCAGCAGCCCCAGCAGCGGGAGCAGCCGGAGGCCCGCGGACAGCCGAGGACAGAGGGGGCCCGAGGGGCCGACGGGCGCCGGGGCAGCCATGTTTGTTCCAGCATCACCAGCTGCTTCCGCTCCGCCCTAGCACTTCCGGGGTTACAGGGCGCGGCCGCCGGAAGGCCCGGAAGCGGGGTGGGGGTCGCGGCGGCGGCGGTGGGAGCCCATCTTCTGGACGGTGCGGCCGGGAAAGGGGCCTCCCCGGGTACGGGCGCGCGGTTTAGCCCGAAGAGGTGGGGACACCCCTCGCCCCAGCGGGGGAGCCTGCGGCGGTTGTCAGGGCAACAGACCCGCGTCCCACTTCCGCCCGGAGGAGCCTCCAGAGGGACCCGGGCGGGGGGCGCCGGGCTCAGCCCCGCTGCCCCGCGGCCGCCCGGACACCAAGCGCCCGGCTTGCCGTGGGGCCCTTGGCTTGTTTATTATTGTTTTTATTATTGTTTATTATAATAAATAACGAAAGGGTCGCAGCGACAGGACCTTTGAGGCCCTTCTCGTGTGTTTGGTTGGGCCTTTTGCGGGCATCGCTGCGTTCAGTCCTCGGGAGGGGCCGAGGCCACGGGGGTCGGGGGGAGAGGCAGGCCGTGTGCCCACTTCCCAGGTGAGCAAACTGAGGCCCCGGGAAGCCAGGTGCTCGAGCCAGGCCGCGCTGCAGGCCACGCGGCTCCGCGCCGCCTCCCCTGACCCCGCGTGGAAACCGTCTTTGCTTCTATCCTGTGGAATGCATGCGGAGGTGTGGGTTTTTTTTAATTTTTATTTTTTTAGTCCTTACCGAGGATATGTGTATTAATTTTAGAAAGAGGGAAAAGGAGAGAGAGAGAGAGAGACCCAGGACCTAGGCATGAGCCCTGGCCTGGGTGGAACCCCCGGCCCCTCGTGTTCAGGACGGTGCCCAGCCCACTGGCCCCGCGGCAGCCTGTCCACGGAAGGGCTCAGAGGCTGGGCCCCTCCTCTCACCTTGGTTATTAAGGAATTGGAGAAGAGCATGCTTGTTAAAAATTGCCAAGAGACGAGCCAGATGTATTTCGTTTTTAGATGTTTATTTATTTTTTTATTATATATTTTTTTCTCCCCCCCAGCTTGCCACACAAGTAGCGGGCGCCTGCTCTTTGGGTGAAGTCATTTACACCAAAGAGGAGAAAATAAAAAGCACCGGGCGTCCCAGCACTGGGTGACGGTCAGCGTACGCATGTGCTTTATGACAGAATCGGATTCTTAACAGTGCTTAAGTGGAACTAGGAACTGACATTAACGTGACGTATTTTCACGGAGCTAAAGTGCTGCACGCAGGTAAAATAGTAATAATGATAATAACCAACTGGGAAAATACAGAATAGGTAGGGGGTGGAGGGTGGGAGAAAGGAAGGAACCCAGTAGGTCTCTTGGCTGGGTGCAGTCTTAGTAAAAGTCGTGAATCTTTGAATTTCTTACGGTGAATTAAAAAAAAGCACAGTGATGTCCAAGTCCTGTCACACCCTCTGCCAGGACAAAAGTAGGGCACCAAAGTGGCTCCCGGAAGGTAGGCAGGCAGTGCTTGCCAGGCCTTGAGGAGTAGCCCTCCCTTCTCCAACCTCTGATCTTTAACCGTGTTACTAATATGTAAGCTCCCATCTCTGAACAGGATTTTCATCCGATCTCACTACCCCATTTGACAGGTAAAGAAACTATTATTCGGGAATCCACACAGCGAGAGCATCATAAATATATCTGTTGAGTGATTAAATTCACCCAGTATTCCGCTGAGAGTGTTTTATATACACGTTATCTCATTTTAACACCACAAAAACCTCGTAAGGTATTTCTTTCTAACCCTCTTTTAAAAACGAGACTTCGTTAGGTTGATTAATTTATTCAAGGGTGGGTTCCTCATTTATCAATGACCCAGATAAAACTCTCGTTCAGGACCTGCCCACACAGCCCAGCACTTAACTCGTCCTGCATTGTTGTAAAAAGTTGATTAGCATACTAGGCTGGAAGGGTCCTAAGGTAACCAACAGCTCTTTCTGTCTCATTTATTTACTGTTTTCAATCCTCACCCAAGGATTTTTTTTTTCTTTCATTGCTTTTCAGAAAGAGTGGAAGGGAGAGAGAGAGAAACATTGATGTGAGAGAGTCACATCGATTGGTTGCCTCCTGCACGCTCCCCAACTGCACACTCCCCAACCCGCCGGGGATTGAGCCTGCAACCGAGGTCCGTGCCCTTTTCTGGGAATCAGACACCTTCAGTCCTCGGGCGATGCTCTAACCACTGAGCAAAACTAGCTAGGGCTCTTCTATCTTCTTTAACAGATGTGAAAACAAATCCAAAGAACTTAAATGACTGGCTCAGGATCACACGTCTGTCTAGCGGTGAGATTTTGGGCTGGTACCCTTAGAACCGGGACTGGAACCTCACCTGCCTCGGAATGGAGCCAGGGCTTCTCCCTCTGTGCCATATGTGGCTTTTTAATTCTTACCATTTTAATTTTTTCAAAAAGTTAAAAGCCCAGAATCTGAGTAACTAATGTGTGTCATCAAATGAAACGCTAGAGAAATTTTCAGACGGCATGTTAAAATTCAGCCATTTGAAAGAACATACTAGGAATATAAAGTAAGTGATAGTTTCTTTTGGGTGTCAAGAAAAATACCAAAGACAGCTCACCGATTCTCACTTCAGTATGGAACGAGTTATAGGGAAAGGTGATTTTTAAGTGCAGTTTCATTTTTAAAGGCGGTTTACCGTGCTTTGAAGTATTGTTTACTGTTTAAAGTGGGGTACCATTTTCTAGAATCTCTTTTTTAAAATTTGACAGAATGTTCAGGAATAGTCTTAATTTCATGTAATAATAGTGATCATTTAAATAGCATATAAAATAGAAGACATCTGTCTTTTAGTTTCTGGAAAGTTTTAAGGCCTTAAAGCTGGTTCTTATTCCTGCTGCTTTTCACGTGGGAATCATGATGTGACCTTTACAGGGAAGCACACCAGTGGTATCTGCCCAGAGGGCTGGGAGGTGTACCTTCCTTCAGGTATTTGAGAACTGTTTGTACATTGTGCTGGCCATTAGTTTGGGATTGAGAGAGAACACTAATGAAAAAGAGAAAAGTGAAGTATTTTTTAGACAGTTACTTTCCAAATTCTGTGACAACTGCTGTGTTGGCAATTATATTTAGGCTCATGATTTCAGAGTTTCAAGAAAAGATTATTTGCATACTTATGACACTAACTGGAAACAGACACGTTGAGTAACAGAACGAGTTATGCCTGCTTCTCCCTGGCAACATTTTCAAAGGGGGGTAAACTATAAGGCATTCCCTGAAAAGGCTGGAGGGGCTACAAAAGGATTGGCCAGACCTCCTAGCCTTGTCCTCTCAGTCAAGTGCATTCATTTTTTCTATTTCCTCTAATTTTGCAGGATCCACCAAAGGTTGCCACTGGTAGCAGAGTGTGTAGTTTGGACCTAATGTGATTAATAATATTTGGCATCAGTTTAGGAATTTCCAGAAATCTTTTAAGCAATTAATGGGTTAATATTCCCCAGTTGTAACAAGGTATAATTGCCACTTGTTTTCTTATCAAGAGTTGATAATTCAGACCCAAACCTCTATAAAGACAGTACAGGGGACTAGAGATCAAATTCGAGCCTGGCAATACATTTATTTATTTATTTTTTTTTTTAAATATTTTTATTGATTTTAGAAAGAGGAAGAGGGAGAGAAACATGGATGGGTTGACTGGCGGCCTCCCAAACGGGGAGGGAGGGAGGGAAACACCAGTTGGTTAATCCGTTGCCTCCCATATGCACCCCGTCCGCCCCAACTAGAGATCAAACCGGCAACCTGGGTGTGTGTCCTGACTGGACTCAAACTGGTGACCTTTTGGTTCACGGGACAATGCTGAACCACACCGGCCAGGCCCTGGTGACACATTTAGAATGGTCACTTTCATTCTTGCAGCTTGGGGGAAGCCCATGGCCTTTTCATGCGAGCAGCTAGGCCCTGACACATCTCGAATCCTGTGGGTTGGGGGAAACTTCAAGTTTACTTCTCCTATTCTTGGTGGCATAATGCGTAACTTGCTCAGCCACAGGACAGCTGGGTTTTCCGGATTTTGCGCCCGTCTTTATATACCTGCTGGGGAAGTCCGTAATCAGGTGCACAAGTTGGTTTCAGTTTTAAAATTTCTCCATCAAGTTCCCACTTCTACTCCTCTCAACATTCCCCTCCTGACTGCTTCTTGGGTCCTTAGTGAGTAGTTTGAATGCTGAACAAATGGGGAATTTTAAGCTGAAACCAATGGAAGCTATTTGAAAAAAACAAAAACTGAGGATTTCAATGGGAATCATACTTCACCAATAGGCAGCAGTCAACTGTAGTTCAGGGGGCTGCCTTGCTGTGTCAGAGGTGGGCAAAGGATTGACTTCCTGGGTGCAATAAATAAAAATCCTCTGGAAAGCAGGAGGGAAGGAGAGGGAACTGATACTTCTGCCCTCTGTGCTAAGCATTTCCCATGGTGTTTTTTCTCTTTTCATTTTTGCAGTAACCTTTGAAGGAAAGTAGCATTACTTCCATTTTATAGAGGAAACTGAGGCTTACAGCAGAAAAATCATTCAAAGCTCTAGGGAGCTATCCAGACCTGACTAACCCCGAGGCCTGTGCTCCCCTCCGGCTCCCTCATTTCAGCCCCACGACAATCTAGGGGGTCCCTGCTTTACCAGCAAGGAAACAGGCTCAGCGAGGTTAAGTCACCTGCCGAAGGCCACACACCTAAGAAATAATGGGACACCAGGATCCCAATTTAACAATTACAAAGCCTCCCTGCTTTAAAATAGATACGACAGAGACATCTGTACATCTATAAACATGACTTAGATGCTTATTAATTGCAAGCACCATTACAATTGCCCAGAAAAGCCCTAATAGAAGGGTTTGCCTCCAATACCACTGCAGCCGAGCCACAGTCTCTGTTGGTCCAGGTACCTGACTTCATGTGATGAGGTTACTCAGTGGAAGTTTATGTGGTCACCCACCCAGATCATGACTTTGTAAGTCAGGGCTTTGCAGATGGTACCAAAGTGAATCAGCTGTAAGCAACCCAGGCTGCCCCCCAGGTCATTCCAGCGTTTACACGCCCTGGGTTTTGAATGCCTCTTGTGAGAGTTGGTCCCCAAGTAGGTCAGGCCACAGGAACTTGTTCACAGTGATGATTCCTTGTCTTGGAATCACTCCCTCTTGTTACTGGGAAGAGTGAATGGACTCAGTTCTTTCTATAAAATACTGAGCTGTGTTCATTCCATTTTTTTCTCCGCTGGCTTATTTCTCTCTGTCCCAAACCCTGATTGTTTCCACCGTTTCGAGACCCACGGCGTCTTTCCCCTTAATATATATATATATATATATATTTTTTTTTTTTTTTAAGATTCTGACACTTTCCAACACACTTCCAGCGGCCACCCAAACTTAATGGAGTTAACGACATCTGCGCTGTGGTACCGTTACCCAGCTCCACGTAGTTCTGCTGCTGAGGCTGTCCGTGGGTTTCTTGAGGTTTCCTGCTGGCTCCGAGGGTTTCCTCCCCATGTCCGTATCCCCTCCCCTTCCCTAGAGCACTGGGTGGTGGCACCTGCTGTCGGAAGTCTCCAGGAGCCCGTAGAGATTAGGTCGTCCTATTGGGCCCGAGGCAACCTGCTTCTCCCCGACAGTTTCCCGAGAGCCCCTCCAGCCCCTCCTGGCGGCGGGCCGGCCTGGGGGGGTCGAGGGTGGCTGCTGGGGGAGCGACACGTTTCAACACGCACAGGAAAAGCTGGGGGGGGGGCTACAAAGGACAGAGCGGCTCTGACAGGTGAAGCGTATTCTGACGACCCGACAAAGGAGGAGACCGGGCTCTCGGCTCCGCCCTCCCCGGCGGACGTGCTGCTCTGGCTGCGGCGGGGCGGGGAGCAGGGGGCCCGAGTCGCCTCGCGAGGTGCTGCTAAAATGGGGCGCCCTGCAGGTGCCCTCCGTGACTCGGAAGTCGGGGGCACTAAGCGGGGAGGCAGGGCCTGGGGACTCGGGGGAGAGCGCTGCTCCCCAGACGCTCCGTAGCTCCTGCGGGATGTTGGCGCAGAGCGAGGGAGCGTCCGCGCCCCAGGACCCGCCCCCCGAGTGCCGCGCGGGCCCGGCGGCGGGGGCTCGTCCGCTCGCCCTCTCCCGCACGCGCCGAGTGGGTGCGTTTCCTCCGTCTGGCGGGCGGGGCCCGCTAAGCTCCCAACGGGGCGGAGCCCTGGTCCCAGCCGCCCGGCAAGTACACG
This sequence comes from Miniopterus natalensis, assembly GCF_054644295.1. NCBI lineage: Eukaryota > Metazoa > Chordata > Mammalia > Chiroptera > Miniopteridae > Miniopterus > Miniopterus natalensis. The sequence continues at coordinate 72,477,765 of NC_142092.1, forward strand.
CGGGAGCCGGGCTGGAACCACACACTTTTCCCCGTGGCCGGTGCCTCTGTTTCCACCCCCTGAGCAGCGACGTGACCTCACGTCGGGGCGCCTCTTGGCCGGACAAGCTGGGGGCCGCGGGCTTCGCAGGGCAGCGTTCACCCGCGGCGCGGCCCTGGGTTCCCTCCGTCGCCGGCGGAGCTGCTGGGCCGCCCCTGACCTCGCGTCCCCGTGCGCGGTGCGCGGACCACGCCGCTCCGGGCCCGCTGCCGCCGCGGCCCCGGCTCACTCCCGCCCCGCAGCGGGCGCCTCCCGAGCGGGCTGCGGGGAAGGTACCGCCCGAAGCGCAGAGCGCCCGGCGGCGGTGGCCTGGGCGCGGGTTCTAGGAACCCGCGGGGCCGCTCCCACCGCCCTCGGCGTCCTGCGGGCCCCGGCGACGCCGCGGGGGGGCTCGCGGGGCGGGGCGGGCCGTGCGCGTGCGCGAGCTGTCTGTCAGCCGGCCCCGCCCCGCCCCGCGCGGCCGCCCCGCCTCCTCCCTCCTCCCTCCTCCCGGGCGTGGGGCGGGCGGGCGCTGCGGCTGCCGGGCTGCCGCTTCCTCGGGCCATTTTGCGAGGAGCGACCGGGAGGAGGAGCCGCCGAGGAGACCCGGGCGAGGACCGAGAGCCGGGGAGGCGGCGGCGGCGCGGGCCCGGGCTCCCCTCGATCGCGGGCATCTCGAGGGGCAAAGGGATCGCCGGGGAGGGCACCGGAGAGCCGCGCCCGCAGCGCGGCGCGCCCCTTCCCGCCCCCTGCACCATGAGCTGGGGCACCGAGCTCTGGGTGAGTGAGGGGCCGGGCCCGCGGGGAAGCGCCTGGCGCGCCCGGGCTGGGCACGCGGGCGGGGTGCCCGAGGCGACGGCGCGCGGCCGGGGTCCCCGCGGCCTGACGGGGCGCGGGTCCGGGCGCCCCTCGTGGGCCTCCGCCCGAGCAGGACGTGCGAGCCCGATTCGCTCTTCCAAGGCGAGGGGGGCTGGTGTGGGCCCCCCGGCGGCCTGAGCAGGGGGTCGGGTCCGGGGCTCCCGGCGACCGGAGGCCAGCGGGGTCTGTGGGGTGGAACCTTAATCCCGGGGGGAGTAACGGATGCGCCGCGGGCCGGCTTCGATGGGGGCGTGGAGCCCTGGGATTTGGGGGGACTGCGTTATTGATTGGGGCGCCGCGCCCCGAGTTCCTAGGGCTGCTGTCTCTGCGGGAGGTGCGGCCGGTCGCGCTCCTCCCGGGGGCGGGGCGGCCTCGCGCGCCTGGGTCCCGCGTCCCGGGTTTGGGGGCGCGCGGCGAGAAGCGCGGCTCCCTGCAGAGGCGGACGCGGGCCTGCCTCGCCCGGCGCTCGCAGTCCTCGGCGCCGCTCAGGTCCGGGTTTGACCCGGGACCGCGGCCCTTGGCCTGGGGGGTAGGGGGGGGAGACGCCTTCAGCGAGGGGCATTCGCGGGGTGTTGATTTTTCCTTCTTTAACTGCTGAGGAAGCTGCTGGACCCGGGGAAGGTTGCGGTGAGGGGCGCTCCGCCGAGATCCCTAACCTGGGGGTGCGGTGCATAAAGCAGCAGCGTGGGGTCTGGAAGCCCTGCGCCCCCATACGGGGAGGGGGAAACGGGGTGCCCAGCAGTGCACAGGCCGTCCCCCGAGCGCAGGCTGTGGGGCGTGGAGCGGGCCCGTTTCCCCGCCTCCCCTGGATTCCCGGGGGGTCACCGGGCCGGGGATGGGCAGCCAGTGTCCAGAGCGAGGAGCCGCTGGGATCTCAGTTACTGCCCCGAAGTGTTCCCGGGACGAGACCTTCCCACGGCGCGGAAGAGCCTCCCCTCGGAATCCACCCGTGGAGGGCGGGGAGGCCCGCGTGGGGCGGCGGCTGCTCCCGCCGAGGCCGGGGCGTCTCGCCTCGAAACCAAACAGGGTCCGAGCTGCAGAGACAGGGCGCCCCCCTCCCCCCATTATTTTCTGGGCTGTAATTGTTCTCACGTAAGCGTCTCTGAGGCTCAGAAGCAGCTACTGTTACTAACCAAAAATCCTGAAGGCAGTAGCCCCCGTATATTAAGATAATTTGTTTTGTAAACATCCTCTGTCTCAAGGAACCCAAGATTTTGGCTCATGTTTACAAGTATTCACTTTTAAAAGAAAATAACAGATGGTGAAAAGACTCGCACACACCTAATTAATCTGCTGTTTTACATGCGTTTCTCTCCTGCTCCTGCCCCACTCCCCTCGGCTCTTCCCAGCTTATCTGGGGGGGGCGGGGGGACAAATCAGAAGTCATCTCTATCGGGAGAACAGAAATATTGGCAGGATTCCCCCCTCGCTTGTTCAAACACAAGGAAGGGATTCCGGGGGAAACCACAATATATTTCTCGGTGAAACAGGCGGTGGCTAAAGGGACTGACCGCACTGGGGGGCATTTCGCGGTGAAGCTGGGGACAGTTACGGGGGGGGGGGGGGGGGGGGGGGTGGCCCAGACGGGACTGATGAGCAAGGTCCCACTGCCTGCCTTTTCCTACACACTTCTTTTTGGGGGTGGAGGGGTGGGAGGGAAGGCAAAAACAAGGAGCTGTTGAAAATAAGTGGGAGCTGGGATGTGCACGAGGGACAGGAGGCCTTGGACTTGCTTGAGAAGAATTTAGATGGGCATGTCCATGAAAGAAATGCGGGCCTGAGCGGGCCACCGTCGGAGCTGGGCGATGGGGCCGGGCGGGCTCGAGGCGCTGTGCTTCCTATTGCATGAGCTCGGGTTTTTCTACAGTAAAACTCACCAGGAAAGGTTTTTAAGGGAGGAGGCGTGTAAGCTACTTGAAATTTTTTTTCACTTGGTAAGTTTAGGAGGAAGGATTAGTCAGTTAGCAGTTGTACATATGCAAGGATGTGTCAGCGAAGAGGTTTTTTTTAGAAAGGGGCTTCCCTAGAGTAGTGGCCATCACCCTGGGGTCGCTTAGAGTTCGTGGGGGGAAAGGAACGAGCCCACTGATGGGCACTAATAAGGGGTGCGACATCTGAATTGTAAGGTGAAATACCAAGAAGTATGAGCACAGCAAAATGTCTGTTCTCAGTTGCCTTATTTTATTAGTACCTGAGGTGTTGTTTTTTTAGTGGAGTAGTGAAGGGTTCTGGAAAGTGAGCCCCAGTTCTCCGGTGGCGAGAGGCTCGGGGACGTGTGGCGTGTGGGGCAGCGCTGGGCAGCCCAGCCCAGGGCAGTGATTGAGGGTTTTCCTTGAATGGCGGCTTTGGGATCGTGCACATGTGTAATGAGGTAATGATGGGGCGCTCGGGCCGAACTTGGCAGAATTGTGCTTCCAGATGGAGAGAGACGGAGCTATGCTTTGGGTGGCCGTTGGGTTATTTGTAACAGGTGGTGGCAGCTTGCATAGACCTTCGCAAATACCACCAGGTGGACACACATCTTAGGGCTTTAGTCCAAGTCCACGTGGGCTTTTAAAGCTACAGGTTTCTAATGTGCACTTGACGTGAAAGGCTCACCCTTTAGCCACATCCTGCTCTGCAGAGGTGGTAAAACCTCTCTTTCATCATCTTGCTCTCTCTTTGCCTCTCCTAACACCGGTATATGAGTAAACTTTCAGATTCTAGGAAATGTTTAGAGTCGTGAAGTGTCAGGGAGTTATACATCTGTGAAAATGGACCCCAAACCCATACTTTGTAAAAACTTGACTGGCTTAGTTTGTATTTCAGTTGGGGCTATTTTGTATCAGGTCAAAGTGTAAGTGGCTGTTTTCACAGGACTAGGTCACGATAACATTGTTTCTGTACAACTCTTCATAAGGTTGCCTTTGAGTCAAAGTTTTCAAACCTTTATTGATCGGCTACTATGTGGGAGACACCTTTCTGAATCTAGGTTACATTACATACATGGAAGGCTGTCCACTCATTTCAGTGAACACATGCAAAGCAGGTCTTAAGTCCAGCCTCCAGCATCAGGGCCAAGAGAGAGAGGTTTACATTTGTTCATAAGAAGAACCGAATGAGTTTACTGAAGACTTTGTTTAAAAAGTGATGAGCCCAGCCGGTGTGACTCAGTGGTTTACCGTGGACCTAGGACCAAGAGGTCACCGGTTCTATTCCGGGTCAGGGCACATGCCCGGTTGCAGGCTCGATCCCCAGTAGGGGGTGTGTAGGAGGCAGCCGATGGATGTTTCTCTCTTGTAGATGTTTCTAACTCTATCCCTCTCCCTTCCTCTCTCTCTAAAATCGATAAAAACATACTTTTTTAAAAAAGTAATAATAATAGAATACATAGGTTGCACTGACCTTTTGAAGTTGTGATTGGTCATGGAGAAATGGCAAAGCAAGAGTTTCTTACATCTGAATGTGGGTTTTTTTCTCTTACCTGCTTATTAGAAAGAAGTGACAAGTTATGGAAGTGTCAGTTCAGCTTTTTATTGGCTTGATCATGAATGTGAACTGTGAATAAAGCCACTGGAAATTTTAGCTTTGCTCATAATTATTCTACTCTTTGCAGTTAGCAAATTACTTGCTGGCAGAAGTTACTTTTGTCTCCTACTGTCCTCTGTGCCATCTTTTTTTTTTTTTTTTAATTGATGACAGAGAGACATCAACTTGCTGTTCTACTTATTGATGCATCATTACCTGATTCTTGTATGTGCCCTGACCAGGGATCGAACCTGCAACCTTGGCGTGTCAGGATGATGCTCTAACCAACTGAGCTACCTGACGAGGGCCTCTGCCATCTTAATTTCATTATTTTGGTGCTCATAAGAAATGCAGGAGCCCAAAATAATAAAAGCAAGGAAGTGAACGGAGAGACCTGAGGAAGACATACTGGTTACCATAGTAAGAAAGCACCTGTGTTGAGCGTATGCAGTGTTTTTAACCCCTGCCGTTAGGGCAACGCCAGCCATACAGCGTGCATGCGACAGTGCTGATGATGGTGACGTTGATTGTGGTGAGCACGTTTAAGCGGCAGCCATGAGAGAGTTATTTCCCACTGTCCTGGGAGCAATGCCTGACGCATATAGTAAGAGCTTGATAAATATTTGTTAAATAAATGAATGAATCCCCCCCTTTGTTTTAACATTTGTTGTTTTTTTTAAGTAATGGGGGAATGATCTCAACACCTTTATGCACTTTGGTGGGTATAAACATTTTGTACAATTCGAGGCACCTTTCCCTTTGGTTTTTCAGAGCAGTTTTAGTTTCACAGCGAATCAAGTAGAAGGTTCGGAGTTTCCCTTACACTCCCTTCCCACGAGCATTCCCAGTCCAGGCGCCTTCTCTCCACTTTAGAGTCGGGCTCGAAGGGTTATTGTTTCTATTGCTCATGCTGCTTATGATGCCGGATGTGCACGAGAGTGTTTCTGTAAGAACACTTTACAGTGTGCTAATATTTTAAACCGATTATTTTTATTTTTACGGAATTCCTTTTTTAAAAATATGTTTTTATTGATTTGACAGAGAGGAAGGGCGAGAGAGAGAGAGAGAGAGAGAGAGAGAGAGAGAGAGAGAGAGAGAGAGAGAGAGAGAGAGAGATCGGCTGCCTCCCGCACGCCCCCTGCTGGGGATCGAGGAGCCTGCAACCTCGCATCTGCCCTGACCAGGAATCGAACCATGACCTCCAGGTTCATAGGGCAACGTCAACCACTGAGCCACGCCAACCGGGCAATTATTTTTTTAATCTCAAAGTAATGGACTATGAATAGTTCCAGGTTTTGGAGAATTAGCTCTTATTCCATCTTCTTACTGCAGAACACTGACCAGAGTGCTGTCCTGGCAGCACTTCATAGCCCTGCACTGCTCTTTATTTTTAACACTTCAGAGACACATTTGGGATCAACACAGCAAGGCCAGCAGGGGAGACCTTACTGCTAGAACTGCGGCGAACAGAGCGGAACTGCCTCGGAAGACAGATTAAACCGAGTTCGGCTCTGTCGTCCCTGCCTCCCATTTGAAACAAGCTTTGCACAGTCTTTTCTGGTTGGTAAACATTAAACCTCACCTGGGAGGTCTGCAGATTTTGCGGTCGATGTTTACACATCAGCCCGTTGCCTTCACTTTATACATTAGCACTAATCCTGAGCGTTTACTGAAGTTGCATTTTGGGTGGGTAGAGCCGTATTTCAAGCACCATAAGGCAGCCTTGCAGGCGTCCGTGCCTGCCCGGCGACCACATTACAGCTCTTGCTTTACATCGCGCGACACGGAAAGTGCCCCTTTGAAGGACTGTTCAAGTATCACTCACTCCCTGGCTAAAGCTAACACCGTGCTTCCTGCAAGCGTTACTCATGCCCGTCTCGTCAACACCACCCACATTTTAAAATAAGGCTTTATTTTGACACTTAAAAATTGCAAGCTACCGAGAATATGTGAATGCCCTGGGAAATTAATCTAATTAGGTTTTAGAATGTGGGTGTGAAGTCTTCTGGAATGAGTGTTTATAATGAAATACTCTTTTCCTGTTTTAGTAGCGCATGCTCACACTAGCTTTGATCCTAATGATGTGTCTAGCTTAAAAAATTTTTTTAATCATAAAGGGGCAAATATGTAGATTAGAGAGGTAACTCAGAGTATACAAGTTTTTTAGTATCGATCGATCATGGTCTTCCAGTTGGGACCAACTTTTAGCTTGTAAACCTCATCTGATCTGTAAAGTCTATGTTAAATTTATGTAAAGTGTAACAGCCTCAATTGTTTCTGCCAGAAATAGATTCAAACCACCACCAATAAACAGCAAAAAAGATGGAACTTTCAGCTCCTTGTTGCAAAGGTTAGAATACCTGTTAACATTTAAACTATATCATATTACCGTGTAGTGTGTTTTTTAATTTAGAGCATAGCATTCTAGTGATTAGAAAGGTTTCCTAAAATAAAAATGAGGTCTTTGATTAATATCTGTGATTTTAGTGTATACATTTTAGCAACTATAGTTTCATCTCTACCTTATACTCCTCCACTCTATGGGTTGTAAAAATAGAAATAGCTGCCCAGCTGGTGAGGCTCAGTGGTTGAGCATCAACCTATGAACCAAGAGGTCACCGGTTTGATTCCCGGTCAAGGCACATGCCTGGGTCGTGGGCTCGATCCCCAGCAGGGGGCGTGCAGGAGGCAGCCGATCAACGACTCTCATCATTGATGTTTCCATCTCTCTCTCTCTCTCTCTCTCTCTCTTCCTCTCTCTGAAATCAGTAAAAACATATTTAAAATATATATGCATAAACAGCTTATAATTACATAAACTCTATAGCTCTTGTAATATTTTATTTTTTATTTTTTTAATAGACCAGAGAGAGAGAGGAAGGGAGGGAGGGGAGAGAGACATCGGTTTGTCGTCCCACCTCTTCATGTGTCATTGGTAGCTCCTTACATGTGCCCTACCCGGGACTGAACCTGCAACCTTGGCATATCGGGATGACGCTCTAACCAACAGAGCTATCCAGCCAGCACTCCCCATTTTTTAAAATACGAAAACAGAAGAAAGTCAGCTTGTCAAGTGCCTGATGCCCCTTTTTTCGGGAATTTAAGTGCATCTGTTCCTAACCTAACACCCCGTGAGTTCAGTCTTTATCTTCATTGGATGGGTGAGTCTCAGCAGGTGAGGATACCAGGCTCACCAAAACCGGGACAGTGGGTGCTGCGGCTAGAATTTAAGTGCAGTTGTACCCCCACCCCCCGACACGAAACAAGTGTAGTTTAAAAACGGCGCCCTCCGTCTGAGCAGCCTGAGGTCCCCTTCATCCCAGCAGCGCCACCTCCCCCTCTGCCGGGGGCTCTGCTTCCTGAGACGTCCGTGGTTCTCAGGCGGAGAATGGCCCAGAAGCCAGGACTCGGCGCTACCGAGTGAGTGCTGCAGACACGGGAGCGGGGAGCTGAGCTCAGCTTCTGGCTGGCTCCCTGCCTCGGCTCATGAGCCCCCCGCCCTTTCAGGTCTAAGGGTGCGTGTGTTTTCCTCTTTTAATATAAAATGAATTTGTAAAGCTGTTAAACAGTAAGAGCGGCGTCAAGCTTCTGATTTTGTGTCTCACAAAAGTAGGTCCTAGTGAAAAGTGTTCAGATTAAATTGAGACAGGACGGGGGAGACATCGGCCACGCGGGGGATGCTCCACGGCCCCACCCAGGGCTTTCCAAATTTGAGGTCTTGAGGAACATGAAACTGAACACATCCCCTCCTGTCTGTGTCAAAAAACAAACAAAAACCCCACACCAAAAAACAGCACTTTTACGAGGATCCCCTTAGTACTTCTAACTGCACCACCCAAAACGGGAGTGGGTTCTTGAGATGCATGACAACACCCAGCGGGTTCTCGGGAGAAAGTGTGGGTGCCCCACGCAGGCCAGCCGGCTGGGAAGGGCTCGGCCGCCGCCCCGCTCGCCTGATGCAACTTCGATTAGCGTGGCCAAGCCCTGGGGGCCGAGCCTCCGCTGCCACCTGTTAGGGTGACCTGGTGCCTGCCCTTCTGCACCGCAGAGGGGAGGCCTGTCCCAAGCCGCCCGGAGACGGTGCGGGGCCGCGGGAAGGGCGAGCCACGGGAAAGCCTCCTCCTTGGGGACCAACTGCAGACTCCCCTGCTGCAGCGGGACCCGTGGAAACGAGCAGCTCCCCGCCCTGGCCTCTGGTTTCCACAGCAAAGCCTGTCCTGCGACTCAACATTCTGCTTACATGTTGAAAGGGAAATTGAGTAACCTCATCGCAGGAAAGTGCCACTGCTTTAACTCAGGATTTTAGGAGATCATGGGTGCTTATCTCTTTAAAAAAAAAAAAACATATATCTCTCTCACTGCAAAACACTAGCCATACTCATTTTTAGCAGTATACTTGGGTTTACATAAAATATAATTTTAAAAGTTTCTACTGCCCTGCCAGTGTGGCTCAGCAGTTGAGCATCAACTCATGAACCAGGAGCTCGCGGTTCGATTCCCCTTCAGGCCACCGGCCCGGGTTGCAGGCTCGATCCCCAGTGGGGGGCGTGCGGGAGGCAGCGATCAATGACTCCCATCAGTGATGTTTCTCTCTCCCTCTCCCTTCCTCTCTCCAAAACCAATAAAAATATATTTGAAAAAATAAACAAAAGGTTCTGCAGAAGCCACATTGTTTTCCCCCAAAACGCCAGAGGTCGGGAGGGTGGGGCCAGGTCGCTGTTTCTGCCTCTGGGTGAGCGACTATATTAGCTTCGGGTCCTTTTTTCACCCGTTGGGCAGAAAAACCAAAACCTACAGCCGCTCTCTGTTCCTGTCCTCGTGGCGCCTCCCGTATGCCCGGGGGTGACCCCTGCCGACCAGATTCCCAAGGCCGAGGCACCAGCAGAGGTGTGTCGTCGGGAGACTCGCCTTCCGCGTGCTCTGGCCTGCGCGTTTCCTCCCCGAGGGCTGGCCTGGGGGGAAAGCCGAGTCCTGGGCAGAGTTTCTCGGAGCACACGGACCCAGAGCGGATTTGGGTTAGTTTCGTGGCTGTGCCACCAGACGGTGGGAGCCCCGGACAGCGATGTCTTCCAGAGGGACAGGGCTGCGATCGGGGTGGAGCAGCCTGTGTTGTGGATGCCGTGTGGACTCCCCCTTTCCTTTGAGCAGAGTCTTTCTTTAGACAGGCTACTGGCACTGAGATCTCTTCAGTTCTCTCTCTTCCTTCTGGCTCCCCGAGATGACATCGGGCTCCCCGGTTGGATGTCGGGTGTTCACTGTCTTCTCCCTTCCCGCGTGTCCCGCCCTGGCAAGTCTGAGGACCTGAGCGTTGAAAGGCTCTCCCAGGTCATCCTGATGGGGCTCAGGCCGCCCCGTGACGCTCAGTCCCTTCTCGCACATTCCCGGTTGTCACCGCGCATTTTTATTCACCACAAATTTAAGATCCAGCAGCATTTCAGAGCTGCCCTCCTACCCTGCCAGCCACTTGCGGACATCGGTGCTGTTCTAAGATGCAACCTATTCCGTGTGGTTTCTCGTCATCATTTACTCAGACACCAGGTAGGCCCTCGCTCATTCATTCTGCAGGCTTTACTGACCACCCACTATGTGCCAGGCATTGTTCTAGGCAAAGGGAACGTGGCCGGGAACCAGACAGTAAAGGGAATTGCCCTTCCATGTGGTCTCTGTGTCACATACCTGATGGTGACCAAGGCTATGGCGGAAAATAAGGGCGCAGGAGACGGAGCTGGAGGGCCTGGGTGGATGGGGAGGGCCTGGGTGCGTGCTGGGCGTTTGCACGATGCCCGTTGGACATCTAGGTATCTGATGGCTAGCCCGGCGGTTTCCAACCCGGTCGCTGCAAGAATGTTTAAAACATGCAGTTCCTGACTATTTAGTCAGGGGCACTGACCTCTTTTCCCTGAGACTGTCAGATAAAAAAAATGACAGCAGCCAACACAGCAGGAGCTGTCCGGTGTGAATGCCCTGTCCAGACCCGTAAATACATAGGCCATACGACAGAGCTGCAACTTTTGGTCCCGTCGCATAATAAGCTTGCGTCTGATTGGTTAATTCTTGGTACCAGAAATCCTGATTTTTTTTATAAAGTCACTTTGGAGCAAAAAGGGTAGGTAATTACTATTATTTTTTTTGTAAATCAATCAAAATTATACTTTTTTTTTTTTTGTAAGATCTGCAAAAAATATATTTTTTGGTGTGCTGCAGAATTTTAGTAATTAGTTTATGTGCCATGAGGTGGAAAGGTTGCGACTCGCTGGGCTAGTAGATGGTCTAATGTATGCAGCTGGAGCTCCGGGAACAGGTCCAGGCTGTCTGGGTCTGTCTGGGTCTGATTGCCCAATGTAAGTTCGGGTCATCAGTAAAGCAAGAATTAAGATGGCAAAACGCTGAGCTCTCGGTGCAGTGATATTCCTCCAGGTGCCCTCGTTTAACTTTAAAACCCCGTCAGTAGCAACGCTTTCGGGCTGGGTTGCCCTTTTGGACAGTGGCTGGGCTCTCTGTTTGCTGAGCTGTTTATCTTGCCGAGAATCATTATGTGACACTCAGGTTGGGAGGGGTGCAGACTATTAAGAGTTGACTGGTTTTGTAAATTGTGCTAAGAGCATAATAAACAGATCTTGAAGCTTTGATATGCGTAGAGGTAAGACTAATGTACCAATTCATAAATGGAAACAATTAAAAATAAATGGGCCACCGATGCGCATTTGGTTTTTGTTAGTAATCAGAAATTAGTGTCATACCTGCATTATTTTAATAGGTTCTTGCAGACGGCCTAATAGTTTCCACTCTACTCCTTTGAAAGCGGCCTGCGGTGCTTGCTCTGACGCTTGGCGATGGACAGAGAATGTTCAGAGTTGTTCATTTCACACCTTGTTGGCTGAGATCTGCGTTGTAGCTGATATTAATCTTTCTTTTTGTATTTCTCAGAGACTCCTTAAAATTGGTAACCCTGGGTCACCCAATAAATCAGATCAGGGGGGAAATCTCACGTGTGCGGCAGATTCTATTTTGCAAAAATGCCTCAACAATTTCTCCCATTCCACGCGCTCTTTCCGTATGACCCGAGACTCCTCCCACGGAGGGGTGGGAAGGAGGCTCGTGTCCCTTCCCCTCGAACCTCAGCGGCTCTTTGTACTTCCTCCGCTGATAGAATACGGTAAAAGTGACCCTGCATGACTCTTGAGGCAGGATTGTAAACACGCCTTACTCTTCTGGGATGCTTGCGCTTGGCACCCAGCGCCATACTGTTAGGAAGCCCAACCAGCCCACATCGGGAGCCGAACGGAGCAGCCAGCTGGAGAGGTTCCAGCCTGATCGAGGTCTCGTCTAACAGCCAGCCAGCCGCAGCCATGTGAGTGAGAGGCTTCTAGACGATTCTCGCTCCCAACAGTCGAGTCCCCTCGGCCTCCAAGGCTTCCCAGCTGGGGCCCCAGTCACGGAGGAGCAGAGACCAGTTGTCCATTTATTTAGAGAACAGGCCTACGATGCATCCTTTGAGTCTCGTCTAAAAATAAAATACGGTCACTTTGTCTTTGAAGAAATGCCGTAGAATGCGACATTGGAACATTGAGGAACATTCAAGAAGTTTTCTCTACTTACTTTCTCTGAAGACAACAGGGCAGGAAACCGAGAAGCTCCGACGCGAAGACTTGTGGGGAAATAGGTGCTCCTCAAACCAAGTCTTTGCTGAGGTTCCTGCCTCAAGATTTTACACCTTGACTCGGGCGATTCTGTGTCATTCTTTATAAAAATCTCAAGAGTTTTTACAGGATCGTCATAACCATCGACCCACCATGTTTTTGCCAATTGTTGTTTCCCTGCCCCCCCTAAAGTTCATCGCCTGGTCTTTGAAAGGTAAGCCATTCAGATCCGCTTCAGAAGAGTTGTGTGAGAAACGCCAAGTAAAATACAAAGTTCCCCCCAGCTTTCGTCATGAAGCGCCCCCCCCCCCCCCATTCTGGAGGCAGAGTCTGCCCGGCTGAAGCGAAAGCACGTGGCCCCAGCCCGCCGTCCCTGCCGCTCGCTCCCTCGGGGTCCTCGCTCTCCGAGCGAAGCGCCCACACTAGACAGCCTCCCGTGGCTGCTCGTTTGGAAACTCCCTTATTTTAGACTATTTCTGCGATTTAGTCGGCGTGTGTGTTGTTCAGGAGTAGGGGTGGTCAGGAGCCAGACTGCTCGGTTCATAGCCTCATACTCACTAGCTGAGTAATTCCGGGCAAGTCTCACCTCAGTTCCTTCATCTGTAAAATGGGGATTATAATAGTGCCCACTTTATGGGATTATCGAGATGATTAAAGGAGCTAATGACTACTTAGAGCAGTGAGCGTCGGGCACAGTAGGCTCGGCGAGCGTTGGCCGTTGTCACTGATCTTGGCTTGTGGCTGGTCGTGATGACACCTTGTCCACGCCTTGAATTCCACACTGGAAAGGAACCGAGTGAGCCCTTACTTTTTGGGGTGATGCAGAAGTGGTCCCTGAATCGGGTGTAAACGAAACTGCTTGACCTCGACTCCCTTCACCTCAGGCGTCCAGGGTAACCTGAGCTCCAGGGTCAGCGGACACCCAGTGCTTGTCCCGGGAGCCCTGGTCCCTGGTGAACGGAGACCCCGGCAGCGCCCATTGTTGTAGGGCAGCTTCTTCCGAGGCCGGAGCTGCGGAGACGTCTTAGGCGCGGTTCCCACGCTGGGGCCCAGAGACGCTGGTGAGGTTGAGTCGGTCTACAGAGGGTTCAGCTCTTCGCCAAGCGGGGACAAGCAGAGCCGCGAGGCGCCTTCTCAATCGAAGCCGTCAGGTCGTGTCCACGGACTGAACGTCTCGGGTGTGGCTCCACAGGCACACAAAGAAGAACAGAGAAAACCAGGGCTGTTTTGCTGAACAAAACCCTTTGGGCTGAGAAACCTGAAAGGCTTGTTGTTTCATTAATTTTCTCACCCTGGCGGTTCCAAAAGGCAGGTAAATCACGTTGTTCCCAACAAACCTGCCGGCAGGCGGAGGCCACCTTTCCGGACAGAAACATTCAGCCGCCTGATGGGTTTTTACTTTAGGGCGATGAAGGTGTGGAGCTAGAGGGAGGTGGTTCTCGATGCCACTGGATGGTTCTCTGTGAGACGGTTCATTTTAAGTTGTGTGAATTTCACCTCAATTAAAAACACACACAACTAAGCAGACTGGCACTGGGCACCTTAGTTACCTCCGAGGTGTCACAGAGCTAATCTGGGAAGCGCCCTGGTCTTTGGGAATTTAAAAGCCACAGTAAATACTGTATAAAACGGTGGGTCTGGAGCCCTTCAGAAGGGTCCTGTGCGCCTCTCCGGGTAATTAAAGGGTGCCGTGCGGTGTTTGAAGTCTCCTGGATGACTGTCTGGGCGTTATCGTTGCAACACAGGTTATAAGGGCCTATTAGGGGCTAGTTAAAAATACACCCACGGCGTTGAACCAAACTGGGGGAATTAACTGGGAGCTGCTGTCTCCGCAAATGAATTTCCCGCCAAATCAGTTGAGACCCTACCTGCTAAGGCCGGCACCCGGCGGCCTCCCGTCAGGCCGGCTGTGGTGGTTTTCTCCGGCCCTGTGGGAGGCGGGGCCGAGCTGGAAGAGACGTGTTCGCAGTGAGCGGCCGGGGCTGACTCTCGCACACCTTTTACTGTAATTACAGCGTGCGACTGAAAGTAACCATTTGGCTCTTTTTTTAAAGCCACTATAGTTAGCTTGACTATAAACCCATCCATTTTCCCCCAGGTCGTAACTCACTTCCACCAACAGGTCTTGTGCCAGGCGCTGCGCTGGGTGCGGCCGGTGACAGGCCGGACGGCCGCCCTGAACTTTAATAGGTGTGAGGTTCTAGAAATGGCTGTAATAATTTTTCATCACCTCCAAGCCCATCTGCTCTGAATGGCCAGTTTTATGTTATCTTCTGTCAGGAGGACTTTGAAATGAGCCAGCGGTTAGTCATTGTTTTGCAGAAGTCTTTGTTGTTGTATTTTGACAGAGGTGAGCATCTCTGTGTGTCTATTGAATAGATTTTTTTTAACTGAAAAATAAATTTTATTATTTTATTAAGTTGAATAGATTTTTTTTTTTTAAATCCTCACCCAAGGATATTTTTTCCATTGCTTTTGAGAGAGAGTGGAAGGGAAAGAGAGACACACATCGATGGGTCACCTCCCGCACACGCCCTGACCGGGGATCGGGCCTGCAACCGAGGTACATGCCCTTGGCCGGAATCGAACCCGGGACCCTTCAGTCTGCAGGCCGACGCTCTAACCGCTGAGCAAACCGGACAGGCAAATTGAATAGATTTTCATTAGTCTCCTTGGCGGGGAGTGTGGAGCGGACTGGCCTGCCCGCCGCCGCCCGCGCAGCGTGGAGCCCCTGCTCCTGCGGGCCGCTGCGGGCGCTGCTGCGCTCCGAGTGGCTTCCTGCGGCTGCGAGGTCGCCTACGTGCTACAGGAGCTGTAGTCTTGTTTGTTGTTTGTCTCTTCCCCCGAGGGTATTTTTCCCATTGCTTTTCTGAGAGAGTGGAAGGGAGAGAGAGGGAGAGAAACGCATGTGAGAGAGCACGTGGAGGGGTCGCACGTCCTCGCCAGCCCTCGTTCCATCTGTGGGTGGTGGCCGCCCGACAGGTGTGCGGTGACATCTCCGCGCTCGTGTGTGTTCTGATGCAGAGACGAACATATGTCACCGTCTCCGAGGCAGAGTCGCTGCTGTTGACGCCGTTCGTATCCGCGGGGGTTTTGGCAGCCGCCGGGAACGTCCCTCGGCTTCCCTCGTGACGTCCTCCCTGAGAAATGTGATTAAAAACACAGCCCAGCCTCCCACAAGGCACATCACCAGGACAGCCGTCGAGGGAGCTCCCGAGGTCTGCAGGCTCTTGGTTTGTTTTCGGTCTCGGGCCGTGAAGATGGCCAGTGTTTATAGAGATAAAATCAGCGTTGTGCGTTTGATCGCTGGACAGACCTGCCTTTCGCCCGGGGCGGCCGTGCCTCCCAAACCCCGGCAGAGCGAACGCAGCCGGTGTTGCCTCCGCCCGGCGCCTATCGCGGGATCTGAGTGCGCGGCAGACCTGGGCCCGGCGGGGCGGTCGCCAGGACCTGCTTCGGAGCGGTACTCACTGGTTTTTGTAAACATCAGGGCCAAGGACAAAATGGATGTTTTGAAAATATTTTCTTAAGTCGCTCCCATGGGTGTACTTTCATCCGGAATCACTGACCCCACAAAGACTTTTTATGAAGCCGGTGCAATCTGGTTGTCAGTTTCATCCAAAAAATCAATCTGGCTGGCTCACGCCGGCTGTTGTCTGGGGGACAACAGAACAGTTGAATTGTCTTTTTTTTTTTTTTTTTTTTTTTATGTATTATTTTGTAAAAGATGATTCTCGCACTGTCCGGGTGGCCTGGTCGGTTGGAGCGTTGTCTGTGCCCTGAAAGGTTTTGGGTTCGATTTCCCGTCGGGGCAACCGATCAAGGTTTCTCACATCAGGGTTTCTCTCGCTCTCTGTCTTTCTCTCCCTTCCCCTCTCTCTGAAACTCAATAAAAACATATCCTTGGGTGAAAAAGACGATTCTTACTTGCTTGAAATAAAATCCCCACTTCAGGTTTTCAGCGACGGAATTTTCAGAGTTTGTAGAAATTCTCCTAGTGCCATTTAGCGACATTGTATCCTTTCCCCCTCAGCTTTGAGATATAATTGACATGTAACATTTTGACATGTAACATTGTGTCAGTTTAAGGTGTCCAGTGTGTTGATCTCGATACACTCGTGCATGGAGAAAGGGTTACCACGGTGCCGGCACCCCGGTCCGGTCCCTGCTTCCCATTTCCGTCCTGTGGCGGGAACATTAAGGTCTCTCTTGGCCACTTTCAAGAGTCTGACACAGTGTTATCATTTGTAACCACTGCGCCGCGCATTAGATTCCCCAGAGCTTGGTCATCCTCTAGCTGGGAAAACGGAGGGGTTTACAGTCAAGCTGACTCCAGTGGCTGACCCATCTCACTTAGCATAATGCCCTCGAGGCCCAACCGTGTCGTCACAAATGGCAAGATTTCCCTCTTTCTCGCGGCCGAGTAACATTCCACCTTCTGTTTGCTGCTAAGTCCCCAGTTTCTAGAACCACATCGGAGACACAGTAGGTACAGTACTGATGGATGAGTGAACGGACGGATGTGATTTTGGCTTTTAGAGCAGGAGCACCACGGATGCTGCTTAATGTGATATTTGTGTTCTCTTAACCTTCATAAACATTTCGTTTGAGGGAAGTTATCTGTTATAGTCCTGTCGCGATACGTGAAAAAAACTCTTAGCTTTTAGACCATAGTAGTCCTGGATTTTTTTTTTTTTACGTTTTTTTCCCCCTCTCCCAAGTGTAAAGTCTTTTTTGCAATCAATAACCAGTTCATACTCGAGTATTAATGATGTCCATTCTCTGAAGAGCATTTTATATTTTTATGGGAACCAACAGGAAGTACATCAATCGAGAAGAAGTAGTCGTTCGATACTTGATGTAATAGACTTTTCTATTGGCTTCTGCATTTTTGATCCCCAGTTGGCAGAGGCTCAAGTGACCTTAAGTTTCTCTTTTGCTGAAGGTTTTCCCATCAACCCAAATATAAACTACTAAATATTAATTATGGTCTACTAGGATCGCGTGCATGGAAATGTGTTGGTACAGAGGGGAGGGGGCCGCGGGCTGGGTGACGCAGTGTTCTAAGCAGGACATAACCCGTCTGATTCCTACAAGATCCTGCTGCGTCCCCATTTGAGATAAGAAACGGAAGGGCAGGGAGGTTGGGTGACTTGCTCCCTGCGACGGGGCTGGTATGTCACAGAGCCAGAGTTCAAAGGGCCCGTTCGTCCAGCTCCAGACCCAGGTGCTTGGCCGTTGGAGTCTCTGCCTTCCCAGGGCAGCTCTTTGCCACCTCTTTCCATACCCAGAGTCTTCTTTTATGTGGGGCCTGCTCCCTGGCCCCTCTGCCCTTTGCATGCCCCTGTTTTTCTGTCCGTGGCTAATACGGTGCAGCCTCTTAATGAACTTTACAGTGAAGTCGGTAACTGGCGTGACAGGCACCCTCGCCTGGCTCTGTGGGAGGGCTTTGGTGTTTTGTCCTGTTAACGCTCACCTGAGGATATTCTTTCCATTGCTTTCTCAGAGAGCGGGAGTGGGGAGAGAGAAACACTCATGTGAGAGAGACACTCCGGCTGGTTGCCTCCTGCACATACCCTGAGTGGGTGGTGGGGAGCGAACCCACAACCGAGCTGCGTGCCCTTGACTGCGAATCGAACCCTGAGACCCTTCGGTGCGCAGGCCAACACTCTAACCACTGAGCCACACTGGCCAGGGCTGCAAGCGTGTTTTGGCTCCTGCTTGACCTTTGTACCTCCATCTAAACCTTGGATTTATGGTCTCCAAAAAAAACGCCTGTTGGGGTTTTCATTGGCACTGCGCTGAACCTCATTAAATAAATAATTTTAAAAACACAGGCTGTTAGCCACAGAGGGGTCTGAGAGAGGAGGAGGGATGGGATCAGTTGGCAAACGCTCGCCCTCAGTTCTGAAATCCCCAGTCTTGGGAAATCCTGGCCGTGGTCTTGGGAGACCCTGGCCGTGGTCTTGGGAGATCCTGGCCGTGGTCTTGGGAGACCCTGGCCGTGGTCTTGGGAGATCCTGGCCGTGGTCTTGGGAGATCCTGGCCGTGGTCTTGGGAGACCCTGGCTGTGGTCTTGGGAGACCCTGGCCGTGGTCTTGGAGGCCCTGAGGACAGGCCCTGCCTGTCTCCCCACCACACTCCCCTTCCCTCTATCCCCAGCCCCGGGCTCGCGGGGCTGCTGTCATTCCCTCCCCTTGCCGTGATCTCCCCGGCCCTGCCTGGAATGGTCTCCCCTCCCAGGCTGCCCCTGGTTCAGGGCGAGGTTGGAGCTCGGTGCTCCCACTGGCTTGTACTTTACCCTCCGTGGAAACTCTGCTGCTCCGCTGACTCCAGGGCCTGGCACAGAGCCTGGCTCAATTATTGCCACTTAGCGGAAGGAGACGGGCATATGGGTTAGACCGAAAGCGACAAGAGACCCAAAGAGAAGTGGCTCAGTTGACCAGACACACAGTGTCTCACATTTCGAGGAGTCTCGAGGCTGGGGGATTCCGGGATCGTGTTGAAGTGTAGAGAGAGGAGCATCGATCTGTTGTTCCAGTTATTTATGCAGCATCGGGAGCTTCCTGTGTGTGCCCTGACCGGGATCGAACCCACGACCTCGGCGTGCGTATCAGGACGGCGCTCTGACCCGCTGAGCTGCCCGGCCGGGCCTGTACCTGTTTTTACGTCGTTGTCGGCAGGCTCGTGCTTGAGAGAGATTCTGAGGCCCAAGGCCCTTTTGCGTGTGTTTCTAGTTAAACTCCACTGGATTGCGTGACTGTCCAACCGTGACGCCGGGATGTGGCAGCGCCCGTGTTGCCGGGGATGTCCCGGGCTCCGGCCTAGTTGGCACTTGGTCCCGGGAGCACCACCCTCACTCACAGCCCCCGGGCCACACCGCAGATGCTACCTGGCTTCACGGAACCTGCCTCCGCTGTGCCCGGAACAGGGGGCCTGGGCTCCTGGAAACAAACCTCGGATTCCTCCCTTTGCATTTACCTGTTCTTTCTCCGGCAAACAACGAAGTCACTTTGGGTAATGGCTTGTCAACACTTCGAGGTTTGACACTTTTATGTCAAAAATACGTACGTGGGCATTTCTGCTTTTAATTCGGCGTATGAGAAACGTCCTCAACTTGTCCGCTGGCATTAATCGAGGTCTTCGTTAAAAACGTGAGAACTGGGGTTTCAGGGGGCGCTGGTGATGACATGGTTCTGCTTCTCAAGTTTTATAAAACTTTTTATTTTTGGGTTTCTGTCTATACACCCGCTTTAATATTCAGACCCAAATCGATTTTTTTAAAAACCATTTTAAATGGAGCTTTTGTTACGTTTGCTCTGGGAAAATCTATACCTCCTGCCACGTCTGCCTCAAAGGTAAGAGGAAGCCAGGACCAGGAACACCGTCCCCGGGGATGCGTTTTAAATAGAGCCATTTAAGGTCTGCTGCTCACAGAGCCCAAGTCCTCAGGAGTGGCTTATCCAGAGTCAAGAGCGTCCTGGGACTGCGGTCCAGGCAGCGCAGCTGGAAGCGGACCTGCCTCGGGCGGGGGGCGCCTTCCCGGGGGGCACCGCGGAGGCAGGGCCTTGGGGTGCAGCTGAGCGGCACCTTTCTCCGCACCCGAGCCCTTTACACACAGGGAACTTCAGCATCTCAGTTTCTGACTAGATCGGCTTGTGCCCGGGATCTTGAATTAGTGGCGGCTCAACACACTTCACTGCAGGAAGCGCCGCGTTCAAAGTTGACCTATATTTGGGGGAAATGCGGCTCGTGGCTGACTTGGGGCTCCTCGCCTCCCAGTCGCCCACCAGCCTCTCTGAGTGTAGCTCCTGCGTCACCTCTCCTGCATAATCTGAGTTCAAAAATCGGGGGTCAGAGGACTTGCTGATTAGCCAAGAACAGCCATTCTGTGCCAGCCGGAGGGCCTGCCCCGCAGGGGCCGACCGGCCAGGGCAGGGTTGGTTTGTCGGGGCGACATGGCTCTCTGGGGACTCCGATGAAGGCGCACTGGCCTGAGCGACGCCTGGCCCCTGCGCACACAGGTTCCAGCTCCAGCGCGCACAGGAGCCTGATCACGGCCCAGAGCACAAACCCCGCGTGGAGACAACCGCGAGGCCCAGCGGCTGCGCTTGGCTGATAGCACTGCCCTCTCCTCCTTCGTCCCGCAGCTTCCTCAGCCCCTCCAGGACTCCGCACGGTCCAGGCTGTTTCGCGCTGACATTGTCTGGTGCGCTGCGTGGACATTTGCAGCTGAGGCTGCAGGAGCCACGGTGGGCAAGGCCGCTGGCACCCGGGCACGACGCAGGCACTGGCTCCAAACGGCGGTCCCTACTGTGTTCATCATTCGCTATTAAAAAAAAAAAATCAGTTCTATTAAAAAGAGACCTTGATAAAACAGTAGAGGTGATTCCTTTTATTAAACCTCAACTCTTTTTTGGGGGGTAGTGACTCAACTTTATTTTCCATTTTTCAGGCTAAGGAAAAATTAATATTATTTTTTTATTTCTCAATTATAGTTGACATTCAGTATTGTTTTGTGTTCATTTATTTATCTATTTAAATATGTTTTTATTGGTGAGAGAGAGAGAAACATTGATTGGCTGCCTCCTGCATGTCGCCCACTGGGGATGGAGCCGGAAACCCGGGCCTATGTCCCGAACCAGTGACCTCTTGGTTCATGGTCGATGCTCAACCACAGAGCCACACCGGCTGGGCACGTTCTGTATTAGTTTTAACCCTTGAACATGCGTCTTTTTTGTGTGCCAAGACGCGAAGTATCCTAAAGCTGGGGGCTTCCCCGAATGCTTCAGGGCGTGTGCCCTGAGCCGAACTAGCCCGTGGTTCACGGGGCGCCATCTGTACTTCAAAGAAAGGCCGACAGACAAACCCCGGAGGATTTGGCAGGCATTTCCTCAAAAATGAACGAAGTGCCTGTCACTTCAAGGAAACAACCGACAACATTTGTTGCCAACCATCGCATTCTAGCTTATACGTGAAAACTGGAGTTTTGGAGAATCTGTATTTGCCAGTGCGAGCTGGATGGCTTCCAGGGAGCTCACGACTCATCAGAGCAGCTGAGAGACAAACCAGTGCGGTTTTTAAATATTTTAGGGCGGAGCGCGTCGACCCGGGCGATCTGCATCTATTGGTGGAATAATGTTTCCTACGAGGCCAGCGCGTGTGTCCTACCGTCCACACCCAGGTGCAAGAGCCGCCGGAGGCGCGAGGTAGACCAGTGCATTTTATTGTCACCAAGTATGAAAAATTCATTGCTAGGGTTTCAGATTTCACACGGCAAGTGGCCTCTCAGAAACCACTGCTGGTCGAGTCTGGATGTAGCATCAAGTGAGAGTGTCCACTGTTACCTGGCGGGGCTGCTGGAACTCCCCCGCCTCCTAGCCGCACACCTGTGTGAGGTCAGATTGTTTCACGCACTTCGGCCAGAGTAAGGAATCACCGCAGACGCAACACACGAGGGTCGTGGGCATCCAGACGTCTTCTGTTAGGCCAGACGCGCGAGAGATTCGCAAGAGCGTGAATCAGCGCCGCTCTCCTCGCTCTGTGTTGTGTTTGTTTGTTGTGGAAAGTACTTAAAAGTAAAAATACCTGCATGTTATTTACGTTAACACGTAATGGACTTATTGTATTTTTTTTAAATATGTTTTCATTGATTTCAAAGAGAGGAAGGGGGAGGGAGAGAGAGAAACAATGAGAGAGTCATTGATCGGCTGCCTCCTGCACGCCCACAGCCAGGGCCTGTGCCCTGGCCGGAAATCGAACCCAGACCTCCAGGTTCATGCGTCAACGCCCAGCCACTGACCGGGAATCGAACCCAGACCTCCAGGTTCATGCGTCAACGCCCAGCCACTGAGCCACGCCAACCGGCTGGGCAGATTTACTGTCTTTTTAAATGAATTAACAAATATTTTTAAAATCACACGGTCTTTAATTTCTGATAAATACTGATAGCTGCCACCCGCATGAACCAAAGCTCGTTGGGGTCCTGAATGACTTTTAAGGGGGCAGAGGGGTCCTCGGGTCCACTGTCATGTGACACACCCGGGATGGACTGCACTTTGGATAATGGCACCATCCCAAACGGCAGAGGCTGTTTTCTTAAGATTTGGAATTTTTTTTCCATAAAGTTTTCCACATTTTAGTCAAGAATGTAAGTGGGTTGATTAGTTTCTCATCTGTTTTGAATTTCCTTTTAGCTTCTGTCTAAAAAGCTCGTGCTGTGGGTGCCCGCGTGACCACAGCAGGGAGCGGGGCGTCCCCGGGGGGTGCTCCTGGCGTAAGGAGACCCAGGCCCCCCGCGAGCCGGCCCCGCGCGTCGGTGCTGCGGGCGGTCGGCTGTGAAGCTCTCCCGTCCCACCCGGGCCCGTCCTGTTAGGGGCCCGTCCCAGCTGCAGAACGGGCTCGGGCACCGATAACTTACCAAAAGCGCGTCGCAGGTGTAGGCCACGCTGATTTTTTTCTAAGTGAGCTTTTATTTACTTACTTATTTAGGTTAATGTTTTCAGTCTTTGTAACATGTTTCTTAAGCACTGCGGTGCCCTTTCTATAATTAATACTGTAATTGTTTCTTTTCTCTTTTTCTGATTCTCACGGAAGGATGTTTTTTTTTTCCAGTGATCTTTAGAGAGCGAGAGACAGGGAGGGAGTAAGAGAGAAACACCGATGTGAGAGAGACTCTTCGATTGGTTGCCTCCCGCACTCGCCCCAGCCGGGGCCAGGGATCGAACCTGCAGCCCAGGTACATGCCCTTGACCGGGGATCAAGCCCTGGGCCCCTCGTGTGACCACGGAGCCTCGCCGGCCAGGCTGGGGCCAGTCATTTTTAAGGTGAACTCAATTCAGATGTCGATTTGTTTTTTTTAAAAAGGGTTTCAGTATCAAAAGCTGTTGCTTTACATTGTATACGCGAGGCTAGAAAGAGTCGCAAACTAATGGAATAGGGGAAAATAAAGAGACTGTTGACAAGGCGAGAGCAAGTCGAAGGGCAGAGGGGGCTACGGCCCAGGACCCCCGGGCTGCCTGACCCGGGACAGCCCCGAACCCTACCTGCACTCTTGCCTCCTGGGCACACGCGCCGACCGAAAAGTTTAATTTACAACTTAGGCGGAGTAGGACATTAGCAAGAACTAGCAATAAAATAGAAGAGTTATTAACAGTGAGTTGCAATGAAAGCTGTGCGAACGTGATCCCTCTCTCCCTCGCAAAACACCTGGCGGTCCCGTCCTCCCCCTTCTTGGGATGACTCGAGGCGACACCGGGCCTGCGCGACGAGACCCGTCGAGGTGGGATTTTCCCCTTTTCAGACGGCGCTTGGCCGAGAAGAACTGAAACCGTGGGGAAGGAAACTGCAGAGGAGGGGGGACTGCTGTGTTCGAATTGTTTGTATATTTTCTCTCTCAAGTAGTTTAAAGAGACCCACAGCCTTGCGTTTACACTGTCTCTGCAATAACATAAATCGAAGCCCCCCAGCAGCGGCTCTGGGGGGGAGCCGAGGAGTTTGTGGAGTTCTCAGGAGCAAGGCTGTGTGAACACCTGAAATACCGGCCCCTTGTCTTTATGAGAGTATTAAGAAGTGATCAGGTACAAAGACATTTCACAGTGATTGTTCTTAATTAGAAAAACATTCTAGTAAAATAAAACCCTAAGTCGATGTTTCTCGAACTGCTCTGTGGGCCCGGATGGGAGGGAGGCTGAGGGCATCGCTCGTCTTCCGAGGAGGGTTTCTCACGCCTGAGCGCGCCTGTCCCTCTGCCGCCGGCCCGCGCCGGGCGTAGGGCTCGTGTGCTGGTCTCACAGTTGTCACTGCCCTGGATGGAACACGGAACCGAGGCCCCGGGACGCGTGCGACATGGGGAGGTGCTGGGTTTAAAATCAAGCCCGCAGAGGATGCTGAGTGTTCGCGGTCAGATCGCAGGCGCCCGCGATCGGGTCAGACTGTAGCTTGGCCCCTTTATATGGGATTGGGCGCTTTCCCCGGTGACTGATCCCCACGACTGATTCTGTGAAAGTAGGCGGGGCTGCTTCTGCGCCCGGTAGGCAAATGACTGGCACCCTGCGATGATGTTCGGAGGCCTTTCTCTGGGAAGTCCCAGAGCCCCCCTCCCCCGAGGCGTTACGCCTCGGAGGCTGCGAACTTTCCAGCCTGGCCGCGTGGCCGTCCCTTCTCCCCACGCTCCTCATTTTCACGGCCCTCTCAGGGGCCAGGCCCCCCCGCCCCCCGCGCAGAGCCGAGCTCCAGCCAGCCTCGGCTTCCTCAGCCTTGGCGGCTGCTCACACCCATCAGCCTACGCCCCCCCCTCCTTGGGCCCCAGCAGACCCGTGTCTCCAGCCCCCTCCCCGCTGTGCTGCGCCCTGGCTCCCGTGTGGCCCCCTCTCCTGCCCCTCCACCGTGTCCTCCCAGGAAGCAGGAGCAGGAAGGTCACCCTGGAGGCCTCCGTTCCCTTTGTCCCTTCCAGCTCCCTCAGCCAGACGGTCTCTGGGCCTCGGTTATATTAAGTGTCAGTAAAACCCTCCCCTCTGCTCCCATTTTCTCTCGTTTGAACTGGAGCAGTGTCCTGACTTCCATCTCCCGGTGATTCTGAACCTGCCTGTGGCGGAGCCCAGCCCCCACTGCCCCCCCCCCCCCCCCGCAGGCCCGTCAGTGGCTCACCCGTGCCCACTGGAGAGTCTGAGCTCGGCATTCAAGGCCGTGGGTGGTTGGCCAGGACTTTGTCTGGTCTCACCACCTGTCACCTCTCATTCCCTTGCACCGTCCCCCACCTGTGCTCCAGAGGACACTGTCACCTGCCTCCGGGACACCTCCCTGCCTTTGCATGAGCTGTTCCTGGAATCCCGCCCCCCCAATTCTTCCAGACTAGGAACCTCAGGGCACAATGCAAATCAAGCTATATTTCTGTTTGTTTTGGTTCCCCAGCTCCTAGCACCGTTCCCGGCACATGGGCTTGCTATGTTGGAATGAAGTCCATGTGAATTATTTTCTTTTTCTGTTTGAAGAAAGCAGTATTTTATAACTTTTCCTTCCCAGATCCTGACCCCAAATGTCAATGAGCTGTGTTGAGTGACCACCCAGGTAACAAACAGTTAAGGTGCTGCTAGTGCGGCTGAGTTAACAGTGGGGTTCGTCTCACCTCTCAGCTTTCAGTACCTGATGAAGAGAGTTTTCTTTGTAGCAGGACATTAATTATCTCCACAAAATGTGTTTCTGATAGGGACAGAGGCCGTGAGTGGATGGGTCAGAGACCAGGGCCCAAGGCAGTTTCGAACCTGATTTGATCACGTTGGTTTAAAACTGCCGGACACGAAGGTCCCGAGCCAGTCACGGAGAACGTCAGGGCCCGTTCTGTGTGGCAGGTCATTGTCAAGACCACTGGCCCCTGAAATTCTCTCAGTCACAGAGAAAGGTTATAAACCGTTTTTCATTGTTTTTGTTTTTTTTAACAGGATCAGTTTGACAACTTAGAGAAACACACGCAGTGGGGAATCGATATTCTCGAGAAATACATCAAATTCGTAAAGGAGAGAACAGAGATCGAACTCAGCTATGCAAAGCAACTCAGGTAAGCTGGTGCCCGAGGCGACCTGCTCCCGCTGAGAGGGCGGTTTACGGCTTTGTTTGTAGCACGCACCTGTGATCCTTCAGGCCATTCCTTCCCCCTTTCGTGGGAGGTAGCATATCAGTGGAAACGGTTGTTTTTAATATAGAAGAGGAATTTTCCTAAAACAGGAAACAAACATGAAATTATTGATTTTAGGCTCATTTTTATTTAATTAATTAATTTATTTTTATCTCTCACCCGAGGATATTTTTCCATTGATTTTTAGAGAGAGTGGAAGGAGCGAGAGGGAGAGAGAGAGACAGAGAGAGAGAGAGAGAGAGAGAGAGAGAGACACTGATGTGAGAGAGACGCATCGGTTGGTTGCCTCCTGCACTCGCCCTGACCGAGGCTGGGGATCGAACCTGCAACCCGGTATGTGCCCTTGACTGGATCTTGAACCCGAGACCCTTAGGTGGGCAGGCCGACGCTCTAACCACTGAGCAACACAGGCCAGGGCTCTTTTTTTTTAAAGAATATTTTCTGAATTCCAGAGCGTTTGATTTTTTAAGGAAACTTTTTCTTGAACTATAACCGACGGAGAGAAGCGCAGAAATCCCAGGTGCGGGGCTGCGGAGTTCTGAGAGTGCACTGCCGTGGCGCCCCCAGGTGAGGGGACAGCGGGGACCCCCGCCCTCCACACTTCCCGGGCGACGCTCTCCAGACCGCTCGCCGCAGGGATTTCGTCTTGCCTTTCTTTTTTATTGATTGATTTTAGAGAGAAAGGAAGGGGGGAGAGCCGGTTGGTTGCCATGTGCCCATGCGTCACTGGCTGAATCTCGTATGTGCCCTGCCCGGGACCTGACCCACAGCTTGGGCGCATCGGGCCGACGCTCCCACCACCTGAGCCCCGGCCGGGCCGGCCTTGCCTGCTTTTGAACCTCCTGTGACCGTCCTCGTCTGTTAGGCAGCCTTCGCATTTGGCCTCATCGTTGAGGAACGTGTTTGTGGGACGCATTCGGGCTGCTGGACGCAGTGGGTGTCGGTCTCGGTCCATCGGTGTCCGCGTTTCGGCGCATGTGCCACAGTCCATCCGTTCTCGGCACCTGGCAGTTGCTTGTTTCCTATTTGGGGCTAAAGCTCAGACCCAGGAGTGGCCTGGGGGGGTCACAGGCTCGTGTTTGTTTAGCAGGAACAGATGGGGTCAGCCAGTCTTCCGGGATGTTCCTGCTGATGCCCCCGCCCCCCCCAGGGGTGTGAGAGGCCCCGGGGACGGCATCTGAGAAGCACTTTGGGCCTTTTACGCCTTTGATGGTGAAATCGCCCAAGAAACGTATGCTCGTATATGAAGCGTTGAAACGTTTGGGCAGAACTGAGTCTGAACTGGAAGTGGCACCGGAGGATCTCGAGCGCTGACCCGGGGGGTTGAGCTGGTTCGCGCAGATGGGTAAAGATCTAGGTGACGGGCCGGGAGCGCTGCTTCTCAGCGCGGGGATCTGCACGCGGGGTGTGTCTGCGTCCTCGGAGGAGCCTGGGTTCTCCCAGGGCTGCTGCTGGTGCTGGCGCTTAAGCCGGGGATCCCTTCATGGATGACAGGCTCTGCTCCCGCCGAGTAAATACAGCGCAACACGCGCGGCTCGGCGAGGTCACTCTCGCTGCTCGCTGAATCCAGCTGGGCTCCTGGCGCCCGGCGCAGGGCCCCGCCCGAGCTGTGCGGCCCTGGGAGCCGAGAGCAGGAACAGGGAAGGCCGCTTCGAGCTGGTTGTTTACACGGTGCACCGTGAGTCGTAAAAGGCGGTCTTTCCCGGGACGGTGGGTTACCTGGTTCCAGCCAAAATGAGGCCTCACCGTGTGGATCTCTCTGCCTCTTCCTGTCAGCAGCGCCGCTCTGCTGGCGCCTCAGTCCGCTCTCTCCCTTTGCTTTGGAGGCTTGTTACCTGATGGCACTCAGTGGGCTCTGCCACGTCTCTGCATCCCTCTGTGCCGTGACGGGGTGCATTCCCCCCATGTACACCCCCACCGCCCGGCTCCCTGCCTTCTCATCGCCCTGGGCGAGGGAACCGAGGGCTCCGGTAACAAGGGGAGGCTGCTGGAGAAGACTGCAGGGTCCAGGTGGGCTTAGGGCAGCCCCAAGGCGCCCCCCCCCCCCCCCCCCCCCGTCGGCCTCCGCCCCCGCTGTCGTGTTTCTCCGCTCGCAACAGTATCGCTTGGCTGTGCCCTCACCTCTGGGGAGGTGGTTTTCCTGAGATTTGAATGCAAACATTTGTTTCGTTACATCCTGAGAAGTATCTAAATGTGTACTTGCTGGGAGACTTGATGCAGAAAGACTGTGAGTTATTAAATAAACACCTCCAAAGCCATCACTGACCCTGCGGACAGGTCTCCTGACCTTTGATGCCGAGGCCTTGGCTGGACCCTTCGTGCCGAAACGGAGTCCTGCTGTGGGTCCCGGGTGACCGGCATCCCCACTTTCCCCAGCGTCCTTACCCGCTGCCTTCATCTCCGCGCCTGGTGCGCTGGTCCTCCAAGGCCCTAGCCCCCCGTGCTGATGGGCCAGTCGCTGTCCCGTCCTCAGCATCCCGGACCTCAGCCACTCCGACAAGGAGAGGCTCCTGCCTCCCCCCTGGCACGGGCCCTCTTGGGCAGCAACGCACAGTGGTGTGTCTCCTGCGTCCATCTGGGCGTCTGGACGGCGCCTGCGGTGTTGCACACCAGAAGCCGAGTCCCCCCGGCCCGGCTGCCCCCGCCCACTGAGGGCGCTGCGGCTTCCCTGCTTAGTGCAGAAGCCCCGCGGTGCCCTTTGGCTCCCACCTCTCACGCTTGCCCCCTCCCCATCCATGCCGCCAGGAGGTCCTGGTGACTTTCCGTCCAGACTGATCCAGGATCTGACCAGTTCTCGCTGCCCCACCGGCCCCCAGAACCTCTGCCTGGACTGTTGTCCCCTGACTGCATCCCCTTAGTCCACCCTCACGCCCCTCTTGTCTGTCTGTTTTCCATGAAGCAGATCATGGTGCTGCTCCGGGCAAAACACTAGCACCCCCCCTTTACTCAGTAGATCCAGAATCCGCACGGTGCGTGTCCCGCAGAGCCCTCCGTGATCGGGTCCCGGGTCCCCCGGCCTTCCTGACCTCTTTTCCTGTCTCTTCCCCTCGTGTCCGCTCTGACCACCCTGGCCTCCTTGCTGTCTCTAGTGCGCACCAGGCACACTCTCGCCCCAGGGGCTGCATCGGCCTTTCTGTGTGGAGATCACCTGTAGGCCCTTCCCAAGGAGCCGAATGGCCAGCGGGGGCCCCATCTGCCTCAGGTCTGTTCAGACGTCACTTGCTCGGTGGCTGCCTTACTGTCCAATTTTTTTGCAGCGCCATTAACTTTCTAACACTCGTCACTTTCTATCTCTTGTATGTGTTGTTCATTGCTCCCGCTCCTGCCCTGCTAGGATGTAAGTCCCTCCAGGCAGGGCTCCGAGCGTGCACACTAATGTGCCCCACAGTGCAAACAGCGCCGGGCCCCTGGTGGGTGCTCAGTAAATAGTTGTAGAAAGAGTGCAGGTCTCAGGTGCGCTCTGTGGTTCGTGGGGCCTCCAGGAGAATTATGTGTTTGCAGAGGCCTGTGAGAGCCAGTGAGGGTTTTAACCACAAACCGAACAACTGACAGTGTGTCAGCAGGTCCGGGGGGGGGGGGGGGGCAACGAGCCAGACGCAGGAAGTGCCTGAGCCCAAGGAGCTCAACTCCTCATTTAGGGAAGAGCCTGCATGCAGATACGCAAGGAAGCAAACTGCTTAAAGACTGCATTTCCACCCCAAATAGGCAAAAACAGCCATGCAATAGAGCAGGGTGGGGGCGGGCCTACAGGCCAGACTGGCCAGAAAGACCCATCGGGAGCTCAGGTCCTGGGGGGGAGGCGGGTGCCAAGGGCCTGGGAGTAGCTCTGCTTGGCCAGTGCAAAGGTCCTGAGGTAGAAATGTGGTCAAGGAACACAGAGGCCAATGTGATTGGAGCACCGTCAACAAACAGTTGCCTGAAATATCAGTATGATGTTGATAAATCTGCACGATCTTTTGAGGAGACATCTATCATTAAATAATTTTTTATTTTTCTCTGCACCAGAGGAAAAAATGGCCAGTTTATTTTAGGCAAAGATGATCGGGACTTTGGTTTCTGTAGGGTCAGTGGCCGGCAAATCACACAGCCACGGTCACATCCTCTACTGCCTGGTCTCGCAAATAAAGCTTTATCGGAATACAGCCACACCCACCGCCTGTGTACTCTCCACGGCTGCTTTTGCACATCGGTGGCGGTTGAATAGTTGTAACGGAGACCACATGAGCATGACCTGTTTGCAAGTCTAAAATATTCGCTGATTGGCCCTTTAAGAGAAAAAGGTTGCTGACCCCTGCTGGCGTTAAATTCCTGGTAGAATTTTAAAACATCTTCTGTGCCCTGCGTAGGAGCACCTACTATTGATTGCCCTTAGCAACTGTTTCTTTTTAAAAAAACAAAAACAAGAAAACACAAAACACTACATTATTTGTTATGACCAGATAATGAATGTATAAGATGAGAAATGCAGAAACGCCGGAGGTACAGAGTGACACGCAGTGCCGCGTCCGGGGTCTCGCCCGGTTCCCAGGGACAGGAACTGTCCCCAGCCTCTCGCGCGTCCCTCCAGAGAGCTGCTGCGGGAGGAAGCGTCGTCTCCCCCGCTCGCCCGGCTCAGCGCCCTGGCCTCCCGCGTCCTGGGGCTGGCTCCAGGCTCGCTTTCCAGCGCTGTGCGGGATTGGGGGCGGGCTGACTGCTTCCAGTTGTTGGCAGCTCTGAACAGTGTTGCGATGAGTGACCTTGGAGAAGACACTTGGCCAGGCGAGCCCAGAGGAGCCCCGACAGCCGCCCTGCGGTTGGCGGCGTCGCCACGGGGCCCCTCTCAGAGGCCGAGGCGTCGGCACCGAGGGGCAGCACGGCCTAGCTTGGCCCTCCCCAGCCTCCTTTACCTGCGCCAGTTTGATAAGTAAATTTGGGCCGCCTGAGCGTTAATTTCGGTTTCTCTTAGCACGGGCGAGGTCGAGCATGTTCTTGCACACGTGGGCCGCTTGTGCTTTCTCCTTGATGAGCCCTTCAGGCCCTGCCCTGGTCAATTTGTTTTATTGGAGCTCATGGGAAATAAAGGGTAACTATGCAGAAACCGTTTTATAAAATGTTGCATGTTGTGTATACAGGGTATCCTGTTTAAATTTACTTTAACGGTAGGAAAGACATTAAGGTGAAACCAAAGTGTTTGCTGAACTTTAATGTTAAACAGACTCGTAAGATTTAGCAGAAAGATTCTGAGAAACCCGTAGGGCGGCCTCGTTGCTCCGTCTGGTTTCTTAAGCTCCACGCTGTAATTCTGAGCGGGCTCGACGGACTCGCTGCTGGGAAGGAGGGAAAATGTATCTGCAGGTTCCTCTTCCTCTGCTAATTGAATCCGCGACTCGGCCTGTAGCGTGGTTTCTGGTCAGTTTGTCGCAGCTTCTCCGCTCGGCAGCGTCAGGACAGCAGGGCCTGCGTCCCCCCAGGAGCCGGTGGCATAAGCCTCGGGCTCTTTCTCACGTGAGGAGGGCCACGGTCCCGACGGTGTCGCTCGGCTGTTCTCCGGCCGCACCCCCTTCTCTCCGCCTGGTTGCTGCTTTGTGTTTCGGTGGCCAAGCCTGGGGCAGCCGAGCCTTGTTCTTCTTGGGTGCCTTGTTTGTTTGAGGACACGTGTGAGGAATTGTTTTCTTCCTCTGGGCAGCTGGATAACCCCCGGGCTGTGCCCAGTCAACGCAGTTTCGAGGCCTCCTTGTTTCCGGACACCGTCCGTTCGCTGTATCTGCTTTTCCCGGGTCAGAGGCTTCTCTACTGATGTATTTGCTGCTGTTGACAGTTCTCCCGGCTGCTCATTTTCATTTCTCGCTGGGAAAGTACGGCTCTCGGATCAAATTTTCTTGTGCCATCTCTTTTCCAGAAATCTTATGGGGAGCTTTTAAAAAAACAAAACAAAACAAAGAGAGAGAAAAACAAGACATTCCTGGACCCAGCCCTGGACCTTCTGTCTCAGAGGGTCTGGAATGGGGCCCAGCGGCTCCTTTTTAAAAGCTCCCTGTGGTTCTCGGGATCGGCCCAGTTAGACGCAGGCTCCTTGCTGAAGGTCGGGTATGTCTCTCTTACCTTTTAACAGGCCTCTCAGAAGAGCAAGCTCAGTATATAAACACTCAGGATGTTTCAGGCGGACCCCACACCTCTGAGGGCACTTCCTGTGGCTCGTTGGCCCGCGCGTTTCTTCTAAATAACCTCGGACACACAAGCCCGTCTCAGAGAGCAGAGATGGAAGCTGATCTGTGTGTTTTTTCCTTTGTGCTGGTCCCCGGGAGACATATCTTTAGGCCTGGAATTCACTTCTAGGCCTCTGAAGTTTTCCGTTTTCTGCCGGCCTCTGTAGTGAATTATTCATCGGTGCCTTAGAAAGCATTTGGATGCTGTAGACGGCAGCTTGGTCAGTGATGGGCGGCCACCGACCCCGGTGGTCCTCATGGGGCGCCCTCCCCCCCCAGGGCTTCAGTCCTGGTTAGGGTTCACCTGCTTCATGGGGCCCCGAAGAAAGCTGGTTTCACCTGGACCTGCTCATCTACACGTAAACCTTTGCGTGGCTGCTAAGGCCTGGAAGCTCAAAAGAAATTGAGGATTTTTAAGAGAAGACCCTTTAAAGTAAAGTTTTGAAAGAATTGTAACACAGAGTGTGAATTTAGAAGGGGTGTTTTCACTTTGCTGATTATAGTTAACAGAAGAAATGGTTAATGTTTGAAACCATGCGCCAGCCCGGCCAGCGTGGCTCAGTGGCGGAGCGCGGGCCTCGGTCCCGGTTCGATCCCTGGTCAGGGCCCATACAGGACTCGGCCAATGATGCATAGGTGAGTGGGACACAGATCCGTGGGGTTTTCCCTCCCCCCCGTCTCTCTAAGTAACAATAATAATAATAATAATGATTTTAGCGGTCTTCTAGTTAAAAGTCATAGCATGAAACCCCCCCCCCCAATTGTCTCCGCCGCCTTGGAAGACTTACAGGCAGTTTCATCCGCTTCTTGGGGGAGCGGCCACCAGCCGTGACACCGCCCTTGGCACTGTGACTCGTAATTTAAACATTTGGGCACAGTGCAATGCGGCCCTTGAATTTGAAACCACGATGCGATGGTCGCGAGGGCGTGGTGGCCTGATGAGAAAAACCGCCCTCGGCTCAGAACCACGTGGGGGCCACCGCGTGGCACACGTGGCCCGTGCTCTCCAGTGAACCAGGTCGGGTCTTCGCGGCCAGTAAGCGGCCTGCTGGCGACCGCTCCCGGGCTCGCCGGCCGCCCTGAGGCCAAGGCCAGCCGTGCGCCCTTCCTGGCAGGGCCGTGGCACTCGCGGGAAGACGCGAGGAAGGACGGGGTTGTCCACGGTGGAAGTTTGTGATTATTTTCCTTCACTTACAAAAACAACAACGCTGGCGTGACCTGGTTTCTCGGGGACCCCTCTGTGTGAGGTGACATGTCTGCGTTTTTGTTTCAGGAACCTTTCGAAGAAGTACCAGCCTAAGAGGAACTCGAAGGAGGAGGAAGAGTCCAGGTCTGTCCGTCGCCCTCGCGGCAGCCTCTCTGCGCCACCGGAGACGATGGCGGGGGGACGGAGGGGGCAGGAGGGGCGGGCCCCACAAATCAGTCGCATTCCCTACCCACCTTCGTGTCTCTTTTGAAATCGGGGGAGGGAAAAACAGAAACGTCGTCAGCGGACCTGTCGCAGGCGGTCCCAGCGAGGGTAGCCGGGGGCTCGGGAGGCAACCCGCGCGGGCGCCCGGGCGTGGACTGTGGGTGCTGCACCCTTGGTGCGGCTTCGTGACGTCCAGAGTCTCGTTCAGGGGCATCTGTCATGTTCTCAAGGATAAAGTAAATAAAAATAGAAAGAGTGAAAAGAAACAGGTGAAGCTACTCTTAAAAACACATTTCATTTAACTCAGCATAGGCCAAATATTGTCATCTCGACACAATAAACAGAATTACACGTGGGGCTGAGGCGCCTCGTCGGACAGTCCCGAGGTGTCGGGGGTCCCGGCGGGCGTGAGCGCCCCGGGGCCGTGCCGGCTCAGCGCTCACGGAGCCAGCCGTTGCCTGCGCGGAGCGGTTCAGTTCCGCAGTGAAGTGCTCCTGCTGTGATTAATCCTGAGCCGGCCTGAGGGCCTGAGGAAACGCTCTTACGTGTAATGAATCCTCAGCCTCCCGGGGGAGGCGGGTGCAAATTAGCCTGAACCGAGGGACCGCTCGCCGGGCCTGGCCCCGTCTGAGAGCGCGGCGTGTGCTCTGCCCCGCAGGTACACGGCGTGCAGGGCCTTCCTGTCCACCCTGAACGAGATGAACGACTACGCCGGGCAGCACGAGGTCATCGCCGAGAACCTGGCCTCGCAGATCGTCGCGGGCCTAGCGCGCTACGTCCAGGAGCTGAAGCAGGAGAGGAAAGCGGTAGGAGGCCTGTTTTTTCTTCCCAAGAGGGGCCAGAGGTTGGGGGGGGTCCCTAGAAACTTTCCAATTAAACGTAGTCATAGATGGTGGGTCCAAAGGGGACCTTTGAGAGGATCGTATAGAAGTTGTGGACCTTGTTCCTAGGAAGTGATTCTAGGTCTTTACAGTTTCGAGGGCCCCATAGACCCTCTGAAAGTCACCTGTGGGCCCCAGAATAACAATCCCGTTGAGGATTTTAAATATATTTGAGGACGTTAGGCGTACAAGAGTAAGCAATGTGATATGGGGTATGCTGCGTGCGATAAATCGCATCCAAGTAAATGCTCGTCAGGAGTTTTAAAAAGCCAGAAGGATGACCTTGGTTCCGCCCGTGTGACCTCTTGGTTCATTCCTCGCTGCGTAATGAACACGACCTTCCTGCTTCTCCTGACCCGTTAAAATCTTTCCACGGCCTTTATTGTGAACAGGAGAGAAACGTGGACACTCAGTGTATTCAGAGTCAAGATTTGCCCTAAGAGATTTATTTCTAAGCCACGATCTTTATCCCTGAGCTTTGATCGCTTGCTGGGTGCTTAATAATTTGTTAGCAATCAAGTACCAAAGTTGGTTCTCCAGCGCTGTCCTTTTTAATACGAAACCGAGCCCGCAATAGTCCTGTTAGTGCTCGGGAGGTGCGTGGACCCGCGAGACAGGCAGGGCGCCCGCTGACGTGGAGGAGACATTAAAATAATAACAACAAAAATAATTACGCCACTGCCGCTGTGAGTTGCTAGGGAGTCCCAGGCTTTAGCTCCAGCTACCGTTTCTCGTGGCTGGTGGAAGTGATGTCTCGCTTGAGCGCCAGTCTCGGCCCTCAGCGTGATACCTCAGTGTCTGCGGCAGGGGCGACTTCAAGTGCGGCGCATGGAGACTCTCCAGGGTCGCTTCCCGATCCTGGCAGAGGGTTACTTTCCGTCTAGGATTCGCTGCGTTTGAGTCGATGGGTCCCTACCAGGAGCCCGGCTGCAGTGAGAATAGCTCACTAGGCGAAAGGGGAGGTTTCCTTCCCTTTTCGGGCAGATGCTAAAGGAAGTAGGGGAGAGGTGGGCGGGTGGGAGAGATGGGCGCCCGCCTTTGGGGCCACGAGGCCCTGAGCCAGCGCGCTCCTCGGAGGGCCTGCAAGGCCCCAGGGCGGGAGAGCGCCGGCCGTCCCTGCTTCCTCCGGAAAGGTGTTTGCAGCAGGTCCCGCGCACGCCGCGTGGCCATAGGACCCTGCGGCTCGCTCACATAATGACACGGACAACCGGCGCTTGTCCTGACGCACGGGCCCGTGGGCTCGTCTGCAGGAATCTCTGTTGGCTTTTTAGAAGTAAATCCTGTAAACAAACCCTGACTTGCCCCCTGTAAAAGCTTAATGCTGAGGCCCTTCCCTGGCTGGCGTCTGAGCCGGTGGCGGTTCTCAGCGGGCCCAGCACGCGCTGGAGGCCCGAGGCGAGGGCTCTTGGCTCCTGCGCCCAACGGGCTCCACTTGGGCAGCTGTGGGTTTTTGTGTTTTTTTGTGGCAAGATGTTCGCCTTCTGTTTGGAGGTGATGGAATCAGCCACCAGAATTGGGGTGCATGTAAATCCGGGCACACAGTGCAGGGCCTTGGCTCTGGCTCAGTCTTTTGTAAACAAACATAAATTGCGGATGTGACGACATCCTGGAGTCACTGGTGTTCAGAGGTAATGAGTGGAAATAAGTGGGAAGCCCACAGTTCTTCGTGAGGGAATATGATTAGTTTCATGTGGAAAAGCTGGAAATTTGATACTTGCTAAATTTTCCTAGATTTTTACAAATTCGTAGTGACCGCGGTGTTCGTCACCTGTTTAAGGTGACACATACACTACAAACCTGTATTTTATTTACTCTCCCTTTTTGTTTGTTTTGTGAGGTGCTGTGACTCATTTATTATTTGCCAACATTTTTTTAAAATGTTACTAAAACTCTGAATTAAAGAACAAAATCTCACAAGCCTTATATATAAAAATCCTAAGTTTTCCAAGTTTTCTTCTACATGTCATTTATGGATATATAGAGAGACAGAGATATAGGTATATATCACATCTCTATATCTGCTCTTTCATGTAAGTAGCTGTTATATTTTTATACATTTTATATTTTAAAATATATATCTCTAAATATTTATCTCTATAACTATATACAAATATATATAATATTTAAGAGTATAAATATAACTTATATTTTTCTTATTAGAATTGTAGTAGCTATATACTATTCTAACTCTATTATTATTCATGTAACTAATTCTTTATTATTTTATCTCTAGGCTATCACCAGTTTCTTACTAGTTAGTTAGTTAGTTAGTTAGTTAGTTAGTTAGTTAGTTAGAAACAACACTGCCGTGAGCCCTCTGCTTTTATAGCTATTTTCTGCGCGTGTGAGATGGAGATTATTTCTCCAAGCTACATCCCCAGAGTGAGAACATCAGGTCACAGCTGCACGAGTTATGGTCCTTGATTAAGCGTTGGTCGTTTATATGGTTAATGGCCTTTAACTGAGTATAGATGAGACACCCAGGCCCCTGAGGTGACCGGCTGGGATGGGAGTCGGCTCATCCGAGATGAGAGTGGCTATGAGGTGTATCCCTCCATGAAAAGCATCGTGAACACACTCTCACCAGCGGTGTTTGCACATTGCATCAGGTTATTACAGAATTTTAGAGAGCGTCTGGTTCCGCTCCAGCCTCCGAGCCTGTCTGGGGTTGTCCACTCACCGCACAGGAGGGGTTTGTGGAGACTGCAGCTCCGGAGGGGGGATCGGCAGGCTGTCAGCTCCGGAGGGGGTTCGGGAGGCTGTCAGCTCCAAAGGGGGTTCAGGAGGGTGGTCAGCTCCGGAGGGGGGTCGGGAGGCTGTCACCTCCAGAGGGGGGTCGAGAGGCTGTCAGCTCCAGAGGGGGTTCAGGAGGGTGGTCAGCTCTGGAGGGGGTTCGGGAGGCTGTCAGCTCCGGAGGGGGGATCGGGAGGCTGTCAGCTCCGGAGGGAGTTCAGGAGGCTGTCAGCTCCAGAGAGGGTTCAGGAGGGTGGTCAGCTCCGGAGGGGGTCAGGTGGCTCTGGCCAGCATTTACGGGAACCTCCAAGTTCACTTCTCCTGGCAGGTGGAACCGCTGGCCAGGAGCAGAATCACTTTCTGGCAGCGGTTATCTGAGTTCTAGAGGAAACGGTCACACAGGGTGGGGCAAACGGAGGTTTACAGCTGCGAGTGCGCAAAGCAGAGTTTATTCCTGTATTACTATTCATTAATCATTGTGTTATTTTCCACACGAACAACTGTAAACCTACTTTTCCCCCACCCTGTCCCATACCTGCAGGGACTCACACACATTTCCATAAACTCAGAGAATGCTCACAAGACCCCACAATATTTAGAACTGGCCATTAATTTTTCTTCTCCCGAGGCTTCAGAAATGTTTAGAAATGGATACTGAAAGCTGTAACGTTTCTTCTTAAAGTGAGGCATCGGGCAGGTCCCACTGGTGAACTGCGAGGGGCTTCGTTTTCTGTGAGGCTGCTCTGCAGCCTGGGCTGAGTCCAGTGTGTCTGGAACATTTTATTTTATTTTTTTATAAGAGATTTCAGCAATTAGATAAGCTTGAGTGTGAAAGAAAGCAAAAGGTAAGAAGAGTTTATATATATGATCCAGCTCATTACAGATCCATTTCTGGTTGATGTGAGCCCACTGAGATTCAGCTGTGGATGCTTTGGTCTGAGACCAGACCCTGTGGAAAGAAAATGCGAGACCAGGACGGGGTTAGGTTCCTGCCGTGGGTGCTCATAGCCCTTCCCCCTTCCTACTGGTCCTGCATTCTTCTTAGTAAATCAGAACGCAGGGCCCCTGCGGCCTCTCATTGCTGGCCTGGGGCGTGGGTGACGCTGACCACAGCACACAATTGATACGGCCCGGTCCACTGTAAGCCTAGAAGGTGCGTTGTGCATTGTCTCGTCTCCTTTGTTTCGAAAGGACACGTGACAGTGGCATTCTGCTCGTTAACGGCCCTGTCACTGCTGCGGCTCTACCGCCTGCAAAGCCATCGGTCTGCTGAACCAGAGACGTTCTCGCTGATCACGTGTGGATACTTCAGTTCTGTCCTTGATGTCGTGCGTTTGAGATGCAACTCTGGGTTTACATTTCTCCCGTGAGCTGAACGAGACCCTCCCTTTCGCCTAAGAATTGTGCGAATTACTAGACGCACACTCGTCCCACCCAGCTCTCCTACCCAGTCGTGGTTCCGTTGTCAGGAGGGCCCGGAGCGCAGCAGCCGCGGGAGTGACACCCCAGGGCTGTGAGTGCAGCCCCCCGTCAACCCCTCGGCACAAACCCGCAGGTCCCCAGCCCCCCATCGGCCTGCATGTGCCCCGCCTGGGAATTGATCTGGCAACTTTTTGGTGCATGGGGACAGCGCCTAACCAGCTGGGCCACACCGGCCAGGGCCACCTGGCACCCTGTCTGAACCCGTACTGATGGCGATGCTCCCTGTTTTGGTTTGGAAGTAAGAGCGTTATACCCTTGGAAAGGATGCGTGAGGGACACAGGTCATTTGCTGCTCGGTCGTGGTCATTTTAAGATCCCATCACCCTGAGAGTTCACTGGGATTCCTGGAGGAATTGGAATTTTGAGGAGCATGAAAGGAGGGATTATTCTGAAGAGCAGATAGAAGACCCCTGGGGTCCGAGTGGACTGTGGATGTGAGAGTTCTGGGCGGCAGAAGCCACCGTGGGGCTAACGGGGGGGCTGTGGGGAAAGGACACAGGACAGGGAGTGAAGGAAACCTGGCCGGTGCTGCTGGGCCAGGCCTGGGCCCTGCACAGGGATCCCTGCCCGGGGCCAGGCGGTCGGCGTTTGGGCGAAGCGAAGCCCCCTGAGCACGCACAACGGTGGGAAGGAGGCTTTTAGGAACTAAAGTTCTCTGAGAAGGTATTTTTATTATAAATGAGTTTGGGGAAATAAGCCTTAAATCGCAGCAGAGTGTGACTCGTGTCACGATGGGTCTGGGCTTTTGGTTTCCGGCCTAAGTGAGGGGTGAGGGGTGAGGGGTGAGGGGTGAGGGGTGAGGGGTGAGACGCTCCCCTGAGCCCTCTGAAGGGGGCTCTCGGTTCCCGCCCAGTGCGCACGCGTGTCCACGCCAGAGGCCTGGCGGCGCAGGGGCTGAGCCCTGTCCGGACGCCTCCGGTGGGCTTTGGGGAAGTTACAACGTTCGTCACAGGAGTATTTTCCCGACGCCCCCTTTTTGCTTTGCCCCTTTCAAGCCTTTGTGCTCCTTTGTTTTCATCTGTGGAATCTGCGTTTTATTTAAAATTCCAGATGGTCGACTGTCCTCAATTGAGGGCTTGTTCTTTTTTTCCCCCAGGTTTTGTGTTTTTTTTTAAGTGGCTGTTCTCACGTCAGTGCCATATTTTGCTTTATCAAGGAGTCTTGAGGATTAATGGACGGTGGGGTGTACTGTAGTGGGAGAAATAAACTCCCCGTTTGTTGGGCCCCAGCAGGATCCCCCGCAGAGCCGCAGACGCTCCTGAAACGCTCTCCTGTCTCTGCTTCCCCGTGATGTTATCTCTGCTACCCCCGGTCACTGGGAAAATTCCTAAACATTTTGAAGGGGGATTTTACCTGTATATTTTTAAGGGTCAGCCAGAAAGTAGACACGAAAGTGGGTGAGCGTAGGTGCCCCCCAGATGCCATCAGGCATTTCTGAGAGTCTTATTATGTTTGGAGAGACACGAAAGCGTCTTATTACAGGAGAAAGCGGGAGTTTCTCCGGGTCCCCAGAGCCGGTATTTCCTGTCCCCACTCAGAGAGGAGAGGAGCTGGGGTGACCTCACTCGGGCCCCGGGAACAATCCCTCTCTGTGCGGCGCTCGGAGGCACACTCCTTAGACACACTCGCTCAGTGTCCCCAAAGGAATGTGTTTGCCATTGTTTGTCCGCAAACAGCAAACACATCTGGCGGGCTGGCTGCTTGAGCCCCGTAACGTCCAAAGCCACCGCTCTGTGGGCCGCGCACGCTCAGGCCCGGAGGGCTTGTGTTCCAGCCGCTGGTCTCCTGGGGCCTCAGCAGCAGCGACTGTGTGTGTGTGTGTGTTGGAGCCAAATAAATTTCGGAAGGACACACGCTGTGACAGACAATTTGAGCCCGGCCGGGCGTGGCTCAGCAGCTGAGCGTGGACCTAGGATCCAGGCGATCGGGATTCGGCTCGCGGTCAGGGCACAGGCCCGGCTGAGGGCTCGATCCCCAGTCGGGGGGGGGTGTGGGAGGCAGCCGATCGATGACTCTCATCACTGATGTTTCTCTCTCTCCCCCTCTCCTTTCCTCTCTCTGAAATCAATAAAGATATTTTTTTAAAGAAAAAGAAAGACGATTTGAAAGAGAACCCCCCACACCTGGGGGTTTTCTCGAATCCCCGAGCGACAGGGTCGCGGTGTGGTTTCCGGATGATTCGCTTCAGTTCCTCAGAACCGCGCTCGGGAGCCCGTCCGGGGAGAAGGCGCTCCAGTCGGGCCAAGGCCCGCGCTGCGCCTGCAAAGCAAGTTCATGTTTATTGTACAGCAGTCAAAGGAAGGAGCTGCGAGGGGAGTGACCGTGCGGGGTTTTGGTCAGAACCGTTCCTCCTGCTCCCGAAACGTGACATGTTTGGAAGACTGTTGTCCAGAGAAGTCCCTGCGACGATAAAGCTGGGGCCGCCTTCCCTGGGGCCCTCCCTTTCCGCGTGTCCTGCGCGTCGTCTCCTGTCCACCCAGGAGCGTGTTGTGAGAAACCGCCGTCGGCTGAGTTGTGGGTCCGTCTTCGGATCTCTGAGTGAAATTTGGGGGATGGTGAAACTTTTCTGCAAACCGCATGACGCGGTGGCCCCGCTCGCGGAGTGGGGACGGTCCCCGTGCCTGTGGGGGAGTCCTATTCTGAACGGACGGGACTCTTGGGACTGAAGGCCCCTCCCTGGAAGGGCACGGCTGAGCCGGGCTGTCCCCGAGCCTGTCCCCTGCCTCCCCGTAAGCACCCCTCGTGCTCCCTCCGCCCTCTGTAAAGGATCTTGGCTCCCAGAAACCTGCTCACTTTTACTCCCCCGAAGTCCAAGGCTCTCCCAGCTCTGCCCTGAGCCCCACCCTCACTTTACCCCTCCCCTCAGCCTCGCTCTGCCCTGTGCATCCCTGTGTCTGGGATGAGGCCCCAAAAAGCGAAGCCCCGGGCGCTCTCTTGGGCTCCTGGACACTGAGAAGCTGCTGGTGGGTCCGACTTGCTGTGAGAGGCACTTACAGCAGCGAACCTGAGCTCCAAGGAGGCGAGAACATTCCCTTATAAAGCAGCTCCCATCTTCCAAAGCCAACCTGCTCCCCCTCCCGGCCCCCGGCAGCCGCTAGCTTCTGTGACCCGCCTGAGCCCCCGGATCTGACGAGGGGAGGCAAACGCTCTGAGGCTGCGCGGAGGGGACCTGGGGGACCTCTCGGTTCCTGCCCCTCCGTCACCCTGCCAGCCCCCCCCCAAGCTTACCTGTCGGTCAGAACACAGCACATTCAGCCCGGTCACTGAAGGAAGCTGGTTGACTGAAAGGAGCGTTTCGGTCGCTGGTCGCTGTGGGGAGGGTTCAGAGAAAGCCGTGGGGATGCTGAGGGCCCGGGCGGGACACGGTTGGGAGCTCCGGGGGCCCCAGGTCCCAGGGCTTGGGAAGCCGAACGGGGACCTCCTAGATCAGCTCTGGCGGCTGCCTGACCAGAGCTGCGACCTCCGGTCCAGGGGCCCGGCCAGCCGGGAGCGTCTCCGCTGGGGGTGCTGCGGACATCAGCTCCCGCCCTCCGATACCCAGGCCCTTTCCGCGCAACGCAGACAGGACCAGGGGCCGAGGAGCCCGCCCGCATGGTCCGGGCAGGCCAGGCCCGCCTCTGAGCGTGTCGCGGCCGCGTCGGGTCTGACCCGCCAGCACGTGCCCGCGGCGCTCCTGGTCAGAGGACCCCAGCGTCGGGCCCTCTCCCGCCACCTCCGCTGCACCCCGCCGCCCAAGTTTCTGTCACCTGCAGGGCGGGAGGGCGCCTTCCTCCGCCGCACGCGCTTCCATAGTCGGCGTCCGCGCCCGGCTCGCGCAGACAGAGCCCCGGCCCGCAAGGCTGCCCTTTCTCCTCGGCCCGCTCCCGACGTTCCTGAGGCTCAGCCTGGTCCAGGCCCCTGGCGTCCACACGAGGCACACGCCCCCTCCGGGCCTCTGCGGAGGGCAGGGGGCGAGTTTACCTTGACCCGTCCGCACAAACCCCTGCGCACGTGCTTGCCCAGCAGCGTTACTCGTGGGAGCCCCGCACCGGGAACACCCCGGAGTCCGCCGTGCGCTGGACGGACCAACGTGGTGTCGTCCAGCAGGATGCCGCCTAGCAACTGGGGGGGCAGAGTACCGACAGGGGACGCGGGGCGGGCCTGGGAACGCCGTTTGCTGGCCGAGGGTGACGGGTGATGGGCGTGTGGGCCAGAAAGACTCCGCGCGTGAGATTCTGTTTCTACGAAACGTCTAGAAGAGGCAGCTCTGCAGAGACGGGACGCAGATGGGCGGGTGCCCAGGCCGGGGAGGTGGGGGCAGGAGGGGGACAGCTGGGAGGTGCGGGGCCTCTTCTTGGGGTGATATAAATGGTCTCAAGTTGACCGTGGCGGTGGCTGCGTGATTCTGTGACTGGTAAAAACCATCGACTTGTCCAGCGCGAGCGTGTGGATTGGGTGGCACCTGAGTTGTGTCCCGAAGCAGTTAAAGTCCTAAGTGAGGTTCGTCTTAAAACATCCCTGTCCCTCTCGGGGCGTGGGCCGCGGGACCCATCACTGCGGCATCCCCCCGAGGTTTTGAAGGGCCCGGGGCGGCTCTCGGGTTCATTTCCCTTCATTCTTAACTCTCCGACTGCTCGGGTGCAGTGCGGGCCCCAGCACCCCGGCATTACCTCGCGGGTGGGTTTTCCTCGGGTCCCTGTGAGGAGGGGGTGTGCTGACCCCGCGCACTTCTCGCCTCCAGAACTTTCAGGACGGACGGAAGGCCCAGCAGCACATAGAGACCTGCTGGAAGCAGCTGGAGTCGGTGAGTGGGGCCCGGGCAGTCGGGGAGCGGGGGGACCCGGGCAGTCGGGGAGCGGGGGGACCCGGGCAGTCGGGGAGCGGGGGGACCCGGGCAGTCGGGGAGCAGCGGGGCCCGGGCAGTCGGGGAGCGGGACCCGGGCAGCCGGGGAGCGGGACCCGGGCAGCCGGGGAGCAGCGGGGCCCGGACAGTCGGGGAGCGGGACCCGGGCAGTCGGGGAGCGGGACCCGGGCAGCCGGGGAGCAGCGGGGGGACCCGGGCAGTCGGGGAGCGGGGGGACCCGGGCAGTCGGGGAGCGGGACCCGGGCAGTCGGGGAGCGGGACCCGGGCAGTCGGGGAGCAGCGGGGGGACCCGGGCAGTCGGGGAGCAGCGGGGCCCGGGCAGTCGGGGAGCGGGACCCGGGCAGTCGGGGAGCAGCGGGGGGACCCGGGCAGTCGGGGAGCAGCGGGGCCCGGGCAGTCGGGGAGCGGGACCCGG
Source organism: Miniopterus natalensis (assembly GCF_054644295.1). Classification (NCBI taxonomy): domain Eukaryota; kingdom Metazoa; phylum Chordata; class Mammalia; order Chiroptera; family Miniopteridae; genus Miniopterus; species Miniopterus natalensis. The sequence continues at coordinate 72,521,371 of NC_142092.1, forward strand.
GCAGTCGGGGAGCGGGACCCGGGCAGTCGGGGAGCAGCGGGGGGACCCGGGCAGTCGGGGAGCGGGACCCGGGCAGTCGGGGAGCGGGACCCGGGCAGTCGGGGAGCAGCGGGGGGACCCGGGCAGTCGGGGAGCGGCGGGGCCCGGGCAGTCGGGGAGCGGGACCCGGGCAGTCGGGGAGCAGCGGGACCCGGGCAGTCGGGGAGCAGCGGGACCCGGGCAGTCGGGGAGCGGGACCCGGGCAGTCGGGGAGCAGCGGGACCCAGGCAGTCGGGGAGCAGCGGGACCCGGGCAGTCGGGAAGCGGGGCCCGGGCAGTCGGGGAGCGGGACCCGGGCAGTCGGGGAGCGGGGGGACCCGGGCAGTCGGGGAGCGGGACGCGGGCAGTCGGGGAGCGGCGGGACCCGGGCAGTCGGGGAGCGGGACCCGGGCAGTCGGGGAGCGGGACGTGGGCAGCCCAGGGAGGGCTGCTGCTTTCCCAGCCTGAACTCCTGCCTGCGTTGATCGGTACACACGAAACACACGACAACACCAAAGAGACTGTCCCAAGCGGTTCCTCTCATTGGAACCTGGTGCGTTTCTGGGAACTTTACCTGAAGCACATTGTTGAGCCCAAAGAACTCACAGAGAGTATTTTTCTAAAAGCCACGTGGAAAGCACAGAGATCAGGCCATGGGGGTGAACGTACGTGCAGATTTCATTTTTATTTTATTTATTTTTTAAATCCTCACCGAGGGTTTTTTCCCATTAGTTTTCAGAGAGCGTGGAAGGGGAGAGAGGGACATAGATGTGAGAGAGACATCGATTGGCTGCCTCCCGCACGCGCCTTGACGCAGGTCAGGATCGAGCCTGCAACCGAGGTGCGTGCCCTTGGCCGGAGTCGAACCCGGACCCTTTGTCTCGGGGGCCGACGCGCTAACCACGGAGCCACCGGCCAGGGCTGCCTGCAGATTGTAAAAGCACGTCCTGAGGCCCGACCCAGCGGACCAGCTCAGGGGCGGGTGCTCTCCGGGGGACCTGGGTGTCAGTCCCTGCGCAGGACTCGCGTGGCCTCATTGCCCATCACTCTCCCACCACCGCTCTGTCCCCAGAGCAAGCGCCGGTTCGAGCGGGACTGCAAGGAGGCCGACCGGGCCCAGCAGCACTTCGAGAAGATGGATGCGGACATCAACGTCACCAAAGCCGACGTTGAGAAGGTAGGTGAAAGTGAGGCCTCCTCTCGCTTCCCCTTTTCAGTGTCCCCCGCGCCCCCCCCGAGGGTCGGTCCCCAGGTTCTCCTTTCCGATGTGGCCGCAAAAGGCCTCTCAGCCAGGGATGGTTTTCGATTTGTGTCAGCTGTTGTGGGGACCCGAAGCTTGAAACATGGGGACCCATCAGTGTCAGGATTTGTTGAGTCACCAGGATGCTCGCGTGGCGACGGAGACCGTGGGCGTGGCCTAGGGGCTGGCACCTGGAGACTGTGGCCGCCACTGGTTGCTTTTCAGAGAAAGAGCCTCGCGCTCGAAGCCTGGAGAGAGTGTGGCCGCCTCTGAGGCTTCCCTTAGGCAGAGGAGGGGGCTCCCCCGGCCTCCCTTCTGAGCGACATGGGGGCGGTAACAGGCCGTGGCTGGGGGCCGGCAGGTGCCATCCTGCCAAAGCCCCTCTCCGAGCGCACTCCCGTCGGCAAGCAGGAACGTCACAGAGCCCGCCCCGCGTCTCCCTGGGTTTTCTCCCTGGAAGCTGGGTTTTTTTGTAGGAAAGCCCTCGGGAGGCTGTCGACAAGATCGGGCTGCCGGGTAGCAGCGGCCCCCCGTTACTGCCCCGGGCCGCGGGGCGGCCTCGGCCTCTCTGGGCCTCTGGGGACGAGCCCATCTGTTCAGAGGCGGTTTCCCTTCTGCCAGGTTCCCCGCTGATGAGATGAGTTGGAAAACAGTGTTTTAGCCGTCTAGCTATTTGTCCAGCTCCGCCAGGCCCCTTGCTTACAGCCTCCTGAGTAGCAGCCTGCTCCCCCCGGAGGACCTGGTCCAGTGAAACATGCAGGCTCCGTAGCTGCTTTTGATCTCGAGCGGGGCTGTCTAGTTTACCAAAAGGCACCCTAACGTGCGGGTAGAGGGGCCGCAGATTACCACGAGTTCTCCTAAAACAGACAGCTTCCCGAACTGTTCAAAATGTTACCCAATTAAAGTAGATCGACCCGACGCTTATTTAAAAATTGGGATTAAATGAGGTAAAATCGGTACAGACGTCCCAGGAACACATCTAGCACAAACGTATGTACTTTATAAAATATTTTGTCATCCTGAGTGTAAAACTGGAGTGATTTTTGCTCATTTAAAGGCTTTTAAAAGGAAATTACCTCTAAGGTCTTTTCTTAGAAATATCTGAAAATACAAACATCTAAAGGGGCGAGGGAAGTATTTCAAAACCTCCAACCGTTGTTAATAAAAGGCATTTTATCTTTCGGGACCTTCTCTTAAAGTAGTTATGTATCCTACACACAGGGCGGGGCAAAAGTCGGGGTACAGCTGTGAGCACGCGGAGCGCAGAGCTGAGCCTTGCTGCTGTTTCCTGAGCACTGGGCTGCTTCTCACCGGGGTGAAGCGTACTCATGAGAGGACCCCGGCCCCGAGAGAGGAAGTCTCGTGGGCGCCTTTGCGTCCCCCCCCCCAGGCCATCCTTCCCCCGCCCTGGAGGTCAGCTCTGCCCCTGATTCGGTTTTAGTTACCGCCTCGCCGTTTGTAGCTTCAGCGCTGGCGCGTGTCTCCCGCGTATATTTTACAATGTTGTCTTTTTTCCACCTTTAAACAAAGTCATACTTTCATTTAATTTCTTTTTTAAAAAAAATATGTTTTTAATGATTTCGGAGAGAGAGAGAAACCTTGAGTCATCGGCCGGCTGCCTCCTGCCCGCCCCCACTGGGCATGGAGCCCACACCCCGGCCCGCGCCCTCGCCCGAACCGCGCCACCGACTTCTTGGTGCGGGGACAGCGCCCAACCAGCGGGGCCACACCGGCCCGGGCTCAGTTCATCTCTTCTGGCTTCGCTTGTTTCCATGGGAGATCATGCTTTTCATTTTCCTCGGGTGGAGCGGGTTACACGCGACTTCCGTGGGCTCGCGCCGGAGCCGGCGCCTTCCTGAGGCAGCCCTGTCGCCGGCAGAGGACGGAGATTTTATGTCTCCTTTCCGTCCTCACGCCTCGTGTTTCACGTCCTACCCCGCGCCGCTGGGCCGGCGGGACCCGTCATCCGGAGCTGCCTTCGAAAGGGCGCCGGGACGAGCCCGTTCAGCGCGGTTTCCGCGCTCCCGTTACCTGGGTCGGGGCTTCCCTGCGGTTCCCGCTTCGCCAGAGGTGGTTTTGCTTAAGCTCGACGTGATGCTGAATATCACCAAACACACCTTCCGCTTCCTGTCGTCCGTCGGTGGGACGGGCGACGTGCATCGGCTTCCGCCTGGTGAACGGAGCGGGCCTCGGGCACGCCGCGCCTTGTCCTGTCCACGCTGGCCCGGCCCCTTCGCCTCCAGCTCGAGGCCGGCTGTGACTGCCCCGCCGCCTCCAGTTCGCTTTGCTCGCCGGCCTCGGAGGAAACCCTCGCTCTGTGCTCTATGGAAGGTGCAGCGAACAGCTCTTAAATCTTCCCGACGCTGCATCGTGGGAGTTCCTAGGTCCCGATTCGGTGCCTTTAGTGCCTGCTGCACCCGTGGGCCCTGGGGCTGTGCTTTTCTAGAAAATGCCCGTTTCACCGTAAGGTTTGACGCGTCTCGGCTCCACGTTGCCCGGGCTGTCCTCTCGCCTTAATTTTTGCTGCATATGTCGGTTTATTGCTAATATTGTTTGTTTATACCTTTCCCCCCCTTTTTGGGGTCACTTTTCTAAAATCGCTTTTGTTATGATTTTTCAAGAACCAAAATTTGTGCCTGTGGAACCAACTTCTCTTTTCTATTCCTCTTTCCTGTTTCTTCTAGTTTCTTTTTTCCTTCCTTGTCTGGCGCCGTCTCTGGATTTCTCCTAAGGTCCTTTAAAGCTTTTCTTTCTTGGGGTGGTCGCCTCATCTCAACGTCTCTCCCTTTCTAACCAGCTTCCCACATAAGCGCTGATCTGTCCGCAGCCCCCGAACTCTGACGTGTGTGATGACTTTTGTTGTTGTTCATTTCCCAACCTTTTTCATTTCTGTTACTATTCGGTCTCTCCTGTGACTGACTTAGGAGCACATTTTATGGCTGCTGAGGCGTGTTTTATGGCCTCGCCCGTGGTGCGTTGCTGTAAACGTTCTGTGAGTGATTGAAAAGCCTGCACATTCTCCAGTTCCCGGGTGCAGAGCTCTGCAGATTCTCGTTAGGTCAGACCTGACGACCCGCAGAGTGACCCTGGGACCGTCCCACCCAGGGACTGGAGCCGGGCCGTCCACGCGCTCCGCGCCCACTCGGCCCAGAACCCGCCCGCGTCCACGCGGGACGTCGGCGGGCGCTCGCTTTGCATCCGGTGCTCAGTGTGTGACCAGGTGGGTAGCGATTTGCTTACAGGAGGGCGTGTGCTGTCCTGCAGGAGCCAGTGCAACGGAAAGTACATTTACACGGACGGAGCAGGCCTGAGAAAGCCCTGGCCGCTTCCCTCGGGCCGGTGCACGTATGGGAGCCGGCAGGACACCAGGCCCCCCGGGGAGCGGGGAGGCGAGGGGATAGCCCCGTGGAGGGGTTTTGACTGGGGCCGGAGCCCAGGAGCCACGCAGCCTCTTGTCCTCTGCGCAGACACAGCTCTCGGACAGCTTTGAGCTCGAAGGCTTTAAACAAGTCCTCGCGACTTGGGTCGGTCCCCCTGGGTTTGTAGGAGACCCCGTGGGAGCAGGTCGCCCTGTGGCCCGTGACCCGTGTGCTTACGTTGAAGGTAAAACCAGACCGTTTTCCCCCCTCCCCTGTTGTGAGGCGGAAAGACAGCCCTTGCTCCCTGTTTTAGGGCATTGGGAAGCTGAAGGGCTGCAAGGGAGCCTGACAAAACCGGTCGACCGATGGTCACTGGCGCCAACTCAGTGCCAGCGGGATCCCCAGCTCGGGGAGTAATGAAGTGACGCAGCTGAGATGTGACACCCGGGCCAGACCCCCCCCCCCCCCCACTGGACAGCGTGGCGTGTGGAGCGTGGGCGCGGGCGCCTTCTAATGAGGCCCGCGTTTCAGGCCGCATGCGGACTGGAGATTACCTTTAAGGAATCAGAATTCTAGGTAGCCATTAGTTTGTATTACAAGAATCTTTTTTTTTTTCTTAGTTTGCTTCTGCTCGGTACAGCTTTTTATCCAACGAAATTCTGAACCTGGTCTTTCTATTTTCACATGGCCCCCAAAATGTGTTATAGAACTTTTTATATATATATATATATATATATATATATATATATATATATATATATATAATTATTTAAGGAACTTCTAATGGAATCATGATTTCATGGTCTTCTCATTTTTATATTATTTTTTAATTTTTTTTTAATTGATTTCAGAGAGAGGAAAGGAGAGGGGGAGAGAGAAACATCAATGAAGCCTCGATCGGCTGCCTCCGGCCCGCCCCCTGCTGGGGATCGAGCCCGAAACCCGGGCCTGTGCCCTGACCGGGAGCCATCCCGCGACCTCCTGGTTCCTGGGTCGATGCTCAACTGCTGAGCCACGCCGGCCGGGCTGGGCTTCTCCTTTTCCAAAACCCTGAGCGTGTGGGCAGAATTCCTAAGCCGTGAGATGTTCCCATCCCTTTCCTTCGCTCCTGCCCTCTTCTCCCTGCCCGTCCCGCGCGGCGCGGCCACGGGCACCAACGCGTGACCACACGGTCCTTGACCCTCAGGAGCGCGCCTTTCATTTTCCCCTAATACCTAGTTCGCCGTCTGGCAGATTTTCCCATTTGGCCCCTAAACGACTCTCGAATGGCATTGCGGCAACAGGGACTTGGAAGTCGGGTTTTCCCTGTCACCTGGCTTTGGCACAGCGACACCCTGGACAGGCCGGGGGAGGCCGTACCTGCCGCCCGGCGTGGCGCTGGGCTGAGAAGGGAAAGGTTATCAAAACGAGTGGAATGTGGACTAATATTTCCAAACAGAGAGCGCAGTGTTCCCCAAGTGCATGCGGTAGACGGCTCCAGGCCCGGGGTGAAAAATCCCCTTTCTGTCGCCCGCCCCTGCCCTGTGACTCGGCCTTACATAATTTCCAACGCAGAATAGGGTATTGTCTGGCCCGGGCTGCAGTCACCAGTCCTCGTGGCTGCCGACGCTGCCAGGGAGGCCCAGCGATGCTCTCTGAGGCCTGGCATCAGTTTCTCCTCTTACAGGCCTCGTCTCATTCGGCCCCAGTGACCCTCGGTGGTTGTTGACCGCGAAAGGGTTAAGCCTGCTCCTTTGCTCTGGCTCATTTGCAGCCCGAGTGTTGACTGTGCAGAAGGGATGTCTGTGCAAAGCGAGAGGCTTCTTTGTTCGGCTCAATCATGAGTTTTGTTATATAACCCGATTTGAGGAAATGTTTGAAAAGCGAAATTGAATTAAAATCCTGGCCATGAGCACTTAGAACAGTGTATCGCTTTCTCGGGGCATTTTTAAATTCCATTTTCGTGTGATATTATGGCTTCTAAAAATACTTGGCGTGGAACATCATTAGCTTCTAAGTTCTACGTAGATGTCCCTGCGGGCACCGAGGCAGAATATGAGGCCCTGAGCCACGAAGGAGGGCAGAGTCCAGGGAGCGCACCAGACCTTCGTGGCCCGCAGCCGCCACAGGCACAGGTGCTGGTGTCTATGTCATTTATTACTCCGTGCAATATTTTTAAGGGAAAAATATAGTTAGAGCAAAGAATCTCTGCCCTTTTAAGCAAGTGTAAAGGAGTTAACTTGGAGTGGTCATCGGTCTGGCAGTTGTCTCGATGAAACCAATGAGATGGAGGAGTCGGGAGTTTGCTTCGGCTGGAACCAGAGGGCAGCGGAGGCCCCGTCCTAACGGGAGCCAGCTGGGGAGCAGCGGGCTCAGGGTTTTGACCATTTGGGGAAACAGCCTCTAGCGAGAGGACTGCTCGAGCTGTTGTACGTATAAGGAGCTGCACCACTGAGTATTCCCTCTGCCCTCGCGGTGACTGGGAAGCTGACATCTTTATTGGACATGTTAATACCTTCGGTGCTCTCCCCAGATCTGCTTCGTAGAAAATGTCCAGAAGAATTGTTCACTGTAACAACTTAGGAAACAATTTAAAAAAAAAAAAAAAAGAAGAAAAAAAGAGGAAGTGGTTAGTATGAATTCAGGAAATACATTTTGCAACTACAGTTTGATCTCTCAGTTTGAAATGCTTTTTATTTGCAGAAGGAAAGTCTAGAGTTAAAAAGACAGTGTCAAAAATGAACACTGTTGCCGTGACTGTCTTTTACAGGTGGGTCGGTGCTCAGATGAAAGGTTCCAGAAAGGACACTTGTTACCGTCTTGTTTCTGTCTGTCCGGTCGGGAGCCCGAGCTTTGTTTGTTTCGCCTCGCAGGACGTCTGTGCTAAATGAACATCCTGAGTGGTTTCATTGTTTCAGTTCCTCCTGTTTGTCCTGAGCAATGATACATATGCTCTCTTCCTCTGGCAGGGAACCTGGGAAGTAGAACCTAGTGGAAATTTTCTCCAGTTACTAGATGTGGAATAGATGCTTTACATTTGCAAACCCAACACAGCTTTGATCTGTGTCATGAATGAATATTCGTAGGGTGAGATTTTTTTTTTTTTAAAGGCCATGACACTAATATTCACTTTACCATTAAAAATGAATTTTGTGATCAGGAATGTTGAAACATAAAATTATGTACTGTGGCCACACGCTTCACAGAGACTTTCTCTTATGTAGTCAGCTCCTAGTTTCAGTTCCTTCTCCAGCAGTTGTTACTGTCTCTATGGTTGGCCTTCACTTTTATTTGTTTTTGCAGTAAGTGCTTTTTATACAACAAATTGAGTTTGGTTAAATAAGCATCTAAAAAGAAACAGGAAAGCTAAAATGTCAAAATCTTAGCATATCAGATATATTGGGGGTGCTACCCAAAGTGAATTCACGTGAAGACTAAACACTTTCGAAAGCCTCCAGAGTGAAATATTTCCAGTATGCATTTCATTTGCATTAAAACGTTAATGTGAGAATCTACCTTAGCTTCGCTTGGATACTCCTGAAAGCGTAATCATTACCAAACCTCTAAGTTAACGTGCAGATACCAGCAGAGCCAAGTAAGATGATGGTCATTCTTATACCCTAGACTTGAAGATAAAAATGAATTAAATAGCCTGGCCAGAGTGGCTCAGTGGTTGAGCATCGACCCAGGAACCAAGAGGTCGCCAGTTCGGTTCCCGGTCAGGGCACAGGCCCAGGTTGCAGGCCGGATCCCCAGTTGGGGCCGTGCAGGAGGCAGCTGATCAGTGTTTCTCTCTCGTTGATGTTTCTATCTCTCCCTCTCCCTTCGCCTCTCTCTAAAATCAATTAAACATATTTTTTAAAATGAATTAAATAAAATATATGAATACAAATATCCATATGATATGAATATAGGAATATGAATAGGAAATAAAAATAAAAACTAAGTTAAATGTTATTTACTTTGTGTGTGTGTGTGTAGTTTCGAACACTTGGCACCTGCTAAGCTCCCCTCTCTGTTCTAACGGCTTTCATATGGCAACTCATTCAATAACATTTTAGTTTTTACTGATACTAAGTAGTCTCGCTTGGCCAAGAGCTTGTTCCTAGCATGGATCCTTCCTAGAGGGGAATTCAGATCTTGTTTCTACCCCTCGCTAATGGAATGACGTGAGGCAATTTCTTTAATCTGAGTCTGTTTTCTGTTCTATAAAATAAAGATAATATTACACCCGGCAGGGGCTGGTTGTGAGGCTTCAGTGGTACGTGACATGTGTAAAGTAGGGGCCCATTTTTGGACTTCAGTTTGTTAGTTGAGACGACTGGTGTCCTCTGAATTTTGCCTGCCTGTGACCTCCTCCTTGGATTTCTCCTGGTTCCTCCCTCCTCGATTCTCCTCCCTTCAATCTACCGTGAATCAGCGGAGTATATTTTGAACATTCCAGGCATCTGGGCATTTCTACAAGAATATTTATTGAACAACTAGTGTGTAGCAGCTGTAGGATTACAACAGATGCCTTTCATGAGGACCCCAATGAGCAAATAATGAGGAAGCGGAGAGACAAGGAAAACTTGGGTCAGCTGGAGAAAAAATGTTTACCACATGCTCCATGCCAGACTCCGCGGGGAAGGTCGTCGGAGCAATAGCAGTTAAGGAATGACTGAGGCACATCACGTATGTAACCACCTGGTTCTGTGGCCAGCAAACACGAGCAGCTCAGAAGTCGTTTGCGGATGCTGCCTCTGAAAAGTCTCTGCGCGGAGTACGGTTTGTTGGGATAGGTCTGAAGGCGGAGTTGGGAGTTGAGGAGGAGAACTGGGTAGAAACTGAAAAGAAGGAACAGAGAGCGCGACCGAGGTGGCGAGAACTTCGCCCAGGGCCCTGAGGGAAGCGCGTTGCAGGTACCCACCTGCCTGACAGAGCAGGGGACCGAGCAGGGTCTGGGCGGAGAGGTCAGATGAGAACGGATCTTGATGTTTAAAAGCAGAATGCTCTTGGACCAGCTTCTCAAAAAACCTGCCCCGGAACTGTGTTTGATATTTTCCAAAAGGGTTTCCATCTTCCCCATCACTCTTCTATCCCCTTGTAGATAAAAAGGGTAAGGCTATAAAATGTCAAATACCACGAGCCCGAAGTGGCCCTGCTGGCATGGTACAGCCAAGACCAAAGCACTTTTCCCTGCCTCAAGTTCAGTGTTTTTGCCAGGGCACCATATGGCTTTTCCCCCGGATTATATTAAATGAGCTCTTTCCTGTGAGCTGCTGCGTTTGCCCACAGAGCCAGGCGGGTGATAGTGGGTTGGAATAAGAGGATACATAGTAATTGCCATGAGGCCTCAGTATCGGGGACCTAATAGGGAGGGGCAGGGACTGTACCTGATGAGGAACTACAGGAACCAGCAAAAGGAAGGGGGGCGGCGAGCAGCCATTGACTCCCTATCTGTCCACACAGCTGAGGCCATGTGGTAATGTAGGCCAAGTGTTGTTGCTTCTTGCATAATATTTCTTACTGGTTTAGATTTCCTCCTTCCTGGATAACGGGTTGGTTTTACTTTTCCCCATGAAGGTTTGTGAGGATTAAGTTCTCTGTTGTTTGTCTGAAATGCCTTTATTTTTCCCTTGCTCTAATGTGATAGTTTAGCTAGGTATAGAATTCTAAGCTGGCAATTATTTTCCCTAAACACTTTGCAAATGTCATTCCATTGTCTTTTATCATTGATCATTCCCCTCTGGAAGTTGGCTGTCTGCTTAATTGCATTACCTGGTAGATATTTATTTTACTTTCCTCTGTGGTTGTGAAGGCCCTGTCTTTGCCTCCGGTGTACTGCGTGGCATCACCATGATGTCTCAAAGTACAGACTTTTTTATTTCTTATTTACTCTGCTTGGGGTTCCCTGGAGGATGTCTTCCTTTTGTGATGTAGGATAACTCTCAGGTGTTAACTCTTCAAATACTGCCTGTTTCTCATTCTCGAAAATTGTTGGTTCTGGGACTCACATTAGCTGTGTGCGAAACTTCTTGGTCTACTCCCCATGCTCTTTATTATCATCTTGTGATGTTTATTGATTCTTTTATTTTTTTAATCATTTTAAATGTTTTTGTCTTATATCTTTTCTTTCAAATTGTTCTTTTAGCTCAAGTTCTTATGGTGATCATTTTCTATCTATTGCATTAGCTCTCGTGTTGGTTTATTTCCTTGTGCATTTATGATCATTACTGTCTTTTTTTGTCTGAGCCTATCTGCAACAGGGATTTTTTCTTTCTCTGAGAATCCCATAAAAGCAGGGTTGTGCTAGTATCTCCCCCCCACCACCACCACCCCAGCAAGGTTTTATATTTGTTTCTACCAGACAGTCTGGAGCTAATTTACATGTTAATTACATGGGTTTGGGATTCTTGTGCCATCTGTATAATACACACAAGTTTAAGGTTTTGTTTCTCAGATACACTCTTTCCCCACTCCACCCCATAGCCTGGGACCTAAACAAACTTCCCGGCTGTCTTGTCTGGTCACTAGAGAAGTTTTGCTAGGTGTCGCCCCCCTTCAAGGAGAGCAGAGAAAACTAACACTGAGGTTGAAATAGAGGAAGGGTTTGTGATCTTACGTCTTGAGCTCATTGATAGTATATACTGAATAACACATGTAAGATTTTTAGTATTAAACACCGCTGCCTAAAATCTATTGTGACCTGGGTAATAAGGGTGGACAACCGCTAACCTACCTCCAGACACCTCAGATTTCTTCAGAACTTCGAGGATGGTAATTCATTTCTTTCCCTTGGGGTATGTATCATGGATATTTTTCCTACTCTTCTTGGGGACATATATATATTCTAGAGCTGTATTTACGAAGTGCTTTTAGTGCTTTTGTTTTCCTCAGCAACTCCATCGCAGTGGAGAATGGTGATCACATAGGCGTTAACTTTCTGGAATCTGGGCTGTTATCGTCAGCCGTATGTATATGAAACCTTGTGGTTGTCCTTCTGTGGCGAGGTTATTTATTAAGGGGAGAAGGGGAAGAGAGAGAGATCATTTTGAACCTACCAGAACCGAAAACTCCAGTCTCCTGCCAATGACAATGCATTAGAAACCAGGGAAGGGGAAGAGCCTTAGGCGCCTCTGAGCTCGTACCAAATTTCTTCTGACCGACCCACCTTGGAGTTGTGCCAGTATCAGGATGAACAGTGTCAGCATTGGCTTCCCTTTTAGCAGAAGTTGTCACTCACCTTGAGTAAACAGATATTTCGAATTCTACTTTTCAAATAAAGCAACCAGGGTGTAGGGGAACAGAAGGCCTTTTCTTAAAACTGTTTAGCAAGTGAATGGCCCGTGTGGGATTGAGATGCTGGTCTCATTTGCTCTCTTCCCATATCCTCTCCTGTTTCAGTGACTGTGCACCAAAGGAACCTGCCAGGCTGGGGCTCGAAGTTGTAAGACTGTTAAAAAAAAAAAAATTTCAGGAAATTGCTGGAATATTTCGAGCATATTTCTTTGGTTAACTTATTTTGAAGTTTTTCTCTGTTTTGTATTTTAGCTGCCCTTATAATTTATCAAAGACAGACGCATTGTTTTGGCAAGTTCCCGGCCTGGAATGCTCCAACAAAAACTCCCAGCTCTCTGTCTGAATAGGAATTTTTAAATGCGTTCTTAGTCTTGAACGTGGAAATGTATTCTAGATGCAACAGTTTGCTGGGAAATTTGAACAATGCCATTTATCATACAACAACACTGCTCAGACAGAGAGCTTTTTCATCCCTTCCTCTGTTAGTAACCCTCCTACTGCATTATCTTTTCAGGGCTTTTTTTTTTTTTTCCCCCTTTTTGGACCTCAAAAGCAAGCCATACCTCGTGAATCTTTCACTGTTTCTGGAATTCAGCATTAAAATGTGTCTCTTTTACTGATCTTTTTGGCAAAATAAGATGTTTCTTAATCACTCTTACAGAAGTGATCATTATTAATGTTTTGTATTTTTACAATAATGGAATTATGCCGTAAATACTGGTTTGGAAACCAAAAAAATTTAAATTATAATACAGCTCTCACTTTCCCATATTAAATATTCTTTTTAAATTATTTTTTAGAGAGAGAGGAAGGGAGAGGGAGAGAGAGAAACATCAGTCAGCTGCCTCCCACGCGCCCCCTGCTGGGGATCTTGCCCACAACCTGGGCATGTGCCCTGACTGGGAATCAAACCAGCGACCTCTTGGTGCCTGGACCAATGCTCAACCACTGAGCCACACCAGTCTGCGTGTCTCTCTCACATTGATGTTCCTCTCCCTCCCCCCTTCCACTCTCTGAAAAGCAATGGAAGAAAATATCCTTAGGTGAGGATTTATTTTATAATAATAAAATAAAATAAAAGGTCAAAAGCCATAAGCGGCCCTGGTAAAAGACACGAGGGTCTGCGTTGGTAAGCAAATCCGCCGCGTTCCCTATGTGGAAGTGAGGCGTTCCTTAGCGCCCCGTATATTCTCGGCTGTGACCGTCGAGACCCAGCCAGCAGTGCCCGTCTCTCCTTAATATTTGAAACAGGAAGGAAAAAGTCGGGCTGAGTCGAACAGGACGTCGCCCCGCACGTTGTCCGTGCTAATAATCTAGATGCGTTACAGTAATTTTGTGTTTAAACTAACTGCTCGGATTTGGAAGCACTGGGCGGCGGTTCAGTTTCTGATACATTGTTTCCTTTACTTAGAAACTGCGGGTCGGACCTTTCAGGCAGGATGTGGGGTTGGGCCCTAGTAAGAATCGCCCCAGGGGGCGGAAGGAGGCTTGACCTTGGGTGGTGAGCACAGTGCAGGACACGGACGGTGCGTTCCAGACGGCGCACCTGAGACCTGTATAACTATTAACACTGTCGCCCCAACAAATTCAATAAATAATTTTAAAGAAGAAAGAATTGCCCAGCAGGAAACTCAGGTGTAAACAGTACCTCCTTTTACTTGGATTTATTTGGGGAGATTCCCAAGGCTTGTCTCAGAAAGTCTGAAGTTTAAATTCAGTCTCTGTAATCAAAAGTGAAAGTGGTCCAGGTCTCATTCAAAGACGCCTGTGACTGACAGGCTCCAGCCGTCGTCATTTGCGGTGTTTTTAGGTTATCTCTAAATTCCGTGACTCTCATTTAACAAAACAAAAAGAGCCCAATACTCTGCACTTCTCCCTGCCCTGCCGACATGCTGCTGTAAGACTCGGTGTCGTTTAGAATCTGAATGGAAAACCTAATCAAGGGGAAAAGCTGACGGTCTGGCTTCGGAGGGAACTGCTCACCTCTTTGAGATGACAGCGGTTATTTTTAGGCTGACTTGAAAAGAGGTGAGAAGCAGTGAACGTTCATCCTCAGGTAGCACCAGCACGAGGCAATGCCCTTTCTAAAACACCAGTTACTGACCTCTTACTCCAGACACATTTTTGAAAATACTATTAAAGATATTTTTAAAAATAAGTCTGTTATAATAAGTAACTGATTAAGCCGGCTCTTCCCATTGTAAAATAAACACCACAGCTTGCTAAACAAAAATAGATTTTTCCGTCTTAAAACTTGGTCAGGACAATGGCACATTCCTGGGCCCGGGATTCAAAAGTGAGGGTTAATTCAAAGCAGATGGGTGCTGGGATCAAGGACAAGACGGTCCTGTCCTCCTGCTGTGGCCTTGCAGAGCTTAATGGACAACAGTGTTTTGCTGCTTTTAAGTGTTCCTCTGTCCTTTGTAAAAGGGAGCAAGAGGGAGGCTGGAGAAACACGTGGGCTTTGCCATCTGTGCCCAGCCCTGGCCCTCGAGGAAACCTCGCGGAGAGCCCTCCCGCTAACACGGAGGCGGACCCTGCCCTCGGGCGGCGCTCTCCGGCCTGTTTTCTGTTACTCAGCTGCCTTCCCAGGCTCGGTTTCCTACATGTGGCCACTTGTTTCGGGTGCTTCCACAGTTCACACCTGGTGGCCGATTACGTGCCAGAATTACTGCAGATAAACAGCGTAAAGGATGCCCAGCCGGTGGGGCTCAGCTGGAAGGTCACCGGTTCGATTCCCGGTCGCGGCACACGCTCGGGTCTCGGGCTCGATCCCCTGTAGGGCGCGTGCAGGAGGCAGCCGATCGATGCCTCGCTCTCTCGCATCAATGCTTCTCTCTCCCTCTCCCTCTCTCTCTAAAACAAAAAAAATTAATACGAAGAGTTTAAACAGCATAAAGGCCATCAGGAAACTATTATGAGTTAACGTGCTCACAAAGGCCGTCACGTAGCCAAAGTGAAGACGTCACTGGAGATTGGGGGGGTCACAACCCCTCCCACCCACGTGGCTCGGGGCACCTCCGCGGGCGTCGCCTCCAGACCTCGTCAGTAACACAGCCCGTGGCCGGCGTGATGGGCCCGTCGTCAGGAAGTGCTTGTCTGCTCGTGGGGAGGGGGCCACGCACACTCGCATTCACATAAATACATCCGTGTGTATATACAGGGTGTCCCCAAAAAAATGTATACACACTTTTTTTGTTGTTTAATATGATTTTTACTTATTTATTTTAGAGAGAGGAAGGGAGAGGAATACAGAGATAGAAACATCCATGAGAGAGAAACACCCGTCGGCTGCCACCCCCGCACGCTCCCCACCAGGGATGGAGCCCACAACCCGGGCGTGAGCCCTGCCCAGGAACCAAACTGGCGACCTCTTGGTTCCGGGATAGACGCTCGACCACTGAGCCACACCGGCCGGGCAAAATGTATACACATTTTAACAGCCGATAGCTGTAGATTCTGTGACATTTTGAAGATGAAATGTGTTCTGCCTTTAATAATTGGAAGTGCGTGTACATTTTCGGGGGACATCCTGTGTATAATAGTGACACCTGACCTCTGTTTTGGAACTAAGCTGTTTTAAAAATTCACCCATGTCAGAATCATCCCTCCAAAACTAGCACAGGGACCCACCCTCCATCTCGTTGCTTGTTAATCTTGTTTACAGAAGAGGTGAACCACCCCCCCCATCCCCTGGATTTTTCTGTCTTTTTCTGAGGAAGGTTTGTGAGTGAAATAGAGAATTTTTTAGACATTTGAGGTCTGCCGGGTGTTCCCTGGTTGGTTTTTTTCATACTCAAAAGCGAGCCATGAGGATAAAACTGCAGGTCACGGAAAGAGTTAAGAGGGTTCCGCGTTGGTGGCGTCAGAGGGACAGATGGGCCGCGCGTGGGTGGGGAAGCTGTGTGCACCAAGGAGGGCATGGAGCGCTCGGAGCCGGCCGGGCACCTAGCATGTCGGGGACTAGGTTCTGTGTTTCCTGGGGACACGGGAGGCTGAAGCCAAGGGAGCATATGGCCGGGAAGGGAGGGAACAGGCCTCTGACACAGAGGAAGTGCAGGCCGCTGAAGCAGCGAAATAACAGGGCAGGTGAGACGTGGCTCCGCAGAAGTGGCTCCTGCGGTTCTGAGGCGCCTGAAGCCTAAGAAGCTCAAACCGCCTCCGGTACTAAGGAAACTCGGGGGGGACACTGCTGCACGGCTCTGGCATGGGAAGCCTTTGGGTAGGATGGGGAAGGGGCCAAGGAGGCTGTCCCGGGGCCGTCCCCTGTCCCCATGCACGTCCCCATGCACGTCCCCATGCACGTCCCCATGCCCGGCTGAGTCAGCGGGGCCAGGAAGTGAAACCAGGTCACGCCTCCCAGCCGCAGAGGCAGGAAACGGGCAGAGAAGCCCCAGGAGATGCTATCATTGCCCAGGAGGAGATGCTATCAGCGCCCAGGCAGGAGGGTGACCTGCCCCAGCGACTGCGCGGCTTCTCTGGGTTTGCATCTGCTTCTTTGTTATCCCTCTAAAAAAACACACACACGCAACTGTTGGGTTCAGTAAAACAAAGCAAAAAACAAACAAACAGTTGCCTTGGTTATGTTGGAACAGGGCCCTCTGCTCGGGCCACCCGCAGGCCCGCTTCCGTGTCCTCCGGCCGCGGGCGGGGTCGCCTCACGCGGACCCCAGGCCAGCCCAGAGATTCGCGAGGAATAGTCCGTGGGGACCCTCCACGGGCGAGGCGGGTGTGGGATGGCACGAACAGCCTTTGGTCACCTGTGGGTGACTTCAGGGTCCACGCCCGTCCCTGCGGGAGCTTTGAAACCCACTCGGCGACGTGCCAGCAGTCGCCCCTTCCCCGTAGGCACGTGAGAAACAGACTGTGACTGAGGAGAGAAACAAACTCGTGAGTTTTATTATTGATTATTTAGGAGAAAAGCAAGGCAGTGAAACACAAAGTGGCACACACGCGAAAACCTGAGCACAGAGAGGGTGCGGCGCTTACCGCTTCTTTAGAAAGTGCACTAAAAATAAGCGCCGTGGAGTTTTAGAAAGGGCCCGTAGGTCAGTGCTTCATAGGCCGTCTTAGCTCATAACCCCACTGGGAATTGAACTGAAAAATGTATGGATTCATCTCCTCCTCAAAAACATAAATAAATAATGAATCTACACACGCAGAGGCTCTCGCAGGGCCGTCAGCTGCCGACGCCTGGGGCTCTGAGCAGGCGCAGGCGCAGGTGCAGGAGGGACGAATGGCGACGCCCGTGTCTAACCAGGCAGGGATGAATGCCAAGTTAAGACGAGCGGATGGCGAGGTTTGCGACAAATTAGGGTGCACAACTTATCTAAAGCAAATTCAAACTCCAAACCTTTTTTTTTTTTTTAATAGCACCTGCTATGTTATTAATAGGCAAGACATGGAAGCAACCCGAGTGCCCATCAGTAGAGGCGTGGGTAAGGGGATGCACATTTACGCAGTGGACTATTACTCGGCCATGAAAAAGAATGAAATCTTACCATTCGCAACAGCGTGGATGGACCTAGAGGACGTTATGCTAAGTGAAATAAGTCAGACAGACAAAGACAGATACCATATGACTTCACCTACGTGTGGAGCCTAAGGACCAAAGTAGATGAACAAATAAAACAGAAACAGACTCATAGATACGGAGAACAGGCCGATGGTTTCCAGAGGGGGGGTTGGGGGCTGGTTGAAAAGGTGAAGGGATTAAGGAGTACAATTGGGTCGTTACTCAGCCCCCGGTAGCTTAATTGGTTAGCACGTGGTCCCAATACCCCAAGGTTGCCGACTCAGCCCCCAGTCAGGGCGCGCACAGGAATTAACCCATGAGGCAGGAATACGCGGAACAGCAAATCGATGTTTCTCTCCCCCCTTCCCTTTTCTCTCTCTCAAGTCAATCAATCAGTAAAGAAGTAAAGATGCAAATCGGTATTTACAAAATAGTCATGGCTCAGGGAATGTAGTCGATGATATTGCAGAGCCTATGCACGGTGCCGGGTGGGTGCAAAATATGGGGGGGGGCGCTTTGTGAAGTGTATGATTGTGTGACCACCTGAAACTAATACAAAACAATACCGACTGTAAACTGTAATTTAAAAAATAATAGCACCTGCTGCATACAACACCTGTGAGGTGACTTTGAGCCCCGCCCTCCGGTTTGCAAATTGTAAGCTTTTATTTGTCTCAGTAAACACGGGATCTTCTGATCTTTTTGCCCTCAGGCCCGACAACAAGCCCAAATCCGGCACCAGATGGCGGAGGACAGCAAAGCCGACTATTCGTCGACCCTCCAGAAGTTCAACCACGAGCAGCGGGACTATTACCACACGCACATCCCCAGCATATTCCAGGTGAGGGGCCCAGGTCCGCCCGTCCGTCCGAGAAGCACGTGCCTCTGGGGTGTGGTTGCTGCTTGTGTCCTGAGGCTTCATATAATCCTAAGTGTCCTCCAACTCGAGCCGTTTTTGTGAAGCGTTCCGATCGGGCGCTGGCCCGCGGCAAAATGAAACAGGGTTAGTCTCAAGATGAGTCAGCAGCTTGGTAACTCCCCCGGTTTTCCCCTGGAGCCCTAGAGCTATGGCCCTTTGGTTAACGCTCTCTTTGCAAAAAGGACGGTCCTGGTTACCAAAAAAAAAAAAAAAAGCCAATTTAAGCTTAGGAACCAACTAACACTATAGGCCTTCGAATTGTTTTTCTTCCGACTCCTTTACCTTTTCAAAAATGGTGTGAGAAAAGGCGTGTAAGCCTCAAAACAAAAGAGAGACGCACGTGTCCTCTCACCTTGGGAACCTTTTACGACTTCAAGCCCAGTTGTAGAGAAAACGATAAATATTTGTGTCAAACGATCAATATTTGTTCGAGTTTGGGGTCCTTGCTGAGGCTGGCGCGGGGCTGGCCGGCCCGGCAGCCCGTGAGCTGCGCCTGCAGCCGGTGCAGGTCGGGGCCCAGGACACTGACGTCGCTCCGGCTGGGACCCCTTCGATGGGCCCGTTTCCTCCCCGGGCCGTTTACTGAGAAGGGACATCGTTAGGTAGCAGCGGCGACACCAGATTCATTCTGTACAAAACCTGACGTTTCAGAAAATCCAGGAGATGGAGGAGCGGCGGATAGTGAGGCTCGGGGAGTCGGTGAGGGCCTACGCCGAGGTGGACCGGCAGGTGGTCCCCATCATCGGGAAGTGCTTGGACGGCATCGTGAAGGCGGCCGAGGCCATCGATGAGAAAACCGTAAGTGGTGTCCTGCGGCTTTAGTGTACAGCCCTTTGTGGTCCCATCGTGTCCCCTCCCCTTCCACGGGGACCCCGCACAGTCTCCCCGTGCTGGGTTGTCATGCTCAGTGGCCGCTCGCGGGCCACGTGAGTTTTTCCCCGGGATGGGCCCGGCGCCTTTCCCCATCACCGCGAGGTTGTCACTCCGCACCGCTCTGCGGCTTCCGCCTGGTCCAAGCTTTCGGCGGCTGTATACGCCTGGAACCAAGAAACGGTCTCGGGGGGCCTTCTCTGAGCACCGGTGTGTGTTTTTAGCTAACCCTCGAGGATATTTTTTGCATTGCTTTTCAGAGAGAGTGGAAGGGAGAGAGGGGAATATTGATGTGAGAGAGACACATCGACCCGCTGCCGCCTACTGGGGCCAAGCCCGCAACCCGGGCATGTGCCCTGACCGGGAATCAAACCGGCGTCCTCTTGGTGCAGCTGAGCCGCCCCAGCTGGGTGGGAATTCCTTAATAATGGCCCAGTTTTTTTCTGTTTTTAGCCAAGTTGTTCTTAATTAATATTTGTTTCTCCAAATGCAAAAAAACTGGTTACTGAAAGTGCCTTCACACCTCACCTGGGCTCAGAGCTTTACAAACGACACTTTCTCATGACAGAACCGTTCCTAGGGAAAGATCTGTTACAGTCCTTCCCGAGGCCGAGCCACTGTGCCCGGGACGCGCCATCCGGCGTGCAGAGAGCGTTCACACGTATCTGAACGGGTCTGTGCGCGACGGGTGTGATTTCAGGACTCCCAGCTGGTCGTAGAAGCCTACAAGTCGGGGTTCGAGCCCCCCGGCGACATCGACTTTGAGGATTTCGCTCAGCCCATGAAGCGCACAGTGTCGGACAACAGCCTCTCCAACCCCAGGGGCGAGGTCAAGGTGGAGCTCAAGTTCGGCGGCAAGTCCAAGGGGAAGCTGTGGCCGTTCATCAAGAGAAACAAGGTACTGGCGGCCGGCGCCCCGAGCGACTCGAGCTGGTAAAGCGCAGGTTCGGGCTCTGCCTTTCAGTGTAAAAAATGAAACAAAGTAGGATTCTGAGCCCGTAGCTCAGAAGGCAAACACGGAGCTAGTGCGGTTTCCTTTTAAAACGGTGTTCTCTGTGGTGGTGGTGCGTTTGCCGTGGCCATCTGTCTGCCTTCAGGTGCACTGTCACTGTCCTGTCACCCACACTAACCGACCCCCGCCTCGCCATCTGCCGTCACGCCTGGGCCGCTGGCTGGGAGAAGGGCCGGGCGCGGGACCCCGCCAGCGTCTCTGGGCCTGTCACTGAGCTCGTTCCTGGGGCTAACCGCTCGGCTTCGGACTCACGCTAACGCTCGGATCCATGAACATTCTCCGTTTCCTTTTCATAGCGTGACGCGTAGGTGCATGACGTCATTAACCCGGGCGCAAAAGCCCCCGATCGAGGCAACGCTACCGCTGACCCCTTAGAATAGTCACCCTTGCGTTTGACAAAACTGTCCCACCCGCTGCTTTCACGGCCCCGGCGGTGGGGGGTCTCCGGCCCCCCCCCCCCCCCCCCCCGCCGAGCCACGTGAGGCCAGGCGGTTTCAGAGCCCTTCTGGCCGCCGGCTTAGGGTAACGGGTTCGAGCTGCAGCTTGCATGCGGAAGTCTTGTCGCGGGCTGCTTGTCAGGCATCTCTTGCTGTCCTGTTGCATCACATCCTGAAGTCCCCTCTCTCCTCCTGTCCCTCCCTGTGACACGTGTCCTCCCATGTTTTGTTTTGGACCATGGCCTAAATATTTAATCGTCTGTTTGACTTGCCTTTTGGATCGCAAATATTATTTGATGCTTATTTCTGTTTTGTGTTTTTTTATCTTCCTGTTTCTGATGTTCACTGTCACCGCTCCATCTCTCACACGTAGCTTGTGTCCCTTTTAACGTCCCCCCGTCAGCCTCCCCCTCCCCCTCCCGCCTCCGCCTCACCCTCTGCTGTTCCCAACGGCCCCCAGTCTCCCAAGCAGCAAAAGGAACCCCTCTCCCATCGCTTCAACGAGTTCATGACCTCCAAACCCAAAATCCACTGCTTCAGGAGCCTAAAGCGTGGGGTAAGTTCTGCTCGATCCCGTCTCTCTGGCGCGTGCGCTGCGGGTGCATGGTTTGTGCGCACAAGTTGTTTTGTCTGTGAATGAGCCCGCGGTGTTCTCCCATGACGTGGAACAGGCAGGACCCGAGAGTCGGGCGACAGAGAGGAAGGAAGCCGGGTGGCCCACAGGTCCCCGCCTTCAGCCCATCCCAGAAGGACTTTTCTCCGTTTCCCTTTGGAACATCCAAGTCGTTAATATTTTACCTTAAAAAAAAAAAAAAAAAGGAGATTTAGAATCTGTTTCTAAAGTGAGCTCCCTGTGAGATGTGGAATTACAAGTCGCTGTGCAGGCAGAATAGGGCTGCTTCGTAATTACTGAGACGGCCTGAGTGAGGTGGGGATGCCTCTCCTGAGCCGCGCCCCCGGGTTCGAAGGGGAGGTGCTGATAAAAAATCCTGGTGGTGTATCTGACTGGAGGAGGCCCGATGCAGTGTTTCTCTCTATTTATTTATTGTTTTTTAATATATCTTTATGGGTTTCAGAGAGAAGGAGGGAGAGAGAGAGAAAAACATCAATGATGAGAGTCATTGATCGGCTGCCTCCTGCTCACCCCCTGCTGGGGATCGAGCCCACAACCCGGGCCTGTGCCCTGACCGGGAATCGGACCCGGATCCTAGGTCGACGCTCAACGGCTGAGCCACACCGGCCGGGCCAGTATTTCTCTTTAAACGGTGAAGTAACAACAGCTGCTGACATTTATCGAGTGTTTATTACCTGCCAGGCTGTTCTACGCCCGATGTTACTTTTTTCAACCACCCTGGGAACGAAGCTGCTCGGGTTCCTATTTTACTGAAAAATAAGAGAACTGAGGTGTAAAAAGATAAAGGGAGGAAGGCGGACCCCCAGGAGTCCCTGTTCACAGTCTGGGATCCTGTGGCGGCCACGTCGAGAGAGAATCTGAACGCGGGGACTGGCTGCAGGTGCTGCGCCTCAGGCGGGCTGTCGTGACCCCGGCTGCGTGCGCTAAGCCCCAGTGACCCGGAGTCGGTAGCAGTTTGAAGGATTGTCACGGAGCCATGGGTGCGTCTGGCCCGGGCTGCCCCGGCCCGCTGTAGGATGGAGTGACGGGCGGGGGTGTCGAGAGCAAGCGGGCGGAGTCACAGCGCACCCGGGAAGGGCCCCCCAGTCCCGGCCTGGGGGGCAGCCGTCGTGGGGTGCTCTCACACAGACAGAAGTCCCACTTTTCCCTCCTCCTGTGTGAAAGAAAAGTGAATGTGTGATAGGTAACTAAGCTGCTCCCCTTTAAAATACGGAACAGAGACCCCTCCCTTTGTACGCAGAGGCCCTGGAATGGAGCTCAGGGTTTTATGTAAAAAACACAGTTGGTGGAACCATCTTGTTTTAGGTCGCCCGGCACGTCGGGCTAAGGATGGGAAGTCGGATGTCCTGGAGATTTGGGGACAGCACCGTTTGGGGTCAGAGGTCAGCTTTACCAGCGGAGGCTGGGTCTGCCGAGCCCAGCAGCTGGACCTCGAGAGTGCGGGCTTCCGGCGCCCAGCCGCCCCACTCGCTCACCGAGGAGTTTCCCACGTCCTGCCAGGGTGTTGTCACTGCACCGCAGTGTTTTACGCCCAGCATAAGTCAGTTGGCCCATCTCTGCCCCTCTGAGACCTTCGCGGGGCCTCGGCTCCCGTAGGTACAGTAGGTACCTCTGCGCGGTCTCTGGACTCCGGGCGACGCCGTTGGCGAGGGCGGGCCCGTCGCCTCTGGAGCCTTTGCTTCCCCTCTGGGCATCAGTCTGCCGGCCGCCGGCGGTTTCTGCGCCTGTCGCTCGGCCCTCGCTCAATGTTTAGAAGACCAGGGAATGGCCGTGAGCAGTGAGCCAGGAAAAAGGTGGCGAGGGAAAGCATAACACTTAAAAACTAAACACAGTGAGGGGAGAGACTGGTTAATTTGATGATTTAAAGGACCCCTCCCCATCTTTGTTTTGTTTTTTAACCATAATTAGCAAAATGCCTTTTATTTCTTTCCCCCCTCAATTCTATGTTCAGCAAACCTCTGTTAAGAAATGTCCTGAACGGTGTGTTTTCTTTCACACACACACAAATACACACTAAGAACGTCAGTGAAGAAATAGAAACATATTCGTGTTTCTCTTATGTTAGTCGGGTCAGATCTGATGTCCCTTCAGGAAAAAGCAGCACAGAAAAAAGAAAAAGGGAAAAAAAAGGAAATACATCGTAGAAGTGAGGATAGGAAATTAAAAAAAAAAACAACAAAAAACCTGAAGTTTGGGGAAATAAATTTGATGTTATAGCCATTTCAAAGCAGAAGGTGCACGGCTCTGGGGGCCCGTGGCTAAAACGACACGGCCCTTGCTGCTCTGATGCGAAGGCTGTCGGCCAGAGGGAGGAGCAGAACAGACCCGTGATTTTCAATGTGTCTTTTCACTTCCCGCGTTTGCAGCTTTCAGGTGCAGATTTGAATAATTTGTTTCTGTTACCAGAACGTATCAGTCTTGTGCAAACACGTCTTAGCTGATTTTGTTTCTAAACAATGAAACAGGATACAATGTTTCTTGCTGTAAGTCAGCGGCAAGAAAGTTTCGTCTCATGGAACAAAACGAAGACGGGCGCCACCCGAGCGCGGTCTGTTGTTTCGCCCTCTCCTGGGCGTACGGTACGTTCTCAGTGCCGTCTGCGAAGTGGAACTTGATCGCCCCCCCCCCCATTTGTTGGATGTTACAGTCTTAAGGTTACTTCTGCTTTATTGACTGTCTCTTGTCCTCTTGCTGGTTATTGGCAGACTCGGCCTCTCTGCTTTCACAGAGAACTCACCAGGAGGACGCTAGGGACAGCCACGTATGCATTTGAAGCTAGGGACTATGTTGTAAGTTCGCCGTGGTGGCAGGTCACGCAGCCACGGCACAGGCACTAACCCCACTGACGCCACCGAGACTGGGGACCCAGGCGCACTCGTTATGCTTCCACCGGGAAATGGCATCCCTGATTGAGAGACCCCGACACGGGGCGCGGGCGGGGGGCGGGGTCTCCTTGTACAAACTCAACCCCGAGCCATTTCACCTGGGAAACTTGCCTGGCAAAGGGATCCGAACTTCCCAGTAACAATCTAACTTCCTAAAAATGTCAGTAAGCGGAGCTTGGTTTTTCCCCCTTTCCACTGGCGGTGATGCCACCTGAGAAGATGTCCCTGGGTTGGTTTTGACAGCAGAACTTCTCCTATAAAACGCAGCCACAGAGCGTGGTCACAGGAGGGTGACACTCTTACAGGTGGCCGTGGTATGGCACGGTCAGCCGCATCCACACCTGCAACCGGTGATCCCTAAGGGGGTTACCCCATAAAGCTTGGAGCACCCCCAAAATCCATGCAGCGTGCACAGGGTCGCAGAGGAGTGGAGTGACGTGGCCCTTACATGCACTGCCCAGATGTTTATTTCGCTGTCCCCTTTCTTTGTACTGAGTTTAGTACCTGTGGCTGCCCAGTGACACGTGGATGCACTACCTCTATGTCCCCTCGTGTGCTCTCGACACGTGTGGCTCCCCGGGCTCCATAATTGTCGCCCGAAGCTGACAGATTTTCAGTTTTCCGGGGGTCTCGCAATGCACGGTACCCAGCCTCTAAAACACCCTCTTAGCAGAGGGGTCGGTTTCTAGCTGGAAATGATCTAACTGGCTGGCTTACAACCTGAGACGGAGAAGCAGGTCACAGTCGGTAAAAGGAGCGATACAGTGATGGTGGGAAATGGGACGGGTCCCAGTGCTTGCTGCTCTGTCTCTATCGGGATTTATCTCGATCCTAACGACTTACCATTGTTGTTACGAAGTGGTACTATTCGTATGCTGCCGGTTGGGATGCTAAGGTCCTGTGTTTTAGAATGCTTGGGACAGAATATGTAACTTTAATATTTTTAGAAAAAAAAATTTGTTTTAGTTTTTATTGATTTCAGAGAGAAAAGGAGAGGGAGAGAGAGAGAAACATCAATGATGAGAGCCACTGATCGGCTGCCTCCTGCACGCCCCCGACTGGGGATCGAGCCTGCAACCCGGGCATGTGCCCCGACCAGGAATCGAACCCCGATCTCCTGGATTCTGGGTCGCTGCTCTACCGCTGAGCCACACTGGTCGGGCTCTTTTCCTAATTTTGAGATACTGTTTGGGGTCCAGTCATCCCTACATCTTTGCTACCCTTGAGGCCCAGCAGGACGGCAGCTGCTGGCTCCTGACAATGGTCACAGAAGCCCCAGCGAGGAGAGGCCCTTGGCCATCTATTTCCCAAGCTAACTGGCAAGAGCAGCTACCCCTGTTAATTCCCCAGGTGCCACGTCACCCCTTGGGCAGGGCTCAGAGGCGATGGGGGACCCCTCCCTGCCGCGGTGCGGGCGGAGCTGTGCGCTGCTGCTCAGGCGGCGACACATTGTCCGGCCTCCGCCTGGCGCCAGGGGCTCCCGGGCCCCCCAAGGAGCTCGCGGGCCTTGGTTTCCTGCTCAGCGGCCTGAGAGTTTGCCTCCGAGCCTTTAAGAAAGGCCAGAGTTCCTATTTATCAGGTTCCCTGCCCGTAGAAATACCACCTGCCTGTTGTGGGAGCGATTGCCTGCCAGGCTCTTTCAGTCTGTAGTAAGTTTGGTGCACAAAAGACTGTGATTATTATTTTTGTCTTTTTAAAAAATGTTTTCATTGATTTCAGAGAGAGGAAGGGAGAGGGGGAGAGAGAAACATCAGTGATGAGAGGCATTGACCGGCTGCCCTGCACGCCCCGACTGGGGAGCGAGCCCGCACGGGGCACGTGCCCCGACCGGGAGTCGAGCTGTGACCTCCTGGTTCGTAGGCCGACACTCAACCACTGAGCCACGCCGGCCGGGCTGTTTTTGACTTTTCTAATCGTTACATGTTACCAACTGCAGACTTATTTTCGTTTCTCTCTGGGCCGGTGGGGACCGTACAGAACTGTGAGCAGAAGCCCCTTTCCTGTCTAGTCTTTGCTTTGGTGACAGGGCAGCTGGAGGAGGGTTTGGTGGGGACCAGCCCCCGCGTGAGCCGGCACAGATCCGCTCCGGGCCATTTTCACGGAGCTCCCGGTGAATTTGTGTGATGTTAACGGGGTGGAGCTGACCGAGTTCCTCTCCTTCTGATGTGTTTTCTCTCTCTCTCTTTCCCCTGTTCCCCCCGAATCTGTACACGAAGCTTTCTCTCAAGCTGGTAAGCACGACGCTCCCGCATGCCCTGGGTCCAACGGGGTCCCTGCGTGTGTCCCCCACGGCCCGCCCCACGCGAGCTGCCTGCGCCTCCAGCCGCTGGCCTGGGTTTCTCACCCTCCGTCAGCCTTGGAGCTGAGAAAATTAACGCTTTGCTCACGGTTTCGGTTTTGGTGTTTTGGTTTTTGTTTTATTTACTACTGGAGCCTTAAAAGGATGGCAAATGTTGATGAGCTTTATTTAAATATTAATATTAATATTAAGTCATGGGGACTTTATTCATTGGACCATTTAGAGTAAAAGTAAATTTAACCATCTGGGAAGATGCTCCTCCCAGAGAGCCAGAGCCCACGGCAAACGCGGGAGCCCGAGGGCCTGCAGGGGCCACGCCAGCCTCCGCGCGGGTCGCAGGCAGCCGCGAGGGCGGGCGCCCTGAATCTCCAAGGTGCTGCTTAAATGGCTCGGTGCCTTGTGCTTAGCTGATTCTAGAAACCGCAACATAAAAGGGAAAAAATATAGATATATATACATATATATATATGTATCATACATATATATATATAGTAAAATAAAATCACAAGATGAGTCACGGACAGTGAACAGAGCCTCCTGACTCCCCCACTGACCGACTCAAGTGTTCAGTGCTGTTTCCCCTTAATTGTGAAGCCCCAGTAAGCAAACTAACCGTTACACGTACGAAAAGAAAACCTTCAGCAGTGTAGCCTGTAACTGGGCCTCGGGCATGTGTGAGTTCCCGGGTCATGTTCTCAAACATCCCAGCGGAGACATCCCGACGTCACGGGCGGCGACAGACGGACAGCCCGGCGGGGAACACGGCGAGCGCCCCCCCTGCCGCGGGTACCGGGCTGCGTGTTCGCAGCTGTGCCCGCACTCACGCGTGTGCGGGCGCAGATATTCCCACGCAGACGCGGAGCTTCTCCGGCCCGGGCTCAGTGTTTGGCGACTGACCCAACCCTAAAGAAAATGGGTATTTTCATTAAGTGAAACATCCCCTAGACTGAGGTAAAAGTCTGGAGACGCGCCCTTGCTTGAGGACGTGAGGAAAGGTCCAGCTGCTCCGGGCAGCGGGCCCCCGGGCAGGACGATCGGGAGGCGCCTCTCGGGCGCCAGGGGTCCTTCCCGCTTCCTTTGTGCCTTCGCTGAGGCTCCCAGCGGGTCATGCTGCTGGGCAGTCTTCCTGGTCTGAGACAGAAACCGTGTTACCAACCTGCCCCTAAACTGTCGCTTTAGCCCGGGGTGGGGACGTCTGGTCTGGGCCCGCCAAGGCCTCGAAACTCAGTAAACCTGGGAGCTGTTTCGCAGCTGATTTTCAAGTTGGTCATTTTGGACAGCCCTCGAGTGACGTTGTGAATATCCAAGTGGCCCCCGGCGGAACGAAGGTTCCCCAGCCCCGCCCGTGACGTTGCTTTGAGCTAGTAGAGGCCTGAGGCCCCCAGACGTGGCTGGGGGGTCGGGGTGCGAGTCTCGGGGAGCAGCTCCTCACTCTGCAGTTTGGGGCAGTTGCTCGGGAGCCAGCGTTCGATTCCAGAAGCTGTAAGACAGGAGCCTCCTGGAGCCACCGCCACTTAAAGTACAAACATGTGCGTGACCCGCCTTCCAGGGCCAGGGCCACCCGGTCCTCTGTACCCCGGGGTGCTCCAGAGACGGCAGAGCGTGTCCCCTGACCCGGAGCTGTGAGTAGAAATTCCTTCGGGCAAAACGAATCGCAGGTCAGGCGGGGATCCCAGCTTCCGAGGGCTGATTGGAGAGAGTGGCCGGTTAAGGTGGATCCCCGGAAGCCCTGCGTTTCCTTGGATCTAGAAGGAGCTCTTAGCCTGAACCTCCCCGGGCAACGGGAAGCTTGTTGGAGCCACAGTTACGAGATTCGTTTTTAAATGACAGCACGGAAGCGTAGGCGAGCTGTGGAGGGACCCTGGTCGGTCCGTGAGACTCACTCCTGAGCCCCTGGGAAGAATTCATCGATTTATTGTGAAAGTCACAGGCACAGTGTGTTTGGGGTTTTTTGGTCAGGTTTTATTTGTGGGTATGAAGCGCAGGGTGTTTTGCTCACACACTCCTCTGCAGCTGTTCTTGCCCATGCAAATGTCACACCTGTTCAGTCTAGACCTGTGTCCCCAGTAGGGCTCCACTCACCCCATGGGGCTGGCTAAGTCCTGGCTGATTAAAATTAAATAAAACTTTAACATTCAGGGCCACAGTTGTACTGGCCACTCTCCCCGTGCTCAGTAGCCAGGTGCAGCTGCTGGGGGGGGGGGGGGTGCAGACATGGGCCCACCCATGGCCGCAGGGCGTCCCTCCAGACCTGGGCTCACGGATATCAGTGACCTCACACTGACCGCCTGGAGGTTCCCTGACTCCTGGCGCAGTGGACCTCGCACTGTGCCTTGTCGCATTCCAGCCCTGAGGACAGGACAGGCCCGAACCCCGGCTCCAGAGCCAAGTCTCGGCTCCAGAGCACACGCTGATCGTTCTACGAAAACTTTGCCCGTGAATAAGCCATTGAGCTTCAGGTGATGGAACCGTGCATTTGGAAAGCACACCATCCGGGCTTCAAGTATCAGAACATATTGTTATATGGGGGAGGGAAAAAAGTCTGATTTGTTTAATGTTAGAGATTAGTTTGCTTCGTTCCAATTTTAGAGGCAAATTGAATTTCCTTGGTTTGGCGTTAGGGAATAGTTACCCCCGTCCTGGTTTCACTCACACATTATTTGTGCACACACACGTGCACACTCACATGCACACACGCTCACACGTGCTCATGCACGCACACCTTATTTCTTCCCATGTATGCACACACGCATGCGCACAGCTATGAGAACATCAGCCTCTGCGTGTCCCTGCTGCTGACCTCTGCTGGGTCACACGCCTCCCACACCGCCTGGTGTTTGACCATCAGCAGCCTCGGAACGTCAGTCACCAGCCCCTGTGGCAGCCGCTCAGGGGACCCCACCTGACTTGGCAGTGACGTTCCCGGGGTCCCTCCCTTCCCGCCCTCTCCCCAAGCCCAGCCTTTGTTTCACTGGTTCCAAAGTAAAGCCTCTGGTCTGAATTCCCTGGCTTTTCCCTGGGCAGGGAATGAGCCACTTTCCTTCTGGAAGGGGCCTCGTTTAAGTGGAAGCCCTTCTGCCCCCCCCCCCCCCGAGCTCCTAGCAAGCGAACGTGTGAGTCCAGACGCTCGCCGTGGCGTTTCCACTTGGAGTGCAGGGGGGACAGCAGCTGTTTTGAAAGGGAATCGAGGTCTCAGCATCTGCTTTTGATGGATTGAGAGCAGCTGGGCTCGCTCCCCACGTGGCGGGAAGCTGATTTGGGGGGGGGGGGCGTCCTGTACGAATGTTCTGAGATTACCCTGGAGATGCCCAAAGAGTGTGCAGACTTTCAGGGCAGCGGGCAGAGCGCGGGGGGAGGGGAAGGTCTGTGTTTCAAATGCTCTCTTCACCCACCCTCCCTGAGGAGCTCCATGTCCCTTCTGTCACTTCGCAGGATGGAAACCAAGGGCCTCGGCCTGTGTGGAGGGACGGAAGGAATACTTAGACGGGGTCACGGGACGGGGGACGGGACGGGATGGAGAGCAGCCCATGGGGCGCTCGGCGCTGTTTTACATGGGGAAAATCTGAACTCAGAGCCGCCTAGGGCCTTGGTGTGGCAGCAACTGCAGAGTGCGGGCTCTGTCTCAGACTCTGCCCCTTGCTCCGGCGCGGAGTCAGCAGTATTCCTTCCTCGCCTCCCGCAGCCTCGCTCCTGCCCCCGGGACGCGGGGGCTTGGGGCCTAGTCTGCATGCACTGACCTGCTGGGCCGGGCCCTGGGAGAGGGCTGGGTGTTTCGGGGGCGGCCTCGCCCCTGCTGTCTGGGCCTCCCCCCTGCAGGCCGCCTCCCGGCTGTTCTCCAGGAGCCCCCAAGGCCTTTCCCGGCTCATTTCTGTTTTCGTCCGCAGGGCGGGGCGCCGGAGGATTTCAGCAACCTGCCCCCGGAGCAGAGAAGAAAAAAGCTCCAACAGAAAGTCGATGAATTAAATAAAGACATTCAGAAGGAGACGGATCAAAGGTAGAGGGGCTGGCAGTCCCTGGGAAGCGCGCCTCGGGCTGGGGGATCCAGGCGCTGACCTGGGCCAAGGGAAGGGCTCGCGGCAGCCGGGCTCTCGGGCGGCCTGTGGCGCTGACCACGACGGGCTGGGAGATCTCGCGTCAGTCGGTTCTGTTCTGAGCCTGGGGAGCAGAATACACAGGATTATCTTTCCCCATAGTGCGTAGGTGAGCGGTTTTGTACCAATGAGGACGGAAGAGTGGCCTGGTCCTGCCCTCTCCCCGCACCCACACCCCAGCTCTGGGATCAGTCACCATCAGTCTCCCCTTCTGCTCGCCCGCCCGGGCTGCTTCCCTTTGTATAGAGTGCGGTGCCGGTGACCAGAAAACAAATCAGCATCTTACACGCACACCCAACCCTTAGCAGCGTCAGCCGGGCCCTGCTCTGGGGAAGGGGTGCCCCGCCCCCGCCCCAGGGGCTCTCGTTTCCTGAGCTGCTCCTAGGGATGGTGCGGTGGGTGGTGCAAGGGGGGGGTGATCTCTCTCTCCCTTTATCCGTCCCTCCCTGCTTTTATAACTGTCACGCTTCCCCATCACTTAGAGGGTACTTGCTAATGGTCCAGACTGATTGAAAGCCCTTTTGCTAATGGTCTCACTGAGCACATCGGGTGAGTCGTTCCTCTAGTTGAGGTTTGAACTTGGGCTTGTCTAAGAGGTAACTTCAGGCTTTGTGCTCCATAGAGGCCCACGTGCCGACCCCACGTGCGTTTGGTTGTGTTGAAGCTGGGTTAAAATGTGGCTGTGCTGGAAACAAAGTTGCTAGATCCCTGCACAGGGGACGCCGCCTTCACCCTTCTGCCTCTGTTAAGGCGGCTCCTGAGAAACATTGTTGCACGTAAGAGACAGTGGCAGGCGTCTGACTAGCGTCGTCCCACTTCTGTATCAGAATTTACTTCCTGAAATGAACATTTTTGTCTTTGTACTTTTTCTCACATGTGGGACGGGATACAGAGGCTTTATGAATATATAAACCTAATCAGACCTCTTGCTGCTTAATAAGTGAGCAGCTATATTTTGTACAGGAGGGAGAAGTGAGGACCCAAGTGTCTGAAATGACATTTTATAGGGTGATGACAGGCTCCCCTTGTCCAACACCGTGGAGCAAAGCTTCTCCGTCACTTGGCCGTGGGACCTGGTTAACCTCCCAGCCCCACCAGAGCCCGTGATGGTGGGAAGGCCAGTCCCGCCCAGCTGTCCCTCCATGACCTTCCGCTGGGTATTTACTGTGCCCAAGGAAAGGGCCGGGGCCTGAGGGTAAAGCAGTGAGCAAAACATAAGCACTCTGCTCTCGTGCAGCTCACACAGTGTGCAGAATAAATGACTGTGAGCAGAGAGGACATTATTTGGAAATGGTTTTGTTGGTTGTTGTTTTTTTTAATTTATCTTTATTGTTGCAAGTATTACAGAAGTCCCCTTTTTTCCCCCATCGACCCCCTCCATCCGGCACCCAGCCCCCCTCCCCCAGAAATTTTTTTTAATAGTCAACCCAAAAAGGCAAGGCAGGAGAGGAAAAATACGTAGAGCGGGCAGGACAGATCAAAAGCACAGATTTGGATGGTGGATGTGAAAGACCAGGTGCCCCAGGCACCCCGGATTCAGATCTGACCCCCCTTGTGCTACTGCGCACTTCAGACGAGCGCCTTAGCCCCTTGGGACTCAGTTTTCTCATCTTTAAAAGGGAGTTAGCGTGAGGATTAAACATGTCAGTGTTTGCACGGTGCTGAGAACAATGCCAGGCACGTAAGTGTTTGTAAAATAAAACGAATCAATATGGTAAATGTAGAGGATGTACGGTTCCAATTAAAAGAGGCTTTCAGTCTGGACACGAACCCCAGATCACCTGTACGTCTACGAAAGACGCATCTAACGCGTCACGTGTAGCAAGTGTGGGCGTTAAAGAATGGAAAATGCATACGGCGCAAATGCCAACCGCGAGAAACTGGCCTGGCGACTGACTTCCAGCGCCCCCAGGCTGCTCAGCTCAACAGGCCCATCGTAACCAGTCATTCAAATAAAGGGTTCAGTTCGCCAAGAAGATACAAAATTTTAAGTCTGCAGGACCATCGTAGCTGAGGACAGTGGGGAGATCCACCCCGAGAAGGCAGCTGAAGTTTTAATGTCGGTCTCTGGGCTATGCAGGCCTGGGGAGCAGCGCCCCTGAAGAGACGGTTTAGAGGGAGCTGCCCCCGTGCTCCCCTCCCTCCCCCGCTCGGCGCCAGGCCTCCGAGTCACATGGTTCCCGGGGTCATCGGGGAACGTGACTGGTGGTGACACTAACCCTTCCCGCCTTCTGCTCCTGTTTCTCAGAGAGGCCATCACGAAAATGAAGGACGTTTACCTGAAAAACCCTCAGATGGGAGACCCCGCCAGTCTGGACCACAAGTTGATGGAAGTCGGCCAAAACATAGAAAAGCTGCGACTCGAGGCCCAGAAGTTTGAGGTATGGCAAGACTGTTGCTGCGGGGGACGGGGGGAGGAAGCGGAAGGGACCGGCGTCGCGGGCCACCTGCGGTCACAGAGCACGCAGCATTTCTCACTGGGAGGGTGCCGCCGGGAACGCCGGGGTCACGGGCTGTGGTGGAAGGAAACAGTCATCCCACGAGGCCTGCTTCCACCACTTCCTGTTCAGCCCTGGCCCGTGTGGCTCAGTGGTCCGAGCTTCGGACAAGGACCAAGGGGCCTCGGGTTCAATTCCCGGCCCAGGGCACATCCCGGGTCGCCGGGTCGATCTCCAGCCCCTTGGGGCTCGAGCAGGAGGCAGCCCATCGATGTGTCTCCCTCACGTAGATGTTTCTCTCTCTCCCCCTCCCACTCTCTCTGGCAGGCAATGGAAAAAATATCCTCAGGCGAGGATTTTTTTTTTAAAAAAGCACTTCCTATTTTAATCGTGTCCCTTCAAACTGGCACTGTTGAAAGCCGCATTTGTTTGGATGCAGTGTTGTGTTTTCATTTAAGTGTGTGACTTAAGTTGTGCTATAGGACATCTCTCACTGGCGAAGTGTAATTGGGAATGTATCGGCTATCGCTCAGAGACCCTAAAGCACGTTGCACTGAGAGATGCTGCTCCTTCCGAGGACCCAGTATCAGAAGGTTATAGGTGTGAGCCGGGGCCACATCAGCTGGCTGCCTCCCGCATGCGCCCCAACGGGGGAGGGGGCCAAATCCCAGCCCAGGCCCGTGCCCTGGACCCTTCGGTGCTCCAAGGACTGAGCCGCACGGGCCAGGGCTGATCATTTGTGTGCTTTTGCCTTGTCAACAATGTAACTAGTTCAAACGTTACTAAAGGTAACTTTATCTACTTCCATGTCCTATGTACCAGTCTCCTCTATTTTGCCTTTTGGTCCATATAATTTACCCTCCTAAAAAACAGAAAAGGGAAGTGTGGCTTTCAGACTGAGTCACTGCTCCAGTGCGGCAGTGCCTCCTGCTTCCCAGTGTGACCTCCCGGTCACGGAGGCTTGGGAACCAGAGGAAGTAGAAGTGACTTATCCCAAGCCATCAGCTGCTTCAAGTCGGAGAGTTCGGCGCAGTCCGGTGCTCCTCCTGCCCCCTGGGAGCAGCCGCCTGAATAGCCAAGCGCTTCCCCTTCTCCAGCTCGGGAGGGGGCTGCAGAAACACTGTGTCCCCACCCCCACCCCAGGGCCCCTCTGCAGTCAGCTTCAGTGGCCAAGAGCAGCCCGAATCGGGGGCTCCAGACTCGGGGGTGGTCCTCAGCGGGTCTCTCGTGGTTTTGTTTGCAGGCCTGGCTGGCAGAGGTGGAGGGCAGGCTCCCGGCTCGCGGCGAGCAGTCCCGCAGGCAGAGCGGCCTGTACGACGCCCAGGCCACCCCGACGGTCAACAGCTGTGCGCAGGCCCGGGAGAGGTACAGTATCCGCACAGCCCTGCCCCGGGGGGCGGGGAGGGGGGGGCTTCGCTCTGCCTCTTGGTCCTGGAATCTGGAAAGCAGCCCAGGGCACAGACACCCACGCATCTGT
The DNA here is from genome assembly GCF_054644295.1 of Miniopterus natalensis. Taxonomy (NCBI): domain Eukaryota; kingdom Metazoa; phylum Chordata; class Mammalia; order Chiroptera; family Miniopteridae; genus Miniopterus; species Miniopterus natalensis. The sequence goes on from NC_142092.1 coordinate 72,555,825, forward strand.
GACGATGGGCCTGTGGGTTCCCCGGCGCCCGTGTCTCCTCCACATGGAGCACGGGGTGGTCGGAGACAGTCTCAGTCACGGCGCCTTGCTCGTGGGCGAGTCGGGGTCCTCCGGGGTCGGTTGCTATAGTTGCCGTGTGTTTTCCTGTCTTGAGCAGCCCGGATGGCAGTTACACGGAGGAGCAGAGCCAGGAGAGTGAGGTGAGGGTGCTGGCCGCGGACTTCGACGACGAGTTTGAGGACGAGGAGCCGCTGCCCGCCATCGGGACCTGCAGAGCTCTGTACACTTTCGACGGTAACGCCTCCCGCCGGCCGGCTGCCCCCTTTCCCTGGGCCGTCTGGGCCACCTGCTCCCTCTGTGCCTGGCCTTGCTTTTATTTTACAGCCTCCCAGGTCTTTCTCTCACTCCCCTCTGTTCTGCTGATAGTATTTACTGTTATTATCACTAGCCGATGGCTGCTATTTTCAGTCATCGAGCTTAATTGCAGGGGACTGTGGTTATTTCACACACTCGTTCAACATCTGTAGAGCTCCTGTCTGGAAAAGACCCCGAAGGGGGGGATGCGGGGAGTGGGTGCAGTGTCCACCCCCAGAGAAGCAAAGGGGGGGGCAGGCACAGGAGGTCCCCGCACGCCCCCACTGGAGGTCCCCGCACGCCCCCACTGGAGGCCAGTGGCAGAGGCGTGGGGCCCGTGGGGCTGAGTTCCCGCCTCCCCTCAGGACGCCTGCTCCCCGTTTGCCCAGAAACCTGACCTGTCCCGACACTGTTTCCAGGTCAGAACGAAGGGACCATTTCGGTGACCGAAGGCGAAACGCTGTCCGTCATAGAGGAAGACCGAGGCGACGGGTGGACCCGCATCCGCCGGCGCGAGGACGAAGAGGGCTACGTCCCCACCTCCTACGTCGAAGTCTATCTGGACAAAAATGCCAAAGGTGCTAAGACTTACATTTAATACAGCTTTAAAAAAACAAACTCTTTAAAACCAGTTGGAGGTGCTTCTCCCCTCAGCCGTGACCACCACAGGCAGCGCCTCAGAGCCTGGCGGAGAGCACGCGGTGCCGTCCCCGTGGGCAGCGGGGCCCACCGAGGTTCCTGGTCTGGTTCTGACTGTTGTCGAGTTTTGCTTGCTGGTGACAGTTTGTGTGGAAAGCTGCCAGCCACCACCCTACCACTGTGTCATTTGAAACCTGATAAACACTTCTGGCAGCGCCTGTAGATCACAACAAAACCGTTTCCGTCCAGCTTCCAATCGATATTTCCCAGTCTCAAAGTCCACGCGCCGCCCGGGGGCAGCGGGCTTCAGCTCTCACGTGTGTACCAGCGTCTGCCACGAGTTAAACCACCGCAGACGCTCCCATCCTGTGACTTAGGAAGCTCAGCTGCGCCAGTTGGTTCAGTTTTGTAGCTACGCTCTTTGCAGGAAGCCATAAGTAAAAGCTCCCCCTTCTTTCTTTTTTTCTTTATTTTCAATACGCTTTTATTGATTTCAGAGAGAGGAAGGGAGAGGGAGAGGGAGAGAGAAACATCAATGAGGAGAGTCATTGATCGGCTGCCTCCTGCACATTCCCCCCTCTGGGGATGGAGCCCACGACCCAGGCATGTGCCCCGACCAGGAATCGAACCCTGACCTCATGGTTCATAGGTCAACCCTCGACCGCTGAACCACACTGGCCGGGCGAAGCTCCCCCTTCTTGAGTAAAAGTGGCAAGTAGAAGAATCTTTCATGGGTACCAAAGTGTGTGTTTTTTACCTAAACCTGGTTGAGGTCACTGTTAGAGCTCCGAGATGATCCTAGTGTGTCCATTTGATCCCAAACGACCAGCTGAAGTGTGTCCCCGGACAGTTGAAAGAGTCCATCAGCTTTGCCAGTGCCATTTGGACGAACGTCTGTTAAAACAGCATCTCGCTCCCTTCTGTCCGGTGGGAGGCTTTGTGGCGAGTGGAGCCGTGGTCAGCGGACCCTCCCCCAGCGGGGCTGCACCCACACAGCCACAGACCCCAGCACGTTGCTTCCCAAAGGGGGGGTTTAAAACGACAGCAGCAGCAGCACCTGGAAGCCCCCAAGTGTGAACTGACTGAAAAGCCCTTTCAGAATTGCTAGCTGGCTTCACTTCGTTAACTGTAGCCAGAATCAAATACAATGTTTCACCATCTTCCAAGGAAACTGGGTCACACGGGGATCTGCATTCTGAAGTCGGCAGGGCGGGTGGTGGGACTGTCAGGTGCACAGGCGGGTTCCAGGCCCGGGGTTCGCGCCCATTTCCAGCATCTGCCCTGAGATCTCGGGGAACAGCTACCAGTGGGTCAGAATGGAGGTGTCAGGCTGAGATTCCCTGTTTGGCTTTGAAAGTCATTCACCTCCTTCCTACTTTTACACGGGAAATTAGCTCCTTGCCTGACACTGTGGGTGCCAACAGCGCCCTGGGGCCCGGGGCCCCCGCGGGAGGCCTGGGCGCTTGTTGATTCCGGCAGAAAGTTTGCTGTCATCCCTCGCAACGGCCCCCAAGATGGGATTCAGTCTCCTTTCGTTCATGACAGCCTGGATTTTGAAAACGCTTTTTATTTTTAAATATAGAATCTCAGAAACTTGCAGAGAGATCGGGTCCCCTTCGCCCAGTGTCCTCCCGGTGCTTTCATCTGACACAATCAAATAGTGTCTCACGGGCAGGAAGCTGAAGGGTCAGCCTGATTTTTTTTAAACAGGGTTTTGTAATTCAAATTTCTTCGGAATTATTATATCTTTGCTGACATAATGTTGATAAAGCCACTCAGCCTGAGCCCAGACCTCTCCGGGGATCCGGCCTGTCCTTCTTAAGTCTGGCAGCAAGAAAACCAGCTGCCCCATGAAGCCCAGGGCGGGACTCCGCGAGCGTCAGGAGGTCACAGCTTCAGGCCTGTGACCTCATTTCCAGACCCGGAGCTACTGGAGAGCGCAGACCAGACACTGAAACGTCTTAAAATGGGGCAAGACAACATCGGCCTCTGAAAAGCCCGCCTGGAAGAGTGGGGCCGTCCCTGAAGCCTGTTTTTCTCTGTTTTGTGTTTCTGTTTTTGTTTTTGTTTTTTGCTTTTCCTTTGGTGTTATGCAAGTCTGGTTCAGAAAATAGCTCGGCAGGTTTTCCAGGGCGGTGTGGGTGCAGAAATTATGATTATTAAAGGTTCCTACAGGCCGTGAATTAATGTAATATTGGCTCAATGGTGATATATTGTAGTTTGTTTTTTTAATTTGTTTTTTTATTAATTTTAACGCTAAACAGCACCCTTTCCAAGTGTATACACACTGTGATTATAACGGCCCAAGTTTTAAAGGTGGGCAGTGCTAGTTGCTGGTTTAGTAGTAAAAGCCCTGCGACACAAGAGAATAAAGAGCTGCATTCCCGGCTTCGGAGGGCGCGTCCGTGCACCTCCCGCTAGGATGTGTTGTAGCTGCAGTTCCCAGAGAGCGGAATTTCCCTTTCCTCCCAGAGGATACTTTGTCGTCTTCCCAAGCTATCTGCTCAGACCAAAGCAGCCAGGCCTCAGCTTGTTTCACCAAGTTTTCTCCCTTTATTTTGGAGCCTCCCTTCCAGGTTCCCAATGTGCATGGAGAAGCCCCTCCCTCCCATGTTCACAACTCTGCCCACCTCCCCCCACACCCACCGGGCACCCACACTGCCCGCCCCACCCCCGCCCGGGCACCCACACTGCCCGCCCCACCCCCACCCGGGCACCCACACTGCCCGCCCCACCCCCGCCCGGGCACCCACACTGCCCGCCCCACCCCCGCCCGGGCACCCACACTGCCCGCCACACCCCCGCCCGGGCACCCACACTGCCCGCCACACCCCCGCCCGGGCACCCACACTGCCCGCCCCACCCCCGCCCGGGCACCCACACTGCCCGCCCCACCCCCACCCGGGCACCCACACTGCCCGCCACACCCCCGCCCGGGCACCCACACTGCCCGCCCCACCCCCGCCCGGGCACCCACACTGCCCGCCCCACCCCCACCTGGGCACCCACACTGCCCGCCCCACCCCCACCTGGGCACCCACACTGCCCGCCCCACCCCCGCCCGGGCACCCACACTGCCCGCCACACCCCCGCCCGGGCACCCACACTGCCCGCCACACCCCCACCCGGGCACCCACACTGCCCGCCCCACCCCCGCCGGGCACCCACACTGCCCGCCCCACCCCCGCCCGGGCACCCACACTGCCCGCCCCACCCCCGCCCGGCCGCCACCCCTCCTGCCTGTGGTCTCGCCCATGCCCTTGAGCATGTGCGCGTCTGTGATGTGACTCTTTAAAAATTGCCAAAACATTTAGACTAGAAGAAGGCCCAGTGTGTCGGCTGGATCGTGACTGCTCGCTCGGGGTTGCTCTCGGAGCTGCTTTCTGTGGCGTGTGCCCGCGGCCCCCGTCTGCACCTGCTGCAGTCTGAAGACTGAAAGGGTCACTTGAATGCGCTGTTTTAACGTGTCACTCTTTTATGTTTGTTTTGCTGGAGATCCCGCGGCCTAATGACCTTTTTGTTTTTGTAACCGCCGGGGAGCCAGAGGACGGCTTCTCCGTAGCTAGGGCCCTGCCGGCTGCTCCGCTTGCGTTTATTCTAGACACTCGGGTTCGAGTAAGTTTTGTTTAAATACGGCCAACGTGACTCTCTCTCTCGCTTCTTACCCTGGAAGGGAAGACTGCCTGGCACCTCTCAGCTGTACCCTGAACCTGCCTCTAATAAACGTCGCATTTTTCTCAGTGTTGTCCCGTGATGTGTCACCTTTCTGAGAAAATGACTGTGCGTTTCCAGTAGTTAACTCCTCTGTCTTCGGTAACGGGGGATTTCCTAGCCGAGCGCTTTTTAAAAACTGCCCTTTCCCCCCTTACCTGACGACACCCGTTCCTGCCCTGCGTGCACCCGAGGGCTTCGGGGGTCTGTCTCTGGTCTCTCTTTCCTCCCCACCCACCGTGAGATGAACTTTCACTGTTCGTTGGGAGTAAACATTGGATGACAAGCTTTCCTATGGCCTAAGACTACATGTGGTGACTGAAGGGCCGGCAGAGCCACCCCCAGTTCCCGGCTCCTCTCTGGGAAGCTGGTCGCCCTTCTCTCAACATTCAACTTATTAGAAAGATGACTGGGTGGGTGGGGCCGCCTCCCCAGGGGCGGGCGTCTCCAAGGGAAGGTCCGGGATGAACAGTGAAAGTCCCTGACCCACGGTGCCCGGTGGTAACCACCCGCTGCCCCCAGGGCGGAGCAACCTGCCGAGCAGCAGGGGGCCCGCCGCCGGCCGGGCCTCCTCGCTGACTGTGTTCCTCTCTGTTTGTGTTGTAGATCCCTAAAGGCGGCTAAGGAGCCGAGCCTGGAGCCTTCCCCGGAGGAACCCTCCGTCGCCTGTGGTCTCCTTGCCTCCACAGGCCTGAACCTGCCCTGTGAACCTGCCCCCGGGCTGGGCTGGAGCGTGGCCCTGGTAATCGCGACCCGAGGGGACCCCCATACCGCTCGGCTGCCTGCCTTTGCTTTCTTTCCACAGCATGCTCCTCCTGGCCCAGCTCCGCCCATGGCCCCGTCGGGCCACCTCCTGGGGGCAGGGCTGTCTGTCCCATCTGGGGCGTCACCCCATGCAGGACCATGGAAGGCAGCTGGACATGGGCTCCCTCCTCCCCCGGCCCCTGCCTTGGCCCTCAGTCCTCCTGGCCGCTCCTGGCCCGTCCACGGTTCACGCTGTGCCTTTTGTGAAAACCTTGCCCCTGGTCTCCCGGGGACACTGACAGAATCTGGACCAGAGCGCACCAGGGGGACTGAGCGCCGAGTGGCACTGATGTGGTCCCGCATCCTTTACGCTAGAGAAGACTCATCTATCCCCAAGTCCATGGGGCACCCAGTGGGCCTTTTCTGATGACAGGTCGTCACGTCGTACTGAGCATTGGCTCTTGCAACATTTCGCAGCTAAGAATGTCAGTGGTGGCCACGGGGGCACACACACACATGCGCACACACACACGTGCATACACATGCACACGCACACAGGCACACACGTATGCACACATTTTTGTTTGGGGCGCTGCCTTCAGCACCCAGAAAGGTCCACCCTAGAAGTCAGATTCCCTGCTCTCTCGCCGTGTCCGCCTCTCCCCGGGTCCAGGGCCGTCGCCCCATGAGAGCTGAGCTGTGGCACTTGGTGAGCGAGCGAGCGTCTCACCTCTGCATTAGCTCCTTAGAAAGTGAAAAATCCCCTTTCCTCAAGTTCCAAGATTTGCATCTTAGGATTTTAGTGCTTCTGTCACCAAAGACCCTGAGCTCCTGCCCTTCGGGTGACCCCGTGGCTCCAGCTTCGGCATTTGTCACCGGCTCTGCGGGCCACACGGGCAGAATGAACCAAGCTTGCTTTGCGAGCTGCGTTTCCTTCCTCCTGGGCCTCCGAGGGAACGTGAGGCCGTGCAGCATGTGCCCACTCAGGCCCCAGAGCTGCGGAGCTGCTTTTCGATGCAGAAAAGTCAGGAGAAGTCACTGGCTGCGAGTGGCTGAGAGTCTCTGCAAACGAGACGCCACCGGAGGCCGAGGGTGAAACCGGGCCTTGCCTTCTTGTTGGGCTCCTGGTGGCCAGGTGGCCTCCACCCTCCTCAGCTCTTCCCGATGCTGATGAGCCCGAGACAAGGAGGTTCCAGGAGCTGGAGGGTCAGGGCAGGAACCGCAGGGCCTGGGGTTGGGCCTGTGCTGGGTGGTGGGCAGATGGCTCCTCTCAGCGATCCCGGTTGACCGCACACCACCCTCCGGCGGCTCATCAACTCGGTGGCCAGACCATGAGCGAGCGGACCCCCCGGGGGGAGCGGGGGGCGAGGAAGTGGCTTCAGGTTTAGGGCGAGCGAGGGAGAGCCTGGCCCTCTCTTTCTCGCTGTTCCCCAGAAGTGGGGCCAGGCCCAGGGGCTCAAACCACCTGCCCAGGGCCTTGCAGCTGGGGAGCCTCCGGGGTGCTACCTGCCAGGCAGCTTCCATGCCCCTCGGCGGGCAGCCCAGGGTGGCAGAAATCAGTCTCGGGAGCGGGCGGGTTTGGCAGGTGGCATTGAAGCCAGGATGCCCAGGTGAGAAGGGTCAGGGCCTCACCTGCGTCCCTGCAGGTGCGTGGGTAACATGGGCGGGCGGGTGGGCAGTCCCGGCGGCTCCACCGTGGGCAGGGTGACCTGGTCTCTCCGGGGTCTTCTGAACGTCACCAGGTCCAGCTGCCCACTCCCCAGGCTACAAAGACGTGACGGTTCTGAAAATCCGATCAGCGTCAGTGGTGCATGTGCGCTGCGTCTTCTAATGGGTCAGGATAAGTGGGTTTCTTGCAACACAGGGGGAGAGGTCGGAGCTGCAGTGATTAGTTCTTCTAACGTCTGTTAAACTCAGTATAGATTATGCTTGTGTCCTCCCGTGTCCCCTGCGCCCGTTTTCCCTCCCGTGCCACCTGCATCCAAACGAGAATGGACCACGAGCGCTTCTCAGCCTTAACCCGGGTCTGCCCCTCTGCCTGGGCGGGCGGGCGGCGCTGTGCCGGCCCAGCCGGGCTCGTCGGAGGAAACAAGTTATTACACGACGGGCGAGATGTGCCGCTCGCCCTGGGACTCCTGCTGGGACCTCGTCCGTCACCGAGGAGCCGACCACGTCGCGTGGGGACGCGGAGCACCGCGCCCCCTGGCACCGCCGCCCTGGCACCGCCGCCCGCCTCCCCCCCCCACCAGGATAGTGCTCTGTCCTGAGAACCGCGGGTTTTTAAAGAGCCTGCCCCGAACAGGACGTGAGACGGGAGAGGGGGCTTGTCACTGGCCCGGTTCCCCTTTGTGGGGTGGGGCCTGGACCGCCGTGACGGGATCCTCTGGGTTTTTATCACACCCGTCCAGAGGTTCTCAGGGTGCCACCCTCCCAAGTCAGACACACCCGCAGCCTGACTCCGGCCCGAGCACCGGGGCCTCGGATGCCCTTTGGTAACCTCTGTGATCACAGAAGAAAGTTTGCTGAACAAGGAAAGGTCGTGTGGATACTGAGGATCTCTCCGGAGATGCCGGGTTCAAGCTCCTTCCTGGCGCCTGTCATTAGAAGCTCCCTTAGCAAGCGGCCCGCGGCTGTCGGGCACCTTCTGTTCCGGTCTGTGTGTGTGGCACTAGCTGGGAGCCGTGGGGCATCCGGCGGCCTCGGCACCGTCGGGCCCCGGAACTGCCGCTTGCCTGCCAAGGTGGAATTAGAACAAATAGGGCGTCTGTGGGAGGCTCCCGCTGACCTTGTAACTACATGTTAACCCCCTCGATGTCAATAAAACTCTCCCTCTGGCAGGGTCTCGCGGAGCGTTCTGTTGCACAGAGGGGACCCGGGTCGCAGAAGCCGACGAGTCCCTGGGGCCAGGCCGGGCCGACTGTGGGCTGCACCTGAGTGACCTGGGACGCGTCACGTCCCCGGCGCTCGGGGCGGGGCTGGCACCCCTGCGGCCCCCAGCACCGCCCGCGGGGAAGCTCTCAGAGGCTCGGGGGCTGCAACCCGGGTAGATCCAGGCCAGGGGGGTGGGGGAGGCTTCTGAGGACCAGGAAGTTTTTCTTGGCGGACAAACCCAGCTGGCGGCCGCTCTAGGTTTTCGGGGACCCTGCTGTGGGAGGTGGGGAGCGTTTTGTTGGCACCTGGGCCACAGGCTCCCAAGCCCACCCTCGGGTAGCTCGGCTGGATAACCCCTGGTTCCTGTGAGCTGCAGACAGGGTGCCGCTCTAAAGCGTGGGCCCCCCACCTGCCCGCCCCTGGGGCTGTGCGCTGGGAGGCCCTGTTTCCACGCCCAGCACTGAGACTCTCACCCGGGCCTCGGGGGAAGCACAGCTGGCTGGTGTCCACACCTCTGTTTTCTGAGGGTCCTCAGAGCAGCCAGTGGGCAGAGACGTCCTGCTCATGCCAAGTGTGGACTCAGCTGCTGAGGGTGGGCGGTGAGGCCAGCGGCCTGGGCCTCCGCCCAGAGCCATGGCTCCCAGGAAGAGACGGTGACGGGAACCAGGCCGCTCGGTTATCACTTTTTTTTTTTTTTTAATGTTTTTATTGATTTCAGAGAGAGGAAGTGAGAGGGAGGGAGAAACATCGATGAGAGAGAGCCGTTGATGGGCTGCCTCCTGCACCCCCCGACGAGGGACGAGCCCGCGGCCTGGGCCTGGGCCCTGACCGGGAATGAACCCTGACCTTTTGGTTCCTGGGTCAACACAACCACTGAGCCAGGCCGGCCGGCCGACGCTGTCCCCCCTCGTCTAGCTTGTCCGCAGGCCAGCCGAGGAAGACTGTCTCAGCGTGTCCCCTCTGGGCCCTGTCCTGTTTGGGGAGTGGACGGTGGCAGGGATGAGATGGTTCCCGTCTCACTTAGACCCGTCCTTCCCCGGGGGACCTGGCAGGGCCGGGAGCTTGGGGCACCCGTCCCCACTCTCTGGGCCTCGGTGTCCGGGTTGTGGGTGAAGACCTCACGGCCTTGGGGAGCTGCTGTGGGAGCTGGAGGCCTTCGGGAGCCTAGGTGGTCCGCTCTGACTCGAGCTCCTCCTGGGCCCCGTGAGGGCGTCCGTGTCTCACACGCGGAGGTTCCTGGTCTGAGACACCCCAGTGCTGCCTGCAAGGCCCATCTTTATGACCTACTTGGGTCAGGCATTCGGGGGCTGGCACCGCTCCCTGCCAGGCGTCTGAACTTTCTGGTGACTCACTTCTGTCCCTCTGGGGCTGGAAGCAGGTGGCAGCCACCCAGAGCCCAGGATTCGTTTTCTGCTTGACTCAGAGGCGCGGACCCGGCAGACCTGTCGGTCAGGCTCCCCTGGTAGGTCTGGGAAGCTCCCGCGGGCGCGGCCGGCCTCTCCTCCGCCCCGCCCGCCGCACCCAGGCCTGCCCGCGCAGGGGCGGTGGCGCCCCCTGGTGTAAGAGGAGTCAGTGCCCGGAGAGAGCGGCGTCCCCGGGGTGACCAGGGAGGAAGTGGAACTGGGCAGAGACGGGTCAGGCGTGCCCCCCATTCCCATCACAGCGAGGGCTCTGGGGCTGTGCGATCGGCGGGGGAGGCGGGAGGGCTAACGGCAGGTGTCGCTCGGGACTGACGTCCGTGGGTCCTGAGCAGCGACCCGCGGCCCTGGCCTCCGCCCATCCTGCCGAGAGGAGGCCTCCCCTCCCCTCTGACCGCCGCTCAGCTTTTCCGGGAAGGGGAGGCCCTGAGCTGTGTCGCCAAAGCCCCCGAGACCTGGGGTTTAAGCGAGGAGGCTGCAGGCTGGCACCCAGTGGCCACTTAGTGTGTCAGGAGCCTTCTCTGCAGGTGCCGCCCCTCAGGCCCTGAAGTTAAGCCCGTCTGCCTCTGTTCGGCCGGCGTGATGAGCGGCCTTTGCTTCAACGGCCTCCCGTTAGCTAGGCTATCGCTGGGACCAGAGGCACCTAGAAAGCAGGGACCGAGGCCCCACGTGCCGTCGTCCTCAGAGCGGAGGGGCCAAAAGCTTGGGGAGGAAACACAGGGGTTTCCTCCTCCTCCTCCTACGGGCCCCCAGAAGCGAAGATGGGGCCCGGGCGGGGGCGAGGGCGGGAGGAGTCTCCGGGTCGGGCACCAGGCCCAGTCCCCAGGTCCGGCTCCAGACACCCCTCAACTGGCTGGCGTCATCCAAGGACGGGGACCCCTCCCGACCGGCCCTGGGCAGCTTTCCTGAGCGTTCTCTGTGCAAAGCGGCCCCTTTCCCGGCGTTTCCCCAGGGCGCCCGGGCTCTTGCTGGAGGGGCAGGGGGATGGAGCCCGAGCCGAGGCTCCACTCCGGCCCCAGCGGCTCCCTGGGGCCCCAGCGGCGCCGCGTGAGGCTGCAGGATGCTTTGCGTTTGCTCAAACCGGGGGGGCCAGAGGCTGCGCCTTGTGGGTGCCTTCCTGATGTAGGTTTGCGGACAGGCGGCAGGTACGCGGGGCGGCCGGCCCACAGACGCCCGCCTGCAGGGGAGCCCGGCCCCGCCCCGCCCCGTCCCTGTCCCGGATGCAGGGACCGTGCGGGGGAGAGAGCGGAGGCCCGGCGCCCGCGCTTCCTGTCTCCGCCCAGCCTGCAAGGTGAACCGCAGGCTCCGGCTCGTCCTCAGAGTCCAGCACCTAGTTTGGCTGAGCCACTCAGACACGTGGTATTGTAAGGCCGACTGGCCCCTGTCTTCCTGACCTTCCTGTAGAAAACGAACTGTCTCTAAACTCCCCGAACCACTCGGTCCCCAGGGCGGTTCCAGCCTCACGCCCGCGTTGGCCTCCAGCCGGATCCCGCCCGGGCGGCCGGCCGGCTGCTTTTCCCACCCGGCTAGTCCTGCCCCGTCAGCAAGGTGCTTGATTAAATTAACGTAAGTGCCGACACGAGTGGACTCGCGCCGGTCAGCAGGGGTGAACCGAGCCGAGCGCAGGCGCAGCTGGGACTCCGCGCACGTGCTCAGGCGCGAGCGGGCCGAGGACACGCTCGGACACACGTGTGGGGACCTGAGGACGGGCGGGGCTTCGAGTGCAGCGGCGGGCGAGCCGGGTTCTCTGGGCCGGCCGGGCGCCCCGGGCGGCGCTGGCTCTGCTCTGACGTCCTGCGTGAGAGGTTCCCGCGCCCTCAAGTCTCACAGGGTCTCACAGGGTCTCACAGGTGAACGTTCCAAGTCAACATAAAAATCTCGGTCTCCTCCCCACCCCCCCCCACCCCCCCCCCCGCCATGAACAGCACCAGCCCAGCGGGGGGCTGGAGCGGCCGGCCTGGCTGTCGGGGAGCCCCCAGTGTGGGCGCCGGGGGCCCGGGACAGTGGCACCTGCCTGGCGGCACCGAGTCTGCGCCGTGGTGGCAGGAGGGCCCTGCCTGGGGACACACTGGCCTGTCCCCCGCACACCGGCCGCCCGCCCACCCCTGGGGCCAGGCTGGTTCTAGAACAACAGGCCGCCCGGTGTTTAAAGCGGCTGCGCCTGCTCCTGCCGCCCTCGGGTGCCCCCCGGTGCCAGCGCCACGAAAGCCCCTCCCGTGTGGGGTCGTTTGTAAGGCCCGTTGCCAGGGATGCCCCCTCCTCCCCGGGCGAGCCCAGGCTTCCCTCCAGTGACAGGCGACACCGAGGGCGGCGGGGACACGGAGGGGTTTATTGGACCATCCCGGACACGGCCCAGACGGGAGCGTGGGCGAGACTCCAGCCCGCAGGGAGCCTCCCGGTCACGCCGGGCGGAGGCGCCCGCAGGCCCCAGGGTGGGATCACCACGGGGCAGCAGCAGCTTTCAGCAGATGGGGGTCAAGGTCGTGAGGTCCCAGTGGCCGGTTGGCGGTCCCGGGCACCTCAGCAGGACGGTCCCCGCCCCGATCCCGGGAGAACCCGGTCGCAGACCCGAGCGCAGGGCAGGAGCGGGGGCTCTGCCAGCACCGCCTGCTGGCGCGGAGACCGAGGGCCGCAGCATCTGGGGGCGTCGATCCCAGGACCCCCCCATTCACTTTGGCCCTGACGAGGGGAGCCTCTGGCCCAGCTGCTCCCAAGGGCTCGGTGCCACCGGGAGCTGTGCCCGTGGTCCCGGGGCCCAGCAGCGGCCTCACTCAGCCTCCAGGCCCCACGCGCCAGCTGCCCCTGGGCCACGCCCGGGCCTGGGTGCTGTGCGGGGAGGACTTCAGCTCCAGGAGCAGCAGGTGGCAGCGACGTGAGGTATTTCTGTGTCGTCGGCTCCCTGGGGACAGGTCACAGCCACTCGGGGGCCAGCAGCCCCCACGCCCTCCCCCGCTCGAGTCCCGTCTCAAACGAGTCCTTGGCCGCAGGGAAACCAGAGAGCAGCCTGGGACGCGGGAGCCCCTCGGGGACGGCGGGCAGTCGGGTGCTCCGCCCGCGGGTGTCGGGTGCTGGGCCAGGGGCCCGAGGGAGACGCCGGTGAGGCAGCAGCTTCCTGACCCGCTGAGAGCTCGGGGGAGAGGCCGGGGCCTGGGCTGTCCAGAGGGCGGCTCGGAGGACACAGTGGCCTGTGGGCCTCCCGGGACCGAGACCCAAGCGGGCGCCGCAGGAACCAGCCTGAGGGGTGAACTTCCCGTCCCGGTCTCACTGGGAACCTGCGAGGCCGCCTCGCGCCCCTGGGCTCCCCGGCGCCCCTCTTCCAGGCGCAGGCACCCCCTCCGCGGGGCGGGGTGGGGCGGGGCCAGTCGCGGGGCCTGCGAGGCCTCCCGGGAGGTGTTCAGGGACCAGCGCTGGAGGGACGCAGAGGGTCTCTGGGGGGGACGCGGACGGGCCCAGCAGGGGTCACAGGGCCCGGGTCTCGGCTTCGATCTTCTGCTCGCCGTGCAGGCCCTCGGGGTCCTGCGGCTGCGCCAGGCTCTGCCGGAGGGCGATCTCGGGGCCGCCGCCATACAGGCTGTGCAGGTAGGCCCAGGTCTCCTCCGAGATCTGCCCGTAGTCGGCGCCTGCAAGGCCCAAGAGGCCGTGGTCGGCGCTGGACTGGCCCTCGCCCCCCTGCGCCCGTGCCCTGGGTGAAGCCGTGGTCTTGGCCGTGGGGGCTCCGGGAGGAGGGGAGGGCAACCCGGGGCTTTGGGGCAAAGCTGTCCAGTGGAAACTTTGGGGTATTTTGGTACAACTTCCATCCTCAGAGGACCTAGAGAGCACATCTCTGGCTGTGCCCCGCGTCTCCCAAAGGGCACCCACAGGGCAGGCAGGCAGGGCCAGGCCGACAGAGGGCAGTAGAGGGTGGGGCTGGGGCAGAGGGGCCTCGAGGACCCACAGAGGCCACGCGCCTCTGCCCCCCAGCTGGGGCCCTGGGCCTGGACTTGGGTGGACGTCTTAGCCTGACTCAGACAGGCGGCCGAGGGGCGGGGGGGAGCCCAGCTGGAGCAGCGAGACTCACCCGGCTTCAGCTGGACGTGGCCGCTTCCCTTCACCTGCGCGATCCTGCTGTTGTCAATGGGCCCGGGGGGCTCTGGAACAGGAGGCTCAGGCTCAGCGCCTGCCCCTCAGGAGGAAACCCCCGTCCCAGCCTCCATGGCCCTCCCCTGACAGGTAAGAGCGGGTGTCAGGTATGCGTCTGATACCTGTGATCCCCAAGAGGCTGTCCTGGGCCCAGGGGGTCGGTGTAAAGTCCTTACGGGCAAGGTGCTGGGGCCACCAAATGCTCACCTGCTAATGCCTGAGAGCAGGAGAGAGGCGCTGGGACCCCAGACCCACAGAGGGACTGCCTAGGACTCACTAGTTTCTGACCCGGCGGGGGGGGTGTACAGTGCCCGGTGGCCGTGGCTCAAGTCTCTGAGGGCAGCTGCCACTCGCTGAGCACCCTTACCATGTACCCCAATATCTGACGAAATCCTCCACAACCGTGTGAGATGGGATGGGCTCAGAGACGGGAAAGCGACGGCCCAGTCAGAGTGGGCAGAGGCAGAGCCAGGCCTCCAGCCCAGCCTTGCCCACGAGAGAGCCGGCCTGTGGGGCTGGAGGGGGCCGAGGGCGGCCGCACTGGGGCACCGGGGCACCGGGGCACCGGGGCAGGGCTCGGGCTCTGCTGCTTCTCGCTGGGACTGTGGGGAACTCGGGGAGCTGCCTTGTGTGAGGCCTGTTTCCACCTCAGTAAACGGGGGGTCAGAGGACACAGCGTCCTTTCCTAGGAGCCTATAGCCATCTGACAACTACGATCTATTATTTAGGGCAACAGAATTCCCACAGGGAAGGGCCTGGCAGGAGGGACAGCAGCCTCCTCGGGCATCACCGGAGAACACAGGAGGGAAAGGGCAGAGCACGCGGCCTGGCCCGGCGTGGGGCCGGCTGGAAGGGCACCTGCCGCCTCTGCTCGCGTGGGGGGGCGGCGGCCGAAGGGGGTGGCACCAGGAACCTGCTGCACAGGCACAGAACCCGCGGCCCCCGCCGCCTCCCGGGACACTCCCAGCAGCCCTGCAGCCCGCGGGCCCTCCTGGCTGGCAGCGCCCGCCCCAGGTGCCCTGGCAGAGCCCCTGCTCCACTCACCGTTGTCCTTGCCCTTGACAAAGGCCTCCCACTCCCGGAACCACTGCATGCTGATGCAGTAGATGACCCCCGGCGACTCCTCTGCCTGGAACGCCTTGTTCAGCTGGGCCGGGCGGGGCACAGGAGGCAGAGGGGGCGTCAGCGTGAACTCCCAGCACCGCCCAGCGCCAGCCCTGGCTCTCAGGCTCCGCCAGACCCGCGGGGCACGGACTCGGAGCCCCCAGGCAGGGCCAGTGACAACGAACGTCCCCCGACCTGCCGCTCACAGGCCTGCCACTAACATTCTGGTGAATCTTTCCCATAACTTTGTAAAAACTCAGCTGAGATCACTCGGTCGATGCTGTTTCCCCAACTAGTCGCACATGAGCTATTCTGTCATGTTTCAGTGGCCACAGAGTAGGGGGCCCTGTCGCGTCTTTTGCCCAGCCCTCCACGGGTGTCTGACGGATGGGCCCTGGGCCCCCCGTTCTGAGCTGGAACAGGGGCGGGGAGCTCGGGACTCGCCCTCCCGCCCGTCTGCTCTGCAGAAGCCCTTTTCCTGAACGAATCACACCGGGTCCCGTTTGCAACTCGCTCAGCTCACTGAATGCACCTTTCCACACCGGCTTGTTTTCAATAGGGGGGCTGTGCCCCCCAGGAAACGCCTGCCAGGCCCAGAGGTGATCCTGGTTGTCACCAGCATCAATTAGGGGCCATGGACGCGGCCGAACCTCCTGCGCTGCACGGGACAGCCCCACACAGCTGCACCGTTCCTCTAATAGCCGCTCCCCAGTCTGCCAAGCGCATGGGCCTGAACTCATAGCCCAACCCCTCTGCCAGTGAAAACCTTCAGCCTGGCCACCCTGCTCTCCCACGGAGCACGGCCTCCAAGCAGAGCCTGGCTGACCCTTGTCCCCAGGTCCCTGCCTGTCCCCTGCAGAGGCTGGCAGCCGGCCCCCCAGCCGCCCCCGCCTGCACGCACCTTAATGAAGGTGTCGATCTCAATCCGCCTGCGCTTGGCCAGCGCCTCGATCTCCACCTGGCAGATGGAGCAGACGTACAGGTGGTTCACGGCAGGGCCGCCCCCAAACCTGCAGGGGGCGTGGAGGAGAGAAACAGGCCCTGAGGGAGGTCCGGGTGGGGCAGACAGGAGCCTGCTGGAGGGTGATTACTGCTCCCGCTCGGCCAGTCCTCCTCCAGGGAGGCTCCCGACACGGCTCCCTGGCGCCCTGGGCACAGCCTGGTTACTGTCTGTCTTCCTCATTAGACTGACAAAGGTGCCGGTGAACTAGGGCCCACAGTCCCCAGCAGGGCACCTGCCCCAGGCCGTTGGGTCACAAAGGACACCTAACATTAGCTTCCTCTCCTGGGCAGGGGCTGTGGTGGCCGGAAGCCGGCCCGCTGGACCCCGAGGGGGGCTGCAGGTCCTCGTGCAGGCAGGAGCGTGGGTCCCACAGGATTTGGGGTGCAGCTCCCTGTGGGTTCTGTCTCACCCACAGGGCAGAGTCTGCGCCTGACCTGCAAGTGGGTGGGGCAAAGCCAGTCCAACAAGAGGCCGGGGCAGCCTCTCCCTCCACATCTGTCTCCCGCTTGAGGCCGTGGCACATCCTGCCTGCCTAGCTGCAGAGTGACCGGGGCCTGAGTAGGTCCTCAAAAAGCCACAGGCTCTTGGTCTTGACGAACTTGAACCCAGAAGGGCCCCGGCGGCACGCGCCCCAGGCCACCTGGGCTGGGCCCTGCGGCCAGCAGCCTGTGGGAAGGACCCGTATGCTCGCTTTTGCTGAGCCAGGTGTCTGCCCACTGGAGGCCCCTTTGTCAGCGCGGACCCAGCAGCAAGGGGAGCCCTCGCCCTGCTCTGAGTGGTCCGCGGCCGAGTGGGGGACGGCCTGGGAACCAGCGTGGGGGGCGCGGGGGTCCCACCCGCTCTCGCTCCCTGCCCAGCTGCGGGCACCGGGCTCCGGCAGGGCTGCCGGGCCCTCACCTGTTGTACAGATGCTCCCACACGCTCTGCGGCAGGATCACCACCAGGTCGTCGATGTAGTGGTACTTGTTGGGCGGGATGCCTGCGGAGGAAGGCGCAGGAGGCAGAGGTGGGGGCTCGGCCGCCCGCCCTGGCCCCGCCGCGGGGCGGTGTCCTCACCTCCGTGGGAGCAGAGGAAGGTGTGGTTTGTGATGGGCCCCGGCTCGGCGAAGGTGTTGAACTTGTTGAGCCACTCCCGGGACACGTAGAACCGCAGCAGGCTGGGCTCCCGCAGGGCGGCCAGGGACACCACCTGCTGCCGCTCCCGCACGGCCTCCTCGCTGCTCTTCCTGGGGCGGGCGGGGGACCGGCAGCCGTGCCTGGGCGCTCCAGGGGTACGTCAGAGGCTCCCGCCTCCCGCACCCAACGTCCCGGACCCCTCGGTGACCCGTCCGCATCGCAGCCCCCCCGGGGTCCTGGCCCCGAGGCCTCCATGGAGACCCAACCCCAGCCTCAGGTTTCCCGTCCCCAAGCCAGAGGCTCTTTCTTAAGAACGTGAACCTTCGCCCTGGGCCTCAGCACCTCCCAGGCTCCGCCCTCCCGCCCCGCGAAGCCTCCGTCCAACCCGGGGGCAGGCGCCCGAGGCCGGCCCGCCCGCACCTGCCGGGCGCACACCTGTAGAAGAGGACATAGGCCTCGGCGCCCTGCACCACCGTCTCGTGGACCTCGGTCACGTACTGGTCGTCGAACTCGTACCACTGCCCATTGATCACGTTCTGGCAGTAGGCGATGTAGTGGCCACCTGCCCGGGAGGCAGGAGGTCACAGGTGCCCTGGGGAACGTGCGGGGCCGGCACTGGGGGGGCAGAAAGGTCGCGGGGGGGGGCAGGGCACTGGGGGGGGCAGGCGGGTCGCAGGGGCGGGGCTGGGGCACTGGGGGGGCAGGCGGGTCGCAGGGGTGGGGCCGGGGCACTGGGGGGGGGGCAGGCGGGTCGCAGGGGCGGGGCCGGGGCACTGGGGGGGCAGGCAGGTCACAGGGGCAGGGCCGGGGCACTGGGGGGGCAGGCAGGTCACAGGGGCAGGGCGGGGCACTGGGGGGGGCAGGCGGGTCGCAGGGGTGGGGCCGGGGCACTGGGGGGGCAGGCAGGTCACAGGGGCGGGGCCGGGGCACTAGGGGGGCAGGCGGGTCGCAGGGGTGGGGCCGGGGCACTGGGGGGGCAGGCAGGTCGCAGGGGCGGGGCCGGGGCACTGGGGGGGCAGGCGGGTCGCAGGGGTGGGGCCGGGGCACCGGGGAACCAGGGAGGCAGGCAGGTTGCAGAAGCCCCGGGGAGCGCGGCGGGGCCGGGTGGGGGTGCCTGGACTCACTGCCCGCCGTGCCGTGGTGGCAGATGACAGAGAGGAGGTCGTAGGTGGTGACCTGGGACGTGCACTCCTTGGCGAGGAAGGGGCGCAGGTCCAGCCCCTCGAGGGGGAAGGAGACGTGGCTGCTGATTTTGAATGAGTACATCACCTCGTGCCTGAAGCGTTTCAGGTGAATGCACAGGATCTGGGGGAGCCGGAGGGCTGGTCACTCCAGGGCTGACCAGGGCCCTGTGACCCTGGGTCCACTGTGTGACCCACTCGGGTCTCGTCATCCCAGTAGGAACAAGAAACCCAGCGGCTAGAGGCTCCCCGGGCCCAGGCTGGCTGACCGGGAGCCCGTCCACCTGCCAGACCCCCGAGAGGCCCTCCGCCACGCAGCAGCGCCCCCACGGGCCCCTTCACGCGGAGCTTCCGAGCCAGGGAGGCTCAGCCTGTGCCCAGCGGCCGCCTGTCAGTGCGGAGGGGCCGCGGCCTCACTCACCTCCGGCAGCCGCAGCACCTTGCAGTACTTCACGCCGTTCCGCAGCCTGGGAGGAGGGGGCAGCGGGCAGCGGGCGCCGAGGTGCCCGACTAACGAACACCCCCACCCCCCACCCCCGTCACCTCTGCGAGGTCAGGATGGAACCTCCTGGGGAGCCCGGGCCGGACCACAGGGGGTGGGGGCGGGAAACTGGGGAGAAGCCCCCGGACGTGCACACTTACTTTTTACACCGTTCACAGCTGTACATGTTGTCACCTAGGGCAGGAGACACAGGTAGACGGAGGCGGGAGTGAGAGGCAGAGTGCACGTGGTGATTTATGCGCGAGAAGCAAAACCACAACGTGCAGCCTCCAAGAGACAGACTAAATTATATATTTTATTTTATGATGTTAGAGAGAGGAAGGAAGAGGCAGAGAGAGAGAGAAAAACACATCGATGTGAGAGAGAAACGTCGGTCGGTTGCCTCCTGCATGGGCCCCCTGCAGGGATGACCTGCGGCCCGGGTATGTGTCCTGACCGGGGATCGAACCTGCAACCTTTCTGTGTCCAAGACGATGCTCCGACCAACTGAGCTGCACCAGCCAGGGCAAGAAACTTACTTGAGCTTAAAGGGCACCCACAGGCTGAAAGTGAAGGAAGGAAAAGATGCCCCAGGCAAATTGTAACCGAGAGAGAGCAGGAGCGGCTACGCTTACGTCAGGTAAGATAGACCGTCAGTCAAAGTTAGCTACAAGAGACAAAGAGGGTCGCTACGTTGCTAAAGGGGCCAGTTCTTCAAGAGGATGTGACCACTGTAAATACATATGCACCCAGCCCTGGACGACCTGAACATTTAAAACAAAAACGAACATAACTGAAGGGAGAAAGAGACAGCGACACAGTATCAATAGGGGACTTTGATGCTTCACTCTCAACACTGGGCGGAGCATCCCGACGGAAAACCGAGGAGGGAGATCAGACGTGAGCAGCCCACAGCTCACGTGGACCTAGCAGGACACTCCACCCGCAGCAGCAGAACGCACGCTCTCCAGAGCGGAGCGCGGGCTGGACCGCAACGCGAGCCCTAACAAGTTTAAGAAGATGGAAATCATATCTGGGATCTTCTCCAACCACAATGGTATGAAACTGGAAACCAACAGTAAGAAGAAAACTAAAAAACTCACAACCACCCATGGGGCAAAGAAGAAATCAAAAGGGAATTCGGAAAGTATCTTGAGAAGAATGGAAATGAAGATACGACGTCTTAGCACCAATGGGGTGCAGCAAAAGCAGTCCTAAGAGGAAATTTCATAGCAATAAATGCCTATAAAAAGGAAAAACTGAAACCACCTCACTTTAAACCTCAAGGAATTAGAAAAATAAGAATATAAAACTAAGAGTTGTGTGTGTATTTTTTAAAGATAAGCAAAACTGCCAAACCTTTAGCTAGGTTAACTGAGGGAAAAAAGCAGATTCAAATACACAAAATTATAAATGAAAGAGGAGATGCTACAGCTGCTACCACAGAAATACAAAGGGTCACAAGAGGCTGTGCCAGCACGCTGGGTAACCTAGTGAAATGGATAATTTCCTAGAAACATACAACCGACCAAGGCTGAATCGTGAAAAATAGAAAATCCGAACCAACCAATAAGCACTAAGAAGACTGAAGCAGTAATAAAAAAAAAAAACAAAAAAAAAAAAACTGCCCAACAAAGAAAAGCCCAGGTGGCTTCACTGGTGAATTCTACCCAACATTTAAAGAAGAATTAATGCCAGTCCTCAAACTCATCCAAAAAATTGAAGGGGAGGGAGCACTCCCACACTCATTTTATTTATGTATTTATTTATTAAATATGTTTTTATTTAGGGAGAGAGAGGGAGAAGCTGCCTCCTGCACGCCCCACATTGGGGATCGAGCCCGCAGCCCGGGCATGTGGCCTGACTGGGAATCAAGCTGTGACCTGGTGCACAGGACGAAGCTCAGTCCTCCAAGTCAAACCGGCTGGGCCCCGGCTCATTTTATGAGGCCAACGTTGCTCCGAGACCAAAGCCAGGTAAGTAAGGCTACAAGCAGAGAAAACTGTAGGCCGACCGCCCTGAAGAATATACGTAGGACGGGTCTCAGCGAAATTCTAGCGAAGCAAACTCAGCGGCACAGTATAAACGATCACACACCACCATCGAGCGGGATTTGCCGGAGGTGCAAGGACGGTTGGACCCCAGCAGATCGGTGAGCATGAGGCCCTACGTTAATAGAATGAAGAGTGAAAATCACGTGATCCTCTCGGCAGATTCGGGAAAAACCACCTGACACACTTCCATACCCGTCTTCTCAGGATAAAAGATGTCCACACACTGGGCGGAGAGAGAACAAAACCTAAACATGGTAAAGGCCAGACACGCCGGGCCCGCAGGCACGTCGAGTCCACGGGGAAAGCTGAAAGCCTGTCCTCTGAAATCGGGGCAGGACCAGGGCGCCCCCCTCACCAGGCCTGCCCGACACAGTACTGGAAGCCCAGCCAGGCTGGACGGGGGAACCAACAGAGGACAGCAACGGGCAATCTCAAAGTAAGAAATACTAACAGCCGGTACACTCACGGAAAAAAATGATCAAGCTCCTCAATAACCAAGGAAATGCCAAATTAAAGCATGGCATCATTTTTGTCCCCCAGGTTGGTGCAAAAAGAAAGCGAGGTGAAGCCCTCAGAGCTACGGCTGGTGGACTGGGGCACAAGCAGTCCCAGGCCCAGCCTGGGGCCAGGGCGGGATACTGAGGCCTGGGTCCCCGAGACCTCCAGCCCGGGGCTGACCCAGCCGGTCCACTCACCCTTCAGCTCGTCAGCAGCAAAGAAGGCGGCGAGGCAGTCTTCCAGGGTGATGACCGGCCCCCAAAACCAGCTGGGGGTGCAGGAGACCACGAACCTGTGGAGACAGAAAGGGGTGGCAGGGGTGCTGCCAGGGCCTGGGCAAGGGTAAGAGTTAGGACCTTTGGGCCCAGCACTGCCCGGGGCCCAGAGAGGCATCTTGGCCCAGACCCCAGGGACCACCAGCCAGCAGCCCGGTGTCCTTAGAGAGTGACGTCACCTCTCCCGAGCCCCCCTTCCTCATCTGTGAAGGGGCCCCGATCCCGCTGGCTATCCTCTGGGCACAGCGTGAGCTCCCAATGCCGGGCGGGCAAAGCAGGCATCGGGCACATGGGGGCTTCGGAAACCTGGACTCTGCCCTCACCCCCACAAACCCTTGCACTGTGCGGTTGAGGGTCTGTCGCCTGCCCGGCTGAGTCCCAGGAAGGCCGGGCCAGGGCGGCCCCGTCCCCCGCGGGCGGAAGGTGGCATACCTTCGGATGTACTCCACGATGAAGGCAAGCCAGCCCTGGGCGGTGTGGCTGTCCCCGCAGGCGCCCGGCTTGGCCGGCACGTTCTGGTAGATGGCCGAGTGGAGCTTGGCCAGGTCCTCCTTGCCAGGAATGGGCAGCGACAGGTCCTGGAACGTCTCCACTGTGGTGGACACCTGTGGAGGTAAAGGTCAGCCGCCCTCCAGGGTTCCGCCCCGCTCAGACCGGGCAGAGTGGGCACCCCGAGCCCCGGCCACCAGCTGGCAGGTGTGAGGCAAGGGGGCTTGCTCCCCAGCTCCCGGACAGGGCCTCGCCCCTCGGGAAAGGCAGGGGCATGGGGGAGGACACGCTCGCCCCCACCCCCACCCCGAGGGCCCCGAGCTGCCAGGGGCGGGCGCTCACCCGGTCGCAGGTGAGACACTGCACAAGGCTGAGGATGGAGCCGTCGAAGACGTCGGAGATGACGCTGCGGTAACACTGCTCCTTCCGCCGCCGGCTGCCCGGGCTCAGCACCTGGGCTGGGGGCACAGCAGGGACCTGGGTCCAGCCCTCGCTGGCCCGCCTGGGGCCAGGGTTGGGAGCTAGGGCTTGTGTGGCCAGGGCGCGGGGTCGAATCCCGAGCCCCGGGGCCGGGTGTGCGCTTCACCTCCCGGCACCTCCACGCGTGTCCGGGGTGCTGGGGGCTCCGAGTCACTGCGTGGGGAACGCGGCGGCCACGGCAGGGCCCCCAACCCCAGCCCCGACCCCCGGCCCCCCCCGACCCCCCACACCTTTCTTGCGCACGTAGGCCGGGCCGGTCCTCACGGGGCTCGCGCGGGGAGGGCCGCTGGCCGGCTTGCTGTGGCCCTCGTGGGCGTGCGCAGGGCTGCAGGGCCGGGACGCGGCGCGCATGTGGGCCTCGTTGTCGGGCTCTGGGCAGAGAGGGGGCGCGCTGGGCGGGCGGCCAGGCCAGCTCCAGGCCCCTGGGGGGAGGCCGCGCCGGCACCGCCTGGGGGGCCGAGGCCTGGACCTGCTGAGTGTCCCGTCTGCGCCCACCCGCGTCACGCTCGCAGCAGAGGCTCAGGGCGCCCAGGCCGCACTGAACCCCCTCCCAGCTCCCTCAGATGGCTCCGGACACATCCTCAGCCTGTCCCTCACCCAGAAGTTGGGTTTCCTGGTAGAAACCCCCAGGGCGGTGGGGGACCTGAGCGGCGTGCCTGGCGCACAGTAGGTGCTGGGCCCTGGGCTGCGGTGCCCGAGTGGCTGGCTGGTACCTGGGGTGCGGCAGGGGCTGGAGGCCCGCGGTGACGGGGGCTGGGCCTCCGGGGGCCAGGGGCCCGGGGCGGCCAGGGCCGTGTCTATGTCGGCATCTTCGTCCACCTGCTCCGAGCTCCTGCGCCGCTGGCCCCGGGACAGCCTGCGGTCCTTCATGCGCTCCTTCTCGGAGATGGCGCGTCCCGCCTCCTCCGCCAGCAGCAGCTCCGCCTCGGCCTGCGAGCCGCGACCCTGCCCGTCGCCCTCGCCCCTGTCGCTGCTGGAGTCGCAGGACAGAAACTCGTCCTCCGAGGGGCTCCGGTCGCCCTCCCTCTTCTCCTCCGAGTCGCTCAAGTCCGAGTCCCGGGCCTCCGTCAGGGTGGCCACGGGCTCCTTGAGCTCCTCGTGAAGCTGGTCCATCAGGCAGCGCAGGAACTCCTGGGTGTCCTGGGGGCGGGGGCTGCGTCAGCGGGGGAGCCGGCCCGGGCGCCCTGCGGCCCCTGAGGCTGAGGCCCAGGCCCAGGACCCCGGTCACTTCGCCTGGCCTGGCCTTGCCGGTGCACTGTGGGCCCCTCACGGAGGCCTCCGTGGCCGTCTGTCCTAACCCCCATCCTGCTGAGCACACTGAGGCTCGGAGAGGCTGAGGGCCCCGCGCAGGTCCCACGGCAGCTGTGAGGTGGCAGAGCCGAGACCCTACTGCGTCCCTCCGACCCCAAGCAGATGCCCTTCACCCGTATTCCTGTTTCCAGCTCAGCACCGGAGAGCGTAGGTGTCAGGCTTAGCCACTGAGGTCACCTTGCTCCCTGAAGGAGGGGACCTGGGGGCAGGCAGGGAGCCCATGGAAGGAGGAAGGGGACAGGGAAGGGGGCCCATGAGGGCTCCTCTGAGCTCCGCGGGGAGCACCGCCGTCTGCGGGTCAGGCCGACATCCTTGCCTGCCCAGCCCCGGTTCCCCTGCTCTCCTGGGCCAGCCGGGCCCGCCTTCCCTACCATGGAGCTACCTCCCTGCAGGCCTGGGCCCTGCTGGGACTACGCTGTCACTTCAGGTCTAAAATCTCAGTACTGAAGCTTCCGTCCTGTCTGCTCTGTGACTGTCGCCAGCCCAGCGGGAAGCCAGGGCAGCAAGGCTCTGGCCCGGCCTGTCCCTGAGCCCAGCCGAGAGCAGGGCGCACAAGAGGTGCTTTCAAAGGTCAGAAGATGGTGACGGCAGCTGGCTTCCCAAGGCGGGGGGCACCTGGAGCCGTGCTCCGCCCTGGTCCACGGTTTTATGCAGGAGATACCAGTTTCCAGGGGGTTCTCTAGGTTCCCAAACATGTGATCAAACGTCCACTTTAATAGAGGTGAGGCCCTGCCTGTGCGTTCTGAAGGCAGTGCCGGGCAGACTGGGCAAGTGACTGGCCGCCGAGCCTCGGTCTCCCCATCTGCCAAGTGGGGAGAAGACCAGCAGGTGCTAGGAGGCCCCCATGTCCTCGATGTGAAGGACGCGGGCTGGAAGGAGCCACCTCACGGCACCCAGCCCCTGCCGCCGCTCTCCACCCTGGTAATGGCCCTGGGCGTCCCCGGGCAGCTCGGAGGGCCTACCTGCTGGGCGTAGCCGCGGAACATCGGGTTGACCAACTTGATCCCGTGGGACAGGCTGGTGGGAACCACGTAGCTGGGGCTGTGGGAAGACCAGACCGGTTAGTGCAGGTGGTCTGCGGGGGCCCCCAACCCCCTGGGGGCTGACAGGCAGCCAGCCCGTGAGGGGATCGGACTCGGCAAGGGGTTTGCGACACTCCTGGGAGGTGGCGACCGGGCGGGAGCCCAGCAGGCTCACGCGTTTCTAGTCTAGAAAGAAAATGTCAGGTCCCGGCTCCTCAGACAGGGCCCGCGGTCGGTGGCACCAGTTCCTGCTAGTCCGTGCCGAGCCTACTTTAACACTGTTTTCATTCTAAGACACTTACTGCGGTGTTTCTAATTTCAAAAGTCATACATGTTCGTTATTGAAAACTAGCACGGCACCGGGAGGAGGGTGGGCAATACTGTAGTCACTGTGCATGGTCCAGGCGGGCGCTGGAAGTCCCGGCGGCTCCCTCCGGAGGGAATACAAAAGTCTCAGCGCTGTGCTGTGCGCCCGACGCTAAGAGCACTGCATGCCCGCTGTCATTGAAAAATAATTTTAAAGAAGCTAAAATTTCAGAGGAGCCTAACAAGGAATCATTACTAGCACCAGCAGCGCCCGGAGGTAACTGCCGTTGAGATTTCTAGATTTTTCCATGAAAATACAGACACATATACAAAATCATACACACTGTACGTACTTCAGCAAACTTGGTCTCTTCCAGCACTGGAATTCTATCACACCCACTCCTTATAACCTGCTTCTACACTTAATACATCTCTGTGCCCTCATCTTAAATTATTCCTGCCCGGCCGGGCGTGGCTCAGCGGTTGAGCGTCGACCTAGGATCCAGGCGATCAGGGTTCGATTCCCGGTCAGGGCACATGCCCGGGTTGCGGGCTGCAGCCGATCAATGACTCTCATCATTGATGTTTCTATCTCTCTCTCTCCCTCTCCCTTCCTCTCTCTGAAATCAATAAAAGATATATTTAAAAATAAATAAAAATAAATAAAAAATTCCCGATTCCGACTTTTCCTGGAGAAACAGGGCTAATCCAAGTTTCTGGTCTTTAAGCTCATTTCAGGCTGAGTGAAAGTGCCACCCGCCAGCCACCAGCTCCCCGCGTGCACAGTCCCGGCTGAGACCCAGGGGGTTGCGCTGGGTGCCGGGGCCCCAGCACGCACCCCTGTGAAGCGGCTGCCGGCTGGACCGGCACCAGGTTCAGATTCTCGCTCCGTCTCTCACGAGCCGTGACCTCGAGCAGGACACTGCGACCCGTCTGAGCCTCCGCTTCCCCGGTGCGTCAACCGGCTGGCGGTGGGCTCCGGGCGCAGGCCGCCCAGTGCTGCGGGGGTGGAGTGTGGCAAGAGCCTGGGGGGGCTGGTGCGTGAGAAGAGCTTGGGGGCAGCTGAGCAGCAATGCCCGTCCCCACGCAGCCACCGGCCAGGGGCTGTTGCTCACCGTTTCCTGTGCCAGACCTCGGACACCAGCTTCTGGTAGCTCTTGCACAGGGCGGGCTTCTTGTCCGTGCGCACGAGGCCTCCGCACTCCAGGAAGAACTGGGTCAGCGGAGGGCTGGGGAAGGTCACGGGGAGTGAGCGGGGCCGCGTTGGAAAGAGCCCGGAGAGGCAAAGCTTCCTGGGGGTGGGGGGTGCTCCTGTGGGGGGCGCTGCACCCCCTAGGGCCAGAAATGCCCGCGGGTGACTAGAGGGATCCCACCTGTTATGGGCTGAGCTGTGTCCCGCCCCCAAATTCACGCGTTGGCGTCCTAACCCCCAGGGCCTCAGAACGTGACTGTGTTTGGACACAGGGTCTTTGAAGAGGTGATTAGTTAAAATGAGGTCATCAGGGTGGGACGTGACTGGTGTCCTCTTTAGGAGAGGAAATCTGGATTCGGGGGGAGGGGGGCAGGCGGCCGTCTCTCTAAGTCAAGCAGAGAGGCCTCGGGGAAAACCGACCCTGTCGAGGCCTTGATTTCGGACTTCCAGCCTCAGAACCGAGGCCGGTTCTTCAAGCTCCGGGTGTCCAAGCCCCGGGCCTGTGGCTGTCCGCTCAGGCCGCCCCGGGGGCCTGTGGCTCTCCGCTCTGGCCGCCCTGGGGGACTCCTCCAGGCCCCCCCTGCCCTGCGAGGGGCTCCCACTTGCCCCGCCCATCAGCCCGTCTCTGGAACCTTCCTGAGCCTGAAGGCATCTCCCCCACTCCCCTTCTCCTTATGTTTTTAAAATTTGTCTCATTACATAAGAAATAGACATTCACCGTGGAAAAACCAGAAAATATGGACAAGCCAGCGGTGACGCTCGGCCTTGACGCAGCACCTCACCAGGGCTGCTCTAGGTCTCGGGGCGGATCCTGCCCGACTCCTCGGACCTTCCCATTGTTTCCCATAAACCACAGGCGGTGGGCGTCCCGCACAGGACTCTCCACCCCGGCACCTCCCTACGCCGAATTCGACAGGAGGGGTCGCAGGGTCAAGGGCACGTGTGTTCAGGGGTTTCAGTGCGTGTCCACATGCACAACGTCCACATACACGCGCCCGTGGCACACGCAACATGGTGTGGGGGCTGCTGCTGGCATTTCCAGGCTCCCGGGACAGCTCCAAGGCAGGGTGGCAACCTACCAGTTGGACAGGGCCTGCAGGGCGGCGTTCATGTAGCAGGAGTTCCCCAGGTTCTTCATGCCTGTCAGGCCTGGGGACAAGGCGCGGGGGGGGGCAGGTGAGCGCCCTGCCGGCCGGGACCCTCACAGCTCGCTCTTGGAGAGGAGCTGCGCCCCCGGGGCCCAACCAGGGGCAGACACGGGGGCTGGTGTCCCACCCCAGAGACCCGCCAAGTAAGCTAACGTGGTTCCCGCTCACCAGCCACGGTCACCTGAGCGCGTCACGCAGGACAACTGCGCCCCCCCACCCGCCCGCTGCGCGCACTGTCCGGGTGAGAGCCCGTGCGGAGCGGCCACCGTCCCAGGGCCCCATGGCAGAGGCCGGGCAGGACGGCCAGGCCTCCGGGACGGCTGGGCTCCCAGGGAAGCTGCCACCTATATGGGCCGCCCAGTGCCCGGAGTGTCCTCGCCCAGAGCCGAGCCCCCAGCCTGGCCCCCAGCTCCCCGTTCTGGGGCCGTTACCTCGAGGTTTCAGGTCATCGTCCTCGGACTCGGACTCGCCTTCGTCGGCCACGGCTATAGGCACGGCTTTGAGAGGGTGGGAGGGCAGCGGGGAGTCCTGTTCAAGACGGGGGGGGGGTGAGGGGGGTGAGGGGGGCCGCGAGCCGGGGGTGGGGAAGGAAGCCCGGCCGCCGAGGGCCCCACTGAGCAGAGCCCTGGTGGCCTCGCCCTGGGAACTTGTGTTTTATTTACAATAATGAACAATAATCATTTATTTTATTTGTAATAAATTTGGGGAAAAATAGAAACAAAGACCAACGACACCGGGAACAGACGCTGTCCCAGACCCACGGATCCAAGCTCCACCGAGGCTGGGGTCATCCTGCCCCACCCGTGACACCTGTTCCCACCAGCGGACGGCCCCCCACACCCCTCACCTGCTCGGGGAACTTGGGTGAGGCGGCCGGCAGGGGAGCCGCCAGCCGCTGCTCCAGGAACACCTCCTTCTCGCAGGCGTAGCACCACAGCCGGAACGTGGTCAGGTTCACCGTCAGGTTGTGCTTTTTGGCCTAGAAGGCAGGATCCAAAGCAAGGTCAAGCGTCCGCCCGCACGCGGGAGGGTCTCGGGTTCGATTCCCGATCAAGGACACACACCTGGGGTGCAGGCTTGATCCCCACGTGTGGGAGGCAACCAATCGATGTGTGTCTCTCACATCGACGTTTCTCTCTCTCACCCTCCCTCCCGCTCTTTCTAAAAATCAATGGAAAATATATGCTCAGGTGAAGATTAACAAAAAAAATCATAATGTCAAGGACACACTGGCCTGCACAGGGGCTGCCCCGCTCCCGGCTCCCGGCTCCCAGCACGAGGCCCTGTCAGCACCGAGGCCTGGAGCCCTGAATCTGCTCCCCTGCAGGCGGGAATGTCCGGGCTGCCCTGCGGCAGCTCCGCTTCTGTGCCGTGATCATTCCCACTTTATAGGCCCAGCGCCGAGGCCCAGCGGGTGGACGGGCCGGGGGCCGCTGGAGCTGGGTTTGAGCACCGGCCGCCCGGACTGCGCACCACGCTCCGGCCGCCACACTCACCTGCGCGTGGATGGTGCTGTGGTCAGTGAAGAACTCTCCGCAGCCAACATAGGAGCAGGAGACCTGGGGAGAGAGGAGAGGGGCGCGGACTCAGGCTGGCAGGAGGGCAGTGCCAGTGCAGGGAGCCGGGTCCCCCGCCTCCACCCGAGAGGACTCCGCCCAACAGGGAGGCCCTGCCACTCTGCAGGGACACAGGTCTACAGCCCTCGAGTTCTCAGGAATGGCCACCAGGAAAACGGCCCCGTCTCTGAGTGAGAGGGGCAGGGTGCCCTGGGCTCTCCCGCAAAAAGCCCAGGCAGGGCCACAGCTAGTCCTGGGCAAAGACCCTCCCTGCCTCCACTTGTCCCCATTCACCAATTCCTGATGGGCCAGTTATCGGGATCGGCATTTCCAGCGGGGATGCCGGGGTCTCAGCCACTTTCTAATGGGGGATGCTGAGTGGGCAGAGGCGGGGGGCCCTGTGCCGACCCAGTGCCCCGCAGCGCGGCCGGTGTGGCCCCGATGACCTCGCCTTTGGCCTTGGCCTCTCCTCTCCAGAGTCTACCCACCCGCCAGGCCCGGCTCAAGGCCTCCCCACCGCGGCCTGCACCCCAACCACGGCCGCTCCTCCCCAGGAGCGCTCGGGGGCGACCCCTGCGGTCAGCACTGCGCAGGCTGCCGAGGTGTATCTGTCAGTTTTAATAAACCGTAATCATCAAAACACAACCGGATTTTACCGGACACTGTCGACAGCCACACACCCTGCTAAGCCCGTAACAGGCATCGCCTCCCCAATTTCTACCCCAAGCCCACGAAGCGGGACGGGCGTCGGTGCCGTGGCCCCCACTTTACGTGGGACAGGCTGTGACGAGAAGTGCCAGGGCTCAGAGCAAGACGCCTACAGCGAGGCCCACAGCCCGGGCCAGTGGAGTCCGGCCTCCGGTGCGGACGGGCCGTCGAGCCTGGCATCTTCTCAGACCTGCTCCTCCCTCTTGTCCTTTTTAACAGCGGCCAAGGCAGCCAGCCAGGGACTCGCTGACCGGGGCCCTCTGGCTTGGGAACCGCACCGGAGCCGTCTGCGCCCTGTGTCCCGGCCCAAGGTCCCAGCTGAGCCCCGGGTAGGTGGCGCTGCACGGCCCGGCCGCTGCCAGGAGCCCTTACCTGCAGACAGGCCCACAGGTTCGGCCCAGAAACGCCACAAGACTGACAGGTTCCCTGCGTGAGGCGAAGGAGACAGCCCAGTGTGACCGCCCGGAGACCCCCCGAGCCCCAGCCCACGCCAGTCCGGGGAGCCTCACACCCGAAATGTCTGGGCCCGGAGGCTCTGTGTGCCTCAGAAAGGCCCTCGCCAGCCGCCCATCTAAACTCGGTGCCCGTTTTACCCTTTCCGGTTTGGATTTCGTTTCATGATGGGCCTGCAAGGACACTTCCACCAAAATCACTGGAAGCTGAGACCCCTTGGTCTGCAGTCTCATCGCTACGCCTCCCTTTCCCCCCTCCGCCTAGACTGTGGCTCCGTGTCTGGTCTGTGTGCTCCTGGGACTTCAGAGTCCGTACAGATGAGGAGCCCGATGTCCCCGCTGACCACAGAGCACACCAGGCTGCGGTGGCCTGGGTGCCGGAGCCTCCTTCCTGTCCGCCAGCGGCTCCCCTTCTCGCGTTAACAACAGGCGCGTGAACCCGCTGGGCACCCGGCCGGCTGCAGACCGCTTCCCTGTCCTGTCCCCCACCCAACCCGCGGCCACGGAGCTCAGCCCTAGTTCATGGGTGACAGCGAAGGCGACAAGTGCTCCGGCAGCTAAGGGACAGGGCATCGCGCCCCCAGGTCCATGGGGGGCAGGGGTGGCTCGCGGCTGCTGGGACGCGGCCTGGAGCCTCCTGGGCAGACGCCAGCTTGGCCTTTTGCTTTTACACAGAAGGATCTGCGAGGCCGTCGGGGAGCCAGCCCTGCTGCTGCTCCAGAAACGCTCGTCCCCCAGGAACGCAGAGGCCCCGAGCGTGGGCCTCGGCCCCGTGACCGCTGACCCTGTACCTTAGATTTGAGCAGCAAGTCGTCTTTGGTCACCTCCCCCATGGAGTCAAGGTGGGGGCAAAGGTCCCTGGAGTCCCCCATGCTGGCCCGGGCTCACCTGCCGGAAAACAGTCGCAGGTCAGACGCGCGGCCACCGCTAGAGGGAGGCAGGGAGGCCGGGGGTAGAGGGCGCGACCTTGGCCCGGTCCGGCTCAGCCACAACACCCCGGGTGAGCGGGGAAGCGGCCTAACTTCTCCGGGCCTCAGTCCCCTTGCCTGGGAATTAGAGTGAGGGGGAACCCCCCCCCGGGCTGCCTGGAGGGTTCCCAGTGGTGTGTGAAGAGCTGGGGAGACCGAGTCAGCCCTGGGGGTTGTGCCAACACCACCTTCCCGGCTGAGACATGTGCTACACATCCCCAAAGGGGGGTCCCCTGGGGGGCTGGGGGAAGGGTACGCGGGGCCTCCCGGTACATTTTTGGCAACTTCCTGTGAATTGTAATGATTTCAAAAGACTATGTTTAAAAACAAGTAGCTGAATAGCTGCTCCCCCACCCCCGTATTTTAGCAGGAATCACACCCAGGAATCGGATTCTGACTCTCGCTCCCAGGAAGGTCAGGACCAACCAAACGTGTAAGCGGGGTGGAGGCAGGTCCGCTGGAGCGAGGTGGACCCCGGGTGCCTCCCACACGCCCCCCCCCCCCCCCCCCCCGCCCCAGCGGTCAGCCAGGCGGCCCAGGCTCCCAGCCAGGCGGGAGTTACCGGCGCGGAGGCGACGCCAGGCCCCAGACAGGCGCCTCCCACGCATCGTTCCGCTAAAAGCTTCCCCGGGACCCGAGGCAGCGCGGTCGGCCCAGTTTTAGGGACTAGGAGAGGGGCCCTCCTGTCCGGGTCGCAGGCAGGAGCTGACCCTGAGACCCAGGCCCGTCAGGCTCCTGCGGCCCCTGCTCTCGGCCCGTCTAACTCCCTGAAGCCGCAAACGCGGGCGGACGTGGACGGAACTAAGCACGAGGCACTCCCCAGCGCCCGCCACCTCGTCCCAGCCACTACCGGGCGGCCAGCTCTGCTTGGCTCCCCCTCCACCCCCAACTCCATCTCCTCTGCAGCAAATCCCAGACATCGCATCGGTTCACTCGTGTGTGCTTTTCTAAAAGAGGACTCCACAGAAGGGGGAAAAAACCATAAACACAATTCCATTGTTTTTCCTAAAAAGAAAAATCCACGCCCCCTCCTCGGACGGCACCTGAGGGCCACACCCGAGGGGGGCCGGGCCTACCTCTGTGAGCAGCAGGGACACCCCCAGGAAGCAGCCGACATCCACATTCTCTGCTGACAGCCGACAGTGGAGGCTGCAGGGGGCTGGGGTGCGGGGCCTCTGGCAGGGAACCTGGGGGGACAAACCAGCGTATGTCAGGCAGTTCCACTGTTATAAAGTCACCAGCACCGACCAGTGGGCCAGTGGACCCTCCACCAGTCACTGCTGGGCGTGACCTTTGTGATTCCGAGAGGGGAGACCTTCCAGGGTCTGCAGGAGAGGGTCACGGGGCCTCCCCAACTATCCCTCCCTGCGGCAGCCACAGCCCCGTAACCCTCAGGACAGAAGGCTCGGTCCCCTCCACGTGCGCCACTGGGACCCTCAGATCATCCTCTGAGCCTCCTGATGACCCCATGCTGCTCAGAGCCCCTGACCCCCAAGTCTTGAGCAACCCCAGGCTACAGGCACACCGGGGGTCAGCCGCGCGTCACCCCTGCCCCCTTCCCGGGTGGGCCACGGTCTCCCAAGATGGGGGCACGTCAAAGAGGGAGAGACAATTAGAAGCTAACATTTAAAATGGTCATGTGACAATGACGGGGTTCGAGGCTCGAAACTCCAAGCCTCCTCGCTGAGGCCGCTTTTTAGGTTTTGCACGGCTTTCGCAGAGGCCGCTTTCCCGAGCTACGTGGAGCCACAGTGTGTGATTTGCTTGTGTGTGTTTTTACGTGTCTTTGGCATCTGTCCCGTGTCTCCGGCCACGTGGTGGAGCCAGGTAATAAGCTTGAAGCCCGGTGCCACAAACGGCGCCCAGGGCAAGGGCGACGGACGGGCGAGGCCCACTCCTGATTCACACGCGCATCCGACTGTAGTGCTTAAGTTCTGCAGCTTCAGGGAGGGGGAGAGAAAGCCCTGCGCTAAGAGCCCTGCAGGTGCTCCTGCTGGCCCCGCTTTAGCGATGAAGAGGCAGAACCGGAGCCCAAGTGACTAAGGACCTTGGCCAGGGTCACCCCTCAGCTCTGAGCAGCGAGTGGGGCCTGGTGAGATCCGCCCGCAGGGGCCTCCCTGGAGCCCGGGTCGGCAGCCTTGCTCTGTAAGGAGCAGGCAAGTGCTTCAGGCTCTGCCGCCAGGCCGACCTTCACCACCTATTCTTCTTTCTGTTTTTTTAACCCTATCTTTATGTTTAATCGATTTTTTTTGTGTGTGTGAGAGAGAGAGAAACATCAGCGTGAGAAAGAAACATCAGTCGCCTCCCGCATGCACCCCCGGGGATCAAACCCGAACCTGGGCATGTGCCCTGACGGGGAATGGAACGGGTGACCTTTGGGTGCACCGGGTGACCTTTGGGTGCACGGGGTGACGCTCAACCAACCGAGTCACTCCGGCCAGGGCCGTATTTTTTTCTAGTAATCCAGGGCGCACGCGCAGAACACAGAGCCACCCAGCACGGCACTGTTGACGACAGGGGACGCCGGATGTGACCTCGGTGAACGGGACGAATAATGGGGCAGCCACGCACGGTGGTTCCACGGAGCCAGGAAAATGGTGAATGGCCCTGGCCAGCCGAGGGCAGGTCCCCGGCTGCAGGACCCTTACCCGACGGGCGCCTGTGGGAGGCAACCGATCAAGGTGTCTCTCTCAGCGATGTCTCTCTCTCTTCCCTCCCTCCCTTCCGCTCTCTAAAAAAAACAAAACCCAATGGAAAACATATCCCCGAGTAACAACAACGAAATGCTAAGTGTTCACAGCAGACTTCTTATCAGTGGGAAGGGTGCACGTATGCATAAACCGGGGAGCCATCCGCCGCCACCCCCAGGCCCCGGGCGCGGCACGCAATCGCGTGCTACGCTTGCACACGGCCCACGGCGTCCCCACAAACACGTGGCGATGGCTGCGCTGCGACGTCACCGGGTCGCAACGGCCACCGCCTCAGTCGGCACCAGGGGTTTTCGGCTCCGTTCTGTTCCCGTGGCAGCTCCGCCATGTCCCCAGCCCCTCACTGACCAAAAGCGCTGGGATGTTCCGGACCCCGGCTGGGGCGGGATGGACCCAGGCCAGATCTCAGGACCTATGCCTCTAAAATGCACACATTTTACTGCATGTATTTTCCACCTCGGTAAGGTTGGCACAAGCACTTCAGACCACAGCTCGTCTGCAGTGACAGAAAGCCGCTCGGTGGCTGCCTGGGGCCAGGCCGCGGAGGCAAAAAGGCGCCGAGATGCCACTGGACAAAACTCTTCAAACGGGTGCAGTTTACTGGGTATAAATTATACCTAAAAAAAAAACACACTTAAAACCCTGAAGAAAAAAAAACACACACTTTAAATAAATGGCTGAGACCTATACCAACCAACGCGGACAAATCTCAGAAAACGTTGAGGAACAGAAACAAGTTGCAGCACCTCACGCCCACCGGGCGGTCCTGCCGCGGCAAACAAGGCGTCCTGGCGTTTGGGGCACATGGATCTCTGACTACGCCTTCGACCGAAGGGGACATTGCAGGGTGGACATGGATGTTAGAACGCCCCGGGTGAATATTGACAAACGTCCTTCCAGAAAGAGTAACAAACTCACCTGCCTGCCGATGGTGTGCGAGCCTGCCCCGCACAGGAAGTTTAAGGCTTATTAACTTTTTAAAAAAAAAATCAATGGTTAAAATCATCTTACGTGACGGGAAAAAGCTGAGTGGTGGTCCCCAAACTGTGGGTGCTTAACATCCCGCACGCAGGCCCTGCAACTCGGGAAGCGCAGGCGTCGGCAGGCCCGCACCTCGCTGGCTCAGCCGCCCAAGCGGTTCTCGGGCTTTATCTTGGGGCCCAAGATAACCCTGAGCGGCGCCTCCTCAGGGCGGGAACCGGCCAGGCCTGGGCCCGCCCTCCCAGGGCTGAGATGCTATTTCCACGCCAGGAACCCGCTGCAGCCACTAGGGACCTTGTAATGCTAACGGTCCCGCCTTTGATTCCCCCACCGCGTTCACCCCGGAGCTGAGGGCCACGGCGGGACACAGCCAGCCCTGCGCTCGGCGCCTCGCTCTTGCCACCTGCGAGCCGCGTGTCTTTGGATAAATCACTGGACCCTCCGCAAGCAGGGCTGTGAGAGGACAGTGAGACGGGAGGGATTCACCACAGTGGCTCCTGGTCACGTGGACTTTCAGGGCCGCTCGGAGTTTGCATTTACCTTCACAGCAAGAATGCTCGAAAAATATTTAGCACCGTAGTTTGTGTTATTGGCCGTGTTTTATAGATCGGTGGCCATGCAAGTCCCACGGCCTGCCAGCCCGGCCAGGAAATGCACGGCGAGGACCGGACGCGACACCGGCAGGTGACTGAGGCGCTGGCTCTGAGTCTCCATGCTGCTTTCTAAGGCCCAAGCTCACCTCCTGGTGCTTTTGACATCAAAGTAAAGCCAGGAAACGGGACCCCAGGGAATGGGAAAATCCTTCAACAGCCTTCCTGTCCCCAGGCAGCCAGCAGGGCTGCTTCCGGCAGCTCGGTTCCCTTTCTCAGCACAGGCTGAGAAACTGATCCAGATGAAAGGCACTATAGAGACATGGCAGCCCGGCCGGCATGGCCCAGCGGCTGAGTGTCAGCCTATGAACCAGGAGGTCACAGTTCCATTCCCGGTCAGGGCACATGCCTGGGTTTCGGGCTCGATCCCCAATGGGGGGCGTGCAGGAGGCGGCCGATCAATGACTCTCTCTCATCATCGATGTTTCTCTCTCTCTCTCTTCCTCTCCCTTCCTCTCTCCGAAATCAATAAAAACATATTTTTTGAAATAAAATTAACAAATAAAGAGACATGACAAAATTGGATCCTGGGTTAATGGGATGAAGGGTATTAGTGGGACACGGACTACGTATTAGGTAATAATGTTTGCTGTGGGCTGAATTGTGCCCCCAAATTTATATGTTGAAGCCCTCACCCCCAGTAACCTCAGAATGTAAGCTTGTTTGGAGACAGAGTCTTTAAAGAGGTAATTAAGTTCAAATGAGGTCGTTAGAGGGGGCCTGAATCCAGTCTGACTTAAGAGGAGGAAATCCAGACACACGCGGAGGCACCGAGGACGCACACGGAGGAGGGGCCCCGTGAGGACACGGCAAGAAGGTGGCCAACTACAAGCCAGGGAGAGAGGCCTCAGCAGGAACCACATCTCTCAACACCTTGACCTTGGGCGTCCAGGCTCCAGGCCTGTGAGGAAACAGGCCTCTGCTGTTTACGTGTCGCCCAGCCCGGGTACCTTCCGGCACCCCGACAGTCACGTTTCTGAAGCTGGAAACTGTTTTCTGGTTGTCAGAATGTCCTTGGTCTTAGATGTTTCCCCTGAAATATTTAGAGGTAAAGAGCCATGGCGTCTGCAACGCGCCCTTAAATGGAGCAGCAATAATAGTGACGCTGAGAACAGGCGTGTACATGTATAGAGCGGCCTCAGCACAGCCACCGGGAGCGCCGGCCGCTGCTCCCGGGGTGAGGGAGCAGGAGGAAAGGCGGCAGGCTGGCAGGCCTGGCAAAGAGCCCGCCCGCGCCGCCAGACGAGGCTTTTAAGACGCCTGGCCCTGGGTAAGGGCGGGCACTCTTCCCTCCCAGGGGCCTGCACTGAGAGGGGAGAGTGCCTCCCCGGGGACGCGGCGGGCAGGGGTGCATCCGGGCGGCACCGGCTGATTCACCCCTTTCCTGAAGGTTCCAGATCCTCCCTCCTGCCAGCCAGGAGCCGAGTTCCTCGGGGCAGGAAGGGTTATGCTGCCAAGCCCTCCCCCGCACAAGGACACCCCTGACCCGGTCCTCACATCAGCCACCCCTCACCCCACACTCCCGCACCCCTCTGACCCTCAGAACGTGCACACTTTCCCTCCCTCCTGCCCCCCTTTTCCCCAGTAGACTTCCAAGCAACTCCATTTTCCCTAAACCCCCAACGCGTTCCTTCCTTTAACCCGGTCCTCTGACCCTCAAAGCGGAACTGTCACCTCCTCCTGCCTTGGCAAGTCCTGCTTCCCACGCAGCTCCGGCTGTCCTCCTGGGCCTTCCCCACCTTGCCCCCCGCCCCACCCCGCCCCGCCCGAATGGCCCCATGGACTGAACTGATGCTAACGGACCTCGTGAAACCCTCATAACCACCCTGGGGGTGGGCGTCGTCGGAAGCCAAAGCCATCCCCATCGCTAGAGGAGGAATACTGGAGGCTCAGAGAGGTAGAGCAACCGGCCGGAGGTCACACAGCCGCTCTGAGCCGTCCTGAGCCTGCTTGAGGAGTCCATCTGTCTCAGTCCAGGGGAGGAAATAACAATCTCAGAGGAGGCTGCTCCAGAGGAGAGGCAGGCCTTCCAGAAATGCCCCCCGGTTCGGGGTGATCTTCCAGGAGAGGGGACCGAAGGTGGCCTCCATCAGCTCTGTACTCCCCCCCCCCCCCCCAGGCAACCAGCTCAAGAACAGCAGCTGCAGCAAACATGTCCTGAGCTGCGACCAGCCAGGCCCTGTGCAGGGCATGCAGCAGAGGGGGGCCTGCGGGTCCCTGCCCCACCTCCCACCCTGCCAATCGGGGCATCTGCGCCTCCCGGGCCGTACCTGCGCCTCCCGGCCCGCACCTGCACCTCCCGGGCCCGCACCTGCACCTCCGGGCCCGCACCTGGCCTCCCGGGCCCGCACCTGGCCTCCCGGGCCCGCACCTGGCCTCCCGGGCCCGCACCCGCGCCTCCCGCCCCGGGCTCTCGTCCGCAGAAGGAACGGTGACGGGCAGCCCCCCGGGCTGTGGGGGGCGCCCCGCGAGCAGGTGCTCGGCCCAGAACCTGCCGCAGCGAGGCTCGCAGAGGGAGGGCGGCCCCGCTGCGAAAAGGGGACCTGCTGTTCCAGGGGCTCCTAGAAGCCCCCGAGCCACTACTGACGCATCTGTTTATTTCCCACGCGTGTGCGGATGCCCGGGCTCCGCATGAGCGGGATCCCCACGGCATCCCGGGGTGGAGGGCAAAGGGCACAGCGACAGCGCTGGTGACAAAGGACCAACACCGCCCCCCCCCAGGCCCGGGGAGGCGGCGCTGAGCCCCAGACCTGCCCAGCGGCGCAGAGCATCAGCGCGCCTCTGGGGCTCGAGCGGCTGCGGGTCCCGGTTCGCGGCAGCCGGGGCGGGGCTCGCACCCCCCGCCGCTCGTCGGCCCCTTTGTCCCTAAAGGGCAGGAGCACACGCCCGGGCCCGGATCCGGGGGCGGCACAAGGCAGCGCCCCGAGACGCCACCCGCGAGCTTTCGAGGCGGGATCGGGCCCCCGCAGGATAAAAGAGACGGCGGCCCCCGTCCCGGAGAAGCAGCGAGGCCCCGGGGGCTCAACGTGGGGCGACGGGACCCCAGAGGACCCCCACCCCTGGGCGCCGGCCGGAGGAGGGGGTCCCGGGCTCCGATCACCTGGCCGCGGCGTTCAGCGCCCTTGGCAGGGCCAGGCCCCGCCGATCGCGAGCAGCGCGGGGTCGCGGCGGCCCCGAGAGGCCCGGCCCCCGGAGCCGCCGCCGCAGCCTGACACTCACCTGCCGTCGCTCCAGCGCCGCCGCAGCCTGTCAGTCAAACGCGCCCTCCGCTGAGCGGCCCGGGGGCTGGGGGCCCGGCCTGCGCGCCCCGCCTCCTCCCCCTCGGCCGCCCAATCGGGAGAGGCCTGCGCCACGAACGGGGCGTGGCCACCGGGCAGCGCCAGACGGGCGGAGCCAGGTGGGCTGGGGGCGGGGCCAGGAGGGGGCGGGGCCCGGCCGAGCGGGCTCTCTGACGGCACAGCTGCGCGCCGGATGCTAGCCCTGGCCGCGGCGCGCAGGGCACTGCGGAACCGCGGGGGCGGGCCCTCTGACGCCACTGCTGTGCGCCGGAAGCAGACGAGACCTCGGCGCAGCGGGGCCGCGGCTGGACCCTCCGGGGCCGGCGTCGCCATGCCGGTCACCGGGAAGGCTTTCCGCCGGCGCCGGGCCGACTCGGAGTCAGACGAAGATGAGCAGAACTCAGAAGAGGTTCGGTGCGTCTGGAGCGGGGTTTCCACCGGGCAGGGAAAGGGAAGCTGGCTTGGGGGCTCGGCACGGGCCAGGCGCCTCCTTGACAACTGGTAACTGTGAGCCGGTGGTGGTGTCCCCTGTGCGTACGAAGAAATGGGGGCTTCTAGGGATGAGGCCGCGTAATTGGAAGCGGTGCCCCCGGGGTGGGCAGTGGGTCTGAGTCCCCGCGGGTCCCGGCGCCCGCAGACGGCTGGGAGGCTGCTGGAGCTGCTGTTTGGCTGCGAGTTCCGCGGAGGGCCTCTCAACCTGTCCATCGCCCTTTTTCAGATTAAAATTGGAAGAGACCCGAGAGGTGCAGAACTTGAGGAAGAGGCCCAACGGAGTGAGGTGGGTACCGTGGGTGGGCCCGGAGGAGGAGGTGGGGCTGGCACACGCCCCCGCCCTGGGCGCTGCCACAGAATCTCTCCTGGGACACAGCTTCCACTACCCCGAAAGAGGCCCAGCGTTCTTTGAAAACCAGAGGTCCTGGTTCTTTTTAACCAGGAGGTGCCCTGAGCCGTGTGGGTCCTTAGGCTTGCTCCAGAGGTGCAGAAACAGGTCACTAACTCGTGTGAAAGCACAGTGATAAGAGTTTGGAAAGTTTAGAAAAGTATAATCAAGCAAATAAACAGCACCCGTCATTCTCCTGTCCAGGGTAACCACTGTTGTTAACACATAATGCTCTTTCCTGTCTGTGTTCCTTCTCACTTTTGTAAAGAATAGTGAGAACTTTCATTCTGTGCTGTTTTCAGCTCATTGTGACACTGTGGACATTCACTCATGCTACCACAAGAATGTACTGTAATTCAACTAATTCCCTATTTGAGGACC
This sequence comes from Miniopterus natalensis, assembly GCF_054644295.1. Taxonomy (NCBI): domain Eukaryota; kingdom Metazoa; phylum Chordata; class Mammalia; order Chiroptera; family Miniopteridae; genus Miniopterus; species Miniopterus natalensis. Next base: position 72,595,903 of record NC_142092.1, read on the forward strand.
TGTGGGTCATTTTTGTAAATGTTCATCAAATAAAGCTACAGTAGTATTTCCCTACACTTGTCTTTAGCTTCATTTTCCCTGAAGACAAAAATCCTGGAAATGAGATTTCCAAGCCAAGATAATGCCAAATGGCTTTATAGAAAAGTTTACCTCTTCACTCACACACACACACACACACACACCCCAGCATCTAGAGTGCTTGTTGAGCCCTGTTTTAGTCTTGTAGGCTTTTCCAGCTGCCTTTGGTGCCCACCCCTCAAATGTCACCCTGGCACTAATGTTTCAGTCTACAAACTTCCTGAACATTCTTCCTCATCTCTGAAATGTGCCATTCCTCTCTCCTTCCTTTTCCTTTTTCGTTTTTCTCAGTGCTGCAGCCCTGCTGGTGGGAGAGAAGGTACAAGAAGAGACCACTCTAGTGGTAAGTTGTGGGGTCATCCCCGGGCAGTGGGAAGATGTGGATACTCTTCAGCGGATGATTGTGTTTTCTTAAGAAAATTCATTGCCATTATATAGATGTTTCTTCTCAGCCATATTTGCTTTCTACAGGATGATCCCTTTCAGATGAAGACAGGAGGTATGGTGGACATGAAGAAACTGAAGGAAAGGGGCAAAGATAAGTAAGTGTAGGACACGCTGAGATACCAATTCACCTGCAGCCCCTGCCAGGGTCTGTGTGCCCCCAGAGACTTGGAGCCTGCAGCAGTAGCTTTAGTGGGACATTTCCAAGTATCCTTTGTGCTTTGTAAACTATATATAGTTTAAAAACAGAAAACATGCACGGCCAATGTGGCTCAGTGGTTGACCGTTGACCCAGGAACCAAGAGGTCACCGGTTTAATTCTTGATCAGGACACATGCCCCGGTTGCGGGTTTGATGCCCAGTAGGAGACTTACAGGAGGCGGCTGATCGATGATGTTTCGTTCTTACCGATGTTTCTGTGTCTCCCTTCCCCTTCCTCCCTCTTTCTACAATTCAATAAAAACATATTAAAAAATAAATTTAGAAAACAAAAATCTTAAAATTTAAAAAAAGAAAAAACCTCTTAAAAGTTAGCTTAGAGAAATGTGGGTATATCCTTTTGTAAAGGTTCATTGTTTACTGGAAGTTTTTTTTTCTTTTTAAAGAAAACATAACACAGTTATAAAAAATAATACATTCATACAGTACAAAAGTAAAAAATTAAAGTATCTGCTAATTCCCCAGAGGAAGCTCCAAAAGCCAACCATTTGCTTGCATATATGTATTTTATTTACATCATATTTTGCCCCACCTATAAAGAGGATGTTACACTTTGTTGCCATGTACTTTTTTTATTGGTGTAACATAAAACTCGGCCTCACTGGGGTGTGGCTTTAAGGGTCTGTTTCACTGCCCCCCAGGATCAGCGAAGAGGAAGACCTCCACCTGGGGACGTCGTTTTCTGCGGAAACCAACCGAAGGGATGAAGACGCCGACATGTAGGTGCCAGGCTGGCTGTGGCGACGGGGGCGGCTGCGGCGGGTCGGTCTGAGATCATCAGCCACGGGTGGCATTTCTAGAGTAGCAGAGTTGGTCCCCCTGGGCCCACCTCTCAGGCTTGAGAACTTTGAAAAAGTCCGATAAGTTCTCTAAAAGTGATTCTTGAGATTTCAGATTCTTTGACTGGTAGTATTTCCCCAAAACATCACAGGGCTAAACACTAGACAGCCCACTTTTTGTCTTGGCCAACAAGGCTGTTAAACAAACAACGACCATTCTGTCTTCAAAGACAGAAGGGTGGGGCAGAATCTCATTATATAGGGTGTGCTTTAAGTTGCAAATTTTACCTTGATGCAAAAACTCGAGTTATTTTTATTTTTCTCACCTCTCCATGGACTGATGAAAACTTCATCTTGGACCATCACCACTCTGTGGGCCAGTGTTGGGGACCACTAACTTAAAAGATGCCTATTGTGAGCTTCCTGCCCCTCCCTGAGGCCTGTGGGTTTCTTGTTTCAGGATGAAGTACATTGAGACAGAGCTGAAGAAGAGGAAAGGGATCGTGGAACATGAAGAACAGAAAGTAAAGCCCAAGAACGCAGAGGACTGTCTTTATGAGCTTCCCGAAAACATCCGCGTCTCCTCGGCAAAAAAGACGGAGGAGATGCTGTCCAACCAGATGCTGAGCGGCATCCCCGAGGTGGACCTGGGCATCGAGTACGTGTCCAACCACTGTCTCGCCTCTCTTGCCCCGGGGTGGAGGAGGAGCTCCCTGCTCTGCAGTTAGAAGTTCAGGGCACTGTTTCTTACCTGTCTCCTTGGAAACCCACATGAACTATGTTCTCTGGTGGGCTGAGATGGTTTTCCCTGGAGTTCCTCTGAAGAGTTGGGCAGAGTAGTTAGAGACACTTACAGGACCCTGGCTGCTGAAAGCCGGTGTTTGTTTTGATTTAGCCTTTGCTTCCAGCTCTTCAGCTGCTCCAGGAAGGCCCTTGTATTCCTCTGTTTTATTCCAACAGGACCGATGTTAAAGGCTTAGCCACCCCATGACCCTCAGAACCCCTTTCTACCACAAAACATCTGCTCTAAAGGGGACTGTCGGGGAGGAAGTACACTGTCAGAATCATCTTTGGCTATAGCAGAAAGTTGAGAGACCTCTGGGTTCTCACCGCTTGCTGACCTTTCTAGCTGAGCCTTAGTTAATTCTCTTCATTTCTGGAGGCTCAGTTTTCTCTTGATAGAAGGTAGTAAGTCCCGCATCTGCCACAGCTGTGAGACTCCAAGAGAATGTGACTGAAAGGGGTTGGTAAATGGTGCAGGGCTGTGGCCTGGGAAGGATGATTTTCTTATGCACTGGCCAGCTGCCAGCCTCGCCAGGCCCTTCCTTCTGAGGACCAGAGGTGTGTGATCTAATATGTGGCACGGCCCCTTTCTCCCCTTAGTGCTAAAATAAAAAATATCATTTCCACGGAGGATGCCAAGGCCCGCCTGCTGGCGGAGCAGCAGAACAAGAAGAAAGACAGCGAGACGTCCTTCGTGCCCACCAACATGGCAGTGAATTACGTGCAGCACAACCGATGTGAGCCTCTAGAAGCAGCCCCTCACCCTTTCCCAACCTGCCCCGCCCCATTGGTTTGAGGTCCCTGGGTTCCCGTGTTTGATGCATCTCCTGATCTCTTTTGGTCCAGTTTATCACGAGGAGCTCAATGCCCCCATACGGAGAAACAAAGAAGAGCCCAAAGCCCGTCCCTTGAGAGTGGGAGACACAGAGAAGCCAGAGCCTGATCGTGAGTACAACTGGGGCCTCAAGGCTGCCTGAAGTGGTCACATCATTCTGGGGCCCATGGAGGCAGGGTGGGAGTCGGCAGGGGTGGAGCTCGGGCTTCAGGGCCAGGGCATCTGGGTTTTAGTCCGTGCTCTGGGCCATGGCCTTGTGCCTTTCCCTTTGCAAACCTCAGTCTCCTCATCTATAAAATGGGAATAGTAATAAAACCTCCCACTTGGGGTTGCTCTGAGGATTCACTGGGCTATCAAATACTCAAAAAATTAGAAAATTTCAATAAACAAAAAGAAATGAAAATTTATTCATAATTTCATCACCCAAGGACAACCACTGTTAACATTTTTATGTATAACCTTTCAGACTTTTAAAATATTCATGCATAGGAAACACTGTATGTAACTTACCAGGATCTCACAGTGGTTTGCTCTCAGCAGCACGTAAATACATACTTTCTTTTTCAAATGCCATGTCCTGTGCCATTGGAAAGAGAGATGTACTGTAGTCCCACCGTTTCCCTTTGGTTGGGCGCCTGGGTGGTTTCCTGTTTTCTGTTTCAACACTGCTTTGGTGCCTATCTCGACTGCATCCACTGCATCGTGTCCTTAGGCTACACTCTGAGAAGTCACCAAATGGACCCCCAGTGGTGTGATGCTGATTTCTCCCTGCAGCAGCTGACAATGCCCCTTCCCACCTGCTACCCTGCACCCCCTGGCGTCACCCTTTTCATCAGCAATGGGATGATTCTAAGGAAATGCGGAATTTGTTGCAGCTTCTGAAAAGCGTCTGATTCTTCTTTCTTATCTGGGAAATTATTTTTTTAACATCTTGGTTTTGTAGTCTTTGATTTCCCAAGTGCTTTGTGTTAAACACATGGTAAGCAAGGACTTTGGAGTCACCAGACTTGGGTTCAACTCTCAGCCTAACTTGACTGTCCTGAGCAAGTCACCTAACCCTCTCCGAGCAGAGGTGGTAACGTGCCCGCTAGGATTGCCGTGATGGTCAAAGGAAGTCATGTCTAAAAGGGTTTAGCGCCGTGCCTGGTACATAGTCAGGCTCAAGGAAGCGTAGCTGCTACTGTCCAGCAAGTCGCTTGCTGGTGTCAGCATAGTTTGGCCGGCGCCCAGCTCCACCATGTGGACTCCACCATGTGTCTGTTAACATTCACTCAGTAACAGGTGCTTACTGAGGCCCTGCTGTTTCCGTTCACTAGGGCAGCCCTGGGGCTCCTGTGGCGAATGGGCCTTGCCCATGTGGACCCGAGGCCTGTCCCTGGCTTCCTGCACGGCAGACAGCTTTCCCCCTTTCCCTCCACAGGGTCCCCCCCTAACCGCAAGCGCCCCTCTAATGAGAAGGCCACCGATGACTATCACTATGAGAAGTTCAAGAAGATGAACAGACGGTACTGAGGGCGACGGGAGGGGAGGCCTGCGGGATGGGCTGAAAGTAGCCCTGTGCTTCACCCCTCACCCTGGGGGAGGCTCCTGGACAGACACCCGACCATTCCCAGCAGACAGTTCCCAGAACTGACTGTTAGCTGGCTGCTTACCTGCTGGGTTTTCAGGCTCTGAATTTGTAACCTTTTGAAACAAAACAATGTGTGGTTTTCTTATTGGGGGCAAACTATTCCTGCGAGCGTTATTAAATCCTGTTCGTAAATTGTTTGCCGTCTCTGAATGTGTGCCCGGCGCAGGAGGAAGGGCCGTGTGCAGGGCCCGCGGTGCCCTCGGAGTTGCGCTTCTGTTCTCTGTGATCTGTCTCCCCCGTGACCCGGGCTGGGTCAGAGATGTCCCTGCCCGCGGGCGGCAGGACCCAGGGCGGGATCAGGGGACACGGGTGTTTTCTGACTTCACAGAGTTACCCGTTTCTTCCCGTTGAGAAGGGGCGTCGCCTGCGTCTCCGCGTCGCCGTCTCAGTGCGAGGTGAGCCCCGCGCCGGGCCGTCCGCGTCTCAGGCCGCGGGCGGCGCGCTCAGAGCCCCGGCGGCGGCTCCGGGCGGAACTGACCAGCGCCGCGCTCCCCGCAGGACCGACGCGCTCCTGTCGCTGGTCCGGGGCGGCCCCGGGCCCCGCTTTGGAGGAGCC